>NC_080539.1:66068952-71001452 GCF_028640845.1 Ahaetulla prasina
TAGTAAGTGCCCTGTGTTTGATGACAGAGATTTCAGAGACCTTGGATGTAGTATCTGGTACCAGAACTAAACAAAGCCTGTCCAACAACTGAAATGCATAACGGAAAATTAGAGGTGAACTATGTGAAAGTAATATTAATATAAGAGATTTATCTAGTACAGTTACAGACACAGACAAAAACAAAATTGCTGGGTTAGAAATGCTAGAATGATCTAAGAAGTACCTAGAAAGATGCTATGAAGGGGAGAAACAATGAATGCTATGAATGGAAACATTTAGAATTCCATATTACCTCCCCTGCTGCTTAAGGTCTCTATGAAATGAATGGAAAATGACATACAAAGTTAGGCATTATTGCTATGCAAATAGCAGTTAGTACTGTATTGGGTTTTTTACCCTTTTATCATATCAAAGTATGAGGGCCAAATACTTATCTAAGACTGATGGAAATTGAATGTGCTTTAAGGTCAGCCTAGATCAAATGGAATTAATTGTAGTGCCAGAACGGTGCTTATTCAAGATCCAGTCCACCCCTCTAGAAGGAGCCATGTTCAGGGATGCACCTGAGCCCAACCTATCTCTAAATTAAACTTCTAAACTGGCCAGTTTATCTTCTAAATTAAACTTCTAAACTGGCCAGTTTATCTTCTAAATTAAACTTCTAAACTGGCCAGTTTATCTTCTAAATTAAACTTCTAAACTGGCCAGTTTATCTTCTAAATTAAACTTCTAAACTGGCCAGTTTATCTTCTAAATTAAACTTCTAAACTGGCCAGTTTATCTTCTAAATTAAACTTCTAAACTGGCCAGTTTATCTTCTAAATTAAACTTCTAAACTGGCCAGTTTATCTTCTAAATTAAACTTCTAAACTGGCCAGTTTATCTTCTAAATTAAACTTCTAAACTGGCCAGTTTATCTTCTAAATTAAACTTCTAAACTGGCCAGTTTATCTTCTAAATTAAACTTCTAAACTGGCCAGTTTATCTTCTAAATTAAACTTCTAAACTGGCCAGTTTATCTTCTAAATTAAACTTCTAAACTGGCCAGTTTATCTTCTAAATTAAACTTCTAAACTGGCCAGTTTATCTTCTAAATTAAACTTCTAAACTGGCCAGTTTATCTTCTAAATTAAACTTCTAAACTGGCCAGTTTATCTTCTAAATTAAACTTCTAAACTGGCCAGTTTATCTTCTAAATTAAACTTCTAAACTGGCCAGTTTATCTTCTAAATTAAACTTCTAAACTGGCCAGTTTATCTTCTAAATTAAACTTCTAAACTGGCCAGTTTATCTTCTAAATTAAACTTCTAAACTGGCCAGTTTATCTTCTAAATTAAACTTCTAAACTGGCCAGTTTATCTTCTAAATTAAACTTCTAAACTGGCCAGTTTATCTTCTAAATTAAACTTCTAAACTGGCCAGTTTATCTTCTAAATTAAACTTCTAAACTGGCCAGTTTATCTTCTAAATTAAACTTCTAAACTGGCCAGTTTATCTTCTAAATTAAACTTCTAAACTGGCCAGTTTATCTTCTAAATTAAACTTCTAAACTGGCCAGTTTATCTTCTAAATTAAACTTCTAAACTGGCCAGTTTATCTTCTAAATTAAACTTCTAAACTGGCCAGTTTATCTTCTAAATTAAACTTCTAAACTGGCCAGTTTATCTTCTAAATTAAACTTCTAAACTGGCCAGTTTATCTTCTAAATTAAACTTCTAAACTGGCCAGTTTATCTTCTAAATTAAACTTCTAAACTGGCCAGTTTATCTTCTAAATTAAACTTCTAAACTGGCCAGTTTATCTTCTAAATTAAACTTCTAAACTGGCCAGTTTATCTTCTAAATTAAACTTCTAAACTGGCCAGTTTATCTTCTAAATTAAACTTCTAAACTGGCCAGTTTATCTTCTAAATTAAACTTCTAAACTGGCCAGTTTATCTTCTAAATTAAACTTCTAAACTGGCCAGTTTATCTTCTAAATTAAACTTCTAAACTGGCCAGTTTATCTTCTAAATTAAACTTCTAAACTGGCCAGTTTATCTTCTAAATTAAACTTCTAAACTGGCCAGTTTATCTTCTAAATTAAACTTCTAAACTGGCCAGTTTATCTTCTAAATTAAACTTCTAAACTGGCCAGTTTATCTTCTAAATTAAACTTCTAAACTGGCCAGTTTATCTTCTAAATTAAACTTCTAAACTGGCCAGTTTATCTTCTAAATTAAACTTCTAAACTGGCCAGTTTATCTTCTAAATTAAACTTCTAAACTGGCCAGTTTATCTTCTAAATTAAACTTCTAAACTGGCCAGTTTATCTTCTAAATAATCTATTATAATGCTATAATACAGGCTCTGAAGATAGTACAGAAAATTCAGTAACTGCAGGATATGATGGATTTCTTATTCTAGTCCATCACTTGCTTAAAAGTATTAGCACTAAACGATCATATACTTCTCAGGCAAAGGCAAAGAATTCAGTCTTGCCAGTAAATATGTACCGTAAGTGGTTTCTCTTGGGGAAGTCTCAACATGCCCCCTTCTAGCAAAGTCTTTTGATGAGACTATGTTCCACCTCAAGGGGAGCTAGGGAAGAGCTTGGTCTAATAACCTCAATATTAACCAATTTGTTTTATAGTGAATATTCAGCCAAGTCCTTCTTTTTTACTCCTATAAACAAGTGACTATCCTTTTCTTTCAATGTTCGTTCTGTTTCACCTTTTCTGCTTTATTTTGAATTGTGCTGTTGAACTCTGTCCTTACTTTTTGTTGGTGGTGGGTTTATTTCTTTTCTTAGAAGTGAATTAATGTAATGTTGGAAATCACTATAAAGCTTGCTATTGAAATATTCTTAGTAAATATGGAAAGGAGCTCTAAGATCAGTTGGAGTGAGACACGTAAACTCTTATACTGTCTAGAAAGAAATGCAGAGTTCTTTGATCTCCAAACCAGCCAGATTATATAGAAGCTAGAAAGTGTGATGCTGATCCTTATTTCCCACAATATGACATACAGAAGGAATAAGAATGGAGCTCAAGGCTAAAGCATTATAACTTTAGTTTTGAGTGGCTGAGAAAGTATTGAAACCAGCATAAGCCATCTCTGAAATGATTACCAGAATAGTTATTCCATCTCACTGCATCTTGGTTGTGTAAAATAAGGTATATAAGAAAAGGAAGTGGCATTTATATTCCAGGAAATGTGAAACTTTTATAGCAACTCGACTTTAGATTACTCTGGGTGGAGGGGAGAATGAACACAGATAGGATAGGATAGGATAGGATAGGATAGGATAGGATAGGATAGGATAGGATAGGATAGGATAGGATAGGATGGGATAGGATAGGATAGGATAGGATAGGATAGGATAGGATAGGATAGGATACGATAGGATAGGATAGGATAGGATAGGATACGATAGGATACAATAGGATAGGATAGATGAGATGGGGTAGAAATAGATAGGATAGGATAGGATAGGATAGGATAGGATAGGATAGGATAGGATAGGATAGGATAGGACAGGACAGGACAGGACAGGACAGGACAGGATAGGATAGGATAGGATAGGATAGGATAGGATAGGATAGGATAGGATAGGATAGGATAGGACAGGATAGGATAGGATAGGATAGGATAGGATAGGATAGGATAGGATAGGATAGGATAGGATAGGATAGGATAGGATAGGATAGGATAGGATAGGATAGGATAGGATAGGATAGGATAGGATAGGATAGGATAGGATAGGATAGGATAGGATAGGATAGGATAGGATAGGATAGGATAGGATAGGATAGGATAGGATAGGATAGGATAGGATAGGATAGGATAGGATAGGATAGGATAGGATAGGATAGGATAGGATAGGATAGGATAGGATAGGATAGGATAGGATAGGATAGGATAGGATAGGATAGGATAGGATAGGATAGGATAGGATAGGATAGGATAGGATAGGATAGGATAGGATAGGATAGGATAGGATAGGATAGGATAGGATAGGATAGGATAGGATAGGATAGGATAGGATAGGATAGGATAGGATAGGATAGGATAGGATAGGATAGGATAGGATAGGATAGGATAGGATAGGATAGGATAGGATAGGATAGGATAGGATAGGATAGGATAGGATAGGATAGGATAGGATAGGATAGGATAGGATAGGATAGGATAGGATAGGATAGGATAGGATAGGATAGGATAGGATAGGATAGGATAGGATAGGATAGGATAGGATAGGATAGGATAGGATAGGATAGGATAGGATAGGATAGGATAGGATAGGATAGGATAGGATAGGATAGGATAGGATAGGATAGGATAGGATAGGATAGGATAGGATAGGATAGGATAGGATAGGATAGGATAGGATAGGATAGGATAGGATAGGATAGGATAGGATAGGATAGGATAGGATAGGATAGGATAGGATAGGATAGGATAGGATAGGATAGGATAGGATAGGATAGGATAGGATAGGATAGGATAGGATAGGATACAATGAAGGATAGGATAGGATAGGATAGGATAGGATAGGATAGGATAGGATAGGATAGGATAGGATAGGATAGGATACAATGAAGGATAGGATAGGATAGGATAGGATAGGATAGGATAGGATAGGATAGGATAGGATAGGATAGGATAGGATAGGATAGGATAGGATAGGATAGGATAGGATAGGATAGGATAGGATAGGATAGGATAGGATAGGATAGGATAGGATAGGATAGGATAAGATAGGATAGGATAGGATAGGATAGGATAGGATAGGATAGGATAGGATAGGATAGGATAGGATAGGATAGGATAGGATAGGATAGGATAGGATAGGATAGGATAGGATAGGATAGGATAGGATAGGATAGGATAGGATAGGATAGGATAGGATAGGATAGGATAGGATAGGATAGGATAGGATAGGATAGGATAGGATAGGATAGGATAGGATAGGATAGGATAGGATAGGATAGGATAGGATAGGATAGGATAGGATAGGATAGGATAGGATAGGATAGGATAGGATAGGATAGGATAGGATAGGATAGGATAGGATAGGATAGGATAGGATAGGATAGGATAGGATAGGATAGGATAGGATAGGATAGGATAGGATAGGATAGGATAGGATAGGATAGGATAGGATAGGATACGATAGGATAGGATAGGATACGATACGATACGATAGGATAGGATAGGATAGGATAGGATAGGATAGGATAGGATAAGATAGGATAGGATAGGATAGGATAGGATAGGATAGGATAGGATAGGATAGGATAGGATAGGATAGGATAGGATAGGATAGGATAGGATAGGATAGAATAGGATAGGATTGGAAGGGACCTTGGAGGTCTTCAAGTCCAACTGCCTACCTAGGCAGGAAACCCTACACCATTTCAGACAAATGGATGTCGAATCTCTTCTTAAAAACCTCCAGTGATGGAGCACCCATAATTTCTGGAGGCAAGTTGTTCCACTGATTAATTGTTCTACTGTAACTGTCAGGAAATTTCTCCTTAGCTCTAAGTTGCTTCTGTTCTTGATTAAACGAATGGTGAACATGATTAATTTGGCATAATTCAGCTAGTTGCTATTTCTTAGCATGCTGTTTTAATTGAATTTGCATACATTTTTCTCTCTTAGCTTCAGATATCATGGCTCCTCCAAGGCACATTGCTTGGCGATGTCTCCCTTGTCCTTGTTGAGAATAAGACTGGAAAAGAGCAAAGCAGAAAGCTCTGGCACTTGAATGACCAGAAAGGACTGGGAGTATGGCAAAAGATGATCAGACCTCTCCCTGACGTTTTTGACAGGTAGGGTATATTATGCTTCTTCATATGTCATTTAACAATGAATTCTTGAATGAGCGTTGAATGACTGAAACTGCTGATAAGCAATTAAGACCAGTTAAGCTTTTCTCATTTAAATTCAGATTTAAGCTTTTTATTTGAAAGCAGTGTGGGTTTTTTTTTAAAAAAAATGAATTTCATCTACTTGGTTGTCCAATATTTAATGGGATCAACACAGTCATAGACAGAAAATATAACTTTTTTCTCTACTGCCATTGTTCTGAGAACAATTCCTTTTCCTTCCTCTTTACGTGGAGAAGAGCATCAAACATGCTTGCCCATAGCTCATTCTTTATTTGTTCTTGCTGCCTGCTGATGATAAATGCAGTGAGGTTCTTTTTGAGCCAGTGACTGGTTTCATGATGATTCAGTTCAAAACTGCTTCCTTGACCCGAGACTTAATATAGGCAGTCACTTCAGGAGATAGGCTCAGTATCTTTCTAGCATACGATGCACCTCTGGAGGGTCTTACAAAAGATAAGTTTTCTGCTGCCTTGCACAGGTGTTTCAATGGTTTGAAATCATAGACACACAGTAGCAGAAATGAAGTAGGTATTATTTTGATCACAGAAAGAATACAAGAGACTTAAAAAGCTTTAGCTATCGGGGTCTCCTCTAAATATGCCACTAGAGAACCCCCAAGGCACATGTGTTGTCACACAATTCACCAGTCTGTCAATGCTCAAATCTACACAAATACATCCTATTTTATAAAATAAAGACACAAGCTCTTAATTGTTACTCAGAAAATATTGTTGCTTTAAAACGAGTAACAATAATTTAGTATTAACCCCTGGGAATCCAAAATAGCTAACTCTATACCTTGTTCAAGATACAAAAGTCTCCCACAAACACCACCACTAAATGAAAATCAAATCCCAATCCACTTTTTAAAAAATCTGATGCTCCTCTGTCATCTTTGAGACATTTACATCTCCCCTTCCCAAGTGGCTGAAGAGAAGGAAAATTTGGCTGAAATTTTCAGTGCTGCTGTTGTTCCTTATCTTTTGAGTAGTTAAGTATTCCAGGAACAGCTTCATTGTCTTGAAAGCATGACTCTTTCAATGAGAAAATGTGGAGATCTAAGGTTTTAATGCCTGCTTTATTTGTAAATTGTAAATTTAACAGCTGAGCAGAAATGGCTGGGAAGAAATATCTTTCAAAACAGTTTATAAGGATTAAAACTGAAGAGATGGGAATTAATAGTTCTCATGCTAGAAAGAACTGTCAGTGTATATAATTTCCACTGAAGGCCAAAAATGTAAACTAAAATAGAAGACAGATAGATGACAGACGATAGATGGATAGATAGATGGTTGGTTAGATAGATAGATAGATAGATAGATAGATAGATAGATAGATAGATAGATAGATAGATAGATAGATAGATAGATAGATAGATAGATAGATAGATAGATATAATATAGACTGATTATGTGTTTTTCTGTGATTTGTAGGAGATACATATTCACACAGCTTCTATTTTGTCTGCATTAAAACCACAAAACCAGTTGTCTTGCATCTGTGAACTTCTCTTGCAGCAAATTCCTGAATTCTAAATAAAATATCTGAGAATCAAGACGTATTGCCTAGCCTGTCACAAAGTCTAATACAGATTTACTGGTTGTGTACCCCATGGGATTGGACTTTCAATAGATTCATGGCTATTTTGGTCTCTTTATGCTTCATGCTGTTTCTCCTAAATTTGCATTTCTCTCTCTCTTTCCTTCATATTTTCTGTCTTACTCGTGTATGAACACCCAGTAAGATCATTCAAACATAAGATTCTTCCAACCAATCAGGTATCTTTCTCCTTCCATCTCTCACTGATGATAGTAATCAATGAGGGTGATGTGGTAATTAAAATATAGCACTAGGACAAAGTTTACTTTCAGCCACTGAAGTGTATTGGATTACAAAGTGCCAGTCTTTTTCTCTGTACCCTCACAAGGTAAATAAATAAATAAATAAATAAATAAATAAATAAATAAATAAATAAATAAATAAATAAATAAATAAATAAATAAATAAATAAATAAATAAATAAATAAATAAATAAATAAATAAATAAATAAATAAATAAATAAATAAATAAATAAATAAATAAATAAATAAATAAATAAATAAATAAATAAATAAATAAATAAATAAATAAATAAATAAATAAATAAATAAATAAATAAATAAATAAATAAATAAATAAATAAATAAATAAATAAATAAATAAATAAATAAATAAATAAATAAATAAATAAATAAATAAATAAATAAATAAATAAATAAATAAATAAATAAATAAATAAATAAATAAATAAATAAATAAATAAATAAATAAATAAATAAATAAATAAATAAATAAATAAATAAATAAATAAATAAATAAATAAATAAATAAATAAATAAATAAATAAATAAATAAATAAATAAATAAATAAATAAATAAATAAATAAATAAATAAATAAATAAATAAATAAATAAATAAATAAATAAATAAATAAATAAATAAATAAATAAATAAATAAATAAATAAATAAATAAATAAATAAATAAATAAATAAATAAATAAATAAATAAATAAATAAATAAATAAATAAATAAATAAATAAATAAATAAATAAATAAATAAATAAATAAATAAATAAATAAATAAATAAATAAATAAATAAATAAATAAATAAATAAATAAATAAATAAATAAATAAATAAATAAATAAATAAATAAATAAATAAATAAATAAATAAATAAATAAATAAATAAATAAATAAATAAATAAATAAATAAATAAATAAATAAATAAATAAATAAATAAATAAATAAATAAATAAATAAATAAATAAATAAATAAATAAATAAATAAATAAATAAATAAATAAATAAATAAATAAATAAATAAATAAATAAATAAATAAATAAATAAATAAATAAATAAATAAATAAATAAATAAATAAATAAATAAATAAATAAATAAATAAATAAATAAATAAATAAATAAATAAATAAATAAATAAATAAATAAATAAATAAATAAATAAATAAATAAATAAATAAATAAATAAATAAATAAATAAATAAATAAATAAATAAATAAATAAATAAATAAATAAATAAATAAATAAATAAATAAATAAATAAATAAATAAATAAATAAATAAATAAATAAATAAATAAATAAATAAATAAATAAATAAATAAATAAATAAATAAATAAATAAATAAATAAATAAATAAATAAATAAATAAATAAATAAATAAATAAATAAATAAATAAATAAATAAATAAATAAATAAATAAATAAATAAATAAATAAATAAATAAATAAATAAATAAATAAATAAATAAATAAATAAATAAATAAATAAATAAATAAATAAATAAATAAATAAATAAATAAATAAATAAATAAATAAATAAATAAATAAATAAATAAATAAATAAATAAATAAATAAATAAATAAATAAATAAATAAATAAATAATATTCACCACTTTCTCTATAAAAGAAAAGGTTTTTTAGAGATCACAGAGGGATTTATTTGTCTCAGGAACATCTCTCTATTCCTAGCTGTCATCCCCAATGCTAACCTAAAAACATGAGAAAGTTCTAAGTGCTTAAGCCTTTGCTGAAAATAATATATTTACTGTTTGTGTCTCAGCCTTAACTCTTTCGTTCATGTTAAAAACAATGCATATAATTTTAAAGGCACCTTGGTGGAGATACGATGCTGAAAATGCAATTCATCTTCCTGACTCTTGACATAGCATAGTATAGTGTGGGTTAATACAAAAAGCATTCTGTTGTGGATATGAAATTAATGTACGATATAAAACTATCAGCATTGCCTCCTTTTGCTATTCTTTGTTGCCTCTGCCCTCCATAGTAAGATGTGGTGGCTTCATTTCTTTTAGTTATCTTCCATTTTTCAGTAGCTTTTTAAAATTCATTTGTCTAGCATCATTTATGTGTTGCCAAGGTAACAATTTCTATTCTATTCTATTCTATTCTATTCTATTCTATTCTATTCTATTCTATTCTATTCTATTCTATTCTATTCTATTCTATTCTATTCTATTCTATTCTATTCTATTCTATTCTATTCTTTTCTATTCTATTCTATTCTATTCTATTCTATTCTATTCTATTCTATTCTATTCTATTCTATTCTATTCTATTCTATTCTATTCTATTCTATTCTATTCTATTCTATTCTATTCTATTCTATTCTATTCTATTCTATTCTATTCTATTCTATTCTATTCTATTCTATTCTATTCTATTCTATTCTATTCTATTCTATTCTATTCTATTCTATTCTATTCTATTCTATTCTATTCTATTCTATTCTATTCTATTCTATTCTATTCTATTCTATTCTATTCTATTCTATTCTATTCTATTCTATTCTATTCTATTCTATTCTATTCTATTCTATTCTATTCTATTCTATTCTATTCTATTCTATTCTATTCTATTCTATTCTATTCTATTCTATTCTATTCTATTCTATTCTATTCTATTCTATTCTATTCTATTCTATTCTATTCTATTCTATTCTATTCTATTCTATTCTATTCTATTCTATTCTATTCTATTCTATTCTATTCTATTCTATTCTATTCTATTCTATTCTATTCTATTCTATTCTATTCTATTCTATTCTATTCTATTCTATTCTATTCTATTCTATTCTATTCTATTCTATTCTATTCTATTCTATTCTATTCTATTCTATTCTATTCTATTCTATTCTATTCTATTCTATTCTATTCTATTCTATTCTATTCTATTCTATTCTATTCTATTCTATTCTATTCTATTCTATTCTATTCTATTCTATTCTATTCTATTCTATTCTATTCTATTCTATTCTATTCTATTCTATTCTATTCTATTCTATTCTATTCTATTCTATTCTATTCTATTCTATTCTATTCTATTCTATTCTATTCTATTCTATTCTATTCTATTCTATTCTATTCTATTCTATTCTATTCTATTCTATTCTATTCTATTCTATTCTATTCTATTCTATTCTATTCTATTCTATTCTATTCTATTCTATTCTATTCTATTCTATTCTATTCTATTCTATTCTATTCTATTCTATTCTATTCTATTCTATTCTATTCTATTCTATTCTATTCTATTCTATTCTATTCTATTCTATTCTATTCTATTCTATTCTATTCTATTCTATTCTATTCTATTCTATTCTATTCTATTCTATTCTATTCTATTCTATTCTATTCTATTCTATTCTATTCTATTCTATTCTATTCTATTCTATTCTATTCTATTCTATTCTATTCTATTCTATTCTATTCTATTCTATTCTATTCTATTCTATTCTATTCTATTCTATTCTATTCTATTCTATTCTATTCTATTCTATTCTATTCTATTCTATTCTATTCTATTCTATTCTATTCTATTCTATTCTATTCTATTCTATTCTATTCTATTCTATTCTATTCTATTCTATTCTATTCTATTCTATTCTATTCTATTCTATTCTATTCTATTCTATTCTATTCTATTCTATTCTATTCTATTCTATTCTATTCTATTCTATTCTATTCTATTCTATTCTATTCTATTCTATTCTATTCTATTCTATTCTATTCTATTCTATTCTATTCTATTCTATTCTATTCTATTCTATTCTATTCTATTCTATTCTATTCTATTCTATTCTATTCTATTCTATTCTATTCTATTCTATTCTATTCTATTCTATTCTATTCTATTCTATTCTATTCTATTCTATTCTATTCTATTCTATTCTATTCTATTCTATTCTATTCTATTCTATTCTATTCTATTCTATTCTATTCTATTCTATTCTATTCTATTCTATTCTATTCTATTCTATTCTATTCTATTCTATTCTATTCTATTCTATTCTATTCTATTCTATTCTATTCTATTCTATTCTATTCTATTCTATTCTATTCTATTCTATTCTATTCTATTCTATTCTATTCTATTCTATTCTATTCTATTCTATTCTATTCTATTCTATTCTATTCTATTCTATTCTATTCTATTCTATTCTATTCTATTCTATTCTATTCTATTCTATTCTATTCTATTCTATTCTATTCTATTCTATTCTATTCTATTCTATTCTATTCTATTCTATTCTATTCTATTCTATTCTATTCTATTCTATTCTATTCTATTCTATTCTATTCTATTCTATTCTATTCTATTCTATTCTATTCTATTCTATTCTATTCTATATACAGCCAGTTAGTTCAGTTAAACTAGGGGTAGTTGTAGGGATATTCCATTCATCAATAGAAGCTGATTTTGGCCAGCCCTGCCCTGGAAAAAGATGTTACAGTGGACATACAAAAGAAACTGGCTGATGTCTTAATAATTAAAAGAGATACACAAATAACATACTAAGTGAGTGACCTGGATAATTTTCATTTATTGGATTTATAAAAGAGATATATTGAAGTTTTGAAGAATTTTTTGAGAAGGGACAAAGAAAAAGTGAAAAGAAATCAAGTTCTAGGATATTATTTGGACTAAAGTCAAGATTGTTAGAAACAAAGGGAAGAAATATTAAGTTGTTTACTTGATCAAGGTTAAAATACATATGTTGCAGTGGTGGGATTCAGCCAGTTCGCACCACTTCGGGAGAACTGGTTGTTAACTTTCTGAGCAGTTTGGCAAACTGGTTGTTGCAAGAAATCATTATGGCAGAGAACCGGTTGTTAAATTACTTGAATCCCACCACTGATATGTTGTTATCTTTGTTAACCATTAATGAACTTTTGCTGACATCAGGACTGAAATATATTGAAGTTTTGAAGAATTTTTTGAGAAGGGACAAAGAAAAAGTGAAAAGAAATCAAGTTCTAGGATATTATTATTATTATTATTATTATTATTATTATTATTATTATTATTATTATTATTATTATTATTATTATTATTATTATTATTATTATTATTATTATTATTATTATTATTATTATTATTATTATTATTATTATTATTATTATTATTATTATTATTATTATTATTATTATTATTATTATTATTATTATTATTATTATTATTATTATTATTATTATTATTATTATTATTATTATTATTATTATTATTATTATTATTATTATTATTATTATTATTATTATTATTATTATTATTATTATTATTATTATTATTATTATTATTATTATTATTATTATTATTATTATTATTATTATTATTATTATTATTATTATTATTATTATTATTATTATTATTATTATTATTATTATTATTATTATTATTATTATTATTATTATTATTATTATTATTATTATTATTATTATTATTATTATTATTATTATTATTATTATTATTATTATTATTATTATTATTATTATTATTATTATTATTATTATTATTATTATTATTATTATTATTATTATTATTATTATTATTATTATTATTATTATTATTATTATTATTATTATTATTATTATTATTATTATTATTATTATTATTATTATTATTATTATTATTATTATTATTATTATTATTATTATTATTATTATTATTATTATTATTATTATTATTATTATTATTATTATTATTATTATTATTATTATTATTATTATTATTATTATTATTATTATTATTATTATTATTATTATTATTATTATTATTATTATTATTATTATTATTATTATTATTATTATTATTATTATTATTATTATTATTATTATTATTATTATTATTATTATTATTATTATTATTATTATTATTATTATTATTATTATTATTATTATTATTATTATTATTATTATTATTATTATTATTATTATTATTATTATTATTATTATTATTATTATTATTATTATTATTATTATTATTATTATTATTATTATTATTATTATTATTATTATTATTATTATTATTATTATTATTATTATTATTATTATTATTATTATTATTATTATTATTATTATTATTATTATTATTATTATTATTATTATTATTATTATTATTATTATTATTATTATTATTATTATTATTATTATTATTATTATTATTATTATTATTATTATTATTATTATTATTATTATTATTATTATTATTATTATTATTATTATTATTATTATTATTATTATTATTATTATTATTATTATTATTATTATTATTATTATTATTATTATTATTATTATTATTATTATTATTATTATTATTATTATTATTATTATTATTATTATTATTATTATTATTATTATTATTATTATTATTATTATTATTATTATTATTATTATTATTATTATTATTATTATTATTATTATTATTATTATTATTATTATTATTATTATTATTATTATTATTATTATTATTATTATTATTATTATTATTATTATTATTATTATTATTATTATTATTATTATTATTATTATTATTATTATTATTATTATTATTATTATTATTATTATTATTATTATTATTATTATTATTATTATTATTATTATTATTATTATTATTATTATTATTATTATTATTATTATTATTATTATTATTATTATTATTATTATTATTATTATTATTATTATTATTATTATTATTATTATTATTATTATTATTATTATTATTATTATTATTATTATTATTATTATTATTATTATTATTATTATTATTATTATTATTATTATTATTATTATTATTATTATTATTATTATTATTATTATTATTATTATTATTATTATTATTATTATTATTATTATTATTATTATTATTATTATTATTATTATTATTATTATTATTATTATTATTATTATTATTATTATTATTATTATTATTATTATTATTATTATTATTATTATTATTATTATTATTATTATTATTATTATTATTATTATTATTATTATTATTATTATTATTATTATTATTATTATTATTATTATTATTATTATTATTATTATTATTATTATTATTATTATTATTATTATTATTATTATTATTATTATTATTATTATTATTATTATTATTATTATTATTATTATTATTATTATTATTATTATTATTATTATTATTATTATTATTATTATTATTATTATTATTATTATTATTATTATTATTATTATTATAGCCATGTTTTAAGCCAGGCTGTACTGCACTTTCGCTGGTTTTTGAATATGTTTTTACAATCTCAATTACATGTTTTATACATTCACATTTGTGAACTTCTCGCATGGCTGCTCTGAAGCCAACAAAGAGTACAACAAAGTTGCCTGATTATTCCTCAGCTGTTAGAGGGATTCAAAACACTAAAGGAACCATTTCTAGTTCTACTATCCATCAAAATAGTTGTATCAGCCATTTAATCATAAAATCTTTAACTTATTTAGTTTCTGAATCATATTTCATCCAGCAAGTGCTCTCAGTTTCATACAGTACAAGATTTTCAAATTCAACCAGGTCTCTAAAATATTCTCCCGTGTTTATACAGTTCCTTGATACCATGCTACTTATTTCAAGCTATTGAAAGGTATTGAAACCAGGTGATTCAGACCATTATGAAGAAAAAGTATCATAGATTTTATCTTTTTTATTATTAATAATCAAACCTTGCAATCTATATGAGTTATTTTCTCTCCATTGAGTGTGATTTTTATGTATTTTCCTCACCACAAAACATGCAGAAGGGATGAATCTGGACTATTTATTTTTCTAAATTTACTTCAAACTATCAGTATGCTACTTATTATTGCACAATCTGTTACTGATTCAACATTTCCTGCTACCTGGATCTGCAGTGCCCTGGATGTCTTCCAACGGCATGATCTTGCACCCCAAGTGTTCTATATTTATGATACCAAAAGGGAGGAGGAAGAAATACCTATGGACAGGCTAAAAACTTGCTGATCTTAATTCTCCAAACAATAAAGAAAAGATACTCACAGCTTGGGAGCCAAATTAAAAGTGACATTCAGTCACATGCAGCTTTTTTTGAAGTATTTATTTCTAAAGGCAGCCATGGACTCTGGAGTCTGAAGTAGGAAACTGACATATGGTGGAATGCTTCTTAATCTTTTCTCCTGTAGTAGTTCCTCACTTGTTTTTCTTTCAAGGAGAAAGAAAACATGAAATGTAGGGAAGATATCTCTAGCAATCTCTGCTCAATGTAGTTTCAGTTCACGTTAGCAGGCAGTGATGCAGGCAGTGATGCAGGGAATGGATATATTAAGAGCAATTCACAAATGAAACAAGAATTTTGGACTAATGATTTCTGATCGTATGTCACATTTCTATTTTGCTGTACAGAACAAATAATCCTATGGTGCAATTCCCCTAAGCATTACGAATTGAAAATATTTTCCCTGTACCTTGCCCCAAATAATTTTCTTTACAAATAATTAACTCCCACAGCAATTTATTTTCCCAAAACTGTTATTTTCTTTCAAACCTTTGGAAATGATTTTTTCGTCAATCAAGAAATATCAAATTTGTTGTGGTAGCTGTCTTTCAATGAAGTCCAATCCCATCTGCAATGTACTCAGTGCAGCCAGGTTCTCTGTACTTCTTCCTCCAATTTAAATTGAAATGATTGCAAGAATAATGAAATTTAAATTAGTTAGCTTGCCCACCATATATTTTGTGACTATGTCAAGTTTACATTATTTATTTATTTATTTTATTTTATTTTATTTTATTTTATTTTATTTTATTTTATTTTATTTTATTTTATTTTATTTTATTTTATTTTATTTTATTTTATTTTATTTTATTTTATTTTATTTTATTTTATTTTATTTTATTTTATTTTATTTTATTTTATTTTATTTTATTTTATTTTATTTTATTTTATTTTATTTTATTTTATTTTATTTTATTTTATTTTATTTTATTTTATTTTATTTTATTTTATTTTATTTTATTTTATTTTATTTTATTTTATTTTATTTTATTTTATTTTATTTTATTTTATTTTATTTTATTTTATTTTATTTTATTTTATTTTATTTTATTTTATTTTATTTTATTTTATTTTATTTTATTTTATTTTATTTTATTTTATTTTATTTTATTTTATTTTATTTTATTTTATTTTATTTTATTTTATTTTATTTTATTTTATTTTATTTTATTTTATTTTATTTTATTTTATTTTATTTTATTTTATTTTATTTTATTTTATTTTATTTTATTTTATTTTATTTTATTTTATTTTATTTTATTTTATTTTATTTTATTTTATTTTATTTTATTTTATTTTATTTTATTTTATTTTATTTTATTTTATTTTATTTTATTTTATTTTATTTTATTTTATTTTATTTTATTTTATTTTATTTTATTTTATTTTATTTTATTTTATTTTATTTTATTTTTCTAAATTTACTTCAAACTATCAGTATGCTACTTATTATTGCACAATCTGTTACTGATTCAACATTTAATATCCAACAAATTGGGCTCCACCCATCCAAATCCAAGGGAAACAACCAGACTTTATGGTTCTTTGAAATGTAACCAGAGTGGGAGCCATCTGGACCTCTGGGCCATCTCTTTCCAGAGATAAGTGCTGTGAGGGAGAAGGCACAATTTTCTGGTTCTGATACATGTCAAGGTTCCAGAAAAACCTCTTCTGCATAAAAAAACTCAGAAGCCATTGTTTTTCAGAGTTCTTTACTAGCATGAGGAAACTGGCACACGATGAGTGAAATTCCAAAACTGAATTTCCGGATTCTTTTCCCAGTTATACAAACCCCAAGAGTCCCACCCCCCTGACCCCTTTGATGGTCACATGGTCCCACGTTCTCCCAGTTCATTCGAATATCTTCTTGCCACTCTTCCTGCAGATGTGAACACCATCCGACCTTGACCGCTTGAAGAATGTTACCATACCCCTCAGCCCCCCTTCTTCCCCTCAGGGGAAAAATGTGGCAGCGTCTGGAACCCTAAAGTCTAGTATGGTTTCCAGGCCTGACAGGCGTCCCCCCTTGGAAAAGAAGCTATATCCTAGGAAAGAAAACAAAGAGTTGATAAAGAAGAGTGTCAGTGGTCCACACTTCCCTTCTACCCCCACCCCCCAAGAGGTTTTTAGGTTTGTCAGGGAAAGTGTCGTGAAATTGTTTAATCAAATTGTCCGCATTTACTTTCCAACTTTTGACCCAAGTAGATTCAGATAATGGATATCCCTTCCAGTGGACTAAATATTGTAATTGACCTCTGTATAGTCTAGAGTCAAGGATTTTCTTGATTTCATAGTGGGTTTCACCTTGGATTATCAAGGGTGCTGGGGGAGCGGCAGGTTGAGGTCTCAGACCAGACTGTCTAGCAGGTTTTAATAAGCTAGTATGGAATACCGGGTGTATTTTCCCTAACATTCGAGGGAGCTTGAGTTGGACGGTAACGGGAGTAATAATTTTACATTTAATATCCAACAAAGTGGGCTCCACCCATCCAAATCCAAGGGAAACAACCAGAATTTATGGTTCTTTGAAATATAAACAGAGTGGGAGCCATCTGGACCTCTGGGCCATCTCTTTCCAGAGATAAGTGCTGTGAGGGAGAAGGCACAATTTTCTGGTTCTGATACATGTCAAGGTTCCAGAAAAACCTCTTCTGCATAAAAAAACTCAGAAGCCATTGTTTTTCAGAGTTCTTTACTAGCATGAGGAAACTGGCACACGATGAGTGAAATTCCAAAACTGAATTTCCGGATTCTTTTCCCAGTTATACAAACCCCAAGAGTCCCACCCCCCTGACCCCTTTGATGGTCACATGGTCCCACGTTCTCCCAGTTCATTCGAATATCTTCTTGCCACTCTTCCTGCAGATGTGAACACCATCCGACCTTGACCGCTTGAAGAATGTTACCATACCCCTCAGCCCCCCTTCTTCCCCTCAGGGGAAAAATGTGGCAGCGTCTGGAACCCTAAAGTCTAGTATGGTTTCCAGGCCTGACAGGCGTCCCCCCTTGGAAAAGAAGCTATATCCTAGGAAAGAAAACAAAGAGTTGATAAAGAAGAGTGTCAGTGGTCCACACTTCCCTTCTACCCCCACCCCCCAAGAGGTTTTTAGGTTTGTCAGGGAAAGTGTCGTGAAATTGTTTAATCAAATTGTCCGCATTTACTTTCCAACTTTTGACCCAAGTAGATTCAGATAATGGATATCCTTCCAGTGGACTAAATATTGTAATTGACCTCTGTATAGTCTAGAGTCAAGGATTTTCTTGATTTCATAGTGGGTTTCACCTTGGATTATCAAGGGTGGTGGGGGAGCGGCAGGTTGAGGTCTCAGACCAGTCTGTCTAGCAGGATTTAATAAGCTGGTATGGAATACCGGTGTATTTTCCCAACATTCGAGGGAGCTTGAGTTGGACGGTAACGGATTAATAATTTGTACAATGGGGAAAGGACCCAAAACTTTTGGACCGAATTTTCTGCTGGGTATTCTCAACCTTAGATACTTAGTAGATAAAAAGACTTTATCTCCAATGCAAAAAGGGGGTTGAAGGGAACGGTGTTTGTCAGCTTGGGCTTTGTAATTCTGAGCTGTCACAGCTAAGGCCTTTTTTGTATTTTCCCAACCTTTTTTCAACGAATTCATCCAGTCCGTTAAGGAAACGGAAGTGGGGGGTTGCACAGGGAGTTCAGGCATTGGAACGAAGTCCATGCCGGTGGTTACTTGAAAAGGGGTTAACCCCGTGCTGCTGTGTACAGCATTATTATATGCGACTTCTGCAAATGGTAACAAATCTGACCAGTTTTCTTGTTGGTAATTTACATAACAACGTATGTATTGTTCCACCATCGAGTTCAATTTTTCAGCCACTCCATTGGTCTCCAGATGGAACCCTGAACTAAGTCCTTGAGATGACCCAATGGACGGTAGGAACTCCCTCCAGAACTTGGCTGTGAATTGAACACCCCTGTCGGATATTATCCTTTTAGGAACTCCATGCAGTCTGTAGATGTGTTTGACGAAGAGCTTTGCTAATTTTCTCGCCGATGGCAATCCGGTGCACACAGTGAAATAGGCCTGTTTAGAGAACAAGTCCATGCCGGTGGTTATTTGAAAAGGGGTTAACCCCGTGCTGCTGTGTACAGCATTATTATATGCGACTTCTGCAAATGGTAACAAATCTGACCAGTTTTCTTGTTGGTAATTTACATAACACCGTATGTATTGTTCCACCATCGAGTTCAATTTCTCAGCTGCTCCATTGGTCTCCGGATGTAACCCAGAACTAAGTCCTTGAGACGACCCAATGGACCGTAGGAACTCCCTCCAGAACTTGGCTGTGAATTGAACACCCCTGTCAGATATTATCCTTTTAGGAACTCCCTCCAGAACTTGGCTGTGAATTGAACACCCCTGTCGGATATTATCCTTTTAGGAACTCCATGCAGTCTGTAGATGTGTTTGACGAAGAGCTTTGCTAATTTTCTCGCCGATGGTAACCCGCTGCACGCAGTGAAATGGGCCTGTTTAGAGAATAAGTCCACTACGGTCCATATCACTGTATTTCCCCCACTAGATGGGAGTTCAACAATACAATCCATGGCAATCTCTTCCCAGGGTCTGGTGGGTTTGGCTATGGGTTGTAGGAGTCCAGGGGGTTTCCCTGGTCTGGACTTCATGGTAGCGCAGGTAGCACAGCTCTGGACATAGTCTTAGACATCTGATTTCATTTTTGGCCACCAGAATTGTCTTCTAGCCAAGTGGAGAGTTTTTAAAAATCCAAAGTGACCTCCTAGGCGAGAGTCGTGGCTTCTCTGTAGTATAGGCAGCCGCATAGCGATGGGTACATAAATCTTGGTTCCCTTCCAGGGTATCCCATCCCTTAAGGTGAGGTCTGGCAAGTTTTCTTTAAACCAAGCATCGTCAGTGAGTGCTGATTTTAATTCCGCTAGTAGTTTATTTGGTGGGATGTTAGTACTACGGCGTGATCGCGGTCGAGTAAGTGCTTGGCTGGCCGGTTCGCTATCGGGAATCATCGCATGTATTACCTCTTCGCGTTGGCTGTCAAATTGTGGTTTCCTAGATAGGGCGTCAGCCAGTAGATTTTGGTCGCCGGGGATGTATTTGAGGGTGAAATGGAACCGTTTGAAAAACTGAGCCCATCGAACTTGTTTGGGAGAAAGCTTTCGAGGTTTTTGTGGTCCGTCCACACCTCGAATGGTTCTTTTCCCCCTTCAAGGAAGTGTCTCCAGGAGAGGAGTGCCCAGCGCACTGCAAAGGCTTCCTTTTCCCAAACTGCCCATCTGCGTTCAGTGTCCGTCAGTTTTTTAGACACGTACGCGCAGGGCATTAGATTGTTGTCGGTATTCCGTTGTAATAAGACAGCGGCTACTGCTACATCACTTGCATCAGCTTGGACCACAAAAGGTTTATTTGGATCCGGGTGTTGAAGAATTGGTTCCATGGAGAATAGGCGTTTCAGGTGTTCAAAGGAACGTTGGCAGTCCATTGTCCAAGGTAGGGGTTGGGTAGGTTTGGGTTTGGCGGGTAATGGCCCAGTTTTTAGCAATTCTGTTAATGGTAGAGCTACTTCTGCGAAAGAAGGAATGAATTTGCGGTAAAAATTCGCGAATCCCAAGAAACTTTGAAGTTGCTTACGTGTGCGTGGCGGTTGCCAATCCAACACCGCTTTTACTTTTCCTGGGTCCATTTCGATACCTTTGTTTGATATCCGGTAACCTAGGTAGTCTAGGGATTCCTTATGGAATTCGCATTTGGAAAGTTTGACATATAGCTTGGCCGCTAGGAGCTTTTTAAGGACTTGTCTGACCAATTTGATGTGTTCTTCGATATTGTTTGTGTAGATAAGAATATCATCTAAGTAGACAAGAACCCCATTGTAGAGATGGGGGTGCAGGGTTTCATTAATTAGTTGCATAAAAACAGCTGGAGCCCCTTGGAGGCCAAAAGGCATGACACGGTATTGGAAACTGCCCAAGGGGCAGTTGAAAGCCGTTTTCCATTCATCACCTTCCTTGATGCGGACCCGGTAATAGGCTTCCCTTAAATCCAATCTGGTGAAAATTTTGCCTTTTGATAAGTGGTTCAACAAATCGTGCATAAGTGGTAAAGGGTATGTGTTTTGTATGCAAATTGCATTGATATTTTTGAAGTCAATACACAATCTAAGCGAACCATCTTTCTTTTGTTTAAATAGCACAGGCGCAGCTACAGGTGATTTTGCTGGTTCAATGAACCCTCTGGCTAGGTTAGTGTCAATGTATTTTCTTAGTTCAGACATTTCGGCTGGTGTCATTGAATACATTTTGGGTTTTGGTAATTTTGCCCCGGGTGCAATTCAATTGCGCAATCAGTTTGTCGGTGGGGAGGTAAGAGGTTACATTCATCCTCGCTAAAAACGTCTGATAAATCCATGTATGCTTTAGGGATGCGTGGTTCATTAGGAGATGGATTGGATATGGTGGTTGTTGGTTCCTCTGGTGGTCATTTTGGATAAGGTTTTTTCGGTAGGGGAAGTGGGTCTAAGGGTCTGAAAGTCCATATAATTTTCCTGAATCCATCCTCCCATTTGATTGTGGGTTCCCATTTGTCCAGCCAAGCTAAACCCAGGATGATGGATTCTGACATCTTGGGAATTACTATGAATCTTATAAGTTCATGATGGGCTCCAATTTCTAAGCGAACCAGTTGTGTGATTTGGGTCGCTGGAACGCCACCAATCAAGGTTCCATCTATTTGGTGGAATTTAATTGGGTGTTTCAAGGGAAATGTTTTTATACGGAGTTGGGCGACCGTAGAGGTTGAAATTAGGCATCTGGTGCATCCTATGTCCACAATAGCCTCTAAATCTTTTTTGGCCCCTCCCCCTGGAATTATTAAGTTTACTTTGATAGCAGAAGGAGGAATGGGTGCACTCACCATTGGGTCGTTTTCTGCTTGGTTTGAGTCGTCAGGAGGTGAATCAGATGACGGAAGGTCAGTAGGGTGGTCTATGGCTTGTCTCGCAAAGCGACTGGTATTCGGATTCCTTCGAGGGGGTCTGCGTGGTCGGGTAGCAGTTGGTGGGCGATACTGTGGGAGGGGTGTTGGGGCTAGGCAAACTGACGCCCGATGTCCTAGTTTTCCACAACGGTAGCATTTGATTATTGTTGAAGGCTGAAAGGTGGAGGGTGTGGTTGGTCTTAAGAGGGAGAGTCTTGTAGGTGGTCGTTGTGGAGTTATAGTTGGTGATTGGCTTTGGAGGGGGTTGAATTCTCTGTCCAGAGCTATGGACACGTTGTACCAGTCATTTAGTTGTTCTGGGATTCCTCTGGTGGAGCAGGCTTTTCTGATGTTTTGATAGATGGCGTTTTTGAAGTAGTGGAGGATGATGCGATCTGGCCAATGTCTAAGATTGCCAGCAACCCTTCTGAAATCCCATACAAATTGTTTTAGAGGCTTGTTACCTTGCTTCATCGTTTTTAAGGTGGTTTCACATTCTGCAATTAGGTCATCATCTTGAAACCGGTTGCGAAGCAGTGCCATAAATCCGTGAACATCGTTTAGTTCTGGTGCACGTTCATTGTGTAGTTGAGCTATCCATTCTGAGGCTAGCCCCACGTTCATACCATCCGAGATGGCGTTGATTAGGCTTCTTTCTGATGGGTATTGATGTCTATATTGTTCAACGTAAGCCTCAATTCTGCTGAGAAAGTAAGCCAGGTGGTGTGGATTCCCATCAAAGGTTGGTTTGAAAGGGGGAGGGGCTGGGTGAGGGGGTGCAGGTGGGTTTAGCTGGCCTGCTTGCGGTTGAAGAGGGATTTGGGGGACGGCCGTTGCTGTTGTGGCTGGTTGCTGAGTTGTAAAGGGGGGTGGAATTCCCCCTGGCTGCTGAGAAGGAAGTCCTTGAAATGCTTCAGCTGACGAGGCAAAAATCGGCCTGGGGCCCCCAGGAAAGAAAGGTGCTGAACTGGCTGGTTGCCATTGGTATTGGATCCACCCTTGTCCAGGATAAAATGCCCAACCAGGAGGAATAGAAGCAGCTGGAGGCAGCGTAGGCCTCTGTTGGCGGGAAAAGTCAATTGGAGGGGGGAGTTGCGATTCCCCCCAAGTCCCTGGTGCTGCCTGAACTCCCTGCCGTCTGAAGGAGGGAAGGGAGGTCCTCCTGCGTTCATCGGAACGGCTTTGAGCTTCAGTAATTTCTCCCTCTCTGGTGGGAGGGAAGGTGAATTTAGGCTGAGCTAAAGGCTCTCGAGGTGGGTGAGCTGAGCTTATACGAGGCCTCACTTCCAAACGCTCAAAAGTTTCAGGGAGGTCTAATAGGGACTGGGATTTCAGGGGGTTTCTCAGGTCCCAATCCAGTGACTCTCCCGATTCTCCGGGTTTTACTGTCCTCCAGTGAGCTTGAGAAGAGGAGGGTCTTGTAGGTGGTCGTGGAGTTGTAGTTGGTGATTGGCTTTGAGGGGTTGAATTCTCTGTCCAGAGCTATGGACACGTTGTACCAGTCATTTAGTTGTTCTGGGATTCCTCTGGTGGAGCAGGCTTTTCTGATGTTTTGATAGATGGCGTTTTTGAAGTAGTGGAGGATGATGCGATCTGGCCAATGTCTAAGATTGCCAGCAACCCTTCTGAAATCCCATACAAATTGTTTTAGAGGCTTGTTACCTTGCTTCATCGTTTTTAAGGTGGTTTCACATTCTGCAATTAGGTCATCATCTTGAAACCGGTTGCGAAGCAGTGCCATGAATCCGTGAACATCGTTTAGTTCTGGTGCACGTTCATTGTGTAGTTGAGCTATCCATTCTGAGGCTAGCCCCACGTTCATACCATCCGAGATGGCATTGATTAGGCTTCTTTCTGATGGGTATTGATGTCTATATTGTTCAACGTAAGCCTCAATTCTGCTGAGAAAGTAAGCCAGGTGATGTGGATTCCCATCAAAGGTAGGTTTGAAAGGGGGACGGGCTGGGTGAGGGGGTGCAGGTGGGTTTAGCTGGCCTGCTTGTGGTTGAAGAGGGATTTGGGGGACGGCCGTTGCTGTTGTGGCTGGTTGCCATTGGTATTGGATCCACCCTTGTCCAGGATAAAATGCCCACCCAGGAGGAATAGAAGCAGCTGGAGGCAGCGAGGCCTCTGTTGGCGGGAAAAGTCAATTGGAGGGGTTGAATTCTCTGTCCAGAGCGATGGACACGTTGTACCAGTCATTTAGTTGTTCTGGGATTCCTCTGGTGGAGCAGGCTTTTCTGATGTTTTGATCAATGGCCTCTTTGAAGTAGTGGAGGATGATGCGATCTGGCCAATGTCTAAGATTGCCAGCAACCCTTCTGAAATCCCATACAAATTGTTTTAGAAGCTTGTTACCTTGCTTCATCGTTTTTAAGGTTGTTTCACATTCTGCAATTAGGTCATCATCTTGAAACCGGTTGCGAAGCAGTGCCATAAATCCGTGAACATCGTTTAGTTCTGGTGCACGTTCATTGTGTAGTTGAGCTATCCATTCTGAGGCTAGCCCCACGTTCATACCATCCGAGATGGCGTTGATTAGGCTTCTTTCTGATGGGTATTGATGTCTATATTGTTCAACGTAAGCCTCAATTCTGCTGAGAAAGTAAGCCAGGTGGTGTGGATTCCCATCAAAGGTTGGTTTGAAAGGGGGAGGGGCTGGGTGAGGGGGTGCAGGTGGGTTTAGCTGGCCTGCTTGCGGTTGAAGAGGGATTTGGGGGACGGCCGTTGCTGTTGTGGCTGGTTGCCATTGGTATTGGATCCACCTTGTCCAGGATAAAATGCCCAACCAGGAGGAATAGAAGCAGCTGGAGGCAGCGAGGCCTCTGTTGGCGGGAAAAGTCAATTGGAGGGGAGTTGCGATTCCCCCAAGTCCCAGCTGATTGGGAGGAAATGGGGATTTTGCAGTATCTTTCCCCTGTAGTGGGGTGGGAATGGAGATTTTACAGTATCCTTCCCCTGCCATGTCCACCAAGCCACGACCACCAAGGCATGCCACACCTACATTTTGGAAAACATTTTGAAATCCACCACTGATGCCAGCCTTATCAGCATGAATTGACTAGGGATAGGCAAACATCCAGACCCTCTGCCATGGTGGGCTTTATAGATCATAATCAGCACCGTGACTAGACCCAGAAACAAGCTACAACCTGTATAGCTTGCAGCAGTGTCATATGAATAAGCCAATTACTGTCCACGCCATTGCATTCTGGACTAGTCTTTGATTCTGAGTGTCTTCAAGGGCACTCTGTACTTCAGTGTATGGCTTATTGCAATAGTCAAGCCATGAGATAACTAGGGCAGGAGTGACTGTCTGAAGTGTGTTTCAATTGAGGAAATAGTGCAACTATAGCGCAACTATAAATAGTGCAACTAGTGCACTGGATAAAGCAGAGCAAAGCCCTTCCTGGCCACAGTTACTACCTGCTCATTAAACAGAAGCTGCAAATCTTTAAAACTTCTGAATTGTGTGACATTCTGAAATGTGACATTCTGAGATTGAAGATGGATTGCATTTTTTACTGCTGCCACCACTATTCTATTCCAGCTTGCCATTTTAAGGGAGAAAATAATTGAGCGAACCAAATGTCTTAAAAGCAAAAAAAATATATTAAAAACTGATAAACTGATAGTTGGACAGAAAACAAATGGTAGGATAGTGGCCTTTAAGACTGAACTAGAATGGAACTTTCACCTCAATTTAGTTTTAAAAAATCCAGACAAGTGGCTATCTGGCCTTTGTCTGAACACATCAGGGTAATTGGTTCCATCATCAAACTGCTCTTATTGTTAACAAATTTCTTTCTGCTGTGCAATTGGAATCTGCCTTCCTGGAACTGAATATGTTATTTCATATTCTGTACCCTGAAACTAGGAAAACTACTGTTAGCCTTTCTGATCACATCTCACATTTCTATTTTGCTACATAGAAGGGCAAAGCTCTATTGGTTTGACCAACATGAACTGAAAATATTTTCAGATTTAACACCATACCTTCATATATCATAGGCCTTTGAAGAGATGCCTTTCAATATTATATTTCCCTTCAGATGATGTTTCAGCATCTGGTGAGGACAGTTTACAAGGAGTGCAAAATGCTTCATTTTAATATAGTCTGACATCTTTTCAGTTTCCTGTTTCTTTCAGTGAATATTTACTTGTGACTGTTGTCTCCTTTTGAAGTGCTGAGGTTTTTCATTTCAGTAGCATCTCATTTTGAGACAGCCCACTATCCTTGAAAAAGAGCAGATAAGGTAGTTTTCAGATAGATTGGACAAATGGTCTTCTTTTTATAAACAATTAAAGAAGGGCTCATAGTCAAAACAGCATAGCCATCAATCTTTTAGAAATACAAGGTAGCAGCACTACAAAGAAAAATTCTACTGATTGACCAAACAACTGCTGAAAGGAATCTTCCCCAATTCATTTTATTTTAGGACTCTAATGAAAATGTTTCCAGCTTAGTGCTAGAAGATATATTGGGTAGATATAGTTGGGTTCCCATGGAGCAAAATCAGCTGACTACCCAGTGCAATATTAGCATCCTTCTTTTTAAATCAAAGATAGAAACAGTTAGGTGTACAAAATTGAAAGACTTGTTTTCTTTTAATGGTCTTATTGGCCATATCAATCCCAACATTTCAGTTGGAATTAACTCCATTGCATTCAGATGCGTTGATCACATTCCCTTGGTTTTGCTTTTTGTGAGCAACAGAAGAGCAGTTTCTGCTTTCATCTGGCCCCACATTTTACTCAGAAGTGAGGAGAAATAAAAGTCATTCTTTAACGCTTTCCTTTAATAATCCAGCAAAGCATGAAACTAGCAAGAGCTGGGGTATATCACCACTCATTACCTGTAAGGCAAGTGGAATTCAAACGGGATCATTTCCGGTGGAAAGAACTGAAGTAAGTCTATAAAAATGAGAAGCGGTTTTGAACCACAATATACCCATATGGCTTGTCTCTGCAAACTCTAGCATTATTCTTATCACAAGAATTTCTATGCTAATTGCTAATTACAGTACTGTGATATTGAGGTTCACCATTCAATGTGTTTGGATTCACAATATCCATGTCTTTGCTGTATTGCAAAAGTAATGTGACTTGGTCTCTGGATGCAGAGAAACTAAGAAAAGGAATGCTGACTAACAACATTTTCATGTGTTCTTATTTTGGTTAGAAACTGAATCTGTTCAAAGTAGGTTATACTGTAATGAGATTTTAAAACAGAGATCTTGCTCTCTGCGTGTCCTGGCTTCTTGAGATTTCAACTAGGGATTGTTCATAAATGATAAACCTATCATCTCAATAAGAGCTGGAACGTGCTTATATTTTCAAAATGGCAGGTGAATTTTTCAACAGATAAGGCAGTCACTTTCCTGTATTAGTCATAGTCAGTTCCTCATCTGTGAAATAGGATTAACAGAATAAGCTTACTTCTTAAGGCTGTTCTGAGTGAAAGCACAATAAAGATATTAATGCATTTTATGCCACTAACAAAAATACTATACTCTTTATAGCTGGATACCTGGCAGGCAGCTTCTGACTAGTATTATTAGTAGAATTGCACCATTTTTCTATGGATTACAGTTCAAGGAAGAATATTTTCTTGCCATACCTTTCTTATCTTTTCTTAGCATTGTTTTTGAAAAATTAACTTCTACCTTTTTCACAGCTCAGTAGCTTCAACAGCACTTGTGGCTCCCCTGAGAAAATCCAAGTCACTTAAAATCACACTGGCAACCTAAGCACACACATTTGTATGCAACCAATCACTCGGACTATTAGCTGAAGTTACAAGCCAAATCAGAATGAAGGTAATCAGAGCTACATGAGGGGAGAGGGGGTTATTTCAAATAAAATTAGGTTTGACTGAATTATAACTGTTGAAATGGGATTCTTTTAATTTGCCAGAAGAAAGGAGTTTAAATCTCATCCCATTTTGATTCCTATAGTCTGCCCTTTCTCTGAAATAGCATTTGTATTCTATCATGAAATACAGTACTTTTTCCCAGTTACTGAAATTAGAAGTTGCATATATGTCATTTGGGAATAGGAAATCCAAACGGACTGGAGCCAGAGTTTACAAAGTTTTTTTCAATCTGAGCCAGAACCTGGGTGAAGTTGTGGACAGGTCTTGTTACTTGAGGAAACACCATTTTTTTAAAAAAGGGAAGACATGTCCATGCTCTCTATTTATCTCTGTAGGTCTCTGTTTCACTTTTGATTGTCTTACTTTGAGTGTATATGAGACTTTTATGGCTCTATTTAATAGGATTTTGATTGTAATGATTATGGAGCAAATCCTGGATTCTGAAAAGCTGCATGACCCTGACTGAAGTGCCTGCAAACCAATATTAAATTGCTCAGATATCTAAAGATTATGGAACAAAGAGTTATTAAAGGAAAGGTAGTGAAAGAACTAAATACAATAGCCACCAGCTCAATTCTTGGAGCTATAGGAAGGTATATGATTAGGACAAGGTACAAATAGTAATTCTAAAATATCATTCATTTAAGTGCTTCCTGAAATGCATTGTGCATCATCCACAACCCTCTGTGATTCTACAGACTAATATATACATTAGCATGTATTTATTTGGTAAAACTTTACTTAAAGTTTTAACCTTTCTTTCATTGTAGGTAAGTAGGATGGGAAGTATCAATGACACTATGAAAACTGAAATTGAATAGCAAAAATGCAGTGTGAAACAAATAGAAATGCAGTATAAACTCACAAAGGCTGCATTATAGGAAAAGCATAAGAAAACAGCAAATTAAATCAGCTACCAAATACTATGCCAGGAACCAAAGAACTGTGAAACTGTTTTTATGGTGCTTTTCCCCATACTATACATTCATGTGAGAACACACGTGAGAAGCATAATGTAGTTGTTCAAAGGGAGGGAAGAATAAGAAATGACCCATTTCATCCAGCCTAGTTCATATAAAGAAATTAAGGACTGAATTGACTCCAAAAATGCTGGAGAAGCTTTCTACTTCTTAGGCTGCACTTGCTTCTGTTTTCACCCCACTGAAATAGACAACCGAGTCAATACAATTGAAAAAGATTTAACAAAAAACTCAGAATATTTGTTGGGTCTTATTTACAAGTTTTTCTTGAAATACAATCGCAAACCCATTCAAAATGCATTCAATATATTCAGCAGTAAAAAGCCAAGCCTATTCAGTATAGATAATGAAGTGAAGGACAAGGAGTTATAAAGTTAAGATTTGGTTTTGTTATTGGATAGAATTGAGATTGTGTTATGAAGGCTTATCCTTGAATACCAACTTCTGTTCTTATGTTTTTATGAATTGCCCACATTCTGTGAACAAAAGTAGATGTAACAATCTTTCTTTGCCATCATCCATCTATATTACATTGATTGGCATCGCTATTTTATTATTTTTCAATGTATACATTTCTTTCCTAAATTAACCGTTCACTTGAAAAGTTGAATGTATTTTGATAAATGTACATAACGTCTGTTTAATATGTAGAATGTTAATAATTTAATAAAACCCATAACAGTGTTATCCCATGTGAGTTGTTTCCTTTGTTATTATTATTCCCTAGACTCCTTCTGACCAATCATCGGAATATGATTTGTGTTGCCTTCAACATGTTTTTCTTACCTGTAGTAATTTCATTATCATGACTCAATGTTTTGAAAATTATTTCATGCTTTTGAATAGCATTTTTAAGTAGAAATGAAATAAATATGGATGTTATGGTTCTAAATCCGATGGGGAAGTTTCATTGATAAAAGTGCTTTCTGTTTTGAGAGGCAATACAGCAATAATGTAAGAAGAGGATGCATAAGTTGTCTTTTCTGTCTTGCCTCAAATGTAGAGGTTTTAAGATGCCCTTCCAGAGAAGGCTTAATATTTTTGAGAAACTAATGGCACCATTTTTGCCTCCTTGAACCAATTCTTAGAATGTTTTCTTTGCAATAATCCATCAAGAAGACCAACTTTATTTCTACTGCATTTAGAAGTGGGATACCTGAAATGCCAGTTTAATTTTTCATCCCTAATGGATGGCTTGGCATTTTCAAATAAAGGAATTAAGATTTTCCCTTTGATGGCTGCTACTGTTGTAATATAATTTAGATTGGCACCTACCTCCTGCCTTTGGGAAGTGCCCGAGGACTTGGCTGTGACATTGTGTCTGGGGGTTCGGCAATAGTAGTGAGCCTTGGTTATGACTATACTATAGGGGATATTATTTATATTCACCAGCTGACTATGATTATGTTTTATTGAATTTTTAATTGTGGTTTTAAAATAGCCGTATGTTGTGCTATTTATTCTTCTTTCTTTTTTTTACTATTTCTGTTGTTTTAATTGTGAGATGCACAGAGTTTCACTTCTAAGATGGACAACTATGCTAGATGATAGAGAGAGAGAGAGGGAGGGAGGGAGCGAAAGAAAGAGAGAGAGAGAAAGATCTTGATGGTATGAAGTTTTATATACATTTCACTCTTACTAATATAAAATGCACTCTGGCCCTTATTAGAATGGAATTATTTATCACGTTTTTCAATTTTTAGTTTTTCTGTATTTAACCATATGAGTTAGAACACAACTATCTTTGATTGGCGCAAGAATCTATCCTTATCTAAACCATTACTGTCACCAATGGGGCTTTACGTTGTACCAATATGATTAAATTATAAAGTCAATAATATACTCTTAATTTATTTAACGTAATCAGATCAATAGAACATTCATCAGATGGAAATCCAGGTTGTTAATTTAACTATTAAAATTCAAGTGAACTCATATGTGGAATAGAATAAAAGGTGACCTTATCAGGAAATTGCAATGCAGCTATGAGTATGAAGACCTGAACTCTATAGGGAGTATTTCAGAGCAAATGAGGATTAAAGCAGAAGGCATTTTGTAAAGGAAGAAATGGATAATTTCAAGTATTGTCTGTTTCTGAAATATTCATTATTAAAGATAACTTTTTAATAACTATTTTCACCAGGGAATCTATTTCATCCTGGTGTTCATATCTATGTATGCATGGACATGTATGTGCACATGGGTTCGCACACATGTTTGCATAAGAATGTGTGTGTGTGTGTGTACGTACATATATATATATATATATATGTATTCACATTCATATCTAAATATTCCTACTAATCCAGCATAAAATATACTAGTATAAAATATTATTAAATAAGCATGTAGTTTAAAAGTTAAGTGCAAGGATACTTCCTTGTGTCTACCAGTTTGAGGTATTTTAAGAACAAAACAATTTAAAAACATTTTCTTCCAAGATGTTTTTTTCAACCTTCCAGTCTGGCCTACAACTCGATCTTCCATTGTACAAAGCTCATCAGAAATAAATGTTTCTGAGCATTTCTGATTAACACTGCTGACAATCACAATCATAACTCTTTTCACATTTATGTGAAAAGAGATTCCAAGAGTAAGATCAAGACTCCTTTTTATAGGTGTAGTAAAGACCTTTCCTTTATCTAACAAACTGTGCCAAGGGCCCCTAAAGAAAAGGAGGCAGCATCATACATTGTACCACAGATGATCCCAAGTGGGCCAGAATCAATCAGTAATCCCAGAAATTAGACACCTGTTCTTGCACTGGTGGCTCTCCACCCATTTGAAGATGGCTTCATAGTGAATCAGCAGCATATATACTTTCACATGTATCTAAACTAAATACTTCCTTTTATCGTGCTAAAACAAATGATTTGCCAGATTCCAGGAGTGTGTTTTATCTGTCCTCCAAAACCCAATACTTTGCAAATGTGTGGACTACAACTCCCATCATTCTCAGTCTGTACAGTTGACACAACCAGAGGGCACCAATTGGAGAAGGTGATGCTTTTTAGTTTAAGGCTAGGTTGAGAGTATCAGGAGCCAAGTGGCTTTATTATGAGTTGGTTGCCTTGACTGACATCATCTGATCTCTTCCATTATTCTTTTACAGATTTTGGCTTCAGATTATTGCATCCTGGAAAGCTGGATCAGAAGCCATCATTGCCTTTGATAATGTGTCTCTCAGCCTGGACTGTTATCTGACAAGTGAGCAAGCCTATGATTAGCTTTTAGATTGGTAGAGTGCCCATATGTCTTGCCAAAGACTAAATGCTTTCCATTACACTTAGAATGTAGGTGTAACTTATATTTCCTGCTTTGGTGCTTCCCCATATCTTGAAAAGGAAAGATAAGGTGTCAGTCCTTTAAGTTGGATCACACTAGGAAACCGGAGTTATGAATACTAATGCTATTTATATTCTAAATGCTGGGTAAAAGAATCTTACAAATCTGAATGTGTTTCTTCCCTTCATCCTTCATGAGAATTAGGGCAGGTCATGCATCAGATGCTTTGCCAAATTGCATTTCTGCCTCAGATGCATATTTCCTTTATCTGAACATTGTCTTGGTTGGCATTCTTTCTCTGTTCCTCCAAATTATTCCTTCTGCCGATTACATGGCAGTATTGCTGTGGTTTTATGTCACAAACTTTTCTGCATTTATTGTGTTGAATATGGATAAGAAATTCAGTGATTTTCTAGGCAGAAAACATTAAAAGTCCCATTATGCCATCATATTGTACTTCCTAGAGTTTGTTTGTTTGTTTCATTCAATTTCTATAGCTGCCCATTACAGTGAATAACTCTGAGTCACTTACAGTTCAGAAAATACATTACAATTAAAAATACCAAAAACATTTTAGCACAGTAAAAAGGATTTCAGGATTTTGTGTAAGTCTTTTAGGACAGGTCATAAATCACTTTTTCCAAAGCCATTGTAATTTTGAATTATTGTTAAATGGATGGCCAGGAAGTCCAAGACTACCTATATTTATTGCTTAGCTATTTTACAACTATGCTCCATAGCATTCCAAAAGAAACTTCTCCTTTCTTTTTAATGAATTTCATTTGCATGCACTTTTTGTGCACTAATACAAATAATGTTCAATTTTAGCATCTACAATTATGAAGAAATATAAAGAAAGAATATAAAGAAAGAAACTACTATTATGAAAATTATATAAATTTTCTGTGACTGGGTGGTTATACAGCATCTACTGGAATTTTTTAATTATAATAAATATCTCCTTTCACCTTTTTAGCATCTTTCTTTCTTTCTTTCTTTCTTTCTTTCTTTCTTTCTTTCTTTCTTTCTTTCTTCTTTCCTCTTGTTTTCCCCTTCTATTTATTTCAAATCATGTTAAAGCGATAACAGATGCCAGGCTAACTTTCCCTTTAACACTATGTATATTTTGGTTGCAATCAATTGGCCTGGTTTGATTCACCAGCTGTTGCTCTCCTAACTATTTCAGGCCTACATATTTAGCCCTACACAATCAAAAACCAGACTGCTTTTTATGTTTCAGTCAATGAAGAGAAGACATATCGACATAACAGACCAGATGCAGGCAATCTGCTCTATGAAAGAGGTAGGGGAGAAGGACATTTTGAAGAAAAACCAACACAGTTTACTGTTCCAGTTGGCTTTGGAGGTAGGATATTGGCTTCTTGACAATGATTTCAGAAAGACTGGAGCACTCACAAGAGTGCAGGTTTCCAATGTACTGTTGGCTAGAAGGCAATCAAACAACAAAAAGATACCAGATAACACCAGTATCAGTCAATAAGAATTAAAGTTAATACCAGCCTGTGTATTAAAGATTAAAGGTATCAATCAATATAAATAATTACTGTATTCAACTGTTCAAAAACATCAATAGAAGAAAAATATTCTGAACTAAAAATGGAATTCAGGAAAAACTGGGCGGTTACTTTATACCTCACAATATGTAGGAAAAATTGAGATAACCATGAATGGAATTCTCCAGTTAATTCCCCCAGTTTTATCTAGGAGATTCTATTGTTGTTGTTATTATATAGAAAAAATTGTGAAATCACAGCTGCCAGTTCTTTAGCTAATATTGCCCTTCATATGCATTGCCTTCGTTCCAACAACCTACCATATGTGTGCTAATGCTCATATTATGATAATATAGAGAAAAATGTGAAATCACAGCTATCAGTTTTTTAGTTGTTGTTGGCTTTCATACACATCGAGTTCTTCCCAACAACCTACTGTATGTGTGCTAATAACCACGGAAACTACCATGGTTGGTTTATGCCATAATCATTCAGTTTCAATTTTCAGATCGCAATACTTTGTGATCTTCTCCAATTCTTTGCCTATTCTACTATCTCCTAGTATTGCCACATCAATTATCCACACTTTTTTCTTTTCAGTCAATGAAGAGAAGACATATCGACATAACAGACCAGATGCAGGCAATCTGCTCTATGAAAGAGGTAGGGGAGAAGGACATTTTGAAGAAAAACCAACACAGTTTACTGTTCCAGTTGGCTTTGGAGGTAGGATATTGGCTTCTTGACAATGATTTCAGAAAGACTGGAGCACTCACAAGAGTGCAGGTTTCCAATGTACTGTTGGCTAGAAGGCAATAAAACAACAAAAAGATACCAGATAACACCAGTATCAGTCAATAAGAATTAAAGTTAATACCAGCCTGTGTATTAAAGATTAAAGGTATCAATCAATATGAATAATCACTGTATTCAACTGTTCAAAAATATCAATAGAAGAAAAATATTCTGAACTAAAAATGGAATTCAGGAAGAACTGAGAGGTTACTTTATACCTTACAATATGTAGGAAAAATTGAGATAACCATGAATGGAATTCTCCAGTTAATTCCCCCAGTTTTATCTAGGAGATTCTATTGTTGTTGTTATTATATAGAAAAAATTGTGAAATCACAGCTGCCAATTCTTTAGCTAATATTGCCCTTCATATGCATTGCCTTCGTTCCAACAACCTACCATATGTGTGCTAATGCTCATATTATGATAATATAGACAAAAATGTGAAATCACAGCTATCAGTTTTTTAGTTGTTGTTGGCTTTCATACACATCGAGTTCTTCCCAACAACCTACTGTGTGTGTGCTAATAACCACGGAAACTACCATGTATGCCATAATCATTCAGTTTCAATTTTCAGATCGCAATACTTTGTGATCTTCTCCAATTCTTTGCCTATTCTACTATCTCCTAGTATTGCCACATCAATTATCCACACTTTTTTCTTTTCAGCCAGTTAAATCTGAAGTGCTATATGCCAACGCTATCAGTTTCTATTTGGAAATCCCTGATATTTTAACCTGCTTATTTTTAACTATTTTTTCAACTCTTTTATGTTCCCAACAATTGTTCATTACGGATAATTTTTACTGATGTTCCAGGGAGTCATGTTGGTGACTGTATTATATCATTTATAATCAGTTTGTGTGATCATCTTGCATGAGCTGAGTATATGATCTACTGTTTCTTCTGCCTTTTTGCACAATCTGCATTTTAATTCATTAGACAGTTTCTCAATTCTGACCTTGATTGCATTAGTTCAAATAGCTTGCTCTTGAACAGCCAAAATCAAGCCTAGAGAATCATTTTGTAATGTTCCAGTTATATGCTATTGCCAGTTATAAGCTATTTATCTTTAACCACTTTTCACTTGATCTTTCTAGAAATTGGGCATTTTTTTTATTGTCAGCATTCTGTGTGTGTTTTTATTATGCTATTTCAATATTCATGTCCCGATGCGTGCTTTTCTTCTTTGACAGTTTGTTGGACTTGAGGTAAAGCTCTACCTACCATTGCTGCAGCATAGGTATCATTACAGAGATGCAATGCAAAATGAATATTCATTAGTTTTTTAGATTTTCAGTTCAGACAGTCTAGCTCAGCCTGTGTCCAGTTAATAAAACCAGCTGCCCAATGCCCAGGCATTGATGGCTTTGATGGTGATTCCCCCATTCAATTTTTTCTTTAGTACTTTTATCACTCTTTTTATGTATTCTTTACTAATCACATTTTCAACTTGTCCATGCTTGTTGTTATCCAACTGTAAAATGCCCAAACATAAATTTTATATTTTATTTATACATTTTATATTTTATAATTACAAGTGGTACTCACTTAATGACCATTTATTCAGCAATCATTCAAAATTATAATGACAGCCTGTTTGCACTTATTCTTTATATTTCAGAATGACAAAACACTTGTAAAGGCTGCTTTATTTTATTTATTTATTTATTTTATTTTTCATATTTGTATACCGCCCTATCTCCCTAGGGACTCAGGGCGGTTCACAGGCAATTAAAAATACATATAAATACAAGTTAAAATGACAGTTAAAAAACTTATTCTATAGCCCATTATTAAAAAACAATATAAAAAATAAAAACCCGTTTAAAACCAGTAAATTTAAAATCTAATCCAGTCCCACGCAGATGAATAAATATGTTTTGAGCTCGCGACGAAAGGTTCGGAGGTCCGGAAGTTGACGCAGTCCTGGAGGGAGTTCGTTCCAGAGGGTGGGAGCCCCCACAGAGAAGGCCCTTCCCCTGGGCGTCGCCAGACGACACTGCCTAGCTGACGGCACCCTGAGGAGTCCCTCTCTGTGAGAGCGCACGGGTCGGTGAGAGGTATTCGGTAGCAGTAGGCGGTCCCGTAAATAGCCCGGCCCTATGCCATGGAGCGCTTTAAAGATTGTCACCAACACCTTGAAGCGCACCCGGAAGGCCACAGGTAGCCAGTGCAGTCTGCGCAGGATAGGTGTCACGTGGGAGCCACGAGGGGCTCCCTCTATCACCCGCGCAGCCGCATTCTGGACTAACTGGAGCCTCCGGGTGCCCCTCAAGGGGAGCCCCATGTAGAGAGCATTGCAGTAATCCAGACGAGACGTCACGAGGGCGTGAGTGACCGTGCATAAGGCATCCCGGTCTAGAAAGGGGCGTAACTGGCGCACCAGGTGAACCTGGTGGAAAGCTCTCCTGGAGACGGCCGTCAAGTGGTCTTCAAAAGACAGCCGTTCATCCAGGAGGACGCCCAGGTTGCGCACCCTCTCCATCGGGGCCAATGACTCGCCCCCAACAGTCAGCCGAGGACTCAGCTGACTGTACCGGGATGCCGGCATCCACAGCCACTCTGTCTTGGAGGGATTGAGCTTGAGCCTGTTTCTCCCCATCCAGACCCGTACGGCTTCCAAACACCGGGACAGCACTTTGATAGCTTCATTGGGGTGGCCCGGTGTGGAAAAGTACAGCTGGGTGTCATCAGCGTACAGCTGGTACCTCACACCGAAGCCACTGATGATCTCACCCAGCGGCTTCATATAGATGTTGAACAGAAGGGGCGAGAGAATCGACCCCTGCGGCACCCCACAAGTGAGGCGCCCCGGGGCCGACCTCTGCCCCCCTGTCAACACCGTCTGCGACCGGTCGGAGAGATAGGAGGAGAACCACCGATAAACGGTGCCTCCCACTCCCAATCCCTCCAACCGGCGCAGCAGGATACCATGGTCGATGGTATCAAAAGCCGCTGAGAGGTCTAATAGGACCAGGGCAGAGGAACAACCCCTATCCCTGGCCCTCCAGAGATCATCCACCAACGCGACCAAAGCCGTCTCCGTGCTGTAGCCGGGCCGGAAACCGGACTGGAACGGGTCTAGATAGACAGTTTCATCCAGGTGCAGGGGAAACTGATGTGCCACCATACTCTCTACAACCTTCGCCGCGAAGCGAAGGTTGGAGACCGGACGATAATTACCTAAAACAGCCGGGTCCAGGGAAGGCTTCTTGAGGAGGGGCCTCACCACCGCCTCTTTCAAGGCGGCCGGAAGGACTCCCTCCAACAAGGAAGCACTCCAACAAGGAAGCTTTATGAGAATTATAGCATATACTAACCCAGTGTCAGCAAACCTATGGCACGCGCGCCGGAAGCAGCACACAAAACCATCCCGCAAAGAATGTGCGGCCTCACTGGCTCCTATCCTGCATTCCTGTGATCACACACGTGCCAGTCAGCTGGCTGTCGCACGTCCGGGAGCGGTGGAACCCAGAAGACTGGTGTTCCATCACACATGCACTGGCCGGCACGCGGCCTTCTGGGTTGCGCAATGGCTAGCTGTTTGTTGGGCGTGCTTCCATGCTGGTATTCAGGTATTCTGGTGCCAGCTCACGCATGGGCAATGGACCACTGCTCTTCCGGGTATCGGTGTTCCCGTGTGCACGAAGGCCAGTGGATCCACGTATACCTCACGGGATGATTTTGTGTGCCATTTCCGGCACACAGGCTGGCATGTGGTCACGCCAGAGGTTTGCCATCATAGCTCTAAGCAGTTGCATTGCAGCTTGGAAAAGCCAGGATTCCTAAATTCAGGCCTCTTCCCACTTCTCTCTCTACCCATCCCTGTGTTCTACCAGCCACAGCAACAGTCCCCCTGCCTGTGTCCCTCCACCAATCTCCTAAATTTCCCCTCCTCCATTCCTGGCCATGCCACCAATATCTATCTCCTGCCTATTTCTTGAATATACTGTATGAAGTGAAGCAGGTAACAAAGGAGGTGCAGGAAAGGGAAAATGATAACAATGATGCAGGGGCATAATGACAGCCACTGGCCGTCACCAAGTGATGTAGAGGAAGTATTCTCCTGTCTGCTTGGTCACCTAATGCCCCCTTGAAACTCAAGATTCTCCCATACAAGCTGTTAGGAGAATCTCTTCTCCCAGGATCTGGTACGGAGGTGGAAGGGATGACATATTTAGGCTGCATTCCTGGTGACTATTAAGTGGTCACAAAGGGATGGAGAAAACTCTTCACTTGTCTGCCTTTTTACAGCCCAGATCTGATAGCTCTTGTGAAAAAAAAATAGTATGAGTAAAATGAGAAAACCAAGGAATATACATGTGTCTACGAGAAAAATGTGAGAGAGGTAGAAATTACAAACCAAGGCTGTGATTTTTATCAAAGAGAGATGTTGCTTACTTACGTAGATATATGCCTAGTACATATTTATCATGCTATTTCTTTGAGGGTAAGTAAACTATTCAGAGTTCAGAAAGATAGCAAAATAGGAAAAAAAAAAGATAGCCAAAAAGATTAAAAGCATGAGATATTCTCTTCAGGGAGATTGATCTAGCTTCTACAAATCTAGTTTACTTTCGCTGCCTGCGGCCATTCTACATTTATTGTAGATTTCACTCTTCTTTCTTTTTTCCTCCCTCTATGACTATTTTCCTCCCAATCCTCTTTTGACAGTACCAGAAATGGTCTATCCCACCCTTATGTCATTCTTGTCTCTTTCCCTAATTGTCAACTTATTCTTGTAAATAATGAAATTGATCGTGTTTTAGATTTATATGCATTCCTGCTCTAGTTGTACAAATGAATACAAATGTTTGAGGTTTGTATATGAATCATGTGAGAACCCCAAAGTTTCTCTTTTAAAAGGCAACTGGACTTTCTTGTTTTTCTTTGAAGACCTTTCGCTTCTCATCCAAGAAGCTTCTTCAGTTCGTGAAGAACGGAAGAAACTTCTGGAATGAAAAGTGAAATGTCTTCAAGGAAAAACAAGAAAGTCCAGTTGCCCTTTGAAAGAACGCCTTTGGGACAATCATGACCTGGATGACTGAGAATCTCCATAGTCATGAATCCTATGAGAATTTTTTCGAACCAGGTGCTCACCAAACAGTTTGCATTTCCATTCCTTCTGGCCAAAATATATCTAAACTGACAGTATTATATGCTTCACGTGTACTAACCCAAGCCTGGTTTCATTCCAAATATTTTCAGGCCCTTCTTTTCAAAATAAGATCTTTAATCTGGAGAGTACCTTGCAAGCCAACATGAATGGGTTGCTAGCACATCATGAATGCAGAGCTACATCAGCCTGCTGAGAACACATTTAGCACACGTGACTGGGTATTTTCTCTTATTTGTGATAGGTTTTTTTTTCTTGATGGTTGCATGTCCCTCATCATAAAAGTGACAGTCTAGCATTCCTGCTGGAAACTAAAATTGATTTGGCTACAGCTCTGCAGGAGCTATCTGCTTTCAGTTTGAAAATAAAGCTAAAAGGCACAGCAGGGATGGAGGGGGAGATAAGTTCTCCAGCACAGCAAAATCATCTATTTACTTCCCTAGAACAGCCTAATTACTTGTCCACAGGATAAAATTAGATGTCAGCAACAAGAAGGAGTAAGCAGCAAAATAACGTCAAGAGTTACAGATAAGGTACTTATTTATTTATAAGTTATATACTACTTACTCTTCAGCAAAAGCTCCTAGAACAGTTTGCAAGAATTAAAAAAAGGTCAACAGATATCAAGCAATAAAACATGCCCTAAATTCTAGCATAAAAATAAGCTAAGTGCAAAAAAATAACCCTGAAAGCAAATATTATATTGTGATTTACACTGACAACTGTGCAAGTTCACGCAGAAGAAACACCTGCCCAGATGTTCTGCAAAATCCCTATTTCCTGCCCAGATGTTCTCTAAAGTCTCAAGGTCTATACTGAATCCTTCCTTAATGTGAAGTCAAGTGATTGTCTCAGGCTGATAACAGAGAATTCTTCTAAAGTTTTTAGATCAGTTTTCATTCAGTTTGAGAAGAGAATATTTCAGAAGAACTTCCCCAGTGCAAGAGAATTCATGGGTAAAGTGGGCTATACTATTCTTGTGTTCATTTTGTTATGAGATAACCAAGAAATATGTGTAAATCTTTCATTTTTTTATTGCACCATGCTTTATTCAGTCATCCACAGGTTCAAAAGAAGTCATTGTGAGAGAACTTCTGGACTTTTTCAGTTGTGCTGCTGCTACCTTATCATCATTAAACTAGAGTCTTGCCCGGTGGTGAAATCTGAACCAGTTTGCTACCGGTTCGCTGGCCGCACATGCACGCTGCACGCCAAGCGTGCGCTGTGTGCGTGCATGCGCAGTTTGCACCAAACGCGTGCTGTGCGCTCAGGCACAGTACACACCAAAAGGAGGCTTGGGAAGGTAAGTAGAACAGCGGGGGGAATCAGCTGTGGCGCACGATCTTGGGAACCTTTTTTTAAACTTTTTAAAAACATTTTTTACTACCTATTCACCTGAACTGGTAGTAAAAAAATGCTTTAAAAGTTAAAAAAAAAAGGTTCCCAAGATTGTGCAGCACAGTTTGATCTTGGGAACCTTTTTTTACCATTTTTAACCATTTTTTTACTACTGGTTCGGGCGAATAGGTAGTAAAAAAAATGCTTTAAAAAAGAGAAAAAGGGTTCCCAAGATCACAGCTGTGCCGCGCAATCGTCTGAGCCTTTTAAAAACTTTTTAAAAGCATTTTTTATTACCTATTCACTTGAACCAGTAGTAAAAAAATGCTTAAAAAGTAAAAAAAAAAAAAAAGTTCCAATGATCGCGCATCACTCAGCTGATCATCGGAACTTTTTTTTAAACTATCGGTTTGGTGAACCAGTAGCATTTTTTACTACAAGTTTGGGAGAACCGGCCCAAACCAGTAGTTTTTCACTCTGGTCTTGTTCTTAAGAAATTGTCAGAGATTTTTTGTGAAATATTATGAAAAACCACTTGTAACCCGCTCTAGTTTTTAGAACCTCCAGTCACAGTGAGCATTTGTATCTATGCTCAACAGAGATTTCTGCAAACTAAGAAAAGAAAAACATAAAAAGTCAAGATGGCGGCCCCAACAGTGTGTTTGAAGTTCCTCCTGATGTACATAAGAACATTGATTGTACCATCATGACACCACTAATGCTAAGATGCTCAAAATAAGATGCTTTTATCTTGCTGTAACAATTGCGCAGTCTAATAGGTCACTCTTGAAATATGCCAGCTATTAAAAAATAAAGAAGAAAAGAAAAAAACAAGTACATCACCATAGCCTGATATTTTAATATTTCTGCTACATTGATTTTCCTTCTCCATTTTGAGTTACATTTGAGGAACCTAGTGACAAAGTCTGTATCTGCCATGTAGAAAAGGTTGATAAAAACCGACTAACAGTTACCTTTTCCGTAAATGAAAAATAGATGTAAAAATTGATTCTTAAAAGAAAAGGTGTTCATGGTTGTCTGAGGGAGCATGGAGGTCTTTTCCTCTCAGCTTTTTGGAAGTCTGACATAGTCAATGATAATAAATGAAAGCACTTTAGGAAGAAAAAATATCAGGCCTATTCTATTGCTCCTGGGAAGAATGATACTTCAAGTACAGACTATCCTGGTGTTCTACGGCAGCAGTACAATGTGATATAATACAAAATCCATTTTGCATAAGCTACATATTGCAAATGTAAGCAAATTCTTAAGAAGCTATATTGTCCTTTCTTGCTACATCTGATGCCACTGATCCATGAAGCAGCATTTCAGATGGTCTTTTTTATTTTGAAAGTCCTTGACAAACACTCTTACTCATGAAATCAGCAGGTAGCATCTATCTTTGGAGCCTTTATCATGGCATTTACAAATTTCATCAGATATAATAAATCTCCTTTGGAAAAAAAGACAGAGAGAGCAGCAGTTTTTTTTTCTTTTTAAACTTAATCAATATTCACAGCTTTAATCCACGTTACAGCAAACATTTTGCAATGCCATTCGGGTTAGAATATGAAATAATGGTGCAATTGCGGCTGCACGTCAACTGCAAAGAAAACAGAACAACAAAACCACGATTACATGACTGCACTTTTTCTTTATTTATCTATTTATTTAATCCTGACATTTCAGTGTCACTCCAATCTAAAGGCCTCTGACTGATATACAACACAGCAAACAGAAAATAATGTAACATAAACCAAACTGCAGTGGTGTCACCAAACAGGAGCCGATCCCAAATTTATCATCACCGCAAATACTTTTTCAGAAATTTTCAACTTTCCACAGAAACTACACAAGGAAGCTGAACAGGGTCCTGTATTTCTGTGAGCAAATTATTCCTAAGAATATGTTATTTCTAGAAATAATAACTTAATGTCCAGTTATTCCTATCCTTAGTTTTCTATCCTAACTAGTAACCTAGCTAAGATTACCTGAACGTTTAGCTCACAGCTCCTACTCTTAAACAAAGGACTTTGCTGCAAATCTTTAGCAAAGAGCTTTGTGGACGACTAAATATAAGCATTGTGTAGGGATGAGGTGCATTAGTTTAGTTTAGTTTAGTTTAGTTTAGTTTAGTTTAGTTTAGTTTAGTTTAGTTTAGTTTAGTTTAGTTTAGTTTAGTTTAGTTTAGTTTAGTTTAGTTTAGTTTAGTTTAGTTTAGTTTAGTTTTGTTGTTTAGTTTAGTTTAGTTTAGTTTAGTTTATTGTCATTGCACATGGTACAACAAAATTAAATGCTGTCTTTAGTGTACATTATAACTATAAAAATAAAAACACAAACATAAATCCTTTACATTCTATGTAATTGAAATTGAAAACCCGATATTGCATTATACCGTAGAATTCAATATGGTTATTGCCCTGGGATAGAAGCTGTTTTTCAGCCTATTTGTCCTTGTTTTTATTATCCTGTACCATCTGCCAGATGGTAATAGTTCCAAAAAAGGATGCTCAGGAAGAGATGGATCTTTAAGAATGTTCTGAACTTTTTTAAGGCAGATCAAATTACAAATCAAATAAATAGAACATCAGCTGAGTTACTTCTATCTACATGTCTGTACATTCTTAAATAACACCAACATTTTCCACCCTTTTTCTCCTTCTCCAGGATGGCAGGTAGGAAATGGGGTTGGGTGGGGGGAATGTCAGACTTGTAATAATCATCTTGAGCCCATGGTAATGGTAAATTCTCCACAGTCCCAACCAGCGAGATAGAGAGGGGTTTGGTCTTACCACTGGCTAGCCATTAAAATATCCTAACAAAATTAGGTATGTGTGGGCCTTCAAGTCCCATTCCTGGACAAATCCTTGCATTATTTTTTTTTGACAAGAAGTAGCCTGTCATTACCTGTTTCCTAGGGCTGGAAGAGAATGACTGGCCCAAGCTCCCAACTGACTTTGTGCCTAAGACTTATAGCTTCCTAATTTCTAGCCTAATACCTAGTACGTCCCGAGGTACGTAATACATACCTCGGTTTTAATTTACATGAAAGCTGGGACGTGATCAGTGAAGTAAAGACAAGGATAGAGACAGTTCAAACAGTGTTCTTCAAAATGAAAAAGGTCTTCTGCAGTCACGACATAAGCCTAAGACTGAAAATCAGGCTTAGATTAGATGTTACATCTTTTCTATCCTGCTCTATGGAGTAGAGTTGGTCTTTGACAGAAAACCATTTGAAGAAACTAGAAACATATGAAATGTGGATTTACAGATGGCTGTTATGTATAAACTGGGTTAACAAAATCTCAAAAGAGAAGGTGATAAGCCACCTGGGAAAGCAAAGGGAAATCATCAAAGCCATTAAAAAGCAAAAGTTAGAATATTTTGGACATGTGATGTGACAGCCAGAAAAATACGGCAACCTTCACTTAATCCTCCAGGGATTAAGTGGGCAAATGAGGTCCAGGCAGAAGAAGAACATCATGGCTTCAAAACCTAAGGGACTGGTTTGGACAAAATTCAGAGCACTTTTTCATGCAGCTGTGGACAAAAATAGGATTACCAACATGATCGCCAACATCTGATGACGGATATGGCACAAGAAGAAAATAATAATACCTTAACCTCTACACCAAACTAGCTACATCACTACACAAAACTGGCCTCCAAGAAGATATAATAAAAGAAAAATCCCACGAAAAGAGAACAATGGTAAGGAGTGAGGGATTTTTTTAAACACTTAAATATACTCCAACTAAACTGTACAGTGAAAAAGAATATTAAATAAATCTATATGGATTAATTTTGATATATATGCCCTTTCTTAGTACTGTCTAGCAGCCTTCTATTTAGCAAAATTTTGAAGAGTGCCCTTTCTCCTTCACTAATATTCACATCACAGTGAAACAGGATGTAGGTTACATGAAATTCATGCCTTTCATAGATCATAATAAACATGTCTTTTGCCTTTTGTATATTTTGTTTTGACATTTAGATAAACTAGTTAACTAATGTCCTTTTTCAGAAATACTTGCTCATAGGTCTTTGAGGAAAATACTAAAATAATTTGGGATAAAATTGAAGTGAGAGAAAGCTGGAAGAAATACTCTAGATATTTGCACATGATAATCAAAGAGCAGAATTTATAGAATAGAATAGATTTTTTTTTTATTGGCCAAGTGTGATTGGACACACAAGAAATTTGTCTTGGTGCATATGCTCTCAGTGCACATAAAAGAAAAGATATGTTCCTCAAGAATCATAAAGTACAACACTTAATGATAGTCATAGGTTACAAATAAGCAATCAAATCATATTAGGAAACAGTATAAATTGTAAGATACAAGCAACAAAGTTACAGTCATACAGTCGTAAGTGGGCGGAGATGGGTGATGGGAGCAGAATTTAAAAGATTGCTATGAATGTTAGTGCATAGGAAAAATGATAAATGGAGTCACAGCTACTGTGGGAATATTGAAAACAATAAGGCTGCAGATGTAAACAGTATAACTGGGAAAAATATTGATTGATTGATTGATTGATTGATTGATTGATTGATTTAGATATAGAGTGGCTGTGGAACTTGTTGATCATTGAAGAAAGCTGTTACTGTTCCCCCTATTCAAAGGTCAAGATAATAAGATTGAATGGAAACACTACAGATATAGTAGACACACATAGAAAGGTGTTCATTTCAGTTCTCCAAAGATCACAGAGAGACAGCGTGATACCAGATTTGTCTGCTAATGGAACAGCAGACACATAGAAGCCATTCCTCCTGGCCATTATTTTTCCTATGGGTGGAAGAAAATAGCACAATCATTTAAGCCCTGAGATGCTATAAATAGGGCTTGCATTTATTAATAACAGATCAGTCACTGGAATATTGTCGTAATGGCTTCATTCAGTTTTCTACAGTAAATGAAGCTCTTGATATTCCTGAATACCTACTTATGTGTTTTCACTCCAGCTTCCTTAGAGAAGTCTAACAAAAGGTCTTTTGATCAGAATTCTGATCAAAAAGGTACAAGCATAAAATCCAAGCAATGCAGAGTGCTTTTATGCCTGGTGGGGGTTGTGCAGATAATTTTTTGTCCCTTCACCAGCTGATTGATAAATGCATGAATGTGAGAAAAAATATTTACTTTATCATTGTTGATTCAGAGAAAATGCATGCTTAAGTGAATCAGCTTGAATAATAGAATGTTTTGCTTATATGATGGAAATAAAGCATGCATGAGAATAAACAACTTTCTTAGCAAATGGTTCAACAGCAAGAGGAAATAAGTAAAGGATATGTAACATCCACCTGGTTGTTTAATAATAGGAATATTGTCATACTGTGTCGGTTGGGGAGATAAAAATATGCGGATGATATTTTTGTATGCGGGTGATGTTGTGCTGTTGGCTGAGAACCTGAATGATTTGCAACAAATGTTAGACAGATTGTATTTTGTATTGAAGTGTAGCTGAACACTTATATATCAAAGACCAAGATGGTTGTGTTTGACAGGGAAAACAGAATCAACATTGTCAAATTGGAAGCGCGGGAAATGAAGAGACAGGCTGTGGAACTATTTTAGCACCTTTTATTGGTTAACAGCTAGCAATACGAACAACCGACAATTTGTCAGGACTTGCTCTTTATAGACCCCCAACTTGCAAGCTGGCCACTGACAGTGCTTTATTTTTCCTGCTGTGATTTTAATCAATCAGCTGTGATCACACAAATATCTCACGTATGTCTGTATGTAACACCCCTCCCCTCCTAGAAGGAGGATTGTCCAATCCATGGCCAATAAAGGTCACGTAATCATGCAGGTAGATGGGGTGCCTAATAGTCCTACTGGACCTGCACAATTCAATTGTTCCTGGGTCATCAGCAGGTACAGTTGGCCCTATTGTCTTTCTGGGTGCCAGCAGTGGAAAAACCTGGAACTCCCCCTGTGCGTTCTAGTTCGGGGCCAGGCATCGCAGCTTCTCTGTTCCCAGAAACTTCACTGGACTCCATCAGATATTGATAAATGTCTGCATTCTCCTCCCGGGTTGTAGAGCAGATTATCTCAGTTGTTTGCAGTCAGAGCTGGTTCTCCATTGTCGGCCTCTCGCTCATCATCCTGGTAGGGTCCTCGGGACAGAGATTCGCAACTTGTGGGGTTCTGTTCTGAGGCCTTCTGCCAGCTCTCCTCCTCTTGTTGCCTTAACTGGGATTTCCCTAGCCGGCTCGAGTTGATCAACATGTCTTCTCCATATTCGGCTATAGTCCAGATCTACTTTATATAACTTGAGGCCCGTGACGGCCATGACCCTAGCTTTCACCTAGGTGGGGTAGGCCACGTAATTTTGGGCAAATACCAGATCGTCTATTTCAAACAATCTGATGGGTTCGGCTGATTCCAAGGGTGTCTCAGGGTGATACTCTGGGTGCAGTCGATCTAGTTGAGATCTTAGCTTACGAACTATTAGCAGTTCAGCTGGATTTCTGTTGGTAATGGATCTGGGTGTGATGTGCTGGGATAGGAGGAACTGGTTGATTTTTTCTTACCAGTTTCCCAGTCCCATGCGGGTGAGGGTTTCCTTGGTCAGTCTCACCACTCATTCAGCCTGTCCGTTACTCGCCGGTTTGAATGGGGCCACGAAGATGTGTCTGATTCATTGTTTGGATAGGAACAATTCCATTGCTTTAGCAGTCAGCTGTGGTCCATTGTACGAGACTAGGGTGTCAGGTAACCCATGGGTTGTGAACAACTTCCTCAATGCCTTGATGATTGCTTCAGTCATTATGGCAGGCATGATGATGACTTCCAGCCACTTAGAATAGGCATCCACCACTATCAAGAATGTTTGCTCCCCCACTTAGGTCCAGCAAAATCTATGTGTACCCTTGACCAGGGTCCCTTGGGTACTTCCCATTCCCATGGGGTTGTGCGGGGTGGCACTGGTCACATTTCCTGGCATGGCATGCACATTGCCACCCACTCCATAATGTCCCAGTCCAAATTTGGCCATCAAATATAGCTCTGAGCCAATGCTTTCATGTGCACGATTCCCAGGTGTGCCGCATTTAATATCTCTAGAACTTGCTTCCTTAGGTTCTGGGGTACAATGACTCTCTCCCCCCATAGCAGGCATCCCTTCATAGCGGACAACTCTGTTTTCAAAGTTTGTAAATTTGTTTCCCACCTTTTCTTGTGACCACCCCCTCAACACCCAGGTCAAAACTTTAGATAACACCTTGTCATTTCCGATGTGTTCCGCAATCTCTGTGGATGTGATGGGGCTGGTCTTGTCTACTTGTATCAGCATTACTTGTGCAGCTGGCATGGGGTCCTCCACAAATTCTGGCATTGGACATCAGTGAGTGGTCAGCATTGCTTATACTTTTTCCAGGGTGGCACACTAGTTTGTAATTGTATGAGATGGACCATCTTGTCAATCTTGGAGACATAAAAACTGGAATTTGCTGGTTTCCTGCGATAAGCCCCAGGAATGGTTTGTGATTGGTGATGAGTTCGAATCTTCGTCCATATAGATATTCATGGAAATGCTTGATTCCGGCAATGGCAGCTAGCGCTTCTTTGTCCAGCTGATTATAGTTCCTCTCAGCTGCTATGTCTTTGAACAGCAAGCTATGGGAGTCTCTGAGCCATCTGGAAATCTGTGGCTGAGAACGGCTCCGACTCCACAAGTCAGGACTAGAGGAAGAGTTTTGGTGTACTGTATGAGGATGCTGTCAGATGAAAATAGTTCTTTCATAGCTGCAAATGCATTGTCCTCCTTCCATCCCCATGTCTATGTGGTTGTCTTCCCCAGGAGTCTATGGAGCGGCTCAACAACGATAGCCTTTTGTTTCAAAAAGATACTCTAAAAGTTCAATCGTCCCAAAAAAGCTTGTAGTTCTGTTTTATTCTTTGGGGCTGGGGCTTCCTTTATGGCTTTTATTTTACTGTTCGTGGGGTGGATTCCTGACCTGTCAACTAGGAACTCAACCTGTTTCACGCCAATTTTGTACTATTCCTTTTTTACTTTGAGTCCCTTCTTTTGAAACCTCCCCAACATTTCCTTTAATCTGGCCATGAGTTGTTTGATCAATTCTCCTGATATGAGAATATCATCGAAATACAGGACCACCTCCAGGATGCCCTGCAGCAGGCGTTCCATTATGCTTTGAAATAACCCAGGGGCCGCACTCACTCTGAATTGCAGCTGTTTGCATTTGAATGCCCCCTGTGGGTTACAATTGTTTGGACCTCAGTGGTGGCATCATCCACTGGTAACTGCTGTGCCAAATCCAGCTTGGCAATACCTTGCTCTTTCCCAGAGAATGCAGCAGATGTTGCATCACTGGCACCAGATATACATTTTGTTGGAGAACTTTATTGATTGTGCACTTATAATCAGTGCATACCTAATAGACCCATCTGGCTTCATTGGGATGACTACTGGGGTCTCCCATGTGGCATGATCAATTGGCTCCAGGACTCCCTGAGCAATGAGCTTATCTAATTGTTCATCAACCTTGGTCCTTAGAGCAAATGGAAGCCTGCAGGGCTTGAGTCTTATTGGGGTAACCTGGGGATCTAGATTGAATGATATGGGTTTGCCCGTATATTTACTTAGACTCCCGTCAAACACGTCTCTGAATTCGACCAGCAGCTGGTCCAGTTTGTTCCCTTTGATTTGATGTAGCCCAGTGATGCCTAGTCCCAGAGGTTTGAACCATTTGACGCCAAATAATATGGGCCAATTACTTGCAATGACTGTTAAGGGGAGGCAACCATTGAACTCTTTGAACTGTACTTTGACTTTGGCTCATCCCAATATATTGATATGGTTGCCTTGGTAGTAATTCAGCTTGATGTTCTGTGGTTTCAGCTGTTTCCGGGAGATCTTTGGGTTTAAACGCTGGAGAGTTTTTCACGACACAATAGTGTTAGGTCCCTCATGCCCAGGATGATTCAGTCTTTCATCATTTCCTCGGGATTGATGAATTCACATTTCAACACAATCTCCCTCAGATTGGCCACAAACTCATTGATCATTTCCCCATCTCATTGGCCCCAATGGTAGAATTCATTTCGGCTCACCATAGGGGTTGCGGCTGGGGCATAGTGGTCCTTCAATGTGCTCTGCAGTGCTGTCCACGAAATGGATTCAATGTCGGCTAGAGCGATGAGGGTCTGTGCCATCTTGTATACCTTTGGCCCACAGTAGGTAAGGAAAAGGGCCCTTTTGCGGTTGTCCAGCAGGTCCTGGTAGTTGTTGGCTTCCAGGAACATTCTGAAATGGCTCATGTAGGTGTGCCATTCCTCCATCTGTGGATTGTATATTGCTGGTGTGGGTGATGTCTGGGCAGCCATCGTTAGGTCAGCCGATGCAGGTTGTCCATGCAGTAAGATGGCCACGGATGCCACGAGGTGGATGGTCAGTTCCTTTGTCCTTGTCCTTCTTGAGATCCCATCCTCATCGCCACTGTTAAATTGGCAGCAGGGGAAATGAAGAGACAGGCTGTGGAACTATTTCAGCACCTTTTATTAGTTAACAGCTAGCAATACGAACAACCGACAATCTGCAGGGACTCGCTCTTTATAGAGCTCCGGCTTGCAAGCCAGCCACTGACAATGCTTTATTTTTCCCGCTGCGATTTTAACCAGTTAGCGGTGGTCAAGTAGATACTTCATGTATGTCTGTACGTAACACCCCTGCCCTCCTAGAAGGAGGATTGTCCAATCCATGGCCAATAAAGGTACGTAATAAACATGTTTGCCAACAAAAATGATAAAAAAAATATCTAGAATAAGTAGATGAACCTGTGTGCCTCTGGAGAATGCTTACTAAAGATGGAATGACATATGGAGAAATTTTAATATAAGTAAATTCTGGTAGAAAGATAATGAGTATTATGTGGCCTGATGCAGAGATTAAATCTTTATTGCAAGAAGTGGGGGGGGAAAGTATGTTTAGAAGAATCTGCTTCTTCCCACTTTATTATATGGAACTAGAGTTGGGGATGTCAAATAGACATAGGAATAAGTTATCCACCCATCTTATTTATGTTAACATACTTAGTATATTAACATACTAAGAGAAATGATAAAAATGTTACAACTGAGTTGTAGAGGCCTAGAATGTCCATGAGGCCTGGAATTTGTAACCATATCTTTTCTGCAGCATATTTTCCATTCAGAAATCATTTTTGTTGTGCTCTAATATGTGTTACTTAATCAACTGTGTCTCATACTCTTTTTTAATATGATTTCTTATAAATAATTCCCTATCTTCTCATCTCCTGATTGAGTAGCAAGATACTCTATATCTGCATTTTTACCATTAGGGCACATCCACATATCCCCCTAACTTCAAAATACCCTTCTAAACCGTTCTTTAAGGATACATTCTCATGAGTCCAGATAACTTTGGATTTCTCTCAACTTTCCATATGCTTCTAACAAATGTTTCATTTCTTTGCACAATGTGTGGCACTTTGGTCACAAACAAGCTAAAGTGGCAGGAGTAGCTGAAACCTAGTTTCAGATGGTGTAAGTATGCCAACTCCCCTAAGGGGGCCAATGGTTGTGGCTGGCAGGTAGATCGTCCGTGCCATCTGCAGGCCATGCATTTGTTAACAATACCAGTACATCTAGCGATGTTGGTGTCTTTGAATTCATATTTATTCTTCTCAGCCATATCCTCCATATATAGCCCTGAAATTGCTAGAAGTAATGTTATTCCAAATACATGCCATTCAAATTGTCATAAAGGGGTCTGGGAAGGAAGAATGAATGTGACTTCAAAGATACTGAAATTGCCTGAAATAATTTTATACCTAGCACTATATATAATTAGTGTTATATCTGCTGGATATCAAAACCTTGGCAACTGTTCACAGCCAAAAGTAAGATTTTCATAAAATCTTTTTTAACCAGATTAATGGGTAGAGAAATGAGTAAATCAATACATGTAGCGCCTAATTTAACTCTAGATAAATTGGGCAGAATTTCCTTTGACTTCGGCCTGCTGCACATAGATGCAGTAAATCATAACTGTTTTCCCAATAAAGCAAGGATGTAAAGATATTCTACCACTTGAAACCCCCCCAAATCCTTAATTTATTTATTTATTTATTTATTTATTCAAATTTATATTTGAATCATTTTCCTTTTTTTCTTGTATAGATATTGTTTTGAGGTGCCTTTTTTCCTCTAAAGCTGTCTCAGATTTTAAAATGTTTTTTTAAAAGTTGGCCTTTTGCTTCTTTTATACTAACAACTTTCCTTTCCCAAGGCCATTATTATGGCATTAAAAGCAGAAGACACTGAAAAATGATTCTCAGTATTTATATTGATGAATCATATGCATTTCCACTTTATGTTGATTCTTTTTGTTTGCATCTTTTTTCTTTATGGGGGGTATGCTTGTATGCTTTTGAGTAGGTCTTCACTCTTGGTGATATTTTCAGAACTTTTTTTGCCATTGCCTCCTTCTTAGGGCTAAGAAGGAATGACTGGCCCCAAGTCACCTACGACAGAATTAGAATTTACTACCTTCTAGTTTCTAGCTAGCTACTTTTAATCATTCCACTGTTATATTGTATCCTGTTTAAATCTAGGCTTTACAATTAAATATGTAGTACCGTATATACTCGAATATAAGCCGATCCGAGTATAAGCCGAGGTCCCCAATTTTACCCCAAAAACTGGGGTAAACTGGGGACTCGAGTATAAGCCGAGGGTGGGAAATGAGGCACCTACCGGTTGGGGAAACCCTCCCTCCCTCAGCTGAGAAGGCTGGCGGGTCCCCCCCCCCCCCCTCTCACTGCACCGGCAGGGCTTCCCCGCGCCGTCCGGTAAAATGTGAAAAAAAGAAAAGAAAAAAAAACTCGAGTATAAGCCGTATATACTCGAGTATAAGCCGAGGGGCTTAAAAAAAAAAAAAAACTCGAGTATAAGCCGTATAGACCCGAGTATAAGCCGAGGGGACGTTTTTCAGCACAAAAAACGTGCTGAAAAACTCGGCTTATACTCGAGTATATACGGTAATTAGAACAGGCCTTTTTTCTACCATTTACTTCCAATCTATTGAAAACTTGTCAAATTCTGTGTCTTTGGTTAATGATTATAAGTTTCATTTATCACCTGTGACCAATATCAGTTCTGATCTGCTTGAATATGTGTGTGCAATATTATGTATGTACATATACATATACATGCACATACATACATAATATTACACACACAAACACATATATATCTGTGAGTGTGTGTGTGGCTGTGTGTGTCTGTGTGTGTGATATTATTGTTACTTCTTTTTCAGTTCTATAGAGCACTGCACACCAGGTCAACTAGACACAAGAACAGTTTTTTCCCAAAGGCCATCACTCTGCTAAACAAATAATTCCATCAACACTGTCAAACTATTTATTGAATCTGCACTACTATTAATCGTCTCATAGTTCCCATCACCAATCTCTTTCCACTTATGACTGTATGACTATAACTTGTTGCTGGCAATCCTTATGATTTATATTGATATTTTGACCATCAATTGTGTTGTAAATGTTGTACCTTGATGAACGTATCTTTTCTTTTATGTACACTGAGAGCATATGCACCAAGACAAATTCCTTGTGTGTCCAATCACACTTGGCCAATAAAAATTCTATTCTATTCTATTCTATTTTTCTTTCTCCTTGCTAGTGCCTCCCTTCTAGCTTCTGCCAGCAGAATGGCTCCCACAGAGTCTATTAGAAGGTAGATCCTTTTTCAGATGGCAAATGACATTTCCTGGGAAAGATTGTGAGTCACATGAGTTAATCAGATGAAGGAGCTGAAAGGAACAGCAGAGCAAATATTAATTACAATAAAATTGCATTTGTTGGCTCTTTGCATGCAATTATGCTAACTGAACTGTTGGCATAATGCAATAAAGTTGTCTGTAGAATTGGATTTCGATATAAAGTGGCAGTTAACTCAGTCAGTGACCAGTTCTAATCCAAAAAGCATTTGTGGTGGAAGTGTTAGATGCATTAGTCTTAGATGTGACTTCAGCTGTCTAAGTGTTTTTCTCCATATTACAATGCTACCCATCCATCTTGAACTGGCAACAAACTATATAGGCATAAAATTTGCTGTTCACATTGATGATTCTACTCCATTTTTATTGCCTTGGTTCTCAGTCTCGGCAATCTGCTAATTTCCCTCCAAAATACTGGAATGCAATTACAAACAGGTTTTGCAACTCTTAAGGCTGCCCTTCGATGGCGACAGAATAAGAAGGAAATGCTATTCTGATTCAATTCAGCTAGCAGTGACTCAATGCTGTCTTGCTTATGATCTGGGGACAAAATGAAAATAAAATCATGGCGGTACTAGTGAAAAATGATTTTGTCCAATGATGATTATACAATAGCTAATTGGCCTAAGAATACTGTGTGGTTAAAGGAGAATGATTCCTTTTTGGTAAACATTTAAGATGAAGGAGTAGAGATATTAGGAAATGCACAAAAAGTCAGCTCTTACTTCAGAACCTCTATGATGGACAGCCTGGCTTTCTGTAGACACTACATCAGTAGTTCTATCCAACCGGTTCTATCTGGTTCGGGCAAACCGGTAGTGGCGGCTGTGGGATGCTTCGGCCACCCACCCAGACATCATCACATCCCGTTTTTGATACTCTGTGCATTTTTTTTTCTTTTTTTTTCTTTCTTCTGCGCATGTGCAGGATGGCGGCGTTGTAAAATACATGCCGACAGCGGGTCGGGTTTTTTCCCGGCCGGGAAGCCGCGGAGGTGGCTGCTAGGCTGCCCGGACCCATCGCCCCGCAGATTATCTCCCCGACAGCCGGACAGAGATCTTTAGGTCTCGTTAGACCCCCGGCTGCCGGGGAACGGGGCTGAAGTGTCGGGCGGCAGACGGCGGATGGCGGCGGGCATCTTGGGTGGGCGCGGCATGGGGCTGCGCCCGCCGGGAAGAACGGAGAGCTGTGGCCGAGCTGCCTGGGCTTATCGCTCTATGGACCATCTTCCTGACAGCCGGATAGAGACCTGTGGGCCCTGCTGGACCCCCGGCTGCCAGGAACGGGGCTAAAGTGCCGGGCGAGCAGCGGACGGCGGACGGGCGGATGGCGGCGGCCATTTTGGTTGGGCGTGGCATGGGGCAGCGCCCGCCAGCGCCCGCCGGGAAGACCGGAGAGCTGTTGCCGAGCGGCCTGGAGCTATCGCCCTGTGGACCATCTTCCCGACAGCCGGATGAAGACCTGTGGGCCCTGTTGGACCCCCGGCTGCCAGGAACGGGGCAGAGGTGCCGGGCGGGTAGCAGCGCCCGCTGAGAAGAGCCGGCCCGGTTTTGTGGTTCACTGCCAGGCGGCCGCATGGGTCATCAGTGGCCGATTACCCAGCATGGGTGTCACCGGCTGAAGCGTCCAGCGGCAATGATACCAACAGTGGCCCTGATACCATTGGAGGCCACTACTAATGATGATGAACGACGGCCGCCATTTTGGAAGGGCGCGGATTGGCGCGCGCTAGAAATGGCCTGGCTTGGCGAGGTTGCTGCAGCCGGTCGTCAGGACATCGGCGACTGAGTGTGGGCCGCTGATTTTTTGGCAGCTCTGCTTAGCAGCACGGATACCAACAACCCAACGATTCACCATCATTGACCGCATTTGCCATCTTTGCGGATGCCTGGACGGTTTGCCGCACTTTTTGAGCGGCAGTGTTATCGCCGGTTTGGATACGAACAGCTCTGGCAGGTGGAACTTTGACCTTAGTCGATGGGTGACATTATGGGCAGAATTCATCAGCCCAACTTTTATTTCATCTAACTGTTGCCCTACCGGCCTTTTGGCCGTTGTCTGTGACTGTTCCGGTCTCACCCATCGTCCGCAATACCATCTACTGACCGGGAACTTTTCCTCTCCCCGCTGTTATTTAGATCTTTATGCATGAAATATACGGCTGCCGAACTTCTTCAACTGCGAGGTTCCCCCGCCTCGCAGGAATGGCCATCTGGGTTATCGAGGGCCGGCCTTAACGAGGGGTCTTGGGACCCGGAGAGGTGGCATGCGAGGAAGAAGAATTTATGGGGTTTTGTACATAGGTTTTTTAATAAGGGTTTTTTAAAGGGGGGGAGGAAAGTGACGGGAGGGGGGGAGATCCCGTCGGGGAGGGTTGGTTCAGTCTCAGTCCCAGTTCACGGCGTTTTTTCATCTGGTCCGAGGGAGGGGGGTGAGGGGTTCGTTCCAGAATTGGAAGTTGGTTCCATCTGTACGGTAAGTGGGAGGGGCAGATATGGCGGAAGCAAGGGGCCGTATCGTTCGTTGGGAGCACGTGTTCGCTGTTTAAAAGCGATCGTGTGCTCCGGCCCCTAGTCTTTCCCGTTCCCGGAAGGTCAGGATCCTCAGAGCCGGGCCTCCGGTTGATGTTGTGCAATGCCGGTCCGTGGTTAACAAGGCCCCTGATTTGCGATCTTATCCAGGGGAATCCACGGACTTTATGGGCATTACGGAGACCTGGCTGGGTGCAGAAGGGGTGCCCTAGTTGAACTGTGCCCGCCAGGTTTCGAGCATTCCATCAGCCAAGGGCCCAGGGTAGGGGTGGAGGGTGGCGGTTGTAATGAGAGAGGGTCTAGAGCCGAGAGAGACCACTGTTCCTCAGATAGCCGGCTGTGAATCCTTCTTGTGAAGTGGGGCCATAAGAATCAGATGGGTTTGTTGATCGCGTACCTGGCTCCTTGCTACGTGACTACAGCCCTGCCTGAGCTACTGGAGGTGCTTGCCGGGGTGGCTGTTGAGATCCCCAGACTTTTGGTCATGGGCGATTTCAATCTGCCATCGGCTGGCTTGTCATCAACAGTGGTTCAGGAGTTCCAGGCTTCCATGACGGCCTTGGACCTGATTCAAGTAACTGATGGCCCTACTCACACGGGGGGATCTGCGCTGGATCTGATTTATATCTCTGGACAGTGGTTTAATGATCTGGTAGTAAGAGATTTAGTGACAATACCGGTGTCATGGTCAGATCATTTTCTCCTCCGCCTAGACTTTCAGACCGCTACTCACCACTGCAGGGAGACGGAGCCAATGCGTTGGTTCCGTCCCAGGCGCCTGATGGACCCTGAGAGGTTCCAGACGGAGCTTGGGCCGTCCCCTGAGGATCTTCCCCATGGCACGACTGAAGAACTAGTCGCGGCCTGGGAACAGGCCGCGGCTGGGGCTTTGGACCGTGTCGTGCCTTTGCGGCCTCTGACCCGGCGCAGATCTCGATTAGCTCCTTGGTTCTCTGAGGAGCTGAGAGAGATGAAACGCCGGAGAAGACGCCTAGAGAGCACCTGGAGGTCCAGCCGCTCCGGCTGATCGGACACTAGTTAGGTCTTTTCAAAGACCTACCTAGTGGCACTGAGGGTGGCGGCGTTCCTCGCCTCCTCCCTCATTGCGTCGGCAGATAACCGCCCGGCCGCCCTGTTTCGGGTGACCCGTTCCCTTCTTCACCAGGGGGGACGGGATGACCCCTTACAGGGACGTGCCGAGGAGTTTAGTGGTTATCTATACGATAAAATCGCTCAGCTTCGGGATAGCTTGGACCAAGATTGCGATGATCCAGATGAGATGACTGAGGCTCGTCTTGTTGATGTGGTTTGGGATGAGTTTGATTCTGTGGCTCCCGAGGACATGGACAGGTTGCTGGGGAGGCTGCATGCCACTACATGTTTACTGGACCCGTGCCCCTCCTGGCTGGTGCTGGCCACTCAGGAGGTGACACGAGGCTGGCTCCGGGGTATTATAAATGCTTCTTTGATGGAGGGGGTCTTTCCCGCTGCCTTGAAAGAGGCGGTGGTGAGACCCCTCCTCAAGAAGCCTTCCCTGGACCCAGCTATTTTGGGTAATTATCGTCCAGTCTCCAACCTTCGCTTTGTTGCGAAGGTTGTAGAGAGTGTGGTGGCACGGCAGGTGCCTCAGTACCTGGAGGAAGCTGTCTATCTAGACCCGTTCCAGTCCGGCTTCCGGCCCGGTTATAGCACGGAGACAGCTTTGGTCGCGTTGGTGGATGACCTCTGGAGGGCCAGGGATAGGGGTTGTTCCTCTGCCCTGGTCCTGTTGGATCTCTCATCGGCTTTTGATACCATCGACCATGGTATCCTGCTGCGCCGGTTGGAGGGGTTGGGAGTGGGAGGCACCGTTTATCGGTGGTTCTCCTCCTACCTCTCCGACCGGTCGCAGTCGGTGTTGACAGGGGCAGAGATCGGCGCGGGCGCCTCACTTGTGGGGTGCCGCAGGGGTCGATTCTCTCGCCTCCTGTTCAACATCTACATGAAACCGTTGGGGCGAGGTCATCAGTGGCTTTGGGGTGAGTTATCATCTGTACGCTGATGATACTCAGCTGTACTTTTCCACCCCAGGCCACCCCAGCGAAGCTGTCGAAGTGCTGTCCCGTTGTTTGGAGGCCGTACGGGTCTGGATGGGGAGAAACAGACTCAGACTCAATCCATCCAAGACGGAGTGGCTGTGGATGCCGGCATCCCGGTACAGTCAGCTGCAACCGCGGCTGGCTGGTGGGGGCGGGGCACTGGCCCCAACGGAAAGAGTGCGCACCTTGGGCGTTCTCCTGGATGAACGGCTGTCGTTTGAAGATCACTTGACGGCCGTCTCCAGGAGAGCTTTTTACCAGGTTCGCCTGGTCCGCCAGTTGCGCCCCTTTCTTGACCGGGATGCCTTATGCACGGTCACTCATGCTCTCGTCACTTCTCGACTGGATTATTGCAATGCTCTCTACATGGGGCTACCTTTGAAGTGTACCCGGAGACTGCAGTTAGTCCAGAATGCAGCTGCGCGGGTGATTGAGGGAGCACCGCGTTGCTCCCGGGTAACACCTCTCCTGCGCAGTCTGCACTGGCTACCTGTGGTCTTCCGGGTGCGCTTCAAGGTTTTGGTTACCACCTTCAAAGCGCTCCATGGCTTAGGGCCCGGGTACTTACGGGACCGCCTGCTGTTTCCACATGCCTCCCACCGACCCGTACGCTCTCACAGAGAGGGTCTTCTCAGGGTGCCGTCCGCCAAGCAATGCCGGCTGGCGGGCCCAGGAAGGGCCTTCTCTGTTGGAGCTCCTACTCTGGAACGACCTTCCCCGGTTTGCGCCAAATATCTGACCTTCGGACCTTTCGCCGAATTAAAACTTATTTATTCATCCAAGCGGGACTGGACTGATTTTTTAGATTTTTTAAATTTCTAAATTTTAAATTTTAAATTTTTAAATTTTCTGTAATTTTATATGGGGTATTTTAGGTTGGTCAATTTGACGGTTTTAATTCGGCCACTATTGAATAGGTATTTTAAATTGATTTTTAACTTTGTATACTTACTGCTTTTTATCTTGGCTGTACACCGCCCTGAGTCCTTCGGGAGAAGGGCGGTATAAAAGTTTAATTAATAAATAATAATAAAAATAAATGCGCAGAAGGTCCTGCGCATGCGCGGAGGTGGCACGTGCGCTCCCATTCGCAAACCGGTAGCGAAGGTAAGTGAATACCACCCCTGCACTACATGAAGTCAAGATTCTATGTAATTTCCATTTCATCCAGGATCAGGAATGCAGGTTTTGCTCTTAATGAAACAATAATCTCCAAAACCACAGTAATATTCCTGTGCTATGCATAACAACCATTAAATTATATTGAAATGTAAATGAGGAATATGATCAGGATGGATTCTGCCTGCTGACAATTCATTAATTGTAGATAAGAATACTGACCTGGCCTGTATCATTGAAACCTGTTTGGGCAGCTGGGGGCGGGGGTTCCCCCTCTTTGAAATGTGCCCTCTGGAGTTTCATACGTGGCCCAATTCCAACTCCATGGCAGGGATGGGGGAGTGGCTGTTGTCTTTTGGGAGTCTCTAGTGGCCACTGGGGGCTCTGTCTCAGACATTGCCAGATGTGAGACCCTTTTTGTGAGGTTGGGCCATAGGAATCGGTGGAAAAGATTGCTCACTTACCTTCCTTCCAGTAGTGTAAAAGCATCACTGTCCATTCTCCTGGACTTTGTGTGGACTGGCAGTGAAGTTCACCAGTTTTATGATTCTGGGGTTGCTGCCTTTCCTCTCAGTCTGGGCTCTGAGGTAGTATAGGAATTCATGGACACCATGGCAGCCATGGATCTGCCCCACTTATCCATGACTGCATTATCATGCAATGGGTCACACATTAGCTCTGATTTTTGCCTCCAGGCAGTGGCATCATGATCTGGGTTTGAAGGAGACTGCCATCAGGCCTCTATCATGGACATATCTCACACACACACCCAACTCAATCCTTGCAAGATAGAGTGCTATGGGTTGTTACCCCCTCCAAGCCCAGATGAGGTAGCCCTTCCATGGACAGAGTTAGTGTACAATTTGGGGGTTCTCTTGGATGGGTGCAGCTATGGCAGGGCAGGGGGTTGCACAAATTCATCTGATGCACCAATTGAGCCCTTTTTTTGAACCAGGAAGCCTTGCATACAGTCACTCATGCTTTGGTCATTTCCCATTAGGATTATTGCAAAGGTGTAATGGAGTTGCCCTTGAAGACCACTTGGAAGCTATAACTGCCCAGAATGAAGGAGCACACACAGTGATGGGTGGCCCTAGGTTTAGCCATATAACACTCTGCTGTATAAGCTTTACTGCCTCCCAGTTTCACTCCAGGTGCATTATTACCTTTAAAGGTCTATAAGGAACAGGGTCAAATTATCTGAGGGATTGCCTCTCCCTAAGGACAGCTACCTATCGTACCAGATCAGATAGGGTTGGAATGTCCCTCTTTAATGCTTTACTTGAACATTGCCATCTCACAGAACCTAGGAAGCCCCTGTCCTATGAAGTCCTATGATCCTTTCCTTTGAAATTTACCTCTACCCTCCTAGTCTTCCATAAAGCACTTAAGACCTGGCTTTTCCCCTAAACACTGGAATGGGATGAAGCCAGTGGTGGGATTCAGCCAGTTCGCACCACTTCAGTTGTTAACTTTCTGAGCAGTTTGGCAAACTGGTTGTTGGAAGAAATCATTAGGGCAGAGAACTGGTTGTTAAATTACTTGAATCCCACCATTGGATGAAGCAGATAAGAGGCAGGGGTGAAATGCTCCTGGATCGGACCGGCTCGTGTGATCCAGTAGCGATGGCGGCTGCTGGTTCAGAGGACCAGTAGCAAAAATCCCTGGCCCTGCCCCCCTGCCTCTGCTGAGCTGCACCATCAGCAGAGGTTTTTTTTTTTTACTTTTAAAAGAAGGTTTTGCTTCAGCCGAAACATGCCTTTAAAAGTAAAAAAAAGCCTTTGAGGATCCCACCCCTCAGCTGAGATCGACAGCCTTTAAACTTAAAAAAAAATAAAAAAATTAAAGGCTACTCTGGGAATCTCACCTGAGTTCCTCATCAGCAGAACCTTAAAAAACATGTTTTCTATAGAAAACATGTAGAAAAACTCCTTTTAAAAGAGTCTAAGACACTTACCTGATTACTGATCGACCTCATGGCCAGAAAGTCCCAGTTTCACTTTTAGCACCAGACTGAACTAATCTAAATTTAGCTAATCTATTTCACCGCTGAGTGATTAATGCTGTCTGGCTGAGGAACTCTGGGAATTGAAGTCCACAATAAAATAAAATAAAATGAAATAATAAAATGAAATATTTGTGCAGCTTTCTGAGATTTAGTGTGTTTCTGTAGTGTTTCACTCTAACTACACAAACACACAAAATCTCAGAAAGCTGTATGTGGTATTTTGTGTGTGTGTGTATGTGTGTGTGTCAGTTGTGTGTGTGTAAAGTGTGAAAGTTGGTTTTTGAGCTTTTTGTGGCTCTGTGAAGTGCAGCTGCTTTTACACTGTGTGTGAGTCAGTTGTGTTGTGTTGTGTGTGTGTAAAGTGTGAAAGTTGGTTTTTGGTACCTCTTATTGTTTTTTTATACTTTGTTTATTATTTTTATTATTTATTGTTATTGGCCACGCCCACCCAGTCATCTAACCACCAAGCCACGCCCACCAATTAAGCCACACCCACAGAACTGGTAGGGAAAATTTTTAGATTTCACCCCTGATAAGAGGACTTAATGAGTTTGAAAGTTTAACTGCGATGCCATGTTTTCAGCGTTGATGATTTTAACATTTATGTTTTACTTTTTTTTTTTTTTACTAATGTTTTAATTGTTGACTGGAAACTGCCCAGAGTTAACATAAGATGGGCAGCTATATACAATGTATGTAAGAAAGAAAAGGGAGGGAGGGGGGAGGAGGAGGCTGGATGAGAAATTAGAGCCAAGTTACAGAGGAATCAGAGGAGAGAACAGCATAGTGGAAAAAGGAAGAGTAAAAACACCCTTGAAAGCAATTAGCACAGCTCCTTTGATTCAACAGCACAGATCAAAATGGCATTAGTTTAAAACAGTGAGTGCCTTCTCAGCAGATAAGCAGAATATACATCACAAAGAAATAAAAAACACAACCAGACAGTTCACTGCCTCTGCTTGACTGGCATGCTCCTGTGCCTTCAGTCCTGTGCCTCTTTGCTTTTGCTTTTTCTATTTGTCGGCTCAAATGGTCTTTCTCATTTCTAATTAACAGAGGTCAATTCTTTATTTAATCATTGTTCATGGCCACCCAACTTGCAAATTAAGAATTCTTCAGATTACAGTCTCCCACCACCACCAAGGTCTGGGGTGTGGATGTTTCTAATATCCTGTGCAATGAGGGTTGACATACATGACTCATTTAACTTCTCTGCAATTTCCTTCACTGCCTTTGGTCTTCTTTTGCTCAACTAACAAAACCATTTAATTTCCACAGAGCAGAAAGACCCATTATATTCTTCATTACTGTGCTTCTTCCCAGTCTCTCCATTTGACTATTTATTGCTGTGTAACAATATATTGTATAGATAACTTCAGCCTTCCTGCAGATCCATCGCTAGCTTGAAGGCCATCTTCCACGTTTCCTTCCATCATTAACCTCTTTCCAACTTATTGCAGAAAAAAGTTATTGTGCTAGGTCCCACTCCATTGCACAACAGAGATGCCATTAAGCAGGAACAACACAAATGAAAACTTTCCTTCTTTACTGTGTTAGACGGTTGTCTTGTAAATTATTGAGATAAGTTTTGTCTAGCTATTTGACTGGGACACAATGTTCATCCTTTTTCCCAGAAATTAAATGGCATATCTTTTTATTATTATGACATCTCTAGCAACAAAACTGGAAAAGTACACATAGAAAACAAATAATAAGTAATTTAATTGTATAGACCTACAATTACTTATTACTTCTCAGCACTTTATTGGGATTGAGGTTTGGAATAAAGTATAAAACTTCCTCTCCTAAATATCGGTTTATGTGTGAAGGCATTGATATAACAAAACATGCTCAGCTGAAATTTTCTTACATGTCCTAAGTTCATTAAAAAAGCTAGGTGGAGTTTTATAGGTGCATCTAAAGCATCTTCATCTCCTACCCCTTCCTCATGTGATCTGTACATCACTGTATTATACAGTGGTAGAAGCTGAAGTAGAGCACATCTGACTCAACACACACAATCTTTCTTTTTCCTTTTTCCTGCAACCTTGGCCTTCAACCGCTCTCACATTCCACATAGACCCTGGAAGTTCACTGAGCACAAATTATTCGTTTGCCATGTGTTAAATTCATCTCCTTCTAGATTTCCAGGGTGTTCTCCTGTATATATAATTTTTATGGGCGGCCCCATTTCATGTTGAGACCAATAAGTGTGAGATCATCCAGTTTGAATGTTAATAGGAAGAGGCTGGATCAGATTAGTACAATGGTAGTCAACCTGGTCCCTACTGCCCACTAGTGGGCATTGCAGCTTTCACGGTGGGCAGTAGGGGTTTTGTCCGATACTGAAGCACTTTCCTTTTTTTTAATTTAATTGACTTTTTAAAAAAAATTCATAGCATTAAAAACATTTTCATTAGGTTTTCATAAAATTACCCGTGACAATTTAAATTTCTGAAAATATACTATTTGTATCACCTGCACATAAGTTTAGTTCACGTTATGTAAGTGGAGCTAAATGGCACTATAGTGCAACCGCAAACAAAAGAGCCTCGTTCCAGAATAGCTTGCGCATCTCCCCCCACACCACCCAGCTGTAACAGACAAGCAGAGCTGGTAGCCGGCACCCCCCGCAACCCAATCCATGATGCACGAGAGGCATGTGCAGACAATGATACACTTTATAAATCACCATTACTGTGGAACCGGCTTTTACTACTAACAGAGATACAAAAGTGGGCAGTAGGTATAAAAAGGTTGACTACCCCTGGATTAGTATCTTCTGGCTACGGTATTGGAAAAAAGGCAGCATGTGTCTAGGAAAGTTTATGCTACCAAGAAATAATGTTTCAAAGTTATATTATGTTTTTCTTGGGATGGGGAAAGTCTGGTAGAGAATGATTTTTGCCAGGTAGTATTAGGTTCAAGCAATATGTAATTATGTGATGCGTTTTCTAATCTTAATAAAAGCTTTCCTTGAATAAATCTCCTTAATTAACTGTTGGCTCAGAAGTACTTATGTTAATGTACTTAGACCTATGAAGCACAGTTAAGATGCCTGTTGCTGTTCTCCTTATAGTAGCACACTCACATATTTGAGCGGCAAAATTGCTTTCTACTCCCGTTAAATATATGTCTTTTCTCCCTGTAGGTCAGATTAAGTTTTCTAAAATTAATCGTAAAATACTTACAGTTGTTTAAGCAACTCTGTACATCAGCCATGCACTATTTTGCAAGATATGGTAGATGTTGAGCAGGAGTGCCAGATACTTATCATTAAGTCTGATAGCTCCATGGAAGTCCTGATGCTGAGAGGCAATCTGGTGTGTGTGTGGGTGGGGGGGTTTGTGGGTCACCATATGGGTCAGACACTGCTTTAAAGTTTGGCTTACTACTTTTGTTAAAGAATCTGGTAAGCCCTATGGGAGGCAGTTGGGTTTTGCTGGTCTCGGGTGTGGCTTGGTAGAAATAAAGACAGAGTTCAGGTATTTGCCTTGATAAGTTGTACACATTTTTTCAGCTGAATAAGACGGGTCCCTCAAAGCAAGAGGGAATGCTAAACACACTGTGACACATATATGTATTTGCTAGCTAAGTTGTTTACTTCATTATAGAAAGAATCTGGCACTCTATAGATAAAATAAAGAAGCACAGAAATAGTCAACCACCTCCCTTGATGGCATTCCAAAAATATTGGGTGGTACCTCAGGGATATTGGGTGTTTCCTCCAGAAATTTCCATGTTCCTGAAGGCCTGCTGAGGTAACAGTGCCAACTGCATACAGGTTCTCTCATTAGAATTATTAGATTCCTGATCAACAGCTAGGCTGGATGCAGCTTGATTTGTTCCAATACATATATTTGTGCTTTTACATTGCCTCTCTTAGTCTCTGCAAGTGACTTTTTGACAGCTGAAAATTACATTAAGAGATTCCAAGTGGGGACTGCTGTGCTAGTGTATTGCAATATCTTGTAACTTTGATTCTTGGCTACTTGCTTTTTCAATATGTTGAGGTGAGAGGGGAGTTGTTAACCAGCTGCTCTTCATCAGCAACATGTTCCTGGGCTTTCTTTAATTCTAGGACATATTTCTTCCAGATGTTTGGTGATACCTACAATATAAATCATGTGAAGCTGGTTAAGAAATATAGGGTGCAGTGTTAATTCTTAAAGCCTATAAGTGATGTAAATTATGAGTATTGACTTCAAGGGACAAATCATTTTAACATCTACCTGAAATTGAAATTAATTTTAAGCCACTTCATGGAAAAGAGTATTTTTCTCTTGCAGACATACATGAATACATATATTTATCAATAAAATTTGTATAAAGGTGAGTATCTGAAATTTCTTAATATTTATAAAAAACCAACAGTTAAAACATCAACAGTTACAAGTTAAAATATCTATGGTATACATTGAATAATTTATAATTATAAATATCATAATCCTAATAATCATGATGGAAACATTGTCATTTAATCCAGCAAAAATAATAAAACAATTGCAATAACAATTATTGATGGAGAGTAATTAGTTTCCAATTGTGTTTCAGATGAATTCGAGTTTTTACTGTCTCCTGGAATGTTGTTAAACATGGGATAAATCTAATTTCTGAGAATTGGAACCATAACAAAAAAAAATAGCACTTGATCCTCCTTATTTCATGAAAGTAGAAAACACAGAACATAGAATAAATAGGGTTGGAAGGGACCTTGAAGGTTTTCTAGTCCAACTTCCTGCCCACAGTTGGAGATCCTACACCATTCCAGATAAATGGCTGTTTCAGTCTCTTCTTGAACTTCCAGTGATGGAGCACTCACAACTTCTGGAGGCAAGCCATTCCAGTAATTAATTGTTCTCATTATCAGGAAATTTCTTCTTCATTCTAGGTTGGATCTCTCTTTAATAATCTTTCATCTGTTAATTCTTGTCCTGCGCTCAGGTGCTTTGGAGTCCCTCAAATACTGGAGGAATGCCATCGTATCTCTCCTAATCTCTCTCTTTCATAGAATAGACTTACTAGTTCCTTCAGTCGTATAGTTTAACTTGTAGTCCTCTTATTATTTTTGTTGCTTTTCTCTGAACTCTTTCTAGGGCTGTGTTGGTGAACCTATGGCATTTGTGCCACAGGTGGCAAGCATAGCCATATCGGTGGCACGTGAGGTCAGCTCCGGCGTGCATGCGCGCACTGGCCAGATGATTTTTGGGCCTTCTAGGCCCACCAAAAGTTGGAGAAACAGGCTGTTTCCTACCTCTGGAGGGCCTCGGGGGTGGCGGGGAAGGCCTGTTTATCTCTCTCCCCAGGCTCCAGAGCCTTTCTAGGAGTCTGGGGAGGATAAAAGCGGCCTTCCCCACCCATCTGGAGGCCCTCCGAAGGCCAAAAATGGCCAACATCTTGTCCCACATAGAATTATAAGTGTGGGCACGCACACACGCATGTGACACACACACACACACACACACACACACACACACTCCTGGCACACAAGGGCAAAAAGGTTAGCCATTATTGTTCTAGGGTCTCATTTGGGGGGGGGGTATTGTGATAATTGGACATAGTATTCTAAGTGTTATGTATTAAAGGGACATGGTGGCTCATTGGCTAAGATGCTGAGCTTGTTGATCGAAAAGTCAGCAATTCAGTGGTTTGAATCCCTAGTGCCGCATAACAGGGTGAGTTCTGTTACTTGTCCTAGCTTCTGCCAACCTAGCAGTTTGAAAGCATGTAAAAAATGCAAGTAAAAAAATAGGGACCATCTTTGATGGGACCGTAACAGCGTTCCGTGCGCCTTTGGGTTTAGTCATGCCGGCCACCTGACCACGGTGACGTCTTTGGACAGTGCTGGCTTTTCGGCTTTGAAACAAAGATGAGCACTGCCCCCTAGAGTCGGGAACGGCTAGCATTTATATGCACGTATATCTTTACCATTATTCTAAGTGTGGACTCACCAGTGCAGCATAAAGTGGTACAATCCCTTTATGTGATCTTGAAACTATCCCTCTGTTGAAAATAAGTTCCTCTTACATAGCATGATTTGTAATTTCATGGGAGGCAATGCTTTCTTCTAATTATTCCATCATGGCTGTGTTGGCAGCATTACATTAAGGGGCTCTATACAAAAATGTGGTGTCAGAAGATAGGCTGCTAGAGTGGACATACAAGGAGGTTTTCAGCAGGAAAAAGGAAGAATTTGAGTTTTGGTGTGAGATAAAGTAGTCTTTGTACAGCAAATGAACCTGAAATGAGACTTTCTTGTGTTCAATATTAACAAGGAAGGATAAACTTTATTAGTTGCTGTAAATATAGAAAGCGAGTGAAAATGCTTGTTTCAATGGACTTTTACATCCTCAAATATCAGGAAATTGTTTTAATTGTGAGATTGGATGACTTGGATGCTCATCACCTAGACGTCTCCTGACATCACAATCCACTCAGGACTTTGCAGAGGTGGAATGAATATAGCTTAGCTGGCTGCAATATTCCTTTGGCTGAAATCTACCATTTCTAAGTGATAAATTGCATCAGCTTTAATCCCCTTAAAAAGTACAAGCTGCCAAGGCTGATTATAGGGGCAAGCAACTGAAATGCTGGGCTCAGTTCTATTCAGCTCCTCAGCTTTCTGTTCAACAGATGATACAAATAATCCAAATAATTTGTCTTTTTTTCATTCTGCCAAGGCCTGTAGTGAGATAGTGTGTTTGCATGTAGATGTCATGAGATAATATGCAAACTTTTTGCGCAGTGGACAAATAATGTCGTATGACTGCGTAGGATAAAACTTATGAATGAAAAAATATCATATAGCAGGAATCATATATACAAATCATGCTTGAAGCCATAAAAAGTGCAACAGATCCAAACAAAGTGACAGTAGAGAATCCTTACTTGAAGTGTATTTTTACTGGGGGCTAATTTGGATTTTTCAGCATTATGCTTAACTGCAAGACAATCACCTCCTCTTTGCTATATCAGTATTTCTTCTGAACAGTTGAGCAATTGATTATATATCCAGCAACTTGGTTTAAATTTAGCTGGATTTTACGATTTGTAGGCATGCTTCAGATAACAGGATTATCCAATTGATGTATCCCTCTGTTCTGCAATACAGAACAAAGGGAAACACATTCATTTGCCAATGCAATGCAGAACAGCATTATGTTGTCTGCAGATGGAAAATGCTACACCAGAGTCTCTGTAGCTAGTTAGAGGGTTTCCATTTCACCATGGCTTCTTTCATCTATGGAGATCAAAAGCTGTGCTGAGAATTACCCCCAAACATGTAGCAACCTATAGAAACTATTCTGTATGATGTTTTAATGGCTTGTGCATGACACCCTGCAAATTTCTTTTCCTCAGTTCTTGGAGGGACGAGTGAAAAAAAAAATCAATAATACACAAAAGAGAAATATTGATTTTTAATGGAAATGACTTCTTCCTTCTCCAAAGTATCATAGGCTGTGTTTAAAGAAGCATTGGATGTTTGATATGCTTAAAGCTTCAGGCAAATGCTACATTTAATAAAGCTTTTAGATCAATGTGGGTTCTATGTAAATTTCTTGGTAGTGAGAAAGTGAATTAAATCAATCTGTGGCATAAGCCTTTACTTCATACTTGTATTCAGACTAAGATGTAAACTTCATATATTAATTAATAGTTAAACTTCATAAGGTGATTGGGTACATACCTTTCCAAAACTGGAAAAGAGAAATGGTAATCGATTTCAGTTTTAATTTGGATGTATTTTTATTTTCCAACTGCTCAGTAACCACATTTACCTAGGCTAAGTGCAATATAGCATATAAAATGAAAGTTACAATAAAAGGCTGATGATGTTAGCACCTGAGGTTATTTGTTTTCCTTTGCCCAATGTAGAACTGGCCCTGTTCCTGCCAAGACTCTGATACTTTATACTGGTCAGTGTCTACATTGGCATATTCTTGGAAATGTTTCAGAAGGCAAGGCAGAAGAATACATACTTTATGAGGGAAAGGCTCCAGATGTTCTTCCCAGGATCTCTGATAGTAAGGACATCTTAAGTACTGAGAAGTTGCTGTCTGCCAAGAGAGGGCAAAACTGGATTGAGGGAATCAGAGGCCTATCAGCCCCTTCATATAGATAGATCCTATTTAGCGTTTCAAAAGGAAAAGAAAATTTAGATGTGTTTGAATTATACCACAGCCCCTGCTGGATATTACTTCCCGACCCCCTGTTGTAGATACTTGAATACAAATCTACAAAAACAAGGATGAAAAGTAATTTTTAAAGGTAGAATATGAAATGATGGGGAAGACAGTGGTCCTTAGAGGTAGATAAGACACCCTCACAAAAATTGTCATCTGACCAACATCTTATGGCCACAAGTCTTGTTCAGAATAAGGTAGGTATTTGAGCCAACATTAAACATAAGAATAAGAAAGAAAAATAGGAAATTCAGTTTGAAATAATACTGAAGGTATTATGAAGCAATGCTTCTCCAGAATTGTTTTTCAGTAAAGGATTCAATAAAATTATTAACAGAAGAAGAAATATTTTTTGGCATTGTTATCAGGTGATTTTGTAACAGCACAAAAAAGATAGAAATTATCTCATAATTTCTTATAATAATATTTTTGTTAATGGCCCAATACTGTCTAATGGCTGCTATTTACATCAATCAATGACCACTACTACTAGTTTGAAATAATTAGTACGAATAATTGGATATAGTTCCTAACTTTTTATATACATTATATTTCTTATGTCTGATTACCTGTCTTAATGAGACGCCTGGCATAAAAAGTGATGCAAGTTCTTTCAGGCTTGAAGGTCACATATATTTAAGAGTACAGGTTTGTGAATACGAAATGGTGTCACGCATCTTTTAGCACATTCTTACTTTATGTTTGGGCACTAATTAGCAGTGTCAGAAAAAAATGTAAAGAATTAAGCAATGTCAGACTTAGAATGTAAAGGATAAGCTCATGATATAGGAAACTCATTAAACAACAATTAAACTGTCCTTATTTTTTAATGAGACATGGGGATAAATCTTCACAGTTCAATTTTTCTTGTTTAATCTTCTCTCTTGCTGTATGATTTTTCTCTTTTCTTAAAAAAAAATCTTTTTTCAAGGTCACTTGCTACCACTTGAGGGAACATGTTTCATTTTTCACCAGAGATAACGCAACTGTATCTTAATATTCCTGGTATAAACTTTTGCTTGCTCATTTTATTTAACATATGCTCTGTTACAGCTGGTCTAAACCTACTGGGACAGAAAAGTGTTAAGACTTCAAGATTGCTGGCAGGATATCCCTCTGTTTTTCTGATTTGCAGTTAAATAGAGGAACATCAATTTCTGTGAAAGTGCAATACTTTCCAAAAAAGATTAAGTTGGCTAGGGGAAGGTTCAAGTAGGAAATGTAGCTTGCATTCTACTTCAGAATCTTTACTCCATTAATAATAAAATCTTGGATTCTTCCACATGGTTTCTCATTCTTTTCCTTGAGGCATTATGAAACTAGGGACATTAGGTGTGCCTTTGACATCTCACTGAAGGTAATGCAAAGCTTCATTTATATTACAGGTCAGGATTACATCCTTTATAGCCTGATGCTATAAGCAATCTTGCCACAGCAGAAGGCTATCACATAGAAAGTATATGATAAATTGTCCCCTTCAGCTCTAACACTTATTTGAGAAATTATTAATCACCATATTAGCATCAGTTGCCCCATGGCATCAGAGTCATGAAATCCTGGCTTCTGGGTCTTCAAAATATGGACATTTTAGTTCTGTTGGGCAAATGAATGGATTCAATGTTAAGTAAAGCACAGAGGATGCAATAATTAGAATATATAGAACATGTACTGTCATTGTAAGCTTCTAAGATCCATTGGCTCCACCTTGAATGCGCTAAAATTATTTCACTGGTATATCATAATGAGTCACTGTATAAGACAGGCCTATCTCAGTGCAATAAAAATCTCAGCCTAAAAATGGAATTCTAAAAGTTACCAATTCTTCTCATTTTTCTGTCTCATGGGCTTTATTTCCCATTTCTGGAAGTGGATGTGTAGACAAGAAACTTTCAAGCCTTCACATTAAGATACTCTTTCTAAAAGTGGTTAATTACCATTATATCAGTTCTCCAAGAAGGGCAAAATAATAAACATATAATTATCACACAATTTTCATTGTAATTTACGTTCCTGAAAAATTTAGGGCACCCATTTTGTCCATTATTCTTTCATGTATATTTTTTTTAAGTGTGGCATGTAAAATTTGATATATCCATTGGTGTAGGCTCTGCAGATTGAAAAAGAGGTGTAGTTCTTTTTCAAGTTGTGTATTTCTCATCCTTGATTTTGGAGTTTTTATCATACCTTTTATTATGTTTAAGAGAATAGCAAAATCAATAAAATCTTATAACGCTATCAAAATAATACAAAAACCCTGAATAAAGCACAGTCCGGTCCTACATTCAGGTTTTCTGAAAGTAAATTCTACTGAATTCTACTGAATGAACACTTGGAATGAACACTTTAAAGGCCTCTTCAGGTGTTGGAAATCTGTATACTGAGCCCACCAGGGGTGAAATGTAAAATCTGTTACTACATGGGCATGGCTTGGGGGGGTAATGTGACTGGGTGGCCATTACCAACTTTTTTCTCTTTTTTTTACTTTTAAAAGCATTTTTTTTACAACCTCTTCGGCGGAAGAGGTTGTAAAAAATGCTTTTAAAAGCCTCTGATGATCAGGCAGCTCAGCTAGGATCGCTAGAGGAGCCTTTTAAAAGCATTTTTTACAACCTCTTCAGCTGATCATCAGAGGCTTTTTTTCTTTTAAAAGCATTTTTTTCGGGTGAAGAAAAATGTTTTTAAAAGTAAAAAAAACCCTCAGATGATCACACGGCTCAGTTGGGCATGGGGAAGGCAGAGATTTTTGCTACCGATTCTCCGAACCATCCACCGCCATCGCTACCAGATTGGGCGATCCGGTCCCAACCAGGAGAATTTCACCCCTGGAGCCCACCAAGAGCTTAGGAGATCTGACATGGAACTGTTCTTACTTGAACGTGAATACCGCTTCCCCCACAACCAGGAAACCTGCTTTATTGGGGTCCAGATCACAGGGAATGCTGCATTTGCATTCAAATAAATATGATTATAATTCCTTTTCAGAATCTGCAACTGAACATGTGAAGGTCTGGGAGAAAAAAGGACATTCTCAAGCCATTTTCAAGCATTCAGCTGAGCTTTAAAAAATTAAAATGCGAGTCACAATGGAAGGGAAACCCAAATCACACAAAGCAATTGCAATTAAGTTTTAATTGCTTTATGGTATCATTTTTCTTCATCAGTATAAATTAGGGGCTAATAATTTGTTATCTGAAGATTTTACATTAACTGGGGAGCATTAAGGGATGATTCTTGTGGTATGAAGGGTAGGCTTAAGCTATATTAGAATTGAGTCTGTTGTATACCTCTACTCCATTCTGTCTTCCTTCAGTTTTCTCTGTGCTTTTTTTCTACTCTATATCTATTGAAGATACTCAGTCCTTATTGAGTTCCTTTGGGATAATCTCTCATTTTCATTTGTTTCCTACAAAATGTTTTTTCTCCTTCAAATCTCAAGGTTCCCCCAAGTTTGCTCCTACCAGAAGATCTAGTCTGCACTTGCTTTGCAGGAGAGAGGGGATTCTTTGTTAACCAATAAGAGTACATGGCATATTGGAACAATTGAATGTGAAGTTTATTTCTTTAAAGAGGCTCATGTAGATTCTTCATTTGTTGGCATGCAGCTGAGCATATTAACTGCCACCTATTTGATACTGAGGATATACTTACATGTGTCTCTTTCAGATAATTGGGTATTTAATACCTGTGGTGCCACTGGATCACAAGGGCCTACTCAGACCCAATGCAATGATGCCTATAGGATCTCTAATATCAGTGTGCTGGTAGGAACAGAGGAACATTTTCCTGGTGTACAGATATGGAGAGTTCCTGCAGACAATACATACAGGTGAGCTTTCTTTTATTTATTCATTGAAACATTGATATCCTATTCTTCAGCCCTAAAATGTTCCCAGACTGACTTAAAGAATAATATGAGCAAGACAGTTGCTACTCTAAGACTGAGATATATATATATATATATATATATATATATATATATATATATATATATATATATATATATATATATATATGTGTGTGTGTGTGTGTGTGTGTGTGTGTCTCATTTGTCATCTTCAGGCTTCAACCGTGCTTCTGGGAGCAATGTGTGATCGCAGCTGTTTCTTCCTTTTAACTGCTAGTGGGGTTAAAAGGAAGAAACAGCTGCGATCACACATTGCTCCCAGAAGCACGAAGCTGAAGCCTGAAGATGACAAATGAGACTTCGTCAAACGCTGCCAAGACATTTCCAATTTTACACGGTAGAAAACCCGAACAACCAAAGACCTACATACAAACACCCGTGAAAACCTCAGAAAACAAATATATATATATATATGTATATATATATGTATATATATATATGTATATATATATATATATATATATATATATATATATGTATATGTATATGTATATGTATATGTATATGTATATGTATATGTATATGTATATGTATACAGTATATATTTAAGAAATGATATGGAAAGACAAGAGGAAAGAAAACTGAAAGGTACTCCATCATAATCTATTTGTTTCTTACAACAGTTACTATGTTAAAAAATGAGCTGGCAGAAAATCTGCAGAGCTTGATCTCTAAAATCTATTTTCCCTCAACTTTGCTAAGCCTTGAAACATGAAAAAAATGAAGAAATTTCCCCATTGCTTTCAAAGGGCAGAACTGGATTTTATCAATTATTTCAGGAACTTAGAAAGAAAGAAAAAATCCTTGCTCCTGAAAAATGTAGGGTGAACTAATGACCCTAGATTTTATCCTTGGCCAGTTCCATTTAAAAGAGCTTAATTAGCCTGTTGTGCATATGAGCCCATGTCTAAGAGGTATGATTAGCATTTACAATTATAAAAGATATGAAAAAGCATAAGGAGCTCTCACATCTGTGCTGTATTATGAGTAAACCTTCTATCATAGTTTAAGGAGAGAATTGTGCAGAGTTAAATATGAAACGTCTAGTCTTATGGGAGTGGTAGCACAGTATCCAAGGATACCATAACACTTCTGGCAATTCCAAGAGGTCTTTTTCATCCCATTATAATTAAATAAATATTAAAAGCTTATGGTGTAATCCAGTGCAAGAATTTAGGAGCTGACCAAAATCTTTCAACAACTCACTGAGAACTCACCAAGGTTTTCTTTTGTAATATCTTTGTAGTTTTCTATAATTTTCTCCTTTTCTACATGTGTATTTATGGGGCGGAGGAATTGTCAGATTCGCTATTTCACAACAGTTGATGACTTCTGGTTTAGAATTTCTAGATATCAGTGAATAGTGAAACTACTAAAGGGCTGCCAACCTGACTCAATCCTAAATGCTGCCCAAAATCCAATATGAAATTTATCATAATGTTTAGAAGCACAATTACAATGCTACTAAGTTCAACCCATTTGTAGGTAAAAAAATTGCCAAGAGAATCACATTTGGCTGGGTTTTTTTTAAAAAAAAATGAAAACACGGCATTATTTTGGAAAAATTATAAGATTGGGATAGGCATGAGTGATTCAATTTATTTCTAAACTGTGCCATTTCCAAATAATAATAATAATAATAGTAACAACAACAACAACAACAACAACAATAACAACAGAGTTGGAAGGGACCTTAGAGGTCTTCTAGTCCAACCCCCTGCCCAGGCAGCAAACCTTACACCACTTCAGACAAATGGTTATCCAACATCTTCTTAAAAATTTCCAGTGTTGGAGCATTCACAACTTCTGCAGGCAGGTTGTTCCACTCATTAATTGTTCTGATTAGAAATCAAATTTCTCAGTTGATTCTTTCCTTGATCAGTTTCCACCCATTGCTTCTTGTTCTACCCTCAGGTGCTCTCGAGAATAGTTTGACTTCCTCTTCTTTGAGATATTGGAATACTGCTATCATGTCTCCCCTAGTCCTTCTTTTCATTAAACTAGATATACCCAGTTCCTGCAACCATTCTTCATATGTTTTAGCCTCCAGTCCCCTAATCATCTTTGTTGCTCTTCTCTGCACTCTTTCTAGAGTCTCAGCATCTTTTTTACATAATGGCAACCAAAACTGAATGCAGTATTCCAAGTGTGGCCTTATCAAGGCATTATAAAGTGGTATTAACACTTCACGTGATCTTGATTCTATCCCTGTGTTTATGCAGCCCAGAACTGTGTTGGCGTTTTGGCAACTGCTGCACACTGCTAGCTCATATCTAAATGGTTGTCCACTAGGACTCCAAGATCCCTCTCACAGTTACTACTATTGAGCAAGGTACCACATATACGGTACCTGTGTATTTTGGGTTTTTTTGCCTAAAAGTAGAACCTTACTTTTTTCACTGTTGAATTTCATTTTGTTAGATAACACCCAATGTTCAAGTCTGTCAAGATTCTTCTGTATCTTGAGCCTATCTTCTGGAGTTAATTATATTATATATATAATTATATATTAACATGAGTTAATATTGTTGATCCCACCTGTGATATTTTAATTTTGGTTTTCTTCTTCCAAAATATACATATCTGTTGTACACATATAATACAAAACATATTTTGAAAATGCATTCTAAGTTACAATGGTATATTTTTGAGCTTCAAACTGTATTATCAAATTCTGAATTTTTAAACCAAAGTGTTCAGAAAATGGAATCTTGGCTAACATCCAGGTCACCAAGGAGTACCAAATGTTGCAAAGGGATTTGCACTGGGATGGAAGAAGTAAGACAATATTTTAATGGCATAATTTTACTTTTGTCATTTATTAAGTATAATTTTTATAAAGAATTTTAATTACAATAATAAAATTAATACGAACTAAACATAGAGAAAGAGAAGAGAATGGAAAAAGAGTGAAAGTTCAGGAAAAAAGAATAAGGAAGAAAAAGAATATAATATAGAAAAAGAAAAGAATATATAAAGAAGTGACTTCCAACCTTCGCAACAGGTATTAACAAATCTACCGTGTTTCCTCAAAAATAAGCCCTATTCTGAAAATAAGGCCTAGCTTGATTTTTACACATGCTCCCGATATAAGCCCTACCCCCAAAATAAGCCCTAGTTAAGATCCCATTCACTCCATTGCACCTGGTTTCACAAGGTAGGGTGAGGTGCATGGGTGAGGTGGATGGGGGGTGGAGCTATCCCACATGCCCCGCACCCTCTTACCTTAGGATAGTTGCACCCAAGCCTCCCACTCCCCAACATCTGCCTCGCCTTGCTGGCCCACTTCTTCTGTGGCCACTTGCCACTGTTTGTGTGTGTTGCCCCCCCAACCTCCATTTCACCCTGCAGCTGAGAAATGAGCTCCAGATTGATGTGTCTGGCACACACCCCAGCCTCCATTTTGCCATCAGGAAAGGCCTCTGATGGTGAAACAGAGGCCGGGGGTGCCACACACAAGTGGTGACAAAAAGTGAGCTGAAAAAGTGAGCTGGCAGTGGCCACATGAGCTCCTTCTGGAGAGAGCTGTTGGTGCCGCCACCACGAGGTAAAGCAGTGGGAAAGACTTCCCCGAAAATAAGACCTAATGCCTCTTTTGGAGGCACAAAAAATTAGATTGGGTTTTATTTTCGGGGAAACACGGGTAATGACTCTTCATATCCTAACAGGTTACAAACAAGTATCTTTTCATCCTGTATACATCCCTTATTTATAAGCAATTCCTTAAAACATTAACTTTTCAATTTTTATGTCAAAATAAAAAAAATATCATGCCTTTGCAGAAAATGCTTTTAATCTTGATCAACTAAACTAATTTTATATTCCTTAATAGTCTTAAGTTTCAATCAAATATTGTTCTAAGAGTTTATTTCTCTTCAATACTTTATCCCATTGCACAGAATTCTTCAAAACTTTAACAAATCTCTTTATTAGATCCAGTAAGAAAACATTTTCCATCGCATTCTCTTGATTTATCATTTGTATTTCCCTTTCAATTTTTAAAATTTCAGCTAGGTTTTTATGCATATCCAATAAATCATCCTTTTCCAAATCATTCCTATGGGCTACTTCCACTTTTCAATATTTTCTCTGATTTTCAGATAAAATTTGCTCCTTCTCTGTCATCATTACCCTGTTTTCCCCAAAATAAGACATCCCCTGAAAATAAGCCCAATTGGGCTTTTGAGTGCATGGCAATAAGGCCAAGTGCTTATTTCAGGGTTCAAAAAAATATAAGACAGGTTCTTATTTCAGGGAAACACAGGAACGTATTTTAGATATAGGCTAGACATTTTAAGCAGACATCATTACTGACAAGGTTGATATTGCAGTTAATAATTTCTTGTTCCATTCTTCAAAGATATCCTTTAATATTTCCACTGTTATAACATTTTGTGTTATTTTTTAAATCACAGTATTAACTGATATAAAAAATAGGGTTGTATTTTGTTTTCTGCTTAGAACCCCTAGCGTCCAATTTCTAATATTATCACTTATCTTTGTTCTGACTTATTTTGGGTAGCCAAAATAAATCTGTTTCTCAGTAGAAACTATTTATTTTTTAATAGTTAATTCCAAAATCTGATAATAAAAATCAATGTTCCATTTTTATCTGGACCATTAATCCATATATAACTTTCTTAGATCAAAATCCTACTTAGTTTTTTGCTATTTATTACAAATTCTTTTTCTCAAGCTTATATTTAATTTTTCTTTGATTCAGAGCTGAAAATAAACTTACCTGATAAAGACTTTTCCAATATGGTATTTCAAAAGTCTATAATAGCTTTAAGTTGGTAGTAGGCAATTTTAGAAATGATTAGAAAGTAAGGCTTGCAAACGAATTGTCATTTCAAGACGCTGCCATATTTACGAGGAAGATGGCTGATTCTTTCATTTCTCAGCACTCAAAATTTCTTGTGATCTTGTCATGAAGAACAGTTGAAAGTACACATGGGTGATCTTTAATCCTCTTCTTATCCAGAGAAGTTCTAAAGAACTGCTCTATTGATTGGAAATTCCTACAATTTTGCTTTTGTCATTTTGATGAAAATCTTCCATTTTCCTGATTATTCTGAAGGGCTATTTTTGCCTATTCTAGGATAAGATAAGATAGGATAGGATAGGATAGGATAGGATAGGATAGGATAGGATAGATAGATGATAGATGGAGGATGGATGAATGGATGGATGGAAGGATGGATAGATGGATAGATGGATGATGGATGGATGGATGGATGGATGGATGGATAAATGGATGGATAGATAGATAGATAGATAGATAGATAGATAGATAGATAGATAGATAGATAGATAGATAGATAATAGATGGATCGATGGATAGCTAGATAGATAGATAGATAGATAGATAGATAGATAGATAGATAGATAGATAGATAGATACACAGATAGATAGATAGAGCTCCCTGCAGTGCCCAAATTAGCCCATAGTAGTTTAAACAGCTGAGACACGACTTGGTGAAATTGAGTAGAAAAAGTACCCAAATCTGCTTGCCTGTACATTTTTAGAGAAATAGCTGCTAATGAAAAAAAAACTAATAATGTTTCATTCAGCCATTTAGAAAAAAATGACTTGCCTATGGGAGAACAGGTGGGAATAATTTTTCAAGGTTGGCATGTAGTATGAGTATATATATAAAATATTGCCCTAATGTAAAAGAAAAGAGTACTAAATTATATGTACAGAAGTCTTATTTATTTAATGTTAATGCTGTGGGAAGAAACAACATTTAATAGGCTGATTTTATTCTTTAATATACTAGCAAGTAGATCAAAACTTACAAGTCATCAATATAGTGTCTAGCTTTTTTTAATGGGATGTTGTGCATTTTGTTTTTCATGTTTTAATGCTTTAATTCTGCTTATTTAGAGATATGCTGAGTCAAACTAGGAGTGAAATCCAGCAGGTTCTGACAGGTTCTGGAGAAATGGAAATTTTGAGCAGTTCGGAGAACCAGCAAATACCACCTCTGGCTGGCCCCAGAGTGGGGTGGGAATGGAGATTTTGCATTATCCTTCCCCCAGGAGTGGGAAGGGAATGGGGATTTTGCACTATCCTTGCCCTGGAGTGGGGTGGGAATGGAGATTTTGAAGTACCCTTCCCCTGCCACATCCACCAAGCCACACCCACAGAACCAGTAGTAAAATAATTGGATTTCACCACTGGTCAAAACATTCTCTATACTGCAAGATATTTTAGCCTGTTGCACAATATCAGACATAGAAGCTTATTTAGGATATCATGGAAGCACTTTCCTCTGACTGACATCTCTGGCTAAGAGAAATTACTGCAATTGGCTCAGTTGAGTTGATCAGAACATTCCTTTGGGTCAATTTCCCCAGCAATTTATATTGTTTCTGTTGTTAGATCTTCAGTATTTCTGGCCCTGGTTCCTTGCATGATATCACCTGAAGCTCTTTGGGCCCTAAATACATCAAGACATGATGGGGTGTGGGGTATTACATTCGAGAGAAGGATGATTTTCATTTTTGGGTAAAATATGACAAAATGAATGAGCTTTTTTTTAAAAAAAAGAAGGGGGGTATCCCTTATAAAGGAGCAAAAAAAGTGAAAAATTAAATGAATATGAAATAAATTGTCCATGTGGAGCATTTTATCGGTGGTTCCCTCTAAGATTAGGAGTCTAGTATATCTTTAAATAGAATGAGCTCAGTTAGATTCCATATAGGATCTAATCTGATAGAAAAATCTGATACTTGGTTTATCTACTGGCAATAAGCACCATGCTTTTGAACACCAAAGGGCAGACTCATCATAAGAAGGCTCCACAGAATTCTTCTAGTATCTGCAGATTTATATACTACTTTTTAAATATATATTCTCTTCCAGAATAATTCATGTCCAATTCATGTCCTCACAGGGTTAAGCACGTTCTCTTGGGACTCAATTTCTTTTTTCTGTCATTTGGCTGATTGGTTATTAGTGAAGTAGCATGGCACAGATGATTGATTCTAGCAGCAACAACAAAAGTAAAAATTAGATCTATTCAGATCCAACTCTGAATCATTTTAAGGAAGAACCTGATGGTTGTTCCTTAGCAGCAAACCCTCACTTTTGAAATGCATCATTGCAAAAAAAGATACTGTGTCCCTAGGATCCATTCTTGTTTTATTTTTTATATCAGGATAGGATTTTTTTTAACACTTCCAGATTTGTTAACTTTTAATTTTAATTTTAGTACCATAGCCTATTCTGCTACTAATTTTATTCTTGCTATTAAATGGTGACAATAGAATGGAATTTCATTTTTCTCTGTATTTTTAAACAGCTTTTTTTTTTGCTCTATGTTGCTCTGGTAAGTGCTTTATAGGAAAGAGAAAATTAAATAGAACTCAAGGAAATATATGCAATCAATCCAAGAGAAAAAAAGGTTAAGATCTCAATTTGTTAGTATTCGTTATCTACATTTTTCAGAGCCCCACCCCTTAAAAAAATTCTATAGCAGTCAGTCCATGTCCCAAGTCAAACAAATTGCTTTGACATAGAAAAGACCACCAATTGGCTTCTTTATGGCATGATTTAGTGTCCCTCAAAACAATAATAATGCAGCAAGCATGGATTTCTTTTGCAAATCAATCCCCATTTTTGCATCCCCAAATACTGTCAAAAACACCATTGTATACATTCTTGTTGCTTCAACTACTGTCACTCATCCCAACAAGATGATAATTGGCACTATAGGAGTCGTGCAAATTTGCCATACGTTATCCATGGCAGAACAAATGCCCTCTTTGTAGCTATAGGCTTTGACAAATGTGTAGAGTTGTAACCTGAAGCTAACTGTTCTTCTTTCACAGCTGCTGAATGAGGCACTAAGAGCGCCTCTCTGGGTTCCTGACTTTATTGCTTATATGCAAAATCTACTCTTACACAGAAAAATATGGCCCCTAATTGCTGCCAATTAGCCCTGCCAGCTTGCCTTGCTGAATAGCACACCTCATTAGCCATTACAGTTTCCTGCTGAAAATCAGCTCAATGCCTCCTGCTCCTCCTAGCATCTGTTCAGGAGCTCCAATCTCATGGCCATCATGTCCTCTCGTGTGTCAATTGCTGCCTTATTAAAGAATGATAGCTTGTGTTATGGAAAGTGACACAGGAGCATCATCGGATCAGATTCCAAGAACACCCCCCCACACACACTTTATGAACCATTTGGAGCTAGGGAGCCAATGTTTTCAGCAAATCCTTTGGCAGCTTCTAATCACCTTGAAGGAGTTTAGATTCTGGACTAGTTAAACTTGTGACCGAGATATAACAAAGAAGTATCACTTAGTTGTCAAGCAAATGTAAGGTTTAGAAAATGACAAACCCAGGAAACAAAATCTGTACTAGGTTATTCTGTGGTCAGAATAAATAATCCTGGTTGTATTTCTCTTATGACTTTTTGCCTTTTTTCTGTTTTGTTATTCTTTTACCCGCAGCATCTCAGGCTATGGAGCAGCTGGTGGCAAAGGGAAAAACAGTATGATGAGATCACATGGTGTGAATGTTGTGGGAATATTTCCACTCGAGAAGAATGATACCTTATATATCTTGGTGGGACAACAAGGAGAAGATGCTTGTCCCAGTGTAAGTGATTATCCTTCCACTGTTCAATATGATAACATTTCTTCTCATTTCTGTGCAGCTGTTAACATCTTGGCATCCTGAGCTTCCCAGATTTTGTCCTATTGATTGTAGCCTATTCTTATATGCTTCCCATCAACCAGCAACAGTAGAACAGGCCCACGAAAAATGGCCTATTCTGATCCAATTGCACCCCCACATACAAACATTTCCTCTGCTCTATGCCAAGTGTAGATCAATCACTCCATCTGCCATCCTGACTGCACGCAGCCTATCGTCACGTCAGGCAATGCATTTTCAGAGATTTAAAATGATGTCCACCTTTTTGCCAAGTCTGTTCTTCTGAATGGGAATTTGATTTCTGGTATAAAATGCTGCTGCGGCATCTGGGTAAACTGTCTAGTGGAGGAGGGGACAGGATGGATGTGACTGCTGATGAGTTGGGTATCAAGCAAGAAGCTGGTACTAACCATTGCTCCGGCTTTTTACTTACCCAGTAAATAAAACTCATCTATCTTGAGAATTATTGTGGATGAAGCATTTTAGTATACAAACTGGAAGCCTGCTTGGTTCTGGAGCACCAGGTATGACAGCTGGATTCCTGCTGTAAATTGTGGGGGGCGGGGGGACAGATGATTTAACTGATTTAACCATTTAACTGGACAATGATTTAACTGAGTTATGAGTGTGACGGATTCAGGCACATTTTTTTCAAATTTATTTTTTCAAATTTTGATTTATTTTTCTCACGGGAACACCAAGATGCGGAAAATATTCAGTGGTATCTTTTGAAAATGCCCAGCTTTTTGCTCTTTGTATTCCTAAGGGATCTTGTCTTGAGCATCTTTTGGATGGCTAAGATCCAAACAGTGGTTCTTCATGCTCTGCTTGAACAAATGAAATTGGAGATCTGTCTCCACGACAAAGGGTTAATTGCACAATATTAGAAAAATAGCTATCTAACAAAATGAAATCCAATGGTGAAAAAAGTGTGGTTCTACATTTAGGCAAGGAAAACCAAATGATATGTGTAGAATAGGTGGTACCTTGCTCAATAGTAGTCACTGTGAGAGGGATCTTGAAGTCCTAGTGGACAATCAACAAAATACCTTATCCCACCAGACTTGAAATCCTAGGCTTAGAAAATTTGGAACTCCGTCGCCTTCGACAAGACCTAAGTTTAACTCATAGAATCATCTATTGTAATGTCCTTCCTGTTAAAGACTACTTCAGCTTTAATTGCAATAATACAAGAGCAACCAATAGATTTAAACTTAATGTTAACCGCTTTAATCTAGATTGCGGAAAATATGACTTCTGTAACAGAATCATCAGTGCTTGGAACAAGCACCGATGATTTACCTGACTCTGTGGTCTCTTCCCATAATCCCAAAAGCTTTAACCAAAAACTTTCTAATATTGACCTCACCCCATTCCTAAGAGGACGCATAAGCACACAAACGTGCCTACCATTCCTGTCCTATTGTTTTTCTTTTTCTTCTTCTTATAGATATATATGCTTATTCCTCCTAATATTTACTCATATATATGTTTATACACTATATAATCTTTTTGTATGATACTTATATATATTGTTGTGACAAAATAAATAAAATAAAATAATAAAATAAAATAAATAAATCACTTAAATATGAGCCAGCAGTGTGTTGCAGCTGCCAAAAAAGTCAGAAGAGTCCTAGGCTGCATTAACAGAGGGATAGAATCAAGATCTTGTGAAGTGTTAATACCACTTTATACCACTTGATAAGTACCACACTTGGGATACTGCATCTAGTTTTGGTTACCACAATATAAAATAGATGTTGAGACTCTAGAAAAAGAACAGAGAAGAGCACAAAGATTATTAGAGGATTGAAGGCTAAAACATATGAAGAACTGTTGCAGGAATTGGATATGTCTAGTTTAATGAAAAGGACTAGTGTTTGACATGATAGCAATGTTCCAATATCTAAGGGCTGACTCAAAGAAGAGTGTGGTCAACCCAGGGGTGAAATGCTCCCAGTTCGGACCGGCTCGCCTGATCCGGTAGCGATGGCAGCTGCTGATTTGGAGGCAAAAATCCCTAACCCCGCCCCCCCCACCTCTGCTGAACCGCACCATCAGCAGAGGGTTTTTGTTTTTTTTTTATTTTAAAAGCAGTTTTTCTTCAGCCGAAAACATGCCTTTAAAACAGGGGTAAAATGCTCCCGGTTCGGACCAGCTCACCCGATCCAGTAGCGATGGCAGCTGCAGGTTCGGAGAACTGGTAGCAAAAATCCCTGGCCCCACCCCCATGCCTCTGCTCAGCCGCACCATCAGCAGAGGGTGTTTTTTTTTACTTTTAAAAGCAGTTTTTCTACAGCAGAAAACATGCCTTTAAAAATAAAAAAAAGCCTTTGAGGTTCCTGCCCCTCAGCTGAGATCGGCAGAGCCTTTAAACTTTAAAAAAAAATTAAAGGCTCCTCTGGTGATCTCACCTGAGTTCCTCATCAGCAGAATCTTAAAAAACATGTTTTCTACAAGTAAAGAACAGATTCTAAGGCACTTACCTGATTACTTATCTAATGCATGGCTTTCCCAGCCCAAAAGCAGCAATTTCACTTTCAGCACCAGACAGAATCAGTTGCTAGCTAATCTATTTCCTCAGCGAGAAACTAATGCTGGCTGGTTTTGCTGGCTGAGGAACTCTGGGAATTGAAGTCCACAAACCTTAAAGTTACTAAGGTTGGAGACCCCTGATCTAAAAAATATAAATAAAATAAAATAAAATAAAATAAAATAAAATAAAATATTTGTGCAGCTTTCTGAGATTTGGTGTGTTTCTGTAGTGTTTCACTCTAACTACACAAACACACAAAATCTCACAAAGCTGTATGTGGCATTTTGTGTGTGTGTGTGTGTCAGTTGTGTTGTGTTGTGTGTGTGTAAAGTGTGAAAGTTGGTTTTTGAGCTTTCTGTGGTTGTGTGAGGTTCCTGCTTGTTGCAAGGGCCATTTTGTGTGAAGTGCAGCTGCTTTTACATTTTGTGTGTGTCAGTTGTGTTGTGTTGTGTTGTGTTGTGTGTGTGTAAAGTGTGAAAGATGGTTTTTGGTACCACTTATTGTTTTGTATACTTTGTTTATTATTTTTATTATTTATTGTTATTGGCCACCCAGTCATCTGACCACCAAGCCACACCCACCAATTAAGCCACACCCACAGAACCGGTAGGCAAAATGTTTAGATTCCACCCCTGGGTCAACCTATTCTCCAATACATCTGAAGGCAGAACAAGAAACAATGGATGGAAATTAATTGAGGAAAGAAGCAATCTAGAACTAAGGAGAAATTTCCCGACAGAAGAATTAATCAAGAATGACTTTTTTTTTTGCATTTATATCCCGCCCTTCTCCGAAGACTCAGGGCGGCTTACACTATGTTAGAAATAGTCTTCATCCTATTTGTATATACAAAGTCAACTTATTGCCCCCAACAATCTGGGTCCTCATTTTACCTACCTTATAAAGGATGGAAGGCTGAGTCAACCTTGGGCCTGGTGGGACTAGAACCTGCAGTAATTGCAAGCAGCTGTGTTAATAACAGACTGCATTAGTCTGTTGAGCCACCAGAGGCCCTAGACTTGAATCTAGAAGTTGTGGGTGTTTCAACACTGGAGATTTTTAAGAAGAAATTGGACAACTATTTGTCTAAAATGATATAGGATTTCCTGCCTGCACAAGGGATTGGACTAAAAGACCCACAACATTCTTTCCAACTGTGTTATTCTGTTATTCAAATTTTCCTGATGCTTCTTATAAATGAATACAAGAGGTTGATTGTCCTTTTGAACCAGACACTTTTGCTTATTTTTAATCTGTGATCTGGGCATTGTGGCATACTCTAATATATGAAGTCATTAAATTACAGACCACTGTAATCTTTATAAGAATTTATTGAGTGGTAATGTAATCGAGGCAAAGATATTGCATTGACTTTGTGAAAGTAGTTGCAGTAGTTTTAACTTGATTGGATTGTAATCAGTTATGCATTTGCTGTGAAGTGTGTTTCATATGCATAGTATTTATACATAAAATACAATGTGTGTTGGGGTGAAATCCAGCAGAAATTTTAAGCAGTTTGGAGAACCAGTAGCAGAAATTTTGAGTAGTTCAGCAAATCGGCAAATACCATCTCTGGCTGGCCCCAGAGTGGGGTGGGAATGGAGATTTTGCAGTATCCTTCCCCTGCCACACCCACCAAGCTACACCATGCCCACTAAGCTACATCCACAGAACCGGTAGTAAAAAAAATTGGATTTCACCACTGGTGTGTGTATGTGTGTGTAGAAACCCAACTATGATGTGTCACAATTGGAGAAGAGCTGGCTAATCTAACAACTTTGAGTCACTGCATGAAGTTGTTAGATTAGCCATCCCTCCTCCAGTTGTGAATTGGATGGAGCTAGTAGATGTTTTCTTATGACACCAAATGGCCCTTGAAGAACCAATTCTAGTCAAGCTCCTAATGATCAACAAATTAAATTTAAAAGATATGTTTAGTAAGTTAGTACAGTTCTCTTTTTCTTCTTGTAAAGATTAGATTATTGTAGCTTGTTAATAATATAAATCACTACAGAGTAAGAATAATGCATGTTTTTCTGTCTTTGGTCTGAAATTCTTATTGTGAAGCATGCCCAAGGGGCTTTTCTTCTTTTTATAGATTATAGATTAAATTGATCTAAACAACATGGCATTGCCTGATGTATTCAAACAATACACCTGAAGCAGAGGCCAATTCCTGCCTGTGTATTATTTGATAGCCATAAGAGATAGATGTTTGGATAAACAAGGAACAGTATGAGGTCATGGATATAGTTCCTTATAATGATTTTCAAGGAATTAAATTTCTCAGTCATTTCGCAGCTATCAAGTATCTACAGCAGCATCTGCAGTAGGGGTGAAAGTCTGCATAAACACAATTGCAGTATCACAATCCAAGTTCTCTCCCTTTTGTATGTATGATGATGTGGCATGGGATAGGGTTTGGCTCACAATGCTATGCCTATCATCTTACAGATTTTGAAAATGCCACAAAATACCTTGGGGTGCAATCAATCAGTTGCAAAAGAGTCACCTCCAGGTGAAACGGGCAGCACATAAGATGGATGGATGGATGAATGGATGAAACATTCAAGGAAGTATATAAATATTCTGTGGCTATTTGATCACTGTTCAGAGGCTGAATAAGGGATTATAATGAACAAATGATCCAATTTGATTGATGGATGGATTTAAATGTTTATGGTTGCCTATTTCAAATTCATGACTCTGGGAAGCTAACAGCAATTTAAAACTATAAAATAAAATAGAACAATTTAAAAAACAGCACAAATACAATCAGTTTCTACCTGCCTGGTCAATTCAAAAATGAGGCAAGTAGTAGTTCAAAACATCTAGAGGAAATTGGGTTCACTATCCTTAGAGGTTCGATTATGAATTCAAACTCCTATTGAAGTGATTATTTTTCAACATAATCTAATCCCTGAAACATGAAAAGTCAGGTTTTTATGTCATCTTAAGATTCATGAAAAAAAGCTGGAATATAAGTAAGCATTTTAACAATGTTAAACAGGTTTGGTTCTAATCCCTGAATAGGCTCTGGAGTGAATGCATTCAGTCACAGATAATTTCTCATCTGTATGTTAGAAGTTCCCTAGAAACAGAATATATCCTTATTTGCACTGTGTCTATTCTGGCAGTAAAAGTTTATTAACAATATTTATAAGACATCCCCATCCACATGGACTGTGAGCCAATCTAAAGTATCCAATTTTTAATATGCTCCACACAAAGCATATGCCTCAGTGTGCAAGCCTACTTTTAGAAAAGAATATACTGAATATACTGAACTTCTAATCTCACAGTACAGACAGCATGCCAACATAAAATTAAAATTTGTGCTGTTTCCCAATACAGCCGGGATTGAGGCAAGATCTTCTTGCTGGGCCAAGGAGCAGAATGACAGACCCAACATTCATAACTCTGCTACTTATGTCCTCTCTGAGCTTAGTAGAGCAATGTGGTGCATTAGGAAATAAATTTCTAATAATTAAGCTTTGATGAAAAATCTCTTGAAATATTCAGGAATACCAAATGGCTACTGGCAGGAAGATGGGGTTGTTTTTCAACCATCTCTTATCAAATAAAAATACACCATTGCCTGAGGGAATTGCCTAGCACTTTTATCATTACATTAAACAGCAAATTAACACAGTTAAAAGGCAGGCAAGAACCTAATTTCTATTTCATAGCACCTGTAACCTACTATCAGTTTCATGCCAATTGGCTTGGGTCTGTTCTAGACGTGCCTCAGAATGAATTGATGCTGTACATCCCATGGTGACTCCTCAGTCTTCTGCTGCAAAATGTCTTATTTCATTGATTTCTAGTGTGTCATGCTGTATTTCCTGTAATAAAGTCAACAAATCAAAACCTATCAGGAAGTAAAGGTCTCTAGCACACTCCTTTTCATACTAAGCTAATTGCAAACTGTTCCTTCTGCAAAGGAGGATTCAGCCACAGTCTGAAAGAGCCAGATGGTAAATTTGATAACAAAGATTGAATATTCCAGAATGTAATGTTCCAGTACAACTGGATTAGAGAAGACAGCTCTTTCACTTTGGAACTCTTCTCATTCTACTCCAGGTGTAAGCTAAGAATTAGGCTAGGGATAATTCAGGTTCAGTAACTCTCGGAGGGGGGCCAAGAAGAGATTTCTCCATCTGAATTTGCTTATTTGGTTATATGAGCAGATCCATCATGCCATACAGAAAGTCTGCCGTGGAGAGAATAATGTGGTTGAAGATGAAATTAAAGCAAATGGAAGCATCCAAGAATGGGCAGGAGGAGGAGGTGGAGGAGGAGGTGCAACGTACATATTTAAGGTATTATTATGTTATTATATGTACCTTATATTCTGATTATGGGCTCTTCTTTTGGAGGCAGACGACTAAATTTGAGATTTTTTTCAAACAAAATATTTCTCTAACACTCGGTTGTATTAAGAGAAAAGGTAAGCAGAAAAATTGAGGGTGTCAAAAACAGACTGAGTAGCTCTTTGGGGAACTACCTCTGAAAGAATGCAAACCCTGAAACAAAGCCCCTGGTTTCTATATTTTCCACACCTCCCTCTTCCATCACAGGCTCAAGAAAGTCTTTGTTTCTATTTTTTCTTAATAATTTCAGTTTAATACTGTGCCCAAAGCATTAACTGTTTTTAGAGGTTTTGGCTTATTGCAGTTCCTGATTAAAGCAGCCTTCTCCAAATGTCTGATGTATCTGGCAACTGGGTTTTGTCCTGAACTTGATTTGCATCTACTTGAAGCTGTCATCTATTGGTATGTGGTAGGGTATTATCAATACACTGATGACATCCAAGTACATCTCTCTCCACTGAGTTGGGAGATGTGACAGACACCAATGCCTAGACACCTATCAGGGTCTAAACAGTGAGAGGCAGATTCAGTCCAAGCAAGTGGCTGTTCATTCAAATTCTGAGACCAATTCAGTATTGAAGGGTGTGTTAAAAGAAAAGACTTGTAACCAAATAGCCACCAGGGTACATCATTTCTACTGAAAAAGCAGTAGAGACTGTGACCCGGAGGGTTTTTGCCCAGGTGGATCAGGACATAATGAAGGCAAACACTTACACCTTTGACATTTCACAGTTGGATTGCTGAAATGTGATCTCTTGTCTTTGAAGACCACCACCCCCCCCCGGAAACTTCAGCTGGTGCAAAATGTGGGTGCCAATGTGCTTACAAGACAATGACAGTATAGTCATGTGATACTATTTTTATGGGAGCTGCATTGATTACAATTCATTTATAACATAATTCATGGCACTGGTTATCATCTACAAAGCTCTACATGACTCTGGGTATCGCGGCCACTTATCCTTCATAAATAAATGAGACTGCTTGCAGAAAGTACCTTCTTATCAATAGGTACAACTGAAGGGAGCATTGAAGAGGCATTTGCAATGGCTGCTTCCATCTTTTGGAATAGCTTAGCCATCAGGGCAAGGACCTTATAACCATCTGTAGAATAATTAAGCCTGGCTAGTCCAGAAGGCCACAGCTGAAATCAGATCTGAGGCCACCAGTGACACTGCAATTGTTATTGTGTTGTAGTTTTATCATGCATCATTGAATTTTTATCCATATTGCATTATGCATTGTTTGCAGAGGAGTGACGCATTTTTATAAATTGATCAACTAGTGAACTGACACAAACACCTTCTAAAATTGCTTTTTTTCTGCCCACCATTGGATTCTTTGAAGCTTTTAAAGCCACAGTAGCAGCACTTCAAAATTAAAGCCAGAAGATCTAAAACAACAAATACCAGTCCATCAAGATTGCCAGTACAGGCACAGAAGCAACTGCTGTCTGGTTTATTTTGGAAAAAAAATGAACATCTGTAAATTGTGGGTGGCATCCAAAAACAAAATTTGCCTGTAGCATCCAAAATCTATTAAGCCAAGATTTGTTAAATCAAGGTTCGCTGTGTATAAAAATGCAACAGTAACTTAGATCAATCTACAACCCTGTGAGGGTTGTGAAGTACAGTTTATACATAAGGAACACATTTATTATTTGCACACCTGGCACAGTTAAACTCTCATTTTATCTCTACCTTTGAAGATCGAGAACGGAAAGCCAGTGCCCTTGATCATTGCAGCAGGAGGAGGTGGCAGGGCCTACAGGGCCAAAGCCTATGTATTAAACCAGGAAAGGCTGGAGAACGATATATCTATTCCGGGGTTCAATGGGAAATCTGGAGCCGCAGGTAAGAAATTGTTCCAACCTCTTTGCCAGGCTTATCAAAAGACTTGGTGTAGAAGCCATGGCTTGTGATCCACAAAGGAATTCCCAAGCAGTCAGAACAGGCATTTGGCATCAGCTGATCTATTTCTGCTGCCTGACAAACAAGGGTTGGAAAAGCAGCGGTCGGTGTCCTCAGACTGCTGCAGTGACAATTCATCAGACTAGGTTCCCACTATCCATATGGTTCTCTCTTGTACATTCATAAAATTATTTGGATCACAGCCATTAACATTAGTGAAGAAGGATTGCTGGAGCACTATTGGTGGGAATGTAGAATCTACAGCTGTCGTTTTCTTCCCATATCGTTTTGCAGAATTATTCATGTTAAATTGCCCAAATTATAAATATTCATGAGATTCGTTCAAAGAAAATGATATGCTTCTGAATATATGCAGTGCTTGAGAGGCAGAAAAAGTATAAATTATATTTTGACCAATTAATCAGAGTGATATCTTCCACCAGAATTTGAAAATAAATAAACTCAGAGTGAAGATTATTCAATACGGATTAGTCATTTTTTATCCTTACGGCGTATAGCAGCAGTTTGTATTTGCAGTTTAATAGATTTAAAATCATTTTAATATATATGTATTCTGTTCTATTATTGATGAAAAATAACTTTTTCAAATCAATCCACCTTTAAATGTTTTTTTAAAAATTATCCTTGTATAGATTAAAATGTTAAAAAGCTTCTGCAAAAATGTATACCTTAAAAGGGGATCTTTTGCCCTGTTATTATTTCAGTAGTAGTAGGCTACTAACGTAGCTTCCTAATACTAGAGCAGGATTTAAGGGCAACTTATCTTTAAGAATAATAAAACAATCCCTGTTGCTGATTATGCGGGTAAAGGCAATATATGCTACTTATTCTGTGGCTCTGTGCTGAGTTAGAATGATCTTGCAAACAATTCAGGTGTCCACACTAGCTTGGTTTCATGATCTTTATTTCTAGTATAACAACCATTTTTAATGTAATAGATATTCTATTCAGTTCAGGCTTATTCCCTGACCCTTCCTTTCTAATTGCCCAAACTCCTTCAAAATATGAATGTAAAAGATGTTCAGACTGTGTAACATTCTGCCTCTGGTAATGCGCAAAGTCTCTGAGACTTGTCAGAGTTCTAATAAGAGTTGCTTACTGCTTCTCTGAGCACATGTTTGGGAAATAGATGGGCCCACAGGGTATGATCAAAAAAGTCATGATAGCAGCCCTAACAATGCAAGTTCTTTCCATCTTCCTTCCTTCCTTCCTTCCTCCCTCCCTCCCTCCCTTCCTCCCTCCCTCCCTCCCTCCCTTTTTCTTCCTTCCTTCTTTCCTTTCTTTCTCTTTTTTCTCTTTCTTTCTTTCTTCCTTCCTTCCTTCCATTGTATGTTAAAAACAGGTAGAGCTTTGATCGCAACTGCCACAGCCATAACATTGACTATAGTAGCAGACACCTTTTTTGGGAGAGAATAAGCAAGGTATGAGAAAGAGTAAATGGAAGTTTTAATGACTTTGGACACATTCCTTCCCATCACCAGCATGTCACCACCAATACATTGTCACAAGGAAATGCAGGTTTTGACAGTTCAAAAGCAAATGAAGACATTTCAATGATCTTGTGTATTGGATGTAAAGGTAAAGATTCCCCTCGCACATATTTGCTATTCGTTCCTGACTTTAGGGGGTGGTGCTCATCTCCGTTTCAAAGCCAAAGAGCCAGCGCTGTCCAAAGACGTCTCCGTGGTCATGTGGCCAGCATGACTAAATGCCAAAGGTGCATGTAACGCTGTTACCGTCCCACCAAAGGTGGTCCCTATTTTTCTACTTGCATTTTTTATGTGCTTTCGAACTGCTAGGTTGACAGAAGCTGGGACTAGTAATGGGAGCTCACCTCATTACGCGGCACTAGGGATTCGAATCGCTGAACTGCCAACCTTTCAATTGACAAGCTCAGTGTCTTAGCACTGAGCCACCGCGTCCCTTGTATTGGATATAGACAATAAAATGCTTACAAAATGTGTTGCACAGAGACAAAGAAAAGTAATTGTCAGTATGTTATGTCTGGCTGACTATGTGACCAACAATAGCAAAATAGAAAATTGGAAACATAAATAAAACAGCTGATATGAACTACAGAAATGATAAATTAGAAAAAGTAACAACAATAAAACCAGTAATGGCCAGCACTGAAACAAACTGACACACAGACACACCAAAGAATTAAAAAAGAAAATTATGGCATATGCAGAATGAGCAGTAGAAAAACTGGCATCATTGAAATTAATCTCCACTCCCTAATCATTTTTGTTGCTCTTCTCTGCATTCTTTCCAGAGACTGAACATCATTTTTGTATTGTAGTGACCAGACTGGATGCAGTATTCCAAGTGTGGCCTTACTAGAACTTTGTAAAACAGTATTATAATTTCACATGATCTTGATTCTATCCCTCTATTAATGCAGTTTAGGATTGCATTGGCCTTTTTGGCTGCTGCTGCACACTTTAGCTCATATTTAAATGATATCCATTAGAACTATAAGATCCTTCTTGCAGTTGCTGGCATTAAGCCAAGTTTCATTTATATACCTATACAGTTGGTTTTTATTACCTAAGTGTAGAACCTTACTTTTATCTACAGTGAATTTCATTTTGTTACTTGGGGCTCAGTGTTCAAGTTTGGATCTTGTGTTTGTCTTCTGGGGCATTGACTATTCCTCCCAGTTTTGTGTCATCTGCAAATTTGATGAGTTCCCCTTCAATCCTGTCGTGTAGATCATTTATGAAGATATTGAAGAGTACTGGGCCTAATACAGAACCAGTGGAGTGCCCCACTGATTACTTTCTTCCGAGTGGGTGTAGTTCCATAGAGTACAATTTTTCAGCCAGTTGCAAACCCACTGGGTGGTAGTGCTGTCTATCCCACATTTTACGACCTTGCCAAGAAGTAGGTTCTTCAAAAGAAAGAACCTTCAAACCAACATATTCTGTTTTTATAATCAAAAGTAAACATTTGATTCATTACCACATAGTTGGATCATCAAATGTTTGAAAACAACTATTATCAATAAAAACATTAGAATGTTTATAGAAAAAATAATGAAACAGTGGAAGACAAATTGGTAGTTGGAAATGAAAAATATGGGTTTGTCAATATTAGTGGAGGCATCTTCCAGGCTACTTATTATCTTTCTTATTATATGCCATTTCTGTGCTCCCACTTTCAGTGATTTTGAAAAAAACAAATCTTGGATACCACACAGCAAAAAATGCTAATAAAATCTCACATTTGCTTTGTATTGATGATCTGAAACTTTGTGGAAAATCAGAAATTGAAATCCTTCGTTGACAGATACTGTAAAAGATTTCAGCACAGCTATAGCCATGGACTTTGGCCTTGAAAAATGTGCTGCGGTAGCAATAAATTGGGCTAAAATCACAAACAGTAATGGAATTGAAATGCCAAATGGCTAAACCATCAGCAGCCATCAGGATGAAACCTACAAGTGCCTGAGCTTTTTAGAATTGGATAACATCAAGCATGGCCAAGTGTAAAAAGTGATTAGTAAAGATATACATCCAAAGAGTGACAAAATTGAATGGAAGAAACAACATCAAAGCCATGAATACCTGGACCATAACTGTGATACAGTAAAACTGCTAGAATTATTAACTGAACATAAGCTGAGCAAGACAGTTTGGACCAAAACACAAGAAAACCAAGACTATTCACTATGCATTACATCCCCATAGTGATATTGATAGATTATTCCTGCCCTGCAGCAATGGAGGCAGAGATTTATTTCAAGGCCAATGAACTGTCAAAAAAGAAAAGTATACATCAGCTGACTATGTGAAAAACAGCCAAGAACAAGTATTGATGCAAGTCAAAAATTGGAACTGCTGAATATGCAAAACCAAAACATGAATATTGAAACAATGTAATAAAATTAGTCACAGATTGCTGGCAAGGGAAAACATTGCATAGTCAATCTCTACAAAAGACAGCGAGCAAAGTGGATAAAGGATAAAACCTGTCAATAGCTTACAGTTGGAACATTAAGAAAAGAAACTGAAAGCTAGATTTTGGTTGGTCAAGACCAAGCTATATATACCAATGCAATTAAGGCTAGAACTTTAAAATTGTCAAAGAAGCAGAAGAAACAGTAAATCACATCCTTAGCTTGTGCAAGAAGATGCACAAACTAATTGTAAACAATGATATGACCCAGTTGCCAAAAATAATTTATTGGAACATCTGTAAAAATTATCATGTGCCCGATACTGAAAAACTGTTGGGACTATAGAATTGAAATGTAGTTAAAAATGAGCAGGTCAAAATATTGTGAGATTTCTGTATACAAACTGGAACACTCTTGGCTTATGACACAGATTTAACAGTGGTTGAAAAGAAGAAAGTGTGGATAACTGATGTGGCAATACCAGGGAATAATAGAATAGAAGACAAAGAATTGGAGATGTATGGCATAAACCAGCATGATGACCCCCATGGTCAATAGCACACTGGGTGCTATACCCAAAAATCTTGGATGGCACTTCGAAAATTTGCACATTGACAAAAAATTCCAACTGTCAAATACAAAAGGCCACACTGCTTGGATCAGCACATATATGATACATTGTAACATCCTAGTTTCTTGGGAAGAACTTGATGCATATGAACATAAAAGAACGTATGTGTATGAAGACCTAATGAACTGACAGATGTGATTTCACGTGATTATGAACAAGACAGCTTTATCTGAAACAGCTTACACCCTGCAGTGATATCTGTAACACTATCAAACATCCACATCTGCCTACTCCAGCTCCTTCGGAAGGAGTCAATAGGTAGACAAAATTTCCAAATCCAATCTGAACATCTGGCTGACTGTGTAACAAACCACAGTAACTGCAGAATAAAAGAGAAAGAACTAGAGAAAATCACAAAATATAAAGATCTACAAATAGAAGTAGCAAAACTGTGGGAAAAGAAAGCAAAGGTAGTACAAACAGTGGGCAGCTGGGGTGCAGTCCAAAACAACTAGAGCAGGGATGTCAATCTTGCATCGTCACGGCAGCATCACGTGACGTATTGTGACTTATTTCTCCTTTGCTAAACCGGGTGTGGCCATGGCCAGCGCGTGACACATCCAGCCTGCAGTTTGCGAGTTTGACAGCCCTGATCTAAAGCATCGCTTGAACACCATCAACATTGAAATCACCATCAGTCAATTGCAAAAAGTAGCATTACTTGGAACAGAACATATCCTGCGATGATACCTTTAACACCATCAAACAACAACATCTTGAGAAGGGCTCAAGGTGGACAAAAATGCCAAATCCAGTGTAAAATTCTGACTGACTTTGCAATATCATCATCATCATCATCATCATCATCATCATCACTTAGTTGATACTTAGGATGCTGGCAGCAACCCTTATCAACCATTAGCGCCAGTCGATGATATTTGTGATGCATTTTTGAATGTTCAATTGACTGAGTTTCATGTTTAATGAATAAAGTTAATAATAATAATAATAATAATAATAATAATAATAATAATAATAATAATAATAATAATAATAATAATAATAATAATATTCCAAAAGGTAGCTTTACTCACAATCTCATCTTACATCTTGTGATGATAACATTTAACATCATCAAACATCAACATCTGCCTATTCCAGGTCCTTAGGAAGGACTCGATAGGTTGATAAAAATGCCAAATCCAGTCTAAACATCTGGCTGACTGTGCCATGAACCATAATAATAATAGCAACCCCAAAGAGAAAAGGTTGAAAAAATATAAGCATGATATTGCTAGGAAAACTGGGAAAAATTTATTATGCAATTTCTGTTCCCTGTTAAGCAGACTTTTTTTAAAAAAACAAAAAACCTGCGATGCTATTTATTACATCTCTTGTCAATGCTGAATGGCATATAATTATTTCATGGGAATATAGTTAGAAACAGGTTTTACGCCTTTAAGTCTGCTTTGTACTAATCCAGTGCCCCCCTCAGATGTATTTAATTGTATTTCCAGAATACCTCAAGCCCAAGGGTTTGCCTCTTTATAAATATCAAGACAGCTGCTCCTATGAGCCTTAGACAGATCAGATTGTGATAATGTTTCAGAGCATCAGTGAGTGATGTTTTGTTACTTATTTTAATTTCTAATGCCATATTTCACATTATTTTTTTTTCCAATGACAGCTTGCATAAACATTTTAAAAACAATGTGTAAAATGTTATTTCTAAATCATTTGCATAAAAATACATCAAAATGAAAACAAATGAAATGGGCTAAAAATAAGTAGAGGGATAGCAACAAAGAATAATAAAACAGCAGGAGTGAACAGACTCAAAAGTGTAATTAAAAACCCATAATGCGGGACTAAGTAGCAAAAAACAGAAATTAAGTTACACGGTTTAGGAGCATTAAAATGTACTATATTTATCACAAAAGGAAAACAAATCCAAATGTCAGGAAAAGTAGATAAAAAACTATAACTCTACATAATGCGCATTTTCCCATTTAGTTAGGATTACAATTGCTTGTTGACACTGTTCCTTGCAATTTTCTCTTCTGTGTGTATGTGAGAAAAAGGAACAGACTTGTATTTATAGGTGTCTACTTTTGCCAACAGGAAAAAAAGAATACAAAAATACTTTTCAGTGTTCTCTAGATAAACCATATGACTGATCATTCGTTTTAGGGGAATGAAAAATCCTTCCACTTCTTAATTTCTCAACCCCTCTTCAGCAGCAACCATAGTGAAAAAGTTCACTAGAAAAAGTTGCTGTATGATCATTTGCTTTGGGATTTAAGTGAAGCAGACCTCCTGGAAATTTCAGGACCCTGGAGACATTCCCAAATAACCTTTATCCACCTTAACAACAAAAGAAGTCCAAAAAAAATCACACTTGGCTCATGAGCATTTCTCCCAAATTCTCTTCTCTTTTGAAAGCATTTCTATAGGAAATTCTCTTTTATTATCTAGAATAAGACCCATAGAGGAACAAAAAATGATGTTATCACCCATTCACCTTAGGTAGGAGGAAATATAAAGAGCATGGGGAAAGCATCAAATTATTACCGAAAGATCATTTGTTCTGAGCTCCCTCTAACCTACACCTTTCTTAATTCTATTGTACAATTTAGGGTCAAGGGATCTACTAGATATTAGAGCATTAAGTTGTTTGTGAAAATTGTGTAGGGTAGGGGACAGCAACTTGAGTTCCTATATTCCTACATGTTATCGTTGTCATCCCCCATCACTCCCATTTTGTTGTTGTTATTTTTTTGGCAACACTCAGTTTTGTAGCTGAAAATTGGTGGCGTCATAATTCTGAAATAAAAACCATTCAGAAACTTTGCTATAAACTTAAAATCCTACAGTTACTTCATTTTTAAAACTTAGTATAGTCCTAGAGCTCAAGTCATAGATTCTCAGACAATTTGTGTCCTCATCATGCCCATTACAGCCTCAGATAATCTCCAAACAATGCAAATTTTAGCTATCAAAATATTTGGTCCAATCTGTTTGGTGGCTTTCAAAAATTTCCCATTAGTGGTTTATCTGCTCTTTGGAAGTAGCAAGAACTGAATCTTGGTTCATCTGAATGACAAACCTGAATTTTGGCACCCTATTTTTTCTCCCTTGAAAGTCCTATTTCCAAATGCACCAACTATACATGTGTGCTGGGAACAGGAGACATTATAAGTTTCCTCATATTGATTATTTCAGTACCAAGGAACACACCACACACACACACACACACACACACACACAAACTAACAATAGACTTGGTCTAAGAAATTCAATTCCTGAAACAGACAAAATGTGTTTTACTCAGATTTAATATTTTACATGTACTTATACACTAATTAGAGGGCCTTTATTTCTCACATACCAAGGAGATATAATGTCAGTTTTGGAAGGCAATTTTCTTTTTGCTTCTTAACTGCCACATATTTTAGCTGGGAAAGTTGGGAGGGGGTTGTTGTTGGAGCGGTAGAAAGTTAGTCCTAACAACATTCCGTATTCAAGGACATCCTACGTCTGATGGAGACTGCCTGAAGATTGTATCCAGTTGAGTGTGAAGAGTTGATTGGACAATGTGATGAACTTGTGAGTGTGGGGCAGGGCTGTGAACTGTCAACTGGGTGTGGAAAACCTGGAAGCTTTCAGTTTCGGGTTTTCCCAGCTGTGCCAATTTGACATCTCTAATAAATTGGAACTTTGAGGAACCTCAAGCCTCAGAGCTTTATTTCGTTGGGGGTGTTCCTTGGATCCCTGACATATAAATTATTTGAATAGATATATTTATAGATAGGGCCATATTCGATAAATCTAACTGGCTCAGTAACATCATATAGACTTTTTCCAGTATGTGTATATCCTACTGCTGTGTAATCTATACTGTAGATAAACAGAATTAGGTTTAAGAGTTTAGGTTTTGTTGTCTTGAGAGAATGCATACCATACTAAAAATGTTTAGGCTTTCTTAGGAAATCTGTACAAACTCTTCCTATGGGAAGCTTGATCTCATCCTGATTGTCAGTGCCTTCTAGGGCACTACAACAAATACTTATGCAAGTTCTTTTTCCTTCTGTTGAATTGCAGGTGGTGGAGGCGGCTGGAATGATAACACTTCCCTCCTCTGGTCAGGAAAATCGTTGCTGGAAGGCGCTACCGGAGGAAAATCCTGCCCCCAAGCCATGAAGAAGTGGGGGTGGGAGACAAGAGGGGGTTTCGGAGGGGGTGGAGGGGGGTGCTCCTCAGGTGGAGGAGGCGGAGGATATATAGGTAAAGTGGCTTTGTGTTCAAGGTGTCCCTTTCCCTCCCTTAGTGCTAATACTCAGCAAAATCTTGAAATATTTTTTTCCTATAATTGACATATCTATATTTACCTTGACATCTATCTTTATATTCAGTTTTTCATAATGCTGCATATTTATACAGGGTGTCCAAGAATCTGCATGGTTGAATTATAGCAATTTATCCATTGCTAGATTTTAAATTCTGTAGATAATCTTGGCTAAAAGGGAAGGAAGGACAGCTGTGAGGAGCTTCTGTTCTTCCAAAGGGAAAAAAAGCACGTCACTTGTCACAGCTGGACACTAAGATGCGTAAGTATGGTGGAAAGTGATCCTCAATGTTCTTTGCTTTCCAATTTCAAATTGTGCAATGGCCATTGTGCAAAAAATGGAAATCTACAAGAAATTATACCTGATTGATTTCAACTATACATTTTTGGATTTTTATTAACAAACAATGACTTGGAAAAATCGTATGCAGAATTCTTGATCCCTGTGTATATTTTGCCTTTTACTACTAGATGAATATTGTCAAATATATTTTAATGAAAAGAACCCAGAGAAAAATCAACTTTTATGTGTGTGTTTATGAAGGTTGGTGTATATCCCCATGGTGAAAGAGAGACATTTATTTGGCATTACTTTGTGGCATTAAATCTCTGCAAATTACACTACTATCTCTGTCAAACTGCTAAAATACCCCTTGGCATTAGTGCAAGTCCAAATCTGTGGCATAGTCAATGTGGCAGAATGCTTGACAAAAGTATTCAAATGCATCATATTTGGTGAAAAGAAAAGGCTCATGAGGACATGCCATCAACCTTCAAGATTCTGCTGCAAATGTTTAAAAGATGGTGAAGTTTGCTTTTTGTTCCTTAACATTACAAAAGAACGAATCACACAAACCATTGGGTGGTATGGATGTGGTGGTGTCAAAGAACTGTTTTCATTAAGAGGTTGTTTTTTTTACCATGAATATCCCTCAGCTCAAAGTTCAAGAGATTAAGCAAATAAATCAGACCTCTTATCTTCCTTGCAAATGGAAGTGCCATCAGAATAGAAGACTTACAAGAATAGGTCTTAGTATTACTGAGTCTTAGACACTCCCTAGCTTAAAATGGCCTTCTCGAGGAAAACAAAATTTTTGCAAAAAAATTGTCTTCAATCACTTTGAGCATCCTGAATCCCACTTCTTCTCACTTATAGGTAAATTATGATATTTTACTTTACTAACATCTTTGACTACAAGTGAGGTAGATGTGGTGACTACCGTGTTTGTATTATAATGAGATGTTTTAAGTTGATCGTTTGTATACCAGAATGTGAGGACCAGTTCAGGTCCATATCAAATACATAGCAATCTATGATGTTCAGAAGAACTTACAGAAAATCCTGTTCTTGGCACATTGTTGAGTGATGCAAATGGTACAGATGACCTTTTACACCAAACTGAAAGCACATTACAGTAACTCTATCATGGTAATCAGCTCTTCACAAATATATTTGAGAATCTCAAAGGAAACTAATAAATATTTACAGCAATTAATTTAACTGCATACATATTACATAAATACATCTAGCACTCAAAAGACATTTTGGATTATAATTGCCAATAATCAGGAGAGATGTTATAACTCAAAAAACTTATCAACAGTCTCTCATATGTACATACCTTCTCTTGGAAAAAATAGAATGATATCTCATCTATGAATATTTAAATTTACCAATGATTTAGTTATGTATTCTACTCTTGAAAGAGCAACTGGGACTGGTTGAATGATTGGTTGGTAGATTGGTTGGCTTGAACAAAAATTAGAATAGAGTAGAACAGAATAGAACAGAATAGAACCATTTATTTATTAATTAATTAATCCAATTTCTTTTAGTTCAACTCCCTGCTTAGTCAGGAAACCCTATACCATAGGGTTAAATAAATTATTATTATTATTATTTATTTGATTTTTATACCGCCCTTCTCCCGAAGGACTCAGGGCGGTGTACAGGCAAAAGTAAAAACAGACAATACAATATACAATTTAAAATGCAAATTAAAAAACTTATTATAATTGGCCTAAAACTTTAAAATATATAAAAACTAAAACCCCATTTAAAAATTAGTAGTAGAAAATTTAAAATCAATAAAATTTAAGCCAGCCCCGCGCGAATGAAAAGATATGTCTTCAGTTCGCGGCGAAAGGTCCGAAGGTCAGGTATTTGGCGTAATCCCGGGGGAAACTCGTTACAGAGTGTGGGAGCCCCCACAGAGAAGGACCTTCCCCTGGGGGCTGCCAGCCGACATTGCTTGGCGGACGGCACCCTGAGAAGTCCCTCTCTGTGAGAGCATACGGGTCGGTGGGAGGCATGTGGTAACAGCAGGCGGTCCCGTAAGTACCCAGGCCCTAAGCCATGGAGCGCTTTAAAGGTCGTAACCAAAACCTTAAAGTGCACCCGAAAGGCCACAGGTAGCCAGTGCAGTCTGCGCAGGAGCGGTGTTACATGGGAGCTACGCGTAGCTCCCTCTATCACCCGCGCAGCTGCATTCTGGACTAACTGAAGCCTCCGAGTGCACCTCAAGGGGAGCCCCATGTAGAGAGCATTACAATAATCCAAGCGAGAGGTAACGAGCGCATGAGTGACTGTGCACAAGGCATCCCGATCAAGGAAGGGGCGCAACTGCCGAACCAGGCGAACCTGGTGGAAGGCCCTCCTGGAGACGGCCGTCAAATGATCTTCAAACGACAGCCGTTCATCCAGGAGGACACCTAAGTTGTGCACCCTATCCTTTGGGGCCAATAACTCGCCTCCAACAGTCAGCTGCGGCTGCAGCTGACTGAATCGGGATGCCGGCATCCACAGCCACTCCGTCTTGGAGGGATTAAGCTTGAGCCTGTTTCTCCCCATCCAGACCCGTACGGCTTCCAAACACCGGGACAGCACTTCAACAACTTCATTGGGGTGGCCCGGGGTGGAAAAGTACAGCTGGGTGTCATCAGCGTACAGCTGGTATCTCACCCCAAAGCCACTGATGATCTCACCCAACGGCTTCATATAGATGTTGAACAGAAGGGGCGAGAGGATCGACCCCTGCGGCACCCCACAAGTGAGGCACCTTGCGGTCGACCTCTGCCCCCCTGTCAACACCGTCTGCGACCGCTCGGAGAGATAGGAGGAGAACCACCGATACATGGTGCCTCCCACTCCCAATCCCCCCAACCGGCGCAGCAAGATACCATGGTCGATGGTATCAAAAGCCGCTGAGAGGTCTAATAGGACCAGGGCAGAGGAATAACCCCTGTCCCTGGCCCTCCAGAGATCATCCACCAACGCGACCAAAGCTGTCTCCGTGCTGTATCCGGGTCGGAAGCCGGACTGGAACGGGTCTAGATAGACGGCTTCATCCAGGTATTGGGGTAGCTGTCACGCCACAGCACTCTCTACAACCTTCGCAACGAAGCGAAGGTTGGAGACTGGACGATAATTACCCAAAATAGCTGGGTCCAGGGAGGGCTTCTTGAGGAGGGGTCTCACCACCGCCTCTTTCAAGGCGGCAGGGAAAACCCCTTCCAACAAAGAAGCGTTGATAATCCTCTGGAGCCAGCCTCGTGTCACCTCCTGAGTGGCCAGTACCAGCCAGGAAGGACACGGGTCCAGTAAACATGTAGTGGCGTGAATAAACAATAAACAATAAGATATGAATGCACAGTTTCATAACCCAGTTTAACATTGGCTGCCATTTCAGAATGACCATATTTATCCATAAGTTTCTATACTGGAGAGATTGTTGTAGACTGAATAAACTAATAAAAGAATAGTTCCCTAATTATTATTACTTGCTGTGTATAGCTTAACTTTTGCATATCATGATATTTTCAGTCTTTCATTCAAATGGCTGTACAGAGATTATGTTATGTCTTTTTTTTTCTAATTTGTCATCTTTTTGGCTGGGACATTGCCATAATGTTCATCTACTTCATTAATAACCCAAAAGTCTTGTTAAAATGAGATTCTGAATGTTAGAGCTTAAAAAACAATTAAGCTGCAACCATATGGAATTTTTTGGATATTTTGCCAGACGTATGCTTTCTTCTCTGTTAGATGCTTTTTTTTTTTTTTGGACTGTTGATCACTGGTATAATTTATTTACCTGCATTTGAAAAATACCAAAAAGGTAGCCATGTTGCATGAAAAAATATTTTGTGTCACCTGAAAGATATATTGTGGCATAACTTTAGTAGGTCAGACCACTTAATCAGATCTATTCCCACTGGTGATGAATAGACAAAGCATGTTTGAAGTATAAACAAATTCTTGAATAAGTACTTTCTAGTGCTCCAAAGTTGAGTTTATATATGTATTCCAATTGGCCAAATGTATGTGTATTAAGTACAAGAATTTTATAAATCTATGGTAAGACTAAAATAATCCTTCTTTGATTGTTCAGAGTGAACAATCAAAAGAGAAAGTTACACAGAGGCCCTGACCTCATTGCTCTGTTATTGGAGAGGGAACTCACAAACCTTCATGTACTTAGAGTTCCTGATCACAAGAGGTTTCTTAAGATGATCACTTTAATTGAAGTTGGAATACCCAAAGTGAATTATCAAAACATCCTGTGATTTTTTTCCTGAGTGATATCATTTTTAATATGTGGCAACTTATGGTATCTAGTGATCTGTTATCACTATGCCAATGGACCATTATATCTATTGAATTTAATTCTATATTCATTTGTATTCAAAATATAATTTTATCTCTTATACTAATTGGCCTTTTGGCCTCATAATCCCAAAAGATGATGAGTTGTATTTTTTCAACATTCATGAAGATGTATTTATATCAGATTACTCACATAAAGCTCACACACAAAGGTATGCTACAATGTATTATTTAATTTTAAAGTGCTGCAAGAGATTTTGTTGCTCTTTGATGTGCATTAGTGGAATACATACAAAAATTATTTAAGATATTTTTCAATTCCATAGGTGGCAATGCAGCAGAACAAAATGACCCAGAGATGGATGGAGAGGATGGTGTATCCTTTATTAATAGCCAGTATGGTTCACTCTTTACTCCTGCGTTAAAAGGTATTTTCAGTTATTTATTTTATCACATGTACAGATAGAATATTGGCAGTATGTCTTCTGAAACAGCTTAAAAACATTCCATGTTAAATTACACATTGTAAAAACTTCTTAGGAAGGTATTAAGTTCTACATTCCTAGAGAACCATCTTTTCTAAACTGATGCTCTTTAGATGTTCTGACTACTATTCTCCTAATACTGAATTCATTTCAGCAAATATTCTGGTTAGGAACTATAATTCTAACATGACTGAGGCAATACCATGTTGGGGGAGTGATCTCCAATCTGGAGCAATTTATTTATTCAAACCAATTCAATTCAAACCAAGTATCTTCCAGTAAAGGTGGAAAAGGGAGTGGGACTAATTTTGCATCTCCTCTTCTGCATATGTATCCTTACGATTTATATTTTTTGTTTCCTGTATCCTTACAATTTATATTGATTGTTTCCTGGTGTGATTCGATTGCTTATTTGTACCCTATGACTATCATTAAGTGTTGTACCTTATGATTCTTGACGAATGTATCTTTTCTTTTTACGTACACTGAGAACATATGTACAATTTGTCACACAAAGAAAGATTCCTTGTGTGTCCAATCACACTTGGCCAATAAAGAATTCATTCTATCTATCTATCTATCTATCTATCTATCTATCTATCTATCTATCTATCTATCTATCTATCTATCTATCTATCTATCTATCTAATGTGCATTTTTAGTAAAATCCATAGACAAAAAGAATCACATGAAAATATAATTTGGGCATAAATCATATGTGCAAGTAGCAATATTATACTACTGAAAATATTGGGAAGCTATTCCGGCTTTCACCCCCACCCTGCCTCTTCCGATAACCAAAGCTATTTGACCCTATCAGTTTTGCTGGTAGTTTCACAATTATCCTACTTACTGGTTTTTTATTTAGGGTGAATCTTTGACCTACAGGTATTATCCAAATCAATAATTCTTTCATCTACTCTCTAGTGACAGAGGGGCATGGTGAAGTCAGCATTAAGCTATATTTGAACTGCAGTCATTGTGATCATGATATGTGCCACGGAGATTTGAAGACTCAGGAAATTGTTTGCATTTGTGGCTATGGATACGTGTTGGCTAATGATGGTGTCTCTTGCATAGGTAAGACACTGCATAACAAACATTAATTCTTTTGCTCTCTGATTATGTTGGATTACCCCCAATCAAATTCCATTGCTGATTTTGGATTCTGATTACAGTGGCAAAACAAATTTTTAGGGTAGCTCATTGTGGAAGTTTAATTGATCATTTGTGCAACTGTACTAATTCTAGCTCTCTTGCAAATATTTAGATACTATCTCCACATGGCACTACATTTTTAAATGTGTGCATCCAAGACATGTCTTTTACTAGTCCAAAATATGTCGGTCCATGGTTTTCGACAGATATAGGTTGTTTTAAAAATGGGAAAGTAACAGGAAGAGAAATTGAAAACAACTAATGTGTTGTCATGTTTATATTCCAGATGAACTGATCCTGCCCACCAAGAATCCTCCTCTTTCTTTGGTCTTGTCAGTAGTGACTTCAGCTCTGGTTGCTGGTCTTATTCTAGCCTTCTCAGCGGTTATGATAGGTGAGTTCTTTGTTCACACCCAATGTATAAATTATCCACACAACTCATTGACTGACTGACCAACTGGCTGATTAATTGATTGATTATGTGCCATCAAGTTGGTGTTGACTCTTAGTGACAACAATCTTCTCCAGGATGATCTGTCCCCAAATAAGATCTTCAGAACTCCCAATGGTATACCTATTGCCACGATAATTGAGTCCCTCCATCTTTCTGCTGGACAGCAACTTCTCTTTCCTTCCTCTTTTCCCAGGATTATGGGCTACTCGAGGAAGTCTTGGCATAGCACATTCACAATATGTAATTTGAGACTGGTCATTTGTATCTCAAGTGAGAATTCTACATTGAGTTTTTCTTTGGTTTGTTTGTTTCCTTTGCTATCTGTGATATCTTCAAGTGTCTTCTCCAACATCAAAATTCAAAAGTGTCAATGCTCTTTTCATTCTACTTTTACACAGTTCAGTTTTGTGGAACATTGTACAATAGTGTGGAGTCTGTTAAGTCTCCTTTCTCTGGTATTGTATATAGACTCACCTCTTCCAATCTGTTGCCTACTATGTTACTCTCCACATTTGCTGGCATAATTAAGTTAGAACCTTTATTGATTTTTCTTCCATTGCTTGCCATATTTTTACAGATATTCTATCAATTCCTTTAGCCTTCCACCTTGTTAATGACTGGGATGCTGATCTAACATCATCTTCTAGTGCTAGAGGTAAAAAAGGAATATCTTCTAAGATATCTTGCATATTGATATCTTTACTGTACAGAATTTCAATAAACACCTTCCATCTTTGTTCGATCTAATTTAAAGCAATTACTACCTGTCCATTGACATTCTTTAGTGTACCAATCCCAAGTTGAAACCTTCTCCCTGAGTTTGGAGATCTTTTGGAAGACTTTCCTTGTTTTTCCATGTCTGTTTCCATCTTGAATGTCTTTACAGATGACACTGTAATACTACTTCTTATCTCTTCTAACATCACTCTGAAAGTCTTTTTTCTTTCTAAGATTTTTGTCTTTCTTGGCTTTGACTTCTTTTTTTCTCCTTGGCAATTCCCATTGTCTGTTCTGACATGCTGTATGCTTTCTTCTGTTTCTTGATCTTTGGCAGTCTCTCATTCATCCTTAATAACTGCTTTGATTTCATTCCATAGTTTCTATCAATGAGGTTTCCTATCAATGAGGTTCAGGACTACAAAACGATTCGTGTTGTTCTCCTTGAAAATGGTGAGTATCTAGTCAAGATCCTATCGTGGAAACTGTCTGGCTTTGTTCTACTACTTTATCTTGATTTGGAACATCAACATGTTTCTCAATTAGTCCCTAGGCACAACATTGCTATTATAACTGAGCCTTTCTATCTTTTTTTATTAATAATATAATCAGGTTTTTGTATCTGGTGACGTCCATGTATGTAACCATTCTTTCGGTTGTTTCAAGAACTGTTAGCAATACAGAAACAAATCAGTCAGACTGATAAGTCATTCTCCTACTTTTTTCTGTTTCCTAGGCTATATAGTCCTATTTTTCCTCTTTACTATTTCTAACTTTGGATTTCAGTCTCTCCAACCACAAAGAGACATCTTGTTTGCATATGTTCTGTTAATTCTAGCTTAAATTTGACCATAAAATTCATCAACCACCTCTTCTTCTGCATCAGTGGTTGGGAAATAAACTTGGATAATCAATGTATGCCAAATCTAATTAATATTGTTTGGGCATTGACTGCATTGTACCATTTACTGTCTTTGCTATATCTTTCTGGACCATGAAAGGGGTACTGATTCTTCTTTGTTTTTCATATCCTGTGTAATGAACAATATGGACTTCTGACTGAAAGTATCCAATTCCGATCCATTTCAATTAGTTCACACCTAAGATGACAGTCTCTGGTAGATACATTTCATCTTCCATTGTGCAGAGTTTCCCCATGGTCAAGTTTCTTACATTCCACATTTCCACTGTGATTTTGCAATTGCAACTTCAGATATTTTTCTGCATGCAACATCAGCAACTAGACATCCCTAAAGCTTTACTATAACTGCATAAGCACATTATTACTCTGAAAGATCTTCAGTTGTTCCTCGGTAATATGGTGAATGCCAGCTGACTCAAGGGGCCCATCATTTGGCACTATATTGTCAGTTATTTTATTTTGTATGGTTTTCTTGATCAAATATAGGAGTGTATTTACAGGCATGTATTTATAATTGCCTTCTCCCATGCTGTATGCAACGGATGCCTTTGCAATTGTTACTAAATAATCATTTGCCTTCCTGCTTACTTTAACTAGTCACCTGGGATGATGTTCATAGCTTGGGTGACCCTATTGGGAGTCTATATTCTTGGCATACATTCCTGGTGTTCTCTGCTTATCCCTTCCTGGAACATACACTTACCCCTGCCACAATAAGGCACCAAAGCAGGACTTAAGGAGGCAGAGACATTTCCTCCTATGTATCAACTGTGTAACCTGGTGCCCTCAAGCCAAACTAGGAATATGGGCAGGCTTGGTTATAGTTCTGTGATCCCAACGCATTTTAATGGCATAAGGTTGGTAAGGCTGCTTCATTTACTAAATGACATGAAAAAGTATTTATTTCAATTGTTTTAAAATATTGATGCAAGTTAGATGCCATTGGATCTGCCCTTTGGAACATCTTAACACACACACACCCCAAAGTGAGGTCATCTCCAACCCTCCTCACCTTCCATGAGAGCTTAAAGACCTTGGCTAGGAGGTCCAATGAGGGGTTTCACATTGTGGGTGGCTGATAGATTAACAATAAATCCCACCCCTCTTCTCATTATATTCCCTCCCTCCCCATCTTTTTAGCTAGGTTGATTTTTTTATACTATTGTATTTATATTATTCAGTTTTATACAGGTCTATATTTTAATATTGTAAGCTGCTCAGAGTTAGGGTGCGGTAAGATAGGCGGCCAATGAATTTTATAAATAAATAAGTAGAAGCAGATTGTTTTCAGGAGGATTCAACCTTGATTTGCCATTTATTCTAGGATGCTGCCTTATACCGAAACAAATCAGTACTATATGTACCAATGTAATTATCTACATAGTGAAGGGATTCTTAATCGCATGGATTAAGTATTCCAAAACTTAAGGCTAAAGTTCCTCATCTCCTACTCAAGACTTAGCTCTTCTGGTTTCACATATAGAAAATTCAATAGTCAGCAGGCTTTTAAATGAGATTGATAACATAGGCATTGTTTCTTTGGCGGGTACCATATTATTTATGCAGTACATTCAGTAAGCTATCTGATGTGTTTATGTATGAGCTGTGTTCATGATTTCATGTCAGCTAACTTTAGGAATGTATGATAGAAGCAGCAGCATTGTTGGAAGTAAAATTGTGAATAACTGTTTTCAAACCCTTCAGATATATTCTTCGCTGTGATCCTTGTAACATTATGCAGAACAGGCCAGCTCTGTAATTCTTATTATTGTGGCTGGGAAGGTGAGAATAAGCAATAAAGATTTGATTAGGATCATCGTATGAATTCATTAGAGAGGCAAGATTCAAACCTGGAAAAATATGGTCTTGTTATTTTGAACCACAGAATGTGATTCCTGGACTAGATCATGCATAGAATAGAATAGAATAGAATTTTATTGGCCAAGTGTGATTGGACACACAAGGAATTTGTCTTGGTGCATATGCTTTCAGTGTACATAAAAGAAAAGATACGTTCATCAAGGTACGTTCATGCGACCTGATAGACAGCCATTTCTTCTCCAAACAGGCAATAGATTAGATGGAAATTTCTGGAGTCAGAGTAAATACAATAATTAACAGATACCTTTTAATTATCTTTTTAGAAATTAAAAAACCCCATTATATATGTGTGTGCGGATTGCTATATTTTCTAGCCGCTTTCCCTTTCCCCTTCCCAAAGACATTAACTTCTTATACTCTCATTACAAGATTCTGAATGAATATTTTATTTGACTTTTAAAAGCCATCATCCCTGTATTGGGAAAATTATAATTGGTTTCTCAAATCCAGTCCTACATCTTGCACACAGCTTAGTAATTTATCTGTTGAAACAGAAATAACGTCACTGCAGCAAAATCTACAATACAGCACAGGGTTAAACTTCCCAGAATCAAGAACGTGCTGTGGGAAATTTTGTGCCCAGTTCCAATTACTCTTTTAAAGTAACTTTTTACATGTCCAATTAATTTTGATCTACACTCTGCCCCTCCACCATTCCCACCCACCCCATACAGCATGTATTGCTCCCACAGGATTTTGAAAGGTTAGAACAGAGACTGGCTAAAATCTGAAGTCCATATAAAGTTATTTATTTCCTTTTTAAAAAAAAACTTAAGAGCTTCACAAAGGCAAAATAATGTTGGAAAACTAGCAATGAAAATAGGCTCTAAAATAGATTTTTTAAAATACTGATGTTATTTACACACATGTCCTTATTTTGTGTTTTGTATGAATCATTTCAACATTCAGATAAGAAAACATGAAAATTGTAGAAGGGGGTTCAATTCAAACCTTTGCAGGTATTGTCTGCCCTCACAAAGCAGGAATACCATTTCAGTTTTGCTAACAGGGGAGAATGCTTTTTAGGAAAGGACGTGGTTTATTCATCCTGCAACAGATTTGCATCTTTTTAAGGCTGTTTTATTTTTCAGAAGAGACCAAATTTAAAATATTAGTGATAGTTAATATCTCCTGTTAACCTGATAAACATATAAAGGTATCCAGGGCCCAATACAATTTTGAGACAATCTTGGGAACAATCATTAAATAATTGGAATGATAAGCATTAAAAAAATTTAACTGCACTGCAAGACAGACAGACAGCATCATCTTATCCTAAGCACTCCAGGACTGTGTATAGGTACTCCTCAACTTACGATCAAAATTGAGCCCAAAATTTATGTTGTTAACTGAGGCATTTGTTAAGTGAGTTTTACCCCATTTTATGACCTTTCATGCCACTGTTGTTAAGTGAATCACTGCAGTTGATAAGTTAGTAACCCAGTTGTTAAATGAATCTGACTTTGCATGTCAGAAGGTTGCAAAAGGTGATCTCATGACCTTGGGACACAACAACAGTCATAGAAATGAACCAGTTGCCAAGCATCTGAATTTTAATCACATGGTCATAGGGATGCTACAAAGGTTGTAACTGTGAAAAAACATTCATACCGTAAGTCACATTTTTCAGTGCTGTTGTAACATTGAATGGTCACTAAATGAACTGTTGTAAGTCGAGGACTATCTATACAGTAAGTAATTATTAAAGAAGGTAAATTACTCTTCCACTTCCCGGATTTGGGGCTGCTGACAGCAGTAGACTGCTTTGGAGAATAAAAACCAAAACTAAAGTTCAAATCATATCATTGAAAACAGTTTTCAGGCCCTTGTAGAAAAAAAAACAAAATAGAACAGAACACTAGATCATATTTAAAAGGAAATAACCAGCTGGACCTATGAGGATCATATGACTAACAAAGAAAAGAATTGTAGTAGTTGGTAGGTACCGTATGTAATTTGATATGGACCAACTAGACAGGCTGACTTATATGAAATATGCTGTCTTTTGGGCACATGAACAGAACAATTGCAAACTTTCTTCAAGATAATTTTAATCCTACTCTACCTTTAATCCCACTCTACCTTTAATCCCACTCTACCTTCCGAGGGCAGACAATGTGAATTTCACCCATGTGAATTTCTATCACATCCTCTCTGACCGTAGAATGTTGGAAAGAAAGCTGAAACTGTCAATTCATAGTTCCACATTACTACTCATTGGACTGGACATACCAGAATATTGCAAATCTGTCCATAAATGCTTTATTGCAACAGACCTCTACCCCAGCAACAGGCTTTTGCTCTGGGTCAACCTTCTAGACAAGGTGATGTTGCCATAAAAGAGGGATTTAATACTCAGTCCTTTGTACTCAGTCTTTTAATACCCAATTCAAACAAAAAACTCAAACCCTACGAAGTAGCATACAATGTTTGCCTTTTCCCAAAAGTTCTTGACCTAGTTGGGATGAAGTACTGTTTCAGTATGGTTACTCCTTTTCTAATTGCTACCAAGCTCTTGGCAAAATTCCAAGCTCCAGGCAGGATTCCTACTAGAATGTCCTGTTCATCATAGAATGTGATCAAGGCAGTTGAATGACTCCTCTTGACTGCTTGTAACAGCTGCCAGTCTGCAGACATTGTCTCCATTTCTCAACTTTGGAGATAACCACTCACTTTGCTCATCATTTTTCCTCCTACATCCACCCCACTCTCCACATTCCATCTTGGCATTTGTTTTTGTAAGTTAAAGGTGAGGTTCAGTGAGGTTGCCTCTGGACATCAGCACATCCTTGAAAAAAATCAAGGAGTGTTGCTCATTTATCACAGGGAGTTGCAAAATCAGTTTGGGTGCTTGGGAGTAATGAGTAACGTGTTATGTTACAAGTGAAGGTATGTGTTGTGTCTGCGCCCCCCCGAGCCGGGCCTCCTGCCAGAAAGTGACTTGGAGCTGGGCCTGCTGCCAGAAAGTGACTTGGACAGTGAGGAGGAAGGGCCGTCAGGACTTACCTCAGGAGCACCGGCTTCCCTGGCTCAGCTCCAGGAGCCAGAGGCAGGCCAGGTGGAAGAGATAACGAGGCCTCCGTCCCCTGGCTCTTTCCCTCCCCAGGCCACGCCTTCAGACCCAGCTGATGGCAATCAGACTTGGTTGGACCCTAGGTTTCGTAGGCAGGAGAGGAGGGAACAACAGAAGCAGGGGTGGGGCAGGCCTAGGAAGTGCTGAGTCATGGAGCCATACACCATAAAAGGCAGCGAAAGCTGCTGTGTCTCTTCGTAACAGGCAAATCCACTGATTAACTAAGAGCTGAAGTTTGTTCCTGGGTGACTCACCAGCGTCGTGGAAGATAGCGGAGGCACTTGGCAGATGCTGGCTATTCTGCTGCCAGAGCTGATAATGCCAGCTAATTAAGCCATCACTCGGATGGAGGCGAAGGAGGACAGAACAGTATGAATGTAACAGGGAAGTGTTTCTGCATGAATGCAGCTAGTTTCCAAAATAGCAAACTGCAACCCCAAGTTGACCTCCTCACAGGGAAGGAGAATTTGACAATGGGGTCTGTAAAAGGCAGCAAAGGTGATAAGGAGAATTACAAAGGGAGACTGTAGTAACAGGAAATATTTAGCCTTGATAAAAGAAGACTATGGACGATGGAATGTATTCTTTGAATAGCTGAAGATATCATACAAAGATCTATTTATCATATTTATTTATTTCCAGACAGATATCTCTATCAGATCTGTCATATCAGAGTATAGAACAAGAAATAATAGTTTTAAGTTATAGGAAGGTATGTTCCAGTTACTGTAAATGTCAAAAATACTCCTTATAGTAAGAGCAGTTTGGCTGTAAGAACTATTACTAAGAGATAGGTTATGAATTCCTCTACATAAGAGGCATTCCAAAGAAATTGGACAGCCATTTGGTCAGAGATTCTTTAATTTGAATTTCTACACCAAGCAGGGGGTAAGACTCAACAGTATAAATTTTCCCATATAATTCCATGTTGTTGTTGCAACATCTCAACCAGAGCACAACTGCTTTGACTGTCCTTGCAGATAACTGTTGGATCCAAGTTTGAGACAAACATTCCCCTAAAACAATACTTTTTAGCAAGTTTGTCAGAGTTTAGGCAGTTTACAGCTATTAAATCTACATTCCCTGACAAAGTTGTCAGTCTTTCCCAGTAGTGTTTTCAAGAAATTGCAATACTGTTTCCTCTAGCACCTCATCATTCTGAGCTGGCTACGAAAGCCTTCCAACTTTACTGTTTCTGGGAAGGTTGTCACTAAAAAATAGCATTTGGTATCTGAAGCATTGGCTTCAAGGTATTCTGATTGCTAAGAAATTCTGAAGCATCTTGGACCTTTCTCCCATTTGATTAGGTACATTGAAGGGCTGGCAATAAAGGCAGTTTTTATTTCCATTATAATCATGATAAGTTGGTAGCTCACTGGTGAATGTTGATAGCAAACTGTTGAAGATTGTTTGCCTTCAGAAGTTGTGGGAGCTTCACCACTGGAAGCTTTCTAGAAGAGACTTTCTAGAAGAGACTGGCCATCTGTCAGAAATGGTGTAAGGTTTTCTGCTTGGGGCAGGGTTGGACTAGATGACCTACAAGGTCCCTTCCAACTTTGTTGTTCTGTTAAGATCTCAAATCTTCACCCTTGCAGAAATCACATACAAATTCTGGATTAGTCCTCTCTGTATAAATTGGTTACAATCCTGTAATAATGCTGGACAGGGCTTCACATAAAGCCTTTTTCTTTATCCTCAATATCTCACAAATAGTTATTGGTGAGTACATAGCCTTATTCTATAAGCTTCACTCTTGCTGTCACTCTTACAGTCAATCTGCACAACACAATCTCCATGTATCCTTGTGTGCTTTTAACCTTATGGCATTTCTCAATCCCATTCCTGATTCTCTTACTTTTTCTAGTGTATCGGCAGAAACACCACCAAGAGCTACAAGCTGTGCAGATGGAGTTACAGAGCCCTGAGTACAAGCTGAGCAAGCTACGCACTTCCACAATTATGACAGACTATAACCCCAATTACTGCTTTGCAGGAAAAACTACTTCCATTAGTGACCTCAAAGAGGTGCCCCGGAAAAATATTTCTTTGATAAGGTAAACCAATCTGCCTGGCTTCTTTATGCTCACATTCTGGGCACACCAATTCACATGTGCATTTTTTGCTTGGTCTCAGAAGTCTCAAATGAAGTGGAGAATATAATTGAAATCTCAATTTCTACTCTGATCTAGCAGTTCTTAAGTTTGACAGTTAAATCTTTTTCCCGTGATTGATTGAAAAGGTAATCTTTTCTAGGAGTTGAAGTCCACTTATTTTAAAGGCAATGAGGTTCAGAAACACAGTTTCAGTTTCATGCATTATTGGTAGCTGCAAGGTCATTTTGACTTGCAAATGTACAGGGTAATAATACCTAATTGCTGTCATGCCATGTGGTCCTAATTTGCTAAGAAAGCAAAACATCAACAACCAATCTCAAAACCTTTATCAAATGTCTAGAAAGTGTAATATAATTCAAGCATCATTCCTAATGTATTGTATCTATACAAGAGGGGCATGAAGGACAAAGCAAAACTTTTACCATATGGCTTATTTGATTCTGGATGGTGAAGCTTACATAGTAAAATATACAGATACCGTATAAGAAGAACCCTACTGGCAGAGTCCAGCCATCTCTTCCCACAAAGCCTGTTAGAGGTCTGTGAATTTCATAAGCAAGACATACATCCAATTAGACTCTGCAATTATGTTCCACAGCAAATAATATAGAGAGAATTTATAGCCACGTCCAGTGATGGGTTGCTACCAGTTCGCCCTGGAATGGGCAAACCGGTAGCTGCTGCGGCAGGAGGCTCCGCCCACCCGCCTGGACACTTCTGTGCATGCAAACGCATGTGCACCCATGAGCGAATCGGTAGCAATGGCTTTTGAAACCCGCTCCTGGCCACGTCACTATTTTTTACAAAGACAAACCACACAATGCTTCCTCTCTAAAGGTACCCTGCAGAGACTGATTTTTTTTTTTATTGAAAGAGTTTTAAAAAACAAAAACATTTTCCCCCTTTTTTCCCCCCTCCCTCCCAAAAAACCCCCTTCCCCCCTCCCCCCCCCCCCGGCTTCCCAGGTCAATCACAAGGTATTGTTATACATAAACCAAACATAGAATAAAATTTTCCCTTCCAATCCAAATAACCACATCCAAAGCTTTTCATCTCCCAACCCCCTCCCCATTACATAAAATAACTTTCTAATTATTCAAAGGCAATCTGATATTTCTTAATCTGATATCTGTTTTGTAGATAATCAATCCATTTTTTCCATTCAATTAAATATCTTTCCTGCGTATTGTCTTTTAAAAAAGCTGAGATTTTAGCCATCTCAGCCAAATTAATAACTTTCAGTATCCATTCTTCTATCCTGCAGAGACTGATTTTGACTACAGTTGCTAACTTTTTCAGAGCGGGTTAATATTTTTCTCTCTGTCATTTTTACCATTTAATTTCCCACCTGAAATTTCTAGTATTTGTTCTAAGGGCACAATCCAGATACTTATCATTTAATTGTGCAGTTACCTTCTACCCAGTCAGATCAGTACTGACTATTCTGGCAGCTAGGGACATGGATAGATTTTTTTTCTCAGAAAACCTATCCAAGTCACCTTCCACTGAAGCTGCTAGTGTCTCATCCATCCGCATTCAGGACACTTTCTCTGCCACTAACCTGGACTTCTTTCAAAGCAGGTGAGAAGACTGAGGGAATTTATATTGGGAAAATATAGAAAGGTGAAGAGCTTTTACAAAAATAACCCTCCTCAATACTGTTCCATTTGGACTCCTTGGAAGATGCTATAACATTTTTAAAAATCTGGGAGAAAATGTCTATCTCACACACACACACACACACACACACACACATTGATACACATATACACTTACATGGATGTACGATGGGGGAGAATCACAGGTCAACTTGTTTCTTTTGCTTTTCAGGGTAACTTCCTAACGAAGACAGATGCTACCCTACTTTCTGCCAGTGATATCCTAAATTAAATATTGTTAGTAAATGTCACAGGATAGTACAAAATTGTAAAACTTCTGCCTCTTCCATTTCAACTGTGCTTAGCTTCCAATCCTTCCAGATCTCTGACCTTAACAATGATCCTTCTTATTTGGCTCTAAAGTCACCATGCATAAAGTATGTGGATAGTTTTCTTAGGAAAAACTATGGCACTTTTCACTTTGTGAGAAATTGCATTCTGAAAGTATGCAATATACTAGGAACAAAAGTATCACTACTTAAACATAAAACTAAATCAAACATTGAAAAGTACTGAAGAAGGAAGCTTCCTGATAACCTCACCACTCCGCTATTGGGTATTGATTTTATAAGTTCTAGTGATAAAATTCTGCAAGATCAGCTTTTCAAGATAATGGAGGCTCAGAAAAACCCTCCTCTTCTTCTTCCCTCTTTACATTAGTTTGTGGAATAAAAATTGAATTTCATTTTTTTGATGTGTTTTCCCCCAGTTGCTTTTCTTGGAAGGGGGCTATATGTGATCTGTTTTTTCAGTTTCTTGCTGTTTCCTGAAGTTTTAAAAAATGATTTTTATTCTCTCCTATCTATATAAAACCACCCAAGTTTTACAATTCCTACCCAAGAGAAAAAAACTCGCTTTCCCCTTTAATACAGCTTTGGTCGCATTGGTGGATGATCTCTGGAGGGCTCGGGACAGGGGTTATTCCTCTGCCCTGGTCCTATTAGACCTCTCAGCGGCGTTCGATACCATCGACCATGGTATCTTGCTGCGCCGGTTGGGGGGATTGGGAGTGGGAGGCACCGTATATCGGTGGTTCTCCTCCTATCTCTCCGACCGGCCGCAGACGGTGTTGACAGGGGGGCAGAGGTCGACCGCGAGGGGCCTCACTTGTGGGGTCCCTCAGGGGTCGATTCTCTCGCCCCTTCTGTTCAACATCTACATGAAGCCGTTGGGTGAGATCATCAGTGGTTTCGGGGTGAGATACCAGCAGTACGCTGATGACACCCAGCTGTACTTTTCCACCCCGGACCACCCCAATGAAGTTGTTGAAGTGCTGTCCCGGTGTTTGGAAGCCGACGGGTCTGGATGGGGAGAAACAGGCTCAAGCTTAATCCTCCAAGACGGAGTGGCTGTGGATGCCGGCACCCGATTCAGTCAGCTGCAGCCGCGGCTGGCTGTTGGAGGCAGTTATTGGCCCCAAAGGATAGGGTGCGAACTTAGGTGTCCTCCTGGACGATCGGCTGTCGCTTGAAGATCATTTGACGGCCGTCTCCAGGGGGGCCTTCCACCAGGTCCGCCTGGTCCGGCAGTTGCGCCCCTTCCTTGATCGGGATGCCTTATGCACGGTCACTCATGCGCTCGTTACCTCTCGCTTGGATTACTGTAATGCTCTCTACATGGGGCTCGGAGGCTTCAGTTAGTCCAGAATGCAGCTGCGCGGGTTATAGAGGGAGCTACACGTAGCTCCCATGTAACACCGATCCTGCGCAGGCTGCACTGGCTGCCTGTGGCTTTCCGAGTGCACTTTAAGGTGTTGGTTATGACCTTTAAAGCGCTCCATGGCTTAGGACCTGGGTACTTACGGGACCGCCTGCTGCTACCACACGCCTCCCACCGACCCGTACGCTCCCATAGAGAGGGACTTCTCAGGGTGCCGTCCGCCAAACAATGCCGGCTGGCGGCCCCCAGGGGAAGGGCCTTCTCTGTGGGGGCGCCCACACTCTGGAATGAGCTTCCCCCGGGTTTACGTCAAATACCTGACCTTCGGACATTTCGTCGCGAACTAAAAACACATCTTTTTATCCGCGCGGGGCTGGCTTAAATTAGTTTTAAGGGGAAATTTTATTAATTTTAAATGGGGTTTTTAGTATGGAAATTTTTAATCTCAGGCTAATTTAAATAAGTTTTTTAAATGGTATTTTAATCTGTATATTGTATTGTTTTATTTTTGCCTGTACACCGCCCTGAGTCCTTCGGGAGAAGGGCGGTATAAAAATTAAATAAAATAAAATAAATAAATAATAAATAATACTCTACAAGCAGCCCCACATACTTTTAAAAAATGCCTTTAAAAAGTTTGCAAATGGTTCAACTCAACAATCCTTCAATCATGGTATGCTTCTGAACCTATAAGTACCTCTTGGGATTTGGTTGTTGCTGCACGTACAATATTTTTTTTACATCTTTATTAATTACATCCTGGAATGAACAGTGACAGAAAATCTATATAATAAGCACACCGGAGAAAAGATATAGTAGAAAGGTGTCCGATTTATTTATTAGTTCATTTTTTTCAATTTTCCTAAATAATTAACCCTCCAATCCTCTTTATGAAATTTGCGCAGTGTCTACAGCAATAATGTTTAGGCCCAGAGTTAATCAACAATGAATGTTACATCTAATATAAAATTATTTCTTTCTACTTTAAGGGATTCAAAGGCTAATATTACAACCAGAAGACAGTAGTTAGCAATTACAAGAGCAGTTGACACAGAGATCAGTGTGGTAATTTGGATGGATGACATATGTCAGGAGAGACACAGGAGTTCTCTTCTTGAAGCTGGTTCATGTTTCTGTGCCACTCGGCATCCTTTTTAGTACAAGCAACTGTAGTTTCATTCTGAATATCTGGGTTGAGAATTAGTGGCACCAGATGAAATGACTGCATAATACAGTTTCCATCTGATCCAAACTTCTTCCGTATCTTCCCCTTGACCCTTAATATGAATGCCATATTAAGGATCAAGGCTGAACAGAAGATGACACTTTGAGACATCTCTTTGCCCTTTTAGCTATTATCCTATAAAGTCCCTCCTATCTGGTTCCATCTTCTTTTCAAGATCTTCTTGAAGCTGGTGAGGTTCAAACTTAGGTTAAACATGTAGCAACAGCAATAGCATTTAGGCTTACACACCACCAGTGGTGGGATTCAAATAATTTAACAACCGGTTCTCTGCTCTAATGATTTCTTCCAACAACCAGTTCATCAAACTGCTCAGAATGTTAACAACCGGTTCTCCCGAAGTGGTGCGAACTGGCTGAATCCCACCACTGCACACCACCCCATAGTGCTTTACAGCACCCTCACATGAAAAAGCATTATTTGCAGATTGCCCCCAACCATTTTGCTGCCCACAAAAGGATGGAAGGTTGTATCTACCTTGAGTTCTGTCAGGATTGAATTCTCGACTTTGAGTGAAGTTTGCCTGCAATAATGCACTTAACCACTGTGCCACCAGGGCTCCTACATGTAGGATGCAGATGTCCTGTTTCCTTTTTTAAATTCTAAAATAAGCAAAGTAATGATCAACATAGGCATTGTCTACAATGCAAAGAAAGATTTTAATGCTTCCAATGAGCTGCTTGCTTCCTGAAAACTAACCCTGTATATGGAAGTGGGGTGGCGTTTCCATTGGTGCCAACAATAATAAGATCAGCTGCATTCTACTTATTTATTGTATTGTTGAAATGGCTCCTGGATGGCACTACTAAAGAGACAGATTGTCGTGAAGCAATCACAATGTACATATTATAATAAAAAGAATCAGGTTTTAGATGTCACAAGATTTGGGGGTCTGGTGGTTGACATTGCTTGCTGGTTTGTTTTTCTTAGGTTGCAAAAAGCAAGCACACCTACCTCTTTCGGAAACTGTGGGATTCTAGTACTCCGTTTCCCACCTAATTCAATGGAGGCAGTAAAAAATAATGAACTAGAACTGGAATGTAATTATTGACTATGTGAGAGCCAATAAATTGGCACTCACAGTTTCACGATATTTTTAGGCATTTCCAAAAGTGCCTTCTAACCAGCCTTGGCTTGCATGCCAACTCGTATCACTTGCATTTGTAATGCAGCTTTTATTACCCTGATTTGCTAATTTCTAAATTTTAGAATAATATACTATACAGTAATATATTATCCATGGGGCTTCTTTTACAGATAATGTAAAAACGGCAATTATTTCAGATAACTGGGAAACAGGCAGTTCTCCTGTGTTTAAATATATGTGCTGTCTTGGTTCCTGCTTATTTCAGGATTCAGAATATGGGTTCTTAATCTTTCAAGATCTCTATAACTTGAAAGAATAACAAGATCTAGCATTTCAGGGGAAAAGATTCTAAGGTAGTTGACATCCTGCTGTGCTTGGATTTTTTCAACCTGCAATGATGCTTTTTCTTCATAGAATATTTAAAAATTGAACTCCCTTTTAGGCATGTGAATGAAATCCATTCTAGCATAGAAAACCGTGACTGAGTCTCATCCATTTTGAACCTGAAAAATGAAAACCTATATATTTTGTACTTGGGTAAGAGTTACATGACTCGTGCTTTCTTCGTCAAAAATTATTGTTCTTTTATATATAGCAGCTGCTGGTACTACAAATGACAGAAGAAAGACTGGCAGTGGTATGACTATGTGGGTATAGTGAAATTGGTTCCTTTTTAAAAATATCTCGTACAGTAGCTCTTTTTTTTTATCTCTCCCTTGAGTAGCTCCTACATCCAATAGTAAGACTGCATTAAGAAATCTCTCACTATTTACATAATAGTCCAATGCAATTAATAAAACACCAAGACTTTTCCATTTGAACATTCTCGTATATACTATATTTAAGAATATATATTATAGGAATTGTGCCTTTGGGTTATGTTAAAACCAATCTTCCCTTTTCTGGTCTTGTCAGGGGTCTAGGCCATGGAGCTTTTGGGGAAGTGTATGAAGGCCAGGTGATTGGGATCCCCACTGACCCCACTCCTCTTCAAGTGGCTGTAAAAGTAAGTTTGGTGAGACAAATCTGCCTCCTGGGACATATTACATCAAGGAAAGAGTTGAGTTCATTTTCTAGTTTCTCTGAGGGAAAAAGGGTGAATGTATTCCTGATTACAGACACTTGGAGATATTAAGAATATTACTTATCCCAAGCAGAAATACTTTTGAATGTATTCCCTTCTCGAGAGTTCTCCAGTTGTATTGTTATTGTGACTCTCATAACTTCTATATCAGTGGCTATTGTCCATGCTAGTTGGAAATTATGAACATTTAATCTAGCACCTATAGAAACATCCCTTTGGCTCAGACTTTTCCTATTCAACATCCTTATCCTGTCACAGTTCACCACCCTATGTTGTTATTGATGTGCTAACAGAAAACTGAAGTTTTCTCAAAGTACTTGAGTGATAGAAGAAAATGTTTGCAGTTATTGTCTGAGACATACATATTAAATCCAAATATTTTTTCCTGATAATATACCATCTTTCTCAACTTGGAGTTTCCAGATAGTGTTGAACTACATTTCTCATCATTCCACCCAGAAAGCTAAATAGTTGAGTTTCTATATGGAGTTTCTGTAGAGGATTTCTAATAGGGAGTTTCTAAAGATTTAAGTATCTTTTAAATGGCTTAGAATAGTCTTTGGAAAGGTGGTATCTTTCCACATGAAAGAAATTTCACTTCCTCTCTCTTCTTTCTTGACTAGACATTGCCAGAGGTTTGCTCAGAGCAAGATGAGCTGGATTTCCTGATGGAAGCTCTTATAATAAGGTGTGTTCATCCAAATTGGTCACCTGCTTTTCTACCTCAAATACACAACTACCAGTCTTAAAAGCGCTGGTCAATTTTACTCTCCAGCTTTTATACAGATGAATCATATATAATGCAATAAAATTATCCAAAGTAATTGTATTTCCCTTATTTTCCTTAAACATTACAATCTGCCTATAAAACATTCCTCTATCAGGACTATCATTCATAAGAGATAGGATTAGTTTAAAATCACCACAGAAGACAGATACATTTAGGATTATCTCCTAAACATAACACTGGGGTTATCTTAAAATCTCGTATTTTCTGGTTTGTTAAAGAGTCTCTTAAAATTATGAGAATACTTGAAATTCACAGACTAGTAAGGAATAACATGTTTGCATATATTGGTTTTCAGGGATAGTAATAATTTTGTTGTTACTACCAAAGTATCATAAGACTAACTTTATTCACTATTGCCCCAAAATCTGAGGAGGGGAAAAAGGAACAAAGTAGCTGAAAATTATAGATAAACTGTTAAGCTGTTCATTTTTTTTTTCTTTTTTGGAGAGGGGGAGAAAAGGGTTGTTTTATTTTATTATTATTTTCCGTATAAAAATTCACTGACCTAATTACTATTTTTTTGACTCGCAATATTCTTCTATAGTCCAATCCAACAGCAGATTTCTTTTGACCACCAGTCTACATTGATCTAGCTTAACACAAATATCGATCTGCAATTTTATAATGTCCACTGTGGCCAAATGAAGTCCAATGCTCCAGGAGAGCAAGAGAGCTAAAAATAATAATAAATGCTTGGTTAGATGAATTGCAAGGTTCAATCTGTGTCTTTTTGCATTAAAAGTTTTTTTCCCTCAATCTTCCTTGCAGCAAGTTCAATCACCAGAATATTGTACGCTGCATTGGAGTGAGCTTACAGGCTCTGCCTCGCTTTATTTTGCTGGAGCTTATGGCTGGAGGAGACTTGAAATCTTTCCTGAGGGAGACACGGCCAAAGCCGGTAAGAGAAAAATAATAGTTTAGTGTAGTCTCAGCTTCCAGCTTCACCTTGAAAGTTTTACCTAACTTAAATATAGCCTAGTTCTTTTTGCTAATGTTCCAATATTTGCTTTTAAAAGCTGCAGTGCATTACAAGGATTTTTAGTACTTTGACAGATTAAATTGAGCAGGTCTTATGTTGCTGATTAGGGAACTGAACAATAGATTGATTAAGTGTACAATTCACCAGCAATTACTCTGAAGGAAAGTTGTTTTAGCATATTATTTAGGAGCAACATTTCACACTTAAAGTGAACCAACTCTAACTCTGCTACTGATTCAAAGAGTAGCCTGCACTAAAAGAGAGGGCACTATTACTCCTCTAAAAGGGCAACATTGTATAACTTCAGGGACTAGTCTTTACTTGTGCAACTCTACAAGAATTCTATAGGTTCCAGATTTAGCCAGCATGGGGGGCAAATTCAGCATTGACAAAGGGAATTGTGGGAAGTAATTATCTGGAGGGCAGTAGGTTAGTGAAGGTTATTATATCAGTTGTCTCAATTAGGGATTGTTTCCATGTTTGCCAAGTAAGATGAAAGACTACTTGGAGTGGACTACCACTGGTGATTCCAAAGAAATAAACCTATGTACCTTGAACATTCAAGGTACATAGGATTATTTCTCATGCATAACAAACAGCATTGCTGAAATAAAATCAAGATGATATACTTCCATTATTATGATTGAAGTCAGGGGTGAAATCTATCTACCTTCCTTACTGGTTCGGAAGTGCACACACTGTGCGCAGACCTTCTGTGCATGCGCAGAAGGTAAAAACACACATAAATGACACCTGGGCGGGCTGGCGGAGCTTCGCTCTGCCATCACTACCAGATCACTGAACCACCGACCACGATCGCTACCAGATCGCCACATCCAGTCTGAACCGGGAGCATTTCACCCCTGTTGGGTTTTTTTTGTGTTTTTTTGCCAATTTTTATTTTTTATTTTTTATAAACATAATAATAAAAAAATCATTTTGAACAAATTATTGGTCAGGTACATTTTTAAAAATATTAAATTTCACATATTATAATCTAATACAATAAATCTTCCTTTTTCTTCCTAAATTCAATTATTCATTTGCACAAAATCTGATAGAAAAAAGGTCAAATTCAACGCATTCAGAAGAGTATTTGAGTGAAGTCTAGTCCCCCACCGTTAATTCCCCCTAAGTTCCTTAATAAATCTTCAATTTACATTTTTTGAAGTTTCACCAATCAACTTTATATCTACATTACTAATCAGAGGTCAGACCATCTAAAATCATTTTCTTAAAACTGCCCAGAGATCACATAGACAATTTCTTTCTTGCATTATCATCTTCCTCTGCCTCTAAATCAATAACATATATTTAAAGTTTCTCATCTAATCTATTTTTAATATCTAAATCTTCTATTTACATTTTTTAAAGTTTCACCAATCTCAACTTTATGTCTACATTACTAATCAGAGGTCAGACCATTGGAATGATAATACCAGGCAGAGAGGCTGAGATATCTTAGGCACTGGGAAACTTTTTGGCACAAATCAAATCTCTAAAAGAGACATACTTCCACATGAACCAAAGTAAAACCAAACTGCTCATACAATAACTTCAGAAAGATGCTAAAGCAGATTTTAAATACATCTCTGGGAAAAGGTTAACAGATGATGGATAAGATCTAGTTCAAAAAGATGGAGATGTTTCAGAAAATACTTTAAAGGTGTAGAGTCAATACTGAACATAAGTTAATAGGTGGATATGACAGGAGATAAAATGATAACCAAAAGGATTATAGCACATTTGGAAAAGAACATGGTATATAGGTGTCCACGTCAATGCTAGAAGCCTCTGAACATAGGTCAAATTATGCAATGTTAAGAAAAGGTGCAGGTTAAGATGCTCTTATGTAAAGCTTCGAATGTTGATATATGACCATTGGCATAGTTTTACTTTTAGGAGATTGGGAGCTTTTTAAAAAAATAAAATAAAAAAATTAAGCCTATTTTTCCTTCTATTTAATTATGTCCAATTTTCGAAAACTATCTGGAGAATTGCTTATTTGTAGCCTATGACTATCATTAAGTGTTGTAAGTGTTGTACCTTGATGAAGGTATCTTTACTTTTATGTACACTGAGAGCATATGCACCAAGACAAATTCCTTGTGTGGCCAATCACACTTGGCCAATAAAAAAATCTATTCTATTCTACCTGGAGAAACTTCATGGAAAAGGTTTTCAGAAGTGGTTTGCCATTGCATCCTTCCTAGGGCTAAGAGAAAGTGACGGGCCCATGGTCATCCAAATGATTTTGTACCAAGGCAGGACTAGAACTTACAGTCTCCTCGTTTACAGCATGATGCCTTACCCACTGCACTACCCTTTATTATAAAGAATGTATAATTTCCCTTTAAACAAAGATTTGCCTTCTAAATGCGGAAGGCACCATTTTTAATAGCTCTCATGGCTACAAAAGAAGCTGAATGCTGCTTACTCTTATGTTAAATTGAAAACTTATTCAAACCATGCTCTATTTGGTTTTTGTTTTGTTTTTTTAGCTAGACTTACTATTTTTCTTTCAGCTCCTCCAAGTCCATTTCAATTTAATTCAGAACGTTTTTAATGGTAAGATCTTATTGCTGCAAGAATATGATGCTAATAGAGGTAGAAATACAAGACTGTTCATATTCTCGGAACTGAAATGAGCAGAAGCTAGAAACATAAAACTATCTCCTAAGCAGTTAAAAGCTTTTTGTGCATTAGAAAAGCAATTGGGAGAAGTTTGGGGAAGAAAAGCATTAATTTCCCTCCGTTGTGTCATACAGCTTGGTGCTCAGAGCAGTGACTATGCTGAACAATGGAACCAATTTGTTTTGCAGTCGCCTTTTACGAAGTTTGACCTAACAAGGGAAGGTGTTACTTTAACTCTTCCCAACCTGTTCTTGCAAATGGCAGCTGCATCCTTTCTAGCCGGCTGCCTCATTCTTTCATCTGGCTGAAGAGCAGCCAAGAACTAGAAAATGAATTTCCCCTGCACTCTGCCTCTCTCTACAAAATGGGTGCAAACGCTTCACATCTCAAACAAATTACTCTGTTAAATCGCCCTTGGTGGAGAAAGAGCTTCTACTTCAATAGGCATTAAATAAAAGACAGTACAAGAGGTTTTCTTTTTCCATTAAACCAAACTGTGACAAAAGCTTTGCATAAAATTTTACCTAAAACGTATATAGTCTATTTTCCATCATCCCCAGCCCCCAAAGGACAGCTGGGCTGTCTCAGCATGGCAAGGGAAAGGGGTGTTCCTGGGAGAGATGAGCAAAGAATATTGGGAGGGTATGTCAAATGTATATTTCTCAGCAAGGTCACCCAGAGCATCAAGGTCATCCCATCTGCCCATTTAAAGCAAGCAGGTACCTATACTGGACAGTAGCATATAGAAAGATGCAGGAGGTAGATGAGCCAAGGTGGCACAGTGGTTAGAGTGCAGTACTGCAGGCTACTTCAGCTAACTGCTAGCTGCAGTCTGGCAGTTCACAGCTCAAGGTTGACGCAACTTTCCATTCTTCCGAGGTGGGTAAAATGAGAGCCCAGATTGTTGGGGGCAATATGCTGACTCTGTAAAACTGCTTAGAGAGGGCTGTAAAAGCACTATGAAGCGGTATATAAGTTTAAGTGCTATTGCTATATGCTACCACTTTAGTGACAATGGAAAGGGATCAAATCATACTGCACAGGTAAAAGCCATGGTGAACCTCTCCTATACCTTTAACCAAGAAAACTGCAGTAATAGAAAATATAAAATGATTGACAATATAGTGGCAAATTAGGAGGGGGCAGGTCAGATGGCACTCAACCTGCTACCGAGAAAGAACTGAAGTTCTTTTAAAATACTAATGGTGTTTATAACAGCTGGATTAAAGCCTTTCAGATGTCTAGTTCTTGATGTGGCCATACAGAAGATGAAAATCCAAAGCATCTCTTTTTGGAGAATTTGTGAACAATAAGGTAATAAAGTTACCTTATCTTTTTAAACAGTAAAAAAAAAAAGAAAATGCAAAAAAAATATTTTTTTGCTGCTTTAAGTAGTCATTGGTAAAGCGATCAGCAGCAAAGGAGAAAAAAAATATAGGTATGTTCAAAACAGAGAAAGTGTTTTGAAAAGGGAAAAAGGATAATACAGAATTGGAGCAGATAACAAATTGGGATAGTTTTGTTTTTAATATAAGTGACTTCCCCCAACATATATCAAACATAGAGCACTGAATTTTCAGAACAGTAATAGATATACTGCAATAGACAGTACAAACATCTTAAAAGCACATGTATATCCCTAGTGTAATGCTAAGTAGACATTTACTACTTGTTGAATCAGAACTCTCTGTGTGATTGACTTTTTCCTAGGCTCGTTCTTTGGTTTTCTACAAATTCTTACCTTTAATTGGGGATGAGGCTTGCTTTTAAAGCCAACTCCTTTAGCTCCTATGGAGATTGTGTTCTAAGCTATTTTCTTTTTAGCAGAAGTAGGGAAGTGAATAGGAGTAGCTTTGCAGAGGGAGATGGGCAGCATATAAATTTAATGAATAAATAAATGAACTGGAGCATTTCACACTCCGGTGTATTGGCCATTTAGGATGAGAATCAACAATCTGGAGCACGGGTCTCCAACCTTGGCAACTTTAAGCCTGGTGGAATTCAACTCCCAGAATGCCCCAGCCAGCTTTGCTGGCTGGGGCATTCTGGGAGTTGAAGTCCACCAGGCTTAAAGTTGCCAAGGTTGGAGACCCCTGATCTGGAGCATTCAGTGAACATGAACGTGGATGTGCTTGTCTGACAATTTTCTACAATCTGAAATACTTACCTGTACATGATTTGACCCTTCACTTTCTCATTCATTCTCAGTTCTATCAGACTGGCGGAGATTGTTTTATTGCACTATTTTCCTGCATGTGGTTTTTCAGATTTCCTAAAAAGAACACCTACCTAGTCATTATTTTACTCAATGCTGGATTTGCAAATGCAAATATTTTGCGAAAGAACATAGAGACATCATGTTTCTATTTTGAAAATAATGAGCATTTAGGAAATCAGTTGAAAAAAATTATATTTATATATATATATTCTGTCCAATGAAAAATATTTTTTGTCTATAATCTCCTGTGTCCTTTGGACTATTAAAATCTAGAAATGCTGCGTATCATGCCTGAAATAAGTTTCCTGGTGGTCTCTATTGGTCTATATCTGTACAGGATCTGATTTGGAGGAAATTTGTCTTTCAAAACAGAATACATGCCCATTCTGTCAAATAATTTCCTGGGTTCTTGAAATTTGGGGAAAATACTTGAGAACTGTTCTTTTTGTTATATAGTTTCATGCTTCCTCTTCAGGAATTTAGCTTCTGCAGTAAAAAGGGGGGTGGGAAGGAAGCTAATTTGAGCACTAGAAATTAACATTGGAAATGCAATACCATTGGAAGTTCAAACGCTCTGCTATCATCCCAGTGCCGAAGAAGCCAACCATCAACGAACTGAATGACTACAGACCAGTTGCTCTAACATCTGTAGTCATGAAAACCTTTGAAAGGCTAGTGCTGTCCCACTTGAAAACCATCACGGATCCATTTGTTAGACCCTTGCAATTTGCATACTGATCAAATAGATCAACAGATGATGCTGTTAATATGGTCTGCACTACATTCTACAACATTTTGAAATTCCAAAGACCTACACAAGAGTCCTCTTTGTAGACTTTAGTTCAGCATTCAATACCATCACTCCAGACACCCTTCTAACTAAGCTAAGCCAGCTACAGGTACCTGAACAGACTTGTAAGTGGATCACAAGCTTCCTAAGAAACAGGAAGCAGAAGGTGAAGCTAAGCAGAATCACATCAGATATCTGTACAATTAGCACAGCCTCCTCTCAAGGCTTGTGTGCTCTCCCCACTTCTCTTCTCTCTGTATACCAATGACTGCATCTCTAACGATCCATCTGTTAGAAGTTTGTAGATGACACAACAGTGATCGGTCTCATTCAAGACAATGATGAATCCTCATACAGATAGGAGGTTGAACGACTAGCCTTGTGGTGCGACCAGAACAATCTGGAACTGAACACACTCAAAACATAGAAATGGTGGTAGACTTTAGAAGAAACCCTTCCATTCTTCCACCCCTTACAATACTAGACAACACAGTATTAACAGTTGTTGTTGTTGTTGTTGTTGTTTTTGTTGTTGTTAGTTGTGAAGTCATGTCCGACCCATCGCGATCCCATGGACAATGTTCTTCCAGGCCTTCCTATCCTCTACCATCCTCTGGAGTCCATTTAAGCTCACGCCTACTGCTTCAGTGACTCCATCCAGCCACCTCATTCTCTGTCGTTCCATTCTTCTTTTGCCCTCAATCTTTCCCAGCATTAGGCTCTTCTCCAGTGAGTCCTTCCTTCTTATTAGGTGGCCAAAGTATTTGAGTTTCATCTTCAGGATCTGACCTTCTAAAGAGCAGTCAGGGTTGATCTCCTCTAGAACTGACTTGTTTGTTCGCTTTGCAGTCCAAGGGACTTGCAGGAGTCTTCTCCAGCATCAGAGTTCAAAGGCCTCAATTCTTTGGTGCTCAGCCTTTCTTATCATCCAACTTTCACAGCCATACATTGCAACTGGGAAATCCATAGCCTTGACTATACGCACTTTTGTTGACAGGGTGATATCTCTGCTTTTTAGTACGCTGTCTAGATTTGCCATAGCTTTCCTCCCCAGGAGCAAGCGTCTTTTAATTTCTTGGCTGCAGTCCCCATCTGCAGTGATTTTGGAACCCAGGAAAATAAAACCTGTCACTACCTTCATTTCTTGCCCATCTATCTGCCAGGAATTGAGAGGGCCAGATGCCATGATCTTAGTTTTTTTAATGTTGAGTTTCAAGCCAACTTTTCCACTCTCCTTCACCTGCATCAAGAGGCTTTTTAGTTCCTCTTCGCTTTCTGCCATTAGAGTGGTATCATCTGCATATCTGAGGTTATTGATATTTCTCCCAGCAATCTTAATTCCAACTTTTGATTCAGTATCAACAGTAGAGATCTTTAAATTTCTAGGTTCTACCATATCGCAAGATCTAAAATGGACAGCTAACATGAAAACTGACATCAAAAAGCACAACAAAGAATGTTCTTTCTACACCAACTCAGAAAGCTCAAACTGCCCAAGGAGCTGCTGATCCAGTTCTACAGAGGAATTATTGAGTCTGTCATCTGCACCTCTATAATTGTCTAGTTTGGTTCTGCAACCCAACAAGATAGACACAGACTTCAGAGGATAATTAGAACTGCAGAAAAAACAATTGCTACCAACCTGCCTTCCATTGAGGACCTGTATACTGCACAAATCAAAAAGAGGGCTGTGAAAATATTTACAGACCCCTCGCATCCTGGACATAAACTGTTTCAACTCCTACCCTCAATACAATGCTATAGAGCACTGCACACCAGAACAACTAGACACAAGAACAGTTTTTTCCCCTAATGCCATCTCTCTGCTAAACAAATATTTCTCTAAACACTGTCAAACTATTTACTAAGTCTGCCTACTATTAATATTCTCATTGTTCCATCACCCATCTCCTTCCACTTATGACTATATGACTGTAACTTTGTTGCTTATATCCTTACAATTTATATTAATATTGATTGTTTCCTGATTGCTTAGTTGTACCCTATGACTATTGTTAAGTGTTGTACCTTATGATTCTTGATAAACGTATCTTTTCTTTTATGTACATTGAGAGCATATGTACCAAGACAAATTCCTTGTGTGTCCAATCACACTTGGCCAATAAAAAATTCTATTCTATTCTATTCTATTCTATTCTATTCTATTCTATTCTATTCTATTCTATTCTATTCTATTCTATTCTATGTGACTTCAAAGATTGTTCAATCAAGCTTCTGTTGGTTAGAAAAGTTGTCCTTTTATTCATGCTTACTTTGCATAGAATTGTTTATTACCAACAAAGAAAGTAGAGAAAATGGAATGCCCAGAAAACAAGAAGATAGTCTCTGTGAAATGCAGGGACCAAGACCTTAGGAATAGGGGTTAAAATTGCAATAATGTAACCTAAACTGTGATTATTATTATTATTTTTTGAAAAAAAAGGTATACACTTAGCTTTATACTGTTAGCAACCCTAATTCTAACAGATTCTGTGATTGCCTATTTTTAAAAAATTCCTTGTCAGCCCTTTTTGATTGTTTAAATTCATATTCCTGAAATAATTCTTTGATTCTTCCTTTTAGACCCATCCCTCCTCATTAACCATGCTGGATTTGCTCCACGTAGCTCGTGATATTGCTTGTGGTTGTCAGTATTTGGAAGAAAATCACTTCATTCACAGGTCAGTAGGAGAAGCTATTATTGCAGAAGGACCATTCTCTCTATGTGTGCGCATATGTGTGTGTGTGGTCTGTGGCTGACTTGCATCAGGTTAGCACACAAGCCACTGACAACAATGGTTGTGTACTACCACCCTCTAGAGGTCTGCTGCTTTGAACATAAAAAAGAAGAAGGAACTGAGGCATTATTTATTTTTTAAATTTTCTTGAACAGATTTATATTCTGCCTTTCCTTCAGGAGCTCAAAATATCCTATACAGAAATTATTCTTTTTCAAAGCAAGTTTGAAGTTTTCTACTTCTGGGTTTTTTATTTTGGCTTTCCTATTTGGAGAATGTGTGTGCGCAATTATTTTAACAATAGTAGCTTTATCTTTAGCTTTCCAGTAATTAACAGCTGGTCTGTCTGGGTTACCACACAAATTTAATTTTATTAATCATTTTTTTAAAAACAGCCAATTGTTTTTCCTCTAGAGACATTGCTGCTCGAAATTGCCTCCTTACTTGTAAAGGTCCTGGAAGAATAGCTAAAATTGGAGATTTTGGGATGGCCAGGGACATATACAGGTGAGAAATATTGGTTATTATTTCTTATTATAACTTCTATAAGGAAATATATAACATTTCTCTATATAATCTCCCTCCCTCCCCCACTCCCTCCCCCCCCCCCCTCTCTCGTGAATGAGTGACTGTAGGCTTCCACAAGATTTATTTCATTGTGTGCATTGGTCTTTTTCAGACATTTATATTTTGCAGTACTCAGGAGGATATGTATGCTGTCTTCACTAAAATTCTATGTTCATTCTGTGGAATTTCCTTGGCTTACTTTTATTGTTATTTTATCAGCCACTTTCGGTATTGTGTTGAAACAGAATCCTCTCCAGCCTTGTTTTCTCTACTTTCCTCATACTGAGCAGCAGGACCTTATCCTGAAGCTTTATCCCTTTTTGTGTTGACCAGACCCATACACACCCTTGGGCTACTGTCTCTGTTTATCGCATATAAAAGTCGGGAAGAAGGGTCAGGCAAATGTAATTACTGATTCTGGAATTTCTCCAGGGCACCAGGATTAATGATTCTGCAGTTGTTAAATAGGAAGACTTTAATAATCTACTATAATAGATTTTATTGATAATGTACTGTTATTGTCCTCACAGTGCCCTCTAATGTCATCCTGGAGAATTACTTCACCACATATATCTGTACATTATTGATTCTGGCAACAAACCAAAAGCTTGGACTATTTATAAGCAGGGTTGAATAAGGGGATTTTCTTGTCATTTTGCAAGCTTCCCTTTGAGAATGCATTCTTTGTAGTAAATGTGCAAGACATAAAAGAAGTGAATTGTTTGGATTATTCATTCCAGGACAATAGCAATAGCACTTAGACTTATATACCGCTTTATAGTGCTTTACAGCCCTCTCTAAGCGGTTTTTATAGAGTCAGCATATTGCCCCCAACAACCTGGGTCCTCATTTTACCCACCTCCAAAGGATGGAAGGCTGAGGCAACCTTGAGCCTGGTGGGATTTGAACTGCCAAATTGCAGGCAGCCGGTAGTCAGCAGAAATAGCCTGCAGTACTGCACTCTAACCACTGTGCCACCGAGGCTCTGAGGCTTATGGGCATATTTTATGTCAAGCAACTAAAATTAATCTACAATTCCTATTATTATTTTTGGCAGTGGTGGCTCGAAATGGAAAAACCCATAGCCCCAATGCAGTTGGAGAATTCCAGCTTCAGGAGGCTGGTTTATAAAGTCATATCACTTATAATACCTGCAAAAAACCCCATGGCTCAAATCAGCCCAAGCTGCAAATGAGATAACCTCATTTCTGCCTATCCTTTGTCAGATGAGGCCAAAACAAGGGCAGTTTTGTCAAAGGATCCCCAAAAGACAAGTGCAAGATGGCAAGAGTCATAATCAGATCTACTGTCCTGTGAAAATAAAGAAAAAATTAAGGAAGGATAGGAGAACCCAGATCCAGGCTAAAGCATTCATGTTAAGGGGACACAGCTTTGGCCAGCCTTGAATGGCACCGTATGTTGGAGTGGGTGAAGCCAGAAAGAAAACTAGATTTGCTTTGATTCTTCTGAATGTAAACTGAATTAAAACCAGGGGTGAAATGCTCCCAATTCGGACTGGATCGGCTGATCCAGTAGCAATGGTGGTGGATGGTTCGGAGAACCAGTAGCAAAAATCCCTCCCCTCCCCCAACCAATGCCCGGTCACCCGCTTCCCTGCTTGCCGCTTCTTTTAAAAAATGCTTTTAAAAGGTTAAAGAAAAGGCTCTGACAATCACAGCTGAGCTGCGCGATCATCAGAGCCTTTATTAATCTTTTAAAAGCATTCTAAATCGGCCGAATAGGCTGTAAAAAAAATGCTTTTAAAAGTAAAAAAAAAGATTGCGCACCACAGCTGATCATCCCCCTAGCCCCGTGCACGCTATTCTGCTTACTCCATGCCAGGAGTGAAATGTTCCCGGTTCGGACCAGATTGCCTGATCTAGTAGCGATGGTGACGGGTGGTTCAGAGAACCGGTAGCAAAAATCCCTGCCCCCACCATGCCCAGCTGAGCCACGCAATCATCAGAGGGTTGTGGTTTTTTTACTTTTAAAAGTATTTTTTCTTCAGCTGAAAAAAATGCTTTTAAAAGTTAAAAAAAAGCCTCTGATGATCATGTGGCTCAGCTAGAATTGTCAGAAGCTTTTAAAACCATTTTTTAAAAGGCCAAAGAGGTTGTAGAAAAAATTCTTTTAAAAGTTTAAAAAAAAAATTTGGCCACACCCACCCAGTCAAATTCCCCCCCACTAAGCCACGCCCACAGAACCGGTAATAACAAATTTTACATTTCACCACTGCCCCATGCCTCCTTTTGGCATGCCCTGCACACACACACCTTGCATTTGGTGCGTGGTGCACACTGCGTTTGCGCATCTACACTGCCCATGCACATTCTACATTTTATAGATTTCTTGGCCAAATTCTAAGAATTGTGTTTTATAGTTTACCTTCAAGAATAAAGATTCCAACCCTCCTTCTCCACTTACTATTCTGTCAAACACCAGGGATATCAGGAGATTAGGGCAGTTCCAATGAGTGTAAAGATTTATTGCAAGCTTAAATTCTTTACAAGAATCTGAGCTACTAACAGTCAAGGGAAATGAGCAAAATTAAGAAAGCAGTCAAGGTGGGCTGGACTTAGATCTCTTTTGGGGGCATGCAGGGACTCCTAACTGATGATTTGACTTCTCCCTGGTTATCTCCTCCATATTCTTGATTAAGGTCTACCTCTACTCCCAAAGTCTCAATTTGCCCTGTGAGAGAAAGCATTGAACCCGCACATGACAGAAATACCCCCCCTGGCCTTCTGAAAGCAGGTACATCCCTGAAATTATCACCTGATCCCACATTGCAATTTATAGTCGCCATTTGGTTCCTCATACTCAAACTGTTGCCGTCGAAGAATGGAACTATTGCTTCAAGCAGATTTAAGGATGTAATTATATGTAACAAATCAATGCCATTTCCATGGTTTAGAAAAGTAAAAGATGGATATTCCCCTTTTTTCTTATAAAAGGGAGAAATTGCCCTATTGTTTCAGAAAGAAAAAAAGTCTCACGGCTGCCATCAGCAGAGCTCTCAGAGCCACCCACTTCAATCAACTGCTGAAGGAGCCAATACTTAACTCTTGTTAATATTCTTGCCTCGACTGCAGAGCCAGCTACTACAGAAAAGGAGGGTGTGCAATGCTGCCTGTCAAATGGATGCCACCTGAAGCCTTCATGGAAGGGATATTTACATCAAAAACAGATACCTGGTAGGCTTGCTCAGAATTTTCTTTCCATTTGGCAAGCCAACAGCTGCTCGGGGGTTTAAAATATCACTGCCTGCTTTTTTTTTTTGTCCGTCAGAAGCCGAAAAGTTCTTTAAGCATGCCTTTTTCTTCTGCCAAATAATGTAGCTTGTCAAACAGGTGTTGCAGTTCCTGACACGCTATAGAAACGAGTAGATCCAAAGCCACCGACAGAGAATAGTTAGAAAGCATGCAACCTGAAGGACTTTGCAAGAATTTTCCTACTTGTTTAGATAATTTTGCTCAGATTTCTGCAAATAAACCTATGATTTTTATTTCTTGCTTTTCTATGTCCAGGTCATTTGGAGTGTTGCTATGGGAAATATTCTCGCTTGGATATATGCCCTATCCCAGCAAAAGTAACCAGGAGGTCCTGGAATTTGTCACAAGTGGAGGAAGGATGGATCCACCCAAAAACTGCCCTGGGCCTGTGTATGAAAACTTTCATGCTCCATAAGCGCATGCCAAAGATTAAATAGCTTTAGTTTCTGATTTTTTTTCCAGCTATGTGTATATATAGTCAGTCAGGCATATGCAGGGCATCTGTCTGATAAAACAAGTAATGTTAAAAGCAAAGGGCTGGGATGTAAAGCAGGGGTCTCCAACCTTGGCAACTTTAAGACTTGTAGACTTCAACTCCCAGACCCTTGATATAGAGAACTCCTTTCCTTGGTACTAAGCAAAAAACTTTCAGACAGCATTGAAAATAAGCTTTTTAGGGAGTTTCTTATTGTCTAGAAATTTGTGGTAATTCTGCATCACTTGAGTTCCCCCAAACATAATATGCTATTTTTTCTCAGAATCAGCATCTGGAATAACAGATTCATTATTCATTAGAACGTAGGACGGCTGTTCTTGCTTGATTCAAGAGAGAAGCCCATTTTTGATGAATAGTCCCAGCCATCATAGTCCATCCTAATCAATAGATACTCTGTATTCGAAGTTCTTTTTCTCTAGTATTAATTAAATGCCTTTTCTCGTAAATGTAGATTGAATTTATTTAATTACAGGTAACTGTGTAGATAGCATAGTATAAATAAGTTCATGCTTCTAAGAAATTGCTAATCAAAGATTCCACATTTCTTTCTTATATAGATAGATGTTAGAGACCTAGTTTGTGTAGTGATTAAGCATCAGTCTAGAAACCAAGAGATCGTGAGTTCTAGTCCAATCTTAGGCACAAAGCTAGGTGGATGATCTTGGCCCATTCCAGTAGTGGGTTCCACTTACCTTCACTACCGGTTCAGAACTGTGAGTGCACATGTGTGCTCGCTTCATTTCTGCGCAGCACTTTTGCACATGTGCAGAACCTTCTGCACATGAGCAGAGCATCTGTGATGATGTCTGGGCAGGTGGGTGGAGCCTTCCACCGCCATCACTACCAGTTCGCTTGAACCAGGGCAAACCAGTAGAAACTACCACTGGCCCATTCACTTTCTAAGAAAATGGCAACAGCAAGCTATTTCTGAAAATCTTGCTAGAAATTGTCAGAGACTAACCCAGGCAATTGCCAGGAGTCAACTGTGACTCAAAGACACACACACAGAGAGAGAGAGAGACACAGAGAGGGAGGGAGGGAGGGAGAGAGAAGGGAGAGAGAGAGAAGGGGGAGAGAGAGAGATGTGTGTTATTTGGGCAATATCCCAAAATATAGCTTAGTCTAGATTAAGCATCTAGTTTTAGCCCAGTTTTAGCCAAGCAATGGCTGAATGCCGTTCTATTGTTATCATTCAAATTGCAGCCATGATGCTAGTTGACAAGGATCAAAAATTCCTTTTTGAATGGTAATATAAAAAATGTCATTGCGATATGTTTCTTCTTATGCTGTGACAAACTGAATGTCCTTTTAGTGCCACTGTTGTTTAGCGCCATTTTCTTGTGCACTTCATTTTCTTCTTCTACTGTTGTAGGTATCGAATAATGACCCAATGCTGGCAACACCAGCCTGAAGACAGGCCAGACTTTGCCATTGTTCTGGAGAGGATTGAATATTGCACCCAGGTAACCATTTCGCTCAGGCTCCATCACCGTGTGTAACATGGTGCAGGAAAAGACAAAAGGGAAACACGCCAAGCCTAGCGAATATAGTATACTGATAATGTCTTTTTCTCAAGTTTCTGGGCTCGCAGCCCTCACTTAGCAAGGCAAGTGGGGAAAGCAAACAATGATTGAAAGAATAGTTCAAGCATCTCACAACCACATAAAAAATAGGCCATCCATATCTAAAAGGGATGGTTAGCTTTGATAGATGCTTACCTATGGCCTTTATTGTCTTTCTTAAATAGACCATATTTGCACAGACCTGTAAGTCTTCAGCACACCTGGAGTTAATTGCATTTGGTTCCCCGCAAACTAGTGTATTGTTTTTTGGCTGCTAGTGCAGGCACAATTTGAAGTCATTGTACTAGAAAAAGGTACATTCTAGGAATATACTCTAGGTTCGCATATACATCATTTTCACACATCCCACATCATTTTCTCTTACATGTTTAATACACCCAAAATGGGTAATGGTTTTTTAAAAAACATAACCCAACATAATTAGAGTAGTTATATCCCCAGGATATGTTTCAAAGACAGTCTTACTTTCTTTTAGATGTAGTTGGTGGTCCTCATGGCGCTGCAGTTCAGAAGTACAGGGAAGAGTCTGTCTCTTAAATATTTCTTCCACCCAATCCTAATACTGTATATCTGAAAAAAGTTGTGTTTTGTTTTAATCAGTTCCTATCGTTTCAATATTCCATTAAATACAATACGCTGTTTAGCGGTGGGGTTGATAAACCACAATGAGATTTCAGAAATTATTTGAAAAAAGTTCTTTGGATCATGCATCTTCTTAAGAGAAGAGCAGACCTTCTCTGCTCTTCTTAAAACAACTTAACTAGTTTCTTGAGCATAAGAAAAAGGTGCTGCTGCCTTAAGGAATCCACTCATAAATGTGACTTCCACACAGAAGACATGGAATCCATACATTTTTTTGCTCATATGAAAGAATAGTTTATCAGTTTTATCTTCTGCCTACAGATTTATTGTGTAATTGTGAATTTTAATATTGTCAGGAAGATGAGGGAGAGAATATCTCTTTTTATGAACAAAAATATATTATTCCACTAGTGTTTTAGTCATAACTAGAAGATAAATACATTGAACTACTGTGTCTCCTTCCCTATAGGATCCTGATGTCATCAATACGGTTCTGCCCGTGGAGTATGGTCCATGCATTGAAGAAGAAGAAAAGGTTCCTGTGCGTCCTGAAGATCCTGAAGCAATTCCTCCTCTGTTAGTGTTGCCGCAGCGAGATAAAAAGGGTGCTGAGCAGCTCCTGCCTTCCCCGTCCTCTCTCCCTTTTGTCATTCCAGCAGGCAAAGCTCTCATGAACGCAGCTGCTGTTGAGCCAATTACCCAGGCCAACATCCAGACTTCCCTAGAAGGGGGACATGTCAACATGGCATACACTCAATCAATTCCTGCAACAGAGCTCCACAAAACCCGGGGATCCAGAAATAAGCCTACCAACCTCTGGAACCCAACATATGGCTCTTGGTTTTCAGAGAAGCCAGTTGTCAAAAAGACTTCTCAGCTGGAAAAAGAGGCAATAGAGCAGGAAGATTCAAGACATGAAGGCAGCTGTACTTTGGGGCCCAGCATAATGGCTGGAAGGCTGCCAAGCTCTTCCCTTCTTCTAGAACCATCTTCACTTACAGCCAGTGTTAAGGAAGTGCCTCTCTTCAGGCTTCGCCATTTTCCTTGTGGCAATGTTAACTATGGATACCAACAGCAAGGCCTTCCCTTGGAAACCTCAGCCCCACCTCTGTGCCAGCAGTTACGAGGACCTTCACCTTAGGAACCAGCTCAGTCGACCTCTAATCTTCTTGACTTTCTTCTCATGTGACTCGTGAGCTTTGGCACAAACTTCAGTGTCAACCATACAGCGAGCACGACGACAGAACAAAATTCCCTTCTGTTATGTGCCAATCTGCTCTGAAGTGCCATCACCCCTGAAGCTTTTTTTTTTTTTAAATCTCTTAATAAGTTTCAATTTATCAGTGCTCCTTTATATACACACCTACACAATCACACCTTTAAACACACATAATTCTCTGAGATGATAGTCACTATTACAAGCAAGGCCCTGCCCTCAATTGCATAATATCACTTGCATGGTTGTTTGCTATGGCCTTTCCTGTGTGCTGCTTCCTCTTAGTTGTTTATATGCCATTTCAAAACTCGCTGGCCAAGTGTTTAATGTTTAGGGATTTTCTATACTGCCAAACAATATTTTGGATGTCCTCATGATTTCAGAGAAGGTAGGGAATTGTCGCCCTGTCAAAGGCAAAGTCACATAACATGGACTCTGAAAGAGCTCATACTCAAACAGTATCGTAGCTACCACATGCATGCAAAACTATGGAGACCTAGCAACAGAATAGCTAAATGTGTCAATGTCACTCCTTTTATTCTGAGGTGGAAATTGCAGAAAGTCAAAGAATATGACCAAATGAAATGGATATCTTGGCAAGGTAGTAGAAACGCTCTCCTTTTCCCATCTATTGTGATCGTTGGTTGGCAACTGTTGAGCACTTAAATCTAACACTTATCTTTCAGCATGTATTCATGTCATTGATGGATCTGCCAAAATGTGGCAGATGAGCAAAGGATTATCAAGATAGTAAAGGCCAGATTGCATACTACTGAAACTCTCATTATGTCACTGTCATTATATCATTGCTGAGGGCAAAGCTTGGCAATCAGAGGAAGAGAGTCCTTTGGTATGAATATCAATTCTTCCAGTGTGAAGATACTAATTATTATAATCTGCATAGTAGTTTAGGAAACAAGCCAAAGGCTTTTATAGAATAAGAATTTAGGAGAAAGGGATGTTAGAAAATCCTCACTGCCCATTTTTCAAAGCATATATAACCGTGATGGCGAACCTATGGCATGCGTGCCCAAGGTGGCACATATGCCCGAGGTGGCACGCAGAGCCATCTTTCCAGGCACATGAACTGTCACCCAACTCACCTGGTGTTTGGGCCTCTGGTGTGCTTGCATGCAATTCAGGGAACTCAGCTGGTCTTCAGAGCTCTCCTGTGCATGTGTGCGCATTTGCACATGCACGCAAGGGTACATGCATGCGTAAATGGCATTCATGTAGGTGCATTGTGGGTGTGAAAACTGCAAACATGCACAGATGGTGCAATTGCGTGCACAGCGCATGGGGAGCCACATGAAAGCCACACACATTTGCATATGGTGTGGTTGTGTGCACAGCGCATGGGGACACGCACAAAAGCCATGTGCAGGCACAGATAGTGTGCATCACACGCAGCACAAGGGCACGCATGAAATCCATGGGCATGCACAGATGGTGCATTTGCGTGTGCATTGCATAAAGGAGCTGTGCATCAGCACAGATAGCACATGCGCACAAAGTGCGTTCCTGTTCGGTACTCGGTGAGTGAAAGGTTCGCCACCACTGATATATAATATATACATATACTGATAAATTAGGACTTAAAACAACAATTATATTAAAATTCAGCATGCCATAGAGCCACAATCCAACATGCTTCACAGCTTATTAAAAACAACCATTAAGTTGACTTGAATTGAAAAGGTTTATTAAAATATTTTACTTTATGATTAGTTGCCAAAATTGTATCTATACAATAATACCTACTGGGTGAAAAAATTAAAGAGATGGTGATGCCTGTGGTATGAGAATATTGATACAAATGAAGATATTAGCATTGTTCCAAGCAGGTAAACTAACACATTGAGCCAAAGTTGCTACTCAGGTGTGCAACTTTCAACCAATTTTCTAGCTTAAGTGAAAAAAGTAGTATATTATGTGGTACTAGTAGTATCCTATGCTGACCCAACCTTTGCATCACTGCAAAGCTAACTGAAGACCAATTTGTGCCTCCTGTCTTTGTTTTAAGATCCTAATAAACACAGCTATAGTTCTGTGCAATTTGCATTGCATAAGATCATTAATTTCATTAGGCCTTATATCCAAATGAAGATGAGTGATCTTCCTCAATGAAAGCAAATGTTATTGACTGTCAGTGGCTCTTGGCTTGCTGTAATAACAGTCAATAAAAATTGCTCTGTAAATTTGGCAAATAGAACATTTATTAACCCATCCCAGTGGCAGAATATCATGGTCCTGCCAGGAAATAACCAAGAACCTTAAAAATATGAAGTGAGGCTGGCTTTCTCTCTGCTCTGAACAACCACTCATTATCGTTTTTACATAGGCAGCCCCATGTTCTGTAGTTGAGTCAGGGAGCTTAAATTAGTAAGTATATGGGTTTCCTGCTTGACATTTCTACTTGCATATAGCAAAAATCACGTTCTTTGTGAGAATTGTTCCTTATACTGATAAGACCAGCAATTACCAAACCAATCAACAGTTACGTTCCATCCTGCCTTCACAATAGGGGAACAGCCAGGGGCCCCTTAACTGCATTAAGGGTTTCTCATACTAAGGGTGAGAAACTGGACAAGAGATTTTACCATATAGTAATTGCTTCTACATAACAGTATCTTCTGAAAGAAAGAAATTTACTGGAATATGTATGAAGCTTCTCTCCTGAAAGTTAGGGCAAGAAACAGTTAATCCAAGGAACATGTTTTTCAAATCCAGTAGTACATTAAGTTACAAGGAAATTTAAGGATGCAACAGAAGAATTCTAGCAAGTACCTTACTTTCAAATAAGATGCTTATATATAAGCAGTTATGGTGGCAAAACCGTTACCTATTTTCTCACACACCTATTGTTTAAGAAGCAGTTTGCTCTCTTGTGAAGATGGGACAGAATGTACCAGATTATTATTATTATTTATTATTATTATTTATTTGATTTTTATACCGCCCTTCTCCCGAAGGACTCAGGGCGGTGTACAGGCAGCAGTAAAAAATAACAATACAATGTACAATTTAAAATAGAAATTTGTTTTATGCTAATCTTATCACTGTGGTTCCTGTTTGATTCAGCTCAGGATAGTTAAAAGCAGAGTTCTGGATTCTGTAAAATACAGAATACGATACTGAAGCAGGTTGTGATGTTGCAGTGACTATACCACACCTCATGTCATAGCTTATTTGTGTACATTATATAGCTCTGTGTGTGTGTGCTTTACCCTTGTTTTGCCTCTTCCATTAGCCAAGGACAGCACTGGCCAAGAATTTCTCTGGAATGTTAATTATAGTTTTAGTATATGCCAGAATTCATAGAAAGCTCCACAAACCAGTAGCCATTCTTACCTTCTCAGCAAAAAGGTCCTCAGTGGTGTGTAATTTTGCACCCTTGAAAATCATTGTACTGAGTTGTGGTTGCTTAAGATTATTGTGTATAAGATGGTAAGCCATATAATTTTCTAAAGCAGGGCTGTCAAACTTCCAGCCCAGGTTGGATGCATTACACACTGGCCGTGCCTACGCCCATTTTAGTGAAGGGTGGAAAAGTCCCGATACATCACTTGACGCCTCTGTGACGATGTGAGTTTGATACCCCGCTCTAAAGCAGGGGTCTCCAACCTTGACAATTTTAAGACTTGTGGATTTCAACTCCCAGAATTCCTCAGCCAGCTGGCTGAGGTATTCTGGGAGTTGAAGTCCACAAGTCTTAAAGTTGCCAAGGTTGAAGACCCCTGCTCTAAAGAAATTGTTATCTTGATGCTTTCAAAACTTACAAACCTAATTTATGAAGAGACTCTTGAGTCTTTCCACAGCAGTTATTTATCAAGGACAAGCCTGTTAAGGATCTAGCACAATTGCATCATCAAGTATTTAAATTACACTACAGAATAGCATCAAATGCTATGCCAGGGACAGCAAACAGACCACAACTGAAGCTGTCAGGCCATCACAAATGCATGGGAATTATGCTGATCTATAGTGTGTTCCCCAAGAATAACTCCCACCTGGGCAGAAGTATATAACTTCTGGTCATATATAGAAGTATATAACTTATATGGTCAGAGTGGCAAGTTTAGGGAAGAGCTGAAGGAATATATCACATAATTTGCCTTTTAACTGATCAGTGATGCAAATCTCTTTCCGAGGCATGAGCTCCAAAGCTATATGGAAAACATACCTTCATGCTTCCCTATCTTGAAGTCTTACAGGGAAAAGCAATGAGCAAAAAATGAATACTGTTGCTGCAAAATCTTGATGTTTATACACACACTATAGTTGCACTGCAGCAGAAGAGAAGCACCAGAGAGAGAGAGAGAGTAGTTCCCCCATAATTACAGTTGGGAGAAAAGTATAGAGTTATAGGAAAATCAATGAAGCAGAGGCAAGGAAACTACCGTTTCCCCCAAAATAAGACATCCCCTGATAAGAAGCCCAATCGGGCTTTTGAGCGCATGGCAATAAGGCCGGTAGGGTTCCTAATCTACTGTATGTATGGTATGAATCAGTTCTCCTATTCTCCTTCAACATCTGTCTTAATGGCTGCCTCTAAAACATTGTCAATTTCTTTGCCTTGAGTAATAAACTTAATTAAGTGGTACTAGAACACCATCGGAAGGATCCTTCTTTCAGAACTATCCTATATGAGCAGGATAAAATGAATTACAGATAAATTACTGATTTATCTAATACAGCCAGTCAACCTTCTAATTTTTATTCCATGTGAGCCCTGAGTAAAATTAAGATAGAATTGGAATTACCTTTGTTTTGCAATATAGCAACTTTAATATATATATATATATATATATATATAGGTGTACAGAAACTTGGTGAGCACCGTGAGAAGTGTCTGGCTCAGTGGAATCCCAGTATCACACTAGAAAGGCCAGCCTTGAACTGTAGCTTCCATTCATTTGTAGGTTTATTAGCTTTGAACAACGTATTAGGAGAACAACAGGTTAAATAAGGTAGAATGGGGTCATGTTTGTGGGTAAGACTAATAGAAGGCATGCTTCTAGATCCACAGCTATACCACATTTGTACAGCCCTTTTTCAGGTTCTGAAATTCAGGAAGAGTACACTCTTTGTGGGAAAGGGAGTGGAATTCTAACATAGGTTCAAGGGATGCTTCAAAAAAGTATGGTACATTCAAACAGAACATTTTTTTTCCTCCATTTTGTCTGGAATGACACTGCTGTAGGTATAACTTTTACATTCCATCTCTTCTCTGGTATTAGATGCATGAGAAGTCAGATAGAAAGCATATTGCAAAAATTAGCCTGTTTTTCATGGGATGTACTATTGAAGTGGACATGCATAGAAGTGCCACAACACACAACAGAACTTACAGTAAATGTATTTATTTCCTTTCGTTCTGAATCTACAAATTTAGGCCAGGGGAATGGAGTTTTGCTGGGCTCATTCTGCAGTGCACAATAGCTGCTGTTATTTAAGAATTTCCTTTCAGAAATCTGCTTCTGTAAGTGAAGCCATCAAGCTATGCCCAAACTTCGAATAAGTACTACCATTTTAAAGGCCTTTTGCAGTTACACCTGGATGTCTCAACCCTCTGTGCCTCTCTTTGTCTGTATTAAAGTTTTGTCATTAGGAATGTGATTCATGTTTGTACAGAAGCTTGTGCAACATTACTCATAAAACAAGGGCCTATGCATTTCAGGGATCCTTCTCAAAAATCAAATACTAATATATGGTCATTACATATTTTCTATTGTATTTGTATTGTAATCTAGTGTAGTGAACCTAAAGGCATGAAAATAAAATGACTGTAAAGAAAGGCATGTGTTCAATGGTGTATTATCTTCACAACTCAAAAATTACTGTTACTGGAATATGAAATACATTTGGTCAGTATATAAAAGTCAGGCAAAGATTAAATACTTAACAATAATTCTAACAAGGAATGAAAATTTGAATAGAAAGCGTGCTATTAACTTAAGAAATGCTAAAGTGATTGAACTAAATTAGCAATAATTCAGGCTATGAGGGCCAGAGGTTACAATCTGTCCTGGTTAGAGGGGAGCTATTCATTTTAAATGAGAGCCAGTTTGGTATAGTGGTGAAGGAATCTAGTTAGAAACTGGGAGACTGCGAGTTCTAGTTCCATCTTAGGCACAAAAGGTGACTTTGGGCCAGTTGTTTTCTAAGGAGGCAATGGCAAATCACTTTTGAAAAAACTTGCCAGTTGTCCAGGCACTCTCCAAGAATCAGAAGAAACAAAACCATTTAAATAGGATAGGACAACTGTTCTAAATATACTACGTAAAAAAACGTGCAAAACCTTACATCCAGTAACATCACATCATGATGAATTGGTTTTACTCTAAAGAAAAGTTGTTATTTAGGCTTACTAGAATAATGGACAGACAAAACCACTGCCACTCTTTCATTACAGTATTATTTCTTGGTGATTATATTTGGCCGTCATAGTAGATCCATTTTCCCTTCTAAGCTGCACTTACGCTTAACATGATTCCAACAAAATTGAAGTCACAAAGGCATTGTGGGTGCTTATTTGAATGATGATTTTAAGAAAACACTAACTCTCCAAAGGGAAAAAGTGATCACGGGTTTAGCCAAATATCACACCAGAGTAAAAAAAAGTTTTTTGGTTGAAATGTGATCAGTTATATTTTTGACAGTTGCTGAAATGTTTTGATCAAAGTGTACTTTTATGTATTACAATCAGTGACCTGAATTATCAATGTTTTACTACCTTACTTTACAAATATTCTGTTTGGCATCAAAAGTAATTACAATCTAGAAAGTAAAATTACATTTTAATGTCATTCATTCATTTATACAGTATATTTCCACACAATGCCCCAAAGGCAGCTTAGTCTTATATGTTTCAATTTTATACTTACTTTCAACAGTTGGAATTATTGCTGATACAGTATAAAACATTAACATCTAAAGCAGCCCCACACTACTTATGATTAAAGAGTTTGCTCTAGAAGTTAAGATGCTGGACTAGGAGCAGGGAAACCTGAGACTTTATCCTGATTTAAGCATGGAAGTTGACTGGACAGACTTGGACCATTCACTTTCTCTAAGCCTTGGAAGTAATGTTAAAACACTTCCAAAAATATTGCCTAGACCAGTGGTTCTCAACTTGTGGTCTACAGTATCATGGGGGGGGGGTGTTTTCTGTAGACCATGATGTCATCACAGGGAATCCGCGAATGCTTGAAGAAATGTTATGATTTAAATATTAAGTTTTGGGGTTCCATGGCCATGGTCTGTGGCTACAAAAGGTATTTAAAGGGGATCCATGCTGAAGAAAAGATTGAGAACCACTAGCCTAGATTGCATGTACTTGCAACTGTAGTTGCCAGGAGTCAAGAGTGAGTTGAAAGCAAGCAAGCAAAAAATAATAACAATACATGGCTTCAAGGAACACTCAAAATATCTAAGGGATTCCACAAAACTCCAGTTTGAGTATTTCTGATGTAACAGGCTCTATTTTTCTAAAATTATATATCAATCAAACTGAATTATGAAATCTTCAATCCTGGATTGAATTATCAGGGGTAAACCCAATGGAAATCTGCGGGCATTGTTAGTCTTCTGAAATTCTTTCTGCATGGCTTAGCAATTATTTTCAGAAGTATCATAGTGGCAACATTTAACTTTGTGGTTATAATTCACTATTTCAGTTTTTAGCATGCACTTTATTAATTTAATTTAGCTTCCTAGTACACCCACACTGATTTGATATTAGTTGGCAAATAAGAAACTATACTTATTCTAATTTGGATCAAACTAGTAATAACAAAGTTACCACTTCAGAGTTGAGCCAAGTTATAAGCCAAAGAAATTAATATATTATATTATAAAGCCATGGTTTCTGATAATTTTATCTGAAGAAACCACAAACTAGCTGCTGCATTCCATTGAGTATACATACCAGGGCTGTTTATATGCTTTGAAAATAATTTGGAAAAAATGCTTAAGGTCTGGCACAAGCTCAAGCCTTTTCATTAATGCAAGTTAACTTTTTCAGGGTTCTGCGCAAGTCTGAAAAAAAAGTTGCAGTTGCTCGTTAAAGTCTGAAGTACTTTTTTTCAAATTATTGTCCCAAAGTGTTCATCTCCAGTACAAGGTATTTATACTTGCATAGCAATTATGTTGACATTTTTGTGTAGTAAGTTTGTCTAAAAATATATGGTGCAATCCTATACTAAACTGGGAATAAGTTACACTAAACTCAGCAGGGTTTGTTATTATGTAAAAAATTGCACTCATTAACATTCTGTGAAACTGAATAATGTGATTGAAGCAAACTATTATTACAATCACCAGAGTAACGATAATAATTGAGGGATATAAATGTAAAAATGACAATGATTTGTAAATCTGTAAATACTGCAAAAATACACTAATAATTGATCACAGAACTGTTTCACCAAAAAGTATCAATACATTTTTACTCTTTAATTATATTAAGCATTTCCCTGGAGGCTTCATTAGTCAAATACGAAGAGGGTGAAAGAGAAATATAATGCAAAAGATACAGTATACAAGGAATGTATAATACTTTTATGTTCAACATCAAGGTATCTATGGACCAATTAAATCATTAACAAGGTTTTTTCATAGAGGAGATGCTCAGCGAGAACTTTGGAACGTGGAACTTTGAGAGCATGTTTTGGGCATATTATAAAACAGATGCGACCATGGGACTGGTCACGATGAAGACTTTACCTGAAGGTAAATGAAGCCCTGAACTATGCTGGATCTCTATGGAGCCCAAAGGCACTGTTGGAAATACAGATAATGTATGAGGCTGGTGTTTTGTGGCATGTTAGATTGCCATTTATTGTGCTTGACTAAAAGAATCTTTGAATTCAAGTGGGGTGAATTGCCTAATGAGTATCAAGGAGCATATCAGTGATTACATTGTTGCTCTTGAGTTTCTTTGAGATTTCAGGTTTTACAGACATAAATGGAATTTTTAAACATCTGCTTTATTTTGTATTACTGGTGGCGGCATCGCTTTTGGAATCATAAGGCAGCTGCTTCTTTCCTAGGCTTTATGATTAATATAGTAACTTGTTCCACACTCTTGAACCTCAAAAAGCATATGAACTCCATGAGCTTTGAAAAGGATTTAGCTGATTAGAAGAGAGGAGCTTTGCACACACTCCCATGTACATTAAACACCTCTTTCAAAGGTTTTGCACAACCATGCTTAGTAACAACCCTTTCTATCAATATAAATAACAAAATAAAATTTAACTATCAAGAAAGCTAATGTTGGATTAGGAAGTATCAAGCATCAAGGTGCAACTTCAGCCTTAAATTCATTAACTACTTTTTGCATGATCTTACAACTAAAAATAAGCTTATAGTCATATCATGTAACTAGTCTCCTTAGTCAAAAGTATTCATTAACGAGAGTAACAGTATTGCTGGATCATGAGAAATATAGATCAGGAAAATTTCTTCTAGGAAAGCTGAAAATATCATTTTATCATTAAATGGTTTATACAGAGTAAATAAATCTTGCCAAAGTCCTTAATGATGCTTTAAATTGTTGCGGTTTTAAGTGCAGTTTGACAAGATGCTTCATTAAGAAGAAATAAATCATTTGCTGGTTTCTTTGGCTTTTCATTTATATATATAATACTTTTTAAAAATGTATTTTGGATGCAGGTAGCAAACTATAGATTTGCACATAATTTTTTGGCATCCATGTTGGCTTCTGTTGGCCTGCAGGCTAAGTACTCAACATCTGTTCAGCTGAATTCTCCTCTGGCTTGATGTATTGGCTGTGAAACAGCCTAGCGCCTGCAATAGTCAAAGAAACACGTGAAAAGACAGCAAACCATCCACAAAGTTTTTGCAATTTCAGTTCTCAAAAGGCAATCATGATCAAATCATCCTGGAGAATTGAAGGTGAGAATGATAACACACACCAAGTGACTTTCTTCCCACCTGCCATAGCAAGAAGGTGCATGTTTTCTGAAGCAGGAGGAGTTGTATATACAAGCATCTATTTCTTCAAGATCTTAACACTTATTGATCTCCTAGCCTCTTCTGGATATAGTGCTTGGGACACATACAACTGGTACAATGCTACAGGCCTCAACTTACCAAATGGATTATCCAAAGGATCATAGAAAATACTTCAGGGGAAATAAAAGTGCACCCAAATGTCCCAAAGGCTTTTTTTTTAAAGTGCTTCTGGCATTTTTTTTAAGCGTCCCCATGCACACATACAATTTAAAAGTGCTTTTGCTGGAAACCTGAAAATATCCATTTTTTAGCTTTCATGTCATGTCAAACAAGCAAATTCTGCTTTTCAGTTTTTTTTAAACAGATCATTTTGTGCTTTCAGGGAACTGTCTAAAGCTAACAGCTTCCCAGAGTTCAGTTCTTTCTCTGTTGCTTTTCTTCCTTATTGTTTTTTTCTAGAGAAAGCAGTTTAAACAGTTATTGAACAAGCTGTATGATCTCTTGATGCATTATAGCTTCACTAACATATAGGTTGAAAAGCTCATTTTGAAGAGACAAAGCCTGTCAAAATGAAGTTAGTTTGAATAATGGTTATTATTGGAGTAACAGAGCAGCTCAAATCCAAGATGTTTCTAATACAAGAAGTATTCAAGCAAGAAATGTTTTATAGTGAAAGTTACTAAGATCTCATTCTTCAGTCACTGCACACTTCCAAACTGTGAACATCTTAGAGCCACGAAGCTTTAGGATGTTAAGTAAAGATAGGGTTCCATGCAGGTAAAAGTTTTCCTCATCTGTTTTTGTGAGATCCTCATCTTAACTGAAACGATGTTCTTCAACAGATGTCATCAACAAGTTTCACTCCATTAATCCCACGATAAGTTACTCGACTTGGACGCACCAAGACTCCATATTTTGGCTTGCAAGTGAAATATCGCTTTTCACCCACAGAGCCATCATTCTTGCCCTTGGCACTCCGAAGTTCCAAGCCAAGCCAAATGCCTGGAGCAAAATTGGTGGGCCCAATGTAGCGAATTGTGCCCATCTCACTGGAGCTGGTCAGGAGGACCTGAGAGCCTTCGTGTAATTTAACTGGAGCGTCTGTGCTTGTAGTAGTAGTGTTGCTCCAACTACGACGCAAAGAAGGATTTTTTGATCTGGACAGAGAAAAAGAGGCAACAACATTTATTTCTAATTGAATTTTTTTTTAAAAAGTAAAATAAAAAATACAACATTGCACAGCAAAATGGAATTGGCCTCCAATGTATCAAATTAAGCCCAAAGATCTCTTTCTACTAATTGACTCTAATTCAATTTCCAAAGCAAACATGTATACATTTGACTTATTCTTTGATCAGTTTACTATATTTCTATTCTATCAGTGTTATGCAAGAAGACAAAATTTAAATAATCTTCTTCATTCACATTAAACTGAAAGTCAACAAGATTTTACAAGTATAACCCTTTCCTCTCAATGCTCATATTAGCTGTGAAAGAGCTAAATATGCCAAAATTCTGTATAAGAAGAAAAAAATAGATTGCTCTCCTGTTGCAATCCCATAGCTATCAGTTTGTCATGTGACAAATATGCTCACTACATTTTAAAAACAAGGATGTTAAAATCAAGTAAGTATTTAATGTTACTTCCAGTGCAGTCTAAGCAAGGTTTCAATAAAAAGCAACACAAAGTACGGAAGATGAGAGAGGCAAGAGTTTAAAAAATGTTAGCCATTTAGTCTGGCATGAGCTGACAGGAATGTGGCAATGATTTTTCATATAGACCTAGATTTTTTATCATCTTGAGTTATTCACTTCAGAATAGATTATTCCCTGTTTTTAACTACTATCAACCACTGCTGCATCACAATTCATAGTTATGCAGAACATCACTGGCTTTGGTTCTTCTTACAGACATTCAGAAATAGATATGGGATTTGCATGCATACACCAAAATCATGATTCCTTAATCATGAAGATTCATGCCTCCTCAGATAAAAGGGAATTTTAACTCATCTAACCTCAGAAAATTAGGAATATATAAATTCTGTTCTTTCTTCTATAAAGTCACTTACTTGACAAAGAAATTTCTCCTGTTTATTTCTTTTTGTGAAGCTGCAGAGGTTGTACTAAAACTTCGTTGGAAACCTGAATGAAAAAAAAGCAGAATAAGCTTTTAATTGAACATGCAATACATTTCTATGGTGGTCTTGTAACTATGAATCTTCAGGTATTTTGGATGATGAGAAAAAATGGAGGTCAGCAGAAAAAGCCAATGAGGAAGGCTACACAAAAAGCCAAATGAAACTCTGTAAACAAAGAAAGTATACTGAGAACGGAAAGCAGGATGGGTCACAAGAAGCTAATGGATAAATAGCTGTAGCAGTAGACAGGATGTTGAAGAAGCTAAAGCTCAGAATAAATTGAGGTTGTCAAAAGATACTAAAGAAATCAAAATGGTTTATTAAGATAAACTCAAAATAATGAGGGGAAAAGTAGTATGCTAACTGCTTGATAAACACAGCAAAATCTAACAAATAGCAAAGGAAATCTACTCTGAATCTTTTTTTATCATTCTATGGAGAGGAAGCTTCAACATGACGAAAACATGGTCATGGAATATCTATTCTCCATTAATATGTTTAAATCTCCAGATTAGCTGCATCCTCTGGGGTAATGAAACAATGTAGTCAAGTTTTTATCTGTAAGTGGTACTGGGGAACTGGTAAAGCGTCAGTTAACTAGAAGAGAACTAAATCTCCATCTACCAAAAGGAGAAAAAGAGGAACTAGGGAACTACAATCTGGCCAGTCTGACACTGAAGCCTGGGAGGAGACAGAACTTTGTAATTATATAGATGTAATTTCAGCAAAGATTTTAATAAAATCCCCTCTCCGGTGATATTTTGATTAACGTTGGCCATAATTGGTCAATTGTGGACTGGTTAGCATCACAGTTATATGACAACACAATTGGCTCAAAAGTGCACTTATCAATGAATCATATCAAGATAGAGAAAGGTATCAATTGAAGTGCCGCACAAACTGGAAAGAGCTATCATGTGCCACAATGTTGTGTGTTAGTCAAACTCCAGCTTAAGCAGTCTGTCTAATTCTGAGAACTCTAAAAAGGATTCATAGAAAAATTCAGAGAAGAACAATGAAGATGATGTAGGGATAGAAATTAAGAAACTATAACTTAATCTTGAGAAGACTGAAGCAAGATATGATAGCATTCTTTAAAATAGTTGAAAATATGTCAAAGCAAAAGAATTATTCTCCATTCAGGTGCCAAGTATAAGGCATGGATTCATGAATTTGAGATGCAAGAAGGCAGATTCCAACTGAATGCTAAAGGGAAAATGAGAGCAGTTCAAAAATGGAGCTAATTTGCAGAAGTGAAGTCTCAATTGCTCAGTGTATTAAAATGGAAAGTAGACAGCCAGCTTTCACAGATGATTCAATTTGTATTTCGGCATTAAGTTAGGTATTGGTTTTGAAAGCATGTGGCCCCTTCCACTTCCAACATTCCCAGCCACTGTGCCTAACAACCAACCTAGTTACAGGGAATATTTATGAATATATTGATATACACACATTAAAAACACAGCACAAAATAACGTAAGTAGTTAATTTCTAATTTGCTATCCCTAATGATTCAATCTGTGTTGAAAATATAATTGTTTTTTCTAACATGAAACTTTAAACAATCTCTTATGGATTGATCTTCAATAGATACCTCAGAATTAGATTACTAAGAATCTAATATTAATATTAGAAAATGAATAATAAAACCACACACTTTGGATTTTATACAAAAATATGTAAGATAAGCTTTTAACTGCATTTCACAAAGATATATGTCGTAGTTCTCTGGAATCTAGGAATATAATCAACAGATCTCTGGAATCTCACAAAAAATCCATTCTTTTTAAAAAGCCATAATTAAATCCAGAAATGCATTGAAAACAAAAAAAAAGAAAAAGGACGTAACACTTGTATTTCCCAATTCTTTCTCACTTTACATCATCTACAATAAATATATCATGCTCAAGAAACTACAATTTCTGTAATTTGCATAGGTAATTGAAAACAAAACAGAGTCATGTTGTATTCTTACCAGGGAAAGAATGATTCATTTTACTTGAAGTATCTGTGAGAGATTCTAGTGATCCTGTTAACCTACAAATGAAATTTTGTATTATTTTTTTCTCACTCAAGATAACAAAAGAAAAATAAAAGCAGTGTAATTCTTTCTTTACTCTATCACTGGTAAATATCTGTCAGCATATAACAAAATACTACAGATTGATTTTTCTGAAATCAGAATATACAGTCTTCCCAAAACTACAGGTAGTCCTTGACTTATGACTATAATTGAGCCCAAAAATTTTGTTGTTAAGTGAGACATTTATCAAATTAGTTTTGCCCCATTTTATGACCTTTCTTGCCATAGCTGTTAAGTGAATCACTGCAGTTGATAACCTAGTAAAAGTAAAACTGGCTTCCCCAATGACTTTGTTTGTCAGAAGGCTGCAAAAGGTGATCACATGATCTTGACACATGACAACAGACATAAATATGAGCCAGTTGTCAAAAAAAAATGTATCACATGATCATGGGGACGCTGCAAAGTTCGTAACTGTGAAAAATTATTGTAAGTCACATTTTTCAGTGCCGTTATAATTTTGAATGGTCACTAAACAAACTGTTGTAAGTCAAGGACTATCTATAATGCCCTGAAGATGGATTTGCCCTATAGTACTCATAATCCTGAATCAAGATTCTTTTACTAGTTGAAGAAAATTGATCTAACATAATCAAGAAAGAAGTGCTGGAACATCACTGCAGAAAAACTGGTAATAGAAGGCCCAACTGGAAATGGGTCTTTAGAACAGATAAATAGTTTTCCCCATGATTCACACTGTCCCCATTATTCTCATTCTCCAGGTGCAAGAGGGACGGAATAAATATCTATCCATTCCCTAAATGAATAAAGCATTTCAGGGATCAAAAACTCTGCAGCAGCTTATGCAGCAACAAAGTATGTATTCTGTAAATCAGCTTTTAGGAGCCCCGTACCAGAATTCTGTTTCTCACCTCTTATGAGATTCAAGTAGCTATGAATCCTCAAACAGCAACCACAGTTAGGTCTCAATTCCAAGATGTGGAAAATATGTAACTTAGACACAACATTTCTGACACCAGTGGAATGGTTCCAATTCCACTTCTTGTCTAGCTAGCAGCCAACACAGACTTTTTAATTGGCACTTCTTTGTTTTCTTTTTTCTCTGTAAAGAATCTATTTGTTTCTGCTGAATCCACGTCATTCTTTTATGCTGTCTATGTCAGTGTTAATTTCAATTTTCCACTGCACATTCTGCAAGATACTCCTCAACCTAACCACGCTTTAGTTTCATTTGCCAATATTTCCCCTTATTTTCCCACCATGATATTTTCTCTTCTACTCTCCATGCCACCTCAAAGTCCCTCTCATTCACAACACTGAATACTGTTTGCTAGGGTACATCACAATTTAGCTAATAATAACCAAAGTGCCCCCAAAGCAGTGTCAGCTCTGAATGCCCACATAGATGGATCTGTTTCCAACCTGTCTCCTGAATAATTTAATTCTGCTTTATGGAACTAGAGGTTAAAGGAAGATTTCAGAAATCTTTCTTTCAATTATGAGATTGCATATACTGATATCAAATGCAACTACTTTTATTTTAAAAAATTCAAAATACAACTCAGCTTTATTGACTGTCTCACATTAGTCTTGAAGACTTATTAGTTTCTTTGGCCAAGCTTATATAAGAATAAGGATAATAAAAATTGGATAGGTAAGAATATTGCACTGATGATGTTACCTAGTTTGGTAATGAAACCTCTGCAAGAAACCACCAAGCTCAGAGACTACCAAATTCAGAGTCCACCAAACTCAGAGAGTACCAAGGACCTACAGTTTGGCAAGAGTGACACTGATCTAGGCTTCTCTCCAACTGGAAAAGGTTTCTGAATGAAAGTAATACAATAAAAATATTTGATGCTGAAAAAACCACAGTCTATGGCACTTACTTTTGTACTCTAGATGGTGGTGCAAAAACACCATATCTGGGGGGGCATCTGAAGTACTGTATTCCTGCAACTGAACCATCATTCTTGCCACGAGGTTTATCCAGTTCTATGCCAAACCAAAGCCCTGCAACAAGAAATACCGTATTTTTTGGACTATAAGATGCACCAGAGTATAAGATGCCCCAAGATTTCAAAGAAGTAAACAAGAAAAAAAGGTTTCTGCCCTCCCCAATCCCCAGGAGCGCTTTGGAGGACTCCCAAACCCTCTGTGCGTCCCGTTTTTGTGAAAACTGGGCCATTTTTTTTTTGCAAAAATGGGGCACACAGACGGTTTGGAAGGCCTGCAGAGTGCTCCTGGAGGCTGGGAAGGGCAGAAATGCCCCCATTTTTTAGAAAAACAGGCCCTTTTTGCAAAAAATGACCCAGTTTTTGGCCTCCCAAACCCCCAGGAGCACTCTGCAGGCCTCCCAAACCCTCTGTGCGCCCTGGTTTTGTGAAAAACATGCCTGTTTTTCACAGAAACGGGACAAGCGGGGTAGGGTTCTGGGAGGCCAGAAATGGCTGTATTCGGTGTATAAGACGCACCAACATTTCCACCCTCTTTTGTGTGTGGGGGGGAAGTACGTCTTATACTCCGAAAAGTACGGCACCTTTTTTTTCTGAACGGGGTATTATTGTTCATTAAAAAGTTACATTTGAAAAGAAATGCTCCTTGCATTTTGAATCTGCAGAACCAAAGGAGGGGGAAAACTGTTTCAAATAAATACATCAGCTTCAGTAAACTATCCAGACAATAGTGTTCTCTCAAAATTTGTTTCCGCTTGTATTTTAGCATTTAACTCCACTACATATAACAAGAAACTGATGGAATAAAGAGAGGAAAGTAGGATATCAATTGTTGAATACTGCAATTCAATCTAGGGAAGAACAATAAAGCTTTAAAATCAGACTTTTCAATTTAGAGGAACAATCAGTGCTTCAGTGGCAACAGTGACATCTACAAGTTTATCAGTAACTAGGTATTTAAATAAGTTTTAGGAAACTGTGCTTTAAATTCTCTCAGCTGGAGTGAAATATTACAGAGTACAACCTTTTGAAAAAAGAGAAGACTTGCTCAATTATTGTTGCTGACTAGCAACTTGACTTCTTCAGCCTTTTTGGTAGACAGTCATTTTTTTTCTACTAATTTTTCCAACATGCAACCTATCAAGTGAAATAATGTCTCTACTCTGGTAAAGTAGGTAGAGAATAGACTCAGATAACGAACAGACTCTTTACCCTATCTACCATTTTCAATATGCTCTTTCTTCTATTAAAAAGATAGAAGTCAATTTATTTATTCGTTCATTTCTTCCTTAATGTAATCAAATAGCAGCTTATGCAGAATATAAAATAAGTGAAAACATCCAAGGCCTAATTAAAATCCGAAGAGGAACTATCCAAAACAACATAAAAAAGAGATAACAATAAACAGCTAACCAAGATAAAAGTCAGAATTCCAGATGACAACAATTTATCAACCATGATGACTGATAGCATTTTAACTTAACATTTCATGGGATTTTTCAAAATAAAATAAGTAGGGAGCTAAATGTTCTACTATCTATAAAGCCAGTAATTTACACTCAACGCAAAATTAAAATGATTTTTTAACTTACTAGACAAGATGCCTGTGACTAAAATACTGCATACAAAATACCTTATTAGTATATATAGGTTGGCCAGTAGGATTGTCATCACCTTACTTTTTTTCCCCAAGAGGATCAGGACTTTCCAATAAGACAATCTGGCCAACTATTCATATTCCAGAAATGCACATATTAAATTACTTCAATGTATAATGTACATGAAAAACTATTTTGAAAATCTTATAAATTATAATATGACACCATATTAATCAGTTAGGTCCTCTCCAATGTATCTCTACTGTGTTCCATTCTGATATATTTCTGGACACAATTTAAATGCTTGAGAAATTCCTTTACCATTTCCAACAGGAAAACAAAAGTTGATTCTATACTAATGCATTTGTAGCATAGTATTTTCTTCAGAAGTTACCAATTAATAATTTATTGAATTTTAACCAGTAGCTTAATTTATAACACAATTAGCTAATTAATAAAACTAATTGTTACTACTGATTTTTAGTGTGATCGCTATTGTTTTTTACTGTAAATCTTCATTATTTTATTAACTGTAAATATTTAATTAATATTCTATATTGCTTTTTTATGGAAGTCACATTACATATTTTAATGGCAACTGAAAAGCAAACATGATAAACAGTAAAGTTACCAGGTGCAAACTTGGTTGTCCCATAAAATCTAACTATTCCAGTTCTTTGTCCGACCACCAGAACTCGTTCTCCAATCTGAATTTCCCCTTCATCAAATGCATTTTGCTTTCCAGATAGAAAAGTATTATTTCCTTCTGTATAATTGGGTTCATGCAAGAGAAATACAAATTACATTAAATAAGAAAATACCTATGAACTCATTATTTACATACAGGATCATCGCAATGAGTTATGCTATAATAGAATTAAACAGAGTTATAGTATAAGAGCTAATATATTTTATCTGTATGATTTTTAAATTTAGCAAAGACAATTACCTACACATATAGGAAATTAAGATTGGTACTATATGAGAGGCTTATATCATATTACTTTACAATTCACTTCAAATATGTGAAATCTAAACAATTTCGGCCGAAGAAATTCTTAGCTCCTGCTCCATTTGTGATAATCTATTTTCTTCCACAGATGTCCTAATGATTTTTAGATAAGATATAGTTATTTCTCAGGCTTGCATAAAGCAGCCAGAAGCATATGTCCTCAAAGCAACAAAGCAGCTGCATTCTGTGAAAAGCTAAGATAGCTGCTTTGAAAATTAAGCCAAGTTACCTATGCATGCAGAGAGACCACAACTGGACCATTCTCTGATATTTGGAGAACGTAAGAAAATTTGGGAAAATTGCTTTTTTCCCTTTAAGTATAAACCAGATAAATGAAATTTACACAGAGTTTGCATAAGGCCCATAACTTGGCTGGTGATTTGAGGTTAACTGCACTTACCAAATATTCGCTTGCCACTTCACTCACACTTCTTAGGAATAACAAAACTTATCAGGAAGATCTCAAGTATTACAGAATGTAATAGCTGCATTAGAGCTTTATATATGTAACCTTCCCATATTTCTATCCTTATAATGGTCTATTACAACAAATAATTGAGCAGAAATTATACCAGCCATAGATTTGGATGAATTTGGGTGGTCTTTTATGTTTTCCTTCTTCTTATTACTTGTGGAATTGCTTTTCTTGGGACAATTCACCTTGCTATCTAACGATACAGTTGAGGATGATGAGCTACTGAATCCAAGGTAATTTGCTAAAAATAATAAAACAAAGTTATTCAGCTAGAAAACACATAAACACATGAAAGAAGTGTCTATTTGTCACATTTTTCATTCCTTGTAAGCATAAAACTAACTGATCATGATGGACACCACTTAGTTTTTCAAGTCTATGTTACTAGTATGTAATACTTGTTAAGCCTAGAGCATAAATGTAAAAATAATGCAGCCTTAAGTAATAAAAAATCTCGGTTCTTTGCTTTTGATAGCTAGTCTATTAAATCTTTGATGAGAAACAGGGAGAATGACATTTTGTGGATGAATTATGAAGTGCATGAACTAGCGCCTACAGCATGCTGTTATGCATCATATTAATATTAAAATCCTGTCTATAAAGTAAGATTGGAAGGTAAATCACTTTCATTTCAATTTGTGAAATGTTGGTGTACAAGCTCCTTATCAAGATTTATGTCTATCTGTCTCTTCTTTTTATAACTTCCTCTTCTGGCACTTTTCACCTGACACTAAAGATTTTGATGATTAGGCCTGAGGTAATTCATCCATAGATCTGGAGATAATGCAAGTTTTTCTTTTAGTTACAAACAGAATGTGGTCTTTAGGATGTACAATTACCAAATATGGAAAACATCACAAAGAGCTTTCAAGTAGCTGCAGCTCCTTATAACATGTACCCTTGCAGTATGTACCCTTAATCACAATCTACGTAATATTAGAACACTGAACTAGTATTTTGCTAAACATCCTGAGATCTTCAGCAAGGTTCACAATCTTTACAAGAGAATGTCCTATTTCATGAACAATGTAGAACATGATGAAAAATTACAGTGCAATGAAAGGGATGGAGAAAGCTCAAATCACCAGGCATTTTACCAGTCACACCCCATTCTATTCCATTAGACCTCAATAAATGCTGCTGTCTTGCTATTAAAAGGGTATATTATAATTTCAGAAACATTAAAATAATGAAATACGGAGGGTCTGAACCCTTTCTGACTCCCAATGAGGAAGAAATCTGACAAACACATAAAGTTTAGCACTCCATCAGTGATGGCCAAAGTGTATATGTTAACCATGTAAAACTCATGTTTCCTCCTTTTTTAAATATTCAGAAAAAATGCTTTTAAAAGGTTCTGGTGATCCCAGCTGAGTTGCCTGATCATCAGAGGCTTTTAAGAGCATTTTTTTACAACCTCTTTGGCCAAAGAGGTTGTAGAATAAATGCTTTTAAAAGTAAAAAAAAAAAAGTTGGCCATGCCCATCCAGTCACCCTCACCACCAAGCCACGTCCACAGAACCGGTAGTAACAAATTTTACATTTCACCCCTGGCCCCACCCCCATCTATTCTCTGCCTCCCAAGTCCCAGCTGATCGGGAGGAAATGGGGATTTTGCAGTATCCTTCCCCTGCCATACCCACCAAGCCATGCCGCAGCCACCAAGCCACACCCAGAAAACCGGTAGTAAAAATTTTTGAAACCCACCAGTGCTTGAGATCCATAGCATATACTTATTTATGAACACCGTGACTATAATTATCTGTGCATTTAAGATTGTTATTTATACTATCAAATAATAATCTTATTCACAGCTCCATTGATCTCCTTTCCTCTTGCACTTTTCTGAGGCAAAACTAAAGTATTCCATTTTGAAAACTGTTGTTTCTCTTTTGCCCTGCCTCAGGAATAAAGTCAATAAAATTACTGCCCTCACATGTAGACAGCAATTGCTGCTGTGGCTGGGTACAGCAGCTGTAATCTGCAGCAAGCTGTCTGGTCAGAGGCCAACTCAGCTTTGGCCCAGTATTTGAATCACAGAATGAAAAGAATGGGCAAAGGCCACTAGACATGACTTGCAGCCTCTCAATCAAAGTATCAGAAGGTAGACTCAGCACTAAGCAATAGGCAATCTGCTTTGCCTTGAAACTTTACATTCATCTCTGCACATGTGCAGACTGCCCAAACACAGCTCCATTTCCATCATCACCTCCCATCTTTCCTCTCCCTGTGGGCAAATAGAGCAGCCACCATCTAGGAATTCTAGGAACTAATTCTAGGAACCAATGAAAATACACATGCTCTTCCCAACTTCTGGGAGAGTTTGGATTAATAGCACCTACATAACTTAGAAAGTATAGCTTGGTGAGGGCTAAGGAACTACCCAGGGGGGAGGACTCCCTAAAGCCATTGGCCACTTTTCCAGCACATTTTTCCTAAGAGCTTACCAATGGGAAAAGTGAAATTTGGTCTTCTACAAAGTCAATATTCCCTTCACCAAATAAGCTAAAAATAAATCAGTTTTGCTTTAGCTGTTCTCTCCACAGCTAAACAGAAATAGGCACGGGAGTATAAAGCCCAGCAGCTGGTTGGGACAAAATAACCCTCCAGTGGACCAATTAAGGTCCAACACATTACTGACCTCTGAACTCTCTTCCTCCATATGCATTAGAATCCATTTGATTCAAAAGCAGTTTATGGGTCAAATAATGATGAATTATGATTCTATGTTTTATCTCATTAGCCTTCCAGCCAAATAGTCCTATATATAAATAAGTGCCACTGAAAAAGAATTATATATCCTGGCATAAGCAAACAAAATTTTCAAGGTATGAAGAACTATCTAAAATTACTAATGCAGTATCATTATAGATTTCCCTTATCTAGACCAAATATAACAGCCAAAAATATCTGGAAGACATATTACCTTGTTTACCTGATTCAGTTTTCGTTACTTCTTCACTGCCTACAAACGTGGAATTGGAAGTACCATCTTTTCTTGATAAGCCTGTAAGTCAAACCAAACCTATGAAACCACCAGTCTAAGTAACATATCCAAACATCTTTATATATATAAAACAATTAAACATGTAAACAGATATTTATACAAATCCTCTATTTCTCTCTAAAGGATAATGGAATATTGAAAGACTCAGTGGTAAACTCAGCTATAGGTGCATGAAGCCCTTTCTTACATTCACAAGCCATTAAAATCAATAATATATCAACATGCCTTCTTCAATCTTCAGTTGAAGAGATCTCAGAGATACAGTAGCAACTAGACAATCCATGACCATTGGTAAACATTTCAGATATACTGCCTTAACAGATTCCTCAATGCCTTCACAAATGGCAGAGCTTCTAATATACTTGAAAAGTTCTTAAAACTTCAAAGAGAGATTCAGAAAAATATCTGCCTTAAAAAAGCTCATGTTGAACTGTACTGTAGAGTTCAGTCAAACACAGAGAGGAGGGGTCAAGTTGTTTTCCAAAGTACCTGAAGGCCAGACAAGGAATAGTGGATGGAAACTGACCAAGGAGAGATTCAACCTAGAAATGAGGAGGAACTTTCTGACAGTGAGAACAATCAACCAATCAATCAATGGAACAGCTTGCCTTCAGAAGTTGTGGGAGCTTCATCTCTTGAGACTTTCAAGAAAAGATTGAACTGCCATTTGTCAGAAATGGGGTAGAGTCTCCTGCTTGAGTGGGGGGGTTGGACTAGATCAGGGATCTCCAACGTGGTCAACTTTAAGACTTGTGGACTTCAACTCCCAGAATTCTGGGAGTTGAAGTCCACCAGTCTTAAAGTTGACCAGGTTGGAGACCCCTAGACTAGATGACCTATAAGGTCCCTTCCAACTCTGTTAATCTGTTAATCATGAGTTGATCACAGAAGATTTTTTAAGATACTTTTATTATGTTATAAATGCTTTATGTTTTATAAAATTCACCAAATTTCAATTCTAAGGAACTCATCCTGGATTTTTGTGAGTTACCCATTTGAGGTACCTTGGTCCAAAAACTGTTGCCCTATGATGCACTATATTGCCCAGTTAAAGATTAAGGGAACAAGTGTTTTAATAGTATGTAAATAGATGGATCTCCTTTTAAATAAACTATAGGAGATTTTAAGCTAAACTCTTTCACATTGTATCAATTGTAACCTCTCATTTGTATAAGCTAGTACAAAACACATTTGAAATACAGAAGCCTATTTTTTAAACAGGAATTTAAAAGCATTGTACAACATAAGCAATTATTTGCCAAAAGAATATCGCCTGAAGTATACAACCTTCCATGCAAACAAAACAACAATGCTTAGCAATATTTCATTTAGCCTCTAAAATATACATGATTGAATATTAATAACATGCTTTAAATTTTTAAAGGAAAATGAAAATTCCTAAAAGAAATTCAGGAAAAAGAATCCAAAACACAAAGAAAAAATCACAGAACTTGCCCAGTGCACTGAGCACATATTTTGCATTAAAAGTTTTGAGCTTTAGGGCTGGGAAAGACTCTTATCTAAATCCTAAAACAGCTACAGATGGGCAATGTCTGTTAAATATGCCAAGAAAACCAAGTAATTAAAATAGGAGAAAACACACACTAGTCCTGAATATCAATGCATGCTGGGTTTGTTCCTAATTAATCTTTGTCAACCTAATATTATAATACCTTTTATTGCTTAAGTCTCTGAAAACAAAGGCCATGAATTTTTATTTTAGTCTGTAAATTGTTACACTTTCTGAAGTGTTCTTTTACTTCCAAGTAAAATGTCTCCATGCTTACCAGAATTCACTTTAGAGGTTATGTGGGTTACATCAATTTTCTTGGATTTGATTATAGATGACGGTCGTGAGACAGCTTTTGTACTTTTTTTGTGTCCAGAAATTTTACTTATTTTAGAGAGTGGTGCAAAGATACCTGGCAGAAAAGATACACGATAAGGTACTTATCAGGATCTTTTTTAAAGAGGCTTGTACAGTACAGTCAAAGAAACTAGAAGCTTTCATGTATAAAGAAAACTTGAAAGCAATATAAGGCAAGAGGCAATCGAACAAAACATTGCAAGTAGTCTTTGATTTATGACCACAATTGAGATTGGAATTTCTATCTCTAAACAACATGGTAGTAAAGCAAGACAACACATGACTCCATCAGTTAGTGATGGCAATCCCAACACTTCTCGTTAACATTGTTAAACAAACCACAGTGGTTCTTAGCCAAGGATTCACCTCAAGTGAAGCCATTCTGGGCTTGGTTCCTTCTAGCCATGTGCCTCAATAAGATAAGAGATTGCCTCCAATTCTCCCCACTTGCCTATGTCCCCCATCTCTGACCTTCTGGCTGCCCTGTGCCCTGCTTAGTGGGATTGCAAGCAGCTCCAGAAATACACAGCTCTGGGGCTGCTTGCCATGTTGTACTTCTGGGCTGCAACTGCCCAGCCCAGCCCAACAATATGGTACAAAGCTGAAACACCCGGGAAGCCCCAGCAAACTCATTCACCCAGCTGCCTTCTCTCCCAGTTCCCCACACCAACCTTTCATCTTTTGCATTCAGCTGTTGTAAGGCTGGGAGCCACATGTAGGAAGTATGAGCCAACTCTAAATCAAAGCCTGGTACCTTCCCATTGGGGGAAACCACTTCCAACCTTCCCCATTGGCTGGGATTCTAATTTGCACTACACTGCAGGACTGGGTTTGGGGGTGGAGGGTATGTTTAGGAAGCATTTGCTGGAGAAGCTGGAGCAGCTGGGATGGCATGGTGATTGCAGGTCCGAAAAGAGACAGCAAAGGCAGCACAGTGAAAGCTCAGTGTGGGGAACTGGGAAAGGTGGCTGTTGGGCAAAGGAATATTTGCTGGCCCTTGCCAGGCACTGCAAACTGTTGCACCACTTGCTGGTGGTTGTTGGGAGCGGTTGCAACTTGGTGCTGTGCTACAGCTAAGGGGACTGTTGCAGTCCCAGAGCCACAGCGTACCAAGAAGTCTCTGAGCCACACCAGTTCTTGGGTTGCTTGCCACTTCCCAAGGCAAGGTATAGGCAAATACAACAATTAATTAAATGTCAATTTTAGATAACCTACATAAATTCGGGTATATCACAGGTAACCAAAGTACATAGCAGTATTGGAAATAGGAATAAGAAATATAAATCTGAATTACAACACTGGCACGCAGAATAAGCAAATATCGATAACTACTTAAGTACTTAGTTGGATAATTTTCAATAACAGACTCAAATAATATTAGACAAATGAAAAAATGGCTTAATATGAGAGAAATAAGAAGTTTAAAAATTAAAAGCAATACCATGTTTTGGGGCACACTTGAAGTACTGCACTTTTCCAACAGTACCATTGTTTTTGCCATCAGGTTCATCCAATTCTATACCAGCCCACTGCCCACTGGCGAATTCTGTCATGCCACAAAATCGTAATATGCCAATCTGGAAAAAAAAAAATATTTTCAACTAGGTTGAAAGCTGAAGTGACAACAGCTGAAAGTAATAACAGAATATTATGTTCTGAAATTATTCTTTGAAATTATTCAAAGAAAAAGCTGAAACTTTCAAAGAAATTATTCAAAGAAAAAGCTGTGTTATTCTCCATTGTTCTTCACTCCAACACAGGAACTAAAGGCTCCTTCACTGAAGGCTATATAGGCAGAGGAGCAGTCCCAATCTTATATAAAGTATTATATATGAGCTCTTCCACACATCACATTGATAGACTAGATTTCCTTTTGAACAGGAGAAACTTCTTGAAAGGAAGTGTGTCTTGTCAATGAAACCATCACCCGGAGGGATGGTATTTTATTTATTTTACTTTATTTTCAGCAGTTCTTAAGCAGAGATTAGAAAATATTACGGGATTTTTTTATTTTTGTCTTTTACATTTTATACAACTATACTATGACATTTTATTCTATTACACCTCTAAGAACAAAAGTCTCTTCTTATATTCCCTTGTTTTACACATGGCCAATTTGGGATTTAGAAAAGGACAGGTGTGCCACCATATTTTCTTCCTTCTTGTCCCTCTATTCTTTAATTTCCTTCTCTGCTTTTTTTACTATTAGTCCACGGCATAGAATAGAATAGAATAGAATAGAATAGAATAGAATAGAATAGAATAGAATAGAATAGAATAGAATAGAATAGAATAGAAATCTTTATTGCCCAAGTATGATTGGACACACAAGGAATTTGTCTTGGTGCATAGGCTCTCAGTGTACATAAAAGAAAAGATACATTCGTCAAGCATCATAAGGTACAACACTTAATGACTGTCATAGGGAAACAGTCAATATAAATTTTAAGGATACCAGCAACAAGGTTGCAGTCATACAGTCATAAGAGGTAGAAGATGGCTGATAGACGATGAGAAGATTAACAGTAATGCAGACTTAGTAACTAATTTGACAGTGTTGAGGGAATTATGGCATGGTCACCAAGTTGTTCCCTGTATCTTTGTTTCTATTCCTTCTACACCCTGCTTGCATTGTCTTTTTGATTTTAAAACTTACCTACATCCATTATGTTTAAAACTTGTATCAAAATGCTGTAAAGGGAAAAAGAGGTGTAACAAGGCAAAAGAGTTGTGCCTGTGCTGCTCTTCTCCCAATTCTGAAATTTAAAATGAAAGCACCACTTCCTTTTGCCTTGCCTGCAAGTGCTGCTAATTTTCGTAAGAAAAACCTTCAAGTGGGAATCTCTCCATGCTCCATTTCCTTCAATCAGCAGCTATTCCAAAAGCAACTTCCATCTTTCATTTTAAAGCCCGAGTGAATAAAGTTCCATCCTCCTGAAGGCTGTACAGTAATTACCAGACTGTGAAGGCCTCTGAAACAGCAGGTAAAGTATCTTTGCCAGGCCCAAAGCAGGTGGTCGATTGACTTCTGCAGAACTGAGAGTGCAATGTGCAGAAAGCCTCTTTGAATCAGAATGTGGTAAAATGCCACTTTTATTACCTTCTCTGCTGCTTAGTTTTATGAATCTGAGATAAGTCTTCTCCTAATGCCATAGAAGGGAGGAAGACCCCAACGAAGGGCTATTATGGGTTCAGGGAAGTGTAGCTCTTGGAAATAACAACCAAAGAAAGGAATTGAACACCTGAATTTTTTACAGGTATGCTGGTTCTCCCCATTCAGACAAAGTATTGTAACCATACTGCCCCATCCTCCAGCTTGCAGTGCAGGTGCAATTATTAAATGGTGGATCGGTGAATAAGATCTCTCTCATTGGTAATTTAATTATGAATAAGGTTCAATCTGGTTTGTACCATTTTAACTTGGATCAGACAGCTGTTGTGCACATGTATGGGATAGCCTTACTTTATTGCAGCTCCAAAACAGATCACAGATGAGAAGAGGGAGCAATTAAAGGAAAAGGAATATTCTTGTTTCAGACATGCTGCCTATGCAGTGCCAATCTAAAGTATTTGACTGAATATTGTGCATTAAGGATCGTACAGGAATTGTGCCAGAGAACCACTTACCTTGCTACTCAGTACTAAGCTGATAGAGATGGTTTTGGACTTGATCTTAAGGTCTTCCAGAATAACAGTTCTGGAGGAATTCATTATCCAGGACAGCCATAATTGCAGCTCCTCAAGATTTTGTGATAGCCATAATAAACATGGTTCTGCCCAACTTATCTTTGTTTAACCCAGGTAATATATACTCGGATGTACTGGACAGAACAATGGTCTAACCAGAGGGATTTAAATCTGTTCCTTGTCACAGTGAGAAAATTTCTAATTTATACTTGCAGTAACTTCCTCTCTGCAGAGCTGAAGTACTAATTAGAATTATCCAAAGTACTAATTAGAATTATCCAAATTATCCAAAAATAATGGTTTATGATGGATTCTAGAAAAGGGTAGAATAGTGATGGATGCTCTTTTTAAAACCTTAGTTTACCCTTTGGCTAACCCGACCTGGGTAGTTCACATGATCACTTCTGGATATCCTCTACCCTTATACAGCACCCCATTTAGGCATACTACACATTCCAGCTGAAGACTATGAAAGATGTGGAAGACAACTAGAACACAGATGGCAGAAAACTAATATTTGATCCAATATCCATCATGCTTTTAATGGCAATGATGAAGAAGCAATCTCTTCTCCTCCATTACTAAGTCCTCTCAATGATGGCCATTAGAGCCTTTCCAAATGATTCAGAATCTTCTGGAATCTGGTTCAGAACAAGCTGATGTTCTGTTAGAAACTTTGAGGAGAAAAAATGTATTTGCCACAAAATCTAACTTTGAACTAGAGGCGCAATTATCCTCAGTGGAACGAAATTTCTTATTACTTGAGATTGAGCACCATTACAAACCTACTTGGACAGAGCTTGCTGGTAATTTGTCTATGTCCTGGTGATTTGTCAGTTTGATTATTTGAATGCATTCATACATGTGACTATCCTTGAAGACAGTTCAGAAATTTCAGTTAATTACTGCAGTGAGAGTGCTGACTGGATTTAAGTATAATGAACATAGCATGCCAATTGTATACAATCTTCACTGACTCTCAATTTCATTTTTAATTCTAGAAAGCTCTTCACTTAGAAAAGCCTTTCAGAACTTGCAATTACAGTAATTGAAATAATGTCTCTTCCAGCTTGTGTCCTATTTATATCTTAATTATCATATTTAGTTTTACAGACAGAAATTCAGGATAGAAGCAGACTAAATAAATAAATACAGAGGGTTGGTAAGTGGCTTTTCACGAACTGGCTTTTTCAGTGGTTCTTGCCCAACTCTGGGTTACCTTCCCTAGGCATGAAGCCAATATTGTCTTCTCAGCAACCAAGAAATATATTTTTACTCTCTGACATTTTAATGAATTGATCTTTTAATATTAAACAGGTATAACAAATGCAAACATTTTGCTGTGCTGTTTTTAATTGTCTTAGTGTTTATATCATGCATTTTATTATTATAGCTTTTTGTGCGGTTTAATTACTGTTTCAAACTTTAATTTTATTATTTAAATGTGTTGCAAATGTTTTTCAATCACCTTGAAAAAATGATTTTGAAAGTTAACATACATGTTCTTCAGAACAAACATTAAACTATTCCAATTTTACGACCCTAAAACTAAATGAATACAATATCTAAAAATATCATTCATTCATACATACATACATACATATATATATATATATAAAATCTCTCTCTGTAGATAGATAGATAGTTAGATAGATAGATAGATAGATAGATAGATAGATAGATAGATAGATAGATAGATAGATAGATAGATAGATAGTAAGATAGTAAGATAGATAGTATCTGATCTCAAACTACATTGATAATAAACAACACCTGTTCGATTGGGAAGGAACAAAAATCATTGACCATGCCAACATCCATCACATACATAAATTTATTGATGCCTGGTATTCTATCAAAGGAGCAATTAACAAGCATATTGATCTAGATCCAGCATATGAATACATAAGAAACCAGACCATTCGAACAACCAATCAACAAGAGAACCAATCAGCTATTCAGAATTTAAATATAGCTACAAAGGAACCACCAACTGACCATACTGGCACGCAAGACATTTATAAATTGGAAGAATAGGACAAGAAAATCCTAATGATGAACTTACCTAGTCTGATAACGAAACATTCAGAAACTAAATTGAAACAAGCTTGGAGAGCAAGCCATTGTCAAAATATTTTTTTTTATGTTTGAAGCAAATGTTAAAATTCTCAAAATGCTAACTTTGGCTCAGATAAATATATCTGCTTAATACAGCATATTTATACCAAATTTTAACATGCAAACTACCAATTTCAAATTATTTGTTGGTCACTAAATAAAATTGCACTACTATCAAACATGCTAAATTATAATATAACATTTAACCAAAACTTCCTATTACCTTATTGATAAAAAAAGAGTTTTAATTCAGTTCTACTTAAAAATTTAGCTTGTTTCAAAACTTTTATTGAAACCATTGTGCTTTACGCTTTACACTTTATTAAAAGCTAATAATTAATTTGCTTTGAGCAATGTCTAGAAATAGCAACTAGGCTAGCTATGAGATATCTAATCTTCTAACACATCAGAAAAATGACAGTTCTATGAAGTTCCAGATACTGATTTTCTGTTCAAAGCTGTTTGCTTTCCAAAGTATATCTGCATCAATTCTTTTGATGAAGACATTATTTACATTTGCCATAATGAAGCAGAATTTATACTTATTAAAAATTAAAATGGATAAAGTTAATAGAAGCAAGATATGGCTTGATAAAAGTTTGGAACATTTATTTTAAAGTGCAAAGTATAGCACTCTTTTATGAAACTGGCAATCAACCTGGTACTACCCTGTTTCCCCCAAAATAAGACATCCCCCGATAATAAGCCCAATCGGGCTTTTGAGTGCAATGCAATAAAGCCTAGCGCTTATTTCAGGGTTCAAAAAAATATAAGACAGGGTCTTATTTTCGGGGAAACAAGGTATGTTTGCTAGTTCAAGACAGAGAACAAGTGCATATTCCTTACATGGGCAAGGATGATACAATTTTTGCATACTGTATCCAAGGGAGCCAGTTACAGATCTCCTTAAAAAAATGTTACTAGCTGATGTAATATTTGTTTTTAGGCTAATTATGAAATAAGTTTTTTAATTTGCATTTTAAATTGTACATTGTATTGCCTGTTTTTACTTTGCCTGTACACCGCCCTGAGTCCTTCGGGAGAAGGGCGGTATAAAAATCAAAATCAAAATAATAATAATAATAATAATAATAATAATAATAATAATAATAATAATAATAATAATAATAATAATAATAATAATAATAATGATGTGACAGAAATACCAGGAGAATCATTTAGCTCATTGTGATTAACAGCTCTACATATAAACCCAGAAACGTTTTCAATCCAGTTAATTTTTTTTTCACAATTTGCTTATTAAACATACCTTCTGTCCTGCAATGACAACTCGATCTCCCAGTTTTAGACCAAGTGATTCAAGCATGTCTTTTCCAGTGATATTATCATAATTTGGAAGCATTATATTGGAAAGGTTGCAAACCAGAGGTACCGCATCTAAAAGCATCTGTTTGATTTCTTTAGCGCTGGCTGCTGCATCAGCCATTTCCAATGGCATATCTACTGGATCAGGAACCACATCAGCTGGTGTCTGCCCTTTGTCATTCTGTGAAACAATAACCACCAAAACAAGGGAGTGAATTTAGACACAGTATTGATCCAAATCAAAACAGAGCTATTAACACACTGACAACTATTAAATAACTAAATACACCATCATCAAACACAACTAATCTTAAACTTCCATTGCCAGGATCAACAAGTTTCAAATAATTTACAAAAAGATCTAAAGATAAACAGAAGTACCAATATAATTTACATATATTTTCCTATGCATTTTTTATGTTTCCCATATAAAACTAAACTGCAAAGCATTTATAAACGATCATTGTAATTGAGATTCAGTCAGATAAAACAAATATTTGGTAAAATCAACATCTCACCTTAAAAGCAGGGTTAGCGCCATGTTCCAGTAGACACTTTGCAGCTCCAGTACATAAGTTGAAGGCAGCAATATGCAAGGCAGTTCCAAAATCAAAGTCACTGCAAGTGGCATCAACATCTACAATTAAGAACCAAGTTGATATGTGGATATATGGGCAGATATCAATGCTGTTTTTATCCTTAATGACATACTATGGGCAAGCACAATGACTAAGTCAACATTAAATATAGCCAATAGAATTCAAAATCAAGATAGAGAGGTCAAACAGTCAATCACCCACTAAACCAACCCAATTGTATTTTCATTTTGAAGCGCTTTTATTTTACATGCAGGTTGAGCTTCTTTAAATCGAGTATGGCCCTGCTGCCTCCCGACTTCTTTTGTACCAGAAAAAGAATCGAATAGGACTAGGCAAAATTGGAGAGGCATTGGAGTCACGCACCAGATTCAAGCCTCAAATTAACCGCCGACGAAGAGCAGGCCAAAGGTGGGGGGCTGTATTATCGAGTTAGAAATTCCCCTGAAATAATTGCAGGCTTAAGGCAGAAGCGCGGAGCCGACACCACAGCCCCCTTCGCGCTTGAAAACAGCAGAAAAACGGCATGGAGCTGACATTACAGCTCCCAGTGCGCCTAACCGGCTACAAAAACTCATGAGTAGAAGTCTTTGATAAAGCCGATGATCTGCAGGCTCCCTGGGTGCGAAAAGCCACAGCTTCAATTAGCGCCACTCAGCTGATCAATGCAATGCCGGGGAGCACCTTGAAGCCGCAGAATCTCAAGTATGGATTACTTTGAAGAAATATCTGGTAAAACTCAATTAGAAAGTCCAAGCAGTGGAGCTCGAAAGAATTAAGTCTCTCTTGGCCGACTGAGTTAACAAACTGGAGCTCCAAAGGAGGATGGAGGAGTGTTTATGCAAATTTAATTTCAGTCTCTGGCCAATCAGATAAGATTAAACCACTGCTTGGAGACTCTAAGCAGCGCACCAGAGAAACACTGGGACAAGAGAAGGTGGGATATGAGAATTCAACAGCAGCAATAATAACAAGTGAGAGCAAGAAAAATGGCAAAAGAAAGGTCAAGTTGAAGGGGAAATTTTAGCAGAACCTTTGAAGGAAGGAAGCCCTGTTAAACTCCATCTCCCCTCCCACTGCTATTTTTTTAAAAGCAGAGAAAGAATTGATCCTTAAAAATGCCTGAGAACTATTTATTGGTCCGGTTTTTATTTTTTATTTATTTGTCAAGTATGTACTTTATTTGTCGAGTATGTACTAGACAAATAAGTATAAACATGAATCGAATATATACAATGAATACAATTAATGGGAACGTTAGGACAGGGATGGTAGGCACGCTGGTGCTCTTACAGATCTCTCAGGAATGGGGTGAGGTCAACAGTAGCCAGTCTAAGGTTAAAATTTTGGGGGATTTGGGATGAAACCACAGAGTCAGGTAGTGCATTCCAGGCATTGACCACTGTTGCTAAAACCATATTTTCTGCAATCGAGTTTGTCACGGTTCACTTTAAGTTTGTATCTATTGTGTGCTCGTGTATTGTTGTGGTTGGAGCTGAAGATAGGACATTGACAGATAGGACATTGTAGCAGATGATTTTATGAGCTATGCTTAGGTCATACAGAAGGTGACATCGTTCTAAATTTTCTAAGCCCAAAATTTCAAGTCTGGTGGCATAAAGTATTTTGTTCCAAGTGGAGGAGTGGAGGACACTTCTTGCGAAATATTTCTGGATATGTTCAATTGTTTTAATGTCCGATATGCAGTGTGGATTCCAGACAAATGAGCTGTATTCGAGAATTGATCTAGCAAATGTTTCGCATGCTCTGGTTAATAATGTAATATTACTGGAGAAGAAGCTATGCAAGATTAGGTTTACAACCCTTAATGCCTTTTGGCGATGTTGTTAAAATGGGCTTTGGCACTTAGACCATTTGATATGAGTACTCCAAGGTCCTTGACAGAGTGAGTGTCATCATTCCCACATTATGTTTAATTAGGCCAGGTAATAAGTGCGAAGAGGCTGAAAAATTAACACATCAGACAAGAAATCGAATAAATCACAAAATCAAGTCAATTCCTTACCCTATACAGAAATCCAAATTCAAGCATCCATCACAAATGGAAATCTAGCCTCTACCAAAACACAACCAATGGAAGGAGCTCACTACATCTCAGGATAGTTGCTTTTATTGCCAAACTGTACTTCCTTTAGAAAACTTCCATCTCAATTGGAAACTGCTTTCTTGGAATTCAAAACCTATTATCCATGCCATGTCTCCATGTATGGCAGTAAATAGGCCTTAAATTTCATCAACATGACTTCTATGCTTGTACTTGACAAATATATCCATCCATTTAATTGTTATCCCATTCAGCATATTCCCAACTGGCTGGCAATCAGAAAATCGAAAACTTTGTCAAATGGTTTAAAGAATCAATATTTATTATAACTACAGCACTAGTATGGAAGTCGCACACTTAAAAATAGAGGTTAATTGACAATTATATTGATTTCTAATAATCATATTTTCCAATATTTTATTTTGATTGCTTTATTTACCATATAGTTCCTCCTTTTTAATTATTTCAAAATAGCTTTTTTTACATTACTTGGGTTTATACAGATTCATGGGGGATGGAAATATTGTATATGGACATTTAACATTTCTTAAAACAATCCCTCTCCTAAAATATTAAAAATATATCCTATCAAATTCTTTTATTTTGTTTGGTGTGGCTTGCTTTCTCATTTTTAGTGTTAATGATTTGTTCATCACTTTATACTTATGTACATATATTTTAAAAGACTGGTCTACACGAGACTCAACGTTGCCCTGGGAATGATCAGAATTTTTATTATTTCTACCTATTAAGTCTATACAGAGCATTAGAAAGGGATTTTTTTACAAAGTGCATTGACATAAGCAAACCATTCTTCCTCAAAGTGTCAGATCATTTGTCAGATCTCCTGAAAACTAGGCAGAAGTATTTGAAATCTTTTTCCAGTTGTCTGTGTGCATATTTATATTTCATATTCACATCGGTCAATCCACACAAAGTGTTATCTGTGGATACATAAACTGACCGTTTAAATTCACAATTTTTTAAAAGGCAGATACAAATTCCTTCCTGACTGTTTGGACAGTTTAACTCTGGAAATTAAACATAAAGTATATAAAGGAAGTTTTCAGTTGTACATGTATCCTCTCTATTTAAAAACAGAATGAACAAAAATAAACGGGAGCAAAGCTAGTTTAACACCTCATGGGTAAAACTAAACATACATTTGAACTGAAAGAAGGTAATATTTAAGGGTGAATCTGCACAAGGCAGCAACTGCAGTATTATAAATGATTAAACTTCTAATATGGGTGAGCAATTTAGTTTGCTTCTGCTACTATCCAACTTCCAGATTTTGTTGACAATATTTAAGACTGCAAAACAACAAGAATATGGCAAAGGAATCCAAGGATTATTTCTCTATATTTTCAAATGTCAACTCTCACATCTGCAACCTGCCTTCCAAGCTATATGCCATTATGAAAGCATTTTTTAAAAATGCATCTGAATAAACTTTATTCTGATGACATTTATCAGACATTCTGCACAGTTAAAACTTGTAAATTTGTAAGGAAGCTAGAGGTAGTTCTTGACCTACAACCCCAACTAAGCCCAAAATTTCCATTGATAAGCAAGGCAGTTGTTAAGTTAGTTTTGCCCAATTTCACAACCTTTCTCGTCACAGTTGGTAAGTGAATCAGTGCCGTTGTTAAGTTAGTAATTTGGTTGTTAAATGAATCTGGCTTCCCCCAGTGGTGGAATTCAACTTTTTTTACCACTAGTTCTGTGGGTGGCTTGGTGGGCATGGTGTGGCTTGGTGGGTGTGGCTTGTAGGAGTGGCAGGGGAAGGATACTGCAAAATCTCCCTTCCCACCCACTCCAGGGGAAGGATACTGAAAAATCCCCATTCCCTCCCCACTCCTGGGGAAAGGACATTGCAAAATCTTCATTCTCATCTCACTCTGGGGGCAGCCAGAGGTGGTATTTGCCAGTTCTCCGAACTACTCAAAATTTCCGCTACCGGTTCTCCAGAACCTGTCAGAACCTGCTGAATAGCACCCCTGGCTTCCCTGCTGACTTTGTCAGAGGGTTGCCAAAGGTGGATCACATGGCTCTGGGACACTGTAACTGTCATAAATACATGCCAGTTGCCACATGTCTGAATTTTGATTGCATGACCGTGGGGATGCTGCAACAGTTGCATTAAAAAAATGGCCATAAGTGAGTTTCAGTTTGGCGTCGCTGTGACACAGTCATACGGAGTGGGGCTCCGCAAACCTAGGCTGAACTCTCGTGGGAGGGGGGCTTAAAGGGCTAAAATCATCTCTTAGGGGTGACGAAGAAAGGAGGGATGCCTTGCAGATTGTGGAGAGTGGCAACTCTCTTACTTGATCCAAGGCTCACTCTTCTATCCAACAATGAGGAAAGAGAGGTAGCCATTATGACCATTGGAAAGCTGGAACAACCAAAGAAAGAAATGTGCTGTAGTAGTGTTTGAATCGTGGACTGGAGCTGGGTGAGATCGTCAACTTCTTTAATAAAGATTAACCCCAAAGAAAAGAAACTCCAAAAAGATAACTCTCCAAAATGTTTAAAGCGGCTAATAATTACTTAGAGAAAGATTACAGATTCGAAAGAAAATGAAACCTAAGAGAGGATATAATTTTTAAAATATAGAAGGATTGGATTTGAACATTTTATTGGCAACATTTTGAAAAGACATTTTAAAATGGTGGAAACATCAGTCTCAATATTGAGGAAAAAGTGAAAGAATTTTATTTGAAGAAATTAACGCTGTCAGGTTGGGTGCTACATTAAAATCTTAGGTGATGATGCCATCTACTGGTGAAAGAAAAGAAATACACTATATTTTTACGAGGCTGGGGTGTCCTTGGAATAATCTATACTGAGTGGAGATAAACATACCTGGAGACTATATTCTTTTTTTTTACTTTTTTTTTTTTTTTTTTGCTGTACACTGTCTGATACCTATTTGTTTCATGACTAAGGAGGAAAAAAATTTTGAGACTTTTGAAGATTGCTAGGTAGAATGGTTCATAAATACTTGGAACTATTATTGGAATCAAAGAGCTAGTTAGGTGGCTGATGAAAACAAGGGAAAATCCGGAAGGAGTAAACTGACTAGTGAAGACTATAAAAAATTATAAATATCACATACTCCAAGGAATGACTCTGGGACTGAGTGAATCGTTTTAAGAGTGGCTTTTTGATGTTACAGACAATTAAGAATGTGGGACTTTGATAGATTTGTGAGTAACTTTTGGAGTTACTAAAATAAGATAAAATGCCTCAACAGGAAATAACAAGCATATTTCAAAAAGAAATGTCATCGATGTTTCGAAGTATCTATGAAACTATAACAAGGAACCACAGGGAGATAAAGGATTTTATGCATAATATAGATGTGAGACTAGAAAATGTTCAGCAAATAACAATGAAAAATGAACAGGAAACCCAGGAAACAGAGGAGAGAATAGAAAAAAACAGAGGAAGCGAAAGAACAGACAAAACAACAAATGAACCCAAAAGATAAGGAGAAGGAAGAGATTTCAGAATGGATGAAACAGATCAAGCTGACAATATATTTATAGACTTGAAAAGAGAATTGGATAAGCAGAAAGACACCCTGGAAGTGAGAACAGAGACACTCATAGGCACAGTGAAGATCTGGCAGTGAGAGGCAGCGGTAGATGAGGGAACACTTAGAAAGAACGATATAGGAAGACACAAAGCATTAAAGGAGGAGTATGGAAAGCATGCCAAAAAATCATTAAGAATTGAAATACTAAAACAAATGAGAGATGACAGGTAAAAATAGAATATTCACCAATATAAGATATGTGTTATCAAGATTTAGAATAGAGGTAGGAATTAGAAAGAGGGAAAATATTTATACTACTATATAATATTTTAAAATTAGTATGTAGAGGGAAGGATCAGAAGCTGAAAGATGATTGTATTATATACCTTAAAAAATATTATTAAGGTTACCATGGTTATTAGCATTTAGTAATATAATATTAAACAATTAAATGATGAGGGATTAAATACAAGGTGCAGCAAATATTACAATTTTAACCACTTTAATTGCATATTTATGTTATGATAATGATATGAGTATGATTAATGTAATTAATGATTAAAATGGATAAGAGATGAAAGACAGAAATAGAATACTTATTAATATAAGATTGGTGTTATCAAGATATGAAATAAGAGGTAGAAATTAGAAAGGGAGAAATACTACAATATTGTTACATAACATGTTAAAATCAGCAGGTAGATGAAAGGATAAGAAATTGAAAGATGACTGTATTATGTATAATGTTACTAGAAAGATGTGAGTATGATTAATGCATGGTGATCAAAATTGACAATTTTATTATTTGATATCAAAATTAACACCCAGAAACCACAGTGTTCATGTATTTAATACTTATATACATTTAAAAATAAAAAAACTTGAATTTAAAAAAAATGTCCATAAGTAACTTTTTGTTGTAATTTTGAACAGTCACTAAATGAATGGCTGTCAGTTGAGGACTACCTATATAAGAACTCTAGCTTTCTGGATCAACCTGAGTTCCAACAAATGCTCTTCAATGGTTTGATTAGAAAAGAGAAATGCTACTCCACAAGCTTAACTGCATTCTATTTATAGATAAAACATTTGGATTAATTCAAATGAATGCCAGGAGCCAAATAAAACAGATTGTTGAAATTTCTTCCAGATTTTATTTTCCTTCGTTAAATCTTTTAGAAACCAAACAAGTAAACCTCTCTTTCAGTGTTACATAAATATGTCTCCTTTTCTTTAGACAAAAGAAAAATAAGTGGAATAAGGTGCAGCAAATACTTTAGCATCAGAGAAAACACTACCTATTACTGGAAAGCCCACATGGCTGTTAACTTTATGTATCAACTTTATGTATTATGTTGTTTCAAAGTGGTGACATCAGTTAAGAACTTGCTCAAAGCCATCCTCTATGAACCAATGCTCCCTTCTAAGTAAACATGAAGGCTTTATAAAAAAAACAAATTAATCTTATCGAAAACCACGAACCTGGACTCACAGGGAATATACTGCTTTGTGTGATTACCATCATGTAACTTGTTCACACTCTCTGCCTCTTACAATATAGCTAATCTTATACTGTCAACTGATATGTTTGAGGAGAGAGAAAGAAGTTCTAATGATCTGCTGGAGAAGTGAAGCGCTTACTCCTTATCATCCACATCACTAAAAAAAATAAATGTGCTACAAGAAACTGGTAATATAAATCATTGCACTACTGAAAAGAAGAACCTGGATTTATCAGTATACTAGAAATTCTGAGAAATTTTGAAGGAGAAAAACACATTTGGGAACAAAAGAAACAGAAATCAAAAAGCAGAAAGGAGTAGCCTGTTCCATCTGTTCTAATTCACACTGCATCAAGCTAAAACCCAAAGTTAAAAATTATGACTATATTAATTTTTCATAATGTTAAATGATTAAAAAAAACAAAATTGACATGAAACCTCATAAGATGATCAGAAAGCAGTCATTAACTCCTATTTTCCACAAACTCAAAATCATTATGAAAATAAAAACGGGTCTGGAGGATGATTGGGCTTCTTAAAGAAAATGTTTTAAATAAATAAATAAAATAAAAGTATGTGATATCAGCATGTTCTACATCACCTCTATGACAACTCCATAGAGCATAAGCATATAAATGGACATCTTGAGGAAGGGGAGATGAGTTGTCATTTGTTATGAAGAAAACAAAGATGGATATAATTTTCAAAACAATAATATATCACACATAATAATTAGCTCCATCTCAAATTCTCTCTGAAGAATCTACATCAGAGGAAGGCCACATATTATTTTCCATCTTTTCTAACTAATGAATGTTCAGAGGCATAATTTCTGAAACAAATACCATTTTAGCCCAGTTGCTAATGATTGACTTCATGACCTATAATGTAATAATCTATACGATAAAATCGTTCAGCTTCGGGACGGGTTGGACCAAGATTGCGGTGACTCAGGTGAGGCGTCCGAGGGTGGTCTTGGTGACATTGTCTGGGATGAGTTTGACCCTGTGGCTCCCGAGGACATGGACAGGTTGTTGGGTAGACTGAATGCCACCACGTGTTTACTGGACCCGTGCCCCTCCTGGCTGGTGCTGGCCACTCAGGAGGTGACACGAGGCTGGCTCCAGGCGATTACGATCGCTTCTTTGGTGGAGGGCGTCTTTCCGGCCACCTTGAAAGAGGCGGTGGTGAGACCCCTCCTTAAGAAGCCTTCCCTGGATCCGGCTGTTTTAGGTAATTATCGTCCGGTCTCCAACCCGCCGCGCGAAGGTTGTAGAGAGTATGGTGGCATATCAGTTTCCCTGCACCTGGATGAAACCGTCTATCTAGACCCGTTCCAGTCCGGTTTCCGGCCCGGTTACAGCACAGAGACGGCTTTGGTCGCGTTGGTGGATGATCTCTGGAGGGCCAGGGATAGGGGTTGTTCCTCTGCCCTGGTCCTATTAGACCTCTCAGCGGCTTTCGATACCATCGACCATGGTATCCTGCTGCGCCGGCTGGAGGGATTGGGAGTGGGAGGCACCGTTTATCGGTGGTTCTCCTCCTATCTCTCCGACCGGTCGCAGTCGGTGTTGACAGGGGGGCAGAGGTCGACCCCGAGGCGCCTCACTTGTGGGGTGCCGCAGGGGTCGATCCTCTCGCCCCTTCTGTTTAACATCTACATGAAGCCGCTGGGTGAGATCATCAGTGGTTTCGGTGTGAGGTATCAGCTGTATGCGGATGACACCCAGCTGTACCTTTCCACACCGGACCACCCCAACGAAGCTATCGAAGTGCTGTCCCGGTGTCTGGAGGCTGTACGGGTCTGGATGGGGAGAAACAGGCTCAAGCTCAATCCCTCCAAGACAGAGTGGCTGTGGATGCCGGCATCCCGGTACAGTCAGCTAAATCCGCGGCTGACCATCGGTGGCGAGTCATTGGCCCCGATGGAGAGGGTGCGCAACTTAGGCGTCCTCCTGGACGAACGGCTGTCTTTGGAAGATCATTTGACGGCCGTCTCCAGGAGAGCGTTTTACCAGGTTCGCCTGGTGCGCCCCTTTCTGGACCGGGATGCCCTGTGCACAGTCACCCACGCACTCGTGACGTCTCGCCTGGATTACTGCAATGCTCTCTACATGGGGCTCCCCTTGAAGGGCATCCGGAGGCTGCAGTTAGTCCAGAATGCGGCTGCGCGGGTGATAGAGGGAGCCCCTCGTGGCTCCCGTATAACACCCATCCTGCGCAGACTGCACTGGCTACCTGTGGCCTTCCGGGTGCGCTTCAAGGTTTTGGTGACCACCTTTAAAGCGCTCCATGGCATAGGGCCGGGTTATCTACGGGACCGCCTACTGCTACCGAATACCTCTCACCGACCCGTGCGCTCTCACAGAGAGGACTCCTCAGGGTGCCGTCAGCGAGGCAATGTCGTCTGGCGACGCCCAGGGGAAGGGCCTTCTCTGTGGGGGCTCCCACCCTCTGGAATGAACTGCCCCCAGGACTTCGTCAGCTTCCGGACCTTCGGACCTTCCGCCGCGAGCTTAAAACATACCTATTTAACTGCGCAGGACTGAGTTAGTTTTTAGTTTGTGGGTTTTAACTTGGGTTTTAATTTTTTATATTTTTAATTATTAGGCTTTTGAATAAGTTTTTTAATTGTTTTTAGAATTGTATTTATTGCTTTTAAATGCCTGTAAACCACCCTGAGTCCTTTGGGAGATAGGGCGGTATATAAATATAAACAATAAATAAAATAAATAAATAAATAAAATAAATAATATATATGTATAACACCAAAAAAATCAAGTATATGGCAATTCAAAGTTTCCACTAAAATAGTTGTAATTGATATGGAATTTTAGGAACTGACAGAGTAAACAGAAATTCAAAACTTCAGTATGGAAAATGTGTATCCAATTTATAGGTAATTTCTAATATTACTTTCCATATTTATTGTAGGATATACTGTATATCTTAGAGTTAAATTACATCACTATTAAAAGATCATTATAGATATGTAGTAACATTAGTATGTTCAGATGGACACAATGATGGTAAATATCAGTGACGTGGCTGTCTGTCTAAACAGTGTAGGGGCAAAACATTTCCCTTTCCCTTTCTGCACCCTCCAACTGCCAATAATAGCATAGATGGAAATCATGAAGACAAGAAAGAGAGACAGACAGACAGACAGACAATTAATAAACACTGCAGCTAAAATGAGTAATTAACTGAGGTGTGATTATTTGGAGTCTTTAGACAACATTATTATCACATTACAGTATGTATCTTTGTCCAAGTTTTTAAATAGTCCTCATATTCAGGGAAACATCAATTTGGAAATAGTCTTACTGATGAGGGAAAGGAACATTTTATTTATTGGTATTACATCTGATGAGATTTACCTTTTGGTTTTGCATTTTTCAAAATGATAGTAATGAGTTCTGGAACATCAAAATAGGAAGCATAGTGGAGAGCATTCATATTTGTCCAGCGACTCCTCAAACTGATATCTGCACCCAACTCAATAAGTTGAGAAGCAAATTTTGCTGCTGTTTTCACATCCCCTGCAAAGCAAATAGATTGAAAACATAGCTTATATGTAGTTTAGTGGGTTCTTGCTAGATTTTCACAACATACTAAATAAACAGAAGACTATGTCCAAAAACATTGGCAAGTTTCCATATAGCCAGGCCTTATAATATGTTTCCTTACCAGAGTTTGAAGGTTAGTTAGACTATAACTACATTAACAATGAAGAAAAAACTCAGGAAAGTTTCCTAGTATTTTGTATGTAGCCTTTTTCTCTGGATGTCCAGGGCAGTAGCTTCCTTGATTCTAAATATCTATAGCCAATCACTGGAGTTGATGAAAACTGCTATCTACTATTCTAGATCATGATTACAGAGAGCTAATGGACCAATGGTAGAGTGAGTGCCATAATTAATACAGTAATGCTAAAAGAAATCTGACTAAAATATTAATGAAATTATACTTACGCTATGACTTCAGTGGAATAATACCATTGTTTTATTTATACATAGCAATTAGGACTAAAACTATTTAATTCAACTGTTAAATTATTTTACATTATATCTGTACCATGTACTAACATGTAATTCTGTTATTTCCTAGGATTTTCAAATGATAAAATATAAAGTTTCTGTTTGTTTCTACCCCAATAATTTTAAATTGTTGCTGTATTGGAGGTTACAAGGCTACAGAACAATGGGAAAATAGAAAAGGTAATACAATTATTTCAGTTTAGCAACTGTTTAGCAATTCCATTTAGAAAATTTGGAAAGAAAGGGAGCATACAAATTCTGTGATTACATATAGTAAATATGGCCACCCCACGAGTTTTAAAGCGCTATTTGAGGTCACAAGCGTGCCTACCGTTCCTGTCCTATTGTTTCCTTTCGTTATATCCAATTAATATAGTTATTACATATATATATATATATACTTATATATTGTATAGTTATTTCATGCTTATGCTTATATATACTGTGTGACAAAAATAAATAAATAAATAAAATAAACTTAACTTATCATCTATACAAAAATTTATAGGAAGTGATGTTGTGATGTTACCAAGAGGCATCACTTTCACTGTTGGGAGGGAGGGTTCAGAAATTCAGTAAAGTGATTTTTGGGGTACTCAGGAAGGTATGTGGCTTGTGAATAGAATTTACCGAAGGTGGGAGAAACTGCTGCAGAAGTTCCAAACTGTTCAAATTGGTAGAATTTTGGACACAGAAAAATATGGAATTTCTAATATATTAGAATATTACAGCTAGATGATTTGAAGAGGAATGACGCGTCATTCCTCTGTATATTAGCATAAGCAATATACCTGGAGAAAGTTTGGAAAGACAACTATTATTCCTGCTGGAAAAACTAGCCACAGAAAATTTCCAATTCCTTTTCTTACCAATTCCATGAGCTCCTGACTTGCAAGTGTAGTGCAAGAGAGTCATGTCAGTCAAGCCATCTCTGTCATTCACGTTACAGCCTCTCTTAATGATCTGTTTTTTGAAAAAATATATCATTTATGATTCTGATGTAGCAACTCCTATTTCCTGGAAGGTAAATTATATATCACTCTCATAGTGATACCTAGTAAATTATTTTTACTGCCAAAGGAATTAGCTGATACATTTCACAGCAACGATGACATAAATATCTGGGATCATGTGATTACCAATTTGCATTTCACCAGTTCACTTAGTACTACAGAGTTACTTAAATAAAAAAACTTGCCAAAATCATGTAAACCCCAAAAGATATATAGCACTTAATGCACTTTTTACGAAGGATTTTGCTCTTAGAAGATCATGAAAAGTTACTTAAATTTCTAACTAATAAGGATGCAGATGTAAAGACTGCATTGAATTATTAAAAAAATAAACAAATATTCCCATATATTAAATGAGGGCATAACATAAAAATGTATAGATAAATCCAGGAAATCCATAAATGTCTCACCTCATTTCCTATCACACCAATGTTTTGCTGAACTTGGGGAACCCACTGTCTTAAGATAGCAAATAATTCAGATACAGAAGTTTTGGGATTGAAAAGGATTTCCTGGCATGCTGCATCATTTGGATCGAAAAAAGAGAACTCTACAGGAATGAAAAAACGAAAGAAAGATTTAGTTGCTAAAAATATTCAGAAAGATTTTAAAAACACTTTTAATCAAGTTTCATACAACTTAACAAACCTTCCATCACCTAGTGCCCTGAAGATGCTAGCTAAACATACAGTGTTCAAACGTAAAGCATCTGGACAATCCAAGATGTAAAAATATTTTACTATGTAATCAATAAGGGATACTATGTAATCAATAAGGGCTTAGGGCCTGGGTACTTACGGGACCGCCTGCTGTTACCGCATGCCTCCCACCGACCCGTACGCTCTCACAGAGAGGGACTTCTCAGGGTGCCGTCCGCCAAGCAATGTCGGCTGGCAGCCCCCAGGGGAAGGTCCTTCTCTGTGGGGGCTCCCACACTCTGGAACGAGCTTCCCCCGGGTTTACGCCAAATACCTGACCTTCGGACCTTCCGCCGCGAACTGAAGACACATCTTTTCATTCGCACGGGGCTGGCTTAAATTTTATTGATTTTAAATTTTATTGATTTTAAATTTTCTATTATTAATTTTAAGGGGTTTTAGTTTTATATATTTTAAAGTTTTTTAGGCCAATTATAAAATAAGTTTTTTAATTTGTATTTTAATTGTATATTGTATTGCCTGTTTTTACTTTTGGCTGTACACCGCCCTGAGTCCTTCGGGAGAAGGGCGGTATAAAAATCGAATAAATAATAATAATAATTATTATTATTATTATTATTATTATTATTATTATTATTATTATTATTATTATTATTCTCTAATTTGATGAGATTGAATATTCCACATAGGTTTTTTTTTTTACAATTTTCATGTTTCATTTACAATTTTATTATTTATTTAAATGTGGCAGTCTCAGGGTACTACCTTTTCATATTTTGCTATAGAAAATCTTCCTTCTTTAACCCAGAAATACTGTTAAAAAGTAATGTATTTTATTTGATGAGATGTCACTTAAAGTAGATATTCAAACGACAGGCTATGAGAATGACATGAAAAGGATGTTTTGCTGCATATACGTAAGTAATGGGTTGATATTTAAAAATCAAAAGAGAAATACAAATAATAAACCATTAAGTGACTTGGATAATTCTTTTATATTGGATTTACAAAAGAAGCTTCTTAAAAGTTTTGAAGAATCTCATCAGAAGGGAAAAAGAGAAAAATAAAAAGAGTAAATTCTACGGCATTTCAAAGGATTAAAGATTAAGATTGTTAATCGTTAAAACAAGATTTAATTGTTAATTAAAATTAAAAGCAATGAATATAAACTTGGTTTATTTGATCAAGGTTAAAATAAAATAAGTTATTATTTCTGGTCATTCTTATTGAATTTTCTGCTGACATGACTAAAAAGATTATGTTTTATGGACTTCTCTATAGATAAGAGATGGGATATTGGATCAAGAGATCATTGTTTGTAAACTAGGAGGGATTGAATAGTTACAAAAATAGATTGTATTTATTATGATGAAGATTGGAAGTCATTTCTTTATATATGGCTTTTCTCTTTCATTGCTATATTTTTATTTTCTATGTTTTTTTCTTCTCCTTTGCACCATTTATTTTCTATTTTACTTTGCATTAGATTTTTCAATTGCCAAGTAAAATTCTTAATACAAATTAAATATACAAAAAAAAACATTTAGGAGTATAAGATTAAATGCATGCACTAGAATTTTCCTGGAAATGCCTGTTACAGTTTTATTGATATTAAAAAATATCATTAGAGTTCATTGAGATTCAAAAAAAATCCCTAAAGAATCATTAGTGTTTGCAGAGACTGGAGTGGAATTCTTTAGGTGGATGACATATACTTCAGAGTGCAAAATAGAAAAATACTGGTAAGTTACTGTGCAGTAGGAAAACACTTTTGACCAAATTACTATTGTAAACATTTTTCCTCTAAAGAGGATAAATGTGATGAGTGTTTTAAACCAAAGAACAATAACTGTACCTGAGATGTCATTTATCTGAAGTAGGATAAACGACTCTCTTCAAACAATTTTAACTATGCAGAAAGAAAAATAGGAGACGAGATTTTAGAAGAGCATTTTAGATTCCTTCACTCTTGGATTCAATGGCTTGTTTTTTTGGACAAAGCACTTGTTTGTTTGTTTGTTTTTTCATTTTTAAACAAGAATCTATTAATGGGAAGCATCTATGGAACTAGCTGTCTTGGCATTCTATATATTAAGCCCATAAATATTGAAATAAAGACTGCAACAGCAGAGTCAAAGTCACATTTCTGCAGGTTGAGGGCTATATAAATTTTAAAATAAATAAAATGTCCCTGCAATGACCAATTAGCTAAACCAGTACTGAATGACTTTAAACATCTGAATCTCTAATATTTTTAAAGTAGACTATTAATACTGGAAGCTTTCAGAACACTGATAAAAATATTAGACCATATTTAGTCCTCTCTGACACCAAAAACATTCTGGGTTGTTTTGGAATTCATGGCCCAAAAAAGAACCTCATATAAAAAGACAAGCTTGTCAGCTAGACAAGATGGGTAACTGGTTTTTTTAAAAAAATAAAATAAAATATGAAGCTATTTCAGAATTAGTTATGGACTGCATTTGAACTTAAAAAAACCAAACTGAGTTCTGAACTGTATCAGAACTGTAACAATTGTTTCCCAGAACAGGACAAATAAAAGTTTCTTCTGAAATTTAGTCTACACTCACTTGGTATCCTGTTACAGATAACAAATTATTAGCTGTTCTTACCACTTTACCTTCTGCTAAGGTTCAGATACTAATTATATGGCAAATTATACAAAATAAACCTGGATTTGTAGTGCCAATTTTTGTAAAATCTTTTATAATAAAAATTGACTAATCATATGCCCACTGGATGGAAACTTAAGCATATGGAGCTTAAAAGCATGCATACAAGACATGTAAGATTTTTTTAAAGTGGGAGTAGACAATTGCCATTAATTAAGAACAATTACTTTGATACAGATTGTGGCTGAGATATATGTGCAATTTCTTTTAATAAAATTAGAGATCTTGGCATAATGTATTTTCAGAACAGCAAGCAAAACCTGTAGTAGGTATTCATGTATTCTATTGTTGATAAAGCTTTTATTTTAAATCATTTATTTAATAAATATACAAAGATCAGGAGGGGCAAATTATTTGCTTTCTTTGTGAATGTTGGCATTCAATACAATTTATACTTAATTTTAAGTACGGGACCGCCTGCTGCCGCCAGTTACCTCCCATCGTCCGGTGCGTCCAATGCGCTCTCGCAGGGAGGGCCTCCTTAGGGTGCCGTCGGCCAACCAATGTCAGCTGGCGGCCCCCAGGGGAAGAGCGTTCTCTTTGGGGTCCCCAGCCTTGTGGAACGAGCTGCCGGTGGGACTCCGTCTTCTCCCTGATCTTCGGACCTTTAAGCGTGAGCTCAAGACCTTCTTTTTTCACCAAGCGGGGCTGGCCTGATTGATTTTAAATATTGTGGGTTTTTTAGTGGGCTTTTAACAGGTTTTTTTTTATCTTTCTGTAATTTTTATTTAACTATTTTTAACATATGGCGTTTAAATTAGATTTTTAAATTTGGTACTGTATTTTAAAATTTTTCTGGTTTATTGTTGTTTTATCTGCTGTACACCGCCCTGAGTCTTTGGAGAAGGGCGGTATAAAAATGTAAATAATAAATAAATAAATAAAAATAAATAAATTTTATCACAGGAATTTTTTCCTTCACCGTCTATATCTTGTCCTTGCCTTATATTTTAGGGAAGGCCTAATCCTCATGTTATCCTCTCTAAACAAACAGAGATGCGAAATAAGGTTGTGATTTGGCACCTTCCCTTTTTAATTAGTCAATTAACTAATTATCTGTTTCACTTTTACTCTGTGTAGATAATAACAATTTTACTTTCAAATTTATTTTATTTCATATATCCAAAGTCTTAAATACCACATGAGCCACTTACCAGGATAACCATTTGACAATTTATTATAAAGCTAAGCATCTAAATTTAATAGCCAAAATAGAGAAAATCTTATTTGAACTTTTGAGTAAGCTAATAATCAGAAACAGGCGCTTCCAACGTAGTCTAAAACTGTACATAAATTGGTCTTCCCTAAAACTATATTTTAGTCACTCCTATTCTTAAAATTATTAAGCGAGTGGCTACAATTAATTTTGTTCTGTCCTAATTTCTCAATTTCATTTTTAAATTTAGTTCAGTTTAACAAATATGTTATTTGTTATTCATTAACGTTTTATTTAGCTTTGTATTAAATTATACATTTTATTTATTGAGCTGCCTTATTTAATTGCAATATGATTTAATTAATTACAATATATGCAAATCTGAGATAATTTGTTTTTGTGAGAGGTTAGTTTGTAAGTGGCTATTCATTCACCTGCTTGTTTCTAGTCTTGCACCAAGAAAAGATGCCCAAAGAGGAAAGAAGTTCTAATATATTACACAATATCAGTTTTTCACATGACTAGCATATAAAATATTGTACAACAGCTTCCATGACACTTGCAAAAAAATTTCTCATAGCACTCAAAATTGCTCTTGATGCCCTGGTAGGAAAATAATTTTATATATTTCATACCAAACTACTTTTTTCTGCTGGAAACCAAATAATTTTCCAATATGTGTGTTGTGCACTGTTTCATTGAGGACCTGTATACTGCATGAGTCAAAAAGAGGGCTGTGAAAATATTTACAGACCCCTCACATCCTGGATATAAACTGTTTCAACTCCTACCCTTAAAACAATGCGATAAAGCACTGCACATCAGAACAACTAGACACAAGAACAGTTTTTTCCCAAACACCATCACTCTGCTAAACAAATAATTCCCTCAACACTGTAAAACTATTTACTAAATCTGCACTACTATTAATCTTCTCATCGTTCCCATCACCCATCTCCTTCCACCTATGACTGTATGACTGTAACTTTGTTGCTTGTATCCTTATGATTTATATTGATATTGTTTCCTGATTGCTTATTTGTACCCTGGCTATCATTAAGTGTGGTACCTTATGATTCTTGATGAACGTATCTTTTCTTTTATGTACACTGAGAGCATATGCACCAAGACAAATTTCTTGTGTGTCCAATCACACTTGGCCAATAAAAAATTTTATTCTATTCCATTCCATTCCATTCTGAGAAAGATAATTCACTACATCTAGCATACAGCGCATTTTAAAAAAAATATTGCCCAGATAATGTTGATTAGTTTATTTTAAGTTCCGAGCATCCCTTTGGAATCAATCTCCACTCATTCAATATTCTGAAAACAGCTCTGCAAAGTTATCTCCTTCTATAAATAGTCTTACCATATTCTGAAGGCATTGGTGCAGCAGAGACTGAATGTGTAATTGAATCTTCGGAGCCAGAGATAAAATACTGGTGTCTTATACTCAATGAAACTTCTTCTTCAGAAGGGTCAGGAAGTTCCTCTATGGTCATCTTTTAGAAAGCCACCTTTGGCTAAAAAAGATTTTTTCAACAATATTTCATCAATTGACGAAAGACCCAAAATATTATTTGCTCGTGTAATTTGTATTTCTATTACTTACTAAAATATACTAATAATTAAGTGAGTCAAAATATTTTGAACATCATGCGCATTCATAGGTTATTGCACCTTCAATCATTCCTAAATATTAGAATTTTATAACAAGTTTGAGATGAAACTAAGGCAGAACGAAAGGCTTGGCAAGGCATTATTAATTGACATATGGTATAGGGCAGTGATGGCTAACCTTTTTGCCATTGCGTGCCAGGATGGGGTGGGTGGGGATAAAGTTCACGCATGCGCATGCCCATAATTCTATGCACCCCACCCTGTGCATGCGTGCCAACCACCCTCCCCCCCTGCTCCTGATACGCAATGGCCCGGTAGTCCCGTTTTTCTTTCTCACCTGGCTCCAGGTCCTCTCTATGCATCTGGGGAGGGCGAAAACAGCCTTCCCAACCCCGTCAAAGGCCCTCCGGACGCCGAAATGGCCCGTTTCCCAACTTCCGGATGGACAGGAAGTGATGTTTTCTGCTGTACCCAGCCACCACAGCCTCTCTAGGAGTCTCTGGAGGCTGGGGACAGCAAAAAACGTCACTTCCTGTCCAACCAGAAGTTGGGAAATGGGCCGTTTTGGACTTCTAGAGGGCCTGGGGAAGGCTATTTTCACCCTCCCTAGATGCATAGAGAGGATCTGGAGCCAGGTGAGAAAGAAAAAGGGCCTTTCCCACCTATTCCCAGGCCCTCCGGAGGCAGGAAGGCAGGAAACAGCAAGAGGCAGGAAACAGCCTGTTTCCCTACTTCTGGTGGGCCCAGAAGGCCTGAAAATCAACTGGCTGGCATGCGCATGCCCACTGCAGCTGAGCCGGCGTGCCCACTGATATGGCATGCATGCCATAGGTTCGCCATCATGATAGGGTATAGGGTTAGCAGGTCTCCTTATCTAAATTGAAATATAATATTGCATATGGTCTTAAATCCCAAAAATATTTTCTTGCAATTTTCTAGATAAAATTTGATCCTCACATTGCTTGAAAATCATGTAGTATAAGGCCAAGAACCTACTTGCTACAGACATAAAGTTATGACACATGTGATTAAATATACATTCTTGGAAAATCTTAATTTTTTTGTTTACATATTCTATTTCTTTTAATAGTTCTGTCAAATCTTTTAAGACAACATTTGTTCTAATTAATCTGAAATTTAGGAACTATTTCTAGAGAACTGGAGCAAAATGTGGGAAAGGTTTCTCAACAGATATTACTTTTTCTGTCTCACAAAGGCTTGCTAACAAGTAACAGCATTGCATCTTTAATCTTTAATTAAATATTTACTTTTCAACAGAAATAACTTTAAGGTCACTTCTAAGTAAGGTAGGTAATAAAATACTTTTCCCAAATGTGAAGTTATAGAAATAAAAACCTATTTGTTCATTGTTTTTAATGCAATGAAGCATTTAAAAAGAATATAAAAGGTTTATCATTGAACAGCATTTTGTGTTCTTTATAGTAGTATATAATTTAGAATAATAATCTATAATACAGATTAAAGAAAAATCTGTAATCTAGTATTATAGATTAATATGTAAGGGATGGTTTTAAATAGAATGAAGGATTGCAGGATGACTATTATCCGTATGTAAATATAAATTGTTGATCACTTGAATTCATAACAGGATTCTTTGTAAACATACATCAACTATTCTGTGGGAAATTAAGGTGTGAGCCGATATATAGCACTCAAGATAAGAAAAGCTATAAATATGATTAACTTCAGACTTGCATAGATTTCACCAAGTCAAAATAGAAGAGGAGTGTTTCTCATTCATGAGACAAGAAAAATAATTATACTATTAAATGCATGAGGGTCAGTTTTGTGGAATGGTTAAGACATCAGGCTAGAAGCCAGGAGACTATCACTTCTAATCCTGCCTTAGGCACAAAGTCACAGGATTTATTTAGCTTAAGATGATGGTACATTAGCTAGGAGACTACATACAGTGTTAATACAGAGTAGTTGTTTACCTGCCAAAGACTGCTAAGTCCATTTGGTTCACGCTCACACGCGATCTAAAAGTGTACCACAGGAATGCACTCAGAATGGCTAACGGCATTCAGCAGCAGCATCCAGGGCTTTTTCCCTCTACCAATGTCGCCTCGCATTCGGACATTGCACTCGCACAGATCTAGCATCGACTGCATTCATACTTCCATATGAATTGCCATTATTTTTCCCACTGAAGTGGTACCTATTTATCTACTTGCATGTAGCGTGCTCTCAAACTGCTAGATTGGCAGAAGCCAAGGCATGTGCAGGAGCTCACCCCGTCATACAGTTCTAGGACTTGAGCTGCCAGATCACAGACTTTCTCCAGTGTCTTTAAGCCACTGAGTCACCATGCTTCCAGTCACTGGGTGGCCTTGGACCACTCACTTCCTCTCACCCAAGGGAAGAAGGCAAATCTCTTCTGAAAATCTTGCCAAGAAAATTGCAGGAGCTCATCCAGACATTGCCAGGATTCACACTAATTTGAAGACCTCCCCACCCCAAAAAATGCACTAAAGGAAACATATCATTATTCATATACTACTTTGACCTCATATTACTATTCAGCTGCTATTAGCTTCAAAATTGCCAGGTTATTTCACCGTATAATTCATAAAACATGAATACTTCTATGGTTTATAACTAATCCTTGATTAACATCAATGGGGATCAGAAATTCTCATAAAGCATGAGGTCACATGTACTGCATCATTTTGCAACAGAAATCTGGGTACTCCTCATTACTGTCATTAAGCATGTTATCAAGTGAGTTCCAGGTGACTTACAAGCAGGCCAGCAGGCAAGTATGTAGGTGGGGCCTGTTGTTGCCAGGTGAAGTGACCAGCACAGGAACAAGAGTGGCTGCTGGACAGAGGGATGGCATATGAGTGGCCCATGAAGTGTAGCATAATGGAGTTAGGGTTGGCTGCTGCTAGGCAGCGAATGCTGCAAGCACTATCTTTCCTGCCAGGTTCCTCATTGACCTTCCATGTAGGAAGCCAGCAGGGAAAATTGATTGTGTGACCATTGAATACTGCACCAATCATAAGTGCAAGCTAGTTGCCAAGCACCTAGATTACAATCATGTGACCACAAGGGTGCTGTGATGGCCAGAATTCAGGTCTCCTTTGTCAGCACTGTTTTAGCTTTGACTGGTCACTGAACAAGAGGTTGATAAATCAGGGCTACTAAAGTAAAGCAAAACTCTGAAGTGAAGTTTATGTAAATACTCACGAAAAATGGGAGAGAGGGAATGTAAGACTCAGAATCCATTTTTTTTTCAAATGAAATGTTTTCTTAACAGCAATCTATAGTGCAGTCGTCTGTTATCATTTGTATGGACTTAAGTAAAACCCTTCACTTGTTTCTTAGATTTCGCAGAAATATCTCTAAATTCATATCAATTTGTTTCACTATTATTTTTGTATTTTATGAAAAGAAGATATATAAAAATCAATTAGGTGAACCAGAAAAAACACTCTCTTTTCTTTCCAGGTGTCTTAGAATAAGTTCTGTTTTAGAACTGCTATCCCATGATCTACTGATTATTCGAAGTTAAATATAGAAAAATATATTAGGAAACTTCTGAAAAGCGCTGTTTTTCTACATTTATAGAGGACAGTTCTAATTAGCTTGATTCATTGCAATCCAGTAGCTTAGGTACATCTGGGTCAATAACTGTAAATTATCTGAGAATTATATTCTGCGGACCTCTAAAGACAACGAGTCAATTTTAGTGCACTGGAACAATACATAAAGCAAAAGTTACTGAAATACAAAAAAGTTTTAATATTCCTTAAACATAATTACAACCTGTCGATTCACTTTTTATGCTTTTGTATACTTGGGGATGTCTGTTATTTTACGAAATAGATGGGCAAAACGATATATAAAATAAGACAGCAACCATCATTTCTGACCTATTGTTTTTATAGATTCCAATTCCACTACTATTTTGAAGGAATTTTTTCAGGATTCTATCCAATTTTATTTATTTCATATGTTTATGAATCCAGTCATTTCTCTGATAGAGCATATTATAATGTAATTTTTTACTTCAGGATATATCTGGGTGCTCTCTGAGCTTAGCTGTTTTCTGCCAGATGTTTCATTACCAAACAAGATAACATCAGTGCTACAAAGGTGTACGGCAGTGGTTCCCAACCTTTTTTTGGCCGTGCCCTACCTAAACATCTCTAAAATCCGATTCCTCCCCCCCCCCCCCCCCGTGACATACAATTCTTACTATTCAAAAAGTGAACTCCTACTCATGCGGCCCACGTTGGGAACCACTGGTGTAGGGTTTGTTCTCTTTTTATATACTAGTGGCTTGCCCTGTCAGTGTTCTTGGTGGTTTTTTGATTAGGCTGTTTACTATTAGTTTGTTAATCTGATTAGTTAGTTTGTTAGTCTCTTGATTAGGATATTGTAAACAAACAAAACAATAAAAATTGCTATTCTTGTATTAATCTTGGTATTCATCCGGGTGTTGAGTGCTGGTGCGATGGTGTTTTGGTTTCTTTCTTTCATTTTTGGCTTTTTGACGGTCTCTTTGGAATGTGGTGTGTTTGTGTGTGTGTGTGTGTGTGTGTGTTGTTTACTTCTATGAGCCAAAGCAGTTGGTGGCTGCTTTGTCTGAGTGCCAGGTTTCTAGTGTTTTTAAACTTGGCCAAAAACCAGTAGCTGGATATTGTGAGCTATGTAATTAAATCAGGTATCATGTATATGATGTAGCATATTGCAGATATTCTACCATAAAGTCTTAGCACTCAACTTTCAGAGCTGACTAGAATGTATATTTGGCAAATTATTGACTCTGAAAATTACTTTTCTCTGAATTATACATAACTTCAGGACATGATCTTATTGTTGTTTATTTTCAGTTTACTTCTTACATTTCAAAATGTAATCCTGTAAATTGTGAAAGAGTATTCTCATTCTCATGTGTAATTCTGAGTATATTGGAATTCATTAGAGTAATTAATTCTTTCCAGATAAATTCAGGAATGATAAAGCTCTCTTTGGTGGCCATTTTTCAATCCACTTTTATAGTGGACACTCTCCAGAATATTTGAACTGGTTAAATCTACTATTTTAATCTTTATTATAAAATACGTGTAAGAATATAAAATAATTTATATTATTTTAAATTGTAAATTAGATATTATTTATACTTTAATTAATAGGGCTGTCTACTCATCAATGACTCTGGGTGACTTACAGAAATATTTAAAGTTACAGGTCTTGTGTTTTGTAAATTGTGAATATATTAAGTATTATTTATTAGCAAAACAATTCTCCAATAATACTTACTAAGAGCTTTGTAACAAAAGAAAAGGCAAATACATCTTTGATGGACTTGGCTATGAGTCACACCTTCCTTCAAAACAAGTTTTGAATTTTCAGTTCACCAGCTGCATGTAGGTTATCTGAAGGAAGCCAAGCCACAGTAACTAGGCTCAGATTCTTCACTGAATATCTTTCACTTAGTTGATTCACTCCTTAGAGGATGGTACAACAGATTCCACATCTTAAATGTGCGATCCCTACATCTACTTGATTTCATTTAATGAATATGCTAAAGAATTCAAAGTCTACTGCAGAAAAACTCTACGTTTTAGTTGTGCATAGTTTAGGCTGCAAATAGCATTAAACACCATTAGGTCTTATCCTGCTACTAAATATAGCACAAGCTTCATAAACTACAACCAACAGTTCTGTTAAAAAGTTTCAGCAAGATGCAAAGCCTATAAAATGAATATTCTATATTGTGATAACTGCACAGAAATCAGAAGGGTTTTTTGTTGCAACTGGATATAAATATAATATCTAACTAATAAAACCTAACCACAGAAACATTTCTAATTTGACATGGAAGACATTTCTTAATCTTCATAAATTAAAGGGCCGTTTCCTGTTCTACCAATAAATGACAGTATTTCTGAGTGTTCAGACATAAACATGATAAAATAATGTTATACTATCTGTTCATTTAATAGAGGGATATTGACAGAAAATTATTAAACAGAAATTATGTCACAAAAAGTTTGATATGTCAAAGAAGTAGCCAGGCTAGTTCCGCAAAAAAATCTATCTATCTATCTATCTATCTACCTATCTATCCATCTAAATAGGAAAAAAAAGTTACTAGGACTGCTGTTCTATCTGGCTGCTTTACACATAGGGCAATACTTCTGTAAGTTCAAATTAAATCCTATTTCAATTAATCAGTAGCAAATAGGTAACTTCAATGTCAATCTATCTTTAGCCTGCAGTTTTACCTTAAATGCCCCCACTTTAAAAGCATGGCACCTATTAAAAGCTGGATTAGTGAAATTGTTCCTTCTTGGCAGACCAGGGGGCGAGAAAATCAAATCTGACTTAAAAGTCTTGGGCCTTAGTAAAAAGAAAGAAAAAAAAGAGGCTATTTGTACTACGGGTTTGATAAAGATGCAGCTGATCGTGGGAAATGGGCTCCTTCAGACTTCCACAGCGGTCCCACCCCTCCCTTCCTAAAAACCTCTGTTGCGTAACCCTTTTATACATTCAGAAACGCATCCTGGGTGCCATTCCAGCTGTCTCGACTTCGGCTCCCGGTTCCGCCCGCAAACATCGCCACCGTTCCATCTCTCGCCCCCACCTTGCCACAAAACCTCAAGACGCGCTGCCGAAATCAGCGGTGAGCAGCGCACGCAAACCGGCTACCCATGGCGCCACCCGGTGCACGTGCATCCGAACGGCAGGTTTCCTTTCAGACGTTAGGTGGTCCCACGTGACATCACACCTCTTTCCTCCACCCGCCCACCCCTCACACCACAAAGCTGGGCATATCCTCGACACCCCCCGTCCCCCAATGCGTAATTCTGCCTCCACCACCACCACCACCACCCGTCTACACCCACCCCACGCCACGCCTCCGATTTGGGGAATGGGGACCAAACCCTTCGGCGCGCTCTGCCCCGAAGTCTTTCCAGATAACCCGCAGGAAGAAAGCAGCAGCAGCAGCAGCAGTCCCCCGCCCGCCCCCCCCCCGGCTGCCCTCACCTGCCGTCCCCTCCGCAACTGCGGTTCCCGAAGCTCACGAGAACCGAAGGGGAAAGTTCCCGCCCACCAATCTGGGGCCCCGCCCACCAATCTGGGCCCCGCCCACCTCACAGGCGTCGGAGACGGAAGATCAGGTAGTCCCGCTAAGCTTCCTACGGCCCGGCCCGCCCACCCCCATGTATCTGCAACAAGGTTCTCCCCGTCGCTAACCTTCACTCCAGCACGCTGTTGTCCGGCCTGGCCAATCCGCATCGTTAACTCCGCCCCTTATCTGAGCTCTTTTGCATATCCAGAATCCCTCCTCCGCCGGCCTTCGCCGTCCGATGCGCGTCTTGCGTGGTTTAGCTCTCGGGGGTGAAAGCACCTGAAGCCACGCCCACATTCGATGGCCCTCATTCGCTCTTCAGTTTTATAAAGGCGAAGAAGGACGATGCGCATGTGCACATCTCGACGGGAAAGCGACTCGAGCGGCTTCATCGGGTCTCAAGCAATTTGTGTCTAGTTTCGAACGCTGATGGAGGGGGAAGATTTTCGCAGCGTCGTAAACATTGCAGAGCGTAGGCTCGTAAAGGCATATATATACATAGGATAGGCGACCCAAAAGCACTTTGTTTTTGTAACTATATCTATGTACTTTGATTATTGCATCCTCAACACTTATTTTTGTCCTTTTTTTAGGAACTTACGCTATCATTAAATGATAATAGAACAGTAACATGTTCTCTTTCACAAAAGTAACTTCATCTTATTGCTTCGTATAATATCAAAATAGGCATTTTACAGTGCTGCAAAGTATACATATACTAAGGAGGCAAAGTAAACCCTTCAGATTGGAGTTTTGAATAAACTTGCATAGCATTGTGCTAATAGGTTATAAATTTGTACTGGCTTTTCTGTTGGAATTAAACTACAGTATTCTTATTTTTAGATGGAATAAAACTATTCTTATCCTTATACTGTACTAAGATGGAATTAAATAATTGTGGCCTCTAAATTGTAGATGAAATAAAGAACGGTAGATAAATAAAAGTAGAATAAGATAGAATTAAAATATATATAAATAATAGGAAAGGACTGCCTTGAATAGCTGATAAACAGTGATATGTATATAAATGCTGTATGCTTTGTCTTTCGTTTCAAATGTGTTTAAAATAAAAAACTTTAAAAACAAAAAAATAAAATAAATGATTGTGGCCTCAAGCAAGCACATTTAAAGAAGAGCAAAAGAATATCCTTTTCCCCCTTGAATAGTTTCCTATTCCAGCAGAGCAGAGGAATATAATGTAACTCAGCCAGTCAGCTGACTGTCAGCTGAGAGCCAGTTTATGACAGTCTTAGATTAGTATAAGCAATGTGTTCTTTGACTATTTATAAATCTTAGTAAATAAAATTTAAGACCAGTTACATTTATAAATATATAAAGTTACACAGTAGACTCTAAAATTATGTAAAATGCAATAACATCCAAATTTACAAAAATTAGTATTTAAAATTTAAATATGATTATATGTAAAATTGTAGGGGAAAAAATCTAAGATTATATAGCAGAATACATTTCTAAAGCAGGAAATTGATCCATCAGGATTCAGCTGCTCTTCCATGCTGCTTCATGACACCTACCCAATTCTGTTCATTGCTCCTTTCAAAGGTTTAATGAATGACACATTTTGACATGCACAAATGTCATGGGTGTACTGTCAATGCATCCTGCAAAGCACCCTTTATGGCCCACTACACAACCCTGTGAAGGTTTTAGTTTTTAAAAAAATGCAGCATTTAGTAGCCAATATCTATGTTCAAGTGTATGTGCAAAAGAGGAAGGAGCCAAATGCCCTTGTTTTGTTTATAGCTTCTTGTCTTTTCTTGCTGATTTAAAACACTATATTTAATTGGGCAAATTTTCCAGGTATCTCTTGCTTTTCATTTTGGAATGAAAAGGAAGCAGCTGGTATCTGCATTTAAAACTCTGTTACCTTTGAACCTTTAGGCAAATTATCTAATTTCTCTAGTAAGTGGAAAGTAAAAGCAGGGGAACATTATATATTGAGAAACATGGAGATAATTATGTGGTGTGCTATGTTAAAGAAGAAAAATCACTAAAGCCAACTTGAACAATATCTCCTAGTTGGAGGGAGTATACCTTTAAAGAATAAAGTTTCAGCTTCAAGTGGCATGAAATTCTTCTAATGTAGGATTTTTCTATTGGAGTAACTAAATTTTATATTCTTGGAATCACACAACAAACAACCAGTTGAATTAGTTATAATAATTCAATAATTGAATTATTGTATTATTAATTAATAATTCAATTAGTTATAAAGAAAGAAGCTACACTGCAGCCAGTTCTTGGTCTTTCTGACTTCTAGGTAACCTATTAGGAACTAAAACTAAAAACTAAAAATTTCTCTGCATTTCTGATTCTTGATTATGTAATTAATTATGGTCAAAGACTAATCATAAAAAGAAATGTAGGATGATTATCTAAGGATATAATTTTAAAGGATAAAATTATATAAAAATCCTGAAACAATAACCGGAAGTAGTGAGTAATTTACAACTATTAATGAAAAATTTGCAACCTAATAGGTTTCTGATGATTGATCAAATTAAAAAGAGTGATAACCTCATAGCCACAGAAGCACCTGAATTTATCTATTTTGATCACCATTGGAAATATAAGGGACTTTGTAAAAGCATAATGGTACAGACTAATTGTCCAGGTAGTCCTCCACTTAAACCACAACTGAGCCTGGAATTTTAGACATTGAGTGACACAATTGTGGTTTTTTTTGTGTTTTTTTTTTTTTTTTTACATTTATATCCCGCCCTTCTCCGAAGACTCAGGGCGGCTTACAATGTATAAGGCAATAGTCTCATTCTATTTGTATATTTTTACAAAGTCAACTTATTGCCCCCCCAACAATCTGGGTCCTCATTTTACCTACCTTATAAAGGATGGAAGGCTGAGTCAACCTTGGGCCGGGCTTGAACCTGCAGTAATTGCAGGCTACTGTGTTCTAATAACAGGCTCTAACAGCCTGAGCTATTCCGGCCCCTATTGTTAAGTAAGACACTACAACCACCATCCTGGCTCTCCCAGTTCAAGTTGTTAAGCAACCATTTGATCATTAAGTGGAACACTAGGGAGAGGATGCCAGCCTTCCAGGTGTGATGGGTGCAGTAGTGGGCTGCAACTGGTTTGCCCAGCACCGAAAATGTGAGCATGTGTCCGGCCTTCCGTGCATGTGCACGGCTTCAAAAACACAGTGAAAAAGGTTGGGATAGCGCCGGGGTGGGTGGGCTGACCTTCCCACAGGTTGCAACTACCGGTTCACCCGAACCAGTCTGAACCGGCAGAAGCCCACCTCTGGGTCTGTGTGGGGAAAGGGACCAGAGCCTGGACCGTTTCTCCATCCCATCAGTGGGAACGATCATGAAAACGATGGCCTTTGTCATTGGAAAATCTCAGCACACTGGAGGTACACACTTCAAAACTGGCAAAAACACTAGCAAATTCCATTGTTCTAGAAAATTCAGAAGACTAGCATTGGCTAGCATTTTCCCCCTCTGGAGGGGCAGAGAAGATGGTGTTTGTTAAAACGCTAGCAACTGCCAACATTCTAAAAGGCTGAGAATGATGGAGTTTGGTAGTATTTTTTACCAGATTTGAAGTCCCTTCCTCCAGTACATGGGAGGATTTCCCCTCCCTGCATGGGGAAGAGAGGAGTTCCTTCAGTGATCTGGGGAAAACGGACCTCAAATCAACATCCCCTCTGCTTAGAATCTTACTGGGTGGTTTCTCCTTTGACTCTCTGGGGAGATGGGTGGAGAAGATTGCAAATGGAAATTATATGGTGTCAGGGCACTTGGCAATCAGTCATTATTGTGAATAGATTTCCAAGTGCCCAAAATGCAATCATGTGACAGGAGAGCGGGCAGCGTAATGTTTTACAAGAACTGGAAGTGCTTTGTGAACCATATAGCACCCATTCTGAGACCATTATGATTGCAAATGGTTGTTAAATGAGCAGTCATAAATTGAAGACTTACTTATATGTAGCACCCCATTTGTGCTAGGGCAGGGGTGTCCAAACTTGGTCCCTTTAAGACTTTTGGACTTCAACTCCCAGAGTTCCTCAGCCAGCTTTGCTGGCTGAGGGACTCTGGGAGTTGAAGTCCAAAAGTCTTAAAGGGACCAAGTTTGGACACCCCTGTGCTAGGGTAAAGAATTCTGTTAGTCCAGGTGACCAAAAAAAAAAAAAAAAGATCAGGAGTCTTTTTAAACAAATTTTACTAAAGGCATAAGCTTTGGGGAGGTTTTTAGACAGATCATTACCCTTTTAATTAACAAGTCTAATATATTGAACACCCATTGTGTTGGTTGAGACCAATGAGATTGCTTGAAACCTTTTGATGTATTTGAGTTCAGCAACTTTTCCTTCTATGGTGCATTTAGTCCATTTTTCCAAAATAGTCATTTTAAGGTCTGCCATTGAGTGTCCTTTGTCAAATTTGTCAATTTTAATATATAGGTGCCATAATATCTGTTTTAAATTCAATCAGCATCTTATGAAGGTCAAGGGTAGATACTATAGTGCTAGCAAGGAAAGGCCATAGTATAGCAAATCATTATTGAATTTAACTGCTTTTGATAGATCTAAACCTACCTAACAAAGTATCAGGGACCAAGGAAGTTCCCCCAAATATTTGCTAAAGTGAGACTTTTAATTGGCAGGATCAAATTCTGAGTCCTTCTGAGCAACTTGAATTCAAAGAATTGAAAAAAGGTCATTAATAATAATGTGGGTTTCTCTGATATTCTCAAATATTATTTAATTTTACCACCTACTTTTTGAGTAGGAAGCATTAACCCCAGTTTTTTCTTGCTGGCTCTGCAGCCAGGATTTTTATCACTTGTCATTAAAGTGAAGAAAGAAGGCACAATCAGGTTGGCAACTTGCATAGCTAGTTAGAGCAGGCATTGCCTTCTATGACAGCGTAGTTTGCAGGAAAAACAAGGGCTGGGCCCAACCCTAACCGCTAATTCTGGAAATACATGTCTTACTGGATTCTAAAACAAGAGCAGGCCTGTCTATTTTGAAACTAAGCATGAGGTAATTTTTCTCTATGTTTAGTTTCGTGACTTTAGCAACATGTACCACCACATTCACTATATGGAGTCACTTGTGTCTTATAGTGTACCAACACATCATTTCTTATAATTTCATCAAATAAGATAGAGGCAAGATAGGACTTTTCCAAATCCCTATTGCAATCAGACATGCTCCTAGTTTGGTGCTGGTCCTATCTAGTTTGTCCATATTAAATAAAAACTCTTGGGTATATGAGAAAGCTGTTACTCCGCAATCATCCTACTATTGAATAGTAAATAGAAATGATAGAATAGAGAACTACAAAAGCAAAATACGTAAGTTGATACAAAATGCTGTAAAATTACCACTAATGTTATGTAATGTTTAATATGTTGTCTTGACATGTCTTGTTTTTATACATGTCTCATTGTTTTTGTGTTGTTTTTAAAGACAGTTTAATAAAAATTATTTTTTTTTAAAAAAGAGAGAGAAAGCTGTTACTCTTCAAAACTGATCTTTGTATTCAAAGCACAATTTGATAGTGTTTATCCCATGAAACGTTGTTATATGCTGTCAACCAATCCATGTAAAAACACCTGTATGCTACATAGATTCTATATTTCACTTGGCACAGAGCATCTGGGGAATTATGACCACAACTGAGACCAAAATTTCCATTGCTTAGCGAGACATTTGTTAAGTGAGTTTTGCCCCATTTTACAACCTTCCTTACCACAGCTGTTAAGTAAACCATTGCAGTTGTTAAGTTAGTAATCCGGTTCTTAAATGAATCTAGCTTCCCCATTGACTTTGCTTGTCAGAAGGTCGCAAAAGGTGATCACTTGACCTTGGGACACTGCAACTGTCATAAATACGAGTCAGTTGCCATAGCAGGGGTAGATTCTGAGTTGTTTTCTCAAGAAAGCGACAGTTGCAGCTTTGGGGGGGGGGAGGTAGTTGTAGTCCACAGTAAAATATTGCCATTGAAAATGAAATTGGGGTTAGAGTTAGGGTTAGATCTCCTTAAAATCGGGGTCAAAATCAGGAATAGATTTCTAACCAAGCAACCATTACAGCGTTTCATTCAGAGTTGTTTGTGGTCTACAGTAAAGTATATTACACTTCCTTTTGCTTTGTACATGTTGATTCTGTTAATGCTAACAGAACCAAGAGTAATAAATTATATATTCTGATGTACTATGCATTACATACTCAGCTTGGATGCTGGTAAATTCCCTTGGCACATATGTAGTTCTGCTTTTGGTTTCTCTGCTGCTAATGAAAAATCACAAAATACAGTTTATATAACTTTAAAACACATCAAAATTAGCATTCAAGATATTGCTACATTTTCCTTCCCTTCCAACTTCTTTAAATTTCACGTTACAGGTCAGTCAGGAATAGAAGGTCCAGATACATAAGAAATAAGGAGGAAACTTAATTAATACTTAAAACATTAATGCTAATATTCTGCAGGGGCACCAGCTTTTGTGTGTGAGCTTGTAGTTGATAAGTTATGTGAACTCTTGTGTGTGTTGTGTACTAAAGTCAGCTGCAGATTGAAAAACTGCTTCACAATTAAGCATTTTTTTGAAAATTCAAAATATTCTTAAAGATCCATTTCATCCTGGGCATCCTTTTTTGGGACTTTTACCATCTGGTAGACAGTACAGGATAATAAAAACAAGGTCAAATAGGCTGAAAAACAGCTTCTATCCCAGGGCAGTAAGTATATTGAATTCTACTGTATAGTGGAATACTAATGCAATATCGGGTTTTCAATTCATAACATAACATAACATCAGAGTTGGAAGGGACCTTGGAGGCCTTCTAGTCCAACCCCCTGCCCAGGCAGGAAACCCTACACCATCTCAGTCAGATGGTTATCCAACATTTTCTTAAAAATTTCCAGTGTTGGAGCATTCACAACTTCTGAAGGCAAGTCGTTCCACTTATTAATTGTTCTAACTGTCAGGAAATTTCTCCTTAGTTCTAAGGTGCTTCTTTCTTTGATCAGTTTCCACCCATTGCTTCTTGTTCTACCCTCAGGTGCTTTGGAGAACAGCCCGACTCCCTCTTCTTTGTGGCAACCCCTGAGATATTGGAACACTGCTATCATATCTCCCCTAGTCCTTCTTTTTATTAAACTAGACATACCCAGTTCCTGCAACCGTTCTTCATATGTTTTATCCTCCAGTCCCCTAATCATCTTTGTTGCTCTTCTCTGCACTCTTTCTAGAGTCTCAACATCTTTTTTACATCGTGGCGACCAAAACTGGATGCAATATTCCAAGTGTGGCCTTACCAAGGCATTATAAAGTACTAACACTTCACGTGATCTTGGTACTAACACTTCACGTGATCTTGATTCTATCCCTCTGTTTATGCAGCCCAGAACTGTGTTGGCTTTTTTAACAGCTGCTGCACACTGCTGGCTCATATCTAAATGGTTATCCACTAGGACTCCAAGATCCCTCTCACAGGTACTACTATTGAGCAAGGTACCACATATACGGTACTGGTGCATTTTGTTTTTTTGGCCTAAATGTAGAACCTTACTTTTTTCACTGTTGAATTTCATTTTGTTAGATAGCGCCCAATGTTCAAGTCTGTCAAGATCTTTCTGTAACTTGAGCCTATCTTCTGGAGTGTTGGCTATTCCTGCCAGCTTGGTGTCATCTGCAAATTTGATGAGTTCCCCATCTATCCCCTCGTCCAAGTCATTGATGAAGATGTTGAAGAGTACTGGGCCTAAAACAGAGCCTTGGGGTACTCCGCTGCATACTTCCCTCCATGTGGATGTAGTTCCGTTGAGGACTACACGTTGAGTGCGGTTGGTCAGCCAGTTACGAATCCATCTGGTGGTGGTGCTGTCTAACCCACATTTTTCTACTTTATCTAGTAGTAGGTTATGGTCTACTTTATCAAATGCTTTACTGAAGTCCAAGTAAATTATATCAACAGCATTCCTCTGGTCTACTAATTTTGTCCTTTTGTCAAAGCATGCGATAAGATTAGTCTGGCATGATCTGTTTTGACAAACGCATGTTGGCTTTTGGTTATTACTTTGTTTGCTTCTAGGTGTTCGGTGATTCGTTGCTTGATTATCTTTTCCAGAATCTTTCCCGGTATTGAGGTCAGACTGATAGGTCTGTAGTTTCCTGGATCTGTTTTTTCCTTTTTGAAGATGGGAACTACATCAGCTCTTTTCCAGTCCTCTGGCAGCTCCCTGTGCTCCAGGATCTTTGAAAGATATAGTTCAGTGGTTCTGAGATCACGTCTGCCAGTTCCTTCAGAACCTTGGGGTGTAATCCATCCGGTCCTGGTGATTTGAACTCGTCTAGGGTAGACAGGTGTTCACTTACCATTTTCTTCCCTATTTTAACTTGTGTTTCTAATCTGTTTTTGTAGTGCTGTTTTGATAGGTTGGATTGTTTTTCCTTTTGTGTAAAGACAGATGCAAAAAATGAGTTAAGTAGATCTGCTTTCTCCCTGTTGCTTGTCATCTTCTTGCCACTTTCTCCCAGCAATGGGCCAATTGTTTCCTTGACTTTTTTCTTGTTTTTAACATGTTGGTAGAAGCGTTGTTTGTTATTTTTACTTTTGTCGCTAGCCTTTGTTCATTGTGAGCCTTAGCTTTCCTCACTTCATCTTTACAGGCTCGGGCTGTTGCTGATATTCTGCCTTAGTTATTTGCCCTCTTTCCACTTTTTATATTTGTCCTTTTTGTCTTTCAATTTGTCAGATAGTTCTTTATGCATCCATGCTGGTTTCTTTTGAGATCTACTATTTTTCTTCTTCATTGGTATTGTGTTAGACTGTGCTTTTATAATCTCACTTTTCAAAATTTCCCAAGCTTCTTGAGTTGTTTTCCCCCTGAGGATTCTCATCCATTGAATCCTTCTCAAGCTCTCTCTAAGTTTATTGAAATTAGCTCTCTTAAAGTCCAAGACTCTAGTTTGACTTTGTTCTACTACTTGTATTTGCATAATATAGATTTCCAATATTGCGTGGTCACTTGCCCCAAGGTTCCTGTAGCTTCAACACCTTCTATCATTTCATCTCTGTTAGTGAGAATTAAGTCCAATATGGCTGATCCCTTGTCGCCTTCTCTATTTTTTGGTAAACAAAGTTGTCTGGTCAGTTTGTTAGTAAGCTGTTGGATCTTCCACATGCTGCTGTGTTTCTTTCCCAGTTGACGTCAGGGTATTTAAAATCCCCCTTACTACTGTGATGTGCTTCCTACATACCTTAGTTAGCTGACTAGCAAAAGTTCATCTACTTCCTCTGTTTGGTTGGGTGGCCTATAGTATAGACCTATGGCAATATCGTTTTCACCCTTTTATATTGACCCAAATACATTCAAGATGATTTTCATCATTGTTGTGCTCTATTTCTGTAGAGATGTAGTTATTTCTTATATATAGTGCAACTCCACCTCCTCTTTTATTTGGTCTATTTCTTTTAAATAATTTATATCCCTCTAGCTGTATGTTCCATTTGTCAGTTTCATCCCACCAAGTTTCCGTAATGGCAACAATATCATATCTACCCTCATTTACTTGGATTTCTAATTCACCCTGTTTATTCCTCATACTCTGTGCATTGGTGTATAGACATTTGAGTCCATTTGGATTGATCTTGTGTTTACTGTCTACATAACCTGTGTTGACTGCCCCTACTTTCTTGCCACCTGTTGGTTTAGTGCACATGGTACGGCACTCACTGTTAAATGCTTGGTTTTGCTTGATAGCATGGTTGATAGTCTTACCCATACAGACATCTATGTTACATGCACTGATAACCCTTTTAGTTTTCGATTGCTGGGGACAGAAATTTTCTATATCAGTTAATTCTCTATCCCCACTGTTCAATTCAGTTGTATAGAATGTGAAGGATGAGTGTTTGTGTTTTATTTTTATAGTTATAATGTACACTGAAAATGGCATTTAATTTCAGTGTACGCGGTGCAGTGACATAAACTTAACTTTAGTATGTTTTCTTCATTTCTGTGTAGTTAAAGACTATATTGCAGGATCCAATCTAGGTCAGTAACTGGGACCAGAGGTTTAATCTCCTGAGCTTTTGAATTTGTATTGGAGCCCATCCTCAGGGAACTTCTCTCTATGGGAATGTGTGCTTTGGACTATTCCATGTGTGGTACCGTATTTATGTGGTGCCTGATAGGGTGTGGCTTATTGGTTGATTGAGATGTTAATGAGCAGCTATTAAGTCATTGGCTGTTGTTTCCTTGCACTGCCAAGTCTTCCAATCCTAAGTACCTAAGTGATATAATTAGTGTTGCAGACAATTACTGACATGCAGAAAGAGGATCCAACTATTTTCAGCACACTTCATTATATTCTTTCCCATAGACCATTCAAGATACTTGAATTTCATCAAATTTCAGTTTCCACTGCAGGTAAGACTCAAGTACCTGTAAAGTGGTAGTGGAATAGTTCTATTAGCATTTTTCATTATCTTAGCAAGCAAGGAACAGACAGATCAGTAGAAAATAAATTGTATTTCAAAATCTCTAGTGGTGATCTCAAGAAAGTAGAATACCATTTCAGAACAGTATATTGTGGAGAACTTAGAATGTTGTTTTAGATGCAGATGGATTCATCTTATGAAACATGAAAATGTTATTAATATTCAAATACATTTCAATTTCTTGGGTATCTTTGATAAACCATATCTCTTGCAATATTAATGTAACAATAAGATGTATATTGACTGACTCAGAAGCCTGTTGCAACTTTTATCTCTTAACAAGGAAATGGCGTGAAAAAATAGCTAACATAGTCACTAATACTACAATACTCCATCAATTATGTTTATATCTTCTTTTAAAGCTTTCCAAGTACATAGTTATCTCTGTCTCTTGCTAACACTACACATGACATAGATTATAAAGCATGTGAAGAAATTCATTATCAATGACCCACATGTTCCAATGCTGAGTTTCATTCAATGACCTGAGTTCTAGCATTACAACAGGGGAGACAAACTTCTCCTTTTATTTTCTCCATTTCATGATTGGCTCAAGCTTATTGCTCTAGAAATAATATTAAATCCCCAGTATTGAACTCTTTCTGAGGTTTAATCGGTGGTTGCTTGCCCCTGGTAGTAAAACCAGCGGGAGGCTCCACCTGTCAACCCGGACGTCATCAGGAAGCTTCTACGCATGCGCAGAAACTTCTGCACGAGTGAAGCGAGCACATGCACGCTGCCCCGTTGTGAACCAGTAGTAAAGATAAGTAGAACCCACCCCTGGGTTTAATGTAATCTACAGCAGATCTGTGAAGTAAGAACTGTAAATCAATCAAGACCCTGGAAAAATAAAGATTATCCATAATAATCAAAGTATTTACATTAGAATAGATCTACCATGACTGTGAGGTATTTCACTAGCTCGTTCTTGATCAAGAATCTGATCTGTATTCAGACTGACAACATCTCTTGTTTGCACTGGCTGTAAAGTGATTGGGAACCCCTCCAAGATCATATAAAGGGCATTTTCATTAGACTAATCAACTGCACCTGGTTGTGTTAATCCAGCCTTTGGGCAAGAGAAGATTACTGAGCACTCTTTTGATGCTGAGAGACATCACTCTGGTGAATAATTCATAGCCTCCCATGAACTGCTGCAGGTGCTCTTGCACTTGAAGAAATCAAAGCAGAGCTGGGGGGAAAAGTGCATGCTGAATTGGGATCATTATTTAATTCTGAAAAATAGAATTATGCAAAACAGCTTTATCATTTTGGAAAGTTAAAAGGGAGGAGAGCTAAAACTATTCAACGCATTCTTGGAGAAAGTCCTCGAGGAAATGAATGCTTGCTCATGCTGATCTTGAGATCGGATAAGACTGAACGGATTAATAAGCTTTTTAATGCTGTTTTCTTTGGCTTTGTAGATTGTGTTTCTTCCTAATTGGCATTAGTCATCCAAGGTCACGTTCAGTCCTTTTAGGTGACCATGCGGTAGTATTTTGCCTTGCAGACAGTGTTCTTGGAACTGACTTACAACTGCATCTGTCTTTGGAATTTCAGAGCCCAAAGAAAGTTTAAAAATGAAATACAACGAGAACCCATTGCAGTGGACCAAAAGCCAATTTGTAAAATGCAGTGTGTAACAAGAATTGTCCTGTTACAAGTACAATAAACTAGCTGTGGGCTTCTTATCCTAATTAGCTTAAATCCTTCTTTCTGGTTGACATCTGTTAAGGCAGAAGCAAGATACATAAGCCCTCTTAATCCCCTAGCTCAGTCGAAAATGCGACAGATATTTTTCATACGGGAAATTGTTAAAAGAGAGAGAATACACTGACCAAGCTGGGACTGAAGGTTTCTTAACAACTAGGCAATCTGCAAAGCAGTGGTTCTTCAAGATGAAGCTTTCCTCAAAAAATGCCAGCTCCCAACATCGGCTAAACTTGTAAGTTTTCATTCTTTTTTCATCTTTGCTTCATCTATTGACTATCTTTCAGTAGTGAAGAAGCTTAGGAAGGCAGAACACAATGGGTTGTACTCCTTCACGTAGTGATATTGTTAAGAATCCTGAAACAAAGTTGATGGATAAAAGAATTACATTAGTTGACCGAGAAGGTGAAGGTTTTTCATTTCCTTTGCTGATCAAAGACTCCGCTTCTTGTGATATTGAAGGAATAAGAGAGGAGGAGGCTCAAGTTAAAGATCACTTCTTCAAAAATTTATCAAGTGAAGAGAAGGATGTTAATTTCTATTCCTCATCTGAGGATCCTTTGCTGTCTGAGCTGGACCAGGAAGAGAAAGAAATTGAAAAGATCGTCTCAAAGACTGAGATAGCCGCTTCTGAATCGATGAAGTTAAACAAAGGCAAACATATGGCAGAAGCAATTATGATTAAAAAGCAAAAAAGTTCTGAATCAGAAAAGGCTGATGCTACCATGGGAGAGAGAAGTGAAAGCAACAAAAATCAAAAACACAAAAATGGGAAGAAGCAAAGGAACAGGCAGGGAAAATCAGGGCGGCCTTGCAAAATTAAAGAGAAATCCAATCCTTCTGTATGTCAGCCTGAAAAAAAGGTAGATTTCCCAGACGCTCTTGTTAAGGCCCATCAAAATGCATATGCATATCTCAATCCTAATATTGCCAAATATGAGGCTATCTTATGCATGACAGATCAGGTTACTGAAACGCAATTAATTGTGCAACAGTTGGTGAACTTTTTGCTTTTTCGGTTTGACGGAATCAACCGCCTTTTAGAAGAAATTATTGAAGATGGAAAAGACCTGCTGAAAGAAGTGGGAGGGAACCTGGTTTGGCCAGCTGGCAAAGAAAATCCAAAAGAGCAGCCAGATCTTCTGCAGCAATTACTGCAATACACTGTCAACAAAATGCAGTTGTTAAATGGAACTGTGGCCTCTTTAGCCTCTGATGTCCTGCAGGAGTCTTTCAGCTTTTTGCAGTCTGCAAGTACCTGCTTAGAAGAAAAAATGAAAGCAAAGCAACATCTTGATGAACACTTGGTCAATATAATAAAGAACCTTGAAGAATCTGCAGTTGGATCTTCCAATCATTACCTTGATGATATGACTCTTTATTCTGAAGACAGTGGAATAGGCATTGACAGTGAATCGGTGAAAGATTTGAATATTATTGATCGGCATGGAATGGAAACAAATCGTGAGGCCATTCACAAAAGTCCATGCAACTCCAGGAATGGTATAAGCATGTCTCAACGCTGTGCTCCACAGATAAGGAGTTCAATATCATCATCTGAGGTAGTATCAAAAAGTAGATCCACTTTTCTCCAACATCAAAATATCTTGAAAACCTTTAACTCTGAGCACTCTGATATAACCCATGAAAGCAATAGCTTCAAACAGAGTGAATTGGATAGCATTTCTTCCGCAAATGAAGACAATAGTGCCAACAGTTTATCTGAGGAAGAATGTGACTCTATAAGTCTGTTTGAAAAAGAAAAAAATGCTTTATCTAAAAGATCTATATCTTTTCCTGCAGCACGAAAGAATAGACAGAAGCCTTCCACCAAACAAATAGATAGCACAGATAATGAGATAATTCTCAAAATGAAAGATGCCATTAGTGAAAAGATAAAATTTGTTCCAGCTAAATGTCGGCAAAGGGCATGGATGGAAGATGAAAATGGAAAAGAATCTCTGAGACCTAGTACAGCCTCTGGGGGCCAGAAGACACGGAATAAACAGAAACGGACTAGGTCTGAGGTGTCTCTCAAAAGTAATGCTGAGGACCCAACTCTTTTGGAACTTCAAAGGACTCAAAAAGATCTTGACAAAAGGTTAAAATTATTTTATCAATTAAATGGAAAAGAGGAAGTCATTGATACATTGGAACTATTGAATCCAAAAGAATTGCCTGACTCAGAATATTTTGAGCCTCTTGCTCACAGAACTTCCACTAACAAACTGAAAGCATCTCTTGCTAAAAATTTCAATATACTGCCTGATTCTTCATGTGGATACAATGAAAATGTAAAATGTAAAAAATCGACCGCAACTGGCACGTCTTCAGAAGATCTGATATCTAGAAAAGAAAATTATTCTGGGACCTCCAAACTGAACACTCCACCATGTAAATCTGTGAAAAAATTAATTGAAACATTTAGCCCATCTGAAAGTTTGGTGAAACAATCAAACTTAAGAACATTGGGCCCAATAAAATGTGTCAGAAAGTTTGGACTTCAAAGCATTTCTCCCAACCTTCCACTTCCCAAAGGATTTGTGCCCTTAAATCACAAACATCAAGTTTCACCATTAGAAGATACCAGTTGCAAAAACTTCAGAACTAGACACTGTACTCTTAGTGACAATAGTTCAATGGAATTTGCAAGTAGCCTTGATACAAATGAGGATTCTGGTGAGATTGATATGGAAAACCTACCTCCTCCACCACCTGAAATGTTAATGGAAATGTTATTTGAATCAACTGAATGTTCAGGAGATATAAAGATGGAAGAAAACTATTTGGAAGTGGTTGATAAGACTACCAGAGCAAATGAACAGTGCATCACCAAGAAAATTACTCAGATTTCTCCACGGAAGAAACTTTCTATCTATTCACTTGATTTGTTACCAAATAAGAATCTCAGCAATTCCCCAGCTGTCAACAAAGCACCAAATAATGAGGTAGATACTATACCAAATAAATATCTCTTGGAGTTGAGTGCAACTCATATGTCTGAATGCCGCAAAAGGGATGATGAAATGGAAAAAGTTGCCGATCTATACAAACAGTCTTGTAAAATAATACCTCTTCCAAATCCTAAAGAAGCATCAGAACCAAATGGGAGCAATCCAGGAAACATGATTAACAGTGAAGCTCCTTTACCTGAAAAGCAAAGTTCTCCTGATTTATTAAAGAAAAATGAGAAAACCCCAGGTTTTATCAGCCGGGTATCATCAGTAAGAATACCACCTTCCTCACCTCCTAATCAGAAGAGGTTTCCAAGTCCACCACTGTATCACAGAGCTATTCATCAAGTTTCTTCTCCCATTCTACATCAGCAACCTAGTCCCTCAACTCAGTCCAGGTCAGCAAGTCCCCCAGTACAGAGGAAAGTGATTTCCCCACCACCCCAGCAAAATCTCTCTAATCCTCCAGTAATACGCAAACAACAAAGTTCCCAGAATCAAAAGGTGTCCAGCCTACCATCCCATGATCAAGAAGCAAACTTACCTCCTTTTGGAACTACTCCACCTATTTCCCCATCTCAGTTTCATAGATGTTTACAAAACAATATGGACTCCAAGGACGAGCCACATTCTGCCTCCCCAAAGTTTGTTAGCAATGCTCACTCAATATTTTGCCCAGCTACTTCTTCTTTATTTGAAGCCAAGCCAGTGGTGTCATCAAACATCAACCCAATGGGAGGGGCTATGGCCCACCCTGAAGCCTCAACATCTCTAAGGAGAAATAGCATGCAGCTCAGGCAACTTGTGGGTCAACAGAGGATGATCAACAGTGCCGCTAGTCCTCAGCCTTGCCTCAGACGGAGCTTCTCTGATCACAGGCCTGAATTCCAGCTTCCACAGCCAGTTTTTGTTACAGCAGAGAGCGACTCTGTGCTTAATCAAGTGAGGTAAGAAGCCTTAATTTCAAAACCTTTTCACTGCCTTTAGATGTATAGCCTGATTGTCAGGATCAGCATGGTTTATAATCCATAGCTCTTTTCTGACAAGCCATTATTTCCATGAGTAAAGGCTTGTAGAAAAGGGGCACATTTCCTTGTGGCACATCTGCACATTGGTTTTAGTAGTACATAATCATCCTGCCCTAATTTCTGACATAGTCTGAGAACACAGGCAGGCTAACATTAGCATCAGCCAGGCTGCTTCCTTATCGGGTTTCTTATTGTGAGAAAGGATTTTAAATGTTCTCATCTCTGAAACTAACTAGCTGGCTATAGTCCTTTTCTGGTAATTACATTTCACAAAGTTATGCTGAAGCTAATCTCTTGAAGAAACCTGTTGAAGAAAAGGTAGTGTGCTGATATAATAAAGAAGTGAACAAAGATGGACAAATTTTGCTTAATACTTGAGAATGTTCTTCTTTTAGTCAAGCTTTCTCTACTGGCCTAGGTGTTTTACATATACAGTATTTGACAGTCTAAATTCCTCTTGGTAGTGTTACTGTTTTAGCATGGCTGATACAGTGTGATGAGTTTTCCTATTGTTTCCTTACTCATCAGCAATCATTATTGCGGATTGTTCTGGAATCTCTTCATGTGAAGAGTATGTTCCAATGTTTAAAAATGTAAGAATACTAATAGACTTCCAATTGAAATTGAGCAAACAGTGTAATGCAGCTGCTAAAAAGACCAGCACAGTTCTTGGCTACACCAGCAGAAGCATTAAATGCAGATTATGACAGGTAACTGTTCTGTTTTTCTTCGTGGGGTTAGGCCACACTTAGAATATGATGACCAGAATAGTTAAGGACTTGGGCAGCTCTAGCTTACAAAGGAGAAAGCTAAGAGGATATGATAGTTGTCCCAGAATATCTTAAAGTTTGTCCCCTGCAGAAGAGAGCAAAATTATTCTCTGTTGCAACTGAGAAAATAAAGACTAGCAGATTGAAATAAAAGAAAGATATATTTATGCTCAACAACAGTAGGAATTTCCTAACCATCATTGCTGGACAATGGAAGAGTCTATCAATAATTGTGGTGGCCTCTTTCTTAATTGGAGGCTTTCAAACAGGAGGTGAAGTAGTGGATATTTTAGTAAATCCTGAATTAAAAGGCTGGACTAGATCAGTGTTTCTCAACCTCAAGAACTTTAAGATGTGTGGACTTCAATTCCCCAAATTCCCCAGGATACTGGCTGGGAAATTCTGGTATTTCAAGTCTGTATACCTTAAAGTTGCTGATATTGAGAAATGCTGTACTAAATGATGTATAGTAGCCTCTTCCAACCTGTACATTATATGTTTGTATGCATTTTATTTGCCAATCACGTTAATGAATGTGACAAAACAGGCACAAATTATTTTTAATAATTGAGGCTCTGCTCATCCTGTGACAACCAGTTAAACTCTTAGGGAAAGACTACTTGGCCAGCCTATAGTTACTGCTTCTTTTATTATGGCCATTTATTATTATTTTTTTGAAAGAGGACAGAGGCCTTAGGGTTTTGTTTTGTTTTTAATCAGCTATCTTCAAGCTTTGATTCAGCTTGACAACTTGTAAGCAAATAAATAGGAAAAAAATGTTTGACAGATTATTACATCAACAAGCTGGGTAGCAGTTTTCTATGGAACATTTATACTCTCATCAGATTCTGCAGTATAACAAAGAAATGTGTCAATGGCCCCAAATTAGAACTGTACAGTACAGTAATGTTCATTAACAGTTTCCTTTCCCTGAATAACAAGGGAATAGAGACTGTCAGACTTTGAAGCTAGGGGAGCTAGCAAACCTCTGTAATGGTATGGAAAGAAGAGGTAGATTACTTTATTCTTCATTTGGTCATTACTTAAAATCAGACACAATATGAAAAACAAAACCATATAGTATTTGAGCATGTATAATGAGTGGGGAAAGCTTTTATTTTAGCTAATGAATACCAGATTAAAATCTTCCATTTGTATAATGGTTCGGCTGGGAGCTAAAAAGGGATGCTAATCAAATATTTCACTTAATGTTAAGGCATCATATCCAAACATAGTAAATTACTGCCAATGTTGCTTACAAATTCTCAAGAAACCATTCTTTAAACTCCAGAAATAGGCTTCCAAATCACAAATCATAAAAGTATGCTGGAAAACTCTCTTATGTTATTACAAAATATTATTTTAAGGTTAAATCTCTCAGTAAAAATCACTCATATTATAAAACAGATTGATGTAAATAAAATGCATAAAATTTTAATTTATGTACAAAACATGGAGATAGATATATGTCCATACTAAGTTTCTCTTTATTTTTAGAGTTTAAGAAACTGTTCTGACATAATTCAATTTTTTAAAGTTTCCTATCAATATTTTACAATAGTCCAAACTATATTATTATGATTTATTTTACTATATGTTAGAATCAACATACATAGGCATTTTACTGTATAAATAGTATAAAATATTAGACTTTCCCTAATAAAATTAACCTACCTTGTTGATAAGGACTTAAGACAATTTTTTAGGAAGTGTATATTCATAGAAAGAAACATTGGGTAATTGTGATAATACATAATTGCAGGAAGAGGAAATGCTAGAAGCAATTCTGATTGGAGGACATGAGTTTTGTATCTAAATTATTATTTATCTCTGAATTTTATATTGTGATGCAGCCATTCAGGTTCTACAGGTTTTTCATCAGGTTTTGTCCATCAGCCCTCTAATTTTTCTTTTTTATGGTTACATTTTGGATAACTGGCTATGTAGGTTTTGAAACTGTGGCTGGCTTTTTCCATATAGTTTCTCTGCCTAGTTTATCCCTTGAAGGGGAAAAAATATTCCACAGCCATTTAATTTGAAGGCTATCCTCATTTGGGAATTGAATGGAGTAGGAACAAGAGTACCACTCCCTCCCCTCCCCACCCCCACACCATCAAAGTAATAAAAACAATTAAAAGTATGGCCACATAAGAATCTTTTATGGTACAGGCCGGAAAAGCCTATCATGTAACCAATGGTAACAGCAATGCAGCTGGCCAAACTTGGTGCTTTGTTTTAATGTCTGATCTATCCTGTACCCCTGTCAAAACAGACATGGAAGATGGATCCCAAAAGCTGGAAGGGACATGTCCACGGCAATTAAGGTGGTTAACAGGAATTGGACTAATCCTTCTCTTGAATGTATTAATAATCTCATTATAGTTAAAGCATGTTTGGTTGCATTGACAGAAAGTTGTGTAAGAAGAGGATATGTGTTACTCTAAAATGGAATGTTTGAGACAATTTTAGGCTGCCTCAAGTATGTATTGAGGATGAGAGGAAAGCAACAACATAAGGACTGGCATAAAAATGTGGTTCCTGGAGTATGTTCATGTTGTGGTTAAGAGGATGAAGTGGTACACCTTAATGAAGTACATTCTTTTGTAATTTTATGGTTCTAATAAAGGTAATACTCAACTATGGATTTGGTTTATTTTTCTCCATCAACCATCATAACTCATTGTAGTTTTTACTGAAGATATTGTGATAAATTCCCTTTTTTATTGCCCCTAAAAAGTTTTAACAGAAACATATATGCTAGATGTGTCTGCAAGAAAACAACCAAGTTTAGAGAGCACCAAGGACTCCTCATTTTAACCTTGAGCTGCAAGTATTCTCCTTCGTTGGTAGCGTGTATGCCAGTTTTAAGTAGGATGTTGTTATGTATCCTATGGTTCTACCAAAATTCAGGAAAATTGAATGACAGATGTAAAATTCAACATCTTGATAATCTCAACTTCCCAATTATGGTAGAATGCTTGAAAAAAAAATCTGTTAATGTAGATCACATGTTTCCTCCAGAAGTTCATACATAGCCATTTCTCTTACCATTTTTTTCCACAACAACCCTATGAAATGGGCTGGGATGAAAGTTTGATTGATCAAAAATCAACCAATAAGCTTTCATGATTGTAAATAAACTTGAACTTGGATCTTCCCAGACCTAATCCAACACCTGATCTACTACACTGCATATGCATAGAAGTCTCTAAATATTTGGGAACATAAACCAATGGGTATGTTATGCTGGCCAATTAATAATAATTCTAACACAATGGTAATTTCAGTGCTTTTCAGACTTTCCTGCTTTTTACATAAAAACAATACTTTGTATTTTAAAAATCCATTCTATGAATATGTGTTTAATGTGTGCATGTTTTATGCAGGTCACTGTAATATGATATTTGGAAAGCAAAACGTTTGCGCTGGGAATTCTTGTCTTCCAGGGATAATTTTATTGATTGTTTTCTTCAAAGAAATTGGAATTAAAAATGAACTGATAATTTTCTTCCTTTCCTAGATTAACATACCTTCTCTTGTTATTTTATTTGAAATATTAAATTTCATTAGGCTTTTTTTTCTTTCGCAGCATGGAAAATGGCCTTTTAAAGGAAGGAGACTCTTGGAAAAGCAGGTATTTCTCTGAGGGAAAAGGAATAGGCAAGTCATCTTCTTATCCTGAACTCTACATTGTGGGTCAAGGACTCCAGAAGGCCTAAGTGAAATTAGTAAGATTGGAAGAAGTCAGAACCCAGACTCAGGATATCTACATGTTGTCCTATGGAACCTACATTCCTTTTACTATCTATATCCAAGAAGACAAGTTATTGCGTAGAATTTGACAGCTGAACACTGTGAGGCTCTAAAATATATCTGTATTGCATTCTAAGCTGTAGAGCCCACAGCTTAGAAAATAAGAGTATCTATTTAAAATATGCAAAGATCAATAGTGTTGTGAGCCACAGAAAGCAAGTAAAATGCCAGTCATCTCCTACACAACCTAATTTTAGATAACTCTAATAAAGGAGTAAAGTCTACATAGTTTAGGGAATGACAAGGGAAAGCAGTCGATGAAAACATCTGGTGTAGGAGTCTCCTTTATCACTTATATTTTTATGAAAGTTTGTTGTTAAACTAAGAAAAAAGACTGCCATAGGAAGTGGGTATGCCTATTTAACAAAAGGATGCCATAGAAGGCATAGCCAGTTGCAAACAACTATTTTATTAGACAACAAAGAGTGGTTGTTCCTTGCCGTCCATTATTTACACATTAAGAACAACTGTAAAAAATTAAGAGTTTCTGGAAGTCTAGTTAACACCAAGGAGATGTCCATAGCCACACTAATGCTCATGGTCACTTTCTAGTATTAGCTTCTGCTGGACTACAAAAAGCTTAATTGAAAAGCAGCAATATCTATTAAAAATCTGGAAGCACAATTCAATAGTGCACATAACTCTTTCTTGGACAAAGATAGATGATAGAGATGATAGATAGATAGATAGATAGATAGATAGATAGATAGATAGATAGATAGATAGATAGATAGATAGATATGCTATCTATTACTAAAAGCACTGAGTTCTGTCTGTAAGTGAAGTAAGCAGATGATAATAGTATAAATAACTGGGATGAACCATGTATTGGAATAGTAACCCCAAAGGAGATTTTGGCCATCTTTGGCCAATCCACACATACTGCAAAACTAGGTTATATATCACCTAGTTTTTGACTGTATATCCATGTATTCTAATTAGCTATGCATCTTTGTTTTGTATTATTCTGCAGTGCCATCATTAATATATAAGGGAATAAAAATTTAGTAGCCGATATACAAGAGTATCAATTTAATACTTGTAATTAATAATTTCTTTAAAACTCTGTTTTTTCAGAAGTAACCTCAGTCATTGTATAATCACTGCTTCCATGTTTCAGGCTTCATCTTGTTTAGAAAAAAAATGTCACACAATTATAGCAGCTCTAAGATATGGATTTGAAGAGATGAAAGCACAATAAACCAAATCTTTCTTATATATTCCATTCAATTTGATTTGATTCACAGTGTAGAATTGCAGAAAGAGTAGAATCCCATTGCATTAGTAACGTTGATGAAGTTGTTCGATGGGATACTAAATCAGGTATCATTATTTAAAGCATCCTTTCCCAATGTAGCATACACCAGATGGATTGGACATCTGGACATGTAGATTATTCAATTCCAGTAATCCCAAAACAGGATAAAATCAAACAAATTTAGAGAGCATCAGCCTGGAAAGGTTCCTTTAAAACAGAAAATAGTCTATGTTGTGAAACATGAAAGCCGTAGATTTATTTTTTTCAAGAAGAATTTCTGTATATAAGCACACTCATTTGTTACTAACCTGTTTTCTAAAAAAAATCTGTAAAAGTATTTTAAAATTTTGTTTTATAGTTATGCATATTTTTGTAAATTTCACCACAGGTCTTCTCCACATATATATGATTATGAACATGACTTAATAAATCAACTATAAATATAACTTGGTAATTATTTTAAATATATATTTGTTTTTTGTTTTTAAATCTACTTTAAGAAACCTTGCAATGGAGGGATTTCTTTTTTTTACAATTAAATCTTTGTGTTTTAGACTATGTTTGTGTGATCTGTTGTATAGGCAAATGTTCAAATCTTACCTAATAAAATCGTGCCATCAGGGTGGAACTTACTGTAGCTTCAGAGGCATGCAAAAACATTCACTGCTTTTCTTAGGAAGAAAAAAGCTGTACAGTACATTGCACTGCAAGGTCAGCCCCAGTTGTGGTCCACCAGCAGCCTGCAGAACTGGCAGCAGAGTGGGACAGTGAGGAGACTGGGGAGGAACATGGGCCAGTCCTGGAGTATGGGGAAGGCTCGGACGAGGGCTCTGTGTCGGAGGCAGAGAGAGGGCCAGAGCCATCTGGGAGTTCTGCAGACTCCAGAGCCTCCAGAGTCGGACATCAGAGAGTCTGTTCCTAGTGCACGCATGCGCAGAGCTGCCAGAAGGCAAGAACAGCTAAAACAAAAGGGAGAACTCAGGAGTAAGGCCTGGAGATGATTGGCCCCTCCCATAAGACTTAAAAGAGAAACAAAGGCGCATGGGCCTTTTGCAGGAAGCAACGTTGTTAATTCTGTCCCAAGTCGGCATCTCTGTTTGATTCTGGACTCTGTGTGGCTTTGCCAATTAGGTCTTTCGCAGCATGTCAAGGGAGAGAAAGGTTGGTGATTCTCCCGAAGGACTTCTCCCGAAGGACTTTTTGCAACTGATTGGGACTAATCTGTGAATGAATGTAATTCACAGCTGTTGCAATAAAAGAGGTTTTTGGGACTATTTGTGTGTTTTAATGACTCAGGAAGCCTGGGTCACAACAGCCCCTTTGGTGCATGCACACAACATCATGGTGCATGAGGAAGAGGGGCTGGACTTGCATCTTGATGCTTCGTCATGGCTCAGGCAGCCTATACAGTAAATTGTATGAATTAATGTCACACTGGTGCCCTTTCTTTCTGTGTGGATGCCACACTATGGTTCCTTAAGTTCACATTTCAAAGAACAGAACAATTAAACAGTGGAATGATTTGCCTCCACAAGTTGTGGGTGTTCCAATTCTAGAGGTTTTTAAGAAGAGATTGGACAGCCATTTGTCTGAAATGGTACAGGGTTTCCTGCCTGAGCAGCAGGTTTGACTAGAAGACCTCCAAGGTCCCTTCCAATTCTATTATTCTGTTATTCTTTGCAATTGATTTTTTTAAAATTTGCTATCAAATATATCAGCTGTTTGCTGTGGAAACAGCAAAGGAATTTGGACATTTACAAGAAGGCAATGGAAAAAGTACCCCTGTTGTTTTGTCAAGAAAATTGCGTGGATGAGTTCATGAAGTCACCAGGAGTCACATTCAACTCAGTGAGTTGACTTGGCTTACAACCCGGAATGCTGGTAACCCTGTTTCTGTTAATATTACATATGTTCATGTGGACTACAGATAGTAGAGTTGTAACAAATTGGGACAGCCTATAAATTTCATAAAATAAATAGTTTCAACATTTATTTATTTATTTATTTATTTGCAAAAATATAAGTGCCATTTTGGAATATGAAATAATTCTTTATTTTTATACTGTTTATCCAGTATAGTATTTTTAGTTAGAATAGCATGTGATAAGTTCCAGTAGGACCAAAACAGTCACTCTGGTCAATGAAACTAAAAACACCACACAGAATATAAAACAGAGAATTTTCCCTTCCCTCAAGAGGGGGAAATGGAAGTTCTGTAAAACCTAGTACATGCAGTGATGAGATATTATAGCATCTGTATCTCTCTGCTTTGAGTGCTTTATTTATTAATTATTAATTATTAATTATTTATTTATTAATTAAATTTTTATACCGCCCTTCTCCCGAAGGACTCAGGGCGGTGTACAGCCAAAATAAAAACAAAGATGTATACAATTTAAAACAACAATTAAAAAGAGCAAATTTTAAAGGCTGATTATTAAAATTTAAATTAAGAAGTTAAAAATATTAAAAAACCCAATTAAAATACATCACCAATTATGCCAGTCCCGCTTTAATGAATAAATATGTTTTGAGCTCACGACGGAAGGTCCGAAGATCAGGCACTTGACGCAGGCTGGGGGGAAGTTCGTTCCAGAGCGTCACTGCCCCCACAGAGAAGGCCCTACTCCTGGGGGCCGCCACCCGACACTGTTTGGCGGACGGCACCCTGAGGAGACCCTCTCTGTGCGAGCGTACGGGTCGGTGGGAGGCAAAGGGTAACAGCAGGCGGTCTCGTAAGTACCCGGGTCCTAAGCCATGGAGCGCTTTAAAGATAGTTACCAAAATCTTGAAGCGCACCCGAAAGACCACAGGAAGCCAGTGCAAGCTACGGAGCAGCGATGTCACGTGGGAGCCTGGCGGCTCCGTTACTACTCAGCGCAGCCACATTCTGGACTAACTGCAGCCTCCGGGTGCACCTCAAGGGCAGCCCCATGTAGAGAGCATTGCAATAATCCAGCCTAGACGTAACCAGGCGTGGTGACCGTGCATAAGGCATCCCGATCAAGGAAGGACGCAACTGGCGAACCAGGCGAACCTGGTAAAGGCCCTCCTGGCGACGGCCGCCAGGTGTTCATCAAAGACAGCCATCCATCCAGGAGGACGCCCAAGTTGCGAACCACCTCCTTTGGGGCCACTAACTGCTTCAACAGTCAGCTGCGGATGCAGCTGACTGTACCGGGATGCCGGCATCCACAGCCACTCCGTCTTGGAGGATTGAGCTTGAGTCTGTTTCTCCCCATCCAGACCCGTACAGCTTCCAGGCACCGGGACAGCACTTGACCGCCGTTGGGGTGGTCCGGGGTGGAGAAGTACAGCTGAGTATCATCAGCGTACAGATGATAACTCACCCCGAAACCACTGATGACCTCACCCAGCGGCTTCATATAGATGTTGAACAGGGTAGGCGAGAGAATCGACCCCTGAGGCACCCCACAAGTGAGGCGCCTCGAGGACGACCTCTGTCCCCCTGTCAACACCGTCTGCGACCGGTCAGAGAGATAGGAGGAGAACCACCGATAAACGGTGCCCCCCACTCCCAATCCCTCCAACCGGCGCAGCAGGATACCATGGTCGATGGTATCGAAAGCCGCTGAGAGATCTAATAGGACCAAGGCAGAGGAGCAACCCCTGTCCCTGGCCCTCCAGAGGTCATCCACCAACGTGACCAAAGCCGTCTCCGTGCTATAACCGGGTCGGAAGCCGGACTGGAACGGGTCCAGATAGACAGTTTCCTCCAGGTGCCGGGGGAGCTGCCATGCAACCACACTCTCTACAACCTTTGCCACAAAGCGAAGGTTGGAGACTGGATGATAATTACCCAAAATAGCTGGGTCCAGGGAAGGCTTCTTGAGGAGAGGTCTCACCACCGCCTCCTTCAAGGCGGCGGGGAAAACCCCTTCCATCAAAGAAGCATTTATAATCCCCTGGAGCCAGCCTCGTGTCACTTCCTGAGCAGCCAGCACTAACCAGGAAGGGCACGGGTCCAGTAAACATGTAGTTGCATGTAACCTCCCCAGCAACCTGTCCATGTCCTCGGGAGCCACAGAATCAAACTCATCCCAGATAACCTCAACAAGACGTGTCTCTGTCGTCTCAGCTGGATCATCGCAATCTTGGTCCAAACTATCCCGAAGCTGAACGATTTTATCGTATAGATAACCGTTAAACTCCTCAGCTCGGCCCTGTAAGGGGTCATCCCGTCCCTCTTGATGGAGGAGGGAACGGGTCACCCGAAACAGGGCGGCCGGGCGGTTATCTGCCGATGCAATGAGGGTGGAAACATAGGAACGCTTCGCCTCCCTCATTGCCACTAGGTAGGTCCTAGTAAAGGACCTCACTAGTGTCCGATCAGCCTCGGAACGGCTAGACCTCCAAATACTCTCCAGGCGTCTTCTCCGGCGTTTCATCTCTCTCAGCTCCTCGGAAAACCAGGGAGCCAATTGAGATCTGCACCGGGTCAGAGGCCGCAAAGGCGCGACACGGTCCAAAGCCCCAGCCGCGGCCCGTTCCCAGGCCGCAACCAGTTCTTCAGTCGTGCCGTGGGTAAGATCCTCAGGAAGCGGCCCAAGCTCCGTCAGGAACCTCTCCGGGTCCAGAAGGCGCCTGGGACGGAACCAACGCATTGGCTCCGTCTCCCTGCGGTGGTGAGCGGCGGTCTGAAAGTCTAGGCGAAGAAGAAAATGATCTGACCATGACACCGGTTCTTTCACTAAATCTCCTAAATCCAGATCATTTACCCACTGACCAGAGATAAAAATCAAGTCTAGCGCGCCTCCCCCAATGTGTGTAGGGCCATCAGTTACTTGAATCAGGTCCAAGGCCGTCATGGAGGCCTGGAACTCCTGAACCACCGTCGACGACAAGCCGGCAGATGGCAGGTTGAAATCCCCCAAGACCAATAGTCTGGGGATCTCAACCGCCACGCCAGCAAGCACCTCTAGCAGTTCAGGTAGGGCTGTAGTCACGTAGCAAGGAGCCAGGTACGTGATCAACAGCCCCAGCTGATTCCGGTGGCCCCACTTCACAAGGAGGGATTCACAGCCAGCTATCTGAGGAACAGTGGACTCCCTCGGTTCCAGACTTTCTTTAATCACAACCGCCACCCCCCCACCCCTACCTTGGGTCCTCGGCTGATGGAATGCATGGAAACCCGGAGGGCACAGTTCGACCAGGGGTACACCCCCTTCTGTGCCCAACCAGGTCTCCGTAATGCCCATAAGGTCCGCGGACTCCCTCTGAATAAGGTCACAAATCAGGGGAGCCTTGTTAACCACGGACCGGGCATTGCAAAGCATCAGCCGAAGACCCAAGCTCTGAGGGTCTTGACCATCCGGGGAACGAGTGAAGACTGGGGGGCCGGAGCATGTGATCGCTTTTAAACATCGAACACGTGCTCCCGAAGAGCGATACGGCCCCCTGCCTCCGCCATATCTGCCCCTCCCACTCACCGTACAGATGGAATAATGTTCTCCGCTCTGTACAATCCCCTCCCCCCCTGTCTTCGGACCAACTGAAATAGTGTCGTGAGCCCGCGTTGGGACTGGACATACCCTCCCCGACGGGTCACTCCCCCTACCCCTCAATCCCTTCCCCCCCTTTAAAAGCCCCTTATTAAAAAACCTATTAAAAAAACCCCAGAGATTCTTCTTCGAGGCATGCCACCTCTCTGGGTCCCAAGACCCTTCATTAAGGTAGGCCCTCAATAAAACAGAGGGCCACTCCTGCGAGGCGGGGGAACCTCGCAGCCGTAAGAGCTCAAGCGCCGAGTAACTCATAGTAAGTTCAGGTAACAACGGAAGAAAAGGGTATCCCGAGCCAGCAGTTCACTACAGGTGTAGTAAAACCGACCCCCTGTCCGTATAAGATGTAAAACGGGGATCAAACTGTCCGAAGTCCGCTGATGGAATTAGCGGACCGGTACACCACTGCCAGGCGAACACCATAAGGAACGACCATGTTTAAAGTTAACTACGTCAGACAGTTAACAATCATGTCTGCAATGCCGCTGATGACAGAAATAGCGGCCATTATCGTTAACTTAAAATCAGCCATAAAACTAGGCCTTTAAAGCCTAGGATGGTAAGAGGCCGTCCAAAGTCGTTCACAGTCAAATGATACTCCCGCTGATGTCCTTCGCGGTGAGGTGAACGCCGAGAGCCGGAAAAAAACATCCAAGCCGTCAAGCCCTGCCGATGTTGGGGCCAATGTCTAAGCCGATGTCCAGGCTCAAGACAGAGCCGATGTCCAGGCTCATGACCAGGTCGATGGTATTAGGTCTTAAATCTAGCGGAAAAATTCCAGCCGCCGATGGTAACTTGCGGCAGAACGACAATCTGGCAATCCGGCAATCCAGGAGGCCGACAGGCCGGAAACCAACAGGCCGGCAGGCCCGCAAGTCAGCAGGGCCGGCAAGGCCGGCTGTCCATCTCCGGGGAGCGCCAAACCGCACCCCCCCGAAAATGAGCGCCACCGTCCCTTTCCCGCAAGCCGGCAAGCCCACAGGCCCGCAAGTCAGCAGTCCGGCCAGCCAGCAGATCGAAAAGCCAGCTGGCTGCCAAATCTTCAGGGAGCGCCGTTCCGCACCCCCCAAGATGGCCACCGCCGGCCGCTGCCCAGTCATGCCTCCCGAATCATCCACGCCGAAAACCAACAGGCCGGCAGGCCCGCAAGCCAGCGGGGCCGGCAAGGCCGGCCGTCCACCACCGGGGGGCGCCGGACCACACCCCCCCGAAGCGAGCGCCGCCGTCCATCCCCCGCGAGCCGGCAAGCCCACGGGCCCGCAGATCGACAGACCGGCCAGCCAGCAGATCGAAAAGCCAGCTGGCCGCCGGAACTTCAGATCTTCAGGGAGCGCCGTATATGCTTAAGAGAAGTTAAATTATATATAACATTTGATCATTTTTTCCAATAGTGTGGCAATGATGATGTAATCAGAAATGAAAGAGCCATAATATTAATTTTTGGAAAGTAAGGAATTAGTATATTTTTTACAATTAATATTAAAAAATGTGTTACTCCTACTGGAAGCTTAATGAGCCTATTCCTCTCATTTCCTACCAGCGTAATTGAATATTTTCTAATGAACTGGGAAGAGCTTAGGTCTGCAGGTTATCTACCCTTTCATTACATTATTCCAAGAAGCCACTCAAATATGCAGATTTATTTAATTCATCATTCTGATATTCCCCTTTTCTTTTCCAACTAAATGCACATCCAAGAAGTCTATTTAATAGGTTTTCTTCCAGCCTGGAGGATACACAAAGGTATGCCACTATAATTTGCCCCATTATCAAAGCATATCTCTATTCTGCCTTGGTAACAAGACCAGCAAATGAAGCTGTCCTGACAGTTTAGTGCCAGGTAAATAAAGTGTGGTGATTGAGGTGTTTCCTGCCAGCAAAGACATGCTCACTAATCACTCTTTGTCAAGTGAAGTGAGGCTAGGAGAGGAGGCAACTTTAAATCAGAGGGGTCCAACCTTGTCAACATTAAGATTTGTGGACCTAAACTCCCAGAATTCCCCAGAACTCCATGCTGACTAGGGAATTCTGGGAACAGAGTTCACAAGTCTTAAAATTGCTAAAGTTAGACACCCCTGTTTTAAACACACACACAAAATTACAGGTGAGGTGGGTTCCTCTGCCTCCTCCACCTTCCTGGGAAGCTTCCATTCACTGTGCAGATAAACTGTAAATTATCTCCCAGTCATTCTCTCACTATCTAGCTTACTCAATCTGTTCCTTGTGCTTTCTCTGACTCTCTTGTTCTCACTTCTGGCTTGTATTTTTTCATCACTGTTCTGTCTCTTGCTCCCTTGCTTGTATTTCTTGATTACTCACTCATTCCTTGCCGTCGTTCACACTTTTTCTTGCTCTATATATCATTCCTCCTTGGTTACTCATAGGTTCTCTTTTGCAAGTGGGGATCTTTTTACTGGTTGTCACTGCCATGTGAGCTTCTTGACAGTCCCTGCCTGTTAGTTTTTTATTAGGGATGTAAGAAGTAAAACACGAGAGTACTATTGCAAAAACTGTTTGTCCTTCTGACGGTGTTTCTCAATTTCTTCAGAGTCCTTTTAAATTGTGTGCTGCCTCTTTTTGCCTGAAGTATTATCCTTCTCATCTTTCCTATTACCTACTCCTATTGGTATCTTATGACTCTCACTTTGTTGGTTGTATCTTATGATTTATGATTTATCACTTTTTTACTTGTAGATACAGAGAGAGCTTATGCTCGGCAGACAAATTCCTTGTGTGTCCTATCAGACTTGACCAATAAAGAATATTCTATTCTATTCTTTAAAAAAAAGTATAGAAAAATCTACCACAAATTCATATCTCCAAATCTAATGAAGAATTGTGGCATGGAAATAAGAGAAGTACTACTGTGGATATGTTTTGCTACCCAGTTCCAGAAATAAGAGGAGAAGCAGGAAAGCAAGAAAGTATTGCATTGTTGATGGGAATAGAAAAAGGAAACTAATGGATCTAAATAAGGAATGTTCATCAACAGACATGTTCTGAGATATAGAATATCAGGGAAGAAAGAGATGTTTGCTGGATGAAGGAGTTGATAAGAAGTCAATATAAGTCAGGGCAGCATAAGCCCAGTACAATGAGGCAAAAGACAATTTTGGCAGCACAATGATGAATAAACAATGGAAGAAGATCAGAAAGAAGAAAAGAAAGAAATAACCACCAGAGAAAACAGTAGTAACTAAGGAAAATTTAGAGGAAAACTACAGAACTCACTGAAAAATTTGTGAAATAAATTTTATACCAAATTCTCCAGACTGCTTCTGCAATTGTAATAAAATGGGTTTTGGGTTTTGGTTTTTTGTGTGGGGTGGTTGTTGTTGTTTTGCCAGTTTGCACGGTTAACCCACTCCTGAATTTCACTGAGAACTCAAAAGACAAGGGGAAAAAATGTTGGTATTGGCTTTTCTCTCTTTTTCTTTCATGTTCTAGATTAAAAATACATTTGCAATCTTTTTCTTTTTATATTACTCCCATTACTAATGTATCTTTCAAAATTATCCTTTTCAATATAATATCCACACATCCTGTGGATAGCTAGCATTTTAAAGCTGAAAAGTATGAGCTTTTGCAGCCTACTCATTTGGGAAGCAATTAGGAATTTCTTTTATTTTTAATGGGCCTATGGTTTGACATCTTCAGCATTTGAAAATGGAATGAAAAATGTGTGTTTTGCCTACCCTGTGGAGAATTAGCCTACCAGTTTTCAACATGATCTAGGGTACCCTTTTACAGACAAGGAAAATTATTCATCTATATCAGGGGTGTCAAACTCAAGGCTCGGGGGCCGAATCTGGCCCACAGGGTGCTTAGATCTGGCCTATGGAGCTGCCCTAGAAACAGCAAAGGATTGGCCCATGGTGCCTCTGCCAATGAAAACGAAGCTCAGGAGGTCTGCAAGCAGCCCTCCTGAGTTCCGTTTTCGTTGGCAGAGGGTTGCAGGATGCCATTGCAGCCAAAAAAAAGAGCTCAGGAGTCCATTTTTGCTGGCAGAGTACTCAGGCCACCACTGGCGCCCCAACACGAATGCCGTTGAACTGGCCACACCCACCCTGGCCCCCCAAAGTCAAACACAACCCTGATGCAGCCCTCAATGAAATTGAGTTTGACACCCCTGATCTATACACTACTAAAACTCTCTTTTTGATACTTTGTGACCTTCAATTGGGTGAAATACTGGATTTTAGAACAAAATTTTGCGAGCAAAGGTACTTCAGACAGCTAAGTTACAGAATGCCATGACCCTTTACTCCAGAGGAACTGAAATTTGGGACCTTCTTTTGCTGTTTCATTTTTTCCCTGCTGTTCAGTGCTACTGCTGTGCTGCCATAGTCACCTACAGTCATGTGATCATATTTGTTCCTTCATTTTCAACATTCCCAGAGCTTCCCACAAGTTGTAGGGAACCTGGAAGGCACTGATATGATTGCTGAAGCTCTTTGCCACCTTCCTCCTAGCAAAGTTTTTGCTGGTGGGAAGCTTGCAGGAAGAGTCAGTAGAGAAATGGTGTATCCATCCCATAGAAGCACAGTCCTTCTGTATTTGCCCTAAACTAGCCAGCCATGAATTCCTTGCTCCCTCCTCCATATAGCAGAAGCTGTTGGGCTTCTGCGGGTTGGGCTGGGAAAAGAAGGGAAGGGAAGGGAAGGGAAAATTTCCAGTGCTCACTGCCAATTTTCCACAGAAATGGGGAAGCTGACAAGAAATTGTTATTTTGCCTGCCTGTGATCATTCTGTTTAGGTAAACAATGGCCCAATAGGTTATGGCTGGTCTAGGTTTGATTTAAAATAACAGGTTTTAATGATTAAGGGGTCATCTACCTTTCATATTTTGATCTGAGATGAATGTATAACTTTACCATTTGGGGTCCAACAGATGTGAAATCTGCAGACATACTTCTATTCTCCATGAAGTCAAGCCATTCTCCAAAGCACCTGAAGGCAGGACAAGAAGCAATGGATGGAAACTAATCAAGGAAAGAAATAATCTAGAACTAAGGAGAAATTTCCTGACAGTTAATCAGTGGAACAACTTGCCTCCAGAATGTGAATGCTCCAACCTGTAAGTTTTTAAGAAGAGATTGGACAGTCATTTCTCTGAAATGGTATAGGTTTTCTACCTGAGCAGGGGGTTGGACTAGAAGACCTCCAAGGTACCTTCCAACTCTGTTATTCTGTTATTCTTTAAGAATATCTTTTGAGATTTTTTTTAAAAAATGTGAAAATTTTATCTTTTGATAATTCCTTGAGAATGCTGTACATACAGAAATCACACCTTTTAAAAATTATTTTACATGCATTCATGTCCTCCCTTTGGACATTCAGAAAAACAACCCTAAATAAACTGGTTCAAAGATTATTTATAATGGAAGTAAAAAGCAAGTATCATAATCAGTTAGGCTTTCCCGATTTCTTTCTCTTAACCTTCCCCCATAAAACTGATCTTAGATGCTGATTTTGGCAATTTTAAACTCATTTGGGATGGATCTATGTATATGCTATGCAATCTTTGAAATGAAGTAGAGTTTGAAAAACGCTCATTTTCAGAATAAGGCAAAGCAATAAAATTCCTATGGTTGCCACCAAATCTCAAAATTTATACAAAAATTGTAAGCAAAGCACTTTAACTATAACTCAATCATTATTTCCTGGTATTGTAGAAATTCAGATCAAATTGGAGATATCTGTTACTTTCAGAGCCAATTTATCACTGACTTCTTAAAGCAGTTCCTTCAAGTTTTCTCCAGTTGCCAAGGAGCAGTATTATGCAACACCAAGTTCAAACTAGCAACATTGATTTGAATGAAGATCTTTTTTTTTAAAATGTGGATTTATTTTTAACTTATGAAATCTAAATTAAAATAGGAATATACATTTCTTTATTTGGGATAAAACATATGCACAGCTCTAAAGTTACCACACATTAAAGCCACTTTCCAAAGAATGAGTAACATTCAGTATCATTTTATGCTTGTTCTTATTCTAGAACTAAAAAACCCAATTTGGTTCATTTTATTAACTGTTGTTTCCAAAATGTTCAGGAGTGAAAGTCTTCCGCTTTATTGTTAGCCAAAAGGTGTATTTGATTTTCACAATAAACAGGAACACTTTGCAAATTTAACTGCTTTAATATGGACATATAGACAGTATTATAGCATGGAACTTGACACACAATGAGGCTGTTCTTTGGCTTCTCATCATGTTTCAATACATTTATGAAAGTTTATGGGGTGTCACTTCCTCAGCCAGGAGCTAACAGTTGGCAAGGACACAAAATAAAGATTTCATAAAGCATTTTTTCTGTACAGCTTTACCTGTACAATAGCTTTCTTGGCCACAGAGGTCATATATGCCTTGTTTAAATCATGAAGCTTGGACAACATGAAATTCACTGTGCTGAGATCTAAATCAGAAATAAGTAGCCACAATGTTTATATTTTCTATCAGTTCAGGGTATGGGAGCCCTACCTTTTTTTTACATCTGACCAGAACCATGGTTCAAGAAAGTGGGATCCTAAATAGGATCCTAAGATAATGCAATATAATTCAACATCCTGATTTTGAATTGATTAATTAGGTGCAAGTTGGTATTAACATTTAGTGACCACATAGATGGATTTTCTTCGGGACAATCCTCCCCAACTCAGTTTTTTCAGATTTTCCAAAAGTGCACAATGCCACAGTAACTGACTCCATCCACCCTGCTATTGATCATTCTCTTCTTCTCTTCCCTTCTGTAGCATTTTTAAAGGAGCTAGATCTTCACATAATGTGTCCAAAATATGATAATTTGAGTCCAATTAAATTCTATTTATCTGACTATCCATGGTATTCTCAGGAATACTTACTTTAAGTATAATTTCTTTAAATGAATATATTTTTCCATCATGATAGTGACATTTTACTTAAGATTACAAGATAAAAAAATTAATGACATTAAGGTGACCAGGCAATCCCATGTTTTGGACAATAACTGAGTACCTCGGGACACATTGCAACAGAAATCTTCCATGGAAGGCAGATCTTCTGATCTACTGAGTTGTTTCTCCCTTTTGATTTTTTTCTTTTTTAATATTAAAAATGGCACCATAGTTCTGCCTTCACTTTACTCTACAAGGGAATATTTGATATATCTGTATAGTTTTCTTCAATAATAGAAAAGAAAGAGGTAGAAAGGAATTAAAAATTTATCTCCTCCCAAATTCTTACCGTTTTCCAGCTTATCTTGTAGTTTGCAGCCCTTGCAATTACATTTTTTTAAAGGGAAGAGACTGATGAAGAAAACTGGATGCCACTGAACATATTCTCCAGCTTGACCTTGGGGAGAGCATGCTTGCAGATACCATATCTGGCTAATGGTTAAAAATGTTCTTGCCTACACAACTGTTTCAGGTGTGGAAAACATATTTTTCTTCTCTGTCTATACAGATTCTAAACCAAGAGCAGCTCTAAGTTCGGCAACAGGTGGGAAAGGATTGTTCCAATCTATTTATAGCTGCCTCCTTCTCTGGTAGCTGCTTAGTCAGCCCTACAGGGATTGCTGAATTTGTCGTTCTGTTCTTGGTCGTCTCTGTCAGCCACACTTGAGGGATCACTTTTGTATCTGGCCCCTAATACTAATAAGACCCATACAGTGTTCATCCAGATTCCAACATTTGATTTTTCATCTCGGTCTTAAAAATAGCATCCAAGCAGATCCTACTGGCATTTCTGAATAGGGAAAATATTTCTTTATTCTCTCTCTCTCTTATGCATACACGCAGGAGGCTTTAAGCTAACTGCTCAACTTAATTATCATGCCTACGAATGAAGACAGGACAACAATTGCTCATAAAGAAATTTGGCAGAAGGGTGGGAAGGGTTCAGAGACAATCAAGAGAAAACTCTTTGTTGCATCGCCCACACAAAACATAGGCCATAAACTAAATATCTCCAAACTACATGTAAACAAGTTTCAATCTTTTTCTCAGGTTATGGAGGGTTAGAAATATCAGGAAGCATAAGACCCTGTACATTTGTAGATTTGCAATTTTTGGTATCTGTGTGGGTTTGCTTTATCTTAGCATTGCGAGAAAAAATGATTCCAAGGTGTTTTTTATCCAAAGCAGGCAGACCCAGCCTTTCAAAGAGGTAGAGTATGTGCATTAATTAAAACTTCCTCAAACTAAAATGGAACAAAGCTGGATTGCATAATGTCAAACCTCTTTACTGAAGAGACCAAGGATCAAATCTTACAAAATATTCCCTTTTCCTCATGTTATTTTTACATTTAAAGTTGTCCTTTCTAGACTCTTGCCCTTGAATTCCCATCATTGTCTGCATTTATTGATTTATTCTGATTGGCTTTGAAGAGGATTTATACCTCCAAAAAGGACTTGATTTGGAAATTCTATCCTCATATATGCACCAGTGGAAGGTTTTTATTTTATTTATTTATTTATTTATTTATTTGTCGTAACAATATATACAAGCATTGCATAAAGGATTATATAATATATAAACATATATATGAGGAGAAACAAGGTACTATAAACATATATATATATAGGGGAAGAAACAATAGGACAGGAACGGTAGGCACGTTTGTGCTCTTATGCACGCCCCTTAGAGTCCTCTTAGGAAAGTGGTGAGGTCAACCATGGATAGATTTTGAGTAAAGCTTTTGGGGTTATGAGAAGAAACCACAGAGTCAGGTAATGCATTCCAAGCATATATAATTCTGTTACAGAAATCGTGTTTTCTGCAATCTAAACTGGAGCAGTTGACATTGAGTTTAAATCTGTTGGTAGTTCTTGTGATATTGTTATTGAAACTAAAGAAGTCATTGACAGGAAGGACATTACAACGGATGATTTTATGAGCTAAACCCAGGTCCTGCCGAAGGCGACGAAGTTCTAAGTTTTCTAGACCCAGGATATCAAGTCTGGTGGAATAAGGTATTTTATTGATTTTGGAGGAGTGGAGAACTCTTCTCGTAAAATACCTTTGGACACGCTCAACTGTGTTGATATTGTTGAACTGGTTGCTCCCGGTTCTGTCTGGTTCTTGCAAACCGATAGTAATGGCGGCGGGAGGCTCCGCCCACCTGGCCAGGCATCATCATGGACAATCTGCACCTGTGCAGAAGCATGTGCATGCGTTCCCATTGCGAACTGGTAGCGGAAGCAAGTAGTACCCACCCCTGATATTCACCCACACACATGCAAACACTTTTCTAAAAACTACTAAGCAGGATTTTTACAGGGTTCTCTGGATTGGATGCTATGGAAATAGTTAAGATCTCCTTCTTAAAACTTCCCATTGTAGATATTTTCATTCCATGAAGTTGTGTATCAAATGGCATGGCAAGATTTAAGACTGCCTGCAAATTTGTTGTCTCAAATTTCAGTTTGGATAGCCTGAATGTCTTTGGAGAATAGAGAACATGGTTCCTAAGTCAACTCTACAGAATCAGACTCATTTTCTATCTAGCCCAATATGGACTATTCTGATATCAAGATGATTTCCACAATCTCCAGAAAAGCTCTCCCAAGTCATTTGTCATCTGTCCCCTTAAAAAGTATTTGTTTTTCCCCAAATGAGAGTCTCACCTAACATATTTTATGCATATACAAACTGCATGTACATAAATTTTGAACATGGACTTGGAACCTCTGTTTCAATGCTCTGAATAATGTAACTTTTTCACAGAGAAGTGCCTCAAAAATTGCATTTCTTGGATGCAATTTAAAAAATTGTATTTTCCCTTAATATATAAAATGTTAAAAATTGCTTATTTGAGGCCCAAGAATTCTTATCAATATGCTTATTTGATATTTCAAGCATTATTTGATCTTTCAAGTATTAAGGGCTGTCTGCTACTATTAGCAGCATGAGGTGTGGTATGATTTTGTTTCTCTTCCTATTCTTCAAGCCTTCCTCCTCCTGATTATTATTCATTTTATTATTCCCTTTATATCTGCTTTCCACTGAAGGCTCAAGGTAATCTTGAGGGATTTTCTATTTTATCCTCGTAACAGTCCTCTGAAATAGGTTGGAGTGAGAGATATTGACTGTCTCAAAATCGTCCAAGGTACCATTTCAAAGTTAAAAGGCCAATTCAAAATTAATCTATAGGAATGGAACAAATAATTGAGAACCCTGTTTGAAATTTTCAATTCTGTTTTAATACACATTCATTGTAAGAAAAATATTACATTTATGCTCTTATATATTGCTCTTTGTCTTGTTCAGAAAAAATGGGATGTAGCAGCATAATAACAAAACAATCTAAAACTGGCTAACCAAAAAAAAATTTCTACATTTCCACACTGTGAATTATTATCCTTGTGTGCTCTGTGTGACTTGAATTGCACTCTTCTGTACTATGTGTAACTGCATGTATCTGTGTGTTTATACCCATGTGAGTATGCATCTCTGTGTATATATGTCTAATGCTGCTTGCTATGTCCTTGTGAAGGTTAAACAAGAAAATTGGAGTAGAAACTGGCACACTCTGTCAACAGGATAAATCTAGCAGAGGCTGATGAAACCTAAGCCTTTGCACAACTCTTGCCAACTAAACTGCCCTGACACTTACTGATCCTTTTGTAGTGGGTGTTAGGTAAGTGTGATTGTGATTCATAATGCCTCTTCAAAAAGAAAGCTTCAGATTGTAACAGTTCTATGTTTTCAGGCATCCTGAGAATGAAGCAGCAGTACAGGATTCCTTTTAAGTAAATAATAGAAGTTTAGAAATTGCAAGGCAGGGTAGCAAAAGGTGGAATAACAAACTAATAAATAAATAAATAAATAAAACAAATGCTCCTCCCTTTTCCCCCCTCTTCTCTCTCTCTCTCTCTCTCTCTCTCTCTCTCCCTTTTTTTCTCTCTCTCTCCCCTCTTAACAGCATTATGGGCCCCAGGCAACAACTACTTACAGGGATAAAAATGTAAATGGTCGATAAAATTAAACACATATTTGCATGTTAGTATTAATTTAAAAATGCAGTAAAATCTAATAAACATGTTGCTGTATTTATATGATACAAGGTGCATTGGAGAGTTAACATACACAGATTAGTATGGGGGCCCTATGCTCGTGGGGCCCACAGGCAAGTGCCCATCAGGCCCATGCGTTACAACAGCCCTGCTCTCTCGCTCTCTCTCATATAGTGTTAATGGGTCGGTGAATAGGGTGTCTGTGCCTCATCCTATCTTTCTGTTTACTTATTTTATGAAGAACTATTTTAGAAGAGAATCAAGGGCAGGAGGAAGCATTTACCAATTCTCTTTTGCAAATCCTGGCACTCTATCTAATCCCATCTGTTTCCTACCCCTAACCCTTAGAAGTCTTTTTATTCCCAGAAAACATTCCAATCCAAAGGAGAGAGGCTGTTTCCTGGTATTGTCTTTTCCTTCTGCCTTCTTAGTTTCACTTTGTGTGTTTTTTTCAGACCATTAAAAAAGGAAATACTGTTAGTAAACAGTACTGTTAGTACTGTTAGTACTGCTATTTTCATTAGCAGGAGTATCCCCTACTTAAGGGAGATTGGGATTCAACTCATAAGCCACACAATGTGAATTTAGAGAGAAATGAAAATTTAACCAGGTCTTGGCCAAATACATGGGATTTTGAGAAGATCCAAAACTGCTATACACCTAGAAGTTGCCAAGAGTCTTTGTATACGCACCTAATAAGTTTACAGAGCAAAAAACTTGCTTTCCCCTTTATGAATTTAAAGTGAACAACACTAAGGAAAGAGTTGCTGTACTGTATAATTGTGCCAAATTCTCACTGTTGCAACTCCACATTAGCATTATTTCATGTATAGATTGTGGAACTCACACCAGTCCAGAGAATGTGGGTGGCATAGTCACCAACAAACAGCATTTCAAATTAATTGACTCACGCCAAGGTGGATGCCATTGAACAATCAGCATGTTAGAATAGGATTGTTTTATCTGCCTCACAGAACATGAGGAGAGAGGGGATTTCTCAATACACACCAAAAAATAGAACCCCTCCCTCAGAAAAGCTCTGTCACCTAGTTCAGGGGTCTCCAACCTTGGCAACTTTAAGTCTGGAGGAGTTCAACTCCCAGAATCGGAAATTCTGGGAGTTGAAGTCCGCAAGGCTTACAGTTGTCAAGGTTGGAGACCCCTGACCTACTTCATGTCCACCTAATTTCTCAAAAATGGAAGACTTTCAGCAAACTTTCTTGAGATGTTCTTAGATGTGCAGACTCAGTTGATTTTGGAAACCTACTGGTAACCAGTGCAAAAATATTAGAAGTATTGCTGCCCTACAATAGTAGGACTGATTCACCAGCAGCACATCTTGGACCATTGCAGCTTCTGTAGCGCTTGATGGAAATATGCAAGAATGTTATCTAAGCAAAAAGATCTGAAACATTTTAAAGTCCAAAACAGCCAGATAACATTCATAACCAGCTCAGAGAGACACTTTCCTAACTCGTTTAACTTTAAGAAATAGGACATGCAGCACCAGAAGACTTGAAAATTTCATGATTATATCAATCTCAATAAAAGTGATTTTAGACATCCTGCGAGGCTGATTTGCTCCATCTAGTGGGACTAGCAACTTCTTTCTTCAAATATTGCAAATATTATCCCACGTAAAGCATGTTACAGTAATCCAGATATATTGAGATTACGGCATCAATTGCCAGGAATCTGGGTCCAAGTAGGCATTTGGCACACCAGTTGAAGTTGAGCGAAACCCATCCACCACCAGCCACAGTTCCACCTGTTGTTTAGGTAATATCCAAGAGTTCAAGAGAAGCTCCAGTCCCCCAATTTATGGTGGGGGCTTAACTTCATTCAGAGTAACTACTGGGACTGATGTCTTCAGATGTTTATTGATATACAACAATTAATCCTGGAGATAAGTATTTAGCTTGGGCTTATTTTACCTGAGACTTTGGATATTGATTCAAGCTTTCCACAATATTCCTGACATAGCTTGGTGTGGTGAGGTACAGCTGAATACCTTCAATGTGCTTATAACAATTCACACCAAACTGACACATTCCCCCTTGGCTTTATAAATCTCTTAAAATATCACAAGAAGGAACACCAATATCACTTAAGTTTTTCTTTAAATACTTTTGCTCTTAACTTGTCAAAGACTTTAATAAAGAACTTGATTACTATTAGAATTGCATTCACTTTCCATTTATGCTCTCCCTATCCCTATCCCAAAGGATCTATGGAGCCATTCTCAAAATAGTTCAGTAATATATAGGCTTTGGGTCTGGTTTGAGGGAACACTTCATTTGGCCTTACACTTAGACTAAGGCAGTAAGCTTTTTGTGTTTCAGACATTCATGAGAGTCAACCCATAGCAGTCTAAGGGCATTTACAAACCTCTAGTGCTAATTACTGTTGATTACTGCTAGTTTAGACAAAATACTCATGTTGCATATTTTCCTCCAGATAATCCTTCCCACCTCACTCTCAGGTTAATGTAGAGACAACAGGGAATGGCCTTGAGGGATAAAGGAAAAATCCATTTCCAAGGCAATGATCAGATAAGTCCATTCTAAGAAATTAATCTGAGAAAAGGCCTCAGATAGGCCCATACCTAATTCACATGCAGATAAAATGAGAAAGTGGGAAGCACATTCAGACTTGCAAGATCCTGTTATTATAGCTGTTCTGATAAAAGTAGATTTTTGCCGATATGGCATTGATTTCTTGACCTACCCTTTGGGGCTGACAATGCCTTTTGAACACAGAGGATCAAAATGGAAATGCAAATAAAGGAAGTTTAAAATGTATTTTTAATAATTAAAACATTTTACTTTTTTTTTAAAAAAATTGATCTAATTATGATGGACATTCATGCCATGTTAGCAAGTGACAGCTGTCTATATAGAAATGCTGCAGAGAATAATTTTGACTGCTAGTATTTCAGAATGAATGTGGAAATCATTGCCAAAGCTAGTGCTTCTGGTCCTGGAGTACAACCAGACAATTCCAGATGTTCCAAACCACTCTACTGTATTGTATTACTAAAGGAAGGGTTGTATAGATACTTGGATATAGTGAGGAGAGGCAGATTCAAAAACAATGAATGGGAAGTAATGACAAGTTATATCATCTCCAGTTCCTAACACAGTAAGGAACTGAGATAAATGAGATTTTCTTGGTTCTTCCAACCAAACCAATCTGATATGAGGCACTGTATGGTATTCCATTTTTTTTTCTCCTTGATGGCTTTTTTTAAAAAAATTAAAATATGAGAATATATTATGCCAGTACTAAGTGGAAAAACTGTGTATCATTGCCTCTATAACAGGTCAACTGAACAAACGAAAAATATTGTTTCAGATTTCCTCTTCCTCCCTTCACAATTTTTTCCAGTAACCACCTAAGGAATAACTTTAGTAGGCAGTTTTACATGACAGTTTGGAAGCTACAGTAGTGACCAAAATTGTGGAAACCTTTTAGGAAAAGTGTATCTTCTAAAAATAGCTAGTAACATCACTTTTTTGGGGAGTAGTACCATAAAATTATATATCAATGGAAAGTTAATTTAATCAAGAATGTAATACAATAACTTTTATGAAGGATTTGCTATTAGAATAGCAGTTACAGTATAAAGAAGAAAAGTGAAACATGTAGAAAAAAGATATACAAAAATTATCACCATAGAAAAAATGAGATATACAAAAATTATCATGTCAGTTTACTTATTTGGGTAACCTTTAGCATGAATTATGGTCTTACAATGTCTTCCCATGGAGTGAATCAAATCTTTTAGTTCTGCAGCTGTTATAATGTGAAACCAAGATTGAATGATTGCTTCTATTAACTGGGTTTTATTGCTGGGTTGCTTCTGACTAACAAATTTCTTTAGTCGGCTCCATAGATTTTCAATTGGGTTAAGGTCTGGGCTATTCCCAGGCCATTCCAGAAGTGGAATATGATTATCCTGAAACTCCAAAAAAAGTAGTATTATTAGCCATCAAACCTCAAAAATGCACTTTTCCCAAAAGGTTTCCACAATTTTGGCCACTACTGTACCACTAATTGGTATTTGCTCAGACTGGCATCTTTTTGTGATCATGTAATCCATCTTCCCTAACTGGCAATACATAGAGATAGAGGAAATATTATGGTTTAAAGTTTACCTCTATCACTTTATCACACAATATTGATATATATTACATAAATAATTTTCTCTTTTTACACATATGAAAGTTACAGTTGTGCCATTTATGCATTATTATCATTGATGAAATCTCTATGGGTCAAAAGTGGTGGAGCTTAAACCTTAAAAAAATAGATGATTTAATTCTACAGCAAAATATATTATATACATTTTCCATTGTAGGGTTATTATTAAAAGCTTTCAACAGGAGACTCTTACACTTCAAAAATAAAAAGGTTAATTAATGGCAAGTTGTATATCCTTATCCATTTTTGCTTCTCTTTGAAATGTCCCACTATAATTGTTCCAGAAATAGTAACAGGCTTTTTTCATTGAAGATCCATATCTAGAAGATCTTGAAAAAGTTTGATCACATGTTGTGGTTGGTTGCAAACGTATTCCTCAAGTTTCAGTCCCATTTGTTTGTGCAAGCTTTTAGCCAGTTTAGAGACCACGGTTCTCACGTTTCCACTCTTCCCAGGTAAAACCCCATTACCAATCATGTTATTCAGGAAATACCAGAGAACAGGAAGGATGTGACGTTCCACAATTTGAGGCTTCCGTGGATAAGCAACAGCCACAAGACCTGAAAGCAAAAGATCGCAGATCTTTAAATAACAAGAATGGTGTTTCTCAACCTTGGCTGGTTGGGGAATTCTGGGAATTAAAGTCCATATAACTTCAAGTGGTCAAGGTTGAGAAATAGTGAACTAGATAGCTGCTCACTTTTTTGATTACAGACATAGCACTGAAATTTGAAAAACTATTAAGCCAATTTCCTTTTCAATGAACAACTGCTTACTTAGTTATGTTTGTATTACAGTGATACCTTGGTACTCATCATTAATTGGTTCTGGGAGGTGCAATGAGCACCAAAAACAATGAATACTAAACAATTTTTTTCCCATAAGGAATAATGTAGTGAGTCACAAGGCAGCCGACACTGACAAGTTCTAGTTTGTGCATTGAGTATTAAACAAATGATGAGCACCGGGACAAAATGTTCATATCCAAATGCATTGAATACCAAATTCAATGAGTTTCAAAGCGGTTGAATACCAAGGTACCACTGTACTCTCTTCAAATAAGCATTAATAATATTGTGCAATTAAAAAGATAAAAATAACAGTCATTTATTTAAATTTTAGCCTGGCATTTTCATATGTTGGTGTTAGTACTTTTTATAAAAGGGAAAACTTTCAGGAGAATAATCTGCTCTCTGCTTTAGTAATAGAAGCAGTTTTTTCCTTATTGCTGTATTTCCTCCATTCCTTGATTGCTTACATAAGCAATCTTTGCCAATTGGACTGTATCAATGGACCATAGCAAGAGAGTCATAAAGTGGTTTGAAGGGACAGAGTAAACATGGGGTCATCTTTTATAATAAAGTTGTCAACAGCTGAAATAAGATTTATAATAGAACAAGTAATCTGATGGCTCAGACTGCTAAGACAGTCTGTTATTAACACAGCTGCTTGCAATTACTGCAGGTTCAAGTCCCACCAGGCCCAAGGTTGACTCAGCTTTCCATTCTTTATAAGGTAGGTAAAATGAGGACCCAGATTATTGGGGGGGCAATAAGTTGACTTTGTATATAATATACAAATGGATGAAGACTATTGCTTAACATAGTGTAAGCCGCCCTGAGTCTTCGGAGAAGGGCAGGATATAAATGCAAAAAAAAAAAAAAATCTTGCAGAATTGCTAAAATTCTTAAAATTAATTCCCATGAAAAAATCCATGGAAACTTCTTGCATGGTATGACTGTTTAAACAAACTTTTCAGTGCTTTAGGCTAGTATAATGCCAGTATTATAGCTATTTATTTGAGATTTTGACTACTGACAGAGTGCCACAATCTGATGTGCAAGTTACGTGCCACAGCAGCACATTGCATGAGGGGCAGGCACCAGTTCCAAAAATCATTAGAAAAAAATCATTCAAGTGAAACCTAACTAAATAGAAAACAGTGCTCTGTGCTGAGAAGGACCCACAACTCAACTGATCAGTGTCTGGTCTCATCCACTTTGCCTCAAAAGCCACATGGCATAGTTATATAGAATGAGACCATCTGAAAAAGAGGAGATCTAATATCAATAACATAGGAACACAGACTTCATGTATGTACAGTCAGCTGCAGAGACCGGTAACAGAACACATACCTGTGACTAATAAAGAAATGTACAAATTTAAAAGCTAGGAAAGTCAAAATACAGTAGGTTGGAAACAAAAACTGTACATAAATGTGATTTGAATCCAATTTTTTGTGAATTCCTTCTGTTATGTAACTATACCTAAAATACATTTTGAATATTTAAAAATTGTTTAGTGGCACTAAGTGGAATTCTGCATATGGCTACCTTGTCAGCAGCAGCTCTGATTATTGATATTTGGTTATTATTTTAAAACAAAGAAAAAATGAATTAAGAAATTGGTTTTATTCTTAATCTTAAGGTTATTTCACATGCTTTAGGAATCTGGAACACTAGATTGTGTAAATTCAAAAACACCAGCCTTTCCAATCTGATGCACTTGGCTTAGATACCTGGATAGTTGAAGTTGACTGCAATGAATCTTTTTTTTTTTATTTGAATTTATATCCCACCCTTCTCCGAAGACTCAGGGCGGCTTACACTTTGTTAAGCAATAGTCTTAATCCATTTGCATATTATATACAAAGTCAACTTGCATTGCCCACCCAGCAATCTGGGTCCTCATTTTACCTACCTTATAAAGGATGGAAGGCTGAGTCAACCTTGGGCCTGGTGGGACTTGAACTTGCAGTAATTGTAAGCAGCTGTGTTAATAACAGACAGACTTAGTCTGCTGAGCCACCAGAGGCCCATCTTTCATCTGAAGAATGAGACAACTTGCCACAGCCAACTCTCTGCGGCCAACTCACTGTGGGACAATTTGCCATGGCCAAGTCATCATGGGATAACTCACCGCAGGACAATTTTAACAATTCAATTTAATTTTTTTAAATAAATAAAAAATATTTTACATTTTGTCATTCACATTTCATTTGCTCCCTCCTTTTGCATCCGTTCTTTAATTATTCTATTCCACCATTTCTTTGATATTAGTGTAACTCTTGACCCTCAGTGAGTTGTCTCTTGGTGAGTTGGCCATGGTGAGTTGGCTGTGGCGAGTTGGCCATTAGATAGAGGGAAGACACTGGCTAAATTTTGAATGTTATTTTTGTTGTGGCTTCTCACTGCAGCTATGGGCCTGATGATGTCTTTAAAGAAATTACTGTCACTTAGCCTGCAATGTGAGATAATAATGACCCACCTTACATGTTTGATGTTAGAATTATGAAACAATGTATGTTAAATTCATTGCTCATTGTAAAAGCTATAGTAATAATAATTTCTAAATAATAATTTCTACACCATCCTCTGGATATTTTTTGCAAATTACCATTATTTTTCTGATCTGTGACTTAGGATGCTAATGACATAATATATATATATATATAAAGGTAAAGGTAAAGGTAAAGGTTCCCCTCGCACATACATGCTAGTCGTTGCTGACTCTAGGGGGCGGTGCTCATCTCCGTTTCAAAGCTGAAGAGCCAGCGCTGTCCGAAGACGTCTCCGTGGTCATGTGGCCGGCATGACTCAATGCCAAAGGCGCACGGAACGCTGTTACCTTCCCACCAAAGGTGGTCCCTATTTTTTCTACTTGCATTTTTACCTGCTTTCGAAACTGCTAGGTTGGCAGAAGCTGGGACAAGTAACGGGAGCTCACCCTGTTACACGGCAGCACTTGGGATTCGAACCGCTGAGCTGCCGACCTTTCGATCGACAAGCTCAACGTACTAGCCCCTGAGCCACCACGTCCCTTTTATATATAAACCCGAACAACCAAAGACCTACATACAAACACCCGTGAAAACCTCAGAAAACAAATATATATATATATATATATATATATATATATATATATATATATATATATATATATATATAATATTATTATATAATTATTATATATAATTATTCAGTATTTGGGAGGACAGTTTATTACATCAAATCTAAAGTGCAGTGTATTCAAAATTTAAACTGTGAAGCTATTGTTTAATTTTAAAGTAGATGTGCACAGTCCATTCAGATTTTTAAAAGAATGTTATTTTTATCCAAAACATTTCATAAGCAGTGAAAAAAAATGAGAAAGTTTACCTCAAAAACAAGTCTGTGCTGTCATTGTTGTGCCACTTCACTTATACAGTATAAAACTGGATTTAGAGGAGTAAGATAAATACTTACTGCTTTATTATAAAGCCATTTGGTAATTTTACTAAATGGAAGTTCTTCTGATCTTAAATTATTATTATTGCAGTTTTGTGGCTTCAGTGCTTTTTTCCCCCAGGAAAAAATATAGCTCTTGAATGCTGTCTGATTTTAATGATTGATTTACAGCATAATAGATGGCTTGGTTATCTATTTCAAATAGAGACTTATTTAAAATGTCCATATCAAATTTCTAAACTGCAACACTAAGTTAAAGCATACTCCATGGGTCAAACACCAGTGACGCCAGTGACCTTTTAGTGATATCTGATGAGGATATCTTGAGTCCAGTTACATCTCAGTGGCCAATGAAAAATGATCGTGATAAGCTTTAGGATGCATATATTGAAGAAACTAGTTTCAATTTTGTGGTTCTGATATAAGGAGTTTGGCAAATGTTTGCTTCTATTGCCCAGTAGATTAAAGAGATCGTAGCAATTGGTTTGCGGCAGGGGCAAGATACCAGTTTTCAGAATTAATTCCTGAGTCATCCAAATGCCTGGAAAGGAAATGACAACTTTGGTCCAAGAAACCAAATCAATAAACCAATTTATTTTACTGAGAGTTCTATCCACACCTCTCTTCTTCCTCTCATTCCATCTTAGGAAAAAAACAACAACAGAGTTTCTTAAATCATGGTTGTATATCTAAACCTTTATATTATATTTTAATTTAGATTTCCTGTCAAAGCTTATATCAAGCTTATATCACTGTTTTCCAATTACTGTATACCAGAGCTGTTATACTATATTAAAAATTCAAAGAATAAAGGAGAAAGAAAATGCTAGTAGAAACAACACCTATTTATTGGTTTGTATCTAAAATGCAACTGAAGTGGAATATTTGATTTATCCAGTATTCATAAACCTGACACAGAAATTTCCAGAAAAACAATTTTGTATTTTTATTAGGAAATAAACTCAGCTGAAGAGAATGGGACAACATTTAAATCTCTGTGGAGTAAATCATGTACTGTATATATTTTTGCCAGCTATTCTCTATTTTGGAGACATGAGCCCAGCTAATTTAACTTATTGGGATACCAACCTTTTCAAAGTGACTCTCCTGCCAGTGTGTTGCTAGAAACAACACCTCTAAGACTGAGACATGCCTGTGCTAATAAGTCAGAGATCCTCCAGAGAAAGAGTTGGCCCATGTACTCAATAAACAGTCATTTCTCATTTCAAGTTTGAAAAGTTGTAAATAGAAATATATTGCCTTGAGCTGTGAATAAAGGAGCTCTTTGCCTCCTACTGTTATCAGAAATATTGTTCAGAAGAAACTCCATACCACACATAGTTTTTTCTAACCTGCCAGACGATCCGTGATGTCCTGTAGAGCTCGGCCAGTGAGAAAACGCACCCTGCTGGCAAATATTTGAAGCAGCAACAGGTTGTCTGAAAGGGACAAACATATTGTTTGGATGCAAACAATTATGGACCAATCAAGATTGGTTGTGGGATGTTACATAAATTACCACATAATAAACAATGAACAAGGTCATCTCATCTACTTGAATTGAAAAGAGGATGTTTTTGCAAATTTAGATTTTGTTCCTACATGCTACTATCCTTCATAAACATGCCAATCTTCTCCAACTTGCCTTGTGTTAGGACCACAATAACCAGAATCCCCAATAACTAATTCAATTGAATTGAAGGCTTGGGGAAGTATTGAGCTTAAAACAATATGACTAATGCATGAACATTCTGTCTCTGACACTGCTTCTGTGAAATCAACAAACAGAAATAACAAAACAGTTAGCATCACAGCATTGACATTCATATAATTTGTTTTTGCTTGCAAATAATCAAATGAGGCATCAATGGATCCTGCTTGGCCAGACATTCTTTCCCAATGCATCCAGATGTAATCAACACTCCTTCCAATAATCCATTTTGCACTATTAAAAATGCAAGCTATTTTAAATAATGATATTTAAAAAGCGTAGTGAAGAAACATTGTTTGTTCAGTATATCTTTACTGAACAAACTATTTATTTTATTGAACAATGTATTAATGTACTCAAGCCAGCAGCTACAACTCTTCAAGATAGAGTATCGCCTTTTTGTTAAAAGTTCTTTCAGCGATTATGCAAGTGCTTGATGCAAAAGATGTATGACTTCTAGTTCTTCCATGCCAGTTTATAAAGAAATATGAAGCAGCTTTGGTGGATTGCCTTAGGACTATGGAATTCCTGCTTCAGATAACAACTAATACCATTAGAAGTCATTTTGGGGGGATTGTAAAGCATTTGTATGTTAGCTGGCTTTTGACAATCCAGGATCAGGCATTTAACAATGGTCCAGGTTTCAGCCTTTAGTGAATAGGTAGCATGCCTACTTGATTTTAAATGGAATCTATTCCAAGCCATCATAATGAAAATGGTACAGCAAATAAATATACATTAATTAAATGTGACAAATGTTGATTTGTTGGCTGGTTATTTTTTTAAAAAAGAATGTTTTCCTAACTTGTTCCTTCTCAGATTATACAGCCAAAAGAAGAATCAAAGAGGACAAAGGAGCAAGGAGAAAAAAAAATCATGTTCTGATCAATGCCATCCATTGTGATAGATGGAAGAGGAATGATGTGTGTGCTGAGGAAGAGGATGATGTGTGTGTTGAGAAAGGCAACTCTTGTCCTTTTAGTGATTAATGGAAACCATTTGCTGCAGCAGGAAGAACACTTGCTTTGAAATGCTAATATCGAATGTGGAGAGTGGGTGTTAATTATTGATGATCATTGCCCCCTTATTAATATCTTTAAAGTTTTTAGTTCACTTGTAGAACTGACTTTCAAAACTCATTCTAAAATAAAGCACGGTACATTTCTCTTTTTTTGTCTTCCAGAAAGATGTGCTGTACATTTCAAAAATCTGAGAATCATGAAAGCCCCAATAAGCTATTGGTAGGAGATTAATTTAGAGCTGCTTTCCCAGAAGGTCAAGAAATGGGGAGATGCAAGGTTTGACAGCAATGTTGTTATTTTTTTAATCATCTGCAGCCAGCCTTCACAAAGTGAGGAATCAGGTACCAGATGAAAAAACTCAATTCCTGAAATACAGTCAGAGGACACATCCTTTTGAATGAGTGTTGTTCTTACATCCATGCAAACAGGACCATTCTGCAAATGTAAAGCGTATTGTATATCTTCAAAAAGTATTGCTGATGTTGATTATTATATTAAGCCATTTTTCTTGCTGCTCTGACAGAAATGGGAGAGTTCTCTCTATCTCCATCTGATATTCTGATTCAAATAAACTTTTCGTAAAATCAGTGTAAGGAAGGTTTCGGTATGCTTTATGTTACTGCACGGAAAATAGTACCAAGAAAGAAAATGAATATATAAAGTAATGAAAATTACAGGAAGGAAAAGGTATTTTAGAAAATATCCATATCATGATATTACAATCAGTTAACCACATTTATGAAGCCAGTTCTTTTTTAAGAATTTTATTAAATTTCAAAAACTAAAAAAAGCTAAGAGCTCATTATATTTTTCAAATCCAAACATTTCTGTCCAGTGACATCTAGAACCTGTGATTTCCAAGGTCATATGAGCCCCATACTTATAAATGACAATCATACGTTCCCTGGAAGAGCAAAGAAATGTATATACATACTGTCCTCTTGCGGTGGAAGCTCCTAAAGCATCCATAGATAAGGTAAGTTGTTCCCAGTCCAGTCAAGGAAGGAAAATAATGTTATTCCAAACTCAAAATTTACACAAAGAATGATAATTCCTAGACCGTCCATTATCCTGATCCATAGAAGTATCGGTGGACATTTTTAATTCTAGTATCAGGGTTATTTTTGTCAGAAGCAGCCCACTGGGATCCAGTATAAAAGAAGCAAAGGATTTGGATAAAAGGAGAATACTCCTTGTGGATGCGCAAGTGTCTAGCCAAGTATAGGCAACCTGTGCACATGTTGCTGAGCTACAACTAACAGCTTCTCTCAGCATTGACTGTGTTTTCTATAGAAGCTGGGAGCTGTAGTTCTACAATGACACACATTAGCTATGTCTCAGAATTACAACACAGTAAAATTAATGTCTGATTCTAAATTCAGTGCTCGTGTTCTTCAATATGGGCAGAAATATGACATGGTTTGGATATAAGTAAATCTACTAAGACATCTGTATGTTAGTACTAACTTCATTCGTGATTCATGAAATCCTATAATACGTCTGGCCTATTCACCCAGTATAGTATTTTCATATTGATATAAATCTATGTGGTATGAAATTTACAGCAGTCCTTGGTTTTGTAGTTATTGGCAATTGCAATTTCTGTCTTTGGAGAACAATGTTTGAAAGAAGCAGTCATTTAGACATGGATTTATGCTTGTTTGTTCTTCAGAAATGAGTTCAGTAAACTATAAATTTCCTTTGAAGAAGAAGAGTATGCATTGGAGATATTTATGGATTAGAGATAGGAGAATGAGCTGGATGAAGCTCATAAGTTAGGGCTTCTATAAAGCCAGCACAGAAGGCTTATTTGGGAGATTGTCTTCAAATCAAGAGCAAAATAACTCATGGGCTATATTCACACAATGCACATAACCTTGTCTCTGAAATATTGTAGATTTACACAATACATGGAGCCATACACTAACCAACTCCCCACCCCCCACCCCCTCTTCACATCAAACAGTAGGCAGTGAAAAAGCAAATCAGGATTCAAACTTACCAAACTTTTTTTTTTAATGACAATTTATAAGGCTGCCTAGTCAAGATGTGACTACAGGTAGATAACTATCAATCATATAACCACATTAATAATTAAAAACAAAAAGCAAGCACTATAAACAAGGATAAAAATCCAACCAAAAAACCAGTCATTGCATTAAATGGGTCTAGCTAACACCCATGTCCAATGCTTACTGGAAGAGTCAAGTCTTTAACATCTTTCAGAAGGTCATCAAGGCCATTGAAATTCTAGGGGATATATTGGCCATTGGTTAGGCCAGTGGCCCCGAACATTTTGGGCACCAAGAACCGGTTCCATGGTGATAAGTTTTTCCATGGACTGGAGGGAATGTGGTTGCCTGAATCCAATGGATGGGCTTTGCTTGTTTGCATGGCCCAGTTTCTGACATGCTGCAGCCTAGTGTTGGTTCACAAACCGAGGGTTGGGGACCCCTGGGTTAGCCAATATAAGAGAGATAAGTCCCATTACAGGTAATTCTTGATTTACAGCCAGAATTGAGCCTGCAATTATGCTAGTAAATTGTGCCAATCATTAAGCTTGTCATCATGTGACCATATCCAATTTTACTTTTTTTGTCCTGGTCATAAGCAAACGTGGCGGTCATTAAGTGAATGCCACGGTCAATAGGGAAATACCATGGTCCTTAAGTGAGCCCATTGTTCGCCATAGATATTTTTTTGCTGGAAACCAGAAGTATGCCCCAGTTTCCAACAAAAAAGTCATAATCACAATCACATGGCCATATGATGCTGCAAACAGCCATAAATATGGGTTAGTTGCCAAGTGCCCACAATGCAATCACATGACTAGAGGAGAGACAGCCATCACCACTTTGAATTCAGGACACAAGTATCTTTTAAAAGGTTTGCCATAAGTTAGAATGTCAGTAAGTAACCAGTCATAAGTCGAGGAGTACCTGTAGATGGCATTGTTTAATGTAGAGGATCCATAGCATGCCTATGTTTTATCTATATTCATGCTGCCAACTGAGAAATGGAGTAGAAGAATCATGTAGAAATAACAGTACATCAAATTGCATGTAGGAACTTTTTTTTAATTCTCTTCAGTTAAAACTAATCATAAAAAAGAGAGGGCTTAGTCTCCTACCAGCACTGCATGGTGGAGCATAAAAGTGGAGTACCACTTCTACAATCTAAAATTATATTATTAGCTTCTCATGATTCTACTACCTAGTTTTCTTTCTGGACAATTGAACGTGTCCAGAAATATTTTACAAGAAGAGTTCTCCATTCCTCTGAAAACAACAAAATACCTTATCCCACCAGACTTGAAATCCTAGGCTTAGAAAACTTGGAACTCCGTCGCCTTCGACAAGACCTAAGTTTAACTCATAGAATCATCTATTGTAATATCCTTCCTGTTAAAGACTACTTCAGCTTTAATTGCAATAATACAAGACCAACCAATAGATTTAAACTTAATGTCAACCGCTTTAATCTAGATTGCAAAAAATATGACTTTTGTAACAGAATCATCAGTGCTTGGAATACTTTACCTGACTCTATGGTCTCTTCCCATAATCCTAAAAGCTTTAACCAAAAACTTTCTACTATTGACCTCACCCCATTCCTAAGAGGACCATAAGGGGCGTGCATAAGCGCACAAGCATGCCTACTGTTCCTGTCCTATTGTTTTTCTTTTCTTCTTCCTATATATATATGCTTATACCTCCTAATATTTACTCATATATATGTTTATATACTATATAATCTTTTTGTATGATGCCTACATATATTGTTGTGACAAATAAATAAATAAAATACAGATCTGGCCTCTCAAGCAAACTTGAGATTTCAGATTGCCCTACGAAGAACAATATAGAGATAGCTCCATAACTGTAACATCCAGATCATTGGAGTAGGATGTGTTTTCACTGCAGTATCAACTTTTAATGGGACAAAATTTTCCACCAATCTGCACTAAATGACTACAAAGGCCTTTTTTATTCCATATCCAACACTGCGTCCCTCCATCCCATATATGTTCATTTTCATGTAAGAATTTAGAGGAAATAAAAGATGGCAGTTTTATAGAACCCCAGATGACTTCATTTTATATCCAGCAAACTGAAGTCTAATGTTTAAGGTTCCTAGCTAAAAAATGGAAGACTCTTGAGTTCTAGATCTACCTCCTGCACAAAGCCAGCTGGGTGTCCTTAGGCCAGTTACTCTCTCTCTCAACCCCAGACAATGGTAAATTACCTCTAAAGAACATCACCAAAAAAACTTCATGGACTTGTCCAGGCTGTCATCAGGAGTCAACACTGGTTTGAAGACACACACACACATACACACACACTATAATCAAGCTATTCTGCCACTGCTAATTAGAACTGTGGGGGAGATTTGCTCTAAATCACATATTCTAAACTTACAGTAAATGCACAAATACTGAGATCTACAGTTTGGGAGACTTTGGATGTAATTTGTAACTCGAATGACGTATGTCCCCAAAACTATGCATTAAGTTAGCACATTAACAGTCTACCTTCTTTAAAATTCTGTAAGTCTTTTTCTCTGGTGGACTGAAAGATATGATATAACAGCAAACACAAAAATACACATATCTTGCAAGTAGATAACCATTACCTAAGTAAGTAATCATTGTGTCCAGAACCTTTACTGCCGCACTGTAAATCCCAGAATTCTTTGAGTTTAAGTTGTCCATCACTATAGTCACCACAGAGAAAAGGACTGGATTAAAGCCATTTTTAAGCGCTGGAATCATGGAGACAACTGATTCTAATGCATACTGGTTCACCTTCTTGTTGGAATCCTGAAGCCTCAGTGTAAAAGTATCAAAAATCTGTTAACATTAAGAAAATAAGCAAATAAATTCTACCATAAATATCATACATAGAAATGTGGGAATTCTTCCAACAAGTTATGAGCCAGTACATGAACATTTGGCTTTAATATATTTTGCCAGTCAAATATCTCTTGTATCCATCCTCATTTATCAAGTGTTAATAGAGGTCATTTGCAACAAATCAAACCATATTCCAATTCATTCACCAAGGCCCACGTTTAGCATAAGATCACAGCTGTAAAAGTAAAATTGTTAATGTTTAAAGGATAATAGCATAACTTGTTCATTAAGGATGTTATATGGCAGGGGTGTCAAACCCACGGCCCGTGGGCCAGATGCATCACATGCTGGCCACGCCCAGTTTAGCGAAGAGGAAAAGAGTCGCAATTCGTCATGTGACAATGCCGTGGTGATGCAAGTTTGACACCCCTGTTATATGGTATGAAAGAAAGCTCCCTTTCTAAATTGTATACCTTCAAGGTGGGAAAAAAAGAGGTAAAAGAGATATGCTAATGTTTCTATGAGAAGCAGTTTTAAATTGAGGGACTAATAATATCAATCTCTCAATGAGATGAAAGCAGAACTGTTTCTCCTCCTGATGTTTTAACAGTTAACAAGGTGAAGCAGAACTGGATCTCCAACAAGGAGAATCCATGTGCCTCAACTATTATAAATAATTCTTCATAAAAAATAGTAAATTGGAGAAAAGGTTTTTTTTTAAAGAGTAAAATCAATTCATCTGGCTGGGTCAGTGGTAAAATCTGGCCGGATCTATCTGGCTCGTGTGAGCCGGTAGGGCCAGTAGTGGGAGGCTCCGCCTACCGGCTGGGATGTCATTATGTCCCATTTTTGACCCTCAGAAGAGGTGCGCAAGAGCGTAGCGAGCACGCATGCATACGTGCTCACATTTCCGAACCAGTAGCAAAGGTAAGTACATTTCACCACTGGGCTGGGTGCTAGGATGGTACTGCCCTTGCAACGTTAATAAATATTTAATTTATAAATATTAATTTAATTAAGGATAGTAGTATTCATAATGGATACCTGCACAATATTTGAAGAGACAAAATGTGGGTTTTTCTTGCAATGTTCCATTAGTAAGGCTATTCCATCTATTCGTATCTGAAATTCCTTGGCCACAAGCAGTTTGTTTAGCTCCTTCAGCTGTTCCATTACTTCTATGCTGCGAAGTGAAGAGCAACGAGCTGCAGGTTGCGAAAAATTAAGAACATCTGAGGTAGACCTGGAGTTGAAAAGTGAAAAGCTTTTCACCATATTTGCCAACCATATTATAATACAGTAAATAATTTTCTTAAGCCCTGAAAGGAAGCATGATTTTCGGTATGCCAAATATATTGTGCAAGTTAAACAATGTTCACTTAACCTTCATGAGTCATTCCAGATGCAACTCTGAATCAACTTCAGAATACTACAGTAAATTAGACAAAGCTGGAGATGGGATTCTTTTAATTTATTTCCTTGAGTTTACAGGTGCATGGCCAACCATTCCTCACTGATTCTGAATAGCATATGAGATCAAGCTAACTAATTATATGATATTACATAAACACATGCAATTAAAAACAGTGCAGTACAATTAGTAGCATTAAAAAAACCTTTGAACACTCTAACTAGGCCAATGGTGTCTTGTTAAAAGCCTCCTCTCTCAGACAATTGTTGATGATTTGATAGATCTCTAGTGGAATCTGTAAAAGTCCTGAGGGTGTGGGGCAGATTATAGAAAAGCAGGTAGTGCTATAGGTTTTATGAACTTAAACTGTATGAGATTTTCTACAGCAAACTAAGAATTTTAATTAGTCTTGGAAATAAATTGACACGAAGGGTAGGTATTTCAATATAGGGATGATTTTTGAGAAGCTTCAACCTCCCCATCGTATTCATGGCTAAATGCAATTTCCAAAATGCCCCACAAAAATGAATTACCCCAAATCAAATTTGAGATCATTATGTAACCGATGCACATCTTTCTTCCCCAGATAGGGACACAATTGGTTTATCAACCAAAGCTGATAAAACAGAAACTTTGGCACAGATTTTGTTTGATTTTTAATGCACACACTGGATTTAAGAGGATCTAATCCACTGGTGGGTTGCTACCAGTTTGCCCCAGATTAGGCGAACCAGTAGCGGTGGCGGCAGGAGTCTCCGCCCGCCCACCCAGATGCTTCTGCACATGCACAGAAGCATCGCACGAGTGAGCAAACAGGTAGCTACGGGTTTGGAAATCCGCCCCTGATCTAATCTAATTTATGTCTTGCAGAAGGAAACATGCTGCAATCTTCACCACAGAATGACCAATCAAGAGCAAGAATAAATCTCCTTCAAACATATCTGGTTGCCCCCTTGACTTATATAAGATCAGGCATGCTATTCTTTTTGTTAGAGACCAAACTAGCATTTTTTTTAAATAATAAAAAAAAGAAGAAGTATCAAGAGTTGTAGATGCTCAGCCCGAGTCTTCGGATAAACTTAATGGATGTAAAAGCTAGAGATAGAAGCTATTATGACTGAATGGGTTCTACTTCTCCTCACAGGACTGCCTCTTCTTTGCCCATTATATGTTCCTTTGCTCATACTTCTTTGATGAAGTATCCTTTTAGCCTTCCGGAATAGGCTAAAGAACTCATATACAGCCCACAACAATAATAAGAGTATGAACTATACAAAGGAAATGGGGGTAAGAAGAGCATGAGTTCACAGACAAAAAGAACAATTTGTAAATCTGATCAGTAAGTCTGGAGAATAGAGACGCTACTTTTGGTTTTGCAAATGATTTCAAATGATTTAAAACACAGAATCTAACCAAAAAAAATCCTAAATTCTTCCTCAGTTAGGAATTAGCAGTTTCCTTCTCTCTTTCTGTAAAACATATCCTGTTTTTTCTTTATTCCTTGCTGCTCTGTTATTGCTGCTAGTCCTGCTAATTGCTAAAATGTGTAATTTCATGCTCCAGGCAATGCCATCCAAAGGATGTCGCTCACTCGGTGCCAAGAGAGGTGGCTTCCACCAGGTGTGGAGCTATGCAGCAAAGGGCAAGCAGGCAGTGTGTATTTCCAAAACATTCTCCCCAAGCCATCAAGCTCTCTCTGCAGCTAGAGTGGGAAGACAAATAGTAAATTCAGCTGGAAATTTGGTTCTCTGAGATGGCAGACTTTGAAAACTTATACGCATTCTAAAGAAGAGAGAAGTGCATTAGCTCTCTATATACAGTAAGGGTGCTTGCTTATCAAAATGCAACAAAGAGACACAGCCAAATAATGCTTCACTGACATCTGAAGGTGTGCTGCCTGTTCTAGGGCAGGGGTCTCCAAACTTGGAAGCTTTAAAGTTGTGGATTTCAACTACCAGAATTCCTTGGCCAGCCATGCTTAAGTCTTAAGGTTGCCATATTTGAAGACTCCTGTTCTAGAAGACAGACAAAGGTTTTCACAAGTAAGTCTTCTCTTCTAAATTAAGGGTTTTCAGCAGTGGCATAAACTATGTGTTAACTTAAAAACCGATCAGGCCTGTCACAATAATTTTCTCCATTTCTCAACTTGACACACTTTGGGGGAAGGAGGGAGCTTTGGAATGGCAGACCAGACATCAAGAACTTACTATCTCATAGGAACCAAGGTCATCCTAACAGGCGCTGGCCAGAGACTGGAAGAGGTTACCAAGGAGATGCCAGAACACCTAATTGGACAATGTGACCTTTGGCAAGGATGGAGGGAGCTGTTTAATCTTCCATTATACTGAAAGCATAGCAAATAGCCAGAGCTGGTTTGTTTTTCAACTGTGACGAAATGATGTAATCAATAAAGCAGTTCTTTAAGAAAGCTAAAAGTCTCAGAGTTGTTGAATTGGTTGGGTTCAATTCAACTCGGAACATTGACATTATGAGGAAAACATCAAGCATCTCAAGCAAATGGATTATGCTTAAAACAACAGCACAAGAAAGGGAACAAGCTTTTCCTTTGACTGTAGACTCTCAACATGCATGTAGAATGTAACAGGCACCTGAGCTTGTTTAAAAAAATAAAAAAAATAAAATACAGCATGTCTCCCAGTGACATGGTCTGGGTATTTCCAAAATCCAGCTAATCACAGAAACAAATGATGCTTCCCACCATACCCTTCGCCTGAAGATAGGCTGTCCAGTGAGATTGTCAAACTGCCATTCTTTGACCCTCTGTAACTTTTGGCAGAAGCAGCTTGGGAGACTGAATCTTCTGTCCCCTATGAAGATAAAGTCACACAGTTATTTTAACATTCTGGTCAATTTTCATGTTAAATCATTTGGCTGATTTGGACTAAGAATATAATGCAAAATGAGCCATTGTGGCTTGGAAACCATGGTGAATGTATTGAGCTGTGTGAACTCTGCCAATTGGGGTGTATTTAACAAAGCAGAGTGAAGAAAATAATGATTTTACTGCTATAAGTGAATGCGACTGGTATATTAGTTCTTTATGTCATTTCTGAAAAATACTCAATTGTGCAGTCAACGCCCATGTAGAGGATCAGATATTCTGATTCCCCTGTTAACTTACGCATTTCTAAGATTGTCTCTGGGCTTCCATACTTACTTTTTGTTTAATTGCAGCCATGACATCCCGCAGATCATGTGATGGTACATTTTGTTTCAAATACCCATCAAATTTTGAATGACACATAAGCATGTTCAGCATCTTCCGGCCATAACATCTAATGGAGGAAAGGGAAATCTTTTTAAGGTCAGCGGAGAACAAAATTCCATCTTCATTGAGGAAAGGGCATTTCCTGCTGTTACCTTGTGTCTTGATGGCAGTCCTGAGCCATCTTCACTAATGTCTGCACTAACAACTCTGTATTTTCCCGGTTGCCCGAGAGCAGTTTCTCAGCCCCGATCTGTTCCATGACTGTCAGTAAGTGCCCAGCAGCACATTTTCGAATGAGAGGGTTTCGGTGGCTGCAACAAAATGATCAGGGTTATCAGACACAGGGTACGTTTTGTCTCCATGCCAAAGTAGAAACCTGCCAATTCTTCTAGCTCACCTTCATTTATCCTACAGTGTATGCTTTTCTTAGAGTATGAATGGGAAAACACTTGCCTGTGCAAAGGAATCACAATCTACCATGATGGGCAAACACAATTTCCAGCTTAATTTACAGGCTTGCTTAGTGTTCTTTCTGTTTTTCTCTGCCACTCTATTTCATGGACAAGCAGTTTGAGGAATAAGCATAGGTCCAAAGAGCTGCAATGCTAATCCAAATTTCTGGTTTCCACTCGTAGGCTCATACAGAAAAATTCAGCCATCCTCTGGCAGGGATAGGAAAATTTTGCACCCTAGGTGCTGCTAAACTAAAACACTCCGTGCCTGCCTCCATTATGTTCCATAGTGAGGAGGAGCTGTAATCAGCTACCTCTGAAGGGTTACACATTTCCCCAAATTACCATATTTTTTGGAGTATAAGACACACCTTTTTCCCCCCAAAAAGAGGGTAAAAATCTGGGTGCGTCTTATACTCCAAATGTAGCCACGCCCAGCTTCTCAAATGGAAGTTTCAGAGGCTGAAAAAAGCATCAGAAACAAAGCTTCAGAAAAGAAGCCCCCAAACAGAGCTTCAGAAGCCTTTTTTCTGAAGCTGTTTTGGAGGCTTTCAGAGGCAGAAAAAAGTTTTTTCTGAAATGGAGTTTCAGAAGTTTCAGAGGCAGAAAAACAAAACAAAAAAAAGCAAGGCACAGAGCTCACAACCAAGGAACCTTTTGCTAAAATTCATCTCTGGGAACAGCTGATTGGGGGTATTCTGGTAGGCCAATCCACCTGCCAATCAGCTTTTTTCTTATTTTCCTCCCCAAAACTAAAGTACTCTGAAAGATACGGTACTCTAATAATTCAGAATTATGGAATTCTCTCTTACAACAATTTTCTTTTTTGCCAGCTCTTACTGCTCATGCCCATAGATCAACAAGGATTGAGATTGCAGATGAAAAGGCAATGTACATACATCACTCCATTGGCCATGAGGGCTGTCATTGCTCGCGAAGGAGTCACACTCTGTGCCATGATCCCCAAGGACTGGTCAGCTGCCTTCTGGATGAATTCACTAGTATCACCTGCCTTTTGAAGCAGGACTCGAGAAATCTCCTCAACTTCTTGATCCATGTGCTTCTTCATAGCTTTGAACAATTCAGCAAGTGTCCCAATAGCAAACCTAGATACTTTAGATCGTAAGTTGCTAACCTGATAAAAGAAAGTCATATGATCTTATATAATTTTGAAAAATTGTAAAGAACAACAGGCAGAGAATCAATGCAAGGCTATTTTCTTATCCAAATAAAGTCTCCAAAATTCAGCAATATGCAAAATCCCTTAGATGTCTAAGGGATTAGATGTCTAAAACTAGTATCTCTTATTTTATTTACTTATTAGATTTTTATTCCACCTTTATTATTTTATAAGTAACTCAAGGCAGCAAAAAATACATAGTACTTTTTTCCTCCTACTTTCCCTATAACAGCAACTGTGAGTTGATTGGGCTGAGGAAGAATGACTAAGCCAAGGTCACTTAGTTGGGTTTCAAGTTTAAGACAAGACTAGAACTCACAATCTCCTAATTTCTAGGCCAGCACCATAACCACTACACCAAACTGGCTCTTATTTTTCTCCGACTTCTGAATGCTTCTGTATGCTTCTACATACAGAAATTTATTGTACAAATTTTTACAATATATTTTCCAAGTTCCATGAGAACTTGTACCAAGGGATTATATGTACTTGCCCAAAAAGCTATTATAAGCCCCCAGATCTACAATGTTTCTTGATCAAAAAAATAGAAAACCTTCATTACTATATTCCATGTGACAACCAAATCTTGCCTTGCCTTTATCTTGACTAACACTTTTTAAACTTCAAAACAGAGTCTGAGTTTATTATAATTTTAGAAAAAAATGGGAAACCTAAATTATGCCAATGGTTTCCCAATGTTTGCCTAGAGAGGAAGCATGATGGCCTTTGAAAACTCTGTTGATAGGAGCCTATCAGCTGTTCAAACAATGAACAAGTGTGGAGTTGACTTTGCTTAGCTCTTGCTTTTTATTAGAAGGGTTTAAAATGAGAGCAATAAAACCTCTCCGTTAAGCGGTCAAATACAGTAAACAGAAAGTCTGCTGTAAGCAGCTCCAGGAAATTAACTCCTAGGAATGCAAGAACTAACATCCAATATGAGTTTTATAAGAAGGCCAAACAGTATTTAGCTCTGGGAAAATGGAAAATACAAATACTAGTTTGATCATGCAATTTTGGTATTATTTCCCTTTTCCTTGATAAAATGTTAAAAATCAGTGAAATTCCATTGATAGAATATAGAGAATGAAGACTTTATAGTTAAGGCACAGTAATCTGTCCTTCAGAAAGCCTGGAACTCTATGACTGTATACAAAAATTTCATTCATTCACTCACTCATTCACTCATTCATTTAGCTTAGAGACTGCCCAATTCTAAATTACTCTGGGTGGCAACAGCAAAGGAACAACCACTATCCTATAATAAGATCTAAGAGGAAACTCAAGTTTTTAATGACTTTCTGAATACCATTAGGGTGGGAGCCATATGGATCTCTGGGGAAATGCTATTCAAATAGCAGCTGCTGAGACAGAAAAGGCATCTTCCTAGGTCCTGAGAGATGGCATTGTTTAATCAAATTCATTAGTGTCTTAATACTAAGCCATAATAAATGAGTTCATATATCACTCTAAGCATGAGCTTCTACCGGGGTGAAAGGAGAGGGGCAAATAATATAATTTTATATTATTTAAATAGTTCTGGCAATGTCTGGATGTAAATATGAAAAAACAGGCTTTACATCATGATGGCCCAAGACATATAATTTTCATATCACTGTAGCATATTATGATTCCAAGCAAAAAAACCAAATAAATCCCATTATCCTTCATCATTCTGCACAAGCCATGTTGATGAAGGAATGGTTTGATGGTAACCATGGATAACTTTCAATAGCAAGGCATTTGACAAGACCGCAGCTGCATCATTAGCCATTTCAAACCCCTCCAATCCATACATGCAGCAGACTGACACCCACCATGAAGATGAAGCACGACCACAAACGCGAAGCCAAACAACAGCAATGCAACTCACCAATTCAAATCCCCCTGCATCTCAAACCAACCTAGCACAACTAAGCCCCCCCAACAGAACACACCCCCAGCCAATCAGAGCACAGCCAACCTCACCATCCAATTAGAGCACAGCCAAACTCCCAACCAATCAGAACACACCTCCACCCAATCAGAACACAGCCAAGCTTCCAACCAATCAGTTCAAACCCCCACTAGCAGTTAAAAGGAAGAAACAGCAGCGATCATACATTTCTCCTACAAATAGGAAGCTGTAAGCACCTAGCCTGATGATGACGAATGGGATTTCGTCGAAACGTCGCCAAGACACTTCAAATTTTACGCGGGAGAAAACCCGAATAACCAAAGACCTACATATATATATAGACCTATATACAAACACCAAATACCTATATACAAACACCCGTGAAAACCTCAGAAAACATATATATATATATATATATATATATATATATATATATATATATATATATATATATATATATATATATATATATATATATATATATATATATATAAGAATAGATTTATTTAATACATAGGAATTTATGATTTGACACATTTGGTGGTGTATATATACAAATAAATATAAAATTTGCTCCTCATTCAATTTCAAATACACATAAACAGAAGACTTCCCATTTTCCTGAGTATTGTTTTATATTCTTCATAATCAACATGAATGATCCAGACATCCAGATTCTTGCATTTTCTTTATTATTTATTTTGGTACCTTCATGTCAGTGTTGACTCCTGCCAACTGCTTGGACAAGTCTCCACACTTATCTGGGCAACATTTTCAGAAGGGGTTTGCCTTTGCATCCTTCCTAAGGCTGACAGACAGCCTCAAGCAGGCTCAAGATCCTCCAGCTGCCTTCATACTTAAACAGGACTATAACTCACAGTCACCTAGTTTCTAGCCTAGTACCTTAACCACTGCATCAAATTGACTCTCAGTTATTCCCAAGTACTAAAACTAAAATGTTCAATTTCATTCCCTTTTCTGACATAACTTGCCAGTTTTATTTTACATATAGAATGTATTTCTTATACAAAACTGTCACAGTGTCTTTGTCATATATCTTACACAGAAGAAGTCACAACTCAGTGGAGAACATATATTTTCTATGCAGAAAAATACATGTCATTGCATTTCTAAACCTGTTTCCATTAGACTTGATGAAAGATATATGTTTCCACAATAAGATATGTTTCTTAAGCTTATACTTTGCTATCTAAGGTCTGGGAATTTGTCACGAGTAAGCTACCTGAACAAGCATATCTCACTCTGCAGAATACAATGATAGTCCTTTTCTAGCTACTGTCTAAAGCACAATTGGATACTGTACAGCATATGTTCACAGATACAAGAACTGATTTTACATCTTAAAACCCAAAATGATTTGTGACAATAGAGACCTTTCTCAAGACAGGCCTCTCTCATTTTATTCACAGGCACCTCCCCTGAATCAACCAGACAGTAAAACAACACAATTGGATGTACCCTGCCTATCTGAAGGACATCCTTGACCATAGGAATGTGGGGAGAGGGGATGGGAGAGGAGAGGAGAGGAGCACTGGCAAGTGGGCTGTGGGAAAAATTACAGAGATAATTTTTAGATTCTACAACAGCAGCAACTTCAGTATGGAAGAAAAGAACTTATATTAGGGGTGAAATTTATTTACCTTCCTTATCGGCTCGGAAGTCCACATGCGCAGAAGGTAAAAAATACACCCGGGCAGCGGGTGTCACTGGTGGTTCGATGATCGCATCACGAGAGCCGGTCAGAACCGGGAGCATTTCACCCCTGACTTATATAGCATATGCCTGATATATCTCTATAAATCTATATCAGGGTGCACATTATTGAATCCTTCCCTAAGCTAATAATAGTGAATGCAGAAGAGTCCAAAATGTTCCCACAGATTGGGAAGGAAGAAAAAAACCTCACTAGGTTGCAAAGCTAAATGCAATCCAGACACAAAAAGCTACTCTAAAGTAGCCTTGCTTTAACTAGAGCCCTTCAGATATCTTGGGATTCAACTTTCAGCATCCCGCCTGATTAGAAATATTAGGAGAGTAGCAGATGGGAAGCTGTTCTAAAAATGTGCATAGCAGATAAATAGTTCTGTTCATTTCTTCTCTGCACTTCTAACCTACTGAACCATGTCCAGCCAGCCAGTCAACCATTTTACTTCTCCTGGAAACAATTGTATTCTGGAAAGTTTACAAGAATTTTACAAAGAAAATAAACTAATAAAACATCCATATTTTTAAAAAAGTACATTAAAATCAAAACTGTCACAATCTTCAATCAACATATTATCCTCAGGTACAGAGGTGGATTTCAGCAGGTTCTGACCAGTTCTGGAAAACCGGTAGCGGAAATTTTGAATAGTTCAGAGAACCGGTAGTAAACATTCTGATTGGCTCCGCCCCCATCTATTCTCTGCCTCCTGAGTCCCAGCTGATCGGGAGGAAATGGGGATTTTGCAGTATTCTTCCCCTGAGGAGGGAATGGAGATTTTACAGTATCCTTCCGCTGCCACGCCCACCAAGCCATGCCATGTCCACCAAGCCACACCCACAGAACTGGTAGTAAAAAAAATTGAAACCCACCACTGCTCAGGTGGCACTGAGAACTGTACCTCTGAGTTCCAGCCCCTGTCACTTTGCAGTGGTAGAGTCAGAGCCCTGGTAACTTCTGCTAGAAACCATGGACTTTCACACTTCATTCTGCTCCACTCTCTCCATCTTTTGTTCCCCTATCCTTCTCCTCATCAGAATAAATTATACATTACCTTAAAGCATGTTTTTCAAAACAGTTTTATACAAATACAGATATGAACATATTTGTATACCTTGTTTTCCTGTAATTTTATTCCCATCCTGAAGGTAATAAAAGTTTATTAACTTTTTTCTAGTATAAATAACCATAAATAGCACATTGGGCAGACACACAGGTGCACAAAAGTATAAAAGCTGCTTGGAGACTGAATAGAAGCAGATTGGCAAGCATCAGGTAATCCACCAGAGAAGATTGATTGGACATATGCTAAATATTTGTTTCCCACCTCCTTTGTAGCTGCCAAGGAAACATCATGAAGTCTACCCTGCAGAACTTCTGTATGGCAGGTAGCCAAGCATATGATGTTGAAGAGTCCTTTCTCCTTCAAGTGCCTGAGAGGCAGTTATCAGAAAGATGGAAAAAGGAAAAAAAAAGAGCGGGGAGAGAAATCATTAGTCTCACCAGGCATGTTGCAGAAACCTCATTTCTCTTACTTGGTAAGACTGTGTGTGAAAATGAGATATGTCACAAAAGTAACTTGGTAGAACTATAGAAAAGTAAAGACTCAGAAATTCTCATACACAGTGGATTTTAGAACTACTGATGGGAAAACATTTTATCACCCGTGTACATAGTGTCTATAACATACAGAATCCCCTGCAAATTAAGCTGAATAAAAGTGTGTGATTTATCTACTAGTTCTGCATAACAGGCTCCATTCTTGGAAACGGCTGAGCAGCAGAGTGACTCCCCTCCAGAAAAGAAAGTTTTTATTCTTTGTACCTTCACCGCCACTTTGTTCTTATTATACTGTGCTCCCCAGCACCATCTTACTACATTAACAACTTTGCCTGTTGGTGACCCCCCCCCCAAAAAAAATGAAGATAGGTAACAAATTCCAAAGTAAATGATTGAATTCCTTTAACTTCCTTGTCATCCAGCATGTTTCTATAATTTTCTGCTTCTCGTGTACTTAAAGGTGTTTCACTCTTGGTCTTAGATTTATTAGCAATATGCAATGTGCTCCACCAAAATGCTGTTTTTATACCTACCGTATATACTCGAATATAAGCCGATCCGAGTATAAGCCGAGGTCCCCAATTTTACCTCAAAAAACTGGGGTAAACTGGGGACTCGAGTATAAGCCGAGGGAGGGAAATGAGGCAGCTACCGGTCAGGGAAAGCCTCCCTCCCTCAGCCGAGAAGGCTGGCGGCTCCCCCGCCCCGCCCTCTCACTGCACCGGCAGGGCTTCCCCGCGCTAATGCAAAAGCCCGCCAAGTTTGCACCATCCGGTATAATGTGAAAAAAAGAAGAAAAAAAAACCTCGAGTATAAGCCGTATATACTCGAGTATAAGCCGAGGGGACGTTTTTCAGCACAAAAAACATGCTGAAAAACTCGGCTTATACTCGAGTATATACGGTATTTGCATTTCTGAGTGTTCCTTTTCACGCTGTTCATTTGGACCATGCTTCGGTTTTCTGAAGGAATTCTTATTCTCCCACATAACTTGATGTCTATGGGGATTCTCAATCATCCAAATTATGGTTGTCCCAAAGGTGCTTTTTCAAGAGGCAGCTGGACTTTCTGGTTTTTCTTTGAAGACATTTCACATCTCATCCAAGAAGCTTCTTCAGCTCTGACTGGATAGTGAGAAATGGAAGGATTTATATTCCTTCCAGACAGCTGGTCACTTGCATTCTTTTTAGTGAGTGTTGAGGCCACCTGGAGGTTTATTTGTTTCATCAGGGTCACCTGAGCCAAAAATGCTTTTTCAAGAGGCAACTGGATTTTCTGATTTTTATTTTCCTTCGAAGACGTTTTGCTTCTCATCCAAGAAGTTTCTTCTTCAAAAAAAAAAAAAACAACAACCCAAAAAGTCCAGTTGCCTCTTGAAAAAGCACCTTTGGGACAACCATGACCTGGATGACTGAGAATCCCCATAGACATTCAGGGTCACCTGAGTAGTGCAAATGGATTTGGAGTCTTCTTGGAACTGTTGTAGACTGGAGATAAATGATGTCATAGCCCTTTTCCCTCTATTGAGAAAGGGCTTTTCAATTTTGACATCAATGGCCTCTTTTACCCCTCTTTCAAACCAGCAGTCCTCTCTGCCCAAAATATGGACTTTGCTATCTTCAAGAGTGGCCTGTTTTTTTAAATGAAGATGGAATGCTGAATTTAGTCCTGATGGGTGATGGGTCCCGGATAGCTTGTCTGATGTTATTCATTACCTATACTTACAGTTGGACCTGGCTTTCCAAAGTTAGTTGCATGTACATGTTACATGACCCATTGTGGGTATCCTCAGAAGGAGCATGGTAGAGGAGGAGAGAAATACAGTTGTGCCCTTTAAGTCCAGCTCCTTTTAAATACGCATTGCACATGCAACATTTGGCAAAAACAGGCCAGGGCCCTTGCCACTCAGTGGTGGCACCAAGTTGACTTTTTTGATACCTTCTATAGATGTCTCAGCCTCAGCTTCTTCTTCCCCTAAACTGGCCAGTCCCACCAGCTGCTCTGGGAGATAGCGCTAAAAATTACAACTACATAAAACCCATCCCTCTTCCTTATTTTTTTTTCCTCTCCTTGCATTGGCTTTTTGTGATGAGAAAAAAGAAAACTAGCCATGCAACATCAGCTGGCTCTAATGCATAGCAAAGCCAAAACTCAGAAGAGCCACAGAGTTATGGGAGCCACTGTAAAGTACCACCATGGAAAGGAAATCATAAGAAGTGGAATGAGGCATGAATTCCTACCATTCAGGACCTACTAGTTTTCCCTCTACAGGGGAAAAAAAGTAGTAAATCTGCCCATGCTGCCTTTCTTCCTGCGCGTAGGGTATAAGATTGCAGGCCCCATAGCATTCTCATTACACAGACATTATTATGTGGTTTGGGGGAACCAACATACCTGAGAATATTGCCACCTTTTCCCATTGTCTTTTTTCCATTTCCCCCCATTTTGAAGACATTTTTTTCAAAATGATACATGGTTGTATTACACTTTGTACCCAGCTTCCCTTTAATGCATAAATTACAAATCTTAACATTTTGGTGGCCACCTGCAGTTCTTTCTGCACAATGTCCATCCTGCACCAGGTCTTGACATCACTGACTTTCACGCAGCATAGCAAGTAGTGTTCTTCCTTTCCTTACCAATCATTGCTACTGAGCCACTTGAGGGCGTCTATTAATTCATGTTCTGGATGAGACAAAGGTCTTATCTCAAAGGCATCCCTATTTATAAGGTCCTCTTCCCATTCTGGAGAGTGTTGGAGATTTGCTGGCAGGGAATTAGCTGTAAACATAAAATTACACTCAAATGTTATTTTACATACATACACATACATGTATATTGTATACAATTGAGCGTGTCCAGAAATATTTCATAAGAAGAGTCCTCCACTCCTCTGCTTGCAAGAAAATACCTTATGCCACCAGACTTTAAATTCTGGGTTTAGAAAATTTAGAACTATGCCACCTTCAGTATGACTTGAGCTTAGCTCATAAAATCATCTGCTACAATGTCCTTCCTGTCAATGACTACTTCAGCTTCAACCACAACAATACACGAGCACACAATAGATTCAAACTTAAAGTGAACTGCTCCAATCTCGATTGCAGAAAATGTGACTTCAGTAACAAGAGTTGTTAATGCCTGGAATGCACTACCAAACTCTGTGGTCTCATCCCAAAACCCCCAAAATTGTAAACTAAGACTGTCTACTGTTGACCTCACCCCATTCCTAAGAGGTCTGTAAGGGGCGTGCATAAGAACCTACCGTCCCTGTCCTAATGTTCCCTTTAGTTGTATTCATTTTATGTATTTAATTCATGTTATACTTATATATATTATTTAATATGTATTTGACTAAATAAATAAATAAATAAATATATGTCACATCCTACTGAAAAAATATCTATCTATAGCTATGTCTGTCTATTCATATCTCTATCTATCTATCTATCTATCTATCTATCTATCTATCTATCTATCTATATGTCTGTCTATCTATCTATATCTATATCATCTCTATCTCTATCTATCTATCTATCTATCTATCTATCTATCTATATGTCTGTCTATCTATCTATATCTATATCATCTCTATCTCTATCTATCTATCTATCTATCTAGCAATCAATCAGTCACATCCTAATGAAAACGTGATGGTTTTGCTGGGTTATGGAAGAAGAAGACTCAGAAGTAGAATCAGAAAATGCAATTTTTTCCTTCCAGATCCTTCCTTCCTAATTGTTTATTGTTTAAGAGATGTGAAAGAAACCACTTAAGACTCAAAAAATGGAGTTGCCATTGGCAACAAAGCAGCCATCATATCTCAGCAACTGAGGCTATAGGTACATCCTCACAATGGCTCTTCTCACCCTGTGAGAGACAGCGCTGATGTCATGAAGTCATCTAACACTATAATGCAAGCACTTTCTTTATAACTTTTTCCTACAAAACAAATGTATGAAGTCCTTTCCCAGTCATATTATAACAAAAGCAAAAGGGGTACGTATAAAAAGCTGGGAGAATTTTTAGGTCACACCTGATGCATGTCTCAGGAAATTGCTCTCTTGGCTGATAACAGGGATGCTGGGCAATGAGGGCCTGTTCACTCGTTTCCTTAAGGCCATCCCAACAGAAGCTCTGCAAGGTTTGCTCAGGTTGAGGGTAACAGGGGTGGCTCCATTGTGATTAAGCCAACTGGATCCTGCAGAAAGTAATTTAAGGAGGTCAGTGAAGGATGGAGGAAGAAACATAGAATAGAATTTTAGAATAGAATAGAATTTTATTGGCCAAGTGTGATTGGACACACAAGGAATTTGTCTTGGTGCATATGCTCTCAGTGTACATAAAAGAAAAGATACGTTCATCAAGGTACAACATTTACAACACATCTGCCAGAACACAACACATCTGCCAGAACATACAATGGAAGGGGGAAAAAAACCATCTACTACACTGATGGCCCAATGGATGTTCACATTAATTAATGATCAAGACTATTTTACTATCCGCGTTAGTATTCCAGTCTTATTAATTTTTATTTTAAAAATATCCCCAAAAAATTCAACTGCTTATGACCATATCACCTTTTGACACACCCAAGCTACACATTAATCTTTACTGTATGTACTTGTTAATCTAAACTGATCAAGAAAGTGGAGATTTTTTTAAATACATATCACCTTGATTCCATTTTTTAGACAAAGAATTTGCTTCAATGTCAGCATTTAAAATACAATTTCCCATGTAAGCTCTTTTTAAAAGATTCTAATCACCATTCTCTGCCTGTAACTCTGAAACGTGTGTCTTTTAGTTTGATAACATTTCTGTTCTATGGCTTAGATCAGGGGTTTCTAAATGATTTGCCATCACACCTGCCTTTGGTGTAATCTTAATGCACACACTTCTCCTAAAAATCCAAAAACAAAAAGGAATCAAAACAAAAAGGAAACAAGGAAACTTGGAGAAAGATGGATTTCTTGTAACAATACAACTAAAATGTTCGTCACATATTCCACGGTCTTTGTCTACTTTGTCTTCCCCCAAACAGCTACCCCTTAGATTTGGAAAATCCTGCCTCAGAGCATTTCACTTTCTTTTCTTTTCTTTCATTTCCATTTTAGAGATAAATCTAAATTATGACCTTGTTTGAAGTTCTCATTGGTTATCTTTTGAATGTAAACCAAATCCCATTTAGAAGTGGACGGGAGGGGGAAAAACTATTGGGGAGGGAGATCAGTAATGGAACTGAGTAGATTTAGATCAGGACTGTCTAACCTTGGCAAGACTTGTAGACTTAAGCTCCCAGAATTCCCCAGCTATGCAAAGGGGTGTGTGGAATTCTGGAAGTTGAAATCCACAAGTCTTAAAGTTGCCAGAGTTGGACACCCCTGATCTAGGCAATCAAGTAAGGCAACTTCCAGACACCTTTTGCTTTCTTTCCCCAGTCCAAGGGGTAAGTCTAGTTTGCCTTGCTTCATATCAAAACTAATCAAGGAGAGAAGCAACCTAGAACTAAGGAGAACTTTCCTGACAGTTAGAACAATTAATCAGTGGAACAACTTGCCTGCAGAAGTTGTGAATGTTCCAACACTGGAAATTTTTAAGAAAATGTTGGATAACCATTTGTCTGAGATGGTGTAGGGTTTCCTGCCTGGGCAGGGGGTTGGACTAGAAGACCTCCAAGGTCCCTTCCAACTCTGATATTATTATTATTATATCATTGTAGCAAATAGGTCCACTCCAGTGGTGGGTTTCAAAAAATTTTACTATCAGTTCTGTGGGTGTGGCTTGGTGGGCATGGCAGGGGAAGGTTACTGTAATATCCCCATTTCCTCCCGAGCAGCTGGGACTCAGGAGGCAGAGAATAGATAGAATCAGGGCCAATCAGAGATGGTATTTACCAGTTCTCCGAACTACTCAAAAAAAAATTTTTTTTTGTTTGTTTGTTTACATTTATACCCCGCCCTTCTCCGAAGACTCAGGGCGGCTTACAGTGTATAAGGCAAAATTTCTGCTACCAGTTCTCCAGAACTGATCAGAACCTGCTGAAACCCACTTCTGGTCCACTGCTTTCTGCCTATCCCATTCTGAAAGAACTTCAACAATAATTCAACATTCACACACACAAAATAGCTCAATAGTTTTAAATTATATGCATACATATATTACTCTGGAATCCTTTCTCATGTGAATCAAAAAGTGAAATGTTTCAGGCTTTGAAGAAAGGAAATGCAAAAGCTGCTAACTAATTAATTAGGGATGCCGTCTTAATCAAGTACAAGGTGTGTTTTTTTTTTTAAAAAGTTGAATTAATCAATGTACCAACTAAAGATGAGAGCATTTTGAGCTCAATCGGATAATCTTCATTCCACGTGTACTGGTTGGTCCCAAAGGTCCACTTTAAAACACATCACTGGGCAATTGTCTTCCAAAAGACCACCTTTTGTCCCTAATTCTGAAAGGTTAGTCTCTCAGCAAAAAGTAAAAAAAAAAATGACCAGGTATAAGGGTCTGGTTCAGGGGTGGATTCTGCTTACCTTTACGACCGGTTCGCAATGGGAGCGTGTGTGTTTCTGTGCTTGCACAGAAGCTTCTGTGCATGCGCAGATTCTCCATAATGACGGAGCCTCCCACCGGTTTTACTACCAGTTCGCAAGAACCGGACCGAACCAGGAGCAACCCACCACTGGTCTGGTTTTGGCAGAATGCAGACTAATATCTTTCCCTGCTGCAGCAGAGAGCATTGCCAAAATATCTTACAAATGCCTCCAAACTTAAAATGCATAGTTAATGGATGCAACATTGATGGTCTCTCTGAAAGCTTTCCACCTTAAGAACATGTATATACTTAAAACAAATAAACACTTTCTACAAAATATTTTTCCTTGGCCGTAATTTTTTTAAAAAAATTAAATATTGTTGTGCACCTTATGGTCCTAAATGCACCCATCATCTCAAAAGCTGTTCATGTGGCCCCAGGAGAACCTTTCAAAGTTTCCAGCAAACTGAAAATTATAATGTGCTTGACAGTTGCTGTTGCTGTTTTAAAATATGCGGTTTGGACAAAACATGATTTCTGATCCGACAGATCCTGATAGGACTCTCTATCTTTAAAACATAAAACCCATAGAAATTCACCTGATGTCATGAACCCAGCATAAATGGGGCCGATACCGGCATATAGAAGTTTTAATTTTTTAAAAAAAAACTTTTAAAAACTCATTTTAGTTGGCACTATTTAAAAAAAAGTGGTGTAAAGCAGCTACTATTATCAGAATTTTAATTTGCCACTATAACACCCAACTAATCTTCTGTTGGATGCTGCAGCTTGAAACCAATCAGACCATGTGTTTACTAACAGAGCTGGATTGTTTAATCTATTTTTCCTACTGCTGCCTAGGGCTTCATTTTAATCCATCTTAAGTTCACCAGAGGACACCATGAGTGAGAGTGGGGGAGTAGGTAGGCTCCTTAAAGTTGGCACTAGACCATTTCTAATGTGATTGGACAAAATAAATCCATCTGCAAAAATAAATTTCCTCCTTCTTTTACATTCATCACATACCGTCCAGAACATTTCTTGACTGTTGTTCCTGGATTTTTATGGATCTTTCCTTTTCTCTCTCTTTTTCCTTTTCCTTTTCTCTGCACAAGAACTCTATTTCCTTTAGCTGCTTCTGACGCATTTTCTCCTGAGCTGACTTGGATATTGTGACATGAATCTGGACACAACAGAAGCATACACACTTCATACAGCTATATATGTGTATGGGTGCAGGTGCATATATGTAGAGAGAATAACTTGTACAGAATAGCAAAGAGACAGATTAATCAGTTACATTACTATTATTAATTTACTATAACCCAAAATAAAAAAATTATCAATGTGAATTATGGTTTCATGCTCTTCATTTTTCATTGGAGTCAACCTGAATAGATAGGCATGGAAAATTCCTTCAATTTATCATGTGTAATTCAGAAGGAAGGACTTATTTAGAAGGAAGGACTCACTGGAGAAGAGCCTAATGCTGGGAATGATTGAGGGCAAAAGAAGAAAGGGACGGCAGAGAATGAGGTGGCTGGATGGAGTCACAGAAGCAGTCAGCATGAGCTTAAATGGTCTTGGGGGGGTGGTAGAGGACGGGAAGGCTAGAGGAACGTTGTCCATGGGGTCGCGATGGGTCGGACATGACTTAGCAACCAACAACAAATTCAGATTGGGTTTTTAAAAAGTGAGATTCAAGCCATATTAGACACGAATCATGACATGGCAGATTCTCTCACTAGATCTCTGAGCATCTTTACAAGTTTCTATAAAGATGGAAGAAGGAGCACCGCTGTTAGAATAGACTTGAATGCCAGCCATTTAATTCTTGATTTAAGTCTGAAACTAATTGCAAAGCAGAGAGGGAAAATGCACCATATGTAACACAGGTACCTGCTGAAGTTTCTTTCATGCTTAACAGCAGCTTTGAGACCAGGAGCCCAATTTACATTAGTGAAATGGTGCAGGAGAAAAAGCATTAAAGCCCAGTTCCTAATGATACAGAATCAATCCAATTTGTTATACTCATACAAACAGACCAGCTGCTTTTCAAAGGAAAACATAAGGAACTCTAGTCCTGTATTCCCCTTACCTCATATTATTTGTCACCCAAAATTGAAATTACTAGAAAAAGCTTAATCTGAGGCAGATATTGAATCAGAAAAAAATATCAAGGGATCTTGTACAACATCAGAAAAAGTAAAGCAAGAAATAAAGACCTGCAGCAATTTTTTTATATAGGCAATCTCTTTTGAAATCACGTACACATATCGCTAGTTTGGGGCTGATATTAAGCCCATACCAACCCTAAAGCTGTTCAGCCTCCCAGATAGAAAAGCTTAAGAAGCACAATACTGAATTGATTAAAAAGAATCCGATCTGGGACAGCTAAAATGGAAGTGGTAGATTGTAGTGTATCAGAATATCCTTCCTAATCAGTTTAACATTGTGTTGAACATAAATTGCTTGTATCAAAGGCCAATTCGCTACTTCACATTTATTATAATGTGACATTTATTCTTTTGCATTCCATAAATTATGTATTTATTTTGATGGCTGTTGCTTTGTGTGGAATGTGAGTGCACGGATATCATACAGACTTTGTTGATATTCCACAGTAATTAATAACAAATGACTCAAATTTATTCTTACCACTTTATTATTTACCTACCTACACACTGGGAGTCAAGCTATTTATAAGCTTTTTGGTAAATCTTTGAAAAGACCAATATAGTGTAGTACCTAAGATGCCGGAATGGAATGGAAAAACCTAGCTTTTACTCCAGCTTCTGCACCGAATATACACTGGTTGATTTCAAACCAGGGGCTCTTTTTCTGCATGATCTATCTCAAGAAGCTATTTGTGGAGAGAAAACTGCCTTGAGCTCTTGAAGAAAAGCCCTTTATAGAAGGGAAGGAGGATGGATGGATAAATGGATGGAGGGACAGATAAATGGATGGAATTCCAGCTTAGGCCGGCCCTATCATTGGGCAAAATGAAGTGTGGGGAAGCCACTAAGTTTTCCATTATTTAATTCATCATCACTGCCTTTCTGTTGGAGAGGGAAGCATTCCTGTTGATGGCTGAGCTCCTGCATTGTTCATCCTGCCAATATCACTTCTGGACTTAGGCCCCATTTCCTCACTCTCCTCTGTTCTTCTCCTCCAGAAATTCCTTTCCAAAGCTTGAGGACTGTACCTCAGAGGAGATTCATCACTCATTGCTTGATAATGCCAGCTTTGCAAATGGCAGAGCAAAGCCTAACAAGATCAGCTTTGATACCCACATTCCAAATATCATTCCCAGTATCCCTTTGTGCCAGTTTGAGTCCTTCCTGTAATATTTACTTTACTTCTGCCCGCTAAATGCCAAGCTTAAAATTCACCTTGGCCTTCATGCCAAAATGCAAAAAGATGAAAACAGAAACATACCCTTCCATTGCTCTCTTTCCATTCATCATCTTTTAACAGGTGAGGATTTGAAAGCAAGTCTTCCTTGGCCAGACAGAGAGAGGAGGTGGCTGGTGGCAGTAATCCTCCAACAACCTTCCAAGGTGCAGGAAAGCCATTCTGGAAAGCAGGTTCAGACACTCCAGTTTCTGACAAGACAATTTTTAAAAAATGGAATATATTACTGTGGACTATAACTACGGTATTTGTGAAGACAGTGAGAGCAAAGAAAAGAATCAAGGGGCATTCCAACGAATTGAATCATTCACTGTAGATGGAGTTAAAAGACTCTTGTTCATAGACAGGTTAAAGCATTGTACCAGTATCAAATTTACTGTCTCCATTGATGATCCTCATCATGTCACAAACACAATGTCAGTAAATGGTGCTATTCTTATTTATGGAATTTAGGAAACATTAAGGTCAGAGATTGGTGTTGCCTCTGACTTTCTTTCCATCTTCTCTTATCAAACTGCACCCCAGCGTGAAAATATTCATAAATCACTTTCCTTAAACATGGAATAGGCTGTAATAAGAAAAAAGTGAGTTAAGACAGACGGCTAGACTGGCAGGTTAATCACCTGAGAAAACTCAATCTGCCTTGTGCAAGTATCTTGTATGATGGTATTCCCAGAGAAACCAGCTGATAGGCACCTTTCAGACCCAGATGATACAGTTCCAGAAGTGCATTAAATCCATCTTCAAAGAAACCCAAATAACGTGTTGTGTCTGCACCCCCCCCCACCCGAGCCAGGCCCCCTGCCAGAAAGTGACTTGGAAAGTGAGGGGGAAGGGCCATTAGGAGCACCAGCTTCCCTGGCTCAGCTCCAGGAGCCAGAGGCAGGCCAGGTGGAGGAGATAATAAGGACTCCGTCCCCTGACTCTCCCCCCCCCAGGCCATGCCTCCAGACCCAGCTGATGGCAATCAGGCCTGGCTGGACCCTAGGTTTCGTAGGCAGGAGAGGTGGGAACAACAGAAGCAGGGGTGGGGCAGGCCTAGGAAGTGCTGAGTCATGGAGCCACACCCCACAGGATATAAAAGCAGTGAGGGCTGCTATGCCTCTTCTTAGCAGGCAAATTAACTGCTTGACTAGAGCTGAAGTACTGTTTGTTGACTCATCGGCATCAAGGGAGATAACAGAGATAACAGAGACACTTGGAAGACGCTCGCTAGTTTGCTGCCAGAGCTGATAGTGCCGGCTAATTAAGTCGGTGAATAGCGCAGGCTGGTAAAGCCTGTTATTAAGAACACAAAGCCTGCAATTACTGCAGGTTCGAGCCCGGCCCAAGGTTGACTCAGCCTTCCATCCTTTATAAGGTAGGTAAAATGAGGACCCAGATTGTTGGGGGGGCAATAAGTTGACTTTGTAAAAATATACAAATAGAATGAGACTATTGCCTTATACATTGTAAGCCACCCTGAGTCTTCGGAGAAGGGCGGGGTATAAATGTAAACAAAACAAAAAAAAAGTCATTGCTCGGACTGAGGCGAGGGGGACAGAACATAACAGCTCACAGGTCTGGAAAAGGCTCTCAATGACTATCAGCCACTGAGAATTATTAAGAATCCTTCCATCTCTACTCTTTCACTTGCAAATATCTACAAACCATTTAGCCGACACAGAGATGTGTTGCCATATATGTTTACTCTAATTTCATTACTAAATTTACATTAACTTCTTTCTGTTGCTTTACCTGGGATTTAAAAATGTACAGATGCCAACCATCAACTCCATGGGAAAGTTGAAATAAACTGCTTACTTTTTTCCTTGGCACAGAGTGAACTGTTCACACTTTCTAACTGTGTTAGTTCTAGTGGATAATCATTCCCATCAATATTCTCTCTCTGTGTGTGTCTCTCCCTCCCTCCCTTCAGCTCCTGAAATAAAGAATAGATATTGTAGCCTTTTCCTTCTTTCTTATTCTTCTGTCAAGAACTGGCAAGTTGAATTATATGAGGAAAGTTTTTAATCTTGGCAGTACAGTAATTATTTATTCCCTGGATTGATCCTTACAACCTAAGTTAGAAGAGGAAGTGCCCTCTCCAAGTGAGGCAGAGCTCATGCGCAGAAAATGTTATATTCTCAAGTTCCAGGCTCAGTTCCAAGGCAACTTATCTGAAATCTTGGAAGGAGCTGGAATCAGGGAGCACCAACCCTTTTGAGCTAGATAGATCAATATTCTGATCCTATAATAGGCACAAAAAAGTCAAAGAGGGAAAAAATTGGGTAGGACAATAAGTAAATGTTAATTAATGGTGTTAATAAGTGTTATGTGGCAGGAGCTTGTCTGTTTTAATTCTATTATTATTATTATATACACAAAAATATGAAATCACAGCTGCCAGCTCTTTAGCTGGCGTTGGCCACCATACACACTGAGTTCTTTCCAAAAAAAAACTAGGATGCTGCACTGTATCGGCATAGCATGTGTGCAAACCCAAGCTGTGTGGCCTTTTGTAATTGACAGGTGGAAATTTTGTCAATGTGCAGATTTTCTAAGTGTCGTCCAAGATTTTCCAGTATTATTATGTTATAGTCTGAACAGTTATTGAACAATGACCTAAATGGCTTTTATAGTTATATTCTATTTATTTATACATTTATAAATATTCATATTCTATTTATCCTAAGATCAGGATCAGGATAGAAGCAGAAAAAAAAAGTCAATGAATATGAGCCACAGAAAATTGTAAAAATCTCAGACAAATATAACAAGAAGGTTGCTTTGCTATATTACTGTATCCCATATAGAGTATAAATAGTTTAGCAAAAGCAGCAAAATATGCATAACTAATATGTTATGCATTCTAATATCTTTGACCGCTAGATACTGGATCTAAACTCCAAATTTTGGATCCAGATGAAATACCTGATCTTGTTTGAAAAAAAATTAAACTGCATCTTAAAAGAATACAGCTAGTTTAAAGTAGTTATCGCAATAAATTTGTTTTCAAGCTATCTCTGCTGTTGAATAATTATCAGGGCAAGCAGTTTTACCCTTTGAAATTAATACCTTTGACCAGGCCGTCACCCCAGGATAAAATGTGACATTTCATTTTAACACACAACAAGGAATGACTCTCCAGCTGAGCTTTTTGTATCAGTGAGAATTAAAAAGGATCTGCTTTAAAAAACAGTGAACTCAAACTATAAGCCAATCCTAATTTATACAACAATGTTGTTTAAAAATCAATAACATATTTTTGTGTGTTTAATTCATTCCAGCCTGGAGCACTTTTACTACTAAAGCTGCCATTGGGGGGGGGGAGGGGGGGGCTATCATTTTCCTGATCAGCATATCAGTAATATAGTTTCATGATTGTTTGTGCAATAACACAATGCCCTGCAATTGTGAAATTGAATAGAAATAGAAATAGGTTCTTTCATCTTCATTCATTTTTATTTATTACATTTACATTTATCTACTACCTTTCTCCATCGTGCTCAAAGTAGCATATATGATATGTTCTCATAAAGTCTTCTCAGATAGCTCAGACAGAGAAATAAAATTCAGATATTACACAAAAAATTTCTAGTGTTCATCTTAATAAGATGAAGATGGGAACATTCAGCCAATCTTGGTTAATCTTGGAAAAATGAGGCAAGGTCCAACCTGGCTACACCATAATTAGAAAAGCATTCCAAAATTCCAAGAATATCAGTTATATCATTTCCACATTGTCATGAAGAAAACTACTATGAATGGGTATTTCCAAGAAGTCACCAAAAGTTATATAAAATCATTTCCTTTTTTAATTTCCTTTTATTAAGGTACAGTTGAATGTTTTCATACAGTCTGTTCTGACTGACCCTACCAACCAGAAGGAGTTTGAGAGTTGTCCATCCTTCCCACATGAGAAGGAAAAAGGAGAGAATTACCTACTAACTGCCCAGCAGAATTCCATGAATGAGATAAGGCATCTCCACGGCAAAAGGGTTACTTTGAAGCACATTTAACTTATCCTGAAATATCCAACCATTGTTTAAGTTCAAATAAATTACTATATGTACCTACCCAGTGTTTTTTGGCTGTTGTCTTCACCATTTCCGGACTTTGATAATGATCTTAAAGGCAATTGGATGGAGGGGAGAGAGAGAGAGAGAGAGAGAGAGAGAGAGAGAGAGAGAGAGATTAAACTTCCTTTTATCCAAAAAAAGGCAAATATAATAATTTAGGGGGATCTTAGTTGATAGAAAGAATCCTGGTGGTACAGTAATTAGAATGCAGTATTGCAGGCTAATTTTACTGCCTGCTGGCTGCCAGCAGTTCATCTGTTCGATTCTCACCAACTCAAGGTTGACTCAGACCTTCCATCCTTCTGAGGTAGGTAAAATGAGGAACCCAGGTTGTTGGGGGCTATATGCTGATTCTGTAAACCACTTAGAGAGGGCTGTAAAGCACTGTGAAGCGGTATATAAGTCTAACTGCTATTGCTATTGAAGGAACTTTAAGTATAATAACTTGTTGGAACTCTCATTTTGCAGGGAGTGTCTGGAGCGGGCCAAAAAAGTGGCAAGACAATGAAATGCTTAACTCATAACTAGCTTTCAAGCACAAGCAAAACAGAGATTTGAACCAAGAATTTCCCAACCTGTTGTTCAGTTATTGTACAATGCCATAAGCATCAAATCCCATTTCACAAGATGCTACATGCAAGAACAAGAGAGGACAACAGCCTTGTGGGATTTGTAGAGACATTTAATTTCTTTAAGAGAAACTTTAAGATTTAGAAAGATTTTGGTCTTATTCAGTCAAACTCTCTTTTTATTCAGAATCTTAGACATTTACTTAGTTGTACAGCACTGCAATGTAACTTGTGTTTCTATTTGAATGAGTGAGATTTAAAATGATCTATTACTTGATGAAATTGAGAAAGTTTACACAGGACAATGTATAACCTATTGAAGAAACCTTCTCCAAAATAATATCAGCGTGACCCAGATGTATGGGAAGCATAACTCCCAGGATTCCCCAGCTAGTATATCAAAACATTGCTAGGAATTGCAATGCTAGCAATATCTGGAAAGTGCCATTTAATGAAGGCTGCCTTAAAATAAACGAATGAAGCATTTTAGATGCGACTTTGAAAAAAAGGAACAGGCTTACCTTGTTTTGGGACAGTCATCTATAGCAAGTGAGACACATTCTGTTGGTGGCAAGCTTGGAAAGAGTTCTGCAGCCTTCTGAGAATTTTCTTCACATGCTTTTGCTAACTTGGGGATGGGTGGGATCAAAGTAGCACCTAAAGACTTTTTTGGATTCTCATCAGGACCATGCACAATCTACAGGGATGGATAAGAGGAAAAAAATAACTTTAGCACTCTGCTGAAAGTCACTGGGGTATGAGAACCAGGTTATTTGAGCAACCGCCTCTTCCCATTTCATCTACCTGTTTAACTGTTTGTTTTATTATATGCTGCTACAGTCATATTTGTTTATCCAGATATTTATCAAATTTATTTGCCACCTATTTGTAAGATGTGCAGCTCTAATTAATTAAGACAATTCTTAAGTGCATATTGACTTATTGCAGTACGAGTAGTCTTTGCTTACTGACTGCTTCATTTAGCAACTGTTTGAAATTACGACAGTGTAAAAAAAATGCTTCAAAACCAAACTTCACATTTGCAACCAGGACAGAGTCCCACGGTAATTGCTATTCAGCTGTTTCCTAATTGGCTTGGGACAATAGCGATAGCACTTATCCTTATATACCACTTCACAGTGCTCTAAGCAGTTTACAGAGTCAGCATCTTGCCCCCAACAATCTGGGTCCTCATTTTACTGACCTCAGAAGGATGGAAGGCTGAATCAACCTTGAGCCTGGTGAGACTCGAACTGCCAAACTGCTGGCAGCTGGCAGACAGCCGAAGTAGCCTGCAGTACTGCATTCTAACCAGTGTGCCACCACGGTTCATGACAAGCAGGGTTAATGGTGAACACAGAAGTAAAAATCCTAAATTATGGTCATGTGTTGTTTTATTTAAGGACTGTGTTGATTCACTTAATGACTGAATGGGAACCGAGATCATAATCCCCTCACAGTCCTGTGATTTTCCACTTATGACTGTTGCTCTTAGGGAAGGAGTTGCCAGTCCCAGTTGTGGTTGCTAAACAAGGACTACCTACACAGGCACCCTCGACTTTTTGACCCCAGTTGAGACCACAATTTCTGTTACTAAGCAAGGTGGTTGTTAAGTGAGTTATAGCCAATTTTACAACTTTTTATCACAATTGTTAAATGAGCCACTGCAGTTTTTAAATGAATAACTTAAATAATAGTCTTGAAGCAAATCCGGCTTCCTCCATTTACTTTGCTTGTCGGAAGCCAACTGGGGAGATCAGAAGTGGCAATCACATGTCCCCGAGGATACTGCCAGTGTCATAAATATATACCAGTTGCCTGAATCTCGATCACATGACCAGGGAGATGCTGTAACTGTTGTAAATGTGAGAACTGGTCATAAGTCATTGTTGCTTTTATCCTTGCGATTTATATTGATATTGTTTCCTAGTATGATTCGGTTGCTTATTGTACCCTATGACTGTCACTGGGTGTTGTACCTTGTGATTCTTGACGAGTATATCTTCTCTTTTTATGCATACTGAGAGTATATGCACCAAAGACAAATTCCTTGTGTGTCCAATCACACTTGGCCATTCTATTCTATTCTATAGAATTCTATTCTATTCTATTTTTTTCAATGCCCTTGGAGCTTTGAATAGTCACTAAACAAAGGGTTGTAAGTCAAAGGCTACCTGTATTTATTGATTTTATTGCAATAGGCTCAGTTTTTTTTCTCTAGTGATCTTCTCTCTAGCTGAGAAAGAATGACTGGTCCAAAGTCACTTAGAAAGGTTGGGAGTTTATTAGGATTTGAACCCTGATCTCTGCTTAACGGGATACTTGGTCAGAAATTTACACCCCTGTGAGCTTCATGACTCCAAACAATGATTGAAATATAGACCTGTGACCTAAGAGAATCTTGAACGGGGATAGAATTATAGAGATCATTTGAGCTGAGGAGATTAAATATTCTGTTTGGAGCAAACCTATGTCAAATCTATGACAGATAACAATTCAGTAAGGACCATAAAATCAGTAGCTTATAACAAAACTATCAACTCAAACCACCTGAGGGACCACATACAGAAAACTGAAATGGAACTGAACTGAACATTCAGAAGAAATTTCAGCTAAGGTAGTAATTCTCATTAGATGGAGAGGCTTCAGGAAAGTTTCTGCACTTATTTCACCCTGCTGTAGAAAGTGAGTTATTTGCTTGAGAGCTGTCCCAAGGCCTGCCAATCCTGCTCAAAGTTCCCTGCTGCCTTAAGCTTTCTTTTGTCTGAGTCAAACTTTCTCCTGAGCTTCACCTTATCAAACAAGCTTCAACTAGCTAAGTTATTTTGATAGACAAGGGATACTTTTAATGCAAGAACTAGCAACTGATTTGATACCTCACTTGTCAGTACCACATAAGCAAAAGTTCTTGCAATTTATTTTGACTTGTTGAAAGGAATATGTTTTCATGCACAGGTATCAAGAACTGAATAATACTTCTTTAAAACACTCATCTATACTGGCATAGCTAAGAGTCAATTAGACCATTCAGAAAACTCATGTAGAATATACAACTCCATAATGGAAATCAGAGGTCACATTATGTTCTCATATACAGTATAGTAGCTCTTTGCCCTTAGGAGGTGGTGCAATGGAAAAGAAAATGCCAGGATAATTGGACTATTCTTACTGAAAACAAATAAATCAAGGGGAAAATAAGATGCCCTTCATCCCCAGCTAAACCAAGCTCTGCTTCAGAAAGTAGCAACAGTTGGCCAACATTGTCAAGTTGAAAAGCTACGAAGAGTCAGGTCTGAGAAACTTGAGTAAGAGACCCTCAGAGCTTTAAGTTACACTGGAAAATCAATAATCATTCCTAAATAAGGAACTGGCAAGCCACTTCTGTTACATTGCCATGAAAACTACAGGAATGTGTTCTGAAAGTCAGCAGGACTTAAGCTCAACTTCAAAGGGTCAAAAAAAAACCTAATCTCTTGTTTATGCAGAACATACATTTTTCAGTTGCACAGAAATCTTCAGGAAGCAAAAAGATGGGAGAGAAAAATCCCCATTGCATGAAAGCTGAAGCATTTCCGTGTTTTCTGGCTTTTCACTCTATTAATATTAGCTGTGGAATAAGAGCTCCCTCTACTTGTTTTTTTCTTCTTTTCTTCTTCTTTTTTCCCTCAGAGTTTCAGCTCTTGATTCCTTTTAAATTCTTATCTTTAAAAAACTTTACTGGAATAAATTTAGCTCTCACTCTCCAGGATATATATGTATTATTCCTAGCCTTGAGTTCTGGCCAATTTTGCAACTCCTTTGACCTTCCACCAAAGTCTGCTTTTCAGAAGAGAAGCCTATTACTTTTATGCATTAGTGCTCCTCCTGCTGGCCCTTGTCAACTTCTCAGCCTAAATGATAAGATAAAATCACAGGACCCTTGGTCCTCTCCAAATGCAATTTAATAATTGTCATATCTAAGTTACTGCAAGTTATTAATTTTAGAAGAGTATCATATTACATTGAGTGTGCTATATGAAATATATAGTCTTTCTCAGCAATTATTCCCGCATCAGAAATGAAATTTTAATGCAGTGCAGCTCACTTTGCTGATTGTTTACATAGGCTGGTTTAACTTCTCTCAATGATACCAAAGGAAGAGAACCAGAAGGGGATCTGTTGAAAAACTGTCAATCCAAAAGTCCCCAGGAATATTAATCTAATATTCCCAATGGTTACATCAATCTCCTGAAGCTGGTATCCACCTCCCAATGAGTTACCAATCTGTGAATGATGGGAGTTGTAGGACAAAGTTGTGCTGTGCCTTCTCTGGAAACAATAATTTGCAACGTGAATCAACAATCCTTAGATGTAAGTTTATTTCGTCTGTTCTTATACTGTATGGTCTCAATCTATAGGTCAGTTCTCAGCGGTCTGTAAAGGTCTTTCATTTGACACAAAAGCAAACAAGGGTAGCTTATTTTTGTTTCATATTAACAAGAGGTCATTCTGGTAGTATAGAGCTAAGAAAAATAAAATCGTAACACTACTAACTATATTCTACAAGGATTTAATGATAAACGAAGGAAGTGGAGTTAAGCAAGGACTGCTTGGCCTAGGTTATTAAAAGGTCAAAGCATGGCCCTAATGAAGAGTTTAGGGGCTGCAGTGGCTGTTAGCTCTGTAGAATAATGGATTTCCATTACATAAAGGAAAACTAATTCAGTGCTAGGTAAAACAATAAGCTTTCCTGAAGATAAGAGCAGTTTATTGTATTACTGGGAAAGATGGTAAGCTTCCTTTTAAAAGTGGTTTCAAATCAGTGGTCTAAACTGCCCCTTCTATGATTCTATGATTAATTTTTTCCTAATCTTGGATCTCACTAGAACCTGCTCATTTTTCCCTTGAATATACATTTTTTTGCTATTTTTGGGGAACAATGCAACTTGAATTTAATAATATTTTTAATAGCAGATGCATAAAGTAAAGGAAGTTATTCTAAAAACATAATAACAGAGTTGGAACATAACTTGGAGATCTTCTACTCCAACCCCCTTCTCAAGTTTCCATTTCTTAAGCACAGGCAACATATATTTTATACCTGTTGGGTGGATGTTAATTCTGGATTAACCCCTTCAACCTGTAAAGAGCCTGAACCATTCTCTCTAACTTGTTGCTCTGTTTCTTGAGCTCTGCTGGTCTTGGGGGTGTTCGGTATGCTCTGAATAGGAGGCATAGGCTTGGAAGTGACCAGCAGTCTTTGAGAAGCAGATCTGGAAATGGCTGGTTTCAGGGCCGGTCCCTTGGGAACAGCTTTGTCTGGCAAGCCTGCAAATACAAAAGACAAAAAACATGGCTGTGGGAATATTTGCAGGCTAATGTCAAACTTCAAAGCAGTGTCCCTCAGCAGCACCAAACTGGTTGCATAAGGAATTATCACTCGTTTTCCAGATCAGGTTTGTCCTACAATGGGTTATTTTCAATACCGGGAAATGCCCTGAATAAGAGTATGAAGCATTCTTAACCTGCAGTTATCTCTATGCATACAGAGATCAAGGTGCCAGGTTAATCCAACTCTTACAATAATCATGAGCTTCCAGAAATGAATCCAAGAAACAGCTATATCCTGTTTCTGAATAAATAGCAACTGGGCTTTCCTCCTCACTGAAATATGGAAAGAAAGATCATTATCTTTCACAATTAATTCAAAGACACAAGAACTAATGGCATCTTCATTTAATGACCCCATAATACCTTGTGGGGTGGAGCCTGGGCAACTGATTGGAGATGAGCGTTTACTGGCTGGATGCCCTTCTTCTCGCCAATGTGAAGTTATATTCAGCAGATATATTCTCATTGTGCCCAGAGAGAGAAATATCTGCCACTACCTAGGATCAAACTCAGCCTCCTGATTGTGAGGCTAGAGCTCCATCTCTAGGTCACTGTACTACACAAGATCTAATGGTATGCTATATCTAAGAAAAACGAAAAGGGATCCAGTAAACTGGACCTTTTTTTAAAAAAAATTGCATCAGGTGTATACAACAAACTCACACAACGCTGGGCACACAAGTAACATGCAAGAAAGCGGCTAAATTGGTAATTCTATCTACTGCATGGATTTGGCAAGCATTACTCTCATTTCAGCTGGTTGATTTGAAAATAGTTGGTATGCAAAATGGCTCTCAGTTGCTTTCATACTGAGGTCAGTAAATCAAATCAAATCAAATCTTTATTGCAATCACAGACCAGCATAATGAAGTCAGTATGTTTATGGCATCACCTACTAGACTATTGGAGAAGAAACCTGCACTACACAGCACATGTTATCCAACACCATTTTTCAAACTTTAAATAAATACTTTGTCATTTTGGTCCAGTTGCCTTGCAGATATGTGTTGCCAGATTGATTGATAATTGTATTACTAATGACAGATTTTAATTACTCTGTATTTCTTCTCTCTAACGATGTAGCTTAACTGAGCTTTAGACCATGGAGCCAATGATTCAAGAATTATAGTTTCACTGGGTACAGTTATTCTCCGCTCAGCCTCCAGCCATAAAATTAGAATAATGACAACTTATCCAAACAAGGCTGAAAGCTATACTTGATTTATAGCAATTATATATAAAGGTTACAGATAACGTTTTCTTACCAGAATTCATCATACCATTTTTTGATGCAAGTAGGCCTTCGGACATTCTTCTTTTTTTGAGCTTATCCTTGATTTGAGCAGTCTCCATGGCTGCACTGTTTATCTCCAATTCACTGAGACTGTACTTTGGCTGGGCATTAGTTATCTGTGAAGAGTCATTCATGATTGTGCTGTCTGAATTCTTCTGAAGGCCATTTCTATTGTCCCAGCTCTCCAGAGAAGAAACATCTGGAGGTTCTCCTTTGCTTCCCCATATACATGATTGTGTTTTTAAAATTGATGCTGTGGAACAATTAAAGCAGAGTAGCTTGGTTATTCAGACTGAATTTTACTTCTCCAGAGAACTAAAAGTCTGCAGAGATTCTCAGCCATCCAGGTCATGCTTGTTCCAAAGGTGCTTTTGTGGGGAATGGAAGGATTGCAAATGACCAGTGGCTTCTCTTCCTTCTGCAAAATTCTGCAGACGGTAATGAAATGTTCTGGAAAAAAATAGCTTATCGTGCAGGGAAGGGGAAAAGAGAATTACTGACAGGTCTTAGAATTTGCAAGACTATTGAATGTGATAAAATGAATACTATCTAGAAATCAAACAACAATATCATGATGCCAATATCTCTATATAAAATTCAAATGTCTTTGTGTTTATAATATATCCCTGGTTTGAGAGCAGATCAGCATTATGCAGTATATTGTTGAACTGCTTCTCACAGGTTTTCCATGAGCTAGACTTAAATTTGCAACACCATTATGAAAGGCTGACTATTTCTGCTTCCAGTCTAATATATTCTTCTTTCAAATTGTCTCAATGCTTGCAAGTTCCTATAAGATTCCACTCATATTGAATTGGTAATAATTGTCTTCTGGATTTAGCTAATCCTAAAATTACTGCTGAAGCTGTAGCACTTGGGAGATCTGTGTAAAAATCAATGAAATGTGTGTGAACATACAAACAAATTGGTCAATAAAAATCATACACAGCTCTACTGGATATCAGAGAAAGTCAGCTTAGGACACATTTCCTATTTATTGGGGTCCACCAACCACACCCATATCTAGGCTGCCAATCATACCCAGGGCAGTGTCCTCACCCTCATCTGTGGTCATCCATCCATTTCCATGGAGCTGCAAAGTAGAATCAATGCTTCCACCTCTAGATGACTTGCATCCAGATTTTAGTTTGGGAATGCTGCCACAATATATTGCAACCTGAGCTTGATACTTTCCTATAAAATAAAACAAAAATGAATAATGGAAGGGAGAAAAGAACCATCATTTGCTAATCCTTCAGTCTTGCATATCCCTTGTTTTGCCTCAGGTTGGCTCCACTCGGGACAGAATTTTCCAGGGGGGAGCAGGGAAACTCAATGTGTAAGCAGACTTCCATTCTGAGAATTTACAAAAAAGGAAGGAAGGAAGGAAGGAAGGAAGGAAGGAAGGAAGGAAGGAAGGAAGGAAGGAAAGAAAGAAAGAAAGAAAGAAAGAAAGAAAGAAAGAAAGAAAGAGGGAGGGAGGGAGGAAGGAAGGAAGGAAGGAAGGAAGGAAGGAAGGAAGGAAGGAAGGAAGGAAGGAAGCAGGTCTTTTACCTGCCATAAAATCATCATGTGTTGCCATGTGCTTCGAAGAGTCTGAGATACCTGCACAGCTAAGGAGCTGCAACTTTTACTCCATTTTTCTGGACCCAGAACAGTTGTTGCTTCTTTCCCAGAATATCTCAGTTTCTGCATGAAAAGACAGTATAAACATCACAATGTATGGCATAATCTTTATGACTATTACATTCTCACCTGCCATAGAAATTTTTAAATACATAATTGCTGATATCAACAATTTTGATTTAGCCATAAACCGTTAGATATTTTAATAGTGCATACATTTATGACAGATAAATAAATAAAATAAAAGAACTGAGATCTGCTTCATACATTTAAAAAAATCCTACACAAAAATAATATTTCTATTTAAATATCATGCAATTGCCATATTGAGTGAAATAGTCATATGAATTATTAATCAAGTTGCAAATACAGAATGGGAAGTTAGTCTTTAGCATGGCTGACAATAGTTCTCAGGTGGTGGCAGGATATGGAATTCTGTGGTAAGTAGAATGTGGATGTGAAACTGAAGGTTGGATGGGTTGCTTGCAATGAAGGCATTTTATGTTGCCTTGTGAAACCTGATAAATCAGAAACTCTCTCAGTTAGTGCTTCTCAGGGATAACAACTAAGAAGTTTGCCTGTTCTTGGCTGAGAAGTCTGATGATGGTAGAGTATGTAAAACCTCAAAAAGAGCAGATTTATAATTTGTGGTACTCCTAAATTCGTAAATGTTCATAAAGGACTAAGATGAAAATAACATCTTCAATTGGTACTATACAGCAGATAGGACAATAGGAATAGTTACAAAGGTACATGTATTGATAACCTCACATTGGGTGTTGGGTTACTCTAGTGTACTCTAGGTGGAGTCACCTTTGCTCTTTGCCTGAGGTTGCAGCTGAGGAGAATGTAAGAGTCAATGTGTTGAATGGGACACCAGTAGATTAGTTTTAGATTATGGCTATTAGTAATTGAGTCAAAGTTTTTGCTTTTGACCTATACTAATAGCCTGATGCAATCTGGAACCATAAGAAATTGTAGATGGCTTTTCTTCCCATAGAACCAGGTGGTCACTAAGATCAACCAAAGAGGTCATATTGCATCTACCTATCCATCTGACTGTTTAAAACAAATAAACCTTTTCTGCAGATTGCAGATGACTCCTGGGGTTTTTTTTCCTTTTACAAGAGGGGGGTGCGGACCTGATAGGCATTACGGAGACCTGGTTGGGCACAGAAGGGGGTGTGCCCCTCGTTGAAATGTGTCCACCGGGTTTCTGTGCATTTCATCAGCCGAGGGTTCAAGGCAGGGGTGGGGGAGTTGCGGTTATTATAAATGAGAGTTTGGAGCCGAGGGAGGTCTCTGTCCTGCAGACAGCCGGCTGTGAGTCTCTCTTTGTGCGGTGGGGCCAAGGGGTACAGATGGACTTACTGATCATGTACCTGGCTCCCTGCCACGTGACAGCAGCCCTGCCTGAGCTGCTCGATGCGATAGCCGAGTCGGCAGTTGATACCCCCAGGCTTATGGTCATGGGGGATTTCAATCTGCCATTGATAGGTGAGACATCGTCGTCAGCTCGGGAGTTCATGGCCTCCATGGCAGCCTTGGACCTGACCCAGTTAGTGAATGGGCGCACACACTCTGGGGGACACACGCTGGATTTGATTTTTGTCTCGAGACAGTGGCTGAATGATCTGGATGTGGGGGACTTAGTCATCACTCCCCTGCCGTGAACAGATCATTCTCTTCTTCGCCTGGACTTTCAGACTGCAAACTCTCACCACAGGGAGACAGAGCCAGTTCAGTGGTTCCGTACCAGGCGCCTGATGGACCCGAGTAGGTTCCTGACGGAGCTTGGGCCGATTCCTGAGGATCTGGCCCACGGCTCAGCCGAAGAACTCGTTGCCGCCTGGGAAAGGGCAGCGGTGGGGGCTTTGGACCGCGTCGTGCCTATGCGGCCTCTGACCCGATGCTGCTCTCGACTGGCTCCTTGGTTTACTGAGGAGCTGAGAGAGATGAAGCGCCGGAAAAGATGCCTAGAGAGCGCTTGGAGAGCCAGCCGTTCCGAATCTGACCGAACACTAGTGCGGTCACATATTCAGGCCTATCTAGTGGCAATAGGAACGGCAAAGCAAGAATACTTTTCTGCCATTATAGCATTGGCAGATAACCACCCAGCCACTCCCTTTTATTTCAGGAGGCTCTGGAGGACCCCTTACAGGGACGAGCTGAGGAATTTGGATGTTATCTGCACGATAAAATCGCTCAGATCCGGGACGGACTGGACACTGATTGGGTGGAACCAGGTGGGATGATGCAGGCACGTCTTGAGAACATTGTTTGGGCTGAGTTTGACTCTGTGACTCCCGATGACATGGACAGGATACTGGGGAGGTTGAATGCCACAACATGTTTATTGGACCCGTGTCCCTCCTGGCTGGTACTGGCCACCCAGGAGGTTACACGAGGCTGGCTCCAGGGAATTACCAGTGCTTCTTTGACGAAGGGAGTCTTCCCAGCTGCCTTGAAAGAGGTGGTAGTGAGGCCCCCTCCTTAAGAAGCCTTCCCTGGACCCAGCTATTTTGGCTAATTATCGTCCAGTCTCCAACCTCTGCTTTTTGGTGAAGGTTGTTGAGAGTGTGGTGGCTTGGCAACTCCCCCGGTACCTGGAGGAAACTGTTTATCTAGACCCGTGCCAGTCCGGCTTCAGGCCTGGGTACAGCACAGAGACGGCTTTGGTCACGTTGGTTGATGATCTCTGGAGGGCACGGGACAGAGGTTGTTCCTCTGTTCTTGTCCTGTTAGATTTGTCAGCGGCGTTCAATACCATCGACCATGGTATCTTGCTGCGGCGGTTGGAGGGTCTGGGGGTGGGAGGCACTGTTTTACGGTGGTTCTCCTCCTACCTCTCCGATCGTCGCAGACGGTGTTGACAGGGGGGCAGAGATCGACCGCTAGGCAACTCACTTGTGGGGTGCCGCAGGGGTCGATTCTCTCACCCCTCCTGTTCAACATGTATATGAAGCCGCTGGGAAAGATCATTCGTGGTTTCGGGGTGAATTGTCAGCTGTACACTGACGATACTCAGCTGTACATTTCCACCCCGAACCACCCCAACAAAGCAGTCGATGTGATGACTCGGTGTCTTGAGGCCGTTCGGGTCTGGATGGGGACGAACACGCTCCGACTCAACCCATCCAAGACGGAGTGGCTGTGGATGCCGGCGTCCTGGCACAGTCAGCTTACCCCATTGCTGACTGTGGGGGGCGAATCGTTGGCCCCCAGGGAATCGGTGCGCAATTTAGGCGTTCTCCTGGACGCACGGCTGTCTTTAGAAGACCATTTGACGGCCGTCACCAGGGGAGCTTTTTATCAGGTCCACCTGATTCGCCAATTGCACCCTTTCCTGGACCGGGACTCGTTATGCACGGTCACTCATGCCTTCGTCACTTCCCGCCTGGATTATTGCAATGCTCTCTACATGGGGCTCCCCTTGAGGAGCACCCGGAGGCTCCAACTGGTACAGAATGCGGCCGCGTGGGGGATTGAGGGAGCTCCTTGTAGCTCCCATGTAACACCTCTCCTGTGCGGGCTGCATTGGTTGCCGGTGGTCTTCCAGGTGCAAGGTGTCGAAGTGCTGTCCCGGTGTTTGGAAGCCGTACGGGTCTGGATGGGGAGGAACATGCTCAAACTTAATCCCTCCAAGACGGAGTGGCTGTGGATGCCGGCACCTCGGTACAGTCAGCTGCAGATGCAGCTGTCTATCAGGGGCGAGTCGTTGGCCCCGATGGAGAAGGTACGCAACTTGGGCGTGCTCCTGGATGGTTGGTTGTCCTTTGAAGATCATTTGACGACCGTCTCCAGGAGAGCTTTTAATCAGGTTTGCCTGATCCGCCAGTTGCGTCCCTTCCTGGACCGGGATGCCCTATGCACGGTCACTCATGCTCTCGTTACCTCTCGTCTGGACTACTGCAATGCTCTCTACATGGGGCTCCCCTTGAAGAGCACCCGGAGACTTCAGCTAGTTCAGAACGCGGCCGCTGGGGATTGAGGAGCTCCTTGTAGCTCCCACGTAACACCTATCCTGCGCAGACTGCACTGGCTACCTGTTGTTTTCCGGGTGCACTTCAATGGCAGCGATTTCCTAAAAAACCTAAACTTATTATAATGCTCAAAATAATTTTAATAACTATAATACTATTGGTTACCATCTTTAAAGCGCTCCATGGCTTAGGACCGGGCTTCTTACGGGACCGTCTACTGCCGGCCTCTATCTCCCAGCGTCCGGTGCGTTCCCACAGAGAGGAACTCCTCAGGGTGCCGTCAGCCAAACAATGTCGACTGGCGGCCCCAGGGGAGGGCCTTCTCTGTGGGGCTCCACCCTGTGGAACGAGCTGCCAGTGGGACTCCGTCTTCTCCTGATCTTGGACCTTTCACGAACTTAAAACCTATTTATTCCATTTGGCTGGACTGGCCTGATTTTAAATTTTAAATTTTAATTGTGAGTTTTAAATTTCTGTAATTTTTATGGGGTGTAATGTTATTTTAAATTTTCTGGCAAATTTGAATCAGTTTTTTAAGGGTTGTTTTAATTATGGTGTATGTTTTTGTTTGTATTTTATTTGCCTGTTCACCGCCCTGAGTCCTTCAGGAGAAGGGCGGTAAACAAATTAAAACATTATTATTATTATTATTATTATTATTATTATTATTATTATTATTATTATTATTATTATTATTCCATGGCATCGGACCGAGATATTTACGGACCGCCTGCTGCCGCTAGTTACCTCCCATCGTCCGGTACGTCCAGTGCGCTCTCACAGGGAGGGCCTCCTTAGGGTGCCGTCAGCCAACCAATGTCGGCTGGCAACCCCCAGGAGAAGAGCGTTCTCTGTGGGGGGCCCGGCTTTGTGAAACGAGCTTTCCCGGCCTTCGACAACTACCTGACCTTGGGACCTTTCGCCGCGAACTTAAAACCTATTTATTCCATTTGGCTGGACTGGCCTGATTTTAAATTTTAAATTTTAATTGTGAGTTTTAAATTTCTGTAATTTTTATGGGGTGTAATGTTATTTTAAATTTTCTGGCAAATTTGAATCAGTTTTTTAAGGGTTGTTTTAATTATGGTGTATGTTTTTGTTTGTATTTTATTTGCCTGTTCACCGCCCTGAGTCCTTCAGGAGAAGGGCGGTAAACAAATTAAAACATTATTATTATTATTATTATTATTATTATTATTATTATTATTATTATTATTATTATTATTATTATTATTATTCCATGGCATCGGACCGAGATATTTACGGACCGCCTGCTGCCGCTAGTTACCTCCCATCGTCCGGTACGTCCAGTGCGCTCTCACAGGGAGGGCCTCCTTAGGGTGCCGTCAGCCAACCAATGTCGGCTGGCAACCCCCAGGAGAAGAGCGTTCTCTGTGGGGGGCCCGGCTTTGTGAAACGAGCTGCCGGTAGGACTCCGTCTTCTCTCTGATCTTCAGACCTTTAAACGCAAGCTCAAGACTTTCTTTTTTCACCAAGCAGGGCTGGCCTGATTGATTGATTTTAATATTTGGGGGGTTTAGCGGGCTTCTTAACAGGGGTTTTTATCTTTTGTAATTTTTTATCTAATATTTTTAAGTATACAGTGGTTAAATTAGATTTTTAATTTTGTTACGGTATTTTAAATTGTTTTTGGATTATTGTCGTTTTATTTGCTGTACACCACCCTGAGTCTTCGGAGAAGGGCGGTATAAAAATGTGAATAAAATAAATAAATAAATAAAATAAATTTTAGGGCTATTGGATCTTTTTGTTAACTGAAGATGTTTTGGAAAGCTTTAGTTGGTTTGTGTACTATGGTGATGGTTGTTGGTTGGTTGTTTCTGAGATGTTTTTAATGTATGGAAGCATTACCCTTTTTCATAGCTTGTGTGAGTTATATAGTAATGGGTTGAATGGGCAGGCACTTTTTGATAAAGTTGCCTGGGTATCTATTTTCTTGGAAGATGTTGTAGAGGTGATCTATTTCCTTTCCCTGCTATTCAGGCTTGCTATTGTGGGCTTGTGGTGATCTAAAAATTGTTCTTTGATAGCCTCTCATGTGGGAAGTTGGGCTGTTACTTTGGTAGTGGAGCACTTGGTTAGTGTGAGTGGTTTTATAATAAACTTTAAATTTTTAAGAAAATGTTGGATAACCATCTGACTGAGATGGTGTAAGGTTTCCTGCCTGGGCAGGGGGTTGGACTAGAAGGCCTCCAAGGTCCTTCCAACTCTGTTGTTATGTTATGTTATGTAAACAGCCCTTACTTATGTTGATAAAGATATCCAGGAAGGTCAATATATTGCTTTTTTCTTCTCTTGTGAATTTTATTCCTTTGAAGATGATGGTGTTTGTTTCAGGTGTCTTTACCTTTAGTTGTTCCTATTTTATTATGATGAAGCTGCTGTTTCATCATATCGATCTGTACTTTTGTTTGTATGTGTGAGACTGCTACAGTTTCTACAATGAGTCCTGGGAGCAGAGATCCCATGGGTGTTCCTCTGATTCATTGGTATATTTGTCTGTCAAATTGAAAGTAGGTAGAAAGGCAAAGGTCCATGATTCATGATCTATAAAATTTATTAGTACACAATATTGTACACATCAAGACTACTCCAAGACATTTTTCTGCTGAAGCAAACAACAAGATACTTTTACCAGTCATCCTACAGATAAGTAGTTGAAATCTATTACTGACTCTTGTCTGGAGAGAACAGCCTTTTGCAACTGAGGGCAGCAAAATAGCTTGGGGAATATTAGAGAAAGTGCCTGAAAAGTATATTATTCTGCCCTCAAAATGAGGGTGCTATCTGGGGGCTATTGCCACCATTCTCCAGCGTCTTTCACTTAAACCAATCAATTCACTCTATCTAATGACCCAGATATAAATCATGCTTTAAGAATTCTTGAACTCTGGTGCTGGAGAAGACTCCTGTGAGTCCCTTGGACTGCAAGGTCAGTCCTAGAGGAGATCAACCCTGACTGCTCTTTAGAAGGCCAGATCCTGAAGATGAAACTCAAATACTTTGGCCACCTAATGAGAAGGAAGGACTCACTGGAGAAGAGCCTAATGCTGGGAAAGATTGAGGGCAAAAGAAGAAGGGGATGACAGAGAATGAGGTGGCTGGATGGAGTCACTGAAGCAGTAGGCATGAATTTAAATGGACTCCAGAGGATGGTAGAGGACAGGAAGGCCTGGAGGAACATTGTCCATGGGGTCACGATGGGTCGGACACGACTTCGCAACTAACAACAACAACAACAATGACCCAGATATAAATCATGCTTTCTTTAAGAATAGGTAACTAAGAGCAGCAAGAAAGTAATTGTTTCATGACAGGCTTATACTATTATTCCATTCTTTCTCCCAAATCAGATTTACTATAATGAGTTTGCCTGATCTGAGCCCCAGATTTGCATTCATGTTATGAAACTCCTAACACAGAAGAACCCACTAAAGATTGCCACCAAACTAATTGGCAATTGGCAGGAAAGAAACATCATTAAATGCCCAAGGAATCATCAAAAATCAGTATTGAATTGACTTGAATGCAACTTAAATTAATTCATATATTCATAATTAATTATATTACTCTTCCACTTTATAAAAAAGGCATGAAAGTGGAAGCAGAGATGAAATGTAAAATTTGTTATTACCGGTTCTGTGGGTGTGGCTTGGGGGGGTAATGTGACTGGGTGGGTGTGGCCAACTTTTTTTTTTTTTTACTTTTAAAAGCATTTTTCCTACAACCTCTTCAGCTGAAGAGCTTGTAAAAAATGCTTTTAAAAGCCTGTGATGATCAGGCAACTCAGCTGGGATCGCCAGAGGAAAAAAGGCTTTTAAAGGGTTCTGATGATCCCAGGCAACTCAGCTGGGATCGCCAGAGGAAAAAAAGCTTTTAAAGGGTTCTGACGATCTCAGCTGAGCTGTGCGATCATCAGAAGCTTTTTTTTAACTTTTAAAAGCATTTTTTCAGCAGAAGAAAAAATACTTTTAAAAGTTAAAAAAAAACCCTTTGATGATCGCGCAGCTCAGCTGGGCATGGAGGGGGGCAGGGATTTTTGCTACCAGTTCTCTGAACCACCCACCGCCATCACTACCGGATCGGGTGATCCAGTCCAAACTGGGAGCATTTCACCCCTGGGTGGAAGAACCCTAGAAAACCCAAAACAGTCACATGGCAAAAATAACATGTGGTGATTTCAGAATAAATGCTAAATATCCCCTGTGAAAGTGGTCCATGTGCAGCATTAGCTTAAAGAAAGTAAATTCTTTGGATATTAGAGTATAGAGAATGAAAAGAGCCTGTAATGTATATTACAATGATGGACAAGCTTGATTATTATAAGAAGTATCTTAATTCCACAGTAAAACAAAGAGACATTTCCACAACAAATCAACCCGATCAATCATTGCAAGGGGATTGGCTTGTGAAGACAAAATCTGGAAAGACAAATTGAGTGCTTCATGCTTGCTTAAACCATGACAATAGAATAGGAACCTGGGATGGAACAATAAGTATTGATTCATTCTTCCAATAAAAATGAAATATTGAGAGTGCTTCTATGTATGCCTCAACGTGAAGTCAACCAATTAACTATGAATTTGGATATAATTTATTTCTCCATTTATCTTGCTATAACCTGACAGCCATTGCTTAGCCATCTTCCCTGTGCAAGATTTCTTCTCTTTAGCACTCCGCTCTGTGAATCACTAAATTTGATCATATGAAGGATTAAATATGATAGTGTCAAATGCCAAGACAAATGGAATGTTTCATGCTAAAAAAAAAATCCTGCACATTTTATAAAGGAAACTCCTGCAATGGAAAGTTTCTAAATGATCAAAGTTCCCATATCTCTTCTTTAGTCTTAAGGATAATAGTCACACTTCCAAGCAAATCATTCAACTGTATGTGGCTCATCTTTTTTTTATTATTCTTTAAAGAAGGTTATGAGGCTTTTTAGGGGTCAGTGGCATTCTCAAAAATAAAGGTAATTCTAGAACTAGCAGCTGTGTTTTGCAGCATGCTTTTTTGACTGACTGACTGACTGATTGATTGATTGATTAATTAAATGTTAGTCTAAAGATCCAAGTGGCACAGAAAACCTTTAAATACAAAAAGAGATGTCTATTTTGGGAACTGTATGTAGGAGATGACCAGGCTGAGCCTGAGGGAAGGGTTAAATGCATCATAAGTCATGAGTCCCTGCGTGCCAACAAGAGAGCTAACTCCATCCACCTTGAATGTCTCTCTTATCTCCTGCTCATTTCCCTTGACCATTAGTTGGTCAGATTATTGTAGAGTGCTTAAGCTTGCAATAAATCTTTATACTCATTTGAACTGCCTGAATCTCCTGATTTCTCCAGTGCTTGACACTGGATTCACCAGAAAGTGCTAAAGATGGTTAAGAGAAGGTGAGAATTAAATCGACACACCATGTATCCTCACATATAAGCCCATCCTCAGATAAACCAATACGTTTCAATTTTCACAATTGGCTTATCCAATTGTGGGTAATTCAAGGATTTTCTATTTTTTTAATTTTTAATGTTTTGTACCATTTTGGTTAAAAATTCCAGGGTCAGCTTAACCGCAGATGGATTTACATAAAAGTATGTAAGGATACTTTTGAAAACGGTTACCATACATACTTGCAGATAAGCCTATCCATTGATAAGACAAACCCAATCTTTTGGGTATATTTTGGCCCTTATAATTTTTGACTTATTCATGAGTATATATGGTATGTTCAACCTGGAGAAAAAGAAAACAAAGAGAGAAAGAGACATTCCTAAATGACCCTCACTCAGAAAAGGGAAAAGATAGATTCTTTGGAAGCAAAAGAGAACTTATTTAAAAGAATTTACAATAGAGGAGAACAGATTTTGGTGAAATGTAAATACCTTCTTGATTCTAAGTGTCTTGTGACATACAAAGCTACCAGGAACAGACTGAATGGGAGACTAAACGCCGCACACCCAACATTGGAAGCAAAGTTATTCAGCACAACCCTCTTTTCAAGTTGTGTATAACTGTTTATAATTGTAACTACCTTTTGAAATGCCCAGCTAGAGTTTCATGACTTACCATTCTTTTTTTAAAAAATCAAAGCATAGAATTATTAAAAATGCAAACTCAGCCACAAAAATCCATTATATCTAAAATCTTATACTAGCACTGAACTACAGTAGAATCCAGTAATAAGTTACTTATTCGAAGCTTTCCCATAAAGGAAAGTGTAACCTTGTTTATATTCTTAATTCTCCCAGAGCTCCCAGAGCAAATGATTCTTTAAAAGGGTAGCTACACTAAAACATTGCATAAAGCAAGTTAATCACAGAGTAACTATTCTTGAGACTGATTATAAGCAGAAGCATGAATTTGAATAAAGGGGTGTGTGTGGAGAGGCTGAGTGGTTTTGAATCCAAACTCTCGCTGTAATTTGACACGTCTATGGAGTGGCAGCTTTAGGTCATTGCAAATTATTTAAACACCTTGCCCAATGTTTTCAGAGTACATATTGTTACTGTCTCCATTAGAGCTGTGGCCAAGACGCACGGATTTCTGAAAGGTGGCTGATGGATTATGCAACAAGCTTTCACAGTTAAACAAAGAGGCAAGGACAGAGAGTATATTCTCATTCATTCTTCTTAGGGGCCCGTGCAGTCAATGACATGCTTCTTTTCACTTCAATGACTTTTAGATCAGAATCTTGTCATGAAGACGCTCATGATGAGAACAACTTCCATTTCCTCTCACTGCCCATTTCAAAATTAAATCAGTCTATGAGTTGGGGCTTTTTTTCTTCGTGAGAAAGAGGACTGGTTCAAACACATACATTCTTTCTTATTATTTCAGTATTTAGTGACGATATACAGGTATGTTCACCACAAATACAGGCCCGCCATATGTTGAATATCAGGTCTCTCTATTCACTTTCTGTTTTCTTTAAAGCCGCTCCCATTGTATTGGATATGTATTTAATATATTTCCTCAAAGCAGAGCCAGGCATACCAGTAAACAGGCAGCTAGCTCAAGTGTAGGCTAGATACAGTTACAGATTATATTTTATTTTTATTTATTTAATTTCTATTGCCATCCATCTCAACCAAGTGATCCTGCTTGCCAAACAGTTCTAAAACAATTAAAACCAATTATAGATTTTGAGTAGAGAAAAAGGGAGAGATTTGGCCATTAATATCAAAAGTGTGAAGAAATATTTACATTTTAAGTCTGGCTGGAAAACCTTTCATATTCTAAATTTTCATACTTGAATTTACCACTGAAACACTGAAAGCAGTGAGCTCTTAGTGTTTTGCATTTTGATATCTGCAGGAGTGAAGAACTTTTTGTTCTGAGCTAAACTGTACAATCAAAGTCAGCACAAAAAGCTCCTGAACTTGATTTCATCACTTTGTCTATCAATACTGGGGCATAGGCCTGCTGGCATTCAGCCTACCATTTACTTGAGGAATCACAGCATGCTTTAATATGTCTGAGAAGTTTTCAATTGCCTCTCTTTAATCTAAAGGAAGGAAACATGTAAAAAGGAAAGATATGGAGATAGAACAGTCAAGAAAGAACTTGACTCAGGAGGAAGGGCAAAAGTTCCTACCTAATTACCTTTCCATTGCAAAAATTGGGCCATTTGTATATTGCTTCATGATTTGACTTTTCTACCTATTCCTTTCTGCATGACTCCACAAGCTGAAACCTCACTTTCTATGCCTCATAAATTCATGTTCATTAAATAATTTCTGCAATGGGCTAAGTAGAGTTCACCTAAAAATATATTTCACTAACAGTGAAAACTGCAGTGAAATCTCTTATTTCAACATTTAATCTCTCCTGATTATTTTACTCTGAATGTTCTTGCATTGTACATAGGAGAATAAGATTTCAATTTTGGACATAGTGACTATAATCCTAGATAATAATAGGGAGACAGCTGCTTGCTGCTTAATGGATAAAGAGATCATCTGGCTACTAACTTTGCTTTGCAGATATGAACAGTCTGTAATAGCTGTGAACTCACTGAAAAGATAAGGGGAAAAAAGGGAGGACTGAAATAAAATTACATACCTTTCCAGCTGGTTAAGTCCTATGAGTAGGCACCATCTCATATTTTTTGTAATGCTGCTGTTAAAATAAATGTTAAGTAAGCATAATACTAGCCAGAATGTTAGCCAAGCCATACTAATCAATATAGCTATTCCATTTATCAAGCAGAGTGACTGCTTTAAGGTTAACCTATTATACATTGGAATGTAAAACTTTTCTTAATCTAAAGGAAGGAAACATGTAAAAAGGAAAGATATGGAGATAGAACAGTCAAGAAAGAAGTAGAAAGAAATAGTTGAGCATTTTGAAACAGTATGTGTTCTGGAAAAATAATAGTCTAAGATTCTACAGAAGCAGGCCACTGATCTCGACTCTGCTAAAATGCAAATTGTATGCTTCTAATGTTACAAGAAAGCCAAGTTCCAACAGGAAGAGGTTCTAGTGCCATTCAGAGGGGCAAGGATATAACCTCAGTCTATCTGAAGACAGGATGCATCATTCTTTGCTCCTCCCATTAACTAATAAAAGCCAAATATATTATGCTAAATGAATATATAGATATGTTTTGCATTAAAAGAAAGAAGAAAAAATGAAACCCATGCTGAGTAATATACATATATTAGGACTAATCCAAATGACATCCAAAGCAAGTTTTTTTCAATATTTCTTAACACAGAGATTTAGATTAACATGGTGAAGAATCAGAAATCTTTTTTTATTTTATTTTTATTTTATTTTTTTTAGTTTACTTTTACATAACCAGGACAGGGAAAACCTGTTCCAACTTCTTGTCATAACCTATAAATGTGCAGACAGAAGTAATAATGCAGCTTTTGGGCCAAAGGAGTGCAAGAGTCAAGATTATGGATTGGTAGTTCTGTTTTACAATTCAGAAGTAAGACTTGACACAGTCCATTCAGGCATCCTGGAAGAATTATTGAATGCTTATTTTCTAATAACTCTAAAATATGTATGGCCAAACTCTGAAGCACAGCTCTGCCACTTCAGTTTAACTAGACTACAAGAAAGAAAAAAGGTTGCCTGAGAAATTTTTAGTTGGTCTTTTATCAGGGAAGTGTCACTATGTCACACTTATTAAGTGAGTGAGCCAAGAATGATTCGAACATCTCTCAAGTCTATAACTGCTGGTTTTCACACATTTCGTGAAGCTAGAAGAGATCATTTCAGAATGGTCAACTGCTTAGAAACAGCTAACCAGACTCACACTATTCATGAAAGATAGTTTGATTAGTTGATTAAAAAGTTTGCCAATCTTAAATTGCTCAGATATTTTGTGGCTTCCCCTTTACCATCAAAGAGAAGATCAGTAGCCTTAGGGCTGTTTTACTTTTTTGCCCACTTCTGCTTCTTATTTGCTTTTTGTACTTGGGGACAAGAGATTCTAGGCCAGAAAAAGATTGTTATCTTCCCTCTCCATGTTCTAAAGCAGAGCTCTCCAACCTTGGCAACTTTAAGACTTGTGGACTTCAAGAGTTCTCCACTCCTCTGAAAACAACAAAATACCTTATGCCACCAGACTTGAAATCCTAGGTTTAGAAAACTTAGAACCGCCACCTCCGACAGGACCTGTGCTTAACTCATAGAATCATCTATTGCAATGTCCTTCCTGTTGAAAACTACTTCAGCTTCAATCGCAACAATACAAGAGCAAACAATAGATTTAAACTTAAAGTTAACCGCTTCACTTGATTGCAGAAAATATGATTTCTGTAACAGAGTCGTTAACACTTGGAACACATTACTTGACTCTGTGGTCTCTCCTCAAAATCCCAAAATCTTTAACCAAAAACTATCTACTATTGACCTTACCCCATTCCTAAGAGGACTGTAAGGGGCGTGCATAAGAGCACAAAAGTGCCTACCGTTCCTGTCCTATTGTTTCTTTTCATTATATCCAATTAATATAGTGATTACATACTTATGCTCATATATATGCTTATATATTATATAGCTATTTCATTTCATGTTAATGCCTATATATACTGATATGACAAAATAAAAAAATAAATAAAATAAATAAACTCCCAGAATTCACAACCACAAGTCTTAAAGTTGCCAAGGTTGGAGACCCCTGTTCTAAAGCAATTTCTAGCATCAGAGCTGAGGCACACTCTGCTGTGGTAGTAGCAAGCAGCAAAGCAATAATCCAGAGGGAGAAAAAGTACCAGCAAACATCTCTAATAATGTGCTGTGGGAGCGTCTGCTTCATACCCTATGGGGAACTGAAAATCTTGGAGCTTTCTTGTCAATGGCAGGAAAATGGCCAGAACTTTAGAAACTTTCTCAGGAATTTCCAGAAGGAAAGAACAAGTGTTGCCTCACGGATCTTGCAGCCTGTATCTATGGATCAAATCAGTTTCTCCAAAGAGGGCCTGGGTTTTACTATCTTTACTAGGGAGACTGCAAGATGGACAGATGGACAGACTAATACTTCAGCCTTCATTCAGTTCACTTGTTATACTTATGCAGCACTGACACAACAAGGATTTCCAGAGAAACCTGGACTCTAACATTCAAGAGAGAGAAATAGCACAGGAAGTAGAGATGGATGGGAAGAAGAGTCTGGAGTTCCTTCATACACTTAGAATTCCTCAAGGCATCAGATACAATAAGGCCATGTTTTGTCAACTTCGGCAACTTTAAGATATGTGGAATTCAATTCAAAGAATTCCCAGCAAGCCCTATGGCTGAGAAATTTTGGAAGTTGAAATCCTCACGTCTTAAAGTTGCTAAAGTTGAGAAATAATGCAGTCAAGTGTGGAAAGCAAGAGACTTTGAAAAAAAGTTTGAAGGATATAAGAAAGGTGGGATTAGACAGACATTTAGAGAAATCATTCCTAGGTTTAGACACAATAAGAAAGACTTGAATCTTTTGAACAAGCAGAAAACACCATGTGTTTACATTGCCAAAGTCAACAAACAACATCAGGTGAATGGCATCTCTGCTATGTTTTTCAAACTCCCCAGTAAAAAAACCAAAAGCATTGATCCATATTGTTGGACTATCAGAAATTGTAAAATTATTATTTTAGCAACCCAGCCATCAAAACATTATTCAAATTTCTAACAAAAATTAGAAGCTTATGAGGTTTTTAGTAGAGCTTCATAGTTCAAAGCAATATGACTTAAATTATCCTTGTTAGTTTAAATTTTAGATTGCTTGAATTCTAACAGAAAGGAATTTGAGATTATCTACTTTTTTATTAGAAATGTTGGTACCATGGGCTAGAGACTCCTATGTTCTTTCCTTTTCCAGAAAAAATGCCACAAATCATTTATAATGCAAGGTATCTTCAGGAACTAGCTTTCCAGAGAGTTACTGGGTTTCTATTTTTCACACATTTGATGAAAGCAATTAGACATATTTAAACAGATTTAGTTTATTGAACACACCAAAGTAACTCATGCATAATATTAATCCATTGTTGGTAAATTTGTGCATTACATTAAGACAAGAACAAACACTGCCTAATATAACTTATGACTATTAATTAAATTAAGGTTCCACTGGAGCAAGCCCAGCATCCTGGATGCTATAAATCTGTTTTGAAATGGTTGTGGACTTCAGCTTCCATAACTCTCAGCCACAGTGGATAAGCCCATACATGCACCTTTCCACCTGATGATTTTTCCCTCCAGTATTCCACCTCACCATTTACAAAAAGATAAAACTATTGAATGGCTGGCAAATTATTAAGAGATTATTTTCTGCCCTATGATCTGCTATATTGTCACTCTTTTTCACAGAGGCCATTGCAAATTTCCAGCTATTTCATCGGCCACCAGAAGTAAGAACTTGTCATGTCCTCCTCAGCTTCAGTCCTACATTACACTCTTACAGTACCCCTTATAAGGATCTCATGGAGGGCCTTTTTTTCAGTTTTCCAGAAATAACTACTCCTCTCTTTAGGGGTTTGAATAGCCTCTCCACCCGGGAAGCCTTGTACTAGATCTGGAACAGCATTTATCTCTTAATTTAAAAAAAATAAATGCCAAATAGCTTAGGGGCTGCATGACAGGTTCTACAGGCTGTGTGCTTGTGGCTGAGTAAACAGCCTTAGAGGAAAAGGCTGATCCCTCATACAGCAGTGAAGTCAGTCCTTGTCACTCACCTGCTCTAGTCTTTTATGTCAGGATCCTGAACAAATGGGCTGTGTGTGGCAGAGCCTCAGAAGGTGGGTACAAGTGCTTTCCTTTCCCCTTAATAATTTTGTCCTTCCTCGGCAGCTTTCAAAAGCTGTGGGTATCTCTTCAAGGCCATCCCTCTTCAGCACTAGGCTAATAAGCTTGCACTTGCAGGTTACACATGCAGGGCAGCAAACAGTGTCACCTACCGTGAATAAACAAGGCTGCATAGCAACCATGTTTTCTAAGGAGTCTTAAGATGCCGGTGGCGTGAGGAAGAGATTTTGCTGGCCTGTCTCTCCTGGGGTTTGCATGACAAGCACTGGAGTGACCTGGCGGCTCCTTAATTCTGAAAAACTCTCAAGAATAATAGGAAAGGGGATTATGTGCGCTGGGCCTTTGCTTCCAGGAGCCAATAACATGATGAAATATACATTGCAAAGATGCACTAAATTCTCTAAGGGAGTGTGGGTGGGTGTGGGTGTGGGTGTTTGTGTGAGTGTGGGTGTTGGTGTGGGAAAGAGAGAGAGAGAGAGAGAGAGACGCACCTTCTGCTTACGGAGGGGACAAAATTGCCGCCCCACAGCCTTTCCTCATCCATGCTTTCTTTTACATAGCAATTACTGACTGGATTAAATATTACTGAGGGAACAAATTGTTTTGCAATTCTCTTGTCACATATCTCACAAATAATCCTGTGAAGTAGATAATATGACAGATTGATTATTATACCGCAATGAATCAGTGCTTACCACTTTTGCATAAAAATTTAGAATCAGAAAGTTGGAAGGGGTAGTAGAAGTTATCTAAGCTGGCCCCCTGCTCAGTTCAGTATATCTCTGGAAGATGTCTATCCGGGTTCTGTTGGAAGACCTCTAGCAAACTGACCTCCTTACCTTATGTGGCAGTCTTGTTTCATTAGCTTCTCCTTGCATCTAACCTGAGCATTGTTGTTGTTAGTTGCGAAGTCATGTGTGACCCATCGCGACCCCATGGACAACATTCCTCCAGGCCTTCCTGTCCTCTACCATCCTCTGGAGTCCATTTAAACTCATGCCTACTGCTTCAGTGACTCCATCCAGCCATCTCGTTCTCTGTCGTCCCCTTCTTCTTTTGCCCTCAATCTTTCCCAGCATTAGGCTCTTCTCCAATGAGTCCTTCTTTCTCATTAGGTGGCCAAAGTATTTCAGTTTCATCTTCAGGATCTGGCCTGAGCATACTTACTTGTAATTTTAACTCATAGATTCTGGTCCTGCCCTTTGGGATAGTAAGTCCACTCTTTCTTCTATGAGACAAACCTTCTGATATTTGAAGATTACTATCATATGTCTCCCTCAGCCATCTCTTCTGGGGACTAAATGTACCTAGTTATTTCATTTCCCTCTGAAATCATACAATGACTGAAAACGTACATTGGATTGTATAATATTTTTTGTGAAAAACTCTGGTGCATTGACTAAGTCACAACTAACTGGATTCCCACATAATTATGTTATGATTAGTGCAATTTCTGAATGGGAATGGAATGGATTTGGAAGATCAAACTAATTTCTTTTCAGGTAACTATTCTAGATCTTTGTATACTGTTTGTTGATAGCATCTTATTTTCCTGGTTCACTTTGTTAAACTAATGCTATTTGTGTCCTTTTCCTTTTCCATCATGTAGCTATTGTTTAACATCTTGGAAACCTATTTGGAGATCCATTCACCAACTTACAGAAATCAGAGTCACCACTGCATGGCAGCCTAAAAGGCCTGAAAATAGCAATAGCAAAAGCACTTAGACCAGTAGTAGGTTTCAAATCTCGGGGCTACCAGTTTTTTATTGGTAGTGTGCGAGCATGGGTGCGGACACTCACTTTGTGAGCACGTGGCACTTCTGTGCATGCGCAGAGCATTTTTGATGACAACTGGGTGGGTGGGTGGAGCCTCCTGCCGCCACCACTACCAGTTTGCCCAAACCGGGGCAAACTGGGAGCAACCCACTACTGACTTAGACTTATATACCGCTTTACAGTGCTTTACAGACTTCTCTAAGCGGTTTATAGAGTCAGCATATTGCCTCCAATAATTTGGGTCCTCATTTTACCCACCTCGGAAGAATGGAAGGCTGAGTCAACCTTGATCTTGGTGAGATCTGAACTCACAAATTGCAGTCAGCGAGCAGTCAGCAGAATTAGCTTGCAGTACTGCACTTTAACCACTACGCCAAAATCTGCTGAGCTAAAAAAACTCAAGTTTTTAATCATGGCAAGAAAAGCTTTCAGATACAAAGCTTTTTCAGTCATGGCATCCTTGTTCTAGAATCTGTCCCTAAGAAAGTTCATCCCAGCCAGACACATTTGATTGTTTTTAAAGTTTATACCTTTCAAATATATTATGTGAGAAAAAAAATGTAACTATCCTATACAAATACACATGTGGGTATTTGTGTCTCTCCGAAATTAGTTCCTAGCCAATCGTTAATATTTGGCTACTAGACTGATTAATTCTACTCGGAGAAATATATCAGAACTAACAACCAAAGAGAATGTCATATAGTAGCTCTGTGTTCAGATAAGTCACAGTAAGAATTCTTCTCTCATCTTGCCTTTCCACTCCCAGCTCCAACTGATATAGTAGTATTCTGTTATGGGTCCTTAAAAGGAACCAGGTGGCTTGATGGTTTTACAGATTTACATAGCAACACTACTGACTTCACTTTAAAATACACCTGGCATTGATCTGAGCTATTTTGGCTCGATGTAGATTCTTGCAACATTCCCCCAGTGCCCAGGACTGTAGCTAAAGCAAGAGAAACAGTGAGAAGTTAAAATGGATTATGCCCGATTCCCTCCAGTCTTCCAGCAGGAACCAGTTGCTGCCAAGCACCTGGATTTTCTAAGCAACTGCTTTTGTGGTGAAAATAATTTTTTGTTACTGCTGTTGTTGTTATAAGGCAACCGTCAATACCCTGTTCCTGACATAGTCAATTCTCATTATTCATTGTAGTTATGTTCTATGAGGTCATCACAAATATTGAATTAGTGACTTTAAAACCACCTGGCAATGTATGCATCTGGCAACTCAAATGTTTTGCTGTTCTGCGTGTCTGCAAATAACCCAAAAAGCAGCATGGGTATTGATTTTGCAGGTACAAATCCATTTTAACAAACAAGTGAATTCGCAAATACAGAATCTGCAAATAACAAGAATTGCTTGTACCTGTTTCTAGAGATACATGTCTACTGTATACATTTTGGGTATGTAGTGAAGAAAAAGAAATCTAACAAACAAAATGGAGGTTGCACTCTTTTTTCCCTCCCTGTGTTTTGAACATGATCAGGGTGAAACTCAACTCATATCTTTGTCTAATCCAGTCAGACCTGAACTGACCCTCCCTGTCCTCTGCAATCCCATCTAAACCAGAGAACAGAAGCCTCTTCACTGGCTCAAAGTGCAGCCAAGGGCAGCCTAATAAGGGAGTTGCAACATAGCATTGTAAACTAAAAAACCTCCAGTCTATGTGGTTGCTTCAAGACCCATCCCAATAACAATGGGCTTCCTCAGCAGGTACAAGGACAAGGCCCTGCTTAGCTCCCTCAAAAGTTTGCAGAAAATCGCATCCTTAGGATTTCCCACCTTGTAACCAGGGATGAAATGCTCCCGGTTCAGACTGGATCTCCCAATCCGGTAGCGAAAACCGGTAGCAAAAATCCCTGTGTGCCCCACCCCCGCCCCAGCTGAGCCACGTGATTATCAGAGGGTTTTTGTTTACTTTTAAAAGCATTTTTTTTCTTCCGCCAAAAAAATGCTTGTAAAAGTAAAAAAAAAAGGCTCTGATGATCGTGCGGCTCAGCTGGGATCATCAGAACTCTTTAAAAGCTTTTTTTCCTCTGGCAATCCCAGCTGAGTTGCCTGATCATCACAGGGTTTTAAAAGCATTTTTTTACAACCTCTTCGGGCGAAGAGATTGTAGAAAAAATGCTTTTAAAAATTAAAAAAAAAAGTTGGCCAGGCCCACCCAGTCACATTAACCCCCCCACCCACCAAGCCACGCCCACAGAATGGTAGTAACAAATTTTACATTTCACCCGTTTGTAACCCTCAATTTCTATAAAAATAAATGCTTTTCTATTCAGCCCCGAATGTCCCTCTTATTAAGGGATTAAAGGGTTGTGAAAAGGGAGTCATTGTACAGGGTCCCTCTTTTTTTGTAAAGCAGGCACCTGATATTCAATGCAGTGCAATTATCAGCGCAACAAACATGGCTCTTTTCCTCAGTGTTATGTTCTGTACTTCTGAATTTCCCATGACAAGGATCATCCCTTCCTCCACTGTAGCTGCCAAAACAACTTGAATGATTATAGCTCCTGGCGAAGGCATCAGCTTGCCAAAAATGTTAGCATATCTTTTTCCACCACAGGTAGCAAAAGGCTTTAAATGTTACACAGGGATGGTACTTTGACAGCTTTATACAAAATGCTCCCTCCCCCCCCCCCCACACAACTATACACACACGCACCACACCCAAATAAATGTACAGAATCTCAGACTGGACAGAGAGTAGTTTATTATATTTATTTTTCATGCGGAGTAGAGAGTAAGAGGATGTTTGTTGTTTTGCAGTCTGTAGTAGGTTGGAACAAGGTAGTGATTTAATAAATTTTTACATTTTGATTGCTCAGCTAGAGGGAGAGCACAGATTAACTCCATTTTCCTCGCCTGCTCTCTAGGCTCCAGCTTCAGAGTGACTTGGAGGGACTGAAGAGCGAGGATCCTGCTGTCAGAAAAATGCCTTCAGTGATCAGTGGCACTGATTACTTTTTAATTACCTTGCTGCTGGTTATAGGGATTGTTTTGTTTGCTCTGGTAGAGTGCTACTTCTGGTTATTGGGGTGGGGGGGGGGTTTCCTCCAAACTCCCAATGTTTAATGTTATTGTAGATATGCATTTCATCGCCACTTAGTTTCTTTCAGTAGAACTAAGGCTGCAATCTTATGTGCGTGGGTATGCATCAAGTGTTCTTGAAATCAGTTACGGCTGACTTGGAAACAGACACACAGAGAAATTCACTCCTAATTAAAAGAAATAAACAGTACCAGGAGCGAAGAATAGTCATTCAATTTCTCATACCACACACCCGTTTAATACACCTGGAGCAACAAAAAACAATAACATACCATCGAAAGCCAAACGGAGTCCTGCAGGGGAGATTGGGAAATGGCTTATTATGTAGCAAAGCAGGAGATGAACCTTTGGCAGAAAGAACCATTCTGGAATAACAGATTAGAAATATGATTTCTAATATTTACTACAAGGCTAATAAGAAAAAAGTCTTAATCTTCTTTGATTCCCTCTATACTCTACCCCAGGGGTGTCCAAACTTGGTCCCTTTAAGACTTGTGGACTTCAACTCCCAGAGTTCCTCAGCCAGCTTTGCTGGCTGAGGGACTCTGGGAGTTGAAGTCCACAAGTCTTAAAGGGACCAAGTTTGGACACCCCTGCTCTACCCTCACAACCAATATTTCCCTGCTATAATAAAAAGTATGAACATCTGGCTGAACGTACAGTATCTGCAGACATTTGGTCAGTGATGGAATAGAATGAAAGAAGAACTATACTGGTAGTCCTTGACCTACAACCACAACTGAGTCCAAAATTTCTGTTGCTAAGTGAAACATTTGTTAAGTGAATCTTGCTCCATTTTACGACCTTTCTTGCTACAGTTGTTAAGTGAATCGTTGTAGCTGTTAAGTTAGTAACATGGTTGTTAAGTGAATCTGGCTTCCCCATTGACTTGGCTTGTCAGAAAGTCACAGAAGCTGATCACATGACTCTAGGACAGGGCTGGGCAACTATGGCCCCTTTATGACCTATGGACTTCAACTCCCAGAATTCCTGAGCCAGCATGCTGGCTCAGGAATTCTGGGAGTTGAAGTCCATAGGTCATAAAGGGGCCATATTTGCCCAGCCCTACTCTAGGACATGCAATCGTCATAAATATGAGACAGTTGCCAAGTATCTGAATTTTGATCACGTGATCTCAGGGGTGCTGCAACGGTTGTAAGTGTGAAAAATAGTCATAAGTCACTTTTTTCAGTGCTGTAACTTTGAACAGTCACTAAATGAACTGTTACAAGTCGATGACTACCTGTATTAAAGCAGGCAGTATAGAGCTGATCTTAACTAAAAGCTAAGAAAGATTGGACCTGATGAGCACTTAAGTAGGAAAGAACCAGGAAATATTAAGGGTGTAGACCAGGCTGGGAAGTGGAAAATACATATTCAGAAGTTGTTAATGGGATATCACCCTACTAATTTTATTGTTGCCAAATAATATGAAATGGATATCACAAGTCACCAGCAGTAGAATGGAAAAGGTTTTACTATTCTCCAAATACAATATGCAGATCCAGAGGGATCAAAAGATGAACATTGAAGGCTAATTTACACTGCAAGAAAGATAGTACAATCCATGTTTATTAAAAAGTGTGGGAAAGTAAATTCATTCCTCTTCACCTTCAGAGTCTTATTCCAATTTAATCTCAGTTTTGTTTGTTTATGCTATGCTTTAGATAGCTAAAATACACACCTAAATTGTTCAGGGAAAATAAAATTCCCATCCATGCATATGTTCGCCTTATCTGTTCATTCCTAATTCACAGAAACCAGAATTCTGTATGATCCAGCTTTTGATGTATTATCACAAATATCCTTCTCCATGATGTACTAAATGCTAAACAGAACTGCAACTGTTTTTCATTCATGTTTAAATGTACCTATGTTTTTATTGATTGATTCAACTGTTGCACTAATTTGAAATGCATCGTAACTGCTATTCTTTAAAATTGGAGTCGATACCCATGACTTTTACGTAAATAATCCTATATTTGGCAGAAAATGACCATGGGTGTTGCTAGACTTTCTCCTATAGCCAAGTGGTTGTGAGAACAAGTGCCTATTCTTTATGTAAAAACATGTCTGCTTATGAAGGACTGAAGGACATTCTTTGTTAAGGCGCTAATATCAATGTTCTTGAGAGATGGGCAGGAAAATAACATATTAGCTGAAATATCAAGCGGAGTCCACAGGTAGCATTGTAGAAAACATTCCTGAATTTTCCACAAAGCTTGTCCTTCCACTTCATATCAGGGCTGAGGTAAGTCAAGAGGGTATCCGTGACTACATGATCCAAGCCATCATCTTGATCCCCTGCCTCCCATGGATATCCCTGGCTTAGCGATCTTTAATTCGTGCAAGGGCAATTTTTCATCAAGGGTAATCTGTGTGGCAGCAATATAATCAGAGCCAAAGCCAGTAACCATGTGTTGCCAGACGTTTGAATTAACCTTTGGGAAAGGGCTTTTTGCAACTCTGAAGATGTTCATTTAAAGCTGCAGCTTTAATAATGCCTTTTCCCAAAAGAACATGCAGGAAAGAAAAACAAGAAAGCTTTATACTGAGGTGATGAGCTAACAAAGCAACCAAGTATGTGAACAAAAAGAACAGGAGGAGGAGGGAAGAAATAACGGGAACCTTAGAAATTCCGCTCAGGAAGCAAGCAGCAGCTCAAGGAAGAAAAACCTTGCAAAGAGGGCAAAAGCTGTGGTGTGATTGATTCCTTATAACCATAAGAGTGAGAGGAAATTTTACCTTTGCCCCTTCCCTTTGGCTTCCCCCACCTTGATTTCTCTGATTCTTCCCCATCCCCCTGTACAGAGGGTCACCCAAACAGTGGAAAATGTTGGCAGGGACAGGAGTGGCAAGAAGAAGGACCAGTTGAGCTATATTGGATTTACATTTTACACTGGATTCATCTACTGGCATAATAAGCTTGCCGTGTCTTTATTCTACACAGATCACTGACCAAACTCTAAACTGAGTAAATACAGCAAGTTCAGTGATGGGAGATAACTGGAAAGACAGGAGCTGTATAACACATTCAAGGGTCCCTTTCCCACCAGCTATGCTTTAATCGGCTTGCCACTTGATTGGCTTATGGGCATAGAAATCATATGATCTGGAGAGAGCCTCATTAGGCTTCCTCTGTCATTAATCCAGTTAATTGTACGTATTGTCTTAAATGCATGGCTAGCTTAGCTTTGCAGCCAATTGCACAGTGTCCAATTTCCCTTGGAAAGAATGTGTTCACTCTGGCTAAGACAGAAGGGGCGAAGGAAAAAATAGACTTTTAATCAGTTCTAAACAGAGTTAAGCTTGGAACATTAATAAACATTAAGAAATGGTTCCCAGTTGTTGTTTTGAGATGTTGCTAGGACATGGCCTGAGCCAGTCTTTTAGATCCAATATTTATTATACGGAACATGAGGCACTTTTTGTTTACAAAGCAATGCTTAAAATTAGGGGATGTGAAAAATGAGTTTTCTGAATCATTAAGGATCTATTCATGTAAATTTGATCCCTACAGACTGGACATTAAATCATATGAAGTCCTTCTTAGTTAGGAAACCTAAGATTGGAAAATATTTGTTTTTTAATCCTTCTTCAAGCTAGCTCTAATCCTTCATATCTTCCCTAATTTAACTGCTGATCAACAACAATTCATTCCAAATAGTAATTTTGCATTGTCAAACTTTGTAAGTTTAGGAAACAGCAGGAAATATGGACCCTGAACTACCATCTTAAATATATAGCTGTTTCGATGGCTTTTGCCAGGCTTTCTCCACATTGCTCCCAGCACTACAAGACTGATTGCACAAAAAATTAACAGCACATAAACAAAAGCACCATTTCTGTCCTGTACCACAACCTGAAAAACCAAGAAGAAAGTTAGCCTCATCTGCTCTTTTGGCTAACTTCAGACCTGGAGACTCCCCCAGTTGGGAAAATCAGAAAGAACAAACTTCATTAATACTAATTAAGGAGTGGAGATTTATTAATACTAATTAAGGAGTGGAGATTTAGCAGCCAATGGAAGAGTCTAATTTGGACTGGTTTAAAAATAGAGTGTACTTAACAAGGAGGAGTTTAATGCTGGTATCTGGATTAGAGTAGATAGTAGAGAGTTCCTAGTTTTTCTACCATTCTAGAAGGATCATGAACTGAGCCTTTATAATATATATAAAATATCTTTAGAGCATCATAATTGAGCTGCATCTTAGAAATATTTTTGGTACAAAAACTCATGCTACTGCCCTAATAGGGGTTATCATGTGGTTAATTTGAATGTCTATGGATTGGAGGAGAATCTTGTTCACCTTATATCTCTTGTCAGCTATAAACAGTATCCCATAACATGGATCCAGTCAGTTGTTCCAATTAATCTATTGAGAAGTGGATTACGGCCAATGGTAAATCACATTGAATATGATTAGACTAAGATAGTAAGAACCCTTATGAAAGTTTTGGCTGTATTTAAAATAGCTTTTCAAAATGTGGTTTTACCCAATAGCATAAGGATACCTTTTATCCTTGGCCAGCAGAGTGATTGGCTATATTAGCTGCTGCAGCAGGATGAAACTCAACACCACTGCAATACAAAACCAATTTGGGAAGTTTATTTATATTCAGCTACATAGTCCATAAAAAATAACCTTTGGCTCACCAGCGGACATTCAGTTTTCAATTTCACTTTGTACTTCTAAAACCCAGGAATGTGGAATTATCTGCACCCTGTAAACTGGAAAGACTATGTTATATCTTGTATGCAGCTGTAGCCTTCAAGGTCGAATCCACACTCAACAATTTGCCTTAGTCTTTCAGATTAACTTGGGCCATCAACCACAGTGCATACCAATAGAGTAAAAAAAAATGCTGCTGCCAAACTCCGAGCTTAAAACTATCACAGAACTTAAGAAAGATAAAAAGTACAGTAGATGATTGGACCAAAATATTTTTAAATATATGCAAAGACAGCAACCCAGGCCTCTGCAATTATTCAATATCTAGCCTGGTAATGGAACGCTCGGAATCCAACCCACAAGTTCGAAGAATGAACCTTCACCCTCATCCTACACCAAGCTATTCACCGCTGTTGCAGTTATCCATTTGCTGATTGATTTATATGGAATTTGGGGATAAACTGCTGAAAAGATAGAGAATAATATCAGGCATTTTGCCTCTAGCAGGACAGCCATAGTGGGACAAGAAGAAAAATCTATTTGGTTTTCAAACAGCTCTTTTCTGCAGAAATACTTTATAATGAGATGAAGGATAGGAAGGTGGAAAAGGGAGTGAGCCAAGATCTTACACTGATGTCCTTTCCTTGGAGCTGTTGGTTAAAACTAATCCTTTTTGCCATTTCAGTGGGAATTCTGCAAATTAATGGTATCCTTACAAATACAAATCTGACTCATGGTGCTTCAGTTGCTAAATCCCTACTATTGAGAGTTTCAACAGGGAAAATTACATGAATTTCATAAAGGCTGGTCGTTCTTTATATCGATTCCACCACAGAAAATCTGACATTGAGTCTTACTCTCTTGTCTAATATTTCTGCCTGTAAGGCAAAGAGATTTCCTCCAAATGCATAGTAAAATATATTGATATCTGTGTGTATGCATGAAAAAACTTTTGTCAGGCCTGGAAGCCATCTTTTGCATTGAGCCTTCAGGCCCACCACATTTAGTGCTGTGGGAACCTGGGAAGGGATGGTATGGAGGGGATGGTATGGAGCAGCAGTCATAGATAGTCATAATAACATTCCTTTCTCAGAGAGTTAAGGACATCTTGCCCTGCATACTGGAGGGGTGTGACTGGGAGGCATCTCCAGTTGGGACAGTGCATTGATTGGACCTCTTGATGAATATGTGGGTGCTGGGCAGGGGTTTGGTCTTTCCTTTAGGTGGGGAAAACCTAGAAGCTTTCAGATTTGGGTTTTCCAGATGTGCCAATATGACATCTCTAATAAAATGGAACTTTGAGGAGCCTCGGAATCTTCTTTCGTTGGGGGTGTTACTTGGAACCCTGACAACTTTCTCATTACTATTGCACTATCATGCTTAGGCTTCTGAGAATCTGAAAAGTTCACTGGAGTGCCAGTCAGTTTATTATAATGCAAACAGATATAATGCAAAAACATTTTATTTTTCCCCCAAACTGGTATCTTCTAGGTGTTTGGGGATGAGAATGCCACCCCACCCCACCCCACCCCCCAATTCCCAGATGGTGTTCCAAAGTCATCAAGGGAAGCATCCTGATCAGTTCAATTCCTATGGAGCATTAACTTTCTGATCTGAATTGCTGCTTGATATCTTTGCTATAAACTCTTCTGTCTGGCTGTATTTAAGTGCTTTCAGAAACTGAAAGGAAAAAGTGGCTGCCCATTCTTCCAATCTCTATTCTACTTTAGCAACAAAGCAGGATAAAAATTCTGTTTTCATTTGAAGAAGGAGTGGGGAACGTGGTGGGATGGATAATGTCTCTATTGGTGCCAGTTACTGGTAAGAGAAGACCTGAAAGTGTTCTGCTGTGGTTCTCCAATTCCATGAAGGGAATGCTTTGCTGGATCAAAGAACTAGCATCTTTCTCCAGGCAGGAAAGAAGTATAGGGAGAATAACTACTTTGCTGCATATTCTCTGATCCCATAGGGCAGTGATGGCTAACCTTTTTGTCATTGCGTGCCAAGAGCGGGGCGGCGGGGGGGTCACGCACGTGCATGCCCACACCCGTAATTCTATGTGCCCCACCCCCACACATGCGCGTGCGGCCATCCTGGCTGTCCCCAGCCTCCAGGGACTCCTAGAGAGGCAAAAAATGTCACTTCCTGTCCAACTGGAAGTTGGGAAACACTGTTTTTGGCCTCCGGAGGGCCTCCAGTGGGGTGGGGAAGGCTGTTTTTGCCCTCCCCAGACTCATAGAGAGGCTCTGGAGCCAGGTGTGAGAGAGAAACGGGCCTTCCCCACTATACACCAGGCTCTCTGGAGGCAGGAAACAGCCTGTTTCCCTACTTCCAGTGGACCCAGAAGGCCCGAAAATCAGCTGGCTGGCATGCGCATACGCGCCTGAGCTGAGCTCGCATGCCCACTGAAATGGCTACATGTGCCACCTGTGGATCTGAGGATCTGAAGATTCAGGCTCGTGAGGAATTCTAGGAATTGATGACTATACTTCTTAAAGTTGATGACTATACTTCTTAAAGTTGCCAAGGTAGAAAAATGGTGGTCTATGCCATCATCAGGTGACCAATATGGAACATGGCAGGTCATTGCCTCTAACCTTTCTTCAGTAGAAGGCACCTCAAATGTCCATTCCAGCATGTTCTGGGAGAAACTGGAAAATAACTTTTTAGAAGTGGAAGTATAAACCCAAGTACAGGCTGCTGTTAAGCCCACATAACTGAGCAAGATCAAGAGAGCAAGAACTACATAGATTCCATTATGGTACTTTAATGCAGGTCTTGGGGTAAATATCAAATCTTGGAAATTGCAAAAAAGGTTTTCTATCCCGCTCCACTGAAAATGAGTTCATGAAGGTGGAATATCTCTGAGTGATTTGGAAGAGTTGTTTCTAGGTTTCTGAGTTGCCTTTTATATAATAAAGTGCCTATGATAAATTGCCTAGGTAATGTCCTTTTATCTCATGATCGTTTAAGTTTATTCTGCCTTTTATTACATTCCCAGTCCCTTTAGTTTCTCTCTTAGTTGCCCCCATGATGAGTCTGAGCACTCTGAGGCAAGTTGAAGATGGCATCCATTTGTGTTAGTGTTTTTCAAACTTGGCAACTTTAAGATGTGTGGACTTCCAACTTCCAGAATTTCCCAAACAGCATGAAATCTACACATCTTAAAGTTTGTAAGTTTGAAAAACACTGACTTATGCCTTCTAAACATGGATGCTAAAGCACCTCCAATCCAGTGTAAACAGCTTATATAGACTTTTGTATCATTTTTAAAAGGATGGGCCCAATATTGATTATTTCAAATTCAGAGTTTTCTTTCCTTTTAAGCTGCTAAACTGCATTTTACAGTGGCCATGTTAAGATTATTCAAGTTCATATATAGTTCCAGGACCACATAAACAGCTCATTTGCAACACTTAGCTGTAACAGAGAGAAAAAAATTAATGATAAAGATAAATAGTGAGGAAAAAAATGTAATGATTAGGTCACAACCTAAACTTGCTCAACCTGTCTTTTTTGGTAATACAAAAGAAAGCAAGTAAGCATAAAATGTAAAGCCAATGTACTAATTAACATAATGCACACACATTAGGAATAGGCAATCAAGACTGCCTAGAGCCATGATGGCGAGGCTATGGCATGCATGCCAGAAGTGGCACATAGAGCCATCTCTTCGGGGATGCGAGCCATTGCCCGTTGCTCTTTTGGGTTCCGGCACTCAGGCCAGCTGGTCTTCACATGCGCAGGAGCACCGGAAACCAGAAGAGTAGTCTCCAGTGCGCATGCACACACTGGGAAGATGATATTCCAGTTTCCAGTGTGTGCATGCACACCGGCAAACTGATCTTCATACACGCATCCATGCCAGAAACCGGAAGACCAGGTGGCCAGTGCGCATGCGCGTGCCAGAAACTGGAAGATCATCTTCCCAGCACATGCATGCGCACCAGTCAGCTGCTCTTCCAGTTTCTGGCACGCGCATGGACTCAGTGCCAAAAATGTTCACCAACACTGGCCTAGAGTCACCTAAAATGAGTGGATATATACTATATATAGTGAAGAAATCAAATGAAGAAATTAAAAGAAACCACTTTGATTTCTGAGGAAGAAATGGCTGACTGAAGATGACTCCATGTTTCATAGGGCTGAAAACTGCAAGTTAAGAACAAGGAGATCGATCCTTCGACCATCTCTGGAAAAAGAGAAAATGCCAGACTGCCCATGTTGAACTCCACACAGTTGCTCCTCCTGAGGGGACTGCAAAGGATCAAGATACAAAGGAATCTGCCAACCCTGCTCTCATTGCAGTCTCAGCCTTTATAGGACATTAAGTTTGTACTTCCTTGTTAACCACCTTCTGAAATTGCCTATTAACTAACTTCTTTAAAGAAGTTAGACATCTTCAAAACCACAAGGCTAAAAACACTGAGTGAGTGCCATCGATCCTTAATAGAAGACAATAAAACTCTATCTTTAAAAGCTTTATGAATTCAGAATGAAGAGCAAAAAGCCAGACAAGATTAAGGGCTCAGAAAAAGTTAGAATATTTGATTTTGAATATTACAGCTTTAAAGAATAAATGCATTTTCAGGGGAAAGAAAAGTTATTTTCAATATTTGGAGACCTAATAGAATAAGCAACTTATAACAGCGTTCAGAGGAGGTGTTGAACAATGGCAATGGGATTTTGAACCGACTTCATCAACTATATTGTGTGTTTATATTCCCAGAAGAAACCGCTAAACTAGAAGCAGTTATTACAGAAAGAGATGTGGAACAAAACCTGTCTGAAATAATTATAGAGAACAACATGAACAAGCATTTATCACTGGTTATAAAAAAAAATAGAATCAGGCTCTAAAAATAAAGACAGAAATCAAAATGCCAATTCAACAGGGTACTTGGAATATTTTTTTTCATGCTATACTTACAGAACAGTCTTCTTAAAGTTTTGAAGGAATTTGAGACAAGGAATCTTTTTTGATTCATTTTTGCTTTCTTGAACCTTTCGTTCTTTCTATTTACTTTTTAAATTTTTATTATCTTTTTTATTACCGGTATTATAATTAAAACTATTAATATTTTTCCCACCAGGCAGAAAAAAGTAAGAATACAGTAAAGAAATGAAATATGTAAAGAAATTATTTCCCGTTCATTACTAATATAAACAACTTTAGTAATTATCACCTTTTCTTAAATTAAAAAAATGATCTCCTCTTCCCATATCCCATCTCTTATGTATAAACAAATCCCTAAAACCTCATAATTTCAGTCCTTATGTCATTAAAAGTCCATTAAGGATATCAGTGACAACAATATATCTAATAAACCTTGATCAAATAAACTACCTTTATATTCCCACCTACTTCTAACAATTGTGATTGTAATGTATTTTGAACTTGGAGAGGGAATTTTGGGAGGGAAAATTGCACGTTGCTGATTGGTTGAAGCCTCAACCAAAAGAGTATTTAAAGAGGGGTTTTTGCCGGTTGCTTTTGCTGGGGTCACAATAAACTAAAGAGCTGTTGTCACTCACTGGTCTCCTGCCTCTTCATTGCCCGAACTTAACAGTGATTTTTAGTCCCTTCAAATAATGTCCTAAAAATTGTTTCATTTTCATTTTTCATTATTCTTTTTTACAAATTTCCTCAAAGCTTTAAAAAGCCTTTTTTGCAATATAGGAACATTATCCAGGTCATTTTCTTGGTTTATTATTGGTATATCCCTTTTAATTAATAAATCATCAGCCTGTAAGTGTGTGTGTGTGTGTGTGTGTGTGTGTGTGTGTGTGTGTGTGTGTATACCATCTTTTCCATGTAGACCATAATTTTTAAATCCACTTTCAGATCAGTCTCAATCTTTTGAAGTAAAACTTGATCCTCTTCCATAATAGCTTCTAAACATTATCAGTAGAGGAAGGCACTCTTAAAATTAACTGCTGAGTCTATTGGTCAAAAATATCTGTTACTATATCCAATGTTAAAATATCCTGCTTTATTCTGTATTTATGAATTGAGTTTGTGTGTTCTCCTTATTTCTCTTCTTTAGTTCCTTATAATTCTCTCTAGTTTAGTGTCTAATTTTTCTAGTATTTTCTGGGAGCACTCTCTGCACAAATGTGTTGTTTTTATTATTTTCATTTTTGTATATTACTATTTTTATTCTGTTCACTGGTAGCCACAAAGAGTCTATCTTCATTAGGTGGCCATATATATTTTCCTAATAAACAAGTTAAATCATTAATTACATTCAGGAACTGTAAGTATTTCTGCCTTCTATCCATATCTGCTACATGTTCATGAATGTATTCATTATATTTAGAATATTCTGCTAAATGTAGCAGTAATATGGGAAATTTTCATCTATTTGTAGCAGAATCATCATCTTGTACTCTGCCTGAAGCATTGCCCTACAATTGTTCTATGTTTACAGCTGTAAAAAGGTGATATGATAACAATAGTGTATGCATACAGCACTATTTGCATTTTAATATTTAAGACTTAGAGCGGACTTTACATTTTGTATTTTTAAATAGTTTAGTATTTTCTATTTCTTGAATTGGCGAGGTTGGTTTGTCTCCCAAGAGATGACTGAATCCATTAGCCATGTGCCTCTATTTAAAATAGCCATGGAGTGGCACTATTGAAATTATTTTACTTTTGGCATTTTTTAACTTACTCATTGCCAGAAAGGCTGCACTGGTTGTGACAGTCCTACTTTTATCATACACAGGGTTGCAGGAGAAAGCCAGCAGGGGTGTCACCTGGAAAATAGGTGTCAAGATAAGCTAAGAATGATGTAGAACAATTCGGCCAGAGATCAGTTCTTTCTTTGCTGACACATAATAGACAGAATCTTGCCTGAATAAACCCTTAGTACTCTCAACCTAATGGATATACCCAGGAGATTCTAAGGAGTGTCTATCCATATTCTCTTAATTTGTCTTCTATCTAGCTTTGGGCTGACTTGCCTTCTTTCTCCCCACATCCTTTCTGGAATGTGCTCATTCCTTCCTGGGAAACTACCTGTTCACTGTAATCCATCACACCAGCTTCCCCTCCATGGACACATCTTTCACAATAGTGATGGTAGCAGAAGTTGCTGTGCCCTTACAGAAAATGGAGCCAGGGTATGAAAATCTAATGGATTTCTGAAAAGAAGTGTGAGACTTTCAGCCACTTTCACTACAGTTGGTTAGAATGCTGGACAAGGTTTTTAGAATGAAGGCAAATATACATGTCCCAGGATAATATTGCAAGATCCAATCAGGGTTAGTCACCAGAACCGGAAGTTTAGTCTTCCAAGCTTTCAGACTCCTGCTGGAGCCAATCCTCAGGGAATATATGCTTTGGACTATTCCATGCTTCATATTTATGTCGTACCTTCCTCTTAATTAACTGGTGTGTTGATGGCCAGTGATTGGTTTTTAGAAACTGGAACTTAGCTCTTTAGCCAAACATCAAATACACTGGGAAGTAGAGTGCCAATTTAATTTACTTTGCAGGGCATTTGTGAGGGAGAGTTGAATTGTGTCACCTCAAATTACAAAATGAAGAATGGGACTAAAAAATTAGTATATATATATTTGCCTTGTAGGTACACATTGAAGAATTCAAATATTTTGGCTGAAGTACCTCATAGAAAACTGGTTCCTGACAACTGTAGATCTCCTTATGAACAAATCTGCCAAGTAGCTGTTCATAAGTCTTCTCTTCACATGTGTAGGACCAACTCACAGAATTTGGCACTAACTGTCTTTATGTTAGTGATCCTTGCTAGTCACTCTTCATGCACGCACACTGCCTGGCTGGTGGGCTTCTAACAGCTGCAATGCTTAAAGCATCACTTCAAAACAGGCACCATGGTTTAGTTCAGAATAGGTAATAGACTGGTGATGTCCATAGTCTGCAGAAGGTTTAGTTACAAACACAATAAAAGATTTAAAGTTTTCAGTTTTAAACTATCAAAGCCATTGATCCAACAGGATATGGCTGGGAATTAAGAGAGTTATCATCTCCAAACATCATGAGGTTGAAGTTTACCTCAAAATACAGCCCAATTTCCTGTACAAAAAGAAATTGCTAAGGAAAGCTGATCAGATGCTTCACAATGAAAATAAATGCATCAGATCACCTCCAGCCTACCATATCATCCCAATCCTGGATTTACTCACAGAAATTTAAGCCCACCATATCTGATCATAACAAAATTAATTCCTGGCACACTCAATTAAAAGTTTATGTTTTAGTTACTGCAGTCTCCCTCTTTGACAAATATCTCACTAAATTTCTTCTTGCTGATTTTGCAGTTACTTCTGGCTTTGTAATCAATAACATTTAATTTCACCAGGTTTGGCAAGGCTGACAAAATACAATCAGATAAACACCCCAAAGGCAAAGCTGGGTAGATACTAATCCGAACTGCAATGGCAATCAGTAATCTACCTTGCAACATGACACAATCAACCATGTGTAACCAAAAATTAGATTGAGTGGGTTCATAAATCATGACACCTTCAGAGTTATAAAAACCCAAGTGTCAGGCACAGCCTAGTCAAGGATTAATTGGAAAGGGAGAAAGAAAAGGAGTGTTACAAAGCTCTTTCAAATTGTTTATTTCCTATGGTGTTAATTTCCCCTCAAGGAAAACATTCCTTGTAGGACCAAAGAATATCCAGTCAAAGTGGAGACTTTAAACTGTAATGCATGTGGACACTTGCTGAGCATTGTTTGCTGTACAATCCATGTGTAAAAATCTGTATTCAGTTTACAAGGAGACTTGATTGTGTTCAAGATCAGAATGAGATCCATACTCTATGATAACAAAGAAATTTGTTATCTGTCTGTCTGTCTGTCTGTCTGTCTATCTATCTATCATATTTAGAAATCAGCCATCTCCTTTATAGAATGTCTATATAATATATAATAAAAACATGAAAAGCAAGGATATAATCAAAATTAAAAAGGTGATGGAAGGGCTGCAGAAGGCTAACTAGCCCCATGGCTGTGTTCTATATTTTGCAGGCCCCAAGTGAATTGGCAAAGCCAGGTCTTCAAACATTTGTGAAGGGACAGGGAATTGCCTCATGTCTAAGAGAAAAAGCTCTTTCTGCTTCATTATCAGTTACTTCAGATATTAACCTTTCCTTTACAGCCGAAAACATCACTTTAACAGCCACAATTGTAGCTCAGAATTGTGCTTCATATACAAGGTTCAATCCCTGGCTAATCTAGAGAGGGCTGGGACATCTCCTGTCTCAGGCTGTAGAGCAGTAATTCTCAACTCCAGCAACTTTAAGATGTGCGAACTGGCTGGGGAAATCAGAGAGCTGAAGTCCACACATCTTAAAGTTGCTGAGGTTGAGAAACTTTGCTCTAGAGGACTGCTCTTAGCAACATGGAAGGGAGCGTGGCAAGTGGGATAGCTGTTCTGCATAACAATCCAATGTATTACCAACCAGCAAGAACATATGAGTATCTGTTCTGCCCACAAATCGGTGGCATCCCAATGAGTAAGATTTCCTTTCCCTAAAACATCGCCTCTGATATCATTTAAGCATGGTAAGTCTGGAACTAGAATCAGACCATCATCATCATCGCGATCACTATCAAATCCTGCTGTAGAGACAGCCTGAGGTTTAGGGATTCTGATTCAGGGATTGTGCTAGATGAATTCCCAAATCCTTCCCAACCTAATGGACCTAATTTTCTTCAATAGTCCTCCATACTTCTGCAATGAATCTCTTCTATGTTATAAAATCACAGCAAGCCTCCAACGTTTTTTTCAGTTTTAAAATGAATCCAAGACATTTCCATGCCTCAGAATTACCATGTTGACCTAAATTCACGATCTCAGATAATGATTACATGAAACAGGTGCATTTGAAAGTCCTCCTTGTCCTGAACTTGGATCTAACTGGAGAAGTAACTGTTTTCTCTCTGCAAATGCAACCACTGCAACAACCCAATTTCCCTTACCCTTATGGTGAAGAAAGCAAGGGGATCAAGAAGCCTCATGGAATGATAGAACTCTAATGCAGTCACAAAGCCTCTGTCCCCAAGAAAGTTATTTAGGGAGCATGTGCCTGACCATTTCAATAGAACTTACCTTGATAAAAATGTAAAAGTGGCACACATGGACTTTCCAGCTGGATAGAACAGCTCTTTATCCCAAACTCATTGATGCAGGCATGAAAGAGATCCTTGTTGATCCCAGTCTCTCACAGCAACTGTTGTCATGGTTATAAATCATTTCTTATTGCCCTCCCTGGTCAGAAACAGAATATTAAGAATGGATTTACTGGGTGAGCACACTCAGGCTGGCTCCTCTCTCTGAGTGAAAGTTGATAATAATAGACTCTAGTTGCTTTTATTGCCAGTAAAAAAAAAAAGATGCAATGGAAACTAAAGCAACTTATCAGTATCTACAGATATATGAATGAAGAAAATTATGTACAGTAGTTGTTGTTCCATGAAAGAAACAACACAATTGGTGAGGGAAATAGGAGACATAGAATGAGTAAGATTCTCATATGTGTTCTATGAGACACATAAAGTAAGTTTTTATTTTACTACAGGTAGTGAATGGGCAGCTACCTAATTTGATTACATGCGAAGGAATACTTTAATCCTGGGAGATGTAGTCTTGAAAATAAATAGAATTAAACAATAAAACAAAGGACATGTACAAATTGGAGGTATAGGGGTTGGTTAAACAGAAAACATGAAGATAATCCTGTACTTTCTGACGCTAAGAAAATCTAGATTTTCAGGGAGGTCTGTCAGTATTTGTACTGTGCTCTTGAGGTTGGAAGGAAGGGGACTCAAGCCACTACTAGTGGTGCTGTGTACATTCTGTGTACCTTATTAAACTGTTGCACCTGCAAGTGTAGGTATACAATAAAAGGAAAGGTGGAGATGGTCATTTGAGTGAATTCTAACAGCAAGGACAAAAAAGTTGGATGGGAAGCAGGGATGACTATAGGAGAGGGTCAAAAAAATTTTGGTAGATGATGGATGTAAAGCCCTGGCTCTTTGAATGTGCATCAAATCTGCTGTGTTGCATTTTGTTTTAGTTTTACTAGCCTGATTAATTTCTTGGATTTTTTTTAAATTATCTTTTTAAAATGTTTCTGCTATTACGTTTTCCTAAAGTATCATCATTGTGCTAAGAAATGTTTCCGCTATTACATTTTGTTAAAGTAACAGCATTCTACCAAGAAAAGGAGGGTGAATCAATTCCTAAAATAATTTCAGTTTTACTACCAAGATCAGGCATACTTGAAAGGAAGTTGAAATTCACACACTCCATGTGAGAATCCATGTGGATTTACACTGGCAGAACCACCTGATAATGTGAATGTAGTGCAGTGCAGACTCTCAATAATGTTTCTAAAAACATCACACTGGTCATCAAGGAAACATCACATATAAGCAAATATTTTTTGAGAGCCCAAAGAAATCTGTTCATCTTCCCTACTCTCACCTGCAGAGTTTCTGCACTAACCAGAATTTCTTAATTTCTGACAAATTAAGCTAACAAGTATAAATATGAATTAGTCAGTAGGATCATTTTAAAATGAAAGCACTTGTGATCGGTCTCAATGTAGGTTGCATCCATAAAAATGTGATTTGCACATAATTACAATGATGGATGAATACAGGAGAATTCAAGGGAAGATTAATTTACCCTGCTACCACCCCCACCCCCAAAGGAAAGTTAAGGTCCTTGCTTTTTCATTCTTGGATGGCTTGTAGTGATTTCAGGTTATGCAGTTATAAAATCAGTGGGACAGTCTCTGCTTCTGACCAGAGGTTCCATTGCATTTGTCTCTCCCATGTGGTGAACACCCAGGAGTCCCATTTATTCAGCTAGAATGGTGCTATTCAGATGAGAAGCACCAGGGAATTAGGCACTTACATAAAACAAATATCAATTCCAAGATAAGGAAAAGAGGCAAAATCTGTTAGACAAAGTACTGTGCTCCTTATTGTTTCTTTCTTTTATCTGATGCCTTTAGATTATGAGGAATAGCCAAAAAAGAGAGAGCAATATTTGTAGAGCAGAAGAGTATTAAACTGAGCAAAAGATGAACCAGTTATGAAAGATTAAAGTTCCCTGGAGGTAGTACACAAAGGACCTAGTTGGTAAGAGAGAACATGTGATTGTTTGTACAGGTGTATGTAGAAGGTAAGTGTTGCTCTAAAAGCACTGGAACATTTTCCCGCAGCTGCAAAGAACAAGAAAAAGAATACCTTTGAATTGAACATTTATGAATAAAAGAGGCTCTTGCAATTTTGAAGTATCTGCAGCCCGCAAGATTCTTTAATTCCAGGTTTGACATTTACTTCCCTTGTTCTTTGTGCATGCAATATATGTAGAGAAAGACTTGGCTGACAGGTAAAAATAACAGAAAAACTCAGAGGCTTGTTTTACTTGGGAAGATATTGACATTTGTGAATAAAGCTAAGACAGTTTGGAAGAAGGACATTTGGCTTCTGATTTAGGCTCTATAACAGGGTAGTTTTCTTGTTAGGGTTCAATCTCTGTCCTGTTCTAAAAATCAAACAAGTGCAGGTATTCACAACTTTGAGTAGTTATAGAAAAGTAAGTCAATATAATCCATGGGTTTCAATTATTACCAGTTACAGAAGCCAAATATATACTTTTCTGTTCATTCATTCATTCATGAGCAGTGGTGGCACTGCTAGAGTGCAGTACTGCAAGCTACTTCTGCTGATTGGCAGATTGAATTTCACCAGGTGCAAGGTGATTCAGCCTTCCGTCCTTCCGAGGTGGGTAAAATGAGGACTCAGATTGTTGGGGGCAATATGCTGACTCTGTAAATTACTTAGAGAGGGCTGTAAAGCACTGTGAAGTGGTATATACTGTAAGTCTAAGTGCTATTGCTATTGCTATTAATCTACAGAGCAGGCAAATCCTAAATTAAGATCCAGGATCCCTGCCATCACCTGAAAAATCCATGTAGAGATTTTGTCTTGTTAAAGAATGTTGCTTCTTGTACTCTAAATACTGTATTATGCATTGCCTCTGTCCTATTTCTATATGGAAAGTTATAAAAGTATGTATTAGGGGGACTGGAGGCTAAACAACAACATCATCTCAACAAAGATGATTAGGGGACTGGAGACTAAAACATATAAAGAACGGTTGCAGGAACTGGGTATGTCTAGTTTAATGAAAAGAAGGACTAGGGAAGACATGATAGCAGTGTTCCAATATCTCAGGGGTTGCCACAAAGAAGAGGGAGTCAAGCTATTCTCCAAAGCACCTGGAGGCAGGACAAGAAGCAATGGGTGGAAACTAATCAAGGAGTGAAGCAACTTAGAACTAAGGAGAAATTTCCTGACAGTTAGAACAATCAATAAGTGGAACAACTTGCCTCCAGAAGTTGTGAATGCTCCAACACTGGAAATTTTTAAGAAAATGTTGGATAGCCATTTGTCTGAAATGGTGTAGGGTTTCCTGCCTGGGCAGGGGGTTGGACTAGAAGACCTCCAAGGTCCCTTCCAACTCTGTTATTATGTTATTTCTGACTTTTAATTTTAACACTTTAATGTCCTGCATTTCTGTGTTAAAGAAATTTTAAAAAATAAGGGAAAAAATAAAAGAGCGAAAATTATCTGCACTACAGATCAAATACTTTTCAAAATAAGAGCTATCCAACTGTAGCTGATTCAACAAACTCAACTTAAAACAATATGTGAACTTAGTCATAGTCTTGACTAAGCAAAAGAAAAGCAAACATAACAGAACAAAGACCTGACAGATTCTTAGAGTTAGAATGAAGTTTTAGCCTGATTTTGGAGACTGAACTTAAATATTGGGTTCCCAGGCAGTTCCTGAATTCCACCTAATTCTGACAGATCTTTTTTTTTTCATTTTATTTTTATTTTATTTTGCCACAACAGTATATATAAGCATAAGCATGAAGTAACTATATAATATATAAATATATATATGAGTATGTATGTAATAACTATATAAATTGGATATAATGAAAGGAAACAGTAGGACAGAAATGGTAGGCACATTTGTGCTCTTATGCACACCCCTTACAGACCTCTTAGGAGTGGGGTGAGATCAACAGTAGACAGTTTTTGGTTAAAGCTTTGGGGATTTTGAGTAGATACCACAGAGTCTGGTAGTGTGTTCCAAGCATTACTAACTCTGTTACTGAAGTCGTATTTTCTGCAATCAAGATTGAAGCGGTTAATATTAAGTTTAAATCTACTGTTTGCTCTTGTATTGTTGTGATTGAAACTGAAGTAATCCTCAGCAGGAAGGACTTTGCAATAGATGATTCTATGAGTTAAACATAGGTCCTGTCGAAGGTGGTGGAGTTCTAAGTTTTCTAAACCCAGGATTTCAAATCTGGTGGCATAAGGTATTTTGTTGTATTCAGAGGAGTGGAGAACTCTTCTTGTAAAATATTTCTGGACACGTTCAATTGTATTGATGTCTGAAATGTGGTATGGGTTCCAGACAGGCGAGCTGTATTCAAGAATTGGTCTAGCAAATGTTTTATATGCTCTGGTTAGTAGTGTAGTGTTTCTGGAGAAGAAGCTACGTAAGATTAGGTTAACAACTCTTAATGCCTTTTTTGTGATGTAGTTGCAGTGGGCTTTGGCACTTAGGTCATTGGATATGAAGACTCCAAGGTCTTTGACTGGGTGGGGGTCATCTGTAAAGTAATGTCCATCGAGTTTTTATTTAGTGTTTGGATTCTTTTTTCCAATGTGTAAGACAGAGCATTTGCTGGTTGAGATTTGGAGTTGCCAGGTTTTAGACCATTCTGACACAAAGTCAAGGTCTTTTTGAAGAGTAGCAGTATTGTTGGTAGTGTTAAATAGTTTGACATCGTCAGCAGAGAGAACACAATTACTTTTAATATGGTCACAGAGATCATTAATGTATAATATGAAGTGTTGGTCCAAGAACACTGCCTTAGGGAACGCCGCTATTGACAGGAACAGGATTTGATAGGGCACTGCCTATTTTGACCACTTGTTGTCTTTTGACAGGAATGCTATTATCCAATTGTGGAGGGGTCCGGAGATGCCGTAGGATTTTAGTTTTAGGAGAAGTTTGTCATGTACCACTTTAGGAAGAGGTATTTGGAACACAAGGGTATGCTGAAATATAACCCAAAGCCAAAAAGCGAACTTACTAAATTATTAAGTGGCAAGAATGCTTTAAACCAAGGGTCTCCAACCTTGGTCCCTTTAAGACTTGTGGACTTCAACTCCCAGAGTCCCTCAGCCAGCAGATCTCATTTTCCACCATCATTTCATCAGATCATCTTAAAGGCACTTCATGGGATGAGGCTCAACATACATGAGAAGATAGATTTCCCAAACTGTGTGTATTTCAGAAGAAAACCCATCCAGCCCAGTTAGGAAAAGAACATAACACTCCTACACTCATTTACATATGGGTAAGCCTAAAATGCAATCTCCAAATCTTCTTGCTTTCAGCTGCCCTGTGACCCTTGCTTTGCAGCCTTTCCCAAACAAAAGACGATAAATCCAGATGCCAGATGATAGATGGAGCTAACAAAAGCAAAAGCATTTCTTTGTAATAAATACCTGAAGAAATATTAGCCCTATTATGACCAGCAGGGTGTATGGCAATGTAGGGAATATGGGATTCAGACAGTTGGCACCATCTATCTACATTGAAGCAGTTACTTGCAAAAGGGAGGCTTCAGTTCGGTTGCCATAAATTGGGTAAATGAGGAGGGCAGGGGGAGGGAGAATGGAGGAGAAAACAGGAAAAGGCAACAGAAATGTAAGGGTTGGTAATGTCTATGATTGCTTACACCAGGGGTCTCCAACCTTGGTCCCTTTAAGACTTGTGGACTTCAACTCCCAGAGTCCCTCAGCCAGCAAAGCTGGCTGAGGGACTCTGGGAATTGAAGTCCACAAGTCTTAAAGGGACCAAGGTTGGGGGTCCTGGCCTACACTGTTGTGAAATAGTGCTAATCAGATAGAAAGAGCTTTCAATGCCCAGTGGAAAGTAAAATGGAAAAAGCTAAGACCAGAAAGGGGGATAAGAAAATCCAGTTTGGTATAGGGGTGAAATTCAAAAAAATTTCCCTACCGGTTTGGTGGGCTTGGTCTGGTGGGTGTGGCAGGGGAAGAATATTGCAAAATCTCCATTCCCTCCCCACTCTGGGACCAACCATAGGGGGTCAAACTAGTCAAAATTTCCGCTACCGGTTCTCCAGAACCTGTTAGAACCTGCTAGATTTCACCCCTGGTTTGGTATGGTGGTGAAGGCACCCAACTAAAAAACAGAAGAGTTGAATTCTACTCCTGATTTGGGCACAAAGCCAGTCAGGCGATCTGGGGCCAGTCCCTCTCTCTCTCAGCCCTAGGAAGCAGGCAAGGGCAAACCACTTCTGAAACTTTGCCAAGAAAACTGCAGGGATTTGTCCAGGCAGTCGCCGGGAGTCAAAACTGACTCAAAGACAATATGCGCGCACACATGCACCACAAAAACGAAGCCAAGAAAAATGTCTGACCCCATGGCTAGTGAAATTCCCAAGTTCGTATGGAGATGAACTGGGGAATCTATGGATGCCTGAGTTAAGTACGAAAGGTTTCAGCCAGGTGTTTACTATATAAAACATAACTGCTGTGCCCCGATCCTGATCTTGTTTTCCTCAAAGTATGCAAGCAGGAAGTCATGGAGAAGCTACTTCTTTTGGTTTTGAATATATCAGCCTCTGAAGCTATAAATCTTCTTAAGCTGGGGTTACTCTCTGTGGAGAAAAGCACTATTCTGGCCCTTAAAGAAAGTGCTAAATTTTTTATCCTGTTATGGAACATGGATTGTAAACCAATAAAGAAAAAGCTGAATTATAAACCATGTTTCACTCTGTTTATGGATGAACAGTTTTGTTTTGTTTTTCCCCATGGAACACACATCGCTCAAATATTTGGACCACAATGCTTTTAAATGTAAAATTCTTCCCACAGTGATGGCAATATTAACAGGTTAAAATTTTAAATAGATCAGGTATTACTTGTGATTCAACTTACAGGAGTATTAGGTCCTCTCATGGGCTTAGGACCACCACAATGCATTCTGAACACGATTAAGAAGCAGTAATATAAAACAGAATATATTAATATTGCAAGAACCAATTCAATGTATGTCATGTTACTGGCACCTTGTATCATTTGCCAATTATTTACTATCATTCTGCAGCACATATGTGACACCCAATGGCCACTTTTAGAATTATATTTCTAATACATTAATAAGGTTCTGGAGCACACATTGGGCATCAACGAACCTGAATGTTAAAAACTAATTCCCCAAAAGTCAGCAAGTGGAAAAACATCTCCCAAAAGGAAAAAAACACACAACACAATGTGTTATAATATATTCAAAATAAACAGATTTGTGTATCATATGTATGCATTAAAAAGTAAGATACATTATGCAAATGTGTGTATGTGCAACCAAATGTTTTCTTTCATTACCTCATTAAATTTATGGATACACCCCATTTGTTACAATGCTGGATGTGAATCTGTGACGATTTCTGAATGCAAATTATTATATTTCATCTTAGGTGGGTTTGTTTTGTTTTTAAGATAAAGATTTTTCTTAAGTTCAACTCTTACCTACTACAGAAGACATCAATGTGCCGTAATTTTTATTGCAGCAATTAGAATTGGTTGGATGTTGTCTTCATATTTTACTTTTCCACTCTGGTTGACCACCCAGGGAATTCATGTAGTCTCCCATCTAAATACTTAGTATTTACTAATTAAATGCTAGCTAAATTAGTATTTATTTAAATAATTAAGTTAGTATTAATTTAAACCTCCTGAAATTTTCAACTTCTACCAAGCCAGCTAAGTACTGCCACCTGCTTGGATAAGATTTATGTTTTATAAATTTACAAAGAAACTGAATTCCCTAGGTTCATATGGGTTAGGGAAGAGACCCAGTCACTCAAGATGCTTCTTATGGTGGTGATTTGTAAGGAGACTCTGAAGCAACACTCAGGAGCAGCCAGGTGAGTCATCCATAAGATGGGAAGATTAAAAGAGCATCCTTTTAATTTTCAAATTGACAGTAAGTTGTGCTTTTCATTTCTTAAACACTTTACAGGTAAAGTAGCGTGACTTTTAAGTGTTGATTTAGTGACTGTTCAAAGTTACAACAGCACTGAAAAAGATTATTTTTCACAATTACAACTATTGCCATATCCCCATAGTTATGTGATCAAAATTCAGGCGCTTGGCAACTGATGTATATGGTAGAAGTCCCGGGGTCATTGTGATCCCCTTTTGTGACCTTCCGATAAGCAAAGTCGATGGGGAAATCAGATTCACTTAACAACTGTGTTACTAATTTAACAACTGCAGTGATTCACTTAACTGTGGCAAGAAGTCATATAAAACGGGGCAAAACTCACTTAAATGTCTCACTTAGCCACATAAATTTTGGGCACAATTGTGGTCGTAAGTCAAGGACTACCTGTATTTAGTGTATTTACTAAGCTAAAAGGGTATCTTTTCGATCACAGCCTGTTACACCTTTTGAAAATTAGTGCTATTTGGGGGACATTATTGTTGAAGGATGAAGAGGTTTGTTAGAGGTGAGCTAAAATAAGGCAGTGTGGAGTATTTTTTTCTTTTATCATTTTCATGAATTTTTCACCTTTACTTGACATTGAGCTATAATTTCTGCTTTTGGATTGTTTGTTGTGGGAGGCTGACATCTTCTGATCTTAATGGGTTTTGATTGACCAGGAGATACCAGCTTATCTATAAACATTTTTAAATTATACATATATATATATATATATATATATATTTGTTTTCTGAGGTTTTCGCGGGTGTTTGTATGTAGGTCTTTGGTTATTCGGGTTTTCTCCCGCGTAAAATTGGAAGTGTCTTGGCGACGTTTCGACGAAGTCTCATTCGTCATCTTCAGGCTTCAGCTTCGTGCTTCTGGGAGCAATGTGTGATTGCAGCTGTTTCTTCCTTTTTAACTGCTAGTGGGGGTTTGAACTGATTGGGTGGGAGCTTGGCTGTGCTCTGATTGGATGTGGGTTTTTTTGTGCTCTGATTGGCGGGGGGTGTGTCCTGTTTGGGTGGGGGCTTGGTTGTGCTCAAATTAGTCTGAGTTGCAGGGGGATTTGAGCTGGTGAGCTGCACTGCTGCTGTTTGGCTTCGTGTTCGTGGTCGTGCTACATCTTCGTAGTGGGTGTCAGTCTGCTGCATGTATGGATTGGAGGGGTTTGAAATGGCTAATGTTGCAGCTGCGGTCTGGCTTCTGGTCCTTGGTCGTGCTTCCTGATCAGTGTGGGTTTGGGTGTGCTTTCTGGGTGGATGTGGTGGTGACATCCTGTGTGGACCTCGTGAGTGTGGGTCTGGTGTCATTCCTCGTGTTAGGGACACGTTTGTCAATAAGGGCAGGTTTCCAAATGGCTGGTAGGCGGGAGGTATCATCTCGTTTGTTCATGCTGTGTGGGCGTTTTCTATCTCGATGGCTTCTCTGATTATTCTGTTGTTAAAGTGTTCAGTTTTGGCGATAGTTCTGGTCTTTTAAAGTCAATATCGTGTCCTGTGACTTTAAAGTGTTGGACCAGGAAGAAGTTGGTTCCTCTTTTTGAATGAGTTCTTGTGTTCTTCAATCGTGCACTTATTCTTCTGTTGGTTTGTCCAATGTATGTGGTGGGGCAGGCGGTGCATGGGATTTCATATACTCCTTGATTTTCTAACTCAATTTTGTCTTTGGGGTTTCTTAGGATGGTGGATATTTTTGGTTTGTGCAGAATGCTGTCTTGATGTTATGTTTGTGGAGGATCTTGCTGATTCTGTCTGTGGTGCCTTTTATATATGGGAGGAGGGCTGTGCCATTTTCTTGCTCTCTGTCTTGGGTTTTAGTGGGGGTTCTTTTGGATTAGTTTGGTAATCTTATTTCTCTGGAATCCATTGGATGTTAGTACGTTTGTGAGAGTGTGTAGTTCGGTTTTAGGTGTTGTTCGTCAGCTAAGCATTTTGTTCTAGAGATGAGTGTCTTGGCTCGGAGTTGATCTGTGCTGGGTGGTGGTGTGAGTGCATGCAGATAGCGGTTTGTGTGTGTTTTCTTCTGGTAGATGGTGTGTCCTAGGAGCCATTGGGTTTCTTGTAGACTAAGACATCTAGGAAGGAAGTTGGTTGTTAACTTCTGTTTCCATGGTGAACTGTATTTTGGGGTGTAGGCTATTGAGGTGTGTGAGGAAGTTTTCAAGTTTTCTTTCCCGTGTGGCCAGATTATGAAGGTGTCGTCTCGTATCTGAGCCAGAGTTTGGGTTTGTGATCAGATTTTCTAGTGCTTGGGTTTCAAAGTGTTCCATGTAGAGGTTGGCAATGACAGGTGAGAGGGTGATCCCATGGGTGCGCCTTCTATTTGTTTGTATTTTTGTCCGTTATAGATGAAGTATGTGTTGGATAGGCAGTGGTTGGTCAGATCTAGGATGTGCTTGGGGGGGTTATATTTGTTTTGGATAGCTGTCAAGGCTTCTTTGATTGGCACTTGGGTGAAGAGGGATATGACATCAAAGCTCACGAGTAGGTCGCTGGGCTGTAAGTTTTGTTTCTTTATGATCTCTATGAACTGGAATGAGTTTTTTACGTGTGAGGCGATGGATTCTGCATAGGGCTGTAGTTGTTTGGCGAGAAATTTGGCTAGGTTTTGTAGAGGTGAGCCTATGGAGCTGACTATGGGTCTGAGTGGGGTTCCTTCTTTGTGTATCTTGGGGAGGCCGTAGAGCTTAGGGCATCTGGATGATTTCTCTCTGGGAATGATTCTTTGTTGGATTTCTTCGCTGATGGGGGAGGCTTTTATTTTGGATCTAGTAGTGACCACGAACACGAAGCCAAACAGCAGCAGTGCAGCTCACCAGCTCAGATCCCCCTGCAACTCAGACTAATTTGAGCACAACCAAGCCCCCACCCAAACAGGACACACCCCCAGCCAATCAGAGCACAAAAAAACCCACATCCAATCAGAGCACAGCCAAGCTCCCACCCAATCAGTTCAAACCCCCACTAGCAGTTAAAAAGGAAGAAACAGCTGCAATCACACATTGCTCCCAGAAGCACGAAGCTGAAGCCTGAAGATGACGAATGAGACTTAAACGCCGCCAAGACACTTCCAATTTTACGGGAGAAAACCGAATAACCAAAGACATATATATATATATATATATATATATATATATATATATATATATATATATATATATATATATATATATATATATATATATATATATATATATATATATATATATATATATAAACATAAAATAAAAAAACCTTGTCGAATCAATTCCATTACAATGTGCTGTAAGGATGTTAACGTATCTTCCTGTGCATTCACAAAATAATCATCTCTTCCATACATATATCTTATACTCATTTTTCTTAAAATTATACTTTGACCACAAGAGGGAACTAAAGAACAGATGATGAAGCAACAGAGACGCCATCTAAACCAGAGATTGTAAAAATTATTTTGGAATAGAATTCACTTCAACTATGTTCCAAAGAAGTCATGACAGAGCAAGGATGTTAAAAAGATGCATTAGAATTAATTTAAGTTATAGATGGAATATAGATTATAGAAATATAATTATATTCTTAAAATAAATACCCCGTTTTCCCCAAAATAAAACATCCCAATATGCCCAATTGGGCTTTTGAGCGCATGGCAATAAGGCCAAGCGCTTATTTCAGGGTTCAAGAAAATATGACAGGGTCTTATTTTCAGGGAAACACGGTATAAAAATTTTAGATTTGAAAATGTATAACGATTTTTGTTAATATGTTTAGTAAGACTAATAGGTGTAAACAGACATATAGTATATATCACTTCCCATAATTGGGGAAAAAAGAAAAAATGGATTTGATTAAGAATGCAATGTAAACAAAGAATTTATCTGATTTTGTTTCTGTTAGGATAGTGTTTCTGGTTTTCATGCTTGATAGAACAAAAATGAAAACTAAAATTTTGAAAATTTAATAATTATGTAAACTGGATCGTAATTATCGGTAATGTAAAAAATTTAGGTTGTAACTATATTAGTACTCTACTGAGGTTAAGAATCCGAAGTCAACACCTTTTTTTCAACTCTCCCTTTTTAATCTTTTTTTAATCTTCATTTTCATTGTATTTTATTCTATAATAAATGTTAATAGAATTTTCAAAGTAGTTGAAGCTTTTTGAACTATACCTTCCTAGTTTGAATGGCAGGGAATGAATATAGGATATTGGGCACATCATTTTGTGCCATTGCAGTGGTATAAGATGGCTTGACATGGAAGATTCTATGATATAACTCAGGGGTTTCCAAACTTGGCAACCTTAATAGTTGTGGACTTCAATTTCCAGAATTCCTCAGCCAGCCATGCTGATATATTTGTAAAGTATCTCCACCTTATTCATTAAAGCTATATGTATATAGAGGTTCTTTAGTTTTGCTTGGTATTACATGGGAACCCGTCCAACCCATGTTATATAGTTCAGACAAATAATATGAACACATGCAAGTTGCAGAAAAAGAACAAAATACAAGTAATCTGTTTATTGTCCACTTGTTCAGCAACTGAAGTTGTGATGGCACTGAACAAGGGATACCTACAACAGGTCCTCCAAGTTGCAGCAGCTGCAACATCCCCATGGTCATGTGATTGCAATTCAGGATGCTTGGCAACTTGCTCACAATTATGTCACACACAACATCCCAGGTACATAGCATTTGCAACCTTCACAACTGGCTTCCGGACAACAAAATCAGTGAGGAAACCAGCTGAAGGTCAAAAATGGCCATCACATGACTTGCAAGATCCTGCAGCCGCATGGGATTCACCTAACAACGGCAATAGCAACTACCAGAACTGTTAAGTTGATGCAGCCAAGTAACATTGTGCTTAACACTGCATTACTTAACAATGGGGTTCCCAGTTCCAATTACCATTGATAAGTGACAACTAACCTTTGCAATGCAACAAGGCAGCTCCAAAAAACTAGAATTTATTCCAAACTTGCTCTATGATAGCAAAAAAAGGACTTGGTGCATCTTCAGTACAAAATTCCAGTTACAAGCATTTCATAATATTCCATATATCACAGACTAATACTTCATAAAGACAATGTATATTTATTCACTTTACAAAGGAGAGCAGCATTAAGTTTCAACAGCTCCAATTATAGACAAATTAAACTGTACATTATCCCGGTGAATGGCTCAAAAATTTTACCCAATTGTTTATATTCAGCTTAATTGAGCTAATAGCAACCCCATTCTTCCCAAGATTAAAAATTCATAATAAATGTATAAGTTTTGTGTAATGTTATTCACAAGTCTCTGCCCTCCCCATTTTCATTATTTTTCTCCCTCCAAAGAACTTCCCCTGGGTCAGCCAGTAAATTTATATACAGGCACAAAAAAACCAAAAAGTTAGGATTATGCACAAGTCTTTTTTTTTTTAAAGTACATGAAAAATGACTGATTTACACACATATAAAAAAAAAAGTCAGTTTAGTCTTGAAACCTGGTTTGCAATGTATCATTGCTAAGGTATGAATAATTCTCTTATGAGAATTGATGTTGTTGTGGAGGAAAGAGGAAGAACTACCAAGAAATTCAAAGTAATGTTTTTGAGTCTTACAAAAATATTTATTTTCTTCCAAAAAATTGTAGCAAGATGCCAACTAGGAAAGTATTTAACTAAAGCAGATTAAGAAGATAGAGTGGTCTTCAATCCATCAAAACTTAAAACAAAGCTGCAATAGGGTCATCACCCAATGGGGATCGATAAACTATTAGCTTGAGCTGTAAAATGAATATCCAAATAAAAAAGATAATTTGCTTGCTATGTGGAAGAAAGTTGTTTCACTGTGATCCCTAGAAATACAGAACTGAAGAATGATGGCATCACTGTGCGCTCCAGATTTGGAAACAAAAGTTTTCCAATATACCATCAGATATATTAGGAATCAAGTGTGCCCTCCTTGTGTGATCCAAGTGGCTTCCAGCATGACAATCCAGAAGTGACACATTTTGGTAGCCAGGTCCAACAAGCTTTATTTCTTTAAACAGTGGACTATTCTTCTTCACTTTCATTTTCTGGATCCAAATCTGACTCTCCATTGATTTCTTTTTCTATTGCCATCTCCTGCTCATCGTCCGACTGTTCATCTTTGTCATCATTCTCATCTTCTTTCTCTTCATCTTCATCCCAATTTTCCTGAAGGAGAGCGAGAGCATCACAAAATATGCATTCACCATAATCACTTTTAACCTCTTAAGTATGTGAAGAAAGATACTGAATTTTACTTACATCTGAATCTCTCTCTGCAGCCATCTCGTCATCTGAACCATCGTCTGATGATTCTGTGGGTAAAGAACACCAATGTGTGATATTTGTAACTAAAGAAAACAAACATGGCCCACCAAATAAAGAAAATGGCAACCAAAAATGTGTTTGAGAATTTCTTGTCCTTATATCTTTGAGTGCATATCATCAGTATACTTACAGGTAGACCTTGTTTAATACAGGTAATCTTTGACTTGTAACAGTTCATTTACTAACCGTTCAAAGTTGCAACGACATTGAAAAAGGTAACTTATGACCATTTTTCATACTTATGACCATGCAGCATCCCCAGGGTCATGTGATCAAAATTCAGAAACTTGGCAGGGTCATGTAACCTTTTGTAACCTTCTGACAAGCAAAGTCAATGGGGAAACCAGATTCACTTAACAACGTTCACTGGCTTAACAACTGTGGTGATTCACTTAACAACTGTGGCAAGAAAGATTGTAAAATGGCCCAAAATTTGCTTAACAAATGTCTCACTTAGCATCAGAAATTTTGGGCTCAATTGTGGTCATAAGTCAAGGACTACCTGTAATTGCCCTGTTTAGCAACTGTCTGCAATTATGGCGGCATGACAAAAGTAATTTTATGATCAGTCCTCACTTTTACGACTGTTGCAATGTCTCTGAAATCACATTATTGGCATTTGGGCACTTTTCATCCAGTGGGTGTTTACAACTGTTGCAGCATCTCGCGGTCATGACTGCCATTTGCAAGCAGCTTCACAAGCGGCTTCTAACAAGCAGTCTCAAGAGCAAAGCTGGCAGTAAAATCACAAGTGATATCTGACTTAGTGACCGCATTGCTTAGGGATAGAATTGCCAGACCCAACTGTAGTTGCAAGGAGTACCTGTATCTTGTTTTTAAGGAGTCAGGTCCTTATGAACTCAAGGATCCTGAAGACTGATGGTCCCATGCTTTTTTGAATCTTTGTAATATTAACATGGGACAAATTAGAAATATCAACAAACCTATTTGGTTTTCTGAAATAAATGTATAGCACTATTCCTTTCAACAGATGAAAATACTTTTTCTTTAAATGTATTTTTAAATTTATATTATCACATTCAGAAATTGCCCACCTCCCTCATAGAGCAACTCTGGATGGTGCAAATATACACTGAAGTAGGGCATATATGTTACAGTGTCAAATCTGGCATGGTGATAGCACACAGTAGAAAAGCCCCTAGATACTTTCTGCAGACTAGCAACTCATCTTAAAGAAGCCAGCCATAAAGCTTCCAGTTTTCACTTTGTTGTTTTGATAGAATATTTAAGCATTATAAAATTGCACTTTATTTAGTAAATGAGGTAAGAAACCTGTGCTTCTCCTGCTTTGAGCCGACAATCTCCATCTTTTATACAAGCAATCCTGGATTAAGAACATCCTACTTATGGATTGGCTGCCCATTATTAAAGGTGGCAGACATCATTGTCCTTCCTTGAGCCAATGAACCACTGAGACCATGCAATCTTTTTAATGAACCACTGAGGCCATACATTTTTAATACAGGGCCTGCCTTCAGAAGTTCCAAACAGTTCATGAAAACATTACATGGCTTCAGAGGTTCATCAGTTTAAGGAAGAAGAACGTCATCTGCCATTTTAGTAATAGGCAGCCCATTCGTTAAGTATGAGTTCCAACTTGCATACAAATTCAAGTTAAAAACAAGAACAGAACTCGATTCTTAATCCAGGGGATTGTCTGCATAGGCAGTCCTCGTGTACTCACCACAACTAGGGCTGGCAATTCTGTCACTAAGTACTATGTTCCTTGGCAGAAAAACTATGTGTCCACACCAGAACTACGACCATGTTTCTGTCATTAAGGAAATAACCATGGTTGTTAAGCAAGGCATCACATGACCGTGACTTTCAATTTTACTTTCATGTTCTCCATTACTTCTGCCTGTTGGAAGCTCATTGTGAAGCTTGCAAACGGCAATCACATGACTGTGGCATATCACAATGATCATAAATGCTTACCAGTTGTGCCCAAATGGTGATCACATGACCATGGGGCTCTAAAATAACTGTAAATGTGAGGGTTAGTCGTAAAGCTGGTTTTCCCCCAACCACTGTTAACTTCAAACTGTCATTAACAAAGTGGTCAAAAGCAAAGACTTGTTGTAATCAGTCACCTGCTGTGCTGGGGGGAAGTTCAAAGTCAACAACATCTGCAAGGTTAGCTACTCTCAGTCCTAGAAGGTTTATGCTTATTTTTTCTCTACATGTTCTGGCTGTGCACAGAAAATTTGTGTCTACTGCCCACATGCCAAAAACCTGTACTTTCCATGAAACATCTGCTATAACGGAGGCACCGTTTACCGGTGGTTCTCCTCCTATCTCTCCGACCGGTCGCAGACGGTGTTGACAGGAGGGCAGAGATCGACCGCGAGGCGCCTTACTTGTGGGGTGCCTCAAGGGTCGATTCTCTCGCCTCTCCTGTTCAACATCTATATGAAGCCGTTGTGCAAGGTCATCAGTGGCTTCGGGGTGAGTTACCAGCTGTACGCTGATGACACTCAGCTGTACTTTTCCACCCCGGGCCACCCCAAAGAAGCTGTCGAAGTGTTGTCCCGTTGCCTGGAGGCCGTACGGGTCTGGATGGGGAGAAACAGACTCAGACTCAATCCATCCAAGACAGAGTGGCTGTGGATGCCGGCACCCCGGTACAGTCAGCTGCAACCGCGGCTGACTGTTGGGGGCGAGTCACTGGCCCCAACAGAGAGGGTACGCAACTTGGGCGTTCTCCTGGATGGACGGCTGTCGTTTGAAGACCACCTGGCGGCCGTCTCCAGGAGAGCCTTTTACCAAGTTCGCCTGGTTTGCCAGTTGCGCCCCTTTCTGGACCGGGATGCCTTATGCACGGTCACTCATGTTCTCGTCACTTCTCGTCTGGATTATTGCAATGCTCTCTACATGGGGCTACCCCTGAAGTGCACTCGGAGACTCCAGTTAGTCCAGAATGCAGCTGCGCGGGTGATTGAGGGAGCTTCACATTGCTCCCGGGTAACACCACTCCTGCGCAGTCTGCACTGGCTACCTGTGGTCTTTCGGGTGCGCTTCAAGGTCCTGGTTACCACCTTTAAAGCGCTCCATGGCTTAGGGCCCGGGTACTTACGGGACCGCCTGCTGTTACCTTATGCCTCCCACCGACCCGTACGCTCTCACAGAGAGGGTCTTCTCAGGGTGCCGTCCGCCAAGCAATGTCGGCTGGCGGCCCCCAGGGGAAGGGCCTTCTCTGTTGGAGCACCTACTCTCTGGAACGAACTTCCCCCCGGTTTGCGCCAACTATCTGACCTTCGGACCTTTCGCCGTGAATTGAAAACTTATTTGTTTTTTTTTGTTTTGTTTTTTTGTTTTTTTTAATTCGAAAAGTTTTACAAAAAAAATTTTCCCCCCCTTTCCCAACCCCTCTCCCTTCACAAACCCCCTCCCCCCTCCCCCCCTGGCTTCCCGGAACAAACACAAGGTATAGTTAAAAATAAAACAAACATATGCTAAAAAAAATTTTCCCCAAACTATTATACCAATTCTCCCTCTCTAGCTCTGACTTCCTCCTTACATAACCAAATCCTTCAAAAAATTAACAATAAACAGTAATAAAATATATAAATCAGTAGAACAAATTAATCCTAAAATATTTAAAACCAGCTAAAGCATAAAAATCCAATCCAATTCAGAGAATACCTCCCTTATAGCTTCTATAACCATATAACCATATAATTTCCCCCCCAAGTCTTTCTTACATAAGATCTTTCAAGAATATTCTATTTAAAATTCAATACAACAGATTATAAAATTTATAAAATTTCAATAGAGAAAATTACTTATTTGTTTATTCAAGCGGGACTGGCTTGATTTTTAAATTCTCAAATTTTGAATTTTTAATAATTTTATATGGGGTATTTTAGTTTGGGTCAATTTGACGGTTTTAATTTGGCCATTATTGAATATGTATTTTAACTGATATTTTAATTTTGTATATTTAATTGTTTTAATCTTGGCTGTACACCGCCCTGAGTCCTTCGGGAGAAGGGCGGTATAAAAATTTAAATAATAAATAAAATAAATAAATACACCCCTTTTAAGACATCCCACTGAGGACGTGGAAACAGGAAGTGTAGAATGGAAAGCAGGGACAAAAAACACAAGCAAAGTATCTAAAGAAATCTTCTAAGTGTTTTCCTACTAAGTCCGATTAAAAAATACACAAACTTCTCTATTCCCCAATTTTAAGTAAGAAGATTCAACTGAAATGACACTCAACTAAGAAACAGAGCCAGAAAGTAAAAAAGAACACACTATCTTGAGGGGTTCTGGGTGCTCTCTGATGTTACTTAGTTTGGGTATTGAAACATCTGCAAGAAAACAACCAACCTCAGAGAGCACCAAGGACCCCCTCGTTTCAACCCTCAGCCACAAATATTCTCATTTATCAATACACTTATTTTCTAACTGATCCAAATCAATGAGTACCAAATTTCTTTTGCTTACCTTCTTCATATACTAGTTTTGCAGTCTGATCAATAGCAGGCACATCCTGAATTTGTTCTAATGCAGCCACCTAAAAAAATGGTATTTGATATCAACAGAGATTGTAGCTAGGCCATATAGCTTGTGTTGAATTCAAATTACATTATATCAAATAGAAAAATGATTAACTATGTCCAATTTTTGAAAAGTGCTATTCTATATACGATTGCTAATTTGTCAAATAATGAAAAGTTTTAATTCCAATAAAATAAAATGGTTTTTTTAATTACATTTTCACAAGTTTAGTTAATACTTGATTCTGCCTTTTTAAATTGTTAACAATGTATGTTTTGTAACAATGTAACAAAACAATGTATGTTTTGTTAACAATGTATGTTTTGCAACATTTGTATGTTTTTGAGTAAAAATATTATTATACACTATTGTATCAAACATACCTTTCCAAAAACTCAAAATGTACATTAGTCTGTAGCAAGTAATGAAGGCATCTTACAAACTAATGTCGTTCGACATAAACTTTTTAATATCTATGACTAGAATCCACATTATCTTCTATACAAAACAAGGCTCTAACTAACTTCTATCTAGATGCAACCGAAAGCGACAGCACAACCACTCTGTCCAGTGCTGTTATATGCTTAAGATAATAACTAAATAAATATCGCAGGAAAAAATATTGAGAGAGAGAAAGATAACTGAAGCTCCAACCCAAATATTAAAAGTGATTACTTTTTGCTGGCATTAACAGATTCTTTCTCTACTCAAAAAATTGAATTGTTTCTGCATTAATAGGACTCTGCAACATCTGTAACAAACTACAAGTTTTATATTTCACTGTAAGAGCTGAACTGAATCAATTTTGGTATCAAGAAAAAAAACAGCAGCTGCTACTAAATTATAGCAAACAATGGCCATTGAAGATAAAAAAAATGTTTTAATCTATTTTCCAACGAAATGTCATTATAGACTTGTTCTATTTATTAGATTTATGTTCTGCCTATCAATAAATATATAATTAGGTAGCCTTATGAAAACATGAATACATATGTTCGTGTGCTTTAACGTCCACCTGAAAAGAAGATAACTCTAAATTTATTGTAACCTCATCCCTGAAGATTAGAACAAATACATTTTGTGCGCCTTCCTTACTATATCCTCAGTGAATCTGTAAAACTCCTCTACTGAAACAAAATTATAAAGGTCTCTAGTGGGATAAAAGGCTTGTCGATGCAATGCCTTCAATTAAAGATTGGAAGTTCCCTGGATGACTTAACATAAACTTTTTCTTTTTCCAAAACTGATTTATCTTTTATGAGAATTGTTGAATTATCAAGCGCACAGAAATTCTGCAGTCTCAAATGATCAATGGGAAACTACCCTTAATGTTGGGAATCACCTTCTACATTTGAAAATTATGCATGATAACTGCACTATTTCAGAGAAAATTATCATACACAAAACACTTTCTAAGTAAGACTGCTACAGATCATGTGTAGTTTCATTTCCCCCAAAATCACTCTGAAATGGATCATCAGTTCTTTCGTGTTATAAATTCCGGGGCACTGGCAAACCCTCCCACATTTAACAGAAGATCTCATTGTTATTAGTAACATATGCTCACGGAGCAGGATTATCAACTTTAACTTACTTGAGTGATAATAAGATATAGTTTTCCATGCAAGCGAGACAGTTTTTGCAAAGTTTTTACTCTGCTTTCCATTAACTCATATAATGTTCCAAGCTGGGAGGCTAGATCTGGCAACTGTGATGGGGATAAAGAGAAAAAAGAGAATAGGCAATGAAGACATATGCAAATATAGTCCTAGGCCATTTCTATATTAAACATACAGAAGATTTATTTATATTTATATATAACCCTTGCTTAGACTGCCCTGTTTAGTGATCGCCTATCTTACTGCATAATTTTTAAATGTTATCTGAGAGTTAAACATCTTACCTCATCCTATTTCAAATTTGTCAATTTTTTCATCTTAGAGGCAAAAATTATACTGCCATGTTATGCACTTAACATGAGGTTCACTTAGTATTAGAGAACTTTGGAACAAGAGTGAAATGTACAATGACAACTGTGAAAGGAATTAACTTTAAACAAAAGAATTCAAGAAGCCTAAATTCAAGATGAGAAGGGAAGAGAAAATTGTACACTATGACAGCAGAAGCAAAAGGCAATTCATGAAATCTAATTTCCTCTCCTCTCTGTTTTTGGCCCTTCTAGCAGATTTGAATCAATTCTTCTTTACTTTTAAAAAGCCTATGCAATATAGTCAAACTAGTAAGCAGACAAGAAGAATTGGACAGTCTGAAAATTATTAGGAACCCTTGCGGTGCTCTCTGAGCTTGGTTGTTTTCTTGCAAACATTTCATTACCTAAACTAGATAACATCATCAGTGCTAGACTGATATTACTTAATTTGGGTAATGAAACATCTGCAAGAAAACAACCAAGCTCAGAGAGCACTGAGGACTTTTCATTTCTATCCTGAGCTATAAATATTATCCTTTATTAGTCTGGAAATGCCTTCCCTTCATGCACCCACCACATGAAACCAAAATGGTAGAAAGCCCTGTGTTTCAGAGTACTTACTGTTGAAAGATAGGAGGCATGCATAGTTAGAACAGGTTTTAACCATCGAACCATTTGTGAAGCACTAGAAAATAACAGCAAAATCTTTCATTTATTACAGAGGGTCAGAAAAAAATAAAAAATTGTATTTCAAGATGATAAATTTAAACTGCATCTATAAAGATACAAAGATGGATCAAGTCTCACGTATTAATGATAAGTAATATTACAGATATAAGTATCCATGGAATAACTTATCAGCTATACAGTTCACAGGCAGCAACAAAAAGAGAATTAGGGTCCCCCTTATTTTTTTATAACAGATGAATGTACAACATGGGACTAAATGAACTTTTATCTTTTAAAATCTTTTAGAATCTCAGGTATAAAGCTAATGTTGCATCTCTAATCTGCAGTTTTATATAGATTGACATTTTAAGAAATCCACTTTTTAAAGTAAATGTGTGTCTTTAAGCACTACCATGTTTTCTTTTTAGGCTTCTACAAAGGTCTGGTTTAATGAACAGCATTAATCTGGTTTAATGAACAGCAAGTGCTGCATTTCCAGAATTTCTAATTTTTCCAAGCCATCTTTGAACCACGTACAAGTTAAAATTAAACAAGCAAATCTGATATACAAAGAGAGCCCCATTTCATATGGCTTTCAAATGAATAACCCAGCTCAATAATTTAAACAGTGCCTGCTACAACCAACCCCCCTCACCCACTATTTATTATTATCAGAGAGAATATTAGGTAATCTATGCTTACCTGTATGGATGCCCTTGTAGCCTTTTTGTGAGCTGAAACAGAAGTGAGAATGTAAAGACTGAGATGCATTTAGATGTTTATATAAATTATGGTATATTCTTCAACAAAATGCGGATATATATGAATTCTCAAACAGTCTAAACTATTTCAAAATATTTGTAGTGAATAAATTTCATTGTGAACACAGCTTATGCACCATTTGCAGTATAAGCTGAAATCTACCAGAACCAACCCATCTGCCTCTATGGTCAGTTTTAAGATTTTTTTCTTGTATTTTTTCATATATACCCATGCAGACTTTTAAAGATACATGGCCAAAGGTACACAATATATACAGGAATCACATAGCTAAAAATTAATATATATAGCAAATATATAACAGAGTGGATAATAATATAATATAAGTTAAAATTAATCTAATATAAATTAAAATTCAAAAGTATGTCAACTAAATAAATTCTGCACAATGAAGGTTTTTTCCCCACAATGACTCTGAATTCACCTAAGTACTACATCAGACTAGAGAAATGTTTACTTTGTGATAAACAAAAGTCCATAAAAGTTAAGTTTCAAGGCTGACTTAAACAAGACAGCGCAAGCCACAAATTTGGAAAATCGAAGATGATCTCTTTTCATACACTGGATTACAATATATCAGTTTTATTTATTATGTATTTAGAACAGTAAGCTTAAATTTTACTATAGATACACTAGAAAAGCTAGAATTACAGTAGTTAATCTTTTACCTCACGCAGTAGTGGAATAACAGAATATACTGGAATTCTGGCTACTGTTTTCTTTATTACTGCTTCCTTCTTGGTTTGAAGCACTTTCTGTTAAAAAAAGAAAGGGACCAATGATGGAATCAGTAGACACCCAAACTACCAAGGCCTTATGGATCTCGGAGAAGACAACTTTTTAATCCTAACACAGATATAAAATTTAGTTTCATGTTTTCCTTCAAAAAGTGGGAATATAGCTGAGCTTGAAAACTTCAAAGTCTAATTTAGGTCATTTAGATAAGTAAGAAATAAAGTTCATCAAAATTCTTTTATTAAAAGATTTCTGTGTCATTATTCTATACTATATACTACATTGTCATAAAGACACAAAATACTGCAACACTCCAAATATAATGAAGTTTCAAGTTTTGATAATTTTGCGATGTTATAGAGATCCTCCCCAGCCATCGTATTACTTTTAATACTTACATTTAAAATCACAGGATCACTGCTTTCCAAACCCTGAACCAAAAGCACTGCAAAATTATCAGTTTGTGGAAGGCTTCCAGATGGCTGTTTTACTTTCATCACATCAATATCCATAGCACTAAGGCGATCTTCAATACTCTCCTAGACATTAAAATATTAAGATATTAAAAAAAATACACAAGTTAGCATTTTTTTGCTACCTGTGGTGAGCATCTCTCCTTTATAATACTATAACTGCATGTAACAAAATTAATAGCTAATTGTGCTTCCAGGTTTAAGGGCATGGTAAAATCCAGAGTCAGAGATAATTGAGGTTAAATGTCTGAATTTAGAAAACCGATCCTCAAAAACAAGAGCAATGGTAGATGTTCAACAATTTTATCCAGTCTTCACTCTAGCTATAGATAGTCGGATCTGTAATCCAATACATACAAAGGGAAGAGGTTTGGTCAAGCTTTGCTGCCCCAAATCTCATTTCCATCGCAGATCACATTTCCATCACTTAACAGAAAAAATCAGTTTGACTCTTCAGTTATTGATCTGCATAGCACCTTTCTTATGTATGTTGTATTTTGAATTTCTTACTCTAAACCATGACTGGATCTAGAGCCAGACTTACTCTACTGTTCTCCTTCCATTAACAGAAGAAAAAAAAAGAAGTAATGACCTTCTTCCCACTGGAGAAAGGGATGGCATTGACTTAACAGGCACAGACGTTTATCTCAATATTTTGGGCCACCTACTTTTGTTCATGTGAAATTACATCCTTGGACTTTGCCTCTGCCTACATGAAAAAAACACAATGTTTAGAATGCACCTAATATTCTCCAGTGGTGGGAATACTTTCTTTCAGGAAAATCAATGTGTTGTAAAGTCTGTATTTCCTCTCTGAGGAAAATAAAAATTCTCAGAACCCAGCCTGAAAATTATACTTTAAAAAATCAGTAAGTTCTAATTCAGAGTATGAAGCATAACAAAGCAGATGATTAATATTCAACAAGTGGTTTAGGTTAAATACAGAATACTGAATGCAGAACAATTACCTCTTTGCCATCTGTCTTCCTTTTATTTTTATCCCTGCATACTGAAGATTTCACAGCTGAACTATGACCAGGAATCCCAGGCACTAATGTTTTGACCTCTGAGTTGATTACAGGAGTTTTCACCTAATTTTAAAGGGAAGAAAGATATTTATATGTATCCAAGTACCACTATGTTCTGTATTTAATATTTTTGATCAAATTCAACACCTGAACAAATAATTCAAGTAAAACTCAAAACTTTTCTTTTGTAAAAATTGCATTGAATAGCTAGTTCATATATATGACAATTTACAATCCTAGAGAAATTCTCCAAAAATTCCCCTACTAGAGTGCCTATTTCTTCATAACCATAAATTTGAGAACCCAATTAAGGCATCCATAAATACCAAACTGCTATCAGTTCATCAACTGATACTTACACACGTTTGAACTAATTAATAATTAATTACTGTAATGATTGAGAATGCAATCATTGGAAGGTCACCTTCCAAAATATACGGTCAATATTTTATAGTTCAAATAATGGTTTTGTTCCAATAAAGAAATAAAAGCTAAATAAACTTTGATGGAATTCTTTAAATGTATATAGATTAAATGGGTGAAAATCTGATGAAAATATGCTTCACTTTTCCAAATATTTTTATGCCTTTTGTAGCAAAATTCATAGGGCCTTCCATTATTTTCCTGTACTTATGACAATGGAAACTTCTGTTGCTAAGCGAGACATTTTTAAGTGAATTTTGCCAATTTTATTACCTTTCTTGCCACAATTAAATGAATCACTGCAATTATTAAGTTAGTAACAGTTACCGTATTTTTTGCTCTATAAGACGCACTTCCCTCCCACCCAAAAAATGGGTGGAAATGTCTGTGCATCTTATAGAGTGAATATTGCGCGGGGAGGGGAGTTGGTGCGGCGGTGGCACCAGGGACAGCTGGAGCCTTTGCTGCCAAGCAGCTGATTGGTGGTTGGATCGGCCTCCTGGAATACTACCAATCAGCTGTTTTAGGAGGCAGAGATTGCCGCCATCACCTGATCGTCACCCACCCGTTCGCTGATGGGCAACGGTGAATGGCTGGCGATAGGCTCCAGGGATCCCCGGTGGCGGCTCAGCTCAGTTGACTGGTGGTGGCGCAATAGAGCGGAGCCCTGACAAGCCATGTGCTGTGGCTGTAATAATATGCTGAAGCTAACCAGGCTGTTTGCTGCAAGGATGCTAGCCAGATGGATGCTGGGAGGCAGAGGCAGATATTTTTTTCTTGTTTTCCTCCTCTAAAGCTAATGTGCATCTTATACTCCAGAGCATCTTATTGTGTGAAAAATACAGTAAGTGAATCTACTTTCCCCATTGACTTTGCTGGTCAGAATTTTGCAAAAGGTAATCACATGACCTCTGCAATCATCATAAACATGAATCAGTTACCAAGCATCTTAATCATGTGACTATGGGGATGCTGCAACAGTCGTAAGTGTGAAAAATGGTCATAAGTCACTTTTGTTAGTGCTGTTGAACTGCTTAAGTCGAGGATTATCTGTATTTAATCTTACTGAAACATTACGAAAAAATAAATTCCTTCGAATTCACATGCCTTTTCTTTTATTCTCTAAGAAACACAATACATTTATATTTATCACTTATGGAATTCAATTAGGAGACCGCAGTAACTATTTTACAATACACATAGAACTGCTGACTCCTACTGCTGGACACAATTTATGTACTATATATTACAGAAAATATTTTCAAAATATAGCCTATGAATCTAAATGGACATAATTTTCATAAGAAAGGAATGTTCCTAAATTTCCATCTTTATTATCTAATTGCTGAGTACCTGCATCCTATTTTCTTTAGAAATGACCAGTCTTATATGTATTATTAAAGATGTTACAAGTTATTTACAGAATAAACGAGTACATAAAATCGTGATTTATGGATTATATTTAAGAGACATCGGACAAAACCAACAAAACTGACTTTGGACTTCACCCTTAAATAACAGAAAAGACAAATTGACAAATCAGTCCAAACACTAAATGCACATTTTTAATTCAAGAGATAATCCTTCCACAAAATAATCCGTTGAAGTTTTGCTATACAGTCAGAAAATTGTGAAAAAAAGAATTATGTTCTATAATAGCAAGCCAAAGTGTTTTAGACAGCAATTCCTTTCTATCCATTATTCTATCCAATCGATGTGCTCAGCCAGCCAAGAGAAGGTGTCTTCAGATAAATTCAGTGAGTGAAACCAATAAGGAGGTCATCACAGCACATCCAAGGATCCGTAAGCATTCACTGTTCCATAGATTAGCATATCATAAACCATGTAGCTAACTTGTAGCACTGGTTTGTTCATCCACGTAAGCATGCAGGTAAACAAAATACGAGTAAAGCAAGCATGAAACTATCTTGTATGCATTCAAAGTGCAATACAGACGTTTAACTGGACTAATTCAACCAAGCACAGAATATGCTGGATATCACTGAAGTAAAGGAGGCAAACGGGTTTAGGTTTTATTCTTTTACAAAACATCTATACTTGTAAAGAACTGAGGATACTGTTAAATTTTAATCTTGTTAAAGTCCATCTCATTTCATATTAACTGATATATCCAATTAGAGAGCAAATATTGATTTCAAATCTCACCTTTGTTACAGCCATTTCTGTTTTCAGGGTCAGTGTCTTCTGAATGTCCCTTACAAAGCAGATGTGTCTTTCCGTAGTATTCAAAGTCTATTAAATGAGGGTGACAAAAAAACTTTTAATACCTTTGTGGGTGTTCTTTTTTCCAAAACACATTTAAATTATTTAAACATTTAATCTATGCCCTAATAGTTCTAGAAAAATATCATTACTAAACAGCATGTAACTGTACATAGCGTGCAGAGTTAAGAATATAGATTTACTGCATTTTTTTTCATTCTGAAATCAGTATTTATTGAAGAAAATACATAAAACATAGAATTTTATTTACAATGCATGTTACTTAGAAAAATAAATCTTATCTAGAACTTCAAACAAACAAAAAATTACATTATTAAAATACCAGCTTGGAATTTAAGAAAGCCATACGTACCACTTTCTCAATAACAGGATGTAAGGAACTCCCATACACAAGTAGCAATGACTCTTTATCTGAACAAAACGCAACTGCTAAGATAGGGACTGGCTTTGGTGTGGAATCATTTTCTTCTCCAGGTGTTGCTATCTGGATTGTACATTTGGATGTCAAGGGCTTCTTGCAATAGCTACAGAAAAACAATTTGTTGAAAATATAAACAATATTTATACTGTATACCTTAATGGTTTCACTTACCATGAAATAATTGAGTTGTCATATATTTAATAACTACAGTATGATTAGCTTTGATACAAGCTTATGTAAATTCAGTTAAGTGGATAAACATTTAATATTGTATGATGCAATATGTTATATAAAGTATTTGTAGGGGGACTTGGTTAAGATATATACACACAAACACACAGCTTGCAGAAAATTAGGCTAAATTGACATTATAACTAAGAAAATTGTCTAGACTTCATATTACTAACAACACTCTGAGAATCATAACTGGACCTGAAGTCAACACGGACTGACTGAAACTAGAAGTACTCTACACGGGAATCTTAGAGGAACACAATACCTATTATTTTCTAATGTGTTAATAAAAAGTCACTGGGCCAAAGTGATAAGGCCAATTGGGCCAATTTACTAAGCTCTGGAATCTGGAGCTGGAATTTATTGAGAAAAATATGCCTTTTTTTCTGTGCTTTGTTTTACTCTCTTCACACACACACACACACACACACACACACACCGCCACCACCACAAGAGTTCCACACTTGATTTATAAAGCTGGAATCCATAGGACATCTGCTTTAACTTGGAAAACATTTAGATATACCAGTGAAACGTTATTATTATTGGATATTTTTTTATTAACATTGAAACTTGTCTCAGTAATTCTTTCTATAGGCTTGTTTGTTTTTAAAAACAGATTAAACACATGATTCTTTAATCCTAACTTACCCATTCAAAACTTGCTCAAATAAATGCAGTTGTCCATCCCTGCATACCACGGCTATCTTCACTGGCTGAAAAAAACAGAATTTCATCATCGTTAAAAAATGCCATAATCCACTGATTCCAACTATCCATTTATCTTAAACAGACCGAGACTTAAAATAAATCAGCTTAAATATATAATTTATTACTGATTTATATCAAAATTTCCCCTTTTAAAATTCATAGACATGGAAATGTTTGTCAAACCCCGAAAGAGCTAAATTTGTTTTCATTTTCAGCTCAGTAACAACTTCATGCAATCCAAGAACCTAAACTAATGCTATATTCTTCAATGGAATACTTGTAGCTACCAACACAGCTACCTCTCTTGGGTCTAGCAGATTCTCCATATCACAACATTAAATTAAATGGGAAACTTTTCATGTTGCAAGGCAGAGCAAACTTCAGCATTATCTAGTTCTATGAATGCCACTGGCATACATTCTCTCTGGTATTTTTCAAGATTTCTGATTGGAGCTCTGTTTGGGAGTATAGAAAGAAGCTGGCACTATAGCATTTGGGGGGGGGGGTGAGGTGGAAGATGCCTTCCACTTAATAGTGTTATGGAAGTGGCCATGTCTACTGGAATGTTTGAGCCTGACAGTTTAAATGAACTGATTTCTACATGTTGTTTACATATTTAAGACACTGCATGTTGAATCTGACTAACCTACAACATACACCTGGTAATATATGCAATTAAAACATGCACTGATTTAAACAGTAAAATTAGGATGGACTAGCAGCCTCCAAGATACTTGCAATTTTAGCTTCTTTTAGTGATACAGGCTTGAACAGAAGCAAATAATTTTATGAAATATTTTAAAAAATGACGAGGGTCAATATTATACCTTATATCTCAACTGTGGAATGAAAAATGTGAATATTCCATTTTGGAAAATCAATGGATTGATTCAAGTCGTATTTTAAAAAATGCAAATATACTTACAATTTAAAAATGAACATCATTAATCATAACAGTTATTGTTTACTGACCTCATAAATAATGTTTAGAAAATGCAAAACTGATTTTTTATGCTAGCGATATAAGAAAGTTGAAGATTTTTTTAAGTCATATTATTTGGACTTGTTCTATTATAGCCTTGCATTGTTTCCCATTTCTATTAATAAAATTTTGGAAAAAATAGCCTAGTTAAGGATATTGATGTGATGTAATATTCCTAAAATATGGAATTTGCTATGTAGTCCAGATTTAATTATAAGCTTAGCAATTGAATTAACTGTTTTAATAATAATAATACAAATTATCATTCATGTAAATAATGTGCATGTGTTTGTGTGTGTGTATGTATATGTATATAAAATTGTAATAAATATATTTTTTCATATTATAATCACTATTTTTAATTTGCTCTCTTGGTTACTTTTTGACCCACTGCAAGAATTTAAAAAATGGAATTAAATGATTTTAGTTTTTATCCAATAAATGCTATCTATACATTGTGCATGTGTGTGTAGCAAGCTCAATAATTAATAACACAATGTATGACAATGAAAAGTGCTTATGTGTCATTTTAAGAAGACATGTCTATCTCAAAACATATGACAATGAAAAGTGCTTTTATGTCATTTTAAGAAGACATGTCTATCCCAAAACATTACAAGGCTTAAAACAGACATTTTGAATATTCTAAGAAACAAAACGCACTTCAAGACTTTTGTTGTCAGCAAATGAAACAAAAGATGTTGAGAGCTTTGCTGTGATTATAAAAAACCACTTTTTATGTTCATGAAACAAAACACAATTTCATGCATATCTATAAAAGTTACATTCAAGTACTTTTCTTTACGATTCATTTCAATGAAAATACCAGTTTAGATGGATATATATAAAGCCAAGTAAAGAATTTTTATAGCTACAAATTCTTTGGGCAACTCTTGGTTAACTTCCTTTTCATTCTTCCTGGCATTGTTCAAATTTTGGACAACGTACATAAGAAAACAGAAATAAACCATTAGTCCCTTTCAGATGTAAAAAGTTGGAACTTATAAACTGACTATAACTATGATTGTGTGTTATTAAAAAAGAACTATGGATTGATTCTTTTCTGGAATGATTTACTTATCATACCAAGCCAGAAAGTCACCAACCATATTGCCATGACATTATGTGTGATCTAAATCACTGTTTAGGAAACATAATAATTCATTCTTTTCATTTCCACCATTTTAAAAATGTATTTAAAAAATTTAAATAAATTTGAAAAATAAAGTAAAAAAATATAAAAAGAAAAAAGAAAGCAGATAAGGTATAGATGTTGTCCATATTGAACTTTAAATTGAATATACCAGTTAACATAGTAGAAATCATTAACAGAACTACAAACAGCAACCATTACAGGTAGTCTTCGACTTACAACCAACTTAACAACAGAAGTGATTCAGTAACAACAATAGCAAGCAAGGTCGTAAAATGGGGGACATTCATTTTAATAACTGCTGCTTAGCAACAGAAATTTTGGGCCCAATTGTGGTCATAAATCGAGGATTACCATTACTGAATATAAAATCAATACCAAAAATTATGGATCATCTAGAAATATGGTTCTATGGAAAAGAAAACCAAATCTACAGGTGGCCCAAAATGGAGATCATTAATTCATTTTCATTTGCCATTAAACCAGTTTTTTAAAAAATCACCAGCTTTTAATTTACCCCCATAGTTATCTAAAGTGGTTTCAATTGTTGCACTAGAACCGTGATGACGAACCTGTGGCACGCGTAGCCATATCAGGTGGGCAAGCAAGCTCAGCTCCCAGCTGATTTTCGGGCCTTCTGGGCCCACCAGAAATAGGGAAACAGGCTGTTTCCTGCCTCCAGAGGGTTGGGGGTGGGTGGGTGGGAAAGGCCTGTTTTTCTCTCTCACCTGGTTCCAGAGCCTCTCTAGGAGTCTGGGGGACGAAAACGGCCTTCCCCATCCCCTCTGGAGGCCGAAAATGGCCTGCTTGCCAACTTCCGGTAGGATTGGAATGCCCATTTTTTGCTGTCCCCAGACTCCAGGGCCTCTTTAGGAGTCTGGGGAGGGAGAAAACAGCCTTCCCCAATCCCCCCGGAGGTCCTCCGAGGCCAAAAACAGCCCATTTGTCAACTTCCAGTCCCACTGCGCGCAACATCCCCCGACACCCCCCCTCCTGGCATACAATGGCAAAAAGGTTAACCATCACTGCACTAGAATATCAATGTTGAAAAAATAAGCTCTATTTCTTACCTGTTCTTTGCTTTCTGATATTGTCAAGTCAATATGGATTGGCTCATCTGTTACTGTGAAACTCATCACAGCATTCTTTTCTTTCCTGTCTGATCTCACCTGCCTTGAGAAAAACAGGACCAGTTTAAAAAAATGAAAAGACATATAAATAAAAAGGATTTTGGAGAGCATAAGAACATAAGTAATGCCCTGTTGGAGTGAACCTCTAGCTGATCTGGTACAGCAGTCTGTTCACACAGCGGCCCACCAACTGCACAAAAAGCACACTGATCTCCATATAGATGGCCTTCAGAGGCAGAGGTAATACCCTTGGATTGCCAACACTTTTTGAAAGCTAGACAAGTAGTAGTCAAGACTGTATTTTGTGGTAATGAATTCTATGAACAAATAAAGAATTATATAAAGCATTGTTTTCTTTTGTCTGTCCCAATTCTTGTGTGATCTCTGGTTCTAGAATTTTAGGAAGGGGAAAGCAGCTTCTCCTTGCCCATTTTATCCACACCATATATAGAATTCAACTTCTCAAAGATTTCATGCTTGCTATGAATAAAATAATCAGAAAGCAGTATGTAGAATATTCACAGAATAGCTGAGAAATTTTCTTCTACAAACGATATGGAAAAGTCTATGGATTAATTTTATATTATATGTATGCACTGTAGTAATCCACAAACCTCATTTATTTTGTGTTTTTATTTCTTACTTTGGGACTAAAGTTTATTATCAAACAGTGATTGTTCGAGTTTGAAAAAAATACATACCATACACTGAGTAACCGGTCATGCATTGCTCCAGATAAGAAATAGAGGCCTGTAATTCCATCAAAAGGTTGATTTTCAGCTGGAGGCCACATTGTGATGAACCTAAGTATTGAGACTGCTGTAGCATGTCCTGTGAAATGCTGAACAAGAAATGTCATTTAGACTGATCAGGAAGATATAGTGTTTAAAATGCATAGAAAAATCCAAAGTTGAGATTCTGTATCCCAGCAAGAATCCATTAGCCCCCAAAATAGTGTCACACAAGAAAGTCATTTTTCCTAAAGAACGGAATGAATTTAGCTTCAGAGTACAGGCAGCGAGGGAACACTTTTTAAATATAGTCACAATCAGGAATTTTAAGTTTTCTGTTGAGCTAAATGAAGAGTGAAAAATTGATACTGTCAACTTCAAAACAGATCAGGCCTGCTGCAGCCATTTTTCCATTTCTCAGCTTGCCACACAGTGTGGGAGGGAGAAAGTCTGGAATCTCAGACCAGACAACAGATCATCCCGTGGGAACCAAGGTCATCTCAACAGGTGCTGGCCAGAGACTAATTGCATAATTTGAGACCTGTGACCATATATTTAGAGCTGATTTTGTTTTCATTCCTGCCGAAACGATATACTAATAACAGTTCTTCAGATAATTGAAAGTCTCAGAGTGCTCTAATTGGTTGGGTTCATTAGTCAGAACCTTGACAGATAATTTATTTTCTACCACAACTTTTCAAATTCAGTGTTTGAAAGTCTTGTTGCAGCCCAGGAGAATTAATTGCAGTTACTTCTCCTGGGTTGCAACAAGACTTTCAAACTTTGAATGTCAGTAGATCCAATCTTTAGCATTCAATAATGTGATAAATTGATTCTACCAATTATTCCTTCAGATTTCCATGGAAGGTAACATTAACAGAATTTGTGTTTAAAAATCAACTAAACGTCTAAGAATAAGAAGAAACTGGTAAACATTTTTACCCAATGATATTGGAGGGGGAGGGACGGAGAGAGGGAGTGGGGGAAGAGAATGCTCATGTTCATTATCATAAAATACTGTAATGATAAAAATAATTATCTTTTCCAAAGTAGTGGGTTTAAGAACCATTAATACTTTCATAATTAAACAAACAACAAACCAGACATTATTCCTGTGATGTGTACAGCAATAGTGTTTACAGGAACTCAGATTAACGTTGTCAAATACTGCTGTTGGCAGTGCTCAGACACAGCCAAGGAATTTCATGTCCTCATTCAACTGTCAGCCAGCTGAAACCACCTTTTAAAAGTATCATCACAGCAAACTGTCCAGCAGTTTCCAACTATGCTAATGATATTATTAAACAAGATGAAGTAAAGCAATTGATTAAGGAGTTAAGCTCATTTAGGTTCACTATGTCCCTGAATACATACTCTATAGACTTCTTTGGTCTCCAAGTCCCACAGTTTGATAGTTCGACCTGCTGAAAGTAGTACTTTTCCATCCGGACTGATGCACAATGAGCTCACACTGCTGTTATCTCCTTTCCATTTACTAGTGAATTTAGGAAAAACAAATTAAAAATTACTGTAATATAGACTTATTTAACAAAGGGTGTGTGTGTGTGTGTGTGTGTGTGTGTGTGTGTGTGTGTGTGTGTATGTATGTCTTAAATCACTAAGACTTTGATTTAGAATCTGAACCCAAAATATTCCTTTAATATTAATATTTTAGCCAGAAAAATTCAACCAAAGAGTGAAGGTACAGATTAAGCTGCTTTTCCATGACAAAGCTATTTGGGTAAGAAGGACCCAAATTTTGACAGCCTGTACACACAATATGACTGCCTTGGAAACACTGCTTATTCACAAAATGACTCTTACAAACACCCACTCCATTTAACTAAAGGTGATGTTCTTCTCAATGAGAACTTTGTAGGGCGCTAAGACATGTCTGGAAATACATGTGATACAAAGTCTGGTAACTGGATTTCTAACATCTAGGAATGTTTTAATTCCATTTGTGTTATAGTTTATATCCAGAGTTTGAAAAATATTATGTGTCTACTTTCACTACCTTTAAAAAATATTCTGTCCAACCAGAATACCTTATTTTAACATTGAGAAATTGAAGAAAAAAATGTGTTTGATTCTGGACTTTTCCAACTATGTACTTACCATGCTATTTGATAAGCTTTAACGTGCTCAAAATTATTAAATTTTGACTTGAAGACAGCCTGCTCAGACAGCCAAGAGAAAATTATCCTCACTTGGTATCAGAAGTGAGTGAAACCAATTGGGAATCATCACAGCAGGGTATTTTTGTTGTTGTTGGAAATCACTTGAAGACTGTACTTTCATTAATAAATGAAATAGGCCAGCTTGTTTATGCAAGATGCTTATTGTTTTATTCCTCATATATAACCAGTAGTTTGAAGAATAGTTTTTATACAATTTTCCCCCTTTACTGCTTACAAAAAGTAAAGATCATAAACAGATGGTTTATATACCTAACAAAAGGTTCAAGTTTCAGTCCTGGGTTTTACATTTCAGAAAGATGTTATCTGTAAAGTATTTTTTCTCTCTTGCAAATTTAAGGTATTTTCCCCTCACAAGATAAACTATGACCAAATATTTATTACACCTTGATTTAAAAATCAAGTATTAGATATATTCTAATAGCCTACAAGATAATATTTGCATATTATATTATAATGCAAGCGGTGTTACAGTTAATTGTTCCACTGGATTGAAAACATTTCTAAATTTAAATAAAGGAATTGGGCTGCTGAGTAAAAATTAAGTTAGGATCCAAGCACTTTAAACGAAAAAGCAATCACATTTTATTAATTCAGAAACTTCCATAAGAATGTGTATGGGATTATTCATGATGAATGGATATTTATCTGAAAAGTAAACTACACAGGAATTTCCTTTAGTGATTGCAACTGTCGTAAGTTATTTCTTTCCTAATTTTATTTATTTCAACAATTCTGAGATTCTGAGGGAGTACTTCAATGGTCCTGTTTATCTAACAGAGTTGGCATGCTTCAGGGTCTTCAATTAAGCTTTATTATCTGATGGGACTTATGAATCCTGCCTCCATGACAGCATCCCTCCCCAGAAGTTTGTATTACCCCTAACCTGGCCTCGTTCAAATGAGCCCTTAAAACCTGATCTAGGCCTTGGGTTAGCTTGAGAGGCAATCTCTCAATGGGACTGTTATGTTTGAGATCATGCTTCTTAATAAGGCTCATAATGTTATTTTCTCATTGTTTTGTAAATTTACTTTTAATATTATTGAATAAGCAAATAATATTCAATTTAGTATTTGGAGATGAAAAATCTTACCGTTTCTTTACACATTACTCAATCCTACCTAAGATAAACTGATCTGATGATAGCAAAACAGAAATTTTGAGACACTTATATACTAGGCCAGACTCACCATTTCACTTTACACGTCTGCACATTCCACTCCACAATATGTTTGTCATCTGAACAGCTATATAAACAACCATTGTCCTGATGCCACCGTATGCAGTTTATTTTATTGTCATGCCCATTCTAGGTAAAAAGAAAAGTTATCAGCAAATATGATACTTTCATCAAACCAGTTGTGACCAAAATGCTTTACAGGTGGTCCTTGACTTACAAAAATCTTTAAATCTCCTAAAATTGCCCTCCCAAACTAGCCTATTTGTATCACATAAAAAGATTTTAAGAGGCAAAGTCATTATCTTAAGCTGCTTTATTTCTGAAAGCACAAATTTTACTTACACCTTATGTCTCCTAATTTCCCCCAGACAGAAACATAGCTTTGAGTATCTTTTTTACATTGTTAATACTCCTAGCATATTGGGAGGGCTAAATAAATAACGCCAACCACTTTGCTAGTGTTACCACCACTCTAGCCTTAGATAAAAAAAAAAAAAACTGCTATCCCAGACTGATAAAACATTGCACACCTAAGCTTTTGTTTAACAACTTTAAGTTAATTGTCTCTTAACAGAAAAATAATGTTGCTATATATCATACTTACTAGTTTACTCTGTAATTCTCCTTTGACTGTGCTGTATAATAAAATGCCACCAACAGCAGTACCAATAGCCAAAAGATCTAACTGTTCAGCTGCTTCTACAATTTCAGATTTCCTCTTCTTCCTTTGAGGACCTTCCTGTAAAACAGTTAAAATAGCCTGGATATTAAATAACAATTTTACAAGACATATGAAATAAAAGCATATTCAAAATTGTCAGGGAGTATAAACACAGAATCCTCATGCCTTTGCACACTTTGAAAAGAGTGCTGAATTGCTCTATCAACATAATCCAAGCTCAAACCTAACAGTCATCTTTATCTTGTTAAAATCCAGCTAATATAAAGAACCTTCAATTCTGCTGAGCAAACATGAACATTCATCATGCATGGTGATCAGAGACCATATATATTGATTTAATCTGATATAATAATATCTTTATTAACAGTACTTAGGCACAGTTCAAAATAGTCAAATCCAGTTTTTTCCCAACCAAGAAAGGTGCTTTGTTTTAGTAACAGAAACAACCTATTTCTGCAACATTAACTGTCTAATGAGTTTTCAAATAACTTCCTTTTTCTTCTTCTATATCTAACTGAATCATCACTTCTCTTTCGGAACCTATTAATTTCTCCAAGTGTATCTTTCCTAGACACTATTTCCTCCTGCTATTGTTCACCACAGATCTACAAGGCCCCTTTATTTCTGTGTGTCTCTGCATTGATCACTGCAAGTATAATTTTCTCCTCTGTTTCAAATTAAAATTATTTCTATCTCTCAGTTGTAGTTCCAGCTATTTAACTCCTATATGGTTTACTGTACATTTGGAATTAAAAACTATGGAAACCACAAGAATTCTACTTTATAATTTCTCCAACCCACCCTGCCAAAAAAACCCTATATCATCTTGATTTCAGAGATCATAAACATCTATAAAAGTTCATACACATTGCTTCAAATATACCAACACTTCAAATCTCATTCAAAATTTTATCTCTAAGCTAAAATGCATAACATTAAAATGTTTCAAACATATTTCCCATTCAGTTTGACTGTTACAAACATAATTCAGTGTCTTCTAATTTCACATCTTGCTCATTTCAATGGCTTCTTTATTTTAGTTTACCTCCATATCAGAATTGGAAACCACAACTTGAAATACATTTTCAATTGTGATTTTAAAAAATGCCAAAAATGTTGTTTCACTATCACAATTTCATCCTTCCAAGGTCAGTAAAATAAAGACCCAGACTGTTGGGGGCAATATGCTGACTCTGTAAACCGCTTAGAGAAGGCTGTAAAGCAATGTGAAGTGGTATATAAGTCTAAATGCTATTGCTATAGATAGCCCATATGATCTCTTCCTCAAGGATGGCCGGTGACCCTTCATGTCGTCCATTTTAAACTGTTTACATCACTACTCCCAGTAAACTTAATTATCCTTCTTTGCTCTCCTCTGGAAAGCTGTATTTAGTATTCTTACTTCTTCCAGTTTGCCCGCTGCCTTAGCTGGTTTTCTTTGCTCAGCTGTTTTGATGGTTTCATCTGGGAGCCACTTGCACTTTTTCTCCGATTTCTTGAGTGGTATACATTCTGCAATTCCAATAAGGTTGACTGAATGTCCTACCATAGTTCAGGTGTTTTCTCAGCAGTGTCCAATAGATCAAACCTATTTTTCACCTCAATTGTATATGTAGCAGAGATTTTGGAGACATCCAACTTCTTTGGAGGCACTGCCTTTTTGATGCTGCATAGTATGACTAATCTTTGCCATCAACAGTTCATGACCTGAACCACAATCAGCACTTGGATATGGCATAGGACATAGTCAATCCGATTATGGTGAAGTCCATTTGATGAGGTCCAAGTGTATAAGTGGCGATTGTGCTGTTTGAACTATACATTCGTGATCCTAAATTTGACAATTCTTAGCAAAATCAATCACCTGCATCATTCCTTTCACCTAGTATAAAACAACCAGTGATGCCTGTCTCCACTTGTTTGCCAATTTTTGCATTTAAGTCATCCAGGTTGTAAACAATGTCTTTTTTGGACACTTGTTTCATAGTTCAAAGTCCAACCTAAGTAACTCACTAACACCAAGGAGATCAATTTCCAATCTGATCATCTCACGTTTGACAATATTTAATTTACCAACTCACACCTCTGATGTTCAACATGGCTACCCCATGTATCTCTGTGCAACACAGATATCTGTGTTCACCACTGGCTGCCTCAGCAACTGGGATTCCTCTTGTCTATCGTTGAGCACTCTAGATGTCTTACACTCTTTCCACAGAATTTTCTTGGTGAGTGTTTTACAGGTCACCAGGTCTCTCTTAAAACATTAAAATTTACAATATATCCTAGTTTTGATAACTATAAGAATTACAATTCAAGAGTAAATGAAGGCCAATATATTGACTATTTGAGACTTAAGTATAATGAAAATCGTATTGAGTTGTGAATATGAAATTAAATTTTTGGATTTTAGTATTTGCACAAGGATGAATTTTTTTTGCAAGTAGCATAAACTTTGCATACCTGAAATGATGCAGTAATTGGATAAACTTTAAAATCTGCTTTTTTAAAAAGTGGTAATACACAGGGAAAGTTCAAGTGGAAAAAAATGGGGTACAGGAACATGCACTCTCTTCTTTCCATTACAAGCCTTTCCTTTTCAGGAATGTTTATTCAGCAAATGCTCTTTTTCATTTACATGTTTAAATTCCCTTTGATAAACCAGCAAGCTTCTCTCATCAGTAACAATCTTCACATTTTCAATCACTTTCAAGCAACCTAAATAGGATTGTAATCTCAATATAGCAGCAGTACTCCCACATTCTCACTCTGTTAAATACTTTATTTTGCCACTTTACTTATATTTATTGAAATAAAATGCATAAGGTGCATAAGGTTCTTGAAAAACTAGTCTGTGATTAATAAAGCTTTAAAAATATTCAAAAGCATTTTAATTGTCTGAATTTATAAACAGGTATTACAAATTACTTTTAGATGATTTTTAGCAATTAACTCTACAGATTTTTCAAGCCTGATGGAGTGGAGAAATGTAAAATTCTTTTCAAAGGCCCATATATTTTATGAAAAAATAAGAGCACAAATTAAGTAGATGTGCATATATGGGTACACGCACACATGTGTATCACAGAGAGTCAGAAAGCCAACTCAGAATAATATATAGGCTTTACACCAGTGGTGGGATTCAGCCAGTTTGCATCACAAACCAGTTAACTTTCTGAGCAGATTGGTGAACTGGTTGTTGAGAGAAATCATTAGGGCAGAGAACCAGTTGTTAAATTATTTGAATCCCACCACTGCTTTACACTCTAAAACTCTCCATCAAAATTGGAGTAACTAAAGAGGTCACTTAGGATTACAGCTGGAATGGAGATCAGAGCTAAAAAGTTGTCTTTAGGAAGTCCAGCCTAAAACCAAAACCCACTTCCGGCGACATTTCTGGACGACACTAAAACTGCACATAAATAATGCTGCAAAACCGAAGCTTTGTTGGGCGCAAGGTATTCGCCGCACCAAAGCAGAGTCCGATGCCAAGCCATTAAGTTATGAACAAATTGGGGAAGAACAGAGGTGGCTCCCCAATGTGCTTGCTAATGCTCAAAAAACTAGACCCACAGTAGGTTTCGACGTGGCTTTCCTTTTCCCAAGATCGATGCTTTTTATCTTCCGAATTCTGTACGAAAACCTCACCCACCCCACCCGCTGGGGAAGAAGAAAGAGAACTAAATCGTTTTTTCAGACAGGGGTGAGGCTGCCAAGTCACGGGTGGCGTGAACCCCTGACGCATTTCAAAGCAGCAGCAGAAGCGGCGTCTTCTTTTCGGCTCTTCAAGCCTCCATGCATTGTGGAGGGGCGGAGTCAGGAGAGCACACATGTGCTGCTTCCCACTCTGAAGAATCCTGGCCGGGGGGGGGGGGAGAAATCGGGGCTGCTTTGAGGAGAGGCCCGAACCCCCTACAGAGAACGGTGACGCAATGGGGGGGGGGAAAGAGTAGTCGTCCACGGGGGCTCCTCCGTCTTTAAGAAAAAGCAGAGCGCTGCGGAGGTCCTAATGGCACGTGGCTCCAATCCGCACGCGAAGGGTGGTGGGAGCTGTGATTTTATCCCACTTAAGAGAATTGGTTTCACACACACACCACCGTCTTTTTTTGTCCCAACCCACCCCCGCTGCCCTCAGTGACAGGCCCGCCTCGCTGCTGGGGATGGGCGCTTCCACATGGTCCGGGAACGGAGGCCCAGGCCCAGCAAACGCAACGCAGGATGTTCCTTTACGGCGACGGTGAGGCCGCCGCCGCCGGGCAAGCCCACTCTTGGAATACCTTGCTGGGAGGCGGTCGGCCTCCTCCGACGGTCGGCGGTGCCCAGGCCAGGCAGGTACAAGCGGCGCTGAGGTGGGCAGAGGGCACGTACTCGTGGTGGAGGCGGCTGCTGGCCGTCTCCCACACGCGAAGCCGCCCGTCCGGCCCAGAGAGAGCCAACAAGCGCCGCTCGTGGGGAGAAAAGGCACAGGGGCTTCCTGTCACGTAGATGGGGCTCTCGAAGGCCGCCGCCTGCTCCCGCTCGCCCGCCGAAGCGCCTTCTCCTCTCGCTCCTGCTGCTGCCGCCATGGCGCTCGCTGCAGGCCCGGCCCTCTCTGCTCCCAGCAGGCAGGCGCGCAGCCACGTGGTCGGCCTTTTTCTCTTTCCCCCCCCTCCCGAGCACGCGCACTCGCAACCTCCGACGCGCTGCCATCCGTCATCCCGACGCTTCAAAGACGTCGGGAGTCGGTTTGTGTAGCCTCCGGCTTTCTTCCAAATGAACTAGCCCAGGAATGGAGCCACACAGCTGGGAGCCGATTTAGAAATCAGGGACAAGCCTCATCTTTGAATTGGGCTGCTGGAATCCCGACTGATAATTGTTCATAACGTTTCATCGTAATAAGAGCTCAGTTACAATCGGCCGAAACCAGCTGGCTGCGGAATTCTGGGAGTTGTAGTCCACGGATCTTAAAAAGTTGCCCCGGTTGAAAAGCACTAGGCCAAATACGGGGGTCTTCAACCTTGGCGACTTTAAGACTTGTGGACTTCAACTCCCAGAGTTCCTCAGCCACTTTGCTCTGGGTGTTGAAGTCCACAAGTCTTAAAGTTGCCAAGGTTGGAGACCCCTGGTCTAATAGAAGAGAATTGTTTATAGCTCAAGATTGAACTGGTTTAGTCTTTGCTGCTCTCTGAGTTTGGTTGTTTTCTTGAAGACATTTTTATTACCCAACTAGATGCTAACCTAGTACGGTGGAACGTCTGCAAGAAGAGAATCAAGCTCAGAGAGCATGGAAGACTTAAAAGCACTGTTCTAAATAGCATCAGCAACTGGAGAAATAGATGTGAAGGAAAACAGTGTAAATAGCTTGATGGTTCCACAAACCAGCCACATTTCTCTATGTTGCCTACTTTTGTTACAGTCCTAAATTCACTTGTTTGAAACAAATACCAGGCATGTGTAAATCCCAATTGGTGGGATGCATATGAGTAGACTCTGATAGGAATGAACTTTTAATTCCATGTTCACTGTATCATAGTGGAACTGTTCATCCTCTAGAAGATATCCTTTCACATATTTAAAATGTGCTGTCGATGTTATTTTAAACTCCTTATAACCCATTTACTCTTTCTGCATTTAAAAAGATTCATTTTTAAAGAAACTTAAAGAGTTAAAGCTGAAAAAAAGAATGAAGAAAAAGAAAAATGCATTAAGATTTACAAAATATAGAATTACATAAAGAATTCTAAACTTTTTTCAGAAATAGATAAAGCTTATGTTGTATTTATTAATTGGAAATCAAGTATTATGGACCCAGTCCTTTAAAAGGACAGCAGGCATGATCTTGCCAAATAACATCCAATTAGCCTTCTGGATATTTCTTCTTAACTTTATGCTCTACATCTCTTGACTAAATTACATGATTGAAAGAATTTTTTTCTACTCAGAACAGGCAAGATTCATAAAGCACAGTAGATCATTGTGCCACTCCTGAAGGCTTTTATCCAGCAATATACCAGCAGACATACGAAGCAACTCTGTCTCATTCATCAATTTTACTTATGCCTTTGGGATCAAGGATCAATTGACAGATCCCAATTTTTTAAAAATTGCAAAGACAGACATCAATAGGAATCTTTTCATCTTTTCATAATTGAATTACATACTGCACAAGCCAAAAAGAGGGTTGTGAAAATATTTACAAACCCCTCACATCCTGGACATAAACTGTTTCAACTCCTACCCTCAAAATGATGCTATAGAGCACTGTACATCAGAACAACTAGACACAAGAACAGTTTTTTTCCCTGAACGCCGTCACCTGCTAAACAAATAATTCTCTCAACAGTCAAACTATTTACCAAGTCTGCACTACTATTAATCTCATTGTACCCATCACCCATCTCTTTCCACTTATGACTGTATGACTGTATGACTAATTTTGCTGCTTGTATCCTTATGATTTATATTGATAGTTTCCTGATTGCTTATTTGTAGCCTATGACTATCATTAAGTGTTGTACCTTAGAATTCTTGATGAACATATCTTTTATGTACACCGAGAGCATATGCACCAAGACAAATTCCTTGTGTGTCCAATCACACTTGGCCAGTAAAAATTTTTGTTCTATTCTATTCTAAAGATACTGTGGCCAGAGTAAGAATAACGGCTGCAAGGTTGTCACATTTCATTTCAACCGAATGAGGAGTCAGAGCTGTTTACTTCTCCCTTTTTTTTATTCATCAATTAAATCATCAAACAAATAGATTCGCATGTACGGCTTTATCGCGAGGCCAGTAGTGTTTTCCGCACAGAAAGTATCAAATTTCCTTTATGCAATCCATAGTTGGATTACACACAAGAAGCAAAGGAGGGCCGAGTATATTTAGCCTCCTAAATAAACAAATCAATCAAGGGAATGGGGAAAATCTCTGAAGAGAACGGGACGACAGGCAAGCCCAAAGGTAATTTATAGAAGAATCAAAACACATCCCAACACGACTTGTCGAGAACCACGTGACACTCAGCCGGCGCAGAACATAAGCATCATCCCTTGTACTTGTCTCCCCACAGGGCTAAGATCCAATGGTTTTATATCCCAACATTCGGTTCTCAATTGCAGTTAACAGGTTTCCATATGCGGGCAAGACCACTATAAATACGTACAACGTAAGAAAAAAAGAAAAAAAAATGCTTAACGTTTAGTTGCTGGTTAGGTCTAAAAGCAAAAGTCAGATACCGCCACTCCAGCAAGTTATGCATAGGTTTAGTTCAAACGAAAGAAAACGTTGAGTTCGTTGTGTTTCCTCCATTCTGAGGATCCGCGTACTGCAATTTAGATTCGTTCTTGGGAAACACCGGAACACGGTTCTTAGATCATTACTCTGTGAAATTAAGCAGGCACATTTTCCCGTCATGGGGATGCAGTACTGAAGAAAGCAAAGCCATTTAAATCTCTACTTCTCTTGGAAAAGGATAGAGGGGCAGAATTCAAGAGGCATTGAGAGAATCTGTATCTTAGAGAAGAGTCTCATTTGTTCCAAACCTCATAGCGAACGACAGACATCCTTTCATCCGCCTCCTTTCGCTTAGTATTTCTATTAATATACGTACCCACGCTGCCTTTAGCCCTCCACCACCACCACCCAATTGAGTCCATTCATAACCGGAAGCTGAAGAGGAAACCTACGGTAGTTTTTCGGAAAGGCCCCTTTGACTGAATTGCGATTGGCTCCGCAGCTCGCCCGGGAAGAAAAACTCCCGTCTGCGTCCTGTTTGCCTTGCAATCAGCATGGTACCTTCGGCAGAGTTGTAGAATGGCGAGTTCCCTCAAGCCAAGCATAAAAGATTGGTGACTTGGCGGCATCTGCTCTCGCCGAAGCCATGATGGCCTGCTGCTGGCAAAGGCTGGGTCTGGGGGCATCGCAAGGGACGACTTGGGCATCGCTCCGGACCAAGATGAGAGAGGATCGATCCTTACGCGACGCTGGGAGAAAAGGGCTGCATCTCCGCGCTGGAATGCCAGGGATGGTCATCGGTCATTCCAAAGCGCACCGGCATCAGCTGCAAGGAAAGCCCACAGTCGATTCCCAGGGCGTTAGTCGCCGGGTATCTTCTGCCTCGGCGGGGGGCGGAGACGAAGGGGATGAGGTCCCAGAACAGGTTAGCCCTAAATCTCAGCCGGACTCCCTTAGGTCGAGGGCGACGAGCAGAGCTTGGAGAGGGTCGCTATCGCCCTTAGAAAGGCTGAGCCAGATGCTTAGAAACGCTGAGCCCCCCGAGCTTCTCTCTGCGGAGATCAGAGCTCTGAGAAGCGCGGAGGTGAAGGAATCCAAGTCTCAGGAATACGAAACGGGCGTCACAGAGGAGGGAGTCTTTCCTGGAGCAGATTCCCAGCTGGATCGAGGCTCGCTGGCTGAGAAAATTAAAAATGCGTCCTCAAGGAACTGCCCCTTCCGAGTTGGGGAGCTGATTCTAATAGAGGGTCATCGAAAACACGGCACGAAATGGAAGATCCAGTGCCTGCTCACTGATACCGGAATGTGTAATACTAATTTGGGTTTCATTAGATTCTCTGAGATTGTAGGGAGACTCCCTGGACAGCTGTTCCAAACGTCCCAGGGGAAAATCTTGCTGATTCGGAGGCCATCCTTAGAGGAATATGTGCTGCTAATGGATCGAAAACCTTCCATCATCTCTCCGAAGGTATATATTAATTGTTCGGCACTCCCCAATTCCAAATCTAGGGACTGGTAAGTATGTTACAGTTCCCTTTGTTTCAACGGGCTCCACTGAGATCTTGTGGGCTCATTTTGAAAACAGAATTAGTAAAATAGGCATTTGGCTTTTTAGGACCCAACATAACTCCCTACCTAATCTTATTTATTTTATTTATTTATTTATTATTTCGATTTTTATACCGCCCTTCTCCCGAAGGACTCAGGGCGGTGTACAGCCAGATTATAAAAAAACAATACAATATACAGATTAAAACAGAAAGTTAAAATAACATATTCTATAAATGGCCGAAAATTTAAAACCGTCAAATTTAACCCATAAAATTCATAAAATACCCCAATTAAAATTATTTAAAATTCAAAAAGTTTAAAAAATTTAGGCCAGTCCCGCTTGGATAAACAAGTGCGTTTTCAATTCACGGTGAAAGGTCCGAAGGTCAGGTAGTTGACGCAAACCAGGGGGAAGTTCGTTCCAGAGGGTAGGTGCTCCAACAGAGAAGGCCCTTCCCCTGGGGGCCGCCAGCCGACATTGCTTGGCGGACGGCACCCTGAGAAGACCCTCTCTGTGTGAGCGTACGGGTCGGTGGGAGGCATAAGGTAACAGCAGGCGGTCCCGTAAATACCCGGGCCCTAAGCCATGGAGCGCTTTAAAGGTGGTAACCAACACCTTGAAGCGCACCCAAAAGACCACAGGTAGCCAGTGCAGACTGCGCAGGAGCGGTGTTACACGGGAGCAACGTGTGGCTCCCTCGATCACCCGCGCAGCTGCATTCTGAACTACCTGAAGCCTCCGAGTGCACTTCAAGGGTAGCCCCATGTAGAGAGCATTGCAATAATCCAAACGAGAAGTGACAAGAGCGTGAGTTACCGTGCATAAGGCATCCCGGTCAAGAAAGGGGCGCAACTGGCGAACCAAGCGGACCTGGTAAAAAGCTCTCCTGGAGACGGCCGCCAAATGGTCTTCAAACGACAGCCGTCCATCCAGGAGAATGCCCAAGTTGCGCACCCTTTCTGTTGGGGCCAATGACTCGCCCCCAACAGTCAGCTGCGGTTGCAGCTGACTGTACTGGGATGCCGGCATCCACAGCCACTCGGTCTTGGAGGGATTGAGCTTGAGTCTGTTTCTCCCCATCCAGACCCGTACGGCTTCCAGGCACCGGGACAGCACTTCGACAGCTTCGTTGGGGTGGCCCCGGGTGGAAAAGTACAGCTGAGTATCGTCAGCGTACAGCTGGTAACTCACCCCAAAGCCACTGATGACCTCACCCAACGGCTTCATATAGATGTTGAACAGGAGAGGCGAGAGAATCGACCCCTGAGGCACCCCACAAGTAAGGCGCCTCGCGGTCGATCTCTGCCCTCCTGTCAACACCATCTGCGACCAGTCAGAGAGATAGGAGGAAAACCACCGATAAACGGTGCCTCCCACTCCCAAACTCTCCAACCGGTGCAGCAGGATACCATGGTCGATGGTATCAAAAGCCACTGAGAGATCTAACAGGACCAGGGCAGAGGAACAACCTCTATCCCTGGCCCTCCAGAGGTCATCCATCAACGCGACCAAAGCTGTCTCCGTACTATATCCGGACCGGAAGCTGGACTGGAATGGGTCTAGATAGACAGCTTCATCCAGGTACCGGGGAAGCTGCCATGCCACCACACTCTCTACAACCTTCGCCACAAAGCGAAGGTTGGAGACTGGATGATAATTTCCCAAAATAGCTGGGTCCAGGGAAGGCTTCTTGAGGAGGGGTCTCACCACCTCCTCTTTCAAGGCGGCGGGGAAAACCCCTTCCAACAACGAAGCATTTATAATTCCCCGGAGCCAGCCTCGTGTCACCTCCTGAGTGGCCAGCACCAGCCAGGAGGGACACGGGTCCAGTAAACATGTAGTGGCATGTAACCTCCCCAGTAGCCTGTCCATGTCCTCAAGAGCCACAGAATCAAACTCATCCCAAAGAACATCGACAAGACGCGTCTCCGTCATCTCACTTGGATCATCGCAATTTTGGTCCAAACTATCCCGAAGCCAAACGATTTTATCTTATAGATAACCACTAAACTCCTCGGCACGTCCCTGCAAGGGGTCATCCCGCCCCTCCTGATGTAGGAGAGAGCGGGTCACCCGAAACAGGGCGGCCGGGCGGTTATCTGCCGAAGCAATGAGGGTGGAAACGTAAGAACGTTTCGCCTCCCTCAGTGCCACTAGGTAGCACAATCTTTTATGCCTGGTGTATATATTTCCTATTTCTTTCCTTGGCTACCCACATCAGTCTTTCCCCGTATTTTTAGTCCCCGTCTGGTATGATTCCCTTTGTAGCCCAATGATCCTTTCATGGGGAATTATGGGAATTAAATCCAGACACATTAATGTTGCTGAGGTTGAGAAACACTGCAATAGTAAGCCCAAAACTGAGAGAAAACGCACTGTTATTGCTTCATCTTAAGGCATCCTTCCCCAACTTGGACATTCGAACTTTCTTTCCTCCCAGAACTGTCCAGTCAGCATAGCAATTGCTGAGAATTCAGACTTGATCTATTTATTTGGAAAGTACCTGGGCTAATTTAGACTATAAGGTAATTTAGACTACAAGGTTGACTCAGCCTTCCATCTTTCCGAGTTCAGTAAAATGAAAACCCAGATTGTTGGGGGCAATATGCTGACTCTGTAAACAGCTTAGAGAGGGCTGTAAAGCACTGTGGAGCGGTATATAAGTCTAAGTGCTATTGCTATAAACAGAAATTGTAGTGGGACCTACAGATTCTGGTTGGAATTACTTCCGTTGTTATACATATAAAATTATATTCAATCCTGTTCTCTGCAGGAGTTGCGTGCAAACATCTTCCACAGCTGCTGTTCAGTCATACTGAATATTAATTTGATCTGAATTGAAACTGGATAGACTAAAGAAACATCCCTCTCATTACTATTTGAATAGTAGCTTCGAAATATCTGTCGTCTTTGTTCTTTTAACCTATAGGATGCCAATACAATGCTGCTGTTAATGGATATCACTCAAGGGGACACAGTACTGGAAGCTGGTTCTGGTTCTGGCAGTATGAGTTTATTTCTATCAAAAGCAGGTAAAATGACAGTTTTTGGACAGGGTTTTCATTATTGGTATCAGCTGTTTCCATCTTTTATTGTTTCTTTATACTAAATCAGACTTTTTGACATCTTAATGTATACAATTGCTAATCTTTTGCCAGGCTTCAGGCAGAAAAAAAAATGTATTTCATTCCTGCCACTTTATCATTTTAGTAGGAGGAAGCAGGGTTTAAGACCAAGATTTCCAGCATAGATTCCATTCTTCATTGCTATCATAGCTGCAGTTGTTGGGTTATGCCTTAGATATTTTGATATTTAATCCATCGTTCATATTTAATATGTTGTCTGAACATGCCACTATAATGCTGTCTGAAACAAGTAAAAAATTATGCACCTTTTGGTGGTAAAGCCACATTTGAGATGAAATATGAGAAGATGCTTTTCAGATAATACTGTCATGCAATTATTGCATTCTATTTATAGGATTTTACTAAGGTGCTTCTTTCTGAAACTTTCACACATTTTCCTATTGTTTATTTGTCATCTTTTTTACCTGTGCTACAATTTGGTGAAATACAACAGCTCCTTAAGGGCTGAAGAAGAGTGAATGACAATTTCAAGGGTAGTCACCTATTGCCGACATCCCTGGAGAAACTTGCCATCCTCAGATATTATGCTGATGGGTTATTTTACTATATATCACCATAAGGACCCTTTAAATCAACAACTAAGGGTTGTTGACTAGTCAAAGGTGAATGGTAGGGCAGCTAAAATTAGGAAAGGCGGGTATGGGAGGTAATATAAATCAAACAGGAAAAGAGTGGTGGTAGATCTTGGGTTTTCCCTGCAGGAGGCTATTTAAATATTTTCTGTATCATTTTTGAAATTGTTTATATAAAAATAAATCAACTTGTTTATATTCTGCTTTCAGTTGGGTCACAAGGTCATGTTATAAGTTATGAAATCATAAAACAACATCATAAATTGGCAGAGAAGAATTTTTGGCAATGGCGTAATGCATGGAAAATAGGACATGGTAAAGAGTGGCCAAATAATGTGGATTTCATTAATCAAGATATTTTGACTGTAGCTGAGGATTTGAAATCTGTAATGCTTGATGCTGTAAGTACTGTATTTGTTTTCTTAAAGTCAGAGTTTCCTGTTCAAAGTGGCTTGGGGACTTAAAACATAATACCATTAGCACTATAAGCAAACACCTTTAGTTTTATCATCATTAACTCATAATCTTGCCAATCTGACATTATGGTTTGTGTGTGCAGCTAAAAACATTGATATACTTTATGCTAAAAACATATACTGTCACATTCTTATAGTACAATAAGTACTTCTAATACAAGTACTCATTAAAATCAATCCCTGTTGTGTTTTACTTCAATATTAATATTTTTCTTTCCCCTTTGATAGGTAGTTCTGGACATGCTTTCTCCTCAGAATGCTTTGCCTGCAATTTTCCCAAGTCTTAAACAAGGGGGAGTCTGTATTGTATACTTTGCAAAGTAAGTATTCATTCCTTAAATCTCCAGGTTTTGCTTTCAGTGCTTAGTACAATTGTGCAAAACATTTGAAACTATTTCATGCATGAATGAAGCACCCCTTTCAAACTTTTCAAGCAGACAAATATTTTCCCAGACAAATATTCCTGCCTTAAAGCTGCACCTTGTTGCTTCATGTATATGTACATGCAGAACCATTTCAACTTTGCAGGAAAGAAGGCAGCAAAGTGGCTGTGACGCATGTGTATATGAAATCAAATAGGAACAGAAATTGCATGAAATTATTTTCCTTAGGTCTCTTTTGATAGCTTTGCCCATCAGTTCTCCTCATGCTATTTGGGGAATGACACATGCAGCCTCAGGAAGAAGATCCTGACATGGCCAGCAGCTGTCTCGCATAGAACTAGAGCCAACGTGTCAAGCTGGGGTATAAGATAGCAAAGGTCAGCAGACAGTAACAAAGCCTATGGAACATAAGGTATAGGGGCAGTTGGGGCTTTGCACTGTGGCACTAGGGTGACTAACTATGACACAAAGCTTGAGGCAGGGCTCCTTGGTAGCATTGGGAGTAAAAGAGAGGACCTGGGGTGGTGGTAGCCAGCTGAGCCTGCTGAAGCCCCAGCACCACCACCTCTCCACTGCGCAGGACAGCCAAAAGGGCAGAGACGGAGGGAGAGATAGGCAAATGAGAGGACTTGGAAAGGAAATAAAGAAGGCAGATCCTTAACTCACCAAGGATTAGGGTTAGGAAGACCAAACAGAATTGCTTGAATCAGGTTGGTTTTCACCTAATGACCAATAGGTTTGGTTAACAGCCGCAATGGGGACTGCTGGGATTATTTATGGCCATATCACTTAGTAATAGAAATTCCAGTTCCAATTACTGCCATAATTCAAGGACTACCTATACTTAGATTTCAAATATAAGGAAAAAAAACATCAATATGATAAGGTATAATAATGGACCAATTTACTGATGTAAGTTGTGGATTCTCCATCTGGTTAGACATCTATCAAGACTGGTTTAATTAGTTTTCTGTACATTTCAGTTTGGAATGGATGGTCCTTATGGTTCCTTCCAAAGTGACAAGTAAGGTTGAAACATCATGCTAAGATGTGAATTAACCATTGTTTAGTAAACCATAATGACTGAATTTAGTCTAAGCAAAAGCAAATAATTCACATTATGTCTTAACACGTTATATGTTTATAGTTGTATAAACATTGCTGAAAAATGAATGTCACTAATAACAGTGATACCAGATTGAATAACTATGCATTAAAATTGGGCTACAAAATAAATTCTAAAATACATTTTTAGAAATTCATTGGCAATATACATAATCATTTATTTTTCTACAAGTATCACTCAGGTTATTGAATTGATGGAAGCTATCCGGATCAGAAAATTAGCCCTTTTTTGTGAAAAGGTTTTGGAAGTTACACATAGAGATTGGCTAATATGCCCAGCTACATGGGAAAAGAGAAATGTTCTTAAAAATATAGCATCTGAACTAAATATCAATGATGAAACTCTTTGTCATTATGAAAACGATGTTTCTGCTGAAGAGAGAGGAAGTGAAGGTAGGAAATAAATTGGGTTCTTTGTAATAATAACTGAAATATTGTAACCTAATGATATGTCTTGTTCAGAAGAGGTAGGTTGGATTTATGCATACTAAACCATGTTTACTTAACTGTAGTTTGCTGGATAAATAACAACTTCCTTGAATCACACATTATGAATGAACTATGGAGACCTAAATGGTCTCTGAGCATGGTTGTTTACTTGCAGACATTTAATTACCTAACTAGGTAACATCAGTGCTAGTTAGTCTAAAGTTTGTTCCCTGTTTATATACAGACTTGTTGCCCTGCCAGTGTTGGTGGAGATGTAGTTTGTCTCCTTGGTAGTTCTTTGATTAGGGTATTGTTTTTTGTTTGTTTGATTGTTTGCCTGGTGTTAATCCCTGCTTTTATGAGTCTTGGTTGCTAAAGGATATGGATGTGTTCTGCCCCTTTTGTTTCCAGCTTAGCTTTTGGTTGTCTCTTTTGAATAGTGTGTAAATATGGCTTATTTCTTGGTGTCTATTGATGGTTGATTTGTCTAAATACCAATGTTTGATATTGCTTTCCTTCAGGGATGACAATATGAAATAAAATTCATGTCCTCCTCTTATGGGAAAGGAAAGAAACAGGGAAAGTTGCTAAGGTTCCCAAGGCTGGGTGTCTGGGGGGGGGGGGGATGAGAATTAACACAGGGATGAAAAGCTCGATGCAGATTTTTTCAAGAACAAATTGAATTAAAAGAATTTTGGTCATTTACATATTTTATTTTATCTCAACAGTTCTTGCTTCTGCCAATATAAGAATACCTTATGTTGCTAAACCTTTCCCATATCAAGTTGGTCATACAGGTAAGAATAACTTAGCAAAAATGTAATAAGCTATACATTTCATTATTACTATGTTTTTTATAAGCACTGTGAAAGCATTTTTAGAAATGAATAATAAAAATGCTAATGACTGTTAAAACATTACTTTTTCTCCCCTTTCATATAGTATTCCTTGTCAAGCTGAGGAAATTTAATTCACTATATTCAAACACTGCTCCAGATGGTATGCGCCAATTTGAAGACTGTACTTCATCAGAAATAACACATTAGAAGAAATTTTCCTTGATACGTGTATGATTTGGGAAACAACTGACGTGTTTACACTGACTAAGATACAGTATGTTTCAATATACTAATTTGTTTAACAAATAAAAGAAATAAAATAAATTTAGATAACAAATATTTTGACATGTATTTTGTGTTTAATTTGCTATTCATTTTGAAATTTGTTAAGTTTTGTTATTCTTCATTTCCAGTAAACCAGTCCATGGATTTATCTCGACTACTTTTTTTCCCATTCCTTGGCCAGTCATCTGTCAAAAAAATGGAAGTATTTGGGAGCTTAGAGTATCATTATGGATAAGCAAGTATGCTTTTGTATTCAGGTAGTCCTCGATTTACAACAGTTCATTTAGTGACCATTCAAAGTTACAACATCACTGAAAAAGTGATTTATGGCCGTTTTTCCACACTTACAACTGTTGCAACATCTCCATGGTCACGTGATTTACATTCGGATGCTTGACAACTGACTCACATTTATGACAGTTGCAGTGTCCCAGTCATGTGATCGCCTTTTGTGACCTTCTGACAAGCAAACTCAATGAGGAAACCAGATTCACTTAACAACCGTGTTACTAATTTAATAGCTGCAGTGATTCACTTAAGAAATGGGGCAAGAAAAGTCGTAAAAGGGGGCAAAATTCACTTAACAAATTTCTCACTTAACATAAATTTTGGGCTCAATTGTAAATTGAGAACTATCTGTAATTCAGAACAGATTACATAAATAGGAATAATAGAATGAAAAACCAGCTAGCAAAATAAAATTGTAAAATGGCTTTCCAGTTAAATATATAGTTGTTTTGAGCTTAAATGGACTCCAAAGGATGGTAGAGGACAGGAAGGCCTGGAGGAACGTTGTCCATGGGGTCACAATGGGTCGGACACGACTTTGCAACTAACAACAATAAATATAGACCATTTTCTATTGTTCTTGCCTTCAGCTCATTAATTCTAATTTCTTGGTGCATTAGATGTTCTTTCATTAAGTTTAAACCTACTCTATGGTTTTCATGTAGACACAAAACATTGCCAGAAAGAGAGACATGTATGTGATCTCTAAATATAGAGCCCTTTTGACTTCTTGGCTATAGTTAGACTAGAAGTTTAAGCATTACAGCAATATTTTATTTCTATGTTCACTTAACTTACCTTGGGAGTGACAATGATAAGATGGATCAAGGAGCATTTTATCTGTTGGATCAAGCAAACCAGGGATGACATTTTGCTCCATTTCCAGAGTGTCAGTGGAGGAAGAAGATGATAATCCCAGCCTTATATATCGTGTTTTTTTCCCACAAAGTGAACAGTCTACCGGTGTGGCATTGGGTCCTCGAGGCAACTGTACTTTGTTTCTGCAACTGTTTCTTATAGCTCCACTATGATAAAGAGACCGTTCCCGCTGCCATACATAATGTGTTGAAGCAATTGCCATTACCTGTATCAAAGACTCTTATCTCAGAAAGGACTGCATCAGAACTATCATATAGCAAACAGTGCACATAAATTATAAAGACTAGTGGGCAAGATTCATTTTCTTAATTAACAAGAACATAATTATAAAACATCAAAAAACTGCTATTTATTAACAAAATTGGTCTAATAAGTATAGAGCAAGAGAAAGTGAAAGGGCAGGCACCACTTTCAAATGAATGCTACATCTACATTCAGAAAAAGCTGAACTAAAAAGCCAAAGCTGCAGAAAAGAGGTTCCATGGAGCATTGAGGGCAGTCCTGACAGCTTCATTCCATGCCACTCTATCTGTGACAGCTTCACCAGCATCTGATAAAAGGTGGTCGCTTTTGTGCCATGTGGGTCAGCCTGTTCTGGAACTCTGGAGATCTTCAAAAGATAAGTGAGCGATCGGTAATGGGGTGGGGTGGAAAAATGGAATGTGGTGGGCTCATAAAACAGGCCCAGTGCCTGTGGAGACCCAGCGGGACAGGATGGGGAGGTGAAGCAACTATGGGTATCCCAGGGGATTGTAAGCAGAGCATGAGATATCTCAGTGGGTGGGGGGGGAGACCTTGGGTGGTTAGAAGTAAGCGGCCTGTTCCAGCACTATGCCCCCGTGGTCTTCTCCACTCTGAGATACCTCATGTGCACTTAACAACTTGTGCGTTCAAATAATGAATGTGTTGTTGAAAGCTGGAAGGGATCACATTCATTTAATGTTATCCAATTAACAAATCCTCGGGTTATGAATGTAATTGGCAGGGTCTATTACGTTCGTAACTCAAGGATTACCTGTAGGCAAAATAGCACATTTCCCAAGGTGGTGGTTGTTGTTGTTTTTTAGCATTAGATCTTCCTGTGCTATGTAGCATATAGGGAAGCAGGGGATCTCCAGCATTTTCAGTCTTGGGCAAGTACTTCAGCGTCTTCCCATGTGATGTTTAGAGTCTTTAAGTTTACGCCAGCCAAAGAGGTAAACCTTTCTACTTTCTCAAGTCACTGATCTGAATGTGATTTCCTGTATCTGTGCAGTGGAATTCACATACATGATCTTCGATACCTTGGCACTTATCCTGAGTCCAATTTAGGTTTGTTCTTCATCTAAGGCAGGCATCACTTATTGTAGTTTTGGCTTGTTTTCCTCAAATAGGACAATATAATCTGTAAACTCCAGGTCACCAAAACAGTCTTGATCAGAATAATGAATGTCTTTCCTGATGTGTGATGTTCATCACATAACATAGTTAAGGGCCACAAGGAAGAGGAGCAGTGATAGAATACAGCCTTGTCTAACTCTGGTAGTAATTTGGAAGGAGTCTGGATGGCCATTTTCAGTCTTAATTCAGCCGTTTGATTGTAGGTATAAAATTTAAAGATAATAATGAAAACTGTCAATACACCGTATAGATGTAGGATTTGCCAGCGAGATTCTCAGTGGACACTCAAATACTTTCTTAAAATCAATAAAGTTGATGGCCAGCGGATGTAAATGCACTGTTCTTTGATATTTCATAAGGCGAAGAAACAAAAACAGCAAGAATAATCTCGAGAAAATTTAGTCAACCAAGCAAGAATTCTGTTTCAAGCCATATTGCTTATTTGGCAGCACTGGAACAAACTGGACATGGGGTCTGGTGCCAGAAGTTGAAAATGATCTTCTCAGCCAAGAATTATCATACAAGAATTGGGACGTGAAATGTGAGAACGTTACACCAGGTTGGAAAATCTCAAATTCTGCGGCTCTTTGATGACTACAAGCTAGATGTCTTAGGTATCATCAGATCAGGTGGCTAGTGGCCAAATGAATAGGAATGGTAAGACCATCATATGCAAGCTATGAAAGGTGGTATGAACACAGGGTTAGCCTTGTTTTAGGAGAATGAGCAACAAAGGCACTTATTGGCTGAAAACTAGTCAGCGATAGAATAATTGCTGCTTGTTTTGCACTGTGAATAAATTCCCAAGTAATAGGAACAGTAAAATATAGTCATTTGAAACCTCTCTTTGACAGAAGCAGGGGAAAACTTATAATAAAATTATTACCATCCAGTTGCACTTACACCCATCATTATGAAATGTTTTGAGAGGCTGATAAAGGACATTATTGTATCCAGCCTCCCTGCAGCATTTGACTCACTTCAGTTTGCTTACCGTCCAAATCGCTCTGCTATTTCTTCTGTTCTCCATCTAAGCTTGGTGCACTTAGAGGAAAGAAACACTCATGTGTCGAGTTTGTCGACTTTAGTTCAGCATTTAATTTAATCATTCCTCACCATATATTAGACAAACTGGGCCTTTTTAAGCTTTGTGCAACTGGATTCTTGATTTTCTTATTGATAGGCCCCAGTATGTGCGAGTTGGGACTAATATTTCTAACACCATTTTCTTGAGCACAGGTTCTCCCCAGGGCTGTGTCCTAAGTCCGCTGTTGTTCATCCTGTTGACCCATGTGCTAGGTTTGCCACCAACCATATTATGAAGTATGAGAATGATACAAGGGTAGCGGGCCTCATTCAAGATGACAGTGAGGATGCTTACCACAAGGAAGAAGAGGGTTTGATGAACTGGTGTAACAAAAATAGCTAGTATCTAATTATATAATGTACATAGGTTATTTCATATTTTCCAATAAGTGTTAGCATCATGTTTTTTAAAACATACACCTACTCTGATGAAGGTCAATTATTCACTAGAGTGCATTGAAAACATGGTATCAACTAGCAATTCAAGTGACTAAAGATAATTTTGGCAATATTTAAAAATAATTTCTAGAGTTTTGAAAACAAGGAAAGGAGCTGTATTAGAAAACAGAAGTTGTTTATTATAATTTACCTATCCTCTTTCTTAATAATATGAAACAAAGTTTTCTTACCTCTTCACAGCACCGTCTGCTTACTATAGCTCTATAACCGATCTTACTCCACAGTTCATCCCTCAAAGCCAAGAAATCTGGGAAGAGTTTTCTCCAAGTTTTTCCTAAAGCCCATGGGAAAATCTCATATTTTGACTCTTCATCATCTTCTTCAACTGTATTTGCAAGGTATCTGCAATAACATGTATATGACAATTAAACATAACTTTAATCAAATGTTTACCACTGTCTCCCATATTTTTTTTCTTGCCCCCATTCCCATGTCATTATAGATTGCTTAGAACAATTTAGTTTGGACAAACATCCCTAAGCTTATATTTCATATTAGAAAAATAGATTATCATTTCTGACATTTGCTTATCTTAACCTAATATTCAGAGTACCAAACTCAGAACTATACGTGCAAAGACAGTCAAAAGTCAAAATACAGAAATAGAAATTCAGGCATCCTGAAAATCTCAGTTTTTTAAAGAGTTAAAGTCTTGCAGTTTCAGAATATAGAAACAATGCTGAATGCAAATCAAGTTAAAATATCTGGCTTTCATATTTCTAATTGATAATTGATATTTCTCATATATGCATTGAAAAGATTTATATTGCTGCCATCTTCAAATATAAAACTAGGAGACTAGAAACAATCAGAACAATATAAATATGTAGAAACCCAAATGCAAAATTAAAAACCACTCTACTCTAATAAAGGTATTGTAACAACCAGCTGCCCCCACCAGTTGAGTTCACATCCTGGCCCAGCACTGGTGGAAAGAGTCAGGTGTTTATGACCTTATGGAAAACCAAGAGAGTAGAAGCCCTTCAGATTTCTGGCAAGAGACTGTTTCATAGGACAGGTGCCACTACAGAGAAGGAACACCTCCTAAGTCTTACCAGATGACATTGTTTGATAGAGGGGACCTGGAGCACTCTTTTAGAATTGGTAAGCTGGATAGACAGCCTCAAGGAGAAGTAGATCCTCAAATAAACTGGCCTGTATCATTCTGGACTTTAACGGTGATAATCAGCATTTTGAATTGTACTTGAAAGATGACTGCGATCCACTACAGTGCATACAAAATTGGAAAACTTTGGAGTACCAGAACTGAACCTGCCAGTGCATGCTGGACCAACTAAACCTTCAGGGGGTGTCTTCAAGAGCAGTCTTGCATTGCAACAGTAAAATCAAAAAGATGACTGAGTGACCATGAATAGGGCCTCATGGGATAAAGTAGTGGGATTATATAAATATGATGTGAAACAAAAGCTAATATTTTCAGAGGAAAATATTCACTTGAATTACATATCTACTACAAGGAGTATGACAACTGGACAGCCTAAATGGAGTCCCTGTGCCCTTACTATGGCTAAAAGATTGACACTGCAACATTGAAAAGATAAGTGAAGGCCTGATTACACTTGTCACCTATGAGAAGTTTATACAATAGATACAATAGATACAAACTTGATATTGACAAGTATAATGGAATGTGAAACTTATTTATACAAAATATAGTATGTTTAAAAAAAGAATGTTATATAAGTATATTAGAAATAAAAATATACATACTTGAATTATGTTTACATTAAGTACTTAGAGAATTCTACCTGTTATCTTTTCTATTGATATTTTTTGTTTCTCTTTTCTGTTGTATTTTTCACCTTTTTAAAGCATCTTTTATGCATTTTTTTGAGAATGTACCCATTATAATTATCTTTGTGTTTTGTTCTTTTTCTGTTACTATTTTAAAAGTGAAAAATTAAATTTAAAAACACCACTCCATCTTCATAGGGTTGTATACTACCCATTCTTCCAGACACTCACAGTAACCCCACCAGACGTTAACAATCTCCAGTTGCCTCAACCACATCTAATCCAGCCCGTGGTAGAGATGTACATCTGAATATCATCAGTATACTTATGATACTACACTCCATATTGATTTTGACTTCACCCAACAGCTTGATGTAAAACCCTGAGGCATCCCTCATAAAAAGAGCAAAGGGCTAAATCTGTCCCCCTGGCACTGACCAGAGCTGACCATATGATATGATGTGATATAGCCAGGAGATCACTAGGATTAACTGGCTGCCATATCTTCAAGGCTTCAGATGTTTCACCTTGAAGTGACTGTTCTTCTTTAGCACATGTACCTTAAGGAATGTCATGAATGCAAACAGTCATCCTGCAGTGAACTTGGTTTATTCAGCAGCAGAGTATTGTGCCACAGTATGGCTTAATAGCCCCACACAAATAGGATTGATGCACAATCGCATGAATTCAATGTGCATTGTTATTGGGACGAACAGAAGTACTTCCACATATTAGCTACCTCTTTTGAGCCATATACAGCTCCCGGAAGTAAGATGAAAAAATGTGGTCCTCCAAGAATACTGTCATGGTGCCATTGGAGCCTGGCTCCAAGAAGGAGGAGAAGACGGAGCTAGAGCCAATGGAGGAAGATGGTGTGGCCTCTCTGGCTCCAGAGGAATAACCGGAGGAGCAGGACGAGGCAGTCCTGGGTCTCTTGGACTTGGGAAGTATTGCCAGCGAAGGAGAGAGGGCGCAGGAAGACTAAGCAAGGGGGGAGGAGAGGGCAGGCAGCGGAGCATAGGAGTGATGGAGCTCCAACAACGAACAATCACCTTCCCCCCCTCCCTGATTCCCAAGCATGGAGAATGGAGATGAGACAGGATCAGTACAGGGCGACCCGACCACTCAGGAGGAGGGCACCCCACCCCTCTTAACAAGGCTCAATAAAGGGGAGTTAAGTCTTTGTTCTGGCTGTGTTGCTTCCATGCCCAGCCCTTGGTCATCACAAATACCTGAAGATTACTTATAACTCTCAGCTACCAATACTGAGAGATGTAGCATGCCTGGAGTGAAACAGATTGAGATCCAGATATCCAGCTATTTCTATTGCTAAAGTACTTATAGAAGATGGTTTTGATATACACAATATGTAAAATAAAATTGCTCCTCACAATGTTGAAGTTTTCCTTGCATTTTGAAGAAAACACCTGGATGTGCTAAACCCCATGCAATAGGGACAACGCTGAACTGAATTCACACATTGGCCATGGTAGATGACTGATGGCCTCCATACCTGGGGCAAAATACCATCATTAAATTGTGACTGCGGGGCCAAAAAACAATCTAGCCAACATATAGTGACAATGCCAAAATAGAGGGTATAATGGAGACTGCTGATTTCCTGGCTGTGACAAATGAAGTAAAAAATTATATCTAATCTAGACATACATTTATAATATTTTAGATTTTTCATTTCATATTTTATCTCTTTTTATCAAAATATGATATGAATGTGCATAAATAAATAAATTATGAATAAACAAATGTTTCAACAATACAGGCAGAGTTGGAAACTGGAATTCATGAAACAGCCAAGGAAACCTGGAAAAAGATGTTTCTTTTTTACTGATTCAAATACCCCTGTGTATTGCAAAGCATCTCTTTTGACAGATTTGCAGAGCCCTATGATATGGCTACCTAGTACTTTTCTGGATTTGTCTTAGAAATATTCATCTTAAATCCAAAGCAAAGGATAATACTGAATTTTGCTAGTCCTTTTTTAACCAATGCATTGTAAATCTTCTGCTGTAGTTTCTATAAATGGAAACTGTCAAATGTAAATAGGAGAAGTGGATATGTATTTGACAGCTACACCATCCAGTCAAGGAATGACTTTATGGGTTCTTCAAAACAGGCGTTTTGGGAAAGACATAGAAGAAACATTAAAAACCTGTTCCAGTCTTTCGTGACTGTCAGGAAAGGGCCCATGCACCTATATTCTGTGAGAGTTGGGGGAGAAATGTATTTATTTACAGAGATTTATACAACCCTTCTTGTGATGTTTACTATGTTATTAGAGAATAATAACAGTGGTTAATTTAAATTCAGTTCAGTTCAAATAAACTGGATCTTCACCTAAACTGAGGACTTTTCTCAACTAAGAAACATTTATTTATCAGATGCCCTCAATGCAAGAATAATTAAATAACCAAGATATGGGAGTAGGTTTTGACATTTAGAATAATTTAATGACTTAAAAGTCAACATGGTATAGAATTCAACTCAAATTGGAAAACATTTCCAGGTCAGTATTTAATTCATGGATTTGTAGTAAAAAAAGTAAAAGTTAAAAAAAAATGCAGTAAAAAATGGGACTTTTTATGTATAAAGCATATATTTCAATTTTACAGATGTATCTAAATCAAGGCAGATTCTTAGCACTGTTAATTGAATTGTTCATGGTTTATAATTCTGCTTGATGGTTATTGATATACATTCTTAGCCTACAGCTTAATAGTGATTTTTAGTCTTTTATAGCAATATTTTCACAGATTCTTTTTTTTTTAACTGTACCTAATTGGTTTAACTCAGACTCAGGAAAGACACAAAAGCACTGGATCCTGGACAAGCGGGTTCTTTGTATCTCACCATAAGTGTTGGAAAGTTGTTGTATTTTGTAAAAAAAAAAACTAATTCCAATGTTAAATTTCTTCTTTTTCTTTTAATAGCCAGCATGTAGAGCTCTTGCATCTTTTCTACATTGTACTTTGTCTTGCTGTGATTCTATACTTCTTTTCCTCTTTTTGGATCATCTACTGCTTTCTAAAGGAAAAACACTTTCTTTCATTTGGCTGCTCTGTTCTGTTTACTATTGGTTGCAAAGCTTCAAAACTCCCATACCTCTGCCAAGGTTGCAGTTTTATTGACAACTCTTACTGTGTTGGTGCTAAGGGAAAACTCAGATGGGAAGGGAAGAAGGAAGTATAAATGCCTGCAATTCTTTCAATTAGCTTACTTGTACACATACCCCATCTCTTTTGAAAGGAAAAAAAATCAAGTTTTTGATTTTTTTTCTTTTCATGAGGTTAGTGTAATCTCAACCTCTTTACCATTCAGTGATAAGAAGTCAGTAATGAAGTTTTGCTGTCCTTTGATGTACAATATTACATTTGATATGGATGTAGCATCAGATACATCTGATCAGACATTAATTGGTATCCTTCATTTGTTGCAGCCCATGTGGGTAAATATATAGAAATATATAAGTGAATAAATCCACAAATATATTTAGTTATTTATAATTAATGAGATACTAGAAATCATAAGGTCCAAGACATACTTGTTGATTCTTCTGTATTTTACATTTTATCCCTTTTTCTTGACTATTTTGTTTTATGATTATGTGCACACACACACACCCCACACAGAATTTTGTGAATGACTAATAAAGTGTACTAAAGTTATCTGGATGATCCTCTTTAAAGGAGTTAAACTATTAGAGAGAAGAATAAAGTTTACTTAGCTTCTCAGTAATTTTCAGGAGTTTCCACAAGAATGTAGATTTTTTTCTTAATAAAATACTGTTTTGACATCAAATCAATAGATTTACTATGGACAACTTAAAGATAAGTTCAACATTCTCATTTAATGGTGGCTCTACAACTCTCTTGTGCTATTCAATGGCACAGTTGAGAGGAATGCAAGCATGAAATCTTCCAGCCCTGCCAGGTTTAGATGGCTAATTATTAAGATTTGTTACTTTATAAAGGGAAATTACCACTTTAAAAAAGTTTTATACTGTATTTTGATTTAGTATTATGCATGAACATCAGCAATTGTTCCTATTTAATAAATTATGGTAAAACAAATCCCATAACACAGTCATGAGTCTTGTCTACCAAATAGCATTCTAAGGATGCTTATAATTACTGCCAAAATCTGACTTCATAGCTTTTCACTTAAGACTGAAGCAAATTGAGCAAAAACACTACTTGGTCCAAATAGTGGACCAAATAGAAAATAAGTACGACATTAGGCAATTATATATTTAAAACACAAATAGTGGGTTTTAAATATATAATTGCCTAATTTACTTATTTTCCTAAAATTTTAGTAGTCTCTAGTTTTGGGATATGAACAATTTTTATTAAGGTAGTTTTTAAATTGTAAACATTTATTAATTTTTCCCACTGAAGAAATCACCTAAAGATTTAGAAAATTAAATGAAGTTTTCACCTTACGCAATATTTAAGGTGAAATGTGAAGCCTATTCAAATCAGGAAGTCTAAGCACCTGATGGGAATATAGAACTCCAAAAGGTATATTGAAAAAGATATTGAAAATTAGATAACTGCTCTGGTAGAGAATTAATAGGGCTCTATCGCCCCTGGTCTTTTTTTCTTTTTTTTTTACAAAGCAAGATTACACAGCACTATTATATATTTTTTGGGTTTTTTTCAATGAACATAAAATATAAATATTTCTATTATTAACTTTCATTTTAAAATATTAGAAATCTGCAGAAATCAGTCATTCTTCTACTTGGTTTTGACAAGCAAGCTGGGTTCATACACCATTTTACAAATTAAATTTCTATCAGCCTATTAGTCCTAAGGTGCTTCAAGATATAAATATTATAAATATAATTATAAATATTGTAAATGTATAAATATAAATATCTATTTATTGGAGCCAGTGAGGCTTTGTTCTAACTAGTCTTCTCTCAAATAATAAATTCTCTCTCTTGTACTTTAATCACAACTATAAAGTTTAGAGTTACTTACAGAGCAACAAAGAAATTAAGCCTGGTGTGTTCGTTTATACTATAGCCAGCCCTCTTGAAATAAACAAAAGTCATTGCCAAAAGATACTGTTGAAAGAAAGTAGAATATTAATGTTCCTCTTTTCCCTTTGGCCTAAAAATGACAAAAGTCATTTGATAAAATCAACAGAAAAAAAATTATCAACCAAAAAAAAATATTATTTTTAATTAATTGCCAAGCACAGAATAGTTTCAAAATTCAGGTGAATCACACCTCCAATTGGATTTTTCAGTCATGCTCGCCACAGAAACTTGACTCATCTTCTCACTGTCTTAACCTCATTAATAGGACATAAAGCAGGGCCAGAGATATTGCTCCTAACCAACAGATTAAGGATCAGGTAATTTTTCAGTTATAGTGGAAATTTAGAAAACAGGAAACCAATGTAAAACTGATATAGAGAAAAATGGGGCAATAAATTGCAGCCACTGGCCTTCTGCTGCAGAATAAAGTGCTGCTAATTACATAATAGCCTGTCACATAAATTGATAGTATGCCATGCAGTGTGTCACTTTCTGCACAATCCTGTGGTGTTGTATTGGGTACCAATACCTACAGCCTCTGCTCTCAAATACTTTTTGTTTTCTAAACAGATGTCATGTAGCAGAACTCAACTCTCCCAATAATATTTTATTCATTGCAGCATTTTAATATCAGAGTTAAAATTATTTTAATGCCTACAGTTGGGTTTTGAATAAATATTTTTTCAAACTTTTAATTCAGCAAATGAATAAATAAAGCTGTAGGATTATCCAGACAAGTAGCTTAGACTATATTAAAATGAGCCTTCTACTTACTAGATAGTAATGTCCAGTATGCATGTATTAAGAATTAGGGCCATGTTCTCATATCTCAATAAGAGGTATAAATATATTATTTTTATCTAGATTTATAAAATTTTGGTTTGTATTTTTAAAATATTAATCTATGTGAGTCAATCACATCTAATCACAATATTTTTAAATTTTATATTATTTAAAACAATAATTGAATTATTAAGTTGAAATTAGCATGAAATAATAGGGTTTGGTAGATGACAACATAATATACAGAAATCCTCTAATTTTTAAAGTTATACTGATTTAATAGCAATAAGTCTACCTTGTCTGCAATTTTACAGCAACAGTCCATCCACAAGAAATCTTGTATCAAATCATCATCTGTAAAATAAGGCAGCAACGACAAACTAATTATAATCTCAGGACATATTCTTTGAAAACAGCCTTTTAACAACAAAATTATATTTTTCATAAGTTCTGATTTGACTATAAAGTCACCAGCTATTTGGGAGGGGGGGAAGGAAGTTGTCTCTAAAGAAAACCAAAACCAAGGAAAAAATGATATGAGCACAAAACAAACTTCTTTAAAGTACATAGATTTATGAGCCTTATCTAATTTCCAACTTCCACACATGTTAGGGCAGAAGAAACAGTCATTGCTATCATTGAATTCTATAAGCACAGGAAATTTTTATTTATATTTTGGTTCCCATGAGAATAAAATCAGACTGGTGAAGAGTTTTAAGTTTGTGAGAGTTTCTGAGTTACCTCGAATGCACATACGATCAGTTTGCATATTTTATTGAAATATGAAATATTAGGTATCTATTTTCATATAGATGTGTATAAATGGCTTGATAGCACATAATCAATATACATATATATAGAACTATGTACTATATGCATATGTGTGTGTATGCATAGATATAACATTCTATTAATGTACAAAAAAATTTACCAAATAGTTTAAAGAAAGCTGTCATTTCCTGACGCTGAATAATTAAACATGAACCCTTTGACTGTTTTGGCTTAATATTATGATTAATATTTTTTCCAGAGGTCTCCTGGCAGTCTTTAAATTTTGGGCGCCTAAGGGCAAGTGTCTTTTTTTGCTGATATGATTTAGATTCACTTGGTTTTACATGAATGGTAATAGTGGGAGGTGTTCGACAGCAGCGGTGGTTATGTTTCATTTTCCTAAATGAAGTTACCTGTTGAAATAAAAATAAATTCTTAGCTGAAATTAAAATTATAGAAACGATATCATGAAAAATACACCATGCATATATGCTATATCTTTATTCATATGCTATCAGTAAATGTTATATCTTTTCTATATTTTTGCTACATAAAGTACAATATCTATTTTATATATACAGTGTATTAGTATTTGGTGTTTTAAAATGTTACTATATATAAAAAGTCATTGAGTAACTTAAACTAATTGTACTGATCATAGCAACAGTTATTAATGGGTATAATTATAAGTTTGGACAATGGATAACACTACTGATATTAATAATACTATCTTGATGTTTGCTAATTTGCAATTCAATTACTTATTTTAGATTAAAAGCAGAATTATTCTTGTTCTTGATGGTGGTAATTCTACGTGATTATATTTCAAAGCCATCTGGTGCTTTTGAAAATAAATGGACCCCCACTTCTTTGTGGCATCCCCTCAAATACTGGAATACTACTAACATGTCACCCCTTGTTTTGGGTTTCAAAGTGTTGGGACTAATAACTAGTTATTTTAAAAAAACTTATGAAACTATAAAATGTATTAACTTGTATCTTTCAGACTTGCGAGGGCCTCTGGGGATGCAGCTTGCTGCTTGTAGTTATTTATTCCTAAAGGCATACAGACTATTTCAAAAGATGGCCTAGCACACATGCAAAGGGACCTAACCCTGCATAAGTATTTAGTATTATTTATAAATAATGACACCCTAGAATTTCCCTTACCTCAAATACCTTAAGGGGATTTTAAAAAACAGGCTCTCCCTAATGTTTTAAAGAGGGAAATATATTTGTACTTGGTGTTCACTCTGTAGAAAATAAAAGTGCTGAAAGGGACAGAAATATTCAGAAGTGCCTCCTTCCTCCCTAAAAATAAACATTAAAATGGCAGCCTTCCCCAAATAATAAAGATATTTGTCACAGTAAAGGGCTTGAAATACTCAAATCAGGCCTGTGGTGTGTTTCTTTTAGTTTTATTTTTTTCCTCCAGAGGGTCTTTGAGCCAAAGACTAACAAAGACTCATATTTAGCAGCATGTAAGTTATTAAGAAAACAGGAAACTTCCTGCATGCTACATTTACCTCAGAATTAAGTGCCCTACATGGGAAAGGAAAAACAGGAGGGGATCACCGCCTTTTTCAGCCAATCAAAAATCTCCTCCTCAGACTGACTTATTCCTTCAGTGTGGAGCACAATGTTTTCTGGGGAGGAGCTATTAACACCCTTCCTTCCCCCATTAAATGTCCATCCAATCAGGACCCAGGGATTATAATTCTCAGCCAATTGAAACAGAAGGAATTCATCAATCCAGACTAAGAATGGCTTAGTTTTAAGAGAGTCAGTCAAAGCAGAACATAATCAGAGGATTAAAGAATGAGCTAAAACAGATCTTATTTCTAGGATGGGTGAGAGAAGGAAAAAAAATTATTTCCCAGTCTTAGGTCTTCACTTAGGCAGTGAAAGTGTGCTAATGTATGCTAATACTATTAACCATTAAATAAGGGTGGCAAACATGTTATCTACACAATTATGTCAAAATAACAATAGAATATAAAATGCTCAGACTGTGATTTAAACAGACTTATGGAAGACAATGCTTTTTTTTTTTGCAAAGTACAGATTAAAAAGTAAAGGTTTAAGTACGTATCCTTGTTTCACCACTTTAAAAACCTTGGTATCTTTCAGGTGCCCTACTGGATGAATCTAAACTGAATTTGAGTATGTGTATATTAGCTTTCTATCCAGATTCAGCTGATTTAGCTCAATCCATGATTTAATTCTATCAATAGAATCAAAAGCTGCATGAAAATCCAAAAGGCAACATACTACCTGTGGGTGTGTTTTATATTCTTATTTATCAGATACTCCAATATAAAACAATAATCAGTTGTTGAATATCTTGCTCTAACCCCTGCCTTCTTTCTCTGCAAGCACTTCATTGTCAAAGATCCAATCCTTTAGTTTATTAGCTAAATATTTTACATAAATTTTAGCTATGATGTCAATCAAACTAATTGGTTTATACTTCTCCGGGAAAAGTACTATTCTTCCATTTTGGTATATTGGGATCACTATCTTTGTATTTCAGGCCTGGCAAAGTAGCCAGAAGAATTATTGCTATTAAGTAATTTAGCCAAAACAGGCTTTCATGAGACAATAACACCTTTTAACACCAGAGATAACACCAGAGATATATTCTTCTCTGGGGACTTTGCCTAATGGCAATGCCAGGATCAGAGATTCAATTTCTTTTAAAGAGCAGGGAGCCAGGGTATAGTATCACAAAGTTGTAGGTTAATTAATTAATTAATTAATTAATTTTATTTATTTAATCATATTTGTATACCGCCCTATCTCCCAAGGGACTCAGGGCGGTTTACAGCCAAGTAAAAAATATACATAAATACAAGTTAAAACCCCAATTAAAAAACTTATTAAATACGGCCGAATATTAAAACCCCAATAGAATAATAAAAACCCCATTAAAACCAAATTTAAAATTTAAAATTCTAAATTGAAGGATTAACTGGAGTAGGATGGGGAGCCATCTAATATATATGGATCACCCATTCCTTTTTGGTCATTCAAATCTCTGCATTGTTCTTATCTTCATCCAAATTGGCATTTACCAATTTCCAGAATAATGTGTCTTTAGAATCTATGGTGTCAGGCGAGAATGCCAAAGAAACATTTGATATAATGTCTTCTTGTGTTTTAGGATACATTTATAGACAATTTTCTTTCTAAGCAATTGTATAATTACTCATGCGGCACAACTATCGTTTGCTCTCCTTGCCAAATTCCTATCTAGGCAACATGCTGTTCCACATGTTGTTCCACATCCTGTATCAATCCAACAACTATATTATTGGTGAATTGAACTTTATTTAGAAGTGTCCTGCCTTAATTTTTTTATTTTCAGTATACCACTGTCTTCAAAGCCAATGTATTGGGATGTGATAAGCTGCTGATCACTACAGTCTTGTGGAATAACACCTGTGGTTTGAAATGTTCCTATTATGCCAGAAGGGATACATACATAGTCAATTGTTTTTGTTGTTAATTCCCCATTAGGATGGATAAGCTACGTATAGGTCACTGGCTTAGTTGTCATTTATTATGTTCAGTCCTCTTGTTGTTTACAAAAGTAGAAGGACGTGTCTCATTTATAATATGTGCATTTAATATTAGTTTGATTCAACCCATGTTATAGGTCTTACTTTTTTTTTTTGTTGTTGTTTATATTTATACCCCGCCCTTCTCCGAAGACTCAGGGCGGCTTACAATGTATAAGGCAATAGTCTCATTCTATTTGTATATTTTTTTACAAAGTCAACTTATTGCCCCCCCAACAATCTGGGTCCTCATTTTACCTACCTTATAAAGGGTGGAAGGCTTTTTTTTGTTCCCTTCTTTTACATTTGTCATCGTCTGATAGATTGATCCCTCTTTTTCAAAGCTTTTAAGGGTTAGGAGGGCATGAAGTTATAGATGGTGATGTTACCTGTCTATTAATCAACTCTTATTTTAAGCATGATAATTTTAACTATGATAGGATTTTGTTCCATGGGGTAAATCGTTAAAAGTATTGTCCATATTGTGCCAAATCCAGTTCAGTGTTTGCTACCAGGTCCTACCCACTGCAAGCAGATCTGCAACTAAAGATGGCAGGCCTTCCCAACAGATTCTTTTTTATGGGTATGGCAGCTGAGCACGCAGAAAACAACGTAAGAATTCCCTAAATGTAAGTGCTTCTCCAACTGCATGTAATTTGTCAAACTACTTTTGCAGTGTTCTGAAGGACATTGTAAGTAAAAGGTCCTGTAAGATTTGGTGTAGGAATAAGTTAACTTCTCTTAATTTTCCACTATTATTTCAAGGAATGCAACATTACTTGTTCTTAATCAAGACAAATTTCTCATAAACCAGGTAGGTGAATGAGAAAAAGTAGCTGAAATATATATTATCAGAGGGTGATAAGATGCTTCTTTGTGATGTCATTGCTGCCATAAAAACTATGTGCACAGATATGAAAATGACATCTGGCAGCAGAAGAGCATGGAAAGTTGAGAGAGGAGGCAACATCTTTGGTCTGGCAGGGTCATCAAAGCAGTTCAGCTGATAAGGAGCAACCTTACAGTCTTAGGTACATTTCCACATCCAAGCTTCAGAAGATGTCTCAGGAAGTTGATTGGTTACACAGCCAAGCAGGTGTGAGTTAGGGTGATCTCTATAATCCTGGAGGAGGAAAGGACCAGGAATGCAAAGTGATTTGTTTTGTTGATGTTTCCAGCTTGAACATTAAGCAAACAGATGATACAGATAAAGATGCTGCTGGCCAGTCTAAATCTGCTGAATCTGCCACAGGACTTGATCTGGGGAAAATGCAGGACGAAGAGGTCATAGTAATAAAGGACAATGACACACCAGAACAGTCTTAAGACAGAAGGAGCAGTTTGTCTGTTCAATCAAGGTTCAACCGAAGAACTTACTGTTGTGTCCTGGCTTTTTGATGACCTGCACAAATATGCATGTGGATTTCAGGATGCACTGCCCCCTTCAACTGCCTCTCCTGCACAAACGCCATCGGCAGGGGACAAGATGTCCTAGAATAACAACAATAGAGCTTTCAAAGCTTCAGAAGGTCAACAAATGCCATCAGTCTGAAGTAGCAAGCACTGTCCAAAAGCTGTGTACTTTGGTTATGCAGATGGCAAGTAAAGAGATCTCTGAAAATTTGGAAGATGCCGCCAACAAATATATACACCAGGCAATTTATGCTACTGAAGACGGGAAAGTTCTTAATCCCTCTGGTTCAGTAAGTAAGGTTGCATCCAAGATGATGAATGAGATTATGGAAAATGCTCAGGATTTCAATAAAGATAAGAAAGGAGGAGGGTAAAGGACTCCCCAAGAAAACATCACTTTTTTTAAAAAAATGGTGAATTTATACTTTCTGTAAATTTCAGTTTTCATAATTAGCTGGACAGCAGGGGGCAGCAGACATCCACTGCCAAAATCAAACTGTTAATTCCCTTGCAAAATCAGTTTGCAAATAATAATAATAATAATAATAATAATAATAATAATAATAATAATAACAACAACAACAACAACAACAACAACAACAGAGTTGGAAGGGACAACGACAACAACAACAGAGTTGGAAGGGACCTTGGAGGCCTTCTAGTCCAACCCCCTGCCCAGGCAGGAAATACTATGCACATTACAGAAATTAAAGTTTATAAATATTGTGGGGTCATTTCCATTTGGTATAATGTAGTGCATTAAACTGGTCATTGTGACTCATGTAAATTGTTGTATCTTAATGTTATATAAGAAACAAATGAAATACTTATTTTTATTTGTATATTGTCTATCAGGATTCTTGCTATGGTTTACAGTTAGAAATAAAGTCCCAGAAACTTTGCTGGACAGCTTCTAAAAAATTTGGGAGGCAGTTTTTGTGAATTTAAGAGAAACAAGGAAGGTCAAACAAGATTATATAGGACTTGCTTTTTGAATTATGGACTTTGGCAAATGTGCTTTATTCTGAAGGTTTGTGTATTGAAACTGAACCAAGTGAATGCTTGAGAAAAACAATAACCAAACTTTGTCAACTGCTGATGCCAGTCAATCCAATGCAAATAGAATTTCAAGTAGGAACAAGCTTTTATTCTAAAAGTTTATTACTGTAACCATGCAATACTATACAGATGTTTGTTTCATGGGGGGAAATGACAAATCTTTGCAAAAAATGTACATGTAGAAACAATTGCAATGCCAAAGATATAAGATGGCAAGATATACATTATCATGGATTTTCTGCATATAAATGTATGGCTATAAAAACTAAATGAAAAGTGGGGGGGAAATCAGTACCTTTGAACTGATAAAGACAGTTGAAAATGCCTTGCACAGCATGGAGACCAAATAATTTAATACTCCTTGAAATGAAATCAGAGAGCTCACTGAAAACATTAATAAAAATTATTAACATCCAAGTTTATGTATTAATAGATACCTAATGTGGAAATAAAGAGTCTTTGGAGATGATTCTGCCTGAAAAAGCAAAAGAGGCCAGCAGAAAATAGATAGGTTTGATATTGTTTTCCTCCTATCCTTGGCCTGTTCCAGGGATGAAATGCTCCCAATCCGGTAGCAATGGTGACAGGAGGTTCGGAGAACCGGTAGCAAAAATCCCTGCCCCCCCGCATGCGCAGCTGAGCCACGCAATCATCAGAGGTTTTTTTTTTACTTTTAAAAACATTTTTTCTATAACCTCTTTGGCCGAAGAGGTTGTAAAAAAATGCTTTTAAAAGACTCGGATGATCCCAGCTGAATTGCCTGATCGTCAGAGGCTTTTTTTTTCTTTTAAAGGCAAAAAACCCCCCACGCTTTTAAAAGAAAAACCTCTGACAATCAGGCAAGTCAGCTGGGATCATCAGAGGAACCTCTTAAAAGCATTTTTTCTACAATCTCTTCAGCCGAAGAGGTTGTAGAAAAAATGCTTTTAAAAGTTTAAAAAAAAAGTTGGCCATGCCCATCCAGTCACATTACCACCACCACCAAGCCATGCCCACAGAACCCGTAGTAACAAATTTTACATTTCACCACTGGCCTGTTCCTTGCATTGTATTTCATTATACTTATATGATGTTTTCACCCTAAAAGAATTTAATGAAAGCTGCAAGCATTGTAGCCTTTGACAGTCTTTAATCTTTCCACCAGATAGTTAATGTAGATTTTTTTTAAAAAAGGAAATGATAATAGTCCTGTATTGTTATTCTTTGAGAAATTTAGAGTATTTCTGTAGATGTCTATCCTTTTCCAAGAAATAATTGTCAAATTTCAGATGGGTCCATGGGGCAGGGATGTTGGACTCATAATATTTCATAATATAAAATGAAGAAATGTTAGTTTAGTTTATTCGTATTTGTATACCGCCCTATCTCCCGAAGGACTCAGGGTAGAGATGGTAGAGATTACATCAATGATCTACAGCTTTTTATTATTTTTTGTGAAAGTTCAGCTAGATTACTTAAGTAACTTAGGGAAAGACAAGAACTCAACAAGGCTTTATGTTTGAAAGGAGAAAAAAGTTTTCTCCCTTTTCTCCCCATCCCATAGATATTTTAGCAATTTATACAAAAGTGATATTCTTCACCAATTTTTATGACAAAAACATGAACTCGGGAATAATAATTAACAAAAACATTTATTTATTTATTTTGACACTGATAAATTGAATATCCAGCATTTTCCAAGTAAACACCCAATGTTAATCTTATCTCAGATCCCATAAATCAATTCTACCCCAGGAAGACAGAATTATACAGCATTAAAAACTGGCACTTCCTTGCAATATGTTGGTTCACCATCTTTTGAGCACAGGGATTGATGAGTTCTGGTAAATCCATTTAAAATGCTCAGAAATTAAAGCTGTAAGTCCAATTTTGTGTGGACATTTTGAATTTTTTAAAAACTGTTGAATTTTAGATTCTGAGCTAAATTTGATGCACATTTGTAATTACCAGTAATATTTTGTTTGAAAAACACATGGTTAGGATCAAGAAAAGCAGGGCTGCTACATTTCAGTGAAGTCAGGAACTTAATAGATATGTCGATTCAGCCCCTTCCTGCTTCTGTACAATGCTCTTGATGAAATTATCCATTGGTTGCCGTCATTTGACCCAAATAAAGCATGCTGGGTTGCAAGGTGATCATTTTCCTAATCACAACCCAGCTGAAAGTTGCTTAAGACATGAACAGATTTCCAAGAGATAGTTCATAAATTTAAGTTGATGTTTGAATAACAGCAGGATTGGATTGTCAGCAAGCAGAAAAATGTTACTTCTTAGTATGAACACATATTGTATATATGAGTATGGGTTACTCTGATTTGAATTTATTCTAGGTTTCACAAATAAATGTGTTAATGCATGCAATTTCCAATACACTATGGTAAGACAGAGATTTCAGGAAAATTTCACCATCTGTTCAATGCTGATTTCTTTTTATTTGCCTATTATACATTGGAATTCAAAGATGTTCAACAGTATTGGATCTAAAGGTTTGACTAAATTCTATGGTCAGAATCCAGATAATTGGTAAGTTGTGTCTTGGAAAAGCATAAGGATTTTAGATTATTATCCCAGTGCATAATCAGGTACTTATTCAAAGGAAAACAGACAAGAAAAGCTTCATTATTAAAAGCTGAATTTTGAGAAGTTTGGAATGCCAGGAAAAGTGGAAGGCAGACAATTCAATGGCATATAATCAATCCATCTAAATGATAAATATATTTTTATTTTTTATTTATAATTTAATTTCTATACCGCCCTTCTCCCAAAGGACTCAGGGCGGTTTACAGCCATATTAAAAACAGAGCATATACAAAATATAAATAACAAATTTAAAACGAATTTAAAATGAAATATTTAATAGGCCAAAATTACTAAAACGGTCATAGACCGACATAAAACCCTTTAAAATTTAAAATTTAACAGCTGCTGATATTGCTCATTAGGATGAGAGGAAAAAATATAGTTCATCACCCCAGAATTTTTTTTCAGTTGGAATCTACCCAGAATCTTGTTTGAAAACTCATGCTAAGAATTACCAGAGTGTTTAGGTATGCTTAACATTTATTTCTAATTTCACTGAAGAAACTGATAAATAATCCACTATACCATTTTTGCCCATTGCTGTGAAACAAATTAGATTTTTTTTTACCAGTAAGTCATTAATAGGAAAATTATTTTTTTAGATCACTAAGGTTACTTGGTGCTGACCTGAATTGGTTATACAAATGCTATTTTTTTTTAAAAAAATCTATACTTTTATATGTTGCATTTCTTATTTGTGTATTGTTTGTTTCCCATTATAGTTAAAAGTTTTTAGTAATAAGAGACAATAACATAGCTTATTTTAAGTCATGGTTTGTTCAAAGTTTGAATAGTCCACAATTGGCTGAATTTACATTTAACAAAAACTGTAATGGCTTGTATTGCATAGTAAGGTACCTCATTCCTCTTAAGTTTTAAATTACATGTGATGGATGAACCTAAACTGTGTATTCCACTATGATTTTAAAACAAGGTAGGAAAAAGGGGCGTTAGTCTTACCTGAGACGCACCTTTTCATGGGGTGGAGACAGCAGCCAGGAATAGGAATGGCTTGTATTCATCTGTTCAGTTGAAGGACTGAGTCTGTCAAAGTTGTTAAGTCCCACCCTTGTTGCTAGGGCCTCCCAGCTTTTGGCGAAGACTAAGAAACAGACTCGACCAGCGGTGGGTTCTACTTACCTTTATTACGGGTTTGCAATGGGAGGGCGCATGTGCTCTCGCTTCAACTACATGCGCGCACACACTTCTGTGCATGCACAGAAGCCCTTTGATGATGTCGGGGTGGGTGGGTGGAGCCTCCTGCTGGTTTTACTACAGGTTCTATAGAACCAGACAGAACCGGGAGCACCCCACCACAGGATTCGACTTGTTGGAATAGAAGTGAAGTAGAGAATCGGAGACCAGACTGACTAAGGGTGGGGCTGGCTTCTATCTCCACCATACGAAAAGGGGTCTCTGGTAAGACCAACGCCTCTTCTCCATAGTGGTGGAGACAGCAGCCAGGAATGGGACATACCAAAGCTGACTGTCCCCTGAATCACGGGCGGGCCTAGTCTGGTCAGAAACCTCCCCTTCCAAATGCGTAATGGATCGGAATATGCAGGTATGCCTGAATTAGATCAATAGAAGTGAGGAAGTCGCCCTTCCTGATGCCAGTGAGAATTGGAGAGACTGCATTTTGAACTGTTTATATACAACATATTGGTTCAGCCTTTTGAGATCAAGAATTGGTCACCACCCATCCAAGGCCTTGGGAACGACAAATAAGAGAGAATAAAATCCCTGCCCTATCTGATCACTGGAACCCTCTGGATAGCTCTGATGCCCAATAGCTGTTGCACAGCCATATCCAGGAGGGCCCTCTTGTTCCTGTCTTTAGACACTGGGCAGTGGAGAAAGAACCTGGGTGTGTGTGTGGAGAGAAATTCTAGGAATAAACCAGATCTCACGGTATCCCTGACCCAGGTGTCCGACATAAGGTCCTCCCATCAATCAGCAAATAGAGCTAGCCTGCCCCCAATGGGAGGATCTGAAATGCTGTTATTGATGGCATCGGAACAAATTACTTCCTCCCCCTTGAAAGGGCCATTTACTTGGAACGGTCTACCTTGAGTTGGCCTGCCTTGGTGCCCCCTCTGTCTCGGCCCGAAAGACCCTTGGGAATGTGAAGTTCCAGCATCTCACTTGAAACCTCAAAATTGAGGTCGACAGAAAAACGGGGAGTAGAAGAATTCGCCCTTTCGTTGAGAGGTAGGTAAGATTTTATGTTTGTGTTTTGTCTCAACAAGTAGTGGGTCCAGGGCTGGGCCAAATAATTTGCCCCCCGCAAAGGGGCAGACGCAAGGCTCCACTTGTGACTGGTGTCTGCCTGCCAATGTCTCAGCTAGAGAAGACGATGTGCGGAAGCCATGGTCTTGGAGGCAAAGCGGGCCAAGGTCAGCATTGCATTGGCTGAGAATTGGATTGCAGCAATGATCTTATTCAAATCTTGCTACAGTCTGGTATCCTTGGCTGTCAGCTTGTCCCAGAGTTGGTGCAGCCACAGTAATTAAAAAACGATGCCGTGGTGACTGCTCAAATTGCCCATGCTGCTCCTTGGTGGATGTATTGAAGGGACTGATCAGAACATCGCTCTTCGGGATGTAAACTGGATGACGGAGTTAGGCAATAAGGCGGCAATCGGTGTGTCCACCAAAGGAACTTGGACGTAGTGTTGTCAACTCCGGGGCTACGTTGAAAAGCCACCTCTTGGTAGAGGAAGGAAGAGGGGCCGACCCGGGAATAATCCATTGTCATTGAACGACATTAAGGAAAAGGTGAGGGGTGGGAATGACATCCACTGCCTTACTAGGTTCCGAAAATAGTGAGTCTGACAGCTCACAAGAAATCTGAGGGCATCACCATTCAGGGGAAAACCCAAACGTGCCGCATTGGTGACCTTGAACAACAATTTGAAAATGGGTGGTGGGAAGAGACCAGTAAAGGCAGGTTGCTGGGGCGGGAACCCTTCATCTGAAAGGTCCGGTTCCTTGTGCCCAACTTCCTCGAAGAGCAATAGATGGTTCTTGTGAGAATGGGCAGGGGACCCTGGGTCTCGAAAAGATTGAAAGTCATCCGGGCAAGGGTCAAAATGTAAGCCTGATGCGACCGACACCTCAGAGAATGCCCGGCTGGTCTGTTTGAAACCGGAAGAAAGGGTCTGCTGTATGGCCCTTGAGATTACGTTTACAAATTATCCGGTAAGGGGAAACCCCAATCCTCTGCCAGACTGAAACTGGCATCCGGAGGGATGATAATACCATGAGGAACCCATTTGGGATCCCGAACAGAAGGTTCGCCACCAGTAGGTTGTTCCGGTGAGGCCAATGAAGGTCCCCACAACCTGAAGGGTGAAACAGCGAGGGGACAGTCCCGGAGATATTTGGTCAGGGATTGCCCCTGGTAACCGTTCGTCTGGAACTTGGTCGGCCGACGTACAGGGATCTTCCCCGGAAGCTAGTTTAGAGTCCCTTTTTTTACTGGCCGTACTGCAGATCTTTTGCAGGGCCTGATCCCTGCGCTGCTCATCCCGCAGGGATGCCTTGCTCTGGTGGCTAGCTTTGTGATGAGGCTGGGAACTATGCTGTTCTTTGAATGTAGCTGCCAAGTCAACAGCTCTAGAGTGCCCTGGACCAGTCTCCATAGGCGCAGCATCGGACTTGTAGCCGCTTCCGCCCTCCCGCCTCTCTTGGATTTGCAGTGTTTTGCTGACTGACCCAGTAACCAGTCAATTGGTCTTAAAGCCCCTTTAAGTTGAATCAGCTGTTCTTTACTCAAGGATGAAAACTGTGAATCAGCCTCTATAAGATGTAGTAGTCAGGAATGTGAAGAGAAGCAATCCAAAACATCCGTCCAGTCTGAAGGACTGAGTCAAAAGCTGGGAGGCCTAGCAACAAGGGCGGGACTTAACAACTTTGACAGACACAGTCCTTCAACTGAACAGACGAGTACAACCCATTCCTATTCCTGGCTGCTGTCTCCACCACTATGGCGAACGGGCAGGACAGTTTCAAAGGTTATCACTTTTTTACTTTAGAAGTGGTCATATTTTTATATGAACATGCAGATGAAAAAGCAGGGGGCAGGCTGCATACACTCTTTTTAGAGAAGTGAACAGCTTAAATTGTAGGAGTTGCCAATATTCTGAATAGCTTTCCAGCTGCTTCTTCCATACTGATGCACTGGGGGATTTTTTTTTTTAATATTTTTTTCTCCCATTACTTATTCTTAACCCTGGATGACTAACAATTAATTACAATTTTCCAGTTACTGGTCTGATCTGGTCCTTTTTTATCTTTCTTCTCCACCTAAAATACAAGATTAATACCTCTGTGTAGTAAGTAAATAACAAAAATCAGAGCAGTCTCTCAAATATGCATATTTGAAACTGGTAGCTTGCACATACTTTAGTGTCTTCCAAATCAGGAAGTAACAATATTAATGACTTAACAGATGTTGCTACCGGTAATTCCACAATTTTAATTTTTACTCCACCTTTCTAAATATTGGTATTTGCAATCGCAACAAATATATATTTGTGGGGGCAAAGGAAATGTCCGACAAGATGTGGGGATTCTACCAGACTTGCAATAAAATAATTCAATCATTAGATGAGGGTTAGATGGGACTCTGAATGTCTTCAGGAATTGTCATACCATCATAGCTTCTTAATCACTAAAGCACCCAAAAATGTTTATGTCCATTCTTTTAATACATTTGTGAATAAGTGTAAAGTAAAAGAAAATTCTGCAACAGAGAAATGAATCTGATTCATATATAAAAAATATGAACTCATGTTCAAGGATGGAAAGCCTTGTTTTAATTGCAGAAACGGATATAGACTATAACTACTAGAAGTATTGCAAACAAAATTCCCCCAATTTTTTGTGTCTACATAAGATGGATATCGTCAAAATAGGATTTCTTAAATCTTCAATATGTATATATTTTAATATTTCTATTAAGTTTCTAAATGCAGGGGAGGGTAACTTGTACATTTCATGTTCTTTTGCTCACCCAAGAGTGCACTTTTATGTGCCTCCATGTTTCTTAAATGTTTGGCTGTGTGTTAGCATCTGATCTGCATGGAAACACTTTTTTCTTCTGCCTTTTTAATTGTCTAAGTTTATGTCCACAATGCTGACCACTATGAAATATGGATATTAGTTAGTACGTAGTTCTAGACATTTCCCAAAATTCAGCAGATATTGAGATGTTGCACAAAAAGCTAACCCAATCCATTCTAATGAAGCAAGAACTTAACTGGAACTTAACTGGATTTTACAGATTGTTTTTCCTTTGGGATTAACAAAGTTAGTGGCATTTAAAGAGGTGTTCTTCGTTTTCAAAACATCACGTCTGCAACAGATTTAACAGCAAATACATGTCGAGACAATGTGTTCAACTGAAATGTGTTAATGTGCAAATAAGAGACATGAATACAGAATCAAGAGATTTAGTTGTATTTATTCCTAAAACTCAATATTCTCTCAAGTTGGCAGGACACAACCAGCTTGGATATGATATTTTGCATCCACAAGATGGGTTTTAAACAATGTCCATTCACACATGTGGAAAGAAGTCTTTTATACAGTTTGTTCAAAAACTATCCTGTGAACTACTTTCATATCGGAGTCTTTTAGCAGTCCATCCACATTGCACAAGATTGTCTTTAAGCAAATTGCTTATATGACAGTTTGATGGAACAATGGCAGAAAAGAAAACTCCACACAGTAAGTAGAAGCTACTTAGAAATAAAACTGTGGAAAAATGCTACTAGAAAGTGACATCAGCTTTACAGAAAGACTGCAGAAAAAGGAACTGTGTTCCTTTTACGCAAGCAATGAATGGAAGGGGTGGGAAGACAGACAATAAAATAATATTTAAAATCATGCTTAATACATTACAACTTCCATTCTGATTATACAGAAAGGATATGCACCCATGGCCAAAATATTTTTAAAGGAACTGCAAATGACACATTACTGATCTTTAAACTGAACTTATGACATGCCAGAGCTCATATATCAATGGGGATTTCGTATTCATGGACCAGTTCTAAGCACTGAACATGATCTGCCCTTACACGCTTGCAATAAATTATTCTTTCAGAAATGTTTGTAAGAAAAAGATAAGTGGTGATTTTAGTGATTATATTATTTGTTGCACAGATACTAGAATTGTGCTGTTACCGGATACTAAGAAATGACATGAGAGATATCAGCTACAGGATACTGATAAGTAAAAAGTTACTGTCTTTCAATAAGGTTTTGCATGCATGCAAAACAGCAGTGATGTAACAGCATTTTTTTTCAAAATAATGTTAAACTCAGATGTACAAATTAATGTTCTAAAACACTTAAATAAGGGTTCACTTGTCAAAAAGGATCATTATTTGACCAGCAGTTTTATAAGCTTTGCATTTGCTCAATTCCTAATGTGGTTATTGGCATGAATTTCTCATCTAATGACTCAAGTTCACCTGTCAGATGAGAACTTTTTATCACTGTGCTGGATAACTGCAACTGAAAATTAGTCATTGTTCTGAAAGTGACATTTGTTCAGCTACTTGGCACTGCACCATTCTTATTACTGAGTTCTGTGATTTTAAAACAGGAAAATAACACTGGTTTTAAATACCCTTATTGAATGTTTATATTAGTATCAACCTTTTACCCACATAGTAATTAATGCATGCCATTAAGAGCTAATGAATTTTAAAAAAGGATTGGAATAAACAGTCAGACTTCAAATGAATTAAACAACTTTACTAAATGAAAAAAAAACTACATTTAATGTTTAAAACAAAATGGAATTAGAAAAGAGGCTTAAATTTAAAGAACTTCACTTAGCAGAAATCACTTGCATAATACGTGCTATTTATAAAATGCAAGTTTCAAATCCTCAGTGTAACATTTGCAAAGGCAAAATTAAAGTTTTACATTTATTGTTGCACACAGAATGGTACAAACTATAACCTTACCTCTTAAATCTTACAAGTTTGTCAGTGTCCAATAAAAGTTTGTAATCCTATTCACTGAAATCCTTGCCTTTCAATTTTTATTGTCTTACAAACTTTACACATGACCTTACACTTATCATTAATATGAATCCTTAAAAAAGGAAAGCAGGAAAAGAAATACTGCATCAACTCTTGATCATGTACAGAAATTATTGCTACTATACGTACACTACAAAGCAGAAATCTCTACATGAATATGAATTTTGATCATGAAAATCCAGAAGATACCATTCTTTGTGACATAAGCCTTACAATCATGTAGATATATTAGACAGTTCAACCACCATTAGCTTTAGTTATCCTACTGTTTATTTATCAATATACATTTAAATAACCCTCCTGGAGTGTTGACAGGGAAGAAAAGGGAAGAGAAATAGCACTTCCAAGGCTGTCAGAGAAGAATCTTCACATCTTCTGAGAAATGCAGAATGCACTTTAATGCAAGTATGGCGTTATCAAGAAGCTAAGCATGCTGAAAAATGTTTCATGCTAATAAAATCTAATGCAAGATATTCCATGACCAACAAAGAAGAAATACAACTTTTGACCTATTTTAGTTGAATGAAGTGCTGTTGTGAGTATAATGTTAGTTTAAAATGGTGCAGTGCACGAAGTGGCAGACTAAGTAACAAGTTCTGTTTCATGAAAATACACTGATTTCTAGTCTCTTTGGAAAAGGAATATTACTGTAAGAACTAGCTTTAGCTTGGTTTGTCTTTAATCACCAGACTCCTATTAGAGGGGCAAACACTTAGTCAGCAAGATTACTGGAAGAGAAAGAACAGCAACAGCTGGCTATTCAAATCCCTTCCACAGTTCATTTTTAGCCAGGGAACATTACTAAGATACCTTGCCATCATTCTAGCTACAAAATAGAAATAAAAGCAATCAAGCAACAGTAAGACCACATTACACAAATGAAACATCATGCTCTCATCTGATTTAACTATTACATTAAGCTTAAATTGGGATGTTGGTCAACTTTAAAACTGACATGTATGCAACCAAAATAATTTGTTTAGATCTGATTTACTTTATGTTGATTACTGGAACTTGGTGTATACTTATTACAATACAGTGTTGCACATCTGTCAACTAGAAAATATTAAGGATCCTTTACCCGTCTCTTTAAGTTAAAGATGTGACATCATAAAGGTTGTCAAATGGCTGGATGGTTTTACAGTGCACACTTATTATATACTGTATATATGGAATTTTGTCCTTTACAGATCTGATGATTTTCTACTGTATTCCTTTCTTCACCTCTTCTTCGGTGGATTAGCTGTGCGAGGTGGAGTGACTGGACGTCCAGAATTCAGTCCACCATACTGGTACTTTGCTTTCTTTTCAGAAGGTTTGAGAATCTTAAGAAAAAAAAAAAGAGTTCAGTCTTTATGAGCTGGGGAATATTTTGCATGTCAAAAAAGCATTTTATGTCACTATAAAATGGCTGCCATGACTGAACTAGCTATATGAATCTTCATTTAGGGGAAACTGAAAAGAATAGAAAACAAATAACTTGCCCAAGATCACAAATCCATAGCAAAAAGGATAGATGACCTGAATATAAACCCATTATTTTGAATCTATATGCCCTTAACTGGGATTATATAATCTTAGACTGTTTTCTCCTACCTTATACAGCCATAAGCCTGGCAAAATTATGACTACCAGATCTGCAACTATTATTTGTTCTACTATGGAGAAGTCATTTTGTAGACAATGGTGCTCAGAAACACATATAACCAATCCCTTCAAAATACTACAGGTAGTCCTTTGATAACGCAATAATTGGGAAAGAATTTTCAGTGCTATGTAATAAGGTCAAAAAGCATGACTGATGTTACATGACCACACTTAGTGACAGTAATCCCATTGCTGTCATTGTCAGGACCTCCTCATAAATTCCTGCTTGTTTTCAACAATCAAAGTCAATGGAGAAAATGGCAGGAACTTGCAAGTCCTGGGCACCTGCAAGCAGCTCAGCAGAGAAGCATGGGACTGCTGCAGCTTGGCAGAGTGCAGCTGAGTCAGGGCCATCTGCTGCTTGGAGGGAGAGGGTGCGCAAGTGAGCCAGGGCTGGCTACAGTGGGGGTAGCAAGAGAACACAGGGTAGCCAAAAGAACAGGGATGGGAAGAGGTAAAAGGGGCAGGAGAGTTGAAATGTACTCCCTGATCATAAAAATCACCATCATGTGACCAACAGCCTTTTTTCTTAACATCTGTAAATGGTCCAGAGTCACTTTGATATTGAGTTGTACAGTGTCTAAATTTGATAAATAAAAAACTTCCAGGGCCAGGCATAAGCATTATTCATTCTGCACCATTTTAAACAGTCACTAAATGAATGATTAAGTGAGGACTAATTGTAGACTGATTCCCTCAGTGAAGAAAATCTCAGAGAAACAAGAAGCTGGGCTGGTATATTTACAAGATGGGAGATGTCACAAAACTTGTTACATGTTCTTATTTCCTTATCCATTCGATATACAATTAAAGAAATACCAAACAAGAATTCAGTTTTGCTTAAAAGGATTTTGGAGTTGTCATTATCCACAAACTATTATTTAAGAATATTTCCGATTTGCTAAAAAAAAACAGAACAATTTCTGGGCGCTAGGTTTTTGACTGTAGAAAAAACATTGAGTATTTCGGAAATTTATCTGGAGTTTGGAACAAATCAGGCTGACTAGCATGGAAGTAGTTGTTTTTTGTTTTTATCTTATACATGAGTTGCGTTCAATAAAACTGTAGGTATGTGTAAAAATTTTGTAATTGCGAGGTTTACAAATACCCGTTCATTCAATTTCTATAACCGCCCATGTTACTGCTAAACTGAAGTTTAAAAAAATCAGTGCATTTATTGATTGCTGTGGTATCAGAAAGAGATGGGAACTCAAGAGTTTTGTAAATGACATCTCTTAACGTTACACCAAATCCCGCTTGTGCTTTGCACTAATTGGGGTATTATTTTACCTACATTATCAAAAGATTCCATTGAGAGAGTTCAAGTTTGGATTCACACCTTCAGGCCTTTTATTTTGGTTTGATGTAATGGACATAATAATTAGTGCTTTCCAACAGAGAACTTAGCCTTTACAATCCAAAGTCCTAATCTTCAATCAAGATTCAAATAAATATTATCTTAAGTGATTCCAATTAATTTTTACTATTTTAGTTTTAGGCATATGCTAATGTTTGTAAATTTATGATATGGTTAATATCTTAATACAAAAACACCTACCTGAAAAGAACACATTAAAGTTTCATCCACACTCATCATGCCACCAGCATTGTCAAATTCTCCACAGTAATTAGGAGCAGAAAATAGAGTAACCAGCTGTCTTTTAGCAAAAAATTCATAGCCATCTTCAACCACCTGTCAGTGAGGAGAACAGAAAGCCATGATCAATATACCGTAATTGTAAATATTTCTATAATTTTAGATTGCTTGTAGTACATTTTAAAATGAAGGTGTATATGAGCATATAGTGTGACAATAACTATGGTCCTGTACAGTAATTTCACAGGAAATATTTGGCTGCAACAGGGTATTTGTATTGACAGAAGTGATAGTCATATGCAATCCAATTTACACTGGCTCATCTACATGAATCTACATCCACAGAATACACTGAATGCAAAAATAAAAGTAAAAAAAACTTGCCAAAGCATAACTTCTGAGAATAAAAAATATCTAAATTTTAGCAGTAATGTTTTCATACCTGATGAGCTCGACAAATCAAGTCCAAATCATGTCTGTTCAAGAATTTGCTGACCACATCAGCTCCAAAAGTAAAGGAAACTCCACGGTCATTTTCGCCCCAGCCTTGCACATCCTTGTCAGGATCAGACCACAACAGATCACAGAGCAAGCCTTAAAAAGGAAGAAATTGTACATTCATTAAGACTTATAAACAACATTACATATACAACAATATGAACTCATCCCTGCCATTTCTTTAGTTGGTGTTGGTTTTCATTTGCATCAAGTTCTTCCCAAGAACCTACGATGTTCTAATGCAGGGGTGTCAAACTCAAGTCCTGGGGGCCAGATTTGGCCCGCGACTGAAAACGGAGCTTGGGAGCCCGTTTTCACTGGCAGAGCGCTTGGGCCACCATAGACGCCCCTGACCCGAGTAACATCAAGCTGGCCACACCTACCCAAGCCCCCTGAAGTCGAACACAACCCTGATGCAGTCCTCAATGAAACAGAGTTTGACACCCCTGTTCTAATGTATTGGTATGTATGTTTGGATCAGCAACATTTGTAATCTATAGATGGAAATTTTGTCAATATTCTAAGTGTCTTGCAATTTTTGATTATTGCTGTTATTGTATTTAAATCTATTTATACATATGTAGCATAAACATATAATTTTAATTTCCAAGGCTACAATCACTAAGCACTAGTTTACAATTCACTGATTTCACGTTCTAAAAAGTAATACAATTTAACAACCCAATTAAGACACAAACAACTGAGACCCAAATTGATAAAGCAATAATGTTTGACTAGATTTCATATATGAATAGCCTACCTCAACTTTTTTAAAATCTAAAAAGCAATATATAGTGGGATTAAGTCATAATTAGTATTCACTAAACCCAGTGGGACAAAATTCCCATTGTCAAGCCACAGCATTAATAACTAGAAAATGTCTACAGTGCACTTTCTATAATTAACTTTACAGAAGTTAAAGCTTTAACTTTAATAACACTTTTTTTTAGTCCCCTTCCCATGAGATTCTAGGTGGTGTACATTAATTTATAAATATTAGTTTCAGGACCAGACTATTAAGTATTTTGAGAATATGCTACTAAAACGGCAGATCCAGAGCATATTCTTAATCTTTAAAAAAGTTTCACCTGTGTCAGGAACATCTGTGGGTCTCATAATTCTTCGGATCTGTTCCATTGACTGCAGATCTGGTGACAATCCTATAACAAGAGATTTTAAGTTTACTGTAAAAAAATGATCAAAATGAGCATTTATTCTCTATACTTTTCAGTTAAATACAGTCAAATTGACCACCCTTATAGCATTTTTGTAGTCATTTTTGTAACTAGTGTTACTAATGCTGATGTTATACTTTTAAATAAAGCACCACTACCATCTTTTACACGTCTAAATAACAGGAAAGGAATTCTTAACCGACCCATTTCCAATACTTTACAGATAAATTTATAAGACAAAACTCTTGATAGAGAACAAGTGTAGTTCAATGATCCGGCATAAGAGTAGGAATTTGATTTTTATTTTTTTTTGATAAGCATATATAAAACCATTCAACATTTTTAAACTCAGAACATGTAAGTATTCCATGCTCAAAACCAAAGAGCAGGCATTTTAAGAACTCTGTTTTTGGCAAACTTTTAACAACTGCAGCCTTTTTGAACTGTACGGTTAAGTGTTCTGTGAAATGGGACCAGAATGCTATCTCAAATTTTCTTTCTGTGCCACTGTATAGCAGCAGGGTATTTTCTGCTACTATCTGCTTACATTGTGTGAGGTGATCTTGAGGAAACAGAGTTAAGCTGCAGGCGGCATTCTGGATCTCAGAAAGGACTGGTACTGCTGCAAGGAACTGCTGTGACTAGACACGAGTTATTGCCACCATTCAAACTTCACTAGTAAGTAAAAGGTTGCCTCTGATGGTTTTAGTTCTGGTATGCAGCTGTAGCAGCATCATTTTAAAACAGTATAGAAAAACAAATAAGTAATTCAAGGGAGGGAGTGCAAATAGTAAGCGAGCATAAGGTTAGACTACACATATTTTATTATTTCAAGTTTTTCTGATACTTTGGTATGTCTTGAAACAGATCTGTGTACCTGCAACACATTGAAAATTTATGCCGCACTTTTAAAAAAACTGTACAATCATCTCCACATAGTGACTATTTTCTAGGTGGGAAAAATGCTGAGCACAGAAAATCTAAGAATTTATTCTGAAAGAACTTAGATTTTAGGAAGTTTCCTCTATAAAACAATTCAAATGAATCTGCTTGGTTGGAGTTATATTTTCCTAGAAAAATGTCAGCAACTCTAAAACTAAAACTAAAAAAAAAAAAAAGTCCCAAAAGGCACTCGGATAGAAACCAGGAGACTATGAGTCGTATCCCGCCTTAGCCATGAAAGCCAGGTGGGTGATTTTGGGCCAATTGCTCTCTCTCAGTCCAATCACTTCACAGGTTTGTTATTTCGAGGAAAATAGGAGGACAAAGGTGGATATGTTTCTGCCTTGAGTTATTTGTGAAAATAATAAAAGGCATGATACAAATAACATAGTGTAAGCCGCCCTGAATCTTCGGAGAAGGGCAGAATATAAATGCAAAAAATAAAATAAAATAAAATAAAATAAAACATTTTGTTATCCAGAAAATGCACGGATCACCTAAAACATACAATTTGCTATAATCAAAGTGATTAAGAACAGGACTCAATAAAGAAAAAGTTAAAACACTACAGGAATCTAGCATCCCTACAAATATACTTATGGAGGGAAATGCAGTAATGGATTGTATGACTTTTAAAAACCATTACTATTTCTAAATCATCCTGAATACTACTTAGGATACAAAACACTGCTTCCCAATTGTCAAAAGGCAAACTCTCTTTAAAATAACTAGCATAGTCCCAACTAACACACTACATACATGGATTTATAGAACAACAAAATTTACTAGAATAAGAAATTAGTAGATAAAATATTCATTGGACATACTATGATATAGGAAGAATTTGTACAAGGAATTAACAAACTACACCCAAATCAAACTCAATGAGGGTTGCTTCTGAAAAGCTTTAAAAGGATTACCTGATTTTTTTAGAAATCAAGCCTGTCAATTCAAACTCTAAGATTTATAAAAGTAATATGTATGCTTTAGTGCATCTACTAGACTCTTATGACAAATTAACAAGACTTGAAATACAGTAATTATCTTTTTCACATTTGAGTGAAAAGAAGCAAAACAACCACAAGTAAGCCATATTAATGGTCAGACCAAAGTTTTGTACAGAAAGCTAAATCTAATGTTATGCTAATAGACTTCTTCAAGTGCAAAGCAAATATGTATGGACCTAGAGAATTTCTTAATTATGTAGCATAAGTCTGAAGGATAGGGAGGGTGTACAAGATGAAGAATTTGATTTCTGCATTCCACTCATGAAATAAGACCACTGTACACAATTCTGTGCCTACACAAATACTGTTCTAGATCAGATAGAATCCACTGATAATGAACTGAGAAAATAGTTCAGTCTAGAGACTAATCTGATATTTTCATTTTACTGACAAATACTGTCTTCTATACATTTATTCCAAATTCAATTCTTTAACATAAAACAAAATGAGTACATGTGCAAGCTTTTTTACTTTAGATAGGAAAGTGTAGGTGGTAGGACGAACACTAAACTAAGTGCTTGCTGTTGTACCACTTAACCCAGAACCAATTTTCTAAGTTATCTCATTAACACTTCATAAAACTATGCTGGCATTATCATGATCATACTTTCCTATTCTTTTGTTATTACTGTAAGCTAGTATGAGTGTCCTATGGGTAGACATAGAAAGAAAACAGATGTTTCAGATATCTAGAAATTGCTATTTTTCACCAGAAGCTGAACGGAACTTTGTAGGCTGGGTGTAATCTCATTATGATAGATGTTCCAATAACCCTCCATTTGGTATATTAATATATTTTTGAAAAAAACAGTCCATAGATTTCCAGTTGGTCTTGCAGGATGACTGTTCACTGGGACCTTTTAAGTTCCTGAACTAAATGCAAGACATTAGGAACTGCCCCCACCCCCCAGTATGTATGAAATCTGATTTTTCTCCAACCAATTATCTTTAACAAAAATATTGTTAAACAAATGCATTCTTTGTAACTGTGTTTTAATTATCATTTTAATCCCAGATAAAGATTTAGATTTTTTTAAAAGTGTTCATAAATTTTTTGAAAATCTAGGATTTTATTCTTTTAGCTAGTTTATATTGTGTGAAATATTCCAAATTTACAGACTCAATCCTGGATCAGATGACAGAGTTAACCCATTCCTGACTGCTGGCCCCATACTCAGAGAGAATGTTCCAATCGTATCAATACAATGTTAATTTTTAAGATTGCATCTTTTATGAAATAGTTATTATACAGCATATTAGTTGCATGTTCACATATATGAACTTTATCTACAATTTCCTACCCAGTTAAGGCCAGTGTTAAAAAATGTAGTAGTTAAAGCTCATTTGCTGGGCACCTACCCTGAGGCAAATTCACATCAAGCAACTTGTACCTTGATGAACGTATCTTTTCTTTTATGTACACTGAGAGCATATGCACCAAGACAAATTCCTTGTGTGTCCAATCACACTTGGGCAGTAAAAAATTCTATTCTATTCTATTATGTATCAGAAGCTGGAATTCTGATCAAGCTATTTTAAGGATAAGCTTATTTGGAACACATTTGTTTTAATTTAAAATATTAGGTTATGATCTATTCATTTCAGATTCATTTCCCTCTGAGCCAAGTGCTTTAAATTCAGAATTCTACTGTGAATGGCTCAAAGAAATGTGCTTACCATCCCATTAGAAATGTGGATGGTTCTTTCTGGAGGTTCATAGTGTCCCTGCTGAGGTCTAGCACCCCTTCAAGAAAGATTTTAGGCATTTTATCTGTATTCTTCAAGGGGCCAAAAAGTTGAACAAATACGTTATCTCAGTATACCAGACTTGATCTGGCGTAGCAAATGCTCCTCCTCCTTGAATTACAGAAGTATTCAATAAAATTGGCAATATCATCAAAATAGTATAGCTATTGAGATGGAATTGGATAATTTAAATTTCAGGTCATACCAAAAGTTATGCTGTCCTAGGATTTCTAGCTCATCTCAACTGACATACATACACTCTGGTGGTCTCTGAAACAAAGCCAACATGCATACCCTTTTGCCTCTTAAGTCCTCTTAAGCGAAGTGGCTTAAAGGATAATAAAAGAACAAATAGTAAATGATACAGCAAAAATTAAGAGTGCAAGCTTATAGTTCAATATATCTATTTGGTTCTTCAAATTTATAACCTTTGTTTTCCTTCACGACTGAGAAAATGAATTAAACTGCCATACTCTGTTTACAAGCTTTATGTTTCCTCCTGAAGGAGCTGAATTTCTGATTTATCACATATTCTTGGACAGGTTCTTGGAAAATATTGGTATTCCAGGGGATATGGTGATCATATAGTTCACATTTTGTTTGAAAAGAAATCAAACATGTATATTTTTATTGAACTTTCAACAAAGAAATAATTTCATCAATATAAAAATGGGTTTTTCCTTACCTCCGTGGCAGCAGAAAATCTTTTCATCTACTATTGCTGCAATAGGCAGACAATTAAAGCAGTCTGTAAATGTCTTCCAGAGTTTGATATTAAATCTCCGTTTACCTAATAAAATTGGAAGAATATTTACACTGTAATATAACTAATGTTTATATGACATGAATTGTTCAACTATTTCAGTAACTTCTTGTTGCAACAGGATGCATCACAACTTGAAGAACCATAAATGCATCAAGCATTTCAAAATATTGCAATCATTTCATAAAAGAGAATCATTTACAGAAAATTTTACTTACATTCATCATAGAATCCATAGATGCGGTTTATACTAGCACACTCATGATTTCCTCTCAAGAGAAAAAAATTCTCAGGGTATTTTATTTTATAGGCAAGTAACAAGCAGATAGTTTCCAAGGATTGTTTGCCTCTGTCCACATAATCTCCCAGAAAAAGATAGTTAGCTTCTGGTGGAAATCCTCCATATTCAAATAATCGAAGTAAATCCGTATACTGGCCATGAATGTCACCTAAAATAATTAAGAAAAGTTGTATTACAAGTAACATGAGGCTTGTATCAGTTTACAATTATCTAAACAACTGGAAATAAAAAACAGAATCTTGCTTCTCAAGTTCTCCAATAATTAATATAATAAGCTTCAAGGGTGATTCAAGATTTTGCCTATCTGAATTTTTATCTTGCAAATAATTTCTAAATTGTTTTGCTCATTAGACTGGATATGGAAGGAGGCTTCCCCCCAAGATCTGGATGGCCTCACTTCATTGCCGTTTAGAACAGCTGTAAAGACCTGGCTTTTTACCAAGCCCTTTAGTGAGGGAAACCGAGACTTCTTGCTTCAACTGAACTTCTCATCTTTTATCTTTATTTGATGTCTTATTGGTTTTATTATAATTTGTTGCAAGCCTCTCAGAATCTTGAGAGCTGGGCACCATACAAGTTTACTAAATTATTAAAATAGAACACCTTCCTTGCCCCTTTTTTGGAAGCTTTCATAAGAGTATTAAATGTTCAGTTGTTTATAATTGCTAATCAGTTAACATCAACCATATGCATAAGATATGTGCCAATTTGCCCTTAGCAATACCAGCACATAATCAAATCTATGTAATCAAAACTGTGATATTATCACACATGCAAATTATAAATAGAATCTATTTATGGACATGAGCGAACCATAACTGATTTTGAATTTGATGTGTCTCCCACATTCATATCATATTCTTCAGGTAACAATTATAGGCAGTCCTTTTGCTAAGGTATTTTCAGGCTTCACTTAGCATTTGACCTGTTATAATTGTTCTTAATTACATCATAAGGAAATACTAACTTTGATATCTTATATTCTTATATACAGCTGCCCATATTTTTATGGGTAGCTTTATACAAGAATATAAAATAATATTTTTATTTATATATATATGCTTTGAAAGTATTTCGTTTTTTTACTCAACTACAATTTACTACTATAACAGAACTTGGACAATATACTGTATGTTGAACTACGATGTGTTGAAGCACATCAGCTTCACACTATGGTTCACATCCTGGATGGTTAAGTTAACCCATTTAAAAATCATAATTTAGTTTGGACATGGTTATGTGGAAATGAAAGCAAATTCTTCTCCTTTTGTTTCTCATAAGAGGATGAAAAAATAGGGAGGCCAGCAGATGGCCGTAAATAGTAAGGACAGTAGGATTTCATCTAAATTGGATCAATCCTTCAATCTTCCTCAGCAGCAATGATTATGATGCCATTGTACTGGCATTACAACTTCATTCTGCAAACAAAATGGGCCGGAATGGCTCAGGCTGTAAGGAGCCTGTTATTAGAAGACAGTAGCCTGCAATTACTGCAGGTTCAAGCCCGGCCCAAGGTTGACTCAGCCTTCCATCCTTTATAAGGTAGGTAAAACGAGGACCCAGATTTTTGGGGGGGCAATAAGTTGACTTTGTAAATATACAAATAGAATGAGACTATTGCCTTATACACTGTAAGCCGCCCTGAGTCTTTGGAGAAGGGCGGGATATAAATGTAATAAATAAATAAATAAATAAATAAATAAATTTCATCCTTCCTTTTTTATTTGTGCCTTTGAGTCAGAGTGGACTCCTGGTGATTATTTACTACTTTATAAGTAATTCAAGGTGGCTGTCCTGTGCCTAAACTATTTTTTTTTTTAAAAAAAGATTCCCCCATTTTCCCCATTCCCAGAATTTTCTCTCTTGCAGGGGACAGAGATTGCTTGGAGAAGCTCTTGCTTTCTAAACTGCTTTTGTTTGCCAGACAGGCTGCACTTCCCTGAAAGGTACTAACAGAAAGTTAGCTCAGCTCTGCAAACTTGATTAGCACTCAGGTCACTATGATCTTAATCAATTTCACCCCAGTTTCCTTTTATATCCTAAGCAGCCACAAGCAAGTTATCAAGGCATTAATTTCAATGTTTATTCCCCACTGTGTGTATGCTTACTTTCTTATAATTTCTTCCTTTCAAATAAAACCATTGATTTCCACTAATTATCCCAGAACTGAGGTAGAGATTCCAAAAGGTGTATGAGTAGGAAAAATGGCTATAAGATTTGTCCCCTTTTTCCAGCTTCCTTGTGAGTCAAGTTCTGGAACATGAACCTTTACTGTTAGAGCTCACCCAGCTGATTGGGGTAATATCCTCTTGATGTTGTAAGTTTATTTTAAAAAAATCCTTAATATACTTTTTAAAAGTCCTGAGGCCTCCCTAACTTTCATAAATAGTTTTTTGTTTTGTTTTCTTTAAAAAAGGAATGGAGATTTAAAGATTTGATTATATTTAAGGGACCGCTTTTTTCCAAGTTTTGTTTCCTAAACTCTACATTTTTTAATATAGTAAATACATAACAGACGTTTTAAAATTAATATTACATAATACAACCAAGATAGTAAATCTTTTATTGTATCAGCATTTGGTTACACCTAACAAAAATACAAGCCCAGTAAACCCAATACATTTTAAAAGCAACTTATGATTACGCATTTTCTACTTTCTATTATTTTTACCATGTCAATCTACGTGACAATCATTCTGACCACTTGAAAAGATGAATGTAAATAACAGATTTCTCTGTACTAAGTATTAATTTAGGAAAATGAAGATTATTGTGAGAGGTATTATAATGACATTCTGCTACTCCTTCAAAGTCTCAAAACCATCTGCCATTCTTGATGTTTAGATCAAAAGACAAAAAGCTTCTTTAGAGAAGGGTATTCAGAAGATCCCAAACATATTGATACAAAATAACTGCACAGAATGCTACACATTTTAGTTCTTAGTTTACCCTTTAATTCCTATTCCAATGATTGTATTTAATTTTAAAACTGATTACCGTATATACTCGAATATAAGCCGATCCGAGTATAAGCCGAGGTCCCCAATTTTACCCCAAAAAACTGGGGTAAACTGGGGACTCGAGTATAAGCCGAGGGAGGGAAATGAGGCAGCTACCAGTCAGGGAAAGCCTCCCTCCCTCAGCCGAGAAGGCTGGCGGCTCCCCCGCCCCGCCCTCTCACTGCACCGGCAGGGCTTCCCTGCGCTAATGCAAAAGCCCGCCAAGTTTGCACCATCCGGTATAATGTGAAAAAAGAAGAAAAAAAAAACTCGAGTATAAGCCGTATATACTCGAGTATAAGCCGAGGGGACGTTTTTCAGCACAAAAAACGTGCTGAAAAACTCGGCTTATACTCGAGTATATACGGTACTTAGCCAATCATCCATTCAGATTGGAATATTTTGCTGTGTTTATTCTTTATATACCATATTTTTCAGAGTATAAGGCACACTTTTTCTCCCCTAAAAGAGGGTAAAAATTTGGGTGGGTCTTATACACCAAATGTAGCCTGCGCTACACCCTTTTGGAGCTTTTGGAGGCTGCCTCCCAAACAGAGAGCCTCTCAAACAGCCTCCAAAAGGTCCGTTTGAGAGGCTCCTTTTGCAAAGAGAAGCTCCTTTGCAAATGGAGCTTTTGGAGGCTGCAAACACAGCCTCTCAAGCAGATTTTTTCCCCTCCCCCCAAAATAAGGTGTCTCTTATACTCCGAAAAATACGGTAACTTTAAACCCATCATCAGCATTGAGAAGTTTTGTCATCCAATGTAAACGTTTTTTTAAAAAAATGAAAGAAATCAGCACATACCACAGATCTTCAGTGGTGCCTCTAACTCCAAGAGAATGGGCTGGCTAAGAAAAATTTCTCGTGATTTTATACACAAACCCCGAACTTCGGCTTCTGTCATCTGCACAATCTTTCCAGGGCGACATCCTCGAACTGCAAGTTGAAGTATTAAAACATCAAAATTCTGAATCTCTTAAAATATCAAGGAAAAAAGGCATTTCCCAGGTTAAGAATTATTTGTTTCCTGTTTTTAACCCAAAATTGGTTATTTAAGTTGGAACTTGTACTTACAAACACTGTCTATTACTAAAAAAGGTGGATCACACTGACTTCCCTCAAGCTAATGAAGCACTGAAGACAAACAACGTTTTTAGGAACCGTTGAAAACAGGCTGTGTGTAAAAAACCTCGTAACTTCAGTGGTTCTTGAAAGTACTGAACATCTTCAGTGCTTTGTCAGTTTAAGGAGAACTCAAGCTGAAATTTTTAGTAATACGCAGCCTCTTCATAGCTAGAAATTGTCTTTAATTCAGAGGTTCTTCATCTGTGGACTGCCTAGAAATCAACCTCCCCTGCTTAATAGGGTAGTTATGCCTGCTATGGTTCTCCACTTTTCTAGAGGCATATGGATGTAGAAATAATGAGGTTTTTAAAGTTTGTTCATAAACCATACCACCCCAATGTAGGGGTTTCTATAATTGTTTCTTAAGATTCCTTGAATCTGCAACTACTGCAGTCACTGAGTTAATTCTTCTTTTGTATTGCTCCAAATAGTGATACTATCTTTAACTTGATTATGGTGTTTGGGGGAAGTGCAAATATAGCCTTCAGAGAGCCGCCAGAATGCAGAAACTTCTACTATAGACAAAAAGACTTTAATTTTTAAAAGACAAGCTTTCGACATCTGTCACTTTCACAATAAAATTATGAGGTCTCCCACAAATAAAAATGGGGGAAAATATTTGATTTCAAATCTCACAACCCAAATTTGAAAAAAAAATTGTTAATTCCATTTTGTTACAATCCCTATGTCTCAGATGTTAATCTAACTCAGATGTTCCAGAACTCCAAGCTTTCTGGGTAAAATACTGATTTACTGGGCTAGAGGAAATACAATTCTTCAGAAATCATACTATTTTTAAACCAAGATTCCAAAAACACACACACACACAAAAACACCTTTGTAATATCTATTTAATTTTTTATGTTTCATTGCTAGTAATGCAACAACTGACTTTGGAGTTAAAAAGTGTACCTCCAGAAAATATGACATAGTGTAGCTAAGCATTTACTAGCTACTCCCTTTTTCAAGTACATGGTTTATAGGGAGATTTCCCCACCTCCAAATCTTCCAGTGGTAATTAGATAATTAAAAATCACACTTTTAAGAAAAACAGACATTTGTTAGATGAAATATTTAACTTACAAGTGGTCCTCACACTTAAAACCATCGCAGCATCCCTATGGTCACATAACTAAAATTCGGATGCTTGGCAACAGTTGTAGCATCTCCAGGATCATGTGGTTACCATTTACAAACTTCCCAGGCAGCCTCTGACAAGCAAAAACAGTGGGGGAAGCTTGACTCGCCTAATGACTGCATGATTCATTTAACAAGTAGTGATTCGCTTAACAGCCCTGGCAAATAAAGTTGTAAAATCAGATGTGATTCACTTAACAACATCTTGCTTAACAATGAAAATTCTGGTCCCAATTGTGGTCTTAAGTCAAGGACTACCTCTATTTTTTAAAAACTAATAGCCAACAAAAAATGTTTGGATACCTATGTGACTCATGATTTCATTGGCTAAATAACCCCAGAAATAAACAAACTATTCCATACTTATTTTTATTTATGTATTTCTTAGATTTTTGTCCTAACTTTCCTCCCAGAAGATAAGGCACTTTTTACATGAGGATCTTATTTATTTTATGCTTTATTCAGTTACAACATCAAATTTGTGAAAAAGGTTAGGCTGGAGAAAATAACTGGTCCAAAATTAACAAATAAGTTTCATGGTTCTCCCTGATCCTTGTCAAACATATCATGCTAGTTCTTTACTGTATCTTAACATGAAAGTAAATGGAAGTTATACCTCAAACGTAAGTGACCTATTTTAAAGTTTAAAATCTAATTACAAAAGAAAAAAAAAGACTTCAATTATTATTCTTCAATCTCCAGGAGAAAAATCTGTTGTGGCCCGCTGAAGGCCAGCAGAGCTGGCAGCAGTCAGACAGTGAGGAGGTTGAGGAGGAATATGGGCCAGTCCTGGGGGCTGAGGAAAGCTTGGATGAGGGCTCTGTGTTGGAGGCAGAGAGGGAGATAGATAGCAGCAAGGCAGAGGAACAGCTGGAGCCCATTCTCAGTGTGCGCATGTGCAGAGCTGCCAGAAGAAAAGAACAACTCAGAAAGCAGGGTCGACTTGGGAGTAAAGCCACACCGTGGAGATAATTGGCCCCTCCCATAGGAAACAAAAGGAACGCAGTGGGTCAGGGGCTAAGATGCTGAACTTGTCGATCGAAAAGTCGGCAGTTTAGCAGTTCTAATCCCTAGTGCTGCTGTGTAACAGGGTGAGCTCCTGTTACTTGTCCCAGCTTCTGCCAACCTAGCAGTTCGAAAGCACGTAAAAAATGCAAGTAGAAAAAATAGGGACCACCTTTGGTGGGAAGGTAACAGCGTTCTGTGCGCCTTTGGCGTTGAGTCATGCCGGCCACATGACCACGGAGACGTCTTTGGACAGCGCTGGTTCTTCAGCTTTGAAATGGAGATGAGCATTGCCCCCTAGAGTCAGGAACAACTAGCATGTATGTGCGAGGGAAACCTTTACCTTTTTATAGGAAATGAAAGAGGAGAGAACGGGGAGGGGGCTTTTACAGGAAACAATTTGTTCAATAATTTCAAGAGTAGAAAGTTCTATTCATGACTCTAAGAGACTCTGTGCCAAGTTTTGCTTTACTCTGCGTTTGGAAACAAGTTACATGGCAGCTTGCCAAATGAGATAAGTTGTGTTGATAAATATTCCTTTGAAAAACTGTTTGGACAAGCCTTGCTGACTGTGTATGAAAGTAATTCACAGTAGTGTAAACAAAAGAGGTTTTGCTGGGACCCAATTCCTGCTTCCTGCCTTTTAAGGGAGCCTAGGTCAGAACAAAATCTTTAAAATTATTTCTATAATACTCTGGAATCCAATTGGATTAAGAGAAGCATACAGAAATATTACCGTACTTATACGAACATAAAGACATCATAGGGTTATCAGAAAATATCACTTAATTTAGTTGGACTTATTTTGTTAGTTTTACATGAATGCAATCTTGCCCATCAAAATAAAGTTTGTAGCAATCAACAGAAATATTATCTTATTTATACAATGGTTGAAATAAAGAAAAGTTATACTCAAATATCAGTTTTATATCTATGAACTATCATTACTTACTATCTCCAACTCACCTTTCCAATCTACCTAAGAAAAACTACTTCAGCAAAAGCTGTCATTATTAATGTACTACTATAGGACACTCACAATAAAGTTCTTGTTGCTAAACAATATCTAGCCCTTTTCATAAATATTTATATTGATGAGGGTGTATTTTATTGCCATTCATAATTGCAGTTTAATACGTAGGTTTAATTCTTTTGTTTCAGATATAGCACAAAGACTAATTTTTTAATTGAAACTATTAGCTATAGAGAAAAGTGAAAATAAGCCAAAAATCTGCTTTATAAGCAACATTCTGTTAACTAGCCCTAAAATAAAAACCTAAAATATGTCCAAAATTAATATATTCTGAAGTGGGAGTAAAGAAAAAAAAATAAACATCTCAGGGGAGTACAGCAAGATGAGGGTCCTGCACAATGTGGTGTTAAGGATGATAGCATTTTTATCAGAAGCTTAAATATTAAGTTTCAGGGAGGCAACAAAAGACTTCCATAAAAAAAAAAATCTTGAAGGGAAACAAGTATAATTTCTCAAACTGGATTCTATCTGACAACAGAAACAAAAACACAATGTAAAATTTTAGAAACAATTCACAGAAAGTGTTCCTTTTAAGTAATTATCTCTTAAAACTACATCCTCAACATCAAATTATCTTTTTAAAAAAAGCTTCTTTGGGTGAGTTCAGCTTTTGAGATGAAATTTATTACTATTATTTTTGCTGTTCAGACAATTTCTAAATAGTTTTAATATGATTTAAAAATCTTGTTTAGTGATGGTACTTCTAGCATGACAAATATATCCTCCGAACACCTATAATTAACTATAGTTCATTCCCCTTCTAATAAACAATCAATGTGTATTCTTTTACTAAAAGGATTAAATAGACTATTTCAAGCATACATTTAAATAATTAAATGAAGTTTTCTTTAATCATAACTTTAAATTCTACATTGCAGTTAATGCTGATAAGAAATGTCCAAAACACCTGAAAAGCAGTAACACACTTTTATATCAGAAATTGAAAGACAACTTGGAAATCATTAAATCCTGCCTTACGTTCCCAGTGCAATAAGTCATTACTATGGCTTTCTGACAAACTACCATCCAGTTTTTAAACACCTCTAATGAAAGAGAAATCACCACTATCCTATTCCCTAATAGTTTTTCCATTACATTTTTTCCTGACATTCAATAAAAATTTCTTTTTTTGCAATTCAAACCTAGTGTTTCTCGTCTGCTTTCTGAAATCACACTCACAAAGTCCACCTCTTCTATAATGTTTCAGTCTTGTCTCCTGCAGGCTAAAAATATCCAATGCTTTCTACTATTCTTTGTAAGTTTTTACTTAAAGCCCCTCATCATCTTGATCTCTGAACATGCCAGTATTAATGGCCTTCCTAAAATACAGAAGCCAGAACTGTATGCAATGTTCTAGGTGAGATAGGACCAACATCGAAGAGAAAGGAACTACTACTCTTTTTGGAACATTTTCATGGTCATCAACACATAGCTCATATTCAGTTTGCACTCCACTGTAAGCATGTTTGTTTTCAGTATAGTGACTCCTATTCCATATTCTGTCCATGCTATTCTGATTTTCAACTAACATACTTAAAATAGTTGCTTATTCAAAATCCACATATATATCATATTCAATATCGAAATAGACTATTTTTAGACCATGACTTTCTCAAGAATACAGAAACAAATGTCAGTTTAACTAGGAACCCCCCAAAAAAACAAGTCTAGCAGAAAACCAACAATATGCATTGAGCAGAATTTCACTAAATGCTCAAGAAAGGTATGCCTTCACTATACCACAAAGAAGTTAATATAGGTTTTCAGAAGCTTCCGGTGGCTCCGCTTCGTTAATGGGGGTCTATTTTAGACCGCCAGTTCTGTGTGATTCTGTAGAGCTGTTTAGACAGCGTTAATCTGCTGTCAACAGCTTGTAAATCTCTACTCTCGGGCAAAGAGGGGGAGGTGAGCATTCGGGCTGAAATAGAGCCCCCAAGGAAAGCCCCAGGAAGATTTCTGGTGGTTTGTTGGGAACGCTCCTTCTATAGCTCGAAAAAAGCTCCAGAATCCAGAACGCTTCTGCAAATGGCAGAACAAAACGCAGCGTCCATCTCCGTGACTGATGGATTACTGAAGGATTGCTAACACGGACAGAGCTGAAAACAGGAGTGCTGGCATTTGATTGTAAGATGATTTTAACTCCCTGACAGAGAAGGTATTTGTATTCAAGAGTGGAGATGATGAAAGATGGCGTTTTGTGTATTGAAAGTGAAAGCTAAGCTAAGCGAAAGCTAAGGAAATGCTTATTATAATTGCTGGCGTGGAACCTTTAAGAATATAACAAGATATTTTTAAAAAAATCTTTTTTAAAAAAAAAATCTCTTTTTTTTATTATCTTTTTCTTACAGTGTTTAAGAAGAAAAGCTTATTGAATTTTTTTTCTTTTTTTTTTCTTTTTTTCTCTTTTTTTCTTCTTCTTGGTATTACTTAGTTTTAAAATGGCCTTCAAGCAAAAGAGATTTAATCACTTCTAAAATATTGGAAATTTCTTCACTTTAGATACGGAAATTGAAAGAAGATATTAAAGACAGTCTAAGGAATTTTTTACAGGAGCTTATGGAGGCTTATCTTTCAGAAATAGATCAAAAATTTAATGAAATGGAGAAAGAAATACTGGATTTTAAAGATATGGTGGAAGAGCAGAGGAGGGAGATGAAAAAATTAAAGGAAACAATTACCCCATTATTGTTATCTAGTATTCAGACAGAAGAAAGACTGGATGAACTTAACCAAATTAATTTAGATTTGCAAAGGAAAATAGAAGAAGTTCAAATTAATTTGAATTTAGAAAATAAAATAGATGATATTCAGGTTAAGGTAGATAAGGCAGATGAAGAAAGGGTTATATTACAATATAAATTAATGGAATATGCTATAAGGGTAAGGAGTTTAAGAGAATATAAAGAGAAAAATTTGAAAGAGATTTTTATTCAGGCCTTTGCTCAGATAGAGGGAGTGGAACAAGAAGATTTTGAAGTTAATATTGAAAAAAATTATCGTGTTAATTCTTGGTTGGCAAGGCAGAAGTGTTTACCGAGAGATGTGGTTATTTATTTTATAAATAAGAAGATTAGGTATGGAATTTTGCAAGCATTTTATAAAAATAAATTTCAAATATTAGGACAAGATATAATAATGATGAAGGAAATTCCTCCTAAAATGTTAAGAAAGAGAAAAGAATTTGCCTTTTTAGTGGATGAGCTTAAGAAACATCAGATATATTTTAGATGGGAGGTTCCAGCTGGTTTAACAGTGAATTATAAAGAAAGAAAGTATTTTCTCAATACAGTTTGTAAAGCACGAGATTTCTATACTAATGTATTAAAGATTGGGAACTCTTTATTAATAGATGTTAAGTTGAATGGTGAATAGATGGTGGAAAATGTGTAAGACAGAAGAAGGGGAGGGAGAATGTTTAATTCTATTATATATGATTATGATTAATTTTTGTAAATGATTTATTTTGGATATAAAGGTGTAATTTTAGGGGTACTATTTGATATATTTCAGGTATAAAGGAATAGGAAGATGGAATATTGTTTAACTTTGGAGGATAGATAGTAAAATTTAGGAATTTGGATTAAATATTATATTTAAGAGATGGATGTAATGTTGTTATATGGCTAATTAGAATTTAATTGTTATAATAGATATATTTTGGATAAGTTATAGGTGTAATTTTAATAATGTTATTTGATATAAGCAAGGTAAAGTGAAGATTTTAATTATTATAATTGATATATTGGATATTTCTAATATTATTTGATATATATAAATGTCAAAGATGTGAAAAGATGGGCTATTGTTTACTCTTGAAGGTTGGACAGAAAAATTTGAGAAATTAAGTTGGAAATATGAACTATTTTTGAGAGACTGCTTAAGGAAGAAAGACATTTTAGAAGAACCCTTGGTGACTATTGGAAGATGGAACGTTGTTTTGATATTGATTGATGAAGGTTGGATATTAAAAACTATGTACTTTATTCAAGAACAAACACTACTCTATCGGAAATTTCTGAGAACTCTAGGAGTGGAATGGTCTGATATATAATGGATTGGAAGAAATGTACTTTCTTTGTTTCTGGAAGGGGAGTTGAGGTTTTAAGGAGTGACTATGGATTATGATTTGTGTTATATTTTAATTTTTGTTGTTAGTTTTATACCCTGTATTCGGTTCTGGGAAGTCCCGGGGGGGTGTGGGGGCAGGAAGGGGAAGGGAGGGGGAGGGGGGATGAGGGTAGAAAATGGATTGATGGTTAATGTACAAAGATGATTGAAGATGTATAATTAATGTAAGATCGGAGCTGCCTGGCTACCACTTCAGAATGACGGGAAAGAAGGAAGTAGAAGAGAGAAAGAGGTAGGAAAGAGAAGAGGAGGAAGAGGAAAGGAAGGAAGGAAGAGGGATAGAAGAGGGAGAAGAAAGGAGTAGGGAGGAAGGAGGAGAGGATGTAGATAAGAGAGGGGGAGGATGGTTGTGGAAAGTAGAAGAAGATAGAGAAGGGAAGAGAGTTAAAGGAAGGGGGTGGTGACTGGGCAGGTCCGATTAATTGTATATGATGGTACATTAAATATGTTATTGGATATGAATGTTAAAATAAAACTTTTTTTAAAAAAAAGAAGAAGTTAATATAGGTTTTCATTTAAAATTCAAATCATAACTTAATTTTGAAAATAACATACTGCCCTGAATTTTCATGAAATAATTATTTAAGTCTACATGGAAAAGGGCTAATCATTTGTCTTTGCCATCTCTAAAAACCGGGTTTTCAATTCAAACTCCAGAAGTAGCCAAAGGAGATATATATATATATATATATATCTTTTTAATAGAATACAGGATAACAGAGTTGAAAGGAACCTTGGAGGTTTTGTAGTCCAACTCCCTGCTCAAGTATATACCATTCAGGACAAATGGCTATCCAATTTCTTCTTAAAACCCTCCAGTGATGGAACACCCATAACTTCTGGACGCAAGCAGTTCCACTGGTTTAATTATTATGTCAGAAAATTTTTCCCTGGTTTTAAGACAGCTTTCTCCTTAATACGCTCCTATCCTTTACTTTTTGTCCAGCCCTCAAGTGCTTTGAGGAATAGGCTGAATCTCCTCTTCTCTGCAACATCTGCTCAGACATTGGAAGGCTGCTATCATGTCACCCATAATCAGAGGTAGAATTCACTTACCTTCCCTACCAGTTCGCAAATGAGAGCATGCATCTGCCACCTCTGTGCATGCGCACAGCCTTCTGCGCATGCGCAGTAGTCGCACATTATGTCTGGGAGACTCCCACAGTCGTCACTACCGGTTCGCGCGATCCGGAGAGAACGAGCTGAATCTTACCACTGCCCATAATCCTTCTCTTTGTTAGACTAGGCATACTAAGTTCCTGCAACCGTTCATATATTTTAACCTCTTGCTCCCTAATCATCTTTGTTGCAATTCTCTGTACTCTTGAATCTCAACATACTTTTTGTATCATGGTGGCTAAAACTGGATTCTTGTGACCTTAATACTGTACTTCCATGGTTGCAGCCTAGGATAGCATTACATTTTTTTCTCCTCCCACTTGTGATTGCATGACTGTAACTTTGTTGCTTGTATTTATATTTATATTGCAATTTATATTGCTATTGATTGTTTCCTAGTACGATTGATTGCTTATTGTAATGTATGACTGTCACTGGGTGTTGTGCCTTATGATTCTTGATGAGTGTATGTCTTTTTATGTACACTGAGTGTATATGCACCAAAGTGTATATGCACCAAAGACAAATCCCTTGTGTGTCCAATCACACTTGGCCAATAAAGAATTCAATTCAATTCAATTCCTATTACTATTCTGGCAGCTGCAGCATACTGCTGACTCATATTTAAATGGCTGTCCACCAGGACACATAGATTCCTGTTTCTGCTGTTGAGCCACATACCACCTATTCTCCACCTAGGCATTTAGTTTTTCTTGCCTAAGTGTAAAACCTTACTTTTCTCACCGCTGAGAAGCATTTTGATGGATGGGGCCCAGTGTTCAAATCTGCCAAGATCCTTCTGGATCTTGAACCTATTTCCCCCAGCTTAGTATGGCTCACAAATTTGATGAGTTCCCTTTCTATCCCCTCATTAAATTGTTTATTAAGATTTGAAGAGTGCTGGGCCTTGGGATAGTCCATTGCATGCTTTCCTTCATGAAGATGTAGCTCCATTGAGGACTACAGATTGAGTGCAATTAGCCATCCAATTACGAATCCATCTGGTGGCGATATCCCATATTTTTCTAATTCACCATTTATGGTCTACTTTGTCAAATGCCTTACTGAAGTCCACATATACTATGTCTATAGCATTTCACTGGTCCACTAATTCAGTCACTTTGTCAAAGAATGCAATAAGGCATGATTTGTTTTGACAAACCCTTGCTGACTCCTAATAGCTCTGCTTGTTTCTAGATGTTTGGAGAATCATTACTTATCTTTTCCAAATGCTAATTATTCTACTTTATGGAACTCATGCAGGTAGTGAATTGTTTTGCACAGGCTGGCCCTGTATAGGTGGAATTTTTAAAACTAATACACTAGTCTTTAATTTGAGGAAAATTGATTTTAAAATGTGAAAAACATGCATACTACTCAATACTTTTTACATACTTCGGAGTATTTCCAATATCTAAGCTAAGTGCAAGATCCCGCTTCATCTCACCCGCAAGACTACAAAGAAAACACAAACCTTAGATATTCTGAAAGACATCTCTCTCTTTTCAGAGCACACTTCTGAGAATACAGTGCACAGCAAAGTATCAAAGTCTTGCACCAGCGTAACAGGGCCGGACACATTGGGTAGGAATTGTCAGATACGATAATAGAATATTGATTCTTCTGCAGATTAAAAGAACCCACCAATTGCCTTCTTTAAAAAAAGATTCAGTGTACTGTATATGTTCACTTTTACAAGTATTAATTATTTTATTACAAATCCAGTATTTCAGAAGAGTTAAGACAAAGACAACACTTGTTAAGTACCATTAAGAGAAGTTATAGGGACAGGAAATCTGAACTAGCAACTGCCTTGCTCACAAGCTTGCTAGTTTAAGTCAGAATACTGTGTGTAATAACTTCCAGATGCTCCTAAATACCATTTTCTGCAAAAAAAGCATATTTTATTTCCTCTTAATAGTGGAAATAATGAATGTAATGAAAGCTAAAAAACTAGAGTTAGGAAATTATGTTGTATTTGGAGTCCCGCAGTAACTATTGCTTCCTAGAAACTTCAATGAACTGCCCTTGTTGATACTCAGTTCTTAAATTAGCTCAATAGTTTGTACAAACTTTACCACTTATTAGAAATAGGATTTTAGTTTTTAACGAAGTGGCAATAAAGCTTTCAAAAAGTCCAGTAGTCACTAAGAAATAATTTATAACTATAATTTTAGAAGTCAGAACTACAGCTAATTAGAACCCTAACCAATTTGCTGATATCAAATTGAAACAAATTTCTGAAAGTAGAAAAACGAACTTTAAAAAAATGCCAGCATAGTCTAACCACTAATATTAAACCTGAAAGCAAAATTGTTCTTTTGCTTTCTGTATAAAATATACAGCCAGCTAGATTAACTCAAAGGAGGGACCATTCCTTCTATTTCCCCTGCATGAACCAAAATCTAAACACCACAATATTTTTTCCTATTTTCCTTGAACACAATTATTGTAGTTATGCCTAGAACTATTAAAAAAACCAAATCTGCTATAGGACAGTGCATATGTTACATCTGGCATAAAAATAACCCTGCTGAATCAAACCAGAAATCTCTCTAGCTCAGCATGTGGTGCTTTATTGCTTATCAATTAAATGGGTCTGAGAAGACCAGAATCAAGTAATAGCTTTGTTTTGTTATGATGGCCAAAACACTGCCTGTGAAAAGAAAAACTACATATACCAATTATAGTTAATAGCTGTTTAAAAAAAACTACCCTCTAGGAATTTAACTCTTTTAAGTCATTATCAACATGTATTGTGACACAAATTTCTATGAAGCAGGTTTTTCCCTTTTTTTCTTTTAACAATTCCACAGTACTTTTTAAAATTATGAGAGAATTCCCTCTTGACATGCTTATAATGCTCCTCCCTATTACCTACATGCTTTTTTTTTTCAATTATAACATTCCATTCTTCAGTTACCCTCAGACAAATGGTGCTTCAGTCTCTCATACATTTTGATTGTCCTATTTTGGAAAAGCAGTAAAAGGCAATCAAAACTCTAAAACAAAACAAAAAATAATGAAGTCATTTCCTCAATATAATTTATCTTAATGCAGTACCATTAATAAATATCAAATCAGAATGCCATTGGTTTTCCTTACAGTTCCTTGAAAAAAAGTTACCTAATTTCTCAGACTGCATCTTCCAATTAATAAATTCAGCCATGAATGTGAATAGTAATAAAATATAAAAAATAAGTAGATTCAACTGTCTAAAAAGTTTAAAAAATAATTTATCAAAGCCAATCTTACAACAGCTTTTATTAGGTAAAATATCTTGCTGTTAAGTATCTTCAGTTAGCAGTAACTACTCACAACCTACACACTTTATTTTAAATATAGACACATTACCTTTCATCCAAAAAATGTAACTAGTATCCTAAACACACGTTTTGTTGCATCAATCCAAAATCCTTATGCTGCATGCTTGATAAGTCACTTTTCTCTTACAGCTGTGGAAAGCTAGCATGGCTTCTGTTTTTTTGCTTTCCTTAGCCTACTCATGTCTAAATCATGTGCTATGTGATGCCTATCCTCAGTAGATGGCATCTTATCCCTATCTATAACCCCAGAACAGCTGAATAAGCTTCTAAGCAACACTATTTAGAATAACAAAATATAGGTGGTGCTAAAATTACCTCCTCCTCAATATCAAATAGTTCACTCACAGAGCATAGAAAATTGCATCTGCAAAGCAGGCTGCTAACCTTCTATTACAGCAGACTCATGCATTGAAGCCTTTTCTGACAGGCTGTGCTCTTCACTACTAGCTGGGAGAGAACAAAGATTAACTAGAAATGCATCAAAATTCTAAGTATAGGTATGCTATGCTTTAAATTGCACTAAAGTTTCCAGTGTATCATGCAATAAATTAAAGTGAATATCGTAAAAAAATTTCTACTGAAATGGAAATTTATTTTTTACTGTACAAATAAACGTTTTGGTTGAAATTCAAATGACCCAGTTTTATTCTATGTTGTACAATCATTTTAAGTACTTTATCCAATGTAAAAAGCATCTAAGCAAAAAGCAGAATGTTTAGGTGAAATACAAAGAATTAAGGGAAATTTCCAGGAAGACAGGGCATGTAAAAAAAGGGTCAGAGATATTTTTAAATATACTCAGTAGCTGTAAAGTGGAAAAAAGTTAATACAAATTCTCAGCACAGTAAAATACTGTATAACCATAGAAACTCTTAGATGGCGGTTACACATTACCAACAGAAAAAAGTATGATTAATAATGTTACCAATACTGTACTCCAGAGCTGTAATGGTATTGTTGTAGTATATATATGGCAATATATAGCACCTGAGATTATAGCCTCAGCTTTCATGGACTGAGGTCCATTTCACGTGTGGATGCCAGATAATACCTCCCATTCTTTGGGTATTAGTGTATAGCAATCTGAATTATATTAAAGGGTAACTCCCCTCTACCGCGGCCTACATATTATTTAAGGTCGGCAGCAGCTTACGGGGTGTGGTGAGATAGAAGCGGACGATATTTTTATTTTTATAAAAGCAGCAGCTCCTACTTTTACCTACATTGCGCTTTTCTAATTGACTCGTCGTAGTAATTGAAGAACCGAGAGGTACTAGTAGTGGCGGTTGGAGGAGAGCGCGAATGCTGCTACCCAGAAAGCTGGCTGAGGAGGTGGGGAATCTTGCCTATTTCTGCACCCCCAGTCTCGCTTTGGGAGAGGCGGCGGGTGGGAGATATAAGGCCCCTTCGAGGTAAAGAAGAGCTGTGCTCGAGCAAAGCGGCGAAAGGTTTTAGGGAGGTTTCCACCAGAGCGCATTCACAAGAGAAACAAGGCCACCAAACCATCTTCTCGGCCGCCTCTCCCTGTCCCCGTCCCCGCAGGCAAGAGTACATGTGTCCGCTTACAAGCATACCGCACCCGCACCCCCACTGCCCTTCGCCAGGCTCCCCCGCCTCGCCTTCCACCCTCGAGGAAGAACTTCGCTCCCCGCGCTTCAAAAAAATGCCCCTTCGCCTTTCAAGTCAGAGAAGCGGCTCCCCGCCCATCCTTCGGCGTTCCCTCCGACCGGCCAACGCTCACCTTCTAGAAGCCTGGTGATAAGGCTGTCCACATTCAGCTCACCGTCCGCCATTTTGTAACCAATGGATTCGTCCCGGGCGGAAACACAGAAGGCGCTTCACAGAGGAGGAGGAGGAGGAGGCGGCGTCGGCGAAAGCAACAGCTTCTTCTCAGATCCCTCCCTCCCGGCCGCGGCTCCAGCCCCCGAAAGCGCCCAGCCCAACGGGGACCCCCGTCCTACTTTCTCCTTCCCTAGCGCCGCTGAGCAGGGAGGAGGGAGCAAAGAAAGCGACGAAAGCAAGACCGCCGCTCCTCCTCCTCCCCACCCTCCTGCCAGGTTTTTTTAGGCCTCTCCGCGCAAGCGCCTTTCGTTTCTTTCCACAAGCGCGCGCCTCTTGTCAACAACTGCGCGGGAGTATCGGGTTCGCCTCCTAAAGGCTGAAGCGGCTTTTAGGCCACCTCCCCCAGGAGAGCCTGCGCAAGCGCAACAGGCTCAGGGGCCGCCGCTCATGGACGCGGCTTCTTTCGGACTGCTTTTCCCCCTTCTTGCCATCGGCTCTAGTATCATAGTAACGGGAAGGTTGGGTCTTTTAAAACATCTAGACGTGGAAGTGTAGTTGGCTCCTACAGTGCTTACTTGGTGCAGCGGACCTTATAATTTTCCTTGCTCAAAGTCCAGAATCTTTCGGAAAGAGCTAAAGGGTTAGTCTCGGTAGAGGCAAGAATCACAGCTGTTGATTCCGTTTTGATCGCTCAAAAACAGCCTCATGTCGTTTCTTGTGGGATCCCCGCCCCCGAGAAATTAATATTCATTACCCTTAATGCATTTTCAGAGAAAAAGAGTTTTGAACAAGTTTCGTTTTCTGGTCTTGTTTTATGGCGCTTGGGATTAAAATCCTGCAGAGGAGAATGGCTCAAAAGTTGGGGCACTCTCACATGGGCGCAAACTTTACTCATGTGCTTTGGAAGAAACGTTGGTTAAGTAGAAAAACGCTCTTCATGTGCTCAGTACAAAATCTTAGATGTTTGGAATTCAACCGTGGAATCTTTATTTGCTTTATTAATAAAATGCCACATGCTCTTTTTACTGGGGTCCCAAGCAAAACTTCCTACCAAAACTTCCAGTTTTGCAACAACTTTGGTTGGGGTTGCTATACACAATGGGTATAGGTACCTGCTTGTGTTCTTCCCTATAAGCTTTGAAAATATATCCAGTGTTATGTAATGCCCCTCCTGCACATGATATGAGCCAATTTATACATTTGAAGGTTTTTCACCATTCTTAAGAGGTAGCAAATCTGACACACTTTTCCTCCCCACTCCACCTTTTTCATGGATTTAAATACAGATGAGTTTCTGACCGTTCTATTGAAAAAAAAAGTAATGAGGGTGAGTATAAGAAATATCTAATTTTAAGAAAAAAAACAGGTACAAATTATTTCAATCAGAAATTAAAGAGTTTTAAGAAAACCCATTTTACAGAAAAGTAATATTAAAAGATTCTCTTCTAGATTCCTCTAGAATCCTAGAAAGAGGCCATTTAGTCTATGAGTCCACTCACTGTCCAATAGCAATATTATTCTGATGAATTTATCTTATGATTTCAGAGATGCATCCATTTGGCTTTTTTTGGCAATAAAACAAGTAGCTTGTCTTTGTTTTCTTGCTTAGCGCTGAGTACCAAGTTTTTTTAAAATCCCCAATTGATGCTTTAAGAAAAATCTGGCAATAACCTGGCAAACATTTAATTAATGTTTCTAACACAAAAGAAATGAGCAATAGACCAAATGATTAAAAGGAGTAAGAAGGAATTCAGAACCTCTGGGCTTTGGTAATAGATTTCTATGTGAATAGTTCGGTTGATCTCGGAGAACTAAATTCTCTTATTCTCATGAAGCCCATTGGGCAAAATACAATTATTCTTAACAATACAACTAGGTGAAACACAAGAATTCTGATTGGACGGAGACAAGCACTACTTTGATAGCTGAAGTATCCACACACATTGTTATCTTGCTCTTTTTTTATTTTGTCACAACAATATACACAAACATCAATATAAAATAACTACATATCATATAAGCATGTATATGAGCAACAGTATGCAATAACTATATTAATTTGATATAATGAAACAATAGGACAGGAACGGTAGGCACTTTTGTGCTCTTATGCATGCCCTTTATTTCTCCTCCGAGTATTTATCTTAAATAGGAAAACATTGTGTACAAAATATTTGATGCATATTTAGATCTTCCAACATCTTTTTCTTTTCCGTACCCAGATTTGTTCCCTTATCTGGTAGCCCCTTTTAATTGCAGATGGAAAAACTTACAAAGACAAGATAGTTCCTGTAAAACATTGTCAACAAATGAGACAAAGCATGGCTGAAGAAGGCAAGAAACAATAGAAAGAATTTTATTAATCTGTATTCTCCTCAAAGTGAATGCTAAAACTGAGGTTTGGGCTGCAAAAACTTAGACATCCATTGAATGGGAGTAAAGAGGTAGAATTACAGGAAATTAATTTCTTGTTGCTGTCCAGCAATTTTTCAGATTTTGTAGTTTAGATCTAATAATCCTATAACATGCCTGCAAAAGAGAGGACAGCCCTACCACTTAAAGCCTGTAGATCTGATTCTGTGAAGCAGTTGACTTCTTGACTCAACTGCCAAGCAATCTGTCCCATACTTTGAATTCTGTAAGATAGGGAGAGTCCATACACTCTTGACTTTAAAATAATCTTCCTCATTTTGCAATATAAGGAAATAATGTTTCCATTTAACATTTATTTCACTGTACCTTTACAAGGAATGCTGGATAAGATTGTAGAAATAGAGTCTCTGCAGGATATAAACTCTTTGCTTCATGATATCTCTACATATAATCCAAGACCATGAGAAGCACAGCTAACTTTGTTGGTGAACATAAAGCACTCCATTTATTGCCACAGCTAGTCAAGACTCATTTATCCTTTCACAACCAAAGCCAACAGTGCACATGTATCAGATAAACAAAGACTACAGGATAGACAGAGGCTCCTTATGTGTGCACTGATCAAATGAACACATGTTAGGGGCTGGACCCAGCAGAAATTACAATGGCCCCACTGTAAATCTGCACAATAACAATGACAAAAGGATCATTGGGGATCCTGTGAGCATTACTGTTGATGTTGCTACATTGGTGTTTCTTTCCTCCCAGTGTTATAAGGTTGCTGATGATGATTGAGAGTAAGAATTGTGATAGGCACTGAAAAGCACTGAAAACATGCCAACATTTAGAAGGACTATACGATTGCTTGTCGGGGCACAGAACCTAGAAGGGTAAGAATAACATTCAAATTTCAATATTTCTCTTCCCTCCAAAGAAATAATGATATACACTATATTCTTACAAAGGCATTATCCAAGTTCCTTCTGAGAGCTATTCTTAAAGAGACAATTTTATGTTAATATTGGAGTTCTGAATTAATGTATTTTGAATATAGTATTCTGAACAGTTCTCACATTAATTCCAAATGAGGGCTGAAAAGATTGATTTACATATTTGAGTTTCCTTATCTTACCTGTGTAACAGCATAGTCTTACCTATGTAACAGCATAAACAGCACAACAGCATAAAGTTGTGTTTCTGCAGGGAAATAGTTGCATTTTTAAACTACAGGAATTCATATTAATCTTAATGAACATACATAAATACATGAAAGTTTGCTGCAGAGTTTATAGATATGGACTAGTCTAAAACATACTTTGTTCACTAATTCTGTAAATAACATTAATTATAAAAGAGAAATCAAAAGAAAATAATTTACTACAGAAAAAATAAGATGGCCACAGATTTTACTATTTCAATGCCTATGAATAGGTGATAATAGTAGATACAGAATGCAAAATAACAGGGTTGAAAGTATTCTATAGCTGATGGTTGACACATCTATAAGGGCATAAATAAGTTTATAGTTAGGTATAACTATAGTTGACCAATAAGTTGGGATGTGACTAAAGTAATGTAAATGAGTAAAAATTTTTAATTAGTACAAATAATTGAATAAAAAATATTGGAATGATTTTTCACATTACTATTAAAACAGTAAGTATAAATAATGTTCTTTTCTACATAAACTTTAAGATGCTCTTATCTTTTTCTTACTTTTGTGTGCCAGCTTTTGTATTACTTATCACTTTTGAGACACTGAATAGGTTTTTTTTGTGCATTTGTGTGTTTAAAATTCTTATAATCTCCTCTTCATCTAATGCAGTTTCTATTGAAATAGTCATCCTTCAACTCAGGAGAAAAGTAAATGCTGTTTTTCATTCTGTTTTTTTCGAGACTTGAGCCCAATTGGCATTAAGGTAAGAGCCTTATTTGAGGCAACTTGATTGCTAATGACTTCACAAGCATGTCCATACAGTTTTCATAGCATCAAAAGTGGTCTGCAATATATTCCTCTAGGACAGTGGACAATGACTCGATTTCATTGAGGACCGCATCAGGTTTGTGTTTATTTATTTATTTATTTATAATCCAATTTCTATACCGCCCTTCTCCCGAAGGACTCAGGGCTGTTTACAGCCATATTAAAAAACACAAAAGTACACATAATATAAATAACAAATTTAAAACATTTAATACAAATATTTAATTGGCCAATTTACTAAAACGGTCAAAACCGACATAAAACCCTTTAAAATTTAAAAACTATAATTAAAATACAATTAAAATACATTCAGGCTAGTCCCGCACGATTAAATAATAAAGCTTTTAATTCCCACTTGAAGGTTCGGAGGTCGGGGAGTTGGCGTAACCCCAGAGGTAACTCGTTCCAAAGGGCCGGTGCTTCCACAGAGAAGGTTCTCCCTCTGGGGGCCACCAACCGACATTGTTTGGTCGACAGCACCCTGAGCAGGCCCACTCTGTGGGAGCGCACAGGTCGTTGGAAGGCTATCGGTGGCAGAAGGCGATCTCGTAGATACCCCGGTCCTAAGCCATGGAGCGTTTTGAAGGTGGTCACTAACACCTTGAATTGCACCCAGAAGGCTACTGGCAGCCAGTGCAGGCCACGCAGGATAGGTGTTATATGGGAGCAACGTGGTGCTCCCTCTATTACCCGTGCAGCCGCATTCTGGACTAACTGGTGCCTCCTGGTGCTCTTCAAGGGGAGCCCCATATAGAGAGCATTGCAATAGTCTAGGCGAGAGGTAACGAGGGCGTGAGTGACCATGCGTAAGGAGTCCCGGTCAAGGAAGGGGCGCAACTGTCGAATCAGGCGAACCTGATAAAATGCTCCCCTGGCGACGGCCGTCAGGTGTTCTTCTAAAGACAGCCGATCGTCTAGGAGAACGCCCAAATTGTGCACCCTTCCCCTGGGGGCCAATACTTCACCCCCTTGGGGGCCCGGTGTTTGACCCTTGGGGGTCTGATGTAGCCGTGGCCAGCTCAACATCACTTGTGTTGGAATGCCTATGGTGGCCTGAGTGCTCTGCCAGCAAAAATGGAGCTTGGCGAGCTTCATTTTCACTGGCAGAAGCACCACCTTCGCTGTTTCTAGGGCGGCCCATGGGCCAGATTAAGCACAATCCGGCCCACTCTAGGATGTTTAGAGAATACTTTAAAGTTGCAGGGGTTATTCGTTGTCTCTCATCGAAGTGATAATAGGGTTCAACCCTATTTAACTTTCTGAGATCAGCCAGTGTCTAAAGGGTTAGGTTAAAAATCCCCAGAAGCCTTTCAGTGCCAATGCCTAGAACTGCAGACTTAGAATGATAGTTGAAAAAACACAAAATATCTAAGCAAAACTCTCTGCAATGTGCACAAAATGAATCAAACCATTCTCAAGTGTATCTGTCCAGCCTTAAAAACTCCAGGGATAGAGAACACAAACTCTGGGCTATTACTGGGCCCATGAGAGAACCTTGTATGGATACTATTTTCCAATTTGATGTAGACCCATTAACTGGCCATCTGTGGATCAAGCTTATTAAAATGTCATGATGAAGTTTTTTTATTAGGTATAAAAGAAATCTTTGACCGGTTTGTTTTGTTGCCTTGAGCAGAAGTTTCAAACTTTTTCAAGCCATATAACCTGTTAGATAATAAACAAAAACAAATTCCTAGAATCTATGATCCAAAGACAAAATGCTAATGGTAGAAAATTGGCTATGTTTGATAGGATTTTTACAGGTACCGGTAGTCTTTGATTTACAACCATAATTGAATCCAAAATTTCTGTTGCTAAGCAAGACAGTGAGTTTTGCGACCTTTCTTGCTACAGTTATTAAGTGAACCACTGCAGTTGCTGAATTAGTAACACAATTGTTGTGAATCTGGCTTCCCCATTAACTTTGCTTGTCAGAAGGTTGCAAAAGATGATCATGTGACCTGGGACACTGCAATTATAAATATGAACCAGTTGCTAAGCATGATCACGTGACCCTGGGGATGCTGTAACAGTTGTGTGAAAAACGGTCATAAGTCCCTTTTTTCAGTGCTGTTGTAACTTCGAAAAGTCACTAAATGAGTGGTTTTGTTGAGGATTAAATTGAGGATTACTTGTACTTTTTTAAACAAATTGTATGTTATGCTTTTTAATAATAGAATCTTAATAATTTTTAATCATATAAATATTGCTGTATTAAAGTCTGAGTTGAAGTCAAATGTATCAAGCAATACAATAAAAGACAGGAAAATAAAATTTGCTGCATTCAAGTGAACTTTTTTTTTTAGTCTCATGGAACCCTATAAGGAATCGTACGTTTTCCAAATACTTGTAAAACTGCCTAGGCAAGCAGCTTCAACTGAAGTTCTGTTTCTTTGGTTTCATTGTTATGAAAGGTCTATAGACCAAAATTTAATTAAAATTCTGAATTCCAAACACCTGTTCCATCAGTAAATTTCCATAAGTAACTAGAGGAGAAAGGCAGGAAATTGAGTATGTTCCCTTGGGTTATTTGGAGGAAAGTCTAAAAATAAATAAGGCAGAAGACAGTTACAATATATGCTCATATAATTATGTTAGGTAGGGGATTCACTGGAGAAGAGCCAAATGCTGGGAAAAATTGAGGGCAAAAGAAGAAGGGGACGACAGATAACAAAGTGGCTGGATGAAGTCACTGTAGCAATAGGTGTGCGCTTAAATGGACTCCAGAGGATGGTAGAGGACAGGAAGGCCAGGAAGAATGTTGTACATGGGGTCGTGATGGGTCAGACATGACTTCGTAATTAACAACAACAACAAAGGGGATAAATGGAAGCCAGTTTGGTGTAGCAATGAAGCATCAGGCTAGAAATTGGGAGGCACTGAATTCTAGTCCTGTTTTTGACATGAATCTTGCCAATTGGCTTTGGGCCAGTTACTCATTCTCAGCCCTAGGAAAGAGGCAATAGCGAATCTATTCCCCAAAAAAAAACCTTGTCAAGGAAACTTCACAGACTTGTCCAGGCACTCACCAGCAATCAACATAGACTGAAAGTCACAAATAAAAGAGAGGATATAGTTTATTTCAAATTTTTCATTTTCTTCCTACACAGGGATTGAGAATTGGGTGGTGTGCAAGTTTAATAAACTCTTATTTAATTTTTTTTTGTTGGTGTAGAAAAATAGGATTAAAGTGAATCATCCAGTTATAGCCTGTATTTCAGAAAGACATATTAGCTGAGCTATGGGAACAAGGTGGCTGGATGGAGTCACTGAAGCAATCGGCGTGAGTTTAAATGGACTCCAGAAGATGGTAGAGGACAGGAAGGCCTGGAGGAATGTTGTCCATGGGTTCGCGATGGGTCGGACATGACTTCACAACTAATAACAACAACAATGGGATTTCAGTTTCTGTTTCTAATAAAAAGTTATATTTAATATTTCTTTACTTAAAAAGCAAACATGACTTGTGGAGCTTTAAGCAGTTTAGCAGCAGTGTATACACTTCATATCCCAGTCACGTGAGGTTTATGCTTCAGTTGTGTGAGTTGCAACATTGCAAGCAACTATGGTATATCATTTGTCACTGACTGAGAGTTTCTAGATTTGTACATTCCTTTTTTCCTTCCTGACAAATAATACATCTCTGTTGAACAAAATGAGATCATCATATTATTCTGGTTCATTGTTATTGGCTCATTGGTCCCCAGTAAGTCAATATTGATTTGAAAATTGCATCATGAATCAATTCTTAATGACTGTCATGATTAATCCTGAGTCAAAATAAATTAAGGAAGACTTCACATCATTTTACTTTGCAAATAGTTTTTGCAGGATTATTTGTATTGTGATAAAAAATATTAATATATTAAAATTAACAAATGTTAATCGTATATTAAATATATTACAAACCAACAATTTGATCAAGCTTGAAAGGTACAATATATGACAATTCTTTTGTGTTTTCTATAATGACAGCATCAATCAACTTGGTTTCAAGCTTCCTAGAACGGGTCACCAACCTTTTGGACCTCAGGGACCACTAAATTCATAATATTAAATCCTGCGGACCACTAATATGATCTGCCTAATGACTGGCTGGGTGGGTGTGGCCAACTCGATGTCACTCATGTTGAGGGGTGCATCACCAGCCTTTACTCACCCCTCCCCTCCCCTCCCAGCCACTCCTCGCCTCCCCGCCCGGACTCCTTAGGGGCCCAACAGGAAGCTAAGCAGCCACCACAAGAAAGAGTTGGCAAAACAGCTCAGCAGAAGTACCTCATTGAGGACTATGAGCATAGGCTTTCCAAACATAGGGAAGACCTGTGGGAATACAAGGCCAGGTACTGGCACTTGGAGGTTCAGTGGGCTGAGATGGTCAGCCAGTTCCAGGCCATGAGGCAGTCCCACTGGAACAAGGCCTTCCGGCTCTTCGCCACCAGTGGCGCTTCCCTCCAGCCTTCACCCAAAGCCCCGCACCAGGAGGCTGAAGCAGACCCCAAGTTGGAATTTCTGCCCCCCTCCGACCCTCACAAAAAGACCCCGAAGGGGGAGACACTCTGCACCAGCACAAACGTTCATTGCATGTATCCGTCCCAGGGGCCATAGTTTGAGGACTCCTGATTTAGTGCAATATAAAAAATGCAAATAATTTTTCTGTGGACCACCAAAATTTTCTCGTGGTCCACCAGTGGTCCACGGACCACCAGTTGGTGACCGCTGTCCTAGAACATAATCATTAATTAATAAAGAAATGTTCAAAAGAAGCATCTTTCCACATTTCAGTGAACAAGAGTTCTTGTTCTCTACTACCTATTATCTATCTAAGCATCAATAGTAGGAAAAAAGGAATGTACAAATCCAGAAACTCTCAGTCAGTGATTCATACCAATGAATTTTCTAAACTAGCCTTACCTAACAAGATCTTTTGAACTTCAACACCAATAAGTACTACTTAAAGATTCGGAGAGTTTAGATTTGAATTATCCAGAAGCTCTAATTGAGAAAGATTCCCCTAAATATTGCTATAGTATTATAGACAAATTCATCAAATAATGACTGAAAGAGAAGTGAAGGGATGCTAACATACTCTGGTTATGATTATTAATGTTGTTTGATTATACATTTATATGGTGGTTGCACAGTCAGCCAAATTTGACATTTTTATCCATTTATTTCTTTTTCTGTTAGGGTGAATGAAACATGAAGTCATGCACACAAGCATGTAAAATGGAAACTGGTTAATACCCCGCTCTGATTACCAATATTTGCTTAAGACTTCAATTCTCTATTAGTAGCACTTAATTATAGGCTATGATACCACTTTTCAGCATTCATATTTCCCCATACCACTAGATTTTCTATTATCCACATTAATAGCTCTGGTTTGTTAAAGAATAGTGCTTCAATTAACATTGGCAGATAGTTCTGTGCGTTTACAAGCTGGCAACTTATTTCAATCTTGCATCTGAAGCTACAGTCAACAAAGTGTGAAATGTGATTATTTAAACACTGCAGAGTGTGAAGCGGAAAGACCATGCTGCCCTGAAACAGGAAGCCTACAGTGCTGCAAGTGAGCATCTTGGCAGGTTGTTTTAACTCAGACTAAACTTTTATAATAGTAAATCATATAAACATTTTTATTTTATGAATTTATTCCCAAATAAGACACTGAGGGTATTTTATTACATATTTTAATTATGTTGGTAAACATTACACGTAGCTCTCAGCTTATGGTCATTCATTTAGCAACCATTTGATGTCATAATGCTAAAAAAAGGTGACATGATGGTCCTCATATTTATGACCATTACAGTATCTATAGTCATATGATTAAAATTAGGTCATTTGCAGTGGTGAAATGCAGCCGGTTCTATCTGGCTTGGGCGAACCGATAGCGGGAGGCTCCGCCCACCTGCCTGAACGTCGTCATGCCCCATTTTTGACGCTCTGCACATGTGCAGATGGTCTTGTGCATGCACAGAGGTGTCACGTGCAAGCGCGCGTGCATTTGCGAACCAGTAGCAAAGGTAAGAGGATTTCACCCCGGGTCATTTGGCAAGTGGCATGGAATACAACATCCTGGGATCAGGTGATTGCCATTTGCAATTTTCCCAGCTGGTTTCTGACAAATGTCAATGAGTGAAGCTGGATTTTCTTAATAATTACATGATTACTATAATGATCACAGTGAAAAATATTGTAAAATTGAGCATGAGTCACTTGGTATCTCACTGCCGCTTCCAGTTCCAGTTGTTTTTGTAAGTCAAGGACTACCTGTATAATACTTCAGGAACATTTCATTCTTCTAGGAGGGGGGTGGGTGCTAAATTCCTACATTTCAATGACTGAATAAGAGACTCTCTCTTTTTCCAGGCTCTCATTTAGGAAATTTTGGAGAAGATTGTGGGGCAACAGCATGTTGTTAAATGTGGGGAAAAAATATATTAAAATTGTAACAAACTCCATTTTAGAATTTAAAATGTACTATATTTTTATTGCCACAATAGATTTATTAGAAAAATAGTAATGTTGCTAGAAATCTCAAGAATGAATTAGCGTAATAATACCCATACCAACAGTTTTACATTTTATTTTGAATGATAAAACATCAGAAAGGGAAGCATTAACTGAAAATGGGCTCTTAAACTAACAACTAATTATTTCTTGCTTAATCATGACTTCATGCAAAATCTTGATTATAGCCAGAAAAATGGAATCGGGATTACATCGATATAGATCTTGTTTTAAGATGGGTATCCTAAAATGCTAATATTAGATTTCAATTATAAACAATATGTTAACTTTTTTCCCTTCCTTCTGTTTGCCTCTGCTCAATACATGATAATACAATGCTGGGATCAAAATTGTAGAAACTGGAGGATACTTGGATCTTTGAAGAAGTTCAGGCCTTTATTTTTAACTTTCTTCTCATAGCATTGTCACCAGAGGTTCAATCCTTCTTCTGATGGATTGAAAGAAACAAGTTGCAGCTCACAACTGTTGACTTTTCAGCTAATTGGAACTCAAATCACAAAAGAGGCTACAATGTCTGGGATTATAAAAAGCCTCAACTACAGTGAGTGTGGCACTTTGCTAGTTAATTCTACTTCTGCCTGCTTGTCATTGATCACAATGGAAGTTTTACTTCAGGCATGGTGGTTTTTATTCTTATAAGTGAACTTAGTATCCTGGGTTAGCCTGTGACAAAACCAAAAACAATTCAACACAACATAAGCTTCATTTCAGGGCTCAAGGGAAGTTAATAAAGCTAAATGTTCATCCTCAAAGTGATTTTCAAAAGCTGTTTCTATTAAACGAAAACATGCAGGTGGTGAGGTTGGCATAAACATTAGATTAGAACGAAGGCGCTTAACTGTATTCATCATGTCACAATTTGCTTTAAGGCTGTCATCATGCTAGGCTTTTTATGCTAACAAATTGCATGGACCACTTTTTATCTGAAATTCTCTCCAGAATGATTAAGCAAGTAGCTGCTACATTGGAGTAGTCACTCCTTTGCTTAGGCTGTTACTTGAACAAGAGAAACTAAAAAGTGGCCTTCTCAGTATAAAGGAAAGCTGTAATATGTATGGAAAATCTGCATAGCAGTACCGCTATTTGAAAACAATTTTGCAGACTCTAAAACTCATGTTTTGCTTCTTTAATTACTGTAATACACAACTTCTAATCTATTTGAACTGTTTAGCTAAAATCATAACGTATTCAGAATTACAGATTATACAGATGCATCACAAAACATTCAAAGATTTGTAAAGAGTTCCTGATATTTTTATTTATTTATTAAATACAACCCAGCTCATTGTTTGGAGCAATTCTAGGCAGCTTTTCAGGCAGCCTCTAAATTTTATACTGCCAATCGGAATCATAATGGTTCGGCTTCTTTTGGGAAGAAGGTTTGTCAAATTATTTTTCAAAGGAGAATCAAAGATTTATTTTCCTTCCCCCACAATAGAATCCACATACTATTGTTAATACTCTGCATTATGCAGAGTATTAACAATAGTAAAATCAGTTTGAGGCCAATCTCTGGTCATCTTCACTACTATTACCGTATATACTCGAGTATAAGCCGAGTTTTTCGGCACGTTTTTTGTGCTGAAAAACGCCCCCTCGGCTTATACTCGAGTCTACCCTTGCAGAGCCGACCCAGGGAGAGGGTTTTTTGCCCTCGGGAACAGCTGGGCGGCAGGGCGAGCAAATGCTGCCGGCATGCTTTGCCAGCTCGGCCGGCTCGTTTTGGGCGGCGGCTGGCCTCCGGCGTTTCTTCCGCCGCTTTTGATGGCGGCGGCGGTGGTCGGCGGAGGGTGGGGGCGGAGGGGGCGTTCGACATTTTCGCCCCCCTCTCACTCGTCCTCCTCTTGCCCGCGGTGGGGGCGGAGGCGTTGTCACCTCGCCTCCTCTCCAGCCGAAATTGAGTGCGGCGGCAGTGGGGTGGGTGGGTGGGGAGCCCGGAGCCAATCCCGGCCCCCAGCCGGCACTTCACGGCGGCCTCCCCCCCCCTGCCGCTTCGCACTCAATTTCGGCTTTTCGGAGAGGAGGGCGAGGGACAAACAAATAGAGTTCTTCTCGCCTTGGCGTTTGTCACTCTCGCCCTCCTCTCGAAAGCCGAAATTGAGTGCGAGCGGCAGTGGGGTGGGTGGGGAGGCCGCTGGGGAGCCCGGAGCCAATCCCGGCCCCCAGCCGGCACTTCACGCGGCCTCCCCACCCCCACCGCCGCCGCACTCAATTTCGCCGGAGAGGAGGGCGAGGTGACAACGCCAAGGCGAGAAGAACTCTTTATTTGTTTGTCACTCTCGCCTCGGAGGCGGAGGCGTTGTCACCGCCTCCTCTCCAGCCGAAATTGAGTGCGAGCGGCAGTGGGGTGGGTGGGGAGGCCGCGTGAAGTGCCGGCTGGGGAGCCCGGAGCCAATCCCGGCCCCCAGCCGGCACTTCACGGCGGCCTCCTGCCGCTCGCACTCAATTTCGGCTGGAGAGGAGGGCGAGTGACAACGCCCGCTGGGCGAGAGTGACAAACAACAGAGTTCTTCTCGCTTGGCGTTTGTCACTCGCCTCCTCTCGAAAGCCGAAATTGAGTGCGGCGGCAGTGGGGTGGGGAGGCCGCGTGAAGTGCCGGCTGGGGAGCCCGGGATTGGCTCCTGGCCCCCAGCCGCACTTCACGGCGGCCTCCTGCCGCCGCACTCAATTTCGGCTTTTCGGAGAGGAGGCGAGAGACAAACGCCCGCTGGGCGAGAGTGACAAACAGAGTTCTTCTCGCTTGGCGTTTGTCACTCGCCCTCCTCTCCGGCGAAATTGAGTGCGGCGGCAGTGGGGTGGGTGGGTGGAGGCCGCCGTGAAGTGCCGGCTGGGGGCCGGGATTGGCTCCTGGCCCCCAGCCGGCACTCACGGCGGCCTCCCTGCCGCCGCACTCAATTTCGGCTTTTCGGAGAGGAGGGCGAGGTGACAACGCCCTCCGCCCCCACCGCGGGCAAGAGGAGGGCAGTGAGAGGCGAAATGTCAACGCCCTCCGCCTCCGCCGACCACCGCCGCCGCCGCCATCAAAAGCGGCGGAAGAAAACGCCGAGGCCAGCCGCCGCCCAAAACGAGCCGGCCGAGCTGGCAAAGCATGCCGGCACTTCAATCCCGGCTCCCCAGCCGGCACTTCACGGCGGCCTCCCCACCCCCACCGCCGCCGCACTCAATTTCGGCTTTTCGGAGAGGACGGCGAGTGTGTCAACGCCAAGGCGAGAAGAACTCTCTTTATTTGTTTGTCACTCTCGCCTCCTCTTACTGCCTCCTCTCGCCTCGGAGGCGGAGGCGTTGTCACGAATACATCCCAATAAAATGCAAAGGTTTCAAAGCATGTTTTGGAAAAGCAGCGAGGATGGGGGAGAATGCTGCCTTGAATGTGAAAAGAAACGTGGAAAACTCCAACTACAGTATAAAAAAAAAACATTTGCACTCAGTACTTTTTATTTTATTTTATTTTTTGCCAAGTTTTCCCCAGGGTTTTTTTTCCCCCCTATGGAAATTGGGGAGGTGGGGAGAAAGAGGTGAAAAAGAAAAGCCTCTTGGAAAGCGGAGAAATACGGCAAGAACAAACAATTTCTCCCCCCGAGAGGGGGGCAGGAGGAGGAGGAGGAGGAGAGATGGGGGCATTGCAAGCTAGGGTGGGAAGAAGGAGGAGGAAGAAGAAGGGAGGCAAAAGAAACCGACCCTCGCGCAGATCAGCAAATTAGCTTTCCTTCTCCAAACCAATTTTTTTTAAAAAAAAAAACCCGTTCTACCCAGAGCAAATGGCAAATAAGCAGCCCGTTTTGAGTCTGATTATTGTTTCGCGGTGGTTGCCCTCTCTGATCTCCTTGTACATGACAAGGCACCTCTAACCCAGCGCTTTGTGTTTGTTATTGGTAATTCTCCTCTCCCTTCTTCCATTGGAGTCCTCTCCCCTTCCTTTCCGAACGGGGCGGGCGATTTACCTTCTCTGCCTCTTTTTATTTTCCTGGAGGTGGAGGTGTATTCCTAAGGATGCCTTCAGTGCTGGGGAAGGAGCCGATCCATGGAGGGGAGGGGGGCGACGCTGCCGAGAAGCCGCTGCTTACAGAGAGCGAAAGAGCCAGGGAGACCTTGGCATAGGTGGGCGGCTGGTGTAAGGCAGGGCAGAACCTTCGACCCGCAAGGATCCCGGGAGGTGGGGGACGAAGAGAGGCAGAGAAGGAGGAGGAGGAAGGAAAAGAAAAGAAAAGGGGGAGTGAAAATAAGAGCAGTCCGAGCAATAAATAAATATTGCTGGGCTGCTTTCCAAAAATCCTCAGCACGGAACTAAAAGTTGCAAGTGTTTTGTGAGTTCAAACAGTCCCTTCCAGACTAACACGTTTCATTAAAAGATACAAAGTTTGGTAAACTGAAGCTCGCTCTGTCCAATGCAAAAAAATCATCATCATCATATAATAATAATAATAATAATGATAATAATAATAATAATAATAATGATGATGATAATGATAATAATGATAATGATAATAATAATAATAATAATAATGATGATAATGATAATAATGATAATGATAATAATAATAATAATGATGATGATGATAATGATAATAATGATAATGATAATAATAATAATAATAATAATAATGATGATGATGATGATGATAATGATAATGATAATAATAATAATAATAATAATAATAATAATAATAATAATAATAATAATAATATTCAGCCGTGCTTCGCTTTGATGGCAGCCTGACGTAAAATGGGGGGCAGGGGGATACATACACGGTTAGGGAAAAATAACAAAACAATGTTTTGGGCTCAATTGCAGTCTTAAATTGAGGACTACCGGTACTTGCAATTTGAACCTTATTGGACACTTCATTCCTGGAGGGTTTTTAAAGAACAGACTGGACAATCCTTTGTCTGAAACAGTATAGGATCTCTTGCTTGAGGAGTGGGGACTGGACTAGAAGATCACTGTTAGTTTGGGATATGTTCAGAGCCCACACATCTGATGACATAAAAAAATTGGCAAAGTCATCTCAAGTCACTTTGGCCGTTATTCCAGGTGGGCTTACATCTGTATTGCAGCCCCTAGATGTCAGTTTAAATAAACCTTTCAAGGACCATGTGCGAAGGATGTGGCATGAATGGATGACATCTGGTCAAGCTCGTCTGACAAAAGTTGGAAATCTGAGAAAGCCAGACATAGAACTAATAGCACAGTGGGTTCGTGATGCATGGGAAGATATTCCAGAGGACATGGTGCAACGTGCCTTCAAGAAATGTGGCATTAGTAATGCTATGGATGGCAGTGAAGACAGCGCATTGTATGAGAGTGACAGCAGTGATGATGACGACTGTGAACTCAGTGATGACGACAACGTATATGCGGATAACATCACAGAAGCTGAAGTAGCTGAAGCTCTGTTTGGACAAACAGATGATGAGGAGGAGAACTCCAGTTTTGAGGGATTTTAGCTCTCGTTAGCTTGGTTGCTGTTACTTTTAAAGATACTGTATTTTTGATACCATATTCTTTTTGGGGACCCCCTTTTGCACTTTTATTGTTTTTCGTTCAAATAAATATTCATGTTATTTTACTTGGCTCTATCTTTATTTTTTACATTGACCAGTAGCTGCCTCATTTCCCACCCTCGGCTTATACTCGAGTCAATAGTTTTTCCCAGTTTTTGTGGTAAAATTAGGTACCTCGGCTTATATTCGGATCGGCTTATACTCGAGTATATACGGTAACTGCAAAATGCTGAGCCAATAAATTCTTCCTAACGGGAGCATAAGGAACAGAATTCAATTGTTGCCTCATCAACATTTATGCTTCCTGCTGTGTGTATTTGTCAGCTGGTTCCTGTTCTTCTCAAATGAGCAGTTCCTACTTTATGAAGGGGATACACAACGCTCCAAAGGCAGGCACTCTGCAGCTGAATTTCTCAACTAGCAGGATAGGAACAATGTAAAGCAAATACTTGCTAATGGGAAAAGGACTTACAATACTCACAAACACTGCAAAGATTTGGTATTGCAAATGGGTAGCTTTGTAGTGTGAAAACACTGTAGTTGAGGCCAAAATAAACTAGTTCAGCTGTTGAAGGCATAGGATCACAGAGGTGTGAAGAGCTGGTTTTGGATGACTGCAGAGAGACTGTATGAAAATACCTTTCCCAAACTGACTTTCCGTTTCTTTATATATTTCAGGTGAGGTTTAAGTTGACAATTTTCAATAGGAATGCAAAATTTTATCATGTGCTATTATTCAGTATTTTGCTTCCATTCACATTATATAGAAATGAATTCACTCTGATGATGACCCAATTCTTACAAAAAAAGTTTATAATGGCAGAGGGCACTAATGGAACACATCACCCACCCAGGAGGCATATGTTGAGCCTCTCAGCTAATAGCCATGAATAGACCATTTTTTGCTTTCTCTCTTGCTTTTGAAAGTTTGCATGTTCTGTCATGATCAAAGCTGTTTTGTACAAGTTGGATGTAATGATATGTTAATTTATATATTGTTTTACGTTTGAGTGTCCTTGAACACTATAATTATATGAAGTGCAAATTACTAACTTTTTCTTAGACATTCATAATTTCAATTTAATAATAGGAAAGGAGCCTGGCTAAGCTATCTGATCTAATTCATCTGAAATATTCCATTGGCAATTAGCAAATATGGCTATGCAGTGATATGGATTCAAAAGAGAAAAGTTAATTTAGAGTCTGTTTGGGTATGTAGATTTCATCTATAGGCATGTCTTTAAACCAAATGTGTCTTTTCCTGGGATTACATGATGGAAAAGATACAACTCCTTTAAGGAATGGCCAACAGGTGTGGCATGAGGGCCCTGCGCATTGGGATTCACTGTCTACGCAGTCCTTTTAGTAAATTTTTTTTATTAATAACTAAGTATCTTATATAATTGTTTTATGGCACCAGTTTTCTTGAATCTGTGCCACTATATTACATGTACCTCCTAGCTAGGAACAAATAGACTTCCAACTATCAACAATATACCAGGTGGTTTCATGTAGACGTTAGTTGAAAAGAGAGAACAAAACACAATATTTCCTCTCCCAACCACCTAGAATCTGCTTAGGAAGATGGGAAACTAGGAGAAAACAGTGGCCCAAATCCCAATGCTCACAAGTGGTCTACAAAGATATTTCCTTTTCTTTTTCTTTAGAATTCAAGGCCCCTTTAGGTTTACCGTATATACTCGAGTATAAGCCGAGTTTTTCAGCACATTTTTTGTGCTGAAAAACGTCCCCTCGGCTTATACTCGGGTCTATACGGCTTATACTCAAGTTTTGTTTTTTTTTTAAGCCCCTCGGCTTATACTCGAGTATATACGGCTTATACTCGAGTTTTTTTTTTCTTTTTTTCACATTTTACCGGACTGAAGCCCTGCCGGTGCAGTGAGAGGCGGGCGGGGAGCCGCCAGCCTTCTCAGCTGAGGGAGGGAGGGTTTCCCCAACCGGTAGGTGCCTCATTTCCCACCCTCGGCTTATACTCGAGTCCCCAGTTTACCCCAGTTTTTGGGGTAAAATTGGGGACCTCGGCTTATACTCGGATCGGCTTATATTCGAGTATATACGGTATCTAATTATTTTTTAATTATTTCACTTTTTTACCCTTCTGGCATATGAAACCATAGGGACAGTTTGTTAACTATTATTTTTTTTAATCTGGTAGTAGACCTCAGCATAATCACAAAGGAGTCTGCTTGAACCCATATATCTTCTCATTTTATTGGAAAAACCTTTCATATAACGGCTTTTTCAAAAAAGGTTTACTTTTTATTATACTTGATGTCATATTAGCAAGAAGCATCTTCTAATCAAAATAATGCTCTATTGGGCCATCTTAGGTATAAAAATTATCCGCTATAAGTTACTTTTTATTCCTAGCAATCAGATTGATATATTGTCTCCATGACAATCTGTCTTCAACCTGTTCTTTCAAATCTCCCAGTGGTGTATCTATTGCCACTGCAGCTGGCTCCATGTGGTGGAATGTACACCTGCAGTAGCAGAGAGGGAATACTTTGCCAACTCTGAGCCTTTCCAGAAAAAGGCCTGGATGTAACCCTGAACCTCTTCTCCCCTCTCCATCCAGCTCAGGATTTGCACAATATTGTTGGAAGAAATATCCTCCTGGTTCAGTTCCAAGCCAGGAGAAAGACACTGGAAACATGGAGGCTGATTGGAAAGGTGGTTTATTGATGAAGCAGAACCACATGGGTTTGTCGTTCTGGGCAGCTGACAAAATGGAGTTGAGAGTGGATGGCTTTTATATCTTCCTTTGGGCTTTGCACTGAGCTTCCTGTTCCTGTGCAAGAACATGTATTCTATTGGTTGTTGTCAGATTCCTATGGGGTCATGTAGGGGTTATGTATGGGTCATAGCTAGCTCTATAGGCCAGATGTGTCAAACTCACATTGTCATGGCAGCGTCACGTGACATATTGGGACTTTTTTTCCTCTTTGCTAAGCCAGGCATGAGCATGGCCAGCGTGTGACACACGGGCTGGGAATTTGACAGCCCTGCTTTAGGTAAAAGAGAAAATGCAAACCCTAGGTCCATGATGGCGAATCTATGCCATGCGTGCCACAGGTGGCACGTGGAGCCATATCTGTGGGCATGCGAGTGTTGCCCTAGCTCAGCTCCAGCGCACATGAGTGCACCAGCCAGCTGATTTTCAGGCCCACTGGAATTTGGGAAACGGGTTGTTTCCGGTCTCTGGAGGGCCTCTGCAGGGGTGGGAAAGGCCATTTTTGCCCTTCCCAGGCTCCAAGAAAGCCTCTGGAGCCTGGGGAGGGCGAAAAATGGGCCTACTGGGCCTGCCGTGCCATCACGTGCCAAAAGTGGGGGGAGCATGGGGGGGTGCATGCGGGGGGCAGGGTGCATTGAATTATGGGTATGGGCATGCATTTGTGACCTCCCCCCGCTTTTGACACATGACGGCAAAAAGGTTAGCCATCACTGCCCTAGGTGCTTGTTTGAGCTAATTTGGTTGAAGTTTGGACTGCTCTAGAGTGATGCAATGAAGGGGCTTGTGCTCTGAAAGGGTATTGGGCAATTCCTATTGTGGCTTAATGCCTTTGTCCTGATTGGGATCTTGAATGAGGGACTAATCCTACCATGCTGCCTTTGTTCAGACTTTGCTACAGGGAGTTTCAACATATCCCCTCCTGAATGAATCTGCATTTCTAAAATGTGTGTCCTCAGTTTCTGCTTGGGGGACAGGGAGCTTGGGGCTGCTTTCTGAATAGGCTGGCCCAATCTTAATGGGCACAAATTAAGCTGGGGGCTATTAAGAAAGACTTGGGGGGGGGGGAGAAAGAAGATTTACCTACAATTGGAGAATGGACAAGTAAAGTATCAAATTTAGTAGAAAATTTCTGCGTATTTGAAAGACTGTACACAAGAAAAATATTTTTGGAATTGAGAATGTGGATTGATTATATTCAAAATAAGTATCAGATAAAAAATATCAATTAGTTTTTGAGTGAAGTTAGGATTTGTTTTGTATTAGTATGTTTAAGAAAGAGGGGAATTGATATTGTGAAGATGTGAGTGATTGAGGATTATGTTTTATGTTTTATTTTAGATTATGTTTGTTAGACATTATACCCTGTATTCTGTTCTGGGAAGTCTCGGGGGGGGAGGGGGGGGAAGATTACAAACTGATTGATTGCTAATGTACAGGAATAATTGAAGAATTAATTAAGTTGGAATGGTGCAAAGTCGGGGCTGCTCAGCAACCACTCCAGAAGGGAAAGGGTAGGGAGAGAGGAGAAGAGAGAAGGAAGAAAGTAGGTAGGTAGGTAGGAAAGAAGGTAGGGGGAAGAAGGGATAGAAGGAGAAGAAGGAGGGGAAGTGAGAGGGTTAGAAAGGGCAGAAGTGAGAAGTGGGAAGGAGGAGTGGAAGTAGGAAAGTGAGGTGGAGGAAGGATGGGGAAAGTAGAGGAGGGTAGAGAAGGGTAGAAAGCTTTAAGGGTGGGAGAGGCGGTTGGGCAGGCCCAAATGAGTACAATTTAAGGGAAGGAATAACTGTTGCATAACTTAATTGTACTGTACACTGGTTAAATTGTTGGATATATTATGGGAAATAAAAACTTTTTTTAAAAAAAAGACAGACTTGGGGCTGCTTTCTGTCTCCAAGAGCATGTTTATCCATTTCTCCTTTAGGGAAATATAATATTCTGCCTTTTAATATTTCCAAAATATTTCATTCTTCTGGGGGCGGGTGCTAACTTTCTACAATATGTTATTCCAAGCTTCTTTCTAGGAAGTCTCTAAGTTGGCAAAGTCACATCCCATCACAGACTGTCCATTTTGTTGCTCCTCGTCCTCTTCTTTTGTCCTACTGTTTCCAGCATTAGAGCCTTTTCCGTAGAACTGGGATTTTGAATGGTGTGTCAGAAGTAGGATGATTTGAGCCTAATCATTTGTGCCTTGAATGAGGATTCTGGGTTGGTTTGGCTGGTTTGATAAATCATTGGGGGTGGGGAATCTAGACATAAAAAACAGGGTTTTTCCCCCAGCTGCCTAACAACAGTCACCATGTGGAAAGAACTAAATAATCAGACACATTGTCATAGATAATTTTTCCAACTAAAGTGAGAATGTAATTATTGATAATTCTGTTTAAATCTCAGCAATGAACATATTACCTTGCTTTTGAAAATTACACAAGCCCACTTAAGCTCTTTTTGTTGCCTCTCCTTTTTTTGGTAATTTTCTAATGTATAGGTAATTTAATAAAGGCTTTGTAAGATGTTAGTGGGTTACTTTAGAAGAGTGGTTTAATAGAGATTTTAATTTTGGATTAAACTCTTCCTATGTGTGCACACAGGGACACCTGAATTATGTATGCCATTAAAATATGACTCAAGTTGTTTCAGGGCTGAAAGACATTAGAACAGAATCTCCTCCCCACTTTTGTGGGTAATCTTCTCAGGAAAGGCATTGTAACAGGATTAAAAAAGGAGGGGGGTAGATATCTTGCAGGCAGAGTTTGAAAAGAAACAACACATCAATATTGCAGTTACTAAAAGATAATGCAGTTTCAACAAAATGCAGTTTCAACAACTGATGAGGAAGAAAAAACTGGATTCACATGCTTCAGGAACAGGTAAAATCATTTAAACACACAGTAAATGCAAGACTGAATTTTTTTTTTTCTCTTGTAAGTGAACTTAAAACATTTCCTCATAAACTTATCTTGTAAGTGAACTTAAAATGTTTCCTTATAAACTTGAGTTGTTACTTTAAGATAGAGAGGAGAAAAAAAAACAAATAGGATGAAAAGTCCTTTTTACTATTTTGTTGGCCGGACAAAGACAGGAAAAAGGCTTTCCTTTTTTTTTCTCTCTCTTCCCCATTTTCATTGCTTCAACCTTTTGTTTTTCTCTAACAATTTAAAATTCTTGTCTCTAGAGATCAGATACATTTTACAGTTACAATTACTTCAAGGGCCCACAAAGACAGACATACACACATAAAAACAAGGAGGACAGAGAGGAAAACAAAACTCTGAGATTTACACACACACTGATCATTCCCGCCATAAATCTCAGTTAAATTAGGGAAGGCACAAATCTTAACAGACAGACCACGTGGTTCCATAGAAGACAGAGAAAGAGACAAACAAAACAAAACAAAACAAAACAAAACCCAAACATTCCTATTTATATATTTCCTTTTCTTTTCTTTAGAATTCAAGGCCCCTTTAGGTTTATCAGTATAAGCCGAGTTTTTCAGCACATTTTTTGTGCTGAAAAACGTCCCCTCGGCTTATACTCGGGTCTATACGGCTTATACTCAAGTTTTGTTTTTTTTAAGCCCCTCGGCTTATACTCGAGTATATACGGCTTATACTCGAGTTTTTTTTTTCTTTTTTTCACATTTTACCGGACTGAAGCCCTGCCGGTGCAGTGAGAGGGCGGGGCGGGGGAGCCGCCAGCCTTCTCAGCTGAGGGAGGGAGGGTTTCCCCAACCGGTAGGTGCCTCATTTCCCACCCTCGGCTTATACTCGAGTCCCCAGTTTACCCCAGTTTTTGGGGTAAAATTGGGGACCTCGGCTTATACTCGGATCGGCTTATATTCGAGTATATACGGTATCTAATTATTTTTTAATTATTTCACTTTTTTACCCTTCTGGCATATGAAACCATAGGGACAGTTTGTTAACTATTATTTTTTTTAATCTGGTAGTAGACCTCAGCATAATCACAAAGGAGTCTGCTTGAACCCATATATCTTCTCATTTTATTGGAAAAACCTTTCATATAACGGCTTTTTCAAAAAAGGTTTACTTTTTATTATACTTGATGTCATATTAGCAAGAAGCATCTTCTAATCAAAATAATGCTCTATTGGGCCATCTTAGGTATAAAAATTATCCGCTATAAGTTACTTTTTATTCCTAGCAATCAGATTGATATATTGTCTCCATGACAATCTGTCTTCAACCTGTTCTTTCAAATCTCCCAGTGGTGTATCTATTGCCACTGCAGCTGGCTCCATGTGGTGGAATGTACACCTGCAGTAGCAGAGAGGGAATACTTTGCCAACTCTGAGCCTTTCCAGAAAAAGGCCTGGATGTAACCCTGAACCTCTTCTCCCCTCTCCATCCAGCTCAGGATTTGCACAATATTGTTGGAAGAAATATCCTCCTGGTTCAGTTCCAAGCCAGGAGAAAGACACTGGAAACATGGAGGCTGATTGGAAAGGTGGTTTATTGATGAAGCAGAACCACATGGGTTTGTCGTTCTGGGCAGCTGACAAAATGGAGTTGAGAGTGGATGGCTTTTATATCTTCCTTTGGGCTTTGCACTGAGCTTCCTGTTCCTGTGCAAGAACATGTATTCTATTGGTTGTTGTCAGATTCCTATGGGGTCATGTAGGGGTTATGTATGGGTCATAGCTAGCTCTATAGGCCAGATGTGTCAAACTCACATTGTCATGGCAGCGCCACGTGACATATTGGGACTTTTTTTCCTCTTTGCTAAGCCAGGCATGAGCATGGCCAGCGTGTGACACACGGGCTGGGAATTTGACAGCCCTGCTTTAGGTAAAAGAGAAAATGCAAACCCTAGGTCCATGATGGCGAATCTATGCCATGCGTGCCACAGGTGGCACGTGGAGCCATAACTGTGGACATGCGAGTGTTGCCCTAGCTCAGCTCCAGCGCACATGAGTGCACCAGCCAGCTGATTTTCAGGCCCACTGGAATTTGGGAAACGGGTTGTTTCCGGTCTCTGGAGGGCCTCTGCAGGTGGGAAAGGTTATTTGCCTTCCCAGGCTCCAAGAAAGCCTCTGGAGCCTGGGAGGCGAAAATGGGCCTACTGGGCCTGCCGTGCCATCACGTGCCAAAAGTGGGGAGCATGGGGGTGCATGCGGGGCAGGGTGCATTGAATTATGGGTATAAAGTCCTTTTTACTATTTTGTTGGCCGGACAAAGACAGGAAAAAGGCTTTCCTTTTTTTTTCTCTCTCTTCCCCATTTTCATTGCTTCAACCTTTTGTTTTTCTCTAACAATTTAAAATTCTTGTCTCTAGAGATCAGATACATTTTACAGTTACAATTACTTCAAGGGCCCACAAAGACAGACATACACACATAAAAACAAGGAGGACAGAGAGGAAAACAAAACTCTGAGATTTACACACACACTGATCATTCCCGCCATAAATCTCAGTTAAATTAGGGAAGGCACAAATCTTAACAGACAGACCACGTGGTTCCATAGAAGACAGAGAAAGAGACAAACAAACAAACAAACAAAACAAAAACCCAAACATTCCTATTTATATATTTCCCTTTTCTTTTAAGTACCTTTATTTAGCCAAATTTGTTTCCTATTCTCATCTTTATTACACAATTTCCTCAATTTCTTTTTCCGCATACCAGGTAAAACTGGCAGCCTCCGGGCACTCAGGGCCCCAAGCAGATTTCCTGCTTCCTTTTTTTCTCTCTCTTCCCCATTTTCATTGCTTCAACCTTTTGTTTTTTTTAAGCCTCGGCTTATACTCGAGTATATACGGCTTATACTCGAGTTTTTTCTTTTCACATTTTACGGACTGAAGCCCTGCGGTGCAGTGAGAGGCGGGCGGGAGCCGCCAGCCAGCCTTCTCAGCTGAGGGAGGGAGGTTTCAACCGGTAGGTGCCTCATTTCCCACCTCGGCTTATACTCGAGTCCCCAGTTTACCCCAGTTTTGGGGTAAAATGGACCTCGGCTTATACTCGGATCGGCTTATATTCGGTATATACGGTATCTAATTATTTTTTAATTATTTCACTTTTTTACCCTTCTGGCATATGAAACCATAGGGACAGTTTGTTAACTATTATTTTTTTTAATCTGGTAGTAGACCTCAGCATAATCACAAAGGAGTCTGCTTGAACCCATATATCTTCTCATTTTATTGGAAAAACCTTTCATATAACGGCTTTTTCAAAAAAGGTTTACTTTTTATTATACTTGATGTCATATTAGCAAGAAGCATCTTCTAATCAAAATAATGCTCTATTGGGCCATCTTAGGTATAAAAATTATCCGCTATAAGTTACTTTTTATTCCTAGCAATCAGATTGATATATTGTCTCATGACAATCTGTCTTCAACCTGTTCTTTCAAATCTCCCAGTGGTGTATCTATTGCCACTGCAGCTGGCTCCATGTGGTGGAATGTACACCTGCAGTAGCAGAGAGGAATACTTTGCCAACTCTGAGCCTTTCCAGAAAAGGCCTGGATGTAACCCTGAACCTCTTCTCCCTCTCCATCCAGCTCAGGATTTGCACAATATTGTTGGAAGAAATATCCTCCTGGTTCAGTTCCAAGCCAGGAGAAAGACACTGGAAACATGGAGGCTGATTGGAAAGGTGGTTTATTGATGAAGCAGAACCACATGGGTTTGTCGTTCTGGGCAGCTGACAAAATGGAGTTGAGAGTGGATGGCTTTTATATCTTCCTTTGGGCTTTGCACTGAGCTTCCTGTTCCTGTGCAAGAACATGTATTCTATTGGTTGTTGTCAGATTCCTATGGGGTCATGTAGGGGTTATGTATGGGTCATAGCTAGCTCTATAGGCCAGATGTGTCAAACTCACATTGTCATGGCAGCGCCACGTGACATATTGGGACTTTTTTTCCTCTTTGCTAAGCCAGGCATGAGCATGGCCAGCGTGTGACACACGGGCTGGGAATTTGACAGCCCTGCTTTAGGTAAAAGAGAAAATGCAAACCCTAGGTCCATGATGGCGAATCTATGCCATGCGTGCCACAGGTGGCACGTGGAGCCATATCTGTGGACATGCGAGTGTTGCCCTAGCTCAGCCCCAGCGCACATGAGTGCACCAGCCAGCTGATTTTCAGGCCCACTGGAATTTGGGAAACGGGTTGTTTCCGGTCTCTGGAGGGCCTCTGCAGGTGGGAAAGGTTATTTGCCTTCCCAGGCTCCAAGAAAGTCTCTGGATCCTGGGGAGGGCGAAAAACGGGCCTACTAGGTCCACCGTGCCATCACGTGCCAAAAGTGGGGGGAGCATGGGGGGGTGCATGCGGGGGGCAGGGTGCATTGAATTATGGGTATGGGCATGCATTTGTGACCTCCCCCCGCTTTTGACACATGACGGCAAAAAGGTTAGCCATCACTGCCCTAGGTGCTTGTTTGAGCTAATTTGGTTGAAGTTTGGACTGCTCTAGAGTGATGCAATGAAGGGGCTTGTGCTCTGAAAGGGTATTGGGCAATTCCTATTGTGGCTTAATGCCTTTGTCCTGATTGGGATCTTGAATGAGGGACTAATCCTACCATGCTGCCTTTGTTCAGACTTTGCTACAGGGAGTTTCAACATATCCCCTCCTGAATGAATCTGCATTTCTAAAATGTGTGTCCTCAGTTTCTGCTTGGGGGACAGGGAGCTTGGGGCTGCTTTCTGAATAGGCTGGCCCAATCTTAATGGGCACAAATTAAGCTGGGGGCTATTAAGAAAGACTTGGGGGGGGGGAGAAAGAAGATTTACCTACAATTGGAGAATGGACAAGTAAAGTATCAAATTTAGTAGAAAATTTCTGCGTATTTGAAAGACTGTACACAAGAAAAATATTTTTGGAATTGAGAATGTGGATTGATTATATTCAAAATAAGTATCAGATAAAAAATATCAATTAGTTTTTGAGTGAAGTTAGGATTTGTTTTGTATTAGTATGTTTAAGAAAGAGGGGAATTGATATTGTGAAGATGTGAGTGATTGAGGATTATGTTTTATGTTTTATTTTAGATTATGTTTGTTAGACATTATACCCTGTATTCTGTTCTGGGAAGTCTCGGGGGCGGGGGGGGAAGGGGGAAGATTACAAACTGATTGATTGCTAATGTACAGGAATAATTGAAGAATTAATTAAGTTGGAATGGTGCAAAGTCGGGGCTGCTCAGCAACCACTCCAGAAGGGAAAGTGTAGGGAGAGAGGAGAAGAGAGAAGGTAGAAAGTAGGTAGGTAGGTAGGAAAGAAGGGAGGGGGAAGAAGGGATAGAAGGAGAAGAAGGAGGGGAAGTGAGAGGGTTAGAAAGGGCAGAAGTGAGAAGTGGGAAGGAGGAGTGGAAGTAGGAAAGTGAGGTGGAGGAAGGATGGGGAAAGTAGAAGAAGGTAGAGAAGGGTAGAAAGCTTTAAGGGTGGGAGAGGCGGTTGGGCAGGCCCAAATGAGTACAATTTAAGGGAAGGAATAACTGTTGCATAACTTAATTGTACTGTACACTGGTTAAATTGTTGGATATATTATGGGAAATAAAAACTTTTTTTAAAAAAAAGACAGACTTGGGGGCTGCTTTCTGTCTCCAAGAGCATGTTTATCCATTTCTCCTTTAGGGAAATATAATATTCTGCCTTTTTAATATTTCCAAAAATATTTCATTCTTCTGGGGGCGGGTGCTAACTTTCTACAATATGTTATTCCAAGCTTCTTTCTAGGAAGTCTCTAAGTTGGCAAAGTCACATCCCATCACAGACTGTCCATTTTGTTGCTCCTCGTCCTCTTCTTTTGTCCTACTGTTTCCAGCATTAGAGCCTTTTCCGTAGAACTGGGATTTTGAATGGTGTGTCAGAAGTAGGATGATTTGAGCCTAATCATTTGTGCCTTGAATGAGGATTCTGGGTTGGTTTGGCTGGTTTGATAAATCATTGGGGGTGGGGAATCTAGACATAAAAAACAGGGTTTTTCCCCCAGCTGCCTAACAACAGTCACCATGTGGAAAGAACTAAATAATCAGACACATTGTCATAGATAATTTTTCCAACTAAAGTGAGAATGTAATTATTGATAATTCTGTTTAAATCTCAGCAATGAACATATTACCTTGCTTTTGAAAATTACACAAGCCCACTTAAGCTCTTTTTGTTGCCTCTCCTTTTTTTGGTAATTTTCTAATGTATAGGTAATTTAATAAAGGCTTTGTAAGATGTTAGTGGGTTACTTTAGAAGAGTGGTTTAATAGAGATTTTAATTTTGGATTAAACTCTTCCTATGTGTGCACACAGGGACACCTGAATTATGTATGCCATTAAAATATGACTCAAGTATAGCATTATTTTCCAAGCCTCTCATATAAAAAGTAATCCTACAGTGTTTTAGAAAAGTAATAATTCTTTCTATTGTTTGGCAATATATACATAATTAGCATAATAACCAGCTTGTTGATAAATGAAGCAAGCATATTAAGCTTTCACTAGGCAAGTTTTGACATGCAGATAATCACAATAGTATTTTCTTCTATTCAGTCTGTGAAGCAGGAAAAATTACTGTAATTAATTAAGTACAATTAAAAGTTAAAATGAATAGGTAATTTACTAAAGGCATGATTCATTAAACTGAATGTATTCAAAATCTGAAGACAAATATAAAGGCACCTCATCCTATGGGAGTGAATTGTATTAGAAAATAATTGTCGGTTGTTTAAAGAACTATTTTTTTATCTCCTGAATCTGCTACCAAATCAATTTAATTGGACACTCTCAAATTATAGGTCCAAGGGCAAAAGAAAAAATGTTATCAACTTTTTTACATTTTTGTGGTAAAATATGAGTTTTTAAATTTTTTCTCTAGACAAACAGGATTTATAGAATTTGGGGTTGTTTTCAACAGTCGCCTTCTAATCTCTGCAGAGCTAAATCAAATGCTCATTTGAGAAATGAGGCTGAAATAATTCGTAGTTGAATTTCCTGTTCCTCTGCTGTTCTTCATTCAGGAGTCAGCACAACAAACAGTCATTGATGGTCAAATTTCTACGTCACCTCCATTTATCATTCTTCAGTGTATTGTAAATAATTTGAAGCCAAACTACAACCGTTGGCTTATCTGCCATCTTTGAAAAGCTGAAAAAACTCAGGCAACATCATGAACCTTAGAGTTCATGTTTAGAGAAAGTATCTCTCCCTTCCCACCACCAGATGATGTGCAACCATGGTTACAGCTATTGACTGCAAACAGGCTATAGCTTCTCCTTCAGTGATTTCAAAGTGCTTCTGACTAAAACAGAGGAGCTTTGTCTAGCTTCTCCTCATAGAAACCAGTCATATCCAGTGGTGGGTTGCTCCTGGTTCTGTCCGGTTCTTGAAAATCGGTAGTAAAAGCGGGGGGAGGCTCTGCCCACATGCCCGGACGTCATAATTGACGATCTGCGCACGTGCAGAAGCGTGCATGCGCTCCCATTGCGAACCGGTAGTAAAGGTAAGTAGAACCCACCCCTGGTCATATCCCCTTATCAAGAATCAGAAAAATGTCCAGTTTATTAAAAGCAGGGTTAGGGCAAGGAGTACCACTTTATTTCTTCATTGCATGATGTTGGGCTTAAGGAGAATTTTGTTGCGCCAAGAACTGTGGCAGGTTGACAGTTTTGTCTTCACATATTACTCTTAATCAGTTCTGGTTACTGTGGTTCCTGATTAACTCATAGTGTGTATATTGCAAGTTGAAAAAGGACTGATTCAAAAGTCAGTCAGTTGTTCCCAACTTGCTTGTTTCAGTTGTGTGGAATTCAGACTCCCAGAATTCTTAGAAATGTCCATTCTAGATAGAAAATTCTGGGAGTCTGAAGTCCATACATCAAAGAATTTCCAAAAACTCTAATATGCTTACAGATGCCATGTGGTAAATGATCACAAGAGAAATGATCTTTATAATGATAGCTTCTTATCATTATAAGAACTGCAGAAAAAATAATTGCTACCAACCTGCCTTCCATTGAGGACCTGTATACTGCACGAATCAAGAAGAGGGCCGTGAAAATATTTACAGACCCCTCGCATCCTGGACATAAACTGTTTCAACTCCTACCCTCAAAACGACGCTATAGAGCACTGCACACCAGAACAACTAGACACAAGAACAGTTTTTTCCCGAAGGCCATCACTCTGCTAAACAAATAATTCCATCAACACTGTCAAACTATTTACTGAATCTGCACTACTATTAATCTTCTCATTGTTCCCATCACCAATCTCTTTCCATTTATGACTGTATGACTATAACTTGTTGCTGGCAATCCTTATGATTTATATTGATATATTGACCATCAATTGTGTTGTAAATGTCATACCTTGATGAACGTATCTTTTCTTTTATGTACACTGAGAGCATATGCACCAAGACAAATTCCTTGTGTGTCCAATCACACTTGGCCAATAAAAATTCTATTCTATTCTATTCTATTCTATTCTATTCTATTCTATTCTATTCTATTCTATTCTATTCTATTATAACAGTAACATCATTAGAAAGGCTTACTTGCTACTGATAGTTATTCACTGTTTTTGAAACCGTGTGTGTGGCAGAGAGAGAGAGACTAACTGACTCTGGGATTATTACTTTGGTTTGTGATCTGTAAATTAGGCTTGTTTTAGTGGTTTACATCAGCCTGAATTTCATACAGCTACTAGGAAGACATGTATTCTTACCTGAATTTATGCTTTGAAATTCATTATTATTTTTATATAATTGGAAAATAGCTGTCTTTGATCATGAATAAAATGAAGAAACTTTTAAAAAAGTTTTTCCCAGCACTTGTATTGAATAACATTTCAATGTTGCTTTTATTGTATTATTGCTGGTGTTCAGTTATTAACCACCTATTACTGCAGTTTGTCATTTTACTTTAGTTCTAATTCTTGGAAATACATAGTTTTACAAAGTCATTTTGGTACAGTGGTTAAAAACATCAGGCTAAAATTTGGCAGACTCTGAATGTCTGTAGAGATTCTCAGTCATCCAAGTCATGGTTGTCCCAAAGGTGCTTTTTCAGGAGGCAACTGAACTTTCTTGCTTTTTCTTTGTAGATGTTTCACTTCTCATCCAAGAAGCTTCTTCAGCTGTGACAGGATAGTGGAGAATGGAAGGATTTATATTCCCTGCAGACAGCTAATTATTTGCATCTAAAAGACCAGGGGTGCCAAACTCGTGTCATCACGTGACATATCATGACTTTTCCCCCCTTCGCTAAACCGGGATGGGCATGGCCAGCGCGTGATGCATCCGGCCCATGGGCTGCAAATTTGATATCCCTGCTTTAGAGGGTCATTGAAGCATTTGAAGGTTTATCTGTGTCCTTAGGATCACCTGAGTATTGCTCCTGGTTCCTGTACTCTGCAATTTTTTTTTCTCTGCAAATCCATTCCTACTCTCACACCATTCCAAGGGTATTCATCCCAAATTGTGCAGCTCAAAGTCTGTAGAGATCCTCAGTCATCCAGGTCATGGTTGTCCCAAAGGTGCTTTTTCAAGAGGCAACTGGACTTTCTTGCTTTTTTCTTTGAAGACGTTTCACTTCGCATCCAAGAAATTTCTTTATCTCTGACAGGATAGTGGGGAATGGAACTCTGAATGCTAATCCTGGTTTAGACATAATGCCAGCTGTGTGACTTTGTGTTAGTCACTTATTCTCAACCCCAGAAAAGAGGCAGTAGCTAACCAATTTTGAAAACATTGCCACAAAATCTACATGGGATTGTCCTGGCATCAAAAACAACCCAAAACCCAACACCATCTTATTAAAGGTGCATTAGGAAATATAATCTATGTCAGGCCCTGGGTAGGGACTGTATTTGTAATGTTTTAATCTCAGGTATTGAGGAGTTGTATGCTGCCTCAGATTAAAGTGGTCCAAGTGTTCTATAAATGAGTAACATTTTAATACGTTCATGACGTATTTCTCTCCTTACAAACATGCATTGGGTAGGTTAGCCAAGTCATGATTGATCCAAGACTATTTAGGGAACACTTTGGATGACTAGAAATTTTTACCTGTTCTCTAGTCCTAGATTTTATTTAATTAATAAAAGGACAAATTTGGGAGCAGAAAGAGTTTAATTATGGAGAACTAATCATGAGATATACTTATGATGTAAATATCAGTAAAGAATGGGGAAAATTGAACAGAGCATAATCTGCTGGAATTTTTTTTTCTGGACCAGATAATTAATTCTTATATTTTTTTTTTGGTTAGGAAGCACCTTCAGAAGCAGTTCTCATTTATAAAAATATAAAATTAATGTCCAATGTTCTATTTTCCCCATTCTCTCCCCCCACCCTACCCCACCCTGCTTCCCTTCAGCTTCAGATATCATTATGCAGAAATTGTGGATTGCAACCTTGTTGTTATCAGCCTTGATTTAATAAACTTGACCAACTTTCCCTTATCCTTAAATAGTTAATAACAGAATAACAGAACTGGAAAGGATTTTGGAAGTCTTCTAGTCCAACCTCTTGCTATATACAATTTTAGACCAATGGCTGTCCAATCTCTTCTTAAAAACCTCCAGTGTTGGACCGCACACAACTTCTGGAGGCAAATCATTCCACTGATTAATTGTTCTAACTGTCAGAAATTCCTGCATAGTTCTAGGTTGGATCTCTCCCTGATTAATTTCCATCCTTTCTTCTTGTCCTGCCTTCTGGTGTTTTGGAGAATAGCTTGACTCCCTCTTCTTTGTAGCAGCCCCTTACATATTGGAACATTGCTACCCCTAGTGCTTTTCATTAAACTAAAGATAAAGGTTCGCTTCCTAGTGTCCAACTCTAGGGTGCGATGCTCATGTCCATAATCTTGATTCTACCCCTCTGTTAATGCAGACTAGGATTGCATTAGCTTTTTTGGCAGCTGCAGCACACTGCTGGCTCATATTTAAGTGATTATCCACTAGGACTCCAAGATCCCTCTCACAATTTCTGCTATTGAGTCAGATATTACCTATTCTGTATTTGTGCATTTTGTTTTTCTTGTCTAAATATAGAACCATATATTTCTCACCATTGAATTTCATTTTGTTAGATAGAGCACAGTGTTCAAGTCTCTGGAGACCCTTCAGTATCTTGAGCCTATCTTCTGGAGTGTTCGCTATTCCTGCTAGCTTGGTATTGTTTACAAATTTGATGAGTTCTCCTTCTATCCCCTTATCTAAATCATTGATGAAAACATTGAAAAGTATTGGGTCTAAGACAGAACCTTGGAATATTTTCAAGTTCGGATGAATTAACATTGTAAATCTTTTTTACAAATCTTTTTCACAATGTGGTGAGTGTGGGCATTTAATAATAGAGACAATACAACAAGAGTTTAATTCAGTACCATCTGACCTGACCAAAATACCTGGACGGAGCAGAAATTTAGGAAAGTGAGAAGTAACCTCAAATCAAAATTTTGCAACCCTAATAATGGGTAGGCAATCTTTCTGGCCAAAAGTCCTATTGAAATTGTCAGGATATTTTTGATGGTTGCACTTGAAAATGGCTGTTATGGGGAACTTGGCTGTTCGCAGAATGGATACAGTGATAGGCATAATTAGTCACAAAGCATCCATTTACGAAAAATGAAGTATCCTCAGTATACCTCTTGCTTTCGCAGAGTTTTGAGATACCCATAGGCACTGCTGTATAAATCTGATTCTAGAAGCTAGTGCTTTCCTCTAAAGCATCCTGGCTTCCTGTTTTAATTTAATTAAAATCGTAATTTAAATAGAAATAGAGCAGGGAGCTTGGTAGACATCAAGGGAGGGGCCCGATGGGCAGCATATTGTCTACCTCTGGTTTATAGCATTGCTTCACCTGTTGGAAGCATAGTGGGCATCTGATTCTGCTGCAGATTAAATGCTGCTGTTGGTCTCTGCTGTTTGAAGTGCACTTTAATGAAAGTGCCCTTTCTCAGTAGTTGCTGTGAAAACCTGTGGAGAAAGATACCAGTAGCTGTGTTCAGGTGCACAACCAGAGAACCATCTGAGGAAATTGGCCAGACTTTCAAATAGGACACTGTCACAAAAGAAAAGACATAGAAGGCAAGGGAGCCGAGTCAAGACAGAAAATCAGGAAAAGGTTCTAGTTAAGTTTTTCAAAGAAACCACTGTGAAATTTTATTTAGGATATGTGTTGATTCTTAAGTGTATGTGATTTGGTGCATCTATACTTAACAATAATTACATAAATGAAACTGAATAAGCATAACAGATCCTCTGATATTGTTTTAGTAGACCTTTGTGTCATCCTTTATTTATTTTATGTTATTATATGAACTTTAAATGAATGCTATTACAGTTGTAGCTGCTATGAACATTAAGTATATCTATATAACCAAAGACCTAAACACACACACACACACACACACATATCTATATATCTATATCTATATATCTATATCTATATCTATATATCTATATCTATTTTCTGAGGTTTTGGCGGATGTTTATTTGTAGGTCTTTGGTTATTCGGGTTTTCTCCCGTGTAAAATTGGAAGTGTCTTGGCGACGTTTCGACGAAATCCCATTCGCCATCTTCAGGCTAGGTGTTTACAGCTTCGTGCTTCTAGGAGAAAAGGCTTCAGTCCTGTCACAAACCTTGGTCCAATTAGGCAAACTGCCAAAAGCCTTTCTTGGCAAATGTTCAGAAGTCACTGATACAAAAATAAATGCAAGAAGACAAAGCTACCAATGTTGTTTTCCAGCAAAATCCAAATGCCATTGCTGGTCTGTTTTAAGCCTTATGGGAGAGGCCAATAATCTCTTGGCCCTACTCCCAAGTTGTCCTCTTGCTTGCAGAGTTTTGAGATACCCATAGGCACTGCTGTATAAATCTGATTCTAGAAGCTAGTGCTTTCCTCTAAAGCATCCTGGCTTCCTGTTTTAATTTAATTAAAATCGTAATTTAAATAGAAATAGAGCAGGGAGCTTGGTAGACATCAAGGGAGGGGCCCGATGGGCAGCATATTGTCTACCTCTGGTTTATAGCATTGCTTCACCTGTTGGAAGCATAGTGGGCATCTGATTCTGCTGCAGATTAAATGCTGCTGTTGGTCTCTGCTGTTTGAAGTGCACTTTAATGAAAGTGCCCTTTCTCAGTAGTTGCTGTGAAAACCTGTGGAGAAAGATACCAGTAGCTGTGTTCAGGTGCACAACCAGAGAACCATCTGAGGAAATTGGCCAGACTTTCAAATAGGACACTGTCACAAAAGAAAAGACATAGAAGGCAAGGGAGCCGAGTCAAGACAGAAAATCAGGAAAAGGTTCTAGTTAAGTTTTTCAAAGAAACCACTGTGAAATTTTATTTAGGATATGTGTTGATTCTTAAGTGTATGTGATTTGGTGCATCTATACTTAACAATAATTACATAAATGAAACTGAATAAGCATAACAGATCCTCTGATATTGTTTTAGTAGACCTTTGTGTCATCCTTTATTTATTTTATGTTATTATATGAACTTTAAATGAATGCTATTACAGTTGTAGCTGCTATGAACATTAAGTATATCTATATAACCAAAGACCTAAACACACACACACACACACACACATATCTATATATCTATATCTATATATCTATATCTATATCTATATATCTATATCTATATCTATTTTCTGAGGTTTTCGCGGATGTTTATATGTAGGTCTTTGGTTATTCGGGTTTTCTCCCGTGTAAAATTGGAAGTGTCTTGGCGACGTTTCGACGAAATCCCATTCGCCATCTTCAGGCTAGGTGTTTACAGCTTCGTGCTTCTAGGAGAAAAGGCTTCAGTCCTGTCACAAACCTTGGTCCAATTAGGCAAACTGCCAAAAGCCTTTCTTGGCAAATGTTCAGAAGTCACTGATACAAAAATAAATGCAAGAAGACAAAGCTACCAATGTTGTTTTCCAGCAAAATCCAAATGCCATTGCTGGTCTGTTTTAAGCCTTATGGGAGAGGCCAATAATCTCTTGGCCCTACTCCCAAGTTGTCCTCTTTGCTTGAGTTGCTCTTGCCTTCTGGCAGCTCTTCTCATGTGTGCATTAGGAACAGGGTCCTCCTGTTCCTCTGCCTCACTAGTATCAGTCTCTGGAGGCTCTGGAGTCCACACCTCACTCCCCGATGGCCCTGGCCCCACCTCAGCCTCCGATGCAGAGCCCTGATCTGGGCCTGTCCCAGCTTCCAGGACTGTCCCATGCTCTTCCTCAGCCTCATCGCTGTCTGACTCCATTGCCAGCTCCGCAGGCTGTTGGAGGACCACAACAGGGTTCTGATGAAGACCAAAGCCCACCCCCTCCTCATCCTAGGGCACACAGGGAAGAACGAAGAGAGCAAAGTGGGTTGCGTGGCTTTCAAGGGAGGAAAGGGCCCCAATCCCCTTAAAAGGAGAGTCAAATGGGAGGGGTGGTTGTCGGGAACAAACACTGAGTTCATGTATATGTTGACTGCTTTATCTGAGTTCCTGGCATCCTCCCAACTGGTTTGATATACGGCCATGCTACTTCAATTCTGGAATTCCTTATCTTGCTTGCCCTGCCAGATGAATTACCTTATCTTGCCCTGTTGGAATTATGGTTGGAAGTTTTGTCTGCTTACAGGTTTTCTCCAGACCTGAAAGTAAAGGGATGTTGGGGGCAATGTTGGTACTAATAAAGGGACTTGTATTTATTTTCTGGCTGTGTTGCCTTTGTGCCATACCCTGGGTCATCATAGGCTGTTTCCCATATATCTCTTTTGGCAATCTGGTGAGAGAGGCAGACCACGTCTTAAGCTAATGCCCAAACTTTCTTCAAACACTGAACACTGTACACAGATAAGGTTAAAAAAGACAAAGAGCATTGTTATTCCTGAGTGTGCAGTTCCTAGTTCAATTGATACATAAGTAATGTTATTATGGAGAGTATCAAATTTACTTTTCCCCTATTATATTTGCACTATGCTACATATTGGCTTTTCATTAGTGATGCAGATTAATCAACTTGGTTAACTTCATGTTAATTCTAAACTATTCAAGGCAGCAAAAACCAAAAGTATTTGTGAAGAATTCCAGAAGGATTTCTTTAAATTGGGTAAATCAACTACCAAATGTACTTCAATTTAAGTGAGTGAATGGTACTGCATATTGCGGTAACCTTCCCTTAAATTCCCAGAGATATCAATGGATCTGGGGCTGCCAGTAATTAAGGAACAAAATATCTGCATACATCAGTGATGATGTCAACAGTGAACAGATCTATGAAAATATCAATTCAGGCAGTTGAGAAAAACGACAAATTCCATGGTAGTGATAAACAGCAAAGATACTGAAAATGCCAACATTGTAATACCTTTATGCAAATTCCCATACTTGAGAATGGATGGATGGATGAACATGTGTGCATTCATTCATTCATTCATTCATTCATTCATTCATTCATTCATTCTCAAGTATGGGGACTGAAACTACATGTGGATTTATATAAATTATAGAAAAGGGCAACTAAAAGTATCAGGGTGTCAGGGTGATTGATTCTTAGGATAAAAGAGCCACACAAGGTCTCAAAACTTTTAACTTGAAAAGGGGGAAATTGAAGGGGAGATTTGATTATGGATAAGATTATGGCTGGTATCGAGAATGTAGAAAGGAAAATGTATTGTTCTTTTCTCAAAAGACTAGAATTAGGAACCATTCAGTGAAGCTGATCGAAAGGAAATTTAGAAGATGCACTTCTGCAGTGCATAACTAGCCTGTCAAATTTGTTACCACAAAAATGTGATGTACACTAATTTGGATGGTCTAAAAACAGGATTCGATAAATTCATTATTTATTTAAAAGCTCTTAGTCTTGAGATTCATTGTTACCTCTAGGTTGAACTTTCTCTCTAAATATTACTTGCAGGGGAACAGTAGAAGAAGTAGGATCTTTCTCCACCTTCTGCTGGCCTACAATCCAGAGGCCTGCAGTTGGCTAGTCCTTATGAGAAACATAGTGTTGTACAAAAATGGGTCCTCTGGTCTGATGTAACGGAGTTGTTTTTTTAATGTTATTTTATTTACATCTCTCTTTTCCTGGAGGAGCACAAAAGAGTATTCGTCCATCCTCCATCCCATCCCCCACTATCATGTAAGATTATTTGGACTAAGAGAAAATGACTGGTCCAAAGTCATCCACTGAACACCCATGGTTTAGGATGGATTTGAACATGGTCCTCAGGCCTAGTTGGTTTTTAGGTACTTCTGTTCAAATAGTTTAATCTCCCCCCTCTCTCTCTCCCTCTCTCTCTCTCCCCCTCCCTCCCTCCCTCTCTCTCCCTCTCTCTCTCTCTCTCTCTCACACACACACACACACACACACACACACACACACACACACACACAGAGTAAAAAAAGTTGGAACAATAAAAATAATGATTTCTCCCTACTGAGGATTGTCCTTTCTGTTTTCTAAAGTATTCATCTAGCTTAGAATAACTAGGAAAGGATGACGGTGATGATTATGGCAATAATTCAATGGATAATAATTTGTGGATACCTCATAAGAAGAAGTAAACAGAGCAGACAGAGCACTTGCATATAATATGGAGTGGAACTATTCTATTTCTTTTTCTTCTTTCCCCCCCACCCCCACCCTGTATCTTTTTTAATGATGGGGATTAAATAATGTATTTTATGCATTTCTGAACCTGGAACATTTTGCAGACTAAGATTGTACTTGATGGTCTCATTCTGTATAGCTCAACCCCAGGAATAGTTTTACCACATAATTTACTGTTCATATAAACCAGCTGTTATTCTTCCAAGCACTCCTACAGAATGTACAATTTAGCACAAAAAACAGCAAAGTGAGTGACCTCTCTGAACAAAATAATAACCCTGCTTTATTGTGTCCAATACACATTTTTTCAGATCCACAGTCCTCTTTTCTGTCCTTGGCAGTCATTTCTCTTGCTCCAAACAAATTCTGAAATCGTCATCTTAACTATCATCCATTTGCTTTTCTGGATTATTTATCTTGGGCAATGGTAGGCAGGGAAGAGGGGGAAGGGAGGAGGATTTTAACAGCTGCCAAATATCCTGTACCAGTTGAATGAGACAAATGCTTTTATTAAACTCGGGGGCAGCATGCCAAGCACAAGGAGTCTGGGAAAAGTACAAGGGCAAAGGAGCTTTTTAGTGAAGCAGAAAGAAATAAAACTGGAACATGAAGAGAAGTTGTGTATCGAACTAGGCTTGGGAGATGTTGCTATAGCTAAATATCCATTGCCCTTTTCTTGGACAGTTCACAAGCATATTCATTGGTCACAATTGTTACTGATCTGCTGTATGTGCTGATTCTATTTGATCTGACAGATGGTGATCTTTTGGTTCTCTCAACAGAAGCAATCTCTTCCTGACTGATTAATAATATCTTTGAAGTCCATGGTTTTTTTTGATGTACCACTCAGAAACAGTTTCCACCCCCCCCCTTTTCTTCCTTTTTCCCTAGCTGGCTATACTGATGCCAGTTTTTAGTAGTAGACTATTATGTACTATTACTTGGAAGTAAGCACCATCCAATTCAACATTTTTTTGGAATAGACAGTGAAGGTGCATAACGTAGTACATCAGACTTGTATATGGCTCCATAAGACTTCAATGCTGCCCCAAAAACCTCCAGATATTGTTGTCAATTTGTAATGTTTCATGTCACAGAAGAGGAAGTTATGCAGTACTTACCTGGAGAGTACTCATAGACTTATGACATGTAAACTAGACGTAATGACCTGTAGATAACATTATCAATTACTTTGGGAGTGTGGAACTTGGCATGTCGCTCAAATGACAAGTGTGGCCCCAGAAAAGTCCTCTGATATATGGGAGTTCAAAAGGAGTGGAATTTGTCTTATAAAATTCTATGCTAAATATATTCATTAATTTTAGTACAGAAGACCCTTGATTAGCCTTTATCAATGGATGATGCTGCGAAGATAGTTCCTTTTTTCAAGTTACAACAGCATTTATACATTGAAATGAAATTAAACCAGATGAATTATTTTTTTACCAATGTTGTCTTATTTCTGTATCAGAGGTGGATTTCAGCAGGTTCTGACCAGTTCTGGAGAACCGGTAGCGGAAATTTTGAGTAGTTCAGAAAACGGGTAGTAAAAATTCTGACTGGCGCCGCCCCCATCTATTCTCTGCCTCCCAAGTCCCAGCTGATTGGGAGGAAATGGGCATTTTGCATATCCTTCTCCTGGATTGGGGAGGGAATTGAGATTTTACAGTATCCTTCCCCTGCCACACCCACCAAGCCTTGCCACGCCCACCAAGCCACACCCACAGAACCAGTAGTAAAAAAAATTTGAAACCCACCACTGTTTTGTATGGTGTTTGGGTTTCTTTGGCAAAGTCCAAAAGAAGTGAAAATTATCAGCATTTTACCATTATGGTACTTTCAGTGATTCCATTCAATTAGGTGAATGGAAAGAACAAGAGTAGCCTTAGGCAGAGAAAGCTTGACATATTGTGATGAAAGTATACCACCTAAAAGATCTTGGTGTATAAGGACAAAGCCTAACATTGCCTACTGTTTTCACTTTGCCATCATTTAGTCTATGTACAGCAATGTATTTGTGAAAAGAAAGGTGCACTGCAAGTTTTCTAACTGCCTGTCTCCTGAGCATTTAGCAACATCCTGACATACAAGAATTAAATGAAAAAAAACAACAACACATTGTAATGACATGGTGGTGGTGGGGAAATGATGAGGACTCGTTGGCATAGGGCAGGCAATACAAAAACTAGCACACTTCGAAAGAAAACTTTCAGAAATAGTCTGAAAGGGTTAAGAGACTTTTAGACAAAAAATGGATTCATATGAAAGTTGGCTTTTATTTTGCAAGCCTGGGTTTTGTTTACCCACAATAACCAAGAACAGCAAGATCTTGGTTAGTTTTAGCTATTTTGGGCTGAAGGATAATTCTGGGTATTTACCAGGTTGTTGCCTTACACAACAACAAAATACAGCAGAATACTGTAAAATTTTGACTGAAAATATTGGCTTTCTATTTAATGCCTGTGTGTATTTCTATTACCATGTATAGCCTTCATTTTTAATAGATGGGATTTACAGTATTTAAATCACTAAGCAGCTTTTCTATTATCCACATTTGGAGCTTATCAATTGTTGTCCATACTTTGAACAAGAACCTCCTGCTCATTTCAGAAGTTGTTGATTGCACACCTATGCTCAGATCATTTTCACTATAGTGAAATTTTAAAATGGTAACTTTCACTGCCAGATATTGAATTCAATCTCCAAAGCAGGAAACGTAGCATAGAGCTGCCAGGGTATCTTGATAGCCAACTGTTAATATTACAGTTTTCTGAAATTTACTGTTAATGATATTTTACAATTGACTGTTATACCAAACAGCATGCTGCTATTTGGAGTTTCTTTAGTGGAAATTTGAAATGTTCCATCTTCTCTAGACCCTGAAGTAATGTCAGCATTTGTTTTTGGCCATACATATCAAAATGAAACGTTAGAGAAAAGAATCACTTTCTTCATATTCATTCTAATAAAATCAACCATAGTAAGTCCAGCTCTCAAGATCTGCATAGTGTAAGTAAAAACCTAATGATATTTTCTGATAATTATTAAAAGATTGGACAATAAATCATCAGATGTACTTACGTGCAAAGATACATATCCATTATGTTATTCCCTTTAGCAGTAGGCAAATTACCAGTATGCAAATCACAGAGGAGAAAGAAATAATAAACCAAAGAAAATAACTATGAAATGGAGAAATAGAGTTAAACCTAATTTATTTAAAGTACTGTTCAATATTTTTCTTTCTCTTTCTGTTTCTACAGTATCCATGCACTCATTTCATATATTGCCTTTTCTTTTTTAACACATCTCTTTTTGTGGATCTTATCAACTCCACCCAATTATGACTCGTTCAGTGTTCCACTTCTTCTCAACCCATTCACCCTTCATTCATATCATGGTTAGTAGTTAATCCTCATTTTGATTTTACAGAGATCACTCTTTGTACTTCATCTACATTCATTTATTCTGTTCCTGAACCTTCCTGCTCTTATTTTACATTTTATCATATCCATAAGTAATCCATTCCCACTACAATCAGCAATGTTTCTTCTGACATACACAATCCCACCTTTCGCTATACCAAAGTACACAGAAATTATTATACACACCTAAATTAGATGCTTGGGTAAAAATCCATATTTTACAGCAGACCATATACTATCCGTTAATCACCTTGGCAAGATGGCCAGCACAAAAGTCTAATAATATTTTTTTTTAAAGTCTGTTATCTTTTAATTCACAATAACAGTGTTAAAATTTTCTTAATCCATTTGGATACATAGTTACTTGTTCTACTTTCTTATCATGTATGTGTAACTTGCAATCATTTGATCTGTTTTCTCTATTAAAATCAATTATTTTTGTCTTTAATACCTTAAGGTTAAAGTCCATACATCAGAGGTGGTATTCAGCCAGTTTGCACTGGTTCGCATGAACAGTTGGCAGAAATTTGGCCAAGGTTGCTGAACCAGTAGCGATGCCTGGCTGACCACACCCCCAAACTGGTCCCCCAGCCGCCGCTCGCTCACCTTGCCCGCCATATTCCTTGCCACCATGTTCTTCATCCACGTGCATCCCATTGCCTTGCAAGTCCAATGGGATGCGCATGCACAAAGAACATGGCAGCGAGGGCAGCAGCTTTTTCTGTGACCTCCGGTATTTTTTGGCGGCCTGTGGTCAGCCACCACCTCTTTGCCAGCCACTTTCCAGCAGCGGTGGCTGGCTGGGGGCCACCGAAAATTCCGGTCAGCTTGCCTTCCAAACTCTGGACCAGCCACCATGGAAGGTAAGCAGCCCGAACAAAGATGTGGTGGTGGGGGAGGAAATGGGGCTAGGGCTGGGGCCGCTAAAGGAAGGGAAACAGGGGCAACTGGTGAAGGGAGGGCAGGTGTAGTTAGGTGGAAATTCCCAAAATTTTCCTACCTTCCTGTGGGCATGGCTAGGTGGGGGGGTCGGGTCATGTGACTGGGCGTGGGCATGAGTGATGTCAAGTTGGCCACACTCACTCAGTCACATGCCCCCACCTAGCCATGCCCACCGAACCAGTAGCAAAAATATTTGAAATCCACACTGCCATACACCTTGTAGCATAACCTATCTCATATTCATTGCCAATAATTTGTATTTGAAACAAACAACATGCATGTTCATGTTCATAACCAATACACATCTAATGTCACCATAAATGCTGCATATACATTTATATAGGACACAAATACTTGCCTAAGAGCCTGATTAGTGTTGAACCATTTTATAACCATGCCATTATTTTCATCTATATCTATCTATCTATCTATCTATCTATCTATCTATCTATCTATCTATCTATCTATCTATCATCTATCTATAGAATGTTCTATAATTTGCTTTATCACATGGTTTATCTACAGCAGAAGTTCCAAAGCTGCACAAATGGCAGGTGAGTGCACATGCATAGCTCTACTTGCATGAGTGGCGAGTGTACTTGTTCACGTACGAAGCTCCATTTGTGAGTTGCGGGCAAATGTGCCTGCCATTTAGACAAATGGAGCTGCTCATGTGCTCGCTTGCCACTCATATTTAACCATCTCTTCCTCCTTCCCGCTGGGTCACCAAGCATTATATCAACATATGCACAATAAACTTTGTGTCTCATGTTCTTGTAATTCTCATTATAAAAACCTGGACTACACTTAGAAAAATATTAAATTAGTCTGTACATCTGCTTGGCATAAAGCTAAATTTCATTTTCCAAATACTGCCTGTTGCCAACTCTTGTACCTTTTCAATCATTTTTCTGTCAACTATTTTTTTTTTTTTTTTTTTTTTTTTTACATTTATACCCCGCCCTTCTCCGAAGACTCAGGGCGGCTTACAATGTATAGGGCAATAGTCTCATTCTATTTGTATATATTTACAAAGTCAACTTATTGCCCCCCCAACAATCTGGGTCCTCATTTTACCTACCTTATAAAGGATGGAAGGCTGAGTCAACCTTGGGCCGGGCTCGAACCTGCAGTAATTGCAGGCTTTGTGTTCTTAATAACAGGCCTTACCAGGCAGAGCTAAACCGGCCAAACTAATGACTCTGTATAATAGTTTATGAATTGACTGCTGTTAACTATTTTCTTGTATAAGGGAATAACAGGATTCTTTTCAATCATCAGATGCAAATGCATATTAAACAAGTTGCTTAACCCTTCTATAAGGAAATCATATCCATAATTTAATATTTCTACAATGATACCACCTATAACCACCTACATTTTTTCCAATAATCTGGTGGTGTTTATCAGATCCTGATAATCACTATTTTTGGACACTAACGTTTTTATAGGTTTCATGTTAATTCTACATTGTAAAATTGGGACGTATTATCTCTTTCTGCAGCCATTCTACTTTCATTCTTTCTTTATCTTCTGTAGCTACCAAAACTCTACTCTTGACATTACCAAAAATTACTTGCCCCACATTCATAGTTCTCATCATTCTTGTATCTTTAATTATCTGAATCTTACATCATGAACAAGCATATCAATCATTTTTATTTATATTCATTCTTTTGAAATCTATATGTATGAATGACATGTTTAAACTATGCTTGAAACAAACAGAACCATTCTAAGCAGATGTTTACAAAACAGTTACAAATTTTATTCATTTTTGAATCTCCAAGTATCCCATTTTTTTCTGTGCTCTCTAGTCTCATTCCCACTTGATAAGTGAGACACATTTCAATTGTTCTTGGCTATGCTAGTGTTGTCGGGACATGGTGGCTCAGGGGTTAGGACGTTGAGCTTGTCGATCAAAAGGTCGGCAGCTTGGCGGTTCGAATCCCTAGTGCTGCCGTGTAACGGGGTGGGCTCCCGTTACTTGTCCCAGCTTCTGCCAACCTAGCAGTTTCAAAAGCACGTAAAAATGCAAGTAGAAAAAATAGGGACCACGTTGGTGGGAAGGTAACAGCATTCCGTGCTCCTTTGGCATTGAGTCATGCCGGCCACATGACCACAGAGACGTCTTTGGACAGTGCTGGCTCTTCAGCTTTGAAACGGAGATGAGCACCCCGCCCCCAGAGTCGGGAATGACTAGCACGTATGTGCGAGGGGAACTTTTACCTTTTACCTATGCTAGTGTTAAAGCAGTATTTTCACAGGAGTACCCTTAAAATATATAAAATGTGCTAGCCTTTGCCACTCATTACCTTGAAGAGGCAATGAGGCTGGATAGAGACTGGCAATTATGAAAAGAAGGTTTATACCATTCTAGTTTCCTGTCATTTCAAAAATACTCTGTTCCTATCCTACCTTTTAAGATGATTTTCCCCATTCTGCAGCTCATGCAAAAAAAAAAAAGTCTTGTTCTTACTATGAAACAAAGCCTACCATAACGCTATGATGCATTGTATTTTAAAGTCAACAGTAAATTATGGGCTTAAACACTAGCGGTCCTTCCATTAATTACTTGCCTTACTACATTTATTGATTGCAGTAGCACAGGTTTTGAAGAAAGTTATTACTCATCGGGAGAAACTGTATCAGAATGTAGTTCCAAGGAATACAAAATAGCTACAAAAGTATAGAAAAATAAATTACAAGTTTTCTTGCAAACCTACTAGTTTTTTCAGCCAGACTGAACAAGAGAGGTTGACCATAGTGTGGGTTGCTATTTTCAGAAGGACAAAGAGATTATGAACCTCAAACCTGAAAGCACAAATACACCCTCCACAGATCCTGAAGTTTACATATGTCGCATAATCTCCATATTTTGGACTGTATGCATAGAGAAGTAGCCTTTGAGTTGATTTGACATTACCAGCTATTTTATTTAGACAGGAAAAATTGGACGTGTCTACACAATATGAATCTAAGGCCAACAATTCTTGATATATATTTTTCATTTGCATTTATATCCCGCCCTTCTCCGAAGACTCAGGGCGGCTTACACTATGTCAAGCAATAGTCTTCATCCATTTGTATATTATATACAAAGTCAACTTATTGCCCCCAACAATCTGGGTCCTCATTTTACCTACCTTATAAAGGATGGAAGGCTGAGTCAACCTTGGGCCTAGTGCGGCTTGAACCTGCAGTAATTGCAAGCAGCTGCTGTTAATAACAGACTGTCTTACCAGTCTGAGCCACAGAGGCACATGCCTTGCATCTAGAAAGTCGCAAGTTGAAATCCAAGGATCTACAATGAAAAAGGGACTCTTCCTGTAAATCATGGGGGGGCAACCTCCATTCTCTGTAAATAATAAAGATTGTCCAATAGTCCGTCTCAGCATAAGTCACCTTCCTATATTTCTGTATATACAACAGAAATAGTTTCAGTCTGTCCCTATTCCGTCCCAGAATCATAAGAGCTATGATATCCATTTGTTTTTCCATTTCATATTGGCACTCCTGCTGGATGAGAATCAGTATAAACAAGCTCCTTGGGTGGTTGTGTAAATAGATCCCAAAAGTTCATTTAGCATTTCATTAATTACTAAAATCACATGGAGGTTATGCAGACATTAGGCATTGGCCTTTGTACTTGTCTAAACTGATGGATAACAATCACTTTTGCTTTCTTATGTTTCTTTACTATGGCTGGCATTAATCTTGAATATTGAAGAAAGATCCTTACACTGCTTTGCTGAAGGTGGGAAAAAGACAACACCACCAAGAAGCAGCTGTTCTTTTCTCTGTTGGCCAAGTTAAGCAATATCTGGGGAGTAATTTCAACATTTGAAAGCATATCTAAACACTAAATATTGTTGGTTATTACCAGGTGTCACTTATTCTTTATTAGACAACCCTGAAACAAGGAAGGCTGCCTTTAATCCCTGGGCAAATATTTGGATTCACAGTTGGTTTCTCTGAGAACTTCCTGATGTTTTTCAATGAAAGTATTTCCTGGAGAACCTTGGTCTTGTTTACAGTGACTTTTCACTGGGTTTATAGCAACTCAAGTAGTTGTTCCTTTTATTCATAGAAGAAGCTTTGTTTCCAACAACTGAAAAACAAGCTAAATTCCTACAGCATTCCTTTGCCCTGGAAGGCATAGCTACGCAAAATTTTTGCATTCTGATCTAACCATGTGGACCCAAGATATTTTGCTCCAGCTGCAAAGGACAAAATTATGCTTCCCTTTCTCAATTCAGTAAAGAGACACCAGGGAGACCAGCAGTGAAAATCTTACAGTACAGAATGAGACAACATTCTCCATTATCCTGGATAGCAAAATTAGAATAGATCAATTGGTGTGTAGAATTCTGGCCTTCTCACCAGTATCTCAGTGACATATGGCTTTGTCCTACTATTTATTTATTTATTTATTTATTTAATTTTTTATACCGCCCTTCTCCTGAAGGACTCAGGGGTTACAGCCAAGGTTAAAACAGTTAAATATACAAAATTAAAATATCAGTTAAAATACATATTCAATAATGGCCAAATTAAAACCGTCAAATTGACCCAGCCTAAAATACCCCATATAAAATTACTAAAAATTAAAAAATTTGAAAAATTTAAAAATCAAGCCAGTCCCGCTTGGATAAATAAATAAGTTTTTAATTAACGGCGAAAGGTCCGAAGGTCAGATAGTTGGCGCAAGCCGGGGGGAAGTTCGTTCCAGAGGGTAGGTGCTCCAACAGAGAAGGCCCTTCCCCTGGGGGCCGCCAGCTGACATTGCTTGGCGGACGGCACCCTGAGAAGACCCTCTCTGTGAGAGCGTACGGGTCGGTGGGAGGCAAAAGGTAACAGTTTACAGTTTGAGACAGAGTGTCACGTAAAATGAAGTTAATTATCAAAGCCCTTTTCAAAGAGATAGATAAAAGTTTTAAGCCTTTTTTTCACTTGCCATTTAAACTAGCATCAATAGCCCAGGTGCTTCTCTTTGGTCACACATCACTGGTCTTATCTGGTTCCTAGCTCTGAATTTAACCAGACTTTGCTTGACATATCACTTCCGAACAGGTGGGGAAGGTAAGTAGATTTCACCCCTGAAGTGTAGGTGTGTCCAAAGATAAATTTATCCACTGTTGTCTCTGAGCATGGCTGACATGTTTAGAGATTGTCTCTTCCTAATTATATCTACATATCCCATGAGGTCCAGCAGGAGGGATATTTTGTGGTTTCCTCTGCTAAAGAGATCAGTGAGACAGGAACCATAAAATATGCCTTTTCAGTGGGGCTCCCTCCCTCTGGAATCATTTTACCCAAGGTGAGGTTAGCTTCACCCTGTTAGCCTTTTGGAAAGACCTTGACATCCCATGACCCTTGGACATTGCAACCGTCATAAATCTGAGTCATTGCTAAGCACCTGAATTTTGATCATATGACTATGGGGATGCTGCAACATTTGTATAAACGTGAAAAACGATGTAAGTCACTTATTTCAGTGCCATTGTAACTTCGAACAGTCATAAATGATCTGTGTAAGTCAAGGGCTACCTGTATGGAAGAATGCCATGGTTTGTTTTTATGCCGGTATATGCCTGTATTAGGTATAATATTGTAGTTTTAATCTTGTAAAGCCACCTAGACGTATTCTAGAGTTAGGCAGCCTAGAAAGTTGACAAAATAAATATATAAATAAGACTTAGTTGCACAGAAGGCTCATCACTTTCCCCACATATCTTGTCCATCCCTGTAGAAAAATGTAACACACCCACCTGCCAAAAAAAAATAAAGATGACATATAGTATCTCATCACTTGTAGAGATGGAGAGTTGATGTACCCAGAAAATAAAAGAGAAACAGGTCAAAACAACAAACACTTTGTTTCAAGAGCTTTTTTCATAGTTTGTACTCAATTTCACCTTTCTGCCAAACACCCAAGACTTTTAGCTCCATATAAAGGACCACAACCATCTAAAAAGAGGATAAATAGAGAGGATTCAGTATAAAGCTGAAATATTGCAAAGGTGAACCGGTGCCATTTTAGAGTGGTGTCAGTATAAAACAGCAGTTCTTCTCTTCCTTGCTACCATTATGATCTATGTAAGTGATATTGACCAGGTGGTGAAACTGACAAAGGGGAAAGTATTTATTCCAGCAGACCCATTTTGATATGGTATTTAAGACTGTTGTGGTCCTCTGGCTGTCTGCGGAACTGGCATCAGAGTCAGACAGTGAGGAAGTTGGGGAGGAACATGGGCCAGTCCTGGAGTCTGGGGAAGGCTCAGACGAGGGCTCTGCATCGGAGGCAGAGAGGGGGCCAGGGCCATCTGGGAGTTATGTGCTGCCTCTGGAGTCTCCAGAGTCAGACATCAGCAAGGCAGAGGAACGGGGAGCCTGTTCCCAGTGCATACATATATACATATAACTGCCAGAAGGCAAGAACAGTTAAGACAAAAGGGACAACTCAGGAGTATGGCTTGGAGATGATTGGCCCCTCACATAAGACATAAAGGAGGAGCAAAGGCAAATGAGCCTTTGCAGGAAGCAACTTTGTTCACTCTGGTTGGTTTAAATTCTGAAGCTGCGTTTTGACTTTGTGCTCTGTGTGGCCTTGCAAAGCTAATCGCCAATTAGGTCTTTGGCAGCGTGTCGAGGGAGATAAAGGTGGGTGCTTATCAGCCTTATCCCAAAGGACTGTGGCAGACTTCTGTTGGACTGTTTACAAACGATTTGTGACTCAGAATGAACATAATTCATAGCCGTTGAAATAAAGAGAGGGTTTTTGGGACTAATCATGTGCTTTTTATTGTCTCAGGAAGCCTAGTTTAGAACACAGGCTAGAAATTGGAAGATGATGAATCCTAGTGCCAGTAGGCACAAAGCCAGCTTGGTGACCTTAGGCCATTACTCTCTGTCAACCTTAGGAAGGAGGCAAATCTTGCCAGAAAACTGCAGGGATTTGACAAGTGTCAATATTGACTTGAAGGTATACATACATAAATACATATATAATTCCAGAAGGAAGAGGATGTTTGGTGAAGTACAGAGTGTATTGGCATACCTGCCAGTTAGAACATAACAACTGAACACATGTATAGACACTACTCAACTAGGATAGAATTGACAATCTGGAAAATTTAATTTATGATGGTGAAGTTTTTGTTGTTGTTGCTGTTTTTGCAAACTTGAGGTGAGAGTGGTTATTAAGGAAAAGCTGTAGAGCAGTTTATTAAAAAGGGATGAACTATATAGAAAAGAATTCTAAAGCAATTGTCTTTATATTGGAACAATGCTGGCCAAAATAAATTGTTGAACAGTTGCGTGCTACATCACCTATGTTTTTTGGAGATATTTGTGTAGCTGTTCTAATCCAATAGAAAAGAATATGGATGTTCTAGGGTTTAGAGAAATTTTTTAGATCCAAGGAAATTTTTTTAAAAAATGTAATAAGTAGATTGTAGATGGAATATATGTTGGAAATATAGATGTATTAATTGTCAAAAGTCATACATATGCATTTTTAAACTATCACATAGTTCTGTAAATATTTGCATGGCATATATTACGCTGGCAAAAGAGATCACTAAACCTGATGATGTATTTGAGTAGATCAGGATGGAAAATATGACACATCATCCTGCAAAAACATCAGGTGTCCTATGTCCCATATGGAACAACAACAAAAAAGAAAGAAAGAAAAGAAAAATAACAATTCAAGGTCCAATTTTGAGCTACTAATCTTGATATACAGAATTCAAACAATCACAAGTACCAGTGAAGGGAAATTTGACAAGGGCAGCTTTTTTTAATTCTTAGAATAAGGATTGCACGTCTCTCTGTGTGGAATACATATCACATATAGCTTTCTTTAAAAAAAATAGAGATTTTTTAATATAAAATACAAAAATAGAGACATTTTAATATAAAATACAAATGGAAATAAAGATCAGAGGGGAGAAGGGAAAGAAGGGGAAAGGGAAAAGAGTAAAGAAACAGAAAGAAGTGGCTTCTGGCTCTTTTTGGTGCAGTAGTACTGTACAAAGTACAGTAACAGCCTCAAGTTTTTGCTTTACATTTCTGATAAATACAAGCCACTTCTGTAACAACAAAATTAATCATCCCAACCTAAGATAAAATTTTCTCCTTTTTTTCCTGTTTCAAGCATCAGTTATGAAGCACTAAGTCCAGAAGTGGTTTCCAAATCCTATCACATATATCTTGATGGGTCTTTGCTGAGCCCACTCTCAGTTTATCTGTAGTAGTATACTGAATGTGTCTGTGATGGAGTTGTGTATCAACTCCAGTTGTGTATTTAATTTTCAGCAATTAAATGTTCCTCAAGTAAATAGCAGAAACTGTTTGCAAGGAAATGAATTGGTATCTGTGGAAATAGGGGTTTATCCTTCTCCTTTTTCAAGAAACCAATTCATACATGCCTTCCATTTCAAAAGTAATAAACTATTTCTGCAGAGGCATGTTTTGGGGTTGTTTTAGGTAGCTTATGTTTTATCTGTTCCCAAACATTCGATTCCCACACTATGTTTTCAAATTGTTATTCTAAAATAAAGCCTTACTGGTTGAGGAATCCTGGGAGTTGAAAGCGGAAATGAAAGTTGCCAGTGTTGAGAAACTCTGTTCTAAGACATAGAGGGGACCAACTAAGCACAATTAAAAAGACTGTTTTGCTATGCATTTTACTTATAGCTACAAGATCTTTTTTTTCAAGAGAAAATCTTGCAGTAAAGCATGTAATTGTATAGGTGGGTTTTGTATTGTAATGTATGAACTCAACCATTCTAATTCATAAATTATGATTAATAGTTAGTGATTTATATGAACCTGGTCCCTGTAGTAAATTAACTTTGTATTAATCTGACTTCATCAAGTACAAATTTTTGAGGAACATGTCGAAAAGCCTTAAATCAATCTTCTGTGTCCAGATCCCTCTGTATACATTGAATATTGTAGGACCAATCTGATTCATGTTGTAACCTAATCTATTTTAAGTACACCCTGATGGAGAAGGAAATCAGATAGAAACAGAAAAGTAGGACTGAATATGTGGACAAATGAAACAAGATGAAAGAAATCCATATCTCTCTCTAGGTTGAAACAAATTACTGAAACATGACACTGGTGTGAAAAGTCTAACTTAAATGCATTTCTGTCCAAATTTGGCAACAGTAAGGTGTCTTTTGTTCAGGTTCAGTTAGCAAAACATTTACAGGATATAACAGAAAGCATATGTTAACATCGACTTTGTTAAATGAGCCATGCAAACCTTTTTGCCTTTTTATGAAGTAGGATTTTATATAGCATTTAAAACTTGCATGAGTCCTATTTTGTAAGTAAGTGGATTTTATTAATATAGGCATTCTCCACCCTCCCCAAAAAATGTGGAGGCAGACTAAGCCAGCCTTCTGTCTAAATGTGCAAACACAAGCAAAAGCCACCAAGTAGGGAAGGCCATCCTGAATAAATAGATTATAGAAGTTAGAGTTCATTCAGCCAAACCTCGTATTCCAAGCACGTGGGTTGCCTTACACCAAACATGTGGCTTAATGAGGCAAAAAGAAATTGCCTTAAAGTAACCAAAGTTGAACAAAGAGACTTTTCAGTAATTCGACGCTTAGGTCTGCTGCAGAGATTCTCTCTCTACAAAAAAACAAAAAACAAAACATAACATAACACCCTAACCCTAACATGTTTAAATGTTATTAGCCCCACTGATTGTTTGTCAGATGAGAAAGATTACACAATAAATAAAATCAACTATAACTTCGGCTATATTGCTCTTTGAGAAAAAGAACTGACCTTTTGCAGATCTAGGACAACTCGGCCTAGCCAACTCAGCCCGGCTAGTTCACTGCTGCCAGCTCATCACCTCTGTCAACTCACACTGCTAAGTCATTGCAGGACAACTCAACACAGCCAATTTGCCACAGGGATAACTCGCTGCTGGCAGCTGGATGGAGAGCTGGGTGGGCAGGGTGCAGAGCAGCAAAGGCTGATGGCTTCCCATTGGAGGGAAAGCAAGGCAAGCGAGTTGGTGTATAGAGTGCATAGCAGCAGTGACTTCTGGGGGCTTCCCATTTTCACACAAACACTGCTGACACTGCCACCACTGCTGCTGCACCAAGCTCTGGGCTGTTTGGAGTTTGGGGCCATTTGGCAGTGTGCTGGGTGACAGGCAACGGTAGCTAGGTGCATCCCATATTCATGCCCCCCCCCCACTTCTGTCGCTATGCTGAGCTACGGGAGCTCAGCACAGCAGCGGTTCGGTGGCAGAGATATGAAAATGGGATGCACTTGATACCTCCATGCCCTGCCCACCACCACTTACCAAACAGCCTGAACACTGCCGCTGCTGAATGGCCTGTAGTGATGGCAGAGGCAGGGGTGTGTGTGAAAATGGGATATGTCGTGTCCCACTCCTCCGCTGACGGCCGGATCAGGGAAATCCGAATCAGGCGTGCCTCTGCAACTCTGCCAAAGTCCTAGCAAAGTCCTCAGGGCAGGCAGGAGACCAGAAAGTGACTTCAGCAAGATATGTTTAGACTTTGCCTGACTCAGAGAATGCCAGAAAGCAGGTCCTTTATATAGACCATGGGGTGTGGCTCTATGACTCAGCACTTATCCAGGCCTGCCCCTCCCTTCCTTCTGTTCCCTCCGCCTATCAAGTCTTCTGACGCGAGGGTCACTCCAGTCTGCAGCTGTTGGCAATTGACCTTCCTCAGCCTCACATGCTGTGGAGGAGGGGGAGGGGTCTAGTTGCTCCGTTTGCCTGGGCATGGAGCCAGAGCTGGGGGCTGGAGATACTTCCTCCTCTTCAGCCTGTCTGGGCATGGAGCCAGGGCTGGGGCCGGGAGGCATACTAGGACATTCCTCCGTGTTCGGAAGCAGATAAGAAGGCCCCGGCTGTGGTGAGATCGGATGAGACACAACAGGATAGCCCTGCCTCTGCTGCCTCTCGCTGCCTATCCTGCCCACTGTGGCCAACTCCAAATGGCTTGGAGTTCAGCACAGCAGCCGCAGTGATGGGGTGTATAAATACGGGAAGTCACTGGCTGCAGGTGCCATTACTTTGAGCTCTGCCCACCTGCTCACTCTTCCGTCCACCCGGCTTTCCCTCCACTGGGAAAGCCCCTGGCTGCTGCTGCTCTGTGCTCTGCCCACCCACTCACCTGTCCACGTGGCTTTACCTCCGGCTGCCCACGGTGAATTGTTTTCATACTGAATCCGCCATATTGAGTTGTCTGCAAATGACTTGGTGACAGTGAATTGGCAGAAGCGACTTGGTAGTGGCAAGCTGGCGTCGGTGAGCTGGCCACATCAAGTTATAACATTTGGTTTATCTGCAAAAAAAATATTTATAGCATTCCCCCAGTAAGGGCTGTCAGTTACAACCCTTACTTCCTATACATTTGAATCTGTCATTTGCACCTTTATAACTGTCTGGTTCGGTTCTGCAACCCAACAAGAAAAACACAGACTTCAGAGGATAATTAGAACTGCAGAAAAAATAATTGCTACCAACCTGCCTTCCATTGAGGACCTGTATACTGCACGAATCAAGAAGAGGGCCGTGAAAATATTTACAGACCCCTCGCATCCTGGACATAAACTGTTTCAACTCCTACCCTCAAAACGACGCTATAGAGCACTGCACACCAGAACAACTAGACACAAGAACAGTTTTTCCCCAAAGGCCATCACTCTGCTAAACAAATAATTCCTCAACACTGTCAGACTATTTACTGAATCTGCACTACTATTAATCGTTTCATAGTTCCCATCACCAATCTCTTTCCACTTATGACTGTATGACTATAACTTGTTGCTGGCAATCCTTACGATTTATATTGATATATTGACCATCAATTGTGTTGTAAATGTTGTACCTTGATGAACGTATCTTTTCTTTTATGTACACTGAGAGCATATGCACCAAGACAAATTCCTTGTGTGTCCAATCACACTTGGCCAATAAAATTCTATTCTATTCTATTCTACATCCCATAAATTAGATAGGAAATCCCTATAATTGGATCTTTGCCCCACTAGTGATCCATTTTTGGATCATTAGTAACTATATTAGCAGGGCATTTGCTGTCCCTTTCCCAATCCTCTTTCTATATGCCTTCTGTTAAGTGCAAGTGGCAAAATGGCCCTAGTATGATTCAAAGTAAGTCTTCAGATCTTCTCAGTCATGTTCTGTAATCAAAACTTATAGTCAGTGTACACATCCTATGATTAACAGTATGGGTGACTAATGTATTAAGTATGATAGCTGTAGAGTTGCATATAAGCCATTCAAGATACCCTAACATTAAGCCTGAACTTGGGGATTCAAATACCTTTACGAAATAGAGCCTTACTAGTAGTGGTGCTTTGAATGTGTTAAATTTCCCCAGGCATTTTAGGGCCAGATTAGATGCAACAACAAGCTGCTATGTGATTGGGTATGGCTGTTTTTCAAGAGAATTATAATTTCAGGAAAATAACCTGTATAATTTTATACAGATAATCAATTCCCACAGCTACTATTTAGATGAGGAAAAAAATTCCAGCAATATATCTTCCTATATTAAATGCACTATAACAGCTATCATCCTTCAGTTCAAACACAAATCCAACCACAATTTCATAGTAAATATAACCGATAAGAATGTTTAAATGGATGGTGGACATTGTAATCTAATGTACCACATTGGCTGATATAATTCTGCTGTAAGAAGAAAGCATTATTATTTCACTTCTTCAGATTTTCATTGAATTACATTTCCTAGTAGGACCAATCTGATGAGAGTTGAAACCTAATATATGTTAAGACAGAGATGAATCTAGAAAACAACTTAGAATTAAGAATCAGAGCATCTCTGTGCATTTAGTAGTCTAACCCATAAAGAAAGGGATGTGTGAGATACAAAGACATAATGAGCACTAGCAGCCCAAGTCAATGCAAGGAAGGGATGTGAATTTAAATTCACCCCTATCTAAATGGGATGATTTTACTTGAATTTCATTGTCACTTATACAAGGCATTAACAACAACTTGGTTACTTGTTTTAATGTGACACAACAGGACTGTCTTTGCAAAACTCTTCTGGAACTGCAGATCTTCATGGCAGTTAGCATCTGTGTCCCAAGACACAGATTACACCAGCCAAGGATATGGAGATGACGTTCCTACTTGACAGAACGCTAGAAGTGACAGTCTCAGGAAAGGCAATAGAGTCTGATTAGAGCAACCCAGAGAAGCATTTGGCTGAGGTAGCAACAGAGAAAACATCTCACTTTCTGTATCGGGCTGCCTCACCAGAACAGCTGACAGGCTCAACTGAGAGCATTTACGTCAGCTGTAGTCCGCTTGCAATTACTGTCACCTTTAGTATTGATCTCCTGTTTCTGCCCTCTGGTGTATTTCAGGACATGCACAATAGAGCAATCTCTGGACTCTGTTGAAAATAAAATCCATTGTGTTCCAAACTCAGATCTTTCCCTCTTCTGGACGAATAAATGCAAAGTACATCTAGACCTGCGACTAAGGCACAGTGCCACAAGGTCAGGAGAGTTTCTCATTTGTTTAGAAGGAAGCAGCAAAACAAACATGAAGTGACAAGAGATAAAACCTGAAAGAGAACAAAGAGCAGTTCTTGTATTTTTAAAAACAACTCTTAAACCCATCGAATAAGTTGTGGCTCATAAATATATATCCAAATGCTAAATGGGCAAGCTCAGTTATAATAATTATTGTTATAATTGCTGTCGTACAGGATGGTACTAAATCATAGGCCGGCAGCTATCAGGATCAAATTGCAGTGCTGATAACCCAAATTATCACACACACGCACACGCTTAAACACCCTTGTCTTTAAATCAACTGGTGTGGCTTCTAAAGTATTGTGTAAAGTAATCCTTTGCTATTACTGGTAAGCTTCAGTTGGCTGGACAAATATCTTTGCAGTCCTGGCTGATGTCTAAAGGGAAGATTTGCCAACCATACTTTGCATGATCAAAAGGTTTTTCAGATTCCAGGGATCCTGACTCTGATGGTGGCTATGGAAAACTATCATCAGCTGTGACTTCCCCTTGATGTTTCGGCCATTTTTCTTCTTCAACTTAGCCGTAGCACTGAACTCTCCGTAGCACTGAACTCTCACCAAAGATAATTAAGTAAAGTTTTCAGATATAAAGTGGAGTTTTAGTTATACTCCATACCAGGGGTGAAATTCTCCCGGTTCAGACCAGCTCGTGCGATTCGGTAGCGATGGCGGCTGCTGGTTCGGAGGACCGGTAGCAAAAATCCCTGGGCCCGCCCCCTGTCTCTGCTGAGCCGCACCATCAGCAGAGGTTTTTTTTTTTTACTTTTAAAAGCCGGTTTTGCTTCAGCCAAAACATGCCTTTAAAAGTAAAAAAAGCCTTTGAGGATCCCGCCCCTCAGCTGAGATTGGCAGAGCCTTTAAACTTAAAAAAAAATAATTAAAGTCTCCTCTGGCGATTTCACCTGAGTTCCTCATCAGCAGAACCTTACTTGTACTCTTACTTGTAGAAAACATGTTTTCTACAAGTAAGAGTAGAGATTCTAAGGCACTTGATTACTGATGAACGCATGGCTTTTTTTCCAGCCCGACAGCCCCGGTTTCACTTTCAGCCAGACAGAATCAATTGCTTAGCTAATCTATTTCCTCAGTGATCAACTAATGCTGGCTGGCTTTGCTGGCTGAGGAACTCTGGGATTTGAAGTCCAAAATAAAATAAAATAAAATAAAATAATAAAATAAAATAAAATAAAATAAAGTAAAATAATAAAATAAAATAATAAAAAATAAAATAAATAAAATAAATAAAATAAAATAATAAAATAAAATAAAATAAATAAAATAAAATAAAATAAAATAAAGTAAAATAATAAAATAATAAAATAAAATAATAATAAAATAATAAAATAAAATAAAATAAATATAAAATAAAATAAAATAAAATAATAATATAATATAATAAAATAAAATAAAATAAAATAATAAAATAAAATAAAAATAAATAAATAAATAAATAATAAAATAAAATAAAATATTTGTGCAGCTTTCTGAGATTTGGTGTGTTTCTGCAGTGTTTCAGTCTAATTATACAAACACACAAAATTTCAGAAAGCTTTATGTGGCATTTTGTGGTGTGTGTGTGTGTGTGTATCAGTTGTGTATGTGTAAAGTGTGAAAGTTGGTTTTTGAGCTTTTTGTGGCTGTGTGAAGTGTGAAGTGCAGCTGCTTTTACATTGTGTATGAGTCAGTTGTGTTGTGTTGTGTTGTGTGTGTGTAAAGTGTGAAAGTTGGTTTTTGGTACCTCTTATTGTTTTTTATACTTTGTTTATTATTTTTATTATTTATTGTTATTGGCCACACCCACCCAGTCATCTGACCACCAAGCCACGCCCACAGAACTGGCAGGAAAAAAATTTAGATTTCACCCCTGCTCTATACGCTTTTACTTTGTGGCTTCCCTGGCCAGTATGGCACTCCTACTGCTTCCCATCAGCAGAATTGAAAAGATAAAATTAATTGCCATTGGAATATCCTCTGTAGCCACACTCATTTGGGTGGAGTTTATATATGCATGGCAGATAATTCAGATAAGCAGAATATCATATGGTATTATGTTCAGCTGGATATTCTACTCTGTTGGAATATCTTTAGATCAGCCCTATCCCCAAAAAGTCATGCATTGCCAAGAATACCTGCTCTGCATGAAGAGGGATTATGCTTCAGAACTTGGTATTTCAGTAGAATTTGAAGAGATAACAATCTGTAATCCAGGAAAACAGTTTATTCATGTCCCACAGTTTAGAAACTGCGCTTCTTGTTACATTGTTGAATTACATCTCCGTCTACTTGCTATCTGTCCAGCAACAATTGAGGGGCATAGCTCCCTACTTGAAATGAGCTAAAATAAACACAATATAAGGCTGCTTTCTGTGTTCAGTTCTTTTTTCAGAGGAAAAAACTTTACAACTGTTGACTGCTTTACTGCTAGGCAGAAAAGAAAAAGGAAAAAAATATTTGTGCCCATTTAATTATGGAATAAAAAGAGAATGCCTGCTCTTTTCTCCCTCTTTTCCTTTTTATGGATTAACTTCACCTAATGTTAATGGTCTGTTTAGCACATTGAGACAAAATGAATTTTTAGGCCAGCAAGTCTGAATATTTTAGGAATGATCACCGCTGATCATTATAGTTTTGATTCGGTGGAAAAAAAATGTCCTTCTGTTTATAGTCCCCTGCACTCCCATGTTAAGAGTATAGAAAATGTCTAAGTAAGGGTAAAGGACTGAAAAACCTTTCTGCAATGATGAAAATGCTGGTTCATAGGAGCTGATGTCAGCATTGCTCCTGGAATGGAAGTGTTCTTGTTTATCCTTCCCTTTTTTGTATTTCTTCTGGGTGTATTCCAAGAAGGAAGGAGGGAGCGTAGGAGGAGATGAGCTAATGCATTTCCAATCCCTTTTGGATACCCCTGGTTTTATGCAAACAAACTGTCCAGAGTGATCTGACTTTCAATTAGCCATTTCAGTTAAGTGGGAACCAGTGACAACCCTCCATGCTCAGTCAAGCTAACCACTTACATAATTAAAATCTACTGTAATAATGAATAGCAATATGGTGCCTCTCCAGAAATGACTACAGGAAAGGACACTGGCAGTAATCAGTGCCTGGGGATTTAATCATTTGAACAAACAGATAATCCAGTGAACCGTATTCCCAGAAAGCAATATTTCCTATAAATATTAATAACAGCACCAGCAATCTATAGCTCTCCAGATGTAGTTGAACCCCAATTCCCATCAGCTGTAGCCAAGTTCACTTATAAGGAGGGAAGTCTATCTGGTGGACAGTAGGTTGCCCACTCTAGAATTGAGATTTATCTAAGAAGGACCCATAACAAAACATTGCATAGGAGTGGTGAAATCCTACCAGTTCACACTGGTTCAGGAGAACCGGTAGTGAATCTAAATCGCACAGCACAGCTGTTCTACTTACCACCCCTCGCTGTTCTAGTTACCTTCCCCTGCCTCCTTTTTCCGCACATAGCAGGTGTTTGGAGCATACTGTGCTTGCGCATGTCTGCAGCATGCATTTGGTGTGCACTGTGCATACACGCTTAGCGAACCGGTGGCAAACCAGGGAGGATTTCACCACTGTGGCAAAGTGAAAAGCTTGCTGCTCAAATGTCCCATCAGCCAATCATAATGTCGTCTTATATGACACTCTAATCCAGGGGTCCCCAACCTTTTGGATCTCAGAGAACACCGAGTTGTTAGCTTCTATTTCCATAGTAAATTGTATTTTGGGGTATAGACTGTTCAGAAGAAGAACAGTCTTCTGTTCTTCTTTATTGAAACAAAACCTACAACCCAGCAACCTACTCATGAGCTTCGATATCATATCTCTCTTCACCCAAGTGCCTATTAAAGAAGCCTTGACAGCTATTCAAAACAAATACAAACCCCAAACACATCCTGGATCTGACCAACCATTGCCTAACCAACACATACTTCATCCACAATGGACAAAGATACAAACAGATAGAAGGAGCACCTATGGGATCACCCCTCTCAGCCGTCATCGCAAACCTATACATGGAATACTTTGAAACCAATGCTTTAGATAAATCTGAACACAAACGCAAATTCTGGCTTAGATACATAGATGACACTTTCGTAATTTGGCCGCATGGAAAGAAAAAACTGGACAACTTCCTCACACATCTCAACAGCCTACACCCCAAAATACAATTTACTATGGAAATAGAAGCTAACAACCAACTCCCCTTTCTGGATGTCCTAATCTACAAAAAACCCAGCGGCTCCCTAGGACACACCATCTACCAGAAAAAAATACGCACCAACCGTTACTTAAACGCACAATCACATCACCACCCTGCACAGATCAACTCCGTAGCCAAGACACTTATCTCCAGAACCAAACGCCTAGCCGACAAAGACCACCTGAAAACTGAATTACACACTCTCACAAACGTATTAATTTCCAACAGATACCAAAGAAGCACAATTACCAACCTAATCCAGAGGGAGACACCCAAAAACGAAGACACAGAACAAGACAACGGCATCGTCCTCCTTCCATACATCAAAGGCACCACAGATAAAATCAGCAAAATTCTCCACAAACACAACATCAAGACAGCCTTCTGCACAGACCAAAAAACAGCCAACATCTTAAGAAACCCCAAAGACAAGATCCATCTAGAAAACCAAGGAGTCTATGAAATACCATGCAAAGTCTGCCCAGCCACATACATTGGACAAACTAATAGGAGAATAAATGCACGCATCGCAGAACACAAGAATGCAGCTAGAAAAGAAGAAAAAACCTCCTCCCTTTTCCAGCACTTTAAAACCACAGGACATGAAATTGATTTTGAAGGAACCAAATTAATTTCCAAAACTGAACACTATAACAAGAGAATAATTATGGAAGCCATCGAAATAGAGAAACACCCCCACAACATGAACAAACGGGATGACACCTCCCACTTACCAGACATCTGGAAACTGGCCTTAGTCAACAAATGAGTCCCAGCCACGAAAATTGACACCGGACCCAGAACAACACACAATGCCACCACCGATCATCCTCACCAGATTCAAACCCAAACCCATCCCAGACGAAACAAAACCACCAGTCAGAAGCCAAACCATGCTGGCACCACTGGCTGCTGCACCCCCCTCCGATCCCCATGCAAAGCAAGTTGACACACGCCAGGAACACATGACTGGACCTCGGACTTGGAGCCAGGCCAGGCCAGGGATGCTGCATCACAGCCATCTGCTCAAGACATCACATCACAGAACTCCAGAGGCCAACACCAAAGCTCAGGAACAAAAGACTAGGACCATACCCATACAGGATGCTGCAAGGCAGCCAACCAATCTGCAAGCACCCACTCCATCTACCAGTCAAGATGCAACCACACAGCCAACCAACCTGCTCACAGCAACACTCCCACCTCCCCACCAGTATTTATACAGAGACGGCAGCTCCGACCATGCTTTGCTCACAGAAGCACGAAGCCGAAAGCACCAGCCTGAAGATGATGAGTGAAGCTTCAGGTGGCATTGAAAGAGGAAAGATAGGACATTCATGCACTTTGTTTGGCCACATTTTAATATAGATGAGTCCAGAACTCCACTCTCAGCAATGCAAATATGGTGAACAGTACCTCCTAAAGGGGGCGGGGGGACACCAACTCTTTTCTGTCATATTGAATAAGAATGGTGATGATGTTTGGCATGGCATTGAAACCATCAACTCAGTATAATAAAATTGATCTCTAGTTGGATTTCACAGAGAGATATCAAGACTGAGAAGATAGCAGGATCATTAGCAGTTGCAACAATCCTGCCTTTGACTCTATAGAATTAAAAATGTGGACATTCCATAACTGCCCATCTACATTACTTGGGGGAAATTGTGATTGAAGTCCGTGACATTGTTGAATTATACAGATCTAAGAGATGTTGGTCAATCAAAATAATTGGTTGCTATTTCAAAATGAATAATAGGAACAAATAATCCCTAGAATTAAAAATTGAAGGACAGAATACTTAGTTTGAAATATTTAGGCATTACTACTTTATTAGCCCAAAGTAAAAAGATGGAAGAGAGTGATTTTATTTTCTTGGATTCAAGAATAAATGAAGATGGACAGTGGGCTGGAGACATAAACAGGAAATGAAAACACTGTTAAACTTAGACAAGAGCATGAAGAATAAGAACATTTTACAAAGAATTGCTTTGCAGAGTGAGAGGGGGGCATATAAATTTAATAAACAAACATTTCAATGACAACAAGGATCAGAACAGTTAAAGCAAATACTGCAAATGGAAATATACCATTGAGAAGTAACAGATGGAAAATAGATACCTCCAAATAGTAGATTTGGGAATAGTTACTGAGAATACCATGGACTATAAGAATGAATCCAATTAATCTGGAACTTTAGGGTAATAATCAAATATATAACCATTTAAAGCATGTGGTAAACAGATGATGGATTGGAATGTGGGGTCCTTGGTGCTTTCTGAGCTTGGGGGCTTTCTTGCAGGCATTTCATTACTAAACTAGGTAACATCATCAGATAGATTAGAAAAAAATACTTATGCTCGACAAGGCTGAGGGAAATAGAAAAAGGGGAAGAGATGGATGGATAGATGGATTGATGGATGGATGGATAGATAGAAGGAATCTAAGAAATTACTGATACATCCTTGGAAAAGTTATGTTATTGAGGATAGGTCAAGGCCATATAGTCACATGGAGCTAAACTTAATAAATTAACTGCCCTCTGAGGTGAGGCTTCCCCTCCTCCAATAAGGGACCCAATAGGGGAGTACTTCACTGGAGTTGGCTGGTGGACTAATTGGCTGACCCCACCCCACCCCCCCGAACTTCCTGCTCCCTCTCCACTCCTCTTTTTAATCTCATATTATTGTGCTTCCATTGCTTTTTATTCTTTTGTTTCTTTACATTTTTAATCTTTTTTTCCTTTTTATTGTTGTAAACCACCCAGAGTAGCCCCAAGCTGAGATGGGTGGCCAATAAATTTAGCAAACAAATTGAACTAACTTTCCCAAGACAAAGCCTCTCTCCTGATGACTACATGGACACATCTGTAGAGTTATTTTAGCAATTACATGAAGGTGGATCACTATCACTGGCTTCTGGAAAAAAAAAAGTGCCCCTCCTGCTTACAGCCCTAGGGCATCTTGATAATAATAATAATAACAATAACAATAACAACAACAACAACAACAACAATAATAATAATAATAATAATAATAATAATATTTTAATTTGTATACCGCCCTTCTCCCGAAGGACTCAGGGCGGTTTACAGCCAAGATAAAATACAGCAACAGCACATACAATACTAAAAACAGACATTAAAAAACTTATTCAATTTGGCCCCATTTTAAAATACAATCAACCCTATAAAATTAATAAAAATTTCAAACTCATAAAATCAGCTAAAAGATTTAAAAATTCAAGCCAGTCCAGCAAGACGGAATAGATAAGTCTTAAGTTCGCGGCGAAAGGTCCGAAGGTCAGGTAGTTGTCGAAGTCCAGGAGGAAGTTCGTTCCACAGGGTAGGAGCCCCCACAGAGAAGACCCTTCCCCTAGGGGCCGCCAGTCGACATTGCTTGGCTGACGGCACCCTAAGGAGTCCCTCTCTGTGAGAACGCACAGGTCGCTGGGAGATAGAAGATGGCAGTAGACGGTCCAATAAGTATCCCGGTCCTAAGCCATGGAGCGCTTTAAAGGTGGTAACCAATACCTTGAAGCGCACCCGGAAGACAACAGGCAGCCAGTACAGTCTGCGCAGGATGGGTGTTACATGGGAGTTCCGAACCGCTCCCTCTATCACCCGCGCAGCTGCATTCTGGACTAACTGGAGCCTCCGGGTGCTCTTCAAGGGGAACCCCATGTAGAGAGCATTGCAGTAGTCCAAGCGAGATGGTCTGTATTACTAACATCATGGTGATGGTCTGTATTACTGTATTACATGGTGATGGTCTGTATTACTAACGTCATGCCCCCATCAGAGTCCAGTTTGGAGGAGGAGGAGGAGGAGGAGGAGTTGGAAGTGGGACTGTCTGACAGGGAAGCCACGTCTCCCTTTAGATGTTTGGAGAGGCCAGGGGCTGAAGATGATGCTATCCCTGGACCCTCAGGCATTTGGGGAAATGGTCGACCAGACAGACAGCTGCCTGCCTGCCTGCCTGCACAGACACACAGGAGGATTGTCTGCTGATCGGCAATGGGCTGATAGGTAGCAAATCCCCTCTGATGAGGAACAGCTGTCTACTTCACTCATTCAAGGGCAAGGAGAATGGAGAGTTGGCAAGCCCAGAGAAGGCTACTGGGGAGGAGGTCACCCCACCTCTCATTACAAGGAACACCTGGAAGGGAGTAATGTAAGGAGAAACCATGGGGAGTTAGTCTTCACCAACAGTGGTTTGCTTTGGCCTACACTCCTTGGACCTTGCCCTGTGAGCGTGCTTCTACTCTGTTGGCTTTCTTTATACTAAGGAGGATTTTTGGAAGATTGAGGGTGGCTGCCTTCAGGGTAGTGTGGGTATGGAGCCTTATCGGTCGTTAGGGGGCCGTTTGGCTAGAACATTTATTGAGAGAAATAAAGAATTCTCTAGATGTCTGCCTTGCCTTGACCACCTGGGTCATAACAACTAATTAGGCCTAATCCAGCCGATCGCCAAGATCAGCAAGAATCGTGTTTTGTCAGCTACTGGATGAGTAATGATATCCAACTGCTGAGTGCTATTAACGTCACATAAAATATCTCTGAATGAGCCCATGCATTGGAATTTGGAATGGGATAAGATATTTAAACAGATGTGAAGGTCTGTAATAAACAGCCCTAGGCATATTTACTTAAAATGACATTGTATTGTGCTCAGTTGTCTTCCTCCTAGGTAAATACTTAAGCAGGTAGCCACCAGAGTTTTAGAAGTCTTTTTCGGTTAATATTTATACCTCATATATCTAGCTTTTGGTACAAGCAAAGGGATTTCTGTCACATCCCTTTTCTACCTTGCCAATTTATTGTAATTCCCTTTCAGTCAACTTAAGCTGGAAGTTGGCTGGAAACATAAGCATTATAAAGGAAAAATTACAGTCAACTAAACATAGAAAACTTCATGGAGCAATGACTTCTCCCAACTGCTTTTTCTAAATGGTACCCCTGCTGGATATGTTTAACATACAGTAAACCCAAGGGCATGGGGGAGGGATCAGAATTAGGACAGCTTTAAGTGCTTTCCCAGTTCTATTGGACCAACTTATGAAAATATATTTATATGAAGGGGCTGAATAAAAGGCCTTCCACTATCATAACTTCAGTTTCAATAGGGATTATTTTAATAAAGGAAACATTAATCAAAAACATTTTAGCTCTGTAAACTAGTTCCAGTCACCTCATGGGCTTTTGATAAGGTCCAGGTATTATTCAAAAGTGCTGTTTTTAACATATATAGTTTGGCTCTTTGATATTTTTGGACTGCCTCCTTCACGTAGAATCACTCCATAATTTATACTTCTGCCAGCAAGTAGAAAGTCCTACCATGAAAGACATTGATACCATGAAAGTCCAGAGGCAGAACCTCTCAGTTTCTCTTCCTTGGCGCTCGAAATAGCCTCTTCAGAAGTTTGGCTGGCAACCTTTTTGCTTCCGTTTGGAAAAGCCTTTAAAAACCATATTGTTCAATACACCCTTCCTCACCACTGGGTGCAGGTGGGTGGGTGAGAATATCAGCCTTATTATTACTTGGCAAACTTAAATCTCTTTTTACTCTTATTTGTAAACTGCCAGGAGTCATGCTGAATTCATTCATTCATGCTACTACCATACATAAACAGCAACTGCAAGGAAAGGAGGCAGTTCCCTCTCCTTTCAAAGAATCTTGCCCCCCACTCCCCCACCCCCGCAGGTGAGTAAACCAAATCCCTCCTAAAGCAAACTCATTACAATAGGCAGTAGGGCATACTTGCAAAGAGTAAGGGTTGCTTCTGCTGATTTAAGGTTGACATTCTTTCTTACTTTGTATGCTAGAAAGAAGGCAAAATAGTGAGAAGCCCCAACAGAAAGGTCAACAACATTTGCAAAAGTGTTTTGGAAACCAACTGACAAAGACTGGATAGAAAAGCCAAAAGCAATTATATTGTTAATTGTTGACTGTAAACAAAGACAGCCCGTGAAATGCAGCTCAGCTACACAGTTTAATTGGCAGTCTCACTCATGACATTATTTTTCCTTAATGATGACTGCAGAGGGAAGGCATCAGACTCAAGGACCTCTGGCCATCCACCAGCCAGGGCTGCCTGGTGGAAAAGCTGAATCTATTTTGGGGTAAATTGTCACCTTTCCATCAACCGAATGCTGCATTCTATTTATTGCCTCATATTTTAACATGCCATTTGGGGTGAGATATAAGTATTTATTAAATAACCAGGCTTCTGTGCTTTTTGTAAAATTTTATGGGCCAGATGGAAAGAGACTTGATCACCTGCCAGAATAAAGATGATGATGATGATAATAATGGAGATAATGCAAACTCTCATTGGGATTGTGCTTAGCTCCTATTGACTGCAAGGGCACATCCATCTCCTTTTCCTGGCTGTAGTACAGAAGTCGACTGTTCCTGCCTACTTTCTGGAGGCTTTTTAATGTCCCAGTCTCGGCTATAGCTCTAGAATTTCCTGATGATCTCCTATCCAGATAATACCCAAGTTTAACCCTGTTTATTTTTTTGAGATCAATAGAAGTCCACTTAATATTGCCTCCTAGCAGTATTGCCAGAATGAGAGACTGCAAGCCAAGGCACAGTGTGTGTGTGTGTGTGTGTCTGTGTATGTATGCTAGGACAAGAGAAAAATGCATTCAAGATTGGCAGGATTTTTTGTTTAGTACTCACATATGAGCTGATTTTATATCTGCTCATAGACAACCTTAGTATGCCTCTTGCAGTACATTTGGTATGTACTGCAGGAGGCATATCTGTGTGCTATACGGAGCTAGGCTATTTTGGAGGAAAAGATTCTCTAGCCCAGTAATTGGAACAGATTAAAACCAGTGGTGGGATTCAAATAATTTAACAACCGGTTCTCTGCCCTAATGATTTCTTCTGACAAGCAGTTCACCAAACTGCTCAGAAAGTTAACAACTGGTCCTCCCGAAGTGGTGCGAACTGGCTGAATCCCACCACTGATTAAAACCTCTTCCCAAATTCATGATGCTGTCTAGATGTTTGTTGCTCTATAATTGATGCATAAAAGATGGTCGGTGTGTTGGATTGTGAATCTAAGCACTCCTGCATTGAAATCTCTCTTTCATGATAAGAGAAAAGACAAGTGCAAATTTGTCTATGGTCTTAGAATATACAACTTAATCCTGTGTTTTGCCTCCTGCATTCTAAAATTAGAATCTAAAGTTATTCAGCAGTGAATAATCAGAGTTGCAGGATGGTTAAAAGAAAGTGCTTTACCTAGTACATAGTAAAGATAGAAGCTAAGTTTCAAAATAGTTTTTCCAAATATTTTTTACAAAATTTTTGTTCCCCCATCCCCTAATTATTTTAGCATGTGTAACTTATTTTTTATCCTGAAAATGTTCTTTTTTTTGTAAAAAGTTTTTTTATTTTTTTTAACACACACACAAACATACAATGCATTTTTTCTGTACAGAATATTGGCCAGGTTTCAGATTTATACAACTTTTAGTTCTCTTCCAACACATTTTGTCTGTTTATATTAATATATTTTTTCCTTTTCTCTCTCATTTTTGTTTTCTTTCCTTTATTTATATTGTATATCTAATCTTACCCTTCACCCTGAATTCTAATAATTTATCAACTTCCCTCTTTTTGTCCCCCCTTTTTCATTACTCCCTCTAAATTAAACCTTTTATTTCCAAATCAATTGTTATCAAATTTGATATTTGTAAAATTTTATATATACTACTTATCAAGCATTAAAATCATTCATATATTTGCAATTCAAAACAATTCATATAATATTCAACTGTTAGTTAATCTTCATAACATAATATCATTTCTAATGCTTTGTGAATTCCATAATTACAATTAAAGACCTTTTATATTTTCAAATTCCATTATTATTTAAACCATTCAACATATTGTCAGCTATTTTTTTAAATTTTCTTCTTTTCTCTCTTTCTCATATTTTTCTTCTTTCTCTTAAAGTCCTTTACTCTCTTTATTTGCCTGTATTTCTATCCACTCTCCTCTTTCCCCTTTCCCTTGTTCCTATATTCTCACTGTTATTCCCAAAGTGGTCCTTTAACTTTGCATTTATTTCCTCCCCCCCTTTTTTCCTCCTTGTCTCTTTCTGCCCTCTATTTTTGTCTGTTCTCCTAGTTTGCAATATGTTTCCAACTGCTCTCCTTATTCCCCTTTTAATTATTCTTCTTTTACCACTGTTAATCCCAGTGTAATCATTTAAGTTTTTTTGTGTTTTTTCTCTTCCCCCCTTCTTTCTCCCTTTGTCTCTTTCCAATCTTTCTGTTTTTATCATCATTAATATTTTCATCATTACTCCCCACACAATCATTTAATTTTTCACAATTAGTATTTTTTGCTTTATCTTCAATAACACTCTCTTGCTTCTTCGTAGTTTCCATGTCTTCTTGGGTATATTCCAACACAGTTCCTAGTTCATCCAATTTCAATTTTCCTCTTGGTCTTCCGAGATGCCTCTCTTTCTTCCCCGTCCCTACAGGTCAGATCTGGTCCGAAGACCCCTCGGCATCAGTTCATCAGCCCAGGATTTCACGAAGCTCATCAGAGTTCACTATTCACCGACTTTCTTGCCGCAACACTTCCAGTCAAATCCATCTTTCCATCCTGAAAATGTTCATTCTATCTTCTAAACATTCCAAGTTAAGTTAAATGTCCGAAGACTCATTTTCTCGGCAAAAAAGTGTGGAAGAGATTTGTCATGGTCTTTTTTCAATTTCCCAGTCCAACCTACAATTTGGGATTTCAGGTAACTCCCCATCCTAGGTGCACTGTGCATAACTTTTCTAGATCAGTCAAAATTGAATAGTTGCTGTCTCCTGGCTAGCTATAACCTGTAATTGAATGTTAACCTCCAATCAGCACAGTGCATCTCTATGCTGAATTTCTATAAATCCAAGTTTACAGAATACATTTATATTTTTACACTGTTTTTCCTCCTTTAATCTAAGAGTAGCACATGCTTTTGCAAGGCAAATTAAGCTGGGAATGAGTTGCTAAAAACAGCTGTATTTATAGCCCAGTTGTGAAATCGAATAGTACATACACAAATAGAGCACTCAAGCAGTTATTTTTTAGTCTATGCCAGATTAAAAACATCAGCAACTCTTTGTGATCTTACCATATTAATGGTGTTAAGATTTATTGGCATCAACTGCAATATATTCCAAATTGCAATAAAACTATTTTATTTGCAGAATTGCAGTTAAGTGAAGTTTGTGGGCAACTCATGTCTCTATTTGCAAGAACAACTTGTCACAGCCAACTCACTGTGACCAACTTGCCACAGGACAACTCAACCCTGTGTTAATCATTTCATGATTACTTTTATTATTGGTGACCTAATTTTCATTGAAATTATAGTTAGTCTTGTATTTTTGGATTTATTTTATTTTATTATTATTGGCCACAGTTCCTTCAAAATTGTATTTGTTGTCCTACACGAGTTGTCCCATTGTGACTGGCCATGACAAATTGTCCCATGACAAGTTGACCACAGTGAGTTGGCCACAGCAAGTTAGCCCATTCCAGCTCAGCTTACTATGTCTTCTCTAGGTACCCTAGTATTACATTTCAAAGAAAAAGAAAGCCTGTTTTGCAACATGTTCGTTTTTCCAGCAAGAAATCCTGTGCCAGTCTAAGAAAGTTGGCTACTAATATATATTTAGCCCTTTCCTTATCTCTAACATAGGATGTAAATGGGAGCTGAGATGGCACAGTGGTTAGAGTGCAGCACTGCAGGCTACTTTAGCTGACTGCTAGCTGCAGTTCGGCAGTTCAGATCTTATCGGCTCAAGGTTGACTCAGCCTTCCATCCTTCCAAGGTGGGTATAATGAGGACCCAGATTGTTGGGGGCAATATGCTGACTCTGTTAACTGCTTAGAGAGGGCTGTAAAAGCATTATCAAGCGGTATATAAATCTAAGTGCCATTGCTAAATACAGAATAAAGCTATTAGAAATAGCTATGTCAGTGAACATGTTACAGCAAAACTGTAGCTTTCAAACACATAAGCAGATCATGAAACCTTAGACCGGGGTGTCAAACTCACATTGTCATGTTGTGTATCACAATTTCCCCCCACCCCCTTCACAAAACCGGGAATGGGCATGGCCAGTGCATGACGCATCTGCTGCAAGTTTGACACCCTTGCCTTAGATATGATATTCAAGAGAAGAAGGAAAAATGTTTTCTCTTGAAGGCAGTTTAGAAAGGCAAGCAGCAGCATTATCAACAGGTGAAGAAATGAAAGCGAGCACTGGAGTGCCATTATCCAATTGGGAATTTTGCTAATAGAGCTAGGCTGGGGAAAACAAAATGAAATGATGCTTCTACCTATATCTGTAATAAATGACCGGGGGGCGGGGTGGAGAATACAGAAGGGTTGCATGATAGCATTTATTGAATCTTATGAATCCAGTGGAAGACCCTGTCACACTGGAGAAATTATTAACATTGGAAACTTGGCATCTCCATTACACCAACAAAATATATAGATGCTTCCATGTTGAGAGCACCTGTGAACTACCATTCCAAATCCATTGTGCAGTTATTTCAGGTTTACCTTCCGAACAAAGAGAAAAGACAGAAGATTACAACTAGAGAGATGGCAAGAGGATCACAAAGGGGAGCCAATGTGATCTAGACACATGATAAATGGCACAGAACTGGATAATTACAATGTTATGGAAAGGTGTTAATGAGAAAAAGAGATTGCTGGTACATATAATTATTTCTATTTGCCAGGAAAGATCTCTTTATATTTCCGTTTAATAACTGCTAAAGCTTTCACTAGGTCTGGCTATTCAAGATGGGATGAGGTCATTTCTTCCATTTTTAGATGGAAAACTTTAGTTAAAAATAGCATGTGCAAAGCTTCCATGTTGCTTTTTTCATGTCACTAGAGGTAGCATATGTTAAACCTCTTTGGCTCAGATGCACATTTAAAATGTTGTCTTCTCTTCAGCTGCTGCATCTCTTGCCCTTGAGTGTTTGTTGATTTTATGAGTCATCAGACCCCAAACAATCAGGGATCCTACCAAAATTCCAGTTGTGGTCGCTATAATCACAATCCAGTAAGGCACGCTGTCTCCATTGGACTTTGTTGCAAGTCCTGAATTGTACATTTGGCTGTTTCTCGATGTGAAAAGATATGGGTATTCCTGCAGCAGAAAGAAAACATTTACGGAACCTTTAGAGAACGATCTGTTACCACAGGTTGCTCTATTCTGAGGGTATGAGAGAATAAACATTTCTTCTCAAGAGAGAAGCAATAAAATGGGGATGGATCTTCTCCTGTCCAGGTGAGACTTATGCAAATTTAAGTAAACACTATTGTGAATTTAAGTAAACATCAGTGCAAATTTAAGTGAACATCATTAAATCTATTAAGAAAAAGATTTTAGAGCAAAAAAGTTTATTATCCTCAATCCCTGTACTTATGTCAGCGTAACGGTATACAGAATTCCTTAAATCCTTTCGGTTCCAAGAGATCTATTCTTCACTTGCCCTTCAGCTGTCATCCTTCATCCTTCATTCGTTACTGTAGCAGATTTCTCTATCTCTACCAGGCCTTACTGGTATCCTGCTTACAAGTAAATCGCAGGCCTTTTTTCATTAATCCTTCCCAGCTCTTCCTTTCCTGATGTTTTATTTCTGAAAAGACCACCTATCTGTGGCTCCACTAGAAGTATTCAAGTATGGCTTGAAGAGGTTATACTAGTCTTGATACTGTCTAATTTTTTTAGGCAATCAGGTGGTTTATATACTGCATAAATCTCATGTTGGTTTGGCACTTTTTAATAAACTTACAATTTACTTTAGCCCAAATGAAATACAGGTAAGGAGAGTTTTTATTACTGATGCCTGGAGATGGTCCATTCTTTTCACTACTGTCTTAACTCTGCTTACTGCCATTATTCTCTCCTTGATGCTCTACTCATGCTTCTGCCCAGACTTCTTTTCCCATTTTGTTATACATTGTTATAACCAGTTCCTTGAAATATATTTCTGACATCTGTTTTTAGACTATTTGCTGTAATCTGTGAACTCAGACGGTCTCTTCCTCTCTCATTCAGACAGATTTACAACTTTGGGGAAATTTTATAGTATGTAATACTTCTATATGGGATAGAAACATTCATATCGTTCTGGGGGGGCGCGCGCCCGATGTGTGCAAGCGGTCGCGCGCCCCGATCCCCCGTCCTTTTCCCGTTCCCCGGATGGTCAAGACCCCCAGAGCCTGGGCCTTCGGCTGATGTTATGCAACGCACGGTCCGTAGTTAATAAGGCCCCCCTAATATACGACCTTATCCAGGGGGGCGCTGCGGACCTTATAGGCGTTACGGAAACCTGGCTGGGCACGGAAGGGGGTGTGCCCCTTGTTGAGATGTGCCCACCGGGTTCCCGTGCATTCCATCAGCCGAGGGCCCAGGGTAGGGGTGGGGGGGTGGCGGTTGTGATTAGAGAGAGCCTAGAGCCGAGGGAGACCACTGTACCTCAGATTGCCGGGTGCGAATCCTCTTGTGAGATGGGGTCATAGGTGCCAGATGGGTCTGCTGATCACGTACCTGGCTCCTTGCTGCGTGACAGCTGCCCTGCCCGAGCTCCTGGAGGTGCTGGCCAGGGTGGCAGTTGAGACCCCCAGACTTTTAGTCATGGGGGACTTTAACTTGCCATCGTCCGGCTCGTCATCGACAGCAGCTCGGGAGTTCATGGCTTCCATGACGGCCTTGGACCTGACCCAAGTAGTTGATGGCCCTACTCACATTGGGGGTGGCACTCTGGACCTGATTTTTGTCTCTGGTCAGTGGTTGAGAGATCTGGACTTAAAGGAAATAGTCACTGAACCTTTGTCATGGTGAGATCACTCTTCTTCGCCTGGACTTTCTGACCGCCATTCACCACCGCAGGGAGACGGAGCCGACACGCTGGTTCCGCCCCAGGCGCCTGATGGACCCGGAGGGGTTCCGGACGGAGCTTGGGCCATTTCCTGAGGGTCTGGCTCACGGCTCGGTTGAGGAACTTGTTGCGGCCTGGGAACGGGCCGCGCGGGGCCTTAGACCGTGTCGTGCCTTTGCGGCCTCTGACCCGCGCAGGTCCCAACCGCCCTTGGTTCTCCGAGGAGCTGAGAGGATGAAGCGCCGGAGAAGACGCCTAGAGAGTTCCTGGAGGTTCAGCCGCTCAGAAGCTGATCGACACTAGTGAAGTCCTATACTAGGACTTACCTAGTGGCATTGAGGGAAGCGAGGCGTAGCTACGCCTCCCTCATTGCATCGGCAGATAACCGCCCAGCCGCCCTGTTTGGGTGACCCGCCTCCTCCTACACCAGGGGAGCGGATGACCCGTTGCAGGGACGTGCTGAGGAGTTTAACGGTTATCTATACGATAAAATCGCTCAGCTTCGGGATGGTTTGGACCAAGATTGCGTGATACGGGTGAGACGGCTGAGGGTGGTCTTGGTGACATTTTATGGGATGAGTTTGACCCTGTTGCTCCGAGGACATGGACAGGTTGTTGGGGAGGCTGAATGCCACCACATGTTTACTGGACCCGTGCCCTCCTGGTTGGTGCTGGCCACGCAGGAGGTGACACGAGGCTGGCTCCAGGCGATTACGAGCGCTTCTTTGGTGGAGGGTGTCTTCCGCCGCCTTGAAAGAGGCGGTGGTGAGGCCCTCCTCAAGAAGCCTTCCTGACCCGCTGTTTTAGGTAATTATCGTCGTCTCCAACCCGCCGCGAAGGTTGTTGAGAGTATGGTGGCATATCAGTTTCCTTACACCTGGATGAAACTGTCTATCTAGACCTGCTCCAGTCCGGTTTCCGCCCGGTTACAGCACGGAGACGGCTTTGGTCGCGTTGGTGGATGATCTCTGAGGCCAGGATAGGGGTTGTTCCTCTGCCCTGGTCCTATTAGACCTCTCAGCGGCTTTCGATACCATCGACCATGGTATCCTGCTGCGCCGTTGGAGGGATTGGGAGTGGGAGGCACCGTTTATCGGTGGTTCTCCTCCTATCTCTCCGACCGGTCGCAGTCGGTGTTGACAGGGGGCAGAGGTCGGCCCCGAGGCGCCTCACTTGTGGGTGCCGCAGGGATCGATCCTCTCGCCTTCTGTTCAACATCTACATGAAGCCGCTGGGTGAGATCATCAGTGGGTTCGTGTGAGGTACCAGCTGTACGCGGATGACACCCAGCTGTACTTTTCCACACCGGACCACCCCAACGGTTATCAAGTGCTGTCCCGGTGCCTGGAGGCCGACGGGTCTGGATGGGGAGAAACAGGCTCAAGCTCAATCCTCCAAGACAGAGTGGCTGTGGATGCCGGCATCCCGGTACAGTCAGCTAAATCAGCGGCTGACCATCGGTGGCGAGTCATTGGCCCCGGCGGAGAGGGTGCGCAACTTAGGCGCCTCCTGGATGAACGGCTGTCTCTAGAAGATCATTTGACGGCCGCTCCAGGAGAGCGTTCTACCAGGTTCGCCTGGTGCGCCAGTTGCGCCTTTCTGGACCGGGAGGCCCTATGCACGGTCACTCACGCCTTGTGACGCCTCGCCTGGATTACTGCAACGCCTCTACATGGGGCTTCCTTGAAGGGCATCCGGAGGCTGCAGTTAGTTCAGAATGCGGCTGCGCTGGTGATAGAGGAGCCCTCGTGGCTCCCGTGATAACACCCATCCTGCGCAGGCTGCACTGGCTACCTGTGGCCTTCCGGTGCGCTTCAAGGTTTTGGTGACCACCTTTAAAGCGCCCATGGCATAGGGCCGGGTTATCTACGGGACCGCCTACTGCGACCAGATACCTCTCACCGACCCGTGCGCTCTCACAGAGAGGGACCTCAGGGTGCCGCCAGCTAGGCAGTGTCGCTTGGCGACGCCCAGGAAGGGCCTTCTGTGGGGCTCCCACCTCTGGAACGAACTCCCCAGGACTCCGCCAACTTCCTGACCTTCAACCTTCCGTCATGAGCTCAAGACACATTTATTCATCTGTGCAGGACTGGCTTAGATTTTAAATTTAGAGGGTTTTAAATTGATTTTAATATTTATATTTTATATTTATATTTCTATTTTTAATAATTCGGGCGCTAGAATAAGTTTTTTAAGGATTATTTTAATTTGTATATTGATATTGATGTTTTATATGCCTGTGAACCGCCCTGAGTCCTTTGGGAGATAGGGCGGTATATAAATTCGAATAATAAAATAAAAAATAAAAAAATAAAGACAGGCATGATAATATTAAGTGGGAAAATATGACTGGAAAGTGTTAATAATTTGTCCCAATTTAATAATTGCTGGAGGCTGTTAAAAATGAAAAAAAAATGAATGGATTAAGACAATTGGCTTTGCCACTTATGAATGGATTGCCTATGAACGGATGGAAATTTTATATGGACAAGTATTAGGAAATCTGGGAGTCATTTATACAGTGTACAATAGGTCAAAAAAGAAGTTACATAAATTAAAATATATACATATTGTACTTGAATATTTGCATTAGATAAGTATATATAGAATTGCAGCTGTTTGTTATAATGACATATATTGTTTTTGCCTGACATATTTCTTTTACTTTTTTGTTAAAAGCACTTTTTATATGAGCTTTTGTTCTTTTCTTTGACAGTGTGTGTATTTCTATCATCATTTTTTTGTGTGTTTTGCTCTTTTTTTCTTTCTTGTTTATTAAAAACAATAAAAATGGAACTTTTTTTAAAAAAAATGGGAGATTTGGTCTGGATCTTCAGCAAATATCCTTGGCATTTTAAGGAGGAGAAAAAAGAAGAAAATAGCCTGATTCGACTGTTTAAAATCCTGCACAAGAAACATCAGATCTGGTTTATCATTTAGAAAGTTTTCAACGGGATTGTTGGGCAGATTCAAATTGTGAGGTGAAAACATAGTTACTGAGTCTAATAGTTGCCAGGATATGGTAAATATGTACTACCTTTGGTATTAATGGCTCCATGTGGGAAAAAGGCTTAAGTCCTGCTTATCAGCTTCCAAGAAGCATCTGCTTTGTCTGGATATTGGACCAGATGGTTTTTAGTTTTTCACCCAGAAGGATTTTTCTTGTGCTTCTATGTTCGTGTTACAGAGTTAGAGCTTTGTAGGAGCTAACTTGCTACTTACTGAGGTTGGACACTTGAGCTTCAGCCTTTTCGTGAAATGTTTATATGACTGCTTATAACCAACTGGCTCCAGCTGAAAGAGAGACAAAGAGTTTCCAACTGAAACTGAACCCTATAATCTTTATATGGGCACATACTAACACTGTAAAGTCACATTTAAAAAATAATATATTGCTCCTTTATATTGCAGCACTCAGTAATTCTTGCTTTGGCCTTTCCTGAATTCTTAATATATGACCGTACTTACATAATTATGAGATTAAAATGTTAGCAAGGCTCCCTGTTATGGATAAAGGCAAAACTTTTTATACTTGAGTAATCGTACAAACCCCCTGAAAGCAGGACACTAAAAGCCTACAGAAGAGAAATCTACATCAAAGGAATAAAAATAGCTTGTTACAAGCAACTGTGAAGCTCATGTTAAATAGCAAATTAACAAGGCGAAATAATAAATGAATGTGGGAGGGCTAGAATATATGTCCCCTATAACACTGTCAGCTTCTCTGTGACAAGAAGTATCTATAGTTGAGCCTCTTTGGCTAGAGATGAATGGAAAGAAGTCAAACCTGTGAAACCTGACCCTTATTTTACTGGATTCACTTGAGGATAAGTGAGCATAAGTTGCCAGCGTAGTATCCTAGCTTCCCAAAGATAGCCAGAAATACAGGAATTAGCTGGCTGCTAGCCAAAAAGTGATTCAGCACCCGTCTTCAAAAGAAGTGCAACGTAAAGGAGGAATGAAATTGGCAATGCCAACAGGCAATAAATATGGCTTTATTGTTGTTGTTTCAGTTTTATTTATATGGAATCCCAACTACCTGATTAGAATCCCTGACAGGGATGAGAGCAAGAAAAATGATAAGGCCTTCAGGTAGTCTGCAACCCACTCTCATTTCCATCTCCCTACTGATCTGGAGAGAGTTTAATTGCTTCCTCTTCTTAAAGAGAGAACAATTTTAGCACACATTTATCAACAGCCCTACAGGCTAGACTTTCGCTTGGATGGGCTGCAGCATCAAAAGAAGCTATGAAATCATGGAAATTTTGCTCTGCCTCTATTTCCTGAACTGCTTGTGTGATGCAATCAATCCATTTCTTGGTTCTCATTGTCACAATGAACTTAAAATCAGGGAACTCCACTGTGACCAGGTATATATCCTCACTTCTTTTCGGCAAAATAGTTTCTTAATATAGTCATATTGCTATGATGTCTATGGAGATTCTCAGCCATCCAGATCATGGTTATCTCAAAAGTGCTTTTTCAAAAGGCAACTGGACTTTATTTTTCCTTGAAGACATTTTGCTTCTCATCCAAGAAGCACTTTTGAGATATTGCTATGAAGTTTTACTCTAATTTTCATAATCCTCATTTGTCATTGGTTGGCTAAGACTAAAGAACAGGTTATTAATAACTTTTTTCCCCTTAACTTTGTTTTCCTCCCATTCAGCTTGGGTTATGATTCATATTGTATAGGAGACAGACAGAAGTATAGCCCCTAGACCCAAACTACTGATTCCTTAGGGTGTTATCCTAAACTCCATAACTCTGTAACAGAATGCATCCTTTTCATTAAAAAAAAAACCACCACTCCCTAATTCCATTCTTGGCAAAAGTCTTACAAAATATTGGAAGTGAAAGTAGGCAGTATCTAATTAGATGCAACAACATAATACTAATCTACGTTATATCATCTCTTTATTGGGTCATGCTGATTCTCATCATTATTGTGGAAGTTAACAAACAAAAGAATTGTGCAATGCTTTGGATTGCATGGGAAACAGTAGTGAATGCAAAACCTCATTAAAGGCTGCTTCTTTAATGACTCATAGATAGATGATGCATTTGTGCTCCCAAACACTACGAAAGACTTTTCCATAATGAAATTCAAAGTATTTCCCAGCCCTACTAATCAACATAAACTGAAGGAATATAAACTTGGTTTATCTGATCTAGGTTAAAATAGATGTATTGTCTATGTAATTCTTAATTCATTTTTGCTGATCAGAATTGAGCGAGGAGGCTGTTTGAAGGATTGTTTATAGATAATTATTATTATTATTTATTATTATTTATTATTATTTATAGATTTATTTATAGATATTTATTATTATTTATTAGATAAGAGATGAAATATGGGAAAAAGAGATTATTTGCTGTATTGTAAAAGAAAGTGTTAAGTTACCACAATTGTGATGAAATGGGAAATCATTTATATATTTCTTATCTTTGTCTTCTCATTTTTTTCCCTTTTAGTTTATATTATTTGCATTTTGTATTTTTGTATTTTGTAAAAAAATCGTATTAGTTTTTATCTTTTATTGTAATATTTAATACAATTACTATGTAATTATTATCCCTGTGTTTGCTTCAGGGAACCTGTGCTTTCCTGGGAAAACAATACCATTCATTGACACAGACCAGAGCAACCTTTTTAAAAAATCATGGGAAGCTTACAAAACTGGCTGGCAAAAGCAGCTGAGAATGTGCTGATTTGGCATACTCACTCTGCAGTCTTTACTGGAAGGACTTCAGAGAGAATTCCACCAGATATTCTAACATTGCCTGACCCAGAAAAACCTTGAGAGGGAATAATTATTTTAAAAAGAACTTCTGTTCTTTCTTCTTGCACAAAGTTAGAAAAGTCATTCTAGTCACTCTATAACACTCTAGTAATTCAAGAATATGTAGCAACCATTCTGGGTCACTCCTCATTAATGATTTGAGTTGGTAGAAAACTATACTGACATTTCTTATTTACATTTGCTGTCTTCGTCACTGATTCATATGCTCCATCTCTTTCCAGTTACTGGCGATGGCTTACTTCTCTCCAGAGTAATGAATGTCAAATAGGGGTGATATTGACTTCCCTTCACTATCAGTTTGCAAATGTGAGCATGCGCTCAACACCTCTGCACATGGGCAGGACCTTCTGCGCATGCACAGAGCATCAAAAATGGGACGTGATAATATCTGGGTGGGTGGGCAGAGCTTCCCACAGCCACCGCTACCGGTTCGCTTGAACCGGATAGAACGGGCTGAATACCACCACTGGTGTCAAAGTCTAACAGATATTACATACTTTGAAGTTGTCATTGGATGGTATCAGAATAAGAGGGAAATTTTGCTTCTAAGGATGATTGTCTCATTCATATGAGTGGAACAACTTGCCTCCAGAAGTTGGAGATGCTCCAACACAGGAGGTTTTTAAGAAGAGATTGGACAAGTATTTGAAATGGTATAGGGTTTCCTATTTGAGCAGGGGTTGAACTAGAAGACCTCCAAGGACCCTTTCAACTTTATTCTGTTATTCGTTGGCTGAGGACAAAGCAGAAACAAGATCTCAGGGCATGTTGGTATTGTGGTTAGGTGGAAAAGAGAAATGTTTCTCTGCCTGAGTTGGCCTAGATTAGGTTGGAAAATAACAGTTTCTTGGATCATAACATCCTCAAAAAGCAAAAAAAAGCACCTTGGGCCATTTCTGTAATCTGGTCATGGCTTCTTATATTATAAACGTATTATAGAATATACAGTAATTATATAATACAGTATAATCATATTACTGGGACTTTTTTATTACACTTAAAGCCTTCTGAAATTATTGACATTCCTAATTATTCTCTAAACAACTAGACACAAGAACAGTTTTTTCCCCGAAGGCCATCACTCTGCTAAACAAATAATTCCTTCAACACTGTCAAACTATTTACTAAATCTGCACTACTATTAATCTTCTCATTGTTCCCATCACCAATCTCTTTCCACTTATGACTGTATGACTGTAACTTTTTGCTGGCAATCCTTATGATTTATATTGATATATTGACCATCAATTGTGTTGTAAATGTTGTACCTTGATGAACGTATCTTTTCTTTTATGTACACTGAGAGCATATGCACCAAGACAAATTTCTTGTGTGTCCAATCACACTTGGCCAATAAAAAAAATCTATTCTATTCTATTCTATTCTATTCTATTCTATTCTATTCTATTCTATTCTATTCTATTCTATTCTATTCTATTCTATTGGTATATTCTGACTTTTTTACAGCTGGAATAGGCAATCATTTGTACTGGCCAAGGGCTACATTTAACATACTTGTGAGGCTGAAGGCCAAAACAAATGAATGATGCCACATCAATGAGCAGGAGTATTTCTCATTCTTTCTCTCTTGGTTTTTTTTTTTTTTACAAAAATACTTCCATACATTTCCTGTCTCAGAATGGTGGGAAACTATGATGTCACAGTTTTCAGCAATTTCAGAAGAGGTTGCAAGGAAGATCATCTTTTCATACCGAAAAGGTCTTGCAAAGAAAAAAAAGTAATGGTCTACTTCCAGGTATGGTCATGAAAAGGATTATACTTGCATCTAAATGCTATATTGTCTAGAGATAATGGGAACTAAAGAGAAGCACATCCAAACAACACCATGTTGGTGAAGGCTGACACTAATTTATATTAAAGGATTGGTATTTGAGGATAGGGTGGGATGGGATGGGATGGGATGGGATGGGATGGGATGGGATGGGATGGGATGGGATGGGATGGGATGGGATGGGATAGGATAGGATAGGATAGCATTTCTTTATTGGCCAAGTGTTATTAGACACAAGGAATTTGCCTCTGTGCATAAATTCTCAGTATACATACAAGGAACAAGTGTTAAATCATGATCATAAAATACAATCATAAATTGTAAGATACAACAGTCAGTGATCATCATAGTCATATTGATATTCTTTCATATTATATTTCTTTCATAGTCATATTGATATTCTAACTTTACTTATCGCAATACTACCACTGAAATTTAAGAAAATTCCTCTGGAATATATTGTTTTCAAAAGTTCTATCCAGAAGTTCAATCAGACCAATATTCTATGACTTGAACTTTTAATCCATCATGATGTGTCCCCAAAAGAGTGGAAATAATTATTACATCAAACCCATCCCTTTTTGTGATTGGCCAGTGGGAATGGTGGGGAAACTCTCCAGATATGGAGCTGTTTTTTCCAGCCCAGACTTGGGAAAGGAGAAGACATGTGGAAAGGCAGGTCACCTGTTCCCCAGATGAAATGTGGGTCCTATCCATTCAGAATATTTTTTGGCAAAATTAAAGATCAGCCAGATGCTGGGTGGAAGGGAAAAAAATGAAAGGAATTCCATCAATCCCTGTTCCGAAACAACCCCCACTGAATTGTGTAAGAGCAGCAACACTGAGCAGGCTCACTGTTGAGGTGCAATAATATACAGGCTGTTAGGAAGCAATATAAACTGAGGAGGCAAACACATTAAGATGGCTGTGAGGCTAAGCCTTAGATGAGTTCTGAGGTCCTTTTGAATTCAGGGATTCTATGATTCACTTACCATATTATTCCAGAGTGCCACAGCCATCTCAGCATGAGCTCTCTCAGAGAAATGAAAGCAATCCACTGCAAAGAAACTCAGGTCTGGTTTCCCTTCCTACGGTTTAATACAAAACATTATTCCATTTCAGGTAATCATTTATTCCTTGTTAGTAAGTCTCTGGCATTTCTCATGTATGTTTTGGCTCCTTGTCTTCTGTTTCTGAGCCAAGATTTGCTAGTCAAATCTTACTTACCAAGAGAAGTTACAGAATTATAAATATAGCTGTTCTAGCAATCACCAATTATCAATTGGCTTTTTTCATTTATAATGGTGAGGGGTGTGTGTGTGTATGTGTGTGTGTGTTTAAACACCCACACACCCACACACACACCCCTCATCTGAAATTTGTAGGGCTATAATGCTTCAATTCCAGGGGACCATTTTTTCCAATTGGTAATTTTGATAAATATTTATTTTAATAGACAGGATGCAACTACTACAGTGTTTTTTCTTACTTTGAAAAAAAAGGGTGGGATGTCTATATTAAGATGGAGGGTATTTTCCCTCCAGCTCCTAACACAGGATTAAAATCCTTATCCAGTCCTCTGCATTTATCTTTCTTCTGACTGAAAATTTAGCACTGATATTTGATTGATTGTGTGTTGCAAGTCAGCATCAATTCTCACAAATTACATAGGTAGACCTTCACGATTAGGATAAAGCACTGGTATAGCTGTCTCTAAAACTGACTACAATTTAGTCGTAGGCTTTTGAAATATTGCCTCATATTGTATGATTCCCACTCCCAGCAGACGCAAACACGCACACAGTCATTAGAGGTGGGTTGAAGAATTGTCCTTCCTGTTACAGTAAGCTTTTCAGGTGAAGGGGGTCAAACTCTTCGGAATGCACTCCTTCCCGAATAAATAGGTCTAACTGCTTTGTTCACTTCTAAAAAGCTTTTAATATAAACTTTTAACTGTTGTTTTAAATATGTTTTCAATATTTTTGGTTTTAATTAAAATGTTTTGCCCTATTTTAATCCACTGGGACACTTTGGTAATCAGAGGCTCTCAGTGCCTAAGGATAGAAAGCAAATATGGTACCTGTTCAAAAATGAAAAGATGAGAGAAAATTTAAAATTGTGTGAAATAATATTTCTTGCTAATAAGTTCTTGCTTTAAATCTGGTGGACTTAGCAATAGCAATAGCACTTAGACTTATATATCGCTTCACAATGCTTTACAATAGATACAAACTCAAGGTAAATTAAACTAAACTCGATTGCAGAAAATATGACTTCAGCAACAGAGTGGTCAAAGCCTGGAATGCACTATCTGACTGTAGTTTCTTCCCTTAATCCCAAAAACTTTAACCTTAGACTGTCTACTGTTGACCTCACCCCATTCCTAACAGGTCTGTAAGGGGCGTGCATAAGTACACCAACATGCCTGCCATCCCTGTCCTAATATCCCTTTTTACTCATATCCTTTTCATGTATTCAAAATCATGTTCATATCTTATCTGTTATCTTATATATGCTTGACAAATAAATAAAAAAAATAAAAAATAAAAACAACCCTCTCTAAGCAGTTTACAGTCAGCATATTGCCCCCCAAAATCGGGGTCCTCATTTTACTGACCTCAGAAGGATGGAAAGCTGACTCAACCTTGAGCCAATGAGAATTGAACTGCCGAACTGCAGTCAGCAGAAGTAGCCTACAGCACTGCATTTTAACCACTGCACCACCACGGCTCTTAAATCCACAAAAAATTATATCATAATGAAGATGTTAAATATATATGATGACAAACCTCAATTATTTTAAAGGATAATTTCTGAAGCCTAAAAAATTGTTAATTTTGAGAATTCCTTCCAATTACTGCAACATGAAGTGAATACTAGATAGAAACTTGTTATCACAGGCTAATTACCAACACTAAGGTTTCCTGTCACCTGACATCTTCTTATAATCTATTTCAGCAATTCAACTTTCCAGTTCCAATTCATCAACTGAGAAATGATGGAATAATAGTGAAGAGATACAAAGCAGGGCTAAACTGATGTGATGCTAAAACTGGAAAGAGTTATTTTAGATAGTTAATTGTATGCACTTGGATAAAAAAATGTATGTCTTAAACCCAATTATCATTTTCATGGGTCTGTTAAAATATTTTAATATGCATTGCCCTAATTCTTCACACACAAGTCCTTGCATATTAGGTCAGTATTTTTTTTAATTTTTAAATATTCCTTTTAATTCAACTGCTTATATTTCAGGCTACCTAGTTAATTCTTATAATTAAACATGGTAGTTTCTGTGTGTGTGCGCGCGCTCCTGCAAAGTGTAACATTATCTTTAGACACTGTTCCTTGTGTCTGAAATCCAGAATCGGTTAATTCCTGCCTTATAGAATCTATAAACTTAATTGTTACAGATTCTCTGTGGCCTCAAACCTGATCAACAGAATTAAAGTGCCTTGTTTCTGGGACAATGGTGGGAAATGATGGTTTTGCTTACTTGCTCCTCTGTTTTGCAGTTTCCCTTGCAGACAAGGCAGATAATGTGGTTATAAAGAAGATGTAATCCTCACCCTTTGTATCTGTCTTGTACACAGTAAAACAAATTCAGATGTGATAATGAATGCTTCAGCAACACACGGCAACTTACACTGTCTAGTGGTAAGAAGGTGTTTCGGAAAAATGGTTGCACAACAATGGCGAAATCCTCCCGTTGATCGTAACGGCCACCGTTGAATAGCATTGCACTTCTAATCTGTTTGGAAATGAACAGTAGTAAATTTCAAGGTCATTTTTTTCCCCCTCCAGTTTACAAATGTTAACTCAAACAGGACTTGCCTTTTAGAAACTATACACTTAAACTCCGTTCATACAGATTCTCTGGGGTTTCAACTCTGATCAACAGAAATAAATTGTACTCTGAGACATTGGTTGGAAATGATGGTTCTACTTACTTGTTCCTCTGTTTTGCAGCTTCTCAGAAAAGAAAAAAAAACCCGGTGGTATAAACAGAGTAATATCATAGAAAACATGTTTTGCCTAATTACTGTATTTTCAGCTCTATTCAGCTGCTGTCTTTTCAGTTATAATCCTGAATGTCAAAGGTTATCTTTCCTTATAATTCTCTGACAAGTGGAAAGACACTGCTTTTGATATTCTCAAAGTAAGACTTTCCATAAGTGTGTTATCGGATGCCATGTCGCATTAACTTTCTGGCATAAATCATACTGCAAGTTGAGTGTTTAGAAAAATTAAAAACATAGAAATTAGTACACAAAATAAAGATAATGGGAAAGAGAGACTCTGGGGATTGATCTGAGTCACGAGCGAATGTATGTGGAAGAAGAATGCAACTGCTGAAACAAGAAACCTTGGCTGATCATCACTCTTGAGAATTTCCAACTTCAAGCTACAAACGTAACCTAAAACAATACATGCATTGCAGAGTGCTTCTATTGCAACCATACCTTGCCTTTTCCCAGGATTGTCTGTTTTGTCCTCCTGGTTAAATGTCTATGAAGATTCTCAGTCATCCAGGTTATGGTTTCAAAGAAAATGTCAAAGAAAAACCAGAAAATCCAGCTGCCTCTTGAAAAAGCACCTTTGGATCTTCCTGGTTAGTTTTCCCATCTCTTAAAGCAGTTGATCAGTATTCAGTGCATGTTCAGTGGTAATTAGATTATTTAGATTTCTTTCTAAAGTGTGTTTGTTTGTTTGTTTGTTTTGATGAACTCAAGGTTTTCCAGAGTCATTCATTTACAAATGGTGTCTTTTTGCTTTCTAGTATCCACACTCAATTGGAGCAACACAAAAATCATTGGCCATGCTACCACCCACCATACTCATAAATCCATTGAAGCCTGGCACTACACAAGCAATTCCATCAATTGACACGTTGACCTACAACCAGCCTATAAACCCCTCAGAATCCAAACCAACCACACAGCCAATTCTCAACCAACCCACGCAACCCCCCCAAGTTCACTTCTCAATGACCCTGACCTGATATAATCTCCTTATCACAAGACCAATCACAAGACTCATTGAAGACTCACAGCTGACCCATCACAAGACCCTCACTTGACACATCCACACCTCAAGCTCTTATAAACAAAAGTACATTGACACGGACATCCCCTAAACTCCATTGAAGATGTTACCTAGGCTGGTAATGAAACGTTCAGAAACCAATTGATCAGTTCGGAGAATGAACCTTCACCCTCAGTCTAAACCAAGGGTCTCCAACCTTGACAACTTTAAGACTTGTGGACTTCAACTCCCAGAATTCCTCAGCCAGATTTTCTAGCTGAGGTATTCTGGGCATTTTAGTCCAGACCCCTGATCTAAACCCATTCCATATGAGTACCATTTTCAAAGACTACTTTGTTCTATCAAATGTTCTACATTTTCTTAGATTGCAAATAAAGCCAACACACACACAATTGTCTTTAAAGTCAACATTCCCAAATTCACTCCTCCCCCATGTAATCTTTCCAGATACACCCTGTTTGCAGTGATATTGATCTGAGAAATGTTTTAATAATCTCATTCTCTGTGAATTTTATTTACATCTGGCTATGACAAGTTTTATTTTGGTAGATCACACTTATCACTTTTTAAAAAGTCCATAACAGATTTCGTTTCATCCTTATGATGTTTGCTTAAAAGAATGCATGGCTGAGGTCTTGGAATCAAGTAAATAACTTTTTTACCTGAAAATCTCTGTTAATTATCTCCATTTCTTGCACATCAGAAGAGTTATCCCAAGCATTTAGAAAACATGGACAAAGGCTCCTAAAAGTGAGCAACATTGAAAGTGAAGATGAGTATGAACCAATTTAATTTTAAAGAGTTTAGAAAAAAATACTAAGATTTGCTGATCTATGTCAGTTTCAATATCATTTTCTGTGTTTGGATGACAATGACCAGAATAATATGCTTCTATTCTAGGCTAAAGATAGCACATATAGTAACTAATTATAGTTACTATAATTTAAGGATGCCAGTTTACATGTAACAAATTTAGCACATAAATCTATTGTGGTCTTATATGAATTTTGTGTGACTTATTGAATTGGCATTTGAGGCTAACTAGCTTATGGCCCTTTAACAGTTGCTGAACTACAGTTTCCAGAATTCTTCATTACTTGATAGATTGGTTAATGCTACGTAGAGTTGGCCATCAATATATGGAAAACCATTGATCCCTCAATGGATTGGTTCCAGGCATGTCCAAATTCCAGGCATGTTTCCAAGAAAAATATTGAAACTCCACATTGTTCTTACCTTGAAGAATAAAACTAGCAATATAAACAAAACACTTCACTGCACCAAAGAAAAATGAGTTTGTTGTGACATGGTTATTGAGATAAGTGGAAAATATCTTAAGATAGTTTTAAAGTCTATGTTTTGGTGCTGTTCTGATTTTGTAGATTGTGTTCAGTTTTGTTATTATCTGAGCAAAAAACCCGGAACTCAAAGTTATCTCTCTGAAGTAGCTGCATCTCTAAAGGAAATCAATAGAAGCTGCTTCCCATGTGAGTTACAGAAAAACTGAACCCAGTGTTATATTTGGAGCATCTGCTGCTTCACAGCTCCCAAATCCAATAGTATCTGACAGATTTTAAAGTTCTTTGTGGCTGCTTTATGAATGAAGAAGATACAGATTAGCCCTAAAAATAGAATTCAGTACAGACTGCTATGCATGATCGGCTTACTTACACCCCTGGAAGGATGCATTTGGATTCTTCCCTTTCTATCTGGCGCAGTCCAGTGAGTTCTATTATTTCCACCATGTTGACAAAGGCCCGAGGGAGCTGCAGGAATTACAATAACTAGCATTATTGATTCCCCAAAGCACAAGCTAGTCAACAAACAACACAGAAAAGTTATACACAAATTAATTCTGAAAGTACCTGGCCTTTGTGTAACCCACAGACCAGGAAGTAGGAAAAGATGAACAGCAGTGAGCTATTTGCACTTCACTAATACGTTATGCATGATATTTACATTATAGCTAAAACTGAGGCAACCAGAACGTAAGCTCTGCTAAGATGCAATGCTTTTTCCACAGGCATTAATGATGACTGTATAATTTTGGCAACTCAAAGCTTTTTTTAATAGACATAACAGACCACACAGTTAAGCCACCTATTTTGGCTAAGGGAAGGGAAAGGGAAAACAGAACTACTGGGAAATAAGCTGCATGGTGCCTCCTTTCAGGCTGAACTGGACCTCTATACTTTGATGTTCTTTTTTGCTCATGATTTTAAGTTGAATTAAAAGATAACGACAGATGAAATTGGGGAATTTCAGACTGACCATGACCTCAGTATTACTGAACAAACTCTACTTCATCCTTTCCTGAATTATTTCACCAATATAACTCAGAACCAGTAAACAATTTGGGATACTGAAAATTCACAAAACCAGCATGACAACTTGCCATCTGCTGTCTCAAGCAGGTCTTCCTTTTTACAGTACACTTTAGAGAACCAGTTCCATGTTATCTGAGGTGAAGAAAATATAGTAACATGGTGTCATTTTCCTCATATTACAATTCCACCCATGTTCTTGACCATTAGTTTTCATATTCACCGGATGACCCTTCAATGATGTTTGTATTGATGCCAGCTACTTGGATAGAATGATGGGAATGAAAAATAATCATGGAAATGCCAAGGGAAGTAAGCAACATTTAATAGAGGTGGCAAGAATTCAGCCGTCTAGAATGTCTCAAACTCTTACCTCCTTGTAGAGGATATCAAGAGCTTCCTGGAGGTGGTTTACATATTTCTCCACTGAATATGCCTTCTGCAGAAGATAGAATACCACATTATTCATGCTATCTTTGACAATCTCTAATGCTCACCCATATGGAATGTCCATGAAACAGCTTGAATTGCCTCAGTTCTATATATAGGGTATATTTTATATTCACAAAAATGTCACGTATTTATGAGGCATTAGTATAATTATCACAGACCGTAACAATCTGAGAAACTGGTTTTTACCTATCTCCTTAAAAATGTTAAAGTACTATCAATTCAAGATAAAGCATTCCTTTCACAATAATCTTTCCTTTTAAAACTCCTTCCTAAAGGAATGTACTCGTATACAGGGTATGCTGTATTGTACCCCTATCCTTTCTAGGCAGAGTAAAAATATTATTTAATTTGAATTTCAGTAGTGCTCAATAGGAATATTGACAGTGTAATTTTTGCTGTTTGATTCACTTTTCATTTTTGCTCTTATTCTTTTCTTCAATATTGGTTATATACCTTATTTTTTGGAGTATAAGATGGTCCGAACTATAAGACACACCTACCTTTTTTGGGGAGAAAAAAAATCTGCCTCTGCCTCCCAGCAATTTGCCTCCTTACAGCAAACAGTCTGCTTTAGTTTCATTTTCATTTTCAGCACAGCCTGATTAGTACCTGAAAAAAAAATCTGCCTCCCAGCAATTTGCCTCCTTGCAGCAAACAGCAGAGGCCTGCATGGCAATAGGCAATGGCAATTCCTGCAGCTTGAAACAGCTGAGGGTTGGGAAGCCGATCCAACCGACGATCAGCTGTTTGTACTAATCAGGATGTGTTGAAGCTGAAATGGGATGTTTGCTGATTGCTGCAAGGAAGTAAATTGGTGGGAGGCAGAGGCCAAAGGGTGGGGGCCAGTGGGTGGGCAGGGCTACATTCAGTGTATAAGATGCACCCAAATTTTCACCCTCTTTTAAGGGGGAAAAGTGCGTCTTATACTCCAAAAAACATGGTAGTTTGTTTAATTGGTTTCATGCAGCCTTAGCCAATCAGCAAAACACATCTGGAGGGAACAGAGATGGGAAGAATATTTTAATGCTATATAAAATTGCTAGAAAGCAGTTTAGTTGTCTCAACCAATTAGAAGGAATGTAAGCCAATTTAGAGTCTTTATATGAAAACAAAATCAGGTTTGTGTATGTCAGGAAAGTATAATTTACAATAATATTCAAAATCTGAAATATGGTTCCACAATTATTCAGAAATGTGCAAAAATATATTTTACAAATTTAAAATAAAGTTCACAAACAGAAAATTTAAGTATTATTATCTGAATCTCTGCTGGTCTTTTCCAATATGTTGTTTGTTAAAATAAATGATTTTTGTTAAAATGATCTTTGTTAAAATAAATCTGTAAATTTGTACTTTTATTCTAAGAATCTCAATATCCCATGATACATGTACAAAAATGATTAATCCAAATTGGTTTTCAACATTGTAGAAGATTCTTCTGTTTTGTAGCAGAACTACTGCTACTACTTTTCTTAATTTTTTTCAGAGAATTTTTTTTTAAAAAAGTATCTCATAAGTTTTGATTTCTCAGTTTTCAAATTTTACTTTTCAAATAAACGGAGGATTCTTGTGAATGCCTGAAAATAGCTAAATCAGCTTGGTGTAGTGATTAGCATGCTCAGAGGTGGGTTTCATCAGATTCAGACCAGGTCTGGAGAACCGGTAGTGGAAATTTTGAGTAGTTCGGAGAACCGGTAAATACCACCTCTGACTGGCCTGCCCCCATCTATTCTCTGCCTCCCAAGTCCAAGCTGATTGGGAAGAAATGGAGATTTTACAGTATCCTTCCGCTGCCATGCCCACCAAGCCACACCCACAGAACTGGTAGTAAAAATTTTTGAAACCCACTACTGAGTGTGCTGGCCTAGAAACCAGGGGGCTCTTAGTTCTAGTCCCACATTAGGCATGAAAAGCCAACTGGGTGACTTCAGGCCAGTCATTTTCCCTCAGCCCAAACCAACTTGCAGGGTAGTTGTTGCAAGGAAAATAGGAGGGAGTGTTATGCATGTTTGCTGCCTTGAGTGACTTATAAAGTAATAAAAGTGAGATTTAAAAACTAATAAATAAAATAATTAATAAATTATCAGTTCCCTCTCAAAGTGAATTTTAGCAGTTATTTTACTGAATAGCTAGAATTTGAAGAATGATACTATTGTAGGATTAGTAAGGCTCGGTTTTAATAGGTTTACCTATGAGTATTCTGCTTGTACCTTATCTAAACAGTGTTGACAGAGATCATTGACTCCGATGAAGATGGTGACTAATTTCCAGTCCTCCTTATAGTTGAGGTTCTAATGAAGAATAAAAGAAATGGAATCCAATATTATAAATATTAGAGTTTCTTTGGAAATAATAAGAGATAAGTGTTTTTGTCCTGATGCCCTCAAATCTGTTCCTTGGAACTGTAGAGATTGCTATTGGTAATGTTTAGAATTTGTGGCCTCAAGACTATTTCATGGAAATAGGAATTATTTCAAGGAGATTCTAAAACTTATCTGTTTCAATTTAATAGTATCAGTAACACATATTGCTTTCAAGCCTTCTTACTTTTCCAAACATCCATTAACAGAACAGAATAACAGAGTTGGAAGGGACCTTGGAGGTCTTCTAGTCCAGGGGTCTCCAACCTTGGCAACTTTAAGCCTTTGCTGGCTGGGGAATTCTGGGAATTGAAGTCCGTCAGGCTTAAAGTTGCCAAGATTGGCGATCCCTGGACTAGGCCAACCTCAAATATTTTCATTTAGTCAAATGAACCGTTCAATTGTTCCCCGTTGGCTGACTACATTTCTCTTTCTGGGAAATCCTCCATATGAAATGGAGGCAATGCATGTGGAACAGGATGGATTGAATGAAACTGCAACATTTCCCTAAACTTATATAAATTGATATAGATTAGCAAAATATGTAAAATAGAACTTATAAGCATGGGCGAAGGGGGAAATCATGAGTTCTGGCTATAAACATAATAACATGGCTGTCACTGGCTATTATAAAATCCATGAAATTAACATGCTTTGATTGGATCTTACAGAAATAAACAGGCTGAAGTCTATTCTTTTGTCTGGAGGAGGGTGGTCTGCTTGAACATTGAAGAAAGAAGCCAAGAGTCATCAAAGAAGAAATAATGCCAGATTTGTTTTCCGTATATTTGACAAATGGCAATGCACTTGAAAGAGAAAAAAACCCAGACGGCTTCTCTGGGTTCGTCCATACTAGAGGCTTTAATTCACAATGGATATGAGAGATTGGGTTTGTAAAGATTGTAGTACTTTCATGTTAGCCTACAAATAAAGGAAGGAGAGGCAGAAACATTTCTTTGGTAATGAAAACTGAGAATTCTTGCCAGGAATGCTAGAAAGAAGGAAGGGAAATGCTTTGTTGTGGAGGGTACATTTGTATTCCTGAGATTGGGGCTTAGCCTACATCATGGACCAGCCAACCATTGGAAATGCTGAGGGCTGTAATTCTGTGGAAAACATTTTGTAATATGCAAGACAAAAAGGAATGGACAGAGCTATTTTTAGAGCAACAAGTTTATATCACAAGCAGTGCTGGAGAATCTGTCCTGGCCTGGAAATCACTAATGTTGCTGATTTCTTGTCTCATTAATTGAATTTCTTTCCTTGGCCTGTTCCTTTGTCTCGCATTTACTTCAAAGGATGCCTGCAGTGTTTGACATCACTTCTTTCTGTTTTGTAATCAGGGATCATGATCTCTGGAAACCCAGCAGTTATTCTGACTTTTCTTCAAATGTCAATATTTCCACTCAGCTGCTCCCAGGAATAATCAGACGCAGAGGGGGAAGAAAGGGAGGTGGAGTGAGGGAGAAAGAGAGAGATGAAAGGAGACATGGAAATGAGAAAAGGAAAATTATTTCCCTTTTTCTACATATCTTTGCTAGTCCAAAAGTCATGATTAAAGCCTCCTTCCAACTAGCTCAACTCCTTCTGACAACTTGGACACATTGCATGTAATTTTAGGGAGGGAGGTGGATAACAATATGGAAATGATTTGTTATTGCCTTCCTCTGGGAATGTTTTTTCATCATTCCACTCTTGCCTAATATTTTCCACCTAGGTGCTATCCCAAACTGATCCTGCTCAGCTTTTTGAGCTCAGCCCAGATGGGATAGATGCTGCCATATGTACAACCAAATGTACAATTATGTAGAAAGTTCTCAACATCTGTTAACCAAGTCCTGAGTTTTGAAATGCTCTGCTTTTGGTTTCAGAGCTTCACAAAATGATGTGCAAATATAGTGAGGCCCCAAGCCCAGATGCCTTTCTCAAAAGTGGTGTTTGGGTGGACCAGTGTCCTTTACAGGCTTTGCTTAAGTTTGTCAGTTTGATCTTTTTTCCTTGGATCTTGGCACTCTATTCATGAGGTACCTGGAGATTTCCTTGGAAGGGATTGCCTTCCAGAGCACCGATGGGATTTTCTCCAGCTTCTCTTTGTCCAGAAAAGCTCTGCTGATCCAGGTTTACCACCCAGTCTCAATTCTCTATTTTAGCATCAACCCAGAGGTGGGTTTCAGCAGGTTCTGACCAGTTCTGGAGAACCGGTAGCGGATATTTTGAGTAGTTCGGAGAACCGGTAGTAAAAATTGTGACTGGCCCAATCCCCAACTATTCTCAGCCTCCCAGTTCCCAGCTGATCAGGAGGAAATGGGGATTTTTGCAGTAACCTTCCCCTGGAGTGGGGTAGGAATAGAGATCTTGCAGTATCCTTCCCCTGCCACACCCACCAAGCCACACCCACAGAACTGGTAATAAAACTTTTTGAAATCCACCACTGTCCCCCCTTTTTTTGGAGAGGCATCTAAATGGCATTCTCTGCCATTTTCCCCTCTTGGAAGCCTTCCCAGGTTCCTTTCTCAAAGTAAAAGGATGAGGGGCAGAATATTTCTCAACTTCCTCTTTCTCCAATCAGCCCTAAATAGTTTGTATTAAAAAAAAAACTGGCAATGCCTCTGACGTTCAGAGATCTAGGGAAAACAAGTTGTATGAATTTTGGACAACCAACATAAGAGCATGTTTCTTATCTGTGCTTCGTGTTCTCATTTAATGCATGCATAATAGAATTAAGAACTTTCTAAACTTGAGAAATCAAGGTTGAGATAATTCTATGCTCAAGGTGAATTAGTTATGGGGGGGGTTTTTGGCACTAAAACATTGCTTTACATGCTTGTGGTGTCCTATGTCCCTTGTATCTCAGCTACCTCATTGATAAGTACTGAAACTACTTGTCTAGGCAGAGTTGAAAGTCGTGTTACTGCACTGAAAATCTTGAAGGAGTCAACTCCCTCATGGATTCCAGCACAATGTCAGACATTTTAAAGTGCCCCATTTCTTAATATCTCTATACAAAGAATAGATTTGTAGCACCCTTTATCTGCAGATAATATTAAGCATATGTGTGTTCTGTTCAGATAGGATTAATTTCACAAGGACAAACTAAGATGGAATTCAAATTACATCAGAAAATAAAAATCAGTCAACCACACCTTCCCCAACCGTCAGACTTACAAAAAGCAAAGCTTCCAGCAGTCCTGTAGCTTTCTTTTTCCTCCCTTTCTGCTACATTTCCTAAGTGCCTGATATTAGCCAGAAAAGAAACCAGGCCTAATCTAAATGTAAAGACTTGCTCAGAAGTTTTGACCAGGTTCTAAGACCTCTGAGTGTAATGGATACATGTGAAATGTACAGAGTATAAAAGATTGGTATGTGGGTAGCAATAGGCAGAGTGGCTGAAGAAAGTAAGATTTCAAAGAAGCACAGAGAATAAGCAACAACATGAAAAGCAAGATAAACTGCTGTCTTCCACCGCTGAATACTGTAGAGAGGGCATGTTTCTACAGTAAGCAAACTCAGTTTGCACCTGGCTTACATAAAACAATATTATTACTTCAGTTTCTGATGTGCCTGCAGCTGCATTATTACTTTTCCATAATGTAAAACTGCAATCAGACACAGGTAGGAAGGTAGTGCTTATGATGATTGACAAAGATCCTGCCATGTCATGCAGTAAGAACTGATGTTAGAAGGATGGGCCAGAATTTTCCCTCTTCTCCCCCACACCCTGGATATCTATCTATCTATCTATCTATCTATCTATCTATCTATCTATCTATCTATCTATCTATCTATCTATCTATCTATCGGCCTTTTTACATGTTGGCATTAAAAACTCTCATAATTAGAGATACAGGTTTGGATCCAAAGAGCAAAAGTAAATTTTTGGTGCTCACTGATTTCATTGATACATTGGCATCCCGGCTGCTTTCCACAGCCAAACCACATCTAGAGATCCCACTACACCATTCTTGGGAGTGTAGTAGGAATAAATATATTTTGCACTTTTGTAATGTGTTAAATTGACATACATGAGAAGCTTTATTTTCATTCAGAAACATATTCTAATATCTGGGTTAAGAAAGGCATTATTCCTTGTCTCTTTCCATCTTACATTAGGAGACAGGATTCTTCCAATAAATCAAGTTTGGTCTAGTGTTTAAGGCACCAGGCTAGAAACTATATTATTATACAGTATTAATTTTTAAATACCTATTGTGTATTTATTGTGTAAAAAAAGGTAGAATTCAAAAAATAAAACTTGGAAAAAAGGGACGCCTTAAATGTAATCAGATTTTGATTAAGGTGAAAGTTAGGACTGGTGTACAGTATAATAAAAATAACTAAGTAGCAGATATATTAACTTGGGACAGTCAGTTTGATAAGGTGCAGGCCTAGAAACAGGAGACCTGTTTCCTGCCTTAGCCATGAAAGTCAGCTGAGTGACTTTGGTCCAGTCATTCTCTCTCAGCCCAATTCACCACACAAGGTTGTTGTGAGGAAAATAGGAGAAAGAAAGAGTATTAGGTATGCTTTCCTCTTGAGTTATTTATAAAAATAATAAAAGTAGGATAACATTAAATAAAAATAAATAAGATAATGTTGCCTATTTGTTACCATCTTCTGGGACTATTTGCTCTGTGGATATTTTCAGCAGTAAATACAATCTTAGTATCATAATGTAGGATAATCTGCTGATATTGATCATGCAATAATCATGAAAAGGGAATTAGAATCTTTTTAATAATGATTTCAGAATCTTGACCATAACTATTATCTTGAACTGTACAATGATGTGGAAGACTACTTAACATAGAAGAGCCTAGATTTTTCTTCAGGCTTCCAAAATGCATAGACTTACTGGGTTCCTTTTCATTAGCTCTACCAATTCATGTGCTTGGGCTGAAATATTCCTAGAGAAACAAAGAAGAAAAAATGTCTAACACACACCCTGAAATTGCAGCCTCAATGAAACCAATAAACTGTGACTGAGCTGTATCATGAGAATGAACTGGGATTTCCCAAAGGAAGTTCATAGTCTGACTTGAAGAGTTACTTCTAATCATTCTCCAGCTGTCAACAGTCATTACCAAAACAACAAAGATGAAAATAAATCACCTTCTTGTGCAACCAACACACTGAAATAAGCAATGCATCTGGGGAGTCCGTAATTCATGAAAGTTGTGAGTCCTCTTGCATGAAATGAAAAATGGCAGGAAGCTGTTTTTCACTTAACAAAATAGAAGCTTTACTTTTGCATGATTTCTCTGTTTTAACATATATTACTTAGGCATTTGAATGATCAGAATTATGTAATTTTCCATCACTGATTAGAATTGGCCCTGAGGTCTACCGCAGCCCTGGTTGAAAATTGAATCTAGCTCTGCTTCAGATTCCAAACCTTGAAATATATTTTCATGATGCTTTTCTTCTCCAACTTTTAACTTTTACTCCATGAAGTACAAAGCAAGGGCTTCAAACTATGGTTTGTTGAACCAGCTTTTGGGTTTTTACATACAGCAATGCCATAACAGATGCATTACTTGTGTGCTAAGCTAGAAGCACAAAACACATTCATGTTTAGCATTACCTGTGAACCAGGCTAAGGATACAGGTAGGCATGGCTTAGAGCAGGGGTCTCCAATCTTGGTCCCTTTAAGACTTGTGGACTTCAACTCCCAGAGTTCCTCAGCCAGCTTTGCTTTGCTGGCTGAGGAACTCTAGGATTGAAGTCCAAAAGTCTTAAAGGGACCAAGGTTGGAGACCCCTGGCTTAGAGGGACTATAATGAATGTATGTCTGTTATACTGCTCTAACTGGCTGTGTGAAAACCACCACTAATGATTGATAACAGAAAAATCAATGAGTGCCCCCATTCTTTTAAGTGATAATATTATATCATATTTTAAAGGTATATTTTATTTAAAAGATGATATGCATTTGCTTAAACTGTCGAAGAAGTGTATTACAACATTAAGAGTGGTTAAAAGGTAATTCCATTTTGAGTGCCACAGAGGGCTTTGGGAACCTTTGGACTAAACACTTTTTCAGCCCAATCTGGTGTATAGAAATGCTGTTGGGAGAAAAAGAGCAGGACGACATATCATCTTAATTTCCCAAAGGAAAGCCAGGAGATAAATTCCTTTAATGAATCAATGAATTAAGGGGACCAGATCATTTTGTATACTGGGAATTTGCAAAAAAATCAAGTTCCTCAAAGGTCATTCACTTTGGTGGTTTTGCTTCTTCCCTTTATTTTATGAACTATCATCCCAAGAGCAATATTTGTCAGTGTGTATAGGGAAAGAAACTCTTCATGGACAAAACCAGCAAGCAATATATATTCCCTGAAACAGCGGATGTCACGGTGAACAGTCATGTTGCAAGACAGCATCCACCTGTCAACCAGCCTTCTTTCCTTGTCAAAGAGCAGAGAAGCTTTGATCAATTATTCTGTGGAAGGATTGGCTCTGTACAGAAATGTAAAGCTTTACATTCTCAAGGCTGTACCTGGAAGCAGTGACTTTTTCACAGTCATGCTGTCTAACCTCTAACTCCCTCTGCAGTCAATTTAGTGTTTGGCAAAATGTGATCAAATGGGGATCTCATTTTCTAGAGTTGCCAAATGCATGCAAACAGGTATAACGCTGTAAAAGATTGAACGGTATAGATTATGGTTAGAAAATCTAGGAGGGTTTAGATGAAACGCAGAAAAAGTATGGGGGAATAATTTAGTTAAATTGTCTATGAAAAACAAATGCAGTTATGGACTTAATGAGGTGAGACTCACATCTTAAAACTGCAGTGCTATACCAACAGAATATAGGTTCATGAGTCTGCCGAGAATTAATTCCACTTTTCTTGACTCTCAGCCCAGCAATGGATGACCGCTTAGAAGACCTGAACTGGCATCTACTGGGTCAAATGTTTCCAAGGCAGACAGAATTATAGAAATCAGTTGAGTTTGGCCAGGATTCAGCTTTTACCAAATGAAGTAGTTAAGAAATCAACAGAGAGAATAGAAATACATTTGGGACAACACAGAGCTGCCTCAAGGATGGGAATGATAAGATCGGAAAAATCTGAGAAACTGTTAGCCCATAGTATGAGATCATAGACACTGGCAGTAGGGAAGACAGGAAAGCAAATGATCAAACATACATATGTATTTGTTTTATACATCAGAACAATAACTGTGATATTTGTATGATGATGTTGCCTTCTGCATAGTCATTTTGGTATCATCAGATCTCTTAAAAAAATAAAAACAAGAAGACAGCAACTACTGTTGTGTTCCTTATAGAAAAACTTTAGAAAGAACTGGGTTAATGGCAGTCAGTTTGTTGAACAATCTGGTAATGTATCTTCCAAGTATGTTATATAAGAGTTTTAAAAATGTATTAAGACTTTTATTCTGTATTCTTCAAAGTTTTCAGGATGATTTACTAAATAGTGTCAGAGGTACTGTAGGTACAGAACTCTGATGAAGAACAGAAAATAGGAGTCTAAATGAATTTTAAATCACTTTGCTATATAATATATTCGGACATTATTTCATCAATTGTTAAATGAGTTCATGCTGAGGGTAACTGGCTCCCTGGATTTTTGCAATCTTTTAATTCCCCAGCAAGTTCATCCAAAATCTTATTCGGGTGATACTTTTGCATGCCGAATTCTGGAGAACTGATTATAACCAACAACTAGTGTGATGATTAATCTTAAGAAAAGCCCTCAACTTTGGAATATGCTTTGGTTTAGTGAGGCTAAACATTCCAGTACTATTTCAAGTCATGGACTTCCTTGACCAAATATCTCCCACAGGAACTTACCAGGTTGTGGCTTCTCCCACAGCTACATTGAACCCAGCAGTTTCCTTCTGGGTGCCAGTGGAGAAACCAATGAGGCCTGGATTAAATTTCTTCAAAATATCTGACAGAGAAGGAGAAATTCAACATCAGTGTTTCTGCAGTAAATAAGAATCAGCATCTCATTCCCAGTGTTGGTTTTTAAAGCTTTCTAGGGTTCTGAATCCTTATAATCATTGAAAGTTAGTTCACATTTGACAAAAGTTTTCCTAATTATTCTGGACAATTATTAGAAAAAATATAGCTATGGGGTTCTTAATGCTCTCTGAACTTGGTTATTTTCTTGCAGATGTTTCATTACTAAATTAGGTATCATGATCAGTGCTGGAAAGGAGTGGGGTTTGGTCTCTATTTATATACTAGTGGCTTCCCTGTCAGTGTAGATAGTAGTGTTCTTGGTAGTTCCTTGTCAGGTTATTGTTTACTGTTTGTCTGAGTTGGTAGTTTCTTGATTGGGGTATTATTTGCTTCTTGATTGTTGGTCTAGTGTTAATCTTGGTTAATCTTTGTTTAGTTGGCTATTGATTACTAGTAAGGTGGTGTTTTAGTTTCCTTTTTTTTTTTTGCTTTTTGCTTGCCTCTTTTGAATGGTGTGTAGATCTTGTTCATCTCTATGTGCCTGTTGATGACTGATTTGTCCAAAAGCCAGGTTTCTAGGAATTCTCTAGAGGTTTTGGACTTGACTTGGTCTAGGAGGTTCACAGTTTCCCAGTTGAAACTATGGTGAAACCTGCTCATGTATTGTGAAATTAAGGACTTTCATCATGTCTTCTGATTGCTAGTTGATGTTAGATAGCTATGAGTACCTAGTTTGTAAAAACTCTTACGTTTGAATTGCTATGTCTTTATCTACCACTACACTACTAAATGAGAAGGGTCACCTCTTTTTCAGATAGGCAATTCATTTGAATGGCTATATGGTAAGCAGATAGAACATGGTCTCTTCATATTACAAATAATGGTATCTATTAAATTTAACTGGTAGAAATAGGTAAGAATGCATAAACATCCTCACAGATAGAGAAAAATAGGATTGGAATTATTAGAACGTGAGAGAAAGCCATGTATCTCCACCAAATTCCCTAGAATCATGGGGCTGAAAGAGGTCTTCTATTCTAGTCCCTTGCCCAAGGCAGGTGATCTTTTTCCATCCTGAACAAATAGCTGTCCAATCTTTTATTGAAAACCTCTTTGTGTTGATTAGTTTTGAAAGTCCAAAAATATAAAATATAAAATTCTAAGGGATACTCGTGAGATAGTTCTTCAAAATTTTACTGAATGGTACCAATTCCTCCATCTTTGCCCTGAAATTTACAGCTCTCAGAATTCCTACAGAGTGAGACATTGTGATTATATGGAAGAGAGAACAAGGGAAATGGGCAGCAACAATTCACACAAATGCAATGCAACCGCAGAGGGAAATAAATAGGCTACCATAAGAATAGACAGGTTCCCCAGGTCCTGTCAATCTTTCCCTCCCAAATTGCCCATGAAGACACACTTATACTCTGCATGGAAAATAAAGCTTTCCATGAGGAAGAAAAATAACAGCAAAGGACACAGCCTTACAGGGCCTGTGCCAACCTAAGTGAGGGAGGGGAAAAGACAAATACAAGTGACAAGCCCATAACATGGCATAAGACAACTTGGCAGGTAGAGAATGAAGAGTAACATTGGGAAGTAACTCAGAGCATATCCTGGAAGTCAGGGCACACAAGTCTAACCCCATCATACATACAGTATGTGCTATACAGTATCTGCTACCAAATAGCATTGCATGGAGTTTATTTTCATTTGGAACTGTAGGAAAGTATGTTAATGTTTTGGCACTGACTGGGTTTCTCCCCTTTTTCATTTGGACTCACTGCAGGGTGTACATGCTTACAGAAAGAACCTTTTTGACGACACTAACCTAATTTGTAAGGGATTAGTTTCCTTTGTAACCAATGGAGCAAATGATTGCAGTATGTTCTACCAAGCAGAGACCTTATCTTTTCTACCCACATAATAGATCCAGCTTTATATTTTGGAGCTGAGTAGGCAGGCAGGGCAGCTGTCTGGAATATGTTGTTCCCCTGATGGCTGACCAGAGAAGGCATTTTATTCCAAACAATCACTAATCTGTTTTAGGTTAAATCCAGTAGTGGGATTCAAGTAATTTAACAACGGGTTCTCTGCTCTAATGATTTCTTCCAACAACCAGTTTGCCAAACTGTTCAGACAGTTAACAACCGGTTCTCCTGAAGTGGTGCGAACTGGCTGAATTCCACCACAGGTTAAATCTATTCTTCCCTAACCTTACAACCAGGGATGAAATCTAGCAGGTTCTGACAGGTTCTGGAGAACCAGTAGTGGAAATTTTGAGCAGTTCAGAGAACCGGTAGTGGAAATTTTGAGTAGTTTGGAGAACCAACAAATACCATCTTTGGCTGACCCCAGAGTGGGGTGAGAATGGAGATTTTGCAATATCCTTCCCCTGGAGTGGGGTGGGAATGGAGATTTTGCAGTATCCTTCCCCTGTCACATCCACCAAGCCACACCATGCCCACCAAGCCATGCCCACAGAACCGGTAGTAAAAAAAAATTGGATTTCACCACTGCTTACAACTGATTAATTCCACTCACTATCCAGTTCAGTGTGCCAGAATAAAGCTGACATACCTCTTTATACGGTGAAATTAAGTTTTCTTTACTTTTGGAATTAAATCACAACTGTTGGCCAACTATATTATAAGTGCTTTTCAAACCATTATCAAATCATACATAGAGAGATCACTTTAATAATAATGTCTTTGAATGGCATGTTGAACATTGGTTTGACTAAAAGAAAGAAGGATTAAAAAGGGAAAAGATGTGGAAAGCAATAATTCACATTTTCAAATACACTTCAGATTTAATGTCTATTCCTATTTTGTATTTTGATGTATTTCAGGCTACTCACTAGGTAATGTTGTATGAGTCTCTAAGCTTCCATCACTTCCAGTGCTTGAAAAATAATAAAAAAAATTGGTCAGTAGTGTTAATACTACATCCAGCACATACCATCAGTCAAAGAGAACAACTGTGGAAAGGGGAGGATAGATTTTGAAAAAACAAATATTTTCCAAAATTAACTATTAGACATGTATGAATTCTGTTTTCAAAGTTTTAAATAACAAATATTTGTGATAATTTCTGAAGAAACAATTGGAGAACACATACAACTAGCCTAAATAGCAAAATATAGCCCCATTTATTTTTGTGTATTCGGTGTACCAAAATATATCAAGGTCCCAATTTAATAACAGGCATTATTTCATTGTATTTTTATTCCAAATGCCAGCATAATAACAATTGTTCTCTTAAGAATTGAGCTTTTTTGACAAAATGAGCAGCATTTCACAAAGATATGCAAGGAAGAAAATGAGAATTGGTGATAATATTGATAATATTGATCATCAATTGTGTTGTAAATGTTGTACCTTGATGAACGTATCTTTTCTTTTATGTACACTGAGAGCATATGCACCAAGACAAATTCCTTGTGTGTCCAATCACACTTGGCCAATAAAATTCTATTCTATTCTATTCTATTCTATTCTAATATTCCTAATGTAATCATTGTTACACACATATAAGCATCAGGTAAGCTTCCTGTTGCTTTGCGCTACTCCTAGTGGAGGCTTAATGACTTAGGAATTATCTCAAATTCAGGAGCTATTTATTCAATTTCTGATAGAAATGTAAGCCACACTAAAGATTGCCATATGGTAGCACATTGTTAAAAGATCCCTCAATAAGTGGTTGAGGAAGATCAAACAGCATGTTTCGGCATGAAAATATGATGTAGGAAGAACTTTCCCATAATGCAGCCTTTTTTCATTTCTTTCAGATCTCTAATTACCTGAACTTTTCAACCATGAACCTTTAGTTTTATATTCTACTTCTGTTTTATCTAACTTTACCCTCCAGATAATAGAACTATCAGTTGGGAATTCTAGGCCTTGCTGTCCTAACACACCTGAGAGGTGCAGTATTGGAGAAGACTTTTAATAGAACGTGGATGAAATTTTGGGAAAAACACTTACCTCCAGGAAAGTCCTCTCCAAGCTGTTTTGATATCATTCAAACCAATTGCTTTAGCGCCTTCAGCAATCTGTTAAAAATAGAAAAAAATAAAATGCAATCAACAGGAATTTATGATTTCTTACAGAATCAAAACATTAACATCTGGGTAATGGTTGCTGATGAGCAACCACTATCAATCTACCAAAAGCAACTTAGAGGAATATTCTAGAAAACCTTCATTTACTAAAGAAAGTGGACAGGTATTCACCATTTGACCTGGCTACTGAAAGAATCAGTTTTCTGAAATGTTGCACATCACATTTCATAGCTCCAGCTATAATGATCAATTACAAAATTTCATTTAATAAACACTCAGAATTAACATTCTGCTTGATGTCATTTTAATAAGCTGACATTCTCAGATTCTTAGGAATAAAGCATTACTGAAAATGTGGACATACTTACCATCATTGAATCACCAAGTGCTGCTATCACTCGAATGTCAGCAGGCTGCAGCCTGTGCACTAAAAAAATAGAAATAACATTGAGGCAGAATATCATACACAGAATGAAAAATAACAGAGTTCGAAGCGACCTTGAAAATCTTCTAGTCCAATCACCTGCTCAAGCAGGAGATCCTACATTATTTCAAACAAATGACTTTCCAATCTCCTCTTAAAAATCTCCAGTAATGGAGCACCTACAACTTCCGGGGCAAATCATTTGACTGATTAATTGTTTTCACTGTCAGGAAATTTGGATTAGATTGGATCTCTTTTTTATGAGTTTCCATCCATTACTTCTTGTCCTGCCCTCAGGTACTTTGGAGAATAGGTTGATCCCCTCTTCTTTGTGACAGTCCCTCAAATATTAGAAGACTGCTATCATGTCACCCTGTTAGTTCTTCTCTCTATTAGACTAGACATATCCAGTTCTATATCCTGATAGGCTTAACAAGTTGTAGCAATAGGTATAACTTAAAAGGTAAGTTAAGCACTTCTAAAGCTTCTAGTTCCAATATCTTTATCAGGGCATAAGTCTTACTAAACAGAATTTGGGCCTATCTGTATTTAATCTTGCATAGGACTGAGTTGTAAAAAAAGAGAAGAATATAACAGGTAGATCAACAATACTGAGCACTGGCCTAGTTTGCTAAACTATAACCTAAATATGCCTTATGTTCTGCAGATTCTTCATTATCTTTGTTGCCCAATTTGGCAATTAATTTTCTCTTTGGGGACCATCCTGCATATTATTAGGCAGCTGAAATTCCACAGTCAATGGGATTTAAGGATTCTCATTGTATGCTCTACTTTCACCCATACCAACCCTGAACATAGAGTATTACTATATAGCTAAGATAAAATAAATTTTAAACATTCATTGATAGCTAAATATGAGCTGAAAAATACAGATTGCTTAAGTTTATAAAAATAGAAAAAGAAAATAGAAAACTACAGGTGTTTGTTGTCACTTTCTCCTCAAACCCCAGCATTTTAAATAAATGTGCACTGAGAGAGGAGGAAAATACATTATTTTTTATTATTATTATCGCTGCATGAGCAGTTATTTCTCACCTGATGTGGGGACTTCTTTGGATTCAGTCTGTACAGAACATGGCAGATTGCTACCCCAGTTCTTAAAAACAAAATGCAGTCAGCAAATCACTGGAAATTGTTCCTATAGGTTGTAACATATTGAAATGACAAGAAATCTACAAGTAACTTGTGTTTTAAAGGGACATCTACATCTTATTTCTATGCTTTAAGAGAGCAACTTGAAATTACTGATTCATCCTTGGGGTCAGGGGTGGGTTCCACTTACCTTTACTATCAGTTCGCAACGGGCGCACGCATGCACACATGCTTCACTCGCGCTTGCGCGTGCACTTCTGCACATGTGCAGATCACCCATGATGACATCGGGGTGGGTGGGTGGAGCCTCCCGCCAGTTTTACTACCAGTTCTATAGAACTGGACCGAACCCGGAGCAACCCACCACTACTTGGGTTGTCAGGAACAGAATAATATCCAGCACTGTTCATCCCCATTGCCCACAACTGAAGAAAAGTTTGGTGTATTGGTTAAAGATACTGAAATAAGAGCTTGGCAACCTGAATTCTAGGCCTCTGTTAGGCATGAAGCCAGCTGAATTACTTTTGAGATCCTGGCCTACCACTTCCAAAAATGTTGTTACAAAACTGTATGGATGTGAAAGTATCCTGTGGATACCCGAAAACTTGAATATGCTAAGAAAAATAATGCACAGTAAATAATAAAGGGTTTACCTGGTCTGGCAACTTGGTAGGGTTTTCTGATGGATTTGTGGCATTGCTGTTTTTGAAGGTACCCAGGAAAGGTTGTTGCTAATAGAGAAAGAACATGAATGCCAAGCTTCAAAATTTCAATACAGAAGAACAGAAGCATAGATTTAAACCACTAGATCAGCCCCTTGATTGCAGCTAGGTCTGTAAGTCTAGCAATGGAAATGCTGCAAACAATGGTTCTCTCACAAAAAAGAGGACCAGCCTAATTGCATAATGGAGGCAAACTGGAAATTTTGAACTGAGATAAGCTTCCATAATGAGACTACTTCAAATAAGTATTAAGATGCAAAATGCAATTGTCTGGAATCTTGTGTGTGAAAAAATGTATATATCGTTTCATCATATCGCTTGTCAGCCAATCCAACATATTGCACAATGCTGTAAATTGGCTGTTTGGTGACAGAAAGAGATAATGCACAAATAATGCAAAAGGGTGATAGCTGGTTTATTTGACACATAAAATTGGGCAGAGAGGAAAATTAGAATTACAGGCAGTTTAATAATCCAAATTCTTATAATATTTTGCCATCTATGTTAGAACTTCTTACATGCTATAACAGGCCTTGAATTTCCCATTAATTTCACAACAGAAAAATCTGTGTCCCAAGCTATGCTCACTTTCTGCTGCTACGAGTATAGAGAATCCCATTTCCCTAAACACTTATCAAAGGTCAGATATGAGTGTTTGTTCAGAACAGATTTGTTGCTTTGTGCATGAAGTATTTTAAATGACGTCTCCCACGGCTCTTTCCAAAGTTCAAATGTAGGCACTGCACAGATGCAAACAAATCTGTAAATCTCACTCAAACACTCTTGCCTTGTAAAGACTACAGAGACACTTTCCAGATTATCCTACGCCACCACATGTTGTAACCCAAAAAGTGCTATTCCCCCACCCATTTTTTTTAAAAAAGAAATACAGTACAAACCAGTTTATCTTCATTGTTTTTACTGTGTTGTGTTTTAAACTACAACATGTCTCACAGAAAAAAAAGCACATCACAAATTTTAACAGATGTAGAAGTAATTGCATTTACACCTAACATGCAGATAGATAGAAAAAATATTGCTTGGTCCATTTGCCTCATGTTGTGTAGGAGGCTATTTATTATTTGTTGGCTTTGTTGTATCTTCAAGAGCTCAATGCATTTTCCCTCTATTTTTATTTCCTGACAGCAACAACTGGAGAGGTAGTTGAGGCTGAGAGGTATGTGAGGCTCAAAGGCATCCAGACATCTTTCATGAGTCAGAATGAAGCTAATTATCTATAGTCCTAGTCTGATGCTTCTCAACCTTGGTAACTTTAAGATGAATTTCCCCATCTGCTTTGGGAATTTTGGGAGTATGAGTCCATGTATGTTAAAATTGCCAACATTGAGAAATGCTATGATATTTAACCATTATGTTGCTCAACCATAAAGTGTTTGGCCATCTTGCATATAGTTTCGGCTAGAAAATTCTTTATAAGGTAGGTAAAATGAGGACCCAGATTGTTGGGGGCAATAAAGTTGACTTTGTATATAATATACAAATGGATGAAGACTATTGCTTAACACAGTGTAAGCCACCCTGAGTCTTCGGAGAAGGGTGGGATATAAATTCAAATTAAAAAAAAATAATTCAAGGATATTTTCCATTGACATTAAGCAGAACTGCCTTATCCCACAAAGGTCCACAGCAGATCTTCATAATTTTACATGTATTTTTCAGTTCTGATCATGAAATCCCATAGATTAAAGAAGATGGGAAAATTCCATAAATTAGCTGGTAAGATCGAATAAAATAAAAACCCTAATTTTAAATATCTGTATTATGCTGCAGTTATGCCTATTTACTATGAATAAGATACGATGGATCTTTTTTTCTGAGCAGGATAGTAGTGATGTTAATCTGTATAATTATGCCTCTAAAATATATGAGTGATGTAAGAATTTTCCAGAACTAAAACCACTAGTTCCTCCTAGGAGATGTGAAACACGTAAGAATTGGCAGACCCATATGAAATCTTTAAGCTTATTTTGGAAAGATTTCTATTTTATCTAGTACATGGACCAGAGATCTACAGGATATAAATTTATTTATAGATTAACAGTGTAATCCTATACATGCTATTTAGAATCAGAACTAAGCTGCATTACACTTTGTGGTAAAATTGTCTAGAATTTCAGTTGAGGAATAGGACCAAGGGTTTCCACCTTCAACAGAAAAGTTACTTGGAAATTTGCTTGGTCCTTAAAAATCAAGATCATCAAAGGACATCTGTTCATAATTAAGCATGAACTGTTAAGCTGCTGCATTCAAACATTATTGGCTGTTGCTTTGATACCCAAATTGTTCATTCCCACAAAACCTTTGCACTAGAAGAAGACAGTATTATGTTTACCGGAGTTGGGCAACTCAGTGTTATGTTATCCATAAAACTGAAGGAAACATCTTTTTTTCCAACAGGTTGAAGCTAGAGGGTAAAAGAAAAATATGATTATGTAGCTATTTATTTAAGATCTCATGCAACTATTTGATTTACTGCTTTCACAGATTTTGTGTAATAAGAAAAAGAGAAAAGCAATGGGCAAATATAAAGGTTATAAATAGAATATCTTCTTGCAGGATATCCTATAAAATTCTGAGAACAAAATACTGCAGTTACCTAATTCAAGATCAAAGAAGTAGAAAAAGGAGTCCAGACATAATGGGATGGAGAGAAAGTTATAGAGCTTAGCATTGACATTCAATCGGAGTCACTAGTCTTGATAGTAAGTTATCAGCTTACTATCAGAAATAAAACTAGGGATTTTGGTAGTAATGTCCAAATAAAACAATACAGCCATTTCAAAACCAAATTATTCCCTGAAGTAGGTGCCTCACCATATTGTTCCAGAGAGCTCTAGAAAGTTGGGAATGTGTTTTTTGGCTAAAATGAAAACAGTCTGGTGCAAAGAAGGAGGTATCTAGTCGCCCATCCTGAAAATGAGGAAAATATCATTGTTATTATTATGCTTTTAAAGATGCAAAAATAACAAAGCCAAATATAACCCATATTTATTTTTTTCAAAGAGAACTAGAATTTTAACGTAAATACTTTATCCTACCTTTGTCATAAACCAGAGTCATTCATTGAAGTGGACAATGAGAGATTCAGACAGATTGACAAAAGTTTACACTGTACAGAATCAAACTGTGAAATTCCTCATCAAAAGGTATGGTGATGGACCCCAGCTCTAGCAACTTTAATAGAGGATTAGGCAAACTGATGCAAAATTCTGGCTAATCTGAGGAAATGTTAGACAGTATGCTCTGAGTACCAGTGTTTATATGAGTAAAGTTACAATCATTTTTCTGCTTGTGGGTTTTCAGTAGGTGCTGGAATGACCACTATGGGTACAATATTGGATAAATTATTGGTCTGATCCATTACAGATTTGAAAGGTGAAAAGACTTCAGATCACAAAGCACTAAAGACGCTCAATGTTCTAAATAAACATTCTCTTAAACCTAATATAAATCTTGCAAGATCTATCTATCTATCTATCTATCTATCTATCTATCTATCTATCTATCTATCTATCTATCTATCTATATCTTGTAATACCTCAGTTTTTACAGCCAAGATTGATTACATTCCCTAATATACATTATGAAATGAGTTTTAATGTGAACTCTTTCAAACATGTTTGAATTTTAACTTTGGCAGAATAGATGTTCTTTTTTTATTTTATGAAAGCTATATATTGAAAAATCAATCACCAAAAGTCTTAAAAAAATAGCATGAATGACTTCATATGCATAAAGTGTTAAAGCACATGATGAAAGCATGAACATTTTTACATAAAATGGAAAAATCATTATTGTTGTAATTTTTTGAAATATGAAAGTAATATATGTAAGAATGTGCCTGTCAAATTTATAACAGGATATCTTTTTATTCCTATCAATATGCTATCAGTCTTCTTTGTCCAGTGTTGATATATCTAATCTCAATTCTATGTATTGAAATCTATCTCAATCCAACCTAGTATAAGTGATGCTAGGAATCTATGCTGTGAATTTCAGTCCGCAAATAATATAATATATAATTATATATAACTAATATATCTAATACAATGAAATATAATGCAAAGAAAAACAGGAAATTGATCCAAAGCACACCAGCTATTCAATATTTTAGAAAACAGTTATGTGATTCTGCTCTGATTATATTATGACTGATCTATGAGTTTGTATTGTAGCAATGGCTGAAATTTAGGCAATGCGTCTACAGGTCAGATTTGTTTCTACAGGCTATTTTCTATGTATGGTTGAACGATTTCATAAAGCATGTTTCCCAGAGTCTGTAACTCAGTCCAAACATATCAAAATAATGTTATATTTGCCTTTTCAGGATCTCATAGATATATGCATCCACATTAAATTTAATTTGACTCTATGGATAATCATAGGAAAATAAGGAATGGGAACATTATGTACAACACCTTAAATTGTACAAAATGAAGATATTATTGTTGCTGTTGTTGCTAGTATTATTGTTTTGTACCTACCTTGGGAGAATTGTTCTTGTACAGAAGAGCAAAATTTTTTTTTAAATAAAATAAGTAAATGGGAATTTGGGACATACCTGTAAAACAGGTAATGAAATATTTTGGAGGAATGGCTGTAGTACAACTGTAAAATCTTCTCGAGTATCATACTTGTGACTCTTAATAAGTTTCTGTATTTTGCTCTGTGAAAGAAATATAAAAATATAAAGATCCATCCTTCAATTCCTTGGCTTATTCCCATTAATCAAACAAGAGGAGATCAATCTTTTGCTTTTGAATCAAAACAATTCATGATCTAAAATAGAGGTGTCAAACTTGATTTCACTGAGGGCCGCATGAGGATTGTGTTTGACCTCAAGGGGCCGGGGGCTAGGCATGGCTGTGGCCAGCTCAATGTCACTCATCGAGTGAAGTCACTCATTGAGGCTCCGTTTTCACTGGCAGAGGGCTGCAGGAGGCTGTCACAGCCGAAAATGGAGCCTGGGAGGGTCGCACGCAGCCCTCCAAAGCTCCGTTTTCACTGACAGAGGCACCATGGGCTGGTCTTTTGCTGTTTCCAGGGCAGCCCCAGCCAGATCTAAGCACCCTATGGGCCTTGAGTTTGACACCCCTGATCTAAAAGATCCAGAAACTGGATTTTTTGATTATAACACAGCATATTAAGGGACATAGTAGCTTTACATTATGTAGCATAACCTTCAAATGTAATGTATAATGTTATATTAGGATGTATAATAGGCAATCCACAAAATGGCAGTATTGTTTCATGGCACTCCTACCTGATAAACTTTGATAGTTTCCTCCATCATCAGGAGATCTAATGAGCCTTCTTTAAGGGAAAGAAGGCAACTGCATTGATCTCTGCATATGAAAATATAGGAAGAAAAGGCATATATGGAACAAACATACAAAAAAAAGACTGATACAGTCATAAAGTAAACAGTTTCTTTAGTAAGAAAGCAGATATCTATATATTTCATTTCTTCAAAGAAATATGAGGTTTTTAGTAGTGGTCTCTCCTTAACGATGAATGTGGATAAACTGTTATTAAAAATGCAGAAGGTTTCGATTCTAGCCATTTTTATTTCTGGGTTTATCCTATTATGAAGCAAGAGTTGTCAGGAAAGCAATATGCTCACAGAATAAGTACACAATCCACCTTCCTTCTCTTTCCCAACACATTGAAGACCTTGTTGTGTGCTAGTTATTTTCTAGGGGCAAGATGTGGGGAAAGCCAGGGAGCATCATGCTGCAAACACAGACAATTCCCCAGAAGGTTATCCCTGTCTTTGGTTCAACAAAAGTATCTGAATTTCTGTTATTTAGCTGTAGGTTAGCCTCTTGATAGAATAAAATAGAATTTTTATCGGCCAAGTGTGATTGGACACACAAGGAATTTGCCTTGGTGCATATGCTCTCAGTGTACATACTGTAAAAGAAAAGATACGTCAGCCTCTTGAGTATCATTATTGACATTTTGCTTATTAATTGAAATCTAGAGTTCGAAATTTCCCTCTATTCTGGAATAAGGCTGCAATTTCTATAATTTACATAGCAAAAGCTCGAGAGGAGACGTCAGCAGGTCTGCTGCAATCCAAAATCACTTCCCTCCCCCCCACCAATTCTTTAGAACAGTGTTTTTCAACCTCAGCAATACTTTAAGCTGTGTCGGCTTCAACTCTGGCTGGGGAATTGTCAGAGTTGAAGTCCACACAGCTTAAAATTGCTGAGGTTGAGAAATAACAATCTAACGGGGAGAGGATCTCAAATCAATTCAACGAGAACCAGATGTGTTCAGTGGCCATTGAATGCTAAGGAGAAGTAAAGCCAAAAGAAAAATGGGGAAGAGGGAAAACGTAAAATAATGAAATGCAAAACAGCAACACTTAGCATGCAGGTCTCACTTATGCAAGAGAAATCTGAATGAGTAAATGACCAGATTGTATTGGATCCAAAATAGCCAGTTTAATCACAAGGAAGACCCAAGTACTGTAATATCTCAAGTATATTTTTAAAGATAGATGCTGAATCATGATTTAGCAGAGAAAATATATCAGCAAAATGAGATGTCGTTGAATTTTAATGTACTTATGTGGGATATTTTTCTGTGTTATATTGGTCGTAAAGTCTATGTGTAAGCCTTAGTTCTCTTTTTTAATTCTCTTTTAATCATTAAATTTCAGAACTAGTCATTGGATACTTAGTGGTCTTTATATAAATTAATATCTTGGATGCAAGAGGGCCTTACTCTGCTAAGTGCACAGCACATGGTAATCTGCTATCTAGAAACAGTTGTCTTAAAGGGAGAAGATCCATCACCTCCACCAGGTTAACCAGAGCTTTAGGTACCTGAAAAGGAAAGAAGTTAATTATACAAATTGCATTACATGTAACACAGAGCTTGCATCTCTTCTATAGTAGTTTCAAAGCTGCTGTCAAATTTAATTTGCCTCCTATCAAGTTTCACTAGATTCCCTTTGCATTCCCTTCACATTCCTATCTCTGCACGGACATGTTTTTTACTCCATTATATCACAGATAATGGAGTTACAGTCCAATTTATCTAGATGGCCTGGTTGGGAAAGATTGGGACCAGAAAGTAATGATTCAGGTCAAAGAGAATATGCTAAGTTCACTTCTATTGATTTTAGCGAATGACAGTATTCACTTAAAAAAAAAATCTGTCTCCCTATTTACATTTAATTACATTCCATTAAACACTGAAACATATGATTCCTTGGCTTTGTTTTTTTTGCCTGTATGAAAGATATTCTTTTATTATTGCAACTACAAAACCACATTTCCAAATCCTCTCTAATTTGCAGGCTGCTCCATAAAAATGCCATAGGGTAACCCAGTGTAAAGGAGACTGTAAAAATAAAACATTAGGATTTTTATACTAGGTCTGAAAAGTTCCTGTGATACATGTATTTATAATACTCATTTTGCAGTTGACAATACAAGGAAGAAGAATTACATTATTTTATTAACAGCAATAAAATAATGCCCATTGAGTATTGAGAAAATGCAATCCCCTTGCAGATGGAGTGAGATGTGACCTCACTTGAAAGTGTGTGACATATGGCTTTTGAATGAGAATCAACAAAAAATGGACAATTGTGCAAGACAAAATGAACAGATGTTCTATGAGCAACAACCATCTACCTACCTCTGTATGAAGCAAGTCAAGCGCTTCTTGAACATGATTCGAAAAGTTTACCGCTGAATAGTGGTTCTAATTGGGAGGAGACATAGAAAGAGGCTGTTACTGATTATAGAAAAGAAAAGGTTAAGTGAATTGTTGCAGATTCTAGGAATTAAAATATGTGATTGTTCTTGAAAGTTGGCTCTCTACTGGAAAACATAACACGGGATCCATGTACAGTACTATGCTGTAACTAAATCAGACAATGATGCAGGCAATAATGAACTAGTATGACCTAACTACAAGCTGTGCTAGAAAGACAATGCTCAATCTTAGTCATCTGGATACCTCAACAAAATTCTCAACTTACAACAGTTCATTTCATAACCATTCAAAATTACACTGGCACTGAAAAAAGTGATTTATGGTCATTTTTCACACTTATGATTTTTGCAGCATCGCTATGGTCATGTGATCAAAATTCAAATGCTCGGCAATTGACTCATATTTATGATGGTTGCAGTGTCCCAGTCATGTGATCATCTTTTGCAACCTTCTGACAAGCAAAGTTAGTAAGGAAACCAGATTCACTTAACAGCCGTGTTATTAACTTAACAACTACAGTGATTCATTTAACAACCCTGGTCGTAAAATGGTGCAAAATTCACTTAACACATGCCTCACTTAGCAACAGAAATTTTGGGCCCAATTGTCATAAGTCAAGGACTACCTGTAGGGCTTATAGGGAGCCCTCAAGCATTTAAATGCTAGATTTGCCCGTCCAAAATTTTTGAAAGAACAATTATAACTACTTTCAACAGAATATTTTCCATAAGAGGACACCTGATTGTACAGGTTTTCATACTGGGGAGTGGGGGATGTAACTGCATTCAGTTTAGCAGGGTTAAAATGTTATATTAGGTCTTCAGGCAGCGAATGGAACGAATAAATCACTTAAGCTAATTTCTACTCAATCCTCAAAGGTTAGAGCTGTTGCTACTTTTTGTAAGGTCAGAGACTTCAGTTTATAGAAAGAGCTGTATACCAGATATACCAACTTGGCAGTTCTTAACTAAGAGAAAAAAAATGAGTCAAAGGTTGGGCAATATTATTTTTAACTGACTTCAGCCAGTATACTTTTAGAGATTAACTGTCTACATTTTTTTTAAATGCTCAGTTTGTATATTTGTAAGCTAAATACATTTACTATATTTTCTAACAAGGAAACAAATAAAGTCATTATTGAATTTTTCCAAAGTTTAAAGAAGAAAATGTCAGTTGTTCTCATGGTAAATGAATACCAGTGTCAGAAACATTGGCTTGATACCAGGAACTACATTATGCAACTTCTGAAAATCTATGAGATTCCCTAATTTTCTTTTCTTGTTCTAATATTTCTGGAACTAATCTGAGATAGCATACTAAGGACAGCTGTCCTAATTTTTTTCCCCCTATGCAAATCTGGCATTTTGAAGCATTAAATTAGCCCAGGAGAATTACAGAGTGAACAGAGAGTTTATCAGTTAATTGCCATGAGTTTATAAAAAATTACAATCAAACCATGGACGGAATAAAGTAGGTGGGAGAAAAAAATGATCACCTTTCAGTTTACACCTGAAGCTTTATCTTCACTCCAGAAAATTACTTCAGATTACATAACTAATCTCTCTGGTATTAATATGCAAATATTGTCACAACTTCCAATTGAGCTCTATAGTTGTCAATATGATGTTCAGTTATGGAACTGTGTTTTTTCTAGTACAAAGTTGCAATGTTAATAATTGCCCACTACTAAAATATTGGCTTATAAACATTCCCAAAACTTACAATATCCTTGCAATAGTTGCAGAGATCTTGGATTCCAATAAATATTGTTATGACCTTCCAGTCAGTGTAGAATTTGGCTTTCTGAATGAAAAGAATAAAATAATACTGTATATCATTTCTGGTTTATCCATGCAAATATAAGGATATCATCCTATACATTTAAAATGCAATTTATTGTGATTCTGAATAAATCACAAAATTGTTATGATTTTTGACTGTTCACCAAATTAGGGGCTACTTGCTAAGTTTATAATCCATAGCCTCATGAGAGACAGATACTACCTCTTTGACATGTACTTTTGATATGTGTGATTTGAATCCTAATCCTATTTCTTTGTAGTTGTCTCAGGGGTGAAATGCTCCCGGTTTGGACTGGATCGGCCGATCCAGTAGTGATGGCGGTGGGTGGTTCGAAGAACCAGTAGCAAAAATCTCTGCCCAGCCCCCACCCATGTCTAGCTGAATCACACGATTGCGAAGACTTTTTTTTTAACTTTTAAAAGCATTTTTTTACAACCTATTCAGCTGAATAGATTGTAAAAAATGCTTTTAAAAGGTAAAAAAAGGCTCTGACTATCACAGCTGAGCCACACAATCATCAAAGGCTTTTTTGTTTATTTTTAAAAGCATTTTTTCTACAACCTCTTCGGCCAAATAGGTTGTAAAAAAATGCTTTTAAAAGTAAAAAAAAGGCTCTGACAATCGCGTGGCTCAGCTGGGATCATCAGAGCCTTTTAAAAGCAATTTTTTTACAACTCTTCGGCCGAAGAGGGTGAACGCCAGGCAAGAAGTCCCTGATAGGTGGAAATAGCAGATTCTACCAAGCTGAAAACTTAAATAGAAAGTAGAACGAGGTGTGAAAAGCCAGAAGGTTTGTGGAACTATTTGATACTCCACTTTCCACCATATGGGCACAACAGTGACAAATAAATTAGTTCCTTAAATGTTGCCAACCTACCAAATCATTTTTCATGATTTTTACTAGGCGCTTTACTTGATCTGGTAGATCCCTATGGAAAAACATAAGAAAAAAAGGTGGATCAAGTTGATAGAGAACTAATACCTGAAAACATACCTAAAAATACAACTCTGTTAAAAAGCAACAGTAAAATCAGAAATACAAGTATCACTGTGGCTCCCTCAATAAAGCATTGTGAAAAGACTAGGATAATTGCACAATACAAGTATTGTCTGGAAGTCCCCCAGGGAACACTTTAATCATAGGACTATCGTATATTGCTTTTGTTTACAATGGGATAAGTAAAATAGCACTTAGAAAAAGGGAGTGATTCATCAGCAAAAGTGGTTGATGACTCATGTCTAACAGCTAGGAGCTTCAGAATCTATCCAATCACATCTGCCTCTGCAGAAATATACACAGTAGCATTTTGCTTTCAGTTGTGCATAAAATGTAATAGTATTAGAAATTACTGTATTTTGGGGAGGGAGGGAAGGAGGGAGGAAGGGAAGAAAAGGAAGGAAGGAAGGAAGGAAGGAAGGAAGGAAGGAAGGAAGGAAGGAAGGAAGGAAGGAAGGAAGGCAGCATGCTGCCACCCCATTCTTGAATTATTAGTTACTGCCTAAAGCTATTATATAGAAGCATCTTAATAGTGATGAAAAATATATAGAGGAGTTAACCCTTGGTCTCAGAATCTGAAGTGAATTATTGGTCTGTTCCTTCGTTTGTTCTGTTTCATAGATTTCCCATACATAAGGATGTCCTGATATTTCCTGAAACAGCTTCATATCGGTGGAGATAAATAATTAACTTTGATAAGATAATTCCTTGATTTATATGGCTATTGGGTGAAAATCCAGGATATATATCCATCTGTGTTTTATCCTTAGTAGATAACCTAGTGTGCAAATAACTTCTAGGAAAAGTATTTAAGAATTCATGGACACTGTAATAATATCAGTGAACATATTGGCAGCTTTTGGAAAACGGGGAGAGGGAATACTTATTTTTCTCCACTTCTTTCTCAAGTGAATACATTTAAGGGAAGCCAAGAGATGTCAAAGGAACAAACTTTTATATTATAATTCCAAGATAAAAGTGTTGGATAATATTGATGTGCTATTCCTTTTATGTCTTTTTGTACTATCCCAAGACAATTTCCATCCCAAAGTGGATGAACATCACCCAAAACTGAAGGGATATGAAGCAGAATTTTCTGCAAACACCTCTCATAATCCCTAGCATTAATAATACAATAGTCAACATTTTAATAAAAAATAATTTTCTGACATTTTATGACATTTTCAATTTATCACTTTGGCTACATCGCCTAGGAAAGTAATCCTGCAAAGATGAGCTATCAGCATGTCAGGGATCCACAAGGAGTTTCGCCTATTTTTTGTACTAGAAAGCTGATCGAGATAAGCAGATCATATATTTTCTATCATTAGCAGCAGGAACAGCACATTCTGTTCTTCTCTGATCAACAGAGAAATCAATGAGGAAAGCAGAATTACGGGAAACGAAAATGAGTATGAGTGCTCTCCAGGACCTACCAACCTTTCTAAAGAATGCTAGAATAAAAACCATAAATTAGCAAACAGCAAAATTGGACAGAAAGTGCCTTATTCCCAGCAAATCTCACAGGAACACTGGGAGAGAAGAAAACAGATTTAATCTATATGTGCAGTACATGGATTTGTATGTCAATATTGCAGCATAATGGATAAATAAAAAATAAATACACAGTTTCAAAATTAATTCAGCCCTTGGGGCCATAGAGGTTGCCAATTTCTGGCTAATGAAACAGCCATCCATGTTAGAAGTTCCTAGATTGTATCAAGAACACTATGAACTATTAGCTGTTCTGGAAAATTTGCTGCTGGAAAACTGCTGGGGCAGACTGTTTAAATCAAGCAGTCTTGAAGAAGATATAAACATTCTAGAATGCAACATTTTGCAAATTTTGTGTGTGTACAATTTTTTAAAAAACCCAAAAAACTATACTTACCTAGCTTGTGCTCCTGGAACTGCTTGATTGAGAATGGCATTTACCTCAGTAAATTCACCAATACCAATTGAATAGCCTGTGAGGTTAGCATTGAATTCACGAAGGATATCTGGAAGAAATGGCAAACCATGGAAGAAAGAAAGAAAATCAAAGGATCTCTTTAGAGGAAAATTCGTTCAACAGTTGTAACATAGCGAGTTAACTATAAATTAGCTCACTATGATGTTCTTGACCTAAACATCTTGTCATAAGTCCTCAAAGTCTTTTCAAGAATATACTGGTAAGAAGGACAAGGCCTTCTTACCAGTATATGACTAGTAGCACCTCTTGGGGTATGTCTGAACATCAAAACCGCTTTAGAGATCACTGATCAGCAGGAATACTCCAGTTCTTTCCCAATTTTACTGGACATGCCAGAGATTGAATCTGAGGTGGTTTCCATGTAAAACGTGTGCTGCACTATTGAATTACAGCTTTTCTTCTATGTTTCCTAAAGTGAACAACAGGATCAGCAAAACATGAATATATGGCGGGTGAAATGTGAGATGCTGATGCAAAGAAAGGCCAATGGGTATCCCATATGTCTTCAACTGCAATTTTAGAAAATTTGTATATTTGGAAAGGTTTGCTTCCCTTATTTTGCTGTTCATGTTGGAAAGAGAAAGGGATTTTATACGTTGGTGTGTGTGTAGAGGGTTTCAATGTAAGTGAAAGGAAGAATAATAGATGAGAAATTAATGCCTTTTTATAAATTAAAACATTGTATTTTCATTTTAAAGGCAATAACTGCATACAGCTCTACCTGGTTTTGGTGTGTCTTCTAGCAGATACATATACAAAGCATACACATATATTATACACACATTATTGATATGGACATTTCAGGATTAACTTAACCTGGAGCTGGTAATCTGAGGTTGCCAAAGTAGAGAAGCTGATATTGCACAGGATTTTAATTTTTTTTTATATTTACTCTTCTTGTTGAAGTGTCATTCTAAATTAAAAAATGGCTTTGTTTTGAGCAATTATTGTAGGCTTTTTAATATTACCCATCTTATTCACTACTTTTGGAAATAATAATATATTATTGCATTCAGTGGGAATTCAGATGTTTTGTAGGGTAACAAAGCAGGACAAATATTGGAGGAGTTCAATTTACTAATAAATTATTTGCTCATTATAATTTATTATTAAATTCAAATCCTCCAAATAAATTGACCATCTATAATAAAAGCCTTTAAAAAACCCAAAACTGTCTTATTCCTATCTACAGATAAGATGATATTTTGATTATTCAAACATTCAAGTCAGGAAGCAATACCTAATTTTAAGAATAACTCTGATATCAACTGCAATATTGAGTTCTGTGCTGCACTGTGTCATGGATTCCATCCTTACTGAATCACTCATTCTTAATAGCAACACACAGAGGGAGCAACTGCTATTTTCTCATAGCACAATTGCAGGAGCAGGTTTGACTTACTTGGTAAAGTTGTTACATTCTTTAATGAAGCATCTCCTCCAATGCTGCAATGAGAAAAACAGAAGAAGACACTAAGTCCCTATTAGTATAAAAGAGAACTTCTTTTTCAGGAAAAATGCAATTTAAGTAGAATGATAACTGGAACCAAGACATGCTGATATAAATAGCAGGGAAAGGAAAGGATAGACAGGACAAGGTGTAGGAGAAATTTCCTGACAGTTAGAACAATTAATAAGTGGAACGACTTGCCTTCAGAAGTTGTGAATGCTCCAACACTGGAAATTTTTAAGAAAATGTTGGATAACCATCTGACTGAGATGGTGTAGGGTTTCCTGCCTGGGCAGGGGGTTGGACTAGAAGGCCTCCAAGGTCCCTTCCAACTCTGATGTTATGTTATGTTATGTTATGTTATGTTATGTTAATGTCAGACACAAACAACCAGACCCACATGTAAAGTATTTACATTAGTTATTTTATTGCTCAATGCCTGTTTCACAGCAAACTTCCCAGACTGACAGTTGAGCTAGACTAGATAAGGTTCAATAGCATTTGGAGGGTGGTGGTTGTGGACCTTGCCATCTAGTGCCTACATAATGATTCCAGACTAATTCCCCACTTGACTCTTCCTCCTGGCATGGCCAAGCCCTCTCTGACAATAAATGAATAAGTGTTTATGGGATATTAATGATTGAATGATCTGAGCAAGAACAACTTGACCAATAGAAACCTTCACATAATATGACCAGTGTTTCTTATTCTAAATATACCCTGATTTCTATAGAACAAAGGCAACCTTTATTTTGAAGAAATGCGCAAGTTTTAAACTTTAGCAAATCCAGCATAGCAATTTTAAAGAGATTCAGGCGTTAGACCTCCCAAAAATTCTGAAAACTGTAACCCAACAGGGAAAGTAATACGGACCCATAGTATTCTTAGCATATCAGCAAATAACAGCTCTCTAGATTTTTGAGGTGTCATTTCAGGTAAAACCCTTAAAACTGGCATTATTTTTCCCACAGGTGGGTTTCAGCAGGTTCTGACCAGTTTGGAGAACCGGTAGCGGAAATTTTGAGTAGTCTGGAGAATTGGTAGTAAAAATTCTGACTGGCCCCGCCCCCATCTATTCTCTGCCTCCCAAGTCCCAGCTGATCGGGAGGAAATGGGGAATTTGCAGTATCCTTCCCCTGGAGTGGGGAGGGAATGGAGATTTTACAGTATCCTTCCCCTGGAGTGGGGTGGGAATGGAGATTTTACAGTAGTCTTCCCTTGCCCTGTCCACCAAACCATGCCCACCAAGCCACACCACGCCCACCAAGCCTCACCCACAGAACCAGTAGTAAAAATTTTTGAAACCCACCACTGATTTTGCTCCATAGATATAGAATACATGGTGAAACTTTAAAAATGCAAAATGAATAAAATGGCCTTCCTGCTGAATGGATGTTAATGTTTTTTTTTTTACAAAATGTTCAGAAATAGACTAGTTGAGTGTACTTTGGTCTTCTGAAACAGTGCTCAACCTAATGTTCAGCAACAATTCCTTTAATAGGTCACAGGCACACAAAAGCAGCACAGAGGGAAATGCCACAGGGCTCTTGCAAACTTCTTGCTCTGCATCTGTTGGCTGATGGGCTATTTCTAAACATGGGTGCAAAGCTCTTCTGAAAGAATGTGAACCCAGCTGACAGGTAACACTCATAGAAAGGAATATGGGGTAAAGCGGGGGGGGGGGGGCAGTGGTGGGTTTCAAAAAAAATTTCTACTGGTTCTGTGGGTGTGGCTTGGTGGGCGTGGCATGGCTTGGTGGGCTTGGCAGGGGAAGGATACTGTAAAATCTCCATTCCCACCCAACTCCAGGGGAAGGTTACTGCAAAATCTCCATTTCCTCCCGAATATCTGGGACTTGGGAGGCAGAGAATAGTTGGGGGTGGGGCCAGTCAGAATTTTTACTACCGATTCTCCGAACTATTCAAAATTTCCACTACCGGTTCTCCAGAACTGGTCAGAACCAAACCCACCTCTGGGGGGGGGGGTCAGGAGGAGCAAATCCATGATGAGTGAGTTGCATTCCCAACCATGGTTGAAAGGAAATGGAGTCTAGTTCATAAGAAACACACAGCCTGACAATTGCAATGGCTTCAGACATGTCCTGGCAGTGATCTGATCAAGGCCATACAGTAATTTTAGCACTCATCTGTGAATCCATTGCAATAATAAAAGTTATAAAACCAGGATGAAGGCAGTGTTACAAGAAGCATTGGGAGATTTCTCTCCCATTATACTCTGGGTCTCTCTTAGGTGCTACCATTTGTTAGCTGGGTAACTTGACAGGTGGATAAACCTGCTGTTCTAAGCGTTTATCTAAACTGGCCCCAGTCCAGAAAAAGAGAAGGACAAGTACTTGTTTTCCCCACCAGCTGTGAAATTAACCCAAAGGACTCCCATCAGTTCCTAAACTGGCAGTAAGCAAACAAGGACAGCGCCATCTGCTGTGCTTGTTATTGTAGCAGAATATTATAGCAGAATATTGTAGCAGACTTTTCTGCTGACTCAAGGACGGATGAATAACACTTTTAACCAGCCATGTCTTGAGCCCAAAGACAGCAGACTCACCTCCAAGCCAGGCCCCGATATTGTGTATGCATATCCCACATATCATTTGGTGCTGATCCTATTCCAATACCAGCCTATCTCAGAAAGAACAGAAAGAACAATTTCATCATTTATGTATTTTGTGTTTTCTTTTCCTTTTTTATTGTTTAAATAAAACTATCCCCTTAAGTCTTTGGCGCTTACAACAACAACAACATAATAATAGCCTTTATTGTCATTGTACATCATATATACAACGAAATTGGTTTAGCCTCTACTGGTGCAATCCATAACAGAAAATATGCATCTGACTCTTTTAGTCATTATTATATAATAATTATATACTTAAAAATGTGAGATCACAGATGCCAGCTCTTTAACTATTGTTAGCCTTCATATGCATCACATTCTTCCCAAAAATCTAAACTGTCGTAATGTATCCACATAGCACATATGAGAATCCAAGCAGTGTGGCATTTTGGTAAATGAGATAGAAATTTTGTCAAACCCACTATTTTCTAAGGGCAGCCCAAAATTTATTATTATAATTGGACACACAGTAGGCCAGATGTTTAGCTGGATTTGGCATTTGTATCCACCCATCGCTATTATAGCCCTCCCTTGCATGGCATTTTGAAAGGTTTGAAATAGGGGAGGCATACACCATGCCCCATCAACAAGATTTATGGATGCACAAAGTGGTGTTTTGAACTGTTATGAGCAGGAGGCAAGATTAATGGAGCAATATAGTGAGAAATTCATGGAGAAATGATACACTATCAGTTCACTGAACTACTGTACTACTGTTGTCCCATTATTTATTCAAGTGAAACTGAATGGAGGAAAGTCAGAATGAGGTTGATGCATATGTGTAAAGGTGCAACAAAAACAGATTACTGCTTGGTAGTCCATTAAATGCAACAAAGAGACAAAATGAAGATGACTGGGAGGAGCAATGGCACAATTTAGATATGAATATCCCTCATTTAGGCCACACCCAGACATCTTCTGTACTGTGTTTCCATCCTATTCTGGAACAATCAGGAAATCCTGCCACTTTAATTCTCCCTCCCATCCTACCTTCACAAAATGAGCACTTAGAATGAGTCCAAAACAACTACACCTCTTCCTAAAGCTTTAATACCTGACATTCTAAGGGCCGCGATCCTTCATCTGAAATCTCAACTCTTGCTATGAACAATCAACTTTTAAAATTGGTGCATTTCCCAAAAGCAAACAAGCAAACCCCTCCCCAAAACCAACAACTTGATTTTGGTTTTTTCCTCACTGTCAGCTTCTGTCATGCTTTATATTAAAAAAACAGTAAGTTAGAAGTCTTTTGCCACTCTTACCAATAGCCCAACTTTGCTCAAGTTCAGGCAGTCAGGAATAAAATAACAAGGGTGATGTTTTCCTTTAGAACTCAAAACAGCTGCTATCAATGCCTGATTAAATTATTTAATGAAGTTATTAAGGCTGTCAGGTTTGTTGAAAAAGCCAGGCTGGATTTACATGAAAACTTGAGACCTAATGATTTGATTCATATTGAGTCAGAGGGGGAAAAAATCTCATTAGGGCTGAGAATTACGATGAACCTACGGCTATATTTCCACAGTGGGAGCGGCCATTGCCTCTCCCAGGAGCCAACACATGGACCTGTACTCTGTATTTAAATAAACAATGGGAACTGCAGCTTTCCTAGGAAAAGAATGGCAAAAAAGCAGGCTTCTTACAGTCAAGGAATCTCCCAAGGAAGCTATTACTTGCACATCAGCTGGTTTTAGGCTATGCACTAGGAAACAAAAATAAAAAAGAACAAAGAAAATAAACATTGTAATTAAACCTCTTGCAGGAAGCAGAATTCAATTCTTGCTAATTTCAGCATTAAAAAACTTACTCATAATTTTTGTAAGACATGTCTTCACAATGTCACCTTTGTTTCACCCCCAGTTATCTACAAAGGAGTATGTCTTTCTCCTATTTTCCCCTCAACAACAACCCTGTGAGGTGGGTTGGGTGAGAGAGAATAACTGGCTCAAAGTCACCTAACTGGCTTTGTGCTTAAGGGAGGGCAAGAATTCACACTCTCCTGCTTCCTAGGCTGGTGCCTTCACCACTAGATCATATTGGCTTTCTATAATATCTTAACCATGTTAATGGTCATTGCCATGGATCATAGCTGCAACTTTATCTAATAAAAAGTATGGGTGACTGCTGAAAATACAGCAAAATATGTTCAGAAATTGTGAAACAGTTGATACTTCATATTATCTTTTGGCAGGAGAAGCAACATTTAAATTTGTCCTTAGTTATTTCTCTTGATGATTTGGTGTCAAACAGTTAAGATTACCTGAAGTAGGATATTCGATGGATGGTGTTTTATCCTTGCACAGCATCTGGCTTCCATAAACTGTAGTATTTTCCTTGTGGTAAGTATAGTTGCTGTTTTTGTATGTCATTAAATATGGCTGGTCCTACAGAATGGGGATAGCCAAGTCAAAGTGAAAAGATGATCCCAAAGCGCCCTCCAGAGGCAAATCTTGTTTTACAAATAACCCAGATACTGTAGTCCTCTATACCTCTGATTAGGGATCGACCAGATGAGATAGGAAGAGATTATGAGAGCTCAGCAATTTTAACAGCAGGCATTGTTTCTCAAGCAGAAGAAGTCAACTGCCCTCATATTGGTCTTTATATCTAAATCTGTCTCACATTTACCCTACCATCTCAATTACTGTTGATCTTCAGAAGAAAATACACAGATATTTGGTGGGATGAATAACTGCTTAAGTATGGGATTCAGAGGGGGGAGGCATGCCAATTATCTGCTCTTCAGAATCACAAACTGATTTGATTAGTCTGATAAGAGGAGCTTCTATTAAATACACACACACACACACACACACACACACACACACAAAATCCAGAGAGCAAATCATGCAGCTCCTGATATCTTGTTTTATTAACCCAAGAACTCTGGGTGGTACTTTCTTCTAAAAATCATCATGATTCCCTAGATCAGTATATTCTTCAAGAGCCAATATAGAAAGCCACCAATTTTTAGGCAGTCAATGCGGGTGCAACACCTAAAGACCAACATGAGAATACCTTCTCATCAGTGGTGGGTTTCTACTGGTTCGCCCCAGTTCGGGCGAATCGGTAGTGGAGGCAGCGGGAGGCTCCGCCCACCCACCCAGATGTCATCACGGATGCTCTGCGCATTCGCAGAAGTGCCACACGCGAGCAAAGCAAGCGTTCCAAACTGATAACGAAGGTAAGTGGAACTCACTATTGTTTCTCATCTATCTGCCTTCCAGGAGTTCAGACATTACAATGGTAGGCACTAGTGATGTATTAGGTCCTTGGAGTGAGTAAGGGATTCTACTGAATTCAGATGGAGCCAAATCAACATTTCCCCTCAAGCCATCTCTCACTTTCCAGATACAGATACTTTTTCTGATGTCTCATTTTATGCACAGAAGTTCCTCACTGAGATTAGTGAGGTTCGGGGTGGGTTCTACTTACCTTTACTACCAGTTCGCAATGGGAGCGCATGCACTTCTGCAGATGTGCAGAAGTTTCTGCGCATGCGCAGATCACCCATGATGATGTCATGGTGGGTGGACGGAGCCTCCCACCTGTTTTACTACCGTTTGTTTGTTTGTTTATTTATTTATTTATTTTGTCACAACAGTATATATAAGCATAAGCATGAAAGTAACTATATATTTATTTATTTTATTTATTTATTTTATTTTATTAATTTGATTTCTATACCGCCCTTCTCCCGAAGGACTCAGGGCGGTTTACAGCCAGGATAAAACAATATAAATAAAAATTAAAACATTTTTAAAAAACTGATTCTAAAATTTGGCCACAATATTTAAAACTATCATAAAACCCACTTAAAAATCCCCACATCTAAAAAATTGTGTTAGGCCAGACCCGCACGATGGAACAAAAAGGTTTTAAGTTCGCGTTTAAAGGTCCGGAGGTCAGGGAATTGACGCAACCCCGGAGGGAGCTCATTCTAAAGAGCAGGAGCCCCCACAGAGAAGGCCCTCCCCCTGGGGGTCGCCAGTCGGCATTGTTTGACTGACGGCACCCTGAGGAGACCCTCCCAGTGGGAGCGCACAGGTCGATGGGAGGCTATTGGTGGCAGTAGGCGGTCTCGTAAATAACCTGGTCCTATGCCATGGAGCGCTTTAAAGGTGATAACCAACACCTTGAATTGCTCCCGGAAGACCACCGGCAACCAGTGCATAATATATAAGCATATATATATAAGTATAAGTATGTAGCAACTATATTAATTGGATATAATGAAAGGAAACAATAGGACAGGAATGGTAGGCACATTTGTGCTCTTATGCACATCCCTTACAGACCTCTTAGGAATGGGGTGAGGTCAATAGTAGACAGTTTTTGGTTAAAGCTTTGGGGATTTTGAGAAGAGACCACAGAGTCTGGTAGTTTATTCCAGGCATTAACAATTCTGTTAATTCTGTTCTGTGGATTTTGGCTGAATAGAAGCTCTCCATAGGAAGCAAGGTGAAAGTTTTTATTTTACAACTTTAATTTGAGTCTTTTTGAGACTTTGAGATTTTACAATTCTAATTAGAGACTTTACTTAAATTAAAATGGCTTTTAAGCCACCAAAAGCTCCCATGACGAGAAGGGGGTCTGAAACTAACTTGGAAGATATGTTAAAGTAACAGAACAGAGTTTCTGAAGAGCGATTTAAAGAAATTATGAATAATATTCATGGTGTGAAGGATCAACTTAGGGAAGAAATTAAAGAGACTAATAAAAAAATTAGAGAAGATTTATTGATGGTTTTTCAAGGTTTGGCAAAAAATTTGGAAGTAATGGAGGATAAAGTGGAAATAATTAGTCAAGCAAATCAGTATTTGGATAATAAAGTTGGAGAGCTCCAAAATAAAGTGGATAAAAATGAGGACCATGTGGTGGTATTGCAATATAGAGCGTTGGAGAAGGCTTTGAGAATTAGGGGTCTTCAAGATCGGAAGGAAGAAGATCTTAAAAAAGTTATATCAGAAGCCTTAGCTGAAATGTTAGGAATGGACCCTCGAAGTTGATTTTCAAATTGATAAGGCATATAGGGTTAATTCTTGGGTAGCGAGGCAGAAAAAGCTCCCAAGAGACATTGTAATTTATTTTTTGACTTCTACAATAAGAAATCAGATTTTGCAAGCTACATACCAAAAGAAATTGCAAATAGCAGAACAGGAGGTGTTGGTTTTGAAAGAGATCCCTGCTAAAATGTTAAAGGATAGAAGGGATTTTAGGTTTTTTACACAAGAGCTTAAGAAGCATCAGATTCAATATAGATGGGAGGTTCCAATTGGCTTAACAGTATTTTTTCAAGGCAGGAGATATCGAATTGATACTGAGTTGAAAGCAAAAGATTTTCTTTTTAATGTATTGAAAGTGGATGTAGAAACAGTGGATAAAAGTCTTCAAGAGAAACAGAGTGGGGAAGTTGAAACTGCACCTGTGATGTCAGTACCTCAAGAACAACCTCAAGAACAAAGAGTGACAAGGGGAGCTATTAGGCGTAAGGAGATAGAGGAACGACTTCAAAGACAGGAACAGGATTCTACTACTGAAGCTGTGGGAGGAGCTAAGTCAAGAGTGAGAGTCTTCAGCTAATTGCTCAGAAGCTTCAAGAGGCCAGTGATGGCAAATAAATTTTGACATGGAATGTTAATGGTTTAAATTCAGCACAGAAAAGAAAAAATATTCCATTATTTGAAACAATTTAAAATGATGTGATATGTTTGCAAGAGACACATATAAAATTATCAGATCAGAAATATTTGATTAATTCAAATTAGGTAAACATTTTGTTTCTTCTGCTCGAATAAGAAAAATGGTATAGTTATATATTTGAAGAAAAATATATCAGCTAAATTAATTGAAACGGACATTCAAGGAAGATATATTGCTATTGAATTGATTTTAGAAGGAAAAAAGACACTTGTGATTGGCATATATGCACCTAATCAACAACAAGAAAAATTTTATAAACTGTTACATGAAAAATTGACTCTTTGGGATTATAAAACATTTATTATATTAGGGGATTGGAATGGTGTAATGGATATTAGAAAAGATAAAAGAACTCTTTCTAAGAAAATTCCTATGCATGCAAAACTGCCTAAATCTTTTTTTGATTTGATGGAAGATTTTGAGTTGAAAGATATATGGAGAAGGCAGAATTTTGATGATAGAGATTATACTTATTTTTCGGATAGGCATCAATCTTTTTCACGTATTGATTTTATATTAATTACCAATGATTTGCTTTCTAGGGTTAGGAAAACAAAGATATTTCCAAGGTGTTTAACTGATCATAGTCCGATATGGATGGAGTTGCAATATGAAGGTGGAAGAAGATCATGGAGAATAAATGAAAATTTGTTTAGATATGAGGATAATGTAAATCAATGTAAAAAACAAATGAAAGAATTTTTTGTTTATAATTTGGGTAAGGGAACTTCGATAGAAATGGTGTGGGACGCTAGAAAGGCCTTTATGAGAGGAAATTTGATATATATTAATAGTAGACAGAGGAGAAAATTACAAAAACAGCGTAGGGATTTAGAAGAGGAAATTCAGAGGAAACAACAATTATTGGTATATAATCCACATGATTTAAAAACTATTGAGGCAATAAAGATATTACAGAGTCAATTTAATATGTTAATGGCAGATCAGGTGGCAACCAATATACAATATGCTAAACATAATACTTTTTGTAATGCCAATAAATCAGGGAGGTGGTTGGCTTATATGTTAAGGAAAAGACAGAAAGCATGTACTATTGAAAGAATTGAATACAAGGGTAAAGTGCGATTTCAACAGGATAAAATTAAAAAAGCTTTCTTGGAATATTATACAAATTTATATGCCAGAGATACAATATTGAATATGGATATTGATAAATATTTGAAAGAATATAAGGTTAAAGGTTTAACTAATGAACAAAGGGAAGAGTTGAATCGGCCTATAACTTCTGAGGAAATTATTTTGGTAATAAAGCAATTAAAAATAGGGAAATCCCCGGGCACAGATGGACTTACAGCAATATATTATAAAAAGTTACAGGATGAGATAGTTGGTCCACTTATGGAGTTATTTAATCAGATACTGATGGGAGGAGGAGTGCCACCATCATGGAGGACTACTTTTATTTCATTGATACCAAAAGAGGATCAGGATTGTACTAAGCCTGGGAATTATAGACCAATTTCACTCTTGAATAATGATTATAAGATTTTTGCGAAAATAATGGCAAATAGGTTAATGGAAATTGTACAACAAAGGATTCATACTGACAGTCTGGTTTTATAAAAGGGAGACAATTCTCACTTCTATTACATACAGTATGTTAGTGTCAGCATCCAGTCAAGGCTAACCCAGATCATTTTGCAATTGAATATTTCTTTCTATTTTGTAGGATTTATACAGTTCACAGAAAAGAAATAGGATGGGGGTGGCAATATTAATCTCACATGCACAGCAAGGATGGGAAAGAAAATAATACTGGAAATTACAGAGAGTCCTAAGAAAATTCATTTACCTGGTTTGGACATTTGAGTGTTATCTCAGGTTCAATTCTTTGTATTATTGTCTTTTCTGCAATGGGTTCCAACTATAACAAATAATTAGAAAAGGTATAGGGCATGGAAAAGGAGATGAAAAACAAAAGATGCAGGAATGGATGCCATAAATCATTACAAAGTGCAATCCACAGAGCCTTCAGAGAATTAGATAATCAATATATAATTGATGTTTGAACTATAATTATCTAATTCTGCAATTTTTAGTATATTAAAGATATAATGCACAGGGGAAATAATATTGCAGCAGAAAAGGCAAAGATAAAAGGATTGCATTGATAACAGATGCTGCACTCCTTAGGTAAAGCTTAACAAAGTGGGACAAAATTAAGTAGCTGAACTATTAGTCCAGAAGAAATATTGCAAATATTTTGCTGTGTTTCCTCCAAAATTGCAGTGCAACCAGTTACCCATTTGTGCGAAGTTCACCTCATTCACCTCTTGGAACCATTACTGTGTTTCCCCCAAATTAAGACCTTGTCTTATATTTTTTGAACCCTGAAATAAGCGCTTGGCCTTATTGCCATGCGCTCAAAAGCCCAATTGGGCTTATTATCAGGGGATGTCTTATTTGGGGGGAAACAGGGTAGATGGAGTGTTAATTTTTATACTCTGCAATTTACTAGTTGGGGAAGAGGGAAGAGGTTCTATGACAACTTGCCCCAGCCAACTTGCTGTATTCAACTCACCATGGTCAACTCGCCACAGCTAATTCACCACAGCCAATTTGCCACAGCCAACTGTTCACTGTGGAACAACTCGCCATGGCCAACTTGTTGTAGGACAACTTGTCGTGGGAAAAGAGTTACACTACTGTATTTCCCCAAAAATAAGACTGCCTCTTATTTTCTTTTAACTCCCAAATAAGCGCTTGGCCTTATTTTCAGGGTGGTCTTATTTTTTCCCCATGTACCGGGAAGTGGGGGAAGCTGCCCCTCTTACCAGCAGCTTAGTCTGCAAAACAGCTGATCAGCGGGTGACCTCCTGCTGCCACCTTGAAGAATCCCAGCTGCTCTCATAGCCGATTGAGGCTGCAAAAGCAGCAGAAGGCTCCATGCACCTTGTGCCCCCGTCAAGAACAGTCTTACCTCAATCGATGCAATGGCCTAAGTTCTTGGTGTGCCCCAGTTTCCACCTGCCCTGCTTTCTGGCCCTGCTGCTGCTGGGACACTTTTGGCCACTGGCAGCTGAGTGGCTCCCTGTGCTGCTGCTGGCCTCTTTGCCTTCCTGGCAGTGCTGCTTTTGGTCATCCTGCTGGGCTGCTCCTGCCTGTATGAGGCAAATTGTCCCAGATCTACCATGACCTCTGGAGCGCCCCAGATCACACAGCCGGCACGAGAGCTAGCACTCAATAGGGCCAGGTTCCAAAGAGTAGCTCATAGCCCAGTGCAAGCAGCACCAAGTAGACCTGCAGGAAGGCTCTCAGCAGCCCGAAGGCAGTGGCAGGTGAGGTGGCATGGTTGCACTGGTGGCCTCTGATGAAAGGACCCTGGCAGGCCAGCGGGGGGGAGGCGCTCAGAAGATTGTAGATCTTGGCCGACTCACCCCATGCCAGGCAGGAGCAGCCCAACAGGGCAGCCCAGAGCAGTTCTGCCAGGAGGGCGAAGACTTCCCATGAGGCCAGCAGCAGTACAGGCAGTTGCTCATGCTAGTTGCTGCAAGTGAGTGGCGAGCGCATCAAAAGTGAAAAGCAGGACTCGGGCCTTTCCTGAAACGTGCTTGCAGCAGCTGCTGGACATGGAGTGGGTAGCTCCATGCCTCTAACTGCTGCTGGTGCCTTCCTGGCATGTTTTGGAATTCATAAAAATGAATCCTGCAGTCTCTCACTGCTGACATGCAAACCACAGCACAGGCAATAGCAAATCCAGACCACACCAGGATTTAACACCAGTGGCAGTGAATGCTTCCTGAAAGGGGGGCAACAAACGGGAAGGGCGCCTGGACTTGCAGTGCTTTGTTTTGATTCAGGTGCTGATGCTGACTTGGTAGGAGCTCTTTCTTGAATTCAGGTAACCTCCTTTCCTAGGGGTTCCCTGCACACAGGCATATTCATGGTTTCAGCATAAATCATTCCCAAGGAAAGGAGGATCGGCAGGAAAATGGGGACGGGGATTTTCCTGCTGATCCTCCTTTCCTTGGGGATAATTTATGTGAGAACAAAGCAAATCCATTCAGTCTAGCTGCATATCTACACACTGGCAGAAAGTTGGTTGGGTTAGCTACCGCTTCAGTGGGCAGCAGCTCCGTGGCAGCCCTGCACATCCCTGCAGGTGTCCCTGCAGCAGGACAGACAAATGGAAGAGGGAGGGGAGATCACCCCTTCCTCCTTTGGGCTCCAAAAAGGCAGGAACAGTTGGATGGAGGAGAAAGCGGCAATCTCCCCTTCCCTCCTCCATCCTGATACAGGGCCACCACTGAGCCCACCAAAGCTGCAGGGCGGCCACAAGCAGTGCAGCCAGGAGTGCAAAGACATCCAGTCTCAGTGGTGAGGCTGGGCTGACAGCAGGGTGCAGAGTCCTGGGAAGCATGGCTGGAAGCACATACATGGCTGCAGGGGTGAATAGCTGATGAGCGGCTGTGTTGTCCTGCCGCCAGAAGTCCTGCCACTGCTGTCACCTCCCAGTTCTTCACACCAGCCACACACCTCATTGCCTGCCGGTGCTGCTCATGAGCAGACCCAGCCAGGAGAGTAGCCTGTTAACGAGTGGCTGGTTGGCGCTGTACTGACATATCCTGCCGCTGCCACAGCCTTACTTATCATTGGACTCACCAGCTCCGATGGTTGCAGCTCCGTGCCCCCCCTTCAGGTATGACGAGCCCTGGATCAGGACTCAACAAGGGGACCTCAGTTGCGAGGCTGCCTGGTGCCGCGGCAGGGCTCGGGCTGGCAAGACTATGCAAGAAACACCTCCAGCACCCAGAGACATAGAATGAGAGGCAGCTCCCAATCAGCTCAGCTGATCCACGGGTCACGATTAAGCCCAGCTGCCATTAGCTGACTGGGGAAGGGAAGGGCTGCCTCCTGTGCTGGCCACACCTACCCCTAGGGCTTATTTTTGGGATAGGGTGTATATTAGGCTCACCCGAAAAGATCAAACTAGGACTTATTTTCTGAATTGGTTGTATTTTTGGGGAAACACGGTAATATTGAAGAAATAATCCAATAGATTCATTAAAGAAAGGATGCCAAATGAAGGACAAAATAAAAGGTGAAAGGTGAAAAATTTAAATATTTTTAAAATTATTTTAAATAATTAAATTGAATTGTTGAATTGTCCCACAGTGAGTTTGTCAGGATAATGACGATTTAATAACTGACCAACTGCTGTAATGTTGTAATACTGTAATGCTGTAACAATGATTCAATGGTAGCAATGAGTCAGTAGGGTTATTTGACTGCTACCATTTTAAGAAGCTGTAATATAAGAGAGGCCCTGTGAAGGCGTATCTCTCTTTCCATGTGTGCTTTCGTGCTGTAGTTGATGATTGATTGCCTGACTTTGCCTAGACTGTGTATGTATATATTCCTTGTAGATAAACCACTATTTGAAATACAAACCTGTTTACTGTATTTTGCTACTGGGTTGTCTCAAAATAGTCACAGCAAGTTGGCTGTGATGAATTGGCTGTGGAGAGTTATTCCATTCCAGAGGGAAGAAGCACCTAACTTAAGAGGATTCTTGGCAGCCCACCCTCTCACAATGGTGGTATGCATGCAATTAGGAGGGTTTGGGTGGCAATAACAATGGCTGTCAAAAGTAGCATGGAAGCATCTTAACACAGGCTTCCTATGTCTTGTGTTCCTAATAATCTGCAAGTGGACAGCCAGTTAAAAATCCATTGTGACACTACCTATGCAATGAATGTGATTCATCAACATCGTTCCATAATCAGAAAACAATGATTTTCAGGATGGGTATCTCCTGTTAGTTTTTGTATTGTGGACATTATAAAGTTTCAGTGCCTTTTACTAGCAGATTTTCTTCAGTTCTCAGTGTATAATCTTCTCACTTTTCCTGCCTATAGGATAAAACAAATGCCAGTTCTATAGATGTGAAAAATATATATCAGGTTCTCATTCAGTTTTTTTCTTTTCTTAGCTTTTAAATTCTTAGACTATGTTGTTAGTACAAAATGTCCACCTTCTGAGATTTATGAACGGGACTAAGAGAAAAATCATCTAGCGCAATCTCTTACCATGTTGTTCCACAGCCCCCGAGCAGCCTGGGTGTGAGTCTTCTGGTGGAAATGAAAACAGTCTGGGGCAAAATACGAACTATCTGGCAGCCCATCCTAAAGTAAGAATCAGACATTATTATTTCCACAAGAGTTTGACTTGTTCAAGCAAAGCGAAAATGTGTTGCTGAATTTTCAAGAACTAGAGCCCACTTCACTTGAGGGACAGAAAAAACCTGTAAAAATGGAAACAAATGACTATCCAGTTCAAGATATTCAGTCTATATATACAGAATAAAGTCCAAATATATGCTGTACACAAAAAGCTTTGAATAATTTGATTGTTAGATTACATAGCAACAACAGATTAACAGAGTTGGAAGGGATCTTGTAGATAATCTAGTTCAACTCCCCACCCAAGCAGGAGACCCTACACCAATGGTGGGTTGCTACCGGTTCACCCTGGATCGGGCAAACTGATAGTGGCAGTGGCGAGAGGCTCCGCCCACCTGCCAAGACATCTCTGCGCATGTGCAGAAGCATTGCGTGTGCACATCCACAATCAGACTAGTAGCAATGGGATTTGAAATCCGCTACTGCCCTACACCATTTCTGACAGATGCCAGTCTAGTCCCTTTTTGAAAGCTTCCAGTGATGAAGCTCCCACAACTTCTGAAGGCAAGCTGTTCCATTGGTTGATTGCTCTCACTGTCAGAAAATTACTCCTTATTTCCAGGTTCATTCTCTCCTTGTTCAGTTTCCATCCATTATTCTTTGTCTGACCTTCAGACACTTTGGAAAAAGGGTTGACCCAAGGGCGAAATTAAAAAATTTTCCCTACCGATTCTGTGGGTGTGGCTTGTTTGGGGGGAGGTCATGTGACTGGGTGGGTGTGGCCAACTCAACATCATTCACATCGAGGGGCTCTTCACCTGCCCCTCCCCTCCCAGCCCCTCCTTGTCAGGAATGGCAGGAAAATGGGAAGGGGAATATTTCTGCCTACCATCGTTCCCTCAGTCTGTGCTGAGATTAAGAAATGAATGACAGGCAGAAAAATTTCCTTCCCCATTTTCCTGTATTTCACAAAAACAGCTCCATTCCAGCTGCTCCCTCCCACCCCATCCCCCTCCCTTCTGGGGACTACCTTAAAAGGGACAGGCTGCAGCAGCTCCGTTGTGAATGGAGGGAGAAAAGTTAGCATTCTCTCTCCTGCATTTAACATTGAATTCTGTGGCAGAGAGAATGCTAACTTTTCTCTCTCCATTCAGAACAGAGCTGCTGCTCCCTTTATGGTTTCCTCCTGTCCCCCTCTCTCCTGGGGACTCTCTTACAGGGACAGGCTGCAGCAGCTCTGTTCTGAATGGAGGGAGAAAAGTTACCATTCTCTCTGCTGCATTTAACATTGAATTCTGTGGAATATCGAGCGGCTGGAAGAGGTGAGTGGCGACCAGCCAGGTGTGGGTGGGGCCAAGAAGGGGTAATTACTACCGGTTCGGCGAACTGATGCCCATAATCCCTAGTGGTTTGCCCGAACTGGTCTAAACCGGTAGGATTTCACCCTTGGGTTGACCCCTTCCTCTCTGTGGAAGCCCCTCAAATATTGGAACACTGCTATCATGTCTCCCCTGGTCCTTCTGTTCACTAGACTAGCCATGCCTAGTTCCTGCAACCGTTCTTCATATGTTTTAGCCTCTGGTCTCCTAATCATCTTGGTTGGTCTTCTCTGCACTCTTTCTAGAGTCTCAATATCCTTTTTCTAGTATAGTGACCAAAACTGGATGCAGTATTCTAGTATATCCCATCTTTCTTCTTGAAGCTAAAGGTGATATATTGTGCTCCCTTTTCCACTTTCATCTCTACAACTAGAAATAAAGAGATTGGCCTGACAGTGTGACTTACCCAAAATCACTTAATTATCTTTGATGTTTGAAGATGAATTTGAATCAGAATTTTCATGGTCAGGTCCTATATTTTAACCACTATATCCTACAGGTTATCTAGATATAGCAAATTGAAATCCAGTCCATACATGCCAAGAAATGTGTGCATTTTTAAAAAATGATTAATGTATCTAATTTTATTTTGAAGAGATGGAAAGCAGAATAGTGATCTTTGATATATAGCTGGCAGAGTCCTGCAAAGCATATACCATATTTTTACAAGAAAACTTTTAAACTTTTAAAGTTGCTAGTTTGTGCATTTTAATGAAAAGTCTATTTCTTATAAAGTTTGGCTTAGGATGAAAATAGGGAAACAAAACAAACAAACAAAAGAGGAATAATTTCTGTCTGAACACTACTAAAGAACCTTTTCAAAATGAAGGTATTGTCCATGCCTTTTTCAATTGTTTTAGGAGCAATTTACAGTACAGGCTCTGTACAGGTGATAAATTTCCATGCAAATTCGACACTTAAGTATATATCATTGAAAAACCAGTGTCAATGGATACAACATGATTATCTTCAGTCAGGACTCTCTGTGGTCATACATTAGTTTCCACATGAACTAGAAGACAATGTTCTTATGTGTTGAATATGGAATCATATCTTCCAAAGAATAGTAATATCTCACAGCCACAACTGAGTTGATGTGAACACTCTGTGCTTGGTGAATTTATTTCATAACAGTAGATGAATGATGCTGTAAGTTTCTATTGTAAAAATCCTAAGCAACTCTTTCCCTAGAATAAAAGCAAGGACTACTGGACAAATCCAGTATAGTATTGTAATGCTCAGGTGAGTAGGTGAAAATATTTCAGAAAAGAAATCTCAGATTGTTTTTACATGCTTTTAAAACAGGAGTGGACAATAGGATGCATGTAGTCCTTTAGGACCTTGAGATCAAGCTGTCAGAATTCGGTTCCAAATAGACAAATGCAATAGTAATCTCAGGCCAATCTGGGGAGTTTTATAGGGCAGGGGTCTCCAACCTTGGCAACTTTAAGACTTGTGGACTTCAACTCCCAGAGATCCTCAGCCAGCAAAGCTGGCTGAGGAACTCTGGGAGTTGAAGTCCACAAGTCTTAAAGTTGCCAAGGTTGAAGAGCCCTGTTCTAGGGTGAAAGGAAACTCACCCTAGTGGGAGTTGGATTCCTGGTGGGAAAGGTGGAAAGCACTCTACTGTATTTTCTTTCCAGTTGGTTCCAGGTTCTATTCCCATCCTTAACTGCCCCAAAACAGGCTAGAGTATTTTGTCCATGTTCCTTCTCATGAATATCAAAGCATCACCAGATAGCCTCCTGCAGCCTTCCAAAAGGTTAAGATGCTGGGTGGCAGTTTTTGTTTTGTCAGAAGTTGCTTCTCTTGCTTTGAAAAGAGATGACTGAATGCTTGTAATTTGTACTTACCATTTGTACGTAGGGAAAACTCTCCTCTTCAGGTTATCAATTTACGATTCACATCAGAAATGCTACATTGGCCCAAATAATCTTCCCTTGATGTTGCTAATAATCTGGAGAACTCATTGTTAGGCATACCATGTGCTATCTCTGTTGGAATGATTTTCAATCTGTTCATTCATTCATTACTCAAAATATAGTCCCTTATTTTTCCTTATTTGACCCATGAGAGTTGACTATCTCATATTAAAGGGAAAAAACAAGATAAATAATTTCATAGGACTATAACTTAATTTACCTGAGGGTTAGCTAATTAAGGTTACGCTTGTCAATTTAGTCTGCTGACCATTAAGTCATAGTTGCTTGCAACCATCATGGCTTTGCTTTCCTTCTCCTGCCCAAGTAATTCCCAATCTCACTATGCTATGAGTTGGATTCAGACACAGCCAAATGTAAAGGAAATCATTGAACTCAATGGTATTTAAGTTAGCTAGGCCCCATCTATTATTTACAGTTCTCGAAAATGTAGTACATGTATACATTTGCAATTACCGGAGTCACAGGCATCTCTGCTTTTTCGAGTAGTGGCTGCACAACCACAGTGAAATCTTCTCTTGTGTCATACCTTCCACTCTCGACTAAGCGATGAGTTTCTTCCTAGCAAAACAAAAACCCATTATAATGCTCCTTTTAGAGCTGCTAAACAGTGAAATGACAAGCTGATATGTCTATCAAAGAGATGTCAAAGACAGGAATAAAGTTCAACCATTTCTTTGGTTTATGTGGGGGAAAATGCCAATTTTTCAGAGCATCTGAATCAGACCCCTAATTGTCTACATTCTTATGGGCCTTGAAACTCAAAACTACACAATAAACATCATAAGCCCATTAGTGCCTTTTTCCCCTCCAGCTGACCTATAAGCATGGTTACCCATCGGTTGAACTACCAAAGGTCATGGAGTAAAAATAAATCCTTTTCCATCCCACAATTAATCTGATCCATGTTTTTTCAGTACATGCGTATTATATACATTTAGTGATTTACAATTTGTCTTTCTCTTGCACACTCATGCATTGACACACATAAAAGTTGCTAAGATGAAAAGCTATCTACGGGTTCATTTGAAGTCCTCCAGATGATCCCCAATCTGTCATTTCATTGTTGCCTTCGACTTGAGATGAATTCCAAACATACATCCATGAAAAACCAAAAACTCAAAAGTGGAATTTTATTTGATATTAAATGAAAGGAGCTCTGAGATGAAAGGAAAGGAGAGTAATGGCAGCGTTGAAAGTAGAAGCCAGAGAGGAAGGAGGAAGCAAGAGTTTGTTCCAATAGAAAATAGTCAAGACCTATGGAATTGCAGGAGTTCAAAGGGAGAAAAGAAAGAAAGTCTGGTTTTTTTGATTAAAATTGCCCACAAAATTTCACATACCTGTTGTTCTGCAAAACAATTAGAATCCCTATTTTTTTTTATCTGAAAGGGAGGTTCAGTCACAAATCTCCATGTAATATGTGATATGCAGAGATGATATTCAGCAGGTTCTGACCAGTTCTGGAGAACTGGTAGCAGAAATTATGAGTAGTTCGGAGAACCGATAAATATCACTTCTGACTTGCCTCACCCCCATCTATTCTCCGCCTCCTGAGTCCCAGCTGATTGGGAGCAAATCAGTTACTGCTGATTTGCAGTAACCTTCCCCTGGAGTGGGGTGGGAATGGAGATTTTACAGTATCCTTCCCCTGCCACACCCACCAAGCCACGCCCACAGAACAGGTAGTAAAAAATTTTTGAATCCCACCACTGGTGATATGGACTCGAGGTTCTACTTTTCACAACTTTAACTTCTCATTTCTGCTACAGGATCTTTTCCTCAGATTCCCAATAATAGATGAAACTGTACCTTCAAAACAGTAGTCCACGGCATGTTTACTTCCACCGCAGATTTTTCTTTGCTGACTGTCAAACTGAGTCACATTTCAAAGCCCAAGTCACTGGGCTTTGCTTCTAACAGGCATCTGATATTTACTGAGCACACAGCAGCCTTTTCAAGTCTATTTGTTCTATCTAACATTGGATGGATTGTTGCATTATTCTTTGTTTAAATATGTAATGTACCAAAATGAAGCAGTGGACTTACAGGCTTTAAAACAGGTTAAGATAATTTCAGTCAGAAAAACACTTTTCTCAAGAGAGCCAGTATTTTATTGGCCAATTATATACCACAAAATATTTTTAAACAAGTTTGATGGAGCTTATTTTCCTGTTAAGTGTATAATTGCAGATTTCAGTCACTTGCGTTTAATGGAATTATGATGTATTTCCATTTATGTCAAACCTTTTTGAACTTGTAAGTAAATGTGCATAGGATTGGGCTGTGTGTTTCATTGATTAAAAAATAGCTGATTATTTTCTAAAGCTGGCCCAGGAATGCAAAGAAGCTTTTAAATGAAGGTGTGAAAAAGACCAAATGTAATTTTGATATTTTAAGTCACTACTTATTATTTTTAAACTAACTTGCTTTTCATTGTTAAAACCAAATCCAGAAGCGGAGTTAGTAAAATTGCAAAAATACCTAATATATTCATGCTTATTGAATATGCAATATGTTCATGCTTTAATGTTTTTAAAAGGATGAGGTGTAGAACATTGCTGTATGTTATTTATAATGCATTTTCCTTACCTGATACCTTCGATTTAAAAACGCCAACTTCTCAATTTCAGAGGAATTATCATTAGGTTTGAAAATGCATGGACACACTGACCTAGAGGGGAAAAATGGCACATGTTGACCGTATTTTCTTATCTCAGACATTTTAAAAAATGGAAAACTTTTCACTTTTCATGTCCCATAACTATGTTTCATGTGACACATGCTGTGAAAAGCATGTTATGGTCAAACAATATTTCTATAGAGATTCTCAATCATGCAAGTCATGGTTGCCCAAAAGGTAGTTTTTCAAAAGACAACTAGACTTTGTTTTTCCTTGAAGATATTTCACTTTTCATCCAAGAAGCTTCTTCAGGTCTGGTGGAGGATGGAAGGATTTATATTGCTTGCAGTCATCTGCTTGGTAGCATTCTTTCTGAGAGTTATTGAGGCCACTTGAAGGTTTTTCTGTACCCTCAGGGTCACCTGAATAATGCAAATGGGTCTGGAACTTTCTTGGAATGGCTGAAAGTACTATAGTACAATGCAGTGAGACATGTACAGATCTGTACATTGGAGAAACAAAACAACCACTTTACAAATGCATGGCACAACAGAACAAATCCATCAGTACAAGATTCAGCAGTCCATCTGCATTTGAAAGACATTCTTTTGAAGACAGCAAAGTCCACATTCTCAACAGAAAGGACCACTGGCTTGGAAGAGGGGTCAAAGAGACTATCTACATTAAGATTGAACAGCCCGTTCCCAACAAAGGGGGAGCAATACAACACCACCTATCTCCTGTCTACAACATAGTCCTCTCAGTAGTTCCAAGAAGGTACCCCACCCATTTGCATTACAGATAAACCTTTAACTGGCCTCCATAACTCTCAGAAAGAATCCTAATGAGTAGATAACTGCAAGAAATATAAATCTTTCCATCCTCCACCATTTGGTCAGAGCTGAAGAAGCTTCTTGGATGTGAAGTGAAATGACTTCAAGAAAAAACAAAGTCCAGTTGCCTTTTGAAAAAGCACCTTTGGGTCTAACAATATTGACTCCTCCAAATGAATTGCTTAAGTATCACACATGATTTCATGGAGAAAGATTTTTCTGTAATATGTTCTACTTCTTGGATTTGAGTCATTGTTCTTTTCTATGAATAGAAGCCTCACAGTGGATTGTTCAGAATAGTCCTGCTACTTGTTGTGGTCTGCCAGCAGTCTGCGGACCTGGCAGCAGAGTTGGAGAGTGAGGAGGCTGGGGAGGACAATGGGCCAGTCCTGGGGTCAGGGGAAGGCCTGGACGAAGGCTCTGCATCGGAGGCAGAGATAGGGCCAGGGCCATCTGGGAGCGATGCACGAACTCCGGAGCCTCCAGAGGTGGACAGCAGAGAGGCAGAGGAACAGGAGGACCCTGTTCCTAGTGCACGCATGCGAAGAGCTGCCAGAAGGCAAGAGCAGTTGAAGAAAAAAAGGACAACTCAGGAGTAAGCCCAGAAGATGATTGGCCACTCCCATAAGGCTTAAAAGAGCAACAACGAGCCATTGGGTTCTTTGTAGGAAAGCAAAATTGATTTCCATGCTTCTTGTCAGCATCTCTTGAACTTTGTGGGGTTTTTGCCAAGAAAAGACTTTGGCAGGTTGCCAAAGACATCAAAGGTTGGTGATAAGGCTTACCGACGGGTTATTAAGAATTTTGTTTTGGACGAAGCTGAGAATGAATTAATTCTCAGCTGTTTTAATAAAATAAGTTTGTTGAGGACTGAATTGTGTTTAGTAATCACTACTTGGGCCTTGGTCACAACACCACTAGAAAAAGAATGGGGAAATGCATTTTTTACCTATCTCTCTTCCATTGCAAACCTTTGTATCTTCTACGGCAGGGGTATCAAACTTGTGGCGTCATGTTGTCACGTGACATATCACGAATTTTTTTCCACCTTCACTAAAATGGGTGTGGGCATGGCCAGGGCATGATGTATGTGGCCCATGGGTCACGAGTTTGACACCCCTACTCTATGGAGCAGATTTGATGACAATCCCCCCCACATCATCTATGACCCTTCCAAGTCTATTTCTATACAAATATAAACTTGGTTTATATTTCCATATTGCAACAATCAGAATTAGTAAAAAGCAATTGCTTAAGTTTATGAGGAGCCACAATCAGCACAGATATTGGGTATTTTTCCCAGTTCCAGCACCATATCAATTCATTTCAAACCTCATAATCAATCTTGGGCAATAAATGCTCTTCTCCTCATACAGTTTCCTCACAGGTATCACATCAAGTATTGTTATCAGGTTCACAAATGTATGAGGGACCTGCAAAGAGGTACATGTAAAACAGAATAGGTAGTAGGAATTTACAAGCCAGGTGGTTCATTTACACATGTAATACATAAGAACTGCCAGATGACTATGAGGCAGTGAAGTTCGAAAACATAACTATAACCAGGCAGAAACACTTCTCACCCCTTTTCCCCATCCATTCATTCACTAACTCACAACTTTACTTACAAGCATCCAAACTGGTGTTTGCAGCTGACTGCAATAACTGAGCCACACCCTGAAATTTTCTCCACTCAGGCCCTTAGCTTACAAAAGCAAATGCTAAGATAGAGTGTTGGAACACAGATTTGGAGGTCTTCTAGTTCAAGCCCCTGCCCACAGTAGGAGATTCTATAATGTTCTGGACAAATGGCTATCCAGTCTCTTCTTAAAAACTTACAGTGAGGTGAAATGAGAATTTCTGGAGCTAAGCTGTCCCATTAATTTATTGTTCTCATTGTCATATATATAAGGTATATGTATTTAAAATTATGGAAATAAAGAACGCCAAAATTTCACCAGATTTTGAGTAGGGACATTTTTTGCAATGTTTGATGACCCTATGAGATCTGGGTGTTTAATTTTTTTTAAAAAAAATGTTTGCAGTTACAATACAGTTACAATACTCCCCTGAAGTATTCTTGCAGGCAGCTCTTGCAATTCATAACTGGAAACCATCGTCTTAAACTATTGATTCTAATAATTCACCCAATCATTTCCCCTTTTAACAGCGAGTCCTTTGATACCTCTTTATGGAGTATATCCAGAGCTGATTGTATATTCGTCATGTAGTACTCCGGAGAACTACGTATCTATGAAAGAAAAGGATAACAAACAATGAATTTTGTGCAAAATAAGCTGCTCGTAGCTCTTCCTTATCACATCACTATTTCTGCACATTTGGCAATTGAAAGTTGCAATTTATACTAATGTGCACCTTTCACAAATGACATAATGGCTGCCTTTCCACAATATGTTTGACATAATCCAATTGTTTTGGAGCACCCAGACCCAGTAATTGGATCAAAAGTAGTAATGAGCTTCAATCTGAGTATGAACCATGGCAGAGAATGGGAGCAGTTCGAAGTGTTTTGAACATAACATTCCAAATGAAACTTGTTTTGCAACTGGAGCATCCCTGGAACACCTCACAACACTTTCATTTCAGAGGGTTTACCTCAGGAAACCATTAAACTGCACCCTCTGAAAAGAATGGTCTGAAGAACAACATGGTCTGGAGACAAACAGCATTTTCTAAATAGTAAGTCAAACATGACTATTTTGTAAATAGAGAATCCCTGCCCAGATTGTTTCTTATGTTCCATGAGCTTTCCTGCCTAGAAACTATAGAAGAGTCTCCATGGCATCAGGCTGTACAGCAGTGAGTATGGAAAGAAAGAGAGGGGACAGAGAAGGAAAGCTGGTACAGCTGTAAACTAACCCATCTCTCACTCACTTAGGCTTCTCTGGATTTTCTGTTGTCCTTCCATTCAGCCATTCTATTGCTGCCATATCTGGATTATTTAAAAAAATGTATGACCATTAGATGGCAGAAAACTGAACTGTCCATATCTCTTTGTCATCTAGTGCAGGGGTCTCCAACCTTGGCAACTTTAAGACTTGTGGACTTTGCTGGCTGAGGAATTCTGGGAGTTGAAGTCCACAAGTCTTAAAGTTGCCAAGGTTGGAGACCCCTGATCTAGTGGTCAGCCACATTTTTGCAGCCCAGATATAAAAACTGCACCACATCTACTTTGCTATTTCCTGCCCAGCATCACCTGCCTCTCTTCTGCCCACCTCCCTCACAGAGTACAAAAATCAAACTGTGAGGGAAAGAAGTGAAAAGGCTTTTGGATCCTTCACCTTCACCTGACTGTTCATGCCTGACTAGCTCTTGACACCATTTCAGCAAAAGGGAAAACCAATGCTAGCTACAAGTCCTGAAAGGAAGGAGAGGGAGAAGGTACACCAGCCGGCTCCAAAAACAGACCCCTTTCCATGTCATTTATGCCAGATGTGCAGTTTTCAAAACATGACATGGAACTTATGAGAACTACTCAAAATTTACTATGCAGGGAAACCAGCTTGGATTGAATTTCCAGGATACCAGATCAAAATATGATCTACTATAATATTGGGTTGTTCTTAAAATAAGATTATTTTAGTTACTTCATTTTACTTGGCCTTTTGGCTAAGGTTAAGTGTAGAACTTATTCTTATTTGTTTAATTGACTTATCCTGAAACTAAAGCATAAAAATACTCAAAAATTAGACTCTGAGCAAAACTTTCATATAAATATGTACCGTGCTACCAACCTTGCTGCAGTTTGCACATGCCATGGATCATGACCAAAATAGAATTAAACCTGTAACCCAAGGGAGACTGAAAGATTGGAGAACTCAGGAGACCTAAATAAGCATAAAATCTCTTTCACGTAGGAACTCCAAATTTTTTTAAAAAATAATAATTAGAAGTAGCATTTAAATACTATCTAACCATTCCAAAAGTAGACTGTGAAACCCAACCCAGAAATACATATTTAATTACTTTTTCAGTATGTTGATAAGAACCAAAAGAAAAAAGTTTATCACTTGGAGGCATTCATAAATAAGCACTTTACTACCATCTTATCATGATTAACTATAAAAAAGGGAAAATAATGTCAATGTTTTGATCCAAGTTACACAAATGGCAGATTTTCTAGAGATCCAAACTGTCATTAAGTAAGAAAGGTACAAACCTGGCCTGTTTATTATCAGCTCTGTTGCCATCTGCCTTTATCAACAGAAAATTATCTATAAAATGAAGTAGCACTGATATACTAATCAGTGGAAGTTCTCAAAGATATGAAATTACAGGAGATAAAAAACACCTTCAGGTTGAATGACCTCAAGGCCCTGCATGGAGACATAATACTTGTTTTTCTTTAAAATACTGATTCAGCAAAGACCCACTATCACCCTCTCTAAAATGCCCATGGTGCCAAGGGAGAATAGCTGCCGTTCAAGGTAGTGTTTTCACTGAGTTAGCTACAAAGGATATAAGAAAGGGTCAGTAGCAGGTTTTGAGTCAATCCCAGGGTAATTCTTCTTGGGTGGAAGTGCAATGTCTAAGCCTCAATTTCTTATTAGGACAGAGAGTTTGCCTGTTCGTGCTCCTGTGGGGATCAAGCCGAGTTAGCTCATGAAAGCTCATGCCATTTAATAAAAGTTGGAAAAGATACTACCAGAATCTTTCTGATTTCTTTTTGCCATGTTTGCAATAGCTTCCTGTGAAATGAATGAATATCTTCTCATCTCCTACTGTCAACATGAATGTTATTCAGCAGGCATGATACAACATGGAACAATTCTAATATTAAATGAAGCCATGTGAAGGACAGATTCTATGCACATCATATTCTTACGTATATCACAGAGCACTTGGAAAATTCCTACTTGCATATCTATACATTTAGATCACACACATTTTTTAAAAAAAATATGGGGGAGGGAAAAATGAGAAAATATATTAGAAATAACTGTAAAATATACGGAAACTTACAGAATCATCACAGTAATCACAAAGGTCATTTCCTCCTATTAAAAGGGTTATGAGCTTCCAATCTTTTTGGAAATTTATGTTCTGTATTAGGAGGAAAAGGAAGAAAAATAAAGAAAAATACTTGAGTTAACATCTTAGAAAGAGTTAATAGAATAATTATTAGGGGGACGGTCAGTTTGTTTTTTTAGACCAGCATGTAGCTAGGAAAACAAGGCAGCAATCTTAAATGTAGTTTTAATATACTAATCAATTATGTAAAATGAAAAATCACAGATTTCTTTTACAGAAGCCTCTTTGAAATCCAATTGCTACGAAGTACTGCTGCTCTAAGAATGTTACCATCCTGCCTGGTTCATTAGGATGCTATTTCATTATGAAATTGGTTCTACTTAAGAAGGACATTGAATTGATTTGATGGTAATTAGTATATCAGTGTATTGAACCAACACTGTAATATTAAAGATTAGTTTTTGCCTATGGAAATCTAGGGCTCACTTTTCTATATTGCCTGTCCAATGGTCAGAGGGAACAAAACTACTAAGGGGCGTGGGGACTTCATGTATGTTTTCAAATCTAATTAGGGTTCCTGCAGTATATGGCAAAGCAGGTGACCAGGAGGAGTAGCAAGTACCTCTAATTCAATAAATATTAATTAAACAAATTAGTTTTGCATAAATTTGGACATAGATAATATCATATAGAGATAGATAGATAGATAGATAGATAGATAGATAGATAGATAGATAGATAGATAGATAGATAGATGAGACAGACAGAGAGACCGATGATAGATAATTTGAAAACTTACAATAAAAAGGAAAGTATATTTTGCTTCTATGTGCTAGAACAGGGGTAGTCAACCTTTTTATACCTACCGCCCACTTTTGTATCTCTGTTAGTAGTAAAATTTTCTAACCGCCCACCAGTTCCACAGTAATGCGCTGTGTATCATCATCTGCACATGCCTCTTGCACATTGTGGATTGGGTTTGGGGGGGGAGGCGCCGGCTACCAGCTCTGCTTGTCTGTTACAGCTGGATGGTGGGGGGGAGATGCGCGAGATGAACGAGGCTCTTTTGTTTGTGGTCGCACTGTAGCGCCATTTAGTTTCACTTAGGTAATGTGAACTAAACTTATGCACGGGTGATACAAATAGTATATTTTCAGAAATTTGTCATGGGTAATTTTATGAAAATTTAATGAAAATGTTTTTAAATAATGCTATGATTTTTTTAAAAAAAGTCATTTAAATTAAAAAAAAAGGAAAGTGCTTCAGTATTTGACAAAACCCCTACCGCCCACCATGAAAGCTAGGACCAGGTTGACTACCACTGTGCTAGAAGGAACATTTTCTTTTGTACAAGAGCAAAAGTGGGGTACTTCTTGTGAGATGACATCTAGTGGCCTCCTGTAGTTTTGCTACCTTGCATAATTTTGCAAAAATATATGTTGCCTGATTAATTGGGAATTCCAAAAGCTCATGAAGCATATTTAATCTATTTCAAATAAATTCTCTTTCAAACCAAACTCCGCTCCAGATGACTTCATGGACACATCACATAGTTTATGGCAGGTGTTTGCCATTGTCTTTTTCCAGAATAGGTTTTTTTTTATTCTGTAATTTTCTTATGAGCTTAGGATCTCCTACAGTCTGCCATTCAAGTCCAACTCTAATTAGCTTTTTGAGATCAGCCGAAGTTGGTAAGATAAAATCTTAAATTGTTAAACAGGATCAAATCTATTTCATTTCTCAGTGAAACAATTAAAGATAGCAACCACTAATTAGATACAATTAGTGTATTTGTATAAACTATTTGTCAACAATAAAAAGTCACAATTGCTTGTTGAAAAAAATGTTCATATCAGCAGAAACTCACAGAATCATGCTTCATCAAATTTATTAGCCTTCTGGTCTGGTGTATGATATCACTAAAAGGAAAATAAGGAAGGCAAACTAGTATTAGGAGCAACACAGCAATTCAGACTATCATTCTGAAAACACAAAGCAGAAATAATAATTCAAGTGACATAGAGCCTATTTCACAGATGAATTTTGCAAGAACACAATAAAGCAATTTGGAATGCATGGACAAGAATGAATAATGGAAAGGAGAATAATATAAATGATCCATAAAAGGTTACTTCATTCAACATAAACTTATGTAACCAGATTTTTGATTGTGCAACATGGTAACTGACACCTTGCATGCAATGCACCTACAGATTGGATCTCTCAGTGTACAAAGAGATAGTCTGGTGCAGGGGTCTCCAACCTTGGTCCCTTTAAGACTTGTGGACTTCAACTCCCAGAGTTCCTCGGCCAGCTGGCTGAGGGACTCTGGGAGCTGAAGTCTACAAGTCTTAAAGGGACCAAGGTTGGAGACCTCTGGTCTGGTGAATAGCCCTTATGTGCTTCTACATATAGAATACAGAGCAATGAGTCTGCTTTTTGTTACTACATGAGAGATTGCAACAGGATTCTGTAAAATGTCTCTGCCAAATAAAGTAGATTTATTGCAGCCTGTGTTTTGCTTGTAGTGCTATATACAAAGGAAAAATGAAAAATAATCCAAATGCCAGAATAAATACGTTATGGTTCAAAATGTGATGTGTTTCAGACAAGATTCTTTGTCAATGATACTGTACATACTGGCCAAAACATGTTTATGGAACTTTTTAAGAAAGGGACTATTTTGTTTTGTTTTCAAAAGATAGTTAAACTATGCTATGATAGCCGATATTGAATAATGCTCATCAGAAGCTGCCCATTATTATACGCAGCAACAGTGATTGTAGAGTGACAGTATCATTAGAGCATTCAAAATATAAATTTTCTCGCATTAACATGATGCACAAATGAAAAAAATATATGATCAAATACTGCTTAAGACAGTCATAAAAACTGACTCTCATATACTCATGGTTCACATATCTCTTGACAGTTTCTCACCAATATTGTAGCTACTTCTTCTTATTACTATCATATCTATTATATACTATGTCTTCAGCTATCTCCCCCATCTACCCTTCAAATAAATTCTATTAGAATTTACTTTTTTTTAAAATGCAGAACTTCACATGAAGATAATGCTGCAAATAATTATTAAAATCAGCTTGTACTCGATACATTTACAGTATGTCTTTTGTATAAACTTTGGAGCTGATCAGCACTGTGCCAACTCCTTCTAGTAACCAGTTAGAAGCTTACAAGTAGCAACTGAGACTGTAGCATAGTGTTTAACTGTTAGAGATACATTTTCTGGCTGAGCTTCAAAGAGAAGGCACCAAGTTTGTTAGCTTCTGGAATGGCATGTTTCCCATTTCTAAATTAGAATATAATGTATGATTGGGAGATAGGATTCATACCCTCACTTTGCTACAAAGCTCATTGGTGGTTTTAGTCATTTGGATTACCTACCAGATATGAGCTTCAAAATTCTAGCATTCCACTAGATGGCAGCAAAGAGATAAGTAGAATAGAATTCTATTCTATTCTATTCTATTCTATTCTATTCTATTCTATTCTATTCTATTCTATTCTATTCTAGAGTGACAGTATCATTAGAGCATTCAAAATATAAATTTTCTCGCATTAACTTGATGCACAAATGAAAAGACAAATTCCTTGTGCACCAAGACAAATTCCTTGTGTGTCCAATCACACTTGGCCAATAAATTCTATTCTATTCTATTCTATTCTATTCTATTCTATTCTAGAGTGACAGTATCATTAGAGCATTCAAAATATAAATTTTCTTGCATTAACATGATGCACAAATAAAAAGATAAATTCCTTGTGCACCAAGACAAATTCCTTGTGTGTCCAATCATACTTGGCCAATAAATTCTATTCTATTCTATTCTATTCTATTCTATTCTATTCTATTCTATTCTATTCTATTCTATTCTATTCTATTCTATTCAAAGAAGTAAAGAAAATTCTTATTGCTACAATCTAGTAGCCATCTGGATTTTTACTACTTATACCTAGTTTTGGGTCATATTCTATATCTCCCATTCTGATCAAAAGCTGAGATGGTAAATTGCTGGAGGATGAATACTTATATGCTCTCTTAGTTCTTTATGGGAAGAACAGGTTATGAATAGTAAGAAATACTATTATAAACTGTAAGAAAATCTGCCTTAGTACAATATTTGTTATATTTTGCCACTGGCTAAAACAGTTATGTTTATTTGAGACTGAATTTTCTAAATTTTATACAAACTACATGACAATCATATAAATTGGGTTTCTCATATTTTACCTATGCAAAATGTCACATAAAATTCAGCTAAAAAGCACTGGTAATGCCAGTATTGTATGTTATTCCAAAATTGGACACAGCTGGTTTAAGATGATGTATTCTTAATAGTTGTAGAGAGACATAAAGACCCTTCTTTATTATCTGTAACTGGACAGGTCGCATACAAGAAACCAGGGAATTAAATGAGTAGGCGTATCAGGATATTCTAGGATAGGGAAGTGAACACTCAGTGTTTTTAAGAATGAATAGGAAACAAAGTGCCCTGATACAAAAAACCATAAAGTTTAACTACATAGGGCAAAAGCATGCTTTAAGCCAGTAAGAAATGTATCCATGGAATTATGCAGTTTAGTATTAATATCTCCTCCTGTAGGACAGATCCAACAATCACTTATGAAGAAGTTCTTTTTACCTATTGTCTCTTGTACTTGTCAGGCACAGAACTGGTATTCCACAACACAATTCTGTGATAAATTTTAATTATCATCCCATATATTCCAAGATGCTTATGGACTGATTGTGGCACTACTCCCAAGGGCAGAATGTAATTAAAGGAGCTATAATTTGGACAGACTACTGGGACCTTGCTTTCCTCAAAGAAGATCTGAAATAGAACTGTTATCTGACCAAATATATTTTAGAATATTAATCGTTTAAACTTTGGCAACCGATTAAATTTGAATTAATTTTCAGATAAATGATGCATGATTTCTAAACATTCCTCCCTCCTTCTTATGTCCTATGTTTAAATGTTATATGGTGTACCCACATGTTGTTGTGGTCCAGTTGTAAGAGGAAATTATGGGGGAGGGTTTAGTCTTGTTATAAACTATGATAGACTATAGGGTCCAATGCCCTTCTGCTCTGACATCCTCATTTCTGCTTCACTAGAGATTAAAAACCTCTTTTAAACAAACCATGGTTTTAGAATTAATTAATTAATTAATTTTGTCACACAGTATATATAAGCATAAGCATGAAATAATTCTACAATATATAAGCATATATATGAGTATGAGTATGTAATAACTATATTAATTGGATATAACGAAAGGAAACAATAGGACAGGAACGGTAGGCACGCTTGTGCTCTTATGCACACCCCTTACAGACCTCTTAGGAATGGGGTGAGGTCAACGGTAGATAGTTTTTGGTTGAAGCTTTGGAGATTTTGGGAAGAGACCACAGAGTCAGGTAGTGTATTCCAAGCATTAACAACTCTGTTACTGAAGTCATATCTTCTGCAATCAAGATTGGAGCGGTTAACATTAAGCTTAAATCTATTGTGTGCTCGTGTATTGTTATAATTGAAGCTGAAGTAGTCTTTTACAGGAAGGACATTGTAATAGATGATTCTATGAGTTAAACTCAGGTCATGTCGAAGGCGGCGTAGTTCTAAATTTTCTAAACCCAGGATTTCAAGTCTGGTGGCATAAGGTATTTTGTTGTATTCGGAGGAGTGGAGTACTCCTCTTGTAAAATATTTCTGGACACGTTCAATTGTATTGATGTCAGAAATGTGGTATGGGTTCCAAACAGTCGAGCTGTATTAATGTTTATTTTAATCTGAATTGAATTCTGGCCTTCCAGAATTCAATTCAGCAGATCTTGGTTTAGAGCTATTTTAAATGATTGGTCACTTTGATATCTCCAACAGCAGCTTAAATAGCATAAAGGAAGGCATATTCACAATAGATCTACATCCTGGTTGTTTCTAATCACCTTTTCTGGAGATAAAGTAAGGTAAAAAGAAATTACAAACTCCAGATCTCACTATGGCTCAGTTCTTAAAGTAGGAAATCTATGTTCCCTCTCAGAATTGAATTAGCAGACACCATAATACACCTTCTGTTTGATCAACTCCCCTTCTAAAATGGCACTAGACAACTGGAAGTTGAAATATAAGTATTAAAATACCTATTTATACTTGGGTTTGAAATTTATTGTTACATTAATCAGGAGCAACTTGAGAACTGATTCATCTAATCAGCTAAAAACCTTTTGATCAAGTGGCATGGAAGCACTGGTCCCATAGCTCCTTAAGCCTGTGGTTTTAAAATTTGCTGTGTTTTTTTTTTTTTTTTGCTCTTTTCACAGACATACCTCCAATCTGGCTAAAACAGCTCAGGGAGTCTCTAGTGTCATGGAATAAGAAGATGGGAGAAACAGAATTGCATGTTGTAAAGGTACTGGGAATAGAACTTTGTTATGTTTATCTGCAGAAATAGTAAATGTCAGGCTGCCTCTGATTATATCTAGGAAAGATATAATCTTTCCTAGACTTCATTTGCAAATAAAGAAAAGTACTTTTATTAGATACATCTTGACTGCAGCAGTATAAAGTTGAATCTGAGACAAAATATGGTTAACAATCTATATCCCCCCTGTTACTCCCTCCTCTTCCCCAAGAGGTCATCAGGTCTGGTCCAATGCCAGCTCCTTCTCGGGGCCCCGTGGTAATCTTCTTCCGCAGGTCTCTGGCTGTCAATCATATCAGGAATGCAATGTCCGTTAGAGTTCGTGCTCAAACATTCCTGTTGAATTAAAAACATTAATCTCCCCTCCCCCCTTAATTATGTCAGACCGACACTCTTAAAGGGCCCTCTCTACTTAACTTGAATCCAAGAGCTATTTACATTAGAAATAAAACCCCATGCTATCTAACAACTGAATATAAGGAGTACAAAAAGATGTGAAGATTGGAGTGGAGGCTGACAGTAAAGCAAATTTAAAAGATGGAAATGTAAAGCTCTTTGTTGAAATATACTGGCGCTAAACAAATAGGTTTCATAGAGCAGTTCCACACATTTAGTAGCCTCCCTGCAATGGTTTTGTGTCACTACACAAGTGATTACCTGCCACATGACTGGCTAATCAAATACCTAGAAATAACAGTAGAAACATCAGAAGCTTTGTGCAAAGATCAGTGGCACAATGGAAGATATAGTTGCTGGTCAATGGTGATGGACTGCAACAAGTGAATATCAAAAGAAAAATCTTTCAAGGAGACTGACTATCACCATTACTATTTATCATGCTCTGATTCCTCTGTCAACAATACTGAACAAATCAGCCCATGGCTGTCAAACATCAAAATCATATACCAAGCTATCCCACTTATTTTATATGGACGGTCTAAAACTGTATGGAAAAACAACCCCCAGAAATAGAATAGCTGCTTAACACTGCCCATATATATAGGCAAGATATTGCAATGGAGTTAGACTGAACAAATGTTCCACTTTCACCATCAACAGGAGTAGAATAGTGAAAACTGAAAGAATCATGATGCCCTATGGAAGTGACATCAGGAGTCTATAGCAGTGGTTCCCAACCTTTTTTTGGCCATGCCCCATCTAAGCATCTCTAAAATCCTGATGCCCCCCCACCCCCGGTCCCGTGACATATAATTCTTACTATTCAAAAAGTGAACTCTACTCATGCAGAGGAAGCCTAAAAGGCCATTAACTTGGTTTAAACCAGGTTCCAAATTGCCCCCCTGTGGGGCGTAGGCCCCACATTGGGAACCACTGGTCTAGATGAAGAAGATCACTGCAAATACCTGGACCTCCTTCAGGCTGACAATATCAAGCAGACAGAAATCAAGACGTTTAAAAATGAACATCTCATGAGAGTAAATAATATCTTAAAATCCAAACTCAGTGAAGGAAATACCATCAAGGCAATTAACACTTGGACAATACACAGCTAGAATAGTGGACTGAACTCAAGCAGAACTAAAAGCCCTGGATAGGAAGATGAGGAAAATAATGATAATGAATCATACTCTTCATCCACACAGCAATGGTAAAAGACTCTACTTACCAAGGAAAATAGGTCTGTGTGGAATGTTGCAAGTGCGGTAGAAGGTTGAAGAAGAAATAAAGGCATTAGAGGAATAACTGAAGGATAGTGAAGAAGATGCACTGAAGCTAGTATACCAGGAATGTTTAATGAGTACTGGAGAGACTAAATTGATTAAGTTTTGAAACTAAACAAGTCTTGGGAAGGGCTCAATTGTTGTTCAGTCATTAAGGTATGTCCAACTCTTTGTAATCTCATGGACGACAGCACACTAGCCCCCCAGTTCTCCACTGTTTCCCAGAGTTAAGGATTCAATTGGTGGGGGAAAAAAACATCTGACTGGCTATGCAACCAACCATAGCAATAATAATATGCCACCTGACCCCCAGAAATTCTGGGCAATTCTTTAGCTCTCATGAGGTTTGTGGAACTACTGCTGCTGTCCAAATTGGGGATGATGAGCTTTAAAAAAACAGTGTCAGCATACCACTTTTGGATGTGCATGTGCTGTCAAAGGAAGCTGACCCTATGTCATGATGGCACAATGCTGCTTTTGTGAAACTGACCCATTTGAACGCACCACCAACCCTGCCCAATGCAGATGCCACTGAGAGGAGCATAGGTCGCTTTAGCTAATATAACGGTTCCGATGACAGATCAAGAGTCCGAGTAAAATGCAGGGTAAGAAGAAATGGGCCCAGAACTATAACTGTGCTGGAAATATATATCTTTGCAACACAAGTCCTAGGAAAGAATGGTAGGGTTGATGAAATAAAAATGAAAAAGAAATTATTTGCCCTAGCAGAAAAATTACAGTGATAAATTAGAGCCAAATTTAAAAAAGCAAAGTAGCTAAAACTACCCTTTCCCGAGCTGTAAACTTGATACTCACTAAGCTGCCCCAGCTCTTCAAATATGGACAATTATTTAGTAAAATAATAAAGTAATAAAAACAAAGTTCTAATAAAAACAAAGTTCTATCTCTGCTTATTCAGTTGTTATTAAAATAGTACTTTTGATATTAAAATAATAAATTACTCGCACAAGACACACAAATAAACTGACCCCCCACCCCCCAAAAAAACATTTCTGGTTTCTTACTCAGACGTCGCTCCTGCCACAGCCTGGTTGAAGTAAGAGTTAGGTGTGTCCTCATCTCCTTTGCCAATAGAAAAGCCCACTAGAGAAGGATTGAACTCACGAATAATGTCTAGGAAAGAATGAAAGGCAAATGTATACATTACTTTTTCACTTGGATGCAACAGCAACAAACACCCCCAAAATTAGATTGGTGGTATACCCTAGCTCCATGATGGCAAACCTAAGGCATGCGTGCCAGAGGTGGCACGCAGAGCCCTCTCTGTAGGCACGCATGCTATCAGCAGCTACTCTACTGGGTTCCGGCGCACGCAAAGACCAGCTGGCTGGCATGCATGTGCACTGGCCAACTGGTCTTCCAGTTTCCGGGGCTCCTGCAAGTGCGAAGCCCAGATGGCTGGCACTCATGCGCATGCCGGAAACCAGAAGACCAGGTGGCCGGCGCATGCATGCACACTGGCCAGCTGGTCTTCGAGTTTCCAGGGCTCCGGCATGCATGCACACACATATTCCAGTAGGGGAACTTGGTACCGAAAAGGTTCATCATCACTGCTCTAGCTGGATACATGTCAGTTTGGGTTTAGCCTGGTTTGATGCAAAAAAGTTTAAGGACATAGGGGAATGTATCTCAATTTTCAAGATGTCTTGCAGTACCAATTCTGAAGATTTCAACTACTGTATATCATTATATAATGATTGTGATCAGACATTTGTTGAAAATAGCATTGGGAATAATTTTCTGCTTGATTCTGTCATTTGTAGTCTTTGTCTTATCCATCATGCTTTTGGGTATTTTTATGAAACTGGTGGTAAAAGCTATCAAGGAATGTTAAGAGGGTCTGTTAAAAAGCTGATAATATCCAAATCGATATGTGCTCATTATCTGGTTACATAGCCATGCAGGTGCTGCATTAGTGTCTGGATTCAGTCATGGATTAGACATCAGAGGTGTCAAGCTCACATCGTCATGGCGGCATCATGTGACGTATCGGGACGTTTCCCCCCTTCGCTAAACCGGGCGTGGGCATGGCCAGTGCGTGATGCATCCGGCCTGTGGGCTGGGAGTTGACAGCCCTGAATTAGATGAACAAATAAAGATGGGAGCTATCATCACTGGAAATTGGGCATGCAATTTATTTAAGAAAGGGAAGAGTGGCATATGGGTTTTAATGTTCTCTCATGTCTGCTGTTCTGCTGGTGTGAGCCAGCTATTGGAGTGAAGAAAAAGAGAAGAGAGCAATTCATTTCTGGTCTTGAAGGGCAGCTGCTCTGACAGGCCTAATGGCCTTGACCTGGCCACTAGCCAGGTCTGGCATGGGGAGATTGGTGGAAATAAGAATATAAGTGGGGACTAGAGCCCTAGTGGGGCACCCACTTCCTCAATTCCTGTGGGGCATACTGCTGATCTAACCAAAAATTGGAAGGAGGGAGGGAGGGAGAAGTGGAGAGAAGGAGAGAAAAAGTATAGTGTAGTTAGTAAAAGACTGTAAGTGAATGGAAGAGCTGGAGGAAGTTGAAGAGAAAAGATAAGCATGCAGATTAGTTATCGGTTCTTTTTAAGGACAGGAAAATTCCCAAAGCTTCAACCAAAAACTGTCTACTATTGACCTCACCCCATTCCTAAGAGGTCTGTAAGGGGTGTGCATAAGAGCACAAGCGTGCCTACCATTCCTGTCCTATTGTTTCCTTTCATTATATCCAATTAATATAGTTATTACATACTCATGCTTATATATATGCTTATATATTGTATAGTTATTTCATGCTTATGCTTATATATACTGTGTGACAAAATAAATAAATAAATAAATAAAAGGTTCCAGGGGTGGGGGTGTTCCTTGGAAGAAAGGAAATGAAGACCCAGAGGGACAATAACTTCATGCAAAGTCCAAGAATGGGAAGAAGTGCCCCATCTGGCTGCAGATGGCAACTTCTCCAAAGATGAGGTGGGGTGGGGTGGGGTGGAAAAAGATGGTTGCTGGCAAAGAAGCCCTGGTTTTGGGGAAAGAAACTGGGCCAAAGAACCTGAGAAGTTGTTCCTTCAACAGAGAAGCATTTGGTATTTTGGCTGACTTGGACAAGATGAAGCCACACTGAGCACACTACAGTAATTCCGAGGCCTTTCCTTACTTTTCACTTTTTTCTCTTGTCAAGCCCAGAAATGGGGAGGGAAGAAAAAGAAGAGAAAGGGAAGGAAGCAGGAGGGATAGAGCGAGAGAGCATCTCTGGGAGGGAGACGTGGAAGGAAACCTTGACACCAGGACTGCACTGTTTAGCCCTGTTATAAATATCTGTTGTAAATCACCTTATATAGTAAAGCATGTGTCTGCTGCCACCTTTGCAAAGAAACACAACTCCTGCTCAGAAACTGGGACACTGTTACAATGCGTTATGGTGACAGGTTGCAATACCTTTAAAACAGTGGTTCTCAACCTTTATAGTGCTGCGACCCCTTTAATACAATTCCCCATGATGTGGCGACCCCAACCGTAAAATTATTTTCGTTTTGAATTTATCGCGCCTGAAGCCATTGTGGCTAGCGATCTGAACTGCTTGCGATTGCCTTGAGGACGGAGGCATTAAAGCGGAGACTCCTCCCCTATTAAGTTTATGGCACCTGAAGCCAGATTAGGCTAGCGATTGGGAGTGATTGCAGCTGGCTTGAGAGGGAGACATCAGAGCAAAGATTTCTCTCTTTTTTAATTCATCACGCCTGAAGCCGAATTCGGCTAGCGATTTGAAGAGCCTGCAGCTGGCTTGTGAAGTCAACCATTGGAGCGCAATTCTTCCATTCGCAAGTATACTTCCCATATTTCCGATGGTCTTAGGCGACCCCTGGCAAATCGTCATTCGACCCCCAATGGGGTCCCGACCCACAGGTTGAGAACCGCTGCTTTAAAAGGACTGCTCCTAGTCTAACATATTCCTGGAGGCCTAAGTGGCATTGGTCATTAGGGTACCTTCTTTGCAGGTTTCTCTGGAATAATTGTATAGAATCTACTAAGAACCACAACAGCAAATTAGAGCTTGAGGTTCAGCAGCTTTCTGCTTCCTATATTCCTGCTGGTCCTGGATCCTGGAATGCACAGTGGTTTCATCTGACAACTTGCAAAACATTTTCTCAAGTCTGCTCCCTAAATTATGGAAGAGTTTTGCAAATAGACCAACCTATAAATAAGAGATACTTACTTGCTAACGTTGTGACCGTTCTTAGATTTTCATCTCCACCAATGCTGCAGAGTTGGGAACGGGGTAAGGAAAACAAGAAAAAGAAAGCAAACAAGAAGGGTTTATTTGGAATCAGTCTGGTGATGTTTCAAACATTTAACAATCTCTTTTTATTTGAACTGTGAAATCGGGCCTAAGACTCAACTCCCCATTTATCTAAGGCAGGGGTCTCCAACCTTAGCAACTTTAAGTCTGGTGGACTTCAACTCCCAGAATTCCCCAGCCAGCTTTGCTTAGTATATAGATTATAGTAAGGCAAATCACCCGAATAATCTCATATGAAGCTTAATCAAAAGCCCCCCCCAATGCAAAGAAATAGAAATAGCAGGTGGGGGGATCTAAGGAACATAGAGGATAGACTTTCCAACAGTTTTGCGAAGTTGTACATTAAAAACTAGTACCTATTTTACCATTTCAATCTATAACCCATAGCAACCTTTCTGAACAGAACTAATTTATAGCCCTCTTTAAGCATTTGTCTGCTATTGCCAGTAGACCTATGCTGACCTATTATTATGAACACTACTAAATTGTTACTGAGGAGATTAACCCAAATTGTAAGCATAAAAATTTGAGGATTACTCCAAAACAGATTAGAAATATATTTCTGATAGTTTACAGATAGCAGGTAGCAAACTGACTTTTAACACCCATGGAAACAAAACAGACAGCAGATTTTGGATAATCAAAAGTATTTCGGTTAGAGCACTCACCTCCATGAAAGACCTCGATATTCTATCAGCACATCAATAATATTATTTGGTGAAGCTCCAGCCCCATTTGCTGCCTGATAATCAAGAGAACAAATAGAATTAATGATTAGAGGGTGACCTAGTATGATCCAAAGAACACGTTCCCAACGTTTGCTTTTCAGAAATCCAAAAGTATTTTGCCTCTTCATAATGGGTTGAAGTAGAAGGACAAACAAATTGGCACAATATAAGAATCCTTAGTTAAAATAAAATAAGTGAAGAGCTGGTTATGAATCAAATAAATTAGAAATAAATCTTTCAAGAAATACAATAGTATTCTACTCTCAAGAATACTAATTGCACAGAAATGCAAAATTGTAACCCATTTTGATCCAACTAATAAATGCTTCCACTAGCCTAAAATTAATGGATGCAAAGTGAAATGAATGAATTTAAAGAAGAAACCCATAATGTGGGTTTAAGTACTGTAATAATGCTTACAAAGATCCAACTCAGTCCAAAATTGACATAATGTCCAGGTTCATAGTCCCATCAATGATAAAGCTAAACAACTTACTGTGGATTTACCATCTCTTTAAGTGTAACCTCTGGCACTAGATTGGGAGTAATCCTACAGACTACTCTAAGCTCCCTAGAAGAGATGGTGAAATAGAAGAAATAATAAGGGTTATATTCAATACCCATAAACTGGCATTGCTACTGTCTGGATTACACACCAGTGGGAGATAAGTACCTGGGCTGGCTCATGTCAGACTTTTTTAGTGTTATCACATACACATAGAGCTTTCACAGGTAAGATCTGTACTGCATACAAAAGTAGCAGCACGTCTAAACTGACCTTCACAGAGCTTTTCAGCAAAATACAGGTAGTCCTTGACGTACAACAGTTCATTTAACGACTGTTCAAAGTTACAACGGGACTGAAAAACAGCACCATTGTAACACCTCCATGGTCACATGATTTACATTCAGATGCTTGACAATTCACTCACATTTATGACGGTTGCAGTGTCCTGGGATCATGTGATCGCCTTTTGTAAGCTGACAAGCAAAGTTAATGGGGAAACCAGATTCACTTAACAACGGTGTAACTAATTTAAAAATTGCAGTGATTCACTTAACAAATGTGGCAAGGAAAGTCTTAAAATGCGGCAAAACTTGCTTAAAAAATTTCTCACTTAACAACATAAAGTTTGGGCTCAATTGTGGTTGTAAGTTGAGGACTACTACCTGTTTCTTGCTTGCAGAGTTGCCACTTACTGAGGATAAAATTATACTGGACAGGTTATCTACTACACAGTCAGGATGCTTACTTTTCATTGCTAGAAAAATGTTTGCACTGTCCATTATGCTGTATTAGCTACCATGTGGAAATAGGAAACAATGCCAAGAGAGATGGCATTTCTAATCTAAAGGTGATTAATAACCCAGTATCATTGGGACTATAGCAGAAGGAAACATTGAAAATTCAGTTGGCCTTGAAGATCATTTGTTCTTCCTTTTTCAAATTAGAATAGACGACTGTACATTTGGTGATCCACACTTACTGTTAATGAGTCCCCAAGGGCACCTATAACTTTTATGTCTCCTGGCCTCAAATTGTGAACTATAAAAAAGAAAGAGAACGATATAAGTTTTAGAAAATCTTTAGGATTTGGAATATACTTCTTTGGAGAATTTGTAAGAACATAAAAAGTCATGTTCAGCTAAACTTTGAAATTCAGCCTTCTAATAAGAACACCATATTCTCCCCAATTCTTCTTCCAAAGAAATTAATGCAACATTATTTCCTAGCTATTTCTCAAAAAACAATTTGCATGTTGTATTTTTTTTTTTACAAAACAAGTCAATTAAATGGTTTTTGTTTCTAGCGGTTGTTATCAAATGATTTAGAAATTTTTCACAGGAAGCCAGATTGTCCTTTAAAAGCTACATTTTTACACAAATTACCCTTTTAGTTCTCTTTTTCTATATAAAAATAATTGGAAAACCAATATATAACATAAAGCAAGGAACACATTTGAATAATTAGCAATTCAACAAGTAAAGAATAAGTGAACTGGAAGGGAAAATTCCTACAAATGCTTAGATTCCTAAAATATATCAAAGGAAGCCATCTTATATTCCTTAGTTGATTAGGGGACTGGAGGCTAAAACATATAAAGAATGGTTGGTGAAACTGGGTATGTCTAGTTTGATAAAAAGAAGGACTAGGGGAGATATGAAAGCATTGTTCCAATATCTCAGGGGTTGCCACAAAGAAGAGGGAGTCAACCTATTCTCCAAAGCATCTGAAGGCAGGACAAGACGCAATGGAAGAAACTAATCAAGGAAAGAAGCAACCTAGAACTAAGGAGAAATTTCCTGACAGTTAGAACAATTAATCAGTGGAACAACTTGCCTCCAGAAGTTGTAAATGCTTCAACACTAGATGTTTTTAAGAAGAGATTTGATAACCATTTGTCTGAAATGGTATAGGATTTCCTGCCTAAACAGGGGGTTGGACTAGAAGACCTCCAAGGTCCCTTCCAACTCTGTTATTCTATTCTAATACTTTACAGTACAGGATTCCCATGATGACCCTACCCCCAATAGTTGGAAGAGGTCACCTAACTTTGAAGCTTCTTATCTCTTTGCAGTGATCCTTGGTTAACTCTTTCCAAAATCAAAACACAGAAATCTTCCTATGCAATATGATGAATGTGTGATGGGGGGGGGGGCATCTTGAGCTGACCATCTATTTAACTTTGGATCAACCTCCATCCTTCAGCTTTCTGAACATTCCTCAACCAAAAAGCAAGAGTACTTTGATTTGGCAACCTCACCCATGCAAAAAAAAAGAGAAAGAAATAAAATAAATGGCTTGCACTATCCCATGCCTGGACAAGTATTTATATATGTATATATTCCTGCCGTTAGTTGCAATCCCTGCAAAAAATTCGCCCCAAAGTCTTCCAGCTACTTTGAAAGGCCTGATATCACTACTGCTTGTCTTAAAAATTGAACCTTAACAATTAGCTTTATTGTGATTTCAAATGTTCCACAGATAAGCAAAAAATCATTGACTCTGTCTTGACTATTCAATTTATTCATTTATTCAATTTCCACAGCCACTCTTATAAAGTGTATCAAAAGATCTTGTATTTTTGCTTATAATTCTGCTAAGTTTGGATGGTAAAGTCCCAACATATTCAGCTTGAGCTCAAGTTCACAGATAAATAAGATTCCCATCTTTGTCTTAATAAATATTGAGAGATTCCAGACCTTACAGACTAAAATAACTGCATAAACAGAAAATGTACCTGAGATAGGAACAGTGTTAGAGGGGCTACGGTCAGAACATGGAATATTAGTTCCAAGGTTCATTTCCTGAAAAGAGACACAGAACAATGAATTGTACACAGTTTCCAGTATTCCAGTACTGGGAAAGATGAATGTGTTGAACAGATAGGAGAAGTAGAGTTCCTTTTTAGGAAAGAATGAGGCATGAAACTTGTTGTGCCAAACCTCCTTTCATCTCCAATCAGTAATAATAAAATATTGTGCAACCAATGCTTTCCGTACTTGAGGCTGTGCTTCAGTCCATGACACCACATGAAAAGGTGAGTAATTACTATTCTTGTATGTGAAGATGTACGGGTACTCCTGAAAAGATAAGATAGTGAAAGCAGTAATCATTTGGCACCAGAGATGAAGTCATGAGAGCAATCTTTTCAACTGATGGAAAATCTCTATGGTCAATCCACAGAGAGAGGTCCAAGTACTAGAAGTATATTACAATCTGACTTCTCCATGGATGATCAAGATCTTTGAGAAAATCAGGGCTACTGATCAATAAGAGGAACCCAGACACCGAAGAGATACACTTAGGAAGGGACAGAGCATGCCATATAAAACTCAGATGGGTATAATATAACATAGAGAATGCTTCTCTTACACATGTAACTCTCTAAACCACAATTCTTTGCCTTACCTGTGAAATAGAGTAGTTCATATGGATTAGGAAAAATTGCTAAATTGTAATCAAAATGCGGTTGTAACTGAAATTAGCCTTGTGACCTTTTTATGCAAGATGTATTGTCAACTAAACTTTCTTGAATGAAATGGAGTTTGTTCTTGAATCTGGCTATGAAAGAGGCTTGTTACCCTACTACAGGATTATTATTTCTCAGAAAGAGACTAGGAAAGTGCAGCTGCTGATTGACTTGCCAGCAGCCTTTGTACACAGGGCTGTAGTAGGAATATTTTGTCAGCTTGTTTGTCAAAGAGATGGCATTGCCCATCTCTTCCTCAGAATAAGTAGGAATTATGGTTAACGCAACAAACAAAATGTTAAAAAGTTATGATATTTATGTAGTTACTTACCAAGCACATCTCAATTATATTAAAGTAACCAAAATATATTTACAATCCCCAAGGTATGTCACAACTTTTGAGTACCCCTAATGTTTGGAAATTGAAAGCTGACAAATTTGACACGCCCCTATGAATGCAGGATCTGATGGCAAGATTTTAACTGGCACCAGGTGCTCTATCATAATATCCTCTGTGACTTGTAGCGACACTTGGTTTATTTCCAAGCATTGCCTAAGTGGTAGTTTGGATCTCCAAAGCTCTTTATGGGTTAGATTTCAATACAGATAGTCCTTGACTTACAACATTTTGTTTAGTGACCAAAGTTACAAAGGCACTTAAAAAAAAACGTTACTAATTTAACAACTTCAGTGATCCACTTAACAACTGTGGCAAGAAAGGTTGCAAAATGGGGCAAAACTCACTAAACAACCGTCTCACTTAGCAACAGAAATGTTGGGCTCAATTGTGATAGTAAGTCGAAAACTATCTCTATGTGCTTCTTGTGCTTGCTGAAGCACAACAGCCATGCAAGGAGGTAATTTCTCAGGTGACCACCTTCATTTCAAAGCTCAGAGGGAAGACTTTGAGAGAAAATGCTTTCTGCTGATGGTCCTGAGATTGTGGAACCCTTCCCACCAGGAAATTCAAGGTGTGTTTTGTAAGCTTATCATTTCATCTCTTTACCATTTAACCTACCATTAGTGGCTTAACTGCTATTTTATTCCATGACTGAGCTTAGAGCCTCATATTTACTACTTTGACTCAGCATTTAATTTTTATCATGTGGGATCTCGAATTTGTAATTTTATTGTGCTAATAAAATTGTGTAAGTTTGTTTCTATTTTATTGCATTATTATTCTATTTTTTTAAAAGAACACTATTCCTAAAAGACACGTTTGCTAAAACAAGCAACTATAATAAATTTTCAGACGCAATTAGGCTACAGTTTTGTTTTTCCTTGAATTGAATAGCAAATGTAAAATATACATTAACAGGGAAGCTTAAAAGATCTTTCTTCCATTTTCAATAGCACACTAATACCATGAAGAAGCGATGCCTGTTGATGAATAAATGTCCTTGGGGACACATTTGAACAGTGGTGGGTTTCAAAAATCTTTACTAACAGTTCTGTGAGAGTGGCTTGGTCAGCGTGGCAGAGGAAGGATACTGTAAAATCTCCATTCCCACCCCACTCCAGGGGAAGGTTACTGCAAAATCCCCATTTCCTCCCTGGGACTTGGGAGCTGGGACTTGGGAGGCAGCGAATAGATGGGGACGGGGCCAGTCAGAATTTTTACTACTGGTTCTCTGAACTACTCAAAATTTCCACTACCAGTTCTCCAGAACTGGTCAGAACCTGTGAAACCCACCCCAGCATTTGAAAGCCCACCAGTCAGAGTCTGGAACATGCTTTTCCTGTCTACTCAGTTGCTGCGATTCTGACCATAATGGCTGGAGAGAAGCAGAGCTCAATTGTAAAGGATAGGCTCTGCAGACAAAGAACTCAGGATCTCTTTGCAGGTTGGAAAAGTCCTGACTGAAACTCTGGAGAATCCTGCCAGTTATTGTAGATTAAAATTTAAATAAATAAAATAAAATAAATAAATAAATAAATAAATACTCTGGGCAAGGCAGGCAATTGTCTAACTTCCTACGTTCTCATACAAAATGCTTTTTTGTTTAAATGAAACTGCTACAACCTTGGGTGTCAAAATTTGGGTTCTTGCAGTGTTTAATGACACAACATTAAAGTTCAGTTGTCCTGAATTAGACTTTGGAATTCATTGATCCTCTTCTGGAAGGTTTGTTCATCACAACACTTAGTGATGATTGCCACTCTGTTTCATTAGCTATTTGCAGCATGACTAGAATAACCAAAAAGCCCCAATTCTACCCCATGCCCCAGTGATGCTGGCCTTGTCTCACCTTCAGGTCATGACTAACCAACCCTACCTGGGTTTTTTTCTGTAGTGTGTTTTGTGTCAGGCTGACACAAAACACAAGAAAGTGCAAAGACAGAGGGGACCTGTCATGGTTGTATCACTGCTGGTAGTTTTCAACTTACAACCGTTGCTTTAGTGACTGTTTGAAGTATCAGTGGCACTGAAAAAAGTCATTTTTTTCAGTCATGACTGATTTTTTCACTTTTCACAGTCACGACTGTTGCAGTATGCCCATGGCCTCATGATCAAAATTTGGATACTGATTGGCAACTGATTTATATTTATGATAGCTGAAGTGAGATGGGGTTATGTGGTCACCTTTTATGACCTTCTGACAAGCTAAATCAATGGGGAAGCCACTTAACAACCGTGTTACTAACCTGACAACTGCTGCGATTCACTTAAGAATTGTGGCAAGAAAGATTGTAAAATGGGCCAAAACGCCCTTGACAACTATTTCACTTAGCAACAGAAATTTTGGCTCAATTGTGGTTGTAAATTGAGGACTATCTGCAGAGGATTGCTAGTCCAAAATGGCTCCAGAACTGTATATGCTCAAAATGGTTGTTATGGAGTTTTTTCACAGAACAAGAGAGCATCATATCACCACAGTGGCCAATCAGATGTCTCTGAAAAAAATGGGATCAAGATTTAAACATAGCACCTTTCTCCTGTTATTGCTCCCCAGCAAGGGGTATATTTTTTGAAAATTATTGCTTTCCTTTAACCCTTAGGATTAATTATAACTGTTCATTAGCTTTTGGACTATACTGAAGTGTTATTAAGTCATGCTGGTCAAAGGACATAATGTACAAATTTACTTGTTCCAAAAAGGAAATTATGTTACAGAATAGGTACTCATAATTTATAGATGCATCTCTCTTTTTGGGGAATTGTATCTTGTCCATTTTTTTTTTTGGCTTAACCTAGATTTTTATTTAAAAATGCACTAAAATGCACTAAAAACACATGCAAATCTATTCAGATTTACTTTTTAAAAAAGCCTCTAAATATACATTTATAACATATTTTGCTACATGTTTTATGGGCATAGTGCAATACTTTTTAATGGATAGTGTAATGTGAAATGGAGAAAGAAACAAAATCTTACCTGTATATCACTTTGGGTATACATATTGGGCCTACAGAAATTTACAGAAAATGAATTCTTACTACAGGGTAACTCTGGGCAATCTAACATTAGCTGCAATATGTAGAAATAATGCAGATTTTAAAGACTGCATTAAATTTCTTTAACCAACTTTCCTGAACTTATGTCCATCAGATGTGTCGGAGAATAATTTCCATTATCCACAATCTGGAAGGTACTAGATATAAATCTTGGTTTGAAGCAAGAATGGAAACCAATCTTATAAGTGCTGCTGAAACAGAAAAATCAGATAGCCTTTGCAATCAGCTGTCTTAGCTGGAATTACAAGACATTGTAGTTCACCAACAACCAGAGCCACATATGTTGCCCACCACAGTGAGAGAAAGCATTTCTCTGGAAAAAGAGATACTATTCAAGCTGTGTGTAGAAAATATTGTTCTCCTACCTGAGAAGGACACTTTGGATCAGGTACTTTTGTGAAGTAATAGGGCTTCTTCTGACCAGTTGGAGTCAACTAAAATTAAAAAAAAAATAGAAAGAAAACCATAGGTGAGGTTTGCTCAGTTGATCAGTTTCCTGGTTGAAGCACTTGACTAACTGCTCCTAACATGAATGAATGTTAACCCCAGTTTAAGAACCACTAATATAGAGAGATATAAAATAATTTTCTTTTTTTCTATATTATATTATATTCATAGAACAGGACATTTGTCTCTCGGAGCTGATGATGTAAAATGAAATAAGTAAGTAAATGAAATTTAATAAATAACTAAGGAAAAACAAGCTGCCTACAAGGATTTACAAGGATTCGGTTTTTCTGTTATTTTTATTTCTTATGGAGTATTTTCTCTGCAGCATCAAGCCTCCTTGTTAGAGATGCTGACCTAATAAGGTCATCTTTCTTATGGTTTTTTCCCCCCTTTCTTTAATTCTGGCAGTATGAGACATTTCACTTGTATGGATTACACCCTTGCAAACTACAGTACATAAAAGGTGTTTGTGTGGCGGGGGGAATCCTCTGATCATTTCTTCTGGTAATAAGAGAACCTGGATAGTGAAGCACAACAGTTCTTAGGCCATGTTAAAGTAGTATTCTGCCTCAGAATTGTTCAAGGCCAGCCTCAAGACCTGTAAAATTTGCCTTATTTGTAGCATATTGTGGACAATGTCTTCATCTAACAGCTGCTTTCCTTATTTCCACACTGCTTCCCTGGCTTTCTCCCACCACAATAATTGTGTTAAGAACAGATGGGACAGCTGTACAGTATCTTTTGAATAATACCATGTGAAGCCATTAATACAGAAACAGCCAGAGAGATGCTCATTGGGAAATTTTGAAGAATTATGAAAAGAAGAATGGGAAGTGGCTTAAAAGGGAGAGTTGAGCAAAAGATGGAAAATTTCCCACTTGGGAAATGTGGAGTTTATAGTTTAGCAATAAAGGTTTTCTTTTAAAATACTGGAACAGGTAGATTGCAAACTGTTTAATTGGGCTTAAAAAAGGGAGAGGGAGATTCAACAATCTGTTTTCCAGCTCAAGTAATATGTAAGTCAGATTTTAAATTAAAATTCAAGTGTGACTTTAAAAAAAAATGAAATAAAATTTAATAATCTAGGATACCACCCTTTGTTCTCTTATCAAGGCATCTAACTTGCAATAAATGGAAGGCTGAGACAAGAACTTTGACATCATTATGTGTGTTTATGGATAAAAGAGAGATCGGTCAAGATAACTAAGTGCAGCTCTTGTCATCCAAGATTGCAACCTTGATTCAAGGATTTAACTTTTGCCCTACCATATCAGATAAATAGGGTCATTAAAGTGAAGGACGTCCACATCCAAAAGAAAGTTAGAGCTCATCGTTTACAGCAGAAGTCACTGATATCTGTTTTATGAGGCTGTTGAATTGAAAGTCAATGCATTGAAAAGAAACCAGCCTGAAGAAGTTTTACCTAAGGAGGTAGTCAGAATGACAGATTTGCTTTATGGCTATCTGAATTCAAATTCTTGCTTAGTCATGACAATATGCCTCTGATTAGTCACTATCTCAAAGCCTCATGAAAAAAGGGCTATACCCATTCCTATTGCAGCTTTTCTTTAGAATGAAAAACACTGTGAAGTCTTCCATATATTTTTATGCCTCTTACCATATTGTTCCAAAGTCCTATTCCTACAACAGCAATTTCCCCCCCTGAGATTTTCAGTAGTGTCTCCTTTTTTGAACAACCAATATCAGGATTAACCTGCAACATAATTAAGAATGGAAGAGAACTGAATACTTTTTTTGCATTTAAATTTTAAAACAACCCAACTATTTGATGTATGTTTTGCTTGTATAACTATATATTAAACACACATTTTTTAAAAAATCACAAACATGTCATATGTATTACATAACTACATAAATTATACACATATCCTATACATATCCTGAATGTGTTTTGCCTTGTACAATTAAATTATTAACATTTAAATTATATTCCTTAATAATAGAAAAATAGGGAAATGACTTTAATTTATAAACAATCCTCCAACAAAACTTTCTGCATAATTGTTTATCTGGAAAAGGGAAGCTTTTCAGTCCATCATATGGAGAATCAATGTCACTTTTAGCCTTTTAGTTGTTGATTTTTTTGCAGTGATAAAAGGTTGCAATATTCATGTCGTGTACTCCCAGTGAAGTTTTGACAACTTGGCACCTAGAATTCATGATCTTCTTTCCAAATCTTCTTGCAGGTGAGTGCTATAGGTCCTAAAACTAGATATATAGTTCTCTACAAATGATCCTGACCAGCTCAATGTTGACTCACCTTTCCATCCTTCTGAGGTCAATAAAATAAACAGGACCCAGATTGTTAGGGACAATATGCTGACTCTACGAGGGCTGTAAAGCACTATGAAATAGTATATAAGTTTAAGTGCCTATTGCTATTGCTCTAAAAGGCAAAGGTCTGAGAACTCAATTCCTAGGGTTGAGGAATTGAACCCCATAGAATAATATTTGACTATCCATGTCTGACAAATTCCAAAGTCTGCCCTGATGGTTAATCTAACTTTCCAACCCTAAGTCCTCTGACTTGAAACAAGAATGGATGTTCATAAGTAGTACAGTTGGTCTGCAAAAGACCAGGACCATAGTGTCTTCGAGCAGTAGCAGCAGTATAAACTGCACTGATTGCTAGAAAAGGGAGGCTTGGTAGAAGCCTTCTCCACACTCCTTCCCTGTGCTCTGCCCACCAGCTGCTAGCCCTACGGTTTCTTAATGTCTGCTCCACTCACTTTCTTCCAAATGAGCTTAGATTCCTGAAAAGATACTGTGCAAGACCAGGCAGGCAGCAGAAAGGTGCAAGGCAAGGAATATAAAGATGGCAGCTACTGCAGAGACAGAGGAAAGGAAGAGAAAACCCTCACCTTTTATACCCATTTGCTGAGTGCTGTGCTCACACAGAGGAGGAATGTTTAGGGTTAGGATATAGTGATTAATGCACCAGGCTAGAAACTGGGAGATTGTGAGTGGGATTCAAAAATTTTTACTACCAGTTCTGTAGGCGTGGCTTGGTGGGCGTGACATGGCTTGGTGGGCGTGGCTTGGTGGGCATGGCAGGGGAAGGATACAGTAAAATCTCCATTCCCTCCCCACTCCAGGGGAAGGTTACTGCAAAATCCCCATTTCCTCCCGATCAGCTGGAACTCGGGAGGCAGAGAATAGATGGAGGTGGTATTTACCAGTTCCCCGAACTACTCAAAATTTCCACTACTGGTTCTCTAGAACTAGTCAGAACCTGCTGAATACCACCTGTGGTTCTAGTCCAACCTTAGGTACAACGCCTGCTGGATGACCTTAGGCCAGTGCTACTCTCTCAGCCCTAGAAGGTGGCAATGGCAAACCAGTTCTGAAATCCTGCCAAGAAAACTGCAGTTGCCAGGAATCAATGCCTGACTCAAACTCAAAGAGAGAGAGAGAGAGAGGGAAGAAAATAAAGAAAAGAAGAAAAGGAAAGAAAAAGAAGAAGGCCCAGAAAGGATAAGAAACTTGCAATTCTTACTGTTGTGAGTGGCATATTTACTTCTTCAAATGAAATTTGGAGAACTACAGTGAAATCTCTCCTCAGGACATACTTTTCAGATGCCAGTAGCTTTTCCAAAGAATCCTATAGAAAGGGATAAAAAGAGTTTTTTAAAAAACTACAGAGAATTGAGTGCAATATACATATTTCTCCCTAATTTAAATAAAACCCATTTATTGTGCTTAATAAATCTGAATAATAAAACTACATGGTCAAAATATAAATGAAATAGGTAAAATAATCTATTCCTTAATAACCATTAAAAATCCCCCAGTGGCTATGAAATGTTTTACATAAAACCATTTTCTTAAGAAAAGCCTAGTAAGACCATTGGATTTCACACTAGACTTTCCACATCCTGGAGGCATTTAAGAAACCCAGTGATGCTCTTGCCATCTCTAAGTAATTAGAAATATTTAGCAGCAGATTTCATAAATTAGGTAACTGATGGTGATCTGGTGACAATCTTGTTCCAAACACTCTCAAACTGGTCATGATAGACTCCTTGGTAGAAGTGGATGATACCATGAGAAAAGGATATGAAACACTAAAAACAGGTTGTCTATTTGTAATATACAATGGGAGGCACATTCTCTTTTCACTAAACCTGGTATGTTACTCACCTGATACATCCACTTCTGTACAGACTCATCCAATTTGGAACAGTCTTTGAAACAAATGCATGAATTAGGAACTATATTCCTAGAATATATCAATAGGAAAGCAAAGTAAAAATATGGAAGGCCATAAAAATCTCCATTTAAAACATGAAATCTCTTGAAATGTAGCAAAGGAAGAATGGGTGTTTTCAATAGACAGTTTCTTGGCATAACCAGCTAGTCTATCTTTTCTTTTGGAGTGTGCAAAATGTTTTGAATTTAAACTATCTCAAGCTCAAAATTGGATGATGTGTTCTTCTTGGAAATATTCCAGTGCTGTTTCATTGATTCTAATCAATTATTCAAAGAGCTGTTCAATTTGGAATACTTCCAGGGTTCAGGAACAGAATGGGAACACGTCCAGGAAATTCAGAACAACTGTTTTTAACTTGAAATAGGAAGCTTCAAGCTCAAAACATTTCAGATTCAAAATATTTTGCATATACTTTTCCTCTTTAAAAGATCAATATTATTTTCTGACATGGTAACTACTTAATAAAAGTTCATTTGTTAGTAATATCTCCTATGTAGTTATTTATTTACAGATAAAGTTCTGAGATTCCCAAATGCCAAGATGCTCAAAATTGATAAAAATGTTCCAATGTGCTATATTAAGTACACATAAGAAATGGCATCATTATGCACAATAAATGTCAATTTATAGGTTCTAAGACTCATTTTTGCTTAAAAGAAAATATGTTTTGGGGTTCATTTTTTGTTGCTTTTGTTTTAGAATTTTATAATGTTTAAAATGAATTTTAAACATTTTAGAATGTTTAAAATGAAGCAATCTATCACAAATACATGTTTGTTCCATTTACATTCCATTTATGGAATGCTATGTTCCATTCTATTCCATTTATTTACTTTAAGAAGGAACTTAAAGTAGCAAAATAGTTGTCTCTCCTTTCATTTTCCCTCATCACAAGAATATTCCTCTTCAGAAAAAACGACTAGCTCTAATTTGATGGAGAAGCTTCCATGGCTGTGAGCAGCTTTGAACCTACACCTACTCAATCCTAGTCCAATATCTGATACCACAGAGCAAAGAGGGACAGAAGGAGGGAAATGACATTAATTAAATATGTTTCCATCATGCTGTAATCAAAGAGACTTTCAGCAGCTTACATAAAATCATCTGTTATCATGCAAACTGCATAAGTTGTCATTTATGCAATATCATGATTCGCAATAAGTCATTGTAGCTTCTACTGGACGCCTACAATTACACAACTTACCTTTGGCATCAGAGGTGGGTTTCAACAGGTTCTGACCAGTTCTGGAGAACTGGTAGTGGAAATTTTCAGTAGTTCAGAGAACCGGTAGTAAAAATTCTGATTGGCCCTGCCCCTATCTATTCTCTGCCTCCCAAGTCCCAGCTAATTGGGAGGAAATGGGGATTTTGCAGTATTCTTCCCCTGGATTGGGTAGGGAATGGAGATTTTACAGTATCCTTCCCCTGCCAAGCCCACCAAGCCCACCCACCAAGCCATGCTACGCCCACTAGCCACATCCACAGAACCGGTAGTAAAAAAATTTGAAACCCACCACTGTTTGGCATGTCTATGAAAGTAGAATAAACATCCCTGACCTGGGAACTCCTTAACTGCCTGGGAGTTCTAGAAAGGCACCACACTAGGGAAGACTCCACTACTAAGTGCTAATCAACATGCACATATGGTACCTGTTCAGGTAATATAGAAATGGGCAAAATGGCCCAGAGGGAAAACTTTTAGGAACAAAGCCTAAATGACTAGTGAATTGCCAAATCATACAGAGCATTTTTGAAACAAACTTCTAGGGAAAAAATAAAGAAAACAACAATACATATTTAAAATGGAAGAGGGAAAATGTCTCAATTTATAAATAGAAGAAATTTGGGTTACCTGACATAATTCCGATCTGTGTGTGAAAGAGTTGAGATTGGGAGCAATGTAAAATCCACCACATTTACAAAGACTTTAGGAACCTGCAGTGATAGAAGAATAGCTGAATTACTTTAACAGTTTCCTATTACAGAAAAGGATTTCTACCACCAATCGTTTATATAAACTTTTGTGGTCTTGCATCTTTGCTCACTATTTCAGGATAGAAAAGAATGGTAAAAGAAGTTTCACTGACACAATGGATACCAATTTAGTCAATGAAAGAATTAGAACAATATTCATACAAACAATTAATTTAAATCGGTTGAAAACCTATCAAATAAATTCACCCCAATCCACAGTTTGTTTGGTATTATTCTTGGTTAGGTTTCTGAGCAGGTTGCATACACCCAACCTGTTTGATTAGTGTGAGTTTAGTGTATTGTGGATCAAGTGAGTATCTGAAACATGTCATTTATGTATGGGCATAACTGAAACTAAGCTTTTTGGATTGTAAAATAATATTAACAGCAATTATCTGTAGGCAAAACTAGACACAACAGAGGTGATGTACAGTATGAGTATAATGAGAAAGGTGTGTGAGCTGGATCTTATTCCCTTTCCTTAAACTCTAAAACAACTTTCCCCAACCTAAGGATGTTCCATGCACACCAAAACATGTTGCAACATTGGAAAAAGAACTGCCTGTGTAATACAATGTGAATAAATTAGGCAACCAGACATTTTCCCATGGGGATGTTTTGCATGGGCAACAGATTTATTATAAATCTGTTTTTATTGTAAAAATAGCAATAACTCATGTTCAATAGTTTGAGGGGAGCTCATATTTATTGTTACACTATAAACCATCTTGGGACAAATATAACAGTGGGAAGAATATCTGTAGGTCTGTATCTATTTGTGTGTATAAGATTACTAATAATAGTAATAATAATATCGCCCTGAATCAATCCATTACAGGATAAAGTTGCTTTGATTGAAGGTTATAGATCATATTCTATTTTGCTAGTCCAAAATAGATAAGTACTTTTCAATCTAGGGTTGAAAGAAGGAGAATTATTGGCCCAAAATCACCCAGCTGCCTTCCATGCCTATAAGAACTGAGTTTTCATATTCCCTTAACTACTATATTACACTGGCTGTCACAGATACAGGTATATGCATATGCTATACATAAGTCTATATGAATAACTTCAGTGTTTCAAAATTATTGAATCTGGGAAAATGTTCATACTTCTCTGTATAAAAAATCCAGGACTTTTTCAAGTTTCTTTATGCTGTTGCGGCGGGAAATATCCTGTTCAAAATAAAGCAAGTTATATGAGAAAATGGTTAACAATTTTTTTCCACTCCAAATCAAACATTTCAGAATAATGTCTGCCTCTCGTATCTGTCATTTCACCAGCGTGGAAAGGAATCTCAAGTAAATATGTCTTGAAAAGAGTGGGAATCCTCCATTTCTTAATTTAATCAATAAAAAGATGGTTATGGATTAACCGTCACCTTTCCTGCATTAAATAATCTATATTCAATAATTTTAGAACTAAATCCTAATTCCAACTGGGGCATAGACTTTTTACAGGGACCCTGTTAGGTTTTTCTTGTGCTAAAATTATTATATTTTGAAAATATTTTTAATATGTATTTGTGAAGACAAAAACTGTATAGAATGTATACATAAACTGTATAAACTTTTCCAAGGCTTGTGATTGAGTTTACATAATGTCCTGTGAAGTCTTACTTGTTAGATTAGGCAGAGGGGCAATCTATTCATGACTTGACTTTTTTTTTTTTTAAATTAAAAATGTACTTTAGAGGTCATGACAAGAATGCAATGAGAACTTGAGAAGTGGATCAACATGAATAGTATAAAAGAATTTAGGGGCCAAGTAGGCATAAGTTTAAATATATTTTACATATCATTTACACATCATTATTCATTTTTTTGAAATGAAAAAGGCAAACCCCCAAATATATTGCTGAAAATTATTTGTTGCTGAATTTCAACACCGTGGTATTAGTGCTACTTATCTGCTACTTTATCTGACTGCAGGAATAAATAAAATGATTTTTCCATATTAAGTGATTAACTGGTTTTCCTACCATTTTCTAAAATGTGGGAGATGAGTGTTACTATACACATATTTAAGAATATTTACTACATTTTGATTTACAGATATTTGATTGAATCTTCAAGAAGAGAAAACTTATCTCTTAGAAAAATGACTTATTTTTAATAATACAAATTATTATGTGTACTATACCACTAACGGAAAAATAAAGTGCAATTTGGAAAGGAAAATCAGTCTGACAGCATTGCAATACAGTCAAACCCATTTTTTACAACCATTGCAATATTGCATGAGCAGTGCAGCCTTTATCATTCAGACAAAAACAGTGAAATCCTGAAGATGCCACTGCCTAGATGAAAGGCTATTTGTAGGAGTGGTCAGAAAGTCAATATAGCAGCCATGTAATCAAAATTCCAGCCCTTTTTTTCAGGCATTGTGGGGCTTTGACCACATAGCCATGCCTGCGATCTTGATTTTTTTGCAGGATGGCTTATATATTCTAAAGAAAGCTGGCACCATCCAAGAAACATCAAAATCCACCATTTGTTTATTCTTTAATCCAATTTCCTGGTCTATTTCCAAGTCTCATGCCTTTTATTTACCTATAAGTCCTAACAAGCCATTCCTCTTATTTACCTGGGAGTCAGAGTTCTGCGAAGAACACAGGTGAAAAACTGTGATTAGCTTCCAGTCATTTTGATAGTCAAACAACTAAGGGAAAAGAACACAAGCCATCACAAGGAAGCTGAAGAGGTTAAAGGGAGCAGCTGATACACTTGTCCTCAATATTTTTGAATGGTCAGATCACAATAATCATCCTAAACAGTTTGTTTCATTTTTAAAAATATTTTTAATCCCACTATTATTATTTTTATAAATAAGTGAACGTGGTGAACATAATACTCTTTCCTCCACCTATTTTTTCCACAACAATAACCCTGTGAGTGAGTTGGGCTAAGCTGGGCGAAAGTCACCTAGTTGGCTTTCATGCCCAAGTTGTTACTAGACCTCTGTCTCCTGGATTCTAGCCTGGTGCCTTAACCACTAAACCAGGTGGATGCCAGCTTTTTGCTTGCTTGGACTACATTGAGTGAAGAGGAATTGTCTTGGGCCACATAGCTAACTTCGCACCACTTCGGGAAAACCGGTTGTTAACTTTCTGAGCAGTTTGGCAAACTGGTTGTTGGAAGAAATCAATAGGGCAGAGAACCAGTTGTTAAATCACTTGAATCCCACCACTGGCTAACTTCCTTTATTTTATTACATTTGTTAAAATCTTGTGGGGCCACATTACTAGCTGAACTAAACTAGGATAAAGGTTTCAAGTTAGAATAACAGAGAGGGGCTGTACTGCTTCCTCTTCACAATTTTACCAAAATCTGTTTGGAGAATTAACACCAAAAAAAAAAAATAGATTCATCATAATATGAACTTTGTAAAGATAGCACCTGTTTCAATGTTAGGGGAAAAAAACTCTAATCTGAAAGTCTATGGAGATTCTCAGTCATCCAGGTCATGGTTGTCCAAAAGGTGCTTTTTCAAGAGGCAACTGGACTTTCTGGTTTTTCTTTGAAGAAGTTTCACTTCTTACCCAGAGCTGAAGAAGCTTCTTGGATAAGAAGCAAAATGTCTTCAAAGAAAAACCAGAAAGTCCGCTTGCCTCTTGAAAAAGCACCTTTTGAACTCTAATCTGAAAGTTCTTGTCATGAAAGAAGTTGAATAACACCCAGATAAAAGGGGAGTGCCTAGAGTGGGGTTTCCCATAAAAAATATTTCTATGATCTGAATGGCTTCCACCAAGCTAGAGGGTCTTCAGAATTCCCCATCATCTGAGAACTGGATATTAATACATCTAATACTTTTTTTAAAATCCATTTTTTAGAACCTAGTACATTTTAGGTAGTCGTTTGGCTTGCTTGTTAATTGATAAATAAAGCTGGCCTTTAAAAAAATCGAAACAATTTTCAGAATTAAAAGGAAAAATATGAATGTGTCCCCTAGTTCCACAGGACCAAGAATTAAATGCTGCTATTTTGTATAAATATATTATTTTTTAAGGTTTGACCATCACAATATTATAAGCAAGACAAAGCAAAAGGCAACAGGGTATTATTATAAACTGAACTGGTGGTCTTCAGTGTCTTTGTGTCTTTAGCATTTTGGTGTCCTAACTCAAACTTAAAATGTCAGTGTCTCCATCCAGAGCAGAATTTCAAGCTACAATTAGTTGGGGTTTGTCGTGTCCCACTCTTCCGCTGACGGCCGGGTCAGGGAAATCCGAATCAGGCGTGCCTCTGCAGCTCTGCCAAAGTCCTAGCAAAGTTCTCAAGGCAGGCAGGAGACCAGAAAGTGACTTCAGCAAGATAAGGTAGACTTTGCCTGACTCAGAGAATGCCAGAAAGCAGATCCTTTATATAGGCCATGGGGTGTGGCTCCATGACTCAGCACTTATCCAGGCCTGCCCCTCCCTTCCTTCTGTTGACGCCGCCTATCAATTCTCCTGAAGCGAGGGTCACTCCAGTCTGCAGCTGTTGGTAATTGACCTTCCTCAGGCTCACATGCTGTGGGGGAGGGGGAGGGGTCTAGTTGCTCCGTTTGCCTGGGCATGGAGCCAGGGCTGGGGGCTGGAGGCACTTCTTCTTCTTCCTTGGCCTGTCTGGGCATGGAGCCAGGGCTGGGGCCGGGAGGCATGCTAGGACATTCCTCAGTGTTCGGAAGCAGATAAGACGGGCCCGGCTGCGGGGAAAGCGGACGAGGCACAACAGGGTTGATCCTATCACACACGTGCGATACGAGAAATCAACAAATGTTGGTAGAACCAGGAATGCACAGGAAAGACATGTTGGCCATAATAGATGTATATGCTACAAGGATGAAAATGCTTTTGCCCAACATTAAATATTCAAGAGATTATAAATATAAGTAGATCGCACTATAACTTGTTACAATATACATACCTGGATCTCTTTCATGTTCTCCACAAGTTCTTTTGCTTGATCCAAAAGATTACTGTGTCACAAATCAAAGAGAGAAATTGTTAAGCAGGTAAATGTTCTTTTTTTGCAGCTAGAAAGATGAAGTTTAATCTACAGAATCCAGATTATTCCAAAATACAAAATGGCCCTTTCTTAAGTGATGTTTTCAGAAGCCAAGAGAAGAGAGAATGAGTAGGGTGTGCAGTATTTAGAAAGTCTAAAGCAGGGGTCCCCAACCTTTTGGACCACCAATTTTAAATCCCGCGGACCACTAATACGAATCCAGAATGCCACTTGCTGAAGGCCTGGACTCCCAATGATGGGATGGGATCCTTCAGGCAGTTTCCCTCCTCTCTCTTTCTCTCTCTCTCCCCTCTCTCTCCCACTCTTTCTCTCTCATTCTCTCTTCCTCTCTCCCCCCTCTCTCTTTCTCTCTCTCTCCCACTCATTCTCTCTCATCCCTCTTTCTCTCTCCCCCTCTCTCTTTCTCTCTCCCCTCTCTCTCCCATTCTTTCTCTCTCATTCTCTCTTTCTCTCTCTCTTCCCCCTCTCTTTGTCTCTCTCCCACTCATTCTCTCTCATTCTCTCATCTCTCTTTCTCTCTCCCCCCTCTCTTTCTCTCTCTCTTCCACTCTTTCTCTCATTCTCTCTTTCTCTCTCTCACCCCTTTCTATCCCACTCATTCTCTCTCTCTCTCCCCCAATCTCTTTCTCTCTCTCATTCTGATTCTCTATCTCTTTATCTCTCATTCTCTCTCATTCTGATTCTCTCTCATTCTCTCACTCTCTCTCATTGTCTTTCTCATTCTCTCTTTCATTCTGTCTCTTTTTCTCTATTTTATTTTGTGAAGCATCAGCATTCCGCCTTGGTATATTTGTGCCAGCCAGTGGAGCAAAGCAACTCTCGTTTCCTGCCACTTGGGACTCAGAGCGGTAAATGCTATCTGGTCAGGGGAGCCGCCGGATTTTGCTCTCCATTGCGGATGCCAGATTAGCCCCCTGCAAGCTCCCATCTCTCGGGGAGCCTGGCTGAAGTTTCCTGCGCCGCTTCAGTGAGCACTCCTTGAGGGACGAGAGCTTGCAGGGGGCTGATCTGGTGTCCGCAATACAGAGCAAAATCTGGCTGCTCCCTGAACCAGTTGCCATTTACCACTCCAAGTCCCAAGCAGCAAGAAACGAGGGCTGCTTTGCGCCACCGGCTGGGCAAATATACCGAGGTGGAATGCTGATGCTGCGCAAGTGCAAGTAGTGTTTTGCTGGCACAGCTTCCAGCCATCACAATCGCTGTTTTGGCCTGCTTGCGCCACAGCTCCTCTACCAGGGTGCACCAGCGAAAATACGAAGATTTCTCCATGGACCACCAAAATTTTCTCGTGGACCACCAGTTGGTGATCACTGGTCCAAAGGATTTTACTAAAGGGGATGGTGAGATATTTGTAGTTTCAGACTTGTGAGACTGATGTCAGCCTTCCTAGGTGGAAGAGCAGATAAGAAATATGACCAGATGAGACTATTCCACTTTATTGTAATACTATCTTAACAAGATCTACAAAAAATACAAATATCCCACCATTTCCTTTACAGACTGAGAACTAAAGAGGGACACTTTATGAGTCTCTTTCTCTACCTATTATGCAGCTGTGGGCTATGCCCTTTCTAATTGGATTATTCCCTAGGCAGCATTTCCCTTCCCACATTCCCAAGGTCATTCCTATATAACATTACAGGTAGTCCTCAGTTTACGACCACAACTGGGATTGGAATTTTGGTTGTAAATTGTGACAGTTATAAATTGAGGCAGCCACCTTATCTGTCCTAATTTTACAAGTATTTTTATGGCAGTCATTAAGCAAATCACACGGCCATAAGTCTGAATCCATTCTCCTGAATTTTTTTTTTGCCAAATCACAAATTATGGTCGCATGACTGTGGGCAACCAACTAAAAATATAAGCCGGTTGCCAAGCTTCTGAAAAGCAGTAATTGGATGGGTAGGACCAATAGCATGATATTTTACGACAGCCAGAAATGCTTTAATGGGAATTCTGGGAGTTGAAGTCTGCCAGGCTTAAAGTTGCCAAGGTTGGAGACACCTGGCCTAGGCAGTTGTAATGCCAGACAGTTGCTAAGTGACTAGTTGTAAATCAAGGCAGTGGTGGGATTCAGCCAGTTCGCACCACTTCAGGAGAACCGGTTGTTAAGTTTCTGGGCAGTTTGGCAAACTGGTTGTTGGAAGAAATCATTAGGGCAGAGAACTGGTTGTTAAATTATTTGAATCCCACCACTGAACAATTTCTGTACAATTTCCTTTTTATTAACAGTCCTGATCATGAAAATAATAATAATTAACTGTTAACATCTTAGCACCTTAATGATTTTAACCACTTTTTTGTTTTTCCTGTTCAATTAGCTTCCCTGTAATTATTTTAATATAGAATGCAACTGATAATTTTCCAAAAGAAAAGCAAGCAAAAGCATTTTAGAGAAATGCAGCAATTACATAAATAGGTAATTACTCCAATTTCAAAAACATGTCCTTCATTTCCTGCATAATTTTCATCTACAGCATCGTTCATCAATGCAACAATGACACCCAGGTGAACAAGAAGCAGCCCAGTACATAAAAAATGAACTTACATAGTTCCATTTCTTGATAAAATCTCACTGTTTCCCAAGGGAGAATAATATTGCACAGAAGGATTATATTTCCTAATAAGAGCTGAAAGACATAAACTTGGTTCAGTTTATTCATAGGCTCTGGAACTGCTTGTGCACACGTGACAATGAAACCACTAGGCAACAAATTAGGGAATTGTTTGTTTTTTAAAAAAAGATACAAAGGAAGACTAGAATGGGAACTTCATCATGGCTAGTGATAATCTAGTGATAATTTTGGTAACCACAATGTAAAAAAGATGTGGAGACTCTCTAAATTAGAACTAAGGAGAAATTTCCTGATGGTTAGAACAATTGGAACAACTTGTCTCCAGAAGTTGTGAATGCTCCAACACCAGAAGTTTTTAAGATGTTGGATAACTATTTGTCTGAAGTGGTATAGGATTTCCTGCCTTAGCAGGGGGTTGGACTAGAAGACCTCCAAGGTCCTTTCCAACTCTGTTTTATAGTGTAGTGTAGTGTAGTGTAGTGTAGTGTAGTGTAGTGTAGTGTAGTGTAGTGCAGTATAGTATAGTATAGTATAGTAATTGTAATTATAATAAAGTAACATTTCCTTTGAGTTGAACTTAAACCCTGAAGACTTAATGACCACTACCTTGTAATTTTCCATGAAACTATTCTGGGAATAGTTTGTCATCCTTTTCTTCTTAGTCTGCAATCCTTTAATTTTCAAATAACCTCTCATTTTAGTACTAACCAAATTTAACTAAGCATAGCTTTTTGACATTGGCTAACACTGAGATTTATATTATTTAATGATGCTAAAAGAAAAAGATTGCACAATAGACAAAATAAGTATAATTGGTTCATATTCACAGTGCTAATTAATAATTCTTCATTGTATTAAAGTAAAGTGGATGAAATTTAGCTATATTTTGTGCACAATTTTTCAGTAGGAGTAGTTGCTGGAAATTGAGTTCACAGCTAAAGGGCCAAAGTTTTTTTTTTTTTTTGCATTTATATCCCGCCCTTCTCCAAAGACTCAGGGCGGCTTACACTATGTCAAGCAATAGTCTTCATCCATTTGTATATTATATACAAAGTCAACTTATTGCCCCCAACAATCTGGGTCCTCATTTTACCTACCTTATAAAGGATGGAAGGCTGAGTCAACCTTGGGCCTGGTGGGACTTGAACCTGCAGTAATTGCAAGCAGCTGCTGTTAATAACAGACTGCATTAGTCTGTTGAGCCACCAGAGGCCCTACAAGAAATGGCGATCAGAAAGGTCGGCAGTTCGGCGGTTTGAATCCCTAGTATAGGTCTCCTGTGTGAGCAGGAGATTGACTAGATGGCTTCCAAAGTCCCTTCCAACTCTATTACTGTTACCTGACAGACAACCCAAAACTGGGGGATGGGATGGTAGTGTGTGGCTCATCTGTACTTCCAAGGATATAAATGAAAATGTTGATAAATTTGACAGAAGGTAAAGGTGAGCAAAAATTAATAAAACAATTATGAAGGAAAATTAAAAGGTACAGACAAATTCAGCCAGGAAAAAAGGAAGATTTAATGGAGGATAACGTCAGGTATGAAAGATCAGGTCATATTTGAAAGTTCAATTAAACTGATTTATTGCTTATCAGGTTTATGCACCAGAACTTTCTCAACTAACAGGTCACACTTGTTTGTGTTTAAATAAGGGCCAATGGAATTCAAGGGAGGTTGGAGTTAGTTTGCTTGTGGCTACGAAAGAATTCTATGCTGATCCCTCTTTTAACTCTGGCCTCAGGTCCTCACTCTTCCTACAGACATGACGGCTTCTTACACCTCTTCAAATGTCACTTACAAGTAAGCAAAGACGTGTTTTCCATGACCCCTGGAAATCAGGATTGGATCAAATGAACAAATACAAGTACACTTCAGCAAAACTATTTCTCTAGGGAGACTATGACTCTTCCATGCTGAAGGTCTGGAAACAAAGACTAAAGAAATATTTGTTTGAAGTGCTCAGGCTCTCAGCCTTTTCCATTATATAATCTATTCATTGTCATCAAAAGCTTTTACAAACCATCACATAAATAATGGTAAACATTTAAGGTTTCATATTCATTGATCTCTGTTTGGATCCCCATCCTTTAACCACACATATGCAATTGATTTACCTCTATTTAAATTCATAGAATACTACACAACAAACTACACCATAATTAATCTAACTCTGAGTATAATGTAAAAGTAATGCATGGGAGAACTTCCGGTAATCCCATGTATTACTTATGGTATAAGATGGCATATTATTACTGCATTGTTATTTTGCTTCCCACAAACCGTCTTCAATATGGTCATGAATTATAGCTGAAATATTGGTTTAGTTCTAAATTTTCTGCACACAGTAAAGGAATGGGTTAGATTATCTACAAGCCTGGCATCAGCTTTAACTATCTAACATCCTGAGGGTAAACAATGAGAACCATTTCCCTTCTTAAAAATTTCTAATCATTGAGTAGCAAAATAATTCTGTCAAGAACTTAAGACATACCTGTAAGTATTATCATGCTTCCCTGAATAAAGTCTTGTTCTGAGCTAAAAATAGAAATATCAATTAATTATTCCTTCATACAGAATAATGGATCCTAGGGTATATTAGCTTTGTATTGGGCCTTGTCTTTTCCTCTCCCCTCTATTTATGTCATCTATATTGTGGGGTGTTTAGGAAAGAATCATATTTCCTAAAAGGGTTATTTTTGAGTCCGGAAATCATCTATTCTTCTTATCACTATTTAAATCTTAATTGCTATTATTCAATGTAGAAATGGAGGACTAATTAAATGTTACATAAACTATGTCAGGTAACCCTAACCTTTTGATCATCCAATGTGCTCTCAGGATGAGAAAATGTAACTTCTAATGAAGGGTCAGAGAAATTCTCACTGTTGTGTTTCAAATTTCAGCACACATGCTCTCTTGGGACATTATCAATTTTGCTTTAAGGGAGCAGAGTTATCAAAGGAGTAAAAGAGTATCGACAAAGCAAAGTTTGTTTTGAAACAGGAACATTCAGAAGAATCATCCAAAATTGTGTCCAAGTTTCAAAGCTCTGTGTCAAGGTTGACAACCGGTCCGAGGGTCAGAAGTTCAAGAACAGAATTCACACACAAGCCAGAAGTCAGACATTGCTTCCAGCAAAGAGAAGAGAAGCAGAGCAGATTCTTATATAAACTGCAGCCAGCTGTCACGAAGGTCTACTTCTTTGTTTGGTGAGAAGAACCCTAATAGACCTTGGGTGTTCTGCTCTCCTCTCAAAACATCAGATACATCAGTTGGGAGGTCTTATATCACTTCACATGACTCTTCCAGCTGCTCAGGTGTTGCCTGTGTTTGATCAACCTCATGTGATTCCTTCTGAGGCTGACATACCACACATTCAGTTGGAACTCAAGAATCTGAATCCTGAACCTAGCCCATGACACTTCTTTTCCTACTAGTTAATCCACTTAGGACTGGTGGTAAATTGCATTTAAAAAAAAAACACCATCCCATTGTCAGAAATAAATCCAATATGCCAATGTATCCAATATATCTATTAGTATCCCTGTTGAGTATTGGGACAGAAATGAAGGAAATATGATCCTAATATTATGGTATATATTTGACTATTTAGATATCCTCTATTAGAACAGCTCACCAGCTGGACTGGTCATATATTTGCTCCATTTACTGGGTCTGCAGAAAGTGCTGATGGTCTCTTCTGTTGTAATATTGTGTTCCTTTTATATTGATCCCTGCCTCAGGCAGACTTTTTCCGTTATTATTAAAGGAAAGATCTGGAACTCTGCGGAACACATGAATGGAAAATAACCTGTCTTCAGAACTTAATAAAAGGTACTACCTTTGGAAGAGACCTCCTTCCTCCTTTCCAAAATCTCCCACCTGGAAATAAAGACAAAAAGGAAGATGTTTTAATTATTACCAGGAAAGAAAGGGTGAGGAAAAGGACAGAGACCTAGGTCCCTAGGTCTAGAGTTGAAGGAGAATTCAGTGACAGTAATGAATTCTGTTCCTGATCCCCTACTGTGATCTGTAACTCCAACAACAGAAATGAAGAACAAAAAGCAGGCAGAAGAAGTGCAAAGAGAATGTATGAAGAAAGGAAAGCATGGGAGAAAGGCAAAAAGTTTAATAAAATCAATTTAGATGTATGGAGCTTGAGATGTCAGTAATTCACTCAAGAAAAAATATCAGATTGATAGGTAGTGAAAAGTTAGGAATGTTGCAGATCAAGTAGTTGGTAAAAGCATGGCTCCAGGAGCCAATTTGTAAGTTGGCAACTTTGCTTTGATTCAATTGACTAACAGTTTTTCCATCTGATTAAAGACTACTGTACGTCTGCATAATGCCACAATCCCTTTTCAAGAGAATTCACTGCTATACTCACATTTCCCAAACTTCCTATAGCAACAGCTACTTGAATGTCTGATGGTCGCAGTGTGTGAACTGAAGAAATAAAGCATAGGCTATCAGTTAGCCAAGTACAATAATAGTTTTTCTTATCTCTATTTATTTAAATTAAAATAAAGACAAATCCAAAACATTACAATTATTTTACACACGTCTATTGCTTTATTCTAAAAGTAGATATATGTATATGTTGCATTTGTGCACTCCTATACACAGACACTTGCACAGACAAAAGTGCAGAGCAGATAACTTTGATTGAAATAATTCTAAATAATAAGGATGAAATATTTTATCTTAACTAATACAACAAAATATAATTAAGGAATAACAATCCATTATTTCACTCATTTTCATTTGATCTGAATTGTATTTTTCCCATGGTGATTTATCTAGGACTTGGATGGCAAATGGTAAACCCGACTCCCACATTCTTGTGCTCAGTAAGATAACTTATCTTTTACTTTGAATATGCTTCTTGGAACATATACCTGAAGATGAAGTTTGATGAGAACTTTGTAATTTGTAGTTCCTTAGAGGCTGTAAGAAAAACAATATGATCGAAAAGTCACTCAGTATGCTATAATGGACCATCAGATCCACAACACTAAAATAAAAAAGCTCATCCTTTCTTCCAAGACATATTTTTTTATAGACCATGTCACTAAAAACATTAAAAGATTGTTTCTGCAAGGACATGTCAGTACAATGACTGTCTACATTCTTTATCAAATATAGCAATAGCACCTAAGACTTCTGTACCACTTCATAGTGCTTTATAGCACTTTCTAAGCGGTTTGCAAATTTACAATCTGGGTCCTCATTTTACCAACCTTGGAAGGATGGAAGGTTGAGTCAACCTTGAGCCAGTCAGGATCGAGTTTCTTGCAATTGGCAAAGTTAGCCTGCAATATTGCACTTTAGCCACTGTGCCACCATGGCTCTTTGCCTGGTAGCACAGTGTTCATCATCAATGTCCTCATACTTTCCAAATAATTTTATTGTTTTTTATGTTTAATGTTTCACTCTTTACTTTACAAGGGAATTTTTGGGCTTTTACCTTCTAATCCATGGTTTGTTTATACTAATGAGTTCTGGTACCAGACAGCCTGTAGTAATTTTAACCACCCTTTAGAAGAGTTTGGAGACTCCTCGGGAAAAAAAGAAAATCTGAAGTCTTCAAATCAGAATCCATAGTTACCTAATCAATGTGGGGACCCCTGTTAAGTATTCAAGAACAGCTGCAGCATGGAGTTGATATTCTAAGCACTTATCTGACTCTCTGATTCTCTCTGACTCTCTCAGAGAAGACTCTGATTCTTTGCGCCAATTAAGATCTGCACCAATTAAGATCTGACATTGGAGCCTAGATAGATAAGGTCCACCTAAACCACTTTGACATCTGAGATGAGAAAGACGATTGTGTCTCCCTTGATTTCGTATACTAAGCTAGTTGGAGTAGCAACTGTATCTACATTTAGCACAGATAGCTGGGTATCTTCCATCATTGCTGAACTAGCAAAGAAATTTTTGCCTCAGTCATGTCAGCTGTGTACTTAATTAAACAAAGCAGGGCAACCAGAAAATTCAGAACCAATATGAACAACATCCCTTCAAACTGCCTCCCATTACTTCTTTATTTACTCTACATAATGATGCACCTGCTTTGAGTGGGAGAAACAAGTGTATATGTACCTGCCTTACAACTAAACTAGCTTGCTCTGCTTAACTAGTAGAGGCTGATAAATAAATAGGAATTACCATAAATTCATCTGCTGGGCCAGTCGGATTCAATAACTGGAAAGCTAGAGGCCTGAGTACACTGTCTTTTCTAGCTTTATCCCCAGTCAAAAATAACCACATCTGAATGAGAGATCATGTGTGAGAGGTGTCACACATCCCTTTTCATCTTGCAATTGTGCAAAAACAATTACTTACGTCCAGTTCAATTTCTTCTTTCATTTTATTCTTGGCTGTGAGAAAATGAGCTGCAGTCCCTTTAAGAAAAAAATGCGATTGTTTAATTTATTTCCTTGTTCCACTGACTTTCTTTTGATTCGTTGTAATTGAGTCATATGATTGCTTTGTGCTTGTAAATGTTCAGTTTCTACACAAATAACAGGACAGGTTTCAACAGATACATTTGCTAATGACTGGATTGTGGATTCTTAAAAATGCTTCCAAAAACAGCATCTAATTAAAATATTACATAAAAAGTATCAGTGGAACTGGCATTTAATAGAATAGAATAGAATAGAATTTTTTATTGGCCAAGTGTGATTGGACACACAAGGAATTTGTCTTGGTGCATATGCTCTCAGTGTGCATAAAAGAAAAGATCTTTTTTCATAAAAGAAAAGATCTTGTTGCTCTTTCTCATAGGGGAGGGCACAACTGCATAGAATGCGTAAAAATAGAGGCTGCCTACAACAAAAATTTTGAAATTTGATTATTATGAACTTCTCTCAGACTCTTAATTACAGAACTATATACAACTTTTATCAGGACTGATGTCTGCCAGTCTTAGTATTTACCCACTACAATTTAAAAAAAAAAAACTTTGAAGAGAAACATTAGTTTTAATGTAAGTGCATAGATGCAGCATTTGGTAGTACAGACCTCAACCAGCAACAAAGACTTGCTTGATTTTAGTCAGATGAAAGCTTGCCTGCTTTTTCATGCTGCTAATAATGAAGATAAATTAAACAATGCTATGTGACCTGGCCATTTTCTGCATTTTTTTCCAACAGCAGTTGGTGATCTGGAATCATGATGGGGAAAATATCCCTCTCAGGAAGCTGCACCTCATAACTATCACTCCAGTGTTCCTACATTTGCCATCAGCACAAAACACAAACCACACCTTTCTTGGCATTATAAATTTATAATATAAAGCAACTCCTTTCAAAGATATTATCGATTTCACTACCCTATGTTAGTTTTAGTTATGTTTTCTCTGCTTCAGCATGTAAACAGTTAGAGATGTTCTTATCAGCTTTGGCTTTCAGATGAGTTGCTGAAATGAGTTGCTGCTTGAAGTACGTCTGGAAAGTTTATAAAGGAAAAGTGCCTTACCTAAGAAAAAGGGCAGCCAGAGGAAGAACGCCAGCTTCTTCATGTTTTGTTCTTTTTTGAATGAATGCGTCTGGAAAGTTGTTAGCTGTGCTTTCCTAAATGACAATTCTGTGGTCAAGAAATTGCCTTCTGCAGTTTTTATAACTTGGTAAGCAGATAGTTCAGCTGTCATAAAATTTATTGCCCTTTTCTCATTTGAAAATGCAACTTTAAAAAGTGAAATATTAAATAAAACGTTAATAAAATATTAACGTTTTGATGCCCCTAGGTAAGAAGAAGAGTCTTATGTACTTCATAATCATTTCTTAAAGGAAGAATAAAAAGAAGCAATGGCTCTTTAAACAAGCAACCTACCGTACTTTGCAATTTTTCATTATATAAAAACGGGAAATGTTTATTATGGGAAATCAGATCGAAGCAGACCTACTTCCTCAGTGTTATGTTTCTTTGGTCATGTGTATTTATAATCTTCTGCTTTATAAGGTAAAGGTTCCCCTCGCACATACGTGCTAGTCGTTGCCGACTCTAGGGGGTGGTGCTCATCTCCATTTCAAAGCCGAAGAGCCAGTGCTGTCCGAAGTCTCCATGGTCATGTGGCCGGCCTGACTCAACGCCAAAGGCGCACGGAAAGCTGTTACCTTCCCACCAAAAGTGATCCCTATTTTTTCTACTTGCATTTTTACATGCTTTCGAAACTGCTAGGTTGGCAGAAGCTGGGACAAGTAACGGAGCTCACCCCGTTACACGGCAGCACTAGGGATTCGAACTGCTGAGCTGCCGATCTTTCGATCAACAAGCTCAATGTCCTAGCCCCTGAGCCACCGCGTCCATTCTTCTGCTTTATAATGTCATGTAATTACAAAATTGTGAATTACATTTCTATGTCTCCTGAGAATTTAAAGAGGAAAACTTGTATGATAACTTATTTTTTAAATAAGGTACATAAATAATCTCAAAAGACCAGGATGTAACTGCTCTACAGCTTTCCTTAGTCTGATAGGTATTGTACCCACCACAATGAAGAGCACAAAACATTTCATGCACTCAACAGACATCTATGTAACACATTTCCCTAAATGCAAGGGCCATTTCTTATAAACCATTATAAAACAAGACTCACCTGCACTTCCTAGTTGTAGGAAGAGAGTCAATACATTCAGGGGAAGTGGGAGAAAGTAACTGTTCTTCTTCAATAATTTTTGTCAGGAAATTGATGCTTTTTAAAGCAAGTGTTTCAAGATTAGTTACTATACATATTTTAATTTATTATTGGCAATTTTACAACAGCCTGGCTATTAAAATATTTCATAGATGAAAAGAAAATCAAGTATATAAAAATATGCCAAAGTAGTCAAGTTAGTGGCTACAAGCATAGGTTTAAAGTCTCTTCCTCTTTTTTATATACGCTGTGGCTGCCATCTTGACTCTTTAGACTTTTCTTCACAGAAATCCTTGAAGGCAGCTAATTTGGGACATTATGAGAGGTCAGTAAATTTAATTCATCATTTTTCAGTATTTTTTTTCTCATTCAATTTTGCTTAAACAGCAGCCAAACATGCCCACTAAATTAATTTGTTTACTACTTAATGCTCAATGCTTAAGTACAGCTTCTTCTCAACATTCACCTGAAATTTGTATAAGTTCCACTGTATATTTGACAAGAGGTAGAGAAAAGGTCAGGAGCTGAGGAACATAACAAAAATGGCACAATAATAGTTTGGACATTTCCTACTTCATGGTTTCAAGAAACAGCACTTCTGACAAACAACAACAACAACAACAACCCTAAGAAATAGAAAAGATTCTAGTAAGGTAATAATTCAAAGCATGGTGTTTGAAGCCTAACAGAATTCAATGACAACATTAGAATATAGCCTTCATAGGGGCTTAAATATAACATACTTAAAGAGAGTGAGCCTTGGCAGTATTCACTCCCTTAATTCCTTTTAAAAAAGAAAATCCCATTTATTAGAAAGGAGTTACTGTTACAGGTAATCCTTGACTTATGACTACAATTGAGCCCAAAATTTCTATTGCCAAGCGAGACATTTGTTAAGTGAGTTTTGCCCCATTTTACGACCTATCTTGACACAGTTGTTAAGCAAATCATTGCAGCTGTTAAGTTAGTAGCACAGCTGTTAGCTGAAGTTGGCTTCTGCATTGACTTTGCTTATCAGAAGGTCACAAAAGGTGATCACATGACCCTGGGACACTCCAACTGTCATAAGTGTGAGTTAGTTGCTAAGTGTCGGTATTTTGACCATGGGGATGCTGCAAAGGTCATATGTATGAGAAATGATCATAACTCACTTTTTTCAGTGGTGGTGTAACTTTGAATGGTCACTAAACAAACTGTGTAAGTCGAGGACTACCTGTACTTGACTGAAAGGGCAATCTTATAATCTTGAAAATATGAATTTAAGTGCTTCAAAACTCAGAGTGGTCCACCCTTTCAAATCTGGAATACGATAGAAGCACTTTCTTTTTTAAAAAAAGCTTTTACTGATGTTGGCCTTATGTTCCTATTTCCTCACTCCCTCTGTCTCCACTATTTCTTTCCTTTTCCATTTGTGGGCTTACATGGTTTAGTAGCGTGGGTGAAGAATGAGGGTGGAGGAGATGGTGGCTTCCTCTTGGTTCCTGAGATCCTGTTTTGGCTATTAGAGCAAAAGCTGGGACAGATAAGGGAGCTTCACTCAATACCAGGAGTCTGTTTGCAAGGTGAATCTGTTTCTCACCTCCCCAGTTCTCCTCTGACAATCTCTTCCTTCTCTGTTTTTCTTTTCAAGATGTAGCTTAGATGGAACTGAAACTCTCCAGTTCTGTGTATTTCTTAATACATGTACTTTTTAGTTGGAAAATAATGGAGATACACTAGAATGCTGTGACATACTTTGCATCCAAGACAACTGTTACTCACTATTCTTTTAGCACTCCATATATGCTCCAAACATGCTGTATTCTAATTTCCAACAATCAAGAATGCTAAAAAACCAAAAGGAAAACAGGGTTAAAAATAGATAATTTTAAAACATCAACAGTTCTTGTGACCCTGTAAATTTACTTATAAAAATGAGGTCTACTAAAGTACTCAGTTGGCATAGTCCTCTGATGGGAATCAAGGACAGTCAAATCCAGCTGAATACTGAATCCAGTGTCAAACTGCTTTGGGGGGGGGGATCACTTGGTGACCAAAGAAGAGCAGGAATCTCTCCAAAGAAATCTGAACAAAATCTGGGTTTCTCCAGTGCCTCAAGAGCATATTGAAATGTTATAGGGCTACACAACACCTAGCTTGTAAAGCATTCTTTCAAGTAAAACTATACTCTTCTCCTTCCTCTCCTTCTTCCGATCATCACAATAATCTATTTGCTTTCAGATGTGACACTCCAGAGCCTTGGCGCACTGATTTTAAATCTAACACCCAAACAAGGGGGGGAAATGCAATGTTAAAATTGCCTATTTAGGGCCGTGTTTTCGCAGCACAATTCAAAGAGACCTTGTGGATGCCAAAATGACCTGGGAGACTGCTGCTTGCTCACCCTAGTTCAATAGGTGGAACATCCTATAAAATAAATTCAAAGGTTGACATTCCCTCTTCATAAATCTCTCTCTTGTCCTCCTACTCAGTTTCAAAAGCAGCGAATAATGGTAACCGTGTTGTGCTACAATGACCCAAGCTCTGATATTTTTGCATGTGCTTCATAATGTCACTCACATGCACAAACAGGGAGGGGCTTGTGTCACAACAGCACAACACTACTTTTATCAGTTTAACAAATGCTTTGGATGTGGTAGACAGTTGACTTGATGGCTGAATTGCTTGTGGTTTCCCAGTCTTCAAGAATCTGGCAGGTGCCTGGAGAAACTGTGAGGGAACAACGGATTCAGGTCACCCAATCTGCCACTAATCTTATACCCAAAATGCGGGTGGCAGAAGATCATAGATGTCCTGATCAAAGAGAGCATAGCTATCTAGAACATCTTGCCAGACAGCTTTTTCAAATTTATAAAAGTTGAGGTCTCACCACTCTACTTCCAGGCAACTGAATACAACATATATATGACACCTCCCATTCTAGCCCCTACAATAGTCTTGGTGAACTTCATGGCTGAGGGAAGATATAAACCAGTGTTTTCATATAAATGCAGTGAAGTCAGGTCTCAAAATGAATAATAATAATAATAATAATAATAATAATAATAATAATAATAATAATAATAATAATAATAATAATAATAATATTTTAATTTGTATACTGCCCTTCTCCCGAAGGACTCAGGGCGGTGAACAGGCAGATAAAATACAAATACACACAATAATTAAAAACATCCCTTAAAAAACTAATTTAAATGCCCAAATGTTAAAATAACATACTCCCCCATAAAATCACAAAACTTTAAAAACCCATCAAATAAAGATAAAAATCAGGCTAGTCCAGCCATACGAAATAAATAAGTTTTAAGTTCGCGGCGAAAGGTCCTAAGGTCAGGTAATTGTCGAAGTCCGAGGGGAAGTTCGTTCCACAGGGTCGGAGCCCCCACAGAGAAGGCCCTCCCCCTGGGGGCCGCCAGTCGACACTGTTTGGCTGACGGCACCCTGAGGAGTCCCTCTCTGTGGGAGCGTACCGGACGATGGGAGATAGAAGCCGGCAGTAGGCGGTCCCGTAGATAGCCCGGTCCTAAGCCATGGAGCGCTTTAAAGGTGGTAACCAATACCTTGAAGCGCACCCGGAAAACAACAGGTAGCCAGTGCAGTCTGCGCAGGATAGGTGTTATGTGGGAGCTCCGAACCGCTCCCTCAATAACCCGCGCAGCCGCGTTCTGAACTAGCTGAAGTCTCCGGGTGCTCTTCAAGGGGAGCCCCATGTAGAGAGCATTGCAGTAGTCCAGGCGAGAGGTAACGAGAGCATGAGTGACTGTGCATAAGGCATCCCGGTCCAGGAAGGGACGCAACTGGCGGATCAGGCGAACCTGATAAAAAGCTCTCCTGGAGACGGTCGCCAAATGGTCTTCAAAGGACAACCGACCATCCAGGAGCACGCCCAAGTTGCGTACCTTCTCCATCGGGGCCAATGATTCACCCCCGACAGACAGCCGCATCTGCAGCTGACTGTACCGAGGTGCCGGCATCCACAGCCACTCCGTCTTGGAGGGATTAAGTTTGAGCCTGTTCCTCCCCATCCAGACCCGTACGGCTTCCAGACACCGGGACAGCACTTCGACAGCTTCACTGGGGTGGCCCGGGGTGGAAAAGTACAGCTGAGTATCATCAGCGTACAGTTGGTATCTCACCCCAAAGCCACTGATGATCTCACCCAGCGGCTTCATATAGATGTTGAACAGGAGGGGTGAGAGAATCGACCCCTGCGGCACCCCACACATGAGGCACCTTGGAGTCGATCTCTGCCCCCGTCAACACCGTCTGCGTCCGGTCAGAGAGGTAGGAGGAGAACCACCGATAAACGGTGCCTCCCACTCCCAACCCCTCCAACCGGCGCAGCAGGATACCATGGTCGATGGTATCAAAAGCCGCTGAGAGGTCTAATAGGACCAGGGCAGAGGAGTAACCCCTATCCCTGGCCCTCCAGAGATCATCCACCAGTGCGACCAAAGCTGTCTCAGTGCTGTATCCGGGCCGGAAGCCAGACTGGAACAGGTCTAGATAGACAGCTTCATCCAGGTACTGGGGTAGCTGACATGCCACCACACTCTCTACAACCTTCGCCGTGAAGCGAAGATTGGAGACCGGCCGGTAGTTCCCTAAAACAGCTGGGTCCAGGGAAGGCTTCTTGAGGAGGGGTCTCACCACCGCCTCTTTCAAGGCCACGGGAAAGACCCCCTCCCTCAGAGAAGCATTTGTAATCCCCTGGAGCCAGCCTCGTGTCACCTCCTGAGTAGCCAGTACTAACCAGGAGGGGCACGGATCCAGTAAACATGTGGTGGCGTTCAGCCTACCCAGCAACCTGTCCATGTCCTCGGGAGTCACAGGATCAAAGTCATCCCAAACCACCTCAACAAGACGGGCCTCAGAACCCTCGCCTGGATCTACCCAATTTTGATCCAATCCGTCCCGAAGCTGAACGATTTTGTCGTATAGATAACCGTTAAACTCCTCGGCACGCCCTTGTAGGGGGTCCTCCCGCCCCTCCTGTTGAAGGAGCGAGCGGGTCACCCGAAACAGGGCGGCCGGGCGGTTATCTGCCGACGCAATGAGGAGGAAGCGTAGCGCGCCCTCATTGCCACTAGGTAGGTCCTACTATAGGACCTAACTAGTGTCCGGTCAGCCTCAGAGCGGCTGGATCTCCAGGCACTCTCTAGGCGTCTTCTCCAGCGCTTCATCTCCCTCAGCTCCTCGGAGAACCAAGGAGCTGGTTGAGACCAGCGCCGAGTAGAGGCCGCAAAGGCACGACACGGTCCAAAGCTCCAGCCGTGGCCTGTTCCCAGGCCGCAACTAGTTCTTCAGTCGAGTCGTGGGCCAGGTGCTCGGGAAACGGCCCAAGCTCCGTCAGGAACCTCTCCGGGTCCATCAGGCGCCTGGGACGGAACCAGCGCATTGGTTCCGTCTCCCTGCGGTGGTGGGTAGCGGTCAGAAAGTCTAGACGAAGGAGAAAATGATCTGACCATGACAAAGGTTCAACAACTAAATCATTTAAAACCAGATCATTAGACCACTGGCCAGAGATAAAAATCAGGTCTAGGGTGCCTCCCCCGACGTGGGTAGGGCCGTCAATTAACTGAATCAGGTCCAAGGCCGTCATGGAAGCCATGAACTCCTGAGCTGCCGAAGATGCTACGCCGGCTGATGGCAAATTGAAATCCCCCATGACCAACAGTCTGGGGGTTTCAACTGCCAACCCGGCCAGCAACTCCAACAGCTCAGGCAGGGCTGTAGTCACGCAGCAAGGAGCCAGGTACGTAATCAACAAGCCCACCTGAGTCCTACGACCCCACTTCACGTAGAGGGATTCACACCCAGCTATCTGAGGCACAGTGGTTTTCCTCGGCTCGAGACTCTCCTTAATAATAACCGCCACCCCTCCACCCCTACCCTGGGCCCTTGGCTGATGGAATGCTCGGAAACCTGGTGGGCACATCTCCACTAGGGGGACCCCCCTTCGGTGCCCAACCATGTCTCCGTAATGCCCATAACGTCCGTGGTCCCTTCCTGAATAAGATCTGAAATCAGGGGGGCTTTATTAACCGCAGACCTGGCATTACATAACATCAGCCGAAGGCCCAGGTCCCGATTACTCTGGCCACTCGGGTCACGGGAAATTCCTGGGGGGCCGGAGCACGCAATTGCTCGTAAACAGCGAGGGCGAGCCCCCGAAACCTGATGTGCCCCCCCTTCCGTCATATCTGCCTCTCCCACTTACCGTAGTAATAGCTCGACCCTGACAAACTGGAACGACACCCCTCGCCACAACCCCAGGACTTATCAAGTTACCACCGCGAACACATGGTGGACCTAGCCCCCTCCCTGACGGGTTTTCCCCCCCACCCATCCACCCCCCCCATTAAAATTCCCATTAAAACTTCCCTTAAAAAATGGTTAAAACAATTAATTAAAAATCCCCTAAGTCTCCTATTTTTGGCATGCCACCTCTCGGGGTTCCAAAACCCATCCTCAAGATGGGCCCTCGATAGTGTAGGGGGCCAAACCCACAAGAGAGGGCAAGAAGGTCAGCCGCTGTGAATGTCCGCATAATAAGAGTCCGGCATGTAATGATTCTTCTAAGTAAATATCTTTATTGTTCCCTACTATAGACAGAGTCTTGCCAAACTATAGCAGTCTGCTATCTACACAAGGGTATATTCAGAGCACTTGAAGGCAGGACAATGGACAACAGATGGAGGCTTATTAAAGAGAGATCCAATCTATCCTAGAACTAAGAAGAAAGTTTCTGACAGTGAGAAGAATTGATCAGAGGAATGGTTTGCCTTCAGAAGTTGTGGGTGCTTCAAGGTTTTTAAGAAGAAGTTGGACAAATATTTGTCTGACATGGTATAGAGTCACTTCCAGCTCTTTTATTCTGTTAACTATAAGGGAGGAACTGTCTTTACCATTTTTCTCTCACACAAATTACCTGAACTGTCTCTTACTCTTCTGGAATGCACTCCCTTCCTCCTGGGAATGCAACCCACTACATTCCATCAGAAGCACACTGTCAGACCTGCCTCAGCTTGAACCTTGAAGCAAGACCTATCTTTGACTCCATTTGTTGAGAAAGGTATAATTTACTAAAAGTCAAGTGATATACAATAAAGCAAAGCCAGAACTGAAACTCATGCACCAAATTCTCCAAGTGTAAATTCCCTCTTAGCTACTTCCCATTTCTCCATTTCTCCCGTCATCCAATCATATTCAAAGAAGATACAGTGAAGAGTAAAGTTTTCTCCCCTCGCATCCAGCTCTCCCCCCACCCAGAGTTCAGGGCAGACTGGTACCCAGTGATAGCAGAGAGCAGACAAGAGGTGGCAGTTCTGACATTCAGACAGACTTGGAAAAAAGGGCTAAGCCTGACACACACACACAGCACAACTTTCTTATAGGATGTTAACTATAAGGTTTGTTGGATCCCAAGTGCATCATATTTGGGTATTTTAGAGCAATCTATCCTATCATGAATTTCTAAAGTAGATTTTTTTTTTTGTTTGTCTTCCACTGTCCAAAAAAAAAAAGAGTTATCTCTTGTTCAAACAAAAGGAAATATTTAAAGTACTCTGCTGCCGCCTGCTGGACATAATAAAAATTTACAAGAATCTCAAAAAAAGTTAAATGCATTCATTATAGGAGTGTTTTGCATCCACAATTGAAGAAAAAAACTTGAGTACTTGCTTATTGTCACCAGCTGCATTACGCATCCTCTGCAACAGGTGATTGAGACAAGAAGAGGAGAATTAATAGGTAATTAATAATACTAAGAAGTTATTGTGATGATGATGATGATGTCATTAAGTTGAATGACATCATTTATGACATAAAATGACATCATTTTAATAAAATGACATCATTTTAATGACATTAAGTTGAATTAAGCTGTAGCCATTCAACCAACAGCCATCCAACCAACAATCCAACCAGCCATCCAACCAGCCATCCAAACAGCCATCCAAACAGCCATCCAAACAGCCATCCAAACAGCCATCCAAACAGCCATCCAAAGAGCCATCCAAAGAGCCATCCAAAGAGCCATCCAAACAGCCACCCAACAATCCACCCAAACAGCCATACAATCAACCATCCATCCAAACAACCTAACTACCATCCAACCGTCTGTACAACCATCTGTTGTACACAACCCCCAACCTACTAACATCCAAAACTAGGTATGCACGCCCCTTACCTCTTCAACACCAATCACTTCAGATCTCAAATGCAAATTGATAAATGCAAGAAGCATAGTCAACAAATTACCTGAATTTATCCTCTTATTAAACAGTGGCATATTTGATATCATTTTTGTTTGTGAAACATGGCTGAACTCATCCCTTCCTGACTCCATTATCTCAAACAAAGAATATCAAGTCTATCGATCAGATCGTGAAAACCGAAGAGATGGCGGAGTGGCTATCTTTACAAAAGTCACTGAATCTAAAAATATCCAAGTAGCACATAAACTCTCTCTTCCTGAAACTATAGTATCGACCTATCCCTTGACACTACTCTTGATTCTTACTATGCTACAGAGCCCCTGACTATGACATTACCCATGCAAATATGCTAACCTCAATGCTAACATGGGCTACTTCTTGCCCATATCCTCTCATCTTCCTGGGTGACCTAAATCTACCTCTCATTAACTGGACAACTAATGAATGTTCAACTGACCCAATCCATATTACACTATACAACGCTGTTACAAACCTAGGTCTTGAACAACTTGTAACTAACAATACAAGACTCAACAACTGCCTTGACCTTATCTTCTGCAAAAATTCAAACTCAATTTACGGACTACAAATTAAAGAACCTTTTTCCAACAGTGACCACTGCATGATTGATTTACTTATAAAAATGAGGTCTACTAAAGTATTCAGTTGGCATAGTCCTCTGATGGGAATCAAGGACAGTCAAATCCAGCTGAATACTGAATCCAGTGACAAACTGCTTTGGGGGGGGGGATCACTTGGTGACCAAAGAAGAGCAGGAATCTCTCCAAAGAAATCTGAACAAAATCTGGGTTTCTCCAGTGCCTCAGGAGCATATTGAAATGTTATAGGGCTACACAACACCTAGCTTGTAAAGCATTCTTTCAAGTAAAACTATACTCTTCTCCTTCCTCTCCTTCTTCCGATCATCACAATCATCTATTTGCTTTCAGATGTGACACTCCAGAGCCTTGGCGCACTGATTTTAAATCTAACACCCAAACAAGGGGGGGAAATGCAGTGTTAAAATTGCCTATTTAGGGCCATGTTTTCACAGCACAATTCAAAGAGACCTTGTGGATGCCAAAATGACCTGGGAGACTGCTGCTTGCTCACCCTAGTTCAATAGGTGGAACATCCTATAAAATAAATTCAAAGGTTGACATTCCCTCTTCATAAATCTCTCTCTTGTCCTCCTACTCAGTTTCAAAAGCAGCGAATAATGGTAACCGTGTTGTGCTACAATGACCCAAGCTCTGATATTTTTGCATGTGCTTCATAATGTCACTCACATGCACAAACAGGGAGGGGCTTGTGTCACAACAGCACAACACTACTTTTATCAGTTTAACAAATGCTTTAATGGCTGAATTGCTTGTGGTTTCCCAGTCTTCAAGAATCTGGCAGGTGCCTGGAGAAACTGTGAGGGAACAACGGATTCAGGTCACCCAATCTGCCACTAATCTTATACCCAAAATGCTGGTGGCAGAAGATCATAGATGTCCTGATCAAAGAGAGCATAGCTATCTAGAACATCTTGCCAGACAGCTTTTTTCAAATTTATAAAAGTTGAGGTCTCACCACTCTACTTCCAGGCAACTGAATACAACATATATATGACACCTCCCATTCTAGCTTCTACAACAGTCTTGGTGAATTTCATGGCTGAGGGAAGATATAAACCAGTGTTTTCATGTAAATGCAGTGAAGTCAGGTCCCAAATGAAGGACGTAATGATTCTTCTAAGTAAATGTCTTTATTGTTCCCTACCTATAGACAGAGTCTTGCCAAACTATAGCAGTCTGCTATCTACACAAGGGTATATTCAGAGCACTTGAAGGCAGGACAATGGACAACAGATGGAGGCTTATTAAAGAGAGATCCAATCTATCCTAGAACTAAGAAGAAAGTTTCTGACAGTGAGAAGAATTGATCAGTGGAATGATTTGCCTTCAGAAGTTGTGGGTGCTTCATCCCTGGAGGTTTTTAAGAAGAAGTTGGACAAATATTTGTCTGACATGGTATAGAGTCTCCTGAAGGTCCTTTCCAGCTCTTTTATTCTGTTAACTATAAGGGAGGAACTGTCTTTACCATTTTTCTCTCACACAAATTACCTGAACTGTCTCTTACTCTTCTGGAATGCACTCCCTTCCTCCTGGGAATGCAACCTACTACATTCCATCAGAAGCACACTGTCAGAGACCTGCCTCAGCTTGAACCTTGAAGCAAGACCTATCTTTGACTCCATATGTTGAGAAAGGTATAATTTACTAAAAGTCAAGTGATATACAATAAAGCAAAGCCAGAACTGAAACTCATGCACCAAATTCTCCAAGTGTAAATTCCCTCTTAGTTACTTCCCATTTCTCCATTTCTCCCATCATCCAATCATATTCAAAGAAGATGCAGTGAAGAGTAAAGTTTTCTCCCCTCGCATCCAGCTCTCCCCCCACCCAGAGTTCAGGGCAGACTGGTACCCAGTGATAGCAGAGAGCAGACAAGTGGTGGCAGTTCTGACATTCTGACAGACTTGGAAAACAGGGCTAAGCCTGACACACACACAGCACAACTTTCTTATAGGATGTTAACTGTAAGGTTTGTTGGATCCCAAGTGCATCATATTTGGGTATTTTAGAGCAATCTATCCTATCATGAATTTCTAAAGTAGATTTTTTGTTTGTTTGTTTGTCTTCCACTGTCCCAAAAAAAAAAGTTATCCCTTGTTCAAACAAAAGGGAATATTTAAAGTACTCTGCTGCTGCCTGCTGGACATAATAAAAACTACAAGAATCTCAAAAAAGTTAAATGCATTCATTATTGGAGTGCTTTGCATCCACAATTGAAGAAAAAAACTTGAGTACTTGCTTATTGTCACCAGCTCTGTCACCAGCTTACACATCCTCTGCAACAGGTGATTGAGAAAAGAAGAGGAGAATTAATAGGTAATTAATAATACTAAGAGGTGGTTATTATTATTATTATTATTATTATTATTATTATTATTATTATTATTATTATTCATTAAGTTGTGGTCATGTGGTCAATGTGGAGATGGAAAAATCAGCCACAGCCTTTTGCTCCCCCACTTGCTATTTTCTTGCGGCATTTGCTTTCATGCCTTTTGTTGTTCCTACCTAATAAATGGAGGCTGGCAAAACAAAGCAGTGTTTTCCCGTCTAAAAAGATCACAAGAATAGGATATGAATATTCAAGGAGATGGATATTGCTTGTCAACAGGAAACTGTCCCACCCGGCCAGTTCCAAATGAGATACCATAGTGCAGAGCTTAGTTTTAACAAGTTCTACCTGCACAGCCTTAGGAAGATCTATGGCATCCTTCTGAGACATGCTTCTGATATCTCTTTCACATGCAAATGCATACCCAATCCTAATTGATTAACATAACATAACATCAGAGTTGGAAGGGACCTTGGAGGCCTTCTAGTCCAACCCCCTGCCCAGGCAGGAAACCCTATATACCATCTCAGTCAGATGGTTATCCAACATTTTCTTAAAAATTTCCAGTGTTGGAGCATTCACAACTTCTGAAGGCAAGTCGTTCCACTTATTAATTGTTCTAACTGTCAGGAAATTTCTCCTTAGTTCTAAGTTGCTTCTTTCTTTGATCAGTTTCCACCCATTGCTTCTTGTTCTACCCTCAGGTGCTTTGGAGAACAGCCTGACTCCCTCTTCTTTGTGGCAGCCCCTGAGATATTGGAACACAGCTATCATGTCTCCCCTAGTCCTTCTTTTTGTTAAACTAGACATACCCAGTTCCTGCAATCGTTCTTCATATGTTTTATCCTCCAGTCCCCTAATCATCTTTGTTGCTCTTCTCTGCACTCTTTCTAGAGTCTCAACATCTTTTTTACATCGTGGCGACCAAAACTGGATGCAATATTCCAAGTGTGGCCTTACCAAGGCATTATAAAGTGGCACTAACACTTCACGTGATCTTGATTCTATCCCTCTGTTTATGCAGCCCAGAACTGTGTTGGCTTTTTTAACAGCTGCTGCACACTGCTGGCTCATATCTAAATGGTTATCCACTAGGACTCCAAGATCCCTCTCACAGGTACTACTATTGAGCAAGGTACCACATATCCGGTACTGGTGCATTTTGTTTTTTTGGCCTAAATGTAGAACCTTACTTTTTTCACTGTTGAATTTCATTTTGTTATTGATTATTTGATTATTATGTGCCATCAAGTCAGTGTTGATTTTTAGAATCTGAATGGATAGATTTTTTTTTCTCCATGATGATCAGACCCTAATCCAGCGATCTGCAAACTTGGCTCTTTTAAGACTTGTGGACTTCAACTCCAAGAGCTCCTCAGCCAGCAAAGCAAAGCAAAGTCCATAAGTCTTAAAAGACGCAAGTTTGCAGACCCTTGCCCTAATCTGATCTGTCAGCTGTACCCATCGGGCCTCCTGGCTATTGTAACTGAGCCTGTCTCTCTTGCTGATAGTCACACTCTTCTTCTCTTTGCTTACATGCATTTAAGGCATCCAAATTATTTTCGAAACCATTTTGCCCAGCTCATTGCTGAGCTGTAGTGATCATCACCCATCTTTGCATCAGCAAAACAAAAACAAAAACCTATACCAGGACACAATTTGTCAATCCCTCCCCTGCTTCTGTTGTCCCTGTTTCCAGTATTTGCATGCTGCCCTGAACCATAACAAGAGGGAAATTACTACTTTAACTCCAATCTGCAGCTAAGATTTGAATTCATATGATAGGGAAGAAGTAATGTCATGGGGCCTGGCCAAAATAAGATGCTGCCCAGGCATGCTTTTGCTTTGGTGGTTTGGACTTGGGCTCCGCTTCTGATATGCGGTTTTATAATTCAAGCAAGTTTCCAAAGGCTTGTTCCATCTTTAAGGATTCTAAGATGGATGGATGAATGGATGGATGGAAGGAAGGAAGGAAGGAAGGAAGGAAGGAAGGAAGGAAGGAAGGAAGGAAGGAAGGAAGGAAGGAAGGAAGGACCAAAACATATTATAGTACACATTAAATATATCATTCACCTAAATTAAAATAACTCATTAAACATTGGCACATGAAATATTAATCAGTCTTACCACTGCATTGACAGAATACTCATTCATAAACAGGAAGTCAATATATACTTGTAACTCCACATTAACCATCTTTCCAGCTCTAAGTATGTACCCATAATTCTCCATAGCGTGATTCATTCTATACTTTTGATATAGAATTCAAAAACATAATTGCATCTTTAAGCAACAGCGATCTCTATAGTATCATTTTCTAAACGTTGTAAATACCAAACCAAAATGATACTAATTGAACAACCTCACATTATGTCTGCACACGTTCCTCATCCATATTGGATTTTCAACCTAAAGGGGTCGGTAATCAGCTTTTTCTAATGTTTTCTGTGGAATATAGTAGACACAGAAAAGAAGTTTGTGTTGAATTAGTTTCATTGTATGATCAAAGGAGATATATTTAGTAGATGTTAAGAATCATTGTTATTGAAGGCAAGAGGAGAAGGGGACAGCAGAAGATGAGATAGCTAGATATTGTCATTGATGCAGGGTGCAGACTTAAGGAGACAGTGGAAGATGGGGGAGGCTGGTGTGCTATGGGAGTCGCAAAGAATCAGACTTGGCAGCAAAACAACAACAACAACAAAATCTTTGCTATTGAATCACTAGTATAGAATATTCTAGTTCTTCGTTCCATAGTTCTTAAAAATAATGAATTTCTATCTTATGAATAAACTTCAGTTGTTTTTATTGAAATATAATGTAAGGTTAAATATAACTACAACACATTCTAGTAATATTGAAATTATAATTCAGGAAATGCATCTGAACCAAGCTGCAAATACAACCGGTGTTTTAACTGAATATTTTGGCCCATTGCCATTTAATGTTTTAATGATTTGCAAAGTAATTATATTACTAAAAAGGGAGCTGAATGGTGTTGTGGTTAAGGCATCAGGCTAGAAATTCTGTGCATTCTTCTAATCCGTCTTAGGCACAAAGCCACCAGAGTGGCCTTAAACCAGTCACTTTCTCTCAACCCCAGGAAAGAGGCAAGGGCAAACCACTGTTCAAAACATTACTGCTAAGAAAATTTCAGGCACTTTATCCAGACCCAATTCAATGGAAGGAAAACAAAGTATTTCAAACATAGAATAATAGAGTCATATGCTTGAAAAAGACCTTAGATGTCATCTAGCCCAATCCCCTGTCCATAGCAAGATCCTCTCAGCCCCTCAAACCATTTTGACAGATGGCCATTGATCCTCTAACACCTCCCACCCCCCCAAATCAAAAGAGAACTCACCACTTCATGTGACAACCCGTTCCACTGGCTTACAGCTTGTGCAACCAGGGAGCTCCTTCTGATTTCTAACCTGCACCTACTTCCTTGGTGTTTGATTTGAATGCCTACTGATTCTGGCACTGCCCTCTGGGGCCACAAACAAGAGCACTCCCTATTTTTTCTGAAATCCCTTCTGACCTTTGAAGACTGCTATCATAGCTTCTGTAGGCTAAAGAACCCTAAACAACATTTTGCACTCTTTCCTTCCTTCCTTCCTTCCTTCCTTCCTTCCTTCCTTCCTTCCTTCCTTCCTTCCTTCCTTCCTTCTTTCTTTCTCCCTCTCCCTCTCCCTCTCCCTCTCTCTCTCCTGTTTATTTGTTTGACTTATTTGGCATCCATCTCACCTTGAGATGGCATTTTTGGCATTAAAACCCAATAAAACATTGCAACAATAAATACTCATAATAACAATATTAAATAATGATTAGAAAGATGGGGAAAGATGCAAACAGGGAGAAGTGGATCTGCCTTAATCCATCATCCACTTCCAGTGTGATGCGTCCTGTTGGGGTCCCAAGCCAACTGGCCGAGCCAGGTCTTCAGGCCCTTATGGAAGGTCAGAAAGATGGAAGCAGATCTCACCTTGGGGGCAAAATATTCCAAAGGGCAGGAGCCATGGCAGAAAAGGCTCTTCTCCTGAAGTCCATCAGCTGAAATTCCTTGACCAACAGTCAGCAGTATGCTCCTTCTGCCAGTGCAGGTGGGGTGGACCAATCCCATTTGAGATGGTTCCTCAGGTAGCTTAGACCCATGCCATGCAGGGCTTTAAAGACAACAACCAATATCTTGAATTGCTTCTGGAAGCAAAACAGTAACCAGCGTAGCTTGCAGAAAAGCAGTTAACAGGGCGCTCTAGGGGTCCCAAGAATTGCCCGTGCCACTGCACTCTGCGCCAGCTGTCTCTTCGGAATGCTTCCCCAAGTGTACCCCATGTAGAGTGCATTGCAATAGTTCAAGTGCGAGATGACCAGGGCTTGAGGAACTGAATGTGTGGATTAGAATCTGGTCTAATTCATCAATGTCCTTTTGGAATTGTGATGCTCAGAACTGGGCTACAGCCTCCCAACCAGGATCTGATAAGAGTAGAATAGAACAATTAGTTCCTAACAATTAATAATCTTATTTTCTCACTATCTGGACCAGGGGTGGGTTCTACTTACCTTTACTACCGGTTCACATCGTGCCCGTGTGCATGCGCTTTCTGCGCTTGCTGGCACACACGCTCTTCTGAGCATGCACAGAAGAATTTTGATGAAGTTTGGGTCAGTGGGTGGAGTCTCCCACCTGTTTCACTACTGGTTCTATAGAACTGGTCAGAACCGGGGGCAACCCAACACTGATCTGGACTCTATGTTCCTGTTATAGAATTAGTGCACTCATTTACCTTCTTAGCAGCTGCATCACACTGCTGGTTCGAGGTTGACAAAGAAACCCAGATCTTTTTTCTAATGTACTACTTCCAGGCCAGATTTCCCCATCCTATACTTATGCCTTAGGATTTTTTTCTCAGTCAGATGCAAGGACTTCACATTTCTCCCTGTTCGATGTCATCCCACAGATAGTCCTTGAGTCAGAATGAACAGCTCAGCAACTCAGACTGAAATTTCCTTAGCTAAGTGATATAGTCCTAAACCGTGATGTTATGTGACTGCATTGCTTAGTGACAGCAATCCTACCAGTCCCTGTTGCCATCGTTAACTGAATTCCAACAGTTGTTAGCCAAGGACCCAACCAATCTAAGCTATTCCCGCCCAGCCCCACAGCTGCTCACAGGAGTCCATAACCACCCCAGCCCAGCAGCATAGCATAGAGCTTCAGCCATAGCAACTTTTGTTGCTCTGTGCTTTAAGAACCCTGCCGCCCTATGTGTTTTGCTCCCACCGCTGATGATGCCTGCCTGGTCTGGCCAGGGGCCAGCAGCAGGAGCAAAAAGGGGAGGCAAAGGTCAAGATGGGGGGAGTCTTTGTGCAGGACAGCAGTGACCTTGACAGGGGCCCAAAATGTGCAGAGATGGGAGGGGAGGGGAAAAATAGGCAGGTGAGGGAAGTTGAAGAACCCTGCAATCTTAAATATAGGCAGGCTGCCCAGCACCCAAGTTTTGATTCTGTAATTTCAGGGGTACTGCAATGGCCATAACTTTGGAGACCAAGAGTAAGTACCAGCCATTCAGCTCCATTGTAAACTTTGAACCGTAACTGAATTCAAGGGCTGTATGACTCAAGAGCTATATTTAGCCCACTGGCCAAGCCTGGATAGATTTTTTTTGTGTGTGTGCAATACTTTCTCTTTCACTGAAGTGTCAGCACTTGTTCCTCCTCTATATTAACTGAAAATTCATTAAATACTCTTTATCCAAGTCACTGGTAAAATTTCAAACCTGCCAGGACCCAAATTGCAGCCCCATGATACTCCACTGGATGTTTCCTCTAAGCTGAAACAGAGCCATAAATGAGCACTCTTTGGATGTGATCATTCAGCCAAGTGTGAGTCCATCTTGGAGTAGTATCACCTAATCCTTATTTTACCATGAGAAACTCCGTTAATAGCTTTGGTGAAGTCCAGCTACACTATGCCTGTAGCATTTCTACAATCTACTAAGCTAGAAACTCTATTGGATAAGGAGATAAGGCATTATTTGTTTATGATAGACTCATGCTGGCTTCTGTTAATTGTAGCCTGCCTAAATGCTCACAAACATGCTATTTAATAATCTGAAGCTTTGCTAGAACACATGACAAGTTGACAGGTCTATAATCATTTTACTTCCCTTTTCTGGAGAAGGAGATAACATTGACTCTCTAGTCTTCTGAAATCTTCCTGGCCCTCCAGGAACAATCTGAGATTACAAAGAACAGTTAGGCAGTCATTACTAGTTTCTTCAAAAACCCAGGATATAGTTCATCTGGCCCTGGAGACCCATGTTTGTTTAAATCAGCTAAAATCTTTTTTAAAATCTTCTTTTCTAGTCTAAATTGTGGTTTTCTCTTTCCCCTGAGGCATCTTGATGACCAGCTAGGGCTCTCTCCTCTGAGAAAATACAGATGCAAAATAGTTCTGCTTTCTCACCCTTTTGTCTATCCAATGCAGGGGTCTCCAACCTTGGCAACTTTAAGACTTGTGGACTTCAACTCCCAGAGTTCCTCGGCCATCAAAGCAAAGCTGGCTGAGGAACTCTGGGAGTTGAAGTCCACAAATCTTAAAGTTGCCAAGGTTGGAGACCCCTGATCCAGTGGATCTTCTTTGCCCATTCTTTGCCTTCTAATCCGCCCATAGAACCCATTTTCTACATTTCTGGAATTTCCTCTGAGATATAGCTTATTCCAAGTTTTTAGCCTTTCTGACAATTTCCACACTATCTGGAGACTACATTGTATGGCTCTCTATCCTCTTCCTTGTACAGCATATAACACTTTTTCTTTTCAGCATTCCACACACTGACATCTTTAGACTTCTCCCATTTCTCCTTCTTATATGAATTGTTTGCAACACATAATCTTGATTCACTTTCACCATTGCCATTTTGACCTGTCTCACCCCCACGTCTCACTGCCACTCCTGAATCAGAAAATAAGTGGTTTCATTGGGCTTATAATCAACACATTTTCCCTATCCATTTCCATAAAACTTTGATGTGGGCAACACTCTAGATTTGAAGGTATTAGAGAAAACAAGTATACTTCAGAATTTAAGTCAATATACGTTATCTTTTTACTTAAGAGCAGGAAGCGGCAAACCTATCAGTATTAGCTTCTCTAACAATTAATCAGTGGAACAACTTCCTCCAGAAGTTATGGATGCTCCAACACTGGAAGTTTTTAAGAAGAGATTGGACAACCATTTGTCTGAAATGATATATGGTTTCCTGCCAGAGCAGGATGTTCGACTAGAAGACCTCAAAGGTCCTTTCCAACTCTATTATTCTATTCTATTCTATTCTATTCTATTCTATTCTATTCTATTCTATTCTATTCTATTCTATTCTTAGGTTTTTTTCATTCATTATGTTCAGTTCATTCTCCTATTACAGGTTGTCTTTGCTTAACAACCAGTCATTTAGTTACAACCAGTCATTTAGTTAGATTGAAGTTGCAACAGACTACCCCAGGGCTACTTAAGAACAATTTTCAAAGTTCTAATGGCTGCCTCCCACTCACTAACCCTCCTCCATAGTCAAATGATCTCATTTTGGGCAGTTGGTGGTTTCTAAAGGTTTATGCATTATTGTAATGACCACACAGTTGAATTACTGTGCTAAATTCAGTGGTACATACATTTCAAAGAATATTTGAACTTTGGTTCATGTATTGGTATAGAATTATAAAAGTAGTTAAATTCACATAAATTTATATTTGATTAGACATTCAAATATGAATTAAATGAATATGTTCCCTATTCCTACTTGAGATTAATATGGTTCTCTCCCCTCTGATTAAACATGCAGAGGACTTCTCTGCTAATCTTTATCTATCTATCTATCTATCTATCTATCTATCTATCTATCTATCTATCTATCTATCTATCTATCTATCTATCATCTATCATATATTTATTCAGCCAGCTAGCTAGCTATCATCTATCTATCTATCTATCTATCATCATATATTTATTCAGCTAGCTAGCTAGCTATCATCTATCTATCTATCTATCTATCATATATTTATTCAGCTAGCTAGCTATCATCTATCTATCTATCTATCTATCTATCTATCATATATTTATTCAGCTAGCTAGCTAGCTATCATCTATCTATCTATCTATCTATCTATCTATCATATATTTATTCAGCTAGCTAGCTAGCTATCATCTATCTATCTATCTATCTATCATATATTTATTCAGCCAGCTAGCTAGCTATCATTTATCTATCTATCTATCTATCTATCTATCTATCTATCTATCTATCTATCTATCTATCTATCTATCTATCTATCTATCTATCTATCTACCTACCTACCTACCTACCTACCTACCTATCATATATTTATTCAGCTAGCTAGCTAGCTATCATCTATCTATCTATCTATCTATCATCATATATTTATTCAGCTAGCTAGCTAGCTATCATCTATCTATCTATCTATCTATCATATATTTATTCAGCTAGCTAGCTATCATCTATCTATCTATCTATCTATCTATCTATCATATATTTATTCAGCTAGCTAGCTAGCTATCATCTATCTATCTATCTATCTATCTATCATATATTTATTCAGCTAGCTAGCTAGCTATCATCTATCTATCTATCTATCTATCATATATTTATTCAGCCAGCTAGCTAGCTATCATTTATCTATCTATCTATCTATCTATCTATCTATCTATCTATCTATCTATCTATCTATCTACCTACCTACCTACCTACCTACCTATCATATATTTATTCAGCTAGCTAGCTAGCTATCATCTATCTATCTATCTATCTATCTATCTATCTATCATATATTTATTCAGCTAGCTAGCTAGCTATCATCTATCTATCTATCTATCTATCATATATTTATTCAGCTAGCTAGCTATCATCTATCTATCTATCTATCTATCTATCTATCTATCATATATTTATTCAGCTAGCTAGCTATCATCTATCTATCTATCTATCTATCTATCTATCTATCTATCTATCTATCATATATTTATTCAGCTAGCTAGCTAGCTATCATCTATCTATCTATCTATCTATCATATATTTATTCAGCTAGCTAGCTATCATCTATCTATCTATCTATCTATCTATCTATCTATCTATCTATCTATCTATCTATCTATCTATCATATATTTATTCAGCTAGCTAGCTATCATCTATCTATCTATCTATCTATCTATCTATCTATCTATCTATCTATCTATCTATCATATATTTATTCAGCTAGCTAGCTAGCTATCAACTATCTATCTATCTATCTATCATATATTTATTCAGCTAGCTAGCTAGCTATCATCTATCTATCTATCTATCTATCTATCTATCATATATTTATTCAGCTAGCTAGCTAGCTATCATCTATCTATCTATCTATCTATCTATCTATCTATCTATCATATATTTATTCAGCTAGCTAGCTATCATCTATCTATCTATCTATCTATCTATCTATCTATCTATCTATCTATCTATCTATCTATCATATATTTATTCAGCTAGCTAGCTAGCTATCATCTATCTATCTATCTATCTATCTATCTATCTATCTATCTATCTATCTATCTATCTATCTATCTATCTATCACAGTACTTACATACTGTCTCAGTCAATGTAGCATAGTTTCCAAGCCATATGCAGGAAGCAAACAAATAATCCTAAATCCACATGAAAACATTTTTTATTTTATTATTTATTTATTACTGTATACAAACTTATTTGGCCAACCTTCTTAATCGAATAATTCTGGGTGGTGAGCACACATAAATATAAAAATCCACTTATATAAATAATAGATGAAACAATTAAAAGAAACTAAATAGAAATACATTCCACAAACAGCACAAGTAAAAATAATAATCTTCTGACCCTAAAGCCAGGGGGAAGATATTGGTTTCTAAGGCCTTTCAAAAAGCCTCCAGGATTGGGGCCATTCAAACTTCATAATGATAGCGATTAGGTGGTTGCCCATCATCCCGTTATGAGCCAAAGGCCCTTTGAAACAAAATGGTTTCCTGAGCCTTCAGGAATCACCTGGTGTATCACTAAGGCACAGCATGCAGACCACGAGGGCTACTGTGGAATGATTACTTTAATTTGTGGGGTTTTTTTGGTGGTGGGATCCTCAGCAAACCCTCTTTAAGATGCTTTGGACAAATGAAGAGAACCATACTTGGCAAGCAAGTTCCTCCCAACTCCCCTCAAAAGTGGTAAATTATTACACTGTAAAAGTGCAACTCATTCCATGGGAAATAGAAGATTAATTTCATTTTAATCTATTTTCAATAAGATGTTACTAGTAGCCTATATGAGACCTTGGGCAGTTTTATTCTTATTCTTATCTTCATAACATAACATTCATAATAGGCAATAGACGTTTTATTTAAAATGTCAGAAGGTACAGGAAGCCCTTAGGTTACAACCATTCATTTAAAGTTATGGGTACTTTGAGTTCCAGCCATGACAACATCCTGGTGATCACATGATCACAATTTTCAATGTCTCCCTGCTGCCTTCCCGCAAGCAAAGACAACAGAGAAACCAGCAGGAAATTGAAAGTCAGGCTCACATAAGGTCCTCACTTAACACTCACAGACTCCTTACTTAATGACAACAACCAGGACCACCAGAATTGTAGTCACTAAACAATATGCTCATGTGACATCATGCTTTATGATCGCATTGTTTAGGTGTAGCCTTTCTGGTCCCAGTTGCCATTGTAAGCTGAGGAGTACCTGCATTGTAAATTCAAATCCACTTGTTCCCACAAGAGGTCACTGGTGTCTTGTATTGTTTTATTTTCAAACTTTTCTTCTGTGACCTGGTTTGAACTTGAATGGGAAGCCACTAGGAAATCTCAAGGCAATGGGATAGACTGAAGAGTCCAAAGTATTTCAGAAGGCTATAGTGGCAAATCACTTTCATGCTGTGGTTAAGACAACAAGATGGATTTTTCCAGTGGTGAAATCCAAATTTTTTACTACCAGTTCTGTGGGTGTGGCTTGGTGGGCATGGCTTGGTGGACATGGCAGGGGAAGAATACTGCAAAATCCCTATTCCCTCCCCACTCCAGGGGGAAGGATATTGCAAAATCTCCATTCCCACCCCACTCTGGGGCCAGCCAGAAGTAGTATTTGCCGGTTCTCCGAACTGTTTAAAATTTCTGCTACTGGTTCTCCAGAACCTGTCAGAACCTGCTGGATTTCACCCCTGGATTTTTTGCTGAAGTTTCCAAGAGTTCAGCTTAGCTCCAGAAAGAATTTTCTTTGAAGCAGCTGCAGCAATGGATGGAACAGATTACTTTTTAAACAAAGAATGTTAACTTATTTACTCTGGTTCATTCTCATTAAGCTTTTCATGCTCTATGCTCTATACTCTATTATATTTTGATAATATTTAGTTTTAATCTGGGTTTTAAATGTTTATTTATTATATTGTTCTATATTGTTTTAATATGCCTGTGAACCGCCCTGAGTCCTATGGGAGATGGTGCGGTATATAAGTTTAATAAATAAATAAATAAATAAATATGCCCAACTGCCCAGTTGCACAGAAATGGTCAATGCCAGGCCACCATTCCGAGCAGCAGGATACAAACTTCTGTTTAGCTAATTGTCCCCTGGTTGTTAAAATCAAGGTTCCAAGCTGAGATTTGTTTGTATGCCGGTATTTGCAAACTCTAGAAGTCTGATGGGAACCACAAAATGGTGTGTCAGAACCAAACCTGAAAGTGGGTTGAAGCCAGATTTATCCATAAGGGATATCTTTTTGGAAAGGGTTTCAGGGATGGGGAAAAGTGGAGAGGGACTCTCCTTCCACATGTCTTCATGTGTTTGAGGTCACATAGGCTTTACTAGAGCTGGATGGTCCTTATTGCAGTTTGGTCAGAAGAATGATCAATTTTCATGGTGTGATTGATAGGCAGGCTTGCACTGATATGAATGTAAGAAAATTTCTGGAAAGGGGAAAAAAAAGGAAATTTCCCCCCTTTCCCCTTCTACCAACAGGCTGCTTGTCTGGGTACAAACATTTAAGTAAATGGGAAGTTGAACTATTTATTTATTTATTTATCAAATTTAAAAACTATCTCCTATCTCACTCACAGAATGACCCTAGCTGGCATACAATTAAAACATAAAAACTGTATATAATTATATTAGGAGCTAAATTAAAACAAGAATAGAATAATTAAAATTCAAAGCTAAATTGGGACCCAAAGCTAATTTCTGAACATGTTCTACCACAGAAATTCTGTGTCATGCCATATTTTCTCCTTGCCCCTAAATTCTAATAAGGTAACCAATCATCCTCCTTTAGGGAGGACAGTCCTTCTTTTTTAAGTTCTGTCTTCCCTCGAAAAGTATCCTCCTATATATCCTCCTTTCTGATATTTGAAGACTAATATGTAAATCTCCGTTGTTCTGTCCTCCTTCGCCTCCGTCCAAGTGATGGCTTAATTAACCAGCACTATCAGCTCTGGCAGCAAAATAGCAAGCATATGCCAAGTGTCTCTGTTAGCTCCCTCGATGCCAGTGAGTCACCCAGGAACAAACTTCAGCTCTTAGTTAATCAGTTGATTTGCTTGCTACAAAGAGGCACAGCAGTTCTTGCTGCCTTTATATCCTGTGGGGTGTGGCTCCATGACTCAGCACTTCCTAGGCCTGCCCCACCCCTGCTTCTGTTGTTCCCTCCTCTCCTGCCTACGAAACCTAGGATCCAACCAAGCCTGATTGCCATCAGCTGGGTCTGAAGGCATGGCCTGGGGGGGGGGGAAGAATCAGGGGACGGAGGCCTTGTTATCTCTTCCACCTGGCCTGCCTCTGGCTCCTGGAGCTGAGCCAGGGAAGCCGGTGCTCCCGAGGTAAGTCCTGATGGCCCTTCCCCCTCACTTTCCAAGTCACTTTCTGGCAGGAGGCCGGGTTCCAAGTCACTTTCTGGCAGGAGGCCTGGCTCGGGGGGCGCAGACACAATATCCGTATTCTATCAATGCCAATCCGATCTGTTGCATGTGATGTGACATATTTGTATTTGACATGACAATTCGTCAAGGCTCAATATAGTGCGGTGAGATGCGATTATGAGACGCATGCGCTCCGCACAGAATTGTTTTGAGAGAGGTGCCACGTGCAAGTGGCTTTGTTTACTTCTTACCGAAACATGACATGGCACACACGCACGCATTAGACTCAATTCTTTCTTAGTGAATATTCAGTCATACATAGGTGAACACAATAATTCACATTTTGATAAATCATTATCTATTTAATAATTTTCAAATATGTATAAATTTATTTACAAGTTTATTTGCTTATGTTATTGTTTCAGTTTTAATAATTAATTTTATTTATTCAATTGCTAATGATTTTTGGAAAAGTGAGAAATCGAGATTGAATGTTGATACTCTAGCTGCAGCACTTGCTGTAAAATTCAATATGAAGGATATTTCTTGTTCAGATATTTCCAATAGATTGTTAGAAGATGATACATTGATAAAAAATATTCATTCAATGGAAAAGTACTCATTTAAATAATAATTAATAGGCATGTAAGCATAATTACAATATAAAATGTTATTGTTACAAATGTTTTTATTATGCATTTATCACACAATAGTGTATTCTGTATTATTGTTGCAATGAATAAAATGTTTTTTTTATTCACGATATTTTTTTCTTCAATTTATTTGTGTCCTCCTTCTCATTGTAAAAAAGTTGGTCATCTTAATTCTAACAAAGATTTCCATAGCTTTTCAAGTTGGAGAGCATAGTTGGAAGGCAAACAGAGGAAATAATTTTGAGGACTGTCACTGTCTAAATGGATTAGTAGAGAAGGGAAGAGAGACAAAGAGAGATTAAATCTCTCAAATTGTGCATGTATTTAAAACTGACCCCTTAATCCGAGCAGGATGCAAATATTTATCTAACCTTCTGATGGGTGTCAGGAGCACTCTGCATTAGTTCAAGTTATTAGGCAATTTCTGAGGCAGTCCTATGAAAACCACATCCCAGAATTGTAATGAGATCTGGAAGTTACAGATCAGTGATAAGATGGAAAAGGAGCTAAAAATGGGGAAAGTCTTACTCCACTTTGTGACGCAAGCCTAAGCTCTTGATGAAGGAAGGAGCTCTTAAATTCCACCCAGGCACAGAAAAGTGGTTAATTTTCACCAAGCCATGGCCATTCTGATATTATGACCTTGTCCTGGTTAAACTGCAGCTAATTCTCCTTAGCTTACTTGACTACAGTAGAAAATTCTAGAGATATTGTAGAAAATGCATATGGAAACACAAATGAATCTGTAAGTGATTTCTGTTATTTGCTTCATGCTTATATTATGATAAACTGGGAGCAGTGGTGGGTTTCAAAATTTTTTACTATTGGTTCTGTGGGTGTGGAATGGCTTGGTGGGCATGGCTTGGTGGGCGTGGCAGGGGAAGGATACTGAAATATCTCCATTCCCATCTCACTCCAGGGGAAGGATACTCTAAAATCCCCATTTCTTCCCAATCAGCTGGGACTTGGAAGGTAGAGAATAGATGGGGGCAGGGCCAGTCAGAATTTTTGCTACCAGTTCTCCGAATTACTCAAACTTTCCACTACTGGTTCTCCAGAACTGGTCAGAACCTGCTGAAACCCACCTATGACTGGGAGGGAGTAGACTTTATTTACTGGCAGATTCCTTCTTCCAAAGGTTTCTTGGTAAAAATTACTTACAGATTGTCCCAGTTGAGTTGAATCTCCCACATTTGTCCATCTGGGATGTTCTTCACCTTATTCCTTTCAGCTCAATTTTATGGGAAAGTAGAAATCCAAATCCGAGAAACGAGGAATATCTTTCTTCTTTTTCTTCTAAGCACTGTGTTCAATAGATAATTGAAAGTCAGTGTCTTTAGCAAACTGTTAATTTGCCTAGTAGAGTAACCTGCTATCTTTTCTATGTCTTGTGACTAGCCAGCAAATAATTCTACCTTCTTAACAAATTCTACATTCTTGACAGAATGATAAAAATCTAAATTACGTTTTTTAAATCAACGGCCCTTGTATAAATGAGATTATATAGTAGAGCCTTTGAGAGGGGAACACAGTCTGAATTCAGACTCTCATCAGTTTATTAGAGTGATGGAGGGTGTACTGTTATGCCATTTCCGGAATTAAGGGAGCCATCACATAAATGACTGAGTTACACTGAATCTTGTAAAATAAGTACCAGGAATCTGACGTAGCCTGTCAGACAGAACAGGCTAAATCAAGGAGAGTTCTTTCTGAGATACTCTTGCAGCCGTGCCCTGCAGTCAGAAAACTTGTCACTCTGCTACATCAGAACTGGTTCAAATGAAAAAACAAGGAAGAATTGTGCCTCCAGAGTTATTAAAATAACCTACTGTTAACCGCAGAAAATTCTGCTTTTGCAAATGTATATATCATTAACAGGACACTTGGTTATCTCTAAACGTGGGTGGGAAGCACAACTTATTCTAGATTTATTTATTTTATTTATTTATTTATTTATTAAATTTTTATACCGCCCTTCTCCCGAAGGACTCAGGGCGGTTTACAGCCATAATAAGAAACAACAACAATATACACATAAAACCATAATTTAAAAATCTTATTATACAAATGGCCAAATTAAAACATTTAGAATAAAACCCCAAATTTTAAAATGTTAAAACATTAAAAACTAATTAAAATCCTATTAAAATCCTATGCCTGTCCTGCGCAAACAAACAAATAGGTCTTCAGCTCTCGGCGGAAAGTCCGAAGGTCCGGCAGTTGCCAAAGTCCAGGGGGAAGTTCGTTCCAAAGGGTGGGAGCCCCCACATAGATCCTGAGCCAAGACTGGGAAATTAAATACACACATTAAAGTTCAGTAGATTTTAAAGTTATATATTTCCCTCCTTCTGAAAAGTTGGCAAACCTCGTTTTCTGTGACACGTGGAAGCAAAAGCCGATGCAATTTCAGCCAAAAGTCTATTTAACTGCATTTGAGCAACTCTGAGAAGCTACCATAATGAGCTGAGGAACGGAATTCTACCAGCTAGTGTCACCTTTATTTCTAATAATGTATTTAGGCATTCTTTAAAAATAAAAATGCTTCAGCCCTGGATTATGGACAATTTCTGGACGTGGCCTCATCCTATGCGGAAAATAACACAGGCAACCTTGGGATGACAGTAAGCAAGATTGTTTATTTCCCAACAGTGGTGACTTCGTGGTTCATAAGGCAACTGCTTTGCCAGGCTATCCACAGTATGCTCTCAGATTCCAAATGTGCCTCTTGGAACAAAAATGTGAAGTGGGGGAAAGCTCCTCATATAATTGAACTTTGAAACTTGGTTTGATTCTTAGCATGATCATGGACTCAAGGTCTTTTATGTATTATTTATTTAGATTTCTTTATCTCGCCTTTATTATTTTATAAGTAACTGAAGGAGGCAAACCTACACAATACTCTTTTCTTCTCCTATTTTCCCCACAATAGTCCTTTGAGGTGGGTTGGGCCGAGAGAAAGTCAATCAGCCATCTTTCATGCCTAAGGGAGGACTAGAACTCACAATCTCCTGGTTTCTAGGCTAGCACTTTACCAATTACACCAAACTGGCTCTCATGTCTACACTGAAAGAGTTAGATTGGTTCTTCAAAGGTAGTGCAGAATCTTTGCCGTTTGGACATACCCAACAGCACTGGTAATTATTTTTTTCTGAAGTTAAATTGGATGTGCTTCACAAAAGTGATTCTACTTTATGACTGAATTCCCATTCATTTTGTTTTCTACAATTACTTCTAATTTTCCCTCTGTTTATTGAGTCACCCAAAGATTCCTGTTCAGCAGGTCACTCTTGTCTTTCCCTTTGTGTTCACTCTTCCGGTACATCTCTGGAACACCCTGAACCAAATTACAATATGTGGATGAATCTTTAGAAAGCATACTTAAATGTCATGATTGTTGACAGGCAGAAAGGAAAAGGTTAATATCGCTTCATCACAGAGATAAAGGAAGGGAAAATAATAATAAGGTTGATTCATTTTCTGTCAAGTCTGTAAGTCTGTAGCCATTGGGAAGTCTTGCTACTCCCTACTAAAATTTAATCTATAATTATATTGTTTCTTTGAAAGCTGTTCTCTTTTCTCTGCCTGCTTCATTTACCAGAAAATCCAGGATTCTGACAAAATGATTTGAGATTGTAACCTGGATTTGTGCGCCACAATAGGCTGTTTCAACATTGAAGGGAATCAAGTTATGCAATAATATTTTTTGCAAATATACAGAATGAGTTTGACACAATAGAATAGAATAGAATAGAATTTTTTATTGGCCAAGTGTGATTGGACACACAAGGAATTTGTCTTGGTGCATATGCTCTCAGTGTACATAAAAGAAAAGATACATTCATCAAGGTACAACATTTACAACACAATTTGGCCTTATGGTCTTCTGGTACCTTCCTGGAGCTTTTTCCATGTTATTTATTTATTTATTTATTTATTTATTTATTTATTTATTTATTTATTTATTTATTTATTTATTATTTAGATTTTTATACCGCCCTTCTCCCGAAGGACTCAGGGCGGTGTACAGCCAGATTAAAAAACAGTACAATATACAAATTAAAACAAAAATTAAAATAACATATTCTATATTCTAACATATTCTAACATATTCTATAAATGGCCGAAAAACATATTCTATAAATGTTCAAAACCACTGATTTTCATGAATCAAACTTGAGGCAATTATTTCTATATCATCATCATTTCCTCCTCAAAAGGCAACATACAAGCAAGATAGAAAGGCATAGCTTAGTAATAAGCCAATAGAACACTTGATGAATATTCTCAGAAGCCAATTATAAAATCAGTAAATACTACTTCAACTAAAAGTATGTAATGATTTAGATATGGCTATCCCCAATCTTGGGCTGATCTCTGAATCCTCCTTCTTGATTAAATTGTTGCTTTTCTTCTTTACAAAGGAAGGAACTTTGAAATACGTTGATTCCCATAGCAAAATATCGCCGTATGGCGTATTCAGTATCTAGTTTTCTTGGTCCATATTCTGTAGTTACTGACCACATTATTTCTTCCTTGGCTTGCTTTGAGGAGAGTTTCCTTATTTTAGTTTAATTTTCTCATTTTGCTATTGTAGAGAATGTCTAGATTTTTATATACAAGCCAGAGTTCTCACTCAAGCCGTAAATGACCAGGCTCAAATTATTCTACTTTGGACACATTATGCAAAGACCTTAACTCTCTGGAGAAGATTGTAATGCAGGGAAAGATAGAAAGAAGAGAAGACCAGCAGCATGGTGGATGGAAACAGTTACAGTGGTAATGAGCAGACTGTTGGAAAACTGAGAGGATCGAGGTCAGATCGTCATGAAGAAAATTTAGTTACATGATAGCTTTGTCCCTACTATTTTCTTTAACTTTTCTTGGTGGGTTTGGCCCACAAACATTATCTCAAGTCTGTTCATAACCATTTTCTTTTACATTTCAGCTACTTTTATGCGGAGATAGGAATATCTGAATTAAAATTGAAGGGAATTTCCAAAGAGCATTTTTTTTTTGTAAGAAAGACACAAATGCAGTCTGCATTAATTTTGGTTGGATGACTTATTTTCTAAAGTGCTAGAGGACTGCTTTCTTCCAAAAGGCTAACGTGCCTTCCCCTCTGAAAAAGGAATGTCAACATGTTTTTTTTTTTTTAAAATAATCTTTCCAATTTTACGTGAAGCTAGGTCATGGAGAGTAAGTGGGAAACAAGAAACAATATGGAAAAATTAGCAAAGAGAGTCAGGTAAAGTAGAATGCCCTTCTCTTGCACTCTGGCAATTGTCTTTCATGATATCCCAAGGTGCTGTGCCAGTTTCACTTAGTGTGGGATGCTAAAAGCATCTTTTGGTCTCAATCTAGCTTTCACATCTCTGTAGTGGGAGGGGGAGAATCCTTCACATGGCTGCATAATTGTTGAAAGCCTGTTATTAATATGACATGACACAAAATGACAGCCTGACACTATACTGTCAGATCACGGATGGCCAAGCAGATATAACCTCACGCATGGTACCCAAGTTGGAATTTAGACACAGAAGATGCTGTTTGAACTACATTCCAGAGAATGATTTAGGTTCCACGTGACATCAAAAGATCATTGGATGGGTGAGAAGTGTGTCTATTCACATTAAAACCACGGTTCATGTTCAAGAATGGGATGGGTGGCATATTTTCTTGTTTCTTACTTCATCTATTTTAAAACCTGGAGAGTCACCATGCCCTGGAGAAGAGGATATTGTAATTTGTCTGACATTTGTCTAGGGTTGCCATCCAGCAAAGCAATTAGGCATATGTGCACATTGCAGTGAAGCCCTTCAGCACACGTTTCAGCATTAAACCCGCTAAAATGAATTGGACATAAACATGGACCCATATTCAGTGCAAATGCATTTATTCCAACAGTCGGGGGGGGGAGAAATGCTTAGATACTCACACATTTCGTGTAACTAAAGTGTATATTTAATCGTAATACTCTGTAAGTATCTATACTTGCAATAGGAGTTCAGTTAACAACATAGTAATAGGAATGCATATTTTAAAGTGAACACAGATTAAATTAATCCTATTGGTGATGTGTATTAGTGCCTGTCCCAGTCGAGGAGATATGGATGGTGTTTTCCAAAAACAAACTGCAGATTTTCAGAGAGGAAGGAAGTAGTAATAATATTGGGGTAATCCAATCATCCCATTTTTTTAGAATACAAATTCTGTCCTACCTGCCTTGCTTTGCTGATAATTTTTTCCTTCAGAAACTAGAGGAAGGAGTAGGAGCATTAGCTGTCCTAATCTGATACTAATCTATTATTTAGGGTTGGAGAGGGGACTTTTGTTTTGTTTGGCATTTACATACAAGATCTATTTCTCTCCCCAACCACTCTGTGAAGTAGTTTGACTGAGAGAGGATGGCCTGCAGTAGGTGAGGTTTAAAATTAGGAATCTCCGTATTAAGCCAAATCTCTAGAACTAAGGAGTTAATTGGAAAAAAACGAAATATAAAAAAAGAAGATAAGGTAACAAGCACATACGGAATTCCAATAAAATCATTGACCCTTAACCTCTTTGGCTAGTGATCTATTGCCTCCTTGAATAACACTTTGGATTTTAGTACATGTTCAGGGTTTCATACAGAGAGTGAAGTTGGAGAGAGATCCCGCAGGCCTCCTAATAGACAAGTTTTTACTCATTTCTCTCTTCTTTTTTACAACGTTGAGCTCAATTTCATAGAATGTAGAAGATAATTGAAAACCAGATTTTTGGGCTGTCTCCCTGTTGCTTTATTCTTTACACTTCTTTTCCTAAGGATCCATAGTGAAACGATAGAGGTCCATTCACTCTCATACCACCATCAGTTGTATCACTGAATAAATAGGATTGCGTGGCAGAACGTTTTCTTCCTGGAAAACAGAAAACAAACAGAATTCTGTTTAGTCAGGCTTCTTACCATGAAAACAATTTATGAGTAGCTTTGTGGGTGTTTTTATGCCATACAAAAAACTAGAGGTTTGTTACCAGAATTAAATACAGCAGTGTGTTACAAAGCACATTTGTGAGATTTGTACATTTCAGTACATTTATTGATTCTCAGAGTGAAGAATTGGGCCAATGCTTATTGGATTTGCAGATGACACAAAATTGGATGGGATAGCATATTAATATCCTCAAAATAAAATTCAAAATGATCTTTATACTAATTTCCTAAAAGACATAATTTCACGTATCTTGACATTGTAAAGAAACAATACCAACGACAGACTTCGACTCAACCCATCCAAGACGGAGTGGCTGTGGATACCAGCGTCCCGGCACAGTCAGCTAACTCCATCGCTGACTGTGGGGGGCGAATCGTTGGCCCCCAGGGAATCGGTGCGCAATTTAGGCGTTCTCCTGGATGTACGGCTGTCTTTGGAAGATCATTTGACGGCCGTCGCCAGGGGAGCTTTCTATCAGGTTCGCCTGATTCGCCAATTGCGCCCTTTCCTGGATCAGGACTTGTTATGCACAGTCACTCATGCCCTTGTTACTTCCCGTCTGGATTACTGCAATGCTCTCTACATGGGGCTCCCCTTGAAGAGAACCAGGAGGCTCCAACAGGTACAGAATGCGGCCGCGCGGGGGATTGAGGGAGCGCCTCGTAGCTCCCATGTAACACCTCTCCTGCGCAGGCTGCACTGGTTACCGGTGGTCTTTCGGGTGCGATTCAAGGTTTTGGTCATCACCTTTAAAGCGCTCCATGGCATGGGACCGGGATATCTATGGGACCGCCTGCTGCCGTCAGTTACCTCCCATCGACCGGTGCGCTCTCATAGGGAGGGCCTCCTTAGGGTGCCATCAGCCAACCAATGTTGGCTGGCGGCCCCCAGAGGAAAAGCATTCTCTGTGGGGGCTCCAGCCCTATGGAATGATCTATCTGTGGGACTACGTCTTCTCCCTGATCTTCAGACCTTTAAACGCGAGCTCAAAACTTTTTTCTTTCATCAAGCGGGGCTGGCCTGATGATTAATTTTAATATTGAGGGTTTTTAGTGGGTTTTTAAGGGGTTTTTAATTTATTCATTAACTTTTTATTCAGTAATTTTAACATGCAGCTTATTGAATCAGATTTTTAGTTGAATATTGTATTTTAAAATTTTTCGATATTTATGTTTTATTTATGCTGTACACCACCCTGAGTCCTCGGAGAAGGGCGGTATAAAAATGAAAAATAAATAAATAAATAAATAAATACAAGATTGAAAAACAAGACAATGAATCTTAACAGTCAGTTTAAACTTAACATAGATAAATGCAAAGTTCTTCATTTAGGAGATAGAAACAAAACAAACAGGCATAGAATGGCAGACACATAAATAGAAGATATTTGCTAGTAGTACTTGTGAAAAAGTTCTTGAAATAGTCCCTTGAAGAACAGTTGAAGAAATTGACAATATTTTATCATCAAAGAGAGGACCAGGGTGGGGTATGAGGCAGTGGGGTTGGAAATATTCCAATATCTGAAAGGATTACATATTTAAAGATAAAAGATTAGGGTATTTTCTTAACTATTTCAGAATGTGGGATTCAGAATATTGAATAAAAGTATGAATTTTAATAAAATGTTAGGAAAATCATTTCAACAGTAAGAGCTACTGGAAAGTAGAATCAATTATCCAAGTAAAAGATCATTATTTGTATCTGAGTAAAAGTCAGACAGTGCTCTATCAGGTATGTTTAGGTTATTTCACTGAGCGGAATATTGCACCTAATGGTTGACTGCTCCTTTCCAACTCTTGTGATTCTATGAAGATTTCTACTCAACCTTAAGCAACTGCTATCTGAGGAACACCATAAAAGGGAATATTTTGAATCTCAAAAAGGACATGATTGAATTTCTACCACAGATAGGGATCAGTGAGGTTTGCTGAAGAGCAACTGTGAAGTTATCCCATTCCCCTTCACACACATATCCCTAGTATCGCTCTAGTATCTCATTAGGACTGAGATCAATGCCTGGAGTACAATCTGTCACAGTCTGTGAAAGAAATAATCAGTGTTTGACAAGGCCAACCTTTAGCAATGCACACTAAGCAGAGACACTATCTAAGGCCTGTTTCTAAGGTCAGATAAGATATGATGCTGTAGTGCGTGTTTTCCCAAGAGTATTTTCTTGGTTGTTTTCCTGAAGATGGCTGCAGGAAGTTGCAGTTTGTGGATCAGAAGTTCCCCAATTCCCTCCCCACCAAAACTGCTTCATATTTTCCCACAGATTTTTCATACCACATCTTATCTGGTTCTTTGGTCTGAGTGAGAGAGAGGTTAGTAATAAGCCTACACCCAGTGATGTTTTGTGTCTGTGTCAACGAGGGACGGGGGAGGGAAGAGAGAGATGAGGCTTGCCTCTTATTTATCACAGGCTTGTCTAAAATATTCATGTCCTGCAAAATGGGACGCTGACCCTTAGCTGTGAACCTTTTGTACATCAGTCCTCTTCTTGAGAACTCAGGAGCAACTCCGTGCCCCTGGCCACAGACCAATTGTTTAAGGAGAGTTAAACAACTTCCCTGTGTATGAATGTGCAGACAGCACCAGATTGCAATATATGCAGCAGAAACAGCATTAATAAAGAGATCTACACCTCTAACCATGCCTCTGGATACTTCCCTTTCTTGGTGGAGTCCAATACCCTTCTTGCTCATACTTCTGGAAAGCTAAGTGATGCAAAGGAGTGACTAATGCCTTCTGTTTACGTCACTGGCAGTCTGCTGTAAGGAGGGTGAATAAGTTCACTTGCACTCAGACCAGGGTTCATGGAAGAGACAGATAGTGCTGCTTAAAAGTTGAACAGGGGAGAGAGAACAATATACCTCCATTCTTCCCATTACCCAAAAGCCCTTACAATTGTTTTGACCATGCCTACAGATCAATGATGGTGCGTGTGCATGCATCTGGACCATAACCCTGAAGAGAAGCTGCCCAGGGTGCATGCGCACACCCAAAAATGAACTCCCGGTTTCAGCTACTGAACTTCCAGTTTCAGCCACCTACTCTTCCAGGTTTCTGGCACACATGCGCCCGCAATTATCATCTGGCCAGCATGCATGCTCATGCAGGAAAACGGAAGACCAGCTCTTCTAGTTTTTGGCACTGCTGCATGCAAAAAGGCCACTTGATTGTCGCATGCGCATGCGCATGTGCACCAGAAACCCAGAAAAGAACGGCCGATGCCACATGTGCCACTTCAGATACAATGCCATAGGTTCGCCATCACGGCTTTAGATTATTTATTATTTATTTATTAATCATACTTATATACCGCACCATCTCCCGTAGGACTCAGGGCGGTTCACAGGCATATTAAAACAATATAATAAATAAGCATTAAAACCCAGTTAAGACTAAATATTATCATGGCCTGATCACTAAAACAGTAAAAACCAGTAAAAACCCCATTAAAATTTTGCTAAAACATTTTATTCTTAGGCTAGTCCAGCGCGCTGAAATAATAGTTCACGTCTGAAGGTCCGGAGGTCGGGGAGTTGTCATAATCCCGGAGGAAGCTCGTTCCACAGGGCTGGTGCCACCACAGAGAAGGCCCTCCCCCTGGGGGTTGCCAACCTACATTGTTTGGTTGATGGCACCCTGAGGAGGCCTACTCTGTGGGAGCGCACAGGTCGTTGGGAGGCAATTGGCGGCAGAAGGCGGTCTCGAAGGTACCCCGGTCCTAAGCCATGGAGCGCTTTAAAGGTGGTAACCAAAACCTTGAATTGCACCCGGAAGACTACCGGTAGCCAGTGTAGGCCGCGCAGGATGGGTGTTATATGGGAGCAGCGCGGTGCTCCCTCTATCACCCGCGCGGCCGCATTCTGGACTAACTGGAGCCTCCGGGTGCTCTTCAAGGGGAGCCCCATGTAGAGAGCATTGCAATAGTCCAGGCGGGAAGTGACGAGGGCGTGAGTGACCGTGCGTAAGGCGTCCCGGTCAAGGAAGGGGCGCAACTGGCGGATCAGGTGGACCTGATAAAATGCTCCCCTGGCGACGGCTGTCAAATGATCCTCTAAGGACAGCCGATCGTCCAGGAGGATGCCTAAGTTGCGCACTCCCTCCCTGGGGGTCAGTACTTCCTCCCCCACAGTCAGCGATGGTGTAAGCTGACTGTACCGGGACGCCGGCACCCACAGCCACTCTGTCTTGGAAGGGTTGAGTCGGAGCCTGTTCCTCCCCATCCAGACCCGCACAGCCTCAAGACACTGGCCCATCACCTCAACGGCTTCATTGGGGTGGTTCGGGGTGGAAATGTACAGCTGTGTATCATCAGCGTACAGATGATAATCCACCCCGAAACCACGGATAACCTCGCCCAGCGGCTTCATGTAGATGTTGAACAGGAGAGGCAAGAGAACAGACCCCTGAGGCACCCCACAAGTGAGGCACCTCGGGGTCGATCTCTGCCCCCCTGCCAACACCGTCTGCGAACGGTCAGAGAGATAGGAGGAGAACCACCAATAAACGGTGCCTCCCACCCCCAATCCCTCCAACCGTCGCAGCAGGATACCATGGTCGATGGTATCAAAAGCCGCCGAGAGATCTAATAGAACCAGGACAGAGGAACAACCCCTGTCCCGGGCTCTCCAGAGGTCATCCACCAACGCGACCAAAGCTGTCTCGGTGCTGTAACCGGGTCTGAAACTGGACTGGAACAGGTCCAGATAGACAGTTTCCTCCAGGTGTTGAGGAAGCTGATATGCCACCACACTCTCAACAACCTTCGCTAAGAAGCGAAGGTTGGAGACAGGACGATAGTTCGCTAAAACAGCCGGGTCCAGGGAGGGCTTCTTGAGGAGGGGCCTCACCACCGCCTCTTTCAAAGCGGCGGGGAAAACACCCTCCAACAAAGAAGTGTTGGTAACTTCCTGGAGCCAGTCTCATGTAACCTCCCGAGTGGCCAGCACCATCCAGGAGGGACACGGGTCCAATAAACATGTGGTGGAGTTCAACCTACCCAACAACCTGTCCATGTCCTCAGGAGTCACAGGATCGAACTCAGCCCAGATAGCATTCTCAAGACTTGTCTCCGCCATCCCACCTGAATCTATCCAATCAGTGTCCAGGCCGTCCCGAATCTGAGCGATTTTATCAGACAGATACTGAACAAAATCCTCAGCGCAGTCTGTAAGGGGTCCTCCCGAGCCTCCTGCGTAAGCAGGGAGTGGGTCACCCTAAACAGGGTGGCTGGGCGATTATCTGCCGATGCGATGAGTGCGGAGAAATAGTTACGTTTCACCGCCCTGATCGCCACTAGGTAGGTCTGAATATATGACCTCACTAGTGTTCTGTCTGGTTCGGAGCGGCTGGACCTCCAGGCACTCTCTAGGCTTCTTTTCCAGCGCTTCATCTCTCTCAGCTCCTCGTTATACCAAGGAGCTGGTCGAGTTCGTCGCCGGGTCAGAAGCCGCAAAGGCACGACACGGTCTAAGGCGCCAGCGGCCGCCTCATCCCAGGGGCCACCAGCTCCTCAGCCGAGCTGTGGGCTAACTCCCTCGGAAATGGCCCAAGCTCCGTCAGAAACCTCTCAGGGTCCATCAGGCACCTGGGACGGAACCATTGAACCGGTTCCGTCTCCCTGCGGTGAGGTGTAGCGGTCTGAAAGTCTAGCTGAAGGAGTAAATGATCTGACCATGACAAGGGTTGAGATATTAATTCCCCTAACTCCAGATCATTTAGCCACTGTCCCGAGACGAAAATCAAGTCCAGTGTGTTACCCCCAACGTGGGTGGGGACCGCAACTACCTGGGTCAGGTCCAAGGCCGTCATGGAAGCCATGAACTCCCGAGCTGCCATTGATGAATTGCCCGCCGACGGCAAGTTGAAATCCCCCATGACCATAAGCCTGGGGGTCTCAACCGCCGTCCCGGCTATCATCTCCAGCAGCTCGGGCAGGGCTGCCGTCACGTAGCAAGGAGCCAGGTACGTGATCAGCAAGCCCACCTGCAATCCCCGGCCCCACCTCACGAAGAGGGTTTCACAACCGGCTATCTGCGGGACAGCGACCTCCTATGGAGCCAGACTCTCGTTAATAACAACCGCTACCCCCCCACCCCTACCCTGGGCCCTCGGCTGATGAAACGCACGGAAACCCGGCGGGCACATCTCAGTGAGGGGAAACCCCCCCTCCGTGCCCAGCCAGGTCTCCGTAATGCCCATTAGGTCCGCTCCCCCCTCTTGAATAAGATCGAATATGAGGGGGGCCTTATTCGTGACTAAAATTTATTATTAAAATAGATTAAAATTTTGCCCTGCCAACATTATCAACTGAGTATTAAAAAGAGGGTTCTTTAGGTTTTGACAGGCAAAGGAGTTCTCAGGAAGACTATTAGCTAATATCCAAGGCAGCCAGTATGCTACTGACAGCTATCTTAGGTGTCCCTAGAAATATCGAGCAATTGATGGAGAAACAATTACTATTTTACTTTGACATATTAATAACTTCCAAAGCATCTCCATACTAGCCACCATGACTCAAGAACCTCAACACTCCTCAGGGGCAGAAAGCCAGCCAGTTGAGCCATATGTAGAAGTCACTAAATCATCCCCTTGAGATGACTGAATTACTTTGCACATACGTACTATGCCCTCTATAAGATCCGCTCAATGCATTATGAGCAAAAGATGAGAGAGTGTTTCCTCCCATTCCCTGTGCAAAAGTGGATTAATTGGCAGATGGGTCATTCAACATTAGTCATGGCATCGGCGTTCCAGGAAATAGCAAATAGGAAAAATGCCTGCTCCAGAAATGAGTGGCTATTTATAAAATGCTTTCTGATGGACCAGCCACATTATGGATGGTCCCCCCTTTTCACAGTGGTGAGCAAAGTCTCTATTTTAGTGCTGGAATTCCCTCCAGTTGTCAGTAGTGTCCAGGGAACATCATTCTTTCTGCTAGCAAGAGACTGATCCAAGTGCATGCAGTAGAGCAGGGGTCTCCAATCTTGGCAACTTTAAGACTTGTGGTTCCTCAGCCTGCAGTAGAGTAAGAGATTTATATGAGATTGTGATACAAGATGATACAAAATATATCTGTGAATTTCATTTCTCATGTTGCTTGGAGGAAACATTGCAGTAATATATTACTCTAACCTTAGGTCCTTATGATAATTTAATTGATCGGTTTTGAGAAACTAATGAACATTCTGTTATTACTTCTATTTTGATTATTAAAAAGCAGCCATTTGCAACTTGTATAACTCCTACAAGCAATCATGCAGAAAAGTGTTAAACTGTCAGGCCAATAAGTTACTTAATTTCTAAAAAAATATATAGGGTCTGATGAATACTATTCAACATTACCAGAAGCTAATCTGGATATGGCTTTGATGTACTCAAACTTTTAAGGCTGGTGCTGTATTGAGTACCTCAATTCTGCATGTCTGTGGAGATTCTCAGTCATCCAGGTCATGGTTTTCCCAAAGTTGCTTTTTCAAAAGGCAGCTAGACTTTTTTTTATAAATAATAATAATAATAATAATAATAATAATAATAATAATAATAATAATAATAATAATAATAATAATAATAATAATATTTCACCTCTCATCCAAGAAACTTCAGTTTGGACTGAAGAAGCATCTTGGATGAGAAGCGAAACATCTTCAAAGAAAAAAAAGAAAGTCCAGTTGCCTCTTAAAAAACACATTTGGGACTCAATTCTGCATTTCTTTTTGAATAGTTTGCTTAATACTTCTTGCATATTTGAAAAAAAAAATCACGGATTGTATAAAATACAGCTGTGGCAAAGAGACAGAGTGATGAATCACAACCAATCTCTACTTTGATCCAACATTATGGTTAATAAAATTAGCACAATTTGATTATCTCATGCTGAATAACATGGAAGTAATTTCATCTATAAAATTGTGTTCATGAAAACCTACATTCTGTGTACAATATTTCTAAACAACCCTTCATTTGGTGGAATGCAGAGAGATGAATAATATCCTTTATAAGAACTGCAGATTAAAAGACAGTAAAAAGCTAAAATTATCCAGCAGGTTGTGTTGACATATCTCTTCCAGTGCCAGGGCAAATAGAAAAGTTATAACCCTGATACCCGAAAGACTGTAAAAGTATCAGTCACTTTGAAAGTCAGGATACAGTGAATGCTCCTAGCATATATCTTATATACCTCCAGTAAAAAAGGCAGTTGGAGAAGATTTCTAAAGAATTAAAAAAAATCAGTGCAATGATATCCCCTATTGTGCTCAGTTAGTAGTGTGAAGATTTTTTTTTCTTATGGTGCCCAATTCTCAGAGATTTCTCCTAGGTTAAGGGCCTGTCTGACTTTGGGATTAAGAAAACAAGGGGAGGAAAACATGGATCATGATAAACAATCTGAACCAACTGCAAGTTGTGGTGTTGCATATAACTACATAAAAGGTAAAGCTTACTTTGCAACATGAGAATAACAGAGTTGGAAGGCACCTTTGAGGTCTTCTTGTCCATTCCCCTGCTCAAGCAGAATATCAATGTCCAATCTCTTCTTAAAGATGAAACATCTTAATGATGTCCATTCTCTTCTTAAAGAGATTGGACATCATTAAGCATGTTTCACCTTTTTTTTTTCAACATCCTCCAATTGTGGACACTCACATCTGAAATTATTTAGGCATAATCCACCCACCCACCCACGCTTCTAACTATCTACCCACCCACCACTAACCAATCAGCCAATCAACCAACCTACTTTTGATTTATGGACAAGGAGAATAGAAGAGTACTGTGGTTCTACAATACTGTTTGTTATTGTTAATTTTTCCGGCTGCCTATATACAATAATGCAAGTACATGCAGTAAAAGACTGCTTTTAAATTCTGACTTGAACCTTTTGTTAGGCACTCTAACAGTTGTTCATCCCTGTCCAAAGCAAAGATTCTGAACTGTATGGCAGCTCCTATGAAGTAGGGGAAGCACAACAGTCTCTGGATGATAACAGTGACTGCAACAATAATGGTAATGAAATGAATGGACATAGAATAAACTGCCACACTGTCTATCATATGGCAGGTATGTGAGTATTACAATGTTTAATGAAGGTCATAAGGACACCTATTTCAATGAGACGACCTGTTTGATGTATACTTTAAAACAAGTTTTATTTTGTCCTTGCATTTCAAAGCCTACAAGAAAAACGCACTTCTGAAAGGAGGCCTGAGTGTATTGTGCAATGCTTGGGTCAGTCGGTGCGGTTAATAATTATACAGTGTCTTCATAACTACGCCCTAGGCGTGGCATTCTGTTGGGGACACACACCCTGAATTATATCCTTGCTAAACAGGAACATGGAGTATGGAGGCAAGGTATGTGTTTCCGTGCATTTTAGAACAGCTGCTGGACAATTAATGAAGTACATGAGAGGTCGCCATCAAACATAAGATTAATCTGATTTTAATTCTCAAATAAATGGCATATCTTGTACTTCCAAGGAAAATTTTATTGTGTGAATTTTTTTTCTCTATATTGCTTGAAGAAAAATACAAATTGGCCAAGCAAAGGTGATTCACATAACAAAATACAAAACAGATATTGAATTTCTTTAGCTTATGGATCTTCTGTATCTGTTTTGTTTTGTTGTTTTGTTTTGTTTTGCTTTTTTGTTTTGTTTCCATGGCCCTTGGAGAATCTATGGATTTTTTAAAGTCAATTTTTATTGATTCCCCCGCCCCCACACAGATACATATAGTTATGAACTCAGTATTGGCTGTATCATATCATATACAACTTAACATATCCAGATACATTTTACTTCATTACAATTTCTGCCAAATTATTATTTCACCTTTTTTATTTTACAGCACTCTTTCTTCTCTTCTCCTCTCCTTCCTTTCTTTTATCCTTCCTACTTTCTTCTCTCCTCTTCTATTTCTTCTCTACTTCCCCTTCCTTTCTCCCTCTCCTCCATTCTTCCTCCCTCTCTAACCTTCTCTCCTACTCTTGTTTCCTCTCCCAGTCTTCCTCTCCTCTTCCCTTTCTTCTTTCCCTCTCCTTCTCCCTTTCTTCCATCTCTCTCCTCCCTGTCTCTCTCTATTGCTGTATTCATTTTCATTTCATTCAGAATCTATGGATTGATTCATTCCAAAACTTGCCACTTTCTCTTCCTAGGCAACATGAAAACTTTTTCTTGGGTTAATGGCACATACATAGGTAGCATTTGGAAAAAAATATTGCTGTATGGGGTTTGGTTCACTCTTCCACTCAATTTCCTCAGTCTTACCATCTTTCACCTCTCCATCCTCTGTCCTTCACATCACATTTTTTTCCATTTTATTTTTGCAATGAAGCTTTTGAATCCACTGAGCATGCAAACACTCCACTGAAAAGTCCTCCCTGCCTCCTTCCAGTAAGGTTATTTGTTGCCATACAGAAGTTTGTTATTTCTCCTTCCTAGATGGGAATGGCACAGTTAATGCCTCGTAACCAACAACTAGAGATTTTTGAAGTGTTAGTGTAGTGTATTGTTACAATCTTTTTCATCCCAATTTGCCAAACATTCCAAGACATTCTTTACCCATGATGGGTTTCCTTAGAACCAGGCCACTGAAAAATGGAGACTGTCAGCATTTGTACAATATAGGAAGACTAAAGAATAAGTCAGCTTCCATTCAGTAACTCTGAGGACATATTTGGCCATATCACATTTCAAGGATAGGCAAAAGGGGAAGAGGCCTCCCAATAAAATTCTGTTTTTGCAATTAGAGGTTAAGGTATGAAATAATATTTACTTTCCCTTCTCTACAGATTTGTATGTGGCCTAAAGAGTGTAAGGAGATTCATTAAAGCCTTTCCCCCCTTTTTTTCAGAATCTTGTACCTTTTTTTAGGTATTTATTTGTTGAACATATACTGTATACTTCCAAACCATGGTCAACTCATGGCAGCTTACAACTCAATAAAAAAAAACACTGCAATATCAGCAGATCAAAATAAAGGACCTTAAAGAAAACCCAGAATGATCATAGTAACTGAATAATATCCAGTTCCAGTCACTGTTCAGTCAGTCCCTAAAGGACCACTACAAGGTCCTCTTCCTTTCTGAAGGCCTACCTTTCTGAAGGCCATCATGAGGGACCCAGCCTAGCATCTATTCAGTTATTGAATTCCATCATTTCACTTTCTGTTGTATCTTAGTATTGTCAGTCCCCAATCCAAGATGGCCCTTTATTATGATGGAGGAATTAACTCCATGCAATTTTCTTGCTACTTCTGTCCCCATTCTCTCCAACTGTGTGCAGCTAATATACTGTTTCATCTAGACCAATGCTTTAAGGACATCAACACAACTGCCTTTAGAACAATCAAGATACAACTCTTGTCACTCTTTTAATTTTGATTCATCTCAGTATTGGTCAAACTTTTCATGTTGTTAGCCCTCATGAATACTCATCTGAGTAAATGAACATTAAGTATAGTTGACGTAAGCCTCCACACACTTTGAAAGATTACTTTCTCAGTTTAAAAAAAAACCCCACAGGATTGGCATTGTCTGATGACTTTTAACCTGGATCTTGTGATCTGTGCTTTAATGTTGGGTCCCTGTGGTACTTGAGAGGCCTCTTTTAAATGAAAATGTTAAAAATATTGACTTAATAAGTAAGACAAATCTCTATATCTTGCAAAAACTACTTCAGATTGCAGGCCTATATCTCCTTATGAGCACATAAAGATGGTTTCTCAGAACCATCATTTATCACCAACCTATAAAAATCTGGGCTATCATGAAATTGACTAGACTTCCTCCAGCCCTGCTTTAACTCTTTAACCAGTACAACATAGGCTGTAAAAGTAAGCAACTGCAAAAGTTTAAACATTTTCTGAATATGGAGATCTTCTAAAAGTTGCTCTGGGCAAGTTGGACTGACACAATACAATCAATGAACATGTGGCTTACTTGTTTGTGATTAGAATATTGACACTGGTAACTACTTCAAATTTAAATTCATATCTGGCTCTACCTCCTTCCTTGATTTCATCTTCAGAGCAATGGGTCTACTTTGTATTCCCATTTTTTAACCTACAGTTCACTTCTGCAGGTATTTTACATTTCATCTTTGGGAAGCAAAGTAAAATAGATGAAGTGAGATGATAAAGCTCATAAGAAAGAAATTTTGAGCTGCATCTCCAGACATTCCCTTGTAGTGTGATTGTACATCCAGATTGGCCAGCTTTTAGTTCCTGGTCCTGTCCCAGACATTGTTTAATCCATTTGCTTTGTGAAGAAATTGATATTTTGCAAGCCATCAACCAACCCACATTGAAGAATCTTGTGGTGGGATGCAAAATTTAGCTTCTACTTCTGGTAGATGAGTCATGATACCCGCTCACCACAAACAGGTGGCCAATGTAGGCTTAGAAAACAAGCAACACACAATTCATCAAGTACAAGGAAATTACTGCTGGAGACCTCAGAAACAGGAAGATGTACTTACTGTAAATTGATACAAAAAATTATGGTATGATAAGATTAGTGCTGTCTTTGTTGTTGTTTCAAATCTGGTATGTAATTCAGACGAAAGGCTATTTAATTTCAGCTGTTGGATCTTGAAAGCTGATACACAAATAGCTAAAATGAATATTTATTTTACTTCATCACAGGACTTAAATAAATTTGAGCATGTCTAGAATGTTCTGCAAATGTTTATGGATGGTTCCCTAAGCATGTACAATGGCATTTCCCCCTCAAGAACACATAAGTGAAAGGAGGGCTACTCCCATCTCCCAACCATTCAAATTAGAAGGAGACACATTATTAAACATGCCCATTTTGGAAACGATCCTTCCTTTGTTTAAGACTCACAAAATTAAGCATTATATGAGGGGGGAAAAAATAAGAGAGACTCTTCCCTCCCCCCATCCCAGCCAAAATCTGGAATCATTCATTGATACTGATCAAAAGGGGTTCAAACCTGTTCAAAGCAGGTATTTATTTGTTGAACATATACTGTATACTTCCAAACCATGGTCAACTCATGGCAGCTTGATGTCATTCGTGTTGGGGGCACCTGTGGGGGCCTGGATGGGGCTGCGGGATCCTCCTGCACCCTCTGCCAGCAAAAACGGAGCTCAGCAGGGCCTCCTGAGCTCCACTTTCGCTGGCAGAAGCGCCAAAGGCCGGTCCTCCACTGTTTCCAGGGTGGCCCTGTGGGCCAGATCTAAGCACTAAGCCTTGAGTTCACATCCCTGCTCTAAGCAATAATGACAGTCAGTAGTTTATCTGAGTTAAAAGGATAATGGTGTCAATAGTCAATATTCATGATGGCGACCTATTGTCTTCAGGTACAAGGGCAAGAGGAATCAGAAATGTCAAGATGATGCCCACCACCATTTGATCAAAGCTCCAATTCTTTCGTGCACATAAAAAGGTAATAGCTTTGATTGCATAGTCAGGGTAGTGTTTTGACTGTTTAGCAAGGATCTCTCAGTCATCAACTGGCAGTAGAAATAGCTGTGGCATAGTAACACCGTCCCTATGACAAACATACAGTTTTTTGGGTGACTGCTATATACCAAACAGTGGCTACATTATCCTACTCAAGGACTGTTATGAAGCTCCTACTTGAAACAACTAACAGGCAGAATTACCAAAACTCTCATTAATTTAATATTGCTGAAAATAAAATTCATAAATCTTTTTAAAAAAACTAAAACAGGTAAGCAAAAGTAAAAAAAAAAGCAAAAATATAATATTGTATCTGTAAGTGACAGAAAAATTGCCAAAGTTATCGAGTTTGTAGATGAAGAATTAACTATATGAAAGCAGAATACATTTTTTTAATAAAAAGGAAAAGATTTTAAAACTTTGTTAAAATCTCTGAGATGAACACCAAACCAATATCTTCACAGCTCTGTTATTTAAAGATAAATCATTTAACAGAAAAAAGAACAGGAAACCTAAAAATATTGACTTAATAAGTAAGACAAATCTCTATATCTTGCAAAAACTACTTCAGATTGCAGGCCTATATCTCCTTATGAGCACATAAAGATGGTTTCTCAGAACCATCATTTATCACCAACCTATAAAAATCTGGGCTATCATGAAATTGACTAGACTTCCTCCAGCCCTGCTTTAACTCTTTAACCAGTACAACATAGGCTGTAAAAGTAAGCAACTGCAAAAGTTTAAACATTTTCTGAATATGGAGATCTTCTAAAGACAGCCGCTCATCCAGGAGGATGCCTAAGTTGCGAACCCTCTCCATCGGGGCCACTGACTCGCCACCGATGGTCAGCCGCGGATTTAGCTGACTGTACCGGGATGCCGCATCCACAGCCACTCTGTCTTGGCGGGATTGAGCTTGAGCCTGTTTCTCCCCATCCAGACCCGTACGGCCTCCAGACACCGGGACAGCACTTGATAACCGTTGGGGTGGTCCGTGTAGAAAAGTACAGCTCTCTAACCTTCTCTCCTACTCTTGTTTCCTCTCCCAGTCTTCCTCTCCTCTTCCCTTTCTTCTTTCCCTCTCCTTCTCCCTTTCTTCCATCTCTCTCCTCCCTGTCTCTCTCTATTGCTGTATTCATTTTCATTTCATTCAGAATCTATGGATTGATTCATTCCAAAACTTGCCACTTTCTCTTCCTAGGCAACATGAAAACTTTTTCTTGGGTTAATGGCACATACATAGGTAGCATTTGGAAAAAAATATTGCTGTATGGGGTTTGGTTCACTCTTCCACTCAATTTCCTCAGTCTTACCATCTTTCACTTCTCCATCCTCCGTCCTTCACATCACATTTTTTTCCATTTTATTTTTGCAATGAAGCTTTTGAATCCATCGAGCATGCAAACACTCCACTGAAAAGTCCTCCCTGCCTCCTTCTAGTAAGGTTATTTGTTGCCATACAGAAGTTTGTTATTTCTCCTTCCTAGATGGGAATGGCACAGTTAATGCCTCGTAACCAACAACTAGAGATTTTTGAAGTGTTAGTGTAGTGTATTGTTACAATCTTTTTCATCCCAATTTGCCAAACATTCCAAGACATTCTTTACCCATGATGGGTTTCCTTAGAACCAGGCCACTGAAAAATGGAGACTGCCAGCATTTCTACAATATAGGAAGACTAAAGAATAAGTCAACTTCCATTCAGTAACTCTGAGGACATATTTGGCCATATCACATTTCAAGGATAGGCAAAAGGGGAAGAGGCCTCCCAATAAAATTCTGTTTTTGCAATTAGAGGTTAAGGTATGAAATAATATTTACTTTCCCTTCTCTACAGATTTGTATGTGGCCTAAAGAGTGTAAGGAGATTCATTAAAGCCTTTCCCCCCTTTTTTTCAGAATCTTGTACCTTTTTTTAGGTATTTATTTGTTGAACATATACTGTATACTTCCAAACCATGGTCAACTCATGGCAGCTTACAACTCAATAAAAAAAAAACACTGCAATATCAGCAGATCAAAATAAAGGACCTTAAAGAAAACCCAGAATGATCATAGTAACTGAATAATATCCAGTTCCAGTCACTGTTCAGTCAGTCCCTAAAGGACCACTACAAGGTGGTCTTCCTTTCTGAAGGCCTACCTTTCTGAAGGCCATCATGAGGGACCCAGCCTAGCATCTATTCAGTTATTGAATTCCATCATTTCACTTTCTGTTGTATCTTAGTATTGTCAGTCCCCAATCCAAGATGGCCCTTTATTATGATGGAGGAATTAACTCCATGCAATTTTCTTGCTACTTCTGTCCCCATTCTCTCCAACTGTGTGCAGCTAATATACTGTTTCATCTAGACCAATGCTTTAAGGACATCAACACAACTGCCTTTAGAACAATCAAGATACAACTCTTGTCACTCTTTTAATTTTGATTCATCTCAGTATTGGTCAAACTTTTCATGTTGTTAGCCCTCATGAATACTCATCTGAGTAAATGAACATTAAGTATAGTTGACGTAAGCCTCCACACACTTTGAAAGATTACTTTCTCAGTTTAAAAAAAAACCCCACAGGATTGGCATTGTCTGATGACTTTTAACCTGGATCTTGTGATCTGTGCTTTAATGTTGGGTCCCTGTGGTACTTGAGAGGCCTCTTTTAAATGAAAATGTTAAAAATATTGACTTAATAAGTAAGACAAATCTCTATATCTTGCAAAAACTACTTCAGATTGCAGGCCTATATCTCCTTATGAGCACATAAAAATGGTTTCTCAGAACCATCATTTATCACCAACCTATAAAAATCTGGGCTATCATGAAATTGACTAGACTTCCTCCAGCCCTGCTTTAACTCTTTAACCAGTACAACGTAGGCTGTAAAAGTAAGCAACTGCAAAAGTTTAAACATTTTCTGAATATGGAGATCTTCTAAAAGTTGCTCTGGGCAAGTTGGACTGACACAATACAATCAATGAACATGTGGCTTACTTGTTTGTGATTAGAATATTGACACTGGTAACTACTTCAAATTTAAATTCATATCTGGCTCTACCTCCTTCCTTGATTTCATCTTCAGAGCAATGGGTCTACTTTGTATTCCCATTTTTTAACCTACAGTTCACTTCTGCAGGTATTTTACATTTCATCTTTGGGAAGCAAAGTAAAATAGATGAAGTGAGATGATAAAGCTCATAAGAAAGAAATTTTGAGCTGCATCTCCAGACATTCCCTTGTAGTGTGATTGTACATCCAGATTGACCAGCTTTTAGTTCCTGGTCCTGTCCCAGACATTGTTTAATCCATTTGCTTTGTGAAGAAATTGATATTTTTCAAGCCATCAACCAACCCACATTGAAGAATCTTGTGGTGGGATGCAAAATTTAGCTTCTACTTCTGGTAGATGAGTCATGATACCCGCTCACCACAAACAGGTGGCCAATGTAGGCTTAGAAAACAAGCAACACACAATTCATCAAGTACAAGGAAATTACTGCTGGAGACCTCAGAAACAGGAAGATGTACTTACTGTAAATTGATACAAAAAATTATGGTATGATAAGATTAGTGCTGTCTTTGTTGTTGTTTCAAATCTGGTATGTAATTCAGACGAAAGGCTATTTAATTTCAGCTGTTGGATCTTGAAAGCTGATACACAAATAGCTAAAATGAATATTTATTTTACTTCATCACAGGACTTAAATAAATTTGAGCATGTCTAGAATGTTCTGCAAATGTTTATGGATGGTTCCCTAAGCATGTACAATGGCATTTCCCCCTCAAGAACACATAAGTTAAAGGAGGGCTACTCCCATCTCCCAACCATTCAAATTAGAAGGAGACACATTATTAAACATGCCCATTTTGGAAACAATCCTTCCTTTGTTTAAGACTCACAAAATTAAGCATTATATGAGGGGGGAAAAAATAAGAGAGACTCTTCCCTCCCCCCATCCCAGCCAAAATCTGGAATCATTCATTGATACTGATCAAAAGGGGTTCAAACCTGTTCAAAGCAGGTATGTATTTCTATAGCATATAGTTTATTTATAAACACTCTAATGGCAGGGATATCAAACTCGATTTCATTGACGACCACATCAGGACTATGCTTGACCTTGGGGGGGGGAAGGTGGGGCGTGTGGCCAGCGGGCATGGCAGCTTGATGTCATTCGTGTTGGGGGCACCTGTGGGGGCCTGGATGGGGCTGCGGGATCCTCCTGCACCCTCTGCCAGCAAAAACGGAGCTCAGCAGGGCCTCCTGAGCTCCACTTTCGCTGGCAGAAGCGCCAAAGGCCGGTCCTCCACTGTTTCCAGGGTGGCCCTGTGGGCCAGATCTAAGCACTAAGCCTTGAGTTCGACATCCCTGCTCTAAGCAATAATGACAGTCAGTAGTTTATCTGAGTTAAAAGGATAATGGTGTCAATAGTCAATATTCATGATGGCGACCTATTGTCTTCAGGTACAAGGGCAAGAGGAATCAGAAATGTCAAGATGATGCCCACCACCATTTGATCAAAGCTCCAATTCTTTCGTGCACATAAAAAGGTAATAGCTTTGATTGCATAGTCAGGGTAGTGTTTTGACTGTTTAGCAAGGATCTCTCAGTCATCAACTGGCAGTAGAAATAGCTGTGGCATAGTAACACCGTCCCTATGACAAACATACAGTTTTTTGGGTGACTGCTATATACCAAACAGTGGCTACATTATCCTACTCAAGGACTGTTATGAAGCTCCTACTTGAAGCAACTAACAGGCAGAATTACCAAAACTCTCATTAATTTAATATTGCTGAAAATAAATTTCATAAATCTTTTTAAAAAAACTAAAACAGGTAAGCAAAAGTAAAAAAAAAAAGCAAAAATATAATATTGTATCTGTAAGTGACAGAAAAATTGCCAAAGTTATCGAGTTTGTAGATGAAGAATTAACTATATGAAAGCAGAATACATTTTTTTAATAAAAAGGAAAAGATTTTAAAACTTTGTTAAAATCTCTGAGATGAACACCAAACCAATATCTTCACAGCTCTGTTATTTAAAGATAAATCATTTAACAGAAAAAAGAACAGGAAACCTAAAAATATTGAGTAAACATTTAATTTTTAACTCCCACTTTGTTGCACTCTGACTGATATACAATATTTATAAATGTTTAAATTTTTCATATATTTCTAGCTTTAGATTTTTTTAATCAGTTCCTTTTCTCTTTACAAAAATCACACTCTAAATTCTAAAGTTGCCTTGCTGCATAATATATGATAGGTATGGGACCCATTCTTGTTTGTATTTGGTCAAGTGACTATTGTGAATATACGCTGCTAATTTTCCCATTGCTGCGTATTCCCCAAGTTTAAATTCCCACTTTGATATTTTCAGTAATGTATCTCTTTTCCAAATTTGTGCTTAGTTTATTCCCTTAGCTATCATCATATAGCTTAATAAATTATAAAATTGTGATATTGTTGTTGTCCTAAAATTTAAAAAAATGATTTTAAGATTTTATTATTAGATCTGCTATTATTAGAAATATTGTGTATTTTACTGTGATTATTAGACATGTATATTATTCTTTTATCTTAAAACTTAGAGTAAGTTTTTACTCTAAGTTATTAAAGTTTATCTTTAAACTTAGAGTAAGAGGTTATCTTGTTATACAATTCTAATGTTATTTTGATTACTTAATTGTATATTTTTATATGTTGTTTCTGTGTTTTTGTTTTAACTTAGAGTAAGAGATTACTTTATTATATATTTGCCTATTGAAGAAAGTCAGGAGAGCATTTTTTTTCTTGTCACTTTTTAACATTTTCCCTTTTTGATCCTGTCTCTCCCCATCCTTTTCTCATATTTTCTGTTTTAGCTGAAAAGAAGAAAAAGAAGGAAAAAAGGAAGGAAGGAAGGAAGGAAGGAAGGAAGGAAGGAAGGAAGGAAGGAAGGAAGGAAGGAAGGAAGGAAACCTTTAGCAATGGAGCACCCAATATGTAAAATCTATAATATTGCCACTGTATTTGTGAATATTAAAAGTAAACTACAGTGCATTATAATGTAATATAGTTAATATGAATCTTAATATATAAAAAGCTTAATAATAACAAACCTGAAAATGAGAATTACTAATAAAAAGTTATAAAACTTCCATCACTAAATGCTATCAGTAAAATTATAATTGATATTTATATTAAAGCTATGTAGACGGTGAGATAACATACTATCTTATATTACAGTATAGCATACATGTTAATATATAAGAAAATAATTAAATCAAATTCAGTTTTTGCCCCAGCTCCTTTCTCTTCGACTGGGCCCATATACTTGTGGGAATGAATCCCTACCATACACTGCATTGCTCACTCTGGCCTCACTCACTCACTGATTGTGCGAATTGTGAGTGAGTCATGTTCTGTTCCCTTTGGAGTTATCAGTGTTTTGCACAGGGCAGAAAAGAAGTAGGACATAATAAACTAAAGACATATAAAGTATGAGGTGAGAAAAAGGAAAGGAAATACATCTAAAACTAGTTGCACAGGATAAGTCTATAGATATAGATCTGCACCACCCATCAAGATTTTAGACAATCAAGGATTTACATATAATGCTTTTTAGTAAGATAGCAAAGGTACAGTCAAATCACCAGCTTTAATTATAGCTGTGGTCATCAAACCAGAAACAGGGCAGTGTTTTTCTTCCGTCTTCGTGTACTTCAGGACAATATTTTTATTGGTAATAACCCAGCCTTAATTCATAGTTTTTTGCCTGGGGCTGAGACATCCAGTTGTAATCCTTTGTTTTACTATGGTTTCTTCAATCTTTTTCTCTTAATTTCTTTCTTTCTTTCTCATGCATATACACAGAACCAAAAGAAAATGAGGGAATATGTGTCCAGGATCTTCTGACCAGGAAGATCCTCTGCCTTCAAAGCGCCCTTAAAGTAGGAAGTAACCACAGACCAGAAGTCATGCCTTGTCAACATAAATAAATCCTGTGGGACTACATAGAACACGTCTACACACGTGGCACCAACAGCTATATAGTTCTGTGCTATCGTTGCCATCACTTCACCAAAATGGCCACTTCTGGTGGTTATAATCTAAAACACCTGGTTCGGCTCTATTTGGGGAAGACTATGCAAAAATATTTTCCTACCACTGAAGAGGAAGCTTAGATGACCTATCTGGAAAATAGTAAACAAGTCTATGTAATGTAACAAACATCTTGCCTCTCCTTTTCCCTTATGACATCTTTATATACATGCCTGGCCTATGACAAGTCAGCCCTGTGCATGTGCACTAACAAGAGGAACCAGATCAGCTGGAAAGTCCTCTAGTTCTGTATCTTATAGTTCTGCATCTTATAATTCTAAGACGGCAAAAGTTGGTCATTGGGCCACCTTAATTGCATTCTTCACTCCCAAACATCTACCTCTGAGGTTTTGTATGCATTCAGGTACAGATGCAGGAAACTCAGCTCTTGCTCTTTGCCAAGAACAAATGTACAGTTCTTTTTTTAAATTATTTTTGGTCCCAAAGCCTGCAATACTTGAACAAGAAACCTCACCCCGGAATTGCAACACCAGTGGCTACAGCAGCCTCACCTTCCCTTTGCATTGCACTGAGAAGCTCATTTATCCTATTTCGTCCCAAATTGCAACACTTCCTGTTGTTCCGGTGCTGTGCTTATTACATCCTCATCCCCAGCTTTGTTCTGTGTGCGTTTAAACACACCCTGTTGTTTGTGCAATGCAGGTCTTAGTGGAGGAGAACTTGGAGAGAGGAGGAACATCCTTTTAAAAAAGTATATTAAACTGCTGAGTACATTGTACTGGTCTGTAAGCAGACGTTATAGGAATAGTGTTTTTGATTGTGTTTAAATTTAAGGATTTCCTTGCAGAGCTGGAAATTCACTGCCCTTTGGCAAACCTATTAATGTAAACTGGGAATAAAGCGAGGTCTGATGGAAAATGGATTTCATTGTTAAATTTCAAAAATGAGGAAGTACATGTTTAGACTGACAGTACAGGGTTCCCCTATTACATACCGTGCCGTTCCTAGTGGCTGTACAAATGAATTTTTTCCAATGTAAAAAGAGCTAATCACAATTGCAAAATGCTCTGACTCCTTCCTTTTTAATTTTAGAAGAGTGTGGGTGACGGAGTGTGCAACTCTGTCTTAAGATTATGATAGCATAACACGGAAAAACTTTGGAGAAAAGGAGGTTACAAAAGGATCTTTTGCCATTGCAGAGACTGGCAGATTTGTTGTAGTAAGAAAGCTTATTCCACAACAACCCCACAGGAGCTGTTCCTCACCAGCAACCCTTCATGCAATCCAGCCTTGTTGTGTCAGCTGAAAGAGCTAATGTCTTGTCCTGACTGCTCTTTTCTATCCTGTGTTTTGCTGCCTGCAGATGTTTCGTGGAACCAAAAAAAGCAGGATGAGTTGGCGTAATTCATGGCCTGGGAACAAGACCAGACCAGCCTCACGAGAAGAGAGATTAAAACTGCGGCTATTCAGACAGCATTGTGAATAACAAATAACAGGCTCCAGTTCTCTAAAGTGTTGTGAGAGTCTTTGCTGCTGTGACCCAAGGTTTTCCACCAATGTTGGACTTAGACTTTGTTTCTAAAGATCTGCATTGAGCATACAAAGTAAATAAGGAAAATTGCAGGTCATCTTAGTTCAGACTGGAGTCAGATTTAACACCACAGCACCTATTTTTATAGACATTTATTTTCCAAAGAATATTGTTTTCCTCTTCCTGAGTAGTGGACAATTCAGGACTGCCTTTCAAGACCAGTTTCCTTTGAGGAACAAAACACTGAAAATTTATGAAGTTTTTTCATTGTGCAGTTTACATCAGAATTTTGATGAGTCAAGGCTTAAATAAATTCACATCGTAGAGACAAGAGCAATAAAATCAGCTTCAAACCAATAATCTCTTTATTTGCAAATATACAAGCTCAGCAGGTGTTATAATTATAGGCATTAAGAAGAGTTAGTGATAAGTTCCTAGTATTATCACTTCAGGCCTGTGCAAAACCCCAGTCTGTTCTCAAAACAAGCAAATGCAAAATCCTTCTTCCTTTTCCTATTTTTGTTGGCAAATTTCTAATTAGGTGGATTCTCCTAAAACATAGTAGAATTCAGTACTTTTAATTACATTGATAGTAATGTTGGCAGGAACACATACTCTTTATAAGGTGGCTCTTGACAGAAAATTGCAAGGGAAGGAGTAAAATTAAAGGCAATCCAAAAATGGTTGAGGACTAGTGGAGTCATGTAGCCAAGTAGGAACCCAAGCCATTTAGGAGAAATAATTCAGAATCAAACTCTGAAGGAGACAATCACAAACCCCTTCTGTATTGTTGCTGAAAACTGTATGGACATGGCTGAAATATTTATACAGTTGTGGGGGATGACATGTAATGAGAACAAAAGGCTATATTATTATTGAAGAACCTCAAACTATCGAAAGTAAGCTTAGAATTGATAACATGGCCTGACCGAAGCCACAAGGAAGTCTGCTAACTGCCTGTATTGATAGAGAAGTTCCTTGTATATAAGGACGCCTGCTACTATAATTTACTAGACTTAGTCTTCATGATCAGAGTATCAAACTTTGAAGTGAAGATTTTACTTGTCTCTGGAGATTCTCAGTCATCCAGGTCATGGTTGTCCCAAAGGTGCTTTTCAAAAGGTAACTGGACTTGGTTTTCCCTGTTGTTACCTTTTTGTGTGTGTGATGAAAGGGAAGAGAAAGAATTCTTGCTCTACTTAGGGAAGGAAGAAGACAGGAAGGATTGCAGCCCAAAACAGAATGTAGCTTTTGCATTCCAAAGGGCCTTGATTAAGTCTCTAGTATCTTTAGACAAGGCTGATAGTAGCTATAAAGTTTATCCTAATCACAATAGTGACAATTCTGAATTAGATAGGCCAATAGTCTACTTCAGAGTAAGGAAGCTGCCTGATGTGTATATATACCACAGTGTTGCTCTATCAGACTGAAGGGACATGGCCAAAGCGATGTACAACCGGTACCTCAAAATGGTCAAAGAGTCAAGAAGACAACACGGATTGTGCATTCAAAGCTCCACCATTTTTTTTTATTATACTTTGTATGACGTATACCATTGATGTACTGTGCAGAAAATTCTATAAGGACTCAGAATGCACAAAGACAATGTTATACTCATTCACGAAATAATAGAAATAATGAATGGAGAAAAAGTTAAGAAGCACTGATACAGTAGTTGTACTCCCAGTGAGCTTTGCAGGCGCTGAAAGACTCCCTCCTTCAAAAAGAAAAGAAAAAAAAAGCTGAGGAAGAGAACTACCTCAAAATATGTCCTTAATCCAAATGCTACCTATGAGGATTGTTTTTGTTAACCCAGCTGAAGATTATCCAGCCTATCCTGATAATCATTGTCTGAGTTTATTCAACAGCCAATCAGCTGTCAGACTTGCTTATTGTAAGCATTTTTCATAAATAAACGTTGTTCCATCCTAGCTTGATAAAGAAATAAAATTCTTGGCCACATAAGATAAATATCATAAAGAACATCTGTGGTCAATTCTTCTCTGGGACATTCTGTATGATTTCCTTGTCCCCCTTCCACCCACTCACTGGAGCATTCAGAGGGTGATTATCTCAGATTTTTAGATGAAAATAATTATATTTGTTCTGCTAAAACAGACATCAAATAATCTAAATTAAAAAGTCACAGCCATAAAAACCTCAATTCAATCATTACAGACACAAAATCTGAGAACACAACTTATATTAAGGGGCATGAGAGTTTGTCTTTATAGGACTTTTCAGATCAAATTTTACATATGAGCCAACATCATTTCCTTGCTGAAAGGACATTTTTTAATTTTCAGAGTTCCTATAAAATCAATCATGACAGGACAAGCTGAAGATACACAGAAGATCCTCTTTTTTTTATTATTCCTTTGTGATTCTTTCTTACTCCTGGTAGGTGCCCGAACAAGTCCCTGCAGTTTTCTTGGCAAGGTTTTTCAGAAGTTGTTTGCCACTGGCTCTTTCCTAGGACTCAGGGAGTGAAAAGCCCAAGGTGACTTTCTGTCTAAGGCAGGGCTAGAACTTACAGTCTTCTGATTTCTAGCCTGGTGCCTTAATCACTACACCAAATGGCTTTCCAGAAGATCCTACCAGGCAGGAAAAGCAGCTGCAATGACATTGTGGGTTACAAAAGATTGCCTTCCTCTTCCAGGTGGTGATAGAAGTTTCCTTTGAATTATTTTTTTTAACCTCTATATTATGATTGCATGATGAGACAAAATGGATTACCTACAATATAGGGACACTTTTTATAGGATGTGTAAACAAAAGTGGCAATATAAAAACAACTGAAAATCCAGCACCATAGAACAAGACAGTACCTCTAAAAATGGTGGGGATTTTTTTTCTCCCCAGAGAGAAATTTTTATTCATCTATAAGCCCTTTTTGTACTGTGAAAATGAATGAAGAATTCCATTAAAAAAGGAAAAAAACATGTTTCCTCAGCAGAATTAAGTATCCCTTGGTCATTGATTGAGCTTCTTTTCCTGCTCTTAATTACTACAATAGCAGTTACGTTTTTCATTTCGATTGGACTAATCCCAAACTCTACTCAGTCATAAAACATGAAGGATTGTTTAAGCAGCGGTCTCCAAACTTGGCAACTTTAAAACTGGTGGACTTCAACTCTCAGAATTCCCCAGTCAACATGGGGAATAGTAATATGGCTGGTTGAGGAATTCTGGGAGATGAAGTCCTCAAAAAGTTGCCAAGTTTGGAGACTCTGGTTTAAGGCCTTGCATATATTCACTTGCAAGAGACCAGGAGACTTTCACAAGCCTTTTCTAATCTTTGGGAGACTGCAGATATTCTTCTCCTAATTTAGCACCCCACGGACGAAGATTTTGTTTTTTGTTCCAGACCTACTTTCCACAATTATGTGTCGTATAAAGGAGATTTTATTAGAAGGAAATGTTTAAAATGTGATTTCCTTTATACAATACAATATTGAATGGTTAATTGTATCATTTTAGGAGGACATTTGATGTTGCCTATCATGCCACAGATGTGATGTCAATAAATAATGCCACTTTTTTTTTATGTGTAGGGCTCGCTAAGAAGGGGGTCTCTGTTTCCTTTCCCCTCTACCAAATGTCATCAGCTGGTGGGGAAATATCTATGAATTATTTTCTTTAAAGTGGAATAGGGCTGGGCTTGGCAGGGTGCAAATTTTGTCAGATGGCTAATCTAGCAGGGTTAACCAGCTATCAAAGCTCACTATGGTTTTTCCACAAGGAAGACAACAATCACTTCTGAAAGAGTGCTACACTGATATCCAAAACCTGATCTTTTAAGAGCTGATAATCAGCTTCCTTTGGACATGGGTTCAGCATGGTTCAAGACTAGTCTGAACATCAAATTGACAAATACAGGAACACATCAAATTGCAATACAGAGAACAAATGTCTTCCTCTCTGGGTGTGTCTCTCTTCTGCCCTATTCTGCAGCCTTCTGCCTTCTCCTCACTCCCTTTCCCCCACACCTCTGTGTCAATTACAAACTCAAGGTAAACCGCTCCAAACTCGATTGCAGAAAATATGACTTCAGTAACAGAGTGGTCAACACCTGGAATGCACTACCTGACTCTGTAGCTTCTTCCCCAAACCCCCAAAACTTTAAGCTTAAACTGTCTACTGTTGACCTCACCCCATTCCTAAGAGGTCTGTAAGGGACATGCATAAGTGCACTTGCGTGCCTACCATCCCTGTCCTAATATTCCTTTTTACTTACTCTTTTCATGTATCCAAATTATGTTTATACTTTTACCTGTTATCTTATATATTATTGACAAAATAAATAAATAAAAATTGCTGTTATTGTTGACTCGGGTCATTAGCTGGAGAATTGCTTAGAGATCTTATGAATATGGGGGGGGGGTATCAACCTGGTTGGAACTGGCCAAAAGCAGAATGGCCTTGAAAAACAGGTCCAGGCACAGACAGAGAGGGGGGTTCCCCACACTAACCTGTAGTATCTATAGGTAGCTGAGTGATCCCCTAGAGGGGTCACCCAAATTACCCCACCGGCAAAATGATTGGTAAAGAGCAGGAGGTTGTTTCACAGTAGAGTCTATGTAAAGGTGACCTAGGACTGCTTCAGCTGTGGGCTGGGGAATCAGATAAATGGCAGAAAAAAAGAGGTTGTGGGGAATTTTGTTGCTGTAATTAGACACATGTCAGTAAAGGCTCACGCAAGTCTGAACAGCTGTCAGTCCCAACCTGTCCTGGTCTTCGAGCTGCAATGCAACAGATGGACAGATAAAGGTCAGAAGGGAGAGTTTGTTCTTCTTTTGGTTAAGTAACATGCTATTACCTACATAGCTCCAGACTGCATGGAGTGAATGATGGGATGGAAGTGGAACATCTCATCCCAACAAACTTAAACAATTCCAGAGTATCCACAAGGGTGTGGGCTAAAATGTCAAGGTGGCATATGAAAGAAGCCCCACTCATTTTTAAATGTCCTTGTGATACAAATAGAATGGGAGTTGGCTTTGATCACATCATAATGGCCAATCGTATTTTTATCCCCCCCCCGACTCCCTGGAGATGTTCCTGAAGGACCATTATGTTTTTAGATTGCAATCCCATAAGAGAATAATGTTCCAGAAAACCCCAGATTCTAAAAATCTATGACCAATAATTTCAGAAATGTTTCTTGCTATTTTCCCCATTCTTTGCTTTTGAAAGATTTTTGTTTTTTTCCTGCAGGAGGCTTCTTCAAAGAATAGAATAGAATAGAATAGAATTTTTTATTGGCCAAGTGTGATTGGACACACAAGGAATTTGTCTTGGTGCATATGCTCTCAGTGTACATAAAAGAAAAGATACGTTCATCAAGGTACAACATTTACAACACAAATGATGGTCAATATATCAATATAAATCATAAGGATTACCAGCAACAAAGTTACAGACATACAGTCATAAGTGGAAAGAGATTGGTGATAGGAACGATGAGAAGATTAATAGTAGTGCAGATTTAGTAAATAGTTGGACAGTGTTGAGGGAATTATTTGTTTAACAGAGTGATAGAATTATTTGTTTAAACAGTGTTTAACTGTTCCTGTGTCTAGTTGTTCTGGTGTGCAGTGCTCTATAGCGTCGTTTTGAGGGTAGGAGTTGAACAGTTTATGTCCTGGATGCGAGGGGTCTGTAAATATTTTCACGGCCCTCTTCTTGATTCGTGCAGTATACAGGTCCTCAATGGAAGGCAGGTTGGTAGCAATTATTTTTTCTGCAGTTCTAATTCATTTGATGCCCACTTTATTACTAGAGAGTTTGTCTTCCTTTTGTTGCTGGAGGCATATTCTTTTTGAAGCCTGGTCAGAGCAAAGGGCCAATAACAGTGAATTTTCAACCTTAACCAATTATTTCTTCTCTGTAATCTAGAGCTGCTATTCTCTTTATATCTGGGAATTTAATATTTGCTTTAGCAATGGCAAAGCAGAGAAATTTATGAGTGATTTGAACCAACTTAAAGTTCTGATGAGGCATAAATTATAATTTTTTTTCCTCATAAGTTATAACACAATGATCAGAAGAGAGGAATGGAGGTGAAGGAATAATGATCCTTTTTTCAGAAACCATTGCCAGTGAAATCAGCACTTCTGATTGTGCTTGGTGTTTTTTAGCACTGTTTAACTTTTAACCTGACACTAAGTCTCACCAAACCAGGGGTCTCCAATCTTGGTCACTTTAATACTTGTGGACTTCAACTCCCAGAGTTCCTCAGCCAGCTTTGCCAGCTGCACTAAATGACTCATACCCCATTGGGTCATCATTTGAGATGTATCTCTATGTCTTATCTAAATACAGAAATAGAATGACCATTGGTGGCAAAAAAGCAGTGGAAATGGAGGTGACTTCTGACTTCTTGCTGGTTTCCCTATTGACAGTGAGTGTTGGAAATCACAACCACATGACCATGGCTGACCCTGGTGGTACTGCAGAGGCCACAAATTTGTGAATACAACTGGTCCAAAGCTCCTTGGAATTTCAATTCTCTGGGACTAATGAGTCCTGCTCTTGGTATGCATTCTTTAAGTTAGTACATTTGAGGTACTTTGACTCAAAAATTCTTGTCCTATGATGCACCATTTTGGCTAACTGAATGTTACAAACATGAGAGTTTTAGTAGTGTATTGTATAGATAGATTGAATGTAGCTGAACTGACATCTGAATATACATACATACAACTGAGCAAAGAATGATTTATCAGATAATTCTAGAGGAACAAGTACTCCAGAGATGGTTCTATATTGGTCAGGAAAAAAAGGACAGAGCTGTTGTGTTATTTCTGTAGCATGGTTTCTGTGTAATTTCCTTTAAGAAGTCTACAATGTTGTAAATACAAATATGAGAATATGTTCTCTGAATCTAGGGAAATTCATTTTTTAATAGGTCTATAGAGAAGCATGTTTTCTTAGCAGACGCTCTTACAACTGAATAGGTATTCAAGGAGAACTGATGGCCTTAATTATTTTAGGACTGTCTTTTTGGCTTTCTCACTGAAATCGAAATTTGGCCCCCAAAACCTTTCCCATAAGTCAGCTGTAGCAAGTTCCTTAACCTTGTTTTTAATGTGTTTAGTTTTATAGTTTTAATGTGGCTTTGTATGTTGTTTTAACTTGTGATTGGGAGCTGTCTAGAGTTGATTATAAGATAGGTGGCTATATAAATGTTTTAAGATACTGAGACAATTACATGCCTATTTCTGTTTTTTTATATTACTGTTTCTGATTCTTAACTATTGATAGGTATGTCCAGATATGGAAGAACATTCCAGTCCAGGAAGGAAACATCTAAAACAACCCGCCCTAACCTGGTGTTGGCCCACATCCAGGATTGTCTAGGAGTGTTCAAAACAGTTAAGATGGCAGTCATCACCCCTTTTTATATGGAACTTCATATCCATAATTGAGATTGCCATTTTGACTTCAGCGATCCACACCACATGCCTCCAAACTCTGAGAAAGTGTGGCCTATAGCTGGAAATCCTTGGAGTTGTAATCCTACATACCTGAACAACTTCTGTTTGGAGAAGTCAACCAAGAGGAATGTCATAGAATTGACTCCAAAAGCTGATTGTTTGAGGACTGCATTCATTTACCTCAGTATGGATTGCTTTGTAACATTTTTTGGAGTGTCATTTGTTCTTCTACAGTACAAATGCTTAAACATCCTATGGCCCAATGCTGTTTGTTTGAATTTGGCCTAATTTCATATGTGACCCTAGCCACTGTCATTTGTAAATCATGGGTTAGGACTTAACTGTTCCAAAAATATGGGTAAAATAAATCTTGGTTGAATAAGGTGTGTGTTCTCATTCTCCTTCCTTCTCCTCTCCTCCTCCTCCACCACCACCTTCTTTCCTTGTTTTCTTCCCCTCCTCCTCTTTTACCACTTCGGGTGTCGAGGGAAATACAAAGTTTTGGTTCTTGAACTTCTCATGGCCTCAACTATTATTATTTGATGCTACTATTGCATGTCTTTGATGTTGTCTTTCCATTTTCTTCAGGGTCTGCCTTATGCTTTGACCTTCTCTTTTAATATATGCCTTATACGTATGATGTTAATGCCTATATGATAATGAAAGTAGTACTTACAAAATTGCATGTTCACAGTGAGATTGCTGAGATCAAAATTCAAGTGTCTGTTCATGTGGGAGGTCATAGAGCAACTTAGGGAAGTCCCTCTCATTCTAAATAAGTTTAAGAATTTTGATTAATATTTGATATTACCCTAAAGTTACTGGAATAAAAGCAAAATTTTAATGTAATTTTAGTTTTAGTAATAATGGTAACATCATGATCTGTTAATTATATTTGTCTCCACTGAGTAACTATCAAATTCAAACTTTGCATCAACATGCTTGTTCTCTGATTTGTTCTTTAAATTATGGAAGATGTTGTTATAATAAACTATTGTATGATTTCCTGATGAGAAAGTCTGCAATTTCCAATACATGTTTTCCATCAGACACCATTCATTCAGAAGCATCGAGGCTGCTTCAGCTAACATTAATACTTTAATTTGAATTGTGTTTTGGCTATTTCTGCCAGTCCTACAGAGAGATAGAGCCAAACAGTAGCCATTCTTGAGTACACCCTGGTGACTTCATCCAGACAGTATATCGGTAGTCCTTGACTTGCAGCTATTAATTTAGTGACCATCAAAGTTATAACGGCACTGAAAAAAAGTGACTTGCTACCACTGCAGCATCTCTGTGGTCACATGATCAAAATTTGGGCACTCGGCAACTGACATTTATTTATGAAGGCTGCAGTGTCCTAAGGTTGTGATAAGCTTTTGTGACCATCTGACAAGCAAAATCGGGAGGGGGGGGGCAGATTTACTTAATTATTTCACCAACTTAACAGTTGGTGTGATTCACTTAATAACTGTGGCAAGAAGGTTTGTAAAATTCACTTAACGTCTTGCTTAGCAACAGAAATTTTGGGCTCAATTATGGTCGTAAGTCAAGGACTACCTGCTGAGTTTCTACATCTACTGAGTATCAGCAGGTATATATCTATATATACCTATATCTATCTATCATCTGTCTGTCTGTCTGTCTGTCTGTCTGTCTGTCTATCTATCTATCTATCTATCTATCTATCTATCTATATCGGAGCGGGCTTCAAAACCCATTGCTACCGGTTCACTCATGGGTGCACCCGTATGTGACGCTTCTGCGCATGTACAGAAGCATCCAGGCGGGTGGCTGGAGCCTCCCGCCACTACTTGTTTGCACGATCCAGGGCGAACCAATAGCAACCCACCACTGATCTATATCTATATATCTAAATCTCTATCTCTATCTATCTATCTATTTATCTATCTATCTATCTATCTATCTATCTATCTATCTATCACTATCTTATATACATATATATATATATATATATATATATATAGAGAGAGAGAGAGAGAGAGAATACTCATAGTTATATATATTACACTCATAGTTGAGCAAAGAAATGATCAGACTATATTTTGTTTCAACATTAATTTCCCCTGACTTGTTATGAAAGGATTGCAAGAGAGAGAAGGCATCTATTATAGGTTTTTTTAATATCTCCACTTTGAGGGAGGAGATTTGGGTACCTTTCAAAACAGGAAATCAGGCCAAATGGGTGTGGATCTTCCATGGCTGTTGCCCTATTTTCAAGAGTGAAAACTATAGCTGGAGTGATCCTGCTGACAAGCACCTCCTTTGTTTTTCTTTTTTTAACTCGTGCTCTAGAATGTTGTCCCTATGTAGTGTTTTGTAGCAATTACTAATGTTGACAGTGACCTGTTTATAGGACACTCTTAACTGGAGCAGGGCATTAGTGTATAAGCGCCATAAACCAGCTAGTTAATGCCAGTGACTTGACATAGATCAGTTTTAATCACCAACAGCTAAAGAACCAGAAACTGAGAGATTTCAGCATGCCGTACGTGCGTTTTCCCACAATACTTATTTGATATCTCAGGGCCTAAATAGTGCTGACCCTGAAACTCTTTCCCAATTTGTTGAACAACTGTGTTGTCTAAACACGGTTGGATGGGTTATTAGCTCTCACCTCTTACTCCCAAAAGAGAAACACCACACTGGAAAAGCCCTGGAAAATGGTTTACTTTTCAAGGCATTCCATCTTTATCTCTTTTTTAAAAAATTCTGTTTGAATTATGGAAAATGGGCAGAAAGGAAATGGAGGTTGGGTTTCTGACTCCAACTGCAGTGGTGAGTCCTTTAAAAGCCAGGCTAAGAAATCACCTAATCCTTGTTATCTGCCTCCTTATCCATTATTCTTTGCAAGGGGTAAACTAGTTAATTGAGGGAGCAGCTGACACAGTGAACTGCTGGGGAACATTGCCAAGCAACGTTCAAAATGATTTCAAATATTTGATCCACTAGTAACTAATTGGTGTGATAAAATATACAGGTATTGAAAGCAAGTTTTGAGATAGTTTTCTCAATAGTTTACTGGATTTTTTAATATTCAGTAAAATGATTGAGAAATGGCTCACAATTATTCTATCTCCCCAAAATGAAAGCCATTTTTACTATTTATATTAGAATTGTATCAAGTCTTCCTAATTGAGACAATTAATTACAGTAACATCTGTTAGATATAATAATTGAGAAGCTCCATTAGAGAAACAGGAGTTGGCATCATCCAAGAAATTATTCAAACATTCAAATAAAGTAATAAGATCATCATAAAAATGTTGGTCCAATGTGTTACTTTTTAAAAACTTTTAAAATTGTATACTGAATATTCACCTTTAAGACAAAAATCTAAACCCTAAAATTCAAAACATCTTGAAATGTTGTAGGGTTCCTAATACACTTTGGTTGGCCCTATTTTTATCTTCCATAACAGGTTTTAAGCTACAATTCTTCTTCAAAAATTTAAGTTTTGTGTGAATAGTTTAAAAAACATTCAGATGTGCTTTTCCCCAAACTCTTAGTTACTTAGCTCTAGACACTGAAAATCATCAAACAGGAACTATAGAATCATTTTATCTTTAATGTGGACATCCCACATTAATAGTATAAATATAAGCAGTAATACCCCAAATAAAAATAAATATGATAAAACCTTTCTCTTTAGCAGTTTGCTTTTTGAAAGCAAACTGCTAAAGAGAAAGCTTTTATCATATTTATTTGGGGTATCAAAAAGAGGAAGAAAAGAAGGGACCAAAATAACAAAATTCCTGTGAGAAGGAAAAGGGTGGTGGATTAACTCAGTTTCTCAGAGAAAGGGAGTTGAATTCATCATGAGGTTTGCACTGCCACATAATTTCAGCCTTTAGATTCAAATTATAGCAACTGCACAGAGATGCCAGTTTGTGTGTGAGGCTGTGTGTTGAAGCTGAAAAACAACTTAGGTAGGAATTGTGCAGATAAATTTTATAACCTTTAAAGAAAAATAATTTGAAACTATTTGACATTGTGGACAAATACAGTTTCTAAGTGTGGCACTTGGTATATACATCAGTGAATCCAGGAATAACTGACAGCATTTATTCACTAAATTCCAAGGGGCTATAAATTGCATACGCCTTCTAGTTGTTATATATAAGCAATAAAGTAGTCTTTAGATTAGAAATCCTAGCTTGCCTTCCAGGCAAAACTTTGATTGCACTTAAAATGTGTCCCAAATCTAACCAATACATCCTTATTGTTATCTGAGAATGCTGCATTTGGCAAGGGATGTATGACTAAGTTTGGTTATTTCTTTCACTGTATTAAGATTGTTGTTGTTTTTTTAAAAAAGAGCAAGTAAAAGTTGCACATCTTTCTGCCAGACAATATAAAATAAATAGCTTGCTTGATTCGGTACCAAGTAACCAGCTAAGTATATAGAAAGTTTTGTTTCCTGTATTACCAAAATGGTCAAAAACAATTGGACTAGAAATGGCATCAATTTCTGCTTCATCTGGAATGAGGCCAGAAGAGAATATAGCATCTACACGGCACCCAGACATCCTCTGAAGGAGTTTTGAGAAGCATTTTTAATAGGGACCAAAGTGCTTTATTGCATTTTAAAACTTTAGTAGTAACACTGTGTTCTGTGGCCTGCTGCACCCGTTTCTAATGTCATATGCCGGGCACAGCAGCAGCACATAGTATCAAAAGTGAGTTTCCCGAGAGTCATTACGCAGCTAAGCTTTTTTAAAAAAAATAGTATCCTGCATTCTTCCAATTGTCATGGACATGTGTATGTATGAGTGCATGTGAACATAGGTGCTCAATCCTGGAATTGAGAGGAACTATTATTTTTTTTATGAGGCCAGTATCTTTTTTTAATACTCTCCTTTGTCTGTTCTGCACAGAGAGAGAGAAATATTGGTGAGAAGTTGTCATACATAACTGCATGTGCACCTAGCATTTCCCCAATCATCCCAAATTCTGAATTTCAGAGACTTCTTTTCTTCTGACGAAAGCTGCCCTCTGAATCACCACGCCAAGAAGCAAATGGCAACGCTCGCCATTTTTGAGAGAAGGAAAAGGTAAACATTCAATTGGTCATAACAAAGAATTTTTTTTAATGAATTCAACTGAAGAGAGAGAAGAACTCCAGTTAGATCTCACTGTACAAACAAAAAAAAAAGGTGTCCGCAGTGCCATAAAAGCATCATTTACAAGTGTTTAAACTTGGGGATGGGGTTAATGAACACAATCACAAAAGTAGCAATGAAAGAACACAGAGTAGAATCAAGTGGGATGTGGAAATGAACAGCAAGAGAAAGTAAAAAATAACAATTATAATTTTATACACACACATACATATAAAACCTTCATTCTTTTCCATCTAGACTGATTTCAATTTACAAATGGTACATTAAAATCTGTAAAAGCACGGCCATTCTTTTAAGTTCTTTCTTTCATAGCAGCAACCTTTCTTTAAACCACCTCCATACCATTATTTTTGTTAATTTTAGTGCAAATATTGTAGGCCTGCATTACAAGAAAAGGAATAAGATGACCTCGCCGGCAAACTTCTCTGCCAATGAGAGATCCTACACAGACATTCAGAAAAGGGCTCCCGATTTAAATCACTCTTATCCAAACTTATTTCACCCCGTGTTGGGGAAAAAGAAATTCAAAACTTTTGGATTTGTATATATGATGGGAAAAATAAAATCACTGAAACAGTTTTTTTCTACTGATTTTAACACTGGTGTACATACATCTAAGGTGAATGCATTTAATATCACAGTCATATAAACAAAGAAAGAATTGGGCCCTTTGATCCTAAAGCATTCTTTTATTTTATACCATCAATTTACTGTGCTAATGAAGATGCACTTTTTCTTACCAATATTTATTGGGACTACACAGTAGAATCTATACACATGCACAACATTTATCTGCTCACTGAGACAGACCAAATGTCTTATTTTCAACACATAATTCTGGTTTTCCTACAACAAAACAGCCACAAAAGAATCAGAACAGTATTAAAATTCAAGAGTGGGAAGGAAGCAGAACCATTTTTAGGAGAGAAAAATAGTCTTTTACTGAGAGAGAATTCTCTTGTTCTAACTTATAATTTGAAGAAGATTGAAAGTTCATTTTTAGAAACCATTTTGCTGTACATTTTATATATCCCCTACCTCTTCCATAGATAGGTAAGTTTTGGTGCTTCTCCCACCCCTCCCCAATTACTCCTAATCTTTATGGCTCTTATTTATCTCATGAGATTTGCAGAGAAAGACATAAAAACGCTTACTTCCTTCAGTTCTTCTGGCTTTGTTTTCTATAATTAGAAAATATGCATATACGTGTACAATTTGGTGTTCTTGCAGGTTTCCCGGTTTTTTGTTTTTTGCCATGATATTCTTTCCCTTTGCGTATGCCAAGAACAGTGTTAGACAATCAGCCTGGATATGGAATCACATCAACATTCTTTGTTGTCAATTTTTTTTAAAAAAACAAAAAACCAATTCACGCCAACCAATGGATGTAATGGAAGGATTGCTGTGGAAATTAAACCATATTCTGCTTGCCCATTTTAATCTTTCTGCCTGCAGAATGGATTTTTAATAAATTGGAATAAAACATGCACTAGGATTATACTGATATGCAAAAATGCCACCGAAATGGAATGCTGAACGTGATCATAGGAACCACTGGTTTTTGGAAGAAAAGAGAAAGTGAGTTATAGATAAAAGTCTGTTTCATTCAACAATTGAGGCAGCCCTACTTAGAATAGCCCTGGAAAATTTTGCCTGCAAAGCACATATGACTGAGATACCAACCTTTTCTGAAAGCACTTGCCTAGTGTTTATTGCACAGATAGATACTTATGGCTTAATGAACACGCCCCCCACCAAGAAACAATAATTCTCATGAATGAAAAGAACATGAAACTGAGACTAGTAAACAGAATAGATCAGAGGTCTTCAAATTTGGCAGCTTTAAGACTTGTGGACTTCAACTCCCAGAATTCTCGCTGGAGAATTCTGTGAGTTCAAGTCCACAAGTCTTAAAGCTGTCAAGTTTGAAGACCTCTGGAATAGATATTCGTGCAGATTTGAACAGAACAACAATGAGAACCAAAATGAAGCACCAAGACAATTCGTTGAAAAATTATACAAAGGGAAGGGGAGAAATTATTAACCCTTACCATATCTAACTGTTTTTATTCAAAAAAGGGAAAAAAATCAAGATTTTAAAAATCAGTAGAGAATTTTTTTTTTTTCAAATCCAGATCTGCGGCAAAGAAAAAGATGTAAACATTATATGTCTACGTAAAAAAAAAACACAAGAAAGATATGCTATCGTTTGCATTCTCTTTTAAAATAGTTGACCCTCTCTGATTAATTTCATTTTGGCATTAAAAAATAGGAACAAGTTGTTTAATTCATGGTGGGCAGATTCACTGTAGCCGACACAAAAAAAATGTTTGCTTGCCAATAAATAAGAAATAATGAGTGTTTCTATGATTGAGTGGAATACAGAAGCAGCATACTGCTAAGTTCAAATGAACTTAGTGGATGAATTAAATAAAACAATATAATAAGGATATTTTTTTTAAAAAAAATCCATTGATACTGATATGACCACCTCAGGTCCTATTATATCACAAGTACTCAGCTGGTTTAATAAGCAAAATTCATTAAGCCCAGTGATTACGCCACCCCTAGCTGTGTCATCAGGTCAAAACAGGTTGAAACTAACAGAAGCTGCAAAGCAAAGAGTTAGCTGGATTGTGTTCTAATGGAAATAAAAAGTCAAGTATAAACATTAGAACTAAGAATGGGTAGGAAGCAGGAATTTAAAGAGAGAAAATGCATTAGTGTTGAGAGACAAATAAGCTTTTTCTCTGGAAAAAATGCTTCCCCCATCCCCCCAAATACTGCAAGAACAGGAGCTGCTTTCTCTCAAGGCATGCATACAAGTCTTAAAGTAGCTGGGCAAAACATTGCCAGATCAGAGACTTAAATATCTCAAGTTTGGAATAAATCCTATAGATTGTAAAAGATTTGGATAGAATGTATTCTACAAAACCTCTCAAGTTTGCTTTATTGCACAAAAGCTGTTATTAGGACTTCACACACAAGCGTGTTACTCACAGAACTATACCACAGAAAACTAGATCTGAGATGTTACTTGATCACCACCAGCCGTGTGTAAGATGCCAGCCTATATTGCTCTCAAGAGGCTAAGTAATTCCTACTACTACGTCATCTTCAGCAAGTTGGGAGAATTATAAAACATAGCTTTATGTTTCTCTGTCAAAGCTTGTAGAAGAAAAAACCAAAATAGAAGAGTTTGTGCCATGCGAACATTTTACAGCATTTACACCTATGAGGCAGAAGGGGAAATGCAAATATGCCATTTCAAGGGTATAAGTGTGCATATTTAAAAAGATGCCAAAGAAAAGCCAAAACTTGAATAAAAGCTGGATTCAACTACCCAGAATATGGCAGTGCTTAATCTGAACACATTAATGAACCAAGGTTGACCAAAACATATTAGCCACAAAGACACCACTTACTGGAAGAGCATAATGGCCTCATTTACTTCAATCTGCTTGAAATAACAAGACTGGATGAACCAAATATAAATCTACTTTTGGTAGGTTCCAGGAACCATCATCCAGCTGGCACACACAAAGCCATTGGTATAAAAATGAAATGAGAAGCAAGCTAAAATTATCGGGAGAGATCTGACTCTACAACCAGAACCAATTATAGAAGTCTAGATATCTAGAAGCATCCCTTAAGATTGCTGTTCCTTCAGCGAAGCTTGAAACATTTTTCTACTTTCTATCTGATTGATCTCAGCACCATCATGTCCTGCTTCATGGGCTAGGGTCAAGGATCACTACTCAGCTACTTTTTTCAATTCTCCCGGTTTTCTGGAGCAACACTTCTTGAAAAAACACTTATTAGCTGCAGGTTTATCTGCTGAATGATGGCAACTAGTAGATTCAACGTGGAACTGAATACCTAACCCTGCTATTGGCACAACTTTAATAGAATGAGAATTTTCACAGAATATTGTCCCCTTTGCCAATAATCATTTAACTTCCAAGATTGCAGGTCAAATTATTTAATTTTATTTACCGTTTAGTTTTCCATTAATTCCTAAGGAGATGGAATTTGTGCTAAATGAACTATGGCAATTTTATTTCTGAAACACTAAGGCAAAGAAGAATTGGTCCCTTACTTCTGATGTAAGTATATTGGGCAGTTCCTATTGATTCTAGTGACAAGAAGATGCTGGCTTTCCCTTCCTATTAAGATCAGAATCCTCCTTAAAATACCAAACATGAGATGCTGAAGTCTGAATCTTGAGTAATACAACTTTCTTATCATGAGCATATAAAAGCAGTTCTAGACAACTTTTTATTCTGGTTTTGCACCAGCCTTCCTCAACATGAACAGCTCAATGTGTTTACAGAAAAACTCTTGTTCACCACATGACCTTTGGCTCAGACTATGCTGTTGCACGCAGAGCATAAATTGGGATGGCTGATTTAAATTATTTCAATAAACATAGAATTTGCAATAGGAGATAAAGTTAGAAAAATCAGTTTGTACACCCTTTTTCCCCCCTATAAGCAAATGTTTGGCTTTTATTGCTATAAATAGAAACTTGATAGTGTTAAGTAATGTCTAGAGCATGTTTAGCGGTCAGATGAATTACTAGTAGCCAGAATTTTTTTTCCTCCTATGGCCAGCATAGACAAAAATAGATAATGAAACTTCATTAGACATTTCTGGGTTTAGAAGCTAAGCAGTTTGTTTTGGATCTAGTCAATATTTGGGAGACCTCTAGGGAATCCCAGATTGCAAATTAGACTGAAGTCCAAAAATATCCTTGAAGGCGGCAAGCCACCAACGTTGTCCAAAAAATGACATAAGCATGTTCAGGAAATCACCATGAACTGAGCTCCACTTGAATCAAACAATACCTTTACAGCACTCAAATTCCCTGGAATTCATTTAGGTCACCAAACTTCATTAAACTAGAAACTGTGATCAAATAGCCTAGCATTATATTCCTAACTATGGCTGTGATCCAGACGCATTAAAAATAAACAGGAATGTGATCACTGATATCAATGAAAATCAGCTTTGAATCAAGACGGCAGTTTCCCAGCTGTTAAGGCAAAGCTTGAAGAGGCAAAGATGCTCACCGCAGGAGTTAAAATGGCTTGAAGAAGATCCCACCCAAACTCAAGAAGCTGCTCTCTGAAGAGCACAATGGGGTAAAAAAATCTATCAGCTTCCTTGCCTTGCTCACCCACAGATGACATAAAAGAAAAAGACCTAGTCATTAATATGTTTACTGTTAACTTGAGCTATATTGTGTGTTTTGTAAAGAATAAGTTTTACAATAAAACTGTCTACTTCCAGATGAAGATATAACTAATCTCTCTCCAATTTTTCTGTGGGTATCCATGCTAAAATCTGAAAATTCTTTAAGTACAGATGCATCAATGCTTGGCACTACAGGGGATGAACATAAGTGAAACATGCTGCCTTTTTCAGTAGTGAGCACAGATTTTGTTGTTATCAGCCATATTTAGTTAAGAGTTGGAAACCAAGTGCAGCGGGAAGCAAAGTGCAGAATCCATTTTTCTTCAGTGGTCTCTAGGACCAGAAAAAGGACAAAAGGGACTGATTTGGCCTGACACCATCAGATGGCAATGCCCATAATCCAAGCCAGGTCCCAATGAGCAAAATTTAGCCAAAGGGGGAAATTTCTCCAAGGGAGCTTCTTGCACGTTTTCCCTCAAATTAATCCCCCTTTCTGATCAGCCGCAAGAAGAATGGCAGCACTGGGCAAAGGCAACCGTCTGCAACCTGGAAGCTGGTAGCTTTGTTTGAGAAATGGCACCAGCATGTGATTCGGGCATACTTCAGAGGAAGCTGCCTCACACCCAAAGTGGCTGGCTGGCAGCCAAAAGGAAAGAAAACACAGGGTCCTGCAACAGATTTGACAAACACTAATTACAGAAGACATCATGCCAGAAACAAAGGCTTAGTGGAAACCCACTCTGGCATTTCCCCAGCCCTCTTGGCACCACTCCTGGCCCACTGACGAAGGTATGTTGCAGATACAACCTTTGTAGACACAAACAGTGCACTGTCCTCTATTGTCTTCAAGGAGACTCTTCTCTTTTTGTTAACCAGTTTCCCCATCACTTTCCCCCATTCCCTAATGAAGACACTGGATGTGTAACTTTTGAAGAACCATTTGGACCTGTAATAAATTTCCCCCAAAACTTCCACCATGTGCCAAAAGCCACCCAATATGGCAAACATTCCCAAGGAGGCAGCTCTCAATATCAGCAGTGGTTCAGCAAGCCTTTAGAGTTTTCGAAATGTCATGGTATCCAACAAAAATCAAGAAAAAGTTAAGGCCCAAATGAGATCAACTAACTGGAATGTACTACTTAGCGCAGGAGAAGGAGCCAGTTCAGACAGTCCATTCATCAGCCTGACAGGAAAACGGCTAGCAATTTATGGATGGTCACATCCACTGCAGTAACTGGTGAAGGAGAGAAAACCCCTCACCGTTGAGTCCTGGGATTCTGACTGCTGCTTACCAACTCCAGACTGATATAGCTTTCATTTGTTCTAGTCTTCCTGTCTAAGGAAATATCTGGAGCAACATCATTTCCTTTCCTGGCTCTTGTTGGCCTTGTGCTCGAATGCCATTGTGCTGTCTCTGATCTTGAGGTGGGGCTTCCCCCCCCAACAGTAACTGGGTGGAGTGGTGGCTAAAGGGTTACAGCGCCAGTAGAGTTGGAGAGTTCAAGGAATCAGATGACTGATCTCCACTGCTGCTGCTCCTCCGGTGAGCTTTGGAACAGGATTCTGATGGGGTGAGTGGTGAATCCTGGTCCAGCACGCTGGGATAAGTGAAGACCAAGTTGGATGTTCCAGGGGTAACAGCAGGAGTCGAAGTCACCACAATAGGTGTGTTGAGTGGCTCTTCTCCATAAAACCCCCCAACAATGCTGATGGGCTTAATGACAGATCTCTGCCCTTTTTCGGGATCTGACGAGGAAGAGGGGATCTCTTCCTCCACAGGCTCTTGCTTCACCACCACAGGGCCGCTCATTCCAGTCCTCAGGGCCTGGAGGTTATGAGGTGGAGGGGTTCGATGCCCCTCGGGGCTGATCTTGCACATGGGGCTATGGGCCATTAACATGAATTTCAGCTTCTCTTTCTCTTTCTCTAGTTCAGCAATCTCCTTTTGCAGCACCGATTTTTCCTCCTCCAGCTCCTCTGTTTCCTGTAGATCCAAGATAAAGAGATGGTCAGCAAGAAGAACAGCAGCTAGCATTCCAAGAAGGGGTTTTAAGATAAACAGGCTTTAGTTCACTTTTAGCAACTATAGCAGAATATGTATTGGCAGCAGTAAGAGGGATAGACTAGGTCCTCTGAGTGATTCTGTTAAGGACTGATGGCTGGCCATTTAAAGGCTAGATAGAGATCTGAAAGCAGATTTGAAACACCCAAAACACAAAACCTTTTCTGACAAAAATTAACTACACTGATATTCATATTCGAAATTTAAGCTCCTTCCCAAAATTTACTTTGTTTATTTACAATAAAGTATTTGTCACCATAAGAATCTATCAAGGACTGGATGTTGTCCATATACACCTACTGGCTGTTTTAATAAATTTGAATCAATTTAATGGGTAAAAAACTGGAATGACTGCAAGATTAATGTTCTCATTTGCCTTACAAGTAAAGGTGCAACCACAATTTATCTTTAACTGAGTATAGATGCATTCTTGCAGCAAAAATATGATCTCCAAAGAGATATGTATGCAAAATAGGTTTGACATAATTGTAGTTCTTTTGCTGGTCATGAAAAAATGCAGAAATAAATACTCTATAGGAATTTGCTTTTTTTTTTTTTAATCTTAGGTCATTTTTTAACACCTTTAAGTGTTTACTCCACCATATTTGTATGATTATCTGGTATAAGCAGAATGAGGAAAAGTGGATAGATCACTATTCATAAAAATATTTAGCTTTATTACTTTACTCTTCTCCTTTTGTTAACCAATTCCCAGCACTTTCCCTATTCACTAATGACATCATCAGATAGGTAACTTCTGAAGAACCGTTAAAAGTTTTCTTTTCACTCCAAATTTCCACCATGTGTAAAAAACCACCCAACCATTGCAAGAATCTCCATGGGGCAGCTCTCAACATGAGCAGTGGTTCAGCAAGCTTTTAGAGTTTTAGAAACGTCATGATACCAAACAAAAATAATAAAATGTTAGATCATCTTGTATCACATAGTCACAAAAAATCAGGATATTTTATGCAGTGGGGGGATTCAAATAATTTAAAAATTGGTTCTCTGCCCTAATGATTTCTACCAACAACCAGTTCATCCAATTGCTCAGAAAGTTAACAACCAGTTCTCCCAAAGTGGTGCAAACTGGCTGAATCCCACCACTAATTATAGCCCTATTTACAAAGTTATATAGCTTCATGTGCAGAGGCAGGCCTATTTATCACTTGGGCAGGAGGCTATTCAGAAATTCCAAGACTATATAGGTTAGAATGGAAAGTCAAAAACGAAAGACATCAATGGGAAACTACATTGATACTGTTTTCAAGAAAATGATACCGTTTGTCCATGAAGCACCGTGTGTTGAGCTCAAATCAACAAGTCTTCATTTTATCTTACAAAAAACAAAGGACATAACAAGAAAGGAGGAGATTTGTGGAAAATACATACTGCCTGGAGTTTCTCAGTCAGCTCTCGGCGCCTGTTACGGCATTTTGCTGCTGCTAGTTTGTTCCTTTCTCTTCTAATTCTTCGCTTCTCTTCTTCTTCAGGTGATAACTGTAGATAAGAAAATAAATTAGTTCAAGCTGGTAATTTGAGGGATGAATCAATGAGAAATGTGATTCAACTGATGAGCCCATGATTTAATTTTCACCTTTCATGTATTGTTCAACTGATTTATATTCTGCTTTCCCTTCAGGAGCTCAAAGCAATGTATCGACAACCCGCCCTCTCCATGTTTCCCACAATAACCACTTTGTAAGGTGATTTGAGGACGCGGTGGCTCAGTGGCTAAGACGTTGAACTTGACGATTGAAAGGTCGGCAGTTCAACGGATCAAATCCCTAGTGCCACGTAACGGGGTGAGCTCCCATTACTTGTCCCAGCTTCTGCCAAACTAGCACTTTGAAAGCACGTAAAAATGCAAGTTGAAAAATAGGGACCACCTTTGGTGGGAAGATAACAGTGTTCTGTGTGCCTTTGGCATTTAATCATGCCGGCCACATGACCACGGAAATGTCTTCAGATAGTGCTCACTCTTTGGCTTTGAAACAGAGATGAGCACTGCACCCTAGAGTCGGGAATGACTAGCACGTATATGCGAGGGGAACCTTTACTTTTACTTTTAGGGTGATGTGAGTGGAGATTGTATGAGTGGCCCAAAGTCACCCAGTGAGCTTCCATGACTCAAGGTGAACTTGAACCTGGATCTCCCCCAGTTCTTGTCCAACCTCTTAACCTCAAACACTATACTAGCCTGGAAGGTGATAGCAATTAGGGCCTGAAGATTGGTGAAGATAAACCAGTTACTTCAAAAGCTATCATGTTACTATCTGAATAATGTAATTCTGGGTGTCAGAACTGAGGCTCCCTCATATAGATCCAGGGGCTCTGACAAAACATTCTTTATCACATCAAGATACTATCAGGGCTTTGATATAATACAGCACTGGAGCCACTGGAGAGAAAGAAAAAGTGATAGCAAGGTGGGGGAAGAGCACAGGAGTGGGGAAACCACAAGAAGATTGGGCAAGAAAACAATGAATCTGCAATTAAGGCTGAATGCAAAGATAGAAGTCTCTCCGTGGTTTCGCAATGTGGGTGGTTTGTGAGGTAAGAGTATAGGAAGATGTTGCAAGTTTTTCTTTCTTAGGAAAAAAAATCTGTGTGCTTCTTCTCCTGGGACAACAGTCATTAACTGGAAGGTCAGAAGCCAAGGTCCATGGGGCTGGACAAACTGGAATGACCCTAATCAAATCAAAAGGACTGCCTTTCCATTCTTTCCTCTCCTACCTCTGACTTTTTAAGATAAGACCCTACGTTTCCTGCATCATCAGGCAACCTTTAAGCAATAGGAGATAAATGTCATGGAGGGTGTGTAGTATGTTTCATTATACCCACACATAGCCTAGAGAGGAGAATTAATACTTTTTGGGGAGGACTGTAGATAAACTCAGATTTTTAGTAATTTCTCTGCCCACTCCTCCCACCTGAACATGTGACAGAGATAACAGTTATCTCAAAACTGTTCACATAACCTTGACTATCACTAAGTGTTGTATCTTTTTATTCTCGATGAATGTATTTTATTCTCCTTATGTACTGAGACCATATATACCTAAGACAAATTCCTTGTGTGTCCAATCACACTTGGCCAATCAAAAATTCTATCTATTATTCTATTAAAACCACTTCAGTATCCTAACTATAGTTAACCATCTGTTACAATGAAAAAGGAATTAAGTCACCCAAAAGTTTTCTTATTCTAGTCAAGCATCTAATTCTAATCAACTTCTTTGTTGAAACTAATGACAAATTGGAAATAAGAACATGACCCCAATGCAAAATACTTGAATGGCACCCATGCCCAGGGACTGGGTTTTATCCTATTCTCAGCTACATTGTTAACTCTCTGATCTTCCTCCTTATGCCTGAATAACCAAGTTCAGAGTTCCCCTCTCACCACTGCAGATCAGTGGTGGTGAGAGGGGAAATCAAGATATGAAGATGGATGAAGTGTTGCAATCAAAGGGGCGGAGCTTTGATTGCGACACTGCACCCATCTACTCGTGTTCCAGATTCTCTGAACCGTAGCATTCATAGCCATCAACTGTACTGAAAATTATGTGAATTCAAAAATCAAAAGAAATCACACTAATCCTGAGCCTTAATGGCTTTAAAATGGGTCTCTACCAATGAAGGAGAACACCACTGTTTGTTTATTTGATTTCTATCTTACTTTTCATTCAAGAGCTCAAGGTGATACAGTGTTTTATCCTATTTTCCCTACTACAGACTGTTTATGAGATAGACTGGGCTGAGAGGGAGCAACTGGCTCAAAGTAAGTACATAAGCTTCTGTGGCTGAGGGTTGACTAGAATATGAATTGCCTTATGTCTAGTCCAGGGATAAAATCTGCTTACCTTCCTTACCGGTTTGGAAGCACACACGTTATGTGCATGCGCTCGCTTTGCTCATGTGCGTCATATGCACACACAGACTTTCTCCGCATGTGCAAAACCTTCTGCACATCCACAGAAGGTAAAAAACACATTACTTCCTGGTTAAAACCCAGATGGGTGGGTGGAGCTTTGCCTCGCCATTGCTCCTGGATCGCCGAACCACTGGCCACGATCGCTACTGGATCTCCAGATCCAGTTAGAACCGGGAGCATTTCACCCCTGGTCTAGTCTAACAACTTCAAAGCTACACCACATTGCTTCTCGATAATGACTAGCTATAACAATTAGGACAGCACTCACCCATCATGCTAAGCCTGGCCTTATTTTAAACATTGTTTCAATTTGCCATTGTGGCCTGGTTTCTGTACATATCCTTATGCCATAATGGGTGGGTTTGCACAACACACTAAACCAGAGGCATAGAAACCACATTATGCCATAGTATAATAAGTAATGTGTTACCTTCAAGTTCAGATATATATTTATCTCTAAATTAGTTGCTCAGGAAGAGCAGGAGATTGCTATTACCTCTTGCCTACTTATGGATTATCCGGAGGAATACAGTTGGCTACTGTGGGCAGGACTGTTTGGTATGCTTTGGGCATTTCCAGGGGAAAGGTCCTTATGTTCTTAGGACAGAACTACCCATTAGAGAGAAATACAGGGCTGCTGCCTTAACTAGCAACCTCATATTATATTTCCATCTCCCTAGATTTTTGGTTCTTACCGTAATTTTAAAAAGTTAAATACTAGTCCAGTAACATTTAACAATATCAGGTGAATGTTGACATGCACCAATAAGCCTGGCTTTAGTAATCTATTTAGCAATTTTCAAGCTTACATTTTGCTCAGAAATCCTGATAATTATTCAGCAATACAAGATTCTTGGATTCCCTTTACTTGAGAAGTTACTGCGTAGGTGTCCACCAGACAACAAAGAATGGCATTTTGTATTATCTTAAGCCTTACACATGAGTTACAGCTGACAATTTAGTTGCAATGAAAATGAGATAGTGAACCTTTCCAATGCTTTTGGAATCCACACATTCCAGTGAAACAATCACTGAAGGAGACACTATTAAAACATTAATGCAAATGAAAACTTAAGCAGGGGTATCACATCAGATTGGGCTAATAATTTAGCTTGCTGAAAGCCGTTAGTCCTGATTGGTGTCAACTTTCTACCTTAACTCTACAAATCTTTGCAGCTTCGTTATTCAAGATTCCTTCACTGGAAAATCCTGGGACCAATGCAAGATCTCACACCAAAATGTAAGCTAGTTAAGCTACAGTTTGTACAGACTTTCTTATACTGAAATCAGTATTCCTTCAAGCTAGATTCAGGTAATGCATAAATCTATTGTCATCTGCCACCAACATTTGAAGCACAGACTTAAGATGTTACATTCAATATCAAATCCATTCTACTAGTTATTTTAAATAGTGGAACAACCTGCTCATCTCTTCTTCTCCTGCCCACGGTGGTCCCAATGGTTTTAATAACACCAGGCCTTTGTAGGGCTGTGTGTCCAGTAACCGAAGACAGGTTCGGCAATGCGTGGCTGTAGGGATGCGAGCGAGAGTAGGCACTTGGCATGGAGGTTATCACGGTGGGCTGAACCATCCACTGTAGGTCTTGGCTGGTGGTTATTGCGTTGAGAGTAGGAATAAATGTGTTGCTCGATCCTGGCATATCGACCCGGAATTTCTAGAAGACACAGAGAGAGACGTCAGAAAGCTATTTAAATGAAAACACAGGATGCCAAAGAACTCCAGGACATATACACCAGTTGAAAATGATGTGCATCTAATTCATCTGAGCATCCTTGCTGAAAGCAGTTATACATGATCTGGAATAGAGGATTCTGAAAAATACTTTTAACTGGAGATGCCAGGTATTAATTCAGGACCTTAAAAGCCGTGGTGACACAGTGGTTAGTACTGCAGGCTACTTCTGCTGACTGCCGGCTGCCAGCAGTTTGACAGTTTGAGCGTCACCAGCTCAAAGTTGACTCAGCCTTCCATCCTTCCGAGGTGGGTAAAATGAGGACCCAGATTGTTGGGGGCAATATGCTGACTCTGTAAACCACTTAGAGAGGGCTGGAAAGCACTATGAAGCAGTATAAAAGTCTAAGTGCTATTGCTATTAATATCCAAAGAAAATGCTTTGTACAACTAGAAGAATAATTAGCAAATACTTCATTCTTGAGGATCAACAATATTACAAGAAATCTGGTAAGATTTCCATCAGATAGCAGACACTTCCATATTGTTGCATGATTTCAGCATAATTGTGAGATTTTCTTTTATATTAGTTAATTGAAATGGTGATAGCATGCTTTTTCGTTCTGAACTCTGTTTTCAACTTAGTGCTTGCTAATTTAAGCAATATCTTCCTATATAAGTAGACCTAATTTTTCTTCAGAACATTCTTATCCAGACAAATAGAGTTTCTAGACTGTGAGAACAAGAATATTATCTGGAAAAAACTAATGATATTTGATGCAACCTTTGCTTGAAGTTACAGTGATTCTGGAAAAGTGACATGACCCATTCTAAGCTTACAACCACTGTACCATCCCCTTAGGTCATGTGATTGCAATTTGGGCATTTGGCAGTTGGTTTGCATTTACAATGGGTGAAAGTGTCAAGCGATACATGATTGCAATCTGCAAGCTTTCCAGCCAGCTTCCTACAAGCAAAATCAATTGGGGAACCTGGATTCACTTAAACAGGTCATTCACTTAATGACTGTGGTAAAAAATGGTAATAAAATCAAATCTAAATAATAAAATATTTTCATAATTGGAGAAGATGCAATTCATCCTTCCAAACATTGCTGTGGTTCATTGTTCCAATTAATCCTAAAGTATTAGAAAGGATATCCATTATCTACCTATTCTGTCACACCCTGAAGAACTGACCTGTATACTAGAGCAAGATTTTTATGATCCATATGCTATGTAAATATTACATAGCATAAGAATATGTATAATTTATTTTCTATTAATATAAATCAGCATCTTTGAGTGTATTTTATTTTGTATGAATCTTTTTAAATGTACAAACTTTAAATATTTATTTGCAAGACAAACAATATAGCATAAATTTCTAGACTTCTATTTCTCATCCTATACATTGGAGCAGCCAATGATTTCTTTAAAACAATCCAGAAGTGAGAGCAGACAGTTAAACTGAAAAACACTTTTGGTTCCTCTTTAGCATTGGGCAGAATACATTGTAATTTGCAGATGACTAGCCAACAATTTATATGAAATAAACACACTAATTGATCTTCTTGGATTGCAGCTTAAATGTAATATGTAAAAAACAATTAAAGGGACAAAGTTGAATTGTATTAAACTGATTCACTCAAAGCAGAAACCTAAACATTAGGGATGCCTTGCCTTGACCAACCTCTTCAAAGTGCTTACATGAACCAAACACTCCCCCCCCCAATAACGACTGTTATTTTTGAGTAATATTAAGCATAATGTGTAAATTATTTTAGCAAATTGATGGCACTTGTGTCACTAACAGCAGAATTCTCATAGCACGAATAAATAGGGCTATGTTATTAAGTAAGTTGTTGCTGCCAATTTAAAGAAATATTTTCGTATTACTCAGACCTGACTTTTTAACATAATACGAAGACAGAAATGGTTGGGATAGACTGCACTCATTGGATTGGCTGAAGCCTCCAGGTAAGTTGGTGTTTGAAGATAGTGTTGCAGAAAACTGGAAAACATGAAAGCAAAGATTTGTGTGGTGTGGTTAGAATAGATAAGAAGACTGAAAAGTTCAAAGGTTTTTATGTATTGCTGGGGGAAAACCCACTGAGCATTTCCAGTTTGACAAGGGATTGGGTAAACAAAAATTGCAAATTTTTATCCTTACATTTGAAGCACATTATTGACTAAAAAAAAAAGGAGATTATTTATGGAATGCATACATATTCCATGTGGTTTCATCAAGAGGAAGGAAAAAATCAATCTGGAGTGTTTGTTTGAAAAGTTATTAGTACAAATTTGTGAATTTTGTTTGTGGAAACAGCACAAGCACGTTACCGAAAGAATGAGACTTAACTCTGGAAAGAAAAACAAGCGAACAAACAATACATATTTCTGTGCAAAAAAAAAAAGTAAATCTATTAAGTATACTCTTGGCTATACAAAAACAACTTAATACTATAGATCAGTGATGGCAAACATATGGCACGCGTGCCAGAGGTAGCACAAAGAGCCCTCTCTGTGGGCACGTGTGCCGTCACAAGATGAGATCACTGTAAAGCATAATTTTAAAAAACCGTTCTGAACAAATTTACAGAAATAAATTTGAAATTAAATGTAGCAAATTTTAAAACATTAACAGAAATAAATCTGGACTATATTCTCATTGTTCATAACATTAAAATTTGATAAACGTAAAACTGAAGCTATTGTTGGAATGCCGAAGTAAAGACTTTTTAGAATTACACATTTATTCAAATTCATAGCAAATATGACCAGTTTTATAACTGTTATTGCAAGAAGTGGAGTTTCAGTGGTTAGATGTACAAGATAAGCCATTTGCAGAGCTTAAATGTTTAACTAAATTGCTAATTCTGAGGTATTATAATATTGATAAAACAGTTTCTATTTCAGCTGACACTATTGCTGCGGGATTGGAAGTAGTGTTTACTTAAGTTTAGTTCAAAATAATTGTAATAATCTCCAAGAAAAGGGGGAAAACTTACTATTTCAAATCTTATTATATACCCAAGTGGCACATTAGAAAGGGTAATGCTGTTAAAGTGGTTGTTTAAAAAGTAAAAGTTAAATCAGATTTGGCAAATCAGCAGCCCAAATTTTCACAGATACTTCAAGTAAAAAAAAGTCATTGAAAAAAGTGTACCAAAAATTGAGAAGAGAAAAACCAAAATAATATGGTAGGAAAGCAAATACATTTACCATTTTTGGGAGTTAAGGAAAAGGATTGGTGCAAACTTGCTCAAGTAATGGGACAGTGCAAAAGTTTTCCGGTGAGCATACTAGTGGTTTACCACAGGCAATAGGAAAGATCTGCAACTAGCTAGAGAACTAACTGTAGCTTTCTGAAAACAGGCAGCATCAGAAATATTGAAAATGCATTAAAATGTTGTAACCAAACAAATTAGAATTTTTTAAAACTACTGATAACATGTGGTGGAAGAGTGATTACACAAACAGAAACTATTAAGCATTGGAGGAAACAAGCAAGATAAATCAGAGAGACGCAGGGATTCAATTACTTCTGAATAGTGGATTACTCAAGTATATTGTGTATATTATTGTAGCAGTTTGATGACACCTGTGTTATTAGTAGCAGATAAATCACGGGTGTCAAACTCGCCATGTCACGTTGCCATCACGTGACGTATAGTGACGTTTTTCCCCTTCACGGAGCTGGGGTGGGCATGGCCTGCGCATGACGCATTCAGCCCATGGGCCGCCAATTTGGCACCCCTGCTTTAAATGAACAAACTGAGACAGCTGCATTATTAAAAGGCAAAGTTTTGTTGTCACCCAAAAAATAGTATCATTACATCATTCTTTGGATTCGGCTTTTTAAATGTGTAAAAAACAAAGATATTGCTTTCATATGCCAGGACAGCTATAATGTATGGTTTTGCTATGACTGGCATGACAGAGCCCTCCCCTCCCCCAAGAAGACCAATCAAGGCAGAAATACAGTTGTTGCTGTGACAAGATGGATTACCTTAGTAAAGCCGTGGTGGCTCAAGTGGTTAGAATGCAGTATTGCAGGCTAACTTACCGCTCACTCCAGGAGTTTGATTCTGATTAGCTCAAGGTTGACTCAGCCTTCTATCCTTCTGAGATGGGTAAAATGAGGATCAAGATTGTTGGAGGCAATATGCTGACTCTGTAAACCGCTTAGAGAGACCTGTAAAGCACTATGAAGTGGTATATAAGTCTAAGTGCTATTGCTATTGCTAAAGTGGAATGATGGAGCTTTGCAAATCCATATTAAACATGGCAAAATTGTCAAATGAATTCAAGGGCATTTAATAGCAATAGCTATTCATAATGCTTTTACAGCCCACTCTAAGCTGTTTACAGAGTCAGCACATTGCCCCCAGCAATCTGAGTCCTCAACAATCCTAGGTAAATATAGAAAGGACAGCAATATAAATTTCTAATGTCAATGCAGTCTTCAGGTAGAAACTCTGGGTGTTGCTACAGAACATAACTAAGTCCATAAATGCCAATGTTCCCATTTTTTGCATTCCTGCATGCAGGTTTTTTAAGATGGTTTAAAAACAAAAAAACCCAGAAGGTCCACACCCCAACCTAAAGCAATAAAAGAAAAAATTCTTTCATTTTGGTCTTCCACTTTTGTAACCACATATATATCCAAGGGATATGGTCTTCTGGAGTCCTTTGCACAGATCTGGGTAAGTGGGAAGTACATAGTTACTTACATTCCCACTCTTTACAGATAATCTTTTGCTATGTTTTCAGTAGGAAGAAACAACTAAGATCTGCACCTACTCTGGGCCTCCGTAGTTAAGAGTGGCTAGGATGCTTGGTGGGCTAAATACCCTGTTTAGAATAAGACTATAGATTCAGGAAGAATGGATAAATTATTTATTGCATAGAGTAAGGTTAAGGAACTACAGTAATTGAGAAGTGAAGACAATATGAGAAATCAAACTGAAAATCTCATAGTTTAAACTCAGTCTCTTCCAGGCATGAATATACATTCAGACACAAGCATACACAACAAAATACAACTAAGGATACAAAGGAACAAACAGCTCTGAACAATTCACATACATCAATTCATTCACACACATATCTTTTAATCTGCCTTTAGCTCCACATTTCCATAGATGGCTGTTTTAAGATGGTTAATTCTCAATCCTCATTTCAAAGCTGGGCCTGCAGAAGCCAGCTGAGAGAGATCCGAAACCAATAAAATACCTTATTCCACCAGACTTGATATCCTGGGTCTAGAAAACTTGGAAATTCGTCGCCTTCGACAGGACCTGGGTTTAGCTTATAGAATCATCCGTTGTAATGTCCTTCCTGCCAATGACTACTTCAGTTTCAACTATAATAACACAAGAGCTACCAACAGATTTAAACTTAATGTCAACCGCACCAGTTTAGATTGCAGAAAACACCTAACAGAGAGGGTACGCAACTTGGGCGTTCTCCTGGATGGACGGCTGTCGTTTGAAGATCATTTGGCGGCCGTCTCCAGGAGAGCCTTTTACCAGGTTCGCCTGGTCCGCCAGTTGCGTCCCTTTCTGGACCGGGATGCCTTATGCACGGTCACTCATGCTCTCGTCAATTCCCGCCTGGATTATTGCAATGCTCTCTACATGGGGCTACCCCTGAAGTGCACTCGGAGACTCCAGTTAGTCCAGAATGCAGCTGCGCGGGTGATTGAGGGAGCTCCACGTTGCTCCCGGGTAACACCGCTCCTGCGCAGTCTGCACTGGCTACCTGTGGTCTTTCGGGTGCGCTTCAAGGTTTTGGTTACCACCTTTAAAGCGCTCCATGGCTTAGGGCCCGGGTACTTACGGGACCGCCTGCTGTTACCTTATGTCTCCCATCGACCCGTATGCTCTCACAGAGAGGGTCTCCTCAGGGTGCCATCCGCCAAGCAATGCCGGCTGGCGGCCCCCAGGGGAAGGGCCTTCTCTGTTGGAGCACCTACTCTCTGGAACGACCTTCCCCCCAGTTTGCGCCAAATATCTGACCTTCGGACCTTTCGCCGGGAATTAAAAACTCACTTATGTATTCAAGCGGGACTGGACTGATTTTTTAAATTTTTAAATTTTTAATTTTTTAATCCTTTGTAATTTTATATGGGGTATTTTAGGTTAGGTCACTCTGACGGTTTTAATTCGGCCACTATTGAATAGGTATTTTAAATTGATATTTTAACTTTGTATACTTGCTGTTTTTATCTTTGGCTGTACACCGCCCTGAGTCCTTCGGGAGAAGGGCGGTATAAAAATTTAAATAAATAAATAAATAAATAAATTTCTGTAACAGAATTATCTATGCTTGGAATGCATTACCTGACTTTGTGGTCTCTTCTCATAACCCCAAAAAAGTTTTATTAAAAATCTATCCACTGTTGACCTCACCACATTTCTAAGAGGACTCTAAGGGGCGTGCATAAGAGCACAAATGTGCCTACCGTTCCTGTCCTATTGTTTCTTTCCCTATATATATCTAAATCCACAGAAAACAAATATATATATATATATATATATATATATATATATATATATATTTATATATATATATATATATATATATGCTTATACTACCTTGTTTCTCCCCATATATATGTTTATATATTATATAATCTTTTGTGTTATTCTTGTTATCCTTGTGTATATTGTTATGACAAAATCAAATAAATAAAATAAAATAAATAGATTCCCTCTTCTTTTGATAGAAGATGAAAAAAGTAGGGATATATAGAGTTGGGCTCCTGCCTTTTCAGAAGCTAATCTGAGAGGGAAGGGGATTGTTCTTAGTTGATTGCTTAGAGCTTGGGTTTCCTGGGTTTTGATGAGTTCTGTCCACAGTCTAGGTCTGTGCTGGCGAATCTATGGCACGTATACCAGAAGTGGCACACAGAGCCATCTCTCCAGGCATGTGAGCCGTTGCCTGTTGCTCTTCCGGGTTCCGGTGCGCCAGTCAGATGGTCTTCACAAGCATGGGAGCGCTGGACACCAGAAGATCAGCCACCTGGTGCGTATGCACATGCCAGGAAGATGATCTGATTTCCAGGGCACTCATGCGCACCAGGCACCTGGTCTTTGTACATGCATGCATGCCTGAAACTGGAAGAGCAGCCGCATGCGCATGTACACTGGGTGGCTCTCTTCCAGTTTCCGGCATGCGCACACTCACACACTCCCATTTCGGCACTCTGTGCCGAAAAGATTCACCAATGGTCTAGGTCAATGTTTCTCAACCTTGGCAAGTTTAAGATGGACAGATTTCAACTCCCAGAATTTTGAGCCCACCCATTCTGAATCCACCCATTCTAAACGTGCCAAGGTTAAGAAACACTATTCTAGATGGACTACTTTATTAACTCTTTCTTATCTAAATCCCAAGGAGTGCTTTTCCCTACTTGATTACAACTTTACTCTGTGACCTGAGTAATCCATGAAATATGGAGGAGTAGATGAGGAAAAAGTTGTGTTTTCTAGCCAGTCATCCCAGAGAATTCCAGTGTGTAACCCTGCCATATTCTACTCAATTGTTTATGTTCCCAGAATACCAAATAGTAACTCAAAAGACAAGGCTGACTCATAGAACAACAAAACTTCAGCAGTTTTTAAGAAAACATTGGCATGAGGTAAGGAATATCCCTGGCTCTTTAGAGGGTGAAAAGTAGGCTGATCATAAGCAAACCATTTCATATTTAAAACTAAAAAGTTTATGTTGCTGGAAGTATATGAATGACATTGACCTTGTAAATTAAGTAGGACTAAGACTAAGTCTACTGAGGGAGGAAACTACTAGAAAATCACAAGTTTGTATGCTGGACTGGGAAGTCCAAAAACATCCAGAACGAAAACTACAGCAAAAACTTCCATACTATTCCTGTGAAAACTGAATGGTTGCATTTCATACAGTCACATCTTTCTTTTCTTCTAAAAAAGCTTAACCATACCAATAACAACAATATTTGTAGTCTAACATTAATAGCATTTTTAAAAGATACCCTAAATTCCAAGCTGATAGAAAATGAAAAAAAAAGAAGATATATATATGGAAACATGGCACATAAATATAAAAATGAAAACGCTGTTTCACAGATAATGTTCTATCAATAGGGCATAGAATTTTAAGCCCTGGTACCAGTTAAAGTACTGCTACTCTATATGTGGTATCTGGAGACAGTTTTAAAGGGAGAATATAAAGATGCCTCCATCTGAAGCAGATTTATGTGCCTATACTTTAATAATAATACCCCATAAAAAGTGTTTTGGGATTCAGATCAGAAAAAAAATCCCTGCAGGTTTTTCCTCTGTCTAGACAAAATAAAGCAGGAGCTTTTAAAAAGACACTGGATAATAATTTATTTTTTAAAAGTGTAGGTATTTGTTGCATATATAAAAAATTTACAGGCATACTAGTCCACCTTGTTTTGTTTTCATAGCAAGTCTGAAACTTTTGCTGGCACCAAAAGCTGAGGCAATGGAAGAAAAAGAAAACAATTGGTAGCCTCTGAACGAGAAAAAAAAAGTAGAAGAAAAGGAATGCTTTTCTGTAACAAGGAGACAACAATTGTTGGATTAGGTTTACAGGCTCACCATGCCCCAGCATGGGGTTTTTAAATCCATTATTCAAAAGTATTTGCAGTATATGAAAATTATCCCCACTGTTTTGATTGATGAAATGACATTAAAGGAAGTAAAATAAACTAGTGAACTAAACAAAAACAGGAGATCTGTCCTGCTGAATCCAGCTAAGGTCAACTACCGATTCAGAATTTGTGCCTTGAGGACAATCCACGAAGATGGCAATAGTTTTAACTGTGAAGGTATGTGATGAGAAAAACACTTATTTTCCAGAATGATGCAACATAAACAAGGGAGCAAGGGAACAAGGAGAGAAGTCAATGGCGTCATCCTCACAACTTGCTTGGGAAGGTTAACATTCTCTGGAATAATAAAGGCGGGGCAGGGGTAGGATTTACAAAGGAAGGAAAAAGCTCCAATGTAAAGCAAAAGTCTGTATTAACAATGGATTTCAACTTAAAATACTTAGTCTTGCTATTCTCTGAACTAACATCCCTCTGTAATCAACAAGGAAGATGTTCCTCAAAGCATCCTAAAGAGCATATTTAGGAGTTAAATGTTGTTCTTGAATGTTACAGTATAAAATCATGGCTGATGTCACATGAGCCAAAAAGGCATTCTATACAAATGCAAGAACATGCACATTTCTGACACACAATAATCTTGACAAGCTGTTTTAGCATCTCGAAATGTGTGTGCTTTAAACAATGAAATAAGCAACCCGACAAAACCTGATGTTGTCCATATATACCGGGATCCATTCCTGTGGATTGGAACTTGAGACTGCTGAGAATACCCTGGAATATCAAGAAAAACCACCCAATCAAACAAATCAAGCCAAAGTTCTCACTCAAGGCTCTATCTATCCTATTATATGAGAACCTGGCTCTCTACAGAAAGCTGTAATGCTGGGAAAGGTAGAAGGAAAGAGAAGAAGAGGACAACCAGTAACCAGATGGACGGCTCAGTTGCAATGTTGTCAGGTATTCAATTCGAACACCTAAAAAAACAAATTAGGAAAAATTGACATAGACAAAATGTATGTGGTCGCTAAGAATTGGCACCAACTTGATGGTACACAATCAATCAAATCTTGAAGGTTGAGAATTTTAAGATTCTAGTGGACTTTGTCAAAACCTGGAAGTTATATAGAGCCAAGGTTGTAGACTCTATTGGAAAATCAAAACAATATTCAGGAAGAAATCAATAACAAATCATATCCACACTACTGTCAAGGCTAACAGCGTGGATAGGTATGCCTGGTCACCAGAGATAGAGCTGATTTTTACCCTATTTCAACCCATCTGAATGGCACCGAGTTGTACAAGAGTGAAACAGTGATTAAGAGCTATCAAGGAAACACTATAGGTGGTCCTTGACTTACAACCACAATTGAGCCTCAAATTTCTGTTGCTAAGTGAAACATCTGTTAAGGGGGTTTACCCCATTTTACGACTTTTGTTGCCACAGAGGTTAAGTGAATCACTATAGTTGTTCACTTAGTAACAGAGTTGTTAAGTGAATCTGGCTTCCCCTTTGACTTTGTTTGTAAGAAGGTAGCAAAAGGGGGATCACCTGACCTCAGGACTCTACAACTGTCATTAATATGAGTCAGTTACCGAGCACCTGAATTTTGATCACATGATCTTTGGGATGACGCAATGGTCGTTAAGTGTGAAAAAAGGGTATAAGTCACTTGTTTCAGTGCCATTGTAACTCTGAACAGTCACTAAGTGAATGGTTGTTAAGTTATAGAATGTCAGATGTTAAGGGAGGAGTTCCTATCATACAGGTCATCTAAATTACTAATACGAGTACTCAGAAATATACATCTTCTAAATGACTGTGGAATAAAAATCAGCAAAATGGCTCAGATACAATATTCTTGGCAACTATGGTCACGGCCTCATTCCCTAGGAATAAACCCTAGAGACAAGACAGCCTACAACGAAGCAGGAGGATTTTGAGTCAGGATTTATTTGAGACTTATAAGTTAGTTTGTTTGCTTAACTAAATTGAAACTGGTTATGTGCACCTCTCTATGTACATGCTCATACAACAATCTTTCTAATGCTATTTTTCTTTTACATTTTAGTAGGATTTTTTTTTCCTTCAGTGAAGCACACTTCAGGCTCAGATGGATATTCTTAAGTAATCTTTTGCAGGATGGAAAAGTTAACTATTTAAATTATTAAACATCAAGCTGCTTTTTCATTCAGAGGCGAATCTAGAGCTAGAGCTCTAGAATCTAGAGCTATCAGACCAGAATAAAAATGGAAAGTTATTGTGGACTTCCATAATTCAAAGCAAAGAAGAACCATTGTGCATTTGTGGAACGTTTAAGAAAAATAGTGCTGGATTTCAAATAAGATTTGCCTTATCCTATATTATGTCTTACAGTAGCCAGTCCATGCACCCATAGTAAGTAATGTAGTATTCTTCTGATATTGAAAGTAACAACCATGTTAAGTAACCATCTATGTTTGAGATCATTCTTCCTAATAAGAGATATAACCAATGGCAAGATAAAAAGAACCTGCACAACCTTATGGCTCCTATTTATTGCACAAATCTGCTTCTCTTCTTAGCATTGTCTCATTTACCATCACTATAACTCCATGAGGATACTCAGCAGAAAATGAGTGACTTGGTTGATGTTGCCCATCAGCCTCATGGTGAAATTGATCTGCTCCATTCTTTTCTCACTGCTTCACAACATTTGAGATTTTTTTTTTACTGAAAAGATCAGCCTACCATCAACTACAGTGATGCCTTACAGGATCTCAACTTTTTTACTGTTTTATAAATTGAAAGATAAATTGTTATCTCATCTGAATTATTATGAATCAGTATTCTACTTCTGGTTCAGATCCTTAACCTTGCAGGATAGTTTCAAGATAGGCTCCAGGGTAAAATATCAAATATACATCCATTATGTGCAAAGTTATCTGTACTGTGAATTTGTGATAACAGCATAGTTTTCATAAATAACAGACTGCTTTAAAAGTGCAGCAATTTAAAGGCAGTAAGTTCCCAAAGACAAGATGCCTCACTCTGCCTCATTCTTAAGAAACAGGATGGAGGGGGAGAAGGTTGGGGATAGAAGAAGGAGAGTGAATTCAGTACATTTTTTCTCTTGTCAGGCAGCTGACATAAAATAAGAAGTCTATGAAACATTCATTCTTGAGTTGAAGTTCAGATTTATGCTTAATCTGCAATATCAGTAAGAATCAAAGCAAAAAACATTGCAGAAACTCTCATATTCTCTTTGAACTGTCAGACATAAGCCATACATGCATGCTATTCTGACATGATTGCCATGTCTTTATTTAATCTGGAACCTAACAGCAGTGTTTTAGGGTGTATACACCACACCCTTTTTGGACCAAGCTGTTCTTCATTTCTTTATTAAATTTCCATCATGCTTTTTAAAAAAACACACCCTTAGAATGGAACTACTATTATCACAAACTTTCAACAAACACTGAAGGCACAAAAGAAGATTGAATTTTAGCACTTCTGTGCAAAGGATTTAACTTCTTGGTCTTTTGGCTAAGATTAAGGACAGCATGTACTGTTGTAGTGAATACAGATAGTCCTCAATTTATGACCGCAGTTGAGTCCCAAATTTTTGTTGTTAAGCGAATCATTTTAAAAGTGGATTATGCCCCATTTTATGACCTTTCTTGCCTCAGTTGTTTAAGTGAATCACTGCAGTTGTTAAGTTAGTAACCTGGTTGTTAAGTAAACCTTAACATTGACTTCCTCATTGACTTTGCTTGTCAGAATGTCACAAAAGATGATCACATGATCTTGGGACACAGCAACAGTCATAAATATGAATCAGTTGCCCACCATCTGAATTTTGATTACATGATCATGGGGATGCTGGAAAGGTCAAAACTGTGAAAAACGGTCATAAGTCACTTTTTTCAATGCCGTTGTAACTTTGAACGGTCACTAAATGAGCTGTTGTAAATTGAGGACTATCTGTAAAGTTGTTGACTCTACAACTGAAATTTTATAAGAAATACTGGTACGGTCATATATACATGATGTCGAAGGCTGAAGCCGATTGGGCATCTTACGTCACATCCAATAGATTGAAAAGCCAATAACAGATAGTGGGTATATGAAAAGGCCAGAGTTGGTTGGCTACTTGACAAGTTGCAGTTAAACGGCACAATCCTGATCTTCACAAACCAAAGTCACCTGAAACAATTCCAGTCCCACAGAGCAAATTTTTACAAAAATGTGTAGGGATGAGTTTAGATATAGGAGAAGTTTTTTCAGAAGGGATGAAACTTTGAGACAAAAGTGTACCAAAAATACTAAGAAAGCAATAATTTGAACCACACGGTTATTTTTTTTAATATGCTGTATATTTGAAGCAAGCAACTCACCCATTCCACATACTTAGTGTAAATTACTCCTTTCCATTATCTATAATCTTTGGAAATCTATCTGGATTAGCCAAAAGAGGGCACCAAAGAGATGTCTTTGCTATGGAGCTGGGCACAGAGAGAGTCATTTCTGGTAAAATAAAGGGGGGGACCGAGAACTCTTTGATGTATGGAATCTTTCAGACTCGAATTACTAGCAAAGTTTAACTCGGGCAATTATCCACAAAAACAAAAATGCCGATAACTTATAGTAAAAATAACTCCCCATGTTGCTGCTTTACTGCACAAGTAGTAAGAAACCCATGGGCGGGGGGGGGGGGAGGAAAGCAAAGGCAACTGATGTAAACATGTTATGAAATATCATAAGTTTGTGTAACTGAGGAGATTGTGCAATGCTTTTCAGAGAAGCCATAATTTTTGCCTATGATGAAAAGGCAGCTGGGGGCGGTGGGGGGGGGGAGAGAAATAAAGAGAGAAATACAAATTGAGAGAAAAAAGGCGGGGAACAAACCGGCCATCAGACTTCAGTTCCAACAGGAAATATTCCTCATTCTTTAAGTTCCGACATCATTCAAGACCAGACACTGACCAAAAAAAAGTATCCCAAAAATGTAGCCAGAGTGCTCAGATCCTGTAAGAACTTGCATTTTGAAGGTCAAAACCCAATCAACAATAAATACCAACAAGCCAAGGAATGTCTGAATACCAAAGGAAAACAGTAATTGCCCTCTTGTTTGCCTGAAGATAAAGCAGATACAAAAAAAGGACATTCCAATTCCTTCTGGGAAAAACTGTTAAAAAATGTAGAAACCAAACTGAATTGATTCCTTTGAAAGGATAGGAGATATGGTGGTGGGGGGATTGCATTTTGCCTATGGAAATGACTGTATCATTTAAACAGCATTTTTAGCACAGACTAGAGTTAGAGTTCATGGAAGGGAAAATGATTCCAGCTAGAATAAAAGAGAAGAGTTGCAAACAAGAGAGAAAGAAAATCCATAATTTTAAAAAGTACAATTCATCTTGCAGATTCCACTAATTTGCAATAGAGCAACAAAGACAATAATACACTCTGCCTAATTTAGGAAAAAAATTTCTCTCTTGCCTTACATTTTTTCGATGTTACAAATGATTTACAATCCATTGCAAAAATGTTTTTTTTTTCAGTAAATTGGGTCTGTAGTCTGGCCAATTATTAGATGGGATTATAAAGGAAGTGCTGAACTGCATTTACACAAACATACAAAACGTCTGCCATCATTAACATACTGAAATTAAAAAACGAATATGTAATCCCACATCAGATTTTGAATTTAGATTCTAGGTTTTCAATGGAAAAAGCCATTTCGCTTTGTGTGTATAATATCTAGGTAGACAACCTAAGTTAAAGTAAATTATAAATCAAGCTAATGATATTAACATTGAATCCATTTTGGAAAGTAAATGTAATTATTTCAATCAAACTTATTCTGATAAGAGTTGCAATTTCTACTTTTTCAAACACAAAGTATTGCAGCCTCCTTGGAATCCTAAAACTGATATGGAAATTCTATTTGTACAATAGGCGAAAAAAAGGAAATCTTAGAATCAGAAACCAATTTGATTTCAGATTCACAGAAAGAGATATGTGTTTATTTGGATATTTGAAGAAGTTACTTCCATAACCCTGCAAATTTGGTCCACTGCAAATTTACTTTTACCAAATAGAGCACAAATAAATGGGATGGGTGTCACAGTAAAAAATGCTAACCATTACAAATATTAAGGAAACATTTTGCATTTTAGAAATATCTTGGAAAATTGAAGATTAGTATTTGAAAAGGGAGGGAAGAACTTCTTATTCCCAAAAAGCGAGGCAGAAGTATCTTATCTCTGTAAACCCACCTTCCCTAAATAACCAATCTTTTCCCGCTTCTTATGACTTTTGATTCATATTTTTCAGCCTAGATACAAAATCAGTTCAGACACTAATAAACACAAAAATTATAGAGATGCATTATTCCCAATTTTGAAAACTAAAATCAGCACATTAAACCTTCATAAAAATATCTAATTTTGTGAACTGCCAAAGTGCAGCCTAATTTTGCCCACATACAATTTGCTAGGCTCCTTCCTATAGGCCAACTACTATATAATGAAAATAATCTATCTTTCTTTGGAACTCTGAAATAATTTTCTAGAATCATTGTAGATTCCATTTTTCTAGATTCACACAATGGTATTACAAATACATTACAGTCACATTCCAAATCCTTAATTCTGTCCTGACAGTTATGTGAGCTGGCGCCATATTTCCTGAAGACATCTCTATTTTTGTTTTATTTTTTCCAAACCCTAAAAATGATTATTTCATAAGCTTAATTCATTTGAGTTGAAGGAACTTAAGAACAGAAGCAGTTCAAAGGAGATTCCCATTGTGGCTTCTCCTGGGAACAGACCTGGACTGTTCTCAAGAACTGATGCCTTTCACAATTTCCTTTCTCTCCTTAAACTTGTATTTCTTAAATAAGAAACTTAGAGATAAAAAATAGAGGAATGATCAACCCATATAAAGAAAATATATCTGTCCATAAAGTCACATGCATTTCAAGTGACTTCATTCCCTGTTTTTGTCACTTAAGTGACCTTTTACCTTGAGTTAAGTCTTACAAAGGTCCAGGTGAGCCTCAACTACCCTGGGATTATATAGGCCTTTAATAGGTACCATTGGGCTCACAGATGTGCCCCCTTAGAAGCATTAAGGCTCATTTCTTTGCCCCTTCTAATTTTAAAATCATTTTTACTTTTTTTAATATACTTAAACATTAGTTTTCTTGCTGGGAAAGTTTGCTGCAAAGCAAAGCACCAGTTTCCAACATAATCATGTGATGCATGTTAGCTCATTTGTATGTTTTGGTGTGGTGTACTTTTTGTCTGAGATTTTCTTCTATGTGGGAGTATAATGATCTGTGTGTTTCTTTAAACATAACCTGTTTGCATTATGTGAAAAAAAGTATTTTGTTGTGCTTTGTGCAGGCAGATACGTGTTTTGGCACTTGACAGTCAGACCACACCTCTGCATTGTATTCATTTGGCAAAGTTATATATCTCTCAGACTAAGTCTCCTCAATTTGTCCTCTGTGAAATGGGTACTAGAGTAGAAGACTATGAGCTCAAAGCAGAAATTTTGTGTTCAGAGGTCCAGAATTCCTTCTTGCCTTTGTAGGTAAAGTTCATAGGTGACCTACATTTTCTGTTTTGTAAAATAGAGTTTTGCAACTTGCCCTAACTATCTTGTGGGCATTTGTAAATGTGCAAGTCCTACTGCCGTCTCCAAATTATTAAGAACACATATAACTTTCTCTCAAAATGAGCCCAATGTTTAAAAGAGTTGGGGATTCCTTCCCCAGAGCCGATTATTTTCTACTCTGTAGAATCTCACCCCACAGCCACAATATCTGAACTTTTGGAAATACCATAAGGGAACAAGTCAAGCCAAGGAAACATTATAGATGACCAGACCTACATTTAGCCTGCTGTTTGCAAGCTGCTCGTTGTGGAGGGGGGGGGGAGGTTCTACTGAATAAACCTGAAGACAGACTTCATCTCCTCCTTTGCACTCTTAAAAGTCCACAAAAGAAACCAAGTTCTTTCTTTGGCTCTCCTTCAGCTGAGGTACCAGACATTTTGGCATTCTTTCCCAATAGCAATGATTGAAGAGTGAGGCCCACGTATCCCCTTTTATACTGTTTACACACCAGTGGAAAACCTGTGTTAATAGTTCCAGAAGGCTACTCATGATTTCATCTTTTGTTCCCAATTAGACATTTTATTCCGAGAAAAACATGCCGCCAACCGCCGTACCCACCCAACCCTTTGACCTGGGGCGTATGGCTCTCTCAACTCAGGCTTTCTCTTCGCCCAGGATTTTTAGACTCTCGCCCAAAAAGGCTCCCCTTCCCTCCGACTCCCCGTTAGAGGACCTCAAGACACAACTGATCCTCTGGGGAGACTAGACCGAAGATACCTTTCCCAGAAGGGACCCCGAAGCCAAGAGAACCAATGCAACCTCCCACCCTCTGGCTCCACCAGAGGCCAGCACAAGCTGCGGAAAGCAAGACCGCCCAAGGAGAGCGGGATTCAGGTTCTGCTGAACTCAAAAGTGCCCCAGCAAAGGGATCGCGAGCGCACGGACAAACCGCGAACCTCTCTTTTCCTAGGAAGAAAAGGAAAACAAGGCAAGGGAGAGGACCGCCCGCCCCCGACCCCGCTTACTTAGCCGGCGCGCCGCCCAAATCGGTGGCTCAGGGTCGCATTGGGCTTGTTACTCCGATCGGGCTGTCTCCTGCCTACCAACTTCCAAGGGCTCGCACTCTCTCTCTCTCTCTCTCTCGCCTTGCACTTCCAAGGACTTGTCCGCCCGCAACCGCCCCAACTCTTGAAAAGCCGCGGCCGTTTCCGCCTCCTTTTAAGGTGTGAGCGCGCTGAGAGGCGGCTATTGGACTGGAGACCAAAGAAGACGCGTCGCCCGTTGCTCCCCTCTAATCTCCGACTGAGGGAGAGGTCGAGGCGCGCACACAGGAGGTGGACTGGGGTGTGGTTAGCGAACTTTATTATTTGATTAAGGAGTTGCTGCGAGCCGCGGAGGAAGGAGGGGGCACAGATCGCCCGCGGGGACGGGTGGAGGGGGGGGAGAAACATGGGACGGAGAGGCGCTGAGGAGGGGGGGGAAAGCAAATAATTAATAATCAGCATGGTAACAGCGACCCGAACCACGCAAAGCCATATTAAAATAAAATGAAAGAAAGCAGCTACTCCCCCCCACAAGACAAATTCCTGTTACGGGACCACAAATGGGAGAAAGGATGAATTTAGGATAAAAGAAAGTACACGTGTCCTGGGAAAAGGAGAGCGTGGATGTCAGAACCGGATTTGAGCAACTTGGCGACCAAGGTGCTCTGGCTGGCCCCTACCTGTTGAGTTGTGATGCTCGGGTAAGTTTCCGGATGTCCTGGAGAAGTGCTGCTGCCCCGAGAGGAGGTATCAAAATTTGTCGGAAAGTCCTGGTACATTGTCCAAGGTGCAAGCAGGAGAGGAATAATAATGAAAAAAAACAGCAAAAAAACAAAACAAAAAAAACCACACAATCTTTCTAGCTGCTGTTCCCTCTTGCTCAGTCCCTTCCTGTCTTGGTTTCCAATCGTATAATTGATGCTTCAGATTTCAAGCGCGCTCAGGTAGAGACGGATGCAGCTGGCAGTTTGGATTTGGATTCTATTTTAAAACAAGTCCTGATTTCTCTCTCTCTCGAAATGGGACCGTGGGATTTAAAAAAAGAATCCCCCCAAACCTCCCACGTATAAGAATGCAAAATTCACTGCTTGTAGAGCCAAATTACCGAGTCTCTTAAGAACGTCAGCATAACTATGAAAAGGCTTTTTTTAAAAAAAAAAGAGAGAGAGAGTTCTCTTTCCAAACGCGTCTTTATTTCTAAAGAAAATTGGACGTTTCTTGTTTCCCCTTCCTTCCACTTTGCCTGCCTAGTGGTATCAAAGTCTTGATCTCTCTGTAGTTTTAAGAAGGATCGTTGCCTCCTGTATAATTAAGTCCTTCAGAAAAGTGCCGTCTTCCTGCTCGAACTGGACTGGATGACTCAGCCCGGGATTTTGAGGCTGTTTATTTACTTATTGTTGAAAAGGTTCGGCTGAATTATCGAACTAGCTCTTGATTTGGCTCTTCTCGGCCAAGAAGGCGAACTCTTCTGTCCCCTTGCTTTAACACGTAAGCCCCCTCCCTTCTCTTTCCCTTGAGCAAGCGCCTCTCTAATTTAGTATCCTTGTTCTCTGAGCTCCTTTACTCTCCCTGGATGAGTCAGTGCGGTGGCATTAGTTCAAATCCCGAGCCTCATTGCATCTCCTCTTCTTAAGATCTGTACCATGTGGACTTCCAGCGTCAAACTTGCAACTTGGCCACGCCCCACTCGCAACGCGGAACCTCCCACTGGTAGGGGAGGAGGAGGAGACAGGAGGAGGGCAAAATCGGTCGGCCCATTGAACCCGACCCAGTTTACTGAGCGCAGACGATCGGAAGGCGGATAGACAGGCAATTCAGGCAGACGTTCTCACGCCCACTCGCCATGCCGCCCGACTGGACAGTCCGTTGCTCGGTCCAGAATGGGTTTTTTCCCTATCTCTTTCTCCCCCCCCCCAGTCTCGGTTTAGTTTGTTCCATTGTCGCAGGTCGCGGTTGCCAAAGATGGTCATTTGCGTGGTACTACGTGAGCGCGGGTTTCCTTGGTTAGAGTGACGCGCTCAGAGAGGGATTCCCTGCTCGCCCGCCACAGATCAAACCTCAATTAAGGGACGAATCTTAATAGGAAAGACGGAGAGGGCATCTTCAAAGAAGCCTCTCTGATTGCCCCCCGGTTCTTTCTCGGGGGGCAGGTCGTCCTGCGCGGCAGCATTAAGGCATAAAACTCGAGGGCGACGGAAGCAGGACCAGGCGGGGAAGAGGGAGTTGCATTTCGGAGGCTGCGAGGCTTGCTCAAGAGTTGAATTTAGATGAGATGTTAAAGAGGGGGCGGGGGGCGGGGAATAGTCAACATAGTAGCAATGAAAAAATCCGAAAAGGTGGCGAATTTCGAGAAAAGAAACACGGGCCAGATCCCAGGGAGTTACGCTGGAGCTTCATACCGCATAGAATCCCATAACATACTCGCATTGTTATTGATCTTGTCATATAATCTAATACCCGAGGCTTCCGATCATCAGATCTGAGTAGATTTCCTGAGCTCGCCTGCTGTAGTTACAATCCGGAGTCCTAGAATCTGAACTCTACAATCTGGAGCAGTTCCTTGATTCATTTCTATACTATACATGCCATTGCTAGCTGTCGCTCTTCAGGAGTTGTGGGGAAACCGGCTGACGGCCGCTGGCGTTTATTCCTCCATTTCGTTCGTCGGAAAGATAAAAAGCTCAACGGAAGAGTTGCGCCGGCGTCGTTGTTATGCAAAGCAATTTTTTCCCCCTGCCTGTTGAACCCAGGGAGCCCGATTTCCTAGTAAAGGCGTTGGGAATGCCGCTCTTTTAAGGCTGCGGCACGTGGACTCCGCTAAGCCCAGAATCTGGCTGTTATTTCAGGCGCAGCCCTGACTTGGAATTGTAGAAAAGGACAAAATCGCATCGGGAAGAAGAGCATCTGTGGAACGCTTTGTGCCAACTTGTCTGCAGAAGTTGTAAATGCTCCAACACTGGAAATTTTTAAGAAAATGTTGAATAACCATTTGTCTGAAGTGGTGTAGGCTTTCCTGCCTGGGCAGGGGGTTGGACTAGAAGGCCTCCAAGGTCCCTTCCAACTCTGCTACTATATTATTATTATCAAACGGGGAAACGACCGGCGCCCTCCTTTGCAGCCCTTCGGCGCGGAGCTACAGGATTTGTTCGTAGCCACCACCGCCAAGCGGCGCAAAGCCATTTAAAAGAGGAGGAAAGGCGGGCAGGAGCTTCGAGACTCCCCATATTCCTATGATCCTGGCCGACGGCCTACCATATAAACTATAAACAAGTTGCGGGGGAGGGGGGGGAATTTATGTTCCCTTCGGCTCCGGTCGGGCGCTTGGCCCCGACCAACCCCGTCTGGAGCCGGACCAGAAAGCCTCCTCTTCTTCGCTGTAAGAGCCACGCCTCTTCCAGTAAGAGCCGGCTAGCCTGGAGGCGGAGCAGCTCGGCTGCTGTTGCTGCTGCTTTTGCACGCACCGACGGAGTTACGCGGGTCGGTTGCCTTCCAGTAAAGTGACGTGGCTGCTGGCTGGTCCCCAGAGATCAAGGAGTTTCTGCGGAATTTGGGCGCCCCTTGATGCAAGCTTGCAACGCCGCGAAGGAGAAAGCGAAGCGGTGACGCCGCCAAGGACGGGAGGCAGCGGGCCGGAAACGGAACGGGGGCAAAGATCTGCCCAACCCAGACCGGAGTTTGCGGGAAAAGGAGGGAGGGGACGGCGGAAGATGGAATTTCCCGCTGAGAATTACGTCTGTCCGGACGTGCTGTGTGTTTTCTCCCCCTCTTTTTTTCGAAAAAGAAGCTCTCCAGGAAATTAGGCGCCTATATACGTTTTGCATTAAAAAAAAAAACACGCTGCCAGCGCCGCATCGGCAGTTCAAAATAACGAAAAAGGGAGTGGGAGTCTCGGACAAGACACCCCGAGGGATCCCGAAATGCCTGTAAAACAGTGGGCCGCCTGTTTCGGTGGGAAAAGACTGCGGTCGTGGCAAAGTAACCGGCCATTGAAATCCTACCCAAAAGTGACTTGCCTGTCGCCTTAAAAAATACACACAGTTATTCTTTCGGGTTTGACTGATTAGGCTTTCAAGTGCCATAAATTGTATGGTCGGAAACGACGTGGGTCTTGCTGACAAGTCACCTAAACCAGGGGTCTCCAATCTGGGCAACTTTAAGCCTGGTGGACTTCAGCTCCCAGAATCCCCCAGGCTTAAAGTTGCCCAGGTTGGAGACCTCTGACCTAAACTGCATTTAGGCCCCCTGCCCCCGAATCCCTGCTAGGTCGCTGCATAGTTCAAAACGAAAGCTGGACATCTTGGAAACGGCATAAAGAGCAAGAAATATCCAGAACAAATACTTTGTGTAAAGAATTCTCTGTGTTGGAGTTTTCAAAGGGACATGTTCTTCCTTTCATTTTTGCTTCACGGTTCCAAATTGTCAATGCACTTCTTGAGTCGGGAACATGACATCAATACATGAGGTTGCAATGGTTATCATTACTACAACGTGAAATAATAATATGCAAACTTGCATATTCTTGAGATGTTGGGACTACAATTCCCAGAATACCTGGGCAACGTCCTCCAAATGTGCTACAGAAGCAATTACAGGTCGTCCTCCACTTACAACAGTTCATTTAGTGACCATTTGAAGTTATAACAGACTGAAAAAAAGTGACATGACCGTTTTTCACATGACTGCTGCAGCATCCCCATGGTCATGTGATTTACATTCAGATACTTGACAACTGATTCATATTTATGACGGATCCAATGTCCTGGAGTCATGTAATCACCTTTTGCAACCTGACAAGCAATGTCAGTGGGGAAGGCAGATTCATTTAGCAACTGTGGCATGGAAAGTCGTAAAATGGGACAAAACTCACTTAACAAATTTCTCACTTAGCAACATACATCCTGGGCTCAATTGTGACCATAAGTCGAGAACTCCCTGTACTGAGTAGATGTTCAAGTTGAAGCCTTCAATTATAAGTTCCCCAAGTTTCGATTCCACCAGTAGCTATTTCCTGGATATTGCTGTATGGCCGATGTAGGTGAGAGGTTATAATGATAGCAGCATCATAAAGCACAGCTTGTTATATATTTACAGTTCTGTGATATAATTGCAACCGGGGCTTAAAAACAAGACTATGGGAACTATAGCCACTGTGAAGACTACATGACTAACATGCCAGTAATAATTACAAGTTATTTCATAGAGCTTTTGGCTGATAGGCTTTATCAATCATCTCAATGTTTTGTAGTATAGAAAGCGGATATAAAACAATTAAGGCAACACCACTCAATGAAGCAGTGCATAGAAACCTGTAAACCATATCAATTATTGCAGTTCCTGATACAACTATGATTCATTGTTTACATACTGAAGTTCCCAAGATTTATTCCTGTCATCTCCGGGTAGATCTAGAAAAGGCTCCTGGTTAAACCCCAGGAGAATTGTTGCCAGACACTGTATAGTAAGGTCAGGCAGAGCTGGGACTGGTGACTTATATTTAATGTATTTTCATTATTAAAAACATAAGCCCTTACATCATCCAGTATCCTTTGGACTTTTGAACCTGGGGATTTGTCTCGATTGCCATAACTGAGCACAAAAGTCCATTCCTGATTACCGGAAACATTCACAAAAAAAACAGTCTTTCTTGTTCAGTGGCTGCTAATCAAGATTGCCCTTGATTGTTTTCCATTTCTAGGACAAAATACCCCTGGAGAGAAATTGTGGGGGCTGGCAAATATCTGGCTCATGTGCAATCAGAATGCAGAACCAGAGAGAATTTGATCTGATCTGGTAGATCTCATTTTGGAACCTTGCCTTTCTTCATTTCAGTGGCCTGATAGAGGTCAGGCGTGGTACTTTATTCTTAAAACAATTGGGAGTATGAAAACCATACCTCAAGTTGCTTAGAAACCTACCATTCTAATCAATGTTTTAATGCCAGACTCACAATAAGGCAAAGATACCCATGAATCTCTTGGGCTTTACAATCATTTGGAGGTTTTCTCATCTCTCGCATCTCAATGTGTTCATTTGTGGTTAGCCCAGCCTTGCAACGATTTATTTAAAATACAGTTAGGGTTAGGGAACCTCCAAGAGGAGAAAATTCTTATTTGCACTCACCTACGGTTTTCTTGGACCAGTGGTGAAATTCAAATTCTTTTACTACCGGCTCTGTGGGCGTGGTGTGTGTGTGGGCTTGGTGGGCATGGCAGGGAAAGGATACTGCAAAATCTCCATCCCATCTCACTCTGGGACCAGCCAGAGGTGGTATTTGCCGGTTCTCTGAACAATTCAAAATTTCCACTACTGGTTCTCCGAACTACTCAAAATTTCCACTACTGCTTCTCCAGAACCTGCTGGATTTCACCCCTGTCTTGGACATAGAGGTCACTTGGTCTTCCAAAAAAAAAATAACTCTAGAATCAAGAAGCACAAGTTGAGGGACAGGAACTACACTCAGTCACCATAGTTTTGAGTGCAGAGTTCAGTTATGAAATTGGTGAGGAATTGTTTGATATTTTCAAACTATTAACTTCTTTACGAGGAGAACATGGATGCCATTCTTAAAAGCACTTAGGATGGGACAAAAGGCAGTGGATGCCTCTCAAACTAAGAAGGGCTTTACAAGAACAGGCAGTTCATTGCTTGTGAATTTTAAGAGGTATAGTCCTCATACATTTAGAAGGCTTCAACTGGATAAGACTAACTTTATTATTCTCTTTTGGTTTTCTTGTCCAGTATGGGTCCTCACTAATTTTCTGTCTGTTATAAGCTATTGCTGTTTGCATTTTTCTTAAATTACAAGCCACCTAGAGAGAGGCAGCTATAGGCTGAATTGGTTAAATAATTAATTTGGTTTTTAAAGTATTTGTATCATCCCTTTCTTCTGTTTGATCAAGTTAACAACATAGTTGATTTAAATAGCTTCAAAAAAAGGGAAAAAATGGATCTAATAAACTACAGACCCATCAGCCTGACATCAATACTTAGGAAGATTCTGAAAAAGCTAATCAATGAATCTGTAAACACCTAGAAGCAAACAAAGTCATAACCAGAAGCCAACATGGGTTTGTTAAAAACAGATCATGCCAAATACATTTTATTGCATTCTTTCAATAGCTTATAACAGACAGAAAGTGACAAAATTATGGACCAGCGAAACACTGGTGGATATAACTTACTTCAGTAAGGCATTTGATAAAATAAACCACAACCTACTACTTGATAAGATAGAAAAATGTGGGTTAGACAGCATCACCACCAGATGGATTCATAACTGGCTGATCAACTGCACTTTATGTGTAGTCCTTAATAGAATTGCATCTACATGGAGGGAAGTATGCAATTCACATCCCAGGGCTCTGTCTTAGGCCCAGTACTCTTCAATATCTCCATCAATGATTTAGATGATGGGATAGAGGGAAAGTCATTAAATTTGCAGATGACACCAAGCTGGCAGGAATAGTTAAAGTCTAGAACAGTGATAGTCAACCTGGTCCCTTCCGCCCACTAGTGGGCATTCCAGCTTTCGTGGTGGGCGGTAGGGGTTTTGTCCGATACTGAAGCACTTTCCTTTTTTTTATTTAATTGACTTTTTAAAAAAATTTCATAGCATTATTTTAAAACATTTTCATTACGTTTTCATAAAATTCCCCATGACAATTTAAATTTCTGAAAATATACTATTTGTATCGCCCGCACATAAGTTTAGTTCACGTTACGTAAGTGAAACTAAATGGTGCTATAGTGTGACTGCAAACAAAAGAGCCTCGTCCCAGAATAGCTCGCGCTTCTCCCCCCACACCATCCAACTGTAACAGACAAGCAGACCTGGTAGCCGGAGGCCCCGCCCAAACCCAATCCATGATGCGCAAGAGGCATGCACAGACAATGATACATGGCGCATTACTGTGGAACTGGTGGGCGGTTAGAAAATTATACTACTAACAGAGATACAAAAGTGGGCGGTACATATAAAAAGGTTGACTACCCCTGGTCTAGAAGATAGACATAAGATACAGAAGCATCTTGACAGACTTGGAACACTGGGCCCTATCTAACAAAATGAAATTCAATGGTGAGAAAAGTAAGGTTCCATATTTAGACAAGAAAAACCAAATATACAGGTATAGAATAGGTGGTACCTGGGTCAATATAGTAATTGCAAGGGTGGTTTTAGAGTCCTAATGGACAGTCACTGAAATGTGAGTCAGCTGTGTGCTGCAGTTGCCAAAAAAGCCAACACAGTTCTAGGCTGCATTAACAGAAGGATAGAATCAAGATCATGTGAAATGTTAACACCACTTTATAATGCCTTGGTTAGACCACACTTGGAATATTGCATCCAGATGTTGAGACTCTAGAAGAAAACAGAGAAGAGCAACAAAGATGATTAGCGGACTGGAAGTTAAAACATACAAAGAATGGTTGCAGGAATTGGGTATGTCTGGTTTATGAAAAGGAGTAGGGATGACATGAGAGAAGTGTTCCAATATATAAGGGACTGTCAACCTATTCTCCAAAGCACTTGAAGGACAAAAAGCAACAGGTGGAAACTAATCAAGGAAAGAACCAATCCAGGAGAACAATTAATCAGTGAAATGATTTGCCTCCACAGGTTGTGAGTGCTCCAACACAAGAGATTTTTAAGAAGAAACTGGACAACCATTTGTCTGAAATGATACAGAAATTGAGCAGGGGGTTGGACTAGGAGACCTCCAAGGTCCCTTCCAACTCTGTTATTCTAAAAGAATCAAAACAAGTAAAATACAACACAGCAGTTAAAACAGCAGAAGATAATTTAAAAATATAAACCCAAATATAAATAAATCATTTGATGGCTGAAAACAATGCCATTGAGACAAATAGGTAATGGTTCTTAGAGACCATGGACCCTGTTTAACAGAGAATTCTAAAGATTGGATATAACCAGCTACTGAATCACAATAGAACCTGCACAGCATGTCCATTTGTCAAACTAGACATTTAAAAGGTGAAGAATGCAAAATATAGAGCTCAAAATCAATCACATTGGAAACATTACAGTCAATGCTGGAACCCACGTTGCCATGTTCTTAAAGTAGCTGTCTGATAAAACCAGGGATAGAGAATAATGTTTTTATTTGCTGCTTCTCTGTCTCGGAATTTCCTCTTTCTCCCAGAAATTTCTGAAGCTCTTTCTGATGGCAAATTCTTTTTAATCTGGCCAGTATTATTCAAAGAGAGGAATAAATAGAGTCTTCCTGAAGTTTTGTATACTGTGTTTTAAAAGTCTGCAAGCCTTCCCATCCAGGGTGGATGTTGATCCATATACCAAGAGAAAAAAGAAGACTGCTTTTTCTGGATTTCTGTAAGTTTTGCGTCTGTTGAATCCAATTAGTTCAAAATTTACAAGGAGCAAATTAGAGGTAAGAGCTGGGAACTCTCTCAAAGATGTAGCTTGTCTTGGGCAAATCCCACACTCTTCTATGCCTGAGGTTCCCCTTCTGGAAGATTAATGTCTCTACATTACCACAAAGAGGTAGAGTGCCACTTAATTAATTTTTCAAAGGGCTTGGAGCAAAGGGGCCTATTAGAACACAAAGCTGGCTGTTAATTACACATCTCTCTTAAGTATTTTAATCAACTCTCTTTGGCAGCAAGAATTGGTAGGTTCCTTTTGAGAGAGAGAGAGAGAGAGAGAGAGAGAGAGAGAGAGACCAATGATTTGTCAGTACTGGTAAGTGCAGGTCACTCTTCTGAACAGGAATATGAAAGAAATCAGCATTTCCCTTCACTGAGATAGTAAATATGACAATACCTGTTGGGACTCTATTAACAGTAGATGTGATAGCACCCCACAGTTTTCTGCACATGATTATTGGATCCATAGGTTTCTGCAAAAATACATTGTTTCCTAAAAATAGTTTAGGCATTCAAATGCAACAGTCTTGGAAAACCTGGAACAGGTAAGGGAAAATACAGTTTTTCTTTATCTTGGTTAATTTTACAGACACTCCCCTGTTTCTGTGGCTATTGAATGAAGTGCAAGCATGGTGAAAACAAATACTGTAAATGTATATCTTCTCCTTGACTAGATTATAGATACAAAGGTCATCCCCACCAATCAGGAGTTGTTGGAGTTGTTGGGACCAGCAACTCCATCATGTGACTGTTTATATCACACCAGTTTGTCAGTTCTGGCTGAGTTGCTCAGTGAATTGCTGTGGGTCATTGAGTGTATTTCCTGACTGCCACTTGCAACTTCCGTCCAGCTTTCCCATTGATTTTACTTGTCAAAAGCCAACTATGAAGTTTCCGGATGGTGATTACCTGATCGGAATGCTACAGCCATCATAAATGTGCACCAGTTACCAAGTCTCCAAATTGTGATCATATGACCTTGAAGACTGTAGTGGATTTTTCTATGTTAATGGATTTTTCTGTCAGAATTGCTGTGTGGCCTCTGTTCATCTGAAGTTATTTTAAATGTATTATTTAACTGTTTGGGCTGTCCTTGGAATCTCTGGGATATAAGCCAAGGAAAACAATTCCTGTTCTTAAACATCAGTCATGTATATTTGTTGACTGATTCTAAATAACTAGAAAAACTAGTATGACATCACTTCTATAAAGAATAGAGATGGTATCAACATACTGAATGCAGTTCATATAGAAAATAATGTAGGATGTGTACATATCAGCTTCCACTCTAATCAATGCATCAGTCTCAAAAATTATCTGACTGGGAAGGAAATACAGTTTTATAGGGTTTTTTTTCAACTAAGGATATGGAGGTCAACTTTGGATTGGGATGATGTGTAATTTAATACTGGTATATGTGTTAGAAACTATTCACTTACATTGTTTAAAGATGAGAAAAGTTAAAGTAATTTCCTATGGTGTTTATAAAATTCAAATAAACTGAGGGAAGATAATTTGGAATATAGAAATAAAAATACAGTAGCATTGCTTCTCTGAAGGTGATTAAAGTAATATTTTAAGATGGATAGAGGACCACCAAGCCCTTAGCCCATGCCTTTATTGACCAAAAGAAACCTACATTTCTATAATCAGATCTCATTAGGCTCTGATCCCACCAGATGGAACAACATATTTTCAATAAATTTGCACTGAGAGAAAGGTGATTTTCCTGTTATTTTCTATTTTGGGGGAGATTGCTGAAGAAAATATTCCACTTTACTTGAAGTGTTGATTTGAAACAGCAACTACATCAAGCTGAAATCTTTTAGCATATGATTAAGCACTCTTTATGAACCAAATTCCTCTTGGTGTGCATTGCTTGGCAGATGTTTTGTTTTCTGGCGTCTAAAAAAGATCTGGTCCCAAATTAGCTGTTTTGTTTCATGCAGTGCCTATTTTTAGAGGAGGTGTGCTTAGTTCTATAAAAATAAGACCATTTGCTGCAATCTTTTTGTGTTGTATTTAGGCAGCAAGGTGCAAGAACCACAATAAGACCATTGTCCTTTTCTTTTGGCTTATGCAGTATATCATGCACTCAAGAACTGTGTTAGCTGATTTGCACTAGTGAAAAGAAAAATTTGGCTAAGATGTAAAATGAATAGACATATACTGAGGGGGGGATACACCAGAAATGTTATTGGAGCAATAACATCTCTGTCAATGCATCAGCAAGATTTTAAAAATTGCCATGGTTGAAATAATTCTGAATTACGTAAAGGTAAAGGTTCCCCTCGCACATACATGCTAGTCGTTGCCGACTCTAGGGGGCGGTGCTCATCTCCGTTTCAAAGCCAAAGAGCCAGTGCTGTCCAAAGACGTCTCCGTGGTCATGTGGCCGGCATGACTCAATGCCAAAGGCGCACGGAACGCTGTTACCTTCCCACCAAAAGTGGTCCCTATTTTTTCTACTTGCATTTTTATGCTTTCGAAACTGCTAGGTTGGCAGAAGCTGGGACAATTACTCATTCTGAATTACTCATTGACAAAGGCTGATATCACAGTGTTTTAAATTCTATATAGAATTGGGCATGCATTTTGAAGGAAGCTTAGAAAACTACCTTTGGCATTTTAGATTTTAAAAAAAGTAATATGGGGCTTGGATACTAGATTTTCTGTCTTTGCAATCCCAGGTTCTGTTTGATAAGCATGCATAATAGCAGTGGCCTACGTAGTTATGGTCCAAACCAAATGCAATAGGTTTTATTGACTACTCTTGTTTTAGACAAGCGAGGGCAAGCTATATGCTATGAGCCACATGCAACCTAGGACTGTTTGCAGCTCTGCCAAATGCTAAAAATTCTCAAATAATAAATATTATTTGGTTTAAATACATAAGCAAACTAGCAAAGTTAAATATCCACATTACTAGGATGGGGTCAACAAAATCGACATGGCAGCTGCAATGGTGTGATTGATGCTCCTACACGCATTTTATATGGATTCTATGCGCAATGCACATAAAACACAAGCAGGTCTTCAAATGCACCATTGCAGGCATCATCTTGACTTTTTTTGGTTATACCTTGCTGACACCTCTATCAGAAATTATTATAGCTGGTTCAAAATACAATGATGAATATTATGAAAATGGTGGCTGCGACTATCTAGTGCTACAGCATATTCTTGTCAATTTTAAAACAAACATATTGCTTAACTGTTTATGGAAGAAGGATCAGCCAAGGTCAGTGACGTGTTGCCCTCTGCTGGGATAGTTTAAAGGTAAGAAGGAAGTGCATCGCTTTGGAATTGCCTATCATCTCTTAGCACCAGGGGTACAGGCTGGGCAGGCACAGAAGGTGCTGTAATAACATAAGAGTAACTTTTTTTTTCTAAAATAACTTTGATACATAAAAACTTAGTCAACAGGCGGTTCGTAATGATAGATGCCTTCTTCTAGGTTCCTTTTGGACAGTGCATGAAAGCTCCTTATCTTTCCTATAGAGGATGTATCAATAGTTAGAAAAAAGGCCATGTAGAAGAAATTGCTTTGATAGCCTAATCCATCCTTTTTCTACTTTCCTCATCGTTGTTTGCAGGCAGAAATGTTAATTGGGAGTGAGAAACCAGGTTTTTCAAAAGGCATTCAAAGCTAGTTCTGGTAGGCACACCTCACCCTACAGCTTCTGTGGCTATGATAAGTGACGGTGATCTCTTACGCTGCATTGCATTTGAAAAATTCCATTGGCTTCAACTGCTTTTGAAGTTAAGAACTGGACTTGTTTGTCCTAGAGACCATCGCTCATACACACACCACATACACAAAGCAATTCATCCCCTGAGAAAAGAATCCGCTACGTGTAACATACTGAGATCTGGTAGTGATAAAGTTCTCTTGTAATAAATTACTTGGCCGAAGTAATTCTAAACAAGCTTGTCTTTTAGCATCCCAGACATGTGTTCAGAGCTGCCTGGGTTGAGCAATAACCCAATCTGTTCCTTAAAAAACAAGAGATAACATGCATGCTTGCTCAGTCCAGTCTTGCCTGAACATTAAACAAGTTAAGTTCCAGGTTTCAGGGCAAGGGAGGAACTCTGACAGGCAAATGAGAAACTTGGGTGCTGCATGTTCCTGGAACACAAGTGTAGCTTGAAGAATGAAGTAAATAACTAAAATATTTCCATCACTTTAATTAATGATCACAAGGTATACTAAGGGGGTAAAATAGGCTCTTAATTTGACCAAAATAACTGAACTAGGAATGCTAACAGAAGTAAAACCTCTACATTTTAGGACTCTGTTGGACAGTGAAACTTTGCAGTACAACGGCAAAATAAAGTTTCTGATCATATAGAGCCGTGGTGGTGCAGTGGTTAGAATGCTGTATTGCAAGGTGACTCTGCCAACTGCCAGGAGTTCGATCCTGATGGAGCTCAAGGTTGACTCAGCCTTCCATCCTTCCGAGGTCGATAAAAAGAGGACCCAGATTTTGGAGGGAAATATTCTGACTCCGTAAAGAGTGCTTAAAGAGTGCTGTAAAGCACTAAGAAGCGGTATATAAGTCTAAGTATTATTGCCGTAGTGCTCTTTTAATGATCCTTTGTCTATTTTTAATTTAATTTTTAATTTTTTTAAAAAAGCATTTCAGTGATATACTGTGATGATTATTTCAGCCAGCTAAAAAATATACAATTTTAATATTTTGGGCTACAAGTAGATGTGCAGTATCCTAACCTCCTGCTTTTTTCCCATCTTCCTTCATCTATGCTTCTCTCCTTTTTTAAAAACATTTTTCACCTTCTAATTTCACATGTGTTCATATGTTTTAGAAAGTTTGAGATGTATCAGAAGATTTATCTGGCAGAATCTCTGGCCCAGGAGCATTCACTACATTGCCTTCCATCCCTGTCTTTCCCTCTTGCAACCAATGCCAAGGAAGAATTTCAGCTTTGTCCCACAGGTCAAATATGACTTTGTTGTTAAAATACACCCCCTGCCTCACGCATGCACCTCCCATGCCAAATTGTAGTAATAGTAACACCTGAAACGGGCAATTAGTTCAACACAGAGAGAGACTGATTCGGGGAAAACACATATTGTGAGACAGAGGGTCGCACCTAATTTGCAGAGCTTATTTGCATACACTCCTTACTTAATTTGCATAATATTTGAACAAACTTGGTGGACGCATCGCTGCTGATGGACATATGGCAGCACTTCTGTGATGCCATTTGTGCAATTTCCGGTGACAAACACAAAGTTGCAGCTGGGGAAGAAGGTGGAGTCTATTTCCATCTTGATATCAAAGGTTGAATGATTATCACTGTCCTTGTAAGTGGATTATGCAGTAGAGATAGGAGTAAATACAGATAGATCTTGGTGGATTAGAATTACCATATGACCAAGTCTTCCAGAAAAACTCTCCAAATAATGGTGAAATCTAAAGTGAATAAAATCATGAAACAGCCTCAGATACAGAGATAAGGATGAAAAACTATTAAATCCATAAGCAGAACGTATTTCATAAGCAGGGCATTGAGGATACGTTTGTGTTAGTTGCTTTCTTTAAAGTCCCTTTCTTTGTAGAGCTAATTTTTTTTAGTCCTATTTAAGTCTGACCTGGCCTGCATATTCGAAACATGGCTGCTAACACATACCTTGTCCTTTTTGTCAGTGTAATTCTACAGCAGTTATCATTTTAATTGTTTATCCTTCTGTTCCTCCAAATAAAAGCTTTTTCTCTCTTAATTTTATGTTCACAACTACTGTACGTGACATAGATTATCTAGTGAACATAATGGGCAAGGGGAGATTTGAAATAAGCTTTCATCATTTCTACTATAGCGATGTCCATTTCATTCATCTGACGTAACAGGGAAGAATTACCAATGAGCTGGGTTGTTTTTTTTCTCACCACCGTTGATAAGGCTTGCTGAGTGGCAGATGGTTAATGGAACTTCGGGATAGAAAAACTTGTTCATTCTGAAATATGGCAGAAAAGTCTGACGTGTGTGCAGCTAACCACAGGAGAAGCATGTACGAGTAGAACGTGCTGATTAAGAGCTACTCATTATGTGGCAAGCCTGGTTGTTGCAAAGGAGAGAAGTCTCTTGCAATACCATAGACAATAACATCATCTGTCCACATCTTTTGCTAGCTTAGTGTGCTCATGTGGGAATCCCAGCAACCTGGACATTGTTTAAAATATGTGTCCACCATGATACCGATTATATTTTCCACCATTGTGTTTCCTTCGTAACATGCATATTTGCTTTAATCTTGAAGAAACAAAATGGTGACACCGGCAATGGGCTTTTCTTCCTAAAATAAAATATCACTTTTATTTATTTATTTATTTATTTATTTTTCAAATTTTTATACTGCCCTTCTCCGAGGACTCAGGGCGGTGTACATCACAAATAAAACATAAATACCAAAAAGTTAAAATACAATATTAGTTAAAAAACTGATTCAATGCACGAAGTAATTAAAATAGACATGTAAAATTCTAAAATTATAAAAGCCCCACTAAAAAACCCTGAATAAAACCGTTAGGCCAGCCCTGCTTGATGAAAAAAGAAAGTTTTGAGCTTGCGTTTAAAGGTCCGAAGATCAGGGAGAAGACGTAGCCCCACGGGTAGCTCATTCCACAGGGCCGGAGCCTCCACAGAGAATGCTCTTCCCCTGGGGGCCGCCAGCCGACATTGTCTGGCCAACGGCACCCTAAGGAGGCCCTCCCTGTGAGAGCGCACCAGACGGTGGGAGGCTGTTGGCGGCAGCAGGCGGTCCCATAGGTATCCCAGTCCCATGCCATGGAGCGCTTTAAAGGTGATAACCAAGACCTTGAATCGCACCTGGAAGACCACTGGTAACCAATGCAGCCTGCGCAGGAGAGGTGTTACATGGGAGCTACGTGACGCCCCATCTATCCCTCACACGGCCATTCTGCACCAGCTGGAGCCTCCTCGTGCTCTTCAAGGGGTGCCCCATGTAGACAGCATTGCAGTAATCCAGGAGGGAAGTAACGAAGGCATGAGTGACTGTGCACAGAGAGTCCCGATCAATGAAGGGGCGCAACTGGCGAATCAGCCGGACCTGATAAAAAGCTCCCCTGGCGACGGCCACCAAATGATCTTCTAGAGACAACCGTGCATCCAGGAGAACGCTTAAGTTGCGCACCGATTCCCTGGGGGCCAACGATTCGCCCCACACAGTCAGCGATGGAATTAGCTGACTGTGCCGGGACGCTGGTATCCACAGCCACTCCGTCTTGGATGGGTTGAGTCAGAGTCTGTTCGTCCCCATCCAGACCCGAACGGCCTCAAGGCACATCATATCACATCACAAGTCATCACATCAACGGCTTTGTTGGGGTGGTTCGGGGTGGAAATGTACAGCTGAGTGTCGTCAGCGTACAGTTGACAACTCAACCCGAAACCACAGATGATCTCCCCCAGCGGCTTCATATAGATGTTGAATAGGAGGGGCGAGAGAATCAACCCCTGTGGCACCCCACATGTGAGTTTCCTAGCGGTCGACCTCTGCCCCCCTGTCAACATCATCTGCGAATGGTCAGAGAGGTAGGAGGAGAACCACCGAAGAACGGTGCCCCCCATTCCCAAACCCTCCAACTGTCGCAGCAGGATACCATGGTTGATGGTATCGAAAGCCGCTGACAGATCTAACAGGACAAGAACAGAGGAACAACCCCTGTCCCGTGCCCTCCAGAGATCATCAACCAACGCGATTAAGAGCTACTCATTATGTGGCAAGCCTGGTTGTTGCAAAGGAGAGAAGTCTCTTGCAATACCATAGACAATAACATCATCAGTCCACATCTTTTGCTAGCTTAGTGTGCTCATGTGGGAATCCCAGCAACCTGGACATTGTTTAAAATATGTGTCCACCATGAATGTCATCCACAAATTGGCAGAAAGCCCAGCTTAATGCCGATTATATTTTCCACCATTGTGTTTCCTTCGTAACATGCATATTTGCTTTAATCTTGAAGAAACAAAATGGTGACACCACCAATGGGCTTTTCTCCCTAAAATAAAATATCACTTTTATTTATTTATTTATTTATTTATTTTTCAAATTTTTATACTGCCCTTCTCCGAGGACTCAGGGCGGTGTACATCACAAATAAAACATAAATACCAAAAAGTTAAAATACAATATTAGTTAAAAAACTGATTCAATGCACGAAATAATTAAAATAGACATGTAAAATTCTAAAATTATAAAAGCCCCACTAAAAAACCCTGAATAAAACCGTTAGGCCAGCCCTGCTTGATGAAAAAAGAAAGTTTTGAGCTTGCGTTTAAAGGTCCGAAGATCAGGGAGAAGACGTAGCCCCACGGGTAGTTCATTCCACAGGGCCGGAGCCTCCACAGAGAATGTTCTTCCCCTGGGGGCCACCAGCCGACATTGTCTGGCCGATGGCACCCTAAGGAGGCCCTCCCTGTGAGAGCGCAGCGGACGATGGGAGGCTGTTGGCGGCAGCAGGCGGTCCCGTAGGTATCCCGGTCCCATGCCATGGAGCGCTTTAAAGGTGATAACCAAAACCTTGAATCGCACCCGGAAGACCACTGGTAACCAATGCAGCCTGTGCAGGAGAGGTGTTACATGGGACCTACATGACGCTCCCTCTATCCCTCGCGCGGCCGCATTCTGCACCAGCTGGAGCCTCCTGGTGCTCTTCAAGGGGAGCCCCATGTACAGAGCATTGCAGTAATCCAGGCAGGAAGTAACGAGGGCATGAGTGACTGTGCACAGAGAGTCTCGATCACGGAAGGGGCGCAACTGGCGAATCAGCCGGACCTGATAAAAAGCTCCCCTGGCGACGGCCATCAAATGATCTTCTAGAGACAACCGTGCATCCAGGAGAACGCTTAAGTTGCGCACCGATTCCCTGGGGGCCAACGATTCGCCCCACACAGTCAGCAATGGAATTAGCTGACTGTGCCGGGATGCTGGTATCCATAGCCACTCCGTCTTGGATGGGTTGAGTCGGAGTCTGTTCGTCCCCATCCAGACCCGAACGGCCTCAAGGCACATCACATCACATCACAAGTCATCACATCAACGGCTTTGTTGGGGTGGTTCGGGGTGGAAATGTACAGCTGAGTGTCGTCAGCGTACAGTTGACAACTCACCCCGAAACCACAGATGATCTCCCCCAGCGGCTTCATATAGATGTTGAACAGGAGGGGTGAGAGAATTGACCCCTGTGGCACCCCACATGTGAGTTGCCTAGCGGTCGACCTCTGCCCCCCTGTCAACACCATCTGTGAACGGTCGGAGAGGTAGGAGGAGAACCACCGAAGAACGGTGCCCCCCACTCCCAAACCCTCCAACCGTCGCAGCAGGATACCATGGTTGATGGTATCGAAAGCCGCTGACAGATCTAACAGGACAAGAACAGAGGAACAACCCCTGTCCCGTGCCCTCCAGAGATCATCAACCAACGCGACCAAAGCCGTCTCCGTGCTGTACCCAGGCCTGAAGCCGGACTGGCACGGGTCTAGATAAACAGTTTCATCCAGGTACCGGGGAAGCTGCCAAGCCACCACACTCTCAACAACCTTCACCACAAAGCGATAATTAGCCAAAACAGCTGGGTCCAGGGAAGGCTTCTTAAGGAGGGGCCTCACAACCGCCTCTTTCAAGGCAGCTGGGAAGACTCCCTCCACCAAAGAGGGAGCTGGATTGGAAGCTGGATTGCCTCTAGGACAGAGGCTTGCAGTGTAAAAAAAATGCCGTCATAAAATTTTTGATTCACATATCCTGAATTATCAGGATCATGTTTTGGCTTATTACAATGCGTGAAACATCCCATGATGTGTTAGCATTCTACCACTATGGCTCATTCACAGACCATGGTTTAAGAAATTTTGACTTAGCACAGTGTGTTTTTTCTGGCACTGTGATCGTACTGTTATTTGCAATTTTTAAAATCCAGCAGGGTTAAATATGAAGCTGCATTCAACACATTTGACTATATTTATAGTTTGACCCACATTTTGGCACTCAGCCGTCCATTCCTAGGCCACAGAAGCTGTTTTGCAATTAAAGCAGCAGGAGACAGCAGTGAAGTCTAAAATCATAATTCTAAGATGTACCTGAAAAAAATATCCTCCCTTCTGCTTGCTTTTCTGCCACTTGCTAATGCCTTGAGAACGAAGTTGCATCCACCTTCCATCCAGTGTTTCTTGTAGGCTACTGTGTGAGTTTATTGCTCAGATTAGATCAGCAGTGGGTTTCCAATATTCTTACCAGTGGTTCACCCCTTCCGCACGTGTGCCCGGCCTTCCGTGCATGGGCTTTGCTTGCTTGCGTGCCTTCCGTGCATGCACCTGGCCTTGAAAACATGCCTAAACAGGACGGCATAGAGTCGGGGCAGGGGGACGGGCCCATCCACAATCTCCACTACCAGTTCACCCAAACTGGTACGAACTGGCTGAATACCACCTCTGGAGAAGATGACCATTTTCACTCAGGAGAGATGTGTTCTGCCTGAAATATCTACGTTCCACACCTACTGAAACAGGCAGGCAGTCATGCAGGTGGGTTCCTAGACTGGTGTCATTTATTGTGAATGGGATGTGGGAGTGGGGGATAGTGGAAGGAGGAAGAAAAGAAAGCTCTTTGCTAGGAGGAAAAAGAAACTCATTCTGTGGGGGATGCAGGTGTTGGAATGCCCTACAGATGTTTGTGAATATCCTACTAGTCCCAGTCACTGTGCTGAACAGTGAGAGAGAATGGAGGACTTAGAGAAAATATATCTATATGATTGCTAGAAGTTGAAAATCACTTGGTAGTACATAGTTAAACAATCCCCCAAAAGCCAAACTCCTCATCTTTCTTCTGACATATGGGATTCCACATTATACACAATTTGCACCTCCAGATGATCAACCCCCTTGCAACTCAGTTAGTTCCCCTACATCCTCCTCGGGGTGGGTTCTATCTACCTTTACTACTGTTTTGCATTGTGTCCCACATGTGCAGATCACTTTTGATGAAGTTTGGGTCAGTGGGTTTTACTATCGGTTCTATAGAACCGGTCCGAACCAGGGGCAGCCCACCACTGATCCTCCTGGGTTCAATTCCTTACCAGCAACAGACTTCTGCTTTTCTGCCTCATTCTACCTCTTTCCACTGTGAGACATGGGCTTGTATGTGTCAAAGATAGTGAAAGATGGATAGGTCATATATATGAGACAGTGGGGTGGGAGGTATTTTTGGTCACACGCTTCTTACTTGATTCTCAACCTGGAAATCAAGTGTGATGTGATGAGATCTCTACAAGTGCTTATATAAGTGCATATTAAAATTCAACAGTTCAGCAATGATGTTAATTAAATTTTATTGTAATAATACTTTAATTAAATTTCACTTTCATTCCCACATTTTTGTAAAAAAAAAAAACTGTTTTGCAAACTCATTCTTCTTTTTCTACACGAGACATTCAAAGGCTGGGGTAATCCTCAGCCCAAGGAAAATTGTTTAGATTTAGAATAGCTCCCATTTCCTGAATCAGCATTTATAACCTTTGGAGGAGATACTTTTTTTTCCCTCTGTGAGAATCTAAAAATAGCTTTATATAAAAATGTGAGTGTTCCTTACCTCTTTTTCTTAAGGTTGTTTCAGTATGTGCATGGTGTCCTTTGTTTCTTTCTTTGTTTACAATACCATACAAGCCCTGTTACATATATCTGTAAAATTGCAGTGTGCCCAACATTTCACAATCTATATGTATTTGTGGTATCTATCTTTATCTATGTTTTGGTGCATTCTTGCAAAACAATAGCTTGAGTTGATTGTAAAAGATAATATACATTCCTATCTTCCCATAAGCATTTGGGATAAGCAAAATATATACAATAATACAGAAGAAACAAAACAGGCTGGGCAGGTTTACAGCTAGCCAGAGGCAAGCCTAATTATATCTCATTTGCACAGATGTAAAGGCCCACACAAGTTATCAAGTTAAGCAGCATAATATTTTAACTTATTCCATACATACCTTTTTTTCTGGAATAATAATCTCCTTGGCAATATAGTTAACGGCTGCTATATATATTTTTGGCACGCCGTTGTTTTGATTCTTGTTTTTCATTCTTGTTTAAAAGACACATTTAATTACTATCTTAGAGACCCTTACTCAGATGAAAAAGACTGGTTAAATATACAATGTATGACAATTGAGCAAGTGTGCATAACGCCACATGAAGTGCGTTTACAGTTAGTAATTAAACTTCTTCAAGACCTCTCCAGATCTTACTATGGAATATAGCTTTAGATTTCTGCCAGACATATAACTCCAAAGTTCCATTTTTGATTCTTTTGTCCCTTAAACATTCCTTCCAGGCGTCTTGAGGATCATTTAGGAACTTTTAGCAAAGCTGAGATATCAATCTTCTTAGTCTGTAACGCTTCTGCCTTGTTGTTCTCCTGTTAATCTTACCAAGCTTTTCTAATGGTAGAGCCATCAATACTGCCTTCAGCCAAGAAGGCCCTACAGATAGCTAGTTAGTGTCGTGAAGTTCATCCATTTTGCCTAGGAGTGATTTTGACCAGACAGCTCCAATTAGTGCCCCAAATCTTCTCAATTTCAGGCTGTGCACCTGACTGGGGATTGGTGGAACCTAAGAGCATTAGAAATAGTTTTGTAAAGGCTTTTCCAAATTAACCTTAAATGTTTAATCAAGTACTTGCATAACTGGCCCAACTTATTTGATTAATTAATTAATGACATTAAAATAATTAAAATGAAAACATATGGGTGAATTTTATTTTGGAGATTATATTTATTAATGTAAATATAATTAATTTAAAATCAGTGTATTTAATTTAATGTAATGTAATTTAATTGGATTAAAGGAGTTACTACTTTTTCACGTTGACACATAACATGTTAGATGACTTTATTTATGAAAGGGATTAAACAAGCCCCACCAATTTTTAATATTCTTTCTTCCCTTTACGTATGTTAGATCCATAAGAACCTCTGATAAGGTATGGAAAACAGAAATCCAAATACAAAGTGAATAGTTTTCCACCCAATATAATATAGGATTATTTTCAGAATGTGAGACTATTGCAATTGTTTGATACATCATCAAAATAATGATTCAGTTACACATCTCTAATTAATTCATATGTTGAGGGTCTGTCCTTATATTTAGTATAATGATTTGTGAATTTCTGATGCTTTCAGGAGAGTGAGATTGCATGTATGAACGCTCCCTTTTTTAAACAGGATGAGGAGATGAAACAGCTGTCACAATGGTTGTTTCTGGAGAATAGAAAGAATACAATTAGGAGGCAGGCTGAATTAGAGCCATCTCCTTGACATCTTCTGGAGCCAATTGTACCATAATGCAGAGTGAAGTTATCACCTTATAAAAATGGCTTGAAGAGGGAAAAGCAAAGAAAAAATAAGGTAGATTAGTGTGGTGAATTGAAAGGTATACTATGGTAAAATTCAAGTAAAAACATTTCTATTCCTTTCAGCATTCTAAAGCTTGTACTTAAAGATACTTCTGGCTGGCTTCTACAACCAGTAGGTGAAAGGACATATATCGTTTGCCAAAGACACTTAGAACCAGGGCATTCCAAGCTGGATCACTTTCATGTGATTTATTACCACTCCTATTACTTGATATTAATTTTATTTAGCCTTAGTGATGAATAGATGCTATACAGTACATGATATAACACTGTTGTTGCACAGCTCACTTACAGATTACATAATTGGGATCTGCTACTGTGGTCCTACCCCCTTTTTTCCCCCTTCTGTTTACTTCTTTTTATTTATTTATTTATTTATTATTCGAATTTATATACCGCCCTATCTCCCAAGGGACTCAGGGCGGTTTACAGGCATATAAAACTTCTGATGGCTGTACATTCACTTCAATTCTCCCATGTCAGTTTTGCAGGATAGAAATACTTCCAAAACTTTTAAAATCATTGACGCTTATACTGATACTCCCTGAGCCCCATTCATCTGAGTGAACAGGAGGATTTGTAGACCACGAGACTATTTTATCAAATTAAGAGCCATGGTGATGCAGTGGTTAGAATGCAGTACTGCAAGCTACTTCTTCTGACCACTGGCTGCCTGCAATTTGGCAGTTCAAATCTCACCAGGCTCAAGGTTGACTCAGCCTTCCATCCTTCCAAGGTCAGTAACATGAGGACTCAGATTGTTGGGGACAATATGCTGGCACTATAAACCACTTTACAGATTTGAACTGCCAAAGAGGGCTGTAAAGCACTGTGAAGCAGTATGTCAGTCTAAATGCTATTGCTATTGGTATCATTATCTGAATGCAGAATCGAAGAGTGTTGAATTAAGGTTAAAGTTACCCACTATATTACTGCTTAAAACATGGGGGAACCAACATTTTTTATAATAAAAATGTAAAGTCCAGAACACTCAGAGGAAATGAAATTGCTGTACAAGTGATTATTCAAAAGGAGTATCTGAGCAAATCAAAATTGCCACAGACAAATTATTTTTGGTTGCATACATAAAGCTTGGCTGGAAACAGATGTTTCTGAGATATCTGATAGTGGCAATAGAAGCTGAATTATTTGGTAGAATGGAGAGTTCATGTTTTTTTTTATCCCAGAACTGCTGCACTTCAAATGGAGCTGGCACGTTTTAAAATAACACAATCCCTTGCAAAATCTGAAAACACCTAAGCAACTGTATGTACCAGGGCCAATGATGTGCCTGTTGTATTTCTCTGCAGTTAAAAAAATAATAATTTGCAACCTAGCAATCTTATTATGACCTGAAGAACACAGGGGAGCAAGTCAGATTATTTAACCATCTACAGATCTTGGATAGAAAATAAATGAATAAAGAATTTTCAGATATGTTCACATTGTTTGAATGTTATTTTGGTTGATTCTAAGAAAAGTATCATAGAACTGTGAATGTTTCTTGTGTGCTGACATAACTATCTTTATGTTTAGTTGTTAAGCAGGCAATTAGCTTTCTGGAGTCCATCTGAGACTTCTATTGACTGCATCTTGAGCTCTTGGGCTGACTGAAAACCTTTCATTGCTGGGGGCAATAAGTAGGATAGGTATCTCCACCCATTCCATGTTTACAGTAAATGGTGACCTGACTAACAAATTAATCTTATTTCAACAGTAATGACAAGGCAGCATTCTACACTGCACCTAAGGGCAAATGGTTATTTAGGAGGTTAAAGGCAGACAAATGATACACACAACTCTGGCCTGCAACAGCTTGCTGCCTGCTTCTGCCCATTAGCATCTGAGGGCTTACATCCTTTCTCTGCACATTCCAAGAATGGATCTCAGGATTTCTGTGTGGAAAGCTTACATTCTACCTGTGAGCTACAGTTCAATTATTTCATGGATAACAGCCTGCTTCTATGGTATGTTGAGAGGGAGAAAAACCTCACCTAAGGGACCACATTTCCAACATTTTCACTGACTCTTACATCTACCCCTGCAGGATCTTGGATGAGCAAACTCACGGTGAAATAACAATTTAATAAAATAAAGCAAAGTGACTACTTTGAGATTACAAGAATCATTCTTTTCCCTTTCGGAAGTAGGAAGAAAGGTGAGCTGGTTCCCTAATATGCAGAGTCTTTGCAGGGTTCTTTCCCCACAAAACGTGCATTGTGATTCCTTAACACAAAAGAGTTTGATACACAGACCTAGACACGGTAACTCTGGGATACAGAACTTAGCTCTTTGACAAACTGTATCAAATAATAATCAAGAAAATTGTTTGGAGCAGAAGTTATAACATTTTTTTAAAACATACAAACATAAAAGCATCTTCCATTCAGAAACAATATGTTGGTGGGTGAGTTACAGTTCTTTTGTGCAATTTCAACAATTACATATCATTAATTTATTTAATCTTACATTTTATCATCCAATATATATTCAGATATTTTAATCAATTGATCCTTAGATTAACTATAGTATTTTATTCTCTGGTTTAATATAAGTTATTCTGGATCAATATTTTATCTTATTACCCCATTTATTCCATCATTTTAAAACCGTTATATCATTCAATATTTCTTGCCTTGTTAAAAGCTCCAATCTTCTTTATCATATTTTCCCTTCTAACCATTGATAAAATAAATCCCATATCTTATAATATTGCTTATCTTCCTGTTCTCTAATTTCAAACGTCAATTTACTCATTTCTGCACATTCCATTATTTTCTTAATAATTTCATCTTGCAATGGCAATTTCTCATTTTTCCAATTCTTTGCAAATACAATCCTAGCTGCTGTTATTACATTCACAATCAAATACCTCAATTCTCTGTTATAGGTTTCAGGTATAATTCCCAATAGAAAAACTTCTGGTTTAAAATCTTATATACTTTTTTATCATTTTCTCCAACCATGTGTGGATTTTAGTCCAGTATTTTTTAGCTTCTGTGCATGTCCACCACATATGGTAATAAGAACCAGGTATCTGTTGACATTTCCAGCATTTTTCTGATTTGTTCTTGAACATTCTGACTATTCTCGTCGGGGTAAGTGCCACCTTGAAAACATATTATACAAATTCTCTTTATACGCAGTAGACATTGTCATCTTATAATTTTGCATCCACAATTTCTGCCATATTTCTAAATCAATCCCATGCCCCAAATTTCCCCCCCCCAAGCAATCATAGTCTTTTTAACTTGTTCTTCTTCTAGTTTAACCTCTAATAAGTATCCATATAATTTTAGAAGTTATAACATTTTAGTGTAGGACATTGATAACAATACTGCCTAAAACAAAATGTTTTTTTAAAAAAATCAGCTGTGTTTTAGATAGAAGAACTGTTTTCTAGGTAACCAAATAATATTGTGGACAGTTTTGAATTTTGGAACCTTGCTAAGGCCCTCAATAAAATTTGACCCCAAAATGTGAAAATACAAAAATAGGTCTATTTCACCAGAAAACTTTGAGATGAATCAAAACTTCTGAAGTGGTACTCCCTTTTGAAAATAGGTGGAAGTTGCATCACGGAATGCAGGTTTCATGTCTGAAAAAAATGTAGTCTATTCAGATGAAATTTAAGACTGAAAAGTTCACATCCACTTTTTCCTCTAGATGAGTGATAAGCTTTCTGTTATGTGCAACAACCTTTGCTAACTTAAAATAAAGCATTAATCTGGCCCTGAGTATCTGTCAGAAGTAGAACTTGCTGCTCAAAATACATTTCCCTATGTGGGAAACTGTCTTCCATGGAACTCCCATCCACTATTAATTATCTTATTAAATAGCTCTGTGGAATTTCCAAAGAAACACCTGGTCCAAAATGATCTACTGACAAGGTAGCTTGGGTTGACTGGCTATTTTTTGCTCTGGACTCTTTATTTTTTAGCATTCTGTGATGTAATGAAGTTATAGAGATTTCTAAGGCTGACTTGGAATGGTGGGACCAATCCTAAATGAAATGATGCTCTTTTCTTTACCTACTTGTTCTTCTCAGGGCAATTTCTGTCTTTACAATTATGAAGGGTTCAAGACTGGCATCAGCATCTGGCCCATAATTTATGCTTGGATTCTTGCTGCCATTTTAACTTCTCATAATACCCTGTAACACTACTTTGTCATACCACCCTGTAGGAAGTTTAACCAGTTACCAGATCTGCTCATCTTGTATTATGTGGTGCATAGAAGCTGCCAGGCACCAGGGAAGCTCACCAAGACTTCTTGATCATGAAGGGGTTCACCAAAATCCAAAGGAAATATTTTGCTTTGAAGGAAGGGCCAGCTTTGTTGGCTTTACAGCTGACAAGAAAAGCAGAGAATAAATCAAAGAAACAATTTTTCTTTGAACACACATGTAGTTCCTCTTAAAAATTGTGGAGCACAGTAAACAACCTTCAAAACATTGTCTTCCCTTTGGAAACATGTGAGAAAGGGAACAAAATGTAAGGAGAAGATTGGAGGGGAAATACTGCGTGGCCAGTCCAGGGCAGTAATTGGACTGGCTTGATGAATTCCAGAGACAGACTCTTGCAACCCTCTTCTCTGGAATTAAAACATTGCTCAACTCCTGCTTGTCCAGCTTTATGCTGAAGTTAACCTGCCCTGAGCACTATCACCAGGCTAGTTCAGAGATCCAAAATTTTGATCACTCCCCAGTTGTGAATGAGGCTTTCAGTTTTACGGAGTGCATACCTCTTTCTTCTCTTTCTGCCTCCATGGCATTTTAAGGCACCTACCATTTAGGGCCTGAAAGTTTTCCCTCACCCCCACTTGTTTTGTATGGGTTCTTCCAAGCTTACAAAAGGAGATAATTTAACCCGTTGTTTTCTTTTTCTGCAGCAATAGCAGCAGCTTGATGACAAGCAGACTGGAGTGTATTAAAGGCTATAGAAACGTATTCTGTCTTCTGCCCACATGCACTTGTCTGCTCCCTCACGCCGTGCTGCAGTTTTCAAAGCTGTCAGTGATCAGCACGTTAATAACCTTTCATAATGTTCAATTACTTGGAAAGGTAATCAGTCTTAGGATAATTGTTTAAAAACAATGCCCACTTTGTTTGCTCTTGGCAGAGACCTCCTTCCTCTTTTCATAAGTTTGATGTGGCTGAGGGTGTTTCACACCAAGCAAGGTTTCTGCCCCTTGGGGATTTTTTTTTTACCTCAACAACCCCCTTTCTTCCTCCTGTATTGCAATTCCATTTCACGTTTCTTCAAATCTATGAAGTACAAAATTGGCGCCCGGTTTCTTAGGTTCTCTGCTGGTTGCAGAGAAGTGATCAATTTCTTTCAAAATGATCCGGGAGTTTTGCCATCTGATATGAAGCACATTTTATGAATCGTCCAGAGGTGCAAGGCATTCACAGATGGCACTTACTGCAGTAGACTTACTGAACGTTTCTTGTAAGAAATATAATAATTATTAAATACTTGTAGATGCATAAATGTCCAACTTGGGGAAAATATGTTTTTCCTAACATGGTTATGTACTTAGGTTTACTTGTTTTTGATAGAGGATTAGTCTGGATTAAGATATGAAAGGTTGAGAATCTCTGGTGTAGGGAACCCAAAGTCATCAACTTTATATGTACATTTTTAAAAATTATCTTGCAATTTAATGTAACTTTATAATTGTTCTTATTCAGCAGTTTTCCCTGTTATTCTGGTATATTGAGTACCAGTTAATTGAGCTCATATAATGTTCAGCATAGACCTGGGTTATGAATGAAAGCTGTCATGTCAACCTCAACAAAGCTCTATGTGTGATCAGATGTGTCTCTCCTTCTTTATGTGGGAAATTTAATTTCTTCTTCTATATGTTAGATGCTAATCCAACTCTCCCAAACCATTTTCACTTGATTACTGCAGGTACTGTATGTTTGTCAAAAAGGAGCCATAGGCCAAATTCTATGAGCTGTGCTGGTGTTCTCTTACCAATTTTCGAGGGCAAATGCATGCATGACAGATCTTTCTGTCTAACTGCTATTCTCGAAATTTTATGCTATGTCTCATCCTAATCCTAGTGTCTTCTTCTTTTATAAATTCCCTTTGTTTTGAATATTTTGCAGGGACTAAAACTAAAGTCAGTATCTCAGAACACTGTTGCTCCATGATTTTAAATCCTTTTGCTTTTGAACCAACTTCAAATTTTTCATCCTGTTTGACATTTTTGTCTGGTGTATGGTTCCTCCTTCCTCTTTCCTGATGTGAATCTCTAGCCTTTCCTCAGTAACAACTAGCTATGTTATGAAATCCTGGGAGTATTTCTAGTGGGAGTTAGTAATCTTTGCTAATTGCCCCCTCTGCCTTAAAATTTCTTCAGCCATGATCCAAACTTGGCCTGTTGCTGGTCCCCCAAGAACAGCATGACAGATGGCACTGGAGCTATTAAAAAAAAAGAATGACTCTTTCCCCTCCTTGCTTGCCAGAGTTACCTGAAGAAAATTTGGCTCTGAAAGTTCTTTCTTCTGTTGGGAAAAAAAAATGGATCCACCCCACCAGAAAATATATGGTTATAATAGCACAAATTAAGGATTAATTAAATAAAAATAAACACCTGCCCTGCAGTTCCAGGAGAAAAAAGCACTAATGATTGGGGAATAAATGCACAGTTTGTTCATGCTGAGAAAAACTGCAGACAAGTTGATTGCAGGATGAAATCCTCTTGTTGACTCCATAGAGTTTAAAGGAAATGAGCCTCAAATGTAGGCAAGAAAAGCCAGTAAACTCAATTCAGCAGCTTATATGTTTTGTTTTGTTTGGTTTTTTTGCAAAATGGCCAGCTAGGCTTTTTAGCAAAATCCGTAAGGTACATTTTTTTCTCTCCAGAACAGCTAGATCCAGCTCTATTTGTTCCATTATAAATAATGAAGCATGTTCCCATTAAGCAGATAGCAATTAGACTCCACCTTCTCAGTTCCCATCATTCTTATTTATTTCTGATTCCTGTTATATTTACACCGTTCTAGTCATTAAACATGTTCAGGGCAACAGACAGCATTAAAAGCTATTATAGAAATAACTAATCTTCATAACATAATGAGCAATAATAAAGCCATATAAAACATAAAAATACATTTTTAAAAAGGGAGGAGAAGAGAGAGGCATCTTAGGACCAAATACATGGTGATCCTTTCTTTCAGTATCCTCCATTCTTTGCACATAGTGCAAATTTCCATTTTTCATTCTCAATATTGGGTAGTTTTTTTTTAGACATGATGCATAGTTTTATTAGAGGCAATGGTATGAAGTTACCAGTATGCTTATTGGCATGGAAATATCCATTAAAGCCCAAATAATAGAGTAAGTCCTCAGGTTCATCCCAGATGGCTAATCTGTATAGCAGGGGTATCAAACTTGCAGCCCGCAGGCCAAATGCGTCATGCATAGGCCACGCGATCCCCAGCTCTGCAAAGGAAAAAAACAGCAAAAGTGACGTGATGGCAACATGACATCGTGAATTTGACACCCATGCTGTATAGGAAATGTTGGCAATGGAATGGAGTCATAAAGAAAATGGTGGCAAAATGGCAAAAGAGCTCCTTGAAGTTGCATATTATGGAATAAATGGCTTGAACTGCAGAGGTTGAGGGATTGAGATAGATCACCCAGGTCAGGAGTGCCAAACTGGATTACTTCGAGGGCCGGATCAGCATTGTAGTGTAGGAAGTTGGCACCCACCCCTCTCCTAGAAAAATGAAATATTCTAGGAAATTATTTAAAAAGGAAAGCAGCCCCCACCTTTGCTAATAGCCCCGGAAAGGCTGGTCCACAACACAAAAGACATAATAGGATTAACCTTCTACCCATCTCACCACATGGCACCTGGAAAGATTACATCATCCAGCAAGTTTCAACCAAGCCTGGGATTCAAGACAACCTACAAAGTTGCTCCTGCATGGCCCCATGGGAGTCTGACAACCAATCAGAATACATTTCTTTCACAGGAACAGGAAGCAAGTTCAAAGCCCAAGAGAGGGTATAAATATATATCTCTCTCCACTCCATGTGGTCAGCTACCCAGGACTTCAAACCATGTGGTGCTGTCCACCATTAAACCATCTTTCCAAATAGCCTCCATGTTTCCAGTGTCTTTTTCCCCTCTTGGAACTAAACCCAGATGGACATTTCTTCCAACAGTAGTTCTCTTGCATGGGCCAGCTGGAGGGGGGGGGAGATGGGATGGGTGCCTCCTGCAGCACCCTGCCAGCCAAAAGGAGAGTGCTACAGCCTCCTGTAGCATTTTGCCAGCCCAAACAGGGTGCGCCCCCCCCCCCATGCCCTCTTTTGGCCGGCAGAATGTCGCAGGAGGCCACTCAGGATGAAAATGGGGTGCAGGGGGGCTGCACGTGGCTGCCAGAGGCACCTGCCAGAGGTCCTTTATTATTTCCAGGCAGCCCTGTGGGCCATATTTAAGCACCTCTCTATTACTTAGCACTAGCACTAGCACATATTTAAGCACCTCTCTATTACTTAGCACTAGCACTAGCTCTATTAGCTTAATAGCACTAGCTCTATTACTTAGGGAGCACAAAGCATTTCTTTGGGTTTCTGTGCCATGGCTGGTCACACTTTTTTTTTTTAAGGAAAAAAACCCTTCCCCACATATAGCCTTAATGGCATCTGAACTGTTTGTGCTTCAGGAAGGAGATCTTGTGAAACTTGATGAACAGAGAGAAAAACGGGGAGCCAAAGAATGTCTGGTTACACAAAAGTACATTTCTTTTAGAGGTTATTAGGTAAAGAATAAAACGTTATTGATACTATAACTGAGTCTTCTACAATTTAGAATCCTCAAGAGTTATTTGGGAACATTACTGACAGGATTTCCAGCCAGCATCTTAATAATTTATACAAATCTATAACATAATAACATAACAAGAGGAAAGGTCGACTAGCAGCAAGATGGATGGACTTAGTTTCAGTGGCAATGAGTGCACCACTGGAAGACCTGAAGGACACATTGCTCTGGAGAAACTTTGCTTCTAAACCGACACTGACTTGATGGCTCATAATAATTTTTTCAGTGAGCTGACAACTGTTCCTAGGATTTTAAATACTAGGCTGTCAAATGCATTTCACTTTTTCCTGCCAAAATTTTCCACATAACTTGTGTTACTCACCATCATTGTCAGAGGAACAACTACTAGCCACACTATAGCCTTACTTACACCTCAAAAAAAGCATTCCCTAATAGGGATAATCCTTTGACAACTCGGGGGGGGGAGTTGTCATTGTTATGAAACAGATGTATTTTACTTTCAAGGCTACCATAATGAATTCCTGAATTATTGCTTTTCTTGTTCTTATATTTTTGTTTAATGTTGCCCCCCCCCCATACATTTTTGATGCTCCTAACCATTTTGTTACTGTAGAACTTTTTTCTAGTGATGGGGCATCCTTGTAGGCCTTACTGTTGTTGTCATTAGTGGAAATATGTATGTTTTTCCCGGTGCCTGCTAACTAAGGAAGAAAGAGTGCTTGACATCATCCGGTTGTCCATATCTGCAGTCTTCTTTTGGCAAAGTAAGCCCTGGGAGGAGGCATCTCAGCTGCCAGACATGCTATGTTGCTTAAAGATGCTCTGATTATATCGGGTAGGAAAGCTGGGAAGTACAGACTGCATAACTCCACCTTGGCAGGACTACAAGGTTAAGATGACCTGGAACATGCTCCAACTTGAAGCTTCACTAATTAGAAAAAGCAACCCTGATGCAAATAAACCAGCACAAACTAGAAGCAATACTGATTTTCCGGTGTATTCCTTTTTTTGAGACAAAAGGTGGAGGAATTAAGTAAGTAGAATAGCAATTTCATCCAGGATAAAAAATGTTTGGACTTGCTAATTCTTTTAAGTCTGCCACTTAAAAGTGACAAACCCCACCTCCCCAGCCTATTTCCAAATCTGAGGGATCAAAGAAGCCAAGAGCACAATTGTTTTATGGTAAGGAAGTTTATCTGAATTAATCTGAATTAGTTCTTTCTTAGGCTTTACTTTTCCTTGTAAAATTCAGTAAGCTATGTCAGAAGAATCCACAGAGTCTGGTGTATCTTCTGAATGACAAAACAAGCCTTGCTGTGTGAGTTGACATTGCTTGCATGTCACAGCAGATATACAAAAAGGGTGGAGGGTGCGTCACAATATTACAATGTTTGTTTCATCATTTGCCCCCACTTGATCCTTCTGCAGAGACCAGTGGACCATGTCAATCCAATATTTTATTTATTTTTATTTTTCACATTACCGTACTGCCCATCTCCTTCAAAGGGGTACTTTCCATACAGCAGGGGTTAAATCCAGCAGGTTCTGACCAGTTCTGTAGAACCGGTAGTGGAAATTTTGAGCAGTTCGGAGAACCGGCAAATACCACCTCTGGCTGGCCCCAGAGTGGGGTGGGAATGGGGATTTTGCAGTATCCTTCCTCTGCCACACCCACCAAGCCTTGCTCACCAAGCCACACCACGCCCCCCAAGCCACGCCCACAGAATCGGTAGTAAAAAAAAATTGGATTTCACCACTGTTATACAGTACCTAAAACCCACTCCAGGTTGAAAAATAGAGCCCTTTTCCTGAAGCATAACAAAACAAATAGTTTGTGCTATCAAATATCTTGGCAGGACACATAAGCTGAGATAGAAGCTCTTGAGCGCAAAAACCTATGAAATTTTGAAGGCATACAAAAATGATGTCGGGGCCCCAGTCATTACTTGCAGCTGCTTGGCTTAAATAGCCAGGGCCGTCGTAAGCAAGGTAAGAAAAAGCACGCAAAAGAAAGCTTCTGGAATCCTTTCCCTTTACCAGCAACAGCCCTAGGGTGCCTTCATAGTTTCTTCTGTATAGTGAGTGTTGGTGAATCAAGAGGAGTCAGAGGATGAAAGCAGCCTCCACGCTATCATGGTGCAAGCTCTGCTTCTTTTGTCTGTGTGATATAGCATGCACACCCCAAAGGAACCCAGCGTGCACTGCAAGGGTGCTGCCCTGCTTTCATCATTTTGATAGAAGTGTTGGATCCTGCAGATGCCTCTGCATGTTACATTTGGGCGTTACTCTTTTCTCCTCATATTCCCCCCCCTTTTTTTTTCTCTTTGTGCATGTGTGCTCACCTCCACGCATGAGAAAACATGAGGCAGGCTGGCTACCCGCTACTTTGACTCACATGAAGGAGAAGGCTTAGAATGGAGGCAGTGGTGGGATTCAGCCAGTTCGCACCACTTCGGGAGAACCGGTTGTTAACATTCTGAGCAGTTTGGCAAACTGGTTGTTGGAAGAAATCATTAGGGCAGAGAACCGGTTGTTAAATTACTTGAATCCCACCACTGAATTCATATTTTTGTGAATTATTTTTTTCCCCTTCATAGCCTCCTTCCAGATTTGACTCCTAATCAAATAAGGTGTTTCTTTTCCTGGCTTTTCTCCCCTCCTGCTCAGGTTTTTTAGACCATTAACTGACAGGCAGACAGACAGATGAACAGAACGCTGGCTTCATTTTACATAATTTCCTTCCAACATTCCATTGGGTTGGAAAGAATAAAAATTAAGATCCTTCAGGAACTATTTGAAAGAGAGAAGCAGTGAGGGGAGAGACAGTATCTGATCCTTTCCAGGGTTCTGAACTGACGTATCGGGACTTTTTCCCCCTTCGCTAAACTGGACGTGGGCATGGCCAGCGCGTGACACATCTGGCCCGCGGGCCAGGAGTTTGATAGCCCTGCTCTAAGCAGTTTACAGAGTCAGCATATTGCCCCCAACAATCTGGATTCTCATTTTACTGAACTCAGAAGGATGGAAAGCTGAGTTAGAATCGAACTCCTGGCAGCCGGCAGAATTAGCCTGCAATACTGCATTCTAACCACTGTGCTACAACTTATCCTAAAGTCAATGTTTGCCCTGTCATATAATAAACCAGAATGGATCCAATTGGCTGCCCATGCAGAGTGCTGTGGAAAACCCAGAAAGTTCAGTGCAGGGCATCAGGGACCACCTGGATAAAGCTGATCTATCCCATTGTAGGCTGGATTTTAAATGAAAATAATATAAATGGACAAAGCACCATAGTGAGGCCTTGTATCAAGCACCTTTGGTACCCACAGTAGTGTATCGATTATGCAACTGTATGCAGCAAATTGAGCACAAGCCAGATCAAGTATGTGTCCATGTGTATATAGATACATACACACATACAAGGTTCATACATATTCGTAAATTTGTTAATTTTGGCTTAATATGGTATATTGTTTGTCTCAAAACATTGCTTATTTGTTTGAAAACACTGCTCTTTTCAAATCATGCCTTATGGTTTGGTACAGGGGTGTCAAACTCACGGGCTGTGGGTCGGATGCGTCACGTGCTGGCCCCACCCCCACCCAGTTTAGCGAAGGGGGGGAAAGTCCGATACGTCACGTAACACCACTGTGACGGCAAGAGTTTGACACCCTTGGTTTAGTATGATATATAAAGTTTTTTTTTATCTGCATTATTAATACTGCTTACAATATTTGATATTGTATTCATAGCAGGTTATAATAAAATAACTCAGTGTTACTTTATTCTTAGAGAAAAATAAACTAGCAAGTAACAGTCCAAGGCATTGACTGTCATTGCATATGACATTGCAGATAATTTTTCTCAGTTAAGGAATTGTAAAAGTTGCTGTTTGTTGAACAAGATATTATTTCCTGATTTTTCTCATACAGAAAGTCATATTTATTTATTTATTATTCTAATTTATATACCGCCCTTCTACCGAAGGACTCAGGGCAGTTTATAGCCAAGTAAAACAAAAATACAAACAATACAAAAGTTAAAAACATATTTTGTTTAAAAAACTAATTCAATTTGGCAAAAAGATTAAAAACTCTAGCAAAAACCCCCATTAAAACTATTAGGCCAGCAGACTTCCGGTTTGGCTCCGCTGTGTTAATGGCGGCAATTTCAGTCCGCCCGTTCTTTGTGATTCTGTGAGAGCTGTTTAGACAGTGCTAATCTTCTGTCAACAGCTCGTAAATCTCTGCCTCGGGCAAAGAGGGGGAGATGAGCATTTGAACTGAAGTTTGAGCCCCCAAGAAAAGCCCCAGAATGATTTCTGGTGGTTTGATGGGAAACGCTCCTTCGATAGTTCAAAAAAGCTCCAGAGTCCAGAACGCCTCTGCAAAAAGCAGAGCAAAACGCAGCGTCCATCTCCGTGACTGAAGAGGATTTATGATAAATTTTCAACACGGAAGAATCGAAAGCAGGAAGGCTGGCATTTGCTTGTAAGATGATTTTAACTCCCTGACAGAGAAGTTATTTGAAGAGTGGAGATGAAGAAAGATGGCGTTTTGTTTTTTGAAAGTGAAAGCTAAGGAAATGCTGATTACAATTGCTGGTGTGGAACCTCTAAGAAGAAAATAACAAGATTTTTTTTTCTAAATGGAATTCTTTTTTTAAAAAAAAAAATCTATTTCTTTTTTTATTATCTTTTTTTTACAGTGTTTAAGAAGAAAAATTTATTGGGTTTTTTTTTTTTTATTCCCCCCCTTTTTTTTTTTTCTTCTTCTTCTTCTTGATATTACTTAGTTTAAAAATGGCTTTTAAGCAAAGAGATTTAACCACTTCTAAATTATTGGAAATATCTTCACTTCAGGTACGGAAATTGAAAGAAGATATTAAAGACAGTCTAAGGAATTTTTTACAGGAGCTTATGGAGGCTCATCTTTCAGAAATAGATCAAAAATTTAATGAAATGGAGAGAGAAATACTGGATTTTAAAGATTTGGTGGAAGAGCAGAGTAAGGAGATGAAAAAATTAAAGGAATCAATTACTCCATTATTGTTATCTAGTACACAGACAGAAGAAAGACTGAATGAATTTAACCAAATTAATTTAGATTTGCAAAGGAAAATAGATGAAGTTCAAATTAATTTGAATTTAGAAAATAAAATAGATGATATTCAGGTTAAGGCTGATAAGGCAGAGGAAGAAAGGGTTATATTACAATATAAATTAATGGAATATGCTATAAGGGTAAGGGGTTTAAGAGAATTTAAAGAGGAAAATTTGAAAGAGATTTTTATTCAGGCCTTTGCCCAGATAGAGGGAATGGAACCAGAAGATTTTGAAGTTAATATTGAAAAATTTATCGTGTTAATTCCTGGTGGGCAAGGCAGAAGTGTTTACCGAGAGATGTGGTTATTTATTTTACAAATAAGAGGATTAGGTATGGAATTTTGCAAGCATTTTATAAAAATAAATTTCAAATATTAGGACAAGATATAATAATGATGAAGGAAATTCCTCCTAAAATGTTAAGAAAGAGAAAGAATTTGCCTTTCTGGTGGATGAGCTTAAGAAACATCAGATATATTTTAGATGGGAGGTTCCAGCAGGTTTAACACTGAATTATAAAGGAAAAAGTATTTTCTCAATACAATTTGTAAAGCACGAGATTTTTATACTAATGTATTAAAGATTGGGAATTCTTTGTTAACAGATGTTAAGTTGAATGGTGAATAGATGGTTGAAAATGTGTAAGATAGAAGAAGGAGGAGAATGTTTAACTTTATTAAATATGATTATGGTTAATTTTTGTAAATGACTTATTGTGGATATAAATGTGTAATTTTAGGGGTACTATATGATATATTAAAGGTATAAAGGAATAGGAAGATGGAATATTGTTTAATTTTGGAGGATAGATAGTAAAATTTAGGAACTTGGATTAAATATTATATTTAAGAGATGGATGTAATGTTAATTAGAATGTAATTGTTATAATAGATATATTGTGGATGATATAGGTGTAATTTTAACAATGTTATTTGACATAAGTAAGGTAAAGTGAAGATTTTAATTATTACAATTGACACTTTGGATATTTGTAATATTATTTGTTGTATATATAAATGTTAAAGATGTGAAAAGATGGACTATTGCTTACCCCTGAAGGTTGGACAGAAAAATTAAAGAAACTAAGTCGGAAATATGAACTATTTTTGAGAGATTGCTAAGGGAAGAAAGACATTTTAGAAGAAACCTTGGTGAATATTGGAAGATGGAACGTTGTTTTGATATTGATTGATGAAGGTTGGATATTAAAACTACGTACTTTATTCAAGAATAAACACTAACTCAATTGGAAACTTTGGAGAATTCTAGGAGTGGAATGGTCTGATATATAATGGAGTGGAAGAAAAGTATCTTCTTTGTCTTTGGAAGGAGTGGAGGTTTTAAGGAACGACTATGGATTATGATTTGTGCTAGATTTTAATTTTTGTTGTTAGTTTTATACCCTGTACTCGGTTCTCGGAAGTCCTGGGGGTGGGGAGGAAGGAAGGGAGGGGAGGGGTAGAAATGGATTGATAGTTAATGTACAAAGATGATTGAAGATGTATAATTAATGTAAGATCGGACCTGCCTGGTTACTACTTTAGAATGAAGGGAAAGAAGGAGTAGAAGAGAGAAGGAGGAAAGAGAAGAGGAGGAGGAGGAAAGGAAGGAAGGAAGAGGGGAAGAGGGAGAAGAAAGGAATAGGGAGGAAAGAGGAGAGGATGTAGATAAGAGAGGGGGAGGATGGTTATGGAAAGTAGAAGAAGGTAAAGAAGGAGAGTAAAAGGAAAAGGAAGGGGGTGGTGACCAGGCAGATCCGATTAATTGTATATGAGGGTACATTAAATATGTTATTGGATATGTTATTGGATAAGAATGTCAAAATAAAACTTTTTAAAACAAAAAAAAAAAAACTATTAGGCCAGCCCTGCACGACAAAATAAAAATGTCTTTAGCTCGCGGTGAAAGGTCCGGAGGTCAGGGAGTTGTCATATCCCTGGAGGCAGCTCATTCAGGAGGGCTGGAGCCCCCACAGAGAAGGTCCTCCCCCTGGGGGTCGTCAGTCGGCATTGTCTGACCGACGGCACCCTGAGGAGGCCCTCCCTATGGGATCGCACTGGTCGATGGGAGGCAATTGGTAGCAGCAGGCAGTCCCGTAAGTAACCCGGTCCTATGCCATGGAGCGCTTTGAAGGTGGTAACCAACACCTTGAATTGCACCCGGAAGACCCCCGGAAGCCAGTGCAGCTTGCGCAGGAGAGGTGTTACATGGGAGCCTCGAGTTGCTCCCTCTATTACTTGCGCAGCCGCATTCTGGACCAATTGGATCCTCCGGGTGCTCTTCAAGGGGAGCCCCATGTAGAGAGCGTTGCAGTAGTCCAGGTGGGAAGTGACAAGAGCATGAGTGATCGTGCATAAGGGCCGTGGAAGCCTGTTATTAAAACACAGCAGCCTGCAATTACTGCAGGTTCAAGCCCGGCCCAAGGTTGACTCAGCCTTCCATCCTTTATAAGGTAGGTAAAATGAGGACCCAGATTGTTGGGGGGGCAATAAGTTGACTTTGTAAATATACAAATAGAATGAGACTATTGCCTTATACACTGTAAGCCGCCCTGAGTCTTTGGAGAAGGGCGGGATATAAATGTAAATAAAATAAAAAAAAAAGGAATCCCGGTCTAGGAAGGGACGCAACTGGCGTATCAAGCGAACCTGATAAAAAGCTCCCCTGGCGACGGCCATCATATGCTCTTCTAAGGACACCCGTACATCCAGGAGGACGCCTAGGTTGCGGACCCTTTCCATGGGGGCCAATGACTCGCCCCTATAGTCAGTGATGGAATCAGCTGGCTGTACCGGGATGCCGGCATCCACAGCCACTCGGTCTTGGAAGGGTTGAGTCGAAGCCTGTTTTTCCCCATCCAGACCTGCACAGTTTCCAGACACCAGGACATCACTTCAACAGCTTCGTTGGGGTGGTTAGGGGTGGAAATATACAGCTGTGTATCATCAGCATACAGATGACATCGCACCCCAAAACCACGGATGATCTCACCTAGCGGCTTCAAGTAGATGTTGAACAGGAGAGGCGAGAGAACTGACCCCTGTGGCACCCCACACATGAGGCACCTCGCGGCCGAACTCTGCCCCCCGCCAACACCCTCTGTGACCGGTCAGAGAGGTAGGAGGAGAACCACCGAAAAACAGTGCCCCATACTCCCAACCCCTCCAGCCGTCGCAGCAGGATACCATGGTCAATGGTATCAAAAACCGCTGAGAAGTCTAATAGGACCAGGGCAGAGGAACAACCCCTGTCCCGGGCCCTCCAGAGATCTTCTACCAATGCGACCAATGCCGTCTCCGTGCTGTACCCAGGCCAAAAACCAGACTGGAATGGGTCAAGATAGACAGTTTCATCCAGGTATCGGGGGAGCTGTTGCGCCACCACACTCTCAACAACTTTCGCCACAAAACGAAGGTTGGAGACAGGACGATAGTTCTCTAAAGCAGCTGGATCTAGGGAGGGCTTCTTGAGGAGGGGCCTCACCACCGCCTCTTTTAAGGTGGTGGGGAAGACACCCTCCACCAAGGACGCATTGACAATTCCCTGAAGCCAGCCTCGTGTCACCTCCCGGGTGGCCAGTACCAGCCAGGAGGGACACGGGTCCAATAAACATGTGGTCGTGTTAAGCCTCCCCAATATCCTGTCCATGTCCTCGGGAGCCACAGTGTCGAACTCTTCCCAGATGACATCCTCAGGACCTACCTCCATCATCCCATCCAAATCTACCCAATCTGCGTCCAGACCGTCCTGGATCTGAGCAATTTTATCATGCAGATATTGTCCAAAATCCTCAGCATGCCCTTGTAAGGGGCCCTCCCATGCTCCCTGCAAGAGGAGGGAGCGGGTCACCCTAAACAGGGTGGCTGGGTGATTATCTGCCGATGCAATAAGAGCTGAAAAATACTCCCATTTTACCGCTCTTATCGCCACTAGGTAGGTCTGAATATGAGACCTTACTAGTGTTCGGTCAGATTCAGAACGACTGGCCCTCCAACCACTCTCTAGGTGTCTTTTCCGGTGCTTCATCTCTCTCAGCTCCTCAGAATACCAAGGGGCCGGTCGAGATTGGCGCCAGGTCAGAGGCCACAAAGGCACGACGCGATCCAAAGCCCCAGCCACCGCCTCTTTTAAGGTGGTGGGGAAGACACCCTCCACCAAGGACGCGTTGACAATTCCCTGAAGCCAGCCTCGTGTCACCTCCCGGGTGGCCAGTACCAGCCAGGAGGGACACGGGTCCAATAAACATGTGGTCGCGTTAAGCCTCCCCAATATCCTGTCCATGTCCTCGGGAGCCACAGCGTCGAACTCTTCCCAGATGACATCCTCAGGACCTACCTCCATCATCCCATCCAAATCTACCCAATCTGCGTTCCAGACCGTCCTGGATCTGAGCGATTTTATCATGCAGATATTGTCCAAAATCCTCAGCACGCCCTTGTAAGGGGCCCTCCCATGCTCCCTGCAAGAGGAGGGAGCAGGTCACCCTAAACAGGGTGGCTGGGTGATTATCTGCCGATGCAATAAGAGTGGAAAAATACTCCCATTTTGCCGTTCTTATCGCCACTAGGTAGGTCTGAATATGAGACCTTACTAGTGTTCGGTCAGATTCAGAACGACTGGCCGTCCAACCACTCTCTAGGTGTCTTTTCCAGTGCTTCATCTCTCTCAGCTCCTCAGAATACCAAGGGGCCGGTTGAGATCGGCGCCAGGTCAGAGGCCGCAAAGGCACGATGCAATCCAAAGCCCCAGCCACCGCCCTTTCCCAGGCGGCCACTAGTTCTTCAGACGAGCCGTGAGCTAGATCCTCAGGAAATGGCCCAAGATCCATCAGAAACCTCTCCGGGTCCATCAGGTGCCTGGGACGGAACCAACAAATCGGCCCTGTCTCCCTGCGGGGAGGGGGTTGGTGGTTCGAAAGTCAAGTCGAAGGAGTGAATGATCTGACCATGACAGGGGTTTGATGGCTAAATCCCCTAATTCTAGATCATTCAGCCACTGACCAGAGATAAAAATCAGATCCAGAGTGTTTCCCCCAGTGTGAGTGGGACCTTTCACTAATTGGGTCACGTCCAAGGCTGTCATGGAAGCCATGAACTCCCGAGCCACTGCTGATGATTCACCAACCAATGGCAGGTTGAAATCCCCTATAACCATAAGTCTGGGGGTGTCAACCGCCATCCCGGCTATCACATCCAACAGCTCGGGCAGGGCTGCTGTCACGCAGCAAGGAGCCAGGTACGTAATCAGCAAGCCAACCTGCATCCCTAGGCCCCACTTCACAAAGAGGGACTCATATCCAGCTATCTGTGGTACAGTGACCTCCCTCGGGTCCAGACCTTCTTTAATAATAACCGCCACCCCCCACCCCTCCCTTGAGCCCTCAACTGATGAAATGCATAGAAGCCCGGTGGGTGCATTTCAACAAGGGCACCCCCCCTTCTGTGCCCAACAAGGTCTCCAAAATGCCCATCAGGTCCTCACCCCCCTCTTGTATAAGATCAAAAATGAGGGGGGCTTTATTTACCACGGACCTGGCATTACATAGCATCAGTTGGAGGCCAAGGGTCTGGGGATCCAGACTACTCGGGGAACGTGGAAAGTCAGGGGGACCCGAGTGCATGATCGCTCGCAAACAGCGAGCACGCACTCCCCGAACATGATACGGGCCCCCACTTCCGCCATATCTGCCCTTCCCATTTATCGTGCCAATGGAATAGCCCTCGTGGATTCGAGTTCCAGCCTCCTCCTTCGCCTCCGAACCTGTAACATCCCTACCGCGAGCCCTCGCAGGGTCCGGCTTTGGGAAACCCCCCAATGGGTTTCCCCCAAAACCCATCCTAGCCCTCCCTCCCCTTAAAAACAATTTACTTGAATCATTTAACAAAGTAATAAAAGACGATTCTAAAAAACCCAAGTCCCCTTTTTGCCGTATGCCATCTCTCGGGATTCCAAAATCCGTCATCAAGGTAGGCCCTCTATATGGTGGAGGGCCACTTCTGCGAGAGGGGGGAGTCTTGCAGACCAAGAAGTTCAGCTGGAGAGTATCTCATGGTTCTGGGAAAATGGCGAGTAGTTCTTTCCCGGCCAGTCCAAATGGTGGTATAGCAGGTCTCCGGCTGGAGCGGAATTAGGTGGTAAATGACCAGGTGGAAAATGATGAGGCAGGATGGTTGGTCATCTGAAGTGGACATCCACTCAGGCAAAGTTGGAATAATTGCCACTAATGATCCCACCAACCACTCCCAGTACGAGATCAGCAGCAGCCGCCAGTGACCAAGCGGCCCTCCCCCATCACCGTCATCCGAATCGGCTGCCGGAGCTGCCGCAGCTGGACCGCACATGTCGCCGCCGCCGTTGTTGTCACCATCCTCAACTCCACTCCGCCCCGTATCCCCTCCAATCACAAAAATGGGGGGGCGGGGGAGGGTCAGGGTCAGACTGGCCCAGGACAGCAATCAAATCCATACCTGGGCCCACCAAATTACCGACGACATCCCTGGGCGTGGCAGCTACAACCGCCCAGGCTCCGGGTGGGGGAAATGCCACCACCACTGAAAACACCACCGCTGACAAGCAAACGCCGCCGCCCAGCCTCCAAGGGGGCTCCATGGATGGGAAGATGCCACCGTCGACGCCACCACTGACAAGCAAACGCCGCCGCCCAGCCTCCAAGGGGGCTCCATGGATGGGAAGATGCCACTGTCGACGCCACCGTTGATGCCGTAAAGACGCCAACGCCTCTGCCATCATCACTGCCATCATCACCGTCCAGACCCGCCACCCAGGCCTCCGGCAGACCCTAAGGCCTCCATCAGCCACGCTCTTCCAGATGGTAAGAAACCTCTCTTCAGGCTGGTGGAGCGTCCTTCTAGAGGGCCGGGGGGCGGGGATGAGAAAAATTTGCCATCCCCTCACCGGTATCTCACAGCAGCGCCATCTTGAACATGCGCATTAGAGGATTACCACAGTACAGTAATCCTTATCGTACGACCACAATTGGGCCCAAAATTTCTGTTGCTAAGTGAGACATCTGTTAAGTGAGTTTTCCCCCATTTTACAACCTTTCTTGCCATAGTTGTTAAGTATATCACTGCAGTTGTTAAAATAGTAACACCATTGTTAAGTGAATGTGGCTTCCGCATTGACTTTGTTTGTTAGAAGGTTGCAAAAGGTCCCCCGGACACTTCAACTGAATTTTGATCACGTGACCATGGGGATGTTGTAACAGTCATAAGTGTGAAAAACGGTCATAAGTCATTTTTTTCAATGCTACTGTAACATTGAACAGTCATTAAACAAACTGTTGTAAATTGAGGACTACCTGTACTTAAGAACAAGCTGCAAGAAAGCTTATGCGTTTTAATAAAAATGCTACCAGATTCCTGAATTGTTGCCAGTTTGGTATAATAATTAAGTTTTGGCTTAGAAACCAGGAGATTGTAAGTTCTAGTCCCTCCTGAGGCAGAAAGCTGTCTGGATGACTTCATTCTCTCTCAGTCTAACACACTTCACAAGTTTGTTGTTGTGGGAAAAATAGGAGGAAGGACTATTATGTTCACCGCTTTGAGTTAGCTATAAAGTAATAAACATATTAAAGTAATAAAGGCAGGATAAACATCTAATAAATAAATTAAACTAATATGGCTCTCCTCCTAAGACATAAGGCGTGACTGTACGTATCCTGCTAAGGAAAAATCAAACAAACCATATTGTAACTTGTCACAATATATGAAACAAGTCTTAGAGTTGTTCTGTCTCTCTAATGGTGTAGGTATCAATTGAAAAGTTTAAATGGTCAAATGAGTATTTTCCCTTCTGCCACATTGGCAAGAGAAGGTATTCTGAACTGGCTGAATGAACCTAAAAGAGAAATCTTATGTTGCCCAGCGTGTAGAAGACCACAGTAATTTGCTTGTAAGATGCAGTAGATTTTAGTGCATTTGGAAGTTTTTGTAGCAATGAGGCAAAAGAAAAAACCCTGTAAGAATATTCTCTAGTCATAAAGAAACAATGGCGAAAAATGAAAGAAGAATAAAAAATATTGGGAATGCTTACTATTTATTATAATGCAATTATTTATTCTATATTCACTTATTGTTTACTATTTTATTGCCGCAAAAGTGTTTTTCCCTCCAGAGAAAGCAAAGCAATGAGTGTTGTTTTTTTTTAAAAAGAAGTTTTGCCTTCAGTATATTCAGTTTGAATCAGTAGCAAAAATATGTGGCCCATCTTGTCCCCTTCAAGTTGTACTTATTCAATCCTCTGGCAGATTTGGTAAACTGCTTACCTACAAGCATCCTCAGATTAGAACAGGGGTGTCAAACTCACGGGACATGTGACATATTGGGACTTTTTTCCCATTTGCTAAACCGGGTGTGGCCGTGGTCAGTGCATGACTCATCTGGCCCACGGGCCGGGAGTTTGACAGCCCTGGATTAGAAGAACATCTAGTTGAATAGTTCATTTCCACAGAATTAGTCACGTCTGAAAATGGCTTGGTCATTAAATGCAGCCTCTAGGCATATTAGATTATATCAGAAACTCTCTTAGGACTGCCAAAAGTATGAATGGCTCCATTATCACATTGGCATTTCTTAGATCACTTTGGTTTAGGAACATAAAATTGCAAGGAAAAATGATTCTAATGTTGTGGTATCACCCATATTTATGGTTATTAACAAATTGATAAAAATATAAAGGGAATGGCATTGAGAAGTGGATTTTGACAATGGGAAGCGGAACAATTATATATTCGTAAACTGCACTTATGACGCAGCAATCATTTATTTACTGCATTTTTGTCCTCTATTTGGTCTCCCATTTGACCCTCGTAGCTCAAGCCAGTTTATAAAAAATCTCCACAGGTTTTATCTCCTCAGCAGTAACCCTGTGTAGATTGTAGTGAGAGAAAGTGAGTGGAGAATGACTGGCTCGATGTTAACCAGTAAACTTTACAGCTAGGGATGAACTTGAACCCAAGTCTTCTTTAACATTAACTATGTTACACTGGCTGAGTCATTCTATGCCAAGTCAAATTGTGCTTTGCTTGATTTAAGCTTTGCACTATTGTAGTTATCGACATTGTAGGTTGATCAGTTATTGTGATTTGTAAACTAAGGGTTTAAGGGCTTTGACATGAACATATGTCTTTAGAATTTGTTCAATAAATCATGGTTCAAACCCATGGCTTAACTAGATGTATCGTGATTCCTATACATACTGAATTTAGAGCGGATGGAGACTCTCAGCCCCTAAACCACTGCAACATTTTGATCTTGTCAAAGGGCTCCCTCTGAGATTCTGCTTTTCAAGCATCTCCATGGACCACCTGCTTGAACCAAAGTTACAATCCATTCTGGCCCTTTGTGGGTTGGATCTGAGGATAACATTATTTTGAAATCTGTCCTTCAGTTTCTGAACATTTTGTTCTCCTGTGAAAGAAGGTCATATATATTTTTTTCAGGCAGCCTTTGCAAAGCTTTAACAAGGTGATTCAGACTGACAAAGCTTTAATCGAATCACCCCATGGAAGCAGATTTGTGAACCGAAGCAAGGCCCTGCTCTGTGGCAGATGATAAATTTAATGACTTTTCTGCTGCTTCTGGATTTGTTATAAATAATATGTGGAGCTGCAACTTCATTTCCCAAAATAAAGGCTGCTGGGGGCCAGCTGAGTGGTTCAGTGGGATGTGTGATATGGAAAGCAGCAGTTGGCCAAAACATTTTAAATTCTCCACCTATCAGTAAGGCAAATTTTCTTTTGGCTTCATTGAGCTTTCTCAGTTCTCAACTTCTTCTTTAATGTGGCCAACCACAAGTTCTTGCTTTGCTCTCTTTTGCTAATGTAATAGTAGTAATAGTAGCAGTAGCAGTAGTAGTAATAGCAGTAAACTGTATTGGTAAAATTTATTCATTAGGCATTGACCAAATCAAAAGCAAAAAGAAATTCTGCGATAGAAAATAAAAACCATAGTAAAACTTAATAATTATAAAAGTGGTGTGGTGAAAGTATGGCATACTTTACTAATACTAAAACAAAACCTAACCACACAGAGAGAAATGAAATCTTGTTAAACAGACAATAACAACTGTAAGGAAAATGCATCCAGGTAGCCTGGAAATCTGATTAGATAGCTGATGCTATGCATTTTTATAATAAGGGCAATAGTAAGAGTTAATTTTTAGGAATTCTTTCACAAAGGTGCATTTGTTTGTTTGAGATACCCAGTAAATTCCCCTCAAAAATAGTTGTTAGGAGACTATAAAATCTTACTAATTAGAGCTCTTTTGATTTGCGGACCTTTATTTGCTAATGGAAGATTATCCTTCTTCACTGGCCCTGGCTAACATGACCCCACCAAAGCTGGCAATGAAGAGGACTTTACCAGGAGAAACCAAGGCTGATAGTCAAAGGTGGCTCTCCTTTCCCGACTCCTGGTACCTCATAAAACCATCATCAGAAGCTACAAATCTCACCACCTTATAAGGGAAGTCAATGATTATTTTTCAGAGTCCTGTCAAATCTGGCACTGCCAAAAGCATATGAAGACATTTTTTTATATTGGTTTATGATACTTGAACCTAAATGCAATTTAGACTGTTTGATGGATAATTTGGAAACTGACATCTATCCTTCCTTATCTGTACTATTTCTTCCTTGAACATTTGGATATTTCAAAATTTTATTTTGTTGAAACTCTTGAAGATCCCAACAGAAACAAGACAATGAATGTCTATCCATACTGTTATTTTCATCTCACTCTGCCAAAGCTGGAAACCTTGCAATCTTCTAATGCTTTCAATTATAATAATAGCTATAATGACCATAATGATATGCTTTATTACAAAAGATAGCCCTTTATATTAGAAGAATCTTTTAGATTTATTTTTCAAAAATTCACTTTTGTCCTTTATTTTGATCGTTTAACTTTTACCATGCATATGGTACCACTTAATGTAGTCTTTCATATTCAGATTAAAAATATGGAAATTGATTTTTTTTAAAAAGAAATTTACATATATTGTTTGATTTGAACTTTTTTTTAGAATCAGCATTTTTGTAAAGTTTTTCTTGTTTTTTCTTTAAAAGTAAAACAATTATTTTTTTTATCCTTATCAACCTCTTTCAGATTACTCTTCTTTTCATTGCTGTCCTTCTTTTTTTTTCCCCTAAGAAAGTATGGCCACTGTGATCATGGGCTAAGGGGAAATCTGGGGTCAAAGCATCTGAGATCAATTCAGATCCAAAATCGTAAACCCAAATCTATTCATGCCCTACTTGAAGCTCAGATTTCCACTTAGACATAGATCAAAACTGATTTGCAGAAGCCTTTTCTCAAATTCTTGTCAGACCTCGGAACGCTGTTCTTAAGATAGCTTTATATATTATGGGTTAGCAGAACATTTATTTGTCACACTTCTACATTCCTCTGTAGTGATACATCCACAGGTTGTGTGTTCAAAACAATGAACTGGACAGTTACAGCATTACAATAGGGGCCCCACCCATGTTGATATCACCCATCCAAAGAGGTGAGGTTTCAATCATAATGCCACAACCATCATCCTGACTATTTTCAGCCTCCAGAAACCCAGTTTCTGCTGAAATTCTCCCCAGCCTGCTTTCAGACTTGAAAAACATGAAGGATGGAGCATCCTCACTGAATTTTTCCTTGTAATTTAATTTCATCCACTTGGGATCTGACTGGCACGTTGGAAATCACTTCAACCAACTCATCCTTAAATGCAGCAAACTGCATTCTTCCTATAAGAATTTCATCAACAGCTTTTTTTTCTCTCTTTGAGGAAAAAAACCCCCTCAAAAACCATTTTCCCTTATCAAATTAAATGAGAATCATTAGAAACACAAAGAAACTACATTTTGGCACATCTTTCCTGATCCCTTTCCAATTAACCTTTCTAAGAGCTGAATATGAGAAGCTTATTTATTTAATTGAAATTCTGTGAAGTTGGAATCTTTGCTGAATTACTTGTAACGGTTTACAGAAAATATTAAAACCCGACAATAATTAAAACCTTAATAAATAGTAAGAACCTACTGCATTCACCTTTTGACCAACAAATGCAATAAGATTTAATGTGTAAAACAAAAGGTCACTGTATGTTCAATGGTGGGAAAAAAACACCCTTCTTATTATTTAAATCAGAAATGTGGCAAGCGGAGTGTGGTATAGCTGAAGAAAAATATAAACCTAGTTATAGTTTTCTGTGAGGTGACAGACTTTTCAATTGTATTTACTCCTTTAAGAATATATTTGGTGGCAACTGAATTATATTGGATGCATCCCTCGCTTGGCCACTCCAATAAAAAAGTGGCATCAAGCTTGAAAAAGGCAAAACCTTAAACAACTCTTTGATACAGATTTGCTGTGGTAACAAATCTCTTTCATGAACTACCGGTAAAGGATCTCCCTGAAAGTAATCACTGACATTTTGTTCCTCCTGGGTTTATGAAATGATTGCTGAATATTCTTCCCTCTTAGTTCCCAGTCCTCGTTTGACTGGAACTGTGGTGAAGTGGGCACATTTTACAGAGAAGAAACCCTGCTGCTCCTTTATAGGAAGAGGCATAAACAACCCGGCCATAATGGTTGCAGGTTTAGTGTGGTTTACCTCAAGACGTCACATCAGTTGCCCAAGGAAAATCAGGAAGCCCGCTGCGTTACCCCACTCTGTTGATAGGAAGGGAAAAACACGTCTCCCATTTGATTTTTATTTGTTGAAAAGAACAGTCGGGCTTGCTGTCTAGCTGTTAGAAAGAGGCCCTATATGGGTAGAGATAGATACACATGCTAAAATGCGATTGAAGCAGTTTCTGCTTAACTCAGCCTGAACTTCAGTTCAACTTTGAGATGTTTTTAACCAATGAACATCTCAAAATTCAGCAAAGTTGAACTGAGGATGGGACAGCCACCTCTGCCATACTTAGAATGTATTTTGGAAGAGCCATTGAAAGCTAGGAAAGGTAATACCAGGCTTGGTGGACCAAAGATCTAACTTCTGTGGCAATTCTACAGATATCTCTATGCAAAGACACAGACATGCGGCTGCAGAGTATGAGTACATTAGCCACATGTTATTATTTAAATAGGAAGGTTAATGACTTATTCTTTAAGATGTATAGGAGATAAGCAAAGTACGTGTTTTCTAGGCCAATGACTGAGTTCATGGGTGAAAGTAAACAATGGTTAGCACTTTACATTGTGGATGAATTCAGCAAATTATTCAACAAATTATGATCATTTTGTGGCTTAAATGACAAAACCAGCCCAATAGCTTTTCTCATATACTTCATAGTGCACAATCCCAAAAAGCTATAGCACCAGCCCGAACAGTAATATTAAGTGAAGCTGCTTAAAAGTACCTTTTAGGGGACAATCTTCACCCATATTCAAATGTTCTTGGCAGCTTGTACCCACAGCAATTGATTCGCCTATTTTTAACACCTAGGGGGCTGAGAAAAGGAAATGGCATACCTTAAAGCAGGGGTCTCCAACCTTGGCAACTTTAAGACTTGTGGACTTCAACTCCCAAAATTCCTCAGCCAGCAAGTCTTAAAGTTGCCAAGGTTGGAGACCCCTGCCTTAAAGCATAGCCATTCTAAACCATTTTTGGCATATGTTTGTATATTCATGCAACTAGAAAAGAAATTGTGGGAAGAGGTGAAAGTGGGACAATACCTATTACCTGTACCAGAGAATTTATATAAAACTACTTCGCTGCTGGGCAATTGTCTAATTAAGGTTGAAGTCCCTGGTTTCTCTTGCACCATTCTATAGTCTGTGGTTTAATGTGCTTTTCTGTACTGAGATGCAGGCACAAAACAGAAAAGCAAGCTGCAATGCCAGCTCCATTCCTGGTTTCGAGTTCTCATACTGTCTGAGAGCCATTTTGAAATTTTCTTCTTCAGAATGTAATTGAGAAATATGTTAATACTTGTTGTGATAGATGTTTAATCTCCGCAACATCCCTGTTATTCCTCTCTGATTGTGCTATTGATGTGGCAAATGGTGATTTAGTACCTTGCTAAGAGCAGCAACATTTTCAGTCACATGGAACCCAACCATTTTGCAAAAGGCAAATGGATATTGGGATGAGCCATAAGGAGCCAATGGAGGATCAGCCCATATTTATGGATTCAAATGCTTTCTTTTCAGCATTGGATGTTACATGGGAGTGCTGATGTCATATTGGGTGAGGTTCCTTACAAAACAAATCTTTATCACTTGGTTTTCTGCCCAGTGCAAATTCACAAAGCAATGAACATGTCATTGGGGTCCGCCCTTTTTCAGTCAAAGGATGGAGTTCCCAGTATAGAGGATATATACCGCCTCACAAAGCCTTTTTAATTAATAGATAGGCTAACATTGTATTGCTGCTAGTTGTGCAAGCTTGGTGCAGAATTTCTTGAGGTGTGATTTTGCGATTTTATCTTGATGTTTGAAGTGTGATTTTATCTTGGATGTAACCATGCCCAATAGCTGAAACGTTCTCCCCGATTACATTTTTCTAATTCATTGGCACGCTAGAAATAATTTGCCTATGATTCCCAGTTTCTATATAAGGTGAAAACCAGAGCAATTTTGTAAACATATGGTACTGTTTCTAAAGGATATGTTGCAATCAGCCTTTCACATCTTTTTATCTGGGCAGCACGGAATATATCAGATAAAACATCTTAGAACAAAAGTGCATCTGTTGTAGTTCTGCTGGATTAGCCTTGGGAGTTGCAAAGTTTTACTATTTTGGTGGTAATACAGAGTAACATTAGTCATACTGAAATACAGGTAGTCCTCGAATTATGACCACAATTAAGCTCAAAATTTCTGTTGCTAAGTGAGGAATTTGTTAAGTGAATTTTGCCCCATTTTATGAACTTTCTTACCACAGTTAAGTGAATCATTGCAGTTGGTAAGTTGGTAACATGGTTATTAAACGAATCTGGCTTCCCCATTGACTTTGCTTGCTAGTAGGTCGCAAAAGGGGATCACATGACCCCTGGACTCTGCAACCATCATAAATGCGAGTCAGTTGTCAAGTAAATCACATAAGCATGGGGATGCTGCAATGGTCATAGGTGTGAAAAATGGTCTTAAGTCACTTTTTTCAGTATCGTCGTAACTTTGAACGGTCACTAAACAAACTGTTGTAAATTGAAGACTACCTGTATTGCTTTTCATTTTGGGAATCCTAGATTTCGAAGAGGAAGCATATCAAAAACATTAGTCATAAAGTAGTGGTCTACAATAGTTGAAGGGATGCAACTGCAAGAGAATGTTTTTGTTTTCTATGAATGAACCCTTGCAAATTCCATGAGGAATTTTGCCCAAAATTTCACACTAACTGGTTGTATTATCTAAAACGGGGGGGTCACACTCAAGGCCCATGGGCCAGATCCAGCCTATGGGGTGCTCAGGTCTGGCCCTCAGGGCTGGCCTGGAAACAGCAAAGGACCAGCCCACGGTGACTCTGTTAGTGAGAATGGAGCTCAGGGGGGCATGTGCGGCCCCCCACACCCCGTTTTCAGCTGCGACAGCCTCCTGCAGCCCCCTGCCCACAAAAACGGAGCTGGGGGGTGCTGCACGCACCCTCCTCCAGCTCCATTTTTGCTGGCAGAGGGCTAGCCAAACAAACTAAAAACAAAACAGAAGGAAAAATGTTTCCCCTTTTCCATTTGAGCATGGAAAAAGGGACAGGAAAGTAGAAAGGGAAAGAGGAAAGGGGGAAAAAAGGAAAGATGGGAAAAGAGTAAGGAAGGAAAAATAAGGAAAGAGGGGAAGAAAGGAGAATGAAGAGGGAAGAAAAAAGAAGGAAGGAAGGAAAGGAAAGAAGGGAGGGAGGGAGGGAAGGAAGGAGATTATAATGAGGGAGGGAGGGTCTCAGAGAAATCCTGCCATAGCACTTTGCCACCACAGGTACCCATGATACGAGTGATATCGAGCTGGCCATGCCCACTATGGCCATGCTCCCCCAGCCACGCCTCCCCCCGGCCCTCCAAGGTCAAACACAACCCTGATGCGGCCCTCAATGAAATCGAGTTTCACACCTGTTAAGTTCTGGAAGTAACGAGGCTGGAGACCAGGGTAGTGACAACAGCTCTTTAATATATGGTGAACCCAGCAACAGGCTGGGGGAAAAACCTCTCCTTTTATACAGTTCTGCTGGGCTTATCAATCAGCAACGTGCTGATTTCCGCTCAAATATTTAAAGGTACAAACATGAATACATAACACTCCTCCCTCCCAGAAAACACTTTGCCTCTATTTACATTTTATTTACATGTTATTTTTCGACGTAGTCACGCAAATAACCTGGGCCTCCTAGTTCTTTCAGACCTGCGCGGTTCAGTTCTGGTGGTGTTTTGAGCTGGTCGGAGGGGCTGTTTTCTCCTCCCAGCTCTTTCTCTAGGCCAACGGGCCCTGGATTATTTGCAGACTCTTTTCTTGGCCATCCGCCTTGGATTACTTTTTGTAATTTTCCTGCTGTTTCCCTCGAACCTGATGGCGCCGCTGGACCTCCGGGACCTCAGCTAAGTCTTGCGCCTCCCCGGTCATGGTCAGCTGTGGGTTCAAATAAGGATTGGTCACTATCTGTCTCGCTTTGGTTCGGTTTGTTCAGTTATTCGCTTCCTTATCTGATCTATGTGGCGCCCATACTCGGTTGTCTTGTAACTCACCAAGTATGACTTTGGACCGGTCGCTTTTATGATTTGCCCTGCGAGCCAACTTGGGCCGTCCCCATAGTTGCGGGCCCACACTCTGTCGCCTATGCCCATTTCCTTGTTTTTCTAGTTCCCCTTGTAACCCTCTGGTGTGTAATGGGATTCAAACGGTCAAGTGGGCACCGGAGTTTCCGTCCCATCAATAGTTCGGCTGGGCTTCTGCCTGTAGCAGTGCTTGGGGTTCTGTGCTGAACGGCCAGAAAGAAATCTATCTTTGTTTGCCAGTCACCTGGCTTGAGCCTGACACGCCTCCTTAGCGCCCGGACGGAACGCCTGCAAGGCCATTCGACGAGGGTGGAAAGGCGCAGAGAGGGCATGTCGGATGCCCTCCTCTGCCAGGTATTCTTCAAACTGGGCTGCCGTGAATTGCGGCCATTGTCGGACACCAGAGTGTCAGGCAACCCGTGGGTTGCGAATAGGTGGCGAGGGCTGCGATTACTGCCTCGGCCGTAGTGGATTTCATGAGTATGATCTCCAACCATTTAGAGAATGCGCCGACAACCACTAGGAAAGTTTGGCCATGGAAAGGGCCAGCAAAATCAATGTGGATTCTTGACCAGGGCCCTTGGGGTTTTTCCCATTCCTGACTGGGGCCGTTGGGGTAGGGGTCTGGACTCTTGGCAAGCCTGGCATTTCCCTACCCTCTCAGCAATCTCTGAGTCCATGAGTGGCCACCACACATAGCTTCTAGCTAGCCCCTTCATCCTTACGATCCCTGGGTGGCCCTCGTGGAGGAGGTCCAGTACCTTTCCCTTAATTTATCGGGATTACCACACGATCACCCCATAACAGGCACCCCTTGAGCCGAGAGCTCATCCTTTTTAACAAATTCCTTAAACCGTTAAGCGGCGCAGCACCCTCTTTGTACCCAACCGAGTACAGTCCTTAACATAATGTCCCGGTATGATGCCCGAGCCACTTCCTTAGATGTGACTGGGCCAGAGTCCAAAGAGTCAATAAGCAGGATGGGCGTCCCCGGCGTAGGGTCTTCGATGGCCCCTGGTAGTGGGCATCTGCTTAACGCGTCTGCATGCCCCACTTCTTTTCCTGGTCGATGATGCAGCTTGTACGAATAAGCGGCTAAGAAAATAGTCCATCGGGTCAAGCGTGGCGAAAGTGCCACAGGCGTTGGGCGGTCGCCAGCCAGTATCCCTAGTAGCGGTCTGTGGTCAGTCACGATTTCAAAATCCCGCCCAAAAACATATTCGTGGAATTTTTTTACCCCTGGCACAATGGCTAGTGCTTCTTTATCTAATTGGCTGTAGTTCCTCTCTGGGGAGGACATCGTTCTAGAGTAAAAAGCTATAGGGGCTTCTGTGCCGTTTGGAAGTCTATGGCTGAGTACAGCCCCCACCCCATAAGGGGAGGCATCGCAAACCAGCACTAGGGGCAATGAGTTGTGATATTGGATGAGCAGGCTGTCACTTGAGAGCAGGTTCTTTACTGCCTCGAAAGCCCTATTTTCCGACTTTCCCCAAGACCAAACAGTATTTTTTCCTAAAAGCCTATGCAGCGGTTCAGCAACGGTCGCTTTGTTCTTTAAAAAGACCGCGTAAAAATTCACTAGCCCCAGGAATGCCTGCAGCTCTGCTTTGTTTTTGGGCGCTGGAGCCTTTCTAATTGCCTTGACCTTGCTCTCAGTGGGGTGGATTCCTTTCTTGTCTATCCGGTAGCCCAAGAATTCGACGGATTCGACCCCTATCTGGCATTTGTTTACCTTGACTTTTAATCCGGCTGTCCGGAAAATGCCCAAAACCTTTCTTAAACGCTCCCCAATTCCTCTATGTTTTCCCTGAAATTAGGACATCATCAAGTAGGGAACTACCCTGGGAGCCCTGCAGAAGTCGTTCCATTAGGTTTTGGAACAGCCCTGGTGCCACACTCACCCCAAATTGCAATCGGTGCACTTGAAGGCCCCCTGTGCGTTACAATCGCTTGGGCTTCGCCAGCGGGCGCTCACGGGCAGTTGTTGGTAGGCTTGGGCCAAGTCTAACTTTGCAAAGACTTGCCCTTGCCCCAAAGAGTGCAATAAGTGTTGCACCACGGAACCGGTAAGCGCTTTTCTGTAAGGCTTTGTTAAGCCGCCTTGTAGTCAGCGCAAATTCTAATTGACCCGTCTGGTTTTATTGGGGTGATGATTGGCGTCTCCCACTTTGCGTGATCGACTGGCACCAAAATCCCCTGATTTATGAGCTTATCTAGCTCCTTATCGATTTTTGGTTTTAGGGCAAAGGGGACTCTCCTCGCCTTAAGCCTAATGGGAGCTACCTGGGGGTCTAAGTTGAAGGAAATAGGGGTCCCCTTGTACTTGCCCAGGCAGTCCTTGAAGACATCTTCGAACTCGTTAAAGAGAATGTCTTTCAGGTTACAGTCACTTCTGGAGATGCCAGTCACCCCATGCCCAGGGCACGAAACCAGTCTAGTCCCAACAGACTGGGCAGAGTTCCTTCGACGATCGTGATGGGCAGGGTCTTCTTGTGTGGTCCGTACTCGACTCGGACGGAGGTGGTCCTCGAACAGGGATGCGATTCCCTGGTAGTCGTGGACTCGAGCCGTTGTGCTTGCAGGTGGCGCTCGCGACTGACGGCAGTGACTTCGCCAAAGTGTCCCAGGACATGATGGTGATCGCTGATCCCGTGTCTACTTCGAGCCGCACCGCTCTCTATTTTTGGTTTGGTGAAGATCTTCTTCTCCACTGGTCGAGGCGCCGCCTATGACCACAGTCGCTTGGTTTGAATCCGCCTTTTTGTTTGAGCCAATCGCGGGTCGCCTTGCCGATTCCGCCTGATTGGCCGATTTGAATTTTCGGCGGAAGGTTGGGCGCTCGACAAACTTGAGCTAGGTGCCCTTCTTCCGCACCGCCGACATGTCGCGTCCTTAAACTTGCAGCGTTGGCGCTGGTGTTGACCACCGCAGCTTCCGTGATTCGCCTCGGTCCCCTTTGTCGCTTCTCGGTTCGGCAGACCCTTCCTCATCTTCACCGCCGGATTCGGTCTGAACCTCCTCCTGGTGCACTGCTGGAGTTTCGCCGCCTTTGTGGGAGGCTTGCAGTGTCTCCGCCGCTTGGGTGGACATTTCATGTGCTCTGGCTTCGCCCAGAGCGCTGGCCAGCGCCAGGTTGCTTTTTGCTAGCAGCCGCCGCAAACGGATGTCTTTGACCTCGGATGAGTTGCTCGAGAGCACCTCGCCCAGGTCGCGTATCCGCAGTCCTGGACGCTTAGGGCGCCATGTAGTCACCGATGGATTCGCCTCCATCTGCCTTCGCCTCCGAATTCAAACCGCCGCACGATTTGGACGGCGGGCAGCAAGTGGTTTTTTAGTAAAGTCTGTAGAGTTGGCCACGACACCGATTGTAACGGCGTTGGCTCTGCCAGGGCTTCCGCGATATCAATGACCTCCGGACCACAGTGGCTTAAGAAATAAGCCCTTTATGTTATCTGAACTCCTTGCAGTTCGTTGGCTTTAGAAAGCTCAAACGGGTCATATACGTTCCCCATTTCTCTTTAGCCGGGTCAAACGGTGCGGGCGGAGTGTAACTGGCCATCTCCGCTTTTCTGCCCTGTGTTTGCTGGGTTCGGGTCTATCGTGCTTCAGCTCGGTTCTGGTTCTCCTTAGCCTCGAAATCCCATCCTCGTCGCCAGTGTTAAGTTCTGGAAGTAACGAGGCTGGAGACCAGGGTAGTGACAACAGCTCTTTAATATATGGTGAACCCAGCAACAGGCTGGGGGAAAAACCTCTCCTTTTATACAGTTCTGCTGGAGGCTTCGTCCAATCAGCAACGTGCTGATTTCCCGCTCAAATATTTAAAGGTACAAACATGAATACATAACACACCTATTCTATATTGATATCTAGAATATACTGAGAAGATACTGCAGAATTTATAAGTTCTATATTTTTGTCTGTGGATTTGGTTGTATGTGTATATGTGAATATGTATGTAAATCTATGTATGCAGGCAGCAGGACATGACTCCATATCTTAATCCCTTGGAAGTATTCTGTCCACCATCCCTGCTGAGCAGACTTAATTGTGATAGATTAATTTCATTTCAATACTGACTGTTATTGCAGAGTTGGGTGGAAGGGAGACTTAGGAGAATCATCTCTTGGCAAAGAAGACAATACCAGGCATAGTTCAATTGATTGTTGTTTCCCCTCAAGCAAAGCACATAGCAAAAAAAAAGTTCCAGCCCTTTGAGTGATTCTTACTAAACTGCAATGACCTATAATTAATGCATTATCTGATTAATTTACATTTAATTAAATGCAAATAAGCAGGAGAAGAAACAAAAAATGCTTTTACAGTTTTTTTAAAAAAATATAGTAATTAAATGCTTTATTTTTAGTTTTGCCTCCATCCATTTTTGTTAAGACCCCACCCAGGTTTTGCCCTAGAATCTCACTTAATGGTGAATTTAGGTATGTAATCCTCAACTACATTTTGCATGGAAGGCTGAAAAATCAATGTGGGCTTGTCTTGCAAAATAGATGAAACAGTTCAATATTTTAAAACATCTATGTAAAACCTTCTTGCAATTAACTTTGATTATTTTATGGGCATGATTCAGGGGTGAAATCCAGCAGGTTCTGACAGGTTCTGGAGCAGGGGCCTCCAACCTTGGTCCCTTTAAGACTTGTGGACTTCAACTCCCAGAGTCCCTCAGCCAGCAAAGATGGCTGAGGAACTCTGGGAGTTGAAATCCACAAGTCTTAAATTGGACCAAGGTTGAGATCCTATTCTGAAACGACAGCGAAGTACAGGCAGTTCGGGAGGAACCGTCAAATATCACCCCTGGCTGGCCTCAGAGTGGGGTGGGAATGGAGATTTTGCAGTATCCTTTTCCTGTCATGCCCACCAAGCCACTCCCACTAAGCCACACCACACCCACCAAGCCACGCCCACAGAACCGGTAATTTAAAAATTTGGATTTCACCACTGGCATGATTATACAGCTATTCTGGGGGTTGGGTGGGGGGTGCCTTATGTTTGTCTTGATTCCTGACTACTACACTAATAAGTCCCTGCAATTTTCTGGGAAATATTTTCAGAAGTGGTTTGCCATTGCCTTCTTCCTGGGGCTGAAAGAAAGTGACTGACCCAAAGTCATGCAGCTGGTTTCTGTGCCTAAGTCAGGTGTAGAATTAGCCCAGCATCTTAACTACTGTACCAAGTTAAGTGTATTCACGGAGATTACCTGTAACGATATATAAACGTGGTTTGTCACTGGCCTCCTGAAGGGTGTTTCCCCCCCTAATTTTAATTTCACATTCCCAGTCTACTTAACAGCCCTTGGATTCTTTGGAAAAATCTCATTCAAATATTAACCAGGCCCACCTCTGTTTAGTTTACAAGCCCAGACAAGATCAGGCAAACACTGCTACCTGCTTCTCTCAGCCCTAAATAGAAATTCCATTAACTCACACATGAGTGACTAGATGACCTTAAATCTCCTTGCTTGGCTAAGTTGGTTAGAATAGTTAGGAAGGATTGGCATTGGATGTATTTCTATGCAAATTATTTCTACATCTAAATCAGTTAGCCATGAACTAAAAAGTGGTGTCCATTTAATCATACAGTATACAACCAGGGCATCTTTAAAGAGTTTTTCCAATTGCATTTATAATCGCTTGAGTTTATTCACATAAATAGCTATGTAATCCACTGTCTGGAGGAATGGACTTTTGAATACTTTTGGCCTGTTTCCATCTGAGTCATAGACTCGTGACTTTATGATGGTCATTAGCTTTGTGTGTAAATGTTTTCCTATTCTCCCAGTTGACTGTCCCTCATCATGTCTGCCCCCAACTTTCAAAAGGTCTTTCCATTTCCTCCTTATTATAACCCGAATCTCTCCCGTCCTTAAGTTTCCTGGTCAGTTCCTATATGAAATTTAAGACCTTATTCAATATGTTACAGGTCATTTAAGGGCAATTTCTTATGAAAAATATTCCTAGAATCAACTTATTTATATCTTATTCCTGTTATTAAAAGTTACCTATGTTCTTACTCTGGTTGGAAATTTAAAGATATTAGTGTCCGTGTTGGAAACAGAAAATCAGATTTCCTAATATGGTTATGAGTCTGAAGATGCAGTAAAGATCAAGGATAACTGCCCCTTGTGATGAAATACCTCAAAGTCTTCTTTACCACTAAAGCCTCATTAAATCTTTAATTCCTTTCCATATTCTTCAGTTCCCAAATTTAAAACCGAGAGACTTTTCCCATATATTTCTACAATATGGCAACATACCAAGTGGATATTAACGTGTATCCAAGGATTTTGTGCCAGACTGAAGAACTGGGAGTATTTCTACAGTATTTCTGGTTGCCACAGAGTATTTCCCTCTAATCAGTGTCTCAAGATTACCAACATATTTCCAAGCCTTTCTTCACTGGAAATACTGATGCTTTGATTTGATTCTCTTCATTGTTCTAGAAGCTTTGCTACTACCTATAACATGGAAAATATCATAATAAGGTTGCCTAAATTATGGGCTGGGGAACAAGATAAGATTGGTATAATGTAAATGGTAATAAATTACCATATTTCAGTTCTGGTCAATACGTTACAAAAAAGATGTTGAGACTTTGGAAAAAAGTGCAGAGAAAAGCAACTAGGATGATTAAAGGCCTGGAGACTAAAACATATGAAGAATAGTTGCAGGAACTGGGTATGGCTAGTCTAGAGAAAAGAAAGTCTAGGGGATGAAATGATAGCACTATTCCAGTATTTAAGGGGCTGCCACAAAGAAGAGGGGGTCAACTTATTTTCCAAAGCGCCAGAAGGCAAGACAAGAAACAATGGATGGAAACTAATCAAGGAAAGAAGCAATCTGGAATTAAGAAGAAACTTCCTAACAATGAGGACAATTAACCAGTGGAACAGCTTGCCTTCAGAAGTGGGTGCTTCATCACTGGAGGTTTTTAAGAAGAGACTTGACAGCCACTGGTCTGAAATGGCATAGGGTCTCCTGCATGAGCAGGGGGTTGGACTAGCAGACCTCCAAAGTTCCTTCCATCTCTATGCTGATTGCATATTGTTGGTTAATCCAGAGGCAAGCTCTTAGATTGGTCCTGGTAACTATATGGCTGGCTTAAAGGCAAATATTTAGTTTCATGAAAATTAAGTAGGGTGATTTTTGAAATCCATTCATCCTTTGGGGTCTACATGCATAGTGTCTTATATTATCCATGTATTTTCATCCTTGGGGACTACCATAGTTAATTTTATGATCATTCCATCATGTACTACTCTGTTTCCCCCAAAATAAGACATCCCCTGATAATAAGCCCAGTTGGGCTTTTGAGCACATGGCAATAAGGCCAGGGTTCAAAAAATATAAGACAGGGTCTTATTTTCGAGGAAACATGGTATTTCTTTTCTTTTAAAGATTAAATTCTGTGGGACGACTTCCGGTATCCAGTGGCAACGGACGTCTGGAAGGTTTCTCCTGCCTCCAGCGCCCGAATCCGGCCGCCGCCGAGGCCCTCAGGGGCCAGGTGTTCCGAAAAGGACACCTGCCGTACGGACGGCTCGCCAGGGGTCTCCCAGCCGACATACAGGACTGTGGGGACGATGCTGCGTCCAGGCGCGGTTGGGCCCTGAGCCGCGCCATTATTTTGTCGTCGCCTGGGCCATGCCCGGTGACACGGGCATTGGATTTATAACTGCAGCAGCCTGGTGGTGAACAGGGCACGGAGAAGAATTGAGGAGGAGAAGGAAGGAATATCGTAAGCGTGAGTGGAGTGCTCCGGTGCGGGGGTTTTCTCCCCTGCGGTTGGAAGGAGCACGAGTTATTTTGAGAGAGGAACTTAAAATAAGAAGATTACCGGTTTTGTGGAGCTCTGGAGAGAAGAGGTGATGGAGAAATTTAGGAGGGAAGGTTTGAGGCCCCCTCCTTCTGGGGAACAGTGGTGGCGTCCAGCTTCCGCCTTCACTATGAGAATTTTGATGACATCACTTCCTTGGTTTCCTGGTTGACTAACTGTACTCTGGACTCGTTGCTCTGTGAGTGCCCCTGGTGGATCCGGAGAAATTACAAGGATACTGTGCTTGCCTGAGGATTTTGATTCTTTTTTTTCAAATGGCAAAAGGTCAGAGACCAACTGCTGGAGAGATGGAGAATTCTGGAAAAGTTATCAATATGGACAAGAAACTGGATGATTTGCAAAGTGGCCAAACGGAAATAAGAGAAGAAATTGTGACTATCCAAAAGGATTTAAAGGATACTCAACAAGTCTCAGCAGAAAACAAGCAGAAAGTGGAAGGTCTGGAGGGTGAAATGCGGGCAGTGCAGAAAGAGAGGAGACGACAGGCAATGCTGTGCTTGGACTACAGATGGATAAAATGTCTTATTTCCTTAGGTTTCAAAATTTGGAAGAAGTGGACCAAGAAGACTTGAGAGATGTTGTGACTAAATTGTTGGGAGAATTTCTTGGGAGAAGTGTTGATTTCATGAATTGGGATGTGGATCGAGTTTATAGAGTTAATTGCAATATGCACGCATGCAGTTCCCAGAGAGGTTCATGTCAAATTTGTGAGAAGAGGCGAGAGATGAAATTCTTAGAAAACATAGGAGTGGGGCACTGATTTACAGGGGCAGGAGATAGCCATTCTGAGGCAGATTCCCAGACAGGTACGTGAAAAAGAAAGAAATATTATTTTGTCAAGCAAATTGTACCAGAAGGAGTGGGCTTCAGATGGCTGATGCCAGAGGGATTGATGATTTTCCGGAGGGCATTACGAAAAAATCAGTACAATTGGAGGTTACGGCCTATGTGGAGGAACACAAAGCCTTCCTGGAATCAGATGACCCAGGAATTGAAGAAGGGAGGTTATAGATCATGGGCTGAAGCGGCTGCCGCTGTTGCGGCCCTGGAGTTGGGTCAGGCTGAACCCAGAGTTCTGAGATCCAAAACTAGGAAGTGATAAAGATATTTGGGATTGTGTTGGTTTTCCTTATTCTCTTTTGTACGATATTCTGTTTATTCTTGACTCTTCTTTATTACGTATTTAAAATTTGCAAACTTTGCTACTTCGTGTCACCTGCTTGCCTTATGGCTGTTGTATGTGTTAAAAAATTTGAGTAAAATTCTTATTTTAGATAAGAAAAATGAAAATTTACCATACCTGATATGTATTTGTATAAACCTTTTTTGACTAATAAAAACTTTTTGAACAAAAAAGATTAAATTCTGTTAACCCCATTATTATAATAGTAGAAAAGTAGAGCACATATCAGACAAAGTCACACTGTATTATCAATGATATAACATAGAGTAATAGGATTGGAAGGGACCTTGGAGGTCTTCTAGTCCAACCTTGTGCTCCAATAGGAGACCCTATAACATTCTGGAAAATGGCTGTCCAGTCTCTTCTTGAAAACTTCCAAGATGGAGCACCCAGAACTTCTGGAGGCAACCTGTTCCACTGATTGTTAGGTTGGATCTCTCTTTTGTGATCTTCCACTCGTTACTTCTTGTCCTATCCTCAGGTGGTTTGAAGAATAGGTTGCCTCCCCCTTTTCCTTTTTCTGTGACAGTTCTTCAAATACTGGTGAGAGTGGGTTTAGCAACAGAGATTTTAAACAGTGGTTTGCATCAATTTACCTGAAAGAATTGCTAAGCCATTTTGGAAGCAAAACCACCCACAACTGATATTTTGAATAGAATAGAATAGAATTGAACATCTCATTGCAAACGTTGGCAGACAATTACCTAAATATTAAATGTCAGACTAATCACATAAAGGTTACTAGATTTCTCAAGTGTCCTAGACTACAGCAAAAAGACAGAGTTGTTTGTGGTTAAGCATGTTGTTCAAATCCAGCTATTTTCTTAGTACATTGTATGAGCTATAATATGGTTACATTTACTAGGACATAGCACATTGTGGGAACAAGTTAAGTTGGGTTTAGCATCTTCTAAGAACGGTATTTAAAAAGCAGATACTCTTACCTTTGCACTTGATTGTGACTGGATCATTTAGTGATTCTATTTTATTACAATTTTAGAGAGGAAGGAATGAAAGAATCTGTGCAGGAAATGGCTTGGCTTGCTCAGACTAGAAAAACTGCCTGAAACTCTGGAAACTCTCAGGATTAAAAAGATTGGCCTAGATGGGCCTGTGCTGGATAAACAGCTTTTTGTATTACCATTTTTGAGAGCCTGGAGAATGAAATCAATGAGCTCAGGCAGCTTCACCCTAGACAGAGACCTTTGGAAGGAATCTCTTGGGACGGACCTCCTGCCTTTCCCCCTTACTGCTGATAACCTAAAGGTGACTCTTCTGAAGGCTGCCTTTATTCCCTTTGTTGCCCAAGGAGCCATGCTCCAGTTTTTCTTCAGCTCCTATAAATCTTTCACCCAATGAGCCTATCAGCCGCTTTGCAGGGCTGTTGTGAAGTTTAATTAATTAAAGCTTCTGATGTGCTTTGAAGCGCTTGGATGAAAGGCTTGCTGTAATTGCAAAGCATTATTAATATTCTAATCCAAAACTTCACACGCTGTCTCCTCCTGATGCTATCAGTTGTGCTGCATACATTAACAGAAGCTGCCTCAGCATGACTTGGTTCATGTTTATGAACAGCTGCTGGAGGTACAATCAAGCAAAGACCCACCCAGATGCCCAGGCCTTGTTATTGTCAGGCAGGGGCAAAGTTGGCCCAAGGCTGCATTTCATCAGAATAAAATACATTGGTGATACTGTGGCACAAGGGGTTCATCTGATTAAAATCTATTTTTGATACTTTGGCCTCAAATCAAATAAATTTTAGTTATGAGCAATTAAGCATGTAGTAAAAAAATTGTGTGGTGTCTGATAAAAACTGGTATGATTTTTGCAGTAAACACCCGGCGTGGATTATAATCTCCTACATGCACAAACATTTATGTTGCAGTACATGTGTTACATATCACAAGATTCTTCGTTGTTTTTGTAGCAACAGATTAAATCAGCTAATTCTGAACACCCAAAACAAAACAAAGCTGTCTCTGCCTTAATCTGATTTTCCAAAACTGGATTTTCTTTATAAGCATCTTTTCCTTAGGTGTTTCATACAAATTTATTGAAAGAAGGACCATTTAATAGAAAGGGGGAGGGGGACTTTATTTATTTATTTATTTATTTATTTATTTATTTATTTATTTATTTATTTATTTATTTTGTTGCAGGCACTAAGTAACTAAGAGAAACATTGTCCTCTTGCTGAGAAATGGGCCCTGTGCAGTGGTGGGTTCTAACCGGTTTTACCACCGGTTTACTTCGCGCACGTACTTTGCTTGCACGCATGCCAAACTTGCGCTTCACATAAGCACATTGAATTGCTGAACAGCTGAGGCATTGCAATCTGCTCTGCTGTGTCTTTCAGCTGGGCTAAAAACAAATTAATAAAGGTAAGTGTAGCACAGGGGTGGACGGCAGGGCCCAAATGATGTTCTGAGTGAACCGGTTTGCTGTAACATCAACATCTCTCCTGAACCGTGGAGCAACCCACCACTGGCCCTGTGTCCAAGTAATGCTGTCCTGTACAGGCAAGACCAAAGGATTTGTTTTCTGTCATTCATGCTGCTTCATGCGCAGCTCAGTTCCTACACTTAGCTATCAGACAGTCCTTGAATTGCACTCTCAGGAGTTGCCTGTACCTCAAGGTTAAAAACTTTGCTTGACTCAGCATGTACAACATTGCATACCCATCAGCCCTAACAAACATGGCTAAAGCAGAGGGAGGAGGTCATAAACTGACCTCTGGAGATCCACAAATATTTATTTATTTATTTATTTATTTATTTATTTATTTATTTGTCAAACACAACAGTATATATAAGTATAAGCATGAAATAACCATACAAATTGGATACAATTAAAGGGAACATTAGGACAGGAACGGTAGGCACGCTGGTGCTCTTATGCACACTGCAACTTAAAGGACCCCAATGAGCAAGAATCAGAAACCTTCGATGACTCACCAGAACAAAACAGAAGGGTAAAGAAGCCTGATAGGCATCTGATGGGTATTGGTGGGAACAGAAATGCATCTTTAGCCTTTTCCAGTGTTGTTATTGCTGTTATTTTTACTAGCCCTAGTAAGGTCCTCAGCTGAGGAAATGGGGCAGGTTTTCTCAGCAACCAGCTTCTGTTGCTACCACCAGATTTTAGCACACCCAGGACTGGTCTCTCCCCACTCCCCATCCTGTGACTACTAAGTGCTATAGTGCCTGAAGAGGTGCAGCTGGGCAAGCAATACCTGTTTCTCTACCAAATATAGGAAGCCAGACAGTCAAAACATACAGCTAATGAGGGCACCCATCACTTCAACACCTTCATCAGTTCAGTGCCTTTACTACCAACCTGCCTTCCATTGAGGACCTGTATACTGCATGAGTCAAAAAGAGGGCTGTGAAAATATTTACAGATCCCTCACATCCTGGACTTAAACTGTTTCAACTCCTACCCTCAAAACAACGCTATAGAGCATTGCACACCAGAACAACTAGAGACAAGAACAGTTTTTCCCCCGAGCACCATCACTCTGCTAAACAAATAATTCCCTCAACACTGTCAAACTATTCACTAAATCTGCATTACTATTAAACTTCTCATCATTCCTATCACCCATCTCCTCCCACTTATGACTGTATGACTGTATGATGTATCTTTATGATTTATATAGATTGTTTCCTAGTATGATTTGATTGCTTATTTGTACCCTATGACTATCATTAAGTGTTGTATCTTATGGTTCTTAACTAATGTATCTTTTCTTTTTTAAGTACACTGAGAGCAAATGCACCAAAGACAAATTCCTTGTGTGTCCGATCACACTTGGCCAATAAAGAATTCTATTCTATTCTATTCTATTCTATTCTATTCTATTCTATTCTATTCTATTCCATTCCATTCCATTCCATTCCATTCCATTCCATTCTATTTCATCCTCCTATATTAACTAAGTAGTGTGTGCCTTCAGGAGCCATCAAATGCAGTGCATGCATGCATGATTTATCTAGAAGGTCAGTTTGGGACACTTGCAGTACTGGGAACACCATCCCTGTCTTGGGGAGCTTTTACCAAATGGAGCAGCCTGCACTATGGGGTGCCAAGTCTCTCTTGTACATAATCTCTTGTATTATAGCCTGGCAAGAGAGGAAAAATAAAAAAATATGTATGTATCTCCCCCACCCCTCAGGGTTTCTGGTAGCTTGGATGTATGGAAGAATTTCTCTGGGGATATAAATGACCATCTCCTTTCCAATCACTATTGCTTCAAATAATCTCAGCACCTCTGTGGTTAAAGTTAGAGGAAAGAAAACGTGGAGCCTGTGAGAACTATACACAAAAAGTGAGACTTCTGCCTTTGTGGCAGTGGGAAGAAACAGCAGCACTGGTGGGTCAAGACTTCAAGTCAGTATTGCTAGTTCCTGTCCAAGTAGCAGCAATGGCAGAATTGGCATTTGGTATTGTCCTTTCTTGGAAGCAGATAGGGAGCAAAGATGCTACAGATGCAAGCAGCTGGCACGCAGGAAGCCAAACAGTGAAAGGAAAGCACCAGAGGTGGAAGAGGGAAACTGCAGGTTTTGTTTCAATTGTGCAATAAGGCAGCACAGCACATTTCAAACCTGTGTTACAAGTTTGTCGCCATCACGCAATATTGTGGCAGTCAATGCTTTCAGGCGGGCTAGGTAGTGACTCCACATGCTTATAGGGTCTTCAGCATGCAGTAGAAAAAAATGCAATCACCGTCAGCCCAAGCTGATACATATTTGCTCAAAGTCCAACAATGGAATATACTGCGCTGCCTTGTGAGATTTGCCAATTTTGTTTTAGTAATTTTTTTTAATAACATTGGGATCTTCAGGATGATGCTAGTTAAGGGCTACTAAGTTACCATTAGAGATTTAAAGGGATACAATTTTAAAATTCAGAATTATGTCCTCTGAAGCAGAGGTCTCCAACCTTGTCAACTTTAAGACTTGTGGACTTCAACTACTCTCTTAAAGTTGACAAGGTTGGAGACCCCTGCTCTGAAGAATTGGACTATAAGTGTAACTGGAAGCTTAGCATACCTCACCTTTTCAGTAGTAGTTGCACCTACTGATCGTTACATTCTTTCTTGACTAACAGAAGAACCTTAAATTTATTTCCTCAGAATAATCTTTGCTGAACCCCAAATAACCCCCCCCTAAGAATTTACAGCACAGTAGCGGGCTGCAGTCAAGGCAGTTATTTTATTCATGTGATTAAAACTTGTGGCATAAAATGAGGTACAAACAAAATAAAAACCCCAAACAAAACTGAAAACAAAATGAAGGAATGGAATTACAGGAAGTGGATTTGGTGGTAAAAATTCAGTGCAGGATCCAAAGTGTTTGATAATATCAAACTTATCCTGGTAACTTGAGGCTATTGAAAGAACCCATCTATAACTGCTAAACACTGATAATAGAAATCAACATTGGAACTGTATCCAGTGTCTAGTAATAGTAAACATTTCATTGGATACTGCAAAATGGCTAATTCCAGAAAGCTAATTTCAGCAAATCAATTTATTTGGTATAGCATTAGGAGTATGTCATTTTCTTTACAAAATACCCTATTGGAGAAAACCATCAATAGTTAAGCCATTAGGATGAACTGACATTGTACGGGCACATCTGGTGGTTTCCATGCAAATCCGGTTGGCCCTGTTAAATTTCTTTTTGCATTTTCGATTGTGCTGATAAAACATCCAGATTTATGTACAGTGGTCAATCTGCTTGGACATGAATGCCACTTCATTGGAAGCTGCACAGGAAGATCCAGTTACTTTGCTTCTACATCCAAGTAGCCCATAATTAGGCTCAAACGTAAGTTGAGTCATTTATAAAAAGAGCCCAAGGTGCTATTACAGCCAGACACACCATGGCCCAGGGTATAATTATATAATCCACATCCGTGTGGAAACTGCCCCATTAAGCCACCTGATTCCCTGAGAATGAAGATGTTATGTATGCTGGCTTTCTAGAAGACCCATAAAGTTAATGCTCTCTCAAAAACTCACCTTGCTCTTGAAGAGACTAGAAAACACTATTCCACTTCATTTGTTCAGTGGAAGACTAATTGAAATTGGAAAACCAGTATTGTGGGGGGAAAAAAGTGGGTGTCTCTTCCACCCTCCCAAGAAGCTGTTCTGAAATTATGCATCTTCTGCATTGATCATGCAAAGGACAAATGATCCCAGCAACTTCTGTGCTCAGGCCTATTAACAGAACTACAAGTGGATTATATGTGTATTAGATCCATGTGTCAGAGGTACCTCTTGTTCTTTTAATCAAGAAAGACACATTTTGTCGACATATCAGGAGGATACCTCTTGCTAGTTTTAACATCTTTCCACGTATCTTCAAAAGCAACTGTTCAACTGCAGGGAATGGTGGGTTAAAAGAAACACTATGCCAAAAGTGGATGGGCTCATTGGTGGATTTAACTAGTTGATAAAATTATTTGCTTCGCTGCCAGTCAAAGGCTTCTACAATTCTACACAGTTGGAATTGCACACGAGAGTTCTGCATTTCATTGGCACAGCCTTGCAAAATCCTCACAAGTGGGGAAAAACCCCCCGACTATGGCTTCAATACACTTTGATGTAAACATGTAGCAACTCAAAGATCAATTTTCCCAGCAGGTGATTTGAAAAGGCCATTTATTCAACTAGAGTATTAATTCGTCAGCTAGTGCTATGACCTGCAAGCTCTAGAGAGCAGCAGGTATAAAAATGTTAGATATTTACTCTCCGTTTATTCTGGAGGCACTTACAATTAAGCACTTATGTGTTCTCCAGCCATTTAATATTGTGTTTATGCTGTATTGATTCACGAAAAGCCTCGTGTTTAAAGGTATTATTTTCTAAGTTGCACTGGGGACTTGATTCAATTGTTTGGATTGTGGCCTCAGCAAATTAGCAGGGTCTCTATTAAGAATTCTCTGCCTGCTTTTTTTTTTTTTGCTCATTTCTTGATGCTCCGAGTGTTTCTGTGTTTCTGTATTTGAACTTGGCTTTCCCTCTTTTTTAGTCCCATTCTTGACATACAATATACAGCTGTACAAATCAAAACACAGTTCAATGGTTGAAAAGAAGGCAGCTTTGGAACCAAGGTGAACAGCCAACCCACAGCCTGGATTGTTTATTCAATAAATTTATATTTATATAATTAGAAATAACATATAATTTTATATATGGAATATAACAAGATTGTTATAAAGGCAGCAGGAGTCGTCTACATTCTGCTTGTTATCACTCAAAGAGGACTGAGGAGCAAAGAAGAGATGAATGGCATTAAGGTGCCTTTTCACTTTAACATTGTGTTAGTGTAGTGTAGTGTAGTTACTGTTACAGAGGAAATAAAGGTTTGCACAAGAAATATAAGGAAAAAAAAGGACACATTATCAGTTTCATTGCAATTGCCGCCTGCCCCCCATTTCTGGATTTAACTGGTGGCAAATGGCACGGGGTGTACCTGCCATATGCTGCCTATTTAATAGATGAAAACGTCATTCAGTTTGTCTTCACTGCTGTTGATCTGGGTGTTGCATTGATTTTGTAACCACCACAACATATCAAGAGTTTACAGTTCAGCAAACTGTGTGAGGGGTGATGAAGGACTATATTCTAATCCATGCATGTAAGGCATAATTTTAATGAGAGAAAGAAAATCATACTGACATATCACTTTGTAAGCAACGAGGATGGCTACAGATTATTTAATAACCCAAAGGTCTTCAAGAGGTGAATAGTGGGGTAGGAGTGGGGCAGGGGAAAAATCTGTAAACATTTCTTGCTTGGAGTGCAATCTGGCCTAGGGTTAGCCATGCTTATAAAGATGCCATTGCAGATTAAATCCTGCTCAGGGCCTGTCATCTGTCACATATTGTTGGGCTTACAATATACAAAACTATGCATCTGCAACACTGGAAAGTTTTCATCCGAGAAACTTTATAGGTTATTTCAGTTTTATCATCAAAGAGACTTCTGAAGGCAAACAGATGGCAGGACACCAACTTCCCAAAGGCATCAAATATGCTTCACGGCTAACAAAAGTTTCGCCAGAACATATCATAAATATTTCAATGCAAATATTGTTGTAAGATTCATAGATTCACTAAACTGCAGTCTATGCAATATATTGAAATATTAGGTTTTGCATTCATACAGAAACAGTTTTTCAAACAGTTGGTGCATTTGTTTGTTAGCTCATTTCCTAACTCTCTAGAGAAATAAGGTATATGGCTAATATGCTATCTACAATATCATGAACTTTATATTCCATTTGGAAAATCCTTGATGCTATTTACAAATATGGGAAGTTACTTTATCGCGAGTCAGAAGCAAGTGATTTGCCTAAATATATCACAGGAAAGAAAAAAAATGTATCTAATACTGAATGTCCTATTTTTATATTAGAAATTATGATGCATCCAGTAATACGTTTTCTGTACAGTTCTCTAATGTCAGTTAAAATAAAAAATTTAGCTTGAATTGTTACAAAGTATCAACCTGGAATTGGAAATGCTCTACGTCAGAGGTCAAACTTGGCAACTTTAAGACTTGTGGACTTCAACTTTTAAGACCACAAGTCCTAAAGCTGTCAATTTTGAAGACCTCTGCTCTGTTATTTCAATTATTTACCGTATTTCTTATCAGGATTGTATGTAGAAATGTCACAGAATTAACTTAAATTAGTAACCACTACTGTTTAAATAGTACACATTTCTGTAGCATCTTTGTAACTCAATAGTTTTTGCCAAGTTATGTTCTGGTAACTAACACAATATGCAACTAAATCCTCCAATAAGATTTGCAAGTAAAGTTGCTGAAAACGGCATGCCCATTTTTGTGGCAACTGATGGCTGATCCGATTGCATACCTTCTCTTTCCCATGAGAATCAACTAAGGAGACAGACATAATATGACAGATTTATTGTACATTTATTTTCAGTGTGCTTCTAATGTGTCAGAAATTCCAGCATGCAGAAATTCACACAAAAAACCCCCCTCTAAACATTGGCATAGAAAAAGAAATTTAGAAAAAAATGAAAGGGGGAAAAACCACATTTATTCAATATATTTTGAGCTTCCATCAAGCAAGTAATGAAGCAATATTTCTGCATATAGGAAAAGAAAAGAAAGAGAGAAAAAAAGACCCTGTATTGAAGTCAATCAGCCAAAGTTCTCATTCAGTCGGTCTATGATGATCACAATGAAACTGCAGCGACGAAACCCCCACCAATAAATGCTGAAGCCCAGGCTTCAGGAAGTTATCTTGCAATCTGTTGACAAGCATGTGGGCACAAGAATCTGTTTGGCATTTTCTCAGGATGAGGTTGTTTTTTTCCCTTTTTTAGAGTTTTCCATTTGCAAAAGCTGCCTCCTGAAATTGAGGGACAAATAGTTTGAAGTAAGCCCTAGAAAAATGAATAAAAAAGTTTATGTCAATAAAGATCAAAATAAGAACATATTGCATTTACAGACAAGATTGTCTAGCATGGAAAACATAAAACTTTTTCTGATTAAAAATCTATTTTCGTTATACTGTGGCTGGCATGATCAAATGTAGCACTACAATTTCTTACTCTGAAATAATGCTTAAATAAATAAAGCTGTAATTATATAGTTTTTAAAATAAGTAAGTTGGGGCATATATTACTCAAATAATGGATTATTATAAATTTCTTTTAACAGAATTGCTTGCATCTATTACTGCTTTTTTGTTATTTACTCTGTTGCCATTTCTACTGAAAACACTTCACTTAATATATCCTAGGTAATTGCCCTCCTTCCTGCTGCCTTCATGTGAATCTAATACATTTAATTCCTATACACTAACCAGAGTAATATTTTACAGAAGTCAACAAAAAAGTATCTTATTTTCCGAAGAGCATTAAACAGTTGATGTGTTAGCTATTGTTTCATATTAAATTATAGTCATTTCCAGTATAAGTAGCTTGATTCTTACCAGGCTACTGATACAACTGGATTTCACACAAAAAGAATGTTTAATAGATAGAAATTTCAATTTATACATTATTGTATAGTTGGAATATATTATGTACATTTCAGAACTGAAGTGGCGGGAGTTAAATCCAGACGGTTGTGTATCTGCCTCTGTTTCTATAATGGGCAAAGTCTGTCACGTTCATCAAAATGCCATATTTTAAAATCCATATGGATTGCACAGAGCAAATTTAATATACTATATTCTGTATTCAGTCCAAGAGCTAGCATGGTGTAATGGTTAAGGTGCTGGACTGGGAGCAGGGAGACCCAGGTTCTTATTCTGCCTTAGGCATAGAAGCCAGTTGGGTGACCTTGGGCTCTCTCTCAGACCTTATTGAAGAAATATAATTAATGTAGGGTCGGGTCTGCATAGTTACCATTTTAGAACGGTGGGGAGGGAGAAAAGAGAGAGTAGGAGGTAGGAAAGAGGAGAAGAGGAAGGAAGAGGGATAGTAGAGGGAGAAGGAAGGTGTAGGGTGGAGGGAGGAGTGGATGTAGATAAGAGAAGGAGAGGAAGGTTTGGAAAGTAAAAGAAGGTAGAAGAGGGAAGAGTGTTAAAAAGGGTGGTGGTGACTGGGCAAGCCCGACTAATTGTATATAACTGTACATTGGATGAATTATTTGATATGATTGTAAAAATAAAACTTTTTATAAAAAAAAAAAAAAAAATTTATATTTATATAATTAGAAATAACATATAATTTTATATATGGAATATAACAAGATTGTTATAAAGGCAGCAGGAGTCGTCTACATTCTGCTTGTTATCACTCAAAGAGGACTGAGGAGCAAAGAAGAGATGAATGGCATTAAGGTGCCTTTTCACTTTAACATTGTGTTAGTGTAGTGTAGTGTAGTTACTGTTACAGAGGAAATAAAGGTTTGCACAAGAAATATAAGGAAAAAAAAGGACACATTATCAGTTTCATTGCAATTGCCGCCTGCCCCCCATTTCTGGATTTAACTGGTGGCAAATGGCACGGGGTGTACCTGCCATATGCTGCCTATTTAATAGATGAAAACGTCATTCAGTTTGTCTTCACTGCTGTTGATCTGGGTGTTGCATTGATTTTGTAACCACCACAACATATCAAGAGTTTACAGTTCAGCAAACTGTGTGAGGGGTGATGAAGGACTATATTCTAATCCATGCATGTAAGGCATAATTTTAATGAGAGAAAGAAAATCATACTGACATATCACTTTGTAAGCAACGAGGATGGCTACAGATTATTTAATAACCCAAAGGTCTTCAAGAGGTGAATAGTGGGGTAGGAGTGGGGGCAGGGGGGAAAAATCTGTAAACATTTCTTGCTTGGAGTGCAATCTGGCCTAGGGTTAGCCATGCTTATAAAGATGCCATTGCAGATTAAATCCTGCTCAGGGGCCTGTCATCTGTCACATATTGTTGGGCTTACAATATACAAAACTATGCATCTGCAACACTGGAAAGTTTTCATCCGAGAAACTTTATAGGTTATTTCAGTTTTATCATCAAAGAGACTTCTGAAGGCAAACAGATGGCAGGACACCAACTTCCCAAAGGCATCAAATATGCTTCACGGCTAACAAAAGTTTCGGCCAGAACATATCCCTTAAATATTTCAATGCAAATATTGTTGTAAGATTCATAGATTCACTAAACTGCAGTCTATGCAATATATTGAAATATTAGGTTTTGCATTCATACAGAAACAGTTTTTCAAACAGTTGGTGCATTTGTTTGTTAGCTCATTTCCTAACTCTCTAGAGAAATAAGGTATATGGCTAATATGCTATCTACAATATCATGAACTTTATATTCCATTTGGAAAATCCTTGATGCTATTTACAAATATGGGAAGTTACTTTATCGCGAGTCAGAAGCAAGTGATTTGCCTAAATATATCACAGGAAAGAAAAAAAATGTATCTAATACTGAATGTCCTATTTTTATATTAGAAATTATGATGCATCCAGTAATACGTTTTCTGTACAGTTCTCTAATGTCAGTTAAAATAAAAAATTTAGCTTGAATTGTTACAAAGTATCAACCTGGAATTGGAAATGCTCTACGTCAGAGGTCAAACTTGGCAACTTTAAGACTTGTGGACTTCAACTTTTAAGACCACAAGTCCTAAAGCTGTCAATTTTGAAGACCTCTGCTCTATGTTATTTCAATTATTTACCGTATTTCTTATCAGGATTGTATGTAGAAATGTCACAGAATTAACTTAAATTAGTAACCACTACTGTTTAAATAGTACACATTTCTGTAGCATCTTTGTAACTCAATAGTTTTTGCCAAGTTATGTTCTGGTAACTAACACAATATGCAACTAAATCCTCCAATAAGATTTGCAAGTAAAGTTGCTGAAAACGGCATGCCCATTTTTGTGGCAACTGATGGCTGATCCGATTGCATACCTTCTCTTTCCCATGAGAATCAACTAAGGAGACAGACATAATATGACAGATTTATTGTACATTTATTTTCAGTGTGCTTCTAATGTGTCAGAAATTCCAGCATGCAGAAATTCACACAAAAAACCCCCCTCTAAACATTGGCATAGAAAAAGAAATTTAGAAAAAAATGAAAGGGGGAAAAACCACATTTATTCAATATATTTTGAGCTTCCATCAAGCAAGTAATGAAGCAATATTTCTGCATATAGGAAAAGAAAAGAAAGAGAGAAAAAAAGACCCTGTATTGAAGTCAATCAGCCAAAGTTCTCATTCAGTCGGTCTATGATGATCACAATGAAACTGCAGCGACGAAACCCCCACCAATAAATGCTGAAGCCCAGGCTTCAGGAAGTTATCTTGCAATCTGTTGACAAGCATGTGGGCACAAGAATCTGTTTGGCATTTTCTCAGGATGAGGTTGTTTTTTTCCCTTTTTTAGAGTTTTCCATTTGCAAAAGCTGCCTCCTGAAATTGAGGGACAAATAGTTTGAAGTAAGCCCTAGAAAAATGAATAAAAAAGTTTATGTCAATAAAGATCAAAATAAGAACATATTGCATTTACAGACAAGATTGTCTAGCATGGAAAACATAAAACTTTTTCTGATTAAAAATCTATTTTCGTTATACTGTGGCTGGCATGATCAAATGTAGCACTACAATTTCTTACTCTGAAATAATGCTTAAATAAATAAAGCTGTAATTATATAGTTTTTAAAATAAGTAAGTTGGGGCATATATTACTCAAATAATGGATTATTATAAATTTCTTTTAACAGAATTGCTTGCATCTATTACTGCTTTTTTGTTATTTACTCTGTTGCCATTTCTACTGAAAAACACTTCACTTAATATATCCTAGGTAATTGCCCTCCTTCCTGCTGCCTTCATGTGAATCTAATACATTTAATTCCTATACACTAACCAGAGTAATATTTTACAGAAGTCAACAAAAAAGTATCTTATTTTCCGAAGAGCATTAAACAGTTGATGTGTTAGCTATTGTTTCATATTAAATTATAGTCATTTCCAGTATAAGTAGCTTGATTCTTACCAGGCTACTGATACAACTGGATTTCACACAAAAAGAATGTTTAATAGATAGAAATTTCAATTTATACATTATTGTATAGTTGGAATATATTATGTACATTTCAGAACTGAAGTGGCGGGAGTTAAATCCAGACGGTTGTGTATCTGCCTCTGTTTCTATAATGGGCAAAGTCTGTCACGTTCATCAAAATGCCATATTTTAAAAATCCATATGGATTGCACAGAGCAAATTTAATATACTATATTCTGTATTCAGTCCAAGAGCTAGCATGGTGTAATGGTTAAGGTGCTGGACTGGGAGCAGGGAGACCCAGGTTCTTATTCTGCCTTAGGCATAGAAGCCAGTTGGGTGACCTTGGGCTCTCTCTCAGACCTAATTGACATCGGACTCAGCAACAAGGTGGCCAGCAAAAAAACCCACCCAAATCAAAAACCAAAACCGTTGTCACATCACACATTGATGGCTTCACTATAGTAAACTAGAAATACATTAGGAGAGCAACAGTCTTCCATATTGTGTCTACTGACCAAAAGGCATGGATGACTAAATTTTAAAAAAAGAAAGAAATAATTTTGAGTAGACACTATTCTATTATTCCTTTCTGTCATTGCATTCCCCCTCATTCCATTAGGCTAGCTGTTTTACATATGAATCTCTCTCTCTCTCTTTCAGAAGTGAAGGTGCTTATAAATGACAATCTTGCTTGAATACTTACAAAAACTAGTCTGATCAAACATGCCAAAAATTCTAGGCATTTCTTAATGCAAAATCCTATGCCAAGGATCCAGGAAGGAAGACAAGAAGGAAGTAAGAAACCACTGAATGTCACAATCTGGAGAGAGGATTTAGCAGCATTTTAACTCCATATTGGAGGCTGATAAACTTGAGTAAACATAAACTCATAACATGAGAATATCTCAGGATATGTAGTCCATCGTCCAGAAAATCAAGGTTTCCATGTAGAACTAATCTACATTAAAAATGCTAAAGATTTTATTGCAGAAGGAGAAATACGATAAATAAACCTGTTACTTTATTTGAATTGTTCTACAATTTCAACCATTTTTAATATATATATATATATATATATATATATATATATATATATATATATATATATATATATATATATATTTGTTTTCATAGGTTTTCACAGGTATAGGTATGTAGGTCTTGGCATATTCGGGTCTTTTCCCATGTAAGGTTGAGAGTATCTTGGCCAAGATATTCTCAACCTTACACGGGAAAAGACCCGAAAATGCCAAGATCTACATATATATATGTATGTATGTATGTTTTCATAGGTTTTCACGGGTATAGGTATGTAGGTCTTGGCGTATTTGGGTCTTTTCCCGTGTAACTTCGCCTAGATTCTTTCAACCTTACACGGGAAAAGACCCGAATACGCCAAAACCTACACACACACACACACACACACACACACACACACACATACATTCTTTGACACGACATGAATCCCTTTATAACTGTAAGAGCAAATTTTGTGTGTATGTGTACGATATCTAAAATGTCAAGTTTTTATTTGAGCTCAAAGGAGCACCAAATGGAACACCAGGCTGAGCCCCATATTGCCCCCCCCAAAAAAAAATCTGGATCCTCATTTTACTGAATGAGGTAGAATGGAAGGCTGAGTCAACTTTGAGCCTGTCGCGGTTGAACTCCAGACTTTGGACAAAATTAACCTGCAATACTGAGTTCTAAACACTGCATTGCCTGGGCAGTGGTTAGAATGCAGTATTCATGGCCAGAGTAGCAAATAATCCATATCTTTCAGAATATTTTGAACAGTAAGATTCATAAGGGATAAGACATTAGGGGCTAACCTCTTCCTTGCACTTTTAGAAATTCTTAAAATATTAAAGACAATATTGAAGGTGAGGTATAAGATAATATATACTGTAGCCACATATTTATAGCTAAAAACAGATATCTCATAGTTATGTATCTATCCATAAACTGATTTCTTTAATAAAGGAATTAGATTCTTTGTCTAGTTTAAACTGGAGTAAATTAGATTTGAAGTATTTATTTACAACATTTATATTGCTGTAAATCTTAAATATATAATTGTGGGCAGCTCAAAACACAAAAGAGCACATTAAACAACTATGGAACTCACATTAACCAAAGCATTCTAAACAGCTGCCAAATCAGCTGCACCTTTATTGGGCTCAACAAACATCCTTGTCCAACTCTGGGGGGGAAAGTTAGGTGTTTACAGACCTGGAGATTTATTTAATTTATTTATTTATTTATTTAATCAAATTTTTATACCGCCCTTCTCCCGAAGGACTCAGGGCGGTTTACAGCCAGATAAAAACAAGACAACAAAATAAATACAGAATAAAATAATATTTAAAATACTTATTCAATTTGGCCCAGATTAAAAAATCTTTAAAACAATAAAACCCACTAAAATTAAAACCAGATAAAATCTAAAATCCTATGCCAGTCCTGCGCGGATGAATAAATATGTCTTCAGCTCGCGGCAAAAGGTTCGAAGGTCCGGAAGTTGGCGAAGTCCTGGGGGAAGTTCATTCCAGAGGGTGGGAGCCCCCACAGAGAAGGCCCTACCCCTGGGGGCCGCCAGCCGACATTGTTTGGCGGACGACACCCTGAGGAGTCCCTCTCTGTGAGAGCGCACGGGTTGGTGAGAGGCAATCGGTAGCAGTAGGCGGTCCCATAAGTAACCCGGTCCTAAGCCATGGAGCGCTTTAAAGGTAGTAACCAGCACCTTGAAGTGCACCCGAAAGACCACAGGTAGCCAGTGCAGCCTGCGCAGGAGTGGTGGCACATGAGAGCCACGAGCGGCTCCCTCTATCACCTGCGCAGCTGCATTCTGAACCAACTGGAGCCTCCGGGTGCTCTTCAAGGGGAGCCCCATGTAGAGAGCATTGCAGTAATCCAAGCGAGAGGTAACAAGAGTATGAGTGACCGTGCATAGGGCATTCCGGTCAAGGAAGGGGCGCAACTGGCGAATCAGGCAAACCTGATAAACAGCTCTCCTGGAGACGGTCGTCAGGTGATCTTCAAAAGACAACCGCCCATCCAGGAGAACGCCCAAGTTGCGCACCCTTTCCATCGGGGCCAGTGACTTGCCCCCAACAGTCAGCCGCAGCTGCAGCTGACTGTACTGGGGTGCTGGCATCCACAGCCACTCCGTCTTGGAGGGATTGAGCTTGAGCCTGTTTCTCCCCATCCAGACCCGTACAGCTTCCAGACACGGGGACAGTACCTCGATAGCTTCGTTGGGGTGGTCTGGGGTGGAAAAGTACAATTTAGTAGTTTGTGTATTTTTTTGCCAGATTGAGGCTTGTTCTGCTACTGCCATTTTTTCTTTCTTTTCTTTTCCTTCCTTCCTTCCTTCCTTCCTTCCTTCCTTCCTTCCTTCCTTCCTTCCTTCCTTCCTTTTCTTTCTTTTTCTCTCTCTGTTGCTATCTAGCTACAGTATCCAATCTATCATCATGTATTGATCAATCAAATTTGTATAGCCACTCATCTTATAAAAAGCAATTCTAAATGACATACAAAAATTTAATAAAATAATAAATGTAAAAAGTTATAAAAATATAAAGTATTATAAAAATATACAAACCCTGGGCTAAAGGATAAAAATGGCTACCTCAGCAATGGAACTATCTAAGCATGTCTCAGGTGGGAACCTGAGTCCCAGGCCTTAACAGTCTACCAGAATGTGAAAAGGGATGGAGACAATCTAATCTTGACAATGTTCCATAAGGCATCCTCTACAGCAAAGAAGACACATCTCTTAGGACTCATCAAATGTAGGCTCTTAGCTGATGGTGCATGCAGTAGGCCTTCTCTGCCAGATCTAACCGGGTGGCTAATTGGCAGAGGTGGTCCATCAGATAGCCTGGTCTCAAACCATGAAGGTTTTTTTGTGTGTGGTAAAGTATTTCTTTCATTTGCCTTTTATTCCTCACTACTCGCTTTAGAGTTATGAAAGAAAAAAAATTGACCCTGTCCTGCATGCAATGCTTCTTAATATTTATTAGAACAATATAGAGTAATTAAAGACTGTCATTTTGGAGATTAGACAAACAGAAGAAATAGAAGTTTTATGAAGATAACAACGACCTAACACATATAGAATTCACAGAAGATAATGTTGAAAAAGCCCTTCGCAACCTGAAACCATCATAATCTATTGGACCAGATGGACTATGTGCATACTTTTAAAAAAAACTTTCAATTAATATAGCTGAATTAATTAATATAGGCTAATAAAGGCTAATATAGGCTAATAAAGCCTTCAAAACTAGTTCCCTTCCAAAACTCTGGTCTCTAGCCACAGTCATCCCTATCTTCAAAAAAGGAGATCCAAGCCTAGTTGAAAATTACAGACCTATCTCTCTATGTTGTGTCTCATGCAAAGTAATGGAATCCATCATAAACCAATCCATTACACTCCACCTCGAAAAAAACAACCTTCTCTCTAATAAACAATTTGGTTTCAGAAAAAAATTGTCTTGTAACTTACAACTTCTCCACTGCAAAAACATATGGACTACCAACCTTGATCAAGGAAAAGCAATAGATGCAATCTACATAGACTTCTGCAAAGCTTTTGATTCAGTAGTACATGATAAACTACTCCTCAAACTAAAATCCAACGGCATTTCGGGACCTCTTCACAATTGGATAAATGCCTTCCTGTCAAACAGACAACAAGTGGTCAAAATTGGCAACGCTATATCAAATCCTGTTCCTGTCAAAAGTGGCGTTCCCCAAGGTAGGGTTCTTGGACCAACGCTCCTAGGGAACCTGAGACATAAATGATCTCTGTGACCTCATCTCAAGTTATTGTGTTCTCTTTGCTGACGATGTCAAACTATTTAATACCACTAATAATACTTCTACCCTTCAAGAAGACCTCGACTTAATTTCCGATTGGTCTAAAACTTGGCAACTCCAAATCTCAACCAGCAAATGCTCAGTCTTACATATTGGAAAAAAGAATCCCATCAACAAGTACAAACTTGATGGTCATTACCTTACTGACGACCCCCACCCTGTCAAAGATCTTGGAGTTCTCATATCAAATGACCTTAATGCCAAAGCCCACTGCAACTACATAGCAAAAAAGGCTCTAAGAGTTGTAAACCTAATTTTACGCAGCTTCTTTTCCAAAAACTCTACACTACTAACTAGAGCATACAAAACATTTGCCAGACCTATTCTTGAATACAGCTCATCTGTCTGGAACCCATACCACATCTCTGACATAAATACAATAGAACGCGTCCAGAAATATTTTACTAGAAGAGTTCTTCGCTCTTCTGAAAACAACAAAATACCTTATACCACCAGGCTTGAAATCCTGGGATTAGAAAATTTACAACTCCGTCGACTTCGACATGACCTGTGTTTAACACACAAAATCATCTATTGCAATATCCTTCCTGTAAAAGATTACTTCAGCTTCAATCGCAATATTACAAGAGCAAAAAATAGATTCAAGCTTAATGTCAACCGCTTCAAACTCGATTGCAGAAAATATGGCTTCTGTAACAGAGTTGTTAATGCTTGGAACTCATTACCTGACTCCATAGTCTCTACTCAAAATCCCAAAATCTTCAACCAAAAACTGTCTATTATTGACCTCACCCCATTCCTAAGAGGACTATAAGGGGCGTGCATAAGAGCTCAAAAGTGCCTACCGTTCCTGTCCTATTGTTCCCTTCATTATCAAATTAATATAGCTGATGCATATTTTTTACTTATATATATATATATTTTCTTCAAGATATGTTGTATTATTTATGACAAAGTTTGTTTATACTGTTGTGACAAAATGAAATTTAAAAAAAAGTTGACCTTGACATTCTTTTTTTTAAAAAGGCAAGCAAGGATACTATTCCCTCTGTTTCTGCTTTTACCTAAGCACTTATTTATAATCTTGGATTATTAGGACAGATTGTTCCCCAAAATCTCTGCTTAGGGCTCCTTGTTTAGTTCACCCTGCACTCTGCACCACCTTCCTGAGATGAAGAAAACACAATTAAAATACAAAAAAGACAATCAACCATCCAAAAAGGGAACAAAAAGACCAAAACACCTCCCACCAACAATCAACACCCAGATGAGCATAGATTAATTCAAAGATTAATATCGGACTGTCCATCAAGTAAACAATACCTCAATCAAGGAGTGCCAAACAAGCCAATAGTAAACAGCCCAACCAAGGAACTGCTAAGACCATCCCCTTCAACACTGTCAGGGTAAACCACTAGACTATAAACTGAGAGCAAACCTTTACTAGCACTGATTATATTATCTAGTTTGGGTACATACAACTCTTTCCTTTAAGCATTGTAAGCGAAGTAAGAATAAAACCTGGTAAACGGATTTCTCTGGCGAATGCGGGAGGTGCTTATCCTTTGGGACACCCTTGATCCACAGAGATTAAGTGACTAAAGAGCACCTCATCACTGGGGGCACAATTAGATAACAGGGTTGCATAGGAAATATAATATATGCAGCAAGAGGATTGTTCCCATTCTTGATAGAAAATAAAGAATAATTTCCTGATTGTATAAATGTTAAGAAAAGTTATACGTGGGGAGAAAAAGGGAGGGGGAAAGCACAATTATCAGCTAATAAGATTACTCTAAAACACAAGGGCAAAGGAAAGAGATGACAGTTCACCAAGAAAACCATCTGGTATGCACAAAATGTGGGTAGCCAATACTGAATCTTTCTGCAACTAGGAGAGAAAGCTGTACTGAGCATTCTATTGCCCTTCAACAGATGGAAATCGCTTTCAAATTCAGCAGAGTTTACAAAAAACTTCTGTAAAAGTAACACATTCACAGCAAAGGCATAGCCAATCTTTAAGAGCATTGAACTCTTCAGCAATTTTTATTTATTTTTAATCAGTTTGGGGTTTATAACACACCATACTATGAGATTATGTGGTTTAGTCTCATTTTTACACTTCTCTCCATAGAGACACCCATTTTCATGTAAAGCTTATACTAGTTCCTAACATTCTTTACATGTTGCTTTCCACTCTCCAGTTCAGAAATTCACTTTCTGAATTCTCTAAAAATTTGACATAATTTGACACTGAAAACTGGTCTGGTGTTGTAGCTTATATTGTACTCCTATGTTGAGAAATTTCATGTGCTATCCAAGCAGTTGCTTAAAGTGTCAAATTATGTGTCTGAAATTGAATGCAAAATCTTTGTGATCAGTACACACTCAAATCTTCCTCCCTCTCTCCTTTTGCTTTTTACAGTTACACATGCACAAATTTTGAAAAAACAAACATTGCCCTAGATTGCTTAACAGTGATGTGCATGTAACACTTAAATGCATTCACTAAATGCAGTACGAAGTGACAAAAATAACAATACTCAGATATCTAAAAGTTCGTATGATTTATACCCATGGTTTTTATCCTGAAGTATTTGTGTATACACTCTTGTTTATAAAATAAATAAGCAAAAGCAATCCAATAATATAATGTTGGTTTTATTAATACTCCTAAATGAAGTACTGCATTAAAGCTGTAGAGTACATCACATTTTCCAGGCCAAGAACCACACCTGGCATTTGAGAGGCCTAAAGGCACGCATAAAATAGTAGTAGGTGGATTAGGAGTGAGGGCAAAAGCTAAATATCTGATTTAATTTATATTTAATTAAAATAAAATACAGTTAATTTGAATATTTTTTCTATCACACCATAAATGGTAATTTAATAACTTCTTTAGACATTTCTAGGGCTGCCTCTAAAGCAGAGGTGGGGAACCAGACCTTTATGACTCGTGGACTTCAACTCCCAGAATTCCTGAGCCAGCTCTAAAGTATGGGAGACCAGATCAGGCTATACAGGATAGGCTTTTTCAACCTGAGTTCCCTTTAAATGTGTAGATTTCAGTTCCTAGAATCAGCATAGCCATAGGTGACAATTCTCGGCAAATCCACAAAATCTGGATGGCAGAGATGTATAATACCTGAAGTTCTAGGTAACCTAAAGACCTCAGGTTTTGCATCTCTGAGATATATCAAGTTGATCATCTCCCAAGAAATGGAAAATGGGAGGTATGGAAGGTAATAAGATAGCATCAGCTTCCCAAATATACTAGGCAGGAAACATACCAGATGAACTACTTCTGCTTTATTATAAGGCTACATTAATCGTATCTTGGAAGTCTGAAGGTACAAATCTCCCACTGTTTCCTATACCATCTGAGAAATTAGGAAGGGTCCCTTCTGAGCTTTCTTCTCCTCTTGGTATGCAGCTGCAGACTGCATCCTCACTAATCTGATGATTTTCCAGGTAGCATCTCCTTGCCCTGTTTCTCAAGCTCTTTTTCACATATCACTGCAGATGGAAATTGTGCCATTTTGGGTGACTTCTAGGACATTTACAAGAACTCAACAAACTTCTGCAATGCAAGCTTCCCAAAATTATATTGTTTGTGGGCAAGATTTATCATTAGCATAGCATTATTTTAAAATGTCCTTTAATTACTTAAAATGTACAATGTTAAAATGGACTCCACATAGTTTTGAGAGAACAGGCAGAAGGTATATGTAACTAAGCAGATATGGTATCTAGAATAGCAGTTTTCCAATAGATGAAGAAATGTCACAGGGCAGAGGGTGTAGATTTATTCTCCGTATCACCTGAGGGTAGGAGAAGGATCACAGAGCTCTTAAACAGAGCTTCTGACCTTATGAGTGCTCCATCACTGGACATTTTCAAGAGATGACTAGGCAGTCGTTTGGCATTTGAATGGTATGAGGATTCCTGCTCTGGGCAGGGATTGGACTACCTGACCTCCAAGATACCTTTCATCTCAACAATTCTATGAAACTCTTCCTTTTTAATCACACTTACGTGTTTTGAGTTGTTCTTATTATTAGGGTTACTTACTGCACAGAAATGTCTAAAGCAGATATCATGATCTTCTGAATACATATGTGCAAATATAAACTCTAACACAGGGGTCCCCAACCCCTGGTCCATGGCATGCCAGAAACTGTGCCACACAAACAAGCAAAGCCCCATCCACAGCATGCAGGCAGCATGAGAAACCACTAGTCCACGGAAAAATCTCTCTCTGTGGAACAGGTCCCTGGTGTCCAAAGGTTGGGGGCTGCTGTTCTAACACTATCAGGAAATAAATCAAAGCAGACAGGATAGCAACTAAAAATGCAGGATGTAAAAGTGATTCCCCAGAAACTAATGAAGAAGTTTGGTTCACACATTACTTTTCATCTCTCATGAAATCCCCCCACCCTTACCTGAATAACATTCTAGGTTTCAACTACATAGCAATCAATCTCAACATAACCAAACATTATAAGTAATACAACAATTGAACTCCTCCTGTACATTTCAGCCATTCTCCAGTAAATAACTTGTACTAAATAAAACTTATATAACATTTATTTGAAAACGAGACAAAATTTGCCATATTTTCCTTGGGCTGGGGAAGCTGGAAGTGGGGGAAACCTATTTTTCCTCTTTGCTAATTTGGAGGATTTTGGCCAATTTTTGTTTTAATGATTTACTCTTTAATTTGTTTTATATTGTCAGTCTTTCTGGCTTCATGACTATATTGAAGGCATTATTTCTGTCCTATTATTCTGCTTTAAATGTTAAGCCATTTGGGGAAAGATTGTGTTTTAATGGAGAATTATTCTGAATGGGTTGGTATGAACAATTTGAGTTGTTGGAGTTGAAAGGCTGGATGACACAGCCATTAAGAACAACATGTTTCTGTACCTGTGGAATTCATTACACTGTAAAGAAATTAAGTAACTGAACTGTACCTGCTATGTTCAAAGATGCTGCATTTTGACTTCATTTTATTAGTCTTCTAGAAAGAATGTTTTGTTGAAGAGTAAATGCATGAATAAAATCTGCAACAGATCACTTGTTGGTTATATAAAATGTGACCTTACAGAATACTGGGAAAACATATTATCATGACTCTTAAAGGAGGAGGAATTTACAAGGATCAGAAAAAGTAATAGAAACAAGGAATGACCCTATACTCTCTGGGATAGCTTAGGATGGCCATAAAATACTGCATTTTATACTCTGTACTGCTAGAGAGGAACACCAACTTCTTTTAAAAAAGGTAGGTAGGTAGAAAACTACTGCCATTGTTATTACACTGGCAAGGAATCAAGACACCATTTTCCTTTCAGGATTATGCTAAGGGAGTGTGACTCAAGATCTTTTTTTTTTTTTTGAATTTATATCCCGCCCTTCTCCGAAGATTCAGGGCGGCTTACATTGTGTAAGGCAATAGTCTCATCCTATTTGTATATTTATATACAAAGTCAACTTATTGCCCCCCCAACAATCTGGGTCCTCATTTTACCTACCTTATAAAGGACGGAAGGCTGAGTCAACCTTGGGCCTGGTGGGACTCAAGCCTGCAGTAATTGTAACTGCAGGCAGCTGTGTGTTAATAACAGGCTACATTAGCCTGGTGAGCCACTTCCCAGCTCCTCTTGTTCTTCCAAAACATGCCCAATAAAACTCTGAAACTCTGGAAAGATCATTGGTAGTTCACTTCCTTCTATCCAGGACATAGCATATAAGCTATGCTTAAGCAGAGTCTGCAGCATTGTCTGGGACATTACACATCCTCTTCATGACCTGTTTTCCTTGTTACCTTCTGGGAGGAGGCTTCGTGGTATCCAAAGCAAAACATCTAGATTCAGTCACAGGTTTTTTCCACATAAGCATCAACCTTGTGAATTCTTAAGTTTCCTCTTTTTTGCCACGTATTCAAAATGGAAAGTGAGATGTGTGTGTGAAGGTATATATTTATATATGTATATAGCATGTGCGTATGTCTGTAATGTATTTGTTTGAGTAGATATACACTTTCTCTTGAGAGCAGGCAACAGAATTTCATTTTTAATGTGGGCTGGTGTGCTTGCAGTAAAAAAATGACAATAAAGTTATCTTACCAACCACAGAGATAATGGAAAGCAAAAAACAAACAAACAAAAGCTCAGGAGTTGTCCAAACAAATGACCTTTCATATACTATGTATTAGAGTCCCAGAGATATATATCTGCCTCAAGAATCAAGAACTAATTTTAAGCATTTTAAGTTCTAATTCTAAGAAAAATATTCATATAATGTAACACTAATCTTTTTTATCATTTACTGTTTAAGCTCACAGACTATCACAGAAATCTCTTTTTTCTTGCTGAAAAGCATGCAACAGAGAAAACTGAAGATTTATTTACATGTTTAAGCTTTTCATATGTTAGAATTAAAAAAAACTTCTAACTGATGGAGTAAAAATAGTTGAAGGAGTTTTAATTTGAAGTGAAACCCAATGTTAAGAGTAGACAACTCATCACCAGGACAATATGTCTTAAACCCAATTTTCAACAGCAATTGACAACAGATTGTGGAATCATCAGCATTATATAACTTCCCATTCCTTCCATAAGAACACTGACTGTTTTACAAACAGTGTTACTTGGGGCAGGCTCAACTGATTTGAATTAATTTGGACTAATTTGGATCTGCCCATAATTGATGGGTTTTCAAGAAATATATAAAATGTTTCTAATACATTTATTACTCTTAATTAGTTTACAGCATCCAAGTCCCTAAAAGCCCATTTCCAGAGTTATCTTTTAGCAGAAGCAATGGTAAATTATGGACATTTTACTAATAAAGGAGAATATTTCTAGCTCAGGGTTGAAATGAGGGGTCCTTGGTGCTCTTTGAGCTTGGTTATTTTCTGTACAATAGCACTGATGATGTTACTTAGTTTGGGTAATGAAACGTCTGCAAGAAAACCAGCAAGCTCAGAGAGCACCAAGGACTCCTCATATGAAGATTTTAGAATGGGAAACCTGGAAGATGATAGTTCTCTGTGGAAATTAAGGAGAACTGTGCCAGACCAGGCTATAGGCTCATGTAGTCCAGCATTCTGTATATCATAGTGGTAGCTAGGCTCATTTGGGAATCTCACAGATCTGCATTAGAAAATGATGTGGATCCCAGCACAATTGCAGGTAGTCCTCAACTTATACCAGTTTGTTTACTGACCATTCAAAATTACAATGGCATTGAAAAAAAAATGACTTATGAGCATTTTTCACACCTATGACTGTTACAGCATTCTCATGGTCACATGATTTACGTTCAGTTGCTTGACAACTGGTTCTTATTTATGACGGTTGCAGTGTCCTGGGGTCCTGTGACCATCTTTTGCGACTTTCTGACAAGCAAAGTTAATGGGGAAGCCAGATTCACTTAACAACCCTGTTACTAATTTAACAACTGCAGTGATTTTATTAACAAAGGTGACAAGAAAAGTTGTAAAATGGGGCAAAACCCACTTAACTAATTTGTCACTTAGCAACACAAATTCTGGGCTCAATTGTAGTTGTAAGTCGAGGACTACCTGTATTCAATGCATAATGCAGTGTCTATGATTCAGGAAGTAGGAAACAGACATCAGTATTAGTTGCGATTACTATGTAGGCTGTCACTATTACAGCTGCTGGCGGCAACTTTTAGAGTTTAGTTATGTACAGTATGAAAAAAGAATTTTGTTTTGTTGGTCCCCAACTCCTGTGTCTAATTTCAGTGGATAACTGTCTTTCACCCTATCCATGTTATCAATGCCATGTATGAATTTATATAATCCTTAACGTATTCATTTCAAGCTAAAGAGACCCAACCACTCTAGCAAGAAAAGCCTAATGTTTTGTTGCCAGAAAAGAGGAAGAAGCAAACAGTTTCCATGGAAGGGGTCTGGAACGTAAAGCAGCTATGAGGTGAGGAGACTGGATGAAGAATACTGGATGGAAAAGATAGTATATATGTCAATAATAAAAGGTTGAAAGAATGATGCATAAATGAGGAGAGAAAATGATTCAAAGGACCAAGCAGTAGGGTTATTTTGGATCTGTTTGTAAGGAGATTGTTAGAGAAGCTGTATGAACTGAACATGTTTAATTTAGCAATAATTAGCAAGAGTATAATTCCACATAGTAAATGTATACAAAATGTAATTATCTGGCTTTTCCAAGTTAAAGGAATGGGAAACGCTTCTATGCCCATTCTAGAAAAAAAAATCCAAATGCAGTATTTGAACACAGCCATGGTTTATTTTGGTTACATAGCCAGCCAGGTATGTCAGTACTGTTTAGGTAGAAGGTATGTAAAGGTGCAAGGTTAAAGGTTCAAATTCATCCATTTTATAGCCCTGGTTTGAATAAAATGTGTTACGAACAATAAAACAATCATAGCATTTTTCTATTCTTCATTTCAGCATTATAATTAAGGTTTGAGGGTTAAATATGCCTTTAACATAATACGAATACTGTAGCAGTCTTCTCAATTATTTTGGTGCTTTTCACATTACCTAACCCGAATGGCATTTGCCAATTACAATGTATGCAAAGAGGCTTTCAATAGCAAATGTTTCTTAATTCAGACCATAATCCTCCTAATGGAAACCCTTCAGACCAGGGAAAAATGTGAACCATCTCACTCTCCTCATATATATTAGGTGAGAAGAAGCATTAAATTCAGGGCAGAAATCATAAGACTTGTGTCTTTGACCTATTCATTTCTGACTGTAATTATTATGTTGCCAATTCATAATAATGTCATGTTATATAAAGGATGTCAACAGCGGGGCCGCAAAGAGCACCCAAATTCTTGTAAATCCTGCTGACTATACACTTTCCGAAGCTCAGTCTGGTAATTCCAAAGGCTTTATAGTTCCCTGATCTTGCTGCAACTTGTCAGGAAACAAAGAAAACTTGTTTTGAAAATGCTTGCCACCCACAGCAGTCTGTTCTTGGGCATTTGCAAAGATAGGACCAGCCCTTCCCTGACCACACATAGTCTGGCTGGCTGTTTTTTGTGTAACTCCCAGTAATTAACCTTGAAAGACACAAAGAATAGATAATTCAATGCTCTCAAAAGACACAGGGCCACAAGCCTCCCAGAGGCTCTGACCTACAGACACACTCAAGGTGCCTCGGATGGTTAGATATAGAAAGAGAAAAGACGGAGTTGATTTCAAGATATTCAGTTACATAATGAATAATGAAACCTGAACAATCAAGTAAAAATAACAGAATGAAAGTGATTAGGCAGAAAGATTAAATGCAACATGTAGAAACCGATCCTCAAGAGCGGCTTTAGGTACAGCAGAGACAGCATTCTGCGTGGCTGCATGGAAAGTGGAATGACTCCCGTCACTCCTTGTAAAAGGCAGCTCTCGCTGATCCTTCCATCTCCAGTGGGGCAGAAACAAAACCTTTAGAGCTCCTATGAACTCTTGGAAAAAAGGAATAAAAATAATGACAAAAAACAAGTGGCACATTCATAGCCCTTAAAAAAAACAAAACTTTAGGATGAACAGTGAAATATCAGTTTATGCTGCACCATAGGGAGAAAGTTTTAAACTCAGATAAAGAGCTAACAGAAAGCTTTTGAAGCCACACATTTCAGACGTTTTTGGTGTGTTGGTACAAGAAATAAATTTACCCTCTTTCGTTCAAATATATAATGAGAGGTGCACAATCATACAATCTCCCAAATGCAACAATAGCTAATACCCAGAAATGATTTGATTCTGACTCTGATTTTGGAGCAGACTGCCATTCTACCCTGTTTCCCCCACAAATAAGACATCCCCTGATGGTATGTCTGTGTTCTGCTTCCCCTTTTCTGTCCTCTTCTGGTCCAACCTCTGCATAATATGCCTAACAGGTTGCTGGATAAGGAGGCCTGTAAAGTTTAGCTTATGCTCCAACACGTTGGTGATAAAATGGCTGAAATGCTCATGGGAAAATGGTTTAAGAAACACTTAATATGCAATTCCTTAAATCATCATAGCAATGTCTGGGCTAAATTAAGGCTTAGTGTTGTGACTGGCTGGACTTGGCTCAAAAGTTCTAGATCCGTGATGGCAAACCTATGGCACGCGTGCCACAGGTGGCATGCATAGCCGTATCGGTGGACACGTGAGCTCAGCTCCGATGCGCCACCTGATTTTCAGGCCTTCTGGACCCACCAGAAGTAGGGAAACAGGTTGTTTCCTGCCTCTGGAAGGCTAAGGGTGGTGGTGGGGAAAGCCAGTTTTTCTCTCTCCCCAGCCTCCAGCACCTTTCTAGGAGTCTGGGGAGGGCAAAAATGGCCTTCCCCACCTCCCTGGAGGCCGAAAATGGCCCATTTGCCAACTTCTGGTGGGACCGGAAGGCCCGTTTTTTGCTCTTCCCAGCCTCCAAAGCCCTTCTAGGAATCTGAGGAGGGCAAAAACAGTCTTCCCCACCTCCCCGAGGCCCTCCGAAGGCAAAAATGGCCCATTTGACAACTTCCGTTGGGACTGGAAGGTCTGGTTTTTGCTTTCTTCAGCCTCCAGAGCCTTTCTAGGAGTCTGGGGAGGGTAAAAATGGTTTTCCCCACCCCCCAGAGGCCCTCTGGAGGCCGAAAACAGCCATCACATGCCAGGAGCGGGGAGAACAAGGGTGGGGTCACGTGCGCATGCATGGGGGCAGGGCCTATAGAATTATGGGTGTGGCCACGTGCATGTGCTCCTGGCACACGATGGGAAAAAGGTTAGCCATCACTGTTCTCGATTCTAGAAACAAAAGAAGACAAGCAAGTCAGCCAAATAGGAAATGACCCACAACGCTGCCAGATTTGGGACTAAATTCAGCACCCATTTGGAGGAATTCAATTTTGTAGAGCAAATCACAATATGATTTAGCGTTTGCCCAATGGTGATTCACTGATACTGAATCTCTTCATACATTCTTTGGTGACAATTGGTAACTTTGAAACTCTAAATAATAAATAAAGAAGGCATACATTTTCCATCTCTTCTAATAGAACAAGCTTAAATGCTTGCTGTTTTCTTGTCTCTCTATATGCAGAATGGTTTAAAGTGCTGTCTTTTTCCACAATGGTTAGTCAGATAAACAGTGAATATAAAACTTCAAACAGCAATTGTTTTAAATGTGGTTTGATAAACTGCGTCACATTTCATAACAGGATTATTGTAACATGTTATTATATACCCAAGCATCCCTGTGATCCAGAATAGAAACTTGTTTTTTAACATTAACCTAATACACAAAGTTCATGAACATTCCAAGGTCACATACAACATTTCAAATATATTTTTAAAAAGAAGCATTAAGTGAAAGTTTGAAGTTAGAAGTTAGCTCAGATTTTTTTTAAAAAAGGTCTCTTAACTTTATCTGTAAAAGTCCTATGTTCAAGAAAAAAAAATCTTATGTGTCAATTCCTGTGTTTTTCACTTAGATTTTAAACCGTAAACTGTTTTAAAAAGTTGGTACAGTTTCTGTTTCAGCACAGATACAAGAGCCAACATCCCAACCAGTCTGCTGAGATATCCTTGATCCCTTTGCTGATAAGAAGACCATGTTTTGTTTTGTTTTGGTTTTTTTTTACATTTATACCCTGCCCTTCTCCGAAGACTCAGGGCGGCTTACATTGTGTTAAGCAATAGTCTTCATCCATTTGTATATTATATACAAAGTCAACTTATTGCCCCCAACAATCTGGGTCCTCATTTTACCTACCTTATAAAGGATGGAAGGCTGAGTTAACCTTGGGCCTGGTGGGACTTGAACTTGCAATAATTGCAGGCAGCTGTTGTTAATAACAGACTGTTTAGCAGTCTGCGCCACTCAAGGACCCACTCAAGTCATTAGTTTTGTGTCTCTTTCTGTAAGTCCCTTGGTTGTTTATATTGGTCTTGGTTGTAATATTTGACAGTTTCACCAATATGTGTTGTCCACTCATTAAAAGTGACAGTGCCTTCTGGGCCAGCTGTACTGACTTTAAATGGAGTTGGTTGATAATCAGTGTAATCTCTGCACAGGGTCACAGTCTTTGCACTGAGGGCTCCACACTCCATCAGGCTGATGTCTGTAGTAATGTGACCCTGAGTAGCATTCTCCATGGCTACTTTGCTTAGCACTGTAACACACAAGTAGAATCCGAAAATTTTGGTCTGGAATGGGAGAAACTACAAAAAAGATCCAGAATGGTTATGTCTAAGGTTATGTCTAAAACTATAACCCATTATAATTTTTCTAATGTCATGAGAATTGGTTTTCTGGATACTATGCTCTTATTGCTCCCTGTATGTACTCATCGGGAAAAACGAGCTCCTCTCTTCCATGCTGTTGATGACTCCTAGATGCAGAATCTTTTCAAGGATACCAGCAAATTCTTCTTGAAGTTCACCTGGCGGTACTAAGGTTGTTCACGTAGAAGGGGAGTTAATTAATTAGAAAATTAAATGTCCAGTTAAGCACAGATGTGGTACTTTGTGTCCAGAAGTCTTCTACCAGCGTCTGTGTCACTTTGGTGTAGAGAGACAAGTCCAAAGGGGAGCATTCTGAACTAGAACCAATTCTTTCAGTATGCAAAGTAGAACAATGGATCTTGTACAGAAACTAATGAACTGGTAGTATGGCTTGGTGTGAATATAAAAGTATGCTTTGCCAAGTCCATCAAGATTAAAAAAATTATTTATTTATTTATTTATTTATTTAATCAAATTTTTATACCGCCCTATCTCCCGAAGGACTCAGGGCAGTTTACAGCCTGATAAAAACACAAGAATAAATACAACGTAAAAACAATATTTAAAAAACTTATTGAATTAGGCCAGTTTTAAAATTATAATTAAAATAATAAAAACTCCATTTAAAAGCTAAATTTAAAAATTTAAAAATTAAAATTCTAGGCCAGTCCTGCGCAGATAAATAGATGTGTCTTAAGCTCGTGGCGAAAGGTTTGAAGGTCAGGAAGTTGGCGGAGTCCTGGGGGAAGTTCATTCCAGAGGGTGGGAGCCCCCACAGAGAAGGCCCTTCCCCTGGGTGTCGCCAGCCGGCACTGCCTGGCGGACGGCACCCTAAGGAGTCCCTCTCTGTGAGAGCATACGGGTCGGTGGGAGGCAATCGGTGGCAGTAGGCGGTCCCGTAAATAACCCGGCCCTATGCCATGGAGCGCTTTAAAGATAGTAACCAACACCTTGAAGCGCACCTGAAAGACCACAGGTAGCCAGTGCAGCCTCCCATGGTGTCACATGGGAGCCACGAGCGGCTCCCTCTACCACCCGTGCAGCTGCATTCTGAACTAACTGGAGCCTCCGGATGCTCTTCAAGGGGAGCCCCATGTAGACAGCATTGCAGTAATCCAAGCGAGAGGTCACGAGCGCATGAGTGACCGTGCATAGGGCATCCCGGTCGAGGAAGGGGCACAACTGGCGAACCAGGCGAACCTGGTAAAAAGCTCTCCTGGAGACGGCCATAAAATGGTCTTCAAAAGACAGCCGTCCATCCAGGAGAATGCCCAAGTTGCGCACCCTTTCCATTGGGGCCAATGACTCGCCCCCAACAGTCAGCCGCAGCTGCAGCTGACTGTACCGGGGTGCCGGCATCCACAGCCACTCCGTCTTGGAGGGATTGAGCTTGAGCCTGTTTCTCCCCATCCAGACCCGTACGGCTTCCAAACACCGGGACAGCACTTCGATAGCTTCGTTGGGGTGGCCCGGGGTGGAAAAGTACAGCTGAGTATCATCAGGGTACAGTTGGTATCTCACCCCAAAACCACTGATGATCTCACTCAGCGATTTCATATAGATGTTGAACAGGAGAGGCGAGAGAATCGACCCCTGTGGCACCCCACAAGTGAGGCGCCTCGGGGTCGATCTCTGCCCCCCTGCCAACACCGTCTGCGACCGATCAGAGAGGTAGGAGGAGAACCACCGATAAACGGTGCCTCCCACTCCCAAACTCCCCAGCCAGTGCAGCAGGATACCATGGTCGATGGTATCGAAAGCCGCTGAGAGGTCTAATAGGACCAAGGCAGAGGAATAACCCCTATCCCTGGCCCTCCAGAGATCATCAACCAATGCGACCAAAGCCGTCTCCGTGCTGTATCCGGGGCGAAAGCCGGACTGGAACGGGTCTAGATAAGACAGTTTCATCCAGGTACCGGGGTAATTGACATGCCACCACACACTCTACAACCTTCACCACAAAGCGAAGGTTGGAGACCGGACGATAATTTCCTAAAACAGCCGGGTCCAGGGAAGGCTTCTTGAGGAGGGGTCTCACTACCGCCTCTTTCAAGGCGGCAGGGACAACCCCTTCCAGCAAAGAAGCATTTATAATCCCCCGGAGCCAGCCTCATGTCACCTCCTGTGTGGCCAGCACCAACCAGGAGGGGCACGGGTCCAGTAAACATGTGGTGGCATTCAACCTCCCCAGCAACCTGTCCATGTCCTCGGGAGCCACAGGATCAAATCCATCCCAAACAGTCTCAACAAGACGAGTCTCCGACATCTCACCTGGATCCACCCAATTTTGATCCAAACCATCCCGAAGCTGAGCGATTTTATCGTATAGATAATCACTAAACTCCTCGGCACGCCCTTGTAGCAGGTCATCCCGCACCCCCTGTTGAAGAAGGGAGCGGGTCACCCGAAACAGGGCGGCCGGGCGGTTATCTGCCGACGCAATGAGGGAGGAGACGTAAAAACGCCTCGCTTCCCTCAATGCCACTAGGTAGGTCCTACTATAAGACCTAACTAGTGTCCGATCAGCCTCCGAACGGCTGGATCTCCAGGCACTCTCTAGGCAACTTCTCCGGCGTTTCATCCCCCTCAGCTCCTCAGAGAACCAAGGAGCTGGCTGAGACCTACGCCGGGTCAGAGGCCGCAAAGGCACGACACGGTCTAGAGCCCCAGCTGCGGCCAGTTCCCAAGCTGCGACTAGTTCTTCAGCCATGCTGTGGGCAAGATCCTCAGGGAACGGCCCAAGCTCCGTCAGGAACCTCTCTGGGTCCATCAGGCGCCTGGGACGGAACCAACGTATTGGTCCCGTCTCCCTGCAGTGTTGAGTGGCGGTCCGAAAGTCCAGACGAAGGAGAGAATGATCTGACCATGACAACAGCTCAGTAACTACATCTCCCAAAACCAGATCACTGTCCAGAGATAAAAATCAAATCCAGTGTGCCTCCCCCAATGTGGGTAGGGCCATCAACTACTTGTCAGGTCCAAGGCCGTCATGGAGGCCATTAACTCCCGAGCCGACGTCAATGACATGCCGGTGGATGGCAGGTTAAAGGCATTATCTAGCATAATGCCTTCAACCGAATCCATCATATGTTGTCTGAAGTCTAATTGTCTGCAATACACAATTCAGAATGCCTTTCCAAGTTTAATTTTTTTTTTGGCATTATGAACAGAAGGGAAGATATGTCAGAGAAATATTCCTGAAAGTATTCCACTGGATCAATGTCCACCAAGTGATTTATTGCTTCCTTCATCCTGAGTTACTTCTCATTGTTTTGAACATGGGTGATGGCAGAAGCCTGCCTTTTGATTTATTTTTTTTGTGAATTCCAGAGTATATCTTTAATAATTAGCATTTATCTGTCCCTACGTGTGTGCTTCCAAGGGCTCTGGAATTTCAGCAGGCTTCTACTTTTCTGGAAGGAGAGTTACATCAGCACAAAAACAATTTTCTTTGGAATTTGCCTTCTCTTCCTTGTCTGGTGGTGTTTACAGAACTCTAGCATGTGTTTCTTATCTGCTTCTTGCTTGAAAAATATTTGACATGGTTTTTGCATTGAAATGAAAAAGACTTGTATCTCTTTCGCTAATTCCTCAGGACTGCCATGCATAGATGTCTTTTTAGCCTTATTTCCTACAAAGACGGACAGGAGATTCCATAAACAGTTTTTTTTAAAAAATTTTAGAATTGTGTTAGCTGGGGAGGTTAGTTCTTGATTGGTGGTCCATCTTCCAATGCTACAGCTGCAGACCCTATCATGCTGCTATTCCCAAAGCTATGGATCTGGCTGCTATTTGTAAGGAGTCCATATATATAAAACATCCCTGAACAAAGCTATTCTGACAAGTTGCTTTATGTCTTCTTTGGGGCATTTAATTTCTTATAAGATGAAAAATACAGCTTATTTGCTAGATAAGTTTTAACCCCAAGTTTAGCTGATTTGACCAATTTTTCCATTATTATCTCTTTTATTCATTTAATATGAAATCCAGTCAACTGATCATTTAAAAATGTGTCACAAATACCACTGACTGGTGCTAATGGTTGATACAGGTTGTTGCCATTGTCCTAGTTATCAATCAAGTATCTTCTTAAAATATATGATGTTTCAAGTAGCTCAGTTTTTTGCAGTTCTGCTGGTGTTATTACAGGAAGCTGCAATTTCTTGATGTGTTTTGTAAAATTCTTGGACATGGTACCAAGTGCCCCGATGAAAATGGGTATCTCTGTTACATGTTTCATCCATAGCCGTGTAGTTTCGATGGCCAGGTTGTGATATTTCATGATTTTTTCCAGTTCTTTTTCTTCGACTCTGGTGTCTCCTGGTACAGCGATACCAATAAATTGTACGCTTCGGCCCTCGACAACCTTGGTATCTCGCGTGTTGTGTTCCAAATGACAATCCATCTGTATTAGAAAGTCCCACAAGATCTTCACTGTCTCACTTTCAGTAACTTTTTCCACTTTGTGCTCCCATAACTTTTCGGATAGAGGTATGTTGTATTTTTTACATAGTGACCAGTGGACTAATTTAGCAACTCGATTATGTCTAGCTTTATAATCAGTTTGCACGATTTTGCTGTGCTCACATATTAAGTGTGAAACAGTTTCAACTTTGTAGTTGCAAAGTCAGCAGTTTGGATTGTCAGTGGATTTTTGTATCTTCGCTTTCATGGCATTAGTTTGTAGTGCTTGTTCTTGAGCAGTAAGTACTAAACCTTCAGTTTCTTTCTTGATGGTTCTTCTCTTAAGCCATTAAGAGCCATTAATTATTATTATCATCATCATTATCATCACCACCACCACCACCATCTTATATCACTTATCTCTCCTATTAAGCGACTCTAGGCAGCTTACAGATTTTAAAAGACAAATAGAAAAATGATTAAAATACTAATTTATGCTAATTAAATATTTAAAGCTGTGCAAAAAACTGGGCTTGAGCGATGGATGGCACGGAGCTGAGGTCTTCTTACCCTTTCAATCATCTCCAGCGGGGCCCCAAACCAACCAGCAAAACCAAATTTAAATACCCTTTCAGGAGGCCAAAAGGGTGAGAGCAGTTGTCATCTCTGGTGTTAGAACAGGGGTAGTCAACTTTTTTATACCTACCACCCACTTTTGTATCTCTGTTAGTAGTAAAATTTTCTAACCGCCCACCGGTTCCACAGTAATGCGCCGTGTATCGGCGTCTGCGCATGCCTCTTGCGCACCATGGACTGGGTTTGGGGGAGACGCCAGCTACCAGCTCTGCTTGTCTGTTACAGCTGGGTGGTGTCGGGGGAGATGCGCGAGCTATTCTGGGATGAGGCTCTTTTGTTTGTAGTCGCACTATAACGCCATTTAGTTTCACTTATGTAACGTGAACTAAATTTATGCGCTGGCGATACAAATAATATATTTTCAGAAATTTAAATTGTCACGGGGAATTTTATGAAAACCTAATGAGAATGTTTTTAAATAATGCTATGAAATTTTTTTAAAAAGTCAGTTAAATTAAAAAAAAGGAAAGTGCTTCAGTATCAGACAAAACCCCTACCGCCCACCATGAAAGCTAGGATGCCCATTAGTGGGCGGTAGGGACCAGGTTGACTATCACTGTTAGAATGTTCCACAGGGACAGGGCCAACATAGAAAAAGCTCTTCTCCTTGACCTGCCTGCTTAATTCCTTAACAGATGGGACCCATAACAGACCTCTTCCACCGGCATGGGTTGGACAGGCTAGTTCTATTAGGGTAAGACAGCTCCTGAGATACTCTGGACCCATGCCATAAAGTGCTTTAAAGGTAATAACTGACACCTTGAATTGGAGATACAGCTCTGAATATCTCCCTATTTTAAATAACTTTTCAAGTACATTAAAACTTCTGCCATTGTTGAAGGCATTATAACAATCTGGTAAGGAAATATCTTTGAAACAATGACCATTCATATACATATTTGGATTTGTAAAACATCTAAAACTTTTTTCAAAATAGACATCATTTAAGCTGATGAGTCATCTAAATACACTACGAGGAATGATACTACTAGTTATAACAATACAACAGTAACATTAAATAAGTCATAACGCATATTCAATCAGATTAGAAAACAATCAGCATATCCTACAGCATATGCAATTCCCAAATTCTTCTGTATTCACATGTATTAAAAGGAAATTATATTTTGCAAACATTGGTATGAAGTTAGATTTCTAGATATATTCTACGTAAGATATACAATTCTGTTCATCATATTAATGTATCCCATGCTAAAAGAAAATCATTTATGGATTCTTCTGTCCTTGCAAGGCTTTAAACCTGGGGATTTGTTGTTCTAAGTCATTATTTATGCTTTTTATTCTTATTAAGTTATAGTTGAGTGTTTATTTTTATTTTCTACATTGCTTCTTCTTTGCAAATGCTATTAATTGATCCTGGGAGGTTCAGTTCTTTATGAACATGGAAATCAGTCAAATCCTTAGCAAAAGCAAAGGAGTTATTGTGAATTTTAATCCGCTAGTCCAGCGGTTCTCAACCTGTGGGTAGGGACCCCGTTGGGGGTCGAATGACGATTTGCCAGGGGTCGCCTAAGACCATCGGAAATATGGGAACTTACTTGCGAGTCGAAGAATCACGCTCCAATGATTGACTCCACAAGCCAGCTGCAGGCTCTTCAAATCGCTAGCTGAATTCAGCTTCAGGCGCGATGAATTAAAAAAGAGAGAAATCTTTGCTCTGATGTCTCCCTCTCAAGCCACCTGTAATCACTCCCAATCGCTAGCCTAATTTGGCTCCAGGCGTGATAAACTTAATAGGGGAGGAGTCTCTGCTTTAATGCCTCCGTCCTCAAGGCAATCGCAAGCAGTTCAGATCACTAGCCAATATGGCTTCAGGCGCGATAAATTCAAAACAAAAATAATTTTACGGTTGGGGTCGCCACATCGTGGGGAATTGTATTAAAGGGGTCGCAACACTATAAAGGTTGAGAACCACTGCGCTAGTCATTGTCAAATTTAGGGGGCAGTGCTTATCTTTCAAGGCCATTGAGTCAGCGCTATCTGAAGATATTTCCATGGTCATGTGGCCACCTTGATATCATGGAGCACTTATTTTCCCAGTAAAGTGGTACCTATTTACCTACTCAAATTTGTATGATTTTGAACTGCTAGGTTGAAAGGAGCTGGGGTGAGGACAGGAGCTCACCCCATTGCAAGATGCTTGGGCTGCCGGCTTTCCAGCCAACAAGCCCAATGTCTTAACCACTAAGCCACCGTGCTGCCCCAAATCCTTAGGTCATTATTCAAATATTTAGATTGGTACTCAGTGAAATAGTTTGAAAATACTGCGGCATACTATGACCTACTAGAATAAATTAAGACTTACATTAGGAACCACATTTGTCAACAAAGATTTTTAACTATATTATTTTCCTGCTTAGTTCTACAGAATTAACCAAAATTAGATACAGATCAACCACATCTATCAACATTTGTTAGCAATTGGGGATTAGGGACATCCCTCTGAAAGAAAAGGTCCCTTTTTGATTGGACAGAAATATCTTTGTAAAGAATATATATAGTACTTACACTAAAATATAGTTAAAGAGAATCTATTTCCTAGCACCAGAAAAATCACCTCTTGAAAAAAATAGTGATAGAAGATTATACACTGTAATAAAAACTATTAACATGATTGTAAACCTACTTATTATTTAATAAGGATAATTCTATTTAGACTTCACTTGGAAAAAACAATGCTGACATGTGTACAATGCTATACATTTGTTATTAAAAAAACCCTCTATATTCTGTCAAACACCTCACATATAAATATCTCTCATCAAGATTTAATCATTATTTTTTCCTTGCCACAGTCAAAAATTTAATGAGAAGTGGCCAGAAGTAAGTTTCCCAAGCCTTTCTAATTTGGTTGGAATCTATATTATGCATGACAGCACTGAAGATCCCTGGCAGGCACCTGTCAAAATCAACATATTATGCCTTAAGACCTGCACTTAGCTATGCAAGACAACACTCTTCAAGCTGTAAGTTAAAAAAGCGATTCAACTAGCCAGACTCCATTGTATTGCCATCCGCTGTCATGAACATGCATTGATTACACTGCAGTAAAATTTGCACTTTTACAAGCCATTATCAGTGTTAATGTTTTATTGGTTTTCTATTTGTCCTTGTAACAGTATTGAATTAATGAACCCTCTAGAGCAGTGATGATAATTAGGTGCTAAGCAGCTGAAGAATACAATAAGTGGAAGTTTTAGATATTGGAATTTTAACCCATCCGCTACTGTAAACGGTATTTAATGAACAGATTCAGCAGGCTTCCATTTTCTTTGTTGTTCTGTCTTGTCAAGTTCTTTCTTTCTTCTTGAAGCCACAAAAGCCTCCACCTCCAGTCAACTTTGTATCACCATCTTTCTTCTAAAGCAAGGGTGTCAAACTCAAGGCTCGCAGGCTGGATCTGGTCTGTGGGGTGATTAGATCTGGCCCGCGAGGCCACCCTGGAAAGAGGGAAGGACTGGCCCGCAGTGCCTCTGCCACGTGCAGCCCTCCTGAGCTCCGTTTTTGCTGTCAGAGGATTGCATGAGGCCGTCACAGCCAAAAATGGAGCTTGGGACCCCATTTTCACTGGCAGAATGCTCAGGCCACCACAGGCGCCCCTGACACAAGTGACATCGACCTGGCCATGCCCACCCCAGCCCCCTGAGGTCAAATACAACCCTGATGCAGCCCTCAATGAAATTGAGTTTGACACCCCTGTTCTAAAGCTTCCAATTTTCAAAAAATCACTACCAAAATCCATAAAATTCCCCAAATCACAGTCCATCAAAAGTCCCACCAACAATTTTTGTGTTTCACTGGACTTTCTACTTTTGGTTTTGCCACTCTTATCTCTCTATTCTTTTATGTTCTTTCACTTTCCAGTCCTTTCTGGGCATAAAAAAACCCTAGGCACCACCTCTTGGAATCTCTGAAAGTGACTTGGAATTAACCTGCTTGGACTCTTCAAAGTGTAATGAAATGAACTTATCAAACCTTCCAAAACACCACAAGACTGGACAAGAGGCAATTGGTGGAAGCGTATTAAAGAGAGATCTGACCTAGAAGTAAGGAGAAATTGTCTGACAGTGAGAACAATTAGTCAATGGAATAGCTTATCTCCTGGAATTATGGATGCTCCATCACTGGAGCTTTTCAAACATAGACTGGACTACCATTTGACTGGGATTGTAGAACATCTCCTGTCTTGAGCAAGGGGTTGGACTAGAAGACCTCGGAAGTCCCTTCCAACCCTATAATTCTATGTTCTATGTAATCAAGTGCTAACTCGATAGTATCAGATACAATATTGCCATAGAAACACAGGCAGACAAGCTCCAGAGAAAATAGCAAGCTCTAGTGTAACAGGAAGAAAACAGCGGCTATGTTGTATGTTTAATTTACTTAACCTAGTAAATGCAGGGGGAACTTTAGTATACAGTACGCATGCAATATTGAAGTTGATACTAAATGAAAGAAAAATTAAGTGTGATCAAATGGATGAAACATCTGGAACAATGGGGCCAAATAAAGTGAACTCCAGCAAGCTGAGAGAGGAAGGCATATGGGCAGCAATGAACTATGGCCTGAAATCAAATCTTTATCCTTGCACAACATATTCTATTATTTCTAATCACAAAGAGAAAGTGTGGAAGGATGGCTGTTTCCTCTTCTGATTATTGAATGAATGCATACATACATGCATATCCAAATAACCTACTAAAATACATTAGGTGTGCCTATAAAACAGTAGGATTAAAATCTGAAGTATGATTGATACAAATATGTCAGGAGAAATAATCAATTCAAGTTTCTCCTGCTCCTTCTGAAGCTTCATGGGAACTGAAGGAACTGCATAGAACATGTCTTCAAAGAGATACACATAGTATCCAATTCTTTATGCACAAACTGGAAAACATTACTTATGACATAAAACTACGGGCAAGAAGTCTCTATTTAGATTCAATTGCCTACTTAAGAAAATGAAAGCATAAGATTTCCTACATGGAAACAAAAATCCAGTATGTGTTTTATATCTATACCATATATAGGAAATCAATTTCTTCATAATTAACTATGATTTATAGTTACTACATATCATCGTGAATTGTTTGCATCTATAATTGTTTTCAATTTTCATTGCACATTCCCCTGCCCCATGGTTTTTTTTTTCTTTTTGCAAAAGCAGCTTTTATGGTGATAAAATGGGATTAGCCTTGGACCTACCATAGATGTCTTCTCTAGGGTGGAATATTAGTGAATTTCTATATGAATCCATCCCAAATTTCTATTACCCTTCTCCTTCCCTATGCTTTCTTCTCATGTTCAATTTAGTTATTAACTCTCACAGTTCTGCTATATGATTCATTCTTGTATTTATTTGAGCCTGCATATTTTCTTTGTTCCTATTTATTAACATCATAAAATATAAAATAGGCACTATGAACTATAATTGAAAGATGTACGGTAATAAGAATATGACACCCCAGTTCACTTGTTTGCTTTTATTTGCTTCTGTGTTACATCATCCGTAGTTTTGAATAATTGCCTTATACACTGTAAGCCGCCCTGAGTCTTCGGAGAAGGGCGGGGTATAAATGTAAAAAAAAAAAAAAAAGATAGTAATTCAAATTTCAGAAATAAAATAAAAGCACAAACTGCACAAAAACTAACAGGGTTAATGTACTCAAATCTGAGATCAGAAATAATACTTTTAAACCAAAGCTCTTCAAAGTTTAATAAAAGAGAAAGCACAGACTCCACCTCCCGCAGTTTCAGTTCTTCAGGTGGAAGCAAAGAAGAGGAAGAAGAGGTCGAGGAGGAGGAAGAGAGATAACAAAATCAGCAATTTCCTTTATGACACTTTCCACCAATTTTATTGGGGTGTAATCCTAAATTTACTTTTTATGAATTAAATTTGCCCTAACAGCTAGGAGGAGGTATGATAGACTCCATTCAAGGACAAATCAATCCAACATTTAGTCCATTTGTTCTCATAATGGCCAACAATAGGTGTCGACATCTGGGCATGAAGATAACATTCCTCTTCTCATGTTTGACTATCACTAATGCCAAGAGAGCTGGGAGAGGGGGAAAAACTGAGCAAGCTGTCTTCTGTTTGAGGATAGAGGATGGCTTTGAAGGACAGAGAGAAGAACCACTACCAAGGCATCAATCAGATAAATTAGACTAGCCTTTGAAAATACGTTACAAAACTGCCTCAGACTGCCTCCTCCCTTGTCCCCTAGTTATTTCACATGAAGTTAAAAAAGCGAGGAAGGGAAATACATTGACATTTACGAGATTCTGTGACTATAGCTGTTCCAATAAAATTAGCTGTATGTCTATACTGAGTCCGTTTCTTACTCTGGTCTACCTTAGAGGGTTTCTTCATTATTTAAGAAGAGAAAGGAGGGGAGGGGATTTCTGACCTTCTCCTGCACTTACTAGATGCCTTTGGCAGACAGAAAAGAAATGGATAGGTGCCTCCTTCTAAATCTGACTGATAAAATCTTTCTCTCAGCTTGTTTACCATGCTTGTTTGTTCCTTTCCATTCAACACATGGAAAATAAGGAGGTGGGATGGATGGAAGATATTTTCCCTCCAATGTTTCTCATTTGTTCCTCTTCTCTACTCGTTCTTAGCAGACAGCAACACCACCAATGTATTTCTTCTAAAAAAACCAACCCACTTTCCATCAGTTTACTTTATCCTGGTTTTCACACAGCTATTTTTTTCTGCTGTGAAAATTTGACATGCAAGACTCAATGTGCTTTTCATAAACATGAAACTCATTTTACTAGTGCTAATTATCCTGAAACAGAAAAATTGCTATCTGAGGATATCTATGTCCCCAAAAAGTGCTTTGTTCATTACATTTCAACTTCTGGATAATACTCTATTGAAAGATTTACGTATAGAACTTAACTGAAATTTAATAAAACTGGGAAAAGAACGACATTGCTATATTCAACATAGAAACAAATTATACTAAAATAGTTACACAAAATATTTTTAAAAGCTTGTAAGGCCCTTCAGTGAATTCCTACCATTTGTCTTATCTATGACTCCCAAAGTTTTTGTGGAAGAAGAATAAAGAAGAAATATTGATGTATAGCCATCCTTTTGCTACTTTGAGTAAATTCAGATAAATATCTTAGAAAGGCAAAATAAGAAAAACGCACCCAACCAAGATAATGATATTTAAACACAAAATACAAATCCAAACAAATTAAATTAAAAATTAAATATATGTAACAGCAACTCAAGTAAACCAATCTGGCATAGGTTAACAACTTCACTGGCTCCATCTAATAGTCTAAACCAGGGGTGAAATCCAGCAGGTTCTGGAGAACCGGTAGCGGAAATTTTGAGCAATTTGGAGAACCGGTAGCAGAAATTTTGAGTAGTTCGGAGAACCAGCAAATACCACCTTTGGCTGTTCCCAGAGTGGGGAGTGAATGGAGATTTTGCAGTAACCTTCCCCTGGAGTGGGGTGGGATTGGAAATTTTGCAGTATCCTTTCCCTGCCATGCCCACCAAGCAACACCCACAGAACTGGTAGTAAAAAAAAAATGGATTTCACCACTGGTCTAAACCTGTCACCTGGAAACACATGTGAAAACTTGGCAGGATTGGGGTCATCCTCATTTTGGAAGGAATAGTGTTCGAAAGAGTAGGCACTGTGACCAAAAGAGCACATTTTCTGGGTATGGAAAGATGGCATTACATAATCAATGGGACCCTCAGCATGTCTTCCCTGCCAAGCCAAATGGGATGGACAGAACCAACCGAAGAGGGGCAGTCCTGAAAATGACATAGCCCAACGACAAAATCCTTTAACAGGAGACAACCACACCTTGGATTGTAGAATCCTTGGAGCTTTCTGCAAACAAACAACAAGCTCAGAGAGTACTAAGGACTCCACAGTTCAATCCTGAGCTACCTCTATTCTCTTCCATTGACATCTTGAATTGTATCCAGAAGCATAATGGCAGCCAGTGCAGCTGACAGAACTGAGATGTAATGTGAGTGCATTAAGGGCAGCCCCAGGTAGAGCATGTTGCAGTATATGTATTATAATCCATTTAGGAGGTGACTAAGGCATGAGTGAATGTGAGCAATGCCCATTGGTCCAGGAAAGGGATTATATATAGATTCTTGTGAAATTATTAATGATATCCTTCTATTTTTATTATCATTTTATTATCAATCCAATATTGTGTAGTAATTAATCAATTAAAGCTTCCAGCTCCAATTATATCTCTGCTATTACTCTCAGGGATAAAACTTTCCTATATTTCAGTGGTTTAACTACTAATTTATTACCTCCCAGAGTCACCATGTAGCTGCCCAGACTCACCTTGTAAGGGAGATAGGCATCACAGAAATTTAATAAATATTAAATAAATAAATTATTATTCTAAAACCACAATACTTACTTTCATGAGTCACTTGCCTTCATGTCTGAAGGTACATCATATGTTTTGCTTATTGCTTTCTCTTTTTCTCCTAACTCATTTCAAGTTAGCCACTTAAAAGACTTAAGTGCTATATTGATTTATTTATGTTGCTCAGCAATCTAAAATTTATTGGTCTTTCAACACTTTTGCAGTTTGATGATTATATGTAAGGCACCTTTACACATTTGTTCCTCCTCTGATATTTATGCCCTTGATTGCCTTATTTCATTTTCTTTTCATTTTCTTGGGTTTTTGAAGTCATTTAACAAAGCATTTGAACCCTTGATGTTAAGTGAAGCAAACGGTTGCTTAGCAATAACACTAGGAACAATAGATTGTTGAATGATGGCATAATAAGGTTAATAAGTATAGTTGCATAACTGCACCATAGGTTTGGGCACAAAAGAATAGAAGAAACCATTATTTGCTTATCTGAGCCAGTGGGATGGTTGCCGAAAACTCCAAGTCTTTCAGAAGTTCAACATTCTTGACAAATGAAGAGTGTTTTGTCTTCAATAAATCAGGATTTTATAGGTATCTTGACACCTCTACATCAACTCACAGTTAATTGTTAGAATTCTAGTTTTTTGAAACGAAGAAAAAAATTATTTCTCTTAAATGCTGGAAGGTCTATAATATTCCATTGGAAGTAGATTTCCTAAATTTGAATATATAAACTCTTCCACTCAAATATACTTACGAAGTCTATAGAAAATTTTGCTGCAGGCAAAATACCAAACTAATGAAAATTCCTGTTTGGTCCATATGTATGTATTCTTTGAATGCATATGTAGGCATTTAAAGAATACATTCTTATCAATCCAATTCCCAAAATGACTGTATTACCCAGCTGCAATACATGGCTTAGTGCACCAACTTATAAATTCCATGATGTCTGGTCTTAATATTCCTTGTGACCAGTTCCTAGTAATAATCTGTTATAGGCAGTCCTTGACTTGCAACTATAATTAGGACAGGAATCTCAGTCATTGAGCAAAGTGGTCATTAAGTGAGATGTTCATGTGATCACTTCCCTTAACTAATGAAATCCTGAAGATCCAAAGTTTGTTTCTGCAACCTTCTGTGGGATTTCCCCTGCTCTCCATATGTGGGAGAGAACTCCTGCTGTGGACTGCAGAAATGAAGCTTGGATCTTGAAGATCTGACCTCCGTTCTTCCAGCCTGACAAAGAATTTCCCCATCTGTGCACAAAGGGGAGGAAACAGCAGCTTTCCTGCTAGCTTCCTCATGGACTTTATGGGGAAACCATCAGAGAAGACTCCAAATGGTAATCACATGATTGCAGGGCACATGGCAAAGAGCTGTGAGAAGAAGCTGTCAAACATCAAGATCAGGATCAGGTGATTGTGAGAGAGTGATGGTGACTTTTTCAAGATCATAAAGCACCTTTCTGAGTGCCAAAACTTCAGCCATTAAATGACTGGATGTAAGCTGTGGACAACCTGTATTATAAATTTGCATGCCATTTCAATTTTCTTATATGGTTGTTTTTCTCTATTCAAAACCCCTATGTCACTATTTTTGTTGAACAGATTATATTCAGATACAGAGCTTTACTCTTTGTGAAAACACTCCTTATTGCATTAAGGCAATTTACATTTTGGGAACATGGCAATTTGTGAAGGAGCTTGGAGATCATTTATAATCTGTTGAACAAGAATAGTGACATAAAGGTTTTGATTCATTGTGCAAGAACTTTTGTGATTTGAAGGATAGGAAGAAATCTGGACTTAAGGCAATAGGAAGTGAAAAAAGCAGGTATGTATAGATAGAGTATGTATAGATAACAGTGTTCAGTGCGCCTTTCACGTGACCACGGAATTGTCATCAGACAGTGCTGGGTCTTCGGCTTAGAAACAGAGATGAGCACTGCTCCCTAAAGTTGGGAATGACTAGCACATATATGTGAGGGGAACCTTTACCTTATAGATAGAGTAGCATGAACTTTTTTATTATTATTTTGTCACAATAGTATATACAATCATCAACATAAACAATAATTCATCATGAGAGAAAAAGTATATATAAGTAAAAGTATAAGTAAAAGTATGCATATAATACTATAATGAAGAGAACAATAGGACAGGAACAGTAGGCACTATTGTGCTCTTATGCACGCCCCTTATAGTCCTCTTAGGAATGGGGTGAGGTCAATAGTAGACAGTTTTTGGTTGAAGATTTTGGGGTTTGGAGTAGAGACTATAGAGTCAGGTAGTGAGTTCCAAGCGTTCAAATCATGTTTAAGTAAAGAAATCTGACAAGCACTAAGCTTGTTCAAAAATGCATATATCACAACTATCCCACCCAAATATAACTTACTTTGCTCTTTTGGCCATTTCATTGCCATCCCATCGTGGACTATAGGGATAGTTTTTCTGGGCTTGAGAATATAGTTCTCCACTATTCGTAAAATGATAGACAGACTGAAAAGTCAAAGTTGGCTGATCTCGAGGAAAGTACAATGGCAAGTCAACTACAAACAAAAAAGAAAAAAAATACATTAGCGATTTGTTTTCTTTCTTGATTTCCATCATCTTATATTAACAATATGGATGCAAAACTTGTACGTTAAAATATTTTAAAATTTGACAGATGCTTAAAGGATGCTCAATTTACAGGCCGTTCAGTTTTTTTAAAAAATATTCTGTCATATTTTTGCCAGATTTGTTGCACAAAAATGAAATGGACAGATCAATTTGAATGTATCATTTTAATGGACATCTGTTTAAATTTGAAATGTTTTTGAAACACACTAAGCATCCTATATATAAATAACAAAATAAACCACAGATAAAATGTAACTAGACAATATGATTTGCTGTCTACATGTGTAAAAAAACATAGTTGGTGATAAATGAGCATTCCATTTTGGGAACTGCTGGGGTTTTTTATAGGTCTGAAGAACTGAATTTTTAGCTTTTGTACATGTCCACCAAGCATTATATATTGTCCCTTCACGTTGTTCGTATTTCCAAAATACTTCTCAAGTGCCTTAGTATATTCTAGATAATCTCCAGATTACAGTGCTATTTTCTGGAAGATAAATAAATCTAGCCCTTCCCAGTCATTGTGCCTCTATACTTCAACAATGGGCTATTCAGCTATAGTTCTTACTCATTCTCCTTGCATATTCAGTTTCTCTATGGGGCTACAAAGTTATCTTCATCCTTTTATTGCATGTGGCAGGTATTTATTATTACTTTTTGCAGGTGTTCCTGGCACAGGTGATCAAAGTTATGTTAATAAAACATTTTGAGTTAATTTAGAGTGCTGGTGCATAACATTAAATCAATATTATATTACTATGCCCACAAGACAAGGCTTAGGTTTACATAATTATCATTACTGTATTCAGTTATGATAGATAAGACTCTTTTGAAATAAGGGAGACAAACTATTTTGTTGAGATTTGAATGAATTTTCTCAAGAAATACTTGATGTGAACTGAAAACAACATACTATCAACCTAATTTTTTATTTTCTTTGTAGATTAATTTCTGAATTCACTGTTGTAATACCCACAGTTTGAATATGTTAACATGATGACAATCTATAATCATCTTCTATTCAGTGAAAAAAAAAGATATTGTAAAGCCTTAGGTAGTTCTTTTTTTTTTTACATTCAGGTAGCCCATGAGACATTTATTCCAGTGTAACACTGCAAATAATGAAATCTTAAAAAACAAAAACTTGGATCTATAGGAATTGAGGGGTTAGGTTCCAGAACCTATGATTCTCTTCTTCCTCCCACAACCACCTTTTCTCTCTTTCTTCGATTGTGGTTGTCTGTGTAATATACCTGAATTTCCCCTTTGCATAAGATGTCTGGGTCTGTCCAGTTAAGAGGCTCCATGTGACTTTCCTGCAGTAGCTGACTGATCACAGAATGAATCACCTTACTCACAGCTAGCCTGTCAGGCTAATTTGTCTACCCTAAGTTCTTCTACAATTTTGGGGGAGAGGCTTCTTGATCACATTACTGGACACTACTGCTATCCATAGACTGGTTGTGTAATGCTCAATTGCCACAAATGTTCAATGAGCAGCTAGTGTTCGGCAGCAAAATTAAGAACTGGCTGAGAGTAGTAATGCACACAGTGCTGATGTCTAGTGGCACAACTGAATAGCTCACCCATCAGAGCTGTACAGAGACCCCAATATATTTGAGAGCAATTTGATTTTTTTCCACTGTCAGCCAAACAAATCACTTGGAAGAAGGCAGCCAGCTGTTGTGACAAAGCAAAATGGAGTCCCACAACTGGCAAGTTCAACCATGACCAAGTGAAAAGACCTACAACTTACAACCACATGAAGCCCACAAGCCAATGATATTCATAGTCTAGGAGGGGTAGGAGGATCAGCAGCAAATATGGGCATGTAGACAATCTAGACCAGGGTGTCAAACTGGTGGCCTGAGCAGGCCAGATAAGTCATGCACAGGCCACACCCACCCCAGCTTCGCAAAGGGAAAAACGTGCCAATATGTCACATGAACTATTTCAAAGACAAAGGAACTGGGAAAAAATTCTTCCAGTTAACAGAACATTATAAGAATTCTATTATGGGTAAGTATGGATAGTTGAGTGGACACAACTCAGTTGTTTCTTCCCTACTATCTCCCTCCACACACCCACTCTCAAGAGTGTCTACAAGATATGATAAAAATAAGATCATGTTACCACAACTGTGTAATTAAAGTTCCACCAGGTTTTCTTTTTTCTTTTTTGGTATGTTGCATGTGCAATTAATATAAGAAACAGGAACAGTCAAGCTTTTAATGGCCATGTTGACTTTTTCAAACACCAACCTCATGAACATTCCTGAATATGCTATGACGTTTCTGCTGACTTGCCCCTGGCACTTTGCATCTCTACCACCTTTTCTGAGGACTTCGCTTCTCCTGACTTTAAACCAAGGATGACTATTTCTCTTCTTATTTCCAAATAATTTTTTTCTCTTGCCTCATTAATTAAAATGTATGCCTAGTATTTATTTCAAATATTTGCCAGAAATCTGCAATTGCTGGAATTCAGCAGGTTATAAATATGGCTATTAAATATATAAATTAATAAATAACTTATTTTTATACAAGCATCTTTCCTTTGAAAAATTCAAGATAGTTTATATATGTACATATATATACACATGTACATACATACATACTCATATACACACCATCTTTAATTTTATATATACACATGACATATATACACAAACATACATGCACATTTATTCTAACAACCTACAGTATAGGCTGTGTTACAGTACTAGATCACTGAGTGCTTAATCGCTGACTGAATTTGGATCTCTTGTAAACATCATTATTCAAATTTATCAAGCTTTATCAGGTTACATAAGCAAAAAAAAAAAAAAAGCAGGTTCCTCCCAAAATTTCAACACAAGGAGGAGCAGAGGAAAGAAATGCAAAATAGAGAGGTTTATGGAAAAAAAAAAGCAGCTTTTGTTTCATGCATACATGTTTTGGGTGTGGAGTTCAGCAAAGGTTAAAAAGAGAAATGATTATACATACATACATACGTACATACATACATATATATAAAAAGATGAGAACAGCTTCTGTATGAGAATTTGGAGTAGAAAGGTAGAAAAGACAGAGCTATTAAATAGAGAGAATGCTTCAGCAGTACAAGCAGTGGTGGGATTCAAATGATTTAACAACTGGTTCTCTGTCCTAATGATTTCTTCCAACAACCAGTTCACCAAACTGCTCAGAAAGTTAACAACCGGTTCTCCCGAAGTGGTGCGAACTGGCTGAATCCCACCACTGAGTGCAAGTCACAGTGAGACGGATGGATAGAATAGAATAGAATAGAATAGAATAGAATAGAATAGAATATTTTTATTTATAGACCGCCCTTCTCCCAAAGGGCTCAGGGCGGTGTACAGCCACGAATAAAATACAGAAAGAAAACAACAATACAAAACTAAAAACAACCCTTAAAAAACCTATTTGATATGGCTGCTTATAGATAAAATATTACCCTCTAAAATTTACAAAAAATTTAAAACCCATAAATCAATTTGATAATATAAAATTTAAGCGAGTCCAGCAAGACAAAATAAGTAGGTTTTAAGTTCGCGGCGGAAGGTCCTAAGGTCAGGTATTTGTCGGAGTCCAGGGGGAAGCTCGTTCCATAGGGTAGGAGCCTCCACAGAGAAGGCCCTCCCCCTGGGGGCCGCCAGCTGACATTGCTTGGCTGACGGCACCCTGAGGAGCCCCTCTCTGTGAGAGCGCACCGGTCGTTGGGAGATAGACGTTGGCAGTAGACATGATATGAAACAATGACAGAAAAATAAGAATGGGTTCAGGTGTAGAGATAAAAGCAAAGCATTTGTGACAGACATAAAAGGCGCTAAACAACGAGGACAACTTTTAAGAAAAACATATTTTGATTTGAATTGAATGAATAGTTTTAGGCAAAAAAAATATAGATAAACCGAGGAGATTGAGGTTTAAAAAAAATGGTTCTGATCAAACATGCTGAGACCTGCATGAAAAAGTTCTTCAATCGTTTATATAATCTTTCCATGCAGAATGCACATGAAAATGTGATTGTTAAATTTTATTAAATCATCTGCAAATTTCATTAATCTGATAGATTAAAAACACTGCTTCAGCAACTCTGTCCAAAACTGGAAATACTATTTCCTAACCCATATTGACTCATAAGTATTTCGGCAGACAATAGATGAGTGACTCACATCTGTAAATTCCTGAAAGTACCAATAGACCCTTTGCTTAGTCATCTATTAAGGGATGCTCAATTTGTAAGCTTTGCAAGCCGTGATAATCTATCTGCATATCAGCTGAAAAAAAATATTCCAAATAACCCAAATCTAGACTCTAAAAATAACCTCACATTATGTGAGTCACCTCACCAACAGGTTTATACAGGTCCTGTGCCAAACCGTGATATCTCATCAGAAAATCTTAATTTTATTGCAATTCTAAGAACATAAAGAAAAAAGACAGGTTTTAAGGAATAGAAATACTTTTTGGGGAGTATTTTCTGCAAATCTATTACACTTAACATTTCTCAACAGTTAAATTTGGACCCATCTTGACAACTTTTTGAATAGAATGATATAAATCCAGGATACTTTCACTACATTCTCCATACCAGCCTACCCAAGTTCTAAGATCTCCAGAGTGATTAACTGGAATTGGAGTTGATGAAACAAAAGACATCTTTGTGGCTAAATTTAAACTGTGGAATTTTTAAGCCGATCCAACAATTCTTGAATATTTTTCTATATCTGCATAAGCTTTATAGTTAAAAGAAAATAGAAGTAAGGATTCAGGGAAAAATAGGAATCAACTAAATGGACATAATGCAATAAGATTAGAAAGAACTTGGGGTAACTACCCAATTGTTGCAGAGATGCAGAAAGCTCTAAATAGCAACATTTTACCCACAATTTTGTCGTAGAGTTGGTAAGATATACATTGAGGGAGATGGTCAGTTTAGAAATACAAAATATAAATATAAATAAATAAACATATCCTATCTATGCGCATAGTATCAGGGTCAAAAGCCTACCAAAGATCCTACAAAATTTCATTAATAAACTATTATATTCCATCCAGCAATTTTTTTGAGCAATTTTGAACAATAACTTTTGGGTTTAGAATGATAGCACATTAGGGTCACAATACACAAGAATCATGGATTATAAAACTGTCAGTGTTTTATAATACTGATAGCTTGCATGCTTTAGGTATGCCCAATGGGCAATATATAGAGATGCTGCTTGAAACTAACCCAGGTTGTATTATAAAAGTAGCTATATTATAAAAAGAAAAGTAACTGAATAGAAAAGTTGGTGGCACCTTGTTAAACTACTAAAAGAAAAAGAGGAAACAAAAAGTTTCTGGTATGCTATTAATGGTAAATCTGTGCTGCTTTCTATTACAATAGCTGCACAGGATTCATATTTTCTATTTATAATCTGGAATTGTCTTCCATCTTTATAAATCTCACACACTTAAATTAAGATTACCTTTATTCAAGGCAAATATATAAGATGATAAAAACAGAAGCAGAAAATGAGAAGAAATGTGCTTGTTATTACTGTAATTTTCTTCTATAGCGTATTACAGCAGAGCTACATATTTCAGACTATTACATATAGAGGCAATTACTCATCACACCACAATACTGAAAGATCTGTCTATAATATTTTTTTCTTATATTTTAATTTTTTATGACTGCATACCTAATAAGAATTTGGGAGTAAGCTCTGTTGCAATAAGAACAACCTGACCAGTTGCTGACGTGAGAAACAAAGGGAGGCATATTTGTGGGCTTCTAGAGATAAATGTACTCCTCTTTGTATGAAAGATGATATTTGAGAACTTTTTTTTAATCCTGGAGTATTATCTGTGTAAATAAAAGAAAGGCAGAATTCATTTAGACATAATTATAGCTATACAGAAAAGGAATAAATAAGTTGAGAGGAACCTGTGGCTATACTAGATAAAAGCAGTTTTACATAGGTCAAGGCTATCCCTTTTTATCAATGTTGTCCTGCGACTGTTGTGTGTGCATGTGTGTGCCTCTAAGTCAGTTTTCACTCATGGTGATTGTCTGGACTAGGATCTGCAGTTTTCCTGGCAAGATTTCAGAAGAGGTTTGCCATTTCTTCCCTAAGAGTAAGAGAGAGAGAGAGACACTGGCCCAAATTCACCCAACTGACTTTGTACCTAAGGTAGGTTTTTCTCCTGGTTTCTATCCTGCCTCCCCCACCATCACATCTCCCCCCCCCTGCATCACTTTATATGTAAATTAATTTTATTTACCATTTGGCTGACTGATTAACCTACCAACAGTTGGCCTTACTATTTATCTTTACCCTTTGGTTCACAAATTCTAAACCTACCTCTTTTCTATAAAAACAAACTGGTGAGGACAGGAAAGACAGAAATGTTATATAAACAGGGAAAAGATGTCTCTAATTTCCTCTCCTGTTCCAGTTTCCCAGCCTTTTTGCTCCATAGGTCACATATTGCTGACTCTTACCAGTCCCACCCTTCACAGTAAATGCTGAAGAATACTGAGAACTGTTCTTTAGTAGGATGAACTTTAGATCTGATTCCCCATCTCTGGATTAAGTTAAAAAGTTGACTTCCTTTCAACTGAGAGAAGTCAAAAGGACATACACCTTTAATGAAAGGTTAATGGGAAACCTCTCCCATTATAAAAATAGTATCTATTTTATAGAATTTTGAAGCAGATGGGAGCAATGTAACATTTTTCTGTGTGTGAAAATCATTTTGTGAAAGAAAACCACTACTGAAACATTAAAACTGGAGATTAATGCTTCACATCAGGAGATAGAACCTTCATAAAATAATTAACTATTTAAGATGCTAATTACATGGTTAGTTCTCCTCACTTCTCACCCTTGGAAACTTTCAACTGTGGTTTTTACAAGTGATAAAAGTTGCTCTAGCTCTTGTGTATCATTTACTTTAGTTACTTTCTATGAAAAACCTTAAGACAAATTGGATTGATATGCTGTACTTGGACAGATTGAAAAAGAAATACAGGTAGTCCTCGACTTACAAACACAAAATTAAGCCCAAAATTTCTGTTGCTCAGTGAGACATCTGTTAAGTGAATTTTGTTTCATTTTAGGATGTTTCTTGCCTCTTAAATGTTAAATGAATCACTGCATGGTTGTTAAGTGAATCTGGCTTCCTCATTGACTTTGTTGTCAGAAGGCCTCCAAAAGTGATCACATGACACCGGGACATTGCAATCATCATAAATATGAGTCAGTTGCCAAGCATCTGAATTTTGATCACATGACCAGAGGGTTGCTGCAAGCGTATTAAGTGTGAAAAACTGTCATAAGTAACTTTTTTCAGACCCTCTGCACTCATACCTTGTTGGCCACCCCCAGAGCCTCCCCACTGGCAGCAGTCACTCCAGTCCAGCTGTACCAGCTAACCGGGCAAACCTCCCCACCAGGCAGCAGCCACTTACCTGCCTGCTGTCCTGCTTGCAAGGTGCCTGGAACTTGCAATTTCCTGCTGGCTTCCCCAGTACCTTTGGTTGTTGGAAGCTGGCAGGAAGATGTGAGAAGGTACCTCTTAACAATGGCAATGGGGTCTGAAGGAATTGCTGTCACCAAGTGATGCAGTCACAGGATGCTGCACTTTATGACTGCATTACTTAGTGATGGGAATTCTGGTCCCAATTACTGTCATTAACCGAGAACTACCTGTATGCCAGTAGAAGAATAGAACCATTAGATTTTAAGAAAAAAAATCTTTACAATTTTATATGTGTGGGGCAGTGGATGAGGTTGGGGCCCAGTAAAATGGTATGTTGTTATGGTAGAGAGGGTTAGTCCAGGCAGTGTGAATTTATATTGTGATTGTGTGTTCTTTTTTTGCTCTTATTATTATCATTTTGTGAGACATCAATTGTTGTTCTTGTAAACATAAATTATATAAATATTTTGAATATGTAATAATAATATTGAAAACTATAGTTATACATACATTTTAGACAAGCATTAAACGCCATTTTTGGTGTTCCTTTTATTAAGGGATTTCATGGCATATTGAACCTTTTAACATAATTTAAAACATAATATAAATCTATATCCCTAGTTATTTTGGACATACAACAAAATGTGTCAAAGGAACCCATTAAACAAAATAATCATATAATGCTCAATATATAATAGAAAATATATTAAATTTGGATCTGCAGAAATGAATGAGCTCAAAGAACATCCCCATAAAAAAATGCAAACATACATGCTTACAAACTTTGGAAAGCCTAAATTGATTATCATACAATTGTTAACTCTTGTGAATAACCAGTTTGACTTATCATTGAAGACAAATGAACCAATTCTATTGAATTCTATTTATTAGAGATACAGGCATGTCTCCTGTCTAAAGAAACTTAAGTGTTGCTTCTTCCTACAGAGAAGGATCAGCTTATGAAGTTAATTCTTGTTATCAGAGTCAAAAAAGAAAAAGACTTCTGTCCCCAAACTCAACCATGTCGCTGTTTCTGCGTGCTTCCTATACTCTTTTATAATTTGGGCACAAAGTTACAGATAACTAGCAGAAACTGTCAGAACTTGGTGTCAGAACCTACTGAGATGCCTGCTGCTGTTCTCTTCCTTAAGGTTTCTTCCTTTTTTGACCCCAAACACGAAAAAGCGACTGCAGCTAATATAATGACACATAAGCAAATGCAGTAAGACCTAGCAAGACATAAGAAAAGCCTGCTATTAAAGGTAGCTATAGTAGTAACACCTTCACCATCTCGAAATAGGGTGTATAACCAGCCTGTAATTGTATTCTTTCTCATCTTTTGCTAGAAATCTTGCAATTTTGCTACACATCATATGGATATTTACTTTTAATGATTTTATTTCATCTTCTTTGAAGTTTCAAGGCATTTCCTCTAGTTCCCCTTTCTTTCTGCTGTACTAGTTTCTATGGCAACCTTTCTTAACCATGATTATATTGACATCCGTATATGTTTCACTACAGAGACTAATTATGCCATGAAGAACCCTTAAAAAAACCTGCATTAAACTTCTAAAGGATGAGCAGAATCAGTTATGAAATTTGCATTTGTGAAGACTTCAATAGAATACAAAGTCTACAGATGAGAAATGGGATACTGGGTGTGGTATGCTACAAATATGTGAAGGAACCACTCTGAGGAAGCTACAATTGAACAAAAACTGTATTTTAGGGTTCCTTCCACTAAAAACAGCTGTGAAAAACTAACTGCTAACAAGGAAATAACTCTAAATTTACTCTAGAAGTTATTTGTTTGTATACCATGTTTCCTCGAAAATAATATTTTCTTTTGAGCTTGAAAATAAGCACTCTGGCTTATTTTCGGGAAGGTCTTATTTTTTTTAAGTGCAGGAGATGGTGAGCCGACGGGAGTGGAAGCACTAGATAGATGATGATGATGATGATGACAGGCAGGCAGGCAGGCAGGCAGGCAGTTTATGTGTATGTGTGACTATATATGCAGATTTTAGTACGTTGCTTTCTCTGTGCTTAAATTTGTAACAAGATGGTTTTGGGTTTTTTTTGTAATGAACCTGTTGGGTAGGTATGTGTCTATTTGTAATGTATCTATTGGGGTTGTACACTCTGTTCAGAATGTGTATGGAAGATCAGTCAGAAAATCACACCAAACCAAACTAAAATAGAGCAAAAAAAAGAAGAAGAAGAAGAAAGAGGAGGAGGAGGAGGAGGAGGTGGAGGAGGAAGAGGAGGGTCTTGGAACTTCATACTGTACATGACTAAAACAGTCCAAAACACTCTCAGAAGCATGGATTGGAATGACTACTCTATTTATAGGACAACATAAATGGGTTTGGCTCTTCAAAGAAGCTGAGATTTGAGGAGGAATGTTTGTGACAATCAGCTTTATAATGAAAGTCTTATTCTCATACATTGTACCATTGCCCTGCAGTGAACTGGATCGCTAGCTCTTACAGAAATCAAGATATTCATCAAATAATCAAAAACACATGTGAACCAAGAATAATTTGTGAAATCGGTATTTCTGTCACTTAGTCCAAAAGTTTTATAGCAATGTAAAATAACAATAATAACGTGTGGCAAAGTATTTTTTGCCAGCAGTTATACCGATATTTTCCCATGAAATTGAATGTTTGCATTAGCATTCAGAAATTCTTGACTCAGTGACACTAATACCATTTTTTTGTCAACTAGAACATTACTTTGAAAATTATTGTTAGGTTAATAATTGACACACAGTTCACTTCAACTGCGGAATAGATAAAACAGTATGATACTATATGAAATTATCACATTCCATTACCACATTCATTATAAAAAACATTTATGGCTTTTTCTAATTCCATAATTAAATTTAAATCAGATTTAACAGCTAGAAGAAATGTAAGACATGTGTCCTGATAAAATAAACCCTTTTTAAAGAATATTTTTATTACTAGAGCCCATCATAAAACTATTCTACAACTGTCAACAATAATTGACTAAAATTTATTTTTCTCCATCATATAAAACATTCAAGCTATCCAGAGAGAACTGCAATAAGTCTTTAATTTTTAGGGTACCTTAAGCAGGGAATTACACCAAACTGTTAACAAATATGGACTGAATGCTAATGAACTTGAAGAACAGCCAAATTCTTTTGTATGATTGGCTCAAGCCATATTCCCTAGAGTAACATTCTTTCAAAGAGACTAGCTGGTATTGAGAGACCACTATCAATTAACAGAAACTGGTCATGTAGGGTGATTCAAACTGTCCTCCATCCTTTGAAAACTCTGCTGAGAATTATTGCAGGGTGTTTTACATTAGATTTCTGGTATTTAAGCAGAGAGGAAGGTATGAAAACCCAATATTTTGGATTTTATAACTCAATTTTTTACTCACTTTGTAATAATCAATTTCAAATACATATCTTTTATCTGCAAATTAAAAATTAAGCAACTAATATACAAATATGAACAGTTTTAAAAGGGAAATTATTCCGCATGCAGCCCTCCTGAGCTCTGTTTTTGCTGGCAGAGGCCCTTCGGGCCGGTCCTTCACTGTTTCCACGGCGGGCCAGATCTAAGCACCCTGCAAGGTCAAATCCACCCCCAGGCTTTGGATTTGACAGCCCTGATCTAAAGTATATATTCTATATATTTATATCTACAGTACATCCATTTATCTATATCTATCTATCGCCTACATATTCCCAGTATGTCTTAGTAACTGTCTCTTGACATATGCACATCAGACATACTCCAATGTGTTTTTCTGTCTGTGATTTTCAAATTTCTTTTTTTTTTTTTTTTTTTAATTGAAAGAGTTTTATAAAAAAACAAAAACATTTTTCCCCCTTTTTTCCCCCTCCCTCCCAAAAAAACAAAAAACAAAAACAAAACACCCCTCCTCCCCACCCCCCGGCTTCCCGGGTCAATCACAAGGTAAAGTTATACATAAACCAAACATAGAATAAAATTTTCCCTTCCAATCCAAACAACCACATCCAAAGCTTTTCGTCTCCCAACCTCCTCCCCATTACATAAAATAACTTTCTAATTATTCAAAGGCATTTTTTTTATTATTATTTTTTCTTTTGAGAGGAAATTAATAGCTTGTTTATATTATAGAAAACAAAAAGGACTTTGTTTTGAAGTTCAAGCTGGTTTTTTTTTTTTTTCTCTGCCGACGTGGAGAAAAATGGCGCTGATTAAGCTGTGAGGTAATTGTGTTTCTTTGTGGAGTGAATATGACTCATAAGTTACTGATAAGCTACTAACGAGTGCAAATAAGCCGCTTCGCTTCAATTAAAGATTGTCGTCCCTTGATCTTCATCAAGACCCTCTGTAAAATTGGTTTGACTGCTGTCCTTTGATCTTCACTAAGACTCTTTGAAAATTGGAATCCCAGTTTGAGAAATTTTTGTTTTTGTTTTTTCAAAATGACTCAACAACTTTCAGAAACGCAGCAAATTGCTGCAGCTTTAAATAAAATTGGGGAAAAAATAGCAGGACTATCAGAGCGTATAGATAATTTGACATTTAAACTGACATCTGAAGTGCAAAATTTAAAGCAAGAGATGAATGATAACTTTGCTAAACAAAAGAGGAAATGATAATGATTAAAGATGAAATGGAGCAGCTGCATGTGCATGAGGCAAAAGTAGATCGGCAAATTGGCAAAATATTTTATAAAATGAGCAGCAAGATAAGAGAATTTGTCTTTTGGAAGAAGAGATGAGGAAATATAATTTTTGTTATCAGAGGAATCTCGGAAGAAAGGAGGATAAATTGAAACAGCGGGTTTTGAAATGGATTAATGATTTGGATACGCAACTTACGCTCACAATAGCAGACCTGGCAAGTGTTTTAGAATTGGATATAGAAGGCAAAATGGTTCTAACAGGAATGTGCTTGTCAGGTTCGCAAATCTTGGTGATAAGTTGGAAGTTATGGCCAAGTTAAGAGAGTTGGGAGATGCTTTGAAGTTTGAAGGAAGACTATTCAAGTCTTCCCGGATATATCAAGAGAAGAAAGGGCATGGAGATTTTTTAAAACCAATTACAAAAGTTTTGAGAGATAATGGAATTAAATACAATTGAGGCCACCACAACAATTGAAATTTTTTTATAAAGGAAGGATGCGTACAATCACCCCAGATATAGATGCATTATTATATTTACGGGAGCTTGGACTGATTGAGATGGAGGATTTAATGGAGATAAAAGATCAAATGCTTCCGATCGGTGGAACATACGTGGAAACATCAATCTCAGAAGAAGAAAGGGGCTATTGGAGGCAAGACTCTAAAGGGTTAAAGAGGAAAGAAATATCACCTGTGTTGGTTGAACAGAAGAAGAGTCGTGAGGATACAGTAGGAGAAGAAGCAGATAAGAGTCTTGGAAAATATGAAGCTGAATGCGGTCATCGCTATCTTTTTTTTTGAGTGATGAATTCAAATAGACAGCCCGAAAGAAGTGCCCCGGGCATTGGCACGTCCCCTCTCCCCCATTCTCTTTATAGAGGCGAAACCGATGAGGATGTGGGGGAAGAAGATTGTTTGTACTTTATTGTTTGTTTTGTTTTTTGTTTTTTTCTTATTGTTGTTTATATGGTAGTTTAATGTCGGGTGGTGGGGGGCACAGAAAGGAAGATGCGGGGATAGGATTAAAAAATTTATATTTTAAATGGGAGTTATAAAAATAATGTCATGGAATGTGAAGGGTACAGGGAATCAGATTAAAAGAAGAAGATTGGAGCTTAAGATTAAAAGGGATTTACCAGACATTTTATTTTTACAAGAAACCCATCAGAAATCTGAAGATTCAAATAGAATGTATATAAAAGGTATGCAAATATATGAAAAGCATTTGGAACTTCAAAAGCTAGAGGAGTTGCAACACTGATATCAGATAGGGTGTACTTTGAAAACATAAGGTAATTTTGGATGAAGATGGAAGATATGTAATAATTGTTGGAAATCTTAATGAGGAAAAAGTGACACTTGTTAATTTATATTTACCGAATGAAAACAAAGAGAATTTCTTGAAAAATAACAAAATTTTGGAGAATGAAAGTGTAGGAAAGTAATTGTGGCTGGGGATTTTAATTTAATCAGAGATAAAATAGACAGTACTAATCCCACCCGCTGTGGAGGAGCAAATAAAATGGGGATTTTAAATATGTGGATGCTTCGAAATGGCGTGGTTGATGTGTGGAGAGAGGTTAAAGGAATTGAGAGAGTATACACTTTTTTCTCTAAGATATACAATACATATTCTAGAATTGATTATATTTTTCTTTCTAAAGATTTGTTGAACAATGTGGATAAGGTAGATGTGGGAATTTTTAAAGATTCTGATCATGCAGAAGTTATGGTGGACTTAGATTTTAATTTTGAGAAAAAGAAGCTATTGGAGATATGACGAGAAATTGTATAAAATGAAAAGGATAAAAATGGATACTTAAAAATTGGAGGAAAGTTGGAGATTAAATGATAACGGGAGGTTAAATTTGAAATTGTTTGGGATGCGATGAAAGCGGTGTTTAGAGGAGAGTATTAAATTATCAAGTAGGAAATATAAAAATTATAAAATTAAAATGGAAAGAGATAAAAATCAGATTAAAGAATTGGAAAATCAATTTTGCTTACTAAAGAAAAAAATTCTTCAGGAGCTTAATATGTTAAGAAATAAAATGATAGAAGAAGATACAGAGTTAGTAAAAGAAATTTGAGATTTTAAATAGGAATTTTTGAATTTAGTAATAGAAATTCTAAATTATTGGCAAAGATGGCGAAAGATAAAAGAGAGAAGAGAGAAATTGGAGTTTTGATAGATGATAGAGGTATAAGATGTTATAAAATTAGAGAAATGTGAAGTGGTTAGAAACTTTTTCAGAATCTATATTCAAAGAAACCAATTAATCGGGAAAATTGCAAAGCTATTTAGAAAAGTATGTGGTGAAAATTGATCAAACATATAAGGAATTGATGGAAGAAGATATAACACAAGATGAGATTAATGGAATAATACAAAATTAAAATTAGGAAAGCTCCAGGTGAGGATGGATTACCTGTTGAGTTTTATAAAGAATTTAAAGAATTAATAATACCAAGATTGCAAAAATTATTCAATGGAATATTACATGGTGGGAAGTACCTTCGTCATGGAATAGAACGGTGATATCCTAATTCCTAAACCAGATAAAGATTTAGAAAGGATTGAGTCCTATCGCCCATTTCTTTAATTAATCAGGATGCAAAGATATTTACTGCTATTATAAGTAATAGATTAAATAGATTTATAGATAGATATATAAGTTATAATCAAGTAGGTTTTGTGAAGGGTAGATACATGAGTGATATTGTTAGAAGAGTATTAAATATTATAGATGTAGCTGAATATAATGGTGATAAAATTGGTATAGTATCATTGGATATTTTTAAAGCTTTTGATTCTGTACAATGGGAAACTATTAAAGTAATTGTGGAGGCTTTAGGCTTTGGTAATAAGTTTATACATGTTATTTCAAAATTGTACCAAAAGAGCAGTGCAAGAGTGAAGGTGAATGGAATATTAACTGAAGAGATAAAATTAGAAGCTGGTACGAGACAAGGATGTCCCTGTCCCCAACATTATTTTTATTGGCTATGGAAATATTGACAAAATGATAGAAAAGATGAAGAATTAGAAGGATATAAGGGTATAAGATAAATTTGTATGGATGATACTTTAATTATTTTGAAAATGTAGAGAAAGATCTGAAAAGATATATAAGCATTTGATAGAATTTGAGAAATGACAGGATTGAAAGTAAATTGGTCAAAGTCAGAATTATTGATGGATAGTAATGGTAATGAGTCTGAGAATATGCAAGAGCAATTTGGGATAAGGATTAAAACACATTGAAATATTTGGGTATAGTGCTTTCACTTAAGGTTAAAGAATTGAAAAACTTAATTATGATGTGGTGATTAACGAAATTGAGAAGAAGATAGATAAATATAAAATTTTAAAGTTGTCTTGGTTTGGTAGAATTGCAATGTGTAAGATGATGTTGCTGCCCAAGTTCAACTTTTATTCGAGATGCTACCACTAAATTTGACAGAGAAAGATATTGAAGGATATCAGAAAAACTGGATAAATTTGTAATGGTGGCAAAAGACCTAGATTAGTGAAGAAAATGTGGTATCAAAATCAAAAGGAAGGTGGATTAGGAATCCCCAAATTATTTAATTATTATTGTGCGTATGGTATCCGGATAGTGGTAAAAATATTAAAGGTGAAGATAACTATTGGAGAGACTTAGAGTTAAGGATATAGAGAAATTTGGATCAAGGTGGTTTTAGATAAAGCAAATTTAAAATGTGTAAGTAGAAGTTATTGGTTAAAGGGATTAAGTAAAATGTGGAATAAATTTGTTAAAATTTTAATTCCGGATATAATCTTTTGGGGAGACAATTGAATTTGGCCAATTAAAATAATATAATACGTAATGAAGTGATTAAAGAGGAAAATATAGAAATTATTAGAGATTGGATAAAAGTTATGGAAATGAAAGGAGGAATAAAGAAATTATTGAAAAATTAGGGTTAAGTTGGTTTGAAAAATACAGATAGAAAATGGACAAAAAACTAAGGAAAATTATTCGATAAATAGATGTGAAACTGAATTTGAATATTTAGTATCTCGGATTATGAAAGATGAAATTGGGCTAAAGGGACTCGTTAGTAGGGTTTATAAGATTATAAATTCTGATGAAAAATTACAAAGAGTGATGAGGACAAATTGGGAAAAAGATCTTAATATTGAAATACCAGAGTCAGATTGGAATGTGAATTGGAAGAGTAGAATTATGAGAACTTTATCTATAAGGATTAAAGAGCACAATTATAAAGTTGTTTGGAAATGGTATTTGACTCCAGTAAGATTGTCACAAATGGATAAAAAATCAGTAAAAATGTTGGAGATGTGAGATGGAATTGGGGACTTATGAACATATGTGGTATAATTGTGATAAGGTTAAAAGTTTTGGCAACAATTGGAGAAAATGATATTTGAAATGATGGGGAAAGTAATAACATTGAGAGTGGAAACTATATTATTGTTGGTAATTAAGGAAATAGAATTAACAAAATATGAAAAAGAATTGATTAGAATTATGATTATAATAGGTAGAATTATAATAGCTAGATATTGGAAACTAGATGTGATTTTTAGAATAGAAGAGTGGAATTCTGAAATGTGGAAATTAGCTTTAAATGATAAAATGACATGTGATATTAAAATTAGAAGTGGTGTGTATAAAGAAGATATTTTCTGGAAGACTTGGAAACCATTTGTGGACTTTGCGCTTGGAACATTGGACGCTTCAGTACCTGTACCTCGAGAACGTGGATTTTGGCAATCATGAGGATATATCCAAAGACCCAAATCTTCCTTTTATGTATAGCACAAGGGTGTAATAATGTATTTTCTTTTTGTTTGTTTGTTGCAAAAAAAGTAATAAAAAAAAAAAAAAAAACAAACAGTCCAAAACACTCTCAGAAGCATGGATTGGAATGACTACTCTATTTATAGGACAACATAAATGGGTTTGGCTCTTCAAAGAAACTGAGATTTGAGGAGGAATGTTTGTGACAATCAGCTTTATAATGAAAGTCTTATTCTCATACATTGTACCATTGCCCTGCAGTGAACTGGATGGCTAGCTCTTACAGAAATCAAGATATTCATCAAATAATCAAAACACATGTGAACCAAGAATAATTTGTGAAATCGGTATTTCTGTCACTTAGTCCAAAAGTTTTATAGCAATGGAAAATAACAATAATAACGTGTGGCAAAGTATTTTTTGCCAGCAGTTATACCGATATTTTCCCATGAAATTGAATGTTTGCATTAGCATTCAGAAATTCTTGACTCAGTGACACTAATACCATTTTTTTGTCAACTAGAACATTACTTTGAAAATTATTGTTAGGTTAATAATTGACACACAGTTCACTTCAACTGCGGAATAGATAAAACAGTATGGTACTATATGAAATTATCACATTCCATTACCACATTCATTATAAAAACATTTATGGCTTTTCTAATTCCATAATTAAATTTAAATCAGATTTAACAGCTAGAAGAAATGTTGGAGATGTGAGATGGAATTGGGGACTTATGAACATATGTGGTATAATTGTGATAAGGTTAAAAGTTTTGGCAACAATTGGAGAAAATGATATTTGAAATGATGGGGAAAGTAATAACATTGAGAGTGGAAACTATATTATTGTTGGTAATTAAGGAAATAGAATTAACAAAATATGGACTGAATGCTAATGAACTTGAAGAACAGCCAAATTCTTTTGTATGATTGGCTCAAGCCATATTCCCTAGAGTAACATTCTTTCAAAGAGACTAGCTGGTATTGAGAGACCACTATCAATTAACAGAAACTGGTCATGTAGGGTGATTCAAACTGTCCTCCATCCTTTGAAAACTCTGCTGAGAATTATTGCAGGGTGTTTTACATTAGATTTCTGGTATTTAAGCAGAGAGGAAGGTATGAAAACCCAATATTTTGGATTTTATAACTCAATTTTTTACTCACTTTGTAATAATCAATTTCAAATACATATCTTTTATCTGCAAATTAAAAATTAAGCAACTAATATACAAATATGAAAAGAATTGATTAGAATTATGATTATAATAGGTAGAATTATAATAGCTAGATATTGGAAACTAGATGTGATTTTTAGAATAGAAGAGTGGAATTCTGAAATGTGGAAATTAGCTTTAAATGATAAAATGACATGTGATATTAAAATTAGAAGTGGTGTGTATAAAGAAGATATTTTTTGGAAGACTTGGAAACCATTTGTGGACTTTGCGCTTGGAACATTGGACGCTTCAGTACCTGTACCTCGAGAACGTGGATTTTGGCAATCATGAGGATATATCCGAAGACCCAAATCTTCCTTTTATGTATAGCACAAGGGTGTAATAATGTATTTTCTTTTTGTTTGTTTGTTGCAAAAAAAGTAATAAAAAAAAAAAAAAAAACAAACAGTCCAAAACACTCTCAGAAGCATGGATTGGAATGACTACTCTATTTATAGGACAACATAAATGGGTTTGGCTCTTCAAAGAAACTGAGATTTGAGGAGGAATGTTTGTGACAATCAGCTTTATAATGAAAGTCTTATTCTCATACATTGTACCATTGCCCTGCAGTGAACTGGATGGCTAGCTCTTACAGAAATCAAGATATTCATCAAATAATCAAAAACACATGTGAACCAAGAATAATTTGTGAAATCGGTATTTCTGTCACTTAGTCCAAAAGTTTTATAGCAATGGAAAATAACAATAATAACGTGTGGCAAAGTATTTTTTGCCAGCAGTTATACCGATATTTTCCCATGAAATTGAATGTTTGCATTAGCATTCAGAAATTCTTGACTCAGTGACACTAATACCATTTTTTTGTCAACTAGAACATTACTTTGAAAATTATTGTTAGGTTAATAATTGACACACAGTTCACTTCAACTGCGGAATAGATAAAACAGTATGGTACTATATGAAATTATCACATTCCATTACCACATTCATTATAAAAAACATTTATGGCTTTTTCTAATTCCATAATTAAATTTAAATCAGATTTAACAGCTAGAAGAAATGTAAGACATGTGTCTTGATAAAATAAACCCTTTTTAAAGAATATTTTTATTACTAGAGCCCATCATAAAACTATTCTACAACTGTCAACAATAATTGACTAAAATTTATTTTTCTCCATCATATAAAACATTCAAGCTATCCAGAGAGAACTGCAGTAAATCTTTAATTTTTAGGGTACCTTAAGCAGGGAATTACACCAAACTGTTAACAAATATGGACTGAATGCTAATGAACTTGAAGAACAGCCAAATTCTTTTGTATGATTGGCTCAAGCCATATTCCCTAGAGTAACATTCTTTCAAAGAGACTAGCTGGTATTGAGAGACCACTATCAATTAACAGAAACTGGTCATGTAGGGTGATTCAAACTGTCCTCCATCCTTTGAAAACTCTGCTGAGAATTATTGCAGGGTGTTTTACATTAGATTTCTGGTATTTAAGCAGAGAGGAAGGTATGAAAACCCAATATTTTGGATTTTATAACTCAATTTTTTACTCACTTTGTAATAATCAATTTCAAATACATATCTTTTATCTGCAAATTAAAAATTAAGCAACTAATATACAAATATGAACAGTTTTAAAAGGGAAATTATTCCGCATGCAGCCCTCCTGAGCTCTGTTTTTGCTGGCAGAGGCCCTTCGGGCCGGTCCTTCACTGTTTCCACGGCGGCCCTGCGGGCCAGATCTAAACACCCTGCAAGGTCAAATCCACCCCCAGGCTTTGGATTTGATAGCCCTGATCTAAAGTATATATTCTATATATTTATATCTACAGTACATCCATTTATCTATATCTATCTATCGCCTACATATTCCCAATATGTCTTAGTAACTGTCTCTTGACATATGCACATCAGACATACTCCAATGTGTTTTTCTGTCTGTGATTTTCAAATTTCTTGAATCTTACATAATTTTAAAAGAACAAATGATTTAACAAACCTTATGACCTTTTTGATATTTCAGGTGACATTATACAAGTATGAAGAATGCAAAATATACATGACCGGGGGGGGGGGGGGCGGAGATGCAAGTGTTGCTATATTTGGTACTTCTTTGTTAATTTTTGTTTAAATTTTCAAGCAGTTAGATACTTGTACCCAAAGGAAAATAACTACTCACTGTGAACAAGGAAACAAAAATCCTTCCACATCAGCAACAAAGTGAGTTTTGTGAAACCCTCAGCATCGTACTCTACCACTCCACTATTAAAAAAAAATTATTAATGAAACATATAATTAGAACCACAAAGCAAAATTAGGAAGAAGGCTTGTCCCTTCCTATTGGCATGCATAAATTCATGAATAGGGCAGAAGGCACTGTTTCCCTCTCAAGTCAGGCACAAACAATATTGACCAATTACTCGGTTGTGGCCACTATCAACTACTGTGTGAAGCTACCATTACCTTCTTGTTTTCCTAGTTCTTATTTAGACCCCATTATACCCAATGAACTTTCCTTCTGGCAGCTTCAGTTTTTAAGCAGCAAATGTAATTAGAATTTACTACAGTACTTATATTTTGCCTTCTATTAGTATGTACCGAAAAAAGCTGAAATAAAGGTGCACACATACACACACTTTTAAAGGCAGAATTAAAAATGTTGCAACTACATGTTGCAATTAGAATAATTTGAAATAACAGCAGATTTAAAATGGCAAAAATAGGAAAAATTCTGGGAGGTTCTGGAGGAAAGGGATTATCTAGAACTTTTTCAATGCGGGTTCAGGCTTCTGCATGGCACTGACCCACATCTATCACACTTGTAGGTGACCTCTGGCAGGAATTGGATGGGGAACTTAGTGAAAATTAATTAGCTAGTTAACTAAATGGGCAAAAATCTGCTATCTTGATCCACATTCTCATCTTGCTAATCCTGTCCATCCATGTTACCCATTATCTTTCCATTTTTTTATTTCACTCAACATAGCTTTTCTAATGCATCCACCCATTTACTATGTCCAAAGTATGTGAGTTTCTGCTTGCTGATTATTGCCTCAAGGGAGTTGTCAGTTTTTATTTCATTTAAGAGTCTGACTGCTTCTGCCAGCAGTCCATGGTTCTCGTAGAAACCAGCTGTACATTAACACTGGAAAATCATTGTTTTAACTATTCTGATCTTTGTTCCTATAGAAGTAGTCTTTTCCTTCGTGATTTTGTTAGGATTAATCCTCCAAATTCTTCTCCAACATACTGTCCATCTTCTAGCTATTCTTGAATCCAAACCTCAAAATTACCTATCACCTTTTTCACCTATAATTTCACTAATTATACTGTTGAGACTTCCTTTGTCTTCTTTATATTTAGCATTAATCTAGAATTTTGACTACCTCTATTTTCAACTAATAAAGGGTGCCATCTGTATTATTCATGTTTTTGTTGTTAATAATTTCCCCTTCTTTTGCCTCTTTTCTCACCAACTCTTCAGAGATGATCTTGAAGGATAGAGTGAAAAAGAAGAAATGCTAAAAATCTTTCCTTCCATAGTATGGCATAATTTATCTATTAGTGTACAATAAATACAAATATAATATAACTACAGTAATATAACCCAGGGCTACCAAGTTTAAATATGCATATTTAGTAAAACCCCAAGTAGCAAAAATATTTTTAGTAAATATGAGTAAGAATAGACAGAAACCTATGCTTACGGTTATATTCCATTTTAAAGTGAAACATATATACGTACGTTCCAAAATGACTAAGAAATGCTGCAATATATTCCCTTCTCTTATGATAACCCTGAATAACATATTGAACCTATAAAAGAAAAGAAGAAATGAGTGCAATTATGATAAAACTAAATTACAATTCAGAGTATTAATTTGGGAGAGTTTTTGCTTTACTAATAATATAATTTATACATTATGTATATTGAAATTGAAAGTATAAGTCTGGAAAAATATTTTTACATGTATCAGAGGTTGGTGTATTAAACTGATATAATAATTATACAAATTTTACATTTTAAACACATTGATTAAACCTTATAATAATATTAGATTCTGCTATTTTACATAACAGCAATATATTAACCATCTGGAATTTCATACAATATTTCATAAGTATTTTGAAGAAGCCTATGGGTTCTAAGCATTTTGTTTCATATCAAAAAGCAATTTTGTGTATTTCACACTTTTGAAATTTTCTGGGCCAATGTTTAAGTGTTGCAGTTAGAACATGTCTTTCATGTTTTATCAGTTCATAATTTCTGCACAATATTCTTATTTATTTATCACACGTTACACAGTTGTCTGTCTACTAACTGGAACTCTAGACAGGGAACAATTTTTTGTAGTTTAAAAACTGATCTGTGTACTTGCAAATTAAAAAACAACAACTAACCAATACAGAGCCATAATAAAAACAACTCTAAAGATAGATTCTGGTATAACTATGGAAATGCATTTGGAACTTTATTGCATAAATTTGATAATTTGTAAGGTTCTTTTAAGCAAGAGCAATTTAAACAAGAATAAAGGTTACTTCCAACTATTTCATAATCAGATTGTACAGCTGAAATGGAGAAGGCTTTGCATGGTATTTTCAACTACTCCTGGATCACCTCAAAGTGACCTTCAATTAGGCAATTTCACTTTTGGTTTTGAAATTTCTGACAGAACTAACCTCAGATCATAAGGTTTACCAATTTATCAAGAATAATTGATTTTTACCACATTCTAGAGCCCTTGTATTGTAATATCTTAGTAAAAAGTTTGTTTATTCTGGGTATTACCTTGTTGGTTAACAGTTGGCATATTTGGGGAACATAATCAATGAGGCAGCCTCCACCTGGAAAAGCAGGAATGTGAAGAGCAGAAGATCCACCAAGAGCACTGGAAAAATAAGTCCATCAAGTAACATCAGATACAGCTTTGAGATTCTTTCAAAGGCGTACATTTTCCATATAAGACGTAACATAACATCCAGATATGTTACATGTAAAAAAACCATGCTATTACATCAAAGCAAAAATGTAGTATTAGACAACTGTTTCAATGTTTGAGTTAGATACAGAAACCAGACTTACATCTATGTTGAGTGATGAAGAAAAGCCATTGAATCCAAGGGGTCTTACCACATACTAAAAAACAGTGTGAAATCTGAACCGGTTTACAAATGTGAGGTGCGTGTGTGCAGTGCACGCCAAAAAGAGGTATGGAGTAAGCAGAACAGCGTGTGGGGTGGTAGTGATCAGCTGTGGTACGCAATCTTATTTTACTTTTAAAGCATTTTTTTACAACCTATTCAGATGAATAGGTTGTAAAAAATGCTTTTAAAAGTAAAAAAAAGGATCTGATGATTGCACAGCTCAGCTGTGATCGTCAGAGCCTCTTTTTTTATCTTTTAAAAGCAGTTTTTAAAAGAACTGGCAAATGGGCGACCAGACGATTGGATGGGCATGGGCGGGGCGGGAGGCAGGGATTTTTGCTACCGGTTCTCTGAACCATCCATCACCATCGCTACCAGGATCGGTCGATCTGTCTGAACCGGGAGCATTTCACCGCTGCTAAAAAAACATAACCTGCATGTATTTGAAATCAGAATAAACACCTTTATTGATCTTTTCTCTTTTGTAAACAGAAGGAGATAAAAATCTAAAATATTTCTTTGCCACTTTTTAATGCCAGCTTATACTAAGTTTTGGCTGGTCCCTGAGCTTGGCTGTTTGCTTGCAGCCATTTAATTACCCAACTAGATAACATCATCATATCAATATCATCACAGGAATATACTTTTGATTACTGATGATGGTAAAGGTAAAAGGTAAAGGTTCCCCTCGCACATATGTGCTAGTTGTTGCCGACTCTAGGGGGCGGTGCTCATCTCCATTTTAAAGCCGAACAGCCAGCACTGTCCGAAGATGTCTCTGTGGTCATGTGGCTGGCATGACTCAATGCCAAAGGTGCACGGAACGCTGTTACCTTCCCACCAAAGGTGGTCCCTATTTTTTCTACTTGCATTTTTACATGCTTTCGAAACTGCTAAACTGCAGAAGCTGGGACAAGTAATGGGAGTTCACCCCGTTACACGGCAGCACTAAGGATTCGAACCGCCGAGCTGCCGACCTTTCGATCGACAAGCCTCAACGTCCTAGCCCCTGAACCACCGTGTCCCTTTTGATGGTGGTAATAATAATAATAATAATAATAATAACGACGATGGTAATAATAATAATAAGTAACTTAACTTAATGGGCCTCTGGTGGCTCAGACTGCTAAGACAGTCTGTTATTAACAGCAGCTGCTTGCAATTACTGCAGGTTCAAGTCCCACCAGGCCCAAGGTTGACTCAGCCTTCCATCCTTTATAAGGTAGGTAAAATGAGGACCCAGATTGTTGGGGGCAATAAATTGACTTTGTAATATAATATACAAATGGATGAAGACTATTGCTTGACATAGTGTAAGCCGCCCTGAGTCTTCGGAGAAGGGCGGGATATAAATGCAAAAAAACCCAAAAAACTTAACTTATAACTTAATAAGTAATATATTAATATCTGTAACAATACCTCTAAAATTATCAAATATTAGTATATATCAATCCCAGGTCCTTGAGAAGGACTCAATAGATAGATAAAAATGCCAAATTCATTGTGAATATCTGCCTAAATGTGCAACGAATCATAAACAACGCTACAATTAATAATGTTTTTCTTGATGTCCAATACTGTTTTTTCCAACTGTTCATTTTAAATGGCGTCTTTTCATTGGATCATACAGCACTGAACATTTCATTCTTGTTTTTAGAATAGACTTCCAGCACATTGGCAATCTAAGCAGTCAAAGTAACAGGCTAAATAGGGTAATTGGAGACAGCTAGACTTTTCTCACTATAGCAATAAATAATCTGGAGCCACAGGTTGTTTTTATTCCAGTCAACTATGCTAACTGAATAATTTATGAAGAAGAAAATATAAACATCTTTCAAAATAATATCTGAGCATTTTTTTTAAATTTAATTTTATTTGTTTACATTTATATCCCGCCCTTCTCCGAAGACTCAGGGCGGCTTACAGTGTATAAGGCAATAGTCTCATTCTATTTTGTATATTTTTACAAAGTCAACTTATTGCCCCCCCAACAATCTGGGTCCTCATTTTACCTACCTTATAAAGGATGGAAGGCTGAGTCAACCTTGGGCCAGGCTTGAACCTGCAGTAATTGCAGGCTGCTGTGTTCTAATAACAGGCTTCTTTACAGCCTGAGCTATCACGGCCCCTGAGCTATCACGGCCCCTTATTTTGCTCCTTACTTATGAAATTCTCACACTGGCTTTATTTTAATCTTGAAAATGGTTACAAAGCAACTTAAAATAAGACTTTTCTGGACTTCAGGGAAGAAATGGTAAACTGAAAATGGCAATGCTAAAAGCAGAGCTGACAATCTTACTCGAGTGAAGCACTGGCAAGCAGTACTGCTCTTTGTAATTCCACTCTAGACAAGACTTGAGATCATTCACAAGTGGTCCAGAAAATCACTCCTCGCAAGAGCAACATAGCAGTCTCAGGTAGATTAAGAGTTCTAGGAAACGAGGGAAAGCCATCTTTGCTTAAAATGCAGATGGAGCCTTTATGGACACTAGGTTTGCATACTTCCTTTTCTAATCAATATGATACAGGTAATTTTTTACTTGTTCTTGCAATTAAACATGAGAACATATCACAGTTAAATAAAACATTAAAAATACAAACTCCCAGTTGTTCTAATAACCTTGAAAACTAAATGCACAAGTGAACTGAACTGAAGAAGCTTCTTGGATGAGAAGCGAAACATCTTCAAGGAAAAACTAAGTCCAGTTGTCTTTTGAAAAAGCACTTTTGGGACTTGAAAAGATATATCCTCATAATCAAATGTCCTTCTGTGAATCAAATGTTGATCATCTCTAATAGAGTATCTCAACTCCTGGTAGCAGAACGTTACTGCATCATTCTATCGAATAATTACTCAAGGATGTGAGCACTTTCCAAGAAATATGTATTTTCTAAATTATCACTGTATTGGGCAACAGAGACATTTTAAAAGGTCAGAATAAATCCTAAAGGAGAAAATACATTTTTTAACAGAGAAATGAAACAAGAGAAAAAAGCAAAAACAAAATGGATTTTCAGAAAAGTTCTCTTCCAGTCACAAAAACATTCACCTATTTTCCTTATATTGTAAAGATTGTAATTCCAGGATCCAATCTGGGTCGGTCATCAGGACCAACCTTATCCTGGGACACATATATTTGCCTTCCTTCATTGTAATTCCACTTTAAAATCCACTAATGCTTTAAAGAAGAAAGAATTGGCTTGATATAGCTGACATGCCAGGATTAACTTCTTTGCAAACTGTTGGAAATAATGACAAAGTTTGTATGTTCACAGCAAAGGAACATATAGAATAGGGGTATCAAACTGGATTTCTTCAAGGGCCAAATCAGCATTGTAGTTCTCCTCCGGGGGGGGGGGGGGGAGAAGACAGGATGGACGCCTCCTGTAGCACTTTGCTGGCCAATATGGTGTGTGTGTGTGTGTGTGTGTGTGTGTGTGCGCGCGCATGTAACCCCCTGTGCCCTGTTTTGGCCGACAAAGTGCTGCAGGAGGCCATCCAGCCTGAAAATGTGGTATGGGGGGATGTGTACACCCCCGCACCCGGTTTTGGCTGCCAGAGGCACCATGGGTCAGTCCTTTGGTATTTCCAGGCTGGCCACGCAGGCCAGATTTAAGCACCTTGTGGGCCGGATTTGGCCCGTGGGCCTTGAGTTTGACACCTCTGATATAGAATAACTATCAAAGTAATCCTCATTTCTATTTTCATTATACCTTCATAGTAAAAAAGAGTAAAAATGATACAAAGGTGAGCTGACACACTAGCCTATAGCCAATTATGTTTGCAAGTTATAGCCATATAGATCTATAGCAAAGATATTCAGGTTTGAAACTCTCACAAATTGGTATTGAAAATGTTTGTGAACAGTGATGCAAACAAAGTAGGATATATTAATTAATGCCAAAATTTAGTTTATCATATTTGAAATATAGTTTTAAATTATGAATAAAATATTTTAAATCAAAAGAAAGTATTTTAAAAATATTGTATTGACATCATCTTCAATATTTGTTAAATGAAATTTTTAAAATACGTTCCTTAATAAAAATCACTAAGGAATCAAGGACAGTTTGAGCACAGAAACAAGTGATATGCCACAAAAAAAGTGCTTTCTTTCAATATAAAATTTCACTCAGCCACAAGGTTAATTAAGAAAACCCTTGGCCAACCATTAGTCTCACTTGGCCTTCTGTGCATATAATTACGGGTATAAATTGGAAGAAAAAAGCAAGATGAGATTAATTTTTTGGGCTAAGGAGCTTAACTCTAGTTAAATATAAAGGTGGTGACATATGTAGCAAGCACAGAAAGCAACTGCATTCTTAGCCACCTTCAGACAAAATTCTACTTTTTTTTCTTTTCAAACATGATACAGACTTTCTAGAGATGGAAAAACAGTTGCCAAGAATGCATTTTTTTCTTTATGATCTTTCCCACAGTGCCATTTTCAAGACAGAATGCCACCCCCCCTATGTAATAAATGCCATGCAATTTTTAATTGTCATTTCTCAAGTGCCTACAGTAACTAGGCGTTGTACACAAAACAAAAAAAATCACAGGACCCATACTCAGGTTTGCAGTTTAAAAGCAAAAACAAGATAGCTGCAATCAATTATTTCCACACAAATACAAAAGAAATCTGAACAAGGTATCAGAAAAAAAGGCTGATGAAAGACCAAATGTGTGCCTAAAATTAGCTATGCCCAAGCGGCTACTTGAGTTGTTAAGCTTGTTTGTATAATACTGTGCACCTTTTGAAAAATGTTATGGCAGGAAGACAGAACTTGCAAAGCTGTATAACTCTCATCATACAGGTTATATAGAGCAGCGGTCACCAACTGGTGGTCCATGGACCACTGGTGGTCCGTGAGAAAATTTTGGTGGTCCGCAGAAAAATTATTTGTATTTTTTATATTGCACTAAATCGGGGTCAATGAAAGTTTGTGTTGCTGCAGAGTCTTACCCTTTGAGGTCTTTTTGTGAGGGTTGGAGGGGGGGAGAAATTCCGACTTGGAGTCTGCTTCAGCCTCCTGGTGTGGGGCTTTGAGCAAAGACTGGAGAGAAGCGCCACTGGTGGCAAAGAACCAGAGGGCCTTGTTCCAGTGGGACTGCATCATGGCCTGGAACTGGCTGACCATCTCAGCCGGCTGAGCCTCCAGGCGGCGATACTTGGTCTTGCATTCCCGCAGGTCTTCCCTCTGCTTGGAAAACCTATGCTCGTAGTTCTCAGTGAGGTGCTTCTGCTGAGCCCCTTCTCAGTCAGATCCAATTTGAACTGAGCAGCTGTTTTGCCAACTCTTTCTCGTGGTGGCTGCTTAACTCAAACAACTGTTTCCTTTTGGGGCCCTAAGGAATCTGGACGGGCAGGTGAGGAGTGGCTGGGAGGGAAGGGGTAAGTAGAGGCTGATGAGGCGCCCCTTGATGCGACCGACACTGAGTTGACCCTGCCCACCGAGCTGGTCATTAGGTAGATCATATTAGTGGTCCGCGGGATTTAAAATTATGAATTTAGTGGTCCCTGAGGTCTGAAAGGTTGGTGACCCCTGATATAGAGAGCAAGGACTCTGGGAATATTTCAATTATACATTGTGCGTAATCTGGGCATTCTCCTGAACTCATGATTCCTATCAAAGAGCAAGTGGCAGTCATGATAGTCTGTGCAAGGGCATTTGCACAGCTTTGTTATTGTGCGCCAATTATGCCTGTGACTAGATCAGTTAAACTCCTTCATGGCACGAGACCTTGTTACTTGATGGAATGCCTCTCCTCATTACATCTGCTCACCCTATCAGGTCTGGCAAAGAAGGCAGGCTAGTATCCCATCTGCCAGGGAATAACATCTGGTGGGTCCCGGGAGGCGAGCCTTCTGTTCCACAGTGCCTGACTTGTGGAAACTTCTCCCCCTGGAAGAGAGATTAGCTTCATTCCTTCCAATGTTCTGCAAGTCTCTCAAGATCTGGTTGTGTTATCAGGCCTAGGGGGCCAGGAGACAAGAGAGATTTTGTGATACTCTCTTATTCCAGTTAGCATTATTTCCTGTTTTGTATCATTTTTATAGTTATTTTTTTTAATTTCAGACTGTTTTATGTATTTATTTTTATTAAGCACTGTATGCCACTCACAGCCACATTTATGTGAGATGGTTGGTTATATAAATCAAATGAAAATTAAAAAATAGAAAATAAGCTATCTTTACATTCTGAAGGAAAGCAAATAAATTCGAAGAGGTGGTTTGCAAATAGTAGCTTATTTATGCAAAAAGAAAAGTAATCATGGAAGCAATATTTCACATGTAACTACAGTGTTTAAACACTTACCAGAAACTACGAATCTCATTGAAAAGCCTAGCAGAGTGTAAAAGTCAATACTATATTTGCTACTTCATTTCACAGAGTCGTAGAATTCTCATGTAAAGGCCGTTTGGTGATATAAATCAACTAAACAGAGGGTTTATAATGAAGTTATTACACTGGGAAAAGTTATTACTGTGACTTGTAAGCATATGTGAATATGGTAGATTAAAATTCCTATGAAAAAACACTGCATCTATCAATATTATACATTTTTATGGATCCAAAACATGTTAGGATTCATTTTGTGTAGATATGATAGTAGATCACAATGGACAGCAGGGCAAACATGAACCTATATGGATTCATAGGCTTTTAGACCAACATAGATTTTTTTAAAAAAAATTCCACAGATAAATAAGATGAGAACAGAGAACTTAGTACACTTGAAGGATAGAAATGATCTTAGCAAATAGGTTATCTATAAATTCAAATTCAAACATATGTCTAAGGCCTGAAGCCTGATGAACATACCAATGAAATATATTTGAAATAATTGACTAGAATTAAAGAAAAACTGGCAATTAGAGATATTTTCAGAACAATACATAAAAGTGTTTTGTTAAGCGTTCTTAGTAGTATACTTATTAAATATATTAGATATAACTTACTATCTATCTAAACATTGCTCCTTCTAAAATAAAACAAAGGAAAAAGATAAAAGGAAAATACAATTGCTGGGGTGTTAACTACCAAATATGTAGAAGGCATCGTGTTTCTACTAGCTTTGTGGTAGTTAGAAGATAATTTAATCTTCTTAATACAGCTGGGCTCCTGCACATAACAGGAGATAAATAAAAAGACCTGATTTGGAGCACAAGACTGGTTATTCTGCGTAGACAAATAATCAAGTTTCATCAATGCCACTGAGAACTATAAGGAGACTATGGCTATTTTGCATGACTATCTATGATATTGGACATATAGTGTACTTAACGATTTACTATGATTTTCCATTTGAAGCCAGCTTCTGAATCACTGGGAAATCTCTTGAATGAAATTGGCCACTGGCTCATATGTCAGTGACGGGATCACATACTTTTCATGAAAATCACTCCTATGAGTATTCCCTAACATCACTAAGTCAAACTGGAAAAGATTCTTGTCTAAATTGTTGCCAAACTCCTGCCAAGCGATGTAAATTACATTGTGCTAGTTGAGTTATTGATCTGACTCACTTTTAAGTCACTTTCCATAGTTTTATATTTCACCTAGAAGACAGAAAGGTCAAATGTAAGCAGAAACTGGCAAAACTTTTCATCCTGAACCTAGAAATCCCACCCACTTTTGGACTATTCTCCTTCAGCAAGAAAACACATTGCTCTCCACAGCAACAGCAGAAGGAATAATTCTTCATCCCTTGCACGGGAATAAATTGGACACTATTGTTTTTTGAATGCACAATTCCATTATAATTTTTTTTCCATTTAAGAAATTAAGCTTAAATTTGAGATTGAAATGCAGGTGTTTTTTTTTTACAAAAAAATAATAACAAAAACAGAAATGCATACATTTTCTGATAGTTAGAATAGAATAGAATTTTATTGGCCAAGTGTGATTGGACACACAAGGAATTTGTCTTGGTGCATATGCTCTCATTGTACATAAAAGATACCTTCATCAAGGTACAAGGTATCATTAAGTGTTGTCTTAATGATAGTCATAGGCTACAAATAAGCAATCAGGAAACAATCAATATCAGTATAAATCGTAAGGATACAAGCAACAAAGTTACAGTCATAAGTGGAAGGAGATGGGTGATGGATACGATGAGATGATTAATAGTAGTGCAGATTTAGTAAATAGTTTGACAGTATTGAGGTTTAGTTTAGAAAGAAATGTAATAATATATACACAAATATCAGAAATCAGAATTTGAGAACTGAATTTAAAATATATTTGTTCTCCTCTTAACTGTGTTAAAGGCACATAGAAATCTCCTCTAAGAAATGTCTGTGTCCCTGCAGTGATGGGTATGTTGGCCACTTCCTGAGCATACTTCCATCCTCTATTCATTCTTATTCTCTTATTCTCCACTTTCTACCTAGACTGTACCATCTGATTCCAACTTCTCATAAGGAACAATGTTGCCAAATTCTGTGCAGCAGCACACAAAATCTACTGGGTAGCCAATTTGGCTTGACACAGACTATGCCTATGAGATTTTTTCTATCCAGTTTTACATCTTTTTGCCATTATTTATGCTTTTAGCTTTTCAGATAGCTTTTTTTTTTGCCTGTTTTTAAAGCTTTGACAGTCTCTATGTTTTTACATTATGCTGCCATAGATTCCCTCCCACCAAAAGTATTGCAATATTAAGTGAATTAGCAACAAGAGAGGCATGGGTATTTCCCAGCAGTGAAATTTGGCCGGATCTATCCGTCTCGTGCGAACTGGTAGCGCCAGAGTCGGGACACTCTGCCCACCTGCTGGGATGTCATTACATCCCATTTTTGACCCTTTGCGCATGTGCAGAAAGCTTGCTCCCACATGCTCCCGTTCCCGAACCAGTAGCAAAGGTAAGTGGATTTCACCGCTGGTATTTCCCATATGAATTGGCCAATGCTTACAATCTTTATCCAAAGCCTTTCATCAGTTGCTCTAATATTCAGAGTTACTACGAAAAAAAAGTTTTATGATAGCATTTATCCAGTGGTGAAATCCAATTTTTTTTACTATCAGTTCTGTGGTTGTGGCTTGGTGGGCGTGGCAGGGGAAGGATACTACAAAATCTCCACTCCCACCCCACTCCTGGGGAAGGATACTGCAAAATTTCTATTCCCACCCCACTCCAGGAGAAGGATATTGCAAAATCTCCATTCCCACCCCACTCTGGGGCCAGACAGAGGTGGTGTTTGCCAGTTCTCTGAACTGCTCAACATTTCCGTTACCGGTTCTCCAGAACCTGTCAGAACCTGCTGGATTTCACTGCTGCATTTATCTGATACCTGATGCCTCCATTATTTTCTTTCAGGCACTGTATTATGACTTTCTGACTTTCAGTGTCATTGGATTCAAGTTAATGATGTACAGATCTCCTTTTAGCTAGGAAAACTATTTTTTAAAAATTTCTCATGAGCTCACTACTGATTATTTTTGCTTTTATTTGCTGGTGTGCTACTTGTAAGAGTTTTATTGTTTAATACTACAACAATAGTACTACAATACTATTGTTTTAGCTACTTTGAGGCTCCTGGGAACGGAATGGGACAATTCGCCACAGCCAACTTGCTGCAGCCAGCTTGCCACAACCAACTTGCCATGGGGCAACTTGCTGCAGGACAATTTAACCATTCAATTTAATTATTGAAAAGAAATAAAAATATTTTTTTTAAAATTTACATTTCATTCTGTCCATCCTTTTGCATCTTTTCTTTAATGATAACAGTCCACCATTTCTTTGATATTAGTGTAAATCTTGTCCCACAGTGAGTTGGCCATGGCGAATTGGCCTGCAATGAATTGGCCACGTCAAGCTGGCTTTGGTGACTTGGCCATGGTGAACTGACATGGCAAGTTGGCGTGCTTCATAGTTGGTTCCAACTCTTATTTATGCTAAATAGTTAAACTTTAATAGATATGTCCAGAATATCATAGCATGTACAATTCTCATATCACATATAATCCTGTATTTTCTCTCCAACATTTGTTGTAATACAAGTAGTCTTAATTTAAGACCACAACTGTGCCAAAATTTATGTTGCTAAGTGAAAAATTTGTTAAGTGAGTTTTGCCCCATTTTATGACTTTTCCATTTTATGACTTTTCTAGCCACATTTGTTAAGTGAATCATTGCAGTTGTTAAATTAGTTACATGGTTGTTAAGTGAATCTGGTTTCCTGATTGACTTTGCTTGTCAGAAGGTTGCAAAAGGTGATCATATGACCCTGGGACATTGCATCTATCATAAATGTGAGTCAGTTGTCAAGCATCCAAATGTAAGCCAAGTGACCATGGGGAGGCTGCAATGGTCATAAGTGTGAAAAATGGTCATAAACCACTTTTTTCACTGCTGCTGTAATTTCAAATGGTCACTAAGTGACCTGTTGTTGAGGACTACCTGTATTACAAAGTTTAAAACAATCCTTTTTGGGGAGGTCCTTCGTATGCATAAAATTGTATGAATTTGACGACTGTTTGGGCAGCTAAAACAGTTGGGATAACCTCGAAGGCAACTTAAAAATGTTAACATGCTATTTTCAAAGTTTGAAGAAAAAAGTGTATGTATTTGTGTGTTGTTTCATAATGCAAGATGAAAGGACAGATCTGTTTGTATAGTCACCATGAAAGAAAAGCATATGCAACGGTAAGGGAAATCCTGTATTTAAAAATCTGTACCTTGTGAACTTACGTTATAATTTGTGGTTAAACTAGTTTAAATATTCTTAAAACATGTATCCCAGTTTTTTGGGCTTCTAATTTTTTATAATTGACACATTTTGCAGTAATATCACTTTTTTTTTAATCAGTTATTTTTAAGGAAATTTCTTCATAAAGCAGCTACATTGCTACTTACAAATGATGTACAGACAGAATACAAGATGATACTTCTAACTTAGAGTGCTCGGTTAAAAAATAACCTATCTGAATTTATATCCACATACTTCTTTCAAACATTTCTTCTACAGTGATTGCAGAGTTGTTTTCTGCTCAACTCCGGCTACATTTTCTCACAATAATTTTTTAAAAACAATTATCCATGTATTATCCAGATATTTTTGATTCTTCAGATTCCATCCAGGAAATCAGTGTTAAGCCATTTAAAAAAATACATACAGGTATCTATCAACTTGTTTCAATATCAGCGTCCTGTATTCTGCTTCTCACAGTTGCAAAGAATAGCAATAGCACTTAGACTTATATACCGCTTCACAATGCTCTCTTTTACAGCCCTCTCTAAGCAGTTTAGAGAGTCAGCATATTTCCCCCAACAATCTGGGTCCTCATTTTACATTTTACCTTCAGACGGATGGAAGGCTGAGCCAACTTTGAGCAGCTCAGAATCGAACTCTTGAATAAGCAGTGAATTAGCCTGTAGCACTGCATTCTAACCACTGCGCCACCATGGCTCTTAGAAGATGGCTTGAGGAAACCCACAAGAATAACATGAAAGTTGCAAACCTTAATTGGTTTTGCTTTTTTTTATCTACTGCTGTATTCACAGTGACTACCTTCAAACAGGAAGAAATCAGAGAACCATCTTTGGTAGTTGTCACTATCAGTTATCTTCCATGGATTAATTTCTTGAAGCGTTCTGAGGATCCGTGACCTAAAACCCTATTGCACTAATAAACCAGCAGTGGCTATGTAATGTCTAGAATTTCATATGACAATAGGAGTTCAGAAATAATCTTAAGGCCATATTTTTTAAAATAAAATAATTGCCTTTTTCCCTACAAAGGAAAAGACAGAGTGAGCTGAGAAATCCTGGATTTGTATGACAGCAAGATCTCGTATTGCACTGCTTAATTTTCCTCTGAAGTAAGAGAAATATGCTATTACTTCCTCAGTCATGAAAAAAAAACCTATGGAAAATTAGGAATGCACTCATGTATTATATCAGGGCTGCCTTTTTTATTTCTTTTTCAACTTAATTTATAATAAACTACCATATTTTTCAGAGTATAAGATGCACTGGAGTATAAGATGCACCTTAGTTTTTGGGGAGGAAAATAGGGGAAAAAAATTCTGCCTACCAGGTATTCATCTGGCTAGTGTCCTTAGTCTGGTCAGCTTCAGCAGATTAGTTCGCTCACTGGTTTTGAAGTTGGGGCTAAAAAAAAAATAGCTTCTAAAGCACAGCTGATCGTTGGAGGGAGCTCCAGTGACTAAAGCAGGTGAAGCGCGGAAGGGATAAGGAGGGCAGCAACTGTTCCGGGTAGTCATTTTGGGCACTGCACATCGTGTTTTCAGCCTCCAAACGCATTGCATTTTTTGGGCGGCGATTAGAGGTGATGTGCTTTGGTGATCCTCGCAGCCTTGAAGGGCTCTCAAATGGAGCATTTGGAGACTGAAAACGCAATACGTGGAGTCCAAAAACACAAGCCATTGTCGGTGGCAATTTCTATAGCCAGGAAGAGGACGCGCAGAGGCCAAAGGGTGGGGACTGGCAGGTGGGTGGGGTTACATTTGGAGTATAAGACGTACCCAATTTTCAGCCTCTTTTAGGAGGAAAAAAAGTGCGTATTATACTGCAAAAAATGCATATATTACTGACTGCATGAGTTTTTAGTAACCTAAAGTCATGAAAATTGGTTGCACAATATTTGTTACTGACTTCCACATTATAGTGCTTATGAATTGATGTAATGAGAATGCATTACTTTTATAAAAAGAAGATGAAATGTTGTATCTGGACAACGTCATACATGATTCCAATTCTATCCATATGCTCCTTTATTGCTTGTGCTTAGCTTCAGAACAATACATACATTTTCTAGTAACCTAACCTAGTAACCTGGAGAGACAATATATGTGACATATATCTGACATGTACTAATTTGGGGTCAGGGAGGGAAGAAAAAATGATTTCCCCTTTCATAAGCTTGCCTGGAAAACTAAAATGAGACAAGAAATTTTCTAATAAATGGCTTAAATAAGGATAAGGAGCTTTGCTGAAGGCATCTGTATAAGAGGGACCAGAATTCCATAGAAGCTCTATCACACAATTCTCTATTTGCCCTTTACTATTAGGACTGGATGGGCTTATAAATCAGCGCTGATATAATAGCAATTTTATACAAATATAAAAGCAACAATCTTATTACCTTACAAGTTGCCATTTTGTAGTCATGGGTTTCACATGTACTGTTGTATTGCATAAGCTCTGAAAACAAGAGGCTTTCCTTTTTCTGGGGTTTAATTATGCAATTCAGCTTGCTGATGTAATGGGAATGGTTTAGACATTCTAATTATGGTAATACAATGACTGACGACACTGAAAGAAATTTATAGCATATGGATAAAGCTAAATAATACAGCTAAGGCTGCAGGCTTCTGTCAGTTTAACTGAAAGAATAATAGATAGCATAATATTTCAAACAATGATATGAATATTAAATAAATCTTGGCACATTATAACTTCCATATAATTGCTATTAATGACATGAATATGCAACATGCAATGTTTGGATTTCCATGGCAGGCGGATTCCATGACCCACTATATAAGAAACCATAAAATTCACCCATTCCACAATTGGTATAACCTATGCATTTGATCCAATTCTTTAAAACCATCTTAATTTATTTGAGGATCTACCATTTTTTACTTATTTTTTTCTTCCTCAGAAGTTGCTATTAATTTTAATTCTTTCTTCATTACTTGAAGAGTTTTAGATTTGAAACATATTTATTCTTGATCATGAGATGAAAATGATCACTCAAATAAGTATAATACAAACAATTCAATTAACCAAGAAGTAGACTTCTTAATGTTTTGTAACAATATTTGATAAATAAATACAGTCTTGGCACTGCCATTCAACAATCATATATATTATTATTTATTATATTTGTATACTGCCCATCTCCCGAAAGACTCAGGGCGGTTCACAGCCAAAAAAAAACCAACAGAAAACATATAATACATATAAACAGCTAAAAGAATAGACAGTTAAATTCAATTGATGCCCTAAAACTATATAAATAGTTTTTATAATATATATAAAAATATAATATGAGCTTACTATTATATCTTTCATTTTAATCATTATCATAAAGTACCATTTTCCATGCCCCTATAATTTATGTGGCCTAGCATATTTTTTAAAAGAGGACACTGGCGACTCTATAACAGCGGTCCCCAACCTTGGTGGCTGGAGGGAGAGGGAATGGTTCTGTGCGAGTGTCAGGTGCGTCAGAGGTGATATTCAGCCTGTTTGCACTGGTTCACATGAACCGTTGGCGAAAATTTGGCCAAGGTCGCCGAACTGGTAGTGATGGTCGGCTGGCCATGCCCCCGAACTGGTCCCCCAGTTGCTACTTGCCCACCCTGCCCACCATATTTGTCGCCATGTTCTTCACGTACGCGCATCCCATTGCCTTGCAAGTCCAATGGGATGCGCATATGCGAAGAACATGGTATAAGCAGCAGCTTTTTCTATGACCTCTGGTATTTTTCAGCGGCCTGATGCTTCTTTGCCAGCTGCTTTCCAGCAGCTGCGGCTGGCTGGGGACTGCCAAAAACTCCTGTCAGCTTGCCTTCCAGCCTCTGGACCAGCCGCCATGGAAGCAGCCTGAACAAAGAAGTGGGGGGGGAATGGGGCTAGGGCCAGGGCTGCTAAAGGAGGGGAAATGGGGGAGACTGGCAAAGGGAGGGTGGGGGTAGATAGGTGGAAATTCCCAAAATTTTCCTACCTTTTCCTGTGGGTGTGGCTAGGTGGAGGGGTCATGTGACTGATTGGGCATGAACATGAGTGACATCAAGTTGGTCATGCCCACTCAGTCACATGCCCCCCCTAGCCACACCCACCAAACTGGTAGCAAAAAAGTTTGAAACCCAGAAATGCAGCTCCATTTCTGAAAGCTCATGCAAATGGGGCTTCACATGCGAGTGCATTCACTCGCTGCTTGCACGACCTGGTTCTAAATGGGTCAAGGCCTGGAATGGGCTGTGGCCTGAGGGTTGGGAACCCCTGGTCTAGAAAAACACAGAATGATTTCTGACGAGATCAAAAGAACAGAAAATGAAAATGCAGTTCAAAAAATAAGTGTAACTCATTAATAACTCCATAAGTCTGTTGAATAACATGTAGCATGCCAGGAAACTCTATAAAATTATAAAGGGCCAGCTGGAGACAGTAGAGATATGATTAGAAAGTTTACTATAGTAACTTCTGTGATCTCAAATAGGGTGATCTCTTTGCTCTACTCTTATCTTGAAAGAATGCTAGCTAATAAACCACTGTTTGTCAGTTTTAGTAAATAAGAGTATCTTTGAAAGAATTATGTCTGCATACTTTTAGGTTTCTTTAATTAGTTACAATATAGGCAAACATTATTGAAAAAAATGGAAAACTAGACAATTTTATTAAGGCCATGAGTTGTTTTATAAATCTATAAATAATCTGTAAAAATAAATAAATAAAAATAAATAAATAAATAAATAAATTTATTTTTGTACTATTCAATATATTATTGGTAATATAAAAAAAGCAAGAGACCTACTTCTCATACTGCACTAAGTTATAGCTATTTTGTCTTTTTTTTTTTTTTGGCCTCCCCTTTGATACTTAGATTTGAGACCAATTGTTTTGGTTTACTGGAAGCAGTTTAATGCCGTTCTGACCAAGTTTTTTGAATTGAAACAGCTGTTCCAAATTTAAAAGTTTGGAATGGGAAATGCTTTGCACACTTCTGCAGAATAGTGCCTTGAAAGGCCATATGGGAAAACCTTTCTAAAATGGCAATTAATATTTTTGTTGTGACTAGGAGATGGCTTGACAGATTATTGTAAACAGGGGTTTAGCCATCTCTAAAAACTTCTGCAGGCTTTACTACTTGCCTTGCCTGAGCAAGCCCCATTCCAGGAATAGATCCAAATTTTGATAGGGCAGGCCTGCCCTGTACACAAAAAACTAGAAACCTGTCAGAACTCGCCTGGACTTTGCTGGGACAGGTTAAATGCTAGGTTGTTAAAGCCGGGTGGGATGCAAGTTCTGAAAACTGTCTAACTTTGCAGACACCAACCCACAGACTGCAGACTTTCTTCTCCACTCTGTTTCGGCAGAGAATTGGAATGAATCCTGACAGTGATCCAGCAAGTTTACACACCAATCTGCAATCTTGTCAGAACTCATTCCAGGCTTTACTTGGACAAGTTGGCATTGTCTTGTCCAGGCAGACTGGAAGCAAGTTCTGACTGTAATCGGGTTTTGTGTATGGAAGCCCTTCCCCCAGTTTGCATTTCCCCCTTCCAATTTATTTAAATCCCTCAGTAGGATACCAGTCACATTTTGAGAATCCCTGGATTATTTTGTCTCAAGTGAAGCAATTTTCTTCTAATTATTACACAAGAATAATTGTAAAGGGAATTCAGGACGAATGCACTTTATGCATTTCCCACAGTTTTATCCTAATTTGGAGGTCAAAACACAGGTGCAGCTAAATATATAATAGCAATGTTATTGTAAAGCCACACAATAAGATTAATTACTCTTGGTGACAGACATAAACACAAACAATTATTATGAGCTTATGTGTGTTGTGATATCTGATTACAGGTGAAGAAATCTCAGAGAAAGAATTGGAAATGTCATACTAAAAGAAGTATATACCTTAGTCTGAACTGTTGTTCCGCAAAAGTTTTTCAACATGTCACAATTTACTTCTAAGAAGAGTTATGTGCAATTTTAAACTAACAGGATAGGAATCAGAACTGATACAAAACCAAGTATCTTAATTTAGAATGTTGATGGCCAATGCTCTAACTTCATAATGCAACAAGATCTTTTGAAACTGTACTAGCTAGTTATATCTTCTATATTATTTACATGCCTGATCTTTGGGACAAAGTATGTTATTATGAATAAAATTAGACTGACCAGACACATTATAGTTTGCACAAACATCTCACTTTTCAGTAGTTAATGCTGGTTAAAACTTTCAGTGGTGTTCCTCATAAATGTAAAGAAAAGTAAACATTTTCCTTTCTCCTCAGACTGATTTTGTAAGTGTTGAATGAAGCTCTTCCAAATGTTTCAGTACATAATGAAATAATGAAAAGTACATTTTATGTACTGTTACATTTTTACTATGTAACTGCTTGTTCTAATTTTTTTACTATATGATTTGAGAATTATAAGCTACTTTACAGATATTAATACAAGTAACTGAAATAATATTAAATGGTCTACAATGGTCCTTTCCAATTTGATTCAATAATTTTGAGGGATATGCAAGATCAAAGCAATACTTCCCAACAATACTATATAGCAGCCCATAATTTTTGGTACTAATCTTTCATGCCTTCTATATTAAACTGTGGGAGTTTCCAGGGAAAAAATTACTCATTTCAATTAATAAAACTTAAGTACGTTGTTTTTTCCCCAGTCTGAAATTTTTTTAAAAAAATCTGTTGTACTTGCAAATATGTAACTGGTTAAAAATGAACAATCAACAATGTTGGTTGCCATAACCAACCATAAAAGCCATAAAAAGTTAAGACAAACCTATTTAAGGAATCAGATTAACAGCAACCTTTTTATGCCATATATAGAACATGTTGAAGCAACAGGCTTTAGCTTTACAAATATTAACAAGTCCTATTATCTCATAAATAGATAATTAAAGAGTTGGGAGTTGCTGTGCTGAAAAGTAAATAGGTTTTCCATTGAGCTCAGTTTATTATAGCATGGGTGGTTACAAAAGACTGAACTGTTTGTACATATGATAAGGGAATGAATTCTGAGCAATGCTGAAATTTCCTAAAACAAATACATGTTTTTCCCCACAAATAAAACCTTTATAAGAATCGTCTATTGAAGAATTAAAAATACAATAAAATTAACTCACAGGGAAACAAGTTTTTCTCCATCTCATTTTAACACAATTTAAAAAGAAAATGAGCCAACAAGCTGGTATAATTTGTTGGTTTGTTTGTTATGAATACTTGTTTTTTAAATACAGGAACATTATCTATGTATAGCTTTAAAACTCAAAATCTATTAGTTTTCTGTGATGCTAACTTTTACAAAGAGAGTAAAATCTTTCATTAAGAAAAGGAAAGGTTTTATAAACACTCAATTCATAATTCACCAAATTACAGTGGAAAAAAATAAATGACAATATTCCCAGTTAAAAATTATGAGATTTACTTCTTATAATCTTTTACCTTGAGTTATAATCTTCCCAAAATTATTATCAATCACTTAATTTTTTGTATGGTTTTGTTGACTCATTATATTAATTGCATTAATAAATAAGTTCCTGATCTTAATTAAATTTCACAATCATCGAAATTATTTTCTATGTAGTTTTACTGGGATAAGCATTATTTATTAAATAGATAAAAACATAAACAGAATATGTATTTTATTTGTTTGCTTATTTATTTATCACCTTTATATGGCCGCCTGTCTCATGGAAAGTAGTTTAAGAAGTAAAATGAATTTCTGTGGATATAACTAAAATATAAATATGAAAATTATATTGTCAGATAAAGTCTTTCTTTTTATCTATATATGTAATTTTAAATATCAACAAGCCTGTGGAAAACTGCTGGTGATGAATATATAGCATGAAATTGATAATATAGAGCAGATGCCACAAAACCGAGCTATTTAACATTGGGATCCCCAAACCCCGAGCTGTGGCCCACTACTGAGCCACGGGCTATTCAGAACTGGGCTGCGGAAATGGTGGTTGAGCTCCACTATCACGGTTTGAGATTCATTTAACAGATAGCAGAGAACGAGAATCTTCCAATAATATTCATAATTACAAACAGAAATGCCACATATAAACAATTTCCCATGCCAACCTGCTTTATCAGAGATATCTGGCTATTTGTTTATTTAAATAAGCTTTGGCATCCATGGTTTTTATTTCCACTGAAACAAACTGGTGTTTCTTTAGCTGATAATTATGGTAGTAAAGAGTAAAGAGTCCCAGTGGCATTTTCCCAGCCAGTCAATGGAAGATTCCTTGGGCATTTCTGGGATTAGTCCATTTGCTCCCAGTCCAACACACAGAGCCAAACGCAGAAAAAATGGGTTCCCAACAGCAGGCTTTGGGGTGAGTGATAGCACATCTGCCTTTTTTCTCTCCCATGCCCTTCCCTTCTCTTTCTGTCTCAGCTCCAAATCTGCCCTTTCCGTTTCCATGTAAACAAACCTTAATTTCCTCGCATGAAAAGGCAAAATCTGGAGCTGAGACTAAGAGAAGAGAGAAGGGGGGGTATGGGGGTGAGAAAAAGCAGACGCACTGACTCTTGGTTGGAAGCTTGCTGCGGTCAGCCCATTTTTTCAACGTTTGGCTCCTTGTGGTGGACTGGAAGCAAACAGGCTGATCCTAGAAATCCCCAAAGAATCCTTCATTGATCAGATGTAAAATGTCACTGGACTGATTAGGAATTTTTTCTGGCTAAATAAACAGCTCTGTAGAAATCTACGACCCTTTTTAAAATGAAGCTACCGAAGAGCCCCGAGCCCACTGCTTCCCCTTTCAGTCCTGTGTATTTGAGACCGGTACCTCAATGTCAGCAGAATAAGTGGCCTTCACAATAGATGCACTAGGAAGAACCAATGGTGGTGGGCCTCCTTTCAGTGATGCACTACACTCTTGGCCTGGATCAAGCACAGGAAGTACCCAGATGTGCTGTGCTTGCTCCACGGCTTGGCCGATGGGCCACTAAGATTCCATGCTCTGGATCACCCCAGCTTCAAGGACTTCTAACTTGAGAAGGTTCAAACCTAAAGCAAGACAAGGTTTGCTGCAAATTACTTGCCCCTCTCTTCAATTATCGGCATTGAATTATCCTGTGGTGAATTGTCCTGTGGCAAGTTATCTATGGCACATTATCCTGTGGTGAATCAGCTGGGGCGAGTCAACTGCAGCGAGTTGTTCCATTCCATACCTGACAGTGGTTTCCTGAGGGTTTGGGATAATATAGGGATAATTTATCTTTTGTTCACCACTGTTGTGGAGTCTTTTAAAGGCCATAAATTCACAAGATTAACTTTCTAATTACTTTCTGGCTATTATAAGTCATAATAAAGATAAGTTACTTTTGTGATTTCAGAAATCGAATAGTACAAATATTCTTCACTTAATGAGTTTATTTAGCCAGAAAGAATTCCTAATCGGCTCAAAATTTGGATTGTAAAGCCAAGTGATCATTATGCAGGAATGATTCAATTAAGCAAATTTCCACATCCAATGGGCCTATTTGTTGTTTTCTGGCAGAAATTGTTTTGTGCAAATCATAGTCATGTGATTGCAGATGCTGCAACTAGTTGTAAATGTGAGCCCATTATCAAGTGCCTGAAATATGACAGGGGGAGGGGTGGCACATGACATTTAACAATAGTTGGAAGTGCTTTACAGGCCATAAATCACCTTTTCCAGAACCACTGTAACTATGAACAATCGGTGAACTACCAGACATTAAGTGAGAGCAACCTAGAGACTAAAAATTTCAACCAAAAGAGTGTGGGGGGAGCCAAGCTTTCTTTGTCAGTTAATACTGGGGCATATAAAATAAGACAAAATGCTGTACCATTGGAAACATTAAAGGAGATCTTTGAAGAACGAAGCCAGAAATTAGTAAGAACAATATCAGCACTGTCAGTAATTATCTCTGCTTCCATGAATGGACTACACATAAGGTAAAGGTAAAGGTTCCCCTTGCACATATGTGCTAGTTGTTGCCGACTCTAGGGGGCAGTGTTCATCTCCGTTTCAAAGCCGAAGAGCCAGCGCTGTCCGAAGATATTTCCGTGGTCATGTGGCCGGCATGACTCAACGCCAAAGGCGCATGGAACGCTGTTACTTTCCCACCAAAGGTGGTCCCTATTTTTTCTACTTGCATTTTTATGTGCTTTTGAAACTGCTAGGTTGGCAGAAGCTGGGACAAGTAAGGGGAGCTCACCTCGTTACACGGCAGCACTAGGGATTCAAACCGCTGAGCTGCCGACCTTTCGATTGACAAGCTCAACATCCTAGCCCCTGAGCCACCATGTCCTATGTGTACACTATGTGTAGACATAGCCCTCAACTAATGATGGACATTAAAGACTGGAATTTCTGTCACTGAAATGGTCATAAAGTGGGAATGCATTGCTTAGCAATGACAATCTCTACAGTCTCAAATGTGATTGTTGCCAGCTATTAGGTGAGGCAAGTTCCTGCTGGCTTCCCATAACTAAAAGCATTGGGGAAGCGAGCAGGACATTGCAAGTTCCAGACCAGCAAGGAGAAGTGGCTGCTGCACGGTGGGGGAGGAAGCAAATGTGAAGTGGTGTGGAGGAAGCATGGCGAAAGTGTATGAAGGTGCAGCATGAATCAGGAAGAATGCACAAAGATGTGAAGGTGTGTGTGTGAGCTGTCAGGGAAAATGTGAGAAGGGGGTCTAGAGGGGAAACATGGGTCAGGAGAGGTGTGACAAAGATTGGGGAGGATATATGAATGGCTGGATGGTATGAGCCCAGAGATGCTGGGGAAAGTTGTGTAGGTAGAAAAATCTTACCCAAGAAACCACTGAGTTTCTGGGAAAGCCAGCAGGAAATGTTGCAAATCTTAATTCTGAAGTACAGGTAGTCCTTGCTTAATGACCAGTTTGTAATGACCAAATTAATTTACAACAGACCCTTCCCTGAAAACAGATCCTTATGACTCAGTTTTGAAATTCCAATGGCTGCACTCCCCACCCACGGTCATGTGATCACATTCTGGGTGCTTGGCAACCAGCTCACCCTTATGGCTGTTTGCAGCATTTTGCAGTCACATGACTTCAGTTATATCAGTTTTAGGCTGCATTAACAGAGGGATAGAATCAAGATCACGTGAAGTGTATACCACTTTATAATGCCTTAGTAAGACCACACTTGGAATACTGCATCCAGTTTTGGTCGCCATAATGTAAAAAAAGATGTTGATATTCTAGAAAGAGTGCCAAGAAGAGCAACAAAGTTGATTAGTGGACTGGAGGCTAAGACATATAAAGAATCGTTGCTCGAATTGGGTATGTCTAGTTTAATAAAAACAAGGACAAGGGGTGACATGATAGCAGTGTTTCAGTATCTAAGGGGTTGCCACAAAGAAGAGGGAGTCAAACTATTTTCCAAAGCACCTGAAGGCATGACAAGAAGCAATTAATGGAAACTAATCAAGGAGAGAAGCAACCTAGAACTAAGGAGAAATTTCCTGACAGTTAGAACAATTAATAATGGAACAACTTGCCTCCAGAAGTTGTGAACACTGGAAGTTGGAGATTGCTCCAACACTGGAAGAAGAGATTGTACAACTACTTGTCTGAAATGGCAGGGTTTCCTACAAGCAGGGGGTTGGACTAGAAGACCTGCAAAGTCCCTTCCAACTCTGTTATTCTGTTCTGTTCTGACTTCAATTTTCAAATTTTTTTTGTCTGTTTCTAGTCTTTATGTCTGGTTTTTTACAAAAAACTCCCAGTGGATAAAACAAATTCACTTAGCATCTACTGCATTTTAGTGGTGCATTGCTACCGGTTCGCCCCAGATTGGGCGAACCGGTAGCAGCGGCGGGAGGCTCCACCCACCTGCCAGAGACATCTCTGTGCATGCGGAGAAGCGTTGCAAGTGCTCACGAGTGCCCACGAGCAAACCGATAGTGGCCGAAATTGAAAACCACTACTGCTGCATTTGCTTAAGGATTGTCACATTTGGGTAACGACAGTCACATTTGCTTAACAACTGCTGCCAAAAAGGTTGTAAAATAGGGCACTGTCATGTGAGATCTGTATTAACAACTGCAACAACTTATGATTATAATTCTTAGTTCAACTGCAATTTTAAGTCAAGGACCACCAGTATAGTCAAAAGAAACTGAACATTCTATATAGTTGTCTGGGTGTCTGTATTGTCTGTAGATTTATATTACTAGTGTCTCTGAGAATTTATCCCAGAAGTAGCGGTGGAAGGCTTTAAAACATTGAATCTTGCTCTACTGAGTGTTTTGATAGAGTCTTCCTCTTTGTCATCATAATTCTGTACTCTGCAGAATTATCTATGAAAGATTCAGGATTTTTTATGTATGTGTGTGGGGGTGTGTGGGGGTGTGTTTACCAATAGTTTACTTCTAGCTACTATATAATAGCCCTAACTCTGGCATTAATTGGGGAAGGCAACTGTGAAGAACACTTTTATTTATTTAGTTGACCTTGTTTTAACCCACTGCAGTTGAGAGGCTTTTGGCAGTTTCAACAGTAAAACATTCACAGAAAGAAACAAAATATAAAAAAGTTATGATATTTATGTAGTTACTTACTAAGCACATCTACAACTAACCAAAATATTTTTACAATTCCCAAGGCATGTCTCAAGTTTTGAGCACCCCAAAGTTTGGAAATTGAAAGTTGAAAAATTTGACACGCCATAGAATGTTCTACCACAATAAGTAATAATTGAGACACGAATAAAATCCTAAAACAACCAATCAAAATAGAAGATGATTATCTATATTTCAAAAGTCCTATTAAACAATTCTGTTTTAAATAATTTCCTGAATTTCACCTTGCATAAAACATCTGCTCTCTTTTCAAAGCTGATAGTAAGAGGAATATATTAGTTTGACAGATTTATATTCCATCTTTCAATCAGGGGGTCAAATTGTCTTATATAATAATTCCTTGTTCCATTTTCCCTCACCACAACAATATAAAGTAAGTTGGACTGCCAGGGAATGATTAGCTGTCCTAAAGCTTCCAGGTTAGCTTCTCTGGCTAAGTGTGTGGACCGGAATCTGGTCTGCTTGAAAATGATATTGGGAAACGAGATGTCCCAAACTGCAAGGAGGCTATTGTGGAGTTACTTCTTCTTAAACAGTTTAGTATAACTTTTAAAACCTCATCAAGCTTTCTTTTCCTGAAGAAGAGAGGGAGCAATAGCATTTCCAATAATGGTAACTTGGAAGGAGGTGCCAGGATTATGAGAATCCTCTATGATGGCCCTATGCATCTAAATGGCAATTGCTGGATATACTGGAGCCAACATAAAGGCAGTGATTCAGAATATTGTCCCATGGAATCCAGGATCTAGCCAGTGATGGTTAATCTTTTCAGCACCGAGTGCTGAAAATGGAGCGCGCACACACCAGAGCACCAGAACCCAGAAGAGAGCAGCTGGCCGGTGCAGCCAGCTGTTCTCTGGGTTCCGCCAGCTGGTCTTCATGCAAAGAACCCAGAAGGGAGGAGCCGATGCACATGCCTACAGAGAGAGCTCTGTGTGCCATCTCTCGTGTGCCATAGGTTTGCCATCACAGATCTAGGCTATTACCATTCTTTTTTCATTACTCCTATAAGGTCTTTCGATTTTCTACTTTGCTTATTGCTACTTTTCCTTTTATTGTGTCACCTCTTATTTCTTTCCTGGCTAAGACCTACAAAAGAACTGGCCAATGATGATATCACTAGATTACATACAGCCAAAATGTTTAGGCTTGACTTTTTTTCTTTTTCAAACTTTAAAAAAGAAGCTGAAGAGAAAAAAAAAGGTGCCTTAAGTCTGCCAGAATATTAAGACTCCCGAAGGGAAAATTGAGGAGCTGAGGCTGTCATGTGAGATCTGTATTAACAACTGCAACAACTTATGATTATAATTCTTAGTTCAACTGCAATTTTAAGTCAAGGACCACCAGTATAGTCAAAAGAAACTGAACATTCTATATAGTTGTCTGGGTGTCTGTATTGTCTGTAGATTTATATTACTAGTGTCTCTGAGAATTTATCCCAGAAGTAGCGGTGGAAGGCTTTAAAACATTGAATCTTGCTCTACTGAGTGTTTTGATAGAGTCTTCCTCTTTGTCATCATAATTCTGTACTCTGCAGAATTATCTATGAAAGATTCAGGATTTTTTATGTATGTGTGTGGGGTGTGTGGGGTGTGTGGGGGTGTGTTTACCAATAGTTTACTTCTAGCTACTATATAATAGCCCTAACTCTGGCATTAATTGGGGAAGGCAACTGTGAAGAACACTTTTATTTATTTAGTTGACCTTGTTTTAACCCACTGCAGTTGAGAGGCTTTTGGCAGTTTCAACAGTAAAACATTCACAGAAAGAAACAAAATATAAAAAAGTTATGATATTTATGTAGTTACTTACTAAGCACATCTACAACTAACCAAAATATTTTTACAATTCCCAAGGCATGTCTCAAGTTTTGAGCACCCCAAAGTTTGGAAATTGAAAGTTGAAAAATTTGACACGCCATAGAATGTTCTACCACAATAAGTAATAATTGAGACACGAATAAAATCCTAAAACAACCAATCAAAATAGAAGATGATTATCTATATTTCAAAAGTCCTATTAAACAATTCTGTTTTAAATAATTTCCTGAATTTCACCTTGCATAAAACATCTGCTCTCTTTTCAAAGCTGATAGTAAGAGGAATATATTAGTTTGACAGATTTATATTCCATCTTTCAATCAGGGGGTCAAATTGTCTTATATAATAATTCCTTGTTCCATTTTCCCTCACCACAACAATATAAAGTAAGTTGGACTGCCAGGGAATGATTAGCTGTCCTAAAGCTTCCAGGTTAGCTTCTCTGGCTAAGTGTGTGGACCGGAATCTGGTCTGCTTGAAAATGATATTGGGAAACGAGATGTCCCAAACTGCAAGGAGGCTATTGTGGAGTTACTTCTTCTTAAACAGTTTAGTATAACTTTTAAAACCTCATCAAGCTTTCTTTTCCTGAAGAAGAGAGGGAGCAATAGCATTTCCAATAATGGTAACTTGGAAGGAGGTGCCAGGATTATGAGAATCCTCTATGATGGCCCTATGCATCTAAATGGCAATTGCTGGATATACTGGAGCCAACATAAAGGCAGTGATTCAGAATATTGCCCCATGGAATCCAGGATCTAGCCAGTGATGGTTAATCTTTTCAGCACCGAGTGCTGAAAATGGAGCACGCACACACCAGAGCACCAGAACCCAGAAGAGAGCAGCTGGCCGGTGCAGCCAGCTGTTCTCTGGGTTCCGCCAGCTGGTCTTCATGCAAAGAACCCAGAAGGGAGGAGCCGATGCACATGCCTACAGAGAGAGCTCTGCGTGCCATCTCTCGTGTGCCATAGGTTTGCCATCACAGATCTAGGCTATTACCATTCTTTTTTCATTACTCCTATAAGGTCTTTCGATTTTCTACTTTGCTTATTGCTACTTTTCCTTTTATTGTGTCACCTCTTATTTCTTTCCTGGCTAAGACCTACAAAAGAACTGGCCAATGATGATATCACTAGATTACATACAGCCAAAATGTTTAGGCTTGACTTTTTTTCTTTTTCAAACTTTAAAAAAGAAGTTGAAGAGAAAAAAAAAGGTGCCTTAAGTCTGCCAGAATATTAAGACTCCCGAAGGGAAAATTGAGGAGCTGAGGCTGTTATGTACGTCATCAATCTCTGAAAGGGTTAAGCTACTTATAGAATCTCTATAAAATCTCCTTAAACCAAGTTAAAGGCTAAAAATGTTGCTGCATGCAATCCAAGTCTTGCACATTACTGTGGTAGGTAGGGATAGAGCAGCTGTTATTTTACAACTAAATAAATGTTGGATGTACTGAATATATACTGATTTAGTTTTAATTGTTCAGGATAAAAAAAAGTTAAAAACTTCAAACAAAAAAAACAATGATATAGCTAACTGGGAGGGATACAAAGAACTCCATTTAACAATGTGATTTATGACAGTTGTGTCGCCAAACTCAGAAGAGGCTCTTAGGTCTTTTCAACAATCTATTGTTTTAATTTCTTGATTGGTAAGTAGTTCTTCAAAGCTTCAAGCAGTTCTGTACAGTCTTCAAGTGATGTAATAAAACTTTAAGGTAATCATAAAACTTAAAATTAACTAAACATTATCAAAGCAAGAAGACTTTTTAAGCACAAGGTTAACAGTGCATAAAAGCTTAATATGAGTGAATTAGTGCATAGCCTTACTAGGCCACAAGCAAATTTGAGAATCATCATCCTTATTCTTTCCAAATAAAATGATGTAGAAGAATAAGCAACTTAGACACTCATTATATGCTCTAGGACACGGGTGTTGAACTCGATTTCATTGAGGGCCACATTAGGGTTGTGTTTGGCCTCGGGGGGCTGCGGTGGGCATGGCCAGGGTAGGCATGGTGAGCTCAACATCTATAATGTCAGGGGCGCCTGTGGTGGCCAGAGCACTCTGCCAGCGAAAATGGGCTCCCACACTCTGTTTTCAGCTGCAACGGCCTCCTGCAATCTTCCGCTAGTGAAAACAGAGCTCAGGGGGGCCACGTGCGGCCCTTGTGATCTCCATTTTCTGCTGTGACAGCTTCCCGCAACTCTCAGCCAGCAAAAATGGAGCATTGGAGGGTCATGCGCACCCCTCCTGAGCTCCATTTTTGCTGACAGAGGCATCAGGGGCTGGTCCTTCGCTGTTTCCAGGTCAGTCCTGTGGGCCACATCTAAGCACCTTGTGGGCCGGATGCAGCCCGCAGGCCTTGAGTTTGACACCCCTGCTCTAGGACATTTTGACCTTGAAAAGTTATATATTCAATAAACATTTTTTTTTAAAAAAAATCCACACAAGAAATTATTGTCATGGAGAAAATGTAAAAAATTCAAATTAATATGGAGATAGCAAAACTTCCAAAGGGAGCAATGTAGATGAATACTGAAGGCTGACAAGAGCTGTTAACTAGTAAGAACTAGGGGTTTAAAGTTAAAAGTGTGCACAACACAGCCAGATTTTTTTTTGCATGCAAAACTAAACATATGGAACAAACATTACTAAAGCTGTGCAAAGGAACAATTAGCATAAACTGTTTTGAAAATAACTTGGAAAAATATCAAGTACAGAAAATACTGTGGGATACATTTGCTAATGTAGAAGTGGGCAAGGTCCTAGACATAGCTTCCTGGCCTGCCTGTGTCCTTAAATGACCTGCCTTTTTTTTTTCATTTATGCCTTCACTTAGGATATAGGCCAGTGGTTCCCAACCAGTGTGCCGCGGCACTAAGGGGTGCCGTGAGATCTTTTGAGGGTGCCGGGAACTTTTGAGCTACGGAGATTTTAAATATCTATTTCCTTATAAGGGTGCCGGGAACTTTTGAAAGGCTTTCCAAGGGTGCCTCAAACAAGAAAAGGTTGTGCCTCAAACAAGAAAAGGTTGGGAACCACTGATATAGGCTATTCAAGGTCAGAAGAGAATGATAGTGCTATAGCTCCCTCCAGCAAGATAAGAGCTTGAAACTGCTAAGCTCCCACAAAATAGAGACATTCTCTTGGTTAAACGTTTGCTATTGACATTGCTCTGCTACATTTCTACAGCTTTTGCTGCTGAATCTGACAAATGTTGCTTATTAAATATATATTGTAAAAATAGAAGGTCTGATTGTATTTCTGATCTTTTTGGTATTTAGTAACTCTAGTTGAAAAATAAAATATTTTCTTTGACATATAGTAAAATCTACATTCAGTGTATGGTTATTCAACTACAGATTGAACGCTAAACACATGGACCTGTTGCAATATCAAACATATGCAACTAAATTTGAAATATTTTTCTTTGGATAAATTAGCTGATTATTTATGTTGGTTTTGGAATACATTTAAGTAATTCAGTTACCTTATTTAGATGTAAAACTAAACTAAGGTTCAGCATTATCCATCAATCAATCAATCAATCAGAATAGAGCTGGAAAGGACCTTGGAGGTCCTCTAGTCCAATCCCCTGCTCAAACAGGACACATTATCCATTTTAGACAATTGGCTGTCCAGTCTCTTCTTAAAAACCTCCACTGGTGAATTACCCACAACTTCTGAAGGCAAGCTGTTCCACTGTTTAATTGTTCTCAAAAAACTTCTCCTAAATTCCAGGTTGGTTCTCTCTTTGAATACTTTCCATCCATTGTTTCTTGTCTTGCCTTCTGGTGCTTTGGAAAATAAGTTGACCTCCTCTTCTTTGTGGCAACCCCTCAAATACTGGAACAGTGCTATCATGTCACCCCTCATCTTTCTTTTCTCTAGACTAGCCATATCCAGTTCCTGCAACCGTTCTTTGTATGTTTTAGTCTCCAGGCCTTTAATCTTCCTAGTTGTTCTTCTCTGCACTTTTTCCAAAGTAATATTTGGAAACTATAAGAACTACCAGCAGTAATTAACACTCACTTATAATATCTTCTAATTTTACCTCTTTGAGGTTAAACAAGACTCTGGTTTGGTTTATAGTTTGGTTTTTCTTTTACACTAGGACTTACATTACCTAATTTGGTTGACTACTAGCCTAACTCTAGATGATATCTTCTGGCTGTTCGTTGATTATCACTAAGATAAGAAATAATGTAACCCACAAACTACATTTGCTTCAGCTGTATTGAGCCCATTCAAATCAGACAAGCCAGGAGTTAACACAGGAAGACTAGCCCATTAGATGATAGAAATTATAAATGATTCTTTTAAAAAGCTGTTGCATGGCTGTTGCTCATTTTGGAAGAACTCAATGTATTTAAAACTGGTCAAATAATGATAAACATTCTGATTGACAGGGCTTCACATCCAGGCAGAGTATTGAGTTATACTGGGCACCAAATCAAACAAAAATATCCATTGTGCAATAAGAAAATGATCACAAAGAGAGTTAATCAAAAATGCAGCTTGCAAAAAGTTTGAATAATTAAGGTTTTCATGCCCAGCAAAAATAGTATGAGAATAAATTCTAATTAATTTTAAACCTCTGTTATTTTAATTAACACCTATATTTGTGCATTTTTTCAAAGGTGATGGGGTAAGAGCGCATGATCTATGCTAATGGCTGAAACATTCACTCTGGGAACAAGCAATTTGATGCTCTAATCATGCTACAACTGTGATAAGTGAACATTTAAGGGTATAAGTTGGCAAATCTAAACAAGACTCTTTGGAATAGCAATAAATTTTATGGCAGTCAGTAATTTTGACATACTTTTTTCCAGCAGGAGTCATGCTTTGTTCCAGCAGAGACATAATTTGTGTGGGTTGGGCAGTCTTTAGAACTGGTTCAGTGTGATTTCCCAGCAATTCCTTTTTCTACTTTGAAACATTTTACAGTGTACCCAACACACCAAAGCAAAGTTAATTAGCTTTTGATTTGTAAGCATACAGAGAACCTTTGTTTTGTGTTTTTTTTCCCCAAAGGAACAAACATATTGTTGTATGTACTGGAAAAGAACTGAAGTTGCTTATGCATACGGGGTTCATTTAACTTCTGTCTAATGGGGCTTCTAATTCTAGTTATCCTAATTTGACATAGCCCTAGCAAAACAAGACAGATCAACACAGCAAAAATACTAGTCAGCTAGCAGAGCTGCAACAATATCAGTTCAAAACTACAAACCTGTGGTGCTTTATTCAGCCCAAGCCTGGATACAGGCCTCTGGCAACAATTAAAAGCAGAAAATGTTGCCAGGCACAAGGTAGAAAACTAGAAATTGCATTGTAGTAATTCCTTGACTGATTTTAGAAACATTCGGGCTGTTATACTTTTGTAAAAGGATTGTCCCTGATTAGAAACCAGTTTGGCGTATATATCACAGTCTTACAAAAGGATACAAGTAGAAAAGAATCAAGAGATCATTAAGAAAAGAGAAGGTAAATCAGCATATTAGGAAACTGAATCAGATACTTTATTAAATCAGATTGTTAGGATGGGGCTGTTTCTGGAGATTTACTATATATTTTCTCTTTGCCAACTTCTTGCAGAGAGATATCTAGTGGCTGAACTCCCATGAGGAAACTTATCTAATTATAGCAAGATCAGTTAGACTTGATCACATTCCTTCTAGATGATGCCTTCATTATTTGTTTGGCTTAGGGAAGAACCATGAGGGAAATCATCCTTAAATATAATTGCTGAGAGTTTTGTTTTATGTCTGGACTTGTTTCTTGTTCAGAAAAAAATCGCCAAGTAAGGCGAAAGAGGAGGCTTGGATTCATCACAAACATTTTGGTAGCAAAAGCAAATATTAAAATACTCAAAGGAAAAACATTTCCAATAAACGTGATGAAGAATGGAAACAGGAAGATAAAGTTGGTCCATACACAGTTTAATACAAAATCATGAGCATCCTGAATTAAGATTTACTGGTCTTCAAACATTTATTTTATGGTATTTTTTTCCTGCTTTAAGCTTGTGAAGATCTATAAATGTTTCACAACGCACAGCATTATTCCAGAATCTGCCTTCTGTGGTTAAAAAGGGTTCTTCTATAAACATCTGTCCCCACCCTCCGGAACATTCTGCTGCCAGAGGTAATATCTGTCCCCACCCTCTTGGCCTTCCAGAAAGCCCTTAAAACCTGGCTCTGCCAATTTGCTTGGGGCCCTGATGGGGTCGCTTTATGCTGGAGAAGGCTGATAGGGTAAGAGAGAAAATCCCACCCCCATGCCATCTGTCCTCTTAGTTTTTAGTTCTTATTATTAACATTTTTTATATTTATCTTTTTATCTTTCTACCACCCAGAACTGCTTCAATAGTGAGCTGGCAGTATATAAATGTAATAAACAAACAAACAAACAAACAAACAAATGACAGTGCTTTAATTGGAGGAATGGGGAAAAGGTGGCTTCTTAAGATATTCCTGATTTCCTGTCTCTCTCCTTCCTAGAAATAGGCTCCAGGAGGTGTTGGTTCTGGTAACTATGAAAAAGAGAAATTCCATTGTCCTCTTTCTATTGGTATCTAAACACTGACAATAGGTACCACTAATAAATATTTGGAAATGCAAGTAAAATGATATAACTCGAGGGTTCTTAACCTGGAATTCATGGACCCTGAAGATTAAATGGTACCTGTGAAAATGGAAAAAACCCCAGACCTTTATCTACACTAACCTCAAATGAAATTTATCTTTTTATCTAGTATTGAATGAGGGCACCACAGTAATTTCTGACCTCTAGACTCCAAAAACGATCGTTACTTCAATAAATCTTATTAAAATTATTATACAGATTAATAAAGCACATACACTACTAGATAACATAATGGTTGTTTTTAATGTGTTGATAATTAGCTTTGATCTTAATGGGTTTCCTTTGTAATACAATTAATACATTTTATTTTATGCATTTAAATATATTTTTTTCTGAGAAAGGGTCTGAAGATTTCAGCAGACTCTCAAAAGGATCCATGGCAAAAATGCCAAGAATTTCTAGTATAACAGAAGTAATATAAAGCTATGTATGTGGTTTGTTTATAAAATGGTTATACAACTTATTTAACTTATATGAAAAAACAATATCTATAGTTGTCAGATTGAAGAATACCACTATTGTTCCTCCATACAAAGGAGAAAAGAGTATGAATCAGTATAAAAAATTAGGGGAATTAGCTTGTTAAGTCTGCTTATGACAGTGTTTAGCAGGATTCTGATTAAAAAGATTTTTCTGATGACAACGAACAAAATTTAGGAAATGTAATGCATCTTTTTCTTTTGTAGAGAGAATCAAGTTAAGATTGTTGCTATTCAGTAGGTCATTAAAACCTACTGAATAAGTAGGTCTTTATTATTATAAGAAATGAATTAAGAAATAAATGTATGACAAAAAATTATTAGTTGATGTAGAGAATGCATATAACAATATAAAAAAATATGGAATGTTTTGCATCAATAAAGAATTGAAGATTGATTGTTGAATAAGATGACAACAGTATATGATGGAAATAAACCAGGAATGACAATAAATGAAACATTCAGTAAATAGTTTGATATTGTGCAGGGAATAAGAGAAAGCTGCTTGATGTTCCCTAGGTGGTTTAATGAATTTATGGATAAATGTATAAGGAATGTTTGTGTCTTTGTTGGGGACATGTATACCGGTACTTTCATAAACAGATTGTAACATGTATGCTGATTGAGAAATTTGTCTGCTTTTGCTCTCTTTAGTATAAGGAAGTGACATATATCAGGAAAAAACACAAAACTAAGTTGAATGCAACTTAGTACTTGAGAAGCATGTAGAGCAAAACAAGATGAAAGTGAGCCAACCAATATAATTGAGATGGTCCAGAAAATGAATGAGGACTGAAAAGCAAAACTTATATATGAAGGAAAAGTAAATAGGGTAAGAGAATGAAGAAAACAAAGAAAATTGTGGATAGATGTGGTTGATGAGATGCTTAAAGGAGTAAAAAGCAGTAATTGAAGGAGTATATGGATTTGATGAAAGCAAGTTGGTTTGAAAGGAGAAAACAGTATGAAAAAGGTATAATAAACTGTATTGGTATAAATCAAATCTAGCCACTGTACATTTTTTTTCTTCATCCAATATGTATTTAATGTATTTTTACTTTCTTACTATCACGTTAGGCATCCTATTAAATAAAATATACAGCTGTTCTTCAGATGTTAAGTTTATTAGTCCCAGTCAACTCGTATCAATCCTATTTAGATGGCATGGGAATTGTAGTTCTATAGGATGGAAGATTGTTAAAACCTTACATATACTACAAAGGTGCTTTTTCAAGAGGCAACTGGACTTTCTGGTTTTTCTTTGAAGATGTTTCACTTCTCATCCAAGAAGCTTCTTTGTGACAACCATGACCTGGATGACTGAGAATCTCCCTAGACACTTACATATACTGTTTACTGTCCTTCTAGACTTGTAGTTATTTGTGGAATATCATACCTTTCTTGCAAGAGCTAAAGTTGGCATACACAGCACTCTCCTACAATGACATCCCTGTTCCATAAAGCAGGCTGAGAGAATTAATGTCTGACTCAAAGTCATCCAGTGATCTTTCATGGCTCAAATATGGATCTTAAGCATTATGTTATTTTTGTAGATAGTGGTATTATAGTCTCTAGAAGTGACCACTTATTATACATTAGTGGCATTAAAGTGTTACTGGTATCATTTGTCTTTTGGAATTGTTTGCCAAATGCGTGCAAAGACAAATGCACAAGTGATTTATATAAATGTCTCTATAAAATGTAGAAATTCCCAACCATTTCTCAAGGATAGACTTCATCGTATTGAAAAGAGCCGCACTACTGACAAGCTCAGTAGGAACTATTCTTTCATGATTTCTTCTCTTTGAAAGTATGGAAAGCCAAGGAAGCTGCAGACTCCTGGAGAGACATGAAATCACATTCCAATTTCATCAGATTGTCTGGCCTCTTTCTAACTAAAAAGTACAGAAAAAAGAAGTACTTTTTTCTTTTCAACTGCTATGAGAAAAACAACAACCATAGGATAATTTTTCTGCCTGACACAAATTAGAAGATTTTCCAGCATATTTATCTGAAAAAGCCAATTCAAAATTTAAAAGTAGACAGAAGAAGGAAAAATAGATCCAAAAACTGTAATCACAGACAAAAATTGCGTGATTTACTTTACTATTGAGATTGAACCTATGCTTAAACTAAAACTTAATGGTGCTTTTAGATGCTTGTTCAAAATATGCCTGAACTTTTTACCTTTTTTATTTTTATTTATTTAATCAATTGATATAACTGCCCAATTCACAGACTAATTTTGGATGGCTAGTAACTGGTTAAAGTAAGCAAACAGTAATCAAAACAAACAAACAAACAAAGAGAACAGCAAGAACATAATACATGTGAGGCCAATCATAATAACTCTCGTAAACCATCACAAAACAGTTTGTATAATACCCTAATCCAATGTTTGGGGAAAGAGTCAGGTTTTTTTTACAGAAACCAACATTAAAATCTTGTAGGGACATTTCACTCCACTCCACGCCTACAACAGAGAAGAGATACCTCCTCCACCCGATGACAGTGTTTGAAAGAAGGGATCAAAGTAAACCTACAGAGTTGGATCCTGTGGGATGGGTGGAAATTATTGGAGATAGGTAGCCCCACAAATAACCTGGCACTGGTCCAATAAGGACATTATAGGTGGTAAGAGAAAGGTGGAGGTTTGCAAAATATTGATGTTATATAGAATACCATAGTTTGGCCGTAGCTCCTACATACCTACATTTTGGACCAGTTATAGTTTCTAAATGGCAGTCCCATATATAACACATTGCAATAGTTTAAAAAAATATATGACAAAGGAATAGCAATTATAAGCTGGGAATCCTGATCCAGAAAAAGGTGCAACTGGCACACAACATAAATTTGTACAAAGCAAGGTGTACAAATTGTACACCTTGCTATGACTGTCAGCTGCTCTTTGAGCAGGAGTCAAGAACTGAAAATGGCCCCATGTTGCACAGTAGGGCTAAGGTCCACTCTCTCATCCATTGTTAACTGAATTACGAAATGAAATGAAAGAAGCCTTATCACAGACTTACTTTTTACTGCTTTGTTTTGCTTGATTATGATAGGATTTCAGAATTCTTGCTACCATGCTGTTATAATTGAAATTGGCTGCACTCTTGGGACCAGCAGGTACTTGACCTATTGTACTGTATTGTGTTCTGTTAATAATATATTATATTCAAAGCTAAATGTTCATTTTACTTGAGAGAGAAATGCATGTGTTTAAATTTGCCATTATTTTGTCCACATTTTTAGAGCTTCATGTATTGCCTGTAAAAACAATTATTGGAGAGAAACTATGTCTGGAAATAAGAAGAGATAAGACTAGAAAATGACCATAATATGTTAATGAGACAGTGATTTACAGCTACGAGTGGTAGAGACTTCTATAAATCTTTGCTTTATACTAGGTATCATGTATTAAGAAGATGCAGTATTTGCTCTTACAATACTGAACCAAAGTTGCTAGGTTATCCTAAAAGATCCAATCTTAAATACTAAGGAGGTAAAAGATCTAAATAAGAAGCAGGAATAGAGAGGAACTAGAGCCAATGAAAGCCTGGGAGCAAAAAATCTTTGAAAACAACCAGGAATTTGAATAAAATAAAGGATTATTATTTTTTACCTGCTTGACAGAGGGACTTTATATGTCTGCATTTTCACTATACTTTAGCTTCTACATCCACTTCCCAGCCTAGGGGGTAAATCATTTGATGGATTAGTCATTTAGCTCCTACATATGCAATTTTAACTCCTGTATCTAATTATTCCTGTTTCTTATCAATCTATTTACTACAGTCTCTGTAAAACTATTAAATAAACACATTAAAATGTATTCTTTGCTTGCATATTGCCATATGTCAGAAATTTGTGTGTAAAGAGGTGTTATATCCTATTTTAATGACAGCAAATGCATATGTGAATGAATGTGTTGGGGAGGGTGAATCACAACCTCTAGACAAATTAGGAACTAGAGATATCAAGTCTTATTTAGGTCTTACCAATCAAAGCTTTTGGCTTTAATTAACAATACAATTTAGCCTGAGTTACTGATTTGTTCTGTGTTCAATTATTTCTTGCAATTCTGCCCAGGTATCAAATACTACCTATAACTAGACAATCCGTGACCTGCCTGGTCATCCTTTGAGAGATATTTCCTTATCTAAACATAGAAACAGGGCTTTTGTTTTTGCTATTGTTCTGGTTTTAAAACAAAAGAAGGAAATATAATTTTATTAAAGATGATGTGAAGATATAATTTTTAACTACTTATCCTCTTTTTACAGTTCTCAGACTGGAATTGTTGGAAGCTGGCAGTAAAGGTAGCAAATGGGGATCCTGTGACCACAGGACACTGTGACTGTTGTAATTGTGTGTCAATTGACAAGCGCCTGAATCGTGGTCACCTATCTGTGGGAAAGCTGTGGTGGCTGCAACTTTGAACAATTATAAGTCTTCTGATTCAGTGCTAAAATGAGGATTACCAGTACTGCATTAAACGAGTCAATAAATGCTGTAGCTCTGAATGCTGCCAATGAGTGGCCACAATCAAATGTGATTTCTGTTGTAACACTGTAAATAATAAACAATAAAAACTGATCATTATCATTCAGGATTGATTTAATTTCATTGAAATCTTCCATACAATAAATTTTTAAAGTATTCTGTAATACCTTGATTATCTTATAGGCTCCACCATTTAGCATGAGAAAAAGAATTAAACTGCAATATTCCAGCAATTACATACTATATATATTTGAACTGATATGACATAGACAAAAAAAAATTCATTTGTTTGGTTCATTACAGTATTTTTTTTCTACACTCTGCCTAATATTGCTTACTTCAAAAAGAATAGCATAATAGGTGGGTAGGTGTATTTTTAACAATACATTCATAAAATGCTGCATAAAGCAGTCAAAAGGCAGCTTTCCAAATTACTGAATCAAAATATCCAGTACAGTATATCAAGACAAAGCGCCCCACATATTTTTCTACATGGTGTGAGACTAATAACGTAGATATAAAAGCAGGAGTCCTGACACTTCTTAGAAGACTAGTGCTGAAATCCCATCGCTGCCTTTTCTAAAGTCTTCTTGTATAATCAAAAGCGGTTATGACAACTTATTAGTAAAGATAGAACACAGTATTTATTATTTATATAATAAAGTTTGAGGTAATAATATTATCTAAATATTTCTTTCACGTTTATCTTCTGCTTCCTTTATAGTTCCTTCTATTTTTTTATAAATTTCAACATCATCTTCATTTACTGGAGAATACTAAAAGATGATACAATATCCTGGAAAAAAATAAAATAGCTTACTGAAAAGAGTTCCCTATGGATTTATATTTTTGTAATTAAGTTCCTTTCTCAGTCAAGAACTTAATTTGCTCCCAATTGTGTACTCAATTTGTAGTCTGAATCTAAAAACACTTAAGTAGAATGAATCAGAGAACAAGTATTTAAAATTGCATTTAAACATATAACTGCTATTGATAGTAACTGTAATATTATATGCTTAACAATTCCCAGTACTACTATTGAATGACTTGCAGTTCAATTCATTTTTTAAAGAAAGCTGCATGCTACATTCTCGTGATTATTTTACTGATACAGCAATAGTAATGCTGATTTTTAAAACATGTGTAACTGATTCTCTTGTAAAATAGATGGAACAAAATTTTTTGCAAGATTGCAAGTAATCTTGATAGCATTTTCTTTTCACCTTTTTAAAAAAAATTTCAGTAGTTGCCAGACACTAGTCATCTTCTAAAAACTAACCTTTATAAAACTATCTGCAGAAAAACACAATATTTTATACTCAAATATGAATGCGGTCTTTATTCTCTTTTCCACTGTCAACTTTATTGGTAAGTATGTAGATTTCAATCAATCTTATACATCTGCAAACCCTGGACAAGGGTAAGGGAAACTATTCCAAGTATATTTATAAGGTGTTTCTAAATGAAAAAAGTTATGTTTTAAAATAATGTTATCAGTTTTCTATTATTATAAAAACAAGGTATTCACATTATTGAGAATGAGATATTGACTACATTTTCTCCTCCATCATTAAATAATGGGGTTTTTTTTGCTACCACTTTAAAAGAGATTAAGTGTAACTCTTTTTTGTAGACATGGCTATAATAAATAGTTAACAATTGAGTTCCACAGGTCCTACAAACTTCTTTGAAAGCCATAGCTTTTAACAAACACGCCATGTTCTGTAGTCACTTAAATAAACCGTCTAGGTTTCTGCAGGACTTTTATGGTTCTCTCACCATTTCAAGAAAGTAGATGTTTTTGCTGGAATATGAAATGATCACAAATGATAACTTCAAGCAGACGTCAATTCAACTGTGAAAAGTGTTTTTTTTACAATGGTAACTTTATCCTAAAGCTGAACATTGTAAGAAGTATCAAAGGACACAATTAATAATTTTAAAAATTATTTATCAAAACTATCTGTTTTGAAGATTAAACTGACAAAGATGTTTGTCAATTTCCACCTTTATTTAGAGTGGTAATTGTCCAAACTACCTTTCAACAAGCTTTGTGTATAAGACTACAAATGGCATTACTTCAGATCATAGGAAATAGATATCCATCCTAAATAATATGGTTTTAGAAACTATGGTGTATGGAGTCTGCCAAGTGATTATATTTCTAGGAAAATTGAGTGTGCTGTCTTGCAGATGTTCTTTAAATGGTTTTTAATAATTTTTCTGTTATGTTTTATTTTGGTCTATTGTTTTTTTTTTGTTTTACTTTTGTATACTGCCAGAATCACACATGTAAGACGAGCGGCTATCGGAATTTAATAAATAAATAAAATTAGGTCATTAATCAATATCTTATACACGCTATGTTCTGAAAAACAAGAAAAGTTTTGTCCAAAAAGTGACTGATGCAGTAAGTATTGTCCTCTGAGTGAATTACCTTGATAATTCTTGTGCATTAGATTTACATTCTGTCTTTTTTTCTAGAAGCTCAGGGTAGAATTAGCAGATATCTCCACTCCTTTTATCTCCATAATTGCCCTGTGAGATGGGCTGAACACAAAGAATTTGAAGCCACCAATGAGTTTCTATGGCTAAGGATGGATTTAAGCGCAAATCACCCCATTGTGTGATTTCTTCTGGGTGAGGAGAGGGTGAAGCCTATTATATACACATTAAATATTTAATTTAAGGAAAGTTACTTAGACTTGTTTATTATCAAATTCCTGAGGCAAGTTCTATCATTTTCCATTATTCTGCATTTTTAGATGAGATAATTGAGCAAACAAATCCCCACCTTAATATCTTACCCATTTAAGGATACAGTACAAGAAAGTTCAGAGACCTGCAAGTGTTTCTTCCAGGTTCACAACTTGTAACTCTTTTTGGGGAAGTCCTTTCCATTAGTGTTTATCTCTAAGATAAAGTACATGTAAGCCTGGAATTCTAAAACAGAGAGTTCAAGAGTGAGGCAGAAAAGGGGAGATTGGTAAGTGAACAAAGATGAGTTCCAAAAATGGGAAAAAGGAAGTCGAACTATTTTTCCTCCTAGGACTACCATTTTAAGAGCAGACTAAATTTATTAACTGTATTTTAATTGTACCATAACTAAAATAAATACTGTGACATACTTGGACCAATATCCTATTAGCACAAAATAAGAAGTCTTCTAGTCTTATAACAAAGATTAATAGGTTTGCTAAATTGCAGTTTCCTGACTACAACTCACCAAATGTTCTCATACTACAAAATCTGAAAAAGCATTATTTTTATTTCAATAAAACAATTTAAAAAAGAATGCTATTTAACATTTAAATTAGCACATTTTTATTTATTTTCATTATGCATTCAAGAAGATATAGTAAGCCTGAAAAAGAAGATAAAGTTCCTGCCGCAATTTTTCCTTTTGGGAATTATAACGGATTGTACAGGGATTGAGACTAAATTGATTCTGAATTTAATAACAGCAGCAAGACTGTTGATTGGACAATACGGAAGAAAGAAGAGGTACCTACAATAGAAGAATGGATATTGAAAGTCATTAATTTGGCTAAAATCTCAGCTTTTTTAAAAGACAATACGCAGGAAAGATATTTAATTGAATGGAAAAAATGGATTGATTATCTACAAAACAGATATCAGATTAAGAAATATCAGATTGCCTTTGAATAATTAGGAAGTATTATTTTATGTAATGGGGAGGGGGTTGGGAGATGAAAAGATTTGGATGAGATTAATTGGATTAGAAGGGAAAATTTTACTCTATGTTTGGTTTATGTATAACAATACCTTGTGATTGACCGGGAAGCGAGAAGGAGGGGAATGGGGTTTTCTTGGAGGGAGGGGGGAAAAAAGGGGGGGAAATGTTTTTGTTTTTTAAAACTTTTTCAATAAATAAATAAATAAATAAAGATATAGTAAGCAACTTAAAAAGAAAATAAAAAATAAAATAAAAATAAAACAAAAAGAATAAATTAGGTATTTAGAGATGTTAGGTAAGATATAATTTTCCAGCAAAACGTTCATTATTTATAAATAATTAAATGTGTTATATTGTTTTAGCAAATTTAAAACTCATAATGAAACTTTAAATTCAGAATGAATAGTGAGAATTCTGGTCAACACAGCATGCATCAGTTGATAAAACTGTAGACCATGCTGAATTCAATGCACGTTACTAAAAACCTGTTCTAAATATTCTGTAAAATTAAAATACTAACTTTACACATGAAAAACCCAAAATATTGGATATAATATTTTGTCATTTTGTCATATAAGTGCCATGAATCCGTTAACATCGTTTAGTTCTGGTGCACATTCATTGTGTAGTTGAGCTATCCATTCTGAGGCTAGCCCCATACCATCCGAGATGGCGTTGATTAGGCTTCTTTCTGATGGGTATTGATGTCTATATTGTTCAACGTAAGCCTCAATTTTGCTGAGAAAGTAAGCCAGGTGGTGTGGATTCCCATCAAAGGTTGGTTTGAAAGGGTGAGGGGCTGGGTGAGGGGGTGCAGGTGGGTTTAGCTGGCCTGCTTGCGGTTGAAGAGGGATATGGGGGATGGCCGTTGCTGTTGTAGCTGGTTGCTGAGTTGTAAAGGGGGGTGGAATTCCCCCTGGCTGCTGAGAAGGAAGTCCTTGAAATGCTTCAGCTGACGAGGCAAAAATCGGCCTGGGGCCCCCAGGAAAGAAAGGTGCTGAACTGGCTGGTTGCCATTGGTATTGGATCCACCCTTGTCCAGGATAAAATGCCCAACCAGGAGGAATAGAAGCAGCTGGAGGCAGCGTAGGCCTCTGTTGGCGGGAAAAGTCAATTGGAGGGGGGAGTTGCGATTCCCCCCAAGTCCCTGGTGCTGCCTGAACTCCCTGCCGTCTGAAGGAGGGAAGGGAGGTCCTCCTGCGTTCATCAGAATGGCTTTGAGCTTCAGTAATTTCTCCCTCTCTGGTGGAGGGAAGGTGAATTTAGGCTGAGCTAAAGGTTCTCGAGGTGGGTGAGCTGAGCTTATACGAGGCCTCACTTCCAAACGCTCAAGAGTTTCAGGGAGCTCTAATAGGGACTGGGATTTCAGGGGGTTTCTCAGGTCCCAATCCAGTGACTCTCCCGATTCTCCGGGTTTTACTGTCCTCCAGTGAGGTTGAGAAGAGGGAGGGGGCTCTCCATTCCGCCCCGGGGAAATGTTTTCTCCCGAACGACAGCTTACCCATGAATCGGAGTCTTTGGGCTGTGCTCCAAGCTGACAAGCAGGCTCTACCACTTCGGGTTTTTGAGTCATATCTTTATTTATTTATTTATTTATTTATTTTGTCACAACATCATACAAAAAGATTATATAGTATATACACATATAAACATATGTTGACCTCATCTTCTGCAACAATCCAAACTCAATTTACGGAATACAAATTAAAGAACCTTTTTCAAACAGTGACCACTGCATGATTGATTTTCGTCTCAATATACGTCCATACTTAATTCGCCATAACACCAGAACTCCCAACTACAACTTCAAGAAAGCCAATTACGACCTTATAAACAACGATCTTTCACTTCTGAACTGGCAAAATCTGTTTGCAACCTGCATAACCGCTGATGACCTCTATAGAATCTTCCTACTTGAAATCAATAGAGTCATTAAATTATATGTACCACGAATGACTACCATGTCCAAGAAAAACAAACTACCCATATCAATAAAAAAGCTTCAATCAAAAAAAAAATCCCTCTGGAAAAGAAACAAAAAAGGCTGTTACAAACTTCAGAAACCGTTACAGAAACATATGCAACCAAATTAAAACTGAATGCACAAATCTTTGCTGGGTCTTTGCACCACTGTGGAGGTTGCGGAGGCTGGGGCCCAGCACCCCCCTAACGGGCCCCCTCTGAGCGGAGGAGAGGGTACCGTTAGCAAACGAAAGTTAGCAGTTTTGGAATAATGTCAAGGTTCCAGAAAAACCTCTTCTGCATAAAAAAAACTCAAAAGCCATTGTTTTTCAGAGTTCTTTACTAGCATGAGGAAACTGGCACACGATGAGTGAAATTCCAAAACTGAATTTCCGGATTCTTTTCCCAGTTATACAAACCCCAAGAGTCCCACCCCCCTGACCACTTTGATGGTCACATGGTCCCACGTTCTCCCAGTTCATTCGAATATCTTCTCGCCATTCTTCCTGCAGATGTGAACACCATCCGACCTTGACCGCTTGAAGAATGTTACCATACCCCTCAACCCCCCTTCTTCCCCTCAGGGGAAAAATGTGGCAGCGTCTGGAACCCTAAAGTCTAGTATGGTTTCCAGGCCTGACAATAAACCTATGTCTTAAACTGTAGTCTGGAATGGATTCCAGTTTCACTCTGCATCAGACTTACTTTTAAGGGACAAAGTTATTTTGGACATCAAAGCCTAACCAAGAGGTGTCAAACTCATGGCCGTGGGCCCGATCCAGCCCACGGGGTGCTTAGGAAACAGCAAAGGACTGACCTGTGGTGCCTCTGCCAGCAAAAACAGAGCTCAGTGGGCCATGTGCGACACCCCGAGCTTCATTTTTACTGGCAGAGGGCTGCAGGAGGACATCCTGACTGAAAATGGGGTCATGCCCGCCCAGCACCTGGAGGTCGAATACAACCCTGATGCAGTGCTCAATGAAATCGAGTTTGACACCCCTTTTTTTTTTTTTTAAATTTACATTTATATCCCGCCCTTCTCCAAAGACTCAGGGCGGCTTACCCCTGGCCTAACCTAGATCTCAGTGAATCATTCTTCCACAGAGAGCATCAAACAACACTGCTAGTAGAAAGGAAGTTATTCATTTATATCACATACAGATAATGTTACCTAGTCATGCAAGTACTTGATGCAATGGCAAAAATACAGAAAACAAAAAAATGAGGAAATAACTGAGTATTTGGCATATTTTTCATCAGGTCTAATTTATTTATTTGCCATCTACCTTGCCTTGACATAAAATATGTTTACGATGCTTACTATTACCACTGTGCATGAACGGAGACAAATCCCAATCCTCACTCTGGGCTCCAGCCAGGAAATATAAATCACACAGCATATGTCACAGAATTATTATTTTTTAATTCCATGATTTTATGGGGAAATTAATGAAGAGATCAATAAGAAAAAGTGGTTGCATTTATAAGATACTAGTCAATAACCAAAGACTTGGCCACCCTAGAAACAGTGAAGATCCTGCCCACTGTGTCTCTGCCAGCAAAAACGGAGCCCGGGAGGGCCGTGCATAGCTGTCCCAGGCTACATTTTAGTCCATGACCCACCTGAGCTCTGTTTCTGCTGGCAGAGGGCTGCAGGAGGCCATTGAAGCCAAAAATGGGGGCCCGAAGCCCATTTTCACTGGCAGAGCACTCGGGCCACCACAGGCGCCCCCTGAGTGATGTCATGCAGTGATGTCATGTTGTGATGTTGACAGTGATGTCAACATGAGTGATGTCATGCATGCCCACCCTGGCTATGCCCACTCCAGCTCCCTGAGGTCAAACACATCCTTGATGCGGCCCTCAATGAAATTGAGTTTGACCTCCTTGATCTAGACAAAAAGACAGAATAGGCCAGTGTCATACACATTTTTCCATTTTGAAAGAACCAGAGATTAATCTATGAACACTTGAAGCCCAACATGGAGCTAAATTTCTTTGAACCAGTGGAATGAAGAGGAACATTCAATGAACATCATTTAAGGAAAATACAGGCTGATTACAGCTGAGAGTTCAGCTTTAAAGACTTTAAAATGGGAAGCTGCATGGCTTGACCGGCATTGTCCCTTACAAAAATCATTACATTTTTTCCATTAAAAGTCAGAGAGGTTTTATACTGTCCAAACAGTATATATAAACAGTATATATAAACATTGTTTATTTTATTTTTTTTATTTCATTTTGTCACAACAGTATACACAAACATTGTCATAAGTAAAAAAAAAATATCATGAAGAATATATATATATATATATATATATATATATATATATAAGTAAAGAATATGCATCAGCTATATTAATTTGATATAATAAAGGGAACAATAGGACAGGAAGGAACGGTAGGCACTTTTATGCTCTTATGCACGCCCCTTATAGTCCTCTTAGATATAAACAATGAGAAATACAATAAAATATTGTGAAACCAAGATTACTATATATGAGATATAGCACTCACTGTTCAATTCGAGGAGAGAGGTACAATTTGGGAAAAACCTGAGTAGCTTCGGTATCCTCAAAACTGACTGAAAGAAGAGCAACATCTTCTCCAGGGTCTTCATTTGCATCCTAAATACATACGCAGAAAGAAAGAAAAAATGGATTTTGATAGCAATCATAAGCTTGACCATATTAATATATTAGCCACTGCAATTGCAGAACCTCTAAGCATAATTTTTGAAAAATCTTTCAGTACCAGCGCCTTGCCCTACCAAAGCCAAGGTCATAACTATCTTCAGAAAGTGACACCCTAGCCTAGTTGAAAATTACAGACCAATTCTTTATGTTGCGTCACCTGCAAAGTCATGGAATCGATCATTAACCAATCTATTACCTTCCACCTAGAGACCAGCAACCTACTTACTATCAAACAATTTGGTTTCAGAAAAAAAATATCCTGTAATCTACAACTACTACATTGCAAAAACATATGGACTACACATCTAGATCAGGGCAAAGCAATAGTTTACATAGACTTCTGTAAAGCTTTTGATTCGGTGGTACATGGCGGATTACTTCTAAAACTAAAATCCTATGGCATTTCTGGACTCCTACATAACTGGATTGCTGCCTTTCTGTCAAACAGACAACAAGTGGTCAAAATAGGAAGCGCTCTATCAAATCCTGTACATGTTAATAGTGGTGTTCCCCAAGGCAGTGTTTTAGGTCCAACACTCTTCATACTTTACATAAGTGACCTTTGCGACAGGGGTGAAATCTAAAAATTTTCCCCACCGGTTCTGTGGGCATGGCTTAATTGGTGGGCATGACTTGGTGGTCAGATAACTGGGTTGGCGTGGCCAATAACAATAAATAATAAAAATAATAAATAAGGTATACAAAACAATAAGAGGTACCAAAAACCAACTTTCACACTTTACATACACACAACACAACTGACTCACACACAATGTAAAAGCAGTTGCACTTCACCCAAAATTGGCCCTGCAACAAGCAGGAACCTCACACTTTCACAAGTTTACACACACACAACACAACTGACTCTCTCTCTCTCTCTCTCTCTCTCTCTCACACACACACACACACACACAAACACACAATGCCACATACAGCTTTGTGAGATTTTGTGTGTTTGTGCAGTTAGAGTGAAACACTACAGAAACAAACCAAATCTCAGAAAGCTGAACACATATTTTATTTTATTATTTTTATTAATTTTTTTAGATCAGGGGTCTCCAACCTTAGTAACTTAGATTGTGGACTTCAACTCCCAGAGCTCCTCATTCAGCAAAGCAGGAAGTCAAAGCAAACAGTAATCAGTAGCTGAAGAAAAGCATGCCGTTGCCAGCCGGAAAGGAGCAGTAATTATAGGTAAATGAGGAGGGGGAATTGGCTAGGCATGGGTGGAGGCTCTTGTAAGTGGGGGTTGTTAAAAAGTGAGTTTAAAAGCCTGTGAGGATCAGGAAACGCCTCTGGGATCGCCAGAGGAGGCTTTTAAATCCTTTTTTTCCCTTTTTTTCCCCCTTCGGCTGAAGAGGGTTTTTTAAAAAAAACTTTTAAAGGGTTTTGATGATCTCTGCTCAGCCCCGCGATCATCAGAGGGTTTTTTTTTACTTTTAAAGGCATGTTTCAGCTGAAGAAAAGTTTAAAAAAAGTAAAAAAGAAAACCTCTGCTGATGGTGCGGCTCAGCAGGGGCAGGGGGCGGGGCCAGGGATTTTTGCTACCGGTCCTCCGAACCAGCCAGTCCTCCGAACCAGCAGCCGCCATCATTACTGGATCGGCATTTCATCCCTGCTTTGCGATCATATTAAAAGCAACTGTGTTCTCTTCACTGATGATGTTAAACTATTCAACATTACAGACAATGCAACTACCCTTCAAAAAGACCTCGATTATATGTCAGATTGGTCTAACAAGCAGCAACTTCAAATCTCAACCAACAAATGCTCTGTCTTGCACATTGGCAAAAAAATATATATCAAAATATAAAATACAAATTAGATGGACATGACCTAGATGACCCTCACTCTGTCAAGGACCTTGGAGTACTCATTTCTAAAGATCTAAGTGCCAGAGCCCACTGTAACAACATTGCCAAAAAGGCACTAAGAGTTGTTAACCTAATCTTGCATAGCTTCTTCTCTGGTAATATTGTACTACTAACTAGAGCATATGAAACATTTGCTAGACCAATTCTTGAATACAGCTCATCTGTCTGGAACCCGCACTGCGTATCAGATATAAATACAATAGAGTGAGTCCAAAGATATTTTACAAGAAGAGTCCTCCACTCCTCTACCCACAATAAAATACCTTATGCCATTGAACTCCAAATTTGGAGCTTAGACAACTTAGAACTATGCCGACTTCAGTCTGACCTAAGCATAGTACATAAAATTATCTACCACAATGTCCTATCCGTCAATGACAACTTCAGCTTCAACCACAACAATACATGAGCAAATAATAGATACAAACTGAAGGTAAACCGCTCCAAACTCGATTGCAGAAAATATGACTTCAGTAACAGAGTGGTCAATGCCTGGAATGCACCACTTGACTCTGTAGTTTCTTCCCCAAACCCCCAAAACTTTAAACTGTCTACTGTTGACCTCACCCCATTCCTAAGAGGTCTCAAAGGGACATGCATAAGTGCACCTGCATGCCTACCATTCCTGTCCTAATATTCCTTTTTACTTACTCTTTTCATGTACCCATATTATATTTATACTTTTACTGTTATCTTATATATGATTGACAAAATAAATAAATAAATACAATAAATAAATAAATTAAAGATTATAAGATCTGGCTGAAGAGATTTGCAATCTGCTACTTTGGTTTTTTCAAAACTGCCTAGAAATAACTTGCTTGACACCAGGAATTTTAATAGAAATATACTGCTAGCAAGAATTATTTTATATATTTAAGGTCCGTATAGTAGACATAAATTAAATGTCATTGCCATGAATTTGGCAGATGTCATATTACTGCTAGCAGGCATGTCACAATATTCTTATGTAGAAAATACTGTTTTCCAAAGTCAAATCAGCTGTTAAAAAAAACATCTAGCTAACTGGACAACAAGAAATGATTTTACAGTGCTGCATGAACTGCATCCCCATAACATTTTACCATGACAGTTTGTGACAATATGATGGAGGAAGTAATTGTTGCCCAATACTGGTCTAAGTGACCCTTGAAAATCTGGCACAGTTTTTCACTTCTGAGCACCATTATTATAAAAAACGATAAGAGTAAAAGACCAGTTATGTACAATTACAGAATCACACGTCTTTCCAATGTAATTAACATCTTAGAGTATATTCTTTTGGAAAAATCATATAGCTTAGATTTGTTTGCTTGCTGCCTTTATTATTTTTACAAATAACTCAAGGCATTGAACATTTCCAACACATTTTTTTCTTCCTATTTATATGGTTTTATATTCTATATTTCTTCCTGCTTTTCATGGCTGAGTAAATAGCACTTGCTTCTCAAAATGTTCCATACACCAATATTCTTATGAGGTAGACTGATCTAAGACTGAGTATTCCAATATACTCAATAAGCTTCCATGGCTGAGGATTGATTTGCAGTACATTTTGCTAGTTATAATCCAACTATTAAATCTTGCAAAGTATGTTGCCATACCATCTTAGCTCCATTCTCTATCTCCAACCAGGAGGAGTGGGAAAGTTTTCTAAGATTTTAGTTGCTGCTTTGATGAATCAATTATTTGATTTGGTTTTTGGATTACACAGTTTTCCATGCTTAAACGTGATCCCTCTGATTCATTTTCTTAATTTAAGAACAAAATATAATCTGATAAGAATTATAAAATAGATTATAAGCCATAATATATTATTATATTGCTAGACTACATTGACAGATTAGCCATGAAAACCTTGGAAAATATATTCAGATCCCATGATGTGTCTACTATATCTACAAAGATCAGAACAGCGCAAGCAATGGTATTCCCAGTGATACTCTATGGAAGGAAAAGCTGGACTTTGAAAAAGCAGGATAATATTTATATTGATGCTTGTGAACTTAGGTGTTGGAGAGGACTATAGAGCATACAATGGACAGGCAAGAAAATAAAGGAATGTATCACCAAACAAATCAAGCCAGCATTCTCACTTGAGATACAAATAACCAAGCTCAAATTGTCCTAGCTCAGACACGCTATGGAGGAGATTCTAATACATACTGGGAAAGGAAGGAAAGAGAACAAGACGAGAACTAGGCAGCAAAGTAGAGGGACTAAGTTATTGCAGTAGTAGGTGGGCTACTGGAAGATCTGAAGGACCAGCTTATGGTCAGATTGTCACAGAGAAAATCTATGTGGTTGCTAAGAATCAATACTATTTTGATAACACACAATAAACCAATATTTGATAACACACAATAAACCAATATACTAATATACCATACTATATAATATTATACAGATGCTATCATACTGTATATTATATGGTATGGTTTATTAATATAATTTAATAACAGTAATAATAATAACAACAGAGTTGGAAGGGACCTTGGAGGCCTTTTAGTCCAACCGCCTGCCCAGGCAGGAAACCCTACACCATCTCAGACAGATGGTTATCCAACATCTTCTTAAAAATTTCCAGTGTTGGGGCATTTACAACTTCTGCAGGCAAGTTGTTCCACTTATTAATTGTTCTAACTGTCAGGAAATTTCTCCTTAGTTCTAAGTTGCTTCTCTCCTTGATTAGTTTCCACCCACTGCTTCTTGTCCTGCCTTCGGGTGCTTTGGAGAATAGCTTTACTCCCTCTTCTTTGTGGCAGCCCCTGAGATATTGGAACACTGCTATCATATCTCCCCTAGTCCTTTTTTTAATAGTGACCCCAAAGACAAGTTAGGAAGTGTCATGGAGAAAATCTATCTAGGTGTTCGCTACGAGTTGGGATTGACTTGACACATAATCAGCCAGCCAGCCAGCCTGTCATCATCATATATGTTTTCATTTAAATGGATGAATGGAAAAAAAGCATTTATTTTTGCTAAATTTTACATATATATAAATACAACCAGTTTGAATAATTTTCAAAATCCATAATTTGGTTTATTATTAGGGCGAATTCCAATATCATATATATGTATGAAAATTTCAACTTCTTCACACAAATTTATTAACTATAAATTATTTTATTTTTACTCATTCAGAGTTTTGTTCCACATAGCATCAGTTTTGTGAACTCTCAAGCATGTGCATATGTGTGTTAAAAGTTCAAAGCCTTTATTGTCATTGTATATCATGTATACAATGAAATTGGTTTAGCCTCTACTGGTGCAGTTCATACAAGAATACAAGACAACATGAATAATCTAAAGAATAATCCTTATACATGTATGTATACGTGTATGTATATATTTATCATGTATATATGTGTTAAATATGTGTATAGGTAGATATATATTTTCTTTTGAGAGCAGGCAACAAAATTTCATTTTTAATGTGAGCCAATGTGCTCACAGTAAAAAATGACAATAAGGATTATCTTAACCAAAGGAACGTTGATATTTACTTATTTATCAGACAAAGAATTACCAGAAAAAAATGGAATCAGGGACAAAGGAATTCAAAAAATTACTCCAGATATTTCATCTGTGAAGTACAAAGATGCAGCTGTAGACTAACTCATAATCTGTAGTACCACATTACACTTAGCGTTTAGGGGCAAATAAAAAGTTCATTTCAATCCTGAAAACACAATTATTCACCTCTTGTTACAGGTAATACATACTATTATGTATTTTGGATTCCATCCTCCACCTCCTGATCCATAGCTATGACTACTAATTTTGTATTTCAGGCTTGTACAATAATGTTATGCATTTCCCTTATTATGCTAGCAGCCATTTAAATCTTATCTACCAAAATGACTGAGTGGTATGGTTTTTTTTAATATCTGATATTTTTAATATCTGAAACATTTGACATTTTACTTATTCTTTTGTTGCATTCACTAGTGTTACAAAACCCGAATAGAAAAATGTAGCAGTATTAATAATGATATCAAGCTTTTTTTAAAAAAAAAAAATCCAAATAATGTAAATGATACCATACATAGAGTATGACCACATTACCCAAACTGTGTATCACATACCCTGGAGACCTGCAGCAACCTCACAAAAACATCATGGGATATTTTAAACTTTTGTGATGTTCACTTGGAAAACTGGCTTTTGCCATTACCATTAGTAATATCTTTGTGACATTAAGGACAACATGAACTGAAAAATTTGGGAACAATGACAAAACATTATTTTGACTGATTTATGAACATTTTTGCACTACTCCAAAGGTTTGTTCTATATTTTGTTTGCATTTCAAAATCTGATTTGGAACCTGCTGGAACCCAAATAGCATAAAACAAAATTAACTGAGGTTGCCAATGACTGTTTTTAAACAGTAATTTCTAAACAAGCCACAGAAGTCTGGTTTGCATGAAATCTAAGACCTAATGGTATCTTAGCATTAACTTAAAATTAAACAAAGTATATTATGATTTAATATTGTGCATGAACAAACATCATAAATTCAAGATATAAATGAAATCTACTGATCCACTGTCCTCTTCTCTCCTTTTTGTGTTTTTTTATACGTTATACATATTTTCTATTATGCAAGCATTTTATATATTGATCATTTTTCTTTTTTAAACAACTTTATATTGCTTACAATGCTGTCAGAAGATCCAGCTCAGGCATCTTCCAATACACGAATAGGCCTTGCCATATCATGAGTTTGTATTGCTCCATAGCCATTTTTCTTCTACTTCAGAGAAAATAAATTTTTGCTTGTACACTTTTGACTTGTGTATCATCAGAAGTTCCTTTAGAATTATAATTAACTTGTGGATTATGATTAAAAGCTCCTATGTTTCAAAACAAAATTAAATGTTTATACCGCTATACATAGTAATTTTCATGAAAAATGAAATCTGTAGCTAAGCTAATTAAATCAGTGGTTTTCAGAATGTGGTTGCTCAGGAGGGGCACAGGCCACTTAGAGAAAGGCAGGGCATTCTAAGAAAGGGGCAATCATCCTGACATTTTTCTTGCCATTCAGAAGTTGAGCATTGCAGCTACAACCAATATTGTGTTAATCACAGACGTACAAACAGAAGTTTCCAACCTATACTCAGTGTCTTCTATTTAAAATACAGCATCCAGGGAAGAAAGGGCATGAAATGATAAGAACGGTTTCTATTTCATCCACATAAAATTTGTTTGTAAAATTATTGGGAACAGAATTGGGACAAATTTCAAATACTAAATGTTTTCTTATCTATGTAAACAAATTGTTAATATCTTTAGAATGTTAAAGGAGACAGGGGAGTTTACTAACTAGAAATGACTTAAAGTAACATAATTTCAGGACATGTATAAGAATGTCAGATATAAAAAAATTAGATAATTCATGGTGGAAACATGGGAAACTGCCTTATGCTTACATCATTGGCTTATCTAATTTAGTACTGTGCATGCTTATTAGAAATAATGTTCCTTAGTTTAAAATGAAAGGTTTCCCTTCCTAGCTAAAGATGGAAAGAACTGGAATTGAAGCAATCTGCAAGAAATGCAGATATTCTATCACTAAGCTACACAAGTAGTCTTCCACTTATGACCACAGTTGGGCCCAAAATTTTAGATGTTGAATGAAGCAAACTTTAAGCAAGACACTGTGGCCACTTCACCAGCAACCACAATCCCAGCTTTCCCAGTTTCAGTTGTTAGGCAACTTTGTGGGTCATTAAACAGAGCATTGGGAGAAGGCCCAGGCCTTCTGGGCATTGTGGGGCAGGGACAGGGCCTGGCATCTCTCCACACCCTGCTGGGGGGAAGAATCATGAGAAAGATGATGTTTATTAAATTTGCGGTCCGTTCCTCTAGTGTGCGGGAATATTTTTTCTTCCTACTTAGAGGGGAGAACAAATGGCATAATGGGGAAATGGATCTCAAATCTAACATCCCCTCCCCTTGCAACCTTCCACACTGATTTTGGGGGGAAGCTAGCAGAGAAAATTGCAAATGGCAGTCATATGATTGCAGGGCACTTGGCAACTGTTCATAAATACAAACAAGTTGCCAAGAGTCCAAAATGTGATCACATGACTAGGTGGAGGCCAATCTTAATGTATAAAGAAAACAAAAAGATGGCCCTGTCTGTTAAACAACCATTTACCATATTTCCCCAAAAATAAGACCCTGTCTTATATTTTTTTTGAACCCCAAAATAAGTGCTTGGCTTTATTTTCAGGGAGGTCTTATTATTTGGGGGCGAGTGGAGCAAAATAGGGCTCTTCTTGCTGTCTTACCTTATTTCCAGCTCTCCATTTAAATTTTTCGGGAAGGGTTTATTTTTGGGGGAGGCTTATTTTAGCGCATGTGCTCAAAAGCCTGACTGGGCTTATTATCGGGGATGTCTTATTTTCAGGGAAACAGGGTAGAATATAGAGATTTGGTCTTTTTTAGAGGGACTGAATTTGTCTTAAAGACTACAGATTTACTACAGGATTACTCTCATTTCCAGACTCAGAGGTGAATCCTATATCCATGGATCAGACCAGATCAGGTTGACACAAACCTTGTGTACATAAATGAGGCATGAGTGTAATGCACTATACCTGAGATTATCTTTTAAAAATATTTTGAAACTTTAGCAGATCAAAAACACTGTTGCAATATCTTGATAAAATATACATGGGTATAAATTCTTTTTGAGTTCAAATTGTAATAAATGTGGGTATTACCTCATATGAATCTTCCTTGTTTTAAGATTTGAGGGCAGTCCTGTTATTTACCACTAACCAAAAACCTCCAAGTAGCTATCCTCAAGTTAAAAAAAAGAACCCACTTACAAAGAGAAAGTTGGGTATTTCTCTCTTTATTATTTTTCTGCTAGCATACAGAAAGTTTACTGAAAGCAGATTTTGCTACTATTTCGCTTCACTGATCCAGTTTTTAATCTGATGGATGTTACTATTTATTTTTCACTGATTTGTATTCCATGAGTGTTAATGTTTTAATTATAATTGAACTTGCATTTTGTTAGCCTTCTTTGGTTCTATTTTTTGTGGAAACATAGATCATAATGTAATTTATAAATATATAAATTTAAAATCATGTTGTAAATTGCCTCCATAGCATTCAGAGAAGTGGGCTACACATTTTTTCCAATAAATATAATTTTCTTTTAAAAAACCTCTTTAACTTATGCACTTAATATTCACTAATTTCAATTGTATTTATTACCATTATTTATATTGAGCACCAGTTTTTATTCTTTCTATAGATGAAAGCCTCAGAATACCGTTTACATTTTGACTAGCTAAACAAATGAACAATAGAGTGTCTTCTATAAAGAAGAATTCCTGGCAAGTATTGATTCCCAAACACATTTAAAACAGAAAGCATAAACACATTGTTCTCTCGCATCCTACTACCTACTGTAACTAAGAACTGGGAACTTACTGGAACTGAGAATTTATTATGAGTCAGAGTGTTAATGGCTAGTCCAACCAAAACATCTGCTCTACACCGTTACTACTATAATTCATTTCCTTTTATGTTTGGAACAGAACCAAGTTGGACAGTTAGATTTAAAAAAAAACCACCAGAAGCCAAAAGGCTGAGTATAAAGAAAGAATACTCATATAGGATAACTACTCGTAATTTGCCCACAACTATAAAAACCTGTTGCCCCAAAGGTGCTTTTTCCAAAAGTCAACAGGATGGGTCATTAATCACATGTCCACCAAGGTCCAGTATCAACCTTTCCCTGTTCCACGCATGTAAACGTAACTTTTGAGCATTATGGTAAAGATGGATAAGTCTATAATGCCTCTTCAGCTCAAGCCCAAAGTCCGTAGCCCGGCGCCTGATGGTTCAAAAAATAGTCCCCGGTTTGAGATGATAATGGGGAGATGGTGCACCGAAACGGATGGGGGATAAGAATTTGACTAGCTCAGGGGCCATCAACCTTAAAAACTCAAAGAGCCATTTGGACCCATTTCCCACAGAAAACACCAGGAGCCACAAAACCTGGTGGGCATGGCCAACTCGACATCACTCACTCCCACCCACATGACCCTCCCCCAGCCACGCTTACCCATCCAGTCATTAGGGCAGAACACCAATTGTTAAATTATTTCTCGCTCTCTCTCCCTTCCCCCCTTAATGGATGGAGTTCTCTATCCACTCCCCTCTCGCAGCCTTTTACCTATCTTGCTTCCCCCTCCCCTTAAAAAAGGGGTTCACAACCTTTCGGACCTCAGGGACCACTAAATTCATAATTTTAAATCCCAAGGACCACTAATATGATCTGCCTAATGACTGGTTGGGTGGGCATAGCTAGGTGGTCATTTGACTGGCGCGGGCCAACTCAATGTCACTCATGTCGAGAGGTGCTTTGCCGGCCTCTATTCGCCCCTCCCCTCTCAGCCACACCTCACCTCCCCACCTGGACTCCTTAGGGCCCCAACAGGAAGCAGTTGTTGGAGCTAAGCAGCCACTATGAGAAAGAGTTGGCAAAACAGCTCAGCTCAAATTGGATTGGACTGAGAAAGAGGCTCAGCAGAAGCAACTTACTGAGGACTACGAGCATAGGCTTTCCAAGCAGAGGGAAGACCTGTGGGAGTGCAAGGCCAGGGACCAGCGCCTGGAGGCTCAGTGGGCTGAGATGGTCAGCCAGTTCCAGGCCATGAGGCAGTCCCACTGGAATGAGGCTCTCCGCCTCTTTGCCACCAGCAGCACTTCCCTCCAGCCTTCGCCCAAAGTCCCACACCAGGAGGCTGAAGCAGACCCCACGTCAGAATTTCTGCCCCCCACACAAGAAGACCCCAAAGATGGAGACTCTCTGCAGCAACACAAACGTTCATTGCATGTATCTGTCCCAGGGGCCGTAGTTTGAGGACCCCTGATTTAGTGCAATATAAAAAATGCAAATGATTTTTCTGTGGACCACCAAAAATTTCTCGCGGACCACCAGTGGTCCACGGACCACCAGTTGGTGACCGCTGCCTTAAAATGAGACTAGGGAAAAAACTGGGAGGGAAGAAGAGACCCAGGCAGATCCCTCTCTGAATAGCTTCCCGCCCAGAATTTGACTGATTTCTTCTCTGATCCTCCAATGAACAGACACCACCCCCTTTTTGTACTCTGGACCACCAAGCCTTTATTTTCCCCATTTATTGGGGAAAATTGGATTTTTATTGGGTCTTCCCCATGCCCCATGCCAAAAGGAAAGCCAGCTGGGCTTCTCCTCCTAGAAGCCCCCTTACTATTCCCCCTGCTCCCTTCCCCCCACTCAGTCCCACTTCAGGACAGAGGAGCATGCACTGGAAACGCGTACAGAGGCATCATTGGAGTGCGCCTTCTGACTCTCCAGTGCTCAGCCCACAAATCTCTGCACTCCTCCAGGCCCGGCTTTCTCAGGAGGGGGGAGCAGTCCTGATGCCTCTGCTTCCCCCATGGCCCAGCTATCACTGCCCAGCTTCCTCGAACAATAGAGTGTGTTTCAAAGGTGACAACAATGTCCCACTGCAAGAGCCAGGCCAGGCCTCTTCACCATCTGACTCCCAATGGGGGTGCTTCTGCTAGGCCACCCAACCCTCCCCTTGGCACTTGGCCGGGGAAGGGGAGCACTTCCCCACACTGACCCCTTTTTTCTCTTGGTCCCGCCAAGGGACGAAGAAGGCTAGGCTTGGGGGAGGGCCCCCACCCCACAAGATCTGCCCCTGCCCATTCTCTCCCAGCCTTCTTTGCTGGTGGCAACAGCAAATGTACCACAACAAAGGTGGAATCCTACTGCCACGCAAAGACAAGCATAGGTTCCCTATTGGTTCCCACACTAAGGCTCTGGCCATTGCCACTTCAGCGACAACTCTTTCATCCCTCTGCCGTGACAGAGTGACAGGGAGCAGCAGCAGACGGATGAAAGAGCCACATGCAGCTTCAGAGTCATGGCTTGCTGACGCCAAGACTAGCTTATGTATTGGCTTCTAGTGCAAGTCAAAGAGCTGGTTATGATATTTAAAGCCTTTCAAGATTCAGAGTCTAGATACCTTCTTTTCATATATCTGCCTGCTTGATTCATGAGTAAGGGTATGCTCATTTCAGGTTACCTCTCTTAGGGATTGCCATCCTTAGAGATCTATGAAATAAGCCTCTTCATTCCCTCTCCTCGGGAAGGTCATGTATCCTGACAACAGAATGCCCCTTCTCTTCTGGTCTCCAGAAAGCCATATTAAAATATGGTTATTCCCTCCACGTTCTGGATGGCTGCCACTCTGCTGTTACTTAGAATAACCATGAAATTAGAAGAACCACAGCGCTTCATCCAAACCTCCATCAAGGCAGAATGAGATTCCTTGCTTCATCATGCTCGCCACTGTTTATTTCTTAGGTTTTATTGATATTATTACAATTTTTGTGAGTTGGACAGAGTTGGGCAGTATATAAGTTTAATAAATTATTAAGATTTGTCGCATAGTCAGCCAGTTCAGACTGGATTGGCATTTTTATCCACTTATCAAGTTCTTCCCAAGAACTTGAGGTAGACAGATATGGATGTTTGATGGCGTTAAAGATATCATCCCAAAATGTAAGTTGTTAATGCTGCCTCTTGTAATTGACTGATTTTATCAATGTTAAGAATGTTCCAGTTATTTTTGGATTGCACCTAAGGTGCCTATTACTATTGGCACTATTCTTTGCTTTCTTTTGCCATAGTCATTCTATTTCTAGGATAAACAGAAATAGAAACTAAGTAGGGAAATTGGTGTTCTTACCATAGAATAGAATGAAAATTCAACAGAAAAATATTAATAACTTGTGAAATGTGGTAAAATTAGGATGTAAGAATAAACTTTAGGATAGATATTAAACAAATTAGGATAGAGAAGAGCAAGCACAGAAGCAGGATGTTAGAAATTTTAAAAAATACAATAAATGAATTATTCAGTAAAGGAAACTAGTTTAATAAAAATATTAATAAAGGAAAGTTAGAAGGAACTATGGTAGTTTATTCTTATAGTGTATATCAAAATATAGTTTTTGTCACTAAGAATTGGCCTGGCTTTGTCACCATTCGTGAACTTATGAAATTTATGCTGTGGTTTAGTATTATTATCTGTATGAGTAAAGTATGACTTTTGTAAAAGAAGAAGTTGAAATAAATCTTCCTAGTCTGATTGAAAATCCAGGGAAGACTGGAGATTTGGTTCCCTAATCCTCAACCTTGTTGCCTGAGTTACTTCTTAGGTAAGCTGATAAAAGTGCTTTTGGCTTTGGTATTATAGACTTTTCAACTTTTGTTGGGAGATTTCAATATTCATGTGAAAAACCTCCTTGCTGATTAAGCATAAGATTATGTGTCATTATTACTTGAACATTGGGCACTATCTAACAAAATGAAATTCAACAGTGAAAAAAGTAAGGTTCTACATTTAGGCAAAACAAAAAACAAAATGCACAGGTACCATATATGTGGTACCTTACTCAATAGTAGTAACTGTGAGAGGGATCTTGGAGTCCTAGTGGACAACCATTTAGATATGAGCCAGCAGTGTACAGCAGCTGCTAAAAAACCCAACACAGTTCTAGGCTGCATAAACAGACGGATAGAATCAAGATCATGTAAAGTGTTAATACCACTCTATAATGCCTTGGTAAGGCCACACTTGGAATATTGCATTCAGTTTTGGTTGCTACGATGTAAAAAAGATGTTGAGACTCTAGAAAGAGTGCAGAGAAGAGCAACAAAGATGATTAGGGGACTGGAGGCTAAAACATATTTATTTATTTATTTATTTATTTGATTTTTATACCGCCCTTCTCCCGAAGGACTCAGGGCGGTGTACAGGCAGAATAAAAAAAACAATACAAAATACAATTAAAACGGAATTTAAAAAACTTATTTAAATTAGCCTGAAAATTTAAAAATTTACCATACGCTAAAAAACCCCATTTAAAATTAATAAAATTTAACATTTAAAATTCAATTTAAGCCAGCCCCGCGCGGATAAAAAGGTGTGTCTTCAGTTCGCGGCGGAAAGTCCGAAGGTCAGGTATTTGGCGTAAACTTGGGGGAAGCTCGTTCCAGAGTGTGGGAGCCCCCACAGAGAAGGCCCTTCCCCTGGGGGCCGCCAGCCGACATTGTTTGGCGGACGGCACCCTGAGAAGTCCCTCTCTGTGAGAGCGTACGGGTCGGTGGGAGGCATGTGGTAACAGCAGGCGGTCCCGTAAGTACCCAGGCCCTAAGCCATGGAGCGCTTTAAAGGTCGTAACCAACACCTTAAAGTGCACTCGAAAGGCCACAGGTAGCCAGTGCAGTCTGCGCAGGAGCGGTGTTACATGGGAGCTACACATAGCTCCCTCTATCACCCGCGCAGCTGCATTCTGGACTAACTGAAGCCTCCGAGTGCACTTCAGGGGGAGCCCCATGTAGAGAGCATTACAATAATCCAAGCGAGAGGTAACGAGCGCATGAGTGACTGTGCACAAGGCATCCCGATCAAGGAAGGGGCGCAACTGCCGAACCAGGCGAACCTGGTGGAAGGCCCTCCTGGAGACGGCCGTCAAATGATCTTCAAGCGACAGCCGATCATCCAGGAGGACACCCAAGTTGCACACCCTGTCCTTTGGGGCCAATAACTCGCCTCCAACAGTCAACCGCGGCTGCAGTTGACTGAATCGGGATGCCGGCATCCACAGCCACTCCGTCTTGGAGGGATTAAGCTTGAGCCTGTTTCTCCCCATCCAGACCCGTACGGCTTCCAAACACCAGGACAGCATATGAAGAACGGTTGCAGGAACTGGGTATGTCTAATTTAATGAAAAGAAGGACTAGGGGAGACATGATAGCAGTGTTCCAATATCTCAGGAATTGCCACAAAGAAGAGGGGGTCGGGCTGTTCGTCGAAGCACCTGAGGGTAGAACAAGAAGCAATGGGTGGAAACTGATCAAGGAAAGAAGCAACTTAGAACTAAGAAGAAATTTCCTGACAGTTAGAACAATTAATAAGTGGAACAACTTGCCTGCAGAAGTTGTAAATGCTTCAACACTGGAAATTTTTAAGAAGATGTTGGATAACCATCTGTCTGAGATGGTGTAGGGTTTCCTGCCTGGGCAGGCGGTTGGACTAGAAGGCCTCCAAGGTCCCTTCCAACTCTGTTGTTATTATTATTATATTCAATATCCAAAAATCTGACAGATACTGGGCTAAAAAAATTTCATACAATGAAGGAGACCCTTCAGTAGGAAATTGAAAGCAGAGTGGCATATGTGGCCCAGGAAGCTTGGGAATGAGAATCAGGAACAGAAACTTATACTAACTGGTAAACTGAATCCTCAACAATCTGAGATGGTTGTGTCAACTGACAAAGAGGTCTAGAATCTTTCAAAAAAGGGAGCTGGGTGCATGAACATTAGGCAAAACTATAAATGTAGAACTTGATTGAACTGATCTGCAGGGACAATGTTCTGAGGTGCAAGAACCTCTGCAGATGCAAATCCAAACTATGAGTGAGCAGAAGCCGGTGACCTTCAGCCTAAGGGTTGGGGAGGGCTAGAATGGTTGAATGCAAGATCCACCTTGAAGAAGCATTCTGAATAGCAGAGTCTTCCTAAGGATGCAAAGGAATCCCAGGAATCTCAAAGGTACCTTTTCAAAAGGCAACTGAACTGTTGTTTCCCTTGAGGAAGAAGAAGAAGCTTCATTAGTTCTGGCAGGATGGTGGGGGCAATGGAAGGATTAGTTCTGACAATATTGGTGATGGTGGTGGAAGGATCATATTTTTTTGCAGTCTTCTGGTCATTAGGACTTCCCTTGAGAGTTCTTCAGGCTACTTGGGGGTTTATCTGAGCCCTCAGGGTCACTTGTATCAGACTGTAAATGAGTGCAAACTTTTCTTCCTCAAGGGAACAAATGTCCAGTTGCCTTTTGTAAAAGCACCTTTGGGACAACTATGACATGGATGACTCAGAATCTTCATCGAATCAGCAGGGGGGGGAAAAACAATCATGGACAGGTGTAAAATTATAGCATGAGGACTAAGGAAGACCTGTATCAAGGATTTTTATTATTTTATTTATTTATTATTTAAATTTGTATACCGCCCTTCTCCCGAAGGACTCAGGGCGGTTCACAGCCAAGTAAAAAAAATGCACAATACATTATAAATACAATTAAAATACTAGTAAAAAACTTATTTAAATTGGCCATAATTAAAATCTGGAGATAAAACCCATTAAAAACCCATAACTTAAAAAACTAACCCAGACCAGCGCAGATAAATAAGTAAGTTTTGAGCTCGCGGCGAAAGGTTCGGAGGTCCGGAAGTTGACGAAGTCCTGGGGGGAGTTCGTTCCAGAGGGCGGAGCCCCACAGAGAAGGCCCTTCCCTGGTGTCGCCAGACGACACTGTCGCGCCGACGGCACCCTGAGGAGTCCCTCTCTGTGAGAGCGCACGGGTCGGTGAGAGGTATTCGGTAGCAGCAGGCGGTCCCGTAAGTAACCCGGCCATATGCCATGGAGCGCTTTAAAGACGTTCACCAACACCTTGAAGCGCACCCGGAAGGCCACAGGTAGCCAGTGCAGCCTGCGCAGGATAGGTGTCACTCGGGAGCCACGAGGGGCTCCCTCTATCACCCGCACAGCTGCATTCTGGACCAACTGCAGCCTCCGGATGCCCTTCAAGGGGAGCCCCATGTAGAGAGCATTGCAGTAGTCCAGACGAGACGTCACAAGGGCGTGAGTGACTGTGCACAAGGCATCTCGGTCTAGAAAGGGGCGCAACTGGCGCACCAGGCGAACCTGGTGGAAAGCTCTCCTGGAGACGGCCGTCAAATGATCTTCAAAAGACAGCCGTGCATCCAGGAGAACACCCAAATTGCGCACCCTCTCCATCGGGGCCAATGACTCGCTCCCGACAGTCAGCCGTGGACTCAGCTGACTGTACCGGGATGCCGGCATCCACAGCCACTCCGTCTTGGAGGGATTGAGCTTGCGCCTGTTTCTCCCCATCCAGACCCGTACATGACAACTGACACTATGTAATAAATATTTATCAGTGCTTTCAAAAATCTACTGTTAAGATCCTCCTAGGTAGAAAAGATTAAAATTATACCTACCTATACTGAATAATTTGTTTTTAAATATTGTCCTTGGGTCTTCAAAGACAAAATAAAAATAAAAACCATAAAATGAAATACAGATGAATAATAGCATCTTTGTCTCTAAGCAATCACTGTAACGATCAAAGTTGACCTAAGGGGGATTAGCATGAACCATGCCTAGTCATGTGTGATATGTATGGATCGCAGTACTTTTGCCAACAATTATATAAGCTCTAGATCTAGAGATTCTAAACAGGCTATGCTCAGGAGCAGAACCCAAGTATATAAATTACAAAGAAGTATTTCCCATTATTTCCATTATCCCCCATTATATAAACATAATGCATTTTTTCTTTGAGCCCTTAAGACAGGGAGTGATATACTGTACACTGCAGAGAAATTGCAGTAATTGGTGGCATAATAATTAAATAAATAAGCAAGCAAGCAAAATGTTTAAAACATTGGATTATTTGTGATGTAGTGGGAAAATAATTATCTTCATAAGAAAAATCTGTACTTCTTGAAGAACAATTTTATTAAAACATGCTAAAACAATAGTTCAAAACTGATACTCAGAATTATTGTAACCAACTGCTTATTTTTAAAAAGTATAAATCCTCCAATTGGAGTCTAACTGAAGGACATTTCTCTATTTTCCACCACATAAACTCTTCAAATTCCCATTAATTACAGTATTTTTCAGAGTATATGACGCACCTTTCCTTTCCCCCAAAAAAGAGGGTGAAAATCTGGGTGCATCTTATACTCTGAATGTAGTCCTGCCCAGCCTCTCAAACGGAGGTTTCAGTGGCTGAAAAAGCCTCTGAAAAGAGAGCTTCAGAAAAATAGCCTCTGAAACGGAGGTTAACATAACATAACATAACATCAGAGTTGGAAGGGACCTTGGAGGCCTTCTAGTCCAACCCCCTGCCCAGGCAGGAAACCCTACACCATCTCAGTCAGATGGTTATCCAACATTTTCTTAAAAATTTCCAGTGTTGGAGCATTCACAACTTCTGCAGGCAAGTCGTTCCACTGATTAATTGTTCTAACTGTCAGGAAATTTCTCCTTAGTTCTAAGTTGCTTCTTTCCTTGATCAGTTTCCACCCATTGCTTCTTGTTCTACCCTCAGGTGCTCTGGAGAACAGCCCAACTCCCACTTCTCTGTGGCAGCCCCTGAAGGTTTCAGAGGTTTCAGAGGCTGAAAAAGCAAGGTGCAGAGCTCACAACCAATGAACTTGTTACTAAAGTTCACCTCTGGGAACAGCTGATTGTGGATATTCCAGGAGGCTGATCCACCTGCCAATCAGCTTTTTTCTTACTTTCCACCCCAAAAACTAAGGTGTGTCTTATACTCCGGTGCGTCTTATATTCTGAAAAATATGGTAAGAGCATATACTTTCAGAAAAGTGGGTAGTTTCTTTGTAGCATATAACCCTCATTGATGATTTCTACGGTTTTGTATCATAATGATAATACCATAATATCAATTAACATTAATGTCATATGTTCAAGCTTGTCATTAGCTGAATGCACACAGCACATTTGAGCTATCTAAGAAAGCTCATCAACATTTATCACTTGCAGAAAAATTTGCAGTATTTTAATTTGCCAAGTGGTAACAGCACACTAAACAATTCAAGATATAAGGGAAAAGAAAAACATTTATCTAAGGATACTGAAATTTTGGTATCAAATCAAATCTTTACCAGCATAAAGAGGGCAGAGTAGTCATTAAAAAGAAGCATAATGGATCTAAAAACATTTATCAAGAAGGAAAATGGAAATGTAGAAAAGGATTACAAACAAAAGATATAAAAAATGCATAAATTGAAAACTAAAAGTATGTTAAAAAAACAGGATCTAAAAGAAGGGTTTAAAATCTAAAAATGAGAACTGGCAGCATCCAAGGGAATATAGACAACATTATAGCATAGGATTTAGACTTGTTTAACGAGATGATGGGATGGATGGATTGATAGACAGACAGATAGATGATGGATATTATTTAGTCTATTCATTTTAAAGACTATGAATAGTGAGTCACAATTTTTTTTTATTAATTTTTAATATCAAAATGAGGAGTCATGACTGTACAAATTTGGGGATTGACATATTCTAAATGCACATCCTAAATTCAAACTTATATTTAATTTATATTTCAGCTGCTAAATCTAGTCGTTTTTAAGAACATCTATTTCATGATATTACACTATACCAGTCTTTTCTATCAAAAACTAGCACAATGGTATAATACATTCGCTGTAATACATTCTCTTGCTGGTCTGGAATGTGGCTTCTCCCTCCTGGGAATCGAGATAACATTCTACCACATGCCCCTGGCAGAAGCCATTCCAAGCCTTGTGGCATATATGCCATGCCAGCCTCTCATGCACCCTCCCCTGCTCAACAGTAGCCACTTCAAGTCTTGTTGCCTTTGTGCCACACTATACCAGTGTGTAGTACACTGTCATACGACCTCGCCTCCTGACCAGCAACAGCCACCCAATGCCTCACTGCATTCACTGGACTCTTGAACCTGCCCTTGCCCGATAGCAGTCACTCCAAGCCTTGCTGCATTTGCACCACAACACACTTACCCATTGTGCACCTTTCCTCAGCTCACAGCAGCCATTTACCTACCTGCCTGCTTGCAAGCTGCCAAGGTCGTGGAACTTCCTGCTAGCTTCTTCATTGACTTTTGTTGTTGGACACCAGCAGGAAGTTGTGAAGGGGTTCTAACTTAACAATCTGAAAACCTCATTTAATAATAGCAATAGGCTTGGATTGCCATTGCTAATCAATGTGGACACATGACTTTGTGCTTTATAGTTACATTGCTTCATGATGGAAATTCTGGTCCCAATTAACATTGATAACTGAAGACCACCTGTATATGTAAATGTTTGTTAAATGTTATTCAACACTCTTAATGGTTTGGCCCACATTATTATTCCTACTCTTTTTTGATCAGACAATATTTGCAAAAAAAAATGCTTTGAATGCCCTAGGCTTACTATTGTTATTAGCAAGATAAATTCTGACAGAAATGTTCACTGATTAATCAGGGACAGCAATTACTACAAGCAAGAAATTAATGTTATTTGCTGTTGTTACTTAAGGCAAGTTCATATGTTTTAAAAGTTTAAGTTTTCTCTGAGCTTCAAGGACACAGTATATATGATTCTTTGCCACATAAAATTTGTGATTCCCTAATCAGTATGGACAATAGCTCCTGTATTCATTGCCTTTCTTGTTTAAAGAAAAAGTAAAGCAATTAGAAAACCACATTACTGGGAAGATTTGGCATCATTAAAGTGAATTAAGGAATTACAAGTGATATGAGAATCAGTATGCTGTACGTTGCAAACATTTAAATTCAAATATCGTATTGCCACAATGACAAGAATATTGTATAGATTTCCTCAATACTCTTCTTACTCTGGGACTGAAACTCCTATCCAGTTAAGGAACGATGATACTGTCTACGAAACAACCTTCCACAGATAAAATTGTAACTGTGGCTCAGCCAGTTTATTACTGTGATAATTAGAAAAAATTTAAGAATATCATCTCAGTCATATATGTGGATAAAGCTCTTCATTCACATATTTCCCATATTTATAATGTTTCAAAGTTAATGTGTTTAATGTGTTTTTGGCCTTGTAAACTTAAGCCTCAAGTATCTGTTTGCAGTTGTACTTCAATATGTTTGTTCAGGCCATATTGTTGTTCTGTTGGTGGTAAGTAATCAGTCTTCAGGACAGAATCAAAAACTGAATAGGATCACTTATTTTCCTTCTCCAATTAATACAGTGCAAGCCCCTTTCCAGAGCTCTGAATACATGATGAGATTTAACAAGTCCAATGCATTGTGATCTAGTTTATTAAAACACAAAGTAGACACATCGTATAAATAGGTATTATTGGAATGATGCATCGCAGCAAGAGGAACCGGAAGCGTCGCAGTGAGATTGGCTGGAAAATAGCAGGTTCTGATGAGCGTTGCGAAAATCCAGCCAGACAAACCGCTGCCGGGGGGTCTTCAGACTGGAATTGTCTTGGAGGGACGGTAAAGAAAGAGAGGTGCCTCAGATGACCAAGAGGAACAGGCAAATTCCTTGAAGGGTCGGAGACAGCTCTTTGATCCAGCGGTGGTGGTGGTGGGGATGGCCGTTAAAATGACCGCTCTAAGCTGGGGCACCCGGACTAAGATTTGTGCAGGAGCGATGTTCGAATGGAGTATTGCGAATGGAGTATTGCGATGTTCGAGTGAGTGATTGGCCAACTTACAGGTAAAAAAAAACTTTCTAAAAGCTTAAAAGAGGTCCCAGCGTGAAATAAGCGGCTAATTGACACTTGGGAATGTTAATTGGAGGAGAAGAACAAAGAGGACGTTAAAGGACTAAAGCCCCCCCAAAAAAACCTTCTACCTGGACTTAAAAATGGATTTGGAGAAATAAAAACAATACAGGAAAAAGAAAACCGAGAGAAAGCACTTTTTAACAACAAAAGGAAAAGAAATTGAAAAGAAAGTAAATTTTATGTGGATTTAAATAAGCTACTTGGTTGTCTTGGGATTTGTGGATTGGAGAGAGGCATCTGCTAGTGGAAAGAAAGTACTACAACGACTGCTTTGACTACCCTGAGAAATATTAAGGAGTATTTGTTTAAACAGCTGGGTTCTGATTTTGAAAAGAGGTGAAAAAGAACAAAGCCTTAAATTGGAATGGACTAGAACTGGATGTTATTTGGAAATAAAAGAGAGAGACACTACATGGATTTGAATTTGAATTACATATTAACTAAAATTTTAAAAAAATGAATTGACAATATGGAATATTGGGAGTATGAGGAACAAATGGAGATGTTTAAGAAGGGCGGGAAGCATTTAAGGGTAATAAAGAAGCGGAAGCCTGGTTAGAATATAAAAAAAGGAAAAAGAGAATACAAATGAGAAGCAAGAACATGATGTTGAAGGGAAAACAATTGAAGATAAAAGGATAGACGATTGTACTAGGATTGACAGTGACAAAAAAAATGGATGGGGGGGAATATTCCTCAAAAAAGAAGGGAAGAGAAGGAAATGGGAAAAGATTGAGGGAGAGAATTAAGAGGGTAACAATCTTAAAAACTAGAGAAAGGATTCAGGGGGAAAGATACAATAAATATAAAAAGAAAAAGAAAAAGAAGAAAATAAGAGAATGGGAGAAAAATATTAAGAAATGGAATTCTGGAGAGACCAAAAGAAAATGGTTAAAAGAAGAAGAATAATGGATAGAAGGAAGGGAATTAAAGCATTTATTAGCTGATTTAAGGGAGCAGTGTTAGTAGTAGAAATTGTATGAAAGAAGCAAATTAGAAGAAGTACATTACTTATTGTAAAATGGATCAGCAGATGTAATATGAAATGTAGATTGGTTTAACTATGAAAATAATTGAAATTAAGATATAAAATTGAAATGCTAGTAAATGATGTATGTAAGAAGCAAAAAAAGAAGTATCTTGTTTATTGTAAAATGGATCAGCAGATGCAATATGAAATATAGTTGGGTTTAAATGTGAAAATAACTGAAATTGAGATATAAAATTGAAATGCTAGTAAATGAGGAAAATAACTAATTGATATTGGAATAAGAAATTAGGAATTAAAGAAAATAAGAGGTGGAAGGTCAATTTACTTAAAAGGTTTCAAGATAAAAATGGAATAAGTTGAAATACATTGTTAACAATCAAAAAATGTGATGGGGATTTTGAGAAATATTTATTTTTATTTATTTATTTATTTATTTATTCGATTTTTATACCGCCCTTCTCCCGAAGGACTCAGGGCGGTGTACAGCCAAGGTAAAACAAACAGTACAATATACAATTAAAATACAAATTAAAAAATGTATTATATAGTTGGCCTAAAAACTAAAAAACCCCTTAAAATTAATGATAGAAAATTTAAAACCAATAAAATTTAAGCCAGCTCCGCGCGAATAAATAGATGTGTTTTCAATTCGCGGCGGAAGGTCCGAAGGTCAGGTATTTGGCGTAAACCCGGGGGAAGTTCGTTCCAGAGGGTAGGAGCCCCCACAGAGAAGGATCTTCCCCTGGGGGCCGCCAGCCGACATTGCTTGGCGGACGGCACCCTGAGAAGTCCCTCTCTGTGTGAGCGTACGGGTCGGTGGGAGGCATGAGGTAACAGCAGGCGGTCCCGTAAGTACCCAGGTCCTAAGCCATGGAGCGCTTTAAAGGTAGTGACCAAAACCTTAAAGTGCACCCGAAAGGCCACAGGTAGCCAGTGCAGTCTGCGCAGGAGCGGTGTTACACGGGAGCTACGCGAAGCTCCCTCTATCACCCGCGCAGCTGCATTCTGGACTAACTGAAGCCTCCGGGTGCACCTCAAGGGGAGCCCCATGTAGAGAGCATTACAATAATCCAAGCGGGAGGTAACGAGTGCATGAGTGACTGTGCACAAGGTATCCTGATCAAGGAAGGGGCGCAACTGCCGAACCAGGCGAACCTGGTGGAAGGCCCTCCTGGAGACGGCTGTCAAATGATCTTCAAACGACAGCCGTTCATCCAGGAGAACACCTAAGTTGCGCACTCTATCCTTTGGGGCCAATAACTCGCCTCCAACAATCAGCCGCGGCTGCAGCTGACTGAATCTTGGTGCCGGCATCCACAGCCACTCTGTCTTGGAGGGATTAAGCTTGAGCCTGTTTCTCCCCATCCAGACCCGTAGGGCTTCCAAACACCGGGACAGCACTTCAACAGCTTCGTTGGGGTGGCCTGGGGTGGAAAAGTACAGCTGAGTATCATCAGCGTACAGCTGGTATCTCACCCCAAAGCCACTGATGATCTCACCCAATGGCTTCATATAGATGTTGAACAGAAGGGGCGAGAGGATCGATATATTCAATAAATGGAGAAAAAATCGGGATTGCCCAGATACCATTGTGGAAAATATTGAATTGAAAATGAATACAACAATGGAGAGAGAATGGAAGGAGGAGTAGAGGGATAGAAGGAGAGGAGAAGAGAGGAAGGAGAGAAAGAAATAGAAGAAAGGGAAAAGGAGAGGGAGGGGAAATAAGAATAGGGGAGAAGGTTGGAAGGGAGGAAGAAAAGAAGAGGGGGAGAAAGGAAGGGGAAGTAGAGTAGAAGTAGGACAGGAGGATAGAAGAAGGGAGGGAAGGGAAAGAGAGGAGAAGGAGAAGAAAGATTGTTGTAAAATAAGAGAGATGAAATGTTAAAAAGGCAACCCCGAACATGCTTAAATTTATTAGGATGAAGAACAAATTAATATGAAAGTTAAAAGAGAATGTGTATGATTAACAATGGATAAGACAAGATAACTAATTGAAATAATGTTAAGAAATTAGGATTTGAGGGTCGATGGTGATATTGTTTATATAGTAAGTGTAGAAGTATTAAGATAAGATAAAAAAGTAAGGAAAAAGAATACTTTGGCAGAAATTGTAACTCTGTAAAATGTATTTGGACATGACAAGTTGTATAAGACATGATATGGTCAATATTCTGTTCATAAAATATGTGGGTGTGCGTGAAAGAAAAAAGCAATAAAACTTGATTTAAAAAAATGATGATTTTAGTTGAAGTTAATGTTCTCTTGCAAAGTGTACCATGAATGCTAAAACTGAAAAAAAACAACCTGATTTGGATCTTGTCCTGCAGTAATCTCCATTTGAGATAAAGCAACTCACAGCCCTAGGGTTCCTTCAGAGTGATGATTTATATATCATCAGAGAGGCATCAGTCAGCTAAGATGATTTTTCCCATCTGTCTGGAATTTTATACAAACTGAAAACATTTTTCAGTAGAACAGAAGAAATTTCCCAGCTCAAGAAATAAGAGCATTTTTTGCATAACCGAAATAGAGGAATGTGGAGATAACTTTGATGACAGAATGCAGGATCCATTAAGGAGGAGAAACAACAACACAGTCCTGGAAAAGGAAAAAGGAGACAAAGATATTTAAAATAACCCCACCCTGATTCTCTTTGGTATAAGAGGAGACAAAGGGAAACTCTGGCAGGCTTTTTAAATTTTGTTATTAAACCCTGTAATCTTTGCACTGTCAAGTTTCCTGGCCTGGCCTACCCTGGAAGGCTGACAACTTGGTAACAGAAAAGTTCAGGGATTGAGAGAAATTTAATTTGAACAATACTTGTTTTTCCATAAGCTGAATTTCTGCTTTGTAACAAAATCGCTAGCAATTATTACTATTTTACTGAAGTCTCCATGGAATTCCACTCCACCCCATCAGTCTTTTATAAACTGTAAGAAACTGCTATTTTTTCTTTTATTATAGTACTCAGCCTTCATTTTTTTAAACATCCCACTGTAGGATGATTCTCATGTTTCTTATATAGCAACACTCTTAACCATATTCTTTTCCCAACAATAAGATGATAAAGTTGACCCAAAGACTGGGGAAGCAAGAAATATTCTTCTATATGTGCTAAAATACAGGGTACTGGATTTTATTACAAGACAAGATAGAAAGACCTGCACATGGATTAGAGAACAAGTGAAAAGTATACGGGATCATCAAGAGAATAAAAGAATTGATATGGAAATGGGCTGGTCACATAGTAAGAAGAATTGATGGCAAGTGGACCAAGGCAGTCACAGAATGGATCCCACCTGATAAAAAGTATCTACAAAAGAAACCTAAAACAAGATGGATTGATGACATCAGCAAGTATTACAGGCCCAATTGATAAAAGAAAGCTCAGGACCATATTGGTTGGAAACATGAGGACGAAGCCTTCATCCTGCAGTGGATAGGCAACGGCTAAAATGACAGGGTATTGTGTATTTTTCAAATACCTATTTATTTTCAACAATAAAGTTATCCACATATTCTCTTGATATTCCTTCATTTTCCCGTAAATTACTATTGAGGCACATATTTATTAATTATGTATGCTTTATTTCTATAGGTTTTTATCACGCATGAACAACAGGGGCTTTTTCATTAAGATACAAGGAAAGAAGCTACACTGAAGAAAAAATCAGGCAAACAATGCTTTTAAACATCTATCTGGACTCTTTCCTATTTATAGTTTTCCTAGTTCTGAAGCTGCACTAGTATTTGCCACTTGTCTGCTTAAAGATTCCACTGGTGATCATGACAGTAAATTCTAAGTATCTGAACTTATGACAATTAAAAGTGATTACTTAAAATGGAGATGGCTCCATTTGCTGCTTTCCAGACTATACCGAATGTCAAGTCCAAATGGCTCAACTAGGTCACTTTCCACACATTTCATTCCTCAAGTAACAACAGAAGAAAAATCTTTTTCTTGGTGTCTATTAAGCATGATACATATTATTATTATTATTACCTGAAAAAATCCAGCTACCTATATATGGGTGAATGCTTCAAATGGGCTGACAGTTATATTTTTCAGTCAATAGCAATAGCACTTAGACTTATATACTGCTTTACAGCCCTCTAAGCAGTTTAAATGTCAGCATATTGCCCCCAACAATCTGGGTCCTCATTTTACTGATCTCGGAAGGATGGAAGGCCAAGTCAACCTTCAATCCAAGAAATATATTGAGATACTGCATTTATTTATTTGCAATCTCCAGAAAACTGGATAATGATATTGTATCTCAACTAAAAAGGAACTTTTTAACGTAGAAAAGCATAGCTTTAAAATTTCAAGAACATCTGGGAAGAAGCACCCTCTTCAATATATTAAAAGTCCACATCAGCCAGTCATGATTTTCTAACATTCACTATTCCTTTCCTTTTCATTATGTTAAGACACAGCTTTATATATAAAAAAGATAAAATTTATTAACAATAATAATAATCACTAATATTTCTTTCTGTATCAATTTTATATCATAATGGTTAGATTTTTTATATTAACTTTTCTGAGATCAATCAGCTTAATATTTTAAAATTAGAATAATATCAATTTTAAAAAGTGTCTCTATAGCTAACACATGAAATAGAAGCAAGATTATGGGGTGGATATATGGAATGTTCATGCAAGGCAATATAAGAATGATAATTTTGCAAGGATTATATTTCATTTTAGTTAAATTAAATATCCCATAGGTGCCAACTGGAGATTTTGAGGTTACTGTATTATCTATGACTATATTGTGGACACAGTATGAAAAATGTTATTTTTTTCCATTATAGCCTAAAAAATTAAAACATAAATAATATGAGATTGCACTAAGATTAATTTATACAAAACATTACATATAAAAACACATATCTATGCCAACTAGAAAACCTGCTAGTTACAGATCTATTAGATATTAAATTTCAATTGTAACAGATCCTCTTCAATTCAGACCATGTAAAACTCATCATACTAACCTCACTCTCTCATACTACAGAATTTCCACTCCTAAACAAAATTCAAATATGTGATGATCCCTCAGCATGATGGCTTTCTCAATTACATGGATCACACTTGACTGTATAATGGATTCTACTAATTTCCAAAACAAATTACATAATTATATCTTTAAAATGTTAAAGGGTCAAACACTGTTCCTAGGTCTGTTCATTTTTTCCCCTCTAAACATCCTAGAAAATTAATGTCTGTAAGCAAATGGTAGCAACATTAGCTTTTATTTAAAATTTGTTGAAGCTAATTCGTTTTTACAGATTTGGCACACCAAGACCACAACAAACATTCTAACAACGTGCACTTGTACCTACTTACTGATTTCGGAATGTAAAAATTGGACAGGTACTGGACCACAGGAAGAAAAAAGCAATCAATCCTAGGCCAAGTAAAGTTTCACTTGAAATAAGCATGAGCAAAAATAAACTCACATACTTTGGGCAAGTGATGAAAGAAATGCTGGACTATATCAAGGGTCATGTTTGGGATGGGGATAGTTAAAAAAGTAGAAAACAATGAATGAAGTGAATTGATGTTTTCCTGAAATGTCTCTAACAGAGGTATGGGTTATTCATGAAAACTAGAAGGAATAGTGTTTGTCAAGAGAATTACAGTAGTGAGAATTGAGTTAAATTTAAGGCACATACCTAACTCTAAGTATACACAAAGGTATGAGTGGCTGCTTTGTCTGATGATTACCATAATGCATTTTAGCAACACAATTTCCCTTCCCCTTACACACACAAAACCCTACTGAAAGGTACAGATTAATCAGTTTAAAAGAGATTAATCTGGAAAAGTGTATGTAAAACTGCAACTTGTTAATAATAAAAAATAATATTTAATAAAATATTTCAAGTCATCTTTCTCCTTCATTTATTTAAGATTTTAGGTCCTAAATATCTCTGATTCCTTGTATATTTATATTCTATTATTTATTATTAAATTCATACCATACTGTTCTACTTATATTGGTAAAGACAGTTTAAACTACCTAATAGCATTTTCAAAGACATTCTTACTGCTTGGGTGGATAGATAAGTACACTGAGAAGTTACATATCTTTTTCTTTCCCTTCATACCAGCACATCTGACATAGAAGAATTTAATACATATGTGAACACTATATATTCATTTTTCATTTCCCTAAGAAGAATTTAACAACCTCATAGCATCTATGTCTCTGGCTTGAATTCAACAGCTTTCCTAACCACCGAAAAGTATGTGTACCTCCTCCTCAGTTAGCTTGTTGACGCACTGACAAAATTTCAAAGGCTTAAACAGAATCATTTAAGTCTATTTGGATATTAAATGTCGTGTTGAAAATTACTGAAGGATTTTTTAGGGAAAGTTACATGTAATGCTTATCACTTATTCTGATACTTAAACTGAATTCAATTTTTGCAAGGTAAGGCGTATGAAAATAGACAGTGTAGACAAAAAAAAGATGCAGAGCTGTTTAACCAGCTTTATTAAGTTTCAAAGAAAGGGGGGAGTGGAACCTAAGACAGAAAAGATTAAAAGAGAAGAAAGGGGAGGAGGTGGAAAGGAGTTACAGGGGAAAAAAAACAGGAGGCATTGGAATTCATTTTTTTCGAAGGAAGTGGTAGCTCAAGTAAGAATGGATTATTTTACCTTGAGAAGATAGGTAGGGATATTGCTGAAGTCCACTGGTAGTTTCAGAAGGAAACGAGCTGAAAATTCACCAGTCTGTCAATTTAAAAGAACAAAAACAAAAAAAAAGGAACTCAATATTGAATTGGGCATTTGCATTCCTAATAATCTGGACAGACATAATTGAAACAGACTGAACTTTTAGAGTTGTATAACACAGTAAAAGCTAATCACATAACAGGCAAGGTGTCTGCAGGAAAGCAGACTCCAATGATAGCAAGATTATCTCCCAATTATGTCATTCCCACCTTTCAATTATAGTGATCATTATAGTCCTCCTCAGGACTAATGGAATTCAACTCTTGTGGGGACCTTGTATTTCAGCAGATGTATCAGTTGTATCTTTTCTTAGGAAAAAAAAAAAAGGCCAAATATAAAACATGCCCTAGTCATATCTTTTAGGTACTGAGTAGTCTGCATATTCTGTCAGTACCTAGAAACACTTTTTTGAAAGAACCAAATGGTAACTGATGTCACAAGATTTAATTCTTAAAACCTCCTATGACTCATATCTGAGCATTGAAAACTTTTAAGATTTTGCATCCCCCCCCTAAATTTTATGAGATTTTGTGGAAAAAAAACACCTTGCAACCCTTGCAACATTTCAACAATTTTTCATTAATTGTTCTAATTAAATTGCATCTCATGTGCTACTATTTTACACAGGTTTTATAAAAGGATTAACTAATGAGTAATTACAGCTTTTTAATTATTATATAAGAATCATCACATTCTCAGATTATTACACATTGTGAAAAAAACAAGGGTGGATGATCAGCTCCAATATACAGCGCGGCAATTCTATTGCCATATTATTTTGGAAAGACATGAGACACTTTTAGCCAAATCATTACCAATTTAGTCACACCAGGTGTTGCATATTATAATTCATTTAATTCATAACTTTTGCCATTCAACAGAAGAATCATTTAGACAGGGCGGTACACCCCTCAAGTTAGGCAAGTCAGGAAACAAACTCCACAAATCTGATTAAAAATATACTTTTTAAATGTATAGACCAGGGGTCCCCAATCCAACCCCCGGTCCATGGCCCAGTATCGGCCTGTAAACCATTCGGAACCGGGCCATAGAAATGGTGGGCAAGCATGTGTGCAAAGCTGCACTTGTGAAAGCAGCGTGCATGGAACCATCCCCTGTCCCTCCATACCACCACTGCCAAGCCGGAAAGGTTGGAGACCACTGATATAGACTATAGTAATACCATCTTGAAAGCCTGAACATTCCTTTATACTTCTAGTACAGGGAGTCCTTGATTTATGAACACAACTGGGACCAGAATTTCCATCATCATTGTTGTCATAAGTCAAGTCAGATACATTTTATGACAATTTCTACAGCTATCATTAAGCAAATCATGTAGACATTAAGCAAATCCAGCTTTCCCAATGGATGTTTTTTGCTGGAAATCATCCTAAATTGTGGAGGTGGTGTGACAGTCATCAGTTCTGAGCACAGGTGATAAGTCACTTTTTCTGAGGACATGGTAACTTTAGAATATCATTAAACAAATGATCATAAATTGAGGACAACCTGTACTCTGATGAATTAGGCAAGAGTCAATATTTTTTCCTCTGTCACAGGATAATGGCTTTGTGTAGAACCTTAAATTATGCAGATATGCATAAGCTTACCATATTAAAAATACTATTTTAAATTTAGCTATTTAATAGTTTATTTCTATTTAATAGTTTTATTGAATATACAGCTCAAAATTTAATTAATGGTATAAAACATAATGAAATAATTTTATCCATTGTAGCAGTCCACAAATTAATGTATCGTTTTAAGGAGTTACTGAACCAGAGATTGAGAACTCTGGTCTTTTGCTACTTACTGAAACTAAAGAGTTACTCTGTGAGTGAGATGGACAATTTCTAAATTTGATAAATAAATAAACAGGTTTCTATTCTGCTTTAAATTTCTGCTTACAATAAATAAATAAATACCCAGAATCGTTTCTAATTATTTTATTTTTACATACTGTATGCTATTTCACAATTGTATACAACACGTTACTATACAACCTGCAACTCATTCAAAGACAATTTTCTTGCAGATTACCCTGAAAACTGTTGTCTTTTTAAGTTGTCTCTTTTATTGGAAAGAGAAGGAAGCATTTCTAGCTCTGGACTCTTACATTTCAGTTCAGCTTGCAGAATTTATTTAATTAGAATAAAACTATTTATTAAATGTTAAGATCAGTGAGAAGTCAGTGCTTCACTGCATTCATAATGTTCAATTCCACATAACTGTTAGCCCTGGTTGTTTACCTAGGTAACAAGTTCAAGCAAGGTAATGGAATAAAATTGCTAAAACGCAGGAAGGGAGAAAAGAAAAAAAGGTAACCTGAGGACATCTATTTTAAGAAATACACACCTAGGACAAACATCTCGTCCAAATCAGGTTATAGTTATTATGGAAAGGAATCTGTAATAGTACTCTTCTGTTGTTGTAGTCTTACCCAGTTGTTCTTTTTGCCAGCATAAATTTCCATGTTCTCTCCATACTGAGGTTCTTCAAGTAATGTTTGATATTCAAACATGAGCCGAGAGCTCTCACGTAATCTGCTGCATTGAAACTGGTGATACTGTTGTACAAGTTCCTTTACAACAAGCAGGAGGCATTCAGGATTTGAAGGATTCCAGCAGGCCAAATTCTGTTCAATCAAGAGACAGGTTAACACATGAATAGTGAAATGTAATTGTATTTGCATTATCCAAAGTGAGATTTGGACCATTGACTAACTTGAATGCTCTTTTATTTGCCAGAGAATCAATACACTTGTTATCACTGGAACTGATGGATCTTTCAGTTGTGGTATTCGAGATTAAAACTAAAAAATGAAAACAGTTGAGCATTCACAATATTTTTTTTTTTGCATTTATATCCCGCCCTTCTCCGAAGACTCAGGGCGGCTTACACTATGTTAGCAATAGTCTTCATTCTATTTGTATATTTATATACAAAGTCAACTTATTGCCCCCACCAATCTGGGTCCTCATTTTACCTACCTTATAAAGGATGGAAGGCTGAATCAATCTTGGGCCTGGTGGGACTAGAACCTGCAGTAATTGCAGGCAGCTGCTGTTAATAACAGACTGCATTAGCAGTCTGAGCCACAGAGGCCCAATGTTTCCCTTCTCTTTTGGTGAAGACATATGAGCACAACAGGGGGAAAAAAGTGACACACCTAGTATTTTAAATTACAGTATCTGATATAGATTTGTGCTCAGCCTAACTTGGGTCATCAAATTCTCTCAACAAACTGAGATAGGATTTATACCGGATCCTCCTTGAAGGTTAGAACCTATACATAAGAAATTCAAAGCCATCAGATTTGCCTTTTTTACTCCTGTGCTTTCAGTGTACTGGAGTAGATGCCAATCTCCTCTGAGAAAGTGAAGCAGTCCTCACTTAACTTTGTTACTAACTACTAATCCACTCTTATATTTATCTACTTAAAATTTTGGTAGCGGGGAAAAACTGGCAGAAAATATGGGCAATATCAAGGCAAATAAGGCTATATATTAGGACATATCTATATATTTCCTATTCTTTGTATCTGGTCACAGATATAGATTATTTAACCCAGTAAATTCTTATCACCTAGCCCATTATCTGCTCCCATAATCTAATAATATATAAAAGGCTACTATTTTTATAGATTTGGAAGGCATACAAAAGGATAGAAAGTAACGTATGCAATGCACCATCTATTTGATTCACAGATAGAATTCGAGTTACAACTTTATATTCGGCAACCATTCAAAATTACAACATGCTGGACAAGGGGGACTTATGATCGCTCCATGAAATTATGGCCATTGCAGTTGTCCAACAGTCATGTGGTTGCTATCTGGGTACAGTATCTTTTCTAAATCTCAGTCTTCCTTGCTTCCTTTCTTCCCTTCCCTTCCCTTTCTTTTCCTTCTCTCTTTCCTTTGCTGCCCATCTCCCTATAAGATAACTCTGTGACAAAGGACTGCCACATGGAGGGAAAATCAGAGTACCTATTCTGATAAGGTAAAGTTACAGATTGACCAGTAACAAATAACAGAAAAACTAATTCACCACATCTATGAAGTTGATTTATTAGCTACTTTAATAGCATTAAAGTATAGATTTATATAGATTTCCAAACCATCCAATTTACAAGCTTTAGACAACCATACAATATATGGAAATCAAAGGTCCCCCTCTTAACCTCATTATCCATGGCAAGACAGAAAAATGAGATGCTTAATACAGATTACTACAATTTAAAGTCCGTACAAGGAAATATTATCTATCTTATTTTGTACTACTGTAACGGATGACACACAATTGCAATTCAGTTGCAATCCTGAAGCCAAATGTAGTCCACGGACAACTCATTGACTCAAATGCTTTTATTTATTCAATCTCTTATAGTGTAACTCTAGCTATTGGGGTAAAATTTCTATATTCTTACACTACACATGTGGTATGACTAGTTTCTACAACTAGGAAAAGTCACAATAAGAAGCAAGTTAGACTTGTCAATAAGAGAATAAGCAAATCATTTCTTAATTAAATGGAGCTTGTTTTTCTTAAGAATGTGCTTAAGCATCCAGGTTGCTGGAATATCTTCCAGAAACGTGACTTAGAAGAAGACAGCTTGCTACTGTTTTTCCTGGCTACACTACAGAAAACAGCAAGATCTTCAGTTAGTGTACTTTCATATTTTTTAAGAAGAAGAATTAAGTGCAGTAATTGACAAGGAAAATAAATGTCAAGAAATACAAGATATCAAGCCCTTCAGAGTGACTAATATTAAAGTAGAGCTTATCTTCACTGATTAAAAAAAGGATGCAATTTCAGTATGCCAGCAAAAAAAAAAAATATTTGTGAGCTTAGGCAATAAAAGTTTTATTTAAATATTATGAAGCACTACTAAACATCAAAAACACACACACGTACACACACACACACACAAAATTAACTTTAGTCATCACTAATGTTTTCAGCTACATTCAATTGCCTCCAATTTTTTCCACCTGTGTCTAGTGCATAAGTGTCAAAGTGTATTCACATTTTAAAGCATACATTTAAAATATCTTAGGGGTTGGCCACAAATTTGCAGAGAGCAGAATTCCATAAACTAGAGGTTCCCTTTGAAAGAAAACATGGTTTTTTATGAATCTTCTTCTCCTTTCTCCAGATGTTTCCGTAACAGGGCTAGAGGCAACATTAGGAAATCTGAAGAAAGTGAAAATCAAAGTGAAGTAACTCTCCTGTGACAATGGTAGCATTCAATTAGCAACTGTAGGGCAGCAAATCATGATCAATATGCCTCTAAAAATATCCAATATGAAAACTAGATGCTGTGTTTGTGAGCAGCTGCATCAATAAATAATATCTTGAAATCAACTAATTCCATGGTTACCTTATCTTATATGTGAAAACAAAATTGAAACTCTATTGTACCTTCTTCAGCAATAAAAATAAGCTATTTAAATTACCTTGATGAATTATATAGAATCACTAGTGTTCTGGTATTGCAGTATCTACTTTCATAATCTGATACAAACTTTTTCAGAACTACGTATGTTTACCTAAGTTACTTCTAGTGAAGGAAAAATTTACTGATTTTTTTTTTTTTTGCATTTATATCCCGCCCTTCTCCGAAGACTCAGGGCGGCTTACACTATGTTAGCAATAGTCTTCATCCTATTTGTATATTTATATACAAAGTCAACTTATTGCCCCCCAACAATCTGGGTCCTCATTTTACCTACCTTATAAAGGATGGAAGGCTGAGTCAACCTTGGGCCTGGTGGGACTCGAACCTGCAGTAATTGCAGGCAGCTATGTTAATAACAGACTGTCTTACCATGATCAGGAAGTCATATCTTGTAATTAATATTCCCCTATTTCTTTTCTAATTCTAAGTGTAATTCAAAGTAATATTTTGATTTATACTGCCACCCATTCATATTCACAATGATAAAGTTAGAGCTGCTTTGCACGAAAGGCATTTCTCTTTCAAACAGACATTATGAATTAAAAGAGGATTGAAAATTAGATTAACCTTAAATAACTGACTAATCAGTCAAATTTATAAGTATTTCTTTCTCCTCTGAAAATATATACCCCAGTAGTTTGAAACTAAAGGACATGCCACAAATATATTAGATTTGCCACTACAAAACATACATAGGAATAGTATTATTTTGTATACAAAGTACGGTTGAAGATTACTGAATCACTGCCTTCTAATTAAACTGCAGTTGTGATAGTTACTTAAAATTTCTGCAAGAAAGAAAGCAGTATGTTAAAGTGCAATTGTAAATTTATTCTGACCATGTTTCTTTCTGCAATATTTAACAATTAAAGGCAATGTTGCTTGAATAAATACTTCTAATACAAAGTATCCCCACTGTGAGTATACTAATAGAATAAATGTATTAAATGCATGCAAAATATTTATATTCAATATATTTATTGAATATATTTATATTCAAAATTATGAAAATATTTTTGTGATGGTGTTTCAGCTCTGGAATTACTTCTCTAGTGATGTGTGACTAATACATTATATTTTTTGCATCAAATCAAGTTAGTTCATTTATCCATGCAGTTTAACTTATAAACTATGGCCCTCGATGATTTTTTATTTCCTCTCATTTTTCATTATTATAATTTGATTAAAGATATCTAAAAATGAAACATTCTACCCCTCCACCATGAACCCATATATATACATATTTTTAAAATTGTTTTAATATTCATTTTTAAAGAGTGCTATGAAGCACAGCTCCATATGTTAAATACAAATTTATGACAATGACTAATGTTCTCTCAAATATATTCATTGGGTATATTCATTATCCACTAATATTCTGAAACCAGAAATGCAACGTCAGATTTGATTTATGATCAATAACTGAGTAAAATTGTTATTTTTATATTATCTTTATATACACACACATATACCCCAAAATGAACGAGCTAAGGATGTCATTCTTTAAAATTAAACTGAACATTCAGATAAGGGCCAGCTCTTTCAAATCCCTTTCTGGATGCAGATCTTTTGCTAGTGGAAAACATACAAAATATAATATGAAAGCAAATCTAGAAAACCAACTTATGGCATAGTAAGTAAAATTGCAGTGAACAAGGTCATCATCAACACACATAATCTTCAATTAAACCATAACTGGAACCCAATATTTTGGGCAATTTTCATCCTCTCTCCAACTTTCCTATTTTAGGACAGGTTGTTAAAAAATAAGTCATACTGCAACTTCACAGAATTCTGGAGTAAGCTGCTTATTTGGACCCCATTAGTTGAGCTTTAGGCTTAGCATGGAACTGAAACAGCATTGACTGAACTTCTGGTAGGAAGGTAGTATGTCCATACTGGTCCTCCTTGCTCTCTCAGTGACTTTCCAGTTAGGGGCACAATCTTGTAGCAGTTATCCACCTTTCTTCTTCAGTCAGTGTTGATGGGGAAGGAGAAATTGAACCCATACCCCATTTTGTGAGGTTCCTCAGGGTTCACCACTCCTCTTTTATATCTACACAAAGCCCCTAGGTGAGGTCATTTGATAGCACAAGGTAGATATCATCAGTCTGCTGATGATAACCACTCATGTATCCCTGCTTCAAGTTAGCCAAGTGATGCTATGTTTCTGGAGGCTGCATGGGTGTGGATGGGGAAGTTCAACTCATGCAAGACCAAGTGGTTGTGAATTGAGGCCCTCCTGGATCTGGTGAACTTCTATCTTTAATTTTAGGTGGGATTGCATAGCCTCAGACAGAACCAGCACATTTGGTGAGTCCTCCTGGACCCATGAATCCTGTTCAAGAAACAGATGGCAATTCCAATGTGTACCAATTATGCCCATTTGTGAATCAGGAGGCACTTTGCATGGTCATCCATGCATTGGTCACTTCTGAGCTTTTGCTAAGCGTTTTAAGATATAGCTTTTCTTTCTGGGAAGAGAAGAGTTGGAGTTTAGGAAAGGTTTGAACTAGCAAGTGTTTGAACCTGTAAGTTAAAATGAATTTCTTGTTGATTGGGTTGGCTGACATTTTAAAAATATGCCTTATTTATATATTATTTTACTGTATTGTATACAATATTTATATTTTGTTAGCAACCCAGAGCTGCTCAGATCAGATGGCAGTCATATAAATCTACTAAATTAAATAAAACAATAGACAAAAAGTAAAGTATAAAATAATGTTCATGAAAAGCAAAACTCTTTCTGAGTATCCAATCTTGTTTATTTTTCAGTAACATAAAAATCACAAGATTGATTAACAACTAAATACCAACTTGTAGGATGGCATAAAACAATTAAAACACATAATACATCTAATGATTCTTCCCTAATGAAAGAAATAAGCTTTGCAGTTCATCTAACAAAATATACACTTATTCCAAAATTTAGGGCCACAGTTTAAAAGTAAAGCTGATAAACTGACAAAATTACAGCAAAATATACTCACATGTAAGGAAGAAGGGTCAGGTAAAAATTCAGCATCCTCTCCAAAGATAAAGTCAGGTGGCAACTCAGGATAGTGGGCATTAAAAATTATATCCCCTTAAAACAAGCAAACAGCAAAAAAATAATAATTTACCTACTGTCACAAAAGAAAGCAAAACACTGACTTTGATCATTACACTAACATGGTTAGTGCTTTCCACTTCTCCAGTACTGAAGCCATAAATATTAACCACAATTGTCCATTTATCTTGGCAAATATTAAACAATGGCTAATATAAAATAGCAGGCAAAAACTTCTGAACTGATCATTAGTATGCCAGACTTTTAGATGTGAAGCATGTATGTCTAAGGCTTCTTACAGCTTGTTCTTCTACTGCTAAAATCTGATCACTTTGAAAAGAATAACCTTTTAACATCTTTTATAAAATCAATCATTGTTGGAGAGCAATCATCCCAGCTGGCAGGTGGCTGAAGTGGGGAATTAGCCTAGATTCGCTATATTAATACAGAAGGGCTAGGTCTGACCCCTCCCCCACAAATGCCTTTGAATCTTATCTAGTCTTTCTCAGTCAAAAGCTAGAAGTCTGGGGAGATTCCCGTATAGGCATAGAACAAAAAAGTAGCTATCTTGAACTCTATACATGTGGGTCTGGTTATTTCCACCTGACAAGTATCATTCCATCTTCATTGAAAAGATCTTCCTCAATTGTTAAAAATTAAGTTAAAGGATTCTCAAATATGAAGTTTATATTGGTGAAACTGTGTTTGAATTTAATATGAAATACCTGTTTATTTACATGATTAAGTACATAGGTTTGTTCTGAAAAACTTTTTGGAAGCAACTGTTTGCCCAGAATGGATTCTGAATATATGCAGTGTTCTAAGGCATTTTTTTAAAAAAATTGTTTTCCAGAATATGTAAATCTAGTCTTAGTGATGGTAAACAATGGTTTACCCAGGAGCTAGGCAATCATGCCTTATTCAAGAATTATGGGTGACATAAAATATGGTTTAATACATTCAAAGAACCCAACTACCATTCTTGATTTGTCTCTAACTACTATAATTTTGAACTGTAAAACTCTTTGCAGAATACCCACTTTAATCATTTTTCAAGCCCTTGCTTTGTGTTCATACTACCTTCATCACAAAAAAATTAATGTTTCATCTACACTGCCAAAATATATGCTAGTACTTTCCCTCTCAAAGTAAAGTAAATGCTATACTTGCTTGAAAAAGATTTGAAAGCAATGCTTCAGAAGGGATAGGAATGGAAACACAGCACCTCTAAAAAAGTATTTTTGTGGGCTTCAACATGTCTCTGAAGAATTACATGGCTGCTTTAATGAGTTAACTCATTAAAACAGCTGCATCTTTAATACAAACAAGCAGCAACATAATTTTCAGATTCATGTGGAAGCCTGAAAAAAGATATGGTTATTTTAAAGATATGTTACTTTCCAATAAATCCTTTTCAAATCATTTTAAAGGCATACATACCTCAACCAATTACTGTAATATTTAATTTCAGTAAATGTTGCAATCATTTGCAACATTTGCAATTCAGTAAATTTGTTGCAAATGTTGTAACAAACTACTGAAATTCTAATCTTCTGATGGACTTCAGAAGAGGAGAAGTTATGCTTCAAAATGTCATGCTTCAAAATACTTTATCTGAATTTGCAGCATGACAGCTGTTATGATTGATATTCTGCACAAAAAAAAGCACACCCCAAAATTCTTCTTTTACAGAGAGGATGTACTAGTACCCACAAAGGAAGCATGCCCTCCTGCTGAGAAACAAATCATGGGCACATTTTCTTATTGCAACATTTCTAATGGCCTTCCTTCATTAAACTCTCCTGTTCTTAAAAGATAACAACCATACATCAAGGAACAGGATGTCTGAAATTCCTGTACAAAGCTGTCTTTCAATGACTGTTTCACCTACAGCTATTATGAAATGTCTGCCGATAAACAGACTTTTTCCTCTAAGCACCTTTTTGACTATTAATTAGGAACTATACTATTTCTGTTTGTGCAGAGTTTTCAAAATATATTGTTTCTACCCAGAACTTGACATACATAGCATTTTTGGTGTATGTAATACAGATCTGCATATTCATAAAGGCAAGAGCTCTAAGGAATGTCACAAATTATGCCTCCATATTAGAATTTTTCATTTTAACTTCATTCCAAGATGTAGATTAGCCAGCAATTTACAACGTATCTCCCAAACAATAATATGGATGCAAAATGGATCCTTTTTTCCTTCTATATTAACCAAGCTCTTGTTTATGATCATATTATTTGCAAATTTTATTCTTTTAAGTTAAGGTGAAGGAATGTAGAGAAATCTTGTAACAGCAAAAAACGGTGAATACATGAAGTTTACATTGTCATTATGCAAATGATATAGTTTGTATCAGTGAATAAATGACACAAATGACAATATTTGCTTTATCTGTATAACAATGTAACTGCAAGTGATATACTCCGATTTAAAAGAGAAACAGGAATTACAGAATCCATTCATCTCAAATGGAAATTGAGGTTTCACAATCTTTAGTGTGTGTGTGTGTGTGTGTGTGTGTGTGTGTGTGTGTGTGTACACAAGTGTTTTAAAAATTGCCTTGCCAAACCAACTACTTTGGAATAGCAGCTTGCCAGATCAACTGTTGTGTCACTTTGTGACTCATGCACGTTTAGCAATCTGATCAAAAATTCCTTGATATTTACATTGAAATGCAGTTTAGAACTTTCATAAGTGGTTCACCATAGAAGGTAGGTAAAATGAGGACCCAGATTGTTGGGGGGGCAATAAGTTGACTTTGTAAAAATATACAAATAGAATGAGACTATTGCCTTATACACTGTAAGCCGCCCTGAGTCTTTGGAGAAGGGCGGGATATAAATGTAAACAATAAAAAAAAAAAGGTAGAAAAGATGAGGAACACTGGCCTTCCTAGCTGCTTTCTCTGAAGCACCATGTATTCTTTTCAAAACATTTAAATATACTATACTCTCCATAGAATATAAAAATATAAGAGTAGAATCATGCCCTAAAGCATGCTCCTCAAAAGTTTGTTAATTCATTTTTTTATTTCAATCACCAACTAACTCTGGGTGGCTTGACATACTGGGATTAAATTTTTAAACTAGCCATATAATTCTTAGATGCTTGATTTGATTTGTAACTGTGTAACAGAATGGCAAATTACCGTCAATTCCTTTCTCTTACTCCTGTGTAATAGAACCTTTTGAGAAAAAACTAAGATATGAACTCTTGCAAGGTTTCCAAATTTTTTGGGTTCTCATCTTCTAACATTTCATGTAAAACACTGAAATCTCAAGTGGGTTCTAGCCATCCTCCATACAGATTGCTTGTTTTATGTCAAACACTCTAATTCATCAGATTAGATGTTTCAGCAGCTGCTATATCTCAGGGTCCCCAATTCCCGAGCAAGTGAAGATTCATCTGAGCATGCATATGATCTAGGTTGTACATGTCCCTGTCTGGTCTCTGGAATAATTGTCTTCCTTGAAACTGGTCCCTGGCGCCAGAAAGGTTGGGGACTGTTGCTATATCTGACGGTACTATAAAATATTTTATTTTTTAAAAAAAATGTGTTTCAAAAACAAGTACAGGTTTAGTCATTGTAAAAATGCAACATAAAGAAATTTAAAGAACTGTTAGCCAAATCTGTCATCGATCTATCTATCTATCTATCTCTCTATCTCTCTATCTATCTATCTATCTATCTATCTATCTATCATCTATCTATCTATCATCTGTCTCATTCTGATACACACACACATATTGATTTCTCAATTTATTTTCTATATGAAGCATCTGACTTGCACAATGAACAACTTTAAAAATATCTACAAATTATAAGCATTAAATATAAGCAAAAGAACAAACTCTAAAAGAGGTAACTCACAAAACCCAATTCTACTAAACATGAAAGATGCCATGCAACATTAGATACCTTTACCACTGATTCAATGAGTTATTCTTATAGTTTATGGGTAATTCACTCTCTTCCTATTGGGTTTCTCCTAATGTCTCAATTAAATTTTCTTAATTTTATCAGGCTGATGATGTCTATAAATATTAAGTGATGAACACTTAATATAAATATTAAGTGATCAAATGACTTACACAGAAGATACTTTCCATTGTATCTATTGGAATGGAAATAAGAAACACAGATATCTTTATTAAAAAATAAATATATTGATGATTTCTCTTTTCTAAAACAAGGTCAAGGGACTAGAGAAGAGGGTACAGCTGCTCAAAAGTAGCAGTTGAGTGGGGACACTACAGCATTACCACATGTACATATGTACCTCCTGCATATGTACATAAAGACACAAAAACTTATTACTTAAACAAAAAGAGCCTAAAGGGCCCGGGTACTTACGGGACTGCCTGCTGTTACCTTATGCCTCCCACTGACCCGTACGCTCACACAGAGAGGGTCTTCTCAGGGTGCCGTCCGCCAAGCAATGTCAGCTGGAGGCCCCCAGGGGAAGGGCCTTCTCTGTAGGAGCACCTACCCTCTGGAACGAACTTCCCCCTGGTTTGCGTCAACTACCTGACCTTCGGACCTTTTGCCGTGAATTGAAAACTTACTTGTTTATTCAAGCGGGACTGGCTTAACTTTTTAAATTTTTAAATTTTTGAATTCTAATAATTTTAACTGGGGTATTTATTTTTGGGGTCAAATTTGACGGTTTTAATTTTCGGCCAATTATATAATATGTTATTTTAACTGTTATTTTAAATTTGTATATTGCACTGTTTTAATCTCGCTGTACACCGCCCTGAGTCCTTCAGGAGAAGGGCGGTATAAAAATCTAAATAATAAATAAATAAATAAATAAATAAAGTTTGTGCAGAAAGAAGGAGCATACAAATACTGAACTAATAGCAAAATATAGGCTGATTTGCTTGGGACCCTGAACCATACTCACTCAAACAGAGGCTAGATTCCCATATAATGCTAAGCTGTGGCTTGCTTAAGCATGGTTTACTCAATAAAGTTCTGTGTTCACATCACATGCTAAGATAAAATGAAATATAAACAAAGTATACATTAAGAACTTAGTATGAGATTTTGGGACCAGCCAGAAAGCTCAAAGATTTTTTTTCAACTTCAATTGCTAATGCTACAGCAAAGCTAAACTGACAGTATAAATAAAAGAGCAAAAATAACTTTTCATTTATCTCAAATAGATAACAGAGGCAAAGAACTGGCCTTGCAGCTCCTTCCTTGCTCTCCTATCCCAGCAAAATTGCTGTTTAACTTGTTCTGTTTCCTGCTTAATTCCCTTTTTAAAGTTGTCTAAATTGGCTGCTTCCCATTCTAACTCTAAATTGTGTGAGTAGGCCTTAGCTACCATTCAATATATTTTCAATGAGCCACAATCTCAAAATCTTTTCCTAATTAGCCACCACCAGCATCTATGTAAAATCAGAATTACTGAACCTCCTCATTCTACATCTGATTTGCAGTTTATCTGCCTGTTCATTCTGCTTACAGCGATAATTTAAAATTCTCCACAATACTTTTATCTGTTGGTTATAACCATTGTGAATAATCTGCTTCAATCCAAAACTTGGCCACTGATCTCTTTTAACTTTAGACAGTCTCTTTCCTCTGACTGCCAAGTTGGTTTCTTCCCCAAAGGCATTCCTGCACTGAGTTGCCAACTCCAGGTTATATGGCACCCCTAGATCACATTACTTGATGGTGCCATTTCCCACCAAAGTGAAGATTTGTGTTTTTACAATGAACTAGAAGGAGAAACATTGGCATTGGTGTCCCAGTACTTGGCCTTAACCTAAAGCTGGCTCGGCCTTTGCATGCAGTGAATGGTCACTATTTGAACACAAATGTTAAAAGAAAAGGAATAATATCAGCAGAAACTACTAAAAATATTACTAACACAATATAAATTTAAATAAATAAAAAGATATTCATTTGATGGAATATAGAGCAGATATCAGGCAACTTTCTATAAGGAATGGGTTTTACAGATGAGAAAAAGCAACCTACATAATAGAAATTATTAGTTTAGCTACAGAATCAACAAACCAGTGACGGTCTACAGATTATTTTAAGGTACCAAGTACTTACATTTTAAAGTTTCTCCAGCATATGGAATATGCAACTTAAATCGATCACAGCTGGGTCCAAGAGTTAAAGATGTGCAGCTACAATTAAAAAAAAATACTAATCTGAGTTTTTATGAAAGTTATAGGTGCTACTCATATTGTAGTTACATAAAATTAGCTATACAAAGTACCATATATTAAGAACTTTAACTGTGTTTTTAAATGTTTCCTACTATTACATATGTTACTTGTTTTGGGGGATGAAAAGGTTCGGGTACAAGTTGGTAAGTTGTACAAAGCAAAATATAGTGATGAGCCCATATTTAAAAAACCCTATTTAAGCCAGTCCTGCAAAGGCACGACACGGTCCAAAGCGCCCACCACGGCCTGTTCCCAGGCCGCAACAAGCTCCTCGGCCGAGCCGTGGGCCAGATCACCAGGGAGCGGCCCAAGCTCCATCAGGAACCTCTCCGGGTCCATCAGTCGCCTGGGGCGGAACCAACGCATTGGTCCCGCCTCCCTGCGGTGTTGAGTGGCGGTCCGAAAGTCCAGACGAAGGAGAGAATGGTCTGACCATGACAAAGGTTCAATGACTAATTCTCGTACTTCCAGATCACTCAACCACTGTCCAGAGACAAAAATCAGATCCAGTGTGCTTCCCCCGACGTGGGTGGGGCCGTCAATTAATTGGTTCAGGTCCATGGCCATCATGGAGGCCATGAACTCCCGAGCCGCCGTTGATGACACACGTTGATGACAAGATGACAAGTTGAAATCCCCCATGACCATAAGCCTAGGGGTATCAACTGCCATCCCGGCTATCAACTTTTTTAAAGAAGTGTTGCTGGCTATTCCAGAGGATGCAGCTGTTTTAATACTTGAGGAAGTTCATTTATTTCACAACGCATCTCTTTAAAATGCTTCCCATAACCCCTCCATAAATTGCAAACAGACAAACTACTGCATACACTATATTTCTATTTTTACTTATTTCATGCTCCAGAATGCATATATTTTCATTTATTATTACATTTATCATCACCATTCTATTATTTCAGATTTTACAACAATAGCAACATACACTAGTTCAAATAAGTCTGATTACTTTGTAAAGTTTGTAGACAGGTTTGTTTTGTCTTTGAGCTTAAACTCACAAAATATTCAAGCAAACATTCTTGGAATTCTAAATATAGATTTGCTAAACATTATTCATTTTTTGTAAATAGTAATACCTTATTAATAAAACATTGGTGTTAGGCTTTCATTTTGATTTTTTTTAAATAAAATGTTTTAACTATTGACAACTTGAAACATAAAAGCCTCTCTCTTTTTGTAGCACCTATACTGAGACTGGCCCATGTAGCTTTTTGGAAACCATCTATAGATTGAGGAGCGACATGGAGATAGAACGGTTGAGTTACTGTATATGAAGAACATATTACTGTATATAGAATAGAATAGAATTTTTTATTGGCCAGGAGTGATTGGACACACAAGGAGTGTGCATATGCTCTCAGTGTATATAAAAGAAAAGATGTTATATTACTGTATATGAAGAACAGTGTATTGCCCAATGGGAGTATGAAACCTAAGGTTTTAGAGTTAATTATTCTACTAGTAACAAACTTAAAAATGTACTCGCATCAATTTTTCTACTTTTATACTATACAGAAGAAGCTCCAAGTTAGCCTTGATTAGCCTACTCTCTTCCACTGCTGACTAAAACTGCAATCCTACATTTTTCCCTTATTGAACAAAGAAAGTTCATTTTTATGAGACCATTCTGAGGATTCTGCTTTAAGAACTAAGAGGAAACACATAAAATTAATGCCACTGTCAGGGTTCCAAGTAACACCCTGACAGGAACAGTGTTGCAACAGAAGCTTCTGAGCATACCCTATATCTTGCTTAATGCTCTGCAGCCTCTGCATGTTTCCAGGCTACTAAATGATTCTGGAGATTTGGCAGGGAACAATTACGGTACATCACTTGAAACTTACAATGCACTATTAAATAGAAAATTTTACTTTTAGATTTTCTTCAACCAAATTATTTATATTGTGCACTCAAACTTATGAAGACATCAGATTTTAAATCAAATTTTCTTGCTTTAGGCCAGTAGTCACCAACTGGTGGTCCGTGGACCACTGGTGGTCCGCGAGAAAATTTTGGTGGTCCACAGAAAAATTATTTGCATTTTTTATATTGCACTAAATCAGGGATCCTCAAACTATGACCCCTGGGACAGATACATGCAATGAACATTTGTGTTGCTGCAGAGTGTCTCCCCCTTTGGGGTCTTTTTGTGTGGGTCAGAGGGGGACAGAATTTCTGACTTGGGGTCAGCTTTGGCCTCCTGGTGCAGGGCTTTGGGCAAAGGCTGAAGGGAAGCACCACTGGTGGCGAAGAGTCAGAGGGCCTTGTTCCAGTGGGACTGCATCATGGCCTGTAACTGGCTGACCATCTCAGCCTGCTGAGCCTCCAGGTGCCGGTACCTGGCCTTGCACTCCCACAGGTCTTCCCTCTGCTTAGAAAGCCTATGCTCATAGTCCTCAGTGAGGTGCTTCTACTGAGCTTCCTTCTCAGTCAGATCCAATTTGAACTGATCCAGCTATTTTGCCAACTCTTTCTCATGGCGGCTGCTTAGCTCCAACAACTGCTTCCTATTGGGTCCCTAAGGAGCCCGGGTGGGGAGGCGAGGAGTGGCTGGGAGGGGAGGGGTGAGTAGAGACTGCTGAGGCACTCCTCGACGTGGGTCACATCAAGTTGGCCATATCCACCCAGTCACATGACCACCTAGCCACGTCCACCCAGCCAGTCATTAGGTAGATCATATTAGTGGTCCGCAGGATTTAAAATTATGAATTTAGTGGTCCCTGAGGTCCAAAAGGTTGGAGACCCCTGCTTTAAGCTACATTTTGGTGAATCCTAACACCCTTCTAATAATAACAAATATTGCCTATTATTTCATTTTTTCTGTATAGTTTGACCATGTGACATATGGTAAATCCAAATTATTGTTAACATTTCTATTACTTGGTTGCAGGCCCAAATGTTTTTGTCTATTTCACACAGAAAAGCCATCAATCTTTGTTATGCCAAGGGGTTTTGTTGTTCAGGTAACTTTTCAGAGTCTGACAGTGATTTAGGCTGAGAGGAAGTGATTGATTCATGGTGGTCCATGTGTCTAAAGAAGAACTAGAACTTCAGTTTCTCCAATCCTAGCCAAGCACTTTAACCATTATGCCACACTAGGTGTCTATATGAATCCAAGGAGACTTTTGAATGTAAAAAAATGTTTCAGGTTTTGCAAGTATAATATTTCCTTTTTGTCTACTGCTCAAAATCAAATGCAAAAGGATGTATCTGATACTATAATAAAAGAGACATTCAATAACAGCAATCTTAAAAGCAATGCTAAGTATTTTTCAAGGCTGTTAAAGTCTGCTTTCTAAAATATTTTACTATTCTAAAGTGAAAGCTGACAGCATACGCAATTGCATTTCACCCAATTATTTTGGTTTGAGGAAGCTTCACAGGAGATTTGAAAAATGGTTATTATCTGAACTATAAAAGACACACCTCAGAAAAATTACCCAAATACCGGCAAGGAGCTACAAAAAGTTCCAAGAATGAGAAAAAATATTAATAATGAGGTAATTTTAGCATTCGTATGCCAAGAAGAAATATGTGACATATATTATCTGTGCTTTTCCAGGTTATATACAGCACATAAAAAACTGTCTCTTGAATGTTTTTGTTATGCTAGCATCTGAAGAAGAATTATCTGCTTTTATTTACCACAAAAAGAGTAAGGGTTTTCCAGGACAAAGTTCCCTGACAGGAGTCTATCAATATTATTTACGAGTTTTCAGTTCATTTCCAAGACAATTCAAACAGGAGTCTCTGTACTTTTAAAATCCTAAGCAGTATAGATGTTTAAAGAATGACTTTTACCTGTAAAGATTTTCCAGAATAGATCTTGTTCAGTACCCCAATGCAGTTGGAAAGCATTCTGGGTCATTATCTGTAAAATAATTCTTTCCGTAATGGAACCTAGAGTTAAAAGGTATGCAGGTTCCTTCTCTGCTCATTTTTAGAAATTCTGTCTATATGTTAGTATTGAGATCTTTATTTTTCCTGGATATTAATCTACTTTCTGGATTTACTGTAATACTTTTAACCTATGTTCTTTCTATGAATGTATCAAATCGACCCTATATTGTGTTCCTTATTTACCCATGAGCCTTAGCAGCCAATTTGGCTGCCCATCTTTGATATAATAAGCAAATTGTAAGTTTCTCAGCTCCTTCTTGTATTATAAGAACTAAAGCTATGAATGTGCTTATTGTATTATGAGAACATTGGCTTTTTTTGCCTAGAGCATAAAAATGACAGTTATCAGATCATACAAGACACAAAGTATTGACAAAATATTATTCATAGCATTTGTTTCACAGCAATGACATAGTTATTTTTAGTTTTACCTCTAGTTTTTCAGTGGAAGCAATTACAACCATTCATTTAGTGACTGTTCAAAATTACAACAGTACTGAAAAAACTGACCTACGACTAATCTCATGACCATCATAGAATCCCCAGTCATGTGAACAAAAACTGGCATCTATTTATGATGGTTACAGTATTCCAGGGTTATGTGATTGGCATTTGTGACCTTCCTTCAATAAGCAAAGTCAACAGAGAAGTCTGGATTCACTTAACGACTGCGTGATTCATTTAATTGATTTATTCTTTTAACAACCAAGGCAAAAAGGGATAAAATTGGGCACAACTCATTCGGTAGGTATGCTACCGAATACCTCTCACTGACCCGTGCGCTCTCACAGAGAGGGACTCCTCAGGGTGCCGTCAGCTAGGCAGTGTCGTCTGGCGACACCCAGGGGAAGGGCCTTCTCTGTGGGGGCTCCCACCCTCTGGAACGAACTCCCCCCAGGACTTCGTCAACTTCCGGACCTCCGAACCTTCCGTCGCGAGCTTAAAACACATTTATTCATCTGCGCAGGACTGGATTAGATTTTAAATTTATATTGGTTTTAAAGGGGTTTTATTATTTATACTGTTTTTTAATAATTCGGCTTTTAGAATAAGTTTTTTAATTGTTATTTTAGTCTGTATTTATATATATGTTTTTACTTGCCTGTGAACCGCCCTGAGTCCCTTGGGAGATAGGGCAGTATATAAATGTGATTAATAAATAAATAATAAATAAATAACTCACTTAACAACTGTCGTGCTTAACAATAGAAATTCTGGTCTCAATTTTGGTCATATATCAAGGACTACTTGTATTACAATACAGTTTATGGACAGTCCATCTATCACCAATCATGTGAACCAAGTTACAACTACTATTCTATTTAGGTTTCAAGTTTTATTCAGGTGGGAAAACACTGTTAATGGACTACTGGAAACTGCCACATATCAAATCAGACTATTCATTGTGAAGATTGACTGAAAACTGCTCTTTACGGTTACACAATGGGGTCTTTCCCAATTCTATTGAAAGAATCAAGAGACAAAATGTGGCACACCTTTGCAGGAACAGCAACATAAGATATTCAGCACAAAGGGGAAGACCTGCTTTTACTTGTTCCATATACCACTCCACTCACCTTTGAGCATTTTTTGGTCAAAGCAAAATATTTGAGCTTTGTAGATTTTCTGGAAAAAATCTTAACCATGAGCCAAAACAATAATACCACCAACACTTGTCTTTTCTATTTTGGATGAAAAAAGGCATATTTGAAATGTTCAGTTCTAGTGACCAGATGAGCCTTTAATCAATAACACCCAACAATTTAGTTTCTTCTCCTTTGTAGAACCAACTAAAGGAAGACAGCAGAAGCCATAGCTGAAAGGTGCTGTACTTATTTACGAAGAAATATTCATCACATGTTCCTTTTTACCATTCTCTCAAGCCCTGGACCGTATAAATCTGCAAACTTTACACAAGCTATACAATTTAGGAGATGATAGCTATTATTGCACAGCCATTAGTACAATTATATCTTTAAACAGGAACACCTCACAATGGAAACTCTTCCAAACTTTTTTGAGAAATGCTATTAACCATGCTCAACAAACTCTATCTAAGAAGAATAATTTTACTTCTCACTTAATTAAAACATCAAGATTGTGTATTAATTGTGAGCATCTAAGAATTTAATCTCAGTTTTGGAACTCAGTCCCATCATTTTATGTGCCTGGTATGACCTTGGTTGGATAATTTCCATTTTGCTCTAGCTATATGCCAAAGCAAGCATGAGGCTTTATTCATCTATCAATTCGTACTCAAATAACACATATGCAAAACTATGCTAATCACAGACTAAGAATGCAATTTGAGTTAAGTAACATATGACATTTGGAATATGACCAAATCAGAGCATCTGCAGAGGTCTATACAAATCAGTTTTAACATGATATATAGAATAAGGCAATGGATCAGCACTAGTGAGATCAAATGCAAGCTTCCCTTCAGCTATGGAAGTTCATTGGGTGGGTAACTTTCAGCTTTTCATTGTCGCTCAACCCAACATACTTCACAAGGTTATTGCTGTGCAGAAAAATGAGGAAATGGTTTCATGTGTACACCAGCAGGAGCTCAAACAGGTAGTCAGGTAGGTGGACCACCAGATTAATCTTTGAGAAAGTATTAACCCAATATTAAAACAACTAGTCACCTAAAATAATTCCTACTTTATTCTAGTGAGAAAGTAGAACATGATACCAAGACAATATGCTCAACATTTTAGGCTTACTTGTGAAAAATAAAATACTTGGAATGACTGATGAAAATTAATTTCACTCTTAAGTGTTCTGCACAAACCAGGAAATCTTTGCAAATATGAAAAATAGATCAGAAAGAACTTTTTTTTCAAACAAATGAAAAACATTAAAAGTGCTTAAAGATATTTGAAACCCAGCCGTCAGAATAACATCACAAGGTCATAATTTGAATTTATTACAAGATAGCTTACCCAGATTTCAGATCAGTAATCCTTAAACAGTTAGTTGCATCCAATCCCACTTTTCCATTTCTGACCACATTGGAGATCAAAGGAGAAAGCGATGGAGAAATTCTGTTTAAGGCAACTTCAGGAGACATATTATTTGTAAGTTATATTCAACTCTGTAAAGAAAATAAGAAAAAATAAAACAAAGCAATTCCATTTCTATATATCTTTACATTTTAAGACTTTGAAAGACCTCATAAATAGACAAAGGTGAAAAAAGGATAAAGGCAAAAAACCTAAAGAATAAAAAATCAGAGAATTTATGGAAGACTGCAGTAAAAAATAGAAGCAAAGCCATTTAGAAAGATAAAAATGATATTTGGACAAGCATTCACTTAAATATACCCTACATGGTCTCTTTTAAAATACACACACACATGGTTCAACTATGAGCACAATCTGCTATTAGCTTAATAAACCTCCCAGGCTTATTGCTTGCCAAGAGGATCAAATGTTTGGTAGACAAAATATATGGATGGTTCAGGATTTTGCAAGTTGTTCAGGCCATAAAAATGTGTTCAATAAAGTAAATAAAATTTCAACACTAAACTTTAAACAGTATTCTTCAAATTTATCTTAGAGTGAACTTAATCACCAGCACATTTAGAATGGCTTGATTTTGCCCATTTTTCAACTTGGCAAGAGAAAGCTTAAATAATGAAAGTCATATTGTTTTTGGTGTGGGTTACACTGCATTTATTCTAATTATTCAAATAAAAATACAAAAAAATGGGATAAAATAAACAGCAAATTTATCACGTTTTTTTCCTTTTATAAAATTGTTATATATAGCCTATATGAAACATTATAGGCAGCTCATTAATTATATGCTTATGAATAAAAAGTTCAGGGAAGACATGTCAAATAGATAGTTGTTGGCAGTCATTTATTGAACATTTTACATCCCACCATTTAAAACAGACACCCACTATGTTAAATTATTTTCATGTGACTTCCAGGACCCAATGTCTTTGAATATACCTTTAATTTAAAAAAAACCCTTTAATCTACAGACAGGTAGACTGCGACCTATGACCGTAATTGAGTTACAAAGTTACAATTGTAAGTTGTGCTGATGTTTAAGTGGGTCACCACATGACCGTAATTTTATGAACTTTTTACAGTGATTGTTAAGTGAACCCAATGTACCTAATGGGAGGGATTTTGCCGAGAATTTAAAGTAAACTCTGGTTTCTGGCAAAAAAAAAAAAAGGTCATAAGTCAGTAACGTGACCATGGTGTACTCCAAATAGCCATAATGTGAACTGGTTGTCAAATGCCCAAAATACGATTGTGACTTTGAGAAGTGGTTGTCAGAACTTAGAAACTGGGTCATAAGTAGCTCTTGGAAGATCCATTGGAACTTTGAATGTTTTCTGAGTGATAGATTGTAAGTTAAGGAGTACCTGTACTGCTAAAGTTGACTCAAGCATCATTAAGGATTCCTTTTTAATACTGATGTGTAAATAAGTTATTAAACTTGGAATACCAAGTTTACCCATTAGCTTTGTGTTTTGTATTTTCTTCCCAGAATGTTCACAGCTGTATGAAATCTAATAAAGACAATGCAGGACTGTGGCTTTTTCTATTCCATCCCCACTACGTCACCCTTTAGAAGTGCCCCAAAAGAATCTTAACAATCCAGGAAAGATTTAGAAGTTGGACCATAAGCTGAATAAAGGATATTTTACTAAAGGGAAGAACCAATATCCAACCATGTCTCTTCCATCAGAGAATAGATTTCACACTTAAGTAAAACTATTGCACAAAAAAACATACGTCTCAAGTATTCCAAAGCCAATAAGCAACCTAATACTAAAAATGAAGACTGAATGCATACAGGCGGGGGATTACAACTGAGGCCTCTTAAAATGGAAATCCAGATTCAAATCCATCCACAACCATAAAAGTTCCCCCGCAGGGTATTTCTTTAATTAAATGATTAATTTAATTTAATTAATAAAAATCTGTTTAGATGCAAGACAATATAAAAATACAGTTAAAATGACGATAACTTACAAAATTGATCCAAAGACAATAAGCAGCCTATAGTAAAAACTGGAGAGCAATTGGACTAGATTCTAGAAGGTTCTACCGAACCTTCAGCCATGGAAGCTCACTGGCCAACTTTGGGCCAATTGTAATATTTCAGCCACACTTGGTTCACAGGGCTGCTGTTATGGAGAACACTATGTATGTTCTTGTACGAAGGGAAAGATATATAGCTAATAAATTAGCTAATTATCCAGATGATATGCAGTCTTTCCTAAAAGATCCTCTGGAAGTGGCTAGTTTTCATTACTTTCATTACTTTCTAAAAGGCTATTACTGAGGGGGCATCTAGAGCCTCTTCCACAATATAGGTGCCTTTTGATGGTGCCTTCCCCATCATCTTGCAACTGGGGTATCATGAACAAAATTTCCTGGAAGATTTTTCTTGAAGGGCAAAAACTCTGGTTGGATTAGATGATCCTGTAAATTCAGGAGCATTCTTCAGCCCAAGCAACTTCACAGAGCTGTAGTTCTGGGAGAGAAAAAAGGGGGTAGAGTGAAATTTGTCGATTCAAACATCTAAAGGAAAAAGTATGTAGGAAAAGTATAATATATGATCATGTGCCATCAAGTTGTCTTTGATTCCTAGTGGCCTCACTCTCCATGATGAATGACATATCAAAGAAGCAGCAGCCTGGCTCCCAAATTTATCTGTTAATAACTGACCATCCGTTTACACCTTTTTGCCTGTAGCAAATACGAAAGATACCAGGCTCAACCTTAATAAACATCTGCAAAGTGTTAGGTTTTGGGTTTGATGAGTTTCGCCAATGGTAATGGAGCAATCATTCCGAGCACTACTCAACAAAAGACAAGAGCCATAAATATCAATGCTTGGAAGAGAAGGTGGGGGGAAGCTGTATGCACCCGATTTACTAAAAAAAAAGCGGGGGGGGGAGTTTATGCAAGAATGAAAGCTCCTATTTCCACCGCAGGAACTCCTACACTTAACGCTGAGTCCCACAGCAAGGAAGATCGGGCACAGGAAAGAGCAGGTGACACAGAGACACCCAGCCCGCCTTGAACCGGGCTCGGCTTCCTCCGGCCGCCCTCAACCACCACCGAGCCTTAAGGGACACCTGCAGAACGATCAGTAGAAGCGCTTACAAACCCCGAAACTGCGCCGGCCGCTCGCCTCTCCCTCGCGCCTCGGGCGCCTGCGCGGATCCGCCCACCTGAAAAGCCTGGCACGCTACAGGACGTTACGTGCGCGCCGCGAGCCGCCTGCAGACACTCGCGCCCCTTTGCCCGGCCCCTCCTCGAAAACCGGAGGAGGGGAAAGGAAAGGGGGCCTTCCCTAACGGGTATAGGTGGTCTTGCGCGCGCCTGACTGAATACGGTTTTTATAAACGGCGAGGGGGCGATGGTGCGGCCAGATTTTGCAGCAACCATCGGTCTCGTCCGTAGGCGCGAGTTAGCGTGAAAACGTGGTAAAAAAAAAAGGTGACCAGGCGTTTTAAAGGGGTAGCCTAGTAGAAGGACCCCGCAGGTAAAGCGGGCTGGTAAAGGGATAATAGGCGGATGATGTTGAGAGCGGCTGGAGGAGAGGCAGGTTAAAGGTCACGTGGTGGAGAGGAAAAAAAAGTTTCTTGTAGTGGCTCCTTACTCCGTTCTCAGCATGGTAGTTGCAGAAATCGTCGTGGTTGGATCCTGTATGACAGATCTAGTGAGGTTAGTATTGCACGTGAGGCCCTGCTTTTCTCCCCTATCTCTGCAAAAACTGGTCCAAGCAAATAAATCAGAGTCTTCCATTTACATGGAAAGAAAAGGTTTGGATCCACAGGTCCTCAAACTCTTCAGTTCACCAACCTCTTCGTGAAGTTTCAGATCGTTTATTCACCCTCCAAACATGCATTATATGAAACCAATAAATATTAATTTAACTACTAGCACTAATGAATTAATAATAACGCTCTTGGGGTTCCTATCACTTCTTGGAGTTCAGTATAGACCACTTCGGGAAAAACCTAGATCAGACCAATGCTAATCATTTGAATTATTATTACCCAAAAAAGAACCCAATATGAAACAGTCAGAATAGTTTCAAGCCACATTTGAGTTAAAGGAGTTTTTGCTGTATAAATAAAACAACTTGATCCTTTAAGTATGATTATTTGCTTCCAATTTTCAAACCTAATTTGTTGTATTTTTGCCCAATGTAAACAGATTTCTATATGAAGGCTGATCAGAAATTATCAGATCTATTGATTGTGAGCATGGTTTTTTTTTTATGATGCTATTGTGCCATGATAAAGTGGAACAGGAAAATCAATACTGGCTAGAAAGTAGAACTGTTCATTGGATATCTTTGTTTCCATCCATGGCCTCACAAACTGTTGCAATCATTAAATATTTAAAATACTCTTTATGTTAAAAACAGTATCATCTGTAGGATAAGAAAGAAAAATCTAAATGCGTACGGTGTGAACATGAAGAGATGCAAGAACCTGTTGTAAGACTAAAATACCAATGTAAACAGTAACATATTGCAAACTATTATGCACTACTGTTTAAGAAATCCATGAAGAAACATACATCAAAAACTTATCTAAACATCTCTTGTGCAAATCAACTTTTTAATTCAGTCCTAGATTTTCAGATCAGAAATTTTCATCTCTTTACACAAAGTATAGAATCAAATGAGTATGTTTACGACTTTATTAAAAATAATATTCATTTATTTTGGGGAGATTTATTTCTAAAAATGCTTGAGATATACAGTACAATTTGCTCTTTAAAGTTGTTGAAAGTTTGGGATAAATGTATATAAAATTTGATTCTTTACTTCCCCTCTCTTATATCCCATTGAATCAGGAAAAACTTGCCTGAATTTCCTTAAGGATTTAAGGAATGTTTTATTTTTATTATATATTATTGAATATCAGATTAACACTCAGAAAGACTTACTGTGCAACAGATTAACTCAGTAAGTAAACACAGCCCATGATTCCAGCTTGACTTTATTCCAAAATTTGTACATTCAGCAGAAATGCTAGCATTGCAAGTCTTAAAGCACTTTGACAAATTCATTCAAATTTCTTATGAGTCTTTGGTGCTCTCTCAACTTAATTGTTTGATTGCAGACATTTCATTACTGGACAAGGTAATAACATCAGTGCTATGGAGTGTGAGGTTTACTCTCTGTTTCTATATAGTAATTTGCCCAGTCAGTGTTAGTGGGGATGTGGTTTTCTCCTTGATAGTTTCTGGATAAGGGCATTCTTCTCTGCTTGATTGTTTGTCTGGTGCTAATCTCTGCTCAATCTATATGTTGGCTGCTGTGTTCTAGTCTTTTTGTTTCTTTCTTAGCTTTGTTTTGTCCCTTTTGAATGTTGTGTAAATGTGATTTATTTCTGTAGGTCTACTGATTGCTGAAGGGCATATTCCAGGAATTCCCTAGCATTTTGGATTTAGCTTAATCTAAGATGCTCACAGTTTCCCGCTTGAAATTATGGTTGAATCTGTCCATGTGATTAAGTAATTGTGATTAAGGAGTTTTCATCATGTCTTAGTTCAACTCCTAGTTGATGTCCATAGATGTGCTGTGATAGTCTTCTGCCTGACTGTCCTACACAGTGGATATTTTTGCCCTCACACTGCATGTTGCAGATAACGCTTTTTTTTTCTTTTTGGCTACTGGTTTTTTTATTTACTTAAGATGCTTTGCAAGGCTTTCGTTGATTTGTGTGCTATGATGATATTGTGTAGTTTTAATAGCCTGTAATAGTTTTCTACAAATCAGTATTTCTGATTTGTAGCAGTGTTATTTTCATAGCTTGATTTGGTTGTGCTCCAGTGGGTTAAGGGGTTAGTCAGTTTTTGATGAAGCATGAATATCCATTTTGTTGGAAGATGTGGTTTATTTACATTTATTTTTTAGAAAATATATACGACTGTCCAATTTGCACTCAGTGACTCCAGGCGGTTTACAAAGATAAAACCTGATACAAAAACCAATAAATCTTCATTCCCACACCAACAACTATCAGACCAACCACTTTTTGGGCTCCCTCTAGTCTGAGGTCCCAGACCCATTGGCAAAATCACGTCTTCAGTGCGTGACTGCTAAAGTGTGTCAAATTGGGGGCCAATCTTATGTCTGCAGGGATGATGTTCCCTGTGAGGGAGTCACGATGGAGAAGATCCTTCTTCTTGGTCCCACTATATGGACAACTTTAGGAGAGGAGACTCTTAACTTTGTATGGCTGCCTGCTCTGATGGGTCACGTAGATCTCATTGGGAAAACAAGGTCCTTCGCATAACCTTTTTCTGGTTCTTTAGGTTGTTACAGTGCATTTGTGCTTGTCTGAATAATTTTTGTATTAAGTTTTTTTTAAAATTTTATTTTATAGTATATAAAAATTCCAACTTCAATTGAACAGTTTGTTGTCTGGGTACAAATCATTTTAGGAAGTAATATTCAAAATGTTTACAGCAATATTTATCGCATTTATATCAATATATATTAATACCAATAATAGTCATACTATTTGTTTAACCAATTTAACACATCTTCCTTGTATCGCTGATCCTTTCATATATTTCCCTGTTTCTTCTGTTTTTGTCAGCTAGGCATTGAATAATGTTCTTAAATAGCTTTTATGGGAGGTTAGGTTGTTACTTTAATAATGGAACACTTGGTTAGTGTGGTTTGTTTTTCAGTAGGTTTGCATTTTTAATTTGCCATTGTTTCCTTTGCTGATGAGGATATCCAGGAAGAATATTGTTGCTATTCAGGAAGGACAGAGTCTTCTTGTTTTTTCCTCTTGTGAATTTTATTACTTTGAAGATGTTGTTTTATGTACCTTCTTTAATTCTTTTTTATTATGACAAAGGTGTCATCTAGATACCTGATCCACACTTTTGGTTGCATGTTTGGAAGTGCTATAGTTTCTAGATGCTCTATTACAGTTTCTGCTATGAGTCTTGAGAGCGGTGAACCCAAAGAGACCTCAAATCTCTATATATTGCTCACCACCATTTAGGAGCAGAATGAACAAAAATCTATAAACACAATACCAATATAGTTTCATGGGAAGGTGTATGAATCCCATGCAGTATATTCTGTTTATATTTATAGTAAGTTGATAATTAGCAGAAGAATTAATATTAAAAACACTTACCTGAGCCTAGAAAAGAAAAAACATCAGCTCAGCAAATTTTCTCCTTATGGCTAGAATCATAATAATTGTGATGCATAATGCAAGTCCCTTATATCACCAAAACATTGATTTCATTGGGGGTTATTTTCTGATTTATAAATGCAAGATCATCTGACATTTACATTCCGATTCATTTTTGAGTAAATGTGGTCAATAATTACCACAAATATCCCTTCCTTCCTTCCTTCCTTCCTTCCTTCCTTCCTTCTGTCTCTCCTTCTCTCTCTCTCTCTCTCTCTCTCATGCGCACACAGTTTCCTGCTGAGACAACAGATTTTCTTCATCTTCTATTGACTCTTCTATTGAGCTTTGGATCTAATTTAGCTGACAGTTATGTAAATCTCTTGAGCTCACTATTGTAAATTAGTAGATAGACCTAGTTATATTACTATTTGTTAACTTTCATCAATCATTCAGCCTGCCTAAAAAAATAAACCAGGTCGTCTGAACCCAGCAGAATATTCAATAGGTTCCCCCTGTAGGTCCTCCCTGTCTCTTCCAATTTCTTGTCAAATTTGATTTGAGCAAGCAGATACTTTGTTGCTTGATTTGTTTCCCTCTATGACATTTTTTAAAAAATTGTCTAAAAATTTTAGATGCCTCTAAAAATTGTTTAAAATATTCTTCCTTTGGCCTAATCTCTGTTTCAATTCCTCTCATGGATTTCAAAGAAATCTAATTTCTAAGTTTGTATCTCTTAAAATTTGAAAAGTGCTTTAACATTGATAGGGAGAAAAGAACCTTTTTAACTGCATGTACTTTATCTCTGCTTATATTCCTCCACACCCCATGATCAGTGTAGACTTTTCCTTCCCTTTGTCTCAGAATGGAGTGCCATATTTCATGTTGTTTCACATGCCTAAAGCCACCTTCCAGCACCTGATCATCATTCAGACTTAAAACACATTAGTAAATGTTCCATAAAGCATTGAATTACTGTTTTCTTGATTATTAATTAACTCATAGTTAAGTGTTTTTGCCAATTATACAAGAAATATGTTGTACAGAATTCTGTGCAGGCTTTTTTCTTGAACTCAATGTGTGTGAACGATACTTCAAAATATAGTTGATTTTAGTTCTAGTCCATGGTTTTTAAAAGCTTATAATTACAAGTCGTTTGATGTACTAACTTGGCATATTTAGTATATTTTTCTCAGTTATGAAAATGTTGAGCATCCTGTATTGTTGAAATTATTATGCAAGATACTGAGATCTGTTTCTGAATCTTGAAGGTCAGTTTATTTTTTTCTTTTCCTCTTGAGTTTGATTACAGTGGAAAATTTGGAAGAAATTTCCTATCATATTTGCTGCACAATGCTTCTGCCTTGCAGGCATCTGTGCTAATGTATGTCTACCCTGGATTCAATTTACATCCAAATGCAGAATGGGCACCTGACTAGTGAAAGGTGTTAAAATAGAATTTTTGTTTGTACAATGGAAAAGCCACTAGGTTGTTCAGTTCCAGAATGCAGTTAAGTGCTATCCCTGAATTTTTTTCAGCACCTCACCCTTTTATTTAATCAACTATAGAATACATAGCTGTAAAATATATGTAATTACCATAGAATATTAATTTTTATACTCCTTGGAATTTATATAAAAATCTAGAAATATATTTATAAACAGAACAACTAGGATTAGGAGATTGTTAATAAAACAACATTAAAAAGGAATAGTACACCTGTGCAGTATTTTGAAACTCAGCATTTACCCCAGTAAAATAGGTATTTTTTAAGCTTGGGTTAGAGCATGTTAAATATGTGTGTATACATACAAGTTGTCATGTATGTATGTACAGAGAATCATCACTTTTTTAATTTTGCATTATTTGTCATTTAAATTACATTGCTATCACATTTTTTTTTAAGGAGCAAAAAGAAACATGCTTGGTTCTCCATTCTCTCTCCAGTTAGCTTAATCCTAACTCTAAGATGATATTGAGAGCTTCATGAATAAATAGGAATTTAAAACTGAATCTTCCAGTTTTAATCTGATATTAAGCACTTATTCCATATTGGTTCTATGATTATTTAACCTTAGCATATTGAGTTCAAGAGCCATCCACAGAGGGTTGACAATACCAAAACAGTGGGCATGAATTAGTGATTAAGCCCTGCCCCTTTTTACACGTGTGTGATTCACATTAGAAAAGGGCAGGATTATGATCACCCACTATTTTGAGGTTCTTGATCCCCCCCTCCCGCCAGTTGTGTGGAAAGACACAATATATATTTGCGGTATGAAAGAATTATGAACATACAACATTGATCAAATAAAGAATAATGATGAAAGTGAGTTGAGATGTAGGCTGATGACGCTGGAGTAGCAACAGTTGTTGGCCCATTTTAAAAAGCTGAGAGGAAATTTTGAGTTTAAATAAAAGTTGCAACTAAAATGAGAGTGGGAAAAGACAAATTGACATTTAAAGGAGCCTTTCTTGTCCCACAATGACCCCCAGATTGGTATGAATTTCTGATGTGTGTATGTCTGCATGTAGAGTATGTGTGTTTAGGTAAGTTGTTATAAATGTTTATTATAGCTGAAGATTGATTTATCCCAGCTGTCATTTGCATGCTACACAGTCTCTCTATTTTCCAGAGAGGTGAGGTGGTTATTTGTAGTATTAGCTATTTCCATGGCAGTTGACTGTGATGCCATCAGTGGAAGACTAAAATGTTCCGTTGGACATGGGTAATTAAAAATCAGGAGATAAGACTTACATTTTACCAAACTCCTTGGCATTATAGCCTACATGAAGCTAAGAAACGATTGCTGAATTCTTAAGGGACTCAGTATGGGTAAGAGAATAAATGTGTTTGTGTTGTTTGATCCAAACAAGAAAATGATTACATTTAAAAAAAAAAAATTAGCCACTTGAAATGGCTTTCTGTATTGTGATGGAAAGAACAAATATAAGTTCCAGAATAATAACTATTGTTAGGCACCGAATTTCCTAGAGGTTTTTTTTCCCCTATTGCTGTACAACAATTCAGAGCACTACAATTTGCCTGTCAGCGCTGATTTTCCCCACGCATTTAAAAGAATCTAAAATTCTTTAGATTGGCCGCCTCTGATGGCTCAACGGACTAAGTCTGTCTCTTATTAACATAGTTGCTTGCAATTACTGCAAGTTCAAGTCCCACCAGGCCCAAGGTTGACTCAGCCTTCCATCCTTTATAAGGTAGGTAAAATGAGGACCCAGATTGTTGGGGGCAATTAAGTTGACTTTGTATATAATATACAAATGGATGAAGACTATTGCTTAACACATTGTAAGCCGCCCTGAGTCTTCGGAGAAGGGTGGGATATAAATTCAAATTTAAAAAAATCAAAAATTATCTTTTGGTGAGGTTTTCTCTCAAAAATGTTTGCAAAGACTTGTGATTTTAGTAGTCTTTTAGAAGTTTTTAGAAGTCTTCTTACTAATTATTGATAAACTTTTGGCAATAAAATCAGAAAGCCTTGTTCTATTCAAAGTAATGCTGGATTAACCAGCTCATGAGCAACAGAAACCTCCAGCCAATCATGGTGATTTTCAGAAAGTGATTTTCATTAAATAATATGGCTTGGAATTATATTGCTACAGATGGAACTCATGAAACAGTATATTAAAAGAACTGCTTAAGAAAATGAGGTTTTCTATTTCATTTTTTTTAAATAATATAATCAGAATCAAATTAGAGATGCAGGTTTGAAAGAGTTGGGTTGGGTAATGTGACTGGGTTGGCGTGGCCAATTTTTATTTTTATTTTTTTTACTTTTAAAAGCATTTTTTTTACAACCTCTTCGGCGGAAATCCTTTTAAAGGGTTCTGACGATCCCAGCTGAGCCATGTGATCATCAGAGGCTTTTTTTAGTTTTAAAAGAATTTTTTCGGCCGAAGAAAAAAATGCTTTTAAAAGTAAAAAAAAAAAACCCTCTGATGATCGTGCCGCTCAGCTCAGTATGGGCGGGGGGAGGGATTTATCTCCAGGGCATAAGCTTTTAGTGTATAAACAACAAAGTGGTAAGTCATAGATCATAAATCATAAGATAACAATAATAAATCATAAGATACAAAAATGGAAAACATGAAAGATACAAAAAAAATGAATTTATTTCCCATAATACAGAGATACTTATTTTTAAGGCAGACTAAAATTGCATTAGTCTTTTCTGTAGCCCTATTACTGGCCATGCTCAATATGCAGTAAATTTTTAATCCAAGATCTTTTTCATATGTATTATTATCAATCCAGATTTCCCCCATCTGTATCTGTGCATTTTTTTCCCCATTTTGAACATTTTTATTTCTACTTGATAGTTCCAGAGTAGAACCATGCATGCAAAACTGCATTAGACACAATAGATTTACAATAGATTCTATTCTATGTTAAGTGTGGAATTTAGAATCTTTTTTTTACAGTATAAAAAACTAAACATCTACAAGGTGGAATTCTGATTTTAAATATTCCACAATATTCAGTTCCAAATACCGAGTTACCAGGTACTGTATGATACAGGTGTTCAATTGTATAACAGATATGTGCATTTTTGTTTTCCAAGGAAAGTGCATTTGCACTTGCTTCTATTAAATTTCATTATGTACACTTGTTTTATATTTATAAGTACTCTGAGTATGGTTTTCATTCCAGATATACATTTAATTGTCACAGTATCTGGCTCACATTTAATTAGCATGGTAAACAAAATGCCATGTGATACGTTATGAAATGTATTGCTTAAGTCAGGTTATAGTACTTCTGTAGCATTCTCACAATCTTTTAAGGAAGTTACTCAATCAAAAATTAAACTTAATTCTTGATAAATCTATGCTGACTTATGGTAATTGATATATTGCTTTGAGTATGCTTATGGATTAATCATTTTATTATGATCAATGAGGTAATTAATTTTATACCTTTAATATTTAAATATGTTCAAAGTAGGTATTTCCCAATCATGTTTCTATCAACTGCATGCTTCAATTGTACCTCTTCCTCCTATTATTTAAAATGTTGAACTTTTTGTATTCTCAACTGCTCATTTTACATTTATTCTTTGGGGGGAAATGGGAAATGTAGCTCATGCACATCTTGATCTTTCATTATGGAACTTTCATCCTTATCACTCAAGACACCAGTATAGTACAATTATAAAATTATAAATTTTTTTATAATTATAAGATTATAAGCAGCATTTGGGGCTGGAAATGTGGATATCTGTTGTTGATATCCTGACAGACCTTAGCATAATAAAACTTGACACCAGCTTTGGAAAAATTATTTGATAGCCATAAAATTCACAGTTTGTTTCTCAGATAAATGTTTCTTTTGCTTCTTCGTCATTTGATATTGCATTTACTTGGACTTTGAAGGCGGAGTGGCATGCTTTGGATCTCCTGCAAGGCTTTTGTTCTATCTCACCATATTTCAAGATATTCACAAACTGAACATTATGCTGTGTTGTCAACACCCTTATAACATTTTTCTTGCCAGGAACAAAGTCCTGTGTAAACATCTTCTGCCATTTGGCATTTAATAGGCCTGCTTGCCAGTGTTTCTGCCTGTTTCCTTGGTTATTAAGTATTTTCTTCAACAGTTATTTAAGAGTTCTATGTTAACACTCTTGATCTGTAATAGATTTTCTGCATCACTATTCTTTCAAGGCTCTTATTAAACATTCTTAGATTCAGACCAAGTTACTTGGTTATAAAAATGATTAACTAGACAACCTCCTCAGCACTTACAGTGAAGCTATCTTCATGGATATATGTTACTCAGTTGATTGGTTTCAGTCTAGTTTACTTTTCTAGAATCTACTTTTTTTAAAAAAAAAGTCTCTTTCTAAGGCTATTCTTGAAATTTATTGAGTCCTGTGTATTTTTAGATATAAAACCAGTTATATTTAGACCTCAGTTCATTATTTTTACCTGACCATCCAATATCAGAAGGCTTTAATTCAAATTTAACTTTAACCCAGTGTTCCTCTGAGTAAAGAAAGGGCTTGTGGTATTTTCTTACCACTAGAGCTATTCCATTCACATACCTTGCCTGCATTCCCTGAACCAGCATCCTTCATTTTTTATCTTGAATCACTTTGTACTTTTAATACCAAGAGACAAAGCTTTACTCCACCCTCCCGAAAAACTACCTATTTTGCCTGTGGTCTGATTTTAGATTTGATGCAGCATAATCTAGAGTTCCCTATCTGCTTTTGATACCTTGTACAAGCTCTGTACCATTAAACAGTGATAACTTAGAGGCTAGTACAGATAGTCCTTGCTTAGTTACTATCTCATTTAGTGACTGTTAAAACATACAATGATGCTAAAAAAAATCAACTTAGTGACCAAGATCACATTTATGACCTTCACAGTGTTTTTATCCTATTTTCACTTTCTAAGTTACCTCATACTAAGATGTCTTTGGAGAGAAAGAGAAACAACCCCAGTTCATCTGAAGGAAATAGCAAGAAGCAAAGGCAAACTAAAGTAAAATCCTAAGCATAGTCACAATCACGTAATTTTCATTTAGCAGTCGCTTTGCTTAACAATCCAGTCCCAGTCCCAACTGCAGTTGTTAAATTCCTATTCCTAAAGTCTGTCAACGAAGAGCATGTAGTATTGCTGTCAAACAAAACACTTTATATATACATATTGGAGATGTTTTCTAAGTTTATCCTATCCCATTCATTGGCTGTTTAGCTTCACCAAGAGAAGGTAGTGTTCAGATCTAGGCAAGAAAATCTAGTCCCAGTAGGTCAAATACAGGTCAAATACAGGCAAGAAGAGGCAGAAGCAGTGGTGGGATTCAGCCGGTTTGCACCAGTTCAGCCAAACCTGGTGTTAATTTTTTGCAAAGTTCAGCAAACCAGTTGTTCCCACCACTGTCTGGCCCCGCTCATTGGGGTTGCCATTCAGGGTGGGGACGCTGCAGAGGCATGACTGGTAGCTGTGTTGATCAGCTGGGAGGCGGCAATGGACTGGCCGTGCTGATCAGCTGGGAGGCTGATCAGTCAGTTCAGTCAGACCTTCCAACTTTGCAAGATCTTTTTCCTCCCAAGAAGTTGGAAGGTCTGACTAAACTTTTTTTAAACTGGTAGTCCCATGGTCTGGAAAGCAGGTTAGTGAGGAATGGTGGTTGTTCTGGAATGGGATGAAAGTGAGGATTTTGCATTATCTTTCTTCTGGGATAGGGTGGAAGTGAGGATTTTTCATTATCTTTGCTCTTGGATGGGGTGGAAGTGAGGATTATCCACCCAGCCACGCCCACCCAGCCCATCATTAGGGCAGAGAACCCGTTGTTAAATTATTAGAATCCCACCACTGGCAGAAGTCCCCTGTGAAGGCAATGAGAAAAAGACTTTGGAAAGCTCCAAGTGATTATATCTGTAGGACATCTTCCCGATAGGAATACGTCCATCTACAGTTAACTGAAGGCTTATGAAAGCCATCATAGTCTGTAGGGTGGTTTACTTTACATTTGGCGTGCATACATGAGCTAGCTGAAATGTTAAAAGGAACTTCATTTTGCTTTCTTAAGAGAAGCTTCTGGCAAAAGTTCCTTCTGCAACTTAGAAAATGATATAACCATATCCTCTGGCCAGGAGGTCATAATTACTGGGTTAACTATCTTTCCTTTGATTAGGAGCGTCATTCATCAGAACCTTTTGCTGTTTCCAAAAGCACCTGAAAGCAGTTATAGTGCTTTGTTTTCCTCCTTTAATCAAGTCTCACTTCCTTTGTTATTTTCTCTGGCATAATCAGGGCTTAAGAAGAAGTCTCAATTTGAGGATTTCCATGTTAAGTTCTAATAAAAAATTAAAATTGTTTTAATTTCTGGGACCCTAATGATTGCAAAGCCTCTTTGGGTCTCTCCACTTTCACCACAAGTACCAGCAGTCTAATTAACTGTATCATCGAGTTGGCCTCCGGACAACATAGAAATGGAGCTTTTCTGAACACTTTGACACTTTCTTTTTATGTTTAACTAAAGACAACAAGACCAGGAAATAGTCTGAGATGATTATTTTCCTAAGTATGTAAGACCAGATGGGAGAGTCAGCACTGTCTTTTCTAGACTATTACTTCCTCCTTAACAGAAGAACAGAGTTGGAAGAGACCTTGGAGGTCTTCTAGTCCAACCCCCTGCTGAGGGCAAGAAACTCTACACCACTTCAGACAAATGGTTTTCCAACATCATCTTTAAAATTTCCAGAGTTGGAGCATCCACAACTTCTGGAGGCAAGCCAGTCCACTAATTAATTGTTCTAACTGTCAGGAAATTTCTCGTTATTTCTAGATTGCTTCTCTTTTCCATCCATTGCTTCTTGTCCTGTCTTCAGGTGCTTCCAAAACAGTTATTTGGAATATATATTTGTCTGGCAATTTTCATTGTATTGCCTTCTACTCTTTAAATCAGGAATCTCCAACCGTGGCAACTTTAAGATTTGTGAACTTCAACTCCCAGAATTCTTCAGCCAGCTTTGCTGGCTGAGGAATTCTGGGAGTTGAAGTCCACAAGTCTTAAAATTTTCAAAGTTGGAGACCCCTGCTTTAAATCAAAAGTGAGAAATCACTGGCTGGCTCAGGAGTTGAAGCCCACAAGTCATAAAAGGACCATTGTTCCCCACCCATGCTTTAAATCATAGGTGTCAAGCTTGATCTCATCACACGCTGTATCGTGACTTTTTTGCCTTTGCGGAGCCGGGGTGGGCGTGGCCTGCACATGATGAATCTGGCCCATGGGCTGCCAGTTTGACCCCCCTGCTTTAAATGATAAATATTAATTTCTACTATCTTTGTCTTTCTTTCACGTTAGGACTATGTGTTCTGGAGTTGGAGAAATAACCAAGCTGTTTTACTTTTTGTAATACGTATGTAGACATGTTTGTATTAAAAATAAAAGCTTCTGACTTTGGACTTGAATGCTTGTTTAGGTTGTTTTGTTCTGTTATAGAAGCAGCTGTTTCCCTTCAAAATATAGCTAAGTCTGTAATATATGTGCTCAACTCCTCTGGAAAATGCACATTTGAGTGTACATGTGAATGGAGGATGCACAGTAACAGATGGTTCCTTAATCGTAGAAATTACTCATAATTGCCATTTCAAAACAGAAGGCTGAAATGCTTTTAAAGTTAGCCTAATGAAATCAAAATCTAGTAATTGCTTCTCATTACAAAATTCAGTGACAAGATAACAGCATTACATTATAGCACGACTTTCTTTTCTTAAAAGTTGTATCTCTAAAAGTGAATTTTCCTGAACCATGTATTAAGGTGTGTTTGGCAGGAGGTTTGACACGCAAGATGGAAGTGTGTTTAAGGAAGAAATGCACATATGTATTTTTGATGTGTTAAATTGGATGTTTTAAGCAAGGTTTATGTGATTGGTTCTCCAGATGTTTGACACAATTTCTTTGTTTTAGCTTTCACAATTTTTTTACTTTATTTTAACCATTCTTTTCCCACCTCATCCTTCCATCTCCTTGCTGAATATAGTCTCCTGCTTGGGCAAGAAGTTGGACTAGAACAGCGGTTCTCAACCTGTGGGTCACGACCTTGTTGGGGGTCGAACGACGATTTTCCAGGGGTCGCCTAAGACCATCGGAAATATGGGAAGTATACTTGCGAGTCGAAGAATTGCGCTCCAATGGTTGACTCCACAAGCCAGCTACAGGCTCTTCAGATCGCTAGCTGAATTCGGCTTTAGGCACGATGAATTAAAAAAGAGAGAAATCTTTGCTCTGATGTCTCCCTCTCAAGCCAGCTGCAATCACTCCCAATCGCTAGCCTAATCTGGCTTCAGGCACGATAAAAATAGGGGAGGAGTCTCCACTTTAATGCCTATGTCCTCAAGGCAATCACAAGCAGTTCAGATCGCTAGCCAATACGGCTTCAGGCGCGATAAATTCAAAACGAAAATAATTTTACAGTTGGGGTCACCACATTGTGGGGAATTGTATTAAAGGAGTCGCCACATCGTGGGGAATTGTATTAAAGGGGTCGCAGCACTATAAAGGTTGAGAACCACTGGACTAGAAGGTTTCCAAGGTTCTTTCCAACTCTATTATTCCAGTCTAATCTTATCTCTGAGGCTGGGACAATAGATCAGCCATAGAAACCCACTTATTTATGCCCTGTCCTGCACTGCTCAGACATGAGAATGGAAACTAAGATTAAAACAAAAGGGGTCTCTCTCTTGCATGTTACCGCATAGCTGGCCAACGTTTGACTTGCTGTTATCTTGGTCAGGTATGTTTTTTTTTCCTTCAGACTTATTTCTCTACTCTGCTCTTCCTATGTTCAGCAAAACATATCTTGGTATAAAAAGTACTGAAATTTTTCCAGCTTGCTGCATCAATAATATCTATGTGTTTATGAGAGTCCCTTGATTAAGAGCCTTTGATTTCCTACACTGCCTATTCCCACCTCAGTTCTCCAGTGTTTCTTTTGCCTCTTTGGATGTCTCCTGTCTTCTGCAATTGGCTTTTAATTCTTGCAACTACTGAGAGACCAGTTCCATCACTTCCTCTCAACTGTGAGTTTGAAGCAGCCATTAGGTCAACTCTGGGAGTTGAAGTCCACAAGTCTTAGAGGGCAGTAAAGCACTATGAAGTGATATATAAGCCTTAAATACTATTGCTACTATACCAGGCTGCAGCAGAAGCTAGAAAGCCTGGTCCTCCCAAAGAGAAGTCCTGCCTTGTAGTACATAGGATGCTGCCGCATGATGAAACTGTAGTTCCCTTAACCATGTTCAGTAGCCTTTTTTTTAATGATCATGAATTTTGTTTTAAGATGATTTTAAAGCAGTTACCTTGATTATTGTAAGATACAATGTTACAGGTTATAGTTCATTTTTTACAAATTTTTATTAATAATTTATTTTTAAAAAAGCATGCAAACTAACACAACCCTACAAAAAGAAAAAGCATTTTAACTTCCCAAATAGAGTTGTAAAGTTTCTACATAGTGATTCTATTGTATTATATTAAAAATTAACCCAAGGCTGTCCTTAGGCTGTGAAGTGTGGTATTTTCTTCAATAATCCATTCTGAGTCGACTGATTTATGCCATTGTAAAGCCTGTGTAACCAGTACCCGTATTTTCATTATTTATTTTCATTATAGAGAGAGGTTTTAAATGTTGTGGAATCCCAAAAGAACTATTTTTTTTTCTCTCAGAGCGTATGCATATTGTGTAAGTGGGCATGCTTATTGGAATGTCCTCCTTTTGGTATTAGGTAAATAACTGTGGGTTACATACACCTTTTCTTTCCCTATTTCAAATTTGGTGATTAGTTACCTATCATCTAATTTGAAACAGTGAAACAATTGTGAGGTCTGTTTTATTTTTTGTTCTTATAAGAGCATGAAAGAGGTTGCATTTACAAATTTTGGATTATTTTTGGAACTACTTTTAATTAAATCTCTATAAGTATTGGCCTTAACAATTCTATATGGTTACTATTTAAAAACTATTAAGAATTCAGTTGTTAATATGTAATAAAAAGTATCCTTCCTTCTTTATTTCAACAGCCTTACTAAACGTCTACCAAAAGTTGGAGAAACCATACATGGGTATAAATTTTTCACTGGCTTTGGGGGGAAAGGTGCCAACCAGTGTGTTCAGGCAGCTCGGCTTGGGACTAAAACCTCAATGATCTGCAAGGTAAGCTCTGGTTTATTGCTCTAATATTAATGCAGTTCATTTTAGCAATTAACAGCTGTCTTATCCAAGACAAAAACAAATCCTAAACAGAGTATGTGTATTCTATTCTGGATGAAGATTAGTACAATAACTGACGTGCATAAGAGCACCAGCGTGCCTACTGTCCCTGTCCTAATGTTCCCTTTAATTGTATTCATTTTATGTTTTCAATTCATGCTTATACTTATGTGTATTATTTAATATGTATTCAAATAAATAAATAAATAAATAAATAAATAAATAAATAAATAAATAATAAAATAATAAAATAATAAAATAAATAAATATAGGGATAGGCAAACGATGTACTCTGTGCAATCTAGGACTGCGATAGCATCCTGTGATCAAGCTTCTAAAATTTTAAAGTTGGTAGTGTTACTATACAGGTAATACTAATATATTTTTCAGGATCATGACATGTTAAATTAATGTATCAGTCTATTCTGCATCTTTCCAAATACACAATACAAAGTACCAGTTTTGTATTTTTGAAAGAGAAAGATCAACATTTTCTAAATCAGTTAATTGAGCTTAATTATGGAGAACATGAAATGTTTGCAAATATTTTTCCCCATAGGAACAAAGTCATTTTATTCTAGTGTCTAGCTACTCCTTTTTCTGCTTTCTCTTTTCTACTAGAACAGGGGTGTCAAACTCAAGGCCTGGTGTGGGGCGGATTTGGCCACAGGGTGCTTAGATCTGGCCCATGGGGCTGCCCTGGAAACAGCAAAGGACCAGCCTGCAGTGCGTGGCCCTCCCGAGCTCCGTTTTCACTGCCAGTGGGTTGCAGGAGACCATAGCAGCCAAAAAAAGAGCAGGCGAGGGCCGTGGGGGGGGCCCTCCTGAGCTCTGTTTTCAATGTCAGAGGTTTGTAGGAGGCCATAGCAGCCAAAAACGCAGCTTAGGAGCCCATTTTCGCTGTCAGGGTGCTCGGGCCACCACAGGCACCGCCAACATGAGTGAAGTCGACCTGGCCACACTCACCATGGTCAAGTCCACCCTAGCTCCCTGAGGTCAAACACAACCCTGATGCGGTCTTCAATGAAATCGAGTTTGACACCCTTTACTAGAACCTAAAGGTCCACCAACTGGAACTATGGGCAAAGCAATGAATCAGAATAGACAATACTTGAGAAATAGTATAAATTCATGTGTGAGATTGTCATAAAGTACTTTCTTTGTTTCATTGTAATGGTTATATTAAATCCAGCCATTTTGATATGTAACTCTGATTTATGGCTTAGCATGATTCCTGATCTCAAATTGTTGTGGTTTATTAAGCAAACCATAACTTAATGCAGTGTATCAATCCAGTTAGTATAATTGAGCACATAGAGAAGACTTAGAACATTTTTCAGTATCAAAACTGAATTCATGGTTGTCTCTTAAGACAAGGGTCCCCATCCCCAGTTCACGGATTATACCAGTCCCTGGCCAATTGGGAACCAAGCCGCACAAGCAGCAGATGAGTGTGCAAAGCTTCATTTGCGCAAGAAGCAAACACAGGTGCACAACCTCCCCCTGCCACCGCCGCTGCCTGTCCACAGAGTTGGAAAGGTTGGGGACTGCTATCTTACGGGATAGGCATTGCAGTCTAATTCCCAGAGAGGTTTTTTTTTTGTTATTTTCACGGATATCCAAAGACACACAGAACAGTCGTTGATATAAAATGTAGATAAATAAGTGTGCTTTTTCAGAAGTAGATATAAAGGAATTCTATTTATAATTAACTGAAAGTTATTTCAGTTTTGCCCACCAGCTTCTCTTAGTGTACCATGTTATAACAATCATCCGTGATTTCAACTGAAGGATTTATTCAATGGAACCCTTAATAAAATGTTGCCATGTGATATACACTGCCCAGAACTTCAGGGCTTCCATTTCATACCCTTTTTACTTGACCTCATTTTACAGTGTTTTGTTTTGTTTTGTTTTTTTCCCTGACATTCAGCACTTGATGACTGCTGTGCATCCTCTGCCATTACTAAACTGTGCATAGATAGGATTCTCCCCTGGGTTCATTCTTTAAGAAATATTTTCCATGTCTATCATTTCAGAGGTCATGGAGTGTATTATGTTGTTTAATTTTCTTTGGTTCTATAACTAACTGTATCTTCAATAAATCTTAAATTTTGTGATTTCATCGTCAAAGATATTAAATGCATAGTTGGAAAATCTAGACTTCTCATTACATATTTTTAAATACTCTGTAACATTTTATTGATTAAAAATTATTTTTATTTAAATTACGTGACTGTCCAATTTCAATGTACGGTACTTTTAAATGCACTCATTCCAGAGAGAAATGGAGTTGCTCTCCCAGTCTTCAGTGCTATATTTATATAGAGGGGAGGACTCCCTACTGGATTCAGTACTTCTTGCTTCTGAGGAAGATGTTAAAAAGGGGATTTAATCATGTTATAAAGTCAATGATATCTTATGATTTAAGAATGAGTTGTAGCAACATTGAGGAATATAAAGGTCCTGTTTCTAAAATATGACAGTGGAGAAATATAGAATAAAATTTTATTGGCTTTAAAAACAACCAGTCCGTTTTTATTCTTGCATATTCAGAATATTTGCATTTTGAAGTATTTTTAATCCCTGCGAAGCAGATATTTCAGGGGTTATCTCCAGGGCTAATGGAAGCTCTACAACATGGAAATTCACATCTTGCCCATCCTCGAGAATGTTGTCCAAGATGAGCTGGGTAATCTGAAATATGTAACGTTGTTTATTTTTGCTCTGTAGGTTGGGAAGGATTCTTTTGGTAATGACTACATTGAAAACTTTAAAAAAAATGGGATTCCAACAGGTATCTTCCTTATTTTAATTCAGAACCAAATTATATCAATCACTATATTCTGACAATATGATTTGCAAAGTTCTCCTCAATGAGAAAATGAATAGAGTAGTAAACAAACATCTGCCATTCTCCATGTTTTTTTCTTCTGTTCTGTTGTGTGCAATTCTCAAAGACTGTTTGGAAAAGTCCCTGCAGTTTTCTTGGCAAGGTTTTTCAGAAGTTTTTTTTTTTTTCTTTTAAGATTTTTTTTTATGCTGCCATTATTATTTTTGTAAATAACTCAAGGTAGCGAATATACTTAATATTCCATCTTCCTCCTATTTTCTCCAACACCAACCATCCTGCAAAGCGAGTTGGCCTGAGAAAGGTTGGCTGGATCAAAGTCATCTAGTCAGCTTTCATATTTGATTTTTTTAATATATATTTGTATTAGTTTGCCATTGCCTTTTTCCTAGCATTGTGAAAAAGTAACTAGGTCAAGATCATCTAAGCTGGCTTTGTACCCAAGGCAGGACTAGACCACACAGTCTCCCAGTACCTGGCTCCTTCATAATGACTAGAATTCAGTTAAAGCAACTGCCAATATAACACAGATGAAAAAATACTTCTTCTTACAAAACGTTTAGACTTGATTCAACCACTTGGTTACCTCACAGCTTATTAAACTGTCAGGTAAATGGATTTAACACCTGTATTGTGGTGTAGCATATAAATTATGTTGTATGAGGGCTGTGATAGGAACCAGCAATTCCCATGGCAAAGATGGCTGTTACATAGAACAGCCATTCAGCTTCAGGGCCACTATGTGTCATATAAAATATCTGTTAATTCAGAAAAAAAACAAGCAAGCCTTGTGGAGGGTCCTTGATGCTCTCTGAGCTTGGTTGTTTTATTGCAGACATTTCATTATCCATACTAGTGATGATTTAAGAAGTCATGTGTCAAGCCCTCTAAGAATGGTAATCTCTGGAAACAATAACCATTTGAGTTTCTGAATAGACCTTTGTAGCTAGTTGAGTAACATAACAATGTTGAAAGCTTATCAAAGCAATTTTCCCATTCAATTTACACCTAGTTGCTCAGTGTCTTTCTCACGTTTCTCCCTCGTCCTTTTTTTTTTTGGAAATATAGTAGTTCTGCCTTCCTGGGTTCTGTTAGGCATTCCATCATACCTTAAGTTTAAACATCAAGATCGCAATACTAGTAATTGATATGTTCTCACTGGCTATCAGAAATCAGCTGTTGAGTTTAAGGCTTCATTTAGTTCAGGGCTGTCAAACTCCCGGCCCACGGGCCAGATGCGTCATGCACTGGCCACACCCATGCCCGGTTTAGCAAAGGGGAAAAAAGTCCTGATACATCATGTGTTACCACTGTGACGACGTGATTTTGACACCCTTGATCTAGCTGAACTGTGGATCTTCTGCCAAGTCTAGCCAAGGAATCAAGCTAAGTAATGAAGTGTTAGGAAATGCGTAATTTACTGCCAAATTCTGGTTGGGGGGACATGACAGCCATTAGTTAAGTGATTTTAGAAGAAATTTTACAAATTCATGAAGCATATTTTTCTCTACACAAAATTGAGAGAATCTATATCCCGCTATTTATTGATAGAGGGCAGTTCTCATTTTTCTTATTTACCAGGCACATCAGGGGATGTTAATGGGAAATTGCAAGCTATGGAAGGCAAAGCTTCCCCATCTATGGTCTGTAGCTATTACAAAAATATATAAATGGAATCTGTCTTATAGATGAAATATTCCTCAGAATGTAATTTATAGAAAGGTAAAAATTTGAACAGGCTATAGATACTAACGTGACTTCCAGGAAGGATTTGGCTAGACATTGTTAAATTTAGGTCAAAATCCAATTTTAAACTATTTTCAACACATTTGTGCAGAGTAAACATACTTCCAGATAAACATGGCTAGGAATGTACTATTTTACTCTAATGCAGCCAAGGCTTTACAAGGGTTACTCTGTTTCCTGAACTAAAGGAGTCACTTTATGGGTAATGTTTTTCCCAATAAGCAGAGCAAATTCACAGTGTTTTAACCATGACTTTGACATGTATGTCTATGTGAATAACAAGTGTACTACAGCTGCCAGTAATAACTGTACTAAATTTAGATCAGTTTTTTTCCCTGAAATACCGAATTAGCCACAATTAATTAATCTTGAGCTTGTGTTTGCTGTCATGTGGGTGTAATTTAGCATTTATGTTTCCCGCTTCTGGCATTGGTATTCATTATTAACATTTTAAACGCCAGCTGTTCAGCTGTAATGTTTGCTGATGTAACTCACTAATTTGTATATTTGCTGAAAGATCTCTACAACTTTTTTCTTTCTTACCTTAGAATTTGTAAATCAGACAGAAGATGCTGCAACAGGAGCTGCTTCTATCATGGTCAATAGTGAAGGTACATATCAAGGAATAAGCTGAATTTTCTTAGATTTGAATTAGGTATGATGAGATTTTAATTTTGTCAAGTTTCAATTTTTAAAGATATATCCAATGGAATTTTCCCACTTTGCACATCTATATCATTGAGCCCAGAAGCAAATACACATAAGCTGTGTTCTGTATCATTAAACTTTGGATGGCATGTTGTTTTTTTCTCTGTCTCAATTATTTCATATGCTTTATATAGAACGACTCAAAGGAAGCAATGTAAACTGCTTAAGCTTTTACAAAGTTCTGCAAACCCATTCATCTCTTAACTAAAGAAGGATTAGTGACAGTCCTCTGCCTCATATACCCCATGATCAAATTCAGTAGCACTGTTTTCTTTTCATTTTGCTGAAAATGATTACACCTGGTTATTGTGTGTTGTGATTTTTGATCAGGAATGATGATCAATTATGCCTGGGAACCCCACTAGATTTTTGGACAAACATGGCCACAGAAATAAAAGAAAGATCCATTCTAAATGAGAATAACATTATAATGTAATTTATATTATAATACTATATAATGTAGTATTACATTACAATACTACACTGGAGAGACAATGTCTTCAGTGGCTGAGTTTTAGAGCTTCTCATATCAATTTGTTAAAATAGTTTCATAGCATAGTTCTTGGACATTGGAGGACACTGAAGCACCAGCTTATTGCTCATAAATACCATCATTTAACTTCCTGACACCTTTCTATATATTGAGAGCCCCTTCAACTTGGAAATCTGGGCAAACTTGTTTCAGCTTAGCTGTATCTTTTGCTATTAATTACTAATTGCAGTTCAAAGAAGTCAGTCTTATTTTTCCATACACGCAGACGCTTGTGCGCAAAAGTCTTAAGTGCAAACTGGGAGTTGCAGTGGCTGTAAAAGAGTGACAAGTGAGATTAAAGAATGGAAGTGAAGAAAGTTCTCTGGATGTAATATTAGCTTAACGAACTTGGTGGCTGATACAGATTGCAGACTAGAAACTGGCTTTTTCCATCTTGGCATCTGGTAAACACAGAAGAGTTTTCACACACAGCTATTTCCAGAACTCAGCTCTGGGTGTTGAACTGCTGTTTGTTAATTTGCTTATTTTTTGCCACAGGGAAAAATGGTTTGGAAAGTACTTCATAGTGTGACAATTGTAAATAATTGTCTTTGAGCTTTTTCCAGTCTGATGCTCCCTAGAAATGTTTTGAATTCAGTTCCCAGAATCCTCCAGCCAGTATGGAATAGTAATGTGGGGACAAGTATTTCATTTGTGTTTGTTTTTTTTCTAATTCTCTTTCCTATGCTTTTTTTTTCATATTTTACATTAGCATGTCTATCCTTATCTTTAAAAATAAGAAAGAAGATTATAGAGGTAGCTCCGTATCTTAAATTAGGAGATTATAACCCACTAATTGAAGATCAAAGATCTAGATTCGGGTTTAATTTCTAGAATCCTGGGTATCTCAATCATTATTTATGCATACCTACTATTGTTTCAGTTCTCCTATGTATCTGAAGGAATAAGTAAAAAAAAATCATTTGACAAAGATGTCAAATAAAAATAGATTTCACATCTAATACATTTATAGGACTGTGAATGATCTGACAGTAATGAATAGGGTGAGAAACGGATGAGAGTTACAACCTGACCAAAAGAAAATATTTTATGCATCCAGTATTCTATCATGAGAGATTGTTGATAGTCCCTAGTTCTGAAGCTTCATGAAAACTCTGTATAAATAATTTATCAATGACCATAATAACTAAAAAATGAAGTCTAGTGGATGAAAGAAAATGCCCCAACTGAAAGACCCTTGGCATAAATATTGGGGGTTAGTTATCTCTATGTGATAACTATTAAATAAAAGTATTTAGAAAACATTATAAACAATGACAAAAAATGGCATGCACCCTTATCACTATCGCTGACCACAAACAACAAAAAACAATGAAATTTGTAAAACATTACCACAGAAAATTAGGGGAGGGATGAAAAATTTCAATAATGTATATATAAACCACATATCTGTTCCATGTTATAACATTTCCCCATTCATGATGGGGAACTTCATTTAGAACTTCAAAAAGAAATTCTATGGCCTTAAGGTAACCATTCCATCTACTTTATCTCTTGTACTATCCCTTTGGTAATGCACCATTAATAGCAGTCTTTCAAAATACTACTAAATGTAATTTTCTGAAAATTTCAGAAAGTATGCTGCCCATCCTGAAACTTTAGGTTGGCATTTTTATGTTGGGCAATCTTTCACTGAATATATCTGGCAGGGAGAAAAATGTGGGCTTTCGCCAACATTGCTTGGAAAATTAAATTCCTCTGTGAGAATGAGCATTACATCATTATTCCCATCATTGTATTGGCGGGAGGCACATTTTGAACCTAAGACACTCTGAAGTTTAATTCCGAAGGAATGTTTGCAAAGTAGAGCTTTACAATCCATAATCACATAGCTACTTATGATTTGAAAGGCCTGCTTTAGAATTTGACTGCAGCAAGTAGTTGAAAAATAACTTTGAATGTTGAGCAGTTTACTCATGAATATTGTCAAGAACTACACTGTTGGCAAATGCATCTGCTGCACAATCTGCACAAGTAAGAATAAGCAAATTCATTCTAGAACAGATATAATTCCACAAATGCCAGTATACTGGGGTTTTATTTCTTGTTACTAGAAGATTCCCTTGGGATATACATGGTTCAGATGCCAAAGCTTAGGAAGACATTGCTGTCATAATTATTTCAGCAACTGCCTTAACAGCTTTAATCTCAACGAGTCCTTGGAGGAGAACAAAAGAGTCATCTTGTGCAAGTTATATTCTAATACAGGTAGTCCTTGGATTATATCTGCAGTTGAGATTGGGATTGCCATTGCTAAACAATATGGTCATAAAACATGATGTCACATGATCATATCTTTTAGTGACAATACTCTGAGGCAGTTCAGTTCCCATTGTAATCCCAAAACATGCCTCTCATTAGGCAGGAAGAAGCAGGAATCTCAGGTAAAGAGTACAGATATGCCATGTGGCAGGGTGGAGAGGCCAGTACAGGCAACACATGAGTGGTAAGAACCTGGGAAGAGCACTGGTGTGGACTGCACATGGGCAGATGTGCTGCAGATGGGAGAAAAAGTTGGAGCAACTTACCGGAGCAACTGTTGATCTTCTCTGCCAGCTTCCCCATTGAGTTGCTTATGGGAAACCAGCAGGAAAGGTTGCAAATGGCCATCATATGACTGCAAATCCCTCCAATGTCATAATCTTGAGCTAGGCACATAAGTGCCTGAATCACATGACTCTGGGGGTACTACAATGGTCGGAATATTGAGGACTGCTAGTATATCCACTTTTTTTTAGCACCACGTAATTTTGAATGGTCACTGAACAAATGGATGTAAACTGAGTACTACCTGTACTTCAAAGTCCATTTTAGTATGATTAAGGCCATAGTGTATTTCCTAGAGACAGTGATAAGTGGGCTGTTATGGCACTGAAATCCTCTTCCCTGGTGTTATGGAGATTTTAACCATACAATTACTATCAGATGGTTTTATCTGCCTTAATACTGCAATTTGGAACATTACTGCTATAGAGAAGCTGGAGTTGTTGGGAAGAACTCAGTCTGGCAGGGGAGGAGTTAGGCTGGAGTCACTGTACAATCCCAAAAGGCCTAGAACTGATACACACAGCTCACCCCAAGTTCCTTGGCATCTTATCTAATTGTTCCCAAGAGTAGGCTGAAGAGATTCCTGTATTATAGGCAGAATATTATACATGTGGGTCTGGTTGTTTGCGCCCAACAGGAATACAACCATTCCCCCCAAAAAAACTTGGGGTTGGTTTTTGGACTTTTATTAATCAATAGGGTTGCATTAGAACAACCTATACCGTACATGATGTTTTCCCAAAATCACAGCCTTTTCTGAAGCTCTTTCCCGTTTCCTGCTATAATTTAACAATATTGTGTGCATCTCAAGGTTGTAAAATGAGACAAAACTCACTTAACCACAGCTTTGCTTAGCAATGGAAATTTTGAGCTCAGTTGTGGTCATCAGCCAAGGACTAACTGTACTTTATGTCCAACATGACACAAATCTTATATGGCTTCATAAAAAAACAAAAATCCAAACTTATGGTAGTTGTGGAACTTAAGGTATACCATGTTTTTTTAAAAGGATAACTTGCAAACATTCAATATTTTCTTTATCACATACAACTGCCTTGTTCTTTGATACTGGTTTTTAGATCTACATTCCTTATTGCATCAATCAGTCAAATTGTCAGCAAACATGGTATTTTTTGCATATAAATCTAAACCCATCTCAATTTTGAGATACCACAAGTGCAATGAAACCTTAGTTTTACCCTGGCCTTCTCACCACTTCTCTGTGTAAGCTAGGATTTCTTACATACACAGCCCTTGAAAACGTACATGCTATTAACTTTATAGTACTGAAACAGCCTATTAAGAATCATATATGCCATGGTGTCAAGAAAATACATTTTATGTTCAGCTTTCATCATTCAAAAATTTCACATTTATTTTTAGGAGAAAACTTTATTGTAATCGTTGCGGGAGCAAATTTACTTCTGAATTCCAGTGATTTAAAAAAGGCTGCTCATGTCATCGCTGAAGCCAAAGTGATGGTTTGCCAACTTGAAATAATCCCAGCGATTTCTTTAGAAGCATTAAAAATGGCTCATACCAATGGAGGTAATCTAATAATACAGATTAATTGTTTGCTTCATTCCACGAATGGTTTCAGTAATATTCTTTTAATGTAGCGTTGTTTCAAAATCATTTTAAACATGGTGATGCCAAGCTTAGTGACCTAATTCCAGGCACTAGCGATATAATTTAATAAAACAATTGGGCCTGTGAAGAACAGTTGAAATTTCAATTGAATTGGCATGAACCTGGTACCATGTGTGAATCTTGCTCTTGTTTCTTTTTTTTTAACCTATTGAGTGCAATTTCTGATCAAGCCAGAGCAGCAAATAACTTCCTTAGCAGAAGAAAATGATTTAAGATCATTCAGGGAAATGGATCCTCATTCTGTGTCTCTGGTAATGCAAGATGCCTTGGGTATACCACGTCTCCTTTGCCTGCTGTCAATTGATACCAAGCACCGTCTTTATCTGAAAGGAAAACATTTTTGAATTTAAAAGGATTTTTTTTTCAATAATTCAGTTAGACAGAAATAAACTTTATATCTTCTATTATCATATTCTGAGATAATCATCCCAATTTATAAATCTAAATTCTTTGAGTCAGAAATTGAGGGATTTTTATTTATTTATTTATTTTGGATAAGCATAATCTCTAGAACATTTATTTCACTGGCTCATTTATTTCAGCGATTCAAAACATCAAACAAGTATACCTAGCACTTGGGTATGCACAAAGTGGCTCATTTCTTTAAAAATGATCACTATAAATCTGAATGTTAATCTGTAAAATGCTAGAAAATTCTTTGTTCTGGGTGATTGACTGGTAGAAGAAAAGACACTTAATTCTCCCATTCTTCAGGGATCTGTGTAAATGACAATAACCCCAAATTCCATTGCACGAACATAAAATATATTTGCATTTAATGCAGGAGATTACTTCTTCAGTAGAAATCATATATAGAAGCCTGTCCCATATACCAGGAAACCTCTGTCCATCTCTGAAACATGTTGAATGGCCTTGTATAATGAAATCACTGTAAACCCTTTGCTAATACAGAAACAATCTTTAAAATCCTCACAGCTGGAGAGTGTTACTGGCACTTCCTTTCTTTTAGTCTGCTGATTCTCATGTTTAATGCAGTAGTTTATGTTCGGAAGCACACTAGACTATGTGTGTTTAACAGATGCGCACCCAGATGCGAAGCTCAGAAGAAAAAAGGGAAAGGGGGGAAACAAGCTTGTGGCTATAAACCTTCTTGTTCCCATACGCTTGGGTTGTTTTTTTAAAACTACAGATCGATAGTCTTATGCTTGCTGAAGTACAGATAGTCCTCGACTTACAACAGTGACCATTTTGAAGTTATAACGCCACTGGAAAAAGCAACTTATGACCGTTTTTTCACGCTTACGACTGTTGCAGCATGCACATGGTCACATAATCAAAATTCAGATGCTTAGCAACTGATTCATACTTATGATGGTCACAGTGTCCCAGGGTCATGTAATCACCTTTTGTAATCTTCTTACAAGCAAAATCAGTGGGAGCCAGATTCACTTAACAACTACCTTACTAACTTAAGACCTGAAGAATTCACTTAACAAATGTCTCACTTAGCAATGGAAATTTTGGGCTTAATTGTGGTCATAAATCGAGGATACCTGTATCATTGCCCCACTAGTAGTCATTAAAGATGTCTGTAACAGCTTTGCTGTGGCTTCTTGCCTTTCTTTGATTGTCCTGATGCCAAAACATTGTATTAACTCTTGATATATCAATCTCATGGCAGTATATTGATAAGAGCACCATTCTGTGGGTCACTTTATTTTTATTTTTTTACATTTACTAAGTTAAAGTGAACCAGAACAATAGTGCAGTTACCAAAATGAGTTCAAGTGGCACCATGATAGATCTGGGCTTCTTAACAGATTCTAAAGAATCCCATTGCTCCAGCACCAGTGGAAGTAGCACCAAGCTAATTACAAAATACATTGGTGATCAATAATTGTAGACTGTGTTTGAGTAACTGCTTAGGCTCTGTTTGGTTTCAAAGCTTCCCAAGTTTTATATTCCTTTCAATCATGAGAATACTAGGTCCATTTGTTGAAAGGGAAGGGAAGGAAACCACTTCAGTATCTGGTGTTATTATTTTAATTTTAAACAAGGGGAAAGGTTTCCCCCCGCCAAATTCTGATGCAACTCTTTTTAACATAAAGTGTTGGAATGACGCAGAAAGACGGGGAATATGATGCCTACGGGTATGCATGCTATCCAATCCTGCAGTGATTTGGATTTTGCATTTTTGTTTTGTTTTGCCTACCATACTTGTAAACTCCCACTGACTTATTCCCTGGGTCAGTAGTCCATTATTGGAAAAGAGGTTTCCTCCCCTTTTACAGTTTTGCAGATTCCTGGAACTTAAAGGTGAGGTAACTGGAATAAAAATGATCCTCTGGGTTTTTCTCATCTAGGAATGTCTATTTGTCTGTGGTTCATATCTTTCCCTTCAATCTGAGGCCTTCTAACTATAATGAGAATGAAGTTCCAGAATTCCCTGCAGAAAAATGCAAAACACAGTCCTAATACATCTGGGAATAATCTTGTGTTTTGTTCTTTGTTGAAATTCAGTTAACCTAGTATATGCATATCTGAATTTAAATCGACAGCAACAAGAATCTATCTTATGATTCTGAAAAATATAGTCTTCAAGAAATGCTAATAAGTAGTAATTTATATTTTTTCAAATTCAGCCAAGCCTTTGTTTTCTTTTTTCTTTTTCTTTCATGACAGAGGCATGATTATAATACTTAACCTATTCTCCTGAAATCCTTAACTAATTCAATATCATTGCACTACCAATGCTTTACAGAAAACACAGTATTTTGCTTAGATTGTTTATGTCAGCAAGTAATTTGTGTATCTAGGGGAAATGTAGAGCTGAAAATGCTGTAGGCATTATAACAAATAATGTTTGTTGAATTGTAGGCATTTATATTTCAGCATTATGTGATACGACTTTTACAGAATTTTCCATTCTCTTGCAGTGAAGACTTTATTTAATCCTGCTCCAGCAATTGCTGACCTAGACTCACAATTTTACACTTATTCCGACATCATCTGCTGCAATGAAAGTGAGGTAAATATCATCAGGGAGACTCTGAAGAAATAAAACATTGAGAGTATTATAGTACAAGTAATGAATTCAGACTGTGAACATTTTGATTTTGATTTCCATTGCATGGCTAGATCCTGAAAGATCTCTGTCAACTGCACATTGCCCAGAGTGTCTTTTCAGAGAGGGAACAAATTAATTTTGTGCTGTCACTCTAAACCTCCTGTACATTTTGTAAGCTATTTCATTGAAAGTAACGTTTATATAAGTAGTCCTCACTTAACCACACTAAATGGGACCAGCTATTCTGTCACTGAGCAGTGCAGCTGTTAAACGAAACATCACTTGAGCACTGAGCTTAGCAACAGAAGTTCTGGCAACGCCGGTTATTGTCATTGAACAAATCTCATACATTCCTTATATGAGGACTATTTCATGCCATTTCTTTTGCACCTGTGCAGCCAGGGCGGGTCTCCTTACCTTCTTTCACATGCCAGCTTAGTCCTTCTTTTGTGCGCTGACCAGGACCTCCTTTTCTTTACTAGCTGGATCCTTCTTTTGTAGTCAGTACTGTTGGGAGCTTTTGTGCACTGGCCAGGTCCTTCTTTTCTGAAAGGAGACCCTGGCTGGCACGCAAAAGGAGGACTCAGCCAATAGGGATACATAGCAGGGCACTCACCTATCACCTGTCTGCCTGCAGAAATATCCACAATGCTTCCTCCATAAGTGGCCAGGATAATGAGCCCAATGGAGGGAAGGGAAGGGAAGGCAACAGGTCAGATGAAGTGGGGAGGAATGGTGGCAGGGAGGGTAGTTTAAATGTGGGCAGGCCTGAATTTTGTTCATTGTTCGTAAGTACTTACATTTAGTGCCATTGTAACTTTAAACAGTTGCTGAATGAATAGTTGTTAACCAAAGGGTATTTGTAGTGAGCTGCTGTCTGTTAGAAATCTATGTCTTGCCTCCATACTGTTTTCTCAAGTCCAGACAAGAAATCCATATCCAAGTCTAGCTCCTTAGCTCCTATAGCTTCTGTGAATGGAGAAGTGCTCTGTTGATTATACAAACAACACATAACATTTTTAAATGAAAAGAAACAGAAAGTTCCGAGCTTTTATGTCTAGTCTTCACACAAACCCAATTGGAAAGCTTTTGAACTTTTCAAAACTTTATTTACACAGTTTTGTTGTTCAAACAGATTCAGTGGTAATTTCAAGCAGAACTCGGAATTTACCAGAAGAGTCTTCCATATATTGCTGTTTCTGTTGAAAGAGAAATAGTTTGCCGCACAGCCAGGCCTCACGTATCTAAAATGTTCTGATGGCAAAATGTACTTATATTGAAATAAATATATTTTATTTATATAAAATAGGAGTGGGGTGGGGAAAAGAACTGCTTTGCCAGTCATCCTTTTAAAATATTTGTGAAAATATCATTCAGAGTTTGTCAAAACTAGTTTTCTAGTTGAAAAGAAATAGAAATGTGTGCCCCATTATCAGTGCAAAGTGTAAATTTTCTGACAGGTGTCCTACTAAATTAGTGCAATGTAAAAGAAAATGTCTATTTTTGATTGGCTGATAAGAGAACTCCCCATCTAATGACATGGGTATTATTTATCATATCCACATCAGCCCCGTATAATCAGTTTGTGACATTCTGAATCCTTGAAAGCATCAAATCTTGAAAATACTTTCATGTGAGGAATATCACATCAATACTAGATAAAATACATGCTTCATAGTGTTGGTCTGCTGAGTATTGTCAGTGCTTTGACAACCACAGATACTCTGTATTCTAACACATTTTGTTCTTTACACATTTTTGTGCTAGGATGAAGGAACGCTAGAGGTTGGATATCAATGGCCTATCTACCCACAAGGGATATTTCACATGCTGTGCCTTTTAGATATGTTTAATTTATTGCTTTAACAATAACCTTTATTTGTGCGGTTTTAATTCTCTATACACAGTTCATGCAAATGTATATTGTATGTTTATCAGGTCCTGACTTTTTTTGCTTAGCTTGTCATTTGTTTTTTTTTTCTCCTTCTCTTTTTCCCAGAAATGATCAAGCCTGTTGAAACTAGCTTGTTAATTCACTGTGCACCAGATGTAGCATAACTTAATCCCTGAGGTTTGCCCTGGAATGTGCTGGTTCTCTTTCTCCTTAATACTTTTAATGAAAGAAATGCAAAATAAGAAAATCAAATTTAGGGCCTGTTTGAAAGCCAAACTTCAGGCTGTGCGTTTCTAAATAATTTTAAACTGAAAGGAAAATTGTTACATCATCAGTTTTTTTAACTTTGCACAGTACAGGTAGTCCTTGACTTAAAACAGTTCATTTAATGACCATTCGAAGTTACAACAGCATTAAAAGAAGTGTCTGATGACTGTTTTTCACACTTACTACTGTTGCAGCATCTCCATGGCAACTGGTTCATATTTATGACTGTTGCAGTGTCCCAGGATCATGTGATCATCTTTTGTGAACTTCTGACAAGCAAAGTTAATGGGGAAGCTAGATTCACTGAACAACTGTGTTACTAATTTAATAATTGCAGTAATTCACTTAACAACTGTGGCAAGAAAAGTCGTAAAATTGGGCAAAACTCACTTAACATATTTCTCAATTCGCTTAACATATTTCTAAATTCTGAGCTCAGTTGTGATCATAAGTCGAGGACTACCTGTAACACAGTGGGAGAGAAAACATAAGTGTGTGTACTTTAAAGGCATTCAATCTCAAAATTAAAAAGCAACATGGAGGGTGGATGGATACATGTCTGTATTTAACAGACAATAAAACACATTTCTCTTATTCAAATAAAATGTGAACGTAAATACTATTTAAAGAGGGGCAAATTCATTTGATCTATATTTTAATATTTAAAAGACTTGGTTATTCTTGAGGACATGCACTCTTCCAAATGTCATGTCACACTTATCCAGAATGTGCAAAAGCCATATATTAGACAAAACTGTCTCCAGAAATGCATGCATTAGAAAAACTATTGGCAAAAGGCCTATGTTACGAGAAAACTATTGCAAAATTAGAAGTCCATAAAATGTGCTTGAATAAATACACATATTTTTGTGAGGAAGTTTTAAAGGTAGTATGTGCACACAAATGCAGAAATGCAAGAGAACAAATATTTGTTAGATTTATACCTTGCCTTTCATTCAGGAGCTCAGGATAGCGTTCATTGCTCTCCTTCTTTTTTTTCCTACAGACACAATTCTGTGAGGTTGGCTAGACTAGATTGAGAGTGACTGATTCAAAGTCATCTAGTTGAGCTGCTTGAAGAAATTGAAATATTACATAAAACTATTTTGGCCAAGACGTATGAAACTATTTAATCATGGCTCATGATCCAGAATATACAAGAATTCAACACAGCTTCTAAATATTGAATAAACCATACATATTTGGTTCAAATGTAAAGAATAATTTTATGTACGCCATACTTTTTGGAGTATAAGACACACTTCCCCCCCCACAAAGAGGGTGGAAATGTTGGTGCATCTTATATACCGAATACAGCCATTTTTGGCTGCTCGAAATCCCGCCCCACTCGTCCTGTTTTTGCCAAAAAACAGCCCCATTTTTCGCAAAAACAGGGCCTGCAGAGGGTTTGGGAGGCATGCAGAGTGCTCTTGGGGCGTGGGGAGGGCAAAAACACGACTCGTGGGGGGTTTGGGATGGCAAAAACAGGGCCGTTTTTCGCAATAACTGCATTTTTGCCTTCCCCAGCCCCCAAGAGCACTCTGCAGGCCTCCCAAACCCTTTGCAGGCCCCATTTTTGCAAAAAATGGTTCCATTTTCATGAAAAACAGGCCTGTTTTTGGCCTCCCTAACCCCCACATGTCGCATTTTTGCCCTGCCAGCCCCAGGAGCACTCTGCAGGCTTCCCAAACCTTCTGCAGGCCCCGTTTTTGCGAAAAACGGGCCTGTTTTTGGCAATGTCTGCATTTTCAGTTTAAGTGTTTGGTTTGCAATGAGAGCATTGCATTGCCAGAAATGTTATTTGGAATCTTACATAGATTAGTTTATTTCTTTAAACATTTGTTCATTTCCCTTTAAATGTTTTATGGGGAGTTTAACTATTTTTTTAAAAAATCTGCTATGCCTCCTGCTATTGTGTTTTATTTGTCTTTTTAAAAGCAGTCGTCAGTTGTTTCCTTCAATTGTACATTTTTGTTAATTAAAAATTAGAGGGAGGAACTTTCCAACACAACCAGAAGTTTTATATTGAGTTTCACAATTGAGAGCTAGTCATACATTTTAACTTTTGGCATGCATCAACTGTCTGGTATCTGCTACCCTTGCAGGAAAGTGTCTCTCAGATTGTTCCATGGTGTCCTGATTTACCCCCGTTCTTTCAGTTGCTGCATGTAGCTGGAGGCATTTCTCTGCAGAATGCAGATACAGCAAAAATTCCTAAAACAAGTGATATTTTGATAACTCCACAACCACAGATGTATGTGACAACATGTAAGGAGAGACAAACAAACATTGATCAAGAACTTTGGGTACTCTCTGTGCTTAAAGAAACATCAACATAGGGCATTGCATATTTTACGGATGTTTTAGAAGATGGTTCAGAACTTTGTGCAATACAAGTTCTGTGTCTTACTTGTTAAAGCAACCAATTTTTTTTTCAGGTTTCTACAGCAGACAGAAGAAAAAAGAGACCCAGCTGCTTTAATTAATTCATTAGTCAGTCTTTTCAGGATCCTGCAGATTTAATTTAATTTAGCTTACTTTAACTAGTGGAAGAGAGAAGTTGCATTTGTATGAGTTCTGAGGCATTTATTCCTTATCATTTTTGAAGCATGCATAGCTTTGGTATCGGCTATGTATCTTACTTTCTTCCTTGTGTTCCTTGTGATATTAATTATATGTGTTCTGCTTGGTTTTTTTTTTTTAATCTTGAGAATTTTCAGGATTAGTGCTTCAGAATTTTGTTTGGTGTTTTTTTTAGATGAGGGAATACAGGTAATCCTCGATTTACAACCACAATTGAGCCCAGAATTTCTCTTACTAACTGAGACAGTTGTTAACTGAATTTTATCCCATTTTACAGCCTTTCTTGCCACAGTGGTTAAGTTAGTAGCATGGTTAGTAAGTGAATCTGGCTTCCCCATTGATTTTGCTTGTCAGAAAGTCACATCCTGACCCCAGGATACTGCAGCCATTAAAAATATGAGTCAATTGCCAAGCATTTGAATTTTGATCACATGATCATGGGGATGTTGCAATGGTCATAAGTGTGCTAAACAGTTATAAGTCACTTTCTCCATGCCTTTGTAACTTTGGTCACTAAATAAACTATTATGAGTCAAGAATTACCTGTACTAGATTTGCACTGCATTTAAAAACAGACATTGAAAGCACAAATGGCTCAACAGATGAAATTCCCGAATAATTGTTTAGACCCCCTCAAAACTACACCCCTTTGGTCAGATAATTCAGTACAGAAACATTTCTTGCTACCTCTACACACTCCTAACTTCCCTTTTAAACACACATTCTCACCCATCCCCAAGTATAGGTAGTCCAATGGTAATTGGGACCGGAATTTCCATCGCTAAGCAATGCAGTCATAAAGTACAGTATCACGTAACTGCATTGCTTAGTGATGGCAATCTCAACACTCCCCATTGCCTTCTTTAAGCAAGGATTCTGGGTCATTAAGCAAGTCCCAGAAGCCTTTGTAAAGCAGCCTAGTAGACAAATAAAACATGGAATGTGGCGGGACTGGGAATTGTAGCTGCCAGGCAAATGAGGGTGCACAAATAGCCTGTGTGAGCATGGCAGGGCCAGAGTTGGTTGCTGCCAGGTGGGAGAAAGTGCAAGCAATTTACTAAAACAACTTGTGACATTCTCTGCTGGCTTCCCCATTGATTTTACTTAAAGGAAGCCGGAAAATAAGCTTCCAAATGGTGATCACATGACTATGGGATGCTGCAACTATCATGTGAGCCAGCTTCTAATGTTCGCATGACTGCAAGGGTGTTATAATGAATGGAATTTTGAGGACCAATTGCAAGTCTCCTTTTTTTTAGCACCACTATAATTTTGAACTGAATGAATAGTCATTAAGTGAGGACTCTTTGTATAGAAGCAGATGGATAATAAGTCATGCTGTTCCCCCATACTCTTTCCCCTGGAATTGGAATAATAGCACACTTAATTTGAATTATTAACTAATTTGTATTTGTGAACCGTTCCCAAGACTCACCCTTTAAGTCAGAAGCAACATACTGTTTTCCATGATTTTTTAGAGTACTGCTTTGTAGAACTGCCTCCAAGAAAATTGGCAGGAAGGGTGGAGAAAAAATTCCCTCCACTTGAGACACATGAGACAAGAAAAAAACCCAAGGATGGTTTTCCCAGAAGTTGCTGTTCAAAGCAGCCCATTAGGCAAATCAGGGGTAAAACTCTTACCTCTCTTGATTGAGAGCCTTGTAATAGAATTCTTTGAGAATCCCAATTATAGATGTTTAACAGCTTCATAATAATGCCATTGTATTATCTATGTCTAAAAATATAGCCTGTTAGCATATCACAAATGTGCTTTAATTCACTAAATGGAAAGCTTCACTCTGTCAAAACTTTGCCAAATGTACATGTTCATATGTGTTAACACGTGTACGTGTTAACATTATGAAATTTACCTAAATTGATTCTTACCATGAACCTGAGTCATTCTGTGTCATGAAAGTAATAATGGTTTATTCATAAGTACCTCAAGGAGGGCCCAAGGAACTACTTGGGAATTTGCCCTATGGAGCCAATTAGGCAATCCATGCCCATTTCTAAATACATCGGTTAGCAAGTCCAGTAGTCCTTAATCCAGAGGAAACAAAAATCTGATATTTTTATTTTTCCATTGCAATTAGGCATGCCTGCTCTCTCTCTCTATTGATACTAAAAATATTTATATATTTACTTGGTAGAACTGATTGTTGAACAGCTTTATCATTTTAATATGGTTTTTGTAGCTGCTGTTGCTATTGAGCTACATTGTGCTTGCTTGCTTAAATATTTGGCTTTAATGTTCCCTTCAAGGCAGAAATTCTAACAGGAATTGCAGTATGTAATGCTGGAGATGCTGGACAAGTTGGACTGAAATTGTTAGAGAGAGGCTGTAGGACTGTCGTGGTAACTTTGGGACCAGAGGGTTGTGTGGTAGTCTCCAAAGAGGAACCAACCCCAAATCATATTCCTGTCAGGAAGATCTCTGCTGTAGATACCACGGTATGTATTATATTTTAAGTCTCATTTTTGACTATTCACTTGAGGACTAAAAATCCTCAGTAATAAATGAAATCTTTGGGTGGTATTGCATGGCTGCTTTTCTGTGCCTTTCTCTCCCTAAGATCCTCCCCTCTGGTGATCCAGAAAGCCCCCACCATCTAGACTTTTAGAAGGCCATCAGGACCTGGCTTTTTACCCAGGTTCTGGGATAGAATGAGTACATCTGGAGTTCATTTGGGGGGGGGGGGGTATTGTGGAAGAATGTTTGAGATGCTGGGATTTGGGCTTATGTTTTTTATTGTTTTGAGTTTTATTGTTCTGAGCATTCGAAGCTGTGTTTTAAATGGGTGACCTTACAAATCTTTTTTTAAAAAAATAAATGAAAAATATCATCGAACTGTTGCCATCCAGCCTATTATACAATGAATGTGAGTTCACCCAAGGTTTTTAGGCTGGTGTTCTTTCGATAGGGCAGAGAGCAGCATGTACCGATGATGTTATTTTAGGCTTCCTTCATCTTTCTGTCTCTTCTGTATTGCAACAGTAATGTTCTTATTACTTGTACAAGATGGCGACATAATCCCTCAGCACCTTCACTTCAGCCACCTACTCTCCTGTCTGGAAAAAGAAGGAAGACGCCCAGTAGTTTTCTGACTCCCCCAAATTGAATAACTTGTTATGTCCTCACATGCCTGAGGTGTATGTGCTGGCAGAATCTAAGACTCTGTAGAGTTTAAGAAGAATCTGGTACTCAACTTCCACGGGGCATAGTTAAAAGTCAGAAGCAGTGTGCCATGCCAAATTAATTTTCTTGTGATTTATACGGCCATTAACTTGAGCAGTCTTATACTGGAGAACTTGGGGTTCTCTGTCCTCCCAATGCTTTTCCTGTTTATAATCAAGTTCTGACTGAAGGGTGGAATGTTATAATTATTAGTAACAAACTTAAAGAAGGACAGTAGTTAAGTTCCTGATAGCAGGTTTATCTCACTCACATTTACTATGCTGGAACATCTTGTTTCTTTTCCCCCTGATATAAATGCAGAACATTTCTGGTGATGTTGCTGAGAGCACTCCATGTACCAGCTATACATTTTAGGTGCCTGATGTCATGAATTGTAGCGTGTGTTTTCCTCCAGCAGTTGTAACTTTTTGTTAGAGGCTAAGCACAGTGCTGTACCTAAACAAGAATAACTGGTTTAATCATGGGAAAGCAGATTTGATCAGAAGTAAACAAATCTGCGTTGATATAATTTCATTGTACATCAGTTTGTGGGCAAGTAGGTAAAATACAAAGAGACTGGCCAGTATTTTCTGTTCAGAGAGTGAAATGACGTTTTTCTCAGGAAAACAGCCTTAACCCTGAAATGCCCAAAAGCAGACCTTAACAGCAGGATCTGCAGAACCTAAGGACATAGAACCCATGCAGTGGTGTATATAGATTTTTCTGAGCATTTTCTGTCAGAAATTGTCAACTTCCAAGTTTGCTCATGAGTTCCATGCATAAACCAGGACTGAGTAAGTTCTGTTTGCAGGTTCTTTACAAGTAACCACTTTGTTTTTCCTTAGGGGAATTGCTTTATATATTGGTTTGGAGGAGACTGCCTTTAATCTTGCCTCTCCTCTATCATTATAGCTGATTGGATACTTCTGTTATTATTATTATCCTGCCAGGATGGTAGTTTCCCTGAGTTTCTACACGGTTTTTTCATCCTCATGGTCAGCATGGAAACTAACTGAATTGTGGCCTTATTTATGTGATTGTTTATCATCTTTTTACTCAAAGACATCCAGAGGTGTTGTCCTTTGAAATTTCATGATACTTGCTAAACTGAGTGGAGGATCAAAATCCCTGGAAATTATTCTCTGGAAACCTTATTTTAAAATCTTGGATATGGCCTGCTTACCCAGGATGAGGGTTATGTATTTTAATATACTGGGAAACATTTTCTTTTTCACATGTAGCAGGATTGTCCCAGCACTGAAAATCAGATCGAGTCTGATTTCAGACAGAACTCAGGTAAACGGAAAGTGTTTCTGTTTGTGGTTGCGAATGAATGTTCCTATTGTTTGGTTAAGCAATACACCTATTTATCATTGCTGTTTTAATAGGCAGTTTTCTTTTTTTTTCCTTTTTTCTTTTCAATAAAGTGATATTCTTTCACACTTTTTAATCCATGAGAATTCTCTCTGGTTAAGCTAGGAGTTTTCATAGCTAAATTTTTACTGATTAGATAACAATGGGAGGCCTGTAATGAAACTATTTTGCAGGTTAGTCATGCAACAGAAGTACATGAATACCTTGCTTTAGTGGCAGACGGTCAAGAAAAATGTAAATGCTACTTTCACTGATAATATTCAACATTGACTACTTAGTGCCTCCTTTTGTTTACAAATAAAGCTAATTAAATAATTTCATAGATACCTCACCAAATTATTCAATGTATACTTACCTCAGAATAGTTTTGAAGCTAAAAGAAACTACTGTAAACCTCAACTTGTCTTCAGATTTGATCTGCTGCTAACCATAGTCTGAGATTGTTTTAGCCTACATCTGTGTTAAGAAAAGGTTAGCTGATCAAATACAAGTGTCCATCTTGTAGAGAAGATTACTTATAACATCGAGGAGCCAGCTTTCTTGGGAAAAACTCACAAATGGATCATAAGGGCACTAATTCACCCATTTTCTTTGTTTTCAGCATCTGAATTTTAGATATACTTTCAATATTAATTGAAGTCTTTGGACAAAATGTCTGTGAGTTATGCAATTACCACTATCTCTCCACTTTGTGATTATGTAAATACTTTCCTACTGTACTCACTCTGAACTTGGAAGAAGAAGCAAAATTATGTTTCAGATATTACTGGTTAGCTCAGAAAGACTCACTGTATTGGTAGCAGGAAAGAGAGAGTAGCAAGATTAGGATATTCCAGAGAGTCCACACAGGGTTGTGGCCTTAAGCAGGTGGTGCTATTGTCAACTGCAATGATGTCTTTGTAACCATACAATACTGATGTTGACATGAAAAGCAGATCAACAAACCTGTTAAGAATCTAGGTTTTAATGGAATCCATTAAATTGTTTACATTTGATTGTATATGTGAATATGCAAATATATGACAGAAGGTTGCAGCACCTAGATGACCTTGGCTAATCCCAGAATGCTAATCAAGGGTGGACCGAGTTGGTAAAAGGAAATGCAATGGTTGTAGGCTAGACTGAGAGTTTAGAAAAGTGCCAGAAGGCAGTAGCAAGCCATAGTTGTGTTGTTACCTAGGAAAACTACATGGTTAAATTTATGAGAACCATTGCATCCAGATCATTGGAGATAGACGTTAAGGGTGTACAAAACATTGCCTGCATGTATCATTCCATACATAGAACACCTAGTTTTCAGGTGACATATTTCTGGATCAAAGTACATGTTTGGTCAAGGACTATTTCAGTTTGGTGATCTTACAAATTGAAAAAAATAAACATACTGGGCAGAAATTTTCCAAGTGGAGAACAATAGGAAAAAGGCAAGACCATCAACTGTGCATCTGCTAAGGGAAAATAGGAACAGTGTGGGGAAGACTGATGAGAGGAGCCATAGATAATTTAGATTATAGCACACACGAATTTAAGCAGGCCATTCAAAAAAAGAAGAGGAAATGGGATGAAGGCAAATAGCCTTGCCCTATTTGCTTCATAAGATCCTCCTGGATTTTGTTTCATCTAAAATATAGGAAATAAAGATAACTCAGGTTTTATTTGGCTGAATCTTGACTAGAATGGTTCAGTTTAATTTCTGAATCACAATGTATTTGTTTCATGCCAGAAATAAAACATGGTTTTTGTTTCACGTTTGCCCAGTAATAGTTCTATTGTACAGTGTACTAGTAAGCCCACCCTCATGCTTTTATTTTTTCATTGATTTATTTACTTATTTACAGAATTTAAATGCTCGTAACTCGTAACTCTCTAAGATGGACGGAAAGGATCTCAAATAAAGGGTCTTCTCAAAATACATTATAATACAGCATAAACTAACAGGCTGCCCTCCCAGTATCAAGGGACTAAATAATTAACAATCTATTTAAAATTTAGCTTACGTGAGGGAAACCTTCTGGAGGTAATCCTATGGAGGCTTCAGAGGAATAAAGTACACAGACCTTTTAATAAATACACTTAGATTGAGAAGCATTTTTTCATTAGAATGAGTAGCCTGAGTAGAAAGTCTACCCGTCAGTCACTTTAGTTGAATGGGGCTGTAAAAAAAAATTTCAACTTCACATTCCAAGCCACATTAAGAAAGATAGATAGAGATAGATAAATTACAAAAATAAAACCAATCTGTAACAAATATTTGAGTTTCTCTGCTGATACAGCAAACAGTAATATGCACAAACACAAAGCTAGAGATGCTTTTTCTGTTTAGAAATATTATCAAATATTGTTAACTAACCGGTACTACTAATAGTAGTACTACTACCAAAACAGCACTCCCTTCTGGATTAGAATAAAATGTACATATCCTTGATGTTAAGAAAAAAAATCCATACTATATAGTGGTTTGGGATTTTTTTTGTGTCTGGGTGTGTTTCTTGAGTCTCATTTGGTTTGATCTAATATAGTTATAAAACATAGGGCTGCTATTTTTAAAACCTACAGAATTATTTTTCTGTAAGCATTTTGTTTTTTATAATATTGTTATAACAGCTGTTTTACAAGACAATTCTACAGAGCTCATAAATCAACAATTCAGTCATTAAAACAACCTGCAGTAACAAGTTTCAATCGTTCAGAATCGTCTATCCTTTTCTAGTTCATCATCACAAACACTAAATGATGGATGGATGGATGGATGACCATATACAAAAGTTGATAATAAAAACCATATATACTTTATAAAAATAAAAAAAACATAAGAATAGAGCTTATTAGCAGTTCAATATACTTAGGACATGAAACTGCAATCTTCTATCCACTTACTGAATTCATAGAGGTTCCTTCAGCTAATCACACTTAAACTTACAAAGAAGGTCATCTTGTTGAAACAGTAGGAATTTCTCTTGAGAAAGCATGTAGAAGCTTGTGTTGCACTTTTAGTAATTACTATGTAAAATTAAAATTAATTCACAGAATTAAAAAGTTCCCTGGGAACTCAACTACTATGTCTTCCCTTGACTTTCCCCCCCTAAACAATATTCCCCTCTGCTTTAAAATAACAGATAATACACAGGTGTATATTTAAGTTGGTTTAGAAGATAATGGCTTCTTAAAGATGAAAACACCAGCTCTTCAGCTACTGTTACGCCAACTTGAGTGTTGCAACAAGTCCAAAATGCCTTCTGTCTAATTTCCTTCTGTCTGAAGTGTTGAAAGTTAGCTACAATAGGCCATGTGTAATGCGACTAGAATATTGAGTTTTCTGCATAATTCCCCATGTTTCCTTTTTTATAGCAAGGTGCCAGAGATTAATTGTTTGTTGTCAAAAAATTAAGTGACCTTTGCTTCCTCATCATCATAGCTGTGCAGGTCTGCTGCTTGTTATTTAGCTTGCTTTCTTTATTATGTTGGAAAAAGTAAAAGAAGCAGTGTAGCAACAGTAAATGCAAGGAAACAGAAACATTCCCAGCAATTATTTTTCATCATTCTCCATGTGTTGCTTTTACAGTATTACTATGAAAAGGGGCTTTTCAGTATGGAATATCTTCCCAAGAGAGAAAATATCTTTTTTTGCTTCATTTTAAACAGGCTCTTAAGGCTGTTCTATTCTGAAAGGTTGTTTTTTTCCCCTTCTTGTTATCTGTATTATTGAAAATGAGTCTTGTGTCATTTTGTCATAGTTTACCTCTAGCTTTTTTGTTTTTCAGTTTTGCAACTTATCCTTTTATTTAACAGTTACGTTTGAACTTACCGTAGAAAATTGAATGTAAATGTCTCATAAAAAGAACAATGTTGGTACCTGTAAAAATTGATCCCTGTCAGATGGTGGAATTAATAATTTGGTTCATTTATTTCTGGGTTCGCCTAATATACTGAGTCATAAACCATGGTTTATAAACCACAGTGGCTGAGTTCATATAAGATCAGCTATTATGGTTCAGCACAATATGTGCGGACTTCATGAAAATTTTTATGGCTTGCACTTAGATGTCCAATAGACAAATTGTGATTTGACAAGTTTGGACAAGTTTGGAGTTACTTAGGTGACCACAGCCTGTTTCAGCTCAACACTATTATCCTTTTGTGCTTCTTACTGTGCTTTTTTCTTATTGCCCAATCTTTCTTGCTCAATGTTCTATCTCCCTTTCCACTGATAAACAGTTTCTTGGGACAAAATTCATACAATAGTGTTTGCTTGCTTTTAACAGACAAGATTTTTCTTACCAGATCCATTTCCGATTTAAGCACGAACCTTGACAGCACACATCCTTGTTCAGCGTCTTCTATGGTTGTTGATTATATGTCTTGAAAACATTTCCAAATTCTGGCCTAGACCTACACCAGGAAAGCTGACTTGTGACTGGAACAAAATGGAATCTTATCAATATACCAAAAAGCCAGTCCTTTTTTTAAAAAAGTATCCATTCTTTGTTTCCTGGCTTTGTGGCCTAACGGCAATGACTTTAAAAAACTATAAATAATGAGCTCAATCCAGTGACTAATTACTGAAAACTCTGTGCATCAGCAGAAGTGGAACCTGTGGTTAACTCAAATACTATCAAATGCCTGAGCTATTCAATAATATCCCTTGGTGTTTTCTATCTTTCTTGCAGAGTCTCTTTGGTTTTCACTCTTTTGACAGTGAAAAGAGCAGCTGCTAGGAAATGAAGCCGTTGGCAAAGAGATTGCTGAGGGGCAACTTCTTCGGTTCACCAGAAAGCAAGGACAGACTAAAGTTCAGTTTTTCCTGCATATGGCTGGTAGCATAATAGCAAAATATGGTATTGACCACCGTGTGGGAAGCTTGTTAACAGTGGAAACTTTAATTGGAAGAGCAGTTGGGCTTTAATTGTGGCTAATTGCACAGAAGCATGGTGAGATGGAGGGTGTTATTGTAGAAAATTATGCCCCAGATAGTGATAATATAATAGCTGCCTTTATTTATCGGGTAGCCAAAATAACCCTGTGACTTAGCCTTCTGCTTTCTCGCCTCAGATTTGCAATCCGATGAATTTTGGAAATACAAAGAGCCATACAGAATAGAATAAACCACCAGCTGCTCCAATCAGCAACTGTTATTTTTTTTTTAACACTGCATTTATTATTTGCTAAAGTTCAGCTTGGCTGTGAATGTAGCGGGAACTGAAATAATTCCCTCTGACTTGTCTTGCTTTTATTCCAGACAGAGAATAGGTCACCCTAACTTCTGATCCTGATACAGACAATCGGGGCCTTTCCCCATTGTGGCTCCTGTGAAAGAGACAAGGATTTGTTCATTTGTTGAAATGATTTTAGAGGGCTTTTCCTCCAAGAAGTGCTTTGAATATTTATCCTTGGGCAATAATTTTATGAAAATGAATTTTCGTAAGAGTCTTATTATTCTAACCAATGATTTGTGATTAAACATTCCACAGAATTGATGTTCAAGTATAGTTACTAGTGCTGTTACAGCACCTTCCTCAGAGAAAACAACATAAAAGTGCTTCTCAGAAAATAAACATGGGTGGAGTCAGATTTCCCCGCCAACTCTGTTTGTTTCCAACCTTTTTTATTTTTAGGGAAAGTTGCCATGCAACTCCAGACACAACTGGATATCATCAGGCTTTTGAAGTTCTGCCATTGTTCTTTTTCAACCTTTTAAGACAATTTTGAGAATCTTTGCTTGTCTATAACAATACTTTGCCAAGTTTGAACTGTTTTGGCATGAAAAGATGCTTACTCAGTATTTGTCCCAGAATAGCTTTTTATCCTATCCAGATCACCAAATGACTACCATTCTGGCTGTGGCTTCTTCATTTCCAGTCACAGGGACAGGAGACCACATTATTGGTAACAGACTGAGTTGATGCAATAATAATATTAACAATAAAACACCCTTAAAATATTGTTGAAATCGTTAATAAAGTTTAGTAAAGAGATATAGAATGGTATCAAACATGCTGGAGGCCTATTTGTGCTTCTTGCTACTTTCATGTAAGAATAGCCTGGAAGGCGAAAGAGTGTGGTATACTTAAATGTATTCGCAGTATATTGTAGGATTCCTATTACCAGAACTAACAGATTGTTTAATAATGAGTGGAAAATCACTTCATCTGCTTTCATTTGCTGACTGCCTTGTTCTATGCATTTGCTGATTGAAAAGCATTTCATAAGCTTTGAAGCATCTGGCTGCTTACTGAGATAAAAAGCATTATTCTCCCCCATTTGCAGAAAGGAAAAATGAGGCATTGAGTGGTACACAGGAATTTCCCCCCCTGAAATATCATTTCCACATAATGAAGGGAAGGTTCCTCTTTGATTCATCAGTGCACAGCCAGCTATGTAACCTCATAATGCAGGATCCCATGGTCTTGTCCTGACTAGTTCTAGACATAACCATATGATATTTTTTTATAAAGACCTTTTCCCTCTCAGTTGAAATGGCTTTTTGATAATGAATGGAAATGTAATTTAAGCAAATTGAGCAAATGTAAACAGGCCTGTACGTGTACAGCTTGTGGTCTTAACATAAGGCAGCAGGAGAAGCAGAGGACCACCCAGGTCAAGGTCTGATCTTCTTTTCAAATCATCCAGTTACCTAATTAAATCCCTTTCTGTTCCTTGTGTTCAGGGGGAGAGGGCCTGCAGCTTTCCTACTTTTCCTCCAGATGGGAATGCATAATTTAATGATGATCCAGCTGTTGGAGACATGTGAATTCTGAGCAGCATCATAAATCAAGACATTGATGAAAATCAGTGTCTAGTCATTTTCTCCCTCAGAGTTTAACAGGAGCCTTGCAGTTCATAATATAGCTCTGGATCCTAGCTTGACTGGGCTCAACACAAAACATGGTTTTCAGAATCAGAAATCCCGGCGGTAAATGCTATAATAAAAGAAAATGTTCATAGGAATAGAAAGAGTGCCCTCTGCTCATTAATGAATCAGTAGAGCTTGTCGTTACATTGTAGAAATAGGAAAAGGGCTAATAGGCTGTGGGCGTAACTTCTCAGAACACCAGGCACTTCTGTTGGACTTTTAAATGTATATATTCTGCTTAATGTAACTGTGACAATCCAAGTCCTAATAGACATCTGCTGTTTCATTGTGGTGTAAAAGATTGTAAAGAAGCATTTGATAATTAGGCGTGTAGGAGCTCTGTCTGCCTACTTTCTTTGCCATATTTGCTATTTAATGACTAATGATGTTCATTTAATCCTTAGAGAAGAGTATTTGAGTTATGGACCAAAGCTTGGGGCACTGAAGATAATGATATGTTAAGGGAGAAGTCCAGGATTTGAATACTTGCAGGCAAACAAGTAATAGTAAAGTCTTGCCACCCCTACTTAACTTACATGCTTGATAATTTACTTAATATCAACTAGAATCTTACGAATTTGTTATTTTCAAATTAAATATCGAAATGAGCAATAGCTAGAAATGGAAAAATCCCAAAGCCCTAAAATTCAAAGGTTGCCTCTTTGTAATTTTAAATGTTTATAAAACTTTAGATGCCCGAGATGGAAAAATTCACCTAACCTGTGCAATCAAAATACAATAATAAATAATTGGCAAACTGCTGCCCTCTGGCTGTCTTAAATATTTCAGGTTTTAGACTGGCAGCTACAAACTGAATGGCACTGCCAAGTGATTTACAACATTTTTGCAAACTTCTATTATACAATTTCCAGTACGGTTTCCTTCCAATCTGCCAATGTGCTAAGCAGAATAGCAGATTTTTTTTTAATGTGATCTGATTGCTTCCAAACCTTACAGCTGAAGATTGATGTTTGCATTATTTACTTTCCTCACCTTAAATACACCTTTATCTATTAGTTTAAAATGGAAATTGTATTGAAAATGTAAAGAGAGCTACAAGAATGTTCTGAGTAGATCTGGTGTAATTAAAAACACTGCAGAAAAGGTCATCAAAAAGGATCAGGATTTCTTTCCTGGCACATCATAATTTAGAATGAAGACTAAACAAATGGTGAATGTTATAAAGAAAAAATGTATAGTTGTAGTCTCCCCTGTATTATAGAATACTAAATAAAATTCTTAATTCATTAGAAAATGTGGTAGCACAAGATGTTTTGGTTTGCCATTGGTTTGGTTGATATCAATACCCATTTAAACAAACATCAATAGCTTAACTACAATAGCCATCAGAACTTGCCTCCAAGATAAAATGTACTACATCCTTCTTCTAAGGCAGCAGAGTTTGAATGACATTCAAGAATACATTGATTATGAGATAAATATCATTATTCTCTCGAAGTGAAAATTAAACTTACAATCATTAAGGTTTCAGACAGTTAAAAATAAAGAACTTCCCCTCCAAAATTACATTTTAATTAAAAAGCTGCATCATTTTTTTCCAAAAATGCATGAAGCAAAATTCATGAAAATCAGCCCAATGTTAAACATTGTCCGTGTGGAAATAGCAAATACCTACATAATTGAAATACTATTGCTTAGTTCCAATCACAGTTCTGATAGTTGGGAAATGACGTACAACAGTTTGCACAACATCAGGCCCACAGATGGTATTTTATGAATAATAGTAGTGTTCCTCTCTGTGTTAACAGAATTATTTTCTGTAGCAGATGATAACTGATCTATTTATTTATTTAATCTATTTATTCAATTTCTATGCTACCTATCAAAGCCCTGTACATTTCATTTTTCTTAAGAAAACATTATTCCACATTCAATTTGGTGCTATATACAAAACATCATGGAGAATAAAATAATTATGCCAGAACTAGGAACTGGGGAATCAGTAATGACCGTTGTACACTGTAAGTAAAAAGAAGGCAATGCTTTGATGAGTGACCCTTTAAATGTACTGCAAGAGAAATGTTGTGGTAACTCTTTAAAAATAACTAGGGCGTATTATTCTGGATGTTAACAACTAGCAGTTAGCATGACAAACTCATTTTATTGCTGTACCTATTTTCAAGTCTGTCCAGAAGTCAGCCTATTGCCTATCTGACTGGTGACCGACTCGATGGACTTTAAAAATATGAATTATTACGGAGATGACAAGAATTAACAAGTTGCAGAACTTTTGGAGCTGTATGTCCAAGGAGGGGAGATTTATACTGATGTTTTTTTATAAAGTAAACCACAAACTAGGTAACTTTCCAAAGTCTCCTAGCTTTTTGATCTTGAATGGTTTTGTGCAATAAGATATTTTCAAATAGGGGGAAAATAATTTATACAGCAGACACTTTATCTGACTTCATCTTTCAAGAATGTATGAGGCTAACACTAAGCACTATTTAATCATGTGCAAATGACCTATCAGGAAATCAGCCAGGAAATGGATATAGATTCCTGAGCACTGATGCAAAGTATTGCATGGGTACACTTTTCTAACAACACAGCAGTTGTTATTTCTGAATTAAATAATCCTTACTGAAGACAGCAAGGGTTACATATGTGATTGCTTAGCTATGGATTTTTAACAAGATTCAAAACAGCAATCTTTCAACCCGAAAGCTTTCTTCACAACATCCAACTGGGTAGGAATGTCAAATAGTAGTCTTTTTCCCAGCTTCTTAGGAGTCGTTTGCCTGTGAAAAAACGCCTTCAAAATTAGAAGAATGTTTTAATTCTCTAGTCACATAACTGAAGCCTTCTTCAATGGACCATTTGCTTAGCAATGCTATTTTTTCTTCCCAGTTTGGAATTATCTGCTTGATAGGACTGCACAAACCTTTCTTGTCTGTATTGCTGTATCATTTAGCCATCCTTCCCAATTATTGCCCACAGTAGTTGTGGTACTTCTCTTTCCAGCATTTCTGACAATGGATCATGCAGACTCGGAATTACAGATGTTGCAGACCAACATTTGAGAACATAATTTCTTTTTTGCGGGGTGGGGAGGCTTACTACGGTACTTCTGCAATCTTTTTCCCCCAAAGGTAATATAAATGTGATACTAGCCTATGTCTTTTTATAATATTAATGACCAGCCAAAAGTCAGCTGGGGTTTTTAAATCAGATCTGGTTTTTAGGCATTATATCTTCTCATTTGCATTACTCATGGAAAACACTATCTCAAAAACCTGATTTGCCATCAGCAGTGATGCGGCCTGTGTCTTGTGCTCATTTTGCTTTGTCATTTCCCGACTAGCTTTTTTGGGAAATTGCCATCATGATAGTGTTTCATGTGCAAAATTATCTTAACTATAGATTCTGTGCAGAACTCTTCTGTTTAAATGCATGTCATAGAAAATCATAGAGGATTTTCTGTTTTATTTTATATGGATATTTTTATATAACTTCTAAGGCATTCCTAAGGTAGCTTTTAAAATATAAAATTTAGTGTCCTATTATGAACGCTTCCTTCTAAATTAATGATTACTATATAAACCACTTCTAATGCATAAACCACTTCTGAAAAATCTTAACAAGGGACTTATCCAGATACTCTGAGAATTGGACACAATTGAATAGATGAAAAAAAAATTGCATAAACACATTCATCATTGTAACATATATTTTTTTTGCAACCTTCTGACAAGCAAAGTCAATGGGGAAGCCAGATCCACTTAACAACAGTGTTACTAAATTACCAGCTGCAGGGATTCACTTAACTGTAGCAAGAAAAGTCATAAAATGGGGCAAAACTCACTTAACTATCTTGCTTAGGAATGGAAATGTTGAGCTCAATTGTGGTCATAAGTCAAGGACTACCTGTATAGCACTACAAACCAGAGGTTTAAAAAAAAAAAGATGATAGTCGAGTAGAATTGAAAGCATATAGAAAGCAAAGAACATGTGTCACACGTATGGGGATCTAATAGCCAAGTAACTGGAGGGCACTAGCTTGAATAAAGCTTGACAACTCCATCCAAAGGAAAATGAGAAGCACAATGTCCATTTCTGGTTGAAATAGACCAGATATATATTTAACTGTGGTGTAAATTTGGCTGAGGAATGAAACAAGTTGAAACAAAACTTGTAGATATTATATCTTGGCCGTTTCATTATATAAAATTATAAATAAAAGATAATGAAAAGGGAAAAAAAGAAAAACTTCAAAATATAAGAACATGGGGTCATAGTGGGCATTTCAGTTTTATTGTAATTCCGTCATATTTTCTAATTTCCTAAAATCTAGCAGTCTATACTCTTATCATTGATCAGAACCTGTCATTACAGTGCTTGGACTGCAAAACATTGATCTAGAATCATTCTGTATGTAGGTAGTCCTACTTCTGAGGAAGTAATGAAGAAATTGTGTACTATATGCAAATCAAACCAATTAATACAGCTTTTTCTGTTATCACAGAAAGACTTACCGTATATACTCGAATATAAGCCGATCCGAGTATAAGCCGAGGTCCCCAATTTTACCCCAAAAACTGGGGTAAACTGGGGACTCGAGTATAAGCCGAGGGTGGGAAATGAGGCACCTACCGGTTGAAACCTCCCTCCCTCAGCTGAGAGATGGATGTGGCTTCTATTAACTATAGAAGTCTGTGGCTCAACTTTACAGAATCCAAAGGATTATCCCAGAGTCTTGTTTGGATAAGTGGAATATTTTCTACCATAAAAACAGGCTACAATAAGTTCATTACATTTAACATTTCCTATGTGCAGCTTTCTTTTCCAACTCTTGAGAGACAAATAGCTTCCGCACACAAAGTGTACAATTTTCAATGCCTGTATAAAAGGTAGAGGGTTTTGTCCTGATTCTGCCTCCCTTTTAATTTTTATGACAACCCCACCCCAGCAGATGGCTACAGAACAATGCTATTTCTACTTTGAAGCAGTATTTGAAACACTTGTTTTAAATTTCAGGTAGCACATTGCTATTACTTAAGCTTCACCAAAACCTAAAGTAGCCATACTTCTGGTTTTATAGTTTTAGCTACATGAAGGATATAGAATACCATGAGTCAGAACTGAAAATGGAAGTATTCTGTGAAAAGGAAACATTCTGGGTGTTGCTGATATTTTGGGGAAATTTTAATTCTAGTAGCCACAGATGGATGTGGCTTCTATTAACTATAGAAGTCTGTGGCTCAACTTTACAGAATCCAAAGGATTATCCCAGAGTCTTGTTTGGATAAGTGGAATATTTTCTACCATAAAAACAGGCTACAATAAGTTCATTACATTTAACATTTCCTATGTGCAGCTTTCTTTTCCAACTCTTGAGAGACAAATAGCTTCCGCACACAAAGTGTACAATTTTCAATGCCTGTATAAAAGGTAGAGGGTTTTGTCCTGATTCTGCCTCCCTTTTAATTTTTATGACAACCCCACCCCAGCAGATGGCTACAGAACAATGCTATTTCTACTTTGAAGCAGTATTTGAAACACTTGTTTTAAATTTCAGGTAGCACATTGCTATTACTTAAGCTGCCTTTTTTTTCCAAACATGAGAGGCAGAAATGGGTTTCACTTGAATAAGATCTAAAACATTTCTTCCAAATCATTTTCAAGCTATGAACAACCCAATAAATACTTGTAGATCCTGAATTCTGCCCCACTATACCTTTTATTTTCTAGGTATTCTCTTGCCAACTAATCCTTTTTTTATAAAATAGTTTCCAAAACGTAGAACAAAAGCCATTCTAAATTAGGGATGGAGAAACATCCCCTGCCCTTGTATGTCTGCATCCGTTGGGAACCAGAGTTAGCAAAAGTTGAGTCACCTTTAAACACAAGTCTATTATCAGTTATGTCCATTTCATTCACATTCATCCATGCATTTAAGACTTGAGAATTCAATGCATTTTCATGAAAACACAGGGTGGTAATTTTTAAAGTATGTGGTTTACAGGATTTTCTATTTACCATTTGTAGTATTTCATTTTTCCCCTTTTGTTTTCTTCTAGGGAGCTGGTGACAGTTTTGTTGGAGCACTAGCGTTCTACCTGGCTCACTACCCCGATCTACCTCTACATGAAATGCTGAGGAGAAGTAACTTCATAGCATCCATTAGCACTCAAACAACCGGGACACAGACTTCCTACCCTTACAGAAAGGATCTGCCACAAATCCTATTTTAAGCTGTGTAACACATTTGATTTTTCTCTGCTCAAACTTTTTAAACAAATGCCAACTACATTGATGCCAAAATGAAGATGCTATAAATTGCATATTGTTGCTTAGCCTTATCCTGAATGAGGTGCACATGGTAGGTGTCACACACTGCAATTCCAGTTTAGGATACAGCATTTCAGCTTTACGGTGAAATTATTTCCATGTCTTAGTCACTTAAGCAAGGACCCTTTTATTACTGTATGTTTTAAAATTGTGATCCTACTCTGAAAATAAATTTTTTTGTGCAATTTGGAAAACCTTTTGTTTGCACTGAATGAAACAGGATGATCAAAGCAGAAAGAACTGTTTAATATATTGAGGCATAGCATACACAAAAAGGCAAGGCTCACTTTTGTGGTAATGCAGTTGCCATGACTCAACTTCCAGATATAGCTGTAGAAGTTGTCACCTTTAAACACAAGTCTATTATCAGTTATGTCCATTTCATTCACATTCATCCATGCTTTTAAGACTTGAGAATTCAATACATTTTCATGAAAACACAGGGTGGTAATTTTTAAAGTATGTGGTTTACAGGATTTTCTATTTACCATTTGTAGTATTTCATTTTTCCTCTTGTTTTCTTCTAGGGAGCTGGTGACAGTTTTGTTGGAGCACTAGCGTTCTACCTGGCTCACTACCCCGATCTACCTCTACATGAAATGCTGAGGAGAAGTAACTTCATAGCATCCATTAGCACTCAAACAACCGGGACACAGACTTCCTACCCTTACAGAAAGGATCTGCCACAAATCCTATTTTAAGCTGTGTAACACATTTGATTTTTCTCTGCTCAAACTTTTTAAACAAATGCCAACTACATTGATGCCAAAATGAAGATGCTATAAATTGCATATTGTTACTTAGCCTTATCCTGAATGAGGTGCACATGGTAGGTGTCACACACTGCAATTCCAGTTTAGGATACAGCATTTCAGCTTTACGGTGAAATTATTTCCATGTCTTAGTCACTTAAGCAAGGACCCTTTTATTACTGTATGTTTTAAAATTGTGATCCTACTCTGAAAATAAATTTTTTTGTGCAATTTGGAAAACCTTTTGTTTGCACTGAATGAAACAGGATGATCAAAGCAGAAAGAACTGTTTAATATATTGAGGCATAGCATACACAAAAAGGCAAGGCTCACTTTTGTGGTAATGCAGTTGCCATGACTCAACTTCCAGATATAGCTGTAGAAGTTGTAACTTTTAAAAACTAGAATTTGAAATTTCTCTGACATGGTCCCTATATTATTGGAACAACTTTTTCCTGAATAAAAGACATATACCAGAAGACGTTCACTTACGTTTGTTTAGAATGCTTCTATACTGCTTCACTCACTCACTCCAAGCAGTTCACAGCATATATGCAATACACTATAAACATATAAACTTTACAACACTCAAAAACTATCGTATGATGGAGCCAGCAATCACAATAGGACTAATCTTAATCCAAGCTCCCACAATCACAAGTAAAACCATCACATACTCAATTCCAAGTACTCTGGAAAAGCCAAGTTTCACAAGCTTCCTAAATATTAAGAGCAAGATGCATGTGTTAATTCTGGTTAGATATATTCCAGAGGAAAACAGTTCCTGCAGAAAATGCACACCTCATTCTGCTGGCATATTTTGGGTGGGTAGATTCTAATTGGAGAATAGAATCCAAATATTCTGTTAGATACCTGGCTTCTACTAAGCATTGTGATACTACTTTAAAAGCAATGACCAGCATCTTGAAATGCAGAGTAACAAGAGTTGGAAGGGGCCTTGGATATCTTCTAGTCCAACCCCCTGCTTATGCATGGAATGGGGAATTTGACAGACAGCTCTCTTTATATTTGAAATGAAATCATGGTATGAATTTTTAAAAACTGTTCATTTCAGTTTGTGGTATGGATGTTTATGGGATGTGGTCTTTGGGGGGTGGGGTGTACAACAAAGTATCTTTGCAGTGGTACAGAATTCTAATAGAGTATAATAAATTAAATAAAACCCAAAACACCCGTCAACCGTAGCTACTAAATAAAATTCCTTAAAAAGCAATATAAGTCCCACTGCCTGCCTGTATACCTGAGACAGCCAATAAAGCTAGGCAGATTATTCCATTGTTCAGTTTTGTACCTACATGGAATGAATCTTAGGAGAGAATAAGCTTCCGTAAACCTGTTTCTCCCAGATGTATCTGAACCATTTGCTGCAATCTATAGTTTGAGTGCAAAAAACTGAGGAAGCCTCTTGTATGTGGTTTCACCTCTCGGGTTGAAATGAAACACATGCAGTAGATTCAGAGTTTTAATTCACAAGTATAAAAACAAAGTTATTGATGAAAATCCATATTCTAAATATCTTTCAGTGATGTTTTCATTTACAATTGACTTTGACCATCTCAGTTCGTTTTCTCTCTTCAGCATTGCCACCTTCGTATTTCCTTGTATACGTCTTCACAAATCTTCTTAGCCAAGCATCAGTTACACAGAACAGATCTTTTTTTGTTCTTTGAAGAGGACTTTCTGTTTGACTATGAAAAGACAAGTAAAAAGGAAATCCCTAAAATTATGGCAACTTGCATGTTTACATAAATACAATTAAATCAATGATTGGCTCAATTGCATGCCCTTTATCACATGAAGATAGATATGAATGTAATGTACAGCAAATAAGTTGAAGGCCACCTAGTCTATATCATTTGGGGTGCTTTACAAATACTGTAAAATAAGTAAAGAAAACTTTACTTATTTTTACTTAAAAGAGTTATGGTTTGAAACCTAAATGGTAAGAAACAAATAGAATATCTATATGTATGTAATTACCTACAAGTTTCAATGATTTAACACCAAAAATTAAAAATATTGAGATCAGTAATTGTACATTTTTCCTGAATAATTTTTCTTCCTATTTTTCTTACAGTTCCAATCTAATTTATATCAGTGATGTAACTTCTAAAATAATTCATCTAAAGCAAAGTATATGAAGTTCCTTCCAGTTTAAATCAAGATATTGTTTCTTGTTTGGATCATTTGATCAAAAACATCAAAAGTTTTGGGAAGGACTCTTGAACAATTTATTTAGGAACTGATCTGTATCATCAGGGCTGCTCATTTTAAACAGATCTAAATTGGACTGCAGCTATACTGACGTATAATCACAATGTTTAGGAATAAATCCCTGTTGAGAAAATACGATCCTTAAATTAAAAATGGGACATAAACTTCCCCCAGGGATGTAGGCACCCAGTACAAATATTTGTAGAGAAAGGACCTTGCCAAGCAGGAATTCAAATAGCTGTAATGGGCTGTAAGAGTAACCTTAAAGAACAGGAGGAAGAGCTGCAACCAAGATATTGAGCAGTCTAAAGAAATTTCAGTCCAAGACAGAATTATAATTTGAGAAAGCATCTCAGGCTTGACCCTTCCCAGTTCTCTTGTAGATAAAGAGGGAGGAGAAGCACATTTAGACTTGCAAGATTTTTATACTAAAATTGTATTAGCATTCATGTTGGTTTCCTATTCTAGCTTGAAGGGCTGAAACAGCATACCAATATAAGCTCCAAGACTTGTTTCTGTAGGCATTTGTACCGGATTTGCTGAACATCACACACCTTACGGAGGGGATGCTATTTAGGGAGCCAGCTCTTTTAAGAAATGTTTAGTACAACAGGCATTATTGGGGGAACCTTCTCACATGTATAGAATACATATAGCTACCAAGGTAATACAGGCCATCACACTGCTGAAATTACATTGTACAACCAAAAGAACCACAAGCTTTGACACCGACATTCAGTTTCAAGTATTTATGGCAGAACTAATTTTCTTTCCAATTGAGAAAATCCACCTTAAACCTTTCTGTGTCTCAATATCTTTGCAAAATTATTTCTATCTTGGAAGATTACTCCCAGCACATCCCACATTACTTATTTCAGCCTTTATCTTTTATTCAATCTTGACCAGTGCTTCTATTTAACACCAAAATTAAAAATATTGAGATCAGTAATTGTACATTTTTCCTGAATAATTTTTCTTCCTATTTTTCTTACAGTTCCAATCTAATTTATATCAGTGATGTAACTTCTAAAATAATTCATCTAAAGCAAACTATATGAAGTTCCTTCCAGTTTAAATCAAGATATTGTTTCTTGTTTGGATCATTTGATCAAAAACATCAAAAGTTTTGGGAAGGACTCTTGAACAATTTATTTAGGAACTGATCTGTATCATCAGGGCTGCTCATTTTAAACAGATCTAAATTGGACTGCAGCTATACTGACGTATAATCACAATGTTTAGGAATAAATCCCTGTTGAGAAAATACGATCCTTAAATTAAAAATGGGACATAAACTTCCCCCAGGGATGTAGGCACCCAGTACAAATATTTGTAGAGAAAGGACCTTGCCAAGCAGGAATTCAAATAGCTGTAATGGGCTGTAAGAGTAACCTTAAAGAACAGGAGGAAGAGCTGCAACCAAGATATTGAGCAGTCTAAAGAAATTTCAGTCCAAGACAGAATTATAATTTGAGAAAGCATCTCAGGCTTGACCCTTCCCAGTTCTCTTGTAGATAAAGAGGGAGGAGAAGCACATTTAGACTTGCAAGATTTTTATACTAAAATTGTATTAGCATTCATGTTGGTTTCCTATTCTAGCTTGAAGGGCTGAAACAGCATACCAATATAAGCTCCAAGACTTGTTTCTGTAGGCATTTGTACCGGATTTGCTGAACATCACACACCTTACGGAGGGGATGCTATTTAGGGAGCCAGCTCTTTTAAGAAATGTTTAGTACAACAGGCATTATTGGGGGAACCTTCTCACATGTATAGAATACATATAGCTACCAAGGTAATACAGGCCATCACACTGCTGAAATTACATTGTACAACCAAAAGAACCACAAGCTTTGACACCGACATTCAGTTTCAAGTATTTATGGCAGAACTAATTTTCTTTCCAATTGAGAAAATCCACCTTAAACCTTTCTGTGTCTCAATATCTTTGCAAAATTATTTCTATCTTGGAAGATTACTCCCAGCACATCCCCACATTACTTATTTCAGCCTTTATCTTTTTATTCAATCTTGACCAGTGCTTCTATTTAACAACAAATGTATTACATTAGCAGGCCTCAGTTTTATCCATTTATCCTTTGGTACACTGTAGTATGTACCAAAGTCTGATATTTTTCATAATGTTTCGGAGATTTTTAAGATTTCAGTACCTTGAATATTCCTACTCAAACCATTTGAATACTATAAGTATTGGTATGTTACACCAGAGGTTTCAACATATATTTTGGTTGTATTCAAAAATACACTGCAAATATAAAAAAATATTCTTCTCATTTATAAACCCCAACAAAACATTCTTCAATTTCTTACCAAAGCGATCATATCTTAGCATTACCAGCTTGTCTTGAAGCCGGAGTCTTTTTACATTAAAAGAACAGCCTGTTCCTGCTTCACTGACCATTCTCACAAGTATATACCTAGAATAATAACATCAAAAACACCTTTTTATTTGGCTAGCTATGATTATTTTCTGTAGTTCATTTTTGACTTTGTGGTGCATGCATGATTGTCTGTTAACATATTTAACTTAAATCTTCTCAATTTTCCTTAATTTTAGATTAAGGGTTTTTTAATAAGATAATTACTTACAATGAGAAGCCCTAAAAGCAAGGCTTTATTGAGAAAGCTATCTCTTTCTCCTCTTATAGCCCTGTATGTCCCATCAACTCTCCATCCCATGGTGAGAGGTGCATGATTGTGTGCTACAAAGAGTAGTATGGCATATAGATTTAATAAAATATTATAATCACCCATATTGAAATCAAGAAAGTAATTCTCTAAAGAGAACTGAATTGGCCACATTCTATATGATACTGAATTAGCTCTTAACATAGAAAAATTAAACGTATAACAGACATAACTGAACATGTTGGTTTCAACTCCTAAATTCTGCAACTTCTGGCACTACATCAACCTGAGAGATTAAAGGAAAAGCTGTGTTCGCTTAATATTTACTTAATTGAACAGCTCTTTTTCAGAAATTTCACACTGATTTCTTAATAATTATTTTTGGTACAAAAGGCAATCCATTACAGAAAGAACCCAACTGCCATTAATAGCAGCAGTTATCTGAACTGTACAGTTTTAGAGTAGTAAGTGCAATTCAAATGTTTACTTACTTTGATTTGGCTTTCTTGGCCACTGGCATTGCAAAACAAAAAAGAAAAAAAATTTAAAATATTTTAATTTATTTACCAATACACCAGATTAGTCCTGCCATATAATTTATTTTATTTTGTTAAACTAACTAATAACCTATCAGCAATTTACAAAAAAACAAAATATTAAAAAAACCTTATTAGCTAGGCAGCAACACAGAGGTCAGTCAAAAACTAATAATTGAAATTAAATCAGTTAAAAAGACTGGGAGAACAGAAATATTTCTACCTGGCACTAAAGCGCAACCAACATGGGTGTCAGACAAGCCTCTCCAGAGAGGGGTTTTCATAAAGGGGTACCACCACAGAAAAGGCTCTTCCATATAGAGACCTACATCATCTCCTTTGGTGACAAGACCTAGTGAGAGGGGGTCTCATTAAATGATCTTAACAGTCCAGGTAAGTACATATAGGAGAAGGTGCTCACATTCGGGTAATCTAGTACTAAGCTGTTTACGACTTTGAAGATCAAAACCAATATTTTTAATTGGGTCTGAAAATGAACTGGCAGCCAATCTAGATGGTGAAGAACAGACATGTTTGTACCAACTATCTCAGTGACCAATCTAGCCTAGTAAGCAGTCTATTTTGAATTAACTAGTTTTCAGGCTGTTTTCAAAGGCAGTCCCACATACAACAAATTGCAAATCCAACTGTGGAAATGAAATGAGCAGCATTTAAAACCATTTAAATAACATCAAGGAAAACTCATGACTCACATTTTTAACATTCTTTTCTAATGCAAATTTAAGGATTCCGGACTAGATAGAGTTTATTTACTTAGCTTGTATGCCATCTATTCCCAATGGCTCTTGATGGCTAACAACTATATATAGTATATTGCAGGGGTGTCCAAACTTGGCAATTTTAAGACTTGTGGACTTAAACTTAAGCAAAGCTGGCTGAGGAATTGTGGGAGTTTAAGTCCACAAGTCTTAAAGTTGCCAAGGTTGGACACCCCTGCTAATAGTCACTATATATAGTCATTATATATAGTATATACATTTTTTGTGACTCCTGGCTGCTATCAATAATTCCTAAACAGATTCCAAAATAGAATATTTGCAAATCCTCTATCCTATACACTTCAACAGAAGGGTAACACCCGCTTAGGTCCCAACTCTGAAACAATATCATTTTATGAGACCCAGGAAGCATACTTTTTTGTGGTGGCATTTGCCTTCTGCAAAAATCTCCCCCCAATTTATAGCTGACTCAAACCTTGCAAGCCGTGAAGACCTGGCTTTTTCTTCAGGCATTTGGATTAGAATGAGTAGGGTTCCCATCCAGTGACTTGCAATAAACTTGAGGCCCTGATTATTAATAGTTATCTGTTTTCTGTTATCATTATATTTTGCTTTTAGCACTGTTTTTTGTATGCTGCCTAGAGTTACAGTTCTTAACAATCCAAGGTGATGTATACTTTTTAAAGCTGCTGGCAGCTGCAGTTCAGTAATATCGAAACAGCTACAACTCCTCCCTCCCTATCTAACTTTGCTCAATGGTCAATATCTTAATATCTTATCTTTAATTTATGTATCATCAAACCATGGTTTATTAGTTTCATTCGTTAAAGCTTTCCAGATTTGTAAAACTGAATCTGAGACATTGCTTTTAATGCAGCAACTCTGTACTATTCATTAAAGCTGGAATTGAGGAAATTTGCATGGACAGGTATGTTGCAGTTATCACAACTCCTTTTTCCAAGACTGTGCTAAGGTTGCATAGGACAGCCCTTTGATTCTAGAAAAAGATGTAGCTGTATTAAACAGATGCAAACAGATTCTAGTATGAGCCGCCCACATTTTCTAAAAGCACCCTTTCCCTCCACAAATTATTCTCCACTTTTTCAGTCTTATCCCTACTTGAGTTATAAACCCCGACAAATCTGTTTCAGGAATGCAGGGGAAACAACCCCCTTTACTCTACATTCTGTGCAGAAAGGACGATTAATGTACAGGTAGACCTCAACTTACGACCGCAATGGAGCCCAACATTTCTGTTGCTAAGTGAGACATTTGTTAAGTCAATTGTGCCCCGTTTTACGACCTTCCTTGGCACAATTGGTTAAGTGATTCACTGCAGTTGGTATGTTAGTAACCTGGTTGTTAAGCGACTCTGGCTTTCCCCATTGACTTTGCTTGTCAGGTCGCAAAAGTTGATCACATGACCTTGGGACACAGCACCGGTGATAAATGTGAACCGGTTGCCACACAAGCATCTGAATTTTGCTCGCATGATTATGGGAATGCTGCAATGGTCATTAAGTGTGTAAAAACGGTGCTGAGTCAATTTTTTCAGCGCGGGTGTAACTTTGAGCAGTGACTAAAGGAACGATTGTAAGTCAAGGACTACCTGTATATATAAAATCTCTACTTGATTCCCAAATGATGGATAAGGTTGGCATAACCGTAATGTAGGGCCGTGAATCATTAGTGCAGGTGTGTCTAATCTTGGCAACTTTAAGACTTGTGGACTTCAACTCCCAGAATTCCTCAGCCAGCAAAGCAAAAGCCAGCAAAGCAAAGCTGGCTGAGGAATTCTGGGAGTTGAAGTCCACAAGTCTTAAAGTGGCCAAGTTTGGAGACCCCTGCACTAGAGGGCCGACCTTTCAGAAACCAGGTAGACGGGAAGGTATTAGAAACGGGACCTTCGCCCTGCAGCCACTCCCGTCAGCGCTAAGGGGAGCGTGGACCCACTGCCGCTTCTCGCGAGCCTTAAGGAGAAGCATCTTAAACGGCTTATTCCAAGGAGTAACCTCGGATTTCTGAGCCGTGTTCCCGGGGAACCGGGCAAAGGCTTCGTACCAAGGGAGGCTTGGTACTGCTGCGCCCGCACCACACGAAACTTCCCCAAGGGGGGAAACTCTCAGTCAACTCACAATTGACCACCGTCAGAAACATGATGACGACGATTCCGGCAACTAAATACACTCAACTCCAAGTAACCACCGAGCCATAAATACTTCCGGAGCGTCCGGTGGTTTTGTTTTGTTTTTTTTTACTTCCGCCTCGCTAAAGCCCGCCTCATGCAATCTGAGAAACTGGGCATTTATTGTAGAGCTCCTCCTCTTTTTTCCTGAATCTGCAGGCTCCTCCCTCTCTGGTTGCTCTGACAACTGCTGCTGCTCTCCGTTCGTTCGGCAGCGTGAATTAACCCTTTAGCCGCCGGGGATCATAGTGACTTCTTGTGCTTCGTTTTGCTACTAGATACTAATAGGAGGCTGCTGAAATAAAACACCAGGCAGAAGACTCCAGCCAGAAACTACGTTACTTGCCTAGTGTTGGAGGACCTGCAGGAATACAAATCCTTTTTCAAATGTTTCCCAAGATTGTCATCGGACCATGTTTCACACTTACCCATATGTAATAAATATGTATCTTTATCCAGATTAGGGATTACCCAGTTTCCTAGATTCCTGCCACATAGTGACCACAGTGACTTTATGCAAATCTAAAATACTATTTGCTAGCCTGAAGTTCAATATATTAGGCAAACCTTACCATTCATTTCTATTTAGATAGATAGATAGATAGATAGAATTTTATTGGCCAAGTGTGATTGGACACACAAGGAATTTAAAGGTAAAGGTAAAGATTCCCCTCTCACATATTTATTTATATTTATTTATTTATTTATTTATTTATTTATTTATTTATGTCTAGTATATATTAAATAATATATATAAGTATAAGCCTGAATTGAATATATAAAATGAATACAATTCAAGAGAACATTAGGACAGGGACAGTAGGTAGGCACGCTGGTGCTCTTATGCACGCCCCTTATAGACCTCTTAGGAATGGGGTGAGGTCAATAGTAGATAGTCTTTGGTTAAAGATTTTGGGATTTTGGGATGAGACCACAGAATCTGGTAGTGCATTCCAGGCATTAACAACTCTGTTACTGAAGTCATATTTTCTGCAATCAAGATTGGAGCGGTTCACATTAACCTTAAATCTATTGGGTGCTCGTGACTTGTGGTTGAAGCTGAAGTAGTCATTGACAGGAAGGACATTGTAGCAGATGATTTTATGAGCTATGCTCAGGTCATACCGAAGACGGCCTAGTTCTAAATTTTCTAAAATATGTGCTAGTCGTTCCCAACTCATTTCTAGTTATATTGTCCCAAAGGTGCTAAACTGAACTGAAGAAGCTTGGGTGAGAAGCAAAACATTTTCTAAGAAAAAAACCAATAAAGTCCAGTTGATTTTTGGAAAAGTACCTTTGAGACAACCATAACCTGGATGACTGAGAATCTCCATAGGCATTATATTTATATTGACTTCTAACTATTACAAGAGAGGAACCTATCCATTACCGAATTCTTCTTTATGGTTCATTAGGAACAATGCTATGGGTTGCAGGTCCTTTCTGTTTCATTATTGTTTTAGTCTGCTTCATCCTTCTTTATATTTTTGTAAACAGTATCTGATTTGTTGAAATGGATCCTAGATATTTCCATAGAACGAATAAATAATGTTAATTAGTCTGTTGCACCCTTTAGAGCTGCAGCCTATCAAACTTCTCAGGCATGAATGGGAAACAGGAAAGCATGCCGTTGAGATACAGAAAGGCATATCTGCATAGCAATACATAATGTGTCAACAGAATTGAAAGCTGAGAAAATGGTTGTGTAAATATGATGATGTTACCTAGTTTGGTAATGAAATGTCTGCAAGGAAACCACCAAGCTCCGAGAACACCAAGGACTTTACAGTTGTTCAAATAAGAAAATCCTTATATCTGTACTTTGATAGTGGAAAACCAAGTATTATAACAAATATTCTTCTGTGGCTTTAACTGCTGTGTAAAATTTTAAGACTTTTGCTTGTTCTCTATTTGGTCTGTAAAGCTGAAGACAAGAAACACAGATTGGAGCGGTTCACATTAACCTTAACTCTATTGTGTGCTCGTGACTTGTTGTGGTTGAAGCTGAAGTAGTCATTGACAGGAAGGACGTTGTAGCAGATGATTTTATGAGCTATGCTCAGGTCATACCGAAGATGGCCTAGTTCTAAATTTTCTAAAATATGTGCTAGTCGTTCCCAACTCATTTCTAGTTATATTGTCCCAAAGGTGCTGAACTGAACTGAAGAAGCTTGGGTGAGAAGCAAAACATTTTCTAAGAAAAAAACCAATAAAGTCCAGTTGATTTTTGGAAAAGTACCTTTGAGACAACCATAACCTGGATGACTGAGAATCTCCATAGGCATTATATTTATATTGACTTCTAACTATTACAAGAGAGGAACCTATCCATTACCGAATTCTTCTTTATGGTTCATTAGGAACAATGCTATGGGTTGCAGGTCCTTTCTGTTTCATTATTGTTTTAGTCTGCTTCATCCTTCTTTATATTTTTGTAAACAGTATCTGATTTGTTGAAATGGATCCTAGATATTTCCATAGAACGAATAAATAATGTTAATTAGTCTGTTGCACCCTTTAGAGCTGCAGCCTATCAAACTTCTCAGGCATGAATGGGAAACAGGAAAGCATGCCATTGAGATACAGAAAGGCATATCTGCATAGCAATACATAATGTGTCAACAGAATTGAAAGCTGAGAAAATGGTTGTGTAAATATGATGATGTTACCTAGTTTGGTAATGAAATGTCTGCAAGGAAACCATCAAGCTCCGAGAACACCAAGGACTTTACAGTTGTTCAAATAAGAAAATCCTTATATCTGTACTTTGATAGTGGAAAACCAAGTATTATAACAAATATTCTTCTGTGGCTTTAACTGCTGTGTAAAATTTTAAGACTTTTGCTTGTTCTCTATTTGGTCTGTAAAGCTGAAGACAAGAAACACACATGGGAGCCTTTACACTATTAAATAACTTAATTTCCTGGTTGAAAAATGGAGTTGAACAAGGGGGTGAAAATTAATAGTCCAAGAGCATATCTACATTTTAATATGAGGCTACAAGAACAGTCATACCAGATTAAATCCAAAGACAATTGAATGGACTGTTTTCTTTATAATTGTGACAGATGAGTTGCTGCTGACATGCTTCCAAGTAGAATATATTTCTTTCCCACCATTATTCCCAACATCTGGATATTTGGAGACATACCAAACCTAATCAGTAGGTAGCTGACTGAGTACAGGTATTCCTCAATTTACAACAGTTCATTTAGTGACCGTTCAAAGTTACAACAGCATTGAAAAAAGTGACTTATGACCATGTTTCATACTTACGACAGTTACAACATCCCTATGGTCACTTGATCAAAATTCAGATGCTTGGCAACTGGTTCATATTTATGATGGTTGCAGTGTCCCAGGGTCATGTGATCAGCTTTTGTGACCTTCTGACTAGCAAAATCAATGGTAAAACCAGATTCACTTAACAAACCATGTTACGAACTTTAAAATGCAATGATTCACTTAACAGCTGTGGCAAGAAAAGTCGTAAAGTGGGCTATCACTTAGCGACATAAATTTATGTAATTTATGTAATTTGATACATAAATTGTAATCATAACTTGAGGACTACCTGTAATAGCAATAGCACTTAGATCTATATACCACTTTATGGTGTTTTACAGCACTCCCTAAGCAGTTTACAGCATCAGGATATTCCCCCCAACAATTTGGGTCCTCATTTTATAGATCTCAGAAGGATAGATGGCTGAGTCAACCTTGAGCTCATCAGATTCAAACTCTTGGCTGTGGGCAGAGTTAACCTGCAGTACTGCATTCTAATCACTGTGCCTCCACAGCTGCTACTAATGTAATGTTTATATCACAGCAAAAACTTCCCTAAAGTGGCAACTCTACCATTACTAGAATATGAATTCTATTGAACATAGTAGGACTTTAACTGAGATTTCAGCCTTCGTTGTTCAGCCAAATGTAAATTGTGGACCATCGATCATCACTGGAGTCCTAGTGGATAACCATTTAGATATGAGCCAGCAGTGTGCAGCAGCTGCTAAAAAAGCCAACACAGTTCTGGGCTGCATAAACAGAGGGATAGAATCAAGATCACGTGAAGTGTTAGTGCTACTTTATAATGCCTTGGTAAGGCCACACTTGGAATACTGCATTCAGTTTTGGTCGCCGAGATGTAAAAAAGATGCTGAGACTCTAGAAAGAGTGCAGAGAAGAGCAACAAAGATGATTAGGGGACTGGAGGCTAAAACATATGAAGAACGGTTGCAGGAACTCGGTATGTCTAGTTTAATAAAAAGAAGGACTAGGGGAGACATGATAGCAGTGTTCCAATATCTCAGGGGCTGCCACAAAGAAGAGGGAATCGGGCTGTTCTCCAAAGCACCTGAGGGTAGAACAAGAAGCAATGGGTGGAAACTGATCAAGGAAAGAAGCAACTTAGAACTAAGGAGAAATTTCCTGACAGTTAGAACAATTAATAAGTGGAACGACTTGCCTGCAGAAGTTGTGAATGCTCCAACACTGGAAATTTTTAAGAAAATGTTGGATAACCATCTGTCTGAGATGGTGTAGGGTTTCCTGCCTGGGCAGGGGGTTGGACTAGAAGGCCTCCAAGGTCCCATCCAACTCTGTTGTTATATTATATTATGTTATTGTTATGTTGTTATGTTATGTTGCGTTATGTTATGTTATGTTATGTTATGTTATGTTATGTTATGTTATGTTATGTTATGTTATGTTATGTTATGTTATGTTGTTATGTAATATAACTATAACATATTCAAGGTCTATGTTTTCGTCAGAGCCAAGCTAAATAACTAAAAGAGGTAAAGTCTGGGTAGAAAAATCAGGGTATTTTTCATTCTGCTTGTTCATCAAGTAATAAATGTTACAGCAGGAGGCTGTTCCAGTAAATAGAGTGGGATATAGTATAGTAATTATTCCCCCCCCAAAAAAAATTAATATAAGAATTAATAATAATGTTCCAGGTCCTTGAACGTTCTGCAGTTATCAGTGCAACAAATATGTCATCTTGACATGGCGAATGCACATTAATGAGGCCAAGAACAAATGCATAATAAGAGCTAGTTAATATGATGTTATGTGGAATGAAAACAAATAGATGACAGTAAAACTGAGTTCTGGAGTAACATGACATTCTCACTCAAAGACAATTTGAGAGGTTTCTTGGAGGCCTCTCTGATTTGATTTTACATGTCGTGCCTTGTTTCTATTTGTTATATATTTTGTATCACCATTCAGAACAGTCCTTTTCAAAACTAGTTCTATTGTATAAAGAATAGCCTTCCAGGAATATCAGAAAAGAAGAGGTATCATTAAGGGTAATGAGGCAATCCAACCATTGGAGATTTTTTACTTCATTTGGAGCAGGGGTCTCCAACCTTGGTCCCTTTAAGACTTGTGGACTTCAATTCCCAGAGTTTAGGAGGGACTCTGGGAGTTGAAGTCCACAAGTCTTAAAGGGACCAAGGTTGGAGACCCCTGATTTGGAGGACAGGCTGAAATAGGATTTGAATATTACGATTACATTTTAACTGATAGGAATATAAAGCAAATATTTTAGTGGAATTATGAATTAAACTATTTTACATCTCAAGAAACCATCAACAGAGACTTTTCCTATCGAAGTTTAATTTTGGGGTCAGGGAGGGAGTGATGACAGGTTTGAGCTTAGGAAATAAGATGAAATACTGAGGCATTTGCAGTGAGAAAAGTTGGCAAGCAATAAAACATGTGTCATGATGCAAAGACGCCAACTTAGAACTTGCATCAGATGTTGGGATTCAAGTAAGTAAGGACAGAACTATGTCATGATGTCACTAGTAGCATGCCGTCATTTGTATATCATTGTGGCTAGTGTGAACATGAGGGTGTATAGAAGTGCAGTGATTCAAAAGAAAACACCAGCTTAGTTGCAATGTCAAATAAAGTAGAGCAGACTAGGAAAGAAATTGACTCACTTCCTTCCCAAAAAAAAGAGTCTGAATCAAATACCAAAGCAAATCTCTGGAAATACTTTTGAAATTTTACTGGCAGCCCGGTTTACTTTTTTCTCTTTCCTTTAAAAAAACAACAACATTGCAATAGGAAAATATTCATATTTCCCTAGGAAATATATCTAAATTGATTAGTGACCAAGTACAAGTTTTACAATTTTCTCATGTTTTCTTGTATTTTTGTTCAACTAAATTAAAGGTACAGTTTTGTTCCATATAATAGCAGGCCATGAACAGAAAAAAGGGGGACTTTGAATGTGAAAATTTTGACACAGCAGTATCATTCTCTGTATCAGCAACTGTGAGAAAAAAGCACATTGGTGTGTGCAGATGTTCAGTAATGGTAATCAAATAGCTGTTCTACTCTAACAATGTTACTGTAAACAGACACACATACACACATGCACAAAATCTGTGTTGTGCAGATCAGGCAGTCTGGATCTACCATAAATTTGAAGAATAATTGGAGACATAACACAGATAGAAATCTCAATAATGTGCTCCCAAATAATCATGGTGTAGGACAGAATCATTAATAAAATAATACTTTTTAAGATTTTTAAAAAACCAGCCTTTTTACTTTCATCTTTGGTTTTCTAAAGTATGAAGTTTCATTGTAGTATGAAGAATATAACCATTTTATAGAAATATATTAAATGTGCATTGGCAGTTTCAGGAATAGCCAAGTAACATTAAGTCATACAGAAGGAGATATACAATGAAATTATATATCTAGTTGAATCCTGTTCCAGCTATACTGGATTATGAAAAGGAGAAAAAAGTCTTCCGTATATGCCCGAAATAAAGCTAGATTTTAAGGGGATTACTGCAGTGAGCAAATGTGGGTTTAATTCCTCTAGCTGGATCTTGGTATTCCTCCAGCTTAGATTGCCAAGTGACCAGAGGGGAAAACAAAACTGACCTAGAAGACATTTTATTTTATTCTTGTTTCAGGCTAGTTGCCAGCAAAACAAGAAGAAATATTTTTCCCCATTTTGGTTATCTTCTGTTTAAAGCTGTACCCTTCAAGAGAATAGACATGTTTTGCATCAAACTTGGCATCAGGACGTGCCTGATTCTACCAGGCTCCATTTCCACGGCAGTCCCAAGCACCACCCTGCATGGCAAAAACTTTAGATGGCCGTTCTCCTTTAAGGCTTGGGTATGTGTTACAAATGCAGCCGTCAACATTAAAGAACACTCTGTTCATAGAAGCCAAAGGCATGTTAGGAAATGCTGAGATTGAACCTATCTGGATTCCCCCCACCCCCACCCGTTTTGTACATTAGATAGGATTAGATTTTCCTTCTTCAAACTCTAATGGATTGTAGGATTCCTTTCTTCCAGTAAATCTTTATCTTATGGTTTCTATCACATTGTTTATGCTAGCAGGTAATACTTCTTAATGCATGACAAAGGGCTCGCTAATAAGTGTGACTTCGTTTCAGTAGCCAAGAAATGGATTCAAATGGTAATCTTTCTTCTTCCTAAAGCTCTGGAGACTTGCTTTTCTTGTCGGCCTGGAGTGAGGAACAGACATTTATGGTCTCTGCCAAGAATCCTTTGAGATTATAGGTTTCTCTGGAGTTCCAGTGAGATACAGCAATCCACTGAATTTGTTAATACTGTGAAACCTCATATATTAAACCCTTTGTTCCAGTGTATGGTTAGCATTCTTTGTAAATGTTGGAATCCCCTCAACAGTTTACATTAAGACTGGTCTCAGTCTTTTGTACCCCACTTTTTTGTACTCCACTGGAATGGAGTCATACAAATATTTAAGTCAAATTGTAGTTGGCTGGATTTGCTTAACCTGGCTAATTTTCCTAACAGGTTTCACATTTAATATTTTACTATGTTCTTACATGTGCTAAACTACAAACTACTTAGGCTCCATTAACTAAATGGATGATGTCATTCCTGCTAATGTGGTTTACTTCATGGTTCAGTGTTTCTCATGGGAAACCTGTACTGTATGAACCAGAGTTCATTTAACTCTACATACGGGTAAGTATGTAGTACACACCTAAATTGTTTCTCCATTTCTTATTCTTAATTTGGCCTGATTCATACGACACATTAAACCACAATGTAGTTTGTTTGGGTTTTGGCTCACTAAATACAGTCATCATGAGTTCTAAGGCTTAATGTATTGTATTAAACCCATCCAGTTGTGTATTCAATAAAGGATGGTTAAAAATTTGCTTATTGTGCTGTGAAAATTCAGCCTCTTTATAATTCTGAATAAAATTAGGAATGGAAAAAAAAGAATAAAAAGGAAGAAATGATACCATACATTAGACCATGTGAAAGTCATATTATTAGCAGTATAACCAATGATATTTAGAACTGAGCATTAAATAATTGATAATTTTTCAGAAGTTGATACGATCTGTTCCAACAGGAAAAATACTGCTGGGGTGGGTGGGAGAAGGGAGTTATTTGGGATCGTATTGAGCCTTTTTCCTAAGTACAGAAAACATAAAGCCTGTCACGTTTGTTTAAGATGTTCCCTTTTAAATTTTATTTATTTAAATCATCATTGTGCACTTGATCCCCTTTGTGCCTTCAGGACATAACAGGCTACCTATTCACTGCCAAACAGGTGTGGTTATGTTCCTGGCAGCAAATAAGAAACTGAGGGAGTCTCTTGTAATGTTGGCAAGGAAAAAAAAATCTCCACCTGCAACCTCATTGTTAAGGTGAAATATTAAAAAGAGAGAGAAAAGATGATAAATATACCAGAACAATGTAAATATTGGTCTGATGCTTGTATTTTCTTTGTGCTATTAATTGTCTGTTACCAAAGACTGCTCAGTAAAAACTGAATGCAAGAAGTTTGTGCATGAACATTTTCTACAGTTCCCAACATGAGTTCATTTCTATTTCCCAAATAATTTCCCATTGTTTTGCAGTTTAGCAAAATACAGTTTTTTCAGTTTTTTCCCGAAGGCCATCACTCTGCTAAACAAATAATTCCCTCAACACTGTCAGACTATTTACTGAATCTGCACTACTATTAATCGTTTCATAGTTCCCATCACCAATCTCTTTCCACTTATGACTATATGACTATAACTTGTTGCTGGCAATCCTTATGATTTATATTGATATATTGATCATCAATTGTGTTGTAAATGTTGTACCTTGATGAACGTATCTTTTCTTTTATGTACACTGAGAGCATATGCACCAAGACAAATTCCTTGTGTGTCCAATCACACTTGGCCAATAAAATTCTATTCTATTCTATTCTACAAACACAATTTTACTCTGCAGCAGTTAATATCTATTTTTCCATATAGAATAGAATAGAATAGAATAGAATAGAATAGAATAGAATAGAATAGAATAGAATAGAATTTTTTTATTGGCCAAGTGTGATTGGACACACAAGGAATTTGTCTTGGTGCATATGCTCTCAGTGTACATAAAAGAAAAGATATGTTCATCAAGGTACAACATTTACAACACAATTGATGGTCAATATATCAATATAAATCATAAGGATTGCCAGCAACAAGTTATAGTCATACAGTCATAAATGGAAAGAGATTGGTGATGGGAACTATGAGAAGATTAATAGTAGTGCAGATTCAGTAAATAGTTTGACAGTGTTGATGGAATTATTTGTTTAGCATATCATATGAAATAAGTGTTTCGTGCTATTCTCTGCTACTCAGACTGTATCTGTACTTGCCTAGTAACATCTTAAAATGATTCAGTTGAAATAGGTCCAGCAAGGATCATCAGGAAATTGGAAATGAAGACTATCATAAAGAAATAAAGTATGTTTAGTCTTTAAAAAATAGGATGGGGTAAAATATCTGTTAGTTTCTGCCATCTAATCATTGCCTCTTGGGGACACGGTGGCTCAGTGGCTAAGACACTGAGCTTGTTGATCAAAAGGTCGGCAGTTCAGTGGTTTGAATCCCTAGTGCCGTGTAATGGGGGAGCTCCCGCTACTTGTCCCAGCTTCTGCCAACCTAGCAGTTCGAAAGCACATTAAAAAATGCAAGTAGAAAATAGGGACCACCTTTGGTGGGAAGGTAACAGTGTTCCGTGCGCCTTTGGCGTTTAGTCATACCGGCCACATGACCACGGAGACATCTTCGGACAGCGCTGGCTCTTCGGCTTTGAAATGGAGATGAGCACCGTCCTCTAGAGTCGGAAACAACTAGCACATATGTGCGAGGGGAACCTTTACCTTTAATCATTGACTCAAGGGGAAACTCCATCTTTATTTCATCCAGGAATGATTGAAATGGTCGGTCATTCATTCATTCATTCATTCATTCATTCATTCATTCATTCATTCATGTATTTATTCATGTATGTATGTATTTTAGTACCCTATCTCACAGTTGTCACACTAAAAACAGAAATGTCCTCTATCATCACGGAATGCAAAGTGTGGAACAATTGTCTCAAGTTCTAGGAACGCAATTTTTGCTGGTGTTAGGAAAATTTCAAAATAGTAAGAATATTTGGTGAATGGAGTCAAAGACCTAAAGAGATTTAGAGTTTCGATTGGCAAATAGTTACAAGCAGAGATTCAACAATCTGTTGACAACATGCTTTAATTTAGACTTTGCTCTGAGCAGGGTAATGCAACTAATGGTCTAAACTACTCTTTCCAGTTCTATGATTCTAAGAATTAGTACACAGAAATGTACACAGCCAATAATAAACAGTTGGGTGCCATCCACTCTGGCCTTCTCCTGGTGTCTATATAAACAAATGCCCTTTATCTTGCAATCCATAGTTCCAGGAACACTGCAGTGATATTTCTGATCCTGTCCACTCACCTTGTCCATTGCCTTCCCATTCTTCTATTTCTCTCAGCCTTGCCAAGCATGGTTATTTTCCTAGAACAATATCCATCTATATCAGATGCCCAAACTATGTTGGTTTCTGCTCTCTAATCATTGCCTCAAAAGAACACTTGGTCTTTATTTTACCCAGGAATGATTGCTTGGTTCTGCTTAATCTTTTTTTTTTATCAAAATCCTTAATTCAAAGTTGTCTTTCTTCTCTACGCCCCTCTTTTCAAGACTTATATTATCACCAAAAATTATTGCATTTAGCTATCCCAATATTTAATGACATAGAAATATCCTTATTTTCATCATATGTTTGTCATTGTCTTTCTCCCTAGGATTAATCTACTCTTCAATTTTCCAAGATATTGTTAAAAATTCCAGAGCTGGAAGAGATGCCAAATGGTTATCCAGATGAAGTCAAAATCTTACTACCATGATTTCCATATCATGTAATTAATTAGTTTATTATACTTAAATCTGCTGTATGTATATCAACATCATCTCTGAGCCATTTTTTCATGATTTCTAGTCCAGCATTTTAACCATTACCCTTTATGCCTTAATGTGATAACAGTACCTGAAAACAGTGCTAGTGTAATGCAATAGTTAGAGTCATGGTATAGAAATAATGAAAGCTAGGTTCAGATCCTGATTTGGCCATGAGGCTCTCTGCATGGGTTAAATCTTTCAGTTTAATCTGTTGGAATTAAAAATTAACCTTAATAGATACAGAACGTTCAGTGCAGATATCAGGCCTAGCTCAAGAACAATGTAACAATCCAGTCCAAAGTTCAGTTCTTTATTTACTTACACCATATAGAATCTTGCCAGATTAAACCTATACAGGTAGTCCTCAATTTACAACAGTCTGTTTAATGACTGTTTGAAGTTACAACAGCACTGAAAAAAAGTGATTATGTCCTTTTTTTCACACTTAGAATTATTGCAGCATCCCCATGGTCATGTGATCAAAATTCAGACATTAGGCAACTGGCTCATATTCATGAGGGTTGCACTGTCTGTCTCGGGGTCATGCGGTCAGCTTTTGTGACCTTCTGTCAAGCAAAGGCAATGGAGAAGCCAGATTCATTAACAACTTTGTTACTAATTTAACAGCTGCAGTGATTGACTTAACAGCTGAGGCAAGAAAGATCATAAAATGGGCCAAAAGTCACTTACAAATATCTAACTTAGCCACAGAAATTTTGGGCTCAATTCTGGCCATAAATCAAGGACTACTTGTACTAGACTGTCCTATTGAATACACCTTGGAAGGTTCTAGGAAGTGTCTATCCTAAATTTCTTATTTTTCTTTTGATCCAGCTCTGGACTGTGTTGTTATCGTGTGTTGCTCCCTTTTTGGAATATATCCCCTCCTTCTCAGGAACCTGCTGCATTACTGTAGTCCAGAGGTGGTATTCAGCAGGTTCTGACCAGTTCTGGAGAACCAGTAGCGAGAATTTTGAGCAGCTGGAGAACTGGTAAATACCACCTTTGACTGGCCCTGCCCCCATCTATTCTCTGCCTCCTGAGTTCCAGTTGATCCGGAGGAAATGGGTATTTTGTAGTAACCTTCCCCTGGAGTCGGGTGGGAATGGAGATTTTAGAGTATCCTTCTCCTACTACACCCACCACGTCACACCCACTACACCACACCACGCCCACCACACCATGCCCACAAAATGGGTAGTAAAAAAATTTGAATCCCACCACTGCTGTAGTCTATCGCATCGTGCCATTTCGCAACCTAAAAGAGTTGGACAAACTCCTCTTTCCAGAGGACACTGAAATGTGTAGGTTAGTGGGAAGTTCAAGGAACTGTAAGGAATTTGCCAATGGTTTATTACTACAAAAGCTGTATAAAACTGTCAGATAACCACAACATTATCATTATCAGATGAAAAGAAAATCTTATTTCATAAGCTTCTTTGCGTAGAGTTACAGAACTAGAGAAAAGATTATTGCCAACAGCCTTCTCCATAACCAAGAGGTTTACACCCCAGATATGTTCATTATGGATAATCCTGACTTACTCTACCACAATCAAAAGCAGAAAGAAACAAGCTGTGCAGAGTGTTAGACAATAGGAAATAATCCTTTGGTAACTTTAGGAAGTGCTGTATCTAGATCTGCATTTCCCATTTTGGTATGTTAGGACTAACCCTGAGAATTCCATTAGTCACGTCGTAGAAAACAAAAGAAAGGACATACAAAATGAAGACTGTTTTTTTTAATCAGAAAGAACGCCTTGCTGTAGGATTCCAGAAGAAGAAAAATAAATAATCTGATGTCATTGATCAGTCGAAGAAATATTGGTCCCTAGCTGCATGTTCCATTATTACCTGCTACTTATAAATTGACTCAAGAATAATTTGAGGCAAGGCATACACCCCGTTCCCCATCAACCAAAAAAGAGTGACTATGACTTGGCCAATCTGTAATGCAAAATCTAATTCATATATATAGTTATTGCTATAAGTAGTCCTATATGATTTATGACCACAACTTACCACATGCCTCCCACCGACCCGTACGCTCTCACAGAGAGGGACTTCTCAGGGTGCCGTCCACCAAGCAATGTCGGCTGGCAGCCCCCAGGGGAAGGTCCTTCTCTGTGGGGGCTCCCACACTCTGGAACGAACTTCCCCCGGGTTTACGCCAAATACCTGACCTTCGGACATTCCATCGCGAACTGAAGACGCATCTTTTTATTTGCGCGGGGCTGTCTTGAATTTTATCTTTTATCAATTTTTAAACGGGGTTTTTAGTATGGAAATTTTTTAATGTTAGGCTAATTTAAATAAGTTTTTTAAATGGTATTTTAATCTGTATATTGTATTGTTTTATCTTGCCTGTACACCGCCCTGAGTCCTTCGGGAGAAGGGCGGTATAAAAATCAAATAAATAAATAAACTGAGCCCAAATTTTCTGTTGTTAAGTGAGACATTTGTTAAGTGAGCTTTGCCCCATTTTATGATTTTTCTTGCCACAGTTGTTAAGTGAATCACTGCACTTGATAAGTTAGTAACCTGGTTGTTAAGTGAATCTGGCTTCCCCACTGAGTTTCCTTGTCAGAAGGTCGCAAAAAGGATCGCATGATCTTGGGACACAGCAAGATCATAAATATGGACCAGTTACCAAGCATCTGAATTTTGATCACATGATCATCAGGATGCTGTAAAGGTCATAACTATGAGAAATAATCATACGTCACATTTTTCAGTGTCGTCGTAACTTTGAATGGTCACTAAATGAACTGTTGTAAGTTGAGGACTACCTGTATATTGCTGATTTCCTGGTTCTCCAAAATTATCTCAGAAAAATCAAGAGAGCTTAGTGTACTTCATTCAAAATGGAGTATACTAGGATTGTGCTTGGAATGCTAGTTTTTCCCCTTCTGGTTTTCGGAAACTTCAGACCAGTGGAAGTAAAATGGTCTTGCAGGGGAGGAAATATTTTTAAGCCCTTCATGTAGTCTGGGTCATTATTGCTAAAGAGATTTCTAACCAGGGGGCAAATTGTTCAAAATGAACCAGATCTATACATAGCTGCAGCTCCTAAGGGGGTAAAGCCAAGGATGGCTCTTGTCTGACACAAATGCCTTGAAATGCTGACATAAACCTCAGTCACTTTCTTCATTAATCATTCAAACGTCTGTTTATGGTAAAAGAGAAACCTGACATCGAAGTAGCCTCTGGAAAGCTTTATTGCAATTATCTTAAAGTTCATCGTGAGCTGAGTCTTCCAAACAGACCAACGCATCTCCCTGAAATTCATATTTCAAATGCCATTTAAATATTTTCCAGGTCTGAACTCACATAAAAATCTAATATTATTTCAGATGTCAATTGTTCCACTGCTCACTGCATTAAGTTCTTCACTAAGAACAGGAGATTTGTTTTCTTAATGGAGAAAACAAACTGCCCTTTTCTGCTGTGGAGGCTAATAGAACTATATAACCATTTTGGTTATTTTTCTTTCCTTTTAAGTTTTTTATGAGAGGATCATAGAGTGAACAAAGAAGAAAGGATTCTTGATTTATTGTGTGGAATAGGGAATTGTGGCAAATGAATATAAGTTCTTCTATATAGTGCATTTTTTCTTTGTTGCTGCTTTATTATTTTGTTATGTTATATTTTAACGCAGAGGGATATATAAATAGTTTAAATAAATGAATTAATGGCTGCAACCATCCCCTGAAAATGGCCACATGACCTTCTAATCTCTTTGACAATTCCAGCACTATCCTGTGCTGGGCCTTGGGACAGCTTTTTCAAATACCTGCTATTTGTGACTCTGGGCAAGAAAGAGTATGTTAAGAATATGCAGTGTGCTTTAGATTTAGAATTAATATCTATAGGTCATCTGGGGATAGCCATATGATATATAGATATACAATGTAGGAGGAGTTAATAGTAAAGAGCATATATTAATAAATGAAAGGCAAAAAAAGAAACTAGCTTGGTGGTGTTTCTATGAAATTAAGAGAAAAGAGGAGGATAAAAAAAGAAGGTTAATAAATCATTTACGCAAGTGAAAATATAAGGAACAAAATGAAAATAAGAAAAAGTGATTGGCCCATTTGAAGATGCAAGAAGAATGAATAGGAATGAAAAATGTGTAATGAGTAACTACTTAGGAGAATTTCTGCTTTGAATATATGGTTTAAACAAAATGTGGAAGCTACTTAAAAAAAACCTAAAACAAAAATGATGTTACAAACATCAAAGAAATGTGTGGAGTTAAGCTAACAAAAAGTATGAAAAGGGACATTTAGTGGAAAGATGAAATGAATAAAGATGTGTATGAGGAAAATCACAGATATGAGGATAATATTGCAAATCATTCCAGAAATATAACATACAAGGATGATTAAAGGTCGTGAAATGCGACCTTGCTGTTATTGGTTATGGTGGGTCAAGCATGGATTTTGGAAAAAAAGTGAAAATGGGAGAAGGGACAGGGTCAAGAATGAATGGATGGTTATGGATGTGGTTTATATATAAAACTAAATGACCAGCACAAAAAAAAGCATATTGATATGACTTGGTTTTATAGAATGAATGAACGAGGATCATATTATAAAAGCCCAGAAGAAAGGGAAGATTGAGAAAATTGTGGTTTGCTGGAGTTAATAGTCTCAAAAAGAGATTTTTATATCAAATATTTTTCTTTGTGTGTTGGAAACATCCTCATGGATTGATCTTAGTCATACAGTACTGCATTGTGTTTATACATAAGTGGGCTGAAGTTTTGAAATGGGCATTGTTGATATGTAACTGTTCTTATTCCCCTCCAGACTTACTTGTTGTCTTTCAGCTATTACTGTTTGAATCAATTAATATATTGATGGAAATTGGAGGTTTCATTCTCTGTATTATTATATAAAAATAATTAAACCAAGTAAGTAAACTCTCAGATTGAAGCTGTAGTATAGATTTTTTCACTATAATATGCAAAGTTTAAGTAATAAAGAAATTACTTAATTAGGGCCCAGAAACAGTCACATAATAAAAGCTGATCAGTTTTTTTAAAAAATTAAAAGAACAGTATCTAAAGATGATATATACAGTACTCTGTTTAAACAGCTTTTAAAAAATCAAAAGGAGCAAATATGGCAAATCTGTGAAGATTACTGTTTTTTGTAGATGACAACTTATTGTATGAAGTGGTAAAAGAGGAAGTTAAGAAGACAAGAAGCAGAACCAAGTTTACGACTTGGTATATTGTGTGAACATAGCTGGGACCAGGGGTGGGTTCCACTTACGTTCACTACCGGCTCGCATAGGGAGCGCGCGGGCGGTGCTTCTGCGCATTCACAGAGCATCCATGATGATGTCCAGGTGGGTGGGTGGAGCCTCCCACTGCCGTTACTACCGGTTCGCAAGATCTGGACTGAACCAGTAGCAACCCACCATTGGCTGGGACCCAACCAATGCAACAGGAAATTCACATAGTGAATTTTAGAGTTTGAATCTTGGGTTTGAATATACCAGTATAAAAGGGGACATCTCACCTCAGGAAATTCTTTAAAATATATTTATGAAAGAAGTTCCTGAGGTGAGATATATAAAATAGGGGTCTCCAGTCTTGGCAACTTTAAGCCTGGGGGACTTCAACTCCCAGAATTCCCCAACCAGCTGGCTGGGGAATTCTGGGAGTTGAAGTCCCCCAGGCTTAAAGTTGCCAAGGTTGGAGACTCCTGGTATAAAATATATATCTTGAGGTGAGATGTATATATGCATATGAACTCCTGGAGGAGACATAAAGCAGAGAGGATGTCTCAGAGCCTGAAGTTCCTAACTAACAGTTTGGCAAAGGACCTTGAAATGCATCTGCCAACGTCTAAAAATTGCAATACTGTGAAGGCTGGATGTGCTGCACTGCTTTCCCAGTGGACACACGGATGAAGAGGGCCTCGTGGTTTCAGAGGCAGAGTTTTCAGAGGATGGAAAATACTATGCTGTATCTCAGAAGCTGCTGAACAAGAGTTGGCAGAGAGTCCTATGTGGTCTAGGGACAGGATGAGCAGAAGAAGCTTTGGGTGGGCCTCACGGTTGCTATGGCCAACAAGATTATTTACTTTTATTTTCAGAAGAGCTTGGAGGAGTGAAGTACAGGGCTGGTTTGCTGATCCAAAACAGCATTTGATTCTAAGAATCCCTTCAGAGCTGAAATTAAACGCTTTCTTTATCCAAAATAATAATATTTTTTTAAAAAAAACCCTGCTTAAATGCTCATGTTCTTTAGAACAATACTTTGCTTTCAAAAACGGATTGTGCTCCAGTCCAAATGCCTTATCTAGAAAAGAACTTTATTCCTAAGAGCTGAAATTGAGCTCAAATATTTTAATTTTTAAAAAAATGCTTACATCTTTAAATCACTGCTTATTCAAAAAAGTGTTTTATAGTTTAAAAAAAGATTGTTCCTCTGTGCTGAAACAGAAAACATTACTGTATGAAAATACACTCAGTTTCTCATATTCTGTAGGTAGGTGGCACAGGAAGATAAAACCAGCAGAAAAGGGGAATAGGAACAATACACCTTTGGAAAAACATTTGCTGGGATTTCTCAACATGTCATAGTGGGCTTCTTAATGGAAAAAGAGTATAAATCCTCGGTTTAATTAATGAATGGGAAAAAGGTAGATCTGAATGTCCTATAAATCTGAATAGGATTTTATACATTCATCTCATTTATAAATGAGATTTTGCCCATTGCATCCAAGTTCCGCCAAACCAAGGGCTTATTCTAATGTCATGTGTGGTCTTTCGGCTACCATATTTGAGCTGCATAAATCTAGGACCACTGGATGTTCAGAAATCTGTCACTCACTGTCATCATCTAGTCGTTGTCTGTATTTTTGCAGCCTAGATGCAAAAAGAAAAAAGTCACCTTCTCAACTTGGCTTAGGGAAAGAAGAAAGCCTGTGTTCCAAATATTAATGTAATGGCATATCTCTTGCTTTATGGTGGCATTCAGAATGTGTGGGTTTTGTGGGAAGAAGCAGAGCAAAGAACTATTGCATACTAATCTATGTGCAGCATTTAGGATTTCTAAATGTCATGATTTCTGATCCCACATATGGGGAGGTCTCCATGAATCCAACAGTTATTCTTACAAAAGTTTCTCTTACAAAAGAATTGAATTATTTTACTTCTAAGATTCTTCCTTTCTTAGAACAGTGTCTTAGCTCTCTGGACAGAAACCAAGGATAGACACCAAATGGTGCTTTCTCTTGCTCTTTCTTCCTTTTTATGAAATTGGCAGCTCCTCCAAACACATATCCAACCAACGCACAATGCATTAAAAAAAAAAAAGAAAAAGAAAAGAAAGAAAGAAAAAGAAAAACAGACCATCTGGCTAAGTGCTTCTTAAAAATGAGAAGAGAAGAAAAGCAACATTCAGAACCGGCAGTTGAATTAAATTCAACCTGCCTGTGGACCTTCTCCTGTGATACACACGAAGGACAGCCATCATAGCCCCTACTTTAAAAAAAAAAAAGCCCACCATCAGAATGAGATCAAGTTAATGGTTTTGAGTGGAATGGGGTGACTTTCCTTAGTTGCACATGCACTCAGTTAATTAGCAGCTTTGGAAAATAGCCACACTTTTCCCCACCAAAGATTGCCAGCTTCAGCCCCTTTGCTGGGGCGTTGGAGCCCTCTACTGGAAGTCAAATGGCAGATTTTCGTCACCCTTGAAGTAGATACAGTACAGTACTTCACTAAGCAATATGAGCACACATATTAATACATATGTATGGTTGAGGGTCTAATTTATGTGTTTATTTATCAATACATCCCTCAATCATGAAGTGCCTCTAGTCACATACGTATGTTCATCTATAATTCTGTGTTTCAAATAAATGTGAGAAATTTTTCCTCCCAATTCTCCAATATCCAATATCCACATTAAAAAACCTGGGAGAGAGATTGTGGGCAATGTGTGAACCATGACAGGCTCCATGAATGGCCTCAGATATCTATTTTGCACTTGTGCCCTAATCTAAGATCTACTTAGAAAGTCCTGTTCTCTCGCCTGCCCGTAAAAATAGTTAGGCTTACTTTAAAAAACAACAACCTAAATTTCCTTGGACTCTTCAGTGTAGACCTCAAACTTAAATCTTATCTTTTATTACATTTTCTTGTAAAATTAATGGCTGTGTGCTGTAGCAACATGTTTATCATCTATTGAATTGATGTTTTACTGTTCATCTGCCTGACTTGCCCAATACATCTTATCTTCATTTTATCTGCTATGTTGCTTTGGGAGGAACTTGCTATAAAAAGTGATATGAATATTTGGAATAAATCCATTGCCACATAATTGGAGTACCATAAGACTGGTGAAGGAGGAAAGGAAGATGTTTAAGAAGTCGATGGTGAATTTATTTTCTTCTATTTATTTATAATCTGAAGGTAAGATTGATTGTGTACATTCTATATAAATTCATGTTTCAATGCTCTTGATATGTTACCATAAGGAGAGAATAATGTTTTAAAAATCCCTGTCAGATTTATCATCATACAAGACTTTGTATGGGGTTACAAAGATGGCTGTAGCCTCATTAATAGGAATTGTCATGTTGGTCAGTTTCAGTTCAAGCAACAATACCAGATAAACAGAAGAAAATAACAGAATTGTATGGGATCTTGTAGGTCATCTAGTCCAACCCTACACCAAGCAGGAGACCCTACACCATTTCTGATAGATGGCAGTCCAGTCTCTTCTTGAAAGCCTCCAGTGATGAAGCTCCCACAAGTTCTGAAGGAAACTTGTTCCATTGTTGTCACTGTCAGAAAGTTTCTCCTTATTTCTAGGTTGAATGTCTCCTTGATCAGTTTCTATCCATTATTCCTTGTCTGGCTTTCAAGTGTTTTGGAAAATAAGTTGACCCACCCCGCTCTGTGACAGCCCCTCAAGTATTGGAGCACAGATATCATGTCTCATATTAGACTTTTGGTGCTAACAAAGAGATGATGGCTCGTTGTCAGAGCCAATAAAACTTAAACGGAGAATCACATTCCTAAACGAGTATTTCCCAAATGCCCTAGCTGGCTTTCAGTTTAGTTTGTTCAATGTACTTATTTATTCCAATGAAGAACGTGTGGCAAAATTGAACTCCAATAGCACTGAATGTATCATGAGTAGCTCACTCATTTCTGCCTGAGCTGGGATATTGCGATGACCAATCTGAAGTTTTCTGCAGTGGGTTAATAAAGGCTACCATAAGATCAAAGGATCACAAAAAGTCTCTTTGTCTCTCTGTTTCACACACATACCAGTCCTTGCTGTAACACATAAGATGAGCTCAGCAGAGAGAAAAGATTTCACTTAGAGTCTCTACTATTCCTTCAGCCTAGGCGCATGGGCATGTTTTCCCAATCTGAATAGATGCTGTGACCTTTGCCCTTCAGGCCTTGCAGATGGTACCACCAAAGCAACTGTTGTCTATAGTGCATACAAAATACACATCATGGGCCCAGTTCAATGACACACTTATACTCCCCCATAAACTCATGTTCCCTGATTCAGAATATACTCATCCCCTATCATAGAAAATGATGTTATCCATACAACAACTTTAAGCACAAACACTATCCAAACCACATCGTTCCTTCAATTAGATGACAATATTCTATTGTTTCTGTTGTTTCTATTTTTGTTTGTTTCAATCAAAAATAGCCATTTACTTTGCTGGGAATTTAAATTGTCTATTAATTGCATTTAAACAATTTTAACATAATGTTACGAGTTTTACTGACTCACTTCATTTAAGAAATTACTTTCTACGTTATTAAGCTTCAGTTTGTATAGACTGGAAGAATTTCAAGTTAAAATAGAGATACACGGTTTGCCTATTGCATTAGTCATAGCATTATTTATTTGTGACTTAGTGTGAGAATGTAGTGAGAATTTAACACATTCACACTAAACTGGTCCTCCCAAATTTGATACCCTAAAATGATATAAATCTCAACTTCAAGAATTCATACTGAGTATAGCCAATTGGCTGATTGGCAAGGATGGGAGGAGATAAAGTCCAATCTATCACCAGATTCAGAAAATCTGTACTCAGTGATAATTTTTCATTTTTCCTTCACAAAAAATATTTTATGAGCATTAGTAATGGTGCTTTGGAGTTCTGTCCTTAGGAACAAAAAATGGTTTCACTCAGGATTAGCAGGGTTTGGAATAACTATTTTTTAAAAGCTATATCAACAAACCATTTCAGAAATATAAGAAGACACTTCATTCTAATTTTTCATACCTTTCTGATAAGAACAACTTATACTGTTGATTTTTCCATATCCATCAAATCATTGTAGCAAAAAGGAATCTGTCAGGGTTCCAAATAACACCCCATCCAAATCCATACCATTTCATCTTGTCAAGTAATATCCATAGAATTGCTTTGTTATAATGGCTGAAGTTACACAAAAATCTAAATTTATTTATTTGGTTAATTATTTTAATTTATATGCTTACCCAGCCTCAGGACTCCAGGTGACAAACAACAGTTTAAAACATTAAATAAAAACAATAAACAGTAAAATAATATCACAATGTATACAAATTGGCAGCCAAAATAAAAACCATTGCAGCCATCAACAAAATTGGTTCAGCTTTGTAAGCCAGCCAATGCAGGGCACAGGTCTTGCTTAGTATCAATGAACTGAGCCAAATAGAGTTAGTCAATGAACCATAGTTAAGTAAACCAGGTCTTAGGGCAGTACTTGAACTTGGCCAATGCCATAATGGAGTAAAAGCCAAGGATGTGCTCTGACGTGTATTGACTGAAAAAAACCCTGATTGCTCAGAGGAGGCCTAATTTTGCTGGGAATATTTTCTAGCCTTTCCTGTTCAGAAGGTCTGGATTATGAAGGCTCTTTTGAAGCACAATCTACCAGCCTTATTTCAAAGCCACCATCAACCTTGCACCAAAGGCAGTGGTGGGTTCCCCAGAACCGGTAGTAAAACCAGCGGGAGGCTCTGCCCACTGACCCGAATGTCATCAAAAGTGATCTGCGCATGCACAGAAGAGCGCACGGGCATGATACGAACCAGTAGTAAAGGTAAGCAGAACCCACCCCTGACCAAAGGTGTTCCACAGTAGCCTTATTTATTATTATTATTTATTTATTAAATTTTTATACCGCCCTTCTCCCTAGGGACTCAGGGCAGTGTACAGCCAAAGATAAGAACATAAGAAATATACAATTAAAACAACAATTTAAAACCAAGCATATTAGAAAATGGCCAATTAAAAATTTAAAATTTAAAATTACAACCCTAAAATAATAAAACCCCGGTTAAAGATTTAAAAAATTTAAAAATTATTTAAAAATATTAAGCCAGTCCCGCTTGTATAAATAGATGTGTTTTCAGCTCACGGCGAAAGGTCCGAAGATCAGGTAATTGACGCAATCCAGGGGGAAGTTCGTTCCAGAGCGTAGGAGCTCCCACAGAGAAGGCCCTTCCCCTGGGGGCCGCCAGCCGACATTGTTTGGCGGACGGCACCCTGAGAAGACCCTCTCTGTGTGAGCGTACGGGTCAGTGGGAGGCATGAGGTAACAGCAGGCGGTCCCGTAAGTACCCGGGCCCTAAGCCATGGAGCGCTTTAAAGGTAGTAACCAAAATCTTAAAGCGCACCCGAAAGACCACAGAAAGCCAGTGCAAGCCTTAGCTGATCCTGATAGCTGTAGACGAGGTAGAATCCACATTGCTACATACTGTGTGATGAACCCCTCAATCAGACATAAAGTAGATTAATTATGGGCCCAAATGAAGCAAAGCGTTTAAAATTTTGATATCGCTGGTCAAATTTTCAGCATTTTAGAAGTCAGGATCTTGCAAAGAAAAAGAAAAGAAAAGAACTAACATTTGCTATTGTAACAGGATTCACATTTAGCGCTAAATCATTATTTTAAATAATGGTTTACTGAATAACGTGCAATTAGCTGGATTCTTACTTGGCAGGCAAGCCAGAAACTATTATTTATTATGTGAAGCTAAGTTCACATAGCCAAAAAAGCTAAACCTCTGACTGATTACATTAGGGCTTAAGGAAGAATTTCTACAAAAGAAATATATTTATTAAACAAATTTATAAGCGCACCCAACTCACACAGAGGTGACTCTAGGCAACTTACAACATTAAAAATTCACAACAAAAAACCATAAAAGTATACAATCCTTTCTCCGAGGGTTTTTTTATACAGACTTTGAGATCACTTTCTGTATATCACAATTTTTTTTCAGAGAAGATTTTAAGACATACTTGAGGAATCCCTCCTTCAATGCCTAAAGATATGGAAGGGTTTGATTGTTAGAAATCTCTATAAGCAATCATTATTATGAATAAATTCAATGGTCTCCTAATACCCATTGGTTATTTCTTTTCCCCAAAGGTTAGGGCGATAGCCATATCTAGCTGATCATACGGTTGACTATGATCAGCATTTGTAGGGACAATGACCAAAATAAAGCACAGAGCTATAGGTCAGACATTTGGGAAGAAGGCAATGGAAAAACGCATGGACAATCTAAATACGTTGATATCGTCATCAGGTTTTAATTTTTAAAGTGAGGCCTTTCTCTACAAAGACAGAAAGGCAGTGAAGAGAACAGACAGGGAACAGGCGGATGGGCTGGCCTGTTGCCCCATTCTAATCTTAGCTTGTTGCAAAGCACACAACACTATTTTTCTGTTGTTTACAGGGCGGGAGGAGCTGAACCGGCTTTAAGAGTTTGATTGCTTAGATTTAATCCCAAATTGTTTCTGGAATAAAAACACCAGACAGAAACAGCATGCTCATTTTCTAACCGCACATTCAAAGGGACTTATTATGCTCATTTATGAAACTGACATCAAGATTAGCTGTTCCCAGTTGCCAACTTGCTGAACAAAGGCCTTCTCTCCCGAGCTACCTCTGAAGACAATGGATCCCCATCGCCAAACCTCACATTGTTCAGGGCTGAAGGGCTGCCACAGTGCTTTGGACTCTTAAAGTTCATTATGGGCTACAACCCCAGACATGCTGATCTGCAGAAACAGATGGAATTGTAAAAATTATAAATGGCCATCTGGTATTCACAAGTCTATTGTAGGACAATTCAAACAAATGTCAAACAAGGATACAAAAAGCTTCTGTGTGATATGAGGGCACCAGAGGTTTGGCACATTAAGCGGCAGGGAAAGACTTGGCTTAGTTTTTAATGCAACATTCTAAACAAGGCAGTTTTGTATGGAAACCAGAGACACCTTCTGTGATGATGATGATGATGATGACAATAATCAATATCTATTGCACCGGAGGTTCATTTATTTTGAACGTTGGCGCCAAAATCCAGTGAATACACTTATTCATTGCTTCTTCATGGCATCTGAAAATGTAGTATCATTAAGGTTCATGGTTTGCTAACATAGTTTATTGCATAAACTACCCATAACTGAGTTTGCTAAATGCACTAATCCAAAACCAAGTACAGCTTCAGGTGATAATGAAAACATGAGATGAGACAGAGTGATACAGAGCTAACTGAGAGAAAGGTGGATATTGGATCAGGCCCACCTGTTACTGTATAGCTCTAACATACCAACTGACAGGACTTGGCAAGAACTCAGATTTGAAGTTCAATCTTTGTCAATTCACAGCTTAGGTTACATGTCCTAAGAAGATAAGCCCTCTGTGGTATGGTTCAGAGGTGGGTTTCAGCAGGTTCTGATCAGTTCTGGAGAACTGGTAGTGGAAATTTTGAGTAGTTCAGAGAACTGGTAGTAAAAATTCTGACTGACCCCGCCCCCGTCTATTCTCTGCCTCCCAAGTCCCAGCTGATCAGGAGGAAATGGGGATTTTTCAGTAACCTTCCCCCGGAGTGGGGTGGAAATGGAGATTTTACAGTATCCTTTCCCTACCATGCTCACCAGCCACGCCCACAGAACCAGTAGTAAAAAAAATTTGAAACCGACCACTGGTATGGTTATTCTCTCAATCTTCAGAGTGGTAGAGTCTGACCCCAGCCCTAGTCTTGCCCAGCCATTGATTGGCCGGGACTATATGACTGCCAGACAGTCACGTAATCTATATCACATGAGATATAGATTAGGTGATACAGACACTGGTTCAAAGCCACCTGCTAGCTCAGTGATATAAAGTCCAAGCATAAAGTTGAGAGTTATCCCAGACTTACCCCTAAGATACCATCATGGGAGGCAGGAGCAAATACTAGGATCAACAGTTTGGATAGTTGTCCTTCCTTCCTGGTGTCTACAATGGGGCATTAAATAAGTCAAGATGTTGATCACCGCAATGCAATTGAGGCCTCAATGTTAACCTTTTTTTGCTTCCCGCGTAGACTTCCTTCCCTCCTTCCTTCCCTTCCCTTCCCTCAACAGTGTTATACAATTCATACTGTATTATTTGTGCTTTCAAAATTTAGGGTTATGAGATCTCCAACTGGACTGTTCTTTTATTAGGGGTGCCATAGAAATCCCAAAGAAGAGGGATGGAGAACCAGGAAATGTTTTCTGTTTCTAGTCATGATTCACGAGGAAGCTGTTGTCTATGTGTGGAGAGCTAATACTGACACTTGAATCTGCAACCAGACCAGCTGCCAGGCCAGTTGGCAGAATATTCTAAGGACCAGTATGAACTTTAAGGATATAAGGTTTTGGACTATCGTTGCCAGAGTTTATTGTGCTCTAAAAAAAAGGAAAAATTGACAGTGAATTGTGATAAGAAAGTCAAGTATCGTTTCTTTATTCACTCCTAGCCACTTAAATTCAACTGAAGTTTTCTATCGCCCGAAAGGTGGAATTGAACCACTCTGTCGCTAGACAGCTACAGGTTTGAAGCCTGCACCCCAGACCACTGAGGATCATCCGGGCAAGAAAAGAATTCACTGTTTATACTATATAAAACACTTAAACTATAAACCTTTCAGGATATAGTGAGATACGCTGACGAAAAGTAAAGAGTATTAAAGCTTAGAAAATATTCTGTTACTTAGTTATAATTTTAAGATGTATAGTCGTACTCGGGTCTCTTTTAATATTAATGTGCATTAGATAGATAGATATTTCTCTCGTGCAATCGGGATATGCAAATATTGCTGACGCTGATTGGTCTGCTGCTACTGCGGGCGTGCTTTAGTAGAGCGGGTTTACAGAAGTAAAGTTTTTTTCCCCCCTGCAGCTCGCGCGCGACGCTTTGGCTGCCTGACTCAATTAATTCTTTTCAAAGTACCGAAGCGTCTGTCCTACCTCGCAAGTTTGGAATTAATAGAACTGCGCGGCCCCCTTTTTATGGAATGGGAATCTGCTGGGGAGGGGAGGCTCGGGAAGCAAGCGCGGGTTCCTTTGCCTTTGTCTAAAGGGGCAACTGTGCTGCAAAAGAATCGCCTTTCTTGGCGGAAAGACGTGGGTAGAGGTTTCGGTCAAGGGGAGTGCACTTTGTATTTGCTCAGAGGCAAGCCTCGAGGGCCAGCCTCACCAATTCGGATAGTCCGGCCAGTTTCCAGCTTCTCCGGCTAATCTCACCAGTTCAAGAGCGAAACGGACCACTGTTGTCGCCAAGGAAAAGTCGATTTCGCAGACCACTCCCAAACCAAAATCTGTTTATCTTACCTCAGAACAGAAGATTTACAGCCTGCAGGGGGGAGGGGGGGAATCACAGATGAAACGGCCAGTTTGAGAGGTCTCTGTAGTTCTGCGATTGGCGTTGCCTTAATTCTGCTTATTATTTAGTTCCTATAATCCTCTGAAAACTTCTGAAGAAACCGATCACCCTAGATAGATAGATAGATAGATAGATAGATAGATAGATAGATAGATAGGTAGGTAGGTAGGTAGGTAGGTAGGTAGGTAGGTAGGTAGGTAGGTAGATAGATGATTGATAGGTAGGTACAGTGGTGGGATTCAGCCAGTTCGCACCATTTCGGGAGAACCGGTTGCTAACTTTCTGAGCAGTTTGGTGAACTGGTTGTTGGAAGAAATCATTAGGACAGAGAACCGGTTGTTAAATTATTTGAATCCCACCACTGGGTAGGTAGGTAGGTAGATATATGATAGGTAGGTAGGTAGGTAGGTAGATGATAGATAGATAGATAGATAGATAGATAGATAGATAGATAGATAGATAGATAGATAGATAGGCAGGCAGGCAGGCAGGCAGGCAGGCAGGCAGGCAGGCAGGCAGGCAGGCAGGCAGGCAGGCAGAAAGACTCCTTTAGCCTGAGTTCATATCCAAGTGTTAATACATAGGAAACTGATCAACTATCTGTGGCTTCTGATGGCACCCTGATCTGACCATATAAATCGGATCTGCGCAGTGTTTTTCTAGGTAATGTGGTTGGCTACTTTGCCAATATCTACTTGATCCTCAAGGCAGCTGAACAGACTTGGACCAGGTTAGGACTGGATAGGAGACCACCTGGAAATCCAAGGTGATACTCTACAGGCCAGTCAGTTGAAAAAGCATCTCCGAAGAAAGCAATAGCCAATCACATTCACACAACTGCCAAGAAAACTCATGGGTTTGTCCACAAAATACCCAAGAATCAAATTTAGCTCAAAGAAGACCAGCTTTATTTGATGCATAGCTTGTCATGTGAATGCTTTTATCAATCATCAGTCATTGCTAATGAGGCAGAGACTGCAATCCTTGGTATGCTGACATAAAAATTAATTTCCATCAAAATGAATGGGATTTACTTCAGGCAACATAGACACCACCAGAAACCATGCATGGTTTACCATTTGTTCTCTTACAAATTCCAAGCAATAAACAAATCCTCTGTTCTTTTTGTTCTTGCTCTGGATCCAGATTTCTGATTTTTGACAAGCACTTAGGCATATCCTGGTTCCTCTTGAAGTGGCCACTCAGCTAAGCTAAAATCTAGTGGAACAATATAAAAGGAAAATAACTTGAGCTACACTCAAGCCTGCTCTGAAACATGTTGGTGTAACTCTAGTATCATTTTGGGGATAGTTCCAGGAAAACTATTTGGGAAAATTAATCTCTTTAAGAAGAAATTGGAAACCGTTTGTCTGAAATGGTATAGGGTAGGAGTATCAAACTCATGGCCTGCGAGCCAGATGTGTCACGTGCTGGCCATGGCCATCCTCAGTAGCAAAGGGGGGAAAAGTCACGATATGTCACATGACGACAATGTCATGTGCCGTGAGTTTGACACTCGTGGTATAGGATTTTTTTGTTTGAGCAGGGCGTTGGACTAGAAGACCTCCAAAGCCCCTTCCAACCCTGTTAGTCTGTTATCAAGAAAATCTGCTATTTTTAATGGCATCCCAGCCTCTTGCTTTGGGGGATTATAATTTTTCCTTGCTGGGTACTCAAAGCCAGTTCTGGTTCAGTTTCACTAGATTAGACTATTGACCTATTGATAGGTTTGTGGCTGGAACGGCACCCTGTGCTATTGACCAGCCCCTATTGCATTGGGGTTGCTACAGCTGTATCACCCGATGCAAGTCTGTGCCTCACTACCCTGCACTGATTTAGCACAGGGCTCTCCAAAGTTGGCAACTTTAAGACTTGTAGACTTCAACTCCCAGAATTCCTCAGCCAGCATGAATTCCTCAGCCAGAAATCCTGTCCTTTGCTGCTCCCCCTCTTTCGTCACAAGAGATTCTAGAAAGAAAAGTTGCCTGGTGTCAGGATGGCTTTGTTCTGCCACAGATTCAGAAAGCACAGGAGAGAGAACCAAGAAATTCTGATAACAAGCTCAAAACTTTTCCCCCCCTCCGCCTTTTCCTTGTTGTCGTACAGCACATGATGCCAATAAAGCTTTGCTGAACTGAATTCAACCAGGCCTTCAAGTGGGAACGGGTGTGGTCCTTCTGGCCTTTCCCAAAAAGAGTGGCGGCTTTTCTCTCTGCACTCCCACTGCTCTGTTTCCCTGGGACAAGTAGTGGTCTCTTACGAAATCTCTCTGGGGGAAGGAGGCAGGAAAATCCAACAATCGTCATGGCGAAGCTGACACAATGCATGAGAAGCCTTTGCTTTTTCCCAATGCAATCCTTACAAACGTGGGTCATAGAGTCCTTCCCAAGTAGCTCTTTGATTTATATCTCTCTGGATTTCTGTCCCCCTCCGCCAAATACTTTTGAGGGTTTGAGTTAGTCTTTGTAAGACTCCATAGCACAAGCCAGCAGTTGTGATGCCTTTGGGTTATTGGGCCAATTTTACACTTGCTTCTAGGTTGCAATGCCTTTTAATTTGGATTATTTGGTGCCAGTATTTTGGGTGCCATGGGAGAGATATTTCATACACCCAGCTATAAATCTGTTATCAATGATCTATCTATCCGCCTGCCTACCTACTTACCTATGCATTTTTGTAAGTTCCAGAAAATTAAGCAGCTGTATTTGCCTGGCAGGTTTGCCCATGCTTTCTCTCAATCCAAATGTCTGGCTTTGCATGAGCCATGGAACTAACCATATGAATTTAGTTTGCACAGTACTCTAATCGAGCATGTGGCTTGTGGCTTTGAAGTTCTGTGTAGTGAGAAAACTCAGCGAGGAACAACAAAATTTAGGTCAAGAGTTTGTTGATTTAAGATAGGTTTTGCCAACCTGGCATCTTCCCCAAATATTCAAAACACATGTAGGCTGGAGGGTACTAGTTGAGAAAGGCTGATTTAGAACATAATGAACTGTTCTGAAAGTGTATCCCTGCCCTTTCTGTATAACCCTTTTATGGGAATTCTCTAAGTTGATGACAGCTTTATATATAATAGCACCCTTTCTTCTAAAAGCATTGAAGTACTTTATTTATCTTTCCAATAATTGGGTGAATTAGAGATAGATTGGCTTAAAGTCAGCCACTAAATTTAAAATGTGGTATGGATTTCAGTCCAACCCTTTCCAGCTTAGGTCTGCTCTGTGCTAGCTTGAAGCTCGTCAAGCCAAAATAATTCTGGCTTGAACCCTCTTATTGGAAACAGGCATGGAGTCTGAGTACCAAGCTCCAGGTTCTCCCTAAAGTTAATGCTTCATTTCCACTGATCATCCCCTTACATCAGCAGTTGCAAATCAACTTAAGGTAGGGGATGGCTATCTTTTATGTTTGGATCTGTTCTTAACCCTTTAAAAGCAGCATGTCTTCCTGAAATTAAGGAAACAAGCTTTTTCCCTCATTTTAATCGCACTAGAGGAACAGCTTCCTTTTTAAATTTCTCTACGATGGGATTGCACAAGCGTAAAATAATTAAAAGATACTATTCCTCACTGGCTGTTGTTTAGAAAAGACGGATGAGAGATGTCTTGAAGACCTTGGATAGAGAGTAATAGTTGAAAGAAATCTCAGAATATGTGAAATAGGCCCATCACTTATTTTACTGTCTATTGCTTCTATGCCATATCTGAACTGAAAAATCTGGATGGCCACCAGATATGGCACCCTTAGAGTACAGTAGCTGGATATGAGATGAGCGGCAAATAAATGTTCTAAATATAAATAAACAAACAAACAAATAACTTTTTAAGCTGCTGGTTGTTAATCAGCTTTATGTATTTTTTTCCTGATAGTATATTTTGTGTAGAATATATTTCATCCTATGTCTTCTTGCTCGTATGAAGTTCAGTTAATAAATATAGTTTCTGTTTTCTAAGTATATAGCAAGTTGAATAGTTGGGAGTGTGGCAGCATACATAATTACTTATTTATTATTTATTTAATTATTAATAGTAATAGTTGTGTTATTTCTTACCAGTAGGATGTACATATACATTACACATAAGCAGGTTCACGATGCTGGCTGGGGAATTATGGGAGTTGAAGATTACACATCTTAAAGTTGCCAAGTTTGAAAAGCATTGTGCTAAACCATACAGTAGATCATTTATTTATAGTTTGATATAACGTTGTAACACATTCAATTATGTTTTTTAAAGAAACCATAGCTAAAGAAATTGTGGCTTTGCATGATGGGTGAACCTGGCTATTTGCCTTTGGAGCAATACAGTATTTTCATCCCAGACCTAATGGCTTTCTGGAAATAAGAATTACCAACTAAAGAGAAAATTCACCTCTATTGCCTTTGAAGATCTCAGTGTCCATTATTTGAAAGAAGAAATCTGAATTTTTGCTCCTGCTCTCCAATTCTGATGTATTGGTTTTGACTATAAAGTGGTTGGATGAATATATGAAATGCTTATGATTTCAATGCCAAAAGCAAGGAATTCTTACTTCTTTGCATTTCATAGCTATGCCTTTCAATCCCATTGAGAATAAATAACCATGTAAGAATGGCTACCTAAAATTGCTTTGTAAGGGAGGAAAATGGGGCAAGGGAAACAGATTGGTGGAGGGAATTCCTGCCATAGTAATCTGGGCAGAATTCCTGAAAACTAGGAAAAAGGATGTTTGCCTCCAGATGCTCATGATCCCATCTCATAGACAATGAACACTGCTGGCCTTCAGATCCACAATACAAATGGGGCCAAGGGAAGATCAAAGTTCCATTGTGGTGAGACTGACTAATTTCTTCCTCTTGTTGCTAATAACCGTAGTTTAATATTAAAAGATTAATTTAGATTCCCACCTCCCCATTTTTCCTTCAGAACATGGGAGAGGAGCTGAAAGTCCATGTTAGTTTTTTTGCTTGCTTGCAAGAGTGTCTCATTTCTTCCATTTGCATCTTTAACCACATTTGATCGTGTATCTGATTCAAAAGGTCCAAATCATTGGGATTCAAATGATCCAAATGAACTTCTAGTTGTGCAAGTGGTCAGGCTGATACATTGCTCTGGTTCAAACATTAAACTAAATTGCAATGCAATTTGCTTGATTTTTAGCGTGTATATCTTTTTAGTTAACATACACTGCACAAATCTGGATTTGGATGAAACTCCCTGAGTGATCCGTTGCATTAAATCATGTTTTTTGAATATGTTACACTTGCCTGTTACCTCACCTTGCACTAAGCCCGCATAAACCACAGTTTACAAATTACACTTGTATTGGATTCATATGACACATTTAGCCTACCCGTCCCCACAAAAATAATTCCTAATAACAATTTATGACTTAGCTTGAATTGCAAACCTCACTGAATTCTTTCTTTATAAGTCATTTGTAAGAAGTGGAATTGGTCGGACAGGAATGGGTTTGTACTTTGTACAATATGCTTGGTAGCTTTGGTTTAACCTGCTGCATGAACTCACTAATGTTTATGGCCTAAGGCAGGGCTGTCAAACTCAGCCTGTGGACCGGATGCGTCAAGCTCTGGCCACACCCACACCTGGTTTAGCAAAGGGGGGAAAAGTCACGATACGTCACATGATGCCACTGTGATGATGCAAGTTTGACTCCCATTGCCTAGGGTATTGTGTGAATTTGTCCAACTGTAGTTTAATAAAATCCTTAAACAAACCATAGTCTACTGTGTGAACTCATTCACAGAATCAACCTAGTATATTTGGTTATTCACCATTACTAGAAAAAAAGAGTCAGTTTGTTGTGCTTAAGGCTAGAAACTAGGTGAATGTGAGTTCTAGTCTTGCCTTAACCATAAAGCCAGCTGGGTGGCCTTGGGCTAGTCACTTCCTCTCAGCCATAGGATATAGACAAGAGTAAACCACTTCTGAAAAAGCTTGCCAAGAAAACTTCAGGCACTTGTCCAGGCAGCCACCAAGAGTTAACACTGACTCAAAGGCACCAAGAGAGAGAGAGAGGAGAGAAAGAGAGAAATCGATAATTAAGTGTGTGTTAAGTATTATACAGCAGCCAAATTTAAGTGTTTTTTTTTGTCTCAGCCCATTCATTTATGGCTCAGTATGCCATGTGAAAAAGGAAATCAATGAATAATTTACATTAATGTCATAAAGCAAACTTAAATTAACCATTTGTTGTTAGTTGCAAAGTTGTGTCTGACCCATTGTGACCCCATGGACAATGTTTCTCCAGGCCTTCCTGTCCTCTACCATCCTCTGGAGTCTATTTAAGCTCATGCCGACTGCTTCAGTGACTCCATCCAGCCACCTCATTCTCTGTCGTCCCCTTCTTCTTTTGCCCTCAATCTTTCCCAGCATGAGGCTCTTCTCCAGGGAGTCCTTCCTTCTCATTAGGTGGCCAAATTATTTCAGTTTCATCTTCAGGATCTGGCCTTCTAAAGAGCAGTCAGGGTTGATCTCCTCTAGGACTGACCGGTTTAATCGCCTTGCAGTCCATGGCACTCTCAGGAGTCTTCTCCAGCACCATAATTCAAAGGCCTCAATTCTTTGGCACTCAGCCTTTCTTATGGTCCAACTTTCACAGCCATACATTGCAACTGGGAAAACCATAGCCTTGACTATACGTACTTTTGTTGGCAGGGTGATGTCTCTGCTTTTTAGTATGCTGTCTAGATTTGCCATAAATTAACCATGGGTTAATTAATTTAATTTAATTAATTAATTAAATGTCTAGATATTCCATACATTAACCATGGGTTGTAATTTGCAACAGTAACAGAGTTGGAAGGGACCTTGGAGGTCATCTAGTCCAACCCCCTGCTCACACAGGAGACCTGTACTAGGGATTTGATTTGCTAATACAACCCGTATTTCTTGATACTTGTTAATGTTGAAGTGTGATTTGAGCTGGGCACCACTAGCCTTTTGAGAATTTCCATCTCGTTTTTGGGCAGTGAAATTGAGTAAATCCCATTTCCAGGGAAAGGAAAAAATCTCTAAAATTTTCCAAGAGCAGGGCTGCCCCTTGACGGGGAAATAGAGCTTCTGAGAAGGCGGAGTGGGAAAAGATGTTGGGGTGAATTAAAGAGTGAGAAGCCAGGGAGTCTGAAGACCTGGTTGTACAGCAAAAGAAAAGTCAGTCCAAATATTTCTTCTCCACCTGATAATGAAATAAATACCAGAACTCCCACTCCACCAGTGAGGACTCCTCTGAAATTCTTTTCTACTCTGAAGTAATTTTAAATAAAATCTTTCATCAAGTTGAGTAAGAATTGGGGGATTTCTCTGCCCTACTTTAGTTACATATTTTTTTTCTCTCTCTCTCTGAAGGTTATTATCTTGAAGCTTATCAGAATAGTTCTGGGTATTTTGTAACGCTTCAGGTCCTCTCCCGCCTAGTTACTGCCCCAGATTAGGTATCGTTTAATAAGTAATTATTTAATAAGTAATCATTTGTGGTGAATTGTTGGAAGGAGAGGGCTGCTATTTTTAGCTGAGGCAACAAAATCCTGGCTGCTGTTGATGTTGGTGCTGAAATGTCAATGTGTAACAGATGGGAACAAATTAAGGGCATGCTGCCGTTGCTGTCATCAAGAAAGGCAGGCCGTTTCACAGCAGGGTTGTGATTAGGATGTGTTGCAGAGTGTCCAGGGGAAACTGACTAGGGAGGGAAAGAGAGTTTTCAACAAGTAAAACCATCCTTCAAAGCGAGCAGATTTTTAAAAATGCACCTTAAGGTAAATACTGACCTCTTACGACAAGTGAGAGGAGCAAAGGCTTCCCTAGGTAAATAAGGCCATAGTGGGAAACAGAAGCATTTCCCGTTTGGTTGATTATTGAACAAACTGGGGCAGATCCATCTCTGATGTCACACCGGTGACTCACATCAAGGAACAAGGCAGTCTTTTATTGTTTGCTCACATGATGCAACTGAAGAAATGGGTGTGGGAGGGAGAATTTGCAAGCCCCTTGGTTATTATGGGATTTCATTAATCTCTAATAGCTGATTCCAGGAACTCCTGGGAACGAAATGGAAAACAGGAAGCTTTGGGTATGTTGAAACTCAAAGCAGCTGAAAAAGAGGAAATGGTTTTTTTGGAGGGAACCTATGTGGTTCCGGTGCCTTTGTTCATTAACATTCTCTGGAAAATTAGCAGATATGGTACAACAGTTGTGAGAGCATTTTTTTTAATCATCAGAGAAACTCTTCCGCTAAAACCAAATAGGTGGTTTAATATTCCATCTTTCAATCCATAAAATACCATCCATACCACATGTTGAAAAACAAGAGTTTTTATCTTCCCATCCTTGGTTGCCTGTTTCTCATCCTAGCAGCTGGGATGAGAGCTCTCATTCTAATTTGAACAGCAGAGGAATAGTCAGTAATCTCTAGAGCCCTCAGATCCAGGCAGACCGGATTTAAGCTTTTACATCTCCCATTAAGCCATTACACCTCACAACAGCTTGATTCATACTACACACTAAAGCAAATCAAAATTATGGCTTAGTGAGATGTATGAACCCCCACGCTTGGTCTGCCAATGTCTGTCTTCTCATTAAACCTGTAGGCTACTCCTGTTGGTGTATGTTCAGCTTTGTATATAGAACTATTACAAAAATTCCTGCATCAAATGTCAAATGCCAAGCTTTGAAATCTGTATGTATGCCTGAGATCAGAGGTGGATTTCAGCAGGTTCTGACCAGTTCTGGAGAACCGATAGTGGAAATTTTGAGTAGTTCGGAGAACTGGTAGTAAAAATTCTGACTGGCCCCACTGCCATCTATTCTCTGCCTCCCAAGTCCCAGCTGATTGGGAGGAAATGGGGATTTTGCAGTAACCTTCCCCTGGAGTGGGGTGGGAATGGAGATTTTACATTATCCTTCCCCTGCCATGTCCACCAAGCCATTCCCACCAATCCATGCCACGCCCACCAAGCCACACCACAGAACCGGTAGTAAAATTTTTTGAAACCCACCATTGGCTGAGGTGTGACGATTGACTATAGATGCTAGCAGTGCAAATGTGAAATGCAGAGAGATGGATAATATTTGGTTTAGAAAGGTAAGAATTAACATTACTCCCTTGTGCTTCCATTTGCTTCTTCTCTTCTGCTAATGTATCAAAGTTGATGGATAACCCAAGTTACATCAGAAAGTTGCATTTTAATTTAGTCCAGTTAATTTTAGTAAGTGGAGTCAGGTGAAGGATTAAATCAACTAACAGAGCTAAAGGGGAAGGGAATTAATATGGGGTAGCTTTTAATAAGAAATGGCTGGTGTATATGAATGGCTGATAAGAAACTGAATGGATCAATTTGTGTAATATTTATTTCTTGAATACTTTGTCAAATTTGCTGCTTATCAGCTTTGGAGACGGAAATTTGTTCTTGAAATACAAATCCTGTGTATTTCTCAGGTTTAGCTCTATAAAATTAACACTTCTTCATATCCATATCCCCTGTTCTTGTCCTAAGGTCAGCCAAAGAAATGCATAGGCATGTTAACTGATATATTAGCTTCACACCTGATTGTAAGAAATAGCTTGAACAGCTGATTTTCAGTAAGGAAAAAAGGATGTTAACAAACATACATACTTGTGGTAATACTGATAAGGACACCTGGAGGAAATTCTGTTACAAGAAAAGTGGAAACTTTTTGCCGGCAGGATTGTATTCGTTCTTTCATTTTGTGTCCAGGAATGCTTAGAATGGGCCACCTACAGGCATAGGGCTCCATGGACCTAGGTGATGTTACTTGCGAGAAAACATGCAAAACAAACATGAGAAAACATTGTTACGAGCAGGTGGATAAGCCATCTATGTAAGAAGGAAAATTTGTAAAATAGGAAAAAAAGCACGTTTAATATAGGGCATACTATGCTTGCAACAGAAATTTTGAAGATCACACGCTTCAAAACATTTGAAGCTGTGCTATAGGTTTCATGTTGGCCCTAGATAAGTGGAAACTTCCTTCTGACCAGCTGGAGTGGAAACCAAATAATTTTCATAGAGTACTTAAGTTCTCACGGGCAAACACAACTCTGCCTATAGTTTGTATATTTTAAAATTCAGTGCTGCAGAGTGTTTGATCTTGAAAAATGTGAATAGCCTGTTGTGGGTGGGAGGTATACCAATGTGTTTCTCCACTTCTATTGAACTACAATTCCTGTAATCCATATCCAAGAGGTTGGTCATCTTGCTTAAAAATTACAAAAGTTTTTGACCTCATTTGGAGGCCTCAGCAGATCTGGAACATCTAATGGCTGCTTAGAACAAAAATACATCTTTTAAACCATTGTCAAAGCTGTCACAAACAATTGATTGGATTTCTTAGCAGTTATAATTTGAATTGCTTTTTTTTTTTTGTCATTGCACCAAATCCATCCTCTGCCTTTATGGATGAAATTCTGTCATTCCCTAGGAAGACAAAGATGAAGACAATCTGACAACAGATTTGCATGTGCCAAACATGGGAAAGGAAGGCAACAGCACAGAACAGAATGGGACAACTTGCTGCAGGATAACTCACCATGGCCAACTCACCACGGGACAATTCAATTTAAATATTTAAAATAATTTTTAAAATATTTCAATTTTTGCTATTCACATTTCATTTTTTCACTCCTTTGGCATCCTTTCTTTAATGATTCTATTCCACTATCTTTGATAGTAGTGTAACTCTTGTTCCATGGCGAGTTGTCATAGACCCAGGGCAGAGATTACATGTATGAAACCAGTAAGGTCTGCATACACAAAGTTTCTGTGCTCTTCAGTTGTAGTTTATTCAACAAATTAGGACAGATAAGCCACCGCTTTATGTAAAGTGCCAGCCCAGTGAGACTTAGCTGCTCATCTAAATAAGGGCATTTTCCTTTTACCTTTAACTTGCACTGATTTCAGATCAGTTAACTTTATAACTCAAATTTATCTCAGTGATTAGCAGTCCATAAATATCTCAACACTTATTTAATTCAAAATCCTTCAAGAGGAGGTAAGCCTGTGTGCATTACTTGGAAGTCAATCCCAATGAATTCAATTGATCTGAGTAAGCACTTACACAGGAAGGTGCCGCTTCATTTTTGCTATTTCGGGTAGATGTATTTCTGTTAGTGCTATTACTGAAAGTAGGAGGAAGAAAAGCTTTCTTGGCATCACAACCAAATTTCCATTCCTGTCCATAAAAGATGGAACCAGACCGGATCATAGCCCTCTTTCCTGAGAAATTTTCATCGCACCATCTTAAAAAAAAGTAGTAGTTAATTTTAGCCTATTTAAATAAACATGTTTGGAACGCAGCCTCGCATTTCTGTTAGTAAATTCCTGGAAAAGAGTCGCAGCAGAGTTCACTTCCAGTTCCCTTGCTCCTCTTTAGTTTAGGACTTTCAGCATCTGCAATTCCTGGGACAAGCTGTGATTGCTGCATTCTCATTTCCAAATTGGGAACAATCCTCTGTGGCAGAGATACAGCCCATGACTCACAAAGACTGAGTCATTGCTGTGAAGCAGGACGCAACTGCTTCAGCTGTGATAGAAAATGCAGGAGTAGCGAGAAATCAGATGCTATTCATTCTCAGCTGGAGTCCATGAGCAGGACAAACCCGTTGGCATGGATCCCCATCTCCTTTCCTTTCTCTCTTCCTGTAGATTGGCAGAGCCCTATCAAGAGATGGTGGTGACTTCAATCTTCTCTAGACAAAAGACAGTCTACGGTTGTGGACATATCTAGTATGCAGTACTCAGCAATTCATTTTTTCCCTTCTGCTAGTCTCATATTTTATAAGGGCTGGGGGTGCTATTCAGCAGGTTCTGACAGGTTTTGGAGTGGACATTTTGAGTAGTTCGGCAAATACCACCTCTGGCTGGGGTACAAATGGGGATTTTGCAGTATCCTTCCCTTGGAATGGGGTGGGAATGGAGATTTTGCAGTATCCTTCCCCTGGAGTGGGGTGAGAATAGAATAGAACAACAGAGTTGGAAGGGACCTTGGAGATCTTCTAGTCCAACACCCTGCTTAGGCAGGAAACCCTTCACTTCAGACAAATGGTTATCCAATCTCTTCTTAAAAATTTCCAGTGTTGAAGCATTTACAACTTCTGGAGGCAAGTTGTTCCACTGATTAATTATTCTAACTGTCAGGAAATTTCTCCTTAGTTCTAAGTTGCTTCTCTCCTTGATTATTTTCACCCATTGCTTCTTGTCCTACCCTCAGGTGCTCTGGAGAATAGTTTGACTCTCTCTTCTTTGTGGCAACCCCTGAGATATTGGAAAACTGCTATCATGTCACCCCTAGTCCTTCTTTTTATTAAACTAGACATACACAGTTCCAGCAACCGTTCTTTATATGTTTTGGGTCAAAGAGGCCACGTGTAAAGTCAAGTTATACGTTTATCATTATGAAAGTAGTGTGACCTTTTTTCAATGTTTTATTCAGTTCTTAAAGGATTAGAGTTGTGTATGCTGCCATGTGAGAATTCCTTTTGTCCCACATCATGTTCTTTAAACAAAGCCTAGAATAATTGGTAACCTGGAATGGAGGCTGTCGTGTCATATCTTGATTCACACAGCTTCCTCAAAAAAAAAATAATGTGAATCAGCAAACACTCCTTCATATACAGACAAGAAGCACAGACAGGACACAGATTTCAGGATTTTGTCCTGTAAACTCTGCTTTGACAAAGTATGAACTTTTATCTTTTAATTACTTTGCAAGTTATTTTACTGTGTCTCCAAAAAAGATGGAATGTGTTCTAAGTCAGGGGTCTCCAACCTTGGCAACTTTAAGACTTGTGGACTTCAACTCCCAGAATTCCTCAGCCAGCTTTGCTGGCTGAGGAACTCTGGGAGTTGAAGTCCACAAGTCTTAAAGTTGTCAAGGTTGGAGACCCCTGTTCTTAGTAACTTTGGATCTCTGGAAAAAAAATCTGCCTTTAAGATTTTTGAACTATCTTGCCCACATTAATATTCTTGTAAAATTCACCAATAATTTATATTATGTTTCCATCCAAATGCAACCCTATGTGGAAGAATTTCCTACCTAAGCTTCCTACGGTTCAGCCAATTAAACTTGCAAGAAGTCAAAAAAAACCCAAAAAACCCAAAAATGAAAACATTAAATATCTGGGTCTATTTAGGGGCCTGTGTAGTTTACAATTGTTTCTGTAGACACATTTCATTTGTTTATGAAAGTACATTCATAGGATTTCAAATATTTTTCCAGAAATGGAGAAGAAGGGAGAAGATGGAGAAGGAGCATCTCATTCCAGCTGTAATTCTCTGACTTGCATATCTGGAGAAAACAAGCATGCTTTTTTGGCAATAACAGAAGAGCATACATCCTCTCTGCCATCTGGAAGATGAGATTTTATTTCTCTACTCTTGTCACTGCCAGCACCATCATTAGATCTTTACAGGAAGAGAGACAGATGGAAAATGAAGAGATGGGGCTTAAGTACACACAGCATTTGCCAGATAGATCTCTTCGATTCTATTCCGAGAACTCTGTGTCAAATAGTTCACATGCAGCCTGATCCTTGACAGATTACTCAGTGCTGCCTTCTTCCTCCCTGCCCTTTTGTTGCTCTAACTAGCTGGCATTCAGAGATGGGGGGGGGGGGTGAGATCAGCTATCCTGACAAGAAGAACAGAGTTACTTTGAACTTCCTGAGTATTTGTTGCATTCCCCTTATTGCTGCATGTGATATAATCATAAAAACACTCTGTGAATGAGTTTTCCTTTTCCTTTCCTGTACCCTTTCCTTCTGCGTCAAGACTTTTTGAATTGTAAGCCTGAAGTAGGCGGGGTAAGAGCTTTCAGACTGGAGGGATTTAAATGCTTTATATACATAAATCACCAAGGGAACAGGCAAGAAGCAGGAGCCATTGATTTCTATAGTGTTTACAATACACTGCAGCGTTCAGATAATGTTTTATAAGGCAGACAACTGCTTATTATAACTCAAAGCTAATTCCAAAACTTTTTTTATCTAATATTTTGCAAAATCACCCTATTTGTGCCGTTCTTAATCTATTCATTCATTTATTTATTTATTTATTTATTTTTGTCACACAGTTTATATAAGGATAAGCCTGAAACATCTATACAACACATAAGCATATATATGAGTATGAGTATGTAATAACTACATTAATTGGATATAACGAAGGAAAATAATAGGACAGGAACGCTAGGCATGTTTGTGCTCTTATGCCACTTTAAACTATTAAGACTCTTTGGTGGTTCAGAAGTGTCAGTGTAGGAGATGGCATGGCATATTCTGCTAGTTTCAAATTAAATATCTGCCTCTTACTTGCTTTGCTGTCCCTTATTCATATGTGTAACAAAAGGGTGAAGACAAACTAATTTTTTGCTATGAGAGCCTATGGGCTGTGTCTTTCGAGGTGTTGCTTCTTTTAGCCTGGCAGCTCAGAAGCCAGGATAACCACCATAAAGAGGCAATTGAATGGCACAGATTATTGTGATGGTTGTGCAGTTTCCTCTGTATAACCTCCTGAAATAACCGGTGGCTAAATGCCTAAAATACCCTCAACCTGAAACAATTTACCATGGTCACAGTGATTCCTTTGAGGACAAACTCATTTAGAAAATCAAAGTCTTCTGGAGATGAAGTAATTTATTAAAAAGAGGGGCCCTTATCAGTGGTGGAATTCAATTTTTTTTACTACTAGTTCTGCGGGTGTGTCTTGGTGGGCATGGTGTGGCTTGGTGGGTGTGGCAGGGTAAGGATACTGCAAAATCCCCATTCCCACCCCACTCCGGGGGAAGGATACTGCAAAATCTCTATTCTATTCTATTCTATTCTATTCTATTCTATTCTATTCTATTCTATTCTATTCTATTCTATTCTATTCCATGACATTGCTCTAAGAGCTGAAGGCTCTTTGTAGATGTGACAAAATAGGAGTTTGCCGCCAAAATGGAGAATGGGAAAGGCAAGCTTTCAAGGAGAAAAGTAATTTGGTGCATCTTGCTGCAAGGGGACTTATCTTCCTAGAGAGGAAGTTGTGAATGTGTGTCCTCCCACTTAATGCCCTAGGGGGTGAAAAGGCAAAACTTGCACAGACCCCTGCAGGGATCCTTCAGATGTAGGCTTGGCCTCTGGGGCTCTTTGTTACATAAACACCCGTAGTGCAGACATATTAATCAGCCTGCCAGGGAGGGGTGGAACTGAGTAGCAACCCTTAGAGGCCGCCCACTTCTCATTCTTGCTCCCATTTGAGGTTGCTATATTAAGAAACACATTATTTCCTGCTGTGATTTTATATTTTTACCCGGCTTCTAAATTGGGCTCTGAGGTAAGCAATGACACATATGGCCCTCCTCTCCACCTCCTGCATTTTCTTCTTTTAATTCTCTCTTTTGCTCTTCCCCCCTCCCTCCGTTACCCATTTTTCTGCTTTTTTTTACTGGAAAAACTGTTGTCTGTCTCAGAGGGAAGCGTCTGACAGTTTCTTTCCCCAGGCCAGGGCTTATCACAAAAATCTGTGCTTGGTTGTTGCTTTTCTTTTTAAATTGCAAATAGCATGAAAAACCTGCAGGGATCTGTATGTTTTACTAGTTCCTTCTGTCTTTTCTAATGAAGAGACAAGGCTGTTGTTTTTATTCATTAGATGCATGTCTTCCCTTTTGTTCAAGATGGTGCACCTCTCATTGCTCTCCACAACATCCCTGTGAAATAGGACTGCTCCACAACATCCCTGAATGAAGAAAGAATAATTGGGCCAAAGTCACCCAGTGAACTATCATGGGAGATTGAACCCAGGACCCCTTAAAGCCAGTCTGCAACATTACACTCGCTGTCACATTTATGTGACATACTAAATCCTGCTTCATTCAATCGTAGTTTAAACCACTATTGGTCGTATTTGTGTAATCCACTAACTCATAAATCCTGATCCTCCAGCTGCACTATGACTGTCGATTATCCCAGTCATGTTTTGTATGAAGTGTACATTTAATACTATTTGTGAATCACACTTTGCCTGATGTGGTGTCTTTGACTTCGGTGCGGTATCTTATGTCAGCGTTTCTCAACCTAAGCAACTTTGAGAGGTGTGGACTTCAACTGCCAGAATTCCTCAGCCAACTTGGGAAACTACCAGGAGTCGGAGTTCACACCTCTTGAAGTTGTTTTGATTGACACACTATGTTATGTGAATCCAACCATCATAGTTTCTAAATTAGGGTTTCTGGCATTGTGTTTTCTTTGAATTCATTCACCAACAAGGGTAAGTAGACCATAGCTTAACACAATGTATAACCCAAGCTTAAGGGTTGTCAAGATCTGCCTGGAAGTCAATCCCCATGACTGGACCTTGATCATCAATTGTATAGAAAGGGATTGTGCCAGCCATGCCTAGTGGAAAAAAAGTATTCTCTTTAATCCCGAAATTCAATATACTGGCAATATTAATTAAACACCCTGGCCACAATTAATGTATTACCAAAAGCCTGATTTTGTAGCCCAATTTTGAGAACAAAGCCAAAAGGAAATTTGACATAATTTTTGAGCTATCAATCAGTGATAGTCAGTTGCCACTCCTACACTTTCTAGGTAAATTATTTATGGTGAAATAATCAATGGAAAAACAATACTTCTGTTTCCAGCATTATGCATGTTTATACAATGAATCCAAGTTGGAACAGTTCGTTTATTGCAGAAACCTCTTGAGAAAACCTCATGCAATTGCTAAGGGGAACTTACAAACAAAGCAGAAGAAAGAAGAAATGGAAGAAAGATTTGGATCGAGGGAGGGATGGTCTTGGTGCTCTTTGGCAGCTTAATTAATTAATTAATTAATTAATTAATATTGCTGCCTATTCACCCATGGTGACCCAAGGCAGTTTACAGAATATAAAATCTCATTTAAACAATAAAACACAAGAAGAATCAAATAAATTAATATAATAAAATAAAATCACAGACACCTGCCTCCCACCCAGGTGACAGCAGATCACAAAAAGCCATATAATGGGTTCCATCCTACTCTGGGTTTCCCAGGCCTGTTGGCTGAATCAGTGCCTTCCAGAAGAGTATTAGAGTGGGGGCCGTTCTAATCTCTGGGGGAATGATGTTCCAGAGAGAGGGAGCCACCACAGAGAAGACCCTTCTTCAGTGGTGGGATTCAAATAATTTAACAACCGGTTCTCTGCCCTAATGATTTCTTCCAACAACTAGTTCGCCAAATTGCTCAGAAAGTTAACAACTAGTTCTCCCGAAGTGGTGCGAACTGGCTGAATCCCACCACTGCCCTTCTCCTGGGTCCCACCAGGTATATGTCCCTCAGGGATGGGACCTGCAACATTCCCTGCCTCCCTGCTCTGACAGGTTGGGTAGATGTGACTGGCAAGAGACGGTCCCTCAGATAACCTGGTCCCAAGCCAAGAAGGGCTTTAAAGGTGACAACCAATACCTTGAATTGCACCCGGAAGCAAATAAGCAACCAATGCAGCTTTCACAGGGGAGGTGATACATGTGTACACCGGGGTCTGCACAAAACTATACGGGCCACTGCATTTTGCACCAACAGGTGCTTCCGGATGCTCTTCAAAGGCACGCTCCATGTAGAGCGTGTTGCAATAGTCAAGACGGGAAGTAATTAGGGCATGAGTGACTGTGAGTAGGGATTGTTGGTCCAGGAAAGGACGTAACGGGTACACAACGATTGCCATCTGCTCTTTGAGGAGGAGTCATGAGTCCAAGAGAACTCCCAGATTACACACAAGGTCTGCTTGGGGTAGTGCCACCCCATCCAAGACCAAAGGTGGCAATTCTCCTTGAGCCAAGGAAGCCCAAACCCAGAGCCACTCAGTCTTGCCAGGGTTTAGTTTCAACCGTTGGTCCCCATCCAGCCCCTAACAGCCTCCAGACACTGTGCACTTGGTTGTTTTCTTGCAGACGTTTCATTTCCCAAACAAGGTAACATAATCAGTGCAAGAGAGATTTGGCTACCCAAGAACCAGAAAAGATCCTTTAGAAACTTGGAGGACTGAGAATTCTTCCTCCCTAACCGGCAAGACAATTTTTCCACCCTTCCTTTATACCAATATTTGTAAAAGCCCCTTTTTGGTCCTTACTTTTCAGGATTTGCAAAGACATCCCTGCAGATAGTATTAAGAGGTCATAGCGTCCAGTCATTCACAGCAGCCAGGCATTAATGGATGATTAGTTGCAAAAGTGAATTGTGGCACTCAGCATAGTTGCCTGACTACAGAAGCGGAAAGATCAGCTTTTAACGAGGCTGATTTTTGGTGTCTGCAAAAGACAATTTTGGAATGTGAAAGGCAGTTTGGCCGCATTGGAAATGTGCCACTGGGGAAGAGCGCTCCTAGATTGGGGTCAATAACTGGAATGATTCAGTAAAAACAATGGACATGCTGTTTATATTTGGCTTGTTGCCTGTGAAATATTTTGTCACCATTTCATTTCTTCTTGCACAAACACTCCAAGTGCTGATGTTTACCAAGGACTGAGCCACTCTATGGTATTACATCTCTGCCCTGAATTTGGTCAGAGATAAAATACAGGAGGGATAGGGGAGACAGGAAAATAAATAAAACAAAAGTCCTTGGTTGGAAGGATGGAGAGGAATAACTGAAGGCATAGTTTTCTGTTTTGGTTCTGACTTTTTACTAAGCCCCAGACTGGTATGGTTCTCATTAAATGCTTAGGTTATAGACCTATTCATCCTCTGCTGATTGCACAGAACATGTTTGAGAAGAAGAAGCAGCTGAGCTAGGCTTCCAAATGACTTTTGAAAATGCAGTAAAATGTCACCGACTGTTTGTCAATCTACCTACTAGACTATTAGAGATTCAGTGTCTTTTCAGATTTCTTCCAAATCTATCAAATATTTGAACTTGGAAACCTTTTTGTCATTAAATGTCAGGTTTCTTCTTTATGTCCAACTCTATCATGATATTTAGGATACTGAATCATATACATACATTCTAGAATTGGTGGTGAAGAAATTACGTTGAATCTTTTGTGCAAATGTTCATATTCGTGTCTTATTCTTTCATGTCTTTTAATTTATATAGTTTTTATCTTTTATGATTGTAAGCCACCCAGAGTTACCTTGAGGTAAGATGGGCAGCCAATAAATGTTACAAACCAACCAACCAAAAACAAATAATAGTGCCGACAGGAGGTTTTTACAGAGAAGGACTGTTTGGAGAAAGAAGGCATTTATATCAAGTCCCTTTGTGGGAAGATCCTAGTGACTTTCAAATAATCTATAGGAAGAATTTTATGGCAAACACTGTTTTTTAGCCTTGGCATTATCTGTCCTTAAAACTGGCCTGGGTATTTATATAAAAGCTGGAAGCAGCCAGCTTTTATATAAATCATGTGACTGAGGCAGGGAAATCTGTATTTCTAAAGCAAGGGAAATGGAACTGTCATGTCCCACTCTTCCTCTGATGGCTGGGTCTGGGAAGTCTGTATCATGCGTGGCCACGAAGCCTCTGCAGCTTTGCCAAATTCCTGTCAGAGTTCTCAGGGCAGGCAGGAATCCAAGGTGTGACTTCAGCAACCAGGTGAGACTTTGCTTGACTCAAGGAATGCCAAAAAGCAGATCCTTTATATAGGCCATGGGGTGTGGCTCCATGACTCAGCACTTATCCAAGCCTGCCCCTCCCTTCCTTTTGCTGATGTTGCCTCTCCATTCTCCGGAAGCGGGGATCCGTCCACTGTGTCTTTTCGTCCTCCTGCTCTGCTGCCGGCAATTCTAGCACGTGGCTGGCTTCGTGCTCACACGCTGTAGGAAGGAGGTTTGTTTGCTCATTCTGTCCGGGCATGGTGCCAGGGCTGGGGGCTGGAGGCATGCCAGGCCATTCTTCTTCACTATCAGTCTCTGGCTCAGATAGCAGGAGATGGGAGGGGCTCGGCTGAGGAGAGGAGGGTGGGCGGGCGAGGCACAACAGGAACCTAGTTTTCAACTTCATCTCCTACCACCAATATTTGCAGATAATTCTAGGAGTTCAGAATATCTGGAAGTACCGAGTTACCCCTTTTCTAGGGTGAAAGTTATACATGTGAAAACTGGTCTCTCTCAAGACTGTAAAGGAGATTTACTAAAATGTGTTCTAGCTGCCTTTTTATTATTTTGGTAAATGTTGTTGGAAAATTGCAGAGAGTTTCTTGAAAGGAATTTTAAAAATAAGCATGTGCGCGTTTGAACTGGGTGAGATGGAAACTGGCAGGTTCCCAAATTTGAGGAAAATCAGGGAGTTCAGCCTCAGTTATTCCCTTGCCAGGGGTGAGCATGGCATTATTTTAAACCTGTACCTTTAAGCCTCATTCGCTAAAAGCTGAATTTCCCCTCTTCTTCTATAATAGCATTTACCGTATATTGACAAGGTTGGGAAACATTGTTCTGCAGGAATATAATTGATACTGATAACACTTTGTGATAGAAGAAAAACAATTTCTGCTCAAATGTTTAGAAGGCCTGGTTTGAGATGGGTATGATAATACACAGGTCATTCTGTACATGTCCACAGTTTTAAGGACTGTCCAGTCCTAATCTAGTAAGGTAGAGTAATATGGCTCTTGAAGTTGTCATCCACAGCAGGGTTCTCCAACCTTGGCAACTTTAAGCCTGTTGGACTTCAACTCCCAGAATCCCCCAGCCAGCAAAGCTGGCTGGGGAATTCTGGGAGTTGAAGTCCAACAGGCTTAAAGTTGCCAAGGTTGGAGACCCCTGATCCACAGTATCTATCAAGCAAACTGGACCAACAAACAATATTTTTATTTGCAGTGGAACATGTTACATTTATGTTTAAATTATAGTCTCTATCTAGAAGAAAAAAAAGAGGCTGAGTTTCTATACCATGTCAAAACATGATTTCTTTTAAAAATGTTTGTTGAATAAATCAGACACGATGCTAAGCCACAAAACGCTATTTCAAACCTCAATGACCAAACTTGCACATTTTGGTTTTCCAACAGCAAATATTTCATACAATGTGTGAAACAACCAAAGTCAGAATATTGCAATACCTCACCACCAATCAGACAAGGTGCCCCTGTGTAGGTTTTGGCCAATTACAGAACAGAGTTCTTTACAAAGAAAAGTCCTTTTTGCGAAGGGCTTTCCAATCCACGAAAAGACATGAAGGCCAAGTATTTTGCTGATCAAATCTCAGGGACACCTGTCAGCTGGCCAAAGTCTTCCTTCTCTAAATCTACAACTGTGCATATGCATGCAGGTTTATGTTCTCTTTTTTTTTGTCCTCATATTGATCAAGAATAAGGTAAAGGTAAAGATTCCCCTCACATATATGTGCTAGCCGTTCCCAACTTTAAGGAGCGGTGCTCATCTTTGTTTCAAAGCCGAAGAGCCAGCACTGTCCAAAGACGTCTCTGTGGTCATGTGGCTGGCATGACTAAACGCCAAAGGCACACGGAACGCTGTAACCTTCCCACCAAAGGTGGTCCCTATTTTTCTACTTGGATTTTTTACGTACTTTCGAACTGCTAGATTGGCAGAAGCTGGGATAAGTAACGGGAGCTCACCCCGTTACACGGCACTAGGGATTTGAACCGCTGAACTGCTGATCTTTCAATCGACAAGCTCAGTGTTTTACACACTAAGCCACCGCGTCCATTTGATCAAGAATAGGTGGGACAATAGTGAGTAAAAGGTTGATTACTCTGTTCTGATAATTCTTAATACTTCTGATTTCAACATACTTCACAAGTGCCTATGGGAGATGGGGTGGGGACAACAGTATCTAAATGGTGGATACCTTAGGACAGTGATGGCTACCCTTTTCCAGACCGAGCGGCCAAAGCATCCTCGCGTGCTCGTGAATGTGCGCACATGTCCCCAAACCCCCCAAATACAATGTGCATGCGGCCCCCGCGCATGCACCCCGCACCCGTGCATGCAACCCACCCCTGTGGATGCATATGCACCCCTGCACACGCCCCACCCCATGCATGTGCACCTCTGTGAACATGTGTCCCCCGCATGCACCCCACCCCCATGCAAGCACGCCCTTGCATGCACCTCACCCCCTGCACATGCATGGCAGAGACCCGACGTCCATCTGGCTGGCGGGAGGCACGCGCACAAGTGCAGCGCAGCTGAACTGGGGTGTGCTGACAGAGAGGGTGCTGTGTGCCACCATCACGGGTTTAGGATGATGAAAGCCCTGCTTCTTTTTATATACATGCGGTGGTCAAACAACTTATTTAAAAGGAACAGGAGTGATTGCATTTTTATGCTGTTGTTCCCTCTCTTCACAAATGCCCCTGATCTGTACAATCAAATTAGCACTGCAGAGCATAGACATGTTGGATGAAAAAATAGTGAAAAAGAAAAAATATATATAGTTATAGTTCCATCAAAACTAGAAGTCAAGGAGCATGGTTTGATTTATTGTTGCTGGGAAATAGCGATAGCACTTAGACTTATATTCACAGGGCTTTACAGCCCACTCTAAGCAGTTTACAGATTCAGCATATTGCCCCCAACAATCTGGGTCCTCATTTTACCAACCATGGAAGGATGAAAGGTTGAGTCAACCCTGAGCCAGTGAGAATTGAACTGCCGAACTGCAGGCAGCCAGGAGTCAGCAGAAGTAGCCTGCAGGACTGCATTCTAGCCATTGCATCACCAGGCCACCAAATAAGTATTTGGAAGCTACTCTTCAGTTTTTAGGGATGGAAGAGAGGGTTGTTCATTTGTTTTTTTAGTCTGAGTGCAACTTGGAGGCCCACTAGTAAATTGGTTACTTGCTGAAATATTATAGTGTAGTGTAGTGTAGCTCAGGGATTTGAACATAGATATATTCAGATAGTTTTGTTTTTATTAGTTGAGATTTCTCATTCTCATCCTTTTAATCCTCCCGGCCCTCTTCAGCCTCTGTATGGGTTTCAAATTTGCTAAAGAAGAAACTTCATTTTAATTGTCTTCAACCTGGCTTTTGTTTGAGGATTAACTCAGAATCCCCAGCCAACAAAGCTGGCTGGGGGATTCTGGGAGTTGAAGTCCTCCAGGCTTAAAGTTGCCAAGGTTGGAGACCCCTGTTTTAAATAATCGAGGCTAGATGGGTCCAAACTGCAAGTTTTTGTTCATTTCCTAGAGTGATGGATCTGATTTTGGCAATGCATTTCAGCCATTTAGCAAACTCCTCCCCCAAATTCACTTGCACATAACAATGAAACTGCTTCCATTATTATCCATGCCACAGAGGCTTTGCCAAAAGCTTTTATCCAATGCAACATCGGAAGCAGAAAAGGAGGGAGGTGCTAGAGACAGGAACAAAGTTCAGGAGAAGCAGAATGCCAAGGTAACATGAAGTTCTCATTTATCTCTGCTCAGCCTTGATGAGGCAACACCTCAGCGTGATTCTGAGTGCCCCATTCCTGGAAACAATAAAGAGTGCAACAAAGATGAAAGAAGGAGTGAACACGCATTGTGAGTATAGGCTGATGAACTTGAGTTGTTTAGTCTGAAGAAAAAACTGAGGGGAGCCATTATAACTGCGGTCAGATGCATAAAGGGAAGATGATCATGAACAATTTTTCACGGTCACAGAAACCAGGGCTAAAAATAAGCGATACAAGTTGCAAGTAACTAGCTTTCAGTTAAATATACTGTAAAGAAAAAAAAATGTCAGCTTGATAGCACTAGACTGGGAAAGGCCAGTTTCTTTGCCTCTGAAGTGCCAGGATACAAACAAAATTCTCTGAAATCTTGGATTCAGTCTCCACAGCTCTACTAAAAAAAAAGTAATTATAATACTGTATTGGAAATTATTACACTCATTCATGTGTTTAGCAAATATATATATGGCTGCCCATCGTAGCCAATTTTGAATGTCTCAGGGGAAAGTAAATAGAGCAGTGATGGCAAACCTTTGACGTCACTGCGTGCTGGCCTGCATGCAGGAAGTGGCACGCGAAACAATCCCATGAGGTATGCGTGGACCCGCTGGCCTTCGTCTGTACGGGAGTGCCAATACCCGGAAGAGCAGCGGTCTATCGCACATGCACAAGCCAGACACCCGAACAGCCGGATACCAGCATGGAAGCTGGCCATCACGTATTTTGTTTTGGCCCCTGGTAGGAGCACACAGGGATGTTCACCAGAGGGGAGGGGCAGGTCAAAAAAATCAAAATGATGGCCATGACCACACAATTGTGGTTCCTTTTTATGTTTGTTGCATATGTGATGCATGTAAAATGGGTGGGGCCTTAATGATGTGGTCACAACTTCCTTACGGACACCCTTCTTCAAAGCCAAGTACCATATCCCCTTGCCCTGCTTCTATAGTCGAATTTCATGCAGCATTATAATGTGTATTTGATTCACGTCATTCCTCACTCTGTACAACGAGGGAAATGCGGCAGTGGTTCCTACCTTGAAGATCCCCTTTCATCCTTTCCCCTGATTTGATCAAATGCAATCCATACATACCACCCACAGGAAGAGATGAAATGGTGATTCAAATTTCCCCCTCCTTCCCTTCCCCCCAAAAGAGGCTTTTATACAGAGGGGAGATGTCGTACAATCCCATTCTCTAGACTAGCAAAGCTTGACGCTTCCCTGTACAGTAGGCAACAGGGCCGGAGCTTCCATGTTACAATTTCTATTTCATGATCAATCTCTGTGTACTTCAAAGGTTTCTCTTGTGCTTGCAGGGCTCACTACTGAAATGAGGTAACACTTGACAGCAAATTGAATTGACAGCTTCCCATATTAGCAGCCTTTGCAAACAGGAGAGCATAGCAGGGCATCTTCAGCTTGGCTGATTTGGAGATCAATGCTGTCAGATCATGTTCCTGCCAACAAAGTTTTCTCATCTCATCTAACTCCCCTCTTAGCAAAGGCAGGTGTGTCAAGGTTGCATCTTTCCTTTCTCTCGGTTGACAGGTAAGCCATGTTATCTGAAAGCTGACCTATCCTTTGGCCCCCAAGAACTGATCTGGGCATTTCTTATTACACTAAAGATCTATCAATTTTCCGAGATCATTGCTATCAGAGATAGTTGCGTTGGAGGTCAGGGCTTTCTTAAACAAAAAGCAATTCAGCCTGACTCAGAAGTACAATCTGAGTCTTGCTTTAATCTGAAAGTGGTGCTGTTTGGGGAGAAGGAGTAGAACTCCAGGTCACTGTTCAGCAGAGGGAACAAGCAGGAGGTTTCTAAACAAGAACAAAATAGAAACAAGGAGAGCTGAAAGGATGTGATTACAAGGAATCCAGTAACATTCTATTGGGCAAAAGCCCACAAAAACCTTGACGCAACTTGCATTTCTTTACCTTTGGATTTTTTTTAACACTGCAAAGTATGCATAAAAAATATTATAAAAATAAAAATAAATGAAACTACCACATAAAATGAAGTGTGTGTGTGAGAGAGAGAAAGAAAACACGTCATTAAGTCCAGAATCTAAAATTATCTAGTTCCACAGCTAACTCCCCCAAAAAGCTTACATGTGATTGCAGCTCTCAGTATTATTCCCTCTTTCTCCAGTTTCCATTCCTTAACAGGAAGAGAAACAATGATCAAAGGGTCAACTTAAGTCTGCTTATCTGCTATGAACTAATGGCTTTAGGGATATAATACAGAGTTTACCAGCTCATACCAAACCAAAGCTTGTTTATAACTGGTTTACTGAGTACGTCAATATATGATGGATATTTTATATACATAATTCTTGGTTATAAAAATGCCTTACAAACCACAATGGATGCTTATAGTAAGTAGGGTGAATGAGACCCAACCAATCATATTATGGTTAAATGAAACATGTAAATAATTGTCAGCTTCTCTTTCCCCTTGTATAATCCTGTCAGAGAGAGAGATGTATATATTATAAAACAACTAGAAATCAGCCAGTTAATCAGCCATGGTTTATAACTTGATGTGTTAATGCAACCAGTCCTGCTTAATTAATCTAATGAGATGTAGGAAGTTGGTTAAGAGTAGAACAAGCATTTATTGTGAGAATTAATCCGTGATTGCCAGGCTTGGCAAACCACTTTTATTGGGACCAAGGATCGCTTTTGCCAGTTAGAGCTGTGTTTGTTCTTGTCTGGTACAAGACACAATGACAACCAGTGTCATGCCTTCCATATAAAAATGGTATGAATTATATAATTTAGTTGTCTCAACCTTGGTAATTTTGCCTGGTGGACTTCAACTCAGATTCCCAGCCAGCTTTGCTGGCTGGGGTATTCTGGGAGTTAAAGTCCTCCAGGCTTAAAGTTGCCAAGGTTGGAGACCCCTGATTTAGGCAATAATGTTGAGATATGTGACATTGTGACATATGTAATGTCACCTGCCCCCTGCAGAAGCCCATGGCTCCCATCACAGGACACCGAGCCAAAGACCAGACAATCACATCTCAGTCTTATTATGTTGTGCAAGTCAACCCAAGCAGTTCCTTATTTATATTAATGTATTATATTTGTCTATTTCTTCCCTCTGCCAGAAATATTAAAACAGTTTACAGTCAACAGTAGAATTCCAAATGCAAACAAAAGATTAAAAGGGTTTCAGTTTTAAAAGTGAGAAACAGAAAGAATATAGATATATGTACACAGATATGTACATTCATGCTATAAACATGCGGACAAGGAGTGGGTGATGAAGTTATGTCAAAAGGTGCTTGAAAGGTGTTAAGAAGGGCTCCGTACCAAGTCAACGGGAAAAGCATTCCTGAATGAAATTGAGGAGGGAGGGCCCACCTGCAGGTAACCATAAGATTGTATTCTGTGACTCTTGGCATAGGCAGGAGAAGCTGCATTGATGATGTGATTAACGCTAGTCCCAAGTTGCTTAAGGCAATATATATTTCTCCAACAAAGCCTTTGATCTGGCTGGCTTGCTGATTGGCAGCCAGCACAGGGCTGTGGTTGTTGTTTTTTTGTTTAGCAATATTACAGTCTGCATCAAACACAAGAAGAGTCCTACATGGAGGACATCATATAAGTAGTCCTTGACTTATGACCACAATTGGAACTATAATTTCTATTACTAAGCATGGCGATTGTTAAGCAAATCGTGCCCAGTTTTATGACCTTTTTTTGCCATGGTTGTTAAGCAAATCACTGCAGTTATTAAACAAATCATGTGGTCATTAAGTGAATCCAGCTTATTGGCTTTGTTGGAAGCCTGTTGGGAAAGTTGCAAATGGAAATCACATGATCCCTGCAACCATCATGTCATTTGATCATGTGAATCAGGGGCTGAAGTCCACAAGTCTTAAAAAAGCCAAGTTTGCAGACCCCTGAACTAACTTATCAACTGCAATGATTTTAAATACAAGTTCTGATTATAAGTCACTTTTTTCAGTGTCACTGTAACGCTGAATGGTTGCCAAACAATTGGTTTTAAATCAAGGGCTACCTGTAATAGCAATGCCTTCACCACCATAGCTATGACACCCTTGTTCAGGAAAATTGCAGTTGATAGATCACAAAAACTGGTGCTAGACATCCCTAGCCACAGAAGTTATTTGAGCTTCAAACAGCAAAGAACTCCAGGAACACTTTCAAATCCTGTTCTTTCTGAAGGCATGCAGCTGCACAGGTAGTCCTCGACTTCTAACAGTTCATTTAGTGACCGTTCAAAGTTACAACGGCGCTGAAAAAAGTTACTTACGACCGTTTTTCATAGTTACATCCGTTGCAGCATCCCCATGACCATGTGATCAAAATTCAGATGCTTGGCAACTGGGTTCGTATTTATGGCCTTTGATGTGTCCCAAGGTCATGTGATCACCTTTTGCGACCTTCTGATGAGCAAAGTCCAGGGGGAAGCCGGATTCACTTAACAACCAGGTAACTAACTCAGGGGTCTGCAAAGTTGGCTCTTTTAAGACTTGTGGACTTCAACTCCCAGAATTCCTTAGCTGAGGAACTCTGGGAGTTGAAGTCCACAAGTCTTAAAAGAGCCAAGTTTGCAGACCTCTGAACTAACTTATCAACTGCAGTGATTCACGTACCAACTGTGGCAAGAAAAGTCGTAAAATAGGGCAAAACTCATTTAACAAATGACTCACTTAACAACTTAACAGAAATGTTGGGCTCAATTGTGATCCTAAGTCGAGGACTACCTGTATTCAGAAAGGACAGATCCCCCAATTCTCACAGTCAAAAGTATCTCACTAACTCACCCTCTTGCCTTTTTTGGGATTCAGTCTCCATGTACTGGCCCTTACCAACTCTGCTTATACATAATATTCCAGAGAACAGGAATAATTCCAGCTATAATTAAGTTTATCAACACAAAGTTAGCAACATATAAAGTAAATCAATTGTTATAGATGGCTATATAAGCTTAACTGCCATCCAGTTTTTCAATATTTAATGCTGATTGAGGTTTGACCCAACTGAGCACTTCAGTAAATTATCTAGAGCAGCTTCTAGCTCTGGGAGAGTGATGATCCATATACCATCATAAATAGATTCCATGCATCCCAGGTAGTATTTTATTTTCACCCATAGCTAATCTAGGCACTAGCAGCATTAATGTACCTTTGCTGCCCTCTTGTGACACTTCCCTTGGCTTTTGTACTGTGGGGGTGACTTTCAAAGTATCACGCTGCCTCCTGCTGTTCATTATTGCTCATTACAGAAAGCAGAAAATATTCAGCAGTAATATTCAGATAGCCTTTGCTCGTGTGTGTGTGTGTGTGTGTGTGTGTGTGTGTGTGTGTGTGTGTGTGTGTGTGTTTGTGTGTTTAAATGTGGGGCGCTTAATCCATAGAGTTACCTGGCAGGAGAGGGTTCTCACATAAAAAGAATCTGAGTTTTCTTCCTCCAGCTAACTTTCAGTTCTATTTTTAGAGATGTTCCAGTGTTGATCTGAAGAATCAGCATCTGAACGGTTTGAGCAGATGATAATAAATATGGCTGAAATCCTTTCAAAATGCACAGCCCAAGATCCTCAGGGCCTCATCCAGACCTAGCCAAATCTTAAGAGCAGGGCTTTCAGGGTGCCTTCAAATGTTTTTGCCAAAGACTAAATGTTACAGCCTGTTCCTGAATGTGTTGGTTGAGGAAGGAATGTAATAATTAGTGACTTCTTAAAACCTGAGTCTTATCGTAGCTAAAGCCAATTGCTACCACAAAGAACAGCATGCCGTGATGTGAACTAGTCAGGAAAAACAAACCCGTTCAAATATTTTCTTTTTCCACACTCCTCCCTTGGCAACTGCTCCCAGATGGAAAAGATGAGAGCTGGTTTGCTCTTATGATCTCCCCACCAAATTTAATTTATATTTTTTATTGCATGCTGGCTTTGACCCCTGTGGGAAGCCCCCTTTTTTTTCCATGTGCAAACTATAAGAAGTTGTTGCCACATGTCACGTTGATCACTGCCAGGGACTGGAGGAGGTGGAAAGGTGGTGACACAGGCTTTACAAAGCAGATGGTAGTAAGTAGAAACCAACAGCCTGCTAGCTGCCTGGTTTATTTGCTTGAGTAGATAGGAAGCAGGAGGGGACCGGAGAAGGCGCAGATGGGGGCAGGCAGCCTGTCTGTAGGGTCAATGAGCATCCTTGGAGCAAATTGGGCAGATGGCAGAGCTCTGATCATGACCTTTGGCAAACTAAGTAAGGATAGTGGAGGTAGCAATCCAATCAATTTGAAGGATACCAGACTGGAGAAAATTGGTAATTCTTCTTGTGCCAAGTCAGCCTATTGCTAGTCAGCATGTGCAAGATTTACTCAAAGGATTAGTCAAAACCTGTCTCACTTTGTAGTTAGTGAAGAGGCATTTTTTTTAAAAAATTTGAATTTATATCCCGTCCTTCTCCGAAGACTCAGGGCAGCTTACATTGTGTAAGGCAATAGTCTCATCCATTTGTATATTATATACAAAGTCAACTTGTATTGCCCCCCCAACAATCTGGGTCCTCATTTTACCTACCTTATAAAAGATGGAAGGCTGGGCCTGGTGGGACTCGAACCTGCAGTAATTGTAATTGCAGGCAGCTGTGTTAATAACAGACTGCATTAGTCTGTGAGAGCCAAAAAAGAGGCCCAAAAGCACTTTCTCCTAAAAAAAGTTAAGCACTTTCTGCTAAACCAGAAGGAATATTGGAGTCTCTAAATTCAAACCAACACCATTGTTTGAATTTCAGGGCATCTGGAGTCTGATTTCAGTTCAAACCCACAAATGGATTCCAGGGATCTTAAGGTTCCCAAGCAAGTGATGTTGCTAAGATGAGCAGAACCCATCATGTTCCTCATTTGAGCCATGCATTAATTTATCCCTTTTCAGTTTGATGCTCCCCATCCCTGATGGTCTGTGACTCCTGTTGTCACCAGATAGGATAGAGAAGGAGAAAGAAAAGCAGAAGGACCAAGAATGCCAGGAAATCAGTGGAGACATTAGCCATTAGTCCCAGGGATTATGGCAGCTGGGCATCTTTTCACTATGAGTTCCTGCTGTTTCTTATGCTCCTTCCAAAGACTATTTTCAATTCAGAGCCTTCTTGGAGGTAGAGTTGACTGACAAGCTATACTCAGAGAAGCACAAGCCCTTATAATAAGTAGCATGGAGCTTTTGTATTGTTGCTCAGGCAAGGGAGGAACACATGAAAGCATTCTCAACCGAGGGCACTTAAGGTGACTAACAATAACAAGTAAAAAAAAAAATTAAGAGTAAGGACCAACCATTAACCAATTTAACTGAAAGCATTTGGCTACAGATGAAGGTCTTGACTCTTTGTCAAAACAGAGTGGGGTAGGAGCTGAACACACTCTAGAGGGGGCACATACCATAGCCTGCTCAACCTGCTGTCTGGGAGCTAATGATTCTACAGCAATTTCAAATCTTCTTGTTTTCTTTTACGGTGGTTTTTATATTTAAATCTATTCATGGAAAAAAGCAAAGAAGGGTCAGACCTAGTTAGTACTTGGATGGGAGGTTGCAAGGAAAGGTAAAGCCATAGGACAGACTGGGAGGTTGAAAAACATCGCCAAATAAGTTAATGACAAGGCATTCCTCTATTGTTGCAATTAAAAATACATGGGAGGGTCACCAGATCACAGTGTTTAGCTTACTGCTCTTTAAATAAAGGATGCCTTTGAGGAGAGATCTAAGCACTGATAGTCCTTTAAAGTCAGTATCCTGCTTTACTATTACCTCCTAATTATATAATTGTAACCGTGATCATTTAAATGAATTAGTCATTTCTGATGTGACTTTATTTATTTATTTATTTTATTTATTTATTTATTCATTCATTCATTCAATTTTTCAAGGCTGCCTGACTCCATAGTGTTTTTTAGGGCCTGGGAGAACAGCCAGGTCTTTAAGCAGTTTGCTTAAAGTCAAGCATTCCTGCCTTCCTTCCTGTTTATGTTGGCTTTATGCATACATATTGCACTAAATCACAATGCTGTTTATTTGATTTTGATTTGGTATCCTAGGTGAACCTGATCATTGTGATTTATAAACTATACCTTATATCAGTGACTTCATTCACATGTCATGCTAAATTATTTTGTAGTTTTACCTAATGTGCTCAAACTTGGACAATGGATTAAATTGTGGTTAAATAACACCAACGTTTAGGTTAATTTGCCTGAATCATGGTTTAATGGGGTGTTCAAAACCAGACTCTATGTTAATTTCTGGTCTCTAGCCAAAATGACAGAGGGCACGAGTGACTGCAGAAAGAGATAGAGTATCTCCACTACTCCTGATTTTATTTTTACCTTGAACACAAATAGGAAGAAGAAACTCAGCTTCATGGCGGCAGAGCCCCGTTGGACCAATTTGAGTGATAAAGTTCATAAAACTACAGTGCATAAAAGAGTTCTGTGGAAGTCATTACAAAATTATTTCTCTTGACCTTGGCACTAAACTTGACATTAAAATTCTATTTGTCCCTTTTTTTAACTGTGTCCCATTGTTGACACATGTTCAGCTTTTGATCCATAAAACACGGAGATCCTTTTCACATATATTGCTGCCCTGCATGTTCTCCAATCATATACTTTTACAGGTATATTAATATTAGTTCTGTCAAACCTTTATTCTATTTCTGAAGAAAGAAAGTGGGAGGAGAAATCTGAATCTCCCTTTGATTTCTACTGAGAATGGTATTGATTGCATTTGATCAAATGAGGAAAAAGGAGCAGCAAGGCAGACACTTTGCCAAAACTGGATACTTTTTGCATAAAGAGGAGTTCACAACTGAAAATGCAACTGCATTATGGTTTAATATACTGTACAACTCAGATCTTAATCTGCAACGAACAAATATTGCCATTGGACGTTGCTTGAACGTTTCTCCTTCATTTGATGTCCATGGGAAATTGAAGGGAGTTGTAGTCCAACTCATCTGGATTCTGGAGGATACTTGGTTGAGAAGGAAGGCTTAATAAATTTAAGCTAATTTTAAAGACAAAGGAATTGCCATTATTTTTTAAAAAAGAAAGTAGACCAAAATCATTAGCTCTCATTCACATGCATGAATATTTGGCTGCTGAATTTCATTTATTTATTCATCTACACATCTCTACATTTCTCCATTCATAAGGGCATTTATGTATTTTCTTATTTATTGAGAAGTAATACAGCTCATCTTCTGCTTATAATTGGATCTAAGCAACTTCATAATTCCTTGAATGATTCAAGATTAATTATGGGACTGTCTCCCTGGTGGGTGTCTACTCGTCCTGGAATACCTGGTTCTGTGGAAGTATATACTGAGGCCCAAGAAGAGAGCCTTTCCTGTAGTAGCTACTTTCTGACACATCATCCCCTGGAAATTCGGCTTGCCCTGATCCTGCAGTCTGTTAGGTAAAGGTAAAGGTAAAGGTTCCCCTCGCACATATGTGCTAGTCGTTCCTGACTCTAGGGGGCCGTGCTCATCTCCCTTTCAAAGCCAAATGCTGTCCGAAAACGTCTCCATGGTCATGTGGCCAGCATGATTAAATGCCAAAGGCGCACGGAACGCTGTTACCTTCCCACCAAAGGTGGTCCCTATTTTTCTACTTGCATTTTTTATGTGCTTTCAAACTGCTAGGTTGTCAGAAGCTGGGACAAGTAATGGGAGCTCACCCCATTACGCGGTTCTAAGGATTCGAACCACTGAACTGCCAACCTTTTGATTGCCATAGAGCCTGAGGCCCTGATAGCATGGATAAACTTCTCCAATGCTATTCTTATATTACTTTTGTTTTTGGTTTATATTATTTTTATTTGTGTGTGTGTGTGTTTGTGTGTGTGTGTTATATATATGAGGAGAGTGGCCCATAAACAAACAAGATGGGGCCCATGACAGACTGTGAGGAATATTTAGACATTAGGAAAACGAAATGAGTAGGCTTTTTTTATCTGATTATTTTTTTAAAAAATAATAATTTAAATTTTGTCATATGAGTGGGAGCCTCTAGGTCAGTGGTTCCCAACCTTTTCTTGTTTGAGGCACAACCTTTTCTTGTTTGAGGCACCCTTGGAAAGCCTTTCAAAAGTTCCCGGCACCCTTATAAGGAAATAGATATTTAAAATCTCCGTAGCTCAAAAGTTCCCGGCACCCTCAAAAGATCTCACGGCACCCCTTAGTGCCGCGGCACACTGGTTGGGAACCACTGCTCTAGGTTATCTGATCCAATTACTTGCTCATTTGGGAATCTCTAAACCCTATTCAGCCTGTTTGAAAAATCTCCAGGGAACAAGTCTTCCATTTTTCCCCCCCCACAACTATCCCTGTAACAAATTCCTCTTAGCATTCAGGCTGATCCTCCTTTTTAAAAATTGCTTTTGGTTTCATCAGAAAACAGGTCTAGCTTTATATACGCACAAACACCTTAATCATATCTCCCTTTTGCCTTCCTCTTCTTCTTCTTCTTCTTCTTCTTCTTCTTCTTCTTCTTCTTCTTCTTCTTCTTCTTCTTCTTCTTCTTCTTCTTCTTCTTCTTCTTCTTCTTCTTCTTCTTCTTCTTCTTCTTCTTCTGCAAATTAACTATGCCCAGCTTCTTTAACTGATTTTCCTAGGGATTAAGGTCCAACAATCTTGTCACCTCGATAACTCTCCTTTGATCTTACTCCACTCAGTTCCATGACCAGGTCAGGGGTTGCTCTGAACTGGACAATCCTGACCAGCCTATTAGGTTTATACACTACTAGCAAGCAGCCACTGATGCTGCATCATGGTTAGTACCTGCTATAGCCGTAGTAATAGAGAAGTTCATCTAACCGTTCGGAACTTGATGTTGTCCATCTGTTTACAGAACCTCTTTAAACACTGCTGCCAAATTATAAATTATTGATGACATGGTAAGAAAATATTAGCACCATCTAATGAACTTAATTTTGTTGTCATTAATTTTAAATACTAATTAAATTAAATCAAACTGTGTTTTTTTTAAAAAAAATCTACTTCTGCCTACTTATTGTATAGGTAGTCTTCCACTTACGACCTTGACTGAGCCCAAGATTTCTGTCGCCAAGCAAAACATTTGTTAAGTGAATTTTGCTCCATTTTACAACCTTTCTTGCCACAGTTAAGTGAATCGCAACAGTTGTTAAGTTAGTAATACCGCTGTTAAGTGAATCTAGCTTTCCCATTGACTTTGCATGTCAGAAAGTCGTAAAAGGTGATCACATGACCCCAGGACACTGCCACTGTCATAAGTATGAGTCGGTTGCCAAGTGTCTAAATTTTGATTGTGTGATTATGGAGGTTTTGCATCAGTCATAAGTGTGAAAAACAGTCATAAGTCACTTTTTTTCAATTTCATTGTAACTTTGAACAGTCCCTAAATGAACCATTGTGAGTGAAGGATTACCTGTATGTACCAAAAGTGGAGAAAGGCCTTATGTGCATTTCCTTAGAAGTAAACATAATCCAGCTAGATGTCCTTCTGGGTAGGTGAAAAGTAAAACTGAAAGCCAACCCCACCCCAGCCCCCACCTAATTATTTTAAATGATATATTTATATCAGAGGTGGGTTTCAGCAGGTTCTGACCAGTTCTGGAGAACTCGTAGCGGAAATTTTGAGTCGTTGGAAGAATCGGTAGTAAAAATTCTGACTGGCCCCGCCCGCATCTATTCTCTGCCTCCCGAGTCCCAGCTGATCGGGAGGAAATGGGGATTTGGCAGTAACCTTCCCCTGGAGTGGGGTGGGAATGGAGATTTTATAATATCCTTCCCCTGCCATGCCCACCAAGCCATGCCACACCCACCAAACCACACCCACAGAACCGATAGTAAAAAAATTTGAAACCCACCACTGATTTATATCATCTGTACAAAACATTTATCTTGCATTATCTTTAATAACAGGGATTTTTTATTTAAATATTTTAAATAACTATTTAAATATTTTCTGAGAATTGGACTATAGGTCCCAATATGGTTTTGTAGGATGGGGTAATGGGATCAAAATGGAAATCATTGCAATTGGAGAGCCATAGAAAAAGATTTCCCCCGAATCAGCTTGCAAAAGAGTAAACCTCTTTGGTTCCCCCCTCCCGCCCCTAATTTGTGACCCACATGCCACAGTTAGTGACTTACAGGTCATGTGACAGGAGGGTGACTGAGGACAAAAACATTTTTAGATTAGTTCTGACATTTTCATTTATTGCACACAAGAACATCAGCAACAGAAAAGCTTTATTTTTAGAAAGATATCCTGGGGTGACTGTTTAGATGTTTCTTAGGCTACACTTGTCTCACAGGATTATGTTCAAATACACTGCGCTTCAGATGATGGTTTACATCAACAGTAAAGTGAAGAGCTACTAAAAAAATGTTTATATTCTTACTGAAAAGTTATATGGCAACATATGTGAAAAGAAGTCCCTTGCAACTAACTGTATCATAAAATGGTTAACCATTCCCAGACAGAAAGGAATGAAAAATTAACATTTTCCATAAACATTCTGAAGAGATAGTGGTGGTGACATTAGGACACGACTGAAGAGCTCCTAGTCCCTGTGGGAAAGATTTGCTATGTGTTGAAATAAAGGAAGGATTGTACGTATTTGTTAGGTTTGGAAACCATACTAGACCGAAGGCTTCCGTGCTGTCACTTTCTCCTGTGTGGGAAAGTAGGAGTGGGGGTTAGTAGAAGGGGCCATTAACATTCTTCCTGCCGGTCAGGGTCAGGGCAGGACTGCATCTGGAGGAGGAATGGTCGGAGTGATGTCTTGAGATGGGATGGTTGGTGATTGGAGCATGTGATCGGCAGAGGGGTCCGGAATGGTGGTTTTGGAGTGTGTTTCACTGAGGGAAGACCCGGAATCTTTCAGATTCGGATTTCCCCAGTTGTGCCAGTTTACCTATCCTAGTAAAAGAACTTTGAAAGATGCATGCTTTGGAGTCTTTATTTGAAGAGGGGGTTTTCTGGAACGCCGATAGTATTAACTTACTCCCTTCACCTCTCAGATTAAGACCACTAAATCAAAAATTTAGAATTATGTAACTCAAGTGGCTTTTTCTGGCAATTTAAAATAAACTCTTACTCTATGGTTACAACATAATTTTATTATGTTCTAGCTTTAGCTGTACATTAGTCTTTAAAATCTTCTGAATTAATGAATGCATGTGGATTTCTCTTCCTTTCTTTCTCTTTTTTCTCCTCCCTCCCTTCCTTCCTTCCTTCCTTTTTCTTCTTTATATGTCCACCAAGCTCGGTGAACTTATTCTATACCACTGCTTTGGTTTTATTCAGATGTAAAAATGTATTTGGAATCTCTCTTTAATAAAGGAAGATTCTTCCCTATTGTTCTGTATGGCTGTGACTAAGGCTGAAAGTGTAAATGAATGAGTGAGTGGACTACATACTCTTCCATGACTACATAGCTGCTACTGGATCATGACAGGCCTATCTGATGATGGTGGTTACTGAATGACTAAGCAGTATTGGGTTTCTGAATAACCCACATTGGCAATTGCAGCAGCATATGCATGCATCATCTGGATAATTGGGAGAAGCATTCTACCAATCCTTTCACTGTGAGTAAAGTAGGAATGTAGAAACAATTATGGCAAAAAGGATGAGACAAGGCTGTATACTGTCCCCTTATTTATCCAATCTATATGCTGAATATATGAGTTGCGGTGGCGCAATGTTTAGAATGCAGTACTGCAGGCTACTTCTGCTGACTACCGGCTGCCTGGAATTTGGAAGGTTGAATCTCACCAGGCTCAAGGTTGACTCAGCCTTCCATCCTTCCGAGGTCGGTAAAATGAGGATCCAGACTGGTGGGGGCAATATGCTGATTCTGTAAACCACTTAGAGAGGGCTGTAAAAGCACTGTGAAGCAGTATATAAGTCTAAGCGCTATTGCTATTACTATATAAGGGAAGGTGGATTGGAAGAAGATGAGTGTTTTTAAAATTGGAGAAATAAATAGCAATAGCCTGAGCTGTGTTGACACTATCCTGATAACTAAATATCACAGGATCTGCTAGCACTAGTAATAAAAGGGCAAAGTGAAAAATGGGACTAAAATTAAATATAAAGTAGTCATATGAATGACAACAAGTACAAACACAAGCCTTATAATTGACAATGAATGTACTGAAGTATTGGACAGTTTATGGCTTTTAGGCTCAACTATCAGTAGTAAAGAAACAAGTAGTTAAGAAATACGTTGCAGACTAACACTCCGTATGTATTCAGCCATGAAGGCATTGGAAAAAATAATCAGATGCTAAATTTATAAAGATCAGGATAATGTAGTCTATAGTATTCCCTGTGACACTCTATGGAAATGAAAGTTGGACTTTGAAGAATCAGGATGGAAAGAGTATTGACATTTTCGAACATCAGTATTAGATTAACAGAGCAGTTGAGAAAACAAACATTGGCTCACTGAATAAATCAATCCAGAGTTCTCCCTGGAAACACAAATATCAGGCTCAAATCATTCTACTTTGGACATGTTGTGCAAAGACCTAGCTCTTTGGATAAGCTCTAATATTGGAAAAGGCAGCTGGAAAGAAAAGATTAGAATAACCAGCAGCAAAGTGAATGGTCTGAAGTACAGTGGCAATGGAAGGATCAAGTTAAGGATCATGGAAGAAAAATTTATATGGTGACTAGGAATCAATGCCAATTTGATGGCACACAATCAACTAATCATGGCATTTGATGTAGGAAAAGAATAAACCCCTCCTTTACTCCATGTTATTTTTCTAAAGTGTGGTAGCTGATGCAGTCCAACAACTTCTAGCTGAAAACAACTGTGTGTGGAAAAGCACTATTATCTGAAATACAATTACTGTTCAATACTGTCTATGTACAGCCAAGATACTGCAATGGAGTTTGGACTGGACAAATGTGCCACGCTCAACATCAAACAAGAAAAAATAGTAAAAACTAAAGGAATCAAGATGCCCTGTGGAAATAACATTAAGAGTCTGGATGGAAATGACTACTACGGATATCTGGGCATCCTTCCAGCTGACAACATCAAGCACACTGAAGTCAATAAAAAGGTTAGAAGTGAAAAGAGAGTGAAGATCTTAAAGTCCAAACCCAATGGAGGAAATAAAAATCAAGGCAATAAACACCTGGGCATTTCCAGTCATTAGATGCATAGCTGGAATAGTGGACTGGACTTAAGCAGAACTAAAAGACCTGGATAAGAAGACCAGGAAATTAATGACAATGAATCATGCCCTTCATCTTTGTAGCAACATTGACAGATTCTACTTACCAAGGAAAGTAAGTGTGTGTGGAATGTTGCAAGTACATCAGATGGTTGAAGAAGAAAAAAGGGCATTGGAAGTATATCTGAAGGACAGTGAAGCAGTGGCATTGAAGCCAGTAGGCCACGAAGATTTATTGAGTACTGGAGAGATCAAACGGGCCTATATGAAAGACCAAATGAAGAACTGAAGAGAGACATGGGAAGACAAAGTATTGCATGGCTAGTACATATAAATCTGCACTACTATTAATCTTCTCATTGTTCCCATCACCAACTCCTTCCACCTATGACTATATGACTGTAACTTTGTTGCTTGTATCCTTACGATTTTTATTGAGATTGCTTCCTGATTGCTTATTTGTACCCTATGACTATCATTAAGTGTTGCACCTTATGATTCTTGATGAACGTATCTTTTCTTTTATGTACACTGAGAGCGTATGCACCAAGACAAATTCCTTGTGTATCCAATCACACTTGGCCAATAAAAAAAATTCTATTCAATTCTATTCTATAAATAGCAGGCAAAACAGATTACAAGACCTGGCGATGTCTAAGAGCAGGAAAATTGAAGAAAGAGATAAAGAGACTAATTCTGGCTGCACAACACCAAGCAACCAGGAACAAATGCATACAATGCCATAATTGCAAAGACAGCAACAAACAGCAAGTGCCAGCTCTGCAAAGAAACTGAAGAAACAGTGGACCACCTAGTTAGCCGTTGCAGAACATCATGTACTGGTTACAAACAATGGCACAACAAAATGTCAACAATGGTGCATTGGAAGATCTGCAAGAAATAGCATTTGCCTGCAAGCAAGAACTGGTGGGATCATAAAATACAGAAAAGTAACTGAAAATGAAGAAGCTGAAGTGTTCTGGGATTTTAGAATTCAAACATACAGGCACCTGCCACATAACACTCCAGACTTAACAAATGTCGATAAGAAAGAAAGAAAATAGTGGACCTGACAGTACCTGGAGATAGCAGAACAAAAGGGAAAGAACTGGAGAAGATAACAAAATACAAAGACTTGCAAATAGAAATGGAACGACTGTGGCAAAAGAAAGCAAAGGTAATACCAACAGTTATAGGAGCTTTGAGTGTAATCCCCAAACATCTGGAGCCCCATTTGAACTTGATAGGCATTGACAAATTCACCATCAGTCAATTGCAAAAGGCAGCTTTACTCGGAATAGCTTACAGCTTGTGAATGTAACATTTAATACCATCAGAAATCCACACCTGCCTACTCCAAGTCCTTGAAAGGCTTCATTAGATTGGTAAAAATGCCATATCCAATCCAAATATCTGGCTGACTGTGTGACATACCATAATAATTGGGATTTCTGGGAATTATAGTCCAACAAAATGATGCTTTTAAAATATATATATCCATAAATTCCTTCTTTCTAGGATATAATATTCTTTTTAAATATCTCATATTATTATGAATTAATACAATGGAGTAATGAGAAGTGAGGGGGGGTTTAAGTCCTCATTTGGAGGATATAAAGCAAAGAGGATGGTGATTAAAGTCTTTATTTTTTTAAAAAATGCTAAAAGATACACCACATTTTGTACCCGTAAAGGGAGAAACCCGAGACCATACAGAAGAAAGGAAGGAAGGAAGGAGGAAACCCTGTTAAGGTTTCAATTCTGCATCGCTGTCTGGCTCTTGCGCCACCAACACCTTAACTTCCAATGGGGGTGGGGAGAAATGCTTTTAAGGCGAAGGAGATGCAGGGCATCCTGGGTCTTCCCCTTTCAGATCGCCGCCAACCTACTTATGGGGGGAGAGAGAGAGAGAGAGAGAGGAAACGGCGATACCTGCTCGGTTCTTCTTTTGGTTTCCCTTTAAATGGAAACCCGGCCCCCTGAAATTGACATAGTCCGCCTTAGCTGTCCAATCGGCGGCGCCCGGTCTTCGGGTCCTGTTTGTTACAAGTTTCAGATAGCGAGAAGAGAGAGAGAAAGAGAAAGGCGGCCGTACGCGCGCGAGGAGAGGGTGGAAAAGGGAAAGGAGACGGGAAGAAGAGCGCGCAGGAGCGACCGGCAACGTGCAGGAAAGGAAGAGAAATGACATATATTTAGACCATGAGCAGAGCTCCGGGCCTTAGTTTCGAAAGCTTTCTCATCTCCTGTTTAACTCTTTCGGCATCTAATGTCCTCTTGGAATAGAAACCCTGCTAGCTGCTGTCAGGGTTGCTACCTTGGCGTCCTTCGCTGCAGCTTGGAAAAGCAAGACATTCGCCCTCTAAAAAACCTCAAAAGTAAACCCATTAGTTGTTTCGACGGAGCAGACGGGGGAAGAAGTTGTGCGTTAGCCACCAGATCCAGGATGTTATAGGGGTGCAAAAAAGAAGAAGAAAAAAAGAAGAAGAAAGGCGCACGATCGTATTTCTCGGTAGATCATATGCCACTCGAGCCACAAGTTGGGTGTACCTGCAGCTGCTCGGGTGCCGACTGTACGCGCTTTAGATGCGAGTGCGGGCTTAACTCTTCCCTGGCTCCTTGGATTTGTACCATGCTCAAGATCCTCACCAAGCAGCTCAGGAATCAAAGTTTGAATGAGATTCAGCCTTTCCAGCTGAAGGTAAGAAAAAAAAACTACACATGTAAAAAAAAAAATCTCCCAAGAAAGTGCGTCTCTCGCTTAGTGGAACTTAGCAAAAGCTAAGAAGCCGGTAGGCATCATTTACTGTCGGGGTGCTATTTCCCCTGGCACCCCGCTTGCTGGGAGAGTTAAAAGAAAGGAGAGCAGGTCTGCAGGCGAAGAAATCAGGCCTTGCTACTTTGAATATCAACTTGTCCCCGGCCGATAGATACGGTTGTGATAAAAGGCCTATTTTTCGACAGCCTGGAATACAAAGCCTTTTATCGATGCTCGTACTTGTAACTCCCCCCCCTTTTTTTTAAAGGTCGAGATACCTGTTTCCCAGGGGTATGTTCGTATTGTTTCTTTTGAAACCCATCGGTGTGGGAGAAGTTGGGAAAGCTGCTTGTACTAGATCCTGTTGAAAATCGAGCTGTGTTCTGCAAAACTAACGTGTTCCAAGTACTGAGAAGCATCATCCTGAACGCTAAGACTAGCTTCTGTCTAAAAGTGCTACTAACGGTTGAATTGCACAGCTCCTAAGTCTCATCTAAGGGTTGGACTCGTGAAATCAGCACAGCACTGTAGATGGATTGCAGGCTGTGGGGCCCTTTTCTTATTGCTGAATAAGTTTGCTTTTGTATATAAAATGGAACTGGATCTGAATCCAGCTTCTTGCATTTTATCCTTTATAGCTTTTAAAGCAAAGACAGTGTACTTTTTCTTGCTCTGTAGTCTGAATCCCCCTTCTCTATCTCCTTCACCCCTGAAATGAAATATAAATTTTAAATAGGCTCAAATGCATATCCAAACTACTTAGCCAACCTCTTCCTGGAATCATTAGCGCTTAAAACCATGATTATTAACATGCACACACCCACACACCACACATGTACACACACTAACAATTGATCTCCTATTTAAGATTCTATTACTGAAAAGACTCTTTGAACTATAAATCCAGTAAGGGTTTTCAGTGCATTAAATATCTGGAATATGTCAAGATTTAGTTTTAAAGTGTGTTGTGCTTCAAGAACTAACTTTTTGTAAACCTGCCTTTGATTCTTTTTAAATTAAAAAAGAGGATTACTGGAGAGGAGAAGACACCTAATATTTTAAGGTCTTGGTTTTTGCATCTTTTCTCTCCACCACCTTTTCACTTTCAAGTGATTCAAGTTACAGAAATATATCGTTTGCCACTGATTGTATTTTGCAGTTAGCAGTGCTGGATTTTTGGAACCTCTGAAAATTAGGTATATAAAATTTTGCAATTCAAAAAACAAAACAAAACAGCAATCAGAAATAATGAGGGTGCCCACTTGATACAGATACATGCTTAGACATGCATTTATATGAGCAAAATGGCTCCTTTCAGATGCTTTTACCTATCCAGCTGTATAATAATTTTATTCATTCAATTTGCTGTCTACTGTACATATTTTTGTGCTTCAGTCTTGGCTGTATTTTGAATTCATTGATAAATGGCTGGAGATTTTGAAAGTTTTGTGTAGAAAATGTTCTTTTGTTTGAATGGTCTAGTAGTCCACGGAGGCAGTGATGGTGATCTCAAAAGGTTCCATATGTATGAATGGGGATTGCTAGCACTAGCTTCTTGGCATAATTGTCACCAATTTAGACATGCACAGAATGGCTAGAGCACTATGTTTGTTTGTTTTCAATTTTTACAACACAAGATTTTAAAATAAGGCAATATCTTTGAGTCAGCCAGGGGGATGGCTGAGTCTTTTGCCTCCAATGATACCAAGAATTATTTGGGTAGGAGTCTATTCACAGCAAAACTTATATTTTGGTTTTGTGTTCAGAGGGGTATGTCCCACCCTCCCTGTGGCATTGAAACATATACTGTAACTTATTTTCTAAAAGCCAACAATTGAACTCTTGAAAAGCTAAGCAGATTTGGGCCTGGTTAGAATTTGAATGGGAGAAAGGTTGCAACATTCCAGAAGAAGGCAGTGACAAACCACTGCTGTGTTATTGCCAATACAACTGCATGGAAGTATCCATGAAGTAGAGCTTAACTTGAAGAAGGAAACTTTTGTAAATTGCTCTATAAATATTAAATATTTGTTATAGAACATACTTGACCCCCAATATGGAACTTTCAGTCTCTTAATTTCCTCAAGGCAACATATCCTGAATAGTAATGGACACGGGCCAAGATATATGAGCTCCTGTCTGACTTGGCAGGGCAAAGAGGGCAGAAGGCCAACCTGTTTCTTCAGCTCTTGAGTCTGATGGGCATGGAACAGTATTTCTTTATATTGTGAATTTCAACAAGTAACAACCAATCAACCATTGTAAGAATGAACAAACAGGAAAGGAATTTAAAGTCAACCCTGCATTGGCCAAGTGACAACAGAATAATTATCTGTTGCTTGTTGAGCAGCAATTTCTTGTCTTCAAAATGTTGTTTCTGAGAACCTCTGAGGAGTCTAGAGGTGATGTAAGCCTGGAAGGTGATACTTTCAAGCCTACTTCAGGAGACTTTTGCCATTTACTTTGTGATTTATCAGAATGAGGCAACTATCTCATGCATTTGATTTTGTGTGTCAAAATGGTGACAGATTGTTATTTAACTTATCATTGTTCTATGTTGGCTCCTGGTAAAGAGAGAAGACACTTGTAAGTAGCCTTATGAGTCAAAATAACTTACTTAACATCCAGTATTGTGCATACTGATGGGAGGTTCTGCTCTTGGTTACTCTGGCTCAGTCAACAAAGTGTCTTGTGCTGCTTTTGCTATAAGCTGTGACCTTTCCCATTATTAATAGCAGAGTGTTTCCCCATCTCTCCAATTCCCAGTCTGTTGAGTAATCTTTCCTGTGCAGTGACTATTTCTGCAGACTTCATTTTGGTTCATTTGCTGAATTAAAGATAATTGGAGCTGATTGTAGGAATAGAATATTAAGGGTTTTTTTTGTTTTATCTGAGTTTCTTGATTTTTTTGTTGAATTTGAGGTAAGGTTTTCATTCAACTGATTAAAGTCTTGATCTCTTGGATTCCCTCCTCTAACTCTCTGACAGGTGCCATCTTTTTCTGTTTCCCTCACTCTTCACTCATTTAGGGAAAAAAATCCTATAAGGAAAAGATTTCCTGGCTCTTGATTTCTATTGGAAGAAATTTTTGGCTTTCTTTAATATTTGTCAGGCACAACGTATTTCAAATGTCAAACATGTCATAGTTGCCTTTTTAAAAAGAAGAAATGGTTTTTGTGGATAATATTACCTCATATTACTTGAAAGATTACTTTTTCTGAAATACAATGTTCAAAAAGTTAACTTCTTTTTTAAAGAAGTCTTCGTCAACATGACATTCTTCAGGTGAGTGGACATCAGTTCCCTATATTCTTCAACCAGCGCGAACTCTTCTGAGAATTCTGCGAGTTGAAGTCTGCATATCTGGAAGAAAATCCTATTAGAAAGGCTGCCCCAGATAATAGTCATAATTCAACTCTACTGATTGGAGTTAGGCCATTGATGGTTATTAATTGAAGTCATGATAACTAATAGTGTTGATGTTTTAACAAGATCATAAAGGTGAAAAAGTAAGTCTGTTACCCTGTGTTGATCAGGTTTTTTATTTGAAGGTCTACTATCCATTTTTTATTAGAATGGTGCTTTCATGACATGATGTCACAACAGAATGAACAAACCGCAATCAATAGATTACTCCATGGAGAGTATTGCTGCATGAACCAATACTCCACCATCATAAAATCTGTAGGTGAACCAGGTTTTTGATTCCCTGAAAAGAGTAAGAATGAAGTTGATCTGTAGATGAAAATGTGTATAAGTTGACCTGTCAATTTTTAAGTTACCACATATCCTGCTTCAGTTTGCTATGCTAGAAAAAAAAATATGAGTCATATTCTTCTGTTACAAAGGCTTTTGCAGTGGCTAGCCTATTATTGCCTGGAAGTTGTGTTGAGGTTGTAATCTATAGTTTCTCTCTGTAGAAGACAATGGAAGATTATTGAAATGAAGATGTTACCAATTACTTGGTTTGTAGAATATTAAGAGAGATGGACTGCTGGCAAAAGAACTTGCTTAGCCAAAATGTTCACTCAGCAGGATGAACTATTGCTGTTGATAATTGCAACTAGAGGAAAGGATCTGAAAACACAGAAATAAATTCTGTTCTTGGTAGTTATAAGAATTCTTTATGTTGATTGTGAGACAAATGTGTTTTGCAGGCTTATTAATATTTCAATGGTCTCTAATTTATAATTAGCAGCTTAGCTCCCATGCTATTTAATCCAGTCCTATCATGTTGTTGTAAATTATGGGGTGGGGTAGTTGCAGAAAATATACACAGTGAATATATGCAAAAAAACTGATTACGAATCAGTGGCATCCTCAGCAAACCTCAGTGATACAAAAAAAAACATGTGTGCAGTGTTATCATTACACAAATAACACCTTTTATTGGTTTCTTCCAATTTTTCTTCTTTTTTCTTTTTAGTTTGTATTATTTTTTATTATTGTAATTAAAGGTTTTAATAAAATTATTAAAAAATAACATTTGTGCAGTCACATCCAGGATAAATACATAAATCATGGCCTTTGTGTGATGAAGTTATTATACAAGCTTTAATATTTGCCTCCGAGTCGCCTGTCCCAGAGTCACCTGGCAAGAATCTTCAGTTCTTGAACTTTGTGGAAATAGATTTTGAAATTAGCCATCCTTATTCTTTAACTCATTTCATTTCAATTTGTAGGGCCATCCATCTCAAATGCATGATTATGGTCAGCTAAAAATATTTAAAAGCAAGATAAAAACCATGTAACAAAATTATACATAATATCGCAGCCAAGAAAAGCCAACCAATAACAGTAATTAACACAATCAAGATATGGGCTAAGCCCAGTGGTGGGATTCAACCAGTTTGCACCACTTCAGTTGTTAAATTGTTGGCTGGCCCCACCCCTCCCCTTCCCCCTCTTCCAGAAGTCACCCTGCCGCCTATTTTTGCTCCCAGGAGGCTGCAGGGAGGCCTACTAGGCCCAAAACAGGGCGCAGGAGGCCTGTGCCCCCCCCTCAACTTGTTTTTTGTTCCCAGGGGGGTGCAGGAGGTCGAGTGCTGCCTGTCATACCCCCTAGCCATGCCCACCATGGTCACACCCACCCAGCCGGTCATTAGGGCAGAGAACCGGTTGTTAAATTATTTGAATCCCACCACTGGCTAAGCCATACATCTGGGGCCCCAGGGTTGATAGCAAAACCAGATTTTCAAGGCAGTGTCCTATCAACAAGTAATCTGATTTTTTTCCAAGGTATATGTTTCATGTAACTATTCTCTATTCCTTTATTTCATTGTACTATTTTAAAAAAAGATATAAATAAGTAAAGCTTCATTGCATAAATATCATGGTTTCAATATGGATGAAATTGATAGCTGCTAAGGTTGCTTGTAGCTTTCTCAAGGCTGCGGCATAGACATAATAGACCATATAATTATTAGATAATTTTTGTCTCTAGGGATTGTCAAATAATATGGAAGGCTAAATGTGATTGGCTATTTGGCAGTTAGAATATTGTGCAAACTTAAGTCTCTTGGATTGATTTAATAAGCCATTGTTCTGTTAATTAAGGGCTACAGTGCTATGTGAAGGTCTAGGTTCCAAAATCAAGGTTTTCTATAAACCATTGAGGTGCATATAATTAGTAATTAAAGACATAAAATAAATAAAATGTTCTTCCAAGGGGAGAGGTACATCATGGGCTTTTACAAGGATTTTTTTTTACTTGTTCACAGATTATTTATAATTAAGAGTCAGCATTGCAGTGTCCAAGTTTGCTGCTCACCCCAAATTATTTATTACAGTGGAAACAAAAAGGAGCTTTCATGTGGGGTATATATATGTGTGTGTGTGTGTGTGTGTGTGTGTGTGTGTGTGTGTGTGTGTGTGTGTGTGTGAAAGTTCTCAGTTCTCTAGATAGTTTGTTTATGGGCTTTCCAGAAACATCCATAGTGGAGCCAGGATGCTGGAATAGATAAGATTCTGGTCTGATCTGGCACAGATCTTCTTACATGTTCATATCCTTAACAGTGGCTACATTAATGTAATGAGACAATTTTTTGCACATCATGATAAATAAAAAAGAAACTAATTCATTATTCATAGGTTTCATTGTTAATAAGAGCGGAAGTTTTCTTGAGCTTTTGCTTCCAAATTTGGGAGAGTCAATGGTAAAAGTGCCTTAAATATTTTGACTTTTCTTCTTCTCATGGTTTCATTATCTTATGCTTGGATGGCAAACGTGACTATTGCATTTAAGGAAATGTAAGCATTTGTGTCTTGAGTGGGAGCAAAAATGCTTGAAGGAATGAGAAAGACTTCTAGAGCGCGCCATAGGGGTAGGTTCCAGGAGCGGGTTTCAAAACCCGTTGCTACCGTTTCGCTCGTGGGTGCTCATGCGCACAACGCTTCTGCGTATGTGCAGAAGCGGGTGGGTGGAGGCTCCTGCTGCTGCTGCTACCAGTTCACCAGTAGTGGTACTGGATCTGGGGTGAACCGGTAGCAACCCACCACTGGTGGGTTCCTGAGAAAAAGAAATAGTTTTGACGAAATGGGTCCACTGAGTATGAGAAATATAGTATTTTTGCTAATTCTTTCTGTAATATGCCTATTTTAACTGTTATGACTTTTTGAAATATTTGGGGAACCAGAATTTGGTTCATGAGACCTCTCGAGTCTCTTCAAATAATTGCAATATCCCAATCTCTTGTTGCTACTTATTTTACCTTTGGAGGAATACTTGCTGTTTTTCTGCTTATATCATTTAATGAGTTGGAGTGAGATTGCATCTTCTGCGCCAATGAGGAGAGCATGGCAACAGAAAGCCCCCTCACTTTAACTCCATAGAATTGAGTATATAATGGATTCGTAACCCCTGAACACTCTTTAAGATATCACGAAGTTCACTTTCTTTAGTGAGAACAACACAAAGCAATGAAGTTGTAAATTTATTACATTTTTAAAATTATCTGTATGAAAATCTAGGTTAGCTGGAGAGTTTTAGTATACTGTATAAAAGATTATATAATTTTTGGGAGAAGGTAAAGTTGTAAATTATGGCCTGATGGCAATAAACATTTGGCTTTTTAAGGAAAACATGTTAGATTCAAAGTTGTAATAAATGCATGAATTATCCACAAAATGTGGAAATTGATCATCATTAAGACAAACTAAAAGTAGAAAGCTGGACAGTGTCTGTTTTACCAATCCAGAAAATGTAGACACTATTCTTTGAAGTATCTGGATGGGACCTCCATATCTCTGATGAGGAGAAAGAAGGAGAACTAGTGTAGTGCCCTTGTCTGATATCCAGACAACTTTAGCTTTCTATAATTAAATTTAACATGCTGAACAGTGTTTTGTAATATTGACATTCTTGTATACAACATCATCTGCTTTCTACAGTTTTCTTCTATTAATGTACCTTTTTAGCAGCTGTTAAACTAAGCAGAAACTGTAATGTAAACAGAATATGGAACTGGAAAGCATAAATCTTTTCATTTGGTTTCTGAGCTAAATAGCATTTATTAAAATATTTTTCTGACCATCTTGAAAAAAGAAGATACTTGATGATATGTGAATTTCAATTAAATATTTTACGTATCTATGGTTTTTATGTTCTTTTAGCTATCTCCCATCAGGATTATTACACAGTGAGTTAAAAACCCTCTTTACCTCTTTATATTATAAACCTTTAGAAAAGCTGCAGGCTCCCAAAGCTGCTACTAATTCTTGTGTAAGATTTGCAGCTTTTGTGAGCCATAGATGAACTCTGTAGCCCTGAAGTAGTAATTATTCGTTGAAACATGGAGATAATATTAATATTGTTGCTAATAAACTTCCTAGTATTTCTGTTGAGAATTGTGATTATGTAGGTAAAGAGGTCCTATGTATCATTTAATCATTTCCCTCTTAGCATGCTTCCAGATTTATTTATTTATTTAGGCAGATAACATTTAAAATCAAAATACAAACAGTGCAAAATATCAATACGTAGATAAAACCAATTACCACAAATCAACAACATCGTGGTTCTCCATGAAGTTAGTGCAACATGTGTACTATAATTCGTTTCATAAAATGGAAAAGTGGCTGCTGAAGGAAGACAACAAATCTGAAGGATCTTGGATCAGAGCAGCTACAAAAACCTACCTCATGATGGCAAGAACAGCAAATGTCACTATTTCTCCCTCTCACTGTGTTCACAGACTGCCAGCCGGCAGCAGTATGTAAGATCACCTGGTCCCTCCTTGGGAAGAAGGGTTCACATTAACACTTATGAGGCCAAGTGGAGGAATTTGTCAAGCATTTGACTGATAAAATCGCTCAAATCCATTCTCTGTTGGAATCCCAAGTGTGGAGCAGATCCATTGAAGTTGCTCGGGGAGCGGACTTACACAGTTACCCGGGAATAATTTGACCTGAGGAATTGGTCAGTGTCCTCAGGGTCCGCTTGTTTATTAGATTTTTGCCCCTCTTGGTTGGTAAAGGCCTTCAAGAAGATTTAGGTGGGTCCAGGCAGTAATTAATGTACCACCTGCCTAGACAATTTCTGCCCAGTTTCCCAGCTCCCCTTTTTAGAGATCATGGTGGAAAAAGTGGTTACGCCTCAGCTTCAGAGTGTTCTGGATGAAACAGATTATCTGGATCCCTTTCAGGTGGGTTTTAGGCCTGGTTATGGGACAGAGAGAGCATTGGTCACACTTTTAGATGATGTATGGTGGGAGTGGAATGGGGGTACTGCATCCATCTTTGTTCTTCTTGACCTCTCAGCAGCTTTTGATTCCGTTGACCATGGTATCCCTTTGGGCTGTTTGTGAGAACTGGGGCTGGATGGTGCAATCTTATGCAAGTTCAGCTCCTTTCTTATATAATTTTTTTTAATTTCCATTTTCCAACATCATATTTATGTACAATCTGTTATCCATCATTAATCATTAATTTTTATTTATTGCTGATTCGGGCCTGCCCAACTGCCACTTCCTTTCTTCACAACCTCCCTCTACCCTCTACTACTTTCCCCTCCTTCATCTCCTTCACTTTTCTACTTCCTCTCCTCCTTCTCCACTCCTCCCTTCTTCCAACTTTCTAACCTTCTTATTCCCCTCCTCCTTCTCAACTCTTTCCTACCTACTTTCTTCCCTCCTTCTACTCCTCTCTCCCTTTCTTTCTGAAATGGCAGTTGAGTAGCCCCAATATAATTTCAAATTTTAATTTCATATCTTCAATCATTACTGTACATTAATAACCAATCCATGTATCATTTCCCCCCCCCCTTCCCCCCACCCCCCCAGACTTCCCAGAGCAAATGCCGGGTATTATGACCAACAATCACAAGCTAAAATATACAAAATATACATAAACTCCCACCCCTCTCTAAAACTTTAAATCCCCTCACAATAAAAATAAAGAGATAAGAAAGAATAATAAAAAAGAAAAAAGAAAAGGAACAATACCAATACAATCTTTCCTTCACATATTACTTCTTCCTACAGTCCATTTTTAAAATTAGTCCGTCTTCTCAAATTCAAATATTTTCCACTTGTATATTCCTTCAAATTTCATAAGTCCATTTCTTAAATTACAGTCCATCTTCTCGAGCTCAAATTTTCATCACTTATATATTTCTTCAATTGTCATAACATTTAATGTCCAATCTTCCAATATTACTTCATCAGTCAAATATCATTACGAATAAAGTCTCTCAGATACGATATTTCCAACTTAACTTCATATCTTTTGCTGTCTATAAACTTATATCCAAAGCGTATCAATTAAAACGAATAATCATTTAAGTTACATCCACAATATAACAGTAAACAATTAACATCATTACATCCACAACATTATCTAAATTCATAAATTTTACTTTCCATCCTTCACAATTAAATAGTATCATCCCATAGGTTTATACCTTACAAATACAAATAACAAAAATCCTATAATTTATATCCTAAACAAATCAATTCTAGAAATTAACCATAATCATCATATTCACATCTTAAACATTCCTCCCCTCTCCTATTCTATTTTCCATCATGTCCAAACCAGTTAACTTAGCATCTAACAACAAAGGATTCCCACTCTTTAAAACATTAATATAGAAATGTCTTGCTTTCATAACAGTACTAAGAAAATACTTTCTATCTCTAAAATTCACTGACAAACCCATTGGAACTTCCCATCTAAAATATATCTGATGTTTCTTAAACTCATCCACTAAAAAAGCAAATTCTCTTCTGTTTCTTAACATTTTAGGAGGAATTTCCTTCATCATTTTTATATCTTGTCCCAATATCTGAAATTTATTTTTATAAAAGGCTTGCAAAATTTCATACCTAACCTTTTTAGTTGTAAAATAAATAACCACATCCCTAGGTACTCTATTTTGTCTTGCCCACCAAGAATTAACACGATAAATTCTTTCAATATTAGTCTCAAAATCTTCTGCCTCCACACCCTTTATCTGAGCAAAAGCTTGCGTAAAAATCTCTTTTAAATTTTCCTTCCTACTTTTCTTCAACCCCCTCACCCTTATGGGATATTCCATTAATTATATTGTAATATTACTCTTTCTTCTTCTGCCCTATCTACGTTTGCCTGTATATCTTCCATCTTATTATCTAAGTTCCAATTGTTTTGATTCTTTTGAATTTCCTCTATTTTCCTTTGCAACTCTAAATTAACTTTATTAAGTTCTTCCAAACTATCCTCCATCTGAATACAAGACCTTAATATTTGTGAAATTGCATCCTTTACCATTTTCATTTCCCTCTTCTGCTCTTCCACCACTTCCTTAAAATCCAACATCTCTTTCTCTATTTCATCAAATTTTTGATCTATTTCTGAAAAATGAGTCTCCAGAAACTCCTGTAAAAAATTTCTTAATTCCTCTTTGATGTCTTCTTTTAATTTTTGTATCTGAACTGAAGAAATTTCAAAGTTTTTAGTGGCTTTTGGTACTATTTGCTTAAAAGCCATTTTTAAAAAATATATAACCTACCCAGTAACAGGGGACAAAAAGGGGTTAAAAAAGAAAGATTCAAAAAACTTTTCTTCTAAATCACTATAATCCCAAAGAAGAAGAAAAAATATAAATCATAAAATTCTCATTTCTTCCATTTAGTCAGTATCTTCTTGTATATCTCCTAGTTCCACATTGGCTGTTAATAGGCATTTCCTTAACTTTCGTTTCCAATACACAACTCGCCATTTGCTTGCATTCCACAAAACACTATTTGCTTTCTTCTCTCCTATCTTCGCAACAAATGTATCCTCTATTAGGGGCTTGCAGGCTTCTCTTTTGTGACATTTATTTATTTATTTTATTTATTTGTTCGTACTTTTATACCGCCCTATCTCCCTAGGGACTCAGGGCGGTTTACAGCCAGATAAAAACATAAATATATACAGAATAAAACATTGATTTAAAAAACTTATTCAATAGGCCAAATGTTTAAAATAGAAATATAAACAATAAAACCCCATTTAAAACCAAATATAAAATTTAAAAATTTTAAAATCCTAGTCCAGTCCTGCGCAAATAAATAGATGTGTCTTAAGCTCGCGGCGGAAGGTTCGAAGGTCAGGAAGTTGGCGAAGTCCTGGGGGAAGCTCGTTCCAGAGGGTGGGAGCCCCCACAGAAAAGGCCCTTCCCCTGGGTGTCGCCAGTCGGCACTGCCTGGCCGACGGCACCCTGAGGAGTCCCTCTCTATGAGAGCGCATGGGTCGGTGAGAGGCAATCGGTGGCAGCAGGCGGTCCCGTAAGTAGCCCGACCCTATGCCATGGAGCGCTTTGAAGATAATTACCAAAACCTTGAAGCGCACCCGGAAGGCCACAGGCAGCCAGTGCAGTCTGCGCAGGAGAGGTGTTACGTGGGAGCCATGAGGGGCTCCCTCTATCACCCGCGCAGCCGCATTCTGAACTACCTGGAGTCTCCGGGTGCTCCTCAAGGGAAGCCCCATGTAGAGAGCATTGCAGTAATCCAGACGAGATGTCACGAGAGCGTGAGTGACCGTGCATAGGGCATCCCGGTCTAGAAAGGGGCGCAACTGGCGGACCAGGCGGACCTGGTAAAAAGCTCTTCTGGAGACAGCCTTCAAATGGTCTTCAAAAGACAGCCGTCCATCCAGGAGAACGCCCAAGTTGCGTACCCTCTCCATTGGGGCCAATGACTCGCCCCCAACAGTCAGCCGCGGCTGCAGTGGTTTTGGGGTGAGTTACCAACTGTACGCGGATGACACCCAGCTGTACATTTCCACCCCTGACCACCCCAATGTAGCTGTTGAAGTGTTGTCTCGGTGTGTGGAGGCCGTACGGGTCTGGATGGGGAGAAACAGGCTCAAGCTCAACCCCTCCAAGACTGAGTGGCTGTGGATGCCAGCATCCCGGTACAGTCAGCTGCAACCGCGGCTGACTGTTGGGGGCGAATCATTGGCCCCAATGGAGAGGGTGTGCAATTTGGGGGTTCTCCTGGATGGACGGTTGTCCTTTGAAGATCATTTGGCGACCGTCTCCAGGAGAGCTTTTTACCAGGTTCGCCTGGTCCGCCAGTTGCGCCCCTTTCTAGACCGGGATGCCTTATGCACGGTCACTCATGCCCTCGTCACTTCTCGCCTGGACTACTGTAACGCTCTCTACATGGGGCTCCCCTTGAGGTGCACCCGGAGACTTCAGTTAGTTCAGAATGCAGCCAGCGGGTGATAGAGGAGCCACTGTGGCTCCCATATAACACCGATCCTGCGAGGCTGCACTGGCTACCTGTGGTTTTCCGAGTGCACTTCAAGGTGTTGGTTACCACCTTTAAAGCGCCCATGGCATAGGACCGGGATATCTTCGGGACCGCCTTCTGTTACCGCATGCCTCCCACCGACTGCGCTCTCATAGAGAGGGCCTCCTCAGGGTGCCGTCAGCCAGACAGTGCAGGCTGGCGACCCCCAGGGGGAGAGCCTTCTCTGTGGGGGCACCTACCCTCTGGAATGAGCTTCCCCCAGGACTTCGACAACTTCCAGACCTCCGGACCTTTCGCCGCGAGCTTAAAACATATCTATTCTTTCGAGCAGGACTGGCTTAATAGGGTTTTAAATATGGATTTTACTGGGGTTTATTTTATATTTCGTATTGTATTTTAAATTTAGGCTATTGGAATAAGTTTTTTAGATATTGTTTTTATTGAAATGTATCGTTTTTATTTTATCTGCCTGTTCACCGCCCTGAATCCTCCGGGAGAAGGGCGGTATACAAATTAAATAATAATAATAATAATAATAATAATAATAATAATAATAATTATTATTATTATTATTATTATTATGTGTGTGTGTGTGTGTGTATTATTATTATTATTATTATTATTATTATTATTATTACCGGGATGCCGGCATCCACAGCCACTCCGTCTTGGAGGGATTGAGCTTGAGCCTGTTTCTCCCCATCCAGACCCGTACGGCTTCCAGACATCGGGACAGCACTTCGATAGCTTCGTTGGGGTGGTCCGGTGTGGAAAAGTACAGCTGAGTGTCGTCAGCGTACAGCTGGTACCTCACACCGAAACCACTGATGATCTCACCCAGCGGCTTCATATAGATGTTGAACAAGAGGGGTGAGAGAATCGACCCCTGAGGCATCCCACAAGTGAGGCGCCTCGGAGCCGATCTCCGCCCCCCCGTCAACACCGTCTGCGACCGATCGGAAAGATAGGAGGAGAACCACCGATAAACGGTGCCTCCCACCCCCAATCCCTCCAACCGGTGCAGCAGGATACCATGGTCGATGGTATCGAACGCCGCTGAGAGGTCTAATACGACCAAGGCAGAGGAATAACCCCTATCCCTGGCCCTCCAGAGGTCATCCACCAACGCGACCAAAGCCGTCTCAGTGCTGTATCCGGGCCGAAAGCCGGACTGGAACAGGTCTAGATAGATGGTTTCCTCCAGGTACTGGGGTAGTTGACGTGCCACCACACTCTCTACAACCTTCGCCACGAAGCGAAGGTTGGAGACCGGACGATAATTACCTAAAACAGCTGGGTCCAGGGAAGGCTTCTTGAGGAGAGGCCTCACCACCGCCTCTTTCAAGGCGGCCGGAAAGACATGCTGCAGGGTTTGGGGCTTCTTTTTAACATACACATAAAACTACTGGGTGAGATCATCTAACATCTTGGGATGAGGTATCCTCAATATGCTGATGATGCCCAACATTAAATCTCCATCCCCAGTGATACAAATGATGCTGTAACTGCCCTCTTGCAGTGTCTGGAGGCTGTAAGGGATGGGGGATAACAAGGTGAACCCCGGTAAGACAAAGTGACTGTGGATTCAAGGGGCCTTTGGATCTGGGAATTGATCATCTGGATAAATCTGGATGGTGTTGCACTACCCAGACAGATCCAGTGCTCAATTTAGGGAATCTCCTAGACTTGTGACTTCTGCTCAAACAGCAAGTAACGACCATGGCTAGGAGAGCCTTTGAACAACTTAATGTTGTGCATCAGTTGTGCCATTTCCTGGCTTGTGAGGCCCTGTGCACAGCCCTGGTCATCTCCGAATATACTTGAAGAGTATTCAGAAGTTGCAATTAGTGCAGTACACAGTGGAGGGGACAGTTCTGTTGGCCCCTTGGGGCACTGCTGTTATACAAACTGCTTTGACTGACAATTTGCTTTTGGATCCAATTCAGGGTGTTGGTCATTACCTTTAAAGCCCTTTATGGCATGGATCCAAGGTATCTGAGTAACTGTCTCACCCTGATGGGACTAACTTGCTCTACCTGTTCCAGCAGAAAGGGTCTCGTTCAGATCCTATTGTCCAAATAATTTCAGCTGGGAGGTCCAGGAGAAGAGCCTTTTCTGATGTGGTCATTCCCACCCTCTGGAATATTCTCCTGCGGTAGGTGAAGTCCACCTCCACACAATTAGCCTTCTTGAAGAGCCTAAGAACTTGGCTCTGTTGCTTGGCCTGGGGCTAAACTAGGAGTGATTGATGGCGTAGCAATGAGACTCACTCCAAGGCCTCCCATCATCTTGGTTTTTAACTTCTCTATTCAACTTTTCTAATTTAAATGGTATTTTAGTACTTTTTAACTACAGTATTTATTATATTGTAAGCTGCCCAGAGTCACTGTATGAGTAACATGGGTGCCATAGAAATTTAATTGATAAAAATAAATTGAGATTATTAGCAAAGCTATCACATAGTAATCATTTGTTTTTTGGCAAGGGGAGACAGCCTTAAATTGTAACAGATAGCAAACTTGGACAAATGGAACAATTTCTTAAGATGTTTCAAATGACAGAACAGATCAGTTGTTTTCAATACTAATGAGATTTTTAAGTGGTTATTCTGTTTTTGACATTCCAAACTGGATTTCAAGGAGTAGCAAAGGTGATAGGAAGCCTCCAATGCACTGTGACTAAAAAAGCTAAGAAAAGAAGGGGCAGATGAACAATGTAAATTTCTTTTAGAGGTTCTTGAAAGAAATATGCATATAATATAGCAAAAATACCATCCATCAGTTTTCTCTAGGTTGCAGTTGCCCATATATATTAGATAATACTCATCCTCAGTTATCACGGAGCTGCAAAGTTGGGGAGGCTGCACTGAGATGCATCAATTAACTAGCTTTCAGATTTTGGGGCTGGATTTGTATATGTGTTTGTAGTGTACAGTATATAGATACACTTTACAAGTTTAATATTTCAGGTAACATTCAATTAACTATAATACAATACCAAAAAGTCAGAGCAGTTCATTATAAAAAAATCCAAATTATAGTAAATTAGAATGCCTGAGCGAATAAGAATACTTGTGCTTGGTGATGAACAGGTTTGTTTCCAGGTGAACTGCTTTAGGGAGGTTAGTTCACAGGTGTGTCACTGCAGCTAAGAGAGTCCTTCAGTTGTTAAATTGCATACCTCTGATAAGGAAACATGCAGAAGAATTTTACCTAATACGAATTGTATTGTTTATATACAGATTTTACTGATATCTGTGAAGGCAGCAGGAGATGCAAGTGTTGGTTTTCATGTTAGGGATGCCATATTGAATGCATTATTGTCTTAAGAATGGATCAACTCTGGACCTCTCAAACTAATATGTGATTTGGAAGCCACTGGATTTCTCCAAAATTGGCAATGGGCTCTCCCTCTAGAATATCAAATAATTTTGAAATGCATCCTATGCAGAAAATAAGAAGTTGAAAAATACTTGCTGAAACAAGCATGTCTGTTAAGATTTTTTTAATGTAAAATTGAGATTAATTTGGGTATAAAATGGACTATACATTCATAAAGAAATGCTTATGAAAATTAAACGGGGGACTAGAATTTGCCCATTGCACATTTCATCTTGAATGATTTTTAAATATGCATTTTCTCTTAGATTTCCTACACACCAAGTGATGAAGAAGACAGTGATGATTCTGAGGGAGAGAACCAGGAACTTGCTCAGATTGACAGAGGTAAAGCATTCCAGTATTTAGGAAGCCTACTAAGAATATTAGTGTTAGACTTGCATTGTAATTTCCAGGTGTTTGCTTTCTACTGCAAATTATGTCGACTTTTGTTATAATTTATGTAATCCCATCCCATACGGCTAATTTCGTCTTCCCTGAAACTAAGAATTTCCTGTCTAGCAGTCTTCTCAAATTTGATGCCTTCCAGATCTTGTTGAAGTCCTATTAACTCTGCCCAGCATGAGTGGTGGTCAAGATTAATGGGATAACTAGACAACCTGTGACCCCTTGGGTCATTCTTTCAGAGAGATTTCCTGACCAGATTCCTCAATGCCTTTAGCAATGACAGAACTCTTCTAATGTTCGGCCTTCACTGAAAAAGTTAGAATACCTTCAGAGATGTATCTGCCTTGAAAATAGCCCATGTTGAACTATATAGTATAGTCAAAGATCAACACATAAAATGTTGTATGACATTTTGTATTATATCACAAAACGTTTTATGATAATTTTATGTCATAAAGTATCTTACAAAATTTGCCAAATTTCAATTTCAAGGGAGTTATGGATTCTGGATACATTTGGTAAGTTAGACCATTTGAGGTATCTTGGTACAAAAGGTTTTGTCCCTATGGTGGGTACACTGTTTTGCCCAGTTAAAGATTGGAGGAATCAGAGTTTTAGTAGTGTATAGATTGCAGAACAATTTCACAGGAACTCTATGCTACTATAAATCCTGGAGAAACACATAAAACTCAACTCCTTTTCTTAAAATATTTATTTATATCTGTTGTTCATACTTCTTCTATAGCCATGATGGCGAACCTATGGCACATGTGCCAGAGGTGACACGCAGAGCCCTTTCTGTGGGCACACGCGCCATTGTCAGCTGCTCTTCCGGGTTCTGTTGCACACATGTATGCCAGACAGGTGGCCCGGCATGCATGCGCAATGGCCAGCTGCTCTCTTCCAGGTTCTGGTGCTCCGGCGTGCACATGCGCGCTCCAGTTTCGGCACTCGGTGCCGAAAAGGTTAGCCATCACTGTTCAAGGGATGTACAAGGGCAGGCTGCTTGATTTCATTTTTGGAACAATGAAGTTAAATTGGGGTAATAGATGATGATGGGAGCAATAATAGCCAGTAAGCTTTACAAGTGGTTGGAAATTCTGCTGTGGATCTTTCTCCAAATCTGAGAAACTCTGTGGTCCTATGATCTTTGCTAGGATTTGCCACTTTTATATGCCTTGCTTTGAGGTCCTTCTGCTGCTGAGCCTCTTCATGTGAGGGCAGTGCTCATAGCTGTAGGAGAGATTAGCCAAAATTGCCCTCTTTCATTCTACCAGAAGCAAACTCTGTTAGGTTAATGTCCCTTCTATTTGTGATAGAGTAGCATGAGATACAACCAGTGACAGAATTTGCACATCATGCTGAGTCACGGTTTGTGTGAACATGGTATATAGATTAAATTATAATTGCCTAGGTTCATGTGTGGGTGATTCAACACTAGAGACTTTCAAAAAAGAGACTGGATAGCCATTTATCTGAAATGGCAGAGCTTCTGCTGGAACAGAGAGTTGGATTAGATGACCTCCAAGGTCTCTTCAAACTCTGTTATTCTATGTTCTAACTATGTGCTACAAGTTATATTTGTTGGTTTCACCCAAATTATTAAATCTAAATCAAGCTAATCACATTTTATATTGGCACTACATGTTACTCAAATGAATATGGATTGGATGGTTGTTTTTTCTTTTTTTTTCTTTTTGATAAGATACTAAAGTAATACAGGTAATCCCAAGGTTACGAGCGTTCCCTTAGTGAACGTTCAAAGTTACGTGATAAGCGCTCCCTAGCGTTTGTGAACAAGTCCTGAAATTACAAATCTTGCAGCACCACGGCAGTTGTTCGTACAATTGTTATGAACAACTGCAGAGGCTCTGCAACATTCGTCCTGAATATTGCCAGCTGAAATGGAGCTTCGAGGGGCGGATTGACCCCTCTGATGCTCTGTTCAGGCCTCCAGAGGCCTCATCTGGCATGTTGCAGGCCGAAATGGAGCTTCTGGGGGGCAGATCTGCCCCTCAGAAGCTCTGTTTGGGCCTCATGCTCCCGACAATTGCTTTCCCCCCAACCAACCTGCCACGCTGGGTCACTTACCTTATGAAGATCTAGCAAGCAGTTTCCTTTCCAGCCTCTCAGTCATGTGTGCTCTTCTGCAGTTTTGTTTGGGCCTCCGTGGGCCTTGCCTGGCAGGTTGCCAGCCGAAATGAACTACTGAGGGACAAATCCGCTCTTCCGATGTTCCATTCGTGCCTCCGCTGGCCTCTCCCAGCCCCTTGCAGGCTGAAATGGAGTTTCGGGGGGGGGGGAGGGTGGAAGCCCGCAGAGGCCCAAACAGAGCATCGGTGGGCTAGATCAGCCATCAGAAACTCCATTTTGGCCTGTTCCATCACTAGGCCCCCTGATGGGCTTCCCCACCCTGAAATACCTCATGCGCACTTAATGAGCCTCTCATTTGATTAGCAAATCAAGGGCGAAAGGAGGGAGTGATCCTGTTCGAAGTACGAGAGTCACTCCTATGAATCCTCGGGTTACGAATGGAATGGGCAGGCTCCATTCCATTCGTAACTCGAGGGCTACCTGTATACGATTTTGGCTGCCATGAACGTGTAGAATGGTCAGAATGTATGGGAGCACGTTGTCAGTAGGTAAATGTGGAACATGAGTTCTGTATCGTACAGAGCTACTTCTTGAGTACACAAAAGTAGATTCTGATTCTACTCTTACTTTCTTCCAGCATATAGAATTCTTCCCCTTTTCATTAAATTTCACTGATACTGTGATGATGGCTTTACACAGCCAACTTTTTTCTATTTATCTTCAATGTGTACTGTCCCTACCTCCTCCTCAGAAACTAAACTTGGTTCCCCCTCGGTACAGAGTTCTATTTCCAAGGAACTTCAGATGTTTGTAGCTGATTGGGTCTTGGTGGGCCCTAGGTCATAGAGTGTCTTTCACAGTGTGAGTGTGCCAGTTCTTCTTAAATAAAAGGACATTCACTTTCCTGATGATTCCAGAAGATCTCAGCTTTCCTGCCCGCTGCTAGTCTTAACTTCTTCCAGTCTCTGGACTTATGAAGGACTTATTTGACAGAAGGAGTGGGGAATGGGACTAGTGGTTTTTAATCACTATGTAAGGCTGCGTTAAGATCTTCTCTATCACTGTTTTAAATATTTTCCCAGAGAGAAGACGGAATTGCACCTTGACTCCCTTGGCAACCAATCAACAGCAAAATCAAGAAAATCAGTGCTGCAAAGTGCGAGGCCATTTTCCTTCTGGGCTGGACCACCATAGCTCTGAAGAGGAGTTGGAATGTATCACCCGTGAATTTGCTGCTGAGAAACGGAAGTGGTCTCAGGTCAGCAAGCTTGGCTGCTGCAGTGACAGTTGTAATACCTCCTCCAGTGATGAGGAAGTAAAGACCTTGTGTGGCAAATCCTTCCGGCCAGTGGTCGAAGCTGTGGAGGGTTTGCGTGCCAGTCCTAGCCCGGTGCTCTTCAGTGCCTCACCTCCTAAGAGACTGCAGTCCTTGGTACGGACCACATCATCCCGGCCTATAATTTTTACAAGCGTCGGAGGCAGCTTTGAGCAAGGGATGCCGTGTAAACGACACCGACAGGGCTATGGTGACAAAGTCGGGAGGCCCAGTCTCGATCTGGAAAAAATGCAGCAAGTAAGATGGTGTTGCATCAAATGATACTTATATTTAGTCATATACATGATAGACCTTGGAAAGTTGTGATAGAAAATGACTATCAAATTTGTTTAGACTTTCCAAAGTCTTTTATCTTTAACCTTGGTAGGCGAATAGCTTTTCATGCCATTGGGTTTTGAATATTTTCATTCAGCTTGATCTCTGCCCCTCTTGTTTCTGTTCTCAGAATTATCTGTTATTGGAGCGGTTTCCATCTGCCTCTATTTTCATTAGAAACTAGGGCACCATATCTTGCTTTTGACTGCATATCATAATGGTTTAAAGAGCAGTTTTCATTTCTTCAGAAATGAGAACATCACTGAGTAAAAGCTTTATTTCTACCCAATCCTTTTATTTCTAAAATGTCTAACATTGCAATGATTAATGTAGCAAATGATATAGATGACCTCTTTGTCTCCTGGAGACAGTGGCTGGTTTTCACTTTTGATTTTGGCTTAAAATGATATGTGAATCCAGCCAGTTTGGGTTGTTCAACAAACCATGGTTTAAACAAATAGCGCTTCATGGTTTTATGTGAAATAAGGCAGATTCCTGTGCTATTCTGCCACTGACTCTATTCTTTATTTCGAACCTTTTCTTTTTTAAAACGCTTCATATTCTATACCTCTTACATGTCATCAGCTGAGGCCATTGTCCTGCTGTAATGAGTTGGAAGAAGCAGCTGCCCCTTCTGCTTGTCATGCTAGGCTGCTTGTACTTTTGCAGAGGGGTATTTGCGTCAATATGTGTGTTTCTTTGCATTTGGCTTCCTTCCCATCTTTTCATTTCTTTTCTTCTTCTTCTTCTTTTTTTAATAATTGGGCTGAAATGGCTTGGCTTGTGTTTCAAGGCACCAAGTACATCTACAGTGAATTGAATAGTCTCCCTTGCAGCCCTTCGATAGTCCTTGGACAATATCCTAATTACACCCTGGACCTGCTGCCAGCCATATGCATTTTAACGAGGGCTTTGTGATTGTGTCCCAGAAAGAACAGGGTCATGTCTGGCCTTTGGCAAGGGTGCAGCCTCTTCTTTTCATGGTACCCATTCAGAAGTATTGTCAGGCACAAGGCAGATGGGGTGCCTGTGTGTGGTAGGCAAAGTGTTTTGGTTGCTCAGGGTGCCAGCAGTCAGAAAGAGAGCTGAGCGAACCAGCTGCAGCCATTATAAATGCATAGAAGATTGGAGTTAGATACTGTAACCCATCACACATAATTTAGAAAAGTTTCATCTGTCAAAAATGAGCCTATTAGAATCGTGGATTTTCTTGGAATAATTTCTGGGAACAAATTCCAGAAATTCATCAGAGGCCCCACTGAGCACTTGAACTGGCTCTTAAGAGTTTATGGTTGTTGGTGTCCCTCTCTAGAGCAAGTAGATGAAGAAGAACCAAAAACAAATATTTGATGGCCCTTTAATGGATAGCTGCAATTCTGCTCGAACCCCTCCCCCCCAACAAACATAAATCAGCTGGATCTTCTTGTAGGCATGGCAGGAGGTTTGCTCTTGAAAAGCTGGACTTTTCACAATAAGCAAAAGGATTGCATTGAATGCCAAAGCAGAAAGACCTGCTGAACTCTCAGTGCTTTCCTTTTGATGAACAAGTCCCACTAACTCAGTCGTACACATTGACTGAAGTAGAACTAAAATAATGGAAAATAATACAGAAAAGGTCAGCATGACTTCATGTTTTGCAGAATCTAATAGTAGAAACACTTAGGGTGGCAGTTCACCCCTTTCTCAAGCCTTTTTTTAACCATGAATGGTTGGTGTTCCTTTGGGAGAATAAGGAGCAGTGAAATAGCTTATTCTGGAGAAAAGCAAAGACAAAAGATTATTTCTGGCTATGAGTTTGACCTATCCACATGCCTTTATTGGGATGGAATCATGTATTCTATTTTCCTGAGGATTGGGCTTGAGGATAAGGCGATAAGCCTTTTCCTTAGAAATTTGTTCAATGAAGGAATGAACTCCTTGACTCAATTGCATCACTCAGCTTCTCTTATTTCAAATTACAATGAGAAATCAACATGAAATCATAAACTCTTCAGAAGATTCCATCGGACATCATCTAAATAAATCAATGGGGAGGTTGTTCAAGATTTGTAGAGGAATTTATAAAAGCTGCTTTTGAGGAAATATTCGCCTTTATTGGAACAATATTGATTGCCTAGTTGAGCTTCAGCTTGTTAAAAGGTCAAGTCTTTTTAGATATTGAATACCAAAACCAAAATGTTACCTAATCTGAATATAAAAATCTTATGAGATTTGGTCATTTTGTAAGATTTCAGACAATTCAATTTATTTACTTTTAAATTTGAGGGTTCTATCAATAGAGGAGGCTTAAAATGTTGAGTTTTCAGAATAGAGAAATGAAACATGGTTGTTGCATTAGAATGATGTTTTTCAACCTTGGTTAGGAAACAAGCATGCTGGATGGGGAATTCTAGGACATGAAGTCCAGACATCTTAAAATTGCGGAGTTTGAAAAGTACATCTTTAGACTACAAGAAGCTATCTACCTCCAATTATTTGTCTAACTATAAAAACTATAATGAGGAAAGGGTCTTGCTCACTTCCTGTTAACTGATACTAAATGTCCTACATCAGGGGTATAAAACCCATGTCATCACAGCGGCATCACGTGACGTATCACTACTTCCCCCCCTTTGCTAAACTGGGTGTTGGTGTGGCCAGCGCATGACACATCTGGCCCGCCAGCCACAAGTTTGACAGCTCTGCCCTAGATTGATTCTAACTGCTTTTGCTTGTAGTATAAGGGTGGATTTGATTTAAATCAACTCAACTCGATTTAAATCATGATTTAAATCACTAGTAAAAAGGCTTGATTTAAATCAACTTGATTTAAATCATAATTTTAAAACAGCAACTATCATCTTTGTCCGGCAGCAGCTCATCCTCTGACTTGCTGTTGACTCACGGACAGTCCCAATATTGCAGAATATACAGCCTCATGCTATAGCTCCATTTCATGCTCAATAAACTAAATTATTAATGAATCTAAATAGAAAACTATTTTTAGATAGATATTTACTCCAAAGGCATTTTATTAAAATAAATTTGATAAAAAAAAAAAAAATTGACTTAAATTTAAAAAATCCAATTTAAATAAAAAAAATCCAATTTCTTTGATTTTTTTAAAAAAATAATCAATTTTTATCCACCCCATGTAGTCTATATCTTCTTTGCTTGCGCTGTATAGAGTCTTGTCCATTTCAACTTTTATAGCATTGTACAGACAAATCTGAATTTATCTTGTATGCTCTCTCCTCTTCTCACCTCCAGTTCATTTGCGGTTCTGTCAAAACTATAATGAGATCATACACTGGACTGTCCCTTTTACAGACTGCAGATCAGTGGTGGGTTTCTACCGGTTCAGGCGAACCGGTAGTGGCGGTAGCAGAAGGCTCTGCCCACCCACCTGGACATCATCATAAACACTCTGCGCATGCGCAGAAGGTTTTATGCATGCGCAGAAGCGTTGCACACAAGTGAGTGTTTACACACGCTCACAGTTCCGAACTGGTAGTGAAGGTAAGTGGAACCCACTACTGCTGCAGATATTGGCTTGTTTCTTAATCTGCCCTGTTGGATTCTGCCTCCTGAGAGGTAAGGCCATAAGGTTTGAGTAGGGGATAGCATTGTGAAGAAATCATTTCATTCAGGAGCTTATGTGAGGGGTTAGATCTATATCATTTTCAAAGGAGGCTGAAGAATCTTGGGTCTAAATGGATGGATAATTTCAGACAAGTTAAGGTTCACTTGTTCCTTTTCTCACAATCCAAGTCTTTCTCATTAGTTACGGTAGTTGTTGCATACGTAAACAGAATTTTAATAGGGGGAATAATTGGGGAATAATTATTGAGGGAAAGGGCTGTCTGTTAAATCCAAATGTTCATTAAATCCAAATTTACATAACTGGTAAATGTATGTTAATTATGCAGTTTTATGTATTTATGTATTATATAATTTATGTAAAATTTACTAAAATTATGCCAATTTGCATAAATTGCCAGGCCTGATTTGCCAAACAGCAGACTTTTCTGTTATCTGAAGTCCAAAGTTGGATTTTATGGAAGTTGAAATATTATCCAGCAGCATTTTTGGGAGGAGTTAGGATATGCTACTGGAAACTGATTATCCTTTAAATGACAAATTTCTGAATGTAACCATGATGGACAGTCAGAGAGAGAATACAAAGAGTCTATAGTCTGCTCTACGTAATCTCTGATGCTCTTGTATGTGTTTATGAGAAGAAATATTAGAAAATATTCTCATTTACTATTACTGTCGGTCATACAGTTGGTTGAGTTTACATCTGATTCTTCTTTGTTTATAAACCAGGCTTAATCTTAGCTGGAAGGGATGCGGTGGCTTAGTGGGTAAGATGCTGAGCTTGTCGATTGAAAGGTTGGCAGTTCAGCGGTTCAAATCCCTAGTGCCATGTAATGGGGTGAGCGCCATTGTCCCAGCTTCTGCCAACCTACCGGTTCGAAAGCACGTAAAAAATGCAAGTAGAAAAATAGGGACCACCTTTGGTGGGAAGGTAACAGTGTTCTGTGCACCTTTGGTGTTTAGTCATGCCATCCACATGACCATGGAGACGTCTTCGGACAGCGCTGGCTCTTCGGCTTTGAAACAGAGATGAGCACCGCCCCCTAGAGTCGGGAACGACTAGCATGTATGTGCGAGGGGAACCTTTACCTCTTTAATCTTAGCTGAGATGATATGGGAAGGGGTATGCTTTCAATTTATTAAAAAGGGGAACTCCAGCCACATGTGGTGGGGTGGGCATGAGATAAATTGAGTATTTTTTTTTTATTCTCACAGCTCTCTCTCCCTTCTTGCTACTTCACCTCATCCTTTTATGGCTCAAATGTATGTCCAGCCAACCAACCAACCAAACCAGGAAAAGAGAGGAGTCCTTCCTGGCAAGAGAAAATGAATTTCTCCACCTTCTCAGCTGTCAAAACAGCATTTGGCTTTATTTCTATAGTTAGTGAAGGAAAGGGGTGTGAACAAAGTGCTGGAGCAAGCAGCTGAGCAGGTGCAGAGAAGATCACACATAGCCAGACCACACTACTTCTTTGTCCACACAAGTGCTTGTTCAGGTAGAAAGTGAGTGAGAACTGTCAGCATCCTGCTTTATATACGAAAGCCCATAAAACATGTTTCTTCCACCTAAATTTATTTGATGACCTCCATGATTGCTGAGCTTCAGAAACTTCTGCCTTAAGTTATAGCAGTGTTCTATAGTTGTAAATCTGAGGCTAAATCCACCAGGATTGTTGGTTAATTTGTTTTAATTGGAATTGACCAGCTCATGGAACTTTTCCCAGAGTTTTCATTCATCATTTTGACTCTGTGCTCCATAGCCTGGTATGAATATTACAGTTGGTCCATTGTTTGGCTGATATCCAAAATAAAAGGTCACATTGTTGGTCCTTGTTGTCCTTACTTCGGCACCCGTGGAGTGCTAAAGTGGTGCCCTAAGTACTTCTGAGGTGTGAGCAGTTTCCTGCTTGCTCTATAATTCAGTCAGGCTGCTGCACACTGTGTTTCTTGTAATGCATATAAATAATACAGCCATTCTTCTGGCTGCTTGTATGTCGGTATCTGCAGAAGCTTGGGATAGATTCAGAGTGCTCAAAGGCCTGGCAGAATGTTATTTGCTTCTTAAAACTACAAGGAATACAAATGGACAGTAGGGTATCTTGATGGTTTCAGAAATGATTCTAGATTGCTTTATGGCATAAATGAATGAGTGCTTGCGAAGAGGCCTTATCTTCTCTCCTAATTTTTCTAACCATCTAGGCCAGCAGCACTGGTGAATACACTTCCTCCATACAATACAAGCTAATATTTCATTTTAAGGAGACATCTGCTTTTCTGGAGGCAATACCACCCAAGCATTCTTGGGGAATTTCTAGGATTAATGCTTTTATAATAAATTCATACTATGCAGTGCATGGGATTTGTCTTGAGTGTATGTTCATCTTCCATTCATGGTTTCTGTGATAGCAATGGCCATGGTGACTGGGAATTTGGGAAATTGTACTCTCAACTCACCTAAGAGACGCTAGAATGGGAAAAATATACTTTGCTTCTGAAAAATGAAATATAGACAAGTATGATAAATCCAGACCATCTTTTACGTATACCTGCCTTTGTCAAGTGGATGTCTTCCAGTTGTATTAGAAGTACAATTACCAGGATTCCAAGCTGATGCAGGCAGTAATTGTCCCAAAACATTTCTGTGGCACCCTACAGATCTATATTTGGGAAGGTGGTCATAAGAGTTATATTTTAATTGGTAGCCAATACCTAGATGGTTAGAATAATTAGGAGACAAAACAAGACCCCTTCTCAAGCACTGCACTGACCTCCAAAGCTAAGTATAGTTGAGATTCCATGGGCATTTCTTTAATTTGGAGGGTTTCTAAATGTTCAAGGTTTAAACATGGTTTTATTTAATATTGACCATGGTGGTGAAATCTCAAACGGTTTACTACCGGTTTGCTGGCTGTGCATACACACTGTGTGCGCGCAAGCACATTATGCACCACACACCAAATGCAAGGTGTGCACGTGCACAGTGCACGCCAAAAGGAGGCATGGGGTAAGTAGACCAGCACGTGGGTGAGGTGGTGTGATCAGCTGTGTTGCACAATCTTTTTTTTACTTTTAAAAACATTTTTTACAATGTATTCGGCCGAATAGGTTGTAAAAAAATGCTTTTAAAAGAAAAAAAAAGAGTCTGACGATTGCACAGCTCAGCTGTGATTGTCAGAGCCTTTTTTTAACCTTTTAAAAGCATTTTTACAGCCTATTCCTACCATTCGGGTGGGAAAAGTGAGCGAGCCGGAAAGAAGCGGGCAAGTAGGCGATTGAGCGATTGGGTGGGCATGGGCAGGGTGTGGGGGCAGGGATACCGGTTCTCCGAACCACCCGCTGCCATCGCTACCGGATCGGCCAATCCAGTCTGAACCAGGAGCATTTCACCCCTGATATTGACCCATGTTTGATATAGAACTGCAGTTTGTTACGAATACAGACATTATATATAGCAAACTCATGTACTATATATTGGGATGTTGTTAAAAATATACTTTGGTTCTGCCAACTCACTATAAGTGCAGTATTTGTTTTGGCTACCAACTTTCTAGCGAAAATGAATTTATTTCCAAAAGAGACCTATAAGATCAAGTGATCTGATCTCTTAAAGTAGAAAAATATCAGAAATGTGATGTTTGTGGCATTTGTTTAGACTATTTTGTACTGGAAAACTGATTCTGACTTAATATTTTGTAGGCTAAATTACTTCTTTAGAAGTCCTCAGGTGTTAGGTTTAGAGGGGTATATATTTAATGAATGGACTCATTATCTTTAGAAGTAAATGTTTTGGCAGGCATTATGTGTAGGATGGGAGGGATTTCCTCAAGTATTTGGCAGCAGCCATATTGTTGAGTGATTGATCAGCATCAACTTCAATTTTCTCTCAAAAAAGCTGAAGTCTCTGCAAGAGTCTTACTTACATTTTGCTAAGTGTCTAATTTTTTGCAATACTGTGATAAACTCCTTGGAAACTGAGCTTATTTTACAGAGAAGAGTTAAGCTCTTTACTTAAAGGAGAGATGACATGTGAACGCACCTCCCACCCAACAATAAGAAAACAAATACATCATGGATGGTGCTGAGTTATGCAGTTACTGCACACAGAGACATATTGTTAGTATTTTTGCTTGCAATTATTAGGCTCATGCTGACTGAACCTATATAATTATTTTATTTTTAGTTGTGACTAAGATAGAATTTGGCAATCTAATGTCTGCTAGATTTTTTTTTTTTTAAATTGCAACTGTTGTGAATCCCAACCTTTTAAATCAGTGGTCAGGATTTTCTGTGGATAGTTCAAAAATGTGGACGTCACAAAGTTACGTGTCTCCAGTTTCGTCTCTGGCTCAACAGTAATAACTGACTGAAAATCCTAGTAGACAAACACTTAAATAAGAGCCAGCAGTGTGCTGCAGTTGCCAAAAAAGTCATTGCAGTCTTGGCTGCATCAACAAAGGGATGATATCAAGATCAAATGAAGTATTAATACTACCATATACTGCCTTGGTAAGACCATTCTTGGAATACTGTGACCAGTTTGGTCACCACGCTATAAAAAAAAGGTGTCGAGACTTTGGAAAGAGTGCAGCGAAGAGCAGCATGATTAAGAAAGATGATTAAGGGACTGGAGGCTGAAACATATGATGAACAGTTGCAGGAACTGGGTATGCCTAGTTTAACGAAAAGAAGGACTACAGGTGACATGTTAGCAGTGGTCCAATATTTGAAAGACTTTCACAAAGAGGGAGACAATCTATTCTCTAAAGTACCTGAGTTAGACAAGAAGTAATGAATGGAAAATTATCAAAGAGAAATCTAACTTAGAATTAAGGAGAAATTTCCTGACAATGAGAACAATTAATCCGTGAAATGGCTTACCTTCAGAAATTGTGGGTACTCCATCACTGGGGTTTTTTAAGAAGAGATTGGACAACCATTTGTCTGAAATGATATTGGACTAGAAGACCTCCAAGGTCCCTTCCAACTGCTGTTCTATTTGCTGTAATTTAAAGAATGTAATAGGAAGAGCTCTTGTAAGAATAAATGTTATACTAAAATGATCAAAGTTCTTTAAATGTTTATAAAGCATTTTATGTTTTAGAAGCTTTTATAATGCTTTCCAGCTATTTTCTCTCTTATGTGGTCCCGCTGTTGCTTCAAATGTGTGGGTGAATGAATATGAATGAGAGCTAGTATGTTATAATGGTTAAGGAACTGAAGTAGGTTCTAGTCATCCCTTAAGCATGACAACCAGCTGTGTAACTTTGGGCCTGTCATATTTTCTCAGTCCTGAGCTGTGAAGTCAAAAAAACCTTCATCAATCTGCATCATCATTATGAGCGCAGTTCAGAATCTTCAGTGAAGAGGCCTTCATGCCGCAATAGATTGATATGAATTAATACAGTATAATAATAAAAGATTTTTACTTTATGCAAGATTATGCTTAAATAATTGCCTTATGATCAGCCTGAGGTGATCCTATTTTAGTGTCCCTTATGATGAACATTAAATATTTTGGATCCCTGCCAAATGCATCTCTACTGCAGCAACTGGAAGCTTGCTCTCATACGGTGCTAGTCATGCACAATTAACCAGGGTGTGGTTAATTGCAGCAGAGTGGAATGGAGGTGTGGCAGATTGTTGTATGGCGGAATGTAGATCTTGGACCCAACGCAGAGGGATGACTTTCCATCCTGTCCCAACTAGTTAACTGTTTATGATTGGATTGGGGCAAGAGCGCAGTACCCCCTTGTTATGACAATAGAGTTATTATTCAGTTCTTTCTTTTAATCTGTTGCTTCATAAAGGAACGAATTGTTGAATCTCTAAAATCTTTTCTTAATCTCTAAGAATTAAGAATGTAACTGAAGGCCTCCTTTTGCTTCATTCTATGTCTGTTCCTTACTCTCCCCTAATGCCATAATTTTATTCCTGGCTTTGGTTGGTATTGAGATTCTTGTAAAAATCCAGTGCCTACTCTTGCAATACCTGGCAGGGGAATTATGAAAACTGCTGTAATAGATACAGGATCTAAAATATGAGTAATCTTGGCTGATACATGGAATGAGACAGTTTAGGGCAATAGATCAGAGCTGACTAATCTCTTAGGGCAGAGACATCTTTTTTAAAACTTTATCTTCTGAAAGTCACAAAAGGCGTAGTGAGGTTGTCACTGGCAGGGGAACTGGAATTTTCAGACTTGTTTCTCCTTTTCTGGGAGAAGTTGCTTTTTGGCATTGTTATAACCAAAACAGCACATAAGTATATTCTGCCTTTTTCATTTTGCAAACAAAAGAACAAAAAATTACTTCACTGTGATTTGCATATTTGCCATTTAATTTCAACAATGCAATCATCCAGTGCTTATGGAGATGGAAATATTGTCCCGCTCTGGCATAAATAGTCTTGGTTGATCTTTTTGAATTAAAGCTTTAAAAACCAAGAATCAAAGCTGTATGATTTACCAAGCCCATGAAGTCTATTTTCTAGCTGTTTTTCCAAAAAGATCGTGTTTTAGAACCATGCATAGAGGCACCCCTTGCTAAAACAGAGTTCATTGAAAAATATCAGTAGCACTTAGACTTATATACTGCTTCATAGTTCTTATAGCACATTCTTGTTGCCTCCTACTGGAAGAATTATCTGATTGACCGAATGTTATCATAATTTCCTCCTCCCATAAACTGCCAGCATATTTTATAGCAGAACCAAGATTGGGTCCTGCTTTCTGCTGTATTTTCTGATCTATAGAACCTGTTCCTACTCCCTTCTAGGCTTCACAGATTTTACTATGAATATTGGGTTCAGCCTGGGCATAATATAGGCAGGTAAGCTGCTAGTGGGAGAACATTGTAAGAAAGCTCTCACTGGCAGCGGTTAATGATACGGTGCAGCAATGGATTAAATCTCAGGATAGGGAGATCTTTTTACTTTATTAGCCCTTCAGTGACTCTCACATGACCTTATGTCATTTGATATATATATTGTGCATGTTGTATATATGATAGTCAGTGAAAAGAAGATATTCAGATGAAAAGAGATTAATTGATAAAATTTCACATCTTCCTTTAATTATTATTAAAGCTGCAGTCGATAACAAGCCAGCTGATGGCAGGTTGAAATCCCCCATGACTATAAGTCTGGGGGTCTCAACCACCACAGCGGCAAGTACCTCCAATGCTCGGGCAGGGCTGTGGTCACGCAGCAAGGAGCCAGGTACGCGATCAACAAGCCCAACTGATTCCTATGGCCCCACCTCACATAGAGGGATTCACAGCCGGCAATCTGAGGAACAGTGGCCTCCCTCGGCTCTAGATCTTCCTTAATGACAACCGCCACCCCCCCACCCCTACCTTGGGCCCTCGGTTGATGAAATGCTGGGAAACCCGGAGGGCACAGCTCAACAAGGGGAACCCCCCCTCTGGACCCAACCAGGTCTCCGTAATGCCCATAAGGTCCGCGGACTCCCCCTGAATAAGATTGCAAATCAGGGGAGCTTTATTAGCCACGGACCGGGCATTACATAACATCAACCGAAGATCCAAGCTCTGAGGATCATGGCTGCCCGAGGAACGGGTAGGGACTGAGGGGCCGGAGCACGTGATTGCTTTCAGACATCGAACACGTGCTCCCAACACTCGATACGCCCCCCCCCTCCGCCATATCTGCCTCTCCCACTTACCGTACAGATTGAACAGCCCTAATCCTGGAACAGAATCGACTGCAGCTCGGGAGTTCCAGGCTTCCATGACGGCCTTGGACCTGATTCGAGTAAATGATGGCCCTACGCACATGGGAGGAGGCACGCTGGATCTGATTTATATCTCTGGACAGTGGTTAAATGATCTGGAATTAGATGATTTAGTAACAGAACCGATGTCATGGTCCGATCATTTTCTCCTTCGTCTAGACTTCCGAACCGCCACCCACCATCGCAGGGAGACGGAACCTATACGTTGGTTCCGTCCCAGGCGCCTGATGGACCCCGAGAGGTTCCTGACGGAGCTTGGCCATTCCCTGAGGATCTGGCCCACGGCTCGACTGAGGAACTAGTTGTGGCCTGGGAACAGGCCGCGGCTGGGGCCTTGGACCGTGTCGTGCCTTTGCGGCCTCTGACCCGGCGCAGATCTCGTCCGGCCCCTTGGTTCTCCGAGGGGCTGAGGGAGATGAAACGCCGGAGAAGACGCCTAGAGAGTAGTTGGAGGTCCAGTTGCTCCGAAGCTGATTGGACACTAGTTAGGTCCTACTCTAGGTCCTACCTAGTGGCCATGAGGGAGGCGAGGCGTTCCTACGCTTCCACCCTCATTGCGTCGGCAGATAACCACCCGGCCGCCCTTTTTCGGGTGACCCGCTCCCTCCTTCATCAGGAGGTGCGGGATGACCCTTTGCAGGGACGTGCTGAGGAGTTTAGTGGTTATCTATACGACAAAATCGCTCAGCTCCGGGACGGTCTGGACCGAAATTGGGATGATCCAAGCGAGAGAGAGGAGGCATGTCTTGTTGAGTCTGTTTGGGATGAGTTTGACCCTGTGGCTCCCGAGGACGTGGACAGGTTGTTGGGGAGACTCCACGCCACCACATGTTTACTGGACCTGTGTCCTTCCTGGCTGGTACTGGCCACTCAGGAGGTGACATGAGGCTGGCTCCAGGGGATTATCAACGCTTCTTTGTTGGAAGGGGTCTTCCCTGCCACCTTGAAAGAGGCGGTGGTGAGGCCCCTCCTCAAGAAGCCCTCCCTGGACCCAGCTATTTTGGGTAATTATCGTCCGGTCTCCAACCTTCGCTTTGTTGCGAAGGTTGTAGAGAGTGCTGTGGCGCGGCAGCTACCCCAATACCTGGATGAAGCTGTCTATCTAGACCCGTTCCAGTCCGGCTTCCGACCCGGATACAGCACGGAGACAGCTTTGGTCGCGTTGGTGGATGATCTCTGGAGGGCCAGGGACAGGGGTTATTCCTCTGCCCTGGTCCTATTAGACCTCTCAGCGGCTTTTGATACCATCGACCATGGTATCTTGCTGCGCCGGTTGGAGGGATTGGGAGTGGGAGGCACCGTGTATCGGTGGTTCTCCTCCTATCTCTCCGACCGGTCGCAGACGGTGTTGACAGGGGGGCAGAGGTCGGCCATGAGGCGCCTCACTTGTGGGGTGCCTCAGGGGTCGATCCTCTCGCCCCTTCTGTTCAACATCTATATGAAGCCGTTGGGTGAGATCATCAGTGGCTTTGGGGTGAGATACCAGCTGTATGCTGATGATACTCAGCTGTACTTTTCCACCCCGGGCCACCCCAATGAAGCTGTTGAAGTGCTGTCCCGGTGTTTGGAGGCCGTACGGGTCTGGATGGGGAGAAACAGGCTCAAGCTTAATCCCTCCAAGACGGAGTGGCTGTGGATGCCAGCACCCCGATTCAGTCAGCTGCAGCCGCAGCTGACTGTTGTAGGTGAGTTATTGGCCCCAAAGGATAGGGTGCGCAACTTAGGTGTTCTCCTGGATGAACAGCTGTCGTTTGAAGATCATTTGATGGCCGTCTCCAGGAGGGCTTTCTACCAGGTTCGCCTGGTTCGGCAGTTGCACCCCTTCCTTGATCGGGATGCCTTGTGCACAGTCACTCATGCACTCGTTACCTCTCGCTTGGATTATTGTAATGCTCTCTACATGGGGCTCCCCTTGAGGTGCACCTGGAGGCTTCAGTTAGTCCAGAATGCAGCTGCGCGGGTGATAGAGGGAGCTTCGCGTAGCTCCCGTGTAACACCGCTCCTGCGCAGACTGCACTGGCTGCCTGTGGCCTTTCGGGTGCACTTTAAGGTTTTGGTTACTACCTTTAAAGCGCTCCATGGCTTGGGGCCTGGGTACTTACGGGACCGCCTGCTGTTACCTCATGCCTCCCACCGACCCGTACGCTCTCACAGAGTGGGACTTCTCAGGGTGCCGTCCGCCAAGCAATGTCGGCTGGCGGCCCCCAGGGGAAGATCCTTCTCTGTGGGGGCTCCCACCCTCTGGAACGAACTTCCCCCGGGTTTACGCCAAATACCTGACCTTCGGACCTTCCGCCGCGAACTGAAAACACATCTATTTATTCGCGCGGGGCTGGTTTAAATTTTATTGGTTTTAAATTTTTATTATTAATTTTAAGGGTTTTTTAGTTTCATATATTTTAAAGTTTTTAGGCCACTATATAATAAGTTTTTTAATCTGTATTTTAATTGTATATATCGTTTGTTTTTACCTTGGCTGTACACCACCCTGAGTCCTTCGGGAGAAGGGCGGTATAAAAATCGAATAAATAATAATAATAATAATAATTATTATTATTATTGCTTTCTTTTCATTGGAAGTATGATATTAAATAACACGTCAATATACATGCTTGCTTAATTGAGTATTGGAAATATGCCTGGGTAATGATGCAAAATCAGACTTGTTTGCATTTACAAATGAGTCCAATCATTCATAATAAATATGGATTAATAACTCTTCAATGTATTTATATCTCTGTAGGTTAAAGTACAGGTAGTCCTCAGGTTATGGCCGTAATGGAGCCTGTCCATCATAATTGTAACTCATGATAATCATAAAGATTTTACAACCTTTTTTTGTAAAATATTTTTGGTCATAAAATGATCAGCGTGGTTGTTAAGTGAATGCCACAGTCATTACGTGAACCATTGATTTGCTTTGGGCATGGTTTTGCTGAAAACAGGAAGTAAATGCTGGTTTTCAACAAAACCATCATAAAATGCACATGTGACCACAGGATGCTACAAACAGCTATAAATGCAGCCCAGTTGCCGAGTGCACAAAGTGTGGTCATGTGACCTTGCAAGAGGGGGGAGCTGACTAAGAACTTCACGTCTTGGTCATAAGTTGCTCTCAGATAGGTCTATTGGAACTTTCAGGATCACTAAGCAACTGGTCATAAGTTGAGGACTATCTTTATATGAACAATTATAGGGAAGATGTTAAAGTCCTCTGATTATTTGGGCTGCCTTCTTCTGGAAACTTTCCAGATGTTGCATCTTTTTTTTCAAATGCAATATACAGAATTCCAGATAAGGATGTATTATCTATTTGTATAACACTGTCATTTTTATTTTTAGTCTCCTTCTCAATGATCCCTATTAGCATCCTTTTTCATTTCTGCCTCGCACTGAAAGAGTAGCTTTACTGAGTTCTGCACTATGACTTCCGGATCTTATTCCTGATTGGTTACGGACAGTTCAGAACCAATTAATGTACACATGCAGTTGTAGGAAGGGAGTTGTCCCTGTATGCATAGTTTTATACTTAAGTTGAATTACATTTGCAGTTGCTTGGCCATTCACCCAGTTTAGAGAATGCTTGCTGGAACTTCTAGAGAGGGGTGAAGAGGAAACAAATGCTTGTTGGCTTACTTAACTGGAATGGCTTGGATTGGGGCAGTACTTGTTTAATGACCTGCAATACTTGGTTTAATGACCACAATAGGAAGTGTCAAGATTTCTTTCATAAATTGGTATGGTCATGTGACATCTCACTTTATGTCCACACAGACTTACAATGAAAATTCCACTTTCAATTGTCGTTATAAGTCAAGAATTATCTGTATTGAAAAACAGGAAGGAGCACATTCCTGTGCTGACAAAAAACAATCAGGTATTCAATGTGGCTGCAGTACTTGTTTGAAATAGAGGGTCTTATCTAGCTGCACCATGTTATATGGAGCAACTTCAGCCAAGTCTAAGCCTAGCAAACATTACATGACTGATACAGCTCCTACTAAACCACTTCAACTTGTTTTCAGTCACCACCATGATAACAAAACTCTTTCTTTTTTTCCTTTCCCACATTTTTCTTCTATTAACTTTCCACATTTGGGAGGTGAGCAAGGCATGGGTAACAATGATTAGAATCTCCTAATTTGGGAATGGGGCAAACTGCGCACAACATGAAGTTATGCACATGTCCTCCTGGCAATGTTCCTCAAACATTGAAAGTCAATCTTGACCTTTGCAAAAAATCATATTGTCAACTCTTTCTCCAACCCTTTAACAATATTGCTCTCATGTTTTTTGTCTGGGTTCTCTGGCATTAGTTTTGCTGGGACCAATATTTATTCCTTGCCTTTCAAGCAGAGGTGGGTTTCAGCAGGTTCTGACCAGTTTTGGAGAACCGATAGTGGAAATTTTGTGTAGTTCGGAGAACCAGTAGTAAAAATTCTGACTGGCCCCACCCCATTTATTCTCTGCCTCCCAAGTCCCAGCTGATCAGGAGGAAATGGGGATTTTGCAGTAACCTTCCCCTTGATTGGTGAGGAAATTGAGATTTTATAGTATCCTTCCCCTGCCACGCCCACCAAGCCACACCCACAGAACCGGTAGTAAAAAATTTTGAAACCCAACACTGCTTTCAAGATACCTCTAAAAACTGTAGTCCTTCTAACAGCATTTCTCAAATCAATAGGGTCATCAGCTGAGCTCTTCTAAGAGCAGTTCAAGCAGATGTCCCACTTTTGATCCAACTTACATTGCATGAATGAGCACCTCAGCAGCAACCTTCCTCTATGGTACTCTTCTACCAGAGTTATGACCACATGGAGATGTGTAGTATATGTAGAAATCAGGACTCCCATCAAACAATTCTATAAGCTTTAGAAGTTTGCAAATAAATCTTCACACAGGACATGTGATTTTATTTCATAATTGAAGTTTTAGATTACTTGAGTTTTATGTAGATACCTTGTTATAGTGGCAACTAGGCTAAATAAGAGTTGTTCAGACTGATAGAGATTCAGTTGACTTATGTAATCAGTCAGCTGCAGATGTTCCATCATGGAAGAGAGCTGCTTTCCCTCTGTTATACTTCCAGATAGTCCTCAACTTATGACCATTTGCTCAGCAACCGTTCAGTTACAGCGGCACTGAATGAAGGGACTTAACCATTTACAGCAGGGTTGTGAAACTTGTGGCCCATGGGCCGGATGTGTCATGTGCAAGCCACGCCCACCCAATTCCGTGAAGGGGGAAAAAACCTAGCGAAACACCACGTGATGACAACGTAATGGTGTTTGTTTGACACCCGTGATTTACAGCCATTGCAGTAGTCCTGTCATGAGATCAAAATTCAAGTGCACTGATGACTACAGGGCTACTTCAATTACCCCCCCCCCCATCTGCCTTCCCCTCCCCTCATCTATGCTCTTTTGACCCTTTGCACTCAGCAGAATCTGATGATGTAGCTGGCCTTCACCATTCTCCTTATCCTGCCACATCCTGCTTGACCCATGAGTCTGGAGTTAAGATGGCAACTGGGACTGCTGGGATTGCCATCACTGAGCGATATGGTCATGAAGCACACCCAGTTGTGGACATAGGTCGGGGACCACTTGTATGAGACTTTGAGAAGAAGATTCAGAAAACATCTACTCTAACATACGTTGTCTTTAAATAAAACAATTCTTCATTTATGCAATTCTTATACTTCTATTCTTTTATCTTAATAACCTTTCTAAAGACAACTCTGTGAATCTATGTTTTGTGGAAAAATACTTTAGGTGCAGATAACTGCCAAATGCCTAATAGGTACCAAGGAGCCAAAAGAAAGGAAAGTTTGTGCAAAAGGAAGCTAATGTGAAGTTTTGATGAGCAGCCAAAATAGTCCAAACAAACCTTTGAAGATTTCCAGCAGACTGGGCTTCATTATCAGTCTTTTGCTCTGCTGAATAATATTTTTGGGTATTTTATCACTTTGTTTATTGTTAATAATTATTGTTACTTTTGTTTACCCTTCCTCATGCAAAGGAAAGGTAAAATTGAGGGAGGAGGAAGAGTTGGATTTGGATTAGGGTATATTAAAAAAGCTTTCCAAATCTTTCAGATACTTTTCCAGATGTGCTTGGTTCAGAAATCAGTCAGCCATTAACCACAGTAGGACTTGCCCTGGTGCCTCCCAGTTTATGAACTACATTCTCCGACACATTGGTCTAGGGATTAGTCTTTTTGTTGCCAATTGTTTTAACTTATATATGTGTGTTGTGGAAATTTTATGTTATTGAAACTTTTTGTTGCATTCTTAGTGTAATGTTGAAAAGAAGCATAAAATAAGCGATGTATTTCAAACAGTCAGAATATTCCTTGATTCAGAAGAACTGGAGTGCACAAGTTTCATAAATAAATATTAATCTTTCTATAATACAGAGTTTGAAATAGTATTTCCAGCTGTAGAGTATCAAATGGCAGGCAAGCTATGCTTGAGAAGTATGTAACAAATAAATACAGATATATTTTATATGCATATATTCATGGACAAAAACGGTCCTTTGTTTCTTGTGGAGCTCTTGAGAGCATGAATATAAGATTAAAATCTTAGTTAAACATGGTAAAAAATCCTTTGTCCTTCAGATTTGGCTGAAATCTATTAGCTGATTTTTGGGTCATGTTAGTGATGAATAATCAAAGATGATGAGCATTGCAGGCGATCAGGGATAATAAATTTTTGAGGCTGGGACTGCATTTCACATTTTTTGGGAAGGAAAAGGATTGCAGTAGAAGAAGCTACTTCTGATGTATGTGTCTTTTAGCGTGTTAGAGATACAAAGGTGACAATAAAGGCAACCATTAAAAAAAACCTCACTAGTACTGACTTTAGAACTTAATCAAGCTGAGCATAGCAAATGTATTGACCGTGAAGGAAAACTGCATATTTGTTTAAGAAGTAAAGAGAGGCTAAATAACATTCTTTTAGAACAAGAAGTTGTTGGCTGTTCAAACACCTGGGCATTGGTTTTTTATTTGTTTTTTTAGAAAATGGGAGTTGTCATCCAACATATCTCAAAGCCAAGAAAGGGTGATAATATGTGGTTATGGGGATGTACTTGCACAAATTACATCACATTCACACAAAAGAAAGACTCAGTATCTAGAAGGAAAAACTGTTGAGTATGTGGGCAGCTGTGCTATGTGTTACAGTTTGGCTTTGGAAAATCTCACGCTAGATAATTTCCTCCTTTGAGCTAACAGTTCAAGAATGAGTAAAAACGCTTTTGCTTCTTGAGAAATCATTGGGTGTGTTAGTTCTTCAAGCATGCATGCACATGCCTTCCCTATCCTACTCTAGGTTTGCCACATGGTCAGCTGTAGGTGGAAGCTCTTCCAGTAGAAGCTGCAGCCACATCACAATAGCCACTGTGTCTTCGGCCTGACCTCATTTAGCTGCCAGGCTGCAGCTGTTTCCCTTCCTTACCCAGGCAGGCTTTAACCCTTAACACAGCTCAGGGCCAGACCCAACAATGAAGAGGGAGCCATTGAAGCAATAAAGATTTTTTTTCTTGTTACGCTCTTTGTAGGGGGTGTTTTGCTTGGATTTGTGTTCTGTGCTAATGACTAGCATTTGCACCAGTGAATGTGGGGAGGTTTATACTTCCCTCACCCTACCAACGCAGAGACTCTTATTGTTTCAATTTGAAAAAAATGATCCCTCTCTATGATTTGTCTTTCCTTCCTGCTGCCATGCTTGGGCTTGTGAGAGAATTATCATAGTGCTGATGAGAAGAAGATGTGATGAGGGATTCTTAGCATAACAGATGTAGGGTCTCTATGCTCTGAATTTTCCTTAATTTCTTGTTTCCCATTAAATATTTTGAATGGGAGAAGCAGCAAAACTGGTACATATCAATAGGTCCCTGCCATTTTCACTGATCCTGGCTGGTTCTGTCATCTGTCTCTTGACTGGCCATATTGTGTTAGAATCTCACAGTTTGGATGATTTTTTTATGTACCATAATCCGGTAGGATTGTGTGTGTCCATATCCTTTTTCTTTTCTTTGGGTACTCTCACCTCGTGTTCCATGTTACTGATGAGGTGAATATCTGTTTGACAAGATAAGAAAACTGTGGCCCTTTAAATAAAGCTGAAAGTCAAAAGCCATTCAGCATCCCTAGTTATCATGGGAGCTGACACTCACAATTCAGTATGAACTTAATGATATGTGCATTCTTTATATGTGCATTGGAAAGAAAGGGGAATGATGATACCTTGAAAATATAACAGAGAAACATTATTCTTCCGCACACATAACCTCCATCCCAACTAACAATGACTAGAATATATATTACAAATCATTTGTTTCTCTTACAGTTTCTAGACTGATATTTCATCAATTACTCTAACCAATAAAAATTGAAGTATATCCACAGACAGTTAGGTTATGATATGCTTAATTTCAGTTCTTGTTTAAAGAAGGTACAGTTATCTGTACTCCTTTCAATCAGGTTTCAGTTTGGGTAAAACATTGAAATGCCATGTGTCAAGTTAGGGATGGGAGTAGTATGCCTTCTTATCTCTTAGCAGCTTTCCGATTTGTTGATCATTGTATCCTTCCGGACTGCCTGAAATATTGGGAATAGGAGTAGGTGGGGTGTGGCAGTGGTTCTTCTTCTTTCAGGGCCAATTTCAGTCGGTATTGGGAGTTGATTGTATGAATTGTAGTCTTAGGCTTTAATTCCATCCATGATTCTGGATGGAGCCATACTACGTCAGTTAGAACTGGTACACTGTTGGGGAGCAGTTGATAGTGGCTAGGAGGTCATTGCATAAATCCATTCTCTCTCTCTTTTTTTTGCACATGTTCCTAGAGTCGGAGGCTCTGCTCATTGTTTCTTATGCCTTGGTGATATATTGTCTGGATTACTGCAACATGCTCCTCGTGGAGTTGCTCTTGTAGATTATTCAGAAGCTAGAACATCCAAAATGCATAGGGTAATTATGGAAGCATCTTGGTACACTCATATAATAGCAGTAGTTATACTGGTTACCAGTGAGCTTCTGGGAGAAATTCAAGTTGCTAGTTGTTATCTGTAAAGCACTTCTGTCACAGGACCGAGATATTTGAAGAATCATCTATTTTCAATAAGATAGAGTTTGCATGTACTGGGTCCCATCTGTCAAACAGTGCCATTTTTAGGAACCAAGAATGTGCATGTTATTTATTTATTTATTTATTTATTTATTTATTTATTTATTTATTTATTTATTTATTTATTTATTTATTTATTTATTTATTTATTTATTTATTTATATTTGTATACCGCCCTTTTCCCGAAGGACTCAGGGCAGTTCACAGCCAATAAAAACCAAAATACATATAATACAGATTAAAAACAGTATAAAAAACTAATTCGATAAATGGCCTAAAAATTTAAATACGTTTAAAAACCCAATTTAAAACCCCGATTTAAAAGTATGTTCAAGGTAGTCCTGCACGTCGAAACAACAACGTCTTTAGCATCCCTGGTCTGTTCTCTCACCTACCTTATAAAATACCACCATCCCCAAGATTTAGATGGTTCCGACCCTGCCTTCCATATGGTGCTGAAGACCTGGCTGTTCCCTTGAATATTGGGTGAGATGTACCATTGGTACATGTTAATAGTATGTATTATAGAAGTTATCAATTCCAGTGCTTTATGTGAATAAAAAATGCACAGGTACCGTATATGTGGTACCTTGCTCAATAGTAGTACCTGTGAGAGGGATCTTGGAGTCCTAGTGGATAACCATTTAGATATGAGCCAGCAGTGTGCAGCAGCTGCTAAAAAAGCCAACACAGTTCTGGGCTGCATAAACAGAGGGATAGAATCAAGATCACGTGAAGTGTTAGTGCCACTTTATAATGCCTTGGTAAGGCCACACTTGGAATACTGCATCCAGTTTTGGTCGCCACGATGTAAAAAAGATGTTGAGACTCTAGAAAGAGTGCAGAGAAGAGCAACAAAGATGATTAGGGGACTGGAGGCTAAAACATATGACGAATGGTTGCAGTAACTCGGTATGTCTAGTTTAATGAAAAGAAGGACTAGGGGAGACATGATAGCAGTGTTCCAATATCTCAGGGGTTGCCACAAAGAAGAGGGAGTCGGGCTGTTCTCCAAAGCACCTGAAGGTAGAACAAGAAGCAATGGGTGGAAACTGATCAAGGAAAGAAGCAACTTAGAACTAAGGAGAAATTTCCTGACAGTTAGAACAATTAATAAGTGGAACGACTTGCCTGCAGAAGTTGTGAATGCTCCAACACTGGAAATTTTTAAGAAAATGTTGGATAACCATCTGACTGAGATGGTGTAGGGTTTCCTGCCTGGGCAGGGGGTTGGACTAGAAGGCCTCCAAGGTCCCTTCCAACTCTGTTGTTATATTATATATTATATTAAAACCTATATTTGTTTACATGTGGTTCTTTTTATGGTTGATGCATTTTTCTTAATGTTTTAAATGTAGTAGCCACCTACATGGGTTGTTGGGCATGGGTGTTTGGCATGGGTGACAATATAAATGAAAGCTATTTACACAAATATGTCAGAGTGGGATGCTTCCTAATAAATATCCATGGATTTCAGCTTTATCCCCTTGTTATTGTCCTCCCTTCATTTTATCTGATGAAAAAAGTAAAATCCACCAATACTTCCATGTAGTGCAGATATTTTCAGATGGTGTCTAGAAACAGACATAGTATTAAATTTTAATACTATGGAATAAAGCTGGAAGAACCTTGGAAGTCTTCATAGTCCAGCCGCTTGTTCAAACAGGAGACCCTGTACAATTTGAGACGAGTGGCTGCCCAGTCTCTTCTTAAAAACTTCCAGTGATAAAGCACCCACGAAGGCAAGCTCTTCCATTGGTTAATTTTTCTCACTGTTGGGAAGTTTCTCCTTAATTCCAGATTGCTTCTCTTCTTGATTAGTTTCCAACCATTGTTTATTTATTAGGTCCATTTTTAAGTCTGTGCCTATAGCCTCTGTAAATGTGACCTTTAAATTCCTGGCTAAGAATCTTGCAAGATCATGTGAATAATGCTATGTTGAAAGTAATTGACATGTTTCAAGGAGCTTTGATTTGCCCTATCAGCCCAAACCTGTGATGTTAAATTTGAATTTCCTCCAGAGAGGCAACCTTGCAAAGCATATTGAATGATCAACCAAACTTTGTTTTTGAAAACCTATTCTAATTACCCACCTTCAGGGTTAGTGGCCAAGGATGTTCCAAACATGTGGAACTCCATTAGACTAGATTGATATTATTTTGGCTCAGATGGCAACACTACTTCTTGGTATCTAAGCTTAAAGGTCACATGCAGCTGCTATAGCAGCAAGCATGGCAACACCAAATACCTAATCTCTCATGTGGCCATAAAACCCCATGGAATCAATTTGAAATTGCTATCATAAAGTCCTAATTCTGTGTAGAGGTGTTTTTTTTTTTAAGAAACAAAAAAGGATGGTTTTGGGTTGGACATATTGAGTTTACCAGCCAGAATTAGGAGTCTAAAATTTGCTTTAAATTATGACTATTTTATTTTGAAATTGAAGTATATATTTGGCTATCACTGCATCTCACTGCTGGTGAAATATTTGTTCCCTGAATCCTTGTCTGTGTTAGAGAAAAATTTTGATTTTGAAAAAAAGAGTTAACCTTGGTATCTGTGGAAAGTATATAGAATTTAGGTCTAGCTCAGCACTCCTTATTTCACCCTCTGTTTTATATGCTATGCTTTCTGTTAGCAGACTATGGAGTTAATGTTGTCTCAACCCTGCTGTTTGTGAGCACTGGACTGATTCGGTGCCACTTTCCTGAATGAAATAAGGAAAACTGGATAGGCAAGAGAGAATTGGCTGCCTCGGAATGTCTCCTCAGAGTACCCTGTGCTGCTTAATGCTTTTCCTTGCTAATCGGCAAAGATATGCCTGCCCTGTTGCTTAATTTGCCCTGAGGGGAAGGGTTAAAAGTCCCTATGAAGAATAATTTAATTTACTTCATCAATTTCCATCCTAAATATATCTTGTCTGGGATTCTTGGGAAGGAGGGAGGCAGGCCATGGCCACAGAACTAGGCATTTTGCTAGTACTGTAAAAAGTAACATCTGTTGGTTTGTTCTTTTTCTTCCCTTGCTCTCAAGAATATGCTCCAGTCTGATTTCTTGGATCCTCCTAGTAGAATGGATTACCTCAGAACCAGCTGCTTTTGGTTATCTCCAGTCTGAGTAGACAGGAAATAAATGCAATTTCAGAAGGAGAGTTTGCTCTGCTTAACCCTAGCAGAGATTTATGATCCAGATTTGCTGGCCTCATTCTTCTCCAATTTGGTGCCCTCCAGATGGGTCAGACTACAACTCACATCATTCTGTTCAGTCACACTTAACCTGGAAGTAGCACATGAAAGACTGTTTTATTCAATGACACTTTCCTATTTTTACCTGAAAGGATTACTAGTGGCTTCTTCAAATGATCTGTATGCTACTAAAAATTTCCTGTCTGTTTGTTTGTTTATAACCTTCAATTGGCCAAAACGGTGCATCATACGGCAACAAATTGTGGAATGAATGTACCTCAAGTGGGCAAATTTACACAATACATCGAGAATTCGGGAACCCTAACTCGCATGGAATTGCAATTTGGTAAAGTTGTGACTTCTTCAGTGCTGTCATGATACCACAGTCAGCCACAGTCACACAATTGTTATTTCTGTAAAGTCCTCGGACTTACGATGCGTCTCTAGCCTGGCAATAGCCAGGCGGTTCCTGATTGGATAAGACGCGCCTCAAGGAAAGCGGGAGTTTTGGAACCCCGTCATTGGTGCAGCCGCTTTGACAGCCGTTATATAAGAGCTGTCAAAGTGGCTCTGGTTGTTCTGTCAGAGTTCTCTTGCTGTTAACGTTGTGTTTAAATAAAGTTAGTTGAAGCCGTTCATGACTGGACTATTCCTGGGTGAGCTGTCACCGGATTTAATACTGGCGACAAAGGTGTAGTTGACCCTGCGCACTGCTGATTTTTTTTAGCCAATGGCGACTCAACCGTCCTTCGCTCCTTTCGAGCCTTCAGCTGAAACTTGGGAATCGTTCCTTGACCGGTTCGAGTGCTTCCTTCAGGCCAATGATTACGCTGATTTGTCTGCCGAAAGGAAACGTGGTTATTTCCTCAGCCTTTGTGGTCGGGACATGTTTGGGACGGCCAGGGCTCTGGCCGCTCCCCTTCATGTATTCAAGGTACCTTGGGACGTTTTGTTAAAGAAGCTGAAGAGCCATTACTCCCCCACTCCCTCCCGTATTGCCCGGCAGCACGCGTTTAGACGGCGGATTCAGCTGCCCAGGGAATCTATTAACGGATATGTCGCTTCTTTGAGGACGGCCGCCTTAGATTGCGAATTCCATGATCTTGATGAGGTCCTCCTGGAACAACTGGTCAGCGGTGTTGCCGACCTTCGGTTGCAGAGGCGACTGCTGGCACGTACAGACTTGACTTTAGCCACAGCGCTTGATGAAGCCCGCGCGACTGAAATGGCGGAGAAATCTGCGGCGGAGATCCATACATTCCAACCTCCTCCCGCTCCTGTCGATAAAGGCCTCGCCATTCATCATGCTGCCTCTGACCCGTCGGATTCCTCCGATGATGATGGCGGTGTTCGCCGCCTCAAGGCCACCGCCAAGAGAGACCGCCCTGCAGCCAGATCGTCCACCGCTGGCTGTATGGGATGCGGGGGGGGGGGGACCACGGCAGATCAGATTGCCGTTTTAAAACCGCAACATGCCGCCGTTGTGGAAAGAAGGGCCACCTCGCCCGGGTCTGCCGTGCTGCCTTGCCTGTTTCCATCCCCCCAAGAGACCCGGCTGACCGGAAGAAAACGATGTGGAAGTCCTCCGGCCCTCGGGAAGACTGTTTTGCCGTTGACCATGCCATGGCCGCCTCTCATGGTAATAAGATTTACCTCACGGTAAATCTGGAAGGCTCTCCCTGCCGAATGGAGGTGGACACTGGTTCCTCCAAGTCATTAATTTCCTGGTCCACTATCAGACGACTTTTGCCGGACTTTCCTAAAACCCATCTGTGGCCATGCCCCATTACCCTGACTGATTATCAAGGGGGGGCTATTCCTGTTGTGGGATACAGAGAATTCCATGTACACCATGGGAAGTTCTCTGGGTATTTGCCTCTCATTGTAGTGCGGGGACGCCTTCCAACACTTCTGGGGTTGAATTGGTTTGAGGCCCTAGGATTAAATATCCAAGGGGTCCACTTTACCACTCCTAATTATTGGGATGGCATCACCCATGAATTCGCTGATGTTTTCAGTGATCATCTGGGCAGGTACACGGGTACCCCGGTGTCATTTAACTTGGACCCTAAAATAACGCCAATAAGGTTAAAGTCTAGGAGGGTGCCCTTCGCATTGAGGCATAGGGTGGACGCGGAGTTAGACAAACTCATCTCTCAGGGGGTCATTGAGCCTGTGGATCACTCCCCCTGGGAGACTCCTATTGTCCTCTCCCTTAAACAAGATGGCTCAATTAGAATTTGTGCCGATTACAAGGCTACGATTAATAAGGCATTGCAGGCAAACCCCTACCCTGTCCCAGTTGTGCAGCATCTGCTCCACTCCTTGGGACGGGGCTCCATTTTCGCCAAGCTCGATATGGCACAAGCCTACCACCAGTTACCGGTAGACAACGCCACGGCGCTGGCGCAGACTATCGTGACGCATAGAGGGGCGTTTAAGTGTAACCGCCTCCAGTTCGGTGTCAGTGTGGCCCCTGGGCTGTTTCAGTGTTTGATGGAGCGGTTGCTTCAAGGATTGGAGGGCGTCGTCCCTTATTTTGACGACGTCCTCATCTCTGCGGTCGGTCCAGAGGACCTGACCACGAAGTTGAGGGCCGTCTTATCAAGATTTAGATCTGCTGGGTTAAAACTTAAGAGGCAGAAATGTCAAATCGGGGTTCCACAGGTGGAGTTCCTGGGTTTCCTTTTGGACTCCCAGGGAATCCACCCTACCCTCTCAAAAGTTGAGGCTATTTGCAGGGCTCCGGTCCCCACGAATAAAACGGAGCTTCAGGCTTTTTTAGGTCTCCTGAATTTCTATGCGGTATTTCTACCGCATAAAGCTTCCCTTACGGAACCCCTCCACAGGTTGCTTGCGGCTAACGCGCCGTGGCATTGGGGAAGGGACGAAGCCGCGTCCTTTGAGGCTGTCAAGAGCCTCCTAACCTCCCAGGCAGTCCTTGTCCAATATGACCCGCGCCTGCCCGTTACTCTGACGTGTGATGCTTCCCCCTTTGGCATCGGCGCGGTCCTGAGCCATGTGCTGCCTGGGGGGGCTGAGGCGCCAATTGGCTAATTGTCAAGTTCCACATATTAGATATGTAATTCAGGAGAATATGATACTCTGAAAATTTTGGTTGTTGTTGCAGTCATATTTATATAGTCCACTACTTTCTCCCCAAACTTAGTTTAAGTATAGGACATTGTAGAAACATGTCTTTTAAAGAAGCATTGTTTTATTGCATTTCCAACATTATATTGTCGTAAATAATCCTTTACTCTACAAGTGTAATGGGAGTCCAATAAACTCTTTTAAGTATTTTCGTTGTATAAGTTGTAACATAAAGTCCATTAACACTCTCCCTGTAGAAGTTGAGACACACTCCTATTGCCTAGGCAATATAGGACCCTCTAATTCTTTATTCCACTGAACTTCTAATTTTTGTATATCAAATTGGTTTATTGATAACAAATACCTATAAAAACTATTAGTCAATTTTTTTTTAATTTTAAAAGATTTAGTTGTTGTATGTTGGGCATCTCAGAAGTTGAAAATGCTACTGTTCTAGACAATGTGGTTAACAAAGGTTGTAGCTGTAAATATTGCCACTGAGTAACATCTAGTAGATGATATTTGCCTCTCAGGACAACATATATTAAAAATTTATCAATAGGGCCAAACTCAATATCCCCATTTCCACCCAATTTTTCCATATCACCCTCTTTTTCCCAGTTTTTAATATTAGATTTCCCCATAAAGTCAATTTAGCATTGGAAAAAGGATCAAATATGGTTTTATTAGACATTCATTCCATGGCTTTCTAGTTCTGTTGCACTTAGATGCTAATACTGCCCATCTAACCAAAGGTAACTGAATAGGAATACACATTCCAAAGTTACCAAAATTGTAAAATTGGCATTAATTTTTGGCTTCTAGTATTTAATATTTCACAGTAGGTAAGTTTGATTATATAGCTGCAGATTTGGAAAAATGAATCCTCCCTCATTAATTGGCAATTGCATTTTCTGTAAAGATATTTTCAGAAATGAAGAACCCCATATTTTTTTCTAAACAAAGAGTTTATTTTCCAAAAATATTTTCCAGATATTTAAGCAGAAATTTCTCTCAGAATATAAGTTAATGTGGAAATAATATTCATTTTGAGAACATGCATCTTTCTCCAAAGGGTGGGGTTTAATGATTTCCATCTATCGAAATCTGAAGAAACTTCTGTATATGTTAAGTTCGGGAAGTAACGAGGCTGGAGACCAGGGTAGTGACAACAGCTCTTTAATATATGGTGAACCCAGCAACCAGGCTGGGGAAAAACAACCCTTTATATACTGTTTAACCGGCGGCTTCAACCAATCAGCAACGTGCTTGTTTCCCGCCTAAATATTTAAAGATACATAACACTCCTCCCCTCCCAGAAAACACTTTACCACTATTTACATATTATTTACATGTTATTTTTCGAGTCACGCAAATAACCTATGCCTCCTAATTCTTTCGGACCTGCGCGGTTCAGTCCTGGTGGTTTTGAGCTGGTCGGAGGGGCTTTTTTCCTCCCAGCTCTTCTCTAGGCCATCGCCCTGGATTACTTGCAGTCTCTTTTTCTTGGCCATCCGCCTTGATTACTTTGAGTTTTCCTGCTGTTTCCATCGAACCTGATGGCCGCTGGACCTCCGGGACCTCAGCTAAGTCTTGCGCCTCCCGGTTATGGTCAGCTGTGGGTTCAAATAGGAGTGGTCATGATCTGTCTCAGCTAGCTCGGGTTTGTTCAGTTATTCGTTTCCTTATCTGGTCTATGTGGCGCCTCATACTCGGTTGTCTTGTAACTCAACAAGTATGACTTTGGACCGGTTGCTTTTATGATTTGCCCTGCTAGCCAACTTGGGCCGTCCCCATAGTTCGGGCCCACACCGATCGCCTATGCCCATTTCTCTAGTTTTTCTATTTCCCCTTGTAACCCTCTGGTGTGTAATGGGGATTCAAGCAGTCAAGTGGGCACGGGTTTCCGTCCCATCAATAATTCGGCTGGGCTTCTGCCTGTAGCAGTGCTTGGGGTTCTGTGCTGAGCGGCCAGAAAGAAATCTATCTTTGTTTGCCAGTCACCTGGCTTGAGCCTGGACAATGCCTCCTTAGCGCTCCGGACGGGCGGCTCTGCAAGGCCATTCGGCGCGGGTGGAAAGGCGCAGAGAGGGCATGTCGGATGCCCTCCTCTGCCAAGTATTCCTCAAACTGGGCTGCCGTGAATTGCGGCCGTTGTGGGACACCAGAGTGTCAGGCAACCCGTGGGTTGCGAATAGGTGGCGCAGGGCTGCGATTACTGCCTCGGCCGTGGTGGATTTCATGAGTATGATCTCCAACCATTTAGAGAATGCATCGACAACCACTAGGAAGGTTTGGCCGTGGAAAGGGCCAGCAAAATCAATGTGGATTCTTGACCAGGGCCCTTGGGGTTTTCCCATTCCTGACTGGGGCCGTTGGGGTAGAGGTCTGGACTCTTGGCAAGCCTGGCATTTCCTACCCTCTCAGCAATCTCTGAGTCCATGAGTGGCCACCACACATAGCTTCTTGCTAGCCCTTCATCCTTACGATCCCTGGGTGACCCTCGTGGAGGTCCAATACCTTTCCCTTAATTTATCCGGGATTACCACGATCACCCCATAACAGGCACCCCCTTGAGCCGAGAGCTCATCACGTTTTAACAAATTCCTTAAACCGTTCGCCCGGGCGAGACACCCTCTTTGCCAACCGGTACAGTCCTTAACATAATGTCGGTATGATGCCGAGCCACTTCCTTAGATGTGACTGGGCCAGAGTCAAGAGTCAATAAGCAGGATGGGCGTCCCGGCGTGGGGTCTTGATGGCCCCTGGTAGTGGGCATCTGCTTAGCAGCGTCGCATGCCCCACTTCTTTTCCTGGTCGATGCTGCAGCTTGTAGAATAGCGGCTAAGAAAATAGTCCATCGGGTCAATCGTGGCGAAAGTGCCACAGGCGTTGGGTGATCGCCAGCCAGTATTCCTAACAGCGGTCTGTGGTCAGTCACAATTTCAAAGTCTCCCAAAAACATATTCGTGAAATTTTTTCCCTGACACAATTGCTAGCGCTTCTTTATCTAACTGGCTATAGTTCCTCTCTGGGAGGACATCGTTCTAGAGTAAAGGCTATAGGGGCTTCTGTGCCGTTTGGAGTCTGTGGCTGAGTACAGCCCCACCCCGTAAGGAGGCATCAAACCAGCACTAGTGGCAATGAGCTATGATACTGGATGAGCAGGCTGTCGCTCAGAGCAGGTTTTTACTGAAAGCCCTACTTTCCGACTTTCCCCAAGACCAAACAGTATTTTTCCTAGAAGCTTATGCAGCGGTTCAGCAACGGTCGCTTTGTTTTTAAAAGACCGTAAAAATTCACTAGCCCCAGGAATGCCTGTAGCTCTGTTTTGTTTTTGGGCGCTGGAGCCTTTCTGATTGCCTTGACCTTGCTCTCAGTGGGTGAATTTTCTTGTCTATTCGGTAGCCCAAGAATTCGACGGATTCTACCCCTATCTGGCATTTGTTCACTTTAACCTTTAGTCCGCTGACCGAAAATGCCCAGAACCTTTCTCAAACGCTCCCCAATTCCTCGTTTTCCCTGATATCAATACATCATGAGTAGGGAACAACCCTGGATAGGTTGCACCCCCACTATGACACGGAGCGTGGGCCGGACAACTCGCTCGCAACTAGGGGGTTCAGTAGAGGGGATGCTGTGTTTGCCTGGAATTTTGGTTCATCGCCTAAATGGGTGCCGGGCGACATTATACAAATAACCGGGCCCTATTCCTACAGGGTCCGGCTGGCCGATGGGAGAGAGTGGTGCCGCCATATAAATCAACTAAGATGGCGGAGACCTGGCACACAGGACCTACTCAATGACAAGGACTGCCCAGGAACTGGGGAGCAGGCCGCTCCCGTACCACCTTCCAGGCTACCGGTCCTGGAAAGAGACCACAACCCTGCCAGGCCACCTCTGGGACCCAGCCTTCCGGACCTACAGGCCGGGGAAGGACTCCAACCCTCAAAACGCGGATCGATCTCATCGGGAAACATACCTGGAAGCTTGGAAATTCCCGTGTCGGCCAGGTCTCCTTTGGGGGTGGAGTTGTTGGTTCCTGCAGGAGCGGCAGCAGCCACAGCTACTCCTCCTCCGGAGGCTGCCGCCCCTGAACTGAGAAGATCTGGGTGGAGCCGACGGCTGCTTGCGTACTTGGCCGATTATGCATGTGCGGTCCAGGAGGGGAAGGGTGTAAAGTCCTCGGACTTACAATGCGTCTCTAGCCTGGCAACAGCCAGGCGGTTTCTGATTGGATAAGACGCGCCTCAAGAAAAGCGAGAGTTTTGTAGTCCCGTCATTGGTGCAGCCGCTTTGACAGCTGCTATATAAGAGCTGTCAAAGGGCTCTGGTTTTTCTGTCAGAGTTCTCTTGCTGTTAACGCTGTGTTTAAATAAAGTTAGTTGAAGCCGTTCATGACTGGACTATTCCTGGGTGAGCTGTCACCGGATTTAATAATTTCTAATGGTCCCTGCCAGTTTCCCACAATGGAATATCTCTGAAATGATGACCTGACAGGTCCCAGGTTGTCTGGTATATTTTAGCTTTGTGGAAAATATGGTAAGGAAAACACATGATTGTTTTCTTCTTTTAATCTTTCAGGGAGATTGGTTGGCTTTTTGACTTTTTGTAAGTCAGGCTTCAAAAAGTGGACTTTCTCCCACATGAAAATGTACATATGTTCCAATTTCTAGGTGAAAGAAACACAGCAATAATATTTTCCCATATTTTATTCTGCTTATTCATACAAAGTCTGTGTACAGAAAATCCACTCATAAATAGTAAGTGTAAACAAGTCTTCAGTCTTTTGATTAAATGGAACCATGTACTCATCTTTTCAGTGTTGCAGTACAGTCTTTTTGTTATAGTAAGGGCACAGAGAATCCATTTTCATTGTCTAATTGTCAAGTTCCACATATTAGATATGTAATTCAGGAGAATATGATACTCTGAAAATTTTGGTTGTTGTTGCAGTCATATTTATATAGTCCACTACTTTCTCCCCAAACTTAGTTTAAGTATAGGACATTGTAGAAACATGTCTTTTAAAGAAGCATTGTTTTATTGCATTTCCAACATTATATTGTCGTAAATAATCCTTTACTCTACAAGTGTAATGGGAGTCCAATAAACTCTTTTAAGTATTTTCGTTGTATAAGTTGTAACATAAAGTCCATTAACACTCTCCCTGTAGAAGTTGAGACACACTCCTATTGCCTAGGCAGTATAGGACTCTCTAATTCTTTATTCCACTGAACTTTTGTATATCAAATTGGTTTATTGATAACAAATACCTATAAAAACTATTAGTCAATTTTTTTTTAATTTTAAAAGATTTAGTTGTTGTATGTTGGGCATCTCAGAAGTTGAAAATGCTACTGTTCTAGACAATGTGGTTAACAAAGGTTGTAGCTGTAAATATTGCCACTGAGTAACATCTAGTAGATGATATTTGCCTCTCAGGACAACATATATTAAAAATTTATCAATAGGGCCAAACTCAATATCCCCATTTCCACCCAATTTTTCCATATCACCCTCTTTTTCCCAGTTTTTAATATTAGATTTCCCCATAAAGTCAATTTAGCATTGGAAAAAGGATCAAATATGGTTTTATTAGACATTCATTCCATGGCTTTCTAGTTCTGTTGCACTTAGATGCTAATACTGCCCATCTAACCAAAGGTAACTGAATAGGAATACACATTCCAAAGTTACCAAAATTGTAAAATTGGCATTAATTTTTGGCTTCTAGTATTTAATATTTCACAGTAGGTAAGTTTGATTATATAGCTGCAGATTTGGAAAAATGAATCCTCCCTCATTAATTGGCAATTGCATTTTCTGTAAAGATATTTTCAGAAATGAAGAACCCCATATTTTTTTCTAAACAAAGAGTTTATTTTCCAAAAATATTTTCCAGATATTTAAGCAGAAATTTCTCTCAGAATATAAGTTAATGTGGAAATAATATTCATTTTGAGAACATGCATCTTTCTCCAAAGGGTGGGGTTTAATGATTTCCATCTATCGAAATCTGAAGAAACTTCTGTATATATTTTATATTACATGTTACTGAGTTACAGTATATATTTCAGTACAGATCTCTAAATATTTAGTAGTTTTGGTACAAATTGGAAATTAATATTCCTTAAATGGAAGAGTAACCAAATTTTCACTTATTGTAATCAACTTTGATCTGGACTAGTTAGTAAAAAAATTCTGCTATTTTACTAAAGGCATCGATCATTTGTATTAACACAAGAATAGTAATGTGAGGGTTAAGAATAAACAGAAGAATATCATCTCCAAATAGCTTTTCAACCTCTAACTTGCCAGAAAGTTGTCTGTAGGGTATGACTGGAGAAAATTAGAATAGCAAAATAACTGACAATTGCCTTATGTCTTAGATATAAAATTGCCCAGTGTTTTGCACTAATATTGTCCTCTGAAGTGTTGTTTTCAATAAAATTTGAGAGAGAATCCTTGCCCCCCAATTATAATTTAAAAAAACAAGAAGAAAGGGCTTTCTTTTTTTATTAGGAAGATAAAAGGATTTGGTCATTTACTTCATCACTAATATAGATGCCTCCCATATGTGTTTGACTATGATTCTTGTCACTTTTCCATTGAAAATTCCTTATTAATAGACTACAGCATTGAAGCACAAGAGATTTTTTTCAGAATATCAAGGAACAATTTTCCCCCCTTCCTAGCATTTTTCCACAAGTACAGGGTCTGCTTTTTTCAGATCAGCAAGCATGGATTCATTGATGGTGATAGGAATTGACCAACCATCTTGTTGCCTGACCCTGACACCATGGGCTAAGAAGTTAGAGATTGTTCTTGTGGAGAAAATAGGAGGAAGAAGGTGTTTTGGATATGTTTGCTGCCTTGAGTTGTTTGTAAAAATAATAAAGGCAGGATACAAACAAACAAGTGTAATATCTGTGGCCTTTGCCACACTTAACTTTTGAAACTGATTGGAAAAGCTGTTGCATGGCTCCTTTGCCTGGCAATAGAAATTAATGTGTGCTGTTATGCATATAAAGCAGATACTTAGAGGCAGGAGACGGGATGCAGAAAGTGGGGAGATGACTGATTTAGTAAGCATAAGACAGCTTACTAGCTAAAGTTTTGAATTGGTATTGGGTTCAACCCAAGTTCAAATCTACTCTCTGCCATCCCTGATCATTGTGTGATGTACATTTTGTCTCACGCTCTGACTGAAAGGCAAGATACAAATCTAATAATCTAGAAATCTAGTGTTACTATTGTACATTTTCATTGTATTGATCTTTCTTCAGTTAAAAGTCAGCTATAGACTTCATAGGAGTTTGTCATTCCCAAATTTTCCAACTGGAGTTTTCAACATGCTAATTTCTCTAATATACATAAATAATTCTAATACAAATTTTTGTGATTGCGTGCTTCTTTTCTGCAAGGATTTTTGATGAGAACAAAAACATTATCAAACATTTTTACTGTTACTGCAAATGTGCAGTTCATTATAAGACCAATTATCTTACAAATTCTATGTCAGATATCTTTCACATTGCTAAATAAGGAAGAGCAGATGCAGGAAGTTTCAAGTAGAAATACTTGGCATCCCCAACTATTGCTAATATAAATAGTTTAAACAAATTCTTAACAAAATGGGAAGATACTTTATGACATTGCAGAATAATAATTGGCTACTGTGGGATCTTGTTTTGCTGCATCTAACAGAGATCTAGAAAAGTAGCTGGCACTACTTTTACCTGGCATGAAGAATAGGAGCTTTACTTACTAGAATTTGGCACATTAGGTTGCTGCTAAATTAACTTATTTTAAAGTCTTTTAGATTGCCTTAGGACAATGCCTTCTTTAAGAGGCACACAACAAAAAGATAGCAAGAAATTTAATGTTAAGTTGCTAGCATTCAGTAATAGCAATGTTCTATCTAGCTCTGCATAAAAAGTGACCACAGTTCATCAGCCAGCAAATGCATAGGAGCAGAGAAAAGGCAGGTTATATTTTCCCCACATAAATTTTCATCTTCCATTGAAGAAAATGTAAATATAAGGACAAATAGGCAGGAATTCTTAAAAGTAGAAGATTGCAGTCATTTTTAAAATGTTGACAGGAACTCTGGGTGTCTTACAAAATAACTCCCTTAAGGGTATGGTTGTTTACAAAATAGCTATGGGCAAGTAGGATGCAGTTGGAGAAAGGCAGGCAAACTTTTATATAGTAGCTTTTTAATTACCTCATTTCCATTACATGAGAAATATAAGGGTAGAACTGACATTCAGAATATACATCTCTTCTCTTGCAGCAGCATAATTCAGCGATTGTCCTTTAAAATTTTTAAAGTTTATATGTCATTTATTTAATTTTTTAAACTGTTGATTTTTCTTTAAATTAAATCTGTGCCATGAATTTAAAGGGCTTAATGTTATTTTTCTCCAGTGAGCACTGTAAAATAATTGTTAAGGGAAGAGTTGAAATATTGCTAAACTAATATTCAAAATTTGGGCATCTAGGTGCTTGTGATTCTTTTAGAATGAATTGCATCTTGATAATCAAGAGTAAAATATAGCAGGATAACACTAAAAAGGTGAGTTATGTACCAAGGTAGTCCTATTATATACCAACTGGTAATACTTGCAGCCAGAAGTTTACTCTGTTTTTCTTCTATGTCATTTAGAGATAACACAGTCATTCTGAGCTGCTTCCCATTTCTAACACAATAACACCGTTTAAATTCAAAGTGTTGGATTTTTTAAAATTATTTTAATGTACTCTTCAGGCTCCTTTCTAGTATTCCACTGATGTTCATTATGAGGTGATATTAAATTTCTCATTCAAGCTTCACCTGACTGTCACCTTTGGTTTTTGCTTCTCTTTTAGAAGATGCTGTTTAAGAAAAATTGTGGTACAAAGACAAGGATCATCAAAATCCGCGTAAGTTGAGCCATGGATATGTATTTCTTTTCCATTCCTTCATTTGTGTCAAAATCATGAGCATTCCATACAGCAAAAGTCCACAGCTGATGGCCTTCTAGTTTCCTTATAAAAGTTCTTGGTTTTTAGTAACGTACACTGGGAAGTGCAAAGAATTAAATATAGAGGAGATGATCATATTAACTGAACTTGATTAATTGAATGAAAATATAATTAAATTCACATTTAAATATAATTAAAATGTAAGTTTCAGCTCCCACTTTTTGTCCTTGCCCTGCTTCTGTTCTGGAAAGCAATGTTTAGCATGGTATTCATTTGCCCTGAAAAAATTGTGCATGCACACACATAAAGTTTTGTAATAGTTTTCTAGATAGTAGACATTATAAAATGTAAGAATTGTTCCAGAGAATATTTTGTGTATCTCCTTTCAGACAAAGAGGGTAGCAAATAAGCCCAGTACTTCCAAGCATGAAGAAAAAAGAGCTTTCATATTTTTATAATCTGAGTAAGGAGATCTCAGAAAAAATTGCTGTAAGATTCAGCTGGGATAGCCAAAGAAAGACATTAATTAGTATGTTATAGAATAAGTTAATGTTATAGGTTAAACTAGTAGGATAAGTTAATAACTGAAGGTAATAATCCTATTATAGGGATGATGGTATATTTACATTTATTTCCTTTTTATGGATTTTATTGCAAAATCCATGTTTTTTAATCCACTCTCTCCTAACTTGCTTAATTTTAGCCAATGATGGATTGTATTACTGCCCCATTATTTCACAAGAACATTTCAGAAGATGTTTATATGCAAGCCATTTATTTTCTGTATGAAGGCTTATATGCCACTTCAAATCACTGTGACACTAAGTGGCTTGCAAGCACACAGATAGAATAACATAGTAAAGAAATGCAATAACCATAAAACAACTGCGAGTAACTGATCTAATCATCACAAACACCATTAATAATACATGTTACCAGCCCACTTAAGTTGTGCCAGGTACAGCCATCTAACAGCTGCTTTGGTTCCCAAAAGCTTTTGGACTAGGCAAATTTTTAAACACTTTGTAAATGTTGGGAGAATACAGGTTTTATTTTGGATGGAGTCCATTTCACACAAGGGAACTTCCTGCAGAAAATGCTCATCACTTCAGGAATTATTTCTGCATAGTTTATAATCCTACAATTGAAGTAATCATTTAAGAAAAATTTAATTTTGGTCAGTTTGCTGTACTAGTTAAAAATCTGATTTAGAAATCAGGAGACTATGAATTCTAATCTTGCCTTAGGCGTGAAAGCCAGCTGGGTGACTTTGGGCCAATCAGTCTCTCTGAGCCCAACCCACCATACAGGGTTGCTGCTGAGGGGAAAATAGGAGAAGGAAGGAGTATTATGTATCCCAAAGGTGCTTTTCCAAAATGCAGTTAGACTTTTTTGGTTTTTTTTTTTCTTGAGAATGTTTTGCTTCTTATCCAAGAAGCTTCTTCAGTTGAAGAAAAAGATCCAGTTGCTATTTGGAAAAGCACTTTTGGGACAACCATGACCTGGATGATTGAGAATCTCCATAGCCGAGTATTATCACGTGAAGTGTTAATACCACTTTATGATGCCTTGGTAAGGCCACACTTGGAATATTGCATCCAGTTTTGGTCGCCACGATGTAAAAAGGATGTTGAGACTCTAGAAAGAGTGCAGAGAAGAGCAACAAAGATGATTAGGGGACAGGAGCAGGGGTGAAATGCTACCGGATCGGACCGGATCGGGCGAGTAGATAGCGGAGATTGGTTCTGGTTCGCCGATCCGGTAGCAGTTGCTGGCTGGCCATGCCCCCGAACCAGTCCATGGCCCGCAGTCCAGCCTTCGCAAGCTGAACACCGGAACACCGGGAAGGCAGCTCGGCACCTGCTTGCCCTTAGGTCAGGGGCCGGGGCCCATTCCCCGAGGCCCCGGAGCCGCCGCCTGCCCCAATCAGGTCAGGGAATGCACCATTCCCCGACTCCGGCCTTTCCCTGGAGCCGCCGCCCACTCTTCCTTCGCCCACTTGCTGCCCGCTCGCCGCCTGTTCGCCCTTTGGTCAGGGCCCAGGGATACCTCATTCCCCTGAGACCCTGGAGCCACCCCCTGCTTGCAGCCTGCCTCAACCGGGTCGGGGAATGCACCTTGTCCCGGAGCCGCTGCCTGCTCTTCCTTCGCCACGCAGCGTATACATACTTTCTTCCAGCGGCTGGCTGCCAGGAAAGGCAAGAGTCCAAAAGTTAGAGTCCCTCTCCTTGAATATGCCACCGCCGTTGCTGCTTGTTCCATGCACCGGCTGCGCAAGCGCACACTGTTTATTTCATTTATTTATCAGCAGCAGGTTGGGTGTGCGCTTGCATAGAACAAGACGGCATATTCAAGGAGAGCAATTCCAATAACTTTTGGACGCTTGCCTTTCCTGGCAGCCAGCCGCTGGAGGAAATTAAGTATATGCCGCGTGGCGAAGGAAGAGCGGGCGGCGGTTCTGGGACAAGGCTGGTGTCGGGGAATGGTGCATTCCCCGACCCGGTTGAGCAGGTGGCGACTCCTGGGCCTCAGGGAATGGGGCGTCCCTGGGCCCCGGCCCCTGACCAAAGGCGAAGAGCAAGCAGGCGGTGAGTGGGCAGCAGCTCCCGAGAAAGGCCGGAGTTGGGGAATGGTGCATTCCCCGACCCCATTGAGGCAGGTGGCGGCTCCGGGGCCTAGGGGAATGGTGCATCCCTGGGCCCCGGCCCCCGACCCAAGGAGAAGGGAGAACAGGTGGCGAGCGGGTGGCAAGTGGGCAGAGAGGCTGCAGATGCAGGCATCTCGCAAAAAGGGAAAAGGCAGAATAGAAATTAATTTTTCCCCCCTACTGGGTTCTGTGGGCGTGGCTTGGTGGGGGGTTTGTGACTGAGTGGGCATGGCTGTGAGTGACATTGAATTGGTCACGCCCACTCAGTCACAGGACACACCCATCCACCAAGCCACACCCACAGAATAGGTAGCATTATAGTTTGCATTCAGTTTTGGTCGCCACGATGTAAAAAAGATGCTGAGACTCTAGAAAGAGTGCAGAGAAGAGCAACAAAGATGATTAGGGGATTGGAGGCTAAAACATATGAAGAACGGTTGCAGGAACTGGGTATGTCTAGTTTAATGAAAAGAAGGACTAGGGGAGACATGATAGCAGTGTTCCAATATCTCAGGGGTTGCCACAAAGAAGAGAGAGTCAAACTATTCTCCAAAGCACCTGAGGGTAGAACAAGAAGCAATGGGTGGAAACTAATCAAGGAGAGAAGCAACCTAGAACTAAGGAGAAATTTCCTGACAGTTAGAACAATTAATCAGTGGAACAACTTGCCTGCAGAAGTTGCGAATGCTCCAACACTGGAAGTTTTTAAGAAGAGATTAGATAACCATTTGCCTGAAGTGGTGTCGGGTTTCCTGCCTGGGCAGGGGGTTGGACTACAAGATCTTCAAGGTCTCTTCCAACTCTGATGATGATGATGATGATGATGATGATATTATTATTATTATTATTATTATTATTATTATTATTATTATTATTATTATTATTATTTATGTTTACTTTCTTGAGTTACCTAAAGATGGGATAAAAATCTAATAAATAAACTCAAGTTTCATACCTTTCATCCTGTGATTTCTACTTCTCATGAATATAGGGCAAAAATTTGAGGATGGATTGGTGCAGAGGCCAAATAAATGGCATCTTGTTTTTGATAATTGCAAATTGACAGCTCTCCTGAATGATGGAAGCAGAATCCTCATCTGTCTGGATTTTTTTTCCAGACAGAACCCTTTTGATATTGCTAACCTAAGTCAGCCAATGTTGGGGCTTTCTGCTAGCTTTTTTTTTTTTTTTAATGTAGGATACTGAGGAAGTGCTAATGAATCACTACTGAGTGACTTGCACAGCAGATTGCTGCCAAAAAAACCAGAACTTTTTTTGTGTTTTTCTATAATGTCATGTTTTTCCTGGAAGCGAACTAATCGGGTTAGTCTGCTCATTATATAGTGGCTATTCGTTCTTCTCATTTCCTGAAGTAAAGCTCAAGAACACGTTTTCATATTGCCCAGAAAAGACACTGGCTTCTGAAAGCCATTCTGCAATCTATCACCCTGCTAGATTTTTTTTTTTTGCGGGGGGTGGTGGGGTGGGGTGGGTTTCTTAAAGGACAAGGAGATAAATACAAGTAGATACAGTAGATCCTAAATGATGCTACTGTTGGTATTAATTTCACTATGTAAACTGTACTGAAGTTTAAAGGATTTGGAAAACTTGTTTCCATCTCTGAGGTAAAGGAAGAAGGAAATACATTTCTATGGATTAAGGCAAAATGCAACCTAGAAAAGGGTTTTATTCCCAGATTAGGGTGGATTGCTGTGGCCCACAATTCTCCATAGCATCCTTAGGTCTAGAGCAGGGGTGTGAAACTTGCGGCCCGTGGCCCAGATGCATCACATGCTGGCCACGCCCACCCGTGTTTAGCGAATGGGGAAAAAGTCAGGATATGTCACGTGACTACAACGTGATGCTGCAAGTTTAACACCCCTGTTCTAGAGAAAGAAATCTGTGCCTTTTGGGTGTATGTATGTTTGTTTTGTTTTTCAAAGCAGTGCAGGATTCTTTCACCAGCAAATATATTACAACCTAAAACTGAAACAGAGGTTTCTTTTCCTAGCCCTAATTATAATTTGTACATATAGCTTTTCTTCTAAAAGCTGCAAACGTAATTTACCTAGTAAATCAAGGCATGCAACAATGCCATTTTAAAAATGTGGAAGCAGAAATAAATTTAAAAATGCCATGTTGCCTGGGAGTACATCATGCATAAAAATGATCCCTAAGGTAACTGTTTCAAGGGCTTAATTTGTACCAGGTTTTTTTTTTTTTTTTTTTTTTTGTTCACATTTATACCCCGCCCTTCTCCGAAGACTCAGGGCGGCTTACAGTGTATAAGGCAATAGTCTCATTCTATTTTGTATATTTTTTACAAAGTCAACTTATTGCCCCCCCAACAATCTGGGTCCTCATTTTACCTACCTTATAAAGGATGGAAGGCTGAGTCAACCTTGGGCCGGGCTCGAACCTGCAGTAATTGCAGGCTGCTGAGTTCTTAATAACAGGCTTTTACCAGCGTGAGCTAAACCGGCCCCTTTTGAAATCATCTGGAAAATGGACCATGGAATAAAGTCCTGACATTGCAAGTATGTACATGAAATCAAAACCTTTATAGGTGCTATTCTTCTGTCGCTGTCCCAGTTCCACTCCAGTGTAGTCCTGGTTCCCAGTGCCAGGCTACCATCTCTTCTCCCACCTGAGAACTGGAATCCCAACATGTTGGCACTTCTTCTCTTCCAACTCTGGATTTGTTTTTTGTTTTTTAATTGAAATATTCTGAGATTCTTGCAAGCTATTCTACATTGGCAACTCTTTTTTCTTTTTTTGCAGGATGGGGGATAGTCAATCGCTTTTTATTATTTCAAACAACATTTTGTACATGTACATTGCCTGTTTTGGCGTGTCTCCTATTGACACACAACCAACCAGAATGAATTCCATATTAGAAGAACAACTCAGCAAAAATATTGAGGTGTATTTTTCTCTATAAGAGGAATGCTATATTCTCTATAAGAGGAATGCTATATTCAGAACATGTTTTACCCTACATTTTTCTACAGAGATTTTTTTTAAAAAAAATAACCCTAGAAACTTTTGAGCTCTTTCAAACATATGAATACTGGACTGACCCTTTGTTCTAGCAAATAATCAGGGGAATATTTTTGAGCATGTGTCAAGTACCTTACATGTGTCAGAGAATTTCTAGATACAGAGATGGCTCCCCTATTTTCATGTCTCTTTTTTTCCTGGTAATTTAAGTGCCATACAATTCTTCCCTTCATTGTGATGTTTGCAATGTAAATTAAGCTGGAACAGAAAAGAGAAAGATTATGTCTTATCTTGATACCATTCGTTCCTTGGATTTGGACCAGAATCATCAAACAATTTCCCTTAATTCTTCTTTCAGTAGGCTGAAATGCCACTGGAGACAGGTGAAACTTTGTGCCCTCTTAAAACAACAATCTTATTTTTCAACTTGGAATTGAGTAGGCATTGAAGACTTCACTTCGTTGGCAAAAGTTTTGCCTTGTGCCAAGAATGAACAAGATGCATACAGTGTAACAATATAATCAGAAACAATATAACTAAAGAGAGAGAGGAGCAGCTGCTCAAATAATTTATTTGTTCTGTTTATACACATAGTCTGGCAATAAAACTCAATCTAGAAACCAATTAATGGATATAATACAAGAAAGTGTAACTTAGTAAAACCTGAAATCTACATTAGTTGTTTCCAATAAAGGAGAATATTTGTAGCTCACGGTTGAAATGAGGGGTCCTTAGTGCTCTCTGGTTGTTTTCTTGTATCAATTCACCTACTACATAAGTTCATCCATAATGAGGATCACATAAATTATGTTTACATTTACTTGGTTTCATCTTGTCACAATACTCTGGTTGAGAGCATTTTGAAGTATGAATTGTGAAATCCTTTTGCTGTATATCAATAACTTGGAATTATATCTGAAATCACTGTGAACTAAATGGTATTTCTCCAAAACTTTGGAGCTTCTATCTTAGCTACTGGGATAGTTCTTCCTTCTTTCCTTTCATTTTAAAAATAAAAACAATTTTAGGATTAGCTTTAACTGACTATTTTTATTCCCTTTTAGGCATGCTGACTTTTTGGCATGTTACTGGAATAAATATTTGTTGCATAAAAGTAGGAAACTAGACAAAGCTCTCTCTCTCTCTCCCCCTCTCCCCCCCACACACACTTAGTCCACCCAGATATAGTGCAACCTAATCGCTAATCTAATTTTTGTTCTTCAATAATCTGCTTATTTGACTAAATGCTTACTGAAAAGTCAGGCAACAGAATCGTATGGGTCAAGTATTTAAGGGTGGAACAGTTTAAGTCCTACTTTGAAGGCAATTCCTCTTAAACAAATACTTTTTCCTCCTGACTATGTTCAGTTTTTAGTAATTCTTATCCATATGCTGTACCAGGGAAAGTAATTGGAGAGAAGAGAAAGAAAAAAAAGAGCAAGAATAGTTAACTATAGACTTTTTCTTTGTGGTAATAATGAGTAATTGGAAATTTTAAAAATTTGAAGAATGTATGTATGTATGTATTTATTTATTTAATTAATTAATTAATATTGCCGCCTATTCGCCCATGGCGACTCAAGGGGGCTTACAGAATAGAAAACCACATTTAAAACAATAAAAACTAACAAAAAGAATCAAATAAATTGATACAGTACAATATAACAAAATCATCCTCGCACCTCCCCCGCCGGCAACAGCCGATCACTTGAGCCATTTAATGGGCTCCATTCCGCCCTGGGTTCCCCAGGCCCGCTGGCAGAACCAGGTCTTTGGCGCCTTCTGGAAGACTATTAGAGTGGGGGCCGTTCTAATCTCTGGGGGGAGAGTGTTCCAGAGAGAGGGAGACACCACAGAGAAGGAACTACTTCTGGGTCCCACCAGATATATCTCCCTCGGGGATGGGACCTGCAACATTCCCTGCCTCCCCACTCTGATGGGTTGGGTAGATGTGACAGGCAAGAAATGGTTCCTCAGATAACCTGGTCCCAACCCATGAAGGGCTTTAAAGGTGACAACCAACACCCTAAAGCACCCTAAAGCAAATTGGCAACCAATGCCGCTCCTGCAGGAGGGGTGAAACATGTGCACACCAGGATCTGCACAAAACCATGCGGGCCACTGCATTTTGCACCAACTGGAGCTTCCAGATGCTCTTCAAGGGCAGCCCCATGTAGAGCGTGTTGCAATAGTCAAGACAGGAAGTGGCTGGGGCACGAGTGACTGTGAGTAGGGACTGTTGGTCCAGGAAAGGGCGTAACTGGGGCACCACCCCCAATTGCACAAAGGCCTTTTTGGCCATGATATAAAAAGTAGCTTTATATAATGAAGATTCTGTACCGAAAGATGAGAATGAGTATCATAGAATCAGAGGAATTACAACCTCCTAAAGATATTTGAAGGCTGCTATATATAAAGATGAATTTAGTTTTCTGATGCAGTGGGAAGCCTGGAGAAATCAAGTTAAGAGCAAACAAATTTTGTTGTATATACTTGCATGAAGTATATTTTTTTCTAAATAAAGTAAATTAGTTGGTTAAGTTGGAGCAGATAGAAATTCTATTAATATCATGTTTAATAGCTAAAATGTTTTTGTTACCTTGTCAGTAAGCATTCCTATATTAAAATACACTTTATAGAAATCCAGACAATTGGAATCCCTTGATGCTTTGCTGCATAAGCAATTTGTATGGCTTAATTCTGCACTGAAAAAAAACAATAACATAAATTCTGAAATTTTTCTCTGGATAGGAAAAATTGGACATACTTTTTCAAAATTATCCATGCATGCCCAGAGATCCAGAGAGTTTTCGTACATATTCAATATTAAAAACAAATGAAATGCAACAATAGATACATTTATAAAAAATACATTTATAATGTTGGAGGAGGGGAGATTATATGGCTGTTTTTCAAATACTTTGGGAATAAACTGATGGAAATTTCATCCAGTGATCCGGGAGAAAGAGATTTTCTTCTACAGAAGTAGTAATTTGTCAGTGTTCTTTTTTTCTTTGTGATGCTTATGGGAATTTGATTCCTTTTCATTTAATCCTTTTGCTGTATAATACACCCAAGATTCTTATCCTTGACCTCTGCTAGTAAAGCAGTTTTTCCAGAGGCAAATGTACTGTGCTGGCATGTGCAGCACTAATGCCTTTCTGAATGGATAATATTGTCTGCTTTGGATTGCTTAGCTTTATGGGATTGCAGTGTTTTGAGCCAATGCAAATTATTGGGTGTTCTGTGCATGAGTGTCTTCACTCATTGCACATTAGCCATAAGAAAGCCATTCATTCCTTGCATTGTGGATCCTGGGGTTAGCATCTGATTTGCATTACACAAAAAGGCCATAAAGCCTTACAAGCACATGTACCAGCAGCACCCTTTCAAAGCTTGTGTTGGTGGAAGGCTTGGTGCTACCACATTTCTATAGCTCAGTTGTAAGGAACACAGGTTTATCTCTTGGAATTTCCAGCAAGTCTGGAGAAGACCTGTATCTGAAATTCTGGAGAGCTGGAAGTTTGCCTTATATTGAATCAGCGTTTTCGTCGTCTTATATTGGCTGGCAGCACTTCTTGAGATTTTGAGGAAGGAAAATTGTAGTTTGTTTTAACTGAAGAAGCAGATAGCACTTGAGCCTTTTTATTTATTTTGATGCAAATGGCTTATAGCCTGCTGTGCTTCAGTTGGAGCAATATTTAAATAAGCACAGAGGTCTGACTCAGTATAACATAGATACTGTTTTCCTAATACGGTTTTGATGGGATATTATGGGAATTCCAAATTGACCTCTGTAAAATTAGCCTGAATGTTCACAAAAATCTACTTTGCCTGCTGTGAAAATGTTAGCAGCTTAAAGAAACAGTAGTTCTCTTGGATCAGTCTTTTCCAGCTGAAGTGTTCTATTATATTGGAATCATAGTTTCAAGAACTGCTGTATTGACTGAGAATTTAGAACGTTGTAGTCTCAATTAACCTGGAATGACCATCTTGGGACAAGTTGACTATAATCCCATATTTGTTATGCTAGCAATATTTGTTATGCTAGCAATATTTATACAATATTGCTTCCTATATGGTATTGGTTCCTCTTTGATAACTTTCTAGACTGAATCATATCAGAAATTGAATTCTAAATATTATTTCAACGGAACTGAATTCCTACTATTGGCATGTTCATGGTTTGTACTTCTATTCTGCAATAAAATAAATTTCTTCATGAAGTCTTTGAATTGACTTCAATCCAGAAGTATCTGAACAATTTATTACATTAGTCCTCTGGTTTAAAGATATGGCTGTTTCCATTGCTTGCCAAGAGCCTAATCTCATTCAGATAGTCTTGAGTTTTCATCCAACCATCATGATTCTCTTGGGAAGTTGTTCAAATTGGCTACAAAAACAGGGAAAGCAGCATTGCAGTCTGGATCACACAAGCAAGAGGTTTTTGGAATAGAAACTATAGACATAAAAATAAGAGGAAATACATTCTAGTAGTGCACATAAACTCTTCTCTGAGATCCACAAAGATTGCAAAATTCAGAGAAAATAAGTAAAGTTAATGACCCTTTGTCCTTATTTCCAAATTAGGGAAAGCAGATAGCAGATAGTCACAATTCTGTTTTATTGATGTAATTAGCTATCTATTTGTTAACAGCCACTATCTATCTATTAACAACACCCTCCCAACAAAAGTTTGCATAGTCAAAGCTATGGTTTTCCCAGTTGCAATGTATGGCTGTGAAAGTTGGACCATAAGAAAGGCTGAGTGCCAAAGAATTGAGGCCTTTGAACTATGGTGCAGGAGAAGACTCCTGCATGTCCCTTGACATGCAGGCAAGGTAATCAAACCGGTCAGTCCTAGAGGAGATCAACCCTAACTGCTCTTTAGAAGGCCAGATCCTGAAGATGAAACTCAAATACTTTGGCCACCTAATGAAGGAAGGACTCACTGGAGAAGAGCCTAATGCTGGGAAAGATTGAGGGCAAAAGAAGAAGGGGACGACAGAGAATGAGGTGGCTGGATGGAGTCACTGAAACAGTAGGCGTGAGCTTAAATGGATTCCAGAGGATGGTAGAGGACAGAATGGCCTGGAGGAACATTGTCCATGGGGTCAGGATGGGTCGGACATGACTTTATAACTAACAACAACAACTTTTAACAGCCCAACCTATAAGTAGAACATATTTTAAAACATCCCAATCTGTTCTGTTGATATAAACACATGCAAGTATATATATTTTTACTTGTGTTTGAAGTGTTCTTTTTGTATTATATCATAACAAAATCATTTTTCAGTGCAAAGACAGTGGGGATAAATAAAAGTTATGACTATCTTGTCTTGATGTGAGTAAGAACCAAGATCCAGCTAATTTTCTAATATGCCTGGTTATGTGTAACAGAGCATAAAGCCTCTCTTTGTAAAGAGCTTTTCAAAGAAGATTGGGCATTGTCTAGTTATCCCTTTGTACAGTTGCCAGTGGCCACCTGACAACTTTGTAAATACATTAGCTCTGGGTCTGTTTTGTTTTTTTGCCCTTAATGAGGACATTGGCATGTTTATTTGACCTTTTCACATAAAGCCACCCCAGCAACATTGCAACTGCCCTATGAGGGAACTAAACAAGTATTTATCCTTTCTAATATTGTAAATTGGAACTTTAATTCAGCCATTTTAAAGGAGATAGAATGCCAGATATTCTACAATGTGATGTACTTGAACCATTGCCAGAAGTGAATGCTTAGAAAGTGTCTGGGTGAAGGAATTGTCCTGGAACACAATTCCAAATTAGTGAGGGACATAATATCAAATTATATCTTGCCAATACAAACAGAGAGGGAGATCACATAAAGGGAAGGAAAATTGTTCCAGTGGAATATTGCTGGTGCCAATCACACTAGCAAATTCTTCTGTAATTATGAAACTGTTGATACCCTGTATTTCCTCAAGCTGATGGTTGAAGTTAAAACAATAATTTGGTAATTAAAAGAATTACAGAAACAATTGTTTAAAAAGCTGCTCTAAAATGCACATGGGAAAATAAAAACTATACTCAGTTACTGAATATGGCAGCATTAAAATACTTCAGTAGGGTGGTAGTAACAAGTACCTCCAAAACCTGTAACAGAAGGATCCAGTATTTGGTGCTATCATTGTTGTCCTCAGGATCTAAAGCCAACTGACCAAACTAGGAATAAAATAATGAGGGGGCGGGGAGAGGTGGGGGGAGGGAGAGAAGAGACTTGCTTGAATAAAGAAGTGGGTTAGCAAGTACAGCCAATGGCTTAATCCCCAGCCATGAATGCTAGATTTGGCTTTCATCTACAGCCACAGATCTACAGCTGATTTAAACCAGATGAGGCTTTCTGTCAGCTTATTTTTGCCTGTGGGTGGGCTAAAAAAGTAGCAGGGTATAAGATCAACATTAGAATGTCAAACTGTGGATTGTGAATGGTCTTATTCGCAAGATTTTGAAATTCTTACTGATCTAATATAATTGTTTCCTGCTTATTTGCAATATACAGTTTAAAAAGAATGTTAGGTGTTAGGAAGATACCTCTAAAATCATTGGAAATCTTAATGGGGGTTGATAAGAAAGTGCCTTTAATTAAATTGGAAGTAGGTTCCCAAGAATAAAGGCACAAGAGACAAATATAGACTTTTTTTTTTACCTCCAGTTTTCTTATAATACACTCCAGTTGACTCAGTCAGCATTTTCAGTACTTTGGGGTCATTGGAATCCTAATCTCAATCAATTAGAAGGTGCCAAGTTGAAAAAGCCTGCACAAAAAGCCTTCATTTAGGCTGTTGGCATTGTATAAGTAAAGAAAAGCAAATTGCTGCATTCTTGTGGTGTCTTTCATGCTGTAACAAGTTCCTCTGCCCAAGGTCAGAAGCAGAAACAGCCAAGCTTCTGACATATTTGACTATCAGTGTTTTGCATTTTGTTCTCTGTAGTTTTATGTAATCAGTCTACAGAGTTCTTTGGTCAATGAGAGCTCCAAAATAATGAATAAATACAATGGAAAACCAGTAAGATTTCCTTCATTATAAGTAATATTGCCAGTGGCTTATTATTCTTTACATGTCTTCAATTTTCCAGTTTTTATGTCTATCTAGATTGGTTTGGGTAACTCATATGCTAGATCTGTGAGGTGGCACGGAGAGCCCCCTCTGTGGGCACGTGCGCCATCACCAGCTGCTCTTCTGGTTTCCGGCATGCACATGTGCACCAGCCAGCTGGTCTTTGCGGGTGCCGGAGCACCGGAAAACAGCCTGAAAACAGCCCGAAAAAAGACAAAAAACCAGGCCATTTTCAGGCTGGTTTTGGGCCACTTTTGGCGCCATTTTCAGGCCATTTTTTTTACCAGTTGGCCAGCGCACATGCACATGCCAGAATCTCAAAGACTAGCTAGCCGACGTGCACATGCATGCATGTTCCGGTTTGGGCACTTGGTGCCGAAAAGGTTCGCCATCACTGTGCTAGATGAATCTCCAAAAGAGAAGACATGCTTTGCACTAGATTGGTAAGTGGCAAGCATGCCATAAAGAACAAAGCATTAACTGAAGATTAGTCAGAACCTCAGTGTTAGAGTGTTGTTACATTTACACTATTTCCAATAATAGCATTACAAGGTAATTTTGGTAACAATAGTTTTTAAAGTAGCTTCTTATTTGCAGCCTACCAAAAACCTGATAGAGAAACAACCTAATTTTTCTCCCTCTTCAGAGAGGGTCTACTGGATAGAGAAAGATGCTTCTAAACGTGACTTTTAGAGTAAAAAAATTCACCAAGGTTTAAAAAGGGCACTGATATTTTTTGAATAGAAAATACTGTTTTTATTTCACATATTGTGCTGTTTTCCACCACTCTTTTAATTATTATTATTATTATTTACTTTATTCCTTAAATATGAAACTCAGTCAACTGAACATTCAAAAATGCATCACAAATACCATTGACTGGTGCTAATGTTTGATAAGGGTTTCTGCCAGCGTCCTAGGTATCAACCAAGTAGCTTCTTAAAATATACGATGTTTCAAGTAGTGCAGTTTTTTGCAATTCCGCTGGTGTTATTGCAGGAAGCTGCAATTTGTTGATGTATCTTTTAAAATTCTTGGACAAGATACCAAGTGCCCCAATTACAATGGGAATCACTGTTACATGTTTCATCCATAGCCGTGTAGTTTCGATGGCCAGGTTGCGATATTGTCGTGTCCCACTCCTCCGCTGACGGCCAGGTCAGGGAAATCCGAATCAGGCGTGCCTCTGCAGCTCTGCCAAAGTCCTAGCAAAGTTCTCAAGGCAGGCAGGAGATCAGAAAGTGACTTCAGCAAGATAAGGTAGACTTTGCTTGACTCAGAGAATGCCAGAAAGCAGATTCTTTATATAGGCCATGGGGTGTGGCTCCATGACTCAGCACTTATCCAGGCCTGCCCCTCCTTTCCTTCTGTTGACGCCGCCTATCAATTCTCCTGAAGTGAGGGTCACTCCAGTCTGCAGCTGTTGGTAATTGACCTTCCTCAGGCTCACATGCTGTGGGGGAGGGGGAGGGGTCTAATTGCTCCGTTTGCCTGGGCATGGAGCCAGGGCTGGGGGCTGGAGGCGCTTCTTCTTCCTCGGCCTGTCTGGGCATGGAGCCAGGGCTGGGGCCGGGAGGCATGCTAGGACATTCCTCAGTGTTCGGAAGCAGATAAGACGGGCCCGGCTGCGGGGAAAGCGGACGAGGCACAACAGATATTTCATGATTTTTTCCAGTTCTTTTTCTCCGACTCTGGCATCTCCTGGTACCGCGATGTCAATAAATTGTACATATCAGTTTTCGACAACTGTGATATCTGGCGTGTTGTGTTCCAAGTGACAGATGTCTGTATTCAAAAGTCTCACAAGATCTTCACCTTCTTATTTTCTATAACTTTTTCCACTTTATATTCCCATGACTTTTTGGATACAGGTAAGTCATATTTTTTACATAATGACCAGTGGATTAATTTAGCAACTCGGTCGTGTCTAGGTTTGAAATTATTGTGTGATTTTGCTGCATTCACATATTAAATGTGAAATAGTTTTGACCTTGTTGTTGCAAAGTCAGCAGTTTGGATTGTTGGTGGATTTTTATATCTTCGCTTTCATGGCATTAGTTTGTAGTGCTTGTTCTTGAGCAGCGAGTATTAAACCTTCCGTTTCTTTCTTGATAGTTCCCATCTTAAGCCATGCCCATGTCAAGTTGTCATCACATTTTTCTTCAATGTTTTTCAAGTGCTGTTCATGCAAAGCTTTGGTTTTCCATCTATTTAATCTGTCATCAGTGGTTTTTCCTTATATTCTGCCTTTGTTTCTATTGTTTTTATAATGTTCTCCGTTTTCACAGACTGCATCATTATTATTATTATTATTATTATTATTATTATTATTATTATTATTATTATTATTAAAATCCATTAAAAAGAGAAGAACAAAATAAGATCATAACGCATTCTGATAACAGTAGGAATCTTTTCTTTTGATGTGTTGTCCAAATCTCCCAAAGAAACTCAAAGATACTTCCAAATTCCTTTTCCCATCTCCTCTCTCTTTCTTTGTGATTTCACCCCTTATCCTTTAAAAGAATACATATTTGGGGAAAGAAATAATCTCTGTCAAATATACGGATCATATGACAAGTGCATGCGAAGTAGGGAACTTTACACTTCAATCCTGAATGACATATATTCTCTCCTATTACTTCTTCTTGCCAGGACCGGCTAGTTACATCTCCATTTGGGAGGTTTTCCTTTGCCTTTTGTTGCCAACAGAGGGACAAAAAGGCAGTTCCAAAGCAGATGAGCAACCTTGTAGATGGTACATCTTACTTTTATCCATCTTCTTTTTGAGAGACCTCTTGTGACTTGCCCTCAAACCTATCTTATGTCTAACTGGGCTATGTTAGATGGACACATCTAAGGAGATACATACTTGAAATATTTACTTGATATACTTCTTTACTTGATATCTCTTGATTTACTTGATATATTTCTCATGCAACCTTCATGGATCAGTGTAATACCTACAAAACAAAGACAAAATTTTGAAATCATAGAATGCTATACCTTCAAGCCAACTGACAATCTAACATTTTTTGATTTTCCATTCTTGACTATTTTCATCATAACTGGCATGTTGTCCAGTGAGCCATATTTTTGTGAAATCTTGTGTTTTCCATTAACATGACCCCATAAAAAGCTCCAACCCTGGTTTTGCTCCTGCAATGCTACGCTAGGGAGTTTAAGGTTCTCTTCTCCCTTTCCTTGATGGATTAGCTCCATCGCTTGCCTGCAGCCAAAAGTTCCAGCTGCTGTTTGTTCACCGATCCTGTTGGTTGGCATTTCTCATTGACGAGAAGTGCCAATCTCTTTGTCCACTTTCCTTGCCTCCCTCTCAGTAGAATACTGGCAAGCAGCTTCCTTGCACGGGGAAGGACAAATCTGTCTGATTAATTCTGCCCCTTTAATTCTAAATAAAGGTTGCTATGTTACTCTCAATTCTGAGGCCTGCCAGAGCACACACCATCCATAATGCCACAGCAGGCGGCTGGTGAATGGAGACTTTTTAAAATATGCCTCTCCTGCTGTGTTCTTGCTGTTAGCCAAGCCTTCTGGCTGTGTAGGAGGATGTTGGATATGATTTCATGAAACTGAGCTATAGTTGGTTAATTTTTAGGCTGAGCACTAGTTTCTTTTCTCTTAAGCTGGCACTTTGGCATGGGGTGGGGAAAGAGAAATTGGTGTGATTTGCATTTGTCTGCACACTGTCCTAACTTGTCCTCCAGAGCCAAAGTATGAACTAAAATGGAGTTGGTATACAAAATCATGAACTTTTTAAGCAGCAAAGCCTTACATAACATCACAAACACAACAATATATACTAGTAAGCACAGCGGTTTGCAAAAATCTATATATTAAATAGTGTTCTGTACAAAAGTCCTTATTTTTAGAAACATGTAGCTGAAAGAATAGTTATGATTTTTATAAAACGGTTATAAACCCTAAGGATGGGGAAATAAGAACGCAACAGCCCAACTGAAATGGAAGGCTCATCTTTATCTATTTGGTATCTGAATGAGGCATCTTTGTTAGAAATGTCCTTCATATTAAATTATTTTGTGCTGTAAATGTTTTTCTTTATAACAAAGGTTTTCTTTGATAGTGCTGAAATCCCTTTTAGTAGAAGATAGGGCTAAATAATACTACTTGTCTCACAAAGAGCAGAAAACTCTTTTTATAGCTGGACTCTCCTATGTTTTTATATTTGAGAAAGTGTCATGGCTGCCATTACAGACACCCATGCAAAGAAGAACTGCAGTGTTTTCTTTGACAAGAAATGAAACATCTATTTTCTGAAGGGCCAACTGGTGAGGCTAAAATAAAAGCAATTTGTCCAGGAACGTGAGCGTCTTTAAAATATTGTTTATTTGCACTGTTTTCTTATTTTGAACCTATAACATAACTCTGTAGACTGATTACATAAAACTACAGAGAATAAAAAGCAAAGCATTGATATTGATTGAAACATATAATATGGTGGGGAGGTATCTAAATTTTGGGAAGCACCTATACTGTAGCTATAGGAGGTATAAACAAATTAAAAGTTAACCCTTTGCTGCTGTCAGAAGTTCTGCATAAAATAAAACTGGATAAGAGAATTTCACAATATTGGACTATTTAGTCCTGACAATTTAGATTTCAGATTGCTTAATTCGTCTCTCTGTCCAGCAAATTCAGCTTGCTAAAGAATGTACTCTCATATTGACCCTCAGAATATACAACCAATTACTTTTATGACTTTTAAAACAGGAACATACCATATATTTTTATTTCAAAACCCTAGAGAGAGAACGGATAACTTAGTTGTCCATTATGCCACCTTCAGGTGCACGTCTATGTAAAAACATCCATATTATTAAGATTTTATTTTTCTCTGAAAATGTGTTTGTAGGTTAACTGATAGGCATAATTGCACACACAGTTAGCAAAAGTGAATCAAAGTAACATTACTACAAAAGTTTACACACATAAAATATATATATTTGAAAAAGCCATTAGAGCATTAGAGCAGGGGTGTCAAACTCAAGGCCCACGGAGGTCTGGCCTCAGGGTGCTTAGATCTGGCCTGTGGGGCTGGTCTGGAAAGAGCAAAGGACCAGCTTGCGGTGCCTCTGCTAGCAAAAATGGGGTGCGGGTGGGGCTCCCCCCCACAATAGCTTTTGGCTTCTGGAGTAGTTCAGGATGCCATCCATGCTCAAAATGGGGCCTCCGGAGTGGTCCAAGAGGCTGTCCAGGCCCAAAAGGGGCCTCTGGAGTACTGCAGGAGGTCGTCCTTGACTTAGAAGGTTATAAAAAAAGGGAGGAAAAGTAGAACATTTTACCTTTCAGGCTTGCAGGATTCTGCTACTAGCCTATGTCAATAATTTATAGTTCAAGTCTTCCTATGGAGACAGTTTCTTGATCTGGTCTCTCTCTCATAAGGTGATCAAGTAGATCACGTAAGTATTAAAATAACAAAATCTCAGAAATGTATGCCTCCCTATATTTGTAAGTTTGTAAAACCATGTCTGCAGAGATGCAGTTCCGTGTCATGCCCACCATGGCCACGCCCACCCCATACCTGGCCCTCCAAGGTCAAACCCAATCCTGATGTGGCCCTCAATGAAATTGAGTTTCACACCCCTGCATTAGAGAGAGAAAAAAATTCAACCGTAGGTCTCAACCAAATGATTGTGTAAACATTCATAAAATGCTAACTATGCTAATACTAATGCTAACTAACAATGTGTTTCTGAGTTTTACTTTACAATCACCATTAATAGAATGTAATTACATGCTATTATAATTGCATATTATTAGAATTTTAAGCTGAAAAACTGTAGCACTTTGGGGCAAATTAGAATAAGGTATTCCTAGCAATAACGCCCAATAGCATGCTTTTATGTACTTTTTTTTAAAAAAGGAAAGTTTTTTTCCAGTAATATAACATTCATTATTTAAAAGACTTTAGTGGATCCATAAAGAAATGCATTTGGCACAGTGCACAGTGGCGCAGTGGTTAGAGTGCAGTACTGCAGGCTACTTCTGCTGAGTGCCGGCTGTCTGGAATTTGGTAGTTCAGATCTCACCAGGCTCAGGGTTGACTCAGCCTTCCATCCTTCTGAAGTGGGTAAAATGAGGAATTCTTGAGGCCAATATGCTGACTGTGTAAACCTCTTAGAGAGGACAGTAAAGCACTGTAAAGTATATATAAGTTTTAAGTGCTATTGCTTTTGCTATATATAGCCACTTATGCCATAACTAGTTAGCCATATGTATACTCTCAAGGAAGGTATTTTATAGTTCCAATGAAGTGAGCTCCAGTCCATGAAAAATTGTGCTATAATAAATCAATTAGATTTAAAGTGCTACAAGACTCTCTGTTTTGTTGCAACAGATCAACACATTTGTTTCTCCACAGCTGCATATATGGACACTGCTTCTTGCATGACTTTATTCCAGCTTTGACTCAGCCTATCTATCCTGTGTCTTGCTACGATTTCTTGCACAAGTCAAATCAATAACAACATTTTTCTTAAAAAGTAATGTTTGTATTGCATCAGGAAGCAGCCTCTTAGCTATAGCTGTGTAAAAATACCCTAAAGTTCATCCATGCAGTATCTTTTATATTGTAAATAAAGAATATTTAAACATGTAATTTGGCTGGACTGCCAAACTGCCAAGTTGTTAAAATGAAATCCCTATTTTCAAGATTAGGAAAGAAAGACTGTAGCAGATAATCTGATGGACCTTTCTCCATCAGGCAAAAAAAAATTGACCTTTTCGTTGGTTCAGCCATACAGAAGCTTTCAGTTCATGACTTCTTAAATCAGAATCCCTTAAGGAATATGCATTGGTCAAGGAGTGAAATCCTGGATACAGTGACCACCTCATAACAACATGACCCTGAAGTGTAAGAGGTCACTTCTAGACAAAACATTTGCTAATTGTTTGTTGAAAATCCAAATCCTTTATAAAAAGACTAGCCATTCAAAATGCAGTAAGCAAACCCTGGCATTTGGAAAGCTGTGTTCTAAATTGGTAATCAGGTAGGAAAAGAATAAGCAAAGTGCTTAAAATCTAATCTGGTTATACCCAAAGTTCAATTCTCTTCAAAGAATGCAGCTTGATGCCAATCCAGCTTTTGTGAAATAAAATTACTGTTAGAAAAAATGAGAGAACTAGATATTTTGGCTTGATTACTTTTTATCATTTGATTGACAATTTTGTTCTAGTAATTATTATTATTGGACTTTTTTATTTTATATACATACATACATATATACACACACACACATACATACATACATACATACATGCAATGGCTTATTTTCTTCTATACATACATACATACATGCAATGTATTTTCTTCTATCCTTCAGATAGGCTGGTCTACAATTCTCTTCATATCCCGCCCCAGGCCCTCCACTATCATTCTGTCAAGACTATGTACATTTATTGGAATTTATGACTAATAAGACTGTTACTGCTAAGTCATTATAACTGAGCTTTTAAAAATAGTTTTTTAATTCATTTTCATGATTTTCTAACATTAATGAAAGCATTTAAGCAAAGACATTAAATTGTGCGAAGATTTTTGATGAAAAGATTTTATATGGTTTTGATGGTCTAGTGTAGGATAGAAAGTTGGGGATGGATCAGTAATTATTTTCTAGTTCCGATTAATTACTCTTCTCTTCTGGAATAAGTATAAAAATATAAATATACTGAAGGGAATTTTCTAGTACTGTAAAGTGCCTAGTACTATAAAGTACCTAGTACCCTTTAAACCAAAAATTCACACATAATAAGAAGACTTGCAGTCATGATTTCAGTACTGTCAGGACTTAATTACAGTGTACTGAAGGCATATTTTCTGCTTTCCTACTTCTTCAATCTTTTCTAAGATTTTGATTTATTACGAATTTATAATATTAAGCTTTTGAACTACCTCAATTGTGATGTTGTAGTTTAATAAAGGGATAAATGATGATCAGTTCCTCATGTGCTGTCATTCATTCACCCCATGTGCACTGGTAATTATCTCTTTCTTCTTCTTCTCTATGCAGCATATCAACGGCAGCCGGCCCCCACCTCACTTTGTGTATGATCCATCAATTTTTGCCTTCCGATCCCTGAGCACCTTGAAGCCTTTGAGCCCGATAGCTCCAGTTGAAGAACCATCATGTGCCTACTGAACGATGTACTCAAAAGTCTCAGGAATCATCATATCAATTAGCTGCCCCAGGGACATGGAGGGCACGTATTTTGAATAGGTACCAGGATCCTTGGTGCCAGGAGATTGGTGTCTTGTCTCTTGTCTGTTTTACATGCCATTATAATTTCTGAAGATTGTCAGAAAGGAAATGTATATGCATTGAGCAAGCTAGGCACATACGTTGCAATGCAATTATCAAGATACTATTGATTCACAGAAGGCAGGTTTCTTATAAATGGAGTGAGCACATTACCCTTATAATGATTTTCAGTGGGTGGTAGCACTTAGCCAGACTTGGCTTATTTCAGAAGCTAAATTGGGTAAGGTCTATTTGTAGAACCACTTGGGCAGTCCAAAGTTATTAAACGGATTGGTAAATAGGAAAGAAATCCCAATCCACACTGGGGGAAGGACATCGCAAACCAATTCCATAACATCACCAAGAAAACAGCATGGATGAAGTCCTAGGAGTTGAGCTCAGCTTGAGGGCATCTTCACAATATATTATAAATGAGCAACTGCTCATGAAAGACCAAGTTGTAAGCTGCTTTCTTGTTCTTTATCTAATAGAATCATTCCCTCTATGTAGGAATGTTCAGTAGACTAGGATTTATCCAGGAATTGGAAGGATCTCTGCTTTTAGTATGAGTCTGAAAGACTAGAAATATATGTTCTTCATCTCCCAGGGTAGGTAAACCTATTTGGTTTTGTGCTACCAAGATATAAGGATAGAGCAAGAAGCTATGCAGCATCTGAATTGCTTTGAAATTAGTAGAGTATGAAGTTAAAGAGAAAGCTATGTATTTTGTTCAGCACAAATAGAATTAGAGCTCTACAGAGCCATAGGATATTCTATAACTGGATAGATATTTGCAGGTAGAAGAATAAATGAGAAGTTATAATTTGCTTTGATGTGTCTGGACATCCTTTATAAAACCATGTGAATGTCACTTGATCTCTTAACGAAGTTGGAATGAATACTGCAATGATTGGTTTGCACATCCAATAACATGCCTTATAGCACCCACATTGTAAATAACTTCTAGTCATATGAGATGGTAACACAGAAGGCATTGCTTTTGATGCATAACACATTGGTTTAGGTGGATGCTATGTCAGACATACATATGTGGGAGGAAATCCTTTACAGGTATTTGCATCATGATCTGTCTTTTTAATTTTGGTTTTTTTTGCTGGTAAGAGTAATGGGCAAAGCAGAAAAAAGACATTTTTTAATAAGAGTGACCTTTACAGAAGCACCCATGTACTTCAAGCTCAGTTCTTCTCCTCACCTTGGTGGTAGTTTCTGCTTTGCATTGACATCTTAGATACCAATTATTCATGTAATCAGTTGGCCCAATTATTCAGGTTTTTGGGCTAATCCAGTGAAGCCTATAGTGTATTCTGAGGTTTAGGAAAGTAAGTTTTAACAATGTGCTATATTGTCTTCTCTATATATGTCAACAACATTTCAGTCTCGACTTGTATACTAACCATATGAAGAACAATCTAGAAAACACTCCTATGTCATGTATTTTTTAATTAAAGAATATTGGAAACTATAACTTGACCACTGTTTGGAAAAGTTTCCTGCTGTCTTCTGCAATTAAAAAAGTAGACTATAGGAGTTGAAGATGGCTCAAATGGTGGGAAAATAGCCAACAGCTCAGAGATTCTTTTTATCATTGGAATCTTAAGGCCAGAAGCTTCCTCGTCAGAATGAATTAACTCAGCTTCTTTTAATCCTAGCTGTAAATATGTTGGGTTTATAAAACCTGGTGACAAAAGCATAAGAATAAAGGAATACATGAATTATTTCTTTGCTATTTAAGAAGAAATCAGGGATGGATGGGCACAAACCTTCTTAAACCACTACCAATTAAATAAGATGATATTCTTAATTGGTTTATTGACAACAAGGTCAAAATTGACATGCAACAAAATAGTTTGTTTTTCAAAGCAATTGTTCTTTTCTTCTTCTTGAAGGAGCGGGAGGTTCCCTTTTATCTTCTAATCCTAAAGATGATTGTTTTTATAGGTCAGTGCACATGTTGAGAATCTATAATCCCAAAGGATTTGGCCTTCCTATAGTAATGATAAGGGCAAACATAATGTGAGTTTGCTGTTTTGACAGATTAGACTTGACCTACAAACCTCCAGCACCTGTCATGGTCAGGAAAATTTGGAATGTGTTTTCATGCATATAAAGCTGCCCTTGTTTATTCCATAGATACTGCAGAATTTTTTTTGGGGGGTGGGGGGGTTGCTGATTGATCTAGAAGATATTGTTATGATACTCCTAAGATGAAGGTCTGGAAATGGAGATGACTGCTGATGAAGTGCTTCTCTTTAATACTTTTTGTAACATTTCTCTGTCTTTGGTTTTTAATGAGGAAAAATAAAATTATATTTTAACTGCTGTTATTGTTCCTCCTGCTTGCTCTCCCTTTACTCTGACTGAACTCTAAATTCAAAGCATTTTAATGTTATAATTGTATAGCAGACTTACGGGACCGCCTGCTGCTACCGGTGGCCTCCCATCGACCAGTGCGCTCCCATAGGGAGGATCTCCTCAGGGTGCCGTCGGCCAGACAATGTCGGCTGGCGACCCCCAGGGGCAGGGCCTTCTCTGTGGGGGCTCCAGCCCTCTGGAACGAGCTACCTTCAGGGATATACCAACTCCCTGACCTCCGGACCTTCCGTCGCGAGTTGAAGACGTTTTTGTTCCATCGCGCAGGACTGGCTTAATAATTTTTAATGGGGGTTTTATTGGATTTTTACAGTTCTTAGCCAAATTTGAATTATTTATTTATTTATTTATTTATTTATTTATTTATTTATTCATTTATTTATTTATTTATTTATTTTTCATACTTTTATACCACCCTACCTCCCTAGGGACTCAGGGCGGTGTACAGCCATATAAAAACACATAAATATATAAAGTAAAACATTAATCTAAAAAACTTATTATATAGGCCGAATATTTAAAATAGAAATATAAATAATAAAACCCGATTTAAAACCAAATTTAAAATTTAAACATTTAAAATTTAAAAAAATCTAGTCCATTAGTCTTTTAATATTTGTTTTTAATTTTTGTATTTGTTATTTTATCTGGCTGTAAACCACCCTGAGTCCTTTGGGAGAAGGGCGGTATAGAAATTAAAATAATAAATAAATAAATAAATAAAATATTTTTATCCCTCAAGAAGAAAACACGAAGTTACTTAACTGGAATCTCTTGTGCAAATTTAGGAAAATTATGTAGGGATGAATTTTGCAACCTTAGCTCAAATAGAAAAACAGATTCTTGTCTGTCCCACAGTTTAGTTAGATCCTTTCCTAGCCACCTTTATATGAACAATAATCTTTCTCCTACCACCACTGAAAAATGAATGAGAATTACAACCTTAACATAACTGCATTTGTAGTCTTTCAACAAAATCCTGAGATCATAGTAAGTGAATGAATTTTGCAGTGTCCCTATGTAGCAAGATATTTATGGGACCTGATGGAGGCTACTTTGTGGTGAAGAATATTATAGGGAATATTTTTGCTAAGAAAGCTATATTGACAGGGAGGCAGCAGCAGCAGATATCAAACAAGGGATTTTTAATTGATTTTATTTACTGTTTTATATACTACCCACTTTGGATATTCTAGAAGTTTATAGTGGATACTATATAAGCATAGATGTATAAAACACAGTCACAACTTCATTGACCAGCTAATATTTTTTTTCTTCCTAGATTTCCTGCAAGTGCAGGGTCCACTTTTGTTGTTCTTGTTGATCAACTGATTGTTGATTCATTGGTTTCAACAGAATTGACAATTGGCTTGTGACCTGAGTCGGAACTCATGGGCTGAGAGAAAGTGACTGGCCTAAAGTCACCCAGCCAGCTTTCATGCCTACGGTAGGACTAGAGCCGATTGTCTCCTGGTTTGTAGCCTGGTACCTTAACCACTACACCAAACTGGCTAGTTCATAGCCCATAAAATTAAAAGCAAGTGGGACAAAAAAGACAACACAGCACATCCATCTATTGACTTGATGTTTGCTGGAAGAAGATGACTTCCTCTCCTAGTACGTTAGAAGCCTCTACCCTTTTCACAGACAGTGAGACCCTCAGTGTCACTTCTTGGGAAGAATGCAATACCAGTCTGTATCCAATCAGCAAAGTTTTTGTAAATAATGTCATAGGGACTGAATCCCATAGGGCTGTGTATTCGAAAATTAGCACACCGAGTTGTGCCTATCAAGTAATTGACAGTGCAGCAACCAGAACTAGTGCTATATTGCTAAATCTCATGCATTCTGGTTCAGTTACATTTTCTGAGTCATCATTACCACTTTTTGCTCTGCTGTCATCTAGTGGAATTCAAAATGGTATTCATAAAATTCCCAGGAAATGACCAAATCCCAATTTGCTTAGTTTCAAATGTGGCTATAGCTTGGCATTACATGTTCCATTCAAGCTGAGGAAAGTTGTCTTGGATTATTGAGGTTGCCCTAGTAATACTAACTTGACACAGCTGGCTAAAAGTTTGAGTTTGTGGTTGAACAGCCAAGAGCAGTTTTTATAACTTGACTGAATCCTCATCCTGTTGTTTCTTGACTAGAATAATGCAGGTGTTTCCCCTTAAAAATGAAAGCAGACTATTTAATTTCTAACATACACAGAGAGATACTCAAAGAAGCAGCTATGTTTTTCAAAAATCCACATGAGCCTTGGTGAGATGGACTTCAGTACCCAAAATGTCCTAGATAAGATTGCTCAGGTTTTTTTCACTGTCTCCACCAACAATATCATGTGGTTAAATTGGTAAGTACTGGTAATATACACTTTAGTGCAGAGGCAAGCAATCTGGAGATCTCAAATGTTTTGACTTAAACTTTCATCTGTTCCAGGTACTATGGTTTGTAGAATTTGCATATGAGACATCCTTTTCTTGTGTATGAAACTAGTATCACAGCAGGCACTAAGTAGAAAATAGGCACATAGGAATTGGAAATTATCAAAATAGATGGGCAAACTGAATTCTTCTGAGGTTCTTGGAAGACAACAGGGTACAAATTATGTGTTCAACAATTTGCGAAACTTTATGCGGGTACAATAAATACATGTAAGAATCAATCCCATATTTCTTGAATTGTTTCTATGAATTGCTTCAATATGAAGGTACATTTTTCATAGCTACATCCACGTAAAACACAAGAAGTGTGCGAGTGTATATATTGAACAGCAGTGGTGAAATCCAAAATTTTTTACTACCGGTTCTGTGGGCGTGGTTTGGTGGGCATGGCAGGAGAAGGATACTGCAAAATCTATATTCCCACTGCACTCCAGGGGAAGGATACTGCAAAATCCCCATTCCCTCCCCACTCTGGGGACAGCCAGAGGTGGTATTTGCCGGTTCTCCAAACTACTCAAAATTTCCACTACCGGTTCTCCAAATTGCTCAAAGTTTCTTCACCCCTGCTGTACAGTCTAATATCTTGTACAAGGCCAAGTGTTCTTTAAGGTAGAAGAGATAAATCAGGATAGGAAACAGATACCATCTTTTAGGCTGTCAAATAAGGTATATGCTTATCTTCCTCAAGAAGATGTAGTATCCAGTCTTGCCAAGGAATTTTAATTTGAAAGCCTTTCTGAATAGTCAGTTCCTATGATTATGTGGCACTGAGAAAGGCTCACCATACCATGAAAAGCTTACAAACCTACCAGGAGTATTCAATTCAATTCTTTTTAATAAACTCTGGGATAACACAACTTCTGAAACTCCAAGCTCTTTGATAACCTACAACTTCTGAAGACAAGCCATTCCAGAAGTTGTGGGTGCTCCATCACTGGAGTCTTTTGACAGGAGATGGACAGCCACTTGTCTGGAATGGTATAGCGTCTCCTGCTTGAACAGTAGGATGAACTAGAAGACTGCTAAGGTCCCTTCCAAATCTGTTATTCTGTTATAAACCAGTCAGCCTTATATATGCGCTGAATAGGCAACATCCTTGAAATCAAAGATCACTTGTAACACTTCTATACTGAGAGTGTATTTCTGTCTCCTGCTCTTATTGTTGTGGTCTCTCTTAATGAATTCCCGCCTGCATTCACTGTATAACTCAAAACCCATGTGGGGGCCCTGTTTTGTTTCTTTCATGTAGAACTACTAATCAAGCCAATTATGCTCCTGGCTTGAGAGCAAGTCATTTTAGCAGTTATACCAACAATAGAAAGTTGCTGTTTTTTTCCCCCTGGGGTTATTAGCATGTCCAAGCCTTCATGTCCTTGGAATTTGATATACAATAGCAGCCCAGCCCAAATGCACTACCAGGCACAAAGTAAATGCCCAGCTGCACCTATTGCCCTGGCACAATAGTTTCTCTCCCCCTGAGATGCCATAAATGTTAACTCAGACTTTCCAATTTTCTCTTATTTAATTTGAGGTTTTCCTTAGTTACCTTTCTACTGATGACTGACCATGTTTATCTGCCCCTTGTCATTCCTGGCAAACCTCTTCTTAAAATGTTTCTTGCTAAGCTGCAACTTGTTTAACAATGCTTTGTTAATAAATACAGCAAAGCGATAAGCCACAATTGGCTGGGTTTCTGCAACATTCTAGACCTGCCATGTGACTTAGTTGGACTTAGAAGTCTCAGAATTACTGATGAGCTCTCTATTTAGTTGTGTAAATATGGATATGTAGAAGAAGAAAAAAACCACTGGGAAGCTGAAATATAAGGACTGTGGTATCAAAATACTTCATCTTTCATCCAGCCTTTCTCAATTTGATGGTGGAATTTGTTTTATAATTTTACCCCCAAAGAGATAAATATAGTACAAAGAGCCATGGTAGCGCAGTGCTTAGAATACAGTATTGTGGGCTAACTCATTGCTCACTGCCAGGAGTTCGATTCTGACCTGTTGAAGGTTGACTGAAACTTCCATCCTTCTAAGGTCGGTAAAATGAGGACCCAGATTGTTGGAGCAATGTGCTGAAACTGTAAACTGCTTAGATAGGGCTGTAAAGCACTATGAAACGGTATATAAGTGCTATTGCTATTACTATTCTCATAATGGGGACTACGTTCTTTCTGTTACTTCTATATGCAGTATATAAAAGCCAAATACCACCCACTCATCACAAAATCTCCAGAACGGTAAAGCCTACAAACTTGAAATTTGAAATATGTTCCTCTTGGCTTCTAGATGCTCGCTAAGAAAGGATGTTTCGAAATGACCCTCAGATCATTAGTATTTCATATACAGTATTATATTCACACCAGTGGTGGATTGCCCCCGGTTTGGACTGGTTCTATAGAACCGATAATAAAACTGGTGGGAGGCTCCACTCACCTGACCCAGATGTCATCATAGGCAATCTGCGCATGTGCAGAAGAATTGATAGATTATGTGCCATCAAGTTGTTTTTGACTCCTTGTGACCACATAGATAATCTAAAGCATAAATCCATAATCTAAAGCAGGGGTCTCCAACCTTGGCAACTTTAAGACTTGTGGACTTCAACTCCCAGAATCCCTCAGCAGCAAAGCTGGCTGAGGAATTCTGGGAGTTGAAGTCTACAAGCCTTAAAGTTGCCAAGGTTGGAGACCCCTGATCTAAAGCATACTGTGAATAAATGGAGTAAAGGCAGGTGACCTTCTGGGGTTACTGATACATTTGGTGTTTCAGAACAGTAGTCCACAACCTTTCTGGGTTGGTGACTCAGCTGGGGAAAGGGAAAGGGGACGAGGGGAACTCGGTGCGCATGCGTGCAGCTCAACTTTCATGAGTAGTGGCCGGCACATATGTGCGCAAGTGTCTGGCGGCCCACTGCTCACACAAATTGAGCTGCACCTGCATGCACATGCACTCTTGCCAGCCACTTGCATGGCCCAGTTCTGAATAGGCCATGATCCGGTAGTGGGCCATGGCCTGGGAGTTTGGGGACCCCTAGCCTAACACCTTAACCACTGCACCAGAGATGATGCTACATAGGGTGTTTTATTTTCCAGTATCTCCCCCACACACACATACACACATACACACACAAATTAGAAGTTTGATTGTGTAGAGAATCAGGGAGATAACCTTGAGAGAAATGTGCAAGAAAAGTTATGAGGTAAAACATTTTTTAAGTCCTGCCGAACAAGATAATATTTGGAAGTAGATCAGGCAAACACTTTCCTGATTCACTGGGATATAAAAGGGAGAGGAGATAAAGCACAATCAGGACTGCAACATTTTTATCTCAATAAAGTATAGTCTTAGTCTTCAAGTAGAATCATTTTCCTGATCTGGTCTACTTTGCACTGGCGCTGGCAAGTTGAGAGGCAGCCTGATGAACAGCAAAAGAACATCTGATTGCCTACAGAGACAACACTGCCTCTCTCTAAGACACAGAAATAGATTTTTCAACAGGGAACAACATTTTAGGAATTTGAAAGGTGGTTTCTACCCAATGTTAAATATAAACTGTGTATTATGAAGACGAGTCAAGTGCAACAGTTGGCTTCTCATATAGGAATTGCTTCCAGCTACTCTCTCTCAGTCTGAACCACTTCGTGTTCTTCCAGTTGCCTGCAAATATTGGACGGAAGCTTTTGACAATTTCAGAAAAAGCATGATTGCCTTTATCTCTGGTTTTTCTCCTCAGGTTGGAATCTCCTTTAAAAGATTTAAAAGAATCTTACCTTATGGCAAGATGGGCGGCAAATTTAATAAATAAATAAAATTTTCTGATGATTATATTGACATAGGAGTGAGCCGAAGAGGACTTCTTATGATTATGGCTCCCAAGTCTGGATTCTCACAAATGTCAGTAGAGATCACTGACACACGTTGAGGGAGAATCTAACTTGCCACCTGTTGCAAGTATTTTAGTCTTAAACAACTAATAGATTTAAACTTAATGTCAACCGCTTTAATCTAGATTGCAGAAAATATGACTTCTGTAACAGAATCATCAGTGCTTGGAATACTTTACCTGACTCTGTGGTCTCTTCTCATAATCCTAAAAGCTTTAACCAAAAACTTTCTACTATTGACCTCACCCCATTCCTAAGAGGACCATAAGGGGCGTGCATAAGCGCACAAACGTGCCTACTGTTCCTGTCCTATTGTTTTTTTTCTTTTCTTCTTCCTATATATATATATATATGCTTATACCTCCTATATTTACTCATATATGTGTTTATATACTATATAATCTTTTTGTATGATACCTACATATATTGTTGTGACAAAATAAATAAATAAATAAATAAATAAATAAATAAATAAATAAATAAATAAATAAATAAATAAATAAATAAATAAATAAATAAAAAACAATCAACTAAGATTTTGACTCGAAGGATTGTCCTGAAAAACCAGTCTCTATGCTCTGAATTGAAATCAGCTGATTTGAATTCGGAGATCATGGTGAGTGCTCAGGCTATAAAGAAAACAGATCTCACTGTTCAATTCCAAAAACCTATATGAGCAATCACTAGTTATTACTGATTTTTATAAAATCACCAGCCACTGCCAATGTTATTGGAATAACATCAGCACATCTGGTTAGTGTTAGGATGGGGAAGCCATCAGGAAGGCTTTGACTTAACAGTAACAGAGTTGGTAGATTAGATTGGGAAAACAAAGATCATCTGAATAGAAGACAGGAGCAAACCAGTTATGTGTTGTCAAGAATGTTATATAGGTTGGTATCTGTGGTCACCAGGAGTTGAATTTCATTTGAGGGCATCTCCAGGGACTTTTATTTATTGGGGAGGAGTGGGTATTGATCTCTGATTCTCATATACAGAATGCACAGTGTCCTTCCTGATGGGTTTTTTAAAATATTCCTGATGTACAATTATAATGGCAAAGAAATCCATTATGGGAACCCCATGCACAGAATCTACACACATACAAACACACACACTTTTGGCTGTGTAGGATTAAATAGAATAGAATTCTTTATTGGCCAAGTGTGATTGGACACACAAGGAATTTTTCTTGGTGCATACGCTCTCAGTGTACATAAAAGAAAAGATATGTTCGTCAAGAATCATAAGGTACAATACTTAATGATAATCATAGGGTACAAATAAGCAATCAAATCACATTAGGAAAAAGCAGTAAGCAGTTACTTTGAAGTCTGGATTGTTGTGCTATGCATGAGGTTGGATTAAAAGACCTCTAAAACCTCTTCAAATTCTATGATGCTATGACCACCCCCACCCCCACCACCTGTATTTTGGGATGGGGAAGAACCCATAGCAACTGAGCCGAAATAAAATGCTATTTTTTAGTAATAACGTTTATTGGAGATGTGACTGGCTGCAGTTTTCTATCACATCCTGCTGCAGGGTGTTTTGCATCCTTTCTCCATCTGGTGTCTTCTTCATGTGTTGGATGCAATGCCCATCTCGGACCATGCTATGTCCATGGAGGTGATGAGACCTGTAATCTATTGTTGTGTCTGGCCTGGCTGGTGGTTTCTATAAGGAAGTCACTCCTAGCTTTTCTTGAGCAAAACTTCAACTTTCAGCTATTGGAAGATAGCTGAGTTTCTTGAAGTGCCAGATAAATTTCTTGCTGGGTCAATGTGCCAGGTGCCTTTTAAAAGGGTTAGAAAAAAGCGAAGGTGAAAAGGGCTAAAGAATGGGTGGGGGGGAGGAAAAATCCATCCTGGACTCAGAGCCAGATTTATGGTTTCGGGGAGGATGGCAGGGAAGGTGAAGCAAAATCTGTTCCTTAGCAGGGAAACCAACACCCATTCCTGGGAGCAGGCATGTCTGGATTTTGGCCCCAAGAGTTTGGCTGTATTCCATTAACATGGTGTGCATTGACTGGAAACAAGGGTGAGGTATTCCCGAAATGAAGCCAAAGCTTTATTTTGTAAGGTTAGCTGAGGCTAAATTAAGTTCAGAAAGAATTAAAAACTGAAGCATATCAGGAACTATCTGCTTCAAAAAAAAAATAGCTTGCCGATGATAGTTGCAGAGTTCTTTATGACAGAGGTGGCAGGTTAAAAAGGGCTCCCAAAAGTACTCAGGGTTTGATTTGGTTTGGTTTTTATTGGGAGGTGTTGTCCAAGAATCCGCTCTGAATGCAGTGCCAAAGTATGGAGGCTTTTCTGCTGGAAATGGGCATCTGACTCCCTGTTGTGTGTTGAAAAATTGTGTAAGTATTTCACTCATGAAGTTTTCACTTTTATCAAGCATGGTATTATGCAAAACATAATTCAAGCCTATTTACTTTATTCTTTCTTCAAGGAAGTTACTCATTTCAAGTGAATTAGTTATTTAAAAAAAAAAAGATTCCGAGAGCTATTGAATTTTTTGGAGTATAAGACGCACCCCCCCCCAAAAAAGGGTGAAAATTTGGGTATGTCTTACACACCAAATGTAGCTCCGCCCATCTGCCGGAAAATGGGGTGCTTGGAGACAGCAGTAGGCTATGGTAATTCCTGCAGCCTGAAACAGCTGTTCTTTGGGAGGCCGATCCAACTGACAATCAGCTGCTTGTGCTAATCAGGCTGTGCTGAAGCTGAAGCTGAAACGGACTGTTTGCTTCAAGGAGGCAAATTGCTGGGAGGCAGAGGCAGATTTTTTTTTCTTTTTTTCCTCCCCCAAAAAGGTAGGTGTGTCTTATAGTCCGGAGCATCTTATACTCTGAAAAATACGGTATATCTGTCTTCATTTTGCACAAATGAAAATCCAAGCATTTTGTGTTCCTGGCAAAGGGGCTTCTTCCGCTTGGAGATTTGATGTTCAGAGCAAGCAATGGGATTTCTATGGGAAGGGAAGAATAGGCAACCAGCCCCATCAACTGGATGGTGCCCAGAGCAGAAGGTATAATGAAGTATGCTGGAGAAGATAGGAACGAGGTGAAATAGTTACTTCTCATCTTATGGACAAATGACTGCATGTACCAAACAGCCTGCTTCTTCCCATTGCTTTTCCTGGGAAGAGTCTAGGACCCACAGCAGGAGCCAGGGAGTTCAGTAATGGCATTTCCAAATGTAAGAACAAATCGCAGCAGCATCTCATCGGGAAGTGTGATGGCTCACGAGGCTAGAACGTAGGGCTGACGATTGTCAGGCTCACATTCAAGACTCTGTTGCTGCTGCAGGACCTGTCACATGCCAAGCTCTTGTCATATGCTCAAGCTCCTGACGACCCAGCAGTTCAAAAGCAGGCAACCATGAGTAGATGGATGGGTACCACTTTGGTGGGCAACTTAATGGGGACATGAAAGGAATCCCCAACTGGACATCCCCCAGGCAGTGGTGATTTCACTGTTCAATCCTTTCAACCTGGAAATTTCAACCTGACACGAATGTAGCAGTAATAGCAGTATGAACATCCCTGATCTGTTTTTGTCCTCAAGTTTCTAAGTGTAGTGGCTTTAAAATATGAGTGCAAACTTGCAAGTGTTCTATCTGATCCCTTACAAGCCCATTACAGATGACCACTTAGCCTCCATTTGAAAATCTGAAGTGAAGATGAATTCACCATTTCTTTCAATTTATTCATTACCTGTTTCAAATTGTGAAGCCCAAAACTGGACACAGTAGTCCAGATTGGGCCTGAACAGAACAAGGTACTACTTCCCATGATTTTTTGGATTGTATATAACTGTTAATGCACTCCAAAATAGCATTTACCTTTTAAGGAGCTGATTAATATCATTGAATCAGAAGAACCCAGAACATTTTCATCTTACTACTGCCAGGTCAGGACTTCTCCATCTTACAGTTTTGCCTTTCATTTTTTCTTACCCCAACGCAGAACATTACATTTTTCCTGTTTAATGTCATCCTGTTCATTTCAGCTGACTTCTCAAACCTGTCTAGATCTTTTTGAATCTTCTCTCTTTCAAATCTGGCTAATCATTCCTCCTAGCTTTGTATAATATGGACAGAACTTAATAATTCCCTCCAAGATGAAGGGGGATGGGTGGGATTAATGAGCAAGTGTTGAGTGCGGTCATTCATCCAGTTGTGAGTCCATTTAGCAGACACATCATCTACCCTATATTTCACCATATTACGATGAAAAAATGTCATGGCATACTATATTAAAAGTTTAGTGTAGGTCTACATTCATTATATCTATATCATTATATCCTTGCTCTACTAACCTGGTTTGCAATGTTATTAAAGATAAGAAATAGAGAGAAGGAATCTGGTTTAATTTGTTTGTGATCATGTTACAATCAAATTAATTGTTATTAATTGTCACATGCCTATTTAAGGGAACATAAACATGCTGTTTATAGTAATATTTTACACTGCACTTGGAGACCACACTTGGAATACTACACCCAGTTCTGGTGACGAAGATACGAAAAAGATGTTGAGACCCAAACTCCCAGAATTCCTGCTGTAGAATAGGAATACCTTGTCTGAAGAGTCCCAATAACATCGTTCAGTGTCTCCTGATGGTCAGTGTAACAGAAAACCCTACTTTCAAAGTGGCTGCTGATTCCAGCACACCAGCATCAGAGGTGGTATTCACCAGGTTCTGACCAGTTCTGGAGAACTGGTAGCGGAAATTTTGAGTCGTTCGGAGAACCAGTAAATACCACATCTGACTGGCCCCGCCCCCATCTATTCTCTGCCTCCCGAGTCCCAGGTGATCTGGAGGAAATGGGGATTTTTTTTCCCCCTGGAGTGGGGAGGGAATGGAGATTTTACAATATCCTTCCCCTGCCATACGCACCAAGCCATGCCATGCCACGCCCACCAAGCCATGCCCACAGAACCGATAGTAAAAAAAATTTGAATCCCACCACTGACCAGCGCACCAGTGAAATAGTGATGACGAAGCCAATTGCATCCTAAGATCTGCCCTGAAGGACACAAGAATGATTCATGAAGCAGGCCACCACATCCTCGCTTGCTGGAGGCAAGGGGTTGGTAGCGACATGAATTTTGTTGACAAGCCTTAACTTCGTAACTGAAATAGTGGCACCAAGGAAGGTCAAATTTCTCATGCAATGTACATTTTTCAAACTACAAAACCCATTACGTAAAGCTCTGAAACTTGATTTGTTTGCAAATATTCTCTGCTACCCTTGAGCATGCACCAGGCAAATGAATGTACTGTATTCTCTGTTGCACCTTTATGCCACACATTCCATGCTCCTCTGACAAGCTCAGGGGAGGGGGTGAATGTGAATGACTCCTATTTCATAAGAGTAGGAAAGAAGGTTAGAAAGGGAGGAAGGAATGAAGGAGTGGGGGGGAAGGAAGGAAAAGTAGAGAAGGAGGAAAGGAGGAAAGAGGAAAATAAAAAAGGATAGAAGAAGGGAGGGAAGAGAAAGAGAGGAGAGGAGAAGAAGAATTGTTTTAAAACAAGGGAGATGAAATGGTAGAAAGGCAACCCCGAGAATGTTCAAATTTATTAGGATGAAGAACGAATTAATATGAAAGTTAAAAGGGAATATATATGATTAACAGTGGATAAGATAAGATAAGATAACTAATTGAAATAATGTTAAGAAACTAGGAGTTGAGGGCAGATGGTGATGCTGTTAATATAATAAGCATGGAAGTATTAAGATAAGATAAAAAAGTATGGAAAAAGAATATTTTGGCAAAAATGGTAACTATTTAAAATGAAATTGGATATGATACGTTGTATAAGATATGATACGGTCAATACTCTGTTCATAAAATATGTGTGTGTGTGTGTGCGAAAGAAAAAAGTCAATAAAACTTGATTAAAAAAAATGACTCCTATTTCAGATTAGGATCCTGCTGGCTAGTGACTAGTGGCTGTCTGGATTGTTGCAGCCTAGACATGGGATGCCTACATAAGGCCAAATTGCTCATGCATTCACCTCTCTATTTATTCAGGTGATGCCAATCTAATACTTACTCATATGGGTGGGAGTTAATTTCATTGTAGAGTTGGGAGGTGGAATTGCATTGTCTTTTAAGGATTTCTTTCCAATATTGATTTTTTAAAAACACTCGGTAGGGAAAGTGTTTTTCCTTTACATAACAAAAACGTCTAGGACAAGGGTGTCCAAACCTGGCAACTTTAAGACTTGTGGACTTCAACTCCCAGAATTCCTCAGCCAGCTTTGCTGGGAGTTGAAGTCCACAAGTCTTAAAGTTGCCAAGTTTGGACACCCCTGGTCTAGGATGTGGGGAAGTTGCTTGTCTGAGGGGAAATCTTGCCCCTTCACCATTTTTTCTGGCCTAGGACAAAAGGCCCTTTCACACAATAAATGAAAACCTGAGCATACTGAGGCTTTGTGAGATAATCACACTAGACCCTTAGCTTCTCCTCAGTGGCAATCATATGATGTCTGCAAGTAACTGAAGGGGTGTGCATGAATCCCAGCTGCCCAGCAACCTCTCTTTTATGCTTGGGTGTAATCTCTAGCAGAAGACCACGGGGACTTGAGGAAATGCAAAGTTTAACTTTTCTTTTTCAAAAACCCCAGAGGCTCTTCATCACTTAACAAGAGAGAGTTCAATAAGCTTTCCTATATAAGCTGCAAATGAAAGGAATGTGTAGCCTCTGAATAACTACAAAAGAAAGAAACCAAGGAAAAAGAAGTTTGTAAATTGTTTGAACATGGGAGACGTAGGAAAAAAGAAGTGCATGAATGTGACAGACTGACGCTAGAACTGGAAAATAAAGGAGAGACAGAATACTATGAGATTTGGAATAGATTTTATCAATGGTTAGATTTAAGGAATAGAAGTCGGAATGGATAAGAACAAGGATGTGTAAATGGAAACAAGAGGCAATATTTGTAATATAGTATGTAAGTGTAGAGGCTAAGTACCCTGTTTCCCCCTAAATCAGACATCCCCTGATAATAAACCCAATTGGGCTTTTGAGCGCATGGCAATAAGGCCAAGTACTTATTTCAGGCTTCACAAAAATATAAGACAGGGTCTTATTTTCAGGGAAACACGGTATGTGTATATAATTAGTAAGTAGTAATGTATATTGAATACATAAGAGACTTGTGTTATACTTTGTATGGTGGCGATATCACCAAGACGGTTCCATCATGTACAATTTTTTTTACCGATAAAGGTTTTAAAAAAAGAAAAAGGAAAAAGGAAAAAGAGGTACATGGCCTATAGCTAATTCCATTTCAGTCATTCAGTGGCCAGATCCCCACAACTGTAGAAAGCTGGAATAATAGGGTGGCTAGTTGGATGCCAGAGAAGGAAGGAAGGAAGGAAGGAAGGAAGGAAGGAAGGAAGGAAGGAAGGAAGGAAGAAGGAAGGAAGGAAGGAAAAACCTTTCCTGCACAATAGTTACTCAGAAGAAAGATTTTCAGTGGGCATGCCTTATTGAACAATCTAACTGAATAGGCTAAAATCTGATCATCTAAGTCAGGGGTCTCCAACCTTGGTCCCTTTAAGACTTGTGGGCTTCAACTCCCAGAGTTCCTCAGCCAGCTTTGCTAGCTGAGGGACTCTGGGAATTGAAGTCCACAAGTCTTAAAGGGACCAAGGTTGGAGACCCCTGATTTAAGTTATCAGATGTCATTTGCAAAAATTCAGACAACCACAAGATTGCATCAAACAGGCATCAGATACCATCTTCCATTGCTGCCATCGATGGATTATCTGGGATTTTGGAGTCGATGACTTGTAACCCTAATTGGATTGTGAGAAATATTCTTCGACCCCATGTATCTGATTGTGAGCCACTAATATCCACAAATACTTGAAGAGCTTAAAGCAAAATACTATCCATTATATATAAACTAGCTGAATACCTGTGCTTCACTACGAAACTATGCGATGGGCTTGATAAATCGACACATACAGCTTGAAAGTTAATGAATAGTTACAATCGGCCTCTCCACTCCCCCTCTCTCCCTCAGCCTTGCCCCATGGAAGCCTCCCCTATCCTATCCCCTTCTCTCCCTCAGCCTTGCCCCACAGAAGCCTCCCCTATCCTATCCCCTGCTTGCTGCCGTGAAACTGAAACTCCTCTGCTCTGCTTGTGTTTTGCATTTGGAACAGATTTCTCTTCAGGTGTGGAGGGGGAGTAGAACTCTTTAACATCAGAGGGCTGTTTGGAAAGTGAAACAGTATTTGCTGTGTGAGCAAGGAGACAGGAAGGAGCCTGGCTGTGGCTTAGCTCAACTGTTCTGCTTGCTGCTGTGAAACTGAAACTGAAACTCCTCACCTCTGCTTGTGTTTTGCATTTGGAACAGATTTCTTTTCAGGTGGGGTGGGGGAGTAGAACTCCTTAGCATCAGAGCATGCTAATAATAATATAGAAAATACTAATTCTCTGATGGTCATTTTGAAAAAACCTTTCTTAGTGAGCACCAGAAGCCAAGAATAGAATAGAATAGAATAGAATAGAATAGAATAGAATAGAATAGAATAGAATAGAATAGAATAGAATAGAATAGAATAGAATTTTTTATTGGCCAAGTGTGATTGGACACACAAGGAATTTGTCTTGGTGCATATGCTCTCAGTGTACATAAAAGAAAAGATACGTTCATCAAGGTACAACATTTACAACACAATTGATGGTCAATATATCAATATAAATCATAAGGACTGCCAGCAACAAGTTATAGTCATACAGTCATAAATAGAAAGAGATTGGTGATGGGAACTATGAGAGGATTAATAGTAGTGCAGATTCAGTAAATAGTCTGACAGTGTTGAGGGAATTATTTGTTTAGCAGAGTGATGGCCTTCGGGGAAAAACTGTTCTTGTGTCTAGTTGTTCTGGTGTGCAGTGCTCTATAGCGTCGTTTTGAGGGTAGGAGTTGAAACAGTTTATGTCCAGGATGCGAGGAGTCTGTAAATATTTTCACGGCCCTCTTCTTGATTCGTGCAGTATACAGGTCCTCAATGGAAGGCAGGTTGGTAGCAATTATTTTTTCTGCAGTTCTAATTATCCTCTGAAGTCTGTGTTTTTCTTGTTGAGTTGTAGAACCGAACCAGACAGTTATAGAGGTGCAAATGACAGACTCAATAATTCCTCTGTAGAACTGAATCAGCAGCTCCTTGGGCAGTTTGAGCTTACTGAGTTGGCGCAGAAAGAACATTCTTTGTTTTGTCCTTTTTTAATGATGTTTTTGATGTTAGCTGTCCATCTTGCGATATGATAGAACCTAGAAATTTGAAGGTTTCTACTGTTGATACTGTGTTGTCAAGTATTGTGAGAGGTGGAAGTATGGAAGGGTTTCTCCTAAAGTCTACCACCATTTCTATGGTTTTGAGTGTGTTCAGTTCCAGATTGTTTTGGTTGCACCACAAGGCTAGTAGTTCGACCTCTCGTCTATATGCGGATTCGTCGTTGTCTCGAATGAGACCAATCACTGTTGTGTCATCTGCGAACTTCAGTAGCTTAACAGATGGATCGTTGGAGATGCAGTCATTGGTACACGAGAGAAGAGAAGTGGGGAGAGCACACAGCCTTGGGGGGCCCCTGTGCTAATTGTACAGGTATTTGATGTGACCTTGCTTAGCTTCACCTGCTGCTTCCTGTTTGTTAGGAAGAGGAACATACGTGGCAAATTTCAAGCTTTATGGTTCTGGAGATTTTGTGATGATAATGTAAGTGGTATTTCGCTTTTATATATATAGATGAGACATCATTGAAATGTCTCTTTGCATTTCAAAAATGATTTTAGGGGCTTATCAGCCCTAGTATTTTAACAATACTGAAACATTTGCCTCACTTATGTGATGCAGCACACATTCCCCAATTTATTCACTGAAAACGTATCATATCTTTCATCTCTTTTTAAAAATTTTTTTGCAAATAATATATCCCTATGAGAAAACATTGTTATTGAAATTGTACAGACTAGTTTCTGGCCCTATTCTTCAAAAATCTCCTAAAATGTCTCAAATATCATAGTATTCAATGTTAAGTTCTGGAAGTAACGAGGCTGGAGACCAGGGTAGTGACAACAGCTCTTTAATATAGGGTGAACCCAGCAACAGGCTGGGGGAAAAACCTCTCCTTTTATACAGTTCTGCTGGAGGCTTCGTCCAATCAGCAACGTGCTGATTTCCCGCTCAAATATTTAAAGGTACAAACATGAATACATAACACTCCTCCCCTCCCAGAAAACACTTTGCCTCTATTTACATATTTATTTACATGTTATTTTTCGACGTAGTCACGCAAATAACCTGGGCGTCTCCTAGTTCTTTCAGACCTGCGCGGTTCAGTTCTGGGTGGTGTTTTGAGCTGGTCGGAGGGGCTGTTTTCTCCTCCCAGCTCTTTCTCTGGGCCAACGGGCCCCGGATTATTGGCAGACTCTTTTTCTTGGCCATCCGGCCTTGGATTACTTTTGTAATTTTCCCTGCTGTTTCCCTCGGGAACCTGATGGCGTCGCTGGAACTCTGGGACCTCAGCTAAGTCTTGCGCCTCCCCCGGGTCATTGTCAGCTGTGAATTCAAATGGGTATTGGTCATGATCTGTTTCATTTGGTTCGGTTTGATCAGTTATTCGTTTCCTTATCTGATCTATGTGGCGCCTCCACACTCGGTTGTCTTGTAGCTCTACCAAATACGATTTTGGGCCGGTTGTCTTTATGATTTGTCCTGCGAGCCAACTAGGGCCGTCCCCATAGTTTCGGGCCCACACTCGGTCGCCTATGCCCATTTCCCTTGTTTTTTCTAGTTCCCCCTTGTAACCCTCTGGTGTGTAATGGGGATTCAAACGGTCAAGTGGGCACCGGAGTTTCCGTCCCATCAACAATTCGGCTGGGCTTCTACCTGTAGCCGTGCTTGGGGTTCTGTGCTGAACGGCCAGAAAGAAATCTATCTTTGTTTGCCAGTCACCTGGCTTGAGCCTGGACAATGCCTCCTTAGCGCTCCGGACGGAACGCTCTGCAAGGCCATTCGACGCAGGGTGGAAAGGCGCAGAGAGGGCATGTCGGATGCCCTCCTCTGCCAGGTATTCTTCAAACTGGGCTGCCGTGAATTGCGGCCCATTGTCGGACACCAGAGTGTCCGGCAACCCGTGAGTTGCGAATAGGTGGCGCAGGGCTGCGATTACTGCTTCGGCCGTAGTGGATTTCATGAGTATGATCTCCACCCATTTAGAGAATGCATCAACAACCACTAGGAACGTTTGGCCGTGGAAAGGGCCAGCAAAATCAATGTGGATTCTTGACCAGGGCCCTTGGGGCTTTTCCCATTCCCTGACTGGGGCCGTTGGGGGTAGAGGTCTGGACTCTTGGCAAGCCTGGCATTTCCCTACCCTCTCAGCAATCTCTGCGTCCATGAGTGGCCACCACACATAGCTTCTAGCTAACCCCTTCATCCTTACGATCCCTGGGTGACCCTCGTGGAGGAGGTCCAATACCTTTCCCCTTAATTTATCAGGAATTATTACGATCACCCCATAACAGGCACCCCTTGAGCCGAGAGCTCCTCGCTTTTTAACAAATTCTTTGAACCGTTCGCCCGACGCAGCGGGCCACCCTCTCTGTACCCAACCGAGTACAGTCCTTAACACAATGTCCCGGTATGATGCCCGAGCCACTTCCTTAGATGTGACTGGGCCAGAGTCCAAAGAGTCAATAAGTAGGACAGGCGTTCCCGGAGTGGGGTCTTCGATCGCCCCTGGTAGTGGGCATCGGCTTAACGCGTCTGCATGCCCCACTTCTTTTCCTGGTCGATGCTGCAGCTTGTACGAATAAGCGGCTAAGAATATAGTCCATCGGGTCAGGCGTGGCGAAAGTGCCACAGGCGTTGGGCGGTCGCCAGCCAGTATTCCTAGTAGCGGTCTGTGGTCAGTCACGATTTCAAAATCCCGCCCAAAAACATATTCGTGGAATTTTTTAACCCCTGACACAATGGCTAGTGCTTCTTTATCTAACTGGCTGTAGTTTCTCTCTGGGGAGGACATCGTTCTAGAGTAAAAAGCTATAGGGGCTTCTGTGCCGTTTGAAGTCTATGGCTGAGTACAGCCCCACCCCATAAGGGAGGCATCGCAAACCAGCACTAGGGTAATGAGTTGTGATATTGGATGAGCAGGCTATCACTTGAGAGCAGGTTCTTTACTGCTTCAAAAGCCCTATTTTCTGACTTTCCCAAGACCAAACAGTATTTTTCCTAAGAGCCTATGCAGCGGTTCCATAGCAGTTGCTTTGTTCTTTAAAAGACCGCGTAAAATTCACCAACCCCAGGAATGCCTGCAGCTCTGCTTTGTTTTTGGGCGCTGGAGCCTTCCTAATTGCCTTAACCTTGCTTTCAGTAGGGTGAATTCCTTTCTTGTCTATCCGGTAGCCCAAGAAATCGACGGATTCGACCCCTATCTGGCATTTGTTTGCCTTGACTTTTAATCCGCTGTCCGGAAAATGCCCAAAACCTTTCTTAACCGCTCCCCAATTCCTCCATGTTTTCCCCTGAAATTAGGACATCATCGAAGTAGGGGACTACCTCTGGGAGCCCCTGCAGTAGTCGTTCCATTAGGTTTTGGAACAGCCCTGGTGCCACACTGACCCCAAATTGCAATCTGGTGCACTTGAAGGCCCCCCTGTGCGTTACAATCGTTTGGGCTTCGCCAGCGGGCGCTCACGGGCAGTTGTTGGTAGGCTTGGGCCAAGTCTAACTTTGCAAAGACTTGCCCTTGCCCCAAAGAGTGCAATAAGTGTTGCACCACGGGAACCGGGTAAGCGCTTTTCTGTAAGGCTTTGTTAAGCGTCGCCTTGTAGTCAGCGCAAATTCTAATTGACCCGTCCGGCTTTATTGGGGTGACGATTGGCGTCTCCCACTTTGCGTGATCGACTGGCACCAAAATCCCCTGATTAATGAGCTTATCTAGCTCCTTATCGATTTTTGGTTTTAGGGCAAAAGGGACTCTCCTCGCCTTAAGCCTAATGGGGGCTACCTGGGGGTCTAAGTTGAAGGAAATCGGGGTCCCCTTGTACTTGCCCAGGCAGTCCTTGAAGACATCTTCGAACTCGTTAAAGAGAATGTCCTTCAGGTTACAGTCACTTCTGTAGATGCCAGTCACTCCCATGCCCAGGGCACGAAACCAGTCTAGCCCCAACAGACTGGGCAGGGTCCCTTCGACGATCGTGATGGGCAGGGTCTTCTTGTGTGGTCCGTACTCGACTCGGACGGAGGTGGTCCCTCGAACAGGGATGCGATTCCCTTGGTAGTCGTGGACTCGTAGCCGTTGTGCTTGCAGATGGCGCTTCGCGACTGACGGCAGTGACTTCGCCAAAGTGTCCCAGGACATGATGGTGATCGCTGATCCCGTGTCTACTTCGAGCCGGCACCGTACTCCCTCTATTTTTGGTTTGGTGAAGATCTTCTTCTCCACTCGGGTCGAGGCGCGGCCTATGACCACAGTTGTTTGGTTTGAATCCGCGCCTTTTTTGTTTGAGCCAATCGCGGGTCGCCTTGCCGATTCCGCGCTCTGATTGGCCGATTTAAATTTTCGGCGGGAAGGTTGGGCCGCTCGACAAACTTGAGCTAGGTGCCCTTTCTTCCCACACCGCCATGTCGCGTCCTTAAACTTGCAGCGCTGGCGCTGGTGTTGACCCCCGCAGCTTCCGCATTCGTCTCGGTCCCCTTTGTCGCGTTTCTCGGTTCGGCAGACCCCTTCCTCATCTTCACCGTCGGATTCGGTCTGAACCTCCTCCTGGTGCACTGGGGTTGGCTTCGCGCTCGCCTTTGGTGGGACCGGCTTTTGCAGAGTCTCCGCCGCTTGGGTGGACATTTCATGTGCTCTGGCTTCGTCCAGAGCGTTGGCCAGCGTTAGGTTGCTCTTTGCTAGCAGCCGCCGCCGCAAACGGATGTCTCGGACCCCTCGGATGAGTTGCTCGAGGAGCACCTCGTCTAGGTCGCGGTATCCGCAGTCCTTGGACGCTTTCCTGAGGGCGGCCATGTAGTCACCGATGGATTCGCCCTCCATCTGCCTTCGCTCTCCAAATTCAAACCGCCGCACGTATTTGGACGGCGTTGGTGCGAAGTGGTTCTTTAGTAAAGTCTGTAGAGTTGGCCACGACACCGATTGTAACGGCGTTGGCTCTGCCAGGGCTTCCGCGATATCAATGACCTCCGGACCGCAGTGGCTTAAGAAATAAGCCCTTTTGCGGTTATCTGGAACTCCTTGCAGTTCGTTGGCTTCTAGAAAGCTTTCGAAACGGGTCATATATGTTCCCCATTTCTCTTTAGCCGGGTCAAACGGTGCGGGCGGAGTGTAACTGGCCATCTCCGCTTTTCTGCCCTGTGTTTGCTGGGTTCGGGTCTATCGTGCTTCAGCTCGGTTCTGGTTCTCCTTAGCCTCGAGATCCCACCTTCGTCGCCAATGTTAAGTTCTGGAAGTAACGAGGCTGGAGACCAGGGTAGTGACAACAGCTCTTTAATATAGGGTGAACCCAGCAACAGGCTGGGGGAAAAACCTCTCCTTTTATACAGTTCTGCTGGAGGCTTCGTCCAATCAGCAACGTGCTGATTTCCCGCTCAAATATTTAAAGGTACAAACATGAATACATAACATTCACTTTATAGTTTGATTAAAAAACATACTTTTTTTCTGTCCATATTTCTCCTGCCTGAAGTCTTTGGTCACTTCTAGTGTCTCATTTCTATAATTGCAAAATCTCAAATTCCCGTTGTTTTCTTTATAATTGACTAAAAAATTTATATTCCCATGAAAATACTGTTTTTTAAAAAGTTAATAGTCCCCCAAATATTTTAGCAAAAGTCTTTATATCGCAGTTACTTGATCCCTTCATTCCTTTGTAACTTTTAAAATAAAATTCTTATTAAGCTTTTTTCCTGTTTACTTCAATTTAGGCTAATTTGTGTTTTGTTACTGGAACAAAGATGACAAACCACCAAGTGCTTTTTCAAATGTGTTGCTTTTAAGATTTTTTTCAACTTTAAAATAATTTCATTTCAAAACGGTTTAGAAAATAAGACTAATGTCCTTAAAGTCTCCACGAGGGTTGAGACCTCATCTCCTGGTGCTCAGATCCATGGTAAATTGCTGTTCAATGCTTTCCTCATGAGGAGCTGCCATTTAGAACACAAATGGGAGATCTTTTGTCCTCGCCTTTATTCAGAGAGGTTATTTTAGACCAGGCATTTAGCATCTAAGTCTTGACTATTGTTATTTTCACTTCGTCAGAGATATCGACTTCAACATTTCCTCACTCAGAATGACCTGATCCTGACACTGCATCCTCCATCTTTCAGATTTTTGTCCTCCCCATGAAAACCTCTGTTTCACCCCTCTTCTCCTTTTACTTCAGGGAACAAAGTGCAGAGCACTCTACAACTGCCAGTTGTGAATAATCACACAATTTCCCCAAGACATTCTTACGTTACAGCATTGAAAATAAGCAAAGCCATGTGACTAGTTCCATTAAATAATTTTGTCACTAGATGGCACTGGACTTGGTTGGAACTGTGTAGAGTCAGAAGTTTTACGTTCAATTTTGTTGGAGTGACATCCTTCTTAAATTGCCTAATTGTTCTGAAAACATTGTGCAGAACCTTTTGCAGACAAGGCCAAATCTTCTCATTTGGCCTTGCAGGGAAGATTTGCCTTAGCCATTTCTTGACTTTCATACCTCAGAGCAGGGGTGAAATGCTCCCGGTTTGGACCGGATGGCCTGATGGCGATGGTGGTGGGTGGTTCAGAGAACCGGTAGCAAAAATCCCTCCCCCCCCAGCCCACCTAAGCCACGCGATCATCAGAGGTTTTTTTTTAACTTTTAAAAGGCTCCTCTGACGATCCCAGCTGAGTTGCCTGATCGTCAGAGGCTTTTTTTTCCCCCAAAGTAAAAAAAAAAATACTTTTAAAAGAAAAGAAAAGAAAAGCCTCTGACGATCAGGCAACTCAGCTGGGATCGTCAGAGGAGCCTTTTAAATGCATTTTTTTTACAACCTCTTCAGCTGAGGTTTGACTGTTCTATTTGGCATTAGTAAGAAGGAGTGGATCTAGCCCTCTGCTTTCAAGACTTCACAGGGCATGATGCTCCCCATTTCTATTCAACATTTACTTAAAGTTTCTGACTGAGTACCAGGGGTGAAATGCTCCCAGTTCGGACCGGATCACCCGATCTGGTAGTGATGGCAGCGGGTGGTTCGGAGAACTGGTAGCAAAAATCCCTGGCCCCCCCCCCATTCCCAGCCACACAATCATCAGAGATTTTTTTTAACTTTTAAAAGCATTAAAAATACTTTTAAAAGTAAAAAAAAAAAGCCTCCGATGATCGCGTGGCTCAGTTGGGATCGTCAGAACCTTTTAAAAACATTTTTTCTACAACCTCTTTGGCCGAAGAGGCTGTAAAAAAAATGCTTTTAAAGGGTTCTGGTGATCAAGCAACTTAGTTGGGATCGTCAGAACCCTTTAAAAGTATTTTTTTCTACAGTCTATTCAGCCAAAAAAGTTGCAGAAAAAATGCTTTTAAAAGGCTCCTCTGGCGATCCCAGCTGACTTGCCTGATCATCAGAGGCTTTTAAAAGCATTTTTTACAACCACTTCAGCCAACGTGGTAGAAAAAATGCTTTTACAAGTAAAAAAAAAAGTTGACCATGCCCACCCAGTCACATTACCCCCCCTCCCCCACCAAACCATGCCCACAGAACCGGTAGTAACAAATTTTACATTTCATCCCTGCTGAATTTCTTACATACAGTATAACATTTAAATGAGGGCACATGTTGCAGTTCAGAAGTGACAACATAGCCAGTCCACGTATTAAGCAATTCAAAAGACAAAGTAAGCAAGTTACATGTAATTTACAGTTTCAGGGAAAGAATTCTAAAGTTGTAATAACAATGAAAACTTTCCCCTCACTTTCATGCATGCCATCTTAAAAAGTATCTTCCCCTTCAAAAGAGCATTTTTTCAGCTCATTAAACCCCCAGTGTTAGAATCAGATTGCATTCCCACATTTTCTCTTTTGGCTTTCCCAGTGTGTGATGTTATATATCCTTCAACAGAGCACTTGCCTCCCCAGCCATCACCACACCATCAGCTGAGAAAATTCAGAGCCGTGGAGGGCAGCCATGTTGAAGCTTTCATGATTTCAGTCCATGTCTTTCACTAGAGGCTGCCAGATAAATGTTTACAACTAAGTGTTGGAAGTGGCTGGGAGCCCCTCTATACATTCTTTTTCATTTCAGTACTCTTTTTACTTAGGTTTCTGTGTTTAATATCACATCCTTTGTATGCTCTGGGGAAGTACTTCTTCTGGCCAAGATCTGCACCTGAAGATTTGCAAATACAATTAGTCCTTGACATATGACCATTCTTTTAACAACTGTTCAGAATTACAATACCTCTGAAAAAAGTGACTTATAACAGGACTTCACAGTTACGATTGTTGCAATGTCCCCACAGTCAAGTTGAAAATAATATTTCACTGAGTCCAGAACATAGTTTTTAATACTTAGGAAATCAAGAATTTCATGGCAGCTTCTCCCTGGATGGTTCCGGGTAATACAATTTTCAGCTTTGACTGACAGAAACAGAATTGTACTGTGATAAAATTGGAAGGAATTTTGGAATTCCTTGAGTCCAGCATTTTGCTTGGTGGAGAAATTTTGCAGTGGCAACATCTCTTCTTGCCTCTGCTTAAGGAGATTTGGGGAAGGAGATCTCATCAGAGTCCAAGACAAGAGATGTTGTTGTGGTCCACCAGCAGCCTGTGGAGTTGGCAGCGGAGTCAGACAGTGAGGAGGCTGGGGAGAAACATAGACCAGTCCTGGAGTCTGGGGAAGTCCGGATGAAGGTTCTGTGTCGGAGGCAGAGATGGGGGCCAGGGCCATCTGGGAGTGATGCGCGGACTCCGGAGCCCCCAGAGTTGGACAGCAGAGAGGCAGAGGAACAGGAGGAGCCTGTTCCTAGTGCACGCATGCACAGAGCTGCCAGAGGGCAAGAGCAGCTAAAGCAAAAGGGACGACTCAGGAGTAAGGCCAGGAAATGATTGGCCCCTCCCATAAGGCTTAAAAGAGAAACACAGACACTTGGGCCTTTTGCAGGAAAGCAACGTTGCTAACTCTGTTTCCAGTCAGCGTCTCTTGTTTGTTTCTGAACTTCGTGGGGCTTTGCCAAGTAAGGCCTTTGGCAGGGTGACAAAGAAGATAAAGGTTGGTGATTATCCCAAAGGACTTATTCAAAGGACTTGTTTTGCAACTAATTGGGACTCGACTAGGAATGAATGTAATTCTAAACTGTTACAATAAAATAGGTTTATTTGGGACTAATTGTGTCTTGTAATGACTCAGTAAGCCTAGGTCACAACAGTTTGCTTTCCTGCCACAAAATTAAATACCAACTAACCTTTATCATGATGGAGCAGCTTCAGGCCGAGAACGTGCAGCTTCAGCAGCAATTAGCTTTGTTGGCAGCACAGATGGCTCAGCTGTAAACTCCCGCTACTCCTCCTTCCCATAGAAAATGTCCCGTTGTCATGTTTGATGTCAATCAGGCCATGTTTCCTGCTTTTTTGGGGCAATGCCAGCTTTTTATCAGCCTGAGAACTGAGGACTTCCCCACTAACCGGGATAAAGTGGGGTTTATGATCAGTCTGCTCTCCGGCTCTGCGGCTTGCTGGGCCATGCCCCTGCTGGTCCAGGCTAGTTCTCTGTTGGACGATTTCAGGGAGTTTTGTGATCATATCAGATTTATGTTTGAGGACCCCATCAAAACGCAAACTGCTACTAGACATCTGAAGACCCCGAAGCAGGGCTGGAACCCGCTGCAGGAATATATCAGTGAGTTTTGGCTGCTTAGCCAGGATTTGGCCTGGAATGAGGCTGCCCTCATGGACGCAAAGTTCAGTATAGGACAGAAATGAAAAAGAGATTGAGACCCCATATTATATATATTTTGCAGAGCCTTATCCTGTCCAGATGTGCCATGAACTTCTCTCCCTATAGTGATCCATAGAAAGAATTTTGGGCTGAGATAATTTATTGAAAAGGATCACAATTTCAATAGTTGTTTAAATGTTGAAAATTTAGATTGAGGGACAGGGAATAGTCTCGCCTTTTCTGGTAACTTCTATCATACTTGTTTTTATAGGATTTTCAGTCTGGAACAGGGGTCTGCAACCTTAAACACTCAAAGAGCCATTTGGATCCGTTTCCCACACAAAAGGAAACACTGGGAGCCACAAAACCCTTCCCGTGCATGACTATTTCTTGAGCGGCCACAAAATTAGCCCATGTAGTTGAATTGAACTTTGTTTTCTTCTGAAACTTTTCTTTTCTTGGATTTATCCATGGTTGGCCTACTGGGGGGTTGAAAAGCTCAATAAATCGTGTGCTGGCGAATGTCGCACATTGGCGGTTGTGATGCATATTTTGAGTGACAGGAAGCCGCAGCAGAGGGGTGAAAGAGCCACATGCGGCTCCAGAGCTGCAGGTTGCTGACCCCTGGTCTAGAAGATAAGATTAGGCTATGTTGTTTTTGAACTTCGGTAAGCCTTTGGGACATTTCCCCCATGATTTGAGCAACTGCTGGTTCCAGTTATGGGGGATTCTACATATCTTGAGCTCTATAACAGTAACTGTTCCTTGCATGGCAGCTGTTCATTTACGTTCTGAGTCAAAGGCTAGAAAGGCAAGTGGAGTAGCATTCAGTGGAAAAAGTGTTGACCCAGCTTAGTTCTTGGTGGTTGACCTCCTCTCAGGATGTGGATCTTGATGAATATCTTTGCTGATTAGTGGTGCCCACTCTGAACTGACCTGAGCATTGCATTACTATCTAAACTGTGCCTTTCTAAATTTAAAGTCACTTTTAGAAAGGTACCCAGTTCTGCATAGTAGCTCAAGCATTTCCACATATCCTGACTGGTGCAGTTTTTAGTGAACCAAAGTGTTCAGTTGAGTGTCAGCTGGGCAGGGGGGAGTCCTTTTGCAATGGTTAAAAGTTGCTTGGAGAATTGAGGTTGGGAAGGGGAAAGAAAGGAAAAGAAAAATTCCAGTATAAACAGCTGAGGATTTGACATACTGCTAGGATTTCTGCCTGTGATATACAACCGACATCTGTCCAAACAAGGACCCCCTTCCTTCGCTTGCTTGAGAAGAATCAACAACTGGCCAGGAAAGATCTTTTCCAGCTTTCACAGAGGGCTATGGAACACTCTAGATCCTACTTGTCAAACTGTCTCACCAGGAGTTGGCCTGGGTTAGATTTCATAGTTTGTTTTTAAATTGCTTCAGGATTATTTACATGAATTCAGTTTGTGTTAAAAGTTTTCATTGGGATCTGAAGCCAGAGAGGGGGAAATTGGGAAAGAAAAGTCATACCTTTTAGGCTAGAGGTAAGCTTCACTTTAACAGCATTTAATCTATGTTTAACAGCTTTTACTTCCAGGCAGATTTGTAATTTTGTAATAAAGTGGTTTAAACCAGGGGTCCCAACCTTGGTCCCTTTAAGCAAAGCTGGCTGAGGAATTCTGGGAGTTGAAGTCCACAAGTCTTAAAGGGACCAAGATTGGAGACCCCTGGTTTAAAAGGTATTCTGGTTACTCACAAGAATCTGAAGTAAAGCCATAATCTATGTGAAAGGGACCAGAGATAGGTAAGCATCTCTCCAGATTACTACTATTAAGAATCCTTTGGGGCAATATGAGTGACAGGTACATGCTTAAATTAACATAACATTGAAATAAGTTAAGTAGAAATGGGCCCACTGTACTATTAACTCAGCTAACTGCATCCCATTGATTCGCTCACATTTAATTTTGTGAGCAAAACCACAAAATACTTACCTGGCATTCCTCTATAAAACTGATTGAAATTATTTCCACTGATTCCTATAAGAGGTATTCTAGACAGGTCTAGACTTGTGGTATCAACTATTGTTTACTTGGAAATTATAATGCTAGATAGGAAGTGGGAATTGATTTGACTTCATATTTATATAGTTCTAATGGATTTACTCTTAAGGACACTTTTATATCTTTTCAGTAATTAATTTCAAAGCTTTGTTGGAGGCAAAGTTGGCCTATAGTACACAAGAACTCATCTAGAGGAACAGATAGCAAACCAAAAAGTAAAAATCCTGGGAATTTTTGAATTAATGTTTATTAAAACGTATGTATTAAATATAAGACTTGTCTTTCTCCCTCAATTCTTGTTGCTTCACTGAAGCAGGCAGGCTAATACAAAATAATGTGACATATTTTGACTATATTTAGAGTTGACCTTCCAAGAATCTGAACAAAGTCTTTAGTTTTCATTAGCTGCTTTGTCGGCAAATGTACACAAATATTGCTTTGGTACTGTAGAGACTACTGTAGTTTGTTGTGGCAGGATCATTTATAAATAAGTTAGCAAGAACATAATAATCGGAGATTGTGAGCACCAAGAGATTACATATGCTTCTAACTATAGAGCTACCTTACAGGATTGCATACAAACATGTATTTGCCCAACATCAATATTTGAATACAATAGTAAACACCAAACATCTCTCCAACAATAGATATTTAACAGCCTAATATGCTTGCATTTTGAATTTACCTGTTGCATTTTGCATTTTGGATTTACCTGTTTTTTTAAACAGGTTTATTAGGATAGGAGAGAGATAAAGAGACCATAAGAACATAGGAACACATTAAGTCCCAAGGTCATTTGTTACCTCTTCTTTCTCTTTCTCAGTGCACATACTGCAATGCTCCCTGTGGTTATGTCTCGGAAAATGGCAACATCTAACTGATCTTCTCAAGTTAATACATGATTAATACTTGGATGGGAGAACACCATGCAATATTTAGGGCTGCAGATCAGACTAGTAGGTCATTAATATCTTGGAAGAGGTTCTGTCTTGTTAAAGGAAGAAAACTGCATTGGTTGTTTCCATGTAGTCATCAAGTGTTGACTTTGATTAGGATATGTTTTCGTTTTTTCCTGTCTGCGGTTATGCAATTTTAAAGATCTGGTCTATTATGATTTAAACCAGCCTTTTCCCTGCAGGAAGACTGAGACTTTCTAAGGTTACTTTAGGCCTTTAGGAAACTGCCTCCTATTCTAGCCAGAACATAGATTCATCCTGTTAGCAAAAGCCATTTTCAGTATTTGGATTTGCCTAGCTGGGATACTTGGGCATTCATTCTGAGATGTTACACCCTCTGTTTCCTAACCATTTTCCCTGGCAAAATAAAATGTGTCATTTTCCAGCTCTCCTGGCTAGTCCTTTCATGCGCCTTGCCTGCCTCAAGCATCTGGAACTGTTAATTGTGACCTTAATAAGTTCTTTGTCTTTGGGGAAAGTGATTTATTTTTCTAGGTGGCATTCCTCCTCTCCTTTTCTTCCTCACCCTCCCCATGGCAAGATATGCAAGCAAAAGAGGAACAAAGGTATATTATCCCTGCAGATACGCTTCCTGAAAAGTAGCTTTCACACAGATACTCCTCTGGAATGTAATTGTTCCATCATTCTGGTAATCAAGTGTTTTTGCTTTTGCTTTGCTTATGATCAGGGAGGCAGAGGAGGTAGCATAGTACAGCTGCGTAAAGCTGGACATTTTCCCAGTTACTAAGCACTTGACTTGCTAAGAAGGGCTAGTTTGTCAGTAATTATATATTTACCTGGCTCATACCAGAGCTATTTGCTAATTCCCTCATGAGCTGGCTGATCGTAATGTATTAATTAAAGTGTGTCACGGTGGTAAAGCAGGGATAAAAATCTTAGGAAAGAAGATCTGTGTCACATATCAAAGGAAGGCCAAACCTTTGATCTGTTTATTTTAGAAAATATATGGCTTGATGCCTTATATCACAGTTGCTTCAAAGAGTGTTAATCTTAATTGTCTCAGAGGAAACCTGGGGTTGCCAGTACAGATTAACAATAGATAAATTCAGAAAGAAGGACTGCAAAATTCTGGAATAAATATGAAAAGATGAATTCAGCAACTTTCCATGCAATGTCTCTTGGGTACAGGCCTCTACCTATATTTTCTTCTCTTCTCTTGGAAGAGCTAAAATTGTTGACACCTGGACTGTTAATCCAGCACAATCTGTACATGTTTATATGAATCTAGCATTTCTTGTTACAAAACATATAGTTACAGTTTGGAAACTCAGAACACCCATGGCAGAAAGCAAAAGCTGGTTTATTTCTTAAACAGAACTGGAACTTAATTGGATTCAGCTTTAGATTTATATGTATAGTAATTCCATTTTAGCAGCTAAGTTTGACATCTACAATTCTTCTCAGAAAGAAAATTTCAATTAATGCAGAAATAGTAGTAATCACCTTTTTAAAAAACTAGTTTCTGAGCTCCCCCCCACCTTCTTAAATAACTTTTGCTGATACCATTACAGTTGGGAAAATGACTATTTCTTTGGGAATAGGGGTGGAAACAGCAGAGGGTAGTGGGATATATTTGTAGGGCAACAATCCATGATTTCAGCAAGAAAGATGTGCACGGTGTATACACAAAACATGGAATAGGTTATACAACTTATGTTGGCTTCACATTTTGTGAAGCATCTTGAGGGATGGTGAGAGTAGAACCAGTTCCTATTGGGAGTGATAACAGGTTTTAAAAGTGAAATTTCTATTCCTGGTGACTTTATTGCATTTCTGTCATAGACAATAGTAGAACTGTCAGGCTACCTCCGACAGTAAATAGGAAAGAATTCACCTTGACTCCATTTGGAATGAAAACAAGTACTTTTACTTTTACAGTCTTGATAGCAGCCAAGCAAAGCTGGAACTGAGACAAAATATGGCAAACATATCATATCCCCCCAATTGTCCCTCCTCCTCCAGGAGGTCAGGCTGGTCTGGTCCAATGCCAACTCCTTCACGGCCCCTCGTGGTAATCTTCTTCCACAGGTCTCTGGATGTCAGTCAACTCAGGAATGCAGTGTCGGTTAGAAAAGCGCGCGCTGATAACACTCAATCATTAATCATCCCTCCTCCCTGTTATGTCAGCCGACACTCTTAATAAGCTCCTTTCCCTTACCCCGGACGGTGGTATGATACATCTCATGATCTTAAGAGTTTATAATACAGAAATAAACATTTTACATTCTATCTACTGATATAATCATTTAAAAGTAAATGACAAGTGGAGTGGAGGCTGACATTCGGCCCTCCTGCAACAAGGACGTCAGTCCTAGAAAGAAAAAAGAGAAGTTAGGGTTTGTCAGGATATTTTTTATAGAATTGTGCTATTTTTTCCGATGCATGAACATCTTCTTTGTTCACCCATTCAGCTTGGGATAACGGGAAGTGTTTCCAGGAAATAAGATATTGAATTTTATTTCTATGTTTTCTTGAATCTAAAATTTCTTTTATTTCAAAGTGTTGTTCTCCCTCTATGAGAATTGGTATAGGAGGGGGTGTATGGTTAGGACGGAAAGTAGACGTGTGTTCAGGTTTCAGCAAACTCACATGGAAAACGGGGTGGATTCTCCTAAGTGTTTTTGGTAAATCTAGTTGTACCGTCACGGGGTTGATGATTTTCACTATGGGGAAAGGTCCCACATATTTGGGTCCAAGTTTCTTAGATTTCTGAGTGGTTTGAAGATATTTGGTGGAAAGATAAACTTTATCGCCCACTTGATATTTGTTCTCAGGGGACCTTCTTTTATCTGTTTGTTTTTTATGCGCACGGTGAGCGTCGTCGATCGCCTTGTGAGTCATTTTCCATGTGCTTTGTATTTGATCTATCCATTCTGATAAAGAGGAAACAGTAGTTTCTTCCTGTGGGAGATCCGAGGTAGGAACAAAATCTTGGCCTAAAGCTATTTTAAAGGGAGTAAATCCCGTGCTACTATGAATTGAGTTGTTGTAGGCAACTTCAGCAAAAGGTAAGAGATCAGCCCAATTATCTTGTTGGTAGTTAACATAACATCGGAGATATTGTTCTAGTACAGAGTTCGAACGTTCACAGCTTCCATTAGTTTGAGGATGATGGGAGGAGCTTAATCCTTGGGCGGAACCAATGAGTCGTAAAAATTCTTTCCAAAATTTAGAAGTGAATTGAACTCCTCGATCTGAAATGATGCGATCAGGCACTCCGTGAAGTCTATAAATGTGTTGTACAAACAACTTTGCTAGAGTCTTTGAGGAGGGTATTTTTGAACATGGAATAAAATGGACTTGTTTGGAGAAAAGGTCAGTCACTACCCATATAACAGTATTGCCTGAACTTTCAGGTAATTCCACTATGAAATCCATGGATATTTCTTTCCATGGGGTTCCTGGTCTGGCTACCGTTTGTAGTAGTCCAGGAGGTTTTCCCGGAGGCCTTTTGGATGATGCACAGACCGGGCAACTTGCTACATATGCTTGAATGTCTTTTTTAAGACTTGGCCACCAAAATTGTCTTTTAAGAAGATGCAAAGTTTTCACAAATCCAAAATGCCCTGCCATTTTGGCATCATGGCATCGTTGTAGGATGGTTTCTCTGAGTGATAGAGGAACATATAGTTTTGTTCCAATCCAAGCTAGTCCATCACGGAGTGTGCATTCATGGGAATGCGTTAAGTACCAGTCATCGGTGTTTAAAGCTTCTTTAAACGATTTGGTTAGTTCATCTGGGAGTGAGGGGTCAGCTTTGGAGTGGCTTCTAGTTATTGCTGCGGCCGCCAACTGTTGCACGGGAAGTATTGGTTGAACCACCTCGGAGCGAGTGCAATTGTATTGGGGTAAACGTGAAAGAGCATCTGCTAAGAAGTTTTTCCCTCCAGGAATATAATGTAAAGTAAAATTAAAGCGGTTAAAATATTGAGCCCAACGGGCTTGTTTAGGCGAAAGTTTTCTAGGAGTCTTTAGTGCTTCTAGATTTTTGTGATCAGTCCAAACTTCAAAAGGATGATTTGAACCTTCTAAGAATTGTCTCCATGTCCGTAGGGCCCAATGAACTGCAAACGCTTCTTTTTCCCAAATAGCCCATCGTCTTTCGGTTTCAGTCAATTTTCGAGAAGTGAAAGCACAGGGTTGTAAATTACCATCAGTATTGTTTTGGAGCAAGACGGCTCCGACTGCTACATCACTTGCATCAGCTTGTATTACAAAAGGAACATCCATGTCAGGGTGCTTTAAAATAGGTTCGGCAAAGAGTCGTTTCAATTTTTCAAATGCTGCTTGACATTCCATTGTCCATTCGAGGGGTAATGATGGTTTGGGTTTCGTGTCTCCTTTAGTTTTTAAGAGGTTAGTTATTGGTAAAGCAATTTGAGCAAAGGAGGGGATGAATTGACGATAGAAATTTGCAAATCCCAAAAAACTTTGGAGCTGTTTGCGTGTGCGTGGAGGGGCCCATTCCAAAACAGCTTTCACTTTTCCTGGATCCATTTCTAACCCATCAGCCGAGATGCGATATCCTAGGTAGTCTATTTTGGTTTGATGGAAATCACATTTGGATAGCTTGCAATATAGTTCTGCAGATAATAACTTTTTGAGTACAGCTCTTACTAGTTTAATATGTTCTTCCATTGTTTCTGTATAGATAAGTATGTCGTCAAGGTAGACAAGAACTCCTTTGAACAAATGCTGATGGAGTATTTCATTTATTAGTTGCATAAAAACTGCGGGCGCCCCCTGCAGTCCAAATGGCAGTACTCGAAACTGGAAACATCCTAGTGGACAGTTGAAAGCGGTTTTCCATTCATCCCCCTCTTTTATACGAACTCTGTAGTAGGCTTCTCGCAGGTCTAGTTTGGTGAAGAATTTTCCCTTCGCTAAATGTGCTAACATGTCTTTCATGAGTGGCATGGGGTATATGTTTTCGGCGCACACTGCGTTTAGGTTCCTATAGTCAACTATAAGACGAAAGGAGCCATCTTTCTTTTCTCGGAACATCACTGGCGCCGCCACGCGAGGCCTAGCCGGTTGGATAAAGCCCCGTTCTAGGTTTTTGTCTATGAATTTACGTAGTTCTCCCAATTCCTTTTGGGTCATGGGATAAGCTTTTGGCTTTGGAAGCTTTACCCCCGGAAGGATGTCTATGGCACAGTCAATAGGCCTATGGGGAGGAAGTACGTCTGATGCTTTCTCACTAAAGACTTCTCGCAAGTCCCAGTATTCCTTGGGTATTCTCTCTTCCCCGTCTATCCGTTCAATCATTGCCCCTAACTTATCCTGGTGCAAGGTCACGGTAGGTCCCTTCTTGGGTTTCCCTTTTTCCCCTTTTAAGGTTTTGGAACGGAAACGTAGGACCCCCGTTCTCCAGTTAATATGGGGGTTCCATTTCTGCAACCATGACAAGCCTAACAACAGGGGTTGGTCCATTCCTGGGGCTACTATGAAGTTCAGAATTTCGCGGTGGTCTCCTATTATCATTTCTATGGGTTCCGTTACGAAATGGGCGGGCCCTCCCCCTGCCACAGAGCCATCTAACTGGGCAAACGCTATGGGCCTACTTAAGGTTCTCAACCTTAGTTCCATTTTTTCTACTAGTTCGGGACTGACCATACATCTAGTGCATCCAGAATCGAGTAGTGCTAGCAGTTCCCCCTTATTACCCGAAGAGGGTACATGTAGATTAACTGGAATGTCCAAGGGGCCCCGTGCCCAACTCACCAGAAGGTCTTCATCGGACTCTGACGTGGTTTTGCTGTCGTCAGTATCAGTCGACGCCGCCATCCTCCTTGATGGGCGTGCCCTTCTTGGCAACGCCTCCCCACTTTGCTGGTTTACGCGCCTTAGCTGCTGGCTTCACTGGTTCCTTTTCACCACCAGGGTCGCGCTTGGTATCAACTTAACCCTACAGTCGGCTGCTCGGTGGCCTTCTTTTCCACATCTGTAGCACGAGACGAACGTGGTCTTCCTCCCTCCAATCTAGGGACGTCCCTATAAGTTCCTTCTGGAAACGGCCAAGGGATGGCCTCCAATGCGCTGTCTTCTGCCGCGGTCCTTCACTAACTCGATTTCCATCTCTGCTGCCAGGGTGTACCAGCCATACAGCGTAGTTGGAGAGGCTCGTGCTCGACACAGTTCATAGAGATCTCCATTCAGACCATCTTTGAAAATGTCTACAAGGGTCACCTCCGACCACCCTCTCATCAAGGGAACTAAATCACTGAACTCCTGGTTATAATCAGCCACCGGCCTCCTCCCTTGCCTGATGGTTTTCATCCGACCTTTGGCCTTTTGCTCTGCCAGGGGGTCCTCAAACCTCCTCCTCAGTGCAGTCATAAAATGCTCGTAGTTTTGCAGTAAGGGGGAGTGGTTTGTATGTAACGACACATACCACGCAGCTGCTCTTCCGGTCAAATTATGAGTCACAGCTCTCACTTGTGCTGCCTGTGACCAATAATCTTCCCCCCAGTCTATCATGTGGTCATTCACTTTCGCCAGGAACAGTCCCAACTCCTTCGCATTTCCATCAAATTTCTCTGATATGGGGAATTTTGGCTTTTCCTTCCCTGCGCGGCCTTGCTTGGTCAGCAGGTGGCGCCTGCCCTCATCCAATTCAGCCTCCTCTGGGAGAGAGTTTCCAGCCCTGGCTCTTCCAAATCTCACCACCCTGGAAATCACCTTAGCTGGCCCTTTGTATTCTCTTCCTCCTCTTCTCCCTCCCACCTGGAGGACCGAATAGGGGATTCATACCTTTGGCGAGCTGCTTGCCTCACTTTCACTTCACGGAACAGACGTAAGGCTTCCTCCAACTGGAGCTTGTCCCTTATCTCTTGTTCTGTTTCCGAAAGGTTCTCTTTTCCTTTTTCTTTTCCTTTAGTTACTCCAGAGGAAGCTTTTCGTGCTTGGTTTCCACCCTTCCTCTTCCAGTTTTAGTTGCTCTGCCCACCGAGCTCTGCAATCTTCCAGCTCAGGGTCGAAAGTGTCAGCAGAAATTCCTCCGGACGCCTCCCCCAGCTCAGCCGGCAGCAGGCCTTCCATCACATTTGGGTTTTCTCCCCCCTCGGTATTGCGATTGCAATCCTGGTTGGTAGACATGATGGGAGTTCCAGCTTAATGTCAGGCTACCTCCGACAGTAAATAGGAAAGAATTCACCTTGACTCCATTTGGAATGAAAACAAGTACTTTTACTTTTACAGTCTTGATAGCAGCCAAGCAAAGCTGGAACTGAGACAAAATATGGCAAACATATCATATCCCCCCAATTGTCCCTCCTCCTCCAGGAGGTCAGGCTGGTCTGGTCCAATGCCAACTCCTTCACGGCCCCTCGTGGTAATCTTCTTCCACAGGTCTCTGGATGTCAGTCAACTCAGGAATGCAGTGTCGGTTAGAAAAGTGCGCGCTGATAACACTCAATCATTAATCATCCCTCCTCCCTGTTATGTCAGCCGACACTCTTAATAAGCTCCTTTCCCTTACCCCGGACGGTGGTATGATACATCTCATGATCTTAAGAGTTTATAATACAGAAATAAACATTTTACATTCTATCTACTGATATAATCATTTAAAAGTAAATGACAAGTGGAGTGGAGGCTGACAAGAACAAAGCTGCCCCATGGGAGTTAGCCTTCCTTTCTCACCCTGTTTCCTCAGGACATGTAGTCTATTTCAGTTGTGAATGATCATGTCCAGGTGTATTTTCATTTGATGAGCAAACCCTCATCATCAGAGATATCTTCAAAGGGGATATGAAATTCTTCCATAGGATTTCCTTTCTACCTTGCCATAAAGTCCTCTGACAGCAGGTAATTTTGATAATGATGAAGAAATTTTTTTTACTTTTATCTGCCTGGTAATCACAGTAATAAATAAAGGCAATCACATCCTCTACATCTCACCCCATGGGACTGGCCTGTCCCAGCTGCAGGCCAGTCCCATCGGGGACATAGGGGGCATACTGAGGATCCCCTTAGCCAAGAAATTTGGACTGGTGGGATCCAGGAGATAAGCCTTCTCTGCCATGGTTCTTGCCCTCTGGAACATCTTACTCCCTGAAGTGAGATTGGCTTCCATCCTTGCGATGTTTCGCAAAAGCCTTAAGTCCTGGCTCAGCCAGAGGGTTGGGCCCCACTGAGGGAGCTTCATATTGAAAGTGGTTGACTAAGTAAAATTAACACCCCCCCCCCATGTGTCTGGCTTTCTTCTTTGCCATCTTGTGTCCATGATTTTTATCTGTTAATGTTTTTATCTGCTGTGGTGTTTTGTTTTGTTTTGTTTTTTACAATGGCTGGTTTTAATGCCTTTCAATCTTTTTTTACATAGGATATGAGATGGGCAGCAAATAAATTTTATAAATAAATAAGAATAAAATCCTTTAGGAAAATGTTTCGCAAGCTTGGCAAGTTAAGATGTGTCCGCTTCAGCTCATGGAAATCCCTAGCCATTAGACTGAGAAACACTTCTTCAGATGATTGCTAGCACATGGAAACCCCATTTAGGAGTAAAATGCCTCTGTTGAGATAAACAAAAGAAAACTTGCCAGTATTAACCTTTTGCCACATTCCAGGATAAAATATTTCCAAGAGTTAAGTGGGAAGCAGTGATCCAAGGCTGTAACTCCATAGCGAAACACCTGTGTGGTATTCAGAAAGTATCTAGTTTGACTGCTAGAAACGCCAGTAAAGATTGGGGGGAAAAGAAGTCTAAAAACCCTGAAAATTGTTACTGTGCTTTCATTTTTGGACTGATTCAGCATAACCGTGTTCCTAAGATAAAAGTGCTTCCCAAAGAAGTCTTGAGTGTGCAGTCTTTCTGGGAACCAGTATTATCAACTTCCACTGCCCTTACTTACTAAAGAAATCAAAAAGATCCAGGTGTTGTGCTCAAAAAACCTAACTAACTTTGCTAAAGATTTGATAGTGAAATGGTGCCTTTAAAACAGCTGCCTCCCTTTACTAACGTATCATCTAATGCTTCGTGAAACTATTTTGATTTATTTTTTAAACTAGCAAATGTTTGAGAATGTGAACCTTCTCCTGAATCCCTGGTATCCTAAACGCTAAACAATACAATAAGCATGGAGGAGCTAAAGTTCTATCATGGGTGACCTTGGCTGTGACAATTTATTTGCCAGTAGTTGGTTCCCTGCCATGTATAAACAACCCCATTCCAAATTATGATAAGACAAATCTAACAATAACATTTTATGACTCTCAAGCAAAATCTTCCAAATTCCTTAAGATTTTACCGGGGACAGTCATGAACATCTGATAGGACTAACAAATGCAGACTTTTACAGACTGAGGTTTTTTTTAAATTTATTTTTCCAAATGTGAATCTCTACGTTGCCAAAGCCACAACAGACCTTCAGAAGAGAAACCAACAATGCAAGAAGCAGTTGTTTTGTTTCCCATTCAGGTCTGCATGTGGCTTGCTGCATTACACTGTTTATACAGCATTGCTTTGCTGTGTCTGGGTGTTTTGTCCTTGGGGTGAACAAACTTCTGTCTTAATGTATTGCTGGGTTTAAAGTATGCATGTGTGTTGCGTTGGTTGAAAATCCTCCTGAACTTTTCAGATATTCCTGCAACATATGGAATGACAATGATGCTCCCTTTGTTGTTCTCTTTTTTGGTCTCTTATTGAAGGAGACCCTTTTTGTGGATTTGATGAAGGCCCAGTTAGGATATCCACAAGTTCTGAGGGCTTCCTTGATATGCTTTTGTTCTTTCTCTTTTTTCATCTTTGCTGATAGGCAAATCTTCAATTCGCTGGTGTGGGGTTCTAATTACTCCCAGTTTGTGCTCCTGGAATGGTGAGAATCAGAATGTAAATGCTGATATGTGTGTGGGTTTTCTGTATACTTCAATGTTGAGACTGTGATTTAAAAGCACAAACAAACAAGCACTATATTGACTTCTATGCCAGTAATGTAGCAAAGTGCTAACTTGTTCTTTCTCTCTCTTCCTAGATCAGGGGTCTCCAACCTTGGCAACTTTGAGCCTGGTGGACTTCAACTCCCAGAATTCCCCAGCCAACACCCAGAATTCTAGGAGTTGAAGTCCACCAGGCTCAAAGTTGCCAAGGTTAGAGACCCCTGACCTAGATTATTGTTTGAGACAAAATATAAAGTTAAAAAAAAGTAAGACTCAACTCACAATAGATACATCTCACTGTGACTTTCTCTGACATCTTGGGGTTGTGTGGTTTGAGTTTGATTGCCCGTACCAGCCATTGTGCTATTATTGTTGTTGATAGTTATTATTCACTATTTTTAAACCTGTGTTCACTGCCCAGACTCATAATTGCAAGATGGGTGGCTACACTACATAAATCAATATAACAGACAAACAACTATACAGACAGAGCATTCCCAAATCATTTAAAAATATGATTGAAGGATTCATGCAGAAATGCCTGAAGTTTTTTCAGAGCAGTTGAGATCTCTTATTTAATTAAATGCTCCCTCAGCTAGATACATAGACATAGAGGTACAGATAAGAGATAGGTTCCCCCAAATGAGGAAACTCTTTTTTAAAACCAAATGCAAACAAATTTAAATGCAAACAAATCTTGTTCCTTTTTACCTGCCTCTAGCGTTGCAATCTGATGTCCAAAAAGTTTTGCCCACTGTAGATGTAACTGACTGGTATATCCTTTTTATGATTATGACATGGATACATAAATTGGTATCCGCCAATCTATAACCCTAATCTATTTGTCAGAGTAAAAAAAGTGAGGCAACAGAAATTAATAGACTTAATTAATTGGTGCCCTAAACTTGATGGGCAAAATGGTTTTGGTGGGCAAAAACAACCACCCTAAAATACTATGTTAAATAACTAAATAAAAAAAATGAAAGAAATTGACATTGTAAAAATTTAAATAATTGAATTATCTCAGGTTTTATAGACATTGCTAAATCTTCTAGAAAGCTTTTATCTGTGCAGGTGATTAGATCACTTTTAGAGATAAACATGATAGTCAAGGAGAAATAAAACAGTTTTGAATGGAAAAACTGTTTTTTTTCTTGCAATTCCAATGCTCATGAAGTTAGTTGTTTTATGTAGAATGGCTTTTTGTTATTCTTTTCAGATTTAACAACATTGTTTTGGCTTATAAATAAAATACATTAGTTATTAGTTATTAAAACCAAATCCTTATGATTTATATTGATATATTGATCATCAATTGTGTTGTAAATGTTGTACCTTGATGAACGTATCTTTTCTTTTATGTACACTGAGAGCATATGCACCAAGACAAATTCCTTGTGTGTCCAATCACACTTGGCCAATAAAATTCTATTCTAAAAAAATTCTATTCTATTCTATATGCCTCAAAGAAGAACAACCAAGTGTGAGATAGTGCAAAACCTTTTGAAATACACTTTTAATAAGAGGTTTTATTGAATGCTTGGAAGGTGACAACTACTGAAAGCTGGAACTAAGCCTGAAGATGTCTACAATCAGTTTTGGAAAACTGACATCGTGCAGTTTATTTCTTGGCATCTGAACAGACCAAGCCCAGAAGTTTCATAGCTGGTTGGAACTTAGTCTGGGAACAGCCTGGATCAATGAACATGGGAAAACAGCACTTTCAGGCTATTTCTTTTGATAATCACTTACCAATGGTTCAGAGTCCCTGCCCAAATTACCTTGAAGCCTACTATCTTGATTGAAGGGACTCCCTTTGAAAATGAGTTCTAAACCTGGAATGTCTTAAAAGCAACAGCTTTTCAAAGATCTTGTCTGATGTTTTTCAACCTCAGCAACTTTATGTTTGGAATTCAACTCCTAGAATTCTTCAGCCAGCATGCTAATGTTCCACTTTTGTCTGTTGAAACCTGATAAGATTTTTTTTTGATGGCCACTTTATAAATAGCCAGAAGCAGTCTTCAAGGGCCATCATACCAATAGTATCTTTTAAATGCACTGATAGCATACATTATTTTTTGGTCAGAATTTACCTTTACAAAAATTTCACTGTGGCATTGAAAAGAAAGGAGGTGGCCTATATACAGTTGCCTAACGTAGCTACAGGCACACTGTTTTCAATTAGTAAGACTGCAATAGTTGCTTTGTTGCAAGAGAGCAAATATTTTTCCCACCCTATGTTTGGGATTTTTCATAGTTGATTTTTGAGGTCTATGACTGGAAGTCTGTTTCTGGAGGACTCCTTTGCAATAAATGAGACGGGGAGATTATTTTGGCTGACCTTTCCCATTGGGAGAAACAAATATTCTGGAGGCCGAAACCCACTGGAAAAATGGATGAGGCGGTACAAGAAAATGGTAAAGAAAAAGGGAAAGCAAAAGTCACCTTTCCCTTTTCTCAAATGTGAGTCTCTTTTGGATCACAGTTTCTTCTGTGAACGTTCTGGGTCAAATCCTACTCACAAAGCTTAGACTTCAATAAGTATAATTTTGTAACTGGCTGGACACCAGGTACCATTGTGTGTGTTTATGAAAAGCAAAAAGCAAAAAAGAAAGAAAGCTCATCTTTGGACAAAGATACGAAAAATGTAAGCAATAAATCTAGGAAGCCTAGTGGAGACATGTTTCTTTAGCCAACTCCCCGCTGAAATATTTCAGACAACTTTGCATTAACATTCCATTCTTGGGTCCCTCATGGTATTCCTGCAGGCAAAGTTTTTGAACCAAGCCAAAACTGCTTAGTGTGTAAATAAGACAAAAAAAAAAGGTGTATTTCCATAGTCCTTTTTCAAAATACTAGTGCTCCTTGATATTTCAACTTCTCCGAAATACCTTAACTTGCTTTTCTCGTAGAGCTACTGTCCAGCTTTTCTTATAGGGCTACTTTACCACTATTTTGACTTTGGAGAAAGAGCTTGAATCATATCAGTGTGGCATATGGAATCAACAGGCTTTATACTTTGATTCATTCCACTGCACATATTGTAAATCACAAGTTGGAATCAGAGAGGTGGTGATTTCCTTTGCTCCCATGCAAGGTAGAGAATTGGAGAATAATCTGGCACGTGATTTGGAATCCTAATCACACTTCCATCCTACGGTTGATCATAATTATTGCCTCAGTGAAGGTACTCCAATTTATATGTGTATGAGTTATATAAGGATTGTTTATAGAAAGATGTTCCCCAATAGACTGATTGGCAAGGCTTCAGAAAGTGCTTAAAACATGATTCCTTTCATGTAGATGAGAAATTTTTTTTACTTCACGTAAAGTAGAATCACTCTACTGTTGAATATATCACATGGCATTTAGGGTTTTCCTTCTTTTTTCATAAATCAATTGGTTTCCAGTAATGGCATAAGTTTACTGGTTGGTTGTAGTATCTGATTAAACTGAAAAATTCTGGATGTATCTTGAATTGGATACTCTCTTTGAACTCTCTGATTCTTTATGAACCTTGGTGTGCAATCATACAGAGCAAGAAACTTCAGTTGTATCTCCTGGCAAGTCTAAGACAGTAAAGGGCAGATCTTACTGAGCCATTAGTATTTTGGCAAGAGTAGTCCTTGATTACAGCCCAGCTCTGCCCTGTTTAATGATTATTTGAACTAATGACAACCCTGAAAAAGTAAATTTATGACTGATTCCCACTTATGATTGTTACATGATCGAAGACTAATAACTCTAAAATATAACCAATAAAGAAACCATTTCCCAAAAACTGTAACTTAATATTTTGCACTCCAAGCAAAATAGAGAGCTTGTAATAGCATAGCTTAATTAGCTATACATTAAAATTTGTAATAATAAATTTTATTAATTTATTGATAAATTAATAAATAATAAATAAATAAAACATAAAAACCATTGAAATAAAGGAATAAAACTCAACAACTTTCACCTGGGAAGATTCAGGACCTATGTTGAATCCGTAGGCCTCTGATTTTAGTCTAAGTGGACGGGGATGCCTATATGGGGACAAGATTGCCTCTCAGTTGTTGGGTATGCTCACCAAATGTGAGATTGAGAAGTAATCTACATGGAACACAGAAGATGTCACTAAAACTTGAATTAAAACAACATCTGCATATCCCAATTCCTTGGGAAGGACTTGTTTGGCATGCCAAATCCAATCTAAATAGCTGGCTGACTGTATTACCAACCATAACTGAATACATATGAACGTGTATTTAGAAAAAGTGGGCTTTTGTTTCTATTGTGGTAGGAGTCAGGTTTTTTTGATAGCTTGGTAGGACTTAAGCCAGGAAAAGCTGAGAACTGCTGGTCTTGACTATACTATTTTAGAATGCCAAAGGAGTCTTGATGGACTGAACTGTACCAAAAATTCTCTGCCATCTGGAGAACATCCAAGAAGTGGGATGTTCTCAGTGTAAATATACCAACTTAGCGTAAATAGCTTCTATCTCAACTAGCAGTATGATATTTAAGGAGGATTTCTTTTGGGGTGAACATGTGGTGCCCTGATGGACCCAGCCTTTTGCTGCAAAAAAACTATGTTTCACACAGACCAGATGTTAAAATAATCTTCTTTGCCTGTGTCCTCTCCCCACTTCTAATTGATCACATTTGTTTGAGCTCTCCATGAAAGGTCTGGAGGCCTTTACTTCTATTAATGAATCCCAGAATAGGGCTTTTATTTCAACAGCTGGAGATCATTACACACTGTTATGGTTTCTTCACCAGCAAAATCCTCGGGTCCCATCTCCTCCACATCTGAAAGGGGATGCGGTATAGCTGCTTTGCCTTTATCTCTTCTTATCCTCCCTCAGATTCCTACCATTTTCTTCCCTTGTTGACCTTTGATTGAATTATTCCCTTTTCCCATCACTGTTGATTTGCCTTTTTCCAGTACATCTTGGGATTTGCTCTATTACTTGCAGCACAAAAACAATTCACAAGGGAAAATATTTTTGAATATTTCTTATGTGGCTAACTGATCATTACAAATTTGCTCATGGGGAAAGGGTGATTGATGCTATTTCTATTTTTGAAGAAGCCACTAACCTCAGTCTGACCTTTAATTTGTTTATGTATTGAAGGACTTGTAAGAAGTTTTAAGTCTCAGTTTTTATTCTCTGTGTATAATTTTGGCAAGACGTTTAAATAAAAACAGCATGGAAAGAACACATTTACTATCTCCTCCTTCTTTTACTTCTTCTTAATCAATTACTAAGTTTAGTTTTACTCTTTACTGGTAAGAATAAATACCCATCCTAAATGTAAACTTTGAGAGCACAAGCACAAAATTGCAAGATTTGAGTGCATTGTATGATGTTGAATAATGCACACCAATACTTCAACCATTTTCAATAAACTATATTTCAATTATTTTGTTCTGTTAAAAGGTCTTGACTGTTTGGAAATCAATTGTAATTAAATTTTTATCCATAGCCAGACAAAAACTTTTCTAACAGTCTTTTCTATCAAGTGCCCATGCCATTTCCATTTTTCATTTCGATTCCAAATCTAAACACATTTATTAAACTCATGATTTTTTCCTCCCTAGTTCTCCATGTCTTATTAGCTATATTCATATGGAACTGAACCATAAAAATTATCACATTTTAATCTAGCAAGTTGTGCAAATGCATCACGTGGTTAATTTCTAGCTCACTATTATAGGGATTAATTAAGGTTAGTTCAGTTAACCATGGATAAAGATGTGTTTAATGACAGCCTCTCATTTAAGAAGCCCCACTACATTCTTTTCTTTTCCTATTTCAGAGTGTATTTTTCATGATGGACTTGTTCTCTGCAGTCCAGGGAATGCAGAATGCTTCTGTTCAAGGAGTTTGGATGAAGATTCTGGCGAAAACAAGGGAGCCTCTTCTGAGTAAACATGTTCCAAATGGATATATTCATATGCTATGTGAGTCATTGCCTCAGAAATGCTTGTCTGCATATGAACCTTTGAAAGATGCCACACCATGCCATGCTGACAGTTTAAAAAAAAAACTGTGGAAGCATTTGGAAATGTAACAGATGTTCTGAAGGTGGCAGAGAGCATGATGCTTTGGGTATGGAGATGACAGCTGCTGTGTTCACTGCTTTGCATTGCAGTGAAAATGAGAAAACGTCTGCCATACGCTTAGCTGTCGCTATCACTCTCATTGCTTAGTGGCTCAATCTACAATTGGACACCCTGATAGAACAATCCAGCTGCAGCAGTTGCAGGGACAAATGATGTAATCTCTACTGTCACCACAGATGTAAACTATTCTGTTCAGAGAATGTGGGGCAAGATCTCAAGCTCAACATCTTCTCCCTACATCAGAGAAAAAGCTGCACACTGCTGCATCCCAACAAGATGACCAGTAACAAGATGCCATCAACTTTGCATGGGAAAAGTTATTCCTGCTTGTGAATAAAGTCATGTGTGGGCTGGAATGCTTACAAAGTAATACAAATGGCTACATTTGAGTGAGGTCACATCCCATAGTCTGCAGTTGAATTTATAAATTACTGCTTTAATAATCTGATCCTAGTTTTCCTTTTGTAGAGTTCTTGTGTGATGATTTAAAAAAAAAACATGGGCAAGCAGTCTCTTCTCCAAAAGCATGGTGATTTAAACTAGTTAAGCACTTTTTAAAGTTGTCCTGAATGGCATCTTAGCATTTCACAAAAAGATAGACAGGGTCTCAAGCACAACTTTCTACAAAATGGAAACAGATGCAAGCAATTTCTACACAGAGGGAAAGGACAAAAGTATCCTATCAAGATTTTCACCAAAACATAGGTTTACAAAAACCAGAGTTGTTTGCCAGCATCTGTTTTTTATTTTAAACAGCCAAGATTTAGCAGGAAGGGCAGAAATAAGTTCACTGTGTATAAATACTTAACCACAAAACTTGTAAATGATGATCAGATGACACTGATAAAAGGATTTGTTCTGTATACAATGAAATTCTACCCCTTTCACTGTTTAATTGCACACATGCTGCATTGTGTCTGTTGAATTTCTTTCTGCAATTTGGTTGTCCACTTGACATTTTCAGCTTTACAACAACAGCATTTGAGAAATTAAGTTTCTTTCTGGGTTGGAAAGATGCATTTGGAGACAACAATAAATCTTTCATGACTTGGGTAAAGGTCAAAGCAGTAAAGCCAAATTGTTTTTAAGAAAAATACTGTATGTGATTATTTTATTAACAGAGGGTGATGAAAATTTATGAGGGCAAAACTCACATGGGTTATTTAAAGGATTCTAAAATAACAACTTCTCACCCAAATGGGTGAGGGGAAAAAGCATCTACAAAGACACACACAGACACTCATATGCACATACTTCTGATCATCTAATAAAAAAAGAACAACTCCAATTTAATAGCTGATTAGTCTTTTATTTTCTAGCAGAGCATTAATAGGTCTAAACTTAATAATTATTTTACCAGTATGCACAAAAATGGAAAGATATTTCAGTTTCCACAATGAATGAATGTCTGGAATAATTGCCAGAACTAGCAAAGATGGCTAAATTAACTTTTCTAATCAAGGAAACGAACACATCCAACTTTATTTCTACCTGGAACCCACTTCTGGATTTTGTGCTTGAGATGGAAAAAAAAATGAAACATTGATTAGCTAGGTTTGTTATTATAGAAACGCTAATGCATATTATGTAAAAGTAAAAAGTTGAGACTGTTACGTAATTCTATTGAGCTAAAAAGAGTCAGAAATCTATGTTTTCTTTCTCCCCGCCTTTATCTTTTTCCCTCCCCCATTTTCCACTATTTTCATTCGTATTTTATACTTTAATAAAATATGAATAATTATTTACCATCTACATCAGAAACTTAAAAGCACTTCTAAGCAGACACTTTGACTTAACTGCCAATCCACTCTGCCATCTTAAAAGACAGGCTGGTTTTCCCCATTTTTTAAAAGTCTCAAATCTTTCAACTATTGAGTAGGATCTCCTTTCCCACAACAATTGCCTCTATAATAACAAGCCACTCCAATTCACCATTTTTCATATTCCTGGATTATTTGGACTGGACATTTTCTCCAGTAAAGTCTGGAGGAGATGATTGGGTATGTTTGATCCAGTGGAATTGCTGTCTGGATTAATCTGAGGCTTGGCCCTATTACTAGGTTAACTTTCAGTCACTGTGCTGCACCTTATTATTCCTGCCCCGTTCAGCTGGCTTGTATTTCCATCTTAATGTATGAAGCTGCTGTGTAAAACTGTGCAGAGCTAAACTATAAGCAATCAGGAATTTCCTTTTTTCATTTAACTCTTGTGGTCACATAGAGTCTGGCCACAATTATGGCTTGCGGAGGCAAGTTTATGTCACACAAAACTAGAGAACATAGACAAGAGCTTTCTGTAATGTGGAACAAAGAACAGCAGACAGAATTATCTAGACTACCCTCAAAGCTTCCACCCATGTGCAGGCCTTAATAATCTTTCTGTGCCTTCTGGCATGAAAAAAAAACGGAGGAGAAGAAATAAAATGTGCTCGCTTGGATTTTTTAAAAAAGGATTTTCTATCATTTGTATTTAATATATAGGAGGAACACTGGAAGGATATCTTTGGCATGTTTCTAGGTTGTAAAAATCTAGGCGGTCATTATGTGGCAGCAGAGGGACTTCTGTATTTCTAAGTCATTTTGCTGCCATCTATGGCCTTCCATATTTTGCGGCCTGGACATGGTATGCCTGATAGTAAAAATCTGGTTTTTTAAAAGCCAACTTTGAGAGAATTCACAGCTTAATACACCCCCTCCTGCCCCCAAAGTAGTCACAAACATGTGACAGAAATGGATAAACTGCTGGAGAAGAATTTTAAATTACAGCAATGGCTAAAAAAAAAAATCCTATACTTTTATAATATACTAATTCTGTTCTAGAATTAGTAATCCTTGCTCATACAAATTAATGAACACATAATAGATGACTTAAAGGAATGAAAAGCTGTTGCTGAAGATGGTAGCTTATCTCTAAACAAGATAAAATATTTGATAAACCAGGAATCACCAACCATTTTGGACATTCGAAAGTTCAGGAACCCTCATAAATGCCAGATTTCATGAGGTTTAATAATTTTCAAACTGCTACTATATTGGATAAAACTAGTCCTAAACTTCCCACTTAGTAGAAGGAAAACTTTTATTTATTTTGCTTTTAGATGAAGACACACTTTTGAAGTTGCTGCTTGATTTATTTCCTCCAGGATATTTCCTATATCCCAAGCTTAACTTTGTAGGAAAATGGGCAAAGCTTCCCAAAGCATGAGTTGCCACTAGCCACGTTTCTTTTCTAGGAATTTCCGAGGAATGAGGCATTTTGCAAATAACTCTAATGCTACTTTATCTGTTCTTTACTTTGTTGCATGCTCATTTCCATTTTTTAAAGAATTAAAATTATTGGGACTCTGATCCTTAAAGGAGCCACTCTGGAGATCTTAAAAATAAACCTCCCTCTGGGCCATATATTTCCAAAAGCTGGGTTTTTGCATAAATGCAAAATAAATATCTCTCAAATTCTTTTAGCTGTAAGAGAAATGGTTATTAGTATGTGAATGTTACAGATGGACCAAAACAGAAATAGATTCTTATGCCTTAGATAAAGGAGGTTTACAGTATTTCATAAAGTCTGTCTAAGGCCCAATCACATATCCTTTCATTAATCCATAATTTATGGAATTAGGCTAACGTCAGGACCTATGAACTCAGTACTCCTTTCAGTCTATGAATTGTGCAATTCTCACATTCCTACTTGCCACTAAATCCATTAATGTAAGGCTTCAAAACTACAGGCTTTATTTTACCATCAAAAGAAAGTTGAAACTAGTAAACATTTTCCAGTGCTTCCCCCTCTCCTCTCCTGAACTGGTTCCATTTTCATAACTAATATGTTTACATAGTAGATAAGACTATAAGACTATTGTATGCCACTAAGTTTTTTCCTTTTAAATGCAATTTCTGTTCTTTTCTGACATGGAGCATGATGCAACCTAAGTGCAGAAATGGTGAAGTAAAACCTGGTCCGGACCAAGGATAATTAATTGCCTTTTTCTCTGGCTTATCCAAAAAACTTCAGATATACTATTCAGCACTAATTCATAGTACTTCCATACCTTAGCTTTAACTCTCTCAACTATCCAGTGTTAAGATATTTAACATTCTTTCGGGAACTGCCAAAGATTAACACACTTTTCCACCCACATTAATACTAATCTACAACTGGCCAAGATATGAATGTGTTATTATTTCACCTTCTTCTAGAGGAAAAAAGAAAAACAACAACAAAGAACCTTTACAGACAAGACTGCAACAGAAAGGAAGGATAAAAATTAGCCTAAGTTTCAGCAGCTCCACCTGGAGAGGGCCACCGACAATTGTATTTTGTGGAAATATATGTACATGGACAGACAGAAAACGTTTCAGTAATTAACCCAAGTATCAGAGTATTGAAATAGCCCTTAGCCCATATATTGACTAAATAGAAATCTATAACTAATTCTTTTACATCAAGAAATAATTTACTAATTCCTTTACCCCTTTTACATCAAGAAATAATGTTAAAGAAATAAAAACAAGCATTTTAAAAAAGTTTCTATAAAACCAACATTGCTATATCTATGTTACCTGTAAATTCTTAATTACCACCACTATATACATTATGATGCACATTATACACACATTCACTTCTAGGGGAAAACATCCTTAAGTAAGGATCAGGAATCATTAAACAGTGTTTAAAGAAAATGAACAAAAATGTTGCTTGTCATTTCAATAGCATATTGTACCAGTTATCAGTTGCCGTGCAATACTTCTTTACTTTTCAGCATAAATTAGTAGCCGTATTTAGCATTCAGGTGCGTTCTGCCATCACCACTTTGACCTGCTCAACAGAGAGAAAAGAAAATAATATTTTAACATTTAACAGGGTTTTTTTTTTGCTATAATGCTTTTTAAAATAATTTGCAATACTGTTTTTTCAATGATTTTACTTCAATGGCTTTTTAAATTTGTTAAAGATTTTATATAGTTTTAGTTTTAAATCCAGGGAATATTTTCTTAATGAGTATTTAAAATGTTTTAAATATATTAGCAAATTAATTGATTAGAAATTGATAGGTTAGAAACACAAAAGATATATAGAGAGTTTGCAGACTATTTGCCATTTGAGAAATGGAGCTAGGAAACCTAATAAACATGTGTATGTATGTATACTTCTTACAACACTCTGTGATTTTATTACTAAAAAGCAAATTACTCAGAAGTTTTTGATAGTGTCCAGGAAAGGATTATTCCATTTCCTACAAAGATAGGCAAGGCTTTGCCATTATTTCAACTCTAGCTTTCAATACAGCTAGGACCAGAAGCACATGGGGCAGAAGATAATTGATACTGTCAAAGATGCTGTAGGCTCTGAACGGCATCATTCCTGTACAAGCAGAGCCAGGCTTTACATAGAGGGAAGCAGCTTTGATTCTCTACCAAAATCCATTTTTGCCTATTATATTCAGAGATGGAACATTGATTTTGTCTATACTTGGTTAGCATTTACATAACTCCATTTTGAAGACCAAATAGGAATCTATAGCATAAACACCCCCATTCTGATTGTATTTTGTTTACTCTGTACTTCAAATAAGTTAGGTTGTTTTTGTGTGTGTGTGTGTGTGTGTGTGTGTGTGTGTGTGTGTGTGTGTGTCTTTCAGTCTACAGTTTTCTTGGCAAGATTTCAGAATTGGTTTGCCATTGCCTCCTTCCAAGAGTTGATTGAGAGTGACTGGCACAATGTTAGCCATTAAAATGGGACTAGAACACCTGTCCCTAAGTTTTCTTTGTTCATATATAAACTATATAATTGTTCCACAATTACTTTGAGTATCCCTTTACCTTCAGGTGGTACCCATACACAGTAATCTGGATCATCTTCTGGATAGTTTGAGGATATTGAATGTTGAATCTGTAGGATAGAAAGTAATTTGCTTTTTGTAAACATATGTCAGTATATACAACTTTCATTGCATTGTGGGCACACCAGCCCTTGAATGGCAAATCAGGGATTATGCTGCAAAAAAGGGCAGGATCACATAAATACATGTTTAAAAATGAATGGGAGGCAAAATTTAAATTTAGCACTCATTAAACAAATCAACAGAATAATAAATATGTCAAATGTTAAATTTTGCTAACATAATTATTAGTTCTGCATAATTTAAATTTTTGTTACAGTTTAACACACCAATTTATAATGATTTTCATCTCTTCGCAAAGCAGATGATCCCAAGGTTTAAAATAAAGTAAAGAAAAATGAAGCCACTTCAAACCACTCTGTCCTGTATGAAGAGATGTACGCAAGTCTTGAATATTTGGCAGTGGCAAAATAAGACAGAGGTAGTGGAATGTTGCTGGCAGGCTGTGTAACCAGTTGTATGTGTGTGTGTTTGTGTGTAGAATAATAGATAGAACACAACTTGTATATTTTCTGTGATCTAGAGCATTGTTTTTTAACCTCAAATATTTTAAGAGGTTGGACTTCAACTCCCAGAACTCCCCAGCCAGCTATGAGAGTTAAAGTCTACATATTTTAAAATTGCCGAGGTTGAGAATGAGTGAGCCTGAAACAAAAATATAAACTGGAGTATTAAAGTCATATATTTGGCCAGCCATCATGTGCCTAGAATTCATTTCCAATTATGATTTGTGGGCAAAGTACTGTTTTGTCAGACTGTATTCTGAGGCTTGCTTTATACTGTATGAGAAGGATTTTTGTACCAGGAAAAGAACTAAATAACGTAGGTTTTTTTAAGTTGAACTTAAAATGAGGAAAATGCTAATAATTGTTTAAAGAATTGTTTCTACTGGAAGATTCCAGGAAAAGAATACAAAAATTCTCTCAAGACATTTTAAATAAGGTAATTTGCAGACATACCCGCAAAATATTGCATTGTTACATCTGATGCTGGGCTAGAGAATAGTTTTATGTTTTAGTCTATTTTTGCTTTTTTTTTTTTTTAGTTTTAGTCTATTTTTGCTTTGTGAAGGAGAAAAAAAACACAGTATCTCCTGACTCATGCAGTACCGGCTAACATTCAATTAAGTACTATAACAGATTTGCAAAGCAAGATTGACAGCAGATGGTAAAACAGCTGCACATAATTTCTCTATCATTAGCTCTACTGCACTATCAAGGATGATTAGGTGAGATATTTTAATCACTGCTGGTTCAATGGAAACCAAGTACTTGAATTATAATCCTTTTATATAAGCCGTTGTAATGTTTGTGAGGAAAGCTATTCAAAATATTAAGAAGTATCTCCTTTTGATAAGTATAAAAATTGTCCCTCCAAGCGCAATACAGGATCAGGCTGAGACAAGGAGACAATTGTGCTCAAATTCCTTTACCGAGCAATTCTTCTAATTCATAAGGGAACATCTCTTCCCCCCATTCCTACCCCCAAACATGGAAAGAGTATTAAGCATCTGTTATCCGTAACTATAATCATGATTATCTGGAATGGATTTCACTGCCTCAGACCAAACTAGTGTGCGATCTGGGACTCAAGAGATCTTGTTCAAGGAACAGTGACAACTGAGAGTCTATGAGAGCTTTACCCAGCTTTGGGTTATGCACTAGTTGTGCACTGGATTGAAGTCATGCCTTGTGATTTCTAGACTGGGCTACTGCCATGTGCTATACAAGACCCATTTGAACAGCTTTCGGCAGCTGCAATTGATGTAGAATGGGTGGTGGTTAGTGATTTCTATTTTTGGGTACATGGACACCACTGCTCTGTGATTTGCACTGGCTATCAGTGTGCTTCCAGATACAATTCAAACTGCTGGGAGTCTCCTGGTTCTGTTGATTGCTGTTGTTTTTTGTGAGTCTCAACTGCTGTGGTTTTTATATTTTTAAATGTTTTTACTATCTTAATGCTTTAAGTTGTCCACGGTAATTTATTCAAGGTAGACCACTATATAAATCCATGTAACAAACAAACAAAAAGTTTTGTTCTTCCTACTCACCTTAGGTTTACTGCTATCTTTCTGATTCTTTGGTTTTTCTGCTGGCATCTCAGATGCTAGTAAAGTAAAAATGGAAAAATGAAGTTTATGATGGCAGTTTTTAATTTTTAATTTTCAAAGTAACTAAATCCTTTCTCTAAGGACAACACATAGGGAATTGTTAAAATAAAGCCACTGTGTCTCATCTGACAAAACGGAGTGCAGATATCTCTGAAATGTTAATATTAGTAGGACTGTCATACTGCCTTTGTTAATATATCTTAGTTGAAGTATTATTAACATTTCTAATTTCTAATATTTTGTCTGAAATATATTTTCTTTACTTTCTTCCTCCTTAAATGTATTTTGTTTCAATTGCTGTTATACAAGTATTTTTTAAAATTGAACTATTACTGATAATTATTTTTCTGTTAGGTTCCACCAATTTATATATTTTTTTAAAAAAACGTAAAGCAGTTCTTTGCCTATTTGTGTATTCCACTCCTATTGGAAACAGTCCAACACTAAAGCAGCATTTACTATTGTTTTTTCTCTTCATTCTTCTGAAAAGGCTCGAGTTTCTAAATTAATGCTTTTACAAGAACTGAGCTTTTATAGAGATAAACTGAGCATTCAAAGTCTAAGATCTCTCTGGATTTGCAGGGTGAATAAAAAAGTTTCAGCAAGGCTCAGCATGACTGGTTTGAGGCTCCTGAATTTTTCTGACAGCCCTTCAGCTGACTGGGAAACAACTTCAAGTGGCTGAGATTGATATGCATCAGAGAACTGGAGAGGATGAAAGTTCAGCCCAGGCCTAGTGACTGGAAGCTATCCCCTTTATTTTCATTCTAAAGTTTGTAGTATAATATTGAATGCAAAATATTATTTAAAATACTTCCCTTCATTTTGAACTAGGAAAAAAGTGATCTTCCTAAGGGCCAACAACTATTTTCCTCACCGATTGTGAAATATAATTTGTTTCAATATCAGTGAAATTATCATTTTGTCCTGGTGTTCATAACCCAGATTGTTCAGAAACAAAGCGCAGCTTACCTTCTAGTTTTATCTCCAATTCATTCACTGGGGAATTATGAGCTAATGGGCTTGTATGCTTGCTTGAAGACTCAGACTGAGATTTAAGTCCTATAAAAACACAAGTGGACCCCAGACATTTAGTTAATTAAGGAATAGAAATAGTAACTTCTACACTTTTTCTTTCCTTAAAAAAAGAGTTTTATCTAATTAAAGCAGCTTTTCCACTATGCACAGCATTGATATTGCAAAATATAGCAAGAGATAAGAGCAATTTAGTGATCGCCAGACAAATAAAAACAGGGAGCCTTAAAATGTGAAAAAGAAATCAGATTGTATAAAGATAAAAATATGAAACTTATGAATTTTTTTTAAAAAGAATGGGGATGTCAAATAAGAATGAACATTGCCTTATTGTATATGTATGCACAATATATGTACTGCATGTTTTGATTGTGATGAAGTGATCACCATGTTGCTTCTTCTGATAACCCTTCTCTCTGGTCATTGCTAAACAAAGTGCATAAAAAAGCTAATGCATAACTCAAGACTGTCTGGGCAGAGCTGTGCTAGTTTTGAAAAAGATACTTTGCAACTGAGGCCAATTCATGATAACAGTTCTTTCCTTTCAAGCTCCAAAGAATGTGTGGCCTCAATAACGTGGATACAGTAGTCTTCTTATACCAACCTGCCTGGGTATTAATTGGAAAAGGCATTATTCTTGGTTCTGTATGAGAAAATTAATCATTAAACTTCCTCAAGAGCAAGGATAGTTTCTTTTTAATTGCCCTGTAACAGAAGGCTTGCCTGAGATCAGTGCTACAATCTTTTTGGTGATAGGTTAAACTTCTATTTTTGCAGGCCTTTTCTTTATTTTTTATATTGGTTGTTTTTACTACTGACTGATTTAAGTTTCCCCCTTATACCACTATTAGATAATGTTTTTGTATTAAATTTATAATCATGCTATTTTGTAACCACCCTGGGTTGATGATACAGAATATAAAGTTTAAAATTAATTTTTTAAAAATATTCTGGGTAATATGAGAATTGTGCATCTTTCACATAGCCACTGCATTGCAGTGGTCAATAGGATTCTGAGTCCTTCTTTCTCAGTTTAGCTGATTTAACACCTTACCAATCTTTGGAGTTTATGGAGCCGAACACCTTCTGAATATTGAGAAATAATGAACTTTGTTGAAAAGAGGCTTAGATAATGAAAATGTTGGCTAATGCATATGAAAGATGGCAGCCCAGTGAGATGTGCCTCTATGACCCCAATGGGGCCAGGCACTGCATGGCTGCAATGACTTCACAATGTAGTCGCTCTTAACAATAGTTTCAGTGCTACCACCTGTGCAATGGGTGTCACCAACTTTTTCTTTATAGTTTCCTCTGACTATTACCACGGAATAGGGAAGCAGATGGACCTCATGTGTTTTTGTGCTCAAACACTCTCTCCCATTTGCCTAGACATCCTTTCTACCCTATTAGTACATTAAATTGAAAATTTACTGTGTTAAGGAAACCAGAAGTAAATACAATTATTAATAAAATGACTAAATCCTCATATTCACTTTATTAAGTTCCAACTAATTAAAATATGTGCAAGTTGAATGAATATTTTTTAAAAACACTATAATTAATCATCATTAAGGAATTCCATACTTTGATTTTTGGGTGAATAAGAACTGGAGAGGAGATTCCCTCCTTCAACCATTTCCATCTTTGTGTTCTGTGAGTTTTGGTTTACACTGCTATTCACATCATCTTCCTCCTCCTCCTCCTCCTCCTCCTCTTCTGGCCCCTCATCTTTCATCTTTAATAGGTTTGCCGGTATATCTGGCCGTTTCATAGGCAGCTTCTATATTGTAAACAGAAATTACAATAAAGGTTGTTTTTCAATTGACATTGAGAAATAAGGAAAATTGGAAAAGGTACATTAAAAGCTGATCTTATACATGTGTCTAGGAATAAGAAGTTAATGATCTGTTTATTTCAGAAAATATATAATTCCTATAATAAACATATGTGATGCAAATTCTGAAATCCTGTGGCAGCTTTTCCCAAATGCTGTCACAGTATTGTTTATTTGGACAAGTTCTACAATGCAAAATTAAAACCCACTGCCTTTTCTTCTTACTTACCCCTACGGTCCCTGTTTTTAGTTTGAATTTGCTTCCCCCTTTCATGGCACCAAATAGGGGTAAAGTTAGCTTTTTGGGCTTACTTTGAGATTCCGGATCTTGACTCTGAAGCCTATGGAAAATAAATAAATTTCAAAAAGGAAAATTAACATCAGATATTGAAGGACAAAGTTTACTCATATGGATAACAGAGTTCTACACAACTCTACTTGGGCTGGCTTTATGCAGTACAGATTTATATGACTAATGGGAACCAATGCAGCCAATCAAGGCCGGTTCACACGATAGTGCATTTCTTATCTCAAGCATGAACTTATGTGTCTCTTGCAATTGCTCAGGGGTTATTACACATTACAATGGTGCCCACACTATCCATAATTAATTCAAACCATAATTTAAATTGAAGCCAGAATATTTTAAGTTCAAATATAACCTGTATTCCATTATTTATTATTTATTATTTACATTTCTATATTATTTACATTACAAGTGCACTTAATGGTTAAAGTACAGTATATTACATATTTCACTTTACTTTACTTTATTGATTAGCCCTTGGGCCATATCAAAGATTTATATATTTATTTAAAATAAAAGTCAAAGTCAAAGTGATTAGTGCTCTGTAATCAAACTCACTGGGACTTCAGCTCTGGCATGGATGCAGGGGTAACAATCTTAATTAATCCTTTCAATCGCTGCTGTTCCTTCCTCAGTTCAAAGGTTCTCAAATGAAGTTTTTTACGTGTCACACTGTCTACGGAACACCCTGACTTGATTTCTGTCATGAATTCATCCAGTGAATCCTGAGTTGCTGAATGGGATTGTGCTATGGGAAATTATATATGAAAACATACATGTTCAAATATATTTGTAAATAAATAAATAATACAGAGAATATCTGCAAAAAGCCTACAGTGTTCTAATGCATTTTGGTATCCAATTATTCTTACAACAGTTTTTGCGGCAATATTCTCCTTTTTCCTTCCCATTTAAAGATTAAAACCATATTGATTTATTTAATCAAATTACTATTTTTTAAACAACGGAAATTCTAAAACCAGCCTGTCCTATGAAAAAACAAACATTTTATGCTTTGTAAAGTCACAGTACTAATGCAAATAAGCATCTTATGGTTTATACTTCACAAAACATGCTAAGATAATGTCTAGATATATCTCATATTAATTCACACAAAAACTGAAACAACAGAGTCATATTTAAGACTGATTCCCAATAATTGATTTCTCAATCTCACTGTCATGATTGTATCTTCTTTCAAAAGAAATATACTGTAATCCTATTTCTAATATGCATTTTAAAATATAATTTCAATTTGTAAAATATGAATATTTAGTTATATATAAAAGCAAACAATATTATTAACTTCAATGATGTTGATATACTTTTAACTGCATTGTCCCCTATACTATCCTACTTAAAATTTTTAAAAAGTGTTATAAAAATCCAAGAATTCTCACATCAGTAAGAGAACCTTCCTCTCAGAAAACAAAAGAATATTTGCCCTGATTCAGGAATTGTAATTTCCTTTGAAAACAGGATTATTTCACTAACAGGTCAAGATTCTGTCATAGAATCTACAGGCTGTGGAAGTCTGGATGGGGACAAACAGCCTTCAGTTCAATCCAAGTAATAGTGAAAGAATGTAGATTTGGAGGCTATTTAGTCGGGAAAATCTATCATCATTAGTTTTGGATGGGGTTATGCTAACAGACAGAAACAGTGGGAAATTTGTGAGCTGTCTTAAACTCCGGTTGCTGCTGGAAGAATAGATGGCAGCTATGGCTAAGACAGCTTTACACAAATGCACTTTTATGCTACAACTGCACCTCTTCTGGACCAGAGGGTTCTTTTATAATTAGTCATGCTATAGTTATCTATTGACTGGACTATTTTGGGGTTGCCTTTGAAGACTGCATGGCTTTGTAGTTCCTCTTCCTTCTTATACATATTTCAGTCAATTAAGAAGGTGTCAGTCTGAGTCACTTACAAATGTTATCTGATATTCTAAACTTAAAAAGTGCCTCAGACTTTTTGCCTAGATAATGAATCCTAGATAATGAACATCTTCCTTATTCTCTACAATTTAGCTCTATCTCTGCCAATTCTATAATATTTGATATGGCTGGCATGCTCCATGTCCCATTAATGAAACAATTTTACCATGTGAGGTCCATGAAGCATGCTTTTTTTGTCGAAACACTTCACACATGCAACATATGTCTCCCTCTAACTTGTGAGCCTTTAGAAAGGTCCCAGAGACCAAAAAATATGACACAATGAAATCAATGATCTTTTTTATTTGGTTAATTATCTTTTTTCTCTGGTCACTGCTGAGTCAGTTGTCCACGAAAATAAACTTATACTATTACAGGCTGGTGGCAATAAAAAATTATTTCAACGTTTGTACAATAATTAATCACATTCTATAATTTGATTCTGCATGATGCATAAATATATTACTGAAGGAATGACTTCAAAACAATTTATTTATTTAGTTATTTATTTAGAAATGTATTTGCCGCCCATCTTATTTCAAAGTGACTCTGGGCAGCTTACAATGTAAAAATAATACTTGCTATGATCCATGTGGCTAATCTCATTTAGGTTTTACTCCATTTTTAACTGTTTAAGAATCTGTGTAAGACAGCCTGCGCTCATATATACAATGATATGTTCCTATGAGATTTTCCCAATTTTAATGGAAACTTATAGTCTTACTTGTCCTTGAAGATTTCAGCTTCTCTGCTATTTCAGAGAGCTCTCTCTCAGCTGCATGTAGTTTTGCAACCTATAGATAAGATACACATGGTAAGTCAGACCTCAGTACTGATTTGTTTTACCTTTCTTTTCAAAACTCATTTTTATGTTGTTCTTCCCCAGAGTTAAATCTCTTTTCTCATACATTTCTTCTTTTTACTATCTGTATTCATTTTTACTCTGCTGTCCTGTTTTCAATTGTTTTTACTATACGTTTTTATAATTACTGTAAATCATTTTGAGATATTCAGAATAAGCTGTATAAAAATAGCTTCTATAAATACATAAAATAAAATAGAAAAATATGCATCTATGATGCTATCATATTATTTTCATTCAATAGTGATGAAACCTTTTTGCTCTGAAGTCCAAGGCAAATCTATGCATCTATTTAGGCACCATGAAATCTCCTTTTGGTTTTAGTTTAATAAGGCATTTTTTTTTTTAGTAATTTTGTTAGTAATTCTGTTTTTGTCTCAAATTTCATGACAATATGGTTTTAAGTGTCTTAATTCCGTAGCATGTCAAGATACTTCGAAGCATGAATGTTATTTCAATAAAATAATTTTATATAATTTTATATATTCAAACTATCTTAAGTTACACAACTTTTCTTAAGAAAAAAAATCACCTAATGTAGCTACAAACCTAGGCACGAATGGTATTTAAATAAAATAATTTTATACTATCATTTCTTTTTTTAACAGCTACAAAGCTGAATGGATCACTGGCTTAATTTGCTCTTACCAATGAATCATATGTTTCTGGTTTTTCATCTATCTTTCCAGCTTTCTTCATTCTGTTGAGTCGTTTCTGTTCAATAACTCCTGTCCGATCAAGGAATATGTCATCATCACTATCATAGAAATCTTCTTCTTCCCAATTCTTTGCTTTTCTTTTCCGGGACACTAAGGGAAAAGCGTTTATATTTTTATTTACTTATCAAATTTCTACACTGCCTATCTCACCTGCATAACTCTGGATGGTTTATAAATAATCCACAGATAAATTTGCAAATAAAATACTGACAAAAGAAACAAAATACAAGCAAATGGAGGCCAATAATCTACACATATGATTTCACACATTTTTTTTTAAAAAAGCATGTTATATAAGATCACATATTTGTGATGAAAATAACGAATATAAGCAATATATTATGAGGAGTGAATGACTCTAACGTTGTAACTTGCCAAAAGATGGCAGTGCTGATAGTGCTTGAAGCTCTAACATAGTGATTCCTGAACTTTTTGTCAACACACCTTTTAGTGTAAACTTAATGTACACATCTCCCCTAAATACCCAAACAACAAAATGTATAGAAATGAACAATGAAAACAATACAGTAGTCAGGAGGATTGTAACAATGTACAACTAAAAAGTTCTTCACACCTTCCCTGAACTCTGTCTCTAAATTGTCAAGGTAGCTACACTTCAGTTTGGGAAACCACATTCCAACATGTTTTTTGAGATCTGTTCTTCCACTTCAGTGAGCTGTAAGTTGGTATGAGAAAAGGCTGTATTGCTATTGTTTGTGAAATGGAAGCTTGCAGTCAGTACTTGTCACTATGCATTGATTACTTTCTGACTGCTGAAGGAATCCTTCCAAATGGAATTCACTACAGAACACGTTTATGGTGAAGGTTGTGTTAATAATATGAATCACCCAAGAGGCAAAAACTTGTCAGGATCTGGCTGAAGAAACAAAGCTTTAAGAAGCTTGTCCTTTGCCAGCAAAATGTGGTTATTATATGAAGAAGTAAAATATATACAGGGAACAAAAGAGCTGATTCAATGATTATTTTCCTATTTCATTTATTACAATATCTATATTTGAACTGCAGTTATTGATGCACAAGTCTTATTTTTCAATCGACCCTTGTTTAGAGGTCCTTATCAAATGGTGAGGTAAAAAACCTTTTTAAACAGTAACTACAGTCAGACTGATGTTGTTATGTCCACAAGAAAACAATGAAGCTCAAATAACACCAAGAACTCCACAGTAAACTACATTTAGCCATACCGCAAGTACAGTAGGCATACATTTATAAATGTTCTTGATAACAGTACTGCTTCATGAAGATTTCTGCTGAGAAAAAAATCTGGCCACATAACTTACCTGCCTCTTGTCGCAACACACCCCTAGCATCTAATATTCTGCAGGCTTCCAATGCACACTGGATCATTGCTTCTTTTTTCTTCCCTGAATGAATAGCTTCTGCCACAAGCTGTTTCCCTGAGGCATCATCTATAGGCAGCCTATCCAATTTAATGAGGTGAAAGTATAAAGCAAAGTCAACAGTTCAGTCAATTCCTCTGATTTGTTTTTTAAATCAACATTTTAAAATTGGCTTAAGCGAAGTGTTTTCCTGTTATTTTAAAGGCAAGGTGTTTAGTTATTTCAAATTAGTTTTCCATTCTAGATATAACAGTAAAAATCTCAGTGGCACAGATGTAATAGACAAACGGAAAAAAAAAAGGCAATTCCCCCCAACTAACCAACATCTGCCAGAAAACAAACAAACAAAATAAACTGTCAACCTCCACATCTGCAAAAAAAATAAATAAATCCATTTTAGATATCAATCCATATCTGGAAATAAGTGACATAAAATCTTTTGAAGCCTGTCTAATTGAATGAATATACACAAAATTGTTGCATAACATACATACATACTTCACCCTACAAAGCCAGGTGCCTGTTCCATGAGAATCAAATTCATATTCCAATTCTTCACCTAGATAAAAAGGGAAAGGGGAATCAAAGTATTGGTTTTAAAAGACAGCTTTTTAATATTTATATTAATATTTTATTACTGTTGTAAACTTTTTTATTTAATTAAATGGATTAAACCATATTGGAACTTCCAAATTGACTGAAACATTAATGATTTGAAGTCTTTTAGTAGTTACTGGGTTGTTAAATGTCACTAGCTCTGCATACAATTTCATCTGAAATGAATTGCTATGTTTAATTTGGATTCATTTATCAATTAGTACATCCAACACTATGCAAGCAATTTCTTCTTGCTCTCCTCACTTGCTCCGTAAGTCTTCAGCATCACCAATATGCAGATGACACCCAAGTCTTCACTTTACTAATTTGGTCCACACAGATATGTGTGTCAAGTAATGCTGGATATGACATTATTTCGCAAATGACTGAAAACATGATCTACCATAGTACCAACGACATATTTCTACTAAGTAGAAATGCAGCCTTGGGGAGCTCTATGTGCTTTCACAAAAAGTGTTCCTTATTTCAACCTTGCTCTTAGAAGTTAGTATACCTTCATACAACTTGTTAGTCAATCAGCTGCATCATTTCTTGAAAACCACAAACTTAGTTACTATTAAACGTCTTAACAACAATCTAATTAGACACCAGCAATACATTTCATAATAATTACTTCTAAAAAGAAGTTAATAACAGTAAGTGCATATAGGTTGGCCAGGCTGTTGTTTAACTCCACTGTTAAACAATGGAAACAATTTATTTCTCAGGTTAGTTTAAAAAACAAAAACAATTTGGGGATTTAAAAACTCAGCAGCCTTGTTTCCCTTCAAGTGGGAGGAAGGAAGGCTTCCAACAGAGGCTGGATAGTGAGTTGTCTGAAATGCTTTAGCAGATCTTGCACTAAGCAATAGGGCTGGATCAGATGACCTGGAAGGCCCTTTCTGATTCTACGATTCTACTAGCCTGTAGAGATTCAACATATGTTACTGGTTTTGTAGTTGTATTTTAATGGCCTAAAATGATACTTAAATATATTGCAAATTAAATAAGCAATCCCAAAATGGCAGAAATAAGTCATTCTTTTGAACACTAGAAACAAAAAAATGCACTGGATATTTTTGGCTAGCACCTTATCAACTGTCCCATTTGCAACATTCAACAAAAGAAACCTCTGGTTCTTTAGGATGACCAAGAATAGCTTTATTGAAAGATCCATCTAGGCAAAGCAGAAGCAAAGTCGTAGTGGGATTTTCCCACTACGAGTTGAGTCAAGTTTGACATACCTTCTCTATCAAAAAACCCTTGCAGTGCCTTTTTGGGATCTTTCAAATAAAAGGCTTCTTGGTCCTCTTGAAACTCAATAGCAATTGGATTTTCTTCACCCTCTTCTTCCTCTGCATCTTCCCCTGAAAAATAAATGCAGGTAGAATTAGGCATCAGAGATGACTCACAAGGTAATAAGAACATTAAACTTTAACCTAACCTAGCATTCGTAGCTAGCATTCTGTTCTCAGAGTTGCCAGTCAGATGCTTTTGAGAAATCAAAGATGAGACATGTTTTACAAGATCACATTTGTCTTCATGTTCTTCAGAAATTTTCAGAAACATATTGCTTTCAATACAGGAGAAATTATAGCCATGATAGATAACCATTGCAACCTTTTATTTCATACATTTATCTAGTCCCATGTTGATACTAGTCATATTCTTCAGAAACAAATGTTAAATATGTGTGTTGTAAAAGAGTACTTTTATTCCCATCATACAGCTACATTTAAAGATGTTGTGTTCCAGGACAAGAAAGGGGAAGAAAAACTATTTCCAGGTTAACTTTTCTTTGACCATGTGTGAATCATATTACTTGATATTTTTCATGGGCTGAATGTTGTAACATTAGTCATAGAAAAGTAAACTGGCTGTTTACAGCATCTAAAAGTTTTCGTTCTAAAAGTTTTTCATCCTAAAAGCTTTTCTTCTGAACGTATTGACTAGTAATATTTTTGTACAATATTATGCACAGACTGACTGCATTATAACATTAACAATTTTGTTATAGATTCATTTTCTTAATAATTCCTCACATAGAATCTGATTTATTATGCAGTTCTTTTTTCCAACTATGGAAAAAATAATATTCTCATCTAGCTGCTTTTCATAATCCTGAGAACATTTTGTTGTGGGTCATCAGCTATTAGGAGTTTTTGCTTTAATGTGTGAAAGCAACTGCATTCACAGAACCTTATTTGCCATTTTATTGCCCAACTTTAGTTATTTTAATTTGGAGAGATTGCCTTCTGTTCTCCTTGCTGTAGCCATCTAAATTATTTATTGATATCTGTGCATTTCACCACTCACTTCAAATATAACTCATTTAGATAATTAAAATGTGCTAATTCTATTACAAGGGTTTGAATGATCCCACTGTTGAAATTTCTCCACAGTGAGATCATCTTTTATTCCTAGTCTCTTCTTTCCTTTAGTTAATTAATGAGGCGTTTATAAAGAACCTTTTCTCTTAGCACATTACCGGTTACTTTGTTTATGAGTACATGGGTTCCTACAGTACGTTTTATACTGTAAAACCCCTCCAGAAGAACATAGAAATAGTATTTTTATTATGAGTTTTTTTAAAAAAAACACTTTTCATTCTTGTACTGGATTTAATGGACAGGCCCAAAAGCAGTTTCAGATTCCCCAAAATTTTGCCATTGCAAATTGAATGATTGATCACCATAGGACTCTAGAGAAGAGAATTTACTTCAAGGACAGATGACTCAAGTATTTGACACAGTAAAGTTTTAGAAAAACATTTCAAATAAATTCAGTCATATAAATGTATAAATATTTGAACATAATGAATTTATCAAAGTAAATCTATTTTAGGAAAAATACATCTCTTTACAGTAGATATAATAATTTATATTTGGGAGAAGATGGTATGATTTTAGCTTATATATATCAAACCTGATAATATGAGTAACTATGCAAATTTATCTACCTCAAATGAATCATTTTCTTGTTAGCATGGTTTCTACAGATCATCCAGTAAAATCCATTACAAGCCTTGATAAAGAAACTTGTTACTTATTTGACTGCATATAATCTAGGCTATGCTCAATTTACATCTAATATGATTTTGATAGTTTTTAATGTTAAATAGATTTAATTTTAACTAAAAAACCCCGCTTTAGAGGATGATTTAGAATATTGTGAAATATAAAGATTACAACAAACCAGGGATATAAATGTGGATTCTCTGAATCCACTTGCATTTGCTCATACATGCTTGGATCCATTTCCCTAGAACTAAATATAATGCATGTATCTAGACATTTTCTCTTGGCACATTACTAACAAACACAGGGTATATTAGATTATTCCAACCACATTTCATACAAATAATTTGTAAAAATCTTCAAGTAGATTATAGCTGAGGAAAGTGGTAAATAGGGCTCAAGTCAGAAGCAAATTGCATCTGCAAAGCGACACAGCAAATCAATTGAAAACAACCACAAAAACATATCATTGAAGATTCTGGCAACAAAATATTGTAATCTTACCCATTCCCCAGGAACAGCTTAAATCACTCCGACTATTTTCACTTTTTTTAATTTCAATTTCCTTATGTTCCTCATCAGAATCATCACCCAGCATAGTTTTTTCTAACTTGGCCTGTTGCTGCTTACGCAGTTCTTTCAGTTGTGTTACAGTCAGTTCCGATTCTGGCTCTTGATCCTCCTCTGGGCCCTGGGGATTAAAGTTATGAACTTAAAAACTATATGCCAAGAATTAAGTCCTATTAAATTAATTATGTCTTACTTTTCAGTGATTATATACAAAATCTGGGCAGGATAACACCAGAAACATTATCATCTTATTTATTCTAATCACATTCATGCTAAAGTTACAGACATTTGCTTAAGGCAGTGAAGACAAATGTGGTTGCAATACTGGAAAGAGTCTGATGCTCCGGTGGTTTCGTTTTCCCCGAGAAGGACGCCTGGAATGGCGTCCCGAACTGAGATTCTGTAAAAGCTGGTGAAACAGCGGGAGATCGGCTGTTAGCCAGCTTCAAAGTTTTTCTCTGGGTGAAAGAGAATTAGCCAGAGCGGCTGGAGAGCAGAAGATTGCCCCAGGGGCTCTGCTTTCTTATGCAGAGTCTCGGAGGGCTGCCTGCATAATCCAGCCCCACTCCAGACTCGGCTCGATCCTGTTAATTAAGCAGGACAAGAGGAAAACGCCCACCTCTGCTCAATTGATTCCGTTTTGAATAACTTCAAGCAGACGGGGACAAATACAAGCGATCGATTACTGGGGAAGCAAGAAGAGCTGACTTCTACTCCTTTTTAAAAAAGGGGAAAACTTTTTCTCACTTGAACTTAGTGAAGGAAGAAATGGCGTCTGAGAGGAAGTGGATTGGAGGCTGCTTGTGAGAGAAAGCGAAGTTCGTCTTTGTGGATTTTAGCTGAATAGAAGCTTTCCATAGGAGGCAAGGTGAAAGTTTTATTTTACAACTTTAATTGGAGACTTTTGAGACTTTTGAGACTTTTGAGATTTACTAATTTTAATTAGAGACTTTACTTAAATTAAAATGGCTTCTAAGCCACCAAAAGCTCCCATGACGAGAAGGGGTCTGAAACTAATTTAGAAGATATATTAAAGGAACAGAACAGAGTTTCTGAAGAGCGATTTAAAGAAATTATGAATAATATTCATGGTGTGAAGGATCAACTTAGGGAAGAAATTAAAGAGACTAATAAAAAAATTAGAGAAGATTTATTGATGGTTTTTCAAGGTTTGGCAAAAAATTTGGAAGTAATGGAGGATAAAGTGGAAGTAATTAGTCAAGCAAATCAGTATTTGGATAATAAAGTTGGAGAGCTTCAAAATAAAGTGGATAAAATGAGGATCATGTGGTGGTATTGCAATATAGAGCGTTGGAGAAGGCTTTGAGAATTAGGGGTCTTCAAGACCGAAAGGAAGAAGACCTTAAAAAAGTTATATCAGAAGCCGTAGCTGAAATGTTAGGCATGGACCCTCGAGAAGTTGATTTTCAAATTGATAAGGCATACAGGGTTAATTCTTGGGTAGCGAGGCAGAAAAAGCTCCCAAGAGATATTGTAATTTATTTTTTAACTTCTACAATAAGAAATCAGATTTTGCAAGCTACATACCAAAAGAAATTGCAAATAGCAGAACAGGAGGTGTTGGTTTTGAAAGAGATCCCTGCTAAAATGTTAAAGGATAGAAGGGATTTTAGGTTTTTTACACAAGAGCTTAAGAAGCATCAGATTAAGAGGAGGATTAAAAATGCCTAATTTAAAATTGTATTATGAAGCAGTTGTTCTTTCGGTATTAAGTGATTGGTTTAATTTGACGGAGGAAAGGATTTTGAATATAGAAGGTTATGATTTATTATATGGTTGGCATGCATATTTATTGTATGATAAGAAAGTAGATAAAGCTTTTAAGAATCATGTGTTGAGAATTTCTCTTCTGCGTGTCTGGAAAAAATATTATTATAAGTTAAATTACAAAATTCCTATATGGGCATGTCCTAGGCACGCAGTAGAGAATATAAATATAGAACAGGAACAAGAAATGATTACTTATAAAGATCTTTTATACAATGAGAGGAAATTTACAACTAAAATCTTTGGATACATAAAAAGAAGAAGGGAGGAATTATACTTGGTTTCAATATGGACAGTTAAAGGCTAGATGGAAAGAAGATCAGAAAATTGGTATCATTCAAAATGAAGAAAATTTGGTTAAACAAATTAGAAATCAAACTCAGGGGCATATAAAGAGATTGTATACTGTGTTGATAGAAATAGATTCTGAAAGAGATTTAATAAAGGATTGTATGATAAAATGGGCACAGAATATTCAAGAACCAATAATGTTGGAAACATGGGAAAAATTTGGGTTAGAAATGTTAAATTTACGCAAGCGCAGAATTTAAGGAAAATTTTTATAAGATGTTTTATAGATGGCATTTAGATCCTAAGAAATTATCATGTATGTATCCAGATATGCAAGCGAAATGTTGGAGATGTAATTGTGATGATGCTACATATTTTCATGTATGGTGGACTTGTAAGAAAATTAAGTCTTTTTGGATAAGAATCTGGTGGATTATGCAGAATGTTTTGAAGAAGAAGATAAAGTTCCTACCGCAATTTTTCCTTTTGGGAATAACAACGGACTGTACAGTGATTGAGACTAAGTTGATTTTGAACTTAATAACAGCAGCACGACTGTTGATTGGACAATATTGGAAGAAAAAAGAATTACCCACAATAGAAGAATGGATATTGAAAGTTTCCAATTTGGCTGAGATGGCTAAAATCTCAGCCTTCTTGAAAGACAGTACTCAAGAAAAATATTTAAATGAATGGAAGAACTGGATTGATTATATTCAAAATAGATATCAGATTAAGAAATTTCGGATTGCTTTTGAATGAAGGATGTTATTTTTGATTTTAATGGAAGAAGTCAGGTTATGTGAGAGAGAAAGATTATAATTGTGTTAGATTTTAAAAATTTAATGTATGACTGTTTTGTTTAAGGAACTATACCTTGTGTTTGCTCCGGGAAGTCCGGGGGGGGGAGGGGGGTTTAGGAGGGAGGGGGAAAAAATTTAATTGTTGTAAAACTATTTTAATTAAAAAAAAAAAAAAAAGAAAGAGTCTGATGCAAGTTGCAAATGAGAATAATGAAAAAAAAAATCCTATAAAAAGAGCTTTGTAATATGCCAATAGCATATTCAATCAGCATATTTATTCTAACATTAAAAATGTAATCTTTCTACATTTTATATCTGCTTTTTGACATTGTTCACAAGACGATTCTGTATTGTTTAAACTGTATATTTATGTATAATAGCACAAGACTCAGATCTCCTCCAAAATAAAAAATAAGTGAAATATAAAATAATTAAAAATAATAAACTGATAAATTAAAAAGAAATCAAAAACTCAAAGGGCACATTCGATGGACCACTAGATCTTTTTCTGCCATCAGTTTTCCATGTTTCTATTTTCTTTAAAAAAATATGCAATAATGAAAAAGAAAACTACCGGTTTCTAGCCCTTTCTCATTTTTAATACAAATCTTCAAGGAAAATAGGCACTCTTCAAAATATAAAATCTACTGAGATATACTATAATGTACTGAATATACTGTACTATATGCACTGTATTGTATATAATATACTATACTCTACCGTATGTACAACAGCTGACAACCTACACAAGCACTTTGGTATTTCTTATTTTGCTCATTCTTCTGATATAGTCTCATATACTCATATATAAAAAGTCAGTCTGGTAGACACCAGTCTAGAAAGCAGGAGATTCTGAATTCTTGTCCTCCCTTAAGCACAAAGCCAATTGGGTGACTTGGGCCAGTCATTCTCTCAGCCCTAACAAGCAGGCATTGCCAAACCAAAATATTTTGCCAAGAAAACTGCAGGAGCTTGTCCAGGGAGTAACCAGGAGTCAGACACCAAAACAAAACAAAAACTAACCCCTTCTCCCCAAAGCAAAAAACATCTATATTACATCCCAGTATTGGCCATGGATAGAATCAAGTGCCAGATACCTTATTACCTTTGGAAGCCATGCATCATAAAGGCAAAATAAACGTGGAAAAAAAAAACTTAGCTGATATAAACAAAAAATGGCTAAGCATACAAAGCCATCGCTCTGCAAAACAAATAATCCCCTCAACACTGTCAAACTATTTACTAAATCTGCACTACTATCTTCTCCTCGTTCCCATCACCCATCTCTTTCCACTTATGACTGTAACTTTGTTGCTTGTATCCTTACCATTTATACTGATTGTTTCCTGATTGCTTATTTGTAGCCTATGACTATCATTGTGTTGTATCAAGTGTTAAATTTGTACCCTATGACTATCATTAAGTGTTGTAAGTGTTGTACTTTGATGAAGGTATCTTTTCTTTTATGTACACTGAGAGGATGCTCCAAGACAAATTCCTTGTGTGTCCAATCACTCTTGGCCAATAACCAATTCAATTCAATTCATTTTCAAATTCTAAATAATGTGGAAACTGCCTCTGAACTGCCTCTAGAACTAAAAAGAGTAGCTTACAGGGATAAATTTAGAAACAGCTAAGCTAATCCTGGGCAACATTTCCACGGGATACATCCTCCCACCCCCACCCCCTTTTAATAAGGAGCAATATTTGAGTCACCTGCATACGGACTCCTTCACTCACCTGCAAGATGAAGAGGCGGCTGCTGCCCCCAAAACGCAAGACGTGACCCACCCGGACGCGACAGTAGGTGCGGGGAGGGACCCTCGCTTTGTTGAGGAAGGTGCCGTGGGCGCTGTCCAGGTCGTACACATACAGGCCGGGTTCGGGGCTCTCCGACGCCAGGGGCTCATCCCCTTCCGCGGAGCCCCGTGGCGGCCGGCACTGAAGCACGGCGTGGTGCCGCGACACGCATGGATGAACCAAGGAGAGGTCGCAGCCCGGCGCGCGGCCTACCAGGAGCCGGCTCCGACCGGCGAGGCTAACGCGGCCAAGCACCGCGCCGCCTTTTACCGTCTCTAGGCTGTAGCCGGAGGAATCCTCTTCGGAGAGGCAACCTCCCCACGGCGGCTCCTGATACTCGGGAAGGACAGGGGGACAGGGGCCCACCTCAGGGCCGTGGGGGCGCTTAGGAGCCTCTCCCTCAGCTGCCTTTCCTCGAGCGAGAGAAAGAGGCAACGGCGGGGGCAAAATCGGCTTCTTAAAATCCTCCGCCGCAATTCTCCCTTCTGTGGGAGCCGCCATCTTAGCAGGTCCGCTTCTCTAACGGGTCCCTCCAGGAAACTGTTTCCCTGGTGCTTCGGTTCCGGGAGAAGCGGCCCTTCTTGAAGGGGTGGGGCCCCTTCCAGGCTGCCGCGGAGGGAAAGCGGATGAGCGGAAAGAAAAAGGGATGCGGCCGCGATTTTCAGGGCCGAATGCTGGGCGCTATTTGGTATACCCCCCGACCCCCAATAAGTATCACCAAGCTAGGCCTTGGGGGGATTCCTGAGGCTGGGGACTTCCTGAATCCGGTTTGGTCGAGCATTGCGATACTGAAAGTCTTTGGGACGGTAAGGCCGCGCGAAAAGAGACATTGTTGCTAGGATTGAGTTGAGATGCCAGGGAGATGCGTTGCAATATCAAACCTATACAATCGCATTCAATGGATGCAACCCTCCCTGTGGTTACTCACAAAGGAAACGGGGAGAATTTGGAGCTTCTTTTTTTTTCGGAATGAAGTCTTGTGCACCAACTTTTCTCTAATCCGATGCGCCCGTCGGGTATTTACAGAAACCAATTGGCTGCTACAGGGCACCAGGTTGAAGAACGTTTATGGGCAAAACTGTAGTTCTGCACTATAAATTCGACCATACGTATTCAGTCCTATGGTGTTCAGTGGCCAGAGGAGTGTGGGTAGCATTTTAGTCAAATCCCTCTAGCATGAAAGCTCTAAAATCAACCTAAAATCAACTAGGTGATCTCCATCTAAGATCAGACCAGGAAATTCATATTGAGACTAAAACTATTTTTATTAAGTTTGGCTATAGTAACAGAAACTTGTGATTTTGCTTTTAGTTTACCACCTTTCTCTCTTAGCTTATGCCAATTTAGAAGATGTCTTAGTTATTTCTGCATTCCTCCTTCATCGTTTGGACTTATACAGTGTTTTTCTTCTCATTGCTTTGATAATGGATCTTAGGCAACTTTAAGAGCTAGAGCTGTCTGGAATAGAAATGCTTTAATCTACAATATGTGGACAGTTAAAACAAAGCTAAAAATAATCATGCTTAGAACCCAGTCATAAATGTGAACAACAAGAAGAACAAAATATTTCCACCTTTGATAAGTTGTTTTATCTATTTACAGGACATGGATCTCATGTAATAAAAATAAGAAGAATAACTGCTTGACTATATATCATAAGCACCAATACTTTACTTGCTAGAAATAGATTTATATTATAGATAGTCCTTGACTTACAACCATTCATTTAGCAATTGTTCAACGTTACAATGACACTGAAAAAAACCCCAATTTACCAAGCTTCACACATATGTCTTTATAGCATCTTTTGAATCATGTGATCAATATTTAGGTGCTTGGCAATCGGCATGTATTTATGATGATTGCAGCATTCTGGAGTCATGTGATCACCATTTGTGATCTTCCCAGCCAGCTTCCGGCACTTAATAACTGCAGTGATTTGCTTAACAACCATGACAAAAAAGATTATAAAATTGGGCACAACTTACTTTATTAACCACAATGCTTGGCAACAGAAAGACTGGTCCCAATTGTGGTCGAAGACTACCTGCTCTTGCTGATCTAATATAAATGACAATGTGAATAAGTTCAAAATAAATTTGAAAGCTTTTTGTGTAGGTCTGTATTAAAAGGTCAAGTCTATTTCCAATTTAGCTGGTGGCTTCCTAGAGATATCCATTCAATTTTCTTGGCAGTAGTACAGAAATAGTATGTTACAACAGCATCTACTACTACTACCTGAGCAATTGATATTTGTTATATAGCAGCATTTCCTTGGTTTGCACCAACCAAAGTCCTATCCCTGTACAGACCTTTAAAAATGTATTTACTTCATGAATAAATCTAAGATAGAAAACTAGAGATGTTCTGTTTTCTTCATTCTGAAGTTTATAATTCATTCCTCAGAATTGTATCATATTTGGTGTAATTAAGAATAGCACTGCAGGAGGCTTCTGCTTGGCTTTTTGAAATTCCTCTAGCTTCTTTAGGATTATAAATTATAAATCCTAAAGTTGATCTAGTAGTTAAGGCACCAGGCTGAAATCAGAAAATCATAAGTTCCAGTCCCGCCTTCGGTCGGAAAGCTAACTGGGTGACAGTGGGCCAATCATTCACTCTCAACCCAACCCATCTCATATGGTTGTTATTGTGGGGAAAATAGGAGAAGAAAGGTGTGTTGGATATGTTCTCCATCTTATATGTAAAAATAATAAAGATAGGATACAAATAAATATAAAAAATAAATGATTTGCATAAAAAGAGGGAAAGTAAGGCTTGCTATACAAGATTCACTTTCTTTCACTGTTATTCCTTCATCCTACAAAAGTTGATAATTCTGCAGCAAGAAGCTCCTTGAACTGAGACAACAAGCTATTGGTAGTTACATAATAATTATGGAGAAAACCGACTGATTCCTGTGCTCTTTAAACATCTGATAGGTGCTATTTTTGAGCTTATTTGCTTTGGTTGCTGTTGAGATCTAACTTTTTTCTCAAATCTAGTCTACAGGACTTAGATTATTTTCTGCCTCCATGTCCTGCTAATAAAGAACATGCAAAATATGCTGTTTGGGAACCATATTTCCTGTGTTCATAGAATATTTTGTATTTAACATTAGTTAAAATTCATAATAAAGTTGTTCTTTTGCTTCTAGAAGGGCAGACATCACCATATTTGTGTCAGATTTCATGCTTTTAAAACAAAATGTACAACTTTAGACTTAAGGCTACTAATTGGGGAAAATGCAATCTAATTCATAAATGCAGTGGTAGGATTCAGCCAGTTCGCACCACTTCGGGAGAACCGGTTGTTAACTTTCTGAGCAGTTTGCCAAACTGGTTATTGGAAGAAATTATTAGGGCAGAGAACTGGTTGTTAAATTACTTGAATCCCACCACTGCATAAAGGTGATATAAAGATTAGCATAATAAAAGTAATAAAGGACATTTAAAATTAACAATGTTATCAAATGATGAATAAATAACATGTCTTGGGATCTAAAATAATGATGTTGTTCAGTAGTTTATTTACTTGTGAATCTTTGGATTAAGACATCAGTTTGCTTAGATTGTCTATTGGTAGCTCCTTTACATTCTTACATAAGCTCTTGCTTTTATAATAAGTCATAGTATTGTCATAATATAATATAATATTATATAATATATTATATATATATATTATATATCTTGATGCGGGTGAAGGAGGAGAGTGCAAAAGTTGGCTTAACATTAAGAAAACTAAAATCATGGCATCCGTCCCTTTCAATTCCTGGCAGATAGATGGTGAAGAAATGGAGGTAGTGACAGATTTTATTTTCCTGGGCTCCAAAATCACCGCAGATGGGGACTGCAGCCAAGAAATTAAAAGACGCTCCTGGGGAGGAAAGCTATGGCAAATCTAGACAGCGTACTAAAAAGCAGAGACATCACCCTGCCAACAAAAGTGCGTATAGTCGAAGCTATGGTTTTCCCAGTTGCAATGTATGGCTGTGAAGGTTGGACCATAAGAAAGGCTGAGCGCCAAAGAATTGTGGCCTTTGAACTCTGGTGCTGGAGAAGACTCCTGCGAGTCCCTTGGACTGCAAGGCGAACAAACAAGTCAGTTCTAGAGGAGATCAACCCTGACTGCTCTTTAGAAGGCCAGATCCTGAAGATGAAACTGAAATACTTTGGTCACCTAATGAGAAAGAAGGACTCACTGGAGGAGAGCCTAATGCTGGGAAAGATTGAGGGCAAAAGAAGAATGGGACGACAGAGAACGAGGTGGTTGGATGGAGTCACTGAAACAGTAGGCATGAGTTTAAATGGACTCCAGAGGATGGTAGAGGACAGGAAGGCCTGGAGGAATGTTGTCCATGGGATCGCAATGGGTCGGACACGACTTCGCAACTAACAACAACAAATAGTATATCTAGCTACCTGGTTTTCTGTCAATCTCTTTTAGGCTACATTTGATTTTTCCAATCATCAGGGTTTTCACCATTGATTTTTGCCTTCATAATACTGTATGTATGCAAGATATTTCAGCTTTAACTTCCAGTGAGCACTATGAACAATGAAATTAAAAACAACTTTATATTTAATTTTGTTAATTTTCTTAGAGAAGGTAAAAAGATACCCACCTCCTTCAAGCTAATGACATGGGGAAAATCCTTTTCCTATCATCTAAATGTGGTAATTATTCCTCATAGCATCTTCTTCATTCCATTTAAGATTTCCCAATGCCTTTTCCTCTTATCTTTCCACCCCCTGCTGTTATGTTTATGGGTACATTATGCAATCTTGGAGTCTCGTCTTCCATTTTCTAAGAATAGAAGATATTTTATGAATGCCAAAGGGACAAATTTCTGTTGGAATGTTTATTAAAAAGTGTGGTAACTTTGAAGATTAGTTGTTGCTTAGAAGGCATTTTTTGCCTAGTGAATGTCACTTTTGTAATATCTGAATAAAACTTCTCTCTCTCTTTACTTTTCTAGTAAATTAGTTTTTCTCCTTGCAATACAGTTGCCCTTTAACTTTGCCCAGTCTCCATCTGTTTCTTTTCTTCTTTGTTACTGTTTTTGCTGGAAGGAAGGAGATTGAGTTTCTCTCTGTGTGTGCTACCTGCATATGTGTTTGCATAAGACTGGATTTTCTATTTGAGAAAAAGTAGTTGGAATATCCAATACTGGATGAATTAATTTTATAAAGAAGATACCTAATTTTAATCAGCAATTAATATAATTAATTACATTGTATAATTTTGGGGCATGGCTTCTGTCAAGTATACATATAGACATGAATATATGTACATGCACATGTGCTACATATCTGCATTTGTAGGATGAACATAGGGAGCAATCTCCAGGATTAGTTGGTGTCACAATTTTAGGATTGACAAAGTGGACAAATGTGTTATGACATATAACTTTTTTTCTGTGTTTATATTTTTATCACTTTTTTGTATTAGAATTGGATCATCTTGAAATCTATTAACAATAAAATTTCGCCCCCTTGCTAAATACAGTAGTGAGATGTTTCTTTATCTTTTGCACCAAAGACTCAGATAAAAACCCCTACGGCTATAGTTCCTTCAAAAATATAAAAGGCAACAGTTACTTTGTTTTGTCTCTAGGTTTGATATAAACTCATGGATCTTTTGTGAGGCAGAAACCATAACCTTTTTTTGCCAATTTCTCTTTTCTTTTCTTCCCCTCTAGGGATACTAAGAAAGTTACTTCTTAAAGAAGATGTTGCTAAGTTAATTTAAATTGACTGTATTACTCAGTGAACCCTTCAGCTGCAATGAGAACTCAATAATACATTTTTAGATTCCCTGCTACCCCACAATTTGCCAAATCAAAAAAATTAACTTTTCACAAGGATACCACAGAGTCAGTCTTCTTCATAGGACAATTACTTTGATATCTGAAATATTACCTGAATATATTCTATTTGGTCCACCAGTGAAAAAGATGCTCCGCTACTGGGGTGAGATCCCTGTTTCCTCCAGTCAGACCAACCGCAGCTCTTTTGACCTGCTTCAGCGGGAGTTCCGTACTGTAGAGGTCCAGGATCCTCCATTGTATCAACCTTCAGCTAACAAGTCTAAGCCCACAACCACGCTTGATAGACTTTCAGAGCCCTGTAGCCTCACCATTCATACGGTCCAGCTAATCCAACATAACAGGAGGTTGCGTAGTCTCATTGCCTCGGCTCAGTCTCAGAACCAACAGCAACTGGAGGGAATCAAGATGGAAGGAAGTGAGCCTTTGCCAACTTGCCCTGGGTCTCCACCTCTCCCTGATGACTTGCTTACTTTGGATAGTAAAACACCCAAGATGCCATTCCAGTTGAGGCACAGTGATCCAGAAAGTGACTTTTACAGGTATGTTGTGAGATCTTTGGTTTAGTGACCATTGGATTAGGCTGTATTACACTGAAGTTTACGTTCCACTGTGCTCAATACCATTTCCTCTTCCATTTCCATTATCTTAATTTTAAACAAGTCTTTTCTTGTGAAATGATCCCCTGCTGGATTTTGGTCCATTAAGTAAATCTGCAAAAATTCAGAATTTACCTATTTGTTCATTGTAGGGGCTTTTGCTGTATGGATATAGTCCATTTTTGTAATCACTCAAGAGACCACTTTTACCTTTTATATGATTAACTGTAACCTTTGGCAGTCATTCAGAAAAATCTAGCCTTTATAAGATGGAATATCAAGAACTAAGCATGGCAGGTTTGGGACACCTCACCATTTTAAATCCCTGCCCAGAATCCCATTTCTGTTTAATGTCCTGGGGTCTTAAATTATAATGGATTAATCACATCTTATGTTGTGTTCTTCTGTCCCATATTCAGTAGCAATCTGCCAATGAACTGCTGCCTCATATTTTTTTTGAACTAGCACAGCAAATTGTAAATGTATTCTGAGAGAGAAAGAGTCTCAGAATACAGTATTGGAACTAATGAAAAATGCCTGGCTGTCACTGATGGCAATATTTAAGGGTGGCACCTGCTGCAAATTTCTGTTTCAAAGGAAAAGGAAAAGGTAATTAGGAAAGGAATTGGTACTGCTAGATCAAAATCAGAAAAGGTAGAGAACAAGCTTTTCTGTTTTTGAATACTGGATGCTAGGCAATCTTGTTTATAATTTACTAGCATCATTCTTTGTTTTATCTGGAAGGAATTTTGTATCAGGAAATGGATTTTTGTTATACCTCAGTGACTCGAAAATGCAACCCAGCAGGTATAATGTTTTATAAAATAGAAGCAATTGTAAGAAAGCCATCTTTGCTTTCCTGGACCTGTTTTCAAACTATCATTTATCTTTGAAGAGGCCAATAGGTTCAGCCTATGATTTTATTTGAATGGACCTCAGCTTTTTCTGCATTGTCAAATCAGCCCAACATTCCTTCATCATCATGCACTTACTAATGGACTACTTGGAATCGACTACTTAAAGTTGCTTTGTGATAGAGTTTCATATCACTTTCTCTGAGAATGTTTAATGGATAGTGATGGGGAAAAAAAATGACCCATTTTGTAATGTCTGAATTGTCACTAATGCTAAGCCATGTTTAGTTTATTTAGCTTATCAGTTATTTGGAAATATATAATCTCTCTCTCAGTTCCAAATAATCATTTATTTGGAAATATATAATCTCTCTCTCTCAGCCAGAAAAGAATAGGGGGATGCTAATATTTTACTATCCAGAGCTGTCTACAGCATGATGAATAACAACTTGATAGAACATGAGTTGCATAGAAAAGGCATCAAGTGCAGTTTTGGTATGATTGCAAAAAAATCCCATTTAAATCTCAAAAGAGATTCCTCAATTTGCTTGAATCTGATGCCTTCCAGATGTGTTGGAGGATACTAACCAAGGGTGAAGGACGCTCTATCCAATACCTATGGGAGACACTAAGATAGGCAAGGCAGATTTATACTATATTGAGCTTGATGGATTTATGTTGCAACTTTATATTTTACTATTATAATTCCATATGGTAGTTTTTGTTAACCAGGTTTTGGGGATCTGAACAGGAAAATTAGATTTGTCAGTTCTCTGTATGTTATTAGATTGTCAAAAATTTAAAAATATAAAATGTACTTCACAGAACTGAAGTTTTTCTTACTGTTTCCTTGATCTATAGTTAAGGTTAAACAGAAGCTGATTTTCTTTTCCAGAATATGATTTGTAAAGGAACGTAATCCCCCCCTATAACCTCCGAACCCATTACTGAACCGCCACGAGCGCGCGCAAGGACTGGCTCCCCACCCGGCGGGCTACTCCCAATACCCGCCCTAACCCTCCCACCCCCCCTCCCCGACGGGTTCTCTCCCCTACCCGTCGAATCCCTCCCCCCCCCTCCCAACCCTTAAAATCCCCATTAAAACTCCCCTTAAAAAATTTCTTAAAACAACTAATTAAAAAGCCCCTAAGCCTCCTATTTTTAGCATGCCACCTCTCGGGGCTCCAAAGCCCGTCCTTACTTCTACTGAGCATGTCCAAGATGGCGCCGCCCTGCTGATCGGGGGAGCGGCAGTGGGCCTTTTCGGGCCCTGTCCGGTTCTGGGGGGGGCCTTGGTGACATCTTGGGCCCCCGGACCTGATGGAGGAGCATCCAGTCACCCGGAGGAGGGGTGACTTGGCGCAGGACGACTCCGGGGGGCGTTGGGAGGAGCCCCGGAGCGTCCTGCTGCAACGGTGGTCATGGCGGCTGGCCGGGCGGCTTGCCGGCTTGCCGGGCGGCCGCGGCTTGCCGCCGGCCTTTTTCGGTGGTCTGGCGGCGGCGGCAGCGGCAGCAGCGACGGCGACGGGGGGTCTCTGATGTTCAGGCCCCCCTTGGACCCCGCCCGTGGGAGGAAGCAGTGGCGGCCCTGGCAGTTAGCCGGGTGGCTTGCTGGGCGGCCTGCGGCTTGCCGGGCTGCCGCCGGCCCTTTTTGGCATTCTGGCGGCGGCGGCGACGGCGACGGCGGCGGCGGGGGCCTTTGACATCTTGGGCCCCCTTAGATCCCCCGCCCTGATGGAGGAGGCTTCAGTCGTGGAGGAAGATGGATGACGGGCGACTTCAGGGGCGAGGAGGAGCCCGGAGCCCGGAGGAGTTGTGCCCAGTGGAGATCTGGAGGGCCTACCGGGCCCCCGTCGGCCTTTGTTGGTTTTCTGGCGGCGGTGGCGGCCTGGCTTTTTCGTCTGGCGCTGGCGTCGGTGGAGTGACTGGCGTCCCTTCCTAGTTGGGGGGGGATGTCGGTGGCCTCATGCGGCGGCGATGGGACGCTTTGGTGACGACGGCCGGGCGGAGGTGGCCGGGGGGGGCGGCCTACCTCGGCGCTTCAAGGTGGCGGACGGCCTGTTTAACATCTCTACCATCGGTCCGCCCCCCCCCCCTCTCCTTCTTCCTTAGTCCACCCCTGACTATTTATAGGTGGGTGGCGAACTGACTGAATGAATGGTTTTGTTTTCTACCCCACGAGGATCACTATTGACTGCTTCCCATCAGGACTGACTGACAGACCGGTTGTGGTCACTGTATCATCTGTTTACCATCTTGACCGGCCCAGGATGGGCCTCCTGCCGGACTTTCTTGGTGATGCGAACGTTTACGGCGGCTGACCTTCTTGCCCTGCGAGACGCCCCTCTCTCGCGGGTTTGGCCCTCCATACTATCGAGGTTATAGGGGGGGATTACGTTCCTTTTGGTGAGGGTGGTTCCATTTGCACGGTAAGTGGGAGGGGCAGATATGGCGGAAGGGGGGGGACCGCATCGTTCTGGGGGGGCGCGGGCTCGATGTCTGCAGGCGATCGCGCCCGATCCTCCCTTCTCCCGTTCCCCGGATGGTCAAGACCCTCAGAGCCTGGGCCTTCGTCTGATGTTATGCAACGCACGGTCCGTGGCCAATAAGGCCCCCCTAATACATGATCAGATTCAGGGGTGCCGCGGATATTATAGGCGCACGGAGACCTGGTTGGGCACTGAAGGGGCGTGCCCTGGTCGAGATGTGCCCACCGGGTTTCCGTGCATTCCATCAGCCGAGGGCCCAGGGTAGGGGTGGCGGTGGCGGTTGTTATTAAAGAGAGTCTAGAGCCGAGGGAGACCACTGTACCTCAGATTGCCGGGTGTGAATCCTCTTGTGAGGTGGGGTCATAGGTGTCAGATGGGCTTGCTGGTCACGCACCTGGCTCCTTGCTGCGTGACAGCCGCCCTGCCCGAGCTCCTGGAGGTGCTGGCTGGGTGGTAGTTGAGACCCCAGACTTTTAGTCATGGGGACTTTAACTGCCATCTTCCGGCTCGTCATCGACGGCAGCTCGGGAGTTCATGGCTTCCATGACGGCCTTGGACCTGACCCAAGTAGTTGATGGCCCTACTCACATTGGGGTGGCACTCTGGACTTGATTTTTGTCTCTGGTCAGTGGTTGAGAGATCTGGACTTGAAGGAAATAGTCATTGAACCTCTGTCATGGTCAGATCACTCTCTTCGCCTGGACTTTCTGACCGCCATTCACCACCGCAGGGAGACGGAGCCGATCGTTGGTTCCGTCCCAGGCGCCTGATGGACCCGGATGGGTTCCGGACGGAGCTTGGGCCATTTCCTGAGGGTCTGGCTCACGGCTCGGTTGAGGAACTTGTTGCGGCCTGGGAGCGGGCGCGGCGGGGCCTTAGACCGTGTCGTGCCTTTGCGGCCTCTGATCCGGCGCAGGTCCCAACCGGCTCCTTGGTTCTCCGAGGAGCTGAGGGGGATGAAGCGCCGGAGAAGACGCCTAGAGAGTTCCTGGAGGTCTAGCCGTTCCGGTGCTGCTCGGACACTTGTGAAGTCCTATACTAGGACTTACCTAGTGGCATTGAGGAAGCGAGGCGAGCTACGCCTCCTCCCTCATTGCATCGGCAGATAACCGCCCAGCCGCCCTGTTTGGGTGACTCGCTCCCTCCTACACCAGGGGCGGGATGACCCGCTGCAGGACGTGCTGAGGAGTTTAACGGTTATCTATACGATAAAATCGTTCAGCTTCGGGATGGTCTGGACCAAGATTGCGGTGACGCGGGTGAGATGTTCGAGGGTGGTCTTGGCGATATTGTCTGGGATGAGTTTGACCCTGTGGCTCCCGAGGACATGGACAGGTTGTTGGGTAGGCTGAATGCCACCACGTGTTTACTGGACCCGTGCCCCTCCTGGCTGGTGCTGGCCACTCGGGAGATGACACGAGGCTGGCTCCAGGCGATTACGATCGCTTCTTTGGTGGAGGGCGTCTTCCCGGCCGCCTTGAAAGAGGCGGTGGTGAGGCCCCTCCTTAAGAAGCCTTCCCTGGACCCAGCTGTTTTAGGTAATTATCGTTCGGTCTCCAACCCGCCGCGGCGAAGGTTGTGGAGAGTATGGTGGCATATCAGTTTCCCTTACACCTGGATGAAACTGTCTATCTAGACCCGTTCCAGTCCGGTTTCCGGCCCGGTTACAGCACGGAGACGGCTTTGGTCGCGTTGGTGGATGATCTCTGGAGGGCCAGGGATAGGGGTTGTTCCTCTGCCCTGGTCCTATTAGACCTCTCAGCGGCTTTCGATACCATCGACCATGGTATCCTGCTGCGCGGTTGGAGGGATTGGGAGTGGGAGGCACCGTTTATCGGTGGTTCTCCTCCTATCTCTCCGACCGTCGCAGTCGGTGTTGACAGGGGGCAGAGGTCGGCCCGAGGCGCCTCACTTGTGGGGTGCCGCGGGGTCGATCCTCTCGCCTACTGTTTAACATCTACATGAAGCCGCTGGGTGAGATCATCAGTGGTTTCGGTGTGAAGTACCAGCTGTATGCGGATGACACCCAGCTGTACTTTTCACACCGGACCACCCCAACGGTTATCAAGTGCTGTCCCGGTGTCTGGAGGCCGTACGGGTCTGGATGGGGAGAAACAGGCTCAAGCTCAATCCCGCCAAGACAGAGTGGCTGTGGATGCCGGCATCCCGGTACAGTCAGCTAAATCCGCAGCTGACCATCGGTGGCGAGTCAGTGGCCCCGATGGAGAGGGTTCGCAACTTAGGCGTCCTCCTGGATGAACGGCTGTCTCTAGAAGATCATTTGATGGCCGTCTCCAGGAGAGCGTTTTACCAGGTTCGCCTGGTACGCCAGTTGCGCCCCTTTCTGGACCGGGATGCCCTATGCACGGTCACCCACGCACTCGTGACGTCTCGCCTGGATTACTGCAATGCTCTCTACATGGGGCTCCCCTTGAAGGGCATCCGGAGGCTACAGTTAGTCCAGAATGCGGCTGCGCGGGTGATAGACGGAGCCCCTCGTGGCTCCTGCATGACACCCATCCTGCGCAGACTGCACTGGCTACCTGTGGCCTTCCGGGTGCGCTTCAAGGTTCTGGTGACCACCTTTAAAGCACTCCATGGCATTGGGCCGGGTTATTTACGGGACCGCCTACTGCTACCGAATACCTCTCACCGACCCGTGCGCTCTCATAGAGAGGGTCTCCTCAGGGTGCCGTCAGCGAGGCAATGTCGTCTGGCGACGCCCAGGAAGGGCCTTCTCTGTGGGGCTCCCACCCTCTGGAACGAACTACCCCGGACTTCGTCAGCTTTCGGACCTCCGGACCTTCCGCCGCGGGCTTAAAACATATCTATTTAATTGTGCAGGACTGAGCTAGATTTTAAATTTATGGGTTTTAATTGGGTTCTGTTTTTATATTTTAATAACGGGCTTTAGAATAAGTTTTTTAATTGTTTTTATATTGTATTTGTGTTATGTATTTTTAAGTGCCTGTAAACCGCCCTGAGTCCTTCGGGAGATAGGGCGGTATATAAATATGATTAATAAATAAATAAATAAATAAATAAATAAATAAATAAATAAATAAATAAAAACTGCAAGATCTTAGTCTTTAGTAGAATGGAGATTCTTTATAAGGTTCTGTAGTTATTCTCATGAATGTCTGTTTCAGGGAATCTTAATCTAATAGTTTTGACATATTGAATAAGTAAACTTGTTTTTAAAAATAAAAAAGGTCAGTTATTGTTCAGTTATAAGGATTATTGTATGAAACCGTGATGTTAGGCAATAATTCTTCAGGGAATTTTTTTAAGATGTATGCATTACAGCTTCCAGGTTTAGCCTGATTTGAAGCTGATTGTAAAGCTGCTATCTCTAAATGTTTAGGATACAGTTTAAATGTTCATCATATTTGATTACAAACTTCTAAAATCAATTTTCTGTAGAAAAATTTGGATTAAATACTACAAATATTCATTATTTAACTTTAGCCATGTTGACTCTTTGGCACGGATAATTCATATTTTGTAATTAATATGAATATGTTGCTTTGAGCTAAAATCTAAAAAGTTACATATGATATTTTAAACTGTTAACACTTTTAACTCTGATTTTCTTTTTGCAATATTATTGTTTTTATTGTATATTTTTATTTCAAAAAAATTAATTATGAAACCAGGAATATTTTTTTGTGTTTAAAGCTAGGTATTCCAAAGTAACTAGGATGTTATACATGCTTCAAATATTTGTTCTGAACACATCAGCATGACTTCTATCTCTCATTTTCATTGTTATTGTATGTTATCCATCCCCAAGGGAGATACACCTGGTGGGACCCAGAAGAAAGGCCTTCTCCTTGGTGACTCCCTCTCTCTGGAACACCCTTCCCCAGAGATTAGAATGGCCCCCACTCTAATATTCTTCAGGAAGGCGCTGAAGACCTGGTTCTGCCAGAGGGCCTGGGGAACCCAGAGTGGGATGGAGCCCATTAAATGACTTGTGTGATCTGCTGTCACTGGGGAGGGTGTGTGTGTGATTTTATTATATTATACTATATTAATTTATTCGATTCTTTTTATTCTTTTTATTGTTTTAAATGTGGTTTTATATTCTGTAAACCGCCTTGAGTCACCATGGGTGAATAGGCGGCAATATAAAAGCGATAAATAAATAAATAAATAAATAAATAAATAAATAAATAAATAAATAAAAACTGCAAGATCTTAGTCTTTAGTAGAATGGAGATTCTTTATAAGGTTCTGTAGTTATTCTCATGAATGTCTGTTTCAGGGAATCTTAATCTAATAGTTTTGACATATTGAATAAGTAAACTTGTTTTTAAAAATAAAAAAGGTCAGTTATTGTTCAGTTATAAGGATTATTGTATGAAACCGTGATGTTAGGCAATAATTCTTCAGGGAATTTTTTTAAGATGTATGCATTACAGCTTCCAGGTTTAGCCTGATTTGAAGCTGATTGTAAAGCTGCTATCTCTAAATGTTTAGGATACAGTTTAAATGTTCATCATATTTGATTACAAACTTCTAAAATCAATTTTCTGTAGAAAAATTTGGATTAAATACTACAAATATTCATTATTTAACTTTAGCCATGTTGACTCTTTGGCACGGATAATTCATATTTTGTAATTAATATGAATATGTTGCTTTGAGCTAAAATCTAAAAAGTTACATATGATATTTTAAACTGTTAACACTTTTAACTCTGATTTTCTTTTTGCAATATTATTGTTTTTATTGTATATTTTTATTTCAAAAAAATTAATTATGAAACCAGGAATATTTTTTTGTGTTTAAAGCTAGGTATTCCAAAGTAACTAGGATGTTATACATGCTTCAAATATTTGTTCTGAACACATCAGCATGACTTCTATCTCTCATTTTCATTGTTATTGTATGTTATCCATCCCCAAGGGAGATACACCTGGTGGGACCCAGAAGAAAGGCCTTCTCCTTGGTGACTCCCTCTCTCTGGAACACCCTTCCCCAGAGATTAGAATGGCCCCCACTCTAATATTCTTCAGGAAGGCGCTGAAGACCTGGTTCTGCCAGAGGGCCTGGGGAACCCAGAGTGGGATGGAGCCCATTAAATGACTTGTGTGATCTGCTGTCACTGGGGAGGGTGTGTGTGTGATTTTATTATATTATACTATATTAATTTATTCGATTCTTTTTATTCTTTTTATTGTTTTAAATGTGGTTTTATATTCTGTAAACCGCCTTGAGTCACCATGGGTGAATAGGCGGCAATATAAAAGCGATAAATAAATAAATAATTATCTGATTTTAGGGGCAAAGGAGAGCCAGTAATAGAGTTGAGTTGGACCTCTTGCCGCCAGCTTCTTTATCAATCTATAGCTACCATTTTAGCTCATGCTGGCTTTGAATGTGCCCATGAAAGTGTTCTGGAGACTCTGACAGATATCGCTCATGAATACTGCTTGAAGTTCGCCAAACTTCTGCGTTGTGCTGTGGATAGAGAAGCTCGGCTTGGACAGACCCCTTTCCCAGATGTTATGGAACAAGTCTTCCATGAAGTGGGCATTGGCAGTGTGCTCTCTCTGCAGAGGTTTTGGCAACATCGAATTAAAGACTATCATAGCTATATGCTACAGGTGAGGAAAGACAAATGAACTGATGCTCATCAGAGTGAACTTCTTTGAATATCCCAGCAATAACACCTCATCTTGTTCACATGAATTTTATTTGGCTGTTTTATAATATACCTCTACATACTGTTTAGATATCTAAAGTGCCTCATCCACTATATATGGAATATAAAAAGAGAGTTTGTATACTACTGTCCCCTTGTTCCCATAGTGCATCTTCCTCAAGTGGTTTCATGTAGATATTGATAAACATGAGATATGGATTTCCGTGTGGTTCTTGGGCTATCCCTATGCTATTGTCTGGAAACAATCTTGAAGAAGGCGTAGGACTATGTACTCATTGTGCCACTTCTGACAGCAGTTCTCAGAGCAGATATTAAAAGTTTTCTATTCCTGAAGATTAAGTTATGCACTTCCAGTTTTGACATGATTAGGGAATGATTCAGCTACAACACGAAGTAATAACAATGCTTTCCAGAATAGTTGTTTTTGCCCCTTCAAGTCAGTTTTTGACAGCTTTCTTGGCAAGATTTTTCAGAAACTTACCCTGGCCTCCTTCCCAGGACTTGGAGAGAGTGACTGCCCCAAGGTCATTCGGGGTTCATTGTCACAATGAGTCACAATGAATGTAAACAGAACCTGTTAAATTTGGAGGACCCCATATTTTCTAACTAAAATAGCTAGCATGAAGTTGAGAACTGGTTCTCCGGAAACAGCCCTGGTAAAGACATTGGTATATCCTTTGATATTACCCAAGAAAACTTATTGTAATCTTAAAATGATGCATTTCTCAGGACAGCATAGGAATTTATGGGGTTTTTCTCCACTACTCATTTCAAATTGGGATTTTTGTTAGAGGCGGTAAAATTTTTGCTTTCAAAATTTCCTATTATTTAACAGTTATTTTCTAGATTGCTAAATACATGAAAGCAGTGAGTTGGCCAGAGTTTGGTATATGATGGGATAGTATATAAATGTTTTAATGTATAAGTTCAGACTGCACCTTATAAGCAGTTTATAACCAAAGAACTGATTGTGAACTACTGCATCTGTGTTCTTTCCTGAATTATTTGGCCCTCTCTGCAAGAATCTCCATTATACAGGTAAAATTTAGATGCCTGGTGACTTGCCACCCCAAGACTTGTGATTTCTGTTTTGGGATCTTAGCATATTCACACATGTTCGGAGTTTTGAAGACTTCCCCTCTCCCCCCCCCCCCCGCTGCTTAGGTAACATCAGATCAAATCAAAAGCATCTGACTTGAATCTCAAATATGATTCCAATAATGGAATTGTAACATACTGTCCGACTGTTACAAAAGAAACAAAATCATCAGCCAAGTTAGGCAACCTTTTCAAAGTCAAGACATGCACTTTTAAAAATGAATTGTTTGGCCTCCAAAGGCGATTGTATGGCAATTTATTTATTTATTTAATTTATTTATTTATTCAATTTGTATACCGCCCTTCTCCCGAAGGACTCAGGGCGGTTTACAGTCAATAAAAATACATATAATACAGGTTAAAAACAATATAAAAAACTGATTCAATATATGGCATAGAAAAGCTAAAATAAAAATAAAAAACCCCATTTAAAACTGCATTTAGGCTAGCCCTGCGCGATGGAACAAAAGCGTCTTCAGCTCGCGGCGAAAGGTCCGGAGGTCGGGAAGTTGACGGAGTCCTGGAGGCAGCTCATTCCAGAGGGCCGGAGCCCCCACAGAGAAGGCCCTCCCCCTGGGAGTCGCCAGCCGACATTGTTTGGCCGACGGCACCCTGAGGAGGCCCTCCCTGTGGGAGCGCACAGGTCGATGGGAGGCTACTGGTGGCAGTAGGTGGTCCCGTAAATAACCCAGTCCAATGCCATGGAGCGCTTTAAAGGTAGTAACCAATACCTTGAATTGCACCCAAAAGACCACTGGGAGCCAGTGCAGACCGCGCAGGAGAGGTGTCACATGGGAGCCTCAAGGTGCTCCCTCTATCACCCGCGCAGCTGCATTCTGACATCAGTCTGGCATTGTGACAATGGAAAAGCAAGGCTGAATTTTTGGGACTTTTATTGTCGTCTTTGGAATCGGAAGGCTTTTAAAAAGTAAATTATACATGCATAATTCAGGAGAATAAAAATATTTTTGTGAGGTTAGCTATTAGGCTGTGTTCAGTTACTTTTTGGAAAAAAAATACATTTGAAAAATAACTATCCTGTAGTTTTTTCTGACAGTGAATTCAGTGAAAAAGTGAAATATGTATCAAGCCTATCAGAACTGCATTTGTGCAATCAAGGAGCCAGGGATTAATTGCATCAAGATACAAATGATGTGGTTTGTATGCTGTGCTAAACCTGGTTTCCTTAATCAAGAATTGATAAACTCGAATTGGCTGGTCATGAACCATGGTATATAAATCACAAGGGCCAAGTTTTCCATGAATACATATAACCCCAGAGAAACAAGCAACATTACGGCTTAGTGTGCTGGGTAAACAAAGCCTCTGCTTCTCTAATTTATAACATCCAAGCAAGTCAGACACAAAAAAAATTGGAGGCTTGGTCATGAAAACGACATCTTCATGAGGGTTAATTTGTCACAGGTAGTAGCTGTGTTGTACCTTCATGCATCTAACAATTGATTACAATTTGGCTGTTCTTTCTTATTCCATGACTTATCAACAGGTTAGCAAGCAACTCTCTGAGGAATATGAAAAGCTTGTAAACCCTGAGAAGGCAGCAGAAGATTTGAAACCTGTGAAAATCAAGGAAGAACCTGTTAGTGACATCACATTTCCTATGAGTGAGGAGCTGGAGGGGGATCTTGCATCTGGAGACCAGTCCTTGCCTGTTGGAGTCCTTGGAGCACAGAGTGAACGCTTTTCATCCAACATGGAAACTGAGGCCTCTCCTCAAACTTCTGGTACATATTATTTTATTTTTATTTATTTTTCTCAGACTTATATCTTGCACCAATCGCAACTAATTCTAAGTACTCTATGCTCGTAATTTATAGTAAAAAGAGGAAAACAGTAAACACAATGGCTAAAATTCCTCACCTATCATACCGTATCAAGGAACAAAAATCTACAATTCTATACAAAACTGAATAACTTTTTACCATAGGATGGGCTCAGTCATCATTCTTAAAGGTCTTATGAAACAGCCAGGATTGTGCCAGTTTAATATCAAAGAAGATGCTATTCCAGAGGAAGGGGTGGGCTACGGTGGAGAAGGCCTGACAACTCTGTTTCTTTACGGATAAGTATTTCCAGTGTTTGGAAATAGGGTTGAGTTTTATCACAAAAATATACTTTATTTGTTTAAGTTGGGGTCATCTATCGAATGATATCCAATTCAAAACCTGAAGTTTTGGGGTACTTTCACAAAATGGCTGCTATAGTAACACCACTAGTTATAAAGTATCAGTTGTCTTGTGCTTGCTATTGCCATCTCTACTTGGCCATCTAGCCAGATCGTCATATTCCTGCTTATTTTTGCACTTTGCATGAACAAATGGCAAGACTGCAAAGGTCTAGGTATCTGTTAAGAAAGTTCATAGGTCCAATATGAAGCCTAGATACATTTTGAAAAATATATATAATAGAAGCTGGTGTTTTGCTCTCTGGCATTTCAGCTTTTAATTTTTTGAGTAAAACTGAAATTGAAATACTTCCGTATTATATTAAAAAATGAGGTGTCCAGGGGCATTTTGGTACATTTTGGGACTTTGATAACTCTGGGTTCCCCAGTTCTAGCTGAAGGTTGTGACTATATTGTGGTGCTGGTAGAAAGGAGATATTGGGATATCAATTTAGCAGTTTTATCATTTGTCACACTAGCTTGTCTATTAAGCCTTGAAATGTTATTTATTTTTGGAAGGTAAAGGCAAGGTTAGAGGACAAAGTCAATAATCACTTTTCTAATTAAAACAGCTAGGAAAAACAACCCTATAGCTTGACTGAAGGAAATTGCTAATGATATCTTTTGTGAACTGGCCCTTAAAATGTTAAATTCGCTTCTAGCTGAATTAAATTTCTAGTGTTAGATAAAGTTAGCTTGGAAATTGGATGTTAACAAATGCTATGTCTTTATAATTTTTTAAGCCCTAAGGAGTTGTGATTTGGTTTTTAATGCTTGCTGGCTCAGAATACTTGCCATCTGTCCATTTCTTGTACTTATAAACAACACACTTTAAAATAACTACTTAGGCTGCCTTAACACAGAAACTGAGCTGTAATATGATTTACAGACAGTCCTCGATTAAAAATCACAATTGAGCCCAAAATTTCTGTTCCTAAGAAGACAGTTGTTAAATTAGTTTCACCCTACTTTAAGACCTTTCTTGCAATAACCATTAAGGATATCACTGCAGTTGATGCACTACTGGGCCATGGCCTGTTCCAAACCAGGCCGTGGGGAAAATGGGCAAGCATATGCGCACGAAGCTCCCCTTGTGCAAACGGAGGGGGCTTGCACTTGTGTGTGAAGCTCCAATTGTGTGAATGGAGCTTGGTGTGCGAGTGCCCTCCACTTTGTGTGCGAGTGCAAGCTCCCTCTGCTTGCGTGTGAAGCTCCGTTTGTGTGAGATGAGGGCGCGCACGATGCTCTCACAAATGGAGCTGCCTGTGCCTGCCACTCACCCCTCCCACCACGCTGGGCTGGGCCACCAAGCTGGAAAAGTTGGGGACTGCTGGTCTAAATCTTTACCGCTGTAAATGTCTTGAGTTGAATAGATTAGGAACAGATTTTCTTGGAGAGAATCCAGCTGTATGGTTGCTAAAGTTGACACTGAGTTTTCTAATTTATTCTGAGGGAAATGGTGCAGCCAAGTATTCCTAGATCATTTGGGAGCAAATCACTCATTGCTTGATGTGAGTGAGTGAGTGTTTGATGTTAATATGAATATGATAATTAAATATTATTATCCAGTAATAGATTAATGATTATTAAACATGTAGTAATTCTTTTTTTCTTGATCCTTGTTTTCATTAGATGGCTCTTGTTATGGTTGCAAGTAATCCTCTGCACTGTACTATTTGGATACATTTGTTTAGTATGTTAAAGTGACACAACATGTGCATGTGTTTTAGGACCATTAAGTGGATTCTGAAGATTTTCAGTTTTGCATCTTTTACTGATTGATGAGAAAACCTTTCCTTCCTCCTTTCCTCCCCCCCTTTCTCCCCCCTCCCCCCTCCCTATGCCAGGTGGTGAGGTGAATACTTCTCCTCTTTGGAACTTGGCCCCAGTAAAAATGGAACCACAAGAGAATGAAGAAGGCAATGTTCATGGGCACCACGGAGTCCTTGGTGGGGATGTATTTGAGGAGCCAATGTCAGGCATGAGTGAAGCTGGGATGCCACAGAGCCCAAATGGTTCTGAAAGCAGTTACGGTTCTCATTCCGCTGATAGTTTGATGGGCTCTTCACCAGTTTTCAACCAACGCAGCAAAAAGAAGATGAAGAAGATGTGAATTATAGCTAGGAAGTTCTGAGAATGTGAACTAAGTCAGAAAAATTAGGACTGTTATCAAGAAAATAATGTTTGAGCTGATGGAGTTTGCATGTTGTGATTACTGTTCTACCTGAGAGACTTTCCATCAGCTGAAGGTCTAGATGGCTTTCAGTGGAGCAAACACCATACAGTAACATTGGTTTGGCAGAAAAAGAGAGGTGTAAGTGACTTTTGTGAAAAAAGATCGACCATGGAATCTTGTAAACCAGTGTAGTTTCTGGTTAGTTGGATTTTAAGTAGCTTAAGCAATGGTGCATATTGAATTAATGATAATGATTTAATAAGTGTTGACAGTATCTTTAACTTAAGAGTAGAAACTATGGAAGAGGCTTGAGAACTATCTGACATTGTAATGGAAATCCATTTCACTTTTGTTACATATTATACTTTTCATTTTTGAGTATGAATTTATATTTTGAAGACCAGGTTTTTAATACAGAATTTTTGTTCCAATGTAATTACTATTACCGTTGTTTTTTGCTCAAAATCATGGCTAGTACCTGCTTTTTCTTTTAATGAACCAACTCACCATATTTAGAAACTGGTGAATTTTATGTATTTATGGTTTTTATGTTGTTTTATGTTTTTAATATTTTTATATTTTGTTGTATCGTACACAGATTGCTTTGGTCTATGATTGGTGCAGTAAACAAACTTTATGAACTATATGAAGCACTTTTTTTAAAAAATGTGCATAATTTTTTATTTTCTTTATGCTAGTCCAGAAGGCCAATTTACTCAGAACATTCATCCAGCTCTGCATATGAAATCTCCTATGACTGATTTTAAAAAATTTTTTGTACTTGCACTCTGAATATATAATTGAACCTAAGTTGAATGCAGCTGAGTGTAAACTTTGAAAGACATGACACCTTCAAAACTGTGTTTTTAGTTCAGTTATTATATCATAATGTACTATTCCTTTAGACGTTTTTGTTTGTATTGTTGATGTGCAATGCTAAATATAGATGGACACTTTATTGATCTGTGAAGGGTTTGTATGATAAATGCTTTTAATTGATGATTTTTTTAACCTACTCTTAGACATCATTTTTTAAAATAAAATTTCACTTTTTTGATCATCTTTTGATTGATTTCCTATGATTTGAGGTTTCGAAAATCTTTTTTATTGTACCAGATAAAGCTTAATCTTTAAGGTTTAAATATTTTGTGTAGGCTGTTGTTCAACCACTGACATTTTAAGAAGTGCTTAATTAAAAACGGACTTGAAACGTGGCAAGCGCGTTTCCTAATTATATAAGAGGTTTCATTTAATAAAAAGAATAAATATTTAATGGAAATCCTGCAAGCAAAGACTTTTAAAATTGTTAGGTTAAAAAAACATTTTGAAATTGATCATTTTCTTCAATCATGTGTGTATTTTAGTCCAATATCTTTTAGCTTCAACACATGTCCACCACATATGTTAATATGATCCAGGTGTCTAATGGCACTTCCAGCATTTTTCGGATTTGTCCTTGAACATTCTGGCAATTCTTGTCAGGGGTAAATGCCACCTATAAAACATCTTATACAAATTCTCTTTATATGCCGTAGACATTGTCATTTTATAATTATATGTCCATACTTTTTGCCATGCCTCTAATCAATCCCATGTCCGAAGTTTTTCCCCCAAGCAATCATCATCTCTTTAACTTGTTCTTCTTCTAATTTAATCTCTAGCAAATATCCATACAATTTCCTAATTAAATTGTCATCAGCACCTGTTAAAATCTTATCAAAACTAGTCAAATTGTTAAAGAAGCCTTCTGTTTTGGAATCTTTATCATATCTGGAGTGTATTTGCGAATAAGAAAACCAATTCATTTTTATGCCTTCTATTTCTAATTCTTGCATGGTTTTTAATTCACCCTTTTCATTTAACAAAACGTATAGATTTTAAGCCAGAGGTTTTTCTGTTGGGGATTATACCTGAAATATATAATAGAGAATTAAAATATTTGATGGTGAATGTTATAACAGCAGCTAGGATTGTGTCTGCTAAAAATTGGAAAAATGAGAAATTACCTTTGCAAGATGAAATCATTAGGAAGATGATGGAATGTGCAGAAATGAGTAAATTGACATTTGAAATTAGAGAACAAGAAGATAAGCAATATTATAAAAGATGGGATTTATTTTATCAATGGTTAGAAGGAAGGATATGTTAGAAATTTTTTTTAAAAAGGTTGTTATCAAGAGAAGTAATTGAATTAAATTAATCTAGGAGGATGAAATGAACAATGTTATTAGACAAAATATTAATTCGGGGAAATTAACATGAAATGAGAGTATGAAATGTTATGGCCATTGTTTAATTAAAAACTGACTGAGTAAGAGAGTTGGACAATGTAAGAATAGATGAATGAAAGAGATGTTTATCTTGAAATTGTGCAAGAAATGTGTAACTGCCCCACCAACACACTGTAACTGGATTGAAGAGGCTTCTATGTATGTTTGTTGTAAAAAATACAAAAAAATACAAAAAAACCGTTTTGAAATTATATTTTATAATTTCTATAAGATTTTTTTTGAGTGCATTGGAACTTTTTATAAAGAAACTTTTCAGAGCAAGCAAGGACAAAGTGAATGTATATTACAAGAATAGGATGAGGAGGTAATGAAAATTTCATGCTGAAATTACCTTCTTGGAAGTTTCTGAAACTCTTAATCTGCAATAAATTCGCCTTTCTGCTTCCAAGTTGATGATAATGACTGGATTAAACTTTTATCTATTGCTTCCTTCACAACTCTGCAAGAATAGACAGTCAATACTGTGCTTATTGAATTGTATCAAAACTCACAATTGTCTGAGGTTCGAAATATAACCTGGCAGGTACTGTTATCTGGGATTTTTGTTATCTACTTTAGAATAGAATAGAATAGAATAGAATAGAATAGAATAGAATTTTTTATTGGCCAAGTGTGATTGGACACACAAGGAATTTGTCTTGGTGCATATGCTCTCAGTGTACATAAAAGAAAAGATACGTTCATCAAGGTACAACATTTACAACACAATTGATGATCAATATATCAATGTAAATCATAAGGATTGCCAGCAACAAGTTATAGTCATACAGTCATAAGTGGAAAGAGATTGGTGATGGGAACTATGAAACGATTAATAGTAGTGCAGATTCAGTAAATAGTCTGAGAGTGTTGAGGGAATTATTTGTTTAGCAGAGTGATGGCCTTCGGGGAAAAACTGTTCTTGTGTCTAGTTGTTCTGGTGTGCAGTGCTCTATAGCGTCGTTTTGAGGGTAGGAGTTGAAACAGTTTATGTCCAGGATGCGAGGGATCTGCAAATATTTTCACGGCCCTCTTCTTGATTCGTGCAGTATACAGGTCCTCAATGGAAGGCAAGTTGGTAGCAATTATTTTTTCTGCAGTTCTAATTATCCTCTGAAGTCTGTGTTTTTCTTGTTGGGTTGCAGAACCGAACCAGACAGTTATAGAGGTGCAAATGACAGACTCAATAATTCCTCTGTAGAATTGGATCAGCAGCTCCTTGGGCAGTTTGAGCTTACTGAGTTGGCGCAGAATGGATTGGATTTATACTGCTTTAAACACAATAAATATCACAAATAAATATCAAATAAAATAAATAAACAAATATCAAATAAAAATTGTTGAAACTGTAGTTTACAGAAATGCTGAGGATTCTTTTAATTCTTGTTAGACTTTATTCATAGAACTACAATTATTCTTTCTGTAAGAGGAGGAATGATGGTTCAAGTAATTTAAATCTGTAAGATAGAAATACCACCGATTGGACCACACATTAAGCCACAATTTTGCTTACTTTCATTGTAAAGAACTATTTCATTGACTATTGCAAAATTACCTAGAATCTTGCAATAGGCTAAATTCATTTTTTGCCGTTTCTAGATCTTTTCAGACCTTGCAAAAATTCAGAGGCAAAATGGTGATCTTCAGTGGGAATGTTGATAAAACAATTTAACCAGTAAAATAACTCCAGCAAGCTTCTAGGATTTCAAAATCCCTATTTCATTTAAACTCCTAAATTCCTAAAAATGGAAGAGCAGAAAACATCTGCTGTACCTCCTTTGATGACATTCAATTTGTTGCCATGCTTCCCTCTCCTCTCGTGACCCCCTGAGTCTGAAAATAAGGAATAAGCAGACTGAAAAAGGTCCTTACCACCAGCACAAACAATGGCTAACAAGCATTGATAGTTGGTGTGATAGGCCAGAAGAAAAACTACACTGTGGATTAATACAATTCGATGTGCCTTGTTTTCTTATACCACAAATGCTTTGTAACCCTAACAACCTGTTCCACAGGTTCAACGTGTGTCAATTTCTAGATCATTCTCCTAATGCAGGGGTGGGCAATTAATTTTTATCAGGGGCCGCATGAGAAGCCTGAATTGTGTCAGAGGGCCACCAACTTTCTTTCATTGTAAAATACTTAAATTAAATATTTTGAATAGCTGGTACTGATAATCAGAAGAATAAAGCACTCTGTAAATATGTATATTAGGTTATGTGAAACTGTGGTCTATTGGTTAAATAAGAAAAACAATTATTGAACCAGTGCAATTTATTTTTCAAAATAAAAGTTAAAAAAAAAGTTTAATTTATGGTGTTTATGATTGGCCTCACGCGGGCCGGACAGGGACGTACAAAGGGCCGGATGTGGCCCGCGGGCCTTAATTTGCCCAGGTCTGTCCTAATGGGACTCTTGTAATGTGCTTTATATGGAGTGTTGAAGATCTTTTGGAGCTGCAGAATTGAAAAGCACAAGCAATTCAGAGCATTTCACAATGCATCCATGTAACATCTCTGCTCCATAAGGTGCACTGGATCCCTTCTAGATGCAATTCGAGGCATTGGTTATTCTCATAGAGACATATTTGGTGCAGGGCCAGGTTACTTGCAGGCCTACTTATCTCTGCTGCCAGAACTGACAGATTTGGCATGGTCCGTGTCCTATCTGATAAAATAATATTAAGAGACCTAGGAGTAATGCCTTTGTTGTTATGTTGCCCTGTGGAACATCATTCTCCCAGAAATCCAGATGGCCCTGGCTTGGTGGGTTTTCCATAAGGTTTAAAGACCTGAATGTTCCCACAGGCAATTGGGCCAAGAGTCCATGAACTCATTAGATGAGCCCTTTGCAATGATCATAGTGATTGAAATGGATCCCAAGTGCATGATCCAATATATGTATTTTTTAATGATTTTTGGACTGATGTTAGGCTTTTTTGGGGTCACCTTGGTAAAAGAGCTGGCTATTTAAATAAATATTAAATAAAATGAAAACTTAAATATTTCACATTTTTACATACAGTAGAAATTTCAGATCTCTTATTTCTTCCGTAGTGTAGCTAAATGGGAGATGTAGAATTGATTTTCTTTCCCACAAGACCATGCATAGAAATACATCAACCTACACATGTATTGTTTTTGAATAATAATAAAATAGAAATCTCCTTCCCTCCCTGCTAAGTGCTTCTATCTGACATTTGTATGCTTTGTGGTGGTGTTTTTTTGGTTTGCATAAGGAAGCTTTTAAATTTCTTGCAATGTTCCATAAATTTTCACTGACATTTATCATAAGCAATAGTGACATTTTCAATCCTGACTTAACAAGTCATGGGGATTCTGTTAAGAACCAAACTTGTTATTCTTATAGCTGTCATATAAACAGAAGGATTTAATCATTAGGATTGAGAAAGGTAGCTAGCTTTAGATAGCTAGTGCAGGCACTAATCTATATTTTCTGTTAGGACCAGACCCAAGATAGAAATGGAGTCATATGATCTTTAAGATCTGTTTGCCTTTTTAAATTTCTGGGTAATTGTTTTTAGTATCAAACTGGAAATATTTCCTCATGTTCAGTTGGAATTCACTGTCCCAATACATTATTTCATTCCTTTTCATCCACATGATTTTAAAATAGTAAAGGGAGAGAGTTAACTACGTCACATCACTTGCTGAATTTGATAAATTTGATACGGTGGTGGGGGTGGGGAACAGATTGATCTCACGATTCTTCACTTGTGGGATGCCTCAGGGTAGAGTAACTGTCACCCTTTCTGCTTAACATCTATTTGAAACTGTTTGGGCCCCTGTAGAAGGTGCGGGGTGGCTGTGCAAGCTGGAGTGAGCGAGGAGGGTACTATAAGCAGAGGAGGTGGTGTGTTTGTGGGCATTCATCAGATTGGAAAGATGGACAGATTGGAGCAGCCACAGTCTTACTTCATCATTGAATCTGGCCCCAGAAGAGAACATGTGGGGATGGAGGTAATCCCAGAAGTGATCTCCACGAAGGCTTTGTGACAGGCTCAAGGAAGGATCTCGGTCCGGAATGTTACTGACTACCTGGTGAGGTTGAAGGACCAGATGTTGTTAGGACAAATAGTTCCTGCCACCCTTGTCATACTGCCCAATACAGGGGAAGAGATTGATGGCAATAGATTGGTTCTACCTGAAGAAAACATAGCTCACCCCAGAATGGCTGGAGAGGGCCAGAGGCCAATTGGAGGTGGTGACATTTGTTCTGTGTGCTCCCTGTTGCTTTCTAGACACCTAGGATGCCCCTGGGAGCCTGGGACATCCGTGGGGTGCTGCACAGCAATTGGGAGCCCCACCCAGCCAATCACCTGAGTGCTGCCGCAGGATTCGGGGGTGCACTGCTCAGCTGATTGGTGCTCTGTGCCAATTAAGTCTGCTCTCCCCATCACTCTCTAGCCCCCAAGATGTCCTTGAGAGCCTGGGATGTCCATTGGGTACTGGATCGCAATCAGAGGCCCTGGGACACCCGTACCACTTGGCTGATCATGCTGGTGCTGCATTCTCCCTGCTACATAAGGTAATACTAACGTAATCTTACAAGTCTGAAGGTGTTCATCTTCATCTCCTTTTACTCTCTGAAAACTAGGGAGGGTCTCTTCTGAAACTTCCCATGCCTCCCCTTCATCTGTCAGCTGAGGTATCTTCTTCTGGGTTTTGACTGCAATAAAGTTTTCAGAGTTGGAATCAAATTTCACAGAGCACCAACTCATCTCCCCACCAAAGTGATACCTATTTATCTACTTGCATACAACATGCTTTTGAACTGCTACATGGGCAGCAGCTGAGGTGTGTGATGGGAGCTCACCCCGACAGAGGTGTGTGATGGATGCTGGGATTCGAAAGACAGGAACAGAGAATCATCACCAGTGTCATTGAGCCACTGAACCAGAGTGCCTCTTGTTTTCAAAACAAATCTATTCATTACACAAACAAAATCTATTAAGATATCCTGCTTGTAAAGAAGGATATAGAGGAAATGGAATGGTGGAAATTCAAAGGAATCTGGAACTGAAGCATTTGGAATCTTTTTAGCAAATTGCCATTAATTGATTCTCAATATTGGTCCTGTGAGCTCAGTATTATTGAGCTGACTAATATCAACTCTCCAGGATGTTCCAGCTATCTTAGATTGGACTACCTTAAAGGGCTAACTCAATCACAAAGCACAACCATAAGCACTAAAAGTACGCCTCAATTTACAATGGTTCATTTAGTGACTCTTTAAAGTTAGAACAGCACTGAAAAAAAAGACTTATGACAAATTTTCATTGCTGATTGCTGCAGCATCCCCATCGTCACATGATCAAAATTCAGATGCTTAGCAACTGTCTCATATTTTTGACCGTTACAGTATCCTGGGATCATGGGATCACAAGCAAAGTCAATGGGGGAGCCAGATTCACTTAACAACAATGTTACTAACTTAACAACTGCAGTGATTCACTTAACAACTGTGGAAAGAAAGGTCATAAAATGGGACAAAATTCATTAAACTGTCTCGCTTAGCAACAGAAATTTTGGCCTCAATTGTGGTCGTAAATCAAGAACTACCTATAGTCCTATTTATAATCTTACATTAACACAATCTTGCAAGAAGGATTTCTGTCCTCCTTTACTTCCACTTTTCAGAAAACTAGGGGGGAGGAGAGTTTCTTTTGAAATGCTTCCCACGCCTTTCCTCCTTCCATGGCCTGAGATATCTCTGACAAGCTGGTTGTCCAGTCTGTGGCTCTTCCTTCTGCCTTTCAAGTCATTCCCAAATACCACAGTAGATTAGAAGTGGATCATGGGATTGTGAAGATTTCTATTTGTTGTTGCAGTTTTTATGTAGAGGATTCGCTGATGCCTGAAAGTTATTTTAAGGGTTTCTCTAAGATACAAAATTGTGAAGGTCTGGTCTAAAAGTTTTCATTTTTGTTTCATTTTCGTTTTCATGCATTTTCAAAAGCATACCCCCAAAGGTACTCTGCTATAGCCATTGTCTGCAGGACAGTTAAAAAAACAACAACACATGTTCTGATACAGTCTCAATTTTCTTGTATTAAAAGAAAATGTGATCTCACTTTTAGGTAACTATGAATCCTATTATGGGAAACAGTTGTTTACCGTTCTTGTAATAATTGAATAAAATGCATATTTGATTGTATGATTATCTGAGCAGAAATATGTGAGGAAAAACTCTAACCAGCTCTCAAGTTTTAGAAGCTGAAGGAATTATTCACTTTGGCCACAGGGGGGTGCTGATTGTACATAATTGAACAAACAGGCATTCCTAACAGGGTTTGTGTCTTCCTGTCTGTGTGTGCATGCGCGTGCCTATTTTTAATTACCAAAAAAAGTCATTTTCAATACGGGGCTTAAATGGAAGATTAGAAACGGTGCCATTCGTTGCTATGGAGACAAACACCCTATAGAGTGAGAAAGCTGCCTTAGTATACATATTTATGAAGTCTCTTCAATAGTTACTCAGCACCAGATTGCTATCATTACTATTGATGATGAGAAGGTGCATTATGCTAGAGGAATTATTTTAGGTGAGTTCATAGTTTAGACATATAGTTAATCAAAAAGCTTTCTGGCACGCTCACAAACAACCTTACCAAAATGAATCTGTCTGGCTGAACCTACTCTCAGATATTTGTCCAGGGCATTTTAAAGTCTCTCTCTCTCTGCCCCCCACCCCCACCCCGTGTCTGTGTCAAGGAATGGGGATGGAGAGGATGTTAATATTTCTAAGCATTTGAGGAACTCATCAGGAGCAGTGATGATTGGGAAGGAGTATTTGCTTTTTAATTGAGCAATCCTATTTTAGATTTTTCATATTTTTGCACACTGAATCCAGTTTTTGGTACCCAAAAAATTGTTGAGACTTTGAAAAAGTGCAGTGAAGAACAACTAAGATGATTAAAGGCCTGGAGACAAAAACATATGAAGAACTGTTGTAGGATTTGGGTTTGGCTATTCTAGAGGAAAGAAGGACATATGACTGCACTCAAGGGTGATCTGTGGGTGTTAAGGAGAATTATTTTATTATTATTATTATTTATTTGATTTTTATACCGCCCTTCTCCCGAAGGACTCAGGGCAGTGTACAGGCAAGATAAAACCAGCAATACAATATACAGGTTAAAATACCATTTAAAAAACTTATTTAAATTAGCCTGAAATTAAAATTACCGTAAACTAAAAACCCCGTTTAAAAATTAATAAAATTTCACATTAAAAATCCAATTTAAGCCAGCCCCGCGCGGATAAAGAGATGTGTCTTCAGTTCGCGACGGAATGTCCGAAGGTCAGGTATTTGACGTAAACCCGGGGGAAGCTCGTTCCAGAGTGTGGGAGCCCCCACAGAGAAGGCCCTTCCCCTGGGGGCCGCCAGCCGGCATTGTTTGGCGGACGGCACCCTGAGAAGTCCCTCTCTATGGGAGCGTACGGGTCGGTGGGAGGCATGTGGTAACAGCAGGCGGTCCCGTAAGTACCCAGGTCCTAAGCCATGGAGCGCTTTAAAGGTCGTAACCAACACCTTAAAGTGCACTCGGAAGGCCACAGGCAGCCAGTGCAGTCTGCGCAGGAGCGGTGTTACATGGGAGCTACGCGTAGCTCCCTCTATCACCCGCGCAGCTGCATTCTGGACTAACTGAAGCCTCCGAGTGCACTTCAAGGGGAGCCCCATGTAGAGAGCATTACAGTAATCCAAGCGAGGGGCGCAACTGCCGAACCAGGCGAACCTGGTGGAAGGCCCTCCTGGAGACGGCCGTCAAATGATCTTCAAACGACAGCCGATCATCCAGGAGGACACCTAAGTTGCGCACCCTATCCTTTGGGGCCAATAACTCGCCTCCGACAGCCAGCTGCGGCTGCAGCTGACTGAATCGGGATGCCGGCATCCACAGCCACTCCGTCTTGGAGGGATTAAGCTTGAGCCTGTTTCTCCCCATCCAGACCCGTACGGCTTCCAAACACCGGGACAGCACTTCAACAACTTCATTGGGGTGGCCCGGGGTGAAAAAGTACAGCTGGGTGTCATCAGCGTACTGCTGGTATCTCACCCCGAAACCACTGATGATCTCACCCAACGGCTTCATGTAGATGTTGAACAGCAGGGGCGAGAGAATCGACCCCTGTGGGACCCCACGAGTGAGGCACCTCGCGGTCGACCTCTGCCCCCCTGTCAACACCGTCTGCGACTGGTCGGAGAGATAGGAGGAGAACCACCGATATACGGTGCCTCCCACTCTCACTCCCCCCAACCAGCGCAGCAAGATACCATGGTCGATAGTATCGAACGCCGCTGAGAGGTCTAATAGGACCAGGGCAGAGGAATAACCCCTGTCCCTGGCCCTCCAGAGATCATCCACCAATGCGACCAAAGCTGTCTCCGTGCTGTATCCGGGTCGGAAGCCGGACTGGAACGGGTCTAGATAGACATCTTCATCCAGGTATCGGGGTAGCTGTCGCGCCACGGCACTCTCTACAACCTTCGCAACAAAGCGATAATTACCCAAAATAGCTAGGTCCAGGGAGGGCTTCTTAAGGAGGGGTCTCACCACCGCCTCTTTCAAGGCGGCAGGGAAAACCCCTTCCAACAAAGAAGCGTTGATAATCCTCTGGAGCCAGCCTCGTGTCACCGCCTGAGTGGCCAGTACCAGCCAGGAAGGGCACGGGTCCAGTAAACATGTCGTGCCGTGAAGCTTCCCCAACAACCTGTCCACGTCCTCGGGAGCCACAGGGTCAAACTCATCCCAAATGGGCTCAACAAGACGTGCCTCCTCTCCCTCGCTTGGATCATCCCAAATTCGGTCCAGACCGTCCCTCAGCTGAGCGATTTTATCGTATAGATAACCACTAAACTCCTCGGCTCGTCCCTGCAAAGGGTCATCCCGCACCTCCTGATGTAGGAGAGAGCGGGTCACCCGAAACAGGGCGGCCGGGCGGTTATCTGCCGACGCAATGAGGGTGGAGGCGTAAGAACGCCTCGCTTCCCTCATTGCCACTAGGTAGGTCCTAGAATAGGACTTAACTAGTGTCCGATCAGCTTCGGAGTGACTGGACCTCCAGGTGCTCTCCAGGCGTCTTCTCCGGCGTACGGCTTCCAGGCACCGGGACAGCACTTCGACCGCTTCGTTGGGGTGGTCCGGGGTGGAAAAGTACAGCTGAGTATCATCAGCGTACAGATGATAACTCACCCCGAAACCACTGATGACCTCGCCCAGCGGCTTCATATAGATGTTGAACAGGGTAGGCGAGAGAATCGACCCCTGAGGCACCCCACAAGTGAGGCGCCTCGCGGACGACCTCTGCCCCCCTGTCAACACCGTCTGCGACCGGTCAGAGAGATAGGAGGAGAACCACCGATAAACGGTGCCTCCCACTCCCAATCCCTCCAACTGGCGCAGCAGGATACCATGGTCGATGGTATCAAAAGCCGCTGAGAGATCTAATAGGACCAGGGCAGAGGAACAACCCCTATCCCTGGCCCTCCAGAGGTCATCCACCAACGCGACCAAAGCCGTCTCCGGGCTATAACCGGGTCGGAAGCCGGACTGGAACGGGTCTAGATAGACAGCTGATTGCCACCTGAAACGCAGCTCTGAGAATTGCATTGGGGAATTGGGCCAACGGACAGCGGTGGCTGGAAAGGAGGGACGTTTCACTTTAGGGGCTCCCGCTTGGCTCGGCTTCTGGGCATAGAGAGGGCTTAGGTGGTGGCGGCAGCAGTGGCTCTTCACGTTGCTGGGGAATGAAGTCATTGTCTGGCTGAGTTGCTCGGTGGGCGGCCAGAGGGGTGCCCGAACTTGTGGCCCGCCTTGTTTGCTGAACCTGCTGGGGAGATTCCCCTCCCACCGTCCTGAAGAGGTTTGTTCCTTAGGCTGTGCTCTGACCCTTCCCCCAGAGCTATAGGTAGGAAGATGGAGGCATCTTGGGAGCAGAGCCTTCGATGCCAAGTCCCTCTTCTGTCCCCATGAAAATCATCCCCCACTCCACTCATTCCCGCTAAATGCACATAGAGTGATACTGTTTGTTTTAAACAGATAAAAAGATCAGTGCTGCTCATTATTAAAATCAAGTGGAAGTGTGGACAAGCTGATCTTGATGCTGGTAGACAGAGGCAGAATTCTTTTTTTTCTTTTTTTCCTCCTGCAAAATTAAGGTGCGTCTTATACTGTGGTGCATCTTATATTCCAAAAAATACAATATATACCGCTTCACAGTACTTTCCAGCCCTCTCTAAGCAGTTTACAGAGTCAGCATATTGCCCCCAACAATCTGGGTCCTCATTTTACCCATATCCGGAGGATGGAAGGCTGAGTCAACCTTGAGCCTGGTGAGATTCTATTTGGAGAAAGAGCAATTTAGAAATAAACAAACTTGTACACCATACCTTCTCATCCGCTATCCTCTAAATCCATGTTGCCTGGGAATTACAGAGTTTGGAGTCAAACACATCTTGGAGTGCACCCTACAAAGGAAGGTAACTTATTTTAACTGCCTAGTGTTTGGAAGAGAAATCTTTTTCTGCTCCAACTGGAGATACTACACATATCTGGAAAATTTTATATACTGTTCTACTGCACTATGACCTATCTGCAGTTTGAGATCAGATTGCTTGATCCACATTAAAGAAGCCTGAGGCAGAATGAAAAATTCATAGTTTAGCGTGCCAATGCATCTTGCATTTTGAACTTTTCTTCCGCTGCTGCAATTTATTTTGGCAATTGTATATACATTTTAAAGTTTTATCTTGGCAGATTTAAGAAGCCCTTTTCCAGTGAATTTGAGATTATTGTTAGATAGACTTCTTCTACTTAAATGCAGTGCTTATATGATAGAAATTAAAAAAAACTTCACTGATATCTGGTTAACAAATATGATGAACAACACTGTTCATGGTAGGTAGATTCTTAATGTCTAATTCTTTTTAATACTGAAGTCTGAAGCCTATGAACTGGGAAGTAAAATAGGTCTACCCAAAAATATGGTATTAATTCCAATCACATTTTCTATTGATATCTACATGCCGTTCTGAACTCACCTGCCCTGCAAAGCATTTTTCAATTTCATTTTGTTAAGAAATTTTGTCTACCCTGTTGGAGCCAATATTCTTCTGTGTGACAATTGGTGAAACAAGCAACTAGTTTAGTGAAATATATATGTATACACACACACATATTTGCCTACATACATACATACCATTAGGAGTGAAGTTCAATAGGAATTCTGAATAATCAGTGGATTTCATGAATTTACACATAATGAGTGATGTAGCAAGAAGCAATTTTAGAAGAGAAATATTTGAAAATGACAACACAGAAATGAAAAGAAAATGCCTAAGATACTCAGCTGTAGCTGTTGCAGTGAAAGGGTTATTCTTGTTTTCCTTTTTTCTTTGTATTAGGATTCCCCAATTCCAGCTGGGCACACAGCATGGAACCCATCAGTAGCTGTTAGGAAAACAGAGTTCATGGCTGTAGCATTTGAAATTTCATTGCCTAGGCCTAAGGACATTGCTCATACTGTAATAAAAGCAAGCAAGCAAACAAATTGTCTTCTCAACTGGGTAAGCAGAATGACAGATAGTATATCTGACCTGATGGCTAGTCAGAATTCTAGAGGGAGTGAGAAGAAGAGGCTGAGAAAGTGTTTATTTGCTGATGCTCTGATTATTAAATGTTTCTTTCAAGGGACTCTTGCTGAGAAGAAAATGCTCCTTATTTACTTTGGCTTCCTTTAACAACGGCTATGGAAACCAGCCTTCGGTCGATAAACCAAGTTCTTGGATTTTCCTTTCTTCCAATTCTCTGAAACACAACGGCCTAGACCAGCATGGCCATTACTGAATCTATGAGACTGGAATATTTCCCTACTTTTAAAAGCACAAGGATGGGCAGAATATATGGCTAATAAAGCAAAAAGCTTTAGGGTTCTTTTTTTTTTAATTTGCATTTATATCCCGCCCTTCTCCGAAGACTCAGGGCGGCTTACACTGTGTTAAGCAATAGTCTTCATCCATTTGTATATTGTATACAAAGTCAACTTATTGCCCCCAACAATCTGGGTCCTCATTTTACCTACCTTATAAAGGATGGAAGGCTGAGTCAACCTTGGGCCTGGTGGGACTTGAACCTGCAGTAATTGCAAGCAGCTGTGTTAATAACAGACTGTCTTAGCAGTCTCAGCAGTCTGAGCCACCAGAGGCCCGTTTCAGAGCTGTTTATCTACAATGATGCTTTGAGCAAAATAGACCATGGATGCAGATCAAGGTGCCAAGCCTTCCTGCCCTCCTGCTTTGCTTTGCATTATTTTGCGGGACCTCCTCAGATGCTTGTAGCTATCAGTGGATCTCTCTCTCTCCACCTCTCATGATATCGACACTTTCTAAAAAGCAGCAACTCAGGCAAAATGATCAAAATCAATCAGAAAGTTAATCTGATTTGGCTCTTCCTATCAAAATGTTTGGCATAAGGGAGGACCTAATCTATTATCTAAAAAATTCCCCATCTGTTTGATACAGAACATAGCTTGTCCCTCCTTCTGAATTCTGAAATTATGACCCAGAAGCTGTCTTCTGGATTTCTTTGAATCAGAGATAGGATGAGGTATATGAGATTTTCATTCTGATTCAACTGAGTTTTAAATACCATAAATTTCATTTGGTGTTTTCAGAACCACCTTATCTATTTACTCATATTCGGAATACAAGAAATCATCCCAGATTCTTTTAGTCAGTATCTCTGATTTACTACAGCTCTGACCATGCTCACCTATCTTGACATCTTATTTCCCTCTGAATTAAAGATTTCCATGATAGTGGGATGAAATTCACAGTGAGTACAGTCCAAATATATATGGTAAAAGCTGAATCAATCGTGAAATTAATTTTCCCATGACATGTTTTGGCTTCCAATATTAATCTTAAAAGTGATGTGAATATAAAGGGATCTAATGTCGTTCCCTGAGAGAATATTTTCAACACCATGATAAATGGAAGCGCAAAATAAGCAAATCACCATTTCAGAGGTGCAGTATTAAGCTTTCAGAAGTGTCCCAGTGTTTAAATAAAATAACAAACAAACAAAAAAAGAGCAGTTTTTATTCCGACAGTAAAACCATCCTAGGTAGTTTTGTCATTATCCTATAAATGTATCTCCTCAATCCTGAGGGAGTGGAAATGTGTTGATGGAAAGAGCCTAAGACATTGTGCTGTGTTTTTAATTTTTACCCCACAGCTTTTCCACAGCTCTTCCACTGAAAAATGAATTCTGGGGCTCAACACAATGAAACTAAGACTGCTTGTTACAAAAAGTGACAAAAGTAGATCCTGTGATTAAGACTAAATATGTAGTATGTAAGGCGAAAGGACTGAAGAGTTGTCCTTATTATCCTTATCTAATTTCTCCTTTCTTCTTGGTTAATATTCTTGTGCAGTGTTGTGTGTGTGTGTGTGTGTCAGAGAGAGAGAGAGGGAGAGAGGGAGCAGAGATGGGTTTTAGCAGGTTCTGACCAGTTCCTGGAGAACCGGTAGTGGGAATTTCTAATAGTCGGAGAACCAATAAACAACACCTCTGATTGGCCCCGCCCCCATCTATTCTCTGCCTCCCAAGTCCCAGCTGATCGGGAGGAAATGAGGATTTTGCAGTGACCTTCCCCTGGAGTGGGGAGGGAATGGCGGTTTTACAGTATCTTTCCCTTGAAGTGGGGTGGGAATGGAGATTGTACAGTATCCTTCCCCTGCCACTCCCACCAAGCCATGCCCACAAGCCATGCCACACCCACCAAGCCACGCCCACAGAACTGGTTGTAAATTTTTTTGAATCCCACCACTGGGAGGGAGGAAGGAAAGGAAAGAAGATCTTCTTTTAACTATTGCCTTTCTAAAAACATGAAACGTAAACTCTGCCTGACATAGGCTTTATTTTTCTGTTTTCAGTGAACAGAACTTCAGTTTTTTGAATGAAACGTTCCTACCCTCCTCTTGCTTTAGTGCTGCTGCTTCTATGCATTCTCTGCAATGATATTATTTTTTTTTTACTTGAAGCTTTACTTTATTGATTCTGGATGGCTCAACATGTGGCTTTCATACTGTATCAGCCCCTCCACCTTTCTGCAGTGATTAGACCCCCCATCATGATGCCAAAATTCAGTGTCAAACATGGACATTTAGTGGAACAATTCCCTCCCTTAAAATAGCAAGAAAAATAAGTTTGATAAACCTGCACTAGTTTGGGCGGAACTATTTTATTTTAAAATGTTCACCATACTCCCCCTACAAGGCCAAAGCATTGGCTCCCTACTTCTGTTGACAGTGTTGCTATCTCTCCTGCAGCCTCCAAACATGGATATATAAATTGGCCCTGACTGCAGAAAGGAAGTCTGCCTCTGATTTTACTGAAGTAATCCAATGCAGGTTGGCATCCCAGTATACCTGAAGGTTGGGGAAGATAACATTAAATAATAAGACTACTCACAAAACAATATGAAGGATGCTTATTATGGGGTTGTCTGTTGTAACCTGGTCCACCAGACTCCCACTCCAAGGCCCAAGCACTGGCTCCTCACCCCAGGTACTGACCACAAGGGAAGCTTATTGAACTGTAGCCTAGCTCTGTTCAAAATACATGTATGATAGCTTGTAAATACTTGCAAATAATACTTGCAACATTATTGTAGGAAATTCTGCTTTGTTTCTGGCTGCAAAAGAGATACCATAAATGGGCAGAGCAATAGAATAGAATAGAATAGAATTAGAATTAGAATTAGAATTAGAATTAGAATTAGAATTAGAATTAGAATTTTATTGGCCAAGTGTGATTGGACACACAAGGAATTTGTCTTGGTGCATATGCTCTCAGTGTACATAAAAGAAAAGATACGTTCATCAAGAATCATAAGGTACAACACTTAATGGTAGTCAAAGGGTAAAAATAAGCAATCAGGAAACAATCAATATCAATATAAATCGTAAGCATACAAGCAACAAAGTTACAGTCATAAGTGGAGGGAGATGGGTAATGGGAACGCTGAGAAGACTAATAGTAGTGCAGAGTTAGTAAATAGTTTGACAGTGTTGAGGGAATTATTTGTTTAGGAGAGTGATGGCATTTGGGAAGAAACTGTTCTTGTGTCTAGTTGTTCTGGTGTGCAGTGCTCTGTAGCGTCATTTTGAGGGTAGAAGTTGAAACAGTTTATGTCCAGGATTTGAGGGGTCTGTAAATATTTTCACAACCCTCTTTTTGACTCGTGCAGTATACAGGTCCTCATTGGAAGGCAGGTTGGTAGCAATTGTTTTTTTCTGCAGTTTTAATTATCCTCTGAAGTCTGTGTCTGTTTTGCTGGTTTGCAGAACCAAACCAGACAGTTATAGAGGTACAATGACAGACTCAATAATTCCTCTGTAGAACTGTATCAGCAGCTCTTTGGGCAGTTTGAGCTTTCTGAGTTGGCACAGAAAGAACATTTTTTGTTGTGCTTTTTTAATGACATTTTTGATATTAGCTGTCCATTTTAGATCTTGCGATATGGTAGAACCTAGAAATTTGAAGGTCTCTACTGTTGATACTGTGTTGTCTAGTATTGTAAGAGGTGGAAGTATGGAAGGGTTTCTCCTAAAGTCTACCACCATTTCTTTGATTTTGAGTGTGTTCAGTTCCAGATTGTTCTGGTCGCACCACGAGGCTAGTTGTTCAACCTCCCATCTGTATGTGGATTCATCATTGTCTCGAATAAGACCGGTCACTGTTGTGTCATCTGCGAACTTCAGTAGTTTAACAGATGAATCATTAGGGATGCAGTCATTGGTATACAGAGAGAAGAGAAGTAGGGAGAGCACACAGCCTTGGGGGGGGGCTTGTGCTAATTGTACAGGTATGTGACATGGGCAATTTCCATGAAACAAAAGCTACATTTTTTTGAAAAAAATATTTATTCATGAAATTTTGAGCTTGTCTTTCCTTTAGGATCTCAAGATAGCATGCCAAGGAAACTTTATCTTTAATCCCTAGGTAGATTGGATGGAGAGATCACACCTGTCAACTCAATACATGTTTGTGACTGAGAAAAATGAGATTTATATATTATATTATATTTATATTTATATTTATTTGATTTTTATACCGCCCTTCTCCCGAAGGACTCAGGGCGGTGTACAGGCAGAATAAAACCAACAAAGAACAATATACAATATACAAAATTAAAATCAGTTAAAAACTTATTAAATGAGCCTGAAAAATTTAAGAAATTTACCATAAAACCAATAACCCCATTAAAATTGCTAAAAATTTAAGTTTAAAATTTCATTCAAGCCAGCCCCGCGCGAATAAAAAGATATGTTTTCAGTTCGCGACGGAATGTCCGAAGGTCAGATATCTGGCGTAAGCCCGGGGGGAGTTCGTTCCAGAGTGTGGGGGCCCCCACAGAGAAGGCCCGTCCCCTGGGGGCCACCAGCCGACATTGTTTGGCGGATGGCACCCTGAGGAGTCCCTCTCTGTGAGAGCGTACGGGTCGGTGGGAGGCATGTGGTAGCAGTAGGCGGTCCCGTAAGTACCCAGGTCCTAAGCCATGGAGCGCCTTAAAGGTCGTGACTAACACCTTAAAGTGCACCCGAGAGGCCACAGGTAGCCAGTGCAGCCTGCGCAGGAGAGGTGTTACATGGGAGCTGCGTGCAGCTCCCTCTATCACCCGCGCGGCTGCGTTCTGGACTAACTGAAGCCTCCGGACGCACTTCAAGGGGAGCCCCATGTAGAGAGCATTACAATAATCCAAGCGAGAGGTAACGAGCGCATGAGTGACCGTGCATAAGGCATCCCGATCAAGGAAGGGGCGCAACTGCCGAACCAGGCGAACCTGGTGGAAGGCCCTCCTGGAGACGGCCGTCAAATGATCTTCAAACGACAGCCGGTCATCCAGGAGGACACCCAAGTTGCGCACCCTATCCTTTGGGGCCAATAACTCGCCCCCAACAGCCAGCCGCGGTTGCAGCTGGCTGAATCGGGATGCCGGCATCCACAGCCACTCCGTCTTGGAGGGATTAAGCTTGAGCCTGTTTCTCCCCATCCAGACCCGTACGGCCTCCAAACACCGGGACAGCACTTCAACAGCTTCATTGGGGTGGCCCGGGGTGGAAAAGTACAGCTGGGTGTCGTCAGCGTACTGCTGGTATCTCACCCCAAAGCCACTGATGATCTCACCCAGCGGCTTCATATAGATGTTGAACAGCAGGGGCGAGAGGATCGACCCCTGCGGGACCCCACAAGTGAGGCCCCTCGCGGTCGACCTCTGCCCCCCCGTCAACACCGTCTGCGACCGGTCAGAGAGATAGGAGGAGAACCACCGATATACGGTGCCTCCCACTCCCAATCCCTCCAACCGGCGCAGCAGGATACCATGGTCGATGGTATCAAAAGCCGCTGAGAGGTCTAACAGGACCAGAGCAGAGGAATAACCCCTGTCCCTGGCCCTCCAGAGATCATCCACCAATGCGACCAAAGCCGTCTCTGTGCTGTATCCGGGTCGGAAGCCGGACTGGAACAGGTCCAGATAGACATCTTCATCCAGGTACTGGGGTAGCTGTCGAGCCACAGCACTCTCTACAACCTTCGCAACAAAGCGAAGATTGGAGATCGGACGATAGTTACTTAAAATAGCTGGGTCCAGAGAAGGCTTCTTAAGGAGGGGTCTCACCACCGCCTCTTTCAAGGCGGCGGGGAAAACTCCTCCAACAAAGAAGCATTGATAATCCTCTGAGCCAGCCTCGTGTCACTTCCTGAGTAGCCAGTACCAGCCAGGAAGGGCACGGGTCCAGTAAACATGTCGTGGCATGGAGCCTCCCCAATAACCTGTCCACGCCTCGGAGCCACAGGATCAAACTGATCCCAAACAGACTCAACAAGACGTGCCTCTCCCCGCTTGATCATCCCAAATTCGGTCCAGATCGTCCCGAGCTGAGCGATTTTATCGTATAGATACCCACTAAACTCCTCGGCACGTCCCTGCAAAGGGTCATCCCGCACCTCCTGATGAAGGAGGGAGCGGGTCACCCGAAACAGGGCGGCCGGGCGGTTATCTGCCGACGCAATGAGGGTGGAGGCGTAGATACGCCTCGCCTCGCCCATTGCCACCAGGGAGGTCCTAGTATAGGACCTAACTAGTGTCCGATCAGCTCGAGCGACTGGACCTCCAAGTGCTCTCTAGGCGTCTTCGCCGGCGTTTCATCTCCCTCAGCCCCTCGGAGAACCAAGGCCAAACGAGACCCACGCCGGGTCAGAGGTCGCAAAGGCACGACACGGTCCAAGGCCCCGCCGCGCCTGTTCCCAGGCCGCGACGAGTTCCTCAGTCGTGCCGTGGGCCAGATCCTCAGGGAAAGGCCCAAGCTCTGTCAGGAACCTCTCAGGGTCCATCAGGCGCCTGGGACGGAACCAACGTATAGGTTCCGTCTCCCTGTGATGGTGAATGGCGGTTCGGAAGTCAAGGCGAAGGAGAAATGATCGACCATGACATTGGTTCTGTTACTAAATCATCTAGTACCAGATCATTTAACCACTGACCAGAGATATAAATCAAGTCCAGCGTGCCTCCCCATGTGCGAGGGGCCATCATTTATTCGAGTCAGGTCTAAGGCCGTCATGGAAGCCTCAAACTCCCGAGCTGCCGTTGATGACAAGCCAACTGACGGCAGGTTGAAGTCCCCCATAACAATAAGTCTGGGGGTCTCAACCGCCACAGCGGCAAGCACCTCCAACAGCTCTGGCAGGGCTGTGGTCACGCAGCAAGGAGCCAGGTAGGCGACCAACAAGCCCAACTGGCTCCTATGGCCCCACCGCACATAGAGGGATTCACAGCCGCAATCTGAGGAACAGTGGCCTCCTCGGCTCTAGATCTTCCTTAATGACAACCGCCACCCCCACCCCTACCTTGGGCCTCGGCTGATGAAATGCTCGGAAACCTGGAGGACACATCTCAACGAGGGAACCCCTCTGGGCCCAACCAGGTCTCCGTGATGCCCATAAGGTCCGCGGACCCCGCCTGAATAAGATCGCAGATCAGGGGGGCCTTGTTAACCACGGACCGGGCATTACACAACATCAGCCGAAGGTCCAAGCTCTGAGGATCATGGCCACCTGAGGAACGGGTGGGGGCTGGGGGGCCGGAGCACGCGATCGCATTTAGACATCGAACACGTGCTCCCAACTCTCGATACGGCCTCCCCCCCCGGCCATATCTGCCCCTCCCACTTACCGTACAGATCGAAAAGCCCTCTGAACCTGGAACATCGCCCTCCCCCGCCGCCTTCGGACAAGATAGCAAAGTGCTTAATTTAATGCATTAAGATTACAACTGGAATAGAAATATTACAAGAAGCATCCCCCATCAACACAGGAAATTTGTGTATTGCTCAGAGGTTCCAAACTGAGCTGCAATGTAACTTGAGAACAATCTCTTTCACTTAGACTCATTCAGTGTTCTGCCATACTTTAATGGATTTCACATTTCATAATTCAAAAGAAAGATCCACTTTTTAAAATGATGATTCTCTTCAATAAATATTAAATTTTAAAATGTGTGTGTTTTAATCAGGCCCTCAAGACCAATATATTGTGGTGATGGTTTGAATCATTGTTTGCCTCCCAGAATCTTTTAAATACATAAATGAATAAACTGTAGGGAGAAGTGAAATAATATTAGGACCAGTAAAAGTGCAAATTCAGTAAAGCAAATATATATATAACCAATTGCAATCTAAAGTGATACTAATTCCATCTGACTTGACTCCAGCTATTTTTATTTATTTGGTTTAGTTTATAGATTTCACACTTTTTTCATTTCAGTATAAATGAATGTTCTAAAACATTTAGGAGGTGGTAATCTATTCCAGTATAATCCCCTTGGCTCTCTGTTAAGCAACCTACAATTTGTTTAAATTCTCCAGGCCCTTTGAGTCTTTCTCTGAATACAACCTAAATTTAAAAAATGCATTTCTGCAATTACCCTTCTCTTTACTAATAGTTTTGTCAATATACACCTGATTCTCTCAGATTAAGCTACCCATTAAGCTATAGAGAGAAGCTACCCATTAAGCTGACCTGAAGGTAAGTGAGCTGTACCAATCAAATCCCTGAAAAGGTATAAAAGGGCTGTGGAAGACCTCTTAAAATGTGAAGATGCCAACATTGACAAATTGCTGAGCATGTGTCTTGTGGTTTTTTAAACTTTTCATCACCTTTTCTTCAATCTTCCAGTTTCTACTTGAACTGGCCAGCCTGCAAGAACCTATATTATCTGGCTAAGGATCTTTGTGAACAGGAAGATTAGAACTATTTTGGCTCTGTAAAAATAAACATTTTTTTGTCTAGTGATACTTTCTTGGGTTTTCCGGTTTTACATTAAATTCTGAAACTTAATTTTGAATTTTAGGTCTCACCAACCATCACAAAGAATGCACAATAAAAAAGGAACTGCTTTAAAATAAATAAATTGAAGAATTAGAAAACTAACCCAAGTGTTTTCCACCAATAAGGCTATTACTTATTAAAATATTGATTAGCCCAGAAAAATCCTTGCTCTGCTTAGAAGCATTCTGTAATGCTCTAAGTTCAAGAACAAAGAGAAAGGAAATTTTAATGAGGCTCTCTCAGTACTTTAAATAAGGTTAATTTCTGATAGCAAAATATCACATGCTTTTCCATTTGAAATTTGTGGGGTATAAATTCAAAGCAGAAGTCAGTTGATATGTGACAGATGACCAATCTCAGAAATATTTTTATTTTTTATTTTATTTATTTTGTCACAACATCATATAAAAAGATTATATAGTATATAAACATATATATGAGTAAATATTAGGAGGTATAAGCATCAATATATATATAGGAAGAAGAAAAGAAAAACAATAGGACAGGAATGGTAGGCACGTTTGTGCGCTTATGCACGCCCCTTATGGTCCTCTTAGGAATGGGGTGAGGTCAATAGTAGAAAGTTTTTGGTTAAAGCTTTTAGGATTATGGGAAGAGACCACAGAGTCAGGTAAAGTATTCCAAGCACTGATGATTCTGTTACAGAAGTCATATTTTCTGCAATCTAGATTAAAGTGGTTAACATTAAGTTTAAATCTGTTGGTTGCTCTTGTATTATTGCAATTAAAGCTGAAGTAGTCTTTAACAGGATGGACATTACAATAGATGATTCTATGAGTTAAACTTAGGTCTTGTCGAAGGCGACAGAGTCCCAAGTTTTCTAAGCCTAGGATTTCAAGTCTGGTGGGATAAGGTATTTTGTTGTTTTCAGAGGAATGGAGAACTCTTCTTGTAAAATATTTCTGGACTCGTTCAATTGTATTGATGTCAGAGATGTGGTGAGGGTTCCAAACAGGTGAGCTGTATTCTAGAATTGGTCTAGCAAATGTTTTATATGCTCTGGTTAGTAGTGTAGTGTTTTTGGAAAAGAAGCTACACAAGATTAGGTTTACAACTCTTAGAGCCTTTTTTGCTATGTAGTTACAGTGGGCTTTGGCACTTAGATCATTTGACATGAAAACTCCAAGGTCTTTAATGGGGTGGGGGTCATCTGTAAGGTAATGTCCATCAAGTATGTACTTAGTGTTTGGGTTCTTTTTTCCAATATGTAAGACTGAGCATTTGCTGGTTGAGATTTGGAGTTGCCAAGTTTTAGACCAAGTGTTAGATGATCAAGGTCTTTTTGGATGATAGATGCATTGTCTGTGGTGTTAAATAGTTTGACATCGTCAGCAAAGAGAACACAATTACTTGCGATATGGTCACAAAGATCATTAATGTATAGTATGAAGAGCGTTGATCCAAGGATGCTGCCTTGAGGAATATTATTTGTACTCTATTTTTGTTTGCTATTCCATAAAATTATTTTCATATGTGAGAGTTTTTACCATTCATTTAGTTCTGATTTTATATGTCTGTGGTCATTGTGCTTTTAAATAGTTGGGAACCACTCTAGAATGAGTAGCTTATAAAAGTGGCATATAAAATAGAAGGAAAGAAAGTGACACTGAATCATAACTCAGCAGAATGCTTTCATATAGCACAAGCAGGCAAAAATAATGGTGGGAACAGCAGATGTTTTACATATGGCAGAAATGTTCTGGATTGATTTAAGTCCCTGTTTGTCTGTATTTTGCACAGCCATCGTTTTAAGTAATGCCTCTAGCTAAGGGGAAAGGGCGAAAAGCAAAGAACAGCTCACCAAAGATTTTAGCCTTCAGCTTGGATACCAAATTACTATGACTCTCTTCAAGATGAAGCTACAGGAGCTGAATCATACTGAAGAACATGAATTAATTTATATTTTATACTTGTAAGAGACCAACACATATGAAAAAGATCTTTGTCAGCCTTCCATCCTTCCTTGGTGGGTAAAAAGAGGACCCAAATTGTTGGGGACAATATGCTGACTCTGTAAATCACTTAGAGAGGGCTGTAAAGTATTGTGAAGCGGTATATAAGTCTAAGTGCTACTACTATTGCTATTATGAAGGTATATTTTTGAAAAAATAAAACCCCTTAACTAAGTGGTCAGAAAACAATCAAGCAAGCCATTGTACAATAATACAATATCTTCATTTAGGTTAATGTTGTGCTAGAAATAGATAGTTGTCACATTTGCAGGATCTATGTCCTGTTTAATTAGAACCTGACTGGAATGTAATGTGAAAGGCAGATGCTTAGATTTAAACCATTTTAAGCCCAGGATTGCGCTTTGAGTGTTAAAGCTAAGTGGAACTCATTCTCTTCTGCCAAAAAAATAAAAATAAAAATCCAGTCTTGGCCAGTTTAAATTGGACGATTGATTTAATTTTTTTTTTTTTAAATTTACATTTATATCCCGCCCTTCTCCGAAGACTCAGGGCAGCTTACAGTGTGTAAGGAAATTAAATAATTAAGTTGAAAACAGGGAGTTGTTTTATTTTTGCTATTTTTATAATTTTTGCCAACTGTAAATCATCCAGCAATCTAGCAAAGATTCATCTTTTGTTCATCCTTGCTTTCACCGATTCACTTAAATAGGAACAGTATGTATAAGATTAAAGTTAATATTAGAATATGTTGGGTTGTATAAAGAAAGACTATTTCAGACCGTCACATGTTTTTATTTAGTTCAAAATGTGTTGCCAACTTTATAGACCCTGAATAACTTCTAGAATTTGGGTTATTGATTGCATTTGCCCAATATGTCCAGTTTAGACAGCCTTTGAAAATATACAATTATCCTGGGTGGGTTTGGTGCTATAATTGTCCTCCTTACCGAGTTTCATTCAATAAAACAGTATGAGTAAACCCAGCCATTAGATTACTAAGCTAAACATTGGGAGTTGGAAGTATCATCCATCTGGAAACATCCCAGCTCCAGAGGCATCTGAATGATATTGATTACTTGGACCTACTTCAATCAGGCTTCCAACTGGGACATGGTACAGAGACTGTGTTGGTTTCTTGGTGGGAGACCTGTGTTGCAAAGCAGATGGGAGGAAGTTGGCCCTCCTGGATCTTTTGACAGCTTTCAATATCACTGATTGTGATGTTCCTTGGACCATTTAATAGGCACTGTTTTTCAGTGGCTATCGAGAGCCAGCATGAGCTTGTAGAGAAAAAGTCATGTCAGGCTAACCTTGTCTCTTTTTATGACAGAAAAGTGCTTGAAAGTGTTGAAAGAAGTTGCAGTGGGAACAAAATGCAGCAGCTTCATTGCTAATTAGTGCAAGTTATAGAAATCACATGATGCTTGTACTGAAAAATCTGCACTAGATGCCAATTATTTATTAGGCACAATGTAATATGTTGATATGTTAAAGTCTTAAATAGCTTAGGACTTATCTAAGGAATTATTTCTCCAGTTTAAAATCCTGTCTGGGTGTTAAGATCTTCAAGAAAATACGAAAATAGCTTCCATGTCAGAGGCTTTTTTTTGTATTGCTCCCAGGCAACCAATTATTCTCCATTGGGAGTTGCATGTAGCTTACACTTCCTCAGAATTTAGAAAAAAATTCTAAATCTGAAAATCTAAACATCTCTTTCCCAAGGGTTTTTGGCTGTTACATAATGGTAGCATTAATTTTAGTGTTTATATTTTAATTCTGTAAGTTCTTTGATGTGGTTAGGTTTGGTTTTGAACATTTTCTTAGTTGCCTTAAGTATTTTCTGGAGAAGAAAGTTCATTGATGAACTTTTTCTTCATTCTTCTGAGGTTTAATGAAAACTTTTCTTGTGAGAAAAAGAACAGGTCTAATGCAGCCTCTCAAATGTGAGAAATTGTGATCAAGAAATACTAGCAGGCACTCCTAGATATGAATCGTAACATTTTCAGAAAGAACTGTGTGGGTTATTTAAAAGTGGTTATCAACTCAACAGGTCCTGTCTAGAAAGGATAAGACTGAGGCAAAATAATAAAAAAGGAGTTGATACTGTGAAAATATAGGAAATTGGTTCCATATAGGTGTTGTGATCAAGGTTCCCGGACTCAGACTCTTGGAGGACGATGATTCAGAAAGTGAGGAGGAACTGGTAAGGCCTGCTTCCCCTGGGCCCTCTCCCTCCCTGGCACCCACCCAGGAGGAGGAGGAGGAGGGGCTGGTAACGCCTGATTCCCCCGGGCCTTCTTCTGATTTGGCAACACCCCAAGAACAATCTTGGCTTGATGCAAGATCGCGTAGACGTGACCGGCGTGCGCAGCAGAGGAGGCGTTGGGACAAAGTCAAAGAATGATGAGTCACAGATGAGTCACAGGGGCTATAAAGCAGGAGGCAGAACTTCCTGGCTTTTTGTCTTGGACAAAGCAGTGAATTTGCGCGGGCAAACTGTTTCAATGGAGGAAAGAATATATTCATAAGTAACTCTGGCCTTATCTATAATTTCCTAGTTATCTCCAGAGACTTGGCAGGCGCGTGGGTAGACGTGGCCAGAACATCTCTGTGCCAGAGGAATCCAGCCTAATCCAGCCATTTATGTAAATAAATTTGAAAAGGAGGCCTTTGACTGACTCTTTGTTGGGAGTATTGGGAGAGCAAAACAGAACAATAGGGATGACAACAGAGAAAGGTGTTAAAAGGTGCACATGCTTGGAACCTCCAGAGGAAGAGAGATGGAGCGGATGAATATGGTAAAGAAAGAAGAACTGGTGAATGGGCTGACTTTTTGAACCACTTTGGACAAAGAAAGGATGGTAGATTACCTACAAGTGCTCCAAATAGTGGCTCCTCATGAGAAGGCTGCAAAACAGCAGTCTCTGGCAGGTTTTGAGCCCTGGGATAGGAGGGTATAGTCATATTGCTCAAACCAAGGTTGTGCCTTTTTCTAACCACATTGGGAAATTGACAATTAACTACTTTTAAGATATTAGAAACCTTTGGATTGACAAATCTGAAAACACTAGGATCATCTAGCCACAAATGCCACCTGTTTCTCAAGGATATAGGTATTATTACAAAAGAAGCTTCTCAAAGCTTTAAATAATAATTTAAATACTTTGTGAGAAGGAACAAAGAAAAAAGATCAGGTTTTATGACATTATCTGAAGGGACTAAAAATCAAGAATGATTCCCTATGACTATTGTTTGTGTAAAATTCAGGGACCATTCTGGTTAGATTGGGGCAGTAGGCAATAAAATATTCTTGGACAGTTCTGGTTCTACATTTCCTTATCATGCTGAGTTTTACAACTCAGTGATCTCCAGTATGAACTGAATTATAGACAAATGAAATAAAACAAATATCCCTCTATAATACTTACTAGCTCTGTCAGGGGAAAAATTAATTTGTTGTACAAGCAGGAAAATCTGGTTAAATGACTCAGCCAATTATTTTAGAGGGGTGTAATATTAACCCCAGAGGAGATCTAGTTGTGTTGGAATTAAAGTATAATCAAGTATCTTTCCCTGAGTTATCTGAAATACTTTTCTGAAAAATTATATACCCTTCCAATATCAGACAAAATCCTATCTAGGTAGTATATCTTTGTTATCATTCATTTTGTAGCTACATAGAATAAGGGGAGGATCGAAAATGGACAGAAGTGGTTGAGGATTAAAGGAATTAAAGAAAGAAAAGTGATAGTTTTCCAGCACTACTGCAGCTATGGGATAGTCTAAAAATTGGTTGCTGGGACAACTGATTGAAATATCTCAGTTTGTGTGCTGCAGGAGCATAGAGATGAAATAATTTATCCTAAGTAGAGATGTTTGATCAAGCATCTCATGTGAACATTGTCACTGAAAAATCAGAGATTCATGAATCCATCTAAAGCAGGGGTCTCCAACCTTGGCAACTTTAAGCCTGGTGGACTTCAACTCCCAGAATTCCCCAGTCAGCTTTGCTGGCTGGGGGATTCTGGGAGTTGAAGTCCACCAGGTTTAAAGTTGCCAAGGTTGGAGACCCCTGATCTAAAGTACTTAAATTCTGGTTTGCTTTTTTTTTATTATTATTATTATTATTATTATTATTTATTTGATTTTTATACCGCCCTTCTCCCGAAGGACTCAGGGCGGTGTACAGGCAAAAATAAAACAGATAATACAATATACAATTTAAAAAGCAGATTAAAAAACTTATTTTAAAATTAGCCTGATAGGTTAAAATATACTAGACTAAAAAAACCCATTTAAAATTAATTAATAAAAATTTAAAATTTAAAATTAATAAAATTCAATTCAAGCCAGCCCCGCGCGAATGAAAAGATGTGTCTTCAGTTCGTGACGGAAAGTCCGAAGGTCAGGTATTTGGCGTAAACTTGGGGGAAGCTTGTTCCAGAGTGTGGGAGCCCCCACAGAGAAGGCCCTTCCCCTGGGGGCCGCCAGCCGACATTGTTTGGCGGATGGCACCCTGAGAAGTCCCTCTCTGTGAGAGCGTACGGGTCGGTGGGAGGCATGTGGTAACAGCAGGCGGTCCCGTAAGTACCCAGGCCCTAAGCCATGGAGCGCTTTAAAGGTCAAAACCAACACTTTAAAGTGCACTCGAAAGGCCACAGGTAGCCAGTGCAGTCTGCGCAGGAGTGGTGTTACGTGGGAGCTTTTGTGTCCCATGGCTGTAAATTGGGTCAATTTTCAATTTTAATTTCTATAAAATATTTCTTTTAACATTGAGTGGTTATTTTAATTTAAATATACTCATCAATGGGATGGTAAAATTAAATGAAGTTCTCAGAGGCTGGCACAGTGGGTTGCTGCTTCACTTCACCTAAATGCATCTGTCAGCTCCCACTGTAAACAGAAGTCCTTGCTAAAGTAAGACCCTTCAAATCCCTTACCCCAAATTAGTTTCCTTTTGTTGAGTTTAAATGAAAAGGGACATCACATTTGTGCGTGAAAAGATTAATCATTTCTTAGGGGGCCAGGTATGCAAAATGCAATTAACATCTCCCAAAGAGGTTTTCTAGAGTGTAGCAACTGAGAAGAAAAATGAAGTTAAAGTAAATAAAAACGGATTGGCTTAATACTGTTGCTGAAGTGGCAGGTGTTATCTTTATTTGGAGCTTAAATTTCTTTCATGCAAAAGCTTTGAAAATATGGAACTTTTTCCACACCAGAATACTAAGGAAACCGGTGTTCACCAGGGATTGCAGGATCATAATGAAGAACAAACAATGCCAAAATGAGACTTATTTCTATGTATTTTCCCTAAGCTATCTGATTATGCAGCAAGGAGACACTGGTAGTGAAAGAATTACATGCTCTTTCCATTTGTAATTGGGATGCAGTTCTTTCTTCTATTGGAGGGATATGGCTTGCTCACAGTGGTTTTCAGAAGCCAATGAATCGTAGTTAAGGCATTGGGATGGGAGACTCAGATTCTAGCCCACCCTCTGCCATGGAAGCCAGTCACTTCCTTTCAGCCCAAGTCCTACTTTGCTGTCTTGAATTCCTGGATTATTTATTTTATTTATTTATTTATTTATTTGATTTCTATACCGCCCTTCTCCCGAAGGACTCAGGGCGGTGTACAGGCAAAAATAAAACAGATAATACAATATACAATTTAAAAAGCAGATTAAAAAACTTATTTTAAAATTAGCCTGATAGGTTAAAATATACTAGACTAAAAAACCCCATTTAAAATTAATTAATAAAAATTTAAAATTTAAAATTAATAAAATTCAATTCAAGCCAGCCCCGCGCGAATGAAAAGATGTGTCTTCAGTTCGTGACGGAAAGTCCGGAGGTCAGGTATTTGGCGAAACCCGGGGAAGTTCGTTCCAGAGGGTGGAGCCCCACAGAGAAGGCCCTTCCCCTGGGGGCCGCCAGCCAACATTGTTTGGCGGATGGCACCCTGAGAAGTCCCTCTCTGTGAGAGCGTACGGGTCGGTGGGAGGCATGTGGTAACAGCAGGCGGTCCCGTAAGTACCCAGGCCCTAAGCCATGGAGCGCTTTAAAGGTCAAAACCAACACTTTAAAGTGCACTCGAAAGGCCACAGGTAGCCAGTGCAGTCTGCGCAGGAGTGGTGTTACGTGGGAGCTTTTGTGTCCCATGGCTGTAAATTGGGTCAATTTTCAATTTTAATTTCTATAAAATATTTCTTTTAACATTGAGTGGTTATTTTAATTTAAATATACTCATCAATGGGATGGTAAAATTAAATGAAGTTCTCAGAGGCTGGCACAGTGGGTTGCTGCTTCACTTCACCTAAATGCATCTGTCAGCTCCCACTGTAAACAGAAGTCCTTGCTAAAGTAAGACCCTTCAAATCCCTTACCCCAAATTAGTTTCCTTTTGTTGAGTTTAAATGAAAAGGGACATCACATTTGTGCGTGAAAAGATTAATCATTTCTTAGGGGGCCAGGTATGCAAAATGCAATTAACATCTCCCAAAGAGGTTTTCTAGAGTGTAGCAACTGAGAAGAAAAATGAAGTTAAAGTAAATAAAAACGGATTGGCTTAATACTGTTGCTGAAGTGGCAGGTGTTATCTTTATTTGGAGCTTAAATTTCTTTCATGCAAAAGCTTTGAAAATATGGAACTTTTTCCACACCAGAATACTAAGGAAACCGGTGTTCACCAGGGATTGCAGGATCATAATGAAGAACAAACAATGCCAAAATGAGACTTATTTCTATGTATTTTCCCTAAGCTATCTGATTATGCAGCAAGGAGACACTGGTAGTGAAAGAATTACATGCTCTTTCCATTTGTAATTGGGATGCAGTTCTTTCTTCTATTGGAGGGATATGGCTTGCTCACAGTGGTTTTCAGAAGCCAATGAATCGTAGTTAAGGCATTGGGATGGGAGACTCAGATTCTAGCCCACCCTCTGCCATGGAAGCCAGTCACTTCCTTTCAGCCCAAGTCCTACTTTGCTGTCTTGAATTCCTGGATTATTTATTTTATTTATTTATTTATTTATTTGATTTCTATACCGCCCTTCTCCCGAAGGACTCAGGGCGGTGTACAGGCAAGAATAAAACAGACGGTACAATATACAAATTTAAAATGCAGTTAAAAAACTTATTTTAAAATTGGCCTGAGAAGTAAAATATATAATAAGCTAAAAAACCCCATTTAAAATTAATTTCTAAGAATTTAAAAATTTGTTAAAATCAATTTAAGCCAGCCCCGCGAATAAAAGATGTGTCTTCAGTTCGCGACGGAATGTCCAAGGTCAGGTATTTGGCGAAACCCGGGGAAGTTCGCTCCAGAGGGTGGAGCCCCACAGAGAAGGACCTTCCTGGGGCCGCCAGCCGACATTGCTTGGCGGACGGCACCCTGAGAAGTCCCTCTCTGTGAGAGCGTACGGGTCGGTGGGAGGCATGTGGTAACAGCAGGCGGTCCCGTAAGTACCCAGGCCCTAAGCCATGGAGCACTTTAAAGGTAGTAACCAACACCTTAAAGTGCACTCGAAAGGCCACAGGTAGCCAGTGCAGTCTGCGCAGGAGCGGTGTTATATGGGAGCTACGCGGAGCTCCTTCTATCACCCACGCAGCTGCATTCTGGACTAACTGAAGCCTCCGAGTGCACTTCAAGGGGAGCCCCATGTAGAGAGCATTACAATAATCCAAGCGAGAGGTAACGAGCGCATGAGTGACCGTGCACAAGGCATCCCGATCAAGGAAGGGGCGCAACTGCCGAACCAGGCGAACCTGGTGGAAGGCCCCCCTGGAGACGGCCGTCAAATGATCTTCAAACGACAGCCATTCATCCAGGAGGACACCTAAGTTGCGCACCCTATCCTTTGGGGCCAATAACTCGCCTCCAACAGTCAGCCGCGGCTGCAGCTGACTGAATCGGGGTGCCGGCATCCACAGCCACTCCGTTTTGGAGGGATTAAGCTTGAGCCTGTTTCTCCCCATCCCCATCATGTGATTAAAGGCAGAATATAAACTAAATAGAGGTGGTCCTTGACTTACGACCACAGTTGAGCCCAAAATGTATGTCCCTAAGTGAGACATTTGTTAAGTGAGTTTTGCCCCATTTTACAGCCTTTCTTGACACAGTTGTTAAGTGAATCACTGCAGTTGTTAAGTTAGTAACATGGCTGTTAAGTGAATCTGGCTTCCCCATTGACTTTGCTTGTCAGAAGGTCGCAAAAGATGATCACATGACCTCTGGGACACTGTGACTGTCATAAAAACAAACCAATTGCCAAGTGCCTGAATTTTGATTATATGACCATGGAGATGTCGCAAAGGTCGTAAGTGTGAAAAATGGTCATAAGTCCCTTTTTTCACTGCCGTTGTAACTTCAACCGGTCACTAAATGAGCTGTTGTATGTTGAGGATTACCTATGTAAAGAAGTAAATAAAGAAGTGGAACAATCTTTTAGCTTCCTTGTCCCCACTTTGGTCTGTGTCATGACAAGCTCAGATGTGGAGCCCGACTATGAGCAACCTGCTTGCAGAGCTGCTGGATAAAAGATGGATGGATGAGAATCTGCAAGCAATTGAGGAAAGGCTGTTCAGTAATCAATTGTAAGGGGCTGAGAGAATAACCCTGAGAGAGACAGGAGGAGAAGATGCAGTCTAGACCAGGGGTCTCCAACCTTTGCAACTTTAAGCCTGGAGGACTTCAGCTCCCAGAATCCCCCAGCCAGCTTTGCTGGCTGGGGAATTCTGGGAGTTAAAGTCCTCCAGGCTTAAAGTTGCAAAGGTTGGAGATCCCTGGTCTAGACAATGGTCTGATAAGAGAAATATGAGTCCCAAGTAATAGTGGAGATGGAAAGGCATCTCAAGGGTTGACCCTCCATAGTTCTCTGGAACATAAAGGCAGAGGAGGGAAGAAGTGCTTTCAGACTTGCAAGAGTCTGTAGCAATAGCAATTAGTGTCAGGGTTCCAAGTAATAGATCCATTTCAAGCAAGAACTCCGAGGCAGATGAATTCCTCAAAGAATAGCTTTATTGGAAATATCAGATTGGCAAATATCTGGTGAAAACCAGCTCTGACGGGCCTCTTGGTTTTCACCTAATTAAAAATAGAAGTTTTTCCCTCAACCCCAAACAATCAGTCACATGGCACAATCACAGCAGCGTCCGCTAGTCTGGTGACATCACTCTTCCCTGTCTCGGCCAGGTGTGAGAATGTCCTTGGTTCCCAGGAGAAAGTCTTGAGAAAGTATTTTATTTTGACTACACAAGTCCTGCTATCTCTAATCCCCCTTCCCTATCCCTTGCTCCAATGTGGCAGCACTGAAGCTCCAAGATGGCTTCACCCAGGTCAGCTTCAGGGTTGACACTTAGGTTTATATACTGCTTTACAGGCCTCTCTTTATATGCCTCTAAGCATATTTTCCCCAACAATCTGGGTCCTTATTTTACTGACCTCGGATGGAAGGCTGAATCAACCTCGAGCCAGTGAGATACGAACTACCGAACTGCAGGCAGCCGGCAGTAAGCAGAAGTAGCCTGCAGTACTGCATTCTAACCACTGCGCCACCACTTTATTGTGATCTTACAATCAAGTTAGCATTATTATTCTTTCTTTTGGTTTGCTGTCCTGGCTTACAGGATAGGGCTAACATCAACAGGAACAACTGCCATGAGTCTCTCAAGATAGGAAAACTGACCTGCTGCCTCCACGCCAACACCGTGTAGTGCCAGCTTTCCATGCAGAGAAGAAAGCAGAGCAAACGTGTTCAGACCAACACCATTCTAATGAGTAACACCAGGTTCTCTTTAAGTTCAGCAGCAAACCCAACAACCATTTGCTAAGCCAGACTCTATTTGCCTTGAATCCTGACATTGAATCCTGTGACTTTGATTTTGGACTCCAGATTGGTTGATGAACCTTCTATGACATTTTGACCTTTGGCCTTTGCTTTGACGATGTATTCTTGGGTCTGCTGCTTTGGATTTGGAACTATAATAAGATAAGCTTACTTGAATTTAGGGATTTATTCCTTCTTTATCAGTGGTGGGTTGCCCCCGGTTTGGACCAGTTCACAAGAACAGGTAGTAAAACTGGTGGGAGCCTCCGCCCACTGACCTGGAGGTCGTCATAGGCGATATGAATCTGTGCAGAAGCTTCTGTGCATGCGCAGAAGTGCGTGTGTGTGAGTGAAGCAAATGTATGTGGGCGCTCCTGTTGAGAACCAGTTCTAAAGGTAAGTGGAACCCACCCCTGCTCTTTATGTGTGCATGTGCATTGCGCTCACGCTCTGTCGCTTGTTAAACAAGTGCCCGAGCGTTGCTTTCTTCTAAAACAAGTAGCATATCCACAGAACCCATTAGATTTCTAATTTCTTTCCTGGCATTGTTCCAACTCTATGGTGTTTCTCTCTACATTCTCTTCTTACTTTACATAAAACATCCCATTTGTGGTACATGGAGTAGAGACAGTCAATTGGAGGGAAATCTGGAAAAGAAATTGCTGTGTGTTTGGAAAGCTCTCTTTCTCTCTGTATATGTATGTATGTATGCATTTATACACACACACACACACACACACACACATTTGGAGACAGAAATAAATTATTCACATCATGTGAAATGTATAGTAAGTACAGAGAACTTTTAAGTGGCTGGGAAGGTACACTATATATAGAAAATAATTCAGCTAATTGGGTGATAATGAATGGAGTAGGGGTGGAGGCTTGCTCCTCCTCCTCTTTTTTGGGAGAGAAAATTTTTGAACTAAAATGAATGACTAAAATGAATGAAATATTACAACACCAATTTCAGCCACAGAAACCAGGATTGCAAAAAAAGGAAAAAAAAGACAGGCTTTGATGCTACATGCTGTCTTTACATAATGGGTTGCTGCAGCTTTGATATAGAAGCTGGTTTTCTAATGTATATAAATCATTCATCTTTTAAGGTCAACAAGTTTATTAATAACAGTTTGGGAAAATGTAATTCACTTATTTGATTTCTATCTTGCCTTTCATTCCAGCGCAAGATCTCCATGGCAACCGCATAAAATATTGTATTATATTGTGAGCCGCCCAGAGTCACCTACATTAGATGGTTGGCTGTATAAGTCATCAAACGAGCAACACAATATTTAGGGCCCACTTTTCTCCCTTGGAAATAAGCACTGGAAGGTCACAGGGGCAATGCAGTGTAGGACTGCCAAAAGGACAGAGATGGAGAGGGGAGATAGACAGTGGGGAGAGTTGAAGCAGAGGCAAGTGCAGCAGAGCAGAAAAACCACAAGTTCCTTGCCTAATGAAGCCATGATCCTGGCCTAACAGCTTCAACCACAACTATCAAAGCTGCCATTGCTAAGAGGAGCAGTCATGTGACATTTCACCTAATGCTGCATCAGTTAATGATGGAAATTCTGGATCCAATTAGGGCCATTAAATGAGGACTATCTATCTCTGTCTTTTCCTGTTTCAAAATAACAACAACAACAACAACAACAACAACAACAACAACAAGATCACCATTGGTCAGCTGCAGAAGGCCACCTTACTGGGATCTGCTCGCATAATTCGCCAATACATCACGCAGTCCTAAACGCTTGGGAAGTGTTCGACTAGTGATCTGTGATATGAAATTCAGCATAATTATCTCGTTTGCTGTGTATACTGTCATGTTGTGTAAATAAAACAACAACAACAACAACAACAATAATAATAATAATTGAAGAAAAACAAATTTAAATATGACATGGATTGATTACAAGAAGGCATTTGACACATTACCCCACAGCTGGATTAAAACCTGTCTGGAAAACTTTGGAATCAGCAAAAATATTTGTACATTTTTGAAAGCAAATATGCAAAAATGGAAAACAGTTCTAACAGCAAATGGGGAGATCATTGGTGAAGTCAACCAATTCCTCAGACAAGAAATCTTCCAGGGGGACTCACTTTCACCACTACTGTTCAACATCGCATTAATTCCATTAAGCATGGCTTAAGATGGGAACCATCAAGAAAGAAACAGAAGGTTTAATACTCACTGCTCAAGAACAAACACTACAAACTAATGCCATGAAAGCAAAGATACAAAAATCCACTGACAATCCAAACTGCCGACTTACAACAACAAAACTGAAACTGTTTCACATTTAATATGTGAATGCAGCAAAATCACACAAACTGATTACAAAGCTAGACACGACTGAGTTGCTAAATTAATCCACTGATTATTATGTAAAAAATACGACTTGCCTCTATCCAAAAAGTTGTGGGAACATAAAGTGGAAAAAGTTATAGAAAATGAGAAGGTGAAGATCTTGTGGGACTTTCAAATACAGACGGATCATCATCTGGAACACAACACACCAGATATAACAGTTGTAGAAAATTGAAACATACAATTTATTGACATCGCAGTACCAGGAGATGCCAGAGTCGAAGAAAAAGAACTGAAAAAATCATGAAATATCATGACCTGGCCATTGAAACTACACGGCTATGGATGAAACATGTAACAGTGATACCCACTGTCATCAGGGCACTTGGTACCATGTCCAAGACTTTTATAAGATACATCAACAAATTGCACCTTCCTGCAATAACACCAGCAGAACTGCAAAAAACTGCACTATTTGGAACACCGTGCGTCTTAAGAAGGTAGCTGGTTGATACCTAGGATGCTGGCAGAAACCCATATCAAACATTAGCACCAGTCAATGGTATTTGTGATGCATTTTTGAATGTTCAGTTGACTGAGTTTCATGTTTAATGAATAAAGATAAATAATAATAATAATTGTAGTTACATTTGGAAAAGAGTTAAATGTAAAATATTTATTTGTAAAACATGTATTTATGTACATATCCTTTATGTTTCCTGATTTTGAGGGGAAGCTTATTGGTTTTAAAATTTTCTTTACAAATGTTTACACATTTCATAGGGACTTTAGTAACTGACAAGGATGGAGCAATCTTAAAAGCCCCCCAAAACTTTAATTATATTCCTAAATGTTGATTCTAGTTGTATTTCATTTTTAAGATCTGATGATATTTGCAGTCATTCTCATTATTTTCTGGAAAGAGTAGCAAATGAGCCAATTTTTTTTTTGGGGGGGGGAAGGGAGGAGGGACACAAGATGCAGTAAATTACATAGAATATCATCAAATATGAGAATAAATAAATAGAAATAGATAAGGAAAAGGTGGCACAATAACCTTCCAAAAATTATTGGTCATTTGAAATGTGCAACAGTATTTTCTGTCCAGAATGCTTGCGAAAACTGCACAACCCTGGTGGCACAGTGGTTAGAATGCAGTATTGCAGGCTAACTCTGTCCACAGTTTGGAATTCAGTCCTAACAGGCTTGAGCATTCCATCCCATCCTTCCATCCTTGACTCAGCCTTCCACCTTTCCGAGGTTGGTAAAATGAGGACCCAGATTGTTGGGGGTAATATGCTGACTCTGTAAACTGCTTAGAGAGGGCTGTAAAGCACTGTGAAGCAGTAGATAAATTTAAGTGCTGTTACTAGTGCTATTTTGTGTTCCATCTCATATATTGGCTGAATTAATAGCTAGTACATAAAAATGCAAGTAGAAAAAATAGGGACCACCTTTGGTGGGAAGGTAACAGCGTTCCGTGCGCCTTTGGCATTGAGTCCTGCCGGCCACATGACCACAGAGATGTCTTCGGACAGTGCTGGCTCTTCGGCTTTGAAACAGAGATGAGCACCGCCCCCTAGAGTTGGGAACGACTAGCACATATGTGCGAGGGGAACCTTTACCTTTACCTTTATGTAATGGTTACGTTCATGCAATGTGTTAACCTGTATTATGGTAACTTCAGATTTGCATTACCATTTTATTGTGGCTAAAAAACCCATGGTTTATACTGTACCAATTATGCCTTATTCCACAATCCATGGTTTAACACAATGTGTGAATCTTATGTGTGAATCTTATGTTATAATACAATCTCTTGGAAGCATGGGTATCTCATTTTGCAGAGCTGAAATCTTAACTGTGTGACGCAGCTCTCCAGTTCCCTACAAATTAGCCATTTGACCAGATATTCCATGCATATAACAGAGACTCTCCTGGATAAGCTGGAACTATATTTATATCTGTGGTTACAGAATACTGGATTACATTAGAGCAAGGGCAGCCTTGAACTTCTTTTTGTTACTGTTACACTGGCTTCCAAGGAAGACAAGAAGCAGATGCAGTGACCATGGAATCATAGAATGTAAGACTTTGGGACAGGGGTGCTATTCAGCAGGTTCTGACAGGTTCTGGAGAACTGGTAGTGGAAATTCTGAGTAGTAGTGTAGTGTTTCCGTAGCTTCTTCTCCAGAAACACTACACTACTAACCAGAGCATATAAAACATTTGCTAGACCAATTCTTGAATACAGCTCGCATGTCTGGAACCCATACCACATTTCAGACATCAATACAATTGAATGTGTCCAGAAATATTTTACAAGAAGAGTTCTCCACTCCTCTGAATACAACAAAATACCTTAGGCCACCAGACTTGAAATCCTGGGTTTAGAAAACTTAGAACTCCGCTGCCTTGGACATGACCTGAGTTTAACTCATAGAATCATCTATTGCAATGTCCTTCCTGTTAAAGACTACTTCAGCTTCAAGCACAACAATACAAGAGCAAACAATAGATTTAAACTTAATGTTAACCGCTTCAATCTTGATTGCAGAAAATATGACTTCTGTAACAGAGTTGTTAATACTTGGAACACACTACCTGACTCTGTGGTCTCTTCCCAAAATCCCCAAAGCTTTAACCAAAAACTGTCTACTATTGACCTCACCCCATTCCTAAAAGGTCTGTAAGGGGCGTGCATAAGAGCACAAGCGTGCCTACTGTTCCTGTCCTATTGTTTCCTTTCATTATATCCAATTAATATAGTTATTACATACTCATGCTTATATATATGCTTATACATAGTATAGTTATTTCGTGCTTAACGCTTATATATACTGTTGTGACAAAATAAATAAATAAATAAAATAGTTTGAAGAACCGGCAAATACCACCTCTGGCTGGCCCCAGAGTGGGGTGGGAATGGAGATTTTGCAGTATCTTTCCCCTGCCATGCCCATCAAGCCACACCCACCAAGCCACACCCCACCCACCAAGCCATGCCCACAGAACCAGTAGTAAAAAAAATTGAATTCCACCATTGCTTTGGGATTTTGGAGATCATTTGGGTGCACTTTGTTTCAGGGAAGGCGTCTAGCACTATATTATTTTTGACAGATAATTATCAAGGTTTTTCTTGCCTAGGTGATTCTAATTTTTGTAGGTACAGACTTATCCCAGCATCTGAATACTTTTTCAAAGGATTTAATGGCTCTCTATCAAGTGTTTGTCTGTGTTGCATTTTTGATGGTTAGTTCCTTTACTACTAATGGTTGATCTTAAAAGACAGCAGCCCTCTCACCACTACCATATCATCATTGTTAAGTCTAAAGCTGGTTGCAGTATCTGTTGTTATTAGTTTGGTCTTCTTTATATTTAATCTTAGTCTCATTTTTCACGGTGCTCCTTAACTTTCATTAGTAGAGCTTGCAGACAAAAATTGTAATATTTCCAGTATTCTTTTCTTCCTGGTTACATCCTTCCGTAGGACAAATGAAGATATCATCAGCACCATCTGATGCTGCAGCTCTTTTATTTTCCAGCCCAAAACTTTGTAGTCCCTTATATGTCACACTTTTCTTGACAGATTATCCAGCCATTTGCTCCTATTCAGTAACAAACTCTTATCACCACTACCACTGCTTATCATTTACTCTTCTTCATGGCAGAGGCAAGTGTTGTGAACTAGGCCCAAGTAGTTATTACCAGACACAATCAGTCCTAAACAAACATATTTTATTAGAACAGCTGAGAATTACTTCATTCTCAGCTTAGTTCAAATTAATTCCAAAACAAAGTCCTTCAGAAAAACTCCTTCGGCCTTATCACAAGCCTTTGTCTTCTTTGGCACCCTGCCAAAGGCTTTTCTTGGCAAGAACCCCACAAAGTTCAGAAATAAGAGACGCTGACAAGAAACAATTGTAGCAACGTTGCTTTCCTATAAAGAGCCCAAGAGATGTTGCTGCTCTTTTAAGCTTTATGGGAGGGGTCAATCTTTTCCTGGCCTCACTCCCGAGTCATCCTTTTTGCTTTAGCTGCTCTTGCCTTCTGGCAGCAATTTGCATGAGTGCCTCTCTGTTGTCTGCCTCTGGAGGCTCCAGAGTCCACGCATCGCTCCCAGATGGCCCTGGCTGCATCTCTCCCTCCGATGCAGCGCCCTCATCCGGGCCTTCCCCTGACTCCAGGACTGCACCATTGTCCTCTCCAGCCTCCTCACTATCCAACTCTGCTGCCAGCTCCACAGGCTGCTGGTGGACCACAACAGCAAGAATTTTTCCCTTAGCACAGCCTCTAGCATCCTCTTCTGCAGTCCCTGAAGCTTGTGCCAGCGGTTCTTTATTTATGAGGAATGCCCTGAAATCTATTCTGAAGCTGGAGAAAATAAAAGCTCCGCTTTGTATCATATTCTTCCTCGGTCTAGCTTTCTACCTTGGTCTAGCTTTCTTCTACCTTCTGAGAGACATCTGCAAACACTTCCTGTGTCCATTCCAGGGATTCTTTATCTTCTATTTTAGCTGGCTGTTCAACAACTTTGCTTTTAGACTTTTTACCTGCTCAATAATCATAGCATGTGCAATTTTGGCTTTCAGGGAGGAAAGCAACTCAAATTTCTTTCTTAATGAGATCCCCCAAAATTAGGAACAATAAATTTACCAGAAACCTAACACATCCATCACTGGTAATTTCCTACAGAATCCCAGCAGCATGATCTTTCAGAACACCAGGGCAGCAAAAATGGACCTGGGGTAGTATAGAGGCACCAGGTGTCTACACCTGTTTTATATATAATAGAAAAGCCAGGGTAATTGGAGGGGGGAAAATGGGGAAAAAAAATCATATGGACATTTTGCATTTAATTATATCATAGCCTTTAATGTACTTTCCTTATTATTGTTTGATTGTTATCTCAAAAAATAACAGAAAACTCAAATTTGAGAAAACGCACAATTATTTTCAAGATTGCATGTAATTTTCAGTATTTTTAGTGGGCTATTTGTCTTTGCAGCAGCTACTTTTTTCTACTTTAAAAGGTTACTGCATTAAAACAGCCAGCCACCACCACAAGAGAAAATGCCATATTTTGCTTAGTTACATAACATTCCGCTTAATAGCCTTAACTTCTAGACCATTTAATTCAATACTTATACCCTGCTTTTCAAATTATTTTAAAGATTTAAATACAAGGAGAGAGTAAACTAAAGAGAGACAGAGAAAAAAAAAATCATTTCCTCCCTTAAGTTTAATTTATTTACTGAAGTTTGAACTTGAGACTGAAGTTTCTATTGTTAGTTGCATTTGGAGGGAATGGGAGGAAAATTTTTTGGTGAGGTTTCCAATTATAATATAATGACCTCCAAATTACTGAAAGTAATTTTTCCCTGTAATACAGAGGTTAAAAGAGAAGATGTAGAAGAGGAATAATAGGAAAGAGAGGATGACACACAGAGACAGACACAGAATTATCTGACATCTATCCCCAAAAGATGCTCTGTCATTATTTGGTGGAAAACTCAATTTATATGTTTGGAGGAAAAAAAGAAAAAGAAAAAATAGAGAAATACCACTGGAGGGAGAGTGGAAGGAAAATATTGTACCTCTGTGCTATTTCTCAAAAGCATTAATCACTTTAGACAAAGTACCTTCTGAAGTTTAAGATGAAAAAAAATTCAGTTGGGGAAAGTCACAATGTGTACAAAGTATTTTGATTTCAGCTATGTGGACTAATAAATAAAAAATGAAGATCAAATTCACAAATTCACAAGAGTGCAAAGGTTTTCATGTTTACTTTTGAATGCATTATATTTACATAAAGGAGTCCCTGTATTACTCATCCATGTAATCAATTATGGCTTCCCTCTTTGACTGAAGTAAAGATAATTAAATCCCAATGGACCATCAGGAACATTTTCTGTATAAATCTGAAATTTAAATTATAAACTCAATTTATGCTATGCGTACATATATGCACGCAAACTCTGTTATACACACAGTATTATCTTTTACAAAGTGTCAATTCCTCTTTAAGCAGGTATTTTGAATTAGATTAATAACTAATTTAGATGTTCTTACTTATTTCATATTTTGTTTTATTATTACCATTAGCTCCTTTGGATTTCTAATGACAAGAGACACAGGGGCTTATATGAAAACCTCAATACTTTTTTTCAAGGGATAATATGCATGTTATTGTCCATGGAAATACCCATGAGTTTAAAAATCCCATAATCAGGTAAAATGGTGAAGTATTAACAATTTTTTAAAATCAATATACCATGGCATTTTATTTTCAGCAGTGATAAAGTTCACATAGAATTGTTCTAAGATTAATGTACAATAGAATGTCTTCCAACTGGCTCTTTCATTAAGCAAACAGAAGAAGCAGTGTTTAAAAAACACACAGAGGAATCAACATAAAAAAATACAACAGCATAAACAAATCCCACCATCTCAAAGCAAGGACATCTACGAATCATATAAGAAAGGCTTGTGGCTTCATTTCTGCATTTGTGGGTGCCATCTTGACATTTATTATCTCCTGCACAGATCTCTCCTCTCTCAAAAGGTCAACCAACCTATTGGTTATATTATACACTGAAATTCTTTATCAGCAGAAACAAGAACATATACTATGCACACACCAACATTCAACAAACTAACTTAACAATATTTTACTAGCAATTTTTGCAGTTACACTACCTCAATAGCATCAGCACAATAATGCATATCTGGTTGCACCTTTGTATAATAAAGCAAAATGCACAAGGAACTCACCTTGTCACATGAACTATGGGAATGACTGCTGTTTTCTTCCTCACATTTTTGTTAAGTAAACTTCAACACTTTACTTTGTTCATTCTGTTTATGTATATTACTTTCCCTTCCATCTTTTTTTTAAAAAAAATCTCCATTCTCACTTCTCTTGTGACCAAAAATAAAAGCACCCATAGTATTGGTTAGCCTGGAAAAAAGTTTTGAAAAAGTTACGCTACACATATACTTGAGGATATCAGCAATATGACATCCATAAGGAGGAGCCATATCACCTGCAATACCCATAAAGAGCACCTGTGATATCCCCCCAATATTAAAAAAATGTGGAAATAGTTCATAAGATTATGAAATCTTATGATTTCAGCATTCTCAATTAAGAGATTGCATATACAAATGCAGAAATTTCTCTACATGCCAGCTGTGCAAAATTGGGCTATTGTACCCAGTTCCTGAAAAAAATCTAACCTCTAATATAAACACATAAATGGATTTTCTTTTAATGAGCCAACCACATATCTCTCTGGTTCACTATTTAATTGGTTTGTAGCAGAATTCTGTTCAGAAGATATTTATTAATTCTTAGTTGCAAACTGTCACATCGTAAGTATACTGGACTTTAAACCTTCCTTCAGGGTTACCAGGTGAACACCATCTCAAACTTGCAGAAGAAATATAGAATTAAAAAAGAAAAATAAAGCTGCAAGTCATAAACTGTGTCCATAGATAAAAGACCATTGGTAGAATGGAAAGACTCACTTAGGGGCAGATTATCATGGAGAAAAATCTATGTGGTTGCTAAGAGTTAATAACAACTTGATGGCACATAATAAATCAATAGACAAAAGTAAATTAGGAAGGCTTTTTAAATTTTAAATTTAAATTAATTGTTAAAACAATCATATAATACTTTAGGGCAAACATAAACCAAATTCTGATTTAGCATTAGGTGTGCCATAACACAGAGTCTTATGTTAACTGGAACCTCCCCAAATATTTTAAATTATTACAAGTTTATACTAACTGCTTAAGCGCTACAACCAAATAATCCCAAATAATATTTAATGAAATCAGTAGAAGTTACTTCTGATTAACATGTTCAAAATTATATTACATATACCTTGTTCTGAGGTTCCCAGAGTAACACACTGCAGGAAACTGGATACACTTAAGAGCTAAAAACAAAATTCTGGCAATTTAAAATAATTCATTTGTCTAAGTCATCCTGGCCTTACCACAAAACCTACAGCAGAGGACACAAAACTGATTTAAAAAAAAAATAATGGTCAGATATGTCACATGTTACTCTAGGATGAAAAAAAAAAACCCACCCCACATATATGGCTAGAAAGCAACTCTGGACATGTCTTGTTTAGAACACCAGTGCCAGACTAGTCCCTATTAGACTGGAAATTTTCTGAACACCGTAAAGATCAATAAATGTAATTATTTGGCTTTAAACCTCACGAATTCTGAAGAGTGTTTGAGATTAAATAGAAAATAAATGCAATTTAAGTCCAGCTCAAAGCTGATTGGAATAACAATATTCACTTTAAGATCATTTCACCAAAACTGAAATCTTTCACAATCACTTCAGAGTTTCTTTTTAAAGTTGGCACAAAAATGGAGTAAGGGAAAAATCTTTTGTTAAAAACTGCAGCCACAGCTAGAAGTTTTATATGTACCAACACTGGTTGAAATTTACTGCTTTTACAATGCATTCATTTATATTTCCTGCATGCATACAACCACACACACACACACACACACACACACACACACACACACACACACACAGGCTATTTCTGAGTTATAAAGATTCAGATAACCACTAGTTAGCAGCAAAAAGAATCATAAAAACTCTAATCCACCTATGAATCGTCCTAGTTTCAGATGCTCTGATACGGTAGTTCTACATCAAACTTGGCAACTTTAAGATGCCCTCTGTATAGGAAGGTTGTGAGTTGGATTGGCTGTTTCTCATTGGGAAAGATAATCTTTGGAAAAGGTAAGTGGAGTGAAGCACGAGGGGGAGGATGTGCAGCAAGAAATGCAAGGGTGTCTCAGAAGGTGGGGAGGGGCTTGGGAGGCCTGAGACAGGCCATGTATGAGCTGGAAAGGTGCTACAGTGCCAGCCTGGGCCTGCACCAGGCCTCACAGGGTCTTCTCTAACCCCTGAAGTACCCTGTGGTCTGCTTAATGATCTGCACAGTCACTTACTGACCGCAATAGGGAGAGATGGAATTGTGATCATTAAGTGAAGTGATCATATGGGTACCTCAATACTACCATGACATACGGACATAATTTTGGGCTCAATTGTGGTCATAAGTCAAGGGCTACCTGTATGAAAATATTGAGCCCGGTACCACTGACAACATAATGGTTAAACCCCCATCCTATTGTAAAGGATCTTGATTTGTGTATTTATTTGTTTATTTTAGAAGAGAGTAGGCAAATACTTTGATTAGGGGATCTGATGACAACACTTATTTCTTCAAGAATAAAAAACTAGATTCAGAGTTATTCATCAAGTCAAAATTTCCTTCAGTACAGAGAGAACTCTTAATTTTCAGCTCCTGTGAGCAAAGGCTAGCTTCTGGCCTGAGATTCCCCCACCCCACCCCGTTTTTAGCTTTCTGCTCTGCATGGAATGATTACAGAATGGATGCTCTCATTGCTTATGAAAGAGACCATCAACTGGCACGTGCAGATGCATCTGCTTTACATGCAGGATTGAAGGATTGGACTACTAGGCAATGCAGGAGGATGCAGCACAAATGTAAAATAGGCTTCAGGCAGCAGCATCAGAGAAAACAGCTTGCGAGTGGACATCAATTCTCCATCAGCTAGTGTGACAAGGCCAGGATGTTACTGTTATCACTGCTCATTGTATTTACTTTCCTTCTTGCTCAGCGTCATCTTGCCTGCAGATATACGCATGGAATAAAATTGATACTTAAATCACTAGGGACATTAGGAAGTGGAGGAAATGCATTGTGATATGTTGCTCATACAGCATTAAGTTGCTTTGATGGTGGGTTTGTTTAAGCAAGTAATTAGATGTAGATGCTTCTTAAAATGCTAGTTTCAGAAATGTAACCATAGTCAGATCTATTGTATCTGTAACACCCTCTGAAAATTAGTGCTATTATACTGATTCCACAGGGCTATTTTTATATATCATGTCTACCTTTTAATTTGGAGTAAGCAATTTTTGGTCCTAGGGGTAGATTTAAAATGTCTTTAATTAAAAGGCTTCTTTTAATTAAAAAGTTAAATACTGTAGAAAGTTGGTATACTTCAGGGCCAAGCTCCATATTTATTTTTAAGAACATCTGACAAAGATTTTTCTGCAATAATGTAAATTATCCTGAGGGGCTACTTAATCTTCAGGGAAATTGGTTTTGTGACTGGTAGCGGCAGCCATTTTGTTGACTAGGCAAATCTCCCATGGCAAACATTTTCTAGATGTGATCATCATTTAGAAATGCATAGTAATAGATTCTATGTTGATAAAATACATTTCCAATCAAAGTTGCAGATTCTTTTTCTTGACTTGAAATTAATATGAGCAACATGCCAGGGATATTAACAAAGCTTGATCCTGCATAAGATTTCACAATCAGCTAAGAGCCATTAGGAGATGCCTATTTGTAAGCAGCATAGGGATGAACTGTAGTACTTCAAAATATAGAGAATGGTGTGAATAAAATAGTTAAGTGATCACCATCCTGTATCTTTGTGCCAGGGATAAGGCTGTCATAGTTGTCCTGATTCTGGTGACTCACAACACTCAGCACCTTCTGACTTAATAACAAAAGGGATTATACTTTGGCTATCTCTGGTAAACCAAATTCAAATGTCTGTTTTTACACACACCCACAGACACCAAATAGGTGTCAGAAAGAAGGACTGTATTTTTTTTTATTTGAATTTATATCCCGCCCTTCTCCGAAGACTCAGGGCGGCTTATACTGTGTTAAGCAATAGTCTTCATCCATTTGTATATTATATACAAAGTCAACTTTATTGACCCCAACAATCTGGGTCCTCATTTTACCTACCTTATAAAGGATGGAAGGCTGAGTCAACCTTGGGCCTGGTGGGACTTGAACTTGCAGTAATTGCAAGCAGCTGTGTTAATAACAGACAGACTTAGTCTGCTGAGCCACCAGAGGCCCGAGGTATTATTTTTACTTATATGCTTTGTGCAAATGGTGGAAGACTATCTGAAGTAATGTGTTGCAAATTCAAGACTTTGATCAAGAATCAAAGTAATTAATTCATGGAAGAATTGTGTGTAAGGAACTATGAGTTTGCTGTCATCTGATGATTATCTATATTTTTACAGCCCAAATTTTGCAGTCTTACTATACATATATTATAAACATATTATATACATATAATATGTTTATAATATATATATAATATAATATATATTATACATATAAGAATGGGATACCCAACTACAACTTCAAAAAAGCCAACTATGATCTCATAGACACCGACCTCTCATCTCTTGATTGGCAAATTCTATTTGCTGACTATAACACTGCTGAAGACCATTGTAACATTTTCTTGCTTGAAGTCAATAGAGTTATTAAACTATATGTAGCACTAATTACCACCCAAACCAGGAAAAATAAATTACCCATATCAATAAGAAAGCTTCAATCTCCCCCAAAAAATCCTCTGGCAAAAAAACAAAACTGGCTATGTAGCTAACTTTAAAAGCTGCTATAAAAATATATTTCACCGAATAAAGACTGAATGCACCAATTACCATATCAAACAAGAAGAAAACCTTCTGCACCTTCTATAATTTTGTAAACACCAAACTTAAAGACTCGTGATCCATCCCACCCTTAAAAGGACCTAATGGTAACAAATGCAATGATGAAACAGTTAAAGCAAACCTCTTTAAGACATTATTTGGCTCAGTCTTTGTAAACAGCAATGGCTCATGCCCAGCATTCCCTAGTCGTACTACTAATAACTACAATGATCTAACACAAATAGATTTCACAGAAGATAACATTGAAAAGGCACTATGTAGACTAAAACCATCCCTATCTATTGGACCTGATGGATTATGTGCATACTTCTTAAAAAAGCTTTCCACTACTGTAGCAGAACCCCTAAGCATAATCTTTGAAAAATCTTTCAGGACCAGCTTCCTACCCAACCTATGGTCACTAGCCACAGTCATCCCTTTCTTCAAAAAGGGAGACCCCAGCCTAGTCGAAAATTACAGACCAATCTCTTTATGTTGCATCACCTGGAATCAATCATCAACCAATCCATTACCCTCCATCTAGAATCAAGCAACTTACTCTCTAATAACAGTTTGGTTTCAGAAAAAAAATATCCTGTAATTTATAACTTCTATACTGCAAAAATATATGGACTACAAATCTTGATCAGGGCAAAGCAATAGATGCAATTTTCAAAGACTTCTGTAAAGCCTTTAATTCAGTGGTACATGACAAACTACTTCTAAAACTAAACTCCTATGGCATCACCGGACCCCTCCATAATTGGATAACTGCGTTCTTGTCAAATAGACAAGTGGTTAAAATAGGGAGCGCCCTATCAAATCCTGCACCTGTTAATAGCAGTGTTCCTCAAGGCAGCATTCTAGGTCCAACACTCTTCATACTATACATAAATAACCTTTGTGATCATATTATAAGTAACTGCATTCTCTCTGTCGAAAATGTAAAACTATTTAACATCACCAACAATGCTGCTACCCTTCAAAAAGACCTTGACTTTTTGTTGGAATGGAAAAAATTGGCAACTCCAAATCTCAACCAACAAATGCTCTGTCTTACACGTTGGTAAAAAGAATCTGAACACAAAATACAAGCTGAGTGGACACGACCTTGTAGATGACCTTCACTCTGTCAAGGGTCATTTTGGGCTTAGAAAATTTAGAACTTAGGCCTTTGATATGACCTAAGCATAGCTCATAAAATCATCTGCTACAATGTCCTACCTGTCAATGACTACTTCAGCTTCAACCACAAAAATACACGAACACACAATAGATACTAACTTAAAGTGAACCACTCGAAACTCGATTGCAGAAAATATGATTTCAGCAATAGAGTGGTCAATGCCTGGAATGCACTACCTGACTCTGTGGTCTCATCCCAAAACCCCAAAAACTTTAACCTAAGATTGTCTACTGTTGACCTCACCCAATTCCTAAGAGGTCTGTAAGGAGTGTACATAAGAGCACCAGCGTGCCTACCGTCCCTGTCCTAATATTCCCTTTAATTATATTCATTTTATGTATTTAGTTCATGCTTATACTTATATATATTATATAATAAGTACTCAACAAAATGAATGAATGAATGAATAAATAAATATATAAATATATTCATAATAACAGTGATAATGGGAGACATTTAACTGCCAAGCATGTAGCCTGGTGATCCTGAAAGGAATGCAGAGCTATTGCCAGTGGAAAGATACCTTGGCTCTAGGCAGAAATTCCATTCAAGAAGGATGACTTAGTGACAGGTTCACAACTGTTTTTCTTTTGATCAACAGCTTGAATGGCAGAAGTATTTGAGGTTTATACAAGATCAGTCCCAAATCTATCAGCTCTGTGAGTTGCTTTCTGCACCACTTCCAACAGATTAGTCCACCATTGTCTTGACCACCACCACTCAAGGCGATGAAATAGAAGGAAAAAAATAAAAACATTGGGAAAAGCAACTTTGCTGTTGGTCATATGAGTGGGGAATAAAAAAAAGTGCTTAGGATGGAGAAGTCAGCAACATTCTGAGCCATCGTTCAATTACTTTTCTCCTAGGAAAACAATGGGGGAATCTTTTTCCTTCACAGCACCTGCCCAGATCTGACTAATTTTAATACTTGATTATTATTATTTTTTGCTGGTTTATCCTGCTGTAACAAATTTTGCTGGCTTGTTCTCCTGTAGCAAATTTAGTGCCATTATGTTCACTTTTTGGAAAATTATCCTATTTACAGAAAAACAGACAGATAAAGTCACAGAACCCTTTATGTGTTTCCTTTCCAAAGTTTCACTGAATTGGAAAGAATAAAAATATGTAGTGGGGGGTGAGGAGAGGATCAATTTTTATTTGTCATTAGATTCTAACACTGTACATCACAGCCTAATATTGAGTTATCATGCCTGAGCAAAAAGAATTTGCCTTATTTTTTTGCTGCCATTTAGTATTTGAATTTTTGCACTTTAAATATAGTAATCTTACTTGAATATCATGCAAATATTTTTGTAGCATTTCTTTATTAAAGACAGAAAAAATATATATTAGAAGACGGTAGCCCCAAAATGGTGAAGGAGAATGTGAGCTGTCAGAAGAAAAGATATCACACCTGGGTTCACATACTGCATTAACCCATGGGTTCCTTATCATAATTTGATGAATAAGCTGCAGATATCTGATATAACCGGACTCTGTAGAGTTTGAGGCTAGGACTGCTCTAGATTCCAGCATTTTTTTGTCTATCTACTTTCTTGTGTTGGTGGTGTTGGTGAGCTTGAAATTCAGTTGCCTCCCCTTGATAGAATTCAGAAAATTTTATTTCTATATTGAACTAATTTATACAGCTGCCCAACCAAACAGCAGCATACAGCATGCATACAGCATTAAAGGCATAAAAGTTGTTGTCTGTACCAAACTAAGAGCCCTGAGTATGCTTACATATACTATTATCCCAAACCATGGAAAATCACAGGTAAATATCTTCCATCTTCTCCATTTTTCTTTCTCCTCCTTCCATCTATTTTGTGCAGAGGCAGGGCAGAATTGAGGAAGGAAGGAAGGAAGGAAGGAAGGAAGGGAGATATTATAGACTAATTTGGTCTATTTCATAGGTTTTTAATTCAGAAATTCTATTCATTATTTTATTAGTATAATATTTATAGGAGGAACATGCAAAGAAGATTGTTTTTTTCCCTTTATTCCTAAATGTGAATGATTAAAGATTGAATGAAGATGATAAGAGACCTATTGAGCTATTAATATAGGTCTCTAGAGCAGGGGTCTCCAACCTTGGCAGCTTTAAGACTTATGGACTTCAACTCCCAGAATTCCTCAGCCAGCAAAGCTGGATGAGGAACTCTGGGAGTTGAAGTCCACAAGTCTTAAAGGGACCAAGGTTGGAGACCTCTGCTCTAGAGGGATTCTCCTCTTTTCCCCCCCTACATTCCAGTTTTATTTATTCATAAGCATTTCAGGATTGATCCAAGATAGTTTTGCTGTGTGTGGCAATATGACAAAACATGATAGCAACTCCCAGTCAGGCTGTCCTTCACAAAGGACTGTCCTTGAAGAAAGAGGGATGATTGGGGAAATGAGGAGGAACACCTAAGAAATGCCATTGCTGCACTTATTTGGTTTCTGCTGCCAGAAGCAATTGCCTCACTTTGTCTACTGGAAAGGGCATTTCATCAGAGAAAAGAGCAGAGGATTTGCTTTTATCTGAAACTGAATCCTATACAAAATATTTCCTTTGGCTATGTGTATCTCAGGAGACGTGTACCATTTTGTGGAGATCTCTTCATTGATAAATACATTCACGGCTTAAGGAAGAGTGACAGAGAATCTGAATTATATTAACCAGAAGAATGTATTGATTTTGCACTTCCAGGGAAGAAATGGTGCATTGAAGATGTTCCCATTAAAAGTGGACCCAATGATTACAGCAAAATGAAAAACCAGAAAATAGACTGGTTCTCCATAGTTTCTCTCCAGATGAGGAGAAGATTTGAGATTACCCACAAATTCTCCATACTGTTTCTCCTCATGAGGAGACCGCAAGAGGGCACTCTGTGGTGGGTTTAGAGCTCTGGGAGACAAGCGTAAGCCATCTTTTTGCTCAAACCATAATTGCTGACTAGAAGAAAGTATGCAAACACAAAACATTGCATACTTCTTTTTCTAACCACTTTTGGCTGTTAACTGCTTCCAGCTATGTGGAGCTTCTGGAACCACAAGCTTTAGGCACTAGGTAAGTTTCTTTCAATCTTAGCAAAATAAGTTTTAAACTTTTTTGAATAAACAGGAAAAGAGTGATTCGAACTTTGATTTTTGGAAAGTTTCCAATGATCTAAGGATCCAGATGGAGTTTGAATAAGATTTTGGAATTAATTATAAGAATGCTTCCCCTGGGACAATGCTTTTGTTCTGAATTCTCTTTAAAAAAACATGAAAGGACGAAGCTTTGAAGGTTGGACAGTAGAAGGAACTAGAAAGAACTGAAGATTACAATTAAAGAAGAACATTTAAATTAATAATACAGAATAAAGCAAAATATTTTAACATTAGACATACTGAAGGGTATTTTTGAACAATAGACCCAGAAGTTAATTTTGAGAGTGTCTGCTCTATAGACAGACCATGTTTAAAAGATTGAGACTGTCCTAAAAGTAGGTTTATAATTTTCTTTTCTGTTGTGGCACCTGCATTGTGGAATCTTCAGCTTGAACTTTCAAAGGTCCCTCAAGACCTAAATATGCCAGCAAGCCTGGGGTCCACAGGGAAAGGATGAACTCATGAGGTGACTCTGTTTTATTAACATCCCACATTCCTCTGTTATTTCCTTTTCCTATTTCAGTTGTGCCTTTGTAATTTTTTATGCTTTTAAAATAATTATTATATAATAGTCTTAGCTAATAATTGTTTTTATACCTTTGCTGTTTTATTTGATTGTGGTCACAGCCCAGGTGAGATGGCCAGCCATATTAATTTGATTAATCAATCAAATCAAATAAAAATGATAGGTTACCAGAATGATATGGAAAAAAATCTAGACTGCTGTGACACCTGGCATTCACATACACTAGAGAAACATCCTGGCAGAGGAGGATCCTGGAAGTGCTGCATCTGAACCCAGAGCAGGGGTCTCCAACCTCTCAGGGACCACTAAATTCATAATTTTAAATCCTGTGGACCACTAATATGATCTGCTTAATGACTGGCTGAGTGGGTGTGGCTAGTTGGTCATGTGACTGGATGGGCATGACCAGCTTCACTCATGTTGAGGGGTGCCTGGCTGGCCTCTACTCGCCCCTCCCTTCCTACCCACTCCTCCCCTGCCTGCCCGGGCTCCTTAGGGCCCCAACAGGAAGCAGTTGTTGGAGCTAAGCAGCCACCATGAGAAAGAGTTGGCAAAACAGCTGGCTCAGTTCAAATTGGATCTGACCGAGAAGAAGGCTCAGCAGAAGCACCTCACTGAGGACTAGGAGCATAGGCTTTCCAAGCAGAGGGAAGACCTGCAGGAGTGCAAGGCCAGGTAGCGGCACCTGGAGGCTCAGCGGGCTGAGATGGTCAGCCAGTTCCAGGCCATGATGCAGTCCCACTGGGATAAGGTCCTCTGGCTCTTCGCCACCAGCAGCATTTCCCTCCAGCCTTCGCCCAAAGCCCCACCCCAGGAGGCTGAAGCAGACCCTAACCCACACAAAAAGACTCTGAAGGGGGAGACTCTCTGTAGCAACACAAATGTTCATTGCATGTATCCAGTCCAGGGTCCATAGTTTGAGTACCCCTGATTTAGTGCAATATAAAATTGCAAATAATTTTTCTGGGGACCAAAATTTTCTCATGGACCACCAGTGATCCACAGACCACCAGTTGGTGACTGCTGACCCAGAGAGATTTGGGGGGGGGGAATGTATATCAGCACCAGAATCACACACTGATTCACTGGCATGTCTCTTTCTCCAGAGGTCAAGTCTGTTCCTTGAGTTTGACAATACCAGGTACTCTTAGATGGCATAACTACTTGCTTTCTGAATGCTTGTAATGAGGTTTTAGTACAGTTTTAATAATGCTGGGAGAAGGATGGCACAATTTTACACATTCTTTGACTAGTTTCAGTCCTACTGATCTTTTTGGATTAGTTGGCTAACACGAAAATTAGAAGCACCGTGCTATGAAGGTGAGTGCTGGGATCTACCTTAGATGTTCTGGCTTTTTAATTTCATAGATGAAATCCTGCTTGGGCTTGCAGAAGATTCCATTTTCCCCATTTTAATAAAAGATTGTCAAGGAACCTAAAGTAATCAAATCAAATCATTATTATGGTCATAGCATCGGAATCTGAAGTAAGACCAGCTCTACTATTTTAATTTTTCATCCTTGATCCTTGTGAAGACCCCAAATAATACCAGGCTTGAAGTTTCTTGCCTACTTCCCAAAAAAACTTCAGCAATCTTCTAGTTTCAAAATTAAATATTCGGAAGCTAGTGGCTGCTCCTCTGACATCTCCTGTTAATGATGAAGAATTACCTATTACACTAGGAGTGGGATGGTTTGACAATTCCATTACATATTACTAATAGTGCTATTAATGCTTGGTAGCTTATCATTACAATAGGATATGTGCCATTGTCCAAATGCTTTCGGGTCTGAAGAAAGTAAGACAACAGTAGGAAATGTGAGTATGTTGTGCAGAGAAGAGAGCCTCCGGTTTCAGTATTTATTACCACCTGACAGCAGAACAGAATTGACATAGGATGCAGTTGGGTGGATTTAGTTCTGCTACTATAGATTTTATCATATTACTTGCTGAAAAAAGAAGGAACAGACTACATAAATGTTGATTATGCTGTCATGTATGAAGCATATTTTAAAGGACTTAGGAGAGACTTCTTAGGAGATTAGAAAAACTGATTATGCTCAACTGCCTTCTACATGATGTATCATTTCCATCCTTTGACCCCTCCTAGGCTCTATCTCCTATGTTGGTCTTGGGCAGAAGAAAATATGTAATATAGCTTTCTTACTAACTTTTCTTATAAGTTTGATGAAGCCTGAATCTATCAGTAGGTTAGCTTTGGCTTCCTCACCATGACAAGACACCCCATGTTGTTAGTGTTCCAGATGTATCAAGTGATGGGTGTCTAATGTCTGAAAGAAACATAAATTCAAGCTTTTGAGAATATCAAGGGCAGCAATTTCATTGCCTAACAAATATTCAGAGAAGTAACTGTAAGATGTTTAGATGGTTCTCTACATCAGGAATGTCAAACTAAGCCAGCGGGGTGCTTAGATCCGGCCCATGGGGCCACCCTGGGAACAGCAAAGGACCAGCCCGCGGTGTCTCTGCCAGCAAAAAAGGAGCCCTCAGGCTCTGTTTTCACTGGCAGAGGGTTGCAGGACAGTCACAGCCAAAAACAGAGCTCACAGGGGCCATGGGCAGCCCTCCCAAGCTCCATTTTCACTGGCAGAGGGTTGCAGGAAGCTGTGGCAGCCGAAAACAGACCTTGGGAGCATGTTTTCGCTGGCAGAGCACTTGGGCCACCACAGGTGCCCCCGACATGAGTTACAGAGAGCTGGCCACACCCACCCTGACCACACCCACCCTGGCCCCCCAAGGTCAAACAAAAATCTGATGCAGCCCTCAATGAAATCAAGTTTGACACCCTTGCTCTACATGGATGCTGCGTTAACAAAATATGAAGGACGTATCAGTAGGAGATAAAATGAAGAAATGTTTTTCTTTACTAGGAGAGGGATCCATCAATAGAATCTCACTAAACTTGTGGATAATGTTAGCCAACCACTTTCTTCAGCACAGAGCTACTGGACTATTTATTTTATTTTTTTATTTATTTTATTTTATTTATTTGTCACAACAGTATATATAAGCATAAGCAAGAAATACCGTATATACTCGAATATAAGCCGATCCGAGTATAAGCCGAGGTCCCCAATTTTACCCCAAAAACTGGGGTAAAACTGGGGACTCGAGTATAAGCCGAGGGTGGGAAATGAGGCACCTACCGGTCGGCGAAACCCTCCCTCCCTCGGCCGAGAAGGCTGGCGGCTCCCCCGCCCCGCCCTCTCACTGCACCGGCAGGGCTTCCCCGCGCTAAAGCAAAAGCCCGCCAAGTTCGCGCCGGCCGGTATAATGTGAAAAAAACGGAAAAAAACCTCGGTATAAGATATATAAGCATATATATAAGCATATATATAAGCATATATATAAGCATATATATAAGCATAAGCATGAAATAACTATACAATATATAAGCATATATATAAGCATAAGTATAAAATAACTATACGATATATAAGCATATATATAAGCATAAGTATAAAATAACTATACAATTTGGATACTATCAAAGGGGACATTGGGACAGGAATGGAAGGCACGCTGGTGCTCTTATGCACACCCCTTACAGATCTCTTAGGAATGGGGTGAGGTCAACAGTAGATAGCCTTTGGTTAAAGCTTTGGGGATTTTGGGAAGAGACCACAGAGTCAAGTAGTGTATTCCAGGCATTAACAACTCTGTTACTTTTTTTTTTTTTTTTTTTATTCAAAAAGTTTTACAAAATTTTTTTCCCCCCTTTCCCCCCCTCCTCCCCCCTCCCTTCGCAACCCCCCTCCCCCCCCCGACTTCCCGGAACGAGCACAAGGTATAGTTAAAAGTAAAACAAACATATGCTAAAAAGTTTTCGTCCCAACTTAATTATACCCCTACAATCATCAATTCCTAACTTCCCCCAAAAGCAATCAAAAATAATACATCATAATCATTCAAAAACAGTCTGATAACTCTTAGTCTGATATCTACGTTGAATATAGTCAATCCATTTTTTCCATTCCTTTAAGTATCTTTCTTGCGTATTGTCTTTCAAAAAGGCTGATATCTTCGCCATCTCAGCCAAATTGGCAACTTTCAATATCCATTCTTGTATTGTTGGTACTTCTTTTTTCTTCCAATATTGTCCTATTAGTAATCTTGCTGCAGTTATTAGATTTAAAATCAATTTAGTCTCAATTACTGTACAATCCGTAATAATTCCCAACAAGAAAAATTGCGGCAGGAACTTTATCTTCTTTTTCAGAACATTTTGTAAAATCCACCAAATTTTTATCCAAAAGGCCTTTATGTCCTTACAAGTCCACCAAATGTGAAAATATGTAGCGTCATCACAATTACATCTCCAACATTTTGCTTGCATTTCTGGATACATACGATAATTTTTAGGATCTAGATGCCATCTATAAAACATTTTATAAAAATTTTCCCTCAGATTCTGTGCCTCGTGAATTTAACATTTCTAACCCAAATTTTTTCCCACGTTTCCAATAATATTGGCTCCTGAAAATTTTGTGCCCACTTTATCATACAGTCCTTTACCAAGTCCCTTTCAGAATCTATTTCAAGTAACACATTATACAATCTCTTTATATGCTCCTGAGACTGATTTCTAATTTGCTTTACCAAATTTCCCTCGTTCTGCTCTATACCAATTTTTTGATCTCCCTTCCATCTAGCATGTAATTGCTCATATTGAAACCAAGTATAATTTTTCCCTTCCTCTCTTAATACTTGCAGAGATTTTAACTGCAAATTACCTCTTTCAGTATACAAAAGATCTTTATATGTAATCATTTCCTGATTCTGTTCTATGTTTATATTTTCTACTGTATGTCTAGGACATGCCCATATAGGAACCTTATAATTTAGTTTATAAGAGTATTTTTCCAAACACGCAGAAGGGCATTTCTTAGCACATGATTTTTAAAGGCCTTATCCACTTTTTGTCATAAATTAAATATGCATGCCATCCATATAACAAATCATAACCTTCTATATTCAAAATTCTGTCCTCTGTTAAATTAAACCAATCACTTATTGCAGAGAGAGCAGCTGCTTCATAATATAATTTAAAATTAGGCATTTTAAACCTCCCTTTCCGAGAATCTTGAATTATTTTCATTTTAACCCTAGCTTTTTTACCTTCCCATATAAATTTGTTAATTCCCTTCTGCCATTCCTCAAGATTCTTATCTTTCTTAATTATTCCTATCATCTGAAAGAGGAATAAAAATCTAGGTAAAACATTCATTTTAATAGCAGCAATTCTCCCAGCAAAGATAATTGCAATTTTTCCAAACAATCAACTCCTTCTGAACTTTTGCCATAAAACCTCATAGTTATTCTTATACAATTTCACATTTGATGACGTAATATAAACCCTAAATACTTAACCTTCTTTACAATTTCAAATCCTGTTACTTCCTCTAGTTTTTCTTTCTGTTGTCTAGCCATATTTTTTATTATCACTTTTGTCTTTTTCTGATTTACCTTAAACCCTGAGACATTCCCATATTGATCAATTATTTCCAACAAAGATTTACTAGAATTTATAGGGTTTGTTAAAGTAATCACCAAATCATCTGCAAAAGCTCTTAACTTATATTCATACTGTCTAACTCTAATTCCCTCTATCTCCTTTACTTCTCGTATTTTATCCAATAATGGTTCTAGAGTTAAAATAAACAATAATGGTGATAAAGGACATCCCTGTCTTGTTCCTTTCGCAATCTTAAAAGGTTCTGTTAAGCTACCATTGATTATAATCTGTGCTGTTTGCTCTCCATAAATTGCCCTAATTATTCTTAAAAAACCATCTCCAAATTGCATCTTTTCTATTAATTTAAATAAAAAATCCCAATGCAATCGATCAAAAGCTTTCTCTGCATCGAGAAAAATAAATGCTGCTGGAATAAAATTTTTCTTTTCTAAGTACTCCAGTAAATTAACAATCTGCCTAACATTATTCCTCATCTGTCTCCCTTTTATAAATCCAGATTGATCATTATGAATTCTTCGCTGCAGAATCAACATTAATCTATTAGCTATTATTTTAACAAAATCTTATAATCATTATTTAAAAGTGAGATTGGCCTATAATTCCCAGGTTTAGAACAATCCTGTTCCTCTTTGGTATCAATGAAATAAAAGAGGTTCTCCATGAGGGGAATTCTCCTAGTTGTATCTGATTAAATAATTCCTTAAGTGGACCTAACATCTCATCCTGTAAATTCCTATAATAACTAACTGTAAGCCCATCCGTACCAGGAGTTTTCCCATTTTAATTGTTTAATTACCAAAATAATTTCTTCCGAGGTTATAGGCCGATTCAATTCATCCGTTTGTTCTAAAGTTAAATTTTAACCTTATATTCCTTCAAATAATTATCAATATCCCTATTCAATATATTATCTTTAAGATATAAATTTGTATAATATTCTAAAAAAGCTTTTTTAATTTTATCCTGTTGATATCTCTCTTTACCTTTGTATTCTATTTTTTCTATAGTACGTTGTTTTTGTCTTTTCCTTAAAGTGTATGCTAACCACCTACCAGGTCTATTTGCATTACAAAAGTATTATGTTTGGCATATTGTATATTTGTTGCCACCTGATCAGCCATTATCATATTAAATTGATTCTGTAGTAACTTTATTGCATCTTTAAGTTTTTGATCATGTGGGTTATGTATTAATAATTGTTGTTTCTTATAAATTTCCTCTTCTAAATACCTACGCTGTCTTTGTTGCTTATTTCTCTGTCTATTATTAAGATATATTAATACACCTCTCATAAAAGCTTTACTGCAGTCCCAAACCATTTCTATCGATGTTTCATTATTCAAATTATAATCAAAAAATTCTTTCATCTGCTTTTTACATTGATTTACATTATCCTGATATCTAAACAAATTTTCATTTAATCTCCAAGTTCTTCTACCCTCTTTTCCATATTGCAATTCCATCCAAACAGGACTATGATCAGACAAACATCTTGGAAATATCTTAGTTTTCTTCACCCTAAAAGCAAATTATTAGAAATTAAAATAAAATCAATACGTGAGAAGGATTGATGCCTATCAGAGAAAAAGTATAGTCTCTTTCCTCCAAATTCGCAGTCTCCATACATCTCTTAACACAAAATCTTCTATCATATCAAAAAAGGATTTAGGCAGCTTTGCATGTGCAGGTATCTTCTTGGAAGAAATTCTCTTGTCCTTTCGTGTATCTATTACTCCATTCCAATCTCCCAATATAATACACGATTTATAATCCCATAGAATCAACTTATCATATAACATTCTATAAAATTTTTCTTGTTGCATATATACCAAGCAAGAGAGTCCTTTTTGTTTCTATTGTAAGTTCAATAGCAATATATCTTCCATAAATATCTGCCTCTATTAACTTGGCTGGTATATCTTTTCTCAAATAAACCACTATGCCATGTTTTTTCTCCAAAGCTGAAGCAGCAAAATGTTTACCTAACTTTGAGTTTATTAGGTACTTTTGATCTGATAATTTAATATGTTTCTTGTAAGCAAATAACATCATGTTTAAATTGTTTCAAATAATGAAATATTTTTCTTCTCTTCTGAGCTGAGTTCAAACCATTGACATTCCAAGTCAAGATTTTATTTGCCATTACTGGGCTGCTGAACCTTTGGGCAATCAACTGAAGATCGTCCTCCCGTATCTTCGGCCGTGCTCCTCCCACCGCTTCTGTAGCAGAATCCTGAACTTTACTTTGAGTTTGTTGCTCCTTTCTTTACGCTTAAGGGCTCCCTCGTCAGTCTTTGTTCTTGTGGTTGTTCCTCTGATGGTAACATCACTGGAATCACCTCAGCTTCCACACCCATTTGAGTCTCTTGAATTCTTTTTCTATTATTTCTATTTCAAATTTCAGCACTGTAGAAAGAAAATCTTTGGCCTTAAGCACTGTGTCAATACGATATCTTCTTCCTGATAATACACTGTCAAGCCAACTGGAACCTCCCATCTAAATTGAATCTGGTATTTCTTAAGTTCTTGTGTAAAAATGTAAAGTCTTTCTATCCCTTAACATCTTGGGAGGAATCTCTTCAAAACCTTCAACTCCTGTTCCCTATTTTCAAGTTTTTCTGAAAAGCAACTTGCAAATTTGATTCCTCACTGTTCTTTTCAAAAAATAAACCACAATGTCTCTAGGAAGTTTCTTTTGCCTAGCAATCCAAGAATTAACTCTATAAATTTTGTCAATTTGATAAGCAACCTCTTGTGGATCAAGTTCAATAAATTCAGCCAGAGCTTCTGATAAAATTTTTTTTAAATCTTCCCCTTTGTCTTCATTCAAACCTCTAATTCTCAGAGCTCCTTCCATCATTCTATACTGCATCACCACCACTTGATCTTCATTTTTATCCAATTTGATTTGCATTCCCCCCATTCTATTTTCTATTTGTTGATTTGACTGAACAATTTCTTGCACCTCCTCCTCCACCACCTCCAGTCTTTTTGCCAAACCTTGAAAAGCCATTAAGATATCTTCTCTTATTTTTTATTATTCTCTTTATTTCTTCTCTTATTTTCTCATTATTATCCATAATCTCCTTAAACCTTTCTTCAGACACTTTCCCTTGCTCTTTAATCAGATCTTCTAAAGCTGGTTCAGAACCCCTTCTGCCCCCAGTCTTAGGTGGTTTAGTAGCCATTTCCGTTTTAAAATTCACAAAATATAAGTCTAGAAACTTCTTTCCCTTTAAGTATAGGAGAGCTCAGTTCACTTCATTAAAATCCACACATAACATTTCTTATCTTCTTAGTTGCACAGACTGTTTAAAATTCCATTCGTCACTTTCACTCCCGTTCAGGCGCCATCTTAGAGTCAATTAGAACAAAGGAAAAAAAATTTCTTTTTAAAAGTAGGAGAGGGATCCATCAATAGAATCTCACTAAACTTGTGGATAATGTTAGCCAACCACTTTCTTCCACACAGAGCTACTGGACTATTTATTTTATTTTATTTTATTTTATTTATTTGTCACAACAGTATATATAAGCATAAGCATGAAATAACTATACAATATATAAGCATATATATAAGCATAAGTATAAAATAACTATACGAATTGGATACTATCAAAGGGGACATTGGGACAGGAACGGTAGGCACGCTGGTGCTCTTATGCATGCCCCTTACAGACCTCTTAGGAATGGGGTGAGGTCAATAGTAGATAGTTTTTGGTTAAAGCTTTGGGGATTTTGGGAAGAGACCACAGAGTCAGGTAGTGCATTCCAGGCATTAACAACTCTGTTACAGAAGTCATATTTTCTGCAATCAAGATTGGAGCGGTTCACATTAAGCTTAAATCTATTGTGTGCTTGTGTATTGTTGTGATTGAAGTTGAAGTAGTCTTCAACAGGAAAGACATTGTAACAGATTATTCTATGAGTTAAACTCAGGTCATGTCGAAGGCAGCGGAGTTCTAAATTTTCTAAACCTAGTATTTCAAGTCTGGTGGCATAAGGTATTTTGTTGTAATCAGAGGACTATGGCCCCTTCCTTACTTGTACCTAACTAAAGCTTACACTTACAACATTTTTTTTCCTCCTATGTCCCCATTACATTGTCTTCATTTCTTTTTCCAGCTCATAAATGAGATAACTTTAAATCACAGCTGTATTTGTGTGAGAGGAGTCTGCTGCTCCCTAGCTTCCTTAATCTGTTGTGCTGATTACCAGGGGTCAGCACAGATTATGAATACGCAATATGCCATGAGCTTTTCAGGGGTTTAGTTTTCAGGTACCATAGGAAAATATACAGCTTATGGCTTGAACCAGAGATGGAATCCTGGTGCGTTTTATATAGGATATGATCCCCTTGACCCAGGAAAGATGAAACTTTAAGTCCTTAGATCAGTAATTCTCAACCTGTGGTCCGCGAACTCCTGGAGGTTCATAATGTCATTTAAGGAGGTATGCAAAGACTTGAAGAAATTTATGATTTAAATATTGAATTAAGTCTTAGTATGTGTGTGGCCATGGTCTGTGGTGAAGAAAAGATTGAGATTAGGTGATTATACTAACCATGACTAATTCAGAAGTTATTTCTGTTTTTCTGTTCCAGTTTCTATTGTTTTGTATTTCAGTTTCTTTATATACACCTAAGTATATAAAATCCTATCACAATTTAGTAGATTAGGTGTCAGAAACAGGCCCCAGGCTCTTGATTCAAGTCTTGCAGCTGAGACAGAAAGATTGAGTGGGACCAATCAATACATCACACTCTTCAAATAAACACTATATACACATATCCTAAAGGATGTTTTCTTTTCATTTTCAACTTTCCAACCTTATTATCTTATAATATGAAAAGAAAAAGTATGTGAGAGAGCCAGGCAAAAGTGGATTGTTTTTGCCTTGAAAAATGTCATATTGTTTTATATATTGAATACCATTGTATTGCCAAACTGCTTTCTTCATTTCTAATCTATTTGTATTTTATGGATCCACTGAATGTCACCCACTGGAATACCATTTATCTTTCTTCTTTTGACACATCTAATTTCTGCCCCTTTTTAAAAATCACTAAAAAACTTCATTGCCCACCTCTTCCTCCCCAAACGGTTCTTAGTGTAAAAGCCATCCATCTAGCAAAGGCAATTATGAACCTCTGGAGTGTGTGGTATTCCTTTAAAACCAATCCCCTAGAGTGATAAATATGAAGAATATTTCCCAGTTTCTTACAAAAAGTCAAGTGTGAAAGCAATCAAGGCCACTTCTGTGTTTGTATGCTAAAAGCATTTCCTGTTCATGAATCTATTTACAGAATTCTTCTGCTGTTATTGAAGGGGAAAAAAAAACTAACTAGTCTCCCAAGTGGCAGTTGGCCATGAGAATGAATTGAAAGGACAATTTATCTCCTCAGTTGCTTTGAAGCCTTTCAGCTTATTGGAGATCCCTTGTCTAATGAAATTAATTGAATACATCTATACTCTGGATACCTCAGCCTGAAGTTCAGTTTTCCCTCTTATTTATAAGTTGCTCTGAAGCCACTTATCATTCCAAGCTGGCAAATGTCAATGAATAATAATACTGTTTAAAAAAGTGCTGTGTATTCCTATTGAATAAAATGACATAGCTATTTCCGGAAAGCATTCTTCATATAAGTTGTTGCATATAAGCATGTTCCTTTTACAATGTTTCTTTAGAGAACTTGTGGTTGATTTCCCCAGGGTTTAGATAGCAGGATAAGCCAAATATGAATTTCTTCTGTAAGCGTAACTTACAATATTTCAGTCAGTACTAAAGTCTGGGAAAATTCAGAGTCTTATGTTTTATTTGATGGGATATGTCTTAGATCAGGGGTCTCTAACCTTGGCAACTTTAAGACTTGTGGACTTTAACTCCCAGAATTCCTCAGCCGGCAAAGCTTTGCTGGCTGAGGAATTCTGGGAGTTAAAGTCCACAAGTCTTAAAGTTGCCAAGGTTGGAGACACCTGCCTTGGATTTGACCAAATCTGACACCAAATTGGCCAATTCAGAGAGATACTGACTTTTCTGAAGCATCGGAAATGTAATGTCCAGATATTGTGGGAAGATGCCAAGAATGTCAGTGCACCAGAACAAATAAAGAAATGGGGGAGGGAGAGTAGCTGAGAGAAAGGAGAGAAATTGAGTTACTGACAATCTACTTTGCCATCAAAGGAAAGAGTACCCAGAGGCTTTGTAATCAATGTACTTTGAGAAAAAAGTGTTCCATTTTGTACAATATTTTGCTGCTTAGAGCTCTTGTCTCTTTGCTGATTCTGCTCTTCTGGGCAGGAACATTCTGAAGGGCTCTGGAAGAGCAAAAAGAAAGAATTTTGTGTTCTTTTTAATGCCCCTAATTTGGTGCAATCAGTCTGTATCCCTATTTACTCATCTCTGAAGCTGTTGCTTTCAGGTACAGCTTCTTACCTACTTCTATTTCTTTTCTCGGACAGAAAGCTGGTTTGTTTTTGCCTTACGAGAATTATTAGCTGTTCTCAAAACCATCTTAATGAAACACACTCAGCAAAACCTCAGGCTTTTCTGATGCTAAAACAATCTCGGCCTATGTTAAAGTTTGTTTACTCTTAATTTTCAAGAGCAGAACAAACAGTTAGAAGATATAAGATAATGACATTTGGACCACAACTCTGGCACAAATGTTCATGATTGTACCAAGAGGAGGAGGGAGAGGCTTTCTTTGAAAATTTTCTTAACTGTTATATGGTAACAGCTTTATGCAGTGGAAAGATTGCAGGGGGAAGAAACAGTAGAATTGGGACTCAGCTTTTAAAAGAAATATTCTTGATGTTGATGCTTTTATGAAATAAAAATGAAAAATAAGGATGAAGGTGAAGGTTCGTTCTCTGAGCTTGTGAGTTGCTACCACAAACCAACGCACATGGCGAGCAACCACCCTACCACACGCAAAAGAAGCTGTGTCCAGACCCTGTTCAGAACGGCCAGCATACATTGCAGCACCACAACTCTAAAAGAAGTGGAAAAGAAAGGGCTGCTTGACGTCTGTCTCTGTAACTGCTATCCAAAAAACTTCATATTCCAACACACACCACCCAAACCACAACATACCACACTCCACCAGGAATTATCCAGAACCAAAGACAAAATACTGAAGGATGAAAGAAACAATGTAATCTACAAAATCAACTGTAACCATTCTAAGTGGGACAAGCATCACATTTAAAATTTAAAATTTAAATTTAAATAAACATTAAAAACCAGGATTCACAAACACCGGCTGGCAGTCAAACTCCATGATCCCAAATCCTTAATCTCTACCGTAGCCAACCACCAAACAGCATCAGTTCGATTGGAGCAACACAAAAACCATCAGCCACACTACCCTCCGTCATGCTCTTGAGTTCATTGAAGCCTGGCACTCCACAAGCAATCCCATCAACAGACATATTGGCTTACAACCAGCCTACAAAACCCTCAGAATCCAAATCAACTGCCTAGTCAATCAGAGACAACACCGGCCTTCAAACAACCCACCTCCCAATGACCTTGACCTGATGTAATCTCTTTATCACAAGACCCATCACAACATTTACTGATGACTCACAGCTGACTCATCACAACACTTGACACACCCATACCTGAAGCCTTATAAGCAGAAGAACACTGACATTGACATCCCCTAACTCAGGGGTGAAATGCTCCGGATTGGACCGGATCGCACGATCAGGTAGCAATGGCAGTGGGTGGTTCGGAGAACCGGTAGCAATAATCCCTGCCCTCCCACCCGCCCATGCCCAGCTAAGCCGCGCAATCATCAGAAGTTTTTTTTATTATTATTTTTAAAAGCATTTTTTCAGCCGAAGAAAAAATGCTTTAAAAGTAAAAAAAAAAAAAAGCCTTTGATGATCGCACAGCTCAGCTATGTGCTAGCCGAAAAAGGGGGGGGGGAGTCCGTTTTTCCTCCCAGCAGGCTTCCCTGAAGTTTCCCTGAAGCCTGCTGGGGGGAAAAAGGGACTCTCCCCCACCCCATTTTTTGGCTTGCCCAGCAAGCCTGCTGGAAGAGGAAACGGACTTCCCATCCCCCCACCCCATTTTTTGGCTTGTCCAGCAAGCCTCCTGGAAGAGGAAACAGACTTCCCACCCCCCACCCCATTTTTTGGCTTGCCTAGCAAGCCTGCTAGAAGAGGAAACGGACTTCCCACCCACCCTCACCCTGTTTTTTGGCTTGTCCAGCAAGCCTGCTGGAAGGGAAAACGGTGTGTGTGTGTGGGGTTCATTTTTGAGAGAGAGAGAGAAAGAAAGGAGGCAAGAAAGGAAGGAAGAGAGGAAAGAAGGAGTACAAACCTGTCACTAGACGCAGCTTCAGAGGATAATCCAGGGCTGGAAGGGACTTGGAGGTCATCCAGTCCAACCCTGCTCCAGCAGGACATTGCTAGTGAGTTTATTTATTTATTTATTTATTTATTATTTAAATTTTTATACCGCCCTTCTCCCGAAGGACTCAGGGCGGTTCACAGCCAGATAAAAATACACAATAATATTACAATATAAATACAATTAAAATACAATTAAAAAACTTATTCAATTGGCCGAGATTAAAAAATTTAGGATAAATAATAAAAAACCCATTAAAAAACCCATAAATTTAAAAAACTAATCCAGTCCTGCGCAGATGAATAAGTGAGTTTTAAGCTCGCGACGAAAGGTTCGGAGGTCCGGAAGTTGACGGAGTCCTGGGGGGAGTTCGTTCCAGAGGGCAGGAGCCCCCACAGAGAAGGCCCTTCCCCTGGGCGTCGCCAGACGACACTGTCGCGCCGACGGCACCCTGAGGAGTCCCTCTCTGTGAGAGCGCACGGGTCGGTGAGAGGTATTCGGTAGCAGTAGGCGGTCCCGTAAAGTTTCTGTTGTTTGATCCCCCAATCACATAGCCATGCCCACCCAGTCACATGAACCCCCACCAAGCCATGCCCCACCAAGCCACGCCCACAGAACCGGTAGCAAAAAAAAAATAGATTTCACCCCTGCCCTAACTCTATTGAAGATGTTACCTAGCCTGGTAACAAAACATTCAGAAACCAACCTACAAGCTCAGAGAAAAAACCTTCACCCTCATCCTACATCCGAGCTACAGATATTCGCCACTATTGCAATGAAAAATAAGCTTTATTTAGAAAATAACATAGGAATAGGAATGCCTGGGTTACTTCAATCTTTCCACAGCTAAGAGCCTATACTGTACTCTGTCCTATTATGGAGAAAGAGTTAGTCAAGTGAACATCTGAACTACATAGTCAGAGTCAGAAGAGAAAGACAGCTGAACTGGGATAGGAAGGAAATGGTGAAAGCTCTGAGAAATTTCTCACTAATAGGACACTCCTGAGAATACTCTGGGTGGCTAACAAAACAAACAACAAACAACCTTAACTCTAGAGAGGACATATTTATCACATTGGGTATTTAATATATATTACTCATATAATATATATTAACTGTTCATGATTAATCAAACTAGTTTTTCTTGTCCACTTTTTTTTTTGGGGGGGGAGATCCTGTCCCCTTCTTGAAACTGGCCCTGCCAACTTTTTGGTATGCAATTCACAATGCATTCCTTATAGATCCAACTTGCCCCCTGCCCAAGTTGGCAGAAATCAGTTGCCACTAAATCAATTGTGTGAGTGAATGAAGTCGTTGGCATGAAATGCTTGTTAAAAGAAAGCACTCCAGAATGCAGGAGAAAGAAAAGGGAATGTTGGAAAAGAGGCAAATTATTTTTTATTGGCTTTCCAGGATACTTGGCCTACTTCTAACCTCATTTGTTGCTTCTATTCACTGCAGTGACTGTGTTTGCCTGGACATAAAGCAATCCTTTTTCTTATTTTGTGCTTCCTTTTTTGTTTTTGTCTTTCTTTGATGCTCCTGTAAATAGTTCTATAATACAGCTGCCTCTTTTATTTTTAGTCCAGATGAAATGCCCTCTCCCTATTTGTCTTGTTTGACAAACACTAAAATCAATTAAAATGCAATTCTATTTCAATTCTGTGTTCCCGAGCATGGGCCTTTTTAAATATATAGAAAATCAATACAGATTTCACATCGGCTTACCTGGTGAGCAGGGGTGAAAAGGACACTATAGAAAGATGGATTAAAGAGGATTCGTCTGTGTTTTTGTACCTGTATGTACCTTTATTTTGTGGTGAGTAAGTTGATAAATTCATGAGGATTAGACTGAATTAAAGCTTTGTTGTTCATAGCAAAGACCTGGCACAGTATCCTCCACTCATTCTGTTAAGTTCGGGCAATGAAGAGGCAGGAGACCAGTGAGTGACAACAGCTCTTTAGTTTATTGTGACCCCAGCGAACACAACCGGCAAAACCCCCTCTTTAAATACTCTTTTGGTTGAGGCTTCAATCAATCAGCAACGTGTAATTTTCCCGCCCAAAATTCCCTCTCAAAGTTCAAAATACATTACACTCCTTCCCTCCCAGAACGCTTTGTACCTCTATTTACATAATATTTACATGCTATTTCTCTACGTAGTCACGCAGGTAGACAGGGCGTCTCCTAACTCTTTCTGACCTGCGCAGTTCATTCTCTGGGAGAGAGTCGAGCTGGTCGGACGGACTGTTTGTTCCTCCCAGCTCCTCCTCTAGGCCGTCTGGCCCTGGATTATTGGCTGAGTCGTTCCTGTTGCCTTAAGGAGGAACCGGTTGGCGTCGCTGGACTTCATTGGAATCAGATAAGTCCTCCGCTCGCCTCGGGTTTGAGTCAGCTGCAGATTCAAACAATTGGTAGTCAGGGCCTGGTTGTTTGGTTTCTAGTTTGCTTGGTATACGTTTTCTTAACTGGTCTATGTGGCGTTTCCATATCCGGCCATCCTCCATGTCTACTACATAAGATTTGGGTCCAGTTATGCCCAGAATTCCCCCTTTAACCATGTTGGGCCCTCGCTATAGTTGTGTGCCCATACTGGGTCACCCACCTTCATTTCCCTGGTTTTTCCTTGAATACCCTTGTACCCGTCTGGGGTATAAGTTGGGTTTAGTCGGTCTAGCGGGCACCTGAGTTTCCTGCCCATTAAGAGTTCCGCTGGGCTGCGGCCAGTTGTTACACAAGGGGTCCTATGTTGGACGGCCAGGAAAGTGTCTATTTTCATTTGCCAGTCGCCTGGACTTATCCTAGATAGCGCTTCCTTGGTGCTCCGAACGAAACGTTCTGCAAGTCCGTTCGTCGCCGGGTGGAAAGGCGCCGAGAGGACATGTCTGATGCCCTCTCCCACTAAATACCCTCAAACTGGTTTGCCGTGAATTGCGGGCCGTTGTCAGAGACTAGGGTGTCGGGCAGGCCGTGTGTTACGAATAGATGCCTTAGGACTGTGATTACTGCTTCGGCCGTTGTGCTTTTCATGAGGATGATTTCTAACCATTTTGAGTAGGCATCTACTACAATTAAAAAGGTCTGCCCATGGAATGGCCCCGCAAAATCTATGTGAATCCTGGACCATGGCCCCTGGGGTTTCTCCCACTCTCTAACTGGGGCTGTAGGGGGTAGCGACCTCGACTCTTGGCAGGATTGGCATTTCCCTACCCTGTCGCTGATGTCCTTATCCATTAAGGGCCACCATACATAACTCCTCACTAAACTCTTCATCCTCACAATCCCTGGGTGGCCCACATGCAACAGTTCCAACACATTTTCGCATAATTTTTCTGGGATAACTACCCTATCCCCCATAACAGACACCCCTTGAACAGACAGTTCTGATTGTTTTTCGCAAAGTCTTTGAACGCCGCCCGCGCAGCGGGCCAACCCCTTTGCACCCAACCGATTACAGTCCGTATTGTAATGTCTCTATAAGATGCCCTAGCCACCTGCTTGGATGTGACTGGGCCAGAGTCCAAAGAGTCAATTAGCAAGACGGGTGTCCCCGAGGTGGGGTCTTCAATTGTCTCTGGTAAAGGGCATCTGCTCAGAGCGTCCGCATGCCCTAAGTCTTTTCCTGGGTGGTAGAGCAATTTGTAGGAGTATGCTGCTAGGAAAATAGTCCATCGGGTCAGCCTGGGAGAAAGTGCCATGGGCATTGGGCGGTCACCTGCTAAAAGCCCTAGAAGGGGTCTGTGGTCCGTGACTATCTCGAAATCTCGCCTGAACAAGTATTCATGGAATTTCTTAACCCCGGAGACTATGGCCAACGCTTCCCTATCTAACTGGCTGTAGTTCCTTTCCGCAGAAGACATTGTCCGGAAATAATACGCTATAGGGGCTTCTGTTCCATTCGGTAACCTATGGCTGATCACCGCCCCCACCCCATATGGTGAAGCGTCGCAAACTAGCACTAGTAGCAACGTGCCATTGTACTGGATGAGGAGGCTATCGCTGGACAAAAGGTTTTTTACCCCCTCAAATGCCCTAGCCTCTTCTCTGCCCCAGGACCACACAGCTTTCTTTGCTAGCAACTTATGTAGCGGTTCGGCTACTGTTGCTTTATTCTTCAAGAATACCGCATAGAAATTAACAAGCCCCAAGAATGCCTGTAATTCTGTTTTATTTTTGGGGTCTGGGGCCTTTCTAATGGCCCGTACCTTGCTCTCCGTGGGGTGGATCCCTTCCCTGTCTATTCGGTATCCTAGGAATTCTACAGATTTCACCCCAATGTGGCATTTGTTGAGCTTAACTTTAAGCCCAGCAGACCTAAAAATGCCCAACACCTTGCTTAGTTTTACCCCGAGTTCCTCTAAGTTTTCAGCTGATACCAATACATCGTCGAAGTATGGTACCACTCTGGCAGGCCCTGTAATAATCGCCCATTAGGTTCTGGAAGAGCCCTGGGGCCACGCTAACTCCGAACTGGAGTCGCGTACATTTGAAAGCCCCGTGGTGCGTGACAATTGTCTGCGCCTCAGCTGTGCTGCTATCTACAGGTAGCTGCTGGTAGGCTTGGGCCAAATCGAGTTTGGCGAAGACCTGCCCTTGCCCTAATGAGTGTAGCAAATGTTGCACCACTGAAATGGGGTATGCACTTTTCTGCAATGCTTTGTTAAGCGTTGCTTTGTAGTCAGCGCAAATCCGCACCGAACCGTCCGGTTTGACTGGGGTTACTATGGGTGTCTCCCATTTTGCTTGATCGACGAGGACTAGTATTCCCTGGCTTACTAGCTTGTCCAATTCTCGGTCAATTTTAGGCTTTAGGGCGAATGGAACCCTCCTAGCCTTTAACCGGATGGGGGCGACTTGGGGGTCAAGGTTGAAAGAAATAGGGGTCCCCACGTACTTGCCCAGGCAATCCTTGAATACGTCCTCGAACTCCTTCAGTAGTTCGTCTCTGAGGATGACGTCGCTCCTGTGGACCCCGGTCACTCCCATGCCCAAAGCTCGGAACCAGTCCAGCCCTAGCAAACTCGGTAGAGTTCCGTTTACTATGGTGATCGGCAGGGTCTTTTTGAATTGTCCATATTTGACTTGGATGGATGTGGCTCCTCAAACAGGGATCCGATTCCCCTGGTAGTCCTGCACTCTCAGCTTCTGGGTTTGTAGCTGACGTTTAGCGATTGCTGGCAAGTCTCTCACGATGGTATCCCAGGACATAATTGTGATTGACGACCCAGTGTCTACTTCCATGGGGCACTGCACCCCTTCAATGTAGACTTGGGTAAATATTTTCTTCTCTAGTCGTGTCGATGCGTGGCCCACTCTCACAGTGGTCTGGTTTAACTTCGCGCCCTTTTTAAATAGACCAATCCCGGGCTGCTTCGCTGCTCCCGCGCTCTGATTGGTCGGTTTGAATTTTTGGCGGGAAGGTTGGGGGCTCGGCAGGCCCGAGCTATGTGTCCTTTTTCACACACCGACAAACGCATCCTTGAATCTGCAGTTTTGCCATTGGTGTTGCCCCCACAACTCACACATTCGTCCGGTCACCTCTCTCCAGCCTCCCGTGTGGAACACCTCTTCCTCTTCCTCACCTTCCGATTCGGCCTGGACTTCCTCACTGTGGACCGGTGTAGTCTTTGTCCCGGCACCCTGCACGTTTGGCTTTTGCAAGGTCTCCGCCGCCTTGGTGGACATCTCATGACCTCTGGCTTCATCCAGGGCTATCGCTAAAGTCAGGTTGCTTTTAGACAGCAGCCGCCTTTGTAGTCTGATGTCCCTGACCCCACAAATGAGTTGTTCGAGTAAGGAATCCTCCAAATCTCTGTACTCACAGTGGTTTGCGGCTTTCCTCAATGCGGCCATGTACACACTTATTGATTCGCCTTCTCGCTGTACCCGTTGCCTCAATTCGAAACGTTGGACGAACTTTGAGGGTACCGGTCGTAGTCGCTCAGTGTTGTTTATAGTGTCTGCCACGGTACCGATTGTACCGGCGTTGGCTCTGAGAGTGACTCCGCCGTATCGAAGACCTCTGGACCGCAGTGGCTCAGGAAGTATGCTCGCTTCCGATTATCCGAGACTCCCTGTAGTTCGTTTGCTTCGAGGAAACACTCGAAGCGAGCCATGTATGACCCCCATTTCTCCTTTGCTGGGTCGAATGGCACTGGCGGCGTGTAGCTGGACATCGCTATTTTCCGCCTTTGAGAACTGGCTGGGTTTTCGAATTCCTGGTTCCTTCAGCTCTTTCTTTCAATCTCACTGCCTCAACATCCCATCCTCGTCGCCAATGTTAAGTTTGGGCAATGAAGAGGCAGGAGACCAGTGAGTGACAACAGCTCTTTAGTTTATTGTGACCCCAGCGAACACAACTGGCAAAACCCCCTCTTTAAATACTCTTTTGGTTGAGGCTTCAACCAATCAGCAACGTGTAATTTTCCCGCCCAAAATTCCCTCTCAAAGTTCAAAATACATTACACATTCTCTCTCTAAAGCAAAAGGAATATAATAAATTTGAGGTTGGAAAAGTAAAATGTGAAGGTTGTGAGAGGAATGTTTTGAAGGATTTGATTGATTTAGATCAGTTTCCAAACCAAGATCTACTGCAGTTGAGTGGCTTTTCTTTGCCATCTCATTTTTAATAAAGTTTTCTTCAGAAGATATTGTTGCTAGGGAATACTTTTATGATATTGGAAGCAGGGTTGGATTATTCTAATTTGTGCCACAGTGTGGAGGAAAGTGGAACATGTCTACCATTTCCCTAAAAGTCTAATGTTTCCTCTCTACCGTGGATTCATTCATGCAGGTCACCTAATGAGCTAAAAAAAAATCTATGAGGCAGGAGAGCTTTGGTCAATGGTTCAGAGCAGGGGTCTCCAACCTTGGCAGCTTTAAAACTTGTGGACTTCAACTCCCAGCTTTGCTGGCTGAGGAATTCTGGGAGTTGAAGTCCACAAGTCTTAAAGTTGCCAAGGTTGGAGACCCCTGGTTCAGAGCATTTGATCTATGTAAACCATTCTTAGGTACTTCGTTCCTAAAGCATATAGCTCAAGGCAGTTGTGAGTTCACCATTTAGGTTAGGACAATGACACTACCCAGTCAAGACTTTTATCTTTTGCTCCTTAGTATGAATGCTGTGCTATAACACAGAGGTCTCCAACCTTGTTCCCTTTAAGACTTGTGGACTTCAACCCCCAGAGTCCCTCAGCCAGCAAAGCTGGCTGAGGAACTCTGGGAGTTGAAGTCCACAAGTCTTAAAGGGACCAAGGTTGGAGACCCCTGCTATAACAAACACAGGCAAACATTCCCTACTGTTCATAGAAGGTGACCTTTCGGAATGAAAGGTATAATCTGCCAAAATAGTTATAAGCAAATGTAGGAATGCTGACAAGCTGAATGTTAAGACACATTGACTTGCTGATCAACTTGATACAAATCTACCGTGAGGTCACTAGGGTGTTATTCAGACTGGAAAAATGCCACCAGATAGTAGCCAAAAGAGGAAAGGTAGTTAAGATTGATGAAGTGGAATTACCAGCTGGCCTCATAGCAGACATACAGACAGCAGTGGTGATATATGTAGCAGGGCCAACTGCCAGCAACATCAGGAAGAAGTATGAGAATCCGGAGAAGTACCAGGGCCTAAAGAGGATATGGAAAATAAAGGCCAAAGTGGTCTTAGTGATGGTAGGAACACTTAGGGACTTTGACTGCTAAGCTGGGAGAGTAGCTCCAATAGACTGCAGAATAACATCAGAGCTCTCTGTCCAGAAATTCCAGTGCTAGGAACAGCTAAGATACTGCACTGAACCCTCAAACTACCAGGCCTCTGGTAGAGGATCTGAAATTGAGAAGACTCATAGAGGTGGGAAGGGAATATTAATATGATGGAACAAAGTATCAATACACCAATAACAACTTCCTGTTTGAAACTGGTCATACACTGCTTCTGTTGGTCAATAAATGGCAGAAATACATAGGAATGCATATTATTAATCTCCTACCTCTCGCCATTATAGGTGTAGAGGAGTCATGGAACCTTCAGCCTGGGGCCATGGTCGTTTAGCCTAAGAGCTTAAAATAAGGAAATCAGGCATACTTTGCTTAGTCCTGATTTGTACAATCAGCCAAACAATGGTATAGTTAGAATATGATTTATGACTGTCACCTACATGGAATACTGATGAGAGAGAGAGAAACCTATGTTTGTCTTAACCTGTTTTATGACAGAATCTGATAGCCTCTCTTCTAAACCAGGAATGTTTCAGCCTTAAACTTTCAACTTGCTTCTCTGATTTCATCTTTCAAGATGCATGATACAATAATAATCCTTAAAAACTTGAGTGAACGTGGTAGCAATGAATGATAGATCTTGTATACCGTGTTTCCCTGAAAATAAGGCCTCCCCAAAAATATGTAAACGCATGCGCAGCTGGTTCACACCATTTCTTCTGGTTAGGGTTAGGGAGACAGGGCTGGAAATCAGGTAAGATGGCAAGAGGATCCCTGTCTTACTCTTTGTGTCCCAAAATAATAAGACCTCCCAGAAAACAAGGCCAAGCGCTTATTTCAGGGTTCAAAAAATATAAGACAGGGTCTTATTTTCGGGGAAGCATGGCATTTGAAGGGTACTACATTGGGGAAGGCTGGCCTTGAGTAGGGTCTGAACATGCTCAAAATTGTCCTATCTCTGAAGTGTAAGATGATGCATAACTGTGAAGGAGAATCCTGTGCCTCTGTGTAAAAATTATATAAAAAAAATAAACAAAATGTTAGATTGTAATGTATTTTTTATTTCCATTAATTTGGGGTGTTATACTCAACAATCCTATATTTCTCCCATTTCCAAGAGGAATATTTCTTCACAAGGTCTTGTCTTCCTATACCCTGAAATCCCATAAAATCCCATTTGTAAAATATACACATGTTGACCCATAGAGATTATGCACTGGTATCTATAAAGCTCTTTTCTTGGATTCCCCATTCCCAAGCTATAGTTCATGGTTTGTACAAAGGTCTCATGTTCAACTTCTGCTGTCTCCCATTGTAAAGGTCTCTAACTCAGGAACGCTTTGCCAAGGAAGTCAGATTAGATCAATGCCCTACCCAACCAGCTGTCCTGCAAATATGGTGGACTCCTACTCCTACTGTAGGATTTTAAACATTGGTATCCAACGCACCTGGAGCATTCCAGATGGGGGAAAGATGGTATATTATTGTCTTAGATTAAAGCAGTGGTGAAATCCAATTTTTTTTTACTACCAGTTCTGTGGGCATGGCTTGGTATGGCTTGGTGGGCATGGCTTGGTGGGCATGGCAGCGGAAGAATGTTGCAAAAATCTCCATTCCCACCCCACTCTGGGGCCAGCTAGAGGTGGTATTTGCTGGTTCTCTGAACTACTCAAAATTTCCACTACTGGTTCTTTAGAACCTGTCAGAACCTGCTGGATTTCACCCATGGATTAAAATCTATTCTTGGATAAGTAGCTTGATAAACAGGAACATTTACAGCACACAAGTTATCCACTTCCTTTAATTGCTTGAAAAGTGCCCACTGGGCAGCGGAGAAAGACCTAACCCCTCTGTCCACTTCTGTTTAAACTGTTCCAGCCCTTCTTAGCAGGACAGGAGATGGTGGAGCTCATAAACTTTGATTGGTTGACAGGAAACCCGTGGAGTTTCCTTCTTGTTGTTCTTTTAACCTGAAGAGTTTTGCTAAGAGAAAGTAACAGCAACTGTCTGGGAACAGAAGTTATGATTGCAATCAATATTGTGAGAGTAGACATTTAACACCTTACCCACTCCTTTGGAACAGAGGTTAATAAATACTAAAACTGATAGATATGCAGAAAATCTCGAAACATGTGCTGTTAGTTCTTGGCTAGTTCTTCTCCTTACTGAATGGCTGCCTATTTTGACAGGGGTATTCTGGCTACAACTGCTTCACTGCTACTATTATGAGTTTTCAGGTAGCGGCGTTCAAAGCCGTTAGGAGAAACCCATCTCCTGGCAAGCACTGAGAAGAAGATGCTACAGCATTTTTCAGTTCCAGCTTAGATGCAAAAACAAATTATTGCCGGGCACAGCAAAGGTCAGAATTGCCATCAGCTAAGTGAATAGTCAGTGGGAATGGACAGGCTGACATTTTCTACTGCTATCTCAGCCACCAATGCTTTCATTAGCAACTAGGCTCGGATTTTGTAAGAACATTTTATATTCTACTTCAGGGAGGTTTATGGCAGAATGAAGAAGTTTCCACTGATCTATTGCTGACCTGCACACCAAAGGAAGGCATAGCAGCCAGTGCAATTTGTAGGTATTCTCAAAAGCAATAGGATGCAAGAGCATGTCCAGGATGCATAGAATCATACATGCTCAGGAAGCCAATTGTGGCAGTATTCTTTGCATTTAGGTTGTGTATGAAATGTAGCACATGGAGATGGAGACACACCTTTGATATTTGCCACCAGCATTCTACTGCCAATTATCAGCTTGTTTCCATAGACTATGCACCTAAATATATCCATGAATAACTTCCCCATGACGGAGGCTTTTCAAAAACCCTCCAGGTAGTCAGCAATGGCACAAAGATGCTGTGAGCTGAGTATTCCCCCTTCTCTTCTCCTGCCTTTGTTTGCCAGAGTATAACCACAATGCACCATATCCCTGATCTGTTGTGCATAAACAATCAAAATTAATGAGTTCTAGCTGACTCTGCCAGGTCAGTGACAGGAGTTCAGCAATATCATCACTGGCATGAAAATGAGTAGGATGTAGGAATAGACTGAGAGAATTGGCAAGGGGCTGTGGGAAGAGGACTGGAAGAAGAATCACTCCACTAATTTTCTCAGAACTCAAGTCAGAAGTTGGAGGTGGGATGGGGAAATAGAGTCACACATAATACTAACTGCTCAGAGACTAAAAGAGGCACTCAGGTAACACACGCAGTTGTGGTCCCCAACCTTTTTGGCACCAGGGACTGGTTTCAAGGGAGACAATTTTTCCACAGACCGGTACTCTTCCATGGCCCCGGGGTTGGGACCCCTGACATAAAGGAACTCCATTCAATATGCATCTCTCAGGTGACATGAAGAGTATGGCTCTTTCAGATTAATCAGTAGTTCAGAGATACCATCTCCCTCATGATCATCTATATCTATGGACTGGTGTGTTCAGGCTATTGCCTTCTGTTCCTCTCTGGTGACAGTTTGAAAAAGTCCATCAGGGAAAGTTTTACCTTAAGGAAGATGAAATTTCCCCATTGAATCAGCATTCAGATATAAACAGTAGGATGTCACCATGTGACCTGCTTCAGAGACCAGTGTTATTCAGGAAATTACTGGATGTTAACACGAATGCAGGTGTTGTCAAGCCTGACCAGCTGGTTACCCCAAACTGGAGTTGGTTCCATTACCTTGCTTTCCTTTAACTCACTCACATAACACAAAATGGAGCACTTTATACTGTTGGCTAAGCCAACAGGGAACAACTATACTGTATTCACTAGGCTGACATAAGAGCATGGGAATACCAGTATCCAAGCTATGGCTGATGCTGGTACAGCCGTAGTATAGTATCGTCTCTTAAATACATTTACATTATTTTTGTCTGTGCTATTTCCACAATCAGAAGCTCATTCTAACAGAATAAAATTGTTACCACAGACAATGCTTTCTTCACCCTTGGGCTACACTTGATCAATCTGTAGGAGCCTTTGCCAATGCTTCACTCCACTCTTGAGATGGATTGCCGTCTACGGCAATTGTTGGAATCCAGCTTGAACTGTATCCACAGTCTTTTCTAAGAAACCAAGGACAGAACTTAGCTCAATGCAGATGTCTCTGTCATTAAAAGAACTGTTGCAAAGAACAACTAAACCATGGGAGAAATAAACTCCCTCTCCAGTGGTCAATTGATTTGCCATCTCATATCATGAAATATATGAAATGACATATATGATTACCAAAGCTAGACCAAAACGTCTTGAGCTATCAAATATCAAGATAGGTGGGGTTCAAACTGGCATTGATCCAGCACTTACTGTATCTCCCTTCACATTCTGGTAAAAACAACCAGCTTTCTTACAACATTTATTTATAGTAATGCTTGTGGCAATTGCGCTCTTGTGATTTTCTTGGTGGTAGCCTCCTCCGGACAAATAGCATTATACAAAATCAGGTATACTTTGTGACAGAGACAGCTTCTACTGCAAACTGCAGCTGATGTATTGTCCTTTGCATGTTAGCCCCACTCTCCATGACCATGAACCCATGGTTGAATTTTGATTGCTTACCTTGTCTGCCAATGAGTCAGGTTCAACATCTTGCCATGAAGCAACATTCACCTGTGCAAACTTCACGGTTGCTACAAAGTTCTGTATAAAACCTGTGCAGATGCATACAGTAGCAGTGTTCCTATAACTGTTGTGACTCCGGCCCCCAAACATGTCCACATGGAGGAGAGTGACTCGGGAAGTGAGGGAGAGGAGCCAGCAAGGCCTCCCTCTCCAGGACCCTCCTCTCTGGCACCGCCCCAAGTTCCAGCTGCAGGCCAGGAGGAGGAGCTGACAAGGCCTCCCTCTCCTGCACCCTCCTCCTCCCTGGCAATGTCTCAAGTCCCAGCTGCTGCTGATCAATCCTGGATTGATCTGAGGCAGTGACGAAAAGATAAGCGTGCGCAGCAGAGGAAAAGGTGAGACAGGCTCAGAGATTGCTGAGTCACTGAGCCACACCCCACAGGGTATAAAAGTGGGTGGAGCTGCCATGTGGCCCTTGTGACGGACAAAAAAACTACCAAGGGTGCACTGCAGCTCGGTTGTTGGGGGTGTTAAAGGACTTTGTCAGTGAGTTTTGGCAACAGATCTTGGACACAAGATAATGGACTCAGAACTTGGCAGGCCTTTGTATGGTCACTGCCAAGTATTTCCTCAACTGAAGAAAATCAGATCTGTAGCAAATAAAAAGACTGGGAGACACGCATCTTTGCGTTTGTTCTGTGAAATGGGGAGGGGGAACAGAACAATAACACAATAAAAAGGGTTGGGACTTTAAGTACTTTGTTGCTTTAAGTGCTTTGTTTGTATTTCTGATCTCCCCTATGGGTTCCCTTATCCTTCAGCATGCCATTTGTTGCTTAAATAGCTGCATTGTTTCAAAGCTCTCTCTCCCCCTTGAAATCACGCTCTCAGCCTTGGCCTATTGCATCAGAAACAGGACTGTGAGCATCTGCTGTTTTATTGGCATCTCTCAGTCACTTGCATTTCATAAAATCTGTAAAAAAAAAAAAGCTTTGCCACAGTTTACCCATAATCTGGCAATCAGTTCAGATCATTGCCCTTTGTGAAGCGTAGCATAGTTTATGAAAAGCATAGTAACCTAACATAGAATGAGGTGGGCAGATCATTGTCTGGGATTCACAGAATGAATATTTAACAATAATAAATAATTGCCCTCTAGATTGCAAAATGCTGATATGCAGAGCCAAACAATAAAAGAGTATGGATCTTCATGATACCTTGAGATAATTAATCAAGGACCTCTTCTGAATGACCTTTTCTTCAGAGATTAGAAGAGTGATTTCTGTCCCTCCCAAGAATACTTGCCGGGCAACTATTTTGCCATTATTTAGGCATGAACTGAGAACTACTCTATTTTTTCAAGCTTTTAGCTGTATTTACATTTTAACTGCCAGGCTTAAGAGCACAGTGCTGGTGTGACTGATTGTTGATTTCTTGCTGCTCATTATGCCATCTTATTGTATCTGATTTACATCTACCTTGTGCACGACCATTAATCTTAAAGTTCCAGAAAGGGCTTCAAGAAGTTAATACTGTGGTACAGGCAGAGTTATACAGAGTGGGAAACAAAACCTTTGTCATGTATAATCGGGGGATAGATTTATAAGGAATACTTTGCAATCCTGTGTAATTTTTTTTAGCCTTACCTTGCCTGTTTAACAAAATGAAGTTGTCCCATTACAGGCTAAGCTTCCTGAGGGGCTCCCTTATTGAAAGGAGCATATTCAGTGCCCTCTTCTTGGAAGCATATGAGAAGTGTGTGCATATTTTACACCTCATTTAGAGCAATTGCAGTGCTTTGGAATCCTTATTTGCATTTCTCTCTTTTATACATCCTGGTCCTTTGCTCCCATAGCCATCTCTCTCTCTCTCTCTCTCTCTCTCTCTCTCTCTCTCTCTCTCTCTCTCTCTCTCTGTGTGTGTGTGTGTGTGTGTGTGTGTGTGTGTGTTTACACACACACACACACACACACACACACACCCTGCTCAAATACATGCTTCACGTCTCTCTCAGGGTAATGTTTCTGATGCTTTCACCAGTTAATTACAAAACACATTTCTAAAAATTTCATCAGTTGGTGCTCCAGCTATGTAAATTTATTTTGGAATCTTTAAAGTCCTGAACATTCACTGATCTGGTGATGGGAGGGAGCCTCTTGAGAAGGAATTATGTGTACTGTTCAGAAACAACAGCAAAACACGAGTGAGTTGGGGAGAAAAAAAATGCAGAGGTGAAAAAATACCTTGTGAACTGAAGCTTTCAGAGAGAGAATAGTCTTATGAAGTACTTCTGAAACATTTACATATCACAGTCACATAAAAAAAACTTTAGCTCTCAACCTGCTTCACAATATGCAGCTTTCGATTTTGTATTCTTTAGAATTGTTGGATTAGAATTTCAATCAGCTTGGATAGAGCCAATGGGAATTATAGCCCTATACTTTTGGAGGCCTTCACTTTCAGGAAGACTATCATATATATGACTAATAGAAACATTGTAAAGATTCCTTGCTTTTTCCTAAATTCCTTTTGGTAGGAAGGAAAGGATTCTCTCTTCCTCTTCCCTTCTACTCCCCCTCCCTTCCCCCTTCTCCTCCCCTCCTCCTCCTCCAAGCATTTTTCCACAGGTGCAGAATCCACTTTTTGGATCAATTAATGACATTTCATAGTATCAAATACAATAACCAGGTCCAACCAAATGAACTGCATGGCCACATTAACTGTATATTTTGCTTTAGTCGTCCATGTAGTATTTGCTATCAACGTTAAAGTGATTGGCAGTACAGGCTATGGTGTGGGGTGCTGGTCATAGAATGTGGCCATTCTATCTTCTAAAAAAACCTATCAATTTGAACTAAAATTTTGGATTAAACATAGGTATCACTTTTGAAACAGAAGACTGGAAGTTTTATTCGTTTTAATTATATTTTATACCACCAAGTCAAGGGTATCTTACATCATCCATCAAACTCTAATGCGATTTGTTCCAGCAAAGTAGACATGTTAACTTGGATAAAATTTGAAGTATTATTAGGAATATAAATTCCTATTTAATGAAATTAGAAGGGATCACAAACCACCTCTGTGTATGCTTCCTGATGAGACATTTCACCCTAAAGGAACTAAATTAGATTTACCTCAATTAACCTTATATCCAGAATATAAGCCATTTGACTGAATTTCACTCACTAGTGGTAGTGAAGAAAAATTACTAATCAAGTAGTACAGGAAGTATCTATATATCACTGGCATAAAGAAAAACCTTGTATTCAATCTTTGTCCCATTTATAATAGAAGATAATTAATTTATCTTCTATTGCACTAAGACTAAATTAAAAAGTAAAGGAAATAATGGGCGTCCTTGCTGAATACAATATTGTACCTCCTCATGTCTGCTGTTTGGAATGGCAGAAATCCAAAATCCGCTGATATATGTTTCTCCTGTGCAGTGGTGAAATCCAAATTTTTTTAATATCGGTTCTGTGGGCATGGCTTGGTGGGCGTGGCAGGGAAGGATACTGCAAAATCTCCATTCCCATCCCACTCCAGGGGAAGGATACTGCAAAATTCCCATTCCCACCCCACTTCTGGGGTAAGGATATTGCAAAATCTCTATTCCCACCCCACTCGGGGGCCAGCCAGAAGTGATATTTGCCAGTTCTCCGAACTACTCAAAATTTCCGCTACCGGTTCTCTGAACTGCTCAAAATCTCCGCTACCCATTCTCCAGAACCTGCTGGATTTCACCCCTGCTCCTGTGGCTTGAAGATACTTAAACTCAAACTGTCTCTGAATTTTCCTTTCTCATTTTTCAGATGCTACATTGATATGGGAAGTAATGACACCCCTGGCTTAGAAGAATTCAAATGCAGATTCATAATGAGTCAATTCTTTATTATAATTATTGAACTGTGTACATGATACATTTCTATCAGGAATGTGCATACACACACAAAAACATGTCCAGATGAAGTGCCTTATAATATAGCCAATCCACCATGATACTCAGTAGGCATGAGCTCATATAGTAGCTTAAGTATTTTACACACTGTTTCCCATTAATAAAAGAAATCTCAAAACAGTTTAAAATTGATTTCTTTACAGTCAGCATTTCAGACCAGACTAGATACTAATCACATTCTCACTTTATTTTGGATATTAAAAAATACAAAAGCAGAAAGGAAATGTGAAGTATTTTTATATATTGAATTAGGTTTAGTGTCATTTAATGTATGCAGGTAGATAAGAAAAGATGAGAAAAAACATTCGTACTAAACAAGAGCAAGTCCTAATCATCTAATATATTAGATGATTATTTTTAATTAACCGTTCAATTAAAAACCCCCAGTAAACATAAGAATGTAAAATTAAGTAGCCCACGATTCCAAATGGTCCTTAAAATATGCCTCTTGTTAACAAAATGCTGACATACAGTAGCTGGGGTGTTTTCAGGGGAAAGCTTATCAAAAAGGGCAGGATGTCACAACACAAAGAAAAAGATGGAGTGACAGAAGAAAATATCTAAGTTTGTGTGGCAGTGGGGACAACCACAAGTTAAATATAAGGTGTTATAAGATGCAAAGGGAAGAGCAAGATTGGGTCTACCCCATTTGAAACTGTATTCTGCAGTTGGATGTTTGGTTGTTTGCTCAGTTGACCTGACCTGCTATATCAGATCCCTCCAATCCTTCTCACTCACAGTATGCCTTTGGGGTGGTGTATGTGACCCTAGTCAGGCTGTGGCATCTTAGCTCTCCCTTCCCCAATTCCAACACAGAATGACCATCAATAACCTTAGACGGGAAGAGTTTGCTGGAAGGGTCAGTTTTATGTATATATAAATAACTGGATGTGTACTGTATTTTGGAGAAGTGAGATGTTGGAAGAATTTAAAGGGGAAAGGACAATTGCTATCCTGAGGATATCCTAATTTTGTGATTCAGCAGAATTCCTGGAACTGCATGTAAAAATTTTAAAACAGTTGGTAATGCTTCATTTTCCCCCCATTGATCAGCTGATAGTATGGAACAGAGTGGGAACTGTCTTTTGAGAACTATGGAAACCTGACATTTTTAGCTACATTTTCAGTTAGGTGCGGAGTCCTTGGTGTTTGCTTGCAGACATCTCATTATCCAAATAGGTAACATCTTCAGTGCTGATGAATGTGTGTTAGTTCCCTGTTTATACACAATAGCTTGCTCTGCCAGTGTTAGTGTAAGTTTTCCCCCCTTGAATTTATGAGGAAATGCCTGGAAGCTTGGGAATCTAGCTTGGGAATTCTGGATCCCTAGCTTGGGAATCCAAAAAATGCTAGGGAATTCCTGGAAGCTTTGCATTCAAACAAATCAGACATGTAGAGATGAACTATATTCAAGAGACAATAAAGAAGCTAAGAAGGAAACAAAAAGATCAGAACATATCCTCTCCAGCAACCAAGACATAGATAAGCAGAGACAATCAGGCAGAAGAAATAATCAATAATCAAGGATATATCATCAAAGAGGAAACCATATCTCCACCAAACCTGGAAGAACAGAGCAAACCCCACACGGTCATACACTGATTTTTTAAACTAGCTGGATAAGAAAGGTCTGCAAGCAAACAACCAACTTCAAAGAGCACCTAGGGTTAGCTTTACATCCTGCCTTTATTGTAGAAGCTCAAGAGAGTTTACAAGAGGGTGTGTGTGTGTGTGTGTGTGTGCGTGTGCGCGCGCGCTTTGGTGGTGCAGTGGTTAGAATGCAGTACTGCAGGCTAGTTCTGCTGACTGCCAGCTGACTGCAATTTGGCAGTTTGAATCTCACCAGGCTCAAGACTGACTCAACCTTCCATCCTTCCAAGGTTGGTAAAATGAGGACCCAGATTGTTGGGGGTAACATGATGACTCCGTAAACTGCTTATAGAGGGCTGTAAAGCACTGTGAATTGGTATATAAGTCTAAGTGCTATTGCTATTGCTATTTGTCTGCCTCCCTTTTCATTTCAGAATAGAATAGAATATATATTTTTTATTGGCCAAGTGTGATTGGACACGCAAGGAATTTGTCTTGGTGCATATGCTCTCAGTGTACATAAAAGAAAAGATACATTCATCAAGAATCCTAAGGTTTCTTAATGATAGTCATAGGGTACAAATAAGCAATCAGGAAACAATATCAATATAAATCATAAGGATACAAGCAACAAAGTTACAGACATACAGTCATAAGTGGAAGGAGATTGGTGATTGGAATGATGAGAAAATACAAATAGAATGAGACTATTGCCTTATACACTCTAAGCCGCCCTGAGTCTTCGGAGAAGGGCGGGATATAAATGTAAACAAACAAAAAAAAAGATTAATAGTAGTGCAGATTTAGTAAATAGTTTGACAGTGTTGAGGGAATTGTTTAGCAGAGTGATGGCATTCGGGAAAAAACTGTCCTTGTGTCTAGTTGTTCTGGGTGTGCAGTGCTCTATAGCATCGTTTTGAGGGTAGGAGTTGAAACACTTTATGTCCAGGATGTGAGGGGACTGTAAATATTTTCACAGCCCTCTTTTTGACTCATGCAGTATACAGGTCCTCAGTGGAAGGCAGGTTGGTAGCAATTGTTTTTTCTGCAGTTCTAATTATTCTCTGAAGTCTGTGTCTGTCTTCTTGGGATGCAAAACCAAACCAGACAGTTATACAAATACATCTATCAGTCAGGAACAGAAGGATACAATTTGTCTTCCCATGTGACACAGTTGGAATGGCAACATTTGGCCTTAATAGAAAATAAGCAGTGACATCAGGTTTTTTTTATTTTGTCACAACAGTATACGCAAACATTGACATAAAACAACAACATATACATAAGCAAAAAACATATATATAAGCAAAAGTATGCAATAACTATATTAATTTGATATAAAGAAAGGGAACAATAGGACAGGAACGGTAGGCACTTTTGTGCTCTTATGCACGCTCCTTATAGTCCTCTTAGGAATGGGGTGAGGTCAATAGTAGACAGTTTTTGGTTGAAGTTTTTGGGATTTTGAGAAGAGACTACAAAGTCAGGTAGTGAATTCCAAGCGTTAACAACTCTGTTACAGAAGTCATATTTTCTGCAATCAAGATTGAAGCGGTTAACATTAAGTTTAAATCTATTGTTTGCTCTTGTATTATTGCGATTGAAGCTGAAGTAGTCTTTAACAGGAAGGACATTGCAATAGATGATTCTCTGTGTTAAACACAGGTCTTGTTGGAGTAGGCGGAGTTCTAAGTTTTCTAATCCCAGGATTTCAAGTCTGGTGGTATAAGGTATTTTTTTGTTTTCAGAGGACCGGAGAACTCTTCTTGTAAAATACTTCTGGATGCATTCAATTGTATTAATATCAGAGATGTGGTATGGGTTCCAGATAGATGAGCTATATTCAAGAATAGGTCTAGCAAATATTTTGTATGCTCTGGTTAGTAGTGTAGAGTTTTTGGAAAAGAAGCTGCGTAAAATTAGGTTTACAACTCTTAAAGCCTTTTTTTGCAATGTTGTTGCAGTGGGCTTTGGCACTTAGGTCATTTGGTATGAAAACTCCAAGGTCTTTAACAGGGTGGGGTCATATGTAAGGTAATGTCCATCAAGCCTGTACTTATTGTTAGGGTTCTTTTTCCCAATATGTAAGACTGAGCATTTGCTGGTTGAGATTTGGAGTTGCCAAGTTTTAGACCAATAGGATACAAAGTCAAGGTCTTTTTGAAGGGTTAGGGTTAGGGTTAGGGTTTTAAAAGGCCATACAAATAAAATTTAATTAATTAAAAAAATTAAATTACAGTTCTAAAAGGTCATACAAATTAAAATGTAAAGCTGGAGATAGTTTGGAATTTGTGTTCCTTTTAAAAGATGAAGCATTCCCAGTGCTTTACCCTTCGACACACACAACTGCAAGTTCTAATGTAAATTACTCTGATACTAATTTAAGTAGCTGCCTTTGCTGGAATTTGTGGGCCTGCATACTTTAGACAAGTTGTTTACACAGACTTTGTTGTGGCCTCGTAGTAACATTGAAATACATAATATATGAATGGTACAGAGAACTCCTGGTGGGATCAGTAGCTTCTTATATGCCCCTAATGTGTATGTCAAATAAAAATGCTATGCCTCTGAGCAAAATGGAGGAATAAAAACAATGTTATGGCAGGATACCATCCCACTGGCATGGCTCGTAAAGATCAGTGTGACTAACTCTAAAGAATAGTCACGCTCAATTGTTTGTTTTCATTGCTTAAGTTACTGTTGCACAGGGACAAATATGGGCTGTATTGTTTCTCAGTTCACATTATTCTCTCTGTCAACAGAATGAGGTGCCACAGCATCTCTAGATTTGAATTCTTCCCATTAAACATTCTTCTGAATTCAGTGCATGGACATTTATTTATTTTTTTGCAAAAAGACTGGAAATGTAACTATAGAAGTGTATTTATGCTGAGCCTTTCGCCCCGAGGGTCTCTTGGTTTGTGTTAGGTGTTGCAAAACTGTCAGTTTTCTGGAATCTGACTGAAAAATTTAACTATTGGGTTATGGTCAATCCTGTGGTTTAGTAGGACACGTTTGCCTTCTAAATAGAATCTAAATGGGTTAGTAGGAAGAATGCAAGTTAACTGGGATGTTGATGGGATGCTTCATTTATTTTTCTCTTCAGGAATTTAAGGAAGCAAAATGCGGTCCAAATGTGTGGCCAAGCAATGATGCATTTTCTTCTCACTGAGTCAGGCAGTGAATTTCCGTTATTGAACATGAAACTAGATTTCTCCAGTTCTAGTCCAACACTTTAACTACTACATTGTGCTGACTTTCTATAATCTTTATGCAGCTGTATCCCAAATTATTCTGGAGAACTTTGAATTTGAAACTTGGAAACCTCTGCAACCTGCAACTATCACATAAAGTATTTGTAGTATTTTGGGGTAGGTGACAGAATAGAATTGGGCAATGGGAAAGAATATTATATCATTTTCTGAAATCCATTTCAGGATATGACCGATTCTATCCTAACTCTCCAATTGTGAATGAGGGTATGCAGTAGAAAATTGGTTTCTAATAATTCAAATTTTGTTAGCTAATATTTATATAAATATGGAAATGTATCCCAAGAGGACAGCCAACTAGGAATATACTTTATATTTATATTTATATTTATATTTATATAACCCTTGCTCCCCCACTTGCTCTCTGCTCTCTACCCACCATCTTTTTGGTTATTATATTGATATATTATTCTCATTGTGTTCCTTTGTCATTGTTTATTTTATTGTTTTATTATTTTGCTTCTGTTCTGTTTGCAGTCCTTTCCATTTCTTCCTTTTTATTATTGTAAGCCGCCTAAAGTAGCCCCACAATAAGATAGGCAGAAAATAAATTAACAAATAAATAATAATACTGTATTTATGCCTTTTAATATGTAAACAAGTAGGCAGGAATGATACCCATTATTTAATAAATTGCATGAATATCTTTGCAGATGAAATATTCTGCCTAGGATCTATTTAGAGTGAGGAATGGTCAGTTTCAGAATTTGAAAATGCATGGCTTTGAATCTGGAGTTACCTAAAGTTTCAAGAACCAGACCCCTCTTTTCCTTATTACAGCCAAGCATGCCCCTTTCAGGAGCTTTTTTGTTTGTTTGTGTGTTTGCAATTCAGTTTACGACTCCATATTCAATGCTAAAAGGAATGCTATGGATAGTTATATTTAGAATAAAGAACATAGAATCATAGGGACCTTGGAGGTCTTCTAGTATAACTACTTGCTTCTATCATCTTGGTCAAATGGTTGTTCAATCTATTTTTGAAAATCTCCAGTGATGGAGTATCCACAACTCTGGAGGGCAAGCTAATCCACTGATTAATTGTTCTCATTGCCTAGGCTGGATCGTTCTTTCAATAGCTTCCACCCATTACTTCTTGTCCTGCCCTCAGGTGCTTTGCAGAATAAGTCAATCCCCACTAGTTTGTGACCCAAAGATATTTGGCTTAGGTGGGATATGAAGATCATCACAAAACTACTGTCAGAAATAATACAATGAGTTAATGAAGATAACACCCCTATCCTCCAAAATAAGGCAAATGAAAGGGAGAAAAAAAAGCAAAATAAAATAAAACAAAATAATTAAATTCTGGTCCATAAAATATCTTCCAGCATGCAAATGCCATGGTGGAGTCATTGTATTTAATGAGATTGTTAACTAAGTTCATTTCTGGCCTTCCTTCCTCTTAACTGAGTAGTGTGTGTCTGTTTATATGGTTTTAGTAATGAACTACTTTTTAACAATGCAGTGGAGTGGATTTTAAAAAGTGGAGGAATAAATTTCCAATTATTGGGAGCATAAACCTGTCATGGGAAAAGTTTGTCTAAGATACTGATTCTCAAACATTCAGAGGATCTCTTTACATTCATAAAAATGAGAGAGGATCCCAAAGATACTTAGTTTATGTTGATGGCATATATCAATATTTACTGTTTCAGAAATTAAAACTGAGAAATGCTAACATGTTTATTTGATTTTGCAGAACCCCTGAAAAGGTCTCAGGGAGCCCCTGGGGGCTCCAGGGCCGTACTTTGAGAACTGCTGCTCTAAGCTACTCATTTTCAGTCTAAAACCAGTTGTGCATAATCAGTGGATGGTTTATTTAGCTGATGTCTACTTCTTTCTTTGGGGTAAGATGTATGGCTTCCTAGGCAGACTTTGGTGTTAAAAGATAGCACTTAATTTAACTGGTGAAATTATTGGTTTCTCTCAACCTGAAAATATGGGGTGTCTCAGGGGCTCCTTTTGGTTATTTCCTTTGTAAGTTATATAAACACCTAATAATGTCTGCTGTCCTTCTAATGAAATGATCAAAACCAGAAAACCTATAAATTGAAGGCATGAGAGTTCTTCAACATTGTTGGTGGATCTCAAAGGTGGAGAAAAGATTCACTTAGAATGCTTAGAAACTGAGAGACGCCTGAATATAGCCATGCTAATTTAACCAATATTGTCTAAATCAAGTAAACCAGATAAAATTTATATTAATGCAAAACCAATAATAATGAAAAACACATACACACACCAACACCAACACACTCATTCTCTTCCAAACACACACAATCTACCAGGTATAAGGCATGAAGGAAATATACTGTTGAAGAATACATCATAAATAAAATCTGTTAATCCCCATTGCTTCGCTATGTTAAAAGTCCTTTAATGTATAAAGAAAGTGCTGTATTCTACTCTCAATGTAATCTGTTATGGCAATCTGAGTTACTTAATCCTTCTTAACACTCAGTTCTTGTCTCCAAATGTGACTTCAGGTATGATGCTTAGTGTATAGCAGCACTGCACATTGCATGACAGAGAAATGCATGCACAGGCACAGATTTTGTCAGTTCCACATTTTTATGCAATTTGGAAGAGAGGGAACAGATGGTCCTTAACTTGGTTGTCAGGTGAAGAAAACATATACAGAAAAACTCCTGCAAAAAAGGGGAATTATTCTGCATAAATCCTGTGTAATTGTCTAATATTGTTATAATACATTTAAAGCTATTTTTTTCTAGTCATTTTACTAAATGAACCCAACTAACTCAGCTTGTCATATTTGCTAGATTGAGCACACCTAATAGACAGGATTCTAAAAGCTGGGTCACAGTTTCCTCCTTGGACCAGCTTGTGAGGATTACAGGATGAACTGAAATGGGAGAAACCCACATTGTGGGGCAATGAACTACAACAGCCATCAGCATTTCTGAAGGACTGCTGATGATGGGAGAGCAATTTTAAAGACCAATGCTTTTAGATCAGGTTCTCTGTGTTGTCCTAGGGCATATCATTGTGTGTGACAGAACATAAATGGTATGGGCTCGGTGCTATGCTCCATGCTGTTAAAAGTCTTTTTGTATCATTAAGGAACTCATTTCTGATTTCGTCTACTTATTATGTCTTTCTATGCACAGTATGATCAGTTCTACATGTTCCATAGATTCACAGAATTCTACAGTGGTGAAAGACAAATATTTTTGGAAGACAATGTTATAATGGCTGACTACTTTAGAAATATGATTGATCAACTTTTTAAAATAGTTGCTCAATTGGAACAATAATGGTATGGAACAACAATGGAGCCCAGTAACATTAGCTGATGTTCTTGGTGAATTGACTGTGGTCCAAGGACAGGATATAAAAATGCAGCTCAGAAGTCACATACAGACCACTCACAACTGTTCTGCATTCCCCAGTTCTCTCAGGAACCAAATGTCCAGCCCTTTCTTGTGTTTGAAGGAGGGTGTCGAGCACAGCTCTGGCTCGACACATGATGCTACAGGGGTCTGGAACATGGGAGCAGCCCCTAATCAAAGATCCAAAAGGATGACTTATCAAAGACTTGTTCGAGGGGTGTGGGGATCTGCATTTGGGAAACATGAGAAGGGGAACAACACACTGGCGGCCGGGAATAGAGGGAGATATGGGCTGGGCATCACAAAGAGCTGCTTTACTTCCGGGATTTGGCAAATGATGTGGCAGCTGAGGCTGTCAGGCGAGGAGGGACAGAGCGGCCAGGCGTCCAATCAACTGATGTTCAGCCATTGGGCAGGGTATAAGCAGCACGGGACATTTAAAAGGGGCTGAGAGGCAGAAGCTCTCAGCACTGACTTTATACAGAAAGACCTCGACTATTACTGAGACCCGGTTTGTAGCAGACGCAATAAATGAAGTCACGGGTGGAAAAGAAAACCAAGTTGGCTTGTTTCAGGGGTGAATGCTTCCGGTTCGGACCTGCTCGGGCGATCCAGTAGCAATGGTGGCTGATGGTTCAGAGGACTGGTAGCAAAAATCCCTGGCCCTGCCCCCCTGCCTCTGCTGAGCCACACCATCAGCAGAGGGTTCTTTTTTTATTTTTAAAAACAGGTTTTTCTTCAGCCGAAACATGCCTTTAAAAGTAAAAAAAAGCCTTTGAGGATCCCGCCCCTCGGCTGAGATCAGCAGAGCCTTTAAACTTTAAAAAAAATTTTTTTTAAAGACTCCTCTGGCAATCTCACCTGAGTTCCTCATCAGCAGAACCTTAAAAAACATGTAGGAAACCTCCTTTTAAGAGATTCTAAGGCACTTAGCTGATTACTGATCAAACGCATGGCTTTTTCCCCAGCACGAAAGGCCCAATTTCACTTTCAGCAGAATCAGTTGCTTAGCTAATCTATTTCATCACTGAGCAACTAATGCTGGCTGGCTTTGCTGGCTGAGGAACTCTGGGATTTGAAGTCCACAATAAAATAAAATAAAATAAAATAATAAAATAAAATATTTGTGCAGCTTTCTGAGATTTGGTGTGTTTCTGCAGTGTTTCACTCTAACTACACAAACACACCAAATCTCAGAAAGCTGTATGTGGTATTTTGTGTGTGTGTGTGTGTGTGTGTGTGTGTGTCAGTTGTGTTGTGTTGTGTTGTGTTGTGTGTGTGTAAAGTGTGAGAGTTGGTTTTTGGTACCTTTTATTGTTTTTTATACTTTGTTTATTATTTTATTATTTATTTTATATTTATATTGATATTGATATATTGACCATCATTTGTGTTGTAAATGTTGTACCTTGATGAAGGTATCTTTTCTTTTATGTACACTGAGAGCATATGCACCAAGACAAATTCCTTGTGTGTCCAATCATACTTGGCCAATAAAAAATTCTATTCTATTCTATTGTTATTGGCCACGCCCACCCAGTCATCTGACCACCAAGCCACATCCACCAATTAAGCCACGCCCACAGAACCAGTAGGGAAAATGTTTAGATTTCACCTCTGGCCTGTTTCTTCTCAGGGCGTTTGATACAACTGTGGCTGAGCTAGCCAAGAGAGGGTTTTTTTGCGGGGGGCGGGAGAGGGAGGAAGATACCTTCAAAAAATTGATCCCAGCCCTATTCATTGTTGGAAACTACTACTCAATATGCCAGAATATTTCAAGAATGTTCCTTGGGTTTAAGGGAAATTGGAAACTCCTGTCCTACAATAAGATCCAAAATAGGTCTTCAGGATTTATTTGGTAGATAAGTCAAAGATTCCTGGACAGCCAAGAATTTATCTGCTGCCAGAGGGAAGGTGGTATTTGGACCTCTGGGCCCAATGGTAAGCTTTGGAATTGAAGAAATGGGCAGCTAATTGTATCACTTACCTGAAAAGGCATTGTGAATTAATTTTTGTATGATCTTATCTACATTTCCATTTCAGATTTTGAATTGCCTGTGTAACGATGGGGCCACTTTGTGAAAGGCAGGTGGTTGATTTAGTGGAGAAAAGTAAGACAAAAAAGGATGTTGTACCCTGAGTGCACAGGTAGAAGGTTAAGGGACTCCAAGGCACATTTATTCTAAAATGAAGGGAACGAGCCAACTGCAAACATGCAAATCTGTCTGATCCTGACTGGATGCAATCAGCCACAATCATGAAATCCACTTAGCTGGATGAGGATTCCAGCTACTTCTTTTTAATTAGGCTGTTATCATATCCCATTTAATCCTCAAATCAATTCCTGTATTTAAAATTAAGATGCTATGCCAATTATGTAAAATTAAGTTTTATCAGTAAAGTAAATAAACACCGAAGCATGCCAGTTAGGGTAATATAATTAAAACTGAAACATGATATGTCTCTCGTATCTTGCATTGGTGATGATGTGATTACCTGGGTATTGAAAAAAATATTTGCATCCCTTTGGCTAGAAATTAATACATGCTGGTTTTTAGCTAATAGTTACTCTGCACTTTTAACATGATGATATTTAGCCCAGATGTCCCAAGGTAGACAGAATTAATTAACCATTATTAGATAAAATGCAAGCTGAATTCCTAAACCTCATCATTCCAGATGTGTCAGTGTTTCTATTACCAGAATTTCAAACTACCGTATTTGAAGTTGGCCAAGACGATTAGTAATTTTGACAGATGTAGTCCAAACATAGAATCATAGGGCTAAGCTATTTGGAAGACACCAGAAATGAGAAAGCTAGGCTATATTTCTGTTATTTATTATGAAGATTGGTGGCCTAGTCAAACAGATGTTTAGACTGTATTTGGCATTTTTGTCCACTTATTGAGTTCTTCCCAAGGACCTGGGATAGGAAGATATTCTGTAATAATATTAAAAGTATTATTGCAGGACGGTTTTACTGTTTCAAGTAAAGCTTTTGTAATTGATAGATGGTGATTTTTGTTGATGCTATTGGTGTTCAAGTAGTGCTCCAAATGTTCTGGAATTGCACCCTATTTCTACTAATATTATGCTTTCTTTTAAGGATTCAAGCTGTTGCGAATAAAGTTGCCTTTTGCAATTGACAGATGGTGAATTTGTCAATGACATTATTATTATTGAGAAAGTTAGGCTATGTTATTGTTATTGTTGTTGTTATTGTTATACACAATACACAGTGAAATCACACTGCAAGTTATTTAGGTTGTGTTGGCGTTCATTTGTATGGACTTCTTCCCTAAAACCTAAAGTGTCATAATACCCAGATAGTCCTTGACCCATGACCACAATTGAGACTATAATTATGATTTTAAGTCATGGTGGTCATTGAGCAAGACATCAATATGACCACCTTGCTTAATGATCACAATCCTGGCTTTCTCCCTTGTGATTGTTAAGTGACTGCACAAGTTGTTAAGTGAAGCACGGAGTCCCTCAGTGATGGGGAAGTCCCTGAGAGACCTGATGCAGACCAAGGGCCACATTGCAGCACCTCCACAGCTCACATATGCCATGCCCTGAGCTCCCACAGCCTCTCCCACTCCCTGAGGCACCTCTTACACAGTTTCTCACCCCACCCTGCAGCTTCCCCCTCCCACCTATCCACCCCTATCATCCAACCTCGCTGGATCCCTTGGGCCTATCTCCCATCTCTCTGGGTCCCTCAGGTCTTGAGCCTCCTCTCACCATCATGCTTTGCTTCATTTACCTTTTCTCAAGATCACTGTTCCTAAGAGAACCAGCTAACCCAGTGCACAGCCTTCCCATATAGAAACTATGTGGTACCACCCCTTATTTTGGAAGGGATCTCAGACTCTGAGAATTCTGTAGTTGATAATAAGAGATCATTACTTATGTACCAGCCTGCCAGATGTCCAGCAACATCTTTATTGGACCTACATTCTTAGTGGAATTCCCCAGACTTATGGTACCAGTGGACTTCAACCTGCTATCCTTGGCATGATCTCAGAGGCAATTTGGCTGTCCATGGCCACCATGGACCTGACTCAAGTTTTCTTTAGTCAAAGTCACTCCATGAACCACAGATTAGATTTGGTTTTTCATTTGGAACAATGGCAACATGATCTGGAGGTTGGGGACATTTTTCATCAGTTCCTTTCTTGTTGGCTTTGGAGTTCAGTGACTTTGCATCCACTCCTTGGTGGAGAAGACACCATTGTCTGCCACGTGTTTGCTAGTTTTTTTCTTTTTCCTGATCTGTTTGGTGGCCACTTTTTTCAATTAAGATGTAATTTCAGTGTTAGGTTGTCTATGCCAGGGGTCTCCAACCTTGGTCCGTCCCAGAGTTGAAGTCCACAAGTCTTAAAGGGACCAAAGTTGGAGACCCCTGGTCTATGCGAAAAGCATAGTGAAATCTATGAAATCAATGCCTAACCATTGCTTGCAAATAAACTGCTGAAATTCAGAAGCCCTTTCCCTCAGTGAGAGCACATATAGCCTCCTAGCCCCTCCTGTAGCCTTCTGATTTCCCAGTACCCAAGCCAAGCTCATTTCCAATCCTTCAGGTTTAACCTTCTCTAAAATAACTGCAGCTACCAATTCCTTCCTAAGAGAACTACACTGTTCCTAATGTTTATTGTCACTATTACTGTTGCAGAGGTCTCTTTCTCCGAACAAGGGAAGGGAAATAGAATATTAAGATTGCCAACACAATACTATTGGTACAGCTCTACTTTTCAAGGCTTCTGGCTTCCTGTTTGCTGCTTTTTTATTCTTAATATCTTCCGGTTCAGTGTAACAGCTGTATTATTAATGAACTTCTCCTTTTATTGCTTTATTGGGTCCTGTTTTCTACATGAGAATTATCCATGGAAGAATCATTAATTCCCTTCCATTATTTGTAATTTTCTTTTTAATTGTGAAATAGTGCTGTGTTAGTCTTCCTGCCTGAGGTGGGAGGGAAACAAGCAGTTAATTAGAATTCATGTGCATTATGGTTGCATTCCACAATTTCCTCTGTCTGGTACATTGAAGATTATGATGTAAAACAAATATATTTAATAAATGCCAGTTCATTGCAACACAGCATGCCTTTCTATAAAACAGAAGGCTTGCCTTCTTTTCTACAAATTCATCATTAAACATTTTTGCATAGAGATATAAATGGAACTCATTAGTTTGTCAACACTCAATGGCTGCTCAGTGTGTAAGAAGCCATCCAGCCTATTATTGATGGTATTTTAATGGATTGCATAATTAAGGAGAAATAGTTGCACTTTTATTAAGATCACTTGGGCAGGATTTTAATAAACATGCCACTGCGAATGTAGCAGGTAAATAAGATATCCCCTTTTTCATAATAATATTTATATTAATTTTTCCTTTTATCTCATTTTACAGGGTTATTAGCAATAATAACATAGGTAGAAATAACACAATGTATTTCTCTTCTAAAATGAAAGCTTTCAGATATACCATTCAGAGCTAGTCTTTCATGGAAAGAGTTTGATGCATTATATAGCTTGGTATCTACTCTGTTGCAAGGATGTTCTATTTCCATGATGGTTTCTGTGAATAAACAACAATCTACAGAGCTAACCCCCTCAACTTGGGATTTTAGGAACCCTAATCCTGCTGCAGCAAAATCATGAAACTGCATCTCACTTACTTTGACCATGTCATGTGGGGGGAATTCACTGGAGAAAGCAATTGTGTTTAGAAGAGTTAGTGATAAAAGGAAATCAGGCTGTCAAAGAACATGGTGGCTGGACATCATCAAAGCTGAAAACAGCCAGAGCATTGAAAAAGCCAATGAAGTAGTACAAGATTGGAAGATGTGGAGAGACCTGGCCCAAAAAATCACCAAGAGTCAGACTCAACTGAATGGATAGCATCATCATCAATCCTGCTTCAGAAGAATGGTATTTTCTTTTTCAAGATACTTTATGTTTAAATGGACACTAGACAGTTGTTCACCTGGGTTTTAATCTTGTTTCTTGGAGTGAGTTCTTTGGCATCCTGTGATTCTCTTTTCATCATCAATGTCTTTATCTGCTGTTTTCTTGCTTTCGTTCTTAACCTCTTTATCCAATTTAATATGTTCTGACACTATTTCTCATTTTCTATCAAGATTAAATGATACACACATCATTTTAATCATCTCAATTAGTTCCGGCCGCATTTTGATATTGAGGTTTGTTTTTAACTCCAACTTACAGTTTTATTATTTTCCACCTCCTTTGGTTGTCAAGATCAAACAACTTAAAAAGACAAAAACAAATCCTCCTTCAAACTTCTCATGGCTCTTGTAGCTCAAGGGCACTATAAATTTTTCCAGATTTCAAATTGTTCTCTATAGTGCTTTTTTTCCACCAGCAGAAGTGTCCAATCCACAAGTTTCAAATCAACAAAGTCACAAAATATCCAATTTGTATATTAACTCCGCTTATCAAATGTTTTTCAAGTTTCTTCTTTCTCTTCTTAATTTTATATATACCAAATTTCAGTTTAAAATCCAATTTCAAATCCAACTGAAAAATTTCCTTTACAAGGCTTTTCTATTTTGAATTTTTCTTTGTTCTTCCTTCAAAGTTCAAAACTTTTAAGATTATATCCAATATTGTTCAGAAACTATTTTCTTTCGGGTTTCTTTTTCTTATAATAATTTTAATATCTCGAAATCTAATTACCAATGCAAATATCAAGCTCCATTCTGGGCTTTAGAGCTTTAACTTCCATTTTGTTCTTCTCCCTTTATTAACATTCCCCAACGCCAATTAGCTGCTATTTCCTCACTGGGACATCTTTTAGATTTTTAAAAAATACTTCTTTTTTACCTGTGAGTTGGCCAATCACTCACCCGGTACCAATACTCTGTCCAAAACACCGCACCTGCACAAATCTTATTCCAGTTGCCCCAGCTTCATGACAGTCGTAATGGCTGCTGCCCCTGCCACTGGATTGAAGAGCTTTCTCCGACCTCCGAGGAACTTGCCTGTACCTCTTTGTCATCTGAGGTGCCTCTCCTTCTTCTCTATCCCTACAAGATGGATCTGGTCCAAAGACCCCCCGACAGCGGTTTGTCTGGCTGGTTTTTCGCAAGGCTCATTAGAGCCTGCTATTTTCCAGCCAAATCTCGCCGTGACGCTTCAAATCCCCCTCTCCCGATGCCCAAACTTCTACAGAGGAGCTTGTTTTCATTGAATTTAGGTTATTCTTAGAATGGTTCCTTTCCTGGTTTTTTGATATATGATTTTTCTTTCATTTGATCATATCAGAGATTATGACCAAACTCAGTGATGGATTTGAATTTAGCTCAGGTCATACATTCTACCCTTTGATGTTGGTTTATCTCTCATAAGTATCTTTGAGAATGCTATCCTCCATCCTGGAAAACTTGATATTCGACAGAAGTCAAATATTTACAAACAAGGGGCAATATGTGTGTGTGTCTATATTTGCAATGTCAAGAGACTCTCTTGGTTCATTACTACTAAGGAATATTTCTTTCTTTTCTGTGACCAGTTTTTTTTTTTGAGCAACTGGAAAAGATATTTAGAAATTAATCTAAATATATGTAGTCCTTGTTTAGCAACCACAATTGGAACCAGAACTCAGTCAGCAAAGTCATTGCTAAGTGAAACGGCAACTGTGCTTTTGATCTTACTTTGGCGTTCCTTTGCTGTACAGACCTGTGAAGGTCTTAAATGTGAGGATTGGTTGTAAATTTACTTTCCTATCGTTGTTTGTAACTGTGAACAGTTGCTAAATGAGGAAGCTGCTAAACGAGGATACTACTATATATTATATGTTAACCGGAAAACTTTCTGAAAATCAAGGAGGAAGGAAGGAAATATTCCTTGGACCTCAGGGACCACCAAATTAATAATTTTAAATTTTGCAGACTCCTGGGGTGGGGGGGAGGCTCAGCCATCTTTTGGGCCTACCTCTCTTCTTCTGCCTCCAGGTGAGTAGGCCTGAGAGAAAGCGCCTGGTCCAGGCACACAGCCTGGAAACCTCTTTTGTGTTCCTTCTCACAAGAAGCTTGGTCAATCTGAGTGAAAGAAAACAAAGACAGGCAGACTGACAGTGGCTTGCTGACGTTAGTGGGAAAGTCAATCCCATATTCCAGAGCTGTAGTAGTCACAGGACTGGCCCTTTGGTCATCCTGAAGCAGCTCCTCCACCTGGATGCACCAGTTGGTGACATATTTTCATTGAAGGCCATGGACCTGACTCAAGTAGTTAACGGCCCTACTTACATCGGGGGAGGCACACTGGATCTGATTTTTGTCTCTGAGCAGTGGTTGAATGATCTGGAAGGAGATTTAGTCATCGAGCCTTTGTCATGGTCAGATCATTCTCTTCTTTGTCTGGACTTTCGGACCACTACTCAACACTGCAGGGAGACGGGGCCAATGTGTTGGTTCCGTCCCAGGCGCCTGATGGACTCGGAGAGGTTCCTGACGGAGCTTGGGCCAATCCCTGAGGATCTAGCCCATGGCATGGCCGAAGAGCTTGTCGCGGCCTGGGAACGGACTGCGGCTGGGGCTTTGGACTGTGTCGTGCCTTTGTGGCCTCTGACCCGGCGCAGAGCTCAACCATCTCCTTGGTTTTCCGAGGAGCTGACGGAGATGAAGTGCCGGAAAACGCCTAGAGAGTACCTGGAGATCCAGCCATCTGGAAGCTGACCGAACACTGGTTAGGTCATATATTCAGACCTACCTAGTGGCATTGAGGGAGGCCAAGCGTTCTTATGTTTCCTCCCTTATTGCATTGGCAGATAACCACCCGGCCGCCCTGTTTTGGGTGACCCGCTCTCTCCTGCAGCAGGAGGTGCAGGATGACCCCCTGCAGGGGCGTGCCGAGGATTTTAGTGTGTATCTGCATGATAAAATCGCTCAGCTTCGGGACGGGTTGGATCAAAATTGGGTAGATTCAGGTGAGACGTCGGAGACTCATCTTGTTGAGACCGTTTGGGATGAGTTTGATCCTGTGGCTCCTGAGGACATGGACAGGTTGCTGGGAAGACTGAATGCCACCACATGTTTACTGGACCCGTGTCCCTCCTGGTTGGTGCTGGCCACACAGGAGGTGACACGAGGCTGGCTCCAGGGAATTATTAATGCTTCTTTGTTGGAGGGTGTTGTTCCTACCGCCTTGAAAGAGGCAGTGGTGAGACCCCTCCTCAAGAAACCTTCCCTGGATCCAACTGTTTTAGGAAATTACTGTCCCGTCTCCAACCTTAGCTTTGTGGTGAAGGTTGTAGAGAGTGTGGTAGCACGTCAGTTACCCCAGTACCTGGATGAAACTGTCTATCTGGACCCGTTCCAGTCTGGCTTTCGGCCTGGGTACAGCACAGAGACAGCTTTGGTCACATTGGTTGATGATCTCTGGAGGGCTCGGGACAGGGGTTATTCCTCTGCCCTGGTCCTGTTAGACCTCTCAGCGGCTTTTGATACCATCGACCATGGTATCCTGCTGCGCCAGTTGGGGAGCTTGGGAGTGGGAGGCACCGTTTATCGGTGGTTCTCCTCCTATCTCTCTGACCGGTTGCAGACGGTGTTGGCAGGGGGGCAGAGATTGACCGCGAGGCACCTCATGTATGGGGTGCCGCAGGGGTTGATTCTCTCGCCTCTCCTGTTCAACATCTATATGAAGCTGCTGGGTGAGATCATCAGTGGTTTTGGGGTGAGTTACCATCTGTACGCTGATGATACGCAGCTGTATTTTTCCACCCCAGGCCACCCCAACAAAGCTGTCGAAGTGCTGTCCCAGTGTTTGGAAGCTGTGCGGGTCTGGATGGGGAGAAACAGGCTCAAGCTCAACCCCTCCAAGACGGAGTGGCTGTGGATGCCAGCATCCCGGTACAGTCAGCTGCAACCACGGCTGACTGTCGGGGGCGAGTCATTGGCCCCGATGGAGAGGGTGCGCAACTTAGGTGTTCTCCTGGATGGACGGTTGTCTTTTGAAGAACACTTGACGACCGTCTCCAGGAGAGCTTTTTATCAGGTATGCCTGATCCGCCAGTTGCGCCCCTTTCTAGACCGGGATTCCTTATGCACATGCTCTTGTTACCTCTCGCCTGGACTACTGCAATGCTCTCTACATGGGGCTCTCCTTGAAGAGCACCCAGAGGCTCCAGTTGGATCAGAATGTAGCTGCACGGGTGATAGAGGGAGCCGCTCGTGGCTCCCATATAACACCACTCCTGTGCAAGCTGCACTGGCTACCTGTGGTTTTCCGGGTGCACTTCAAGGTGCTGGTTATCACCTTTAAAGCACTCCATGGCTTAGGACCGGGTTACTTATGGGACCGCCTACAGCCACCGTTTGCCTCCCACTGACCCACTGACCCTCTCACAGGGAGGGACTCCTCAGGGTGTTGTCAGCCAAACAATGTCGGCTGGCGGCCCCCAGGGGAAGGGCCTTCTCTGTGGGGGCTCCTACCCTATGGAACGAACTTCCCCCGGGACTTCGACAACTTCCTGACCTTCGGACCTTCCGCCGCGAGCTGAAGACATACCTATTTATTCACGCAGGACTGGCATAGAATTTTTTAGAATTTTATTATTGGGTTTTAAATTTTAAATGGTTTAATTGGGGCCAATTTGAATAAGTTTTTTAATTATTGTTTTACTTGTATTGTATTCATTCATTGTTGTTTTTATCTGGCTGTGAACCGCCCTGAGTCCTTCGGGAGAAGGGCAGTATAAAAATTAAATTATTATTATTATTATTATTATTATTATTATTATTATTATTATTATTATTATTATTATTATTATTATTATTATTATTATTATTATTAGAAAAATGAAAATTTTCAAAGGAAAAGGGTAGGTAGGTAGGTAGGAAATCTACAGTGGCAACTGAAGCAGTGGAAAGGCTTTGTGACAAGAGTATTTTTGAATTCCACAGCTTGTGCTTTGCATTCTTAATGTCAGTAATTGTCAGAATGTAATGCTAGCAGTGCTGTATCACTTTCAGAGTTAAATTCAAAGCAGCTCAACATTTATCAGAGAGCTGCAGTGAAGAAGGTATACACCCTCTGCCATGCACAAAGAAAACTTATAGGAAGGTTTGGTTTTGTTTTTTTTTAAAAACAAATTGCTGTAATAATTCCTGGCTTAGGAACAACAAAAATGCCCACTCCAGGTTTATTATGGCAGACATTTATTCTGCTAAAGGAAATATGAGTCAAATGTATAGTACCCTAGTGAATATTTCTCATGACACAATTGACCACCTGCCACAGGATACTATGTAGGCACTCAATAATTAGACTTATTCCACAACAAGAGTCTTATTCTGCCTTATATCTGCCAACTTTATTAGGGTGTTAGAGAGAGAGAAAGAGAGGGGAAAAAATCCTACTAAAATATTTTTATGTGAACCATATTTAACTAATTGGAATAATATATAGCTGCAACTTTGCTTCCCCCACCCCTATTCCTGTCCTTAAGGCATTTTTACAGAGCCACCTATTTTGATGCAAAAATACCTCCAGAGTCATAAAGGAGACTACTGATATTTAATAATACAATTTGGTAATGCTAAATGCCAGTTTTTCATTTATGTTGCCTTACTGGTATAATCTAGCAAAGCTATGTGTCAAAGTCCCAATTGATGAACCCAACCAAGCAAGCAGACTTGAAACTTTCGAGTCTCTTTCTACTACACTTTATTGGATACATCATATTGGCATGAATCGAAGTAAAACCAACTCTAATTAATCCCTGTGGTTTTTGCATAGTTAAATAATCAAATTCCCCTCTCCTCATTAGTTTGAGTCACGTTGTCCAATTAGCAGTCCCAGTATTGTTTTAGCAACAGGCTGGGCCATAATAACCCGGATAGCTGAACGATCTTGGTTCCCATAGAACTGGATTCTTGTTGTTGTCTGCTGTCTGAAACCAGCATCCCACAGGTGGTTCCCCTCACTGCCAGTTTGTGTGGCAACTGAGAAGCGGGAACCATTGAAATCAGCACAATTCCGCTTTGAAATTGACACTTGTATATGTGCATATGTATTATGTAAGATATACAGGTAACAATAACTTATTCAGTGATCATTAGAAGTTATGATAGTGCTGAACAAGTGATACTTATTACCAGTTCTCAAAATTCCAGCTGTTGCGGCATCTCCATGGTCATATGAGCATGATTCAGTTGCTTGGCGACCAGATCTCAGTCTTGGTGTTGCAGTGTCCTGCAGTCAGGCGATTGCCATTTGTGACCTTTAGCGGCTTCCCAGAAGCAAAGTCAATGGGGAAGCTGGCAGGAAGTCACACATGGCTGACTTCATGATGTTGTCCTTAATGACAGAGCAGAATTTGCTTAACAATGGCTGGAATTTGCATCACAGTCATGTGACCTCCCGCTCTATGATCATGTCACTTAGCTATGAAAATTCCAGTCCCAAATTTTGATTTTTTACTGAGGGCTGCCGATATTATGTATATTCTTATTTAGTGATGTGTAGGCAGTTAAAGATACTGAGCCTGTCAGCTGGAAACCTAACAGCCTGGGTTCGAGACTCAAGTGTCGCACAGCAGAGTGAGCTCATGTTCCTGCCCTCCTAGCAGTTTGAAAGCATGCACATACAAGTAGATTAATAGGTACCATTTTGGTGGGAAGGTAACAGCATTCTCTGAGCCTTTGGTGTATAGCCATGTTGGTCACATGACCGCAGAAATTGTCATTGGCCAATGCTGGCTTCCTCAGCCAAGAAACAGAGATGAGCAATGCACCCTAGAGTCAGACATGACTGGAAAGGGAAACCTTTTCCTTTACTGCTAGGTGAGCTAAATGACTTTTGTGCACAGAGATTATGCCATGATTTTGTAACCAAGAGCAGTTTTTGGCTGGTGGAAATCAAATTTCTGAGGAAGAAATGGCAAGTTGAAGATGGTGCCACAGAAAGCAGAGCTGTTGATCACAGAAGAGGAATAGGTTTTACAGTAAGGTCAAGACTGATTTGGTAAGGTCAAGACTGATTTGAAAGTAGATTTAAAAATGAAAGGCTACAAGAATAACATGGAAAAAAGATGTTACACTGAACATACAAAAGGATTCAGCTTATATATAATAATTATACGTATATAAACCTGAGTTTATATTATACCCAGCACATTTCAGCTTTTTTTAGAGAGTGCTACAATCCAAAATTAATTTTACAACATTTGCCTTTTATTTGAAAAATAACTCCAGGATACATTTTGTTATTATTTGGAAGTAATAGAAAGATTCCTGGGTAACACCAGATAAAAAGATGTGCCATTCTACAAATTAGCTCTTATTTTGTTATTAAAAATTCAAGGATGGATTAATCCTACCATTCAGATAGAAACCGGTGACAGCCTAGCAGAGAAGTGCAGGGACTGTTTTGAATTTTGTTTTGAAAAACATCTCTCCCATTGCAAATAGTTCATATTGGTAGGTGACGTGAGCATTAAGTTTGTGTCAGACAGCCAAGCTTTGTTGGCTGCAGTAATCTTGGTTCCCTTAGCAGCCCCCCTACCCAATTTTGCCTCGTTTCTGTTTGGGATAAAGCCTGAATTATAAACAATGATTATGATTTGATCTGAAACAATAAACAGTTTAAAAAGAAGCGGGGGGAGTCCATTGGGAACCTTACAGGGGAAAACAGAGACATCAAGGCAATAGGGACACTGCTAACTTTCATATTTTATTTTATTTTTATTTATTTATTTATTTTGTCGAATACATATTAGATAGTATATATAAGTATAAGCATGAATTGAATACATAAAATAAATACAATTAAAGGGAACATTAGGACAGGGACAGTAGCATGCTGGTGCTCTTACGCACATCCCTTAGAGACCTCTTAGGAATGGGGTGAGATCAACAGTAGACAATCTAAAGGTAATGTTATGGGGGTTTGGGGATGAAACCACAGACTCTGGTAGTGCATTCAAGGCATTGACAACTCTGTTACTAAAGTCATATTTTCTGCAATCGAGTTTGGTGCGGTTCACTTTAAGTTTGTATCTATTGTGTGCTCTTGTATTGTTGTGGTTGAAGCTGAAGTAGTCATTGACAGGTAGGACATTGTAGCAGATGATTTTATGAGCTATGCTCAGGTCATACCGAAGGCGGCGTAGTTCTAAATTTTCTAAACCCAGAATTTCATGTCTGGTGGCATAAAGTATTTTGTTGCAAGCAGAGGAGTGGATTGGTAATTGATATGAAACTTTGCTACAAAGTTGATTTGGACATTCTGCCACCTTTGAAACTTGAAATTCTGTTTTGGATCCTACACCAGAAAGGAGAAAGCCCATCCTGCTGGCTTTTCAGATGCAAGCACGTTCCCAGGGATCGGGATTGGGGTTGCTATATATATTGAATAAGCAAGCAAGGTGTAAAGTAATAGCATTTCTTCAGAAGATGACAGCTTCACTTCCACAGAAAGGGTTAAATCTCTTACATGCCAAATAACCTTGATGCAGCTACTACCCAACAGTAATAAAATCTATGGTAGATAAATGAAAGGCAGTTACATGTTGTCTGTTTGTCTAATTTAGACAAAAGAGAAACGTGATATTCCTTTTCCTTTTATAGTTCAGGTATCTTAAAAGAAACCTATCTGCTAACCAGATATAATTTGGAGAGACAGCAAGAGGTGATACCCTTTGGCTCACTGGTATTTCAACATAGTCATATCATTTTTCAGCTGCCGGAATGAATTTAAATCATATGGTTTAACTGAAGCCCCCCAGAAACAGCTATTGGATGGTTCAGAATACTCACTTTTCCGCATAACCTTAGGCTGTGTTACATCTTCCTTTCCCTCTTCTCTCTCTCCATTTTTTTCTGTTTTACCTTTCCAGTCCTTTTGATTCAAAGTCACGCAAGCAGGATAGCGTGTAACAAAGCATGAGTGAATATAAATTGACCCGTCTTCAGCAATTTGTTTTTGACACACACAACAGTAGATGATTCCTAAAAAAGGTAAGCTGCCATGCTACTGGATTCTATTGAACAAAATATAATAACTGCCCTTAATAAATTATGGCCTTAATAAATTATGGACCAGAACAGAGTGATTTACAGGCTCAGATCACAAGATTGGTCACAAAGGCCATTTTATTGGTCTGGGATTACTGTTGGTGTATATTGTTATATTGTTAAAAATTATTTCCTCCTACTGCCCCCCTCCCCACTTGTGACTTGTTGAAAACCTTTATGAAGTTCTTCAGGTTATGAAGCAGCACCTACTTTATGGAGCACTCTCTCCCTTAGAGGTACAGGAAGTTCCTACCTGTTGTGCCTTTGAGTTGGTCTTGACTCCTATTGACTGCCTGTAGTTTCCTTGGTCACATTTTTCAGAGGTGGTTTGCCATTGTTTTCTTCCTAAGGCTGAGAGGGAATGACTGGTCCAAGGTCACCCAGTTGGCTTTGTGTCTAGATGAAACTAGAACTTACAGTCCTGGTTTCTAGTCCAATGCCTTTAATAACTACACCAAAGTGGCTCTTCACCTTGTTACTATTCTGTAAGTAAACCAAGACCACATAGTTATATTTTGTTATATATATAACAAAATGAGTATATGAGTATAGTTATATTTTGGCCCCTGGTTTCAAGAAAGAAGCTCATATTATGGATATTACATTTAAGCGCTAGTCTCAGAGAAGAAATCTAGCTCCACTCTACTTCCTCAAGCTTGGTTGTGCTGTTTCTCATGCTATACTCCTTTGGAGATTTTTCCCTCATTCTTGGCTTTACTAGATCCATTTAACCATAATTTTAAGCCTGAAGATACTGCTCTGCCCCATTCTAATAGGCTGCAGGACTCATCCTGCTGCTCTGCTGTCTTTCAGTATCCTTATACCAGCAGATTCTCTGTGTTTGCTGACAGAAATCAAAGTGTTTTTTTAAAGGGATACTCTGTGTCTACACTCTTGGGAGTCCTGCAATTCTTATGCCTTTGTTTTTTCTCTCTCTAGATGAAGCAGTCATGAATATGCATGACTGTCAGATAATGTCCAGGTGTAAGTCTATGAATATTCAAAAGCCATTGTTGTGTGCAAGCATAAATCTACGTTATCTTCCCCTGAATGTGAAATTTCCCATGTAGTGCTTGAATTTAATATTCATTATCTGATAAGGTTCTGAATTACTTATAAATAGCTATCTCACTTTTTAGCCACTTGATCAATCCCATTCTTTTGCTGTTCAGAACTTGACAGGCTGGTCAAACTGCAATATGTAATTCAAGCAGCACTTTCTCATCCATAGCAACTCAACCTTTCCTTTCTTCTCCTCTTCATCCCTGCTTGTTTTCCCTAACAGCAGCAGGGAAGCAATCCTCTTGATCTTGAGTGAAAGTGAGTGAAGCTAAAATTCTTGAAAAATTCTGAAGTGAGAAAAGTGGCTCACATTCCAAATTGTGTATCTGTTTCCCCTTACCTTGAGATAGCTTTGTACTACCTTCAAGTTGCAGATATCCCCAAAGAATAAATGTTAATAATATTAATAATTATTAATTGATTTATTTCTTTATGTCATTACTGATGTGATATCTGCATTTGAGATAGTCCTGGTTTCTAGGCTAGCACCTTAACCACTACACCAATGTGCAATAACTGCTATATTTAATGCAATATGAAAGCTGATACCAAAGGCTTTCATATCATAGATAGTTTCTCTGGTTATCGATATCCAGTACTTTACGTACTATATTTATGGTTTTAAAAAAACCAGAAGGGAGTGATAGAATGGATTCTTTCTCTTCGAATCCTCAAGTTTCTACTTCTTGCTAAATTAAATCACCTGCAATGAAAATAAAAGGCAAGAAAAGGGATAAGTATCTTAATTACTATGGAACATATTAATGACTTGAATTGTCTCATCTAAGTGATTTGGATAATATTTGCAAATGTATTGGGGGGAGGGGAGTTCTAATTGTCACGCTGAATTGTTTTATGGTATTATTTTATCCTTAGTGTATGCGAGAACAAAACAGCATGAATGATACCAAAAATGAATAAATAGTAAACATAAATGTCTGTTATAATATGTGCTAGTTGATAGTAAACTAAGAATCCCTCTTAGCTAGTTAGAGTTACAGTATTGCAAGACTTAAAATCCAACTTTATTTAATAATCTGATTTATCACATTTAGGGCACAACTCCCCAAACCTCATATACTGTATGCTGAAATAACAGTTTAGCCAACCACTGGATTTTTTCTTATCTTTTCCAAGGTTAGAGACAAGGCTTTGGGCTGAAAGGGTAAAACTGAAATTGAATGCTTTCATTCTCTAGACCAGGGTCACCAATCTTTCGGACCTCAAGGACCACTAAATTCATAATTTTCAATCCCGTGGACCACTATGATCTGCCTAATGATCGACTGGGTGGGCGTGGCTAGGTGGTCATGTGACTGGGTGGGCATGGCTAACTTGATGCCATTCATGTCAAGGGGTGCCTCGCCAGCCTCTACTCGCCCCTCCCTTCCCAGCTCCTTATGGCCCCAACAGGAAGCAGCTGTTGGAACTAAGCAGCCACCATGAGAAAGAGTCCATAGTTTGAGGACCCCTGATTTATTGCAATATAAAAAATGGAAATAATTTTTCTGCGGACCACCAAAATTTTCTCACGGACCACCAGTGGTCCACGGACCACCAGTTGGTGACCGCTGCTCTAGGCAAGGCCTGCACAAGATATGGCCTGCAGGCCATATGTGATCCATCAGCATTGTAGGAAAAAAAAAAGACCCCTCAATTCACTGATCCCAAATGTCTCTGTCAAGAAGGATCTGCTACTGCCCTGAGAGAAAAATAGTGGAGCATCTTCAAGCCTAATCAATATCAGTTCCAGCATTTCTGCTGCCCTTCTAGCTGTTGAAAGCTAATCAGCATACAGGTATTCCTTTGTGGCTCACAATTATATTGACCAATGTGTGGCACTTTCCCATCTACAAGTTGTGCTCTAAGCTCTGAAATATCTTTGCCTGATATTTTCATAGGCTTCAATAGGAGCCTAGCAGTGGGAAGTTCAGGCGGCATCAAGGATTTTTAGCAATTCTAGCTGATTATCAGTCACTAAATGCACTGAACATCTGTTGCCAGCGGGGTGTTGGAATTATCAGAGCACTCCATTGCCAAAGTATTTCAAATTAACCTTATGATTACTCTACTGTTGTAATCAGTTTATAAGAGTGCTCTGATTTCGCAAAGCTTCTTTTAATTAGCTTGTACAACAGCATGTGACAAAGACTTCTGCCTTGACATAGAAAACTGTCCTAATTACCAATCCCACTAAGAACCATTTAACTACTAGTACCAGTTAACAATCAAATTCAAGCATAGGTTAGTCTATGGAGCCCTAGGCTCTCTCTCTGGGCTTGGTTGTTTGCTTATAGCTCAGAGCAGGGATCTCCAACCTTGGTCCCTTTAAGACTTGTGGACTTCAACTCCTAGAGTTCCTCAGCCAGCTTTGCTGGCTGAGGGACTCTGGGAGTAGAAGTCCACAAGTCTTAAAGGGACCAAGGTTGGAGACCCCTGGCTCAGAGAGTGCCTAGGATTCCACATCACAGTTTAACCTTGAGTTACAGATATTCTTTTCTATTAGAATATAGGTTAATCTCTTTCAATTTCAGATACATTGGTTTACAAACATTTTCAGCCCCATTTAGATGATCAATGTATAGTTTTACAAACACTGATCGATTGATCAATCGCTACACCATTTCTATATCACTCAATAGTCAAATTTCTTTGGAGTTTCTAAAAACATCAATATAATTCTAAAAGCCTGGATTACTTTAATTTCTACATCTTAATTTAAAAAGATTCTGGGTGCTTTAGTTCATTGATCTATATTTCTCTAACACTAAGCAGTATTTTTAAAAGTCCATTTTGATTGTATTACCTCATGTACTGGTAAGTACACTTTCAGTTTTCTGTTTTGTTAAAGCAGGAAACACATGGTAATTATACTGACGAACACCAACACTGACATTCCCTGAATTCAGGGGTGGGCTGCTGGGGGTTCTCAGGGGTTTGGGAGAACCTCTAGCTAAGATTCTGTGCAGTTCGGAGAACCCCCAAATCCCACTCCTGGCTGGCCCTGCTCCCACCTCCCCTCCCCTCCATGGAGTCCCCACGTGGCCCTTTTTGGATGCAGGTAAGTGCAGGGAGCGTGTGGCGACTCGGGGAGGATGAAAAATGGGCCTACTGGAAGATCGGGAAGGGTCTCCAGAGCAGGAGTGAAATATAAAATTTGTTACTACTGGTTCTGTGGGTGTGGCTTAAGGGGGGGTAATGTGACTGGGTGGGCGTGGACAACTTTTTTTTTACTTTTAAAAGTGTTTTTTCAGTGGAAGAAAAAATGCTTTTAAAAGTAAAAAAAAAACCCCTCTGATGATCGCGTGGCTCAGCTGGGGTGGGGGTGGGGGCAGGGATTTTTGCTACCAGTTCTTCGAACCACCCGCCACCATTGCTACCGGATCGGGTGATCCAGTCCGAACTGGGAGCATTTCACCCCTGCTCCAGAGCCTGGGGAGGCCATTTTTGCCCTCCTGGAAGCTTGAGGAAAACCTCCAGAGCCTGGGGAGGGCAAAAACTCCTGCTGTTACCCTCTGCCTTCCACCGACCCGTACGTTCTCACAGAGAGGGTCTCCTCAGGGTGCCGTGCGCCAAACAGTGTCAGCTGGCGGCCCCCAGGAGTAGGGCCTTCTCTGTGGGGGCAGCGACGCTCTGGAATGAACTTCCCCCTGGCCTACGTCAAGTGCCTGATCTTCGGACCTTCCGTCGTGAGCTCAAAACATACTTATTCATTCAAGCGGGACTGGCATAATAGTGTTGAATTTTAATTTGGGGTTTTGTTAATATTTTAAAATTTAAATTTTAAATTTTTAATTATCAGCCTTTTATAATCTGCTATGTTTTAACTGTTGTTTTAATTGTATATATCTTGTGTTCTATTTTTGGCTGTACACCTCCCTGAGTCCTTCAGGAGAAGGGCGGTATAAAAATTTAATAAATAAATAATAAATAAATAAAAACACGCCCCCCCCCCGTGGTGCAGGAGACCAACTAGGACGCACACACCATGGCCACGCCTACCCAGCAACTGGGCAAAGAACCCCTTGCTAAAATTTTTGAAGCCCACCCCTGCCTGAATTCCACTGAAAATGTTACCTAGTCTGGTAACCAAACATTTGGAAACTAAACCACAAGCTCGGAGAACAAACCTCCACCCGAGCTACAGATATTAGCCACCATTGCAATTGTACTGTAGATGAAGTTTTAAATAGGCCAGATCTAGAAAAATAAGAAAAGCCCATTGCTTCGCCATATGTATATCCAGAAAATACAAAGCTTGTCAACATATAAAGCATAGCACAGGCTATTCTGCTTTATCAGTGTTCCATACAAAAAAAAAAATCCACTTATTAATAGATTGTCAATTTCTGTCTGAAGTGAACTGACCACAGTAAAATAAAAGTTGACAGATTATACACAGTATACAGTACCGCAAAGCAGCTAGAAGCAGCTACGGTTTAAAGAGTCCTTCAAAAATAAATGTTGAATAGGACTTTACAATGAATGAATATTATTATAAGGTGGATTATATCTATCAAACTTTTATAAACACTTCTATGATTGTATGAGATTTTGGCTGTTCAGACTACTCTCTGTTTACCAGCCTCTGTCCTTAGGGTCAAAGCTGATTTTCTTTCTTCTTTAAAAAAGCTGGATCAGGTAGACCAAGGGTCTGCAAACTTGGCTTTTTAAGACTTGTGGACTTCAACTCCCAGGGTTCCTCAGCCAGCAAAGCTGTTGAAGTCCACAAGTCTTAAGAGAGCCAAGTTTGCAGACCCCTGAGGTAGACCATCAAAGAGAAGATAACAGAAAACGACAGAGAAAAAATGTGCCCTCTATAAATTTTGGTAGAATTTAGGGCCACCATTAAAGGAATAATATATCTTTACAATTTGTTTAAACTTAAATTTGTAAGAATGTAAATTTCCCTAATTTGTAATTAGGGAAATTTAATTTAAGTTTAACAAACAAGCATGCATATTTTCAAATTGTAATTCTCATCATTGTATAATAAATTGGAATTGCATTAACACAATATACATTTGTGAAATAGATATACCTATAGCTGCATTTTTAAAATTTATTCTCTCTCTTCCTGCTATCTTCCTTTCTTTTTATTTTTTTAAAATAATTTTATTAAAGATTGCTATATAGATAAAACTAATACAGGGTGTCTCTTTCGCACACACACACATGCGTGACAAAATATTTATCTATTATGCAGTTCTTTATTGACATTGTTTTGATTGTTGATTGGGAGCGTCCCAGATTCAACCTAAGATGGAAGGCTATACAAACGTTTTAAATAAATAAAGAATGCCCAGGATGTAGATACACATGAATTGGCATGTGAGTGGCAGCCTTGTAGTAGTTCTCCTTCCAGGTTTTGGATGTTTTAGCCCTCTCCTCCTTTTCTTTGATATTTCTGCCTCTTTCTCCAAGTGAGTAACATACAAGTCAAACCAGAGGAAGGATCTTTGCCCATTTATTCCTCTGTTAGGTTTGGTGTTGCCAACATCTAGAGGGTGTAAGAAAAAAAAGAATGGAGTATAATAATAAAATTGAAGAGGAGAGACACCATCCATTTTCTGCCTCTCAAAATGAGACTGGCTATAAGCCTTCTGTCCCCAGGCCAAAAATGCACTTATATATATACATAAAATATACACATACGTTCAATTTGGTATAAATGGTTACTTAAACTTTGTGGTTATTTAATTTTCATTGATTTAGATTATGCACTTGGTTTTTATTAGGTTGTACATTGTTGGTACCCATGAGAAAGTATTGAATACATGTTGAAAGAAAAATATTTTGAGATGGTGTTTGAGAAGGGTCAAATCAGATTGCTTTCAGAGACTACTGAATATGTATGTAATGTAAGTACTTGTCATTGTGTATCCTGAAAGGATTTACCTCTAGCAAGGCTAAATATATTCTCTATAAAATAATGACAAAGGAATGCAATTCATTCATATATTCATTCTCAAAACTATAAACTATTTAGATCACCCCTTCATGTCTTCTCCCTACTTATATGTATGAATGAAGAAACTTCATTGCATCATGCAGTACAGTATTTAAAGACATGCAGTACAGTATATCTCTTAGGTGGATGCTACCAAGAAGTCCTGACTACTCTTGTGATTATAAATGGTTGATCATAGTATGCTTACCACAGAGGTGGGTTCTAAAATATTTTACTACTGGTTCTGTGGGTGTGGCTGGGGGGGGGGAGATGACTGAGTGGGTGTGGCCAACTTGATGTCACTCACACACTCAGTCACATGACCCCTCCAAGCCATGCCCACCGAAATGGTGGCAAAAAAATTTGGGACTTTTTGACACTTTTTTTTGACACTCTGGCCCCATATCCAGGGCAGGACTGCTTTCCCTCTGTTGCCCTTCCTGGCTGAAAAGCACCCCTTCTTGCCTCTGATGGGCCTTCCCCATGGTTGCAGCCAGAGCGGGCAGGCCAGGGGCGATGGCAACAGCAGAGTCTGGCACTTGGGGAGGGCAAGGTTAGCACTCTCCCAGCCGTGCCCTGCACGGCCTCTGCTGGCTCAGGGCAGCAGCCTCAGCTGCAGCCCAGATGAGCCAAGGAACTGTGGGGAGCCTCCTGCGTATTGCCTGCCTTTGCCTGCGCCTCTGCACTGTTTTTGGGTGCCCAGCTTACTGGGCTTACTGGGCTGCCCCCCATCCCTGTTGCGGCTCCAACAGCAGCAGCTTTGGGAGATGCAGCACGGAGGTGCGGGTGAAGGCTGGGAGGGGTGCAACACACAGGAGGCTCCCCACAGTTCCTCAGTTCTGTTATGTCTTGTCCAATCTCACCTCAGCCGGGGTCTTCTTATCTGCTTCCGAACACGGAAGAAGAAATACCTCCAGCCCCCAGCCCTGGCTCCATGCCCAGACAGGCTGAAGAAGAAGAAATACCTCCAGCCCCCAGCTCTGGCTCCATGCCCAGGCAAACGGAGCAACTAGACCCTCCCCCTCCTCCACAGCATGTGAGCCTGAGGAAGGTTTATTACCAACAGCTGCCGACTGGAGTGACCCTCGTGTCAGAAGACTTGATAGGCGGAGGCAACAGAAGGAAGGGAGGGGCAGGCCTGGATAAGTGCTGAGTCATGGAGCCACACCCCATGGCCTATATAAAGGATCTGCTTTCTGGCATTCTCTGAGTCAGGCAAAGTCTAAACATATCTTGCTGAAGTCACTTTCTGGTCTCCTGCCTGCCTTGAGGACTTGGCTAGGACTTTGGCAGAGCTGCAGAGGCACACCTGATTCGGATTTCCCTGACCCGGCCGTCAGCGGAGAGTGGGACACGACAAGTTCATCTGGGCTACAGCTGAGTCCGCTGCCCTGAGCCGGCAGACGGAAGCACCCCTCCCCAGCCAGATCTTTCCAGATATGACTTGGAGGAAACCGCAGCTCATGGCTGCTACATTTCGCTGTTCTGGACAAGTGAAGAGGAAGACAAAGCCAGTGGAGAGCACAGAGTTGCTCCAATCCAATGTTCTCCAGGTCAATGGCTGTTTCTCTCCTTCATTACTCTTTATGGGAGAGTGTTTGGTGCAGCACAGTGAAATTTAACAGCCATGAGCCGTGCTTTCCTCTAAGTGCTGTGGGCGGCAGAGGAAACAGGAGCTTTTCTCTGCACAGAGATTTTCAGATGAGATTTGGAGGAAAGCACGGCTCATGGCTATAAAGAGCTGGCTGGGGAGGGGTGCCTCCATCTGCCAGCTCAGGGCAGCGGACTCAGCTGCAGCCCAGATGAGCCAAGGAACTGCAGGGAACCTCCGCTGCCCCAGTCACTGTCACAGCTCCAATGGTGGCAGCTTCAGGAGATGCTGGTGGCACTGAGACACAGGCGAAGGCTGGGAGGGAGGTGCAGCATGTGGGGGGCTGAGCCCACTCCCCTTCACCTCTCCACACTTGTATACCCATCCCAGAGAGCTCGAGCTACGGGGAGGATCCAGCTGCCTTGCTCGCCGGCATTGCTCCTGAGCGAACTCTTCCGTCCTCAGCTGTTGCAAAGAAGCGACAGCTCTGGGTGCACCATGCCTGCTCCATTCTCTTTGAGAGCAGCTTTGCAAAGCTGCTGTCAAAGAGAACGAAGTGGGGGTGGTACACCTGGAACTGCCGCTCTTCGCAACAGCTGAGGACCTTTTCCGCTTGGAGCTCCAAGCTGTGGGGAGGGGGGGCGGCTGCAATGCCGGCAGCTTTGGGGGGCTCCTTCCTTCAGTGGTTCATTTTCTTTTACCTCGTCTAGGTGGCTATGCCAACTTTCTCCTTAAAGGCTGCTCCACGCTTTTTGATCTTTCTCGGGTGCAGAGAAAAGCGACCCTGTGAAGGGACCAAGCCTGCTGCTGAACTTGGAAGCCGAAAGCTTCTTTTCCACCCAGCTGCTGGTGCAGGGTGCTGAAAAGACCTCCGGTTGCTGCCGCCATCTTTGCACATGTGCAGCTTTCTTCTCACCAGCAGAAGGACTTTTCAGCACCCTGTGGCCAGGCAGCTGAGAGGCTTCTTTGCCAGCCAGCCGCTTCCCAGCTCTGGTCAGCTTACCATTCGACGGACATGTCGGGTGGGCGAGCAAGCAGCAATCAGGGAACCAGTTCAAGTCATGGCCAGGCTGCCTTTACTACCGGTTTGAAGAACTAGTACCTAAAGCTACTACCTATTCGGTAGAACCGGGCAGAACTGGTAGGAACCCACCACTGGTTTACCCAATGACCATTCACTGATCTCATAAATTAGATGCCCAACATTTATTTATTTATTTATTTATTATTTAAATTTTTATACCGCCCTTCTCCCGAAGGACTCAGGGCGGTTCACAGCCTGATAAAAAATACAAAATAATACAATATAAATACGATTAAAATATAATTAAAAAACTTATTAAATTGGCCACGGTTAAAATTTAGAATAAAAACCCATTAAAAACTCATAAGTTTAAAAACTAACCCATCAGCATCAGCATAGGAGCAGATTAGGACATTTGGGGGGGTCATCTAGTTACTCTATGTCACTTTCACTTATTATAAACAAGTATCCATGATATTATCTAAGATACATTTCTGCCTTAGAAGGCATTACCAGTGAATAAGAACCAGAAGCACAACTTGCTATTGACAACAACCTTCAAATTCCTTGGCTGATGATGGACTTGTTGCCTTGTTGCCTGTCATTCATTGTGTTGATGGAATCAGGGTTATCATTAATAAAAAAAGGATGAGAATAAAGACCACTGACTTATGCATTTTGGTATCTGTTAGAATATCTTGCACAAAGGGTATCTGTATCTCAGAACTTTCTCGACTTCATGAAGCACACAGGATCGGATATCCAATCTTCTTCATCCCTTATATTTCTTCATAATATTGAAATCTGGTGGAGATTTGTCTTGAGGCTCATGTAGCAACCCAAAGAAAGACATTCTTGGGACCAACAATCTAATTCAAATTCCCTTCCAGCTTAGTTATAGCTGAACCTTAGAAGCAAACAATTCCAATGGAGATTCTCAATCATCCAGGTCATGGTTGTTAATTCCAGCTGAAGACTGACAATTCCAACTGAAGATATACCAATTCAACCTAAACTGCAGAAGTTAGAATGAATCTATCCTGCTTAATGTTATGGGGCATGTAGAAATGATTGGGAATAGACAAGTTCATGAATAACTAGGCCCTCAGCCATGTAGAACTTTAAAAGCAAATCAGCATCTAGAATTGCAATGGGAAGCTGACCAATAACCACTGTAGTTCTGAAAGGGGATCTTATATGACAGAAGCCAAAATTGACTGGCAAGTAAAAGTTTCATATATTGGGTAAGTTGTTTTGAGAAGTTGGGAGCAAAAAACAACAACAAAGGACACAGTAAAAACAAAGATATGGTGCCAAAGACTGATGTTACAACAGTGATGTAATTAATACAAATATCCAGAAGTTATATAGCACTCTTTTCAAGTATATAGCAATAGGCTGTTGGTTATGACCGCACATCCCTAATCCCACCTTGTTGCTTTTCAGAAGGCCTTGAAGAGCTGGCTTCTCACAAGTCTTGGGAAAGGATGATGCTGGAGTCCAGAAAGGTACTATGTTGATAGTGCCTAGGGCAGGGGTCTGCAAACTGGGCTCTTTTAAGACTTGTGGACTTCAACTCCCAGAGTTCCTTAGCCAGCAAAGCTGGCTGAAGAACTCTGGGAGTTGCAGTCCATAAGTCTTAAAAGAGCCAAGTTTGCAAACCCCCTGGCCTAGGGTGTCATTAGTTTTGATTCAGACAGTTGGGATTTGTTCACTATTTTTGCTGTCTGTTGAGCCACCCAGTCTTGTGGTTGCAATATGGGTGGCTATATTATTATTATCAATAAAGGAGAATATTTGTAGCTCAGGGTTGAAATGAGGGGGTTCTTGGTGCTCTCTGACATTGCTCATTTTCTTGCAGATGTTTCATTACGCAAACTAGGTAACACCATCACAGCTATTATTAGTATTCCAGTAAGTGGCAGTGGCAGACATTCTCTTGAAGCATTTCAATTCATCTTAGGATAGGTTGCTATTATAAAAGCCCTAAAACATATAATTTATTTGGAAATCAGAAAAAAATATAGCTTTTCACTTTACATCTTGATCCTTATTTTCTTACAGTTGAAGCCTGGTATGACATGCCTAGGTATGAATGTTTGGAAGGAAAGTTGCCAAGTTTTCTTCATTGAAGTATGCTTGTTCCCTACTTTTGCTGTTCCTTTATATCATATTTATTTATTAAGCTCATTCCTTGTTACAGGTCAATATTCCTTAAATTGTTTTCTCTCTCCTTCGATTGCCATAAAAATGCATTGAGAATTCAGAACAAGAAAGCAAAAAGTATGTTCCTGGCATGTTCATTTTTTATGCTGCTCCGGTACTACACTCAGGAGGGCTTTACCAATCCTAAAGGGCTACATTAAATTTCCTTCATAGTTATTTTCCTACCTCGTTTTCCTTTTTAATGTTAAATGAACTTACTGGAAGTAATACATTCTTGGCTGACAGCCTCTGAAATTGATCTCACTTATCCACAGTTATAAATGTGCAATGATGGTTCCATAGCTGTTGTGTTCTTCAGGACCACTTGTTTAATAAATGTGACTTTGTATTTCAGGGTCACTGAAAGTGTTGAAATCCGACATCCAAGAAAACCTGAATATCAGGGGTGAAATCTAAAAATTTTCCCTACCGGTTCTGTGGGCATGGCTTAATTGGTGGGCATGGCTTGGTGGGCAGTTGACTGGGTGGGCATGGCCAATAACAATAAATAATAAATATAATAAAGTACACAAAACAATAAGAAATACCAAAAACCAACTTTCACACTTTACACACACACAATACAACACAACACAACTGACTCACATACAATGTAAAAGCAGCTGCATTTCACCCAAAATGGCCCCTGCAACAAGCAGGAACCTCACACAGCCCCAAAAAGCCCCAAAACCAACTTTCACACTTTACACACACACAACACAACACAACTGATTCAAAATGCCACATACAGCTTTGTGAGATTTTGTGTGTTTATGTAGTTACAGTGAAACACTACAGAAACACACCAAATCTCAGAAAGCTGCACAAATATTTTATTTTATTTTATTTTATTATTTTATTTTATTTATATTTTTAGATAAAAGCAGCTAAATTTAAAATTTCCTTAACTTTAAATTGCTATGTCTAAAAATAAAATAAAAAATAGCTAATTGGGGTCTAAAAAAACCTCAATTAACTATTTTTTTAAAAGCTCCCCGCCTTACTTACCTAATTCAAGGGAAAAGGCAGGCAGATTGAGTTGCTCACCGATGGCCGGAATAGCGAGCGAGACTGAAAGAAGCAGAAAGCTGCCAAGCAGGCAAGTGGGGACCGGGCGATTGGGTGGGCATAGTGTGGGGGGGAGGCATTTTTGCTACCGGTTCTCTGAACTACCTGCCCTCATCTCTACCGGATCGCACAATCTGATCCGAACTGGGATCATTTCACCCCTGCTGAATACCACAGTTTGTCTACAATGTGTCCAATGTTTTTCGTATTTTTTCCTGCAGTGTTGCTTGCTTGGTTTATTTATGTTTGGAGGTTTTTTGTTTTCCTACAATGCCATATTCCAAAACATGTCCAAGTAGGATTTTGTCTAATTTACTCTGGAGTGCTAGTGACTGTGTGATATACAAGAGCAAAGTTGTGCTTCCGCTATCTGCTTCTCAAAAAAGTAGAAGATGCTGTTCTATAGTTTTATTAGGTTTGGGGATCTCAGCAGGGGGAGCTTATATGCTCACAAACATATAATTCTGATGTTGCAATTTGACTATTGTATTATTTAATTATATATTTATAAGGCTCAGAATGTTTTAAAGAAGGCTTAGTGTAGTGCTTACAGCACTTGGCTAAAATTGGAAGAATGTGAGTTGTACTGAGTAAACCACTTCAAACTCGATTGCAGAAAATACAATTCCAGCAACAGAGTGGTCAATGCCTGGAATGCTCTATCTGATTCTGTTGTTACATCCTCAAACCCCCACAGCTTCAACCTTAAACTGTCTACTGTGGACCTCACCCCATTCCTAAGAGGTCCATAAAGGGGGCGTGCATAAATGCACCAGTGTGCCTACCATCCCTCTCCTACTGTTCCCATTTATTTGTACTCATTTCCTATGTTCATGTCCATATTTATCTTGCACATGTTTGACAAATAAATAAATACTAAATAAATACCGTACTAGTCTTGTATTAGGTACAAAAGCCATCTAGGTAACTCTTAGCCCTCCAAGACTGCTGTTACCAAGACAGAGTAGTCAGGTGTACTTCCTGGACAACAGAAGCACCATTGCTCACTCCTGTGATATATGAGAATTTATTTATTTATTTATTTCTCAATCATATATAAGATAACAGGTAAAAGTATAAACATAATTTGGATACATGAAAAGAGTAAGTAAAAAAGTAATACTAGGACAGGGATGGTAGGCACGCAGGTGCACTTATGTACGGCCCTTACAAACCTCTTAGCAATGGGGTGAGGTCAACAGTAGACAATTTAAGCTTAGAGTTTTGGGGGTTTGGGGAAGAAACTACAGAGTCAGGTAGTGCATTCCAGGCATTGACCACTCTGTTACTGAAGTCATATTTTCTGCAATCACATTTGGAGCGGTTTACCTTGAGTTTGTATCTATTATTTGCTCATGTATTGTTGCGGTTGAAGCTGAAGTAGTCATTGACAGGTAGGACATTGTGGTAGATAATTTTATGTACTATGCTTAGGTAAGATTGAAGTCTACGTAGTTCTAAGTTGTTGAAGCCTAAAATTTAGAGTCTGGTAGCTTTTTTATTGCAAGCAGAGGAGTGGAAGACTCTTCTTGTGAAATATCTCTGGACTCTCTTGATTGTATTTATGTCTGATATGCAGTGTGGGTTCCAAACAGATGAGCTGTATTCAAGGATTGGTCTAGCAAATATTTTGTATGCTCTAGTTAGTAGTACAATGTTATCAGAGAAGAAGCTATGCAAGATTAGGTTAACAACTCTTAATGCCTTTTTGGCAATGTTGTCACAGTGGCACTTACATCTTTAGAAATGAGTACTCCAAGGTCCTTGACAGAGTGAGGGTCATCTATAAGGTCATGTCCATCTAATTTGTATTTTATGTTTTGAATTTTTTTTGCTAATGTGCAAGACAGAGCATTTGTTGGTTGAGATTTGAAGTTGCCACTTGTTAGACCAATCTGACACAGTCAAGGTCTTTTTGAAAGGTAGTTGCATTGTCTGTAGTGTCTGTAGTGTTGACTGTAGCGTTGAATAGGCAAGTTTAATGGGCTGCTCTTATGAAACATATTATTGTGTTCTTGTAATCTTAGTTCATTATCATCATTTTAACCATTGTCTATCCATCACAGGTTGAAGGCCTCTTCCACATGTTTCCAACCAATATGGCCCTGAGCTGTCTTTTTCCAAATGGGCCCGCAATACTAGCTGATATCGTTGATCCATTTTGTTTCAGGTCTCTTTCTGGATGCTTTTTGTCAAGTGGGATCCATTCTATGACTGCCTCAGTCCACCTGCCATCAGTTCTTCTTGCTATGTGACCAGCCCATTTTCCTTCCAATTCTTTTATTCTCTTGATAATATCCTATACTTTCATTTGTTCTCTAATCCATGTGCACGTCTTTCTACTTTGTCTTGTAATGCTGAGCATATATCTTTTCATGGCTCTTTGTGCCACTTGTAGCTTTTTTAATCTTAGTTATGCTAGCCTAAATAGAAGAATCCTTGGGAGAGTTTAACCTATGAATATGCTTATTTTCAATTTTTCTGCTTTATGTATTTGTTTTATTATTTTTTATTTCTAAAGGTGGGATTAGATGTTTGATGAGTAAGGAACCTGGACATGGGAACGATGTAAAGAGATGGCAGGCCTGCTTATTGAGACAGTGATTAGAGTTTGAGGACCCAGTTATTTGAGGGACTATCTGTTTCTTATAGTCTCGGCCCTTCTGGTATCACATGGCAGAGTGGGTCCCCTCGATTAAACAGTGTCATCTTTCAGGAGCCAGGAAGCATGTCTTCTCTGCAGCAATGCTTGCTCTCTGGAATGGGATTGCCCCTCCCCATTCCTAAGAACCATAAGTCTCCCACTCCAACAGCATTCTGAAAAGCTGGAGTCTTCTGATTTTGAAAGTCCAAACATGCCATCTCTGTATCTTAAAGATCCCAGACTATTGAATGCAGAATGCAATCAGGAAAGAAAAACTATCTGGAATGTTGAGAATGGTAAATCAACAGAACCCTATATCTGTTGATTTATGTTGTATAATATTTCCCTAAAAGGGAACAGCATAATGGGTATATATGTAAGTATCAGAGAACAGTATTTGAAGGTTGGCTACCAATCTTCAAAAACATAATGCCAATATTTTTAGAGATTTAACTTTCATTGCCTGACAATCTGAAAAGCTCTCTTATTGACAAGATGCTTAAGCTGACCTACAACAGGTGGATTCTTTGTATATGTGTGGGTAGAGCCATTTGGATAGTGGGAAGGGATTTTGTGAGTAACATACAGATGATACTGTTGCTATTTCAGTAGGTCATGGATTGCTTACTCACTCATGTGTGCAAATGAATGGCCACCAGATAATTTTTCTCTTTTAAAAGAAGAGTAGTGAAAAATGAATAAGTTTAACAAAAGAACAAGTAACTCATCAGTTTACTTTCTGTTCTGCGATAGAAGAATAATTTAAAAATTATTTTCAAATTATTATTTGAAGCAAAAGAAATTATATTTTATATGAGCTCCCTAACATGGCCTGGCCCATTCCAACAACAGACTTCTTAATCAGAAATTTAGACAATAATTTTGTCATTGAATGCTATTGAAAGCAAGTTACAGCACAGCCTGTCAGCGCAGCCAGAATTCTGTTTAGGAAAGAGAATTACCGTATATACTCGAGTATAAGCCGATCCGAATATAAGCCGAGGTACCTAATTTTACCACAAAAACTGGGAAAAACTATTGACTCGAGTATAAGCCGAGGGTGGGAAATGAGGCAGCTACTGGTCAATGTAAAAAATAAAGATAGAGCCAAGTAAAATAACATGAATATTTATTTGAACGAAAAACAATAAAAGTGCAAAAGGGGGTCCCCAAAAAGAATATGGTATCAAAAATACAGTATCTTTAAAAGTAACAGCAACCAAGCTAACGAGAGCTAAAATCCCTCAAAACTGGAGTTCTCCTCCTCATCACCTGTTTGTCCAAACAGAGTTTCAGCTACTTCAGCTTCTGTGATGTTATCCGATATACGTTGTCGTCATCACTGAGTCCCCAGTCGTCATCATCACTGCTGTCACTCTCATACAATGCGCTGTCTTCACTGCCATCCATAGCATTACTAATGCCACATTTCTTGAAGGCACGTTGCACCATGTCCTCTGGAATATCTTCCCATGCATCACGAACCCACTGTGCTATTAGTTCTATGTCTGGCTTTCTCAGATTTCCAACTTTTGTCAGACGAGCTTGACCAGATGTCATCCATTCATGCCACATCCTTCGCACATGGTCCTTGAAAGGTTTATTTAAACTGACATCTAGGGGCTGCAATACAGATGTAAGCCCACCTGGAATAACGGCCAAAGTGACTTGAGATGACTTTGCCAATTTTTTTATGTCATCAGATGTGTGGGCTCTGAACATATCCCAAACTAACAGTGATCTTCTAGTCCAGTCCCCACTCCTCAAGCAAGAGATCCTATACTGTTTCAGACAAAGGATTGTCCAGTCTGTTCTTTAAAAACCCTCCAGGAATGAAGTGTCCAATAAGGTTCAAATTGCAAGTACCGTAGTCCTCAATTTAAGACTGCAATTGAGCCCAAAACATTGTTTTGTTATTTTTCCCTAACTGTATGTATCCCCTGCCCCCATTTTACGCCAGGCTGCCATCAAAGTAAGCACGGCTGAATATTATTATTATTATTATTATTATTATTATTATTATTATCATTATCATTATTATCATTATCATCATTATTATTATTATTATTATTATCATTATCATTATTATTATCATCATCATTATTATTATTATTATTATTATTATCATTATCATTATTATCATTATCATCATCATCATTATTATTATTATTATTATCATTATCATTATTATCATTATCATCATTATTATTATTATTATTATTATTATCATTATCATTATTATCATTATCATCATTATTATTATTATTATTATCATTATTATTATTATTATTATATGATGATGATGATTTTTTTGCATTGGACAGAGCAAGCTTCAGTTTACCAAACTTTGTATCTTTTAATGAAACGTGTTAGTCTGAAGGGACTGTTTGAACTCACAAAACACTTGCAACTTTTAGTTCCGTGCTGAGGATTTTGGAAAGCAGCCCAGCAATATTTATTTATTGCTCGGACTGCTCTTATTTTCACTCCCCTTTCTTTCTTTTCCTTCCTCCTCCCTCCTTCTCTGCCTCTCTTCGCCCCCACCTCCCGGGATCCTTGCGGGTCAAGGTTCTGCCCTGCCTTACACCAGCCGCCCACCCATGCCAAGGTCTCCTGGCTCTTTCGCCTCTGTAAGCAGCGGCTTCTCGGCAGCGTCGCCCCCTCCCTCCATGGATCGGCTCCTTCCCCAGCACTGAAGGCATCCTTAGGAATACACCTCCACCTCCAGGAAAATAAAAAGAGGCAGAGAAGGTAAATCGCCCGCCTGCTCGGAAAGGAAGGGAGAGGACTCCAATGGAAGAAGGAGAGGAGAATTACCAATAACAAACACAAAGCGCTGGGTTAGAGGTGCCTTGTCATGTACAAGGAGATCAGAGAGGGCAACCACCAAACAATAATCAGACTCAAAACGGGCTGCTTATTTGCCATTTGCTCTGGGTAGAACGGGTTTTTTTAAAAAATTGGTTTGGAGAAGGAAAGCTAATTTGCTGATCTGCGAGGGTCGGTTTCTTTTGCCTCCTTCTTCTTCCTCCTCCTTCTTCCCACCCTAGCTTGCAATGCCCCCATCTCCTCCTCCTCCTCCTCCTCCTCCCCTCTCGGGGAGAAATTGTTTGTTCTTGCCAGATTTCTCCGCTTTCCAAGAGGCTTTTCTTTTCACCTCTTTCTCCCACCTCCCCAATTTCCATAGGGGAAAACCCTGGGGAAAACTTGGCAAAAATAAAATAAAATAAAAAGTACTGAGTGCAAATGTTTTTTTTATACTGTAGTTGGAGTTTTCCACGCTTTCTTTCACATTCAAGGCAGCATTCTCCCCATCCTCGCTGCTTTTCCAAAACATGCTTTGAAACCTTTGCATTTTATTGGGATGTATTCAGTGACAACGCCTCCGCCCCTCCGAGGGCGAGAGGAGGACAGTAAGAGGAGGCGAGTGACAAACAAATAAAGAGAGTTCTTCTCGCCTTGGCGCTTGACACACTCGTCCTCTCCGAAAGCCGAAATTGAGTGCGGCGGCAGTGGGGTGGGTGGGTGGTGGGGAGGCCGCCGTGAAGTGCCGGCTGGGGAGCCCGGGATTGAAGTGCCGGCATGCTTTGCCAGCTCGGCCGGCTCGCTTTGGGCGGCGGCTGGCCTCGGCGTTTTCTTCCGCCGCTTTTGATGGCGGCGGCGGCGGTGGTCGGCGGAGGGGCGGAGGGGCGTCGACATTTTCGCCTCTCACTCGTCCTCCTCTTGCCCGCGGAGGAGGCGTTGTCACCGCCTCCTCTCAGCCGAAATTGAGTGCGGCGGCAGTGGGGTGGGTGGGGAGGCCGCCGTGAAGTGCCGGCTGGGGAGCCCGGGATTGAAGTGCCGGCATGCTTTGCCAGCTCGGCCGGCACTTCACGGCGGCCTCCCCACCCCACCGCCGCCGCCCGCACTCAATTTGATGAGAGGCGGGTGACAAAGGGCGTTGAAGACATTTGTTCACTGTCCTCCTCTTGCCCGCGGAGGAGGCGTTGTCACCGCCTCCTCTCCGAAATTGAGTGCGGCGGCAGGAGGCCGCCGTGAAGTGCCGGCTGGGGAGCCCGGGATTGGCCCGGCCCCCAGCCGGCACTTCACGGCGGCCTCCCCACCCACCCACCCCCACTGCCGCCGCACTCAATTTCGGCCGGAGAGGAGGGCGAGGGTGACAACGCCTCCGCCCCCACCGCTGGCAAGAGGAGGACGAGTAAGAGGAGGCGAGGTGACAACGCCCCTCCGCCCCTCCGCCGACCACCGCCGCCGCCGCCATCAAAAAGCGGTGGAAGAAAACGCCGGAGGCCAGCCGCCGCCCCAAAACGAGCCGGCTGAGCTGGCAAAGCATGCCGGCAGCATTTGGGCTCGTCCTGCCGGCCCAGCTGTTCGAGGGCAAAACCCTCTCCAGACTATTGAATGCAGAATGCAATCAGGAAAGAAAAACTATCTGGAATGTTGAGAATGGTAAATCAACAGAACCCTATATCTGTTGATTTATGTTGTATAATATTTCCTAAAAGGGAACAGCATAATGGGTATATATGTAAGTATCAGAGAACAGTATTTGAAGGTTGGCTACCAATCTTCAAAACATAATGCCAATATTTTTAGATAAAAGCAGCTAAATTTAAAATTTCCTTAACTTTAAATTGCTATGTCTAAAAATAAAATAAAAAATAGCTAATTGGGGTCTAAAAAAACCTCAATTAACTATTTTTTTAAAAGCTCCCCGCCTTACTTACCTAATTCAAGGGAAAAGGCAGGCAGATTGAGTTGCTCACCGATGGCCGGAATAGCGAGCGAGACTGAAAGAAGCAGAAAGCTGCCAAGCAGGCAAGTGGGGACCGGGCGATTGGGTGGACATAGTGGGGGGGGGGAGGCATTTTTGCTACCGGTTCTCTGAACTACCTGCCCTCATCTCTACCGGATCGCACAATCTGATCCGAAGCGGGATCATTTCACCCCTGCTGAATACCACAGTTTGTCTACAATGTGTCCAATGTTTTTCGTATTTTTTCCTGCAGTGTTGCTTGCTTGGTTTATTTATGTTTGGAGGTTTTTTGTTTTCCTACAATGCCATATTCCAAAACATGTCCAAGTAGGATTTTGTCTAATTTACTCTGGAGTGCTAGTGACTGTGTGATATACAAGAGCAAAGTTGTGCTTCCGCTATCTGCTTCTCAAAAAAGTAGAAGATGCTGTTCTATAGTTTTATTAGGTTTGGGGATCTCAGCAGGGGGAGCTTATATGCTCACAAACATATAATTCTGATGTTGCAATTTGACTATTGTATTATTTAATTATATATTTATAAGGCTCAGAATGTTTTAAAGAAGAGTAGTGAAAAATGAATAAGTTTAACAAAAGAACAAGTAACTCATCAGTTTACTTTCTGTTCTGCGATAGAAGAATAATTTAAAAATTATTTTCAAATTATTATTTGAAGCAAAAGAAATTATATTTTATATGAGCTCCCTAACATGGCCTGGCCCATTCCAACAACAAACTTCTTAATCAGAAATTTAGACAATAATTTTGTCATTGAATGCTATTGAAAGCAAGTTACAGCACAGCCTGTCAGCGCAGCCAGAATTCTGTTTAGGAAAGAGAATTACTGTAAGGTGGAAAATTGCATAATGTTGAATGCAAACCATTTGGGTTTTTCACTATTTTCTATGCTTCATAGCAAAAAGGCTGTGGTGGTGCAGTGGTTAGAATGCAATATTGCAGGCTAATTCTACTGACTGCCAGCAGTTCGATTCTCACCCACTCAAGGTTGGCTCAGTCTTCCATCCTTCTGCAGTTGGTAAAATGAGGACTCAGATTGTTGGGGGTGGGTGGGGCAATATACTGACTTTGTAAACTGCTTAGAGAGTGCTGTAAAGCACTATGAAGTGGTAGATAAGTCTAAGTGCTATTGCTAAATGCTACTGCTATCTACATATAAAAATGAGTGACATCACATTTTGGTAGTACAGTTGACATTCTGAAACTCAGGTAACTGAAAGTTTTGAATCAATATCTAGACCAGGAATAAATCTATGTTTAAAACTGGCCCAAGATAAAAACACACAATGTTTCCAACTTTCAAGTCATGAAGATCTAGAAATCCAGTCCATAATGTATTGCTATTATTTTGAACTGGTAATGTAAAAAGGGGAAAAAAAATCATGTTTGAGCACAAACACACATACACACAGAGAGAATTTGATGGTTAATGGTGGTAACTCTGGTCTCTTGAAAAACTCTAGATTGCATGCAGTGGTGTTCAGGAGTCAATGGGAAGGACATCAGTATATAGATTTTTCCTTACTGCCTTCACTCCAAATTTCACTTGGGTGAATGGGGAAAACTCTACAGCAGATTTGTCAAGAGCAGAATACAAGAATAACAATAGCAATGGCAACGGCACTTAGACTTATATATTACTCCATAGTGCTTTACAACACTCTCTGAATGGTTCAAAGCAGCAGCATATTGCCCCTGAAAATTCTGAGATCTCATTTTACTGCAGAAGGATGGAAAGCTGAGTCAACCTTGAGCCTGTCAGGATAGCACTTTAGACTTTGGGTTGAGTTAGCCTCATTATAACGACTGTGCCACCAGGACCTGGGGAAGAAGAAGTCTTGGTTTTTAATTCTAATTTCTTATGATCTATCACCAAACAATAAAGAATGTTAAATGTAAGGCTGAAGTCAAATGATTTTCATTTTGTATTCACAAGCACTCATTCACATGCATGTATATGTATGAGCCAACAGTTCTCAATAACCCTGGTCTCCATAAACTTGTAATGAGAACCTCACTTTAGAAACATGTTATCTAACCTAGCACTTTTCCAAATTGGTTGCAATTCATCTCCCATAATTTGCAGCAAAACTGAATCATTGTCACTAGGAATGATAAGAGCTACTTGTCTGAAGAGCTCCAGAAGGATAGGGCAATGACTAGAGGCTTGTAGGAATTTGTATAACATATTTAGGGGGGGGGGAAGGGGATGATTGTACAACCAACTTGTAGTAGCACATGATACATGAATATTAACGATATAATGTGAGTCCCAAAATCCTATAATGTTGTAAGTTACTGAATCAAGAAAATAGCATCTGATCTTCTAGGATAATTGCACAGGAGGGCAAATTTGGAGCCATGAACTGGAAACCATTGAATCAATCATGACTGATGAATTAATTCAATTCTTAATTCTCAATTTTTAATTCAATTATATTGCTGTATTATACGTTTAATATTTTCCATTTCTCCATCTAAGAATGACAAATTGCTTTTTTTCGGAGGGGGAGGGGATTCTACTTATTAAAGTAGCAGCAAACATTGCTGAGGCATTATAATTACATGTCCTCATATGCAAGAACTAGCTAGGATATAAAACGGGCATTTATCATACTATCATCTTACTTTCTCCATAATTTGAGGGCAAGAAGCAAAAAACTAAAGTGCTGCTCAAATTCTACCTAATTGGGAAGCATGTCCCTGCAGCATTTTTATTTATACTCGGTGTTTGCGTGTATGTGTGTTCTATTTGACACTTATGCTTTTCTTTTGTTAACAAGTAAGTTCTTAGTTTTCATTTTATTCTTGAGTAAAATTTTATTTCATTGTTTCAGAGAAGAAAGATATTAAATGCAAAATTTGCAAGACAGAAATAAAGACCAGATAAAGAACAGCTGAGATAGCAGCCCATTTAAGAGAAGTGATTTCAATTGTAGCCTAAACATTTTCCAGTTTCAGAATCTACAAATTCAAGAATTTCAGATTATATGATCAATTGTTGCTATATTAATGATAGAGATAGATAATTCAGTGATATTGGTGATATTTTAGTCCATATTCTATATTACTACACAATTAGCATGCTTAAAGCTGGTAAGAAACCTCTGCATACAATTTTGTCCATTTATGTCAATGGATTTATCAATATTGATATTTTCACAGTTTGACAAATACATTTTTTCTGTTCAAGGAAACATGATTAACAAGTCATTTATAATAATCAGAGGAGAGATAAAAATCATGCAAAGCAAGGGTAATTTAGTTCGAAAGAAGGCACACATTCTAATGAATTAGATGATGCTGATTTATAAGTTTCCAAAGAACAAGATAGAGGAAGAGGAGGGATAGGAGAAAAAGTGCAAAATAAAAAGAATGCTACAACATTGACAGAGTCTATTGCATGAAAGGTTGGAATTAATTTTCACAAAAAAGCTGAGTGGATTTTCATAGATCATTTTTTTAGTTAACTGTGACATTTTGAATATGGCATTTTCTGATTGCTTATTTGTACCCTATGACTATCATTAAGTGTTGTACCTTATGATTCTTGATTAATGTATCTTTTCTTTTATGTACACTGAGAGCATATGCACCACGACAAATTCCTTGTGTGTCCAATCACATTTGGCCAATAAAAATTCTATTTCTATTCTATTCTCCTAGAGTTACAACTCTTAGAAAAGAAATGGCCTTTCACGCAAAATAATGTTGCTACTATAAAGCAAAACAAAATGAGGGGAGCAGAATTGTATTTATCCTTGCATTTTTCAGAAGCTGGACTGGTCTACAGTATTTGAGTGTTTCTCAATCTAAGCACCTTTAAAATGTGTGTACTTCAACTTATAGAATTCCCCAGCAAGCATGGTTTAAAGTTGCTGAAGCTGAACAATACTGGCCTATGTAGTTGTCCCATTTCATGATGTGACACAAATTAAATTGATTGGGCATGATTTGGAAAGGCACATACCTCTTTATAGAAGGTGTCACGTCTGACTAAGCATCTGTAGCAGAGCAAAAGCCATGAGGTCAAAGGAACTGCCTGCATAGCTCAGAGATAGGATTATTGCAAGGCACAGATCCAAGGAAGGCTACAATAAAATTTCTCCTGCACTGAAGGTTTCTAAGAGCACAGTGACCTCCATAATTCTCAAATGAAAGAAGTTTGGCACAACCAGACTCTTCCAAGAGCAGGTCGCCCAGTCAAACTGAGCAATCAGGGGAGAAGAGCCTTAGTAAGAGAGGTAACCAAGAACCCAATGGTCACTCTAACTGTGTGCTCCAGAGCTCCTGTATTGAGGTGGGACAGAGTTCCAGAAGGACAACCATCATTGCAGCCCTCCACTGATCTGAGCTTTATGGCAGAGTGGCTAGACAGAAGCCTCTCCTCAGTGCAAAACACATGAAACCCCACTTGGAGTTTGCAAAAATGCACTTGAAGGACTCTAATCTTGTGAGGAACAAGATTCTCTGGTCTGATGAAACCAAGATTAAACTGTTTGGGCTCAATTTTAAACATTATATCTGGAGGAAACCAGTCACCGCTCATCCCAACAGTGAATCATGATGGTGGCAGCATCATGCTATGGGGGTGTTTTTCAGCGTCAGGGACTGGGAGACTGGTCAGGGTTGAGGGAAAACTGAATGGAGCAAAGCACAGGGATCTCTTCAATAAAAACTTGTTCCAAACCACTCAGGACCTCAGACTGGGCCGAAGGTTCACTTTCCAACATGACACCAATCCTATGCACACGGCCAAGACAACATAGGAGTGTCTTAGGGACAACTCTGTGAATGTCCTAGAGTGGCCCAGCCAGGGCCCTGACTTGAACCTTATTGAACATCTGTGGAGGGAACTGAAAATGGCTGTCCACCAACAGCCACTATTCATCCTGACTGAGCTTGACAGGATTTACAAGGAAGAATGGCAGAAAATCCCCCAATCCAGGTGTGCAAAGCTTGTCACGTCATACCCAGAAAAACCTGAGGCTGTAATTGCTGCCAAAGGTGCTTCATCAAAGTACTGAGTGAAGGGTCTGAATGCTTCTGACAACGTGATATTTCAGTTTTTTCTTTTTAATAAATTTACACACATTTCTAAAATTCTGTTTTCACTTGGTCATTATGGGATACTGAGTGTAGATTAATGAGAAATAACTGAATTCCAATAACTGTAGAATCAGGCTGCAGATAGTGAAGGGGGTCTGAACACTGAATGTATGTATCATCCCATGTCTTCTTGTTTTACATACAAACTTCTCAAATAGCCTATACCCTTTATTAAAAGTGTATTAACCTTAAAAATTATTATAATTAATATTTTAAAAAATGTAGGTATTGATTTGTGGTATACAGAACCTACTAGGTATCACAACTTAATGGAATAAAATGTGCTTTAAAAACTTTTAACTGACAAGCACAATATGGTAGAAGAAAAAAATACAAACCATATACTAAACTTTTTAAAGGAGAAAAATGATAAGGTTCCATAGAGAAAAAGAAAAGAAAAAAAATCCTAAAAACAAACAAACCAGAAACTGAATGGAAAGAAAGAAAGAAAGAAAGAAAGAAAAGAAAGAAAGAAAGAAAGAAAAAATAGATCTAATAAAAGATTTTAAAGAAAAATTATTAAAATTATAGAACTTGTTTTATTTTTAGGATTCATTTCTGAACAATGGGTTAATCCTAGATAATAGAAAATTATATCATTGAATCGATATATTTAGAAAAATGATTGTTTTAATTGCCTGTAAGATAAGAAGAATTTCCAAACTGCTTACCACATGAAGAATAACATCAAATGGAATTTCTGTTTATAAGCATAACTCTCTTCTATCTGAACTGGGATGTGAGCCGGAGTTCCTGTCTGGTGATAGGAAGTGAATTATTTCCCACCAACTCTGTGACAATCTATTTTGAAAACAAGGCTGGGATGGATAGAAAAAGTCTGACTCATAGGAGAAGAAGCAGCCAGCTTTTCAGGTTTTCAAAACATAATAATCTTCCATAAATACCAGAAGCAGCAGAAGCAATTTGATAACATTTTAAGCTTACCAGCTGTCTTCAAAGTCTGTCCACAACTTTTATTTTTACAGCTGACTGGGGACAGATAAATAAAAGGCATGTTAGTGTATCATCATCTAATAAGAAGTCCTTAAAAGAGTCTCTTGCCACTGCATTAAGCTTACTTTTAGATTTCTTCTGACAAACTTAATTTTCAATTTCATATAACAAAGTGGCAAATGTACACTATTTTAATTTCTGACAAAAATTCTTTCCTTAAAATATAGCACATATTACTCCTATTTTTCTAACAGTATTTGCACATCTTAAAATTTCTCCAACCATTTTCTCATCTTCAGCTTCAGTTTACTATTGTGCATAAATTTATGTATTTTTCCAATTTTTCATTCTTTTTTTTTGAATTTTTTTAAAAAACTTGTTTGTTCCAATTTTTCATTCTTTATGTATACCTGCATTTGTTCATCCATTTCTCCTGTTGAGTACAACTATCTTGGTTTTTAGTACAATATTTTAGCCATATTCCTTGATATCTAACATCCTCTGCAGATTGTTTAGGTTTTCCACCAGCTACAGAGCATCATCAATGTACAGTTCAAATATATACATAAATGTCTCCAACTACCAAATTTCTAGCATTACTGTGATATATTTCTTATATATTTTATGCATTAAGTAACCACAAGCAGATCATACTGCTCAGTATTAAACAATTCACAAAGCATTCAATTTATTCTCATGCCTCCTTCAATTATATACCACTCCATTATATTCCATTTTTCTTGCACATGGCAAGCAACTATCAAAACTATATTCACATAAAATGTATTGGTTGTATTACATAAATTTACTAAGTAAATATACAGTAAAGCTTTTGTATAACTTTCATATATTTTGGAATTATTAAGGATCTGTCAAATAGATTTTCACTATATTAGTGAATCATTGAGTTGCAGTGGCACAGTGGTTAGAGTGCAGTATTGCAGGCTATTTGTACTGACTGCCAGCTGCCTGCAATTTGGCAGTTCAAAACTCACCAGGCTCAAGATTGACTCATCCTTCCATCCTTCCGAGGTGGGTAAAATGAGGACCCAAATTGTTGGGGGCAATATGCTGACTCTGTAAACTGCTTAGAGAGGAAGCTGTAAAGCACTGTAAAGCGGTATATAAATCTAAGTGCTAATGCTATTGCTAAGTGCTATTACTTGGAAATTCTAATCAAACTTACCACATACAGAGAATTGGTTTATAAAGTTTTAATAAAATCAGTAAAAACCATTATATAGCAAATCTAAATTACATATATGAATCCTTACATATTCACTATGTATATCAGAAATGTTAAGAAATACCTTAATAGGTGATGCCTATTCAATCTGAAAAATGCACTGTAAAGGTTTGTGCTGTGCATTCACAGGTGTCCAAGGTGCTTTGAAATATGTCTAAGCAAGCTATAAACAGAATATTTATCAAAGAAAATTAGTTTTTATTCTTTGGGTTTGAAATCCTTCTCCAGATACTGATACCATGTTGTCTAATAGTTGAGTGTGTTGTGCTCATGGCCATTTGGAAAAGGAATCCTTTGATTTTCCCTACCGATCCCAAAGTCACATCGCTGTAATGACTCTTGCCTAAGGATAAACATCGGCAAATATTCTCTTTTATTGTACTTACATATTTATACCTCTTGGGGGAGCTAATCCCTAGCTTCATTGCTCTCTTCGGTTGTAGTTTCTGAGTTTGACGAAACATTACATACAGGTTAATCTCACTCTCCTGTTAAAAAAGGTAATTGTTCCCCCCCTCCACTCTCTATTATTCCAATATTGTAGAGATAGATGAGTTAAAGAAAAAGTGATAATATATTTCTTTGCTGCATAAAGACTGTTTTGTTTTGAATAAATGGTACATTTCTTCTTCTTCTTCTTCAGGAAGATTACACTACTAACCACAGCATACAAAACATTTGCTAGACCAATTCTCGAATACAGCTCGCCTGTCTGGAACCCACACCTCATTTTGGACATTAATACAATTGAGTGTGTCCAGAAATATTTTACAAGAAGACTTCTCCACTCCTCTAATCACAACAAAATACCTTATGCCACCAGACTTGAAATCCTGGGTTTAGAAAATTTAGAACTCCGCCGCCTTTGGCATGACCTGAGTATAACTCATAAAATCATCTGCTACAATGTCCTTCCTGTTGAAGACTACTTCAGCTTCAATCACAACAATACACGAGCACACAATAGATTTAAACTTAATGTGAACCACTCCAATCTTGATTGTAGAAAATATGACTTCAGTTGTTAATGCCTGGAATGCACTACCTGACTCTGTGGTCTCTTCCCAAAATCCCCAAAGCTTTAACCAAAGACTATCTACTATTGACCTCACCCCATTCCTAAGAGATCTGTAAGGGGCGTGCATAAGAGCACCAGCGTGCCTACCATTCCTGTCCTAATGTTCCCTTTGATTGTATCCAATTCATATGATTATTTCATGCTTATACTTATATATACTGTTGTGTTTGACAATTAAATAAATAAATAAAAATAAATAAATAAATTTCCTGAACTCAGAAATCCAGAAAATCCAATCAATCAGAATAGAGCTGGAAGGGACCCTGGAGGCCTTCTAGTCCAGCCCCCTGCTCAATCCACCTCAAGTCACATAGTTTTAGGTATCACTTTATTCTACCTTACTTAGCAGTGAAGTGTATTCGTGCCCCAGAAGAAGAACAAAATTAAGAAATTGGAAGATGCATGGTACTTTTCTACTTCATTCAGCATATTAAAAACTAAAGTTTGGAGGTTTTTTTTTTAAATTGTGTACCTTTTTTTTAGCTGAAATTTTACCCTTTGGAGCTAAGGATTATGAATTTTATGGGTTTGGGGAAATATTGGTTTTATTACCTTATTCTTGGTTTTGCAGGTTTTATAACACTTTGATGTTGATGATTCTGAACGTGTAAACTTCATTGCATTCCAATTTAGGAAAATGTTTATATGAGTGCTGCAGAATAGTATGTGAAATAAATATCTACCACTACCAAAATGCAATTTTTCCTAGAAAAAAAAATTTAGTGTGAGATATGTGTGGTCTGGTGGTTATGGCACCAGACTAGAAATCAGGAGATTGTGAGTTCTTTTTTTTTTTTTGAAAATTTTTATTTTATTTTATACACAAACAAACATTTAATACATCAGTCATTCCTTCCATGTGACATCTCGGTGTTTTCTCCTTGACATCGTCTTTTTGTTGTTTCTTTTGTCTTCATTCGCGTTTGATCTATTACAACATTTCTCCAAAAATACAATATTCTAATTATACCATTCTCTTACATAACTATTAATTTGTTTATCTATATCTCTTTTCTAGCCAATGGTAAAATAGATCCCATATCTTAAAATATTCTGAATCTTCTCTTTCTTTAATTATCCAAGTTAATCTATTCATTTCTGCACAGTCTAAATTTTTTTTAATTACTTCTCCTTCCAAAGGTATTTTCTCTGCTTTCCAATTTTGCGCAAGAGATAGATTGTGAGTTCTAGTTCTAGGGCCTCTGGTGGCTCAACAGGCTAATGCAGCCTGTTATTAACAGCAACTGCTTGCAATATTGCAGGTTCAAGTCCCACCAGGCCCAAGGTTGACTCAGCCTTCCATCCTTTATAAGGTAGGTAAAATGAGGACCCAGATTGTTGGGGGGAAATAAATTGACTTTGTATATAGTATACAAATGGATGAAGACTATTGCCTGACATAGTGTAAGCCTCCCTGAGTCTTCGGAGAAGGACGGGATATAAATGTAAATAAAATAAAAAAAATAAAAAAAATAGTTCTAGTCCTGCCTTAAGCTACCCCCACCACTTTCCATTCCAGGAAACTAATTGACCATGCTTTCGGTTCTATGGGCAAGTCTTAGTGGATATACATATATATAATCTCTCTCTCTCTCTCTCTCTCTCTCCAAAGTTAAAGATATAGATAGGTATTTAAATAAAAATACGTATATGTAGGCACAGCAGTCTTTTTTTTTTTTTAAAAAAAACATTCCTTTCTTGCATTTTCCCACTTTTCCTCAAAACAACCAGCATCCCTGGTTTGAAATCTAGCAGAATTTTTTTAATTACAATTTTTCTTACTCTGAGCTAACTACTTGTCTTAGACGTATCTCAAGTGTTTCCAAAAACAATGAAATGGTGCACTGTCAGATTATTTAAAAAAACAAACGAACCAAAGAAGGAAAGCCCTGAAGACAAATAGATTGTTCAGGGAAAGAAAAAGTTTCTGCTAGGTTACCAATCAGAGATGCTCTGATATGTTTTGATATTTAAATTTTCAGAGATATCGACTACATCAAGTGAAATCAAATCAGTTTATTAAAGCCATAAGGCCAGTTAGAGTAAAATATCAATAGTAGAACTGTTGCATACATCTTTAAATAAAACAGAAAATAACTTTGTAGACCAAATATCTGTCAGTAACTCACACCATTCTTCTTGCTGGTCAAGAGTAAAGAGTAAATTTCATTCTTCACTTCATGTTCTCATGGCAAGATGTTTCTTCCTGATAAGCATTTGATTGCTGTATGGGGAAAGTTCGTATGATTTGCTCCATATCTTTCACAAAGTTTGTTAGAGAGTAATGACATTAATGGCATACTTTTGATGTAGTTTGCAATTTTACAACTTTGGCACAGCTGTAAACTCATCACTGATTGTTTTTGCATGCTTCATGAGGCAGAAGTAACTGCAATGCTATAATATTAATGTTGACATTTTTCATTAATGACACAAATAGTTTTATTGGCTGAATCAATTGAAGATGCACCATGTGTACAAATTCTGACACAGAATTTGCAGGACATGCCAACAAATTATATCTAGATAAAGTAGTGCAAATATCTTGGTCCATGGTTTGCCCAGGTTATTTTACAACATAAAATATCTTCTTTTTTTACAATCATCAGTGTAATGAATGACTATTGATGAATGAAGAGAAATGTTGACTTCTTGTTCTGCTTAATTCTCAAATTTGTCTTAATTATAGCATTGTAAGTGGGAAAAATCAATGCCTCTTCAATTATAGTTTATAACTAGCAATTCTGCTGCTAAATGGCTTATCACTCCATTTTGGCTTAAGCTTTATCACTCCATTTTGGCAAATTTCAAGCTAATTTTGTTGAATTTTAAAGTATCTTAAAATAGAATAGAGGTTTGTCAACAAGATAACTACGTTTTATGGAGACGCGTCTTTACTTGCTGTGTACTATTGTTGCATTGGCTAATTTATTGACACAAATAATGCATTGTAAGGTAGAATTAAATTCACTATATTCAGTGAATTCTACTGCTATGTAACTGTCAAAATAGAAACAATTTTCTTTGTTTTTATAGACACCCTAGTTTTTTTATTGTGGGCCAACACATTTTTCTTTTCATTTCTATTTCCATCTTCATTGATTGCTTGGTCCTTTCCACTGCCAACTTCATATTTTCTCTTCTTAGTGATAAAATTATCCCTTGTCATGTTTAGGATAAGTCACAATTCCTTCATTCCTCCCAACTGATTGATGAAGCTACACAGTTCCAATCAACTCTATTCCTATTCTGGGTTGATTGGCAGATGACTTTATCTTATAAAAAAGGCAGTTTCCAAACATGTTTAGCCCCAGCTTGTCAGCAAACTCACCTCTGAACATTGAAAAACATGTACTTTCGTGCTTGCTTCGGCAGCACATATACCAAAATTGGAACGATATAGAGAAGATTAGCATGGCCCCTGCGCAAGGGTGACACACAAATTCGTGAAACGTTCCATTTTTTTAAAGATTAAAATAAGAAAAAGAAAGAAAGAAAAACATGTATTTTCCACAACAGCATGTATTGTCCTACCCTAAAACAAAGCTGCATTTCTATACATGTAGAAAGATGTATATGTAATGTATGCAATGGCCTAGTTGCACCGCTCTGAGTCCTTCGGGAGAAGGGCGGTCTATAAATTAAAATATTCTATTCTATATTCTAGTTGTAAGAGTTTAGTTGAAAGTAATAATTTTGTAGCTTCTGAGCAATCTCTATGGTATCTCAAGCTGCCATGGCATCCCGATTGAAAATCATTGACATAGAAGAATTAACCTCTGTCCATTTCTTACATAAGAAAATTTTTCTATTACTGTATCACCACTCAGCTATTCCCAGATAATTAAGCACGGGAAATGAATTTGAAGCTGAATATTCCTCAGTACAGTTTTGTGAAATTACTTTTATTAATCAACATTGATTTTTTTGTTAAGTAATGGTATCATAAACTTTCCCATGAGAAATATACGAGTCACCTATTGGTGTACTGGGAAATAATCAATCTTTGCAACACACTGGGAGACCTGAACAGCGATAAGTTTCATTAGTTTAAAACCTCCCACTGAGATTTTGTTCCTGTTTTTGAAAATGAATTGGATGACAACATCACGTTTTGCAAAATCATATTCTTGAAAGACCATTGTTATATGGGCACTGAAATTTTGTAAAAATAACTTAATATAAGTAAGACAATTATTACACAGCACCTCTGCATAAAACCAATGATTACTCAGTACATCCCATTACATTTAAAAAGAGTTTTACCCAGGGGTGAAATGCTACTGATTTGCACCGGTTTCGGAGAACCGGTAGTAATAAAAGCTACCAGTTTGGGTGAACTGGTAGTAAAAAATTGCTACCGGTTCGTCCAAACTGGTATTTCTGATGATCAGCTGTGCTGCGTGATTTATATTTGCTAGAAAGCAAGATTTCTTGCTTTCTAGTGAATCTAAATCATGCGGTACAGCTGTTCCCCCACTCCCTGTTCTACTTACCTTCTTAAGCCTCCTTTTTTTGTGAGAAGCACACGTTTGGTGTGAACTGCATATGCACATGCACACAGCATGTTTGGTGCGCACTGTGCATGCATGCATGCAGCATGCATTTGGTGTGCACTGCACATGCGCATGGAGCGAATTCGTGGCAAACCTCAGAGGATTTTATCACTGGTTTCATTCATATTCCACTGTTCTGTTTCTGAGGAGCACTCAGGTTGATTGACAGACTCTTTTTAAAAAGAGGATATAAAAATAAACACCACTGTTTAAAATTAACTATAAAATGCATATTGATTGAACAGTTAAAAATCTGACAAAAGAGATGCATTTCGTCGTTTTGCATGCAGATAGTGTTTTGCCTGTTTTGCTTGCTTGCTTGTTTTTTTATTAAACAAATTTATATGGCTCCCTAACTCAAACACTGGTGACTTTGGGTGGCTTACAACAATAACCTATAGTAATTAGCTAAACCATTAACTTATCTAATGAGCTTTCTTGAATAGTTGAGGAATATGTAAAATTCATAACTAATGGTAAATATTTATTTTTGTGAAAGATTTAAGACTCCTTATATTATGTCAGCAATGTGGAACTGCTTGATAATATTTTACACTGTGGCTTCTTTCTATGTAAAAGTTATTAAAATACCCAAATGGGGTTCACTGGAGATTTGTAAAAACAAAAAAGAAAAGACAGAAAGAAAGAATACAGCTGCAAGGGCTTTCATGTCTTTGAGGAATGCTGCTTGGCTTAAGGCGAAAGCAAATATTAAATTCAGATGATTCAACACCTTTTTCACAAGACATGGTTTGAAGAGCGGGGATACAGAGCTTCCTCTCTTCTAAAAAAAATAAATAAATTGCCTCTCTCTTCTCTATCATTTGGAATAAAATCATTTGGAATAAAATCCGCAGAGGAGGTAGAGTAGCTATCTTTCATAAAAAGTCACTGAATCTAAAAAATGTTCAAGTTGCACATAAACTTGCTATCCCTGAAACTATTGTATGCGACCTGTCCCTTAACACCATACTTCGATTCCTACTATGCTGCAGAGCCCCTGACTATGACATTGCACATGCGAACATGTTAACCTCACTACTAACTTGGGCTACCTCTTGCCCATATTCTCTCATCTTCCTGGGTGACCTCAATCTACCTCATATTAACTGGATAAACGAATGTGCAACTGAACCCATCCATACTACCCTATACAATGCTGTCACAAATCTAGGTCTTGAACAACTAGTAATTAACAATACAAGAATCAACAATTGCCTTAACTTCATCTTCTGCAACAACCCAAACTCAATTTATGGACTACAAATAAAAGAACCCTTTTCCAGCAGTGACCACAGCATGATAGACTTTTGTCTCAATATACGCCCTTACAAAAATCATCATATTAATAGTATTCCAAACTACAATTTCAAAAAAGCCAACTATGACCTTATAAACACCTACCTCTCATTTCTTGACTGGCAAAATCTATTCTCATCCTGTATCACTGCTGAAGACCACTACAGAGTTTTCCTACTTGAAATAAATAGAGTCATTAAACTCTACGTACCACAAACTACCACAGAAATCAAGAAAAACAAATTACCCATATCAATAAAAAAGCTTCAATCAAAAAAAATATCCCTTTGGAGAAAAAACAAAAAAGGACATGTAGCAAATTTCAAAAACCGATACGGAGATATATGCAACCAAATAAAAATTGAATGCACCAATTACCACACCAAGCAAGAAGACCTTCTGCGCACAAATTCCAATCGTGCTTTTTATAATTTTGTGAACAACAAACTTAATGACTTGAGATCTATCCCACCACTAAAAGAATCTAAAGAAAATAATGATGAAATAGTTAAAGCAAACCTCTTTAACACATTCTTCGGCTCAGTCTTTGTTAACAGTAATGGCTCATACCCAACATTCCCCAACCACAACAACAATGACCTAACACATATAGATTTCACTGAAGAAAATGTTGAAAAAGCTCTTCACAAACTGAAACCATCCCTATCTATAGGACTTGATGGACTATGCGCATACCTCTTAAAAAAGCTTTCCACTAATATAGCAAAACCCCTAAGCATAATCTTTGGAAAAGCCTTCACGACCAGTTCCCTTCCCAAACTTTGGTCACTAGCCATGATCATCCCAGTCTTCAAAAAAGGAGACCCCAGCTTAGTTGAAAATTACAGACCAATCTCTCTATATCTGTATCACCTGTAAAGTTATGGAATCGATCATCAACCAATCCATTATCCTCTACCAAGAAACAAACAATCTACTCTCTAATAAACAATTTGGTTTCAGAAAAAAATTATCATGTAACTTACAACTTCTTCACTGCAAAAACATATGGACTACAAATCTTGATCAAGGCAAAACAATAGATGCAATTTACACATACTTCTGTAAAGCTTTTGACTCAGTGGTACATGACAAACTTCTCCTAAAACTAAGATCCTACGGCATCTCTGGACTCCTCCACAATTGGATATCAGCGTTCCTGTCAAACAGACAACAAGTGGTCAAAATAGGCAGTGCCCTATCAAATCCTGTTCCTGTCAATAGCAGCGTTCCCCAAGGCAGTGTTCTTGGACCAACACTCTTCATATAATACATTAATGATCTCTGTTACCATATTAAAAGTAATTGTGTTCTTTTCGCTGATGATGTCAAACTGTTTAACACTACCAACAATACAGCTACCCTTCAAAAAGACCTTGACTTTGTGTCAGAATGGTCAAAAACTTGGCAACTCCAAATCTCAACCAGCAAATGCTCTGTCTTACACATTGGAAAAAAGAATCCAAACACTAAATGCAAACTCGATGGACATTACCTTACAGATGACCCCCACCCTGTCAAAGACCTTGGAGTTTTCATATCCAATGATCTAAGTGCCAAAGCCCACTGCAACTACATTGCAAAAAAGGCTTTAAGAGTTGTAAACCTAATCTTACGTAGCTTCTTCTTCAGAAACACTACACTACTTACCAGAGCTTATAAACCATTTGCTAGACCAATTCTTGAATACAGCTCACCAGTCTGGAACCCATACCACATTTCAGGCATCAATACAATTGAACGTGTCCAGAAATATTTTAAAAGAAGAGTTCTCCACTCCTCTGAATACAACAAAATACCTTATGCCACCAGACTTGAAATCTTGGGTTTAGAAAACTTAGAACTCCACCGCCTTTGACAGGACCTGTGTTTAACTCATAGAATCATCTATTGCAATGTCCTTCCTGTTAAAGACTACTTCAGCTTCAATCACAACAATACAAGAGCAAACAATAGATTTAAACTTAATGTTAACCGCTTCAATCTTGATTGCAGAAAATATGACTTCTGTAACAGAGTTGTTAATGCTTGGAACACACTACCTGACTCTGTGGTCTCTTCTCAAAATCCCCAAAGCTTTAACCAAAAACTGTCTACTATTGACCTCACCCCATTCCTAAGAGGTCTGTAAGGGGCGTGCATAAGAGCACAAACGTGCCTACTGTTCCTGTCCTATTGTTTTCTTTCATTATATCCAATTAATATAGTTATTGCATGCTTATGCTTATATATATATGCTTATATATTATATAGTTACTTTCATGCTTATGCTTATATATACTGTTGTGACAAAATAAATAAATAAATAAATAAATAAATAAATAAATAAATAATCTGAGCTGGCTGATAGCCCAAATTAAGATTTTTTTTTAAAAAGGAAACTAGGTCAGAAACCTTTGAGCTTCACTTTAAAATAGAGCTTCTAATCATGGAAAAAAATTCCCGATCTGATATTCAACCCAATTCAGGTGGAACAACGTAAAGTGTGGTTAAAACAAATCAGAAATGGAAAGGATATTCTGCCGATCAAGATGGGAGATAAATTCATGGCATACCTCATCTAACACGTACTATTTGCTACAATACTTGCTAACAATACCGTGTTTCCCCGAAAGTAAGACCCTGTCTTATATTTTTTGAACCATGAAATAAGCACTTAGCCTGATTGCCATGTGTTCAAAAGCCTGATTGAGCTTATTATCGGGGCTGTCTTATTTGGGGGGGGGGGAAAACAGGGTAATAATCCAATTGGATTTTGATTTAACACTGGAAGACTTTCCTCCTCTCCAAAAGAAAGACTACATTAGCCTTAAGTGGACCATTGAAGCTCTGCTTCAATCTACATGAAGGAGGATTGAACATGGACAAGAAGCAACCTTTGCATAAAATCTGTCTGAACAATCATATCAGTATAAGCCTTGCTCTGTGTGATGAGAAACACTTGTTTTTCAGAATTCTTGATCATGCGGAGAAAATAATAAATGCACCCTGCCACATTACCTAGCTACAGGCTTCATAAAATTATTCACCTGAAAGTGTGAAGGTCAAGAGGTGGGATCTATTTCCATGAACACTCTCATATATTCATCCTTGATGCACTGTTTGAACTGGCTGTAATTCAAACTGTAAGGAAAAAGAACAGGTAAGTCAAAAGTGAATTTACCTTGTCACCTTGGGCACTGACTGTGTGTGTAACATGCTTCCTGCAGCACAGAAAATTTTTACAATGCTTCATTTTCTGAGTTGGATCAGTGTTTTTGTTCTGCTTCATCAAAGACTAAGGACATTTAGTGCAGAAATGTCATACTAAATCTTTTGTAACGAAATGCTGAAGTCACGCAATTTGCAATAGGCATGAATGAAGGGAATAAACTGAGTTCATGGATCTCTTCTCAAGCTCACTAGGAAAATCAGCTAGGTGGGTGAATTGCTTGAAAGTACAAATCTTATGTCTGTGAATTTTCCAAGGTGTTAGAAGAATAATTTGGGGTTCTAACGCGAGCTGGGGTTGTGCAAAAGAAAAAATAAAAATGAGATCCAGACAGCTGTGAGGAAAGAAAAAAATGTTTATTCCTAAAAGCAATTTGTTTGCCTTTAGGGGCAGCTGCAAAGAAATGGGGGTACAGCTGCAGATTTTTATAGGGGGAGCTTGTCCAGGATGTGGAAGTGTCTATGTGCTGATTCTAGAGTGATACTTGAGGGATGTGTGTACGCGTATGTGTATGTGTGTAAGTATGTATTCTGCATGTGGACATGGAGTTCCTCTGGGAGGCCTAATTTAATAAACTCTGTTGTGTTTGCAGACCTTATCCTTTGACATATGGATTAGGTCTGGGTAACTTATTTGGGAATTTGAGGAAGTTTAGGTAAAGGATTTTCACCTGTTTGCTATTTTTACTTGATTAGTTTAGTTTCAGCTTGACTATCAATTATCTAGTGAAGATGCTGATTCTGTTAATGTTTTCGGGGAAGATGGAAGCAATATAAAGCAGGGGTCTCCAACCTTGGCAACTTTAAGCCTGGAGGACTTCAACTCCCAGAATCCCCCAGCCAGCAAAGCTGGCTGGGAAATTCTGGGAGTTGAAGTTTTCCAGGCTTAAAGTTGCCAAGGTTGGAGACTCCTGATATAAAGAATAAAATATATTTGGATATCAAACTTCTCACAATATCCTCCTCAAAAGGGGTTGCACTAATTCGATTTAAGCACATGCTCAGAAACAGGCTCAGCTAGTGCATTACTCTGGGCCGTTAAAGCGGTGCTGATCATTTAGATGCAAAGCCAAAGTCATAAAAACACATAGACCCAGTGGTGGGATTCAGCCAGTTTGCACCACTTCGGGAGAACCGGTTATTAACTTTCTGAGCAGTTTGTTAAACTGGTTGTTGGAAAAAATCATTAGGGCAGAGAACCGGTTGTTAAATTACTTGAATCCCACCACTGCACAGACCCCTGTTCTTTTAGTGGGCTACAACTCCATCCAAAAGCCAGATCCAGGACCTATTATCTTTCTAAACAGGAGAAATCTGATTAGCTTTTATTTATGTGAGATACTTTTATTTGATATTATTTAAGCTATGGACACCAGTTGCAGATTCAGATTTTTTTGGGATGTTTTTAGAAGAAATCAAAATATGTATGGTATCACATCAAATCAGAACATACCATAAAGGTGGGATACAAATAAATAAATATATCTCATATCTCATGTCACATCATATAATTCTTAATATAATTCTGTAAAATGGAAAAATCCATATCACCTCCTTTCCATCTTCTGTATCACATTGTAATATGTTGTCATCACTGGCATCTTTTCTGCAAGAGAATATACTTTTCAGCAGAACTTACCTTTCCTTTATTCTAGCGCAGCCCCATTTCTCTATTCCTGTAAGTGCTTTCATTGCCGCTGAACGGACCTGAAGACAATTAGTTAAACTTTAGAAAAGATAAAAATGAACATAAAAATCACCCTGTAGGAGATAGTTGGTGGGGGAACAAAGGCTTATTGTGCCGATTCAATTTTGCCTAATCATTTTATTAATCACAAAAATCAGAAGCAGAATTGCACACATATATTAGTTAATTTGAATGGATGATGGGGGTAAGAGGAGGAAAAAGCTGAAAAATGAAAGGCTGGAGGAAAAATCTTATTTTTCTTTAGTATTGTGTGATATATAATTTATTGGGACACACACACATTCTCTCTCTCTCTCTCTCACACACACACACAAACACAAATATACACACACTGATCCTGGCTTTGAACCAAGCTATGTTACTTGAATTTGGAGGTGGGGAGGCATGGACAAGCTTATCTTGCCCCTGGCTGATGTGAGCGAGGATGGATTTGTTCATTGCTATGGATATCTGGATTAGTGAAAAGCTGCTATTATGTTTTGTAGCAGCTAACCTGTTAGACTAGAATACCCATGATATCAAATCTACTCCTACTTGTAGAAGTTTACTGAATGACTTAAGGCAGTCTTTTTCTCTTTTTCCCCTTTATTTTTATCCCAGTTTTATTATTTCTTTAAATAACTCAAGGCACAGAACATACCTAATACACCTTCCTCTTCCTAATTTTCCTGCCACAACAATCCCGTGAGGTGGGTTGGGGTGAGAGAGATTAACTGGCCAAAAGTCATCCAATCAGCTTTCATGTCCTAAGGCAGGACTAGAGCTCACTCTTAGTTTCTTAGCCTGCTTCCTGAACCACTAGACTAAACTTATCTCACAAAGTTGATGTTGGGGAGAAAAATGATAGGGAGTGAATCTTAGGTATATCACCACGAGTTCTTGGAAGAAGAAAATCAGGATATAAATCTCATGAATAAATGAATATTTATCTTCTGCAATTCCAACAATCTTTATATTTGCTGAGAAGTCATTTCATACAAGTTCAAGGTGCCGTAGCACCATATTTATCATTAAAAAAAAAGAGTTATTTCTCAATAAGTCAACCTTGGTTCAAAACATAAGACTTTCCTTGCTAGAAGAAAAAAAAATAATCAAAGGAATTCTCCCTGGAATCTCCTTTTCTTCTTCTTCCTCTTCGCTTGAAATGAAATAAAAGAATGGTAAGCTGTGGGGATTTAAGATGTTTGTGAGAATCTGAATGATGAAAACAGTGTCATGTCATTGCTCAGAAGCCCACTTTTTTTGGACACTGGTGTGATGTCATTAACAAAAAGGATGGGTTAAAGTAAGATGGTGTGATGCCACTTTTGTTGGTTTGGTACTCTACTTATCCTTGCTTTAGAAGATGGAAATATGTTCTTTCATTTTATGGTAACAAAAAATAACAAAGGTCTTGGGATTTTAAAATGTTATGAGAAAAAGGAATTGCCTTATAGGCAGCAGTCAGAATTATAGTATTGACTTTATAAAAATGAGAATCTCTAGAAATATTACAGGCTTCCTTGAACATTCAATTTTCACCTTCAAAACTAATGTCCCTAGTTTTTAGGTCTATTATAATAACAGAAACACAATTCATATGGCATTCTATGGAAAGTTCAATAAAAATAAACCTGACCCCACCTTTTATCATAGACATCAATGACTGCAGGGAGAAGCAGAAATTGTGGAAACTAACAACCAAGCTCTGCTTGACTTTCTTTATTTAATTACCACTGGGAAATATTCTATTTTTCTTATAATTAACCAGGGTCAACTATGGCTCCTGATGATAATTAATTGTAATGTAGATGAATAATGGAGTCATTGATAAGCAAGGAATATATTCCTGATTTGATCTTTATTTATTCCACATTGCCTCAAGACGCTTCCTTGCTCTGGGGCTGAACCCTGACATTCAAAATAAGTTTTGGAGTTCAACTATATCTTCAAATAAATAGCTTGCTTTTAATTATTAAGTAGGTTTCTGAGTACTGCTTATATTGCAGCAATCTCTGTAAGCTAAATGCTTAAACTTTTTTGCATTTCAAACTCAATTTTTTAGAAGAGCTGATATTACTTTTTGAGTGGCTTCGGGTAGAACTAGATTGTGAGGGTTGCTATAGCAATTGTCAGGTTGATCAAATCACAGCTTCGAATAATAAAAGAGTGGAAGTTTATTTCAAACAGTATTGCAAATATTCTACATACACAAACTCTATATTTGGCCAGAAGAACTGATGGTTTATGGGTAAAATGAGAACAAGCTGAAGATCAAATGAGAGAGAGGTAAATAGGTTAATAAGGGAGAAACATAAAACAGGGATATAATAATATACTTTTGACCACATGAATTTGCATAATTTGGATTTCCATTTTGTAAAAGGACATTATTGTTCAATATTTTTCTAATGTTTTATTTCCATAAAATGTGATTGACTTTACCTTTATCTGACAATTGAACACATCCACCCACCCACACCCATACCCAGAGAGCATCAAATAGCAAACACATCAGCCACAAGATTTGGCATAGGTTCAGTCTGGTGTTTTGGAATACAGCATCCGTTAATAGAAGTTATTTTTTGTATCTTTATAGTCTGGCTTTCCCCTAGGACAGGAGTCATCAACCTGTGGCTCTAGAGCTGCATGTGGCTCTTTCATCCCTCTGCTGAGGCTCTCTGCTGCCAGTCAGCTCCACAAGTGATAGGGCTTTCAGTTAGGATAGGTAGAGGAAAAAGGACACTGTGCTAGGAGGAGACACTATGGTGGGGGGAACCGGACTTCTGGTTGGCTCCAGAATTGAATAGGGGGGCTTCTGGTTAGGGCCTTTGTGGCTCTTTGAGTGTTTAAGATTGCCAACCCCTGCTTTAGGAGACCATAGCTGCCAGGTTCACGATGGTGCTTGGTTTTGAATGACAGTTTTAATCTTTCATTGACTAAAAGTCAGAAATGCTGTTACTTTCTTGTCTTTTTACTTTTTATCAGAATCTGTAATCTGTAGACACAATAGAATCTTCCCTGTCTTACAGAACTTGGAATAGGTGTTTGGAATTTAGGGTCATCTAAATTGTTTAAAACGCTGTTATCCTGTTATTCATTTTATCATGTTTGAAGCATACTTTTTCCCACTGGAGTAGATCTGTCAAATGTAGACCTGTCAGCTTCAACAATTGATAGTAGGGTCTTAGGGCTAGATTCTGTACTTTCAGACTCTTTACAAAGAGAATAGGGCCTGTACTTTTCATTTTTCAACACACACACACACACACACACACACACACACACACACACACACACACAAATCCACGCACATGAAGGAAGGGGGAGAACACTATAGACAAATAGTTCTCTCAAAACAACTGAAGAACCCCAAAAATCCCTTTTTCTCTTTCTTTCTCTATCTTTCCTGAGCGTTTTATGGATAAAAGAAGGTTCTATATAGTATTTTTTTTTAAAAAAACCACAGATCTATTGTCTACCTTTTGGCGATTTTCAGAAAAAGATAAATTACACGCAATGCCTTGTGACAGCACTGATTTGGTTTGTGTCACTTCTTAGGATTTTGCTTTGATTTGTAATGGCACAGCCCACTATGGCACCGGATTCAGCTGAATCTGATGGTTATTTCTATCAATTAAAGTTGCATTTCCATTACCTGAGATTTATTCCTGAATTAACATGCCTAGGATGATGGTAAAACTGTCTACTTACATTCCATTGATATCAAATCCCAATGATTGTACAAATTCTTTGTTATTTATTGAATTATAGTAATGAATGTGAATTGGACCATTAATATAATTAACAAAGAAGTCATTTACAGAAAAAAACTAATTGCAAAATATCATGCTATTAAATAACAGGAGCTATGGGGCTGCAGGTTGATGCTGATATGTAAGTAATATGTAGTCTCTTGAATAAATTTTGTACAAATAGCACAGAGCAATATAGATAGGCAACAGAATAGAATAGAATAGAATAGAATAGAATTCTTTTTTAAAAAAAATATTGGATTTTTAAAAATATACATCAATATCAATACGTGAACAGTATGGCCTCTAGGTATAATTCATTTTGATCCAAACAGCAATAATAGTGATAATCATAGTTGTTACATTAATCAAACATGTAATATACACAATTGTTTTCTAGAGTAGTTATTCAGTATTTCAATGTTCCATTTTAATGCGAATGATATTCTTAAGCATACATAGTCATACCATCTTTCAACCTCTGACTGTTCCCTTTCTTATTTCTACCTCTATTCTAACTTCTAATCAGACCACCATTACTAATCCTAGTGTTAATAAACTTGTTTATATTAAGAAAGAGTGCAGAGAAGAGCAACGAAGATGATTAGGGGGCTGGAGGCTAAAACATATGAAGAACGGTTGCAGGAACTCGGTATGTCTAGTTTAATGAAAAGAAGGACTAGGGGAGACATGATAGCAGTGTTCCAATATCTCAGGGGTTGCCACAAAGATGAGGGAGTCAAACTATTCTCCAAAGCACCTGAGGGTAAAACAATAAGCAATGGGTGGAAACTAATCAAAGAGAGAAGCAACTTAGAACTAAGGAGAAACTTCTTGACAGTTAGAACAATCAATAAGTGGAACAACTTGCCTTCCGAAGTTGTAAATGCTCCAACACTGGAAATTTTTAAGAAGATGTTGGATAACCATTTGTCTGAAGTGGTGTAGGGTTTCCTGCCTGGGCAGGGGGTTGGACTAGAAGACCTCCAAGGTCCCTTCCAACTCTATTGTTGTTGTTGCTGTTGTTATTATTAAGACATAGTCCTTCATTATTTGATTGTTCAAAGTCACAATACACCATTCCAGTAGCAGTCATTCTATTATTTAAACATACCTAATAATATCATCTTTCAACCTCCAATATTTCCATCTAACTCTTACTTTATATAAAGGTGTGTATTATTATTTCTACCTCTATTCTAGTTTTTAATCTGGCAATCATTGTATTAACAACAACAAAAAATAAATTAGTTTCTACTTTCTATCCATCATCTCTTGCCCGTTTTAATACTTCAATTCTTATTCGTTTTTTGGCTTGCCTCCCATACTCCTCTCTTAAATCTTTGTCTCTATCAGCATCTGTGTCTTCATTATTCAGTCTGAATATTTCTCCCATCTCTATCCTCCTAAACTGCCAGGTCTCCTGAGTATCCACCCAGACCCCTACCTCCCTTTCAAAAGTATCTTCCAGGTTATCCAATTTCATTTTTAAGTCTCTTAGGGTACTTTTCCCTTGGTTTATTTCATCAATCATTATTATCTTTATCACTTTCTTCTTTTCATCCTCTTGTTTTGTTTGCTGGTTTGTCTGTTCTATCTTTCCTCCATTTTTTCTACTGTCTCCTCTCTTTCCTGCACTCTTTGAGCTTCATTATCAGTTGTAGCATATTTTCTATTTTCTCATTTACGTGTTGCATTAGGTTCTTTATCTCTCTGTGTTTTTTTTGTCATAGTATCCCTAATGCTTTGAAATATCAATGCTATTTGGAATAGAATAGAATAGAATTCTTTATTGGCCAAGTGTGATGGGACACACAAGGAATTTGTCTTGATGCATATGCTCTCAGTGTCGTAAAAGAAAATATACATTCATCAAGAATCATAAAGTACAACACTTAATGATATTCATAGGGAACAAATAAGCAATCAAATCATATTAGGAAACAGTCAATATAAATCATAAGGATACCAGCAAAAGGTTACAGCCATACAGTCATAAGTGGGAGGAGATGGGTGATAGGAACGATGAGAAATTTAATAGTAGTGCAGACTTAGTAAATAGTTTGACAGTGTTGAGGAAATTATTTGTTTAGCAGAGTGATGGTGTTTCGGAAAAAACTGTTCTTGTATCTAGTTGTCTTGGTGTACAGTGCTCTGTATCAGCAGCTCCTTGGGCAGTTTGAGCTTTCTGAATTGGCACAGAAAGAACATTCTTTGTGGTGCTTTTTTAGTGACATTTTTGATGTTAGATGTCCATTTTAGGTCTTGAGAACATAGAAATTTGAAGGTCTCTACTGTTGATACTGTATTATCTAGTATTATAAGAGGTGAAAGTATGGAAGGGTTTCTCCTAAAATCTACCACCATTTCTATAGTTTTGAATGTGTTCAGTTCCTGATTGTTCTGGTCGCACCATGAGACTAGTTGTTCAACCTCCCGTCTGCATGCGGATTCATCATTGTCTTAAATGAGACTGATCACTGTTGTGTCATCTGCAAACTTCGGTAATTTAACAGATGGATCATTTGAGATGCAGTCATTGGTATGTAGAGATAAGAGAAGTGGAGAGAGCATACAGCCTTGGGGGTGGTTTCTCTTGAAATCTCATTTATTTCCCCCAGATGGTGCATCTCATCTTATTTTAATAAGTCCCACTCTTACTCAAGTCCACATACAATATTTTCAAATCCAATGTTACTCTTCAGAAAGTCCAATAATCATAGTTCTTTATATCTCAGTATTATTAATCAGTTCCATTTAAGTAGTCCAGGCAGTCTCCCCAAATCAAGAATCACTTTTCTTTACTTAAGAGTTTTCCTTATTCTCACAATAAAGTCTCCAGTAATCATAAAGTGGATAGTTATAGAACAGTAAATATCACCACTTACTATCCTCCAGATAAATATTATGTGTTTCTCTAAAAGAGTTTTCCTAGTCTTGTAGGGGTATGGTATATTTTCCATTCACCAGTAGATGCGCCCTCAGCTTAGGTTTCAGCATTGTTTCAATTCTGATAAATTGATTAATCTGAATTTAATCAAAGCAAAATTGGCTATTCAAGTAGATAGGTCCAGCATCTTATAATCCCTTTCCAAAAAAACAACAACCACCTACCCAGTTTAAGAATCCAATTTTCTCTGTTTTAAAAGGTCTTTGGCTTTTCTCCCCTTTGTTCCTTTCTTTTGGGTATAGAATTTTTCTCTCTATGGTAGTTCACCACTTTAGAAAATAGTTCTAAGAGTCTCTTTTCCTGGATTTTCCTCTTTCTTTCTTTTTCTTTAAAGTTAGTGTCTAAATAAAAAAGAATCTTCTCACCCAGCTCCAACCACTGTTCAACTGCAGCACTCCTGCACATTTCTTTTTTTGCCTTAGCTGTCCCAGCTTCATGGCAGCCATGATGGCTGCCTCTTCTCATCGAGGGAGAGGGAAGAAGCCCTGAGTCCCGCAGGAGAGTTGCTGCTCTCCTTGAACTATAGGCATCCCTCTTACAACAAAAGTGATAGGTCATAGATCATAAGTTGCAATCATTAATCATAAGACACAAACAACAAGTGATAACCATAAGATACCAATAGGAGAAGGTAGTAGGAAGGACAAAAAGATAAGAAAGATGAGAATTGAGCCAATGCTTTGGAAATTGGGTGTTCAGCAGAGTGATGGCATGGGGGAAAAGTTGTTCTGGCATAGAATGCCCTATAATAGCGTCCTAAGGGGAGCAGTTGAAAAATCTCCATTCCCACCCACTCTGAGACCAGACAGAGGTGGTATTTGCTGGTTCTCCGAACTACACAAAATTTCTGCTGCCAGTTCTCCGAACTACTCAAAATTTCTGCTACCAGTTCTCCAGAACCTGTCAGAACCTGCTGGATTTCACCCCTGGTATGTATGTATGTATGTATGTATGTATGTATAAATAAATAAATTTATAAATAAATAAATAAATAAATAAATAAATAAATAAATAAATAAATAAATGCATACAATATAAAAGTGTAGGAAGTTAGTACCCACCCCACTCCTAGAAGAATGAAATATTTTAGGAAATATTAAAAAGGTAGATTATATTTCCCTGGATGAGAAATGGAGAAACATGTTTTAAGGACAAAGCAGCTCCCTGCAGCTCCCTGCCTCCCCCCACCTTTGTCAATGGGCCAGAGGCAGAAACTCATTCTCCCCACCTTTGTCAATAGACCATCATCTGCAACACAATAGGACCCATCTAGCAACAGAAACTCACCACATGGCACCTGGGAAGATTACATCAGCCACAAGGCTAGCTAAAACCCCCACCCTCTAGGAGTCTGACAACGAATCAGGATATCCTTCCTGTGCCCCAGGAAGTTCAAAGCTCAGAGAGAGCATAAAACCAAGGCACGCTCAGTATCTCACCCCTTTTCTGTTCAGGAACTCAAGCCATGTGATCCTGTCGTCCATTAAATCATCTTTCCAAGCTGTCTCCATATTTCCAGTGTCTTTTTCTCCACTTGGAACTGAACCCAGATGGACATTTCTTCCAACAAAAGAATAAAAGTATTCCTCATTTACTGACACAATTGTGACTGGCAACTCCTTTGGTCAGCAGTGTGGTTATTAAGCAACGTATCATGTGATTGTGACTTCTGATTTTACTGCCAGCTTCTCCACTAACTTTGCTAGTTAGAAGCCAGCTGTGAAGTGTGCAAATCACAATCACATGACTGCAGGAGGCAACAACAAAATACCTTATACCAACAGACTTGAAATCCTTCGACATGACCTGTGTTTAACACACAAAATCATCTATTGCAATATCCTTCCTATAAAAGACTACTTCAGCTTCAATCGCAATATTACAAGAGCAAAAAATAGATTCAAGCTAAATGTCAACCGCTTCAAACTTGATTGCAGAAAATATGACTTCTGTAACAGAGTTGTTAATGCTTGGAACTCATTACCTGACTCCATAGTCTCTACTCAAAATCCCAAAATCTTCAACCAAAAACTGTCTACTATTGACCTCAGCCCATTCCTAAGAGGACTATAAGGGGCGTGCATAAGAGCACAAAAGTGCCTACCATTCCAGTCCTATTGTTCCCTTCGTCATATCAAATTGATATAGTTGATGCATAATTTTTTTACATATATGTATATATTTTCTTCAAAATATGTTTTTTTATCTATGACAATTGTTTGTGTATACTGTTGTGACAAAAAGAAATTAAAAAAAATTGTAAATGCCCGCTGGTTGTAATTTGTTTGAATCTCACGCGATTGTGGGGATGTTATGGTGATTGCAAATGTGAAGACTAGCAGTAAAATGACTTTTTCAGCATTATTATAACTTTGAATGGTCACTAAATAAAGCAGTTGTTAAGCAAATTTATAAAGTCATCTCCTATATGCAGTTCTAGCAGAAATATGATAAACTTTCTCTTAACTGCATTTATAAAAAGTTTCTATATAGTTGTTGCTATTTGCAAGCAATTTAATCTCTTATGTAATGATAAAGTTATGGTTATTCATAGTCCTTTCCGTGATTCAGTTTAAGAAGAAAAATGGGATTACAGCCAGGGCCACGTTTTTTTAGTCTTGCAAGGTGTTTTTTTTTTAATTCAAGATTTTTAATTGGCATTTGGAAATGACTTTGCAAATTTGCTATGGATATTACTATTATTAATGAGATGTTCAGAAGACTAAGGAGATTCACAGTAGAGAACTGAGGCTCTTAAGTATATACATGGAAATACATATGAAGTAAAATGCTATGAAAGAATTAATTTTATCTTAAAATCAGTGGTAACATTTGGGCTGTGCATTTCTGTGTGTATTTCTGAATTAATAAGAGGTCCAATTTCACCTAGAGTTCATAGAATTCACTGAATCTATTGCTGAAATCCATTTTTATCATATAACCATAAATCATAGGCAACACTGTATTTGGCAGGTCCTCCTTAGAATGTTGCCTCATTCCAGCTTCTAAATTTACACCAATTGTTTGGCACTGAATGATTCAAGAAAATATCTATCCAACCACTTTCCCCCCCATAAGCGACCGTCTACCAATAGCAAAGTTTATTAATTTTTCCCCCTTTAACAGTTTTATTTTATTTTATTTTATTTTTATTTATTTATTTGTCACAACAGTATATATAAACATAAGCAAAAAATAACTATACGATATATAAGCATATATATATAAACATAAGCATGAAATAACTATATGAATTGGATACAATCAAAGGGAACATTAGGACAGGAACGGTAGGACAGTGGTGCTCTTATGCACACCCCTTACAGACCTCTTAGGAATGGGGTGAGGTCAATAGCATATAGTCTTTGGTTAAAGCTTTGGGGATTTTGGGAAGAGACCACAGAGTCAGGTAGTGCATTCCAGGTATTAACAACTCTCTTACTGAAGTCATATTTTCTGCAATCAAGATTGGAGCGGTTCACATTAACCTTAAATCTATTGTGTGCTCGTGTATTGTTGCGATTGAAGCTGAAGTAGTCTTCAACAGGAAGGACATTGTAACAGATGATTCTATGAGTTAAATTCAGGTCATGTCGAAGGCGGCGGAGTTCTAAATTTTCTAAACCCAGGATTTCAGTCTGGTGGCATATATATATTGAGAAGCACAAAGCTAAAGACACCAGCCTGAAGATGATGAGTGAGACCTCGTCGAAACGTCGCCAGGATACTCTCAACCTTACACGGGAAAAGACATATCTATCTATCTATCTATCTATCTATCTATCTATCTATCTATCTATCTATCTATCTATCTATCTATCTATCTATCTATCTGGAGAGAGAGAGAGAGAGAGAGAGAGAGAGAGAGAGAGAGAGAGAGAGAGAGAGAGAGAGAGTGAGTGAGTGAGTTATAGTTGTGGAGCGCTGAAATCATTTTTCTGTTTGTTAAATATGAACAAGTATAGTCACTGTGTCAAAAGGGCTCATAAATAAGATGAATGTACATAAGTAAGGTCTTTAAATTGGCAGCTGAATTAGTTGTCAATGAACTTGCATGAAGGGTCCATGCAATGGAAGGTACAACAAAATAAAACTCAGGCTTCTACACAGGGCAAATAACTTTTCCCTGAAATAGCATCGTTTAGCATTGCAGACATGAGAAGAACTATTGGAAATGGGGAGTTATAGTTATTAGCAAATGCCTATCCAAAGATCCAGTCATTATCAACTGCAGGGATTCACTTAACAACTGTGGCAAGAAAGATCATAAAACAGGGCAAAACTCCCTTAACAAATGTCTCACTTAGCAACAGAAATATGGGCCCCAATTGTGCTTGTAAATCAAGGATTATTTATTTATTTATTTATTTATTTATTTATTTATTTATTTATTTATTTATTTATTTATTATTTTATTTTATTTTATTTTATTTGCATTTATATCCCGCCCTTCTCCGAAGACTCAGGGTGGCTTACACTATGTTAAGCAATAGTCTTCATCCATTTGTATATTATATACAAAGTCAACTTATTGCCCCCAACAATCTGGGTCCTCATTTTACCTACCTTATAAAGGATGGAAGGCTGAGTCAACCTTGGGCCTGGTGGGACTTGAACCTGCAGTAATTGCAAGCAGCTGTGTTAATAACAGACTGTCTTAGCAGTCTGAGCCACCAGAGGCCCTTATATCTGTATTGCCTTCCTCCAGACAGAAAATTCCAATTATCCTGGGCCTGGCAGTAATAACATAAAGTAAAATCAAAATGTCATTACTCCAAGACAAACAGATCTAAAGTGTGACTCCCCTTGTGTGTTGGGCCCACAATAGCTGGAACAGGCCTATGATAAGTCTGGTGGACTTGAACTGAGCTGCTTCTAAGTAGATGCCTAGGGAAAACAAGTTTGTTAAAGTCCTTTGACTTCCTCAGGTTCACAGTCCTGTGAACCTGGGGAAGTCAGTGCTAGCCCAGTTTTGATATTGAACATCATAGGCAATGCCCAATCTCACAAGCAGAAGGTTGCTGATCTTCTCCAAGATCTCCCAGATGACTATAGGTCCACCCTTGCCCCTCTCCTGGATGCCATACCTGGAATCTAGTTGGACACATTTCAGAAAGGGGATATTTCACTCCCTCCCTAGCTCTTGGCAATATATAGGTAATCCTCAGGTTACAACCATTCATTGCAAATATTCCAAACTATGATGGCACTGAATGAGGAGACTTACGATTGTTCCACAAATTTGCAGCCATCACACTATCCCCAAGGTTATGTGATTGTGATTCAAGCCCTTGGCAACTGGCTATAATTACCCCTATTGCAGCATATTTCAGTCATGTAATCACCTTCCCTGCCAGCTTTCCGCAAACAGCCAGCTATTGCTTCCTCTGAGGCTTGATGCAAAAACGTGGTCACATCAACCTACTAAAACCCCAAGGGGTGGCAAGAACAGACTCACTCTTCATTGCTGCCAAGAGGAGATCTGACAGGTACATGGCCAATTTTGTATTAAGAATTTTTGAAGTAATGAGTAAATCCCAGCCCTCCACCAGCTATTTCAAGCTTATTGCTTTCTTGCTTTTCTCTTACTTTTAGGATTCAGAATAGTGTCAGGCTGTTATTATGGGCTCTATGCAACTGCCAGTCTCAGCTGTTGTTACATTCTATAGGACAATAATATCCCAGGGCCCACAAAGTATTATCAGCTGATAATACTGCCTGTTTATATTACTATTTTGGAAATCTGTTTTGTCCTTATAAGTAGAATGGGGGTGCTCAGCAGACATTGGATTTTTCTCTTGTCTTTTTAAATGAGACACTGTATTTATTTGTTTCTGGCCTGTGTCCTGATCTAAGCCAGAAAGAACATTTTAAAAAAAATAATGTTTAATTTAAGAAGTCTTACTATTGTTTGGGGTATTTAGTCATACAAATTTGTTGTAAAGCTCACCCTAATAATATAAATCATATTTATGAATCATACCATATCATAGTATCACAGTATAACCATAGACCTAACTTTAGGATACCACAGTAGAAATATGTACATAAAAATGTTTATGCTCAAATTTTTGTAGCTAGCAATACCCATTATAACATGTGTATAAGAATGCCAGAAATAATACAACCCCACACCCCAAAACTAATAATCTTTTAACATAACCTTAGATCTCAAGAAAGCCTAACAATATTTTTTTTATCCTAAACTTTATCCCAGAGAGCAATTCCCACTATACATGACTTTAAGACTACAACTAATTATAAATACCTACCATTACACTAAGTTGAATCACAGGTTTGAAAAAGGCTAACTTATCCCTGAAGTTGTCCCAATGGCAGTAGAAATGTTTCACCTCCAAATTTATCCTGGCTGCCCATCTTTATTATAATGTGAATTTCAGACTAAATAACTTCATCCCAAAACTAATTGTACCATTAATTTTGAGCCTCTCTGCAGCCTCCTGGGATCAAAAACAGGCTGCGAGGGGGACGCTGCCCCCCGCACTCCCCCCGCTTCCCGCGCATGCACGGCAGAGACCTGAAAATCAGCTGGCTGGAGGGAGGCTGAATGCATGCATGGTGTAGCTGAGCTGGGCAACGGCTCGTGTGCCCGCAGAGAGGGCTCTGCGTGGCAGCTGTGGTACGCATGCCATAGGTTCGCCATCATGGCCATAGTGCTTTACAGCACTCTCTGGGTGGTTTACAATGTAGAAGCATTATCTGCATATTGCCCACCCACTCCCAATCTGGGTCCTTGTTTTACCAACCTCAGAAGGATGGAAAACTGAGTGAACCTTGAGCCCTTCAAGCTGTGGGCAAAATGTGCCTGCGATACTGCACTTTAACCATCACACCACCAGGGCTCCTTTAACTGCAAACATTTATCTAGGCAGGAATCCCTACTTTAATACAAATGTGACATTATTGCCAATGATAAAAACTAATTGAAATGCTAAATGACCCATTACATTTTTACCAAGGAAGACCTCAAGGACATTTAAACCTAAATCTAGCTTCACCATAATAGATTCTTTTTTCTAACTTTAAATTTTTATCTCAGACTGTAATCCCCTCAAACATTAAGATTATGGCTAACCATAAAAACATGCCCTAAGGCTGGGGCTATCAGATATCTGAACAGGCAAAGGTAGACACGGACATTTGCAAAACAGACCAAATGGGAAACAGGAGAACACAGTACCTGATTAATTTTCTTCATATCTGCAAAAATGTACCTACAACTGTATGAAATTACTTTTTATAGCATCAGAGGCTGTTCCTCCCCCTCAGCTGCAATATTTTCCCAAGAAATCTTTACTTTCAAGAACATATGCTAGTGATAATACAGAATTGACAATGACAAGCTTTTCAAAATTCACCATAGGCATTTATGATCTAAAGCCTATAGTGATCATAAACCATACAAAGTGCTTGATTGAAGCCGATTGCTGGAATCAGGAAATAAATTAAATAAATCTTGGCTGTTGAATGTGTTGATAGACAAGGGAATGATAGTAGCAGACAATTTAAAGAAAGCAAAAGTTAGAATGACTACTCCTATGAATACCATCCAAAATATTTTTTTTTAAAAGAACAAGATGCTCTAAAATCTGGACAATATTTGATTTTAAGGCTATACATGCTGGATGGAAGACATCAGGCAACAAAGGAGAACATGCCCTTTTGTTTGTCAAATGTCTACCTAAAGCTAGCTCTCATGCCTACCCTACCTAAAGCTAGTTCTCATGCCTACCCTACCTAAAGCTAGCTCTCATGCCAAATTGAAACACAAAGCTAAAAAAACAAACAAAAACTCAATATTCATTTTACTTTACCCTAAAAGTTGACCCAACAAGCAATTTCCACCATAAAGGAATACAAAAATACCATTGATTTTAAGAACTCAACCAAAAGCTAGCCCTGCGTTTAATGTGACCATGAACTTCAAAGAGGCCTAACTCCTCTAACCTACTACCAGTAGAAATGTTTTACTCCCAAAGGTACTCTGGCAAGTAATCCTTACTGTTATATGAATGTAAAACTACAAATAATCACAAAAACTCTCATAACAATGAACCAGTCCATTAAATATTATACCACAAGGAAGCCTAACCCTAATGTCACCTTTATATTAAAACTTATCATGGGTTTAAGACTAACACTAACCATAAGTACTCAAGCTAACCCTCACATCAAATTAAGAACAGACCTCAAATCTAAACCTAATTCTAATTCACTGTACTGCCAATAGAAATACCTTTTACCCAAAATACAAGGTCTGCAATAACATGAATTGCATACTTACCAGGGATGAAATCCAGCAGGTTCTGACAGGTTCTGGAGAACTGGTAATGGCAATTTTGAGCTGTTCAGAGAACCAGCAAATACCACCTCTTATATTGATTGTTTCCTGATTGCTTATTTGTACCCTATGACTATCATTAAGTGTTGTACCTTACAATTCTTGATGAACGTATCTTTTCTTTTATGTACACTGAGAGCATATGCATCAAGACAAATTCTTTATGTGTCCAATCACACTTGGCCAATAAAAATTCTATTCTATTCTATTCTATTCTATTCTATTCTATTCTATTCTATTCTATTCTATTCTATTCTATTCTCTGGCTGGCCCCAGAATGGGGTGGGAATGGAGATTTTGCAATATCCTTCCCCTGCCATGCCCACCAAGCCACACCACACACACTAAGCCACGCCCGCAGAACTGGTAGTAAAAAAAAATTGGATTTCACTATTGATACTTACCTCTCTCTCCTTTCCTCAAGCAAGATTAGAAGGGAAAACAGGAGCATCCACTCAGGTACCTATTCCTCATTTGTTTTAGGCAGGCAGCAATTAGTTGCATTTAGTACAAGTTTCCTTTGATTGCCAATTTTAGCTCATTGGAGCTTTGCCTTTTGAACAGGGGTGCCAGGACTTTTTATTTTAAAAGGTTCCATTGCTTGAAAAAGTTTGAAAAGCATTTTTCTAGAGCCTAGATGATCCTTTCCAGGCTTTCTTAGGCTGTGATACTCTAGATAGGGGTGTCAAACTCATGGCCCATGGGCTGGATGCGTCACGCACTGGCCATGCCTGGTTTAGCGAAGGGGAAAAAAGTCATGATATGTCATGTGACGCCGCCATGATGATGCGAGTTTGACACCCCTGCTCTAGACCTTGATCTAGAGGTTTGACCCTAATTGCAGCATTGTTTGACAACTGCTTAATTTTAGATAGAGGGGGATCATTAAAAAAATAAATAAAAAAAATTAGAAGGTCTCTACAGTAAATTTTAATCCATGGGCTGGTTCATGCAAAGTCATTGGTTAATAGTTGTTTTAAGTTAAATATGAGAGCTTGTGCACTTTGCAATTATGTGGGGCATTCCTTTAAATGCAGATGATCATTTGATTTCTTTTGGTTGTAACTATTGGTTGCTAACTTGTAAACTGATTTTGGGGGAGGGAGGGTGAAATTTAGTAGGTATAGTATTTTTCTTCTGATCTGTACTGTGCCTTGGTAAATACGAGCAATTAACAACATTTTAATTTGTTCCCTGGATATCAGATACCACTTCAGACTTTGTAAATCAATATCAGCATTTTGAATTCAGCCAGGAAGCAGGCCAGTAACAGTAATTATCCATTCCTGTTAAATGTTTCTAGAATGTCCATCCAGTTTCCTCTATCAAGCCTTGCCTTTGCCATTTTTCACTAATCCTATCTTCTGTCAGTCTCCTTATAGAAGGCCTGCCTGGTTCAGTCTGGGAACAGCATGAGATTTATATGTTTTTACCATTCCTTTTTGCCACTGACTGACCAATCGGAATTTAATACTTCAATCAACATCAAACTGGAATGGATCCCATATATGCCATCCTGTGATTATGTAGTGTTGTTAACATAAAATTTTCTTAGCAAAAGAGCCAAGAGGTATTTGATATATGACAGCAGCTTCAACTGCAGGAAAATCTGGTGCATCTGAGCAATCAAAAGAGGCTTTAACATTTAGACAGCTATTAAGCAAGCAATTTAAACCATCTGTTTCTGGAATGCTTCATTCATTTTGATGCCTGCCTCGAACGATAGTTGGATATTGGCACGGCCATGTGAATGAATGATGGGTGGCCATTTCCTTCTGTACAAATTGTTGTGAATTAAAAGGATTTGTTTAGCTGCGTATTCTTTTCATGAAGCAAATTGCAGACATCTCAGTGAGCCAAAAAGAAATTAAGTGGGATGCACCTATTGTCCAGTTGCCAAAGGATGGAAGTTGTTTGCAAATTTCAATTAAGAAGATTAAGCAGAGGAATTATATTCTGCTGTTTTATTTGATTCTGTCATATCCTTATGGCGAGGAGACAATGGTTATTGATGCAGATTGTAGCTCAACACATGGTCACAAAGGTGTCAGCATTTCTGTTCTATCATGTTACAATTATGATAAAATAAAATTACTGTTTCTTGTACTATTTTCAGCATTTAGTATTAATGCTATGCTAATAATCATATTCCATTTTTTCTACTGCTTCCCAGATAACATATTGAGTGATATCCTTGTCTATTGAACTTACCACTGACATCTGTTTATGCATAAGTTATATTTACAAATAAATAAACATATAAACAGAGGTATTACAACGCTCATGAACTGTTCACTTACTTTAAAACTAGTTCCACGGTAGCTTTGCAACACTAGAAATACCATTCCTGATACGGTTTGATTTTAACATGTGTAATTTTAAAGTGTCAGATTTCTATCAACTTTCACAAATCTGTTTGCTGCCTAACAGTAATGGTACAATTTATTTCCTTAGTAGATAAAAGATAATTTTATTTATCAAATATATTTGATAAAGACAAACTTTCATATTTAGCTTTGTTTGAAGCACTTCAAATATTTTATTGCTCATATTATAGGGCCTACTGAAGTAATTGTGTAGTTAAGAGATAATGTCAATGCAATAGAACATGGTTGACAAGATAATAGTCTCCTGCAGCAATATAAATGTCAAGGCAAAGCTGACAAATATGTAAAAAAAAATCACAAACATGCAGAAAGAAAATAAGTTTCGTTTGTGTTCAGCAGGGGTAACTTGCAATTGGCTTGAATTTAATCATTTTATTCCTGTGATTCCTTCACATAAATATAGGGAAGAGCAAAATATTCATTCTATTCTATCGTATGTATAGAATTGGCATCAAGACTGTAAAATGGCTGTTTGGACAGAGTCAGAACTATATAGAATATATTTCTGGAACTGAATCCTCCTCTATGTGGCATAAAATTTTTGCATAGGAAGTTTACTTTCATTGGTCCCGATGGAGAAGGTTTGCAACTTGGGTGTGCTCCTGGATGGTCGGTTGTCCTTTGAAGATCATTTGGCGACCGTCTCCAGGAGAGCTTTTTATCAGGTTCGCCTGATCCGCCAGTTGCGTCCCTTCCTGGACCGGGATGCCCTATGCACGGTCACTCATGCTCTCGTTACCTCTCGCCTGGACTACTGCAATGCTCTCTACATGGGGCTCCCCTTGAAGAGCACCCGGAGACTTCAGCTGGTCCAGAATGCAGTTGCGCGGGTATTGAGGGAGCGGTTCGGAGCTCCCACGTAACACCTATCCTGCGCAGACTGCACTGGCTGCCTGTTGTTTTCTGGGTGCGCTTCAAGGTATTGGTTACCACCTTTAAAGTGCTCCATGGCTTAGGACCAGGCTACCTACGGGACCGTCTACTGCCGGCCTCTATCTCCCAGTGTCCGGTGTGTTTCTACAGAGAGGGACTCCTCAGGGTGCCGTCAGCCAAACAGTGTCAACTGGCGGCCCCCAGGGGGAGGGCCTTCTCTGTGGGGGCTCCTACCCTGTGGAACGAACTTCCCCTCGGGCTTCGACTACTACCTGACCTTAGGACCTTTCGCCGCGAACTTAAAACCTATTTATTTCATATGGCTGGACTGCCTGATTTTAATTTTAAATTTTAATTGAATTGTTGATGGGTTTTAAATTTTGTAATTTTATGGGGTGTAATGTCATTTTAAATTTTCTGGCATATTTGAATTAGTTTTTTAAGGGTTGTTTTAATTATTGAATATGTTTGTTTGTATTTTATTTGCCTGTTCACCGCCCTGAGTCCTTCAGGAGAAGGGCGGTATACAAATTAAAACATTATTATTTATTTTATTTATTTATTTATTATTTAAATTTCTATAAATTTAAATTTCTATTATTATTATTATTATTATTATTATTATTATTATTATTATTATTATTATTATTATCATATGGAAAAAACACTTTCTTGTCAGGATTCGTTGATTTGCTTTCAGCTTGCACAAGCAAAATAATAATAATAATAACAACAACAACAACAACAACAACAACAACAATAGAGTTGGAAGGGACCCTACACCATTTCAGACAAATGGTTATCCAACATTTTCTTAAAAATTTCCAATGTTGGAGCATTCACAACTTCTGCAGGCAAGTTGTTCCACTGGTTAATTGTTCTAACTGTCAGGAAATTTCTCCTTAGTTCTAAGTTGCTTCTCTCCTTGATTAGTTTCCACCCATTGCTTCTTGTTCTACCCTCAGGTGCTTTGGAGAATAGCTTGGCTCCCTCTTCTTTGTGGCGATCCCTGAGATATTGGAACACTGCTATCATGTCTCCTCTAGTCCTTCTTTTCGTTAAACTAGGCATACCCAGTTCCTGCAACCGTTCTTCATATGTTTTAGCCTCCAGTCCCCTAATCATCTTTGTTGCTCTATGGTTAAGAAAACTCTAAACAATTCTTCAACAAACAATAAATAAGGCTTCTTGGAGCCAGATGAGGAGACTATGTGAATGAGCCCTAAAAATTAAGCTTTTTAATGAGTTGTCTTCTGCCAGAATGAAGTTGTTTTAGACCCAGCTAATTTTTCTCTCTGCCTTGTACTTCTCACATTTAATTTTCAGCATTCGTGGATATTTGTATTTTCTGAATTTGATTGTTTTCCTGAATATCTTATATTATCAGGCTAGATAATGTCATCAATGCACAGGAGAGAAAATTTTGCTGATTCTTTATATATAGTAGCTTCCTTTGCCTCTCTTGATTGGGTGTTTTTTCCTCTTATGGTTCCTAAACTGTTGACATTTTGGATCAAGCCAGATCCAAAATTGCTAGAGAATTTAGGCTTTGTGCCTAAGGTAGGACTAGAACTCATATTCTCTCAGTTTCTATTCTGTCTAGTCTAATCTTACGCAATAGCACTTAGACTTATATAGTGCCCCATAGTACTTTACTGCACTCTCTGGGCAATTTACAATGTAGAAGGATTATTTGTATAGTGACCCCAACAATCTGGGTCCTCATTTTACTGGCCTCAAAAGGATGGAAGGCGAGTCAACTTCAATTGTCAGGATCAATTCCTGGATGTGGGCAGAGTTAACCAGCAATACTGCATTCTAACCACTATACCACCAGAGCTCTTTAACCACCAAATTAACTATACCACCAGAGCTCTTTAACCACCAAATTAACTCTTGATAGCACTTAGACTTATATACCACTTCATGGTGCTTTACAGCCCTCTCTAAGCAGTTTTACAGAGTCAGCATATTGCCCCCAACAATCTGGGTCCTCATTTTACCCACCTCAGAAGGATGGAAGGCTGAGTCAACTTTGAGCTTGGTGATATTCGATCTGCTGGCAGCTGGCAGCTCATGATTAGCAGAAGTAGCCTGCAGTACTGCACTCTAACCACTGCGCCACCGCGGATCATTCCATTTACCTACATCTGAAGATCAAAGAAGGAAATAAATAGCCCAGAGCACATCTCTCCCAAGATCTACTTCCAGATTAGCAAAAAACAGCACTGATAAACCATCAAGGAAGAAAGAATAACCTAATCAAGGAATCATCAACCAAGCTGAGAAACCACCAAGAACCCAGCGTTCATGCCTCTATTCAAATTAAGAATGTTTTCATACAAAAATAATGCAACTTAGGGAATCAAATGGATCCATGATTTGGCTTTTGCTAGGTATTACTTCACTATTAAGTAGAAGAAACTGGAAAATTCCATGAGTGATTCCATTCAATGAAGTTTTGTTCAAACTATCTTTTAAAACAAAACTTCCAGTCAAATCTCAAAGGTGCCTGGATTTGATTTTATATCAAATCAAATACCATGCTTCACTATAGAGACTCATGGCTGACTGAGGAATTCTGGGAGTTGAAGTCCACAAGTCTTAAAGTTGTCAAATTTGGAGATCTCTGATTTATAGAGACAAAAGTGAGGACGGCCTGATCAGTGTGATGGATTCTTTGATATTGGTATAAACTACCATGTTATTTTCATCTACTGTAATTCTGTGAAACAATAAAACAACTGCAGGTATTTTGAATATTCCTCATTATAATCTATGGCTAATTCTGTTATTTTTGCTAGATACACTTTTCTTTATTGTCTAATGTTCTAAAATCAGACTGAAGCTTCTAGAAAGAAAGGAAAGAAAGGCATCTTTGCAGCTTTGTCCATACAATGAAATCCTTGCTCTAAAGTTGGAAACAAATCTCTCAGATATCGATTTTACATAGCAATTCATTTTGTTAACCTTATATTTATGTTGCTAAATGTTTATGTTAGCCTTCATTCTTAAAAAGAAATTAATATGAAAATTTCTACTTATTTAATCTATTTGGGGACATGTTTTGCCTAAACTATAACTTTAATTATGTAATTTCTCTATATTTAATGTTATTTGGTCCTTGAAAATGAATTTTGGGAGCATATTTCTGTATGCAACTAAATTGTATACAGGTTTTCATTGGCAACGTGGACTATAGAATTTGGAAAACAGAATATTGGATATTAGATGTATATTTGTTCAAGATGTATGAAGAAAGAAATGTAAATTAAAGTGTCCTTTTTCTCCATTCTTGCTATCTCTGCTATCTTGATACATTTGCCTGGTTGGCATTTTTTTGGTTATTTTTTTAAATGGCAGGCAAAGAAATTAAGCTTTTAGTTGTATTTAATTATTCATTTAATTATTCTTACCTACTAGTTTTATTTCATCTTTTGCCTATCTTTTGCAAAAGATGGAATAAAAATCAATGGTGCCTATTTAAATCACTTAAGATTTGCAGATGATGATGTTCTCTTCTCACAAGACCCAGAAGACCCACAAAGACACATACAAGAGCTGCACAAAGCAGAAAAACCATTTGTTTTAAAAATAAACTTGAAAAAGAGCCAGGTTATGTTCAAAAATTCCCCAAAGAAAGACAAAAATATATCTGGAAAAGAATTAGATGTAGTAGACATATTCCTTGGACAATGAATCTCAATGGAAGGTGAATAAAGGAAATTGAACAGTGTGTTAAAGGTGGTTGTCAGGTTATTTGGCAAGCTAAGCATAATTTTCAAGAACAATATCCTCCTATGCCTGAAGAGAAAAGTTTTTGATCAATGTGTGGTACCTGCTCTAACATATGCTAGTGAAACATAGACACTAACCTCACAATCGATACAAAAGCTACATGGCACAAAGAACTATGGAAACATGCTCGGCATCACAAGACAAGACAAAAAGACCTGCACATGGATTAGAGAACAAACAAAAGTATACAATATCATCAAGAGAGTAACAGAATTGAAATGGAAATGAGCTGGTCGCATAGCAAGAAGAACTGATGGCAGATGGACTGAGGCAGTCATAGAATGGATCCCACTTGATAAAAAGCGTCTGTTGTGTCTATGCCCCCCGAGCCGGGCCCCCTGCCAGAAAGTGACTCGGAAAGTGAGGGGAAAGGGCCATCAGGACTTACCTCTGGAGCACTGGCTTCCCTGGCTCAGCTCCAGGAGCCAGAGGCAGGCCAGGTGGAGGAGAAAACAAGGCCTCCGTCCCCTGACTCTTCCCCCCCGGCCACGCCTCCAGAGCCGGCTGATGGCAATCAGGCCTGGTTGGACCCTAGGTTTCGTAGGCAGGAGAGGCGGGAACAACAGACGCAGGGGTGGGGCAGGCCTAGGAAGTGCTGAGTCATGGAGCCACACCCCACAGGATATAAAAGCAGCAAGGGCTATACCACTTCGTGGCAAGCAAATCAACTGCTTAGAGGGAGAGAACTAGAGCTGAAGTACTGTTTGTTCCTGGTTTCCTGGCTGACTTATCGGCATCAAGAGAGGTAACAGAGACACTTGGCATACGCTTGCTAGTTTGCTGCCAGAGCTGATAGTTGCTGGCTAATTAAGTCATCGCTCGTGTCTCCCGGAGTGCGGAGGGGGACAGAACAGCGTCCATGAAAGAGACCTAAAACAGGATGGATTGACAACATCAACAAGTATTGCGGGCCAGGTTGTCAAAAGAAAGATCAGGAACATATTGATTGGAAACATGCAGAAGAGGCCTTCATCCTACAGTGGATAGGCAAAGGTTAAAAGGATGATGACCTACTAGTTTTACCTTTGTGATTTTTATTGTGGTTGATTTGGTCTGTCTAAGTTTTATTGCTTTTGATGTGCTAGTCTTTCTTAAAGCATTAGCCCTGAAAGGCAGTATATAAATCCAGTCCATGAGTCAAAAGCCTGAAAACCTTGATTTAGAATGTAAGATAATATGCTTACTTCCTCAAAAAAATATTAGTGGAAAGTTTCAATGATTTCCTGCTTTAAATGATCTTTATTCGATCTGATTTATTAAGCGAATTAAATGGGCTCTTCACTATTAATACTCATCTTTTTCAAGATATAATTATCATTCTAATTTCCCATGCTTCCAATAAGTCCCAGGAAGTCCCAGGAAAGACCCAACAAGAAACTCTGCTGATGGATTTTTTTCAGCAGTCATGGAATGTGGAAGTTCTGCTCTGCAGAAGTTGTTGGACAACTTTACACTTGAAGAAATTTGGAGAAGTCATTCAGCCAATGTCTCTGCTTACAATTTTGGTAGACAGTGTCAAAAGGTCATTTGTGATTGTCTCTGGATGGCAGCACTAGCTCACCTTGCCTGTCATTCAAACAGTAACCAACACTGGACATATTTAAAACTTGGATTTCAGGGCTGTAAGAAAGAAAGTGATGAAAAATCACCCCAGAAAAATAATAGCGGCAAATAATTTCAGTATTCCTGCCAAAAGCCTACATAGACTCTCATGGATTGATTCAAGACTGTCTTTACTATTTTCTTTTTACTTATCTGTATAAAGAGAATGAATTTATTCAGAGAATGTGAGGAAGATTGCTGATAAGGAAATAATTATAACATAGAAATGTATAGAAGGATTTTCTTTTTTTTTTTCTCATAAAGAAAAATTGAATAAAGAGTGTAGTGAATTCTTGGAGCAAACAGTTTGATGCAGAATTTATGCCCTATTGTGAAAGCTTGAAGGAGAATGCAAGTAGATGCATCACTATCTGCGTTTTACAATAACAGAATGTAGGCAATTCAGCTGATGCATCTGAGTGTTTTTCGACAGTAGGCAAATTCCAAATATGTTTGTGGGAAAAGAAAGAAAGAATTTGAGAAGAGCTGGCAAGAAATATTACTGTAGTTAATAGTGATGTTAAGGAGCAGGATAGATGGAAGTAATTGTAGCAAATTGTGGATCTAATATAAGTACATTTTTAATTTGGATTCCAATAAAATGAGCAACTAAAATAAAACCAAGCTAACTGCCTTCACTGATTTATTTATTTACTATTGCTTTTAAAATAATAAAAGGGACAAAGAATAGAAATACAATAAAAATTATAATACAGTTACTGTTCATAGGTTCTCAAAAAAGGAAACAATGCATTAAAATGTTTTTTTTAAAAAAATAAGAGAAAAAACATCAGAAAAAGTGTAATACATTGTGACCAGAGATACAGTTCTCTATATAGCTGTCTAATGTAAATAGTTAAGTACATATACAGTGTATTTAATTCTAAACATTTATGTAACTACCATTAATCTTTAGCCTCCTATATTTTGTAAAAAATGAATTCCATATTTCATTATGCTGATCTATACAAGTAGATCTCTCATACAAAATTGAATAAATAATAATAATAATAATAATACTCCAACAGTGTATGCACCGACAAATTCCTTTTATGAACAATCACACTTGGCCAATAAAGAATTCTATTATCTATTATCTATTATAAGGCTTACATCTACAGGCAATTCACTCATAGGTGGCAATTGTAATCCCATCTTCAATCTATTGAGTGAATGGGACCATATATTTATCTTTCCAATGCTGCAATATCACTTTTAGGTGTAGGCAGGGCACAGAGAATCCACTTACATTATTCAATAGTCAGTTTCCATGTAACAGATATGCAATTCAAAAGATTACTGATACAAAATATCTCTAAAAACTAATAGTAGCGTATTTTTTTTAAAGTTTTAAAGGATTAAACAGTTGTTTTACCATCTCAGGTGTCACCGTGGCTAAACCCACCTGACTTTATTGTGATAAAATGAATTTCTTTAATTAATATTTAGCCAAGTTTTTATTCTTTTAAAAGCAAAGAACCTATATAGGAACATAACATAATTTTATGGAAAACATGAGATGAATCAGACAAATGTAGGTAGTAAATTGTACTTGTCTTTACAAGTACAATTTACAAGTACATGTACACATTGTACCATTTGCCAGCAATCTTATAATTGCTGGCACATGGTAACCACTCTTCCTCATATTTTTCACAGACTTCAAAGCCTTGCACATTGAGATGGTCAGGGCCATCTGAATCACTGGGAAAATGTTATTCCATAGAGCATGCATGGTGTTGGAGAAGGCACATGTCATGGGTCCTGCCACATGACACTATTTATATGACCCAAGAGATATGGATTTGGAGTATGCCCACCATGCCAGATCTTATTTGACATCAAGGCTAAGGTGTTCTAAGTTTCATACTGCATCAGCCTCCATCCTAAGGTTAAAGAAGATAGGAAATCCCCTTTTCAATGGAAGAAGCTGTTAGAGTCTAGGGGCCCTAACTAGGAGGCAAGACTGAGCCCCTCAATTTTCAATTGGACCTAAGAAATGGATATTTTTATAGTAGTGGCCAAAATTGTGGAAACCTTTTGGGAAAAATGTATTTTCTAAAACTAGCTAATAACACCACTTTTTTTTAGTAGTACCATACAATTATATATCAATGGAATCAAGAATGTAATGCAATAACTTTTATGAAGGATTTGCTATTAGAATAGCAGTTAAAGTATAAAGAAGAAAAGTGAAACACATAGAAAAAAATGAGATATACAAAAATTATCACATCAGTTAATACTTAGTTGGGTAACCTTTAGCATGAATTACAGCCTTACAACATCTTCCCATGGAGTGAACCAAGTCTTTTAGTTTTGCAGCTTATGTGAAACCAAGATTGAATGATTGCTTCTATTAACTGAGTTTTATTGCTGGGTCGCTTCTGACTAACAAGTTTCTTTAGTCAGCTCCATAGATTTTCAATTGCATTAAGGTCTGGGTTATTCCCAGGCCATTCCAGCAGTGGTATATGATTATCTTGAAACTAACCCACCCACCCCAAATTGGTGTTATTAGCCATCAAATCTCAAAAAAAAAAAACTTTTGCCAAAAGGTTTCCACAATTTTGGCCACTACTGTATTGTACTACAATTGAACTACTGTTTCAGCTGCACAGAGGAATTTGCCTGAGTTTACATTGGAGTTGGTTGCTGCTGGGACTGAGTGATTTCAACTTGGGAGAATTCAGGATTTTATAGCTCTTATGACAACCATGAGTTTGTCATAAGAGCCATTATCAGTCTACCTAATCTGATAGTAGGAAAAATAATAATTCCCTTGCTGTAGATAGATCCTTTTCTATGATCCTGGAGGTTAATCAGCATCACTAATTTATGCCAGGAGATAGGCCAGTTTTGATGATCCTGACAAGTATTTGATGGATCCTATTGGTCTCCCAAAGGCATTTCAGGAACTTCGCAGCAGTTTGGAGAGCAGCCCTGTTGAGAATCTTGTTAACCTCTAAAATACAAAGGTAGCTAGGAATCCCAATACAATTATTCTTGAGCATCAGTCCTTGTATTTCATTTACAGATGGCTCCCTGGTTTTTGAGGTCTGGGATGTGAAATGCCAGAAGTGACACCGGCATTCTGGTGAGAGAGAAGTTCCCTGAGAATGGGCTCCAGTACAAGTCCAAAAGCTTGGAAGACTAAACATCTGGTCCCAGTGAGTGACCCAGATTGGGTTCTGCAACATTATCCTGACACATATATTTGCCTTCATTTGGATTAAGCTCATTCATGCTTACACTATGGCAGCAAGGATGACAAATTGGAACTATTTCTCAGTTATTGTGTCTGTGGGTACTGCCCATAGATACTCAGACTCTTTCCAGAAAGGATAGGTTGGAATAGTTAATAACAAACTAAAATAGACTTTACAGATAAAATTAGTTGTGTTAATTTAAAATTGAAAGCTGGGGAACAGAGTTCAGTGAGGTGCCAAGTGTGATCTCTTGTATTGTTAACAGAGGGAAGCTTCCTGCAACCTAGATCTCTGAATGGATGACCCAATGAGTCCAGGGTTGTCCCATTATCTTTAAAGTTCTTCATGGCTTATCCCAGGTAGAATATGGCATGATAACAATGTTGCAATATCTAAGGGGTTGCCACAAAGAAGAAGGGATCAACCTATTCTACAAAGCCCCAGACGGCAGGACAAGAAGCAATGGATGGAAACTAATCAAGGAGAGAAGCAACCTAGAACTAAGCAGAAATTTCCTGACAGTTACCGTAGAACAATTAATCACTGGAACAATTTGTCTCCAGAAGTTGTGGGTGCTTTAACACTGGACATTTTTAAGAAGAGATTGGACAACTATTTTCCTGAAATTGTATAGGGCTGTGATGGTGAGCCTATGGCACCCATGCCCAAAGTGGCACGCAGAGCCATGTTGCCTGGCACGTGCAGTTACACCCTTTCTTCTCCCAGGTTTCTGGCACACATGTGCGTGTGACGATCAATTGGCCTTTTTGCATGCAGCAGTGCCGGAAACTAGAAGAGCTGGTCTTCCATTTCCCTATGTGAGCATGTGCGCCGGCCAGTTGATTGTCGTGTCCATATGCACGCCAGAAACCCGGAAGAGTAGCTGGCTAAAACTAGAAGTTCACTAGCTGAAACCGGAAGTTCATTTTTGAGTGTGCATATGCGCCCTGGGCAGCTCCTCTTCTGGGTTGCAGCCCAGACGTGCACTCGGTGCCGAAAAAGTTCGCCATCACTGGTATACTGTTTCTTGCTTCAGCAGGAGGATTAGAAGATCTCCAAGGTCCCTTCCAGCTCTGATATTCTATATGAAATATGGTAGGATGAAATTCAGAGGAAAGCATTTGCTGCAGAGACTCTCTTCATCGGATGTAAGATCTGTACCGTCACTCCTGATATTCAGGAAACCTCTTTCTTTCCAAGTGTTTTGGAACAGTGGAGTATTGGGTACCTGAGTTGAATGATGCTATTAATATGGAATGCAACTATGGGACACTATGAGATGGAATTATGTCGTTAAAATGTTTTATTTATTGATACTTTTGTATGCTGATTTAGAAATAATTTATGGTGTTTTGTGCTATAAGCCATTTAGCTTCATAAAGCAGCATAAAATGTGTGAAATTAATACTACGAATAGAAAAAAAATACACATAATATATTTCTGTAAGAAGCCCAGCATGATCAAGCCAATGTTCTCCATAATCAGATACATACCCTATCACAAATAATTTGGGCTATCATTGCTGCAATATAAATATGTGGAAGTTACATTGACCTTCAGCCATAATACTGGTATATTGATAGCTTGTTTTTAAAACACTTCCAATAATCCATGAAAAGCTCTCTCAGTCTGAATCCTGAACCTATTCATATTATATTCTGTAATCATATCCTATTGGAAATGTGTCTTGTATTATCACAGTGATACATATGCATGGGCCAACTCTGAGCATTTTCTCATTACACAAGGTAGAGACTTCACTTATCACTGTTGTCATGCAACTTCATGCATGCAGTTAGCACCAATTGATGAAATCCCCCAAATGCCTGAAGGCAGACTATGCTTGCAAATCTATTGAAACCAACATAACTTATGCAGAGCAAGCTTTCAAAGACAGTGGAGGCAATTTTACAGTTTTCAACCATTCTGTAAATACGTTATTAAGAAAAAATTGGAAAACCAAGCTGTACAGTTCTAAGGTACTTTCTAAAATGATCAGCAACATTTGGAGTAATCATATTTTGCATTCTTCAATTGACCTTGTTGAAAAAGGAAACTTTATTGGATTTTAGCAGCTTCCCAGGTCAGTGCTTGGGAATTAACTTCTGTTTTTGTTTTTTTTTGATACTTCCCTTATGAAGAGCAATTTAATGTAATTTTGCAGGAAAGATTGAAAAGTAATATAACAGAATAAAAAAAATCCCAATCTGGCTCATTAAGCTGTGTCTAGCTACCTGCTGGGAAAGTGAAAGCTTTTATAATGCTTAGTATTCTGTAGGAAAAAAAAGACATATGTCCAGAAGCTCCTGTCCAAATTAATTGTATATCCCTCATTGGACTAAATGGGTGGTAGAATACAGAATTTTAAAAGCAAATGCAGACCTTTGAATAATATATGTAAAAGGAAAGAATGGATCTCAGAATGCCCCCAGTAATTAGACCAACTGAAATCTTTCCTGGTCTAACTTTGTTCATTCTGAGAATTCATTTAGTGGTAAGTGGAAAAAAGACTACTATAGTAATCCCAAAGGTGCTTTTTAAAGAGACAACTGGACTTCCTTGTTTTTCTTTGAAGACATTTTGCTTCTCATCCAAGAAGCTTCTTCAGTTCTGACTGGATGGTGGGGAATGGAAAGATTTATATTTTTGCAGACGGCTGGTCATTTGCATTCCACTCTACAACATAGTACTTTCAGCAGTTCCAAGAAGGCTCTACATCTATTTGTACTACTCGGGTGACCTTGGGGACACAGATAAACATCCAAGTGGCCTCAATGATCTCTAAAAGGATGCAAATGACCAGCTGTCTGCAAGAAATATGAATCCTTCCATTCTCTACCATCCAGTTGGAGCTAAAGCAGCTTCTTGGATGAAAAGTGAAACGTCTTCAAAGAAAAACTAGAAAGTCCAGTTGCCTCTTGAAAAAGTACCTTTGCTAGGACTATGACCTGGATGACCGAAAATCTCCATAGAGAACTATAGTAATATTTACATTTGTACACACATAAAAACGGCTTGAGTTTCACATTGATGAAGTCCAATACTTATATAGTTTTTTAATATATATAAAAGCATTTATTTGGTTTTTGATGCTATCTGATTCCAACTGATTCTGGGCAATGCATAGAGTCAAAAACAACATAAAACAATGAAATATAATAGACGAGAAAAAACAAATTGCAAAATGTCTGTGGTTGTATTTATATTTGTGTTTAATTGTTATTAATGGTTATTTAAGGCTTGTTTTTGCCATGGGTCTGAATGACTTTGTTCACCAAATAACCAATTTGATCTAAGTCTTTTAACATGCCTTTTTAATAAGCTGAGATAGAAATAACATTTGATCAGACATTTGTAATTATTAAAATGTCCATACTGGCTAAGTACCCCAAGAAATTGAATTAAAACTTGACATCGATGAGCTGATGACAGAACGTTGCAGAATATTATTGCTATCAATTTATTGGAAAGGTGATGTTATGAATCTCTACAAAGGTAGAGGATGTGGAAATGAATCAAGCTGTGTCTGTTAAATATAATAGCACTTGATTTCTATTTCTAAGAGGTTTTCTTTGATGTTTAGAGTGTGAGAAGGGCATCACAACTTCATGGATAAGTTTGTCTTGTTTTGTAATAGTTCTAGTTCCTGTGTTAAAATATGAGTGAGTTTAACTTGAATTAAAACGTTTTGTCTTATTTTTTTGTATGTTTTCCCTTTATTGCATTTATATAGATGTATTGTAGATTGATGTTCTTTTAAATTAAATACATTTTGTTGCATATTAATTTGCAGTTTTGTCATTTCATTCAGATGTTAAATGAGATATGCTAAATTAAATTTATCTAAATTTAATGCATTTTTGGAATATCAATTTTTGGAGGCTATCCTAAACAAGATGTGGGGATTCAATTATCCATCCTTCCAAAATCTAAAATGTCCATTTTTTTCAACAATATGTGAAAATAAATAAATAAGTAAAATTAACTATGCAATAAGAAGTCTCCAAATTAAACAGTTTATTTACTACTAAACTCCAGCCAACTTAGAACAATATACTGATGAATAGAGAATTGTAAATGAATCATTTTATCTTTGGGGTAAACATATAGTATATTGCAGTGAGGAGAGAAAAGCCTAAAAGTGCTTAACCTCAGGTCTACTTATTTTTTTCTTTTTCAATTTTAAGGAAGCCTATTTGAAAAACATGAAATATAGTTTTGGGACTATATATATTTTCTTCCTAGGGTTAAATCAAGTTTTCAGTTATTTCACGGCCATTTGACACATCTAGGAAGCCCTATCCAGATGGGACTATAAAAAGACTTATATTGCAGGCTGGAAAATGCAGATATTTTGAGTGTGACAGTCGGCTATACTCTATTAGCTTCATTAGAATCATTTCTTGTTAACATAGATGTGAATGAGCGGTCAGATAGAGTGAAGATGAAATTAGCACCATTACAGTTCCTGGTTTCCATTTCCTTCCTGATCATCTCAAGATAGTGCCAAGTATCACTTACTTGGGAAATTGAAATATTCTTCAGGCGCAGCAGCTTATCTTTCTCCACTGGATGAAGTCTTTTTACCAAGTCAGAGGCTGTCAGGAAGAGAGGCATTGCGATCATTTAAACAGCTCTTGTTTACCATTGATTTGCCTTTCATGAGAAGCCCTTGGTGCTCCCCAATAGTAAGAATGGCTTCATTTTTATATTATTCATGCAAAATTCTCTATGGTGCTAATGCACTTACATATTTAATATAATATAACTTTCAAATAAACTTTCTATTTATCACACAGTAGTCTATTTATTTTCCATGTCTGATAGCCAGCCTTGTTGCTAGTTTGGTAGAACACCAACAGTTTTAGTTGATTTAGTTGTTCAATTTATATAGCTGCCCGCTCACCTACATGAGTCTAAACAAATATAAACAATTAGAACAAAAAGAAACCATTGAAACAATTGAAACCATAAAACACATTTTGTGGGTAAACGTAGTCAATGTATTACAAACAGTAAACTCATTTTGGATCCTCCATAACTCCAACAAAGGCCTAGGGTTGATGGGAAATCATGTCTTCAGAACTTTCCAGAAGCCAGTAGGTTTGGGGGCAATCTAACCTGAGGGGTGATGATGTTCCAGAGGGCAGATGTTGTGGCAGAAAAGGTTCTTCTCCTTGGTTTGGTCAGATGACAATCCTTAACAGATAGGACTTGTGACATGCTTTTTCTACCAGAAAAAATTGCCCGGAATGGACAATTGGTCTAGTGATAGTTTGAAGTGGGGGTAGCACCGGCAAATCTCATGGGTGCTAGGGAGTGATTTGACCATGACATGAAAATCACAGACAGTCCCCCAATTTATGCTGCCACTGTTCCAACAAGAAAATTAGCATGTGACCTCTCTCCTATGGATGACTTGGGATAGGTCCACGGTTATCATGGAAGCCGTGAAACTCTGGGTAACTTCAGACCCTACCCAGAGAAAGCAGAATGAAGTTCCTCAGGACCATAAGCATGGGAAACTCCACTGCCAACCAGAAATGGAGTCAAGAAGTTCAGGCAGGGAGATTACTATGCAGTATAGAGACTGCTAGAGTAGCAAGAATCACTTTGATCCCTACAGCCCAGTGGTGGGTTGCTCCCGGTTCGGTCCGGTTCTTGAAAACAGGTAGTAATGGCAGAGGGAGGCTCTGCCCACCCACACCGATGTCATCACTGACGATCTGCGCATGCACTCCCGTTGCGAACCGGTAGTAAAGGTAAGTGGAACCCACCCCTGCTATAGCCCCACTTAATGAATAGGGTCTCAGATTCAGTAACCTGTGGAGCAGTATTCTGAAAGCTGCTAGAGGCTTCCGGTTAACAATTGCCATTCCCCCACCTGCAGTATATCCCCCTCCACCCCAGTCCCTAAATAATTGCCACAGCTTTACTTTTTCACAGGCAAAAACATTGAGTTGTTTCATATTTGAGTTTGAGTTTGCCATGGAATAAAATACCAGAGGAGAAGAATGCGCAGGAAATAGAACTTCAATCCCTCCTTCTTAGCAGTAGGAATCACACTGACGTACTTTTAAAAGACTGATTATGTCTTTGCAGTACAGCAAAACAGGCTGTGAAAGGGCACAGAAACAAGCTTCTGTTTTTAAAAATTCTACCTAGACATAGCAGTTCAAGGAGCCCAGCATGTTCCGTTCTTTTTTCTTTTTTTAAAAAAGCAACATATATAACAAAGAGCATCTGCTTTAATAAGACATTTACCTGGCCCAGGTTTGGGTTAAATTGAATTGAAGTAAGCCAGGAGCGGGGAGTCTTATTTTCTCTTGAAAGCTATATTTCTTTAAAGAAAGAAATAACAGTTTCTGGCCCCAAAGTTGTAGGGGATCCTGAAAATATTTTTTAAAGTCTTCAACTCCTGAAGTCTCTGCTTAATTTGGAAGGATTCAGTACAAAATGAGATGATTTCTAAATTCCTTCCATTTTGGAATAGAAAATATAATAAGAACTAATATGCAAACAGTAGGATAGCGATAAAGGAAAAATATTTGTAATTCAGGGTTGAAATGAGAAGCTGGTGGTGCTTTTTGGGCTTGGTTGTTTTCTTGCATGATGACGACGTTACCTAGTTTGGGTAATGAAACCTCTGCAAGAAAACAACCAATCTCAAAGAGCATAAAGGACTCCTCACAATAGGATAGGCATCACACTTAAAATGATAACCCTAAAATCATCTCCCTGTGAATTGGTAGGGAAACTTCCAAAGTAATCTGAAGATTTAAATGATTTTCCTGTAGAAGGCTTTTGAATTTATGCCAAGGTTTGCAGACCAATCTATGCTATATCGCAAAATCTTGGCTTACTGCTTGTGCCAGGTGTTCTGGGCATTTCTGTGAAATGGCTTATACCAATTTTCTGTTCTTAGGGATAATTCATCTAGTGCAGGAGTCCCCAAACCTTTTCCTTCACTATCCAAAGTCATTTTTACTGCTTATCAGAAAGCCCTTATTTAAATGTCCCTATTGTCATTACCATTGTGTGCCATTACCAAGAAAAAAACACTTTACCCAATTTTGGGTAATTTAGCCAGGCTTGGGAAGCACTGGTTTAGTGCATAACTGAAATGTCTTGTTATAAGATGCATTTCCCTAGATGCATATGCCTTTTGAGGTTACCACATATTTAATACTCATGCTTCTACTATTTGCTAAAACTAAGCCAGAAGCAACTAATCACCTTCTCAGTCTTGGAATTCTGATCCACAATCTGAAAACCCTTCTAATATGAATTTCATCTAAGTTGCCATATATTACACCAAGAGGCAAAATAAAAAATTCCATTCCCGTCCCAAAATAAAAAAAAAAAAAAGAGATAGCGTTCTCAAAATACAACCTCATTAGCAATCAACAACTCCTTTTTATATTTTCACAACTCCAACATGATTATGCCTCCAATGATTACATTATAAAATGCAGTTTCATAATTACATAGACAACCTGAAATACGTATGCATATATTTAATTTTTAAAAAATTATATCCTGCTATTCATAGAGTTCAAGGTGGTTCACGACAATTAACAGATAAAAACATTAGACTAAAAGTCAAAATATGAATATAGAATTGTAGATGAAAAAGTAGAGAAATGCTAATCAACAATATTCAAACTATTAAAACCAGTAATTGATGTTTAAAAAGGCAAGAAGGTCCATATACTAAGGGCTTTCTTGAAATTTAATTCTAATACTTTCTCAGCAAGAAATGCCAGAGCTGAAGGAAGTTAGTAAAATTTTTTTCCCCTAGATTCAATTGAGCAGATTCCAGAGCTAGTTCTGAATATTTTTCTACCAGTCTTCATACATTTGAAAGAACATATAATTTATGAGCCGTGGTGGCATAGCGGTTAGAGTGCAGTACTGCAGCCTACTTCTGCTGATCACTGGCTACCAGCAATTTGGCAGATCAAATCTCACCAGGCTCAAGGTTAATTCAGCCTTCCATTCTTCTGAGGTCAATAAAATGAGGACCAAGATTGTTGGAGGCAATATGCTGACTCTGTAAACCGCTTAGAAAGGGCTGTAAAGCACTGTGAAGTGGTATATAAGTCTAAGTGCTATTGCTATTGCTATAAATTCTTTCAAAGGAAAAGGGAATTTTAGTGATATATTGTGTTTGTGCACTTATTTAGTTATGCGTTGACCAAGGATGATTGGTTTTTTAAATCAACATATACAGTATGTCATATGCACACGTTTGTGCATGCATATACAAAGAGTTCTTGTTTAGTGACTGACTTGTTTACCAACCATTCACAATTATGACGGTGATGAAAAAATTACTTTGTGACCACATTTATGATCTTTACAGATCTGTCAAGCAAAGGAAAGCTGAAGTAAGATCATAAGCACAGGTTGCAGTTTCACATAGCAATTCAAAAAAATAAAATAAAAAAAATAAAAAAATGATAACACCACAGAACAAAATCTTTTCCCAATCCAACAAGCATTGCCTAACCCACAAACTAAACTGCAAACATATTCCAATCATTCAATCAATCAAACAAACAACGTAGCCATTTTAATGGCCGGGATAGCTCAGGCAGTAGAGAAGCCTGTTATTAGAACACAGAGTCTGCAATTACTGCAGGTTTGAGCCCGGCCCAAGGTTGACTCAGCCTTCCACCCTTTATAAGGTAGGTAAAATGAGGACCCAGATTGTTGGGGGGGCAATAAGTTGACTTTGTAAAAAAATATACAAATAGAATGAGACTATTGCCTTATACATTGTAAGCCGCCCTGAGTCTTCGGAGAAGGGCGGGGTATAAATGTAAACAAAAAAAAAAATTAAAGATACCATTGAAAGAGAACAAAAACGTCAAAATGCTATATTATTTGGATTAGATAATACCAGCGAATCAGATATTTCTAAAGTTAAAAACATCATTAAAAATTACATTTCACCCACCCTCTCCCCTGACGATATAACTGAAGTCTCCAGAGATGGTCCTGAATACAAAAACAGTGATGGCTCAGTGGCACCTAAATTCTGTAGAGTCATCTGCATAAATGAGATCAGCAAACGAAAGTTCATTTATGCCATAAACAAAATTGCCAAAACAAACCTCAGCCTCAACAAACTTAGAGCAAGACCTGATTTATCATTTCTGCAACGGATTCGCTCCCGTGAACTTCGCACAGAACTCAAACGAAGGCAAGACTAAGGAGAAACCAACCTTTACATTGACTACCATGCTGACTGCATAAAAAGAAAAACCTACAGACAATTGTCCAACATCCAACCCCCCCATCAATCAAAGCATCCAACCATCCATCGCACCGAACTTCCAATCATCCATCATACAAAACCCTCAACCAGCCGTCGCTCAGCCAACCGTCACTCAACCAACTAACATCCATTCATCCTTCTTACAGAACCCCCAAACATCCATTGTTCAACCATCCACTGCTCAACCAATCGTAGTTTAACCTACCAACCTCCAACTGCACGTTGAACAGAACCTCCAACCAACTATCATCAATAACTAGGTATGCACGACCCTTATTTCCTCTTCACCTAATGCTGCAGATCTTAAATGCAAATTGATAAACGCAAGAAGCATTGTAAACAAATTGCCTGAATTTATACTCATGTTAAACAATGGTACATTTGATATTATATTTGTATGCGAAACATGGCTGAACTCATCCATCCCTGACTCCATTATTTCAGACAAAGAGTACCATGTTTTTAGATCAGATCGTGAAATCCCCAGAGGAGGTGGAGTAGCTATCTTTCATAAAAAGTCATTGAATCTAAAAAATGTTCAAGTTGTACATAAACTTGCTATCCCTGAAACTATTGTATGCGACCTGTCCCTTAACACCACACTTCGATTCCTACTATGCTACAGAGCCCCTGACTACGACATCGCACATGCGAACATGTTAACCTCACTACTAACTTGGGCTACCTCTTGCCCATATCCTCTCATCTTCCTGGGTGACCTCAATCTACTTCATATTAACTGGATAACAAACAAATGTACAACTGAACCCATCCATACTACCCTATACAATGCTGTCACAAATCTAGGTCTTGAACAACTAGTAACTAATAATACAAGAATCAACAACTGCCTTGACCTCATCTTCTGCAACAACCCAAACTGTTTTCCAACAGTGACCACAGCATGAGACTTTTGTCTCAATATACGCCCTTACAAAAATCGTCATAATAATAGTATTCCAAACTACAATTTCAAAAAAGCCAACTATGACCTTATAAACACCTACCTCTCATTTCTTGACTGGCAAAATCTATTCTCATCCTGTATCACTGCTGAAGACCACTACAGAGTTTTCCTACTTGAAATCAATAGAGTCATTAAACTCTACGTACCATAAACTACCACAAAAATCAAGAAACACAAATTACCCATATCAATAAAAATGCTTCAATCCAAAAAAAAAATCCCTTTGGAGAAAAAACAAAGAGGGACATGTAGCTAATTTTAAAAACCGATACAGAGATATATACAACCAAATAAAAATTGAATGCACCAATTACCACACCAAGCAAGAAGAAGACCTTCTGCGCACAAATTCCAATCATGCTTTTTATAATTTTGTGAACAACAAACTTAATGACTCGAGATCTATCCCACCACTAAAAGAATGTAACGGCAAAGAAAATAATGATGAAACAGTTAAAGCAAACCTCTTTAACACATTCTTCGGCTCAGTCTTTGTTAACAGTAATGGCTCATACCTGACATTCCCCAACCACACAAACAACGACCTAATACATATAGATTTCACTGAAGAAAATGTTGAAAAAGCTCTTCACAAACTGAAACCATCCCTATCTATAGTACCTCATGGACTATGTGCATACTTCTTAAAAAAGCTTTCCACTAATATAGCAGAACCCCTAAGCATAATCTTCACGACCAGTTCCCTTCCCAAACTTTGGTCACTAGCCATGATCATCCCAGTCTTCAAAAAAGGAGACCCCAGTTTAGTTGAAAATTACAGACCAATCTCTCCATGCTGTATCACCTGTAAAGTTATGGAATCTATCATCAATCAATCCATTATCCTCTACCTAGAAACAAACAATCTACTCTCTAATTAACAATTTGATTTCAGAAAAAAATTATCATGTAACTTACAACTTCTTCACTGCAAAAACATATGGACTACAAATCTTGATCAAGGCAAAACAATAGATGCGGCGGCGGCATTGACGGCATTAGCGGTACTGGCGGTACTGGTGTGTGCGGTATTTCATCTGACCACCGAGCTGCACGAGCCCCTTCCCCAGGATGGAGTTAACCCGGGACTCTGAGGGACATTATTCCACCTTAGTGGTCGGCAGCCGAGGAGGATATTATTGTACCAACTTTTAGGAGGGAGGCCATTAGATCTGGCCGGACCTCTGGTCCCCTTGGCTGTTTCCTGGATCATCTGGACTTGGGCCGGTTTTGTTCCCCGGATTTCAAATGGATTGTGGGTTTGGCACTCTAGCCTCCCTTTCTCCATCTGTGATGAGGGCAGGGGCGAAGCAGACAATTCGATTGGCCCAGAACTCGTTTAACATCTATGCCGGCTTGGGATGTACACTTTTTGCCGTCTTAAATTGACATTCTTTCATGAGATATTCGTCCACCGACCTATTACAACTGCGAGGTCCCCCTGCCTCGCAGGAATGGCCCTCTAGGTTATCGAGAGCCTACCTTAACGAAGGGTTTTGGGACCCAGAGAGGTGGCATGCGGCCAAGAAGAATTTCTGGGGTTTTTTAAATAGGTTTTTAAAGAGGGGTCTTTAAGGGGAGGGAGGGATATGACAGGTGGGGGGAAAAACCTGTCGGGGAGGGGTTTAGCCCCGGTGCTTGTTCACGGCACTACGCCATCTGGTCCGAAGGCAGAGGGGGATGGGTTCGTTCTGGGAGTAGAGAGTTGTTCAATCTGTACGGTAAGTGGGAGAGGCAGATATGGCGGAAGCGGGGGGCCATATCAAGTTTTGGGAGCACGTGCTCGCTGTCTCAAAGCAATCACGCGCTCCGGCCCCTCAGTCTTTACCCGTTCCCCGGGCGGTCATGGTCCTCAGAGCCTTGGTCTCCGGTTGATGTTATGTAATGCTCGGTCCGTGGTCAATAAGGCCCCCCTGATCTGCGATCTTATTCAGGGGGAAGCCGTGGACCTTATGGGCATTACGGAGACCTGGTTGGGCCCTGAGGGGGGGGTTTCCCCTCGTGGAGTTATGCCCGCCAGGGTTCCGAGCATTTCATCATCCGAGAGCCCAAGGTAGGGGTGGGGGGGTAGTGGTTGTTATAAGGGAAAGTCTAGAGCCGAGGGAGGCCACTGTACCTCAGATTGCCGGTTGTGAATCCCTCTTTGTGAAGTGGGGCCATTGGAATCAGTTGGGATTGTTGATCACGTACATGGCTCCTTGCTGCGTGACTACAGCCCTACCCGAGTTGTTGGAGGTGCTCGCCGGGGTGGCGGTTGAGACCCCCAGACTTATAGTCATGGGGGACTTTAATCTGCCATCGGCGGGCTTGTCATCGATGGCGGCTCGGGAGTTCCAGCTTCCATGACGGCCTTGGACCTGATTCAAGTAATTGATGGCCCTACGCACATAGGGGGAGGACTTAATTTACATCTCTGGACAGTGGTTAAATGATCTGGAATTAGATAAGTTAGAAACAGTACCGGTGTCATGGTCAGATCATTTTCTCCTTCGCCTAGATTTTCGGACCGCTACCCACCACTGCAGGGAGATGGAACCAATGCGTTGGTTCCGTCCCAGGCGCCTGATGGACCCGGAGAGGTTCCTGATGGAGCTTGGGCCGTTTCCTGAGGACCTGGCCCACGGCACGGCTGAAGAACTAGTTGCGGCCTGGGAACGGGCTGCGGCTGGAGCTTTGGACCGTGTCGTGCCCTTGCGGCCTCTGACCCGGCGTAGATCTCGGCCGGCCCCTTGGTTCTCCGAGGGGCTGAGGGAGATGAAACGCCGGAGAAGACACCTAGAGAGTGTCTGGAGGTCCAGCCGTTCCGAAGCTGACCGAACACTAGTTAGGTCTTTTTCTAGGACCTACCTGGTGGCAATGAGGGAGGCGAAGCATTCTTACGCTTCCACCCTCATTGCGTTGGCAGATAACCGCCCGGCTGCCCTGTTTCGGGTGACCCGCTCCCTCCTACATCAGGAAGTGCGGGATGATCCATTGCAGGGACGTGCCGAGGAGTTTAGTGGTTATCTATACGACAAAATCGTTCAGCTCCGGGATGGCTTGGACCGAAATTGGGATGATCCAGGTGAGAGGGCGGAGTCGTGTCTTGTGAAGATTGTTTGGGATGAGTTTGACCCTGTGGCTCTCGAGGACGTGGACAGGCTGCTGGGGAGGCTGCACACCACGACATGTTTACTGGACCCGTGCCCTTCCTGGCTGGTGCTGGCCTCCCGGGAAGTGACACGAGGCTGGCTCCAGGGGATTATCAACGCTTCTTTGTTGGAGGGAGTTTTCCCTGCCGCCTTGAAGGAGGCGGTGGTGAGACCCCTCCTCAAGAAGCCTTCCCTGGATCCAGCTATTTTAGGCAATTATCGTCCGGTCTCCAACCTTCGCTTTATCGCGAAGGTTGTAGAGAGTGCCATGGCACGGCAGCTACCCCAGTACCTGGATGAAGCTGTCTATCTAGACCCGTTCCAGTCCGGCTTCCGACCCGGATACAGCACAGAGACAGCTTTGGTCACGTTGGTGGATGCTCTCTGGAGGGCCAGAGACAGGGGTTATTCCTCTGCCCTGGTCCTGTTAGATCTCTCAGCGGCTTTTGATACCATCGACCATGGTATCCTGCTGTGTCGGTTGTGGGGGTTGGGAGTGGGAGGCACCGTTTATCGGTGGTTCTCCTCCTATCTCTCCGACCGGTCGCAGACGGTGTTGACAGGAGGGCAGAGGTCGACCGCGAGGCACCTTACTTGTGGGGTGCCGCAGGGGTCGATTCTCTCGCCCCTCCTGTTCAACATCTATATGAAGCCGTTGGGCAGTGGCTTCGGGGTGAGATATCAGCTGTACGCTGATGATACTCAGCTGTACTTTTCCACCCCGGGCCACCCCAACGAAGCTGTTGAAGTGCTGTCCCGGTGTTTGGAGGCCGTACGGGTCTGGATGGGGAGAAACAGGCTCAAGCTCAATCCCTCCAAGACGGAGTGGCTGTGGATGCCGGCACCCTGATACAGTCAGCTGCAGCCGCAGCTGACTGTTGGGGGTGAGTTATTGGCCCCAAAGGAGGGAGTGTGCAACTTGGGTGTTCTCCTAGATGCACGGCTGTCGTTTGAAGATCATTTGGTGGCCGTCTCCAGGAGAGCCTTTGACCAGGTTCGCCTGGTTCGCCAGTTGCGCCCCTTCCTTGATCGGGATGCCCTATGCACAGTCACTCATGCTCTCGTTACCTCTCGCCTGGATTATTGCAATGCTCTCTACATGGGGCTCCCCTTGAGATGCACTCGGAGGCTTCAGTTAGTCCAGAATGCAGCTGCGCGGGTGATAGAGGGAGCCCCTCCTGCGCAGACTGCACTGGCTACCTGTTGCCTTTCGGGTGCATTTCAAGGTTCTGGTTACCACCTTTAAACCGCTCCATGGCTTGGGGCCTGGGTACTTATGGGACCGCCTGCTGCTACCTCATGCCTCCCACCGACCCGTACGCTCACACAGAGAGAGACTTCTCAGGGTGCCGTCCGCCAAACAATGTCAGCTGGCGGCCCCCAGGGGAAGATCCTTCTCTGTGGGGACTCCTACTCTTTGGAATGAACTTCCCCCTGGTTTACGCCAAATATTGGACCTTCGGACCTTTTGCCGCGAACTGAAAACATATTTGTTTGTTCGCGCGGGGCTCTCTTAGATCGTTTAGATTTTAAATTTAAATTTTTAAAGTTTTAAATTGGTTTTTTTTAGATTTTATATATTTTAAATTTCATGGCCAAACTGTATAATAAGTTTTTTAATTTATTTTTAATTGTACATTGTTTATTTTTATTATGGCTGTACCACCATAATACCCTGAGTCCTTCGGGAGAAGGGCGGGCTAGAAATCTAATAAAATAAATAAATAAATAAATACTTCTGTAAAGCTTTTGACTCAGTGGTACATGACAAACTTCTCCTAAAACTAAGATCCTACGGCATCTCTGGACTCCTCCACAACTGGATATCAGCGTTCCTGTCAAACAGACAACAAGTGGTCAAAATAGGCAGTGCCCTATCAAATCCTGTTCCTTTCAATAGCGGCGTTCCCCAAGGCAGTGTTCTTGGACCAACACTCTTCATATAATACATTAATGATCTCTGTTACCATATTAAAAGTAATTGTGTTCTTTTCGCTGATGATGTCAAACTGTTTAACACTACCAACAATACAGCTACCCCTCAAAAAGACCTTGACTTTGTGTCAGAATGGTCAAAAACTTGGCAACTCCAAATCTCAACCAGCAAATGCTCTGTCTTACACATTGGAAAAAAGAATCCAAACACTAAATACAAACTCAATGGACATTACCTTACAGATGACCCCCACCTTGTCAAAGACCTTGGAGTTTTCATATCCAATGATCTAAGTGCCAAAGCCCACTGCAGCTACATCGCAAAAAAGGCTTTAAGAGTTGTAAACCTAATCTCACGTAGCTTTTTCTCCAGAAACACTACACTACTTACCAAAGCTTATAAAACATTTGCTAGACCAATTCTTGAATACAGCTCGCCTGTCTGGAACTCATACCACATTTCAGACATCAATACAATTGAACGTGTCCAGAAATATTTTACAAGAAGAGTTCTCCACTCCTCTGAATACAACAAAATACCTTATGCCACCAGACTTGAAATCTTGGGTTTAGAAAACTTAGAACTCCACCGCCTTCGACAGGACCTGTGTTTAACTCATAGAATCATCTATTGCAATGTCCTTCCTGTTAAAGACTACTTCAGCTTCAATCACAACAATACAAGAGCAAACAATAGATTTAAACTTAAAGTTAACTGCTTCAATCTTGATTGCAGAAAATATGACTTCTGCAACAGAGTTGTTAATGCTAGGAACACACTACCTGACTCTGTGGTCTCTTCTCAAAATCCCCAAAGCTTTAACCAAAAACTGTCTACTATTGACCTCACCCCATTCCTAAGAGGTCCGTAAGGGGCGTGCATAAGAGCACAAACGTGCCTACCGTTCCTGTCCTATTGTTTTCTTTCATTATATCCAATCAATATAGTTATTACATACTTATGCTTATGTATATATATGCTTATATATTATATAGTTACTTTCATGCTTATGCTTATATATACTGTTGTGACAAAATAAATAAATAAATAAATCACTTTCCTTAACTAACTGAGATCCTATTTGTGGTCACTAAAGGAAGTAGACTTATTTCTCCAGAGGTTTCTCATCAAGACTTAACATTATAATCACATTGCTTCAGACATTTAACCTCTTATTCATCAGCACTTAGCAGCAGACTTTCAGATTAGATTAAAAACTAATCTAGCATTGCTGATGCTATGAAGTAGCATCCTAATGAAATCAGGCTGGCCCCTCCTTGTTTGTCTTCAGCAAAATGTCAACACTATTTCAGAGAGCATTCTCCTAACTTTATGCACTGTGCCATCTTTTGCTCTTTGAGTTTTTTTCCATTAGCACTGTAATTGCATTGGTGGATTTTCTGATTGTTATTTGCTTCATTTTAATCATGCTGTATATTTTTGGTTAAAGTATACAATAATAAGTCATGGAGAATTGGTCGATTGCAGTGCAGAATATTTTAATAAACAAATGAATACTCTTTATTGCTGACAAGAATGAAGCCTTTAATAGTTCAACAGTTGATTAGCTACAGCAAAGCAAATAGCAATAGCACTTATATACTTATATACTGACTTATATACCATTTCATAGTACTTTAAAGCCCTCTCTAAGTGGTTTAAAGAGTCAGCATATTGTCCCCAACAATTTGGCTCCTCATTTTTCCCACCTTGGAAGGATGGAAGGCTGAGTCAACCTTGAGCCTGGTGAGATTTGAACTCCCAAATTGCAGGCAACCAGCAGTCAACAGAAGTAGCTTGCACTATAGCACTCTAACCACTGTGCCACCTTTAACCATTGTGCCAAGATCTCAGAGCTTTTATATATTTTTATTCCAGATTATAACTCCCAGTTTCTTTCTCCCATTTTTCAGAATTAATGGATACAGGGTAGTTTCCTTGTTAGGTTTGGGTACCTGAAGTATGCTTATGTGACAGTTTATTGTAGCCTGGAAACTTCTGATTCCCATTTTGTCAGCTTTAATTCTTACAAGTTGTCCATAGAACTTCTTGGTCTCCCATCTTTCAATTAATAAAATAGAATATAATTTTTTTTATTGGCCAAGTGTGATTGGACACACAAGGAATTTGTACTGCTCTCTGTACATAAAAGAAAAGATACGTTCATCAAGAATCATAAGGTACAACACTTAATTATTATTATTATTTTATTATTTATTGGATTGGACTAATGATAGTCATAGGGTACAAATAAGCAATCAGGAAACAATATCAGTATAAATTGTACAAGCAACAAGGATAAAAGACCAGGAATTTACTAAATGAAGAAGTACCTCTTGTGTTTTTTTCCAGAAGTGGCACTACTTCTATCATAAAAGGACACTCTTGGTCAGGGGTGTCAAACTCAATTTCATTGAGAGCCTCATCAAGGTTGTGTTTGACCTTGGGGGGGGCATGGTGGGCATGGCCAGCTTTACATCACTCACATTGGGGGTGCCTGTGGCGGACGGAGTGCTCTGCCAGTGAAAATGGGCTCCTGAGCTCCGTTTGCATGCGGCTCTCCCAAGCTACATTTTCTCTGGTAGGAAACCATCGCAGCTGAAAACGGAGCTCAGGAGCCCATTTTCACTGGCAGAGGCACCGCAGGCCAGTCCTTTGCTGTTTCCAGGGTTGCCCCACTGGCCAGATCTAAGCGTTCCATGGGCCAAATCCAGCCCTGGGCCTTGAGTTTGACACCCCTTCTCTTAATCTTCAGGTATTCTCAGAAAAGACATGGCATTAATGACAAGGCTAGATGGTATTCCATACTTCAACATTCTTCTCAATTTTTGAATGATGATAACATAATTAAAATGTATTTCACAATGATGGAAAATAAACTTCAAGGCCTAAAATAATCCAACCAGGTATTATTTGTTAATGGAATTATCTTCTGAATTCTAGAGTAATAGAGTGAAAATTTGTAGCTGAGACAACTATTTTATGATCTAGTTATTTCCCAAATTTCTGGATGATATAAACATATATGTCTAAATATATTTGTATATTTATTTATATACACATACGTATATACACATCTAAAATTACCCCTTAATCTACCAATGATTTTTGTACCCATATTTCAATTGGCTAAATTATAATTCATATTTCAAGTAGGTAGGTGGATAGATAGAGACTTATAGATAGAGATAGAGAGAAATAGATGATAGACAGACAGACAGAGAGAGACAGATCAAGAGGGTAAGGAGAAGATACTGGGAGAAAAACATATGTTTACAAATTCCAAAAGGGATCTTGATTGGGATATTATTAATTTTGGTAATACCAGTGTTGATCAGCAGAGCCTCTGCTAAGAAACAACTTCCTATTCAACAAATGCAAGAATAAACATTAGTTGCCTCTCTATCAAAACACATTGCAGCCTTATTACTTATTTTCCTATTGTTCCTGAATTATTCACTAAATGCAGAAGCTTCCCTCCAGTGATGAAATCCAATTTTTTTACTACTGGTTCTGTGGGCGTGGCTTGGTAGGTGTCATGTGGCTTGGTGGGCGTGGCTTGGTGGGCATGGCAGGGGAAGGATACTGCAAAATCTCCATTCCCTCCCCACTCCTGGGGGAAGGATACTGCAAAATCCCCATTCCCTTCTCACTCTGGGACCATGCAGAAGTGGTATTTGCTGGTTTTCTGAACTACTCAAAATTTCTGCTACCAGTTCTCCAGAACCTGTCAGAACCTGCTGGATTTCATCCCTACTTCCCTCCCTTCTTCACTGGACTCCAAGAAAACATGAATTTTACAGCAGTTCTGGGACTAGCCCAATCTCAATGGAAGGGACAGCAGCAGCTAAAATATTAAAGTGACATCATATGCTTTCTCATAATGAAGTCCTGGAATGTCTTCACCATAAGCATAAGGATGTCAATTTGTAGAAAAATAGAGTGGATGTAGACCTCCATCTGTGCTATTCTACTTTCCACAAATGAAGATAACCTTTCACAAAAATGCCATTTCTGGTTTCATGCTCTGAGTCAAATCATCAAACCCAAATCCTTCCTGCTCTGATATGCTAGGACAAAATCCTTGAAAAGAAAAAAAGATATACATTCACATTAGTTGTCAATGGTAGAATATAACTTTCCTTCCCTATTTTTAAAGCAGAAACACAACTAGGTAGTTTGTCCAGATCATATAATGAAGCTGACCTTTAATAGTAATTTTATGAAAGATTACAATTACAGCCGTGAAGCTGACTCCTCATCCAAACTATACATTCTCGATTGTTCAGAAAGTGACACATGAGAATGGAGGTGTTGGATCACACTAGGGTGTCAGGAAAAATGACAAGTTGCCTCTGTGATTCACATGTGTGGCAATCACTCCTGAATAAGTTTATAATTTGGTAGTTTATATTCCATCAGCACAACTTATTTGAGTTGTTTAAGGAAGTTGCACAACATTCTCAGAGACTCTTCCCATCCTGCTTATAATCTTTTTGGACTGTTGCCTTCTGGCAGAAGATACAGAACAATTAGAACTTGGGCCACACGTTTTCTGAATAGTTTTTATCCCAGAACTATAATTGCACTCAACAATGAACTAAAGGGCTGCCATCGGTGAGCTGTTGGACAGCATTACTTGGTCTGTTGTGTGGATGTTTGGGTGGTTTAGGGGTGAGGGAATTTGTAGTGGGTGGGTGGGAGTGTTTGAGGATTGTTATGTGTGTTGGGCCTCGTCTTTAGGTGTTATGTGAACTTTGTTGTATGGGTATACTGTGTATATATGTACAATGACAATAAAGTTATACTTATTGATCAGACTGAAACTGCAAATACAGTGTCACAAGATGTACCATTTTTGCATTTGTAGAGACAGGGCTGTGATGTACTCATCAAAAGAAATAAAATCACGTAGCCAGAAGGGAAAAATGTTCTCTTACACATACATCATACATGGACATAATGATGCAATGGTCAGTTCCTTTTGAATATATCTAAGAAGCAGCTGATGTTCTGTCAGCCATAACAATCAAAGTAGCATAAGTTAGTACAAGTTACTGGAGGTGAAGTTTTATTATTTATTTATTTATTTTGTCATAACAATATATGTAGGTATCATACAAAAAGATTATATAATATATAAACGCATATATGGGTAAATATAAGGAGGTATAAGCATATATGTATATAGGAAGAAGAAAAGAAAAACAATAGGACAGGAATGGTAGGCACGTTTTGTGCGCTTATGCACGCCTCTTATGGTCCCCTTAGGAATGGGGTGAGGTCAATAGTAGACAGTTTTTGGTTGAAGATTTTAGGATTATGGGAAGAGACCACAGAGTCAGGTAAAGTATTCCAAGCACTGATGATTCTGTTACAGAAGTCATATTTTCTGCAATCTAGATTAAAGTGGTTGACATTAAGTTTAAATCTATTGGTTGCTCTAGTATTATTGCAATTGAAGCTGAAGTAGTCTTTAACAGGAAGGACATTACAATAGATGATTCTGTGAGTTAAACTTAGGTCTTGTCGTAGGCGACAGAGTTCCAAGTTTTCTAAGCCTAGGATTTCAAGTCTGGTGGGATAAGGTATTTTGTTGTTTTCAGAGGAATGGAGAACTCTTCTTGTAAAATATTTCTGGACACGTTCAATTGTATTGATGTCAGAGATGTGGTGAGGGTTCCAAACAGGCGAGCTGTATTCTAGAATTGGTCTAGCAAATGTTTTATATGCTCTGGTTAGTAGTGTGGTGTTTTTGGAAAAGAAGCTACGCAAGATTAGGTTTACAACTCTTAGAGCTTTTTTTGCTATGTAGTTGCAGTGGGCTTTGGCACTTAGATCATTTGACATGAAAACTCCAAGGTCTTTAACGGGAATGGGGTCATCTGTAAGGTAATGTCCATCTAGTATGTACTTAGTGTTTGGGTTCTTTTTTCCTATATGTAAGATTGAGGTTGAGATTTGGCGTTGCCAAGTTTTAGACCAAGCGGTTAGATGATCAAGGTCTTTTTGAATGATAGATGTATTGTCTGTGGTGTTAAATAGTTTGACATCGTCACCAAAGAGAACACAATTACTTGAGATACAGTCACAAAGATCATTAATGTATAGTATGTAGAGTGTTGGTCCAAGGACGCTGCCTTGAGGGACGCCACTCTTGACAGGAACAGGATTTGATAAAGCATTGCCAATTTTGACCACTTGTTGTCTGTTAGACAGAAAAGCAGATATCCATTTGTGAAGGGGTCCTGACATGCCATAGGATTTTAGTTTTAGGAGAAGTTTATCATGTACCACTGAGTCAAAAGCTTTGCAGAAGTCTATGTAGATTGCATCTATTGTTTTGCCTTGATCAAGATTTGTAGTCCATATGTTTTTACAGTGGAGTAGTTGTAAGTTACATGATAATTTTTTCCGGAAACTAAATTGTTTATTGGAGAGTAGGTTGTTAGTTTCTAAGTGTGAGGTAATGGATTGGTTGATGATTGATTCCATGACTTTGCATTACCACATTGACAAGCAATAGATTGAAACATGAGCAAGGAGGAAATCCACCATAAGGCAGAGTCTTATTGATGATGGTTTTTTGGGCTAAAAAAAACAAATATACCTAATGTATGCTCTATATGTCAATATAATTCTTAAACAAGAACATCCCACATGGTGAACGTGGTTGACAGTTGTTTGATACACAAGGTTTGGATTGCTGACTTATTAACTGATAACATGAATGATATCCTAGCAATTGCACAGCTGTATCGTGCTTTTGTCATGCTTTATCACCAATTTTAAGAAACCGAACATATTGTCAGCAAGAAAAGCATTGTCAGAGCTAACAGGTATAAAAGCAAAGCAAAGGTTGTCAAGCACAAGACAGTAGGTCCCTATGGGGCAATTTTAGCCTTTCCGTTTTCAGCTTGGCCTGATCGTTTCAGTTTCTCCTGGCAGTATGCCACCACTTATCATAGCTTTTCTCTTTTGTCTTCTTGTAAAAAAGAAGAAATCTGCTTCTTTCTCTCCATCTCTCCCTCTCTCTCCCCCTCCCCTCCTCCACCTCCCCCTCCCTCTCTCTTCCTCCCTCCCTCCCTCCGTCTTTTTGAAAAACTCAATGCCTGCTCCTTCTACAAAGATCCAGAAGCTATTTTCCATTTTAGTGGTGTGGACTATTTCTAGCTGTATATAGCTCTTCTTGTCCACATGACATGTTTTTTTTTAACAGATCAATATCAATTCTCTAACAGTTCCGATTGGAGTCTCTTTTTGTTCTGATAAATCTTCAGTCTGTCTTATTATGGACCCTTTACATACAGCAGGAGAGAAAGCTGAACACCTTTAATATGCATTGTCTCCGATGTATTCTTGGCATTACCTGGCATGACAAAATTCCAAATAGTGCAGTCTTGGAACGTTCTGGAATTTCTAGCATGTATACACTATTGAAACAGCAACATCTACACTGGCTTGGGCATATCGTGAGAATGGCTGATGGTCAGATTCCAAAAGATCTCCTATATGGACAATTAGTGCCAGGAAAGCGCCTCAGAGGGAGACCACAGCTGCGATATAAGGATATATGCAAGAGGGATCCTTGGGAATGGACATTAACAACTGGAAAACCTTGAACTCTGATCGTTCAGCTTGGAGGCTAAAGACGCAACATGGCCTTCTCCAATTCGAAGAGACATTTGTTCGGCAGGCTGAGGCAAAGAGGCAGTCCCAGAACCAGCAAAATCTGGGGGCTGGGCAGGGGACAGAATGTATCTGCCCTCAGTGTGGAAGGGATTGTCACTCTCGAATTGGCCTTTTTAGTCACACTAGATGCTGTTTTAGGATCTCTTTCCAGAGCATAGTCTTTTGAGACTGAAGGATGCCAATGTAACTTATTATATGTGACCATTCATTGCTCTGATTCTTTTGATATTTTCTTCAATGACTACTACTATTGATGATAGTGTATATACTAAGCTGCTTTTAGACAAAAATACAAGTAAGATATAACAACTGCTAGTTGAATTATTGAGTTCTTCACATAGCTCAATAAATGACTTTTATTTCTCTTGCTCCCTTCATAGGCTTTCAAGTTAGCTAAGTACACATTATTACGAAAAGCAAGATTTGTTAGAGATTTACCCTCAAACTTCCTCATTGAACTGCATCAAAAATTCCTGTTAATTTCCATTGCGAGTATGGCCCCTAAAACTTTGCTGAATTATATTCTTCTTGCATTCTCTGTTTATTCAGCAGGAAACAATCACTTAAATCATCCACAACAACCATCAACAATTGCACATCCCTTCCAATCAGCAGTTATTCTAGAAATTACCTGTGTACTCTTCTCAGTTGACTATTCTTTAGAAAAGTCACCTTACTCCTTAGCCACCTGTCTGAAATGGTATAGGGTTGAGGAGGTGGTTGGACTAGAAGACCTCCATGATCCCTTCCCTATAATATTCTATTCTAAAGTACAGCTTTGATCACTTTCCTGTTTTCCTTGTTTATTCTGCCTATCGAGCTGACATACTCCTGTTCACTTTTTTAATGAATAGCATTCACTGATAAACATTACACTTTAGGAACCAATATATAGTCCATGTTTATATATCATACAAACAGATCACATATTCTACATTTTGAGCAGTATAATGGCAATTTATTACTTCATGGCAAACAAAATTTCACCTGTAAATTTCTCCCCCCACCCCTGCCCTACACTGCAGGCAATATCATAAGCCTTTATATTTATTATATTATATTATATTATATTATATTATATTATATTATATTATATTATATTATATTATATTATATTATATTATATTATATTATATGATATTATATTATATTATATTATATTATATTATATTATATTATATTATATTATATTATATTAGAACACAGTAAATATGGAATTATTCAGCAAATCACTTAAATAATAGAGGCAGAAACAGAAACATAGATAGCTTGTAAAACAAATTTAAAAATACATTCTCTTCTTTGTTTTCCTTTCATCTTGAGTCTATGTTTCTGCAACATTTCTTCTCATTCCATAATGTCTGAAATAATTCCTTGACCCAAAGATAAATTGATTTGGAATAATTGGACTTTGGTTGCAGCCCTGGATTTGGATGGTGAATCATAATTTTGACATACCCGGACTAGAAATCACAGCTGAACCTTTCCTAATGTGGTCGAGTAGTTAGCAGAAGACTGCTGGCTTATCTAGCTATTTATGGCATTTTAATTTAAATGGTAGCAAATATTTCCAAATGGGCACCTGTGTACATCAATTCTCTTATGTGAATTTTAGGGAAGAATGGGTAACCTTTTTCGGTGTCTATGGAGATTCTCAGTCATCCAAGTCATGGTTGACCCAAAGGTGCTTTTTCAAGAGGCAACTGGACTTTCTGGTTTTTCTTTTTGGGTACATGTATGAAACAATGAACCTCTTTGTATATGCAGGTTGATGAGTGACATTAATACATTTACCAAAGGGACAGTTTGGACCGCAATACCACTTTTGCCAACTTGTCCTTTTTTTGACTTGTATATTTCTCCCTCTCCAGGTCCTGAATGCAACACAGATCAGAAAAGAAACATTCACCAGTGAACAAATCATGCTACATTTGTACAGACTGCACCAAAGATGCTACTTGTCTCTTTTCAGCCCTCCATGCAAAATTGATATACCTGACCTGCAAACCTCCCTAGGTTGTTTTAATCTTTCACTAAAGGTGCTACTGCACTTCAAATGTTCAGAACTGCTGAGGCATAGTTTTACTGCAACAGGCTAAATGTGGAATTAAACTGGAAATATCACACAGCACTTTTTCTGATATGAAATAAAAAGAAAAAAATGAGATGAAATCAGCAACTAAAATTTTCCTTGGCTGTTGAAAAATAATCTGAACCTGCAGCAATTTAATAAGCTGATGACAATGATGTAAATGTGTCTGTCTGTCTGTCTGTCTGTCTGTCTGTCTGTCTCTGCTTGCCTGCCTGCCTGCCTGTCTGCTTGTCTGTCTGTCTGTCTGTCTGTCTGTCTGTCTGTCTGTCTGTCTGTCTGTCTGTCTATCTATCTATCTATCTATCTATCTATCTATCTATCCATTCAATCTATCTAAAGCATTTATATAGCCAATATGTCAGCTTCCAGTCAACAAATTTGATGTATTTACATGCCAAGGGACAATGGAAAGGTATAACTAACTAGCTCACATCAAGAAAAAGCAACAACATTGATAAATTGGAAGGGGCAAGGAACATTTTGTGGCCAGAAGCTGCACTTAACTTTATTTTTGTTTTTGAAGAAGGAGAAGGGTGCAAGTGATGTTACCAAATACAGAGGTCATAATAAAAAAGTACAGAATTATGATATTTTTGTCCTTTTTTTTCTTTGGGGTTTTTTGGGCATAGTGTCCATATAATTTTCATGTATTTCTCATCTTAAAATGTGCAGCAATTACAAATGGAGGGATTTCAGGAGCCACAAAGAAGAAACTACATGTGGGCAGCAGTGGGGTCCTGGTTGGTTATTCCTGATGTAAAAGCATAGGAATCTTGAAATATGTTTCTGCCTGTTGACTGGAAAGGCTGAGGGTGAAATGTATGTTATCACCATACATGTGCACGAAGCCTGACAAATATTAGAAGATAATTTGGAATCACAGTGGGCTGGCATGCTATGAAAGAAAGGGGTGAATGAAGGATACAGTGATATCCTAAGCCTAGAAAAAGAGGCAACATCTACTGTCAGAAGGTTGCCATTCATTAAGAGAGAAGAAATCAGTCCAATCTTAAAAATTCAAATTGGGTCCTAGAAATGAAGATTACATTGGAAGGATGAAGAACAAGCTGGGGAAAGGTTTGAATATCACTAACGAGCATCTTCAGTCACAGTGTTTAAATTGTTTACCAGCATGAATCTAATGTTTGTGTGACTCAGCTCTCAACTGAGAGGAAGAATTACATTTTGTTATGTAGCAGGAAACAAGTTTAGTGATAATTTAGTTAATGACCAAAGTGATAGTTTTTTAAAAGGAACTTTTAGCTTGAAAATGCAGTGCTAGAGATGGCTTGCAACTTGAATAACTTTTTGCCTCAATGTTTGGCAAATATGAAATAATTATTTCTCTTCCCCACTCAGATTTCCCTTTATCCCATTGCAAGATGGAGAGGATTGCTCTTATTAGTAGCATCAGATGGTTGCTGTGTGATGAGACAAAACAAAACATGAAGAAACAGAGTTATCAAGGCTTCAGAGATAGCTAGGATGGAGAGAAAAAACCCTCATCAATCATCCCTCTAAGTAATGGGGAAAAAATCATAGTCAAGTAATTTTGGAGACTAGTTTAATATGTGTTTGATTAAATTCTGTGATATGAAAGAAATTATGTATGTTATATTAGTGCTCTGAAGACAAACGCAAGTTTAGACTATGAGTTCTTTTCTTACACATACGCGCACCACTATGTATAAAATTTGTAGAGATCCCTTTTTTTAGGAGGAGAAAGGTGGACAAGAAAGGAGAAAGAAATGGCTCATTCATTAAATTCTCAAAAATATCAAAAAAGAGTGTTCATATAAAGCATTAAAGTCTGGCTTTAGTATTTAGCTCCAAAATAGTTTTATGTTTAAAAAAGCATATTTTTCAAGATATTCTATTTTGTTTCCCCGAATAATTTAGATATAACACTTCAGTTTACTCTTTTTAAAACAATTCACACTTTATAAGAAGTGTATTAGCATATAGCAAGCAAGCATCTATTTCTCTCGTCTCCTTTTCTGGCAGGTCTAGATTAGTTGCACCATGAATATGAAAAACAAAATACACCCAATCCTTTGTGCCGTGGAAATTAGTCAACTATTTTCAGTGACACCAAGGTTTACTTTCTGTTATCAGGAGACAAATTCACTATAATCTTTCATGTTGTGTTTAACTTACCTCGGAATGCTGACTCTTCCTTTCTTTCTTTGCTAGCCATCACATAGAGCAGCTCACAACACACCAATACAATGAAAAAGAATAAAAACAAAATATAAAAACAATGCATGCCAAGAATAAAACCAAAGCTTCAGCAGGTCAGTCACAGTTTACTGAACATCTTGAGTGATTTTATCTGATAGATGCCTTTAAAGTGACCCTGAAGAAAAATCTCTGACTTGATTCTGTCTGTGATCCAGGTTCATGGTCGTCATAGTGGCATAAATTCCTTGCTGTCTCAGACTCGGCCCCCAAAGAATTAAAGATGAAATTAAAGACCCCTGAGACTGTAAGCCTATGGACCATTACTTAAATGTGGATATTGAGTATCTTTGACTGAAAAATAATCTTGTGAAACCTACTGGGTTATATCTAGTATAACAAGTATTTAATTTAAAATATTTTTCAAATTAAAGTTTTACAAAGTACATGAAAACTAACACAAACTAACAAAGAGCAGAAGCAGTAAAGAAAGCAAAAAAGAAAAAAAGCAAAGTGGAGAAAACAAATACAGAAACTTCCAGCTTCCTTTGCAACAAATATAAATACAGCTACAAAATTGCACGATTCTATGATTACAGAAAAGTTCACGTTGTTCTATTATCCAGTTTTTTTCCTAGTCATTAAAACCATTATAAATGAATTTTTTTCTGCTTCAGAAAAAGCAAAAAGTCTATAAGGGATTTCCAGTCAACCATAAATGTAGATGTTGTTTTTCTCTAATCAAAGATACATTAATTTAGACCTCTCCACAAGTTCCCTCTTCTTCACCAGCTATTCCTCTGTTGTAGGTAGTTTTGAGCCTCTCTACTTTTTTTTTTTAGAATAGAATAGTCTCACTGTAGTTGTAATATAAAGAAACAAAGTTTCATGACTTTTTTCTTAGCTATCATCCATTAGTCCACAAAGGAAAATATATTATTTCAGGTGTGCTTTAGCCTTTAAAATCTTCTGAATTAATGCATGTATTTGTATCCAAAATGTTTTGCCTTTTTTTTTTAACATATCCATCAAACATGATAAAATGCCTCTTCATGTTGTTAACATTTCTAGCAATGATTCGAAGTACTTTTATATGTTCTAGACAATTTCTCTGTTGAGAAGTACCAATGATTCATGATTTTATAAAAATTCTCTTTAAGGCTAGAACATAAAATAAACTTCAGATTTTTCAATCACATATGTATCCATTGGACCATTTGTATATTGTTGCCAAAAAATTTAGCCCATTTTAACATACATTCTTTTGCTGTCATATTTCAACAAAAAATCATACATTACAGCCAACATCATTAGTATATAGTTCTACTTAAAACTCAAGCTTACTTTGCTCAAAACCATAACATCTTTTACCTACTTTAGACCTTTCTGTTAATTGTACATAATTGTTCAATGTACCTTATTGTACATTGACAAGAATATCCTTCTGTTATTAAATCTTCTCTTGATTTCATTATACAATCCACTTGAGAAAATTCTAGTACATCTTAGTAGGTTAACTATTTATGTTTACTTATAACTTCTCATCTATAAATTGCTTCTTATCCTAAAAGCCATAAAGTTGTTTTCTGAAAAAAATCTGAGTTTATACTTATTCTAAGAACACTCTGTCTACATATTGATTTTTAAACTCTACATTCATCTTTGTTATACCACAGATATTCATGCTAGCAAAATTTCAAATCATGACCTTCTAAATCCAGTAACCTTATATTTCTTTAACAACACATAAACAGCAACCAGTAAATACACTTTCAAATGTGATAAATCTATCCTCCTCTTTCCTTTGTATTTTGTAATACTTTTTGTTAAACTCATACTTTTTTTCTTTGCCATACAAATTTAAATATATACTTTTGCCACTGTTTAAATGGTACATCAGTTGCCAAGATAGGTATTGTCTGAAACAAACATTCTGTTCTACAAACATTCATCTTAATCACAGTAATTCTTTCCATTAGTGACAATTGTATGTTATCTCATCTTGACATACTTTTTTAAACTTTATGCCATGTCTTAATATATTTGTTTTGAAATAACATACAATTCATATTGGTTATAATTACACCCAAATATTTTACCTTCTTCTCAGTCTTAAAATCTTGTTCATGTTCAATTTCATCTTGTAACTTCATATTTTTTGTTAATAGGTTTGTCTCCTGTTTATTGATGCCTGCTAATGACCCATTTTTATTTTCAGTTTAGTTCAATTGAACTAAAAGTTCAATTCTGTCTAGACGATCTGCCAAAATTAAAATGATCCAAAACAGCTCCTAATTTATATGCATCTTTTTTAATCTTTACCTTCATAATTATCTTAACTCCATTATATCATTATTTAATATTTAAAGAACTAAAATAAACAACAGAGGACACAGTGGTCAACCTTGTCTTGCACCATTTTGTGTTTTGCATAGTTTAATTCAATCTCTGTTAATGATTACTTTTGCTATTCATTATGTATAGATCAATTTCACCAATTTTATACAATTCTCTCCAAAATTCAGGTCCATGGCTGTTATAATGGCTCTTAAGTCTTTGCTACTTCAGATTCATGACCGAGAAAAGACAAAAGACTAAAGACCAAAAGACTACAGAACATTATTCACATGTAGATACTGAGAATCTCTGACTAGTGATAGTGATGTTAAACTCACTAAACTGTATTCACTGAAATCAATGGGTATTAGGTTAGTTATGATGAACCCATCCCATGAGATAAACCAACCTGCTTTGGGAGAAAAAAGCAGTTAACAAGATTACCCAAAATGTACAGATTCTCTTTACATCTTTGTAAGAACAGAATGTTCTCTGATGCAGTGTTGATGGCGTTCTGAGGGATGAAAATAGCTCCACTGTCTTTATAGTAATAGCTTGTTACTGGAAAATTATTAAGAATGCAGAAGTGGAATGAAAGGTACACAAACAAAGCTTCCATCACTGAGTAGTCATTGAGTTAATTGTTTACTCATGAATGCAGTGTGTTACTGGGTCTATTCATTTAGGTGAAAAAGATTTTCAAGAAAACAAGGATTGAAAACGAGTTCAATTAAACTGTTTTCAGTTCTCTGTCAGTATTAAATAATTATTTAGTGTGCTATATATGATCCTGGATCCTTTATAGCACCACGTCAACCAAGGGTGACGGGGGAGGGTTCCGTTCCAGTTCACCAGGGCTGTCCTATTGACACGGTAAGTGGGAGAGGCAGATATGGCGGAAGGGGGAGGCATATCATGTTTTGGGGGGTACGCCCTCGCTATTTAAGAGCGATCGCGTACTCCGGCCCCTCAGATTTTTCCTGTTTCCCGAATGGCCAGAGTACTCAGGACTTGGGCCTCCGGCTGATGTTATGCAATGCAAGGTCCGTGGTGAACAAAGCCCCCCTGATTTTAGATCTAATTCAGGAGGGGACCACGGACGTTATGGGCATTACGGAGACCTGGTTGGGCACGGAAGGGGGGGTCCCCCTAGTGGAGATGTGCCCACCAGATTTCCGAGCATTCCATCAGCCAAGGGCCCAAGGTAGGAGTGGGGGGGTGGCGGTCATTATCAAGGAAAGCCTGGAACCGAGGGAGACCACTGTGCCTCAGATAGCTGGTTGTGAATCCCTCTATGTGAAGTGGGGTCGTAGGATTCAGGTGGGCTTGTTGATCATGTACCTGGCTCCTTGCTGCATGACAACAGCCCTGCCCGAGCTGTTGGAGTTGCTGGCCGGGTTGGCAGTTGAAACCCCTAGACTGTTGGTCATGGGGGATTTCAATTTGCCATCAGCTGGCGTGGCATCTTCGACGGCCCGGGAGTTCATGGCTTCCATGATGGCCATGGACCTGACTCAATTAGTGGACGACCCTACGCACATCGGGGGAGGCACTCTAGACCTGATTTTTGTCTCTGGCCAGTGGTTGAATGATCTGATTTTAAATGATTTAGTTGTTCAGCCTCTGTCATGGTCAGATCATTCTCTTCTTCATCTGGACTTTCGGACCGCTACTCAACACCACAGGGAGACGGAACCAATGCGTTGGTTCCGTCCCAGGCCCCTGATGGACCCGGAGAGGTTCCTGACGGAGCTTGGGCCGTTTCCTGAGAATCTCGCCCGCAGCACGGCTGAAGAACTAGTTGTGGCCTGGGAACTGGCCGCGGCTGGGGCTTTGGACCGTGTCGTGCCTTTGCGGCCTCTGACCTGGCGTAGGTCTCAACCAGCTTCTTGGTTCTCTGAGGAGCTGAGGGAGATGAAACGCCAGAGAAGATGCCTAGAGAGTGCTTGGAGATCCAGCCGTTCGGAAGCTGACCGGACACTAGTTAGGTCATATAGTAGGACCTACCTAGTGGCTTTGAGGGAAGCGAAGCGTCTCTACGTTTCCTCCCTCATTGCGTCGGCAGATAACCGCCCGGCCGCCCTGTTTCAGGTGACCCGCTCTCTCCTTCAACAGGAGGTGCAGGATGACCCATTACAAGGGCATGCAGAGGAGTTTAATGGTTATCTATACGATAAAATTGTTCAGCTTCGGGATGGGTTGGATCAAAATTGGGTAGATCCAGGTGAGGGGTCGGAGACTCGTCTTGTTGAGACTGTTTGGGGTAGTTTTGACCCTGTGACTCCTGAGGACATGGACAGGTTGTTGGGGAGGTTGAATGCCACCACATGTTTACTGGACCCGTGCCCCTCCTGGTTGGTACTGGCCATGCAGGAGGTGACACGAGGCTGGCTCTGGGGGTTTATAAATGCTTCTTTGTTGGAGGGGGTCTTTCCTTCTGCCTTGAAAGAGGCGGTGGTGAGACCCCTCCTCAAGAAGCCTTCCCTGGACCCAGTTGTTTTAGGAAATTATCGTCCGGTCTCCAACCTTCGCTTTGTGGTGAAGGTTGTAGAGAATGTGGTGGCATGTCAATTACCCCAATATCTGGATGAAACTGTCTATCTAGACCCGTTCCAGTCCGGCTTTCGACCCGGATACAGTATGGAGATGGCTTTCGTTGTGTTGGTTGATGATCTCTGGAGGGCCAGGGCCAGGGGTTATTCCTCTGCCCTGGTCCTATTAGATCTCTCAGCGGCTTTCGATACCATCGACCATGGTATCCTGCTGCACCGGCTGGAGGTTTGGGAGTGGGAGGCACTGTTTATTGGTGGTTCTCCTCCTATCTCTCTGACCAGTCGCAGACGGTGTTGGCAGGGGGGCGGAGATCGACCCCGAGGCACCTCACGTGTGGGGTGCCACAGGGGTCAATTCTCTCGCCTCTCCTGTTCAACATTTATATGAAGCCGCTGGGTGAGATCATCAGTGGTTTTGGGGTTTTGGGGTGAGGTACCAACTATACGCTGATGATATGCAGCTATACCCCAGGCCACCCCAACAAAGCTATCGAAGTACTGTCCCGGTGTCTGGAAGCCGTATGGGTCTAGATGGGGAGAAACAGGCTCAATCTTAATCCCTCCAAGATGGAGTGGCTGTGGATGCCGGCACCCCGGTACAGTCAGCTGCAGCTGTGGCTGACTGTTGGGGGCGAGTCATTGGCCCCGATGGAAAGGGTGCACAACTTGGGCGTTCTCCTGGATGGGTGGTTGTCTTTTGAAGATCACTTGACAACTGTCTCCAGGAGAGCTTTTTATCAGGTTCGCCTGATTCGCCAGTTGCGCCCCTTCCTTGACCAGGATGCCCTATGCATGGTCACTCATGCTCTTGTTACCTCTCGCTTGGATTACTGCAATGCTCTCTACATGGGGCTCCCCTTGAAGAGCACCCGGAGGCTCCAGTTAGTCCAGAATGCAGCTGCGCGGGTGATAGAGGGAGCGGTTCGGAGCTCCCATGTAACACCCATCCTGCGCAGACTGCACTGGCTGCCTGTTGTCTTCCGGGTGCGCTTCAAGGTATTGGTTACCACCTTTAAAGCGCTCCATGGCTTAGGACCGGGATACTTACGGGACCGTCTACTGCCATCTTGTACCTCCCATCGACCTGTGCGTTCTCACAGAGAGGGACTCCTTAGGGTGCTGTCAGCCAAGCAATGTCGACTGGCGGCCCCCAGGGGAAGGGCCTTCTCTGTGGGGGCTCCTATCCTGTGGAACGAACTTCCCCCTGGACTTCGACAACTACCAGACATTCGGACCTTTCGCCGCGAATTTAAGACTTATCTATTCCATCTTGCAGGACTGGCTTGAATTTTAATTTTGTAGTTGATTTTATGGGTTTTAATTTTTATTAATTTTATAGGGTTTGATTGTATTTTAAAATTGGGCCAAATTTAATAAGTTTTTTAACGTTTGTTTTTAGTATTGTATGTGTTTCCATTGTATTTTATCATGGCTGTAAACCGCCCTGAGTCCTTTGGGTGAAGGGCGGTATACAAATTAAAATATTATTATTATTATTATTATTATTATTATTATTATTATTATTATTATTATTATTATTATTATTAACAACTCAGATTGCATTAAACCTTATTTAAAAATTGCTGTATTGTAATATAGAAACAAAGGCCTAAGCTTGTCTCTACTGTTGTAGCTTATGAAGTTTGACAAGGAGAATATACTTATCCTTGCTGATAGGAGAAGTAATTCTTAACTTCACATCTGGAAATTTTAGAGCAAAACATTTGGGAAATACTAAATTATGAAGGCTGTTGTAAAGTTTTTAAGCCTTGGGATAAGATACTGGTTGAATATTTTTATACATCTGGACTGAGAGAAATACTGTATGGTGTTCTCAAGTACATTTTCTTAATCTATTTTAAACAGATTAGCTTTTTTAAATAACCTATTTAAAACACTTTAATATTTTAAAACTTAAATTCAAATCAATATATGTAATACACAAAGCAACTAACAAAAGAAATGAAAAAGCCCACCCAAATTAATTGCACAGTTAAATAAATTCTTATATGAGATATGCTTCTGCATCAATAGTCTCAGAAGAAAGAAATGGCCAGCAGCATGAAAATAAAAAATAATAATAACATAAATAAGTCTTCCCATATTAGATTTTGGGGTAGGGCAGAGCACAAAAGATCAATATCATAAACCACAAAAACAGCAGATGAAAACAGGCATATCCTTTAAAACAGTCTGATGATCCCTTGATGGATTTTGTAAGTTTAATATTTGTTTATAAAGGCTAGGATGAATAGAAATGCCCTCATCTCACACATACATGATGGAGATATTAATATACAGGAGACCATAACCATCAGGGAATTACAAGTCCTCTCACCGCTGATGGAAAAGAACTTCAGCCATAAATTTTCCAGAAACAACTATCTGTACCCACAGTTCAAAGTCAGTGTTCTCACTAATACTCTGAAGACTATTGGGTAGAAATGAAAACCTATGGTATTTGAAGAAAAAGAATGAGTGAAAAAGGATGGAGCTCTTAGCTCTATAGTAGGCACTCTTAAATCCTGCTTTGAATTAAACTTTCAGATGCAAATATTCCTTTATAATTTGCTTAATTCAGATGTATTTAGATATTTTGGGCCAGATCAACCTTATTCCACGCTAACTGAAATTTCCAGGATAAGTCCAAACACAGCCCTACATGTCTTCAGAGTATGCTTACAAGAATGATATCAAGTGATTTTCAGCTCTGCTCCCCTAAACACAAGGGTGAGAAAAATAGGATTTTGAGGAGAAGTTATTTGGACATTTTTGAAGCTACTTTCAATAATTGGCACATATTTGTAAACCAGAATTTTATCTATCCTCAGGCTAATCTATCTTGGAGAAGATTAGAGAAGATAATTTGAACATATTTGTCCTTGATTATTCAGCATAATCATCCATTAAAGGAATATACAAATTGAGTTTTCATTTGGGATTTTAATATGTAGAATGAGTGCATACCTGTAATTACCTTAAGGATATATCTCACTCAGTACAATAAATGAGATCAATCCCCCAATATTATCCAGATTAGTCCAAATATCAGATTAATCTAAGAATAGTGCCCCCAAACTCCTGAACTCAATACATTTATGAGGTTATCTAATCTAAGCTGATAGGTAGCTTGCACCCACTGATTAATGGCTGTGGTTGTCACAGCTTCATTTTGAATCGTGCTGAAGAGGAATGTGTCATGAACAAATCATGACTGAGCCTGAGCACTGTGAAAACAATAAAAAGGCAAAATGGCAATCCTTGCTGAATAATGAGCTTGTAGACATAGTTGATGAGTTGGGCTCCCAAAATGGAGAAATAGGCTGACATGTTTACTACAGTCACCAGAGAAGCAATGCAGAAAGCTGTTGTAAACTATAATTGGTAATAAATGATTAATACTTGGCTTCAAAGCTGGCTGAGTTCATTTTGCAGTGGTGAGAACATGAATGGTGCAATTATTTAAAAATTCATATGCTCTTGCCCACAGAACATATAAATATTCCAAAGAGTCCTTCTATTACCAAGTGGCAGCTCTCTGCTTACGCATTATCTTTTCATTGTTAATCCTTAAATGAGAGTGTAAGGATATGTTCTTGCTGATCCCCCATAAAATGCTTTTGACATGATTGATTTCTTTCCCAATGAATTTTATGTTTGCATTTCTGTTGGATAAGTAAGACACTAAAGGTAAAATAAGAAACTCAATTGTAGAGCAGCACTAATCAGTTCTGATCATCTATGGAAGGATGCCCAACTTCAGCCTACAAATCCTTCTCACCAAGAAACAACCCTGCAGATGGACCAAACTGTTTCTCTTGGATTGTTAGGATTTCCTTAGGCATTGGGTGGACTTTTATACCTTGGAAGACAGACAAAACACAACACAACACAGCACAATACAAATATATTTTGGTAGGAACTGATACTTGTTTTTGGATTATGTGGACTTCTATAATTATATAGAACTTAAATTCCCCTATTAGCAGAAAGAGTTTTTGGTTACAGTGCTATACACATTGAAGAAGTCTTTCCTAATATAGTGCTCTCTGTAAATCTGGGGACTGCATTTCCAAGCATTCCCAGCCATATTGGAATTCTGAGATTTGCAGTCTCAACAATATCTAACGATCCCAGGTTGTTCCTCTAAGAAAAAAATAATTCTAATAAAATCAGGAAGGCTTTCAGGATGTTGTCATGGTGAATTTAAAAGACGGGAAAGCCAGATATATGCTTTTGTTTACATTTCTTAAAGCAAGAATAGGCACTACAGCATCTGCCCAGAAAGAATTAGTATATTACCTAATATCTAATAGCACTATCCACTCATGTATAAGAAGCTACATTATTTTTTCCAGACATTTACTTGATGTTTGCTTGTATTTGTTTATCAGTGCAGTGAAATTTTGATTTAATGGACTCCCAATTAGCTTACCAAATTTTTACCCAGACATCTCTCTGAGGTGGCAAATGATACCTCTCTGCATGCAAAGTAGTGAGGGTGAGGTACTTACAATTACATTAGCTGTCTTTCATTATACATTTGAGGCAATTAATGCCATTTGCATAATGTGCTCACTTTGCTCAGTTCAGTTTACGTTCTTTGCATGACATCATAATGTAATCTGCATAATGACATAATAAAATAAGATGCTGCAATAACATACTTTCATATTTACTAGACTTTAAGGGCTACCAGGCAATTCTTCCATTCAAAATTCACTTTTAAATTTCCTTTTTAGAGCATCTTATCTGAGAACGGGGATGAGATTTGGCTTGTCTACTACAAGCAAACATTGGGAATGCTTTCATTTCTTGCAATCTTCCTGTCAATGATGCACACATCTTATAAGAAGCAGCAAAAAAATAATGGTGAAATTATTAGGGGACACAGGTATTTATTTTCAGTGAACATGTACACACACACACACACATTGATAACTATTCCACCACATTCTTCTGCAAAAACATTTCATTTTATATGCATTTTCCTACATCAAGGTAGTCAACGTGGTTTACATCCAAACAGATTCACCTCTTATTTAGTCTCAACCAGCTTAACCAATGGCATCTTTGTCTGCCCTTCTCCTTTACAGTCAGGATTTTTTTAAAAAAATATTCTAATAAATTTTCATTTATCTCACACAGGAAATGACCTTGGGCTGAAAAAACAACAACAAGAAGTAGCCAGCATGATAAATGCAGTTATATTCCCTGGCCCAGGGCAAAAGACAGAAAAAGGCAGTAACTGGCAATGAATTGTATTTAAGAATTGTGCTTTATGACTTCAGGTGTCAAAAAAGCATTGGCTCTGTAGTCGAAGAGCCTGACTTCATGTACCAGAAGCTGAATAGCCTGGACATCTTATAACCTTTTCCTGTCATATAAGGGAAATATGTAATGTGACTCAATGAAATAATATTATTGATCGCTGCTTACAGATAGAAAATAAGCTGACTGCTTATTCAAGATTCCTTGCTGCTCTGAGAACATTGTCACAGATGTTGTGAGAGAGTACCAAGGATCCCTCATTTCTACCCTGAGCTACAGGGTAGCTACCCTGAGCTACCCTGAGCTACAAATGTTCTCCTTTATTGGTACATTGTCACAGAGCTAACAAATTCAGTCAAGAGGAATGTATCCAGCAGAGGAATTGTATTTTAGGATCACAGTTAACAGTAGCATAAATTTATGTTATCTTTTTATTTATATTAACTTTTCTATAATATCATGTAAAAAGCCTAGAAGGATAAAGTTGTTAATGAAAATAGGATTTCAGAAAAAGAAAAATCAAAGAGACAAATATAATAGGACCTCCTGGCTGGGAACACTGCAGATATTTGAAGTAGCTCTCCACTTTTCCTGAAGAATATGAATAAGGATGATAGTGACATTGCTTTCAGGGAGGCCCAGATTTCAGTTCTCTTCGGTGTTAATGAAAATAATAAATTTATTTTATTATCAGGGGGTTCTCTTGGTGTCCATAATAACAGAGAATCAAAGAGTGACTTTGAAGGCTTCTCTTATTTTTGCAGCAAAGCTGTGGTGTCCTCCAAAAGTTTCAGACACGAGCTTGCATAGGTAACAAAAAAGGATTGTGGGAGCTGTATTCCAAAGATGAGGGAATCAGCTGACTTACCTAACTCTATCTGAAGGCCATTTAGAGAGCTCATTTAGAGAGCTCCAAAAGTGTAGTCAGCCATCATCCCTTATGCACTTAGGTGCCCATCAGGTTGGGGGGAGGAATGACATAATGTATGCCACTAAATAAACCACATGATTAATATAATGTATCCAGTGATGGAACACAACTACAGAGGGTTAGGATTTCTGTTAGGTTCGGGCAATGAAGAGGCAGGAGACAATACAAGTTACAACAGCTCTGTAGTTTATTGTGATCCCAGCAAAAGCCAATAGGCAAAAACCCCTTTTTAAATAGTATATTGGCTGAGGCATCAGCCAATCAGCAACGTGCATTTTCCTGCCCAAATTTCCCTCCTAAAATTCAAATACATTACATTCCTCCCCTCCCAGAACACATTTCACCATATTTACATAGTTTTTTGCATGTTATTTTTCCACGTAGTCACGCAGGTAGACAGGGCGTCTCCTAACTCTTTCTGACCTGCGCAATTCATTCCCTGGGAGAGAGTCGAGCTGGTCGGAGGGACTGTTTGTTCCTCCCAGCTCCTCCTCTGGGCCATCCGGCCCTGGATTATTGGCAGAGTCGTCCCTGCTGTCCTCCGGAGGAGCCAGTTGGCATCGCTGGACTTCTTCAGACTCAGCTAAGTCCTCCGATCGCCTCGGGGTTGAGTTAGCTGTTGGTTCAAATATTGGGTAGTCAGGGTCTGGCTGTTTGATTTCTGGATTGTTTTGTATTCTTTTTCGTAATTGATCTATGTGGCGTCTCCACACTCGGCCATCCCCCATGTCCACTATGTATGACTTTGGCCCATCACTCCTACAATTGTTCCCTTAAGCCACGCTGGGCCCTCACTATAGTTATGTGCCCATACCGGGTCACCTGTTGTCATTGTTCTGGTTCTTCCCTTTGTGTTTTGGTACCCAACAGAGGAGTATGTTGGGTTTAACTGATCTAGGGGGCACCGGAGTCTTCTACCCATTAATAACTCCGATGGGCTGTGGCCGGTGGTCACACAGGGAGTTCTATGTTGGACTGCCAGGAAGATATCAATTTTGGATTGCCAATCTCCTGGGCTAATTCTAGGTAGCGCTTCCTTGGCACTGTGTACGAAACGTTCTGCAAGTCCGTTCGTCGCTGGGTGGAAAGGTGCCGAGAGGACATGTTGGATGCCCTCTTCTGCCAAGTACCCCTCAAACTGGGTGGCCGTGAACTGTGGGCTGTTATCGGACACTAGAGTGTCGGGCAACCCGTGTGTCACAAATAGATGCCTCAAGACTGTGATTACCGCTTCCGCTGTTGTGGTTTTCATGAGTAAAATTTCTAACCACTTCGAGTAGGCATCTACCACAATTAAGAAGGTCTGCCCATGGAACGGCCCGGCAAAATCTATGTGGATCCTGGACCAAGGACCCTGGGGTTTCTCCCAATCCCTAATGGGAGCTGTTGGGGATAGTGGCCTTGATTCTTAACATGCTTGGCATTTCCTACCCGGTCGCTAATGTCTTTATCCATTTGTGGCCACCACACGTAACTTCGCGCTAGGCTTTTCATCCTCACAATCCCCGGGTGGCCCACATGCAATAGTTCCAACACATGCCCTCGTAATTTCTCCGGAATAACCACTCTATCCCCCCATAACAGACAACCCCCTTGTACCAATAGTTCCGAACGCTTTTTTGTAAACACTTTGAAATGATCCCCCAGTGCAGCGGGCCATCCCCTCTGCACCCAACCGATCACAGTTCTTACGACAATGTCTTTGTAAGATGCCCTAGTCACTTCCGTAGAGGTGACTGGGCCAGAGTCCAAAAAGTCAATCATCAAGATGGGTGTCCCTGGGGTCGGGTCTTCAATAGTCTCTGGCAATGGGCATCTACTTAAAGCGTCCACATGTCCCAAGTCCTTGCCCGGACGGTGAGACAGTTTGTACGAATATGCTGCCAGGAAACTAGTCCAACGGGTCAGCCTGGGTGATAATGCAACTGGTGTTGGACGATCCCCTGCCAATAGTCCCAATAAAGGTCTGTGGTCTGTGACTATTTCAAATTGCCGCCTAAACAGGTACTCGTGGAATTTTTTAACCCCAGAGACTATAGCCAGGGCTTCCAGGTCTAGTTGGCTATAGTTCCTTTCCGCTGCGGACATTGTGCGGGAAAAATATGCGATAGGGGCTTCTGAACTGTTCGGTAACCTGTGGCTGAGGACAGCCCCTACCCCATAGGGTGATGCATCACAGACTAGTACTAGGGGCAACGTCCCATTGTACTGAATAAGAAGGCTATTGCTGGACAAGAGATTCTTAACTCCTTCAAATGCCTTAGCCTCAACCCTGCCCCAAGTCCAAACAGATTTTTTCGCTAGCAGTTTATGTAGCGGTTCGGCTACTGTTGCCTTATTTTTTAAAAATACCGCATAGAAGTTTACAAGCCCCAAAAATGCTTGTAATTCTGTTTTGTTTTTTGGGGTTGGAGCCTTTCTAATGGCTCGCACTTTGCTCTCCGTTGGGTGGATGCCTTCCTTATCTATCTGGTAACCCAAGAATCTACAAATTCAACTCCTATCTGGCATTTGTTGAGTTTAACCTTAAGCCCCGCAGACCTGAAAATGCCCAAAATCTTCCGCAATTTGACCCCTAATTCTTCCAAGTTTTCTGCTGATACCAGTACATTGTCGAAATATGGAACTACTCCTGGTAGACCTTGTAGGAGTCGTTCCATTAGGTTTTGGAATAACCCGGGGGCTACACTAACTCTGAACTAAAGTCGAGTGCATTTAAAAGCGCCCCGATGTGTGACAATCGTCTGTGCTTCAGCCGTTCCGTTGTCTACCGGTAATTGTTGGTAGGCTTGAGCCAGATTGAGTTTGGCAAAGACCTGTCCCTGCCCTAACGAGTGCAACAAATGTTGCACTACGGGAACGGGGTAAGCACTCTTTTGCAATGCTTTGTTAAGCGTTGCCTTATAGTCAGCACAAATCTGGACTGATCCGTCCGGTTTGACTGGAGTCACTATTGGTGTCTCCCATTTTGCATGGTCGACGGGGACTAATATTCCCTGGCTTACTAATTTATCTAGTTCCCTGTCAATCTTGGGTTTGAGGGTGAATGGGATCCTCCTAGCTTTTAATCTAATGGGAGCCACCTGGGGGTCCAAATTGAATGAAATGGGGGTCCCCACATACTTGCCCAGGCTGTCTTGAAAAACGTTCTCGAATTCCTTCAACAATTCATCCTTCAGGTTGACTCCATTGCTATGGATCCCGGTTATGCCCATTCCTAGGGCTCAAAACCAGTCCAGTCCCAGTAAACTGGGCAGGTTTCCTTCAACGATGGTGATTGGCAGGGTTTTCTTGAATTGTCCGTATCTTACTCTGACTGTTGTGGCTCCTTTAACGGGGATCCGGTTTCCCTGGTAGTCTTGCACTCTCAGCTTTTGGGGTTGCAGCTGTTGTTTCACAGCTGGCAGGTCCCGTGCGACCGTGTCCCAGGACATAATCATGATTGATGAGCCGGTATCCACTTCCATTTTACACTGCACTCCTTCGATGTAGGTCTTAGTGAATATTTTCTTTTCTAGTCGTGTCGATGCGTGGCCCACTCGCACAGTGATGTGATTCGACTTCACGCCTTTTTTGAATTGGCCAATCCCTGGCCGCCTCGCTGAACCGGCGCCCTGTTGATTGGCCGGTTTGAATCTTTGGTGGGAAGGTTGGGAGGCTCGACAGGCCTGAGCTATGTGTCCTTTCTTTTCACACTGCCGACAAATCGCGTCTTTGAACCTGCAATTCTGTCGTTGGTGTTGGCCTCCGCAACTCATGCACTCGTCCCGGTCGCCTCTCTCCGGCCTCCCAGTGTGGAAAACCTCTTCCTCTTCCTCACCATCTGATTTGGCCTGGATTTCTTCGCTGTGGACTGGCATTGCTTTTGCCGCGGCATTCGGCGTGTTTGGCTTTTGTGAGGTTTCCGCCACTTTGGTGGACATCTCGTGTGCCCTGGCCTCATCCAGGGCTATCGCCAGGGTTAGGTTGCTTTTCGACAGCAGCCGCCTCTGTAGTTGGATGTCCCTGACCCCACAAATGAGTTGTTCTAATAGAGAGTCCTCCAAGTCTCTATACTCACAGTGGTTTGCGGCTTTCCTTAATGCGGCCATGTACACGCTTATCGATTCGCCTCTTGCTGAACTCTTTGCCTCAACTCGAACCGTTGTACAAACTTTGATGGCACCGGCGCGTACTGTGCTCGTAGCGTTGTCTGTAGCGTTTGCCATGGCACCGACTGTACCGGCATTGGTTCCAACAGCGATTCGGCGGTATCGAAGACTTCTGGCCCACAGTGGCTCAGGAAGTAAGCGCGCTTCCAATTATCCAATACTCCTGGCAGTTCGTTAGCTTCGAGGAAACACTCAAAATGAGCCATGTACGACCCCCATTTCTCCTTGGCTGGGTCAAATGGCACTGGCGGCATATAGCTAGACATCACTATGTATCTGCTCTTAATACTGGCTGGGTTTTAAACTAAGTTGCTCCTTCAGCTCTTTTCCTAGTCTCACTGCCTTCAAGATCCCACCCTCGTCGCCAATGTTAGGTTCGGGCAATGAAGAGGCAGGAGACGATACAAGTGACAACAGCTCTGTAGTTTATTGTGATCCCAGCAAAAGCCAACAGGCAAAAAACCCTCTTTAAATAGTATATTGGCTGAGGCATCAGCCAATCAGCAACGTGCGTTTTCCTGCCCAAAATTCCCTCCTAAAATTCAAATAATTACAATTCCTATTATGGTGGGATGTTTCATCATTTTGTTGTTGTGTCACTGCAGCTTGTATTAGACAACTTTGCTTTTCTGGGGCCTCTATTGGCATTGCTTGGAAACATTGAAGAATGGAACTGTGAAATAGCAAATGAAAGGAAGAATCTGCAGAAATCAAGCTTTCCCCTTATATGATATTTCCTGCTTGTGCAAGACATGTTTACATCCCCATGCTTGTGCTAGGAAGCTGCATTGCTCACTTCTAGGCAGCTATTAAAGCATTAGATTTTTCTTTTTGGAGATGGAATCGATGTGTGCCCTAGAATTAACGTTACTCACATCTCTGCTGACATTCCAAACTCTTTTCTTTTTAGGTTTTGGTTCTTTTCCTTGGAAACCAACTGATGCAACTAAATTGCTGGTTTGGCCAAGGGGAAGCTGTAAGGGCTAATGTCTCCCTTACAACTTGAGCGCACTGCTTGACATGTGTATATCGCTTCTCTTGAAATTGCTTTTTAATGTTTTCCCACCCCAAAAGGAGACTAATAACAATCTCATTCTGAGTTGTCCATCTCACTGACAGTGTTGAAAATCAAAATGTTATTAAAGGCTAAGTCAATTCAGTTCTGAACTACAATGGATGGCAAAAAAATTTCTTGTTTTCAGCCAGAGTAAATCTGAAGGCTTTATAATAGCATGAACTGTATTATTAAGGCATCACAGCTTCCATAATTCCCAGCCAGAATGTTACCCAATGCACATGCAGATTGAAAAGACTGACTAGACTAGGAGAAATAGAGAAAAATCAGAGCAAAAGATATATTTGTCACAAGCATTTGGCATTGTGCTGATCAAACTTTAGCTGGTTTAGTTTGGACGGAGACCAATAACTATCTGTGACAGTTTCCCCCCTACTGAGATTTCTAAGTCAGCTCATTACCATTGAAAATATTGCTTGTTTGTTTGAGCTGTCTAAACACATTTAATATTCAGAAACGACAGTCTTCTCTGATATGAATCTATCTCTGACATGTATCTGGTAAAGACATTTTCTCTATAAAATGTCCCTTTTCCTCTTCATCATTGCTGCAGTGCTTGATGTCAGAAAAATATCAGATTAAAAAGAATTACAAATCAACAAAACTCTAAAAATGATACTACTAAGGTTCCTGAATCTCAATTAGCAGAACACAACTTCAAGAGCAAATTCCCTCAGAATACGAAGTAGAGAATTTGATAGGATGGTATCTTTCTGCAATGCTGCATCTAAGCTGAACAGCTTAAAAATATTGATCATGTTAGTTACATATATAATAAAATGGAAGATTTCATAAAATCGGTATGCTTATTTTGTTATATTTTTGTTTTGAATGATGCAATACAGGTTATCCTTGGGTTACAAGAGCAATTAGAACTGGGATTGCCATTACTATGTGGTATGGTCTTAAAGACAATATTAAATGACTGCATCACATAGCAATGGTAATCCTGGTAATCCCAGGATTGCTTTTCTCAGTAAGTGGGAAGAGATCAGAATTCTAGGTAAGGCATGTGAGGGGGATGGAGGTGCTAGAAGTGGGTGCTGGGAAGGATAGGTGGGCAATGGCTGGGCTGGTAGGCCTACAGGGTGTACATCAGAGGTGTATTCAGCAGGTTCTGACCAGTCCTGGAGAACCAATTGCAGAAATTTTGAGTAGTTCAGAGAACCAGTAAATACATAATTTGGACTACAAATCTTGATATAGGCAAAAAAACAACACAGCCCTCCTCCCATATATAAAAGGCACCACAGACAGAATCAGCAAGATCCTCTACAAACATAACATCAAGACAGCATTCTGCACAAACCGAAAAATATCCACCATCCTAGGAAACCCCAAAGACAAAATTGAGTTAGAAAATCAAGGAGTATATGAAATCCCATGCACGGCTTGCCCCACCACATACATTGGACAAACCAACAGAAGAATAAGTGTACGCATTGAAGAACACAAGAACTCAGTCAAAAAAGAGGAACCAACTTCTTCCCTGGTCCAACACCTTAAAGCCACAGGACACGATATTGACTTTAAAAAGACCAGAACTATCGCCAAAACTGAACACTTTAACAACAGAATAATCAGGGAAGCCATCGAGATAGAAAAACGCCCACACAACATGAACAAACGAGATGATACCTCCCGCCTACCAGCCATTTGGAAACCTGCCCTTATTGACAAACGAGTCCCTAACACGAGGAATGACACCAGACCCACACTCACGAGGTCCACACAGGATGTCACCACCACACATCCACCCAGAAAGCAGACCCAAACCCACACTGATCATGAAGCATGACCAAGGACCAGAAGCCAGACCGCAGCTGCAACATTAGCCATTTCAAACCCCTCCAATCCATACATGCAGCAGACTGACACCCACTATGAAGATGTACCACGAAGCCAAACAACAGCAATGCAGCTCACCAGTTCAAATCCCCCTGCAATTCAGACTAATCTGAGCACAACCAAGCCCCCACCCAAACAGGACACACCCCCAGCCAATCACAGCACAAAAAAACCCCCATCCAATCAGAGCACAGCCAAGCTCCCACCCAATCAGTTCAAACCCCCACTAGCAGTTAAAAAGGAAGAAACAGCTGCAATCACACATTGCTCCCAGAAGCACGAAGCTGAAGCCAGAAGATGACGAATGAGACTTCATCGAAACGTCGCCAAGACACTTCCAATTTTACACGGGAGAAAACCCGAATAACCAAAGACCTACATACAAACACCCGCGAAAACCTCAGAAAACAAACAAATATATATATATATATTTGTATATATATCGATATAAACCCGAACAACCAAAGACCTATATATGTATGTATGTATACTTATACTTCCTTGTTTCTCCTCATATATTTGTTTATACATTATATAATCTTTTTGTGTTATGCTTGTATATATTGTTTTGACAAAATTAAATAAATAAAAATAAAAATAAAAAATACCACCTCTGACTGGCCCCGTTCCTATCTATTCCCAGCTGATCTGGAGGAAATGGGGATTTTGCAGTAACCTTCCCCTGGAGTGGGTTGGGAATGGAGATTTTACAGTATCCTTCGCCTGCCATGCCCACCAAGCCATGCCCACCATGCCATGCCACGCCCACCAAACCATGCCTACAGAACTGGTAGTAAAAAATGTGAAGTCCACCACTAGTGTACAACTACCCAGCCTCTCATTAGGATCTGTACAGAAGTCACTTCTGGCTTTGGCAAGAGCTGAGCAAAGCAGCCCAGCAGCACTGAGTAAAATGTGGATAAGACCCTCCCAGCACCTGCAAGTGATAGAGAGGAGACTCAGAAAGCGCTACAAGTATGAGAGCACTACAAGCGAGTGCTGTGTAGTACAGATATGCAGATGGTTACTATGGAATATGAGATCTCTGGGGTCCATAACAGAGTTTCTCAGGAGAAAAAGTCACAAGAACAACTTACAGGAGCAACCTATGACCTTCCCTGTTGGATTCCCCATTTACTTTGCTTGTAGGAAGCTGGCAGGGAATGTCACAAATGATGATCATATGATCACTGCTTGCTGCAATGTCATAATCACAAACCAACACCTGGATTGAAATCATGTGACTGAAATGCCTGCAACTTCACACACTGGTTGCAAATACTTCTCATTCAGCACCATTGTAATTTTGAACAGTTGCTGAACGAATCGTTCTAACCAAATGACTACCTGGACTTCATATATTATTATGTTCCCCTGAAGCATCATGATCCACTTGCTTCAAAGTAAGGTGAAGCAGCCATCTTACTTTTGGCTTTGCTGTGCGTAAGAGATGGTGTCACTGGAGAAAGAGAGCTGGTGTGATGGACTACAGTGAAAAGATAATTTCCCAGGAGGGAGCATGTTCTAAAAAGGAAGGGGCAGCCCAGACCAGAGCTGGATAAAGGGCAGAAGAAAAGGAATAAGGATAGCCACTCCCTAGAATCTCCCAAGGTATATCTATTGGGGTGAGAGTGTTTAATCTGGCAAGATTCTGTCTGTTGTATGTAAACAAATAAAGAACAGAATTCTGTATGAACTGTTCTATGACATTCTTGGCCTTAGCCTGACAACTACGCAGCCTCTCCTCAGCATCTGTACAGCAGCCACTTCTGACTGGGGCTGAGCAAAGCATTCTCTATTCAACCTTCCCCAGCAGCACTTGGCAAAGTGTGCATAAGTCCCTCCCAGCATCTGCATGTGATGGAGAGAAGATCCAGGAAACTCTGAGAAAATATGAATTGCCTCATGGAGGAAAATAATGTTGCCACAAAGCTTTTTTTTCCCCCCTGATGTGAATCTAACACACTTTGCCCAGCCACGGTTGTCACACAATTAAGGGTAGCACCTTTTCACTGCAGATTTTCTCTAACGCAGAGTTTTAAAATGCATTTGTATCCAAAGGGAGCCCATTTTCTCCTTCTAGTAACTACCATTTTTGGTATATTTTGGGTTTCAGAAAATATATATTCCTCTGCAGATCTCTCACAGATTTTTGGCAAGAAAATGAGAGACACTGATGTGCTCGAGTGCTGACAATCCATCTCATGTTGGACTCCATTTTGGCAGACCTTATTAATCAATTTCCATAGAAAGCCATAGCAGATTTCCTTTTCATCCACAGTACCGTCTTTACATGTTTCACTAAAGTGTTTTATTTTATTATTTTATTTATTTGATTTTTATACCGCCCTTCTCCCGAAGGACTCAGGGCGGTGTACAGGCAGAATAAAACCAACAAAGAACAATATACAATATACAAAATTAAAATCAGTTAAAAACTTATTAAATGAGCCTGAAAAATTTAAGAAAATTTACCATAAAACCAATAACCCCATTAAAATTGCTAAAAATTTAAGTTTAAAATTTCATTCAAGCCAGCCTTGAATAAAAGATATGTTTTCAGTTCATGACGGAATGTCCGAAGGTCAGATATCTGGCGTAAGCCGGGGAGTTCGTTCCAGAGTGTGGGGCCCCACAGAGAAGGCCCGTCCCTGGGGCCACCAGCCGACATTGTTTGGCGGATGGCACCTGAGGAGTCCTCTCTGTGAGAGCGTAGGGGTCGGTGGGAGGCATGTGGTAGCAGTAGGCGGTCCCGTAAGTACCCAGGTCCTAAGCCATGGAGCGCCTTAAAGGTCGTGACTAACACCTTAAAGTGCACCCGAGAGGCCACAGGTAGCCAGTGCAGCCTGCGCAGGAGAGGTGTTACATGGGAGCTGCGTGCAGCTCCTCTATCACCAGCTGCGTTCTGGACTAACTGAAGCCTCCGGACGCACTTCAAGGGGAGCCCCATGTAGAGAGCATTACAATAATCCAAGCGAGAGGTAACGAGCGATGAGTGACCGTCCATAAGCCATCCCGACCAAGGAAGGGGCGCAACTGCCGAACCAGGCGAACCTGGTGGAAGGCCCTCCTGGAGACGGCCGTCAAATGATCTTCAAACGACAGCCGGTCATCCAGGAGGACACCCAAGTTGCGCACCCTATCCTTTGGGGCCAATAACTCGCCCCCAACAGCCAGCCGCGGTTGCAGCTGGCTGAATCGGGGTGGCCGCATCCACAGCCACTCCGTCTTGGAGGGATTAAGCTTGAGCCTGTTTCTCCCCATCCAGACCCGTACGGCCTCCAAACACCGGGACAGCACTTCAACAGCTTCATTGGGGTGGCCCGGGGTGGAAAAGTACAGCTGGGTGTCGTCAGCGTACTGCTGGTATCTCACCCCAAAGCCACTGATGATCTCACCCAGCGGCTTCATATAGATGTTGAACAGCAGGGTGAGAGGATCGACGCGGGACCCCACAGGTGAGGCCCCTCGCGTCGACCTCTGCCCCCGTCATCACTCTGCATCGTCGGAGAGATAGGAGGAGAACCACCGATATACGGTGCCTCCCACTCCCAATCCCTCCAACCGGCGCAGCAGGATACCATGGTCGATGGTATCAAAAGCCGCTGAGAGGTCTAACAGGACCAGAGCAGAGGAATAACCCCTGTCCCTGGCCCTCCAGAGATCATCCACCAATGCGACCAAAGCTGCCTCTGTGCTGTATCCGGGTCGGAAACCGGACTGGAACGGGTCCAGATAGACATCTTCATCCAGGTACTGGGGTAGCTGTCGAGCCACAGCATTTTCTACAACCTTCGCAACAAAGCGAAGATTGAGATCGGACGATAGTTACTTAAAATAGCTGGGTCCAGAGAAGGCTTCTTAAGGAGGGTCTCACCACCGCCTCTTTCAAGGCGGCGGGAAAACTCCTCCAACAAAGAAGCATTGAAATCATGTGACTGAAATGCCTGCAACTTCACACACTGGTTGCAAATACTTCTCATTCAGCACCATTGTAATTTTGAACAGTTGCTGAACGAATCGTTCTAACCAAACGACTACCTGGACTTCAAATATTATTATGTTCCCCTGAAGCATCATGATCCACTTGCTTCAAAGTAAGGTGAAGCAGCCATCTTACTTTTGGCTTTGCTGTGCGTAAGAGATGGTGTCACTGGAGAAAGAGAGCTGGTGTGATGGACTACAGTGAAAAGATAATTTCCCAGGAGGGAGCATGTTCTAAAAAGGAAGGGGCAGCCCAGACCAGAGCTGGATAAAGGGCAGAAGAAAAGGAATAAGGATAGCCACTCCCTAGAATCTCCCAAGGTATATCTATTGGGGTGAGAGTGTTTAATCTGGCAAGATTCTGTCTGTTGTATGTAAACAAATAAAGAACAGAATTCTGTATGAACTGTTCTATGACATTCTTGGCCTTAGCCTGACAACTACGCAGCCTCTCCTCAGCATCTGTACAGCAGCCACTTCTGACTGGGGCTGAGCAAAGCATTCTCTATTCAACCTTCCCCAGCAGCACTTGGCAAAGTGTGCATAAGTCCCTCCCAGCATCTGCATGTGATGGAGAGAAGATCCAGGAAACTCAGACAATATGAATTGCCTCATGGAGGAAAATAATGTTGCCACAAAGCTTTTTTTTTTTTCCTGATGTGAATCTAACACACTTTGCCCAGCCATGGTTGTCACACAATTAAGGGTAGCACCTTTTCACTGCAGATTTTCTCTAACGCAGAGTTTTAAAATGCATTTGTATCCAAAGGGAGCCCATTTTCTCCTTCTAGTAACTACCATTTTTGGTATATTTTGGGTTTCAGAAAATATATATTCCTCTGCAGATCTCTCACAGATTTTTGGCAAGAAAATGAGAGACACTGATGTGCTCGAGTGCTGACAATCCATCTCATGTTGGACTCCATTTTGGCAGACCTTATTAATCAATTTCCATAGAAAGCCATAGCAGATTTCCTTTTCATCCACAGTACCGTCTTTACATGTTTCACTAAAGTGTTGGCATAAATGTAGGAAAAATTACACCCTTCCATATGTAGAAGAATTATTGATGCATTTTGGACATGGGTCTGTAATGAATCTTGTAAAAATACTCCAACACAATGTAAGTTTTTTTTTTAAAAAACCATTATCTCTACATTTTTATAAGTCGATAAAGGTATGACATACAAGAAAACACTTATCTTTTGGATGGTGGCAGCCAGACATAATAACAAAATGAATTTCAACATCTTCATAAAGAAAACAGTCTGATAGAGATTGAAATAAACAGAGTGGATTTAAAACGACCTATATAGCCCTGAGCAATATTAATGTAAGGTATCATCAGTGGATAACTATTGCCTCTTTTTTTATTGTGGCTGACACCAATCTGAATGTTTTGTCTTCTTTTAATTTCATGCAGTTTTCAATCACTTTCAGTCTATATTGTCTTCTATATCTTTCTCCCAGCCTCCTTGAAAAGAGTTTAATTTTCCCCCCACAGATGCTATAATGCTTTCCACTTCAATTTTAAAAAGAACATTATATTTTGAAAATATGTAAGTGAGATAAGTACCCAGCTCTTCACAGCTAAATTTGTTCTGAAACGTATGTTAGTGGAGAAGCCCCCATTTCAATTACTGTCTCCTTTTTGGGGTATTCTTTTTTGTATATTTTTTCTCCCTTAAAAGGATCTTGCAACTTGAATACCTCATTCACATTGTTCTTAGATGAGTGGATAGAATAGCAAAGAAAAAATGGTAAGGCATTGTACCATTTTCTCCACATCAAATGTAGGACAGGACTTTCAGTCAACTCTATCTAGCCCACACCCCATATACAATAATTACCTTCCCCCTCTTGTCTGATTTTAAAATACATTTTTGCTTGATTTTTAAATTTTGTTTTTTTGCCCCCGGATATCTAATGCGATTATAGGTTTGGAATGCCTAATATCCCTCCTTAGTGCCTTCTCTTACTCCTCACTTGAATTTTTATCAGCCTATAAAATCCTTCAGTTTTGAAAGACAAACTCACCCACCCCATAGGGTCTGAAATTTTTCCTGAATACCACAACCATTGTGGGACAAGGTGCCACTGTGTTGGGAACTGGTGGTGGACCTGCCTGGATGGGTGGTGAGGTTGGCAGAGGAAAGCCCAGATGATTTGATATTCCCTGAACACTGCTAGCTAGCTGGTGCAAAGCTATGGTGCACCAGGGTAGCATACATGTACGAACAAAATGAACTAGCAGTCTTAGACTATCAGAACTAGTCTGTGGTAAAAAGCCATGTAGATTTCCCTTCCCTTTCTTTTTTTAAGCACCACATGCTTAAAAAACCCCAGTGGGACAAAGAACTATCATGAAATCACAAATTCATTCATGCAACAAGTCAATGAAGGGCAAACCTTGAACAAGGAAATTCTCCTCCATTTTTGAAAATTCCAAGATCACAGGCATGTTTAACTAAAAGGAAAAAAAAGTAAATTTATCAAAAATCCTTATCTTTCAGTCTGCAAGGGGATACCCATTTTACCTTGTATTGGCTGGAGCAAGCAACTTATTTTGGAGTCCACAATGACTCTCATTGTCCTGTATATTTGATTTGTTTTTATTGCTAAAACTAAAACTAAGTAACCCAATATCACGCTTCTCTCTTTTTATAATAAATAAATAAATTTAAAAAAATACAAAAGATTAAAATACAAAATTAAAACAAAAGAGGAAAATGGGAGATGGGAACAAAAGGGAAAGTTTAAAAAGTGACAAAAATAAATAAAATAAAAAGGTTACTTCCCACTCTCTTCAATACAGATATACGTTCCATGCTTGTCTAATTACTAATACTGTTGACAGTTCAAATTCTACTATGGCCATTGGAGATAATTGAATTTCCTGATTCCATTCACTTAAAAATTAGTTGCTCCCCCTACCCAAAATGGAATTCAACTTTTAATCTTGAATCAGCCAAGATGTTCACCTGATTTTCATGGGGCAAAGTCTTCTTAAAATTCTCTACTGTGTATTACAATTAGGATTTTTGTCTCAGCCTTAGTTTTGCCATTGCAAATTGCAATATCTGCTGGATGTTGGCTCATCTTGAAAAACAAAGTGGGGAAGCTCATTAGTAATTGTCCCATGGGTTATAGATTACACCAGGAAGTCAAAAGGGAACCTGGAAGAGGCACTTTAGTGCCCCTTTTAAATGGATAAACAACATTTCTCAAAATACAGAATCCAGCAGCAACATCCTGAGCCCAACACTATTCTGCTTTCAGTAGCTTGAGGCTCTTCCAGCTGATACTCAGCCAGCAGAGAGATTCCAGTAAAGGAATTAAAACAGAAGAACTATATTTGTAGCAGTAAGTTTCAACTGCCATGTTGTAGTTAAGCTTGTTCATGTTTGCCATGGGCCAGGTTGTAACTGAGGTTCTTTAGAGAAACTAATTCATATCCTACTGTTATCTCAAGCCTCTCAAATAAAGGCTTCTGTACAAGGGAGAAGAACTGTGCTTTTATGGGTGTTTTGGAACTACAAGTTGCCTACAGCAGGCCTAGAACTGCTCATGAGAAACTTACCGATGTAAGTTTACTAACTGGCTGCAGCAGAGATAAAAAATAAGTACAGGAATTCAGGCTGATTAAGGTTCTTAAGATTAAGGTTTATCAAACTTAACATAACATAACAACAGAGTTGGAAGGGACCTTGGAGGCCTTCTAATCCAATCCCCTGCCCAGGCAGGAAACCCTACACTATCTCAGTCAGATGGTTATCCAACATTTTCTTAAAAATTTCCAGTGTTGGAGCATTCACAACTTCTGCAGGCAAGTCGTTCCACTTATTAATTGTTCTAACTGTCAGGAAATTTCTCCTTAGTTCTAAGTTGCTTCTTTCTTTGATCAGTTTCCACCCATTGCTTCTTGTTCTACCCTCAGGTGCTTTGGAGAACAGCCCGACTCCCTCCCCTTTGTGGCAGCCCCTGAGATATTGGAACACAGCTATCATGTCTCCCCTAGTCCTTCTTTTTATTAAACTAGACATACCCAGTTCCTGCAACCGTTCTTCATATGTTTTAGCCTCCAGTCCCCTAATCATCTTTGTTGCTCTTCTCTGCACTCTTTCTAGAGTCTCAACATCTTTTTTACATCGTGGCAACCAAAACTGGATGCAATATTCCAAGTGTGGCCTTACCAAGGCATTATAAAGTGGCACTAACACTTCACGTGATCTTGATTCTATCCCTCTGTTTATGCAGCCCAGAACTGTGTTGGCTTTTTTAGCAGCTGCTTCACACTGCTGGCTCATATCTAAATGGTTATCCACTAGGACTCCAAGATCCCTCTCACAGGTACTACTATTGAGCAAGGTACCACATATATTGTACTGGTGCATTTTGTTTTTTTGGCCTAAATGTAGAACCTTACTTTTTTCACTGTTGAATTTCATTTTGTTAGATAGCGCCCAATGTTCAAGTCTGTCAAGATCTTTCTGTAACTTGAGCCTATCTTCTGGAGTGTTGGCTATTCCTGCCAGCTTGGTGTCATCTGCAAATTTGATGAGTTCCCCATCTATCCCCTCGTCCAAGTCATTGATGAAGATGTTGAAGAGTACTGGGCCTAAAACAGAGCCTTGGGGTACTCCGCTGCATACTTCCCTCCATGTGGATGTAGTTCCGTTGAGGACTTACACGTTGAGTGCAGTTGGTCAGCCAGTTACGAATCCATCTGGTGGTGGTTGATTAAGATTCTTAAGATCAATTGCAGTATGTAGGAAAGAGGTTAGTAGAACTGCACTTTTTTTAATGCTGGCCATCAGAATGAAAGTTTCGATACACCCCCAAAGATCAAATGTAAGGTAAGGGGAATAGAAGGCAGAAGGGATGAGGTATACGGGGCAAGCTTGTTTTGGGAGAATGTAGAGAGTAGCCAAGAAGAGTTAAATCCCACAGGTTTGGATGTTGCACAGGAGTCATTAGATTTAAAAAAAAGGAAAGAAAAGGTCATTTGGGACATACATTATCAAGGGCCTGCTCCTTTGCAGTAGAAATATTACTTGTGAGGAAGTCTAAATGAAGCAGTCCTAGCAGAGATTTCCCACCTCAGTGTTACAGGAGAAAGGGAGGGAAAAACCATGTACCCAAAGCTTAATCGGATGGAAAAAGAGAAGATTGTACACAGGATTGAGCCCAGGAGGAGGCTGGAGGAAAACTGCATTAATGGAAGATTTGAAACCCCTGGGAAAAGACTAAAAATAGCAGACAGGCAGCGGAAGGAAAATTTTAGACAAGAAGATATGCGGAGAAAAATGCCCACAAAAAGATTAGAGAAACCCATCGGGGAAAAAGGAAGCTGAATCAGGCCAAAATTCTGGGAAAGGAGGAGGGAAGAAGCATGTTTTTTTTTCCTGACCTTCCCTTTTGCTTAGGCTTTAGGACTTAAGCAAAGCAAATGCCATTATCTGCTATTGTCTTGCTCTTTATATTGATCTTCATCGTTAGGTATAGGTGGAGGAAAAGGTTGGTTTCTGTCCTTAGGTTTTAGAAGCCTATTTAGCCTGTACAAACTCACAGTTCCTGTATACCTGTCAGTCTGCTGTTTGCTTTTTTTTTTTTTTATAAAAAAGTTTTATTTATTTTTTTATTTATTTTTTTTATTTTAGTCTGCTGTTTGCTTTAATGATTAAAGTAAAATTGTAAGACCTCACAGTTAGAATTTGGATATTTTTCCTTTATGGATTTGTAAGGGAGGAAAGAATTGCTGCTTAGAGATACAGGCAGATATTTGACGTACAACAGTTTGTTTAGTGACCATTTGAGGTTACAATGGCACTGAAAAAAACAGCTTTTGACAATTTTTCACAGTTATGACTGCTGCAGCATTTCCATGGTCACATGATCAAAATTCAAACATTTGGCAATTGGCTCATATTTATGATGGTTGCAATGTCCCAGAGGTCATGTGATCATCTTTTGTGATCTTCTGACAAGGAAAGTCAATGGAAAAGCCAGATTCACTTAACAACCATGTTACTAACTTAACTGCTGCAATTGTTACTATAATCTGATCAGAAATCTGAGCTGCTTCTTCCAAAGCTCCTGATGTTCTTATTCTACAACCGTTTCAATAACTCTCTCTAAAAAGGGAAGATTGGAGACTACAGGAGATGAAAGTTTCTATACTGTTAGATACAAGGATAGCCTCTTGAGGAGGGCACAGATTGCAATGTCCCACAAAGAAACATTCATCACTGCTTGGAACCAATGCATGCCATCTCCCAGGAAGCCTTGACTACCTGGGGGTAGGGGCCAAGGATCTAAAACACAGCTGGCAGAACTCATAGCTCCAAGGACCTTATCACTTCCACAGGGTTAACCAGGTGAAATTCTTCTTAGGGAGTTAAGGCTCCTCTAAAGTGTCAGCTGTTTAGGTTCAGGAATATGGGAGTCTAGATAGATATTTAACAGATAGATATGGTTATAAATAGAAATAGTTAAAGGGATTATAGCAGTAGTAGCAACACTATGAAAGGTTATCAGAGCATCAATAATTTGAAATGACAGTCAAGACATACATAGTTCATCTGTATGTGAACTAGCTGCTTTGGAGAGTTATCCCTGTTTCTCTTCATATCAGTCTCCTACTTTGAGTTATATATCTTTTAAGGTGTATAGTTTTGAGAAATGAAAGGTGATGCTTTGAATATTTGAAAACACATTGGATCATAGATTTCTTAGCTTTCGTATGTGGAAGATCTCCAAAGTGCATTTTAAAAACAGGGCTTACAATATAGAATAATATTGAAAGGAATGGCATAGAACACTAGGTAAAGAAAGGAACATGCCTTTCAGCCTTCTGTTCAAAGACACAAAATTATAGAGGTATTATTTGTGCTTCTTAGACTAGCTAACCCTGCTACTGATCTTATTTGATTCCTGCTAGAATATTTGTCATTACTTACCTGCACAGCTGGGGTTTAGGCCCAAATCAATTTGTTTCCAAGTGCCTGATCAGTCACATTACTTATTTTTATTTGTCAAGGGTTTTCCCCTAAAAAGTCAATTTATATTGAATTAAAAGGCTGAATTGACAGCCTAGGAAAAGAAAGTGTTTTCACCACTCTTCAGCTATAGTCTTTGTATTTAAAGCAATCACCCACAAAGTGATTGCTTTAAATACAAAGGCAAGATATATAGATACACCCATTTAACCACCAACATGCAAATAAGAAAAAAACTATTTCAAGCCTTTTAGTGTGTATGAATCAATTAGCTATATTCTGCAGGACAAGAAGTCTCTACCAGATTCAACCGGAAGCGTCGCAGCGAGACAGTCGGGAATTAGTGTGCTCCGATGAGTCTTGTGAAATTCCAGGCTGACAAACCACTGTTGGGGGGTCTTCGGACCAGATCTGTCCCGTAGGGATGGAGAAGAAGGAGAGGCACCTTGGATGACCAAGTTTTTCGGAGATTGGAGGAAACTCTTCGACTCAGCAGCAGGGGCGGGGGCCATAGTGGCAGCCCTAAAGCTGGAGCAACCAGACTAAATTTTGAGCAGAAGCAATGATTTGGATGGAGTACTGGTACCGGGTGAGTGATTGGCCAGCTCACAGGTAAAAAAGGTGCCCCAGTGAAGAAACAGCAGCTAATGGGCGTTGAGGAATGTTAATGGAGAGAGAAGAATAAAGCAGAAGTTTAAAGTGTTAAAGCCCGAAATTGAGTTTGATTTTTGGTCTAGAATTTGAGTGGAGATAATTAAATTATTAGAAGAAGAAACCCGAAATAGCTGTGAAGAGGACTAGAAACAACTTTAATAACTTTTGACTACTGAAGGAAGAACAAAGAAAAACTTAAAATTAAAAGCCCTGCAACAGAAATCTTTTAATTGGATTTGGAACTAGATTTTGGAACTAAATTGGAGTTTGGGGAATGCAAAATTAAAAAGAAAAAGATGGAATTTGGCAAATATTGGCAATGTGGATTTAATTAAAAAAATGGATATTTTCTTAGCTTGTTGATTGGAATTGTGGATTGGAGAAAGACATGTACAGGCAGAAAAAAACATTACAACTGTTAACTTGTATTTTGGAAAAAAAAGTTCTTAAAGTGATAACAGCAGTGGGAACTTTTGAGGAGGATTTGTTTTCCTTTAAGCTGTTTGATCTTGACAACCAAAGCAGGTGGAATATAATAAAAATTAAAATTGGAACAAAGACAACCCAGAAACAACAAAATGGCGGAGGAACTAATTGAAATGATTAAAATGATGCATATATCATTCAAATTGGAATTAAATGAAATGATTATAATGATGCATGGGAAATCTAGGCCTGATGAACTAGAGACTGTGTTAGAACATACCCAAGTGGACAAAGAAACCATGAACGAGAAGCAAGAAATTAGTACTAAAGATAAAGACATTGATTATGAAAGATTAAATGATTATGTTGGAAGTAATAATGAAAAAGAGAGAGGAGCTAGGAGAAAATTAACTGAAAAAAGGAAACAAAGGGAAGAAAAGAAAAGGGGAAAACGTTAGAAATGAATGTGAATTTTAAAAATTACATTGGGATTAACAATGGAGGTTGGAAAGAGGCAAGGAGAGAGAGAAGAGAGGAAGAGACAAAATACAAAAAATAAGAACAAAATAAGAGAATGGGATAAAGGGAGAAAGGAGTAGTTAATGGAAGAAAAGGGAAAATATGTTAACTATAAATGAAATGTAAGGTCTATAATTATAAACGAATGGTAGTAAATTTAATATATGTGATTTTAATACTTGGAATGTCTTTAATTGTAATAATGGAATTCAGCTAAAGCATTTGAAATTATATTGTATTGTGAAGATGAAAATTGACTTTGTCTAATTTAATTTGAAGAGATTAAGACACTGTTTGCAATAGTTGAAATTAATTTTTAGGAGCGGTAAATATTACTGATTATGATTACGGTTTATTATGAATAGGCATTGAGAGTAAATGTATTTGAAAAAGGAATGAAAAATTGGGTTTATTTAAAAAAAACACCAGTTGGAATTGAGAAATAGAAATGAATGATTTTAATGCTATATACTTAAATGAATTGTAGTAATATGCTGGTATTTGATTGTAGAATTTGGATACACTGATAAAAAAAATGTAAAAGAGGGAAGGAAATGCATTATATATGTAAAATTGTATGAATATTAATATCTATAATGGTAATAATGGAATCTAGGGAAAATATTTGAAATTATATTATATTGTGAAAAGGGAGCAACGGGAAAATATTTGAATAAGTTGATCTAAAGTTAGGATCAGATTTTAGAAAAATGATTGACTTTAATTTAAAGAGTTTCAATTTGAAAAAAGTAATGAGAGGGAGGTGGGAAGAAAAATTGATCAAGATTAGAGATTAGGGCAAATGGTAATACTGTTTATATACCAGAAGAAACAGAAGGAAAATAAAACAAAGAATATTATGGCAAAAAGTGAAATATATAAATTGTGTTGGAGAAAACTAAAAGCAGTACAAATTTTGACTCGGCCAATACTCTGCTCAGAAAAAATGCATTGTTTGTTTGTCTGTATGTATATTTGTTTTGAAAAAAAATAAAAAGAAGTCTCTACCACAGATCCTACAAATACTTATTTTAAATGTTCATTGACATGCTAGCAGGATGCTGCATCTTTCCAAGGAATTTAAAACATTCTGCGGACATCCTTATCATTGAAATATTTTGTGGAGGGTTGCCTCTTTAATAACTGGTCTCAGGGAACCAAGGATCATAGTCAACATGAAAAAATTATCAGAGATCATGGTCAATTACTGAGGCCAAGCTCAAGCAAGACATTTTCATTGCTATGAGGGAGGTAACAAGGATATTAATTTTATCCAGGCAATTTGTCCAGCAGATGGTTGGATTAGAAGACCTCCAAGATCCCTTCCAACTCTGTTATTTTGTTATTCTGATTAAACTGTGGTTTCCTTCTTTCCCTATAGCAAGCTAGTAAGCATTTTTTCTCATTAATTTCAAGTCTTGCTGACTCTACTTCCAACATATCACTATGATGATCCAAGATCCCAATCCACCCTTCCCTCCATTATCAAATAGTCAACTATGGCATGACTGGATCCAAAGAAAACTATCAACCTAATTTCTTACAAGGGTATTTGGCATCTTGAATTTTGTTGTCCCCAATACTGGATGCTTGCTGTTTTCCTTCCAAACAATTCCATACACTTTTATAAAGAGATGCCAGATACCCTTAAAGGTTGAAGGACTAGATATTGTGACCATGCCACAGTTAGTTTTTGTTTGTCAAATTGGAAATCCAGTTTTAATTTTACAGTGGAAATTTTTTTGTGTTAGTTTTTTTTTTTAAATGCATGTCACTGAGATGTGTCCTGGAAACATACTTCATATAAAGTGCTGTTCTTTTCCATCCTTTGTGCCATGACATCGGATATCACGAGGACATGCAAAGATGGCATAGTTTGGATGATTAGTCATGCTAAATGCATACATGCAAAAATATAAATAACTTGTAATCAATCCGGTTTTCAGTTATAAAAATATTAAACTTTGATGAAATAAGCACCGGGATCATTATGCAGTCAAGAATTAAGAGCTGTCTAATTTGGTTTATGAGCTGACTAACTTTGCATTTTAATGGCACTAGACTAGTAGAAAAGAAGAGTTACAGTTCAAGGTATTTTTTGAAGGCCTCTGAAAAGTTTCCATTCTCTTTCAGTTCAGCACTAATAAATAGCTACTTTCTATATTTTCTAGTGTTGCAACATTATTTAACAACCATATCGTTATGACTATGTTGGGATGAGTGGTTACTGCACCTCCAACCTTGCAAGATAGGTCAGGTTGTCACATTTCCTAGATTGTCATGTTTGGTGGCAACAGAGGGAGGTAGAAGAAATTCTGCATAGTCCAGATTCTTCTGTTCCCGAGTACAGTGCATAGCTAACATGTTTGCTTCCTACAGAGTCATACCTTTTAGTACAGGATTGCAATTTCTGTGGCAATCACTTTCTGTAGTCACTGAAGTTCCAATAGAAAAATCTTACAATGTCTTTCTTGATATAGCACTACATTATTTTCAGGACTGCCTGTACCCAATTTTTTTGCCTTCCCACACTTTCAGTAGAGTGGGTATCCTTGATGTTACTTTCTTGAAATAACGTCATCTGATGAAACCTAGAAATCTATTCTATTGTGGTGCCTGCCTGTGCAACAATCTCTCCTCTGAGATTTGATTGTCTCAGACCCTGCTAGCCATTTGAAAAAACATGAAGACCTGGTTGTTCCTTCAGGGCATTAAGTGTTTGGAGGCAGGGTATATAGTGGTGTGTCCTTATTATGTTGTGGTGCTGGTTTTGTGCCATTTTTATTTTGGGATTAATAAATAAATACAGAATGTGAATTATGACTCTGATGAATGTTAAAATTAAAGGGGATAATGTTTCTTACAGTAAGTATAAAGAATAGACCCTTTCACCAAAAGGTACTGTATTAAACCAATGAACCTTCATTAGTTCCTTCCTTCCTTCCTTCCTTCCTTCCTTCCTTCCTTCCTTCCTTCCTTCCTTCCTTCCTTCCTCCCTCCCTCCCTCCCTCCCTCCCTCCCTCCCTCCCTCCCTCCCTCCCTCCCATCTATAGGCTCTGGTGACATGCAAAATAATAATGATGATGATAATACAAAATGTCAAAACAATAAAATAAAAAATCAGAAAAAGTATAACAGTAACACCGGCCCTTTCCCATGATACATGTCAAAGACTGCCAACTTGAATCAGCAGCACGGTGGTAAAGCTCTATCATCATATACATGAACTTCTTCGTTTAGTTTTCTTCATTTGCTTACTCAACCTTTACTTCATTCTGTTGATTTTGACTCTAAACAATCCGGTCAGCACTAATAATTAATGAAGAAAATTAATTATGTTTTGTATACTGTTGATTACTTATTCCTTTGGAACTGCCCCAAAGTCAGGAGTTAAGCTGGGTAATTTGGCTTTTACTAAACTGCATGAATTTAACCACTTAATAAAGCCAGTCAAATTTCCATAACATTCCTCATGTTTTCCTATACACAAGCATACCTTCATGTGAATCACTGAGATTTCAAGGAAACCACAGTATCATCGCTAAGCCTTAATGGTCTGATGCACTATTGCCCCCATCTTGACTGCAGATTCAAAAGGCTGGGAACACATAGGCTGTTATTTTGATTCTCGATGCTTGGTCAGTGTTGTGCTAACTAACCATGGCTCTCTCTAGATAAAGAAAAAGCAAGAATCTAATGAATAAATAAGTAAATGAAACAAACTTGTCATGAATTGGTGTTATTTTGAAACATCATTATCTGCTGGAAGATGACGCCTGCGTGGCAGAAACAGGCGTATTCTTTTGTTGTTCATCATTCCTGACTAGGAAAAACAAATGTAAATATCAACATATGTTTGGGAATGCTACCTATGAAAATGCAACAGAATGCGGTTGTGTCTTAAAAAAGCACTTATATAGGGATCGTCCTGTAAATTACATTGAAAATAAATTGCTCTTGCTCTTTAACTCCCTTTCTCTCTCTTTCCCCTCCACTCATAGACGTTGTCTCCATGGAATTGCAGCCTTAATTTAATACTGTATAGGAAATCATTTTGAAAGCACGAGAGAGAAAAAGCTATTTCGTTTCCATTCTTCTTTTTCTCTGTTTCATGACAATCAGTGTTAGCCTTTAGGGAAGTACTTGAGCAGAAAACTGGTGAAGCGAAATGGTTTTGCCCCCTGATGTGAACTTCAGAAAATTCCTATAGAAAGACCTTTCATACTGAAGATGAAAGAGAAGGTTTCCTTTGTACAGAGAGCTGCTTGCCTTCTGGATCTAGTACTTTTAAAAAGACAGCTGGGTCATCTATCTGTTCTTTCCATTTCAGAACATCTACATCACTGCCATTCTTTTCCCCATCCTGCCTTTCCATTTTTCACTCATTCTGACACATCCACAGCGCTTGGAGAACTCAGTTTCTGCTCCCTTTTGTGTTCCCAGCATTCCCTTGTGATTTAGTTTGGAGTTCAAACAAAATGATGATACTATTATTGAAAGTGATAAAGTAAAAAAAAAAAGGGGGGGGGAATTGCAAACCCATGGACTCTTCACATTATCCCAAGTGTAATGAAAAAAGAAGATCCATGGCCTACAAGAAATATGATTGCTTGAGAAAAAAATCAGAAAAAAAATAGAGAATATTGTATGGCCATAACTGCTAATAATAGGGATAGATTTTATTTAGTCTTCTTAGATTTCCATCTGATGTTTATGACTGTCCAAAAAAAATTTTCTGGATAAGAATAGAATAGAATAGAATTTTTATTGGCCAAGTGTGATTGGACACACAAGGAATTTGTCTTGGTGCATATGCTCTCAGTGCATAAGCAATGCACTGGCATCATTTTGAAAATTTCTCCTTCCTATCATTGTTGGTTTATTATAATATTCCTCTCTGTAACACATTTATATCTTCCTGTGAAAATCCGAGAGAAAAATATCATAAAAGTGATGCAATTTATTACTTTTTTTGCCCATCATCATCTCTGCATCCTTTTCTCTAGTAAATTATTAGTTACAGTGATAAAAAGAGGATAGAGGACAAAAATGTATTGAAAGCAAGCATACTGCGTTTTAAGATAGAGCAGCAAATATTTATCACTTAGGTGCCAAATGTTGGATCATGTGTTATTATTGACATATGGTTATTACAACATTAGCACAGATAATACTTGAGCGAAATGTGTTCATCTTCTGCAATTTTGTTTTGGTATAACTTTGCAAGAGATTGAGGTAAGCTCTTTACGTTTCTTTCAGGGTGAAATCCAGCAGGTTCTAGAGAAGCAGTAGAGGAAATTTTGAGTAGTTTGGAGAACTGGTAGCAGAAATTTTGAGTAGTTTGGAGAAGCAGCAAATACCACCACTGGCTGGCCCCAGAGTGGGGTGGGAATGGAGATCTTGCAATATCTTTCTCCCAGGAGTGGGAAGGGAATCGGGATTTTGTAGTATCCTTCCCCTGCTACGCCCACCAAGTCACACCATGCCCACCAAGTCACACCATGCCCACCAAGCTACACACACAGAACCAGTAGCAAAAAAATTTGGATTTCACCACTGGTTTCTTTATATTTAAAAAATCTGCTATGTCCTTAGCCTACAGAACTGGATTTCAGGGCTAGGCAATGTGAACATTATATAAGAATAGTAAAATTACAATCAGATGTTGATTTATAAATGTGAGGGACTAAGAGAGGACTCATCTTCTCTTTAGTGGATTACAACGCAATGAAAATGGCAAGTAAAAAACCTTGACTGATCTAATAAATACATAAATAGTGCTCACTGTGGACCACTGAATGGGAAACCATAAAGAATTCTGGGACTGGGCTTCTGTATGAAAACGTAGTGGAAATATTCTGCCAAGAATGGATATATCCATTAAGTCATCTACAGCTGAGCTTAGCTCAATGGAATATTTATTTGAAAAATATTATGCTGATATAAAGCGTTTATGATTGTAAGATGGCCAGAGTTGTAAAATGGGCAGCCAATAAATTTTGTAAGTAAGTAAGTAAGTAAGTAAGTAAGTAAGTAAGTAAGTAAGTAAGTGAACATATAAACAAATAAACAAACAAACAAACAAAGCAATTTACCAAGAAGCATAGGTGGACACAAAATGTTGCAAGTGAATAGACTGTGAAGAAAAAGGCTGCTTAAAGAATATCTGAAGGACAGTGAAGAAAATGCATTGAAACTTATGTACCATGAAAAGTTACTGAATACCAAAGAGACCTAATTGACCTGCTACAATTTATCTCCAAGCAAGAACTGGTGGGACCACAAAATAGACAAAGTAATAGAAAATGAAGAAGCCAAAATGCTGTGAGAATTTAGAATTCAAACAGATAAGCACTTGCCACATAACACACCAAACTTAACAAATGTTGATAAGAAAGACAGAAAAGTCTGGATAGTGGACAGTACCTGGAGACAGTAGAATAGTGGAGGAAAAGCTGAAGAAAATCACAAAATATAAAGACCTGCAAGTAAAAGTAGGATGACTGTGGCAAATGAAAGCAAACATACATAGTAATAATAGGTATTTTGGGTACAGTTCCAAAACATCCCTACTTTAGCAACATCAACAGTATCAAAATAATCATAAGTCAATTGCAAAGGACAGCTTTACTTCGAACAGCTTACATCCTGCGGCAATACCTTGAGCACCATCCAACAAAAATATCTTCCTACCCCAGATCTTAGGAAGGACTTGATAGGTGGACAAAAATGCCAAATCCAATCTAAACATGTGGCTGATTGTGCAACTAACCATAATAATAACTGAATTACAAAAGCCCACAGAGTTTGCTTTTTCACAGTTGTAGATCAGCAGTTCCTGCCTCCCTTTTTACATTCCTCCAGCAATTCATCTTTTAAATAAAATAACTGCCAAAGTATTTAAAACATAAAAAGAACAGTTGGAGGAATTGGGTATGTCTAATTTAATGAAGAAAAGGACTAGGGGTGACATGATAGCAGTGTCACAATATCTAAAGGGGTTGCCACAAAGAAGAGTGAGTCAAGATATTCTCTGAGTCTAAGACACCTAAGAGCGGGATAAGAAGCAATGGGTGGAAACTAATCAAGGAGAGAAGCAACTTAGAACTAAGGAGAAATTTCCTGACAGTGAGAACAGTTAATCAGTGAAACAACCCTAGAAGTTGTGAATGCTCCAACAATGCAAGATTTTAAGAAGAGATTGGACAACCATTTGTCTGAAATGGTATAGGGTTTCCTGCCCTCAGCAGGGGGTTGGACTAGAAGACCTCCAAGGTCTCTTCCAACTCTGTTATTCTGCTCTGTTCTATTTCTGTGCATCCATCCTATTATGTACCTACTTGTCTACCTTCCTTTCACTAAAAACATTTATGTACCTTTACTTTATTGCATGTTATATGTAGTTTGCATCCATTTTTCCTATGGTGCCTGCTTTCTGGTACTCTCAACTTCTTAACTCTTGCTTCTGAGCACAATTTTATTTATTTATTTATTTTGTCACAACAATATACATAGGTATCATACAAAAAAGATTATATAGTATATAAACACATATATGAGTAAATATAAGGAGGTATAAGCACATATATATATAGGATTAATTAATTAATGCCACCACACTGATACTCATTGCTAGTGACCAGATTTCTATGTCATGCCTTCCTAGTTTACAATCCCCCAGGCCAATGGTGAAGGATGTTGGAACCATGAGTAAATACCATCTTTATTATAAACTTGAAAATGTAGAGTTATGTTACAAATGCAAGCATATGTACTGTCAATCTTACGGTTACTTCATCTGGTTGCAAAGCTGGGGAGATGGAGCAGAAGAAAATGGAAAGGGGAAGATTTTTGATCATTTCCTTGCCACTATTTTTTATTTGCTCTTAATTACTCCTGATCTACTTTTTCTCTCACAGGGAGAATGGGAATTGAAAATTAGACAAACAGTATATAGTAAAAACTTAAGGGCTGCTTCTTCTCCTGCTGGTTTTGAACTGTCAGTCATTGTAGCCCAGAGGGTCTGTCCAATCAGCAAAAGAGCCTATGAGTTATTGTTACATACATTTCCCAGTTTCAGAGCCTGGTAAGCATATTTTGCAACCAAGTTGCTTCTTAATTAAGGCAGACTTTGCTTTCAGCATTGGCCAGTTCTTGTTGGGAGCTTACAGGCAAAAAGTCTTGCAATGTGAATGTTTTGATGCATTGCTTTCTAGGTTTATACACAATTAAGTGTATAATCAGAATTGATATCATAAATAAAACATATGTTCAGTCTCCCTTTGTTATAGTTAGCATCTTTAAAGTCAAAAGCAGAAGTGGCATCTGAGTGAGAGTGGTTCTGTTGTTAGTTGCAAAGTCATGTCCGACCCATCCAACCCCATGGACAATGTTCCTCCAGGCCTTCCTGTCCTGTACCATCCTCTTGAGTCCATTTAAGCTCACGCCAACTGCTTCAGTGACTCCATCTAGCCACCTCATTCTCTACTGTTCCCTTCTATTTTTGTCCTCAATTGTTCCCAGCATTAGGCTCTTCTCCAGTGAATCCTTTCTTCTCATTAGGTGGCCAAAGTATGAGTTTCATCTTCAGGATCTGGTCTTCTAAAGCAGGGGTTTCCAACCTTGGTGTTCTGCCCCCCTCAACCAACCCCCAGAAGACACACGAGTTGACTGTATTTGCCAGCAATTTATTCTTGCTACAGATATCAGCTCTGGCAATGAACCTGCAATTGCCTGCCAAGTCCTTCTTATCTCTGCAATGCTACTACGGTCTGTTGCTGGAGCAACCCAGAGTTCAGAAGTAAACAGAAGTCCAAAAAGCCAATTCCTGAGTCTCGCAATAAAGCAGCCAAAGTTTCCAAAAGTCAGTTTTTGTCTGTCATGGAGCCCAAAGGCAGCTCCACCCACTTTTATACCCTGTGGGGTGTGACTCAGCACTCCCTGGGCCGGCCCCTTCTTTTCTTTTGCTGCGCACGCTTCACTCGGCGTCGCTGCCTTGCATCTAGCCACGATTGATCCTCCTTAGCTGGCTCTTGGGGCATTGCCAGGGGGTAGGAGGGGTCAGGGGAAAGAGGCCGTGTCAGTTCCTCCTCCTCCACCTGGCCTGCCTCTGGAATCTGGAGCGGAACCAGAGAGGAAGTTTCTGCAGAGGGAAGCCCTGTCGGTTCTTCCCCCTCACTCTCTGAGTCACTCTCTGCCAGGAAGCCCAGCTCGGGGCCCGCAGACACAACACTTGGTCCCTTTAAGACTTGAGGACTTCAACTCCCAGAGTCCCTCAGCCAGCAAAGCTGGCTGAGGAACTCTGGGAATTGAAGTCCACAAGTCTTAAAGGGACCAAGGTTGGAGACCCCTGTTCTAAAGAGCAATTAGGGTTGTTCTCCTCTAGGACTGACCAGTTTGATTGCCTTGCAGTCCAAGGAACTCACAGGAGTCTTCTCCAGCACCAGGTTTAGGGTCAGAAAAGCATACATTTACCATTTTCCAACCTACCGGTTACAGTTTCTATGTCATACTGTAGCAGCACACATGTGTTCAAATTGTCAAATGATCCATTGCATTCTAGCAAGCTACGATTCTCACATTAGCACTCAGCATTGATGCATTCAGTTCTTGCAGTTTCTCTTCCTTCTCAAGGTACAAGTTTATTGCACAATTACAAAAAAAAGAAAGAAAAAAAAAGCAAGCCCCAGGACAGCAACATTTTTTTTAAAGTGACATAACACATTCATTCATCCATTCTAATTTCACTTAGAGAAAGGGAAAAGCTGAAGGTGAGAAACATCCCTTTGGGTTTGCAGCCTGGGGTGTGCAAACCATTTGTCTTAAGAAATGCTTTCCCTTGACTTGAAATGATTTCCAAGGGAACACAATAATTGTCCTCCAAAAAGAACATGTAAGCTTCTCTAAACTGATTTGGCTCCAATCTAATCAGGTGCTGCTGGCTGTTCTAGCATAATTATTAAAAATGGAAATTGTTTTGATTATGGAAATGGTTCTCAGAGGATTTCCATTGATTTTTTAAATTTGTGTCAGGAAATCCTCTATTCTGAATCTACAGCACTTATGAACCCCATTTTGATTTGTGATCAGAGAAAATGGAGATAGAACTAACTGTGGCTTGCCAACTATATATAACTAAGGGGAACCAATCTAACTACGCATATTTCGGAGGAACCAATCTTGCTACCTGTATTTCAGTTTCAGAAAAAACGAAAGAACACCTATTGCTTTTTGACTGTGACTTCCCAGTTATCACACTTGGTAAGTAAACTGGTTTCATTTATGTTTTACAGAAGAATTGGATTCCCAGCAATGTAAAGCATCTTCTATTAAGATAACATCACACCCTTTGCCATTGATTGATTATGTGTCATCAAATTGGTGTTGACCGTTAGTGACCACATAGATAGATTTCCTTCATGACAATCTGTCCCTAATCTGATCTTTCAGGTCTTCCAACATTATACCCATTACCAGTATAACTGAGTCTATTAATCTTGCTGGTCATCCCCTTCTTCTCTTTCCTTTCATCTTCCCTGGTATCTGAGTCTTCTCCATTTAGCTAGGTCTTCCATAATGTGTCTGAAGTAAGATAATTGAGCCTGACCACGTGTGCCTTAAGTGAGAACTCTGGATCATTTATTTAATGATCCATTGCTTTGTTTTCTTGGCTGTCCACACTCTTCTCAGGAGTCTTCTCCAACACCATAGTTCAAAAGTATCAATACTCTTCCTAGTAAGTTATGAGTATGGTATTAACACCCAAGTTCCCAGCAGATTTGATTTGGAAGCACACTATTGTCAATAGACTAAAGGTAAAGGTAAAGGTTCCCCTCGCACATATGTTCCCGACTCTAGGGGGCAGTGCTCATCTCCGTTTCAAAGCCAAAGAGTCAGCACTGTCTAAAGACGTCTCCATGGTCCTGTGGCTGGCATGACTCAATGCCAAAGGCACACGGAACGCTGTTACTTTCCCACCAAAGGTGGTCCCTATTTTTCTACTTGCATTTTTTATGTGCTTTCGAACTTCTCGGTTGGCAGAAGCTGGAACAAATCATGGGAGCTCACCCCATTACGTGGCACTAGGGATTTGAACTGCTGAACTGCCGACCTTTCACCTGACAAGCTCAGCGTCTCTTACCCACTAAGCCACCACGTCCCTTGGTCAATATACTAGTGAGGTTAAAAATAACCAATTTATGAACCCAGGACCTCATATGTTGCTGTCCACAAACCTAAATTTAGCTTCAAGGCTTAAAATTGTAATTTTAATGTATGATTTTTAAACTATTCAATACATGGCAAGTGACCACATTAGCCTGGTTAGGTGGCTCAGTGGCTAAGACACTGAGCTTGTCGATCAGAAAGGTTGGTAGTTCGGCATTTTGAGTCCCTAGTATAGGTCTCCTGCATGAGCAGGGAGTTGGACTATATGACCTCCAAAATCCCTTACAACTCCGTTACTGTTTACTGTTTACTGTTTACCTGGATTTAATTACATTTTAATTGACATTTATTTTTAAATTAAATGAAATCTAGTTTTTCCTCCTAACTCTATAGCTTGTTCAATTTTTGGAAATGCAATATTTGGAGTACCATTCAAAAAGCCTTTATAGAAGATGGAAGAACCAATAAAAGCAAGGCAGAAGCATCTATCATTTGCTATTATTAATTGGATGCTTTCCCTCTGCTCACCTATCCCTCCCCACCCACTTTTATTTGTAAGATGATTAAGCCAACAGAACATTCTTATACCTCGAGAATTGCCATTTTTTATCTTTATTAAAATCCTGAAATGATGAAGATACTGTTTAATGAAAATTGAGAAGATGATGATTTATGAACTACTAGGAATAACAAGTTGGGTATCAAGGACTGATGAACTCTCCCCAGGTAGCTATCAAAGAATTTTCATAAGAATGCATCATTTGTCTGCATAAATTCTTTTTAAAAAATAAATAAATGTTATATTAGTCTACAGGTGAGAGGAAGATAATATCTATGTGTCAAACACTATATCCCATCTCTGAATAAGTTTCCCAGCAAATAAGCAAACTTATATGAAAAAAATTGCAACTGAACAGTCTTTGCGCAGCATTACAAACGCTTATCCAGATGTTTAGATGGCACATCATATGGACACGTTGCTGAAGCTAAGTGAGTACTGAAAGGTGGTATTGGCACTGGCACGAGTACTGAGGGTGGCCAGGGCTGTCAAATTTACTTTGCTTGAATTTCTCATTTTGTCAAATACAAAATTTTGTCTGAACTACTTATAAATTTGACAAATAAAATCCTTTGCACAAATATTTCTATCCTTCCTATGCATCTCTCACTTAACTCATTACATTTTTGTAAATATTATTCCTAGCACATACACTTTTTGTAAGAAAGTGTTTTCCATCAGGAAGCACATTTTATTTTTTATGCATATTTCCCTATCAGTTATTATTTAAGTAATGGCCCTTTTTTTTAAAGAACAAGTTTTTATTGGTTTTTTAGTTTTCCCTCCTACACACATACATAATTTATGAACAGAGTATTGGCCATATCATATCCTATATAATTCAATATATTCAAATATATTTTACTTAGTTACAATTTTTGCCATATGTTCTTCTTTCCTAATATTCATTTCCTAATATTTCCTTGCTCATTTCATTAAATCACATCTTCTTTTGCCCTCAAGTTCTAATTTCTCCATTTTTATTAGTGTTCATTCTCTTTCATTCTTTTTTCTTTAACTATTTCAAATTTTTATCCTAATATATTCAAATATATTTGGGGTTGCCTTTCTTCCATTTCATCTTTTCCTTTTCACAACAATCCTTTCTTCTCCTTCTCACTCCTTTTCCTCCCTCCTTTCATCCTCCCTACTTTCTCCTCTCCTCTCCTACTCTTTCTCTACTTTCCCTTCCTTTCTCCCCCTTCTCCCTCTCTATCTAACCTTCTCTCCTATTCTTATTTTCCGCACCTCTCCTCCTCCCTTTCTTCTTTCTCTCTCCCTCCTTCTCCCTTTCCAACTCTCTCCTCCTTCTTATCTCTCTCCTTTGTATTTGTTTTCATTTCAATATTTCTGGTGTCCAGACAACCCTGATTTCCTCATTTATTATACATATTTCTCAAATCTCCCCTCCTATATTTTAGTTATTAACATTGTCTTCATCTTATTCCATTTATATCTTACAATCAATTAATGCAACCTTCCACCTCTTATTTTCTTAGAATTTTTGTTCACAAAGAAGAAATACATAGATTATTGTAAAAAGGTAGTAAAAAAAGGTTTAAATGAAGTGAAGGAAGGAAATTAAAAAAAAAAGAGAAGGAAGAGAAGTAAATTAAAGGTGGAAGATACAATGGGATATGTTTTCTTTTTCTGTTTGTGTTTGAGAATGCATGGAATAAAATGAGAGATAATTATAGTTGATGTTAAGGAAATAAATTTTAAATATAATAATAATAATAATAATAATAATAATAATAATAATAATAATAATAATAATAATAATAATAATAATAATAATAATAATAATAATAATAATAATAATAATAATTTAATTTGTATACCGCCCTTCTCCCGAAGGACTTAGGGCAGTTAACTGCCAAATAAAACAACAGACAAAGTACATACAATATAAATAAAACAGAAACTAAAAAACTTATTCAAAATTTGGCCCAAAATTTAAAACATATTTAAAACCCTAAAAACAAAACAAAACACCCTAAAAACAAATTAAAAATTAAAACCCATAGAAACATCTAAAAATCCTATGCCAGTCCTAGAATGGAAAATCCAGCAGATGAAATGTGAAAGACAGTATGGTTTATAAGTGAAAATGACTGAAATTAAGATGTAAAAGGGAATAAAATTAAAATGTTAGTAAATGATGTACACTATTGAAAGAAAGTAATAAGTATTGAATTGTGTGAATAATGGCCCTTAAAAGGGTGACTTACATCATTATATGTATTTTTAGTTGTTGTAGATCAGATTTTCACAGTTGGAAAATTTAAGATTTGTGGACTTTAAGTCCCAGATTTTTTTTAGCCATGGTGGCTGGGGAATTCCGGGAGTTGAAGTCTACAAGTCTTAAAGTTGCCAAACTTGGAGACCCATTCTAGGTATTTAGGAGAGTCCCAGATCAGCATATTAGTAAACATTCTGATGGACTGAACTAATTATTTTGGAGAGGGGATCCACATAGGAATTTCATGTATGCTGTGCTGAGTCTGCAGAAAAATTTGATAATAAACGTAATAAAATAAGAATAGATGGTCGTTTCACATGCACTGCTAAAAATAGAATTTATACATTCATATGCTGAGCTTTCAGTCCTTAGAAATTAATTTTACAATCCATGTATGCAAGAGTTTATTCAGCGGAGTGGGGAAAAAGAAGGTTCAGAGGTATTTTGTTTCGTTCGTTTTAGTATTAGACAAAACAGGTCCTTGGGCTAAACCCTGGCTCTAACTAAGCTTCTGTGTTGATACACACACTTGCAGGGATTTGTCTTGGCATTCTTTCAGCACCTCTACATTAGGCATTTTCACCGGAGCATACTAATTTGTGCATTATATTAAGTAATCATTAGTCTCAACGTGTCTCAAGTTTCCAATTCACCAGTAATCCCTTAGGAAGGCCTCTGATGGCTATGGAGTGGAGTGGGCATTCACAAAGCAGGTGGGAAAAGTCCACTGTGGGGTAGATGTACTAAACACATTGAATGGTCTGTGAATACCGCGCAATAGTAAAACAATTAGGCAACAGGGGGAAGATAGGAAATAATGCATACTGTATAAGGTCAACTTTATGTCTGTGGGAACAGTTAAAAAAAGGAGAAAAAATTAATTACTGATTCTGCAGCTTTTTAGATTCTATCAAAATCATCCATGGGGGTAAAAAAGTGAGAATGGCAGCCGTGAACACATAAAAATTGGGTGGGGCTTTGATAACACAGATGCATCTTGACTTTTTTTTTGACACACACACAAAGATGCCCCTGGAACTCCACTTAGTTTCTTCTTGCAAGCTTTAGGTATGGCAGACTTTGCCTTTTTTGTGTCCCAAGAACCAATTCATTTCCAGGTAAAGATCTGTCGCTTCCACATTACCACAGGCAGAAAGAAACAATTGAAGGAAAATGCTTCTGTTTTCCTTCATGTTGCAAAAATGGGGCAAGTTTCACTGCACTTTTTTTTTTGTCTGGGTGCCTCTCCTGGCAAAATCCAAGCCATGGTTTCTCATGGCTTTCTTCCAAAAGGCATCCTTGGGTGGCAAAGGTTGTTGTTATAAAAATGACATCTACTACTGTTGAAGTCCCTGGAGTGACTCAAGATATTCCTTTTCATGGAAAAAGCAGCACATTGACTTAAAGCCAGAAATATTCTTGTTGGGGATTTTACCAAAAATATATAATAAGGGGAATGTATATTTAATTATTCATATGTTAACTGCTGCTAGAATTGTATTTGCACAAAATTGGAAAAGTGAAGAGATTCCCACAGATGAAAATGTGATTAGGAAAATATTAGAATGTGCAGAAATGAATAGACTAACACTATCAATCAAGGAAAACGAACAAATTGAATATTACATGACAAGGGACTTATTTTATCAATGGTTAGACAGTAAAAACGGAAGTTAGAAACAGGGAAACGAAAGACCATTTTAACCAAGATCAGTAAAATAAAGAAGATGTATTAAGAAAGAGAAGCAAATATTATGATTATTATGTTTAATACTATCATTTTAATACTATAGAATTAATGTTAAAGTAATGAATATTGCTGTAATTTTTGATTATTACTGTATAAAGATATCTGTACCCGGACGACACACTGTTTAATTGAAGATGGAATTATTATATTGAAAAAAAAAAAAAAAAGATATTCCTTTTCAGTTGCTTAGATTGTAATAAGTGCATGAGAACTGGATGTTTGAGGAATAAGGCATGTGCTGGTGTTGTTGCTCATGATCCTACAAGGCAATTAACAATGAAAGCAGAATTTAGGGCAAAGCAGGAAATTTGAAGCAACTTCACCGACGGTTACTTGACAACTCTCAGCATTCCCTATGGTGTGGGAGTAGGAAAGGATTTCCAGAGGAAAAATTGCAGGCTACAGGAAGCAGGAACACTACTCAGGTGATCCTGAGGACACAGATAAAATAAACCTCCAAGTGCTTCAACAACCCTCTAAAACAGTGGTTCCCAACCAGTGTGCCGTGGCACTAAGGGGTGCCGTGAGATCTTTTGAGGGTGCCGGGAACTTTTGAGCTACGGAGATTTTAAATATCTATTTCCTTATAAGGGTGCCGGGAACTTTTGAAAGGCTTTCCAAGGGTGCCTCAAACAAGAAAAGGTTGTGCCTCAAACAAGAAAAGGTTGGGAACCACTGCTCTAAAAGGATGCAAATTTCCAGCTGTCTGCAAGGAATATAGGACCCAGATTGTTGGGGGGGCAATAAGTTGACTTTGTAAAAAATATACAAATAGAATGAGACTATTGCCTTATACACTGTAAGCCGCCCTGAGTCTTCGGAAAAGGGCGGGATATAAATGTAAACAAAAAAAAAAAAATATAAATCCTTCCATTCTTCACTATCCTGTCCTTGCTGAAGAAGGCTTCTTGGATGAGAAATGAAACATCTTCAAAAGAAAAGACAAGGAAGTCCAGTTTTTTTTTTTAATTAATTAATTAATTAATTTATTTATTTTATTTGTCACAACAGTATATATAGGCATAAGCATGAAATAACTATACGATATATAAGAATATATATAAGCATAAGTATGTAATAACTATATGAAATTGGATACAATCAAAGGGAACATTAGGACAGGAACGGTAGGCACGTTGGTGCTCTCATGCACGCCCCTTACAGACCTCTTAGGAATGGGGTGAGGTCAATAGTAGATAGTTTTTGGTTAAAGCTTTGGGGATTTTGGGAAGAGACCACAGAGTCAGGTAGTACATTCCAGGCATTAACAACTCTGTTACAAAGTCATATTTTCTGCAATCAAGACTGGAGCGGTTAACATTAAGCTTAAATATATTGTGTGCTCGTGTATTGTTGTGATTGAAGCTGAAGTAGTCTTCAACAGGAAGTACGTTGTAACAGATGATTCTATGAGTTAAACTCAGGTCATGTCGAAGGCAGCAGAGTTCTAAATTTTCTAAACCCAGGATTTCAAGTCTGGTGGCCTAAGGTATTTTGTTGTAATCAGAGGAGTAGAGACCTCTTCTTGTAAAATATTTCTGGACACGCTCAATTGTATTAATGTATTGTATAATAATTAATTGTATTACTTGTATTGCCTCCTGAAAAAGCACCTTTGGGGCAGCCATGACCTGGATTACTGAGAATCTCTACAGACATTTCCTAGGATGTTTGGGCCACAATGTTTACCTCTGCTATTTTTAGTTAATAAATTTATTTTAGTAATAAATGGTAGTGGAAATTTATCTTTTTAGATTTATGTATGGATTTCTATTCTTCCCTTTAGTGTCTGTTTTGCTAGCTTGTCTGAGTTCAGCTATATTGGACAGGCACAGATAACCAGGGAAGAAACTGAGGAGAAGTTTGGCCTTGCTCTTTCCTTAATACCTTTTGCGGAAAGGAATAGGAATGAATAGAACACTATTGCCATGATGTGGATGGAGCCAAGATTTTCTGGTTGCTTTTTGAGATATCTTGGGGGAACCTTTTAAAAATATCTTATTTAGGCGCATAAAACCCAAAGTACAGTTATACAGTTAAAGAAAATTGCATGTTATGCAGTTAAAAATATTCTCAGCTCAAATCAACTTGGAGGATCACTCTGGTGGCTTACTCTTTTCCAGACTTTGACGTCACTGGGCTGGTTGAAAAAAAATTGACAATAAAGGTCTATCATCTCTCTCTCTCTCTCTCTCTCTCTCTCTCTCTCTTTATCTATCTATCTATCATCTAAATGTTGGTTGTGACTGTAAAGCCAAGATGCTGGAATCTATAAGGACATGCCTTGCCAAGCATTATATTGCCCTTCTGATCTGATCATCTAACGAGTATCTGCTGAAGGTCCCACTTTCATGAGAGAAAGGGTGTGTGTATCACAGGGTGATCTTTTTCTTAGGAGTTTCAACCCTCTGGAATATGGTAGCTCCAGAGATGTGCATGGCATCTTCGGATATCTCATTAAAGCATTTTGTTTTGTCAGGACTTGTTTTGGTCATTACTATAAGTGGTGAATGACCATTCAAGTATTATTGTTGTTTTAATGTGGATTTGCAGTTCATTATTCTTTCTGTCTGTATATGAGTTGGATGGGTATAGAAAAGCTGTAAAATAAATAAATAATCATGGTTTTTAGATGTAACTCTTGAATATATGTATGTATGCATAGTGAGACTTGAAGAGATTGAAAGTATATTCAACTTTTCAGGCACTACTGTTTGGGAATGTGTGTATGTGTTTAAAATTAATAATGAAAAAAAGCATAATAACTGAAGAAAAGCAAAACTGATGGGTCTTACTAGAGCCTCTATGTCTGAAAAAAAGTGATTGTAAAACTGAACTATCAATTTCTTCACTGAACTAAGTGTGTGGGTTTTTCCCCCCCAATAATGCAACTTCAAATGTCTTTACAAACCACTCATTAATAGTAGACACTTAATAGGATTTTGCCTACATAATGCCAGTGTAGTTTTAGCTCCAATGATTTTAGCAATTCTACAGAATATTGCTTTTTGTACTGTTTAACAGTTTCATCAAAGCTTCAAAACCCAATCTTCCATTTGTTAACTTGAAAATTAAATGAGGTACATGAATTTAATCATGGACTTTACAGCAAGACCACCAGATCTGCAATTAGAAAGTTATATTTCCAACAGCAAATGATATTAAATCACAATGTTTTATTCAATCTAAGCTTGCCTTTTTCAAAGTTGCTCACATCAACAATTTAATATAATAATATAAATATTTCCTTAATGTCTTCCAGGATTGACTAGCCAGCCTGATTTGACTTGCAATGAATTGGCTACTGGTCAACAAAAATAAAATCCAAAATCAGATATGCTGAGTCTAGTGAAGAAACAGATGCTGGAAGAGCCAACCAAATAAAACTATTCACAAGTACTATTCTGGCAACTTGCAGTCTGGAGCTGAAGATTTTTAAGCCTGAACTCATAAAATCACAAAATCATATGGTTGGTTGGGAACTTGGAAGTAACCTGATCCATCTCTTGCTTCATGTGGGAATTTTCATACCATCTAAAAGAAGTGGTTATTCAATGTTTTCTTGAAACCTTCCAGTAATGGAGCCTCTGTGACTTCAGAGAAAGGCTTCTCCACTGCATAATGGATTTCACACTCATGAAATTCCTCTTTATTTCAAGTTTGGATCTTTGTTAATTTTCTACGTATTGGTTGTTGTCTGCATGAAGCTGCTAAATCCAAATTCTCTGCCCTGTGATATCCCTTCATGTATTGGAAGACTGTGATCATGTCTCTTCTTAGCCATCTTTCCCATGTCTTCTGTAGTTTTAGAATCGTCATAGTTTTGGGTTTATCTGCAGATTTTATGAGTATCCCTTCTATTTTTTCCTCTAAATCATTTATGAAGATGTGGAAGAGTTTTGGGCCCAGAATAGTACCATGAGGTACCTTACTGCATACCTTTCTCAATGTGAACATAGACATAGACCTGTTAAGAATCTCACAGTGGCTATAGTTGTTCAACCAACTGTGAATCTATCTGATAGACCATCTCACATTGCTCCAGTCTGTTTTTTCAAGAAAGAGGTTATGGTCTACTTTATCAAATGCCTTACCTAATTCTGTAGAGGCCTGAGTAGCACATGAAATTGTGCTTTTAACTCTTTAAATAGAGACTTTTATGATTGAACTTTCAAGTTTTTACTATTTCAATTGAATAGTACTGAACAGGATCCCAGTTCTCTCCTTGGATTCAGACAACTTAGGGATACTATGGCTCATCTAAATTGTTACTTTTATACCTTCTTCAGAGTCACTTTTGGGAGATATGCAGCCTTATTTTTTTTTAAAAAAATAAATGATTTAGATTATAATTGAAGTCTTCTATAGTCATTTATTAGTAAAGGAGGGTATAGACAAAGAAAGGAAGAAAAAACAGAGATGTAGCTGGTATTGTGTGAAAAATATTGATCCACGGGCTTTTAAAATGAGAGAATAATCATTTTGATTCACATTTTAGTTTAAGCTATCTGGGTTCTCATTCCCAGAAACAGAATAATAGAAGTCCTCTTCAGACTTTACAAACCCACCACACTAAGATATGTGATATAGGATGTAGCCCTCAGGTATCAACTTGAAATGATTTTTTTCATAATTGTAAAGGCAAACTGAGCATAACTCAGGCTAGCTTTAGGCATGCCCATATAATTTTCTTGGCAACAATGAGGACGAGATCTGCTTTTGCCTTTTCAAGAATGATTTCTTCCCTAGTTTCCAGGCAAGTCTACAGCCCTGGTGCTTTTGGGTGACCTCCCACTCCTTCCTTTTGAGATCCCCAAATTCAGCTAGATGTGTCCACATGTGTATATTGTGAGATACAGTTACAAGCTTTAGAAACTGGGAATAACTTAAGGGTCTCACCATTAGCGCTGGCATATTTAAGGAGAGATAGAATTATTTCAATAGTTTATCTGAGCCATTTATGGACATAATATAAAAAGGATGATTTATGACTGTATTCCCATGAAGATGCTTTTGGAAAAACAGTTAAATTACAATGAAATTTATTTATTATTTATTTATTTATTTTTTCATATTTTTATACCGCCCTATCTCCCTAGGGACTCAGGGCGGTTCACAACCAGATAAAAACATACATATAAATACAAATAAAACATCTTAAAAAACTTATTATAATTGGCCGAATAATTAAATAATTAAAATGATAATAAAAATAATAAAATCCCCATTAAAACCAATTTAAATTTAAAATCTAGTCCAGTCCTGCGCAAATAAATAGATGTGTCTTAAGCTCGCAGCGAAAGGTTCGGAGGTCGGGAAGTTGGCGAAGTCCAAAATGGAAATATTTTTTGATATCTCACCCAGCCCAGTTTTAAATCTTAATGTTGTGTGTTGGGGCAGTGGAGACAGATGGCAGGTGTGCAGCATTTTGAGTCTGAAGCTGGCAAGGGGCATGGGCATGGGATACTCTCAGTGACTTCTTCACCAAACTCATATTTTCTCAGGATTGCTTATATCGTTAGGAAGATGTTGATAGGTACGTGCAGGCCTTCTCCAAAGTATTTTAATGGCTTTATATCTAAAATATTTCACCTCCTTAATTAAAATATGGAACTGGGACTGGAAAGACTTACTTTTCAAGGCTTTTCTCACCATGATAACATACAACATTTAAAAAAATAGAAAAAAAAACACCAGGAAGATAGAAAAAGACAGAAACTAATACATGTAAAACATCAGTCCAGATAAAAACAGATCTATCAGTAACATTAATATAACCAAACTGGGGCCAGCCACACTCTGTCATCTCACAAACTGTCTGACAAGGTTGGTGTCGTGGGTTTAAAATGGAGATCTCTATGTAAGCTCCTCTCCAGCTTCTAGTGAACAGCAGCATCTATGCTTATGTTAATATGTTAATATTTGTGATTTTGTAAGGTATATTGGATCATATAATAACAGCTAAAAAAGATAGAGGAACCACAATAATCATGCTTTCCATTTTTTACATTAATTTTTAGTTACACAATTCAGAAAGCTGTATATAATTGCCATGGAGTTATCTAGGAGATATGTTAGAGTCATAAACATATTGGGGGGGAAATAGCCATCAGACTCACTTCTTTTCTTCAGCCTTGATGCTTTTTCCAGTTGACCATTGATAGCTTTTTCGATCCATTTTCAGAGCCCTTAAGCAAAGGCATTTTTATCTTTGCAAGTCCTTCCCTGAAAAAGCACCCTTAGATAGTAAGAAGAAACATAGCTTGGATGTCAGGGACAAATACTCATAAAAATTTATATTTTGTCCTGAAATGTTCAGAACTGATGAATCAAGCAATAAAAACCAAGATCAAACTGAAAATCAGTTCAAAAAATTTCATCTTGTAAAATAAGGAAATTTAACAGGAAATACGTTTTTGTCAATTTCAGTGAGTGGTAAGGTTTTTCTTTTTAAATAAGTTGCCGAAGAATTGTTTTGCATCTCAAGGCCTAGGAAACAATATATATTCAATAAAAGGTAAACAACAAACCGCTGTGCTGCCTTGCTTTTTCTTTCTATTACCATGCCTGAATGCACTTCAGAGCAATATGAGAAGGTATAAGCACCTTGTTTATATATTTACATGTATGTCCAGTTTGACAACTTGGTAATGAACTGTTGGAAAAACATCAGCTGCTGTCATTTTTTGGGAGATACTTTCTGAAAAATTTGGAAAATAAGAGCTGATGAATACAATCTGTACAATTTCCAAAATCAGAGGCTGCTAGTAACAATCATAATAAGCTGCATAGGGGTTATTCCCAACTATAATGCAAGAGTATCCATGTTTTTCAAAAAAGGGTCAAAATGGTTTACGGAGTTTTGTTATATCACTATATTGCTTTATGGTATTTTGAATGTAAGCTGCTCTGCAATTTAATTAGGCAGATCATAAATATTTGAATAATTTTTTTAAAAAAGTGGCTGGTCATAATTTTGACAAATGGTATTTGTCAACCTCTTTGCTTCTGGAAATCCATAAAAACTCCACATCAAATGAATGAATAAATAAGTCTTGACTATATCTGTTGCTTTGTTCCTCTCAGTTGTAGAGGGAAGATTGTGGCAGAACAAGTATGCCAGTCTACTGAAGGGACATGCCTACTGACGGAAGAAATAAAGCATCCCATACCAATTAAATTTTATTTAACCATTTTAGGAGGCAACAATTACCCCAAACCAGCCTGCTTTGACAAGATTACTGGAGTGGTGGAATCAATTATACAGTGAGATAGTGAATTGGATGTATTTTAGCAAGCACCCATCTGTTGAGGGGGTTTTAATTGGCATTAATTTGGATTTCTGCACTTAGCACAGTTGGACTTCATGGCCCAAATGGCATCTTTTCAGCTTGATACATCTATGAGACTTTGCTACTGAAGTTCAGTGTCTTTTGCTAGACAGGGACAGGTTTCATTAGCTGTCACTAAGCTAGTGTCATCTCAGCAATATTTAAAGGGTAAAGAATTATGCTACTTTCAGCTTGGTTGAGCTTCTTTGCATATTTGAGCTTCAGAAGCTATCACACTGCTCTTATTCTGAGGCAAAGTGTCTGTAACATGCCATGTTAAAGGGTGTATAGTCGATAGTACCCTTCCCTTATTATTTGGCGTTTGTGATTCACCAATCACTTTTCCTGTCAACTTTTACAGTTCTCTCTTTTAGAGACAGTCTTGCTATTGTTTGCATTATCATTCCTGCTGGGATGATGGAAAATGAATTGAGTTTATGTATGTCAAACTGGACAAGAGTCATGACATTTTAAAATTTGTTTTCACTCTTCTCCAACTTTGGATGGGTAAGCAAGAGGTCTGAATGTTGTGAGCTTTAAAGTCTTGTGTTTGTTGCAGCCAGACAGGAGCGTGGCATCTCTTGCCTAAACAATTAAACCAGTGTTTCTCCATCCTTTTCCTTCATTGCCCAAAGCTTATCAGAAAGTTCTTATTTAAATGTCCCTATTGCGATTGAGTAATGAGTTCATATGTCGTTACTCAAAGAAAAACACGTTTACTCAATTTTAGGTAATTTATCCAGGTTCAGGAAGCACTGAACTAAACCATGCACATTAGCACACATCTGATGGGCTGTCTTAAAAGGTTGTTGTGCTACGTTTTAATTCAGGGGTACAGGGTCAGAAATTGATTAATCCAGTATCGGTCACTTCATTGTGCTAAACATAAAATCAGATCTTGTCCCTCAGAAGCCCTCTTATACCTAATTTATGGTGATGAAAAATGAGATCAATGATCTCTTGAGGCTGCAATCAAGGGAAGTGGGCATCAGCAGGCTATCTAAATGTCAAGCATTTAGCCATTTCCCTCACCTTCTGAGGTTGTGGATTAATATTTCTCTTGGAGATGAATATGATTTTCCTCCCTTTCACACTGATTGAACAGCAAAATAATTATAGGTTTTTGCATATTGCATAGTATTAAGTTGTTATTTGTTCATTTGTTTTTCAGATGCATTTTATTAGAACTTTTCAGTGTAGTTAAATATACAGATGAAATACAAGGATAGAAAATAAGAAATAGAGAAAAAAGAAATGAGAGGAAAAAAGCATACAATTATGCCTTCTTTCTATTGAGTAATCATCATTTTCATCTTTTCTTCAACCTTTTTGTCTTTTTAAATCCCCAAATCCTAAAATCATCAATTTGACTTTTTTGCCCCAGCAAAATGTCCTTATGATGTTTCCAGTCTTTCAGAAAAGACTTTATCATTTTTTAATCTGAACTTTGCCATTTCTGTAAGTCTTATTTGTTTATTCGAGCCACTGAAATACCACTAATGCCACAGGGGCACCTATTATCAACTAGAAGGCATTAGATGAGCTTGTGACGGGATTCTGTATTTGCTGAATGTTTATATTTAGAGATACTTCTATTTCTTTCTCAGCTTTAATGCAACCTCTTGCTCCTGGGATTTTAATAAAGACTGCCCGTAAAATTAAGGAAAGTAATAAACACAATAGATACAACATGTCAACATAATCTTCACACCCATATGTCAATTCCTTAAAAAGTTGATATTTTGACTAAAAACTCTTGAGAATTGCTCAGTTCTGACTGCCTTCCTGATTGCCAGGAAGCACAACAGTTCTAGCTGTCGAACTCAGCATCTTTAATTGCTGAGCCATCATACCCCTACTAACCTACCCCACAGGGTTAGCCAGACTAACCTTACCCCACAGGGTTGTTGTGGGGATACATTGGAAGAAAGAGTGTACTCAAGAAAATAGATAGCTGTAAATCCTAACTAATACCAAGTGGTGGATATCCTTAGGAGAGTATCATTTTAGACTTACAATTGGTATTTGTTCATTTGTTTTCAAATGCATTTTATTAGAACTTTTCAGTGTAGTTAAATATACAGATGAAATACAAGGATAGAAAATAAGAAAATAGAGAAAAAGAAATGAGAGGAAAAAGCATACAATTATGCCTTCTTTCTATTGAGTAATCATCATTTTCATCTTTTCTTCAACCTTTTTGTCTTTTTAAATCCCCAAATCCTAAAATCATCAATTTGACTTTTTTGCCCCAGCAAAATGTCCTTATGATGTTTCCAGTCTTTCAGAAAAGACTTTATCATTTTTTAATCTGAACTTTGCCATTTCTGTAAGTCTTATTTGTTTATTCGAGCCACTGAAATACCACTAATGCCACAGGGGCACCTATTATCAACTAGAAGGCATTAGATGAGCTTGTGACGGGATTCTGTATTTGCTGAATGTTTATATTTAGAGATACTTCTATTTCTTTCTCAGCTTTAATGCAACCTCTTGCTCCTGGGATTTTAATAAAGACTGCCCGTAAAATTAAGGAAAGTAATAAACACAATAGATACAACATGTCAACATAATCTTCACACCCATATGTCAATTCCTTAAAAAGTTGATATTTTGACTAAAAACTCTTGAGAATTGCTCAGTTCTGACTGCCTTCCTGATTGCCAGGAAGCACAACAGTTCTAGCTGTCGAACTCAGCATCTTTAATTGCTGAACCATCATACCCCTACTAACCTACCCCACAGGGTTAGCCAGACTAACCTACCTCACAGGGTTGTTGTGGGGATACATTGGAAGAAAGAGTGTACTCAAGAAAATAGATAGTTGTAAATCCTAACTAATACCAAGTGGTGGATATCCTTAGGAGAGTATCATTTTAGACTTACAATTGGTATTTCTCTCTGTAGCTTGTATCAGCCATATTATGATAAAGAACTCTTTTGGTTTTCTTTAAAGAAAGTGATACCTCAAAAAAATAAAACTTTGAGGGGTATGCTGTTTTTTGAACTAGAACAGTTAGAGGCTCTAAACAACATTTATGCAGTATTGGGAAAAGTTTTCTCTTTCAAAGGTGCTTCTACTTAAATTTTAGTGCCCAATAAACAACCTGACCTGCAGCTCAGTTCTTTAATGCAGCAGATGGAAGTCATTTCAAGTGTCAGTCCTCTGAAATTTGTAGCTGTGATAGCCAGAAAATGGTTCCCTTTTTACTATGCCTGTTCCTTTAGAAGCTGGAGCAGAGCAAGCAATTGAGGCAAGGCACACAAATGTTGCGAATGAATGAGTTTTAGGATCAGGTGCCGTGTGACTGATGAGTGAATCTGAGCCATCATAGAAAGGATAAATAGACTGATGAAGGAAGAGTCCAGTTCAAATCTAAAAGGTGTGCTGGTGATTAAAAAAATGGCAGCAGGACCGGAAGACAAGACAGCAAACTTCTACATCCTGCTGCACTTGCAGCTGAATTAGCTCTTCCTTCCCTCTCAGGTCATATATCTCCACAATACTTTCCAGAATACAGAAGTATCAGTCCATTGCATAGTGAAAGCATCATAGCTTTATATGCTATATGAAGTTTTGATTCATAATCAATTGTCTTGTCTGTCCTGTTAAATTACATGGGATTTAATGGTCTCTCACAAAAATTAACCTCGTATAGTTCATGAAAGCACAGCAATGACCATAATGATCCATGATACTGGGGATGATAACTATTGAAGAAAGATGTGAGTATAGAATAGAATAATAGAGTTGGAAGAGACCTTGGAGGTCTTCTAGTCCAACCCTCTGCCCAGGCAGGAAACCCTACACCACTTCAGACAAATGGTTATCCAATCGCTTCTTAAAAATTTCCAGTGTTGGAGCATTTACAACTTCTGCAGGCAAGTTGTTCCACTGATTAATTGTTCTAACTGCCAGGAAATTTCTCCTTAGTTCTAGATTGCTTCTTTCCTTAATTAGTTTCCACCCATTGCTTCTTGTTCTACCCTCAGGTGCTTTGGAGAATAATTTAATTCCCTCTGCTTTGTGGCATCCCCTGAGATATTGGAACACTGCTTTCATGTCTCCCCTAGTCCTTTTCATTAAACTAGACATACCCAGTTCCTGCAACTGTTCTTCATATGTTTTAGCCTCCAGCCCCCTAATCATCTTTGTTGCTCTTCTCTGCACTCTTTCTAGAGTCTCAACATCTTTTTTACATCATGGAGACCAAAACTACAATTTAAGTATGAGCCAGCAGTGTGCTGCAGCTGCCAAAAAAGATAATGCAGTCCCAGGCTGTATCAACAGAGGGATACATCAAGGTCATGGGAAATTATGATACCCTTCTATATTATACTGGTGAGGCCACACTTTGAGTACTGCATCCAGTTCTGATCATCACACTACAAAAAAGACGCTGAGACACTAGAAAGAATGCAGAGATGAACAACAAAGGTGATAAGGGTCTGCAGGCTAAAACATATAATGAATGGGTAAGGGAACTATGTATGTTTAGCCTAGTAAAGAGAAGGTGTGGGTGACTTGACAGCTGTATTCCAATACTTGAAGTACTATCACAGGGAAGAGGGGGTAGATTTATTCTCCAAAGCACCTAAGGACAGGACAAGAAGCAATGGACCCAGCTTGGAACTAAGGAGAAATTTCTTAACAATGAGAACAATTAGTCAATGGAATAGCTTGCCTCCCAGAGTTGCAGGTGGTCCTCCATCACTGGAGGTTTTTAAGAATAGATAAGACCACTATTTGTGCAATATGGTATGAAGACTTCTACCTTAGGCAGAGCATTGGACAAGAAGATAAAGGAGGCTTTATCCTGTCAGCCCAGAAGAAAAGAGGCATAACTCACTAGAATAAAACCAATGATAGATAGTGAGGGCTCAGCCTTAGCAACTATCCAGCAGCCAACCCAATAAGAAAATAATTTCAGTGTAACTGGATGGGAAGGCAGAAATAGTCTTTCCAGGTGTGATGGGATTACATAGAGGAGGGAATGGGACTAGAATTTGGCCGTCATCTTGTTTCTGAAATCCTGGGAGGGATTCTCTATTTCTGGTGTGCCACATCACTATATTTTAGAATCAAGAATTGTAGTTCTAAGAGGTCATAAGAGAGAGAGAAATACAGTATATTGAATTGAATTGAATTGAATTGAATTTTATTGGCCAAGTGTGATTGGACACACAAGGAATTTGTCTTGGTGCATATGCTCTCAGTGTACATAAAAGAAAAGATACGTTCATCAAGGTACAATATTTACAACACAATTGATGATCAATATATCAATATAAATCATAAGGATTGCCAGCAACAAGTTATAGTCATACAGTCATAAGTGGAAAGAGATTGGTGATGGGAACTATGAAACGATTAATAGTAGTGCAGATTCAGTAAATAGTCTGACAGTGTTGAGGGAATTATTTGTTTAGCAGAGTGATGGCCTTTGGGAAAAAACTGTTCTTGTGTCTAGTTGTTCTGGTGTGCAGTGCTCTATAGCGTCGTTTTGAGGGTAGGAGTTGAAACAGTTTATGTCCAGGATGCGAGGGATCTGCAAATATTTTCACGGCCCTCTTCTTGATTCGTGCAGTATACAGGTCCTCAATGGAAGGCAAGTTGGTAGCAATTATTTTTTCTGCAGTTCTAATTATCCTCTGAAGTCTGTGTTTTTCTTGTTGGGTTGCAGAACCGAACCAGACAGTTATAGAGGTGCAAATGACAGACTCAATAATTCCTCTGTAGAATTGGATCAGCAGCTCCTTGGGCAGTTTGAGCTTACTGAGTTGGCGCAGAAAGAACATTCTTTGTTGTCCTTATTTAATCATGTTTTGTTGTTAGCTGTCCATTTGAGATCTTGCGATATGATAGAACCCAGAAATTTGAAGGTTTCTACTGTTGATACTGTGTTGTCAAGTATTGTGAGAGGTGGAAGTATGGAAGGGTTTTTCCTAAAGTCTACCACCATTTCTACGGTTTTGAGTGTGTTCAGTTCCAGATTGTTTTGGTTGCACCACAAGGCTAGTCGTTCGACCTCTCGTCTATATGCGGATTCGTCATTGTCTCGAATGAGACCAATCACTGTTGTGTCATCTGCGAACTTCAGTAGCTTAACAGATGGATCATTGGAGATGCAGTCATTGATATACAGAGAGAAGAGAAGTGGGGAGAGCACACAGCCTTGGGGGCCTCTGTGCTAATTGTACAGGTATTTGATGTGATCTTGCTTAGCTTCACCTGCTGCTTCCTGTTTGTTAGGAAGCTTGTGATCCACTTACAAGTCTGTTCCGGTACCTGTAGCTGGTTTAGCTTAGTTAGAAGAATGTCTGGAATGATGGTATTGAATGCTGAACTAAAGTCTACAAAAAGGACCCTTGCATAGGTCTTTGGAGACTCAAGATGTTGTAGGATGTAGTGCAGAGCCATATTAACAGCATCATCTGTTGATCTATTTGCTCGGTATGCAAATTGCAAGGGGTCTAAGAGCGGATTCGTGATGGTTTTCAGGTAGGAAAGCACTAGCCTTTCAAAGGTTTTCATGACTACAGATGTTAGAGCAACTGGTCTGTAGTCATTCAGTTCCTTGATGGTGGGCTTCTTCGGCACTGGGATGATGGTAGAGCGTTTGAAGCAAGAAGGAACATAGCACATCTCTAGTGATTTATTGAAAATATGGGTGAAGATGGGGGCCAATTGGTCAGCACAGACTTTTAAGCAAGAAGGAGTTATCTTGTCTGGGCCTGGAGCTTTTCCTGGCTTTTGTCTGTGAAATAGGTACTGCACTTCCTTTTCTGTGATCACTAGGGGTTGAGATATGACTATATCTCTTTTCTCAGAATAGCAATGAAACAGATATCTAGGGTGAGTGGGAATAAAGAATAAAGAAAAAGGATATATTCCCTTTTTTAAAAAAGCTTTTATTGTATTGGGTTAACTGCCATGATTGGAAAACAGCAAGTGTATTCCATCTTGAGAATGTCACTCAGGAAATAGTGGTCTCCTGAGTGCCAAGGTTCCCCCAGATATTATCCTGAAGTTCAGCAATCGCTTTCTATCTGGCTGTATTTTTCCTAAATCCTTTTAAGGAAAAAATAAAAACCTGGGAGTGAGGGAATTGGAAGGCTGCAGAGCATCATGTAGCATACACTTTGTTTTTAAGAAATCTGCATTTTTAAAGAAAATATAAATGATATGTGGTTGCAGTTCAGGTGTAGGTGTGCTTGCCTGTGTAAAAAACATGGTAGAGATGATTTGTGAAGCTTTCTGGGTGGCCAGAGAGCAGCCTTACCAATGTTCTGTTCTTGGATGCATAATTCACTTTCCCTGCATTCATATTGCATCCGTACAAATCTGTTGTTAGTGTTGGTTTAAATTAAATTATACAAGATGTGCTCAAAAGTTGCTGTGTGCAGATACAGTCTCTTTTCTTTTAATTCCATGCCACATTTGTTAAAGCTTTCACAATTGTTTTTTAGGAAAAAAAGTAACATTCACTAAATGTATGGGGACTGCACGTTATATAGGGTTAAAAGGCATCCTGGTGTATCCACTACTTTGTCCAAGAGTGTCTCATCCCTCTTGTTTAGTTGTTTCCTGATCTCTGTTGTGGTCCGCTGGTGGCCTGTGGAGCTGGCAGCAGAGTCAAAGGCAGAGATGGGGCCAGGGCCATCTGTGAGTTATGTGCAGACTCCGGAGCCTCCAGAGTCAGACATCAGTGAGGTAGAAGAACAGGGGAACTTCTTCCCAGTGTGTACATGTGCAGAGCTGCCAGAAGGCAAAAACAGTTAAAACAAAAGGGTCAACTTGGGAGTAGGGCTTGGAGATGATTGGCCCCTCCCATAAGACATAAAGGAAGAGCATAAAGGAGGAGTCCGTGTTAATTCTGTGTTCCGTGTGGCCTTGCAAAGTTAATTGCCAATTTGGTCTTGGCAGTGTGTCAAGGGAGATAAAGGTATTTATCAGCCTTATCCCAAAGAATTGTGGCAGACTTCTGTTGGACTCTTTACAACTATTTGGGACTCATCTGTGAATGAACAGATTGAGAATGAACAGGCTCTGAATGAGCAGACTTCATAAGCTCTGAATGAGCAGAATTCACAGCCATTGAAATAAAAAGAGGGTTTTGGGGACTCATGGTGTGCTTTTACTGTATCAGGAAGCCTAGGTAAGAACAATCTCCTTCACTTGAACCTAAGTCACCCAACCATCCGATGGCAGACCCAGCTACAGCAAGGCCTTTGATTACAGTACAAGGAGGGGACATATTTACTTTCAAGTATGTGAATCAATCTCAGGCTGGCCACACAGACCGTTGATAGAGAACCACGCGACCTGCAAGTGTGTTCTCATTTTAAACAATCTTCCTGATCTCAGACGAAGGTCTGATGAGAGCTAGAATATTGTTGGAATATTGCTCTTATTATTTTTGTTGCCCTTGTATTTATAGGCTCTTTTCTCTTCCTTTGCTCCTCTTTAATTTCCTTTTTGACATGTTATCGTCTTTAGAAGGGGAGAGACAGTGAAATATATTTATTGGGCCATCGAGCTAGATGAGTTTGGGTCCAATGCCCTCAGCATATGTGCTGACCACTTCACAGGGTTGGCTGGAATGGAGTCCTGTTGCCTCTCCCCTTATCATCTGCCAAATGGTCTGGGATTAAACCTTTCTTTGGTTGGCCATCCCCATCTTGCAGGCTTTAGTCCATTACTTTAATGGCAGTTATTCATCAGTAATGAACCATGCAGTTAACTTGCTGCAGAGACAGCACGGCTAATTGAAGATGTGGCAAGAGGTTCTTTTAATATTATGATTTTTCCTCCATTTGCTTTCAGTACCTCTGCTCCTCAGCCAAATCCTATCAGTGTTTTAATTACCTCAGAGAACAATAACTTCATAAAGGCACCGGCTTTTTGTCTGAAGTGGTTTGCCTTTAGATGAGATATATTTCAAGTTTCAAGTCTCTTAAGGCAGCTGAGAGAGAACAAGGAAGGCAGACAGTAAATTCTCCCCACCTGCTGATTATCCTCACATAATGATTTTGTTTAAAACTCCCATAACCAGAAAGATCCATTTTGGCCAATCTCCCTAATCTTTTCTGTATTTATCTAGAATAGTTATCTTTTTGACTGTAGAAAAGTTTTTCCAAGTAATAATCTGCTCTCCATCTTGCTGAATTTATAAAAATCACCAAAACAAATGAATAAATGGGGAGAATGAATTTGAATACCAAAGGCAAAGGAAAAATAGAAAAAAAGAAGAGAAAGGAAAATAATTTCTTTATCAGATGTCCCAGATAAATTCCTAGTCACGGTCTAAGAATCTCTATCAAAATTAGATGAAAAATAACAGAGGAAAATATATCAATTCATAGTTTATAATTGCAAGAAATAGTTGAAAGAGATGGATATGCTTAATATGGAGAAGGAAAGATTAAAAGCTGTGGATAGTTTCCCTCCAAACATCTAAGACAGGGGTGTCAAACTCACATCGTCACTGCAGTGTCACATGATGAATAGTGACGTATACTCTTCACTAAACCAGGCTTGGGCGTGGCCAGCGCATGATGCATCCGGCATGTGGGCCAGGAGTTTGACAGCCCTGATCTAAGAGGTTTTTAAAGAGAAGTTAGAGTAGAGTAGATTCAATAGGTGAAATTGTACATTTATATTGTTAATTTTTTTATATTGTCACCTCTCAGAGCCCCTCGTGGAGGGAGATGGATGGTTAAGAAATATGAAATATAAATAAAAATATGTTTTATCATCAATTATATTTATATCTGACTATTTCTTTGGGAACTAAATGTAGAGGTTACATAGCGGGTTCTTTTCTTCTCTTTTCCCACTAACAACAATAACACAATGAGTTAGATTAGGCAGAGAGAGAGAAAGACTCAAAATGATGTAGTTTCACTGACCATCAGGATGCACCACATGACTGATTTTATCTTTATTGGAACTCTTCAGATATTGGTAGCCAGATGTTATTCCATAGGGTTCAGTTTAGATTACCAAATATGATATATTAGTTTTAGGAGCTACCCAACTCCTTATGCTGAGAATTTGCACAAAGGGATATCTAGAGTGCTGTTAGAACCGTGTATATAAAGTGAATTTTTCCTTAAGCTTTCAGAGAAGAGAGATACAGGTGTTGCATTGTATCCATCATGAACCAGGACTCAGACTCTGAAGAAGCTGCTCTGGCTTAATCAGTGGAATGTCAGCCTCAGGAGCAACCAAGCCAAGAATCACCTGAGACTAATCAAACACTGGAGCAGTAAGATGAGGAGGAAATGACTTCCAAGTCCTTGAATTCAATAAGTAGAGAACAAAACAGAGCAAAGTCACTCAGTGAGGCTCCTTGCCAAGCAAGGGAATAAGTATTATAATTAAGAGTATTTGGCTACAGCCTGATTTAAAAGGCAGTCCTGATCCAAGTTTCTCTGTTGGAAACAATGATCTGATTGTCTGCTTTGGTGTGTTGTTCCTATGAAGCCTGCTCATGTAAAAATCCTAAACCAGAGGTCTTCAAACTTGGCAGCTTTAAGACTTGTGGACTTCAACTCCCAGAATTCTCCAGCCAGCTATGCTGCCAATCTTTGCAGATCTCTGTAAATGCTGACATTTGGATTGACTGACAAATCTGACTTGGCTTTCTGACTGGATTTAGACTTCTTTTCTTTACATTCCTGTTGAAAGCAAAACTACCCAGAGAGCTTGGTTTCCCAGAGACTCTGTTTTGATATACATGTCTTTCTGTTTTTGCCATTATCTACTCAGCCTTGAATAAATTGCTATTTTTACCTAGCAACTGTGTGAGTTTGAAACCTGAAATAGGACAGTGCCATATCATAATGAACAAGGTTTGGAAGTCATGAAAAAATCCATACACAGGGTCATAACATAACGTAACATCTGTATCTCTCTTCTTTGATGCCATTTGGGTATTTTGTGAGGAAGACATCAAAGTTCTCATAATAAAAATGTTGTAATCCCTAATGTTGTAATGTTTTTCATTCACAGGCATAAGGATTCTCAAATCAGAGATAGAGATCATCTTTATCATCACCTGATGTCTCTATTCTGCTTCACCTTCACTTTGCAATTACCGAAAGTATGATAATATAAGTAGGACTATTTGAATAAATGAATAGGAATTGGTTACTGTTTAGGACTAAACTTTACTTGTACTCTGCATTATGTAGCACTATTGATCTCAAAGGAAATTATGCCGGATGTATAATGTAAATTATTGTTCCCAATTTACCAGTCATCTCAATCTAGTATTACTCTAAGCTCATGAAAAAAACCAAACCAGCATTCTTTGTTAGCTGAAGTTTAATTAGCAGCTGCCAAAAACAAAACCAGAGTCCCAAATGCTGTTTGCAATAAACCTTTTGAAAGAGCAGGCATGAAATTTAGAGGTTTTATTAATGAAGAAAACATAACTCTCTAGTAGAGGATGATTTCTTAATGGTTATCATTTCTAAAGTATGCTAACCATGTCAGGATATTCTCTTGTTCAGATTACCATGTCATAGTGATCTTAAAGATCTTTGTACCCCTAATTAACCCCTAAAATAGAAGGAAAATAGGATATCATGTGTGCTTGCCTGTTTGTATTTGGGAGAATGAGAATCTATTACACCAAAGGCATGTATACCATAACCCAAGAGTTCTAGATGAGAAGAACTTCTTCTACATGCTAAATAGATTCTTTATTATATGCCAGCAGGAGAGCTCCATAAGAATATGTTCTACTGGGTTGCCTAAATGGTGGGCAAGTATGATAATATAAGTAGGACTATTTGAATAAATGAATAGGAATTGGTTACTGTTTAGGACTAAACTTTACTTGTACTCTGCCTTATGTAGCACTATTGATCTCAAAGGAAATTATGCCGGATGTATAATGTAAATTATTGTTCCCAATTTACCAGTCATCTCAATCTAGTATTACTCTAAGCTCATGAAAAAAACCAAACCAGCATTCTTTGTTAGCTGAAGTTTAATTAGCAGCTGCCAAAAACAAAACCAGAGTCCCAAATGCTGTTTGCAATAAACCTTTTGAAAGAGCAGGCATGAAATTTAGAGGTTTTATTAATGAAGAAAACATAACTCTCTAGTAGAGGATGATTTCTTAATGGTTATCATTTCTAAAGTATGCTAACCATGTCAGGATATTCTCTTGTTCAGATTACCATGTCATAGTGATCTTAAAGATCTTTGTACCCCTAATTAACCCCTAAAATAGAAGGAAAATAGGATATCATGTGTGCTTGCCTGTTTGTATTTGGGAGAATGAGAATCTATTACACCAAAGGCATGTATACCATAACCCAAGAGTTCTAGATGAGAAGAACTTCTTCTACATGCTAAATAGATTCTTTATTATATGCCAGCAGGAGAGCTCCATAAGAATATGTTCTACTGGGTTGCCTAAATGGTGGGCAAGTTGACTACTAGAAATAAGACCATTACTTGTAGTTTAAAAAAGGGCACATTCCATGGTTAGAATCATTAACTACTTGAAATGGAACAACTAATACAATGCTATTGAACAAATCCAAAGGGAGATCATACTTGGAATATGGTGTATAAGTCTGATTGCAACTTTGCATTCAATGTTATCTTCAAAACAAAGCTGAAGGGCAAACTCAGCAATACTACAATAGACAGTAACCTCTACTAAAATACAAGCTCCATGAGAATTCTGAAATAAATCTTTGCTACAATATGCAAGAAGCTGCATTAAGAAATTCCAATTTGAAGAGGAATAAGGTCAGGATTTTGGCTCCGACTTTGTTCAATTTGTACCTCAATTTTATTGTGGCCCAAAGAAGTAATCTAGAGCACCACTACTAAAGTTAGGCAATTAGCATATTGCAATTTTAGTGTACACAAATAATGTAGTGCTCCTACTTCATTTGGATTAAAATGAGTCTTAGCCAATTATTGTTTTGAGAAAGCACTTGAGATCAACTATATTAAAATCATACTAATTTTTACAAAGCAACTATTAGAGTGCATTCCTGGTGACTATATGACCCAAAAATGACCAGCTGTTTGCAAGAAATATAAATCCTTCCATTCCCCAGTCAGAGCTGAAGAAACTTCTTGGATGAGAAGTGAAAAGTGTTCAAAGAAAAGCAAAACAGTCCAGTTGCCTCTTGAAAAAGCACCTTTGGGATAGCTATGACCTGAATGACTAAGAATCTCTATAGACATCTACTTATGAGTCAGACTACTTGTAGTAAGAGATGAAAGAGAAAGCATGAGATTTTTTTTTTTTTGCAAGAAATTCAGGAGGATCAATGATCAGTTTGGCCAACCGGGAGGGAGAAATTGGAATTTAACTACCTTAGAAAACTCCCAGTGAATTTAGTCAAAGGTGACTTGGAAGAAGATGATGAGAAACTAAGGTTTATTAGAAGTCTAATCAAGAAAGGCAGAGCCAAGAGGATAATTGTTTGCCTATGTACTGTGTTTTGATATGTACTGTAAAGAAATTTGTTCAAGCTGTTGTGAGGGAGAAGACTTTAGCTTGGAGCAAGCTTCCATGAAAGGCACTTGAAGTTTCATCCCTACTGAGATCAATAGCATAGTCTACTTTAATATTACCATTGTGCCTGTATTATTACAAAAGCTTTAATAAGTTCATATGTATAGATGGGATATTTGTTTCTGCTTATTGAATGGAAGGAGGAAGAAGAAAATTATCTCCTAGAATCCCTCTGGTCCTCCTGGTAGAAGGTTTAGCAATGGATTTGATAAAAATACTTTTTAGAAGACCTAAAAGACACCTTGTTTGAAAGGTACTCTGGAAGAATATGTTGTGTAATTCAGGAAGCCAGAGTTCCACAGAAGCTACAGAAATACGCTTTCATATAGTGCATAGTTAACTTTGAAATCATAGGCAACATATAAAGAATTTGTTATCCTTGGTCCAGGTTTATGGTTTTCTCAAATGCATCCATATGACAATGTAAATGTTGCAACATGGTGGTTTATGGTCTGATGGCTAATGGTCTGATGTAGCAGGGGTCTTTTTATTTTATTATTATTATTTTATTATTTATTTGATTTTTATACCGCCCTTCTCCCGAAGGACTCAGGGCAGTGTACAGGCAGAATAAAATGAACAATACAAAATACAATTAAAACGGAATTTAAAAAACTTATTCAAATTGGCCTGAAAATTTAAAAAATTTACCAAACGCTAAAACCCCATTTAAAATTAATATAAATTTAAACATTAAAATTCAATTTAAGCCAGCCCCGCGCGAATGAAAAGATGTGTCTTCAGTTCACGGCGGAAAGTCCGAAGGTCAGGTATTTGGCGTAAACCTGGGGGAAGCTCGTTCCAGAGTGTGGGAGCCCCCACAGAGAAGGCCCTTCCCCTGGGGGCCGCCAGCCGACATTGTTTGGCGGACGGCACCCTGAGAAGTCCCTCTCTGTGAGAGCGTACGGGTCGGTGGGAGGCATGTGGTAACAGCAGGCGGTCCCGTAAGTACCCAGGCCCTAAGCCATGGAGCGCTTTAAAGGTCGTAACCAACACCTTAAAGTGCACTCGAAAGGCCACAGATAGCCCCGGTATCTCACCCCGAAGCCACTGATGATCTCACCCAACGGCTTCATGTAGATGTTGAACAGCAGGGGCGAGAGAATCGACCCCTGCGGGACCCCACAAGTGAGGCCCCTCGCGGCCGACCTCTGCCCCCCTGTCAACACCGTCTGCGACCGGTCGGAGAGATAGGAGGAGAACCACCGATGCACGGTGCCTCCCACTCCCAATCCCCCCAACCGGCGCAGCAGGATACCATGGTCGATGGTATCAAAAGCCGCTGAGAGATCTAATAGGACCAGGGCAGAGGAGTACCCCCTGTCCCTGGCCCGCCAGAGATCATCCACCAATGCGACCAAAGCTGTCTCCGTGCTGTATCCAGGTCGGAAGCCGGACTGGAACGGGTCTAGATAGACGGCTTCATCCAGGTACTGGGGTAGCTGTCGCGCCACAGCACTCTCTACAACCTTCGCAACGAAGCGAAGGTTGGAGACTGGACGATAGTTACCCAAAATAGCTGGGTCCAGGGAGGGCTTCTTGAGGAGGGGTCTCACCACCGCCTCTTTCAAGACGGCAGGGAAAACCCCTTCCAACAAGGAAGCGTTGATAATCCTCTGGAGCCAGCCTCGTGTCACCTCCTGAGTGGCCAGTACCAGCCAGGAAGGACACGGGTCCAGTAAACATGTCGTGGCGTGAAGCCTCCCCAACAACCTGTCCACGTCCTCGGGAGCCACAGGGTCAAACTCATCCCAAACCGGCTCAACAAGACGTGTCTCCTCTCCCTCGCTTGGATCATCCCAATTTCGGTCCAGACCGTCCCGGAGCTGAGCGATTTTATCGTATAGATAACCACTAAACTCCTCGGCTCGTCCCTGCAAAGGGTCGTCCCGCACCTCCTGATGAAGGAGGAGCGGGCCACCAAACAGGGCGGCCGGGCGGTTATCTGCCGGCGCAATGAGGGTGGGCGTGAACGCCTCGCCTCCCCCATTGCCACTAGGTAGGTCCTAGAATAGGACCTAACTAGTGTCCGATCAGCCTCAGAGCGACTGGACCTCCAAGTGCTCTCTAGGCGTCTTCTCCGGCGTTTCATCTCCCTCAGCCCCTCGGAGAACCAAGGTGCTGGACGAGATCTGCGCCGGGTCAGAGGCCGCAAAGGCACGACACGGTCCAAGGCCCCAGCCGCGGCCTGTTCCCAGGCCACGACTAGTTCCTCAGTCGTGCCGTGGGCCAGATCCTCAGGAAATGGCCCAAGCTCCGTCAGGAACCTCTCCGGGTCCATCAGGCGCCTGGGACGGAACCAACGTATAGGTTCCGTCTCCCTGCGATGGTGTGTGGCGGTTCGGAAGTCTAGGCGAAGGAGAAAATGATCGGACCATGACATTGGTTCTGTTACTAAATCATCTAATTCCAGATCATTTAACCACTGTCCAGAGATATAAATCAGATCCAGCGTGCCTCCCCCCAAGTGCGTAGGGCCATCGTTTACTCGAATCAAGTCCAAGGCCGTCATGGAAGCCTGGAACTCCCGAGCTGCCGTCAATAACAGTTTTTAAGTTCTTACATTTTTATTAGACTTGTGTGAGTCAACAGGAATTGAATTCAAACTGGAAATTCCAGATAAGGAAAGGGCACGATTCAATCTGAGTTTGTGATTCAAGCTTTGATGGAAGCTAAATTTGAACCAATTCAAGATTCAATTTAAAAGCACTCATTCATAAGGAAACGTCAAATAGGGTCATGATGATTTTGTCAGAATGGAATGAAAATAGCAGGGATGATTGACCTTTCAGGAACATATAACTCTGTCAAGTTTCACTTGGATACCTTTAAAGGTTTTACTATGACATACTTTTGAAACATTCTTCCATGCCTCTTTAAGACGGAAACTTTGGACGTGAGGAAAACACAACGGATCACTTACTGCCTAGCAAAAAGCTTATAAAGAAGTTGGCTGACACAACATGGAATTAAAATTCAACTGAAAACCTAAACAAGGAAAAGCTGCCTTAAAATACAACATTTTAAAACTGGTTTTAACAACACTTAGTTTTAGCCTTGTGGTGCAACCAAAACAATCTGGAACTGAACACACTCAAAACTGTAGAAATGGTGGTAGACTTTAGGAAAAACCCTTCCATACTTCCACCTCTCACAATACTTGACAACACAGTATCAACAGTAGAAACCTTCAAATTTCTGGGTTCTATCATATCGCAAGATCTCAAATGGACAGTTAACATCAAAAACATCATTAAAAAAGGACAACAAAGAAAGTTCTTTCTGCGCCAACTCAGTAAGCTCAAACTGCCCAAGGAGCTGCTGATCCAATTCTACAGAGGAATTATTGAGTCTGTCATTTGCACCTCTATAACATTAGTTTTGCCTGTCCAAAAGAGCTGTGACAGCAGACAGTTTAATGAGGTATTTAAACTGATTGGCTGGCTACTTATATTAATGTCAGAGAGGCTAAGATATCACTCAACATCCTTTCCACTTTTTCCCATTTGTGGAGCTGAAGTTGCAGCATTGCTAATTGTCTGTTGGAATCACAGAACCAGCAGAAAAGCCATCAAATCTTTGCTTTGGTTCAAAACCAAGTCAATATGGTGCTTCAAATAATGTGGCCATGCATCAAAGAGGGGAATTCACACACTCCTCGTTCTTATGTTACTACTTTGTTTTCAGATATAATTCAAGATGTCTTATTGTCTTATGTTACTTGGAACAGGACAAAGGAACCCCTGCATTAATGGTGAAATCCAATTGTTTTTTACTACCGGTTCTGTGAGCGTGGCTTGGTGGGCGTGGCTTGGTGGGCATGACAGGGGAAGGATACTGCAAAATCTCCATTCCCACCCCACTCCAGGGGATGGATACTGCAAAATCCCCATTCCCTCCCCACTCCTGGGGGAAGGATATTGCAAAATCTCCATTCCCACCCCACTCTGGGGCCAGCCAAAGGTGGTATTTGCTGGTTCTCTGAACTACTCAAAATTTCCACTACTGGTTCTCTGAACTGCTCCAAATTTCCGCTACCGGTTCTCCAGAACCTGTCAGAACCTGCTAGATTTCACCCCTGCCCTGCATGATTTTGCAGATTGTATAAGCAAGAGCTAAAGATCCATCCTTTCAGTTTTCTTCTCCTCTAGAGTTAGACTGATGGCCCCCTGGGAGCAAGGTTTTCTGCTGATGTTCCTGTATTGTGAAATTCTTCACTACTTAAAGCTCAGAGCTTTCAATATAAAAAGAAAAGTTTTTGTTGATTTGGTTGAACAGAAATTTGATGTTGGAGATTTTATATTTTTTCCCCCCAAAATTATAACTGAGAGGTTTTTTTTTAAAAAAATAATTCCTGTGTTATAGTTATTCTTTTAATTTGGTTTGGCCAGGTACATTGGGTGCCTTTTGGCAGAAAAATGGGTTGCAAAAATTTTATACAGCTAGATCACGTCTATCAATTAATCTTTTTTCTTCCCTTCCCTGTTACTAAAATGGGGAAAATGCCATATGGTAGCAACTCCAAGGCTGAATGCAATTTTTTGTAGCTCTGGCTGTCTTCAGGCATTCCCTACTCCCCATGGTATTGAGCTTGTCTATGCAAGTAGGGATGGCATGTATACCATCTTGATCCCCCAGAAGAAAGATGGGATAGAAATCTAATACATATATTCATAAATATTTCATTTTTTGGTTATTATCCCAATTATGAATGTGAGAGCTCAGACAGTGAGATGCAATAGCAGTATAAGAGCACCCCCCTCAATTGCCCAAACCATACAGTATGTGGAGAGAGAGAAAGTCTGACTGGGACTTTTGTTGCTAAAATAACAGCAGACATATAAAAATAAACAATGGAAGAAGCTTTACAAGGATTTGTCCTGGATTTTTTCTGTGATAGAAAAGAATCCTAACTTAACGGATTCTCATTAAGAGGATACTGCCTAATATTGATGGAATTTGGCTACTGTTTGAATTCAAGGCCTTTTGCTTGAGATACTCAACTGCTAGATTAGTCCTTCTACATAGCAATTCATCTTGGAAGTTTTTTCCCATGTTCATTTAATAATTCCTCTATCCAAAATGTTATTTTCTTCTCTGTTTTTCCCCATTCAATTTTTCAAGAATAAGCAGAGTAAAAAGAGGGTGCAATGCTTTAGGTTCAATCTTGTCCCTCAATTGTTGTGGTTAAGCTCTGCAAAATTCTTTTTCCTTTGTGTCAAAATGTATCACTATATGAAACAGTAATAATGACTTGGATAAAGAGAAATGACATGTATCTATTCTCTTCTCAATTAACAATTCAGTTCAAGTTAACAAATCAACCGGAACTTCTGGCCCTGGGAATCACATCTATAGTACATCTATCCAGAAGGTTCATAATGAAAAGAATTCTCATTGTCTTGCCTTCCCAGCTTTCTGGACCTTCAAAATCATTGGCAAAAACTCTTGGAACTGATGAACAACTTTCAGAGGACATTAGATTTGGAGAAGGATCTCCAAGGATTGGACAACTGGCAACTTTGCTAAATCCCACATTGTGTCTCTCAATATCACCTCTAAAACTCAACGGTGCAGTGAATTTTCTCACTACTTTGCTATATAATCAAGAATTTTTACTTGGCCCTTAAAATATGCTTTACATAGTTTTAAAAATGAAGGCATCCTCTCCATGAATGTAATGGTTAGGTATTCTACTAGGATGATCCAAGTGCAAAGAACAATGGAAGCTCACAACCATTATACCATAGGGTCTTAAGTGGGGGGAATGGCAAAAAGGGTAGTTGTGTGTATCACCCTGAGTTCCTGGACAAAAATATAAAGGCTGCTTTCAAAAAACTGGGAAAAGAAATGGAAAAAAACAACAACTTTGGTCATGTGCAGGTTCTTGCAACCCAAAAGTTTGCCCAGAAAAGTACAAGTATTACATCAAATATACTGTAGTGTTCAACATTTTTTTTATCCTTTCTTTGATTTTTTCTTTTACTTTGGAAGGCAGAGATGTGCACAGGAGCACAATGACAGCAAACCTAGACATATATTTTCGGATATAATTAATCAGAAACAAACTCTTCTGTGGTTCATGGACCGCAAAAGATAGTAAATTGTTTCTCTGCAGGGATGCTTAAGTGCTTGATTCCCAAAAATCCTTTGCCATCTGCTGCCAACCTGTCTTCTGTTCTGAACTATAGTAAATCATTATGCATCCAGTGTAGCTTTACTAAACCGGATCACTTTGTGGGCCTGAAGATATAAATGTACCCATATTATTTTGAGAGATGTCGTACTAACTGCACAAGGTTTCATTAGTGGTATCATCTGGAGATAAACTGGAGATGGGGACCAGTCATGTTACAAAGCTGGAGATTGGTTTAGAGAGTAAATTAAATCAGCAAGGGATTGCACCATATATACATCTACCAATATAGGCTTCAATATGATGAGCAACATTTAAACAGAGATATAACATTAATGTGTTTTCAAGTTGAAGTAATTGTAAATTTTACTTATGGGTGAAATAGTAGACAAATCTTGTTATCTTTGCCTGAACTATGTCCAAGCTGCAATGAAGCTGATAAGATTACCTGACAGTCACAGTTGGGATTAAATATGAGAAATGTAATACTGATTAGAGTAAGAGCCTTTTTAAATATATACCCTTCACTCCTAAGTACAGATTAGAACAAGGGGAAGCTTCCATTTCTTACTCTTCTTGTTAAACAATTTGAATTAAGAAGCCTTGTTATTCTACCGTAATTCAAATTATATTCTGAGATCTACTAATAAATCTCATTTGATCTTCTATTATATTTTTCTGCATTTCTCATGCTTCTTTTCTTCAGCACTTGAATGCTTCCTAGAAGTGAATGGATCCAATGCCAACAATATAGTCATTTTAGCATTTTTCTGAAAACTCCCATGGAAATAATATGCTTAGTAATAACCCTAACTCTCAAATGACAGAATATCTGTAGGGGCATGAAAGTTGTTTCTTAAACCATTGTTTCATACTCTAAAACTTACTAAAATGATGCTAATACTATTCCTATCCTCAAAGCAATTTATTAATTGAATGGCACTGACCAGCAGAATAAAGTCTTTTTGCTGCCTTTAGATCTATTCTAGGAATTCTCTGACCTTCTGGAACATTAATAGAGGCTAAGAAACAAAATGGGAGAAAGTCCATGAATACTTTTGCAGCAGTAGCAATCTTATGTTCCGAACTGAATGAATTGAGGTTGACTCCAATTCATTCAACTGAATAAATTCATAAATATATCTACATAGTTTTCTTAATAACAATGTGTAAGTGATTTGGCATTGCTTGACTCTGGAATTTATTTAATTATTTATTTGAGGGGTTTTCCTAGTCTACTTTACAGAATTTTAGGAATTCTGTAATCCAGTTACTATCCAACCAAGTCTGATTCTGCTTATCATTCATTCATTCATTCATTCATTTATTCATTCATTCATTCATTCATCATTCATTCATTCCAAGCTGAATGTTAAAAAATCAATTAGAATCTCCATTTAACATCTTTATTCTGGAATGGAAACTTGATGGGGAAATTTGAAAGTTTTTATCCTTGACTTAATGTGATGATGATAACATTGAGAACATTTCAGAAGTAATTCAACTTTGAGATAATGTTTGCTAGTGAGACAATATTACTAGGCACACTCATTAGAGAAAAGGTCCTATTCTAACTTGGATCAGCAAGACTGTATTTATGTAAACCTGCTTAGGATCGCACTGTGATATTGCCAAAGGTTGACTATAGCTATGTGACAACTGTCAGGTCTTGTCACAGTTAATAATACAGTAAAAATATTTCATATTGTTTCTTTCAATATTCAGTTTTCAATATATATTTACAGACAACTATGCAATACTGAACAATAAGATTCTGGCTGGTAAATTCATTGAACAGAGTAACTTTCTGCTTATATCAGAGGTAGCATGGTCTCTCTCACTATATCTAATCTAAATATAATGCTGCTAATCTGAATCTGGGTCAGATAACAGGTGGATATGATTGGAGTCTTAAGTTATCTTTTTACTTTGATTGGAGTTTGAGATCATTAACATAGTGTATGGATTACTATCTTTTTGTTTATTTTTATTCATTCCATAATTATACTATGATTTGCTATGACCTATTCATTAAACAAGTAGATATTATTTTTCATCTCTACTGTCAGATGCCATTAGATGTACTGACTGCTACTGCATGCTGCTTGTCAAATATTATCAAAGATAATAACACTCAGGGACATGGTAGCTCAGTGGCTAAGACACTGAGCTTGTCAATCAAAAGGTCGGCATTTCAGCTGTTCGAATCCCTAGTGCCGTGTAACGGGGTGAGCTCCTGTTACTTGTCCCAGCTTCTGCCAACCTAGCAGTTCAAAAGCACATAAAAAATGCAAGTAGAAAAATAGGGACCACCTTTGGTGGGAAGGTAACAGTGTTCTGTGCACCTTTGGTGTTTAGTCATGCAGGCCATATGACTATGGAGATGTCTTCAGACAGCGCTGGCTCTTCAGCTTTGAGATAATGTTTGCTAGTGAGACAATATTACTAGGCACACTCATTAGAGAAAAGGTCCTATTCTAACTTGGATCAGCAAGACTGTATTTATGTAAACCTGCTTAGGATCGCACTGTGATATTGCCAAAGGTTGACTATAGCTATGTGACAACTGTCAGGTCTTGTCACAGTTAATAATACAGTAAAAATATTTCATATTGTTTCTTTCAATATTCAGTTTTCAATATATATTTACAGACAACTATGCAATACTGAACAATAAGATTCTGGCTGGTAAATTCATTGAACAGAGTAACTTTCTGCTTATATCAGAGGTAGCATGGTCTCTCTCACTATATCTAATCTAAATATAATGCTGCTAATCTGAATCTGGGTCAGATAACAGGTGGATATGATTGGAGTCTTAAGTTATCTTTTTACTTTGATTGGAGTTTGAGATCATTAACATAGTGTATGGATTACTATCTTTTTGTTTGTTTTTATTCATTCCATAATTATACTATGATTTGCTATGACCTATTCATTAAACAAGTAGATATTATTTTTCATCTCTACTGTCAGATGCCATTAGATGTACTGACTGCTACTGCATGCTGCTTGTCAAATATTATCAAAGATAATAACACTCAGGGACATGGTAGCTCAGTGGCTAAGACGCTGAGCTTGTCAATCGAAAGGTCGGCATTTCAGCTGTTCGAATCCCTAGTGCCGTGTAACGGGGTGAGCTCCTGTTACTTGTCCCAGCTTCTGCCAACCTAGCAGTTCAAAAGCACATAAAAAATGCAAGTAGAAAAATAGGGACCACCTTTGGTGGGAAGGTAACAGTTTTCTGTGCACCTTTGGTGTTTAGTCATGCAGGCCATATGACTATGGAGATGTCTTCAGACAGCGCTGGCTCTTCAGCTTTGAAACAGGGATGAACACCTTCCCCTAGAGTCAGGAACGACTAGCACATATGTGCAAGGGGAACCTTTACCTTTTCTTAAACACTCACCAATATTTGCATCTTCAATGTATATTCAGTATAAGAAACCACTGAGAATAGTTTTAAGACTGTTTAAACTTTTCTGCCAAACATGGTTTTTAATAAGATGGCATGTTTCTTATGGAACAACTATCTTTTGTGCAGCCAAAGTCAGTTTTTTGGATTTATGTACCACTCATCTCATATGGAGGTGACTCTGGGTGGCTTGCAACCATTATAACCAGAAATATTAAAAAAATATGACAATAATAACAGTAATCATAGTTATACTAAAACATTAGTATTACTACTATTGTAAAATCTTATATCCGGTTATCTGTCCAATCACCATGTGACCTTATGCCATTGAGTGTAAAACACAGTTACTTTTTAGAAGACCCTTCAGTTCGGGTAATAAAATAAATCCTTGTTTTGAGTGATAGCCTTAACTGTATCCTGAATGCAGGTGAAAGATCCAAAAACTAAATCTCTTTGTAGCTGAGAAATATGTGATTTTTTTAAACTTTGGATAATTTTTTGAACTTTTTTTAGCAACCAATCAAAAATCAGTGTTTGCATTTAGCTTGCAGCTGTCATGAAGAACTAGTCCAAAAATGATACAAAAGATGTCTCTTCACTGAATGAATTGATTGTTTATTAAACTTCACCATTTCAAGCTGTGCCATTTTCCTTTCCTTTCCTTTCCTTTCCTTTCCTGTCCTGTCCTGTCCTGTCCTGTCCTGTCCTGTCCTGTCCTGTCCTGTCCTGTCCTTTCTTTTCCTTTTCTTTAAATTCAGTAGTGAAAATGTTTTCCCAGCAGTATCTCATTCCTTTATGAAATATCCCACTGTTTTTAATCAGTCTAATTACTCCAGCCACAAAAGAGGATAATACTAAACTAATTTTACTTGCGAATATCATGTAATATTAATTATGCAAGTTGGTAATTTCCATATCATATGTCAGAATGTGAGGTATGAAGAAACAGTGATAGAAACAACAACTTTACAAAGGCTAGCTCAGTCTCTAGCTGCATTAAAAACCAGGGAGGTCAAACAACATAATGTGTTCTGTTTTTGTTTACCCTTCTCTTATTTTTTCTACATTTGTCTAGGTTCTTTTGCTGTTAGATTATTCATACAGCCTTCCATTCCTCAATCTGTCTATACCACAAAGCTGGCTATTTGACCATCTTCATTGCTGCAGACCTCAGAATGCAGAAAACAGAACAGGAATACATCTGCTTTTCCTGCTTCCTACCAGTGATCAATGCAAGAATGTCTATCAGCAGTTCACCCTCACCTCTTGTAGATTCGACCAACAAAAATTCCTCTCACTTCCACACACAAAAGGAATGAAAGACACTGTTAGAACCCTTGCTTCCCTTGTCCTGAATGGTTGCTGAAAAAAAATTGCAGCAGCAGGCGGATACATGGAAATAGTCTAAGCCTCTGCTGAAATTGAACTATGGTCAATTTTGCCACAGCTTGCTTCCCTAGGTTGCAGTGGTGAAGGAGTAGGGGTAATAGTGTTGGGGAACAGTTATGTGTACCTGCGAAGAACTGGAACAGACCAGATCAGTCTCAACTGAGTGATATGTGTTTGTTTGGTTGTGAAAAGTTATCTTGCATCTTTAAGGACCTGTGAATAAAATCCTAGATCAACTGAATCTCAAGAGTGAGTAATCATCAGTAGCAGAGGATTTTGGAGCTGATTCTGAAGTAGCAAAAAAGCCCTATGTGGAATTTCTCATGATCTACTTATTCTCTGTGTTCCCTAGCCTATTATTGGAACTGTTGCAGAGGACAGAACCAATAGGACTATGAAGGTGTATTGGTTAAATTAAAAACAAAACAAAATAGTTCCCTTCAACATAAAAGCAATGCACTTGTATTGTGTGCCTGCTTACACTTATTTACATTTGATTTCTAATTTCTGATTGACCTCATGGATAGGAACAACCAAAGGACTGGATGTAGTCCAGGGGGGTTGTAAAATGCCCATATTTGCTTTAGATCAATCAAGATATGTTATTTAATTAATTGTTTAATTTATTAAATTGATTTGCCATCCAGCTAGTTTTAAAGCAACTCTGGGCAGCTTACAGCATGTATTGTCTTGTATCTGAGTATGTAATGACATGACTTCTTCTGCCTCTACATAAAAATGTTTTTCAGCTAAAGGAGAGAGGGATGTAAATTTACTCAAAGTGTAAATTGTTTTGTTTTTCATGACAAAAGAATTTCTCAGCAGGATGACAAGAAGAATAGATTGTTCTAGTGGAGGATGAGATGTACTGTGGCTGATTACTGAGTATCTGTCACCGCAATATGAAAACCATATTTGCAGTGACTAGGTAGGTGCTGACAACTCAACTTGCCACTTAAGTATGAAATATCAGTTATGGTCCTCCAAATTACTGATTCTGCTGAATGATTTCTATTCTTAATACAAATTCTAGTAAAGAAATATACAAATGATTGCTAAAACGAGTTTGATTCTTTTAGGAACTGTGAACCCTTGCAGAGTTTAAACATCTCATTTTAAAACTCCTTAGGAAGTGTATTGTACAATTAGAAGAATGCTTCCTATCACAAGAGCAAATGTAAGGTTTTATGTCTCCAAGAATGAGTTCTCTGGGAATTCTTTCTTTACCCCCAATAATTTTTACTAGAGATTGATTAATCTTTTAATTTAACAGTTTCTCTTCAATTTATTGAATTCACATAGGTGCCATTGGTATTCTTGATTAATGGAGATTGACGTATATTTTTTCTTTTTCTTTGAAATTATTTTCTTTATTGCACAGCTGCTTAACAAATATGCCTGGAGCAGAAAGAATAGATTTACTGGGATGAGGTGTTCCCAAATATATTTAATGAAACATGAAAATTTGATATAATCAAATCCTCAAAATACATGAAAGAAGTGGTCTTGAATTAAGAAATGTTTGAAATCCATTGGCAGGGGTAACTGGGGCCTTGTATCGTGAAGTGAAACACTGGTTGAAGGGTTGAAGTTGCCTACTATTTTTACTTGGTTTCTAAACAGATTTATTAATTGAATTTATATTGCTGCCTATTCGGCCATGGCGAACAGATTAATGATATGAACATCTTTAAGTCTAATGATAGCAAGAGAGGTAAAACTGCCCACAGTTGTCTGTAAGATTGATAAACTTATGACCTAAATCAGTGCTTTTCAACCTTTTCTTCACCATGGACACCCTTTAAACACCTTTTGTGGCCACAGACCATGGCCACGGACCCCCAAGAAATAACTCAAGATTTAAATCCTAACAGTTCTTCAATCATTCACAGACCCACCATGATGACATCATCCCCCCCCACCCACCCCAGCACTGGCCTAAATAGAAGAGGATTCATGGAAACGATTGCTATATGGAAACTACATGGATTCAAAGACCTTCCTGCAGAGACAAACACAGTGGAGTTGCTTTCCTATGGTGGAAGATCAAAGAAGCAGGGGAATTCACTAACTGAGGCCCATTGTAGTCCAGACACAATGCTTGATTGGATTTATTGCTGGTGCCGAAAAATGTATTGAAACTCAGAGAGCTATTCCTTAAACTGATTTCATTTTCAGCTTGATTCAGCATGGGAGATAAATAGCTTAAAGCTGTTTTGTCATTTTTATACTGGTTTCTGAACTGATGAATGAAATGAATATTAGCCAATTAAATAAATTCGACAGAAGTGCCACTTATTAGAATGGGAGGAAGACATAGTATTGCTGATATTTGTTATTAGAGTGGTCTAGATGAATGTCATCATATGAAAAGTCAAACTAGACCATAGAGAAAACAAACAAACAAACAACAACAACAACAGCAAAACCTTCTGGGAAGGCTTGTGCAGAAGCTCTTAATACAGAAGGTAATTTTGGCAAAGGAAAGCTTTCAAACTTGCCGTTGAACTAATATGGCAATATTTTCTGACAAAACATCATACGAGGCTACCAAATTATATCAGTGACTTAATGCCTGAACAAATGTCCAGTCTAGTTTCCAAAGAAATATTTTGAGTCAAAGTTTCACTGCTCAGCATCTAAAATTCAAGACACATTAGTTTCCTCAATGTGCTATGAGGGATAATAGCCACATAATTATTACTTTTTCTCCCAAGAATAAAATTCATTTCATATTCTGTACATTCTTGAGTGACTTTCTAGCAGTTAATTAGTAGGCCAGATGTAATTAGTACATCTCATTAGTGTTGGCATTGCCTAAAGAAGAAAAATCATTTTGGGCAGGTTTCCCATTCCACCACAGCACTCAATAGCTGAAGTCTATAGTTCCTTAAAGATATAAAATAACCAAGAAACATCTTTTAGTTCTGAATAAATGAAGCAAAAGTGCAATCAATATTAGCCCTAAGTGATAGTAATGATGTGCTAACACTTCCTAAGGGCTCTAAGCACCATGGGAAAGAGGTAATTCTTCTTTCTAAAGGTGCTCCAATGTTAGAAGACATAACCTCTATCATTTAAGAACAATGTCACAAGATCAAGTTTGGAGAAGACAAAAATTGTGCAAATTATTCTCAGTTAAATCATATTGCCTACATTATAGGCATTTGAATGCCTAACCAAAGGCTTTCAGGTTTCACATTGGCAGTAAACAAGTGGTTGCCCTTTTCTGAAAACACATGAAGCGAGACACTGATGGAAGACTATCATCTCCTGTTGAATTGCATAGTCTTTTAACATTTGTTGTTATGAAAAATTCAGACCAAATTCAGACCAAATTCAGCTAAAAGGCTCCCCTTGAAGAGCACCCGGAGGCTCCAGTTAGTCCAGAATGCGGCCGCGCGGGTGATAGAGGGAGCACCGCGTTGCTCCCATATAACACCTATCCTGCGCGGCCTGCACTGGCTACCGGTAGTCTTTCGGGTGCAATTCAAGATCTTGGTTACCACCTTTAAAGCGCTCCATGGCTTAGGACCGAGATACCTTCGAGACCGCCTTCTGCCGCTGATTGCCTCCCAACGACCTGTGCGCTCCCACAGAGTGGGCCTCCTCAGGGTGCCGTCGACCAAACAATGTAGGTTGACAGCCCCCAGGGGGGAGGGCCTTCTCTGTGGCGGCACCAGCTCTGTGGAACGAGCTTCCTCCAGGATTACGACAACTACCCGACCTCCGGACCTTCAGACATGAACTGAAGACTCTATTGTTTCAGCATGCAGGACTAGCCTAAGATAAAAGGTTTTAGCATATTTTAATGGGGTTTTTATAGGTTTTTACTGTTTTAGTGACCAGGCCATGATAATATTTAGTTTTAACTGGGTTTTAATGTTTATTTATTATACTGTTTTAATATGCCTGTGAACCGCCCTGAGTCCTACGGGAGATGGTGTGGTATATAAGTTTGATTAATAAAATAATAATAATAATAAATAATAAATAGACCAAGCAAATGGAAATGTTTTGGTCCTCTGGAGGTGCCATTACACATACAGATGGTGCTAAACAAACAAACAGACGTGTGCTAGAGATATCCCCACATTTCCAATTTTGGGTTGTATGTCTTAATGATGCAACAGGTAAACAGGTGATGGATTTAAAAAAAAAACTTTATAGATTTACACATGGGGGAAAATAAGACTGTGAGTTGCTATAGTGAAATGGAGGCAGGAAATAGAAAGAAAATTTACTTCGATGAAAAAGAAATGAAATCTGTGGAAAACTCGGGCTGAGACAGAAACAATTTCTTAAAGAATATCCATAGTCAAAGAATGACTGGGCAGCTAAAAGAAAATAATTCTTTGGATTGGTTTCTTCCAGAATGGAAAACAGACAAAAGTGTATGGATGATGAACTCTTGCAACTCTTTCAAAAGATGTAATACTGAGCTGCAATCTGAAGCAGGAGATTGATACAGAGGAAAAAAATTTCTTAATGAGTTTTCACCACACCATTTTTTTGGGTGGGTGGGTGGGTTGAAATACACCTAGCCACATTTTCTACCACTGGGAAAAATAGGCAGTATGAGGTCTTCAATTTCACTATCAATATATGTGCGGTATACAAAAAGGTGGAAATATCACAGATCTATACCGTGTTTCCCCGAAAAAAAGACCCTGTCTTATATTTTTTGAACCCTGAAATAAGCACTAGGCTTTATTGCCATACACTCAAAAGCCCGATTGGGCTTATTATCAGGGGATGTCTTATTTTGGGGGAAACAGGGTAGGAAAATAGATAAGAATGAGAACAGGTCTGAGCACAAGAGAAGCAGAAACTTCTGTGCTGAAATAGGCATGAGCAGCAAAGAGGAGTTACATCTGAGAAATTGTAAATGGACTAGGTTGCACCAAGTCACATTTGTTTAATTTTAGTCCGCATATGTGTACTCAGCTATTGCGATTTATAAACTAAGATTTATGATTTAGCATGTTGTGTGAACCCAGCCAAACAATTATGATTCAACAAATTATATTGTGCAATGTGCTATCCCAGCTGCTGACTTAGAGGCAAACAGATCTGGAGCATTGTGCTGACATATGGCCAGTTGTTCCACTTGTATGTCATAGCCAAGCCCTACTGAGATTAGTTTAGGCATTATTTAAGCTTAGTTTTCATAAAAAGTAGATGTCAACCTATGTCTGAGCAGTAGCACTTTATGCTTCAAGGTGCTTTTATCATCAGTGAATAGACACAATCAATAACAACATTCTTTACATGGAGAAAATAGATGTCAGGGTGTTGTGTCTTGCCCGCCCTCAGAGCAGCCGGGGCCTTCTTACCTGCTCCCGAACACTGAGGAATGTATGCCTCCCGGCCCAAGTCCTGGCTCCATGCCCACACAAACTGCAGAAGAAGGAGCATCTCCCGGCCCCAGCCCTGACTCCATGCCCAGGCAAACGGAGCAGCTAGACCCCTCCCCCTCCTCCACAGCATGTGAGCCTGAGGAGGGTTTATTCCCAACAGCTGCTGATTGGTGTGACCCTCGCATCAGAAGGCTGGATAGGCAGAGGCAACAGAAGGAAGGGAGGGGCAGGCCTTATTGAGTGCTGAGTCATGGAGCCACACCCCATGGCCTATATAAAGGATCTGCTTTCTGGCAGTCTCTGAGTCAGGCAAAAGTCGAACTTATCTTGCTGAAGTCACTTACTGGTCTCCTGCCTGCTCTGAGGACTTTGCTAGGACTTTGGGCAGAGCTGCAGAGGCAAGCCTGATTCGGATTTCCCTGACCCGGCCGTCAGCGGAGGAGTGGGACACAACACAGGGAGAAAGATTAATGCAGGGCTGATTTTAACATGCTAGTTTTGTTTTTGCTGTTTATGTAGGTGTAAACTATGTTAGTCAGAATTATACCTAAATACTGAGGTATTTCAATCTAGCCCCAAATTTATCATTTGCGAAAATCCATTTAAATGTGACTATGATAAAAACCATATCTTTGGCCAATGGGAAGCTGAAGAATGGTGACATATATAATGCATTTGTGTAATATGGATATAGTCCATTAAGCCAAAGAAAAAATAAATAACCACAACAGAAACCTACTGTATAACAAATGCTACAGCAAGGACTGTCCACTGTCCACTAACTCTTTCCTCCTTCAAATAATATTCTGTATCATTCCACTGTTCTACTCCCTCTTCCAACAGTCAATTTGTGTCCAAAGATCAGAAGCAGTCTTCAAAGATTATACTGGGGTCCCTCAGTTTGCTTCCTTGACTTTTGGGCAGTCTTTAGGGATGGGTAGGAACTTTGGCACTTGGTAAGCACATTGTAGGTGCTTTCACAAGATGGATGCCATAGAGAGGGAGCACAGACACATGCATAGAATGGCTGTCATGTAGATGTTCTTGGCCACCTGCTTACCAGAATATAAACTAGTGGGGATGTTCAGTAACATCTATGGAGCAGGGGAGGGGTTAAAAGTGTCAAGACAATGATCACAGCATTGTGACTGAAATCTCATCTCTGTTGTACATTCTGATAGCAATGCCATGCCTACCATTTTGCAGGTTTTCACATACCCACCTCCTGATCCTCTATGGGGATGCATCCTGCCACTGATACGCTGTCATGTCCCAATTTATGTTTGTCCTCCCCCCTCTTGAGTTCCCTTCCAAACAATGGCAGAGCTAAGGCCACCTATCATTTTTATTTTCTATGAATATTGATGGAATACACATTGTGTAAGTGGAGTCTGAAAGTGTTATTGTAAATCAAGATGGCTGATGCTTTGCTTTGCAGCATGCCTGGTTTCTGGTTATTCTTATGATGATTTGAAAGATTTTTTTTAAAAAAAAAGAAAAAGAAGTTTCAGAGATTTTGCAACCAGGAAAATGTCTGCAGGCATACTGGTGCCCACAGACAATATGCTTGTAATTTAAACCATAATTCTGATTGCTACATCACAAACTACATTTTAAGGAACTACCTAAATGTTTCATGTGGATATTTATAAATATTATATGTGAAAATGAAAAATGTCTGCTTGAAAACAACACATGATATCTGCAGCATTACAAATCCAAAAACTTTCTTCAGACAGAATTCCCACATTGTGCAAAACCATAATGTGATTTTGTTAAGCATGAAGTATGTTGCATGAACTCTGCTATTGGTTTGTGGCTTAGCACTGTCAATCCATAGATTCTGACTTGGTCAACAAGCCATTCTTAAAACAAGTTAGGGATTACTGTGAAAGTGTAGTGGAATTTCCAGTTAGAGTGGAGGGAAGAATGAAGAGACTGGCAAGCTTAAGAGTTTTTTGTATAGCAGGAAACGACACAGAACAGATCTCTCCCAAATTCCTGAAATTCTTACCTGGCTGTTCCCAAGAGAATGCAGCCAGTCTGACAGGATTCTTGTAAATAGGCAAGCTCATGGTGTCCTCCTGTTCCTTGTGTGTGACATTAGTGAACCCTATCTCTGTTTGCAGGAAATGACCTGATAGCTGAGATGCCTGGGGATTAAAACGAAAAGGTGGTGTCTGCAATTATGGAAAGCTTCACCTTATTTTTTACGTATATGTGACACATTACCCGACCGAAAAACCAGGTGGGGCTTTGATTGCATAGTTATAGCTGCCTTCTTAGCTTTTTAAAAAAACCCTTCCCACTTTCTCCTTCCGCAGATGCCTGTGCATGAAAATGCATATACGGTAATAGTTTCCAATTGGTACAAATCAATAAACATTTCTTTAATTTAATGTTATGCCAATTTTAAAAAGCACATAGTTTGAAATGAAATATTCCAATTCCCAAAGAGAAAAAAAGGAAAGACGGTATGTAAAACTAGCTTAATTGACTGAAGAAACAGGGTAGATCATTTTGGTTTAGACCAGTGGTAGTCAACCTGGTCCCTACCGCCCACTAGTGAGTGTTCCAGCTTTCATGGTGGGCGGTAGGGGTTTTGTCCGATACTGAAGCACTTTCCTTTTTTTTTTATTTAATTGACTTTTTAAAAAATTTTCATAGCATTATTTAAAAACATTTTCATTAGGTTTTCATAAAATTCCCAGTGACAATTTAAATTTCTGAAAATATACTATTTGTATTACCCGCACATAAGTTTAGTTCACATTACCTAAGTGAAACTAAATGGCGCTATAGTGCAACCGCAAACAAAAGAGCTTCGTCTCAGAATAGCTCGCGCATCTCCCCCCACAAACACCCAGTTGTAACAGACAAGCAGAGCTGGTAGACGCCCCCTCTCCAAACCCAATCCACAATGCATGAGAGGCATGCGCAGACGATGATACATGGCTCATTAATGTGGAACTGGTGGGTGGTTAGAAAATTTTACTACTAACAGAGATACAAAAGAGAGCGGTAGGTATAAAAAGGTTGACTACCCCTGGTTTAGACAATTTTTCATCACAAGTTTATGGAAGAGATTTATGTGTAGCATACACTGGTGTGTAAAATAAAATTTAAGAGGACATTTTTGAAAGATACTCCAGACCCCCACATCAAGTAAATCTGTGAACAAAACTGTCAAATCTGAAAACCATTAAAAAAAATGAAGACACATGTTAGACATGTGTAGTGTACTTCATAAGATAATAAATAATAAATAATAATAAAGGATGTTTTCACTGCATACTGTAAATAAAAATATATGCTTGCAGTTTTAAAAACAAAAAACAAAATGTCAAAAATCCCAGGTGCATGGAAATTTTAGCGGGACAAGCACAGAAGGGACAGCTTGGGAAATGTAAAACACATGCTATAAAAGACAAAAGACAAAAAGTGTTTTTTTAAAATAGAAATGGCAGGTTAATCCTCTTCCTATCTGATGCAGAAAATCCAAAGAATAAATAAATAGATTACTTTGAGTCAATAAAATTCAGTCACATCTTCTGTGCTGGCCAGAGAAAGAATATTCTTTTTCTCTTTTGTATGACATCCTGTCAGATACCTGAAGAGAGCTGCTTGCCTTAGTCTTCTTTTTTCCACATTAAACAGAATTTTTTCTTAGCTCTCATGTGAACCACTTTCAGTCTGATTGACTAGATTTTGGCTTAATGTGATATGTGAAACCAAATTGTCATTTAAAATGTGAACAATGGTTGATTGTTGAGAACAATGTATAATGTAGCACAATATGACTTGTTGTACTATGTAGTACTAGATGCTTTGAATAAAATAAACCATGGCTTAACAATGTTTCAATCCACCCAACAATCAGAAAACTTTTGATTGATTAATGTTGCTATATAAATGTTTTAAAGAAAGAAAGAAATCAAACTTATTTTGAAACTGTATCACACTGCCAATTATATATTTATTGTAAAATGTTGCCAGTACAATAATCTTTCAGTCTGTATTTGTACATTTGATTACCTAGAATATATAATTCTTTAACTCATACAGTAGTTAAATCAGGATAGATACTAATACCATCAGGTGGAAATTAAGATACCAGTAGTTTAAAAACCTTAGGTTTACCTTGAAGGCATTAAGTAGGAAATCACAGCAGACACCTCTAAAAACTAGGATTAATATTAAACTACCATAATAAAATCCAGTCATTTAGCTACCTTTAGCTGTTGTGTTAATCAAAATATTATGGATTACTTTTACTTCAATCCACGTTTGTAGCCCCTGTCCAGAATTGCAAAATTAGAGTACTCTGTAACTCTAAAAAACATAATCCATAGAGAAAAAATCAAATCAGATAAATCATGAGGCATTCTAAAGGTCTATTTAAGCTCACATTCTGCTTCTCTAGAAAGTCTATGGAAAAGATATGGATGTAAAAGGTTCATTGTTATTTCCCAAGACCTGGTATTTAATGCAGAGCCACCATCACCATTTATATATTTATTTGTTATATTAAAATGCCAACTTCCTCCAGGCCCTCACGATAACAGACAATTATACTGACAACACCCTTCTTTACTTTCCTCAGATGAACCCTGTGTGATAGATTAACTTGATTTGCCTTAAATAAAGTTGCCTTATTCCCTTTAGAAGAACCATGACTGGAAGTTGCAAAAATTATAATCAGCTATAAAGATAAATGTTTATATGTTATAAAAACAAGAAAAGCCATTGCAAAAGTTCAGGTACTGAACCTTCAAATTCTCCCATCTCTCTACAGAAGTTTGACATGTCACTCTTCTTAGCTGTCTATCAAAACTCTTTCTATAGTTGTTGAGAATTGTTCCCTGAATATCAAAACATATCATTCTCTCTAACTAGAAGCTTGCTGGCAGCCACAGAGCCCATAGGAGTTACTTGTTATTGATTTTGCCAGGTTTATAGTATGTCTAGATTCAGACGGAAATCAAACTGTAATGACTCCCAGTTGTCTACATGTTATTGATGAGTTCAGCTTAAATTATTATCAAAGATATGTTTCTTTTCTAGGCTACCCAAAGAATTAATATCTGATCATCTACCTGGATTAATATCTCAAGATTTCAATAACTTTGTGCAGGGTAATAAAGTTTAAGGATTATCTGTTTCTATCCCCACTTCCTTCTATTTCTGTTCCAATAGGTAAGCCGACTGCTTTGTTCAAAGTTTTAAAACTGCCATGAAAAACTGTGAAGGGAGATACATTATCCTTAAATCAGAAAACAACTTCTTTCCTTCTTTCTGTCTTATCAAACAGGGCCACATACTAGAGGAAGAACGTGGATTGAACAGGTAATGAACCAACATTTATGTGCACAACTGCAGGCTAGGGGACCCAAATCAGATAAAAGGATAGCAAAATATAAAATAAACCTAACACTTCTGCGGAAGCAGGCAAGATAGGTAGGAAATGAAAGCCTTGGTAATGGTTTCTTTCTGTAAGGCAGAAAAACTCATTGTTGATTGTAAAACTAATTAGGACTCTAACTGCATGCTTGTGGAGCTTCATTATAAATAAGAACATTTTTGATATTAACCTAACCAGACAGTAAAGATTGCCCCATCCTGCTCCCACAATAGGTAGATAGGTATATTTAATTGATTATCTCTCATTCTCTCTCTGTGTGTGTCTCCCTCCCTCCCTCTCCCCTTTCTCTCTCTCTCTGTCTCTCTATTCACCTATAATCACCTAGTGGCATATCTATCTATCTATCTATCTATCTATCTATCTATCTATCTATCTATCTATCTATCTATCATCTATCTATCTATCTCAGGGTGTGTACATATACACACACATGCACAACACACACACACCAGCATATATATCAGCAGTGGGTTGCCCCTGGTTCGGACCAGTTCACAAGAACCCACCAGCCTGGACGTCATCAAATGCGATCTGTGGTGAATATTGGAAGATGGAAAGTTGTTTTGGTATTGATTGATGAAGGTTGGATATTAAAAACTATGTACTTTATTGAAGAACAAACACCAACTCAATCGGAAATTTCTGAGAACTCTAGGAGTGGAATGGTCTGATATATAATGGATTGGAAGAAATGTATTTTCTTTGTTTCTGGAAGGGGAGTTGAGGTTTTAAGGAGTGACTATGGATTATGATTTGTGTTATATTTTAATTTTTGACTGTTAGTTTTATATCCTGTATTCGGTTCTGGGAAGTCCCGGGGGTGGGGAGGAGGGAAGGGAGGGAGGGGGAGGAGGGTAGAAAATGGATTGATGGTTAATATAGAGATGATTGAAGATGTATAATTAATGTAAGATCGGAGCTGCCTGGCTACCATTTCAGAATGATGAAAGGAAGGAAGTAGAAGAGAGAAGGAGGTAGGAAAGAGAAGAGGAGGAAGAGGAAAGGAAGGAAGAGAGATAGAAGAGGGAGAAGAAAGGAGCAGGGAGGAAGGAGGAGAGGATGTAGATAAGAGAAGGGGAGGATGGTCATGGAAAGTAGAAGAAGGTAGAGAAGGGAAGAGAGTTAAAGGAAGGGGGTGGTGACCGGGCAGGTCCGATTAATTGTATATGATGGTACACTAAATATGTTATTGGATATGAATGTTAAAATAAAACTTTTTTATAAAAAAAAATGTGATCTGTGCATGCGCAGAAGTGCGTGCGTGCATGCGCGCTCCCATTGCAAACTGGTAGCGAAGGTAATTAGAACCTACCTCTGATATATATATATATATATTATAGGCCACTAGGTGATTCCTCTTCTCTTTTGCACCATTAAAGAAATCATTTGGTAGATGGAGATGATGTATGCAGAGAAGTAGTCTTTATTGAAGAGAGTGAATCGAATCCTTTTCAGCTTTTTGCAAAATGGGTATCATCACACTAGAATTTCATCTGATAATGGTTAAGGAAAAGCCATATAGCATAGCAGAAGGGTAAGGCTGGCTTGGATTGAAATTTAGGATTTCAGCCTAAATTTAATGCATCCACATGATACCTCTCAAAAATCTTAGTTTTACTCAATCTATTAAATAGTAGTGATATTGGATGCAAGAGAGGACTATGCATTACTGTTTGCTCCATGCCATAAAGTTGATTGGTGTTATGACTCTTTAATGAGGTTGCTCTGGAAGGTGGCCTTGGGATCAAGATTGAGCTCCTTTGTTGCCATAGATCCCAAGTGTATTAAAAATAAATCATCAAGTATTGCTTTATCGGGGTAGAGCTTGCATTACTATGGGTAATCTCCACAGCATGCGAGAGAGCAGCATTCTGTTTACAGAGCTCCCAGTCTGGCAGCCTCCGCTGAAGATTAAATTCTGCTAAAAATAATTCAGCTACTGTACAAAAATGACTTTTAAGTGAAACTATAATGGGGGAAGGAGTGCTAGCAAAATGAAAAAAAAAACAGCTCTTTTCATCCATCTTCATTCACTCTGTGTATTCCTCTGATGACTGCTATTGTCAGCATGGAATCTCATTGGCCTTCATGTGCTGGGAGATAATATAAGCTTGACATGTTTGGCCTCTCCTGATGATAGACTGATCTATTCCATTTCTTTCCTAGATAAAATGAATACTCTGTTTCAGAACCTTTGTTGGTGGATCCCTCTGGTACAGTGAATTCACAATTTAACTTAACCCCCCCCCTACAGATCCCACATGATTGCTATATCACATTCATTGCTAACAGGTAGTTCATCTTTTGCAGATTACCAAAGAAGAATAAACTCCTTTTTTTCCAATGAATGTCCCCCAACTTGGTATATTTTCAAATGTGTTAACATTATAACTCCCAAAATGTCTACCCCTACTATCCCAATATTACAAAATGGAAAATTGAATCAGTGGATGCAGGTGGGACCAACAGACTACGCTGCAATTTAAGAAGGTCTCTTCTCAAATCTTCCCCAAAGAATTCAAAATCGAGACAAATTTTGAAGTATTGCTTCCTGAGAGTTTAGAAGAGCATTTTTTAAACTTTTGTTTTCGACCATGGTTGTTAGCAATAGTGCATCTTGCCCTCAACAATTTGGGTCCTCATGTTACCCACCTTGGAAGGATGGAAGGCTGAGTCAACCTTGAGCCTGGTGAGATTTGAACTGCCAAATTGCAGACAGTCAGCAGAAGTAGTCTGCAGTACTGCACTCTAACCACTGCGCCACCGTGGCTCTATAAATTCCATATCTTAATATGTCTGATTCCAGCACTGGCATTAGACAGCCCCTGATAATATTTTGGCTTCATTATCTATTGGAGCATAAGGATCAGGGTCAGGTAGTTCATGTGCTACATGCATATATGCTGATTGACAGAATATATGCAGAGAGAACCAGATTCTCAAAAACAAGGTTGTGTTTTTCTGCAAGAGTTTTATCTTATAATAGAAGTCTAAGAATTGATTTATATTTTACTTACTGCTGGAATATCAAATTTTAAAGAGAAGGTTGTGCAGCATAGCTGTCTATAGGAGGGATGGGTAAGTCAAGCATGAAGATTACAAACATGTGATTGAAATGCTGCTTCTTTTTACAGAATTTACACCTGCTTGCTAGGATAAAAACTAGTGGAGACGTTCAGGATATCTGCAAAGAGGTCAGATATGCAAGATGGTAGGTACACCATTGAGATTAAAACCCCACAAAGCATTGCAGCTGAGTGTTCGGTTTGTGAAGTGTTTGGATTGTGTTTTTCTTTGAGTACTTTTATTCTTTGATCTGAATTGGCATGCCGAGGGACACACCTCTCAAAATATATTCACATTAATTCATTCATCATTTAGCTGTCCATTTTTCATCTGGCTAATGTATTCAACTGTTTTCTTTCTGGGAGGATTCTACAAAGCACTTTATAGTTTCCCTAAACACTTTAGTTCTCTGCAGTTGCTTATTGAGTGGAACAAATTTTGTTTAGCCAATTATCCCAACAGGTATGAATTTATTCTTCATATCTCACACAGGTTTTCCTGAATTTTCCTCCACTCTATGAATTATTCCTGATCTAGAATTGATGGCTGACCAAAACAACAGCATGTCATTGTTAATAACATGTATTGGCAACCCAATACAATTCCTGAGACTTACCAAAAATATCTTTGAAGGAGGAGTCAGCCCTCAAATAACGCTGTGCAATTCTTGATAGGAGTGCTTTCTATAGCATGTCTATTTTTCTTCAGTAAATGAAAACAATGTTTTCCTTTTATCCCAAATATATTGTTAAGAGAAATGTTAGTTAATAGTTTGGGACCAGTTGTTTGAGGTTCCTCCAAAATAAAAACTAAACCATCTGCAAAGGCTTGTAACTTTATATTTATTTATTTATTTATTTATTTATTTATTTATTTATTTATTTATTTATTTATTTATTTATTTATTTATTTATTTATTTATTTATTTATTTATTTATTGTCACACAGTATATATAAGCATAAGCATGAAATAGCTATACAATATATAAGCATATTATATTATTATTATTATTATTATTATTATTATTAATTATTTAAGTATGAGTATTTAATGACTATATTAATTGAATATAACGAAAGGAAACATTAGGACAGGAACAGTAGGCACGTTTGTGCTCTTATGCACGCCCCTTACAGACTCTTAGGAATGGGGTGAGGTCAATAGTAGACAGTTTTTGGTTGAAGCTTTGGGGATTTTGGGAAGAGACCACAGAGTCAGGTAGTGTATTCCAAGCATTAACAACTCTGCTACTGAAGTCATATTTTCTGCAATCAAGATTGGAGCAGTTAACATTAAGCTTAAATCTATTGTGTGCTTGTGTATTGTTGAAATTGAAGCTGAAGTAGTCTTTGACAGGAAGGACATTGTAATAGATGATTCTATGAGTTAAACTCAGGTCCTGTCGAAGGCGGCGTAGTTCTAAATTTTCTAAACCCAGGATTTCAAGTCTGGTGGCATAAGATATTTTGTTGTATTCAGAGGAGTGGAGAACTCTTCTTGTAAAATATTTCTGGACACGTTCAATTGTGTCCAGAAATATTTATTTCTGGATACAATATTGAGAAATATTTAAAAGAAAAACTTATATTTTTCTTTTTTAAATTTTCATTCCTTTTATTTCTTCATTTCATCTTATATTTCTATTTAATACTTCTAGTGTTAACACAAATAACAATGGAGACAACGGGCATCCTTGCCTTGTTCCTTTCATTATGGTGACTTTTTCTGTCATCTTTCCATTCATCATTATCTTTGCCAATTGTTGTAAATTGTTTTTATCATATTTATAAATCTCTCCCCAAAATCCATCATCTGTAATTGCTTTATCATAATTTGCCAATTCACATTGTCAAACGCTTTCTGTGCATCTAGAAATATCATTGCTATTTGTTTTTCTGAATGTACTTCATAGTATTCCAAGGTATTCAAAATTGTCCTCATATTATCTCTAATTTGTCTTTTAGGTAAAAAACCATTTTGGTCCATATGAATAAATTCATTTAATAACCTTTTTAGTCTATTCGTATTATTGAAGCAAAAATCTTATAGTCTACATTCAACAATGAGATCTGTCTATAGTTTTTAACTTGTTGCAAATCAGTATCTTCTTTAGGTATAAGTGTAACATACGCCTCCATCCATGAATTTGGAATCTTTGCTTTCACTAAAAGTTCATTAAATAATTACATTGCTTAACACATCTTGTACTGATTTATATAATTCTGCTGGTAGTCCATCTGGGCCAGTGTTTTCCCTTTTTTTTTGGTTTTTGATCGCTTCTGTTAGTTCCATCATCATTATTTTTTCTTCTAGTGCTTCCTTATATTGTTCAGGTATTTCAGGCAGGTCTGATTTTTCTAAAAATTGTTTTATCTTCCCATCAGGTATCATCTCTTGATTATATAGTCTCTCATAGTAGTTTTGAATTCATTTTTTCTTTTCTTCATTTCTATAACATATAATTCCTTTTTCATTTTGTAGCTGGTTGATTAATTTTCTCTCCTTTTCTTTTTTTCATTTTATATGCCAATCATCTACCTGGTTTATTTGCATTTTCAAAAAAGTTCTGTTTAGCTGCCCTTAGTTTGCATGCCAAAAATTCTTGTTCAATTAAGTTTATTTCATGTTTTTTCAATTCCATTTGCTTTTTAACTTTGTTATTTTGTGTACCCTTTTGATATTCCTTTTCTAACCTCTTATACTCCTCTTCCAATTTCTTCTGTGCTTGTCTTTTCTTTTTATTCTTTTTTCCCAAATATGTTATTGCCAGGCCTCTAATATATGCTTTCATTGTATCCCAGACATTCTGAAGTGATGTATTCTCCTTTTTATTTATTTTGAAGAAAAACTCCAGCTCTTTTTCCATAAATTGTTGAAATTTTTTTTCATTTAAAATTGTTTGGTTCAGAGTCTATCTAGGCTTTTTCTTTTGTCCTTTCCATGTTATTATAATTGGATTATGATCCACCCAAATGTTTGTTTCAATGTTTATTTCTTGTACATTGTGTATTAAATCTGTTGACATCCATATCATGTCTATCCTAGACCATGACATGTGCCTATTAGAATAAAAAGTATATTGTTTTTCCTTCAAATGTCTTTCTCCATACACCTTGTATACTTAATTCCTTTATAATTGTGAAGAAAGTCTTCGGAAGTGTTTTTCTGGGTTTCTTATTTACTTTCATCATTTTATAATCCAAATCAGCATTTATTACAGCATTAAAGTCACCCATTATACATATCTTTTCATATGCCAATTCTAATATTTTTCTGCGTAAGAATCCCATAGAAATCTTCTTGTTTATCATTTGGTGTGTATAACTCTACTAAGAGTATTTGTTTAAAGTTCATCCTTACTTCCACCATTAAAATCCTCCCTTCTTCATCCAAAAATATAAGCTTAGGGTCTAATTTTTCTTTAATGTATAATGCTATTCCTCTTTTGCTTTGTTGTATCAATGAGGTAAATAAGACTCCTAATTTTGAATATTCTAATAATTTTGTTGTTGTTTTCTAATATGAACTTCTTGTAAATATATAATGTCCATCTTTAATCTATTTAGTTTGTTTAAGAATCTGTTCCTTTTTATTGCCAAATTCAATCCATTTACATTTATTGATGTAGCTTTTATTTCTTCTTCCATAATTTATTTATTACTAATTTTCACTTTTATTGCTCTTGTCTCTCTTTGTTCTTTTGCATCTTTTGATCTTGCTCCCTCTCTTATTGCTCTTTCTTCCTGTTCTTTTATCCTTTCTTCTTTCTCTTTTACAGTTTCCTCTTGGTATCCAGTCTCTCTTGCTTCTCCCAATTTTCCATCATCTAATGGTCCCAAAAATTGCTCATAAAATAATTTTGCTTTTTCAATAGAATCTAATCTGTGTCTTTGTTCTTGCCGTGTCACCAGCATTTCTTCTGGTATTTGCCACCTAAAACTCACTCCTTTTGTAATTAAAGGTTTTGTTAGGAAATTATATTATTTCCTTAAGTCTCTAACTCTTCTGGGTATTTGTCTCAACACTATATCTCTTTATCTTTATATTTCCTTCAGTGTTTCTTGTTATTTGTAGTATCTCTGTTTTTATCGCTTTCTTTGTGAATCTTACATGAACTTATCTCGGTAATTTATTTCTCATTGCGTATCTTGTGTGTTCTCTAAATACCTCATCGATCTGATTTAATATCTTCTCCTTAGGTTCTTCCATCACTTCTGTCAACATATCTGCCATCATATCTGGTAAGTTTTCTCCTTTCTTTTCCTCTATATTTTGAAATCTTAGGCAATAATCGGAACGATCCATCTCGCAGGAAAAATTGTTCTCTCTTGATTTTTATCCACTGATGTCAATTTTTCCTCTAGTTCTTCCACTCTCTTTTCTGTCAAATCTGCTTTTTCCTCTACTTTTTGAATTCTTTCTTCATTTTCCCCAATCATCTCCTTCACTTCTTTTAAGTCCTCTTTCAAATCGTCATGAAGTGTCTGTATGAGATTTATTAATCCATCATTTCTGATGTTTTTTGTGTTTCTGTCATAGAGGGGCTTGCTGCTGAATGCAGATGTGCTGTAAATTTCTTCATCTCTTAAAGTTGTATGCACCCAATTTGTAATCCGCTTATAGTTTCTATTTATAATCCAAATATCTAATTCACCCCGTTGGATGGACTAGAATAGATACAAAAGTAATAAAAAAATATAAAGAAGAGAAAAGGAAAATCCAATCAGCCCCCCCAAAAAATGAATGCCCCAAAATACTATCAATCAAAAAGAAAAACAAAAATAGAAAAGATCCTGAAGAAAAGATAAAAAACAAAAAGCAAAAACTAAATGCACCATAAAAAATAAAAAATAATGAATAGTTATCCTTCTTCAAGCTCCGTTTGCCTTAATCCAAATTCTCTTGTTTTAAAGATCTTATCCATACTTTGTTCCCACCAACAAATAGTAAACAAAAGAGAGGCAAAAAAGGAAAAAAGTTAAAAATACCAATTCCAAAACCAATACTTCCAAGACTTAAGCAAGCAAATAAAAAGGAAAAAAATAAAAATAAAAATAAAAGTTCAAAAAGTAAAAACAAAGTCAGCACTCCAATCTCTTTTCTTTGACTCTTGAACGTCTGCTTTTTATTGGTCCAGCCAGTTTTGTCAATGTCAACTTTTTTTTTTAAATTTGAATTTATATCCCGCCCTTCTCCGAAGACTCAGGGCGGCTTACACTGTGTTAAGCAATAGTTTTCATCCATTTGTATATTATATACAAAGTCAACTTTATTGACCCCAACAATCTGGGTCCTCATTTTACCTACCTTATAAAGGATGGAAGGCTGAGTCAACCTTGGGCCTGGTGGGACTTGAACTTGCAGTAATTGCAAGCAGCTGTGTTAATAACAGACGGACTTAGTCTGATGAGCCACCATTTAAATCTTCTATCCAATTCAAAGTCTTTTCTTTTCTGCCACAGGATGGCACTGCAATAAATTTCATTCCACCAAACTAAACAGTTTCAAACTTCAATTCTTTTAAGCCATTTCTATTCACTTCAAATTCATTTATAATCATGCCATCTTTCTCAAAATACTCAATCACTTTTCTATCTCTTCTTAATTTCAGATCCGCTCTTTTAAATCAATTCCAAATCACGTTTTTTATAGTTCATTCAAAAAAAACCATACACACCCATTCTCCCTCCTCGCTTTAAGCCACTTTTCCTCTCTATATATTGATTTCAAGTGGGTTTGAAAAGAAACTTTTATCAATAAAGTCAGGTTCTCACGCAGATGATACACTCTGTCGTTGCTTTCTCCGCTCCGTTGTGACCGCCCCAGCTTCTTAGCAGCTCCATATGGCCACTTTCTCAGATGTCCAGTTCAAGAAGCTGCTTCCAACTAACCAGGGAATTTGCGGTTTCCCTGAGTTAATCAGTCCATGCTCCTCTTGTTTGCCATCCCTACAAGACAGCTTAGGTCAATTAAGACCCCCAAACAACTGAGACGAAGAATACGTTGTCTCACCGTGACACTGGCCACATCCGTCCATCCCCCCATTTGTTAAAATTAAGGATATGATTTCAGAGTTAATTATTCTGTTCTGGAAAGCAATGTGCTAGAGTGGGTTGGATGCTACTTTACTTAAAATACTCCAGATGGAAATCTCAGCATGTAGTACTTTGAAATATATTCTTATAATACACTGTTGCTAACCTGCATGGAATCTTACTTCATTTTAAAGCAGGGATGAACAATTATAGTTTGTGGCCAGGAGTTGTACTTTTATCTGTTAAACAACTGCTTACTGGTTAAAGCGCTCTTGTGATAGTTTGAATATATTTTATAGCAAACAATCCCTCTATAGTTTAAAGTTGATATGTGGAAAAGATGGAACTAATGCTCTGTTCACAACTTTCCTTCTTTTCTCTGATACTTTGATCGTTCTATTTTTAAGAGTAAGATAAATTTCAAAACAAGGAATGAGTACTGAATGGGTCAATACAGGATTTTGGAGAATTAGAGGCTTAACTATTGATGGAGCACCTGTCATGCTGAATATATTTTGTAAAAAGATGATTCACAAATTCCAGCCTGGGTTAGACAGTTTAGCGTTCAGCCACTCCTTCATAAATTATACAGATCTCTTTATTTAACAATATTTTGAAGAACAGCAGACATCTACTTCATTGAAGGTCAAGGGAATGTTAACACTATTATATTACACTCTTAAACATGTCAAGTTTTCTGGAAAGTCTTAAAACCTTCTGGGAGAATGATTTGGAAATGAAGTCAATGGAAGGCCATTGGACAACTTGGGATTGTCTCCCCTAGCTAGACTCTGTCCAGTCTGTTCACTCTTTTGGGAGATATGGTGTGGGTCTCTTTTGACCTGAAACCTGCTAGGAGGAGGGCGTCCAGAAGAAGAGCTTCATATTTGCCTATGTGGCATTCTGAAACAAGCTTTCCACCCAGGATTCAGATGGAACCTACACTTATAACTTCAGGAAAGCTTTTTCAGATAGACTTTAGGCACACACTGTATTTTGCACAGAGACCCTTTGATCCAGTCTCATTTTGAATTATAATCTGAATTACACTTTTACACTATTTTTAAAATTGTTAAAAATTCAATTCAGACAAATGCATTAGGTTTTATTTATTTATTTAAATATTATATTGTCATTGTGCTGCAATATAAACCAGTTAATGAACTTAAACTGATAATGATTTTTTTTAATACTTAGGAGATTTATGATTTTGGGAAATAAACAAACAATTTATTTAGTTATTTATTTAGTTATTTAGTTATTTAGTTAGTTAGTAGTCTTTTTTATGTTGTGTAACCTCCCAATCTAATTTATAGCTTTAAGACTTTCTGGTGGTGTTCTAGACACTTAGCAATCAAGTCTGACCCTGCTAAACATTTTTCTTTTTTGTTCGATTGTATCTGATTCTCAGAGACTGACTGGATATGTCCCTGCACTTTTCCTGGCAATATTTTCAGAAGTGGTTTACCATTGCCTCTTTCCTAGGCTTAGAGAAAGTGACAGGTCCAAGGTCACCCAGCTGACATTATATCTAAGAGGGGTTAGAACTCCTGGCCTCCTATTTCCTAGCCCAAGGCCTTAATCATTACACCAAATTGGTGCTCATTATATTGATAAAACTAGTTCTAAATCTATCAAACAGTATTAAAACAAAATCATATAAAAGAGAGAATCTAATCTTCTAAAAAGCCAACAGCATAGGAAGCCATCATAATTCTGAAAGGAGCATAAACATTCCCATTATTCAATAGAGTCATACATTTGGAATTTTAATAATGAAAGGTTCTGTTATTTGTATTTCTGAAGAAAGCTATGCATTTTGCCAAGGGTCTTTTTTTATTATTATTAAGTAAATCAAGTGAAGGTCCCTTCTGAGAAGCAAAAGGGACTTAAAAGGGACTCTCTCTCTCTTTAGAACAGAAACAAACAACAGGTTCAGCCAAAGAGATCTGATCTGGTTTTCTTCCTCTGAGGCTCAATCTATACCTGCAAGCAAGCAGTCAATAAAAGCCAGGCCACTGAGCATCTCCCTGCTGATGGGATTTTTCTTTTGGCTGTTGTTCAGGAAAACTGAAGAAGTTGCCCTTCTAATCAATAACAGAAACAATGAAAGCCCTGATCTTCCTACTCCCCTGCGTAGAACTGACAGGAGCAATCCACTTTCTCTCTATCTTTTATTTCTCCTATAAAACAAAAATAAGACATAGCCTATCTTAAAAGGAAAATAATGTGGGTTGCATTAGGGCTCTCTATACCTATGACTCTTTCTAAACCTGAGGCACCAACAGACTAATCCCATCTCATCACAAGAATTCTGTAAAAGGGCACTTTACTTATGGTGATCTCCTCTAAGAGAAAAAAGATCCCTGGATGCAAAAATAAAAATAAAATAATAAGATTGCAGGAAAATAGTTTTTATTTCTTTCTCTCTCTTTTTTAAAAAAAAAATATTTAGGACATTGGTGTTTGAAAATAACTTGCAAATGTCTTGGAAGAATTTGTATAAATGATTCAAATTTTACCCCTGAACCTCCTCCCCACCAAACATTATTGGACAATGATAACAACAACGGAAAACAATGCAACATAGTTTTATTTTTACATGTACAAAACCCATCAGAATCTACCAATATAGTACATGAGATACCTACGCTATTGTGGGTCGGTGACACAGCATGTGTTATTTCTGCAAAAATATGTAAACTGTGGAAATTTATATTTTTCCCCAAAGAAAGCTAAGTATGGGTGAAAATGCTACAGCAGAGAAATCAATAAGTGAATGCAAATAATATGTGCCAAATATACTGAAAGAGAAAATAAATGATTAAAGCATGGTTAATTTCAATATTTCACTCAATTTTGTAAAAAAACAATTGTAATTGCTCTGTGTTAAATCCAATAAACAAAAGCGTGGTATTTCAGAACTCTGAAAACTTCAAGAAAGTCTGAAAATATTACTTAGTGTTAGCATGGTCATTTTTCACAATGAAGATCCATAGAAAGACACTTGTCCCTGGCAAGTTCTATTGCAGAATTAACCCAGGTCATGAATGAATGAATGAATGAATGAATGAATGAATGAATGAATGAATGAATTGACTTGTCATTCTCCATGAGACTCCGATCTATGCCTTATTAAAATAAACATTAATCATTCAGATACTCATTGTGAAGTATTTATAGGTGGCAGCTTAATGGAAAGAGATGTACATAATTTAGCTTATGTGGTACAGTATCAGTATCAGAAATGGCTACAAGCATGTATACTTAACATGAAAAAGAAAGAAAGAAAAAGATTGTATATTGTACGTAGGTGAAAGAAAATTTGTATTAGTAAATTAATGCAATTAATACTGTATATAACTATAGATGCATCTAAGGATAAATCTTCATTTCTCAATTATGGTCTTTCCAAAGGCTCTTCTTTTTGATCTGAGAAAGACATTGTTTCTTTTGTCAATGGTGTTTATTAAACTTTGATCTTCATTCCTTTTCAGAGACACAGGCTGTTTCTCCCCACCCTTTATAACATAGTATTTATTTATTTATTTATTATTCAAATTTTTATACCGCCCTTCTCCGAAGACTCAAGTGATGAAGTAAGCCATGGAATTAGATATTGACCAATCAAAATCACTCAATGATCTTTATTGTTAACTAGGATGACCAAGTATCATTTTTTTACAATGGACTGATCTTTTCTGGAAACATTCTGTTATATCATTGGATTCCACAGCCAGTGATGAAGGATGCTAGGCACTGCAGTTCAATGGACACACAGACACACACACACACACACACACACACACACACACACACTTTCCTTTCCCTGTTAATTTAAAACCAGTCCAGTCTCACTCTGGTTGAAAGCTACAGAACCATATTGAAATTGCCTATCAATAACTTAAATATCATACATAAATAATCTAACTTTACAGAAATATGGATTGTCTTTTTAAAAAAAAAACTACAGTAACATTTCCAAATCCACATCTAAACTATATCTAAATATGTGTTGAAATTAGCATATATTGCACACATTCAAAAGCTAGTTTTTGTGTCCTCTTTTTTGGGTGATGTTTTTTATATTTTTCAAATTATGTATTTCTATAATATCCTTCCTTCTGTTGTGGTGGCAGTGGATTGTTAGTGGGTAGCCTTGTTTAGAGTAGTGAATATCCTGCATGGGACAGATTTACAGGAAGATCTCCCATTTGCCAACTGCATTGTCTACAAAGTTGCTTAGATTCCCCAAAAAACTGACTCATCCTGCACAGGGTCTGATGTGATGACTGAGACATTGTCTAGCTCTGTTATCTAGGAATTATTATGATTTGCTTTAATCCATGAGTGGTTAATGTTTTTCTAAGGGAATGGGTTGATGCCAGCAGCCTTCAAAGCAAGGATAGTAGTAGGCGCTCTATGGATACAGAGATGTTTCAACTCTATAACCAAGTTTCCAGACTTTTATGGCAGGGATCCATCTGCAGGATACCTTAGATGATTTGGTGTCTTTTTAGTCCAGGTTATAGGCTGGAACCAGCACTGGCTGCTTTAGTGGATGATTTTTCTTAGGATTTTGATGGAGTTAATACACCCGTCTTGATCCTTTTAGATATTTTAGTGGCTTCTGATATCATTGACTACAGCATCCTTTCAAACTGCCTCCAAGGACTGGGAATTAGTATCATTCTTCTGCAGTGACTCCTTTCCTATATCTGTCTATAATTCCGATCAATAGCAGAGGATGGATATACGGCCAGTCTCTTGTGGTGTGCCATACAGATCAGCTCTCTTTTCCTTGTTATTTAACATGTATAAGACACTGCAGGGAGGAAGTCTTTTAGCAGTTCAGAGTGCAATACTATCAATATAGTGATGATACTCAAGTTTATATTGCTATCCACCATCAGACTAGAGATGCTATCAAAGTTCTGTCTTGATATCTGGAGGCTGTCAAGGTCTGAATGGGAGAAAATGGATTGAAGTTGAATACAAGGAAGATTAATTGCAGTTTTCTGTCAGCTCTAATGTTGTCTCTCAGATGGCGGAGCAGATTCATGGCTTGTGGGTCCTCCTGAAGATGCTGCTACTGTGAGAAGGGCAAGTGGAGACAATGGCCATGAGGGATTGTGCCTAACTACTGTTAATTTGCCAGATGTGGCCCTTCCTGGGGCAGGAAGTTCAATCTTCAGTGACAATGCACAGTTTAATTTCTGCAATGGGTTCTACATGAAGTATGAAAACTAGTCACACAGTACAGGTGGTCAAAAATACAATGGCTTTTGATGACTGGTATACCAAGATTGACCAGTCCAAGGCCAAGGTGCAAATGACAGCCCATATTTGAGAGTAGAGGAGGGCTATGACAAGAAAACATTGTTTTATTATTTTTTAAATTAGGCTTTAAAACAGCTCCCATGGGGAAGTTAAATGGTATCCTTAGCAATGGCTTTCGACATAGATGTGCCTACATAGGACAAGGGAAAAAGGGGATGATGAAAGTATCATCACATTGTTAGGGACAATCTCTGCCACTTTTGTATGTTCACTGTGAAGTCATAAACATATACAAAAGGGCAGAGTTTGCATTGAAATGACACCATGCTGGTTTTGTAATTTTGATAAAAGTTTCTGGTCTGCATATGCTTCTTATTCTGGAGGCTAGTAAAAGCTAAACTCTCCAGAGGTCTTTTGAGATGTGATTTTTCACCATAATAATTAATTTTTAACATTATTTTATAAATGTTGTTAGTTTTGATTCTAGGAATTGTTTGGGGATTTGGAGGTTAGCTGGATTGTGGTTTAAATGTATTTATTAGTTTATTTTTTGCTATGGATATTTTGTTATAATTGGTTTTCATTACCATGAATATTTTATTGTTTTATCTTGCAGGCCTTTGGGAGTTTAGATGATTTGGTTGAATATCAATAATAATAATCAGAAGAAGAGGTGATGAATAGTGTTATTATTATATGTGACTAAATAACTATCTCCTGTGCAATCCTACATATTCACAAAATACGGATGCAAAGTTGCTAAAGTTTTACTTCCAACATATAAAATCAGGTGCGCATTGCAGAAAGTCTCAGACATATAAGAAATTGCTACTTGCAAATGGTTCAGAACAGAATGAGTACAAAGCAGTAGCTTCATCAGGTCATTATTCAAAGGTCTAGGCATCATGGGTAGGTCATCATTTGGTCTAGGTTCAGAGCACCATCATTTCAGAGACTAGTGGTTCAAGGCTTAGCACATGGAGTTCAGATTGAATGAATGGCTGTTCCCAATGAAACCTTGTGAACCAACATTGGCTTAAATAGAACCTTCACCACCTGGGAGCTAATCAACGCTGACACTACCCTTGTTCAGGAGTGGAATTCAGCCGGTTCGGACCGGTTCAGGCAAACCGGTAGCCAATGATCAGCTGGCCCCTCTCACCGCCCCTCTCACTATCCTGAGCTATATTTCCCTCTTTCTGGCTTTCTGGCATAATTTGCACGGCACAGCTGATTTCTGTGCCTCCGCTGTTCTACTTACCGAGGCTGCCTTAGAATTTAAGCAGCTGAGCTTCAGATTGCTGTATTTTGAACGCTGCGTGCAAACTCACTAAACCGGTTGTTAAACTGGTTGCAGCCAATCACTGGCCTTGTTGGGGGGAAAAAGAACAATAAATATGTCAGGCTGCTGACAAAAATGCTCTGGAAGACTGCTGGGGGCTTCTCAAATCCAGAGTCTTCTAGGTCTCAACTGGCCATCATACTGTAATGGTTCAAGTGGGCCATTTGAAAAGGGGTATCCCATTTACCTTTAACCAAGGATTTAATAAAAAAATATTGTTGTTACCAGCATCACCATCACCATCCTCAACACTACATCCAGCATATTATACAGCCTACAAGATAGTTATGCAGATCATGACATGGGAAGGCCATAACTGACAAGTAAGCCCCTTATCACCCCTAATGCATCCCTTCTGATTAGCTGATGGGAACTGTCACGGTGATCAGCTTAGAAGGTAAGTTAGAAACAAGTAACTCAGTAAGATCATTGACTCTGACTGTCAATGGGAACTTGCTTGATACACAGTTAGACAGAGAACATGCTTGATACAGCTAGACACAGAACATTCCGCAATTAAGGAGCTGCTGTTTAGACTGCTATGGACAAGTATGTTTTAAAGGTACTGAAGTGTGGCAGTTCTAATAGCAGCAAAAAGGATCCAGTGAGCAGTCCTATATTTCCAATAATTCTGGATAAGGAGTGATAGATATGACAGAAGTGGTTATAGCTTGATAAAGATGTATCTATCTTTGCCATAATATAATGAAAAAGCCTTCTCCAGTCTTGTCCTCCACATATTGGGAATATGACTCACAAAATTGCCAGCCAAGTATAAGACTTATATAATCTCCACATTTCTTGGAGGGCTCAGATTGGAGGAAAAATATTTTCCAAAGGACTTGAGGGATTTAGATGAGATTTTTCTCAGCGGATCATTCCTGCCAGTTCATTTCATATATTGTACAGCAAAAATAAATAGCAAAATAATATTGCAATGTACAAAAATAAAAAAGCATATACTAGTCATCACCTATAGCAAAGAGGATGTAAGTATTTATTTTTCAAATACCTGTGCCACCAATATTATTCTGGCTCATAAAGAAATATTGTAACATCCATAACAATTGTCATCCTGGACTTTGGGATCCATTGTCTGAAACAACTAGAGATCATCAGGTAATCTGGTGTATGATCCTTGAAGAATATAATCTATAGAACTGAGTTTTGGTTTGCCCCACAAGAGGCATCTTCTTTTACTTATTCTAAACTGATTTACTAATCTTATATGAAGAGGGGGAGAAGGGAAACAGCTAGATAAAGAAGAGGGGATTATGGCATAAATCATGGCAAGTTATGATGACTAGAGAGGAAAGAATGAGAAGTGTAAATATGAATTAAGGAAAGATCAATACAGGTAGTCCTTGACTTACAACCACAATTGAGCCCAGAATTTATTTTGCTAAATGAGAAACGTGTTAAGTGAGATTTGCCCCATTTTATGACTTGCTACATTTGTTAAGTGAATCACTGAAGTTGGTAAATTAGTAACATGGTTGCTAAGTGAAACTTGCTTCCCCATTGACTTTGCTTGTCAGAACATCACAAAAGATGATCACATGGTTCTAGGACACATTCATACTGAAACCTTCTTTGAAATGGTTTTTAAGTTCCTTATGAATGGGGTTCTAGAAGAGGGCAGTATTAAAAGTATTCAGGACACATATATGTACACCTGAGTTATATGTAGTTATACATATAACTGAGTTATATATGTAGACCTATGCAAATCAAATTCAATCTGACTCAATCTTTTGATTCAATTTGGTTAATAAAATCCATTAGATCAAATTAACAAACTTGTATGATTTGTTTTGATTCAAATCAATCCTAAAGTTAAAATTCCTGGTATGCTCAAGTGAAAAGCATCCAAATCAAGCTAAATTGGATCAACTGATTCAATGAGTTTATTTGAATCCAATCAAATCTGGAGTTTCAATGGATTTTTGAATCAAATCTTCAAATCAAAGGTTGACATAGCCCCCAGTTCTTGAGCATATTCTATAAATCAGCCAGAGCTTCAACAATATTGCTGATAGACAAAGCAAGAAATTCATCAAACACATTTAGTAAACTATCCATTTGAACCAGGCTTCTGGGTCAGATCATTTTAATATGTTTTCCATATTTGTAGAGGTTTATAACAAATAAAATTCTAAAAATCTTGGATGCCTCCAAAAGTGGGATTTTCTTCTTCTCTTCTCATGATAAGGTGAAATGTATATCCCTAAAAAGGGAAACCTGATTTTGCAGCCTGTATTAAGAGGCTGTAGAAAGGTGTAGAGAAACAGTTTAGGACCGTGATGGCGAACCTATGGCATGTGTGCCTGAAGTTGCATGTGGAGCCATCTCGTCTGGCATGTGCGGGATTGTCCGTTCCTCTTCTGGGTTTCTGGTGCGCATGCACAAGTGACGATCAGTTGGCCTTTGTGTGTGCGGCAGTGCCGGAAACTGGAAGAACTGGTTTTCCATTTTCCAGTGTGAGCATGCACGCTGGCCAGTTGATTGGTGCGTGCGCATGTGCGGCAGTAACCGGAAGACTTGCTGGCCAGTGCGCATGTGCACACCAGAAACTGGAAGTACTTTATCCGGCAAGCACATGCCCCCTGGGCAGCTCCTCTTCCTGGTCACGGCCCTGACGAGTGTATGCACACGCGAAGTGCTCCCTTTTCAGCACTTGGTGTCTAAAATGTTTGCCAATACTGTTTTAGGACGAGGCATTTGGGGCTTACCCTGAATCAAAGGTGCTCCAGGCTTTGAGGGAGATGTCAGGCTAAACTCCATGACTGCTTAGAGTGAGGGTTTGGAGTTAGGTACAGTAGAACTTCACAAACGCTTCTGACCACAACCAAATCGGGTTCCGATTAAAACATTCACAAAATTTTTGAATCTGATCCCAAACATATTTGAGTGACGATCAAACACGGCCATTGCCGATTTCCCCTTCACACCATTTTTTTGTAAGCACCAAACAACAGCAACCTCGTGTGGCTGCTGCATTAATTTTGGTTAGGTTTGGGTCATGTCCAAATTGGGTTGTGACCAAAGTTATGGAATGAATTATGGTCACGACCAGAGGTTCTACTGTATGTGTCGTTGTGTCTTTGTTTGTCTCTCTCTGTGATATAATTTAGATATGATCTACAAGGAAGATGCAGAGAAGAGAACCCAATAAAAATCTTTTGTGAAATTAAGGAGGAGGCCCTTCCTCTACCTGTCTTAAGATAAATGTTGTTACAATTCATCCCATATCTGCCGTCATCATGAGTACAAAACTCCAAAATAGTTAAGGGTAGTTATGACACCTAGAAATCCATAAGAAAGACAAATCAAACCATCTGCAAAAAGCTGCCAAATGACCACCCTAAATGATCAATAATTCCATATTACCTTTATCTTTAATCATGAGTTTAAAATTTCCAAGAATTAACACACACAGAATCTCCCATATATATTTATCTCCCCTGATGCTACTCAATGGATTAAGGAGGCATATACTTTAAATTGAACCACATAACTAGGCAGACTGCATAAGATTTGCTGCAAACTATTGACAAATCAATTTTCACAACTTCAGATGCCTTATATACTTTACAGTTAACTCTATCAATATTTTGGAGCATATCCCTTGAGAAAGGAAGGGCAAAGGAATATTTCAAGAGATAAAATAAATGAAAGACTGACTCAAAGGTAACTCTCATTTAATGTATGCTAAAGTCTTCTTACGTTTCTCAAGTTCTCTCTTGCCTAACACACTGAATCTTGATCTATAAATTGCCCTGCACTTGTGAAATCAAGCATAATAAACCAATGCATGTTAATTGACCAGACTGAAACTGATAATCCTTCAGGTCATTGAACCAGCTATGGAATTTCATCACACACAATCTCTTAGTTTAAATAATTAAATTTACTAAGGATATTCTTCTATCATGTACATGGAGAAATATTTCCATTTGGAAAGAGAGGGGTCAAATCAAACTCTTGGTCAACTGAGAGTGAACATTCATAAGTCATTTCTACAATTTAAGTTGCCCTTCCTTGGTTTGCCTGGACCTAACCCCATGCTCTGGGGCAGAAGTCTGCAGTTATTTAATTCTTTAGGAGTTAAATCAGATCTCTCTTTCTCTTTCTTTCTCTTTCTCTTTGCATTGTGTGTGTGTAAATCCTGAATGACAGTTTCATCAATGTCATAGTCTTTGGGAAGTATGAGCAACCAGCAAAGGAAATAGAACATGTTGGACTTGAAATAGTTAAAGAGTTTGAAAGACTGTAAATTATTTCCTATTGCCAGCTGACTTGAATAGATGGAATAGTAGGTAGTAGATAATGTTTTGGGTACTATAGCTCATAAGAATGGCTGGAATTATAGGAGGTCTGCAGCCCATCTTTCTAATAAGCAATTGACAAAAAGCTCAATTAGCTGGTGTTCAAGATCACCATTGCCTGACATTACCTGACATAGGAACACTAACTCTAAAATTGTCTGGTTACAAATCGTTGATACAATATCTCATTTAGTTTAGACCTAAGACTAAGGTCCTAAGAGTAAGGCTACTATAAAACCTTTATTGCTTTGAAAACCTTGCTTCTTGACTTGCTGAGAATAATTGTGATGGGAAGAAGTAATAATGCAAGAATATAGTATTCAATCTGCATTAGAAAAGGACTTTCTAATTCAATAGTTTGTCATTAAACCAGGAGTGAAATCCAGCAGGTTCTGACACATTCTGGAGGACCAGTAGTGGAAATTTTGAGTAGTTCAGAGAAATGGCAAATACCACCTCTGGCTGGCCCCAGAGTGGGGACGGAATGGAAATTTTGCAGTATACTTCCCCTGCCACGCCCACCAAGCCATACCCACTAAGCAACACCATGCCCACCGAGCCGCGCCCACAGAATCGGTAGTAAAATAATTTGGATTTCACCACCACATTAAACTGATGTCTTTGAGGAGCTCACAAGCAGTAAAGGATGTGAGTACATTCTCCCATTTACATAACTCATGGACTGAAGCTGAGACTAACTGCCTTTGATGTTGGAAGTAAGAGATAGTTATTGTGATTAGTAATAAGTGATAGCCATTACCAGTAGTTTAAAACCTTTTTAAAGTTTTCCAATTTAATTATCATCTTGGGGCAATGAATCTCATATCTTGAGTAAGGAAAATGTGATGCAATACATTTTTTTGTCTGTCCTGAATTCCACTTAAGTACAGCTTCACTGAATTGCCTTAGCATCGTACCTTGCATTACTTTATAGATCTTTATAATGTTTTCCATATGTATTATTTTTTTCTAAATGAAAAAAACTGCAAATACGGTGATCATTATTTACAGAGTTGTTTCAGCCTCTAGATAATTTTAGCTGCTATTTTCTATACTGTTATTAGTAGTGCAATATCCTCTCTCCACTCCTTTTTAGAATAGAATAGCATTTTTATTGGCCAAGTGGAAACACAAGGAATTTTTAAGGCAGTTACCAGCTATAGGCATCACACTAAGATTTGTATAAAGTCATCATACTAATAAAATAGTAATTTTATTTTTGATTTCTTTTTAACTGTAAGCATTCTTTTGTGATCTAATGATTAAGTGGACAAAAGGCATTGTAAGTAGTACCATTGTAAGTAGATCTCTCTCTCTCTCTCTCTCTCTCTCTCTGTTTATAGATAGATAGATAGATAGATAGATAGATAGATAGATAGATAGATATAGATAGATAGATGATATAGATATATCTCATATATCTATATATCATTTTCTCTTCAATTTATATGGCTACCTATCTCAAATATGACTGAACAGTAACAAGAAATAAAAACTGGTTTTAAAAAACCCAATAAATAACAGCCAAGATAAAGCTAAGCAGCACAATTAGCATAACATGATATGGACTCAATAACACACCTAGGACCCCAGCCTTGCTAACAGAACCAGGCATCCAAGGTCCAATGGAAAATTAGTAGCATTGGGGCTTTCCAAGAAAATAATGGATGATATGACACAGAGGGCTCTGTTCTTCAGTCCCATCAGGTAACACTCCCTAATGGATGGGACTCAGATCATGCCTCTCCTACTGGATCTAACAGGACAGGTAGCTAAAACCAGGAAGAAGTTCAAGTTATCAATAGCAAAATATAATATAGCTCATGAAATACACTCCTCAAGGATAATGTTCAGAGAAAAAAAGGGGAAAAAAGATTGTGCCAAGCACTATCTTATATTACAAATTCTTGCTAAAATAGTTTGTTTATCCCCATCTATTAAATGCTAGATTTTTCTTTGGTTGACAATGAATAGATGTTGATTAATCTTATGATTTATATAGCCAGTATAATCAGTAGATATTTGTTTTGAGCTATTAAAAAAAGCCAAGAAGAATGATAAATGGTCCCCATAAGAAATGTCATAGCTTCTGAAATCAACACTTAATCCTAGAAAAGATACTTATTAAAATGTGTGGCCTATTTTGAACATAATGCTCTCTTTTTATCTTTAACAATTATTTCTCTGCTGTTTCAAGGAAGAAGAATACCTTGCTCAAAAATGATGGATTCTATCTTACTTTTGAACTATATGAAGATTATCATTTTGCACCATTACCAAAAAGGATGCAAAAATGTGTGGTAAGCAATTTCCAAACTTTGCTAAAATCAATATCATGCTCTGAAAGTGATCATTTTTTGTAGAAAGCATGTTTGCTGTACCTATAACTTGAATGCAAAGCAGGATGATTAAAAAGTTTATAAAAAGCTTGTGAAGTTCCCAGTTTATTTTTTCCCCCAGATTTAATGAGTTTGTAGAGTCACCTAGAGGCCTACAGCTTAGGCTGTTCTTGTTATCAGCTTGAAACAAATAGAAAAAGATAATAGAGAAAGTAGATTTTGCGGAGGAAATAGTTAACTCCTGGCTTCTTGGGAATAATAAAGTATTAAAATCCTAATCCCGCTAAGTAAAAAAAAGGACAGTAGATTTCCCCAATACATATTTAGCCTTGATTTAGCATTAAAGACTCATAACTTCTATCATTTCATTGATTTCCACACGACTACTATTAAAGTTTGGTGCAGTGGTTAAGACATCAAACTACAAATGGGAGACATGAGTTCTAGTCCTGCCTTAGGCACTAAGCCAAATCTTGCCAAAAAAACTGCAGGGACTTGTCTAGGCAGTCACCAAAAATTGGACATGACTGAATGGAAGAAAAAAAAGACTGTTACAACATCCCAAGCTTTCTATGCACCCATAGCATATACACAATAGGGTATTGTCAACCAGATTGTTCCCAGTCTTGCATCTCCAGATGGGAGCAATCCAACTCTCATTGTCATAGGTTGTCAGATAGCTGCCTGCAATTGTAGAGAATCATCTGAGAAGCAAAATTTGTGAAGAGCTGCTCATGGACGTTCACTTTTTAAAATCTATCTGAACTTTTTGGGATATATAATACAATTTTACCAGGTTAGCATTATTTAATATGTTTTACATTTGTTATTTTCTATTGCATTTTGTTTAAAATGAATTACCATCTATGTTTAAAATAATTAAACATTAATACTTAAATAGTTGCTTGGCCACTACCATTGCCATTATTATCACTATAACTGTTGCCACTATTAATATGAAGAATAATAAACCAGCTTGTTGGCATTGCCCATGCTAATACTTTCTCATTAAGCATTAATCCTCTTTCATTCTCTCTTTGGCAGTTTTCACAACTTCAAGAGATGTGATGTGTCCTTCTCTAGCTTTGTTTGCCCAATAGATATAATTGACTATAGCCTCCCTCCCTTGTGCTTAACACCTAGGGCTTGGCTATTATTAAGCTTCTCCATGCCCTTCTAATAAGAGGTTCATGTCCCTTGAAGTTGTTGGTTCAGATTCATTATATGATAAAAGGATACAGTAGCTTTGCTCCACCGACTGATCAGTATTGTATTATTGCCTTCAAGCCACAGCCATCTTTACAATACCCAGACTTATTAAAACAAACCCCAGAGAGGCCAAATAAAGACTTCATTGCTACAAATGCTTGTTGGCTGCTGCAGCTCATAACTTAGCTGAAGATGGTCAAGCTATATCTAGTGGTCAATGTGAAAGGCAAATTGTCCTTTTCTACGGCCACTCACATTCAAGATTAACATTTATGGACTTGATTGAAGCACTTCCTTTGGCTGCTCATGGCTATCAAAAGGACTTACAACCCGGAATGGAATGGCAGTGGCAGAGGAGGGAAAAGGTAATCAATGTGCTGACTGAAGGTTGCATTGTTCTGGGGCTTCTCCTTGCATGATTTTGCGTATGTGTATGTAATTTTTATTGAATTTTTTTCTTACTTCTTCACCTCCGTGTCATCCCCACTCTTCAGAAACATGTCAATCTGTCATTCTCTCCATCCAGAAGCAGTTTTAATGATTTTAAAGCTGGTTCTGTGCAGAAGAAAAAAAAAATCTGGTTCCTTTTTCTTCTGATCAGTTTTCTTCTAATTTGATGCAAGATTTTCTTCATTTCTTCAAAGGTTTACTCAAAGGAGAAAATAATATGATACAATGCCCTTGGGTGGAATGTTGATGTGGCAAGAGGTAGATGCGAATGTCCTGTCTTTCACTGTGCATTTAATCATTTTATCTGCAACCCTTCTGGTTTCCCATGCTTCAATAGTCCATGGAGTAGCAAAACTGGTATCCAATTTGGGACTCCTCTCAAGCAGATGAAGACCATGGCTAGAGAAGGCTTTGCACTGATTCATCTTAGGAGCAGTTGCACCCTTTCCTGGACCAGAAGGCCTTACAGTCACCCATAATCCAGTAATTTCCCACTGAATTACTGCAGTGTGCTCTAGCTGGTGCTGTCCTTGAGAATAACCTTGAAAATACATCTCCATTGCATTATGCAACTGCAGCACCAACTCTCCTGAGGGTATCTGTCCATTCTACCATGTCAGATAGCATGGACATTCTTCAGGCCCTTAAATGTTGCTATCTAACAAGTAGCAGATCTGTTGGGTAACTTTTCTTTGGTAGCTCTACCTCACTTGGATCCAGCAAGGATAAATTAGTGGGCTACAGCCCAGGGATTGCAATTGTGGGTCAATTGGAGAGCACTGGCTAGGTTTCTGATATGGTAGAATGGACAGATATTTTTGAGAAGTGACTGGTTTTATTGTTCTAATAGGTTTCATTAAAGTTTTGTGAGCCACCCAGAGTCGTCATGCATAAGATAGTGGCCGTACAAAAGTAAGTAAGGAAGTAAGTAAGGAAGACACCATAAAATAATGGGGTTTTTTCCAAATGGAAAATATGAGCAGTCAGGAAGGCTTCAGGAGGATGGAAAGTTGGGTGACAGGAAGCCCATCATGAGTGGATAGAACACCCTTTAACATCTCCCAAAAGTAAACTCAAGAGCACCATCTGAAGGATTCTAACCTCCTAGGAATTAGGCAGAGAAACAGACACCTCTCTCGCAAGGAAGGAAAACTTGTGAAAAATCAGAAGACAAAGTTTGGCGGTGCTAATGGAAAATTCTTGGTCATTTGGGGGAAATATAATTTTCTAATTATTACTTCCTGACATTCAAAGAGATGTATATTGCAGTTTCTGCTGAATTCAGTCAATGCAGAATCTGAAGCTAATTTGTTCATAACTTTTCAGGTGAAAGAAAAAACCAGGAAGGTAGTTATCATTATCAGTACCGTCTACATTTTTTTTTATTCAAAATGTTTTACAAAAAAAAATCCCCCCCTTTCCCCCCAACCCCCCTCCCTTCGCTAATCCCTCCCCCTTCCCCCCTGACTTCCCAGATGAAGCACAAGGTATAGTTAAAAATAAAACAAACATATGCTAAGAAAATTTTCCCCCAAAACTATTATACCAATTTTCCCTCTCTAGCTCTGACTTCCTCCTAACATAACCAAATCCTTCAGGAGAAAAAAAAATTAACAATTAACAGTAACAAAATATATAAATCAATAGAAGAGATTAATCCTAAAGTATTTAAAACCAACTAAAGCATAAAAATCCAATCCAATTCAAAGAATATCTCCCTTATAGCTTCTATAACCATATAATTTTTCCCCCAGGTCTTTCTTACATAAACTCTTTCAAAAATATTCTATTCAAAATACAATACAACACATTATAAAATTTCAATACCGAGAATTACAGTAGCTATTCAAATTTAGTCCTTCCTCGTCAAAATCCAGTATAAATCCAAATACCTAGTCTTTTATGATAGATATAAAACATATAATCAACCCATTTCTTCCAGATCTTCCTCACATATTGTCTTTCAGGGACAGTAATATTTTTGTCTGTTAATAATTCAAAACAACCTCGTTTCAAGGATAATACTTTTGTCTCTTGCCATTTTTTTTGATGCATTAATCTCTGTCTTTCCTTCATTACTCCTTTTGAAAAGTCAGTCACAATATTGCCTAATAATTCCTTATGTCCAAAAATCCACAAATTACTACCATATATTCCATCAGTCCAAAGAGAGAATTCTTGAAAAGCATTAAGCCTGTAAATTTTTTCGGTTCGGGAGACAGCCTCCTGTAACACAAATTCTGACATTTCATCCAAACTATTTAAAGGAAACTTCTTTACATCAACTTGTTTATTCACGATCATATCCTCATATTTATCCACTTTTGTTTGTATCTCCTCCATTGCATTTAAGTCCTGATCACACTGGTTAATTTCCTCCAAGCCTTGATCCAAAAAGTCCCCATTTTTTATCAGTTCGTATTTTTGAATTACGAGACGCACTCGTGACGTCTCGCCTGGATTACTGCAATGCTCTCTACATGGGGCTCCCCTTGAAGGGCATCCGGAGGCTACAGTTAGTCCAGAATGTGGCTGCGCGGGTGATAGATGGAGCCCCTCGTGGCTCCCGCATAACACCCATCCTGCGCAGGCTGCACTGGCTGCCTGTGGCCTTCCGGGTGCGCTTCAAGGTTTTGGTGACCACCTTTAAAGCGCTCCATGGCATTGGGCCGGGTTATTTACGGGACCGCCTACTGCTACCGAATACCTCCCACCAACCCGTGCGCTCTCATAGAGAGGGTCTCCTCAGGGTGCCGTCAGCGAGGCAATGTCGTCTGGCGACGCCCAGGAAGACCTTCTCTGTGGGGCTCCCAGAACGAACTACCCCCCGGACTCCGTCAGCTTCCAGACCTTCGGACCTTCCGCCGCGGGCTTAAAACATACTTATTTAATTGTGCAGGACTGAGCTAGATTTTAAATTTGGTTTTAATTGGGTTTTAATTGGATGTTTTAATTAACGGGCTTTTTGAATAAGTTTTTTAACTGTTTTTATACTGTATTTATATGTTTTTAAATGCCTGTAAACCGCCCTGAGTCCTTCGGGAGATAGGGCGGTATATAAATATGATTAAATAAATAAATAAATAAATAATAAATGAATAATTAAATACATCCTTTCTGTGTAATCCTGTATAAAGTCACAAATCCATTCTTCTGAAAGAACCTTCATGACAAAGTTCTTGCTGAAAATCCCCTTATGTAATACTTAAACAACGTAATATAATCCAACAATCCACAATCCAACACAATAAGATGAAGTCTCCATTCAGTTTCGATTTCGCAGCAAGGCTATCGGTCTATTTGCAGTTAGTCTCAAACGCCATTTTAAAAGAAGGAAAAAAATTTTTTTTCTCTCTTTAAAAAAAGGAGGAAGTCAGAAAATCAACAATACTTGCAAACCAGTAATTGTTCACTCATGCTTCTTCCGTCTGCTTATAGGAATCCACAAAAAGAAATCAATTGTTAGCAGAACTTGGACACCTTCCTCTTTTCCTGCTTTTGCAGGAGACGCGCTGGATACTGGAGATGGGAGGAATTCAATGGAACTCAACCTTTCAGGACTTTGCATAACAAAAACAAAGCCCCTAGGGGAATCTACCACTCTCCCCCCTGCTCTTTCCCCTGCTCTCTCAACCAGAGAGGGAAAATTAAGTCGGGAACAGCTGTTCGTAGCTGTTTACACCGGCTTTTACCATATCCAGTGCGGAGTGCCATAAATTAGCACCCAGCGAGAAAGGTGGTGCCAAGCGGAAGTCAGTACCGTCTACATTTAAATTCCCTCTAAACTCACTGTTTCTATCCTCCTCCTGCCAATAAACATACCACTAACTAGAATAATATGTTATACATTTAAGTGAGTGGGTACAAACAAAAGTTTAGGACAGAGTAAATATGCCAGTTGTTAAAGCGTTACCTTTTTTTTCCTTTTAAACATTTACAGGAGCAGTAAAAAAATGGTGAATTTCCAAGGATTGAGAAAGAGACAAAAGAGCTTGAAGAATCATGTTACTCTAAAATTCAAGGCAATTTGAAATATCTCACCATACGAAAGTATCTGTAGAGATTGTGAAGGACTTTAAAGAATCTGAAATAGAAGGGCTGAACAGCTCTGGTTTAGGGTTATTTTTTTTTTAACAGACCATATAACACCAAGGCCAGACAGCAAGAAAATTTATATTTTTTAATGGGAGAAGATGTAAGAAGAAATAAGAGAGAACAGCTGCCTCCTTCAGCCTCCTCTGCATCTTAGCAAGACTCAGGAGCCTTGTATGGAAAGCTGCACGAAGGTAAAGAACATTGTTCTGGAGATTCTTTGGAAAACATTCTGCAACCCAGCCTTGCTTTTCTGGTTGTGTAGGAAACCTAATGGTTGAATTTTGAATTCCTGCTTTTTCTCCCCATTATGACTCATCCCTGTAATTGTCTGCTTCAGAAGTGAAATAAAAATGGGGAGTGATGGAATGATGTATTATTTCTCCCTTAAAGTATGTTGGGTAATATGCTTAAAGGAGGCAAGTGAAAACAAAAGGTGGGAAGATCTAATCTCATCCCACCCCCTCATATTTCTGGAAAGAATGAAAATGGGAAGGGAATTTTTCATAACACGGAGAAATTCATTGCTCTGTTTTTCAGGCAGCATAGACTATTCAATTTAGTGAATTGTCTAGCTTTCATTTTTCTTTTTTTGGTGGGAGGCATAAAATTTCAACCTTACTAATTTCCTTGCCTGCCCTTTAAGTAACAAAGAATCAAATTCATTCAGCCTGAAAAGGCTTCAAAAGGAATCATGACAAATTATGAATCTGGCTTTCACCTTTTTTCACTTTTTACTAAGGTGAAATGCCTGACCTACTGAACTACATACGTTTGGAAGGTTCTGCTGGATAAAAAGGAAATTTGACATATGCAGAAACAGATTTAAAACATAGTTGCAATAACTGCCTATGAAAGAATTCTAGGGGAAAATTATTCTATAATATTTAATTTGTAATTAAAATTGGGGAGATTCCGAGATTTTGATTGGCTGGGGCCGTAAGTCATTCTTTGGTTCAGATGGGGCTTTATTCCTTAATAGTTAAGGAAATAAATTCTATATATGCTCAGAGCCCTGTGGAATATTACTATGATTGTCTAATGCAGTGATTCCCAAACTGTGAGCCGCGGCTCCCCAGGGAGCCGCATCGCATAATATCTGCGCCCGCTGGGTCCGCGCTGATGCGCCATTTCTGCGCATGCGCAGTTGCAGGTCGGATTTCCGGGGAGCCGCGGGCGCGTCTGGTGCGCATGCGCAGTTGCAGGTCGGATTTCCGGGGGAGCCGCGGGCGAAAAAGATTGGGAACCTCTGGTCTAATGGATAGAAAAAACAAGCAGAATCTAAAATATCATCATCATCATCATCATCATCATGTATTATCATGAGAAAATGTTCTGGAACTCATCACTGTGTAATTCACTCCATCTGGTGCAGTAACCAAATTTCAACAGTGATATTGTTATTTTGCATTCATGTACTGTTCTGTAGTTTACTGGGCATTCCTGTTACAAAACATTAGAATAAATTATAAACTAAGAGAGGGCAGTGTGAGCCTTTTTCACTTTAAAACCAGGAATATTTTGTTCATTGGTTACAGGCTGCTATTTGGACTTATACTTGGAAGGCTAGTGGCTAGATATTTCTGGTAAATCAGATGGGTTTGGAATAGTAATTAAAGCTATTATAGATAGGACAGTATTGCTCTGAAAAATCAGCTTTAACTTTCTTCCTGGAGAAGCAAATTCAGAAGTAATAATTGGTCCATGAGGAAGTCCAGTAGTAAATATGCTGATTAGCACTATCATTTGTAGGAGGACTATAATGGTTACTCATTTGTTTCCTGGTACAGTTCAAAGTGGCTACTTATCTGGTTTCAATTTATGATATCTTAAGCAGTTTCCTTGATTCTCATCACATTCTGGATGCGTGGATGTCAAGTGTCAGAAATTCCCAGCCAATCTGGTCATTCTTGAGAATTCCGGAAAGTGAAATGCATGCATCTGGTGAACTGAATAGAAAAGACTGCTTCTTCCCATTCTGGCCTAGTCATATCTAGAGATCTGAAGGCAAGATTTTTTTCTGTCTTCCAACCATGGTGGAGACATGATTGATGATAGACAGAGAAAAGTTATTTTTCTGTGGTCTCATCTAAATTGTGTACCTCTTTGCCCAGGTGATTCAGTTGGTCTTCCTTAGTAAAAACTTTTAGGCAGCTGTTTCTTTTATCACATGGATATACTTTCATTCTAACTGCTGCAACTCTATTTTTATTATACTAATTGATGCTTTTAAATTTTTATTATTCTTAATGACTAGATTTTTCTAATTGTCCCAAGTCATGCATCAGTACCATAAACAATATATGTGTTCAGGGGAATTGGTATGTTCTCTACCTTGAGTTGTATATGAAAAATGGTATGATAAAAATTTAATAAATGCATGTACCTGTTTGTAGCTTAATGTTGAGAAACATCCTTTTAAATATCTATCTCTTTTCTTCCTGCCCATTGTCCCATTCTCCTTTTATTTTTTTCTGCCAGTAAATAGAACTTAACCACTTATGCCAGAAGCTTGTCCCAACAGTTTTATAAGACTTTTGAAGTTAAGCCAAGTTACATGCACTCCTAGGAAGTTAAATCAAGGTTACATGCAGTCCTCTCCCTGAAACGCATCTTTTCTTCCTTACTGTCCAATATATCTGGAGGCTTAATCCAAAACAGCAGCTAGTGCTTTCCAAAGAGCTGCGATTCAATACTCCTCATGTTTCAACAGGGGATAAAGTATGTTGAAATAGCATCTTTCAGGAAATAATGTATACCCTCTACATTTCAATGCACATGGATATTGTCCTTCTAGAAATGGACCACATTAACTAGAAGGGGTGAAATCCAGCAGGTTCTGACAGGTTCTGGAGAACCGGTAGCAGAAATTTTGAGCAGTTTGGAAAATTGGTAGCGGAAATTTTGAATAGTTTAGAGAACTGCCAAATACCACCTCTGGCTAGCCCCAAAGAGGGGTAGCAATGGAGATTTTGCAATATCCTTTCCCCAGGAGTGGGTTGGGAATGGGGATTTTGCAGTATCCTTCCCTTGGAGTGGGGTGGGAATGGGGATTTTGCAGTATTTTTCCCTGCCACGCCCACCAAGCCACACCCACAGAACCGGTAGTAAAAAAAAGAGATTTCACCACTGCTAGAAGTCCAATTGCAGACAGAGCTTGACAATCTGAAATCTGCCCAGTCACTTCAGTTGTGGAGATGGTGTGTACCCAGAAAATGATGGGAAGAATATTCCTTCCAGTTGAATGGGGAAATTGGTGTAATTCTTCACATCTGTACCACACATCCAGCTCTGATGGGATTATTATGAACCTTTCTACACATAAGGAATAATTCCACCTAAGGTTATGTATCCGTGTATGTCCTCCAGATAATAGGAATCTTCTGATCCATTCCTTCTAGAAACCAAATTTCCATGGTGCCCCCTCCTTTCTCACAAAACAAAGTAACATCTTTGTATCTATCCAGCAGTAGCTGGCTTGCATTTTCATCATATTGATTTATTTATATAATTTATATAGCCACCCATCACAGTCAGGTGACTCTGAGTGTTATAGAATTAAAACAACCACACAAAATAATTCCCAATACTCAAGAAAACCATTCACCCCACTTACCACCAACAGCAGCAGAGCTCATCCACCCCATGACACAAATGCCAAATGTTTAACGCTTTGCAAAACGGGATCCTCAGAATTTCCTAGGAAATGCTGTTCCATAGGGCAGGTATTGGACTCCAGGGTCAAACAAGGTGACATTTTTAAATAGAAGGGACGCAGGGCATGCCCTTTCCAATAGGTGTGGTGCAGTGGTGGGTTTCAATTTTTTTTACTACCAGTTCTGAGGGCGTGGCTTAGTGGGCATGGCTTGGTGGGCATGGCAGGGGAAGGATACTGTAAAATCTCCATCCCACCCCACTCCAGGGGAAGGATACTGTAAAATCCCCATTTCCTCCCAATCATCTGGGACCTGGGAGGCAGAGAATAGATGGGGCGGGACCAGTCAGAATTTTCACTACTGGTTCTCCAAACTGGTCAGAACCTGCTGAAACCCATCTCAAGTGTGGTGGGATGGACATACAAAATGGGAGAAAAGTGGTCTGGAAATAGTCTGGCCCTATGCCATTTTCTCCCTGCCACAAATTGCAAAGAAGAGCAAAGTGAATATGGGAAATAGTAGCTGTCTTCCCTGATTGGCTGGCTGTAGGGAGTGCTGGATCATGGAAACAGGGAAAGGTGTGTCTCTTTACAGAGAATTACGCAGTGAGGCAAAAACAATCATCACACTAAGGGTTGGAGGTTCTTTGGTATTCCTAAGAAGCTACGTAAAGCTTCTCGTTTGCAGGGTCATGCCGTGACTATTAAGCATTTGCTGTGGCATCACAGTGAAAAAATAAAACAGTAATTGCTAGTAACACAGCAAACTGAGGTCACTGTCACTGTTATTTGCATTTATCAGTATGAAAAATAAAGAGTAACTCTCTGCAAATATTGGCACAATATGTAACTAAGATTTCCCTAGATGGCTCAAGAAGGGGAGATTGGTATGGAAATGCAGCACTAGGGAACTATATTAATTATCTGCAAAACGGTTGCAGAATAAACACACGGAAAATCTCATGTAGCAACAACACACTGAGCCTAGAGGTTCTATTTATTTGGATCTCTTAAAATCCAGAAATTGTCATTTCATTTCCACAGTATTTCTTTTTCCAAAATATTCCTTTGACATATTCCCATATCTCTTCTTTTGAAAATCAAGCTCATTCAAGTTTCAGTTCTAAATACCCTTAAAAAAAGATTTTGACACTGAGGCCCCAAAGCGAAGCTGATTCAAATTAATTATGATTAAATAAATTGGAGGTTTGTTTGACATGAGTTGTCATACTCCTGAATGTTTATCGGTGTCCTGAAGTTCAAATTTAAAGTTATTGTTAGGATGACAGTTGCAGACATATTAATTTTATTTAATCTGAATACTTTCCAAATTATTTTAATAATGAGAAAATGACCCCCTTCCATTTTCCAGATTATATGCAATTCTAAGACAAGCTTGGTGTAATGTAACATGAGTAGAATGTTATGATAATATGAACAGAACATGAACAAAGTTGCAAACTCAAGCGAGTGTGAAAACTAAATGAAATCCACTGTGTGCGGCAACTAAGGTGCAGAGTTGTGAAAACCAGCTCCAGAAACAAAAAAGTATGAGTACCAGGCCCAGGAGGCAGGAATGGGTGAGGGAGAGAAGGCTATTCACAAGTCTATGAAGGAAGGAAAAAAGGTTTCCATATTCAGATGGACTGAAATGCTGAAGACTGGAAGGAAAAGTTTAAAGAGCTAAAAAAAAAGTTAAGATAAGAAAAGTTAGTGCTAATTAACAATAAGTTTAGAGGTAAGGAATAAGAATTGAAGTTTGTGCAATAAAACAGGCTTGTAGGGGAAAAATACAGCCTTTGTGTCTGTGTTCTATACCATATTAAGATAAAGATAAGGAGTCCCTGTGGATTTTATTCTGCTAGTTGTTGCCTACTAGAGAGGACAATGCTCATCTCCATTTCAAAGCCATTGAGCCAGCGCTGTCCAAAGACAGCTTAAATGTGAGCCTTGTTTATAGTAAAATCAAAGTTCAAAATGTCCATGCCTTTTTCTCCCACCTGAGCAATGTCACAGGCTAGATGGCGCTCTCTTTTGGAAGTAAAGCCAAATTCCATGTATCGTATTTTGGTAATGGACAGATCAGGTATGTTTACTTATGACCATGTAAGAACTAGTTCTTACACTAAATTTCTTAAGTGTACAGCCCTTGACTTTTCAACACAGATTTTATTTATTTATTTTTATTTATTTATTTTGTCACAACAATATATATTCAGATATATCTATCTGTCTGTCTGTCTGTCTGTCTGTCTGTCTATCTATCTATCTATCTATATCTATCTATCTATCTATCTATCTATCTATCTATCTATCTATCTATCTATATCTATCTAACAATATAGATTCAGAGATAATGACTGGAGAGAGAGAATCTTATCCTTTAGTTTGGAAATTCTTAACTTCTTCTGCTTCTTACTGTTTTCTTGATACCTAGCCTCAGTTTTCTAGAAAAGATGTTCTAGCAGGTAACTGTATCTTCTATGTATAATGTCTTGGTTTTTATCATTAAAATTTACCGTTACTTTTCTGATTTACAATATTGGGTAGGTGAGCCACTTAGAATCTAGGGTGTCATAGTAAATAAATAAAGGATTACATAAGTGAATGTCTCCTCTCTGAAGGCACTGATTGTTGCTTTGTTGTCAAATCAAATAGAATGTTTCAGTTTTGATATTCGGAATCTAGTCAGCAAGTTAAAAACTATCTAGTATCTGAACTAGTGGTGGGATTCAGCCAGTTCGCACCACTTCGGGAGAACCAGTTGTTAACTTTCTGAGCAGTTTGGCAAACTGGTTGTTGCAAGAAATCATTATGCCAGAGAACCGGTTGTTAAATTACTTGAATCCCACCACTGATCTGAACCCATCAAGAAGGAGGAGAAAGGCACAGTCTAATTTTCACTAATTATGCATATGGATTGGCTAAAAGGCAATTGGATAAATTATGTCAGAAAAGATCATTCTTGAAGATTCAGTGTTATTTCCAAGTTCAGGGTAGTGCCTCTTCAAACATTTCCGAAGTATCCAGTTGGACACTGTGAGAAACAAAATGGAGGAATCAAGATAGGTTTCATCTAATAGGGCTGTCTTTATGTTCTCATATATTGAAATTATCTCTAGAGTGGTTATCTTTTAAAACAAAAGAGGTGCTTAATAAAGTTGGGCATCTTGCCCAAGGACCAGAAGCCAGACTGCAGCTGCAACATTAGCCATTTCAAACCCCTCCAATCCATACATGCAGCAAACAGACACCCACTATGAAGATGTAGCATGACCACAAACACGAAGCCAAACAACAGCAATTTAGCTCACCAGCTCAAATCCCCCTGCAACTCAGACTAATCTGAGCACAACCAAGCCCCCACCCAAACAGGGCACACCCCCATCCAATCAGAGCACCAAAAAACCCCCCATCCAATCAGAGCACAGCCAAGCTCCACCCAATCAGTTCAAACCCCCACTAGCAGTTAAAAAGGAAGAAACAGCTGCAATCACACATTGCTCCCAGAAGCACGAAGCTGAAGCCTGAAGATGATGAATGAGACTTCGTCGAAATGTCGCAAAGACACTTCCAATTTTACGCGGGAGAAAACCCGAATAATCAAAGACCTACATATGTATGTATGTATATACCGGTAGTCCATTGACCAGTGGTACCAGTGACCATTGAAGTTACAACAGCACATTAGATTATGATTGTTAGTTTTGATACCCTGCATTTTGTTCTGGGAAGTCGGGGTGGGGGCGGGGGTATGGGGAGGGAATTGGGGGTAGAGGCTAGAGATGGAGTGATGGTGAATGTACAGGGATTATTGAAGATGTATAAATATAATTAATGTAGGGTCGGGTCTGCCCAGTTACCATTTTAGAACGGTGAGGAGGGAGAAAAGAGAGAGTAGGAGGTAGGAAAGAGGAGAAGAGGAAGGAAGAGGGGTAGAAGAGGGAGAAGGAAGGTATAGGGTGGAGGGAGGAGAGGATGTAGATAAGAGAAGGAGAGGAAGGTTTGGAAAGAAGGCAGAAGAAGGTAGAAGAGGGAAGAGAGTTAAAAAGGGGGGTGGTGACTGGGCAAGCCCGACTAATTGTATATAATTGTACATTGGATGAATTATTTGATATGAATGTAAAAATAAAACTTTTTTATAAAAAAAAAAAAAGAAGTTACAACAGCACTCAAAAAAGTGACTTATGACCATTTTTCACCCTTACAACTGTAGTAGCATCCCCATGGTGACATGATTTACATTCAGATGCTTGACAACTGATTCACATTTATGACATTGCAGTGCCCTAGGGTCATTTGATCACCTTTTGCAAATGTCTGACAAGTAAAGTCAATGGGGAAATCAGATTCACTTAACAACCATGTTATCAATTTAACAACTGCAGTGATTCACTTAACAAATATGGCAAGAAAAGTCATAAAATGGGGCAAAACTCAACAAATTTCTCATTTAGCAACATAAATTTTGGGCTCAATTGTGGTCATATATTGAAGACTACCTGTATCCATAAATAAATAAAAAAACAGATTAAACATAATACACAGCTGAAGAAAAAAACCACACAACACAAAGCTTGATAATTCTTAGATTGTACATTTTTTTTCTAAAATTTCCTAAAATTAACGAAAACCACATATACTTTTGGAAGTCAAAAATAAACACTCAATAAGCCTCTGCTATCTTTTGACTTAAAAATGTAATGCTGAAAAATTCTACTGAATTTTATCCTGAGTCTCCTGATGATTACATTCAGGTTATGTTTGTTTGCCCGCAGACAAACCACCAAAGAATTTGTCAAAGCCTCTGTAGCTCTAATATTAATGAAATGGATTTTTATTTTTGTCAGCTTGTGGATTTAGGATTTTGGAATTTACCACATTGGTCCTAGGAGCATAGTCTGAAATGTAATGTAGTTTATCTTTTTCTTCTGCTACATGAACTGCCTTTTATATTCACAGGACTTTCCTTACAACTGAGATAAGTTAATATGCTTCCCTGAAAGTTTCCCTTTCAGTCTTTGTCCTCTTCTCACTCCAACATAATATAAAGTCTGGTTTGGTTGCAGATTTGAGGAGAATCCAAACCGAAAGCCTCATTGTGAGTCCCTTCCTCAGTGAATAGGCCCATAAGTTATGCAGTGGTACATACATGCAGCAGTAGCCACAAATTATTTACCTCCATTTCTGTTTCTCAAAATGCATTTAAAATGAAATAATCTGAAAATAGCAGATTATAATAGCTGTTAGAAGGACTACCTCCCTTCTGAGAAAATCAGATATTGGAGGAGAAAACTGTTTTCATGTGAGAAATTGTTTCCAAAGGGTTAGCTTATTTGAGGGACATGAGTTATTTCCCTTCTTTTTGTATTTAGCTTCTCTCATATTTAAGTATTAGGTAAAACTGTTTCAAATTAGACTGTCAATGTGATGTAGTGGTTAAAGTGTTGGACTAAAAGTAGAACTCAATTTCTAGTCCACTGTCAACCATGGAAGCTCACTGAATGATTTGGATAGAGTCTCATGCAGCCCAACTCATCACACAGGACAGTTCTTATAGGGGAAAAAGGAAAAGTGGGTGCTAAATATATCAACTTGAATTCCCAAATTAAAGACAGTACATAGAGTAAATAGTCACATAGGATGCTTAATCTAGGCACTTTGTTGCTTACAAATAAATCTCAATTTCAAGAAATCAATGATCTCTAGATTTTCCTGTCAGCCTTTGCAATGGCAAAATGGTGGATTCTTAGGCAAATAGTCATAAGGGTTCTTGATGAAGCTGCCCAACCTATTGGATGCACTGGCTTCTGTTTGAAGGCATGATGGTACCACATGTGTCATAGAGTCATTTTTTGAATGATGTCATTATCTGTATGATATCACTGGATGACTACCTTATGGATACTTGTGATCAGTGTTGATTGTTGAAACACTCTTACACTGTTTCCATTTCATATGTATTATGTGAAATACTTTCCATCCCTTTTGGCATTCATTAATAACCAGGATACAAATTGCTTACCAAAGGTCTATTTTAGCTATTGGAAACCAATTGTGAAAAGAAAATGGAATGCCATGTTCAAGGTAAAAGCAGAATTTAAGCCTGAATACAGCCTCATTGATCAAATTAATTAATTAATTTTAATTAATTTAATTAATTAATCAATTTAATTAATTAATTAGTTTAATTAATTAATTTTAATTAATTAAAATTAAGACTTTCCTATTATTTGCCCAGGCATTTTAGGAAACCGTTTATTCTTTTCAAAGTATTACTCCACTTTATTGGTTTATGTAATGTGTTGTTATTTTATGTTGTTAACCTATGTTTATTTCTTATGAAGAACATCCTTTTTAGAGAAGGTTTTGGACTACTTAATAACAGGGGTGAAGAGAAAATTATGGAGACTGATATGCAAGCCACCCTTCTGCTTGCACAACCATTGGATATGACCTGGTTTTGTCAATTTTTTAACTATCTGATAGAATAGAATAGAATAGAATAGAATAGAATAGAATAGAATAGAATAGAATAGAATAGAATAGAATAGAATAGAATAGAATAGAATAGAATAGAATAGGAATAGAATTTTTTATTGGCCATGTGTGGTTGGACATACAAGGACTTTGTCTTGGAGCATAGGCTCTCAGTGTACATAAAAGAAAAGATATGTTCATCAAGAATCAGAAGGTACAAAGCTTAATGATAGTCATAGGGTACAAATAAGCAAATCAGGAAAAAATATCAATATAAATTGTAAGGTACAACCAACAAAGTTACAGTCATACAGTCATAAGTGGAAGGAGATGGGTGATGGGAACGATGAGGAGATTAATAGTAGTGCAGACTTGGTCATATATTGAAGACTACCTGTATCCATAAATAAATAAAAACAGATTAAACATAATACAGCTGAAGAAAACCACACAACACAAAGCTTGATAATTCTTAGATTGTACATTTTTTTTCTAAAATTTCCTAAAATTAACGAAAACCACATATACTTTTGGAAGTCAAAAATAAACACTCAATAAGCCTCTGCTATCTTTTGACTTAAAAATGTAATGCTGAAAAATTCTACTGAATTTTATCCTGAGTCTCCTGATGATTACATTCAGGTTATGTTTGTTTGCCCGCAGACAAACCACCAAAGAATTTGTCAAAGCCTCTGTAGCTCTAATATTAATGAAATGGATTTTTATTTTTGTCAGCTTGTGGATTTAGGATTTTGGAATTTACCACATTGGTCCTAGGAGCATAGTCTGAAATGTAATGTAGTTTATCTTTTTCTTCTGCTACATGAACTGCCTTTTATATTCACAGGACTTTCCTTACAACTGAGATAAGTTAATATGCTTCCCTGAAAGTTTCCCTTTCAGTCTTTGTCCTCTTCTCACTCCAACATAATATAAAGTCTGGTTTGGTTGCAGATTTGAGGAGAATCCAAACCGAAAGCCTCATTGTGAGTCCTTCCTCAGTGAATAGGCCCATAAGTTATGCAGTGGTACATACATGCAGCAGTAGCCACAAATTATTTACCTCCATTTCTGTTTCTCAAAATGCATTTAAAATGAAATAATCTGAAAATAGCAGATTATAATAGCTGTTAGAAGGACTACCTCCCTTCTGAGAAAATCAGATATTGGAGGAGAAAAGAGAGAGTAGGAGGTAGGAAAGAGGAGAAGAGGAAGAGAGTTAAAAGGGGTGGTGACTGGGCAAGCCCGACTAATTGTATATAATTGTACATTGGATGAATTATTTGATATGAATGTAAAATAAAACTTTTTATAAAAAAAAAAAAAAAAAAAAAAAAAAAAAAAAAAAAAAAAAAAAAAAAAAAAAAAAAAAAAAAAGAAGTTACAACAGCACTCAAAAAAGTGACTTATGACCATTTTTCACACTTACAACTGTAGTAGCATCCCCATGGTGACATGATTTACATTCAGATGCTTGACAACTGATTCACATTTATGACATTGCAGTGCCCTAGGGTCATTTGATCACCTTTTGCAAATGTCTGACAAGTAAAGTCAATGGGGAAATCAGATTCACTTAACAACCATGTTATCAATTTAACAACTGCAGTGATTCACTTAACAACGCTGTTACTAATTTAAAACTGCAGTGATTCACTTAAAAATTGTGACAAGAAAAGTCATAAAATGGGGCAAAACTCAACGAATCTCTAACTTAGCAACATAAATTTTGGGCTTAATTGTGGTCATATATTGAAGACTACCTGTATCCATAAATAAATAAAAACAGATTAAACATAATACAGCTGAAGAAAACCACACAACACAAAGCTTGATAATTCTTAGATTGTACATTTTTTTCTAAAATTTCCTAAAATTAACGAAAACCACATATACTTTTGGAAGTCAAAAATAAACACTCAATAAGCCTCTGCTATCTTTTGACTTAAAAATGTAATGCTGAAAAATTCTACTGAATTTTATCCTGAGTCTCCTGATGATTACATTCAGGTTATGTTTGTTTGCCCGCAGACAAACCACCAAAGAATTTGTCAAAGCCTCTGTAGCTCTAATATTAATGAAATGGATTTTTATTTTTGTCAGCTTGTGGATTTAGGATTTTGGAATTTACCACATTGGTCCTAGGAGCATAGTCTGAAATGTAATGTAGTTTATCTTTTTCTTCTGCTACATGAACTGCCTTTTATATTCACAGGACTTTCCTTACAACTGAGATAAGTTAATATGCTTCCCTGAAAGTTTCCCTTTCAGTCTTTGTCCTCTTCTCACTCCAACATAATATAAAGTCTGGTTTGGTTGCAGATTTGAGGAGAATCCAAACCGAAAGCCTCATTGTGAGTCCCTTCCTCAGTGAATAGGCCCATAAGTTATGCAGTGGTACATACATGCAGCAGTAGCCACAAATTATTTACCTCCATTTCTGTTTCTCAAAATGCATTTAAAATGAAATAATCTGAAAATAGCAGATTATAATAGCTGTTAGAAGGACTACCTCCCTTCTGAGAAAATCAGATATTGAGGAGAAAACTGTTTTCATGTGAGAAATTGTTTCAAAGGGTTAGCTTATTTGAGGGACATGAGTTATTTCCTTCTTTTGTATTTAGCTTCTCATATTTAAGTATTAGGTAAAACTGTTTCAAATTAGACTGTCAATGTGATGTAGTGGTTAAAATGTTGGACCAAAAGTAGAACTCAATTTCTAGTCCACTGTCAACCATGGAAGCTCACTGAATGATTTGGATAGAGTCTCATGCAGCCCAACTCATCACACAGGACAGTTCTTATAGGGGAAAAAGGAAAAGTGGGTGCTAAAGATATCAACTTGAATTCCCAAATTAAAGACAGTACATAGAGTAAATAGTCACATAGGATGCTTAATCTAGGCACTTTGTTGCTTACAAATAAATCTCAATTTCAAGAAATCAATGATCTCTAGATTTTCCTGTCAGCCTTTGCAATGGCAAAATGGTGGATTCTTAGGCAAATAGTCATAAGGGTTCTTGATGAAGCTGCCCAACCTATTGGATGCACTGGCTTCTGTTTGAAGGCATGATGGTACCACATGTGTCAAAGAGTCATTTTTTGAATGATGTCATTATCTGTATGATATCACTGGATGACTACCTTATGGATACTTGTGATCAGTGTTGATTGTTGAAACACTCTTACACTGTTTCCATTTCATATGTATTATGTGAAATACTTTCCATCCCTTTAGGCATTCATTAATAACCAGGATACAAATTGCTTACCAAAGGTCTATTTTAGCTATTGGAAACCAATTGTGAAAAGAAAATGGAATGCCATGTTCAAGGTAAAAGCAGAATTTAAGCCTGAATACAGCCTCATTGATCAATCACCCAACTCTAGGATGCTTTGAAATATTTGTTCTTTCCTCCTGAACTTAATTTTACCATCATTAACTGCTCCAGGAAGAATAGCCGCTATAACAGTAAATATACAGAGTGCTTCGACTACCCAACTGCTCCATTATTATCATCATTCCGACCTGCAGAGCAAAAAAGAATATCTACTAACTACTACAGCAGTCAGTATACTGGATGCTTAGAACAATAATAACTTTTCCCTTAAGAGTCAGATAGGTATTTTTTAGATCACTTTTAACCAACCTCTTTATTACTCCATTTAAACACTCTACTTTATTCACTAGCGAAGTGATTACCGTAGACAGGAATCCTAATTTTAATCACTTCTTATGGCAAGAAAGCAACATTATGCTTCTCTAGTCTTGGTGGATTAAAGACAACTAAAATTGAAACTGAAAATACAGCAAAAGAAAAGTTTGTGGTGGCTGAAGTTTGATTTTTAAAAAAAAGTCATTTTCCATCAGGTTTGGGACCTAGATTTGGCAACAAAACAGTCTTGTTCTGCCTGGAGGATAACCTCTGCAAGAAGAGAGGGGGAACCTGCAACTCTTCTAATTTTCCTTGAACTATCAGTGGCCTTTGGTATCATATTGCTGTTTTGTGGCAACTTTTATGAATCTCCTTGGATAATTGAAGCTAGTATTTGGGGTTTGCTCCTTTGTCTTCTGGCATTTTCATTTTTCGTGTAATTTCTCATTTCATCCTACAATTCTTTCAATGAATAGATTGGTACAATCATGTGGGAGATTGCAATGTGATGTCACTAAGTGCCATCATTTAATGCAACTTTATTTTTCCTTCTTTTTGAAACCAGCTGTTAAGAATATGTTGAAATGGGGACTGGAACAAAGTATTAGACCTGTGATGGCAAACCTGTGGCACGCATGCCAGAGGTGGCACACAGAGCCCTCTCTATGGGCATGTGTGCCATCGACAGCTTCTCTTCTGGTTTCTGTTGCACGCATCCACACTGGACAACTGGTCGGGGCACATGTGTGTGCTGGAACCTGGAAGTGCAGCTGGCACTAGCGCACATGTACACCGATCAGCTGCTCTCTTCCGGGTTCCAGCTCTCTGGCATGCATGCCACTTTCGGCACTCAGTGCCAAAAAGGTTACCCATCACTGTATTAGACAAATGAGAGACAGCCCGGGCCAGCAAGAAGGTAAGATTGGGCTTGTAGATTGCCATAAACTATAACATACTTTGCTTGTTTGTGGCTTAGTAAATTGTAGTCATACAAGCATGCTTTATTCAATTAATTGTGGTTAAGCAAAGCATGGCATATAACCTGTATGTTATAGTTAGGGGCAGTTTCCTTGGTCTGGAATGGATGAACTGGATTCAACCATTAATTACTTTTTGGTAATGAAATCAAATTCAAAATTAGACTGGTAACACTTTTGCTCTGCTTTCCCTAGGGAGCAGCCTCCCCACCCCTGAAAGCTGGATGACCCCAATCCCATTGGCCTTCCAGAAAGCCATAAAACCAAGCTTTTCCCACAGGCATTAGGGTGGGCACAACCAAATTTACCATATGTGCATTTGAGTTTGGGAGTTGTCTGTGAAATTGTGCTAATTATGTTGGCTTTTATTTATGTTTTAATTGTTTTCTATTGGTTTTATGTTGTTAGGCATCCTGAGTTATTTGCTTAGATGGTATATGGACAGACATAAACATTTTCTAAACCAACCAACCAACCAAACCATATTTAAATTATAACATTAAGAGTCCAATTAGACTGGAAAACTTTTAGATGTGGAAAAATAGAAATATCAAGAAAGCAAATATAGAGAAAAATCAACCCCTCTCTAACTTGGTTATTCACTTTTTGAAACTAGAATATATAAAGCAGCCAATTTCTTTTCTTTACAACTTTTTTAAAAAGTAATGCTATCTTCTCTCAGATTTCTGTTTCCTGTTTCTATATCCCCAATTACTTTCTTGATCTCACTGGTCTAAGTTGTACTTTTTTTTACAAATATTACAATTAACCTTTCTAAACTGTGTTTTAGTACAACAAGACCATAAAGGAGACTTTACTAATCACTGTTCTAATATCCAGAAATCCAGTTTAGAATGTGATATCTAAGGCTGTGAGAGTTATTACTGGGATGTTCAGACTTAAAGCCCAAGTCTGTCTCATTCTGTTCATTTCCATATCAATGTAAAACACTACCCTAGAGAGACATTCAGATCTTGAGACTTCAGTATCAAATAGGGGGCAGTCAGGCACAACACAGGTTATGTGAACCTGAACACAAGGTCAATCCAAATGGACTCAAATGTCTATACACCAATGCACAGAGTATGAGGAATAAACAGGGTGAATTAGAAATTCAAGTAAATGAGGGCAGATATGATATTGTTGCCATTACGGAAACTTGGTGAGATGAAACTGACAAATGGAACATACAGCTAGAGGGATATAAATTATTTAAAAGAAATAGACCAAATAAAAGAGGAGGTGGAGTTGCACTATATATAAGAAATAACTACATCGCTACAGAAATAGAGCACAACAATGATAATAATCATTTTGAATGTATTTGGGTCAATATAAAAGGGGTGAAAATTGATATTGCCATAGGTCTATACTATAGGCCACCCAACCAAACTTGAAGTAGGAAGTAGATGAACTTTTTGCTAGTCAGCTAACTAAGGTATGTAGGAAGCACATCACAGTAGTAATGGGGGATTTTAACTACCCTGACATCAACTGGGAAACAAACTCTGCACCAAGGGGAAGATCCAACAGGTTCCTAACAAACCTAGCAGACAACTTTGTTTCCCAAAAAATAGAGAAGGCGACAAGGGGATCAGCCATACTGGACTTAATTCTCACTAACAGAGATGAAATGATAGAAGGTGTTGAAGCTACAGGAACCTTGGGGGCAAGTGACCATGCAATATTGGAATTCGACATTAAGCAAACACAAGTAGTAGAACAAAGTCAAACTAGAGTCTTGGACTTTAAGAGAGCTAATTTCAATAAACTTAGAGAGAGCTTGAGAAGGATTCAATGGATGAGACTCCTCAGGGGGAAAACAACTCAAGAAGCTTGGGAAATTTTGAAAAGTGAGATTATAAAAGCGCAGTCTAGCACAATACCAATGAAGAAGAAAAATAATAGATCTCAAAAGAAATCAGCATGGATGCATAAAGAACTATCTGACAAATTGAAAGACAAAAAGGACAAATATAAAAAGTGGAAAGAGGGGCAAATAACTAAGGCAGAATAGCCCAAGCCTGTAAAGATGAAGTGAGGAAAGCTAAGGCTCACAATGAACAAAGGCTAGCGACAAAAGTAAAAAATAACAAAAAAAGCTTCTTCCAACATGTTAAAAACAAGAAAAAAGTCAAGGAAACAATTGGCCCATTGCTGGGAGAAAGTGGCAAGAAGATGACAAGCAACAGGGAGAAAGCAGATCTACTTAACTAATTTTTTGCATCTGTCTTTACACAAAAGGAAAAAACAATCCAACCTATCAAAAACAGTACCACAAAAAACAGATTAGAAACACAAGTTAAAATAGGGAAGAAAATGGTAAGTGAACACCTGTCTATCCTAGACGAGTTCAAATCACCAGGACCGGATGGATTACACCCCAAGGTTCTGAAGGAACTGGCAGACGTGATCTCAGAACCACTAAACTATATCTTTCAAAGATCCTAGAGCACAGGGGAGCTGCCAGAGGACTGGAAAAGAGCTGATGTAGTTCCCATCTTCAAAAAAGGAAAAAAGACAGATTCAGGAAACTATAGTCCTATCAGCCTGACCTCAATACCGGGGAAGATTTTGGAAAAGATAATCAAGCAATGAATCACCGAACACCTAGAAGCAAACAAAGTAATAACCAAAAGCCAACATGGGTTTGTCAAAAACAGATCATGCCAGACTAATCTTATCGCATTCTTTGACAAAATGACAAAATTTGTAGACCAGAGGAATGCTGTCGATATAATTTACTTGGACTTCAGTAAAGCATTTGATAAAGTAGACCATAACCTACTACTAGATAAAGTAGAAAAATGTGGGTTAGACAGCACCACCACCAGATGGATTCGTAACTGGCTGACCAACTGCACTCAACGTGTAGTCCTCAATGGACCTACATCCACATGGAGGGAAGTATGCAGTGGAGTACCCCAAGGCTCTGTTTTAGGCCTAGTACTCTTCAACATCTTCATCAATGACTTGGACAAGGGGATAGATGGGGAACTTATCAAATTCAGCCATGAGCTGAAAACGCACCTATTTATTCAAGCGGGACTGGATTGAAATTTTATTGGGGTTATTTATATTTTAAGATTTTAAATTGTTTTAATATTTCGGCCTCATTATAATATGTTTTTTAATCTCTTTAATGTTTATATAGTATTTTTACTTGGCTGTACACCGCCCCGAGTCCTTCGGGAGAAGGGCGGTATAAAAATCGAAATAAATAAAATAAAATAAATAAATAAATAAATAAATTTGCAGATGACACCAAGCTGGCAGGAATAGCCAACACTCCAGAAGATAGGCTCAAGTTACAGAAAGATCTTGACAGACTTGAACATTGGGCGCTATCTAACAAAATGAAATTCAACAGTGAAAAAAGTAAGGTTCTACATTTAGGCAAAAAAACCAAAATGCACAGGTACCGTATATGTGGTACCTTGCTCAATAGTAGTACCTGTGAGAGGGATCTTGGAGTCCTAGTGGATAACCATTTAGATATGAGCCAGCAGTGTGCAGCAGCTGCTAAAAAAGCCAACACAGTTCTGGGCTGCATAAACAGAGGGATAGAATCAAGATCACGTGAAGTGTTAGTGCCACTTTATAATGCCTTGGTAAGGCCACACTTGGAATATTGCATCCAGTTTTGGTCGCCACGATGTAAAAAAGATGTTGAGACTCTAGAAAGAGTGCAGAGAAGAGCAACAAAGATGATTAGGGGACTGGAGGATAAAACATATGAAGAACGGTTGCAGGAACTGGGTATGTCTAGTTTAATAAAAAGAAGGACTAGGGGAGACATGATAGCAGTGTTCCAATATCTCAGGGGCTGCCACAAAGAAGAGGGAGTCGGGCTGTTCTCCAAAGCACCTGAGGGTAGAACAAGAAGCAATGGGTGGAAACTGATCAAGGAAAGAAGCAACTTAGAACTAAGGAGAAATTTCCTGACAGTTAGAACAATTAATAAGTGGAATGACTTGCCCGCAGAAGTTGTGAATGCTCCAACACTGGAAATTTTTAAGAAAATCTTGGATAACCATCTGACTGAGATGGTGTAGGGTTTCCTGCCTGGGCAGGGGGTTGGATTAGAAGGCCTCCAAGGTTCCTTCCAACTCTGTTGTTATATTATTAAATAGAAAGCCTCCTTCCATTTATTGCAGACTTTCTTTTTTTTTGTGAAAATTTTTATTTATTTTTAGACATAGAAATTACAACGTGCTGCATGGGTGTTAACATATCTTCCTGTTTATTGTAGACTTTCAATTGTTCTCTTACAGTACTCCGAAGCCTGAGGGATGATTTTTACCTATCTCACTATGAAGCCTTAGGGCTGTTATTATAGTGGTGGTTTCAAGGTCTACAACACTCTGCTCAGGGAAATATTTATTTATTTGTATGATTTATAGGATGCTCAATCCCCAAAGGTTCTAAACAACTGACAGAGATACAAGAGCAAATTAAAAGAAAAAACAACAACAGCATATTCCCCAAATGCTAAGAATAGCCATTGACATTCTGAGGGAAATATTCTACCAGAACCAATCAACTGTAGCCATGTCATACAGCCACCAAAGCTCTCGAGAACAATTTCCGGATCTTGGAAGCTTTCTTGGATATCAACAAAGTTGATGCTGACTTGATCTCAGATGGAGTAATGTTTCAAAGGAGCTACCAAAAAGGTAGTCTTTGGTTATGACTCACTTAAGAATGAGTCTCAAAGGATGCCTTTTGCACAGGCAGTAACCACTATGAGAAGATTGTCTCATGGATAGTCAGGTGCTGAGTGAAATATTCTAGTTCCAATTTTGCTTTTTTGTTGTTGTTATCAATATAAGATAACATAATAACAATATAATTCTCTGGGTCTTTTAAACGGGTTTGTTCAATTTTCTGGGTCTTTTAAATCTTTGACACATTTTTAAACTTTTCTACCATATTCCCTTTTCTCAACACACCTTCTATATAAAAACCTATACTTTCCTTAAGAGGGTTATTGAATAAGTAACTGAATGACTGACTGAATAGGTACCTTCTGATAGGCAAAATTATCTGAATATTTTAAAGATTATATCAAACAGTTTTTGAAACATTAAAAAGATTAGACATTCATTGTCAAAATTCTCTATGATCATTACTATTTCCTCAACTGTTACCAATATGAACTGTTGGGGAAATATCAATAAAATTCTCTTTTAAAAAGGGCAGGGGAGGAAATAAGAGGTCTGAATGCATTGCCAAGTTGTCAGAGAAATTTTATCTGAATCAGATTGAAACCATAACCAGAGAACAGCTGTGGGCATCTTCAAAGACATATGCTTTATCCAGCAGGAGAAACGTATAACCTAGCCAATTAACTACCCTGCCAGCCATGGATTCTATGGCTCAGTCTCAGAGAAACCAAACATTACATGGTTTGACAGTTGAAGAATGCATCAATTGACAGAACTTCCTCGTGATATAGTCCCCAGTTCCACAAGCAGCTAATTCAGTCTTTAATTCCAGGAACCAAAGACTAAAATTGAATGACAAAAAATTGTTCTCTACTTCTACCTTTTTTAGAACCTCTATGGTGAATGCAATTCCTTCGCCCTTCTGGACTTTTTATTTTCCTTTCTTCAAAGGAATAACTTTTCTGCACTGCATTCAAGATGCATCAAAAAAAAAAAAGTCAAAAGGTTTTTCATTTTTCTGAGAATTGGATTAGTTTAGGGAACAAAAAGTTCAAGATTATCTGAGCATTTTAATTATGGAAGAACTTGAATAACTTTTTCAGTTGAACTTATACTTGTGTAGTTCTGTGAAGAATAACTTACCCTCAGCTTTACATATCTTTGCCCCTGAATATTCTTGGAACTCCATGTGGATTATAATGAACCATTCTGAGTTCATACTGAGTGAACCATAAATAAATTTAAAAAAACCATGATGCTAGTTTTATAAATAAAATAATATAAAATGCAATATTCCAATGTGAAAAGTACCTCCTCCGAGTTCAAAAAATTAGTTAAAGGGATAGTATTAATAGGAGTATGCCATTAAATGATCGGGTCTGATTTGGGCCACCCTGTCCTATATATAGTTCACAGATTTTGGCGCTATCCATCAAAAGTCCTTACCTCACAAATTTCACAGGCACACCCTGCCCTGCTCAAAGTAGTCTCCAAAGGGCAAACCAACCCAGCATGATTACTAGATGCACAAATGATCATGCTCAAATTATCCTACTTCAGGCACATTATATGAGGAGCTAGCTCTCCAGAAAAGACTCTAATACTCGGAAAGGTGGAAGGAAAGAGAAGAAAATGACCAGCAACAGGATGAAACTCAGTTACAGTAATGATGAGTGCACAATTGGAAAACCTGAAAGACCAACTTAGAAATAGACTGTTATGGAGAAAATCTATCTATATCGTTGCTAAGAGTTGAAAATGACTTGATGAAACATAATCATCAAAGATTATCTTAAAAGAGACCTCCATAAAATGTTATTAATTACAAGACTATTTCTAAAGCTGGTTTCCATCAATCTAAAGTCAGAGGCATAGTCTAGAAATAAAGGGATATAGTGAATCTTCCCAAGTTTAGCCATTCTGTCCAGACCAAAACTAGTATAAAGTCATTTAGGAAGTCACAAAGAACCCCAAACCAACATCCAGGAACCTTTTTTCTCAGAAACTTTTATTAGGTTGTAAAATAAGATACAAAATAAGAAAGAAAATAGGAAGACAGTGAGGGGAAGTGGGGGAAAGAGAAGTGAGGAAGGGCTGGGAAAAAACCCAAGAGTACTTATATTCTTTTCCTTAATCAAAATGGTCAATTTAGCCATTCCTCTCAACTCCATCAGCTTCTGTAGCCATTCATCAATGGTCCACAATGGGAATCAAAACATCCAGGAATCTTAAGACACCATACATTTATGGCATTTGTAAGATAATAGCAAAATCAAAAACATTGCTAGAAGAAGAGCTTTGATGCTCATTGATGCTTATTTCCACAATGGTAAAAACATTCAAATGGATTTCCAGATCCCCAGAGTTTTATGAGATAAGATTTTTAGAGGTTTGGGCATATAAACCCAAAGTGAAACTTTTTGGACAACATGGGTGTCAGTTTGTCTGGCAGAAACTAAACACACCATACGAGTCCCATAATAACTGTCAAGCAGAGAGAACATAATACAGCAACATGGTTTGAAGATGATTTGATGCCTTAAGACTTGTCATCCTTGAAGGAAGCAAAAATTCTGTTTTATATTAGAGAGCCTCAACAGGAGATTTAGGCCATCTATCCATCAGTTGAAGTTGAAATGTAAGTGGGTCATACAGTAAGACAACTGTTCCAAACATCTAAGCAAGTCTAAAAGAGAATGGATAAAGCAAATAAATTCAAAGTTTTGAAATGAAAGTCCTGACCTAAATGCCATTTCAGTATTGTAGCATGGCTTGAAGTAAGTGTTTTTTGCAAGAAAACTCTCAAATATTACTGGGCTGAACCAGTTCTATGGAGCAGTGTGCCAAAATTCTGACATGACTATGTGAGAGTCAGATCACCAATTATAGTGTTTGGTTGTAATTATTCAGCTAAAGGTGGTACAACTAGTTATTAAACCTACTAATTCACTGAATTAGTAGGTTTAATTAGTAGGTTACTGAAATGATCTTTTCACAAGGGCACTTCACATATTGAATTACTTTGTTTATGGAAGAAAAAAGCACTAAGCTTTGGTATGTCTTTGTTCACTCAGATTCTCTTTATAGATCAGTAAGGTTCTCATGAAGCTTTGATAACATTCAGTGGCAAAGATAAGCAAGAATTCAGAAAACCCAAAAGGGGATGAACACTTTTTCGTGAACAATAAAGGCGAACACAGACAGACAAGACAAAGCAGGTATCCTATAACCTGAATTCTTCCACAAGGTTTTAAAAATACACAGGAAAACTGGCAGAGCGTTTCTGAGAAAATGTGAACTTCCAGGAAGCATATGAAAGATTTCTAAGGAAAGGAGTCAATGAAAACAGTTTTCCACTTCAACATTTATTTATTTTTTTGGTTAGAGATCATTTTCCTGCAGTGCACAGGTATTAACACTGGTGAGCAATTTCTAAAGCTTGTCTGTTATACCAAAGGTAATGAAAATGGAAGCCACAAAACTATTGTAACAGATGGATCATTCTGGAAAGGATTTCTTAAAAAACAATGATCTGTGGAAGGCTGGCTTTATTTAAATTAAAAGAAAAGAATTTCCATTGGAGATTTGAAGGTATATCTAGATATTATTTAGTGAGAGGTACAAAGCAGAAAAGAAGTTTTGTGGCACTTTTTTCTATAAAGAGAGCTACAAAATTGACAACTTTAGCCAGAAAGGCAGCCATGGCAGCTAAAGGTTCAGAGAAGCGAGGAATTATTTTAATTTGCATTCAGTCCTGTTTGTTTCAGTCCCCATTGAAACACAAATATTTGAAATGGGGACACTGCATTACCCCCAACAACAGATGCATTCATTTGAATTGGTTTTGGTGTGCTTCTCTGGTTCTCTTTCCCAAATCTATAAACGCTCGGAAAAGCATCCATTTTGCTGGTCTGTGAGTACTGGAAAACAGAGGTCAACCCAAGTGTATTCTAGTGCTAATTAGAATTGTTTTTATATGCTTTATTAAACATTTGTCTGACTCTGCCTCATTCTGTCATACATTAGCATTTAATTGTAGTATATTAGCAGCAGCCTGGACAGGGAGAAGCATATCTAGGGCTTCTGAAGTGATGCCAAATTTTTGCAGTCAACAAAGATACCAAATCAAAATAATTCATAGAAAAAATATGCAGATGAATAGCACAATCCCCTTCAAATATTTAATGGGAATTCATCTGCCTGTGAATTATGCAGCTGCTGGAGAAAACTACTGGTTAGGTTAGGTGATCCTTCCGTATCAGAATACTGGGGTTCTGTTTTTCTGTCATCAACATAGAATCAAGGAATATATGAGTTGAAGGGGGGGGGGGTCTTCTAGTTCAGTTTTTTGTTCTGCATAGAATACATTAAATTATCCTGGCAGATGGCTCTCTAGACTTTGTTTGAACACCTTGAGTGAGGAGGAAATCCATTGCAGTTTGAGAGAGACAAGTCCTGTGTTTTATAATTCTTAACATGGGAATCTTGAAATTAGTTAACAAAAGAAAGATGCATAACAACAGAGCAGTGAAATAAAACCAGCTTGACCCAGAATAGTTAACCTAAACAGCAACAAAGCTAAAGGGATTTAATTGATTATGTGACATCAAATTGAAGTCTGTTCTTAATACTGTAGCAACCCTGCTTGATTTCTTCCCTGACAATCTGTTCCTAACCAGATTTTTAAGGCTTTCAACCCATCAGTACTATATATAGTCAATCAATTTTGTTCCTGGTCATCCTCTTTCTCCCCACCTTTCCTAGCATTATAGACTTCTCAAGAGAACTTCATCTTTGAATGATAGATCCAAAATGTGATAATTTGAATCTATTCATTTGGATTCATTTGGATTCATTTGTTCAACAATCTTTTTTTTCCCCCCTTCACTGTCCATGGTATTCTTAGGAGTTTTCTCTAATACTAAAATTCATATTCAAAAGCATCAATATTCTTCCTATTCGGCTTCTTCAGATCCAACTTTTGCTTTCATAGAATTTCATAGAGAATAGCATAGTCTGATCTTTTTAAGTGTAGACACAATACCAAATAACATAGTCACGAACCATAGGGACATAATAGAGGGGACTGCATGTGTTATTTACCTTCCTAAATATCAGCGCAGAGGAAGCCAGTTGGTCTTTCACTAGCAGGCTGTTCTACAACCTGTGTGCTCATATTTTGAGAAAATGTTCTTAAAATAGATTGAATAGCACATTGGATCTGGCATATAATTTGTATGTGAAATGGACACTAGTAATTGCCCTGCAACATTCCTGGCAGCATCCGCAACCAACCACAATGACACAAAAATGACATGTGTTCACACTGCTGTCACAACACAAGTCCTGCCTTGACTTGCATCATTAGGTCTGATGCAACTAGATAAGTTGCGGCATTCATGTAATGGTATTAAACAGCCTTTGAAATTTATCTCCCTCCCCTATAGAGTTGCCTACAGATCTTCTTTCTGTTCTCTAGTTTTCCATTTTCTTCCCATCAGATGCAGAATTTTGTGGTTACATTTTCATTGATCAGTTCATGATTGCCCACTAGGCTTTTTAAACTTAAAAATTTATGCATCATAAGCAAACCTTTGTTTCATACTGACCCTATTTAACTACAGTTCTGTGCAATCAGCAGAATTTGTTACTGTAGTGGATATATTAAAATTAAAGCAATGGATGTTTTGTCACTCATTTTAATGCCTTGGCTCTTTTAGTGGTTATTTCGCTAAATGTGCTGGAGCCATTTACACACACACACACACACACACACACACACACACACACACACATGTTTGTGAGTGGGTGTGTAGGCATATATGCTCACATACACAGACTCTGAAGATCTTTGATGATGTTTAATTTAAATGCTTCTTTGCTTCTGAAACCACTTAAGTGAAAGGAGGCTGTTTTTGATATCTCTCCAAAGGGTAGAAAAGGGCAGTTATTGAACATTTTCTCCACTGGAGAACTGTCACACGTAATTCAGGGTCAGGAATATTAAAAAAAAAAGCAGATCTTGCTTGTCTGAAACAGGCTCAGTACAGTAATTTGTATTACCTACCTACATAATTTTGTTTTCCATTTTAATGCTGCCCCTGAGGAAATATTTATTTTACATGCATCAGAACAAAAAGATTTCTGGTTTACATAAAAGCCGTTTCTGTCTGTGCGAGCTTAATTTACCTCAAAGTAATTGAGCTTCATGACATTTTTGGAAATAAACAGTAGAGCAAAAATTAACTGTCACCTGCAGGTATGAATTTGGACAGGGATGAATGGAGTCTTAGTTTGTCACAGCAGGTGACAAGTGTCTATAGAAGCTCAGAGAATCCCTTGGAAAGAATGGTGGGACTTCCATTTTTCCATTATGAAATAAGTTTTCACTTCATAAATTTTACCATATTTACCCCATCATTTAGAGATTTTTCATGGAATGGACATTTGGGTTTTTTACGCTTAAGAACTGTACAGAATGTGAGACACATATAGGTCTTTTCTATCCCTCAAACAAAAAGCTATATCCTCTCATCAATGTAATTAGTAATGTGGTAGAATTCTGTCCTTTCCTTTGTCAGAAAAGATCAATGTTTATAATCTGCATATACATTTAAGAATTAGATCCTTGCCTTGCCTTCCTCATTCAAGCAATTACTAACTTCCACACTGAAGGATCAAAAAGTATTAGTTTGAACTATTTTGAAAATTATTTGGATTGTTCCAGTGGTGTAACCTCTTGTTTCTTGAAACAAGGTATCACTGAATGCAAAAACCATGCATTACACCAATTCTACCATGCATGCAGGGCATCTGATGTATTTATTTATTTATTTATTTATTTATTTATTTATTTATTTATTTATTTATTTATTTATTTATTTATTTATTGTTTAAATTTCTATACCACCCTTCTCCCAAAGGACTCAGGGCTGTTTACAGCCAAAGTAAAACAATTAATACAAAAATTAAAAACCAGTTTAAAAAGAAAATTTAAAATTGGCTGAACACTTAAAACCAATAAAAACCCCTTATTAAAACCCCATTCGGCCAGTCCTGCACAATGGAACAGAAATGTTTTCAGTTCGCGTCGAAAGGTCCGAAGATCAGGGAGTTGGCGGATACCTGATGGTAGCTCGTTCCAGAGGGTTGGTGCCCACACAGAGAAGGCCCTCCCCCTGGGTGTTGCCAGCTGACATTGTCTGGCCGACGGCACCCTGAGGAGACCCTCCCTATGGGAGTGCACTGGTCGATGGGAGGTCGCCGGTAGCAGCAGGTGGTCCCGTAAGTAACCCGGTCCTATGCCATGGAGCGCTTTAAAGGTGGTAACTAACACCTTGAATTGCACCCGAAAGACCACCGGAAGCCAGTGAAGCCTGCGCAGGAGAGGTGTTATATGGGAGCAATGAGTCGCTCCCTCTATCACGCGCGCGGCCGCATTCTGAACCAGTTGGAGCCTTCAGGTGCTCTTCAACGGGAGCCCCATGTAGAGAGCATTGCAGTAGTTCAGATGGGAAGTGATGAGGGCGTGAGTGACTAAGGAATAAGGAATCCTGGTGTAAGAAGGGACGCAACTGGCATATCAGGCGGACCTGATAAAAAGCTACTCTGGCGACGGCCGTCATATGCTCTTCCAACGACAGCCGTGCATCCAGAAGGACGCCCAGATGTATGACTGGATGTCAAAAACCTACTGGTACAATGGGTTCAGATGTTTGGCAAAAGGTATATATCTCTCAGCCGCATGTGGCAAAAGCAAAAGGAGAGAGAGAGAAGGAGGAAGGACAGACAGTCCCAGGAGGAGAATATTGTTAGATTTTCTATGTTCCAATTGGTACGATGTTGCTACCAGATTATTCCTGTAGAAACATAGCCGTTCAGGGACGGACAAAGAGTTGATCAGCCCTATTAGGGTCATTACTCAATAACACTTGAGAATGTAGATTACAGCAGAAGAGGAGACAGCAATTTAATTCTTCTATTCTTATACTCTAGGGCCATTGGTGGTTTTCATTCCCAACCTCCTGAATAAATAAACCTTTGGAAAGGACTACACCTCTAGCACACTATTTACTTTGAGGGAGGGGGGAATTATACATTTTTATATATTCTAGTCATCATGTAAATGTTAACATGCTGTAATATCTTTCTTTACTTTATAAGATTGTTGTGCATTTTAGAGCAACTGATGTGTACTTCTGATGCTGTCTGGTCTGCAGTGGTGTATGCCAGACAGCCTGACTTGTGAAGATGAGGCTGCTTGGCGGTTATGATTTGTCTCCTCAAAAAGAGGGTTAATACAGCCTCAGAACTGCTCTGAAAGACCAGCAGGGAGCCCATAGCAACTGGCAGGCACAGTTGGAATTAGAAATTAATAATGGAAGCAATTCTGGATGTGGCATGAAGAAAATTATAGGTTTGCCTTCAGATTCACATCACATGGATGTTTCTGTTGTTTCAGGGCCAGGCTGAGGGAACGTGTTAGACACTTTAGTTATTTTTAATATGTTCAAAATACATTTCCCCCCACTCCCCGAAAAGCTCAAGGGTATTTCACATTGTTTTTTCTACTTAACAGTTCTTCAACAATAGTTTGAAGGTGATTCGTGGTCCTCCTTTCAGACATCCCTGAAGTGCTGAGATTAATAAGCAGATAAGAATTACTGTCCTGCCTCAGGATATCACATATTCTGGTATCTTGAGACAGGACAATAAAAAATAAAAAAAGACCTCTCTCTTGGTCCACAAAAATGGAAATCAGAAAGATTGCCTACAGTCTCCATCCGCATTCTTCCTTCTTGTTCTGTGTATTTGTATGGTCACATGGAAAGCAATTGGAGCAATTCCTGTGTCCTGGAAAGAAGAGTTGCAAAGCGGTCAAGATGCCTTTCTCTTTGAAATCACTCTAAGACAAGAATGGATAAACTCCACAGAACTGCAATGCAAATAAACAAAGAAATAAAATAAAAACCTTCATTTTATTATGATTTCCAGTACATTACAGCTGAACCAATTGCATCTTTTCAGTTTCTCAACATATTTGTTGAGGAACTGAACAGGGAGCAATAGAGTCCTGGAGTCAGTTTCAAATTAACACAGAGTTGTTCTGTGGAAGTGCAGTATCTAGCTGGACCTGACCAAAGTAGGAAGGTTTTGATTCAACAATGACTTTTCATGACTAAATAGGAGAGGAGGTAATTTTGACCAAATTTCCTTGCACTGTACAGAGTCCTATTTTCTTTTAAATCTGCTCTGCAGGGCTGAAAGTTTCCTAAGGCAGGAAGATTGGTTACACATGTCTCTCTCTCCCTCCCTCCCTCCCCCCTCTCTCTTCCCTCCCTCTTGCTCCTTCCTTCCTTCCTTCCTTCCTTCCTTCCTTCCTTCCTTCCTTCCTTCCTTCCTTCCTTCCTTCCTTTCTCTCTCTCTGTATGAATGAGTTTATTTATACAAAGATGTCTGTACTACCATATATCCAATAAATCCAAGTGATTGACAATGATATAAATATATCCCAAATAAAATTTTTAAAAAATCACAAAAAAACTGAAAGGAACATTGCAATAACACCCTGGTGTTTGTCTGCACACACAAAAAGATCTTTGAAACAATATAACATGGGGGTTTCAGAAGAATTATATAAGAATTATATATTATATGTAATATATAATATATGTAATATATTACATTATACTGCCAGACTAATCTTATTGCATTCTTCGACAAAGTGACAAAATTAGTAGACCAGAGGAATGCTGTCAATATAATTTACTTGGACTTCAGTAAAGCATTTGATAAAGTAGACCATAACCTACTACTAGATAAAGTAGAAAAATGTGGGTTAGACAGCACCACCACCAGATGGATTTGTAACTGCCTGACCAACTGCACTCAACGTGTAGTCCTCAATGGAACTACATCCACATGGAGGGAAGTATGCAGTGGAGTACCCCAAGGCTCTGTTTTAGGCCCAGTACTCTTCAACATCTTCATCAATGACTTGGATGAGGGGATAGATGGGGAATTCATCAAATTTGCAGATGACACCAAGCTGGCAGGATTAGCCAACACTCCAGAAGATAGGCTTAAGTTACAGAAGGATCTTGACAGACTTGAACATTGGGCGCTATCTAACAAAATAAAATTCAACAGTGAAAAAAGCAAGGTTCTACATTTAGGCAAAAAAACCAAAATGCACAGGTACCGTATATGTGGTACCTTGCTCAACAGTAGTACCTGTGAGAAGGATTTGGAGTCCTAATGGACAACCATTTAGATATGAGCCAGCAGTGTGCAATAGCTGCTAAAAAAGCCAACACAGTTCTGGACTGCATAAACAGAGGGATAGAATCAAGATCACGTGAAGTGTTAGTGCCACTTTATAATGCCTTGGTAAGGCCACACTTGGAATACTACATTCAGTTTTGGTCGCCACAATGTAAAAAAGATGCTGAGACTCTAGAAAGAGTGCAGAGAAGAGCAACAACCATATCTCAAGTTATTGTGTTCTCTTTGCTGACGATGTCAAACTATTTAACACCACCAACAATGCTACTACCCTTCAAAAAGACCTTGACTTTGTATCCGATTGGTCTAAACCTTGGCAACTCCAAATCTCAACCAGCAAATGCTCAGTCTTACATATTGGAAAAAAGAACCCAAACATGAAGTACAAGCTTGATGGGCATTACCTTACAGATGATCCCCACCCTGTTAAAGACCTTGGAGTTTTCATATCAAATGATCTAAGTGCCAAAGCCCACTGCAATTAAATAGCAAAAAAGGCTCTAAGAGTTGTAAATCTAATTTTGCATAGCTTCTTTTCCAAAAACTCTACACTACTAACCAGAGCATACAAAACATTTGCTAGACCTTTTCTTTAATACAGCTTACCTGTCTGGAACCCATACCACATCTCTGACATTAATACAATTGAACGCATCCAGAAATATTTTACAAGAATAGTTCTCCACTCCTCTTATATATCTTATACCACCAGACTTGAAATCCTGGGATTAGAAAACTTAGAACTCTGCGAACTCTGACAAGACCTGTGTTTAACACACAGAATCATCTATTGCAATGTCCTTCCTGTTAAAGACTACTTCAGCTTCAATCGCAATAATACAAGAGCAAACAATAGATTCAAACTTAAAGTTAACCGTTTCAATCTTGATTGCAGAAAATATGACTTTTGTAACAGAGTTGTTAACGCTTAGAACACACTACCTGACTCTGTGGTCTCTTCTCAAACTCCCAAAAACTTTAATCAAAAACTGTCTACCATTGACCTCACCCCATTCCTAAGAGGACTATAAGGGGCATAAGAGCACAAAAGTGCCTACCGTTTCTGTCCTGTTGTTTCCTTTCTTTATATATGGGGAGGTTACATGCAACTACATGTTTAGTGGACCCGTGCCCTTCCTGGTTAGTGCTGGCTGCTCAGGAAGTGACACGAGGCTGGCTCCAGGGGATTATAAATGCTTCTTTGATGGAAGGGGTTTTCCCCGCCGCCTTGAAGGAGGCGGTGGTGAGACCTCTCCTCAAGAAGCCTTCCCTGGACCCAGCTATTTTGAGTAATTATCGTCCAGTCTCCAACCTTCGCTTTGTGGCGAAGGTTGTTGAGAGTGTGGTTGCATGGCAGCTCCCCCGGCACCTGGAGGAAACTGTCTATCTGGACCCGTTCCAGTCCGGCTTCCGACCCGGTTATAGCACAGAGACGGCTTTGGTCGCGTTGGTGGATGACCTCTGGAGGGACAGGGACAGGGGTTGCTCCTCTGCCTTGGTCCTATTAGATCTCTCAGCGGCTTTCGATACCATCGACCATGGTATCCTGCTGCGCCGGTTGGAGGGATTGGGAGTGGGGGGCACCGTTTATCGGTGGTTCTCCTCCTATCTCTCTGACCGGCCGCAGACGGTGTTGACAGGGGGCAGAGGTCGCCTCGAGGCGCCTCACTTGTGGGTGCCTCAGGGTCGATTCTCTCGCCCACCCTGTTCAACATCTATATGAAGCCGCTGGGTGAGGTCATCAGTGGTTTCGGGTGAGTTATCATCTGTACGCTGATGATACTCAGCTGTACTTTTCCACCCGGACCACCCCAACGGCGGTCAAGTGCTGTCCCGGTGCCTGGAAGCTGTACGGGTCTGGATGGGGAGAAACAGACTCAAGCTCAATCCTCCAAGACGGAGTGGCTGTGGATGCCGGCATCCCGGTACAGTCAGCTGCATCCGCAGCTGACTGTTGGGGCGCAGTTAGTGGCCCCAAAGGAGGCGGTTCGCAACTTGGGTGTCCTCCTGGATGGATGGCTGTCTTTGATGAACACCTGGCGGCCGCCGCCAGGAGGGCCTTTACCAGGTTCGCCTGGTTCGCCAGTTGCGCCCTTCCTTGATCGGGATGCCTTATGCACGGTCACTCACGCCTGGTTACGCCTAGGCTGGATGATTGCAATGCTCTCTACATGGGGCTGCCCTTGAGGTGCACCCGGAGGCTGCAGCTAGTCCAGAATGCGGCTGCGCGAGTAGTAACGGGAGCCGCTCGTGGCTCCCACGTGACATCGCTGCTCCGTAGCTTGCACTGGCTTCCTGTGGTCTTCGGTGCGCTTCAAGATTTTGGTAACTATCTTTAAAGCGCCCATGGCTTAGGACCCGGTACTTACGAGACCGCCTGCTGTTACCTTTTGCCTCCCACCGACCAGACGCTCGCACAGAGAGGGTCTCCTCAGGGTGCCGTCCGCCAAACAGTGTCGGCTGGCGGCCCCAGGAGTAGGGCCTTCTCTGTGGGGGCAGTGACGCCTGGAACGAACTTCCCCCCGGTCTGCGTCAAGTGCCCGATCTTCGGACCTTCCGTCGTGAGCTCAAAACATATTTATTCATTAAAGCGGGACTGGCATAATTAGTGATGTATTTTAATTGGGTTTTTAATATTTTTTAACTTTTTAATTTAAATTTTAATAATCGGCCTTTAAAATTTGCTCTTTTTAATTGTTGTTTTAAACTGTATATATCTTTGTTTTTACTTTGGCTGTACACCGCCCTGAGTCCTTCGGGAGAAGGGCGGTATAAAAATTTAATAAAATAAATAAAATAAAATAAATATATACATTTATATGTTGTGTGGTTGTTTCATGCTTATGCTTATATATACTGTTGTGACAAAACAAAACAAAACAAAACAAAACAAAGATGATTAGGGGACTGGAAGCTAAAACATATGAAGAACGGTTGCAGGAACTGGGTATGTTTAGTTTAATGAAAAGAAGGACTAGGAGAGACATGATAGCAGTGTTCCAATATCTAAGGGGTTGCTGCAAAAAACAGGGAGTCAGGCTGTTCTCCAAAGCACCTGAGGGTAGAACAAGAAGCAATGGGTGGAAACTGATCAAGGAAAGAAGCAACTTAGAACTAAGGAGAAATTTCCTGACAGTTAGAACAATTACTAAGTGGAATGACTTGCCTGCAGAAGTTGTGAATGCTCCAACACTGGAAATTTTTAAGAAAATGTTGGATAACCATCTGACTGAGATGGTGTAGGGTTTCCTGCCTGGGCAGGGGATTGGACTAGAAGGCCTCCAAGGTCCCTTCCAACTCTGTTGTTATTATTATTACATTATTTCTCTTAGACTACATTATTTCAGTGGTGGGTTTCAAATTTTTTTACTATCGATTCTGTGGGTGTGACTTGGTGGGGCATGGCTTGGTGGGCGTGGCAGGGGAAGGATACTGTAAAATCTCCATTCCCTCCCCACTCCAGGGGAAGGTTACTGCAAAATCCCCATTTTCTCCCGATCAGCTGGGGCTTTGGGAGGCAGAGAATAGATGGGGGCGGAGCCAGTCAGAATTGTTACTATCGGTTCTCTGAACTACTCAAAATTTCTGCTACTGATTCTCCAGAACTGATCAGAACCTGCTGAAACCCACCTCTGCATTATTTCTCTTTTCTACCAGCAGGAATATTCTGAGAATTCCCTCTGGAAATGCTGCTAGTAGTGGAAGATACCTTTGTACTTAACTTGTAAATCCAACTGCCCAAGAAGATTAAATGGTTTTTGAAGTATAGCACTGAAGTATGGCATTTAATTATTCTTCTTACCATACCTGGCAATTGCTCCATGACTGAGCCTGAGTTCTGAAATTTATTAAATTGAGGAAAGTAACAGTGAAACATCAAATATTGTCCCTTCAGGACTGTGATGGACTGTCCTCAAGGAGAAATGTGGTGGGAAAAAATGCCCATTACTCTATATTAGGGGTGTCAAACTCAAGGCCTGTGGGCCACATCCCTCAAGCTCTGTTTCTGGCTGTGCAGCCTTCTGCCTGTGAAAATGGAGCTTGGGAGGGCCACGTGGCTTTCCCGAGCTCCATTTTTGTTGACAGGGGACTGAAGGAGGATCCCCCAGCCCTGCCCGGTCCACCACATATGCCCCCAACACAAGTGGCATTGAACTGGCCACACCTACCCTAGCCACCCTCCCCAGCCCCCCCTGAGGTCAAACACAACCCTGACGTGGCCCTCAATGAAATCGAGTTTGACACTCCTGCTCTATAGCAATGAATTACAGTGGGTTCGGACTAAAAAATTTCACTCTTGTTGCTTTACCTGAAGAATCTTGGGAAATTTGGTTCAGGAACTTGAGTATTAATTGTTAAAAGACCCCAAGCTTCTTTCAAGATTTCTGAGGAAAAAGCAATGGTTCTTCAAGAAAAGCAACCCTTAATTTTGGAGGCTACTAATCCTCTTGGAAAGCAGTGGGACCTTTCACTGTTGTGAAGGCATGTATTTTTGAGAAATTTTCAGTGGACTGGGTTTGCCTTGAATCTTGGAGACATAGACAAGAGGTTTGCACTTTTTCATGCTTAGATAAAGTTTCACAATTGTTTTGAATATTAGCAAAGCTTGTCAATAGCTTTTTAGACACATTTTCTATGTCAAGAATGCTAATTTCATAGTATTTTAGCAATAGACTATAATAGCCCATACCAGCTTCTCCCAAAAATTGATCCAGCTCTTTTAATTTTCATAGTTTACTCTCAGGCACTTTGTCACAAATTACTAACTTATTAACTATTTGCACTTTTATATGAAAGATTTGAATACATCATGAAAGCTGCCTTCTGTAATTTTTCCTTTCTTACAATTTCTAAACCTTTTTCTTGCTGACTTCCTCTTTGCAAGGAAATGTAGGTTTGAAGTTCAGGTTTAGACTATGATTCGGGAATATGAAAAATGAAAATCTAAATTGGAAGCACCTAGCTGATTTTTAAACAAAAGCCCAGGAGAGGTGTATGTGCGCTGGGGGATGAGGGGTGGGGGACAATATTTATTTTTCTTTGAATTTGTCTGGAGGGAAAACAGCTATCTATGAGTTCCAAGCTGGTTTCAGTGGATTGAAAATTGAATTAGATAATAGAAATATTAAAGGCAAAGCACAGAATTTAATTCTCATCTGCCTCTCATCATAACTAGAGCAACTTTCTGCATCTTTCTTTTTTCTTTTTGAAAATGAATATATTAGAGTTTAAAATAACAAATGCTAATGAGTGTGGAAACAGATGCTTCTGCATCTGAAATTGTGTAATATATTGCATTGCTATCCACTTGGACATAAGCAAATTAAAGATGTAAATATTTACATGAAAATCTATTTATCACTCATGATTCCAGACTTCTCCTTTGTTATAAGCTTTTAAGGAGACAATGCTCGCTCATCCAACCCTTTCTTTGCTTTGTACCTTAGAGTCCACAATCAATCCTCCACTAGGAGTGTAAACTGGAGGGAGAAATGAAAGTATTACCAGGATGGTACCAGGTACCAGGATAATATCCCATTTGTCTAAGATAGTGCAGGAAATTGAAGGTAGGGAAAGGTCTAAGTTGAATCATGGGTAGTAATGTTAAATAAATCAGAAATGGTGGAATAATGATGGAATAATAAATAAATAACAAACATTGCCATATTCTTTTCCTTTCTTCTCAACAGTGGTGGGTTGCCCCCGGTTTGGACCAGTTCTTGTGAACTGGTAGTAAAACTGAGGGTAGGCTCCGCCCACCAACCCTGACATCATTAGGAAGCTTCTGTGCATGCTCAGAAGCAAGCGTGTGTGATCCCTCTGCAAACCGGTAGTAAAGGTAAGTAGAACCCACCCCTGCTTTCCCGGGAATACATTTATGGGAGATGGATATGAAACAAAGAAGTTAGTGAAAAATGCCTAGAAAGCAAAGGTACTTCTCAGAGTTTCTTGCAAAAATCAAATCCAGAAGCATATACAGATAAACGGATTCAGCTTTATATACAAGAATAATACATGAAGTAAGTTTACAATTCCAACAGCAGATTCACAGTTTCATTTCAGCAGAGCAGACAGCATGCAGACGCTGGTTTCAGTTTCGTTTCTCTGCACAGAAGCAGAAACTGCAGACTAAGACATGCCCTGGATCCAGTCTGTCTCAGCTCCTAATTGGCTGATTTAGTTGCTATGTCTATTCATTGGCTGACTTTGTTACCATGTCTTCCCAGTCATGAATATTCTGACAGTACTTTTTAGTGCTATTTCACATTGGTGGTTCCTTCTTGTGGAATCGACCACTCTTGGGTATAGGGCTTCAGATGTTTGCCTTGCTACACTATGAAACATGGTTTCCTCCAGAGCTGCCTTAACTCTTGCAATTTCATGGGAACATCCATCTAGCTTTCTTAACAATAGTATAGAAATAGTTTGCCATTACCTACTTCTGAGATAATGTTTGGCTTTTAGCCAACAAATTTGGCTATGTTAAAAATTACTCTCGCTATGTCCATCATTTCATATAATCACCTTTATTTCTCCAAATGTTATCCATTGGGCTGGTCCAGGAGGTAATGCATTACAGTCGTACTTCTTAGCAGCTTCTCTCTCATAAAAGACTAGTAAAATGAATGAGCAATTTACTAGTAGTCTTGTGTGTGCTCATAAATGTAAAGAGCAGATCTTGAGTATCCTTTATGTGGGGTATGGTTAAAATGACCCAAGAGCAAGCTAATACAGTAGTGGAAAACTAATCCTACATTCAAATTGTTGAATCTCCTTGATCATAAGGTGGAAATCAGAATAGGAATTTTGATCCCATGAATAACAATGCAAGCAAAGACCCAGAGGAATCAAAGCTACAATGCTTTTACAACTCTCTGGTTTCTTTCATGAGCATAGTCAAACACTTTCTGAATGCTATTGCCTGTCTTTTAACACAAAAAGCAGTCTCTGGTGCTGGAAATGTTTAACATAGTATACCGCTGTTGGTGTAATAGTCACAATGGGGTTTAGCATAGCATGGAGGATTTTGAGATACTTTATTTGCATTCTTTAAAAATCAACTTTTCTAACTGCAGATTTTATGGATACCTTCTTCCAAAGTTAAGTTTCTGCCTACTTGGTGATTGAATAAGACTGGGTGATGGTTATAGAATATCTAGAATATTGATGTATAATTTCCATTATCATTGTTATTACAATGTGCTACAGATTTTCTTTTTAAATTCTTATTGGAAGCATTGGTCTAGTAAATATTATGCTGAAACACACTCATATGTTTTATACACACATATAAAGAGACGGGAGAGGGGGAGAGGGGAGAGGGAGGGAGGGAAAGAGAGACACAGAGGGAGAGAGAGACACAGAGAGAGGGAGAGAGAGAGAGAGAGGGGGAGAGAGAGGGAGGAAGGGAGGGAGAGAGAGAGAGAAAGGGAGAGAGATGTGTTGTTCTGATGTGTTTTAAAATGGTTAAATCTGAAGAATTGGATTTCAAGATGTTTCAGATGATACCTGAAATCATAATAACTAATGATCCCAGCATGATTGCTTGGTAAGGTATGGCAAAATAGTTTATGGCAAGAAGATAACAAGACATGGATCCTGGATGTTTCACTGTGAAAGCAAAAAAGCCTAAATATATAGTGAAGCTTAGAAGAAATGATGCCATTAAAAACAAATATAGGGTAGATGTAGGGACAAATGGAAATCTTCAGCCATGCACAAGTTACATTGAATACAGATCTTTCAGATACCATAATATAAGTAAAACACGATTCTTTAAGGTGCACTTGTATTAGTGAAGCCCAATTGTTTTAAAAAATATATATCTTCCAGGGCTTGTGCTGGTTCTTCATGAGTTACCATTACAATGTAAGCTACAGTTATTAGGATTCACAGGAATTGAATAAATATGCAGGATGAGAAACGGTGCATCACTATAAAGTTCTGACAAATACAGAGGTTGGATTGTTAAACAAGTGAATTAATTGTGTTGTAATCATTATCACCACAAAATAAATGCATTTTTATTTTGGAATCAATTGCTTTTCAACTCCATTGCATTCTAATCAAATCATCAATATCCTCTGGATACTATTTAGCATTTGGCAGTTCAGCAAGTACTAGCTTTCCGTGTTCCTTCTTAATTGTATTTGTAAACGAATGCATTTACATTTCTCATAGAATCTATACCACCTGATTTAATAATTGTACTAAGAGATTATATCTTAAGACATAAACTGTCACATGTGAATTTATCTCTAAATTTTTGCCAGCTGGGAATCCATTAGTCTAATGTGTTAAATGTTTAAGTTGATTTGTTCAGTAAATATTCCATCCATGACCTCAATTTTAGAAAATTGGATTGATTGGCATATCGATAGCACCTTATTTATTTATTTATTTATTTATTTTTAGTATTTTTATACCGCCCTTCTCCGAAGACTCAGGGTGGTGTACAGCAGAAATAAAATATAAATATCAAAAATTTTTAAATACAATATATGTTAAAAATCTGATTCAATAAGCCGAGAAATTTAAAATTAATAAATAAAAATTATAAAATAGATTAATCCCCTTAAAAAACCCACTAAAACCCTTGATTAAAAATTTATCATTTAGGCCAGCCCTGCTTGGTGAAAGAAGAAAGTTTTGAACTCGCGCTTAAAGGTCCGAAAATCAGGGAGAAGACATAGCCCCACAAGTAGTTCATTCCACAGGGCCGGAGCCCCCACAGAGACCGCTCTTCCCCTGGGGGTCACCAGCCGACATTGTCTGGCTGACGGCACCCTGAGGAGGCCCTCTCTGTGGGAGCGCACAAATCGATGGGAGGTTACTGACGGCAGCAGGCGGTCCTGTAAATATCCCGGTCCCTTATCTTCTACAGATTTCAACATTCAAAAATTGCAATTTAAAATTATGTCAAGTAAGTTCAATTATAAGATGAGTATTTCTCCTAATGTATCCTCCAAATAAACTCTTTTTAGGGAAGATATTCAAGAGACCTGATACTTTGGTATCTAACTCCAATAACATTTCATAGGAAGGCTACTGGATTTAAAATATATTTTCTTTTGAAGAATTTCAAAGGAGGACAGGTAAGTTTTAACAAGAATAACAGAATATCATCTGAGAATAAGTAGACTTTTATATTTTTGATTTGATTGGTTATAAAGAATACAATTTGCTGAAATTTCTGGGAACTGAATTGTAATCAAGTGCCACGTTTCTCAGTCTTGCCAACTTTAAAATGTGTGAACTTCACCAACATCATACATTTTAACATGTTCAAGTTTGAGAAATACTGATCTAGTGGAAACCTAAGTAAGAAAGGCTAGAATGGAGTATAATGTGTAATAAAGCTAAGAAAGAAAAATTCCTAACGTTATATAAATATATATATTTAACATTTCCCCCCAAAATTGTAATATGTGGAGTTGTCCTAAGATTTCATTTCATTCTTTCCATTACCCATAATTTGTTGATATTTTAAATATCAAATATTAAGTGTTGTAAGTGTTGTACCTTGATGAAGGTATATTTTCTTTTATGTACACTGAGAGCATATGGACCAAGACAAATTCCTTGTGTGTCCAATCACACTTGGCCAATAAAAATTCTATTCTATTCTATTCTATTCTATTCTATTCTATTCTATTCTATTCTATTCTATTCTAATAATTGAATGCAAGATATGAGAAAGATATTTAAAATAAGAACAAAATTGTTAGGAAGAGTGGAGGAAAGATCTCACGTTGTAACTAAATGATACCTTTGCTATGTCTACTCTGGCTTTCTGAATAATTGTGTCTAGTATTTGATGTTCAGGAAGATAAAAAGAAAAATAGAAAAAGATCAAAGCAGAACAAGAGGTAGAAAGAGAACTGATAGCAGTATGTATGTATGTATGTAAGTAGGTATGTGTGTAAATGTATGTATATGAATAATAATAAAAAACAGATAGAGCACAATGTTTCTCTACTTCATTTTTCAGAAACATTGCAATTAAAGCATTCCAGAAAAAGCACTTTAAATGAATGACATTTTTCCAGAATGTTTCTCTTCATGCTCTCAAATTGTTAATTTAAGATGTCAAAACATTCACTTTTTCTGTTGAGTAATATTCATGAAATTATCAATTGCACATTCAATCACTACTTTTGCAGTACTGACTAAGGAAGGACGATATACTTTGACTTCTGTTGCTTTCCTGTCCAGTAATCAGAAAATTAATGCTGAATAAATATTCAATATTCTTATTCTTAAATATTCTAACTACAACAGTTAAAACTAATACAAACTAGAAAAGAAAAGAAAAAATAGAAAGTGCAGAAGTACAGAAATAGCACTTAGACTTATATATTGCTTCATAGTAATTTACAGCAGTTGTGAAATGCAGCCGGTTCTATCTGGTTTGGGCGAATTGGTAGCGCCAGCAGTGGGAGGCTCCACCCACCTGCCCGGATGTCATAACATCCTGTTTTTGATGCTCTATGCATGCGCAGATGGTGCTGCTCATGCACAGAGCTGTCGTGTGCACGCTCCCATTTGCGAACTGATAACGATGGTAAGTCAATTTCACCCCTGGTTTACAGTACTCTCTAAGCATTTTACAGAGTTAGCACTTTTTTATTTTTTTTTATTTTGTCACAACAATATATATAGGCATCACACAAAAAGATTATACGGTATATAAACATATATATGAGGAAATATAAGGAAGTATAAGCATATATATATAAGAAGAAAAAGAAAAACAATAGGACAGGAACGCTAGGCATGTTTGTGCTGTTATGCATGCCCCTTATGGTCCTCTTAGGAATGGGGTGAGGAAGAAAAAACAGAAAAAAAATAGAAACAGAAAAGCAATAAATAAACAAATAAACAAGTAAACAATAAAAATATAGTAAAGAAAAAGAAAAGAAATATGTAAAGAAGTGATTTCTTCATGCAACACAAGTATGAACAATTTTAATAACTTAGCACTTTCTCTTAAAATACAACAAATGATCTCTTCTTCCCATAGCCCATTTTATCTATAAACAAATTCATATCCTTATTTATAAACAAATTCAAACTCTCATTCAGTCCTGATCAGCAAATATCCATTAAGGCTTCCTGAGATAACACCATATCTATTTTTTACTTTGATCAAATAATCCAATTTTATATTCCTTTCTTTTAACTAATAACAGACTTCATCTTTTATCCCTTCAAATAACAGCCTAGAAGTTAATTTATTTTTATTTTTTCTTTGTCCCTTCTCACAAAACTCTTTTATAAATCTAGTGTGGTAATATTAAACAGATTATTCTCTTGATTTGTTATTTGTATATTCATTTTAATTATTAAGACATTAGCCAATTTCTTGTATATATCCACTGCAACATCTTTATCATATCATTCTTTTTTTATTATTCAAAAGGTTTTACAAACATTTTTACCCATACTTCCCCCCTCCTCCCTCCAACCCTCATCCTATCCCCGCCCTCCACCCGCCTTCACCCAATCCCCCCACCCCCGGACTTCTCAGAGCAAAATACAGGATATATCACCTAACAATCATAAACTAGAATAAGCAAACAATCCATAAACTTCCATCCCTCCCCTAGTACCTTAACTCCCCTTATCTAGTCAAAAAAAAAAAGAAAAGAAAAGAAAGAAAGAAAGAAAGAAAAAAGAAAAGAGAACAAACTATTACAATTATATTCTATCCATTCTTAATCTTTTCAATCCTTCTTCTCCATTCCAATATTCTTTCGTAGACAGTCTTTTAAGTACTCTAAAGTTTCTGCTTTCTCTTTTAAATTCATTAATTTTTTTATCCAATCTTCAACAGTATATGATATTCCATCTTCCAATATTTCAGTGGCAAAAGTCCAATTGCTGATATTCTTTGAAGTAATATTTTGTATAGTCCACCAGATTTATAGATCCATCATACATAATAATAAATAATATCATTTTTATCCAATCCTTAATACTCCATTTCTTAATCTATTATTATAATTACCTTATTTTTTATCCAAATTAATTTAAATTTTAACAAATCCACATATAATCAATTAGCATTACTACAATCACTCCAACATTTAGAATATAAATTCAAACAATACCATTTACATTTAATCCCAATTCTTCCCCATATTTCCAACACTATAAATTACCAAATAATTTATAGCCATTTTCTTGCATTCCTTAATTAAGTTCATTTCTTGTTCTGTTTTTATCAAGACACCCCCAAGTCAAATAATTCAGTTGTTGACAATTCAACCATATATAAACAAATAACATCACTACAGTCACATCTCCAACACTTAAATTATAAATTCAAACAGATACAAATAATTTTTACAAACTCCAAATAACTATTCTTACAAACATATGTAAGTTAACAAAAGTTAATTATAATTTAACCTTTCCATAAAGAGAAACTCTGTCACTTGAAATTGTTGCTTCTTTACTCCTTGTTCTTTACATTTAATAACTACTTGACTCGATCTTTTCTCCTTTACATCCCCTACTTTTTCCAACGCTTCTTCTGCATCAGTTTTAATCCCAACTATTTGATGTGGACTTCCAGCCTTTAATATATTAATATAAAAATCTCTTGCTTTAGGTACTGAATTAAGAAAATATCTTCTTCCTATATGATTTACTGTTAAACCAGTTGGAATATCCCATCTAAACCATATCTGATGATTTTTAAGCTCATCCACCAAAAAAGCAAAATCCTTTCTACTTCTTAACATTTTAATAGGAATTTCTTTCAAAATTAATATCTCTTGACCTAATATTTGGATTTTATTTTTATAAGATGCTTGTAAAATTTCATTCCTCATCCTCCTGGTTGTAAAATAAATCACAATATCTCTTGGTAGCTGTTTCTGTCTGACAATCTTAGAATTAACACGATATATTTTTTCAATTTGAATTACAACATCTTCTGGTTGCTCTCCAGTCACCTGTGCAAAAACCTCTGCAAAAATTTCTTTTAAATTCTCTTGCTTATTTTCTTTGTCCTCTAACCCTCAGAGCAAACTCCATTGATTTAAATTGCAACACCGCCAATTCATTGTCTACCTTCTCCACATTTGTCTGAACCTCCTCTATTTTATTTTCCAAATTCAAATTAACTTGATTAATTTCTTCTACTCTTTCATCTAACTGGATCACACATTCACACAGTTGTTTAAATGCTGCCAACACATCATTTCTTATATCCCCATTTTGATCTTTAATTTCCAGGATTTCCTCTTGAATCTGCTTAAATTTTTGATCTATAACCGAAAATTGAGACTCCAAAGCTTCCTTTAAAAGTCCCTTTAAATTTTTTTTCATATCTTCCTGTAGCTTATGTATTTGAAATGACGAGACTCCACCGTCCTTAACATTAAACTTTGTATCTTTAAGATCGATTTCTCAGTTTAATTTTATATTATACTTTGCAACAATTTCAGTAAATCTTTTCAAAAAAAAAAGAGAATATCTTATTCTCCTTATAAAATCTTTATGTAAATGTAAATTCCAACAAATTTAAACGGAGCTGAGAGCGCTAGCCTTGTTATCATATCATTCTTGTAGCCCAGGGGTATCAAAAGTGGTGGCCTGCGATCTGGATGTGTCACGCACAGGCCATGCCTACCCCAGCTCCACAAACGCAAAAAGCATTGCAAAAGTCACATGACGCAATCATGTTTAACAACCTTGTTTTAGCCTATCAATTGAAAATCCACTTGCAGTTCAGTATTATTCTTGTGAAGTAGAACTAGCTTCCCTTCCATTACATCTTTTTGATACAGTCTATATGTAAGGGTAGATACTATTAAAATTAAATTTTAGATCCATTGTTCAAATATATCCTTCAAAATGACTATTGTTCAATTATTTTGCTTCATTCTGTAATCATAGATCACATTTGAGTGTTCCTGTCAGGCTGGAAACCATCTTTCATATTAGGCCTTCAGACCTGCCACATTTACTACTGTGAGAAATTGGGAGGGGGGATTGTATGGAGAATGGGTGATATATAGTCATAATAACATTCTTTTATCAAGAAATCAAGGACAACTTGCCCTGTACCTGGAAGGCTAAATCTAGTTAAATCTTCTTTTGCTAAGGTTTGAAGGAAACTTACCTAGTGCTACCATGTTGTCCTTGTTACCATGTTGAAAATAAGACCCTGTCTTATATTTTTTGAACCCCGAAATGAGCACTTGGCCTTATTTTCATGGAAGTCTTATTATTTTGGGGCATGTGGAGCAAGATGGGGCTTCTCTTGCCATATTACCTGATTTCCAGCTCTGCGTAATATTTTCGGGGAGGGCTTATTTTTGGGAGGAGGATTATTTTAGGGCATATACTCAAAAGCCCAATTGGGCTTGTTATCAGGGAATGTCTTATTTTTGGGGAAACAGGGTATAAAACTTATCAATCCAAAGGTTCCTAATAACTGAAAATCTATTAACAAGTAATTTCTGAAAATGATTAGAAAAAGGAATATGCAAAATCAATGTCCTTTCAAAGACATATAATTTAAGCAAGTTGGCTATTCTCTTGTTTCTCAGAGCTCTAAACCTTCCAGAGACTGTTTTCTTGCAGTCTCAAGTAGCAGTTGTCTGGAGCACTTGTGGATGATCTCAAGTCTTCTCCTTGTCTGGAGAGATTTAAAAGAGCCAGTCTATTTGCTGGTTCTTCATTCCATTATGATCGTCGGTTCCACTTTCCATGAAGCTCTCTTCAATCTACTCTTTCTTCTTGTAAAGGCCAAATATTGTATTTTCAAACACATTTTCACATAAGCTGCTCCAATAAATGTCAGAAATTCCTTTTCCCTATTACCTTTTTATAAATATAGGTTGCCTGGAGGAGCTAGAAAGTACTCACAAGTTCTGCATCTGAGTTAAGTGACAAAGACCACTTAACTCAGTGGCTTCAGCATTTTTCCAAGGATATTATATTGGGGCAAAAAGGCATGACTGCTGCATGGTAAGAATATCAATTCCTCCCTTTCCCTAGAATGTATCCGGGAACTATAGATCATATATAGTCTCAGTTGCAATTTAAATGACAGGAGTCGATTTTTTAAAAAAATCCTCCAGGGAGATTATATCTGCAAAAAGAAAGAAGGGAAGGGTAGAGTTGAGTAGAGTCTTTGAAACATTTTAATGTAAAAGTCAGATTCCAAACCATATCATCCTTCGACTTGCAAAGTATCGGCTTTAGCATTCAGATTTTTCTCTCTCCTTCATCCACTGGTTACTTTTCTGCTACTTAGAGTCCTACTTGATCCGCATTATATGAAAGTGCATATGACATCACAGGCAATGTCACAGGGCAATTTTCAGAACAGCACAGGCTAAAAGGCTAAAAACAAGATTAGAAATTAGAATATAACATTGTGTGATAGGAGATGACTTTTGTCTCTGAACTGCAGTACTGGGATTTGTCAAGACAGATACAAGTTCATGAACCACAGATGATCTGAAAAGTGATGCTATAATCTTGACAGCTCCCAGGAGGTGACCAAACTAAAGTTGGATCTGTGGCTAGTTGGGATTCAGGGAGCATGATTGCTCATTAGTGGGGAACCACTTAGACAACTCCAGATAGATATAAAGGAGACGGTCTCAGAGACAAGGAAAAAAAACAAAAGAGAAATCAAAGTTAGTGGAGATGAAACAAGAGGCGAGAGAATGAGACTGACCTAAAACAATTTATTGTGTCAGACAGAATACAAGATAATGGCTTCTTCTCTTCACATTGAAATCTTTGGATTGCCAGCTGGATTTTATATCAGTACTGGCGGTGGGAAAGCATCCTTTATTGTAACCAAAAACAGCAGGTGTGGGTAATAGATCAATTGAAGACATATGATGTGGCTCAGACCTGCAGTAGAAGCAAATGTCTGGACAACTCAGGAGCTTCCTACTAAGATCACTGCTACCTCAGGATGTATTCATTACCTGAGACAACAGCATTTCCCTCCATCTAATGGCAGAGCTGGTTCTGGGAAAAACAGCAGGCTAAAGAGTTAGAGAAATCATAGGTAAGAAAGAGATAAAGCAAATTTGGAGAAGTGAGGACATGAAAACAGTCCATATAAAGAATGTCAAAAATAAGAAAGCCTTATTTCTATTGTGCTAGGCCTGGTGCTCTAATAAGGAGGTAAATTTGTTAGTGACAAAGACACTCATTTATCTGTTTATTTTTGTGTTTTGCATTTGTAGCTCATCAGTGAATCCTTCATTAACTTTTGTGTTTTTGCAAATGACTTTTAGGAGAAAGCTGCATTAAAATCATCACAGCTGTGTAAATCCTTCAGAAAGATTTAAGAATGCATGTGGAGCACCCCTCCTCAATCTATTAAAGCAGCCACAACCTTCACCAAAAGATGCTGAGGAAACATTTCCTTATGTGATATGGTTGTTTATGCACACACATTTGGAGGTAGTCAGGAGCAGCTTTTGAAAAAGCCATGAGGCTGGGGGGGTGGGGAGGGGGAATGTGACTGCTCCAATGATCCAAAGGGAAGCATTTCGTTTATTATTTCAAAGCATCTCTGTTGCACCATTGATAATCACACAAGATATTTTTGCCATATTGCTTTTGCATATGTTTGAATGCTTTAAATTTTACTACAAAACATCCAATAAATTGAGTAGCCTATTTCAGAGATGAACATTTTTCAGGGAGTTAAAAGCTTTTCAGTTATGTCCTTAGGTTGTACTTCTCAAACTTAACGAGGCCAGGATGATAAAATGTGTAGCCTAGGGCAAAAACTAAATTTGATTTAAATCAAATATGCATCAAATTAATGATTATTCTTCTTAGATTTAATAATTTCTCCCTGTTATTACATTAAAGAACACAATTTGAAGGTAATATCTCAATGGGCTTTGAAAACTGCAGGTAGGCATGGTGCTTCAAGTTGTGCCTTGACTGGGAGCTTTCCAAAATCATTTCTTTTTTTTCAAGTCCATCCTGCTATTTCAGGTGCTTTAATTGGAATCTGAGTTTGGGATCTTATGCATAGATGCTTCTAATATTCAGATATGGATTATTCCATTAAGTGCCACTCATATATAAAGGACTTCAAAGTCTACTCCCTTTGGTTAATATTATTTATTATGAAAATGAGTGGCTTTTTGGTTCTCCACATCTATCAGAATAATTCCTTTTAAAATCAAAATAGCCATATTAGGAACATTTTATGCTGAGCCAGCTAGAGATGCTTCCAGATAGTAGATGGTTGAGTTTCTGCTTAGTTGAACTTTCTATTACTTATCATCAGTAAAATTGATGTTAAGGCTAAGTTAAAGAAGATTGAAAAGTTATTATCAAGTGATTTTGAACGTGTGTACACATAGATGTGTAGCTTGCCTATGAACAAATTGCTCCGTAGGGGATTTGATCAAACTTTGCGAGGCATCTTTGCCATTATTGTAGCAGATAACAATAAATGAAAGATAGATGAGGGGAAAAAATCATCTCAAAGCAAGATAGCAAATAGAAGGCTGCAACTTTTTCCAGAATAAGAGACATGCAATATCTAGGAAACCTCTGCAAAATCCTTCTCAGACAATATGGGAAAAAAAAAATCTTAGATAACCCAATAATGTTAGGGGAAAAACCAATCATTTAAAATCATTTGCTGGATTCCATTATACATAAAAAAATGGTAATTGTTGTTTATATATTTTATTTAAAACATTTATATATTGCTTTTGTCCCTTCAACTTAAATCCCTGTAGAGAAAACATTGGATTTTCCATCCCACACCAGTATCTGGAAATTTTATCAATTGAGTTAGAACACACAATTGTTCTTACTACTATTTCCATGGGAATTCTTTTATTTTGTGATGTAGGGCAGCCAATATGCCCAGTTAATAATTCACCTGAAGTAATAAGTGCTCATTTCAATTCAGAGGACATGTCTCAGCAAAGGTAAAATATCTGGGAACAAATTAAAAACATCTACAGGGCAGAAGTCTAAGGAAAACTGATCAAGTGATATTAAACCATCAGTTCTGAGCCCAACTACATAAGCTGCATTTATCCAATTTGTTTTTGCATGTAATTCAAGATGCTGATTTTGACCTGTAAATCTCTAATTGATTTGTGGCCACGATATCTGATCATCTCTTTCCTGATTGCCTTAGAATTATGAACATTATTTCAAAGCAATTATACAAAGGCTTTGCTACTTGCTCTGCTATCCAGAAAACATACAGTAGATTCTTGACATATGATCCTTGAGGGTCCTCCTGAAGGAAGAGAAGTTTTGTAAACATTTTAAAGTCTCATGTCATTTTCAAATTTTATTTGAAGTGTCTTTTTTTTACTTTTTGTTGGAGGGGGCTTATGCTTTCTTGATCAAATGATAATTTTTAATGATATTTTGCATCACATACAATCACATCATCTCATTAAAACCAATTTCATTGTATACATGATGTATAGTGACAATAAAGGCTATTATTGTTATGTATCTTCATTTGACATGAACCAAAAAGATTTGGATCACTTACTCTCTTATAAACAATGTATGTTGAATTTTTGTTTCTTTATCTTGACTTTTGAGTGCCCATGATGATACACTCAAACTGTTCACATTCATTGTTTAAACAGACATGTATGTGTCTGTTTTATTATTTAGACTCAGATGTATTATCACATTTGTATGTTGTCTAGTGATTCATCACATGACAAGCAATGTGTACATATTTTAGTTATGAGAAAATAGATACTATAGAGTGCAGCCTTGCTAAGTAGATGTACAGTATATAAAATCAGGTTTAATTTCCTCTTCCAATAGAAGAATAATTAAAGTTAAGGTAGTCAAAGCAGTAGCAGGCTAGTATTTAAGCTTTCTGAATGCCATGGAGCCCCTCGTGGCTCCCATGTGACACCTCTCTTGCGCAGACTGCACTGGCTACCTGTGGCCTTCCGGGTGCGCTTCAAGGTTTTGGTAACTATCTTTAAAGCGCTCCATGGCATAGGGCCGGGCTATTTACGGGACCGCCTGCTGCTACCGAATACCTCTCACCAACCCGTGCGCTCTCACAGAGAGGGACTCCTCAGGGTGCCGTCTGCTAGACAGTGTCGTTTGGCGACACCCAGGGGAAGGGCCTTCTCTGTGGGGGCTCCCACCCTCTGGAACGAACTCCCCCCAGGACTTCACCAACTTCCGGATCTCCGAACCTTCCGCCGCGAGCTTAAAACATATTTATTCATCTGCGCAGGACTGGACTAGATTTTAAATTTATATTGGTTTTAATGGGTTTCATTATTTATATTGCTTTTTTAATTATTTGGCTGTGTAGAATAAGTTTTTTAATTGTTATTTTATTCTGTATTTATTTGTACTTTTTTATCTGCCTGTGAACCGCCCTGAGTCCCTAGGGAGATAGGATGGTATATAAATACGATAAATAAATAAATAAATGAATGAATGAATAGATTGTGAGCTCAAAGCCCTTGAATGACTTGGAGAAAGAACTTGTCAACTTCTAGATATATTTCATAAAAGAAAAATGGAATGTTGATGAGGATAGGACTAGGAAAGGTGTTAGCAACCTACGCCTCTGGCCACAAAATCTGGGTAGGCGTGGCTGGGGGGGTGTCATGTGACTGGGTGAGAGTGAGTGATGTCTCATTGGCCACACCCACCCAGGTTTTGTGCTCCTGGTGTTTTCTTTTCTGTGGGAAACAAGTCCAAATGGCTCTTTGAGTATTTAAGGTTGCAGACCCCCAACTAGGATTAAAGTTAGTACATTGCAGGGACTTTTGTTTATTAATTGCATTCCTAGTTTACTATAGTCTTCCTGTTTTAATATTTCAGAAGACAGGAATAATAAGTAAATCATTAAAGTATGATCCAATCTAGAACTAAAAAGAAATTTCCTCACAGTGAGGACAATTAATCAGTGGAATGGGTTGCCTGTAGAAATTTTGGGTGCTCTAATACTAGAGGTTTTTAAGAATAGATTGGATAACCATTTGTCCAGAATTATAAAAGGACTCCAGATCAAGCAGGTGGTTGGACTAGAACATTTCCAAAATCCCTTCCAATCATATTATTCTGTTCTATTTCAAATATGATCTAGGCATTTCACTGGGGGATGAGTTCAATTCTCCTAGTAGAAATTATCCAGTGAAATAGTGGTAATAGCCTCAATAGCCTCATATTAATGTGTCACAAAGTAATCAAAACATCCAGCACATCCAATTTCCTTGCATAATTGTTGTTAGAGAGGAAGAGGGAATCTGAATTAGTTCAGTTGGTTTTGCACACAATCAATTTATTGACTTCAACCTCTTGTTGGAAAAATAAAATGTTTCTGATAGTGATTTCTATGCTAAGTACATATCACTCAAGACCACATTACCTGCAGAAGCCTTCCGCCTTGAAAAGAACCTAGAGTTTATTGCAGGAATTATGCCATGTAATCACTCATCCACAGGATTGGCTTTATAACACAATATGACAAGAGCTTAGTGTGCAAAACTCAGAATATTTCCTTCCATTGAACTCTCTCCCTTTTGAATACTGCTAAAGACCTTAGGAACTGCCTAAGGCAGGTGGGCAATGGGAAAATACATAAGGAATCTATGTATCCTATCCTCTCATTCCACGGCCATTCTGACTGGGAATTCTAATTAATCAACATCTAGGAGAGCCAAATATTTTCCCAATCTTGCTTAAGCTATAATTTAAGAGAGCTATAGAGGAATCCCACAAGGAAAGGGGGTTTAAATAAAATAGGCATAGATCACTATCTGTGTGCATTTGGGCTCAAACTTGAAAGGGTGGCTTTAAACTTTGGTGGACTAAAAACTGAGAGGAAAAATTCCTTTCTCCTAAATTAAAGCAACCACACACTCAACCTCAAACACAACAAAATCAAACATAATTTTGCCTCCTGACCTTATGATGACTGTGGCATACCCTTAAGGGTCTTGACCCTTTCATAATATAATACAATCTAATAAGTAACCCCAAGTACTCGGAAACAAAGAACCCAAAATATATTCATTGGCATCCTTCAGTCTGAAAAGACTATGCTATCATGCTCTGGAAAGAAATCCTAAAACAGCATCTAACCCAAAATATAAAAGTAACGGAAAAAGATCCAATTCCAGCCTATTTTTCCCTCAAAAGGTACAGAATTTTATGTCTGTTGTCCTTCCCCACAAATTCCCTATGTTTACTGTCTACCAGAACTGTAATTTATTTGACTAAATAATCAAAGTGGAAAGTTGTGTCAAAGTCAATTGAAACTGAACAAATCCTTACCTGCTGTGCTGCAGAACTCTCACAGCTCCTGACCCATTTCCTCTGAATAGGACTGAACAGATCCCTACTGTACATCATTAGGCAGAATTGTACAGTATGCTGCTTATTTTCTCATACATAGTTTCCTCTGCCCTACACAATTCTTCAAATCCTGTCCAGTGTTTTATGTACCACGAAGGAATACATTGAACTGTGTTCATCAGAACTCTCAAACTAACTCTAATTCAACGTTATTCTTTCTTTTTGGGACGTATGTAGAGAACTGCTCATGCCAACAGGTTAGAAGAGAAAAAAACCCCCACATAACCAGTGAGCTGGCTAGAGAAACAAAATCAGTTTGGCATGTGAAAAATCAAGATGTAATGGCTTATCTCCAGGTGATTAGTCAAAACGAGTTCCCGACTCTCAATAGTTTAATAATAATGGCATTAAAAACACATTTTTCTTGTAATTTAGGCTGATAAAGCTAGGGGGAAAATTGGTAAAGTAAATTTATGTATAAAATGTGCATATGTGAGTTCCAGATCTGAACTGGCACTAAGTTTCTGGTACATGCTAAACTTCAGTTATTTTGCAATGCTACATCAAACTTTCTGAACAAGTATTTTATAATATTCTAGTGGGTAAATTCTGGGGATCTAGTTAAAAGAAAATTGATCTCATAATCAAATGTCTGCCTGATCTCATTCAAATGACGTATTTGAGATTCTTTCTAAAATTCTCTTTTAGTCATCTTCATTATTGGAAGCTGCCTTATAACTTCATTCTCTTTATTGTCTACAATGTCTGGCAGAGGATCTCATGGGTTTAGGGAGGAATTTTATAGCTTTATGGTGTCATGCCAGATATTAAACCTGTGACCTTCTATGTGCAAATCAGTTATTCTATCACTAACACACTCAAATGGAAGCTTATTATATTAACTAATTATTCTTAATTTTTTAATTAAAAAATCTCTGGGTCCTTGGCTTGCCACTTCTTGAGACAAGAGAATATATTTGATAGGTCTCAATATAATTTTGCTTATAGGAGATTTTGTTTCTCCCGTAAGCACTCACATGGAATTGGAATAGTTGGAACTTTCTATATTTTTTCTTTGAACTGGAACTGCATTGATAAGACCAGAAAAGTGAGGTTAGAAGGTGACATTGGGTTGACCGAGACCAATTAGTTAAGAAATACACAATTGTGTCCCTGATGCATTACATTATTTCGCATCTTTCCTGATTAATCCCTCCTCCTTAGGAAACATTTATCACCAGACAGTTCTACTCTGGTTCAGTCAAGAGAAGGAGTAAAGAATTATTTAGACATGCCCATCTTGGAGTTTCTAAAGTTTTATTTCTCTTGTGCTACAACAGCTTTCTTCCTGATAAAACAATTCAGCTCACCCACCCAACTCAAGGGTGGAATGCTGTTAGAGCCCAAATGGAAGGAGAATGTGGGCGTAATCAGCTGCTTCCAGGATGGGTGCATGTTTAATCAGAATATTTTATTTCTTAGGTTCCAAGGATACTAGTTCACCAAGGTCCCTTGAGATAGCTAGACTGAAGAATGGATATCTTTAATAATATCAGCCCTTTTTGCAAAATGTAGATCGTAATAATCAAATGGAATACACGTATGTGATCCCCATTCACCGTGTGGGTGATTCATACACATAATCCTATGATAATTTCTTGGCATTGCATTTATTGATCACTTGAGTGTATACCCATTCACATTCATCACTTGATAACTGCAGATCTGAGGAATTGAATGAATCTAGGCATAGCCCAATACAAGTATTGTATAATGCTGTTGATTGTTGTACCTTTTGTATCACTTTATATAACCAAAAACATAAAATTAGAGTTTGGATGCTTATCAGATTTGTACTTTCGGCTATTTCCCCTTTACCAATTTCCAAGCCCCACTGAACCTCCTGGGATTAATGGTATCAATGGGCATAAATCATTATTCCTAATGTTTTAAATAATTTGGTAAAAAAGGCTTTTGTTTTCCAGTAGTAAACCACATTTTCTTGCAGCCATGATCATTGTTATGAATAATATAGCACTTTTCCATCAGGGATCAAAATTCTGACCTACTGGACAATTCCATTATGTGTAATTTTCAAAAGATATATATTTACAATGAAGCCAACAACAACCTCAAATACATACACATGTCTCTGTGCTGACTACTTAAAAAGCTATTAACATAAATATTATGGCACTTTAGAAAAAAGATATAGTGGTTGGTGATTGCACAGATACTTCCAGCTAGTCGAGCATTTTGGGAATGCTTTATTTAGATCGTAAGCAAAGGGTTGTTTGGCCTTGCTATCTCTCTCACTTTTTTAAAAAAATGGACAGGCTAAATATTGACTGTGGCTCCATCTGTATGCAAGTCATATGTTTTATCACTGATCTATGGCCCTTGGCTAGATTTCAGTAAATAAATTCTACAACCATTTGCTCTGGTCTAATAATACAGTATTGAAATAACTGCAAATGAGAGGCATTGGTGAAAGAAAGCAACATGTAATCTCATATAGCATCTATTTCTCTTCTAGCAAAACACAGGGTCAGTGAATAAATTCACTAGGTGCCAGATGTGATCTGATCATCCCTCTTCAACTCTCATCTCCTTTGTCTCAGGTTTTACTGATGTTCTAATCCCCCCATATTTTCCCTTGGTTCCTTTATTCCATATTTTCAGTCATTTTCCCTAATGAAACCATCTAGCAGAACTAATCCAAACATGGGCTTAATTAATCAACATTTGGCAGTCTGTAGCTCTGCACTCTTGCCCAAATTACTTGTGACAACTTTCTTAATGCAAAACCCAAATATCTACAGGGAGCCTGGTCTTCAATCAGCTGGCTGGATAGAATGTTTTCAATTGATTTTAATATATGTTAATAAAGTTGCAATAAACCTTTCTTTCCTTAGTGTTCCCATGGAACAGTTTGTTGTCAGGAAAAAAAGTCATTAGTTTGGTTTTAATTTGATTAAAAAGAAGAAAAGGCAGGGAGGGAGCCAAGCACAGTGTTAGCTCTGGAAGCCATCTTTTGTTTGGATCTTCAGAGTTGCCACATTTAGTGCTGGGGGAAACTGGGAGGGGGGTTTGTATGGAGTTGGGGAGATATCTAGCCATAATAACATTCTTTTCTCTCAGAGTCAAGGACATCCAGCTCTGCACCTGGAGTGGTGTGACTGGGAGGCATCTCCAGTTGGGACGGTGCATCGATTGGACCATGTGATAGACATGTGGATGCAAAGGAAGGGACTTGGACTTTTTTTGGGTGGGGGAAACCTGGAAGCTTTCAGATTCGGGTTTTCTCAGATTTGCCAATATGACATTTCTAATAAAATGGAGCTTTGGGGAACTTCTAGCCTCGGAGTCTTCTTTCATTGGGGGTGTTACTTGGAACCCAGACCCAGACTTCCCCCACAGTCTGGATTGTTCTCAAATTTTTCCTTTCTTGCATATTCCTTTAGTTCAAGCAAAAATAATAGTTTTGTAACATTTTGGAAAGCTAGAGGTGCTGCAATATTAGCTGGAATACTTACATGTCTTAATCTTTTGTGACTATTTTATGGAAAACAGAATATTAATCAAACAAGTCTTTACTCCAGTGGCTCAGAAGGTGACCTGATTAGTATTTGGTTAGATATTTCTAGAAAAACCAGTACCTGGAAAATTGGAAGCTGAACTAAAAATGTTCAAAAAAAATCATCAAAGTGTATCTCTATAATGCCAAGAAAACTCAGTTTTGCCAATAAAGCCACCAGGAGTCACTAGTGGCTTTATTTTGCTGATGCTTCCTGTCCCATTAGACTTGGAGTTCAAATGCTCTTTTTTTTTTCCCGGTCTGAAAAATTGTCGGGATGCAAGAAGTCATTTCCTTTTTTTAAAAAAAAGTGGGATGGAGGGAAAAAACTGGTATTATTAGCCACTCTATCTTATATATTGAATTAAATTAATTCAACAATAGGTGGCAGTGCAGGGATTGAAACCTCAGCTGAGAATGTTGGAAATTCAGCTCTAAATAATGACTGCTACAGTTTAGCTTGGATATGATTATTGATTATTCTGAAATGAATTATTGGTTAGGAAACATTACTTAGCTAATCTATTGTTGTTCTGCAGTTCTGATAGCATGCTGCATAACCTTTAGCAGGCTAATTGAAAAGAAGGTCAAGGAGACAACCCAGTAAATGCTGAAGGCTAACTATGATAGCATTTGTTCAAACAGCAATGGCAGATTTTTCTGTCTATTCCGTCTCATTCTCTTTCCTCTTTTACAAGAAGCTCAACTCTCCAAACAAACAAGCAGCCAGCTCTGATGTGCATTACAGAGAAGATTATAGCCGGGAAAACACAATTCTTTTTAAACAGAGAGTTAGCCCTGTTTCCAGATAGCATTTCACACTACAGAATGTCCTAAGAACTATCCTCCAAAATGGCTCCTTTCCAGGGAGTGCATTATATTGGTGAGTATTGAAGGTATGAAGTCAGCAGGAGCCCTTGTTAGAGGATGTGCTCCTGAGCACATGCAGAATGCATAAGGGTCAGATTGAAAAACAAAACAAAATGTAATATTACCCCCAATAATGAGCACACTTGAGAAAGTGTTGCGGCATTATTATAAATACCTGCAGTGATGGAATCAGTCTATCCCACCATAATGAAGAAAATAGTGAGGCTAAAAGGTAGTAAACTAATTGCTTAGTATCTAAAGTTGTGGCATTTGATTAATAGAAGGCAAAGCTACCTTTTGATTCTATAAGACTTTACTATAGTAGTAATCCATTTCACAGAATGCCAGTTGTTGAGGCTTTTCACCAATAAACAGTATCCCAGATCTTCAAAAACACCCTGCTCTCCCTCTTTTTCAGGATAATTCTCACTTCCAAGCTACCTTTCTCATCTCAAAGCCTGTCAGTTCTTTTTCTTTAAGAATCACCTCCATATTCTTTGTTCCTTGTTTCATATATATGGAGAGAGAGCTTGTTCTCTTTTCTTGCCTTGCCATTAAGCTTCCCAATTGTCTGTTTTATGCTTCTATTTTTTAAAAATAATTTTACATTCTATCATTCATTAAACAGTGTGTCGTCTGGGTACAAATATTTTGTGTCATAACAGTTAAAGCTTATCACCATATTCATTATTTATATCTACTCTTGGTTTAATATTAATATTTAATATTTAACATAACTATTATCATAACATTTCTCTTCTTAATTTATTTAACTTTATTATACATTACTTTCATATTTATTCTCTAACCACTGATAAAATAAATCCTATATATTATAATAATCAGATTCCTCCTTCACTCTTACTGCAAGTGTTAATCTATTCATTTCTGCACATTCCAATATTTTCTTAATTGCATTTTCATCTGCAGGAATCTCTTCACCTTTCCAATTCAGTGCAAATACAATTCTAGCCGCAGTTATTACATGAATAATCAAGTATACAATTTCTTTACTATAATTCCCTGGTAAAATCTCCAACAAGAATATCTCAGATTTTAAGTCAATATGCTGCTGTGTCATATTCTTCAACCACATACAAATTCTTGCCGAGTATTTTTTGCTTCTACACATGTCCACCACATATGATAATATGATCTCGGTATCTAATGGCATTTCCAACATTTAGTTGATTTATCTTTAAACATTTTTGCCAATCTTTCAGATGACATATGCCATCTATAAAACATCTTGTACAAATTCTCCTTGTATTCAGTAGACATTATAATTCATCAACCATCTCTCCAAGTAAAATAATTGCAGTCTCCAGAGATGGACCAGAATATAAAAACAGTGATGGATCAATAGCATAGAGTCATATGCATAAATGAGGACAGCAAACGTAAATTCATTTATACTATAAACTCAACTGCTAAAACCAACCCTGCCTACAGTAAACTTAGATCACGTCCTGATCTATCTTTTCTGCAACGGATACGTTCTCGTGAACTCCACACAGAACTTAAACGAAGACAAGAAAATGGTGAATCCAACCCATACATTGACTACCATGCTGATTGCATAAAAAATAAAACCTACAATCAAAAAATCACCTCCAAACCCTCCATCACCCAAAACAATCAACCAGCCATCCCAATATTCAATCAAGTACCCATCACCCTACCATCCAACCCTACCATCCAACCAGCCACCCAAACAGCCATCCAACCAGCCATCCAACAAACCTTCCAACCAGCCTTCCAAACAACCATCCAACCAGCCATCCAACCAGCCATCCCACAATCCATCCAACCAGCCATCAACCAGCATCCAAACAGCCATCCAAACAGCCATCCCACAATCCATCCAATCAGCCATCCAACCAGCCATCCAACCAACCATCCAAACTACCATCCAACCAGCCATCCAACCAACCATCCAACCAACCATCTCAACAAACAGTCAAGTACCCAACATCCAAACACTCACCTCCCAAAACATCTATCCACCCATCCAAGCACCTATACAACCACCTGTTGTACACAACCCTCAACCAACTAACATCCAAAACTAGGTATGCACGCCCCTTACCTCTTCAACACCAATCACTACAGATCTCAAATGCAAATTGATAAATGCAAGAAGCATTGTTAACAAATTACCTGAAATTATCCTCTTGTTCACTGTTCTGTTCACTGTTCTTGTTGAACAGTGGTACATTTGATATCATTTTTGTTTGTGAAACATGGCTGAACTCATCCCTTCCTGACTCCATTGTTTCAAACAAAGAATATCAAGTTTATCGATCAGATCGTGAAAACCGAAGAGGTAGTGGAGTGGCTATCTTTTACAAAAAGTCACTGAATCTAAAAAACATTCAAATTGCACATAAACTTTCTCTTCCTGAAACTATTGTATGCGACCTATCCCTTAACACCACACTTCGATTCTTACTATGCTACAGAGCCCCTGACTACGACATTGCTTATGCAAATATGTTAACCTCACTGCTAACATGGGCTACTTCTTGCCCATATCATCAAAATCTACCTCTTATTAACTGGATAACTAATGAATGTACAACTGATCCAATCCATACTACACTATACAACGCTGTTACAAACCTAGGTCTTGAACAACTTGTAACTAACAATACAAGACTCAACAATTGCCTTGACCTCATCTTCTGCAACAACACAAACTCAATTTATGGACTACAAATTAAAGAATTCTTTTCCAACAGTGACCACTGCATGATTGACTTTCGTTTCAATATACGCCCTTACATAAATCGTCATAACAATAGCATTCCTAACTACAACTTCAAAAAAGCCAACTATGACCTTATAAACAACGATCTCTCATCTCTGGATTGGCAAAATCTGTTCGCAACCTGTATAACTGCTGAAGACCACTATAGAGTTTTCCTACTTGAAGTCAATAGAGTCATTAAACTTTACGTACCACAAACGACCACCAAGATCAGGAAAAGCAAACTACCCCTATCAATAAAAAAGCTTTAATCAAAAATAAAATCCCTCTGGAGAAGAAACAAAAAAGGCCATGTAGCAAATTTCAAAAACTGCTACAGAAATATATGCAACCAAATAAAAACTGAATGCACAAATTACCACACCAAGCAAGAAGAGGACCTTCTGCGCACAAATTCCAATCGTGCCTTTTATAATTTTGTGAACAATAAACTTAAAGACTCAAGATCCATCCCACCACTAAAAGATTCTAACAGCAAAGAATGCAATGATGAAACAGTTAAAGCAAACCTCTTCAACATATTCTTTGGCTCAGTTTTTGTTAACAGCGATGACAGATATCCGACATTCCCAAATCGTACCAGCAATGAGTATGACGACTTAACACATATACATTTCACAGAAGTTAATGTTGGAAAAGCTCTTCATAACTTGAAACCATCGCTATCTATTGGACCCGATGGACTATGTGCATACTTCTTAAAAAAAATTTCCACTAATATAGCAGAACCCCTAAGCATAATCTTTGATAAAGCTTTCATGACCAGTTCCCTTCCCAAACTTTGGTCACTAGCCACAGTCATCCCAATCTTCAAAAAAGGAGACCCCAGCTTAGTTGAAAATTACAGACCAATCTCTCTGTGCTGCGTTATCTGCAAAGTTATGGAATCAATCATCAACCAATCCATTATCTTCCACTTAGAAACAAACAACCTACTCTCTAATAAACGATTTGGTTTCAGGAAAAAAATATCATGTAACTCAGAACTTCTCCACTGTAAAAACATATGGACTACAAATCTGGATCAAGGCAAAACAATAGATGCAATCTACACAGACTTCTAGTAATTTTGCCCGGCTTGAAATCTTCCTTAAACTTTTTTTGTCTTTTTGAGTATCCAACACACCATTCCAATCACCCATTAATATATATGATTTATAATCCCAAAATACTATTCTTTTATGTAAAAACTTGAAAAAAAATTCTTGTTGTTGATTCGGAGCATAAAGTCCTACTAATAATGTCTTCTTTCCCTCCAACAAAAGTTCAATAGCAATATATCTTCCTTGTTTATCCACCTCAATTAATTTTGCTGATATATCCTTCTTTACATATATAACTAAACCGGGTTTTTTTTCCAAAGAGGAGGCAACAAAATGTACACCCAGTTTTGAGTTTATCAAATATTTCTGGTCTAAAGATCTAATATGTGTTTCTTGTAAACAGGTAATGTCATTTTTAAATTGTTTCAAATAATGAAATACTTTCCTTCTCTTCTGTGGTGAATTCAAACCATTAACGTTCCAAGATAATAGTTTAATTGCCATTATCGGCCAAAGGAAATTTTGGAACACCAGCCGCAGATCACATTTTGCTTTAGGCCTTGCTCCTCCCACTGTTTCCGTTGTAGTAGTTGCCAGTTGTTGTTGTGCCTTCATCTCTTGTTCCTTGCATTTAGCAGCAGCTCTTGTCAGCCTTTGTTCCTTTGAATCTGAACCCGTCGTAGGTATTTCCAACACTTGTAATAAATCTTCTTCCATCACAATCTGTTCTTGTACCTGCTTCACTTCTCTTTCCTTCACTTCAGCCACCCTTCTTCTAGCTTCCAATGGGGGAAGACTTCCAACTTTTAATGCCTCAACATAAAATTCTCTTGCTTTTCCAACTGTATTGAGACGATGTACTTTCCCTGCATAATATACTATTATACCAGTTGGAATATCCCATCTATATTCAATCTGACGTTTTTTAAGTTCATTCACCAGGAAGGCAAATTCCTTCCTAGCCCTTAACATTTTTGGTGGAATTTCCTTTAATATTAAAATATCTTGACCAACAACCTGTATCTTCTCCCCCTTATATGAGGCTTGCAGAATCTGATTTCTCACTGTTCTATTTGTAAAATAAATAACAACATCCCTTGGCAACTTTTTTTGCCTTGCTATCCAAGAATTCACATGATACATTTTATCAATTTGATAAGCCACATCTGCTGGACGGACTGCTAATATCTCAGCAAATGCTTCAGAAAAAATTTCCCTTAAATTCTCTTCTTTATTCTCTTTCAAGCCACGGATTCTAAAGCAAATTCCATATTTCTATATTGTATCAAAACTATTTCATCATCTATTTTTTCCATTTTACTTTGAAATTCATCCATTTTATTTTCTAATTTTGAGTTAAATTGCTTGATTTCCTCAACTTCCTCTTCTAATAAAATCACATTTGTTGCCAAACTTTGTACTGCAATTACAGATCGTTCTTTAACTTCTTTATTTCCCACTTGAATTTCTAATATCTGCTCTTTCATTTCAGACATTTCATCAGTTATTACTTTAAATTTTTCTTCTATAAAGTCCTTCAAGTTCTCTTGTAATGCCTCTAAATTCAATGTTCTAGTCTCTGCTGAATGAGCTGGAGAGGCACCAGCTGATGAGATTCCAGAGCCCTTTGTTACAGTAGACTTTAATTGTTTGGCTGCCATCTTCTATAAAATTATTTATTTATTTATTTATTTCCAACTTAGTATTCACTTTAAATCTTCTTAACCTCTGAAAAACACAGTCTTTTAAAGCAATATTTAAAAATCTCCCCTAGATTCTATCAGCAGGCAGCAAGGAGTTAAAGTAGCAAATAACATGCAATTTACCAGCGGCAGACAGCAAGCAATAAAAGTTCTATCACTTTCGCTTTCCACTCGTTAGCTTGTTAACAATTCGCCACCATTTTCTTGCTATTTTCAAGCTTGTTACAAAGTAAGGGGGAACTGGCTTAGCTACTTGCATAAAGTTCTCCCACTTTCGTTCTGTCCGGTATAATCCTTTATTGTCCAAAATAAATCTCGGCATTTGGTCGTGGTGATTGGTTCCGCCAAAGCAGAAAAATCCTCAGATCTGGAGCACTTTGGGTTGCTGGAGGGAACTTAACCCTTCAAACCCCTTTTTTCTCAGGGGTTTTAGGGAAGTTCTACCTCTACTCTGCAGCTCACCTCCTCTTCTTCTTCCGAAGAGGGGTTTTTTCGAACCGCTGGACGGCAGATTTAAGCTGTCCTAGCGATTCCACATAATCCAGAGGTTGGTGATCATAAAGATCACCGCCATCACCTACGGTGCCAAACAGGAAGTCCTTCATAGCATTTTTTTAAGGTATGGGGGGATATGTCCCTAAGAATATTCAAAAGCATACCATAAAGCATGGCAAATCATTCCAGATGTGCATTGTGAGAATATTGAGATCACCAATAGCTATGAAAGATTCAATGGACTTTTGGACATCCTGAAGAGTTGGACTTTTCGGCAAACGTTTTCTGCAATTCACATCTTGAAACTGCTAATGTTGCAAAAATGCCTTGGTAAAAGTCCTCTGATGAGTCCTCTGATAGTAATGAGGAGATGATATCTTTTCACAGCCATGGTCTACAGGAGACCAAGGGATCATCAACATCCAATAGGGAGGAAAGGCAATGAATGCTTCTCCTAGAATAGATATGAAAAGAATCTATCAGTATCCATATCTTTCTCCTGGTTTTATAGAGGAGAAATGCTCTACTAGGGTATTGTGAGTGTTACAGTTGGCAGAAGTAGGACTATCTGAAGCTATTTAATCAAGTGGTACGTGGTTGAAGGGTATCTAGCTTATTGGATATAACGAAACTTGTTGACTTATGGTGTTGTATGTAATTGAAATTCTGCAACACATCTTTCTTGACCATTCTAAGTGCATGAATTCTGAACTTGGTTCTGTTCTTTGATATTGCCATATGCCACTTGATATTGCCTCTGACATGGTCCTCAAGGAATATATTCGACTCAGCTATACACACACAGTACATACTCAGTAAGATCCATTAATTAGTGGAACAACTTCCCTTCAGAAGTTGTAAATGCTCCAACACTGGAAGTTTTTAAGAAGAGATTGAATAACCATTTGACTGAAATGGTATAGGGTTTACTGCCTAAGCAGGGGATTGGACTAGAAGTCCTCCAAGATCCCTTTCTATTCTATTCTATTCTATTCTATTCTATTCTATTCTATTCTATTCTATTCTATTCTATTCTATTCTATTCTCCAGTAATTTTTCCCTTCAGTCTTTAGCAGCCTGTCTGGTCATTTTCTAACCAGTAGAATTTATGGCAGGGTTATTATATACAGAAAAGCTTGCATTTCCAGCTAAATCTGAAGTATCTAGAGAATAGTCACTAATTCATAGTGACCATAATGTACTGACATAACCATAGTCTTGACTCAGTTTTTTGTTAGATTGCTGTATTCCTATGCAATCATGTGACTCATAAACAAACTTGACAAAGTATAGAAAAATGAATTTTCTTTAATAAAGCCATTTTTATCCACCTTAATCTGAGCCATGTTTCCTTGGAAAAACAAAAGTTTCACTGAATGCTGAAGATTTTTGGAAAATATGCCAAAAAGATTGTGTCCTAGATACTAAAACTATAAAAAAGCCATCGTATAAATAATAATGCAATATACTTGATTCTAAAAAGTACATGGCTGTGTAAGTTTCTCAACAAAAAATAGACTGAAGTTAAGTAAGAGGACAAGCATTTTACCACCCTCCCTTGAATGCATGTATCTATAATGTATCATCTGGATACAAGATAAAACAAATAACAAATTATCTAAAAACTTTAGCTGATAAATTATTTCCTGGCTGCTGTGGCTATCTGTTGGAGGTAGGGATGGGTGATATATTTCATTATTCATTGAATGCACCATCTAGAGCAATTCTTCCTTGACTTAATGACTCTGTCTAGACCTAGAAGTGCTTGTCAGTGGTATTATCCAAAATGCTTCTGAACTAGATTTCCTGTCCAAACTGGGCAGCATTTCTAGCAATGCCATAAATCCACCTGGAAGCACAAAGATGAAAAAGCAAAAATGAACAAATAGCTAGCTGTCAGCCATTAATAGACTTCTAGAAATAAACCACATTTACACACCATTCAAAACAGACAATAAGAATGTTAAGAAGAAAATACAGAACATATCCTCTCCAGCAGCCAACACCCAGATAAGTAAAGATTAATACCAGACAAACAAACAAGCAGAAAACAACATCCTTGCCAGAACTGGCAGGGCAAGTTACTGTTTCTAAAGACTGAGAAGCCTCACTCACCAACTAGTTGCCTTGTTTGTAATGAAACATCTGCAGGTAAACCACCAAGTTCAGAGAGTACCAAGGACTTCATAGTTCAATCCTGAATTACTCTTCTACTGAAAATAAATAATTATGAATTATATAAATAATTATCTTAGAGCCACAAAGAAGTTCTTTCAGTTTAAAATAATAGTTGAGTCACAGAGAAGTCACTGAAATATCCAGTTATCAAAGCACAAAGTATTCTTTTTACTTAGCTTCATTAAAGGTTGCAAATATAGCTTTGTGATAGAGCACATCCATTTTCCTAGTATTTTATTATTTCTGTTGATAGGACAATAGATTGGTTCACAGGTTTTTCCATTTTTTTTAAAAGCGACATTACAAATAATGCACCTGGTTTGCAACTTCAAACTTGACTTTTGACACTTTGTAGAGACAGCCATTGAATTTCTTGCCAAAAATGTAGATATAGTTTGTCCCTGCTTCCTCTGGGATGTATTTTTGTTCTGCGTTCGAGTCTAGTGTGAAGAAATGTCTAACAGACCCTGAGAATATAAAGCTGTGATAGTGAACCTATGGCATGCGTGCCAGAGGTGGCACACAGAGCCCTTTCTGTGAGCACGCAGGCTGTTGCCAGCTGATCTTTCAGCATCTGGCATGCACACCAGCCAGCTGGTCTTTGTGCATGCTGGAGTGCTGGAAATCTGAAGACCAGCTGGCTGGTGTGCATGTATGCACTGGAAACCGGAAGACCAGCTGGCCAGCGCGCACATGATCACCGGCCAGCTGGTCTTCTGGTTTCCAGGTTCCGGCGCGCATACACATTTGCATGCATGTGTGCGTGCTTTCCCGTTTCAGCATTTGGTGCCAAAAAGGTTCACGTCACTGATATAGAAGAAGGGGTAAAATCATTGCAGCAGGGAGCAAACCTGCTGATTCTTGAAGCCAGAGGAAGAAGAAATGTGAAAAAGAGAAAGTAATTCTGACTTAATTATGCTACATATTAATTGATTGGCAGAATACTTGAGCGACCTTTCAAGATTCTGTACAATTCCCTATCAGCAATGAAGATTGTTTGAGAAATCCAGGTGATTCTTGTATCCTGAGTTTGGCCACTTGGAAAAACTCAACACCTAGTCTACCTATCAAGAGTTTTCTTGGTAGTCTTCCAGTGCTAATCTGGTTTTTGAGTTTGCTCATCCTTTTGAAGTCAGCTATATTAGAGGTAGACTCCTCTTATATAGTTTTTCAATGCAAATCTTCCCAGGATATGTTTTTTTAAAATTTACAGTCCTTGAAATTGGTTTTACGTGTATGTCTTTCATGTGGGGTTTTTTTTAGCCATAGTTTTGCACACATACCGTATTTCCCCAAAAATAAGCTGTCCCCTGAAAATAAACCCACCCCAAAAATATTTAAATGCATCTGCAGTCAGTACCCACCATTTCCTCTGGTTAGGGTTAGAGAGACAGAGCTGGAAATCAGGTAAGACAGCAAGAGGATCCCCGTCACACATCACACACCCCAAAATAATAAGATCTCCCCGAAAATAAGGCCAAGCACTTATTTCAGGGTTCAAAAAAAAATAAAAAATAAGACAGGGTCTTATTTTTGGGAAAACATGGTAGCTTCTTTTCAAAACATCATAACTCCAGTGTTGTCTTCAAAAACATTTGAACACCATGCTTTACTTCTCTTTTAGATTGTGACATTTACTGTCACAAATGATATAATTGCTGTAATTGCCTCACTGTTGATATTGATTGGTTGCAGGAAACATTATATTAGTGTGCTTCTCTCATTCAGCTGGAAGCGAAAGTTTTCAACAGAAAGAAGCAAAAAGCAGAAGAAATGATCTGAAAGAAATATTTGGAGAAGTTTTTCTTTTTTTAAAAAAATATTTGGTTAATTTGAAAAGAAAACTGTTTAGGTATTCTGGAATCTTATGCATGCTCTTTAATCTATAGACCTCTCTTTTCTTGGCCCAGAAGAAACTCTAACTTTAGCAATAAAATGTTCTTATTTAAATATTCAGCTACCTTACACTAGAACAAATCTTTAGTTCATTTAGCCCAGTGCCAACATCTTTGGAAACAAAGGCCAATTAGAATGAGGGCCATTTTTGCTGGATCAGCAATATCCTCATTATGACTAGACAAAAAAGTTCTCAGCTATCTTCTTTTTGGGAAACAAATCCAAATATTAAAACAACAGTTATTTTAGTGGGGTCCTGTGTTTATTACTGTTTGTGAGAACCAGTGCTTGTGCTGCGAAAGCATTTCAAGTTGTTTTTTTTTTAAGCAAAGCAAGACTTTTTATTTTAATAGTGACATCTTCTCTTCTGTGAGGCCTACAATAATACAGCATATAGGAGTATTTGGGAGGCAGTCAACAGTTATTTGTTCTCAAGTTTAATTTTTCAAACTTAACACCAAAGCAACATTAGAAAGTAGTACAAATGGCACAAGTGAGGAATTTAAAAACTAATTTCTAAAACCATTTTGTCCTTAACTAATTAGCAGAGTTTTAAATCTGATATTTGGAAAATGGAGACTAGAATAATATTGTGGGAGAGAACAATTAAAACTCACTAACAAGGCTACAAGGTAGATCTTTAAGAATGCATTTAACATACAAATCTATGGTAATGTAGTATTTTACATCACAGAGAGTGATGCAGAAAAAAAATGGACACAAGAATAAAGAAGCAATAATAATTTTATCCCTGCACTACTGAAAACTATAGGATATATAATTCCTAGGATTCACTACATCACCTTTGAAATTACAGGAAATGAAAAATAGATAGCAGTAATGGATTCTAAGAATCTGAGATTGAAACCAATTCATTTTCCATTATCCCTGACTCCTGAAGAATTAAGAGTTTGATATACCTCTAGAAATAAATTTTGAAGTTCCCGATTCCATCCAATTGCTACAATAATCAGTAGGAGACTTGTGTTCATTGACAGTTGATAGCTGATAGGAGTTCAGCGGCTAGTATGTTTAGGATGTTGAGTTGGGGGTTTGCAAGCCTGCATTCAAGCTTCATGTGCTACTGCATGGTGGGGTGAGTTTCCATCATTCACTCTAGCTCCTTGAAGGGGACATGAAAGGAAACCCCCCCCCCAAGCTCCTTAAAAATGGTGCCTCTGACAAGAATGGGACTTGGAAAGCTGGTGACTACTGAGTCGTGTAGACCAGGGATGGGTTCTACTTACCTTTACTATTGGTTCTCAATGGGACCATGCGTGCAGATCATCCATGATGACGTCTTGGTGGGTAGGTGGCCTCCTGCCAGTTTTACTACCAGTTCTATAGAACCGGACCAAACCGGGAGCAACCCACCACTGGTGTAGACTTTGAAAATGTCATCTATGCCTTTTGTGTTAAGAGCTAAAGAATGTTCCATCTGCTGGACAACTGCATTTCTTTCATATATTATTAAGATAATACTCAACATTTTACATCCCAGATGTGAATAGGATGTGGAACAAGAATGACCACTTGTACAATTGGATTCAGAAGAATAGCTGACTAGGGAATTCAGGGATAGAAGTCTACCCATTTTAAAGTTGCCAAAATTAAGAAACACTGCTATAGAGCATCTCTTCCTTCTCCTTCATCATTGTTGTGATTCCGGCCCCCGAACATGTCCTCATGGAAGAAAATGACTCAGGAAGTGAGGGAGAGGAGCCAGCAAGGCCTCCCTCACCAGGACCCTCCTGGCTGGCACCACCCCAAGTTCCAGCTGCAGGCCAGGAGGAGGAGATGACAAGGCCTTCCTCTCCTGCACCTCCTCCTCCCTGGCAACGCCTCAAATCCCAGCTGCTGCTGATCAGTCCTGGATTGATCCGAGGCAGCGATGAAAAGATAAGTGTACGCAGCAGAGGAAAAGGTGTGGCAGGCTCAGAGATTGCTGAATCACTGAGGCACACCCCACAGGGTATAAAAGTGGGTGGAGCTGCCATGTGGCCCTTGTGACGGACAAAAAAGCTACCAAGGGTGCACTGCAGCTCGGTTGTTGGAGGGTTAAAGGACTTTATCAGTGAGTTTTGGCAACAGATCTTGGATACGAGATAATGGACTCAGAACTTGGCAGGCCTTTGCACGGTCACTGCCAAGTATTTCCTCAACTGAAGAAAATCAGATCTGTAGCAAATAAAAGACTGGGAGACACGCGTCTCTGTGTTTGCTCTGTAAAATGGGGAGATCTGATGGCAGTTTTATCTAACACCACAGGACAAGTCCCAGGTTCTATCCCACTCATTAATTGAGAAACATCAGCCCAGCTGATTGATAAAATTATTAATAAGAGAGAATATCTGTAGCACAGGGTTGAACTGTGGAGATATTATTATTATTACCTCCTTCTTTCTTGTCACAATATCTCCAAGTGCCTCACAAGGAAATGCTAAGGGCAGACTTAAAACAAAACAAAACAAAATACAACAAAACAAAACAAAACAAAACAAAACAAAACGACAAATCTGTGATGATAAAGTAGCAGTTACAAACAGAAAAACTGCAACAACTTAATACCTTATAGATCATTTTAGCATTGCCAGTCAAAACTCAGAGGGGCCTGAGGTCTAACAGAGATTTTCATCATTTCCACCCATGGATAGAATGTTTCCCAAAAGTTATTTGGGATTCTTTGTGAAATGATTTCAACCTTGAGAAGTGTGTTGCAGACCTGTTAACCCTCTGCCATTTTGCCACAACAAATTAGAACTGCTGGTTACCTCTAGAGCTGCAGGGGTTAATTGGTGCTTGGTGTTTACGAACAGATCCAGAAGGCAATTTTCAGTGAGAAGCAGGTATGAGTCACAAGGTTAAACCCCCAGGTTTATCCTTTTCCCATTAGAGAGGGGAACCAATTTTTAAAAAGGTCCATCTTCAAAAAGGTAACTTACTTTGGTTGCTAAAACAATTGCCTTGGCACTTACTAAGGAAAGCCCCCTTACCTTGTGCTGGAGATGAAAGCATTTGGCGTGGCCTCCCGGGGACCTCCAAAAGTTATTGCCAACTTTTCAATCTGCTCATGCATAGCACTGTCCCATTTTTAACATTTTGCCAGTTTAAATTTTTGCCTATTTTAAATTTAAATGAGACAGAAGGGGAAAATTATTTCAACATATGCCTGAAGATAGATTTAATTTTAATTAAATATAAGTGAAATTTATTGGATATTAAACTGAGTTTTAGTCTTGGGCACGTTCCCTCTCTTCTTTTTGGGAGGGGCGAAGAACTCAAAGGAAGAACTCAGCTCTCTGACTCTGCTCTGTGCTGGACTTTATCATAATAAAAGACAAGTTCATCTATGTAACTCAACTTAAAGACTTTCGTGGGCAGGCTTTCATTACTTTACTTATTATTTGCCTCTTATAATTATTCATAGCCCATCTTTTAGGTTATAGCAATCTTCCTAAAGTGGTTTACAAACTATATCAATAATTAGAAATTATTATTACAATAATTATATTGTAGTTATATACAATAATCCTTATTTAAAACTTTAAAAAATTTTCAAAGATTCATCCCATGAGGCAATTAAAGATACCCTTGTGTGGTGGTGGGAGTCAGTATCCAACTAGAGAAATGCACTTAAAAATACCTATTTATATAGACAGAGGCTCAACGTCTACTTTTCTCCTTCCTCTTCCTGCATGACAGTTGGTAGCCATGATTCTCCAGGGTGGAGGAAGGAGTCTGCTGGAAGAGAGCTCCTTGTTAATGTGGGGGATTTTCAGAGCCTCTGTTCTATAATCCGTGCTGTAACCATAGAGAGTGGTGAAACAATGTGGACAGAAGTACTGAGGCTTGTCTCCCAACAGTCTGGTTGTATCCACAAGAGTGATGGCACCAAGATATTTTCCACACCAGTGACTTACAGCATCTTCATAGCATCACCACTGAAGCCTGTCTGCATTAATGCTATTTTGGCACCCCAAGGTTGGATAACTCTTGAAGATGTTGTAAATCGCTGGCACAGAAATGACTTAAGACGGACTCTGCAAGGGTGCAGCTTGATCCCATGGATGGTATGGGGAAGGAGATGGGTAGTTAAGAAATATGAAATATAAACAAACAAATAAATAAAATGATACGCAGAGTGAGAGTGCTGAAGGAACACTGGAGAGGGGGTGTAGGTTTACACTGTTCCCTGGCAACCTCAATCATTCTCTTGGTCCCAGACAAAGGGCAGGAAAGGGAAATCAAGAGAAAAGGAATGTTTTTAGCTTTTCAGTTCACAAGTAAAAGCTTTTTCTGACCTCTTCTTCCCCATGGTGATTAGAGAGCCCTTGTTAACAAATTGCCAGCAAATCCTCGGATGTAGAGAGAAAATGTGTGTCACTTTGTGGTCTCTCTCATCAATAAGCCACTCACTTAGCCATAAAAGAGAGTAAAGGGGATACTCCTCTATACTTGGTTATTTCATGGTTTCTGGCTTTCAGCTGAAAACGTAAAGCAGTTTTATTGAGAAAAGTTGTCTTGGCTCTGGAGTTATCTCTGCTAAGTTATTCTATGCAACAAGTCACCGTGCAGTGCAGATTCTAAGATGCACCTCCAAAATAGCAAATCACTATCAGATGCCACAAGCACCTCCAACCAACAGCTTGAATGCTAAACTCCAATAGAGGTGATCTTTCACTGCCTAGCTTGGCACTCAAAATTAATAAATCATAGAGAAACTGTTTCTTTCACATGCACCATTTTGTGGCTTCTGTTTCAGGCACATTGCTTGCGTTCACTCCCCATCTTCTTAATTGTTTTTAGTGGATGAGTTAGCATAGACTTGTTTTTTCTCCCTCAAAATCAATGGGAAATATATTGAGAGCAAGTCAGCCAAATTGAAGTTTCAGCCACCTAAGGGCTAAATATAAGGCAAAATACAAGTTACAAGCAGTACCACAGTCTTTTGCCTTCTTTCTTCTGAAGCTTGCTCAGACATCCAGGTTGGCATCCTATTTATGTTAGTACAAAAGAAAGGCTTATGTGCAGTAACCATGCGGAGCTGAGTTGATTGTTCCAGACAACTGACTGGTTCAGTATGAGTGCTGCAATAAGGTTTTGAGGGCCCTTATGCTATTTAGTGACTTTTGCCACACATTTTCTTTTGTAGAAGTTTTTTTTTTTTGTTAAATCATTTCAGCAGGAGAGGAGACTTTGAAAATAAGATAAAAATAAACAAACTTCAGATTTCTTCCTGGCAGTTCATTATAGCTGAATCTGAGGATCTCAGCACAAATGATTCTGGGCCCATTAAAAGGTTTTTGTAGGCTAACCTCAGCAAACTTGGTTCTTCCTTTCAACAGACTGCCTCTTCAAATATTTATCATCTAGGCCTGTTAAGGTTGGATTTCCTGGGTTTGCTAGAGCCTCACAAAGCAATGTGAGTCTAATTCAAGAGGAACAAACATTTTAAAAGAAAACATACATACAAAGATTACAGTTTTTCAAAAACTTAACCAAGCTAAACTTCTATGCTTTATAGTGAATATTCTGACTCCTACCATTCTTAAATGTTATTCCCAAGGCTTGGTATCGCCTCAGTCCATTACTTCGTATCTGCTTCCAATATTTAGAACCTGTATTCTATAAATATACATTGATTATTTGATGTAAAGACTTGAATAAGCAAAATTGAGAGGCTAGGTTTTTTTCCCCCAGCACACATACCTTGTAAGTGTTCTGATACTTTCCCTGAGAATTTTAATTGCATGCTGTTTTACCTTTAATAATTAACAGCAATCAAGAGAGCTTGCACATTAGAGGTTTGACTTGGTGTCAGATCTTTGTTGATATTAATGCTTTATTTTTTTTACTTTTATAGTTTTAATACGATTTTATATATTGTTTTAACTTTTGATTGGGTGCTGCCCAGAATTGGTTAGAAGATGGGCAGCTATATAAATGTTTTAAAGAATTTTTTTTAAAAAAATATCCATATGTCCCAAAGGTGCTTTTTCAAAAGGCAACTGGACTTTTTCTGTTTTTGCTTGAAAACATACTGCTAAGCAATTGATTAATGTTTCTGATTCAGAATCCAACTCACAGTAACTTGTTAATTCTCAATCACTATTGGACATATCATTTTGGCTTAGGGAAAAATGGCTCACACTGTGGCAACAGTGCTTTTGTCCCAGTTGCTAATATATTAATTTGGTAGACCTATTTCTCTGGCTTGCCAGACTAAATGCATGCTGGGAAAATAAGAGAAAAGATTTGCATTCCATGTTATTGAACTACTAATGGGAAGTTGATTCCAATAGCCACATACTTTTCTTATCTTTATATGTTGGCAGGTATCCTCTCTGAATATAATCCTTATTCCAGTGCTTCACAGTCTTGATTTCCAGTTTCAGATGGAGAGTAACACATAAGGCAAAACAAGACAGACACAGACTTAAGAGAATAATTAGAACTGCAGAAAAAACAATTGCAACAAACCTTCCTTCCATTGAGGAGCTGTATACTACACAAGTCAAAAAGAGGGCTGCGAAAATATTTACAGACCCCTAGCATCCTGGACATAAACTGTTTCAACTCCTACCCTCAAAATGATGCTATAGAGCACTGCACAGCAGAACAACTAGACACAAGAACAGTTTTTCCCCCAAACACCATCACGCTGCTAAACAAATAATTCCCTCAACATTGTCAAACTATTTACTAAATCTGCACTACTATTAATCTTCTCATTGTTCCTATCACCCTTCTTCCACTTATGACTGTGTGACTGTAACTTTGCTCCTTGTATCCTTATGATTTATATTGATTGTTTCCTGATTGCTTATTTGTACCCTATGACTATCATTAAGTGTTGTACCTTAGAATTCTTGATGAACGTATCTTTTCTTTTATGTACACTGAGAGCATATCACCAAGACAAATTCCTTGTGTGTCCAGTCACACTTGGCCAATAAAAAAATCATTCTATTCTATTCAAAGAGTAGTATATATTTAGCCCCTTTGGAGATTCACTGAACATTCCTGAAGAGCTGAACTCATTGGGATTGTAATGTATGGTGATTTATTCTAAACCTCAAAATATCTTGGTAAACACTCAGGAAGTACCATTTTAGTTTTGTTAATTGCTTGTTCGCTTTTAAATACTGGCAACAAGAAAGGGTATTTTGGTCTCAGGAAGAAAAACAAGAGATCCAGGAAGTTGCTTATAAATAACCTTGCATCTGACTTTTCCCCCCCTTGTTATCCATTCTTTTCAGCGCCAGTAACAATGTGATTCCAAAAAAAATCTAATTTTGCAGCAAAAGACTATTGCTTTCAAGGGAAGCAGGTAAGTTGTTTTGTCTTAGAGACCTGAAAAATCTTCTTGCATTTGAGCCGAGGCCACATAAAGCCTTCCTGAATCATTGGAAAGTTAACAAAATTGAGGCTTCCAAATTTTGGTAAGCCTGTGAACTAAAAATACAGGATGTCTTTTTCTCAATCTCTTTCTCTCCTTTTAAACTATTGTCTGTATTGTGCTCTAGTCACGTCCAGCTATTCACTTACATTATTCCACTTCCCTGATGAATTAGACCTTTGCTATGGATGTGCAATGCAGAGCAGAAATGTTTGAAATCATGCGGAAGCTTTTTTATGACAGTAAAAACATTATATACAAGGCCAGGTTCAATGAAACGACTATGATAGACATTTATTACGAACTTACAAAGGGTGGCAAAAAAGCACCTCCATGCTAGAATAGAGGAGAAACACATTATAATTCAGAGGGCAGTAAATTGCTTTTATCCTCAGGTTAACATGGTCAACTGAAGGCATTCTTCTGAACTAGAAGTAAGTAATTATAGCTAAGTTTTCTCACCATATTAAATTAACACTAAGCAAAGACAATAGTTTGGTACCATTTGTGAATCTCAATTATCTGAAACAAAAAAGCAGTCTTCCAAAGCTCCATGATGCACTGCATATTGTATGTTCTCATTTACCTCAGATGAATGTCAGAAATTCTGTGGTTGGGGAAGAACTAAACATACCTGTCTTGCGCCAATTGCCTGACCTTCGGACCTTTCGCCGTGAGCTGAAGACGTATTTATTTACTTGCGCGGGGTTGGCTTAAATTTTAAATTCTAGATTTTAATTTTTTGGATGTATTTTAATGGGTTTTAAATTTTTAATATGTTTTAAATTTTATATATATATATATGCATACTTAAGGCATGTTCCCACAAACGTTTATAGTTTTGCATACTTCATGGGTGCCTGATTCCCAAAACGAGTAAAAGAATAAACATACCATTATCATTAATTGCATTTTATCAAGTCTAGTAGGGGGTCATATGAGATTTATTAGATTGCTGCTGATCCAGCTGGCTCTCAAGGTCTCTAGGCTAATGACTGAACTTGCAAGGCATCTGTCAAGGCTCACTCCATTAAAAGTTCATAGAAAAAAATATACTCAGTTGAACAAACTATAATGTAAAAGTGCAAGCAATCTACAATCTACAATGGACACATAGCATAGCTAGAGTATTGTCTGGCTGCTTCCTTAAAAATCTGCCTCTTCCATATACCCCACAGCTTAATCTCCATTTTTCACCTACCTGTGTACCCAAACAGGTAGTTCTCAACTTATAGTTTATTCATTTAGTGACTGTTCAAAGCTACAACGGCAGTGAAAAAAATGACATTTTTCATACTTACAATCACTGCAGCATTCCCCTGGTCACATGTTCAAAATACAGATGTTAGCAACTGGCATGCATTTAAGACAAGTTGTAGTGTCACAGGGTCCTATGATCACCTTTTGTGACCTTCTGACTAGCAAAGTCCATGGGGAAGCCAGAGTCACTTAAGAACCATATTACTAACTTAAGTACAGCAGTGATTCACTTAACGTCTTCATTAGAAATACAAATGTGGGGTTCCATTGTGGTTGTAAGTGAAGAACTACCTGTAGTTATTTCATTGTCTCATACCTATCCCTCTCTTCCTCTCCTTTTATAAGCACATTAATTTGTTTTCCTTCAACTTCCTTCAGGGGTGTCCAAACTTGGCAACTTTAAGAATTCTGGGAGTTGAAGTCCACAAGTCTTAACGTTGCCAAGTTTGGACACCTCTGAACTATACAGTGTCAACTATATCTGCCAACCTCGGCAAGCAGCTTTTGCCTTTAGTACTCCATAAAATAGCACACAACTTGCAAATATAAGCCTTACTTGAAAAAGCTTACAACCTGTGATGATACCTTTAACATCATCAAACAGCAATATCTATCTATCACATATGCTTGGGAAGGATCGACTAAGTGGATGAAAGAGGTCCCCTATGAGGGAGATAAGCGGCTAAGAAGTTTGCATGTAAATAATGAGATAAAATAAATCAAAATGGCAAATTCAGACTAAGCACCTGACTGATTGTGTGACCAGGGAAAGGATACTGCAAAATTTCCATTCCCACCCCACTCCAGGGGAAGGATACTACAAAATCTCAGTTCCCACCCCACTCTGGGGCCAGCCAGAGGTGGTATTTGCCGGTACTCTGAACTACTCAAAATTTCCACTACCGGTTCTCCAGAATCTGTCAGAACCTGCTGGATTTCACCCCTGATAGTATTCTATAAAGTTATTCAAAAAAGCAAATATCATTGTCTTGGCCATAAAATATCATTTTGGGGTGTACTTTTAGTAGACCATAGGAAAGACAAACAAAATAGTGTGCATTTTTGGAGTTTTATTAGCAGTCTTTGTTTGGCTAGGCCACCTGGTAATCTTCCTCCTGGAGAACAATTATGGAAACTGGGAAAACACAGCAAAATAACAAATAAAGTAGAAAAAAGATATTTAAATTTACCAGTTGGAAGACAAAACAGAAGCCCACTCATCCCCATGAACCCAGAAATCTCTCTTTGTGCTCACTAATGTCTCAGGCCTACTTGATTTTTTAAAATAATGTTTTAATGTCAGTACATGTATACATAGAAAGTTGGTATGCTGCAAGTCAAAGAACAAACTGATACAGTCATATTTATTTGTTGCAATCTTAATTGTTTCCAAAAGTCTTCCCATAAACAAAGCATCCCAAGTGCTAAGTTAACTTCTGATAACGTTTTGTGATTGGCCATGCTGATAATGGCACCATTTTGTGAATGCATAAGCCTTTCATGTACCAACTTCTTCCCAATTTCCAGTGGTGCTTCCCCATCTGAGACAGTTGCCTGATTCTCCCAGGAAGTCCATTATCAGTCATCATCAACTTCCAGCTCTGTTCTATAAGAAGATTTTGATTAAATCCAATTTTTATGGCTTAAATTCCAGTTATCTTCCACCATCACCCCCAGCAAAAAAATGGAATTTTATTTTCTTTCTATCGTTTTCAAAGAAAAGCATACTGGGATCAAAAAGTCATCCAGCCATCAGGAATAACAGAATAACAGAGTTGGACAGGACATTGGAGATCTCCTAGTCCACCCCCCCACCTTCTCAGTCAGGGAACCCTATACCATTTCAGACAAATGGTTGTCCAATATCTCCTTAATAACTTCCTGTGTTGGATCACCCATAACTTCTGGAGGTAACTCATTCCACTGATTAATTGTTCTAACTGTCACAAATTTTATCCTTATTTCTAGGTTGCTTCTTTCCTTTGGTTTCCATCCCTTGCTTTTTTTCTTGTCTTCAGGTACTTTGGAGAATAGCTTGACTCCCTCTTCTTTGTGGCAACCCACATTAGATATTTGAACACTACTATCATGGCACCCCAAGTCCTTCTTTTCATTTAACTAGACATACCCATAGCAACTGTTCTTTATATGTTTTAGTCTCCAGTGCCCTAATCATATTTATGGCTCATTTCTGCACTCTTTCTAGAGTCTCAACATCTTTTTTACAATGTGGCGACCATAGCTGGATGCAGTATTACAAGTGTGGCCTTACCAAGGCATTATAGAGTGGTATTAACACTTCAGTGATCTTGATTCTATCCCCCTGTTAATGCAGCCTAGAACTGTGTTGGCTTTTTTGGCAGCTGCAGCACATTGCTGGCTCATATTTAAATGGTTGTCCACTAGGACTTCCAAGATCTCTTTCAGGAGAGAGCAGCAGGATTTTGATCACACGGGCCTTATTGCCAACGTGACTGTTTTGATCCTCCCTGCAGATGCCCCAATCCTTTGAAATGAAGGATGTGAAAGTTGGTAGACTTTTTTTGAGACACTTAAAGTTCCAAAATGAAGACTCAAAAAGTCAGGACTACAAATAATTACTATTATGCTTTTATCTCATTCATTTTATTGTGGCTTTTTGATATTTTGAATATTACATTTTACAACAAATCACTGAATGGTGAAGGATCATCATCATCATCATCATCATCACCATCAAAACAAACCTAAGACTCAGGATTCAGGCCCCTGCATGGGAACAAAATCTTGGAGACTGATTACATATAAGCAACACAGATAAAATGATGGATCATGACATGACCTGAAAATCAAAATAGGAATGCAACTTGGCTTTCATTTATTTCCTCCATGAAACCACTTCAAATCACTCTTTCAGCAGGCAATTTTCTTTTCCAAGAAAAGGAATCTGGATGAGGATGCTGGAGAAAGCTTGAACCCTCAATCATGGATGGCTTTCTGCATTTTTAAATTTGATTTATTACAGGGGCATTAACAGTAAGACTAGAGATATTCTTTTGTTTGTCTCTGCTCTGTTTTCCCTGGCTGGATGACAGATACTCTTAGCTTTTCCCCAAAAGTACTTCCTATAGGAAGAAGAGAGTATTTCCCTTTTTCCCCCTCTTTGTCTTCCCCTCTCCTCACAACATAAGGACAGAAAACTCAAAGAGGAAGGCTTTCAATCAGAACAGATCGTTTCTTTAATAAATTTCATCTGTCATTTTGGACCTCAAACATTTCTTTGTACATATTTATTTATTGACAAGCCCTATTTTCACAACAATGAAAAATATCAAAAAATAAAGTAAAATCCTCCAAAGTGTACACCCAAATAGAACCAAGGATTCTTAAGGGGGCTAGAAATAAATGCAGGTCTGAATGGATGATGTTCCAGCCATGGTTAGCTTAAACATTTCCCACACATTTTGCTTATATTCCATTTCCCGGCTTAAATTTTTCTTCCAAACCTCTGTTAGATATAGAAGGAATAAGAATCGTCCTGATGAGAACTTTCTTTCCACTTGAATAGTCATTCCATCACTCCAGCTCCATTTTCAGCCTCTTCTTTTTGAAAAAAGAAAAATGAGAGACCAACAGAATAAAATAACACAGTTTTCAAACAAAAGGATGGATTCAATTCCAGTATCTCTGCATTGCAGTTTAAACTCCTTCTTCCTTATGCTGCCCTCAGATGTTTAATTAAGCACATTCTGAACATCCCAATCTAGATTGTTGTGGTTGGCAAAGGTTGGGCTGGAGCTCAGTCTGGGCCACAGTCACTGATTGGTCATTCCCCTACTTCTGCCCCCTGGTTTGGACCGGTTCTATATAACCAATAAGTAAAACTAGTGAGAGGTTCTGCCCACTAGTGGGAGGCTCCACCCACTAATGCAGAGTGCAGGCACGATGCAATCCTGTAGTTAAGGTAAATAGAACCCACCCCTGTTCTGGCTCTTCCCAGCCACACATTGAAGGCAAGTTTTGTTACCTTATTTATTTATTTTTTATTTTGTCAAATACATATTAAATAATATATATAAGTATAAACATGAATTGAATACATAAAATGAATACAATTAAAGGGAACATTAGGATAGGGACAGTAGGATGCTGGTGCTCTTATGCACGCCTTGCACCTTGCTTCTGTGTGGACCAATCTGCTGGCCTCTTTTACAGCTTGTTCCCTCCTCACAAGTTGCCATGACTTTCCTTTGCTTTCCTAGATGTTTGCATATATGGATGCCTTCACCTTCCTTCTCATATCATCTCTTTTGACCCTAACATGATTCCTTTGTTTGTTTGTTTTTTTATTTGCACTTATATCCCGCCCTTCTCCGAAGACTCAGGGCAGCTTACACTATGTCAAGCAATAGTCTTCATCCATTTGTATATTATATACAAAGTCAATTTATTGCCCCCAACAATCCGGGTCCTCATTTTACCTACCTTATAAAGGATGGAAGGCTGAGTCAACCTTGGGCCTGGTGGGGCTTGAACCTGCAGTAATTGCAAGCAGCTGCTGTTAATAACAGACTGCATTAGTCTGTTGAGCCACCAGAGGCCCTTTTCCTCTTAGTACGAATTTATCACTGATGCTTCAGTGATCAATTTGCTATTCTTTTATGGGGCACCAAAAATTGTACAAGAGACTCTCTAGCAAGAATTTACTAATAGAATTTTCTACTAGTTAAAAAAAATGAAGTGTGGGTGGGTGGGGAGATGGTGCAGTGGCGAATGAGGCAGGCATGACTTTCTGAATCCTACCTCTTTAATGCAGAATGATTCTGGAGCTCTGGAGCTCTAGTCTTTCATTGTGAGGATAAAGATGTAGCATGGAATTGGATCATGCAGGGTCCTTCTACTCACTTCCATGATAAATAGGTTAAGGCTAACAGGGACTAGAAACAAAGTTCAGGTGTAGAAATGAATTGTAACAGGTCCCATCATTTTAGCTTCTAAAATTGGAAAGTGCTTAGAAAGACTTTTGCATTGATTTCATAAGACGGTTGTATGAAAGCAAACTTGGAAGTGTTCTCCTGATTCAGGGGAAAGCTACTTCAGAAACAGCTGTCCCCTGGATGGCTACTATTTTCTCTTTTGCTGCAACAATGGTTCTGATTCATATAAGGAAGAGACCTTTATGTGGCTCCAAGTACATTGCAGTAATTATAATGTGGTTGCCTTTGTTTCTATGAGATTATGAAATTACTATATGTGAATTCTATTACTGAGTCTTTTCTATTTCCCATCAATGCAGTTTTTAACCTCTGGTATGATTATCCACCTCGTGCTGTTTTTGGCCTTCACAGCAATGATTATGACATTGACATCTGTATTACAAATATTACAGCAATGCAAAAACAACAAAGGAATTTGAATGAGAGGCATGCAACAGAAGAAGAACTTATTTTAAATTAGGCTTTTATCTCAGATAAGAGGTAAACTACCTGTTAAGCAAGTGTCCAAAAATCTCTGTCTGTCTCACCAAGAGATGGCAGTACTGCAGTTCTAGAGCACAGAAGTCAAACTTGATAACATCATATGATGTATCGCGACCAGGGGTGGTTCTACTTAACTTTACTACCGGTTCGCAATGGGGTCGCTCGTATGCGCTTTGCTCGTGCATGCTTTGCTCGTGCGTGCTTTGCTCGTGCGTGCTTTGCTCGTGCGTGCTTTGCTTGTGTGTGCTTTGCTTGTGTGTGCTTTGCTTGTTCATGCACGTGCATGTGCTTTTGCACATGCAGAGACATTTTTGGTCATGTGCAGAAGCTTCCTGATGATGTCCGGGTCAGTGGGCGGAGCCTCCTGCCAGTTTTACTACCGGTTCTTGTGAACTGCTCTGAACCGGGGCAACCCACCACTGATTGTGACATATCGTAACAGTTTTTGCCTTTGTGGAGCTGGGCTGCGTGTAGCCTGCATGTTATGCATCCAGTCCATGGGCCGCCAGTTTGACACCCCTGTTCTAGAGGCTCTGAAATAATCTTCACTTCAATTGGATGGAAGTAGCTGTGAGAAAAGGTTGTGTTACTATTGTTTATGAAAATGAAACCTATAGTGAGCACTTTAAGCAATGTGCCACGATGGAATGTTTAACAGCTGAAGGAGTCCCTCCATTGTAATTCATTGCTGCATGGAGTAGTTTATTGTATTAAATCTATTGACATGAATACTGAGGGGCCTATGAACAGCCCTTGCAAAACAAACTGAGCAGTCATACAGATCACATAGTCACCGTCTCCCACCAACATGGAGAGATATATTTATGGTGAAGTTATGGTCACAATTTCTAAATTGACATCTATACATATACATCTGTGTTTTACATATACATATAGTGTTTGCAAATTTTATGCAACGCCATTCCTAGCGAAAGTTTAAAATCTTCAAACTTTATCACCAGCACAACTATTGAATACATAGCCTTCCTTCCAGTGGTGGTATTCAGCCAGTTCTATCCGGTTTGGGTGAACCAGTAGTGGTGGTGGCGGGAGGCTCCACCCACCCAACTGAACATAATCACCTCCCGTTTTTGATGCTCTGCACATGCGCGGAAGGTCCTGCGCATGCGCAGAGGTGGCATGTGCGAGTGAAGCATGCCTGTGCGCACGCTAACATTTGTGAACCGATAGTGAAAGTAAATGACTACCACCCCTGATTCCTTCCATTAATAACATGCAGATTCACCCTGTTCCTCCAATTCTTATTCATTGAAATGAAATGTAGGATACATTTGACTTTGAAGATACGTTAGTAATTATGCCAATCTCTCTGCCTACTGAGAAAATCCTATCCAAGTAAGGATGGTCCTGATATGGATCACATGCTTATGTAATGTGACTTATTATTAGGGGCACAAGATCATATATACCCCAGTCTGTAGTTTAGAAGGCCTCGATGGCTTTGTGTCTTACCCTGATTGGATACAACCTGTTGTAATTTTTCTGCCAAACAGAAACCAGGCAGCTGAATTCTCCAAAACCTCCATCAGATATTTGTAGAATTTATCCTGAAGGGATATCCTGTGACAACTGTGTTTAAGCATGACCACAGAGGTGTTTGTCTCATCCCAGATGCCCTGAGGAAGGATCTCTCAGTCTGAGGCACTGAAAAGTATCATAAGAAAGGAGGCTCACTCTAACAAAATAAATAAAATAATAAAAAAGGAAAACAAGGGATAGGCTTTTCTACCAGATCATAAGAAATAGGCACCCTGCCCATTACACACAGAGTGTGGGAGGAAGAAACACTGAAACTAATACTTTTTAATTGCCTATAAACAGGTTCCACATATGAAAGCATGTTACCATAATTTGGAATTCTTGTTTCAGCTTTTTTCCCCTAATACATCTTTTTAAACTGAGCTCAAAAGAAAATTGTTCTTTTGATGGTTCTTTTCTACTTCTGATTGTTGCTAGGGGTAGCTGACAGGTGTGACTAACCACATTGCCAACACTGGTGCACTATAAAGTAAAGTCGTTAGAGAAAAGCGGAAGAAGGGGAGGTCCTATACTGAATTTGCATCCAAGCAGAATAGACTAATGCTTAAATTTATTCTATACTGCAAACGACCAGATTGCTTACTTTCCAAGATTCAACCTACTTTTTCTAACACAAGTTTCACCACTTCAGTGTCAGCCTTGGTTTTCAGCCAGAGAAGAACTCTAAGGAATGTACTTAACAATTCTGAAGATGATGTTGGTGGAAAAAATAAATAATTGGCTGTTCTTTTTCTAGTTTAACTAATACATTTGCTTCATTCTGTGTCTCCAAAAAACTGTGGGCTATGGCGAAAGAGCATTATCTTCAATTCAGTAATCCCTTTCTTAGTTTAGCTGCTTTCAGAGTCTGGCTTTAGAGTGGTTTATGAAAATTAGATCATTTTGAGTAAACTACAGTTATGCCTGCTTTAAAAATAATTTGAAGGGATGCTTTGGATCTCCTGTAAATATAGCTCCAAAAAGTTGCATTCGCCTGAACGTATTGATTCCTTAAAATCATAGGATGTTTTTCACATTCATACAGAAGCTTTAATATTTGGGATCTCTTAATGAATAGCAGAGGAATGGGTGAGCTTGTGATGTATTCAGAACCCTTCATCTGAATTATCAGCTGTGGCATACATGTAGCACTTGAATAGCTCCAAGGATTCTATGAATGTAGAGAATTTTGGTGCCATAGAATCCCACCACTCACAGGGCAGATGTCAAGAGCAGCTGAACATCTGGATTGTAATCCTTCCCTCCTTTGAAAAGATCAGCATAACTCATTTTAATATGGCACTCAGGGCAATAAAGGTTAACAGCATTGCATCACCTCAGCTATTATAAGGAGCCACTCAAACTTTTTTGGGGGAAAAATCTCCTTCCATTATATTAACTGCTTAGGGATTTGGCTTTGAAACAGGAAGACACAATCCTATCCGTGTCTGTTCTATAAAGCAGAAATCGGATGAGCTTTGATACAACTAAAGGATTCTCACCCAGAATGTGACTCATTTAATTCATTGCCTGAGAAATGACAAGGGTTTATTATTTTGCAGCAGCCATTTTCTTCTGGGTGTTGAGGCTTCACAAATTGAAGAGAGGCACTGCATTTATATAACTTTTCTCTCTTTCTTGACAGTCTATCTATTGTGCTTTCAATTCACAATACATTTCTTTTGCTTCTGCTTCACTTGCCACTTTTTCTTAAAACAAAGCTCTTTTATCCAGAAGATCTATCCAGATCCCTTCACCGTTTTTCCTACATGAAATATTCAGACAAAATATTCACAGGAACATAACTGATTGCTTAACATTTGAATATTCAGGACGAAGCACAGCAATCTAGCCTAAACACACATGGATTCAGAATCAAATGTTAGCAGGAAAAGCCCTCTGCCTGGATGGATTGTCACATTCTGTTCAAATTGTTGCACTAATTTGGTGTGTTCTCATAAAAAAAAGAAATTATTTCCCCCCTGTCTCTAGTCCTTTCATTTCAGGAAGCTATAAGGTAAAGGTAAAGGTTCCTCCACACATGCATGCTAGTCATTTCTGGCTCTAGGAGAGGTGCTCATCTCTGTTTCTAAGCTGAGGAGCCAGCACTGTCCAAAGATGTCTCCATAGTCATGTAGCCGGCATGACTAAATGCTGAAGGCAGACGGAACACTGTTACCTTCCCACCAAAGTGATTCCTATTTTTCTATTTGCATTTTTTACCTGCTAGGTTGCCAGAAGCTGGGACAAGTAACGGGAGCTCACTCCATTATGCAGCGCTAGGGATTTGAACCGCTGACCTTCTGATCGACAAGCTCAGCATCTTAGCTACTGAGCTACCGCATCCCTCAGGAAGCTATACTGGTATTTAAATCATTATAATAATCTGGAATGTTTTGGATTGATGATTAATCAATTGTTTGGCTATTAAAATTATAACCCTATAAGTAACACGATAACTTGTTTTGGAGTAGACAACAACAATGACAAAATTAGATACTATATAGAATTTTGCCAGGAATATCAGAACTAAGAACAGTCTTCATGAGCCAAATAAGGAAGTGCAACATTTGAGTGCTATGTTAGTGTCCCTACTTTTAATAGCCAAACGATTGATTAATCATCAATCCGAAACATCCCAGATTTTTATAATTTTTTTTATTTATTTGAATTTATATCCCGCCCTTCTCCGAAGACTCAGGGCGGCTTACACTATGTTAGCAATAGACTTCATTCTATTTGTATATTTATATACAAAGTCAACTTATTGCCCCCAACAATCTGGGTCCTCATTTTACCTACCTTATAAAGGATGGAAGGCTGAGTCAACCTTGGGCCTGGTGGGACTTGAACTTGCAGTAATGGCAAGCAGCTGTGTTAATAACAGACTGCTTAGTCTGCTGAGCCACCAGAGGCCCAATGATTTATAGCAAGTATCACTATATCTTCCATAAAACTAATCACTAGCAGAAACCAGGACTAGGAATAGGGGGGAAATAATTTCATTTTTTAAAATAAGAACATACCAGATTATAAGAACATACTATATGGTGAGGCATAGTGAAGTATTGTATCTCCTTTAGGCAGTACAGTGAATTTGGACCAAGCCTCTACCAAATCAATACTTTTCCAACTGGTTCTTTAGATCAGCCATGCAACTTTTAAAATCCACTTCCCATCCTGGACAGCCACTCTCTTAGTATCATTCTGAACAGGTATCTTGCACATTATATGAGTTTTTTTTATTTATTTATTTGTCAAACACAACAATATATATAAGTATAAGCATGAAATAACCATACGAATTGGATACAACCAAAGGGAACATTAGGACAGGAACGGTAGGCACGCTGGTGTTCTTATGCATGCCCTTTACAGACCTCTTAGGAATGGGGTGAGGTCAACAATAGATAGTTTTTGGTTAATGCTTTGGGGATTTTGGGAAGAGACAATGGAATCAGGTAATGCATTCTAGGCATTAACAACTCTGTTACTGAAGTCATATTTTCTACAATCAAGATTGGAGCGGTTCACTTTAAGTTTAAATCTATTGTGTGCTCGTGTATTGTTGTGGTTGAAGCGGAAGTATTCTTCAACAGGAAGGACTAGTCTTCGACAGGAAGGACTGCTATGAAACCTACCTCCAAAGACAGGTTCACCATTACACGTTATTCTGAAGACCTGTAAGTTGAATGCAACTGAGTGACCTGTTGACTGAGAATAAGTGGAACCTCAGAAGGGCAGAGATACGTGAAATAAATCCTGATCTTTTTTTGTTACCTTATGTAGCTTACATATGGTAAGTAGCAATTCTATATCCCAGTCTTGTAAAATATTGGATTAGACTGAACTATTTAAGACTGAATGTTTGGGGGTGGAGAGAGAAATCTATAACTGAATATGGCTTTTTTCATTAAGGAAAAAATATCTAAGTATGTAGAAATCTGGATATAAAGGATATTAAGTAATTTGTCTTCCTCCAGCTTTAATTCTATACATGCAGGGTTTTTCTTTCTTCACATAAAAGCAGTTTCATGTATTAAAAAATTAAATTTAGTTTTCTTTTTTGAAAAATGCGTTACACTAGATACTTTTCATCTTTGGCTGATTCCAAATTCTATATATCTCCATTATTTCATAATTGGATCTTTAAAAAAAAAGACTAGCTAACTTCCTGACATTATACTAATCTTAATTCCTGATAAATGCAGCTAGGAATATAAAAGAAATTTGCAAGAGATTTTCTGTAGAATGGTTTTGCAAAATCCACTAAATCTGACTCTATTACGTTATGAACAGTAACACTTTCATTGCTAAAATACTTCAAATTTGTATGTGAAAGATACTTTTGAAAAAAAGAAAAAGAGTATATCTTTATGAAGCTTACATTAGTATGTCTGTGTTTCCAAACAATCGTATTTGAGATAGGATGGAAAAAGATGTTATATTAATTTATATAAAATATTGTTTTAGAGAATCAATTGGGAAAGACAAGGAATAATGCTGTGGGCAAATCTTATTTAAAAGAAATGAATGTAGAAAAATTCACATTGAAAGAGTCATATATTTTGTGAAATGGGCAACTACATAAATCAGAATAAATACAACAAACGAGGTGCTAAGGAAAATGTAGGGTAACAGTTTCTTGATAAAAAAAATAATTAAGCAAACATATAGGCCACCACAATCAAAGTTTGCAATTTATAACTCTAGGCAGCTTAGAACAACGAAGCAAGAACAATGGAAAGAAAAAAGAACAATAGTAACAACACTGTATAATGTATAAAAGCCTCATGCTATGGAAACCAGGAAAAAAAAAACTTTCTGCAACATTTCAGAGATAATGTGGGAACAGGATCACATTTTATCACCCCTTGGGTCAGCTGGAAAATGCAGGTTTTCAAGGCTTTATGAAAATACAACAGGATTGGGTTCTACAGACTTTATGGAGATGGGGAGAATGCTGGTCCTTCCAGCCCTTTGAGGTAGGCAAGACAGGAAACCAAAAGCATGAGTCTTTATTGTAAAATTACAGTAACTGAACTTTGCAAGTCTGAAATCACTCCTCTCTTCCCTGGGCCTCATATTCCAGTGAACTAAGCAAAGTCTCTTCTGAGATGCTTTCTCCATCCCTATTCCTTCTGTGGTTTATCTGACCATTGCTCTGCCTGTGGCTCTTCCTCCCAATAATTTTCACAACCTATTAAAGTTCCAGAAATGTGACCTTGCCAGATGTTGACACTTAACTCAAGGGGCCAGAGGTAAGTCAGCCTTGCCAGATTGTTTGCAGTTGTTTCATGAAAAGTAATTGTGCAAATGATGAACGTATATGGATCTCATTTTATGTATCTTTTTAAAAAGTTGTCAATACTTACAGCAAAACACAGACTTAGTGGAATATTATTTTAATGGAACAATACAGTAGACTGGGTTTATCCCGGTCCCTTAGCTGCAATGTTCTTAAAACTATTGTGATGATTTGGAATATCATTAGAATTATGTCTAGAACAAAGTCAAGCGATTCAAGGATGGATGTTGTTGGGCTTTACTTTCTTAGCTTTCCCTCCTTCTCCAGTTAAGCATAGGGTCAACTATCACTCAAACAGTTAGAGTTTTGACAGTTCTTGTCTTTCAGAGCTGCTATGTTATATTCCAAGAAATGGCTTTATAATATGTTCATAACATGAATGTGTCTAGACTTATTTTGTTCTCTTATCAGCTGTAAAGCTGATTTTTCTTCCTTAGGGAATACCTATTTGGGGATCCTCTTAGTGAATATGCATAGCCAACTTTTCTTTTTTCAGGATGCTGTATAAGATCTATATAACTTGGCAATGACTGAATCTGTTACATTTGGGAAATAAAATTGTTCTGATCTTTTGAGATGGTTTGCATTTATTGGGTGAGTTTTCCATCACATTTGGGGCCCCCGGATGGTTCTGCAAAATCCAGAATCTCCTATCAATATTTCCCAGATGGAGATAGTTTTCTTTACTTTTTTTTAAAAGGATTCTTAGGCCCAGGCACAAGAGTTGTTCTGGAAAAATAGAAGCAAACATAGATGATCAAAATGTAAACTAGATACTATTTGTCACAAATGTAGAACACATTCTGAATCATGACATGTTTTAAATGGCCCTGCCACAACACAGATTCAGTTCAAGTTCCAGTCTTCACATCTGCAGCAACCAGGATAATTTAAGGATCAGTATCTACCTCTACCTTCAAAATAGGGCAGCCACAGATACATCTTTCAATGCAAAACATTGATTTTGTTGAACTGCATACTGTGAAGTAGATGATTGCTGTAACTTCCTTTTTGGTTGATAAGTGGGATTGATAGGTCTTGTTTAATTGCTGAAGATTTTCTAAACATCTCCTTATATGACAGTCCAAACTTCACAATAGGAATTTCTGCAGAAAAACTCAGAAATTATCTGTCACTTTAGTTCCCCTAAAGGAATCTCATTCCTTTTTATAGGGACTGGTTAATCTTCTGGCATAAGAAGTGCATTAAAAATTACAATGCACTTTGCATTGGGATCTTCTTCAAGATCCCTGATAGTAGCAATCAAAATCTTGCTATAGTCAAGTTAAAGCTTGCCGCTGGTTTAAGGAAGGATGTTTCTTGCTATGTATGTCTATGCACATACAGTTTTTCTAGGCTTCAAGTTAGTAGTTGTGGTGGCCATCTTAAACTCCCTTCCCCACCCCACCACCCGCATATATGCCTGTCTCCTGGCTGTTGCTCTGAAAATTAAAAGTCTATCAGAGATACACTTAATAGGGTGTTTCTTCAACCTGTAGTTCTGTAGTTAATAAATGAGGTTATTACTTTACTAAGAAGCCTCCTCTCTAATAATTTCCAAAGTGGCTGCTTACCTAATACATCTTTTTGTCAGGAAGTATTTCCTAGCTTTCTGACCTAAATGCTCTCTTCTCTTGTACTGTAAAATAGGTTTTATCCCTTATTCCTAATTAAGCTTTTTTCTTTGCCTCCTAGAACGTAATGAAAATGTGGGTATTTTAATTGACCCCATCATACACTTTCAAGTTCATTGAGAAAGAAGAAAAGAAAAGAAAAGAAAGGAAGGAAGGAAGGAAGGAAGGAAGGAAGGAAGGAAGGAAGGAAGGAAGGAAGAAAAAAAAGGAAGAAAGAAGAACAGCTCATGTCAGCTCTTAGGAAAGTTTTATTCTGCTGCAATGGCCCAGTTGACTGTGATGTACAATTTAACCTCCTACCACATGCTGTGAATAGCAATTCTGAAGCTCAAACCTATCATTATGAGCAGGTTCAGCATTTTGAAAGAACATTCTTCTGACAGAACTAAAGTTGGTATCAGTGGTGAGAGGGGGTTCTGAATTGTGCTTCCCTACACCTTCCTGCATATGGGGCCACCACAGGGTCTTCATTAGGTCTGACCATCATTTGGGGGTGTCTGTATGGACATCTCTATTTAAATGGAAGTATCTGATCATTAGGCTTCAATACAGAATCAGATCATTGACCTTTCTCTATATTTTCAAAGTCTGCCACACTACTCTTACACAGAAATATGGTTGCAATCCTCTATTTTTTCCCCTGATCCAGGTGAGTTTAAAATAATTTGGTTTGAGATCTGGAAAAACAAATGTAAGCTTGAATCTCCAGTTCACATCAAATTTGCACAAGGCTTAGACTTTACCGGCAACCCTTAGAATTTCATTTCTTCTGTCAAATCTTCTTTGTCTTGGGCAATTGGCAAATGGTGACTTGGCATGCTGTGAAATCTCAGTGGTGTCCTCGTAAGTGTTTTTGGGGTGAAATATTCTTCACAATAATAGTTAGCTAACTCTCTACTTCATTTTATAAAGCCACTCTCTGTTTCTGATTTTCTCTCAGCTTGACTCTTTCATTGCAAGCTGAAGTTGATTTAGTTACTTTGACTAGCTTGAGGCTGAAATTTCTTATGTGCTATATTGTGTGGCCATCACATTTCACAGTGTTTTAAGAAGGTAATTTACTATTCTCTGAGAGTATGAACCACATGCTTCAATACTTCTGTGCTAAGGGAAGAGTTAATATTAATCATGCAGCCTGCTCTATGTTGCAGGTTGAGGGTACAGATGTCAATCTGCCAACTAATCTAAAATGTAAACAATAAACTCAGCATACTTAATAAAGAATCTGTACAATAACACTTCCAGATATAAGTAAAAGAAAATATTTATTATTTATCTACAAGATCTATTTTTATGTATTTATAGTCAATTGTATGCTCTCTCTGGATTCTAGGCTACTTACTATAACAAAAAGACAATAAAAAATAACCCAGGTCAAAAATTAGAGCTAATTAAAACAAATTGTCTTATATCCACATCTTAACGCAATGTTCAAACTGACTCTAAAGAGATTATTTTTAAAATGGTCTTAGTTTTTGTTTCTCACAAGAGCATATTTAACGTTCCAATAACAAACAAACAATCATCCTAAACTCATGGTAACTGTTGTGTTTGATATTTTTTATGACAACCTATTTTATATATTACATCTATAATGTAATTGACAAACTATTACAAACTCACACACTCACTCATTCTTTCTCTCTTTCACACACATAGACAAATCGCACAAGAAAATAAACAGGCTTCTTCTGTTAAGAGGGCTATAATTCTATGCACTTTTAGTCAGAAATTAGCTTAAGAGGAAACAGTAAAATCTGCCTGGCTGAAACTGTTCTGAAATGAGAAACCATTTACCATAAAGTTGAGAAAGTTCTACTTTTTCTCCTTCCTATTCTCAACCGCCTCAAAAAGCTATTGATTTATTACTTTATTCCAGGAGACCTTGCATAGTCATACTGATAAATCATGGCTTCCAATTTTTAATAGGAAAACATCCCCTGCACAATTAATTTACTGCTCTAAATTATAATATTATTGTTATATTTCTGCTATTGTTACAAAGTACAGAACAGGACACAAAGAGTATCAGGAATTAATGATCCTAGTCACACTGTGAAATAGGCTAAGAAATAGTCTAGAGCACTTTACTGCATGGCAGATATTGAGTTTGTCTTTGATCAGGATTTTAAATCTTTACTTCTGATAGGAGGTAAGGCAGCTAGGTGCTGCAGTAGGGTTGGGGAGATTCAGCTTCTCATCCCCTCCCTTAGACAGAGAAGCCAACTAGATGACCTTAGACCCATCACTCTTTGCAGCCCTAATCAAGGCCAGACTGTGTGACAAACTGGCTGAAAACAAAAACTTCTTGTTGCCTAAGGCAGTGATCAGCATTGCTGTCAGAACTAGGTGAGCATCATGCAGAACAAATAAACCCTGCAACTAATCAGGACAATTGCCAAAGTCATTAACAATTTCCGATATGAACCCATGGTTCAAACCACTTGTGATGACTCCTCCACATGCTTCTCCAGATACTTCTTCAGATGTCAGCTTGGGGGAGGATGAACCAGTTCCTGGAACATCAGGAGGGCACTTGGTCAATGGCTCCAAGCAGCTGTCTGAGAGGGATTTGGCTCAAGCACAGCTGCATCAGGACAGCTTTGAGGTGGAGAAAGCATGCAGTTGTAGCTGGTCAGGGATGAGGAAGAGGAATTTCCTTCTGCACCTGATCCAAGAACACAAAGGGCAGAGAAAAGGCAGGAGCAGTGAAGGTCAGACAGATTTCTTTTGAGGAGAAAGCATCATCCTTCTTGATGGTCTGCACCAGAAGCTGGATACCTAATGCAGCAGACAGATGGATACAATGCTGGGAACAACATGCTCATTTTCTAGCTGTGTGTTTTCTGGTCATTGTGATTCCTGCTTGCTTTGGATTGACACCGTGCCTTGACTTGCATCATGCCTTGCTGAATTCTGGACTTTTTGTGCCTAGTGAACCCTCTTGTATTATGGCTTTAATTTTTGCCAAGTGTGATTATTTTGATTGGGAAAGTTTCAAGTGGCTTGTGGACTCAGTGCAGTAGTGGGTTGCCCCCGGTTTGCGCTGTTTCTAAAGAACCGGTAGTAAAACCGGCAGGAGGCTCCACCCACTGACCTGAATGTCATCAAAAGTGATCTGCGCATGCGCAGAAGAGCATGTGTGTGAGCAGACATCGCACGTGTGGGCGGGCATGATGCAAACCGGTAGTAAAGGTAAGTAGAACCCACCCTGACTCAGTGGCCATTGCTCTGTGGACTAGCATTGGCCTGCTTGTGGCTGGACTTAATTGGAACAGTTCTGAGTAATGGGAATTGCTGGGGAATATTAATAAACCCATTAAATCATGTGTGTGTGTGTGTGTGTGTGTGTGTGTGTGTGTGAGTGAGTAAGCGAGACAGCATACCACTGCACAATGTTGTATTCACTCTCTGTGTAGTACTCCAGATGCCTTCCTTCTGTCTATATGCCAGAAGTATATAGGTAGTTCTTGACTTCCAAACATTTAAAATTTAAAGCTGCAACAACAGAGGAAAAAAATGATCTATGACCAGACCTCCCATTTACAAATGTTGTAGCATCCCATGGTCACATGATTAAAATTCGGGTACTTGCAGCATTTTGAGATCATGTGATTACCATTTGCAACTTTCCCAGCTGGCTTTCAACAAGCAATCAATGGTGGCAGCTGGATTCACTTAATGACCATGGGATTCATTTAACAACCATGGCAAAAAAAGATTAAATTGGATGTGACTCCTCAAAATCGCCTTGCTTAGCAACAAAAAAATCAGATCCTAGTTGTGTTCATAAGTCAAGGACTACCTGTAAATGAAAACTATCACAGATTTCTTTTAGTTTAAATTTGCCAGAGTCCACCAAAATGTGTTTTGCTATATAATGAGAAAGAAATTCCCATTAATGTTTGTCAAGCTAGGAAAGCTAATTAAATTTAGTGCACATCTGAAAAAGCTGTACTAACAGAACAGTATATTGTATCTTAAAATATGCTAGGATTAATTGTTAAATAAATCATATATTGGTATAACTGCATACAAAACAGTGTTACAGTATTAGATTAGTCTGAATTATGTAGGAGAATAAGACTGATTTAACAGCAGCAAGGATTGCTAAAACATTTGCTAAGAAATTACATATAACATTAGAAAATGTATGTGCATGCAACCAAAGACATAAGATTGAATTTATTTAATAATTAAATTTTTTGGTTGCCATCTTACCATAAGGTAACTCTGGGCAGCTTACAGTTACATCTAAGCTAAAACATAAAAAGTTAAAAACAAACAAAACTAAAGAAACACGGGACAAGGTAGAATGGGGGAGAGGTGGATTCTGTTTTAATCAATCAACCACCTCCATTGTTCTTTTCCTTCACTGTGGCCCCAAGATGACTGGCAAAGCCACATCTTTAGGCCCTTAAAAAAAGATAGGAGGGTTGGGGCCAACCTCACATTGGAAGGCAGGAGCAACAGCAGAGAAGGCCCTCCTCCTGGACCCCACCAGCTGGAATAATCAGGCTGACAGGACCTGTACCATGCCTCCTCTGCAGGCACCAGGGGGACGGGGCAATCCCAGTGGGGTAAAATGGTGCCTCAGGTAACCTAGACCCATGCCATGAAGGGCTTTAAAAGTGATCACCAACACCCTGAATTGCACTTGAAAGCAGATTGGCAACCAATGCAGCTCATGGAACTGCGGTGTTACAGGGGCCATTTTGGGAGCCCCAAAAAGTACCCGTGCTTCCGCACTCTGCACCAGCTGTAGCTTCAAATGCTCTTCAAGAATAGACCCATGAGAGTGCATTATAATAGTCCAGTCATGTGATGACTAGGGACTAAACGACTGAGTGCAGGGCAACCTGGTCCAGGAAAGGCCGCAACCGGCTCAGAACATGAAGTTGTGCAAAGGGTCTCCAAGCTGCAACTGCCACCTGTTCCTCAAACAGAAATCATAAGTCAAGAAGACCAGGTCTTTCTAGGGCAGTGCCACCACATCCAGAGTCAAGATGCAGGGGTGGTATTCACTTACCTTCGCTACTGGTTCACAAATGTGAGCGCGCGTGCATGCTGGCTTCACTCACACGCACCACCTCTGCACATGTGCGGAGCCTTCCGCGCATGCACAGATAGTCAAAAACGGGACATGATGACATCCGGGTGGGTGAACGGAGCCTCCCACAGCTGCCGCTAACAGTTTGCCCGAACCGGATAGAACTGGCTGAATATCACCACTGCAAAGATGACATGTCCTGGGTCTCAAAGGTGCTTTTTCAAGAGGCAACTGGACTTTCTGGTACCGAAAGCTACGCAGTCTTGCCAGGGTATCTCCTGATCTCATCCCTTCAATAATATATTGAATAAAAAAATTTAAAAATTGGGGGTTTTCTTTTAAAACAAGAAGCCCTAAAGAAATAGAAATTTACAAGAGATATTTCCTCCTTGCAGCTTTGTTCAGCCATCTCCAAACTCACATAAATATTCTATTCAGTAACACGAACTTCAGTCAAACAATGAATGAGTCAGTGATTTTGACAGTTCTTTCCCTTTTCCTCCCAGGTGGGTTCTTTGTCTGTTCTTGCTGTCTTTATTTTGTTCTCCTTTCCTTGGGGAAACTAACTTCTCCACATTATGATCTGTGCACCTTTTGTTAAGACTTCAAGCAGGATTAAAAACATCCGGCAATAGACAAATGCCTTGTTCTACATTAACTGATGGAAACAAAACCTTTCTTCTTTCCCACTGATGTCAAGGATTTTATTTAGCTGAAGGTGCCCCTGCCCACAACTTCCTTCAGCAACAATGCTGGCAAGCTCTGAGAGGCAGAAAATTACTGATTGGAAGTCAGTTTTTAAAATTTCATCCTAAGAAATGGTTGAATTTGGAATAAGAATATACCATATTTTTGGGAGTATAAGACACACCTTAGTTTTTGAGGAGGAAAATAGGAAAAAAAATCTGCCTACCAGGTATTCATCTAGCTAGTATCCTTAGTCCGGTCAGCTTCAGGACATTAGTTCATTGGTTTTGAGTGTGCATGGGTTGGGGATAAAAACCACCTTCTAAAGCATAGCTGATCGTCGGAGAGAGGATCAATGAGTAAAGCAGGTGAGGCGCGGAAGATCACTTCACTCACTAGCACCTTGTTAAGGCTGAAAAACAGCTTCTAAAGCACAGCTGATCATCAGAGGGAGCAGCAATGAGAAAAGCAGGCAAAGTGCAGAAGACTGCTTCACTCGCTAGTGCCTCATTAGGGCTGAAAAACTGCTTCAAAAAAGCTACATTTGGAGTATAAGATGCACCCAAATATTCAGACTTTTTTGTAGGGGTGGGGGGTGCATCTTATACTCCAAAACATACAGTATATAATTTACTGTAATATATAATAGTCAAAAGTAGCATTCAGACAAATACAATGAAATCTTTCATAGCTGTTGATATCTACTGTATTTAATGTGAGCTAAAATTATCAGTCAAAGCCTAAAACAAATCTCCATTGCCTTTTAACTATAGCTTTATTTTGTATCCCTTTCTTTCAACTTTCTTGTGGAATGACTTTCCTTCAGAAGTTTCCTTCCATGAACTGAAGATTTTTAAGAAGTGATTGGGCAACCACTTGTCTGAAATGGTATAGGGCCTCCTGCTTGAGCAGGGGGTTGGACTAGATAACCTCCAAGGTCCCTTCCAACTCTGTAATTCTATTTGGTTTTCCTCCTGCTTCTCATCCAAGTTGTCAAGAAGGAGGAGGAGGTGGTGGAGGAGGAGGTATGATAGCTTCCCTACTCTTAAAAAACTAGAAATATGAAATTTAGCCTAAAAGCACACCAACAGGGTACAATATACTGATGAGCAACATATTTTGGGGGGGATTGCTATACTTATTCTCTAGCAATAGTTGACATATCTATTCCTTCTGGTTTTAGAACATTAAATTATATAACCACTGTTTAAAAAGCTTAAATATTAAAATCTCAATGAATTTGCACAAATGTAATTGATCAGCAAGTTCATGCTATCATATTCTGCAGAACTCACCTCTCATTCTTTTGATCTTGACCAAATTAATTACTTGGGCACAAAAAAGAGCTTTCATCCAGCTTGATTAGGAAAACTAGGGGTGCAAGCCTAGAAATTCAGCAAGGAAAATTTGTTATTCTTTATAGAGGACAATGAATTCTTTATTTGAAGGAACTCTCTAACTGGAAGCTAGTACACACCTTATAACATATAAATAATTGTAACAAGAGAATATAAAATAGTTCTAAAATAATAATGACAATTGTAATGGCAATAACAACAGCAACAAAGAAATGAACAATTCACTGTCACAAAAGTAAAGACATCAAAATGGGAAAAACAATACACCGGAAACATAGTAACAGTATTATCAGGGAATGGGTGTCTGAGCAATAGCCATATTATAAATATAGGAGAATATGGATTTTTTTGCATAAATGTATTTTAACTTATACTACCATCTTATCACTGTCTAATGGTTGATAGAAGATTGTGTACATCCTACAACATCTTGAGTCTCCAAAGACCTATGCAAGGGTCCTTTTTGTAGACTTTAGTTCAGCATTCAATACCATCATTCCAGACATTCTTCTAACTAAGCTAAACCAGCTACAGGTACCGGAACAGACTTGTAAGTGGATCACAAGCTTCCTAACAAACAGGAAGCAGCAGGTGAAGCTAAGCAAGATCACATCAAATACCTGTACAATTAGCACAGGGGCCCCCCAAGGCTGTGTGCTCTCCCCACTTCTCTTCTCTCTGTATACCAATGACTGCATCTCCAATGATCCATTTGTTAAGCTACTGAAGTTCGCAGATGACACAACAGTGATTGGTCTCATTCGAGACAATGACGAATCCGCATATAGACGAGAGGTCGAACAACTAGCCTTGTGGTGCAACCAAAACAATCTGGAACTGAACACACTCAAAACCGTAGAAATGGTGGTAGACTTTACGAAAACCCTTCCATACTTCCACCTCTCACAATACTTGACAACACAGTATCAACAGTAGAAACCTTCAAATTTCTGGGTTCTATCATATCGCAAGATCTCAAATGGACAGCTAACATCAAAACATCATTAAAAAGGACAACAAAGAATGTTCTTTCTGCGCCAACTCAGTAAGCTCAAACTGCCCAAGGAGCTGCTGATCCAATTCTACAGAGGAATTATTGAGTCTGTCATTTGCACCTCTATAACTGTCTGGTTCGGTTCTGCAACCCAACAAGAAAAACACAGACTTCAGAGGATAATTTGAACTGCAGAAAAATAATTGCTACCAACTTGCCTTCCATTGAGGACCTGTATACTGCACGAATCAAGAAGAGGGCCGTGAAAATATTTGCAGATCCCTCGCATCCTGGACATAAACTGTTTCAACTCCTACCCTCAAAACGACGCTATAGAGCACTGCACACCAGAACAACTAGACACAAGAACAGTTTTTTCCCGAAGGCCATCACTCTGCTAAACAAATAATTCCCTCAACACTGTCAGACTATTTACTGAATCTGCACTACTATTAATCGTTTCATAGTTCCCATCACCAATCTCTTTCCACTTATGACTGTATGACTATAACTTGTTGCTGGCAATCCTTATGATTTATATTGATATATTGACCATCAATTGTGTTGTAAATGTTGTACCTTGATGAACGTATCTTTTCTTTTATGTACACTGAGAGCATATGCACCAAGACAAATTCCTTGTGTGTCCAATCACACTTGGCCAATAAAAATTCTATTCTATTCTATTCTACATTTGTAAAATAGAAAGTTTCTGAAACTTTCAGCAAAGACTACTTTTCTTAACACCTCTTGATTGCTTGACTGCTCCAGAATTTCCTCCCAGACATTCCTCTTGATACAAAATTTGTTTCATTGATTTTAATCTTGAAGAAAGAACTGAGCAACATACTACCTCTGTAGTGCTCTTTCCTCAAATATTTTTTCCCTCAGGAGCAGGGATAGCAATGTGATTTTTTCCAGAGAAGCTTAAAGGTGTGTAAATTCAGCTTTACAAACAAATAGATAGCAGAGGTTTCAAAAGATAAACCTCAGGCAAGATTTAGAAGCCATCTCTTCATCTATCCTCTCCTTGTCCTTCCTCCCTTCCTCTGTCTTTCTTTGCCCCTCTCTCTGCAATTCATTTTCTTTTGTTCCTTCACCTCTTCCCCTTCAGATTTCTCCTATCAGCAGCCTCCAATAACCCTCTAATTTCATTAATTTTTTTTTGCTTCTTTGTAAATGTATCATCACTGAAGCGTTAGGATAGGTAATTCCCACAGTTTTAGGGTCCTTACTTAAAAGAAGGCATTGTGCCAGCAAATAAACTTCATGTAAGTTTTCCCATACAAAATTTCTCTTAAATTTCTTTAAGAGAGATTTCCGACAATCAGTCCCATATTTGCAACAAATCTGCAGGTAGAATGGATCCCACCTTTTTCACCAGGCCCACCAGGGATCCTTTTTTTCTTAGGCAGAAAATAGGGTCTGTAAGAGAGTGCCTCTAGCTACTTTTATGTAGAGGCAAATACTTTTTCAATGTGGTAGAACCAGGGGTGAAATGCTCCCGGTTCGTACCGGATCACCCGATCCAGTAGCGATGGCGGCGGGTGGTTTGTAGAACCGATAGCAAAAATCCCTGACCTCCCCCCCGACATGCCCAGCTGAGCCACGTGATCATCAGAGGGTTTTTTTTTTACTTTTTTCTTTGGCCGAAAAAATACTTTTAAAAATAAAAAAAAAGCCTCTGATGATGACGCGGCTCAGCTGGGATCGTCAGAGCCTTTTAAAAGCATTTTTATGACATTTTTGGCAGAAGAGGTTGTAGAAAAAATGCTTTTAAAAGTTAATAAAAAAAGTTGGCCACACCCACCCAGTCACATTATCCCCCTCCAAGCCATGCCCACAGAACCAGTAGTAACAAATTTCACATTTCACCACTGGGCACAACTCTATAGAAAACCACTGAACAGTGAAAAAGGAGCAGTATGTGGTGTCACCACTGGTTGTCTACAATTCGCCCCATCTTTCTATGCAACATCTGAACCAGATGGATCACCATAAGCATCCGTAACAGAAAAGAGGACACTATCCCCTTCATTCTGTTTTTTCTAAGCCCACTCCCCTGAGACCTCTTTTAGCTCTTTGAAGTTTGGATTCGTCCAAAATAATCCCTTTAATACTAATTATTGGATGGGGAGGGAGATTTTTTTCTGGTCAATAATCAAAATGGAAACTTTCCATTTTATTGTCTATCAGCCTGAAATCTGTTGATCATATTGCCACCCTAGGGCATATTAAAGGTCAAGAAGTAGCATGTTGGAGGAAGCAGTGTTAAATATAATTTTGGTTTAAAAGTTGTTGTTTTTTTTAAAAAAAGTATGAAAATGATAAATAGATCTGGTTTTTTTTTATTATTATTATTCACTTGTGGGCCGCACACTTTCTGATCATTTCCTTCCAAGTGCAAAAATGCTGAGGCAGGATAGAGAAACAAAAACTGACAGCCTCATTTGGCATTAAGATTAAGTGCACAGAAAGTCATTTCACATATCACTGATCTTTCTCAAAAGAAAATAGCTCCACCTCTATTTTGCATGATTGTTTACATTCATCAATCTTAATTTAAATATAAGACATTCTCCCTCAAGGGGATAAGAAAGGGAGGAAATATTGTTACTCTCAAGGGACCCACCAACATTCTCGGGGATATTGTCCTCTTACTGATATGCAGCTAGTAAAGCAAGGACATTTTACTTTATTGTATTTTTGGCTTGGCTGGTCTCTCTCACTCCAAAGATGCCAGTAAGGTGTAAGATGCTAGTTTTAAACATAGTACCTGGGATGATTATATTTCTGTACAGGCATCCATCTGAATACATATAGACCCATGATGGCAAACCTATGGCATGCGTGCCACAGGTGGCATGCACAGCCATATCAGTAGGCACGTGAGCTCAGCTCCGGCTCGCAAGCGTGCACTGGCCAGCTGATTTTCAGGGCTTCTGGGCCCACTGTTTCCTGATTCCAGAGGGCCTGGGGGTGTGTGGAAGGCCCATTTCTCTCTCTCACCTGGCTCCAGAGCCTCTCTAGGAGTCTCTGGAGGCTAGGGACAGCAAAAAATGTCACTTCCTGTCCAACCGGAAGTTGGCAAATGGGCAGTTTCTGGCCTCTGGAGGGCCTCCGGAGCAGTGGGGAAGGCCATTTTCACCCTCCCCAGACTCATAGAGAGGCTCTGGATCCAGGTGAGAGAGAAAAACGGGTCTACCAGGCCATCACATGCCAGAGGGGTGGGGAGGAGGGTTGTGGATGCACGCACAAGGGCAAAGCGCATAGAATTATGGATGTGGGCATGCACGCACGTGACCCCCTACTCCCCATCTCCTGGCACGCGATGGCAAAAAGGTTAGCCATCACTGATATTCATTCAAAGTAGGAAGATTTTCAGGGTCTGCTTAAAAATAAGTACATTTGTCATCTAATCTAATTTCATTTGATTCAAAATCACATAGTTAGCTATATGTATAAGCTTGCCATGCATTCTAGTGAATGCTCAGTTGGATATTCACGTTACTACAGGTAGTTCTTGACTTACAACAGTTGATTTAGTGACCATTCGAAGTGACAACGGCATGGAAAAGAGTGACTTATAACTGTTTTTCCCACTTACAACCGTTGCAGCATCCCTATGGTCACATGATCAAAATTCAGATGCTTGCCAACTGACTCTTATTTATGATGGTGTTCTGGGATCATCTGATCCTCTTTTGCGACCTTTAATGGAGATAAAAGTCAATGGGGAAACCAGATTCACTTAACAACGGTGTTATTAATTAATAACTGAAGTGATCCACTTAACAACTGTGGCATGAGAAGTTGTAAAATGGGGCAAAATCTACTAACAAAGATTTCACTTAGCAACAAAAATTTTGGGCTCAATTATGGTTGCAAGTCGAGGACTACCTGCATTTTAATGGGTAAAGAAGGGATGGTCATGTATTACTGAATGCCAATTTAAAATATAAAATTTAGAATGCTATCTAGCATTCATGATAAATAAAATTATAGCTCAATTTTGTAATAAGAGGCAGAGATATTTAAGAAACCCTGTGAAATAACATTGTATTCATTTAGCCCAAGAATTCAGTTATTCTTCTTCATTTTATTTTAAGTGAATGACTGTTTTATTGAATATTTAGTTAAAATTTGTTAAGAGAAACATTGCAGACATGATATCTGAAGACAATTATTCCAGAAATGTTACAAAAGGAGGATACTGTATTACTTAAAAAACCCCATTTTTATTAGACACATTTCCAGAAGAAATAATTTCATGTGCTATTTTTTTTTTTGACATATGGTAATAGAAGGGTTGCAAGGAAACCTCCTGTCAAGTACTAGAAGTAAACAGCTGCATATTCATTTAATACCAGTGAACACAAATCTTAACTACATCTTAATTCTGCATCAAGAAAAAGTATAGAAAAAAGGCAGATCGTATTATGCTGCTAGTCCTGCTCTCATAGTCTGTACAGGCTGGTTGAGGGTGGTTGATAGAGTAATATCAGTTCTCACCTACCTCACCTCCCCACTCGGCCTTCTCTCTCCTCTCCGTTTTTTAGTTATTGTATTTTATGTTTCTAATTTCTGTAGTCATATAGTTTTATCTTTTTAATATTGTAAGCCACCCAGAGTTACACTGTGGTACAAGGGGCAGCCAATAAATTGGATCAATAAATACAGGAAGTCCTCGATTTACAATAGTGCATTTAGCTCAAAGTTACAACAGCACTGAACAAAGTGACTCACAATCATTTTTCACACAACCGTTGCAGCGTTCCAATGGTCGCCTAATCAAAATTCAGTTGCTTGGTAACTGGTTCATATTTATGATGGTTGCAGTATCCTGGGATCATGTGATCACCTTTTGTGAGCTTCTGACAAGCAAAGTCAATAGTTCCCCACTTAATGACCATATTACCAACTTAAACCAATACAACTATTCCCTTAACAACTTTGGCAAGAAAGGTCATAAAAGGGAGAAAAATTAACTTAACCATTGTCTCACTTAACACAAATTTTAGTTCAGTTATTTCATACATCATGGATTACCCATGCATGATAAATAAAAAAACCTTTCTGGATATTTCTGCCTTCACCATGACATCCCTCACCATGGAAGTGTCTCCAGGCGATGGCTAAAAATTTTTTTTAAGACAGTAGCTGCAGTGGTGTGATTGAAGCTCTGCCTGTTTTGTGTGTGGGACAAACACTCTTGTTTCTCAAAGAATATCACATCCAGAAGGCTACGATGTGCACAGATGTTCTATGTCAGGTGTGTCAAACTGGAGGCCCGCGGGCCGGATATGTCCTGCACAGGCCACACCCACCCCGGCTCCAGAAAGGCAAAACACATTGTGATACGTCATGATTTGGCCCGTGATGCGATTGGGTTTGACACCCCTGCTCCATGTAATTAAAAATTTGGTGCCAGAATAAATTCCAACCTATAGATGAACATTTATAGGAACTTTGCTTCTCCTTTTTGGATATCAGGTAGTAAACAGAGTTAAGTTGCAGTTTATTTTTGTTTAGTATACACGTGAAAAATCTGACTAAAATTCTACTGTAGGGCTGTTGAATGACCAAAGAAAAATCTCTTAAAACTGCAACATTTTGTGGATCCTTTATTATCAATCTCTTCCACTGCATAGGATCAATGTTTATCAATAACATTTTTATTCTTCTTTTGATTGGCATGTGCCATTGCCTATATATGTGTATGCCTGTATATGTGAGTGTGTATGCTTATACATATATCAATTATTCTCTCTCTATATACATCTATCCCTGCTAACTCCATTCATCTTGTATTCCAAGAGTGCTGACTATAGGGGGTGATGATCATCTAGTTTTCAATACCTTTGAGCATGCAAATGCAAGAAGATAAATAGGTACCGCTTTGTCAGGAAGATAACAGCACTCCATGACATCATGGTGACCACATGACCACGGAAATATCTTTAGACAATATCTTTGAGCTACTAGGTTGACAGGAGCTGAGGTGAACACAGCAGCTCATGGTGTCATGTGGAACTTGGGTCTTGAACCTGGGCTGCAGACTGTTGACTGTTTTCAGTCAACAAGCCCAGCATCTTTAACCGCTGAGTCACCATGCCATCCTCCATCTTTTTAACATAAAGTAAAATTTAAAATGCAGAAAGTAACTTTCTGAAGAGTCACAGACTACAACAAATGATTTTTCCCGAAATGATGCTATCCAGAAGTGAGAGGTAACCTAATATACAGGTTATTCTCAATTCATTTACTGACTGTTTGAAGTTACGATGGCACTGAAAAAAGTGACTTATGATCATTTTTCACAACTTAAGATACTCTCTAAAGATAATTCTGTAGTCATGTGGTCACCATGATGTCAGGGAGTGCTGTTACCTTCCCAAAAATGTGGTACCATCAGCCCCCAGATGGAGAGGCAACAGCTCCCAGGTCCGGAGGTGGCTGATGAGGAAGAGAAGGAATGTGTTGTGACCCAGGTTCCCGGACTCGGACTCCTGGAAGAGGATGATTCAGAGAGTGTGGAAGAGGAGCTGGCAAGGCCTGCTTCCTCTGGGCCCTCTCCCTCCCTGGCACCAACCCAGGAGGAGGAGGAGGGGCTGGCAAGGCCTGATTCCCCTGGGCCTTCTTCTGATTCGGCAACACCCCAAGAACAATCTTGGCTCGATGCGAGACTGCGCAGATGTGACCGGTGCATGCAGCAGAGGAGGCTTTGGGACCGGCTCAGGGAATGATGAGTCACGGAGTGACACCAACAGGGGCTATAAAGCAGGAGGCGGAGCTTCCTGGCTTTTTGTGTTGGACAAAGCAGTGAATTTGCGCGGGCAAACTGTTTCCTGGATGTAAGAATCTGTTGGTGAGTGACACGTGCTTTATCTATAATTTTCTGGTTATCTCCAGGGATTTTGCCAGGCACGTGGGGAGACGTGGCCAGAACATCTCTGTGCCAGAAGGAATCCAGCCAAGTGTAAATAAACTTTAAGGAGGCCTTTGACTGACTTTTTGTTGGAAGTGTTGGGAGGGGGAAACAGAACAGAATGGCTGGATCCAGTGCCTGATACATAGATATGCAGAAGGAGGAGGAGATGTGAGCAGCGGGAAATTATGGGCCACTCCTCGGGATGGAAGAGCCACCGCTGCTACCTAAGCCCCACCCTAGCTCTGAAAATAGAATAGAATAGAATAGAATAGAATAGAATTTTATTGGTCAAGTGTGATTGGACACACAAGGAATTTGTCTTGGTCCATATGCTCTCAGTGTACATAAAAGAAAAGATACGTTCATCAAGGTACAACATTTACAACACAAGGGTCATTCTGCCAAGGGTCATTCAAAAAATCTTGGAACAGAAGGCAGAAGTCCTCCTCATAGCCCCTTATTGGCCTTGACGGAGTTGGTTTGCGGATCTGGTGAGCCTGTCCGTCAATCCACCTTGGTGAATTCCACCGGATCAGATTTCTCTACGCCAAGGAGCCATTCTCCACCCAGAACCTCAATGTTACCAACTAGCCGTCTGGCACTTGACCGGGAGATACTAAAGAAAGAAAAGCATTCCATGGGGGTCATCTCCACCCTTCTGGCTTCTAGACGCCCATCCACAACGCGTATTTACGAGGCCACATGGTCATCATTCCATCGCTGGTGTCTTAGACATCAAATAGAACCTACTTCTGCCTCCATTAGACATATCCTGCAATTCCTCCAGGACAGATTGGACAAGGGTTTGGCCACCAACACCATCCGCCGGCAGGTTGCAGCTCTTGCCACTGTTTTGTTCTGTGACAGTACCTCCACACTTTCTCAACACCCCCATATCCGACGTTTTCTAAGGGGAGCTTACAATCTGCGACCGCCTCCGGTCCACAGATACCCTACCTGGGACCTAACCCTTGTCCTTCAGATGCTACGTCTTCCCCTTTCGAACCCTTGAGCTCCTCCAGTCTTACAACACATTTACAATAAAAGGCAGGGACAGATATGAATCTATGGGGCAACTATTCGTCTCCCTGTCAGTCAGCCACTGATATTCTGAACTTCTGAATCCTGTCGGGAACTTTATCAGAATTCTTTCTTGGAATCTTATGATCTTGGAATCTACACCTCTGAGAGTCGGGCGCACCTTCTGAACATGTTTGTGTGTCTTTCTCTGCTGCTGTATAAGAGTAAGAGCACCTTCCAGGACTTCCTTTATGAGTGTGGGTAGAGAAAGAGAGAGAGATTCCTGGTGTGTTGGGACCAGCGGGAAAGGGAGCCAGCTTCGCTTTCCACCAGCACTTAGAGACTGTTAGCTTGCTGTGTGTGTGAGAGAGAGAAACTCTTGGCTGGGGCTGCTGGGGCTGCTGGCACTCCTAATAAGGAAACATTCAGTTTAAAACAGTGTCCTTATCATGATTGGGGAACCGTGTCAGAACAGAAGGATCCAGTGACAAACTGCTTAAAAATAAAATTGTTCATCAGGTTATCGTAGAGTTGATGGTGAATGTGTATTCTTGTATAATCTCTATGCAGCTATATACAAAAAGGCAATATCTGTTTTCCTTGTGATCCTGTTGATTTCCAAATGTTTGTCATTTCACGAAGTATTCTGCAAATAAACTGATATGTAGCCATTTCCAAAAGTCCAATTATGCCAAAAGTCCAATTATGCCATCATACTATTTGCCCCTGTTTCTCTCTACTGAAACTTTGCTCTGGAGATGAAAGGAAAATAGATTCTTGCAAAATGAAAGCATGATTGGCTGATGATGATCTTAAGACAGAAATGTAGGCAATCTAATTTTCATGATGTAGATCACCAGACTCTGGCTTTATCTTTAGCATATGGCTTTCAAGAGATGATCTTTGAAGAAATTCAGCCTTGAGGGGTAGGGAGGCTGCCGATGCTAAGAATTGTCTCTGGCTGTCATGGCAATAGTATATGCTTTTTCAGTACACAAATTATCTTTGTAGCCCAAATTTCCAAGTTGACATCCAAGCAAAGAACAAGAGCTTCCTTTAAAAGTACTGTTTTTTTAAAATGACAAGATACATATTATCAAAAAGAATGGGGAAAGGGATCAATGAATTTGCATTTTACATCATTGTTAATTTTGTATATCATTCAGTATGGATATCAGAATACAAGTTTAGATTTTTTTAAAAAAAATAAATATTTGAATGCCAACTTTGGGGAAAGACCCAATTATTTGGAATTAACCACTATTTTTTTTTTTTCGGTTTCAAAGGGAACCCTATTGGGTTTTTTTAAATGTACTATATAAACAATAGCTCTGAAACATGGCTTTTTAGGATATGTTATCTGAAAGCATAGGAAGCAGAAAATGCAACTGAAATATAAAAAAACAAAAAACAAATCTATCCTGGATCTTGGGACTGAACTGACCCAATGTGCTCAGATGGTGTGGATAAGAGTAGTGAATCATTAACACAGTGAACCATTAGTCAGTGTGGGTTTCAAAAAAAATTTCTACCAGTTCTGTGGGTGTGGCTTGGTGGGTTGGCATGGCTTGGTGGGTATGGCTTGGTGGGTCTGGCAGGGGAAGGATACTGTAAAATCTCCATTCCCTCTCCAATCCAGGGGAAGCTTACTGCAAAATCCCCATTTCCTCCCGATCAGCTGGGATTTGGGAGGCAGAGAATAGATGGGGGCAGGGCCAGTCAGAATTTTTACTACCGGTTCTCCGAACTACTCAAAATTTCTGCCACCGGTTCTCTAGAACTGGTCAGAACCTGCTGAAATCCACCTCTGCCATTAGCGAAACATTAATATCTGTTCTTGTTAACAACACCCACAAAATAAAATGCCACATGTATTTGAAAAGGATGTGATAAAGAAACAATGTAAAACAGCAAAGGATATTTGAAAGACTGCTTTTACCTCTAATTACATCTACCCAGCTCACCAGAGTGGGAAAGCTGATTACGTTGTGGGTCCCATCTATTAAGAAAAATGGGACCTAGAAAGAGGGTCTTCTCTGTAGTGGCTCCCTCCCTTTGGAACATCATTCCTCCAGAAATAAGAATGTCCCCCTTCTTTCTACTTTTTCAGTTGTCTCACTAACAGATGCTTGTTATTATTTATGTATACACCTTACATATAGAGGTGTGTGGGCAGGTGTATTTTTCCTCTTCCATGTGCAACACAAATAATTGAAATATTTTTGTAGGCTTTAATTCCTTGAATCAACATACGATTTCAAAGCCAAGTTAATTGTAGATAGCAATCTATATATTAAAAGACTATTGAGTGCAGTGTGCATTTATTTCAAGAGCTTTTATGTATTCTATTTTTTTAAAAAATAATTGCTTTAATAACTGAACATGCTACGGAACTTAAATCATACAAAAAAGATGATCAGATGTTGCAAACTGATACCAGACATCTATGTACTTAAAAGTGGAGCTATATTTAAGGTTTTCTAACATTACACTCTGAGAATTTATCGCTTGGTAGATAATTTGCTACTAGTGGGAGGAGAACTTGTTATACAAGTGGGAGTGACATCTGCCTCTGAGTGCAATTTGTTTTCATCTTTGGGGGAGGAAGAAAAAGAAAATAATATGCATATTAAAGAATTTATAGAAGACACTGATTAAGAAGGGTAGAGAAGTCATCTGTATTCACCTTTATTCCTCCCTCCCCTATTTAGCTATAATTGGACCACTTCAAATAGGCTCTTGCTTAATGATGATGATGATGATGATATATGATTGTGATTCAGCATCTATAAGTATTTTTATCCATAAACAGTAAATTAAACCAATTGTAGATGTGCTTATACAGAAACAAGAGCAGTAAGCCTGCTTCTTATTATGTCTTTCCCTCCAGTGGCTAGAGAAGGACCACATCATCCCAGCTCAAAACAATTGCTTGATCTAGACCAGTGATTTGGAGAAAACTAGTTCATTATTTGTGACATTTATAGAGCTGACTTCTTTGTTTTAAGGCAAAAGCAGATGGCAGATAGTGCTAGACATCTTTCCCAAGGTACAATAGGACTCCAAAAATCTCTTCACTCAGCTAATTTCCCTAATATACAATGGATTTATCTTGTTTATAATCCAATCATAATTATTTGGGTCAAGAATGATTCTTCATGGCCTTGCAGATGGATGTTTAGAGCTTTCTCATCTTTATCAAAGATTCTTCAAAAGCATTCAGTCTCATCAGTCCTGGAAAAGTTCATGTCCATTCAGCTCTTCTGCTAAGATTTTCTGGTATCCCACACAACTTAAAACTGGGCATAATGGATGTTTTCACATCTAAATGCTATAAAACATGGAAATATTGCTTTGGAGGGAAGGTCGTTTCTTCCCTCTACATTACTGTGATCCACACTTGAAAAATTGACCATGTTCTGTATTATAGGTTTAGAATAGTTCTCTTTAATATCAGTAATGATTGGTTAAAAGCCTAAAAGTAATACAAAGAGCTCTAACTCCTTTCTTCAATGCTCTAACCCCCATTTTAAGAAGATGAGCCAGGTGCAATCAATTTTTAAATACAGTCCTCGATTTACAACCATCTAATGACCATTCAAAATTACAAAAATGAAAAAAGTGACTTATGACTATTTTTCACACAATCATTGCAAGATCCCATGTCACATGATCAAAATTCAGATGCTTGGTTCATATTTATGATGGTTGCAGTGTCCTGGGGTCATGTGATCACCTTTTGTGACCTTCTGACAAGCAAAGTCAATGGGGAAGCCAGATCCACTTAACAACCATGTTAAAAACTTAATAACTGCAGTGATTCACTTAACAACTATGACAAGAAATGTAAAATGGGGCAAAGCTCACTTAACAACTGTTGTCGTGTCCCACTCCTCCGCTGACGGCTGGGTCAGGGAAATCCGAATCAGGCTTGCCTCTGCAGCCCTGCCCAAAGTCCTAGCAAAGTCCTCAGAGCAGGCAGGAGACCAGTAAGTGACTTCAGCAAGATAAGTTCGACTTTTGCCTGACTCAGAGACTGCCAAAAAGTAGATCCTTTATATAGGCCATGGGGTGTGGCTCCATGACTCAGCACTCATTAAGGCCTGCCCCTCCCTTCCTTCTGTTGCCTCCGCCTCTCCAATCTTCTGATGCGAGGGTCACTCCAATCAGCTGTTGTTGGGAGTAAACCCTCCTCAGGCTCACCTGCTGTGGAGGAGGGGGAGGGGTCTAGCTGCTCCGTTTGCCTGGGCATGGAGTCAGGGCTGGGGCAGGGAGATGCTCCTTCTTCTGCAGTTTGTCTGGGCATGGAGCCAGGACTTGGGCCGGGAGGCATACATTCCTCCGTGTTCGGGAGCAGATAAGAAGGCCCCGGCTGCTCTGAGGGCGGGCAAGACACAACAACTGTCTTGCTTAGGAACAGAAATTTTGGGCTCAATTATGGTCATAAGACAAGGACTGTCTGTAGACACCACTGATGGCAAGTTAACAATAAAAAAAGATCGCTAACATGTCCCTTAAGGATTCAATATTAAAACTCTTATTATGAATAAAAATTGCATTCAATTTTTTGGACTTTACTAGTTGTGTTCTTAACACAAAAATAAAAAGGTTTGTTGTGATAGTGTGGTTTCTGAAATTCAGTTCCTTCTGAAATTATTATGATGGTAATAATTAAAAACAGAATACAATTTATTCTTTACTTAAATTTATTTTTATGTATTTATTTAATTTGTTTATTTCTTATTTAAATAAAAATAGTTACTTTTTAGTTAAATTTATTCTTTCTTTTGTACTTAAAATTGTGGTGACTAATATCTCCTAACTCTGTCTATGGTAAAGGATGAAAGTAGAGTTCTTTAGGACATCTTGCTATGCAAATAATCCTTCCTGGATACAGTAAATGCTATAGTGATTACAGAACCAGATATGGTGCTAAATTTTGTATCAATGTGATGATTCAAGATTGAAATCAGATTTGAGGGTTTATGATTTATACATTGAATTATAAACTGATCAAAAGTATTAGTTACCTTAAGGTAGGTGAATTTTGGCTGCAGCAACTATTTTTTAATAGAATTCTAATAAGCAATATCCAATTCAAATATGACATTTAAAGGTGGCACAAATGAACATGAACATCAAATTTGAGACTCAAAAGCAAAGGTATGTAATTCAAATCAATTTATGATCTGAGATTCAATATGTGACATTTGTGACAATAAGGCTATTAGCTATGGGCTATAGTAGTGAAGCATCAAATGTCTGAAATTGCCTTCATTTTTTTTAGAAGAGTATGATTAAAATAGTTGCAATACTCTAGAGGATATTAAGTCTTGTAAAGTTAAAGTCAAACATTTCACCATAACAATGTTATGAAATATTGTTCCCTGCTGTGTTTTTAAAGCAGAGGTAGCAGGGATAAAAAGCATAACAACCTTGAAACTGGTCAACAGACAAGTTGGGTGCTAACCAATGCAGAAAGGAATATATAATACTATAGAATATAATATACAATAAAAGAGTTGGAAGGGATCTTGGAGGTCATCTAATCAAACTCCCTGCTCAAGCAGGAGAATCTATACCATTTCAGACAAATAACTATTCAGTCTCTTCTTTAAAACCCTCCAGTGATGGAGCACACATAACTTCTGAAGGCAAGCCATTCCACTGTTTGATTGTTCTCACCATTAAGAAATTGATCCTTAATTCTAAGTTGCTTGGCTCCTTGATTAGTTTCCATCAATTGGTTCTTGTCTTGTCTTCTGGAGCTTTGGTTCTGTTCCAGTAACAATAACAATAATAATAAACTGATTACAAAGCTTGACATGACCAAGTTGCTAAATTAACTCACTAGTCATTATGTAAAAAATACTACTTACTTGTAACCAAAAAGTCATGGGAACATAAAGTGGAAAAAGTTAAAGAAAATGAGAAGGTGAACATCATGTGGGACTTTCGAATAAACACGGATAATCATTTGGAACACAACACACCAGATATCACAGTTGTTGAAAACTGAAACATACAATTTATTGACATTGCGGTACCAGGAGATGCCAGAGTTGAAGAAAAAGAACTGGAGAAAATCATGAAATATCATGACCTGACCATCAAAACTACACGGCTATGGATACCCATTGTCATCGGGGCACTTGGTACCATGTAACGGTGATACCCATTGTCATCGGGGCACTTGGTACCATGTCCAAGAATTTTATAAGATACATCAACAAATTGCAGCTTCCTGCAATAACATCAGCAGAACTGCAAAAAACTGCTCTACTTGGAACATCATACATCTTAAAAAGATACTTGGTTGATACCTAGGATGCTGGCAGCAACCCGTATCAACCATTAGCACCCATCAATGGTATTTGTGATGTGTTTTTGAATGTTCAGTTGACTGAGTTTCATGTTTAATAAATAAAGATAAATAATAATATACTGTTAGAAAATTGTATAAACTTAGTATCAGAGCATTTACCCTTTTATTAAGAATTTGAAACTCTGTCTTTAGGGTTTTGTTGACCTTATTACTTTCCATTTCTTACACGTCTTCATAGATAGTTTACCCATAGAAATAAGATACAGTGTACATTCCAAGGATAGCTTCTTCTTAGTTAGATAAACTTAGAAAGGTTAGAAGTCCTCGCAAGGGAAGTAGAAAGACCCTTATATGATGCTGAGATGGGATCCAGGTGATTGGAAAGCTATAGGAATGTATATAACTGTGATGGTGAACCTATGGCATGTGTGCCAGAGGTGGCATGCAGAGCCCTCTCTGTGGGCACCCGCACTGTCGCCAGTTGCTCTTCTGGGTTTTGTCATGTACATGCGCGCCAGTCAGCTTGTCTTCAACGATGACCAGCTGGCTGGCGCGTATGACAGTGCTGGCAGGTGCGCGTGTGTGTCAGACCAGCTGTCCAGCATGCATGTGCATGATGGAACACAGAAGGCTGCCCCACACATGTGCACTGGCCAGCTGCTCTCTTTTGGATTCCGCTGCTTTGGCACACATGCACACACTCCAGTTTCGGCACTTGGTGCTGAAAAGATTAACCATCACTGGTATATAATATGCTGAAACAAAGGAGGGATCGAGGCAGGGCTTCTCTGGCTGCTACCCAACAGTTTGCTGTTATTGTTCTTGGGTGAAGAATAAAGAACTTAATTTTATGCAACTGCCTGCTGTTTCTTTGATCCCAGTTCAGAAACAAACTTGGTAAAGAATACAAATTCTAACATTGCAAACTTTCAAATTTCTGTTTTAAAACTAAACTTTTACTAACTGTAAACTGTTGGCTTGGTAGAAATGTTAGACACCCCCAAGAAGATATATACTATATGAATATATGATATTATTCGGGGTATATCACATTATGGTATCTTCTTTATATGCAACAATGTGATGTAATATATCATAGGAAATGTACCATTTCAGACCTGCTTTCACAATGCAAATATCTGAAATTTTCTTTCTTCCTCTCTTTCTAATCAAATTTGCCTAAAACAAATTTTAGTTGAAGAGTAAGAGGCAGAAATAGGATGGCTTACTTTCTCCAAGCACTCTAATACTATAGGTAAAATTTACAGAGATGATAATTTTGACTGACTGCTTCTAGCAGCATCAGAAAACCCAAAACATCACTCAGCCTTGCTCTTTATCTTTGCAAATGTATGGAAAACAGTGCAATAATGTTTGACAGTCTATGAAGGTAGAAAGTCCCCTGAAACTTCAGAATCTTTCTGAAGTGAAATTTGAATCAATTTAATGTCAGAAATGTATTCAAAAGAGTAATTCAATTAAAGCTCTTCTGAATCAAGTCATCCAATCAAACTTGCACAGCTCTGCTTTTTTTCATAGAAATCTACTTGGTGTGAAGTATTTCAAAGAGACTCTTCCTCTCTGCTTACATTTCTATCTTACTTAACTCTTAGAACTTCTTTTTCATCACACACCTGTACTAATGGTGTGTACACACACACCTGGTCATATTATAGGTGGGAGTTTTCTTATAAATATTTTTTAGATTGTTGGGTAAACTTTGACTAATTAATGGCAATTAAATATTCCCAGGTAATTTTTTTAGTTCTATAATTATATCCTGATATAATAACCAATTTGAAGAAGCTTGTCTTCATCACTGACATTTCTTAAAACAAATAAGCAATATCCTTTAATGTTATTTTAACATACAAAGTATGTTATGGCAAATTGTGGTAATAGTGACTGGAAAAATATTTAATTCAGTCTCACTTTAGCCAACAACACATTCAGTAGCCTCAGGCAAGCACTTGTAAGGGGGATGTTTCTCCCCACACTTAATTTATGCATAGAAAGGTCCATGTTCCGATCATGATGTTCCCACATATCTACAGTACATATAAATAGCCACATTGGATGTGGATTATCTATTTATTATCTATGCAATTGGCTGTATGCTGGTGAACCAAATTGCTTATGTACTTACATATGGGTGAGGGTGGAGTGGAAGATGAAATACATGGTTTATATTTATGGGCAAAATCATTTGGATGTAGTATTTTTTTATGCCAAACAATTTGGATTTTATAAATGAAGCCCGCTATCTGGAATTGGGCTCAAAAACACATTTTCAGAATCCTACTTTGCAAGCTGGACTGGAACCTTTAAAAACCAGCATAAAGAATCCAGTGACAAGAACTATACTACCGTGTTTTCCCGAAAATAAGACCCTGTCTTATATTTTTTTGAATCCTGAAATAAGTGCTTGGCCTTATTCCCATGCACTCAAAAGCTCAATTGGGCTTATTATCAGGGGTTAAGTCTTATTTTGGGGGAAACAGGGTGCTGCTGTTGCTGCTGCTACTAGGACTTCCTCCTTCTCTTCCTCCTGTTCCTGTTCCTTTTCCTCCTCCTCCTCCCCTTCTTCCCCCACCTCCCTTCTTCCTTCTTTGCAGTTCTAGCAATCACTATGTGCAAAAATGAGATATAATTATTTAGTAAAGTCAGTGTTCAATTGTTGCACCTTTTCTTCCTGCCTGCCCTATGCACCAGCTTGATGCACTCCCCTTTGGGTAAGAAAGTGGCTCCCTTCTGTCTCCTATTTCAGTTGTGGTTAAAAGTAGCATCAGGTTGTTTGTTCTAAGTGTGGAATGACTACCTCTCACACAAATGGGCTGCTAATGTAGTTTGTTTAAGGCTGCAGTACTTTCAAAACACATTTAAGGCAGCCCCTGGAAAGAAAAACTTGGAGTTGTCAAAGGAGGAGGTAATTAAGACATCCATTATTACAGCTCTATCCACTTTCTCTACAAAAATGCACCAGAAGAAGCTGATTAAGATACACCCAGAGTCATCTGCAGAAATAGTGGCAAGTGAAATTGCAGATAATGTACTTGCATCATTTGTGTTGTGGAACAATATGACACAAGTATACCATTTGTGTCACATCAATCAATGTTATGACAATGTCACTGGAGCTTTTGCCAGCTGTATCTAAATACCTCCTACAGGAATTATTTTGGATCTTTCAAAGGAAGTATATAATACTTACATAATAAGTTTTTCTCCAATCATGATGTCTACAATAACCATTAATTTGTTTGTTACTTATTTCTCTTTCTACATTTAGGTAACATTGGATAACCATTAAAAAAAGAGATAAGGATACATCAGAAAAACTCTCAATAAACTCTCCAAGCATTTCTTTTTTGAAAGCTTGTGGAATAATATAGAGCCATGAGGGGCTCCTTAAGCAATGGCCAGGAGTCTGAGATGATCTGAAAGAATCTAACCAATGATACAGAATATTACTGAATATTCCCTTCATGCAGAGGAAGAAGTAATCTGTTTCTGTATCCTCAGCAAATCTAAAATGATCCACCCATCTGAAAGACAATTATTTGCAGAAAAATAATCTTTATCTTCTATTCAAGTATGGTTGCAATGCTGTTTGAAGCATTGCTTCAAATCGAGTCTTCAAAGTGATCTGTTTTGAAGCAGTGCTTCAGTGTGAAAAAGCTTACTCTGCTTTGATGATCTGATTGGAAACATCAAAGGGGATCCAATTACTTTAATTGATCAGACGGGCAAATGACTCTTTATTTTTCTTGTGACTGATCCAATGCTCTGAACTAGGCCAACAATTAGTTTTGCCATTTCATTTTAAAGGGGTGTGATGACCAGATCTCCTCAAACTGAAGTTCTTTTTCAATTTGCACAGCCGACTAATTATAGTAATATCATCATCACCAGAAGACCCTTCCAGTAACAAATTAGAACATTTTGTGAATGTTTCATGGTAGAATGTTTGGGCTAGCTATATTAATCCTATTAAATATTCCTTGCATTTCAGTCTTGCCCAGTGCGATGTCTTATTGTTTTTCTCAACTTTAATACAAATCTTGATGTAATACATATAATGATATTGGATCCTATTCAGCTGTGTAAAAGGGGTTTGAATTAGTGCCATTTTTTTAAAAAAAAATACTACATATAGGAGCAAAAAACCTGAAAAAATTATGTATTAAATTTTTATGCCACTCAGAGTCACCTTATAGGGGATATTGACAGCATAAATATATAATACATAAATTTAAAAAGAAAGCAAAAAAGTACCTGTTGGATGTCTCAAATTCATACCAACTAGCATGCGGGTAATTACGAGACTGCCTGCTGTTACCTTATGCCTCCCACCGACCTGTACGCTCACACAGAGAGGGTCTTCTCAGCGTCCGCCAAACAATGTCAGCTGGCGGCCCCCAGGGGCAGGGCCTTCTCTGTTGGAGCTCCTACGCTCTGGAACGAACTTCCCCCTGGCCTACGCCAAGTGCCTGATCTTCGGACCTTTCGCTGTGAGCTAAAAACATACTTATTTATTCAAGCAGGACTGGCTTAATAGTTTTATTAATTTTAATTGGGGTTTTATTGTGTTAGGGTTTTTAAATTTTTAAATTTTTAAATTTTTAATGTCGGCCTTTTTCTAATATGCTTTGTTTTATATTTTTGTTTTAATTGTATATATATTGAGCTTTTTATCTTTGGCTGTACACCGCCCTGAGTCCTTCGGGAAAAGGGCGGTATAAAAATCTAATAATAAATAAAATGCAAATTTAGTAAGTATTAGGGAGTGATATATATACAGAAACACAGACATATACATACATGCACATAAAACACACATATTAGGATTATATAAACATATAATGAAATTTGGGTAACAAGATATGGTAGGCACAGCAGGTAGGCAAAAATATTACAATGTCTGTAAGTACACACACATACACACAATTACACAGAACATGCATTGCAGAAAATTGCATCTCATTCTCTAAATAGTATGATATTTTTAAAATATTCACTTAGAAACTGGATGAAATGACTAACATACAAATATGTATAGGTCTGTTACAACTAGATTTTCATTTAGCCCCACATCTCTAGTCCCACCATCTCCTTTTCTCTGTTCCAATTATACCTGGCGGTGTCCTTGTTCCTTGTTTCAGTTTCTTAGAAGCAGGAATTCTGTTAAAAACTAGACATTCTAAACTATAAAAGAAGTTTATTTTTCTTTGGAATCATGGCAACTGTATATAAAAATCCTCCTTCACTAATTTGTAAACTAGTGGCTTCGCTGGTAAGAAATGGGATAGCTGCCCTTTAATTAGCAAAATTAATGCTTAGGCTGAAATCTTATGTCATGTTAACTTTATAAATTTTAAAAATAATCACAGGTCACTCAGCTTGACTGAGATTTTTAAATGGGTCAAACATCTCCCTATCTATACAGAAGCAGTTCCATTAACTACTCCAAATAATTGCTCAGTTCGGGCTACATACAGACCATGCCCCAAGCAATTTCCATAGAAATTACATAGAACTTCACATAGTTGTGAAGACTACAAAGGGGAATTATTCTTGCATAATGCCTGATCTTCTACCAGTTCTCTTTCATCTTGCAGGATTTTAGTTAAGACTCAATAATATCAGGAAGTCCATGGGAAAGGTTCAAAAAGATCAAGGTGGTTCTTTTTATGTGTTTCATGTGAGGTTGCCACTTTGATTTTTTAAATACTTCTTTCCCACATGCCACTCACTGCTATAGACACTGGTCTTCAAGAGATATCTTGAAGCTATCAAGACCATCATTCCAGACATTCTTCTAACTAAGCTAAACCAGCTACAGGTACCGGAACAGACTTGTAAGTGGATCACAAGCTTCCTAACAAACAGGAAGCAGCAGGTGAAGCTAAGCAAGATCACATCAAATACCTGTACAATTAGCACAGGGGCCCCCCAAGGCTGTGTGCTCTCCCCACTTCTCTTCTCTCTGTATACCAATGACTGCATCTCCAATGATCCATTTGTTAAGCTACTGAAGTTCGCAGATGACACAACAGTGATTGGTCTCATTCGAGACAATGACGAATCCGCATATAGACGAGAGGTCGAACGACTAGCCTTGTGGTGCAACCAAAACAATCTGGAACTGAACACACTCAAAACCGTAGAAATGGTGGTAGACTTTAGGAAAAACCCTTCCATACTTCCACCTCTCACAATACTTGACAACACAGTATCAACAGTAGAAACCTTCAAATTTCTGGGTTCTATCATATCGCAAGATCTCAAATGGACAGCTAACATCAAAAACATCATTAAAAAAGGACAACAAAGAATGTTCTTTCTGCGCCAACTCAGTAAGCTCAAACTGCCCAAGGAGCTGCTGATCCAGTTCTACAGAGGAATTATTGAGTCTGTCATTTGCACCTCTATAACTGTCTGGTTCGGTTCTGCAACCCAACAAGAAAAACACAGACTTCAGAGGATAATTAGAACTGCAGAAAAAATAATTGCTACCAACTTGCCTTCCATTGAGGACCTGTATACTGCACGAATCAAGAAGAGAGCCGTGAAAATATTTGCAGATCCCTCACATCCTGGACATAAACTGTTTCAACTCCTACCCTCAAAACGACGCTATAGAGCACTGCACACCAGAACAACTAGACACAAGAACAGTTTTTTCCCGAAGGCCATCACTCTGCTAAACAAATAATTCCCTCAACACTGTCAGACTATTTACTGAATCTGCACTACTATTAATCCCATCACCAATAGTTCCCATCACCAATCTCTTTCCACTTATGACTGTATGACTATAACTTGTTGCTGGCAATCCTTATGATTTATATTGATATATTGATCATCAATTGGGTTGTAAATGTTGTACCTTGATGAACGTATCTTTTCTTTTATGTGCACTGGGAGCATATGCACCAAGACAAATTCCTTGTGTGTCCAATCACACTTGGCCAATAAAATTCTATTCTATTCTATTCTATTCTATTCTATTCTATATTATACCTGTTGCCTTTGTTTCCAAATACAATTGACCCAGTCAAATGATTCTCCAAGATAAACATCTTTTGATGTTGGCACTATGTAATCATCAACCTCCTGGTCAAATGGGAAGTAATACCACGGTAGTGAATGGGAAACTCTCACTTTCTGATGCTTTATACTGGTAGTTCTCAACTTACAACTGTAAGAGAGACTGCAATTATGGTCATAAATTATTGCAGTCATAAGTCAAGGCACTATATGACAAAATCTGAAATCATGACCATTAAAGTTTTTTAAAGCAAATGCAGCCCTGTTTAAGAAAAGTGGTGGTCCTGTTTTTCAGAGCTGCTCTAAGATTTCATGCTTGCTTGGATTCTAGGAAAAAAAATCACCTTTAACTTTCCCTTTTGTGTGTTGATACAGATTTGTTTTGCTGTAAGGAATCTCTGGCGATATTTAGAGCTGAAAACTAAGCCCCTCTAATGCCAGTGCTGTTTGTATGGGACACGCCCTGCTGTTGACTCACATAAACTTTGTATTTATGGATGAATGAATAAATAAATAAAATATTTTCCTTCTATAAAGTATACAAGCATAGAACAATAACAAAGAAATGAAATAGAAATTCCCTTCTCGTTAAGAGTTCCAATGCTCACTGTCACCATTTTTTGCAATACATGCAGAAAGTAGCATATAGAAGAATTTATTTTTCAACTTTAGATCTATCTTTTTGCATCCCTTATAATTGCTCTACCCATTGTCATGTCCTTTAGCATGCACTGAAGATTCCTCATCTGGTATTACTGACTTCTGTCTGTTATAAACATTTGCTGAAGAATAAGAAAATCTCATCTCGAGTGTCACACATTTCTCTCATATAAAACCCAATCAGGGGCAGTATACTGTTCATAAAAGCTAAATGGGCATCAGCTTTCCTTGAAATGAGAACACAAACCAATAAAACTACCTATATACTTCAGATTTATAGGTGTGTTTGTGCAAAAGGGAAATGGCTAAGTCAGATGCAATGTGCATAGTAATTCACTAGCTATCTATGCCCCAGTAATTTTTCCATGCATAAAAAAGGTTATCAGTACTGCTTTTTGGGGAAAAAGGCCTGACTTTGGAGAAATTAGCATAAATAGAGACAGAACATTGAAGGAGAAAGTTTCCTGTGAGCTGGGCAAATAGATACTTTGTGTTTTGCAGAGGACCTTGTGGTCCAAAAACAGCTGGATACAAGATCTAGACTTCTGATAATTCTCTCTGGAATAAGGAGAGATCTTGAGATCAGTCTCCTGTGTTCCAAACAGCTGGTGTTGTTTTTTTTTAATAAGTCAGCAATAGAAACTGATGTTTTTGTAGTCATTTTTAACCAGCTGGGAATCATCTGTTAATGTAGCCTTTTTTAAGGATTCAAAGTTCAACCTAATCTCATCCTTTTAATCACCTTGTAGTTCAATTTTCTTTTTATCTCTTTCAGATTGAAAACCCTTCAGAATGTGCAGTCTCTTATTTGCTGGGGGCGTGGAAATCCCTCTTTAATCCATTTGAAAAGAAAGAAAAGTATGCATTTCCAGCTTTGTAAGATTTTATTTTTGTAATATATAGCAGAAGGATTAGTACAGTGTTGTTTTAGTTTTTAAATACTAAAAATTGGGATGAAGTTGATTTAAAGAAAGATGTGGAAATTAACTAAAAATATCCTCTCCTGCCGAGAATGAGCTTCTGTGTTTATAAGTTGATGATAAGAAGGCTTTGAAGGCTAACCGTTAGAAAGTACTGGCTGACTACTTTAAAAGAAATGTATGATCTGTAGACTCAAGATCTGTGTGCTACTTAATCTCATACTGCAACCAAAAATATTGAAGAAAATCAAGGTTATTTCAACAAAATGGAAAAGGATATTATAAAGGACCCTAAAATTACAAGTTACAAAAAAAGAGATAGAAATATTGGACTTACAAATGCAGTCAAAAGACTATTTAAAAAACAACAGAGATAGACAAATAAGATATTAAAGAATAATGTGGATTTTTTATTTAAAATTGAAATATGAGAGATTTGCTGAAGGGACTACACTGAAATTAATAGACTTTGATAAAGAAGACAAGGACTTTGAGAGAGCAAAGCCATAGTTGTGCAGTGTTTAGAATCCAGTATTGCAGTCTAACTCTGTCCACCACAGGGGTCCAATCCTGACCGGCTCAAGATTGACTCTGCATTCCATCCTCCTGAGGTCAGTAAAAGAAGGACCCATATTGTTGGGGGCAATATGCTGACTTTGTAAACTGCTTAGAGAAGGCTATAAAGCACTATGAAGCGGTATATAAGTCTAAGTGCTAGCATAAAGATAACAGATGTTACAACCCGATGAATGAAATTTAAAGAATGGGGCTATCTGGTAGCTTCTGCCCTTTGTGCTTGTGGCGACATGAAGACAATAACACACATGTATTCCTTCCCTTTGTGTCCCGATCAGTGTATACTTGAGAACCAAGTTGGCAGAAAAACAGAACACAATTAATGCTGCTAGTTTCTGTGCCAAAATCTGTTTAATTTGTGCATATTTTAATCTTGTATTAAAATATCTTTATATTTTAAATGTTATGTCATATAATATGTCTTATTTTAACTGACTGACAAAAATAAATAGAACTTTTGGTTTATAAATAAGAGTTTATTATAATAATGGGCTGCTATCTCTGGTGATGTTTACAGCTATTTTTATTGGATAGTTTTTGTTTTGGAATTGTTTATTGCGTGAAATGGATTGGTTTGAAATATGCATGCTGGTACTTTTGATATATCAAAGTGGGATTATCTCTTGTAATATTTAGTACTTTTAAAAATTGTTTTGCAGTGATGAATAGTTAATTTGGATTAGACTTTGTTTATTATTATGTGGCATTAGAGGATTAGTTTTCAAATAGAAGTGGCAACATATATTTGGTTGTTTGGTATTTTTGTTAACTTTTATTGAATATTTGCTAATTAATAAGGCAAGTTGAGAATTTAGAGATGAGTTTATAGAAAATGGGGTGAGGTACAGAGTGAAGATCATTTGGTTGTGTTTTGAGAGACAGTGATAAGTTATTAATGTTGATTATACTTTCTGGCGACAAAAACGAAAAGTTTCTTTTTATTATATTTTCTCTCTTTTTTTTGGTGGTTCTCACTCCCTTAATATTTTTCTTTTTTGTTTAATGTATAAATTTGTAGTAGGTTTTTGACCTCTTTTTATCTGTTTAATATAACCCTTGATAAAAGTATTGGGGGGGGGGAGAGAGAGAGAACATTTCAGGTCACTAACTAGAACTGACCCAACAGATACGATCTGTCTGTGGATGAATGATTCTTTCTATTAAAACATCTCTCCTGGGCTTCTTTTTTGAATGTATGTTTGAAGAAAAAACAATTGTGGTTTCCGCATTCTGCCTTGCAAAACTCTTTAGACCTGGAAAAAGGTGGAAAGAAACAGGGTAAAGATTATGGTTTAAATTTAGAATATGTGCAGCTGACTTTGCTTCATTATCTGCTGTCAATAATTAATACAATGGACTCATCTCTCATAACAAGTAACAGGATTTAAGGGACAAGTATTAAAGCAAAGTCTTTTTAGAATCCTGGTGACAGAGGATGTGTACAATTGATCTTATTACACCGAAATTTCAGAACACTCAGGGACAGAAATGAATTAAGGGTCCTGGAGACCAATGGAAATATATCAGGCTTTTGTAAGACTAAAAAGAGGGTAAGGAAAGAAAGGACATCTCAGACACGTGATACAGCCTCTAATGTAAGTGATTTTCCCTTTTCTTTCCAGGTTTAATGCACTTCTGTTTGAATTTTAATTTTTTAAAACATAGAAATTGGTTATGTGTTTATGCATATGTATATGTCTGTTTGTACTCTCCTCTCTCTCTCTCTCTCTCTCTCTCTCTCTCTCTCTCTCTCTCTCTCTCTCTCTCTCACTCACTCACTCACACACACACACACACACAGAGTCATACAATATGCAGCACACAAAACCATCACACAGGGGAAGGCTGCACTAAAAGCACAATAAATTCTAACAGTCTTGCATTTTTAAAAATGAAGAATGCGTTTCCAATGCAAAGCAATGCAATTCTGAAGACAAGTAAAGGTTTTCAACCAACTCCCATTTCATTCTTCTCCTAAAGAAAAATAATATGAGCAAAATCATTTCACAGTCTGCTTTTTCCAGCCGACAAGGGCATTCTGACAAAATGAAACACTTCATAATGTTCATATATAGGAAATCCCTTTGCTTGATAAATTAGCACCTTATCAAGAAGCCCACCATAAGAAACTGAACTTTTAAAATGTGTGAGGAAATTTGAAACTATAAGGGACTAAGTATAAATATCAACACTTACCATTTAAACTACTCTTGTCCTATGCTCATGCTATCATGAGACAATGGGGCAATATGAAGAACATCTTCGTATCAGTTTCTTAAAGGTAAAGGTAAAGGTTCCCCTCGCACATATGTGCTAGTCATTGCCGACTCTAGGGGGCGGTGCTCATCTCATTTTCAAAGCTGAAGAGCCAGTGCTGTCCGAAGACGTCTCCGTGGTCATGTGGCTGGCATGACTCAACGCCAAAGGCGCACGGAACGCTGTTACCTTCCCACCAAAGGTGGTCCCTAATTTTTCTACTTGCATTTTTACGTGCTTTCGAAACTGCTAGGTTGGTAGAAGCTGAGACAAGTAACGGGAGCTCACCCCATTACACAGCAGCACTAGGGATTCAAACTGCCGAACTGCCGACTTTCGATCGACAAGCTCAACGTCCTAACCCCTGAGCCACTGTTTCTTAGGCAATAGCAAAAGCAATAGTGTTTAGACTTATATACCGCTTCATAGTGCTTTACAGCCCTCTCTAAGTAGTTTATAGAGAGAACAGATTGCCCCTCAAAAACCTGGGTCTTCATTTTACCCACCTTGGAAGGATTGGAAGTCTGAGTCAATCTTGAGCCAGTGAGAATTGAAGTGCTGGCAGTTGGCAGAATTAGCCTGCAATACTGCATTCTAACCATTGCGCCACCCTGGCTCTTGTTACTTGGTTAACAATTTAATAATATAGAATAGAATAGAATAGAATAGAATTTTATTGGCCAAGTGTGATTGGACACACCAGGAATTTGTCTTGGTGCATATGCTCTCAGTGTACATAAAAGAAAAGAAAAGATACGTTCATCAAGGTACAACATTTACAACACAATTGATGGTCAATATATCAATATAAATCATAAGGATTGCCAGCAACAAGTTATAGACATACAGTCATAAGTGGAAAGAGATTGGTGATGGGAACTATGAAACGATTAATAGTAGTGCAGATTCAGTAAATATTTATATATCTGTAATAAAGAAAAATCCTATGGTTTTGAGCTTTTTGACACTAAAGGCTCATTTTTAATGTAAACCTCATCATGAAATCTATTTTAATATTTATTCTCTTATAAATTGCAAACTGTAAAATCGTTTATATCTAACAATTTTCTATATCAAATTTCCATGGATGTTAAATTTCCCACCTAGGCACCCCTCACAAGACATTTTTATATTCTCTTCTCAAAAGAATTAGCTTTTTTGTTTTTGGTCACTTCAGTACTATGGATGTAACCCCTTTTAAGTCATTTTATGACCCATGGCCTAAATGTCAATCAATTGCTTAAATTACAGTAAATAGGTGGACTCTTTTGTCTTTAGATTGAACTGTTCTTGTGAACTAATATGAATCCTAATGCTGATCATGGGGATGCTGTCTGTAAAGATCTATAAGAAATCAGACATGGTACAGTTATAAATATTTTACCTTCCATTTAGTTGATCTCAGCAGATAAGAAGAAATGAGGATATTGATGTGGAAAAGCTGAATATAATTGAGCTTTTGTGCTTTTCATGGTTGCAGCTTTGTTTTCAAAGTCACTGTGCAAAAAAAAACAAAGAAAGTGTAATATGTATGTCTCTATGCATATTTAAATGCATTTATGTTCCTTATGTGCATATATCTATTTCTTTAGTGTGTGTGTGTGTGTTTGTGTGTAAAGGTTGGCCGACAGAAAGGTAAACTATTTAAGAATAGCATTTGCCATATTATTCCTTTGTTTTGATTGACATCACTATGTACGTATGAGAGACCTGATGGATGATATGCTGGAAACAACTGATTTTTAAAGTAGCTCTAAAGTAGCAACCTGCAGGCAGAACCACCTGTTTCCTGAGGCATAAACTTCAAACTGGTGTGATCAGAGCATGTACAAGTTTTCTCAATAAACAAATAAATAAATAAATGTTCTTGGGAACAAATGTTTTTTTTTACATCACTGCAAGCTTTTGGGCTGAATGCTAATTAAATAAATACCATACATATGTGTATGTAGATCTGTGTTTGTGTGTATGTATGTGTATATATCCATCTATCCATCTATCCATCCATCCATCCATCCCCCCTGGTCCCCCCCATCCTCACTTGTAATTATTTTTAAGGCTTTCAATTCAAGTGGATGTTTGATTAGCCCAGAAGTTCTGTATGTACATTCAATTCACATTGCCAGCACAATGTTTGAATATTACTTGCAGGTTAAATATTCCTAGAAAATGGCTTCTCAAATTAGACGACCTGAACAAAACTTAATTAGAACCTGAAGCGATGAGCAGCCAAATTCTCATTTTCAGCAGTAACGGCTTCCCAAAATTTGGACTAATATGTAAAGCTCAAGTACAAAACAACACATGTATAAGCAGGAAGGCTTTTAGTCTTTCTAGCTACAGTTGTTTGTGTTGCTTAGTTGCCTCTTTAAATAAATTCCAAACTCCAAAAGCAGCTTTTCAGATGAAGTCTGCTTGGAACATATGCAGAAAGGCAATGTTCATGCAAGAACACCATGTGTCACAGGCCTGAGTTGAATGGCCCTATTGCTATCTGCTCTAGAATGAATTTAGAGACCGTTTGACTCAACCCAATACAGACTGTTGCATACACACATATATCTTGCTGCACATCCATACAAATAATTATGCATGTAAAAAACAAGCACCTCCCCTAACAAGATCAGAGGATCTCAATTCTATGTAATAAGCAGTATCTTAGATGGCCTTTTAGAATATTATATGAATTAGAGTTTTATCAGAGGATGGTTGCCATGGCAGCTAAAGGCAATTGCCATGTTCAGAGGAGTTTATTATGGATTAGTAGATGAGATCAAAAAGAGCCTAATTACCTGCATCCCGCCCTGTTCATTAGCAACTACAATAAACTAATGGACTTGTGGCCATGGATGCTTTTTTTTTTTTTTGAACTAGCATTTCCTAAAACCTTATATCTGTCTTCTATAATTTTATGCCTGATGGTGATTTACTACATTTCCTTTTGGTATATACTCATCTACATGTTCTTTCCCATGGCTTTAGGATACGTCAGAAATATGTCAGGAAAATTGCTGTAGCCAACAGCAAAAGTCGCTCATCTGTGTGTGTGTGGGGGGGGATGCTTGTATTATTGCATAACTCAAAGTTGTATTATCAGGAATCACCCTACTACTTTCCATCCAAAGTCATTTAAGCTACCTTGAGGCCAGTTTTCATTACAATGAAACGTAGCAGCTTTGAAAATGCCATTCAGTCAAGGACATGTCAGTAAAAAGAAGCAGGGATTTGATTGCAATGTTATGGCTACCATCTAGATATTTTTTTAACCCTTATCAAGACCACTGATGCTCTTGCACTAGATAAGATTGTCACCTTGTGCTCTCTGTAGGTGCTCATTTTTTTTTCTGTACCCAAATCTTGTTTTCCATGTTTGTTTATAGCTTCTCTAATTATGAAAATTAGCCTGGTTAATTCCTTTGGCTCAAGTTGAGTGAAAATGTTGTTCAGTTTGTCTATTTAAAAGAATCTTTACCTTTACCAGAATGCTTTCAAGTTTTTTAATAGTAATTTTATTAAACATTATTTTAATTAATATTAAAATTTACATTTGCAACAATAAAAACCTATTGCAAACCAAAAAAAGAAAAGAAAAAGAAGAAACAAATTGCAGAAAAAAGAAAATATATTAAGAAATGACATTTTTTCTCCATCACAACAGATATAAATAATTTTAGTAATTTATTACATTCTCTTAAAATACAACAAATGATCTCTTCTTCCGATATCCCATCTCTTATCTATATGCAAATCTGATGAACTAATAACAATATTATCAACAAACGTAACTGCAAATATTGTCATTGGGTCATATCCAATAGATGATATTTGTCTCTTAGCATAGTATATGTCCGTGATGGCACACCTATGGCACGTGTGCCACAGGTGGCACGCGGACCCATATTTGTGGGCATGCTAGCATTGCCTTAGCTCAATTTCAGCTGATTTTTGGGCCTTCCGGGCCCACCGGAAGTCAGGAAATGGGCTTTTTCTGGCCTCTGGAGGGCCTCTGGGGGTGGGAAGGCTGTGTTCACCCTCCCCAGCCTCCAAGAAAGCCTCTGGAGCCTGAGGAGAGACAAAAATGGGCCTTCCGGTCCCACCATGCCATCCTGTGCCAAAAGCGGGAGAATCACAGGAGGGGCGCGCGCGCATGCATGGGAGGAAGTGCACTGAATTATGGGTATGGCCATGCATGCACGCCAAACCCCCCCGTGCTCCCCCCACTTTTGGCATGTAACAGTAAAAAGGTTAGCCATCACTGGTATATGTTAAAAATTTATCCTCATCATGTATCAGTTGGTCCAAAGTCAATATCCCTGTTTCTATTCAATTTTTCCATATCAGCATTTTCCCACTTCAATTTTTAAAGTTGGGTTACCCCATAAAGTAAAAAATAGTTGCTGCTCAATATGTTTCATTCCTGTTCTGTTCCCCCACCTCAGTCCGGGAGGCACGAGAAATGACTCAATTAGCTGGCAATTTAGTCCACGGCAGCTATCAGCTCTGGCAGCAAACCAGCGAGCGTCTGCCAAGGTTTTCTGTTATCTTTCTTTATGCCAGCGTGTCAACCAGGAAGTCAGGAACAAACAGCATTTCAGCTCAAGTTTTCTCCAGGCAGTTTGATTTGTTTGTCACGAAGTAGTATAGCAGCCCCTCCTGCTTTTATACCCTGTGGGGTGTGGCTCCGTGACTCAGCACTTTCTAGGCCCACCCCTGCTTCTGTTGTTCCCACCTCTCTTGTCTACGAAACCTGGGATCTAACCAGGACTGATTGTCCTCATCTGGGTCTGGGAGCATTGCCTGGGCAGGGGGAGATACAGGAGACAGAGGCCTCGTTACTTCCTCCACCTGGCCTGCCTCTGGCTCCTGGAGCTGAGCCAGAGAGGCTGGCCTTGCAGAAGGGAGCCCTAAGGCCCTTCCCCCTCCTCTCTGAGTCACACTCTGGGAGGGGGCAAGGCCCGGTGGGGGGGGGGGTCTGGAGCTACAACAATTCCTTTTTTATAAAACATAACAAATGGTATTTCTTATATATGTACAGAATCATAGTATTGAGTGCAAACTTGGTGGTCATCTTACCCAAACTTCTGCTCAGCGCAAGATCTAGTGAAGAAGAATTGACCACCTTATATGGAAGCCTGTGCTGCTGGTTGATACTCAGTCACACCATTCCTCCCTTTTGATTACTTTGCCTTTTTAAAGTATTTATTGAGCATGCAAAAGTAAATGAAGAAAATTAAACTTAAAAGCAAAACAGTAATATACCATATGTAGGTATAAACACACACAAACACACAAAAATTGCCCTAGATATATTCCAGACTCATTAAATAATTAACTTATTAACATATCCATCCTTTTATATAGTGATAGAATAGAAAAACTGGGAAATCATATAAATTGGTGTACTAGTCCAATTTTTAATTGTCCCCCCAAGGCCAGGTGGTTAAAAACTTGTCCTGAAGACTCTCCTATAGCTAATGGAAAATACATGACAAAGACACAGGAGATGGGTGCTAGATTTCCAGAAGCACAGAGAGAAACCTGCCCCACTGTATATTGAGGGGGCTGTGTGGAGATCTGTCAAGATCTCATCTGGAAAAACAACACATCCCTGGTGGTTAGTAAGGCTCAACAGAGACTTCATTTCTTTAGAGTCCTGCAGAAAAATCAGGTAGAACAATGGCTGATGACTTCTTTCTATTGGTCCACGTTAGAAAGTATCCTCACATACTGGTATGCTGGTTTAACAGCTGTGGACAGGAAGGCACTACAGAGAATGATCAATTCAGCACAAGAAACCATTGGTTGCCCTCTAACACCACTGGATGACATCACCAGGTCTCGCTGTTTCAGCACAGTAAGGAAGATACTTAGGAATGATTCACACCCTGGCCAATGTATCTTTTCACTTTTATCATCAGGCAGAAGACATCCAAGTATAGCCAGCCAGACAAACAGGTTTAAAAGCAGCTTCTACCCATGGGCTGTCAGACTCCTAAATACAACCACAATCACTCCACATGCATATGGAAATGTATGACTAATTCCCCCCACCCCAATTACTTGTATAAGGATTATTTTCTATGTTATTATGTTGTCTTGTATTTTCTGTTATGGATTGCACCAGTAGAGGCTGTTCTGACCTAGGCTTCCTGAGTCATTAAAACACACGAGTAGTCCCAAAAACCTCTTTTATTGCAACAGCTGTGAATTATGTTCATTCACAGCTGAGTCCCAATTAGTTATAAAGAGTCCTTCTGGGGAAGTCCTTTGGGATAATCACCCACCTTTATCTCCCTTGACATATTGCCAAAGACCTAATTGGCAAAGCCACATGGAGTCCAGAATCAAACAGAGCTTCAGGCTTTAAGCTGAACCGAATGAACAAACGTCGCTTCCTGCAAAGGCCCACGTGCCTTTGCTTCTCTTTTAAGTCTTATGGTAGGGGCCAGTCATCTCCCAGCTCTACTCCTGAGTCATCCCTTTTGTTTAAGCTGTTCTTGCCTTCTGGCAGCTCTGCTCGTGCACGCACTGGGAACAGGCTTCCCTTGTTTCTCTGCTTCGCTGAGGTCTGACTCTAGAGGCTCCGGAGGCAGCATGTACCTTCCAGATGGCCCTTTCTCTGCCTCCGATGCAGAGCCCTTGTCTGAGCCTTCCCTAGACTCCAGGACTGGCCCATGTTCCTCCCCAGCCTCCTCACTATTCATCTCTGCTGCCAGCTTCGCAGGGTGCTGGAGGACCACAACAGAAGCTAAACCAATTTTATTGTATACATGATGTACAATGACAGTAAAGGCTATAATGATGACGATGATATTTCAACTCAGCTCTAGCTATCTTTTAGCAATATACCATCAATTGGTTCCATTTCTGTTGTCCTTTGGTTAGTCTCAGAACTGTTGGTATTTGAGTAAAATGTATTGCTTTCTTTTTTAATTAAGTACTGTACACCTCCCAGAGTCAGTCTGTTGTCAGATGGGTGGCTATATAATAAATAAATGATTATGAAATCATTTCCATATAGAAGGGAGTTACTGTAGCACATGAACACATATTGTGATTCATTTTCATCATGTGACTGTATTACATGATTAGTTCCTCTCCTCTAAGTGAAAACTGCCAACTTCTTTGCAAAAAGCTTTATAGATGTCCAAAATATCTGAAAGAATTTATGTTGATTAAGTTGTAATTCTAAATCTGTAGAGATGCGACATTGAAATGCCAGAAATGTGTTTACTGAACATTCCAGTCCTTTATCCTATGACTCTCAATATTTTTGAAAATTTATCATATTCCAACACCAGTCATAAATAGCTTTTATAGGATTTTTATGTTGTAAAAATATGTTAAATTCTCTGTTGCTAGATAGAGTGGATTTTGAAGCACTTAGAACTACCGGCCCATATCTAAACATCCAAACGTGCTTAAATTGATAATATTGTCACTCTGAACATCTTGGCAAGTAATGGCAGCTCCTCACATAAGAAGAAGATCTCTATCTGATCCTATTAACTAATTTAATTTTTTTTCCAGGCTCTCCATTAATAGGATGACATTTGGATTGCTTCCTAGCACCGATTTAGCATGATCATAAGAATTAAATTGGAATTGGTATGCTACCCTGTTTCCCCAAAAATAAGACATCCCCTGATAATAAGCCCAATTGGACTTTTGAGTGCATGGCAATAAGGCCAAGCACTTATTTCAGGATTCAAAAAAATATAAGATAGGGTCTTATGTTCAGGGAAACACAGTATTGCATGCTCCACTTCCCTAGGCAATAATGTTGGAGTCGGAATTTCAGATTTCTAAAACAGTAGGGTCCAACATCTTCCGATTTATAAGATATGCCAAATATGTTGATTCCAAAAATGAAAACAAGTTCTTAAGGTGTAATCTGAGAAAGAAGATATGCCTTACTGTACTGTAGAAATTTGGAAAGGAAAGGTATTGTTTATATCAACTGAAGCTTTTCCAAGTGAAAAATGAATGGGAGAATTTCTTTCGTTAAACTTATTTATTTTATTTTATCAACAAAAATAAAATACAAAACAGAAAAATGAATAATCAACACTAACAACAAAAAGAAAAATATATTTAGAAAGAAAGAAAGAAAGAAAGAAAGAAAGAAAGAAAGAAAGGAGGAAGGAAGGAAGGAAGGAAGGAAGGAAGGAAGGAAGGAAGGAAGGAAGGAAGGAAGGAAGGAAGGAAAGAAAGAAAGAATCCCAAATGTCAAATAGATCTAACATTAAACATATAAAATCCACTTTGGCTGATGCTGCAAAATAGATTTAAAAAACCTAATATGTTATTTTTCCCTTACATAATAGGTCTACAAATAGTTATACACTTTTCCGTCTATATTTAGCAAAAAATGCTATATTAAATATACAAAGATACAAAGATATGGAAATCTTTCTGTCTAATAATCAAATCGACCCAACGTCTAATCACAATATATATGTGAAAGAAAAAAAAACCCAGTCAACAGGTTAACCCCCAGTCAACATTACATTAACCTTCAAATCCCTTGATTAACTATCTGTCATTGTATTTAACATGTAGAAAACCCACAAACAGCTTCAAGCCTCTTATAAAGTTGTCTAATTCACAAATGGGAGAATTTCTTACTAAGTTCTACTAAATTTCTGAAAATACATTTTAGGCATATATACATAAAGGAATGCTAAGAGAAGTGTGCATGTGAGTGAGTATGTCTGTTTGCGTCTCTGTGTAAGAAGGCCAAGATGTTTACATATCCATTGTTGCCTATAAATACTCATTTAGAAATGTTGCCTGTTTCCACAGTAAAATCATCATAGTGAAGGCAGCTTTGGGAATACATGCAAGTCAGCCAATGTCTGAACATTAGATACTTTTCTACTCTGAATCTAGCCACTTCACCAGAAGGACCTGTTGCATTGGTCACACTGCAAGCTCTGCCCCTTCTCATGTGAATGTCATCATGAATACAAAAAGCTGAACCTTGTACTGCTTTGCGCACTGCTTGTTTTGTTGGCCTCTCCTTCCTGCCCCCACTTGGAGATGCCACTGCAGTGCATCTTTCTAAAAATATTTTTATTTTTTATTTATTTTTATTTGTCAAACACAACAGTATATATAAGTATAAGCATGAAATAACCATACTTATTTATTTATTTATAATTTAATTTCTATACCGCCCTTCTCCCGAAGGACTCAGGGCGGTTTAGAGCCAATTTAAAAACATAAAATACAGACAACCAACTTAAAAACAGAATTAAAAACAAATATTAATAGGCCGAATCAACTAAAACGGTCGTTGACCGACATAAAACCCATTTAAAAATTTCAATTTAAAATTATGCTTAGGCCAGTCCCACTCGGTGAAATAATAGAGTCTTAAGTTCACGCTTGAAGGTCCGGAGGTCGGGGAGTTGGCGCAACCCTGGAGGCAGCTCATTCCAAAGGGCCGGTGCCGCCACAGAGAAGGCTCTCCCCGAATTAGATACAATCAAAGGGAACATTAGGACAGGAACAGTAGGCACACTGATGCTCTTATGCACGCCCCTTACAGACCTCTTAGAAATGGGGTGAGGTCAATAGTAGATAGTCTTTGGTTAAAGCTTTGGGGATTTTGGGAAGAGACCACAGAGTCAGGTAGTGCATTCCAGGCATTAACAACTCTGTTACTGAAGTCATATTTTCTACAATCAAGATTGGAGTGATTCACTTTAAGTTTAAATCTATTGTGTGCTCGTGTATTGTTGCGATTGAAGCTGAAGTAGTCTTTGACAGGAAGGACATTGTAGCAGATGATTTTATGAGTTATACTCAGATCATGCCGAAAGCGGCGGAGTTCTAAATTTTCTAAATCCAGGATTTCAAGTCTGGTGGCATAAGGTATTTTGTTGTGATCAGAGGAGTGGAGAACTCTTCTTGTAAAATATTTCTGGACATGCTCAATAGTATTAATGCCGAAATGAGGTGTGGGTTCCAGACAGGCGAGCTGTATTCGAGAATTAATCTAGCAAATGTTTTGTATGCTCTGGTTAGTAGTGTAATCTTTCTGGAGAAGAAGCTACGCAAGATTAAGTTTACAACTCTTAAAGCCTTTTTGGTGATGTAGTTGCAGTGGGCTTTGGCACTTAGATCGTTTGATATGAAAACTCCAAGGTCTTTGACGGGTTGAGGGTCATCTACAAGGTAATGTCCATCAAGCATGTATTTAGTGTTCTGATTCTTTTTTCCAATGTGTAAGACGGGAGCATTTGCTGGTTGAGATTTGGAGTTGCCAAATTTTTGACCATTCTGACATAAAGTCAAGGTCTTTTTGAAGGGTAGCCGCATTGTTGGTAGTGTTAAATAGTTTAACATCATCGGCGAAGAGAACACAATTACTTATAATATGGTCACAGAGGCCATTAATTTATATGAAGAGTGTTGGTCCTAGAACACTGCCTTGGGGGATACCACTATTGACAGGAGCGGGATTTGATAGGGCACTGCCTTTTTTTACCACTTCTTGTCTGTTTGACAGGAACGCTGTTATCCAATTATGGAGGGGTTCGGAGATGCCATAGGATTTAAGTTTTAGAAGAAGTTTGTCATGTACCATTGAGTCAAAAGCTTTACAGAAGTCTATGTAAATTGCATCTATTGCTTTGCCCTGGTCAAGATTTGTAGTCCATATGTTTTTGCAGTGAAGAAGTTGTAAATTACAGGATAATTTTTTTTCTGAAATCAAATTGTTTATTAGAGAGTAGGTTGTTTGTTTCAAGGTGGAAAAGATGGATTGGTTGATGATTGATTCCATTACTTTGCAAGTGACGCAGCATAAAGAAATTGGTCTGGAATTTTCAACTAGGCTGGGGTCTCCTTTTTTTGAAGACAGGGATGACCATGGCTAGTGACCATAGTTTGGGAAGGGAGCTGGTCCTGAAAGATTTTTCAAAGATTATGCTTAGGGGTTTTGCTATAACAGTGGAAAGCTTTTTTAAGAAGTATGCACATAGACCATCAGATCCAATAGATAGAGATGGTTTCAGTCTGCGAAGGGCCTTTTCAACATTATCTTCTGTGAAATCTATTTGTGTTAGATCGTTGTACTCATTGTTGGTACGACTGGGGAATTTTGTGTATGAGCCATTGCAGTTAACAAAGACTGAGCCAAAGAATGTGTTAAAAAGGTTTGCTTTTTCTCTAGTGAGGAAAAAAAAATCCCAGAAGATCTCATCAACTATCTAAGTTCAGTGGGCCCCCGGTCCCAGTGGCATGAATGTGATTCATTTCTTTTGCTGTGATTAAGAGAAAAAAAGGAGGGCGAGCCAAATCTTTTTTTTTTTAAGCAGTGAAAGAATATAAAGGAGAACTAGAGATGAATAGGATCAAATGGTCTGCTCTCGAGCATGAAAGTGACATGTTTACCCTCCATTTTCCAAGCCATTTAGCAAAGCAGATGGTCAATGATTTTCTGTAGCCAGGTTCCAGTTAACAGTAAGCCTTTGACCTGAGAAAGCTCCTGGATTATCCACCCAGCTTTAATAGCCCACTAGGCAGGATTTGTTACTTGCTAATGCCAGGAGCTAAAAGGTGCAATCTAAAAGGATATTTTCTCACACACTCATTTCAGTGAGGCTTATAACAAGAGATCTACCTGTGTATTCTGCTCTGAAGTTTTGCCTGGATCAGAGCTGCAACATTATTTTCAATTGCTTTCCTATTAGAAGCTTTGATGTCTCTGTTTAAATTACCCCAAGTTTGGGAACAAAAAACTGATGATAGGAAAATTCAGCAGAAAGAGTACATTACATATATTGTGAAAACATTTCCTTCCAGCTCCTAAAAAATGCAGAAATGAACATCTCAGTGCAGTACATCTAAGATTGGGCAAATCTTTTACCTCTTTGTCAAATGAGATTCATGTGGATACACACAGGGAGAAACTGCACCTTTTCATAGATTTTAAACTCTGCTGCATTTTCCCAGCTCAGGTCATTACTTGAGAAAATAAAACCTGTTACTTATCCCAGCTAAAATCTTTGTCAGAGAAGGTCTCTGACTGCAGTTTAAGCCCTAGCGGTTTCATGAACACGTCCATGTAGTTCTCTTGACAACAGTATGAACATGATTTGCAACAATCAAGTATAATATAATATAAACTACATAATTATAATAATATAAAGATAAACCACTACAAAGAAGAGACTCTTCCAGAGTCAACATGCCAACCAAAGAGACTTCCTAAACTTTTGAATTTCAGTATTCCAGTATTTGAGGGGCTGCAACAAAAAAAGGGGGGCTCAACTTATTTCCAAAGCACCAGAAGTCAAGACAAGAAACAATGGATGGAAACTAATCAAGGAGAGAAGCAATCTGGAATTAAGGAGAAACTTCCTAAAAGTGAGGACATTTAATCAGTGGAACAGCTTGCCTTCAGAAGTTGTAGGTGCTTCATCACTGGAGGCTTTTAATAAGAGACTGGACAGTCACTTGTTTGAAATGGTATAGCATCTCCTGCTTGAGCAGCGAGTTGGACTAGAAGACCTCCAAGGTCCCTTCCAACTCTATTCTGATTGAAAACATCCATATCATCAAATAGTAATGTTACAATTCTACATTCAAATTAAAAGTATGAATGTATTTAAACAATTTGTCAGTAAATGATATGAAAACGTTTTAATCTCCCCCAGCCTCCAAAAACTCTAACTTCTATTTGGGGATTTTCTGGTAGTCTTCAATCCAACCATTAACCACTCCAATCTTGCCTAGGCTTTTGAGATCATCCCAAGTTGGTTAGGTGCTACCAGGAATTTGATCCACCTCTTTGTAAGGTGATGAATACCTGGGAGATTCTGTTTGAAAAAAGAAAACATTGCAGCTATGAACATCTTTTTAATGTGGTGCTTTGTCACAGGCATCTATCTGTGGTGTAGTTCTGTATGATGTCTGGGTGTGATATTTTTATTGGGGCCTTGACTTTGTCTTTTCCCTCCTCTTTCTTTAAATTGATGTGCAAATTGTATTATGCTGTTTATCTTTGTTTGCTACCCAGATGCACACATCCTTCAGCAAAGTCTGTGGGAGGAAAGCTAAACAACAGCCCCCGTTGCAAAAGGCTGAGTGCCAATTCTCTACTACAAAAAACAAGCACCATATTGATGGAGGAAAGGCCACAAGAGTGAAAACTACAGTGTTGTGCCTCCCCTAAATCTTGTAAGGAGAAACTCCCTGCCCAAATTGCCACAACCAACCAACAATCCCAAAGTGTGAATAAGGGAGACAGCTTCAGTGGGATGCTTTGATGGACTTGCAGAATCCGTTGAAGGTGTCACTTTAAATATTAGCACTATCCAAATGTACACAAAGATAAAATGATAAAGTGATAATGAAATGCTTTCTATGCCATTTATATCTGCATGTCTACCTACCTCTATTCACACACAGAGGTTGGTCAAAGACCATAATAAAGATATTTGATTTACACATCATCACATATAAAAACAATAATGAAAACAAGCAGATGGTGTTAAAAAAAAAAAAAGACTGATTGACAATCCTAGAGCAGATTAAATACATATGACATGAACAATTAGGGCTGAACAAATCCTTCCTGAGCGGTTCACTGCAATGAACAAGAACACATAGCACATACGTCCCTTTGAATCAATGAAATTTATCTTTTTCCAAGCTTGTGCAACTAGCTAATAAGCTGCTTCCAGCTGTTTCTACACATGTGTGCATGTTCAGCCGCTTTGTTGTGCAGTGACAAAAACACAGCTGGAGCATCTCTTTTTTAAAAATGCATCACTAGTTGATACACAAAGCATAACTATAGCAAGAATTAAATTTTCCTACCTCTTCCACCATGTAACATGGTATAAACCCCTGACCAATTATTATTAGAAAAGAACTGAATAACCACATTACAGATGCTAATATTGATCCTGAAAATGCAGCAATAGTAATTTGAAGGCACATTTTTTAAATTCAGGGCTTGCATTTTCAAAGCTCGGTGAAAGTTGCCTGAGTCTCCAATTTACGGCTATTCTTTTTTCAGATTAGTCAAGGTGTGGATTTCAAATGAATAAACAAATAAATACCCATGGCAATCTGGGGGGAAAAAAAAGGACTACAAGGATATCATCCCACCCTTAACTTGTTTACATGGAATTTAGAGGTATTAACATTCATTTTCAGGAAAACACACTTTTTAGAGGGCTTCTGTTCTAGCATCTGGAATGGCTTATGTTTCCCTACTATTTCACTGCCTTTGAAGGAACAATGGCGTTTTTTACCTACAGGTTTTAAGGAAGGGTATTTTGAGAAGCATTAACTGTATTTGCAAAAGAAATGTGCTGGGCTTTGGAGAAGGAAAATATTTCTGATAACACTAAAAAAACAACAACAAATAAATCTGCTGTCTATAAAATGATGACAATCGGATTTCTTGACCTATTTATTTTTCTTGCAACCGCTTTTTTCTAACTGAGTGTTCTTCTGATGTTACGGGCTCATTGTTATTGATCAACAGACAGGCTGAAGGGCTGAAGGGCATTAGACTTAGTATGTATGCATACACACACACACACACACACACACACACACACACAAACACACACACACACACACACACACACACACACACACACACACACACACACACACAAACACCTTGCTATTTCCTGGTAGGATAAGAAATATTATATTATAAAGAGAGCAGAAAAGAAATAAGAGTTTGTAAACAAAATAAATTAAAGCTAAAAATTTATTTATTTTATTTTATTTATTTATTTTGTCACAACAATATATGTAACTATCATACAGAAAGGTTATATAGTATATAAAGGTATAAGCATATATATATATATATATATATATATATATATATATATATATATATATATATATATATATATATATATATATATATATATATATTTGCTTTCTGAGGTTTTCACGGGTGTTTGTATGTAGATCTTTGGTTATTCGGTTTTCTCCCGTAAAATTGGAAGTGTCTTGGCGACGTTTGAAGAAGTCTCATTTGTCATCTTCAGGCTTCAGCTTTGTGCTTCTGGGAGCAATGTGTGACTGCAGCTGTTTCTTCCTTTTAACTGCTAGTGGGGTTTGAACTGATTGGGTGGGAGCTTGGCTGTGCTCTGATTGGATGGGGGTTTTGGTGCTCTGATTGGATGGGGTGTGTCCTCTTTGGGTGGGGGCTTGGTTGTGCTCAGATTAGTCTGTGCTGCAGGGGATTTGAGCTGGTGAGCTGCACAGCTGTTGTTTGGCTTCATGTTGTGATCGTGCCACATCTTCACAGTGGGTGTCAGTCTGCTGCATGTATGGATTGGAGGGGTTTGAAATGGCTAATGTGGCAGCTGCGGCCTGGCTTCTGGTCCTTGGTCGTGCTTCACGATCAGTGTGGGTTTGGGTCTGCTTTCTGGGTGGATGTGTGGTGGTGACATCCTGTGTGGACCTCGTGAGTGTGGGTCTGGTGTCATTCCTCGTGTTAGGGACACATTTGTCAATAAGGGCAGGTTTCCAAATGGCTGGTAGGCGGGAGGTATCATCTCTTTTGTTCATGCTGTGTGGGCGTTTTTCTATCTCGATGGCTTCTCTGATTATTCTGTTGTTAAAGTGTTCAGTTTTGGCGATAGTTCTGGTCTTTTTAAAGTCAATATCGTGTCCTGTGGCTTTAAGATGTTGGACCAGGGAAGAAGTTGGTTCCTCTTTTTTGACTGAGTTCTTGTGTTCTTCGATGCGTGCACTTATTCTTCTGTTGGTTTGTCCAATGTATGTGGTGGGGCAGGCGGTGCATGGGATTTCATATACTCCTTGATTTTCTAACTCAATTTTGTCTTTGGGGTTTCTTAAGATGGTGGATATTTTTTGGTTTGTGCAGAATGTTGTCTTGATGTTGTGTTTGTGGGGGATCTTGCTGATTCTGTTTATATATGGGAGGAGGGCTGTGCCGTTTTCTTGTTCTCTGTCTTGGATTTTAGTGGGGGGTTCTTTTTGGATTAGTTTGGTAATCTTATTTCTCTGGAATCCATTGGATGTTAGTACGTTTGTGAGAGTGTGTAGTTCGGTTTTTAGGTGTTGTTCGTCAGCTAAGCGTTTTGTTCTGGAGATGAGTGTCTTGGCTACGGAGTTGATCTGTGCTGGGTGGTGGTGTGAGAGTGCGTGCAGATAGCGGTTTGTGTGTGTTTTCTTCTGGTAGATGGTGTGTCCTAGGGAGCCATTGGGTTTCCTGTAGACTAAGACATCTAGGAAGGGAAGTTGGTTGTTAACTTCTGTTTCCATGGTGAACTGTATTTTGGGGTGTAGGCTATTGAGGTGTGTGAGGAAGTTGTCAAGTTTTTCTTTCCCGTGTGGCCAGATTATGAAGGTGTCATCTACGTATCTGAGCCAGAGTTTGGGTTTGTGATCAGATTTTTCTAGTGCTTGGGTTTCAAAGTGTTCCATGTAGAGGTTGGCAATGACAGGTGAGAGGGGTGATCCCATGGGTGCTCCTTCTATTTGTTTGTATTTTTGTCCATTATAGATGAAGTATGTGTTGGATAGGCAGTGGTTGGTCAGATCTAGGATGTGCTTGGGGGGGTTATATTTGTTTTGGATAGCTGTCAAGGCTTCTTTGATTGGCACTTGGGTGAAGAGGGATATGACATCAAAGCTCACGAGTAGGTCGCTGGGCTGTAAGTTTTGTTTCTTTATGATATCTATGAACTGGAATGAGTTTTGGACGTGTGAGGCGATGGATTCTGCATAGGGCTGTAGTTGTTTGGCGAGAAATTTGGCTAGGTTTTGTAGAGGTGAGCCTATGGAGCTGACTATGGGTCTGAGTGGGGTTCCTTCTTTGTGTATCTTGGGGAGGCCGTAGAGCTTAGGGCATCTGGATGATTTCTCCCTGGGAATGATTCTTTGTTGGATTTCTTCACTGATGGGGGAGGCTTTTATTTTGGATCTAGTGGTTTTTTCTAGGTAGGTGGTGGGGTCTGTTTTTAGGGGCTTGTATGCAGGGGCTTGGAGTAGGTTGGTTAATTTGGTTTGGTAGTCAGATGTGTTCATAACTACCATGGCGTTGCCCTTGTCTGCCTTGTCTTGAGGATGGTCTGTGTTTGTACTCGCCGTCTGGAGAGCCGAAACACAGACCATCCTCAAGACAGATACACACACCAACAAACTCCGAAGACTACAAGAACGCCAGAAACAAACCCCTCCCCCCTCACAGCCACACATGAAACAAACAGTGCATAACATCTCGGATAGGATCCTCACCAAAGCTGAAACCGATGTCCTTTCCAAAGGATTCAACTTTGCAGTCACTCCCAAATACATCCCCACTGAAACCATTATATGCGGAGTAGAAACCAGCCTGACCAAAATCAACCCCGATGACGCTAACAGAATCAGACTCGAAATCACCAACATCCTCTGCAGCAGCAAGCCACCCAAAAGCAACTTACCCAAAGAGGAACAGACAGCACTACTTAACCTGAAAAAAGACACCAGCATAATAATCCTACCAGCAAACAAGGGCAACGCCACGGTAGTTATGAACACATCTGACTACCAAACCAAATTAACCAACCTACTCCAAGACCCTGCATACAAGCCCCTAAAAACAGACCCCACCACCTACCTAGAAAAAACCACTAGATCCAAAACAAAAGCCTCCCCCATCAGTGAAGAAATCCAACAAAGAATCATTCCCAGGGAGAAATCATCCAGATGCCCTAAGCTCTACGGCCTCCCCAAGATACACAAAGAAGGAACCCCACTCAGACCCATAGTCAGCTCCATAGGCTCACCTCTACAAAACCTAGCCAAATTTCTCGCCAAACAACTACAGCCCTATGCAGAATCCATCGCCTCACACGTAAAAAACTCATTCCAGTTCATAGATATCATAAAGAAACAAAACTTACAGCCCAGCGACCTACTCGTGAGCTTTGATGTCATATCCCTCTTCACCCAAGTGCCAATCAAAGAAGCCTTGACAGCTATCCAAAACAAATATAACCCCCCCAAGCACATCCTAGATCTGACCAACCACTGCCTATCCAACACATACTTCATCTATAATGGACAAAATACAAACAAATAGAAGGAGCACCCATGGGATCACCCCTCTCACCTGTCATTGCCAACCTCTACATGGAACACTTTGAAACCCAAGCTCTAGAAAAATCTGATCACAAACCCAAACTCTGGCTCAGATACGTAGATGACACCTTCATAATCTGGCCACACGGGAAAGAAAAACTTGACAACTTCCTCACACACCTCAATAGCCTACACCCCAAAATACAGTTCACCATGGAAACAGAAGTTAACAACCAACTTCCCTTCCTAGATGTCTTAGTCTACAGAAAACCCAATGGCTCCCTAGGACACACCATCTACCAGAAGAAAACACACACAAACCGCTATCTGCACGCACTCTCACACCACCACCCAGCACAGATCAACTCCGTAGCCAAGACACTCATCTCCAGAACAAAATGCTTAGCTGACGAACAACACCTAAAAACCGAACTACACACTCTCACAAACGTACTAACATCCAATGGATTCCAGAGAAATAAGATTACCAAACTAATCCAAAAAGAACCCCCCACTAAAATCCAAGACAGAGAACAAGAAAACGGCACAGCCCTCCTCCCATATATAAAAGGCACCACAGACAGAATCAGCAAGATCCTCCACAAACACAACATCAAGACAGCATTCTGCACAAACCGAAAAATATCCACCATCCTAAGAAACCCCAAAGACAAAATTGAGTTAGAAAATCAAGGAGTATATGAAATCCCATGCACCGCCTGCCCCACCACATACATTGGACAAACCAACAGAAGAATAAGTGCACGCATTGAAGAACACAAGAACTCAGTCAAAAAAGAGGAACCAACTTCTTCCCTGGTCCAACACCTTAAAGTCACAGGACACGATATTGACTTTAAAAAGACCAGAACTATCGCCAAAACTGAACACTTTAACAACAGAATAATCAGAGAAGCCATCGAGATAGAAAAACGCCCACACAGCATGAACAAACGAGATGATACCTCCCGCCTACCAGCCATTTGGAAACCTGCCCTTATTGACAAACGTGTCCCTAACACGAGGAATGACACCAGACCCACACTCACGAGGTCCACACAGGATGTCACCACCACACATCCACCCAGAAAGCAGACCCAAACCCACACTGATCAGGAAGCACGACCAAGGACCAGAAGCCAGACCGCAGCTGCAACATTAGCTATTTCAAACCCTCCAATCCATACATGCAGCAGACTGACACCCACTATGAAGATGTAGCACGACCACAACACGAAGCCAAACAGCAGCAGTGCAGCTCACCAGCTCAAATCCCCTGCAGCACAGACTTAGACTGAGCACAACCAAGCCCCCACCAACACAGGACACACCCCAGCCAATCAGAGCACAAAAACCCCATCCAATCAGAGCACCAAAAACCCCATCCAATCAGAGCACAGCCAAGCTCCCACCCAATCAGTTCAAACCCCACTAGCAGTTAAAAGGAAGAAACAGCTGCATCACACATTGCTCCCAGAAGCACGAAGCTGAAGCCTGAAGATGACGAATGAGACTTCAAAACGTCGCCAAGACACTTCAATTTTACGCGGAGAAAACCTGAATAACCAAAGATCTACATATATATATATATATATATATATATATATATATATATATATATATATATATATATTTATATATATATATATATATATATAGGAAGAAGAAAAGAAAAACAATAGGACAGGAACGGTAGGCACGTTTGTGCGCTTATGCACGCCCCTTTTGGTCCTCTTAGGAATGGGGTGAGGTCAATAGTAGAAAGTTTTTGGTTAAAGCTTTTAGGATTATGAGAAGAGACCACAGAGTTAGGTAAAGTATTCCAAGCACTGATGATTCTGTTACAGAAGTCATATTTTCTGCAATCTAGAATGAAGGGTAAAACTAATTGACACCATTGCCATTAACTCTACATTGTTTTCTATCTTTGCAAACCATTTCTGTTCCTATATATTAGAACACTATATACTGCCAATTTATTTTCAAGTACTAACTCATCAACTCCGCATGCATTTCTTTCTCAGTCTTTCCATTCTTTCAATATACAGTGTATGTAAATATACAACCAGTTATTTACATTTATAGAGATTCTCAGTCAATCCACATCATGGTTGTCCCAAAAGTGTTTTTATATAGGAGAACAAACCCCTCAAGACTAGATTCAGCAGTCCATCTGCACTTAAAAGACAAAAGCCAAGATAGCAAACTCCACATTTTGGACAGAGAGGACCGCTGGTTGAAGGAAGGATGAAAGAGGCCATCTATGTCAAAACTAAACAGCCCTCTTTCAATAGAGGGGGAAAGATATGACATCACCTATCTTCAGTCTATAACACAGTCCTTTCACCAGTTCCAAGAAGGCTCATTTGCACCACTCAGGTGACTCTGAAGACACAGATAAACTTCCAAGTGACCTCAACGACTCTCTAAAAGAATACAAATGGCCAGCAAGGAATATAAATCCTTCCATTCCCCACTATCCAATCAGAGCTGAAGAAGCTTCTCAGATGAGAAACAAAATGTCTTCAGAGAAAAACAAGAAAGTCCAGTTGCCTCTTGAGAAAACACCTTTGGGATGACCAGTCACTTAATGACTGTTCAAAGTTATAACTTACCTGAAAAAAGGGAATTTATGACTTGTAAACTGTTATAATTTACACCTGTACTAGGCAGGCTAAATTTCGGTCATAATTTGAGGACTATCTGTATGTATGTATGTATGTATGTATGTATGTATGTATGTATGTATGTATGTATGTATCTGTATGACACACACACATCTGTGAATTATTTGGGCATGGGAAGATGAATAAATCACTAATGTCCTTATGTGACTTTCCTACTGTTATATGGGAGGTCACAGGCATTGTCCTTTAGCTGAGATGCCTGCTCATTAAAATGAAAGTTGTAAATAAGATGCCTGTAGGAAGCTAGTAACAGATTGTAATTATGCTGCATAAAATAATCATGTAACAGAAGGAAATTAATTTCCCATTTCCCCTCCCATTAGAAGTCAATTCCAAATAATATTTATTTTTCTTAATGAAAATGGCACAAGACAGGCCAGAGTGTCACTAAGTCAATATTCCAGTTTTACTTATCCCTTTACATTTTATACTTTTTGCATCTGAAATCTTGAAGAGGCCTACATTATATATTTAAGGCAGATTAAAAAAATAATGTCAGTGCAGGTGTTCCTTTCTGCATCAGCTCCAGGCACTCAATTATTGTCAAAAACACAAAATAGGTATTTTTGTAAACAAATTTACCTAATGTACATAATTTATGGGAAACTTCACCAAGCATCCAGCAAAGCAAGAAAGCTTGCTGATATATTTGCCTATGCTGTACAATATAAAAATGTACTGGGCTTATCCCAAGCCTATCACAATCTGTTCTGCAGTCTCTGTTTAACAACTACTTTAATCACTTTGGATACACTAACCTATTTTCTTTCCAAACTCTGTAGATTTGCTGTTTTTTTTAAAAATATGGCTAATTAGGCTTAGACATTGTTAAGATTTAGACATTCACAGACATTGTTCTAAAATAAACCAATTTTGCACAGCTGAGATCTATGCAGTAACTTCTCTCGGGCTCTGTTATGGATAGAATGCACTACCAAAGCAAATTCACAAACATGTGATTTAGTGCCTTGTATTTTTCAAGCGTCTTGTAAAGTCTATCCAGTTTTCAGCGGGAGGTCTTTGTGGTTTCCTTATTTCTGTCCAGAAAGATACAGCATTGTGCCATACCAGCCTGTGCTCTGGTTCATTTATACTAGGGTCTAAACTGGTTTCTAACCTTTGATGGAAATAAGCTCTGATTCCTTTGACCTTGGAAGGTCTTCTGCTGATTAGAGAGCAACAGGGTGAGAAAGTGTAGGAATTTAGCATCCACCCCTCTCCTAGAAGAATGAAATATTCTGGGAAATATTAAAAAGGCAGAATATTATATTTCCCTGGATGAGAAATGGAGAAACATGTTTTTTTTAAGGCAGGAAGCAGACTCACTCTTAATAACCCCCACCCTCCTCAATAGCCCACAGCAGATGTCAGCACTTAAAGATAAAGAGATGGCTAGGTCTATTCATAAGCAAATGCCCTCACCCTTGATCCAACAAAGTTAAGATTAGCCCTCAGCCATAATAGGAATTGCCCAAAACCTTCTTCATTATATCATCACCCAGCAAAATTCAAGCAGGCCTGGGACTCAAGACAACCTACAAAGTTACACCTGCATGGCCCCATGGAAGTCTGACAACCAAACAGGATACCTGCCCTTACACAGGAACAGGAAGCTCTAAGTGGGGCCCAAGAGAGGGTATTGTGTGTGTGTGTGTGTGTGTGTGTGTGTGTATGTTCTGTTTCACTAGCAGTTAAAAGGAAGAAACAGCTGCTATCACACATTTCTCCTAGAAGCACGAAGCTGTAAACACCTAGCCTGAAGATGACGAATGGGATTTCGTTGAAACGTCGCCAAGACACTTCCAATTTTACGCAGGAGAAAACCCGAATAACCAAAGACCTACCTACCTACCTACCTACCTACCTACCTACATACATACATATATATATACCCGAACAACCAAAGACCTATATACAAACACCGTGAAAACCTCAGAATATATATATATATATATATATATATATATATATATATATATATATATATATATATATATATATATATATATATATATATATATATATATATATATATATTTATATATGTAGGTCTTTGGTTATTCGGGTTTTCTCCTGCGTAAAATTGGAAGTGTCTTGGCGACGTTTCGACGAAGTCTCATTCGTCATCTTCAGGCTTCAGCTTCGTGCTTCTGGGAGCAATGTGTGATTGCAGCTGTTTCTTCCTTTTTAACTGCTAGTGGGGGTTTGAACTGATTGGGTGGGAGCTTGGCTGTGCTCTGATTGGATGGGGTGTGTCCTGTTTGGGTGGGGGTTTGGTTGTGCTCAGATTAGTCTGAGTTGCAGGGGGATTTGAGCTGGTGAGCTGCATTGCTGTTGTTTGGCTTCGTGGTCGTGGTCGTGCTACATCTTCATAGTGGGTGTCAGTCTGCTGCATGTATGGCTTGGAGGGGTTTGAAATGGCTAATGTTGCAGCTGTGGTCTGGCGGGGAAACACAGTCTGTCTGTCTATCTGTCTGTCTGTCTATCTATCTATCTATCTATCTATCTATCTATCTATCTATCTATCTATCTATCTATCTGGGTATACACACACACACACACACACACACACACACACACACACACACATACACACATATATATCTTCCATGTGCTCATTTTGCTCAAGACCTAAAAAAACCATGTGATTCCTGTCTACCCTTAAACCATCTTTCCAAGCAGGCTCCATGTTTCCAGTATCTTTCTCCCCATTTGGAACTGAACCCAGATGGACATTTCTTCCAACAAAACGCTTTTACAACTGTTTTCAGATCTACCAGAATAAAATAAATAAATTAAGAATGTCAGCAGGATGACAAGTGGTAGCACTAAAGACAAGACATAATCCCTGAGGTGAGGAACCATGTCCTCCAAGCCTGGGGAAAGAGAAAGCTTTGCAATTATTTTTCCTCGATGGAACAGGGGACAAACCTTATTTGAACTGTAATGGGATATTCAGAGAAAAAAATCAGCAACAACCCTCTATACTTTTTCAGAAAGGCTTTATGTTTAGCAAAATAAAAAGAAAATAGAACTAATTTTTCCACACTGAAATTAATAGGCAACCTCATAGATACATTATTTGCCAGGTGCACAATTATTTTGAAAATATGTTTGGCTATTGCTATTTATTTCTCTGACCCATGGAGTAAAACAACAGAAAAACTATGCAGAATAGGGAGGGATTTTGTGTTATCTACCTTTTGAGTAGATACTGAGTGGTGGCTCAGTGGCTAAGATGCTGAGCTTGTCGATCGAAAGGTTGACAGTTCAGCAGTTCAAATCCCTAGCGCCGCATAACGGGATGAGCTCCTGTAACTTGTCCCACTTCTGCCAACCTAGCAGTTCGACAGTACGTAAAAAATACAAGTAGAAAAAATAGGGACCATCTTTGGTGGGAAGGTAACAGCATTCCGTGAGCCTTTGGTGTTTAATCATGCCAGCCACATGACCACTGTGATGTCTTCGGACAGCGCTGGCTCTTCTTTTTCGAAACGGAGATGAGCACTGCCCCCTAGAGTTGGGAACGACTAGCATATATATGTGAGGGGAACCTTCACCTTTTGAGTAAGATTTTTTTTAAAAGAACTTTTATTTCAGTTTCTGCCTTGGAGGTTTTCTGTTCAGTTTTTAAAATGAAACCACAACAGCAGGGATAGGACACATAAAAAAACAACATCTAATGTTCCATTAACAATAGCAGATTATTTTTGTTAAAAATAACAAGATCATTAGTGGGAAAAGGCAAATTTTAAAATTGGTGCTTAGCCCCAGTGTTAAGCATATAGAGCTAATATATTATCATGCTCTGACATGATTCTGAAGTCCTGCTATTTATTTTCACGATGATTTTAGTGCTTTTGAATTTATTTTGTAAATAAAGAAGGTGAAGAGCCACAGTATCAAATGGATTCTATGGGGCATCTTATACTTTGTCATCCCACCATTCACTTCCTTTTTCTCTATTATCGGATACCAGTGTTGGCAGGCAGGCATCAAATCCATTGAGCTCAGAAGGTCAAGTTGAAGGAGATGCTCAGCCATGTCCTTCAGCAGTGGGGTGAGTTCTAAGCTAACTAACTAACCAACCAACTAACTAACTAACTAACTAACTAACTAACTAACTTGCTTTTGTCTCTGTTTACAGTTTTATGTTCATGTTTGGTTCTGTGGCCTCGGCCTAGACTGCCTAAATGTCTGGACATCTGGACATCCTTCTACTTCTGCTGGGTGGAAGACATTTTGTCCCTTTTGGGGACTGTTCTTCTTTTGATTACTGACATCTGGTGGGATATGATTTGGACACTAGGGTTCACCTGTCTTTTAAACCCTGAGCAATCACTAGATGGCAGCAAAGAAAAACAGAACCCACTGGTTCTTTACTGACACCTTCTAGATTAGTAGAATCTCTAATTGCTTAGTTCATTTATTTGTTTCATTTTTCATCATTCCTATTAAATTCAAGAAAAGAAATTAATTTCAAGGAGAGAATATAGAAATTGTTTTATGAGAACTGGAATTCATGTGCATGTTGTAATCCAAATTGTATTCCTTTCTATTGAAAAACTGACAATAATTATGCAGAAAAATGTAACATTTTCTCTTTGCTAACGCTGAATAAATTAAAACTGTAAAATATTATTTTGAATATTTTGTGTGCAACATAGTGCTTTCTGACTTGAAAAAAAACATCACCAGATAGTCTAGCCTGCATCAGAAAATGAGTCAATACCTTTCCCGTGATTCACTTTGTGAAGTTCCCAAGAAACACTTTGTCCAAGTAGAGTAAGAAGTTTCTTCTTTACTAAAGCCTCAACCAATGGGATATCTCAGTCTCTCTCACTGCTCACCGGATATCACAACAATTTGTCAACTTGTCTCTAGGAATAATTCCCGGATGTTCGCTGCCGTCAATCACAGCAAATGGCAATTTCTCGGTTTGGCCATCTAACAAATCTGTCACATGTTTTAATATGTCAGTTATACATGTCAATTATACATGTCAAGGTATAAACCCTTCTGTCTGACTTGAATCTCTGGATCTAAAGACTTCTGGGTATGATCAATGAGAGATAGCGGACAAACGCATGTCGGAGTAAACATGTATTAAAGTTGGAAGTGTTAAGCACATTAGCTGAAAATAGAGAGTGCTGGTGATGTGACCTTCTCTTTCAATGTCTCCTTTTTTCCAATCTTAAATTCAGCTCTTTTAAAATAAACTCCAGAGCAAAGGAAGGTTTCAAAGATCCATTTAAATATGATTACTATGAAATCCATCAATAATTCTCTAGAACTGGAGCTGCTTTGAAAAAAAAAAACCCTAGCGTGGGGATGTTTTCTTCTCATCTGATGGATATTGATATTCAATAACTTTACATTATATTCTACATTTGGTATAAATAACCAACAACTGATGAGATGCTTCATCTGACAGAGACTTTCCATTGTACCTATGGCCTCTTTCCATAGGATCTGCTGTGTTTGTCTATGCGAAATTAAACTTTAGTTCCCGTTGCTATGGTTTAGTCATTGACTTGCTTGTGATGAATGGAGGTAGGCAAATACTTAAGCAAATTCAAATTCCAAAAGAGAATTTGCCCTCACTCTTTCCTTAAATAAATAAAAAAAAAGAACTATATGGATAGACTTTAATAATGGATAGGGCTCTAATAATCGTCTGTAATAGAAGATCTGGATCTAGTTCCAAATTTCTGGATTTGATGATAATTTCTGGTTCCTAATTTACAACAGCAATAACATTTCTTTTCCACCAGCCGTAAACTCTGTGCAGTAGTTATGCTTTCTGGTCTGTATTAACTCACTGAAGTTTGAAACTTAGTTGCACAGATTACTTTGGGGAATGTATGCTTCATGGATGTTATAAATATGCTCCCAAAGAGTAAGAGTTGAGGCTCTTTTCATCAAATCTAAATGTATTTCTAGCTGGGAACATCCCTTTTCCACCTGCCACTACTGAGACCTGCTCGGTTTTTGTTTTTAAAGAGGGGAACAGGAGAGAAATTGAAAGAAAGTATGTTGAAAGCAAGGACAGAGAAAGGAGAAAGGGGGAAAAGAACAGGGAGAAAAGACAAAAAATCAGATTTAAAATTTAGGGATATAAACAGTAAAGGTAAATGGACAGAGGAAGTAAGATAAGGAGTAGATATAAATAAGAAAAATTAGAATGTCAGAAACAAGAACCAGTCCCGGAACCAGCAAAATCTGGGGGCTGGGCAGGGGACAGAATGTATCTGCCCTCAGTGTGGAAGGGATTGCAACTATCGAATTGGCCTTTTTAGCCACACTAGATGCTGTTTTAGGATATCTTTCCAGAGCATGATAGCATAGTCTGTTGAGACTGAAGGATGCCAATGCAATGTAGAAACAAGAACCAGGAGATCGAGAGACTGCTAGAATCTAAAGGCGGAAGAAATGTGGAAGAAATGCATAGGAACTTGTTTCAAGAAAACAGCTGAGCCAGGATGAAGGGGGAAAAATCCTCATCCATTGTCTTTCATGATTGTCTTTTCTCATAAAGAGTGCCTACTAATAGGAATCCATCAAGTCAAGAATCCAAAAAAAATATTAAGATCAAACTACGTAATAGTTAGCAAGGTCCTCATCTATTTGCTTCCATCTAAATCAGAACATTTTACATTTGGGATAGAACACATTCTAAAATGCAACTTTGACTCTCATTGCTATATTCATAATATTGTTTATTACAACATAAGAAAAACCCTTTATCCTTACTTTACCTGATGTTGATTCATCCAAGGATAAGAGGAAGAATTAAATGAACATTGCGATGAATGAAATAAAACTAATTTATCACTATAGTGGCTTCTTACAGACAACAAAGTTTAATGCCAATTTATTTAATGCTTTCAATATGTTAGACAATGCTTACATTTCTTAATATTGGGTAGGTCCATCTCTAACATCTATTTCCACAATAGTATAATTTATTTTTTGCACACTTTTACTTTCCTAGTTACATTTCTAATTTTCAACCAAACTCCATTTCTAATTTAAATAAACAATCTATTAATTTAACCTTCCTGCCTTCCAATCAAAATGGAAAGAAGCAATTTTAAAAGGATACTTTCTGGTGCCACCTCACAATACTTTTACTGCTGCTTTATCCTGTTTTGTGCAGTTGCTATTCTCCTATGAGGAAAAAAAAGCTAGTACTTCTCTTGCTAAGTCTGCCAAAAGTAGTCTCCGTAGTTGGTCTTTAGGTTCCTAATTTTCTCACTTCTTGGAAAGATGCTAATTATAATGACAGCTAACTCCTCTTGGAAAGTCTATAAAGGATCAGACATAAAGATTTTCTCTGTCATCTTAGAGGTGAGAAGGAAGCAAGTTCTAGCCCCTTGTGTCTGGCAGGGAATTATGTACTGTGTGTCTATAAAACAAAATGAAATGATTTTAAGGATGTTGAGAATTATTTGACCGAAAGGTGGGTTACACATTTTCAAAGAAATTTGAGGCATATTTCTATACCACTGTGAAGATTTAAAGAAAGGATTCAAAGGGGATCTTGATCAATTCCCTGCTTTGGATCAAATCTCTGCAGTCATTAAAAGCATCAAAATGAAGCAGGTGGCTCTGAATGACTTTGAAAAACTTCTAAGGTGCCTCTCAGATCTGCAGCACCGTTTCTAGCTTTGAAGAACCTTAAATGTTGCAGTTGTTCTTAATTGCAAGTACAAAGGTTCTATGAAAGAGGGGCAAATGACATCACAATGCATACTCTGTCCCTTTTGTGCATGCCACATGATGTCACTCAGGTGCAAAAGAGGTGAAACTTGTATCAGTTCCTTTTGTCATTTTAATGAAAGCTTCAGATCTTGCAGACACCTCTGAATGGGCGATCTGGTACTGACATTAGTTTTATCTTCTTTGCAAATGCTGCCCATCAGAGAGTTTGCAGAAGGGATGCTCTGCTGTTTGTGTCTATTTGCTAATTTTGTAGTAGTTTTGCTAGGAATGAGAATGAGATATTCTGCTGCTATTTAAAGCAACATTAGTTTACAGTTCTCTTCTGTGATCCTTTAGTTTTCCTAATTTAATATTCTTTTGTCTATAACCTTCCTTATCTTTGTCTTGCTTAGAGCGTAGTCTCTTTATCAAGTCAGTTTATTGTTCTTCAGGCCTTTTCAGTCCCTGTTCACAGCTCCTTTCACCCCCTTTCATTTTCCCCATCTTAAAAATAAATAAAGCTGTTTTCTTTTCCTGAGTTATCTATCTCTATTTCACAATGCTTGTGTGAAACTTCCTCAGTTTTGAATGTTTCTGAGATAGTGGGCTTTTTTTATTAGATTGCGATATATAATTCCAAATATTTGTTTATATCGCAGTCTACTGTGTAGGCAACACTAAGAGCACACATTTCTCAAATATTGGTTTCTCAAAAGATGTTGCACAAGTACATAACATGTTACTCCCAGAAGAAGCTAATCTTTCCAATGAGCCATTTTTCAGTTTAAGGGGGAGGGGTGTGTGTCAGCTAGTGAGTGTTTTGATCTCTAATTTGATCAAAATAGGACTTCTCCTGCATTGCTTTAACACAATGTTCCTATAAGGCTCTTTGCTGAAAAATGTAGTGGCTATTTACTACCTTTCCCTCATCCCTGCTCTCTCTGCTTTAAAAGAGGTACAGCAAGGCTATTCATAAAGATAATTATGGTGAAGCTGTCTGATTAAAACATTGCAAAGTTAATGGCCCATAAAGGGTCAACTATCCTGCTATTTTCTTCCCCTTTTCAGGGGAAAAAGGGCATCTATATATTTTTCTATCTTTCTCTGCTCTCATTTATGGTAAACACTTTTATCAAATCGTATCTGGAATTGGTTTGAATCAATTCTTTAAAGCTTTTGAATGTTGGAAGTTAAATTCAGATTGAACGTTGACACCTTTGACTTCTGATCCTGAATCTAAATCAAACCTGAGCTGATTCACCTACATTCAATCAGAATACTTTTACTTTTAGAAGCAGATTGGCATCATACGTACTTAGGCTATTCTATGCACCCTTCTGAGAGTCCTATAAGGCAAGAACGGAATGATTAAAAACAGAATTAGAGAAGTCAGAATAAAAGATTATTCATTGACTAGATAGGATGGGATACAGCAATCTGATTTTAAAATAAGCATTTCCAAGAACAAAGGAGCTTCCTTTTCAAACCCACACATTTAAAAATCTGGATGATTAATAATGGCTTTCATCCAATTAAAATCCAAATGACAGAGATAGACTGAGCTGAGTTGCCAAAGTTCAGTTCAGATCAAATGAATGGCATTAAAAATATCTCCAAAGTGCCCAGGTTCTGGAATCAATCCAGGAAAAACAAATTTGAGAGTTCCATCATATTAATTTGGAGCAATTGCTTGAATGAGATTGTATAAAAAAATGAGCTGATAGTGGCAGCAGCAACTGGCACAGAAAGTCAAAATTGACCAAAGCCTACCTTGTAATCTGCCAAACAATAAATGTAGCAAGAGTTGGTCCACATCCTATGGACCATCATTAAATCATGCTTAATATTAACTGAGTAATAAACAGAGATCAGATTTTATATTTTTGGCTGGATGAGAATTGTTGGAACTGTAATTCAGGGCAAAAAGCTAATCCACCACCAGATCTGAAGTGATCCAACTCTTATTGTTAGTTATAAGGAGTCCCAATCATCATGTAGATTCTTATGAAATGGATCCAGTCATGTCTGTAATTTATAGTGTTGATGATCAGGACTTCTCACAATTGATGTTGCAGGTATATGCTGAACTTATGAAAATGTTTCATGTTAGGATACATGCTCTGGTGCCACATTAGATAAACTGCTACTATTTCCAAAAGGGACTATTGGTCTAATTCTAGGATCTTTCCTCCTTGTTCTTGCTACTTGGCCATCTCTTCTCCTAAAGCATTAGAGGACAACCTTTTGATCGCTAAGCCCACACTGAAGTACTTTTGCACTATAGGGGTCAAATCCAATTCCTTTATTACAATCACAAATGACAAAGATCAGATAATAAAATTTTAAATGTAAATTACAAAACAAAATTGGAAATAGTTTGCGGGGCGGAGTCAGCTGACATTATGCCTTCACTACTGGATGGAAATAGGTGGCCACTGTCTTTGTTATATTTTGATTAGTGCCTGATAATAATAGTTAAATATAGGATTCATCTGTTTTGCCTGGAAATTGCTGGAGAATTGGTACTATATGGGACTTTCAGAGATATCTATAGGAATTGCAGTAAAAGAGGATATGCTCGATTGTTTCTGTTCCTCCAGAATTGTATGGACATAGTCTTTCATGTATAGGTGTTTTATTACATCTGCCAAACAGAAGGGCAGAAGGCAGTATATTATGTCTAGTTCAAAATAATTATTTCTTTAGGCTAAGAAGGTTAACATAATCAAATAATATGCAGATTTCCAGGTGTTCATGGTGATGGGGATTTTAAGGGTTGGGAGGGGGGGGGAGGGATTCGACGGGTAGGGGAGAGAACCCGTCGGGAGGGGGTGGGAGGGTTAGGGCGGTATTGGGAGTAGCCCGCCGGGTGGGGAGCCAGTCCTTGCGCGCGCTCGTGGCGGTTTAGTAATGGGTTCGGAGGTTATAGGGGGGGATTACGTTCCTTTTGGTGAGGGTGGTTCCATTTGCACGGTAAGTGGGAGGGGCAGATATGGCGGAAGGGGACCGCATCGTTTTGGGGCGCGCTCGATGTCTGCAGGCGATCGCGCGCCCCGATCCCCCTCCCTTCTCCCGTCCCCCGGATGGTCAAGACCCTCAGAGCCTGGGCCTTCGTCTGATGTTATGCAACGCACGGTCCGTGGCCAATAAGGCCCCCCTAATACATGATCAGATTCAGGGGGGTGCCGCGGATATTATAGGCGTTACGGAGACCTGGTTGGGCACTGAAGGGGGCGTGCCCCTGGTCGAGATGTGCCCACCGGGTTTCCGTGCATTCCATCAGCCGAGGGCCCAGGGTAGGGGTGGTGGGGTGGCGGTTGTTATTAAAGAGAGTCTAGAGCCGAGGAGACCACTGTACCTCAGATTGCCGGGTGTGAATCCTCTTGTGAGGTGGGGTCATAGGTGTCAGATGGGCTTGCTGGTCACGTACCTGGCTCCTTGCTGCGTGACAGCCGCCCTGCCCGAGCTCCTGGAGGTGCTGGCTGGGGTGGCAGTTGAGACCCCCAGACTTTTAGTCATGGGGGACTTTAACTTGCCATCTTCCGGCTTGTCATCGACGGCAGCTCGGGAGTTCATGGCTTCCATGACGGCCTTGGACCTGACCCAAGTAGTTGATGGCCCTACTCACATTGGGGGTGGCACTCTGGACCTGATTTTTGTCTCTGGTCAGTGGTTGAGAGATCTGGACTTAAAGGAAATAGTCATTGAACCTTTGTCATGGTCAGATCACTCTTCTTCGCCTGGACTTTCTGACCGCCATTCACCACCGCAGGGAGACGGAGCCGACACGCTGGTTCCGTCCCAGGCGCCTGATGGACCCGGATGGGTTCCGGACGGAGCTTGGGCCATTTCCTGAGGGTCTGGCTCACGGCTCGGTTGAGGAACTTGTTGCGGCCTGGGAACGGGCCGCGGCGGGGGCCTTAGACCGTGTCGTGCCTTTGCGGCCTCTGACCCGCGCAGGTCCCAACCGCCCTTGGTTCTCCGAGGAGCTGAGAGGATGAAGCCGGAGAAGACGCCTAGAGAGTTCCTGGAGGTCTAGCCGTTCGGAAGGTGATCGGACACTAGTGAAGTCCTATACTAGGACTTACCTAGTGGCATTGAGGGAAGCGAGGCGTAGCTACGCCCCCTCCCTCATTGCATCGGCAGATAACCGCCCAGCCGCCCTGTTTCGGGTGACCCGCTCCCTCCTACACCAGGGGGAGCGGGATGACCCGCTGCAGGGATGTGCTGAGGAGTTTAACGGTTATCTATACGATAAAATCGCTCAGCTTCGGGATGGTTTGGACCAAGATTGCGGTGATACGGGTGAGACGGCTGAGGGTGGTCTTGGTGACATTTTATGGGATGAGTTTGACCCTGTTGCTCCGAGGACATGGACAGGTTTTTGGGGAGGCTGAATGCCACCACATGTTTACTGGACCCGTGCCCCTCCTGGTTGGTGCTGGCCACGCAGGAGGTGACCCGAGGCTGGCTCCAGGCGATTACGAGCGCTTCTTTGGTGGAGGGTGTCTTCCGCCACCTTGAAAGAGGCGGTGGTGAGGCCCTCCTCAAGAAGCCTTCCTGGACCCGGCTGTTTTAGGTAATTATCGTCGGTCTCCAACCCGCTCATGGCGAAGGTTGTTGAGAGTATGGTGGCATATCAGTTTCTTACACCTGGATGAAACTGTCTATCTAGACCTGCTCCAGTCCGGTTTCCGCCCGGTTACAGCACGGAGACGGCTTTGGTCGCGTTGGTGGATGATCTCTGGAGGGCCAGGATAGGGGTTGTTCCTCTGCCCTGGTCCTATTAGACCTCTCAGCGGCTTTCGATACCATCGACCATGGTATCCTGCTGCGCGGTTGGAGGGATTGGGAGTGGAGGCACCGTTTATCGGTGGTTCTCTCCCATCTCTCCGACCGTCGCAGTCGGTGTTGACAGGGGGCAGAGGTCGGCCCCGAGGCCCCTCACTTGTGGGGTGCCGCAGGGATCGATCCTCTCGCCTTCTGTTCAACATCTACATGAAGCCGCTGGGTGAGATCATCAGTGGGTTCGTGTGAGGTACCAGCTGTACGCGGATGACACCCAGCTGTATTTTTCCACACCGGACCACCCCAACGAAGCTATCAAGTGCTGTCCCGGTGCCTGGAGGCCGACGGGTCTGGATGGGGAGAAACAGGCTCAAGCTCAATCCTCCAAGACAGAGTGGCTGTGGATGCCGCATCCCGCACAGTCAGCTAAATCCCGGCTGACCATCGGTGGCGAGTCATTGGCCCCGATGGAGAGGGTGCGCAACTTAGCGTCCTCCTGGATGAGCGGCTGTCTCTAGAAGATCATTTGACGGCCGTCTCCAGGAGAGCGTTCTACCAGGTTCGCCTGGTGCGCCAGTTGCGCCTTTCTGGACCGGGAGGCCCTTGCACGGTCACTCACGCCTTGTGACGTCTCGCCTGGATTACTGCAATGCTCTCTACATGGGGCTTCCCTTGAAGGGCATCCGGAGGCTGCAGTTAGTTCAGAATGCGGCTGCGCGGGTGATAGAGAGAGCCCCTCGTGGCTCCCGCCTAACACCCATCCTGCGCAGGCTGCACTGGCTACCTGTGGCCTTCCGGGTGCGCTTCAAGGTTTTGGTGGCCACCTTTAAAGCGCTCCATGGCATAGGGCCGGGTTATCTGGGACCGCCTACTGCGACCAGATACCTCTCACCGACCGTGCGCTCTCACAGAGGGACTCCTCAGGGTGCCGTCAGCTAGGCAGTGTCGGTTGGCGGCGCCCAGGAAGGGCCTTCTCTGTGGGGCTCCCACCTCTGGAGCGAACTCCCCAGGACTCCGTCAACTTCCTGACCTTCGAACCTTCCGTCGCGAGCTCAAGACACATTTATTCATCTGTGCAGGACTGGCTTAGATTTTTAAATTTAGAGGGGTTTTAAATTGATTTTAATATTTATATTTGATATTTATATTTCTATTTTTAATAATTCGGGCGCTAGAATAAGTTTTTTAAGGATTATTTTAATTTGTATATTGATATTGATGTTTTATATGCCTGTAAACCGCCCTGAGTCCTTTGGGAGATAGGGCGGTATATAAATTCGAATAATAAATAAATAAATAATAAATAAATAAATGAGCATTCTGTAGCACCATGTTAGGTAGTTAGTTGATTTGAAATTCTGCATCCTCCAATCTTTGATATATATTCATTTTGACTTGATCCTAGCCAGCAGAGATAAACTATTCTTTAGAAAGCCCAATATTGGCTAATTTATGTTCTACTGTCAAAGTTGATAGAGAAGCATAATCCTCTGTTAAGGTCAATGGTGCTAGGTCTATTGGGGAAAAAAAACCACAGAATTTTTGAACAATAACTCAAAACTGCCTTCCAAGCCCTATGTTTGATTTTGACCATCTGTATTTCAAGGTCAATAAAGTTGTATTAGATATCATTTTTGGTGTAGGAGGATCTCAAAAATTCAGTTTGTATGACTCTGTGAGGTTCTTCTTAACAAATAGGTGAGCCTGTGTTTCATATAAAGTTCTGGGCCAAGGTTTTGGCCTCAAAGAGTTTAAGGGCTTCATGGACAAACTCTCATTCTCTCACAGAAGAATCTTCTAATGGGCAATGAGGATCCAACTGCTGTTTCATTTATATGTTCATGGTGGCTTTCCAGGACCATGAGGTATGGAATATTTTCCCATTGTATTTGAAGGAGTACACTTGTTCTATGTGGGTTCCACACGGCATCCATGTTCCACATGGCATCCATGTATGTGACTTTTCCTTATGGGCACAAACCATTATTTTGTACTTCTGAAGGTTAGCGTTTAGTTTATGGGCAAAAACGCATGTATAATAGCATTCAGCAATCTTCTGACAAGAATCTGAGAATTAGAGATGACAGGAGAATCATCAGCATATAGAATGAGGGTAACATCAATAATCTTCAATATGCTGATGATACAACTCTCCTCTCAGAAACCAAAGAAGACCTGGAACATTTGATTAACAAAACCAAAGAAGAAAGTGAGAGTTTTGGTCATTTCCTGAACATTAAGAAGACCAAGCTCATGACCACTGAAAGGAAGGTAAACATCAAAATATGGTGGTGAAGAGATAGAATGTGTGGAAAAATTAAGTTTCCTAGGATTGCAGATAACTTAAAGCGATGAATGGAGTACAGAAATAAAATGTTGGATTGCACTGGGTGATACAGCAATGATGAACATGAGCTGAATATGCAAAAGCATGGACATTAGCCTGGCAGCCAAATGTAGGTTAGTTTGCTCTATTGTGTTCCTGCTGCTACCTATGTCTGGGAAAGGAAGAAAATCAACTAGTTTGAGCTGTGGTGCTAGAGAAACCTTCTGTATATTCCTTGGACAGCAAAGGTGACTAACAAGCAAGTGCTGGAACACATAAAACCAGACATGTCACTAGAAGGCAAAATCACCAAACTGTGTGTCACTTACTTTGGTTATGTCATGTGGGGAATTCACTGGAGAAAGCAATTATGCTTGGAAGAGTTAGTGATAAAAGGAAACCATCCAAGTGTCCATGGTGGCTGGATGCTATCGAAGCTGACAACAGCCATAGTATTGAAAAACTCAATGAAATAGTGCAAGGTTGGAAGATTGAGAGACCTGGCCCATAGAATTGCCAAGAGTTGGATTTGACTGAACAGATAACTACTTCTCCTTCTCCTTCTCCTTCTCCTTCTCCTTCTCCTTCTCCTTCTCCTTCTCCTTCTCCTTCTCCTTCTCCTTGTCCTTGTCCTTGTCCTCCTCCTCCTCCTCCTCCTTCTCCTCCTCCTCCTCCTCCTCCTCCTCCTCCTCCTCCTCCTTCTCCTCCTCCTCCTCCTCCTCCTCCTCCTTCTTCTTCATCATCATCATCATGTAGAATGGGCAACAGGGAATCTAATTTTCTCACTGTATCCTTGATATGAAAGTTGGATAGTATGGGTATTAAAATACATCCGTCTCTGACACTTTTTAAAGGGTGTATTGCATGATTCTTGTAAGCTACATGAAGTGAGATTTTGGTATATAGCTTCTGAATTAGAAATAACAGTCATCTGTTTATGTTGGTACTTCAAAGTTTTCCCATAACAGGGTTTGATATATTGAATAAAACATTGAAGAAGCCAAGAAAAGAAGTCAAGAAATGCCCCCTATAAAGTAGAAGTATATTTATAAATAAATGTATTTCTCCATTATATGGTGCAGCACAAATACTTGATATACTATACGGTATGTTATATGAAATTCAGCTTGTTCCAGTCTAGCCAGACCTGTAATTTCTGATTCTAATGCCTAGCCCAGAGTTTGCCTATAACGCTCAATAGGCTAACGGGTATACAGATAATTCTTGATTAATGACCGCTTATTAAATAACCATTCAAAATTATGACAATGCTCAATAAATGGTACTTATGAAAGATCCTTGAAATTTTGGCTGCCCCAGTGGTCATAGGACAGGATCTGGGCCCGTGGTGACTGGCTTGAACTTGCAAGAGTTGCAGCATCCCTCAGTCATATGATTGCCATTTGTGACTTTCCTTGCCAGCTTCCCACAAGCGAAGTCAATAGGAAAACTGGCAGACAAGGTCACAGGTTGTTCTGGTAACTCTATTACATCCCAAAGCAGTCACTTAACCCCATCCCAGCATCCTTGCTCTACATTGGACCAGCCCCTACACAACTTGGCATGACCTTTCTCACCTGGCAGCTGCTAACCCAAATTCCAGCATGCTTGTACTTGTGCATCCCCCATTCCCTCCACACCAGCAGCAGCCTTTTACCTGCTGGACTGCTTGTGAATTGCCTGGGATTTGCAACTTCTGGCCGGCTTCTCCGCTGACTTTGATCAAAGCCAGCAAAACATTTCAAGGAAGTCCTTGGTCAACAACCCATGAATTCACTTAACAACAGTAAGAGGGACTGTGAGATTGCTATCACTAAGCAATGTACCCATGTGAATTCATGCTTTATGACTGCACTGCTTAGCAGTAGAATATCTGGTCCCAATTACCAAAATTAACTGAGAACTACCTGTATAATTGGTCAGGTCTCTTTCTGCACCTTTCTTTTAAATGGGGACCAGTAATACATTTCTCCAGCCCTTGGACATATCACCTGTTTAGTCAATAGAAATTAACAGAGAAGCAAGGAGAGTTTGTCTGTTTTAGAGAAATTACATGTAGCTCATATCAAAACAAAGCACTCTTTCACCCACAATTCATTGAAGAAAGTCTAGGATGAAGAGAAAGGTCTAGAACAGGCATCTAAAGGATACGGTATATTTTAAATTTTATGTAGGTCATGCCCCCCCCTCCAGTTTACTGCACCCCCCAAAGAAAGCAACTCTGATATTCCTTTCTGATGATTTGGCTTCTGAGCTTGGATGTCTGTTAGCTGGGAGAAAATAACAACAAAACAAAACAAAACAAGTCTGTTCATACTTCTTAATTGCATAACATTACAGTAAGAGTAGAGTAGAGTAGAGTAGAGTAGAGTAGAGTAGAGTAGAGTAGAGTAGAGTAGAGTAGAATGGAATTTTTTATTGTCCAAGTGTGATTGTACACACAAGGAATTTTCCAAGTGCAATACTTGTATGGAAGGATAGATTGGAATAATTTGAGCTCAAAAAATTATGGATATCTCTAGAAGCTTGTGAATAATAAAAATGGGAGTGGATTGGCAGCAAGTAGAACAGTTTCACCAAGATCTATCTATGTACCAAGATATCCCTTCTGCAGCCCCTTTTGTGCACGAGTTGTAGCTTCCAAATCCACACAAGAATAGTCTCACATAGAGTACATTATGCTAATCTAAATGTGATTTTGTAACATTACCTCTAGAGCTACATCTAGGATGTCCATGTCTAGGAAGGGATACATCACTGGTAATACCGATGCCTGCTCATGCGAGTCAATTGGGTCTTCAATGACAGTAATGACTCTAGTAATACCTGTTCTGTCACCTCATTTAAAGCAAGCAAATGGCCCAGTTCAGATAAGGAGAAACCATCCATCAAAAGTATCCCGCTTTCCCAGTTCATCTCTATTTATTAGGCTTCATCATTCCATCATTACCTGATCCAGGTAATTACCTCCTCTATGATAGGTATTATATCACAGTGTTTTCTGATGCTTTATAGCATCGTTGCCAGCATATGAAGTACAACAGAAAAATGCAATTCTATGAAAGTGTCTCTATAAATAGGAATGGAGCCAGTGGAACTCAGTGCCTCTCACTCAGGGAAGTAAATCAAATACAGTACTATGATTAAGAGAATTGAAAGTGGTTGAGAAGTCAAACAGGATTTACAGAGTCATGCTCTCTATTCTTTCCTCCCTAAGACTAAGGGATAATTGGCATCCTGTTTGAATATCTGAAGCTGTACTGTCACTATGCTTTAAAGAACCTCAAATCAACCATGGTTCAATGGTAGTTACTGGTAGTAAGATCATCTAGATCTGGCTGGATACCCATCAGGTAGCAAACATTCTGCTTCCTTTACAAAAATTGTCATTTTGATCTTTGGTTCCAAGACATGTTCCAGTCCTTTTAAACTTTCCTTGACTGTCATGAAGAAAAGAAATAATTGAACACTCATGGATTTTAAAATGATTCACCCACACCTCACTCCCTCATTTTTACTATTTTGTAAATATTCTTTGTTCATTTTTGAAAAAAAGAAGAATTAAGAAAATCTATTTTAGATTGTTTTCTTAATCTCTTTTCACTGGACTCTTGGTATTCCGCTTCCTTATTATACAGTATTCACCATCTCTTATGCTCTGCTTTTATTAGTTTGTATAGTTAAATCCCAATGATAACAGTTAATTTACAGCGTACGCATAGGGAATTTTAACATGTTTGAAACTTGCTTGTGCCATGGCAGTGAATGACATAATAGTGATGCACACTGCATTGCAGGCAAAAAAATACTGGAGAACAGAAAATATATGATTATTTCATTTTTCTGTTTACCACAATGCAATAACCTCCAATTTTTAGAATAAAGTAAAATTGTACTTCAAGGCCCGATTTGTAAGAAAGTATTAAGCTGATTTCCTTCCCTCTTTTGTTTTACAAGCTGCATTTATGGATACATTTTATTATTGTAATATATATTTACCATCAAAATATAGATTGTTATGAAAGTAACATTCTTGAGAGGCACTCTGTTCTTCAGCACTTTCTTTTCCTCTCCTTCCTTGTTTTTCTTGAAACAGGTTCTATTTTCTAACACTGAGAGTATCATTATCCATACAGATAGTCTATATCATTGTGTACAGATGTTAGCAATACTGGCAATCAAGAAGCAAAGAGATGTTGTGCTGGTAGGAAAACAGAAAACACTCAAAGTGTTCCATATTGTACAAAAACACCTTGCCCGTATTGCGCTCACAAAGGAGCTTGATAATAACATGATTGAATTAGCTGTTTACATCTGCATACATATCCTGTATTTATCTAAGGATATATTTTAGCAGAGCAAAGTGAGGCACAACATTCTGCAGTTGCATATGTATAGTAGGACTGGCAACAAATTTCCATCTGAAATCTAGCAATAGCACAACCACTTCATAGTGCATTACAGCCTTCTCTAAGCAGTTTACAGAGTCAGTATATTGCAGTGGTGAAATCCATTTTTTTTTTACTATCGGTTCTGTGGGTGTGGCTTGGTGGGCATGGTGGCTTGATGGAGGTGGCTTGGTGGGCATGGCAGGGGAAGGATACTGCAAAATCCCCATTCCCTCCCAACTCTGGGGCCAGGCAGAGGTGGTATTTCCTGGTTCTCCAAACTACTCAAAATTTCCGCTACCAGTTCTCCAGAACCTGACAGAACCTGCTGGATTTCATCCCGGTATATTGCCTCCAACAATCTGGCTCCTCATTTTACCAACCTCAGAAGGCTGGAAGGCTGATTCAACCTTGAGCCGGTGAGAATCGAACTGCCAAACTGTAGGAGCCAGCAGTCAGCAGAAGTAGCCTGCAATACTGCATTCTACCCACTGCACCACTATGGCTCTTCTACAAGTGATAAAAATGATTTCTCAGAATTCATGTAGTTTCTATCAGGATGGCAAATTTTGCAGGTACCAAGATCATCTTTTATTTACACAAGAAAGCCTATGATGCTTTTTATTTTTGATCTGAATTAGCATATTGATATGAAATGTGTTCCAGCAATTATGCAATAATGGTTGTATACAATGAAACTATAGTATTCTGAAGCACACATATGAGAAAATATTCATTCATTCATTCATTCTTTTGTTAAGTTACAGGGCATGGGAGATCACTCCAGTCAACTAACTCTGACGTAAAATTAATTCAAAAATCAAAACCAATATATTTAAAAAGCAATTAAAATAATTACATGCTGGAGGAATAGTCATAGCAGTCCTCTACCAGAGGCCTGATGAAATAGTCAAGTCTTTACAACTTTCTGAAGGGTGGGAGGGTGGAAGCCATCTGAATGTTTGAGCCTATTTCAGAGGAAGAGATCAGCAACAAAAAAGGCATACTTCCATTGGAGATGATAGATGGTATCATTGAGAGAAGGTCCCATGTGAGAGAAAGCCTTTTAAAGGTGATAGCCAGTACCATGTATTGTGCCCAAAGCCAACTGGCAACCAATGTGGTTCTCAATATAAAAATGTTAGGTGAGCCTATTGTGTGCCCATAATTATTTGAGCCATCACCTTCTAAGCCTGCAACAGTTTTTTACTCCCTCTTTACTGTTCCACATGGCATTTCAATTGATAATCTATTAAAGTGTGGTTTGGATGGTATTACAGAAAGTTATGTCCACAACTGGTTGGTTAATTACATTTAAAGAGTGAGCATTAGTGGCTTTACATCAACTTGGAGAGCAGTAACAAGTTCCTCAGGAATCAGTCTTGGGGGTCAGCATTCTGCAACAATTTATTAAAGAACAAGGTAAACGGGTTGACAGGTTGCTTACCCAATTTGCAGATGGCACAAAACTGAAAGATATAATAATATCTTAAGTTTTTTAAATGGTATTTTAACTTGTATATTTGTATTGCTGGTTTTATCTTGCCTGTACACCACCCTGAGTCCTTCGGGAGAAGGGCGGTATAAAAATCAAATAAAATAAATAAATAAATTATTATTATTATTATTATTATTATTATTATTAATAATAATAATAATAATAATAATAATAATAATAATAATAATAATAATAATAATAATAATAATAATATTTTAATTTGTATACCGCCCTTCTCTCAAAGGACTCAGGGCGGTGAACAGGCAAGTAAAATACAAACAAAAACATACACAATATTAAAACAACCCTTAAGAAACTTATTCAATTAGCCAGGAAATTTAAAATAACATTACACCCCATAAAATTACAGAAATTTAAAACCCATCAAAATTCAATTAAAATTTAAAATTTAAAGATCAGGCCAGTCCAGCCATACGAAATAAATAGGTTTTAAGTTCGCGGCGAAAGGTCCTAAGGTCAGGTAGTTGTCGAAGCCCAAGGGGAAGCTCGTTCCACAGGGTAGGAACCCCCACAGAGAAGGCCCTCCCCCTGAAGGCTGCCAGTCGACACTGTTTGGCTGACGGCACCCTGGGGAGTCCCTCTCTGTGGGAACGCACCGGACGCTGGGAGATGTTGATCTGATCAACATCTCAGGTGACAAAATGATACTGCAGTCTGATATGGACAGTTTAGAACAGAATTTATTTTATTTTTATTAAATAAACTTAAATGGTCACCCATCTACAAGAGGAATTCTGGCCAGAAAACAGAAAAATACCTAATCTAGATCAATAATCTCTCCCTCTCCCTCTCCCTCCCTCCCTCTCTCTCTCTCTCTCTCTGTGTGTGTGTGTGTGTGTGTGTGTGTGTGTAAATCTGATTACAAACATACCACCGACACAAAACCAGGCTTTCATTAACTTCAGGCCTCCAGAAGGGCAGATTATATATATCTCAAGGGCAAGCTGTTCCTTAAGTGTGACAAAAATTATGTCCTTCAACAGAGATAATTACATTTAAAAACATACAGCACACATACAGGATGGGGGAATCTATGGTTTGGTAACACTACACCAGAGAAGGGCTTGGATATAGAATCTGGCATCAGACAGAAGTGAGAGATGAGGATGAGTGATCAGGATGAGACAGTTGCTAGATGGGCTAATGAAGTTCTGGACTGCATTAGAAAAGGCATTATATCAAAGACAATAAGCCTAAAAAGACATGTTTGAGCTAGTTTGACATGATTAAAGGCATCAGGCTAAAAAATAAACGATCATCTATTTCTGCCTTAGGCATGAAGCAATCTGGTGACTATGGGCTAGTTAGTGGTCTCCCTCCCTCTCCCTCTCCGTCTCTCCCCCCCTCTCTCCTTCCCTCCCTCTCTCTGTCTGTCATAGGAAGAAGGAAATGGCCAACCACTTCTGAAAATGTTGCCTAAAAAATTAGGGGCTTATCCAGGAAGTTTTCCAAGATTGAAGGAAGTGACTACACAGGACAGGTTCATATTTCATTATTTCCCTCTTCTCTCAAAATAAATTTACAATTTGGTGACAGTTCTTTCAAGAACTGGGGGCTTAATCAAAGATTTTCAGGTACTGCATGCAGTGCTAAGAATATCAGTTTCTGCACCTCTGAAAATAAAGCAACAAATGTAATATACATTTAAAAATAAGAAGAAGATACATTGTTCTTGGGGTTTTTTTAATGGTATTTATTCTGTAGGTAAAATCTGAAACCATCTTTGGGCTTCTCTACAAAAATAAAGATGGACTTTCTAGATGATGAGGATGATATGATAAAGAGGAGTTGGAGGATATTGAATGATCTCAGCAAAAGTATTTAATCAGAACATTGCTGTTCTCTTCTCTTGAACTTGCTTGTCATGTCTAACTTTTCCTGTGAGCCTGGGAATGGAATAGAAAGAATGGCAGCATTTATATTATTTAACCATGGCTAACTCAGTTAATAAAATGATCTAGATTTACTTGACATGTCTAAATTGTCTTGACTGGTTTGTGTTTCACAGTGTTACATGAACAGAGGTAGTCCAAATTATCAATCTTCTTCTTGTGCCATATCTGTCATCGAACATTGGCGATCATGTTGGCGATCCTATTTTTAATTAACAAAATTATCTATAATAATCAATATTATCCATTAAAAATTAAACTGGGGTTTATCTTATTTTGGAGAGAAACGGCATTGCCTTTAATAATAAGCAATGAGTTGCTATTACAAAAAGTTCATAGTTTCATCTGTACCTTTTTTCAGTCTGTGGCCGATAATTTTTCCTGGTAAATTTCAACTTGGTATGTATAGTTACATGAAACAATGTTCAAGGACTTGGCATTCTGAAAATAATGCGCAAGTATTGTCTTGAATATGTAGAAATAATTCTATTTTTCAATATCAAGAACATTGGTGTGGTATAGCACTTATAGCCTTAGACTGGGAGCAAGGAAACTTCAAGGAGACGCAGGTTCTTTTCCACTTTCAGCTATGGAAATTTCACTGGGTGAAATTGGGTCACTTGGTTTTTCTCAGTTTCTCTCACCTGGGGCAGGAAGCAGCGAACGAAGCGCTAGAAAATGCAGGATATGGTTCTAGAAAAGGAAGCAAATGAGTAAACTTCTGAGAGAGAGATGGGCAGTTCCAAAATATAAGTAAATAAATAAATAAGCAAGTCAAACTCTCTCCTGGCAGGGCAGGAAGAAAACAGCAACAATGAGTGAGAACCAGGTATCTTTTCTTTAGTTGGCTGATTGACTATTAGCAATCAACATCTGTCTATCTAAATCCTAGACTTTTGTCAGGAAGGTGAGCTTTCGTCTCATAGCAGTTCTTGTTCCTCTCTCACTCCCCCACTCCCGGCATGATGAGAGCACTACTCCAGTGTGGATGATTAAAATTTTTGCTGAGTTAATGTATTAATTCCATTTCAAGCCCAGTGTATCTCTCCGCAGCTCCCTCCCGTGGATATTAACAGATTATAGATTGCTGTAATTATTTTTCCAGAAGAGCTGTGAGTTGAAACATTCTTCCCTTAGTGAACGGTGGATGCCTGAGGAGACTACAGAAAATCTCTGCCAAGGAGGTGGTGAAATGGCCTGGTGAGCGAAGAAAGGAAGCAGAAAAATTGATGCAGCAAGACCACATTCTGTAAATGCTTACAGGCTTAGATTTAACTGCATTTTTTTTAAAAAAAATTGTGCTCGCTCAGAGATAAGAATATTGCAAAAGCCAGAAAAGGTTTCTTCTTTTAAGGGAGTTGATGCAACCGTAAGATAATAAGAAGGTGGAAAATTAATTTTTTCCATGCAAATCAGTAACAGCAGATTTGCATTGATAATATGATTTAGAAAGTTGATTTGCCTGTGTGAAGAAATTCAAAAATCAATTCAGTTTGATTTGGACAACAGAAGTGTTGAATCAAATCAAGTGGATTTGGCATTCTCAATTCAGAAAGAGGTTTTTCTTTGAGTGTGCTTTAGCATCCAAATTTTCAAAATTAGTTTTAGAAGTATTTAGTCCCATCTGATTATTTAAACTCTCCTTCTTATTAAGAAATTCAGTCAAATCTGGATATACAGTCAAGTCAGCTTCAAAATGGATTTTCAAATCAAGTATTAATACAGCCCTATAATTCATAATATGAAATACTGCTTATTTTTTTTTTCAATAGAGCTCTTATATAGAAAAACAAAAATATATTAGATGAAATCCTTATTTGCAAAGTATGCTGCAGTACACCTGGGATTTACCTATGCAGACGTATGCGCAGCTTAGATTATTGAATTATAATGTTTTAAGTGCTAGAACTGAGGCCTCTCCTCTGTTTGTTACAGTTTAGAACAGGGGTCTCCAACCTTGGTCCCTTTAAGGCTTGTGGTCTTCAACTCCCAGAGTCCCTCAGCCAGCTTTGCTGGCTGAGGGACTCTGGGAGTTGAAGTCCACAAGCCTTAAAGGGACCAACATCGGAGACTCCTGGTTTAGAAAGGTGCTTAAAAGGTATGGGTTTATTAAGACATTTTCAAATTTAATGTCGTATATGCTGTTGACCATAACATTTCCATAGATGTCATATACAACGTAGCTAATACATTTAAGTGATCATATGTTATAAATTGCCCAGAACTCTGGTGGATAAAATAAATATAATCAATAAAGCAGGTCTTACTCCTAGGAAATTATTCATATAAGTTTTGGTAAGGGAAGTGAAAGTTCTAATCAGAAGTTATCTTATATGAGGAAATACTTCATATCAAGATTTTTGTATATACAGGCATGCCTTCAAATCACTGTGACTACTAGTAACTGCTTGGGCAAGTCCCAGTAGTTTTCTTCGCAATGTTTTCAGAAGGGGTGTGCTATTGCCTTTTTCCTAGGGTTAAGAGAGAGAGAGTAACTGGCCCAGTGGTGAAATCCTCTGCAGTTTGCCACCGGTTCACTGCCCAAACACGCACTGCCCAAACATGCTGCGCTTGGTGCGTGCCAAACACACGCTGCGCCATGTGCATGCTCAGTGCATGCCAAACACACACTGTGTGCACATGTGGAGTGAGCACCAAACACATGCTGTGCATGTACGCATGCACAGTGTGCATCAAACATGGCTTCATGTGGAAAAAGGAGGTTTAAGAAGGTAAGTAGAACCGCGAGGGGGGGGGAAACAGCTGTGCCACACGATTTATATTCGCTAGAAAGCAGGATTTCCTGCTTTCTAGCGAATATAAATCATGCGGCACAGTTGATCATCAGAAATACCGGTTCAGACAAACTGGTAGCATTATTTTACTACCTGTTTGCCCGAACCCATATGAACCAGTAGCATTTCACCCCTGGGCTGACTCCAAATAACCCAATTTGCTTCTAGGATCAGTGGCAGAGCTAACATATGGTACATTAAGATAAACTGCCTTGATGCTTCAGTTGAAGCTGAAGTGAGAGCCCAATTTTTTTATGTGGTTGGCCCTTTTTGTTTCTAAGATTAGAGTGGATTTATTTTCACAAAGCAAAGTTGTGCCACTTCTCATAGCACTATCATCCTTCACTCTGTTTAATAGTTTTTGTTACTGTTCTGCATATATCTAACATAACAGCTTTTCAGATGTATGATTTATAAAAGAACATCCTTGAAGGCAGCTTAAAAAATAAATTGTTAAAGGAACTATAGTAAAATGAAGATGAAATTGAATGCAGCACTTTTGAAATGAGATACTTTTCATCTTGAAAAAAGACATTAAGAAAAACCAGTTAACATCTGATCTCCAGTGCAGTCAGAAATAATATATACCTGGTTAGCTAGATTTGGAAGGAGTTTGCCTTTGGTTCTTTACTTCATATTAATGAATAAATGAAGATGCTCTTATTTTTTTTTCTTTCCCTTTTTGGTAAGCTATACTATTTTTATTCCAGAGTTGTATTTTATTTATAAGGGTCTGCACTTAAAAAAAAAGTATAAACTACAAAGTAAAACATCTAATTAATTTTCTGTAATCACAATAAACCTACTTTATAACTGCTTAGCAGAAAAACCAAAAAGTCATTCCCTCTCTCTGTCTCTCTTTCTCTTTCTCTCTGTCTCTGTCTCTGTCTCTGTCCCTCTCTCTCTCTCTCTGTGTGTGTGTGTGTGTGTGTATGTGTGTGTGTGTGTAGCGTGTGCACACATGAATGATGAACAGACACCTAAAAGGATAGAGAAAAGGTAGTAGAAAACAGTTCCATTCTTTCTCTCTGACATATTATAAAGTGAAGGGGCCATTGAGCATTTTGCTCAGGAGCCATTGGGTATAACTTATTTGCCTATTTTGCTGGAGTGGTAGTGGAAGGAGTTGTATTTGCTCCGTTTCACTTGATGAGAAATAGATTTCTCATTATAACCTTCAAACTCATGAAAGAGTTTGAAGGTTATAATGCTAGTGCCAAGATATGGAAGAATAGGGAGAAGCCCCTGATTCCTCAGCTAGCTCTCAAAGCAACAACAACAACAACAACAACAACGAAAAACCCTTCAAAGAATCATAATAATGGAATGACCAATAATTTTGCTGCTTTCAACATGATAAGACAGAGAACAATAAATAAATTAAATGTGCCACTTGAAGAAACCATACAGTAACCCTCTTTGGAAAGAATCTTCAAATTTTATCTGATCAAAACAGAAGTAAATAAATAATTGCAGAAGAATCACTATTTGAAATCCTGTTTTCTGCTAATATTATACACTGTGGTTGTTTACACTTTGCCATGTGCTGAATGCATTTATGATTGCCGGTTCAGCACTGGGTTTGGGCAAAGAATGATTTTAGTAAAAGAGCCACTTTAAATTGCAGGGCACTGATATAAAACTTTAGGGTTTAATCTGATTGCATTTGGAGGTTATTTTTCTTGGGCATGTGTGTACCTGTTAATTAAAAAGCTTAATCCTCCAATCTTTCATTGACTGTGAATTAGGAGAAAGAGGTAGGGAAAAAGATCTGCTAGTCATGGTATATGAGTATGTGAATTCTATAATCACAGAGAAGATAGTTGTGATAGTAGTTTAATGAAAGCTAAGTGAATTAAAAGAAAAATAATCAAGATAATAAATGTTGTTAAAATAAGTCCTGCAAATGGAATTACTGGGCTCAGGAAATGGAAATGGAAAAATTAAGAGTGATATCTTGGATAAGGGAGCATAAGGTTAGGTTTAGGATTGTATGTTTGCAGTGGTGCGGTGGCCTAGAGGTGAAGATGTTCGCCTCCCACTCAAAAAGTTGAGACTTCAATACTAAGCAGTGAGAGATGTTGTTCTATCAGGGTGCAAAGAGAAAAATATCTGGTGTGAATTCTGCATAGGCATTAGGAAGGTCATCCTGCCAGTAAATGCTCAGCTTCAATCAATTGCCCTACCCCACCTTGAAGCAGTAGAAGACAGGGTTGTAAAAAGCGGGGAAAAGGTATTTCTATGTTTGTGATTTATGGGTTAAACCCACTCCTAATATAACACTGCCTATGACAAGAAGGAATTGGGTATTACATCCAAAAAAACCCCCATGCGTGTGGTTTTCTTTCCTAAAAGTATTATGCTAATTGACTTTCAAGGTAGAAAGCCATTTTGCGTAAAGGTTTCCTGAGACTTTATCACTTGGGAATGAATGACGGACCAGATACATTTATAAATTCTCAACTACATATTAATCGCAGTAAAAAAAAATCCACTAAGATGCTAGGTTTCTATAAACAACGTCTATGTTCATGTAAAGAAAGAGAGAGAAATCACATTTGCAGAAGAGTGGAATGATGTCAATTTGGTTCAAAAGTTGCGAATTTCCTAAGACTCAGTACTGAATTCTAGATGTATATTTGGTTAATCAACCTTTTCTTAATACAAACTCCAGGTCCAAATTGCAAACAATGAGAGCAATGAGGGCCTAAGTCTTCATAGTGATATCCAGAAAGAACCAAAGGAAGATCTCTTCAGTGACAGTATTATTATAATCTATATATAGGACTGAAATCTGTGGACATCTGTGGCAGATGTTGCTTAGGAAAAGTTGTAACAGCTATGCAATTTATGCCCCGGCAATTAGGCAGAAATGTAGCATTTCACAAAACCTGCCTGAAAAAACAGTCTCTGGAAGAAAACAATTCACCCATTAAAACATTTCCTGAATGTACAGAAATCCTGTAATTGAATTGTAACTGGGAATATAGGTAGCTGTGGAAAGCTCACCTCCTAAAGATAGAAGAGAACATGGTCTTCACCATTTGACTAAGGACATGAGTTCAGTATGGTTCTCTCTCATCAACTATACAAAACGAACAATTGTTCAGGCAGCAGACATTCCTGTAATGTCACAGTCTAGCCTCCCACTTCCAAAAAATATATTCAGTGACAATGCACCATTCTCTGAGTGCCACTTCTGAAATGTGATGATAACAAAACTGATCAGTGTTTAGGTTGTTGTGGTTATTTCAAATGACTGCAATAGCAAAGAGAAAAGATTGGAAATTTGCTATTGATGCTAACTATAAAGAGGTTGCTGTTGTTTTCATCTTAGCTTATACAGACATTTACCAAACAACATCCTAAATAGGACTCTAATCTTTTCCTGCAAATAGCACTTGCATGATTTCATGCTGAAATTGTTCACAACATTCCTTGCCTTTGAAGGAGATCAACATTTAGTTTTGCAGCAAAGTCTGAAGCCAAAAAAATACAGTGAAAAATAAATATATTAAAATAAATTTAAATTGGGTTCAAAGGAGGAGATTACAGGTTAGTATCTGACTTTTATAAGAGAAAATCCAATCAGTTCTTTCCTAATTTCAATAACAGTATATGATGATATGCTGAAAATTACTTCTTTTCATCATGGTATGATTCTGAAATTGAAGTATATTTCCTGGATTTGACTTTATTCTTATAATAACAGCAGGTCTCATTAAAGGTAGAAGCAAAATTTCTTATTCTGTCAGTGGATATTGTTGAGATCATTTTAGGAATTTTAGGAATAATTACGAAAGTGCCATATTCTGTAATAATGTTTGTTTAGGCACAATGAGATTTTCTCCCCTGTGTGTGTGATTGTGTGTGTGTAATTTGGTGTCTAAGTTAATATAGTTTCATGTGCTTGTCATGCTAATAGATAAGATACTAAAAACATGCTCCTGATTTTTTTTTAAAAAAAGGTTACAATCTTTTGGATCATTAGCCACATTTGGACTTTTGAAAGCATTTAAAGAATATTCTCCCCCAATGGCATCTGATCTATCTTACTGTTGTTGTTTGTTTGTTGAGTTTGCTAATAGGAAGTCCAGTGTGGTTTCTTTCTTTTTTTTTAAAAGAAATAAAGATCATAACATAATGGCTGGCTGGGAAAATCCTGACATCCACATGTCTTAAAGTTGCCAAGAAAAGCTGATCTAAATAATTCAATATGGAAAGTGAGAAGAAAGTGATGGTAATGAACAAGTTATGTGTCATCCATTTTAGAATGATGCTGAATGCAAATGGATTCAGAGATCCAGAAAAAAAAAAACCCTCAGCAAATCAGTGTATTTTGACAAAACCTGTCTGAAATTAGGCTGAGAGGAGTTTACACATTGCTAGTTGTAGTTGTTGTTTAAATTAAACCACAGGATCAGACAAACTATTCTTTGGGAAGATAAGAAGAAATTATTCCTTAAAAGACTGAATTGTTAGAGAAGCTAGTTGTAGGATTAATGTGGTTGCAGAACCACAAAACCGCTTACAAAGCACACAGTAGATATTCAGTTTCATGAAGTGTGCTACCAAAGAGAGATTTAAATAAAAAAAACATGCTAGGAAATGATAGCACAAAAGAATGATTTGTTCAGATGGGAAACTATAGAAATTGAATGAATGAATGAATGAATGAATGCCCCAGAAAGTCAAAGTTATTTCCAGATGATTTCAGTGGCTGATGAAGAGCAGCTCCTGCCAAGTTTCCAAAAACCTTTTCTTAGAATTTTGTCTAGGGTTAATTTCTATATGTTCTCAATATGGAGTGTGCTATGCAGGAAACTTCTATTAATGGTGAAGAAGCCAAAGGTGATATCATTCTTGAACAGATAAATATGTTAAATATGATAAGTAGACATAGTAGAGTTCGACATGACCTGAGTTTAACTCATAGCATCATCTATTACAATGTCCTTCCTGTCGAAGACTACTTCAGCTTCAATTGCAACAATACACAAGCACACAATAGATTTAAACTTAATGTTAACCGCTCCAATCTTGATTGCAGAAAATATGACTTCAGTAACAGAGTTGTTCATGCCTAGAATAAACTACCTGACTCTGTGGTCTCTTCCCAAAATCCCAAAAGCTTCAACCAAAAACTGTCAACTATTGACCTCACCCCATTCCTAAGGGGTGTGCATAAGAGCACAAGCGTGCCTACCGTTCCTGTCCTATTGTTTCCTTTCTTATATCCAATTAATATAGTTATTACATTCTCGTACTTATATATATGCTTATATACTTTATAATTATTTCATGCTTATGCTTATAAATACTGTGTGACAAAATAAATAAATAAATAAATAAATAAATAAATAAATAAATAAATAAAGGTATCCATTAAAAAAAAAAGAGCAGTGATGTGCATCACTGTGGAAGTGCATCTGCATATATTTCTGAGAATGGGAGAAGCTACAATTCTCTGTTGACACTTGTTCTGTGCTGGAAGATTCTTTTTCATTTTAAAAGGAATTCTTATCAAATTCTTCTTCTTCTTCTTCTTCTTCTTCTTCTTCTTCTTCTTCTTCTTCTTCTTCTTCTTCTCCTCCTCCTCCTCCTCCTCCTCCTCCTCCTCCTCCTCCTCCTCCTCCTCCTCCTCCTCACAGTCAGCAAGATGTTCAGGATGGGTTTGACATTTTGTCTATCTTTTGAGTCCTTACCAAGGACCTGGAATATGCAGATCGGGATGTTTGATGGTGTTACAGATACAGTATTGTAGTAGGATGGAAGTTGTTCCAAATAAAGCCTCCTTTTCCAATTGATTCATGGTGATTTTGTCAGTGCCAATGGTGTTCAAGAGATGCTCCAGAAGATTTGGAATTGTACCCAAGATGCTTATTACTATTATGAATACTAGAATTATTATTAAGTGTGGATAATCTACAGTTAGATTTTCAATCTAAAATTGTAACTGGAAACTTAATAATTTAAGTCCTAACCAAGGATGTAAGAATTATTAAAGCAGTGTCTAAGAATTTTGACAGTTCTAACAGGGTTGGGTTAGGTTTTTGTTGTTGTTTTTTTTTTGGTAAAATTAGGATATAAATAAATTCAATATTTCTGGATATCAAAGGAGTCCTTTAGGTATTGCTGTAAGGAACCTAATCACAATTGATATAACAATGGATTTATTTTTCCATAAACTTTCAACTTCAGTCTGCAAGCCTTGATATTTTATAATTTTGTCCAATGAGGATTTTTTCTCAGTCCACACATCACCTTATATAACAACAACAATGAACCAGGCTTTCTTCTTTCCAATAACTGTTATATGAAGCACATAATGAACAAGATGCCTGCCTGTTTGGATCTGAAAGTCCCATAAGACAGCATTTCTCAACCACTCTAGTTGACAGCCTTGTGCGGGCTGGGGGAGGGGGGAGAGGGGAAGAGGAGATGGTTTTGTGTGAGAGGCATGCATGCATGCGCACAACAGCTTCATTTGTGTAAGCAGAGGGTGCTCATGCCTTCCACTTGCGTGAGTGGGGCTGCAAGCACTGAGGCCCATCACTTGAACGAGTGGGGCTGCAAGTGCTGGTGCACGCTGCTCACACAAATGGGGCTGCATCCACCCACTTGTGTGAGTTGGACTATGCACATGCATGCACTTTGTGGCCCACCACTCATGCGGCCTGGTTGTGAATAGGCCATGGCCTGGTAGTAGGCTGCAGCCTGCAGGTTGGGGACCTCTGTCATAAGATCTTTTCCAAAACCTTCACAACTTGATAGTCCCAGTAGGCAGTGGTGGGATTCAAATAATTTAACAACCGGTTCTCTACCCTAATGACCAGCTGGGTAGGTGTGGCTCGGTGGTCATGTGACTGTGTGGGCGTGGCCAACTCAACGTCACACAGGTCAATGGGCACTTCGCCTTAGCTGTTACAATGTAATAAGGGTTAAGCAGAGAGGCAGTTTCTGTAAGCAGGGCAGTAAAGATTAGGCTAGAAACACCACCAGAATGTTTCCTTCCTGCCTTCCTTACAGGATTAGCCCTGTAAAGTGGAAAATAAGATTTCTTCCAATAATCGGTTCTCTGAACTGTTTAGAAAGTTAACAACCGGTTCTTCTGAATAGGTGCGAACTGGCTGAATCCCACCACTGCCAGTAGGTTTTACTACATTTGAACCCAAATCTCAATGTTTCTGGTGAATAATTTTTCCAACTCAGTCATGATATTGGTTGTAGTCTGTGAAATTTTACTACAACCACAAATCAAATTATTAACTGTTTCATTCTTTTCGCTACAAAAGTGATATTTGCTGTTGTTAGTTGCATGTTGAATCTTTGCCTTCATGCAACTTTGGCAAAGCTTAATTTTGAGCCACTAAAATAAGCCCTTCAGTTTCTTTCTTTGAAACTCTTGATCTTAACTAACATCATGTGGGTTTTTAAATCAACTTTATTATTATTTCGTAAGGCGTGTAAATATACTATGTATTATAAGCTTACCTAAGACCCAAGGTGGCTAAGTGTAATCTGTGTCCTTTAGGTCACCATGCAATCATTTTTTCAAATTCCAAACAATTTCTGCGTATCACTCAAAATCCAGAAGGAAATATGACAGGATTCCTCTCCCAGGACTGTTCCTGGTTGGAGAGTTTGCGAGTTTGGACAGCTAGAAAAACTGAATGATGGAAAGATGTGTCACAGAAAAAGAAAATGCCCACATCAAATTTTCAATTCCCTCAGAAGAAAGAAATTTTTAAAAAACACATTCCAAAGACTTTGTAAAGCAACTGAGGATCAGGAAGAAATCAAGGAGCCTTGGGGAAAGAAAGCTTTCATAAAATTGGAATTCAGATTTTGGCACAACACTAGCTAACATATCAGATGGATCCAAACATGATAAGAATTGTTGGATATACGTAAGGCAAACTTCAGCAACTGGAGGGCCTTTCCCAGGGGTCAGTAAAACTATTGCTGAGAATTCGGGAGGTGAAATTCACACATCTGAGTAGTGCCACCATTTCAGAAAGCTAGTCAAAGGACTGTAAAAACAATGGCCTTTGAGAATTTTAGAAAATACAAATCCATTATGGCAAAATCAATACATAATGGGAAACATACTTTGGCAACAGAAATATAGAAGACAGACCATGGGCTTATTTGCTTCAGAGTTGTGTTATTTCAAATCTCCTAGGCATTGGAATAGAAGTAAAGACTTTCTGTGTGCAAAAATATGTCTTTTGCCACTAAAAAAAACGATTCTTGACTTTCAGAAATAAATACCGATAAGCTGTTTGTTAGATTGAAGACCAATCTTCTTGGCCTTGAAGAGACAGGCAAGGGAATAGGACTGCCAAAAAGAAAAGTAAACAGCATCATCATATACTTCATGCATCGAGGCAGTTTGACAAACCACATAGTCAAGGCTCTGAACCACATTTGCTTTCATCAGATTTTGCCTGAAATTTTGTAACTCCCTGCGGTTTTGGTATATTTTGAGACGTTTCCTAATTTGTCTGCAGAAAGTGAACTCTTGTCATCTCCATCTGTAGCTGGCTTGTCGCAGTTTTTACACTTGGTGGTGGAGTCTCATTTTCCTTCCTAGACTTATGTCTTGAAAGTACCTTTCCTTATTGAAAGAAGAGCTCTGTAATGGATTTCAGTAAGGCAGAACAGGAGTCCCCCAAGACACTTCAAAGCTTCTGTCTTTCTAACAGCTGCATATTTGGGGATTTGGTAGGCATATGAAAGAATGTGTGATGGATATAAACTATACAAAGGCAATTGTTACTTTTCTTTGGTAAAAATCAGGGAGAATTTAGGCTATATGTTTTTAATAAAAACCCAATATCCTGGCCATTCCTGAATTTACATTATCTATGATATTAAGTGATAAAGAATTCGGGAAATTAGGAACTATTTTTCTTTACGAGAAAGTTGTCTTTTTTTTTTCTTGAACAGTTTGATCTGGGGTTCCAAATGAGGTTCTAAAAGTCCATGAAGGAGAAAAGACAGCCTTGGCACAGAGATCAGTGACCAAATAATAATTTCTGACTAATGCAGTATCTTTGGACAAATTATGATATCCCCTATCTGTACTCTGGATAGTTGCTCCTTGTGAAGAGAGAGCTGGAACTGAGGCTTTTGCAGTGGGCCCATGAGTCAAATGCAGGGGTGGGTTTCAAAACCCATCACTATAGTTACAATACCCTGTATTCTGTTCTGGGAAGTCTCGGGGGGGGAGGAGGGGGGAAATGGGGGGGAGGGGAAGATTATAAATTGATTGATTGCCATTGTACAGGAATAATGGTAGAATTAAACAAGTTGGAATGGTGTAAAGTCGGGACCGCTCGGTAACCACTCCGGAAGGGAAAGGGTAAGGAAAGAGGAGTAAAGAAGGAAGAAAGTAGGTAGGCAGGTAGGTAGGTAGATAGGAAAGAAGGGAGGGAGAAGAAAGGATAGGAGGAGAAGGAGGAGGAGAAGATAGAGGGTTAGAAAGGATGGTAGTGAGAAGTGGGAAAGAGGAGGGGAAGTAGAAAAGCGAGGAGAAGGATGGTGGGAAAGTCGAAGAAGGATGAGAAGGGTAGAAAGGATTAAGGGAGGGAGTGGCGGTCGAGCAGCCCTGATTGAGCATAATTTGAGTATAGGATTGATTGTTGGATAAGTGATTGTATTGTACACTGGTCAAATTGTGGGAATTATTATGGGGAAAAAAAATTGCCTTGAAAACCCATCACTACCAGTTCGCTCGTGGGTGCAAGCGCACTTGTGCATGCATAGAAGCATCGGGCAGGTGGGTGGAGCCTGCCGCCGCTACCGGTTTGCCCGATCTGGTGCAAACCAGTAGCAACCCACCACTGGTCAAATGACTGGGGAATCAAAGAATTTCAATCAAGCTCTTAGCTGTATTATAACCTATACAGGGAGACCCTGCCTTACAATCACAATTGGGACTGAAATTTCTATTGTAAGTCAGTGTGGTCATAAAGTGAGTCATCACGTGACCAGAGCCAACTTTACTATGATCATTAGGTGAATCACATTCTTGTTAGGATTCGTAAGTGAATCTGGATTTTCCAATTGACTTTGATATCTGGGAGCCAGCTGGGAATGTTGTAAATCACAATCATGTGACTGCAAGACACTGCAATCATCATAAATGCAAGCCAGTTTCCAAGTGTCCAAATTGTGATCATGTGACCTAGGAGGTGGTACAATGATTGTAACTTCAAGGATGAATGGTAAATCCCTTATTCCAAGGCTGTTGTAACTATGAACTGTTATTAAATGAATTATCTTTCTTGCTTTCATTTTTCATTTTAGTTTTCTCTATTATTTCTTCCTTTTTATTTCTTCCTTCTTCCTTTATCTTAATTTGTATTTTTATACTCATTTTTTAAAATTATATTAATTTTTTTAAAAAGTTTGATTTTGAGGAGAGCATTTGTCTATTTAATTGCTTTATAATTAAATCCGTTTTGCAAATAAACCTGCTATGCAATTATACCTGCTATGCAAACCTATGCAGATTAGCAGATTAAATATGATAAAATATGTATTCTTGCAAAATTATCAGATAGTGTTTTGAAAAATGGATGTGTGCCTCACTCATTTAAAACTTCACAGATTTCATTTGGTACACAGAGAATCCCTATGCTAATCTGGGATGGGAGAGGCAAATAACCAATATGAATTTTCAGCTGTATTGCTTATTCTACTAAACCAAATTAGTCCAAATTGGATGGAAACATTGCTTGCAAGGTCTGCAAACTGAAGAATGAAGCTGACTTGCATAGAGCAATTAATCCAAGAAATGAAATTACACAGATGCCAACAATATAAATTTTTTTGACAAAAAAATGAAAAAGTTGTAGCCTTTTATCCAACACTATTTGTTTCACCTCTTTATTTTTCAGTGGTAGCATTTATTACATTGATATGTTACTGAAGAGTTATAAAGCTTTCATGGGTTGATTACAGCTACTGTTCTGGGAGTTTGATTAGAAAAGAATAGAGCTGGAAGGGACCTTGGAGGTCTTCTAGTCCAGCCCCCTGCACAAGCAGGAGAACCTATACCATCTCAGACAAGTGGCTATCCAGTCTCTTCTTAAAAACCTCCAGTGATGGAGCACCCATGATTTCTGAAGGCAAGCTGTTCCACTGGTTAATTGTCCTTACTGTTAGGAAGTTTCTCCTTAATTCCAGGTTGCTTCTTTCTTTGACCAGTTTCTAACCATTATTTCTCATCCTGCCCTTCTTCTTTGTGGCACCCCTCAAATACTGAAATGCTACTATCATGTCACCCCTAATTCTTCTTTTCTTTAGACTAGCCGGGCCCAAAACCTGAAGCTGTTCTTCATATGGTTTAGTCTCAAGGCCTTTTACCATCTTAGTTGCTCTTCTCTGAATTTCTGAAAGTCTCAACATCTTTTTTGTAGTATGGTGACCAAAATTGGTTGCAGTATTTCAGGTGTGGTTTTGTAAACAGGACCAACAAAAGTGACTAGCCTATAGTCACCCAAAAGATCTATAGTCAAGTGATGGGTGAGTCTGGTTCTCTCTTGGCCCATTAAAGATTGAACCATTAAATCACCTGGCCCTGAAAGGCCTTATTTGTTCAGGACATAATGTGTGAATGGTTTATTTCACCACTTTTTAGTTCCCTCTTCAGGTTCCAGATGCCTTTCATAGGCATATTCAGTGAGGGGATTCAGCCAGTTTGCACCACTTCGGGAGAACCAGTTGCTAACTTTCTAAGCAGTTTGGCAAACTTGTTGTTGGAAGAAATTGTTTGGGCAGAAAACCAGTTGTTAAATTACTTGAATTCCACCACTGGGCATATTCCTATGGTTGAGTATTAATGTGAACAAGGTATTTAATCAGAATGTGTGGGAAGCTCCCCAACTGCCAGCAGCACCTAATATGACATACCTTAGTCTGATATGGAGCAGCCTTTTGACAGCCTCCCAAATGCTACAACTGTCTGCCACTATTTTTTAAATTCTGTTTTGGAAGGAAGGGAGGGAGTCAAAGATGGCATAGAGGAAGATTCATCAATTGCTTTCTTCCCATGTTTCATTCTTCTTTATGAATCTGCAGGAAATGGCTGGAGGCTTTAATTTTTATTTGGGCAGCAAGAAACAGCCATCTTTTAACTCTCTCATTACTGTGTGCATGACATGGGTGACCAGAAAAGGCTAGTTCAGCTATAGAAACCCTCAGTCCTGTTTGAGGTTAAACATTCCTCTTCTCTCTACTTCTTGTTGACCAAATTTATTGAGCTGTGGGAGCAGGTCCTGTTCTGAAATAAGTGGCATAGGTGACTGCATTGTTTTAATCCTGTGATATTCTGAATAGCTCACAAAGAATCACAAAAGTAATATTTATGTTTCAGTTTTTAATTCAGTGCAACAGTGATCGGTCAATAGAGAAGTGATGAATTACTTTCTGATATTGTTGTTCCCTGTCTTGGAATTATTATGTCAGTTCTTCTGCACTATAAGACCATTCTGCATGTGAATAACAATGTTTTCACATATAACATGATATATCAGTCCTTTCAGCAGCACAGTGCCTCATCCATATGTTTTTCACTATCGTGGAATTTCCCCTCCCTCCTGTAACCAACTGGTTGTCAGATTTTTTTTTTTTTGTTCCTTCTAGCTGTGCACAGGAAACATGCAGTTCACAAGATAGCATGATAAAAGCAGGACCAACTTTCTTTATCCTAGAAAAACAGTGGTTGACTTTTTCCTCCTCTTCTCTATTAGTCATCATATGAGGATAGACAAAGGTGTTTGAAACATATGAAATTTAGCATCGTTAGGGTTTAACTGAGGCCAAGGACCTAGAAGGTATGTCAGACCTTGAATTTTGGATATATGGCAGGAATATTTTTTTCCCTCTTCCTGTTGAAAGTAACCTATTCAGTATAGTCTGTTTCAGATGTTTCGTATGTCTGAGACTAGAAATTTCAGGTGCATTGCAATACATTAGGAACCTCCTATATTGCCCCAAATTTGGACTAAAGAAACCATCATGGTTCTGATGCCATTTTGATGGCATTAGTGTCATGGCGTTCCTTTCATCAGTTGCAACTAATTTACCAACTGTAACCTTACTTGGCCAGAAAGAGCTAATTTTCTGGTTGGTTTGTTACAATGTCCTGTATCTGGGGCTGCCTTTGAAAATGGCCTGGAAACTTCAGTTAGTTCAGTAGTGCTTGTTGGGACATGCTAATATGCTAATACACTATACCATCTACACTGCTTGCTGGTTTGCTTCTGGATCAAACTCAAAAAAACTTTTTAATTACTATTTTTAAGCCTAAATGACTCGGGACCACTTTACCTAAAGTAGTGCCTTCTTCCATTTGTACCTACCTGGACATCAAGGTCCAGATAGGTACAAAAGAGGTCAAGTGAATAAGGGGTACAACTTTAACTATGGTGGAACTCCATTTAAGGAATTCATCACCATTATCACCATCTAGAGAAGCTCAACTGGTGTTGAGAAAGAAGCTTTCTATTATCCTACATGTAAAATATACATCAGAAACATGACTTTGGAGATTATCATGTTCTTCCAGTCTGGGGTACACAGGATAAAGGTTTTAAATTGCAAAGAAAAGAAAGTTCCAATTGATCACAAGAAATAACTTACTAACAGCAAAAGCAGTTTCACCATGAAACCAATTGCAAGAGAGGTGGTAATCTCCCCTCCCTTGGAGATGTTCAAGTAGAAACTTGACAGTCATCTGCTGCAAATGCTTTAAATTGTACTCCTTAACAGAGTGGGGGATTGGAAAAAAATGTATAAATGGTCCCTTTTGGCTCTGAGATTAATTTATACTGACTGAGCATCCCAGACAAAATTAATCCCCATAGAAAAATTGCTTTTGGTTCTCCTTTCTGTCGCTTTTTAGCCAATTTCAACATAGGTTGGGTAGCAGAATACATTCAATATAGAATCTCTCTCCACCTCCTGTAGTGTCCCTGGTTTGAAAACCAAGGGGCACATACTGAATTCCTGGCATTTCCTTCCTATAGCCAGAAACACTGAATTAATTTCTGGGCTGTCGACAACTCAAAATTCTGAGCTTAAAACAAGCGATAGTACTTTTCCATTTTGTATGTTTTGAATACTGTTTATTTTCTACAGGTAAAAGACAGAGGAGGGAAAGGCTTACTAACACGTTCATCCCCCCCCCCACCTTTTCACTGCTGAAAACAACAGCAACAGCAGCAGCAACAAAAAGAATGGAAAAGGATTATAATCACAATTGTTTCTGACAATTTATGGAAGCTGAAAGATAGATGGTTGAGTTTTATTGCAGACAGGTGCTCTCCATAGTTTGCTAAGGTTTGGGGTCCCTGAGCAAATCTTTGTTGATTGCCAATTTTAATCATCCTTCTTTCATACAAGGTCAATGTGCTGGGCTACAAAGTATCAACCTTGTCCTCTTGTTGTCCAGACACCATTAACTGTAATTAGAAACAGGAGGAACTGTCATAACTATGATAGAGACAGATGAAGCTATGCAATATTATAAACAGTAGTCTGTCTTAATCACAGAGGACAAAGTCACTGCTAACTTTAAGGTCCTAGTATACTATCTACAGCATACACTCATATTTCCTTTCAGGCTCAATGAATCCTTTAGAATTCTGTTATCCTTTCTCAGAATTCACATCTGGGTAGATGCTACCCTTCATTTCAACCAGGACTTAGTTGTTTTCAGGGACATGAACAATGATCCCAACAGATTCCATCTGCACTACAAATGCAAAATAACATTAACTCAAACTGATGCAAGTCATCAAATGAAAGGGAAAGAGAAAGTCTGCTTCACCTGAACAGAAGGATGCAAAGAAAGTAAATTATGTTGACGTTTTTAATACAATGTGGCATATAAATGTGTTAATTAAAATTAAAGTTTTGGTGGTTTACAAAAAAGTTGGATTGGCTCTCATATCTAGTAATGTATTAATATGGATTTTAGTTCTATTAGTATATACAAACCAAATTATTTTTTATCTTGGTCACAGGGTAAAGATGCTTTTTTATTTTCATAAAGTGTTGATTTTGAGGACAAAACTAAACCGCCAATTCTATTGGTGTGTTTCCAGAGGAATTTGACTAATCTTGGCAAATCTCAGTGATTTTTCATACTGACTTAAGTCAGTTTGGTTTAGTGCAGGGATTCCCAACTGGGGGTGCATGCACCCCTTGGGGGTGCGAGACAATATTCCAGGTGGTGACAAAACTTGGGTTTAGAAGTTTCAAAATTATAGAATATATGCATAATTATATACATATAATTATTTATTTTTTGCAAGAATATATCAGAAGCATTCTAGGGGTGCAGGGTATAGAAAAGGTTGGGAACCCAGACTCTAGTGGTTAAAGTTCCAGGCCAGAAACCAGAAGATGGTGAGTTCTAGTACTGCCTTAGGCATGTATTTATTTATTTATTTTATTTATTTATTTATTAAATTTTTATACCGCCCTTCTCCCGAAGGACTCAGGGCGGTGTACAGCCGGAGATAAAATACAAAATATGTACAATTAAAACAAATTAAATAGCAAAATTACAAAAACGGCTAATAATTAAAATTAAATTTAAAATATTTAAGAATATTAATAAAACCCCAATTTAAAATCAAACTATTATGCCAGTCCCGCTTGAGTAAATAAGTATGTTTTTAGCTCACGACGGAAGGTCCGAAGATCAGGCACTTGACGTAGGCCAGGGGGGAGTTCATTCCAGAGCGTTGATGCTCCCACAAAGAAGGCCCTACCCCTGGGGGCCGCCAGCCGACACTGTTTGGCGGATGGCACCCTAAGGAGACCCTCTCTATGAGAGCGTACGGGTCGGTGGGAGGCATAGGGTAACAGCAGGCGGTCTCGTAAGTACCCGGGTCCTAAGCCATGGAGCGCTTTAAAGGTGGTAACCAAAATCTTGAAGTGCACCCGAAAGACCACAGGAAGCCAGTGCAGACTACGGAGCAGTGGTGTTACGTGGGAGCCACGAGCGGCTCCCATTACTACTCGCGCAGCCGCATTCTGGACTAACTGTAGCCTCCGGGTGCACTTCAAGGGCAGCCCCATGTAGAGAGCATTGCAGTAATCCAACCGAGACGTAGCCAGAGCGTGAGTGACTGTGCATAAGGCATCCCGGTCAAGGAAAGGACGCAACTGGCGGACCAAGCGGACTTGGTAAAAGGCCCTCCTGGAGACGGCCGCCAGATGTTCATCAAAGGACAGCCGTCCATCCAGGAGGACGCCCAAGTTGCGAACCACCTCCTTTGGGGCGGATGCAGCTGACTGTACCGGGGTGCTGGCATCCACAGCCACTCCGTCTTGGAGGGATTGAGCTTGAGTCTGTTTCTCCCCATCCAGACCCGTACAGCTTCTGGGCACCGGGACAGCACTTCGACCGCTTCATTCAAGGTCACCCAGTAAACTGGCTGGGTGACCTTGGGCTAGTCACATTCTCTTAGCCCAATTCACACCACAGGTTGCTATTGTGGGGAAAAGAGGAAGAGGAAGAACTATTATGTATGTTCGTTGCCTTATGTAGGACTGGTGAGATCTTGAAGTATCTCCATTATTGTTGCTGACGCCCCCTGTATGCCTTATAATTTTTAAAACTTTTAATAATGATATATTTTTGTTATATTTATTATTTTATAGCTTTTATAAGCTGCCCAGAGTCCTTTTTTTAAGAGATGGGCAGCTATATAAATTTGGTAAGTGAATACGCAATACAATAATTATTTGTTGGGTGATAGGTGAAAAATGAATTTCTGTCTTACTCTGAGAAAATATTTTTTTAAATGAAACTTTTGCTCCTTAGTAGTTAAGTCAGTAATCAAATATCTAACTTGCTAATTAGATACATCAACCAGGGGGCAGGATTCAAATGTGTTGGTGCTGAACAACTTTGGGTCAGTCCCAAATGTGCCTTTTCAAAAGGCAACTGGACTTGTTTTTTCCTTGAAGAATTGAAGATGTTTCAATGCTCATCCAAGAAACTTGTTCAGTTCTGATTGAATGGTGGATGATCTTTTTTTTTTTATTGAAAAAGTTTTAAAAAACAAAAACATTTCCCCCCCTTTTTCCCCCCCTCCCTCCCAGAAAACCCCCTTCCCCCCTCCCTTCCCCCAGCTTCCCGGTCAATCACAAGGTATTGTTATACATAAACCAAACATAGAGTAAAATTTTCCTTCTAATCCAATTAACCTCATCCAAATCTTTTCATCTCCCAACCCCTCCCATTACATAAAATAATACTTCCTAATTATTCAAAGGCAATCTGATATTTCTTAATCTGATATCTGTTTTGTAGATAATCAATCCATTTTTCCATTCAATTAAATATCTTTCCTGTATTGTCTTTTAAAAAGCTGAGATTTTAGCCATCTCAGCCAAATTAATGACTTTCAATATCCATTCTTCTATTGTAGGTACTTCTTCTTCTTCCAGTATTGTCCAATCAACAGTCTTGCTGTTGTTATTAAATTCAGAATCAATTTAGTCTCAATCCCTGTACAATCCGTTATAATTCCCAAAAGGAAAAATTGTGGCAGGAACTTTATCTTCTTCTTCAGTACATTTTGAATAATCCACCAAATTCTTATCCAAAAGGCCTTAATTTTCTTGCAAGTCCACCAAATATGAAAATATGTAGCGTCATCACAATCACACCTCCAACACTTTGCTTGGATATCAGGATACATACATGATAATTTTTGGGATCTAAGTGCCATCTATAAAACATCTTATAAAAATGTTTCCTTAAATTCTGTTCTTGTGTAAACTTAACATTTCTAACCCAGATTTTCTCCCATGTTTCCAACATTATTGGTTCCTGAATATTCTGTGCCCATTTTATCATACAGTCCTTTACCAAATCCTTTTCCGAATCTATTTCAAGCAACACATTATACAATCTCTTTATATGCTCCTGGGTCTGATTTCTAATTTGCTTTATTAAATTTTCCTCCCTTTGCATTATACCAATTTTTTGATCTTCTTTCCATCTAGCACTTATTTGCCCATATTGAAACCAAGTATAATTCCTCCCTTCTTCATTTAATACCTGTAATGATTTTAATTGCAATCTACCTCCTTCAGCATACAAAAGTTCTTTATAAGTAATCATTTCCTGTTTCTGTTCTATATTTATATTCTCTATTGCATGTCTGGGGCTGATCTTCACTTGGTCTTTAGCACTCTTTCTGAGAGTTGTCAAGGCCACTTGGAGGTTTATCTTTGCCCTAGGGGTGACCCAAATGGTGCAAATGGGTGTGGAACCTTCTTGGAACTCCTGAGGAGACAGGTGGTGTATCTTTCTCGGTTGAGAGAGGGCTATTCAGTCTTAATGTATAATGTATAATGTATATGGTGTCTTTGACCCCTCTTTCAAACCAAATTGCTTTTTGAAAAAGCACATTTGGGGCAACTATAATCTGGATGACCAAGAATCCCCACAGACAACCTTAGGCCAGAATATCACAAAAATATGTTCTTCCATAAATTGCCTGTCCAAACACTCTGATAATTCTCTGAAGTCTTATGGTGGGACATATGGAGAATATCTCCATATATCCCACCAAGCAAAGTTAAGTAAGCAGCTATGACATGGATGGCATTCTCAGTTCTAGATCTTTTTTTGTGGAATGCCTTCTTAAGAGAAAGACTTTTAATGCCTGCACTCATAGCATCTTGGGGCATGATGGGGATAGTTATTTTCTTTAGATGGTTTTGATATGAAATAGCATTAGCAATAACACTTAGACTTATATACCACTTCATAGTGTTTTACAGCTCTCTCTAAGCGGTTTATTGCCCCCAACAATCTGGGTGCTCATTTTACCGACCTCGGAAGGATGGAAGGCTGAGTCAAACTGCAATTTGAGCCTGGTGCAATTCAATCTGTCAAACTGCTGGCAGCCGGGGATCAGCAGAAGTAGCCTGCAGTACTGCAATCTAACCACTGAGCTACAGCAGCTCCTTTTTGCATTATGCTGGTATATGCACATGTTCTTTTTTTCCCTTCCCTATGCTATATTGTAATATTTTATTTTAGTTCTACAATCTGGCCAAAGAACTCTAGTTACTAAGTTGATCATATATATAATTAGTTAATTAATTAAATTGCATAGTCTGGAGATGCAACCCACTCAGCTCCCCAGAAATACCTTTCCTTCTTTACTGAAAGCAGAAATGATAGCCCTGATTCAATGTGGAATGAATAATAATTCCTTCGCCTCTCATACCTGCAAATCAGAAATGGCTTTACCATTTTTATTCCTCCACAATGAATGCACTTTATACATTCAATTAAAGCAAAGCAAAGATTGCAGAACATTGTTTGCCTGGTTGTTCGTTTTTTACAGCAAGTTCATTTCAGTCACAGTGGAACACACTCACTTAGTCTTTCTCTTGCTGAAGAGTTCTTACTATACATTTTGAAGTATGCTTCCAACCATATGAGTAAAATATATTTGCAGAAGCCAAATTTGGTGTCATGTTTATATTATAAATGTTCAGTCAGTGGGAAAACAGAAATATTAGCATGTGACTTCACTTAAACAATTACAAAAATGCAGCTGGAAATTCACATGTTGCTTACTGAGCTAAAGCATAGCAAAGTAAAAAAGCTATTTATTGCTTAACAGATGTACCTGCAGAAAATAACAGTGTGCTCATGAATATTTAGCTCATGTAAACAGAGAGAAAGACAATTTTACTTTATCCAGCATGTCTTTATTCAGTTCCACTTGTAATCTGTAGACATCAAACTCTGTATAACCATGAGAGCAAAAGTGTCTAATAGTGCCATAAACTGTAGCTACTGGTTAAAAAAAACAATAGTTACACTATAAAAATGCACTGATATAGTGGAGGTCTTTTATTAATAAATGTTCAACTGGCCATGAGGTGGAAGAAAACTAAAATGGCATAAAATGTGGGTCCTTATCCAGCATGTGAGGGTCTATTAAACAGATTAAATCCTGTTTCACTGCTGCCCACCCACTTTCTAAATCCTGTCTGCTAATCAAAGCAAGCTGTGATTGGTGGATGGTTTTGGCACATGGCTTTAGCAATTCTTTCCATCTTTTTCTTGCTCCAAACTCTATTGTATCATATCTTCCCCAATCCTTCTTTGCAACTAATTTCTTCCCTGTGCCTCCTGTGTCCACCCCCTTTTCTTACAGTTCTTCCTCCATCACTTTCCTTCCTCCATCCATCACCATATCTCAGTGTTGATAATGTATCATGTGAACATAGCAGACGTGGTCCTCCATCACCTTTCCTGCTGACAAGGTTACAGTGGTACAGTTCACCCTCACTAAGGCCACAAACTGTCTCCTAAATCCCTGGACCTAGTGAATATCACATTATTCAGATGCCATTATAAAGAATAAAAAGGAAAAACTTTACAGAATCTTTCCATATCCCTGGCCAGATTCAGAATAAGGGTATTCAATGGATTTTTCACTGGTGGTACTAATAAAGGGGAATATTTGTAGTTCAAGGTTGAAATGAAGGGTCCTTAGACATTCCAGACATCTCATTACCCAAACTAGGTAACATCATCAGTGCTAGTGATTATGTATGGTTATATATAAATTGGCTAAATAGTTGGGCAGCAGCACATTTTTGGCATTCTATAAGCACAGATCTTTTTAGATTGGGCCTCCTGAGAAAATAATTCAAATACTACTGATATTTTTTTATTCAATTCTTTCTACTATGTAGTTTCCTATTATTCTTTCTCTCCTTGTAAACTTTTCTTGCTTCTTCCATGCCTACATACTCTTTTATAAACAGCCTTTTTTTTCTTTTAACTTCTCAAATCAATTTGTTCCATTCATGATACTTTTCAGCAGCATTACTCTGTATGGTGCTTGGCACTGTTCTAATGGGCAACTATCACTCTGTTATTCTGACTGAGGTCACATTTTCCATTAAGTTATGAGAAAGTCACCAGCCATGCTGACTTGGGCTAAAGGGAACTGTAATCTTCTTTCTTTTCCAGCCAAAAGCAACAGTTTGATCTAGAATATCACAGAATGTAATCTCTATAGCAGACTAGCTAACCTGATCAACTCCAAGAGTTCCAAGGATAGAGGCTCTTGAGTCCCAACTAACATAAGCCAAAAGCAAAGAGTAAGAAAACTATAATTCAAAATTTGTGAAGGACATTAGGGTAAATACTCATAGCATATTGGGTCAACTCCTTTATTAAACCTTTCATTTGAAAATACAATTTATTCATGAACATTTTTTTAAAATGTCCAATTTTTTTCCCTGGAAGCTTAAAGTGTCTTTCATTAAGATTGTTCTTCTAATTATTCCCACAATACATCACATGAGATAAACTGGATTTAGAGATAATAATTGGCCTATAATTGGCCCACATTCATCCACTGAGTTTCCTTGGTTAAGAATAGACTTAAATCTGGTTCTCCCCCACTCCTACTCCAAAACTTAGCTTATTATCTGAAGCTTTATGCCACAGTGTCATATTCTTCCCTACTAAAGTTTCTTAGATCTGATTTCAAATTAACCCTTGAACAGAAACTTTTTACGATCTGTTTAGAGATTGGATTTAGGATTTACAATCTAAATTGTGGTATTTTGTTCTAGAATTTTTTAAAATGTATATGATCAAAAATCAAACTAGAATATTTCTCGTGAATGAAGGAGAATATATGTGTCCCAGGATAATATTGCAGGATCCAATCTGAGTCAGTCACTGGGACCAGAGATTTAGTCTTCCGAGCTTTCAGGCTCATGCTGGAGCCCATCCGCAGGAAACTTTTCTCTAGCAGAATGTGTGTTTTGGGCTTTCAACAACCCAATAAACATCTAAAAAGTCACACACAAAAGTCACCATATAAATGCCACAGACAGAATAGCCCAAAGCACACACTCTGCTGGAGAAAAGTTTTCTAAGGTTTGGCTCCAGCATGACTCTGACAGCTCAGACAACTAAACCTCTAGTCCCAGATTGGATCCTGCAAGAATATTTCTTTATTTGGAAAATTGTTTTACAGCTCATTTTGCTTAATGCTCTCTTTTAAGACAATTTAGCTGATTATGTATGTATGTATGTATGTATGTATGTATGTATGTATGTATGTATGTATGTATGTGTTAGATCCTATGATGGAAGAGATGGACACAGCTCTTTCTGTAACAAGAGCTCTTTATTAGTAGACCAGTACAACCCAACAACTTGCTTGTCTGGCAGTGTCCTCTTTTATAGAGGGCTGTCAGACAGCTTAACCAATGAGCTTCAAGTATTTTTCTGCCATTTTGGAGGACCTGAGTGAAGCCTATAGATCACTCATTATATGGTACATAACAGTATGTATGTATGTATGTTTGTATGTATGTATGTATCTGTGTGTCTATTACAATGTCCTTTCTGTTGAAGACTACTTCAATTGCAACAATACATGAGCACACAATAGATTTAAGCTTAATGTGAACTGCTCCAATCTTGATTGCAGAAAATATGACTTCAGTAACAGAGTTGTTAATACTTGGAATACACTACCTGTCTCTGTGGTCTCTTCCCAAAATCCCCAAAGCTTCAACCAAAAACTGTCTACTATTGACCTCACCCCATTCCTAACAGGTCTGTAAGGGATGTGCGTAAGAGCACAAGCGTGCCTACCGTTCCTGTCCTAATGTTCCCTTTCATTATATCCAATTAATATAGTTATTACATACTTATGCTTATATATATGCTTATATATCGTATAGTTATTTCATGCTTGTCACAACAGTACTTATACTGTTGTGACAAATAAATAAAATAAATAAATAAATAAATAAAGTATGTATATATATTAGTCTGGTCAGCTTCAGCATATTAGTTTGCTGATTTTGAGTGCACACGGACACTTTTTATCCCCTGCTTGGGGATAAAAAACAGCTTCTAAAGCACAGCTGAGAGGGAGCAGCAATGAGAAAAGAGGGCAAAGCATGGAGATCCTTCACTCACTAGCGCCTCGTTAGGGCTGGAAAAAAAGCTTCGAAAAAGCTACATTTGGAGTATAAGACACATCCAAATTTTCAGCCTCTTTGGGGGGGGGAGGGTGTCTTATACTCTGAAAAAATACGGTATTAGACAAGCATCCCTTCTAAGCTTTAAAAGGAGACTGACTTTGCTGTGTCTGCTATCTGGATAGATGTTGTCTCCTAGGATGTTCTTTGTGCTCAATTACTCAGCAGGTATTATCTCACTGAGCTATTATCTCACAGAGAGTAATATTTCCTCAGTTACCCATTTTCAGAATCTCTAGATGTTAAGTAGAGCCCCAGTGAGATGATATTTGTGACTCTTTTCCTGTGGATAATAGTTTCTAATTCTGATATTAAGACTTTCAGGTGAAACTCTAAATATTGTTTACCACAGGATTATTCCAGTGTTCAATGAAAATTGCTAGTTGTTCAGTTATTTTCTTCTAAGAACAGGAATGTGAAAAATTTAGTGGCACCAAGGTGTTAAGTTGATTTGGGGCTGAATACTGAATGGTCTGATATATATTTTTTTGCCTGGGTTCCTTATCCAGCATCTATCCCATCCTTTGTATTGCATCCAAAGCCTTAGTATACTTCCTTTTAGTGCTGTGCAAAGATTCAAATTCAGGTCCCCAAAAGTATTTCAGTGCATGTTACTTTCATAGCGATCCCCCATTTTCCAAAAGCATTCGGGATAAGTACATTGTTTTGTATATATTTACATCTATATTTACTTCTACATGTATATAACTGAATTGTAAACAGTATCTTGAACCCACTCATTCCTCCAAAGGGGCAGACATGCTTGCAAATGTTATCCAATCGTAGCAAGAAATAGAAATATTATTGGGCAGGTTTTTTTTTTCTTTCTTAAAAATCAGTGTGGACCAGTAGCTGTCCCTTAATCCCTTGTACATATTTTTTCCTGAAATTTGACAGGTTTCTTTCCTCAAAAGGGCTTATTATGACAATTTCATTATATTCTGAAAAAAGGAGAAAAAGGTATAGATATTTGCATATTTCAATGATCATAAATGGATAGTACAAAAGCATTAAAGTGTTAAAGGAAGATTTAGATTCTGAGTCAAATTAGGCAGCATCCATCACTTTACAATAACATGGCATATTTTTGTAACTGCCAGAGAGGTCTCTAAATTAATTCTTTAATCAGTATGCACTTTTAATTGAAGTACCATAATATAGCAAAAGTGTAGTAAAATGTTTTATTTAAGACAAAAGGGGCATTTGCTGACTTATCTTCACACCTGCCATGGGGTAGTAGATTAAAGATTATGAACTGCTAATAGGCCCAACACAAATCTGTGTCTCTAAGGCAACTGAAAAATACAAGTGAATACAAAATATAAAATATTATAAAATATTATAAATAAATATACATTCACTTTTCTTGGTGTATTGCTTTTTCTCCACATAATAATCTTATTTTTTTTAAAAAAAAACACAAATCAGTTACATGAATGAGACTCGATCAGTTTGTTTTTCATTGATTTTTAAAATGAATGTGTATTTTGTAGAAAGGCATAATGGTTTATATCACCCTGGCCTATGCTGTTTCCTGATTGTTTTGTCTTTTATTGCATTCCCAACTCAGGTGACAATTCTGAAAACCAGCTCTTGGGGACCAGAGAAAATTAATTGAGGTGGCCCCTGTAAAATGTTCTGGGTATGCATATAAGCATCCTCCAAGCAGAATTTAATCAGAGCAATGATTAGTGAAGCAGCTTTCATAATGTTCACATAAAAGAACTTTATTTACAGGAATAAATTAGACATGTAGGCAAAGCATAACTCCATGCTAACTACATCCTACTAGGATAAAAGTTAGAGAGCGTATCTGTTTGTGTGTGTGTGTGTGTGTGTGTGTGTGTGTGTGTGTGTGTGTCTGAGCAGAAAAACAGAAGGAAGTAATTTAATATTACTAATTCCTTAGTCATCTTCTCATCCTCTTCCTTTTTTTCAGAGTTTCTCTTTTGTCTCTCATCTCTTTCTCCTCATCTCTCTCTCTCTAGCAGCTTCCCCTCCCTGCTCCTCACAGCAGCACACAGCAATAAAGCATCCATTAAGTATTATGTGGCTTAGTGCTAAGCTTGCCACGATGTATTTCCTTATTGTCCTTCAGTTTTGTGATTAGAAGATTGAAAGTCAAGCAGTATTTTTGTATTTGGAAAAAATTGCTCCCATTACCAGGAGATAGCAGGGGCTTTGTCAAAAACAAGTTGCATCATATTAATGTCACTACTTTTCCTAACAGAATGACTTGTTTGGTAGACCAATAAATGCAGCATATCTTGATCTCAGTAAAACTTTTAACAAAGTCTATAATAAAATCTTTTCGACACTGGAGTCTTGTTGATTTGCAAATTGCACAAATGATTGGTTATTTATTGTTTTCTCTTTATTGTATTTATTCAATTTGTATGGCTGCCCATCTTAACAAATACAGCTAGTCCTCGACTTACCACCATAATTGAGCCCAAACTTTCTGTTGTTGAGTGAAACATTTGTTAAGTCAGTTTTGCCCCATTTTACCACTTTTCTTGTCACAATTGTTAAGTGAATCACTGTAGTTGATAAGTTAGTAACCCGGTTGTTAAGTGAATCTGGCTTCTCCGTGGACTTTGCTTGTCCAAAGGTTGCAAAATGTGATTGCATGACCTTGGGGCACAGCAGTGCTCAAAAGTATGAATCAGTTGACAAGCATCTGAATTTTGATCCCACGATCATGCGGATGCTGGGGAACGGTCACTAAATGAACTGTTGTAAATTGAGGACTACCTGACTGCACTCTGGGCAGTGAAGAATCTTAAAATTAATTAAAAATGATTCTCATCATAAATACAAAAATTAAAATACATACCAACTGAGAAAGATATTGTAATGGTATATGTGAATGACCTTGAGAAGACAGAGCAAAAAGATGCAACCAATCAGACTGTCAGATAAAAGGCAGCTGAGTGTGTAGCAGGAATATGGGTCTCTCCTAAATGACTTAGAAGAGACCCTCCAAAATGCTATAAAGTGGACAGGGGGAGAAATATGTTTTCAGACTTGCATGATTTTGATTAATGTAACTTTGCAATAAAGTAGATTTTGCTCATCTGGCCATGTTTGTCATGAGTAATACAGAATAACCTGTTTGGTTTTTTTTTTTTTAAATCAATGGGTTCAGACTAAAAGAAAGGAGAGTCAAGATTACGTAAGTAACTACTTGTTAAATAGTAGAAGAATCTGCCCAGAATTGTTCTTGAGATAGTCTATATAATCTATATACAATAGCATCTGTCTAGTGAGATGAATAGAATTTTAGAATAGAATAGAATTTTATTGGCCAAGTGTGATTGGACACACAAGGAATTTGTCTTGGTGCATATGCTCTCAGTGTACATAAAAGAAAAGATACCTTCATCAAGGTACAACACTTACAACACTTAATGATAGTCATAGGTACAAATTTAACACTTAATAATACAACACTTAATGATAGTCATAGGGTACAAATAAGCAATCAGGAAACAATCAATATCAATATAAATTGTAAGGATACCAGCAACAAAGTTACAGTCATACAGTCATAAGTGGAAGGAGATGGGTGATGGGAACGATGAGAAGATTAATAGTGCAGGTTTAGTAAATAGTTTGACAGTGTTGACGGAATTATTTGTTTAGCAGAGTGATGGCCTTCGGGAAAAAACTGTTCTTGTGTCTAGTTGTTCTGGTGTGCAGTGCTCAATAGCATCATTTTAGGGTAGGAGTTGAAACAGTTTATGTCCAGGATGTGACGGATCTGTAAATATTTTCACGGCCCTCTTCTTGATTCGTGCAGTATACAGGTCCTCAATGGAAAGCAGGTTGATAGCAATTGTTTTTTCTGCAGTTCTAATTATTCTCTGAAGTCTGTGTCTGTCTTGTTGGGTTGCAGAACCAAACCAGACAGTTATAGAGGTGCAGATGACAGACTCAATAATTCCTCTGTAGAACTGTATCAGCAGCTCCTTGGGCAGCTTGAGCTTTCTGAGTTGGCACAGAACACTCTTTGTTGTCCTTTTTTGATGATGTTTTTGATGTTAGCTGTCCATTTTAGATCTTGAGATATGGTAGAACCTAGAAATTTGAAGATTTCTACTGTTGATACTGTGTTGTCTAGTACTGTGAGAGGTGGAAGTATAGAAGGGTTTCTCCTAAAGTCTACCACCATTTCTACGGTTTTGAGTGTGTTCATGGGATGTCAAACAGATTAATCAGACAAAAGCAGTGTTCTGTCTTAATGATAAAAAAAACCATGGTCCTTTCATATATGTGTTGTGATAATTCACATACCCCAAAAGCAGTGAAGCACCCAGCATGACAATGTAATGATGTTTCCTCATTTTGATGAAACCAGGAACCTATGGATGCCCATGTCTGACTATTAACTTTTTGGGAATGGGTTAGAAGGTTCTCACATGGACCAGAGGGTTAGACTTGGTACTTATAAGCCTCATACATTCTATGATTCTATGAGGGGGCAAATATCAGGACTAAGATGAATGAAACACTCCATTTACTGAATCATTTTCTATAGATTTCTACTTATGCAATATGCATTAAATTGTATGTTTAGTAATGCATGCGTTTAATGTATTTATAGTTATTTGCCAGAAATGTGGTCATTATAGAATAAAGCTTTTCAACTTTATGTAGCCTTTAACCTGAGTAAAATAAGCAATCAATTGAAACAGGATAAAAATTATGGTAAATAAACAGATTCCACTCTAATGCAGAAAATACTGTAATTCGGGCTGGAAGATTAAAAACACGCACAAATTGTTTTTCAACATAGTTTTATAAGAAAATTCATAGGAGTTCAAAGCTCTACGGTTAACATCATTCTTATGGAAACAACATCACTTTATTGTATTGTTTGCCCTACAATGAGTTTTAAGAAAAAATGAGGGAAAATTAGTTTTGTGGAAGGAAATAAGGCATAAAGTGTAGAGGTTTATATAACATGATATATCACAAGCATGTAAGCTTTCTCAGGGTGAAATTACTCTGATTTTAAATATCACGTCTATGACTGGACACCAAAAATAGGCACAGCAGCGACAAAGAAGCAATCAGTACCAAGGCAAACATTAATGTTATTTTCAGTTGAATAAAATTACATCAAATAGAGCTAATGTGTGCATTCAATAATTTTTATTTTCACTCACATTAAACATTCAATTGCCTGTGATATTTAACAGGCAGCTTTCAGCTAAGGTTTGTTTGATTATTTATTGATTTGTTACTTTGATTAATATACCACTGATGTTCCATTTCTTTAGTTCTTCCCATAACAAAATCCAGTAAGATGCCTTAGGCAAGGTGCATGTACGTGTGTGTGTGTGTGTGTGTGTGTGTGTGTGTGTGTGTGTGTGTGTGTGTGACTGGCCCAAGGTCATGGAGTGGCTAAAAATGGGCATTAATTTAAGTCTTACTGTTCCAAGCCAATCTTTGCCTACGTCAATGCAGTATAGACTGTCAAACTTGACTTTTGCCAGACAGGATGCAGCTCATAACAAAACAGAAGAGAAACCACACAAAGCTATTGTGAAAAGCAGAAGCTCAGGCCAATTAATAAATCTAACCCATTTTTTATTATTATTATTATGGTGTTCAATTCTATTCTGGTAGAGTCAGAGGCAGAAACTTCACTGCTGACATGGATGACCTTTGACGGTGATATAACAGCTGAATCCTCATCTAAGCTGCTTAAATCTCAAGTGGAAATAAGGGAGAAATTTATTCTGCCCACATTTTAGTGCACTTTACAAATGTGCATTAAATATGCAATATGCAAAACTGGATATTTTGCTTCACAATTTGCATTTGCAGTATAATTTCTAATATACTTCTCCATTTTTAAAAAATGCATTCAAATACACATATTAGGGGAAAGCATGCGCAGAAATATGGGCATTAATGAAACTGAGGAACAAAAGCACTTTATATTACAGGAAATTGTAAAAAGCAAAATCAATATGCATAAATACATTAAGGATGAGGAGGAGGTATGCAAAGGTCATCTGTATGATTTTTTTTGTAGATATATACAGATGGCAAATTGACATTAGAGGTAGGATAAAATAAGCTTATATATGGACGAATGAGAGATCAACTAAAAAGGAAAAATATGAAAAATAAAGCAAATAAAAAGTAAGTAGCCAAGAAAACCAGACTCATAAAGAGAGTGTTGCTGCTTTGTGATTTTTGTAGATAAAACTGCTAACGTCTAAAGAGCAATCATACTCTACCCATCACAGTACTTTACCCAAGAATGTGGGTATGTGGTTTCTTAATATTCCCCAAAAGAAGGGAAGTTTTGCACCAGACGAGAATCAGCCTTTAACTTTGATGTTTTCATATCTTCATCTGTGTTGGACAATGAAGGGCTCAGTGGTATATTCAAAATTCTGCAAACACTAAGAGTGTTCTGTGTGTAATACAGATGGTTAGGGGTAGGGGTAGGGTTGGGGTTGGAGTTAAAGTCTCATACAACTTGCAAGAGAATGTCTCTTTTTTATTGGAAGGAAAAATGAGACAAGTTTTCCTTCCAATGAATTTTTCTTCCAATGAATTTTCCTTCCAATGAATTCCTGTCTCATTTTTCCTTGTTGGTTCCCATATTTCAGCTAACAGAACACTCTGTCATGTTGCTATGGAACAAAATGAGTTGAAATCTTCATAGGTTTTCCTTTGTAGCAATGGCCTAATGTGGTTTTGCATATTACTAGACAAATGCATACAACTTTATTTATTTAACTCACTTTAAAGTATAGTTGGCATTGATTTAACTCTTTTTTTTTTTACAGATCCTTGCAATTCTTCCAGTATGTACGGATAGTCTTTGGTTTGTTTAGTAACTATTCAAAATTTAAACAGTGCTGAATGAATGGAGTTATGACTGTGGCTTGAAGTAATGGCCATTGCAGCACCCTGCTGGTCACATGATTTTAAATATGGGTACTTGGCAGCACATCCCCTTTACAACTGCATTGCATAACTTCCTTACAACTCCCCTGTCTACCTCACCCTCTCTCTCTGTTGTGACCTAGGCCCAAGTAATTATTACCAGACACAATCAGTCCTAAACAAACGTATTTATTAGAACAGCTGAGAATTACTTTATTCTCAGCTTAGTCCAAATTAATTCCAAAACAAATCCTTCAGAAAAAAAGTATTTTGGCCTTATCACAAACCTTTGTCTTCTTTGGCACCCTGCCAAAGGCTTTTCTTGGCAAAGCCCCACGCAGTTCAGAAACAAGAGACGCCAACTAGAAACAAATATAGCAATGTTGCTTTCCTACAAAAAGCCCAAGAGCCGTTGCTCCTCTTTTAAGCCTTATGGGAGGGGCCAATCATCTCCTGGCCTTACTCCTGAGTCATCCTTTTTGCTTTAGTGCTCTTGCTTCTGGCAGCTCTTCACATATGTACACTAGGAACAGGCTCCTCTTGTTCCTCTGCCTCTCTGCTGTCCACCTCTGGAGGCTGTGGAGTCCGCACATCGCTCGCAGATGGCCCTGGCCCCATCTCTGCCTCCAGCACAGAGCCCTCATCTGGGCCTTCCCCTGACTCCAGGACTGACCCATTGTCCTTCCTAGCCTCCTCATTGTCTGATTCCGCTGCTAGCTCTGCAGGCTGCTGGCGGATCATAACACTCTCCTCTCACCCTTCTAGGTTGCTTTACAGAGCACATTTAACTGCAGTAGGAGAAAAATGACTGATGGTAAATAATAGGCCCATTGTTTTTGCTATGGTGAATTTTAAACGAAAATGTCAGAGACTGAGAACACTGTATAGTGATTTTTCCAGGCTTGGGGAAATTATGTGGAAATTATGCGAGAGTTTGAGGATTCAGGCAAGAAGCTTTTGGGTCATTTCTAAGCTAAGCAATCCCTTACTCACTCATCAAAAACTTTAATTTCAAGTTTCACTGGAAGCGTATCCTGCCAGAGAGCTAAAAAAGTGTATAATTTGAACTTGCTTTACTTTTATCACTTGATACCAGATGATTCACTACCAGGTGCACTTATTTAATAGCAAAACACGGAGCTTGAGGTGATTTGGTACTGGTGAGAGGCAACGTCTATCAGAATCTTCATCTCACTCAATATAAATTTATTTTTAAACAATGGTCATTTGAGATTATGATAAATCTGTGAAGGATTATCCACATAAAAAGGAAAAATCTAATACTACAGTCAATTAATAGAATGCATTCATGTATGAACATAGCTATTAGTTATTATATTGTATAATTTTCATCTCTCCTCAAAGATGAGTATCTCCTGGTTATACGACTATAAAATTCAGTGGTTTCTTTTATTTATTCCAGTAATAACTGCATACAATCAAAAGATATCCATAAAATATAGAAGCTTCTCCCATACTCTGAAGTTTCTCCTAGTCATATCCATCCTGTCACAATGTAAGGAAGGATTTATTATTGTTTAGAGAAGACAACAATAAAAAGCAAGACTATTTCCATGGTGGTAGCAGTTCCTATGTCAGAAGAGAAAGATGGGGTGTTGAGTACCTTTGGTAGCTCTCTTATCCGGTGAATCAATTATACATAGCCTGGTAACAACATTGGTAGCTATGAAGAGCACCAGGAAGAAGAAATGCCAAGCACTTCTGTCAAAAAGATTATACAAATATATTCCACACACATTAACACACACACCATTGTATCCTCTGGAAAAGTAGAAATATATATTTCAGGTAGTGATTCCGGATCACAATTGAGAAGCAGAATCACAGTAAAAGGCCTATCTACACAGCAGAAAATAGCTGAGCAGAGGAGGTAATTAGGACATTGAATCACTATTAAAATGCTTTTATTTGAGAGGGCAGTATCTCTTTGATCTGTCAGAGGAAGAGAAATCAAGTAACAAGAATAAAGGCAAAAAATAGCATGGCATGCAGAAGGCAGTCAATTAGGAATCTTGTTTTTGTTCTTAGCTTTCGCCAACAAGAAGCAAAGTTTAAACAGGCCATAGTAGAGATGTGGTGTAAAGCAATTATGAGGTAATTATGAGGTACCATACGCCTCCCACCGACCCGTACGCTCCCACAGAGAGGGACTTCAAACAATGTCGGCTGGCAGCCCCCAGGGGAAGGGCCTTCTCTGTGGGGGCTCCCACACTCTGGAACGAGCTTCCCCCGGGTTTACGCCAAATACCTGACCTTCGGACATTTCGTCGCGAACTCAAGACTCACCTTTTTATCCGCGCGGGGCTGGCTTAAATTGGGATTTTAATCTTAAATTTATTAATTTTAAACGGGGTTTTAGTAGGGTAAATTTTAATCATTGGGCTAATTTAAATAAGTTTTTTAAATCGTATTTTAAATCTGTATATTGTATTGCCAGTTTTTTATTATGCCTGTACACCGCCCTGAGTCCTTCGGGAGAAGGGCGGTATAAAAATCAAATAAAATAAATAAATAAATAAATAAATAATGAAACAGCGATTTTCAATTCCATCATTAATTTCTAACGATACTAATAAAATATTGGTTTTAGACTACCATCCATTTAGCCAGATGAATTATATGAAATTCAGAGATCTGCTGGAGCTATATGCACCCATCATACAGCAACTTCAGCTGGATATTGGCTTCTAAGATAACTGGATCAAAGAAAGGTTGGGCAAGTAAATCCATTATTGCGCTTTCTCATACAAAAATCGAATTTACAGTAGTTCTAGAACAAAATCCATCACACATCTCTTTCCATAACTTTGTAGACTTTTGCATAATAACAATATTATAGGGCCATCTGTTTAAATAAAAATTGCTCACCTAGTAAAGTTTATGAAGATTCTCAGTCATCCAGGTCATGATGGTTCCAAAGGGGCTTTATCAAAAGGCAACTAGATTTTATTTTTCCTTGAAAAAAAAAAAAAGCCAAAGTCCAGTTGCCTTTTGATAAAGCACTTTTGGGACTTACCCAGTAATATTGCCAACAGTGGAAAAATAAACACACCTTTTTAGCTATGCCAGAACTGTAATGTTTCCCTAGCACAGAAAGTGTACTTACCTTCCAGACTTTGGCAGTTTTATCCTGAAAGGATAATATTTATTTCCAATTACAGAATTGGAGATATTTATTTAAGAAAAAAAAAAGATATATAAAGGAAACTAAGACACCAGTGTCCTTTTTTCTCCAAAGCTTTATTTTATTTTATTGGTATTCCTTGGTTACTGTCAATAACTGGAATTAGGAGTTCCATTGTTAAGTGATGCTGTCATGAAGTGCAACATCACATGACTGCACCAACTTACAACCATTCCAGCAGTTCCGATGACCATTGTTAAATGAACCCCATGGCATAAGGGCAACATCTTAGGGGCTGCCACAAAGAAGAGGGAGTCAGACTGTTCACCAAAGCACCTGAGGGTAGAACAAGAAGCAATGGGTGGAAACTGATCAAAGAAAGAAGCAACTTAGAACTAAGGAGAAATTTCCTGACAGTTAGAACAATTAATAAGTGGAACGACCTGCCTTCAGAAGTTGTGAATGCTCCAACACTGGAAATTTTTAAGAAAATGTTGGATAACCATCTGACTGAGATGGTGTAGGGTTTCCTGCCTGGGCAGGGGGTTGGACTAGAAGGCCTCCAAGGTCCCTTCCAACTCTGATGTTATGTTATGTTATGTTATGTTATGTTATGATGTGATCACCATTCATGAACTCCTACTAGCTTCCCCATTGACTTTGCTTGTTCAAAGCCAGCAGTGAGTGTCACAAACAGTGATCATGCTTCCTGGGTCACATTAGATGGGATTGTCTCAACAATGAGAAACATGAATCATGCCAATCCAAACACATTTATTTAATCAATGTAGATATTTTTTAATCCCTTCATAAAGCCATACTGTCCCTGGAACTCTATTGCAATTTTGATAAACACTTCAGATTTTTAAATTCCTTTGAATTAGATTCCAAGTCTCAATTGGAAATCATTCTGAATTGTCAATGAATGCCTGAACCATGTTTTGGGATCAATGTATTATGTCTTCAGCCAGATAGTATGCAGAAACAGAATTGGCAGCATATATTTCCATTCAAGAATTTACCTTAGGAATATCAAAGGAGGAGGGCAGATCTCAATGTAAACCTCATATTCCATTATGGATTAGAAATAGATCTTCCCAATATAATTAGAAAAGAAAGAATGCTGGGGAAAAAAAATCCCTAACATTGGATCATTTTAATGGGAATCATTAATGTGATAGATAGATAGATAGATAGATAGATAGATAGATAGATAGATAGATAGATAGATAGATAGATATAGAGATATAGATATAGATATAGATAGATATAGATATAGATATAAATAAAAGGGGCAAAATATTTAAGATTATTCTGTTTTATTCCCTCCAGACATGTTATGGATAAAAATAAAATTATGAATAATTATAAGAAAAGGTAGTGGGTAGAAAAGAGCAGTTCTAGACCATTCCCTTGAGGACTGCCAGTAAATTTCCTTCATTTTTGTTTATTTATTATTTATTATTTAAATTTTTATACCGCCCTTCTCCCGAAGGACTCAGGGCGGTTCACAGCCAGATAAAATAAACAATAATATTACAATATAAATACTATTAAAATACGATTAAAAGGTATTTCAAAATATTCATTGTGCTTTTTAAGAAAATTTGTAAAATACCTGTACCATATTTGCAAAATAGCTCTGAAGCATGGATACAATTCATTTTTTAAAAGAAAGCAAGCCATACTTAATATGTTAAAATGCTTCCTTCCCTGCCCACACCCCTTAATGTAATTTGCATGTTTCTCACATTGTCCTTCTGGGTTATTATTATGTGCCTTATTTCTTAGAAAATAAAAGTGGTTATGACCTCTAAAGCCATTCATTGCATAGGGCTGGGTTAGCTAAAGACTTCTGCTTATTTTCAGATAGCGTTGCCTTGCTCCAGATCTATTAAGCAGATGGGACATAGCAATGGAGCATTCTCTGTGGTAGCAGCCACCCTCTAGAACAGAAATGTCCAAACTTGGCCCCTTGAAGAGTGGTGGACAACTTGCTCATATTTATAGCTCATGTTGGCTGGGGAATTCTGGTAGTTGAAGTCCACCACTCTTCAAGGGGCCAAGTTTGGACACCCCTGCTCTAGAACATCTTCTGAAATACAGTACACTGACTCTACAGTAACCCTGGCTGTGTTCAAATGAGCCCTGTAAATCTGGTTCTATCAGAGTAGGTCTTGTGTCATTTTAATGGTTGTTTTTCTTCCTTTTTTTCTTTACTTCTTCTTTTTTTAAAATGTATTGTACGATTGCTTTTATTGTATGCTGCCCAGAATCATAGAGCTGGACTGCCTTATACATTTCTAAATAAATAAATGATTGCTTTATAGCTATCTGCAATGGGAGTTGCAAAAGTTGAGAGCATTTTTCCTTGCTTCTACTTTAGCTTTCTAGCACTATAGCAAACTTTTACTTTTGTTCTGGGCAGGTGGACATTCTTCCAAATAAAGACCTTAGCTGCACCCACCTGAGTTTTTATTTTTGTAAGATCTTTGATTCAGTTTTGGAAATAACAATTTCAGCTTTCCAGGTGTTTGTTAGGCTACTTTTTTTCTATTTTTAATGCCCATTAAAAGCAACAGCAGCTGCACAGGATGTATCCAGGGGGACATTGGTGTCCATGGACAGTACACTGTCTCTTCCTGTCTAAGGGCTAACAAAAGAAAGTGGTTGCCTAGGCAACAGGGAACGAAAATGGTTGGAAATCTGTTGAGGTGAGAAAAGATTGTTGCTGTAAAGAATGAAGGATTAAAGAGACTCTTTTGGAACTGTGGAAGAACTCAGGCAGGAAGAAAAATCAAGGAGAGTTAAATACCTGGAGTAAGGTGAGCATCTCTGAAAATTAAGCAAATCTAAAGTCTGAATACACTGATAATCAAGTGATGTTCCAGGTGTGATATGGGTCTTGAAAGTCGGATCACACTAGATATCCCTAGGATTTGAAGGTCTTTTGTATTTTAATGACATATGTTGCTTTAGCTAATATAAATTGGTGAAATATGTATTATACTGTATGTTGCTTATATAATATGATGTCTTCTCTCTTTGGATTTGAGCATCTTCCTCAGAGTGATGAGATCTATCAATAGAGGAAGTTGAACCTTCCATGGCACATACCAAGTATTGCATTTACAATTAGTCCCAAGTTTACCCTTTTCTTTAAGCAGGGAACTTCCTGTTGTCCCAAATCGTACAATTGAGGCAGAAGGCAGCCAAGACTTAGATTATTGCAGATGGTATAATCATGAGAAGATAGAGGGGTGGGGGCATCATGTTCCACCGAAGGATCTACACCTCTGTGTGAAAGAATCCAAAGTATAATTCTGGAGAATCTGGGGTCAACTACAGTATTAATTCTGACAGTGAGAACAATCAACCAATAGAATAGAAGTTGCCTTCAGAAGTTGCCTTCAGAAGTCATCACTGGAAGCTTTCAAGAAGAGACTGGACTGCCATTTGTCAGAAATGGTATAGGGGGTTGGACTAGATGGCCTACAAGGTTCCTTCCAACTCTGTCAATATCTGTTAATAGTTTGAGCGCTCAGTAACAGTTGAACTTAAGCCAGTATTTTCAGGAAGGAAGAAGAAACTAAAAAATATTTCTTCTCAGCAATGCCTTGATGCTGCCATGGAAGAGCAGGTGGGAAGAAGTTACAAAGTCACTTTAATCTAACTGTTACTATAGCAAATACCCTGTTTTCCCCCAAATAAGACATCCCCTGATAATAAACCCAATCGGGCTTTTGAGCGCATGGCAATAAGGCTAAGCATTTATTTCAGGGTTCAAAAAATATAAGATAGGATCTTCTTTTCAGGAAACATGGTATTTAGTGAGTTTTTAAAGGAAATCTGTATGATTTTTTAAAGATATTGGGTGCCATAAAATCTTTTAGATAATCCTTATCTAAAACAGCATAACATCCCTCCTCTCTCCCCCCTCTCTTCCTCCTTCCTTCACTCCATCCCTCTTCTCAAATAAGAAGATAAAGCACTCAATTATTTACCATCATGAATAAAATAATAAGGTGTGTATTCTTTAAAAAGGAATAACTGACAGGAAATTTGTAATCCTTATAGAGGTTATCTCTCTATGTGTGGTTCTGTCTATCTTTGTATATATGTTTGTGTATGGATGGTATATATAGACATGATATATATACACACACCAATCAAATCAATATATAAAGCAGTCCTTTCAGCTTTATTTAAATGGCACCTGATTTTTTTAGAGATCTGTGTTTGAAAACTAGTGGCCTGTTTTAAAACAAAACAAAAATAAAACTACTGTCACCAATTTATGGGAGAGAGAAGAGAGAATGGTGTTGCTCAGCAACCAACTATATAATAGGAAGGCTGAACACCTAGACTATGAAAATAACACAACAAACAGGAATAAATCAGCAGCAATATTAGCACACTGCATTATTGTATGTGACCCAGTGGCAGAGGTGAAGAGGAAAGGACAGCTTTGGTTAGCAAGTGCCTGTGGGATGTACAAGAAAATAAGTGTGACCACAACTTTGGCACATAATTAATAAGTAATTAGGGGAAGAAATGGTGCTCAAATTAAAGTTAAAATGTGACACTTTCTTCTGGTAGAAGGCAACCTTTTTCCTGTTCCAAATGTGGGCTGAGATGGGGTCACAAATAAATGTTGACAACATATTAGGTTCAGGTAAATCCGCACTCACAAGCGAGTGTCTATGTGGGTTCCTGGGACAATTGATTAAAAAAACTCTGTGAGTGTATTGCAAAATAATGTACTCCTTGGAGGATCACCCAAAATTCTTGGGAGATCCCTTTAGTGACAATTTCAAAGGTATCAGTTCATACTGTATGGGAAAAGGCCATGGAAAATCTCTTCTGTGCTTTTATACCAAGAAATCTACAGTATATGGACACAGAAGGTAAAGTAATTGATGATAGAGTGCCAGACGATGAGCCCCACAGGATGGATGGAAAAAGAACTGGGAATCTACCAAAGTACTGATAGCGTTTTGACATAGTTGATTAAAGCCTTTAAGATATATACTTTCTGATGTTGCCATGAAGGGAAAAAAAATCTGAAACTGCAAAAAACAGAATTACAATGGAAATATGACATATAAGAAGCACCAGAAGGGGAAATATCAACATAGCGAAACAATGAAAAGAATTGCCCATCCATTGATATCTCAGGCATCAGAGAGCTAAAATGTGCTGGAACATTTCCAGTCAGAAGATCTTACTGCTGACTATTCAGGACATGAAAAACAAAAAAGGATCAGCAATGCTTTCATAGTCAGAAAGAAGACAGCAAAAACAATACTTGGGTACACTGTAGCCAATGACAAAATAATATCAATTGTTATTTTTGTGGCCAACCCTTTAACAGGATGGTTATCCGGATTTATGCTCCAACCACTGATGTGGAAGATACTGAAGAGTTTTATGGTCAAGTTCAATCTAAAATGCAAACAAAATATGCTGCTTGTGGTTTGAAATTTGATTCCTAAAAATTTGAAATGGTGAGGAAAAACTAGGAAAGGAAAATGAAACAGGGCACTGGTTTATGGGTAATAATCCAGTGCTTTCTTACTGTTCTGATAATAGTGCTTTCTTATTTTTAGCAGAGTTTTCAACAACCAAACTATAGTTATATACATATATATTACCGATGGAGTACACAGAAATCAAATTAACAATATTATCGTTAAAAGATAGGAAGTACAGCAGATCATCTTGATAGAGATATGCAAGCCCAAGAGGTAAAATATTTTAACAGCCAAATAACATTCAGAAGCAAACCATGCTGACAATTCTCTAATTAATTGAAGTATAAGTCAGAGGCAAAGGAATAACATGATCTAACCAACAAGATTCTGTAATGATTGATGAAGTGCTCTCACATTGGTATTGATTCTTTGTGATATACTATCTCTCTCTCCCTCTCTCTCCCCCCCTTCTCTCTGTGTCTCTCTCTTTGTAGCATTATCCATGATAATCTACCCCTAACCTGGTTTTCAGATCTTCCAATAGTGTACTCACCACTATAACTGAGTCCACCCACCTTATTTCACCTATTATAGCCAATCTCAGTAACAGTGATGGAAGAATAAACAGTAAAAATATGATGTTGATGAGACTTACTGTGGAACAGATCATGGACTGCTTATGTACATGTTTCAAGTTAAGCTAAAGAAGAAAGGCAGTCAGTTTGCACATTATGATCTAGCATGAACTGACCATTTTGAAGAAGAACACCAGGAATCACTTTGAAGCACTGAAAGTAATTGACAGAAAACTACATGAACTGTGGAATGAAATTGAGGTTGCTGTGGATGAATGTAAAAAGATACTGTGAAAAAGTAAGAAACATAACAAATAGCAGAATAAAACACAGAAAATGCTAAGACAAGGAGAGTTGTATCTTGAGGTAAGCCTCTCAGAGTTACCTGAACTGCAGGATGGGCAGCAAATAAATTTGATAAATTTTTTTTTTACCACCTTATCATCTTTCGCCGACTCACTTTTTCTATGCGTTACTCAGCACATGAACTCTTGCGCCTGCGAGGTGCCCCCGCCTCGCAGGAATGGCCCGTTTTGTTACCAAGGGCCGGCCTCCATGACGGGTTTTGGGACCCACAGAGGTGGCATGCGAAGAGAAAGAGCCTGTGGGGATTTTTAGAGAGGGAATTTTTAAAGGGGGGGAGGGCAAGGGCGGGTGTTGGGGGAAACCCGTCGGGGAGGGTATGTCCAGTCCTAGCGCGTGCTCACGACACTATTTTAGCTGGTCCGAAGACAGGGGGGAGGGGTCTGAACAGAGCAAAGAGCATTATTCCATCTGTACGGTAAGTGGGAGGGGCAGACATGGCGGAGGCAGGGGGCCGTATCGTTCGTTGGGAGCACGTGGTCGATGTTTAAAGGCGATCACGTGCTCCGGCCCCCCAGTCCTTACTCGTTCCCTGGATGGTCAGGATCCTCAGAGCCTGGGTCTACGGCTGATGCTCTGCAATGCCCGGTCCGTGGTTAATAAGGCTCCCCTGATTTGTGACCTGATTCAGAGGGAGTCCGCGGACTTTATGGGCATTACGGAGACCTGGCTGGGCACAGAAGGGGGTGTACCCCTGGTTGAACTGTGCCCACCGGGTTTCCGTGCATTCCATCAGCCGAGGACCCAGGGTAGGGGTGGGGGGGTGGCGGTTGTGATTAGGGAAAGTCTGGAGCCGAGGGAGTCCACTGTTCCTCAGATAGCTGGCTGTGAATCCCTCCTTGTGAAGTGGGGCCATCGAAATCAGATGGGGTTGTTGATCACGTACCTGGCTCCTTGCTGCGTGGCTACAGCCCTACCTGAACTACTGGAGGTGCTTGCTGGCGTGGCGGTTGAGATTCCCAGACTTTTGGTCTTGGGAGATTTCAACTTGCCATCGGCCGGCTTGTCATCAACAGTGGTTCAGGAGTTCCAGGCCTCCATGACGGCCTTGGACCTGATTCAAGTAACTGATGGCCCTACACACATCGGGGGAGGCGCGCTAGATTTGATTTTTATCTCTGGTCAGTGGGTAAATGATCTGGATTTAGGAGATATAGTGAAAGAACCGTTGTCATGGTCAGATCATTTTCTCCTTCGCCTAGACTTTCGAACCGCTGCTCACCACCGCAGGGAGACGGAGCCGATGCGTTGGTTCCGTCCCAGGCGCCTGATGGACCCGGAGAGGTTCCTGACGGAGCTTGGGCCGTTTCCTGAGGATCTTACCCACGGCACGACTGAAGAACTAGTTGCGGCTTGGGAACGGGCCGCGGCTGGGGCTTTGGACCGTGTCGCGCCTTTGCGGCCTCTGACCCGGCGCAGATCTCAATTGGCTCCCTGGTTCTCCGGGGAGCTGAGAGAGATGAAACGCCGGAGAAGACGCCTAGAGAGTGTTTGGAGGTCCAGCCGTTCCGAGGCTGATCGGACACTAGTGAGGTCCTTTACTAGGACCTACCTAGTGGCAATGAGGGAGGCGAAACGTTCCTACGTTTCCACCCTCATTGCATCGGCAGATAACCGCCCGGCCGCCCTGTTTCGGGTGACCCGTTCCCTCCTTCAACAGGAGGGACGGGATGACCCCCTGCAGGGACGAGCTGAGGAGTTTAACGGTTATCTATACGATAAAATCGTTCAGCTTCGTGATGGTTTGGATCATGATTGCGATGATTCAGCCGAGGCGGCAGAGACTCGTCTTGTTGAGGTTATTTGGGATGAGTTTGAGTCTGTGGCTCTCGAGGACGTGGACAGGTTGCTGGGGAGGTTGAATGCAACTACGTGTTTACTGGACCCGTGCCCTTCCTGGTTAGTACTGGCTGCTCAGGAAGTGACACGAGGCTGGCTCCAGGGGATTATAAATGCTTCTTTGGTTGAAGGGGTTTTCCCCACCGCCTTGAAGGAGGCGGTGGTGAGACCTCTCCTGAAGAAGCCTTCCCTGGACCCAGCTATTTTGGGTAATTATCGTCCAGTCTCCAACCTTCGCTTTTTAGCGAAGGTTGTAGAGAGTGTGGTTGCATGGCAGCTTCCCCGGCACCTGGAGGAAGCTGTCTATCTAGACCCGTTCCAGTCGGGCTTCCGACCCGGTTACAGCACGGAGACGGCTTTGGTCGTGTTGGTGGATGACCTCTGGAGGGCCAGGGACAGGGGTTGTTCCTCTGCCTTGGTCCTATTAGACCTCTCAGCGGCTTTTGATACCATCGACCATGGTATCTTGCTGCGCCGGTTGGAGGGGTTGGGAGTGGGAGGCACCGTTTATCGGTGGTTCTCCTCCTATCTCTCCGACCGGTCGCAGACGGTGTTGACAGGGGGGCAGAGGTCGTCCTCGAGGTGCCTCACTTGTGGGGTACCGCAGGGGTCGATTCTCTCGCCTACCCTGTTCAACATCTATATGAAGCCGCTGGGTGAGGTCATCAGTGGTTTCGGGGTGAGTTATCATCTGTACGCTGATGATACTCAGCTGTACTTTTCCACCCCGGACCACCCCAACGAAGCGGTCGAAGTGCTGTCCCGGTGCCTGGAAGCCATACGGGTCTGGATGGGGAGAAACAGGCTCAAGCTCAATCCTCCAAGACGGAGTGGCTGTGGATGCCGGCATCCGGTACAGTCAGCTGCACCCGCAGCTGACTGTTGAAGCAGTTAGTGGCCCCAAAGGAGGTGGTTCGCAACTTGGGCGCCTCCTGGATGGTCGGCTGTCCTTTGATGAACATCTGGCGGCCGTCACCAGGAGGGCCTTTACCAAGTTTGCTTGGTTCGCCAGTTGCGCCCTTCCTTGACCGGGATGCCTTATGCACGGTCACTCACGCCTGGTTACGCCTCGGCTGGATTATTGCAATGCTCTCTACATGGGGCTGCCCTTGAGGTGCACCGGAGGCTACAGCTAGCCACTCTCAATGGTCCCAGCTCTGGACCGAAACCAGCATCAAGTTGTGGGAGGAGGGGAGGAGATCCAGTACAAGATAGACCAGGTGTTGGATTCCCGGATACATAGGGGAAGTTTGCAATACCTGGTACAACGGAAAGGTTATCATCTCAGAGGCCTCCTGGGTGGTGAGTAGAAATATTAGGGCAGCCTGACTGATAAAGACATTCCACAAAGAGCATCCCCACAAACTGCGGAGGAACATGGAAGGTCGGGTGTAATGCAGTGGCGGGTTGCCCCTCGTTCTATAGAACCGGTAGTAAAACCGGCAGGAGGCTCCGCCCACTGACCCAAACGTCATCAAAAGTGATCTGCACGCGTGGGGGCATGATTCGAACCAATAGTAAAGGTAAGTAGAACCCACCCTTGGTCTGCTTATGTCTTACGGATGTGGCCCTGGTAGAAGGGAGCCACCTGTCAAACCCTGAACCTGGGGTTTGCCGTACCTGGGGGAGGGACAGCCACTTTTTATATAGATCCAGGCATATATATATAGATGATATATATAGGGATAGATGGGGAACTCATCAAATTTGCAGATGACACCAAGCTGGCAGGAATAGCCAACACTCCAGAAGATAGGCTCAAGTTACAGAAAGATCTTGACAGACTTGAACATTGGGCGCTATCTAACAAAATGAAATTCAACAGTGAAAAAAGTAAGGTTCTACATTTAGGCCAAAAAAACAAAATGCACCAGTACCTTGTGGTACCTTGCTCAATAGTAGTACCTGTGAGAGGGATCTTGGAGTCCTAGTGGATAACCATTTAGATATGAGCCAGCAGTGTGCAGCAGCTGTTAAAAAAGCCAACACAGTTCTGGGCTGCATAAACAGAGGGATAGAATCAAGATCACGTGAAGTGTTAGTGCCACTTTATAATGCCTTGGTAAGGCCACACTTGGAATATTGCATCCAGTTTTGGTCGCCACGATGTAAAAAAGATGTTGAGACTCTAGAAAGAGTGCAGAGAAGAGCAACAAAGATGATTAGGGGACTGGAGGATAAAACATATGAAGAACGGTTGCAGGAACTGGGTATGTCTAGTTTAACAAAAAGAAGGACTAGGGGATACATGATAGCAGTGTTCCAATATCTCAGGGGCTGCCACAAAGAAGAGGGAGTCGGGCTGTTCACCAAAGCACCTGAGGGTAGAACAAGAAGCAATGGGTGGAAACTGATCAAAGAAAGAAGCAACTTAGAACTAAGGAGAAATTTCCTGACAGTTAGAACAATTAATAAGTGGAACGACTTGCCTTCAGAAGTTGTGAATGCTCCAACACTGGAAATTTTTAAGAAAATGTTGGATAACCATCTGACTGAGATGGTGTAGGGTTTCCTGCCTGGGCAGGGGGTTGGACTAGAAGGCCTCCAAGGTCCCTTCCAACTCTGATGTTATGTTATGTTATATATTTATTTGTGGGTAACTGCACTGATTCATTAGAACTTCCTTTCCAGTGAAGCTTGACTCAAAACAACATTCTATCCTTTTTGTGGCAAGTTAAACAAATGTTGAAAGTAACAAGAGGGAGAATGCATTCTCCCCAAACCATATAGAGCTGGTACTGAACTCAGTTTAGCACAGTCAGTGCAACAATGTCCTTCACCACCTTTGAAGCTTTAGGCTAATTTAATGTCTTAGGACAGATTACATGACATTTACAATTTTGTCCTTCTATGGAGGTGAACATCCAGGGAATCAATGAAAAACATTAAGGAGGCTATCAGGCCACCTGAGAAAATCACTTCAATTTCCTAACAGTAGGGCTGGCCCTAACGCTTTTCACAATTGATTAAATGTTGATTTTTGATTTAATTAAATTTGGATTTGGATTTGAGAGAGAGAGAGAGAAAATGAACAAGACTTTTGGGGGGGAAGCTGATTTTGACACATTTTGTTCATACAGATTTTGTTGATGTTATTATGTTTTGGATAGCAGACTGTATTTTTCTATTATTTCCTGCTTTGCTGCAGCTTAGCAAAAAGTCTGAAAGGCAGCCCAAATCCTGGTTTTGGCATAAATAAAGGAAATATGTGGATATAATGTCTGCAAATAAAAAATACCAACCTGAAATATTTACGGAATGGTATATTTAAAATTAATACATAGCTTAAAGCAACTGTACCAACAGGATAGCATCTATTTATTACGTGTTAGATAGATGCAGATCACTTGAAGATCACACTTAATAATTTTAATAGAAAAAGATGCATTTAGTTGTAAGGTTTAAAAATTAAAAGAACTGTTGTGTCAATAAAAATAAAATATGAAAGCAATAAAAATAGCAATTGTTATTAAGATAAGCAGTATGAAAGCAAAGTATTTTTCCCCCATGGTTTTTCTTTCTTTCTTTCTTTTTCTTTCTTTCTTTCTTTTTTTGCAAAATACCTTCTGAGATAACCAGCTGGCAAAGTTGTTTGTTTTGCAGTGAATACCTGAAACTCCATTTCTGCACAAGTCCCCTTAAGTTCACCACGGATTACTGCAAAGCTACTGATGATAACCCTACCATTTGGGAATTAATTTTAAACAAATTGTAATATTGTGAAAGCTGAGTACTTTCCTCCATTGAAATATCCAGTTAATTCTTCAAAAGAGAAAGCAGGTAATAAATGTCTATTATTAACTTATCTCAACATGGTGTAGTAGTGCTCACTTTATTCCAATTTAAGTAACTTCACATGGGAAGCAGCAGTTAATTGAGTACAGCGGTAATTTTCATCATCTGATTTTCAAATCTATCCTGCCACATATGTTTCCTGAATTGGAGTTTGATCCTGTAAAGGACTCTGCCAACATGCTAATATATCCATTTGCATGAAGTGAAAAAGTCATCTTTGCTGCTTGGAATGAAAAGGAATGAAAATTAGTATGATATACTGGCAAAAACAAGTGGTAAGTACCCCAGATCATATTAGTTTCATTATATTTGTTATTCCCTAACCAGGCAGCCCTTTCAACAGAGCCAAGATTCTTCCAGAGTCAACACGCCAACCAAAGAGACATCCTAAACTTCTGAATTTCAGTATTCCAATATTTGAGGGGTTGCCACAAAAAAGGGGGGCTCAATTTATTTTCCAAAGCCCCAGAAATAAAGACAAGAAACAATGGATGGAAACTAATCACAGAGAGAAGCAACCTGGAAATAAGGAGAAACTTCCTAACAGTGAGTACAGTTAACCAGTGGAACAGCTTGCTTTCAGAAGTTGTAGGTGTTTCATCACTAGAGGTTTTTAAGAAGAGACTGGACAGGCTTCTGGGTGGCGCCACCTTTTTCGCTGGGTGCTAATTTATGGCACTCCGCATTGAATATGGTAAAAGCCGGATTTAACAACTGATCCCGGCTTCATTTCTCTCTCTGGTTGAAAGAGAGAGACAGAGCAAGGGGGAGGAATTGGGTAGATTCCCCTAGGGGCTTTGTTTTTGTAATACAAAGTCCTGAACGGTCGAATCCCCTTATTTACCCCTCCCCCACCTCCAGTATTCTCTGCGCTCCTGAAAAAGCAGGAAAAGAGGAAGGTGTCCACTTCTGCTAGCAATTGATTTCTTTTTGTGGATACGAAAAGCAGGCGGAACGAGTGTGAGGAACAATTACTGGTTTGCAAGTATTTTTGATTTTCTGACTTCTGCCCCCCCTTCAGTTTCGTTTTAGAGAAACTGAAAGCAGAGCGATACATCAAAGGGAGCTTTGCTGTTGAATCGAAACTGAATGGAGATTTTATCTTATTGTGTTTGACTGTGGACTGTTGGATTATATTACGCTGTTTAAGTACTTTACAAGGATTCTCAGCAGGAATTTTGTTATGGAGGTTCTTTCAGAAGAATGGATTCGTGACTTTATACAGGACTACACAGAAAGTATGTATTTAATTATTCAAAATACGAATTGATAAAAATGGGGACGTTTTGGATGAGAGTTTGGAGCAAATTAACCAGTGCAATTATTCGGAAAATGGAATGGAGGACATACAAATAAAAGTGGATAAATATGAAGATTTGATCGTGAAGAAACAAGGTGATCTAAAGAAGTTTTCTTTAAATAGTTTGGATGAGCTGCCTGAATTTGTGCTACAGGAGATTGTCCCTCAAATGGAAAAGACTCACAAGCTTAATGTTTCCCAAGAGTTCTCTTTTTGGACTGATGGAATATACGGCAGTAATTTTTGGATTTCTGGACATAAGGAATTACTAGGAAATATTGTGATTGACTTTTTAAAAGGAGCAACGAAGGAAAGACAGAGATTAATGCACCAAAAAAAATGGCAAGAGACAAAAGTATTATTTTGAAACAAGGATTTTTAAAATATTAATAGACAAAATATTAGTGTCCCGAAAGACAATTTGTGATTATAAGAGACTAGATATTTGGATATACTGGATTTTGATGAGGAAGGACTAAAGTTGAATAGATATTGTAATTAATTAAATAATATTGTAATTTTCTATTGAAATTTTATAAATTTTATAATCTGTTGTATTGAATTTTAAATAGAATATTCTTGAAAGATCTTATGTAAGAAAGACTTGGGGGGGAAATTATATGGTTATATGGTTATAGAAGCTATAAGGGAGATATTCTCTGAACTGGATTGGATTTTTATGCTTTAGCTGGTTTTAAATATTTTAGGATTAATTTGTTCTACTGATTTATATATTTTATTACTGTTTATTGTTAATTTTTTGAAGGATTTGGTTATGTAAGGAGGAAGTCAGAGCTAGAGAGGGAGAATTGGTATAATAGTTTTGGGAAAAATTTTTTTAGCATATGTTTGTTTTATTTTTAACTATACCTTGTGTTTGTTCCGGGAAGCCAGGGGGGAGGGGGGAGGGGGTTTGTGAAGGGAGAGGGGTTGGGGGGAAAGGGGAAAAAAAATTTTTTTGTAAAACTTTTTGAATAAAAAAAAAAAAAAAGAAGAGACTGGACAGTCAGCTATCTGAAATGGTATAGGGTCTCCTGCTTGAGCAGGTTGGACTAGAAAACCTCCAAGATCCCTTCCAGTTCTATTCTGATTGACGTTTGGAATATCTGATCTCCCAGTTTGGGATATTGGTCTCCTGACTCATTCAAGTCAGAAATCTTCCTCTTCTGATGCCGTGCGAACAATTTGTTTCCTTTTTCCAGTGACTTAATGGGAAATTATAATATATGAATAAATTAATTATTCCTGAACAAGATTGGGTTCCTATTACTGTCAAACAATTTCTTAAATTTGATGCTATTTTTATTTTTTTATTACATTTTATGTTTTTTCTTGCTTTCTAAAACAGAGTTGCTAAAAATAAAGATACGCATTATTTTTAAAATGTATGAATAATGAAAAAGTATCATTAAAGCCCCATCAATTAAACTAACAGTAAATCCAACTTAGTAACCAAATGTCAAAAGCTTGTCTGAGTAAAAATATTTGGCCCTGCCAGCAGATGAATTCATTGTGGATTTATAACTGAGATTGATGGCTTTTATTTATTTATTTGTTTGCTTCTATGTGTGTTCCTGTTTTTCTTTAAACAGCTATCTTGCCCCAGGCCAAGCATGCCCACCCACATGCAGAGGTAGTTGGACAGTTTACTGAGGTCTGCAAATCAGCAAACAAGTGAGCACACACACACACACACATACACATACAGCAGAGAAGTTTCTCCCCAAAGTTTAGCAAGTTTGCCTTACAAGAGTTCCAGTTCAAACCAGCAAGCAGAAGCATAGTCGGGCAATGTCCAAGTGTCAGACCATTGTAGAAGATTCATCAGCCAGTCCAGTTCCAGAATCAGAGTCTTTTAATAGAATAGAATAGAATTTTTTATTGGTCAAGTGTGATTGGACACACAAGGAATTTGTCTTGGTGCTTGTCTGGTTCATAGAACAAGAGTCAATGAGTGGGATTTCACAGACAATTGTTGTTAATGGAGTGGCTTGAGCTTGCTCCTGTGGTTAAAAACAAGCATCCTCTGTGTCATTCATTAGGAAGAATGAGAGCCCTTCTTTGTGAGCAGCTTTGCCAAGTACCTTTGCTCTGCTCGTTTCTCAGTGTGACAAACCCTTGTGCTGTAACGGGTGGCAATTCAGCACCTTCCTATTTGGAGAGTGGAAGCATCTCTTCCTGATGGTTGCTGGACAGCTCCACTTCTTCTGTCTGCTCAAATAGCCTCCATCTGACAATTCTGGAGTTGGCTGCTCCTTGTTGGTCTCATCTTCTGAATGCCAGTCCACTATGATGCTTCATAAAAAGTTATGGAATGCTCTTCACACCAAAGATTATGAATGTTGTTAGCAATACAGATGGTCCTCAAGTAACAACCACAATTGGGTCCGGAATTTGCATCACAACGTGATGCAGTCATTAAGTGAGTCATCCTGTGATTGTGCCTGATTGTATTGCCTTTTTTCTGGTTTCCCTCATTGATTTTGTTTTTTGGAAGCTGGCTGGGAAAGTCTTGTAAGGCCAGGATGTTGCAGCCATTTTTATTTGTACCCTATAACTATCGTTAAGTTTTGTACCTTATGATTCTTGATCAACGTATCTTTTCTTTTATGTACACCGAGAGCATATGCACCAAGACAAATTCCTTGTGTGTCCAATCACACTTGGCCAATAAAAAATTCTATTCTATTCATTGTAAATACATGACGGTTGCCGAGCACCTAAATCATGATCACATGACCGCAGTGATGCTGAAATGGTCCTAAGTCACTTTTTTCAGTGCCATCATAACTTTGAATATAACTAGACAAATGGCTATACATAAAGGACTTGTCGTGTCCCATTCCTCCACTGATGGCTGGGTCAGGAAAATCCGAATCAGGCGTGCCTCTGCAGCTCTGCCAAAGTCCTAGCAAAGTCCTCAGGGCAGGCAGGAGACCAGAAAGTGACTTCAGCAAGATATGTTTAGACTTTGCCTGACTCAGAGAATGCCAAAAAGCAGATCCTTTATATAGGCAATGGGGTGTGGCTCCATGACTCAGCACTTATCCAGGCCTGCCCCTCCCTTCCTTCTGTTGCCTCCGTCTATCAAGTCTTCTGACGTGAAGGTCACTGGAGTGCAGTCTGCAGCTGTTGGCAATTGATCTCCCTCAGGCTCACATGCTGTGGAGGAGGGGGAGGGGTCTAGTTGCTCCGTTTGCCTGGGCATGGAGCCAGAGCTGGGGGCTGGAGATATTTCCTCCTCTTCAGCCTGTCTGGGCATGGAGCCAGGGCTGGGGCCGGGAGGCATACTAGGACATTCCTCCATGTTCGGAAGCAGATAAGAAGGCCCCGGCTGTGGTGAGATCGGACGAGACACAACAGGACTGCCTGTACATCAAGCATTTCCAACTCATAGCTGGTGGGCTACAAGCAGCCTTGGACAGCTAGTAACATGACTCCACAAAATCCTAAACATGTAACATTATTATGTGATTTATATACATTAACTATATTATATATTTTATATGTGGTTGCAAGTCAGTTCCTCTCCATTCAATGCAGATACAGTATATAAGTATATATTCCTAAATATATCGAAAAATAATTTAGGGAAAGAGTAACCAAAGGTCATCATCACTGGGCCATTGGGAATATCTACTGGGTGAGGTCTCCCTGGGAGTGCCAGCTTTTTCCCATTTATCTTTTCTAGCTACAGTAATTCATGGTTTTCAGAAGAATTCAGATGTTTTTCTCCTTCCTTGGAGCAGGACACATAGCTCCAAAAATAAAGAATATTTAAACATTCAGTCTTACAATCTTCCTCCGAATCATAACTTTGATCATAACTTACTGAGATATACATTGAAAAGTCCTGAATATGATTGTGATAGCATGGGGTTTATTAGATAATAGTTAACAAGATTGTTTAACACTAGTGCTTTTCATTTGAATTTCAGATGACACATTTCAGGTTGAAATCGAAGAGCTGTTTCAAACTTGAAACAAATATGTTTGGTTTGACTTTATACAAACCATTTCATACTTTTCAGTCAGTGGTGGGTTTCAAATTTTTTTACTACCAGTTCTGTGGGTGTGGCTTGGTGGGCGTGTCAGGGGAAGGATACTGTAAAATCTCCATTCCCTCCCCACTCCAGGGGAAGGATAGTGCAAAATCCTCATTTCCTCCTAATCAGCTGGGACTTGGGAGGCAGAGCATAGATGGGGGCTGGGCCAGTCAGAGGTGGTATTTGCCAGTTCTTCGAACTACCCAGAATTTCCGCTACTGGTTCTCCAGAATTGGTTAAAACCTGTTGAAACCCACATCTTTTTTCAGTGTTATTCAAACAACCCATTTCAAATTCAAAACAGTTCAAACTGAAAACATTTTGAACACCTCATTTAAGGACAGGACTATATTTTTAATGGGAAACTGAAGGAAAAAAGTATACCAAGTCTATGTAGCCTTCATACATCTAAAACAGAAAATAATAATAATAACAACAACAATAATAATTAATAAATAACAACAACTACCTCGCACAGAAAATTGAAAAGATTTTAAAAGGGGTTGTTGTTTCCCACTTCTATAAAGAAATTGCCATGGTGACAATATCTATGTGAGAGTCTCTGGCTTCTTAAAATAATCATAGAAAAAAAATGAAGGACCGCCAAAACATCCTCTTCTTCAGCTTAAAATCATAGCTACAATGCAGCATAATAAAATAAAAAAAAACAATAACTAAATTCATAACTATTTAAGAAAATAATACCAATAACAACAAAGAAAGAACTTCCATCATATATTAACAAAAGAAATGTACCATATATTGGTCTGTTTCAATGTTAATGAGAAAATAGTTGAGGATTGTACACTGAAATACTTTGACATTCCCATCTAATTTATTCATTATTTTCTTTGTTGTCTAACGGCTGGCAGTGTCGCCTTTAAAAAAACCAAACACACTTGTTGATTATTTGACACCATGAAACAAGTGCATTCCCTGAATCCCCCCTTACTGTCTCTCTCTCTCTCTCTCCCTCCCCATACACACATTATTTGCTTGTGATAACATAAAATGAACAGATAAACATAAAATGAACTGTGCATAGACAAATGAACATGTCACAATGAACCAAGCCATATTGGCTGTAGGTTGGTATTACTGAGCTTTTAGGAAGAATTGATCTCCCCTGGATTCAATAACCTATTCTTAATATTAAGTACCATTTTCTAATCATAACAAGGGGGTGGGTATCAATATTGCTATATACGTTGTAGAAACTATTGGGATGGTGTTTTGCTGTTTGTTTGTTTGTTTTTTTGTTTGTTTGTTTGTTTCCTATTTACTAACAGAAATTACCATGGCTGACTTTAAGGGAAAAAAAATACTAAACTCTTTTCAGAAAGAAAGACATAAATGAAAAGAAAGTACCAATAGAGGAGAATATTTCTAGCTCAGGGTTGAAATGAGGGGTCCTTGGTGCTCTCTGAGCTTGTTTGTTTTCTTGTAGACATTTCATTATCCAAACTAAGTAACATCATCAAGTACTAGTAAGAAGTGTGGCAAGCTACTAGTTTATATTCTAGTGGCTTGCCCTATCAGTGTTGGTAGGGATGGTCTTAGAGGTTTTTTGGTTGCCTTAGACTGCTGGCTTAGAGCGTAATTAAACAGAGTAGTAAACAGGTGGTATGACTTGATAATACATGGAACCCTTACCAGTTCTGTGATTATGCACCTGGCAACTAAAGCATCTTCCAGATGCATTAGACCAGGGGTGTCAAACTCGCATCCCATGGGCCAGTTGTGTCACATGCTGGCCATGCCCACCCCTGGTTTAGTGAAGGGGGGAAAAGTTGTGATACATCACTTTGACACATTGTCATCACGAGTGTGACACCCCTGCATTAGACTATAATTCTGTTTTCCAATCAATTCCCAATCAAAATGACTACTGGCTTAGTGCTGTAACAAATCCTTTGTGCAAAGAATATCTCAGATACATTCCTCGAATCTCTTAGTAGGCCTTGAAAATACTTCAAGAAACACTGGAGGCTTGGCTTTGCGGCATCAAATAAACAACAGTCATGAGCAGGAGTTCAAGCTAGGGTGATAATTAGGAAAAGTTTGGCTGATTGATAACAATACCTGCTCAGGACACCCATTTTCTCTCTTTTCTGGTGGAAGGGGAACAGAGATCTGTCCCTAGCTGTCAAACTATAAGTGAGTTAACTAAGTGAGAAAAAGGGATGGGATTTTCCACAAAAGAGCTGCTGTGGCTCATATGTGAAATGTAGTATATTCATCATATATATAAAATCTGTAGCTAGCAGGATCTGGATGGTGACATAAAACCATATCTGCATAATGGATAAATTCATAGAGTGGAGAGAATGGGCACCTGTTGCTTGTGTGTGCCTATGTGTGTCTGTGTGTGAACAAATGATATCACAAGTGTCATGATGCAAGTTATGTTGTACTTCACTTGTCCATCATTTTAAGATGGAATGAGATAAATTACATAATTTGTCTCTTGCATAATGATGTCAAGGTGTACATGACATCATTGTGAGTTCCACCAGATCCCTGTGATGGTAGGATTTGTTTCTGCAATTCAGATTCATCCCATACTCTCTTTATGGGTCCAGATTTACCATACAATAACCATAGAGGGCTTCACTTGGAGGTATGAAAAATGTAAGGACATCAGAATCAATAAATCATTATACATTAGTTAATGTGATTTCTACATTTGTCTTCTTGATACTGAAATAATAACCCAAGACTTCTTCTAACACTGTTGGGTAGAAAAGACATTTAAACACAACATTCATGTTAGTCTTGCTTTTAACATTATATTCTCTAGCATTACAACCAAAGAAATATCCCCAAACACTGAAATATGTGTAATGAAGCTAGCTAATGTAATGTTCAGAATTCTTAGTGCAGCATTCTGTAATATTTATAGCATTTACTTTAGAAGACTCAAGTACTAAAGCTGAGTTCAGCATGGATCATTACACAGCAGGTACTTATTGAAGGATCATCATCTTTGTAAAATGGTTTGCACTGTTTTGTTTTATTTTTAATTCACTCACTTAGAGGCTGAATGAGGACAGAGATGGATATGATTATACCAGAAATCTGACACTTTTAGATAAGATTGCAAATGTACAATTTTTTAAGAAATTGGAGTTTTATGGCACATGAACTTTGTACTTTACTTATAGTTCACATGGGCATATAACATTTATAATGCTGCTTTATTCTTCATTAACACCTTAATCCTCTAATTCATCCTTAGTTTAAACCCTCCTGCCTCCCCTTATTTATCAGTCCCAGATTTAAAACACTTAAAGTGGAGAGGAAGTCAGATTTCTGTTTAAGTCCCAGATTTAAAACACTTAAAGTGGAGAGGAAGTCATGTAAAACATGGAACATGCCATAATGTAACATTTTTATCTCTCTGCATTGAGAACTTGTGGGAAAGTAGATTGCATAAACCAGGGGTCTTGCAACCCTAAACACTCAAAGAGCCATTTGGACCCGTTTCCCACAGAAACGTGAGGAGAAGGAGAAGGATGCCACCATGGCAGCTTGTGCTCACTCCTCAGCTGCAGGCCTGTTCCCCTTTCCATCGTACCCTCCTTCTGGATCCCATTCCCACCCCACCAGCTCTTGTATTAGCGACGTTGGCCTCGGCCAAGGCCAGGTTGTGCCAGTGTCTTGGGGTAGAGAACAGGTCACACGACCCAGTTGGCAGGGAGCCGCAGAAGAGGGGTCAAAGAGTGCATGCAGTTTGGGAGCCGTGAGTTGCCGACACCCAGTATAAACCATTCTGACAAGGTTTAATTACCCAGGACGAATCATTAGATATGTCTATGAAATACCTGACATTATATAAAAGAGGTTTAAAATAGTAATAGCAATAACACTTAGACTTATATACTGCCCCACGGTGCTTTACAGCAGGGGTCTCCAACCTTGATCCCTTTAAGACTTGTGGACTTCAACTCCCAGAGTTCCTCAGACAGCTTTTCTGGCTGAGGGATTCTGGGAGTTGAAGTCCACAAGTCTTAAAGGGACCAAGGTTGGAGACCCCAGCTTTACAGTACTCTCTGGGAGGTTTACAATGTCAGCATAATTGCCCCCAACAATCTGGGTCCTCATTTTACTGGTCTTGGAAGGATAAAAGGTTGAGCCAATATTGAGCCCCATCACGATCAAATGCTTGGACCATCTTGGTGAACATTGAAAGCTTATTTTCCTTTTTCAAAGATTTATAAAATCAGGTGTATTAGGAATACCTTGGTAATGATAGGATTTTTGTGTTTATTTTCTTTATTTGTTGTTGGGTTGCTTTTTTATTGGTGAGTAATTCATTTTTATTTTATGTATCTTTGTTATAAAATTGATTTTTATGTAACATACTCCATTAAGTAAAATTAATTAAAAATACTACATAAGAAAGGTTGAAAAAATTTTTTAGTATAAGGGTTGCTCTGGAATAAGGAGATATTTCTAATCCGTTAATTTAGAATACTGTATGGCATTGCATTAATTCTTTAAGTGGAGGGAGGATGGGAAAATCCATTTGGGGGTTTGGAGTACAATGTCTGAGTAATAGCTATTTTGTTTTTATGTTGGGATGTTTCTGCATTGTATTTTGAGATACAAAATCAAAATGGCCTCTGCAAGCAAAGGGGGAGGGGTTAGAATCAAGATTTAACAGTGTCTATGCCACATCTCTTCAGAGTCATATATGTTTTTTTAAAAAGGTACTGAATGTATTTCTGCATGTGTTAGTAGAGGAGCAGAACTTTTAGATTCTAGAAATATTGTCTTAGAAAGATGGAGATCTAATTGTAGGAATTCTATCTTCTCTTTATCTTTCCACCATGTAGTTGTTGTTTGCTATGCTAGAAAGAATCACTGTTTCCCTCAAGACCTCTACTATGCATAAACAATACTGAAAGCTTCACTTCTCTGCAGGAGCAAATGGTATCATCCCTGTTCTAGCAAAGGTGCATATTGTCAACATCAGCCAAGATATTTTGGAAGCAAGCTCGGGAAAAAAAAAAGGTCTCACAAGGCTCTTCTTTTTGGTATACAAACAATTCAACAAAATAGATGATCTACTGCCTCACTTAGGCTAATAATAAAGCTCTTTCAAAATGGCTATTTTGTTTGTTCAATGCTTATCAAATCCCCAAATAAAACCCCCTGAAAATTCCCTCTCCTTGTTATGATTCCTACCATGTGCTGGAACAAGCAAGCAGGCTCATGGCTGGCATAAACTAAATCCACAACAACTAGCTTGAAAACTCCATGAAGCAAAACTGCCTGAATATATTTTATGGCAAAATGTGAAGTAGTAGCCCAAACAAAGTTCCTTTTTGGCTTAAAGGCCATGATGCTTAGAAAGAAGATTTCCAGAGGACAACTCTTTGTTTGAAGGACTGTGAAATCCAGGTTTGGGTTAAATGTAAAGAAAGGAGAGCAGGAAGCTTGGAATTGCCCATCTAGTGTACAATGTTTGATCACCATGTTTCTAACTCTCACAACATATATTGCATTTTTGTATACATGACAACTATTATAATTTGCATTGTTACATAGCTGTACAATTACTGCCTCCTTTTTAATGATGCATTTCCTTTTGACAGTGCATACACGGCTATCTTATAAGTCTAAACCTAAATATTATATTGCAAATACTACATTATCTGACTTATTTGTAATAGTTCTGGAAGTTAATAAGACTTTCTTTTAATTGTTGTATAAACTGGTTATATAATACAACCAGCTGTCTCTACAAAATAAGCAATGTTTTCATACAAAAATAAAGCAAAATGAGAATTTATTTCAGCTGCTAAAATTGAGGGATATCTGCCTTAGTTTCTTGTTCAAAATGTTGAGTTCTGAGGTGATTGGAAGGTATGCAAACTGGGATAAATTAATGATAAATTAATTGGGATAAATTAATGATAAACCTCCCGCCCCCATTCAAGAGAAAGCAAATGGATATTGTTCAATAATTAATGGATAATAACATACTCCAGGGTATGAAGTTGTGAAATTACAACATGGCCATTCAGTTTGGCAATTTGGCTCTTTTGCTGTTATAGAACCAGACTTTTTGTGATATCTACATTTTGTGATATAGTTTTAGCTAACAATAGCATAAAGTATAATATACAACAATATAAACAAAGATGGTGGACAGAATAGATAAGCATTTTCCTATACAAGTTTCATATTAGTGTAGATTTAATTTCAGGTCAGAATGAGAAGCAACCTTGATGAATCTGAAGGACTAGGAATTGAGAGATCTACAGGACATCAATGTGGTAATTTGGCCCAGGACATAGAGCTATTGTTTCTACATGAACTTCACATAGTAAATTTGAACAGGTAGCTTTTTTATTATGTTTATAAATATTAAGGAAGTGTCAGAGATGGTTATAAAAATGTACCAAAACAATAAAAAAAACCTTAGCTAAAATGCATCTCCCTGAAATAAGCAGTAACATAAAGATCTATCCAAGTCTTTGGAAAAAAGAACATGAACAAAGATAAAGTATCTTAATGTATCCTGTCAGTCCTGGTAACCAGAAAAGCTAAGCTTTTTCATTCTCCCAGACTCAAGTAAGTCTATTGCCCAATCCTAAACAGGTTTATTTAAAATAGAATCCTCCAGTAAATCAATGGGATTTATTTCTTTAAGACGCATGCTGAAGAATCCAGCCTACAGAAAGAAACAATAGTCTGGAATGAGCGTGATTAATCTCAGTGAAAAAAATAGATGCTAATCAGCATGATTTGTTCATGAGTAAGGCAGAAATAAAAGGTTTAATACATTTAATACCTTACATATTCAGATGAAAATCCTTAGCCAGTCAGGATCACCAATCTTGGATTTGTGTAGACTCAATATAAAGTATCTTCTAATGTTCTTATATTCACCACTGTGGGTCTTTTTGGATTGATGGGTTGAACTATTAACTATAGCAGTATGAAGTGTATTATTTCAATTGCAGAAGGAAGAAGTATCTGGAGCCCCAACATGAACACTTTTAGGCAGTTGCCTTATCCATCTTTTCTTCCCAATTTTTATCATGCTTCTTCATTCATCTGGACTCCTGAACAGAATTCTCTCCTGTTCTGATTCTCTTAGAAGCTGGACCACAACAAATCTATTTCCCATTTCCATCATTGCTGTTCTTTAGCTGGCTAAACAAAAAAACAAAAAACAAAAACCCACCACTATTCTGTATCGTATATGAGTTTACATTTCTTCCAATTTTACGTGGGAGAAAACCCGAATAACCAAAGACCTACATACAAACACCCACGAAAACCTCAGAAAACATATATATATATATATATATATATATTTATATATATATATATATATATATATATATAAATATATATATATATATATATATATATATTTATATTTATATTTATATTTATTTATTTATTTCAAAATGTATCCCACAGTCTATAACCAATCATTATGTTTAAGGTAAGGGAATAGAGAGCGATAATACAGAACTACGGTAAATAACACAGCTATTACTTCTATACCACAATGGATAGCTAAAGGGGAACAGCAAAGAATATTACTACCAAATTGCATAGTGGGGTGCAGTATTGAAACAAATAGTACATCTTTAAGTCGCAATGATTCAGTCTAATACAAATTACCAAGATTGGATATGTTGTCCTATTTCAAAGATGCTTTGGATTTGAGCAAATGGAGAGTAGATACACAAGCAATATATAACTGGGTTTGTATACTTTTTCACCTAAGAGAAATCTCAATTACAAAATGCTTTGTAGAGAGGGATTACAGAACCATTGTCACACTCCATGGGTAAGTATCAACAGTTTGGCTTAGCATTTGCAGTTATGTACAGAAAAGAGATTTTTAAGTAGCCTCCGTCCACAGTGGTCACTGCTCACTATTTCAAAAGAGGAACAGCTGGAATCTAAAGATTCTTTTGTTGGAGTAACTGATTTTTTAAAAGTAATCCTGCCAAAGTATGGGAGAGGAACAGGAAAGGATGTTAGAATGTGACCATTAAAAATCACCTTGTACTTTTGCCATTGGGTTACTAGCCAGAAAAGGGAATAGTTTAAAAGATTTAATATCATTTGAATAGCAAATTCAATGACAAAAAAAAATCAATAGAATCATTTTCCAAGGATTTCCTATTAAAGGGATTTATTTTTTGCTTATCACCAGTCTGGCTGCATCTCCTGACACCTCCTAGTCTATTTGGCTGCTGGTTTTTATCCATTTTTTCAGTACAGCTTCTCCCTTCAACTCAGCCCTGGAAAAATAAAAAAGGAAAGTGTTTTGGATCATCCTGCTCAAAGCTGAGAAATCCCTTGTTTAAAAAGCATTGTGTAATCCTAAAATATAAGTGGCAGATGTTCATACAAATTGCACATTTTCAGATCCCTAGAAATCTGTGCTTTAATGGACAGGTCTGTCTGTCAATCAGTTTTTGCTACATAATTCAGGTAGCCAATTCACGGCTTTTATTTTTCTGGAAGGCATTTGACTCTGCTCTAAGCAGTGCTGAAGCAGGAGATAGAATGTCATGTTGAATGAAGCTAGTACTTGAAACTTAAGATGGCTATACAGGTTAAGAAGAATATCAACTTTTCTTTACAGCAAGCAGTTGAGAGGAATAAATGTTGTTGTTGTTGTTGCTGCTGTTGTTTGTTTTAATTAACAAATCTGAGATGTTCTATGTCAGCGTATGCCAGGTAACAAATGCTGGATGGGCATGGGGAAGAGAGCTAACTTGGCAATAACATCAGACTGATTGGTAAATGGTGCATCTGCCTGTTTTTGGCTGCCACTATTTAACTGGCAGGTTAGCAGCAGCAGGTACCAAGAGACAAAAGTCTCTGATATGAATCCAGGTACTTGATATCAGAGATTTGAATGCTAGATTACTATAAATCAGAGCTAGGGACGTGCAGATCAGTATAAAAGAGTTCCACTTTAAAGTCTGTATTGGCATGGCAGATTCTATTCTGATTTTCCTAAAAACCAAGATGTCTATAAATAAACATAGCAATATAAGTAGCATAGCAGTGAAAGGAAAAATGAGAAAATGAGGATTACCTATGATAGTAAGAAGAAAATTTAATAAAATATAAGAGTAAAAGACATAGGACTATAAAATTCTCACCATGCCATTTTCCTAGTACTTTTTCTTCATGTACCTGAATCTAGCTATGTTTTCTTGTTCTCACCTGTCTGCCTTTTGAGGTAGACCATGTTAAGAAACAGATAGAAATAGAAATAGCACTTGGACTTATATACTACTTCATATTGTTTTACAGCCTCTTCTAAGCGGTTTACAGAGTCAGCATATTGCCCCCAAACAATCTAAGTCCTATTTATTGACCTTGGAAGTATAGAAGGCTGAGTCAACTTTGAGCTGGTCAGAATCGAACTCGTAGCATTAAGCAGTGAGTTAGCCTGTAATTCTAACCACTGTGCCATCAGATGCTGCAGAAATTCCAGAAATGCTTCTTTATTGGGTTTTAAAAAAAAATTATAATGATAGAATCTTGAAAACCTGTCCAAATTTCTCTTGGACTTTTGCTTATGCTAATCAAAATCAGAATCTAGTTATTTTGAATTTCTTTCTTAAGTTTGTTTCAGTCTATGGACTGTGTAATTTCTCCTTCAATTCAGCACACTCATTCCTTGTTATTCTATTTTATCGCTTCTTAACAGCAGAAACTGACTCTTTACATTGTAACAAAGCCATCTCTAATCTTGGGTTGCTATAAAAGAAGTTTATTACTGTTCTATTGCTTCCTGGAGCACAATGACATTATAATCTAGAGTACAGAAAGTTTGAATTGTCATTTCAAACAAAAGTGAGGAAAAGAAAAACTGACTCTTGCTAAGTAGTAGGCCCATTCCAGCAATTCCTGAGACCAATAGTCCTGGTGGGGAGATATTAAAGGTATGTCTGAGAAAAAAAAAAAACTATTAAGAGCCTTTTATGAGTATTTTGACTCATAACTTACCAATCCAACTGAAGATGATATGCAACCAATGATGAGAATGTACAGTAAAGATTTCCAACTTTATTTAACTTCTGGCTTCCCTTCTCACATGTTCTATCGGATTAAGAAATTCTTCCTCATCGACTTTGGGTTTTACCAATTATATAGATTTGTTGTTATTGAAATGATTCATTTAAACTATTATGTAAAAGTAAAAAGTTGAGGTTTGATGTTAATGCCTTATTTACTGCACCAAAGGGAGTCGGAAGTCAATGCCATTTCTTTCTTTTTCCCTATTGTTCCCTCACTTTTCCCTATTTTCCCTATTATTTGCTTTTGTATTTTCTTTGTATGCTACATTATAAACAAATAAAAGGTGAAATATATGTTATATAAAAAAGAAATCATTCCTCACTTCATTCTGATATTCAGATTGATGACAAATTTATAGTGACAACTGCCATTATATAGATTTCTGTAAAACAGTTACTAATCTGATACGTTCCTTTAAATATTCACAAACCCATATGTACAAGATTAGGTAATGTAGGCAAAGCTATTTCTATAGTATTGAATTGCTGGCCTGGTTCAAAATACTCTAGAGACATCTTTAAAATACTTTCTCTGAATGTGATGGCTACTCTCTGAGTGTGTGGCTACTATTTGCAAAAGGACAAGTGTGAATAAGACTGGAGGAAAGTCAATGCTGATGATAGGTTTGGCGCCTGAAATAAATTGGAGCTATTTTATTGGGTTGTGATTTTCTCTATGATGCTGAGATGCCTTTTATGTCAGTATTATCTTTATCTCAGCATTATCTTAAGTACAGAAATGTGCTTAATCTCAACTAAATTCTTATTTTATAGGATAAACTCAGATAGAAAGTCTGGGAATTTGTTGTTTGCTATTTGGTTGCTAATGAAAGGTGAGCTTGAAAGCTATTTTAATACCTTTTTTTTTAAAGATTTGAATCCTAATTTGGGTAACACTGATAGAATAAACTAGGCTTTTATTTCTGTGAAATCATACATAACTTCTGAATCTGTTTCTAGTGATTTGGTCTGCATTATGTCCTCAGCATACCTTATCTGAACAAATTAAATAATTAGTGCAAAATACAAAGGTTAGAAACTTTTATGGAGACAGTCTTGTTCAAAAGAAGCAACTTAGAACTAAGGAGAAATTTCCTGACAGTTAGAACAATCAATAAGTGGAACAACTTAAGGGGCCATGATAGCTCAGGCTGTTAAGAAGCCTGTTATTAGAACACAGCAGCCTGCAATTATTGCAGGTTCAAGCCCGGCCCAAGGTTGACTCAGCCTTCCATCCTTTATAAGGTAGGTAAAATGAGGACCCAGATTGTTGGGGGGGCAATAAGTTGACTTTGTAAAAAATATACAAATAGAATGAGACTATTGCCTTATACACTGTAAGCCGCCCTGAGTCTTCGGAGAAGGGCGGGATATAAATGTAAACAAACAAACAAAAAAAACACTTGCCTGCAGAAGTTGTGAATGCTCCAACACTGGAAATTTTTAAGAAGACATTGGATAACCATCTGTCTGAGATGGTGTAGAGTTTCCTGCCTGGGCAGGGCGTTGGACTAGAAGACCTCCAAGGTCCCCTCCAACTCTGTTATTATATTATTATATTATATTATATTATATTATATTATATTATATTATATTATATTATATTATATTATATTATATTATATTATATTATATTATATTATATTATATTATATTATATTATATTATATTATATTATATTATATTATATTATATTATATTATATTATATTATATTATATTATATTATATTATATTATATTATATTATATTAACACTGCTGCTGCATTGAAAGAGATGAGTTTGGTTCCCTACAGGGCAGGAAGAGAAACTGAGCTATAAACTCTTTCCTTTCTTCAGCCAACTTAAATAACCCAAGCTTTGCAAGAAAATAACTTCTGTTAATAATGTCATAAAAAGTGGAGTAACTACTGTGCTGTTGCTTCTGTGTCCCTAGAAAATGTGTTAAAATTAGTGCACATATATAATTTGCTTGTTCATTTTTTATGTACAAAAGAATAAGCAGAGAGTCAAAAAATCTTCCCTGAAATAAAAAAGAAAAGCAGTATACTGAATAGAATAGAATAGAATAGAATAGAATAGAATAGAATAGAATAGAATAGAATAGAATAGAATAGAATAGAATTCTTTATTGGCCAAGTGTGATAGGACACACAAGGACTTTGTCTTGGTGCATATGGTCTCGGATTACATAAATGAAAAGATACATTAGTCAAGAATCATAAGGTACAACACTTAATGATAGTCATAGGGAAACAGTCAATATAAATCTTAAGGATACCAGCAACAAGGTTACAGTCATACAGTCATAAGTGGAAGGAGATGGGTGATAGGAACAATGAGAAGATTAATAGAAATGCAGACTTAGTAACCAGTTTGACAGTGTTGAGGGAATTATTTAGCAGAGTGATGGCGTTCGGGAAAAAACTTCTGGTGTCTAGTTGTTCTGGTGTGCAGTGCTCTATAGCGTCATTTTGAGGGTAGGAATTGAAACAGTTTATGTCCAGGATGCGAGGGGTCTGTAGATATTTTCACAGCCCTCTTTTTGACAATTGCAGTATACAGGTCCTCAATGGAAACCAGGCTGGTAGTAACTGTTTTTTCTGCAGTTCTAATTATCCTCTGAAGTCTGTATCTGTCTTGTTGAGTTGCGGAACCAAACCAGACAGTTATAGAGGTGCAGATGAGAGACTCAATGATTCCTCTGTAGAACTGTATCAGCAGCTCTTAGGGCAGTTTGAGCTTTCTGAGTTGGCACAGAAATAACATTCTTTGTTGTGCTTTTTTGATGACATTTTTGATGTTGGGTGTCCATTTTAGGTCATGAGATATGGTAGAACCTAGAAGTTGAAGGTCTATACTGTTAATATTGTGTTGTCTAGTATTGTAAGTGGTGGTAGTATGGGAGGGTTTTGCCTAAAGTCCACCACCATTTCTATGGTTTTGAGTGTGTTCAGTTCCAGATTGTTCTGGTAGCACCATGAGGTTAGTTGTTCAATCTCCTGTCTGTATGCAGATTTATCATTGTCTTGAATGAGACTGATCACTGTTGTGTCATCTGTGAACTTCAGTAGTTTAACAGATGGATCATTTGAGATGCAGTCATTGGTATATAAGAGAAAAGAAGTGAAGAGAGCACACAGCCTTGTGGGGCCCCTGTGCTAATTGTACAGATATTTGATGTGATTCTGCTTAGCTTCACCTGCTGCTACATGTCTGTTAGGAAGCTTATGAACCATTTACAAGTGTGTTCAGGTACTGCTAGCTGGTTTAACTTAGTTAGAAGAATGTCTGGAATGATGGTGTTGAATGCTGAACTAAAGTCTACAAAGAGGACCCTTCCGTAGGTCTTTGGAGATTCAAGATGTTGTAGGATGTAGTGCAGAGCCATACTAACAGCATCATCTGTTGATCTATTTGCTTGGTATGCAAATTGCAGGGGTCTAACAGCGGATCCATAATGGTTTCCAAGTGAGACAGCACTAGCCTTTTTAAGGTTTTCATAAGTACAGAACTAAGGGAATACATCAGATATTTGCGAATCCCTGGTTGGCATGAGTAGAAAGCAGTGACTTTTTAAATCTTTTTCTCTAAGAATAAGAGATTTTAAGTAAGCTAGTTGAAACCATTGTTTGCACATAAAGAATAGAGAAAAGGAATTTATTCATAGTATGTATCATTAGGTTATGGCACATTTGTAAGCTAAGGTGATGGCAGATTCAAGAAATATATACATTTCCTTTTAGGCATAATGATTTCAGCTAAGAGATATGAGGAAGGGGAATGCCTGCTGCAGCTGTCCTTCTTCTCCACTATTAGAAACAGGTGCTTTATTATTCCTAAGCATTTTGTCTTTTTTATTGCTCAAACAAAAGGCAAAAGAGTCAGGAACAGATTTTTCTGGTGTTTGCAATCCTGAATCTCCCAGAAAATGTAATACTAGTGAGATCCCCAAGAATTAAAACATACTGTACATAGCATAGCCAATATATGATGCTTACACCAGATCATAGGCATGCAATATACTAAACAAAAGTGTGCAAGCTCACCTACCTACATTCACTGAGGAGGTAATCCAGACAATTTATTCTGATTAATCATGATTGTCTGTTTAGAGTCACAGTCTTTGCATGTATCATTTGGAACAATTAGAGAGGAGCCATATATTATTTTTATATATGATGAGCTCTGCAAGACTACTATATTTGCAAAAATGGAAAGACTGAAATGAAGTGGAGGATTGATTGGTGAAGGTGACAGAACTAGCACAAATGACAAAATTAACTTGTTGGCTAAGAGAAAGATCAACAATGATATTTATTACTGACTGGAAATCCCTTATGGACTTTTTTGCTACAGAAAAGAAAAAAAAATGAACTGATGGTTCATTTGTTGATTAGAAAGGGTAGATTATGGAAAGAAGAATATTATGATGTAAGCTGAGAAAGAGAGAGTAAAATATAAATGTGCTTATAACTGCTATTGAGATAAGAAGCCATTTTTTTTCCTTTTTCACTTTCTTTTTACTTTTTCCTATCCTTCTCCTCTATTTTTATTCTGTTGAAAACTTTTAAAATAAAAGTATCCGTGATTTCACCAGAATTTTATAGGGCTCATTCAACATTAGGTAAATGGTGTGCTACTACTGGGGAAGTACTGACAGGAGAAAACAGAAGATGGGGGAAATGGTATGTCTACTTTACCCTTCAGTAGGTCTTCTTGCCTCTGTTATGACTTTGTTGGTCACTGCTGAATTTGAAAAAAGGCAAACATCATATTCAATTCTTGTGAATAACTTCAACAGTCCCTATTGCTATATTGATGTATTTTTTTCAGCAATTACATTTCAGACATCTTACTTATCAGTTCAGTTTTGCAAGCCAAAACATTTTAACTGCATGAGGCTTAGATGGAAATAAAATATGTCCCCAGCAGCTGGAATCAGAACTCAATTTGAAATAATTGGTTGGATGTGATAATAGTTTTATGAACATTATGTTTATGTATTTGAAACCTAACTAATATTTTGGCAGAATCCACCGTGAATTTTGAGATCTGGATTTGATCTGTAAGAAATAATTTCCCAGGTTTTCATATCTTCAAAGGATGATAACCAGATTGCTATCTTATGTGTTTTCTACTTCATCTGTTCCAAATAGCTAATTCCCATTTTTACAGACCCCTCACATCCTGGACATAAACTGTTTCAACTCCTACACTCAGTGCAACACTATAGAGCACTGCACATCAGAACAACTAGACACAACAACAGTTTTTTCCTGAACACCCCCACTCCGTTAAATAAATAATTCCCTCAACACTTTCAAACTAGTTACTAAGTCTGCACTACTATTAATCTTCTCATCATTCCCATCACCCATCTCCTCAGACTTTTGACTGTATGACTGTAACTTTATTGCTTGTATTCTTATGACTTATATTAACTGTTTCCTAATATGATTTGATTGCTTATTTGTACCCAATGACTATCATTAAATGTTGTACCTTATGATTCTTGATGAACGTATCTTTTCTTTTATGTACACTGAGAGTGTATGCATTAAGACAAATTCCTTGTGTGTCCAATCACACTTGGCCAATAAAAAAAAAATCTATACTAGTCTTCTTCCATTTTCATACTGTCATTTTGTTGAGAGTCTGGAATATTTTATTCAATATAATAGCTGGTGGTTATATCCCCTAGGATATAAAATGTCCTGTTTCTTATTATGGGCTAAGCTGGTGTTTTTCAAGCTTGGCAATTTTAAAATGTGTGGATTTTACCTCCTAGATGGCTGGGAAATTCTGGGAGTTGAAGTCCACACATCTTAAAATTGACAAGTTTAAAAAACATGAGGCTAAGCCATTATAAACAGCTAAGGCTCTGCTTCATACAAAAGAGTAAGGGACCATCCTTCCTCTTCTCAGGAAGTGTTTTAATAAGAGGAGGAATCAAACTCACTATTGCCACATTAGAGGAGGTTGATCACTAAGGAGACAGATAACTAGAAGCAAACTTACTTTGCATTATACGTGTACTATATATGTGTGTTGTATGTGTTTACTGTATGAATCTTAAAGATCAATCTTTCCACTGAGATTTGGTTTAGGCCTATACTAACCTCATTTAGAAAGGCTTTGAAATGGAGCATCTATCTCATCTAACGACTAGGGGTCATATGGCTGTCCACCACCATGTTATTATTTTTATTTTTATTTCACTCTATAACAGCCCAACTCACTTCAGAATTATTGTCCTCTGTTGATGAGGTTATCCAGGAAGGGAAGGGAGTTGTTTTCCTCTTCTTTTGTAAACTTTATTTCTTTGAAAATGTTGATTTTTCAGCTGCCCTCTCTAATTGTTCTTTTTATTATGAAGAAAGTATTGTCTTCATACCGTATCCACACTTTTGATGGTATGTGTAGGAGTCTTCAAGTTTCTAGATGTTGTATTATGGTCTCTGTAATATGTCCTGAGACTTGTGTTCCCATTGGTATTCCTCTGATTTATTTGTCTATTTGTCTATGAAACTAAAAGTAGGTAGTGAAGCAGAGGTTGATGAGTTCCATGAGTCTGGAATTTCAATTTTAATATACTTGGCTTAGTGTGTTGTATATTAATGTCACCATGGATTATTTGGCTACTTCTATAACTATAGACTCAAGAGTTCTGTCATATTGAATGGAAACATTATTTCATCTTCTATTTTTAGATCTTTGATTTTTCTGGAGGCATTAGCGTGTGGCTTTGAAAGAATATTTCTTTCACTATGTGAAATGCCCAGGCTTTTTGTAAGTTCTTTGGCTAGGCTGTGTGTTGGGGAATGCAATTGGATAAAGAGATATGTTAGGCTTGTGTATCTGGATGCTTCCATACAAGGGTGGAAAGACAGGTCCATCACTTTTCATCTTCCTAATTTCTTCTTTTGTGATTTGACCTTTATTGGCTAGATCATTGAGGATTCTCTTGGTCTTCTTGTCCAGTTTCTGTATTGGCTTGGTGTATACTGGGATTGAGTTTTCTTTGTCCTACAGTAATTCTTTGGCTTTATGTATTGTGTTCTATCCATAATAATTAGTTTGATCTTTGCTGCTGGGAGGATAGTAATGGTTTGGGCCTTCTTTAAGTTTTGTAGGACTGCTTTGTCCTTTGATTTGAGTTGATACTGCTTCTGTATTCTTCTAATCTGTGGTATGATTGTCTGAGTTATGTGTTCTTGGGTCTTTGTAGCAAGCCCTGTGGTTTTAAATGCTACTTCTAAATTTTAAATGCTTTGAATGGTTTTTAAAATGCTGATTCTAAACAAGTGTCATTTAATTTATTATGCATATTAACATGTTCTCCAGGTCACATATGATTCTTTAGCAGAATCAATTCTGTTGAATTTAAGAGCCCAAGTGGTAGATTACTGCAAGAATAAGTAATTCTGTTTAGTTTTGACATTTTAATGATATAATTACTCTATAGAACCTGGGCAGATATTTATGTTCTTGCCAATATATATTTAGAAAACCCCTATAGGAAAAGTCAGCCTAACAAGGACTTGGTGGGGTTTATATTTCATATCTTGCCTGCAGAAGGGTTTATTGAGGAGTGGTGGGAAGCCTTTTTGTTTACTTGTCATGGATAATGCTAGCTTGCAACCTTTGTGAGAAATGTTATCACAATTAATAATAAAATGCCATTAAATGCTTTTAATATTTTCCTTCACATTCCCTGACTGGGCATGGGTATTTTTGATAGCAAGTCATTGCCTATAAGCACAGTGGATTGTTTGGTGATGTCAGAATCCAGTTTAGAGGTAATATAGCATTCTTACATCTTTCTACAAATTTAAAATAAAGATCCTAGCATGGTGAAACTAATACGCAATGACAGCTCTCTCCAAGAGTGTGGTATTTATAACCAATTTCCAGGGACCCCAACAAAACTATTGAAATCTCGCTGCCCACAATTCATTTTTAATTTTTCATATTATATATACCTTTGTAGAAATAGTAGTAAACAGGGTTTTTTGCTCCATTATTGCTTAAATTCTCTCTCTCCATATATATCTCTATGTAATCTAAGGATAGATATGCATACCCCCCCCAAAAAACCCCACACTTTTACAGAGACTTTTTTTCTTACTTAAAATCTTCTTTCACATAAAAATGTAATAGGCCATGATGCAGTCCCAGATTGTAGTAATAACTGTATTTATATTGCAGTTCTCCCTGTAAATGCTCCTAGTGGATAAATCACATTCAATATTAGCTTGGACTAGCAGTCATTATCTCAGTGACATTGTAACAGAAAAAATAAAGGCTGTTTAAGCTTTACAGGAGTGTGGCTTGGGCTCTCATCTTGATAAGCTGCTTTCTAATAGAGCAGTAATCTAGTGAGGATTCCAACAGAGTGTTCTAGTTGATCTGGAAGGATACTTTCAGGCAGAGATCTATCCAGTCAGGAACAAAAAGGCAGAATATTTCAGGACTTGTACACAGAGTGGATAGAAATGTCATACGGAGAGAAAGGGCAATTTATATCTTCCTCCATATCCTGATTTTTCCCCTCTATAATGTACTAAAAGGTTAAAGATGGGTTTTAGCATTGAACCAACATGCTAATTCCTATGAATGACAGGAAAAGGTGTAGCACATCATCAAAAGGTCTGTCACTTCTGTTTTTACTTTCTGTGTCAGGCAACCTTTCCAGGGATGCTTTCCAAAAAAGATAACTGTATTTTCTGAAAGGTAATAAAAACTGATAATACATTAATAATAATTATTATTATAAACCTACTCTGCAGTACTGAAAAAATCAACAGCCTCCGTTGAATTTGGGGGGGATGGACTTTCTGAGGGAAAAAATGGTGGTGTGTCCCATGGGGACAGGATGCCAAGCCCTGTTTATACCGAGGGTTGCTACTTCTATACTCCAATCTAGTCCTCTTTATTTTTCAGCCAATGCTCCATTTCATAACTCCATAACATTCCATAGGTCTTATGAGTACATAAAAAATTGGCCTTATGGGCTATTTCTTTCAAAATGTGTTTCAATTAAGTACTAACATAGCTTAGCCAAGGAGTAAAGATAATAGCTGATGGTCTCTATTTCAGTTGAGGGACTGTGCAGTGTGCAAGCTTGCCTCATACTGAAATTCCAACCCTTCAAACAATTGGTTTAAGATCAGTGGTGGGATTCAGCCAGTTTAGTCTCTATTCGGGAGACTAACTTTAACTTTCTAAGCAGTTCAGAGAACCAGTTGTTGGAAGAAATCTTATTTTGTTTTTTTCCACTTTACAGGGCTAATCCTGTAAGGAAGGCAGGTAGGAAACATTCTGGTGTTGTTTCTAGCCTAATTTTATTGCCCTGCTTACAGAAACTGCCTTTCTGGTTAACCCTTATTACATTGTAACAGCTAAGGCGAAGCACCCATCAACGTGAGTGACATAGAATTGGCTACGCCCACACGGTCACATGACCACTGAGCCACACCTACCCAGCTGGTCATTAGGGCAGAGAACTGGTTGTTAACTTATTTGAATCCCACCACTGTTTAAGATGTGTTATGTGAATAGAATAGAATAGAATAGAATAGAATAGAATAGAATAGAATAGAATAGAATAGAATAGAATAGAATAGAATTTTTATTGGCCAAGTGTGATTGGACACACAAGGAATTTGTCTTGGCGCATGTGCTCTCAGTGTACGTAAAAGAAAAGATACCTTAATCAAGGTACAACACTTACAACACTTAATGATAGTCATAGGGTACAAATTTAACACTTAATGATACAACACTTAACGATAGTCATAGGCTACAAGTAAGCAATCAGGAAACAATATCAGTATAAATCGTAAGGATACAAGCAACAAAGTTATAGTCATAAGTGGAAGGAGATGGGTGATGGGAATAATGAGACGATTAATAGTAGTGCAGATTTTGTCAATAGTTTGACAGTGTTGAGGGAAATATTTATTTAGCAGAGTGATGACGTTCGGGAAAAAACTGTTCTTGTGTCTAGTTGTTCTGGTGTGCAGTGCTCTATAGCGTCGTTTTGAGGGTAGGAGTTGAAACAGTTTATTTCCAGGATGTGAGGTCTCTTAAATATTTTCACAGCCCTCTTTTTGATTCGTGCAGTATACAGGTCCTCAACGGAAGGCAGGTTGGTAGCAATTGTTTTTTCTGCAGTTCTAATTTTCCTCTGAAGTCTGTATCTGTCTTGTTGGGTTGCAGAACCAAACCAGGCAGTTATAGAGGTACAGATGACAGACTCAATAATTCATCTGTAGAATTGGATCAGCAGCTCCTTGGGCACTTTGAGCTTTCTGAGTTGGCGCAGAAAAAATATTCTTTGTTGTCCTTTTTTGATGACGTTTTTGATGTTAGCTGTCCATTTTAGATCTTGCTATATGGTAGAACCTAGAAATTTGAAGGTTTGGCCTTTCTGAGGTTTAGTCTTTCTTTGAACTAGCCTTTCAAAGGTTTTCATGACTAGAGATGTTCGAGCAACTGGTCTGTAGTCATTCAGTTCCTTGATGGTGGGCTTCTTTGGCACTGGATGATAGTAGAGTGTTTGAAGCAAGAAGGAACATAGCACATCTCTAGTGATTTATTGAAGATACGGGTGAAGATGGGGGCCAATTGGTCAGCACAGACTTTTAAGCAAAAAGGAGTTATCTTGTCTGGGCCTGGAGCTTTTCCTGGCTTTTGTCTGTGAAATAGGTCTCGCACTTCATTTTCTGTGATCACTAGGGGTTGTGAACCCAATGGGATGGGGTCAGTTGTGTCTGAGATGGAGGTTGTGAAGATAGGTGGCAGTTGTTTCCTTTCAAACCTGCAGTAAAATGCGTTCAGGCCAACTGCCAGTTGTTGATTTCCTTCAGCCTGGGAAGGAGGTTTGCCATAGCCGGTGTCGTGTCCCACTCCTCCACTGATGGCCGGGTCAGGGAAATCCGAATCAGGCTTGCCTCTGCAGCTCTGCCCAAAGTCCTAGCAAAGTCCTCAGAGCAGGCAGGAGACCAGAAAGTGACTTCAGCAAGATAAGTTTGACTTTGCCTGACTCAGAGACTGCCAGAAAGCAGATCCTTTATATAGGCCATGGGGTGTGGCTCCATGACTCAGCACTCATTAAGGCCTGCCCCTCCCTTCCTTCTGTTGCCTCTGCCTATCCAGTCTTCTGATGCGAGGGTCACTCCAATCAGCAGCTGTTGGAAATAAACTTTCCTCAGGCTCACATGCTGTGGAGGAGGGGGAGGGGTCTAGCTGCTCCGTTTGCCTGGGCATGGAGCCAGGGCTGGGGCTGGTGGGTGCTCCCTCCTCTGCAGCTTGCTTGGGCATGGAGCCAGGGCTGGGGCCGGGAGATGCCCCCTCCTCAGCCTGTCTGGGCATGGAGCCAGGGCTGGGGCCGGGAGGACATTCTTCAGCGTTCGGAAGCAGATAAGCAGACCCCGGCTGCGGTGAGAGCGGGCAAGACACAACAGCCGGTGATATTTTTAAGAGTTTTCCACATGTTTGCTGGTTCATTTGCTGAAAACTGATTCTTTAGCTTTTCAGAGTAGCCTCTTTTAGCTGCTCTGATCTTCCTTGTTAATACATTTCTGGCCTGATTGTACAGCATTTTATCACCTTTTCTGTAGGCTTCCTCTTTGGAATGACGTAGCTGCTTAAGTTTAGCTGTGAACCAAGGTTTGTTGTTGCTGTATATTCGCAAGTTCCTTGTCGGTACACATAGGTCTTCACAGAAGCTGACATATGATGTTACAGTATCTGTGAATTCATCCAGGTCTGCAGAGGTATCTTCAAAAATATTCCAATCAGTGCAGTCAAAACATGCCTGCAGCTTTAATTTTGCCTCCTCAGTCCAGGTCTTCATTGATTTAATTGTTGGTTCTGTGGTTTTAAGTCTTTGTCTGTAAGCAGGTACAAGGTGAATCATGCAGTGATCCGAGTGTCCTACAGCTGCTCGTGGTAAAGACCGATAAGCATCTTTAAGTGTTGTGTATTAATGGTCTAAAGTATTCTTGCCTCTAGTGGGACAATTGATATGCTGAAGGTATTTTGGTAACTCTTTCTTTAAGTTTGCCTTGTTTAGATCTCCCAAAATAATGGCCAGTGAATCGGGGTATTTGGCTTCAGCCTCCATAATTTGGTCAGCTAGAGTTCATAATGCCTTGTTTACACAAGATTGTGGTGGGACATAAACAGCAATTAGAAGAAATGAGGAAAATTCATGAGGCGAATAGTATGGTTTGCAGTTGTAATTAATGTCGCTAAGTTTTTGTCACAGAATTTGTAAATTACAGTTAAATCCTGACACCAGGTGTGGTTAATATATAAGCATAAGCCTCCTCCCTTCTTTTTACCAGATGATTCTGTAATTCTGTCTGATCGTTCAATCTGAACATTCAAATCAATATATAATATACAATACATACAATTGAACATACTCGATGTGGCATATGCGGTGCAGTGGAGTGAGACATGTTGAGATCTGTACATGGGGAAACAAGGCAACTACTTCACAAACACATGACACACCACATGAGAACAAACCCATCAGGACAAGATTCAGTTATCCACGTACATCTGAAAGACAGAGGCCACTCTTTTGACGACAGCAAAGTCCACATTCTGGACAGAGAGGATCACTGGTTTGAAAGAGGGGCCAAGAAGCCCTTTATATTAAAATCAACAGAATGGGGAGGAATATGACACCACTTATCTCTTGTCACAGTGCTTTCAGCAGTCTCAAGAAGGCTCCAAATCCATTTGCACTCTGATTCAATGACACTGAAGGTACAGATAAACCCCCAAGTGGCTTCAGCAACTCTCAGAGACCTAATGACAACCTTCAAGTCTAGCAACCAGTTGACTGCAAGGAATATAAATCCTTCCATTCCCCACCCTTCAGCCAGAACTGAAGAAACTTCTTGGATGAGAAGTAAAATGTTTTCAAGGAAAAAAAAAAACCCAAGAAAGTCCAATTGCCTTTTGGAAAAGGCACTTCTGGGACAACCATGACCTGGATGATTGAAAATCTCCATAGACATATTAAACAATGGTTTGTTTAATCATGGATTACAGAATGCAGCATGGGTGGCTGGTCCCATACAATACACTCCCCTCACAAACTAAATGATCCACACAATAACTGAGTTTGCTATGTGTACCCAGGGAAGATTGATTTTATTCTTTTATCAGGACACACCGCATTTTTGTTGATCTTGATTTTTCTCAATCCTTCAGGCTAAAACACATTCAAGCAAACAAATCTGCAGAGATCTGCATATCAGTGAATGTTGACCCTCTGATGTTATATCTGAGAACTAGTGGAAAAATAGCATATAGATTTAGCCTGGGACCAATTGTTATTCATATCAGTGGAATTTGCTTTTATGAAATGGCTTAGGAATTGATCACATTGGTGCATTTTTGTTTTTCAGGGTAACGCTCTGTCCTTTAACTTAATATTCATTATTTAGCTGGAAAGAGCTTTAACTTTGTTGTGATGAGGTTTATATCTTTGTTTCAGATGGGAGTCTCTAAGAACTTTGTTGTGGGATTAAATGTTGCCAAAGCACTCTAAAATGAGGAACAGGCTTTCAGAAGTTGATATTGATTTTAGACATTTTTTACAGTCTTTCCAAATCCTCTATTTTGAATGTGTAAAAAAAAGGGGGGACTAATCATATGTTCATTCACCTTGAATCCTGATCCAAAAATACCAATTCTTTCCAGGATTTTTTAAAAAAAGGTTTACAAGTGTTCTGTTCATTCTTCGCATTTCTATGTGTGAGAGAAAGAAAGAAAGACAGAAAGTACATTTAAACCACAAAGGCAATTTTTCCTCCTTCATCTTTTCTAATCCACTCCCCCTCTAGTGATACTTTGATATGTAGTTTCATTCCTGTCTCTCAACAATTTCAGAAATGTCCCTTTGACATCTTTTTCTAGTTCCAAAGATCTTCTCAAAGTGTTTTGTTCCTAGGAATCCAATTGCAGTTTTATGCAACAATTAAATAATAATTAAATAACAGCAAAACCATTACAATGCAGCATGTAGATAAAGAGAGTACTTTCCAAATAAAGGGGAAGGGATCCTGCTCCCTCCCACCCTTTTGCTTGACTTTTGCTCATACATCTTTTTCTTTTAACCATTCAATCACTGAATGGTTTAATATTGAAGGACAATGTTAAAAGTGGAAAAGGAGCTCTGGTTTCTAGATGTCTATGGAGATTCTCAGTCATCCAGGTCATTGTTGTCCCAAAGGTGCTTTTTCAAGAGGCAACTGGACTTTCTGGTTTTTCTTTGAAGATGTTTTGCTTCTCATCCAAGAAGCTTCTTCAGTTCTGGAGAGCTGAAGAAGCTTCTTGGATAGAAGCAAAACATCTTCAAAGAAAAACCAGAAAGTCCAGTTGCCTCTTGAAAAAGCACCTTTGGGTCTAGTTTCTAGAGTTCTTAAATACACTGGAAGGCTTATCAGGATCACCATGGAATGCAAGATGCCAATTAATGTCTCTTTGTTAGAAGATGGAAGCAGAACAAAACATAATTAAAGATTAAAGATTGATCTGGATTGCACAAATAATAGCTTGGGAAAACTGATTACTCACAAAAGTGGTACAGAATGAAGTTGACATCTTTTGCAAGAAGACAATGATGAGAAAATGGGCATTCTTGTTCAAAGAAAATCCTTTTATGAAAAAGAGAATCTCCTGCTTCATTTCCTTTAATTCACTGTCATAAGCCTGATACCTTTCAAATCCAGAGATTCCCCAATCTTGCTCACGAGTTCATTAATGAATAACTTAATAGCAATAGAAATAGCCCTTAGACTTACTCCATAATGCTTTACAGAACTCTCGGAGCAGTTTACAACATCAGCATATTCCCCTCCCCACCTGCCCACAATCTGGGTCCTCATTTTACTAGCCTTGGAAGGCTAGAAGGCTGAGTCAACCTTAAGCCCCATCAGGATCGAATTCCAGACTATGGGCAGAGTTAGCCTGCAATACTGCATTCTAACCACTCTACCACCAGGGCTCATTATTTCTTTTATAAGAATAATAAGAGAATGCTGTTCTCAAGATAAGAGAGCTGACCAACTCACAGGTGAGAGGCCTTCTTTTGTATGGTTCTCATGCTATGAAACATGCACTAAGAGTGTGTTGGCCTCTTGGCCTTTAATAAGTTGGTAAAAACTTATATCCTCTGCCTGGCTTTTAACTGTTAAATTATTTACTTTTATGCTTGATTTTTATTAGATTTTTATTGTTTTCTTAATGGACAGGATGACAACAGACAAACCCAATTAAACATAACAACAAAGAAATGGGGAAAACCTCAATTCAAATAGCATGTTGTAGGTAAAATGTGGAAATCACTCAAGGCTTATAAAAATCACATCTTGGTGATAACTTATTTTCCAAAGTATACCACAGCAGGTTATGATACACAATGCATTGTATGTACATAGAATGTTAACATGGACTTTTTCTTTTTTTGTTGAAATAACGCAAAAAAGAAAATGCAATTGTGGTCTGCACTGTGCCCATTTTGGGGAGGGGGAATATCACTCAGGAAAATGTTGATACAAAGCAACTGAGGCCAGGTTACGTATTTGGAAAATGCCATGATTTTCTGAAGTTCCTGGTTTGGAGGAGGGGAATATGAGGACTTCCTTTATTTTTAAAACTACATCAAGCCTATTTTTATAGCTAATGCCACCAGTGTAGACCTGCTACTTTTTAGCAACTGTGGCTGTGGGGAGAAGGTGACAAAACAGGGTCAAGAAAGCCACAGTTCTAAGCCTCAAATAGTTGAGGTGATGTGTAGGTCTTTGATTAATTCAGATTTGCTATGGAGCATTTCTGCTGCTGCGCATGAATGCACAGGCTGTGGCCGAAAATACGTTCTCATTATATAAATGGCTTATTCTGCTCAGACAGGTTTCACCTTTGTCTGTCAGATTTAGATCTGGTGACTGCTATGATCCGAGCTTAAGTGCAAATTCCTATTTCTCCTCATCCAAAATAGCTGGGGGAGTCGTATGCAATTCATTCTCTCTGAGATTAATCTACCCCAAAGGGAACATGTGTATAAATAAAACATGGCAGTTGGTCTATTTCAAAAGCCAATCTGTACAACAGTCAATTTAGATTGCTTTAAATTCAAAAGTCTAGAAATATAAAAGAAGCATCAACCTTGAAAGAAATTGTTTACATTAATGTATTTAGAAAGGAATTCTTCCCTTTCCTTTAGAAAAAATTGTGGACCTCCAGATGTCAGTGAACTAAAATTTAAAGTGTGTCTCAACATCAGCCAGCTGGTATAGCAAGGCATTATAGTTCAGCAGCATCTGGAGGAATAAAGATGGGGAATCATATATATAGTCTAATAAATTATATAATTATTAGAGTCTCATAATCATATAGGCCAATAGTCCCTAGTACAGTTTAAAATGTAAATTACAATCAATAGAAATGCTCTTTAACAAAGTTTAGCTTTAGAAAACCTAGAATGCTACCCTAATAGATCAAAAGAAAATCTTCAAAGTTATTTCAAAAGTAATAGGGGTTGTGAAATTAGAGTCTGGTTAGCCATATTCTGAAGTACTGGCTCTGTGTAGAAAAGACTGTCTCATCTATTTTCCCAGTAATTTAGCCTCAGATATCAAATAAAGTCTCAATATCTTAAGAAGTGCAGTTGGTTGTGGAAAAGAAAAAAATATGCATTGAGGCTGTTCAGTGCTGCTTCTTGTACACACTGATCCCTTCCATATTCTAGCCTGGTCAGTTGAATACTTTTGTTTAATAGAGAAAGGTATTGCACATTTCCTAATCAATTTCATTGCTTCTGTCCTGCAATCTTACATATTTTGCTCTCCTCTTATCAAAAGGAAAAGCCACTGTGCTCTTTTATGAGAATGATATTTCTCTGAACAAACTACTACACAAAAAGAAGGAGTTGTGAGATGAGTTTCTGCTCTCTTGGGCAGTCAAAACAGAAAATCACATGGTGGCACCAAGTCCAGCAATTGGATGGGAAGAGATTAATAGTCTTGTAATGGCCACATGAGGAAAAGACAGTCAACTTCTGAAAACTCCTTCACTTTATAACCTAGTTCAATGAAGTGCTTTGATCATGTAGAGAGAATGAGGATGAAATCGCTAAACAAATATAGGAATGAAAAAAGAATGGAGGAAATCCCAAAAAAATCCCCAAAATCCCCAAAGCTTCAATCAAAACTGTCTACTTTTAACCTCACCCCATTCCTAAGAGGCCTGTAAGGGGCATGCATAAGAGCACAAGCATGCCTACCATTCCTGTCCTCTTGTTTCCTTTCGTTATATCCAATTAACATAGTTATTAAATACTCATGCTTATATATATGCTTATATAATGTATAGTTATTTGATGCTTATGCTTATATATACTGTGTGACTAAATAAATAAATAAATAAATAAATAAAAATAAATAAATAAAACTGAAAAAGCTGTGAATGGATGGGATTGGTGAATCCTCAAAATGAAAGACGTGAATTTTTTTAAAAAAGCAAAAGGCAATATACAAACATGGATGGTTGCTGAAGACAGAAAACTATGTTAAATGCAGGGGTGAAATCCAGCAGGTTCTGACAGGTTCTGGAGAAACAGTAGCGGAAATTTTGAGTAGTTCGAAGAACCGGCAAATACCACTTCTGGCTAGCCCCAGAGTGGGGTGGGAATGGAAATTTTGCAGTATCCTTCGCCTGCCATGCCCATCAAGCCACGCCCACCAAGCCACTCCACACCCACCAAGCCACACCCACAGAACTGGTAGTAAAAAAAATTGGATTTCACCATTAGTTAAATGGATTTGTATCAAATTAGTTTTAACTACACTTCTTTTTTTTTATCATATATCTTTATTTTATTGGTTATTTTTTAGGCCGTACCACACATAATGTCCTTTACAGGAAATAGTTTGATAGGTATTTGTGTACATATGTGCCTGTGTAATATAAAAGTACAGAAAACTCTGCTTGATGCCATCAAATGGTTGTCCAGGCTTTTGCAGTCTAGATACAATAGTCTACGTACATTTTCTTCTTCCTTTTTAGGACAAGCCATAGCATCCCATGACCCATCTGCTCAGCGAACTAGGATTTATTCTGACAATGGATACTTAATTATAATTCAATACTGATTAGTTTTAGCCAGCCATAGTTAATCACAAGGGAAGGATTGTAATAATCCTCAATGTATTTTGAAAATTATTCTCTGATTCAAATTGCAAACTCTCCAACAGCTAGAGGCTAAGTTCAATGTACCACATTTATTTAAGTAATATTGGATGTGAGTAATTTTAGGTTACAGCAATGGTTATTATTTTTTAATAATACAATCTGTAGTGTATTTCTACATCTGATCTGAATAAACCACTTAGAAAGCCACACCTATTCATTTTTAATGAAAGTTTTCATCTGGTTTCCTTTGATTGCAAAATTACAGGAAATAAAATTCATTTGAATAATTATGTTAATAATCAGTTTCCATCAAATCAATCCTTGAGAACCGTCTATTTTCTTCATTGATAAAGACTTTGCCTGTATTGCTGTATGCAATAAGGTAGACTCTTTTCCAGATTCTATATGCATTAGTTTTTGCTTTGTAATTTCATTCAGTTTTCATTCTTTGCTCAGACATTTGACAGTCTTCTTCTGTCGATTCTCTCCTCTGAGTGTATGGCAGGAATGTTATATCCTTCGCATATAAAATATTACATTTTATATTAAAGGCCTGTGATCTGACTCGGAAGGTCTCAATCTCAGAGCCAAAAACATGAGTGCATTGTCTAAATGTCTATATAATCAGAGTTTATTTTTGCTGAGGAGATTGTTTGCTAAAGAGAAATGATTCTAGCTGATTTTGCAGAAGCTGTTGTGGCAAAGAAACCAAACACTTTGCTTACCTCATCTAGCAATCTAAGGTATATGAAAGACAATATGAAACTGGAATATTGTATAAAATGATGTTCGGGATTATTAAAAAGTTGACATTTCTCCTATATGATTGAATATGCAAAGATATTGGCCAACAAAAAGCAACATTTGGGTTGAAGAGTACACCTATTTGTTTGTGTTTGTGTCTGTGTGTGTGTGTGTGCAAAATATGGGTATGTCAGTTGATTTTTTTCCCCCTGCATTTCAAATGTGCATCTTTCAGTTATTCTATATATGAGCTAGATGCTGACTCGTGCATTTCTAAGCAGGACATAAACTGGGCTCTGAAAAATGGAAGAAGACATGCTTATTCCTGCACAATATACCATCTTTAATAAACCTTGCCAATCTTTATTAGAACCACTATACTAGTCTTTGCATGGACATTAAAGTTTCAGAGCTCACTAGCCTACATTGGTAATTGGCTTTTAGAGAATGTATGCCTTGTATTCTGCTCAGCCACTGTTCATACTAATAGAGAACACTGCAGCTTGGAGAACATAGTAGGGGGAAGCAAACTTTTAAAAGAACAATGGATGATAGCAAAGAATTAACTTTTCTGTATGGCTTGGTTATCATCAAATGTTCATTGCGTTTTTGTTGACCAGCTATGATAGCCCTAGGGAAGCTCTAGAAAAGCTCATCTAATTTTAAAATTGATATAAGGGAGGGGGAAGTTGGAGAAGGGTCTTTTTCCTAACCTCTCTCACCACAACCCCTTGCTATTCATTGTATCTGCCAAACTCTTCTGCAGAATGAGAAGATATAATGAATAGTAATCAGAGTTGTAGGGAAATCCTGATTCTCCAGTTCTCAGATTTCATTTTTCTTCTTTTTAGGTGTCAGGAATCTTCATCTACAATGATTATAATTACTATGGATGGTTCATACTCAGCCAGACTGGATTTGACATTTTTAGCCATTTACTGAATCCCTCCAAAAGACCTGGGCTAGGCAGAGGTTGTTTGACGTTCTTAAAGGATGTAAGCTGCTCCAAATTAAACTGCCTTTTGCGATTGAACGATGGTGCTCTTTGGCTATAGTTGTTCTACTTCTATTTGCAAATCTTTGTATTTTGTGATTTCTCCTTCTAGCTGCCATCTCAGGTTCTACAATCACCACTATCCAGGTTTTTTTCCTGTTTTGTCACCAACTGTTACATTTGTGGTGTTATGCTTATGTTATATGGTGCTTGTCTATTTGAATTCTAAAATCTCAGAGCGCTTTAGTACTTTAGAATTCAAACATGAATCTGCTTATCCCATTACATCTCAGACTTTTTAATTATTAACTTTTATTTATCATCAGTTATTATATTGATTAAACTTGTATGTCAACTGACTCTCAATGACTCTGGGTGGCTCACAACAATCAAATGGATTATAATAAAATCAATCAAGCATAAGAAATAAAAGTAAAAGATGGCAAGCACAATAACACGAGGGGGTCTCACCCTACCTTGACAAAGGCAGAATGAAGAATCAAATCTTCATGATTCCGCTAAACAACAGCAGAAAGGGGACCATCCAGATGGCCTCAAGTCAGGCTCAGTTACTGATTATACCCATGCAGTTCTGTTGATAACAGCAGAGAAGTGTTGCTTTCTTCAAAGGTGGCTTTTAAAATGTTCAGTTTTGGCTACAGTCCTAGTGGCACTTCATTCAAGTATTAATCTAATTCTGTCATTACGTAGCTTCCAAATCCAGATATGTCAGCCAGATGCTGGCTTGATTCCTCAATCCTGTTGCCAAACAGTCCATATCTTTCAAAATCTCCTGTAACTCCACGAAGAACTTACATGCTTACAGATCAGTGGCTCCCATATCCAGTACTGCTAAGCTTCTGTTCTAACTTTTAGAACCATGGCTATTGAAGAGGAATATCCCCAAAATGTATTTTCCCCTTAATTTTCTCTGCTTAAATGGTCATAAAAGAGTACTGGAAGCCTCCAGGCATATGGATTAGACATTAGTAAGTGTGACTCAGAGAATCACTCTATTTCCCATGCTGTTTAAGATAATCTGTTTCAGAATAAGTGCTGGGAGGAAGCCAATCACAAAAACTGAGAGCTTATAATAAATATTGCATTTGTCTGTTTTGTTTTGTTTTTTTATTAAAAAAAAGCCACCCAAGTTTTACTAATCTCCTAGATTGAGATAAAAAGATGGCAGCATTTATATTTTAATATATCTTCTTGAACAATTGACACTGTACCTCCTCTACTACAGGTGGCAGAAGTAAGATTTCTTAAGATTTGGAGAAGCATTAAGACTCTCTTCCATTATTTCTCCTTTTTGAGTGTTCCCTTGCTCATGTTGGATCTGGCAACAGCATGTAAAAATTGGCTTTATTTCTGCCATGTAATATTTAACTCACTGTGTTTTGGGCCACTCTGCATTCTGGATCTATGCATCTTTCCTGGTTGGTTAAAATTTCCCAGGAAGTGGTATATGGTTGGGTCCAAGTGGTGATTTATATCTCTTTGCTGGAGGTAATGTTGGTATTTGTCTTGAAAGAGATGGTGATATTTACTGCCTTTTTAACAGGTAATTCATGGACCCAACCAATCCACCCATCCAGTCTCCAACTTTTCCTTTTAAGGGAAGGTTGTTGAGAGAGTAGAGAGCATTGGATAAAGCAAATTATACAAACACTTTTCAGTATGGTTATAGCTGGAGATTTTAGACTGGCTTTGACAGTTGCAAGTGGGGGTCACAAGTGGTTCTCTTCCTTCTTCCATGGCCATTTCCACTTGTTGGAGGAAGGAGAAAGATCCAGCCATAAGTCCCTGTAGTGTTGGGTGCCTCCAGTCTCAGGCCTTTCATTGTGCTTTTTAAAATATCTACATGAAACCACTGGGGAAGTCATTTGACAGCACAAGGTGCACTTTCATCAGTATGCTGATGTGATAATATCCATTTATACTGTACATCTCTACCCTTGGCTGAGCAAGCAGTGTCAATACAGATAATCCCAGTTCCTGGGGGGGTCTGGAAGCAGAAGAATTAGTTCCAATTCAGCCTCGGCAAGATGAAATGGTTTCAGGGATCTGGAGAAGTGACTCTTGGCACCTCCTCAGATGCTTTGCAATTTGGGGTTCTCTTGGACTCTTGACTCCTGCTCAAGGACCAGGTAGCAGCCATAGAGAGGAGGGCCTTTGTACAACTACAGTTTATGCACCAACTGTGCTCATTCCTGGACCTGGAGATCTTGCTTCGAATTCACTCATGCCTTGTGACTTCTCAGTTGGATTACTACAACACACTATATATGGGGTCACCCTTGAAGACCATCCTGAAAATCACAGCTGAATGCAGAGGCTCAAACAGTCTCAGCTGCACCTCAGGTTGCCTGTTCTTCCCCCACTGCAGCATGTTTATTTATTTATTTATTTATTTTATTTGATTTTTATACCGCCCTTCTCCCGAAGGACTCAGGGCGGTGTACAGGCAGAAGTAAAAAAGACAATACAATGTACAATTTAAAATGTGAATTAAAAAACTTATTATAATTAGCCCGAAACTTTAAAATATATAAAAAACTAAAATCCCATTTAAGATTAATATTAAAAATTAATATTAATGTTGTTTTTTTCCTGGATACAATTCATTATTTTTTTTCTGGTTATCTTTAAAACCCTGCTGGGATTAACCTTGGACCAGGTTACCTGAAGGATTGACCCTCCTTTGAGGATATCTTCTCATTCCACCAGATCAGAGAGGGTGGCATGGTCTAGAACCCTTCTCTTCAAGGTTGTCATCTAGCAGGGCCTAGGAAAAATACCTCAGAAATCCTGTATGCTTCTACCCTTCTGGGGGACCTTAAAAAGCTGATTCTTCTTCCAAACATTGTAATCAGGTGAATTTAGAGCCCAGCAATTGTGATTATTTGGAGGGAAAGTGTTGCTTAGGGTCCTTCCTTCTCTCTCTCTCTCCCTCTCTCTCCCTCCCTCCCTCTCTGTCTCTCTCTCTCAAATGTCCATTATTGATATCCCTCTATTCTGATAGATCTCACCTTAGAGCTAAAGGGATGAAATCTAAGTCCTGGCAGTGAATTCCATTTTACTGCTTATGGTTTTATTCTTTTAAAATGTGAAACATCTTAAATGTCATAATTTTTATTTTACAGTAAAAGTGAATTTTATTGTGTAGGAATTTTATATATCAACTCACTCTAAAACTGGTGAAAAATCTTTCTCCCTTTTTTTGGAAGCTATTTTTCATTTCCCATGAAATGGGGAGCATTGGTTGATATTTCTATGGCAGGTTATGAGAAAGTGTGAGATTGGGTTTAATCTTTCATTTTATGAGATATCTCTTTTTCTCCATGTTTTTTTCTTTCTCTGCATTGCTGAGATTTCAGTCTGCATTGTGAAGAATACTCTTTGTCTGGTAATCATTAGACAACATCTATTCCTCTTGTGTCCTTTTGGCTTTGTTTTGTTTTCAAAAGGATTTTTGTTTTGAGAAAAGTATTTAGAAATGATGACTATCTTTATTATGTCTAGGTGGCTTGGTGGCTAAGACGCTGAGCTTATCGATCAGAAAGGTCAACAGTTTGGCAGTTTGAATCCTTAGTATAGGTCTCCTGCATGAGCAGGGGGTTGGACTAGATGACCTCCAAGGTCGCTTCCAACTCTGTTACTATTAAAGTTTATTATTTGTAGCGCTATATCCATGTATTCTTTGTATTCTCTCTGAATTGCGCATGTCCAAGATGGCGCCGTGCCACTGAACGAGAGATGCGGCGACGGGCCTCTTTTGGACCCGACCGGGCTGGGGGGGTCTTTTTGAGAACTTGGACCCCCCGACCAGGTAGAGGGCAGTGTGGTCAGTCAGGGGAGGGGTAGATTGGGGCTGGGCGACTCCTGGTCGCTTCAGGAGGAGCCCCGGAGCGCTCTCCCCCCAACGGCGATGGCCCGGCCTTTTCCAGTGGCGGCGGCCGCGGCCGGGCTTTTTCAGATTCTTCAGCGGCGGTGCCGGCGGCCGGGCTTTGCATGGCCATGGGGGGAGCCCCGGAGCTCTCTCCTCTCATCGATAGACCATCGGCAGTGATGGTGGCCTGGCCTGGTCTTTCCCGCCGGTGGCGGCGGCGGCTGGGCCTTCAGTAGCGGCGGCGGCGGCCGACTCGGCGTTGCTTTGGGAGGAGCCTTGGAGCTCTCTCCCCCCAGCGGCATTGCCATCAGTGGCGGCAACGGCGGTAGCGGCAGCCTGGCCTGGCCTGACCGGTCTGGCGACGGCCTGGCCCGACGGTGGGCCGCTGGGCCTATTCCAGCGTCCTATTCCAGCGGCCTGGCAGCCGGGCCGGTTGGGCGGCCTAGCTTGGAGATCGCAGGTGGGCCCGATGGACGCCTTGCTGGTGTCATCTTGGAGGCTGTCCTTGGGCCTAGTGGACGCCCCCTCTTTATCATCTCTACCATCTAGAGGACGTCTATGGACCGCCTGTGGGGGGGGACCTTTTTAAGACCTTTTTAAGATCCTGCTCCCCCCCCGGACTTTGGGAGAGAGATGGCTTAGCGGCTGAGCGGCCTGGCCTAGTGGATGCCCCTGGCCTAGCGGTGTAACAGCTTCCCCCATCCTCTTTTAACCACCCCTCAGGACTGTATAAAGAGGGGTTGGTGAAACTGACTGAATCATGGCGGTGTTATCCGTCTACTGCCCAAGAACTATTCCTCAGCTGTGCTCACCCGGAATTGCTGGTATTATCAGTTATCATCTTGACTGGTCCAGGATAGGCCTGTTTGCCGGACTCTTACTATGCGGACATTCACAGCGGCTGACCTTCTTGCCCTGCGAGATTCCCCTCTCTCGCGGGTTTGGCCCCCTACACTATCGAGGGCCCATCTTGAGGACGGGTTTTGGAACTCCGAGAGGTGGCATGCCAAAAATAGGAGACTTAGGGGATTTTTAATTAACTGTTTTAACCGTTTTTTTAAGGGGAGTTTTAATGGGAATTTTAAGGGGGGTGGATGGGTGGGGGGGAACCCGTCAGGGAGGGGGCTAGGTCCACCATGTGTTCACGGCGGTAACTTAATAGGTCCTAGGGTTGTGGAGAGGGGTGTCATTCCAGTTTGTCAGGGTCGAGCTATTACTACGGTAAGTGGGAGAGGCAGATATGACAGAAGGGGGGGCACATCAGGTTTCGGGGGCTCGCTCGCGCTGTTTATGAGCGATTGCATACTCCGGCCCCCCAGGAATTTCCCGTGACCCGAGTGGCCAGAGTAATCGGGACCCGGGCCTTCGGCTGATGTTATGTAATGCCAGGTCCGTGGTTAATAAAGCCCCCCTGATTTCAGATCTTATTCAGGAAGGGACCGCGGACGTTATGGGCATCACGGAGATCTGGTTGGGCACCGAAGGGGGGGTCCCCCTAGTGGAGATGTGCCCACCAGGTTTCCGAGCATTCCATCAGCCGAGGGCCCAGGGTAGGGGTGGCGGGGTGGCGGTTATCATTAAGGAGAGTCTTGAGCTGAGGGAAACCACTGTGCCTCAGATAGCTGGGTGTGAATCCCTCTTCGTGAAGTGGGGTCGTAGAACTCAGGTGGGCTTGTTGATCACATACCTGGCTCCTTGCTGCGTGACTACAGCCCTGCCTGAGCTGTTGGAGTTGCTGGCCGGGTTGGCAGTTGAAACCCCCAGACTGTTGGTCATGGGGGATTTCAATTTGCCATCAGCCGGCGTAGCATCCTCGGCAGCTCAGGAGTTCATGGCTTCCATGACGGCCATGGACCTGATTCAGTTAATTGACGGCCCTACCCACGTCGGGGGAGGTACCCTAGACCTGATTTTTATCTCTGGCCAGTGGTCTAATGATCTGGTTTTAAATGATTTAGTTGTTGAACCTTTGTCATGGTCAGATCATTTTCTCCTTCGTCTAGACTTTCTGACCGCTACCCACCACCACAGGGAGACGGAACCAATGCGCTGGTTCCGTCCCAGGCGCCTGATGGACCCGGAGAGGTTCCTGATGGAGCTTGGGCCGTTTCCCGAGCACCTGGCCCACGACTCAACTGAAGAGCTAGTTGCGGCCTGGGAATGGGCCGCAGCTGGAGCTTTGGACTGTGTCATGCCTTTGCGGCCTCTGACCCGGCGCCGGTCTCAACCGGCTCCTTGGTTCTCCGAGGAGCTGAGGGAGATGAAGCGCCGGAGAAGACGCCTAGAGAGTGCCTGGAGATCCAGCCGCTCTGAGGCTGACCGGACACTAGTTAGGTCCTATAGTAGGACCTACCTAGTGTCAATGAGGGTTGCGAAGCGTTCCTACGTTTCCTCCCTCATTGCGTCGGCAGATAACCGCCCGGCCGCCCTGTTTCGGGTGACCCACTTGCTCCTTCAACAGGAGGGGCGGGAGGACCCCCTACAAGGGCGTGCCAAGGAGTTTAACGGTTATCTATACGACAAAATCGTTCAGCTTCGGGACGGATTGGATCAAAATTGGGTAGATCCAGGCGAGGGTTCTGAGGCCCGTCTTGTTGAGGTGGTTTGGGATGACTTTGATCCTGTGACTCCCGAGGACATGGACAGGTTGCTGGGTAGGCTGAACGCCACCACATGTTTACTGGATCCGTGCCCCTCCTGGTTAGTACTGGCTACTCAGGAGGTGACACGAGGCTGGCTCAGGGATTACAAATGCTTCTTTGTGGGAGGGGTCTTTCCGCGGCCTTGAAAGAGGCGGTGGTGAGACCCTCCTCAAGAAGCCTTCCTGGACCCAGCTGTTTTAGGGAACTACCGGCCAGTCTCCAATCTTCGCCACACGGCGAAGGTTGTAGAGAGTGTGGTGGCATGTCAGCTACCCCAGTACCTGGATGAAGCTGTCTATCTAGACCCGTTCCAGTCCGGCTTCCGGCCCGGATACAGTACGGAGACAGCTTTGGTCGCACTGGTGGATGATCTCTGGAGGGCCAGGGATAGGGGTTATTCCTCTGCCCTGGTCCTATTAGACCTCTCAGCGGCTTTTGATACCATCGACCATGGTATCCTGCTGCGCCGGTTGGAGGGGTTGGGAGTGGGAGGCACCGTTTATCGGTGGTTCTCCTCCTACCTCTCTGACTGGACACAGACGGTGTTGACAGGGGGGCAGAGATCGACTCCAAGGTGCCTCATGTGTGGGGTGCCGCAGGGGTCGATTCTCTCACCCCTCCTGTTCAACATCTATATAAAGCCGCTGGGTGAGATCATCAGTGGCTTTGGGGTGAGATACCAACTGTATGCTGATGATACTCAGCTGTACTTTTCCACCCCGGGCCACCCCAGTGAAGCTGTCGAAGTGCTGTCCCGGTGTTTGGAAGCCGTACGGGTCTGGATGGGGAGGAACAGGCTCAAACTTAATCCCTCCAAGACGGAGTGGCTGTGGATGCCGGCACCCCGATTCAGTCAGCTGCAGCCGCAGCTGACTGTTGGAGGTGAGTTATTGGCCCCAAAGGATAGGGTGCGCAACTTAGGTGTTCTCCTGGATGAACGGCTGTCGTTTGAAGATCATTTGATGGCTGTCTCCAGGAGGGCCTTCTACCAGGTTTGCCTGGTTCGGCAGTTGCGCCCCTTCCTTGATCGGGATGCCTTGTGCACAGTCACTCATGCACTCGTTACCTCTCGCTTGGATTATTGCAATGCTCTCTACATGGGGCTCCCCTTGAAGAGCACCCGGAGACTTCAGCTAGTTCAGAATGCGGCTGCGCGGGTTATTGAGGGAGCGGTTCGGAGCTCCCATATAACACCTATCCTGCGCAGACTGCACTGGCTGCCTGTTGTTTTCTGGGTGCGCTTCAAGGTATTGGTTACCACCTTTAAAGCGCTCCATGGCTTAGGACCGGGCTATCTACGGGACCGTCTACTGCCGGCCTCTATCTCTCATCGTCCCAGGCTCCCACAGAGAGGGACTTCTCAGGGTGCCGTCAGCCAAACAGTGTCGACTGGCGGCCCCCAGGGGGAGGGCCTTCTCTGTGGGGGCTCCGACCCTGTGGAACGAACTTCCCCTCGGACTTCGACAACTACCTGACCTTAGGACCTTTCATGAACTTAAAACTTATTTATTTCGTATGGCTGGACTAGCTTGATTTTTATCTTTAAATTTTAATTGAATTTGATGGGTTTTTAAAGTTTTGTAATTTTATGGGGGAGTGTGTTATTTTAACATTTGGGCAAATTTAAATTAGTTTTTTAAGGGATGTTTTTAACTATTGTGTGTATCTGTATTTTATCTGCCTGTTCACCGCCCTGAGTCCTTCGGGAGAAGGGCGGTATACAAATTAAAATATTCATTCATTCATTCATTCATTCATTCATTCATTCATTCATTCATTCATTCATGTAGCATACCAGGATTGCCTTACGCCAGTGGGTGGAAGATCTGGCCCTCCAGACATTGTTTTTCTCACTGGAAGGTTCCCAATAATACCAGTCAGCATGCACCACAGTGAGGAATGTTGGGATTTGAAGTTCAGCCAACGGTTCCTATCTCCAAGCTACCTTTTTCTGCTGTGCATGTAAATGAAGGAAATGACTATGACAGTTAAGTCACAGCTAAAAATGCATTTCATTGATCTTGTAACACTTCAGGGACAGGCCCATATTTTCTCCCAGAGATGCTCATCTTCATTTTGAAGTATTCATTTCTTCATTGTCAAAGGTGATCTGAACCATTAGTTGTATGCTTATTATGAATTCTTGCTCAATGAAAGGAAACAATAGGACAGGAACGGTAGGCACATTTGTGCTCTTATGCACGCCCCTTACAGACCTCTTAGGAATGGGGTGAGGTCAATGGTAGAGAGTTTTTGGTTAAAGCTTTGGGGATTTTGAGAAGAGACCACAGAGTCAGGTAGTGTATTCCAAGCATTAACAACTCTGTTACAGAAATCATATTTTCTGCAATCAAGATTTAAATCTATTGTTTGCTCTTGTATTGTTGTGATTGAAGCTGAAGTAGTCTTTAGCAGGAAGGACATTGCAACAGATGATTCTATGAGTTAAACACAGGTTCTGTCGAAGGCGGCTCTCAAACACATATGAATCACCACTAGTTCAAGCGATCCCTCTCCAGCTTTCTTTATGTCACACAAATCAGTTTCTATAATGTTCTGTGAATTGATGTTTACATAATTCTTCTTGGATCAAAGGTACAATAAAAGAATAACTCTATTCTTAACCCTTTCAGTCACCTCTTTGTATTTCTGGCCACATCAGTGATGTTAACTCTTCCTTTTCCTCTTCTTTATCAGAAATTATTTACTTAATCCACCTACTTTTAGCACTTTGAATAATACCCAGGCGCCATTCTAGTGATTATTCCCTTGTGTCCTTCCAGGTACTTGTCCAGTCACCTGGCATGATATTTGAGTGACATGTGGGAAACAAGAAGTTCTTAGATAGCCCCAAAGTTTTTTTATATTAGCATTGTAAAATATTTTATACAATCTACATGGAATGAACTCAGATTGAAACTGCTAGAAGACATTAAGTTTGCTGAGAGATTTGGTTTGCCAGCATACTGCAAAGCATTCAAAAGCTTTGTTGAACCTGTCTTCCTTATACATATATACCATACATCAAATAAGCCCTTAGTTGCTGCATCTAACAGAAGTTACTATGTTGTCATAAATATGGTGAAATAATTATGCAAAGGGAACAAATTATGATATACATACATAATAATAACACAAACAAGTTCATTTGCATAGGGACATTTTTAACACACATATCATCTTCCTCTTGCCTTGTAATCCCAAGACATTTATGTTCTCAGGAATCATTGTGAAAAGGAATTATTGTAATGATATCAGTTCTCTCCACCTGTTGGCTTTTCATGTACTTTAAATATGTGAAGAGAAAATTCTAACTTTTCCCAGCATTACTCATTCAATACAATGCCTGAATATCAGGTTCTATATGAAAAGGATTCAGGGGCGGGTTTTAAAACCCATCCCTACCGGTTCGCTCATGGGCATGCATACATGTGTGATACTTCTGTGCATATGCTGAAGTGTCCGGATGGGTGGACGGAGCGTCCTGCCACCACTGCTACCAGGTCACCTGATCCGTGGAGAACCGGTAGCAACCCAACACTGAAAGGATTCCCAGGTGAAGAGATCTTGCATGTGCACAGACTCCTTTTTTCAAATTCTTGTCAGGCATAGACCTAGCAGAGCATGCAATGTCAGGTAAAGAGGGAGCATTATATAATATTCACCCCTTCTATGCATTTATTCTACATATGGGATCAGTTTGTAAAAGGAACTACTAAGCCAGTCCAAATGCATTGGTTTTATAACCAAGTTTCTGAATGACTAAGAAGGATGGTTCTTTTACATTCCATCAGAGACGAAGAGAGAGTTACACAATACTGGATCAAGAGTTCACAACCCAGATTATTGAGATCATGTATATACTCATAAGTTTTCTTCCCTGTATTGAACATGTGTTTTATTTATAAATTTCCTCTGATGCGAGGAAGATTGCAGTTGATTGTGTCATCCATTATGTTCATGATAATAATCCTTTGAGATATTTGCTTTTACAAATGGGCTAAGAATCTAGATAAATTTGAAATAAAAATTTAGAAATAATTATAAAGAATCCTTTTCATGGCAAAAATGCTTTTGTTTTGATAAAAAAAAGTAACAAGACTTTAATAATTGGACACTTGAAAGAATTAGAAGAAATTAAAAATTTAAATTAGAGAAGAATGCTCAAACTTGACTTATAGTTATAGAACAAAGTAAAATATTTTGACATTGGACATACTACAGGATATCATTGAAAAATTGTTCCAGAAGGTAGTAGTGTCTATAGATAGATTGTTTCCAAAAGATGTTATGGAAGAGGAACAAGTTTTATCTACCAAGATTGAGACTGAGTTGAAAGTAGATTTAAAAATGACAGGCTATAAGAATAACATGGAAAAAAATGTTTTACTTGACATACCAAAGAAATTGGTGATGTCTTAATAATTAAAAGGACAGCACACCAGAAAAGTGACCTGGATATTTTCCTACCATATTCCCCCGAAACTAGGACCTGACCCAATAATAAGCCCAATTTGAGCACATGTGCTAAAATAAGACCCCCCCGAATATAACCCCCCCCAATATTTAGACGCATGCGCAGCTGCAACAAAACATATTCCTACTTTTATATAATTCTATTTTTACATATTTACTGAAATTACAGAGTCTTTAGAGAAGGCACCTAATTCAATACAAATGTTAATCAAGATATGATTTCAATGAAAAGGGCAAAGTCATTGCTAACTGCCAGTGATGTCCACAGGAGTGTCAAAATCTGAATGATAGATGTGATGGTCATAATTTATGACCTATCTCTTTTCTGAATATATGTGATATTAATACAAATAAAAGAGGGTGGGGCTTGTTAAAATGCAACCAACATTTTATGATTTCCCTGAAGGATATTGCTGTAAAGAATCACAAAAGAATTTATTTATTTTTTTAAAAAGAAGTGATTGTTATTCTAGCCTGTTCTATCTATGGATTTTCTGTGGACATCTAACTGGCCAGGGTTGAAACGGAATGTTATACTAGATCAGTCTTTTGGCTTGGAAAAAAAAAAGCATCTTCTTACAGATGAATAAAGAGGACATTGGTTGCAGAAAGTGAATGGTCTCAGTTGATGGCTTCATGTGCAGATGGGAAGGACTTATGGGCTGGAAGCAGTTTATGAACCAGGAATTTGTTATCCCAGTTTTCAAAGCATAATTCAAACAGCCTGAAATCAAACGACTTTACCTTTTTATGATGTTATAGTGCTTCAGAGGCCTGATACATCTTTATCATATAAACTACTTTGCAACCATAACAATAATCATTGAGGCTGTCCTGAAATAATCTTTCCCTACAATTACAAAAGAGAGAGAGAGAGAGAGAAAGTTTGTGTGTGTGTGTGTGTGTGGGGGGGTATTTTTGGTCCTTAGATTGTACCATTTCTTAGTATTGATGATAATTTCTATTACTATTCTATCCGTGTCTGTCAAAATAATTATTATTTACTAAACTTACATGCTGTCCCAACTCTCAACAACCCTGGGTAGCTCACAACAATAACATAAATTAAATATTGATAAAACATATGTAACAAGGAATTTCACTCCTCTCTGCAAAAGGCCTAAAGAACAGCAGTGAGGGAGGCATCTGGATCTTGAGGGAAACCTTGTTCCAGCACTGCTACCAAGAAGGTGCACTTCCGGGATCCTGACAGATTATATTATTTAAGAGAAGGAGCCCAGAACAAGCCAATTCTTCAGGATCAAATTGGCCAATCAATCCCCCACTCTGTTAAAAATCTTGGAGTTTTCATATCAAATGATCTAAGTACCAAAGCCCACTGTAACTACATCGCAAAAAAAAAGCCTTAAAAGTTGTAAACCTAATCTTACATAGCTTCTTCTCCAAGAACACTACATTACTAACCAGAGCATATAAAACATTTGCTAGACCCATTCTTGAATACAGCTCGACTGTTTGGAACCCATACCATATTTCTGACATCAATACAATTGAACGTGTCCAGAAATATTTTACAAGAAGAGTACTCCATTCCTCCGAATACAACAAAATACCTTATGCCCCCAGACTTGAAATCCTGGGTTTAGAAAATTTAGAACTATGCCACCTTCGACATGACCTGAGTTTAATTGATAGAATCATCTATTACAATGTCCTTCCTGTCAAAGACTACTTCAGCTTCAATTGCAACAATACACAAGCACACAATAGATTTAAGCTTAATGTGAACCGCTCCAATCTTGATTGCAGAAAATATGACTTCTGTAACAGAGTTGTTAATGCTTGGAATACACTACCTGACTCTGTGGTCTCTTCCCAAAATCCCCAAAGCTTCAACCAAAAACTCTCTACTATTGACCTCACCCCATTCCTATGAGGTCTATAAGGGGCGTGCATAAGAGCACAAACATGCCTACCATTCTGTCCTATTGTTTCCTTTCATTATATCCAATTAGTATAGTCATTACATACTCATATATATGCTTATATATTGTATAATTATCTCATGCTTATGCCTATATATAATGCGTGACAAAATAAAATAAATAAATAAATAAAAAATCAAGGGCAGGCACGTTCCCTTCCTCAAATCTTTCTCCCTGCACATATTCAGTTTCAGCCACTTTCTATATGCAGACAGACAATGCCAAACCTGACAGACAATGAACAATGAAAGTCCATAGCTATATTTTGTCCTAAAACCCCTTATTTGACATTCCTGGAGCCCCTCCAATGATAGTTACTAGAAATAATTGCAACCTTTTTTCAGAAAATATGGGAAACCCCTTCGAAATATTTTGTGCCTGGCCCCCTCTGGACTGAGGTCTGCTCCAGCCCTCCTGATCTTCTTCAAGAACCTAAAGACCTGGCTCAGCCAATTGTCTTGGCACGACAAAGGAAGAGCTTCATGCTGGAACTGGCTTGCTAATTAATATCAGACACCACCACCCCACATCCTATTCCCTCCCTCCCTATCTTTTTACCCATCTTTTTAGCTATCATACTGTTGGAAGAAATATCCTTCTGGGTTCAGTTCCAAGTGGGGAAAAAGACACTGGAAACATAGAGACTGCTTGGAAAGATAGTTTAATGGAGGACAGGATCGCATGGTTTGAGTTCCTGAGCAGAAAAGGCTGAGATGCTGAGCGTGCCTTGGTTTTATGCCCTCTCTGAACTTTGAACTTCCTGGGGCACAGGACTAGTATCTTGATTGGTTGTCAGACTCCCAGGGGGTGGTGGTGGGGTCTTAGCTAGCCTTGCTGGCTGATGTAATCTTCCCAGGTGCCATGAGGTAAGTTTCTGTTGCTTGATGGTCCATTGACAAAGGTGGGGGGCCATTGGGTTTCTGCCTCTGGCCCATTGACAAAGGTTGGGTGGGGCAGGAAGGTGGAAGCTTCTTTGTCTTTAAAACATGTTTCTCCATTTCTCATTCAGGGAAATATATTATGTCTTTTTAATATTTCCTAAAATATTTCATTCCTCTAGGAACAAGGTGGGTGCTAACTTCCTCCAATATTTTGTATTTTACATTTTGTATTTTATAGTTTTGTAGCCTTATATTTATATAATTTTATTTTAATATTGTAATTCTTCAACCAACTCTAAATTTTCCTTTTAAACTGGTCTTAAAAATTGTACTAACAGTCTTTACTTTGGCTGTAAACTGCCCTGAGTCCTTTGGGAGAAGGGCAGTATAGAAATTGAAACAATAAATAAATAAATAAATAATTTGCCTAAAGTTACCCTGTGGTAAGATAGGCATCCAATAAATTTGATGATACATAAATGAATGAATGAATGAATGAATGAATGATAGATAGATAGATAGATAGATAGATAGATAGATAGATAGATAGACAGACAGACAGACAGACAGACAGACAGACAGACAAGCAGGCAGGCAGGCAGGCAGGCACAGACAGACAGACAGACAGACAAACACAATATAATATAATCTCTCCTCCACAATTTTGACCAACAATAATAAAGGAGCAAAGGACAAGCTACCTTTCCAAAGTTAAGAAAAAATAAATTCTTCTTCTATGAGGTGGATCCACCCACTTTTCATCATTACTCCCTCCACTGCCTCTCTATTAATATTAAGTGGATTTCTTCCTTCTCCCCAGGATAAAGTAAGCTTTCGGTATATCAGAGGAAAATCCAGTAGGTATATTTACCACAAAGGGCATTATCACTGTCCAGGGATTTTCACAAATCATTACAACATAACAGTATTACAGCTTCATTTTAGTCATCCTCTTTACAGTACATAAGTTGACATGCTTTAGAAAATGTTATATATCCTATATAACACTCTTTAATTCAACACTTTTCCCTAGAGTTGCTTTCTATGAGTGTGATCTAGCAATCAACCCCCCTTCTTGAAATAAGAGATTAATAGCCCTTGTAGTACCCTCCCAGTTATCATCATTCTCTACATTTTTCTTCACTAATATTGGCAGTAATCTGAAACTAATTAATATATTTGGCTTGCAAAAATACTCTTGAAAAGTACATGATGGCTTTTAGTGTACATATTCATCTGTCAACACTAAGATAGAGCTTATCTGATTGATTAGATGTCTCAGAAGACTTTTTACCCTTCCAATTTCAGATGAACTGTCTGCAAAAGTCTATCACATTTTCAAAGATACATTCTCCATGGAATGTATGCACACAATGTTAAAGCAAAAATTAGAATGATTCCATGTTTCTTAAAAAAAATCTGTATTTTAATATATAGATATTTATTTATTGCAGCTTTGTTTTCTGATAATAAATACCTTACAAGTTTAAAAATGTAAATCCCATATGATTCAATTTAATTACTGTCCCAGATTCTGGTAGATGAAAGTAAACATTTAAAACAGGAAGTAATATAATTTCAACTTTAGTTGTAATGATTAATCTAATGATCAACTAATTAATCAGTGAAGCGTTTGAAACTACAGGTTTTTTAAAAAAAAATTAATTCCCCAAAGGTATATATTTTGCATGTGAGGTTTTAGCTAGGGAATTTAAAAAGATAGCTATTAGATGAGTCTGTCTATTACAGATTTCACTGGCAGTTCACATCATATTGCTTAGGATTAAATGTCTGATAGAATATTCTCACAAATTTTACCATAGATATTATTAGTTCCTTAACATCAAACTTTTAGTTCCTAACCCTGTGAAGTGCTATAAACTAAATGTGATAGATCATCACTCCAGTTCTGGAATTGCTTTCTCAGCTTCAGAGGTGGTATTCAGCAGGTTCTGACCAGTTCTGGAGAACCTGTAGCAGAAATTTTGAGTAGTTCAAAAAACTGGTAAATACTACCTTTGACTGGCCCCACCACCATCTATTCTCTGCCTCCCAAGTCCCAGCTGATCAGGAGGAAATGGGGATTTTACAGTATCCTTTCCCTGGAGTGGGGTGGAAATGGAGATTTTACCGTATCCTTCCCCTGCCATGCCCACCAAGCCACACCCACAAAGCCACGCCCACAGAACCGATAGTAAAAAAATTTGAATCCCACCACTGCTCAGCTTCTGTTGAATAGTGATAGTTGCTCTGAAACAGTGAATCTAAAGACTTTCATATGACATTATTTTTATGAATCTATAGCAATAGATAATCCTACGTGGCTATAGGCCACAAGAAGTTATCTTAGAATTACAAGCCAGTATGAATATCCAGAGTGATATTGTTGGAACATCTGGGTATCTGAAAGAAGCAAGTCTGAATGTCACTGCTCTAAAGTACCTTTTCAGAATATTTGAAACAAATTCTCACAACAGGCAAATGTCTGAAATATGTTTTTCCCCCTCTAGGCATTTTCATTCATAGAAGCCACTTGCCTTCTTAAAGCTCTAGATATCCTGACCACGTAGAACTATTATTCTTCCTTTGATCTTAGCCAAGAGTGCAATTTTTTTTCAATTTAGGAAAAAGAAAACCCAGAATGGGAAAGGATACATATCAGAAAAAAGTTATCTCTGGCCTCATATTCCTTTAACCTTCAGAATTATTTAAACCATTAAAATATCCTAGAGAGCAGAAAATACTATGAGGAGCTGCAATCTGTATACTACTTTAGGTACACTGAGAGCATACACACCAAAAACAAATTCCTTGTGTGTCCAATCACACTTATTTTATTTATTTATTTATTTATTTGTCACAACAGTATATATAAGCATAAGCATGAAATAACTATACGAATTTGATATAATTAAAGGAAACATTAGGACAGGAATGGTATACACTTGGCCAATAAAGAATTCTATTCTATTCTATTCTGTTCTGTTCTGTTCTGTTCTGTTCTGTTCTGTTCTGTTGTATTCTCTCTTTGGGACCTTTACATGTCCTATTTGGCTATCCTGCTCCATCTGCAGGTTCATTGAAAGCAGCAGATTGATTAGGTTTGCAGATAACCATTTGTTCTACATCATATTATTGTACTGAAATGTTTTGACAGAAGAAGCTCTGCAAGATTCTTTAGGAGCTATTATAAGAAAAACTTACAATGACCACAATAGCTCATTCTCATTAATCTTTATTTTATTTATTTATTTATTTATTTTGTCACAACATCATACAAAAAGATTATATAGTATATACACATATAAACATATATAGGAAGAAGAAAAGAAAAACAATAGGACAGGAACGGTAGGCACGTTTGTGCGCTTATGCACGCCCCTTATGGTCCTCTTAGGAATGGGGTGAGGTCAATAGTAGAAAGTTTTTGGTTAAAGCTGTTAGGATTATGGGAAGAGACCACAGAGTCAGGTAAAGTATTCCAAGCACTGATGATTCTGTTGCAGAAGTCATATTTTCTGCAATCTAGATTAAAGCGGTTTACATTAAGTTTAAATCTATTGGTTGCCCTTGTATTATTGCAATTAAAGCTGAAGTAGTCTTTGACAGGAAGGACATTACAATAGATGATTCTGTGAGTTAAACTTAGGTCTTGTCAAGGCGACGGAGTTCCAAGTTTTCTAAGCCTAGGATTTCAAGTCTGGTGGGATAAGGTATTTTGTTGTTTTCAGAGGAATGGAGAACTCTTCTTGTAAAATATTTCTGGACACGTTCAATTGTATTGATGTCAGAGATGTGGTGAGGGTTCCAAACAGGTGAGCTGTATTCTAGAATTGGTCTAGCAAATGTTTTATATGCTCTGGTTAGTAGTGTGGTGTTTTTGGAAAAGAAGCTGCAAAATTAGGTTTACAACTCTTAGAGCTTTTTGCTATGTAGTTGCAGTGGGCTTTGGCACTTAGATCATTTGACATGAAAACTCCAAGGTCTTTAACGGGATGGGGTCGTCTGTAAGGTAATGTCCATCTAGTATGTACTTAGTTTTAGAGTTCTTTTTCCTATATGTAAGACTGAGCATTTGCTGGTTGAAATTTGAGCTGCCAATTTTAGACCAAGCGTTAGATGGTCAAGGTCGTTTTGAATGATAGAAGTGTTGTCTGTGGTGTTAAATAGTTTGACATCGTCAGCAAAGAGAACACAATTACTTGAGATATGGTCACAAAGATCATTAATGTATAGAATAAAGAGTGTTGGTCCAAGGACGCTGCCTTGAGGAACGCCACTCTTGACAGGAACAGGATTTGATAAAGCATTGCCAATTTTGACCACTTGTTGTCTGTTAGACAGAAAAGCAGATATCCATTTGTGGAGGGGTCCTGAGATGCCATAGGATGTTAGTTTAAGGAGAAGTTTATCGTGTACTACTGAGTCAAAAGCTTTGCAGAAGTCTATGTAGATTGCATCTATTGATTTGCCTTGATCTAGATTTGAAGTCCATATGTTTTTGCAGTGGAGAAGTTGTAAGTTACATGATAACTTTTTCCTGAAACCAAATTGTTTGTTGGAGAGTAGGTTGTTAGTTTCTAAGTGTGAGGTAATGGATTGATTGATGATAGATTCCATGACTTTGCAGGTGACGAGCAAAGGGAGATCGGTCTGTAGTTTTCGACTAAGCTGGGGTCTCCTTTTTTGAAGATGGGGATGACTGTGGCTAGTGACCAAAGTTTGGGAAGAGAACTGGTAGTGAAAGCTTTATCAAAGATAATACTTAGGGGTTCAGCTATATTAATGGAAAGTTTTTTTAAGAAATATGCACATAGACCATCAGGTCCAATAGAAAGCGATGGTTTTAAGTTGTGAAGAGCTTTACCAACGTTGTCTTCTGTGAAATCTATATGAGTTAGATCATCATAGTCATTGCTGGTTCGTTTGTGGAATGTTGGATATGTGTTATCGGAGTTAACATAAACTGAGCCAAAGAAAATGTTGGAGAGGTTTGCTTTGACTGTTTGGTCATAGCATTCTTTGTTGTTAGAATCTTTTAGTGGTGGGATGGATCTTGAATCTTTAAGTTTACTGTTGACAAAATTATAAAAGGCACGATTGGAATTTGTGCGTAAAGGTTTTCTTCTTGCTTGGTGTGGTAATTTGTGCATTCAGTTTTAATTTGGTTGCATATGTTTCTGTAACGGTTTCTGAAGTTTGTAACATAGCCTTTTTGTTTCTTTTCCAGAGGATTTTTTTGATTGAAGCTTTTTTATTGATATGGGTAGTTTGTTTTTCTTGGACATGGTAGTCATTCGTGGTACATATAATTTAATGACTCTATTGATTTCAAGTAGGAAGATTCTATAGAGGTCATCAGCGGTTATGCAGGTTGCAAACAGATTTTGCCAGTTCAGAAGTGAAAGATCGTTGTTTATAAGGTCGTAATTGGCTTTCTTGAAGTTGTAGTTGGGAGTTCTGGTGTTATGACGAATTAAGTATGGACGTATATTGAGACGAAAATCAATCATGCAGTGGTCACTGTTTGAAAAAGGTTCTTTAATTTGTATACCGTAAATTGAGTTTGGATTGTTGCAGAAGATGAGGTCAAGGCAGTTGTTGAGTCTTGTATTGTTAGTTACAAGTTGTTCAAGACCTAGGTTTGTAACAGCGTTGTATAGTGTAGTATGGATTGGGTCAGTTGAACATTCATTGGTTGTCCAGTTAATGAGAGGTAGATTTAAGTCACCAAGGAAGATAAGAGGGTATGGGCAAGAGGTAGTCCATGTTAGCATTGAGGTTAGCATATTTGCGTGGGTAATGTCATAGTCGGGGGCTCTGTAGCATAGTAAGAATCAAGAGTAGTGTCAAGGGATAGGTCGATACTATGGTTTCAGGAAGAGAGAGTTTATGTGCTACTTGGATATTTTTAGATTCAGTGTCTTTTGTAAAGATAGCCACTCCACCACCTCTTGGTTTTCCCGATCTGATCGATAGACTTGATATTCTTTGTTTGAGATAATGGAGTCAGGAAGGGATGAATTCAGCCATGTTTCACAAACAAAATGATATCAAATGTGCCACTGTTTAATAAGAGGATAAATTCAGGTAATTTGTTGACTATGCTTCTTGCATTTATCAATTTGCATTTGAGATCTGATATGATTGGTGTTGAAGAGGTAAGGCGTGCATACCTAGTTTTGGGTGTTAGTAGGTTGGGGTTGTGGACAATAGATGGTTGTATAGATGGTTGGATGGTAGTTTTGGGTGTTTGGATGGATGGTTGTTTGGATGGCTGGTTGGGTGGATTGTTGGGTGGCTGTTTGGATGGCTGGTTGGATGGCTGTTTGGATGGCTGCTTGGATGGCTGCTTGGATGGCTGTTTGGATGGTTGGTTGGATGGTTGGTTGGATGGCTGGTTGGATTGTTGATTGGATGGCTGTTGGTTGGATAGTTGGTAAGATGGTTGGTTGAATGGGAGGTAGGGGGATGGGTACTTGGTTGAATACTGGGATGGCTGGTTGATTGTTATGGGTGATGGGGGGTTTGGAGGTGATTTTTTGATTGCAGGTTTTATTTTTTATGCAATCAGCATGGTAGTCGATGTATAGGTTGGATTCACCATTGTCTTGTCTTCTTTAAGTTCTGTGCGAAGTTCACGAGAGCGTATCCTTGTAGAAAGGATAGGTCAGGACGTGATCTAAGTTTACTGTAGGTAGGGTTGGATTTAGCAATTGAGTTTATAGTCTTTATGAATTTGCGTTTGCTGTCCTCATTAGTGCATATAACTCTACAAAATCTTGGTGCTGTTGTCCCATCGCTGTTTTTATATTCTGGTCCATCTCTGGAGACAGCAATTATTTCATTTGGGGAGATGGTTGATGAATTATAATTTCCAATGATGTTGTGAATCTTATTGATATCTGGTTCATTTGTGTTTTCAAGTCCAAATAATATTGCATTATTTTATTTTTGTCCTCTCCATTGCATCTCTGATTAGTTGATTAGTAGTTGTTTGTTGATTGGGTTGTGTTGTATTAATTTGATGTCTAGGTTGAGTTGTAAGTTGTATATTTTGTGGTGATAGATGAGTTTGGAAGAGATTTAGATCATTAGAGTTTTCATTTTTTAGTGTTGAAATTTGTTTTATCAAATCTGTGAAACTTTGTTCAATAAGTGATAGAATTTTTTTCTAAGTTTTGTTCAATATTTTGAATTCTTTTTTCTAGGTTTTGTTCAATATTATGAATTCTTTTTTCTAGGTTTTGTTCAATAGCTTGTAATCTTTTATCTATGTTTTGTTCAATAGTTGTTAATCTTGATTCTAAGATTTTATCAGCGTTTGATTTTCTGGCTGGCATAATGATGATCTTTCTTATTCCTTTGTTTTATTTTATTTTTATTTTATTTTATTTTATTTATTTATTATTATTTTATTTTAGTAATGATTAAGTGTCTGTCACTTAATCAATTATCTTTGATTTTATATCTGTCTCTTTAACTTTAAATGGTAGTCAATTTGGCAGTTGCTATGGTAATAGGGAGTTACTATGGTAACAGTGAGATTTGGCGGGAAATTTAAAATGGTGAGATAGGGTGGTTGGAGAAGCTTCTTTACAGGTGGCTGTAATGGCGGGAGATTCAAAAAGTCAGTAGAGGCCGGAGACTGAGTCTCCTAGGAACTCACCAGTAGTCCTGCAGCAGTCCTGCCGATTGGGGGATAGGTTGATTAGGGTTGTTGTAAATGTTGCTGGGCTTTTATCTCCTTGGTGGGAAATTTAAAGTTTGTAGCAATGTGGGAGGGCGATGATGGAGGGCGGTGATGGCAGCGGTGCGACTCACGGTATCGGCAGCGGCAGCGGCAGTCCCGGGTCTGGTGGGGTGGCTTTAGTGGTTTCGGGTGTCTCCAGCCGCCTTTAATGCGGTAGCGGTGGTCTCGGGTCTGGCGGCAGGTCTGGCGGCACAAGCGGTAGCGGCAATCCCGGGGCTGGCGGCAGCTCTGGCGGCGGCTCCGGTGGCGCCCACGGGGCTGGCGGCGGCTCCGGCGGTGGCTCCGGCGGCACCAGTGGCAGCTGGCAGCAGCAGTCTTGGGGCTGGCAGCTCCGGTGGCGGCACAAGCGGCAGCGGCAGTCTCAGGGCTGGCAGCGGCTCAGGGCTGGCGGCGGTAGCGGGCGGCGTGGCTGCGGCGTGGCTGCGGCAGTCCAGGCTCCGGCGGTCTCCGGCTCTTCGCCCACCGCCTGAGTCCTCAGCAGCCTGGAAGAACCTCGGCAGCCTCAATCCACGGCAGCCTGGAAAAACCTTCGGCTCTGGAGTATCGCCAGCAAGGAATCTTCGGGGAAACTGCTCTCCTAAGAGCTCAAAAGAGCCCTTTTACAGAGAGCATTTCTCCGGTGCAACCTTCCTGGTCGCCATCTTCCGACGGCTTCTTAAATAACATCTTGTTGCACAGTGTGATGGAAAAGGCTTACAGTGTATTTGCTAAGGAAAAAAACAAATAAACAAACAAACAACTTTATTGATTTCTTTCTTTTTACTATTTTAGTAGTAGATATCTTATTTTAGATATTTAGTTCAGTAAAACTTAAGTCAAGTTAACTATTAAGAACACTGGGAGAACTAGCAATTTCCACTACTACTTCATTGATGTGTGATTTCTCTTTTAAAATCTAAATTGTTTTAATATCTTGGTTTTCCTTTTTGCCTTTCTCTGAACTTTAATTTGTCTAAATTCTTAAAGAAAATTATCTAGAACTGGACAGTTGGCTTTGATCAACATAGAATAAAGCAAAATGTTTCCTTTGTTTCTAAAATATACTTCTGCTGCAACATAAAAATAAAATTATTTTTTACTTTTCTCCCCCCGCTCATGCATCTTTATTGAGTTTCAACAAGAATTTAAAAAAAAACAATAGGAAAAAGGAAAAAAAATAGAAAAGAAAAAGACAGTGAGAAAGGAGTACATTTTTTTAAAAAATTAAAAAAAAAGAAGTTTATTTTCTTCAATAGTTACAAATATAAAATGTATTAACCTTTTGCTCTAAACTTCCTGATAATACACATTATTTCTACAATGATAAAATAATTCTGTCAAATTTCAAATATAAAATTTCATTTCCTTTTTCAATTCCTTAATTCCTTAATGCAAAAAGTCCAAAATGTGTTTCCACAAAGAAACCAAGCTAGCCAAAATATTTTCTTTAATAAAAGTAGTCAGTTTTGCTAATCTCAGGTAACTCCATTAGTTTCACCATCCATCTTATATTTTCTAAAGTCATATTACATTGCTGGCTCATATTCAGTTTGGAATCATTTCTTATCGCAAGACCTTTTTCACAAATACTGTTACCAAGCCAAGTATCCACAATCCTCATCTGTACATTTGATGTGTTTCCTGAGTGAAGAACTTAGCATTTGACTGTATCAAATGTTATTCTGTTATTTTCATTTCATATCTCTAACCTATCAAGAGCGTTTAATTTTTGCCTTCTTATGCTAATCTATATATGGCTTTATACATAATTTTGTATTTATTTATTTTGTCATGTTTATGTAGTGTATATTGGAGGTGGTGACCCTTTGAGAGCTGTTTGTAATGAAATTTGATTTTAATGCATGCTGATTGGTGTACATTCAAAGTGACAAAATTATTCTATTCTATCCTATTATTCTATTTTTGTATAATCTTTTATACAAAAGATTTTTTATACAAGCCTTTCATCTTTTCCTCAAAATTCTTAATAAAAATGTTAAAAGCACAGAGTCCAGGACTGAATCTTTTGACACTCAGTAGCTCAATCCAGTTTGATGACAAACTTTTGAGTAACTTGTCATGTAACCTGTGCTTAATAAACTCACTAATCAGAATGTCATGCAAATGTTTGTCAGATTATTGGCTCAAACGAAGCTATATTACATCTGCAGCATGTTAGTCTAATGTAGCTAAACTAACAAGCTACATGTAACTTTTCATGATAAAAAATATATTTGCTTTTGATAAATCCACACTAATTTCTGCTGATAGTCACCTTGTTTCCAAAGTGCTAACAGACCAATCAATTTTGAATACCTTCTAGAATTTGTCTGTCCCTCCCTGTATTGTCCTTTCACCACTTTTTCAAATGCCTATTCAAATGCCATAGGAATATCTATGGCTTCTTCCAGGCTTTTGGCATTCCCCCATTCTTCAGGATCTCTCAAAAATACTGCATAACATTGGGGTGAGATGATCAGCAGGCAATTCATCTGGCCCTTCATGCTCTTTCTAAAAGTTGCATGATTGTGCGCATATCTCTTGTGGAAGTTTAAGAAAAAATAGAAATGAGTAACTCTAATTTTTGGTTTTATCTGCTAGCATTTTGTCTTCTTCAATGAACAGTTGAGATAGCTACCTACCCTCAACTAACTCCTACCCTCAAAACAACGCTATAGAGCACTGCACACCAGAACAAGAAGACACAAGAACAGTTTTTCCCCGAATGCCATCACTCTGCTAAACAAATAATTCCCTCAACACTGTCAAACTATTTACTAAATCTGCACTACTATTAATCTTCTCATCGTTCCCATCACCAATCTCTTTTCACTTATGACTGTATGACTGTAACTTTGTTGCTGGCAATCCTTATGATTTATATTGATATATTGACCATCATTTGTGTTGTAAATGTTGTACCTTGATGAAGGTATCTTTTCTTTTATGTACACTGAGATCATATGCACAAAGACAAATTCCTTGTGTGTCCAATCACACTTGGCCAATAAAAATTCTATTCTATTGAGATAGCTATTCTTTCCCCCCCATGTTATTACTTTAAAACTATTTGAAAAAGCTCTTTTTTCTGTACTTAACATTCTTCAACAGTTTTCCCTTCTTCCAAATTTCAGTCTTTCTGATATCATCTCAAAATGTGGAGGTCTGCCTGTATACTCTTTCTTAATTAATTGTTTCTCTGCATTTTTGTATTACAGGAGAAATTTATGTTTAAGAATAATAGTTAATTTAACATTATTAGTATTCCTTGAAGTTATAGAAGTGAATAAGAGGATATATTTCTGCTATTTGGACTGTGAATTAAAAATGGTTATAGTTCACAGAGTATGCATTTCCTTTATTCTGAAGTTGAGATTCTACAGTATTTTTCCTGTAATACGCAGATAGAGAAGTAATATCTCAAGGTTGAGATATTGTTCTACCTGAGGGTAGAACAAGAAGCAATGGGTGGAAACTGGTCAAGGAGAGAAGAAACTTAGAACTAAGGAGAAATTTCCTGACAGTTAGAACAATTAATAAGTGGAACGACTTGCCTTCAGAAGTTGTGAATGCTCCAACACTGGAAATTTTTAAGAAAATGTTGGATAACCATCTGACTGAGATGGTGTAGGGTTTCCTGCCTGGGCAGGGGGTTGGACTAGAAGGCCTCCAAGGTCCCTTCCAACTCTGATGTTATGTTATGTTATGTTATAAGGTACTTTGTTTCAAGACAAGCTTATGTTTTTGCACATAACTCAATAGAAGTTTAATTTTGTTTTCACTCTGAAAACCTAGTAGCTTGCAGTCAACTCACATTCCACATATAATTATGTTATTATGAAAAAATCACACCAACAGCTAAACAATAGATTCAGTCAAGTTTAGCTCCTCGGTCCTTGAGATCAAAGATTGGCAGGACACAGCAAAAGCAAATTGCTAACAAATCCTTTCTCCATTTTCATTTCTTTGTTTTTCCTTATTGCTGGCATATTTATTTTCATTTGGAAGATGCTGAAGCATTCTGTTTGTGAAAAACAGAAAATTTGACCCAAACCATCATAGCAAAATTAATTATTCTAATACTTTCTACCATGCCCTTGAATGATCCCTCATTTCTCCAGTAATCTTATCATCCATCCAAAACAGGGAACGCCCAAAAGATGGGGGAAAAAACTAGATGTGGGAGTTTGGAAGGAGCTCCCCTTCTCTAGAGCTCCTTAATCTGATATCATTCACCTCATTTAGTTATGCTCTGTTCCCTAGCCTTATTGTACACGATAAACTAGAGACAGGAAACATCTTGGAATGGGTATCTATATTAAATCAAAATAATAAGCAGATAATAACAAGATCTGGCAATAGCTAAGAGCAAGGAAGTTGAAAAAAGAGACAGAGGCACTAATTCTGGTTGCATAAGACCAATGCATACAAAGCCAGAACTGAGAAGCAAAGGCAGCTTTTGCAAAGAAGCTAAAGAAGTGGAGCACCTAGTCAGCAGTTGCAAGAAGTTTTCACAGACTGATTACAAACAATGGCATGTCAAAGTAACAACAATGGTGCATTGGAGTAAGTGCAAGAAATGCCAGTTGCCTCCAAGCAAGAGAAAGCAACTGGAGAAAATAACAAAATACAAAGATATGCAAATAGAAGTAGAAGGACTGCGGCAAAAGAAAGATAGTACTGATAGTATTAGGCAATTTAGGTTCAATCCCAAAACATCTGGAGCATTACTTGAACAACATTAACACATTAACTTGTTCATGCAAACAAGTTAATCACACTGCTAACATGGGCTACCTTTGGCCATATCCTCTCATCTTCCCAGATGATCTTAATCTACCTTCTATAAACTGGATAACGAATGTACAACTGAACCCATCCATACTACCTATACAATGCTGTTACAGACTTTGGTCTAGAACAACTAGTAACTAACAATACAAGACTCAACAACTGTCTTGACCTCATCTTCTGCAACAACACAAACTCAATTTATGGACTACAAATAAAAGAACCCTTTTCCAACAGCGACCACAGCATGACAGACTTTTGTCTCAATATTGTTGTTGTTGTTAGTTGCGAAGTCATGTCCGACCCATCGTGACACCATGGACAACGTTCGTCCAGGCCTTTCTGTCCTCTACCATCCTCTGGAGTCCATTTAAACTCATGCCTACTGCTTCAATGACTCCATCCAGACATCTCGTTCTCTGTTGTCCCCTTCTTCTTTTGCCCTCAATCTTTCCCAGCATTAGGCTTTTCTCCAGTGAGTCCTTCTTTCTCATTAGGTAGCCAAAGTATTTCAGTTTCATCTTCAGGATCTGGCCTTCTAAAGAGCAGTCAGGGTTGATCTCCTCTAGAACTGACTTGTTTGTTCGCCTTGCAGTCCAAGGGTTTGTCTCAATATACGACCTTACATAAATCGTCATAATAATGGTATTCCAAACTACAATTTCAAAAAAGCCAACTATGACCTTGTAAACTACGACTTCTCATTTCTTGACTGGCAAAATCTGTTCTCAACCTGCATCATTGCAGAAGACCACTATAAAGTTTTCCTACTTGAAGTCAATAGAGTCATTAATCTTTACATACCACAAACCACCACCAAAACCAGAAAAAAACAAATTACCCATATCAATAAAAAAGCTTCAATCCAAAAAAAAAAAAATCCCTCTGGAGAAGAAACAAAAAGGGCTATGTAGCAAATTTCAAAAACCGTTACAGAAATATATGCAATCAAATAAAAACTGAATGCACCAATTACCACACCAAGCAAGAAGAAGACCTCTTGCGCACAAATTCCAATCATGCTTTTTATAATTTTGTGAACAACAAACTTAAAGACTTGAGATCCATCCCACCACTAAAAGATTCTAACAACAAAGAATATAATGATGAAACAGTTAAAGCAAACCTCTTCAACACATTCTTTGGCACAGTCTTTGTTAACAGTAATGACTTATACCCGTCAATCCCCAAGCGTACCAACAATGAGTGCAACGACCTAACACACATAGATTTCACAGAAGATAATGTTGAAAAACCTCTTCGCAAACTGAAACCATCCCTATCTATTTATGGACTATGTGCATACTTCTTAAAAAAGATTTCCACTAATATAGCAGAACCCCTAAGCATAATTTTTGAAAAAGCTTTCACGACCAGTTCCCTTCCCAAACTTTGGTCACTTGCCACGGTCATCCCTATCTTCAAAAAAGGAGACCCCATCTTAGTTGAAAATTACAAACCAATCTCTCTTTGCTGTGTCACCTGCAAAGTAATGGAATCTATCATCAACCAATCCATTACCCTCCATCTAGAAACAAACAACCTACTCTCTAATAAACAATTTGGTTTCAGAAAAAAATATATCATGTAATTTATAACTTCTTCACTGCAAAAACATATGGACTACAAATCTTGATCAGGGCAAAGCAATAGATGCAATCTACATAGACTTCTGTAAAGCTTTTGACTCTGTAGTACATGATAAACTTCTCCTAAAACTAAAATCTTATGGCATCTCAGGACCCCTCCACAATTGGATAACAGCTTTTCTGTCAAACAGACAACAAGCGGTCAAATTTGGCAATGCTCTATCAAATCCTGTTCTTGTTAAAAGTGGCGTTCCCCAAGGCAGCGTTCTTGGACCAACACTCTTCATATTATACATTAATGATCTTTGTGACCATATTACAAGTAATTGTGTTCTCTTTGCTGACGATGTTAAACTATTTAACACCAACAATACAGCTATCCTCCAAAAAGACCTTGACTTTTTATCTGAATGGTCTAAAACTTGGCAACTCCAAATCTCAACCAGCAAATGCTCAGTCTTACATATTGGAAAAAAGAACCTAAACACTAAGTACAAGCTTGATGGACATTACCTTACTGATGACCCCCACCCTGTTAAAGATCTTGGGGTTTTCATATCAAATGATCTAAGTGCCAAAGCCCACTGTAACTACATCGCAAAAAAGGCCTTAAAAGTTGTAAACCTAATCTTGCGTAGCTTCTTCTCCAAAAACACTACACTGCTAACCAGAGCATATAAAATATTTGCTAGACCAATTCTTGAATACAGCTCGACTGTTTGGAACCCATACCACATTTCTGACATCAATACAATTGAATGTGTCCAGAAATATTTTACAAGAAGAGTACTCCACTCCTCCGAATACAACAAAATACCTTATGCCACCAGACTTGAAATCCTGGGTTTAGAAAATTTAGAACTACGCCGCCTTTGACATGACCTGAGTTTAACTCATAGAATCATCTATTATAATGTCCTTCCTGTCGAAGACTACTTCAGCTTCAATTGCAACAATACATGAGCACACAATAGATTTAAGCTTAATGTTAACCGCTCCAATCTTCATTGCAGAAAATATGACTTCGAACCAAAAACTATCTACCATTGACCTCACCCCATTCCTAAGAGGTCTATAAGGGGCGTGCATAAGAGCACAAACGTGCCTACCGTTCCTGTCCTATTGTTTCCTTTTGTTATATCCAATTAATATAGTTATTACATACTCATACTCATATATATGCTTATATATTGTATAATTATTTCATGCTTATATATACTGTGTGACAAAATAAACAAACAAACAAACAAACAAACAAACAAACATTAGCTTTGATAAAATCACCATCAATCAAATGCAGAAAACAGCTTTATTTGGAACAGCTTACATTCTGCAAGGACATCTTCCTATCCCAGGTCCGTGAAAGGGACTCAATAGGTGGATAAAAATGCCAAATCCACTCTAAACATCTGGCTGACTTTATGATCAATCATAAAAATCTGTAGGTAAAGGCTAAGAAAGAATTCTGATATGTGAAGCTACTTAAAGTCAGGAAGAAGGTGCAAAACGGCTTATAAAATCTTATAAGCCTGTTTGCTTATGAAAGTAGAAAAAATATGAAAAGAGGGAAAAGATCCTGTCAGTAATGAGAGTGTTCTGAGTGGATTGTAAAGATGAATACACCAGAACAGTAAAACAACCAAAGTACAATTTACTGGCCATTGATTGAGGAAGAAAAGAAGGGAGGACGTATGTCCTGAGCTTTGTCCTTTAAAAAATATTCAGAGAAACTAAGCCAGCTGCAAGCAGATTGATCAGGTTCTTAGAAATTAAATCTTAGAAAGAGAGATTGAGAGATCTGGATATGCTTAGCCTTCAGAAAAGAAGATTAAGATGGAAAGGATATCATAACACTCTTCAAACACCTAAAAGCAATTTGAATACACAGAAGGTCAAACCTACTTCTGTATCGCCCCAGTGTGTAGGACACAGAATAAAATTTTTAAGTTGCTGAGAAGCAAATTGCAGCTGACTGTTAGGAAATACTTCTGAGAGTAGTTATGATATTGGAATTGATGATACAAGGAGGTGATAGACTCTCCTTTTTTTGGAATATTCAGACAGAGGCTAGACAGCTATTTGTCATGGATTCTTGAGAGGCCTAAATAATTCCAACACAATGGTTTGGGGAGAAAGAGTAAAATAAAACAGGAGGTGGGATGGATTGAAATGGAATGGAATGGAATGAAATATCCTGAAAGAAGGGGCCGGTGATGGATTGAAATAATTAATTTCTTGTTACATTTTGCTTTTATTGAGAGGCAGATTGCAGTAGCCAATTTCTTCTATGCAAACCATAGAGAAGCAGCATTTTCTTTGGGATTTATGTGTGTGTAAATGCACTTCTTCTCTTCTTAGGGTTGCAGTCTTGATTTTATTACTTTACTGTGCTCTACCTTTGAAAATGACTGAATACATATAACCATAATACAATTACACAAGCATGGCTTTGACCTCTCTTTTCAAATGGTACTTAGACTCTTTCCTCACTCCCTATGGATGCCTCCACCTCCTTGGCCTATTTGCCAATTCCTTTTTTCCCTGTTATCCTGCTACATTGTGTGAATCTTCACACAAAGAGAGTGAATTTGAAAGACAGAATATCTGCTTCTTCCCCACTCGGGAGATAAAGCATTCACTAGATAAGAGAAGCTGGCAATCTGCCTTTGTCTTGTTGGTTGATATTTAAACTGGGACTCACCTTCTTGGCTGTTATATTTGTACAGATTTTGCATATTTCATGATATCATCAAGAACCTCCAGCAAAAGCTATGAGATCTTGCCCCTCCCAGCATGTGACTGCCTTCTCTCTCTGCACTAAAAGGCAGAACAAATCTGTTTCAAGCAGAGCAGCTTGTGCTTGTCATTTACCATATTGGAAGAGAGAGTTGACATCTCAAGGCTCTGATTCCTGGAGAGGAGTCTCATTTATCTTAATGGGACTGCCACAAATTATTTCTTCCTGCAAATCCAAAGGAAAACCTTCAGATTTGCATCATATCACAAAAATCAAAACTTACTGGGTCAAAATAACACACCTCACAGACTTTTTAGGGACACATGGATGGATGGGAAGAAAGCATCTCTTTCTCTTGGACTTCAATGGAGGAAGGGGGTGACAAACATTCATTAAATCAATGAAAATATGTTCTTCCCTTTGCAAGCAGTTACTGGAGAGAGACAGAAGGCTTTTTTGCACTACAGCTTCAAGCTGCTTGCTTCCCATATGTAAAGCAACTGGAAATGAAACAAGCTTAAGAAATCCATTTCTGATTCCAATCCTTCCTCCACTTTGACCAGAGTGATGGCCAGCTGTTCTGTCTAAATGGCAGTTAATATCATTGGTAGTTTCCTCTGCTCCTTTCTTAGCCCATTCATGCCAGGAAAGGAAGTACTAATTGTCCTCTGTTCTAAGGGTATGAGTTTTGAAGATGGAAGGACTACAATTTTTAACTTCTTTCTTTCACTTGGGCTAGAAGGAAAATTGACAGGTGATGATTATAATGGTCAGCCATTAAGTTAGTAGTGCGTCTTAGTGACCACATAGATACATTTTTTTTCCTGGATGAAAAGTTCCCAACACAGTCCCTAAGGCAGCGGTTCTCAAGCTGTGGGTCGGGACCCCGTTGGGGGTCGAATGACGATTTGCCAGGGGTCGCCTAAGACCATCGGAAATATGGGAAGTATACTTGCGAGTCGAAGAATCGCGCTCCAATGGTTGACTCCACAAGCCAGCTGCAGGCTCTTCAAATCGCTAGCTGAATTCGGCTTCAAGTGCGATGAATTAAAAAAGAGAGAAATCTTTGCTCTGATGTCTCCTTCTCAAGCCAGCTGCAATCACTTCCAATCGCTAGCCTAATCTGGCTTCAGGCGCAATAAACTTAATAGGGGAGGAGTCTCCACTTTAATGACTCCGTCCTCAAGGCAATCGCAAGCAGTTCAGATCGCTAGCCAATACGGCTTCAGGCGCGATAAATTCAAAACGAAAATAATTGTATGGTTGGGGTCGCCACATCGTGGGGAATTATATTAAAGGGGTCGCAGCACTATAAAGGTTGAGAACCATTGCCCTAAGGATTTTCAGCACTTCTTAATTAAGTCCATTCCCAATTGAATCTGAGCTTCTTGTTCTCCTCTTCTCTTTCCTTATAATTTTCTCAGCATTTAAAAAGCTTTGCTGGCTGGGGGATTCTGGGAGTTGAAATCCACCAGGCTTAAAGTTGCCAAGGTTGGAGACCTCTGGTCTAGAGAGGTGTCAGCATTCAGACAGGAGGATGTACTGAAGCATCTCATTTTAATCTATTTTAATCATGCATTTATTAATACTTAGTATATAGTAATAGCTTTCTGGAAGTCCCTTGACTGCTGGTTGACCCATTGTTAGGGGGAGATGGCAGCAATAGTGAAAAAGAAACCATTTGCTTTCCTCCTTAGGAATGCCTTCTCATCAAGGGGATTTGATTATTTAGGAATCCTCTGGTGTAGGAATGCTAGTGATAAAATGGACACATTAGCATGACTTCTAAGTTTTAGCTGAATCTAATCCTTGGTTGAACTGTGTTACTATGACTACTAATTATATATGCATGATGTACGCATGATGTTTATTTTTTATTATTGGTCTATGCAGGGGTGAAATCCAGCAGATTCTGACAGGTTCTGGAGAATCAGTAGTGGAAATTTTGAGTAGTTTCAGAGAACCAGCAAATACCACCTCTGGTTAGCCCCAGATAGAGTAATATCCTTCCCCCAGGAGTGGTGAGGGAATGGGGATTTTGCAGTATCCTTCCCCTGCCATGCCCACCAAGCCATGCCCACCAAGCCACACCAAGCCACACCACACTCACCAAGCCATGCCCACAGAACCGGTAGTAAAAAAAAATTGAATTTCACCACTGGGTTTATGGTAATGTATGCTTTTGAATTTTATAAAATAGGATCTACTTCAAGCAGGAGTGTGCCCATTTTGCTTCTGGGCAAACTTTTATTTGGAAATAAAAGTCTTATTCCTTTCCACGGGTGTGGTTCATTGGACCTGCACTTAGGTAAAAGAATCTGAGTTTTCTGGGACAACAGAAGCAACAGAAAAGTTGGGGAAGCAAGAGAGAGCATGCATGTGTACAACAGCTTACTGGAGGCTGAGGAGAAGCCATAATCTGAATAGACAGTCCATACTCCAATACCACATGACAGCTTGAAAAGTACCAAGGGATTAGTTAGAGACCTGGTCAGGAACACGTTGACCCCAAAGCTATTGGAGTCAAGAGCAGGTATTCACAAAGCACAAAACCAGGTACTGAAGTTGCTTCCAGTAATGGAAAGTAGTCTCTGTACAAATTAAATCCTCTCCCCATCATACATGCACAGTTAGACCTTCCTTGTTCAGAGGTTGCCAAAATTGAGGCACCAGGCTTATTTGCAGAGCACCTTTTTTTTTGGTCACAAAATTATATACAAGCACATATAATGAAAGAAAACAATCTTGCTGTTTGCTTGCAAGGCATTTATTTAGCCTGGGTGTAACAATCTCAGGCTGGGAAGCTGACCCTGCCTTTTGGCACCTTTGTTAACCAAAGAAAGGGTCAATGCTGACTGAGGTGGGACCTGACAGGGTATCAGTGTTGAGTTCAATAATGATGCCTCATATTCCTTGTTGTTTTTTTTCTAAAGCCAGCTTTAGATTCACATTTGACAAACCCACTCAGTTTCACTCAGTTAACAACAACCCAAATGACAAAATGGCCATCATTTCATTATCCCATTCCCAATACCTACAAAATAAGCCCACCTTTCATGGCAGGCAGCCCTGTAAAAATGAATCAGGGGCCAGAGTTTGGAGAAAATGCCTGCCAGATCACACAACAACCAGTTGGTAGGGAGGTGTTTGAATAAGAGAGAATGAAGTGTGGCTGGTGGACTAGACTGCCTTACCTCCACTTGAGAAGGGAAACCATTAGTGTTGATATAGACCAGGAAAGGTGACCTGGATGAAGGTCATATTCTCAGAAAGTTGGGATTGGACAGGACAGAAACAGAAGTTTAACAGAATAACAGAGTTGTTAAGGGACCTTGGAAGTCTTCTAGTCCAACCCTTTGCTCAAACAGGAAACTCTATACAATTTCAAACAAATGGTTGTCCAATCTCTTCTTAAAAACCTCCAGTGATGAAGGACCCAGAACTTCTGAAGGCAAGCCATTCCACTAATTAATTGTTCTTACTGTCAGGAAATTTCTCCTTAGTGTTAGGTTGAATCTCTCCTTGATTGGTTTCCATCCATTGCTTCTTGTCCTGCACTCTGGTGCTTTGGAGAATAGGTTGACCCCCCTCTTCTTTGTGGCAGCCTTTCAAATATTGGAACACTATTATAATGTTACCCCTACTCCTTCTTTTAATTAACTTAGATCTATCCAATTCCTGAAACCATTCTTCTTATCCTAAATCCAGTTTCTAAATCAACTCACATAAGACAATATCATCCATTCCTGCTGTCTAGAAACAATGGGTACTCTATCCTCATGCTGGAGCAAATGAGAAACATGAATGAGCCCAGAGGCAAGGAGCAGACAGAAGGAAAGAACCTAGAAAAAGACTTCAGGAATAAGCAGAGAAATCATGTGGCTTGTGAAAAAGATTTTTCCCCCCTCCATTGACCAATGAGGCATAAAGAACATGCCTTGTACTCCTGAATTAAAAATCAGGATATCTGGTAAGTTAGGATTTTTTTTCAGAAATAGAACTGAGTGCAACTTTCCATCAAAATGTCAGTTTTGTTTTTGTTGTCTGCTTTTGTTGTCTGCTTATTTCCCTGTTGTTTCAGTGTGCCCACTAACATTAGTCTGAGAATTCTCTCCACTATTAAGAGTTGTTATTCACCAACAATTTTCTTTCCCTTCCTGCTGTCATTAGAATAAACTGCATATTCATCAAGAGATTAGAATTGCAGAAACTGACATACTTCTTACATTGAGGGATTGGGAGACAAATCCCAAATTGTGCCAACAAGCTTTCGTTGTTGATATATGGACATTGGATTTCTTGCCTTTGCATCCAGCATTTTGGAGAAGAGAAATCATCAGAAACATTAATAAATATGCCTGGTCAAAAATTCTAAGCCATTACTGTTAAGAAATATATTTTAATTATATTTACTATCATAAAATTATAGTGGCATATCAAACCTGTAAAATTCTTATAGGAAATGAATGAATGAATGAATAAGACATGCATGCTAATAGGAAAATATAATGAAGGAATAAATATAGAGATGAGAAAAAAAAGACCACTAGTTCTATATAGCTAAGGAAATAAAGTATTCTTGATGGATATCCAGAATTTAATCTCTTAGATACTTATTATGGATATGATGAGAAAAAAAGACCACCAGTTCTATATAGCTAAGGAAATAAAGTATTCTTGATGGATATCCAGAATTTAATCTCTTAGATACTTATTATGGATATGATGAGAAAAAAAGACCACCAGTTCTATATAGCTAAGGAAATAAAGTATTCTTGATGGATATCCAGAATTTAATCTCTTAGATACTTATTATGGATATGATGAGAAAAAAAGACCACCAGTTCTATATAGCTAAGGAAATAAAGTATTCTTGATGGATATCCAGAATTTAATCTCTTAGATACTTATTATGGATATGATGAGAAAAAAAGACCACCAGTTCTATATAGCTAAGGAAATAAAGTATTCTTGATGGATATCCAGAATTTAATCTCTTAGATACTTATTATGGATATGATGAGAAAAAAAGACCACCAGTTCTATATAGCTAAGGAAATAAAGTATTCTTGATGGATATCCAGAATTTAATCTCTTAGATACTTATTATGGATATGATGAGAAAAAAAGACCACCAGTTCTATATAGCTAAGGAAATAAAGTATTCTTGATGGATATCCAGAATTTAATCTCTTAGATACTTATTATGGATATGATGAGAAAAAAAGACCACCAGTTCTATATAGCTAAGGAAATAAAGTATTCTTGATGGATATCCAGAATTTAATCTCTTAGATACTTATTATGGATATGATGAGAAAAAAAGACCACCAGTTCTATATAGCTAAGGAAATAAAGTATTCTTGATGGATATCCAGAATTTAATCTCTTAGATACTTATTATGGATATGATGAGAAAAAAAAGACCACTAGTTCTATATAGCTAAGGAAATAAAGTATTCTTGATGGATATCCAGAATTTAATCTCTTAGATACTTATTATGGATATGATGAGAAAAATGAAGATTTGATATATTATTGTTGTTTAGGTATTACAGGGTTTTAAAAAGGGAGTTTAGACTATGCATAATTGGTCCAATTTAATTTTATGAATTTTAATGCTGCTGTATTTTATCCTTGTTTTCTTGTAGGTGTTAGATATGCTGAATATGTTTTATTATAAAAGGCAAAAAAAATTATTTCAGTCCAGACTAATAGTTATGGTATCTCTAAGGTCACAGGACATACCAGACAAGAGCTAAACTTAGATATCTGCTGCAAAAATATTCACAACTGAGTTCTACTCCAGCTTCAGAGTATTGTCATATGGAGGGTATATAAAGAGAGAAATGGGAGAGCACACAGCCTTGGGGGCCCCTGTGCTAATTATACAGGTATCTGATGTGATCCTGCTTAGCTTCACCGAGTAATGGATTTAGCACAGAAAGGAAAATGCACTTAAATGTTAGGGGAAAAGCAGTTCAACATAGAAAAATGGTGACTGAAGAGATGGCAAGTTCTCCTTCATTTGAAGGATGTGCTTCCTTTCCTGTTTTGAACAAAAAACTGGATTTGATCACTTAAATGATTCCTTCTAAGTCTTAGGACTCCATGATTACTCTAAAGTCCAGGAGTGAGCTTCCTTGGTTGGTGGTAAACACAAATCTGTGTGTCGTCAGACCTATCCCAACACTTAATGCTGTTATGGTGAGTTTGAATGGGTCTAAAATGTGCATTTTCTCTCTGCATACCAATGACTGCATCTCCAACGATCCATCTTTTAAACTACTGAAGTTCGCAGATGACACAACAGTGATCGGTTTCATTCGAGACAATGACGAATCCGCATATAGACGAGAGGTCGAACAACTAGCCTCGTGGTGTGCACGAATCAAGAAGAGGGACATGAAAATATTTACAGATCCCTCACATCCTGGACATAAACTGTTTCAACTCCTACTCTCAAAACGACGCTATAGAGCACTGCACACCAGAACAACTAGACACAAGAACAGTTTTTTCCCGATGGCCATCACTCTGCTAAACAAATAATTCCCTCAACACTGTCAAACTATTGACTAAATCTGCACTACTATTAATCTTCTTATTGTTCCCATCACCAATCTCTTTCCACTTATGACTAGGACTGTAACTTTGTTGCTGGTAATCCTTATGATTTATATTGATATTGATTGTTCCTGATTGCTTATTTGTACCCTATGATTATCATTAAGTGTTGTATCATTAAGTGTTAAATTGTACCCTATGACCATCATTAAGTGTTTTATCATTATGTTAAATTGTACCCTATGATTATCATTAAGTGTTAAATTGTACCCTATGATTATCATTAAGTGTTTTATCATTATGTTAAATTGTACCCTATGATTATCATTAAGTGTTTTATCATTATGTTAAATTGTACCCTATGATTATCATTAAGTGTTTTATCATTATGTTAAATTGTACCCTATGACCATCATTTGTGTTGTAAATGTTGTACCTTGATGAAAGTATCTTTCTTGCGTATTGTCTTTCAAAAAGGCTGATATCTTCGCCATCTCAGCCAAATTGGCAACTTTCAATATCCATTCTTGTATTGTTGGTACTTCTTTTTTCTTCCAATATTGTCCTATTAGTAATCTTGCTGCAGTTATTAGATTTAAAATCAATTTAGTCTCAATTACTGTACAATCCGTAATAATTCCCAACAAGAAAAATTGCGGCAGGAACTTTATCTTCTTTTTCAGAACATTTTGTAAAATCCACCAAATTTTTATCCAAAAGGCCTTTATGTCCTTACAAGTCTAGGAAAATATAATGAAGGAATAAATATAGAGATGAGAAAAAAAAGACCACCAGTTCTATATAGCTAAGGAAATAAAGTATTCTTGATGGATATCCAGAATTTAATCTCTTAGATACTTATTATGGATATGATGAGAAAAAAAGACCACCAGTTCTATATAGCTAAGGAAATAAAGTATTCTTGATGGATATCCAGAATTTAATCTCTTAGATACTTATTATGGATATGATGAGAAAAAAAGACCACCAGTTCTATATAGCTAAGGAAATAAAGTATTCTTGATGGATATCCAGAATTTAATCTCTTAGATACTTATTATGGATATGATGAGAAAAAAAGACCACCAGTTCTATATAGCTAAGGAAATAAAGTATTCTTGATGGATATCCAGAATTTAATCTCTTAGATACTTATTATGGATATGATGAGAAAAAAAGACCACCAGTTCTATATAGCTAAGGAAATAAAGTATTCTTGATGGATATCCAGAATTTAATCTCTTAGATACTTATTATGGATATGATGAGAAAAAAAGACCACCAGTTCTATATAGCTAAGGAAATAAAGTATTCTTGATGGATATCCAGAATTTAATCTCTTAGATACTTATTATGGATATGATGAGAAAAAAAGACCACCAGTTCTATATAGCTAAGGAAATAAAGTATTCTTGATGGATATCCAGAATTTAATCTCTTAGATACTTATTATGGATATGATGAGAAAAAAAGACCACCAGTTCTATATAGCTAAGGAAATAAAGTATTCTTGATGGATATCCAGAATTTAATCTCTTAGATACTTATTATGGATATGATGAGAAAAAAAGACCACCAGTTCTATATAGCTAAGGAAATAAAGTATTCTTGATGGATATCCAGAATTTAATCTCTTAGATACTTATTATGGATATGATGAGAAAAAAAGACCACCAGTTCTATATAGCTAAGGAAATAAAGTATTCTTGATGGATATCCAGAATTTAATCTCTTAGATACTTATTATGGATATGATGAGAAAAAAAGACCACCAGTTCTATATAGCTAAGGAAATAAAGTATTCTTGATGGATATCCAGAATTTAATCTCTTAGATACTTATTATGGATATGATGAGAAAAAAAGACCACCAGTTCTATATAGCTAAGGAAATAAAGTATTCTTGATGGATATCCAGAATTTAATCTCTTAGATACTTATTATGGATATGATGAGAAAAAAAGACCACCAGTTCTATATAGCTAAGGAAATAAAGTATTCTTGATGGATATCCAGAATTTAATCTCTTAGATACTTATTATGGATATGATGAGAAAAAAAGACCACCAGTTCTATATAGCTAAGGAAATAAAGTATTCTTGATGGATATCCAGAATTTAATCTCTTAGATACTTATTATGGATATGATGAGAAAAAAAGACCACCAGTTCTATATAGCTAAGGAAATAAAGTATTCTTGATGGATATCCAGAATTTAATCTCTTAGATACTTATTATGGATATGATGAGAAAAAAAGACCACCAGTTCTATATAGCTAAGGAAATAAAGTATTCTTGATGGATATCCAGAATTTAATCTCTTAGATACTTATTATGGATATGATGAGAAAAAAAGACCACCAGTTCTATATAGCTAAGGAAATAAAGTATTCTTGATGGATATCCAGAATTTAATCTCTTAGATACTTATTATGGATATGATGAGAAAAAAAGACCACCAGTTCTATATAGCTAAGGAAATAAAGTATTCTTGATGGATATCCAGAATTTAATCTCTTAGATACTTATTATGGATATGATGAGAAAATGAAGATTTGATATATTATTGTTGTTTAGGTATTACAGGGTTTTAAAAGGGATTTTAAGGGGAGGAAACCGACGGGCTTGGGTTGGGGGTGGGAGGAGGTGGGTGTTGGGGTAACCCGTCGGGGAGTCAGTTCCTGCGCATGCTCGTGGCAGGGGTGGGTGGGTCCGAGGTCATGGGGAGTCGGTGTTCCATTGGTCGGTGGTGCTATTTCCACGGTAAGGGGAGGGCAGATATGGCGGAAGTGGGGCTCATATCGTGTTGAAGTGCGCTCGATGCTTACAGGCGATCGCGCCCGAGCCCTCAAACTTCTCCCGTTCCCGGATGGTCAGGATCCTCATGGCCCTGGCCTTGGCTGATGTTATGCAATGCTCGGTCCGTGGCCAATAAGGCCCCTAATTCACGATCTTATTCAGGGGTGCCGCGGACCTTATGGGCATTACGGAGACCTGGTTGGGCCCAGAAGGGGCGTGCCTTGTTCAGATGTGCCCACCGGGTTTCCGAGCATTTCATCAGCCGAGGGCCAGGGTAGGGGTGGTGGTGGCGGTTGTGATTAGAGAGTCTAGAGCCGAGGAGACCACTGTACCTCAGATTGCGGTGCGAATCCTCTTGTGAGATGGGGTCATAGATGTCAGATGGGCTTGCTGGTGGCGTACCTGGCTCCTTGCTACGTGACAGCTGCCCTGCCCGAGCTCCTGGAGGTGCTTGCTGGGGTGGCAGTTGAGACCCCAGACTTTTAGTCGTGGGGACTTTAACTGCCATCGTCCGGCTCGTCATCGGCAGTAGCTCGGGAGTTCATGGCTTCCATGACGGCCTTGGACCTGACCCAAGTAGTTGATGGCCCTACTCACGTTGGGGTGGCACTCTGGACCTGATTTTGTCTCTGGTCAGTGGTTGAGAGATCTGGACTTAAAGGAAATAGTCATTGAACCTTTGTCATGGTCAGATCACTCTCTTCTTCGTCTGGACTTTCTGACCGCCATTCACCACCGCAGGGAGACGGAGCCGACACGTTGGTTCCGTCCCAGGCGCCTGATGGACCCGGAGGGTTCGGACGGAGCTTGGGCCATTTCCTGAGGTCTGGCTCACGGCTCGGCTGAGGAACTTGTTGCGGCCTGGGAGCGGGCGGCGGGGCCTTGACGGTCGTGCCTTTGCGACCTCTGACCCGGCGCGGGTCCCAACCAGCTCCTTGGTTCTCCGAGGAGCTGAGAGGATGAGCGCGGAGAAGGCGCCTAGAGTTCCTGGAGGTCTAGCCGTTCAGAAGCTGATCGGACACTAGTGAAGTCCTATACTAGGGCTTACCTAGTGGCAATGAGGAAGCGGCGTACCTCGCCTCCTCCCTCATTGCATCGGCAGATAACGCCCAGCCGCCCTGTTTGGTGACCCGCTCCCTCCTACACCAGGGGCGGGATGACCCGTGCAGGGGCGTGCTGAGGAGTTTAATGATTATCTATCGATAAAATCGTTCAGCTGGGATGGTTTGGACCAAGATTGCGGTGATCTGGTGAGGCGGCTGAGGTGGTCTTGGTGACATTGTATGGGATGAGTTTGACCCTGTCGCTCCGAGGACATGGACAGGTTGTTGGGGAGGCTGAATGCCACCACATGTTTACTGGACCCGTGCCCTCCTGGTTGGTGCTGGCCACGCGGGAGGTGACACGAGGCTGGCTCAAGCGTTCTGGCGCTTCTTTGGTGGAGGTGTCTTTCCGGCCGCCTTGAAAGAGGCGGTGGTGAGGCCCTCCTCAATGCGCATGCACAGAACCTTCTGCGCATGCACAGAACCTTCTGCGCATGCACAGAACCTTCTGCGCATGCACAGAACCTTCTGCGCATGCACAGAACCTTCTGCGCATGCACAGAACCTTCTGCGCATGCACAGAACCTTCTGCGCATGCACAGAACCTTCTGCGCATGCACAGAACCTTCTGCGCATGCACAGAACCTTCTGCGCATGCACAGAACCTTCTGCGCATGCACAGAACCTTCTGCGCATGCACAGAACCTTCTGCGCATGCACAGAACCTTCTGCGCATGCACAGAACCTTCTGCGCATGCACAGAACCTTCTGCGCATGCACAGAACCTTCTGCGCATGCACAGAACCTTCTGCGCATGCACAGAACCTTCTGCCCATGCACAGAACCTTCTGCGCATGCACAGAACCTTCTGCGCATGCACAGAACCTTCTGCGCATGCACAGAACCTTCTGCGCATGCACAGATTGTCTGTGATGACATCCAGGTGGCTGGGTAGAGCCTCCCGCTGCCACTACTACCAGTTCACCCGAACTGAGGCGGACCGGTAGAAACCCACCACTGGAGGGACGATGATGCTATTCACCCTTCCTCTCTTCCATCCTGATGTGCACTTGGCGGGGTTTGGGAGAGGGTGATTAATCTGCTTTTAGCCTTTCCTAACACTGTAGTAGAACAGCTCCAAAAATCACCTTTAAAGATTGCACAGAAGGAGGAATTTCATTTGTATAAACTTCTCCTGCAAAGACTTTGCTTTGATACAAAAACATAAAATATAGCAGATGGTTGTAGATAATTAAGAAATATTGCATCTTCTTTACAGAAAGGTAGTAACTAACTCTTTGCCCCCAACTACTAATGTATACAGTGTTGTCCTGCCTCCATGTTGCTAAATTAATTCAATGCTTCTCAGTGTTGGCAACTTTAAGATGAGTGAACTTCAATTCCCAGAATTCCCCAGCCAGCTGACCCCAGCCAGCTGATCCTTGCTATACCTTAAAGATCCTTTTTAGGGATGGAATCTTGTAGGTCACATTCAGCTCTCATTGGGAAAATAATGTTTTGTTGTAAAATAGACATCATTTTTACATAAACAAGATCAATTTACTGTGACAGAAAGTGAACAGTTGAGAGAAGATGGCAAATTCAGTTTGCTTCACTGCTAGTTTGTTTCAATTTTATGTATATAAATGTGATTAATAATAATAATGTATTTCAGAAGCTTCTTTCTAAGAGATTACAGTATAGCAAAGACTCAAAAGTAGAAATCTCTCATCTGCAGAAATCTTACACTTTACATCAGGGGTCTCCAACCTTGCGGCGAAGGTTGTAGAAATATGGTGGCATATCAGTTTCCCTTGCACCTGGATGAAACTGTCTATCTAGACCCGTTCAGTCGGTTTCGACGACGGTTACAGCGAGCGGCTTTGGTCGCGTTGGTGGATGATCTCTGGAGGGCCAGGGATGGGGTTGTTCCTCTGCCCTGGTCCTATTAGACCTCTCAGCGGCTTTCGATACCATCGACCATGGTATCCTGCTGCGGTTGGAGGATTGGGAGTGGGAGGCACCGTTTATCGGTGGTTCTCCTCCTATCTCTCCGACCGGTCGCAGTCGGTGTTGACAGGGGGCAGAGGTCGGCCCGGGCGCCTCACTTGTGGGGTGCCGCGGGTCGATTCTCGCCTTCTGTTCTTTATCTACATGAAGCCGCTGGGTGAGATCATCAGTGGTTTGGTGTGAAGTACCAGCTGTATCGGATGACACCCAGCTGTACTTTTCTGCGGACCACCCCAATGAACTATCAGTGCTGTCCCGGTGTCTGGAGGCCGTCAGGTCTGGATGGGGAGAAACAGGCTCAAGCTCAATCCCTCCAAGACAGAGTGGCTGTGGATGCGGCATCCCGGTACAGTCAGCTAAATCGCGGCTGACCATCGGTGGCGAGTCACTGGCCCGATGGAGAGGGTGCGCAACAGCGTCCTCCTGGATGAGCGGCTGTCTCTAGAAGATCATTTGGCCGTCTCCAGGAGGCGTTCTCAGGTTCGCCTGGTGCGCCAGTTCGCCCCTTTCTGGACCGGGAGGCCCTATGCGGTCACTCACGCCCTCGTGACGTCTCGCCTGGATTACTGCAGCGCTCTCTACATGGGGCTCCCTTGAAGGGCATCCGGAGGCTACAGTTAGTCAGAATGCGGCTGCGGGTGATAGATGGAGCCCTCGTGGCTCCGCAACACCATCCTGCGCGGGCTGCACTGGCTACCTGTACTTGTGAATAGTCACTAATTGAGGTAATCACTTAATGAGGACTCACTGTAATTCAAAGGCTGAAACATTTGTTAAAATGTTTACATTTGTTAAAATCAGCTTTTGACATCCGGTGATTCAGTATCTTTCCAAAAACTCATTACAGTGTTTTTTTCCCCCACAATAAACTATGAATGATAGCTCCAAAGTTTTCATAAATAAATCCCTTTGCTTAGGAACATGGTTCAACAATGCATTGGAGTTAGGTTTAAACTGTCTTCCTAAATTCTTATAAACAAATTAAAGAACACTCAATTTATAAGGAACAACCACTGAGCTTGTGGTAGATGCATTAATGTGCCTTTGGAAATATTGCAGTTCAACTTTTTAACAAATAATTACAGGTTAGCAATATATAGTCACATACTTTAGTTTTTTCACAGTATCAATAAAGAGTTACAGTCTCTTCTTACTAATGACTATTCAGTGAAATGATCACTAAGTGAATATGTAACTGAGATGCTATGAAGATTGCTGATTGCTGCATGTCTTTTAGATAAAATTTGTGTACCTCTGGCATGTGAGGTACAGAAATGTGGTTGTAAATGTGCACATTGGTAAGAAAATTATTTGTTTTTTAAATTATCATTTACTATCTTTGTACTTGTGAATAGTCACTAATTGAGGTAATCACTTAATGAGGACTCACTGTAATTCAAAGGCTGAAACATTTGTTAAAATCAGCTTTTGACATCCGGTGATTCAGTATCTTTCCAAAAACTCATTACAGTGTTTTTTTCCCCCACAATAAACTATGAATGATAGCTCCAAAGTTTTCATAAATAAATCCCTTTGCTTAGGAACATGGTTCAACAATGCATTGGAGTTAGGTTTAAACTGTCTTCCTAAATTCTTATAAACAAATTAAAGAACACTCAATTTATAAGGAACAACCACTGAGCTTGTGGTAGATGCATTAATGTGCCTTTGGAAATATTGCAGTTCAACTTTTTAACAAATAATTACAGGTTAGCAATATATAGTCACATACTTTAGTTTTTTCACAGTATCAATAAAGAGTTACAGTCTCTTCTTACTAATGACTATTCAGTGAAATGATCACTAAGTGAATATGTAACTGAGATGCTATGAAGATTGCTGATTGCTGCATGTCTTTTAGATAAAATTTGTGTACCTCTGGCATGTGAGGTACAGAAATGTGGTTGTAAATGTGCACATTGGTAAGAAAATTATTTGTTTTTTAAATTATCATTTACTATCTTTGTACTTGTGAATAGTCACTAATTGAGGTAATCACTTAATGAGGACTCACTGTAATTCAAAGGCTGAAACATTTGTTAAAATCAGCTTTTGACATCCGGTGATTCAGTATCTTTCCAAAAACTCATTACAGTGTTTTTTTCCCCCACAATAAACTATGAATGATAGCTCCAAAGTTTTCATAAATAAATCCCTTTGCTTAGGAACATGGTTCAACAATGCATTGGAGTTAGGTTTAAACTGTCTTCCTAAATTCTTATAAACAAATTAAAGAACACTCAATTTATAAGGAACAACCACTGAGCTTGTGGTAGATGCATTAATGTGCCTTTGGAAATATTGCAGTTCAACTTTTTAACAAATAATTACAGGTTAGCAATATATAGTCACATACTTTAGTTTTTTCACAGTATCAATAAAGAGTTACAGTCTCTTCTTACTAATGACTATTCAGTGAAATGATCACTAAGTGAATATGTAACTGAGATGCTATGAAGATTGCTGATTGCTGCATGTCTTTTAGATAAAATTTGTGTACTTCTTGATAAATGGGAAATTGTAGAAAGTGCTTCGTAAATGCCAAGATCAGGCAGGTAGAATGTATCTATGAGAAACACTCACTTAGATCCTCAGGCCTCAGACATAATGTTAGTAACTAGCATCCTGAATTGCACTAAAACTCACTGGTATCCACTGTAGTTTTTTTAACGACTGTGTAATATGGCAGTGCTATGATTAGTTAGTGAACATGCAGGCAACTGCATTTGGGACACACCAAAGATTCCAAATTGTCTTCAAGAGCAGCCTCAGATAGAACAAATTTCTGTAACCTAAACAATAGGTGACAAGACCATCTTAAGTATCTCCATTTCCAAATGCACAAACCAAAGCCGTTCAAAGGTCTCGCATCTGGTTTCCCAGCAGGAGATATGGATCTAGAACAATGTTTTTCAATCTTGGCAACTTTAAGATGTGCGGACTTCAATTCCCAGAATTCCCCAGCCAGCATTGCATCCTAAAGGTGTCAGGGTTGAGAACTATGTTTGGAAGATTTCTAAATTGTAAGCCTCCCTTTCTGTGATAAATTTATAGTCAAATTTTGCATTGTCAAATTAATATAGCCCTTGAACCAGGAGATGCCAGAATTAATAGGTACATTTTTCTGCTAGGATTGAGACTGAGCCTATTTCTCTCCAAAGACTTCCCAATATACAGGGGAGAACTTCCACCACATCTCCTATTGGGCCCTGGTTGCAGATACATAGCAGATATCTCAATGATATCTTATTTTGAATGGGCAGATAATATATCCCAACATCTTAGAAAGCTCTCATACCTCCTCCTCTTCTTCTTCCTCCTCCTCCTCCTCCTCCCCCTTCTTATCATAGGTCAATAGAGCAGGTTGTAAATCACTCAGTTGGAGGATAGCCAAACCACTCTTTCTCAAACTTGTCAGTTTTCAGTTGTGTTGACTTCAACTCCCAAGATTTCACATCCAGCATACTGGATTTCCCAGACTTGCTTAATCTTTTAAAAACACAATATCCTTTAAAATATTTTTTTTTCTTTTCTGCTGTGGACATAGTCTCTCTAAAATTTAGAGCTTAAATTTCCCATCTATTAATTATGGTAATGAATAAGCAAACTAACATTTTTCGACAGTCTACGAAGGATAACTCAAAAGGTATATTGGCTGGACATAGTCTCTAAAATTTAGAGCTTAAATTTCCCATCTATTAATTATGGTAATGAATAAGCAAACTAACATTTTCGACAGTCTACGAAGGATAACTCAAAAGGTATATTGGCTGGACATAGTCTCCCTAAAATTTAGAGCTTAAATTTCCCATCTATTAATTATGGTAATGAATAAGCAAACTAACATTTTTCGACAGTCTACGAAGGATAACTCAAAAGGTATATTGGCTGGACATAGTCTTTATATGATATTTTTAGATTAGGTGTTTGGAGAACTGAATGATCTTGAATATAACATTTCTGTGCTTTCTATAGTGGAAATCATCTATGATGGGATGACCTGTACGATTTGTTAATTTATTGTCCAGGCACTTTTGAGGGACAATATCAACATACCTTCTTCTCCCTTGAAAAAGACAAGAGGGGACTGAAGATCACACTCACCAATTTTTTGGGAACCAAGGGGCAAGATAATGATGCAGAGTGATCAGAGCCACATCACAAAGGTACAATAGGTAAGAATTAGATATCAATCATTGAGTGATTCATCTGATCCAGTTTGATTTTCATTTCATTTGGGTGTCCCATAACCTGGATGACTGAGAATCGCCATAGATATTTCATTTGGATGATATTGTAATGCATTTATTGCTTCAGAATGATGGAAAAGTATGTCTAATATATTAAACTTGTATGTTGCCCAACTCTCAACAGCTCTTGATAACCTATTTGCTTTTGCAATTGATGAGATTTATCTACTGCCTCAAGCCAAACAGTCTTTAGATAGTTTATTGATAGTTATACTAGGCAATCATTATTTAGGTGGCACTAATGCAGAGTCAGTAAGTGCCACGTTTTTACTCTCTTTTAGGAGGCCTTGAGTATGTGGGGACGGGAGTATGTGTGTGTGGGTGGGTGCTTTCTTGTTCAGGAGGCATTCTGTTCCATGGCTTTCCTCCTCAAAGAATAATTACTTCTACTGTACTTCTTGATAAATGGGAAATTGTAGAAAGTGCTTCGTAAATGCCAAGATCAGGCAGGTAGAATGTATCTATGAGAAACACTCACTTAGATCCTCAGGCCTCAGACATAATGTTAGTAACTAGCATCCTGAATTGCACTAAAACTCACTGGTATCCACTGTAGTTTTTTTAACGACTGTGTAATATGGCAGTGCTATGATTAGTTAGTGAACATGCAGGCAACTGCATTTGGGACACACCAAAGATTCCAAATTGTCTTCAAGAGCAGCCTCAGATAGAACAAATTTCTGTAACCTAAACAATAGGTGACAAGACCATCTTAAGTATCTCCATTTCCAAATGCACAAACCAAAGCCGTTCAAAGGTCTCGCATCTGGTTTCCCAGCAGGAGATATGGATCTAGAACAATGTTTTTCAATCTTGGCAACTTTAAGATGTGCGGACTTCAATTCCCAGAATTCCCCAGCCAGCATTGCATCCTAAAGGTGTCAGGGTTGAGAACTATGTTTGGAAGATTTCTAAATTGTAAGCCTCCCTTTCTGTGATAAATTTATAGTCAAATTTTGCATTGTCAAATTAATATAGCCCTTGAACCAGGAGATGCCAGAATTAATAGGTACATTTTTCTGCTAGGATTGAGACTGAGCCTATTTCTCTCCAAAGACTTCCCAATATACAGGGGAGAACTTCCACCACATCTCCTATTGGGCCCTGGTTGCAGATACATAGCAGATATCTCAATGATATCTTATTTTGAATGGGCAGATAATATATCCCAACATCTTAGAAAGCTCTCATACCTCCTCTCTTATCACCACTGATTGGATCCACCAAAACAGGTAGGAGTGAAACCTTCATAACATGGCATTTCCTACTCCCAAACCTTGGAAGCAGTTCAGAAGTGGGTGATTTCTACTATCAAAGACTACTATTATTTATTTATTTATTTATTCATATTTTTATACCGCCCTTCTCCGAAGACTCAGGGCGGTGCACAGCAAATAAAACAACAAAAATCCAAAACAAATTAACATACTATAACAAGTTTAAAAATCTAATTCGACCGCTGTATACTTAAAATATTAACTAAAATTTTTCAAAAACTAAAACCCTGTTAAAAAACCCGCTAAAAACCCCCATATTAAAATCAATCAGTCTTGAGCTCACGTTTAAAGGTCCGGAGATCAGGGAGGAGACGGAGACAGAGTCCCACCAGCAGCTCATTCCATAGAGCTGGGGCCCCCACAGAGAACACTCTTCCCCTGGGGGCCGCCAGCCGACATTGGCTAGCCGACAGCACCCTGAGAAGGCCCTTCCTGTGAGAGCGCACTGGATGTACCGGACAATGGGAGGTCCCATAAATATCCCGATCCAGTGCCATTTAAAGGTGATAACCAACTTTAAAGGTGATAACCAACACCTGGTAACTACTACTACCAACTACTGAGACCTCTTGGAGTGCAAGGATCCAAACTGTGCCCCAAATCTTCCTTGAAAGTGACTGTTCTTTTCCCCCCAACCGCAACCAAGAAGACATGCGAGCTGACTATATTTGCCAGCAATTTACTCCTACGACAGATCTCAGTTCTGGCAACGAACCTGCGATTGTCTGCCAAGTTCTCTTATCTCCTCAGACCAGCGTAACTGCAGTTCAGAAATAAACAGAAATCCAGAAGCCAAAGTCTTAGTCTCAAAATATTGCAGCCAAAGTTTCCAAGAGTCAGTTTTTGTCCATCACAAGAAGCTATAGAGTAGCTCCTCCTGCTTTTATACCCTGTGGGGTGTGGCTCCGTGACTCAGCATTCTCTAAGCCTGCCCCACCCCTTCTTTTGTTGTTCCCGCCTCTCCTCTCTTCAATGCCTGGGATTTAACCAGGACTGATTGTCAGCAGCTGAGTCTTGAGGCGTTTCCTGGGAGGGGGAAGGTGCGGGAGAAAGAGGCCTCATCATCTCCTTCACCTGGCCTGCCTCTGGATCCTGGAGCGAAGCCAGAGAGGAAGGTCCTGCAGAGGGAATCCCTGTCGGCTCTTCCCCCTCACTCTCTGAGTCACTCTCTGCCAAGAAGCTGGGCTCGGGAACCGAAGACACAACAGTGACCTGTGTGTGGTTTACATCCTACACCTAGGCCTGAAACCACATTCCTTTGAACCAGTTAATTTACACCCTCCAGAGCAGGAGTCTCCAACCTTGGCAACTTTAAGCCTGGTGGATTTCAACTCCATTTTCAACTTCAACTCTATTTTGGGAGTTAAAGTCCTCCAGGCTTAAAGTTGCCAAGGATGGAGAGCCCTGCTCCAGAGCACTCTGTAAATTGCAACCTTATCACATTCTCACTTAGTACTCCCTCCCCCAACATTATAGCAAAGATTCAGCTTTTGTTGTCTATTAGCTCTTAATTCAGGACTGACTTTTTGAAGAGTGGGCAGATTAATCTCTCTTTCAAGATCTTTCCTTGCTGGAACATTCGTTACCTCAGGTGAGCGGAGCTGTTGTCTTGATTCTAACTGTGTGCCAGGCCAGCAATGATTTGGGATGAGCCCACAGTTATCATGGCCTTGAGCACTCAAGTTGTCTTTGTCTCAGAGAATTACAATGATAGCAAAAGGCTCTTTCTTGGGCCATTAAAAGGAGACTTGGGACTGCAATTTATTTCATTTTAAATAAAGAACTCCTTTTGATGGGAGTATGTTTTTGTTCTGGGCTCTGCACACACTTCCAAGCTGGAAAATACATAAATCAATTTCAGAGATTCCACCAGTACTTTACTTAGAAACAGCAGAAGATGAAAGATATGCTAATCTTTATGTAGTAATGTATTAATACATAATTGCAAAAAACTTTGATAGGTACAATAAATTAGAATTTAGAAAGCAGGCTTGGGACTGGCATTTGATGCCTCTTTTCAATTTTGTACACAGAATCAAGGAATATAAACATCTCTGTAACGCATGCTGAATGCCTGTGATGAATAGTACCATATACTCATAGCTCATTATTGCAATATTAACAATACCCTATTTAGCTTCACGACAACACAGCTCACTATGAATCAGAAAGAGAAAATTAAGACCCTATGTTATAATAGAATAGCAGAGGCAAAAGCAGACAAACCTCAAAGAGCAAAGGATTTAATGGCATCTTACTATTAGAAGAAAATATTAAGAAGAGAAAGAAGATATTAAGAAACAGGCGATGACAAAATTATTGTAAAAATACAGCCCACTTCTAAATAGCTTTCAGTAGATATTTAAGTTCTAATGCCTTCTCACGTTTATTTTTGCCACATTTAAAATCTTATTATCTGAATGCTTGTAGGGCAGTCTTTCAGAAATTGTGACCCTTTAGATATATTGAATCACAACTGTCATCCTAAGATTCTTTAGGGGAGAATTCAAAATAGAGTGAAATGGATCTCATATTACTGAAACAGAACACTCAGTGTCTCATTTGCAGATTGAATTTGCATATTCATGATACGGACTCCACCCTTTGTAAAACTGGGTGATGGTATACAACACAAGTACATAATTTGCAGAGCTCCTGTCATGTTGTGAGTCTTGTTTCATCATTCTGGTCATTGGAATCTGCAGACATCTCTGAAGCTGAGACCACATTGGAAAAGCACTTATTCCCATTTGGTTTCTATTCAATGAAATACATTAAATGAATTAATACAGTCATCAGAAAAAATAATCTTGGAATAGGTTTTAGAGAAGACAATGTCTCTATATCATTATCTTAGGTAAAGGTAAAGGTTCTCCTTGCACATATATGTTAGTTGTTCCCAACTCTAGCGGGCGGTGCTCATTTCTGTTTCAAAGATGAAGAGCCAGCGTTGTCCAAAGAGGTCTCCTTGGTCATGTGGCTGGCATGACTCAACGCCAAAGGTGCAAGGAATGCTGTTACCTTCCCACCAAAGGTGGTCCCTATTTTTCTACTTGCATTTTTTATGTGCTTTTGAACTACTAGGTTGGCAGAAGCTGGGACAAGTAATGGGAGCTCACCCCGTTACACGGCACTAGGGATTCGAATCACTGAATTGCCAATTTTTTGATCGACAAGCTCAGCATCTTAGCCACTAAACCACCACGTCCCTATCATTATCTTACATAACACTAAAATCTATCTTATTAAGATCCATCTTATTGTAGTGTCGTGTCCCACTCCTCCTCTGACAGCCGAGTCAGGGAAGTCCGTATCAAGCGTGCCTCTGCAGCTCTGCCAAAGTCCTATCAGAGTCCTCAGGGCAGGCAGGAATCCAAGGTGTGACTTCAGCAATCCAGATTAGACTTTGCCTGACTCAGAGAATGCCAGAAAGCAGATCCTTTATATAGGCCATGGGGTGTGGCTCCATGACTCAGCACTTATCCAGGCCTGCCCCTCCCTTCCTTTTGCTGATGTTGCCTCTCCATTCTCCGGAAGCATGGATCTATCCATTGCATCATTTCGTCTCCAGCTGTTGCTAATCCCAGCTCGTGGCTGGCTTCAGGTGCACATGCTATTGGAGGGAGGTTTGTTTGTTCGGCTTGTCCGGGCATGGTGCCAGGGCTGGGGGCTGGAGGCATGCCAGGATATTCTTCTGTGCTATCAGCGTCCAGCAGGAGATGAGAGGGGCCCGGCTGCGGCAGGGGGAGCGAGCGAGGCACAACATGTAGCCTGATTTTAAGCAGCAATTGTTGGATTTTGTGGCTTCTTCTGCTTATCTTTGAGTTTTGCATATCAATCATTTCAACTGTCTTGCACTTTTTTCCTGCCAAAAGATTAATGTTAGGGTTGATGGTTCATAGTTACTGTTAAAAAATTATGTACCCATATCATGATCACATCAAGTATAATACACCAACTGATTATATCTGTGATAGGCAAAACACTTTTGGATGTGATACTTTATTGGAAGTGGAGGGTAAAAAAAAGCAACAAAACCTCAAATGTTTTCTTATGGTTTTAAAGCTAAGCAATTTAAGAAAACAGGGCTTACTTTTACTGGAATAAATTCAGATAACACAATAGCCCTGAAAACCATTGTTATTTAACTGATCAGTGGGGATAAGATTTGTTTTATCCTGTACATGTATATGGCCCTGAAATCCGATGTAAAGGTAATATAAATTATAATAGTGCTATAATTTATTTCAAATAAATAAAATAAAAACAGAGAGACATTGATACAGGCACATTCTTTTTAAAAAGCTGATGCAGTAGTAGAAACTCCAAAAAGAAATTGATAAGATTATAAATCTTGAGCCCAGTGTAATGTAATAAAAATTGTCAAGCCACATCTTTAAAAGCATCTTATGTACCTAATATTATTCTGGGTTTTATCCAGCATTGCTAGGGATATTGACACTGAAAAATGCTCTAGCATAGGCACATTGCCTGTGGTTTACTTTACAATGCCCCTAACCACCGATCAAACACAATGCATCTGCACAATCTCAGCAACATTTTTTAAAAAAAACACCAAATAATCAAACAATACAATAAAATATCCTATACTGTATACACAAAGAAAAAATAAAACCTCTGTTATATCCATCAGATTTTGAGTGAAATGTACTTCAGCCAGGGTGAGATGTGCATACTTCATGCCAACATAGAAGCAATGTATCCAACTCTACAGCTGGCAGTTCTCTCTTGAAGGTGTTCTACAAACCAATGAATAATGAGCAAGTACAGAAAGCAAAATGTAGAAATGTCACTGGTTGCAAACTATGGAGAGTACAGGAAATGATATGCAAATATGCATATTCTGTTGCCAAGGTGACAAGGGTAAAACATTTTTTTAAAGTCCAGAATCTCCAGATAACATTTTGAAGCAGCTCAGACAGACACCTTTCTAATTCAATGAACCATGAGGAAAAGGAGGAGGAAGTCCACACAATTAGACTTGCAAGTTTATTGTCATCCCCATTAAATAGAGCAGACCATGAAATCAACCCTACCGAGATGTTTACAACACCTTTAATTGAGGTTGACTGTAATGATAGAATCCTGTCATTGTATTGTACCTTTGTGTGAATGAGGATTGTGCCCTTTTAAGTTATATTTCAGTTCTCATGGGTCTATCCAATCTACCCACTATTTATGTATTGCTGAAGGCTTTCTTCTGACTGCTAAATACAGTGTTTATTCTGGAATTGGTTGTCTTCCCCTGATTAAGAAACCAGGCAGTAGTTTGGTCTTGAAAATATATAACATGGAGAAGCATACGCTGCATTCAGAAAATATTCAGACCCCCTTCACTTTTGTCAATTTTGTTATGCTGCAGCCTATTCTACAGTTGTTGAAATTCATTTTTTCCCCCTTATTAATCTATTCTCAGTACCCCTAATCTAAACTCAATACCCCATAATGACAAAGTGAAAACAGAATTTTAGAAATTTCATTATGGGATACTGAGAGTAGATTAATAAGGGGGAAAAAATGAATTTCAACAACTGTAGAATCAGGCTGCAGCATAACAAAATTGATAAAAGTGAAGGGGGTCTGAATAATTTCTGAATGCACTGTAACTATCCTAATGTAAAACATTAACACAATATATGCCACCAGGCTCCAGAAGGTGAGATAGATGATGATGATGATGATGATGATGATGATGATGATGATGATGATGATGATGATGATATCCATTCAATCAAGTTTGACTCTTGGCAATTCTATGGGTCAGGTATCTTCACATCTTCTGATTTTGCATTACTACTTTGATTTGTTCTGTGTTCTGACGGATGTCAGCTTTGATGGTGTCCAGTCATTGTCTTTTTTGGCAGTCTAGTTTCCTTTTACCTGCTAATTTTTCCCAACACAATTGCTTTCTCCAGTGAATTCCCCCACATGACATGGCCAAAGTAAGTGAGACACAGTTCGGTGATTCTGCCTTCCAGTCACATGTCTGGTGTTATGCACTCCAGTACTTGCTTGTTACTCACCATTACTGTCCAAGGAATACACTGGAGGCTTCTCTAGCACCACAGCTCTAATGAGTCAATTTCTTCCTGTCTTACTTTTTTAAGGTCTAACTTTCACAACCATAGGTTGTGTTCTGTCCTCCTTCGCCTCCGTCCAAGTGATGGCTTAATTAGCCGGCACTATCAGTTCTGGCAGCAAAATAACAAGCGTATGCCAAGTGTCTCTGTTATCTTCCTCGACGCCGATGAGTCATCCAGGAACAAACTTCAGCTCTTAGTTAATCAGTTGATTTGCCTGCTACGAAGAGGCACAGCAGCTTTTGCTACCTTTATATCCTGTGGGCTGTGGCTCCATGACTCAGCACTTCCTAGGCCTGCCTCACCCCTGCTTCTGTTGTTCCCGCCTCTCCTGCCTACAAAACCTAGGGTCCAACCAAGCCTGATTGCCATCAGCTGGGTCTGAAGACGTGGCCTGGGTGGGGGGAAGAGTCAGGGGACGGAGCCCTCATTATCTCTTCCACCTGGACTGCCTCTGGCTCCTGGAGCTGAGCCAGGGAAGTGAGGTAAGTCCTGACAGCCCTTCCCCCTCACTTTCCAAGTCACTTTCTGGCAGGAGGCCCAGCTCGGGGGGCGCAGACACAACAGTTTGCTATGTGGAGCACAGTAGAATGGACTAATCTACATTTGGTTGCCAGACCGATACCTTTGCTTTTCCATATTCATCTCATGCTTAGCGTTTATTGGAGTTTTAGTATATATGCATGTATATGTACTCTATATGGATGGCCACAGAGTCTCATATTCTATTCACAGAAAAGCCTATAAACTCTCTATTCCCTTCATTATATGCCCCTTTTGATTTGACAAGGAATTTATATCAGGAAACATGGAACATCCCCTAGCTCAAGTTTCAAACTTCAAAAAATATTTTGAGCATTTTCCCTTTCAGTGACTCACCTTATTGGCCAAGAGACTTTTTACTATCAGTTATACTCCCTGCTCCTGGTTCTTTTCTTTGTATTTTGATCCAAGCTTTATATATAGCTGGAGACTTCATAATATGGGCAATTTATGATAATTGTTAGAATTTTTAAAGAAAAAGGACCAGTTAGATCAGAGAAGCAGAACATTTGGCTCCATTCAGAGCCCTTTTAAAATTTGCAAGCACATTGTGATTTTTTTAATATGGTACAAGGCGGAAGTTATTAAAGCTACAGAGAATATATTAGCATTATTTGATTAATTTAATACAGTTTAATTATGATTATGCAAATTACATAAAAAAGATGTTGTTTTTGTTTCCTTGTCCTGATTTCTAATACATTTTGGAATACAAAGCTAATGTTCAAAGGTCAACTACAATTATTACACAAAAAAGAAGGAAAAAGAGAAAGGAAGTCAACACTGTTTTCCTTTCCCATTTTTATGATTCTGAAGCTTCAGTAAAATATATTTTGTTACTTGGAATAGGCTAATGATTTAGACTCAGGCTAAATTGTTTATGTTCATTAAGTGTCATCCAAAATAAATACATTTAAAAAAAAAAATAGAACAAACTACTTATTGAATACATATGAAAGTGACAGAGCCCAAATAGAAATTCATTCATTAAATATATTCTTGAGAAAGAACTGATTTCAAATTTGCCATAAGAGAAGACGCCAAAAATTCCTGTATTGCTCTCCACTCAGTGGGCATACTGGACATAGTCCAAATCTGGTAGCATTACTAAAGAAGGAAGGAAACATGGCAAATACATTGTCTTAAATTGAAGATCTCATAAATGGTTGATTAAGTGAAAGGTACTCTGTTCTGTGCTGACAAATTGTTATTAATATATTTTTGAACAGTTTCACAAGATTCTTGTCATGGAGCTTATTGGTTCATAGAATGGCTACTGGGGGTGGGGAAATGAGGAGGCTTGCCTATTCCTAAAATGGCTACCATAGTTGTCATAAATCACAAAGCACCAATTTATCACAGGACAAACTAGTAAGAAAGATCTTTGCCAACTTTTCTTAGATCCATGGGCATTTTATTTTTGCCTCTTTCTTTCTCTTTTTAATGGGTTGGTGGGCATAGTGACAAACACTGCTGCTATTCATCTTTTTTTTTTAATTTCCTAAGAACATTTATAAGGGATCTCTGCATATTTTGATAAACAAGGCAATGTTTTGCAACTGAAACCTTCAGGAAACAATTTTGTAAAGAAGCATGAAGGATACTAGGGAAATGTTGGTGGGTATATTGATGTCCATGGCCACCATGTAGTTTACCTTGGAGTAGTATTTTCAATCAGGAAAATGTTGACGTTGTGGGGAAGAGAGGCAATTGATTTTCCAGCAATGGCTTCTGACTTTATGCAAATCCTGATATTGCTGCGGGTTTTATCTTCAGATTTGGGTGGATATACTATCTGTGTTGGAATCAAAAGACTTAGCAAGCAACTTTGTTGCTCATGTGAAAGAGAGAAACTGGTGCAGCTGGTGAAGATACATAATCTGTGCCAGGGTGTCAAAAATATTTAATCTAATAATATACAATTTAGGAGTACATGGGGGAAGAACAGATTGCAAGGAGGTGATAGACATATGGATTGAATTACTGGGCAAGGTGAGTGAGCAATGTTTAGAATATAAATGAGCTTCAAGATGCTAAGTTAACAATAAAAAATGAGAAGAAGAAACAAAAACTTATTGTCGTAAAGAGCCTTAGGGCTGTCATTAAATGCCAAAGGGAGTTTCTTTATAACTGTAAACTAGTAGGATGGCAAAGAACTTAACACATCAACCTGCTCAAAAGGCAAAGAAACTCTGGAGTGAAGGCAGAATTATTATTAGCCTTGCAATATAATATGAGTCAAGCCGAGCAATTTAGTTTTTATTTAGCAAAATCAGGATTTAGCGAAGACAGGAAATGTAATAAAAAAAGATAATTGGAAAAAAATAATTATCAGGAACTTCCATCTAATCTGAAAAATTCCAAATCAGACCTGGTTTTTTTTTGTTTTTGTTTTTTAATGCAAAGTTATTTTTGACACTGGCACCTATCTCCATAACTTGATCTGCCATTCCTCTAAAGAAGGAATTATGTCTAACTTCTACTAAGGAACAAATACTAATACTTATTGATAGGATCAGATCGGTGGCTCATAACAAACCAAGGATTCTCTGACATTCAATTCAGAGACACAAAGAGACAGTTTTAATCAGCAGAAATAAAAATAGGAACATGGTTATCTACCTTTTCTTTGTGTCTTTTCCTTTCTCTATTTTTTTTTTTTACCAGTACAGCCTTCTCTTATACCATCCAGGTATACCATTCAGGTAGAAGAAGAATTGCAGAGCACAAAAGGGAGATGTCCATGGATGCTGGGATACAACAAACAAGATGGATGCTGGGATACAACAAACAAGATGGTGGTCATGGTGATGGTCATTGGGCAGGGAGGTTGGACTAGATGACCTACAAGGTCTCTTCCAACTCTGTTAATCTGTATCTGTATCTGGTAACCTGACTGAAGCACTGTCTTTTGTACATGTATTAATGTTGCAAACAGGATGGGAGTTTGGTTGCAATGTGACAACCACCATCCTGACTTTCCCTGCAGATGTTGCTGGCCTTGGATTGTAATTCCCCTGACCACAGAGCTTATCTCAGGACAATTAAGAATCTCAGTCTTCTTTATAGCTGAGCTTCATGGAAGACTTGGCAAGCTCTTGAATTCTTTCGTGAACTTTTGGGCCAGTGAACCCCCCTTCTCCATATCAGTGATGCTTCCATTCACCACAGTCATCTGCCCTTATGTGGCAGTCAATAACTTAATTTCAGATCCACCATATGCATGGCAGGTGTCTCATTTGTAGACCGAATTGGCTGGATTTTAGTTTCAGACATTCTAGAGTAGCGCATCCATGGATTTATGAGCCCTTAAATAGCTCAACATCTGGGCCATGATTTCCAAATTGGAAGCCTCTTATCCAATAAGTTGTCTGGGGCACAAAATGCATATCAGTTCAGGAGTAGAATAGATTGTCATAGAATGCCATATTAAAAAAAAATGTCCCTTTTTCCATCTTTGGAATTATCTCTTGGCTGAAACTTCAATTGGCTCGGTGTATCTATGACAGCAGATGCAGATTGAATAAGCAGAAATGAAACATCCTGTCTTCGTTACACTTGCTATGTAAGCTGATTGAAATAAACACAGGGCCAATATACAAAACACTCACATGCTGTCTGGCTGCTTAACTAATGGATGTAGCAAATTAGTTTAGGCAATCTGAGGGCTGGCCAGAATGCAAAAGGATGACCTGCAAACAGCTATCAATTCAGAGGCTTTAAAAAGCTTGCCGAGAGCACAAAGGTACAGTGGATGTGCACCTGCAAAGGTTCATTAATTCTGATGAATTCCAATTAAGGAAATTCAATGCAGCTTTACATTGTTTTGAGCCATATTGTAGGTATTTAATCTTTTTAAAACTATTAAGAAAAACAGAAAGATAAGTTAATTCATACAGTTCTCAGCAGTGTAACCAGTGGTGAAATCCATTTTTTTTTACTATCAGTTCTGTGGCCATGGCTTGGTGGGCATGGCAGGGAAGGATACTGCAAAATCTCCATTCCCACCCCACTCCAGGAGAAGGATATTGCAAAATCTTCATTCCCACCCCACTCTGGGGCCAGCCAGAAGTGGTATTTGCCGGTTCTCCAAACTACTCATAATTTCCGCTACTGGTTCTCTGAACTACTCAAAATTTCCACTACTGGTTCTCCAGAACCTGTCAGAACCTGCTGGATTTCACCCCTGAGTGTAACCATACACATACAATTGTGCCATTGCTCCATTTCGGGGAAGGGAGAATTCCAGAATGCAGTCATGAGTTATGCATTTATGTCCATTGCTTGACACATATTGAGGATGGACAATACCCAAAACTAGATAGCTCATCACATAGGCTTTTTCCCAGCAGGATGGTATTAAACTCACCACTCTAGCTCTGCAAAAACGTTCATCTTTAGTTTCATGGAGATGTACATAATAACCTTGAGCCTAAATGTTTGGGGATGAATTGTCTGGAAGACCCAGTAATTGTTGACCATCCTACACTGTGTCATTTGCAGTGATTTCTGTTCTACAAGTGATTTATTTCAGGAAGGAAATCAAATGATTTTTTATGAACATGAAGGTGAATGTATGTATCCTACGATAATGTTGCAGGATCCAATTTGTGTTGGTTACCTGCACCAGAAGTTTAGTTTTCTGTGGTTTTGGATTCATGCTGGAGCCCAGTTTCCTGGAGATGGGATCCAGCATGAGTCCAAAACCCCAAAAGACTTTTTATCAACATGTTGACAGATCTGAGCAATGTATTACTGTGTGCTAAGATTCAATGTGTTGTTTAAGATTTGTGTTCTGTCATATATTGTTTTATTAAGTATTTTATACAACACTTCATCTTTTCCTTTTTCCTTTTTTTCTCCATTATTTTCTAGGGGTGGTGATGGTTGCTTTCCATCTTTCCATTTGCTTTTGTATTTGATTATAATTTTGTTTTCTTGTATGTTATAGATTGAAAAGCAATGTGTGTTATATTAGCAATACAGTAAAGAGAATGACTAAAGCATTCATCATGTCCAGATTTTTAGTATAAAAGTAAGATATGAAATTGGCCCAATAAGTATTCAAGCGAAAAAGAAAAAATGAACAAATAGAAAGTTTATTTAGTCTTACTAATCTGGGCTGAGTAATGGATATTTTAGCATTTTCTTACTAACAATGTGCAAATAATCTCTTCAACTATATTTTCTGTGAATCCAACATCAAGCATCCTTTCACCCATTTATGAAGTAAAAAAAAATCTCCAAATCTCCTAGACTAGAAAAATAAGGTTTTCTAAACTCATCTGTTTATGTGATAATGTACTTTGTGTTGACCGTTTATTTAATTATTTAGATGATAATAGGACAGAAGTTCCACACAGAATCAGATCAAAGATTTATGTATCTCATCCTGCAATCGGCTTCTCACAGGGACAACCTGGTTCAATTTTTAGAAGTCCATATGTAGGGCAAAAGATAAACGCTCTCTTGCCATTTGTTCCCTAGCAACTGGTATACATAGTATGACCCTTATATCTAGTTGCCATTGACAGCTTTGTCCTCACTGAATTTGTGAAATCCGTTTTTAAATCAACCTAATTTGATAAGGAGCATCATACCCTGCAAAAGTAAATTCCTCAGGGTAGCATTGTATTTTGAAGTAGCAAGATGCTAGAAATAGCTTCTGCCAAACCATTATATGAAGGTCATTGTAGTAGCAGAATAATAGAATTGGAAGAGACTTAGAGGTCTTCTAGTCCAATCTCCTGCTCAAATAGGAAACCCTATACCAGTGATGGTGAACCTTTTCAGCACTGAGTGCCCAAACCAGAACACACATGCATGCACGTGTGTATGTGTGTGCATGCCATAACATCAGAAAGCTGAAGAGCAGCTGGCTGGTGCACACAGGCCATTTTTTGGCTGTTTTCAGGCTGTTTTGGGGCCATTTTCTGGGCCATTTTTCAGGCTGTTTTCAAGCTGGGTTGGGGGCCTTTTTCAGGCCAGTTTGGGGCCATTTTCAGGCCTTTTTCCTGCACTCTGGCACCCACAAAGACCAGTGCCAGAAGCCAGAAGAGTAGCTGGTGATGATGCACGTGCCCACAGAGAGGGCTGTATGTGCCACCTCTGGCATAGGTTCGCCATCATGACCCTATACCATTTCAGACAACTAATGGTCCAATCTCTTCTTAAAAACTTCCAGTTTTGGAGCACCCACAATTTCTGGAGGCAAGTCATTCCACTGATTAATTGTTCTAATTGTCAGGAAATTTCTCCTTAGTTTCAGATTGGGGCTCTCCTTGATTAGTTTTCATCCATTGCTTCTTGTTTTACCGTCAGGTGTTTTGGAGGATAGGTTGACCTCCTTTTCTTTGTTGGAACCCCTTGGAACACTGCTATCATGTCACCCCTAGTCCTTCTTTTCATTAAACTAGACATACTCAGTTCCTCCAATCGTTCTTCATATGTTTTAATTGCTGTCTCCTAGTAGCAAGGTCTTGATGCAGGATGTGCCCTGCAAGTAGACAAATGAATATTTCACTCATTTAGTCATTGTGGGAAGGTAATGGAAGGATTGGGATGGATTGGGATGGGATAGGATTTAGTTCAGACAATATACTAACTAAAATTCATTTAAATCTTCTGGGTCAGTGAACATTTCTAAAATTTTGAATACATGTATTAGATATCTGCATTTAATGCCGTCTATGAAGGCATTTGCCTACTCACAAAATGGCAGTTGTAGTGGTCATGGCCAATGACATCCAACATATTTACTAGAAGCCATTTTGGTGATATTGATCCCTATTACCTCTTTTAATCCTATATGATGGTCCCTGTCACTTTTATTTGCCATACGTTTTGGCAGGTAGGCATACCATGTTTATTTTTCAAGATTGACTAGAGAATGCTTATAAGAGGAATTTTGAAGATTGATGTTTTGCTTTGTAGCATGTCACCTTCCCATGGCATTTTAAATATTATATTTTTAGAATTAAAATAAATGGAAAAAATAATGGAAGTTAGATGCAATTGAAAGTATCAAGAGAATTATTTATGAGCATCTTATTCCCTACTCTGCTTTCATTTATAAATGATAATACTGACCAAAATGCCAATCAGTATATTACAAAGGAACAATAGTTATGTCTAATATATTGATTTGAAAGCTAAGGGACTGCTGTTTTTCTGTTTTTGTCTATAAGGCATAATATTTTGTAATTCCTTTCTTGTTCTTAAAACTGTTTCACATGCTGCCATTATAAATAAATGGCAAATATATTTCAATTTCTATCCTCATTTTCAAGAAAGTAGCAGGTTTGTAGCCAATATAGACAATCAATATGAAACAGGCATACACAGAAGGAAATTGGGGCTAATTATTTCAGACAGAAATATTAAACCTCTCACCATGCTAACAAAGACTGACTGGATGGCATGCCTGCCTTTGCAGAGTGCTTCCCAGATGCCAACTCTTGAAAGAAAACATTGTAGAAACCCTGTTTTCTCTTCATACTGTTCTTTTATTACCATTAAATTAATCTTCAGATTTCCATATAAGAATGTTAGTATTTTCCAAAGTCAAATCTACTCATGTTAGAGAGAATAATTACGTGTTCCCTGCAATATATTAAATTCATTTTTGTACCAGATGTGTGTTGATAAAGCACTTAATTAACTTCTTGTGTCATTGTCATTGTGTCATTGTCTCTTCATAAATGCTCAGTGTATTCTGAAGCCTTCAAACAGATGACTACACTCTGTAGAGTTGGACACATGAGTCCTTTTTTGTCTGCTGCAATTCAGGACACCAACAGTATATGTGTGTATGTCAGTAACTTAATGGCATCAAAAATAATACTCATGACCAGGCAATCAAAGAATAGAATAGAATAGAATAGAATAGAATAGAATAGAATAGAATAGAATAGAATAGAATAGAATAGAATAGAATAGAATTTTATTGGCCAAGTGTGATTGGACACACAAGGAATTTGTCTTGGTGCATATGCTCTCAGTGTACATAAAAGAAAAGATACGTTCATCAAGGTACAACATTTACAACACAATTGATGATCAATATATCAATATAAATCATAAGGATTGCCAGCAACAAGTTATAGTCATACAGTCATAAGTGGAAAGAGATTGGTGATGGGAACTATGAAACGATTAATAGTAGTGCAGATTCAGTAAATAGTCTGACAGTGTTGAGGGAATTATTTGTTTAGCAGAGTGATGGCCTTCAGGAAAAAACTGTTCTTGTGTCTAGTTGTTCTGGTGTGCAGTGCTCTATAGCATCGTTTTGAGGGTAGGAGTTGTACGGGTGATGCATTCAAAGAAGGTGAAAGGGGAAGGAGTTTCTGTCACTCAGTTGTGCTTGCCATTGTAACATCACTGACATATACACTCCCTGTACAAGCCCTGCTTCCATTACAACAGGGGTGTCAAACTCACGGTGTCACGGCAGCATCACATGATGTATCAGGACTTTTTCCCCCTTCACTAAACCAGGCATGGGCATGGGCAGCGTGTGATGCATCCAGCCCGTGGGCCAGGAGTTTGACAGCCCTACATTACAATAGTCACATCAGATTTAAGAACACTTTCCCTTTCCTAAAAAAATATATATTCTGGAAGCAAAGCTATTTTTTATTTCTGGAAAATAGCATTAGCTTTCAGGGAAATATAACATACTTAGAGTATAAGCAATATCAGAACTCCCATTTCCCTCCCCCTTTCCATTTTGCTTTCATTGCACTTGCAATGAACTGTACAAAAATTATGTCAAATTAAATTCTCAAAAGGCTTCTTACTACGTTCATTAAAATGCATTTCCTTCTTAGTTCAAGCCTCACAGGACAGATGGAACAACTTTCAAAACTCTGCTTGCAAGGAATGTCTACAGAGAGGAAAAGAATAGTTGGGCTCACATTAATTTTTTCTTCTATTCCATGAATTTCTGTTCTGCCTTTCTTTGTTATAATGGACAGAGATTTAATCCATTTTAGTTGAATAACGACAACAAAAGGAACCCTCTGTTCTGACAGTCTAAGGAGGAACACTATAGAATTCTGAGTTCTATAGCGTGCAATTAGTATTCCGAATGGGAAATTAATTTGTCTTCTGACTATATGAAGGCTGTAATTTGTTTCACTTTTATTTTATTGTTGGAGCAGATTCATCTTCAGCATGATTTTATGATTGAATAGGATTCCTTAGAAAAATTCCCCAAACTACCTCTATTTAAAATATATGGCACTGGGGTTTTATTATTTTTGTTGAATATACTATGTAGTGTATTTGTCAGAAATTGAAGCTTAATTTGGGACTATCTGCAAATAAAGCTTAGGTTTGTGGCCTAAAGATTATTTTAATGGTACTTTAATTCCAGGTTCTAAAATGAATAAGATTTCTTTGTCTCTACAGATATTAAAAAAAAAGAATAGCGCTTTTAGAAGATCCACAAAAATAGCCTTCAACTCAGAGTGAACAAAAATGTGTAATTTAAAAGAGCATTCTTTCGTTTCTGAATTTGAATCAAGATTTGTTAGAATAGAATGAATTTTTATTGGCCAAGTGAGATCGGACACACAAGGAATTTGTCTTGGTGCATATGCTCTCAGTGTACATAAAAGAAAAGATATGTTCATCAAGAATTCTAAGGTACACTTAATGATAGTCATAGGGAACAAATAAGCAATCAGGAAACAATATCAATATAAATCGTAAGGATACAAGCAACAAAGTTACAGTCATAAGTGGAAGGAGATGGGTGATGGGAACAATGAGAAGATTAATAGTAGTGCAGATTTAGTCAATAGTTTGACAGTGTTGAGGGAATTATTTGTTTAGCAGAGTGATAGCGTTAGGGAAGAAACTGTTCTTGTGTCTAGTTGTTCTGGTGTGCAGTGCTCTATAGCGTCGTTTTGAGAGTAGGAGTTGAAACAGTTTATGTCCAGGATGTGAGGAGTCTGTAAATATTTTCACAGTTCTCTTTTTGACTCGTGCAGTATACAGGTCCTCAATGGAAGGCAGGTTGGTAGCAATTGTTTTTTCTGCAGTTCTAATTATTCTCTGAAGTCTGTGTCTGTCTTGTTGGGTTGCAGAACCAAACCAGACAGTTATAGAGGTGCAGATGACAGACTCAATAATTCTTCTGTAGAACTGGATCAGCAGCTCCTATCCTATCAAGATTTGTTTGTAATGGAAAGTAAGAGTTGAGTCAGATCATTACCAGGCTTGGATCATCATTAATCTCTACATGGGGCTACCCCTGAAGTGCACTCGGAGACTCCAGCTAGTCCAGAATGCAGCTGCGCGGGTGATTGAGGGAGCACCACATTGCTCCCGAGTAACACCACTCCCGCGCAATCTGCACTGGCTACCTGTGGTCTTCCGGGTGCGCTTCAAGGTTTTGGTTACCACCTTCAAAGCGCTCCATGGCTTAGGGCCCGGGTACTTACGGAACCGCCTGCTGTTACCACATGCCTCCCACCAACCCGTGCGCTCTCACAGAGAGGGTCTTCTCAGGGTGCCGTCCACCAAACAGTGTCGGCTGGCGGCCCCCAGGGGAAGGGCCTTCTCTGTGGGAGCACCTACTCTCTGGAACGAACTTCCCCCGGTTTACGCCAATTGCCCGACCTTCGGACCTTTCGCCGGGAACTGAAAACTTATTTATTTACCCAAGCGGGACTGGCCTGATTTTTAAATTTTAAATTTTAAATTTTTCAGTTTTAATTTTTATTGGGTATTTTATATGGTCAATTGGACGGTTTTAATTTCGGCCTTTATTGAATAAGTTTTTTATTGTTATTTTAGTGTGTATATTAATTGTTTTAATGTAGGCTGTACACCGCCCTGAGTCCTTCGGGAGAAGGGCGGTATAAAAGTTTAATTAAATAAATAAATAAATAATAAATAAATCACAGAACCATCCTTCCTTCCTTCTTTTTCTCCTTTTTCTTCTAGCATCAACTTCAATTATACCATTTGTTTATTGAAAAAGATAGTTGTGTAATCTTCCTGGTTTAATTTTTTTTCCATAGTTTTGCCTTCTTCTTAAGGCAAAAGAAGACACATGTCTTCTTTCAACATAAATATTGAAAAATGTCCCCTAAGTTTATGCTTCTAGCACATGACATCAATAGTCCTTGACTATATGTGCACATTTAAAGTGGTAAAAATAATTTCCAAATGCATTTTTGTGTTCTGATGAAGACCAGGACTATTTAGGATTATTTTGTATTTTAATAGCAATAATAGCTTCAGAAAACCTTGCAAGGAAAGAAAGATGCTGTTTAGTTGTAATTTAGTTGTACAACAAGACAGACAGACAGACAGACAGAAAGAAAGAAAGAAAGAAAGAAAGAAAGAAAGAAAGAAAGAAAACAATTGCATGGAAACATTACATGATGAAATATACTAGAGATTAAGAAGGAAGTTTACAACATGATTACATTTGCATTAATATGTTAATGTCTCATATCCAGATAGAATGAAACAAATATACATTAAATAATTAACTCAGCAGTCAGATTTTATTGCTGGAAAGGGAGATTTCTCTGTGGCATAATGTTTAATGTTTTAATTAAACTCTTGTTGATAGATGTTTACTATAGCTTCTATTTCTGCTTTAAGCAATGGGAGAAAACAAGATTCAAACAAAAAGTAGCACTATTTTGTTCCATGAAATATATCCCAGGAAAGTTGAAATGGGAAGAGAAATGTTTATCGATGAGTGAGAGACCGAGAAAAAGAGAAAAGGCATTTTCCCATGAATTGTTGTCATCTCTCCCATGTTTCTTTCTCTTTCAAAAAAAGACAGATTCTCATATATTAATGTTTGTAGAACTTGATATTTTCATATTTCAATTCTCATTGGGCTATGCCACAACCGAAAATATAGCAATAAATAAAGAATAACATAACTCTTGACATGAAAGTATGTGTTTATGGATACTAAGCTTCCAAAAATATTAGGTATTATTACTTCATTCCTTAAAACAGGAATAGATGAATCTGAATTTCATTTTCTCCAACACTCTTAATTCCATATATACAATTATTCTAAAGGAACACAAGAACCCTGTTAGTTTATTATCAAATATCCACCCAGCCTGACATTCTGGGTCATACATTGACCATCCATATCATTTCAGAAAGTTTCACAAGAGTCTTGCATAATTTATGTGTGATTCAGACGGTAAGATGCAACCAAGTCTCATAGCTAAATCTTACTTGTTTCATGGGAATTCAGTTCCAACACCCTTTGTTTTCTCATACAGTTGGATTAATGAGTTCATCTTCTAATACAAATAAAGAACTGATATAATTGCCATCTTCAGAAAGATAGCCTAATCATATGCAATGAACAATATACAAGACACTGAGATTCAGGAGTAATAACATTTGAACGTTTTCAAAGTTTCCAAAAAAACCTTTCAAACACATATTCATACATACTAACTTACATACCTGCCCATGGCTGAGTTGGCTGAGCTCAATCTGTGTTGTTGCAGAAGACAGTTATACATCACAGGTGGAGGATCTGAACAATGGAGTCTTGCAACAAAGACCTGAATACTTGCTCTTTTATCTTTTGTTGGCAGTGTTCATCATACATTTTTCCATTCCAACTCAAGGCTTTCATTAACCTTATAGAATCCAGAATCAAATATGACTTAGTGAATGGTAATTAACAACTAGCTGGTTACTCTTCTCTGTTCTCTGTTTGATCAAGTCTTGATGAATTGCTTCCTAGTTCTATATACCTGTGTACCATTTTAGATGTATCCAGCTGCAGGCCCCATTCTTTTATTTCCAGGTAACAATAAAATTGTTTTATTTTATATGTTTCTTACTTATAAATTTTACTGGTGCCAGGTTGCTTGTTGTAATCCAAAATTCAGGAAAAATTAAAATAAGTGTATTTGTCAGGGTACCGACTGATGCCCTAATTAAATCATTCTCTTGGCAGTTTTATTTTTAATCTTCTTCTGAATGGTATTTTATCATGGAAATTGCCTTGACCATTGCTGCATTTAAAGGTTGATGTGTTCATTGAACCCCTCATCAGAACGCCAAGATCCTTTTATTGATTAATTAAAAAAGTAAAAAATAACTTCATTCAGATGCCATTCAGATGCCAGTTCATCAAATAATTAGAGTCTGAAGCTGTTGATCTACTAAATATTTGCAGCCTATGTCTATAGAAAAACATGGAAAACCAGCAAGTGAGATGCCTAAAATATATTTCAGACTGAGGAAAAGTGAACAATATTTGTTTGCCCCTTAATATTAGATTTAACTTGACATCAATAACACTTACCACTGACTCAGTCTACTGTGATTTTGAAGCCTGGAGTGTAAAAAAATGTGTATCATAAGGTGGTACAACAACGTGTAAGTCTGGCACTTATCAAGATATTGGTAGCCCAGGTCTGCTGCCTCATATGTGGGTTTGACTTGAAACTGAACCTTTTGCTGTACTTCTTAGACCTCGTTTTTATCTGATTAAAATGTATCATTTTAGTTGACCCTAATAAAAAGATTCATTTGACTTTTTTTTATTGGCTGAATGTAATTATCACTTCTCATGTGCTTAAAGCTGAAAGAACAGTGAATTATCAGACATTTAATGGTAAATGTCTGATAATTACAGACATTACAGATGAGGGAAAGAGATGCTGCCTAGGAAAAAATCAGATAAGGGTGGCAGGAGCCCCCATGGGCAGAGGAAGAAATTTAGGAAGGATCCGCCCTAATTGTTTGCTGGCTAAAAGTGCTTTGTAGATTTGTGCCTTGTGAGATTGCAAGTTTTACAATAAGTAGAATTGGCTATTTTAGTCATGTTTCTTATCTCATTTACCTTGGAGTACTGACGAGACATTTTGTTCATAACTCTTCTCTATCTGCTGTCTAAGAGGGAATTGTCATATAAAAAAGGCCACTAGTATAGAAGTAGTAAAATTTTATATGAGCAGAGACTCAATATTTATCCTGCAAAAGGACAATCCACAATCAGTAGGACTGTCTGCTCCATGGGCATAGGTTAGGGCTAATATTATTTCTGACCTTGCACTAAATTTATATCTAATTAACTAGATTAAGGGGAATAATCAGAATCACTGTATGAGTGTGTGCATCAAGCATGACAAATGTGCCATGCAAAGAGTAACTTACTTTAAAGAAACACAAGATAAAATTAGAGAGAATTTCATAATGGTGAATGCAATTTCCTGCAAGGCAAATACCCCCCATGATCGTTCTGTTGGTAAATGGCATTTCTGTTCTGTAGTTAGTATTTTTTTCCTCAGTTCTTTCGTTACAGTTCCTCATGCATGGCAAGTTTCCTGCTTTCCAAGGATCTATACTTCATAGCAAATACATTCTGAGGTATTTTGCACATTTATAGAAAACCCATGTTGGCAAAGCAAAAATCTTCAATTAAAAAATTCCTTACTTCAGAAAGATACATTAACAATAGGCAAGGAGGGATCCATACAATACAGAATAACTTCTAATCTATTCCATTTTTTATTTGCTTAATAATTTTTGCTCAATAACAGTATTTGTGCTTAATTATAGCAGGGGAGAAAATCTACACAAAAGGCATGTTTTGTAATACATTTATCATAAAACAAGAATTTTTCAATGCACGCTGTAAGGCAGTTTATATTTTACCTCAACATGCACAGTTCAGTATAGCAGCATCACAAAATTTAGAGAAGTGCAAAATCCAAAGCAATAGTTGAAATCCTGATTAAGATTTTATAAGATGGGGATCAGATTTTTTTTTTCTTAGAAAAGCTGAAATAAATATGCCCAATTGAAAGAGTATGACTCTGGGTAGCCTTATAAATCTTTTTAATAAAAATTGAGAAGCATTTTAGTATAGTGTTTAAGGTTAAAGAAGCTGGGAGACTATGGATTCTATTCTAGTCACTCCTTCTCAATCTTAGGAAGAAGGCAATGGCAAACCACTTAGGTGTGTGTGTGAGAGAGAGATGGGGAGGTGGGGAGGGAGGGAGGGAGGGAGAGGGAGGGAGAGAGAGAGAGAGAGAGAGAGAATTCAGTCTGATCCCTTAGGGAAGTAAAACTCTCGAGTTCATTTGGTTGAAGTAAAGAGGCACTTTTACCAAGAGAGTCAAGCAGAATCTAAAATTCCCATGCACTAAGACAGAAGTAAACCACTAGTTCTAGTCCCAATTTAGATACAAATCCAGCTTGGCCAGTCACACACGTTCAGCCCTGGGAAGGGAAGCTATTATTATTATTATTATTATTATTATTATTATTATTATTATTATTATTATTATTATTATTATTATTATTATTATTATTATTATTATTATTATTTATTATTATTATTATTCAAATTTTTATACCGCCCTATCTCCCGAAGGACTCAGGGCGGTTTACAGCCTTATAAAAACATAAAAAACATAAGAATAAATACAAGTTAAAACAACATTTTAAAAAACTTATTACATTAGGCCAAATTTAAAAATATCGATTAAAATAGTACAAAACCCCATTTAAAACTAATTTTAAAAACTAAACCCTAGGCCAGCCCCGCACAAATAAATAGATGTGTCTTAAGCTCGCGGCGGAAGGCTCGAAGGTCAGGAAGTTGGCGCAGTCCTGGGGGGAGCTCGTTCCAGAGGGTGGGAGCCCCCACAGAGAAAGCCCTTCCCCTGGGTGTCGCCAGTCAGCACTGCCTGGAGGACGGCACCCTAAGGAGTCCTCCTCTGTGGGAGTGTACGGGTCGGTGGGAGGCAATTGGTGGCAGCAGGCGGTCCCGTAGATAACCCGGCCCTATGCCATGGAGCGCTTTAAAGATGGTAACCAAAACCTTGAAGTGCACCCGGAAGGCCACAGGTAGCCAGTGCAGTCTGCGCAGGAGAGGTGTCACATGGGAGCCACGAGGGGCTCCCTCTATTACCCGCGCAGCTGCATTCTGAACCAACTGAAGCCTCTGGATGCTCTTCAAGGGGAGCCCCATGTAGAGAGCATTGCAGTAATCCAAGTGAGATGTGATGAGCGCATGAGTGACTGTGCATAGGGCACCTCGGTCTAGGAAGGGGCGCAACTGGCGAACCAGGCGAACCTGGTAAAAAGCTCTCCTGGAGACGGCCGTCAAATGATCTTCAAAAGACAGCCGTCCATCCAGGAGGAGGCCCAAGTTGCGCACCCTTTTCATTGGGGCCAATAACTCGCCCCCAACCATTAGCTGCGGCTGCAACCGACTGTACCGGGGTGCCGGCATCCACAGCCACTTCGTCTTGGAGGGATTGAGTTTGAGCCTGTTTCTCCCCATCCAGACCTATACGGCTTCCAGGCACCGGGACAGCACTTCGATAGCTTCATTGGGGTGGCCCAGGGTGGAAAAGTACAGCTGAGTAACATCAGCGTACAGATGGTACCTCACCCCAAAGCCACTGATGATCTGACTCAGTGGCTTCATATAGATGTTGAACAGGAGGGGCGAGAGAATCGACCCCTGCGGCACCCCACAAGTGAGGTGCCTCGGGGAAGACCTCTGCCCCCCCGTCAACACCGTCTGCAATGGCAAACAACCTTCAAAAACCTTTTCAAGAGAACTACAAATGATTTGCCAGTCAACAGGAGTCTTTATCTATCTATCTATCTATCCATCCATCCATCCATCCATCCATCCATCCATCCATCCACCCATCATATATCATGTAAAATATTGTATATAATTTGCCACCTTTCTTCCAGGAGACAGACAGTGATTAGCCCAAACTCATCCCATAAATTTCTATGGTTGAGACTTCATCCATTGTCTATGAAGCCAACTCAAGTTTGCCCTTGTAACTGTAACTGTCATTCTAGAGTATGATCAAAACTGGAAAGCAAGAAAACTCAAAAGTCTAAGAGATATATAGGAAGATTTTCTTCTCCTTCTCCTTCTCCTTCTCCTTCTCCTTCTCCTTCTCCTTCTCCTTCTCCTTCTCCTTCTCCTTCTCCTCCTTCTTCTCAACAGGCTTGAAAACACTCCTTCCTTTTTCAGGGACTATTTTTCTTTTTTAAATTGCTTTTTCAAGCAAGGGTTTATGCCATGATTTATATAAAGAAACCTGAGATTAAAGTAAGCTCAGGAGCTACTGTCTGAAGATAACTGATTGCATAAAAAAACTCAGGCTCTCCAAAGCATACATTACTGTAGTTCATTATAATGCATCTTGATAGATTAAAATCTCAGCTAAAGTAAAATCTTTCCTCCTTCTGCATCACTTAATTTTTCTAGCCTTGTATTATTATTTATAATTTATAAAGAAGAACTTAAATCAATGTCAAAGTCTCTACCACCTCTGAGTTTTCATAATTTTGGTGTGCCCAAAATTTATTTCACAGTGTTGACTCACTTCTTTTTAATTCTGTGTCTATTTCACCAGATCCTGTTCAATTTTGGATCATAGGCAATTGAGGCAGAATTGTGTTTCAAACAATGCTCTTTAAAAATACATTTCAGCAATGGGTGAATTTTAATTTTTAATTCAGGATTTCTGCTATGCTTCTTTCTGGATTGTGATCCTGCTGTATGAGGAAAGTAGGTATTTTTAATGCTTTCATATCTCCCTTTTAATATTACCATGTATACTTTTTAATGCTATCTGTACCATCTGTACCATCTGTAGCCAACAATCAGATAAGCAGGGATTAACAGAGACAAACAATTAAACAGAAAATAATACCTAATCAATGAACAATCACACAGTCCAACCAAAATTAGCAGCCTAAGCTACTATATATAAAGAAGAGCCAATCCACATTCTCCATCACTGTTAATGTTACCTATTTGGGTAATAAAACATCGGAAAGCAAACAACCACATTCAGACAGCAGCAAGGATACCATATTTAAGGCTCTTGATATCATTTCTCTTCAATCATCCAAACCCTACATTACATTGTGCCTTCTGATCCATTTCTCTGTTGACTCCATAGCAGGGCTTAAGTGACTAAAACACTTGATGGAAAGAGTTGATGCAGAACAGACATTCACTATGAACGTGGAATGAAGGTAGTAGGAAATCCCTCTCTAGTACAGCATCCATGACAGAGACTAACCCACACAAAGTTACACAAATTTATGGTAAGTCAAGACTCTCATATCTTTGCTATAAGAGGGAAAGGCAAGAATAGTCATTATTGCTGACTACAATTTCCTGTTTATAGAAAGTAGCAGATGCTTTCATTCACCAGAGATGCTCAGACTTCACCATATTACCTTGGGGGTGGACCCAGGGGACACTATTTGAGGGGAAGTCAATAATTCAGCAGACTAGTCTATTCTTTGCTCTCTGTGTCCTTGCAGAGATAATGAAGCTACTGTTCCCAACAATCTTCTTCAAGTTTGCTTCACACAAACCCATCTAAACTTGGGTAGATAAACCTGTGTCACTTGATCCATCATGATGAAGGCAATCTCACTCTGCTTCTTACTTAAAAATCACAATTTAACATCAAATACCAAGTGTTTTCTCCATTACTATTAAGTCAGATGGGACAGTTCCTCTCTTTGTTCTTGTTGGGGTAAGAAAAGCAACTGACCACCAAATATTTATAATGAGAACCACAGAGTTGGAAGGGACCTTGGAGGTCTTCTAGTCCAACCCCCTGCCCAGGTAGGAAACCCTACACCATTTCAGACAAATGGTTATCCAACATTTTCTTAAAAATTTCCAGTGATGGAGCATTTACAACTTTTGCAGGCAAGTCGTTCCACTGATTAATTGTTCTAACTGTCAGGAAATTTCTCCTTAGTTCTAAGTTGCTTCTTTCCTTGATCAGTTTCCACCCATTGCTTCTTGTTCTACCCTCAGGTGCTTTGGAGGGAGAATAGTTTGATTCCCTCTTCTTTGTGGCAACCCCTGAGATATTGGAACACTGCTATCATGTCTCCCCTAGTCCTTCTTTTCATTAATATAGACATACCGAGTTCCTGCAACCATTCTTCATATGTTTTAGCCTCCAATCCCCTAATCATCTTTGTTGCTCTTCTCTACACTCTTTCTAGAGTCTCAACATTTTTTTTACATTGTGGCGACCAAAACTGAATGCAATATTCCAAGTGTGGCCTCACCAAGGCATTATAAAGTGGTATTAACTCTTCACGTGATCTTGATTCTATTACTGTTTATGTAGCCCAGAACTGTGTTGGCTTTTTTGGCAGCTACTGCATACTGCTGGCTCATATCTAAATGGTTGTCCGCTAGGACTCCAAGATCCTTCTCACAGTTACTACTATTGAGCAAGGTACCACATATCCAGTACCTGTGCATTTTGTTTTTTTGGCCTAAATGTAGAACTTTTTTTCACTGTTGAATTTCATTTTGTTAGATAGCGCCCAATGTTCTAGTCTGTCAAGATCTTTCTGTATCTTGAGCCTATCTTCTGGAGTGTTGGCTATTCCTGCCAGCTTGGTGTCATCTGCAAATTTGATGAGTTCCCCATCTATCCCCTCGTCCAAGTCATTGATGAAGATGTTGAAGAGTACTGGGCCTAAAACAGAGCCTTGGGGTACTCCACTGCATACTTCCCTCCATGTGGATGTAGTTCCATTGAGGACTACACGTTGATTGCGGTTGGTCAGCCAGTTACGAATCCATCTGGTGGTGGTGCTGTCTAACCCACATTTTTCTACTTTATCTAGTAGTAGGTTATGGCCTACTTTATCAAATGCTTTACTGAAGTGCAAGTAAATTATATTGACAACATTCCTCTGGTCTACTAATTTTGTCATTTTGTCAAAGTATGCAATAAGATTAGTCTGGCATGATCTGTTTTTGACAAACCCATGTTGGCTTTTGGTTATTACTTTGTTTGCTTCTAGGTGTTTGGTGATTCATTGCTTGATTATCTTTTCCAGAATCTTCCTGGTATTGAGGTCAGGCTGATAGGTCTGTAGTTTCCTGTATCTGTTTTTTTCCCCTTTTTTGAAGATGGGAACTACATCAGCTCTTTTCCAGTCCTCTGGCAGCTCCCCTGTGCTCTAGGATCTTTGAAAGATATAGTTCAGTGGTTCTGAGATCACGTCTGCCAGTTCCTTCAGAACCTTGGGGTGTAATCCATCTGGTCTTGGTGATTTGAACTCGTCTAGGGTAGACAGGTGTTCACTTAGCATTTTCTTCCCTATTTTAACTTGTGTTTCTAATCTGTTTTTTGTAGTGCTGTTTTTGATAGGTTGGATTGTTTTTTACTTTTGTGTAAAGACAGATGCAAAAATGATTTAAGTAGATCTGCTTTCTCCCTGTTGCTTGTCATCTTCTTGCCACTTTCTCCCAGCAATGGGCCAATTGTTTCCTTGACTTTTTTCTTGTTTTTAACATGTTGGAAGAAGCTTTTTTTGTTATTTTTTACTTTTGTCGCTAGCCTTTGTTCATTGTGAGCCTTAGCTTTCCTCACTTCATCTTTACAGGCTCGGGCTATTTGCTGATATTCTGCCTTAGTTATTTGCCCCCTTTTCCACTTTTTATACTTGTCCTTTTTGTCTTTCAATTTGTCAGATAGTTCTTTATGCATCCATGCTGGTTTCATGGAGATCTTTTACTTTTCTTTTGAGATCTATTACTTTTCTTCCTATTTATTAAGATGTATTTTTTTTTTAGCAGGGCTACATCTTAAAAATGGATCAGCTCTGGTTAAAATATTTTGGGCAGATAGAGAGCGGTAAGATAAAGTTTCAGAAAGTCTGGCAAGGGAAAAATAGTAGACATTTAGTGGTGTAAAGTACTATGGAACAGTATAGAAGCCTAAGTGCAATTGTTACTGCTATTTGGATTTTTGTCATAAATCTAGACATACCCCACAGATACATTTTCAACGAACTCTCCCACAATATCCTAGCAGAGAAGTTGGCAAAATGTGGGATGGATTATGCTACCACTGAGTGGATTTAGTGATGAGGAACAATCATATCCAGCAAATGTAGAATTAGAAGGAAGTTTTGAATGGCATGCCACAGTGTGCCATTCTAGTCCCTGCACTGTTTGTAAATGATGGTGGGGGGGGGATCAGATTTGTGGCTTATGAAAACAGAAGGAAGGAAGAGAAAACAAATTAGAGGTCATTAGCAAAATTCAGGGAGATCCTGCTAAACTAAACTGGAAGGCACAAAGGGCAGAAAAAGCAAGGTAAATATTCAACATGGATAAATGCATTTGAGAATGAAAAGTTAAGGACATCAGTATATGACAGGAAGAATCATACTGGCCAGAATGTAGGTATCTTAGTTGCTTCCATGCTCAACATGAGCTGACTGTGATGCAGCTGCAAAACAAGCAAATCCCTAGTACAATCTCAAGAGGAAAAGAAGGCTTCTTCTTTATCCCATAATTGTCAGTCTATGTCTAGGATATTGTATCCAGAGGAATGCTTGGATACTGAGTTCATTTAAGCTAGAAAATGCAACAGTAATGAGAGGCAAGACAGCTGTCTTCAACTATTTGAACAGCTATCATGTAGCACGCAGAATTTTTCAAAGTTGTTCCACCAGATGATGCAAGAAACAGTAACTCTAAATTACAAGGAAACAGATTTTGCTTGAATATCAGAGGGGGCGGGGAATGATAAAGAGTTGTTCAGTAATGAGCCCTCCTTTATTGAAGATGGTGGAGCTGGGCTCTTTTTCATTGGATGTATTCAAATATAAGCTGGATGTTCTAGTAATGGATTCACCTACAAGACAGGGAACTGGATCAGAAGATATCAAAAGTCCTTTCCAACCTTCAACTGCAAAAAGAAACACAGAAGGGGCTTTCTGGGACCTGGGGGAAACTAGTGGATTCAAATAAATATGCCCTAATATACAATGTCTTGTAGGAGATGGTTGATTTATTTTAAAAAAATAATAATTAAAAAAATGCATTTAGGAACTTCTTCCTCTTTCTGGCCTACTTCAGCTTCCCAAAACTTTCTGCCTCTATCTTGTCTTATAAATGAGAAAGACAAATAATTACATTTCCCCCCCAAATAGCAAACCACTGTTGGAAGTTAAAAAATGTCTTAGAAAAATGACATATTTTAGGATATACTAAAAAGACAGAATATTTCCCCTAAAAAAGAAGTAGAAACTCAGAGAAGCAGAAACTCATCCCCCCACCACCACACACATACATTTGTCAAGGGGCCATTAAGGCCTCAGCATCCCATCTGCAACACAAAGCACCCATCTAGCAACAGAAACTCACCACATGGCACCTGGGAAGATTACATCAGACAGCAAGGCTAGCTAAGACACACCCCCATCCCCTGGGAGTCTGACAATCAATCAGGATATTCTTCCTGTGCCCCAGGAAGTTCAAAGCTAGAGAAAATCCAGGGACTCTCAGCATCTCCGCCCTTTTTCTGTTCAGGAACTCAAGCCATGTGATTCCTATCTACCATTAAACCATCTTTCCAGTCTCTTTTTCCCCACTTGGAACTGAATCCAGATGGACATTTCTTCCAACACCAATATCATGAGTGAAAGTACCCTGTGGTGCAAAATGTCCAGTCTTTTGCTAATGCTCAGCTTTCTCTACTTCTCTCTCTCTCTCTCTTAATTTGCATTGCAAAAAAGACAGACATTTTCCTGCTTCGCATCCAGGCACACCTGTCCCTTCCTCTTAACAGGGAACATATGTCACTTTCCCTAATACTCAAGAGAGCTTTCCCGTTATCTCCTAACAATTAGAACCCATAAAGAGACATCAACCAGCCATTATGGACTATTAACTAGTAATCTATTTAACAAAAGAATCCTTGGGGCTATCAGCCATAACAGTATTTCATTCAATGCATTTAACAAGGCTTTGTCTCAGCAGGTGGCAGCACATGGTTGACCTTGTCTGAGCTGGAAAGGTAAGTAGGGTTGGCTTTGTTTAGCACTTGAATGGGAGATTAGCACTGAACATTAGAACTGTTGGCCCAATTACAAAGTTATAAAAGCACTCTCAAGTAAGAAAAAGGTACTTGCTTGCAGGCAGTGGTGGGTTTCAAAATTTTTTACTACTGGTTCTGTGGGTGTGGCTTGGTGGGCGTGGCATGGCTTGGTGGGCATGGCTTGGTGGGCGTGGCAGGGGAAGGATACTGTAAAATCTCCATTCCCTCCCCACTCCAGGGGAAAGTTACTGCAAAATCCTCATTTCCTCCCAATCAGCTGGGACTTGGGAGGCAGAGAATAGATGGGGGTGGGGCCTGTCAGAATTTTTACTATTGGTTCTCCGAACTGCTCAAAACTTTTTCAGATTGGTTTTCACTTCATATTTGGTCATGCTAATTCTAAAACGAAGAAGCAGAAAAAGAAGGCGACTGTTAAGATTCTGCCCATTTTTGCAACTATGATCTAAAAACAACAACATATGATAACAACATACGATCTAAAAAAAAAAAAGAACTATCAAAGAAAATCATTTCCCTCTCCCCTGAAAAAGGAAATGCATATGTGATAAGACAATCGACAAATTATAGAAGTGAATATTGTTTTTGCCTACAGATGGTCCTTGTTTAATGACCATCTCAGACTGACTGACTTCAGTTACAACACTGATGAAAAATAATTTTGTGATTAGTGCCCTCCTTTAGCATCTCTGTTTAGGCCACATGTTTGATTACAGTTGATACATATTGTCCTGTGCCTGGTTCATTTTTTTCTTTTCTCCGTAGCACAGCATATCTTTAAAAAAAAAACCACCAGCTGAAAGTTAATAAACTCTAATCTGTGACCTTAATTACTTGTTTAGAATCCTCCCACCTGCCTGCAGCTGCTGCCTGTAACTGACAAGACCCTAGTCAGTTTTACGCTAAAGGCTTTGTTTTACTTCCTAAATGGCTTGTGGCAGCAAGTGCCCTAGGCAAGAAGCTGGCTCTAACTCACTCCTTTCAATGTGTTTTCCCCATTGTGTGCTTACATGTTGTTTTGTAATCCCTTCCTCTCCAATGAATGTAAATGCAAATATTAATTCTCTTCTTGGTAATTACTCCAGCTCTGAGATGATCATTCCAAAAAGCAGGAGTGTGGGGGAAAAGTAGGTATAAGATTTGCCCTCTGAGACTTAAGTTCAATAAATTTCCCCCACTGTTTGTGTTGTGATTTAATGACTTCCTGAGTCATTAAAACACGTGAGTAGTCCCAAAATCCTCTTTTATTGCAGCAGCTTTGAATTACATTCATTCACAGCTGAGTCCCAATTAGTTGCAAAAAGTCCTTTGGGAGAAGTCCTTCGGGATAATCACCAATCTTTATCTCCCTTGACATGCTGCCAAAGACCTACTTGGCAAAGCCACATGGAGTCCGGAATCAAACAGAGATGCTGACTGGGAACAGAATTAACAACATTGCTTTCCTGCAAAGGGCCCACATGCCTTTGCTCCTCTTTTAAGCCTTATGGGAGGGGCCAATCATCTCCTGGCCTTACTCCAAGTCATCCCTTTAATTTTAACTGTTCTTGCCTTCTGGCAGCTCTGCGCATGTGTGCACTAGGAACAGGCTCCTCCTTTTCTTCTACCTCGCTGATGTCTGACTCTGGAGGCTCCGGAGTCCGCACATAACTCCCAGATGGCCCTGGCCCTCTCTCTGCAGAGAGAGCATCTGAGCTTTCCCCAGACTCCAGGACTGGTCCATGCTCCTCCCCAGACTCCTCATTGTCTGACCCTGCTGCCAGCTCCACAGGCTGCTGGGAGACCACAGCAGTTTGCTCTTGCTCTGCTGTTTGGAGTCATGTCCTTCTGATGCTGTAAAGCAAAGGAAAGCTGAAGTGAAATTGTAAGTACAGACATAGTCACATGATTTTTCACTTAGCAGCCACTTCACTTACTGAGTTGCTAGTCCAAACTGTGGTCACTAAAGCACTGCCTGTAGTTATTTAAAATTAAATAAAAGTTTAGCTAAAAGATAAATACTTCGGAGACAGAATTTCTTCTCGTGAGATAAATGAAAGATGGAAACGTGCTATTAAAAATCCCTAATATGATTGATAATTCAATTTTAAATAGTTGCAAGGGGAAAAATGAAGTATTTGTTTTAAATTGTATCTGTTTGATTGCTTTGACCTAGCCCTTCAACCTAGCCAAATGAACCAACAGCTAATAACTCTCATCCATGGAAAAGTGTGTGGCTTTAATATTTTGAAACTAGATACTTTAACATGTGCAGAGGTCAACATTGCTCTTAGAAATGCATTAGTCTCTTTTATACTGAGTCAGCCAGGGCAATCTCGAAATTAGTCCATATTTAATTGAACTTACTTGTCTGTCATTTCTAGATTAATGGACTGGTCTTGTTCAGTCATTCAGTTGCTTCTGACTCTTCATTACCTAATGGACATAATTTCTTCATGGAATATACTGGCAGCTTAACCTGGGATTTGCTATGGGACTATCTCCCAGTGATAGATGAGTATTGCATTGTCTGAAAAGCCTCAATGCATACATCTGAAAGGACCGTAATTCATGCGGAGGGTACTAGCTTCAATACCAGCACTTTATAGTTAAAAAGGTCAGTGATAACATAGGCAAGAGAAAATACAGATGGCTATTGATAGGCAATGTAGATCATATTAAGATAAGTCACATTTCTTCTAAGGTGCATTTTTCTGTTTCTAAAAGCATAGCTTTATCAATCTGGGCCATATTAGCTAAACATCTCATATAGCTTCATATAATTTTAGAATTGTGGAATATTCAGAAATTAGTCCTCTGCGTGTACAACTATATATGTAGGAACTTAAAATGAATTTTATTTGCAGTGGGAGGCTACCATTTATTGTTCTTATTTGTTATAAGAACACAAAAAACTGGAAAAGAGCAAAGACAGTATGACTGTAGCAAAGAACCAGCCCAATGCATTAACCATACATGGGACATTCAGGATATTTATCCAATATCTTGCACCCTTAGAGTTTTGAATGGTCCACAATCCAATTGCCCAATTGCTGATGAATACATCAGTATCTGTGTTTAACTGCTCCTTTGTAGATTTGGATTATTGCTAGTGAGAAATGATTCATGACAATATCATAGTTTTTAGTCTGTTTCTAAAAAAGGAGAGAAACTTTCCAAGTGTGTTCTTTAAAAACCAGTATCTAAGATTGGTTCATTGTCCTTTGTCCTATAAACATATCAAAGGCTATTTTATGCCTGAATAATCAACCTAGTGTGAGAATCATTTCATAATAAGGATTTGGCTAAAAGTGAAAGAGAGGTTTATAGATTATTGTAAGCTTAGTTCCATCTCCTTCCCTCCCTCACCCACTCCCTCTCTCCCTCTCTCTCACACACAATCATTTTTTTAAAAAAGTAATGGTTCCATGGCTGAAACTAAGTAATAGTTGACTTTTTGCTCCTGGCATTACTTCAAGCAATATGGGGATACAATCAAAAGACAGAGATCATGACATCTTGGCAACTTCTTCCAGAGAATACATGAACTGAAAAAAAATGTACTTATTTTATTTCAAAAGCTTTATGATCCTCTTCAAGATCAGTAGTTAAAATGGATTGGGGTTCTTTTTTTAAGAAAGTGAAATGCGTTTGATAGCAGTAGTATTTTATTCAGTTGGGGGACATACATTTTCCCACTGCATCACAATTCTTCCAAGCAGTCGGTGATTACAAAAAGACATCTTCAAGGGAGCTAGATAAATCTGGAATTTTGGGACTGATTTGTTATCCTACCTACTCCCATCCACATTATTTTCTTCTGCATTTTTTCCCTACCATTCTCTTTCAGTTTGATGGAAAAGGATTTGCTTTGGAAATGTTTTTCAAAAGGAGAAGGATATTTCAATGCACTACTTCTAAAGGGGATACTCTGGTGCTCTTGGTTCAAGTTAGTTGCGAGAAGGCCAAGAGTTAATTGTGATTTAACTGGTTTTTCTATATAAAATGACCTCTGCATCAAGTCTGCAGGTTTCTTATGCTTTCATCCCAAAGAAACTAAGGAGAAACTCTTCCCAGTAGGCTTTCTGGACCGGGAAGGTGTGGATATTTAGACACACTTCAGAGTTAAAAAAAACCAGACTTGAAATCCTGGGATTAGAAAATTTAGAACTCCACGGACTCCGACATGACCTGTGTTTAACACACAGAATCATCTATTGCAATATCCTTCCTGTAAAAGACTACTTCAGCTTCAATCGCAATAATACAAGAGCAAATAATAGATTCAAACTTAATGTCAACCGCTTCAAACTTGATTGCAGAAAATATGACTTCTGTAACAGAGTTGTTAATGCTTGGAACTCATTACCTGACTCTATAGTCTCTACTCAAAATCCCAAAATCTTCAACCAAAAACTGTCTACTTTTGACCTCACCCCATTCCTAAGAGGACTATAAGGGGCGTGCATAAGAGCACAAATGTGCCTACTGTTCCTGTCCTATTGTTCCTTTTCATTATATCAATTTAACATAGTTATTCATTCTTTTGCTTATATATATATATTTCTTATATGATATGTTGTTGTTTTATGTCGATGTTTGTATACCGTTGTGACAAAATGAAATAAAAAAAAAATTCCACCAAGAAAATTTTGAAAGAAATGTTCCATCGCCCTGAGAATATGGTATAAAAACTTTCTTTTTGTAGTGGAAAAAAAACTTTTTGAGTGCACAAGACAGATTTTAGCACAGCATTAACAGCAACAGCTTATTCTTTGTGACCTAATTAGTATTACTTTTTCCTATTAGGAAAATAGGGTGTTACATTATATCAAGATCATGCTGTAAGTACTGCCTACTTTCCAAGACTGGCTGGGATACTTTTCAGCTACTCTGCATATACTAGAGATTAAATTTAAGACTTTTTTTTTAATGCAAAGCATATGCTTTTTCACTGAACTATGGTACTTCAGGGCAGTGGTGCAATCCATGTTTTTTTAGTACTGGTTCTGTGGGTGTGGCAGGGGAAGGATACTGCAAAATCCCCATTCCTACCCCACTCCAGGGGAAGGATTTTGCAAAATCTCCATTCCCACCCCACTCTGGGGCCAGCCAGAGATAGTTGCCGGTTCTCCGAACTACTCAAAATTTCCACTACTAGTTCTCCAGAACCTCTCAGAACCTGCTGGATTTCACCTTGCTTCAGGGGAAATCTTCACATTTCTCTGCGAATATTAATCATTTCAGGAGAATGAAATGCCTTTATTTAGCAAGACTTTCACCATTGGAACTAACATTTTAATATTAGCCTTCTATTCAGGCATTATATAAAGACACTGGAAAAAATTGAGGGATTTTGCATATTCTCAACCTGCATACGTTCAGCTCAAGAGCTAAAGGATCCTCTCTATGATGTCTTATTTTTCAAGACTTCCTGGTCATATGGAGAAATCCTTCTTCAAATAGGGGCTCTTTCAAATCATAAATTCATATGCCTGAAAGGGGCTGTTTTTATTTGCATTTCTTTTTAACCAGGAGGCAAAATAAAAAAAAATTGTTTGGCTAAAATTTGGCTAAAATGCAGGATCAAAAAAATGCAGGAAAAAAAGGTTGGTTCATTACCATTTCTAAGGTTTTGTTGTTGTTAGTTGTGAAGTCGTGTCCATCCCATCGCGATCCCATGGACAACATTCCTCCAGGCCTTCCTGTCCTTTACCATCCTCTGGAATCCATTTAAACTCATGCCTACTACTTCAGTGACTACATCCAGCCACCTCGTTCTCTGTTGTCCTCTTCTTCTTTTGCCCTCAATCTTTCCCAGCATTAGGCTCTTCTCCAGTGAGTCCTTCCTTCTTATCAGGTGGCCAAAGTATTTCAGTTTCATCTTCAGGGTCTGGCCTTCTAAAGAGCAGTCAGGGTTGATCTCCTCTAGGACTGACTTGTTTGTTCGCCTTGCAGTCCAAGGGACTCGCAGGAGTCTTCTCCAGCACCAGAGTTCAAAAGCCTCAATTCTTTGGCGCTCAGCTTTTCTTATGGTCCAACCTTCACAGCCATACATTGCAACTGGGAAAACCATAGCCTTTTTTTTTCTAAGATAGTCTTTGACTTACAATCACAAGTGAACCCAAAATTTATGTTGCTAAGTGAGAAATTTCTTAATTAATTAATTAAGTGAGATTTGCTCCATTTTACAAAGTTTCTGGCCACCTTTGTTAAGTGAATCACTGCAGTAGTTAAATTAGGAATACAGTTGTTAACTAAATCTGATTTCTCCATTGACTTTACTTGTCAGAAGGTCACAAAGAGGCAATCATGTGACTCCTGAACACTGCAACCATCATAAATAAGAGTCAGTTGTCAAGCATCCGAATGTAAATCAAGCGAATGCTGCAATGATCATATGTGTGAAAAATGGTCATAAATCCCTATTTTAATGGTCACTAAATTAACTGTTGTAAGTCAAGGTCTACTCATATTTCGTTGTTCTCTAGTCCAAAGGCCACAATAAAGGTTTAATGATGATTTCACTGAAATCTGTTTTGTCTATTCAAGAATAGTTTAGGATGTGTCTGTGTGAACTAATGCCAGATTAGTTTTGGAGCCAGGACTGGGGTATAACTTTTATTTATCACATTTTCTTAAACTGCCAAGCAGTAATAGTTTACAACATTTTGGCTGAATGGCTGATTGAAAGAAAATGGCTTTGAATTAAACAAAACACGTGATTGAAATTATAGTAAATGCAGTTATATCTAGGATAAATGAAAGGAAGCTTCTTTCCCACACAACACATGGCTGGGCTGTGGAATCTAATGCAATTAGTTGTGGCAATGAGAGTCTGTTTGGATGGTTTTGAAAGGAGATTAGACAGGGTCATGAGGATCAGACTATTAATGGCTAGTGGGATGTGACAGTGAAAAAGGGGGTGGTATTGGCTTCTAAACCAAGCTTGTATATTTCTGAAATTTGTCCAGTTGGATACAGAATGCAGGAAAGACCTGCACCTGGCTCGATCCAGTAAGACTGTTTCAATAATGCAACCATCCAACACATACTTGCTGAATTTTGTAGACCAAACAAGTTAGACAGTGCAACCCAATGACTTAAAGTCTGAACAAAAGAGTACCATATCTGAACTACTATAGCTCATGAAATCTCCCAGTAGAGAATCTGTCCCAGGTGAAAGGTGATTTTTTTTTCTTATGAAAGGCACATTCCTTATGTGTAATCTGTGACTGGCCATAGAGTAGGCATGATGAGAGCCAAGAATAAAAATGTTGTTGTTGTTGTTGTGAGTTGCGAAGTTGTGTCCGACCCAACGTGACCGCATGGACAATGTTCCTACAGGCCTTCCTGTCCTCTACCATCCCCTGGAGTCCCTTTAAGCTCACGCCTACTGTTTCAGTGACTCCATCCAGCCACCTCATTCTCTGTAATCCTGTTCTTCTCATGACCTAAATCTTTTCCAGCACTTCTCCAGTGAGTCCTTCCTTCTCATTAAGTGGCCAATAAAAATAAATAGCCCTTTTCTCGTATCCTTTTTTTCTTTCTGTTTTTGTTTTTTCTTTTCTTCTTTTTCTTCCCCTTTTCTCCAGGAATAGTCTATCAAGAAGGAACAGTTATTTCTGATTGGGATGATTGCTTAAGAAAGGACTTCTGAAATTAGGCTGAAAGATGCATGAAAGATGTATCTAGAGCTGTAAAATTCAAGCCGTGCTTCATAAGCAAACAAAAGTGATCTGGTTTTTCTTCTTAACAATGATCTATCTCACATTGTCTGGGGAAGGATATCTTTGTTTAGCATGAATCCTAAAAATAGAGACTACAATAAACATGGGAAAATGAGAGTGCATATTATGTTGTTGTTTTGTTTTGTTTTGTTTACTGTTTTAGTAAACAATTTATTTCCTCCATTTGCCATGTTTCATTACTAAGCTGTGACTATACCTAATAAATGATATAGTTAGGAGAAATGAAATAAACATGTACACCAGTGGTGGGATTCAAGTAATTTAACAACCGGTTCTCTGCCCTAATGATTTCTTCCAACAACCAGTTTGCCAAACTGCTCAGAAAGTTAACAACCGGTTCTCCCGAAGTGGTGCGAACTGGCTGAATCCCACCACTGATTTACACACACAACAAGAATTTTAGCACAAGTGAATAACAATTACATTCAAGGTACAGGTAGTCCTTGGTTTACAACTGTTCATTTAGTGACTGTTTGAAGGTAAAATGGCACTGTAAAAAGTGACTTATGACCATTTTTTCACACTTATAACCATGATCATGGGATTTACATTCAGACGCTTGACAACTGGCACATATTTATGATGGATGCAGTGTCCCAGGATCATGTGATCACCTTTCGCAACCTTCTGACGATCAATTCCCCACATCAGTGGTAGGTTTCAAAAATGTTTACTACCTGTTCTTTGGGTGTGGCTTGGTGGGCGTGGCAGGGAAAGGATGCTGTAAAATCGCCATTGCCTCCCTAATCCAATTTCCTCCCAATCAGCTGGGACTTGGGAGGCAGAGAATAGGTGGGGGAGGGGCCAGTCAGAATTTTTACTATCGGTTCTCCAAACTACTCAAAATTTCCATTACCGGTTCTCCAGAACTGGTCAGAACCTGTTGAAACCTACCTCTGTCCCACATGATGAGGAAAACTCACTTAACAAATTTCTCACTTAACAACATAAATCTTGGGCTCAGTTGTGGTCATAAGTTGAGGATGACCTGTACTAAGACTGACAAGAACACACCCAGGGTAGAGGGCTGGGGGGCTTTTATACTATTCATTATGTCTCTGCCAGAACTCCCCATTATTAAAATCAACAAAGTTGTCTTCTATTTCACAAGGATTATGAAAAAAATCAGCCTGTAAACAACAATTATGTAGTGTCTTAGAGCTGAACTAAAATGTCTCAGAAGACACATTGTTTTATGGCAGCTATTTTCTCACTATAATCATTCACAACTATCCAAGGCTTGGATGTTATGAAGGTTGCAAAACGGCTGCCATATTTCCAGCACAATTGGTGGGGAAACTGAGAAATAAAAGAAATTTAGCTATTGCCCTTACTTATCAAGAATTGCAGGTAGTCCTTGACTTACAACAGTTAGTTTAGTGATCATTCAAAGTTACAATGGCCCCATAAAAAGTGACTTATGAGTGTTTTTCACACTTACAACTGTTGCAGCATCCCCATGGTGACGTGATCCAAAATTCCGGTACCTGGCAACTGACTCATATTTATGATGGTTGCAGTGTCAAGACAGAGTCACTTAATAACCATGTTTCCAACTTAAGTGATTCACTTAACAACAATGGCAAGGAAGGTTGTAAAAATGGGACAAAATTTACTTAACAAATGTGTCGCTTAGCAACAGAAATTTTCAGCTCAGTTGAGGTAATAAATCAAGGATGACCTGCAGTAACCCTGAAAAATGTTGTAAAATTCATTTTCTATGTTCTGGGATAGCTTGGTGTCTGGATCCTGATAAATTGTTTGATGTGTAGTTCCTACCACAAATAGAATAGAAAATCTCAAAAGACCATTTGTGATATATCTGATTCTAGTACATTTCAATAACTCTAAGCCAGCGGTTCTCAACCTGTGGGTCGCGACCCCATTGGGGGTCGAATGATGATTTGCCAGGGGTCGCCTAAGACCATCGGAAATATGGGAAGTATACTTGCGAGTTGAAGAATTGCGCTCCAATGGTTAACTCCACAAGCCAGCTGCAGGCTCTTCAAATGGTTAGCTGAATTCGGCTTCAGACGCGATGAATTAAAAAAGAGAGAAATCTTTGCTCTGATGTCTCCCTCTCGAGCCAGCTGCAATCACTCCCAACCGCTAGCCTAATCTGGCTTCAGGTGCGATAAACTTAATAGGGGAGGAGCCTCCGCTTTAATGCCTCCGTCCTCAAGGCAATCACAAGCAGTTCAGATCGCTAGCCAATATGGCTTCAGGTGCGATAAATTCAAAACGAAAATAATTTTATGGTTGGGGTCACCACATTGTGGGGAATTGTATTAAACGGATCGCCACATCGTGGGGAATTGTATTAAAGGGGTCTCAGAACTATAAAGGTTGAGAACCACTGTGTTGTGACCCAGGTTCCTGGATCCGGACTCCTGGACTCGGATGATTCAGAAAGTGAGGGAGAAGACCTGGCAAGCCCTGCTTCTCTTGAGCCCTTTCCCTCCCTGGCACCCACTCAAAGGGAGGAGGAGGGGCCGGCAAGACCTGATTCTCTGGAGCCTTCTTCTGATTTGGCAATGCCCCAAGAACAGTTTTGGAGTGATGCAAGACTGCGCAGGCGTGACCGGCGCGCGCAGCAGAAGCAGCGTTGGGATAAAGCCAAGTCATAATTGTCATGCAGTGACATCTGCAGAGACTATAAATAGGAGGCGGGACTTCCTGGTTTTTTGTCTTGGACAAAGCAATGAATTTGCGCGGGCAAACTGTATCAATGGAGGGAAGAATATATTCGTGAGTAATTCTGGCCTTATCTATAATTTCCTCGCTATCTCCAGAAACTTGGCAGGCCCGTGGGTAGACGTGGCCAGGACATCTATTTATGTAAATCAAAGGAGAAAAGAAGGCCTCTGACTGACTCTTTGCTGGGAGTATTGGGGGGAGGGAAACAGAACATTTTGTCCAAGACCCCGACTTAAACATCTTCCACCAAAGATGGACCAGCAGCAGGTACAGCAACAGTTACAGCAGCTACAAGCGGCTAATCAACAGCTCCAGCAGCAAGTGGCTCACTTGGCAGGCCAACTTGCTGCCGGGAATGTGCCTGCAGCCCCCCATCTCCTGACTGACTCTTTGCTGGGAGTATTGGGGAGGAAACAGAACATTTTGTCCAAGACCTGACTAAAACATCTTCCACCAAAGATGGACCAGCAGCAGGTACAGCAACAGTTACAGCAGCTACAAGCGGCTAATCAACAGCTCCAGCAGCAAGTGGCTCACTTGGCAGGCCCGTGGGTAGACGTGGCCAGGACATCTATTTATGTAAATCAAAGGAGAAAAGAAGGCCTCTGACTGACTCTTTGCTGGGAGTATTGGGGGGAGGGAAACAGAACATTTTGTCCAAGACCCCGACTTAAACATCTTCCACCAAAGATGGACCAACAGCAGGTACAGCAGCAGTTACAGCAGCTACAAGCGGCTAATCAACAGCTCCAGCAGCAAGTGGCTCACTTGGCAGGCCCGTGGGTAGACGTGGCCAGGACATCTATTTATGTAAATCAAAGGAGAAAAGAAGGCCTCTGACTGACTCTTTGCTGGGAGTATTGGGGAGGAAACAGAACATTTTGTCCAAGACCTGACTAAAACATCTTCCACCAAAGATGGACCAGCAGCAGGTACAGCAGCAGTTACAGCAGCTACAAGCGGCTAATCAACAGCTCCAGCAGCAAGTGGCTCACTTGGCAGGCCCGTGGGTAGATGTGGCCAGGACATATATCTATGTAAATAAAAGGAGAAAAGGAGGCCTCTGACTGAAGTTTTCCCTCTTTGCTGGGAGTATTGGGGGGAAGGAAACAGAACATTTTGTCCAAGACCCCGACATCTTCCACCAAAGATGGACCAGCAGCAGGTACAGCAGCAGTTTCAGCAGCTACAAGTGGCTAATCAACAGCTCCAGCAGCAAGTGGCTCACTTGGCAGGCCCGTGGGTAGACGTGGCCAGGACATGTATCTATGTAAATAAAAGGAGAAAAGAAGGCCTCTGACTGACTCTTTGCTGGGAGTATTGGGGAGGAAACAGAACATTTTGTCCAAGACCTGACTAAAACATCTTCCACCAAAGATGGACCAGCAGCAGGTACAGCAACAGTTACAGCAGCTACAAGCGGCTAATCAACAGCTCCAGCAGCAAGTGGCTCACTTGGCAGGCCCGTGGGTAGACGTGGCCAGGACATCTATTTATGTAAATCAAAGGAGAAAAGAAGGCCTCTGACTGACTCTTTGCTGGGAGTATTGGGGAGGAAACAGAACATTTTGTCCAAGACCTGACTAAAACATCTTCCACCAAAGATGGACCAGCAGCAGGTACAGCAGCAGTTACAGCAGCTACAAGCGGCTAATCAACAGCTCCAGCAGCAAGTGGCTCACTTGGCAGGCCAACTTGTTGCCGGGAATGTGCCTGCAGGCCCCCCCCATCCTCCCACTCCTCGTCGCAAGTGCCCGATAACCGTGCGGATAAGTTTTCTGGGCAGCCTGAGATGTTCCCGACCTTCTTGGGACAGTGCCAGCTCTACATGGCTATGAGGCCAGAGGATTTCCCAGACGACCGGGCTAAGGTGGCCTTTGTGACCCAGTTTGCGGTCCCCATGGTTCCGTGGACCTCCGATGCGGGTAGAGACAATTGATGGACGAGAACTGGTGTCCGGCCCCATTAAATTTGCCACCCAGCCTTTGCGCCTGGCTATTGGGGACCATGAGGAGGCGATCCAGTTTTATGTCACGGCGGACCTTCATCCTGGCTCGCCACACTGACGGCTCCACTTACCCAGCTCCTCAGGAAGAAGGTTGCGTCCGTGGGGTCCCCGCAGCAAGAAGCATTCACAGCCTCAAGAAAGCCTTCACACGGAACCCATCCTGAGGCATCCCGACCCGCTCCAGCCTTTTGTGGTGGAAACGGACGCGTCCAATGTGGCTCTGGGAGCGGTGCTGCTACAGGCTCCGACGAATGGCGGCACACTTTTTCCCTGCGCTTACTACTCCGGGAAACTCAATCCTTCCGAGCGCAACTACACCATCTGGGAAAAAGAGTTGCTGGCTATCAAGGCTGCATTCGAGGCTTGGCGACACCATCTGGAGGGGGCCCGACATCAGGTGGAGGTCCGAATGGACCATCGGAATCTCGAGCACCTCACCACAACTCGGAAGTTGAACCAGCGGCAGATCCGGTGGTCGTTGTTTTTTGCCCGGTTCAACTTCCGTGTGACCTACATTCCCAGCGGTCACAACCGGAGGGTGGATGCCCTGTTCCGCAAGCCAGAGTACCTCTGTGCCAAAGACCCCCTTCCTCCATGGACAGTGCTGCCGGCAGAAGCCTTGGCCGCAGCACGGGAACCAGTGGACTTGCAGGCCCAGGTGTGAGAGGCGCAGCACCAGGACGCCTGGTCGCAGCAAAGGAGAGCGAAGATGGGCCCCACGTCTCCTTGGACCTTAGAGGAGGACTTAATCAAGTTTCGGGGGCGATTATATGTGCCCACAGGACCACTCCGAGCCCTCGTCATGACCCAGTGCCACAACAACCCTGCAGCAGGACATTTTGGGTTCTTCAAGACCCTCCACCTGGTGACACGGACCTTTTGGTGGCCCAGAGTGCGGCATGATGTACATGCCTACGTGACATCCTGCGTACCATGCCGGCAAGCCAAGGCCACCACGGGGGCCCCTCCCGGGCTCCTCCAGCCCTTGCCGACACCCGACAGACCCTGGGGGGCGATCTCCATGGACTTCCTGATGGACCTGCCGCCGTCCTCTGGGTTCACCACGGTGCTGGTGGTGGTGGACATGCTCACCAAGATGGCACACTTCATCCCATGCCGCGGACTGCCCACAGCCGCAAAAACGGCCCGTCTCTTTCTGCAGCACATCTTCCGCCTCCATGGTCTACCGGACAGGGTGGTTTCGGACCGCAGAGTTCAGTTCACAGCTCGCTTCTGGAAGAGCCTGATGGCCGCGTTGGAGGTGCAGGTGTGTCTGTCGTCATCGCACCATCCGGAGACCGACGGGGGTACAGAGAAGGTCATCAGTATCCTGGAACAGTATCTCCGTTGCTTCATCAACCAGCAACAGGACAACTGGGCCGATTACCTGTCCCTGGCGGAGTTTGCTTTTAACAACTCTCAGCACACCTCTACTCAGATGACCCCGTTCTTTGCCAATGTGGGGTACCATCCGCGGCTCTTCCCTCTGGCACCACCGGATTCTCCTGTTCCCGAAACTCAGACCTTCCTGACGGAATTGCATGCGGTCCAACAGTTGGTACGTCAGCAGCTGGATCGGGCAAAGGAGGACTACAAACGATCCACCGACTGTTCCCGACGGGCAACGCCCCCGCTGGCCGTTGGAGACCGGGTGTGGCTCTCCACCAAACACCTCCTGTCCGACCGCCCAGTAAAGAAGTTGGACCACCGATTCATCGGCCCATTTCCTGTCGAGGCAGTCATCAACCCGGTAGCCTACCGACTGACCCTGCCACGATCCATGCGGATCCACCCCTTCTTTCACTGGTCTCTTCTGGTTCCTGAGGCCACACCGAGTCCCCTTCGGTGCCCAACAGCACCCGTCACTGTCGCCGAGGACGGGTCGGAGGAATACGAAGTCCACAGCTTACGAGACTCCCGCTGGCTGAAGGGTCGTTTCCAATATTTGATCACAGGGATACGGGACTGATTTCTCCTGGGTAGATGCCTCCGACGTTCATGCCCCTGACCTGGTGCAGGCCTTCCATGAGCAGAACCCAGCCCGACCGCATCCCTATCGTCAGCCCCGGGGGAAGGGCCCTGCAGTGAGGGATAGTGTTGTGACCCAGGTTCCTGGACCCAGACTCCTGGACTCGGATGATTCAGAAAATGAGGGAGAAGACCTGGCAAGCCCTGCTTCTCTTGAGCCCTTTCCCTCCCTGGCACCCACTCAAAGGGAGGAGGAGGGGCCGGCAAGACCTGATTCTCTGGAGCCTTCTTCTGATTTGGCAATGCCCCAAGAACAGTTTTGGAGTGATGCAAGACTGCGCAGGTGTGACCGGCGCGCGCAGCAGAAGCAGCGTTAGGATAAAGCCAAGTCATAATTGTCATGCAGTGACATCTGCAGAGACTATAAATAGGAGGCGGGACTTCCTGGTTTTTTGTCTTGGACAAAGCAATGAATTTGCGCGGGCAAACTGTATCAATGGAGGGAAGAATATATTCGTGAGTAATTCTGGCCTTATCTATAATTTCCTCGTTATCTCCAGAAACTTGGCAGGCCCATGGGTAGACGTGGCCAGGACATCTATTTATGTAAATAAAAGGAGAAAAGAAGGCCTCTGACTGACTCTTTGCTGGGAGTATTGAGGGGAGGGAAACAGAACACACTGCTCTAAGCATTATATTTACCTGGTCATGTCTTACCTTTCATGGTACTGTATTTATGGTGCTTCTTAAAGTTCATGCTCACAGATAGTTATGCAATATTCCTTCAAGATTAAGAACTGCCAACCTGCCATGTCAATCTTGCTTAGTGTGATTATTATTCATTGCTTTTCACTAAATGTTATAAAGCTTACAGGATGCTGGAAATGTCTGAGATGTACCTTCATCTCATATCCTGAGAGGAGCATTGTCTTCTTTCGGTAAAGAGCAAATGACACTATTGCAAGAGCATTTCGTGATGGTGGAGAAAGAAAGATTCAAAAATGCTTCAATTTCATCGGCTGGCATATGAGGTCGCTGGGAAATATTAAAAGGAATCCAATTTGCAGTTATTGATCATAGCTGAAAATGTGCTTGACTTCTTGAGACAGGGTGATGCTATTGCTGTCATCTTGAACTTTGTTCTGCCTGGACTCGCACAGAAGCTTTGTGAAAATTATTATTGAGTATAATATGTTAGGCGTAACTTCAGCTGTATCTTCAGCATCTTATGAGATGGAGAGACTCCCCTTTTTTCTTGAAACATATCACAAATGTTCCAAGCAAGGGAAAAAAAAAAAGAGATTCCGGAGATTAGCTGTGTATTGAGAGATGGATATTTCTTTAATATCTTGCAAAGGTCTGACATTCAGCTCAAGATCAATACGAATAAGAATTTCAGAAAATCAGTAGTTAATTCCATACTCCTCCCCCCTCCCACTTTCAGAGTGCCATTAATGTCTAGGATGGTGAAAGCTTTAAAAATAATTAGGAAGAAGTGCTTTAGACCTTGGACAAGCACAACGCCTTCTGCACTTCATTAAAGTAACCATCTCTTTCAAAGCTTCTGCTTGAAAAGTAATTTTAATGAATTGACTCCTGAAAGCAGGGACATCTTTTTTCTCACCTGCAAAAAGTCTTTTACACTTTCAATCCTGATATGTGTGTGTGTGTGTGTGTGTTAGCTGCTATAACTAGAAGCAGAAAGTTGCTCTGCTAGCATGTGAATCAAGGCATGTTTCAAATCATTTCCAAATTACCCAAAGCCATATAAAACGTAAACCACTTTGCTTATGTCTTAAGGGTAGTGACAGTGTCAGATTAAGAGAGGAATTCTATGTTCACACTGTAGCTTTAGGCTATCTCACTCACGGGCTGGAGATGAGAAGAAGGAAACAATAAAGGTACATGGCAGAAAGAGAAAACCTGTTCCATGGGATATGGAACTGCATGGCTACCATATAATATAGAATGCTGGACTAGATGGACCGCTAAATGTCTATGGAGATTCTCAGCCATTCAGTTCATGGTTGTCCCAGAGGTGCTTTTTTCAAGAGGCAACTGAACTTTCTGGTTTTTCTCTGAAGACGTTTTGCTTCTCATCTAAGAAGCAAAACCTTGCAGACAGCTAAAAGAATGCAAATGTCCAGCTGTCTGCAAGTAGTATAAATCCTTCCATTCCCCACTATCCAGTCAGAGCTGAGGAAGCTTCTTGGACGAAAAACGAAATGGCTTCAAAGAAAAACCAGAAAGTCCAGTTGCCTCTTGAAAAAAGCACCTTTGGGATGACTAAATGGACCATTGCTAGCAGGTCTCTTATGTTCATTGGGATATTTTCTTCTTGCCAAGGTTATTCATACATAGACATTTGGGTAGAAAAAGCAGATGTGGTTCTCTTCTATCATTTATTTTTACAAGTAGTATGTTCCAGATTATAATCCAACTTGCTACGGGATTATGCCGCACTGATCGCAGCATTACTTTCTTTCGAATATGCATTGAGTTGCACTGCTAGTTACAGATTTACTGTGTTATTGCCTTCGTTGTTGTTTATGGGACGCTGCCTGTGGTAATATTTTTTTTCTTGAAATGGTAAAGTCTAATGTACCTAAATCAAAAAGCAACATTTTATTATTGCATTTCATCATGCTAGATAAAGATGCTATTTGCCTGTATTATTCAGTACCTAGAGTATCGTGCAGTGAAGAAAGGCACGACAATTTGGCTGCAAGCAAGCCAGTTAAACAAAGAGGCAGAATGCTCTAGCAAGGCTCCAAGTCTTAGAGTAAATAAAAGCAAAAGATTGTGCGAGAGCTATTGTTCATGATATACAAGTTCTCATCCTGAGCCGAAATGAGGATAGTGCAAGCAATAAGAGATGAGTTCTTTATAGAAAAGCAGGGGATTGGTCTTCAGCTGGGAAGATGACTTTTAGTAAGACAATGGAGCATACATTTATAAGTGGTATTTTCTGATTCACTGATCAGGTTTCAGCCCTGCAAAATTAGATGTATTCAGATAAGAAAAAAGCAAATACAAAGAAGGGCAATCTGAAATCAAACAAACACTGAACAGCATCTTGTAGCTATGCAGCTCTTATTTCAGAAGGACGTGTATCTGAGGGTAGATTTGCACCCTCTCTGCTTGGATGGTGCCAGTACACACCGCCTACTGCTTCCTAAGTGCAGGAATGTCATCCTCCTCCCACCCCCAGCCCACTCAAAATGCATCCTGTGCCCAGAGATGGGCGTCACATACTGTAACAACTGGTTCACCCAGCACTGGAAATGTGATCGCACGCACATGCATGTGATGTCGCAAAACATGGCAATTCGCTTGCGCGTGCCATCCACACATACATGCAGCATCAAAAAATCATGGCAATTTGCTTGTGCGCACCCTCCACACATGTGTGCAGTGTCAAAAACACAGTGATATAAGACAGGATTGTGCCTGGGCAGGTGGGCAGGGTGGGCCCATCTGCAGGTCACAACTACTGCTTCACCTGAACTGGTCCGAACCAGCAGCAGCCCACCACTGTCTCTGCCTGTGATTTCCACATTCAAATCAAAGTTGTAGTTTTCTAACCTAAACTGCCTTATGGTCTTCAGATCAGATGGTCCCCGTTGCTTCACTTGGTTCCAGTAGCAGCCCCAGCTCTGATTAGCTGCAGTTTTTGGCACAGTCCTTCTTCTCCAGTGGCTGGTCACTGCCATTGCAACCATTCCAACCTGACTTCCAGGCTGCTGTGTTTCCTTCTGGTTGGCACTCATAACAACTTACAATATTGTAATAATGCTAAGTTAAGTCAATGAATTCTAGGAGTCCATGTCCCATTTAACCAGGGGTGAAATCCAGCAGTTTCTGACAGGTTCTGGAGAACCAGTAGTGGAAATTTTGAGCAGTTTGGAGAACCAATAGCAGAAATTTTGAGTAATTTGGAGAACCGGCAAATACCACCTCTGGCTGGTCCCAGAGTGGGGTGGGAATGGAGGTTTTGCAATATCCTTCTCCCAGGAGTAGGGTGGGAATGGAGATTTTACAGTATCCTTCCCCTGCCATGCCCACCAAGCCACACCCATAGAACTGGTGGTAAAAAAAGGTGGATTTCACCACTGCATTCAATCCTTACGCCTCCCAGTGGGCATCCTTTTGATTTTGCCCATGCTGGGTGAATCATGTTTCCACTGAATTCCTACCTCTTGGCCACAATAATGCAAAAATTCCTTTCTCTTAATTTCTTTTTTTTAAAAAATCCTTTCTGTTGCTGCTAGGAATCTTACTAATTTGTTACTCCGGATGGAGTTATTTTGAGAAGTGCTCTGTTAAAAAAAAATGCAAAAAAGATTGCAAAGAAGCAGCTGGATTTAGTGTATTTGTACAATCTGTTGCTTTTTTTTTTTTTTACAAAGGTTTAAGCCTGCAAAGCAATGCACTAGGTAGGATATTGTGATTAGCAGCAAAATGAAGTGAAAAGGAATATTATCAGAAGAAAGGAAAATAACCAAAGGCAACTTTCAGGGAAAATTTATCCAAATCACAGGCAGGTTTTTCAAATATATTTCAGAGGTTGTAAGCTGTTGATGCTCCGAAAGGAAAATGGACCACTTATAAGTAATAATAGTGTGGGGACTGCTAGTGTGTCTGGAATTGACACATCTGTTAAACAGGGTTTTTTGTTTGTTTGTTGTTATTGTTCTTCTCGCACCAACACCATTTCTCTCTCAGTACATTGATAGAAGCTGGCTATGTTCCCAAAATGAAGGGTCAGATTTCTCACCCCATAAAAACAGAAACATAATAGAGACAAAGGCATAGAGATTCATATTGAGTGACAGAAGGAACAGCAGTAACCAATGAAAAGAAAATGAATAGCTGTGAAAGGGGCTATCGTGCTAAGTATATGCTTTCAAACATCTCTGACAAACAGAAGCCTACATATTTCCTTTATATTGTGTCTAATTTACTAATGGATTACATGAAATACGACGTTCATTATGCATCCATTTCATTGTACAGTTTCTCTGTAGGTGAAAAAAATAAGTTAGGGATATGCTCATGACATACATTTTAAGTTGGTGGGACATTAGTCTGTGATCGGGTAATCTTATTCCCACTTACTCCATTTATTCCTTGCCATATTTAGAATCATTTTCCATTTTATCTGGCTGGCCATGACAGTTTTTCTTTTAATTCACTGTGAGAATGGTTTACTATGTCATTCAACAGCTTTCTCCTATATAGTTTGTTCCAAATTTTGGAATTCAATTCCATCAAATCTGACCATTGGATATGCTGGCTGGGCTGGCAGGCATTGTAATCAGGTGGGTTTTGACCAGTTCTGGAGAACCGGTAGTGGAAATTTTGAGTAGTTAGGAGAATTGGTAGTAAAAATTCTGACTGGCCCCACCTCCATCTATTCTCTGCCTTCCAAGTCCCAGCTGGGAGGAAATGGGAATTTTGCAGTAACCTTCCCCTGGATTGGGGAAGGAAACGAGATTTTACAGTATCCTTCCCCTGCCATGCCCACCAAGCCACACCCACCAAGCCATGCCATGCCCACCAAGCCACACCCACCGAACCGGTAGTAAAATATTTGAAACCCACCACTGATTGTAATATTAAACTAGAAAGAATATGAGGAGGGAGAACGATACATAACATGTGATTTAGGCCTTTAGCCCTTTTAATCTTTGTCTTGCTCAATGATGGACTTACTCATGGCACCAGCATGCCATAAATAAAATCAAAAGCCCAACTTTCTAGTGGTATTCCCTGAACTGGCAAGACACAGAAGAGCAAGTGTACTGAAATAAGGCAGGTCTAAATGCTTGGATGGAAATGTTTCTGAGAATATTAAAGCATCGTGAAAGAATGGATGTGAGATATAATCAATATGTGGAATATTCAACATCAAGAATCAGTAAATTAGATATTTGGTTTTGGGTATGCATTCTAAATACCATTTAATAAAGGAGACTACTACAAACTGGGCAGCAACTTTGCCTGAGGCAATAATAATCAGCAATAGGTTTTGACAACAATGACCTATCCAAACCAAAACTAGGATACAGCAAATGATATATGGTATCAAAAGCTAAACTAAAAAGAAAAAAAAAAGGAAAAGAAAACTGACAAAACAATGGACCATCTCAAATCTCCAAAGAAGGTTATATTTTAAATTTGGCAAGAAACATTTTATTGCCCTGTTTTCATTACAACAAAAAACTGAAAAATTAGTAACGGAGCTAGATTTCCCATGGTTAAAAAACAAAACAAAACATGAAACCCAACAAAAATACTGTGTGTGGGTGTGATTTTGTTACACAGATTTAAAACAGAAGACCTAGAACAGAAGTTCTCAATGTAAATGTATGATATTACATTATTTATTATTACCAAACAATTAGGTTTATGCCTCGTGGTTTTTTCAAGGAAATGAGAGTTTGAAAGTAAAACATCCCTATATTATTGCATTCCTTGTTTTTGAGAATATAAATAAGCTTCAGAATTATTTCTGGCACTGTTGGAAGAAATATCCATCTGGGTTCAGTTCCAAGTGGGGACAAAGACACTGGAAACATGGAGGCTGCTTGGAAAGATGGTTTAATGGTGGTCAGGATCACATGGCTTGAGTTCCTGAACAGAAAAGGGCGAGATCCTGTGTGCTCCCTGGTTTTATGCTTTTTCTGAGCTTTGAACTTTCTGGGGCACAGGAAGAGTATCCTGATTGGCTGTCAGACTCCCAGGGGGTGGGGGTCTTAGCTAACATTGTAGGTTGTCTCTCAAGCTTGCTTGAGCCTTGCCATGTGGTAAGATTCTGTTGCTAGATGGGTAGGGGCTAATCCTATCTTTGTCATGTAGACAATGGACTGGCTCAGGCCTTAATGGCCCACTGACAAAGGTGGGGGGAGTTGCTTTGACTTTAAAACATGTTTCTCCATTTCTCATCCAGGGAAATATATTCTGCCTTTTTAAATATTTTCTAAAATATTTCATTCTTCTAGGAGGGGGGTGGGTGCTAAATTCCTACAATCCCTACTTTTTTTTTTTTTTTTCAAAACATGAGTTTTGAAACATGCTCTTGGCAAAAAATTTAAAATTGATCAAATCAATGGGTGCTTTTAATTTTCCTGATGCAAAGGAAGCCATTGATAGAGACAACAGAAAAAAGATTCCTTCAGTGGCTCCCAAAAGCTTTCAACCATGAAGGTCTAGCAGCCAGGGGAAAAGTTCTGGTAAGAATTTTACAGTATCCAATTTTCTATGCCAATTAATTTCAGCTGTTAGATATCACTTTCTGAGAGCTTCCAGTCAGGTTTCAAGCAAGCACACATCCCAAAATTTTCACAGCCATGGTTTTCCTTTAAATTACAGGCTGCCCATTTCAAGGGTTGGTTACTGAACCTGCCCTAGCTCTTACTTTAGTCTATCCAAGATTTTTTAGTCCAAATTGAGGTTAATCAGTGTGCAATCCAGGCTTTTTCCTTTCTTTTTTTTTTTAAATTACACACAATGAGCCCTGGGACTTCTACTCATGAGACCACCAGTGCAATATATCTTGCTTTACTGGGCAACTGGGCAGCATCATTTGTGAGTCAGTCAGGGCTTGGGTTTTGGATATCACTTTTTCTGCTATCTCTTCAAGAGAGGAATTGCCTGAGGGGGATGCCCCTCCCCCATGGAATTAGCAGGGAGATCTGACTTCTTGGGCTTTTAGTGCCACAGAGCAAAAATCAACCTAGAAGTCTTGTGTGGAGGCAAGTGAAGGGAATAGTTTCAGTCTAATTCTGAATGGTGTTTTTCTCTGTGTGTGCCTGTGTATGCAGCTACTTTTACAATACAGGCAATACAAACAATACAAACATGCTGGACAAATTTCCCTACCATTAGACAGAAATCTCAGGTGTTCAGAACTAACTGGCAGCCACTCAAATACAATCCTTACATGAATACTTTAGACTGATTACAATATAAAGGAGACAAGACAGAAAACCTTACAATGAATTTCCACCCTCCTCCATAGTCTTTCCAGTTGTCTTCTTGGAATTGAAAAGAGTCTTTTAGTCTTTACTTGTACATATCAGGGTCCTTTTTTTCATGTCTGCTGGGTAGCATGCTTGGTAATAAGGCTGGTTAGTCAGGCTTGGAAGGTCTGCTCCACTCTGGTTGCTGTGATGACTTTCAGTGGGGGCTGGATTCAAACTCAATTCCTGGCTCCAACAAATGGAAGGTCTCCTCTGGGGGCAGCATCTGGAACCATGTGCTCTGCTTCCACAGTTGCAGAGTCATCTTTTCAGGGCTGAAAGACATTAGAACAGGATCTCCTCCCCACTTTTGTGGGTAATCTTCTCAGGAAAGGCATTGTAACAGGATTAAAAGGGGGGGGGGTAGATATCTTGCAGGCAGAGTTTGAAAAGAAACAACACATCAATATTGCAGTTACTAAAAGATAATGCAGTTTCAACAAAATGGAGACACAACTGATGAAAGAAAAAAACTGGATTCACATGCTTCAAGAAGAGGTAAAATCATTTAAACACACAGTAAATGCAAGACTGAATTTTTTTTCTCTTGTAAGTGAACTTAAAACATTTCCTCATAAACTTGAGTTGTTACTTTAAGATAAAGAGAGAGAAGGAGAAAAAAAACAGAAATAAAAAATTCTCTGTACCACACGAAAACAGGGTAAAGGCTCTTTCTTTCCTTTTTTTCTCTCTCTCTTTTCCCCATTTTCATTGTTTCAACCTTTTGTTTTTGTTTTTCCCTAACAATTTAAAATTCTTGTCTCTAGAGATCAGATACATTTTAGTTACAATTACCTCAAGGGCCCACAAAGACAGACATACACACATAAAAAACAAGGACAAAGAGAGGAAAACAAAATTGAGATTTACACACACACTGATCATTCCCGCCATAAATCTCAGTTAAATTAGGGAAGGCACAAATCTTAACAGACAGACCACGTGGTTCCATAGAAGACAGAGAAAGAGACAGACAAACAAACAAAACAAAAACCCAAACATTCCTATTTATATATTTTCCTTTTCTTTTAAGTACCTTTATTTAGCCAAATTTGTCTTCCTGGTGTTATCTCTTAGCAAAGCCCATTTTTTTTACACAATTTCTTCAATTTCTTTTCTCGCATGCCAGTCAACACTGGCACCTGCCTGGCGTCCCAGGCCCCAAGCATGTCTCTCAGGGAATTTCCCTCTACCCTCGAGCTTACGCTTCCCATGATCCTCGGAATGTGAGGCTCACTTTGTCATAGCCGGGCACTCCCGCAGTTTCGGGAAAAAAGGTATCCGCAAAGGACTCCGACTCCCTTCTGTCGAAGTATGGGCCCCTTCCTTAAGGGAACTCTTATTTGAAGATCATCAATAAAAAAAATAGTGAACCCGGAGGACCTTGCTGCCCCTACAGCAGGTACGAGCACCTCCTCTCACTCTACATGCACCACTTTAGGCTTTGCTTTCTTTTTTAGATACACCAATAGTTCCTATATATTTCTTTTTTTCCCCTTCACACTTCTTTTCCTTTCACTCAGCTTACATTCCTTGAAAACACAAAGTTCCACATTTGGCTTCCCCCCCTTGCTTTCTCTAGCCTACCGGTCACGGCTTGGTGGAGCTAGCAGTAGGCAGAGGTGCGGCTAGAGGTTGCTCAAAGAGGTGAAATCAGACTGTTTCCTCAGGTGGAATCCCACACACACACTTCCTCCTTCCCTAACAGAAGGTCCTGTGCTCTGGCAAAACCCCCATGCTCTCCAGACTTTTGGTCTTTCTGCGGCTAGGAAATGCACAGAGGAAGCAAGATCCAGCTGTGATTGGGAGCAGGGCTCTCTCATTCACACACATGCAGGCATACACATATTTCCCATGCTTTTCCATGCTTTAAAATTAAAATTTAGAGGTACTCACCTTCTTTCCAAGCAGTCTTTGAGCTCAACACTCAAAACCCCTTTAAAACCTAGTTCCAAATGGCCAAGGTCCAGGAAAACTTACCCACAGACTCAATGGGTCTGCTGCTAGCAAGGGAGGCTTACCTGGGCCAGGTCCATTGGTTAGGTTAGCTTGGAGTCCCATCTGGGGTGCCAATTGTTGGAAGAAATATCCATCTGGGTTCAGTTCCAAGTGGGGACAAAGACACTGGAAACATGGAGGCTGCTTGGAAAGATGGTTTAATGGTGGTCAGGATCACATGGCTTGAGTTCCTGAACAGAAAAGGGCTGAGATCCTGTGTGCTCCCTGGTTTTATGCTTTTTCTGAGCTTTGAACTTTCTGGGGCACAGGAAGAGTATCCTGATTGGCTGTCAGACTCCCAGGGGGTGGGGGTCTTAGCTAACATTGTAGGTTGTCTCTCAAGCTTGCTTGAGCCTTGCCATGTGGTAAGATTCTGTTGCTAGATGGGTAGGGGCTAATCCTATCTTTGTCATGTAGACAATGGACTGGCTCAGGCCTTAATGGCCCATTGACAAAGGTGGGGGGAGTTGCTTTGACTTTAAAACATGTTTCTCCATTTCTCATCCAGGGAAATATATTCTGCCTTTTTAAATATTTTCTAAAATATTTCATTCTTCTAGGAGGGGGGTGGGTGCTAAATTCCTACAGCACAAAGGCCTAGCTCTAGTCCAATCTACTCAATGTTTCAGTAGATAAGTGCATGAAACCTAATTCTTAATTATTCTTTTAAAAGCCAATAACAATTAAAAGTAGATAAAGTATTATAATAATGCCACAGTACACATATTTTATGATTAATTAGCTGTACCACTTACATAAGTTCTGAATGTAAAATTAAGATCCTTAAGTCTAGCAGTTTGCACTTTGCCATAGCCTTTGGTCACACTTTTTGCTAACAGAGAGTTACTTCTTCATCTTAAAAGCAACAGTATTTAGCTTGTGGCAATATTATTTGTTTAAGGTTATTATTAAGGTAAATATTTTAATGTAAATAAAAAGTTACCTACTCAGTGGCATTTAGAATAGAACTGAAAGAGAAATCAAATGTTAAGACATAGATGAAACCACAGTCATCTAAGGAAACTCTTAAGCATGTTGAATGCAGAGCCTTTTGTGGTGATGTATACCCATAAAAGGGATGCAGTGGCTCAGGGGCTAGGACATTGAGCTTGTCAATCAAAAGGTTGGCAGCTCAGTGATTCGAACCCCTAGTGCTGCCATGTAACGGGGTGAGCTCCCATTACTTGTCCCAGCTTCTGCCAACCTAGCAGTTTCGAAAGTACGTAAAAAATGCAAGTAGAAAAAATAGGGACCGCCTTGGTGGGAAGGTAACAGTGTTCCGTGCGCCTTTGGCATTGAGTCATGCCGGCCACATGACCACGGAGACGTCTTCGCTGGCTCTTAGGCTTTATTTATTTATTTTTCAAATTTTTATACCGCCCTTCTCCGAAGAGTTTGAAATGGAGATGAGCACTGCCCCCTAGAGTTGGCAACGAGTAGCACGTATGTGTGAGGGGAATCTTTACCTTTACCTATACCCATAAAATCAAGGGTGGGAATTGTTTTTACATTTTATAAGGTAACATCATAATGCTATACTTTCTCTAAAAGAAAGTAGGTTCACCAAAACTGGCAGGGCAAACTATTATATATAAACAGGGAACAAATCCCATGTTTACTTTTTCTGATAATTTTACTTATTTCATTTTACTTATTTATTTATTTATTTCATCAAGCATGTATTTTATGGCATATACAAGTGTAAACACAATTATAAATACATGAAAAGGATAAGAATAAAAGAAAACATTAGAACAGGGACGGTAGACACGCTGGTGTGCTTTTGCACACCCCTTACAGACCTCTTAGGACTGGGGTGAGGTCTACAGTAGACAATCTAAGGTTAAAGTTTTGGGGATTTGGGGAAGAAACCACAAAGTCAAGTAGTGCATTCCAGGCGTTGACAACTCTGTTACTGAATTCGTATTTTCTGCAATCTAGTTTGGATCAGTTTACCATGAGTTTGTATCTATTGTGTGCTCTTGTATTGTTTTGGTTGAAGCTGAAGTATTCATTGGCTGATAGGACATTGTAGTAGATGATTTTATGTACTATGCTTAGGTCAGAATGAAATGTCTGCAGGCAAACAACCAAGGCTGGAGAGCACCAAGGACTCCAAAATTCAACCCTGAGCTCCTTATATTCCCCTCTATTGGTAACACATTGGCTATCAAACAATTCAGAAAGCACACAAATGAGAGGATGTCTATAGAGATTCTCAATTATCCAGGTCATGGTTGTCCCAAAGATGTTGTTTCAACAGCACTTTTGGGATAAAAGAGAGAAATTTGTAGGCAAACCTCCATCAAGGAGCAACTGCTCTTTCTGCACAGATGCCTACAACAGTGTACCCTGCCCACCATTGCCAGATATAAACCTTTAATAAGCTGCTAGCTAGATGGAAAATAGCCCAACAAAGTGGCCAAAGAATGATATACAGTAGCCAATGTAAGTAGAATAGTTGGGAATATTGAACTGCAATATTAGTCCTGTTATTGTTAACCAGATATTTAAACTAGATTTGATCTTTTTGTTTAAATATCAAGTCCTTCTCAACAATCTGGAATAGCCAGATGTTTAATAATAGTCAAGGTAGTGTGAAAGATGTAAGCTGTTCCTGGTAAAGCTGCCTTCTGTAATTGACAGATGATGATCTTTTCAGTGCTTGTGGTGTTCAAATGGTGCTCCAGAAGTTTTAGAATTGCATAAAGGTAAAGGTAAAGGTTCCCCTCGCACATATGTGCTAGTCATTCCTGAGTCTAGGGGACAGTGCTCATCTCCGTTTCAAAGCCGAAGAGCCAGCACTGTCTGAAGACGTTTCCATGGTCATGTGGCCGGCATGACTAAATGCCAAAGGCACACGTAACGCTGTTACCTTCCCAGCAAAGGTGGTCCCTATTTTTCTACTTGCATTTTTACGTGCTTTCGAACTGCTAAGTTGGCAGAAGCTGGGACAAATAATGGGAGCTCACCCTGTTACACAGCACTAGGGATTCGAACCACTGAACTGCCAACCTTTCGATCAACAAGCTCAGCATCTTAGTCACTGAATTGCATACAAGGTACTTATTTTATTGGTAATATCTTTGTTTCTTTACACTTTCTTTACACTGTCATTCTACTTTATATTTTACGATTTTATCTAGCTCTTTCTCTTCTATTCTGCTGCAGTGCTTATGCAATGCTTATGTTGTGCAATGCTCACTATCCAGATTTTTTCTTCTTATAAACAATTATTAAGGCTGGGGTGTTGTGTGGCAGGTGCTTGCCTGTTTGAATTCTAAAGTCCCATTTCACTTTAGCCTCTTCATTTTCTATAATGTTGTCTATTTTGTGGTCCCACCATTTCTTGCTTGCAGGTGAATGGCATTGCTTGTGAGTATTCCAATATGCAATTGTTGTTATTTTATCAACTTTTATTTATAATCAGTCTGTTCAATCTTCTTGCAACATGTAATATCCCAATTCTAGCTTTGTATGCATTCTTTTGATCCTGTGCAGTCAGAATTAGCCCCTCTGTCTCTTTCTTTAATTTTCTTCTCTTAGACATTGACAAGATTTATTGTTACTCTACTATTATTACCACTACTACTACTACTACTACTACTACTACTACTACTACTACTACTACTACTTCCTTCTCCTCCTCCCTCCTCTGCCCTTCCTAGCCAGGCTATATTTGTATTGCTATGTCTCTTTTCCATTCGTCATCTGGTCTTTCTTATAGGCCAGGTTTCTTTGGTATTAAGTTAGATTTCATGGTATATTAGGTTTAAAAGGAGCTAAATAGCTTCTTTGCCTTCCTTGAAGTCAAAAGACCTGTTTCTGTGGCTCTAGCCTAAAGGCCCCCTAACCTCCAGCCACTCAGCCAGAACGAACATCAAGTTCAGAGCTATGCTGAAGGCTGTAAATCCCAACAAAGCTGCAGGTCCAGACAGGGTGCTGGGGAAAAGTGGTAAAAACCTATGCGGACCAATTAACATCTACCTGCAACAAGCTAGAGTCCCATCATGCTGAAAAGCAGACATAATTATCCCAGTTCCAAAGAAAGCAGCCATAAACAGCCTGAATGCCTATAGACCCATGCACTGAGGTCTATAGTGATGAAATGCTTTGAGAGACTGGTCCTACCACACCTCAGGTCCTGTCTTCCACCAAATTTCAATCAACACCAGTTTGATTGTAGAAGCAACAGGTTGACAGGGATGCCATCACCACTGCTCTACATATTGCAATGAGCCACCTTGAGAAATCTGGGAATTATGTCAGAATGCTTTTTATAGACTATAGCTCGGCCTTTAATACCATCTTTCCAGGCTTTCTCATTGAAAAACTGACTGACCTGAATTTCCCTTCCCTCACTTGTGACTGGATCAAAGACTTCCTAACAGATCATCCACAAACAGTAAGGGTTGGTTCCTTTACATCTTCTACCCTGAAGCTCAGCACAGGCTCCCCTCAGGGCTGTGTGCTCAGCCCCTATCTGTACTTGCTGTATACACATGACTGGATACTCTCTGATCCATCCAACATCATAATAAAGTTTGCAGACGACACAACGGTGCTAGGACTCATAACTGGAGGGGCCGAATCAGCATACAGGGAAGAAGTGCAGAAGGTATTCACATGGTGCTCAAAAAAAAAACAACTTACATCTAAATACTAGTAAGACAAAGGAGATGGTGCTCAGATAGTTCCTTAGATTCCAGCAAAAAAATCAGGTGGAACAATGGCTGATGACCTCTTTCTATTGGTATACGATAGAATGTGTCCTCACATACTGCATTACAGTATGGTACGCTGGTTTAACGGTTGTGGACAGGAAGGCACTACAGAGAGTGATCAATTCAGCACAAGAAACCATCGGTTGACCTTTAACACCACTGGATGACATAGCCAGGTCTCACTGCTTTAGCAGACTAAGGAAGATACTCAGAGATGATTCACACCCTGGTCAGTGTCTCTTTGCACTTCTACCATCTGGCAGAAGACATCGAAGCATAGCCAGCCGAACAAATAGGTTTCAAAATAGTTTCTATTCTTGGGCTGCCAGACTCTTAAACACAACCACAATCACTCCACGCACACATGGAAACGTATGACTAGTTTTTCTTTTTCTTTCTTTTTCTTTTCCCCCCCCTAAGTACTTCCACAGGGATTATTCTTTATACTATTTATGTTGTTTGTATTTTTTGTCATGGAGGCTAAAACCAATTTTGTTGTATACATGATGTACAATGACAATAAAGACTATACTATTAGTGCATCACTGTCCTTCAGATATTCTTCCAATTCCTTTTCTTCTTTTTCAGCTGTCTTCTGTATTTGATTGATTCCATACAGATTCTATTTTAGATTGTGTTTTTTCCATACAGCTTCAGATAGTCCATGTAGAGGACTTGGGATAGCTAGGCAGATTTTTCTTCTTCTTATGTTTGATAACCATTGCTTGTTCAGCATTGTTGACAGAGGAATCACTGCAATGCCAAACAGAAATGGTGATAGTGATCTTCCTGAACGATTTCTCTCTTACTGTTAACCTCTCCCAATCTATCACCATTGACCAGTAACTGTCTTCCATTGTGCCATTTATCTTTGCACAAAGCCTGTGATGTTATTTCTAGGCATTTGATTGTCCAGTCATATGGCAGGGAATCGAATGTGTTCTTGTACTTGGTCCAATATAGATTCACATGGGTCTTCCTTCTCTTGCAGTTTTCCAAAATCAGCTTGTCAATTAGAATCTTTGTGTCTCTGTTGATTGAGTGATTTCCTTTCTGCTCAAGTGGAAAGAGCTTGTTTGGATTCCTTTGCACTGCATCAGCTACAACACCAGTTAGTAATTTGAAAGTTGTTGGAAAGCAGGTAATTGGCCTGTAGTTGTTTGACACTGCCTCTTCTGTTGATCTTTCAGACTCAGGTAAGTTTTGCCAGATATTAAACAATCTTCAATTTCACCTCCTTGCAATGTGTTGTGTCTTTTGGCTGTAACCTTCATTTGCTGCTTTATTATATTGAGTGCTTCTTTAATCTTTCTGGTTTCTAGATCAGTATTCTTTGATTTTCTTGTTCTTCAGCTTCTTTTCATTCATATTTTCTAGCTTGCTTGCAACAGACTTTGGTATGCTGATCTTATTTTCCAACCTTTCATTTTGATGTGCACTGTGGCTTTTTTTTTTTCTTGTTTGTTGATTTTGGATCCTACGTGTTTAATTATAACTGCAGCCATGTTTCACATTAGTTGCTTTGTTTCTTGTAGTGAGCTGGTTGCTTACACCCAGGGAGTTGGTGCCAAAGATGACCTTTTCAATAATATCCTTGTTCCAATAGACCATCTTGCTTCCTGACCTTAGATGAGGCCATCCTGTTATCTTTTCAGAAAATGGTAAACCCTTTTTCTATATCAGATATTTTGGAGAGAAATATTTTTAATGAGTGCAGCAACTGAGATAGTTTCGTTAACAACATACAGTTGTTATACTGTATGTTTTTTTTTATTTTACAGGCTACTTAGTGCTTTGGCCCACTGGCAGCCAGCAGAGCTGGCAGCAGATTCAGACAGTGAGGAGGTTGGGGAGGAATGTGGGCCAGTCCTGGAGTCTGGGGAGGGCTCAGATGAGGGCTCTGAGACAGAGGCAGAGAGGGGGCCAAGGCTATCTGGTAGTTCTTTGCTGCCTCCAGAGTAGAGGTGAAATCTAAAAATTTTCCCTACCGGTTCTGTGGGCATGGCTTAATTGGTGGGCATGGCTTGGTGGTCAGATGACTGGGTGGGCATGGCCAATAACAATAAATAATAAAAAATAATAAACAAAGTATAAAAAACAATAAGAGGTACCACAAACCAACTTTCACACTTTACCCACACACAACACAACACAACTGACACACACACAATGTAAAAGCAGCTGCACTTCACCCAAAATGGCCCCTGCAACAAGCAGGAACTTCACACTTTCACACTTTACACACACACAACACAACTGACACACACACACACAAAATACCACATACAGCTTTGTAAGATTTTGTGTATTTGTGTAGTTAGAGTGAAACACTACAGAAACACACCATATCTCAGAAAGCTGCACAAATATTTTATTTTATTATTTTATTTTATTTATATTTTTTAGATCAGGGGTCTCCAACCTTAGTAACTTTAAGGTTTGTGGACTTCAACTCCCAGAGTTCCTCAGCCAGCAAAGCAGGCAGATTGAGTTGCTCACCAAGGAGATGGATTTTAGGCAGGCAGATTCAGTTGCTAGCTGATGCAACTGATTTCAATAGCTGAAGTAAAGCATGGCTTTGCCAGCCCGAAAGGAGCAGTAATTAGGTAAGTGGGGAGGGGGATTGGGTGGGCATGGGTGGGGGCTGTTGTAAGAGGTTGTTAAAAATGATTTTAAAAGCCTGTGATGATCAGGAAACTCTTCTGGGGTCGCCAGAGGAAAAAAAAGTTTTAAAAGGCTCCTCTGACGATCCCATCTGAAGTTACCTGCGCAGCCCAGAACCTCTTAAAAGGATTTTTTCTACAAGCTCTTCAGCCGAAGAGCTTGTAGAAAACATATTTTTTTAAGGTTCTGGTGATGAGGAACTCAGCTGGGATCGCCAGAGGAGCCTTTTAAAACCTTTTTTTTTTTACAACTTCTTCGGCTACAGGATCATCAAAGGCTTTTTTTTCCTTTTAAAGGCATGTTTTTGGCTGAAGAAAAAATCCTTTTAAAAGTAAACAAAAACAAACCATTTTGCAGGAAGCAATTAGTTCATCTGGTTGGTAAAAGCTCTGGGAAAGTCCTGTTTGACTCTGTGCTAAGTTTGGCCTTGCCCTGCATGTGGCAATTAGTTCTCTGGTAGCATTCCAAGGGAGATAAGGTGGCTGTTTGTAAACATACCCCTGATAGACTGTTTGAGAAGACAATAATTCACAGCTGGTTGAATTAAAGAGGTTTGCCAGGACTAAGATTGTGCTGTATACTTTATAAGGTCAGAACACTTTATACTTTATACTTTATGTTTACTTTACTTTATGTTTACACTTTATACTTTATACTTTATGTTCTTTGTACTTTATGTTCTGACTATACGTCAGAACACTTAGATTTTGATGAATAGGAAGCATACAAATTACTGTAGTAAATTAATTAATAATAAATAAAGCATTCTTTCAAACTTAACAGAATTCCTAGTAGTATAAGCTAATAGATAAAAAAATCAAGAGAATGAATCAAATCCTGGGGTTGTGAATTCTGGGTTTGGAGTGCCTCACTACATTTTACTCAAATTTCTTTGAGAGATGGAAGGTGAATCTCATAAGATTGCTAGTTGAGTCATCTATTGGTATCAGTGCATTCATCATTAATATTACATTCTGTGTTGTTTCTCTTGACTAGTGGGTTTCATTCTGCCCAAGTGTAATGTCGTGAGAACAGAGTTTACAATTAGCAGTTTTCTGATATTCAGCAAGAAGGCGATCAAGGCTTCTGAATACCAAAAGACCAGCAGTTGACTGTCACGAAACCATAATCTATTCAACACAGGATAAATTTTATAGATTATGAACATCCTAGTGATAATTTATTACTTGTTAGCCTTGAAGTCTTTTGAGAGGCAAAATAGTCTTCTCAAATTAGTCATTTGATTATGAAAAGTCAATAACTGGGCAGCATTCAACGTGACATGCCTTTAAATAATGTTAACTAGTGAAACTACTTCAGTGACACTATTTCCTGCACAAGAGTTCTATAGTTGAATAAAGGAATGATATTTGAGGTGTGTAATGGGCATTAGCCTTTTCAGATATTAATTGTTAGTAATCTTTAATTGGCTCTATGTTACACTCAACTTATTTAGCAAAATGTTACTATTAACTTCACACACTTCTATAACACTCTGTGAAACAATTTTGTTCTCTCTTTTTGAAAAAGTTTCCACATCCACTGCTTTTTTAACATCTACCTTCTGTTCATTATATTGGTAAATTTTCTAACATGTTTGATTCAGAGCTAATTTACTATTTCTGCATTCTACTCTACTCTTATTGTTTCTACTCTTCATCACCTTTCTTCCATGTTCCTTCCACCAAAATCTACTTTTGATACTACTCAAAAAAGGTCACCCACTGACTTGCAATCATTCTTTATAAACTATCAAATCAAGCATGCTTTTCTATTCATTCACTATCAATGTGAACACATGAATACAGTAATGCTTAAGTTTTATATTTATATCAGATCTTTTTCCAAGCAGAATGTCAGGGTTCCAAGTAACATCCCCAACAAAAGAAGACTCTGAGGCTTGAAGTTCCTCAAAGCTCCATTTTATTAGTGATGGCATATTGGCACATCTGGGAAAACCCAAATCTGAAAGCTTCCAGGTTTTCCCCACCCAAAAGAAAGTCCAAGTCCCTGCCCCAGCACCCACGTGTCCATCACATGGTCCAATCAAAGTACCGTCCCATCTGGAGATGCCTCCCAGTCACACTCTTCCAGCTGCAGGGCAAGATATCCTTGACTCTCTGAGAAAGGAATGTTATTATGACTATATATCTCCGCTGCTCCATACAATCCCCCTTCCCAGTTTCCTACAGTACTAAATGTGGCAGGACTGAAGGCCCAAGGCAAAAGATGGCTTCCAGGCCTGACACAGATATTCCCAAGCAGTTGGCATGTTCATTTTCCTTGGATTTCCAAGCTGTCCAATCATTTTTCTATTTTCTTCATCTCACTTCTACCAATTCATTCCTGTCAGCAAGTAGAATAATATTTCTCCTGTTTTGCATTCATTCAGAAAGTTGCACATCCCTCTCCCCAGTTCATCTCTAATACTTCCAGTTTCACTATTCATTGGAGAATATCAGTCAACTCCCACCAACTTATATATGCATACTTTCAAATGCACTCACAAGGAGAAGATAGATGTCTTTGAATTATGGATTTTGAAATGGTTACTAAGAGTAAGGCGGATGCTGTAACAAGCAACCAATCAATCTTAGATGAAATAATGACAGATTGTTCCTTATAGGTGAAGATTAGGAAATGGAAATCTTTATAGCTGAACATATGATACAATGAAGTAGGGAAAAAAAGGATCCAAGAAATTGCAGGGAAAAAATGATTGACAAAGTTTGAAGGAATTAAAAGAAAGGAAAAGCAGTAAAGATGGTTAGGATCCAAGAAATTGTAGGAATATTATTGGAGGAGCTATTGAAGAGACAGACAGAATTGGTGAATGTTTATCAATGAAACCAAGAAGAGTTAAACCTGGCTCAATAGCATCTAATTGACTATCATGATGTTATTGTTATTGAAATACTAGCACAATCTTACTGGTACAAATTTTACACATGAGCCTTACAACATAATTCTGGGCATTGTTGGTCTAGCATTCATATTTATATTAAACTTTGGTCATCTAGGTTTTAATTGCTGGTAAGAAAGTATTTTGATATTTTTGGGTTCCTTTTTGGCTTTATAATAGTCTCTTTTAAATGACATGTAGATGTTGTTTATCTGTATGTGCCAGTTGATGGTCAATTTATTTCAGTACCAAACTTCCAAGAATTGTCCTAGCATGTTTGGACTTGGCTTGGCCTAGGATACTCACAGTTTCCCAGGTGAAACTGTTATTAAGTTTGTCCATGTGTTGTGAAGTTAAGGAGTTTTCATCATATCTTCTGACTGCTAGCTGAATTTCAAGATTGTGCTCTGCTAATCTTCTACCTGTTCTTCCTATGCAGCGGCTGCACTGTATATTGCAGATGATTCCTGTTTTTTCTTCTGCAGTTGCTGGGCCTTTTGGTTTACTTAGGATGTTTTGGAGGGCTTTAGTTGATTTGTGTGCTATGGTGATGCCATGTGGTTGTAACAATTTATCGGTTGTTTCTGAGATATTTTTGATGCATTAGCATTTTGTAGCATTAGCATTTTGTAGCATTAGACTTTTCACAGCTTGTGTTGGTTGTGCTATATTGGGTTGAGTGGTCAGGCACTTTTTGATAAAGTTGCATTGATATCAGTGGTGAAATCTTCTGAGGTCTGCTACCAGTTTGCTGTGCACGTGTGCACAGTGCTCACTAAACGCATGCTTTGTACGTTCATGCACAATGCATGCCAAACACATGCTTTGCGCACATGCGCCCTGCAGGAGCTACCGTACAGTGCTGAAAAAGAAGGCTTAAGAAGCCTTTTCCAAAGTAAGTAGAACAGCGAGTGGGGGAAAACAGCTGTGCCACACAATTTAGATTTCCTGCTTTCTAGTGAATATAAATCGTGCGGCACAGCTGATAATCGGAAATACTGGTTTGTCTGAACTGGTAGCATTTTTTAACTTTTATTACTACCAGTTTGCCTGAACCGGTCCGAACTGGTAGCATTTCACCCCTGATTGATATCCGTTTTGTTGGAAGAAGTTTTATAGATGATCTGTTTTCTTTTTCTGAGGTTCAGGGTTGCTACAGTGTGTTTGTTCATTTGTGTAAAATCAAAGCATAATTTTAATATGTCTTTTATTAGGTTATTAATATGTCTTTTTCATGGCATAAAATTATGTCTCTGATTCCATATAGCAATCCCAAAGGTGCTTTTCAAAAGGCAACTGGACTTCCTTGTTTTTTTCTTTGAAAATATTCACTTCTCATCCAAGACATCCATTACCTGGATAATTGAGATTCTCCATAGACCTGAATGGTAATCTTTTTCTAGTTTGGCATTTTTTTAATTTTTGGAGATTGCAATTCCCAAAATTTCTGGTTAGCATGCCAATAAAGTTGGGTGTATATTCTTACATGGAAGTTGATTATTTGAAAGACACTGTGGTTTCCCTGTTAGATATTCACTACAAATCGTTATGTGATATCACCCACCAGACATTCTGATGAAGGTAACATTTTATGTTGATTTCCAAAACTCTAAACAAGGATTATTGTTTTAATGCAAAGTTGTCCTACTTCAGTTTTCATCTCCATAATCAGACTACAAGCTTTGGAAACAACACTAATGGATTATTATTCAGATTCTGAAATAATATATAAATATGGATTAATCAGGTCTTTACATTCTAAGATGGAAAATAATAAGCACTTCTTTGTAATCCAAGGAACAGCACTCTATGATGTTATGCTGGCCACGTGACCACGGAAATGTTTTTGGATAGCACTGTCTCAATGGTCTTGAAACAGAGATGAGCAGCACTCTATACTTGGCAATGACTAGAAGAATAAAATCTGCAAGGACTCCTTTACCTTTATCTTTATAATCCAAGCATTGCTATTTAATGATTCAAGAATCCCACATCATTACACAAATTATATTTAAAATCATATGATAAAAAGGAGCCTTTTAGATCATCAAACCCAATCCTCTTCAGGGTGGGAATCTACATTAAACTTAGTGGCAGATGTTTCTCCAGCTTATATTTGAACATATTTTAGTGAAAAGGATCCTACTTCTTTGCTTCATAGTTCAACCATCCAAATGTTGTTACTGTTAAGAAGTTTTTTATAATATTCAACAGGAGTATGTTTTTCTGTTACTTCAACCATTATTTCATTTATTTATTCATCACATTTCTATGGCCACCCTTTCACACAAAGGTGGCATAAAATACAATCAACAATGAAACCGTTCTTTTAAAAGTACTATTTAAAATAAGTATAAACAACATCATGTAAGAATGTATCACACATAATTCAACCAACTCATGGGCAACCTGTTACCAACAGATGCCCAGACCTGCTGAAAAAAAAATGTTTTGAGAGATTTCTGAAAGGTTATTGAGATTGGGGCTAATCTCACCTCAGAGGGGATATTGTTCCAGAGGGTGAATCCTATCTCCTAGGTCTTGTCAGTTGAAATCCCTTAGTGGGTAGACATGCAACATGTGCCTCTTGCCAGACCTGATAAGATGGGTAGGTATAATTGAGTGGTTCCATGTCAGATTAAAGGTCAAAAACAGCACCTTGAATTGGACTTGGCAACCAATGCACTCTCAGAACAGAGGTATAACAGCTGTCCTTCCACAGCACACAAAATTGCCTGTGCCACCAGTTGAAACTTTGGGATATACTTCAAAGGCAGACCCATGTGAAGTCCCAGGTAGAAAGTCCCAGTATTCTTTGTTTTACATTTTGGATTACTTTTTTCATGTGACATTATTTCAATCATTAGAAAAGTTCTGCTTCATATTCCCCCCTCCCCCGCTCCATTGACACAAGGGTTCTTTTAAGTCAAGTTAAAGAGTTGGTGACTACATGGATTTTGGCACCATTAAGAATGTGGTTCCAATCATTGACCAAGCGGGAGACATCACAAGGAGATAGGGTGCTAAGTCTGCCTGCCAACTGAAAATACATAATGAAAATGGATTTTGAAGGAGACATGTCTTTGATCTTTCCTACAAACAAAAATAAACATAGAGCAACTTGTTCTAATCCCAAGGGAAATGAAACATTCCTGCTTTGATCTGCACTTGCTTATTGACAGTCTGCAATGAAGGCAAATGCATTCAGTTGGTTCCATTCTAAGCAGGGTTGTTATGCTGATGTCCCTTGCAGTGATTAATATGCATTGGCACTGATACTCACAAGAAGCAACATCCAATCCAGTGAGATGCTAGGAAATTGTTGGTAGTTTTTTCGTTGAGATAGTATTTGGCTTTTCCTGACCTGGAAAAAAAAAACAGTGATAGGTTTTCTAAAACAAGTTTGGAGAAATGAAATTAAGATAAACATGATAATTCTTTTTTCAATTTACTCGATTTGGAAAGCTGATCCTTCTCCCCTTACCCCATGCAAGCCCTGGCTAAACAATCAGCTGGAACAGAGATGATGATAAAAAATGCTCCTCCCAACACGAACCTAATACACTTGTTTTTTCAGAATATTAGGCTAAGAAAATCTTTACTCGATATTCACAAGTCATCATATCAAGTCTATCACTTCACATCCAACTATCAATTTCCCTCTTTGCCTTTCCTCTTTGTCTCTTTGTTGATGCAACACTAGTGTTATTTCAGAATATTTTAAGTTGAATCAGAAATGTGTCTGAAGGCATTTGATTCTTTAGGTGAAGTTTGCTGATTTCTTGAGATCAGTGCTGTTCATATCTTGCCAATTCATGAAATGAACTGGTTTTGGATATGGATTTATATAATACAATTTTAGAATATGCATATAATTGTATAAATATGAAATAATGCAATATGGTAGGGTTATTTTTTAAAAAAAACACAACAACATCAACAACATGCAAATAAGATAAGAACAGTGAATCCATCAGACATAGATGATGGCCTTTGGAAGTATGCTTAAAATTGACTTTTTGTGTGTGTTGGGGCTTGGATTGTAAAAGAAGAAAAAGTAATTAAGTGTTTGGTATGGTAGTTGCATAACTGGCAAGCTATTTATAAATTGTGTAGGTCTAAGTGTTAACAGCTCATTTGACTAGAGCATCTTAGGAAGTTATGTTTGCATATATTCAAAATATACATAGTAAAAGAAACAGGGCTGGTCATTTTGATGAAAAGAAAATGGCTCTCATCTTCACAGGAGATGTGAAAATGTTCTAAGTGTGAAATTTAGAAGGGAATTTTGGTGACATTCTCATGAGTGGGCTATGATGTTCTTGCACTTATTTTTTTTTAAAAAATTGCAAGGTAGCCTCAGTCTACAAGGCTTCTTACAAAGCTCCAGAATCAGGACTCTCCAACATTCCTGACTTCCCACACTTCTATTAAATCTCAAGTAAAGAAGATACCATGCCCTTGTTAAAGAGGAATTTGAGAAGTTGAAAAATTCTTTTTTTCTTGGTGAAATCATTTGGTGGAGAATGTCAGAAAGTCATCTGCTTTAAAGCCCTGCTTTATTTGGCCTCGCTAAAGGAGTAATGGTTCCACTGTTAACTTATTTGCTTGTAAAAATTAATTCACATCTATCCTGCAGGTGATCAAAACAACTGCTATGGGAATATCCATTGTTTCCCAACAACAAAAATCCTATGAGGTGAACTTTCTTAGTGAGATGGACTTCAGCCTGAGTCGTTTCATTCTTGTCTAACTGATGGTGACTTTTTAAACTGGAAGCCTTGTGCAATGTGCAGTTGCACACAAAAGTTCCCCCACTCTAAGAGTTTGGAAAAGTTACTATTTCTTTTTCATGTTTGCTTAAGTTGAAGTAAAACTTTCTTAGGTTGCAGAAATGTACTGCGATTATTACGTACTGCTAATATTCTACAATAACAATGGGGAAAAAATTCTTCCTGGTTCATTTCAGTACTGTAGGAAGATTCTGGAAGCCACATGTCAATCCTAGACTAGAGCATGAGTCTCTATGCCAACTATCCTTTGTTAAATAATAGTCAGAAGAATAATTTCAGCAAGGGCTTATCTCTTTGCTGGTAAATGGTTCAGTCTTCTGTTCTCTTTATGCTAAGTAACTTATGCATTACCTTCATATTTCAGTATTTAAAGACCTGACTCGGAAGATTATCACAGGGGAAGTTAGACTTTTGGGAAGCTATGGTGGGGATGGAGATAAGTAGCTTTCTTGCTCCAGGGAACTGAATGTTTATTTCTAAAGATACAGAAGCAACAAAAAAAGAGAACGTTAAAATGAACATCCCAGGACTACAGTGTGGAAACAAACAACAAATGTGGAGAATGACAATACACTGTAAATTGGGGAACAACAGATGCTTAATTGGCTTAATATAGTTTTACACCACAATCATTCATAACAACCCAACAGAGAGAGAAGCTCTATGCTCAGAAGTGCTCCTTGTTAAATTAATGTTGCAGAGTTACTGTGTTTCTAAACAATAGGAAGGGAGTTCTCCTTGCTCACTGGAGCTTGTCTCAATCAGTCCAAATGAGATTTGCACCAGCAGTCAAACCTGCTGCCACTTGGTTCAAACTGACGAGAAGAGCTGCTTCCCTTTACCAGATGTAAAGGAACATGTGAATTACTTTAGGGAAAGAACGGAAGAGATGCTGCCTAGGAAACAATTTGACAAGTGAGGCAGGAGCTCCCAGTGAATTAATGGTAGATAAAGAAACATAGGAAGGACTTGCCCTAATTGATCAGGCAGTTAGAAGTAGTGGGACGTTTGTACCTTCAAACTTGCAAGATTCAGTTAACAAAGCCTTATATAAACTGGAATTAACTCATTTGGTTGATTTCCTGTCTTGTTTACTGGGGAGGGCTAAAATGGAAATGATTTCATGCAAAGCAATATGAACCATCATTGCCAGGAGTGAATAATCCTTGGCCAAGATAGACCCTGTACACATAGTATTATTTCAATAGTGAAATAATCCAGTATTCGTTAAACCTGCTATTGCAAACTTGCTGAACTTGCTGAATTAGCATGGGAAATGTTGGGGGGGAAAATCCAGTATGAACTTAATAAAATTGGTATGGTATTTGGTACAGACAAAAACAAGGCAGCAAGTGTCTTACAGCAAGCTTTATAGAATAGAATAGAATAGAATAGAATAGAATAGAATAGAATAGAATAGAATAGAATAGAATAGAATAGAATAGAATTTTATTGGCCAAGTGTGATTGGACACACAAGGAATTTGTCTTGGTGCATATGCTCTCAGTGTACATAAAAGAAAAGATACGTTCATCAAGGTACAACATTTACAACACAATTGATGGTCAATATATCAATATAAATCATAAGGATTGCCAGCAACAAGTTATAGTCATACAGTCATAAGTGGAAAGAGATTGGTGATGGGAACTATGAAACGATTAATAGTAGTGCAGATTCAGTAAATAGTCTGACAGTGTTGAGGGAATTATTTGTTTAGCAGAGTGATGGCCTTCGGGAAAAAACTGTTCTTGTGTCTAGTTGTTCTGGTGTGCAGTGCTCTATAGTGTCGTTTTGAGGGTAGGGGTTGAAACAGTTTATGTCCAGGATGCGAGTGATCTGCAAATATTTTCACGGCCCTTTTCTTGATTCGTGCAGTATACAGGTCCTCAATGGAAGGCAGGTTGGTAGCAATTGTTTTTTCTGCAGTTCTAATTATCCTCTGAAGTCTGTGTTTTTCTTGTTGGGTTGCAGAACCGAACCAGACAGTTATAGAGGTGCAAATGACAGACTCAATAATTCCTCTGTAGAATTGGATCAGCAGTTTGAGCTTACTGAGTTTCTGAGTTATATCACAGAATAAAAGGCTCTAGAGACAAGATATACATGAGGTGTCCATGTCCATACCAAAGACAGGAGATAGCAGAAATGGCATCACAAAGCCAAGCCCTGTTCCCTGTGTATATGCATGTACATTTCACTTGTCATTTTGCAAATTTGATTCCCCCCACCGTGGGTGCCACTGCTTGCACATCCTGGTTAAGTCCACATCTTCATGTAAACCTTATCTTTAGTGGTTTGAGGTAAGGAAGAAATGTCCTTGCTTCCAGCTAGGTTTCCTCTTGCCATCTTATTATTCTGAAGTCCTAAGGATTCATGAGAACCCAGGAATGAGACTTCAAAATTACGGCTGCATCCCTAGATGTGACTCTTTCCAGTCTCTGGTGAAAAATGTTAACTCCTCTGGTCTAGATAGATTTCCAGAGGTGTCTTGGCTTCCTCTTCTAAGTTATTGTTACTTAACTTCACTGTGGTAATACTAAGAGAAGAACAGCTGGATTGAGGCAAGCAAGCAAGCTGGCAGGCAGAGAGGCAGGCAGGCAGACAGACGCACAGATGATAGCTGTGTGAGAACATTTTTATGTTTTACTTGCAATTAAACGGACTGTCTGAGTTCTTTGCTTGAATCTCTTATATTTTAGGTCTTCTCTGTTTATTTTCCTATTCACTCTTAGAATATGTATTAGCTGTCTAATCCAGCTAGGCACAACATTTGAAATCAGCATAATATTGCAGCACAATAACACCAAGATGTTTGATTCTCTCCTGTTCATATAGGAGAAATTCTAATTATAACTGTTCTTGTTTGAAGAAGAAAAAAGGCAACCATTTGGAATCTTGTTCACTTTTCAAACCTTTGGAATGTGAATTCAAATAAATCGGTATTGATCTCTGCCATATTCTGTTTACCTTAATGGGTCCACCATGTCTGATGTATTCTGTTAAGCTTCTGTTTTTCCATCAGCTGTTACCTGATACATGCTATGTGCTTCTTGAATTAACTGAAGAATTTGCTTCTGAACATTTTAACATTTATTTAAAACAATAAGATTTGGAAGCTGTTTTAATATCATTAAATTAATACTTATTAAGGATTGATTTATATTTTGAGAATATGTTGCCATGATTTTGCACCTTGAGTTGTTGATTGTAAAAAAATATGATAGGCAAGATTTTGGCAACAGGAACCCATATCCTTCTTTAGCATTTGGGGAGCAACCAAGAACTCTCTATTAAATGTTATTATCTTGTGGGATCAAGGAAGTGTATTTTCTCTGTTGCGGTCCCCATTCCCTTGAGTAGAATATACCCCTCCACCAGAATTAAGGTCTATACTCCTCTCTTAGGGTTCCAGAAGGCTCAGAATATCAGACTTCAGTCCCAAGCCTGATGTATTATTGTTTGTGTAAAGGTAAAGGTTCCCCTCGCACATATGTGCTAGTTATTCCCGACTCTAGGGGGCGGTGCTCATCTCCGTTTCAAAGCCAAAGAGCCAGCACTTTCCGAATATATCTCTGTGGTCATGTGGCCGGCATGACTCAACACCAAAGGCACATGGAACGCTGTTATCTTCCCACCAAAGGTGGTCCCTATTGTTCTACTTGCATTTTTTATGTGCTTTCAAACTGCTAGGTTGGCAGAAGCTGGGACAAGTAACGGGAGCTCACCCCGTTATGCGGCACTAGGGATTCAAACCGCTGAACTGCCAACCTTTCGATCAACAAGCTCAGCGTTTTACCCACTAAGCCACTGCATCCCTATTGTTTGTCTAGGGGCCCTGTTTATTTGATTTTTGTTCTCTATAAGATTATTTTAGCTGGATTGTCCATTTGGTGTGACTTTTATTGTCTTGAATACTGTCTTGAATACTGCCCAGAGTCTATTGGAGCTAGATAACTAATACATTCAAATAAATAAATAAAAATACAGTAGAAATCAATGTTCTTTAGCCTAACCCCTTTGGATAGGCTGCAAATTCCTCACCGAATCCATGTTGAAATTCATTTTACACTGCTATATGGAGCAAGCTATCTATCTAAAGCAGATTATCATTTATGGCCCTTATTGAGACATTCTGGAAAGAAATAAACTGAATCCAGAGCCTAAGGACCAACTAGCTTTACTTAATACTCATCAGACAGGAGGTCCTGGAGGTGTTTGTGTACTTAGTGTGACAGCTTGAAAGGATTAGTCCTTCATGCATCAGGCACATTATACATATTATATGTGGAAGCCTCCACACAATGCAATATTCTCTTTTAGCACAGTTTCATGCAGATACAAAACATCTTCTCTGTAAATGTTCTTGATGAATGCAGGAAAAAGAGCCTTCTAGCAACACTGACATCAGAGACAAGATGTCAGAGACAGAGCTAATGGGCTGCCAAATAGCATGTGTTGAGTTTAGCTGTTTGCAGAATGCTTGAGTAAGTCAAAGCTGTCACTGTAGGGTTTTTCTATATCCCTTAAAAAACATTTCCGTCAGGTGTTAGTAGTGACATTTCAACTGTTTTTTTCTTCATCACTGTATGATAAGTGGAAGAACATGCCTACTAGCCTACTCTCACCATGATAAAAATGCCCTAATAATATAACTGTTTGTAGCAATTCTTAATTAGAATCTATATAAACAGAAGAATATATCAACATCCTATTTCAAACCTAAATTCCCATAATACTGATGGTGAAGGGTGATGAATAAGTATTGTTATATTTAACCCCAATATTTAACAGTTGGTAAAGAAAAACATTTAACAACCTGACTATTTTTACTTTACAGCAACAAAAACATTTGCTGTTTAAGATAATCTGTTCCGGGGTGAAATCCAGCAGGTTCTGACAGGTTCTGGAGAACCAGTAGCGGAAATTTTGAGCAATACGGAGAACTGGCAAATACCACCTTTGGAATGGAGATTTGGTAGTATCCTTCACCTGGAGTGGGGTGGGAATGGAGATTTTGCAGTATCCTTCTCCTGCCATGCCCACCAAGCCACACCACGCCCACCAAGCCACGTCCACAGAACCGATAGAAAAAGAAATTGGATTTCACCACTGATCTATATTGTACTTTTTGTGAGGACACATAGAACTTCAAATGATCTAAGTGAAAGATAACATTATACGGGTTTTTTTTTCAATATAGCATAGATCTCATGTTCATGTTGCTGCATAAAACATGCAACTTCTTCTGCCTGTGATAGCTGAGTCCTCAAAGGATTAAAAACAGGCTTTGTATAAGTACTATATGCTGTCTCGATTGTTATGAAGAATCTTTTTCATTGGAGCAGGCTGAATTTCCAAAACTTTCGGATAACGGTCAGTCCTGGGGACATAAAACACACAGTTTTTGTCCCAAGAAAGGAGCTATCAGGAGCAACATTAGGCAGAGATAAATTTCTTTGTAAGTAAGTAACTAAGTAAATAACTGAAGCAACTTTATATGGTCAGTTCTAGAAGTACTGAAAAAGAGAAGAATCCGCACTAGTCATAAAGTACTTAACTTTTAGCATGTTTTTTTTTAAAATTGAAGAGACCATTTACCTCTTTATGACTTTTTAAAAAGTTCATGCAAATTACTATAAATATTGCATGCAATGAATTCTCTAGAAATAAACAAAGTATTTGAACTGTTATATACAATGCTGTAATAACTGGATTTCTTTTCCATACTACTAATAATCAAATGATGCCAGTAGCAACAAGGCAATTTTAGTTAAGTCTGCGTATTGGAAGTTTAGCCTTTGTTGTCGTTGTTGTTGTTGTTGTTGATGATGATGATGATGTTTACTTTAGCTCAGTTTTTTGTTTCATAATCTGTTGAGTTTATATTCTCTACAACAGCAATATTCGGTCTATGGACCGGGGATTGGGGACCCACTTCTCTACAACATTGTCCACCCAAGTTTCTTCAGATTTCTAACTTCCTTTTATTGGCTTCATTTATATACTATATTAACTTCCTTTCATAACTTCTTAGTCTGGCAGAAGAGTACTAGCACCGTTCCAGATTTCTAATTATAATAATATCTTGTCCTTTCCCATTTAAGTTTCATCACTTCAAGTTTATGATTCAAGATCTGCAAGCAAGCTAATTTAATTCCAGCCACTTCTAGATTTAATAATAATAATACTAAAAAGATTAATTCTTAGGCTAAAATGGTGCATATTTTGACAGGTTGAGAGGAAAATAACAGGGATGATGGAATCTTTAGAAAACATCAACCCTGCTAAGTTCAATTAGATGTCTTAAATATGTATTGTATATTATATTATAATATATATTCTTCACTGCAGCACAAAATGCAGCACAGCAGTCTTTGATTGTCCAGCAATAAACCTATATTATGCTGAACTGATGCAGAAAATATCCTGTCCCAATATAGTAATAATAACAATTACAGAGTAACAATAACATTTATTGATAAACTGAGTTTTTAATGGGAAGGGGAGTGGAAGGGAGAAGAGAGGAGAGGAGAGAAGAGAAGGGAAGGGAAGAGAGGGGAAGGGAGGGGAGAGGAGAGGAGAGAAGAGAAGAGAAGGGAAGAGAGGGGAGGGGAGGGGAGGGGAGGGGAGAGGAGACAAGAGAAGAGGAGAAGAGAAGAGAAGAGAAGAGAAGAGAAGAGAAGAGAAGAGAAGAGAAGAGAAGAGAAGAGAAGAGAAGAGAAGAGAAGAGAAGAGAAGAGATCTTGGAGGTCTTCTAGTCCAGGCCCCTGCTCAAGTAGGAGATTTGATACCATTTCAGACAAATGGTCTAATCTCTTCTTAAAAACCTCCAGTGATAGAACACCCACAAAAGATGGAGTGTTCAAAGAAGTCCCATACATACATACATAATTTTCCTTTATCTCAACAACTTCCTGTGCATGGAATGCAGATATTGGCATGTGTCCTTAATTTTCTAAGGAAAGGGCAATCTGATTTAGGGGAATATTCAAATGTTCAAAGCTTTCAATACATTTGACCATAGTATAGCAGTTTGGATTAGCAATGTTTCTGAATGTAGATCACTTCTCAGAGATTGATGGCTCTTTCAGGATGACTAGTTTGAACAATAATGGACAGCTGTTACTACTTCTGTGTGCATAGGATCCATATGCCCTCATTCAAAACTGATGTTTTGCTGTGGGGATGTTGTATTATCCCAGCACTCAAATGGCAACATTTAGTTGCTAGGAAATGGAGCACTTTCTCCTATTTAGTGTGCCTGTTGGTATTGCATGTGGTCTGTGGTTGCCAATTTCTGATAAGCATGTATTGAATAATGGCTGTGATATCTGTGGGAAGCCCCACCCCCCGAAGAATGAAATATTTTGAGGAATATTAAAAATGGCAGATTATTATATTTTCCCAAAGGGAGAAATGGAGAAACATGAGTTTATTTAGAGGCAGAAACCAACCTCCACTTTCCTTAATAGACCCAGCAGATAATGAGGCCAGCTTTTAGAAATGCAAATTTGGTAATCCATTCAAGACAGGATATTTTGAAACAAAGTCAGAATGGTAGGATTAGAAGCAGCCATCACTCAAGATCCAACACAGGACAAAGTCATTAAGCCACATTAAGAATTATTGCATCACCCTCAGAGCAGTCCAAACTTCAATCAAACTTAGCTCAGACAAACACCTAGGATTTGTAATATAGAGCCAGCTATGATTCCTACCTACCTCCTACATGGCTCCATGGGAGTCTGACAACAGCGAATAGAATACATGTTCTTGCACAGGAACAAGAAGCTCAAGTGCAAAGCTTAAAGAAGGTATAAGACCGCCTCACTCTCAACTCTATTTGGTCAGCTGCACCAGAACCATGGGCTTGTTGGTTCTGTTCATCATTAAACCTTCTTTCCAATCAGCCTCCATATTTCCAGTGTCTTTCTCCTGACTTGAAACTGAACCAGATGGATATTTCTTCCCACACATCAATGCACAGTAAGGTTGTTTCTTTTTAATGTCAGATAGAAAAGTTTGTCATTGGAAGTATAGACAACATAAAATGTGAAAATATTAGCCATAAAACTTTACAGTTTTTGTTCTTTTAAAGATTGTTCAATCCATTCAATTAAGAATCACAAACATAATAAAAAACAAAATTTTCAAAGAGCAGCTATTTTCTACATTCTCTTAATTATATAGGATTAGAATATTGTCCCTACAGGATCAGCAGCTTGAGTTTAAGGATAAATTTGCCTATAATAATTATAGGTTGTGAAATAATCATACAGTTATTATATAAGGAGATAAATAATTAATTATTATTCCATAGTTAATTCTATTGACATTTGAACCAAAAGGTACGGTTAGAGCACAATACATTAAGTATGTGTAGGTGTTTTTCATCACAGAATATGCCACTTTTCCCCCAGAATGCTTTGATCTAGCTGTTCTGGGAACAAATGCATTTCCCAGAAAAGGATGCACTGTTCCCAGAAGAGCTGGACTGGCATGTTCTAAGAAATAAAAATGAAACCTTCTAATATTCCATGACTAGAATGCTGAGATTTTCATAAGGTGTACCCAAAGTCAGATCCCATAGGCCTATCACAATATGTTTTATTTCAATCTGTTTGTTTCAAAGAAAATGTTACTGTACTTAGGAATGTTCAAAGATTAGGAAATCAAATGAGTCAGAAAATGTCAACCAATTTAACTAATTCATGTAATTTGTCAGATTATTCATGAACTGGCAGAGACATGGTAACAAGGTCAGCCAATGAATAGGCATAGCAACTAAATCAGCCAATTGGGATCTGGGACAGAATGGAGCCAGGGTGTGTCTTAGTCTGCAGCTTCTGATCTGTGCAGAGAATTGAAACTGAAACTAAGCAGTCTGTGCATGCTTGTCTGTTCTGCTGAAATGAAACTAACTGTTCTCTCCTGCCTTGTGTTCTGCCTGTAACTTCTACCACATTGAAGATTCAACTATTGGTATTGTAAATACTTCATCTGCTATTATGTATATAAAGAAATTAATGAAATCAGCTGAATCAGTTATCTGTGTGTGCTTCTGGATTTGATTTTTGCAAGAAACTCTGATATAATTTATGTAATAAATGAGACTGATTTTTGTCTGTGGGGCCTGACTTTCAGTGCACCTTGTTAATTAAACATGGCTACTAAGATTCTAAGAATTAGCATGAAACACTGCATCCAGAACATTTGAGTAAAAATAAATGTTGGGATTGGATCTGAAACCCATTCCTTTCTCTAAGAAGCTGCAGGATCATGTCTGTTAAGAATAAACTAGAGTTAGTATGCCCCTGTGCATCCATTCAATGGGCCCTATTTCCTCTCCAGTCTTGGATTGTGAATTGGTTTTCATGAAACTTTTTGTGCTCTTTCCAATCCCCAGAACAGCTATTTTTGTCCTTTGATAGGATGAGATGTCCTCATCTTAGCTCTAAGTGGTTGATTTTGCATGTTAAGAATTAAGGGCAGAACATGAATAGTCATTGCTGAACTTACTACTCTTATCATTCTACTGTCAGGAAAAGACACTTGTATGGGTTTCTTCTTAGGTGGCAAAACAACCTTGAATACTGAACTGGAAGACCTAGGGGAAATATGATTGCCTTGGGCAACAAAATGTCAAGTATTTTGACAGCATAGTCCTTTTGCCAGGACCACAGCTGTCACTTTAGTTGTAAGGTTGAAATGAAACCACTCTTAGACAATCCTAAATCCTATGTTCATGCAACTGATTCTTCAACTTTCAGGTATCATTAAGTACCTGCATACCCATTTAGGAGCCAAGGTGAATTTTTACTTGAATACTCAAGGTTTTTCCAGATATTCTTGATAAAAATGGAGACATTCTTTTTAAAAAAATCAGGATATTTCAGGTATGATGTTCCTATCAGTTAGAGTACAAATCTTAAGTAGTGTTACCTAAGACTGGATTCAAAGGGAAATGACTTGGACCATTTATTTATTATTGCTCATCATTTAGTGATCTTTATTGGGGAAGTATAGTGTAGAAAATATAGTGTAGGCAGAAGCAGATGATCGTCAGTTTTTTACTGCTCTATATAAATCTGTAACCATCCATCCATCATTCTTGCATCACTGGATATTTGGATAACCAGCCACAATCAAACGTGAGGCAGATGGAACTTGTGAACTTGCTGTCTCTAGAGTTACTAGAGTTCTCTCTCTCTTTTTTTTTAATCTAGAAAACCAGAATTGTTTCTGGATTGGCACTGTCTAGATTCCTTAATGTTTGGCTGTGAAAGTTGGACCATAAGAAAGGCTGAGCACCAAAAAATTGAGGCCTTTGAACTATGGTGCTGGAGAAGACTCCTGTAAGTTCCTTGGACTGCAAGGTGAGTCTTAGAGGAGATCAACCCTGACTGCTCTTTAGAAGGCCAGATCCTGAAGATGAAACTCAAATAGTTTGGCCACCTAATGAGAAGGAAGGACTCACTAGAGAAGAGCCTAATGCTGGGAAAGATTGAGGGCAAAAGAAGAAGAGGATGATAGAGAATGAGGTGGCTGGATGGAGTCACTGAAGCAATAGGCATGAGCTTAAATGGACTCCAGAGGATGGTAAAAAACAGGAAGACCCGGAGGAACATTGTCCATTGGGTTGCGATGAGTCAAACATGACTTCACAACTAACAACAACAACAAAAGATTTTTTGGCAAGAGCATTATACTACTTCTCCTTTGATAGTTCCCTTGCTTGACCATGAGCTGGATATACAATCTTCTGAAATTTCACATTTTTTCTCATTTAATTGATCAATCTAATTGACTATTCAGATGCAGAATCACTTCAGTAGATTCTGACCAATAATTTTTGCCTGGGGGCTCCTGCCTACTTCTTAAGGCATTTTATCAGGAGAATTTCTTTATAAAATGTTTTTGTAAATATTTCTTAGCTTGGTAATATAAGATGAAAAATCACCCGGTATTTCTACTTTTCACTTATATTAATTACAGACAATTATGAATGTGGGGCCAATGACATCCTCTAATGACACACTATAATTGTACGTCTGATCCAGATTTAATTTGTTAGGCAGTTAAGTAATGGTTCACTTGAAAGATTTGCTTCATACTGAAGCTATTGTTATGGGATTTTTCTTTTTTAATATCAGGTGGGGTTTTTTGGGAGGGGGATTTCCTTGATTCCAAAAAAATCTTATGATCACCATTCAACATATACATCCATTGTGTGTGAGAGAAGCCCCTTAAGCTTAAGATGTGGTATAAAAAAACAGTGAAAAAATAAGTGAAGAAGAATGGAAGGTTAAGAAGACCAGAAGGAGAAAGCACAAAACACCAAAAGAGAGCTGAAGACACTAGAACTTAGGGGAGAAAAATTTCAGAACCTCTGAATTTGAATATGTGGGGCCAGCAACTGTGGTAGATCGGAGGAAATCTAATTGCAACAGCTGAGTAGCAGCTGTACAAAATCTCTGCCAAAATGACATATACAGAGCACCAAAAGCCACAAAAAGTCATTCCAGAAATGTTGTTACACAATGGCTGATAGCAGCAGGGCAGGAAGGTCCAGGAAGCTGATAATTCTGGAATTTGATAGAAGCTAATTCTGCCTAGTAGCCAGTAGTTAACCAGGAGGACTAAGTACTGACAGCAACTGCAGTCTTTAAGGAGAAGTAAAAGGAGGATAGAAATATTATCCCTCTACCCAAAATCAGTCATCTGAGACCACAGTAGTGACTTTGGGACAGGGAGGGTCAGGAAAGAATAAAAGAAGTCCAAGAGCTTCAGTAAACTTTTTTTTAAAAGTGTGGGGGGGAATGAAGTTAAAAAGAATACATGAAAAGAATTCTGGACTCTAGAACCATGAAATCATGAATTCTAAATAAATTAGAATAGAATAATTCTAATTTGGAACAGGAAATGGAGAGCAAATATAAGAATCGCTTCTAGGAATAAGCTTCTGGGAGTAAGAAATGAAAACAAAATCTTTATTTTTGTGATATGTTTTTATAATATAATCATTGAAAGGAACTGTTTGGCTTTCTGACCAATCCTGTTCTGTCTCCTTCCCCACTTCGGAGCAACGAGCTGGCCTTCAGCCAGTGGATTCACGGCTCTTATCAGTCCTGGCAGAGAAATCGCAGCTACCTGCCAAAGTTCAAACAAATGACTTTCAGCTCTCTTTGAAACGGTTCAGCTAATTTTTGTTTCCCGTGGAATGAGAGCAGTCCCAAAGCTCCTTATATATCCTGTGAGGTGGGGCTCCTGCCCCAACCTTCCCTTTGATGACGCCACCTCTCTAATCTTCTGAAGCGCAGGTCAATCCAAGCTTGATTATTATTATTATCAGCTGGGTCTGAAGATGTAGCCTGAGGAAGGGAGGAATCAGGGGATGACGGCCTCATTATGTCCTCCAACTGGTCTGGTTCTGGCTCCTGGAGCCGGGCCAAAGGAATCGGTGCTCCCGAGGTAAGCCTTACCAGCCCTTCCCCCTCACTTTCAGAGTCACTTTCAGGCATGGGGCCAGGTTCGGGGGCTGGAGTCACAACAAATCCCAAATCAGACCTGCAGCTATCACAAATGTCTGGCAGTAACAAAAGGAGCTTTAAAAAAAGTCCACCCACCAGGAAATGATCAGAAATGATATTTAAGAGTCTATTCATTTTTTCTGTAGCAGATGCAAAACAGTAGCTGATCTGAAGACATAAGAATATCATTTTGTGCAGTATGAACTCCCTGTATCATGGTGCTTTTGAGAAGCCATCACAATTGACAAAGAAGTTAGAAATGAAATTCACAGCCGGCTGACAGACTCCTAATTAAGTAATTTAAATCATTGTTTGTAATCACACACACAAAAGAAGAGTAATCAAAATATTTGATCAAAATCAAGTGTTTCATTTGGTACATCATAATTTAATTCCCAAACAAGTTAGTCACTAGTTATGGTTACTAGTTAATTCTATAATGATTAAAATTAGAAGGTTGCATGTACTATAAATAAAGCTGTTAAATTAGCTAGGCAACAAAATATCATGGGATTTGTGTTTTATACAATATTGCTGTATTTGCATAGACACAAATTTAACTGAAGAATTTCATTCTAGTACACATGAAAAGTCACTTATCTAAAAATAAACAATTTTAATAACTCTTTTTTTATTTCCTTCCTGCATATCCATTAGAACAAAGACCCCTTTATTAAAAACGTAGCTATCTAGAGCATGATGAAAACCTGCAAACCCCAATATTTTTCTCTATGCCGAAGATGCATTGAAAGGCAATTGCCAGAAATTAGCAACAGGAAGGCATTCTGACACTCTAAGAAAGAAGCATAAGGTCTAAACATATGTTAAGGTAAAGGGTGTCTTAAATTATGCTCAACTCCTGATGAATTGATGGACATGCTCCGACAGTTCTCTTGGCAATTGCGTTAATGTGGTTTGCCAGTATCTTCTTCCACTATGTTTCTCAGCTTCCCAAACAGGTCCACCGCCTGTAATTTCCTAGTAGTTCCTATTTTCCTTTTAAGCAAATTTTACAATGCTTAGCTTTTTCAAACTTGGTGGGCTAAGTACTTCACTTGCCACCAGTTCTGCTGAATAAAAATGAGTAACCACCCTTCCTCAAGATAATGCATACAAAACAAATATGCAGAAAAATAGCATCATCACAGCAAGCATCTACAGAGGAACCTTTAACCACTAGTCCAAAATGTAGAGACAAAGCCAGGTTTTAATGGCTTGTTTAAATAGGATCAGGATGTGGGCCCACACAAGTTTCTTGGGAACACTTTTTTGAGGGCAAAATCTGTGACAGAGAAGGTCCAGGTCCTATGCAATTTATGGGATCTGGAGCATACTGACATTCTATCTGTAGGATGGATAGAAACCATGGAAATCAGATGTTCCCTCAAATAACTGGGCCCTGAAAAGTTTTATATATAAATTGCTGGCACCAGTAAATAACTGGTAATAGTTATTAAACTATAGATAACTGGCACCAGTAAAAGTTAGAAAGCAGCAATGCTACACAGGCATACCATGACATGTTAATAATTCTCCCATGCCACTATGTTCAGGACTAGTTACAGCTTCTCGTCTCTAAGGGCAACCCCATGTAGAACTCATTGCAACAGTCCAAAGAAAAAGGCTGCCAGTTTCTAGTGTCTAAGCATTTCTTAGTTAAGGAATGGGTACAATTAGTGCACCAGATGAATTTGTGCCAAGGCCTTCTTGGCCATTCCTGCCACCTGCTACTCAAGCAGGACCTATGTATGAGTCAAGAATACTCTCACATTGTGTACCATTCCTGAAGAAGGACAAGCAAGTTTGGACTAAAAGTCTCAGTCCCAGTCTGCATAGTCTAATCTGTTATCAAGATCTTGTGTTGTAAATGTTGTACCTTGATGAACGTATCTTTTCTTTTATGTACACTGAGAGCATATGCACCAAGACAAATTCCTTGTGTGTCCAATCACACTTGGCCAATAAAATTCTATTCTATTCTATTAAAGAAATGGAAGTTTCAGCTTTGGTTTAGTCCTAACACTACTAATACTGTAAAAAAAAACACAACTATATTGATCAGTATGTTCTTACTTGCAGATATGACAGATTAGACTGTAAACTAATTAGAAACTGCAATCTTCTGTACCCGAATGAATACTGTAATTTTTATGTGCCTCTTTTGTTCATATATATGCAAATTGAACCTTCTTTCTTCTGTACACTAGCAAGTCCATGGTCCATGTTCATGCTGCTCAAAGCAATATTTTAAAAATGATTATTCAGCCAATTCACCATTAATTAATTCAGTATATTCAGGTCAGGCTCAACTTCTGTTGGCTATGTAGGCAAATGTTCACCACATCAACTTGTCTCCAACAATATTCTTCCAAGGGCATTGCTATAATTTATTTTATACTGTCCATCCACTTTATCCATTAGCATCATCATCTTTTGCTTCTTTCAACTTTGCCAAGTAGAGTCATTTTCTCTAGTTTATCATCTGCTTATAGCACATGACTAAAGTCTGTCAGTAACTGCTCCTTAATTATCATCTCAAGGGATCCATCAGCTTTTATTTGCTCCAGGATTGATTGTTGCTTCTTGCAATTCATGCTACTCTTGGTAACTATCTTCAGGTCCATAGTTCAAAGGCATGTAAGTTATTTTTCCCTCTCTTTCTTAATGACAGACCCCCTCATCTACTGATTATTACTAGAAGTACCATTGCTTAAATATTTTGATCTTTCTTGTCATAAAAGGATCCTAATCCTTCACGATGTTGTCCAAATTTGTCAATGCCTTCTTGCTAAAGATTAATTTCCTCTATAGTATTCTAGTACACTGACTATCTTTATCTATTCCCCTGCACAAAACACAACATTATCTACCTCTTTTACCTATTAACCAGCAACAAGTTCCCTAAGCATATTGGTTGAGGTTATTTTGATTTTTGAACATTTAACCTTAACCCTGTTTTTCAGTTTTCATTATATTATATAATGATCTCTTCCAAATCTTTCTTCTTTTTCTTTAACAAAATGTTTCCTGGGTATTTCAAATTCTTAATATATTTAACTTGATTCAGATTCCAGATTTCCAGTATTGCCATTCTTAATAATATATTAATTTAATTTATAAGTGGGTAATCAATAATACATTGAGCAAATATGAGGTAAATATTTTATTTTCTATTCTGAACAACTCTGTTTTTCAAAATTCAGTTCTTACTACATCCCCTGTCTTGTAAAGTTTCCATAGAAGAAAAATGAACTCCTCTGGCATTCTATAATACAGTCATCATGGACAAAACACAATGTACCTGACTAACAAACAACCACATTAGAACTTAGTCTAGGTTATATACTAGTCTAATGAATATAGCTGTACAAAAAACAGACAACTAAATTAAGAAAATTTTCATCATACTAATAGAAAAAGGACAAATCACAATGCAAGAATAAATGGGCCTGTGTTTTTTAATTTCTATGTCAAAAATTACACAAAACACCATCTTATGACTGTAAAGGTATGTGAAAATGATTTTGGGAAACAGGAGACAGACTAGACAACCAGTATGTAAAAGTTATTTCAACCTTTCAGAAGGGATGCTTCCTAGAGAATTTTTAGAATAATGGCACTCCAACCAAGCACCAATAAACAAATACATAATCTTAAAGTCTGTCTCAGTCACCAAGACCGGATGGATTACACCCCAAGGTTCTGAAGGAACTGGCAGACGAGATCTCAGAACCACTGAACTATATCTTTCAAAGATCCTGGAGCACAGGGGAACTGCCAGAGGACTGGAAAAGAGCTGATGTAGTTCCCATCTTCAAAAAAGGGGAAAAAAACAGATCCAGGAAACTACAGACCTATCAGCCTGACCTCAATACCAGGGAAGATTTTGGAAAAGATAATTAAGCAACGAATCATTGAACACCTAGAAGCAAACAAAGTAATAACTAAAAGCCAACATGGGTTTGTCAAAAACAGATAATACCAGACTAATCTCATTACATTCTTTGACAAAATTAGTGGAGCCAGCAGTGTGCAGCAGCTTCCAAAAAAGCCAACACAGTTCTGGGCTGCATAAACAGAGGAATAGAATCAAGATCACGTGAAGTGTTAATACCACTTTATAATGCCTTGGTAAGGCCACACTTGGAATATTGCATTCAGTTTTGGTCGCCACGATGTAAAAAAGATGTTGAGACTCTAGAAAGAGTGCAGAGAAGAGCAACAAAGATAATTAGGGGACTGGAGGCTAAAATATATGAAGAATGGTTGCAAGAACTCGATATGCCTAGTGTAATGAAAAGAAGGACTAGGGGAGACATGATAGCAGTGTTCCAATATCTCAGGGGTTGCCACAAAGAAGAGGGAGTCAAATTATTCTCCAAAGGACCGAGGGTAGAACAAGAAGCAATGGGTGGAAACTAATCAAGGAGAGAAGCAACTTAGAACTAAGGAGAAATTTCCTGACAGAACAATCAATAAGTGGAACAACTTGCCTCCAGAAGTTGTGAATGCTCCAACACTGGAAATTTTTAAGAATATGTTGGATAGCCATTTGTCTGAAATGATGTAGAGTTTCCTGCCTGGGTAGGGGGTTGGACTAGAAGACCTCCAAGGTCCCTTCCAACTCTGTTATTATGTATTATGTATGTATGTCTATGGATCTAACAAAAGACATAACAGCATTGGTCACACTTTTTGTTTATCTCTGATGGGAGTGGGATGGGGGTAGTGCATCCATCCTTGCTCTACTTGACCTCTTGGTGGCTTTTGATACCATCAACCATGGTATCCTTCTGGAGCAGCTTTGGGAGCTCTATGCTATCCTAGTTCACTTCCTTCCTCTGTGGCTACTCTCAGCTGGTGTTAATAGGGAGGTGGGAGATCCAGCCCTTGCTCAGTGCTTTGCAGGTTCCCATAGGGCTTGGTACTCTCTCCACTCCTATTCAACATCTGCATGAAGCCATTGGGTGAGATCGTCCCTCACCATGGACTGAGATATCATCAATATGCTGATGACACTCAGCTGTATATCTCAGCCCATGATGAACTAAGAAATGCAGTGACCTCCCTCTTGCAACGTCTGGAGGCTGTTAGGGGCTGGATGTGCAGCAACATGTTGAAACTGAATACTGGAAAGACCAAGTGGCTCTAGGCTTAGGGGTTCTTTGGCCCATGGAGAATTGCCACCTATGGTCTTGGATGGGTAGCACTGGCCCAAACAGACTCTGTGTGTGCTCTGGGGGTTCTTCTGGACTTGAAACTCCTGTTTGAAGAGGAGTTGGCAGTTGTGGCCAGGAGGGCCTTTGCATAACTGCAGGTTGTGTGCCAGTTACGCCCTTTCCTGGACCAATAATCCCTACTCATGGTCACTCATGCCCTAGTCAACTCCCATCTTGACTATTGCAGCAGGCTTGACATGAGGCTGCCCCTCAGAAACATCCAGAAGCTCCAGTTGGTGCAAAATGCAATGCTTTGGCAGACCTCAGTGTGAGCATGTATCACCTCTTCTGTGGGAGCTGCATTGGTTGCCAATTTGCTTCTGGGTACAATCAAGGTGCTGGTTGTCACCTTTAAAGTCTGGTTGTCACCTTTAAAGTCCTTCATGACTTGGGACCAGGGAACATCTCTTGCCAGTCACATCTACCTGACCCTCTAAAGTGGGGAGGCAAGGAATGTTGTGGATCCCATCCCCTAAGGAGATACATCTGGCAGGACCAGAGCCTCCTTTATGGTTCTGGAAGCAGGCTTGGGGAACCCAAAGTGAGATGGAGCCCATTAAATGGCTGCGATGAATGTATGCTGTTGCCAGGGTGGGGGTTATTTTATTTTTATTTCCTTTAATTTTTCTTTCTTTTATATTGCACTTTTATGTCCTGTAAGCCACCTTGAGTTACCACATGCAAGTAGGCAGCAATATAAATTTTATCAATCAATCAATCAATCAATATATAAACAAACAAACAAACAAATAAATAACCATTCAATTTTAGCACATCAACTCAAGAGACAATAGTATTATTCCCATCATGCAGCAGTTAAACAACACTCCGATATATGACAACCATTTCCTTGTGAACCTAATAATAATAATAAAAAAAAACCCACTAAAATTCAGCAAACAGAAGAAATGTATCCTCACAGCAAGCCACCCCCACCAGCTAACTGTCAAGACTACTGATGATATAGAAAACTACCAACACAGAGATAAGACAGGACAACATCCATCAATATGACTATCCCATCCAAGCATAGACAAATCGGGCATTTCAAAAAGTTATATCATCCCAGATGATTGATAAACCTCACTTTGCCAAAACTCCTGGAGTCATGATATTACCTAATATAGTAATGAAATTTCTGCAACCCCAAAACCAAGCTCAGAGAATATCAACCATGCACATAACAACTTTGAGCTACATATATTTACCACCTATTAGGCTTAATATATTTTGTTTCCTGGCATGATGATAATCAAAAGCTTTGCTGCCATCATTAAAGCATGAATAAATCTCTTTCTGGTGTTCAGTTGTTCACTTACTTATCCTTATATTTATTTATTTATTTATTTAATCGAATTTTTATACTGCCCTATCTCCCGAAGAACTCAGGGCGGTTTACAGCCCGATAAAAATACAAATATAATACAAAATAAAAACTAATTAAAAAACTTATTTTTTAAGAGAAGGCCCTTCCCCTGGGCGTCACCAGTTGGCACTGCATGACAGATGGCACCCAAAGGAGACCCTCCCTGTGAGACCGTACGGGTCGGTGGGAGGCAATCGGTGGCAGCAGACAGTCCCGTAAGTAACCCGGCCCTAAGCCATGGAGTGCTTTGAAGATAGTTACCAAAACCTTGAAGCGCACCTGGAAGGCCACAGGCAGCCAGTGCAGTCTGCGCAGGAGTGGTGTCACATGGGAGCCACGAGGGGCTCCCTCTATCACCCGCGCAGCCGCATTCTGGACTAACTGGAGCCTCCAGGTGCTCCTCAAGGGAAGCCCCATGGAGAGCATTGCAGTAATCCAGATGTCACGAGAGCATGAGTGACGTGCATAAGGCATCCCGGTCCAGGAAGGGGCGCAACAGGCGAACCAGGCAAACCTGGTAAAAGGCTCTCCTGGAGACGGCCGTCAAATGGTCTTCAAAAGACAGCCGTCCATCCAGGAGAACGCCCAAGTTGCGCACCCTTTCCATTGGGGCCAATAACTCGCCCCCAACAGTCAGCCACAATTGCAGCTGACTGTACCGGGGTGCCGGCATCCACAGCCTTGGGTGGGTGCCGGCATCCACTCTGTCTTGGAGGGATCACCAATATGATCTTGTATCTTTCTGCCTTTCCTAACACTTACTTTTTTAATCTAGAATTTCTCTACCTAGATATAGCTATATTTTTTTCTTATAAGACATTAAGCAAAGTTTTATTTGCCTAAGGAGTAAAAGCAATGTAGTAAGAGCAAGTTGAATATTTTCTTGATTCCCCCTTCTTTGTTACAGTTGTGTCTAGGCCCATGATCTTTTCTCATATTTGTTTCCAAAGAATGTACAGCTAAAGCTTTAATTGTCTCTTCAGTTTAAAACTATCAGCTACATAGGTTATGTTATCATATTTTTAACATACCTCAGCAAACTCCACCTTTCAAGACCCTTTGTCTTTGAGTAAACCTTTCCAATAGCAGACTAACATTACCAAGAACGTTAACACCCTGTTTTCCCCAAAATAAGACATCCCTTGATAATAAGCCCAATTGGGCTTTTGAGTGCATGGCAATAAGGCCAAGCGCTTATGTCAAAGTTCAAAATTTTTTTTGACAGGGTCTTATTTTCAGGGAAACATGGTATTATTCATAATTTATAAATGTGGTGAATTCTAATTAATCTCAAATCTAGATTCACATAACTAATCACACTAGTTGCCTTGAAGACTTGTATTGATTTGTTTGATCGAGGTTTCATCTCACATAATGTGATCCTTGGTGTTTTTTCCCTCCATTTTTTAAAAATATCATATAAGATTTTTAAATCAATTTATACATTCAGATCAAAATGTTGTTTTTTTTTACCTACGAGACAAATTAAGGACAATATGAATATAACTTTAAATACATTGGAATACTATGAAGCGCATCCAGAGAAGCAAATGGTGTTGATCTTCCTAGATGCACAGAAAGCATTTGATAATGTGAACTGGCAATTCATGCTAGCACAACTAAAAGATATGGACTTTGGGGAGAGATTTATTAATATGATTAAGGCGATATGTTATAAACAAACTGCAAAGGTGATAGTAAATGGAGATGTGACTGAGAAGGTTAGCATTAAGAAAGGATGCCCCTTGTCTCCCCTTTTATTTGTATTGACATTGGAAGTATTAAATAGAAATATTAGACAAGATACAGAGACAAAAGGCATGGAAATAAAAAAGGAAAAGTATAAACAACAGGTGTTTGCAGACAATTTAGTTTTTGTTTTGGAAAGTACCAGAAATCATTTTATATTCAATATTTGAGACTTGAATTTAGTTTGCAAAATTCAGAGAAATATGCAGTCTGAAAAACTGACATGTTAATTCTAGGCAGTGTGAATGAGACCAGTTCATTTAAGATCAAACAATTATCTTAAATGTTTGTTGTTTAAGGATGATCTTAAAATCAGCAATTGCACATCCCAGCTTCTAATGATTACCACATATCAGGTGTACCTATCAATTTGCTCATATGTATCTCTGTTAGTGTGCCTGCAGTTAGCATACAGAAAAAAATGTCAAAAAACTATTATTCTTGTAATTGCCACAACCCAGGAAATTAGGTTGTGCAACTAGAACTCTCTTCAGATGTGACCTGTAGGATTCCATTAAATGCAGAAATAGCCCCTCCTAGTTATACTGGTACCTGAAGAGGTGACCTCCTTGCTTTTCATGCAATTGTTCGTACCAATTGTTTACCCATAACAGGAATCAAGATTGTTGAAGACCAGCTCACAAAAACCAATGTTTCCTGCTGCAGCTGACTAAGCAATAAGCTGTAGCAGGAAAGTGCCTATTGTCCTATCTGTGAAAATTTCTGCCACTTTTCCCAATTTGGGTGAATGATGGCTGCCTGTCAATCATTTATCTCCTCATCCTCCTTGAATGATCAAGAATAGAAAAGTTGAAAATATCAGGCCTGGTTTAATAAATCGTCGTAATAATCAAAGTTATTCCTATACATTCATGCAAGCTTTCCAGAAATAGAAGTATGGGCTTTGGGGTATTAGTGATGTTCCATATCTCATGTGTCATCTAATTTATTAGTCAATCTTAAATTCCATCTGCTTAGTATAATTTTTTGGCATATACAAATACTGACACACACACACACACAAGTAGTTATCACAGTTCGACTTATGATTGTTTTTCACACTTATAACCATTGCAGAACCTGCATGGTCACATGATCCAAATCTGGGCAATTGACATGTCCCTGGGTCTTGTAATCACCTTTTGTAACCTTCCCAACTGGTTTCTGACAAGCAAAGTTCATGAGGGAAGGCAGATTCACTTAATGATCACATCACTTAATAAGTGCAATGATTCACCTAACAATTGTGGCAAAAAGGTCATAAAATGGGACATAACTCAACAGCTGCCTTGATTGGCAACATAAATTCTGTGGTTGTAAATTAAGGACTACCTGTAGATACATAATTCTCTTTTTTCCCCCTAAGATAAATAAATAAATAAATCTATATCCAATTTTCATGTTGGATTCTTTACAATCCAAGTGATGGTGTGAAGGGACTACCTTAGTACCTTAGGCTGTGGGAGTCTGGATAGGATCAGCTGAGATCAAGCAAGATGAAGTGGCTTTTCTCCTGGATCAGGTGATTTTTTTTTCATCTTTACTTTGGATGGAGTTGCATTATGCAAGACAGAACTGATATGCCATTTGCTGGGCCTCTGAACTCATGTCACCTGTTTGAAGAGCAGTTGGCAGCCATGGCCAGATGGGCTTTGCGCAGCTTCATATTATATACCAGCTGCACCCTTTTTCTGAATCAGGAGGCACTCTGCACAACGATTCATTCTCAGCTGATAGAGATTGATATATATCAGACCAGAAATATTCCCCTCTTTGTTGTTTGGTATCAGATATCCCCTTTCTCTGTCAAGGCCAACCTATTTATCCTCTACATGCATGCTTCGTGCATTCCAGAGCAGGCTATTAAATGGGACTGACCTTGAAAAGTATTTGAAATGTTCAATTTGATCAAGACGTCAATTTTATATATTTGCTTTGTGAGTTGCAGTAGTTCCCCCCCATGTGCTTTCAGGTGCTGTTTATTACCTGTAAAGTACTAAATGGCATCAGCCAGGTTATCTGATGGACCACCTTACTTTGTAATTATATTTTATTGGGTGTAACTGGTGCACAATATGTAATTAAAATTACATTTTAAAATATTTAAATTATTTAAAATATTTGTTAGCTACCCAGAGTCACATTAGGTGGATGTGCAGGCATATAAATTGATTTAATTAATTAATTTTTAATTTAAAAAAACCCCTAATTCATTCTAATTGGGAAGTTTCTCTTTTTAACCAAGTATAAAAAAAATGAAGTGAAATTTTAGTGCTCTTATTTGTCTTGAACCAGAAGGAATTCCAATCCCAGTTGGGAGAGTTAACGCTCACCAAGTGGTCCATACATTTTGACAAACAAACATTCCCATGAATAATAGTGATCACTGGATTTGTTTTAGAGGCAATTTGGCACTTTGGAAAATAATTTGAGATTGACTGATTTTACAGAGGCATTGAAGACAAAATATGATCCCCAAATGTCTGCTTGGTTTGTTTGTTTGTTGATTTAGGAATAAATGCTGGCAGAGCAGACACTTTGATCTTGCTTTTTTTAAAAAAAGTAGAGACCATTTAGAACTATTCTCTTAAACTCCATTTTTCAAGGTCTATGACACTTTTTTTAGGATTAAAGGTAAAGGTAAAGGTTCCCCTCGCACATACGTGCTAGTCGTTGCCAACTCTAGGGGGCGGTTCTCATCTCCGTTTCAAAGCCGAAGAGCCAGCGCTGTCCGAAGACGTCTCCGTGGTCATGTGGCCAGCATGACTCAATGGCAAAGGCGCACGGAACGCTGTTACCTTCCCACCAAAGGTGGTCCCTATTTTTTCTACTTGCATTTTTTTATGTGCTTTTAAAACTGCTTGGTTGGCAGAAGCTGGGACAAGTAATGGGAGCTCACCCCATTACACGGCAGCACTAGGGATTCGAACCGCTGAGCTGCCGACCTTTTGATCAACAAGCTCAACATCCTAGCCCCTGAGCCACCGTGTCCCTATTTTTTAGGATTAGATGACGTTAATTAGTTGTTCAGTGGGGACATGTCCTTCTGAATTTCAGATACAGAGATTTTCAGGTAGATTATTCATTGAAAAGAAAACATTCTGTTTATTATAGCAAGTAGGCCACTCAAGAGCTGTCAGTAATTTAATGTTATTCCTTTTCCACTAGACAACTAGATACAAGAATAGTTTTTCCCCATCACTCTGCTAAACAAATAATTCCCTCAACACTGTCAAACTATTCACATTAGGCTGCATTACTATTGCTATTGGTCTTCTCATCATTCCTGTCGCCCATCTCCTCCTGTGACTGCATGACTGTAACTTTGTTGTTTGCATCCTTGCGATTTATATTGATATTGATTGTTTCCTAGTATGATTTGATTGATTATTGTACCGTATGACTGTCACTGGGTGGTGTGCTTTGTGATTCTTGACAAACGTATCTTGTCTTTTTATGTACACTGAGAGCATATGCACCAAAGACAAATTCCTTGTGTGTCCAATCACACTTGGCCAATAAAGAATTCTATTCTATTCTATTCTATTCTATTCTATTCTATTCTATTCTATTCTATTCTATTCCTGCCCTACTGCCTTTCCCTCACATCTTAGGCCAGACTTTTTTTTTTTCATATAAACACAATCAGAAGCTCTGGTTGTGCTGTTCATGAATGCATCAGATAATTCATACAGCTTCTTGGTCATCTCAGTTCAGTTCCTGTTGCTTCTTAGGTCTTCCATTTTACCTAGTGAAACCACAGAATCAGCTTGAAACAGGCCAATTTGACCTAGCCAAAGTTTGACTAATCCTGTCCAATTCAATTTAAAAGGTAATTAATTCCTTTAATTTTTGAAAACTTAATTGGCTACTATAGGAGTTATAAAACAGAAGACTGGCTTCTTATTGTGAACTATTTAAATCAAGCATTAAATGCTTTAGAGTGCTTGAGAGTTGATCTCCATCTCTTAATGTTTCAAATTGCTTTTTATTGTAATTGTATATTACTTATTGTCTCATGTCATCTGTTAAATGTTGCCAGACATTACACATCATTCAGTTTTATATATTAAATATTATCCACTGTTGAATGCAAGGCCATAGGAATAAATATTAAAAAGTCAGCTTTGACACATTGTTATTCTATTAAATTATTGTAATTGTAAAATTTGCATCCAAAAAATACTTCAGTGAATGCAAACATTATGCAAACACTATGCCCTCTTTTTAAATTATAAATTGTAGGACTATGCATCACATTCGGCTTAAGATTTATTTCTCAACGTAGCCTGTTGTTGAATTCTGGTTCCCATCATTCCTACCCAATATTGAAAATGGTAAAAAGCAGTGGAAGCTGCAGCCTGCAACAGGTTGCCCATCCCATTAAGATACCGCAGAGCATTTTCTATGGTTCTGTACACTAAAATTAGATCTTAAAATTGATGATCCATACTTGTGCCTTTGTGAAGTAATTTGGTATCTGAGATGGTTGATGAATGCTATTCTCACCTATATATCTTGGCCCTACTCTCGCTACCCAGTCTTTATATCTCTCTATACATCTTACTGTTTTTGTTTTAAACCACTGAATATTTAGTCTGCAATGAGGCAGACTGAAGCAAAGACAGTATCTGGAAGCAAAGCTGCAAAACGGATCAAATTAGCCAATAAATAATGGACAGCTTCAGCCTGTGTTAAGCAGAAATGATGACATTGCTTAATTGCAAATAGAATATTAGTAATTGAACTCCAGCAACAATATTGTATTAAATATACCATATATTAATATGAATATATAGTAAATCCAGCTCCACAACACAGTGTTATTATCTACGTATTTTTCCTAGGTGTTTGTACACCTATGGATCTCTCTGAGATAAATTTTGCAAAGTTATTTCCTTAAGCTTCTGCCTTCCATCAAATGATAAGTCAAATATATTAGTGATACAACATCAGATTTAAAAGTGCACAAAAGCTTCTCCTTGCTCAGATTTAAAGCACCCAAGCCATAATGCAATCAGAAATGCTATAGATCTTTTCTTTGGCAGGTTTCTCCCCACAAAAATCTCTTTTTTGGGGGGACATGCCTCTCATGTCTTCAATTATCAAATTTGCTTTGTAGATAATATAGTTAATATTAAAGTGGTATTACTATGAAGAGGGATAATCTCAAGATATGAGAAATAAAATATCAGCTGAATAGAATTTTTGTTTCTCAAATAAAGATTATTTGTATATGAAAAGAGCCTTGGTGGCACAGTGGTTAAAATGAAATATTGCAGGCTAACTCTGCCCATAGCCTGGAGTTTGATCCTGATAGGCTCAAGGTTGACTCACCCTTCCATCCTTCCGAGGTTGGTAAAATGAGGACCCGGATTGTTGGGGACAATATGCTGACACTGTACATCACTTAGAGAGTGCTGTAAAGCACTATGAAGCAGTATATAAGTCTAAGTGATACTGCTGTTAGAGGAATTCATAAACAGATACATTGCCAAATAGACTGACAAACAACTTGAAAGTGTGCTTAAGGGGGAAAAAAACCCAATATGAAGCAAAATTGTGTGTCAGAATAATTTCAAATTCTTTAAAGGAATTCCTCGATTAAATGCTTACCTAAACAGAATAAAAGGTCTTAATACATTGTGGGTATAACATTATCTCTCCATGTGGGGGAAGGGATGAAGAGGTAATAGCTTCCCAACCTAATTTGAATTGCTGCATTTTTTACCCAGCAACGCTGAAATGGGCAAGAAAAAAACCCCTGCTCATTCCTAGATCAGACTTTGAAGTTTTTGTTATAATACTTTTTTTAACGACTGAACTAATTAGTAAACATTCAGAAAATCTCTTTTGCTACTTGAGAAAGCTGCCCCTTCATACAGCATGGAAATGCAGAATTAAACAAATACACACCAGCTAATTTAGAGGGCCTACCAAGTCTGAAATGAGGATTAGATTCTTCAGTGCACGACTAGATTGGTAGAGGCCACTGCAACTACATAGCAAAAAATGCTCTAAGAGTTGTAAACCTAATTTTGCGTAGCTTCTTTTCCAAAAACTCTACACTACTAACCAGAGCATACAAAACATTTGCTAGACCTATTCTTGAATACAGCTCACCTGTCTGGAACCCATACCACATTTCTGACATCAACACAATTGAACCTGTCCAGAAATATTTTACAAGAAGAGTTCTCCGCTCCTCTGAAAACAACAAAATACCTTATACTACCAGACTTGAAATCCTAGGTTTAGAAAACTTAGAATTCCGCCGACTCCGACAAGACCTGTGCTTAACTCATAGAATCATCTATTGCAATGTCCTTCCTGTTGAAGACTACTTCAGCTTCAATTGCAATAATACAAGAGCAAACAATAGATTTAAACTTAATGTTAACCGCTTCAATCTTGATTGCAGAAAATATGACTTCTGCAACAGAGTTATTAACACTTGGAACACACTACCTGACTCTGTGATCTCTTCTCAAAATCCCAAAAGCTTTAACCAAAAACTGTCTACTATTGACCTTACCCCATTCCTAAAAGGACTATAAGGGGCATGCATAAGAGCACAAAAGTGCCTACCATTCCTGTCCTATTGTTTCCTTTTATTATATCAAATTAATATAGTTATTGAATACTTTTGCTCATATATATGCTTATATGATATGTAGTTATTTTATGTTGATGCTTGTGTATATTGTTGTGACAAAATAAAATTAAAAAATTAAAAAAAATATTCCTCAATAACAACAAATTAAATATGTCACAAAATGCTAACAATTTCAATGTTAGCTGTCTGTAACTGTGAAAAAGCAGGCACTATTTTCATCTCATCTGCAAGAAGCCCCTACTGAGATTTCAGTAATTGCAGCCTAATGATTGACTTTTTTTTTTGCATACAAATCCATATTCGTTCTTCTTCCTGTTCAACATCCCAACTGTATTCCCATCCATTATTGTGACTCACAATTTATATCTGACCTTTTGAAACTCAATCAAAGTGACCCAAAGTGCTGCTAGTTATTTCTCAAAGTCCTCCATGATGGTTTGGGACTCTTAGAGTTCAAGGATTGAGGAGACTTTCCTTCATACCAGTCCAGGCTGAGAAGATTTCCAGAACAATATTTACAATGCAACAACTTCATATTTATTGGCTTCACAGAAGGATTTCCTGTTGTGCTTTATTGGGTGAATAATATGCATTTCTAATCTGCTTTGTAAATGCATATTATGGGCCTAATTGACCATGGCAGTGTTTTGGGAAGCGTTATTTACTCCTTTCCTGCCAGTACATGTTTGGGTATACAATAAACAACTTTCAAGGCATTACCTTTAATAATCATAAAAATATTCCAAGTTTTATCACAAACTCAAACGCTGCAAAACAGCACCCTTACTATGAATGTATATGACATGACAAGCATTTGGCCTTGGCTGTTTACTTGAATGAAAAACTGGCCATTTTTTAAATCAATTCACTACTAAATATTCAGCAGGATCTTCTCCATAAAATTGAGTTCCGTGATGTTAGGCAATTTCTCCTCCTATTAAGAATGAGAATCCAGAGATTCTCTATTATTATTATTATACCAAATGACAGTATACACAGCAAACAAGATAACTATGTTGTTGTTGTTGTTGTTATTATTATTATTTTCTTTTTTGTATGAAAATTAAGTGATTATTCTCTTTTGATTAGCTTTAAAAATTGGAATGCCTTTTATTACTACTTATTGTATGTATTTAATTCAAACAAGTAATTAGATAAAACAATTAACAAGAATGAAAACAAGAAAAGAGATTATAGTTCTGGGCCAAACTTCCCTTATAATTTATAAGATACTATAATATGTACACATACATTTGATATATCATCATTTATATCATCATCAACATCCAATTTTGGGGAGATTAAATTGATGAAATCAAAGAATAATTAACAACTTCATGTTAATATTTAAAATGTCTAGAGTTATTGATTGCCAAACAGATGACCTGTTAATACAAAGGGACGATGAAATAGGGTGGATCTGTCTAAGATCATGACCCAATATTCCATAATGGATTGCTTTCCTATTTGTATGTAGAATTGGCAAACTCTAAACCGTAAAATGAATATGCTAGAAAGAATGTGGATCTTTCTACCAGCTTCCCTGAGCACATTTTAGTAGAAAAGTGGGACATACACTTTAAAAATAAAATAAATTTGAATGTTTTTATTTTATGTAGAGTTTTAGCAATTTACATAGATGCTCATCTCAAAATCCTGTGACTCTAGCTGGTAAACATAGATTAAAACTGAATACAAATAACAACCGAAATAGCAGAATAAATGTAAATGTATGTATTAGGTCAAACCACTTTCAGTATCGTACAAGGACTGGAACCAAATGGATCAGCCAACAGGATTCACTTAACTTCCTAGTCTAAAAGCCTGAGGGAGCTTAATTGTTGCCAATTAATTGTGATGATGCTGTAAAAACTGGTGTTTGTGGGAATATCAAACAGATAATAAGATTTTAGAAACACATTTCAAATAACTACTACTGACTAGCAATAGTAGAAAAATCTGATATTTGCATGTTGTGATACAAATTTCACATTTCTATATCTTGTATAAAATGCAAAATGCTTCCTGGTTGTTCAGTATATTTCTTAGGTCATAAAACAGCAAAATATTTTAAGATGTCTTTTGTTTATTTCTTATAATTAGATACATTTATAGTAAAAATATTCATCAAAGTATTTTCTATTGCTTCACCCTTCTCATCTTTCGTTTAAATTTCTGCTGGATTTATTTTTCCATCATTACCCATTTTTTTTCTCTGTCAAGCACCTTCAGCTCCATGAGCTGAAAGAAGTATAAAATCCTTCTATCTTTAAAACCAACCCTGAATTATCTCTTAACCCTATTTGAGTTTTTCAGAATTTATCTCTATTTTTCAACCCTTGTGACATCAAACCATGGGTGGGCTTCAAAAATTTTAGCAAGGGGTTCTCTGCCTGGCTGCTGGGTGGGTGTGGCCATGGTGGGAATGGCCTAGTCATCCATCTGCACCATGGTGGGGGGATTTTTGCCCTCCCCGGGCTCCGGAGGCTTTCCTGAGCCTCTGGAAGGGTGAAAACAGCCTCTCCAGGCTCCGGAGGCCCTCTGGTAGGTCAGTTTTTCACCCTCCCCGAATCTCCATATGCGCCCTGCACTTACCTGCATCCAAAATGGGCTGCATGGGGACTCCTGGGAGGAGCAGGTGGGATGGGTGGTGCCAGCTAGAAGTGGGATTTGGGGGTTCTCTGAAATGCACAGAATCTTAGCTAGAGGTTCTCCCGAACCCCTGTGAAACCCCAGCAACCCACCCCTGCATCAAACATATGCTATAAGACTCTACACGTTGATTTGCCAAATAATTTGGGTATGTTCTGTTCTGCTTCACACATTTAGTTCCTAAGATTGGTAACTGGAAACTTACATCTCTCATTAAGAAGGAAGGTCAGGAAAAAAAGTGCCCAGATTCTATAGTGATACCTTCACTGAAAATAAATAGTAACAAATAAGTTGGTAGTCTCGGTAACCAGTGTTGCCTGCATTTGTCTTGTGCTGAAGAACAGGAATTGGCAAAGATGAGTCAGAAGAGTTCATGACCATGGACAGTGGGTATATTGTTGAGGAATGCGGCATATGAATCATCTAGCTTCAATTTGTGCTGATTTGAATATTTCAAGGTCTTACATCTTGTTTATGAAGATATTTTCAAATTTTGATAAATATTCATTTTTATAAACAGCAGGAATCAGCTTTTTATTATTATTATTATTTTTAAAAAATCCTTGTTCAATATTCCAGGTTTTATTCCAATCAATGTTGCTGGCTCCTATCAATCCTTCTGGGTAAACCAGGAAACATGACATAGATGTGCTAATTCTACTTTATTGTAAGGCTACAATAATAGAATCCTGCAAGACTAAAGGTACAACTTCCCACTGTCACTTTTAACCACCTGATCAATTAAGGGAGATCCTTTCTAAGTTTCTTCCTCTGCCCTTTAAGCCACTGGAGTCTCTACTCTGTTTAATCTGATAGTTGCCTAGGCATGATCTCGTCCCCTTGTCCCCCAAGGTAATCCACACATTCAATTGCAGTTCCTTCTGGAAACTGCAAGTTTGGATTACAACTGGATCAATTCTTCCCAGTTGATATTGATATAAGCAGCAGCCTTATAAGAAATGATTCATGTACAGAACTCTTTCTCTCTAGTTCTCTTGTAAGGTTCCTATTTTTAAAAAAAAATAAAATAAACAGCAATTGCATTTCTATGGCAGAATCAAACTTTAAACCTTAAATCTTTACATAGCAGGTTGAGAATGTCCTGAAGAGCTGTTGCTAATGGCTTTGCCTTAACTGATTAAATTAAACAGAATGGGAAAATTTTAATTGATGCAGGCTCATAATTATTACCCTTATAAGTTGATTCTATCTGATGCTGTTTGGGTTTGCAAAAAAATAAAAAAATAACGACTGAAGCTTTGGGAAAAAAAATGATTGGAAATATATGCCAAGATATTTGCAAGCCTTTACGTGCCCAGTTTGTTAGTTATTGATCTTCCAGATATGAGGTAGATAACATGCTGCTTGATTATGACCACCTTGGTTTTCACATGATTGATTTTTTTAGCATTCCAGATTGGCAGTAGGACACTAATGTATGAAGGCTGTGTTGCAAATTTACACGGGAAACAAACAAGATCATCAGCATAGCATCATCCGCACACAGCAGAATGGAAATTGGTTTACTGGCCAGAGAAGAAGGATGAAATTTGTCATTGGTTGGGGCTTGAATAATATAACTTATACAAACATTGAATAACAGAGCAGCCAAAATACCATATTTTTCGGAGTATAAGATGCACATTTTTCTCCCTAAAAGAGGCTGAAAATTTGGGTGCATCTTATACTCCAAATGTAGCTTTTTCGAAGCTTTTTTTCAGACTTAACAAGGTGCTAATGAGTGAAGGGATCTTCCTTGCTTCACCTGCTTTTCTCAGCGCTTCTCTTTCCAAAGATCAGCTGTATTTTAGAAGCTGTTTTTTAGCCCCAACTAGGCGTGTGCATGCTCAAAATCAACAAAATAATGTGCTGAAACTGACCAGACAAAGGATGCTAGCCAGATGAATACCTGGTAGGCTTATTTTTTTCCCCCTATTTTCCTCCCCCAAAACTAAGGTGTATCTTATACTCCAGTGCATCTTATACTCTGAAAAATATGGTACATTTCTGTTTAATTGCCTTAGAAGTTGTAATAGGGTGAGTCCGTTCTCCACTATTTGAGCATTAGACTTGTGTTTTTGTAATCCTTTCATGAAACATTATAATTAGAAGCCAGTGGCTGATGGAGAAACTGCATTTTTTGCCATAGCCTTTCACAAGTGATTGATCAGAATGCTGCTTTCATACATTTGCTTGCTGTTATTGTAACAGAATAGTCTGTGTATTGTTCTAATAACTCTAGTCTGATCTTAAGCCCTTTGTTTACTTTTATGGCCTTGCTCCATTTAGCATGGATTTAATTAACAGAAGAATCTTTCATAATCCCCAGTGGAATTGATAATTCTATTTCTGAATAGAAATATACATTCTTGCTATTTTGAATATAGTTATGGAATCTAGCACTGGCAGGACTAATGAGGATAGGCTGGCAAGAATTCTCTCCTATACGGGCCTGGACTCCCTAAGTTCAAGAAATCAGGCTACACAATCACGACATCATAATCAATTCCATTCATAAGCAAATTCAGTTAGTCATCTCATTGAGAAAACCTAGAATATATTTTACAAGTCATTGAAGAGTATCATTCATTCATTCATTCATTCAATATACAGGCCACCCATGAATAAAAAAGGACAGAAACAACCAGTTTTAAAACAACAAAAGTGACATAAAAATAGCAGCTAAGAAGACTCATAAACACCAAAACTAACCATGACATGGATTCGCTGATATTATTAGCTTCCTGAGCTCAGTAGCAAAATGAGATTTTTAGTACCTTCCAAAAGACCAGCAGGATGGGAGAAGTCTAATTTTGGGAGAGGAGAGGTAATATTCCAGAGAGCAGGCCCCTGGGTACAAAAAGTTGTAAATGTCAGGATTCCAAGTAATACCCCCAACGAAAGAAAACTCTGAGGCTTGAAATTCCTCAAAGCTACATTTTATTAGAGATGTCATATTGGCACATCTGGGAAAACCCGAATCTTAAAGTTTCCAGGTTTTCCCCACCCAAGGAAAAGTTTAAGTCTTTGCCCAACACCCAGAAGCCCATCATGTGGTCCAATCAAAGGTCATCATCCCAACTGGGGATGCCTCCCAGGTCCAGCCTTCCACGTGCTGGGCAAGTTGTCCTTGACTTCTTGAGAAAGGAATGTTATTACTCATGCTACATATGATCCCTCCTCCCAGTTTCCCACAGTAGTAATCATGGCAGGTCTGAAGGCCTAATAGAAAAGATGGCTTCCAGGCCTGATAACTTTCATTAAGATAGGACAGGAAGCATGCCAAATATAGACACAACTATAAATATATGATATCAATATCACTGCCAATTGTTAATTATTTGAATGTATATAAACTATTTAATGCATCTAGTAGGACATATATACATTCCAATATAAATAGAACTTTACTTTATTCTCCCTACTGCACTTATGAAATCCATAACTTTGATCTATATAGTTCCTATTTCTAAGAACAAACTGGAAATATGTGGATGGGATAGAAAAAGAAAGGCATATCAATTTTGTTGGTGGATATTGTTCCACAAGTACAATAAAAGTATGTAATATAATCTGATTTCATTCATTCATTCATTCATTTGAAATAGTTTTATTCAGGATATTATCCTCAGATCTCAGGTTATCTTTGGTAGATAGCAATGTTATCTTATAGCATCTGAGGACAAATGATATGAAATGTCAAATGATAGTTAACATCTCAAAACATTTTATAATGCTAATTAATATAACATAATTTATCATTAGAAATACACATTTTAAATATGAACCTTGTGAACTCTGTAAAGCATTCATATTTTGAAGATAGAATTTTTAAAAATCACATTCAGAATATGGGTTTTATTTCCATTCAAAAATTTGACTTGCATAACTGGACATTTCAGGAAATAGTTGAATGTTTGCAAGTATTATTTTAGGATTATTTATGTCATTTTAATATCAGTCCCTCACAAAACACAGGGCAATGTACAAAGCAATATATAACAATAAATACAACCATAAATTTTTCAGCATAAAACTGCATAAAATCCATGACTCATAAAATATATTGCTAAAGGTCACACAGAGAGAATTGCTAGGCAGTAAATGCCTATTTAAAAAGTATAGTTTTCATGCAGAATTCCTATGGGCTTTTACCAGGTCGAAAATTTTGGTATCTCTTAACATAATGTCCAAGCTTTTCTTTGGATCCTAAATAATGATGGATGTCTTGGATCAGAGAAAAATCTTTTAAATCTTCACATTGACTTATGGTTCCTATTATACTGATTGTGGTAATCATTATTGCATATGTCTTTGCTTTTAATAATGGTCTTACATTCTTGATTGATACAAGTTATCTTAAACAGTACTGATTTAAAGTTGATTGGAAGTTTGTATTCCGTTTTAAAATACCTGTAAATCTCGTTTTGTTATTTTTCTTACCGTCCTATTTCTCTTCCTGATTATGTTTTAAAGTATCCACAAAAATAATTTTAAACACTAGTTTTTGTCAACTTCTGAATGTGGCAATATAGATCCCTATATTTAATTTGTTTTAATTTTAATTGTGTCATTTCCACTATCTTAAATACCAAATGGATGAAAATCCAGAGTATCAGCTGAGATACTGAATTCTTGGTATTTATTCTGTAATTTAGGACAAGCACAATAGGACACCACATTTCGTCTTCTTTTTCATTTTCTATTTTAGTATTTCAAAATTTCAAAATTTGTTCATTTGTTTCTTCTTTTATTAACAAATACAAAACACACACATACATACACACACACACGTATTATTATTATTATTATTATTATTATTATTTATTCGATTTTTATACCGCCCTTCTCCCGAAGGACTCAGGGCGGTGTACAGCCAAAAGTAAAAAACAGACAATACAATATACAATTTAAAATACAAGTTAAAAAACTTATTTTATAATTGGCCTAAAAAACTTTAAAATATATAAAACTAAAACCCCATTAAAATTAATAATAAAAAATTTAAAATCGATAAAATTTAAGCCAGCCCCGCGCGAATGAAAAGATGTGTCTTCAGTTCGCGGCGGAAGGTCCGAAGGTCAGGTATTTGGCGTAAACCCGGGGGAAGCTCGTTCCAGAGTGTGGGAGCCCCCACAGAGAAGGACCTTCCCCTGGGGGCCGCCAGCCGACATTGCTTGGCAGACGGCACCCTGAGAAGTCCCTCTCTGTGAGAGCGTACGGGTCGGTGGGAGGCATGCGGTAACAGCAGGCGGTCCCGTAATTACCCAGGCCCTAAGCCATGGAGCGCTTTAAAGGTCATAACCAAAACCTTAAAGTGCACTCGAAAGGCCACAGGTAGCCAGTGCAGTCTGCGCAGGAGCGGTGTTACGTGGGAGCTACGCATAGCTCCCTCTATCACCAGCGCAGCTGCATTCTGGACTAACTGAAGCCTCCGAGTGCACCTCAAGGGGAGCCCCATGTAGAGAGCATTACAATAATCCAAGCGAGAGGTAACGAGCGCATGAGTGACTGTGCACAAGGCATCCTGATCAAGGAAGGGGCACAGCTGCCGAACCAGGCGAACCTGGTGGAAGGCCCTCCTGGAGACGGTCGTCAAATGATCTTCAAACGACAGCCGTTCATCCAGGAGGACACCTAAGTTGCGCACCCTATCCTTTGGGGCCAGTAACTCGCCTCCAACAGTCAGCCGCGGCTGCAGCTGACTGAATCGGGGTGCCAGCATCCACAGCCACTCCGTCTTGGAGGGATTAAGCCTGAGCCTTTTTCTCCCCATCCAGACCCGTACGGCTTCCAAACACCGGGACAGCACTTCAACAGCTTCATTGGGGTGGCCCGGGGTGGAAAAGTACAGCTGGGTGTCATCAGCGTACAGCTGGTATCTCACCCCGAAGCCACTGATGATCTCACCCAATGGCTTCATATAGATGTTGAACAGAAGGGGCGAGAGGATCAACCCCTGCGGCACCCCACAAGTGAGGCACCTCGTGGTCGACCTCTGCCCCCCTGTCAACACCGTCTGCGACCGGTCGGAGAGATAGGAGGAGAACCACCGATACACGGTGCCTCCCACTCCCAATCCCCCCAACCAGCGCAGCAAGATACCATGGTCGATGGTATCAAAAGCCGCTGAGAGGTCTAATTGGACCAGGGCAGAGGAATAACCCCTGTCCCTGGCCCTCCAGAGATCATCCACCAATGCGACCAAAGCTGTCTCCATGCTGTAACCGGGTCGGAAGCCGGACTGGAAGGAGTCTAGATAGACGGCTTCATCCAGGTATTGGGGTAGCTGTCGTGCCACAGCACTCTCTACAACCTTCGCAACGAAGCGAAGGTTGGAGACTGGACGATAATTACCCAAAATAGTTGGGTCCAGGGAGGGCTTCTTGAGGAGGGGTCTCACCACCGCCTCTTTCAAGGCGGCAGGGAAAACCCTTTCCAACAAAGAAGCGTTGATAATCCTCTGGAGCCAGCCTCGTGTCACCTCCTGAGTGGCCAGTACCAGCCAGGAAGGGCACGGGTCCAGTAAACATGTAGTGGCGTGAAGCCTGCCCAACAACCTGTCCACGTCCTCGGGAGCCACAGGGTCAAACTCATCCCAAACAGACTTGACAAGACGTGCCTCCTCTCCCTCGCTTGGATCATCCCAATTTCGGTCCAGACCATCCCGGAGCTGAGCGATTTTATCATATAGATAACCACTAAACTCCTCGGCACGTCCCTGCAAAGGGTCATCCCGCACCTCCTGATGAAGGAGGGAGCGGGTCACCCGAAACAGGGCGGCCGGGCGGTTATCTGTCGACGCAATGAGGGTGGAGGCGTAGGAACACCTTGCCTCCCTCATTGCCACTAGGTAGGTCCTAGAATAGGACCTAACTAGTGTCTGATCAGCTTCGGAACGACTGGACCTCCAGGTGCTCTCTAGGTGTCTTTCCGGCATTTCATCTCCCTCAGCCCCTCGGAGAACCGAGGGGCCAGACGAGATCTGCGCCGGGTCAGAGGCCGCAAAGGCATGACACGGTCCAAGGCCCCAGCCGTGGCCTGTTCCCAGGCCACGACTAGTTCCTCAGTCGTGCCATGGGCCAGATCCTCAGGGAATGGCCCAAGCTCCATCAGGAACCTCTCGGGGTCCATCAGGCGCCTGGGACGGAACCAACGTAAAGGTTCCATCTCCCTGCGATGGTGAGTGGCGGTTCGGAAGTCTAGGTGAAGGAGAAAATGATCGGACCATGACATAGGTTCTGTTACTAAATCATCTAATTCCAGATCATTTAACCACTGTCCAGAGATATAAATCAGATCCAGCGTGCCTCCCCCCATGTGCGTAGGGCCATCATTTACTCGAATCAGGTCCAAGGCCGTCATGGAAGCCTGGAACTCCCGAGCTGCAGTCGATAACAAGCCAGCTGATGGTAGGTTGAAATCCCCCATGACTATAAGTCTGGGGGTCTCAACCGCCACAGCGGCAAGTACCTCCAACAGCTCGGGCAGGGCTGTGGTCACGCAGCAAGGAGCCAGGTACGCGATCAACAAGCCCAACTGATTCCTATGGCCCCACCTCACATAGAGGGATTCACAGCCGGCAATCTGAGGAACAGTGGCCTCCCTCGGCTCTAGATCTTCCTTAATGACAACCGCCACCCCCCCACCCCTACCTTGGGCCCTCAACTGATGAAATGCTCGGAAACCTGGAGGGCACAGCTCAACAAGGGGAACCCCCCCCCTCTGGACCCAACCAGGTCTCCGTAATGCCCATAAGGTCCGCGGACTCCCCCTGAATAAGATCGCAAATCAGGGGAGCTTTATTAGCCACGGACCGGGCACATTATATACATACGTAGGCACATTATATACATATGTACCATGTAACAATAACAACAACACCGAAGTAGGTGGAGCTGCATCACGTATGGTTGGGAAAGATAATTTTGGGATGTTTTATTATTGTTGCTTGTTGCTATTAAGTGGGAGCTTATCACATGGCTAACTCTATAGTTTCCATCTATTTACTAGTGAGGCATGGTGGGAAATGGTGGTATAGATTTTCAGAAATCTTGTTCAAAAGGAGATTCTGAGGGCCACAAAAAGGAAACTGTGCCACACATGTGCTGCTATTTGCCCACTTGATCAGCATGAACATGACAAATAATTAAATAAGAAATAACATAGTCAACTCTAGCTTCTGAACTGAATGTAATTAAGCAAATCTTCATTCTCTGCAGTGTGTGAAACAGGCCACCCATGGCTGTATCAAATCTCTAGTGGTTCTAGTGCTGCTTATCACTAGTCTTTTGCTTTATTTTGAAGTTTAAGCATGCAAGTTAAAAGAGAGGAGAGTTACTAACTGCTAACATCTGAAACCACTCTGGCATATCTTCAATAAAATAAGACTACATTACTTTTAAAAACCTGGAAACTAAATTAGCATCATAGTTCTGACAGTAAAGGAGGGGGAACAGAAAACAAATATTGTGTTGGCTCATTACCCATAGTTTTGAAATGTTAACAATCAACAAACAGCTTTAGTTCTAAAGCGAATAGGGAGACTTTGCAGTTCATTAGTTCCATATAATTTAGGCTTGCCTGCTGTGACAAATTGTTATATTAGGATTCTATTTTGCTGTGTTTGTACAGTGCACTGTCTGTCATCTGGGAACGAGTCTACACTTCAAGCTTTTCTCATAAAACAATTGGGCCCAAGGCTTGGCTTGCAACTTCCGCACAGGCTGCATGCTGGCCATCACCCTCACCACTTCACTTGCATCTCGTGATGGTTCCTCTGGGCACTCCTGACATTGACCCAGGCTCAGTTTGAAGGAAAACAGACTTTGGCCCAGATGTTCAATGTCATAACTCCACATGGATGTCTAGGGCATCATTATTTATTAGTTCATTTATTTTGTCTGCACCCTGCTTTTCTTCTGAAGAACACCAGGTAATATATGCTGGTAAACATTGCAACATTGCAGATACGTAAAAAGAGGGATGTCAGAAATGCAATACTTTTCCATATTTTTTTAATCTTATTTTTATAGTAATCTGTTATGACTTTCTGTTCTTAGGGACTCCATGGAGTCACCTGTTCTGACCTAGGCTTCCTGAGACAGTAAAACACACGTGTAGTCCCAAAAACCTCTTTTATTTCAACAGCTGTGAATTCTGTTCATTCACAGATGAGTCCCAAATAGTTGTAAAGAGTCCTTCAGGATAAGGCTGATAATCACCCACCTTTATCTCCCTTGACACGCTGCCAAAGACCTAATTAGCAAAGCCACATGGAGTCCAGAATCAAAGAGCTTCAGACTTTAAACTGAACAGAATTAACAATATTGCTTCCTGCAAAGGCCTTTGCTCCTCTTTTAATAAGTCTTATGGGAGGGGCCAATCATCTCCAAGCCCTACTCCTGAGTCGTCCCTTTCATTTTAATGTTCTTGCCTTCTGGCATCTCTGCGCATGTGCACACTGCGAACGGGATCCTCCTGTTCCTGTGCCTTGCTGAGGTCTGACTCTGGAGGCTCTGGAGGCAGCACATACCTCCCAGATGGCCCTTTCTCTGCCTCCAATGCAGAGCCCTCATCTGAGCCTTCCCCAGATTCCAGGACTGGCCCATGTTCCTCCCCAACCTCCTCACTGTCCGACTCTGCTGCCAGCTCCACAGGCCACCGGTGGACCACGACATCACCTTTCATTTTATCTTCACAAAAGCAGCTCTTGGCTGAGCAGTGGTGGCAGAGTGGTTAGAATACAGGCTAACTCACTGGTCACTCCGGGAGTTCAATTCTGAACAGCTCAAGGTTGATTCGGCCTTCCATCCTTCCAAGGTCAGTAAAATGAGGACCCAGATTTGGGGGGGAGGGGGCAGCAATATGCTGATTCTGTAAACCGCTTAGAGAGGCTGTAAAGCACTAAGTTAAATTATTATTATTAAGTGCTATTGCTATTGGCAGTTGGTTGGGCTACAAAAAAGTAAAAGTTTCAAACTTACAGTGACTTTGTAATGTATTTGAAATTTTGGAGGGAAATTTGGGCGGGAAAATACACGTTGCTGATTGGCTGGTGCCTCAGCCAAAATACTATATAAAGAGAGATGTTTGCTCATTGTCTTTGCTGGGTTTTCACAATAAACTAAAGAGCTGTTGTCACTTGCATCGTCTCCTGCCTCTTCATTGCCCAAACTTAACATTGGCGACGAGGATGGGATATTGAAGGCAGTGAGACTAGGAAAAGAACTGAAGGAGCAACTTAGTTTCAAACCCAGCCAGTTATCAAGGACGGATACATAGCAATGTCTAGCTATACGCCGCCAGCGCCATTCGACCCAGCCAAGGAAAAATGGGGGTCATACATGGCTCGTTTCAAGTGTTTCCTCGAAGCCAACGAACTGCAACGAGTATTGGATAATTGAAAGCGTGCTTACTTCCTGAGCCACTGCGGACCAGAAGTCTTCGACACTGCCGAATCGCTGTCGGAACCAATGCCGGTTCAGTCGGTACCGTGGCCAGTGCTACAGACAACGCTATGAGCACACTACGTGCCGGTGCCATCGAAGTTCATACAACGGTTCAAGCTAAGGCAAAGGGTTCAGCGAGAGGACGAATCGATCAGCGTGTACATGGCCGCATTAAGAAAAGCCGCAACCCACTGTGAGTACAGGGACTTGGAGGACACTCTATTAGAACAACTCATTTGTGGGGTCAGGGACATCCGACTACAGAGGCGGCTGCTTTCGAAAAGCAACCTAACCCTAGCGATAGCCCTAGATGAGGCCAGGGCGCACGAGATGTCCACCAAAGTGGCGGAAACCTTACAGAAGCCGAACACGCCAAATTCCTCAGTGAAAGTGATGCCAATTCACAGCGAGGAAATCCAGGCAGAGTGGGAAGGTGAAGAAGAGGAAGAGGTTTTCCACACTGGGAGGCCAGAAAGAAGCGACCGTGATGAGTGTGTGAGTTACGGGGGCCAACACCAACGACAGAACTGCCGGTTCAAAGACGCAATTTATCGGAGGTGTGAAAAGAAAGGACACATAGCTCAGGCTTGCCGAGCCTCCCAACCTTGCCGCCAAAAATTCAAACCGGCCAATCAGCAAGGCACCGATTCCGCGAGGCATCCAGGGATTGGCCAATTCAAAAAAGGCGCAAAGTCAAATCACACGACTGTGCGAGTGGGCCACGCATCGACACGACTGGAAAAGAAAATATTCACCAAGACCTACATCTAAGGAGTGCAGTGTAAGATGGAGGTGGATACCGGCTCATCAATCACGATTATGTCCTGGAACACAATCGCAAGGGACCTGCCAGAAGTCGCGAAATGCCAGCTACAACCCCAAAAGCTGAGAGTGCAAGACTACCAGGGAAACCGGATCCCTGTTCGAGGAGCCACATCGGTCAGAGTGAGATATGGGCAATTCAATAAAACCCTGCCGATCACCATCATTGACGGAAACCTGCCCAGCCTGTTGGGTCTCGATTGGTTCCGAGCCTTGGAAATGGGCATTACTGGGGTTCACAGCATCGGCGGTAACCTGAAGGAGGAACTGTTGCGGGAATTCGAGGATGTTTTTCAAGACAGCCTGGGCAAGTACGTGGGGACCCCCATTTCATTCAATTTAGACCCCCAGGTAGCTCCGATTAGGCTAAAAGCAAGGAGGGTTCCGTTCACGCTCAAACCCAAAATTGACAGGGAATTAGACAAACTAGTAAACCAGGGAATCCTAGTCCCAGTCGACCATGCAAAATAGGAGATGCCAATAGTGACCCCAGTCAAACCAGATGGATCTGTCCGTATTTGTGCTGACTATAAGGCAATGCTTAACAAAGCATTGCAAAAGAGTGCTTACCCTGTCCCCATTGTACAACATTTGTCGCACTCGTTAGGGCAGGGACAGGTTTTTGCCAAACTCGACCTGGCACAGGCCTACCAACAGTTGCCAGTTGACAACGAAACGGCCGAAGCACAGACAATTGTCACACACAGGGGCACTTTTAAATGCACTCGACTTCAGTTCGGAGTTAGTGTAGCCCCTGGGTTATTCCAAAACCTCATGGAACGGCTCCTACAGGGTCTACCGGGAGTAGTCCCATATTTTGACGATGTGTTAATATCAGCCACAGATTTGGGAGAGTTAAGGGTCAAATTGCGGAAGGTTTTGGAAATTTTCAGGACTGCGGGGCTTAAGGTTAAACTTAACAAATGCCATATCGGAGTTGAATGAGTAGAATTTTTGGGTTATTGGATAGATAAGGAAGGCATCCATCCCACGGAGAGCAAGGTGCGAGCCATTAGGAAGGCTCCACCCCCAAAAAACAAAGCAGAATTACAAGCATTTTTGGGGCTTGTAAACTTCTATGCTGTATTTTTAAAAAATAAGGCAACGGTGGCCGAACCACTACATAAGCTGCTAGCGAAAAACTCTGTATGGACTTGGGGCAGGATTGAGGCTAAGGCGTTTGAAGGCGTTAAGAGACTTTTGTCCAGCGACAGCCTTTTAATACAGTATAATGGGACAATGCCATTAGTATTGGTATGTGATACCTCACCCTACGGGGTAGGAGCTGTCCTCAGTCACAAGTTACCGAACGGTTCGGAAGCCCCTATCACATATTTTTCCCGCACGATGTCAGCAACAGAAAGGAACTATAGCCAACTAGACCGGGAAGCGCTTGCCATAGTCTCTGGGGTAAAGAAATTTTACGAGTATCTGTTTGGGCGGCGATTTGAAATAGTCACAGACCACAGACCTTTATTGAAACTCTTGGCGGGGGACCGTCCAACACCGGTTGCATTATCGCCCAGGCTGACCCGTTGGACTATTTTCCTGGCAGCATACTCGTACCAACTGTATCACCGACCGGGCAGGGACTTGGGACATGCGGACACTTTAAGTAGATGCCCATTGCCAGAGACTATTGAAGACCCAATCCCAGGGACACCTGTATTGCTAATTGACTCTCTGGACTCTGGCCTGGTCACGTCCACAGAAGTGACTAGGGCATCCTACAAAGATATTATTGTCCGGACTGTAATCGGCTGGGTGCAGAGGGGATGGCCAACTGCACCGGGAGAACGTTTTAAAGAGTTTACCAAAAAGCGTTCAGAACTGTCGGTACAAGGGGGTTATTTGTTATGGGATAGGGTGGTTATTCCAGAGAAATATCAAGGGCATGTATTGGAACTATTACATGTGGGCCAACCAGGGTTTGTGAGGATGAAAAGTCTAGCGAGAAGCTATGTGTGGTGGCCACAAATGGACAAAGACATTAGCGACCAGGTGGGAAAATGCCAAGCTTGCCAAGAATCCAGACCACTACCCCCCACAGCCCCCATAAGGGAATGGGAAAAACCCCAAGGACCTTGGTCTAGGATCCACATAGATTTTGCCGGGCCTTTCCATGGGCAAACCTTTTTGATTGTGGTAGATGCCTACTCGAAGTGCTTGGAAATTATACTCATGAAAACCACAACAGCTGAGGCCGTAATAACAGTTTTGCGGTGACTATTTGTGACACACGGGTTGCCCGACACCATAGTGTCTGATAATGGCCCACAATTCACGGCCACCCAGTTTGAGGGGTACTTGGCCAGAGAGGGCATCCAACATGCCCTCTCGGCACCTTTCCACCCAGCGACGAATGGACTTGCAGAACGCTTCGTGTGCAGTGCCAAGGAAGCGCTATCCAGAATTAGCCCAGGAGATTGGCAATCCAAAATTGACACCTTCCTGGCAGTCCAACATAGAGCACCCTGTGTGGCCACCGGCCCAGCCCATCGGAGTTATTAATGGGGAGGAGACTCCGGTGCCCCTTAGATCGGTTAAACCCAACATACTACCCTGATGGGTACCAGAATATGTGGGACAAAACTAGAACAATGACCACAGGCAACCTGGTATGGGCACACAACTACAGTGAGGGTCCAGAGTGGCTAAAGGGAACAATTGTGGGAGTGACAGGCCCAAAATCATATTTAGTGGACATGGGGGATGGCCGAGTGTGGAAACACCACATAGATCAATTACGAAAAAGAGTGCAAAATGATCCAGAGACCAAACAGCCAGACCCTGACTACCAAATATTTGAACCAACAGCTAGCTCAATCCCGAGGTGATCGGAGGACTTAGCTGAATCAGAGGAAGTCCAGCGACACCAACCGGCTCCTCCAGAGGACAGCAGGGACGACTCTGCCAATAATCCAGGGCCGGAGGGCCCAGAGGAGGAGCTGGGAGGAACAAACAGTCCCTCCGACCAGCTCGACTCCCTCCCAGGGAATGAATTGCGCAGGTCAGAAAGAGTTAGGAGACGCCCTGTCTACCTGTGTGACCACGTGGAGAAATAACATGCAAATTTTATGTAAATAATGGGCTAAATGCATTCTGGGAGGGGAGGAGTGTAATGTATTTGAAATTTCGGAGGGAAATTTGGGCGGGAAAATACACGTTGCTGATTGGCTGGTGCCTCAGCCAAAATACTATATGAAGAGAGGTGTTTGCCTATTGTCTTTGCTGGCTTTTCACAATAAACTAAAGAGCTGTTCACTTGCATTGTCTTCTGCCTCTTCATTGCCCAAACTTAACAGACTTCCCTGCTTTAATTGGATTTGAATCATTGTCCCTGATCAATACTGGTTCTCGGTTCCTATGAAAATGAAAAAGGGAACCTCCATATCACCCTTTCTGCAGTAATTGGTGCAACTTACTATCAGCCAGCAGAAATAGCAGGTACAGCTTTCTTCTCTTCAGGAGGTCTCAACATTGTGAGGTTGCCATACCTCTAGCCATGGAACATTTATCACCTATGATAGATACTTTGGTCCATGGGAATTATGGTTTTTCCTGTTCATATTGCTGCGTAGGCCTGGAGCATTCATGCTACTGCTCAAATATTTGATTTTTACTGCTGTGTTCCTACAGAGGGAAAGACATTTTCAATTTCTGTTCACTGAATTTAGAAAGAAAAAGGAGGATTCTAGGCATTAGGAGAACATAAAGATTGTGAGTATCCAATATATAAGCCATTTAGGATCTGATTAAAAAAAGAGATTCAGAAAAAGGATTATCCAGGTTCCTTATAACAGGGAATGAAGCTGCAAGAATGAAGAAGATGAAGGAATATGAAGAATTTGTCTGCTTTTGTTCAGTCAGCACTATTATGAGTCATTAGTATCTATGTGGGTTCTCAGTAATCCAGGTCATGATTGTATCAAAGGTGCCCTTTCAAAAAGCATCTGGACTTTCAGAACTGAAGAAGCTTCTTAGATAAGAAGCGAAACATCTTCAAGGAAAAACAGTTGCTTTTTGGGAGTCCCAGACTCCCTTGGGACTATGAGTCACCAGATTAACACTAGCGTTAAGATTAACAATGTGCTCTGGATACAAAGAATTACATATCACTTTATCGTAATCTTCTCCCCTTCGTGTTACAAGTGATGAAAGAGGGTTGCAAAACTGCCTGAATTGTCCAGAAAGTTGAGAATAGCTAAGTGTTTCTTCCTCTGGTCCTTCTGGTGTTATTAATTTACAAAATTCCTCAAGGTTCAGTAGAGTTTGATAAAGAAAGACATTTTCAGTTTCTATTCACTGTATTCTGTTCACTCTCCCATCGCTAGACTACAATATTAGAATTAAACCCACTGCTCTGTCCCCAAGATCAGTTATCAGTCCTACACCTTTCAGTTCAGAAATAAAGTTAATAGAATTCAGTGGTATTTATTCCAAGTTTAGTGTGCATAAGATTGCAACTTTAATAAACCGTCTAATTATGCAAACTTCTTTAGTGTCTCTTCTAGTTTCAGCACAAGGCTGTAAAAATTGATTTAAGAACACTCTTATGAAAATAAATTTAGACTTCAGCCTACCATGGGATTCTGCTTTTGCTTCTCCAGCATCACGTTAGCCTCCAAAACCAGTACCCCCATTTTAGAGATGAGAAATCAAATATTGAGCCAGGTTAGACCAATGCTGAATTTCAACACTTCAGCTTTCTTCTGCATCCAGGGAAATGCCCAAACAGTCACATTTCATGTGCTCTTTTTCAGCAAGAGATGGTGTGTCAAATAAACTCTTTGCTTTAGGACTAAAATTCATCATCATAATTGTTCTGGTGTTCCGGTGTTTCTATTAAATAGCCATGTATATATATCTAAAAAGAAATAATGATTATTTAAAGCCTTGTATATTGGCCAACCACAATTTCAATTTGCAATGCCAATCTGATTTCAAATAGGAGATAACTTACTCATTGTATTAACTACAAATTGGTGGGTTGGTGAAAATTGAAAATTCCTTGATTTATTGACAATGAAACAGTATAAGAATGCCAATACCAGCTTTGTGGTGGCTGGGATCTCCAGTCCATAAATCCTGCCTAAGAACTTTCAGATTCTAAAATAATATCCTGTGAGTTTGTTCTCAATTCTTTGCCTGAATAGTACTGGTTGTCTTGCCCTTTGGTTTTTAGGTGTTGGTAAGGAACTTTGTTCATCTCAAACCTTATATTGGATTTGAGACCAAAGTTTTTTTTACTGATTCTACTGTGAGACATTTTGACCTCAGTCTATTAATGGATTTGCTGCCAGAAGACAGGATGGAGATTAGGGAAGAAGATAGGGGAACTTGACAAGGAAAATCTGAAGGGGAAGTAGGGTGTTGGCAGGATGTCCGGCTCCAAAAACCAAGAAAAGCATGTTGATATTAACATAACATAACAACAGAGTTGGAAGGGACCTTGGAGGCCTTCTAGTCCAACCCCCTGCCCAGGCAGGAAACCCTATACCATCTCAGTCAGATGGTTATCCAACATTTTCTTAAAAATTTCCAGTGTTGGAGCATTCACAACTTCTGCAGGCAAGTCGTTCCACTTATTAATTGTTCTAACTGTCAGGAAATTTCTCCTTAGTTCTAAGTTGCTTCTTTCTTTGATCAGTTTCCACCCATTGCTTCTTGTTCTACCCTCAGGTGCTTTGGAGAACAGCCCGACTCCCTCTTCTTTGTGGCAACCCCTGAGATATTGGAACACTGCTATCATGTCTCCCCTAGTCCTTCTTTTTATTAAACTAGACATACCCAGTTCCTGCAACCGTTCTTCATATGTTTTAGCCTCCAGTCCCCTAATCATCTTTGTTGCTCTTCTCTGCACTCTTTCTAGAGTCTCAACATCCTTTTTACCTCCGGGTGGCCAAAACTGGATGCAATATTCCAAGTGTGGCCTTACCAAGGCATTATAAAGTGGCACTAACACTTCACATGATCTTGATTCTATCCCTCTGTTTATGCAGCCCAGAACTGTGTTGGCTTTTTTAACAGCTGCTGCACACTGCTGGCTCATATCTAAATGGTTATCCACTAGGACTCCAAGATCCCTCTCACAGGTACTACTATTGAGCAAGGTACCACATATACGGTACTGGTGCATTTTGTTTTTTTGGCCTAAATGTAGAACCTTACTTTTTTCACTGTTGAATTTCATTTTGTTAGATAGCACCCAATGTTCAAGTCTGTCAAGATCTTTCTGTAACTTGAGCCTATCTTCTGGAGTGTTGGCTATTCCTGCCAGCTTGGTGTCATCTGCAAATTTGATGAGTTCCCCATCTATCCCCTCGTCCAAGTCATTGATGAAGATGTTGAAGAGTACTGGGCCTAAAACAGAGCCTTGGGGTACTCCGCTGCATACTTCCCTCCATGTGGATGTAGTTCCGTTGAGGACTACACGTTGATTGCGGTTGGTCAGCCAGTTACGAATCCATCTGGTGGTGGTGCTGTCTAATCCACATTTTTCTACTTTATCTAGTAGTAGGTTATGGTCTACTTTATCAAATGCTTTACTGAAGTCCAAGTAAATTATATCGACAGCATTCCTCTGGTCTACTAATTTTGTCATTTTGTCAAAGAATGCGATAAGATTAGTCTGGCATGATCTGTTTTTGACAAACCCTTATTATTATTATTCTAAAACCCTTATATTATTCTAAGCAGTTTCCTTTTTCTTTCACCTATAGACAGAAATCTTGCCAAATTAAAGCAGAGCATTTGCATCATTAAACATAAACTCTAAGAATTGCTAGGGTAAGTCCATCTTCATTGTCTATGGAGAGTCTCAGTCATCCAGGTCATGGTTGTATCTTCCATCTTCACTCTCTCCCACACAGATTATCTACACTGTGCAAAAGGTGTTTCTCCCCCCCAAAGGCAACTGGACTTTCTTGCTTTTTTTCTTGAAAACTTTTCTCATCTAAGAAGCTTCTTTACTTCATGAACTGAGGAAGCTTCTTGGATGAGAAGCAAAACACCTTCAAAGGGGAAAAAAAAGAAAGTACAGTTGTCTTTTGGAAAAAAGCACTTTTGGGATGACTATGACCTAGATGATTGAGAATCTCCATAGATATCTTCACTGTGTTCTCATTTGCTTCTCTGAAATGAATTTCCTCCCTCTTGGAAATCTGGACAACATTCCATCACAGGGGAAAATCTGATGGGAGGGACAACAATCATTTGGGATAGGTAGTCAGTATACATGGAACTGTGTTGGGAATACTGTATTTTTCGGAGTATAAGACGCACCTTTCCTCCACAAAAAAATAGGGTGAAAATCTGGGTGCGTCTTATCCTCTGAATGTAGCCCCGCCCAGCTTCTCAAATGGAAGTTTCAGAAGCTGAAAAAAACGAAGCTTCAGAAAAAAAAGCCCCAAACGGAGCTTCACAGAGATTAGGAAAAAAAACCCCAAACAGAGCTTCAAAAAAGAGGCTCCCAAACAGAGCTTCAGAGACTTTTTTTCTGAAGTTCTGTTTTGGAGGCTTTCAGAGGCAAAAAAAAAAAAAGATTTTTCTGAAATGGAGTTTCAGAGGCAGGGAAAAAAAGCCAAAAAAAAGCAAGGCACAGAGCTCACAACCAAGGAACCTGTTGCTAAAATTCATCTCTGGGAACAGCTGATTGGGGGTATTCTGGGAGTCCAATCCACCTGCCAATCAGCTTTTTTCTTATTTTCCTCCCCAAAAACCTAAGATGCGTCTTATACTCTGGTACATTTTATACTCTGAAAAATACGGTAGTTCTGAATCATTGTACTTAGGAAAGAATGATATTTTGTTTCAGGGTACAGTTATGCTTCTCAATTCTACCTATTTGATCATGGTTGCTTCTGTTTTGGCTTCTCTGGTTTGGAATTTTAAGACTGATTTGCACTGAGATGCATCTTTGTGAATTAATATTCCTTCTTTTCCCCATGAAAGCCACTCTTTAGAAGTCAGAATGTTTAAAATATGTCCAGTAATGGGAATGGGAACATTTTGGACCAGAAGATAGACCATATATTTGAGCTATGTTTCCAAGTCTCCATAATGGCTAAGTAAACACATTTCAGTGTGCTCCTTTTCCTAATCTAATCTTTTATTTTTAAAATATAGTTCAGGTGTTTAATTCTTTTTCATTGTGAATCAATCAATTTAATTCTGTGGTCCAATATTTCAATCAATCAACATTTCAGCTTTCAGTGACCAGGTGGCAATCTAATTTTCTGAACTCTTTGATCTTTATATTATTCAGTATGGTGTGTATGTGTGTGTTATGTATGTAAGATATAAATCCAATTAAAATGATTGCTGTTTTGCCTTCCTCTGTCTTTCAGAACAACTTTTTTCTGTTCTGTACTGTACTTTCACATCTTGTGAAAGATGTGAGTGTAGATAAGCTAATTATTGGTCCTTGTTAAGGAACTACTTTTGTTGAGGTAATTGTTCCTATTTTATAATCTAGAAAATCCTATTTTATAATCTGAGGAATCATTGCTCATTATGCTTGCCTCTACATACGGACACATAGACATTATTAAACTGTATGAATAGATGGTGTCTATATATCATGTATAGATTTCAGATTCAGTTTTAGGTTTGTAATATTAGGGTTACACTTGAGTAAACATCTATATCCAGAAGCCCTTCATAATCCTGTCATGAATCTAAATTGTGCATAGCTATAGGATTAATGCTCATGTTTCAAAATTGGCAGTACAACTTTACTGCTGCAGGAATTCTTTAGTTTCAGTTCAATTCCTCAACATTACAGATGAACCATACTTTTTCAAAAGCAATAAATCAGATAACTCCCATTGCTTTGAGGAGTATATGGTTCATACTGACAGAGTTTAAAGGCATTCATTCTGAATCCAGACAGATTTTAGACTGTAGAATTTATAACATAATTCAGTAAAATTTGGGCCTGGATTCCCTCTATACCTTCTCTCTTCTCTTCTGTATACAACAAGACAAGAAACATGAGGACAACAGACAGGACTTTGTAAGTGAAAACTAAGGTGGTGTGTATTGGGTTCGAGGAATTACTGAGGCGACTACGAGCGTATTAGCAAACAACCTTTAATGAAAACCAACTTCGAATAATAACGGCTCGGACCTTGCGTTTGACAGCTCTTATATAAACCTGCTGTCAAACAGGAGAGCCAATCAACATCCTAAGAATTCCCGCGCATTGGGTTGCCATGCGTCTTAACCAATAGGAGACCGCCTCTTATTTAACATGGCAGCTCGCCGAACACAACACCCCTTTCCCCCCAGACCACGCATGCGTAGTCCTGTAAATAGGCCAGGGGCCGGCGCAGTCAGGTGGATCGCCACAGCTCAGGAACGGAAGGCGGCTGGACAAGAGTGGAAGGAGATTGGACCTGCGGCGCTGAAGAGGCCCCAGAAGGTGGATCCACAACGATGGGAGGAGTTTCACCCCCTGGTAGGTCGGGCGGTCGGTTGTTGCTGACGGCATCATGTGGAGGGCTGCAACCCTGAACAGAACTAGAGGGAACGACACCAGGCGGGCATCGGGTGTTCCTCTCGCCACGTAGGGGATGGCTAACGGTCGCCCTCGTAGTTGGTCCACGTGGCGCCGCCACGTCCGCCGCCTTCGAGGCGGACCCTATAAGAGCAGGGACCAGTTATGCCCGAAATAATGCCAGGTAGCCAACGGTTCACCCCATAATTTTGCACATAGACGTGGTCCCCCTCTGCGAAAGACCGGGGCGGCCGGAGCAGGTCAGGGGGTGGTCTGGGTGAATAACCGGGGTGGAGTCGGTCCAACGTGGTCCTAAGGCGGCGGCCCATTAATAACTCAGAGGGGCTTCTGTTAGGACTGGGGCAGGGTGTCGTGTGCTTGGCCAACAGATAGGCCGATACCCTCTCATACCAGTGTCCCGTGTCCAACCTGGCCAGGGCTTCCTTGGCCGATCGCACGGCCCTTTCAGCAAGGCCATTACTAGCCGGGTGATATGGCGCAATTGGGGCGTGACGGATGCCCTGGGATGCCAGGTAGGACAAGAAGGTGGCAGAAGCTAGTTGCGGTCCATTGTCTGTTACTAGAACATCAGGGAGCCCATGGGTGGCAAACAACTTGGACAAGACCTGTATCACTGCCTCTGAAGTGGTGGATGCCATGAGTGCTATCTCAACCCACTTCGAATAGGCATCCACCACAATCAGGAAGGTGCGACCCCTGAATGGGCCCGCGAAATCCAAATGAATCCGCGACCACGGGGCCCTGGGGTTTTCCCACTCTCTCGGGGCAGCGACTGGAGCCGCCGGCCTGGACAACTGGCATGCTTGGCATTGGGAAACCCAGTTAGCTATGTCCTTATCTAACGACGGCCACCAGACATAGCTCCTGGCTAACCCCTTCATCCGGACGATGCCCGGATGACTTTCATGCAACCGGGAAAGCACGGCAACTTGAAGTGCGGGGGGAACAACGACCCTATGTCCCCACAGCAAGCAGCCTCGCTGGGATGACAACTCGTGCTGTCTGGCGAGGAACGGCCTGAATGTTGCGGCCACGGTGGCCGCGGGGTTCAACGGCCAACCCCTGCCCACCCAGTCCAGCACCTGCGAAAAAATGGGATCGGCAGCAGAGGCAGCCGCAATGTCAACGGCCGTTACGGGGGACTCCCAGTCCTCAATGAGGAGAACCGGAGAACCGGGTGCAGGATCGTGGACCTGTCCAGGCACGGGGCAACGACTGAGCGCATCAGCGTGTGCGATCAGCTTGCCGGGTCGGTATGTCAGGGAGTAGTTATAAGCGGCCAGAAATACTGTCCACCTGGACAAACGGGGCGAGAGAATAAGCGGTGTCTGCCGGTCTCCGGATAACAGCCCTAATAGCGGCTTGTGATCTGTGACAAGCTCGAACCGGCGGCCATATACATAGTCGTGGAACCTCTTAACTGAGGCCACCAAGGCCAAGGCCTCTCGATCCAGCTGGCTATAATTACGTTCAGCTGGAGAGAGAGTCCTCGAGTAATATGCGAGAGGGGCCTCCAAACCGCAGGGAAAGCAGTGGCTTAACACAGCCCCAATACCGAAGGAGGAAGCGTCTGCTGTTAAAACAAGAGGAAGGTCAGCATTGTATTGGACCAATACAGCTGAAGAAGTGAGCAACTCCTTGACAGCTCAAAAGGCAGAAGCCTCTAGGGGGCTCCAGGACCACGGTGTGTTCTTGTCCAAAAGGCGGTGGAGAGGTTCAGCCACCGAAGCCTTGTGAGGCAAGAACACACTGTAAAAATTAAGGAGGCCAAGAAATGCCTGCAGTTTAGCCTTTGAGGTCGGAATAGGGGCAGATTTAATGGCAGCCACCTTAGCCGGTGCGGGGTGGATGCCCTTAGCATCCACAAGATACCCCAAGAACTCCACCTGAGGGACACCTATGACACACTTGGAGCATTTCAACTTGAGACCAGCCTGCTTGAATCGAGATAGCACAGCCCACATCCTATTGATGAGTTCGGCCCGACCACCAGCGGAGACCAGAATGTCGTCGAAATAGGGGACGACCCCAGGCAATCCCTGAAGCAAGCATTCCATCAAATTCTGGAAAAGACCTGGAGCAATGCTGATACCAAACTGCAGGCGCCAGCATTTGAAGGCTCCCCGGTGGGTGACAATGGTCTGTGCTTCTGCAGATGCATCATCCACCGGGAGCTGCTGGTATGCCTGAGCTAAGTCCAGTTTGGCAAAAACAGGAATGAAGCAATTGTTGAACTACTGGGACAGGGTAAGGATTAGCCTGTAAAGCCTTATTCAGCGTGCATTTGAAATCAGCACATATGCGAATAGAGCCATCAGGCTTTATGGGAACTACTATGGGTGTCTCCCAACTAGAATGATCCGTGGGCTCTGTTAAGTTCGGGAAGTAACGAGGCTAGAGACCAGGGTAGTGACAACAGCTCTTTAATATATGGTGAACCCAGCAACCAGGCTGGGGAAAAACCTCTCCTTATATACAGTTCTACCGGCGGCTTTAACCAATCAGCAACGTGCTTGTTTCCCGCCTAAACCATTTAAAGATACATTACACTCCTTCCCCCAGAAAACACTTTACCCATATTTACATGATATTTACATATTATTTTTCAACGTAATCACGCAAATAGACTGGGCGCCTCCTGACTCTTTCGGACCTGCGCAGTACATTCCTGGGAGTGGGTCGAGCTGACCGGAGGGGCTGTTTGCTCCTCTCAGCTCTTCTCTAGGCCATCCGCCCTGGATTATTAGCAGAGTCGCCCTGCTGTTTTCTACTGGAACCTGTGGGCGCCGCTGGACCTCCGGAATTTCAGATAAGTCCTGCGAGTTCTCCGGGTTTGAGTCAGCTGTGGAATCAAACATTGTATAGTCAGGGCCTGTTTCTATTGATTCAGATTGTTCAGCTATGCGTCAGATTTGGTCTATGTGGCGCCCATACTCGGCCGCCCTTAACTCCACCAAGTATGATTTGGACCTGTTCTGTTTAGGATTTGTCCTGCTATCCAGGTTGGGCCTTCACCATAGTTGTGTGCCCACACCGGTCGCCTATGTCCATTTCTCTTGTTTTTCCTATTTCCCCTTGTAACCCTCCGCGATAGTTTGATTTAGACGGTCTAGGGGCACCTGAGCCGCCCATTAATAATTCGGCTGGGCTTCTGCCGTTGTGACACAGGGGTTCTGTGTTGGACTGCCAGGAAAATATCTATTTTGTTTGCCAGTCGCCTGGCTTAAGTCTGACAATGCCTCTTTAGCGCCCGGACGGAACGCCTGCAAGGCCATTCGTCGCAGGGTGGAAAGGCGCCGAGAGGGCATGTCGGATGCCCTCCTCTGCCAAGTATTCTCAAATTGGGTTGCCGTGAATTGCGGGCCGTTATCGGACACTAGCGTGTCGGGCAACCCATGGGTTACAAATAGGTGCCTTAGGACTGAGATCACGGCCTCGGCTGTCATGGATCTCATGAGAATGATTTCCAGCCATTTGGAGTAGGCATCTACTACTACCAGGAAGGTTTGGCCGTGGAAGGGCCGCAAAATCAATGTGTATTCTAGACCAGGGCCCTGGGGTTTCTCCCATTCCCGAACCGGGGCCGTTGGGGGTAGCGGTCGGGACTCCTGGCAGGCCTGGCATTTCCCTACCCTCTCAGCAATTTCTGAGTCCATTAAGGGCCACCACACATAGCTTCTTGCTAGACCCTTCATCCTAATGATCCCTGGGTGCCCCTCGTGGAGGAGGTCCAACACCCTTTTCCTCAATTTTTCTGGGATCACCACTCTATCCCCCCATAGCAGGCACCCCCCTTGAGCCGAGAGTTCCCCACGTTTTTTTACAAATTCTTTAAAACGCTCGCCCGGCGCAGCGGGCCACCCTCTTTGTACCCAACCGAGTACAGTTCTCAAAGTAATGTCCCGGTATGATGCCCGAGCCACCTCCTTAGACGTGACTGGGCCAGAGTCCAGAGAGTCAATTAACAGTATGGGCGTCCCCGGAGTGGGGTCTTCGATTGCCCCTGGTAGTGGGCATCTGCTTAATGCGTCCGCATGCCCCAACTCTTTTCCTGGCCGATGCTGCAGTTTGTAGGAATAGGCGGCTAAGAAGATAGTCCATCGGGTCAATCGTGGCGAAAGTGCCACAGGCGTTGGGCGGTCGCCAGCCAGTATCCCTAACAGTGGTCTATGGTCTGTAACAATTTCAAAGTCTCTACCAAAAACGTATTCGTGAAACTTTTTACCCTGACACAATAGCTAGCGCTTCCTTATCCAACTGGCTATAGTTCCTCTCTGTCGAGGACATCGTTCTGGAGTAGAAGGCTATTGGGGCTTCTGTGCCATTTGGGAGCCTGCGGCTGTGCACAGCCCCCACCCCGTAAGGGGAAGCATCGCAAACTAATACCAATGGCAATGAGCTATGATACTGAACCAGTAAGCTATCGCTCGAGAGTAGGTTTTTTACTGCTTCGAAAGCCCTAGCTTCCGACTTTCCCCAAGACCAAGCAGTATTCTTTCCCAGTAACTTATGTAGCGGCTCGGCAACGGTTGCCTTATTTTTTAAAAAGACCGCGTAAAAATTCACTAGACCCAGGAATGCCTGTAGCTCTGTTTTGTTTTTGGCGCTGGAGCCTTTCTTATTGCCTTGACCTTGCTTTCAGTGGGTGAATTCTCCTTGTCTATTCTGTAGCCCAAGAACTCTACGGATTCTACCCCTATCTGGCATTTGTTCACTTTAACCTTTAGACCGCTGACCGAAAATGCCCAGAACTTTTCTCAAACGCTCCCCAATTCTTCTAAATTTTCGGCTGATACCAATACATCATCGAAATAGGGACTACCCCGGGAGCCCTTGCAGAAGTCGCCCATTAAATTTTGAATAGACCAGGTGCCACACTCACCCCAAACTGTAACCGGGTACACTTGAAAGCACCTCTGTGAGTCACAATTGTCTGGGCTTCGCTGTGTTGGCGCTCACGGGCAGTTGTTGATAGGCTTGAGCCAAATCTAACTTGGCAAAACGTGCCTTGCCCCAGCGAGTGCAGCAAGTGTTGCACCACGGGACCGGTAAGCGCTTTTCTGCAAGGCTTTGTTTAACGCCGCCTTGTAGTCAGCGCAGATTCTAACTGACCCATCTGGTTTCACTGGGTGACGATTGGCGCCTCCCACTTTGCATGATCGACTGGCACCAGAATCCCTGACTGATGAGCTTGTCTATCTCCTTGTCAATCTTGGGTTTAAGGGCAAAAGGACCTCCTTGCCTTTAACCTAATGGGGCTACCTGGGGTCTAAATTGAAGGAAATAGGGGTCCCTTGTACTTGCCCAGGCAGTCCTTGAAGACATCTTCGAACTCGCTCATGAGTGTGTCTTTAGGTTAAAGTCACTTGTAGATGCCAGTCACCCCATGCCCAATGCACGGAACCAGTCTAGTCCCAACAAACTTGGCAGGGTCCCTTCGACTATCGTGATGGGCAGGGTCTTCTTGTGTGGTCCGTATCGACGCGGACGGAGGTGGTCCTCTAACAGGGATGCGATTCCTTGGTAGTCGTGGAACTCGTAGCCGCTGTGTTTGCAGTTTGCGTTTGGCGATTCTCGCAAAGCTTTTGCAAAAGTGTCCCAGGACATGATTGTGATCGCTGACCCGTGTCCACTTCTAGTCGGCACGGCACTCCTTCTATTTTGGTTTAGTGAAGATTTTCTTCTCGACGCGGGTTGCTGCACGGCCTATGATCACGGTCGCTCGATTTGAGTTCGCGCCTTTTGTTTTGACCAATCGCGGTCGCCTTGCCGATCCTGCGCCTGATTGGTTGGTTTGAATTTTCGGCGGAAGGTTGGGGTGCTCGACAGACTTGAGCCAGGTGCCCTTCTTCTCGCACCGCCGACATGTAGCGCCCTTGAACTTGCATCGTTGACGCTGGTGTTGCCCTCCGCAACTTCCGCATTCATCCCGGTCTTCTTTGCCCTTCTCTCGGTGAGGCAAACTCCTTCCTCATCCTCGCCGCCTGATTCGGGCTGGATTTCTTCATTGTGGACCGGGTTGATTTCGCGCCGCTGGCGTGAGTGGCTTTGCAGGGTTTCCGCCGCTTGGGTGGACATCTCATGAGCTCTGGCTTCGCCCAGAGCGCTTGCCAGCGTTAGATTGCTTTTTGATAGCAGCCGCCCGCAAACGAATGTCTCTGACCCCACGGATGAGTTGCTCTAACAGCTCCTCATCCAAGTCTCGTACCCACAGTCCTTGGAGGCTTTTCTCAGGGCGGCCATGTAATCGCTGATGGATTCGCCTCTTGCTGTCTGCGCCTCCAAATTCAAAACGCCGACGATTTGGACGGTGTTGGCGAAATGGTTCTTCAATAGATTTTGCAGAGTTTGCCACGATACCGATTGTACCGGCGTTGGCTCTGCCAGGGCTTCCGCGATGTCGATGACCTCGGACCGCAGTGGCTCAGGAAATATGCCCTTTGCGGTTGTCTGAACTCCTTGCAGTTCGTTTGCTTCTAAGAAGCTTTCGAAACGGGTCATGTACGTTCCCCATTTCTCCCTGGCTGGGTCAAACGGTGCGGGCGGAGTGTAGCTGGACATCTCCGCGTTTCTGCCCTGAGTTTGCTGGGTTCGGTTCTTCCGTGCGTTCAGCTCGTTCCTGGCGCTCTTAGCCTCGAGATCCCATCCTCGTCACCAGGGTTAAGTTCGGGAAGTAACGAGGCTGGAGACCAGGGTAGTGACAACAGCTCTTTAATATATGGTGAACCCAGCAACCAGGCTGGGGAAAAACCTCTCCTTATATACAGTTCTACCGGCGGCTTTAACCAATCAGCAACGTGCTTGTTTCCCGCCTAAACCATTTAAAGATACATTACAGGCTCCAACACCCCTTGCCGAATTAGTTTATCTAGCTCTGCTTCAACCTTAGGACGGAGGGCCAGGGGAACTCTCCGGGGCTTTAATCGGATGGGAGCGACCTGTGGATCCAAATTCAATGAAATTGGGGACCCCGTATACCTCCCCAAGGAGCTGTCAAAAACAGAGCTGAACTCCGTAAAAAGGAAGTCATAACTATCCCCAGAGACAGAATGGATGCCTGAGATACCCATGCCCAGAGCACTGAACCAGTCCAACCCCAATAATGTTGGGAGGGAGCCCTTAACAACAATTAGGGGAAGGGACCCTTTGAAGTTTTTTGTCTCCACATGGAAACGACCTTGGCCCATGACAGGAATTGTCTTGCCCTGATAGTCACGGAGGCGGACGGGGCAGGGTTGCAACTGGCATGAGAGAAAAGAAGGAACTACCCGCTTGAGGATAGCCCAAGAAATAATGGACCGTGAAGAGCCCGTGTCTATTTCCATGGGACATGCCACCCCCTCCAGTTTTACAGTCAATGACAGTTTCTTCGAATCAGCTGAACTATGCTGATGGAATACGACCTCTGTGGCCCCATGCCCATGGGCAACATCACGACGGTTCTCACCCATAGGGGGCTTCCCTGGGGCGCGATACTTTAACTCATCTGGCGACTGCCCAGCAGAATGGCAAACTTTGGCAATATGCCCCGACTTGCCACAGCGGCGGCAAATAGCGGAACGGAACCGGCAGGATGAACGAGGATGAAACTCCCCACAGCTGAGGCAGGCAGCTACTTTCTTCTTTTGCAGCCTTTTCTTTCCGGGAGGTGAGGTCTTCAGGCGGTCCACTTCTGTCTCCTCATCCGAGGTTTCAGCAGGATCGTCATCCTCGTGATGCACCCCCGTGGACTGGCTGGTAGAATTTTGGAAGCGTCGGATGTCAGCGGTAGACCTTTCCGACATCTCGGCAGCTCGTGCTTCGTCTAATGCCATCGGGAGAGTTAAATCTTTCATCGCTAACAAACGCCGCTGCAGTCGAAGATCCCTCACGCCACAGACTAACTGCTCCAACAGGGCGTCTTCTAGGTCCTGGAATTCGCATTCCAGGGCAGCGGTTCGGAGGGAGGCTATATATTGATTCAGGGGCTCCCCTTCTTCCTGTAAGCGATGCCTGAATTTAAACCTTCGAGCAATTCGGGACGGGGTTGGCGCGTAATGTGCCTTCAACTTCTCCCTCAAGATATCCCATGGAACAGCATGAACGGACAGAGGAGCCACCAGAGCCCGGGCAGTGGCAAACACTTCAGGACCGCACGCGTTTAAAAAGTGCGCCCGCTTACGGTTGCTGGACAGACCGGTGTAATCGTGGGCTTCCAAATAGCATTCAAAACGATCTTCGTATGCTTCCCACGTCTCCGCGCTGACAAGGAATGGGGCAAACACAGGCGGAGCCATCGAACGGCCGGTTCGAATCGGAAGAGGGCAATTCTCGACGGTCTGAACGCTAATCACCTCAGGATCCCACCTTCGTCGCCAGTGTTGTGTATTGGGTTCGAGGAATTACTGAGGCGACTACGAGCGTATTAGCAAACAACCTTTAATGAAAACCAACTTCGAATAATAACGGCTCGGACCTTGCGTTTGACAGCTCTTATATAAACCTGCTGTCAAACAGGAGAGCCAATCAACATCCTAAGAATTCCCGCGCATTGGGTTGCCATGCGTCTTAACCAATAGGAGACCGCCTCTTATTTAACATGGCGGCTCACCGAACACAACATAAGGGATACATGTTGGGGGTAATTAAAAATAGTTAACATATTCAATGACATATAGGCATGTAGACGGAAGTTGAATATATAACTATTCATAGATATATTCTTTGTTTTATGTTCTTTATTTCCTCTTCTTCATAACATATTCAAATGTTACTTTATGAGCATTTTATTGAAAGAAATATACATAGATCTTTTTCTTTTTTTTTTATTCAAAAAGTTTTACAAAAAATTTTTTTCCCCTTTCCCCCAACCCTCTCCTTCACAAACCCTCCCCCTCCCCTGACTTCCCGGAACAAGCACAAGGTATAGTTAAAAATAAAACAAACATATGCTAAAAAAAATTTTTTCCCCCAAAACTATTATACCAATTTTCCCTCTCTAGCTCTGACTTCCTCCTTACATAACAAAAATCCTTCAAAAAATTAACAATAAACAGTAATAAAATATATAGATCAGTAGAACAAATTAATCCTAAAGTATTTAAAACCAGCTAAAGCATAAAAATCCAATCCAGTTCAGAGAATATCTCCCTTATAGCTTCTATAACCATATAATTTTCCCCCCAAGTCTTTCTTACATAAGATCTTTCGAGAATATTCTATTTAAAATTCAATACAACAGATTATAAAATTTCAATACAGGGAAATTACAATATCTATTCAACTTTAGTCCTTCCTCGTCAAAATCCAGTATAAATCCAAATATCTAGTCTTTTATGATAGTTATAAAACATATAATCAACCCATTTCTTCCAGATCCTTACGTATTGTCGTTCAGGAACGCTAATATCTTTTTCTGTTAATATTTCAAAAAAAAAAAATTCTTTCAAGAATGATACTTTTGTCTCTTGCCATTTTTTTTTGATGCATTAGTCTCTGTCTTTCCTTCATTACTCCTTTTGAAAAGTCAGTCACAATATTTCCTAATAGTTCCTTATGTCCAAGAATCCACGAGTTACTGCCGTATATTCCCTCAATCCGAAAAGAGAATTCTTGGAAAGCATTAAACCTGTGAATTTTTCCATTTCTGGAGACAGCCTCCTGTAGCACAAATTCAGGCTTTTCATCCAAACTTTTTAAAAAAGGCTTCTTTACGTCCATTCCATATTCCAAGTCCTGATTACTTTGGTTAATTTCCTCCAAACTCTCATCCAAAACGCCTCCATTTTTTTCCAATTCGTATTTTTGAGTAATTAAATACATTCTTTCTGTATAATCCTGTATAAAGTCACGAATCCATTCTTCTGAAAAAACCTTCATGGCAAAGTTCTTGCTGAAAATCCCCTTATAAAATACTTAAACAAACTAAAATAATCCAACAATCCACAGTCCAGTACAATAAGATAAAATCTCCATTCAGTTTCACTTTCTCAACAAGTAAACGCCATTTTATTTCATTGTGTTGATTGTAGATGAGAGAAAAAAAAATTATTATTTTTTAAAAAAAATAGAAGTCAGATTTAATACTTGCAATTTAAATGACTGATCTCCTGTGTTTATTCCGTCTGCTTATAAATATCCATAACAATCAATTGAAGCAGAAGTGGTCGCTCTCTTCTCTGTCTGCTTGAAGCAGAAACACGCTGGGGCTGAAGCTGTGCAGACGGAATTCCAGGGAACTTTCCCTTTCGAGTTCCCCAAACGGGGCCTCTAGAGAGAGCTCTACCTTTCCTTCTTCTTGCTCTTTCCCTTCCCTTTACCGGGGAAGGTACTTTCAGCCGTTGATTTCGCCGGCTTTTACAGAATCCGAGCACGGGCGCCCTTAGGGCGTCCTTCAGAGAGAGCGGAGCCACCAGAAGTCCCAGAAATATACATAGATCTTGACTAAAAGGTGCTTAAGAAAAACCCAGAGATTCCTTCCTTCCTTCCTTCCTTCCTTCCTTCCTTCCTTCCTTCCTTCCTTCCTTCCTTCCTTCCTTCCTTCCTTCCCATTTAAACTTACATGGAAGAGATCAGGAAGAGACAGGGTGATTAAAAAATAAAACAGTAAATAAACAAAGAATTTACCGTTCTAAAATTCAAAATATATTGTTTCATTATTTTCATTCATTAAATGCATTATCTTAAGAAATTATTTGAAATATCTATAAAACTCCAAATATGATATCAATATTGATATCATTACTGTTTGTCACTATTCTAAAGAGAGGTTAATGGAATCATGTAAAAGGAAAAAAACTGGGAGAAAGAAAAAAAATAGAAAAGGAAAGAAAAATAATCAGTAAAAACTATATTGGAAAACTAAATTATCTCCCATTATAAGCACCCAAATGATGACTATATTAATATAGTTATGTAGGAATTTAGCACCCACCCCCCTCCTAGAAGAATGACATATTCTAGGAAATATTTAAAAAAGCAGAATATTATACCTTCCTGGATGAGAAAAGGAGAAACATGCTCTTGGAAAGCGGCCCCCACCTTTGTTAATAGCCCCAGAAAGACAAAAGACATCTTATCTACAACACAGAAGACCTTCAGCTCCAGGGTGATGGGATTAAGACATGGCCCTCAGGACATGATAGGATTAGCCTCTACCCATTTCACCACATGGCACCTGGGAAGGTTACATCAGCCAGCAAGGCTAGCTAAGACCCCCACCCCCTGGGAGTCTGACAGCCAATCAGGATACTCTTCCTGTGCCCCAGAAAGTTCAAAGCTCAGAAAAAGCATAAAACCAGGGAGCACACAGGATCTCGGCCCTTTTCTGTTCAGGAACTCAAGCCATGTGATCCTGACCACCATTAAACCATCTTTCCAAGCAGCCTCCATGTTTCCAGTGTCTTTGTCCCCACTTGGAACTGAACCCAGATGGATATTTCTTCCAACAATTGGCACCCACAGATGGGACTCTGTTAACCTAACCAATGGACCTGGCCCAGGTAAGCCTCCTTGCTAGCAGCAGACCCATTGAGTCTGTGGGTAAGTTTTCCTGGACCTTGGCCATTTGGAACTAGGTTTTAAAGGGTTTTGAGTGTTGAGCTCAAAGACTGCTTGGAAAGAAGGTGAGTACCTCTAAATTTTAATTTTAAGCATGGAAAAGCATGGGAAATATGTGTATGCCTGCATGTGTGTGAATGAGAGAGCCCTTCTCCCAATCACAGCTGGATCTTGCATCCTCTGTGCATTTCCTAACCGCAGAAAGACCAAAAGTCTGAGAGCATGGGGTTTTGCCAGAGCACAGGACCTTCTGTTAGGGAAGGAAGAAGTGTGTGTGGGATTCCACCTGAGGAAACAGTCTGATTCCACCTCTTTGAGCAACCTCTAGCCGCACCTCTGCCTACTGCTAGCTCCACCGAGCCGTGACCGGTAGGATAGAGAAAGCAAGGGGAAGCCAAATGTGGAACTTTGTGTTTTCGAGGAACGGAAGCTGAGCAAAGGAAAAGAAGTGTGAAGGGAAAAAGAAATATATAGGAACTATCGTGTATCTAAAAGGAAAGCAAAGCCTAAAGTGGAGCATGTGGAGTGAGAGGAGGTGCTCGTACCTGCTGTAGGGGCAAGGTCCTCCGGGATCACTATTTTTTTATTGGTGATCTTCAAATAAGAGTTCCCTTAAGGAAGGGGCCCATACTGACAGAAGGGAGTCGGAGTCCTTCAGATACCTTTTTTTTCCGAAACTGCGGGAGTGCCCGGCTATGACAAAGTGAGCCTCACATTCCGAGGATCATGGGAAGCGTAAGCTCGAGGGTAGAGGGAAATCCCCTGAGAGACATGCTTGGGGCCTGGGACGCCAGGCAGGTGCCAGTGTTGACTGGCATGCGAGAATAGAAATTGAAGAAATTGTGTAAAAAAATGGGCTTTGCTAAGAGATAACACCAGGAAGACAAATTTGGCTAAATAAAGGTACTTAAAAGAAAAGGGAAATATATAAATAGGAATGTTTGGGTTTTTGTTTTGTTTGTTTGTTTGTCTCTTTTTCTGTCTTCTATGGAACCACGTGGTCTGTCTGTTAAGATTTGTGCCTTCCCTAATTTAACTGAGATTTATGGCGGGAATGATCAGTGTGTGTGTAAATCTCAGAGTTTTGTTTTCCTCTCTGTCCTCCTTGTTTTTATGTGTGTATGTCTGTCTTTGTGGGCCCTTGAGGTAATTGTAACTGTAAAATGTATCTGATCTCTAGAGACAAGAATTTTAAATTGTTAGGGAAAAAGAAAAACAAAAGGTTGAAACAATGAAAATGGGGAAGAGAGAGAGAGAAAAAAAGGAAAGAGCCTTTTTCCTGTCTTTGTCCGGCCAACAAAATAGTAAAAAGGACTTTTCATCCTATTTCTGTTTTTTTTTCTCCTCTCTATCTTAAAGTAACAACTCAAGTTTATAAGGAAACATTTTAAGTTCACTTACAAGATAAGTTTATGAGGAAACGTTTTAAGTTCACTTACAAGAGAAAAAAAAAATTCAGTCTTGCATTTACTGTGTATTTAAATGATTTTACCTGTTCATCCTCTTCCTGAAGTATGTGAAGTTTTTTCTTTCTCATCAGTTGTTGAAACTGCATTTTGTTGAAACTGCATTATCTTTTAGTAACTGCAATATTGATGTGTTGTTTCTTTTCAAACTCTGCCTGCAAGATATCTACCCCCCTCCTTTTTTAATCCTGTTACAATGCCTTTCCTGAGAAGATTACCCACAAAAGTGGGGAGGAGATTCTGTTCTAATGTCTTTCAGCCCTGAAAAGATGACTCTGCAACTGTGGAAGCAGAGCACATGGTTCCAGATGCTGCCCCCAGAGGAGACCTTCTATTTGTTGGAGCCAGGAATTGAGTTTGAATCCAGCCCCCACTGAAAGTCATCATAGCAACCAGATTGGAGCAGACCTTTCCAAACCTGATTGACCAACAAGCATGCCACCCAAAAGATATGAAAGAAAGGACCCTGAGATGTACAAGTAAAGACTAAAAGACTCTTTTCAATTCCCAGAAGACAACTGGAAAGACTATGGGGAAGGGTGGAAATTCATTGTAAGGTTTTCTGTCTTGTCTCATTTACATTGTAATCAGTCTAAAGTACTCATGTAAGGATTGTATTTGAGTGGCTACCACAGCAAGTTCTGAACACGTTAGATTTTTGTCTGGTGGGAGGGAAATATGTCCAAAATGTTTGTATTGCCTGTATTGTAAAAGTAGCTGCATACACAGGCACACACAGAGAGACACACCATTCAGAATTAGTCTATTCCCTTCACTTACCTCCACACAAGACTTTTAGGTTGATTTTTGCTCTGTGGCACTAAAAGCCCAAGGAGTCAGATCTCCCTGCTAATTCCATAGGGGAGGGCATTCCCCTCAGGCAATTCCTCTCTTGAAGAGATAGCAGAAAAAGTGATATCCAAAACCCAAGCCCTGACTATGACTCACAAATGATGCTGCCCAGTTGCCCAGTAAAGCAAGATATGTTGCACTGGTGGTCTCATGAGTAGAAGTCCCAGGGCTCATTGTGTGTAATTTAAAAAAAAAAAAGAAAGGAAAAAGCCTGGATTGCACACTGATTAACCTCAATTTGGACTGGGAAAAAAAAAATCTTGGATAGACTAAAATAAGAGCTAGGGCAGGTTCAGTAACCAACCCTTGGAAATGGACAGCCTGTAATTTAAAGGAAAACCATGGCTGTGAAAATTTTGGGATGTGTGCTTGCTTGACCTGACTGGAAGCTCTCAGAAAGTGATATCTAACAGCTGAAATTAATTGGCATAGAAAATTGGATACTGTAAAATTCTTACCAGAACTTTTCCCCTGGCTGCTAGACCTTCATGGTTGAAAGCTTTTGGGAGCCACTGAAGGAATCTTTTTTTCTGTTGTCTCTATCAATGGCTTCCTTTGCATCAGGAAAATTAAAAGCACCCACTGATTTGATCAATTTTAATTTTTGCCAAGAGCATGCTTCAAAACTCATGTTTTGAAAAAAAAAAAAAAGTAGGGATTGTAGGAATTTAGCACCCACCCCCCTCCTAGAAGAATGAAATATTCTAGGAAATATTTTAAAAAGCAGAATATAATACCATCCTGGATAAGAAAAGGAGAAACATGCTCTTGGAAAGCGGCCCCCACCTTTGTTAATAGCCCCAGAAGACAAAAGACATCTTATCTACAACACAGAAGACCTTCAGCTCCAGGGTGATGGGATTAAGACATGGCCCTCAGGACATGATAGGATTAGCCTCACCCATTTCACCACATGGCAAGGCTCAAGCAAGCTTGAGAGACAGCCAGCAAGGCTAGCTAAGACCCCCACCCCCTGGGAGTCTGACAGCCAATCAGGATACTCTTCCTGTGCCCCAGAAAGTTCAAAGCTCAGAAAAAGCATAAAACCAGGGAGCACACCGGATCTCGGCCCTTTTCTGTTCAGGAACTCAAGCCATGTGATCCTGACCACCATTAAACCATCTTTCCAAGCAGCCTCCATGTTTCCAGTGTCTTTGTCCCCACTTGGAACTGAACCCAGATGGATATTTCTTCCAACAGTTATAAGCATTAGAATTAGGAACTGTTTCCAATATTGTCTTCAAATCTATTATTTATTGTCCCCTTTTTAAAACTCATGTCAATTTGTTTGATTTTTTTTCCCCATGGAGAAGACTGAAGTTATCCAAGTAGTTGCCAGGAAAAAAAGATTTTTCATAGTAAAAAGGCAACTACTTGGATGAGTTGCTGCAGTTTTCTCAGCAACATTTTCAGAAGTGGTTTGCCATTGCCTGCTTCCCAGAGCTGAGAGAGTGAGCCAGATACTTTTGTGTCTAAGGCAGAATTAGAACTCAGGCACGCCTGATTTCAAGTACACAAAAGTGACTCTTTTCTGAAAAATTGTGTTGTGTTGTGTGTGTGTGTGTAATTATTTTTATTGCTTGTCTATTCAAAACCTGGGAATGGGAAGGGAGATGAAATTAGTGCTTATGGTAGCATACTGTAAATTGTTTATGAAAATGCTCCAATGCATTTTGTATTTTCCACGCCTCGATCTAATAAGAAGTGCACATTTCCTTTTACTATTTTATTTTAGTTTTTTTAAATTTATTTGTGCGTTTTAATTTAGAAGAATACCCAAGGCAGTATACTTTAAATTAAAACACAGTTAACTACAGTTTAGTGTTGTCTTCCAGACAAAACAACTTTCTCAGTCAATTATAAAAGCACCGGATTTTTTAAATTTCCCAAATCCAAATAAAACTTAATAGCCAAAATATTCCTCTATTTTATGAGTTGAGAGAGAAATTATTTGCCCCTAATCCTGCAACAAATCAAATAAAATTATACTTCTGTGTACAGGTATATAATATCCTACCTAATTATACAATGTCTGTCTGTCTGGCTAGCTGGCTGGCTGGCTTGCTGTTTGTCTGTCTGTCTGTCTTTCTACCCCTATTTATCTATCTATCTATCTATCTATCTATCTATCTATCTATCTATCTATCTATCTATCTATCTATCTATGTATCATCCATCCATCTATCTGGCATACGTTGTCCTCACAACTCTCCTATCTCAAATGTACTTTCCAAAAAATCCCCAATCTCATTAGTGTCATTTGTAATTTTATTTGTAATTTTAATGAGATTATGTGATATCATTGCTGAGATTCTGAAATTTTTGTATAAGATTGTGAAATTGCATATAAATTTTCTGGGATTTTGTAAGATTTGGACCATACTTTTAACTTTCAGTGGAAAGAATACCTAAGCCTTCACACCAGATTATACCGATTTACTCAAAATTGAGTTTAAGATGTAGTTTCCCATTTTATCTGTGGTGCCTTTGATGTATGGGAGGAGGGCGATGCCGTTGTCTTATTCTGTTTCTTGGTTTTTGGGTGGTGTCTCCCTTTGGATTAGGTTTGTAATTGTGTTTCTTTGGAATCCGTTGGAAATTAATACGTTTGTGAGAGTGTGTAATTCAGTTTTCAGGTCTTTGTCGGCTAGGCGTTTGGTTCTGGAGATGAGAGTCTTGGCTACGGAGTTGATCTGTGCAGGGTGGTGATGTGATTGTGCTTTTAAGTAGTGGTTGGTGTGTGTGTTTTTCTGGTAGATGGTGTGTCCTAGGGAGCTGTTGAGTTTTTTGTAGATTAGGATGTCCAGAAAGGGGAGTTGGTTGTTAGCTTCTATTTCCATAATGAATTGTATTTTGGGGTGTAGGCTGTTGAGATGTGTGAGGAAGTTGTTCAGTTTCTCCTTGCCATGTGGCCAAATTATGAAAGTGACATCTACGTATCTAAGCCAGAGTTTGGGTTTGAGTTCAGATTTATCTAAAGCGTTGGTTTCAAAGTATTCCATGTATAGGTTTGCGATGACGGTGGGAGGGGTGATACCATGGGTGCTCCTTCTATCTGTTTGTATCTTTGTCCATTATGGATGAAATATGTGTTGGTTAGGCAGTGGTTGGTTAGATCTAGAATATGTTTGGGGGGTTGTTTTTGTTTTGGTTAGCTGTCAAGGCTTCTTTAATAGGCACTTTGGTGAAGAAGGCTATGACGTCGAAGCTCACAAGTAGGTCGCTGGGTTTAGGTTTTGTTTCTTTATTGTTTCTATGAAGTGGAATGAGTTTTGTATGTGTGAGGTGATGGATTCTGCACAGGGCTGAAGTTGTTTGGCTAGGAATTTGGCGAGATTTTGTAGAGGTGAGCCTATGGAGCTGACTATGGGTCTGAGTGGTGTTCCTTCTTTGTCTATCTTGGGGAGGCCATAAAGCTTGGGGCATCTGGATGATTTTTCTCTGGGGATGATTCTTTGTTGGATATCTTCACTGATGGGGGAGGATCACCCCTCTCACCCGTCATCGCATACTAGTGAAGTTTTTAAAATGTAATGGACAGTTTTCCCTCCCTGTGTTAAAATGCATTACAGTAGGCCCAAAAGACAGGTTTCTCTGGCATCTAAACTTGTTCTGTCCTCCCTCGCCTCTGTCTGAGCGATGGCTTAATTAGCTGGCACTATCAGCCCTGGCAGCAAAAGAGCGAGGTATGCCAAGTGTCTCCGTTATCTCCCTCGACGCCGATAAGTCAAACAGTACTTCAGCTCTTAGTTCAGCAGTTAATTTGCCTGCTACGAAGAGGCACAGCAGCTCTGGCTGCCTTTATATCCTGTGGAGTGTGGCTCCATGACTCAGCACTTCCTAGGCCTGCCCCACCCCTGCTTCTTTTGTTTCCTCCTCTCCTGCCTACGAAACCTAGGGTCCAACCAAGCCTGATTGCCATCAGCTGGGTCTGAAAGCATGGCCGGGGGGGGAGGAAGAGTCAGGAGACGGAGGCCTCGTTATTTCCTCCACCTGGCCTGCCTCTGGCTCCTGGAGCTGAGCCAGGGAAGCCGGTGCTCCTGAGGTAGCCCTTCCCCCTCACTTTCCAAGTCACTTTCTGGCAGGAGGCCCGGCTCCAAGTCACTTTCTGGCTCGAGGGGTGGGGGCAGACACAACAAAACTCTTCTTCCTTCCATGTTTTTTGCAGTACAGAATGAAAAATGCTTTGGGTAGCTAGGCAGATATTGAATGTACTCCTTCAAGTGCTCTCCATCCCTGTTGAGGGAACTGCTTCTATCTTTTGCTTTGACAGCAGATATAATGCAGCAGACTCATTTTCAAATCTCATTCAGAGTGAAGATGAGATGTGACTGAACTCACTTGACAGTTGAATAGCCTAAAAAGTATTCCAGTTTATCACAACTGATATTTCTCTATAATTAGAGAGTCACTGCATGAAATGGATGACTATATAAATGTGATAAATAATATAAAATAAATAAAAATGAACTACAGGACACACATATTTGGAGGTGGGAGACAAAAGGGGGAGAGAATAAAAACTAGCTATAAATTCGCTCAATGTCGTCCTCTTTAATTCTAAGTCTGTTTCTTACTTTCTAAAGATAATATAAAAACACTTTAGGGTTAGATTGTACTATTGCTATTGCTTAGGTGTTGCGTCAATTGAATACAATAATTAGAAAATGAGGGAATTTTTAATTTTCTTTAAAGTAATATTGAATTTAAATATCTATGCCATCTTGAAGACATGCATGAAATTCTTTCTGCCATCGCAAATCTTCATGTTGCCATGACTGGAAAAAAATGTTATTATTCAGAGAGTTATCATCACACACAAAAAAACCTGCTAAACCCCAAATGGCCCTCAGGAATCTGTTTATGCTGATCACTTACTGCAAATTAACTGATCCCTATTTTTGACAGCCTCAGCATTTGAGAAGATGAAAAGGCGCATGGTAAAAATTGGACACGGAGTTGAGTTGAAACAACTATGAATCTGTTGTTCAAGTGACTTCTGATCTTTCATGACTTTCCTGATGTGTTCCTGCTTGCAGTAAGAGTGAAAATAAAATTATCACCACCACTAACACCACAAGAGTAAGAAAGACACAGCCAGATGGTTGGCTTAAATTATCCAATGTATAAGTCTAGCCAGAAACAAGGCTGGCAATTCTTGCTGTTTTTATTCTTTTCTTAAAATTAAGAACATGTTTGGTTGATTCTTCCTGTATTCCCCTTCCCCCCAAACAAGTATCACCATAAGATGGAAAGTATAGGAAAATGTTTGGAATAGTGTATTCAACCAGCCTGAAGACAGGGGCAGCATGGATAAGGAGAAGAACAATCAATAAAGGATGAGATCTGCCAAAGATCTTCAGACCATGCTACACCTAGGATTCAAAACAGCTCTATCACTCTTTCATAAGAGCACTGAATCTGCAATTACAAGGAGTATGGCAAGGCTTTAGAAAGCATCAGTCAGGTATTATATGGACCAGAGAGCCTTTGTGGCAGCCTGGCTCCAAGCAAAGATGGAAGGAAAGTGGTTGTCCTGAAATCTCTGGGTAGCACTTGGATGGGGAACCTCTTGGCAGTTCCAAAGTTGTCAAGCATCTTGGAAGAAGGCAATGGCAATGCACTTCTGCATGTTTAATAATCTTCATTTGCTGTACCTTTGTCATATATTACATCTTTCCTTGAATCACAAGAAGAGAAGCTGCATGACACTAAAAGTTTCTACATGTCATAGAAACATGATGGCAAGTTTTCTTTCCAACATAATATATTGTACAGTGGAAAGTGGTTTTGTTTTGGTTCTTTTTTTTTCGTATTTAACATGCAAACTCTCCTCTGCATGCTGAGCTAGTAGAGTCTGCTAGGGCTGGGTCATATCTCTATTATGAATGTCTGGCTCAACTCCCTGGTTAGAAAAATTTCTGTGCTTTGGTATTAATAATTCAATAGTTTGATTTACTTCGGAGAGTATTCATGTGAAAATTCCTTTCCAGAAGGCTCTATATATCTTGGGAAGGTGAACCTGTATTGTGTGGTTAACATATTCATTGTCAAGATGATAGGCAGTATGTACTGCACATTGAACGTGGCATCTAGTTATTCAACTCTTCTACTAAAATGGGCAGAGCAGAAGGGGGAGGAATATTGTTATACTTACGAGTATACAGCTGTTTTCATCCATTCCAGAAAATTCATTTGGTATATTGGAATTATTTTATGTCTCCATTCAGGTATTATTAGAACCTGAAGAGGATCTGGGTTCATTGTTCCACTGGGGCACAGTCATATTTTTTGGCCAACATATTGGTGCTTATGTTATGATAAAATCCAAACTCCAGGCATGCAATCCAGAATGCACAAAATGCAGAAACATGACTCAGTAGAAAGCAAAGTCTTTTATATGAAAAGCAGAGGAATGGTGTTTTTATTATTTCTATTGCACACTAGTTTAATTGGTTTAATGAGGTTCCACTCAGTCCCATATGTGGAAAAAAAAGACTTGTAACATAAAGTGAGATTCAAAACTTGATCAGATTTTGATTAGCTATATACTTAAAATAATTTACTCATAGAATTGGAAGGATCCATTTAGCTTTGTCCCTTCAGTGCAAATGTCACTTTACTGTCCCTGATAGAAATTTTTGAATCAGAAGCTCCTTACAATCTTTGTCTAACGTTCTTTTTATGTATTGAATGTTGAAGGCAGGGGCTAGCTTATCTAACATTTCTGGCTTTTGGCCAATTTTTGATTTGCACATTGCCTTTCGCTAACACAGAAACTATTAATGGCATTTATTATGGATGCTATCTTTGTAATAGATATGATTTATTGAAGCAATGAGTGGTGATGATTACCTTTTAACCCACGGGGGTTGTTATGAACCTCTTTTACATTTCCCTGTTCCAGCTTCCAAATGGTATGTCTCAGGAATTTCAAAGGAAAAAAAAATGCTGGGAAGTTCCCAAGCAGTTTGCAGGGGCAACAACTTTCCTGAGTTTATTCTTTATTAATTCCTTTGTGAAATCTTAGTGTCTAACATACCCATTGGAATTGGTCATTTTAAAAAATCCCCTTTGAATGTTTCCATTCAAAGCAATGTGATTGTCCTTTGGACCTATAAATTAACCATGGGTTATCTTTTCATATCCTCTGTGTTTTAAGGAAAAGGTTCCTTAAAAGACTTCCTCAAATCCAGCTCAACTCCTGATGACCACTGTAACATATTCATGTGGATTATTTTGCAAAATACAAAGAAGCCATTCATTCTTTCCAGCCTATTCTCCTTAGTTTTGCTGGTGTTCTCCTACTCAATCATTAATTAGCTGAAGCCCTGCAGTCTCAAAATTAGCTAAGATCAACAAGTTAAATGTATGAATCTTATTTCCAAAGATTGTATTTTCCCCCTTATTTCACTCATTCTCATTGCATCCTGAGAATGGTCATAGATATGCATATTTCTTCTTTGATAGGGACAAATATAACCTAACCATTGATCACTGGGGTAAATCCAGTTATTTTAAAACAATGTGTGCTTAATAAAGATATACAGAAGGGAAGCACAAGCATGCATATTTGTTTTCTGCAATAAATCTGAAAGCTAGTTTTGAGTTTTCATTAGCAGAGGAGACTGAATTGGATATCAATAATGAGGACATGGAAGAGAAAAAAATTATAAAAGGAAAATGAAATCTATATTTCCTGAACAAACATGCAAAAAATTAGAAGGAGACTATCAATGGTCACTATCCTAGTTTTCATTTTCCCCAGCATATATATATCACATTTCCTACCAAAATAGCTAAGTTTTGAATGGTAAGTTTTTCACTTGATCTTGAATTATGCCATGGGATGGCAGCCAAAGTTGCCTCACATTACCTTAAAAAATTAATATGTAAAAGTTGAAACTGGGAGCATTTGAGCTCAGAATGCCAGCTGCATATTTGATGGCTTTTTCCATGTAATTCAAAAGCTTCTTTGCAGTTATAAATCCAGGAGGGTTAGATGTATTCTGAAATCTAAGTGCTATGCCAATTGATTGATTCCTCTCTAGTCTAATCTCTCAACATGTCACTTTCTTTGCACTTAGAGATCTATCTTCCAGCATCCTGGCCAAAACTGATGAAGCTTCTGGCAGGGAAAACATGGCAAATTGTTGGAAGAAGTCAAAACATATTGTGAAGAATCCTGCTTAAGTTACTTTGGGGAGACAAAGGAATTTACCATAGATGCTTCACTATTTGAAACTCATTTTCACTTGGCATGGTGTGAGGATTTTTCGTTACCAACCTAATTTCTACCGAAAGAAGTATCCTAATGAAAGGTACATGTTGTTGAAGACCAAGAAGGACTGTAAGACACAACATACTCATAAACATAATGCAACATTCCAACATTCAAACTCTGATCACCCAAAAGGTAGATATTAAAGCTGTTTGGGTAAATTTTGCAAAGGAAAAAACAAAATGGAGTTTTGGTTATTGATATTATAACTAACACCATCAAAATTCGTTTCTCCCTACTTTTGAGCTAAAATATGAGTAATTAGTCACATGTCATCATGACATCTCCTTGAGTACCTTTGTACTTAAATCTGGATGACTAGTAAATATTCCAGAATAATAAAGAATATTAACATCATTGTACCACCAAATCTATTGCTCGGTAAGACAGTTTCACTTATTGGATTAATATTGGAATTCTCTGTGCTGTTAGTATTAGAGGTTTCATCATTCCTGCTGAGACTGTCACAAAGAGAATAAGTCAGGGATAGCATGATAAAATAGAGAGTTTAATCTTTTTATTACTAAACCATGGGACTAGAGATCCTTTATGTAACTAAACCTCTGAAGTACCATTGACTGAAATTATTCAGTTGGTTCACTGAATAGAATAGAATTTTTTTTTATTGGCCAAGTGTGATTGGACACACAAGGAATTTGTCTTGGTGCATATGCTCTCAGTGTACATAAAAGAAAAGATACGTTCATCAAGGTACAACATACAATCTCTATTTAATATAATAATTTAATGCAATCTCTATTTAGCAGAACCAATTCATCAAGGGTAATGATATTTATATAAGTCCAAACATTAGCTGCAGTGATAAAAATATAACACTTTTTGAACTTTCTGTTTTCACGATGAGGAAAAGGGAGAGAGGGAAGGAAACAGACCAAATGGAACTGACTGGCTCACCAGTTTCAAGATTAGATAAGCAATCTGCTAGTGTACCTGTACCACTGACACATACTCTGCCTCTCTGAATAAAATTATAACAGCTGACAGATTTTGGCTAACCCAACTGATTGTTCCCACCTTCATAGAAGAATAGATGCCACTAATGCTATGCTCTCTCTTCAGTGCAATTTGCATATATACATATCCCATTAGTGTGATGATAACTGCTTCTTGTAGTCTGACATTTAAATATGCTGCATATGGAGAAACTTCACATCTAAGTGATCTACATGCTTCTTGCTGTTCTGATACTGAGATACATCTTTATGGAGCAAATATAATATGCATCAACATTTTAAGGAGTAAACATGGTGCTGGATGGCTCCTTGCTCATCATGTCTGTTTTGCAAAGATACATTTTCACCTTTCAGCTTTCTTTGTGAATGCTGTGAGTATGCATATAGAGTTCTTGTATAATATTTCAATCCCTTCCTTTGCATTATCTCTTCACTGACCAGCATTCCTTCAACATCTGAGATCATGCTCATTTTGTTGGTATAGTAGGATAATCTTTTGAGTGGAATTACCTTGTTCAGCCTTGTTAACAACCTTGTTCAACCTCACCACAATTTCAGTTTTTCCTTCCCTTTTCATCCCAATTCACTGATTGGCTAAAAGCTTCCAATGAGTTCCATTCTTGGCTCTGCTAGAATGCCTATTTGGATGTGTGACCCAACCAATACTTTGGCTTCTCATTCTCATCAAAGCATGCCACAATGTACCCTGGATCATTTATGTGGCTACAATTAGTACTTAATTTTTTTACAGCTTTGAACATCTTCAACAAACAATACTTCTGGGTTCACTGCAACTCTTTATAGATTCTACATATTCGGCATATAATAGATTATTGTATAGAGCTGTGGTGGTACAGTGGTTAGAATGCAGTACTGCAGGTTAATTCTGCTTCCTGCCAGCTGCCAGCAGTTTGGTGGTTCGATACTCACCAGCTCAAGGTTGACTCAGCCTTCCATCCTTCCAAGATTGGTAAAATGAGGACTCAGCTTCTTGGGGGCAACATGCTGATTCTGTAAACCACCTAGAGAGGTCTGTTAAAGCACTGTGAAGTGGTATATAACTCTAAGTACTGTGCTATTGCTATTATATCACTGATATAAGACATACTGATTGGTTCCTGGGCCATAATTCATATGATGCTATTGCTGTGGTTTTATCTGATACCATTTTACTAGTACTAGATGGCAATAATGATTGCATCTCCTCAGAACTTGCTTGATATCCTGCATCCTCTGTCTACCTTAAATCTCCACTAGGAACATGCTTCATCGGGAAATGCTGTACTTTTTCTGTATGCTGTCATTTGCTTCCTTTATTTCCCTCTGGATGCCCGTGTTGTCTTCAGTACATTCTAGCTTACATCATTCATTTCTTGCATCATTATCTGAATACAGAATCTGAAGCCTTATCTATAATACATTTCTGATTTCTACAATATACTCATTACAAACCAGGTTAAATAAATGCGTAGCTGTTGAAGTCCCAGATAGCTGTTTTCTTACTCTTCTCTTTGTGAAACATTTCTGTGAGGTGGTGTGTCTCTTCTCTCATGCTTGAGAAAACTAAGCTCGATTCCTTTTGCCTTTACAAGCCATATACATTTATTTTTTTAAAAAAAAATAGTATTTATTGAATTTTCTAACATTTAAAACACATAACACAAAACACAAATTTACACTTATAACAGCTTTTCCCTATCTGTATTCATATCTTTCATAATAAACATATTAACAAAAATTATATTTCTATATATCACTATCCTATGTTATATCCCTATTTAAACTGTAATAACATCTACTCACAAATCAATATCGTATATTTCTTATAAATTTTATATACTATATATTAGACTTTTACAATTTATACTGTAAGTTTTATGTTTACTCTCAAGCTAGGTATACCATCTATTCAGTGGTGGGTGTTCTGTTTCCCTCCCCCAATACTCCCAACAAAGAGTCAGTCAAAGGCCTTCTTTTCTAATTTATTTACATAGATAAATGTCCTGGCCACGTCTACCCACGGGCCTGCCAAGTCTCTGGAGATAACGAGGAAATTATAGATAAGGCCAGAATTACTCACGAATATATTCTTCCCTCCATTGATACAGTTTGCCCGTGCAAATTCATTGCTTTGTCCAAGACAAAAAATCAGGAAGTCCCGCCTCCTATTTATAGTCTCTGCAGATGTCACTGCATGACCATCATTCTTTGGATTTGTCCCAACACTTCCTCTGCTGCATGCGCCGGTCACGTCTGCACAGTCTTGCATCACTCCAAAACTGTTCTTGGGGCATTGCCAAATCAGAAGAAGGCTCGGGAGAATTAGGCCTTGCTGGCCCCTCCTCCTCCCTTTGGGTGGGTGCCAGGGAGGGAGAGGGCCCAAAAGAAGCAGGCCTTGCCAGGTCTTCTCCCTCACTTTCTGAATCATCCGAGTCCAGGAGTCCGGGTCTAGGAACCTGTGTCACAACAGTGGGATTCAAGTCATTTAACAACCGGTTCTCTGCCCTAATGATTTCTTCCAACAACCAGTTTGCCAAACTGCTCAGAAAGTTAACAACCGATTCTCCCAAAGTGGTGCGAACTGGCTGAATCCCACCACTGCATCTATTCCAAATTAAATAATACTCAGTTTCTTCCTTCCTTCATTTCCATAGACAATCTATTCATTTCTGCACATTCATAGATTTTCCTTATTATAATTTGGTCTGGAGGAGTATCTGTTTGTTTCCAGTTCAGTGCTAAAACGAGTCTACTTGCGGTTAATATACGTAACATTATGTATTATAAATTTCCCCCCATTTTCCTCTCAAAAATACCCAGGAGAAACAGTTCTGTCTTCAACTCTTATCCTCTGTTCAATTATCTCTTCCAACCACTTTCTTATTTTACACCAATGCTTTCTAACCTTGGGGCAGGTCCACCACATGTGGTAGTATGTTCCCTGCTTGTAACCACACCTCCACCGCTCAGGCAATCTGTTTAAGAACATCTTGGCCAATCTGGCTGGTGATAGATGCCACCGATAGAACATTTTATAAAGGTTCTTCTTATAAGCAGCTGACATCGTTAATTTGTACGTTCTCTCCCATAATTTATCCCAATGAACTAATTGAATACTATGTCCAAGTTTCTCGCCCACTAATCATTTTCTCTTTCACATTTTCTTCTTTCATTTTAAATCTTAATAGAAAATTGTATATTTTAGTAATCATTTTCTCCTCTGTTCCTAATAGTATTTTATCAAGTTCCAATTGTTACCCATAAATGCCGTATTGTTCTTGATCTTTTTTATATTTTTTTCTACTTTGCAGGTAAAAATTTTCCAGTCAATTTTTATTCCTTGATTTTTTAACTCTTGCTCTGATTTTAAATTCCCTTGTTCATCTAGTAATTTTATTTATTTATTTATTTATCAAGAATTTATTAGGTAATAAGTATAAGCATGGATACATAAAATAGATACAAATAGAAGAAACATTAGGACAGGGATAGTAGGCACACTGGTGCGCTTATGCACGTCCCTTAGGTATTAATTACCTAATACTTAATACTTAGGTAAGGTATTCCGAATACCTTACCACTTTGTTTATGTGTAATACATTTGGATAAATTATTGCCTCCATTGTTGATATCCAAATTGGAACTTTCATATAGTGATTTTTCTTAATTTTGTCCCAAATATTTATCAAAGCATTTCACATTAGATGTCTCTGAAAGTATGTATGTATTTTATTTTTTCCTTCCAACAGGAACACGTGCCATCCCAACTGAAGATTGTGACCCTCTAGTATTAATACCCTCTTGTTGTTTAATTGGACCCAATCTTTAAGCCATGTTACTGCAGCCCCTTGGTAGTATAATTCCCAGTCAGGGAGGCCAAAGCCTCCTTTTGTTCTAGACTCCTGTAAAAGCTTAAGCTTTATTCTGTCTTTTTTCCCCCCCAACCAATGAATTTATCTATTATTTTATTTAATTGTTCAAAAAATGTTTTCCCCAATCTTATTGGTATTGTTTGGAAGAGGTATAACAATTTGGGTAATACATTCATTTTTATTGTGGTGATTCTACCAATAAGATATATTTGTAGTTTTATCTAATTATCTAAATCTTTTTGTATTTGTTGTACCAATTTGTCATAATTGTCCTCTTTTATTGTAGAGCATTTTGTCATTAAGCATATTCCCAAATATTTCACTTTTTTAACAATTTGAATCCCCAATTTCTCTTTCAATTCCTCATTTTGCCTTTTTGTAAGATTCTTTGTCAGTATTTTAGTCTTTTCTTTATTTATTTTGAGCCCAGCCACTTTACCAAATTCTTCAATTTCATGCACCAGGATGGTTCCTGTCTCCAAAGGATCTTCCATAATAAAAGCCAGATCATCTGCAAAAGTTTGGAGTTTGTATTCTTCCTGTTTGATTTTCAATCCTTTTATTGCTCGGTTTTTTCTAATTTGTATTAGTAGTATTTCCAATGAAAGTATAAATAAATAAATCAGGAAGGGCCTTCTCTGTGGGGCTCCCACCCTCTGAACGAACTCCCCAGGACTCAACCTTCCGTCCCGAGCTTAAGACGCATTTATTCATCTGTGCAGGACTGGCTTAGATTTTAGATTTTAAATTTAGATTTTAAATTTATAGATTTTTAAATTTACAAGGGTTTAAATTTGGTTTTAAGATTTATATTTCTATTTTTTAATATTTGGCATTAGAATAAGTTTTTTAATAGTTATTTTAATTGTATATAAATGTTTTATGTGCCTATGAACCGCCCTGAGTCCTTCGGGAGATAGGGCGGTATACAAATTTGAATAAATAAATAAATAAATAAATAAAAGGCGGAGACAAGGGACAGCCCTGTCTTACCCCTTTAGTTATATCAATCTCCTCCATTGTTTCCCCATTTATTCTATTTTAGCCAATTGATTTGAATAATATTTTTTCGGTCTTTTGGCCATTATTGTCAGAAATATTTTATAGTCAATGTTAAGTAGCAAGATTGGCTTATAGTTCTTAATTTGTTGAGGATTTGTATCATCTTTGGGGATAAGTGTTATCAATGCCTCCATCCATGTCTTTGGTAGTTTTGCCTGTCCTAGAGGCATATTATATATGTTCAGTAGTAATACTTCCAAGGGCTTTTGAATTTTTGGAACTCTGAGGGGAGACCATCTGGTCATGGAATTTTATTATTTTTTTGCTTTTGAATAGCCGCCTTTATTTCCATCATCGTAATTTTATCATTTAGCATTTATTTCATTTCATCCAGTATTATAGAGAGGTTTCTATCCTTTAAATATTGCTTAATGGCTTCTTCCTCTATTGTCTCCTGTTTATAAAGAGTTTCATAGAAGTTTTGGGCTATTCTCTCTTTATTTTTTTCTGATGCGATGGTGTGTATTCCCTGCTTCATCCTGTAATTGTATTATTAACTTTTTCTCTTTGTCTTTTTTCAATTTATAAGCCAGCCACTTTCCTGGTTTATTGGCATGTTCAAAATGCACCTGTTTCATTGCTCTGAGCTTTTGGGATATCCCTTCCTGAGAAATCAGGTTTATTTTATGTTTGATCAAGTCTTTTTACTCTAATTTTTTCATTTGGGGATTCCTGCATCTTAAGTTCCAGCTTTTCAAATTTCTCCTGTAGCTCTAAATGTTGTTTCTTTTTTTCTCTGTTCCTCCTCGCTCCATATGCTATTGTTAGGCCTCTAATATAGGCTTTGGTCATATCCCAAACATTCTGTAGGGTTGTATCTTCATTTAAGTTTTTCTTTAGAAAAAATCCAATTCTTTTTCCATCCATTGTATGTACTTTTTTCTCTTTTAATGCCCTCTGGTTCATGGTCCACCTCCCTCTCATTTTTACTCTTCTTTTCCATTTCAATATCAGCGGATTATGGTCCGCCCATGTATTTGGTGTTATCCCTACCTCCTCTATATTTTTACTTAATTCCAGATCCATTCATACTGTGTCAATCCTGGACCATGAATCATGTGGGTGAGAGAAAAAGGTATACTGTCTTTTTTGTGGATTTAATTCTCTTCAAACATCCTTTAAATTCAGCTCTTGCATCATATCAAAAAATATAGTCAGTAATATTTTTCTCTTTATTTTTCCCTCCTGATGTATAGGTGTTATTTTTTTTTAATCTATGACCGCATTAAAATTTCCTAATAAACAAATATTTTCCGGTTCTAATTCTACTATTTTCCCATGTAAATTATGATAGAATTCCCCCTTGTCAGAATTTGGTGCATAGATAACTGTCAATAGAATTTGCTTTTGTCTGATTATTATTTCAGTTAATAAAATTCTCCTTTAATAATAATAATAATAATAATAATAATAATAATAATAATAATAATAATAATAATAATAATAATAATAATAATAATAATAATAATAATAATATTTTAATTTATAGACCGCCCTTCTCCCGAGGGACTCAGGGCGGTGAACAGCCAGTTAAAATACAGGAAAACAGACAATATTAAAAAACAACCCTTAAAAAACTCATTCAATTGGCCAAAACTAAAACACAATTACACCCTATAAATTATTAAAAATTTAAAACCCCAATTAATCAAATTAATTTTTTTTTAAAAAAAAAAATCAAGCCAGTCCAGCGAGACGGAACAAATAGGTTTTAAGTTCGCGGCTAAAGGTCCTAAGGTCAGACAATTGTCGGAGTCCAGGGGGAAGCTCATTCCACAGGGTAGGAGCCACCACAGAGAAGGCCCTTCCTCTGGGGGCTGCCAGCCGACATTGTTTGGCTGACGGCACCCTAAGGAGTCCCTCTCTGTGAGAACGCACCGGTCGCTGGAAGATTGAAGCCGGCAGAAGACGGTCCCATAAATATCCCGGTCCTAAGCCATGGAGCGCTTTAAAGGTCGTCACCAAAACCTTGAAGCGCACCCGGAAGACCACAGGTAGCCAGTGCAGTCTGCGCAGGATAGGTGTTACATGGGAGCTACGTGCTGCTCCCTCAATAACCCGCGCAGCCGCATTCTGGACTAACTGGAGTCTCCGAGTGCTCTTCAAGGGGAGCCCCATGTAGAGAGCATTGCAGTAGTCCAGGCAAGATGTAACGAGAGCATGAGTGACCGTGGATAGGGCATCCCAGTCCAGGAAGGGACGCAACTGGCGAATCAGGCGAACCTGATAAAAAGCTCTCCTGGAGACGGTCGTCAAATGGTCTTCAAAAGACAACCGTCCATCCAGGAGCACGCCCAAGTCTGTGTAAATTTGTCTGTGTAAATTCATTGTCTGTGTAAATTTGTCTCAGTTGTAGCCAATCTTTTAGATATACTGCTACCTCTCCCTCTCTCTCTCTCTCTTTTTTTTTTTTTGATGCAAGAGCTGAATAAAGGTTCCCTAATTTGGGGGTTTCTAAAATGTGTCCTTGATGTCTTTTAATATGGACTTCTTGCAGACACATAATGTCCATGTTTTGCTTTTGAAGTTTGGATAGAATTTGTCTCCTTTTGGCCAGAGAGTTTAAACCATTTATATTAATTGATATTAATTTAATTTCTTCTTCCATATTATTGTTTGCTAATAGCCCTCATTCTTTTTCCTTGGTCTTGTTTCTTGTTGCATCCTCAACCTCATCCCCTCTCTTTCCTATTGTTCTCTTTCGATCCTCTCTCATACTTCTGTTTCCAACTCCTTCTCTTCCAACTGTTATTCTTCTTGGCTTTTTCCTTCTAACTCTTCTCCACTCTGCCAATCTTCATCCATTGTTATATATTGGTCGAAAAATTCTTGGGCTTTATCAATTGTATCAAGTCTGATTTTCTTATCCTGCCAGGTTGCTAATAGACCTTCTGGAATAAGCCACCAGAACATAATTTTGTATTTGACAAGTTGTGATGAGAGGAAGTGATAATTTTGTCTCTGCTCTCTCACTCTTCCTGGTTCTTGCTTAAGAGTCAACACTTCTTTTCCTTTATAGGTCAACGATGTATCCCAAGTCCTCCTGTAAATTTCATCTTTTTTTGGTAAAATGTACATGCACTTTTCATGGTAACTTGTGTCACCGCACGTAATTAGTGTGTACGCTATATAACTCAACGATGCCATTCTGCATTTCAGATTTGTTCCTCTGCAAATTATCAGCCAACAGTTCTGACATAAGATTCATAAGGTCTTCTTCTTTATTTTCTGTTATGTTTTGGAATCTTAGATAGAACACAGATTTGTCTAATTCAAGGTGTGTTATTGCCTCCTCAAGCCATATACATTTAGATTTCATATTGCAAGCATCTATATTCAGGCTTCCTACTAAATATCCTTTCTCTTGTGATAATTGTATTCCATTAAATTGGCATTTATGCCACAGTTTGAACAGGTTTTTTTATGGTAGCATTGTTTTGCGACTTTGATCTTTTCATTCATACAATCTACATTCATAAAGACCAGTCTCCTAGAGAGTCCTGCTTAAAACTCCATCTAGAATCCTGACAAAACAGTGACCTACTTTAAAACGTACTTCTTAGTTATTTTGATGGTTTATTTCCCTGACGTCAAATTAGCATCCAGCAACAGAACACACATGACATTTTAAACAATCAGTTCAATTGCTCCTTTTTCCTTTTTTCCCTGGAATGCAGCCGTCCATTCCCTTTATCTTCAGCAAAGATTTGTCTTCCTGTTCTTAGGCAACTATTCATAAGCATCTGCAGCAAACTCAGATTACATAAAAACAATGACATGCATAAACTGACATAATGACCTTTATGTCCTTGCATTCCTGCATCTGATGTTCCGCTCATGATGTCATTTTGTTATTAGCTCTCCCACTCCCTTAGGCACCTACACATCTACAAATGCATGGTATTTTGGTAACCATTGAGTGACTCTCCTTGTCTTTAATTAAATTAAAAGTTACCTCAGACTTGACGCAGCCCTTCATAAAGCTTTTCAGAATTAATTCCAAAAACACTGTCCGAAAAAGTTTCTGCTTATCAGCTTTGCTTTTATTATCCCCAGATGAGTCCTCATCTCTGAAATATGGTTTGACTTGTTCTTCTTTTGGTGCACTTAATTTGCATATTCTTTCAGCTGCTTCTTAAATTAATACCTTCTGCATATCTCCTTGGTGTTATGTACAATTATTCTATTCCTTTCACATTTTTTCCCAGCATACCCTTTCTATCTTCTAGGACATTCACAACAATTTCAAAACATTCCAGAAGATTGTTTACCTGAAGCAGCCTTAACAGGATTCATGTTAGAGCACTTCTTATATTTATAGTTGAGTATCTCTAGCATCTTCTTAACATGGCTGCATAAGCTTATTCCTTCTTACAGTATCATATTACAATCTTATAACAAGATTCTAAAAATATTTCTTTATTCATAGCCTTTTCAGCATTTCCTACACCCTGTCTGCATTTCTCCTATTCCCTAAATGAAAACAAATTGAACCACTTTCTAGTAGGCAAACATTCTTGTTGCTTTTTATCAGTTTATCTACTAGTTCCATCGACATGCTGAATGTATAAAACACTGAAGATTGGGAAAAGGCCACAGCCCCAATTCTGATCTTTTTAATATGTTACTATTGACAGTTCTGCTCCATCACCATGCTAAACATCGTTTGTTTCCCTCACACTTATTTAAATTATGTGGACAGTTCTCTCATTGCTGACCCATTACATTCTGGGAGAAACAACTGAAGTAGTTCTTGATGGAATTCCCCAATTAATTCCCTAAAATTTGTATTTAGCAGGGCAGAAGCCGTAACAAAGACCACTAAGTGTGTGTGTGTGTGTGTGTGTGTGTGTGTGTGTGTGTTTGTGTGTGTTTAAGAACAAATTAGGGGATCCAAGAGAAAGGCACTATCTTTGAGCTTTCTGTTCTCTTCTTCAGAGGAAAAAAGTTAGTAATTTCTTCCAGTCAATCAGGGAAAAGCAGAGCACAAAGAAAAAGAAGAACAGAACAATAGACAACTTTATTGATTAAACCTAGGGTCAAAATTTTAGAAGATCAATAGTGTAACTTTCCAATAATATCAGATGGGATGAAATTCAAATAGTTGCCCCTTCCCTCCCTCGATTTTTATCGTATTGTTTAAGTGATATCATTTTGATCAGATTCGAGTATGTAGTTAAATGCGGGCAAAGCCAAAATAAAAGAAGCTTCCCTGTTAGCCAAACTTTTTGTGATGGCTGATGGTTGGGAACAACTATTTTCCTTCAGTTATGTAATCTAAAATGCTTCAACATGAATATCAAGCATCACCGTTAGGAAGAACAAACATGGCAATAAAAAGGAAAGAAAAGGGGAAGACAACATGATGTAATTGAGAGGGGACAAGTTGCTTTCTGTTTCTTCTTTCTGATTTATTTGCTCCATATATGTTCCTCTTTTGCTTCTGGGACAAGCAATTTTGTGCAAGGCTCCCCCTGCCCCCCCCAAAAAAAAAGTCAGAAGAAAAAAGGAAATATAATTGCAATTTCATCAGACGAGCCATAGATGGTTTTTTCCCCAAGTTTTTTATTTTTAAAAAATATATCAATGCATGAACAGTGTGACACCTGAGTGTCATACATTTTAGTACAAATAGAACAATATTGATCACATTTATCACATATAACAAGCTAATATAGTTCTGATAATAATAGATATTTTATGTTAAATTAGTCTTCCATTATTTATATTCAAAATTTCAATATATTATTTTTATGCCAATCACCATATTCTGAATGTTATACTTTTAATACAAATGAAGTATTGATCATCTTTATTACATTTGGCAAACTTATATAATTCTAATAATAGACGTTATAGTCTTCCATTATTTAGTTATTCAAATTATAATTCTTCATTATTTATTTATTCAATATTGCAATATGTTACTTTTATGCCAATTCACATATCTTGCAAACATAGATGTTGACCTCCACTACCCACCATGGCTTTGGGTTCAATAGGATTTATTTATAATACTTTTAATAAAATATAAAAGGCATAGATTAGGTTGATATCTGTATGACATACAATGTTCAGTGGTCACCTTTAACACTTCTTGGCCACAAACAAAATGAAAGCCCAGTTTTTCAGTAAGCTTGCTCACACTATTACCTGCAAGCTAAATTCTAGAGTTGACCTTGCAAACCAACATATTACTGCTCATGGATCATGAACTAGGAAGCACATGCAATAATCTGATAGACAGAAGTGATTTAATTTATGTATTTGTTGTTCATGGAGTTCAATACTGAGCTAATTTTTTCAAATAGAAGCTTTTCTTATTCCTCAGTCTTTGCTAGTGTCCTCTTCTTCCTAGACACCTGGTAAAACAAAGAGATGCAAATTTGCCTGAAAGACAAAAAGGTATTTATGTTTGTATGGAGAGACAGAAAAGCTAAGCTAAAATGTGGGCAGCTAATTCAAGCAACATGATATGATATTCTAACATGAGTCAACCCAAATGAGCATGTTTTACTGACAGCTAATGATGGATATATTAATCTAAACTTATTAAATAGCCTTGTAATTGTGGCTTTTAACCTCTTTAGGCACTCTAATTTTCAGCATAGTAACTGATTAAAGGAACAGGGAGATGAGTATTACAGTTTATTCACTCTGACATATGATTATTTAGGCAGCAGCCTTTGAAACACCCAATCATACACATGGACAAAAGCTTCTATGGAATCATAATGATGTTTTAACTGTCATGACATCATTGTACACATGTAATAAAGACAAAATGTGTTATATAAATACCCACAACTATCATGGCCGATTCCACAGCTAAGAGGAATGTGCCATGATAGATAGATTTTCAATGGGATTTTTTCTTACTTAAAATTGTACCTGGCTGTTATTTCCCATAAGAATGGAATGTAGAGAAGGGAGAAAAAGATATGTATTTGAAAATATCTTTCAAAAACTGACATCACTGGACACAGAACATCAAAACCAAACTGAATGATCTGGCAAACAAAGATCAAGAAGTTCAATTCAGTCAACCAGAATAAAATATGATACAGTGTTTGAAGTTCAAATTATGATTTTCTTCTTGAAAAATTCCAACTTAAACTAAAGAACCAAACAGTCTTTAAATGAACAAAATACATTCTTAGCAATATTCCATATAAATGTCTGGTAAAAGTAAAGAACATATTTAATAGGTGAGATTTGATAGGGTATTTAAATAATTATGTATGAAAACTTGTGATATCTTTGAAGATGAAGTAATCAAAAATATTCTGCATCATAAAAAGCAAAAGAAGGGATAGATTTGTAAAAAAGCAGAAATAGAGATATTTAGTATATTGATAGATTGAAAATAGTTGAGCCAGAAAAAAGTAACAACAATAGAGGAAAAAATTCTTTCTAAATGTCAGATCCCACAAAAGAGCAACAAGAAGCAGCTGGACTACTGCAATATACTTTCTATTGTCCTCCCCTTGAAGAGCACTTGGAAATTGCAAACAAAGCAGAATGTAGTGGATATATATATATCCACTATATATATCATATCATATCATATCATATCATATCATATCATATATCATATCATATCATATCATATCATATCATACCATACCATATCATATCATTAATATAATATAATATAATATAATATAATATAATATAATATAATATAATATAATATAATATGATATGATATGATATAAATATAATATAGTGCAATATACTTTCTATTGTCCTCCCCTTGAAGAGCACTTGGAAATTTCAGACAAAGCAGAATGTAGTGGCCAGCTTACTGATGAACGAGATACTACATAGCTATATAATACCAGTATTGTAAACTCTGTATGGGCTGTTAATAAGTCCCAAGTGCTAATTTTATTTCATAAAGCTTTATCAGTGGTTCCACATCTTGGTGACTTTGAGAGTCTGAGGCCTTCAGTGCATCCATTTTAAAGAATACCTTCCCTCTTGAGGCCAGGATAGTGCTGACCCTGATAACCTGGAACCTGGCAAAATTAAATCTTCCAGAGAATCTTTGGGATGGGTTGGGACTTTCTGAAGCTATTATTTTTATACAGGGATTTTAAATGTTTTTTTCTGATGTTAACCAATGAGTCTTTGGGATTCTAAATAGAATTCTATTTAAAAATAGATAAAATATAAAGGTGACAAATATCTCATGAAAAGAATAAGAAATGGTATGAATATGCAGAAGAATTATAGAAAAGGTAAAATCAGCTAGAAGTTCCTAGGTATGATAAGCAAACAAGAGTCAGATCTTCAAAAAGTAAACTTTAATGGGTTGCGCAAAATATTACCAACAACAAAGCTCCCAGAGATAATGAAATACATGCTGAACTGGTTAAGGCCTTGAAAGATGAGGCAATTAAAGTGCCATGCACAGTTGGGTAAACAGATATGGAGAAAACAGCACTGGCCAGTGCACTGGAAAAGATAAATGTACTGTATATTCCAATAATAATAAAAAAACAGTACTAAAGAATGCTCAAACTACTGAACAATTTCATTTATAGTCAGATTGTGCTCATGATTCTGCAGTCTAGACTTCAACAATGCATACAATGTAAACATCAGATATACCGGTTGTTTCTGAAAAGGCCCCCAGGATTAGGTTGGCAACAGCCAATGAATAATGCAAAAGCAAGAGAGTTCCATGCAAAACATATAATGAAAAATGCTGATAGTGAAATTGCAATTAAATCTAATGGAACCAGAGTTTCAGATATATTGATTTGCTGGCCAGAAATACAAAAGGCTTAAAAAAATTTCTTGTTGAAAGTGAAAGATGAAAGTTTGAAAACTGCCCTGATGTTCATGATTATGTCAATTGCAGGTGACAACCCAATACATGCACATGAAGAAGAAACAGAAGTATTAATAGACTATATATGTATGTTACAGGACTCATAATTCTATAAGTGTGTAACTATATCCACGAAATAAAGTTCTTCTTGGGAGCCATGGTATGACAAATATAGGCAATGTATTCAATGTGAAAGACTTCACACTAACAAAAGTACATACTATCTTTACATCATAATGTATGGCTGTGAAAGCTAAATCATTAGAAAGACAAAAAAGTGAATCCTTTGTAAAGAAAAATATTGAAAATACCTTGGCCCACAAGAACATCATTTTCAAACTAAATAAAATCAATTCAGATTTCTCACTGGAAACTCTGGTAATGAAATTAAAGACTCACTATTTTGGAATTATAATTTATTTATTTATTTTTATTTTCATCAAGCATGTATTTTATGACAGATACAAGTGTAAACATAATTATAAATACATGAAAAGGATATGAATAAAAGAAAACATTAGGACAGGGACGGTGGGCATGCTGGTGCACTTATGCTCACCCCTTATGTTCAAATGAGAGCAATTGAAGAAGTTCCTGATGCTTGGGAAAAGTGAAGACTGTAGAAAAAGAGACTAAAATGAGAGAAGATAGTGAGATATTATCACCAATGCTGTATTATAAAGAAGAGCTTATAAGAATTCAAAGAAACATTCATTGGCAGACAATCTGGCAAACTGTTGCCCATCGAAAGTGGAAGCATTCCATTCAAGTGGGTCAGGATTAGGGCTTTTCTGGGTCCTACTTTACATTGATAGTTGATCTTTGGAAATGCCAAAAATCTCCTGTGAGTTCCAGAAAGCTTGGAAGAATACTTGAAATTTGCTATAGTGCCTTGAATTGAAATTACACTACTCCAGAACATCAAGCAATTTTCCTCCTCTAGTGTCAATCTTTATGGAATGTTGCTGACATTACCGTAATGCTCATGAGTAGTACTAATCCAGATGCATTGTAGGATTTTCAACTATGATTTAGAGAAACTGGAAAGTGGGCTGATTTTTGATAAATTCTCTGAGCAAAGAATTTAGACTAACACCCGTCACAATCTCCCAATTATTTTGCACTTCAAAGAATCTTGATGAAAAAAAGATATGTGTCTGAATGTAAAAGATAATTTGACAGTAGAGATTTCTGTGGCCCTGAGACATTCATTCCTTCTACCTTTAAATGCCAGGATTCAATCCATACACGTCTGAAAAGAAGACAGATTAAAGGGAGATGCATTGCTCACCTCTACCACATTGTTAGTTCAGTAATGAATTATGTATATGCTTTGTAAATAGGATCTAAGGAGAAACACAACACATAAACATCAGAAGAGCCTTCATCCTCCACCCCCCCACCCCAAATGCTCTAGCATAGTTTATGTCTTCAGGGAATAGTTGTATCAGATTGCCTTCATTCAGCTTGGAGCAAAGTTGGAACACTTCCCCTGAAACACTCATTTACCGATCATTTTCCCATTTACTTTTATGAAATGAAAATTCTATTCACCCTGTTCAGTAGGGTATTTGATTCCTTAGATATTTAACAAAACAGGCCTGTATTTGGGACCTACTCATCCAGCTGAGACATGGTTTTGGCAGTATGTCAAAAGCAGCCTGGGCTTGTAAACAAGGGTGCACATTTAATTTTATTGCAGGCTCAAACTATTCAAGTTTTTCCAAACACACAGCCAAAATGTTTGTATAAGCAGAGTCTTCATCTGTACACTCAGTGATTATACCAAATGCTTATACCATCTGAAAGTAGAATAAGCGGCTTTGAGTACTTCCCTTGTGCATATTCAGACAAAACTCTGAATAATACTAATAGTAATATTCAATAAGACTGAAGTAGCTGTGCCTAATTCCACTTCTTTTACTTTGATCCGTGCATCATTTTTTTCTTGGCAGTACAGTACACAAAATTATCTGCTATAACATCTTATCTGTCAATGACTTCTTCAGCTTCAACCTCCATAATACACGAGCAAACAATCGGTACAAACTCAAGGTAAGCCTCTCCAAATTCGATTGCAGAAAATACGATTTCAGCAACAGTGGTCAGCACCAGAGCCTGGAATGCTCTACCTGTGTCCGTTGTTACATCTTCTAACACTCACAGCTTCAACCTTAAACTGTCTATTGTGGACCTTACCCCATTCCTAAGAGGTCCGTAAAGGGGGCGTGCATAAATGTGCCTACCGTCCCTGTCCTACTGTCCCCATTTATTTGTATTCATTTCTTTTGTTCATATCCGTGTTTATATTTATACCTGCTCTCTTGTACATGTTTGACAAACTAATAAATACTAAATACTTAGGTTAGCCAACTTTTCTTGCATTGAATTGAAATTCCTATGTCATTCATAGTTATATGGTAGCTGGTTTCTTACTGACAACTTTGAACTTGCTTAGTTCCACAAATGGATTTTTGTTGGTGTGACTGCCAAATGCATCTAAGCTCCTCCTGCTCCTCTTCTTCCTCCTCTTCCTCCCCTGCTCTAGCAGAAAACCCTATACCATTTCATTCAAATGGCTGTCCAATCTTCCTCTTCCCTCCTCCTCCTCCTCTTCTTCCTTTTCCCTTCTTCCTTATTTTTTTCTTTCTCTTCCTTCTTCCTAGTTGACTGGGTCAATCACTCTTTCTCAGCCCAACCCATCACACAGGGTTGTTATTATAGGGAAAATAGGAGGAAGAAGACACATTCGATATGTTCACCACATTGAGCTATTTATCAAAATAATAATGGTGCGATACAAATAAAATAAACAAATAATGCTCATCTGAAATAAATCTTGTAGAAAAATATTTTTAAAAACCCTGTCCTTATTAGGAGTAAGATGAGATGAAGGAATAAAGTGGGAGAAATGACATCAGATAGTGACTCTAACAGCTTGAAATTAATGTTTGATGGTAGAATGTCATAAATGGGGACTTGGTCCTGTATGTAGGGTTTTTTGAGGGGGAGATGTGTGTTCTTCAGAAGTTTCTTCAGCTATAGCCGAATTGATGAAATCTCCCTAAATGAACACCACTGTATGCCAAAAACTTAGATGAGATTTATTTAACCTGCATTATTAAACAAGTAAAGGAAGGAAGGCATAACTTTGTAGTTAACAAAGTAACAACTAGAACAACAATAACTGGCAATTGAAAATCATCTTTGACTGCTCCACAAATAGCTCACCCACAGACAAGAAATTCTTTTGGTACAACACTAAAGTTTTCATGTTTAGATCTGGTAGACAGGAATGTTTACTTCCCCCCCCCCACTCTTCTGCTCACATCCATCTGTCTATTACTTGTGCTACAATTCTCATGACTTCCATCATTTTCATAAAGACTTCAAATTTAGAAATTCTAAAGCATATTTCTTTAAGTTGCTTGTAATGAATAAGGGAAAAACATTTGGAATTCAAGGCAGACTAAAGCTGTTTACTATATATTTCATCATATTAAAGTACCTCTATAAAGCTTTCTCCAAAAATTATAAGCCAAAGAACTCAAAAAACACATTATTCGAAAACTTTCATATTGTGTTTATGATTGAATTTGTCAGGCTTCTTTGTCTCTAATTTTGAAGTTATGTTACTACGCTGTTATATAAACATATACAGGTTTATATAACAAAATAAATTCTGAAATTGTGAAATTATCTTAAATCTTAAAATGTCACATTGAAAATCAAGAAAAAAAAATACACTGGTTTTGCTTTCTCTAACATTAGAGATTTGTTTATTAAGAATTCTAGTAAATCCTTATCAGAAATAGATGGCATGAAATTCTCATCCTGCCCTAATCAGGTCTCTTAATCCAAAATTTTCAAGTGTGGATCCCTGTTGATGTGGTCTGCAAAGCACTAGCCTTTTTTACTGCTCTTATAAGATATGTTAGCACCTGGATTACCAAAGAAAACAGAGGGAGGATATCAGTGGTGGGATTCAGTTGGTTCAGGCTGGTTGGGGCGACTGGGCGGTAGTTAAATTGCTGGCTGACCCCACCCCACCCATTCCAAAGTCCCTATGCTCCCCATTTTGGCCCCTAGGTAAGTGCTGGGAGGCCTCCTAGGCCCAAAACAGGGCACAGGGGAGTGCAGTGCACCCTCTGTGGCTCGTTTTCACTATCAGGAGGCTTCAGGGAAGCCTCCTAGGCCCAAAATGGGGCGTGAGGTGGTGGTATGCACACCCCCATGGCTCATTTTTGTTCCGGGGTGGTGGTGCAGGAGGCTGAGTCATTAGGGTAGAGAGAACATGCCCACCCAGCTGGTCATTAGGGCAGAGAACTGGTTGTTAAATTATTTGAATCCCACCACTGGGAGATATTCATGTATCAGATATAATGCTGGGTGGGGAAACAGGAGTTCTTAGAACTGAGCTGGTAAACTGGATGGCTTAGACAACCCTGAGACAACCCTGAGTACCAGGTAATCCACAGGAAGGGCCAAAATTCAAAAAGAAAATCATAGACTGGATGGGTAAAATTACAATCTTGACTTGTTTTGACTTCTCACAAGCCAGTGGATGTTATGTTGCAGAACTGGATATCCTTTCATAGGATTTTAAAAAAAAAAACCAAAGAAAGGGATATTTAATTTAAGCAAATTAAACAAACACTTATATGTCATGTTTTAGGTATAGGCATGGACTGTAATAGAATCTGCCCCATTCTCTCTCATAACATTACTTAAAATGAAGAGAATGTTGCTTGAAGGAGATTTCAATCAACAGGAAGACAAGGAAGTACATCCCTACAACAATACTTTGGATAGGATGGTTGAAAAGATACAATAATATAGTGAAACAGTTTTTATAGGAGAAAATGTGTAAATTTATAATGGCAAAAAATCAAGTCTGATGGCACCTTTCCAATTACCACATTTTATCTAAAGGCAGAAGTTTTGGTGCAAAGTTAAGAACACAGTAATTTATGATGATCTGAAAAGAAAATATTCCCAGATAAATATGTATCACCAAAGAAAAAAGAGGAAAAGTGGTATCTTAATGGTTTGTTAATGTGCATAATAAAAAATTTGCCATCTATCCACTTTTTATATACAATTATTTCTGCTATAATATTGTCTGTGCATTAGAGACACATGTTTATAATATTAGAGATTGTTGCTTATATAACAGAATTTATGGGAGATAGATGTTTATCAAGAACAATTATGCATTTGGAGAGGAGACTTCATTTTTTCTCAACCGTGACTTCCATACTGCAATCAGCAACAGAACAAAAAAAAAAAATCCTTTGGTGCCATTGGGTTATTTTATCCTATTACAAACAGCAGTGCAGAGAGCAGAATGACATTCAGAGAGATCACAACTAAAGAAGGAACAAGAAAACTTTCATATATATTTATTTATTTAAGCATTTATTTATTCAAGCGGGACTGGCTTAAAAGTTTTATTAAATTTTAATTGGGGTTATTTATGATTTTTAGGGTTTTAAATTTTTTAAATTTCGGCCATCTTTGTAATATGTTTGGTTTTAAGTTTCTGTTTTAATGTGTATATTGTGGGTTTTTATTATCTGGCTGCACACCACCCTGAGTCTTTCGGGAGAAGGGCAGTATAAAAATCTAATAAAATAAAATAAATAATAAATAAATATTATACTGCTATTGTGGTAAAAAAAAAAAAATTAGAGCTCCTGTTACTTACCAATGAATGAATGAAAACCTTCTGTGCATTTAAAGTCAAACTTATGCAGTTTTTAAAACATATAATATTGTGTTAAGTATATAATTGTGTAAAGATTGTGTATATACATTTCAATAATGGGAATTTTGAGGCACACGATATCTTGGATTTTCAAAACGTTCATTGAGATTAAGCCTGTTCATTCCCAAAAGCTACTACAGTCTTACTATTTACATTGGAGCAAACTGTTCTGATTTAGGGACAAATGCCATCTGTGCTGATTTCAAAATATTGCTAGGATTTAAAAAGTCACAGTATGCATCAAAGAATTGTGCAAAGAATTTTCCATTTGTGCAAGCCAGAACATTGGTTTTCACCAGTTTCATTTACTTGTTGCATATCTCCATAACTGTTTCAAGTTCAATGCAGTTTCTCATACAGTTTGGACATGAGATTAAATGGAAGGACGTTTTGCTCATGTTAAACCTCTGTGGAATGACAGCTGTAAAAATACCTAAATAGGTTTGATATATACCAAAATTAGGTATTTTTAGAATGTTCTAATTTGCAAAAACCAATACAGAATAAACAAATGCTATTCAAAGCTAATTGTATGGTATTATAGTAGATTGGTAGCTAGTCCTGGAAATATTACTTTATGAAACATGCCAGATTTTGCCTGCCAAATAAAATCATCACCTTAAAAAATTCATAAGGAAACTATAATTAGATGAACTTGGAGAAAGATAAGGGGCTACCATCAAAAGATGCTTGGGTGAATAGTGAATCAGTATCCATTCTTATACCATGTTCATTGTCTTGCAGTCATGTGATCTGCTGTTGCTTTCCTGCTTTCCAGAATCTGATTAAATGTAAAAGAAATGGGGTATTAAGGATATTACTTCCTCTTGATAAAGAAAATGAAAATAACTTATTCTTACATAAATTATGTGAATAATCATGTCAGTTTCTGTTCCTGTATAAAACTTCCCCTATAACTGCTGATAACAATCTGTTAGATGGGAAACTTCTCACTCATTTCTGTAGCAAATCTGTAGGATCAGGCAGGTAGAAGCAAATCTGTAGGACCTCTTTGGAGGTAAGGACTAATATAAAGAATCAGAAGACATAGCAATAGATTGGTTCTGGAAATGGTATGCTTGATGAGGTGGGCAACATGCGAAAGAAAGAAAAAGAAAGAAAGAAAGAAAGAAGGAAAGGAAAGGAAAGGAAAGGAAAGGAAAAGAAAAGAAAGAAAGAAAGAAAGAAAGAAAGAAAGAAAGAAAGAAAGAAAGAAAGAAAGAAAGAAAGAAAGAATAATTCCAATCAAAGTTTGACTACAACGACATGGACATCCTCTGGGTTCTTTTCCAAATTAAAATTAGCAAAATTTGTAGAAGAAATCTTTTGGGACCTTGTCCTCATCCTTTGGTAGTGACAATTGTGTAAAGTTAATTTGTCTTCCTCTCCACTGCATTTTAACTGTCCCTAGTTGAAAAAGTGCAATCGTTCCATAATCCCCTCAGGCTTTTCAGTTTTGTTTAACTTATTTTTTCACTCATTAATTTTGGTTGCATAATTTATTCATGTTCAAAGCTACAATGTAAACTCAGCTAGGGGCCTACTTTCCTATCCACATAACCTTCCTCCCTCTCCCATCAACTCAATGAGGGGTTGCAGAGAATCTTGCTCGCCTACTGCTTCCCTCTTAGTCATCTCTTTGAGGTAGTCCAGACAAGGAATCAAAGCCATGACTTCTAATATTACTTTTATTGTAAAGTTACCGTAACACCAACTTTTAAATTTGAAAGCACTTCTCCTCTCCCTTGGTTTTTCTTTCCTGAAAACTAGAGTGGGTCCCTTCTGAGGTGCTTTCCATATCCCTATCCTGTTTGTGGACTGAGGTATCTTTTTTCCTGACTGTTGTCTAGGCTGGGGGTCTCCAACCTTGGCAACTTTAAGACTTGTGGACTTCAACTCCCAGAATGTTGAAGTCCACAAGTCTTAAAGTTGCCAAGGGTGGAGACCCTTGGTCTATGCTACACCTCCTCCTGTTCCTTATTACCTCCTAGGTTACCATTACATTCTTTCATGCAAACTATTTTTGTGTTCTTCTTTCTTTCCTGCAGTCTTCTTCATGTACATCTCCTTTGATATTTTTACATCAAGGTTTCATTTTTTGGAAGCACCATTATCAGTTTCTATTGTCTTATTGTAATCTAAATAATATCATCTTTAAATATTCAACAACTGCTGTCTTCTAAAAGTATATATTATTCTTTTTAAGACTTCCTTCCATCTAATTGTTTCTGCTCATTCAGTAAGAGTGGGTAGAGTGGACGCACTTCGGATTCTTTTGATAAAATAGTGTAGTTTATGAAAGCCAAGAAAATGTGCCATTTTGTAACCACTTTGTCCTCTGGAATATGATCCCACTGAGGTCTGTATGCCTACCATCCATTGGTTGCTTTCCAAGGCCTGGGAAGAGTGGTAATTGAGCTATATAAGAAACATTTTTGTTATGGAGAATTTGCCTCATGTGTGTTTCTCTCCTCTCCTCTCCTCTCCCCACGTCTCCTCTCCTCTCCCCCTCTCCTCCTCTCCCCTCTCCTTAATTTTTATTACAAGCCATCCAGTGTCTTTCGTAGTTGGGTAGCTTCAAAATTGTATTAAATAAATAAATATATCTTGTGAAAAGAAAAATAAACAACTGATTGCACCTATAACTGATAGGTGTTTGGGACCTATCTGATATGTTCGGGACAAAAGAAAACAGGGAAGGTAGCTTTTTATAAAGGAATAAACACTAGAAATCTGTATAGGACTTATAAAATAACTTGCTTGAAATTTGGCTGATAAATGCCTATAGCACTTTGGCTTCTCACCCAAATGGGCAGAATTTCAGGAAAGCTAAACCATTACGAGAGAATGAGGCATACCAAATTTCATAAAAATACCGTAAGTGCAGGGGTTTTCAAGCTGCATTATCTTTCGGGGACAGTAACTTTGTTCCAACCATTTCTGCAGTTTTCACAATGATCCCAATTTGTCTGTACTCTGTCTCACTCATAGCAGAATGGCAAAATTGAACTAGCGTTATTGTGTACAAGGCCAAAAGACAAGAAAAATACATTGGTATACAGCTATGGTGTTCATTATAATTCACAATCAAATAAAATATCCTGGGGAAGGTCAATGAAAGAAAGAAGACTAAATTAAGATTTGTGCAAAATTTAAACAAAAGAAGATTGAAATATGATGTGAGAGAAGGCGAATGAAGGAAAAGGAGAACATTGTAAAAGTAAGGTTAAAAATGTCAATTAGACTGCTTCAAGTTCACAGCAAAGTATCTTTTTACAAAAGTTTGGTTTGAAGAAGTGAAAGAAATGATCATTTCAAGCATAGACTTGGGGGCTACAATGTTCTAAGCACAGTTTTTGAGCTTTTACTGTGAAAAAAAACCCTGCCTTTTTCCAGTCAAGATTTTTGAGTGTAGTATACTGAGATGAAAGCAACAGTAAGCACATGCCCAGATAGAAGACTGTGTTTATATACATGTCTGCTGGTTTCTTTTGTTTAGTTTTCTTACTAATTTGCCATAGAGAAGTTAGAGTTGGGTTTGTAGTATGTGACTTACCTGCCAAGAGAAGCAGGGAAATGCAAATAAAAAAGAGTAAACATGTGCATAGCGATGCCTGTGCACTATTGTGCTTCACATGTGTGTTATTGCTGTTAAGACTGTAAGCACAAAGGCTTAATAAAATGCTGAGCTTTCAGAATCATCTCAAAAAGCAAAGGCCTCTGAACTGCTTGATTCGTTCAACTTGTGTGCGCATTTGCATGACTCAGGATATTCTTTCAGAAAGCCTTGAATACCTTGATTGTTTTTCTCTCCGTCACCATCACTGTCTCACATAGGGTCAGGAAAGGAGTACCTTGCAGATGAACAGTGTTTCTGACTACCATTTTGTATTACTTGGCTGGGAAGTGTGTGTGTGTGTTTGTTTAATAACTGCTAAGAATCATATTTGTGAGATAGGCATCTATATAAATAAATAAACAGTTCCTTTTGTCCTCCTAATGAACATCTTTGGAATGAGTTTCACCAAACCATAGAGGCAACTGAGTCTATCTCCTGATAATTATCTTCAAAGCGCTCCATGGCATAGGGCCGGGTTACTTACGGGACCGTCTGCTGCCACCGAATGCCTCCCACCGACCTGTGCGCTCTCACAGAGAGGGACTCCTCAGGGTGCAGGCAGTGCCGACTGGCGACGCCCAGGGGAAGGGCCTTTTCTGTGGGGGCTCCCACCCTCTGGAACGAGCTTCCCCCAGGACTTTGTCAACTTCCTGACCTTCGGACCTTCCGCCGCGAGCTTAAGACACATCTATTCATTTGCGCAGGACTGGACTAGGGTTTTAAATTTTTAAATGACTAAATTTTAGCTTTGGTTTTAAGTTAGCTTTTATTATTTATATCTTATTTTAAATATTTGGCCTTTATAATAAGTTTTTTAGATGAATGTTTTATTTTGTATATTTGTGTGTTTTTATATGGCTGTACACCGCCCTGAGTCCTTAGGGAGATAGGGCGGTATAGAAATACGAATAAATAAATAAATAAATAAATAATTGTAATAATCTAAAGCATCTCCAGTAGATTTTAGCCCATTTAATTGTACTTATTCAGTGAACTGGAACCTGCTACCTCTCTAGATAATAGGCTCTAGAGCCAAGCTCCTCTTACCATTATAAAGCTTTTCAAAGCATCAAAATATCCCTTCCTTTACCTCAGATCTGGTTTTCCTTGTTCTGTATTCAAGGATGATGAGAGATGAGAGAATGGAGAAAATATTACTTTGCTCTAACGTGCCAACAAATTGTCAAATACTTCTGAAATTAAAATGTTATAAAACTGTAGCTTGATTTACTTAATCTTTATACCTGTTCTTATTCTTCTGCTTGTTGCTCTTTCCAGGTGTCTGTAGTAACACAAATACCAATTTTTATGTCTGCAGCCTCTTAAAAATTGTTCAAATGCCTGGAAGGGAAACAAGATATCCCTATCCCAATTGCATCCCCCTATAATTTTTCCCTAATTGATAGAAACAGGCACAAACACACAATGTGAGACTTAATTCAACTGATTGTTTAATCAATTGAGATGACAGATAAAACCTGAAGTGCTGTATGCAGTTAGAGTTACTGATAAATTATATTACCATATATACTAATCTTAGAGAGACAGTTTGGTCCAGTGTTAAAGCACCAGTCTATAAACCAGGAGACAGTAAGTTCTGATCTTGCCTTTGGCATGAAAGCCAGCTGGATTACTTTGGACCAGTCATTCTCTCTCAGTCTAAAATGTTATGCTGGGGAGAGAAGCTAGTCTGTCAATTCCTATTGTTACCAATGGATCAACACTCAGCTGATCTGAAAAAAGTGAACCATGTATATGCTAGGAAAAATTCAGAGAGAGGGATAATGACTACAACATTTACGGCAACCTTGAAAAATCACTTCAAGAAAGCTCTAGCTGAGGCTATGAGATCTCATGCATGGTATCCAAGTTTTGAACTAAGTCGCTTTGTTTGGCTTATATTGGAAGTATAATAACTGCAGGCTTTGGACAACATCTTTCCACTATCATTATGGATTCTTCTAACAAATATATAACTGGCATTTTCTGGATTCTTGCATGTACTCTTCAATACGATGAACTGAACATGCAGCTGGAAGGACAGGCTGCACATGGTAATCTTTGGAAACAGGAGTATGAAATCTGTAGTTCTCCAGAGTTTCCTGCTGATGCATTGAAATTTATAGAACATAATAATGTAGGATTGCTGGGAGTTGGAATTCACTAATGCCGTGAAGAGCACAGATTCCCTGCTCTTCCTCTTATTCCATGAAATGTAAAAGGTAACCAAGGAACATGATTTATACTGTTGAGTCTCAGCCTTTTCCTTTATGCAGCCCACTGTATTGTTACTGAAAGCTATAGAAAACCATATTATACAACAATCAGTGATACAGTGTCTATGGATACAATGGCATATTTTATTCTCTCTACTATTTTACATAGATGGAGGTATGTGTGTGTGTGCGGGGTGTGTGAATGTTCCAAATTTTTATGATATTTCATGGGAGAATATCAAACTCTTTAAATACTTGGCAATCTCAGGATAGTTGGGGCCATTTTGGTGTCTGCATCAAAGAATATCTGAGAGCTCCCTTTTATTCCTTAGTCTTGCTGATCTTGGGTTTGTTTGTTTTTAATGTTATTTTCTTACGAACCATTCAGGGTTGTTTGAAGTCAGGCAGTGTACAAATTCATTTAATTAATTATAATAATCTGCAGACCAATAGTAATTCCCAAACTATTGGCTGACACGTCTTACTGAATATAATCCAAGTTAGACAGAGCCTCTTTCAATCTTTTTATATATGAAGTGTAATTTCTGTACCCATATGAGATATATTGATGAATCCAGGTGAATATTCCGCTTTTAAAATACACTTGGTATGAATATGCCTAGCGTTGTACTGTTTTTCCTCTCACACATATTACACCGCTTTGTTTATTTTGCTCTGTTTCTCTGTTTCTCTCTGTTTATATATAGCACACATACATTGAATATATAATATTATTCCTCAGATTCACCTCAGCACCATGGATATCTTCAGGAGCGGGCATGGTGGGGCACTTATCACAAATATTTCTGCATATTTTATGCCAACATTCTTGTGGTTTGGAAACCATATGAGAGAAGAGAGTCATATTTATCCAATATATGAAAATCTGTTGTCTGCATACTTACAGTAATCATACAGGGGTTTGGGAAGTAGATAAAGATGGAGGTGATAAAAAGGATAGGTGTAGTGTCTTTCCATGAAATTTAGAAGTCTGATCCTCCTTAACCATAGCTATCATAGGAAGGAAGGACTACTTTCTAGGGCCAACTCTTTGTCCATCAATTAAGCTTCATTCTTTGCCAGTTACAGTATTATAGTGGCACCAAGTGGTGGGAGAAAAAAAAAGATAATTTCAACAATAAAAAGAGAGAAACATACAATTCATATAGCTCCAATGGAAGTATTCTTTTAAACTGAACTATACCATGTTAACCAATCAATAATACAATTTTTGACCAGTACTTACCAATTTCAAGCTGGGAGATTTCTGTGCATGGGCAAAGAATGTTTTTCTCACTTGAAGCTTCTCTGTGGGTAAGTTCTGGAACAAATCCAAGTATTAGAAACACAAATACAAGTAAAGAATCTGGAACTGGTAGCTGAACGACTTCAACCTGCCAAATTGGAACTCAGCTTTTGGTCTCACAGTTTGATAATTGGAGTCTGGATTAATCTGGCAATGATATTATGCTAATTCTTTTTTAATTTGTATTTTATGCCTCTGTTTCAGTTGTATAAGAAGGCTTCCATTTCAGCTCCCAAGAGCTCCAATCATCTATTTTTTCTTTACTATGGAAGTAAATACATCAAGTTTATGGGAATCACAGAAACATAACTTGATTTTTCTTGATTGAATCAGAGTAATAAACAGCTTTTTACAATGATTCTTGGTCTTTTTTTAAAAAAAAAAATTCCCCTGATTCATTTATTATGGTCATAGGTAATAATGCAAATAATACTTATATAACATTAGAGCACTAAAACACTCCAGGCAGAATCCAGTTTCAATAATATCAATCAAGTTCTAGTGACTGTTAAGCACCTGGGATGAAGCCAAAGTTCAGTAGATCTTTTTTGTATTGCATTTCTCTCCTGCCTTGCTGTGAACCCATGGTGTGTTTGTGTATATGTGTACCACACACAACATTGCATGACTCCGAACAAATGAATTGCTTCATTGCCAATCTAAAGTATATTCTAGGACATTTTGTTTTTCCCCACAATTTAGAAAAGCTGAAACCCTGCTTATTTTCCCTGTTACAGTAAGAAGCGGTTTTATTTATTTATTTATTTATTTGATTTTTATACCGCCCTTCTCCCGAAGGACTCAGGGCGGTGTACAGGCAAAATAAAACAAGCAATACAAAATACAATTAAAATGCAATTTAAAAAACTTATTAAATTAGCCTGAGAATTTAAAAAATTACCTTACACTAAAAACCCCATTTAAAATTAATAAAAATTTACCATTTAAAATTCAATTCAAGCCAGCCCCGCGCGAATAAAAAGGTGTGTCTTCAGTTCGCGGCGGAAAGTCCGAAGGTCAGGTATTTGGCGTAAGCCTGGGGGAAGCTCGTTCCAGAGTGTGGGAGCCCCCACAGAGAAGGCCCTTCCCCTGGGGGCCGCCAGCCGACATTGTTTGGCGGACGGCACCCTGAGAAGTCCCTCTCTGTGAGAGCGTATGGGTCGGTGGGAGGCATGAGGTTGAGTTGAATAACAATGATGTTACTCCAATTCCCACCTACCAGGATTCAGATATTTAAAGAATAATAATAACAACAACAATAATAAAATCACACTTTGGGGCATTTATGGTTGTCAATGGTAAAACTTAATTGCAAAAATTGAGGCTGGAAACAGGTGTAAAGAAATATCTATCTTAATGGTTCCATTTGGCTATGATGGAATTTCTCTAAGAAATAATAGCTAATTTTCAATTTAGATTATATGGAACTATGAGATTCCCTCCCAATATCAGCCCATCTTTTCCAAGATGCACCCCAGATTTTTGGCAGTTTTTGTTCTCTAATAATTTGCTTGCATCATGTATTTGAAATACGTTAGTATCAATCTCAAACTGCAGGTATTACGGCCAGCTCAAATCAGTCCCTAAATTTTAAGCACATTTCTCTGTCAATCCATTAAAAGCTGTCTACTTAAGCTGATTTTCTTCTTTTCCCTAGCACGAAGGGGATTCTTTAAATGTCTTCATTATTATCTAGTTAAATGTTTTACAAATTCTGCTCTAAGATAACCTGGGATTCCTTAGAAAGCCTACAAGGGTGAAAAGAAAGAAAAAAATTCAAGCCGAATAATAAGAAGGGGAGATTAAAGGGAATTGTGCCTACTTTGAACAGGCACTGTTAAAGCTCCTTCACTTCATAGATGACGGTTTGGGGTCCAGAACATCTGTTATTGGATGTTCCACAGATTTGGTTGTTGGTACAGTAGGAGAGACACAGCATTGTAATTTAGATTACAATTTATTTTTAAAAAGCCTATAGGGTTGAAAAAAGTACACCGTCTGGATGAAATAACCTTTTGATCTTTTGTTATGCATTTCAGCAGAATCAAAATAGCAATTGTTTAAAGGAGCTGAATGCACTACATAAACTTTTATGCTGTTACTCCTGAGTCAGTATATTTGTTGAGAGTGACTCAACCAGTGGTGGGTTTAAATTTTTTTTACTACTGGTTCTATGGGTGTGGCTTGGTGGGCATGGCATGGCTTGGTGGGCGTGGCTTGGTGGGCGTGGCAGGGGAAGAATACTGTAAAATCTCCATTCCCTCCCCAACCTAGGGGGAGGTTACTGCAAAATCCCCATTTCCTCCTGATCAGCTGGAACTTGGGAGGCACTGAATAGATGTGGGTGGGGCCAGTCAGAATTTTTACTACAGGTTCTCCGAACTACTCAAATTTCCGCTACCAGTTCTCCAGAACTGGTCAGAATCTACTGAAACCCACCTCTGGACTCAATGTATTAGGAAAAGATCTGCTTCTTCTGTATATCTTCTATATATTCATCTCTTCTCATAATAGCCTGTGGTTCTTTTTCTGAGTCCATTATAAACAAATATATGGATGATTCAAGTTAAACTGAACTTTTTCCAACCTGATGAACATCAAATACACCATCATGAGTTAAGAGAAAACTTGGCTGTTGCAGTACAATATGTTGGAAGGGTGTTGTGTTAGGGAAGGCTAGATAGATTCATGCCTCTGAGAAATATTTCACTGGTATTTGCTAACCTGTATAAAATCTTTTAGCTTTTTTTAGGATTACCGATACGAATCTGATTTAAAGAAGGAATATATTTTTTAAGTTAGTGTTTGTTATGTCTTCTTGCTTTAAAAAATAAAAAGTATTTTTAAAAAATCTTTTAGCTGAAAAGGTGTTCAACTTGCCATTAAAACAGACATTTCTTTAAATGGTAGCATTCCCCTGCTAGGTGGAAATCCAGAGAATTACAAATATTATAATACCTAATAGAAAAGATAACATTCTTTCTATCTATGACAGGTTAATCTTAGATCTCCTTCACAAATAAGAATTGTTTGGGATAGCTAGTGGAAGAATTTTCAGCCAGTTTGGATTTCAGTATAATATTTTGCCAAAAAATGATTTTAATAAAAAAAACCCACTCATATTTGTGAGTTCTTAGGACTGGTCAATAAAATGCAGCCCTCAAGAACTTTGTTGAAAATTGAATTAACATTTTCCATTTATTCTTAAAATAATTAAAATAAATCATCCTGATTCACCACCATTTTTTATAGAATCCTTTTCACTTGTAAAGGGTACATAATCCCCATACATTTCCATAGAAGTAGGAAATGGACAAAGATCTGTAATCTTCTATTGTATATCCTTCCTCAGTCAAAATGAAAATTTGTGAGCAAGACAATGAAAATCAGAGATAGGTTTGTCATAGCTATGTGTAAAACAGAGCTAATAATTAATGAACCTTTGAAATCCTGCCCCCGATTTTTTATGCAAAGCAATTTGATGGACAAATTCTCTCAAATTCTTCAGGAGAGGAAAGAAGGTGTGTTTTTTTTGGCATCACAACCTGTTATTTTACCCAAAGCATGAACAATCATGAACATTTCAAATCAATGGAGAAGTGATTGTGCCACAAATTATTTTATAAGTAAACAAATGAAAGAACAACAAGCTCCAGTCAAGAGAATTTTCCCCAAATTTTTATCTTTTTGGGAAAACTTTCTAAAGCAAATTCTCTTCTACAAATGGAATGAGAAATTATACAGGAAATTATGCAGGAAATCTTTTCAGCTTCGCATTGGTATAAAAATGTAAAGGAAAACAAATCCAATACCAAAAAATCCCAACTAATATTTTTTAGAAAAGCTTTAGTCATCATTGGTTCACTGCAATGAAGGTCTTCTCTTCAAAAGTACATCTTTCAAAAGAGACAGTTTTTTGCTCTCTCATTTTCATCGAAAGTAAAGCTTGTATTTAGATAATCCTACCCAGTATTCCCAAGGGAAAAAAGGGGGATTTGGCTCACTGCAGGATTTGGTAGTATTTTTACTACAGAAATAACAGAAAGAGACCAATCACTGCAATACCATGGAATAAATCAGCATTGACAATAAAAAAAACCAACATAAGCTTTCACATCATCAAAATAAAGCATGTTCCCCAGATCCTCTTAAAAACGACAGACTTACAAAGTGTCATGAAAATCAGATTTAACATATGGTCCATGGTTTCTTATGTAGCATTGTATAAATATAAAAATCCTATCTTTCACTTGATGTTTTAATTTCCTTTTCTCTTATATATGTTTTCACAAAAATATAATTATTAATTCTGGTATAAGTCCACAGATTTCACAGCAAACTGTGTAATCAATTATGGCTTGATCATCATTATTTTCTGACTGACTGCAGAGTCCTTGGTACATTCTGAGTTAGTTGCTTGCTTGCAGATGACTCACGACCCCATTAGCAGCAGCATGCATGAGGATGGGGTTTCCTCCCTGTTTATACACAGCAGCGTGCCTGTCAGTTAATGGGGTGGGGTTTCCTTTCTTGATTGGGTAATGTTTTCTGCTTGATTGTTTGTCTGGTGTTAATCCCTGTTTATCTGGGTTTTGGCTGCTGGGGAGATTGTGTTCTGATCTTTTTGTTTCCTTCTTAGGTTGGTTTTTTTTTTTGGTCTCATTTGAATGATTTATAAATATGGTTTATTTTGATGTCTCTATGAAGTCTAATGGTCACTGAAACAAAGCACTATCCCTCTTTTTCCGCCTTACTATTTTATGTAACATTTTAGAAGTTTTAGCACTGTGTTGCCTTTTACAACACCAGAAGCACAATACAAGTAATCCCTGACTTTCAACCATTCATTTAGTGATGGTTCAAAGCTACAACTGCACTGAAAAAAAGTTACTTACAACCAGTCTTTATACTTACAACTATGACAGCATCCCCACAGTCACGTGATCAAAACTCAGCACTTGGCAACTGGTTATTTATTTATTTATTTATTTATTTATTTATTTATTTATTTATTTATTTATTATTTATTTAGTCAAACATGTACTAGATAACAGGTATACATATAAACATGGACATGAACACAGGAAATGAGTACAAATAAATGGGGACAGTAGGACAGGGATGGTAAGCACGCTGATGTGCATATGCACACCCCCTTTACGGACCTCTTAGGAATGGGGTGAGGTCCACGGTAGACAGTTTGAGGCTGTGGGGGTTTGAGGATGTAACAACAGAGTCAGGTAGAGCATTTCAAGCATTGACCACTCAGTTGTATTTTCTGCAATTGAGTTTGGAATGGTTTACCTTGAGTTTGTATCTGTTGTTTGCCCATGTATTACTGAGGTTGAAGCTGAAGTAGTGGGATTTACATTGTGAGTATTTGACAGACTAATAACAGATCCCACCTCCCCCTGCTCATCCTACTCCCCGTCTCATCCTTATTTCCTATTTTTGTTAGGGCTGAGTGCTTATTTTTTGCTTGTATATAGGTTTTGCAATATTTTAATATTGTAAACCACTCAGAGTTACCTTGTGGTAAGATGGATGGTCAATAAATTTAATAAAATAAATGAATGAATTATTTAAATAAATAAATGGCTCCTAAGACAACAGCCGTACGGGTCTGGATGGGGAGAAACAGGCTCAAGCTCAATCCCTCCAAGACAGAGTGGCTGTGGATGCCGGCATCCCGGTACAGTCAGCTGAGTCCGCGGCTTACTGTCGGTGGTGAGTCATTGGCCCCGATGGAGAGGGTGCGCAACTTAGGCGTCCTCCTGGATGAACGGCTGTCTCTAGAAGATCATTTGACGGCCGTCTCCAGGAGAGCGTTCTACCAGGTTCGCCTGGTGCGCCAGTTGCGCCCCTTTCTAGACCGGGATGCCCTATGCACGGTCACTCACGCACTCGTGACGTCTCGCCTGGATTACTGCAATGCTCTCTACATGGGGCTCCCCTTGAAGGGCATCCGGAGGCTGCAGTTAGTCCAGAATGCGGCTGCGCGGGTGATAGAGGGAGCCCCCCGTGGCTCCCGCATGACACCTATCCTGCGCAGACTGCACTGGCTACCTGTGGCCTTCCGGGTGCGCTTCAAGGTTTTGGTGACCATCTTTAAAGCGCTCCATGGCATAGGGCCGGGCTACTTACGGGACCGCCTGCTGCTACCGAATACCTCTCTCCGACCCGTGCGCTCTCATAGAGAGGGACTCCTCAGGGTGCCGTCAGCGAGGCAATGTCGTCTGGCGGCGCCCAGGGGAAGGGCCTTCTCTGTGGGGGCTCCCACCCTTTGGAACGAACTACCCCCAGGACTTCGTCAGCTTCCGGACCTTCGGACCTTCCGCCGCGAGCTTAAAACACACTTATTTATTTGCGCAGGACTGAGTTAGATTTTAAATTTACGGGTTTTAAACTGGGTTTTATTTTTTATATTTTTAAATATTTGGCGTTTAGAATAAGTTTTTTAATTGTTTTTTACTCTGTATTTATGTGTTTTTAAGTGCCTGTTAACCACCCTGAGTCCCTCGGGAGATAGGGCGGTATATAAATATGATTAAATAAAAATAAAATAAATAAACAGCTAGACTGGTTTAGTGTTAAGGATAGAAACCAGGAGACTGTGAGTTTTAGTGCTGCTTTAGGCATGAAAATGAACTTGGTGACCTTGGGCTATTCACTTTTTCTCAGCTAAACTCACATCACAGGATTGTAGAGAAAATAGGAAGAAGAAAGAGTCTTTCTTATCTGCAACCTTGGGGTATTTTTCTTTTAATCATGGACTTTAGAATGAATTTAGCAGACATAGAAAATGAAGAGAACTCCTTTTATGAATTTTTAAAAAAGGAGAAAACAGGTTAATACAGAAAAAAAAATCAACACATTTCATAATGTGGGAGATTTTTAAATCAAATGACCAGAACGCAACACCAGTAACTCCTCATAGAGTTATTTTACAGATCGGTTTCCTTCAGTGCCTTTCTTAGGGGAATCTGTAGGGAGGGCATCAAAAGGACAAATGATGAACACAATACCATACCATTACATTACAAACTCTACCCTCTTTGTACCTCCCTAATGACATTACGTGTATATATGAAAGAGGCAGAGCTTGTAATGCAATGGTGAAATGCAGCTTCCAACATTTTTACAAAGTATTTATTTATTTATTTATTTTATTTATTTATTTTTTCATTCATTCAAACATGTACTAGATAATAGGTATAAGTATAAATATGGACATGAATACAGGAAATGAGTACAAATAAATGCGGACAGTAGGACAGGGACGGTAGGCCCCTTTACGGTCCTCTTAGGATTGGAGTGAGGTCCACGGTAGACAGTTTGAGGTTGAAGCTGTGGGGGTTTGAGGATATAATAATGGAGTCGGGAAGAGCATTCCAGGCATTGACCACTCTGTTGCTGAAGTTGCATTTTCTGCAATTGAGTTTGGAGCGGTTTACCTTGAGTCTGTATCTGTTGTTTTTCCATGTATAATTGAGGTTGAAGCTGAATTAATCATTGACAGGTAGGACATTGTAGCAGACAATTTTGTGTACTATGCTTAGGTCATACCATAGGCGGCGTAGTTCCAGGTTGTCTAAGCTCAGAAGTTCGAGCCTGGTGGGATAAGGTATCCTATTGTGATCAGAGGATTGTAGTACTTTTCTTGTGAAATATCTCTGGACCTGCTCAATTGTATTAATGTCCTATATACAGTGTGGATTCCAGGCGGACAAGCTGTATTTGAGAATTGGTCTGGCAAAGGTTTTGTATGCCCTAGTTAGCAGTACAATGTTACCGGAGAAGAACCTTTGCAAAATTAGGTTAACAACTGTTAATAACATTTTGGCAATGCTGTTACAGTGAGCTTGTTGTTGGAGCTTGTAGACATGTCTGCCCTCTCTTGAAATCCGTCTTCCAATAATAATAATAATAATAATAATAATAATAATAATAATAATAATAATAATAATAATAATAATAATAATAATAATAATAATAATAATAATAATAATTAAAAAAAACAAAAAACATTTACGGTAGTAACTTAGTCTTACCTCTATCTGGAAGAAAGGATGGAAGAGATGTTTTTTTTCCCATCTCTCTAGTAGCCTTCTGGGAACATTTACTTGGAGTCAAAGTAAAACATAGTGTTGCTCCTGCTGCATAGTTTATGGAGCATTTGTGCTGATGATGTGCTAAGTAAGAATTGACTTATGTAACCTCTGCCCATGTAGTTCCCATGGAACTAGATTGGATAAAACTTGTACAGATTTAACTTCAAAAAAGAAAAAAGGCACAGAATCAGTTCAACAAACCACAGAGTTAAACACACAAGCCTAAATTAATCCAAACAGTGCAAATTCAAAGTCTGTCTTTACTAAAAGAAAGATCTGTAGCTTTTGCTTTCAAGTTTATAGTCAGCCAATGCAAATGCTGTTCTGGTCTCTCAAGAGGCTGAATATTTCAATTACTCCTCGGCAGGCAACTCAGTTCCAGGCAACAGGACAATAATAGCAATTGGTAAGTTAGAATTTGCAGACTGAAGTCATTGCCCTTCAATTCACAATGCAAATAAAATTCGCACCAGGGATAGAGAGAAATTGATTCCCTACTCCTTTCCACCATGCACATCTATCACTTCAATTTGCCCTCCGCCTCAAGGTGATAAGAGTCATAATTGTTAGGCCACTCTCTAATAATAAGCTTCCCAGAAGAACAGTAGTATTTTTTCCTCCAATCTTTACTTCGAATGGTGACTCTACACTTCCATGGGTTAAACTAAACAGGTCATGGGGCTTACATTTAATTAACAAAAGCAGATTTATGAGGAAGAATGATTTTGGAGGTCCAAGCCTCTTGCGGCTCTGCCATAACATTTGCCCTTCAGTTAAATTGAATAGTAGGTTAAGAAAAACCCTAGCTGAGACTTTCTAGATACTTGAGGTATGCCATCTTTACTCTGTCCTATCTGGCACAACTGAATAAAAGCAGTTAATGAAGACTGTCCCAAAGATGCCTTTCCAAAAGGCAACTGGACTTTCTAGGTTTTTGCCTTTAAAATATTTCATTTTTCATCCGAAAAGCTTCTTCAGTTCAGTTCTGAAGAATTTTTGAATGAGAAGGGAAACATTTTTCCAAGGGAAAAAAACTAAGAAATTTCAATTGCGTTTTGGAAAAGTACCTTTGGGACAACCATGACCTGGATGATTGAGAATCTCCATAGACCAGGGGTCTCCAACCTTGGCCACTTTAAGGCTTGTGGACTTCAACTCCAAGAATTTCTCAGCTAGCTTTGCTCTATTTTTTGCCAGCTTTGCTGGCTGAGGAATTCTGGGAGTTGAAGTCCACAAGTCTTAAAGTGGCCAAGGTTGGAGACCCCTGCCATAGACATAGAATAGATGATGAAGTTTTTAACAAGCTGTAAACCCTTACCCATTTTAGAGCAGTGAAGCAAAGGGCAGGACTTGTGAATCCTGGAAAACTCTGGATTGGCCCTGCCCTTCATTTCTGAGCAAGTCCAGTCAGAGATAACAATCCAACTCATTCAGAGGCATGATGGGAAATTCATTATTACTTTCCTAATTGAAATGAAAAAACAACAACAACTAAATAGTTATATTAAATAAGTGAAATGGTTATTTTGCCCGATGGGGGGTTTTTTCCCCTTAATTTTCCCCCACATTAAGAAATTAAAATTTGGTGACAATTTTTGGAACAAGTTTGTGAAGACGCCCAAAACCTTGAGGGCTGCATGTGTACCTGCTGCATGAAATGCACCCATGACGTTCTAGTGGTCTGCTTTACCCTGACTGGCATTCTAAGTGCTTTCCCACCCACGAGACAACTTCACCAACTTGTTCTTCTGTATTGACTTTACACTGAAATACACTGAAAAGTGAGGTGTAAAGTGTCAACCAGCTGATTTTATCACATTTCCTTTCAAGGTTGTCTGTATTCATTCTGATGGTTATAAATTGCATGCTATTGACTAACAAAACCTAGCTGCTGGCATTCCTGAATGGTTCAAGGAGAGGGACTTTCATTTGTCTTTGTTACCAGCAATATTGAATATTGCCCTTATAGTGTTTTGATGCATGTATGCTGCTTAACTAATTCTAGTGGCACAGTGGAGTTCTTCAATTTTTTCTCTAGCTAGGACTAGAAACATTTGGGTTCAATTATACTGGCCACTCCAGTTGTTCTAAAATTTGCCCTTAGTCCATTTCCACCCTTTGGCAGATACATTTTAGGTTCTCTTTTTGTTCATTTTGTACTTCCATCTCCTCTTCTGTATGCCTAATAGACGTGCGGTGAAAAACTTTGGACAGCCACAAGATGGCAACCAAGAGATACAGATATCTCTATATTTCCTGCCACATAGTGGTTGCATGGATTTTTTGCATTCCCAATAAGAGATGTCTCCTTTCATCTCACTGGTAAAGACTTGGAAGCTGACGGGATTCAGACTTATTTGCCATCCCCCAATGAACCATCTGTGGTGTTGAAGCAGACCAATTTAGGCAAAATTGTCTTCCTCTTGGTAGTTGACATTCACACATATACATGTGCCAGGATCTCTATAGGTTTGGTGAGTGCACCTCTAACCTGCTATGTGTAGGGGTATGAGAATTTTTCAAGATGGTGGTTACAGCACTATGATCAAAGCTTTTTGCAGATGGTTGTAACATCAATGCAAATTCAAAGAGTGGAGGCTTCAGTTCTTATTTTTTCATACCCTGTCCCCAAAGACACTGTTGAATCTAACACTATTTTTTTGCTGTAATTGGGTTTGCTTGTGTTTAGCTAGAGGTGCATTAAATCATTCAAACAAACAAACAAACCTCCTCATCACTGTCCTTCTTCTATGGAGTATTATGAGGCCCATCCAAGCATGACTTGGTTCCAGCCACTATTTCTTAGCCTAACCTACAGAAGATGCTCTGAGAGACTAAAATGAGTCAGAATGTAAAAAAAAAACAAAAGCAAAAACACATTTTTGGAGAAAAGATAGATTAAGAAAATCAGTAGAGAAACTGATTGGGAGTTGCCCAGAATTAGTTATAAAATAGGCTTGCTGTACAAATGTTTAAATAAATAAATAAACAAAAAAACAAAAACAAAATTAAACTAAGACCTTCTGAAATTGTGTGATCTGTCCCCCTCCGCAGTCCGGGAGACACAAGTGATGACTTAACTAGCCTGCAATTATCAGCTCTGGCAGCAACTAGCGAGCGTCTGCCAAGTGTCTCTGTTATCTCTCTTGATGCCGATGAATCAGCCAGGAAACCAGGAACAAACAGGACTTCAGCTCTAATTCTCCCTCTAAGCAGTTGATTTGCTTCCCACGAAGTGGTATAGCAGCCCTTGCTGCTTTTATATCCGGTGGGGTGTGGCTCCATGATTCAGCACTTCCTAGGCCTGCCCCACCCCTGCTTCTGTTGTTCCCACTTCTCCTGGCTACGAAACCTAGGGTCCAGTCAGGCCTGATTGCCATTAGCCGGGTCTGGAGGCGTGGCCTGGGGGAGGAAAAAGTCAGGGGACGGAGGCCTCGTTATCTTTATTTATTTATTTATTTATTTATTTATTTATTTATTTATTTATTTGTCATAACAATATATACAAGCGTTACATAAAAGGTTATAAATATATGAACGTATATATGAGGAGAAATGAGGTACTAAAAACGTGTATATACATAGGGAAAGAAACAGTAGGACAGGAACGGTAGGCACGTTTGTGCTCTTATGCACGCCCCTTTAGAGTCCTCCATCTCCTCCATCTGGAGCTGAGCCAGGGAAGCCGGTGCTCCAGAGGCAAGTCCTTATGGTCCTTTCCCCTCACTTTCCGAGTCACTTTCTGGCAGGGGGCCCGGCTCGGGGGGCGCAGACACAACATTGTGTATGAAATTTAAAGCAGGTCTTGATCTAAACATTTTCTTGCAATACATTCTTTTAGCAAAATCCCATATCGAAACCTTTTTTAAAAAAATGTTTAGATGCCTGCTGAGTGTCTGCTTGGATGTGTTGAGCCTTCTGCCTCAATTACAAAAACATATTTCTTCTTTGCCTATTGGGACCCCTTTCTAATTTAAAAAAGCAGCCAAATGAACACGAAGACAATCTTATTTTCTCCCCAATTGCTTCCCCCTCCTCTGTTTTCGAATTGTTTCTCTGTAAGCTATTTGAAATAATAGCATTAAAAGGAAAGATCTTTGACAAGAACATGAAACTCAATCGATTTAATGTGAAAAAAGAATCAGAAGAAATCAAAGAACAGACTGATTTATCAGTAAGGTGGGTACATGGAGCTGATATGCCACACAGCTATGAACTCTAGCATAATTAATGAAGCCAGCAAAGTGAATTGAAGAAAAGGAAAATGTTATTATTTGTTCGTTTGTTTGTTTATTTGGAGATATATTTTATCTCCATAGACAACCAACCAACCAACCACATTTTCCTTTTCTTCAATTCACTTTGCTGGCTTCAATTATCATGTCAAAATTTGCCAGAGTTTAGAGAAGAAGAAAAAAGGTGAAAAATGGTCATACCCATCCATTTTTTATTTATTGATTAATTCAGTTCAAACTTTTCATATCTTTATGTGAACTAAGACACAGTCATTGAACATCTGCATATATCCAAATGTAGTGATCCAATTCCCAATTTAAGAAGTGTATAAAGTTGCTTTTCTGAAAGAAAATGTATGCAGTAAAATTAATTGCAACCAGAAAGCTGTTTGTAAAACAAGGAGAAGCTTATTCAAATGTGTGAAATATACACGTAAGGGCATACAAATAGCACATTTCTTAAAAGAGAAAATCAAAGTGCTGTAGAAGTGGAACAAAAAAACCTCTTAAAGTTGAAACATGAGAATTGTAGATTTACTGTCAAGAGCTAGAAAAATCAGTTCAATTGGGTATAAAGATATATTGCAAGCTTAAGCTCTCTACAAGAATCTGCCAAAGGAAATTAGCAGGAGATAAGAGTAGAAAGCGGCCCCCAGGGGAAGGTCCTTCTCTGTGGGGGCTCCCACACTCTGGAACGAGCTTCCCCCGGGTTTACGCCAAATACCTGACCTTCGGACCTTTCGCCGCGAACTGAAGACACATCTTTTCACTCGCGCGGGGCTGGCTTAAGTTTTATCGATTTTAAATTTCTTATTACTAATTTTAAATGGGGTTTTAGTTTTTTATATATTTTAAAGTTTTTAGGCTAATTATAATAAGTTTTTTAACTTGCATTTTAAATTGTATATTGTATTGTCTGTTTTTTTACTTTTGCCTGTACACCGCCCTGAGTCCTTCGGGAGAAGGGTGGTATAAAAATCAAATAAATAATACTAATAATAATAAAAGATGGTTAGTCATAGATCTCTTGTGGGCATGAAGGAGTCATGACAGGTGATTTGTTTGGCCCATCCCTTGGGCTCACCCTTGTCATATCCTACTTTTACAACCCTTAAGTGAGACTATGGAAACCTCATTCCTGTTCTATCATGCTTGTTGTTCTTTATAGATGTCCACATACCAAAAGATTCTTTCTCCAATTGTCTTTGTCCTTAATTTCTTTCCAATTATTTCCCAGCCAGGGGTCCTACAACCTATATGGTTAACCTTAGTAGTAGAGAACATCGAGCATCTATTTTCTGAGAACATGAAAGGTTAGTTATCTTTTTTTTCCCTTTAAAATGTTCATTGTGTTTCTGTCCAGAACATTTTAATCCAAGTGTACGTGCAACAGCCAACTGTCTAGCAGGAAATCTGTGTTCATTTTTCCATGTCTTAAATAAAAGATCTCAAGAAGCATTGCACATACAGGTAGGCTCCACATACTTGTTATTCGTTATGTTATTATGTAACATAATATTACTAAAACTATATGCAATCACATATGTTCACAGTAGTATGCACGTGACGATATGAGAGAATGCACATTTGCATCTGCACCCTATAGTTAAGACTCTGATTCTGTCCCACAGAATGAGATAGGGCTAAGATATTCAGAGTGCAACTATGGAATGTTTACAGCCCTGCTGTTGGATTTGTGGCCTCTTCAAGTACTGGTTTACTCCAAGGCTTCCACTGGGTTTTTTCCAGCTCCTAACAGTTTTTAAGTAATATTTAATGTTGTAGCTACCTCAATCATGAACAGGACTTGGCAAAGGATTTCCCTTTAATTTTTCCTTGAGAATTTCAAGCATAATTCAAGAAACCTTTAATTTGGGTTCAAACAAAAATGATATATTTAACTAATGGAACTTTATGACAGCCTCAAGAAACTCTTCTTTATATTAAATTTGCCCTGTAATTTTTTTGCAGCTGTTTGAGGAATTAGGGACAATAATCAAAAACAAAATGGTGAGATATACAGAACTATTAGACATAAAAGGAGAATTAAAATCAGTACAAAATCTGAAAAAACAAGGATTAAATTTTGAATGGTGGCCATACTTACAAATTAAAATTAGATTTAAAAAAGATAAGGAACAATATGGCATAAACAAGGAACAATTGGAATTGGATAAAATATTATTATGATTGGGGAGAAAAATGACTACAAATATTTATAGCTTTCTATTAAGATATAAAATGGAAGAAGAAACAGTGAAAGAAAAACAATAAGTTGGGCTAGGAATTTGAGACACACTATAGAATTGGAAAAATGGGAAAAATTGTGGGGAAAAAATTATAAATTGATGATGGCGGTAACATATAAAGAAAACATCTATAAAATGTTTTATAGATGGCATTTAGCACCAGCAAGATTGGCAAAAATGTTCCCAAACGTATCACCTAAATGTTGGAGATGCGGCCATAAATTAGGAACATACTACCATATGTGGTGGAGGTGCCCCAATGTTAAAAAATTCTGGTATAAAATTGAGAGGTGGCTAGAAGAGATTACACTCCAAAGGATTGATTTCAAACCAGAGCTGTTTCTCTTAGGAATAATAGATATGAAAATGGAGAAAAGTTTGTATTACATAATATTGCACATACTAATGGTAGCCAGAATCACACTTGCACAATACCCTAATACACCACTTGAAGAAACAGTAATTAAAAAGATCCTTGAATGTGCAGAAATGGATAAAATGACAATGGAGATTAAGGAAAGAGATGATTCAGACTATTATAAAGTGTGGAATAGATTCTATATGTGGCTAGAAAATAGAAATCAAAATAAGAAATAAGTTTGTGAATTGAATTTTGATTATTATTTATTTATTTATTTATTTAATTTAATTTTTATACCGCCCTTCTCCCGAAGGACTCAGGGCGGTGTACAGGCAAGATAAAAACCAACAATACAAATATACAAGTTAAAATACCCTTTAAAAAACTTATTTAACATAGCCCAAAGTTAAAAAATTGCCATCAGTTAAAACCCCATTTAAAATTAATAAAATTCCCCTTATTAAAATCCAAATTTAAGCCAGCCCCGCGCAAATAAAAAGATGGGTCTTCAGTTCGCGACGGAATGTCCGAAGGTCAGGTATTTGACGTAAACCCGGGGGAAGCTCGTTCCAGAGTGTGGGAGCCCCCACAGAGAAGGCCCTTCCCCGGGGGGCCGCCAGCCGACATTGTTTGGCGGACGGCACCCTGAGAAGTCCCTCTCTATGGGAGCGTACGGGTCGGTGGGAGGCGTGTGGTAACAGCAGGCGGTCCCGTAAGTACCCAGGTCCTAAGCCATGGAGCGCTTTAAAGGTCGTCACCAACACCTTAAAGCGCACTCGAAGGCCACAGGCAGCCAGTGCAGTCTGCGCGGGAGGCGGTGTTACATGGGAGCTACGCGTAGCTCCCTCTATCACCAGCGCAGCTGCATTCTGGACTAACTGAAGCCTCCGAGTGCACTTCAAGGAGCCCCATGTAGAGAGCATTACAATAATCCAAGCGAGAGGTAGCAGGCGCATGAGTGACCGTGCATAAGGCATCCCGATCAAGGAAGGCGCAACTGCGAACCAGGCGAACCTGGTGGAAGGCCCCCTGGAGCGGCCGTCAAATGATCTTCAAGCGACAGCCGATCATCCAGGAGGACACCTAAGTTGCGCACCCTATCCTTTGGGGCCAATAACTGCCTCCGACAGCCAGCTGCGGCTGCAGCTGACTGAATCGGGATGCCGGCATCCACAGCCACTCCGTCTTGGAGGATTAAGCTTGAGCCTGTTTCTCCCCATCCAGACCCGTACGGCTTCCAAACACCGGGACAGCACTTCAACAACTTCATTGGGGTGGCCGGGGTGGAAAAATACAGCTGGGTATCGTCAGCGTACTGCTGGTATCTCACCCGAAACCACTGATGATCTCACCCAGCGGCTTCATGTAGATGTTGAACAACAGGCGAGAGAATCGACCCTGTGGGACCCCACAAGTGAGGCCCCTCGCGGTCGACCTCTGCCCCCGTCAACACCGTCTGCGTCCGGTCGGAGAGATAGGAGGAGAACCACCGATATCGGTGCCTCCACTCCCAATCCCCAGCCGGGCGCAGCAGGATACCATGGTCGATGGTATCGAGCGCGCCGAGAGGTCTAATAGGACCAGGGCAGAGGAATAACCCCTGTCCCTGGCCCTCCAGAGATCATCAACCAATGCGACCAAAGCTGTCTCCGTGCTGTATCCGGCGTGGAAGCCGGACTGGAGCAGGTCTAGATAGACATCTTCATCCAGGTATTGGGGTAGCTGTCGCGCCACGGCACTCTCTACAACCTTCGCAACAAAGCGAAGGTTGGAGACTGGACGATAATTACCCAAAATAGCTGGGTCAGGAGGGCTTCTTAAGGAGGGTCTCACCACCGCCTCTTTCAAGGCGGCAGGAAAACCCTTCCAATAAAGCGTTGATAATCCTCTGGAGCCAGCCTCGTGTCACCGCCTGAGTGGCCAGTACCAGCCAGGAAGGACACGGGTCCAGTAAACATGTCGTGCCGTGAAGCCTCCCCAACAACCTGTCGACGTCCTCGGGAGCCACAGGGTCAAACTCATCCCAAATGAGCTCAACAAGACGTGCCTCCTCTCCCTCGCTTGGATCATCCCAAATTCGGTCCAGACCGTCCCTCAGCTGAGCGATTTTATCGTATAGATAACCGCTAAACTCCTCGGCTCGTCCCTGCAAGGTCATCCGCACCTCCTGATGTAGGAGAGGCGGGTCACCCAAACAGGGCGGCGGGCGGTTATCTGCCGGCGCAATGAGGGTGGGCGTAGGGCGCCTCGCTTCCCTCATTGCCACTAGGTAGGTCCTAGAATAGGACCTAACTAGTGTCGATCAACCGGGCGACTGGACCTCCAGGTGCTCTCCAGGCGTCTTCTTGGCGTTTCATCTCCCTCAGCCTCGGAGTACCAAGGGGCCGGACGAGATCTCGCGGGTCAGAGGCCGCAAAGGCACGACACGGTCCAAGGCCCCGGCCGCGGCCTGTTCCCAGGCCACGACCAGTTCTTCAGCCGTGCCGTGGGCCAGATCCTCAGGGAATGGCCCAAGCTCCGTCAGGAACCTCTCAGGGTCCATCAGGCGCCTGGGACGGAACCACCGTATAGGTTCCGTCTCCCTGCGGTGGTGAATGGCGGTCCGGAAATCTAGGCGAAGGAGAAAATGATCCGACCATGACATTGGTTCTGTTACTAAATCATCTAACACCAGATCATTAAGCCACTGTCCAGAGATATAAATCAGATCCAGCGTGCCTCCCCCCGTGTGCGTAGGGCCATCATTTACTCGAATCAGGTCCAAGGCCGTCATGGAAGCCTGGAACTCCCGAGCTGCCGTTGATAACAAGCCAACTGATGGCAGGTTAAAATCCCCCATGACTATAAGTCTGGGGGTCTCAACCGCCACAGCAGCGAGTACCTCCAACAGCTCAGGCAGGGCTGTGGTCACGCAGCAAGGAGCCAGGTACGCGATCACCAAGCCCAACTGATTCCTATAGCCCCACCGCACATAGAGGGATTCACAGCCGGCAATCTGAGGAACAGTGGTCTCCCTCGGCTCTAGATCCTCCTTAATGACAACCGCCACCCCCCCACCCCTACCTTGGACCCTCGGCTGATGAAATGCTCGGAAACCTGGAGGGCACATCTCGACAAGGGGGACCCCCCCCTCTGGGCCCAACCAGGTCTCCGTGATGCCCATAAGGTCCGCGGACTCCCCCTGAATAAGATCACAAATCAGGGGGGCCTTATTAACCACGGACCGAGCATTACATAACATCAGCCGAAGATCCAAGCTCTGAGGATCATGGCCACCCGGGGAACGGGTCGGGACTGAGGGGCCGGAGCACGCGATCGCTCGCAGACATCGAACGCGTGCTCCCTCAACTCGGTACGGCCCCTCCCCCCCGCCATATCTGCCTCTCCCACTTACCGTACAGATCGAACAACCCACTAAACCTGGAACGTCCTCCCCCCCTGCCTTCAGACTAGATGGGATAGTGTCGCGAACTAGCACAGGGGCTGGATCCCTCCCCGACGGGTTCTCACCCCCACCCGCCACATCCCTCCCCCCCCTTAAAAAACCCTTATTTAAAAAACTATTTAAAAAGCCCCACAACTTCTTCTTAGCCGCATGCCACCTCTCTGGGTCCCAAGACCCTTCGTTAAGGTAAGCCCTCGGTAATTTGGAGGGCCATTCCTGCCAGGCGGGGGAACCTCGCAGTCGTAGTAGTTCGGCAAACGAGTATCTCATGGGAAATAGTCAATAAATAGCGAAAAGATGTCCATCCCTGACTGGCGGAGATGTTCCGGTCATACCAATAGATCGTTGGACCTAATATTAGTCATATTACTAGCCACTCAGGCTACAATATTGGTCATAGTCCGTAGAAAATCCAAAGGGTCCAGAAGCAACCAAGGCCGAAAATCCGGTTCCGATCGAATGACCTCCCTCTCGGAGGTTGGCATAATAGCCTCCCCTTGGTTGTTTCCTCGGCTACGAAGATGGAAAAGTCAATAGCCGGAATAAAAGTCTCCCTCGGATTCCCGGCCGCGTACCACCGGGACAAACCCGTGTGGTACGATAATCGGGACGAAATTATGCCGCCAGTGCCGTCAGTGCCGTCAATGCCGTCCATACCGCTGTCCATATCACCACCCACCAGCCGCGAGTTTTTTTTTCCGCTGGGCCCAATATGGCTCCAGTGCGCCGCTGTGCCGCTGTTGTAAATGCCTAGGCCAAGCCACCTCTCAGTTGCCGATGGGGAAAAAACAACCCAAGAAAGATGTAAGCCGTAGATGACTTGCGGCATTTAGACAAGCCATTAGTAGGCAGGCCATGGCAAAAAGTCAGCAGTGGGGGGAAAAGATGTTCCGGGCCTTGAAGGGAGGAAGGAAGGAAGGTAGGGGGAGGGGCAATAATCATGCCCGTACAGGCCCCACTCCAGCCGCCGATGTTACTTGCGGTCCAACTCGATCCAACACCCAAGCCCCAGCATACCACCATCGATGTCCTCCATCCTCTGTCCTCCATCGAGGTTTGGCACGCTCCCCAGCTGTCGATGACATCCGCGGCCGAAACGGCCGACAAACAGCTGAGTCAGGCTGGGCGTCTCCTCGCACCCCCCCCAACATGGCCGCCGCCCTCCGCTGCTGTTAAGGACTTCGGCTCCGTACTCAGCAGCCGAGAGCTCAATGAGGTCCAAAGACCTCGCTCTCGGCTGCCGGAAGAATCGCATACCCGGAGCCGGGAACCAAGCAGCGAGGCGGCCGACGGAGCGGCATTGCGGCCAAAGGACACTCAGCCGCCGTCTCCACGAAGCCTCAGAACGCCGCCATAACGCGCATGCGCAGAAGAAGAAAAAGATTAACTGAAAACCAAAAGTATTGAATATTGGCAAAGGTAAAATTCCAATTATGTAAATAAATAGGGTGCAAATATATATAACAATTTTGGTTATAAGAATTGTCAAGGTGGCTATATAAGACTAAAGGATTAAATAGAAGAATTGAATGTAAAAGCAAAGATAATTGTTGATGCAGAAAGTTGTAAAAATATTATATAATGTTGTTACTTATGTTTTGTATACATTTGGTGTTTGTGTATGTTTTCTATCTTTCCTGTTTTTCTTCTTTTTTCATTTTTGTCTTTTTCTGTTATTTCTTTGGTTTTAAAAGTGTAAAATATTCAATAAAAATTATTTTTAAAAAAAACCAGCAGTCAGCACGGGTTTGTTAAAAACAGATCATGCCAAACCAATCTTATTTCATTCTTCAACATAGTGACTAAATTAGTAGGCCAGTGAAATACTGTCGACATAATATACTTAGACTTCAGCAAGGCATTCGACAAAGTAGACCACAATCTACCGGTACATCTTCATAAGCTAGGAAAAAGTGGTATAGATAGCTCCATCACAACTGGCTGACAAACCGTACTCAACGAGTAGTCCTTAATGGGTCTAAGTGTACATGGAGAGAAGTAAGCAATGGGGTGCCACAAGGTTCCATCTTAGGCCCAGTACTCTTCAATATCTTCATAAATGACTTAGATGAGGGAATAGAAGGGGAACTCACCAAATTTGCAGATGATACTAAGCTGGCAGGAATAGCTAACATTCTAGAAGATAGGCTCAAGATCCAGATGGATCTTGACAGACTTGAACACTGGGCCCTATCTAACAAAATGAAACTCAATGTAGATAAAAGTAAAGTTTTACGCTTAGGTAAGAAAAACCAAAAGCACACATATAAACTGGGGGAAACCAGGCTTAATAGCAGTGACTGTGAGAGGGATTTGGAGTCTTAGTGGACAATCAGCTAAATATGAGCCAGCAGTGTGAAGCGGCAGCTAAAAGAGCCATTTAATCCTAATTTGCATTAACGGAGTGATACAATCAAGATCAAGTGAGGTACTAAAACCACTCTCTAAAGCCCTAGTAAGACCACACCTAGAATACTGCATCCAGTTTTGGTCACCACACTATAAAAAAGATGTTGAGAAAAAGTGCAGAGGAGAGCAACCAGAATGATTAGGGGACTGGAGACTAAAACATATGAAGAACGGTTACATGAACTGGGCATGGCTAGTCTAGTAAAGAGAAGGGCCTCGGAGACATGATAACAATGTTCCAATATTTAAGGGGCTGCCACAGAGAGGAGGGGGTCAAGCTGTTTTCCAAAGCACCTGAAGGCCAGACAAGGAATAATGGATGGAAACTGACCAAAGAGAGATTCAACCTAGAAATGAGGAGGAACTTTCTGCCTGTGAGAACAATCAACCAATGGAACAGCTTGCCTTTGGAAGTTGTGGGAGCTTCACCACATGAGACTTTCAAGAAAAGATTGAACTGCCATTTGTCAGAAATGGTATAGGGTCTCCTGCTTGAGCAGGGGGTTGGACTAGATGATCTATGACCCTTCCAACTCTGTTAATCTGTTAAATGACCTCTTTATACTTATATTTCATGATTCTACCTTTCCCCCCCTCCCAAAGTGTGTGCACTACTAAACAGTTTTCCTCCAAATGAATAATCAATTAGTCTTTCTTGATGGATATATGGGATGCAAAATGTCTTCTCATTAAACATTTCCATAAATTTTAATAGCTGTTGTTGATCAAAAACAAATAGGCCACATCACAATAAACAAAATCACATTCCCAGTTAAAACAACAACAAAACAATTCATTTTGATTCAGCTACAGAGGATTGGTGTATGTGATTTCAGGGGAAAAAAACTCCAGCAGATCGAAGACAATGATGGGAATATGTACCCCATAATACCATTAAAGAGCCATCATCTGAGATTTTTATGAACAAGATGTATAAAAGCTTTAGACATTGGTAAACAGTTGTTGAATTCTCCATATCTTTAGCTGGATTAGCTTTGCATCAAACTCCTTTTGAAATAGGCTTAAGAAACATTGTGCTCTGCATGGAGAGAGAGGTAAATCAGATACATAATTAATTAGACACTTGGTGAAGTGAAGTTCAAGAAAGTTGGCCTGCTGAATGAGATGTAACTGCTCACTGGTATACATATTGGCTGAGTAAACTATTAAACTTAAAGTATTAGAAAGCAGAAGGATGTGCTGCCTGCAGGACTTCCAGGGAAGAAATGGTGAACTGAAGACAGTTCCATTGAAAGTGGAACCAATTACCTCAGTGGAATGAAATCCAGCAAGTAGATCTGCTCTTTATCACTCCTCTCTGGAAAAGGAGAGGACTTGAGATTGTACACAAAAACTCCCCACTTTTGCTACTTGTAATGAGACCATAAGACTATTGGCAGGTTTAGAGCTGTGAGGGAAGAGGGACTGACCATGTTGATAAAATTGTGACTGGCACCTTTGAAAGGGCGCTAAATTCTCATACTTTCTTTTTAAAGCAAGTGTAGTAATTACTTGTTAATTGTCTTTCAGCTATTACAAACCTTTGGATCAACAGGTTTTACAGTATTGGATAAGTTTCTTTCAATCCTTAGCAAAAGACATTTTAAATGCAAGTTTAAGGATTTGAAAAATACTTTTGGAATAAACAGCAAAACTTTGATTTTGGGGAAGTTAAAAATGGACTAAATATCCAGATGGATTGAAAATAAGATTTTGGAATTATAAAAATCCTTCCTGTGAGAAAATGCTTTGGTTTTAAATTATCTTTTTTAAAAAATGTGATAAGATTTTGTATATTGGACACTAGAGGGAACCAGGGGGAATTAAGGATTACAATTAAAGGAGAATAAATTTTACTTAGTAATGCAGAATGGAGCAAAATATTTTTAACATTGGGCATGTTGAAGGACATTTTTTGGACACAGAAGTTAATTTTAAGAATGCTTGCCTATCTATAGATCTATCTATCTATCTGTCTGTCTGTCTGTCTGTCTATCTATAGACTATGTTTCAAAAATGTTATCAAAGACAAACAAATTTTATGAGTCAAGATGAAGGTGGATTTAAAAATGACAGGCTACAAGAATGATATGGAAAAAAGATGGATTTGCAAAAGAAACTCAGCAGATATCTTAACCGGATTTTTACAGCCTAAATATAATAGAGAGAAAGTTTCCCCATGAGTTCAATGGAACAAATATCAAGATAGCATCTCTACTTTTTGCAGTCATATTCACCCATCCAATTTCACCTATTTGGAGTTATTTGGAGTAAAATATGACTTTGTTTTCTACCCATTTACTGCTCTTAAACCTTCTCCCAAACTTATTGAAAACTTCAGTTGGTGTCAGGCTTCTCTCAGTTGATAATTGAACTAGAAGCCTGAAAGACACAGCTCTATCTTAAATTGTTTCTTGTGACAATGAGAAAAGCTGTTAAAGAAATCCGGTAATTGCCAAGTGAAAAATACAAACACTGTTTAGAGCAGAAGTAACATCATCATCACTTATTCATGAGAAGCACGGTTCAATTGTTAAACCTCTTTCTCCCGCCTGAGAGTTATAATGGGCCAAGAACTCACGCTTTGAGGCAAGACAAGTGGTAGACACTTCTGTGCATTATTATTGTAATAGCCTTGACTATTTTCAGATTGTTTGTTCTGACCTCAGCAAAACTAACCCATCTCTTTAGTTGCCACTGTTTATAATTTGAATTAACTCGAAAGATGCACGTGTTATCTTTTTACACACGTAAAAAGTTATCTATTTGGATAATAGATGAAATGCATCTATAGCAGAGTTTCCCAACCTTGACAACTTTAAGAAAGATGCACTTCAACTCCCCAGAATTCTCCAGCCAGCATGGCTGAGGAATTCTGGGAGTTGAAGTCCACCTTTCTAAAAATTGCTAAGGTTGGGAAGCACCGATCTAGAGTGGATGGACAGAAATGAACTGGTTGAATAACTGGTAGAAAACAAACATTTGGTAATGCGTGTATGTCCAAAATGCTACTATTGTCATTTGTAATCTGAAAATTAGATCTGATTTTGATGGTTTCCATTTTGGGCCTCCTTTAAATTTTCTTTAAGTATTTTGATATATAAAAGGACAGAGAAAGCTATTTTAACCTTGAATACTTTAGACATTTAAAATTAATTTGTCTGAAATGTTATAGAGTCTTCTGCTTGAGGAGGGGGCTGGATTAGAAGACGTCCAAGCCCTTCCAACTCTATTCTGATTGATTGATTGATTGATTGATTGATTGATATGTTAATAGTAAGCTCAAAAGTCAAGAGTGGAAAATAATTTCTTAATTTCTCTTAAACACCATTCTGGAATATTTGTCTGGAATTATAATCTTAGTTCTCTACATTTACCATTTGTCATCAACATTGCTCTTTCCTTTTTGTCAATGCATTGGATTAGCCTTTTAACTCATTTACACAAAATTGGAGACAGGGTTGAAGAAGGAATTGGTTATGGTTTCTAGACATTTCCCAAGAAATACAAAATTAGATTTTCTTTCACTTCTTGTTGTTTTTCCTTCTGGTTGTTAAAGACGACATGTCAGAAGAAAAGATGAATGTTTAGAAAACAGTAAGTACCTCATGGTTCCATGTACACAAGCAAACAAAACTATATAAGGATTTTTACTTAGAACTACGCAGACAACTTAGAACTAACTTAGAACATCGCACATGCGAACATGTTAACCTCACTACTAACTTGGGCTACCTCTTGCCCATATCCTCTCATTTTCCTGGGTTAACCGCAATCTACCTCATATTAACTGGATAACAAACGAATGTACAACTGAACCCATCCATACTACCCTATACAATGCTGTCACAAATCTAGGTCTTGAACAACTAGTAACTAACAATACAAGAATCAACAACTGCCTTGACCTCATCTTCTGCAACAACCCAAACTCAATTTATGGACTACAAATAAAAGAACCCTTTTCCAACAGTGACCACAGCATGATAGACTTTTGTCTCAATATACGCCCTTACAAAAATCGTCAAAATAATAGTATTCCAAACTACAATTTCAAAAAAGCCAACTATGACCTTATAAACACCTACCTCTCATTTCTTGACTGGCAAAATCTATTCTCATCCTGTATCACTGCTGAAGACCACTACAGAGTTTTCCTACTTGAAATCAATAGAGTCATTAAACTCTATGTACCACAAACTACCACAAAAATCAAGAAAAACAAATTACCCATATCAATAAAAAAGCTTCAATCCAAAAAAAAAATCCCTTTGGAGAAAAAACAAAGGGGACATGTAGCAAATTTCAAAAACCGGTACAGAGATATATGCAACCAAATAAAAATTGAATGCACTAATTACCACACCAAGCAAGAAGAAGACCTTCTGCGCACAAATTCCAATGGTGCTTTTTATAATTTTGTGAACAACAAATTTAATGATTCGAGATCTATCCCACCACTAAAAGAATCTAACGGCAAAGAAAATAATGATGAAACAGTTAAAGCAAACCAATTTAACACATTCTTCGGCCCAGTCTTTGTTAACAGTAATGGCTCATACCCGACATTCCCCAACCGCACCAACAACGACCTAACACATATAGATTTCACTGAAGAAAATGTTGAAAAAGCTCTTCGCAAACTGAAACCCTCCCTATCTATAGGACCTGATGGATTATGTGCATACTTCTTAAAAAAGCTTTCCACTAATATAGCAGAACCCCTAAGCATAATCTTTGGAAAAGCCTTCACGACCAGTTCCCTTCCCAAACTTTGGTCACTAGCCACGGTCATCCCAGTCTTCAAAAAAGGAGACCCCAACTTAGTTGAAAATTACAGACCAATCTCTCTATGCTGTGTCACCTGTAAAGTTATGGAATCTATCATCAACCAATCCATTATCCTCTACCTAGAAACAAACAATCTACTCTCTAATAAACAATTTTGTTTCAGAAAAAAATTATCATGTAACATACAACTTCTTCACTGCAAAAACATATGGATTACAAATCTTGATCAAGGCAAAACAATAGATGCAATTTACATAGACTTCTGGAAAGCTTTGGAGTCAGTGGTACATGACAAACTTCTCCTAAAACTAAAATCCTACGGCATCTCCGGACCCCTCCACAATTGGATATCAGCGTTCCTGTCGAACAGACAACAAGTGGTCAAAATAGGCAGTGCCCTATCAAATCCTGTTCCTGTCAATAGCGGCGTTCCCCAAGGCAGTGTTCTTAGACCAACACTCTTCATATTATACATTAATGATCTCTGTGACCATATTAAAAGTAATTGTGTTCTTTTCGCTGATGGTGTCAAACTATTTAACACTACCAACAATACAGTTATCCTTCAAAAAGACCTTGACTTTGTGTCAGAATGGTCAAAAACTTGGCAACTCCAAATCTCAACCAGCAAATGCTCTGTCTTACACATTGGAAAAAAGAATCTAAACACTAAATACAAACTCGATGGACATTACCTTACAGATGACCCCCACCCTGTCAAAGACCTTGGAGTTTTCATATCCAATGATCTAAGTGCCAAAGCCCACTGCAACTACATCGCAAAAAAGGCTTTAAGAGTTGTAAACCTAATCTTATGTAGCTTCTTCTCCAGAAACACTACACTACTTACCAGAGCTTATAAAACATTTGCTAGACCAATTCTTGAATACAGCTCCCCTGTCTGGAACCCATACCACATTTCAGACATCAATACAATTGAACGTGTCTAGAAATATTTTACAAGAAGAGTTCTCCACTCCTCTTAATACAACAAAATACCTTATGCCACCAGACTTGAAATCTTGGGTTTAGAAAACTTAGAACTCCGCCGCCTTTGACAGGACCTGTGTTTAACTCATAGAATCATCTATTGCAATATCCTTCCTGTTAAAGACTACTTCAGCTTCAATCACAACAATACAAGAGCAAACAATAGATTTAAACTTAATGTTAACTGCTTCAATCTTGATTGCAGAAAATATGACTTCTGTAACAGAGTTGTTAATGCTTGGAACACACTACCTGACTCTGTGGTCTCTTCTCAAAATCCCCAAAGCTTTAACCAAAAACTGTTTACTATTGACCTCATCCCATTCCTAAGAGGTCCGTAAGGGGCGTGCATAAGAGCACAAACGTGCCTACCATTCTGTCCTATTGTTTTCTTTCATTATATCCAATTAATATAGTTATTACATGCTTATGCTTATATATATATATATATATATATATACTTATATATTATATAGTTACCTTCATGCTTATGCTTATATATACTGTTGTGACAAAATAAATAAATAAATTAAATAAATAAATAACTATGCCAACTTCAGTCTGACCTAAGCATAGTATATAAAATTATCTACCACAATGTCTACCTGTCAATGACTACTTCAGCTTCAACCACAATACATGAGCAAATAATAGATACAAACTCAAGGTAAACTGCTCCAAACTTGATTGCAGAAAATATGACTTCAGTAACAGAGTGGTCAATGCCTGGAATGCACTACCTGACTCTGTAGTTTCTTTCCCAGACCCCCAAAACTTTAAGCTTAAACTGTCTTCTGTTGACCTCATCCCATTCCTAAGAGGTCTGTAAGGGGTGTGCATAAGTGCACCTAGGTGCCTACCGTCCCTGTCCTAATATTCCTTTTTACTTACTCTTTTCATGTATCCAAATTATGTTTATACTTTTACCTATTATCTCATATATGATTGACAAAAATAAATAAATAAAATAAAATAAATACCTTTTCTCCATGTCATGGAAGATTTTGTTCATATGGCTTATGTCCTTCCTGCCCCACTGCCCTTTTTTTAAAAAAACAAGCCAAAATAATTCTGTGTTTTAATCTTTTCATATAGGGAACATTTTGAGACTTCCTGATCATTTAGGCTGCCCACTTCTTCACTTTTTCTGTCTCCATTATACACTTTTTTTTTCAAATGAGGCATCTAAAACAATACATTATAAGCCATCTGTAGACATACTATTGATTTGTACAAGAGCAACACAGTGTTGTTTTCAATCTCTTTCTTGTGGTTTCTATGGAATTATTTTGTTTTGTTTTCACAGCTTCCACACACTGAGTCAGGGTCTTCCAGCTGGGTGACCTTGGACCACACAGAATCTCTCAGTCAAGGAAGCAGAAAATGGCAAACCACTCCAGAAAATTTGTCAAGAAAACTGCAGGGATTTGTTTAGGCATATGCCAAGAGTCGGCAATGACTTAAAGCAGGGGTCTCCAACTTGGCAACTTTAAGACTTGTGGACTTCAATTCCCAGAGTTCAACTCCCAGAATTCTGGGAGTTGAACTCTGGGAGTTGAAGTTCACAAGTCTTAAAGTTGCCAAGGTTGGAGACCCCTGACTTAAAGGGACCAAAAAAAAACCCACAACACACCATTTTTTTAAAAAAAAAGACAACTAGATTCCCATCAATGCATTTCTGAAGTTAGGATATTTCTCACTTTCCAATGTGCATAATTTTACATATATTTAAACTGAGCTACATTTTCCTTTTAATTAAACATGTGTTTAATTTGGAAAAAAAAACTTTGGTGAATTCTTCCTAACCACTTTTAGTTTTTTTTTATCCCATTGAATATTATGCTTTTAACAGCAAAGATTTCTATTGCACAAGGCTATAATGGTTTTTAAAGGACAGCCTTCTTTAATCTGTGAAACTGTCACATTTTCTTCCAGTAAGTAAGTTAGTAAATAAATAACATTTGACAAAGAGGCTTTTTTTTTTAATTAATGCTATACAAGAACGAACATTCAGCATAAATCACTCAGTGCTGATAGCAAATAAAGCCCATCTAAAGCTTTTCTCCAGTTGTAAATCATACGTAGATAAACCAAGGGCATAAATTATACAGGGAGAGATAATGGAGGAAAAATATCTCATGGGAGGAATATAAAGATATTTATGCTGAAAATTACTTGAAAAGAAAATTGAGATAGGATTTTTTGTTGGAAATAAGGAGCAGTGGTGTAAACCTTCTAGCCTTTTTTTTTCCCTGGTAAGAATTGTGAGCAAAGAAAAATGGTGGATGGATATAAAATACATACTGCCTCCTTTCAATTTCTAGTGGTCAAATCCTTTTCCTTGATCTAACAGATTAAGAGTTGTCAGGGACCTTATATGTCATCTAGTCAACCCCCCCCCCAAGCAGGAAACCCTACACCATTTCTGACAAATGGCAGTCCAATCTCTTCTTGAAAGTCTCAAGTGATGATGTGTCCATGACTTCTGAAAGCGAGCTGTTCCATTGGTTGAGTGTTCTCACTGTCAGAAAATTTCTCCTTATTTCCAGGTTAAATCTCTCCTTGTTGAGTTTTCATCCATTATTCCTTGTCTGGCCTACAGGTACTTTAGAAAATAGCTTGACCCCTTCCTCTCTGTGGCAACCCCTCAAATATTGGAACACTGCTATCATGTCTCTTCTGGTCCTTCTCTTCACTAGACTAGCCATGCCTAGTTCCTGTAACTATTCTTCATATGTTTTAGTCTCCAGTCCCCTAATCTTCCTGGTTGCTCTTCTCTACACTTTTTCTAGAATCTCAACATCTTTTTTATAGTGTGGTGACCAAAACTGGATGTGATCTTAGTTTTATAGTTTAGTGGCAAACAGGTGTTTTTTATTCAAGTACCAAAAGTCTAACTTTTAGACTTTATGCTGCCTGCCCTGAAGACAAAGTAGAAACTAATCCATGTCCAGAAGGCAATCATGAGGATGAATGCTCCAACACTGGAAATTTTTAAGAAAATGTTGGATAACCATCTGACTGAGATGGTGTAGGGTTTCCTGCCTGGGCAGGGGGTTGGACTAGAAGGCCTCCAAGATCCCTTCCAACTCTGTTATATTATATTATCTCCATTTCAAGTTTGCTTTTGATCCCAGTCTGAGGGACTGGCTTTGGTTTTTATTTTCTCTCAGAAGAGCTGAGGACAGGGGAACTGATATATCTTGCTATCTCCAGCTTCTGGGATGATTTTTTAGACAGACTTTTCAAGTTGATAAAAATCTTCTATAAATTCTAATCATTGTCTAAAATTATCTGTCAACACACTTTTGGTAGAGTTTTTTTTGCAAGCATAATACAGATAGTCTTTGACTTACAACAGTTCATTAAAGACCGTTCAGAGTTAACAATGACAATGAAAAATGTGACTTATGACCATTTTTCAGAATGACGATCTTTGTAAGATCCCTATGATCATGTGGTCAAAATGCAGATGCTTGACAGCTGGTTCATATTTATAACAGTTGCAATGTCCCAAGGTCATGTGATCATCTTTGCAACCTTCTGCCAAGCAAAGTCAAGGGGGAAGCCTGATTCACTTAACAACCACGATGCTAACTTAATAACTGCAGTGATTCACTTAAAAACTGTGGCAAGAATGGACGTAAAAAGGGGCAAAACTCACTTGTATTGGGGCCCAATGTTAAAAACCCATCCTCGGTTAAAAAACTTATATTTTAAGGGCTATTTTTTTTCTATTATGCTATAACAAGTCTCAGTATTAGTCACAGCTTTTTCACCAACAGGATGAAAAAGATCCCAATAATAACAAGAACAAGAACAATAATAACTATAATTATAATTATAATAAAAAACATCTAGAGAAGCACAAAACCATAAAATAATTCTTCTGCTGGTCAGAAAAGCTCAGATATTCAGAAGTGAGAAACTTCAGAATTTTCATTCAATGTTTAAATTTCAAATCTTTTAAACATTTCTGTCACAAATCTCGAAACAGTGAAATGCTGAAAAACAGAAACTGTGTGAATTAGTATTAAGGCAAGCCTGTCACCTAAAGGAGTTCATTTTTACCTCTTTTTTGAAATACAAATAATTGAAACATTCAACGTTCTGCTTTTCTTATGCAATTTCTTTTGCCTTCCTGTGGTTTCCAGTAGCAGCACAATATTTTTCTATCACCACGGCTAGTTTATGTATGTGAGTGATAGCATCTCAAAGGATCAGAGCTTCACCCCAATGTGCCTACTTTTGTTGAAACTTTGGAAAACTGAAAGTATGCCATGAAAGGGCTTACAATGATGGGACTCCTTGTTCAAGGCTGGCCATTATTCTATGTCCTCACATTACATAGATGGTGTAAAAGGTGCTTCAATAATATCTTCAGTGTTACTTATTCTTTTTATTTGGTCAGGTATGCTAAACTTTTAGATTTTATTATTAAAACTTATGTCCATAAAGTAGAGTTTTACTTTCCACCTTTTATTTTCTTAAAGTTTTTGTTCACAATTCAATACTTATTATTTTCTTCCAATAGTGTACATCATTTACTAACATTTCAATTTTATTCCCTTTTATATCTTAATTTCAATCATTTTCATTTATAAACCATGCTATCTTTCACATTTCATCTGCTGGATTTTCTGTTCTTTTATATATTTAAAATTTATTTCCTTATCATCAGCTTTAATTGTCTCTCATTCCATGCATTCTCAGGCACAAGTAGAAAAATAGGGACCACCTTGGTGGGAAGGTAACAGCGCTCCGTGCGCTTTTGGCGTTGAGTCATGCCACACACACACATATAAGTGTGACATATAAGTGTGTGTGTGTGTGTGTGTGTACTGCCAGATGATGTGAATTAAACAATTAGAAAAACAATACCAAAAGGTAGGCCCCATGGGCCAATCAACAATCTAAAGAAGTCTATCACATAAGTATTGCTGAACATCAGAGAAAATGTTACTATTCTTAGGAATGGTTAAAGCTTATGCATCAAATGAGAAAATATGTGTGTAGCAGAAAATGGCATTCAGTTTGATCATAACAAATTGTCTATGGGGTCTGACTAATGATAAAATACTATGTGCAGTATGCATGTGTGTGTGATACTTGCAGTCTGATGCTTAGAGAGGGGAGATCTGCTCAATCATTCAACTCTTATTAGAATGTCCTCAGAGGCTGACTTGAAGATTGCAACCTAAATTTAGTAACAATTAATAATTAGATGAATTTATTTATTTATTTATTGGTCTTTTACTATCCTGGTATATTTCCTTAATTGGCAGATTCAGGGGTGATTTGATAAGGCAACAGCAAACAAGGTCTCTTCAGAATATGACTCTGACTGATAAATGAGCTGGCAAAGTATAATGTTAAGAGAGAGATGTAAAGTAGCCAGAAAATTTTTAGATGGAAAAACCTGTGGACTTGATGAGTTGCCAAGGATGACAGGCTAAGCATCTCATTTAATTTGACAAGAGCTATGAATATTTAAAGTTTGATAAAGAAAATACAGGGAGGCAATCTGTCGTATTCAGTCCTCAGCTCTGGAAAACCAACTGATCTGCCCTGTTTTGTCAGCATTAGTATGAGAAATTAATTGTAGGGGGTGGGGTAGCAGGGAGAAATGTGTCAGCAAAATTGCCAACCAATTCTCAATAAACTCACTAAGGGAGGATAAGGGGATGGAAAGGAACCAGATAATTAAAAGAACTTGCTGATGCCCAAAATGGTTTATTTTAAAAATTGAATTTCTGGGGTCTTTGGTATGGTTGTTCTAATATTAAGAGATTAAAGTATGGAGCAGGGACTTACACTAGTTATGTGATAAGCGTACTTGTTATTCAAGTGCGGAAGGTTAAAATATGTTGTCTTTGTTTAACATAAAGGATTTAAGGATACTGAAAAACTGTTTCAAGATTGGTGAGCACCAGCATGTAAATTGGCTTGCAGACTAGGAAGAGAGGAATAGAATAGAATAGAATAGAATAGAATAGAATAGAATAGAATAGAATAGAATAGAATAGAACAGAACAGAACAGAACAGAACAGAATAGAATAGAATAGAATAGAATAGAATAGAATAGAATAGAAGAATATTTTAGTGGCCAAGATTGGACACACAAGGAATTTGTCTTTGTGCATATGCCTTCAGTGTACATAAAAGAAAAGATACAATTCTAAGGTACAACCTTTAATGATAGTCATAGGGTACAAATAAGCAATCAGGAAACACTCAATATCAATATAAATCGTAAGGATACAAGCAACAAAGTTACAGTCATGAGTGGAAGGAGATGGGTAATGGCAACAATGAGAAGATTAATAGTAGTGCAGATTTAGTAATAGTTTGACAGTGTTGAGGAAATTATTTGTTTAGCAAAGTGATGGCATTCGGGAAGAAACTGTTCTTATGTCTGGTTGTTCTAGTGTGCAGTGCTCTGTAGCATCATTTTTGAGGGTATGAGTTGAAACAGTTTATGTCCAGGATGCGAGGGGTCTGTAAATATTTTCACAGCCCTCTTTTTGATTCATGCAGTATACAGGTCCTCAATGGAAAGCAGATAGGTAGCAATTGTTTTTTCTGAAGTTCTAATGATCCTCTGAAGTCTGTGTTCTCTTGTTGGGTTGCAGAACCAAACCAGACAATTATAGAGGTGCAGATGACAGACTCAATAATTCCTCTGAAGAACTGGCTCAGCAGCTCCTTGGGCAGTTTGAACTTTCTGAGTTGGCGCAGAAAGAACATTCTTTGTTGCGCTCTTTTGATTACGTTTTTGATGTTAGCTGTCCATTTTAGATCTTGTGATATGGTAGAACCTAGAAATGAAGCTATACCCCCCTCAAAGACTGTTGACTGCGAGAAAATCTGGAGCCTCTGTGTGTTTATGTTTGCAGCTAGTATGGACCTTTAATATTTGGAATTTAGTTGATGCCCACATTGTTATTAGAATACCAATACCAGAATAAGAATAACTATATTCTAATTCATGAAGTAGAAGCTTTGGGCTAATTTGACATTACCAGATCAATCAAAGTTTGTGTGTCTTCCAAACTAATAAATTTATTTTGTCATAGATTTTGTCAACTAGAGACTCTTCTTGGCCTACAAACACAAACAACTTGTAGCTTTTAAATACAAGACTAACTACTGGTATTGCCTTACTCCATTTCTTACAGTTGCTTATGCAAAAAATAAGATGGCCCCATCGTATATGGTAAGGTTTACCTATATTTCCCTCCATCAAATCTATCGAGCACTACCATTTCTATGATTTCATAAATTCAGGTAAGTTCTCTCTTCCATACTTTCCATGTTAATTTGTAATATTTTCTTTAAAAAAGTCTAATAGACATTGAAACAGGAATGTATATATTGTGTTGGTAGTGGTATGCTTTTAAACTTTTAAAAACATTTTCTCCTTTCAGAAAATACATTTCAAAATGTATCTGGAAGTATTCCTTAAACTGGGAATGCCACTGTGATATTTGGGAAGGGCAATTTTGACTTAAAAAGCAATTAATGGTCAGACTCAGTCTGGAGTCAAACTGAATTGAGTGGATATTAAGGAAGTCCCTTTCCTTTCGTGTTTTAAAAGCATGGCATAAAAACAAAATAGATTGAACAGGGGGAAGTCATCTCATGTAGTTTATTAGAAAATTCATTTTGCTTTCTTTCTAATACAGAATAATGACTCAAGACCCTTGCAGCTGTTTTCTACCAAAATCTTCTCTGTGGAGGACAGAATATCCTCAATATCCTCATTGTCCTTTGATTGCTGATCAAGGTATATTAGAAGATCCTGACATTCTACTTTGCAGATGCAGGGCAGCCTTTAATTGGTTGTTGGACGTTATTTCTCACAGATGTAGGCAAAGGAAGCTCCTTGTAGTTTTTCTGGCTGAGCTATGCATTTGTTATGGAAGTGCTTAGATGTACTGGATCATATGTGCTCTAGTGTCATATGCCTGCTTGGCTTGGGGATTCCATTTGGCTTGCTTTTTTGTTTCTGAAGAAAGTGCCCCAGCTGGAAAAGGCTTGTAGAGCCACCAGGAGCAAAGATGCTGATTGTTGCTTGGTGTATATTTCTGTGCATAATTGAATGAAAGTAAGATGTATGCCTTCAGCCCTCAATAAAATTGATAAACACACCCGTAGGAGTTAATATAAATGCAATGAGTTTCTAATTAAGATTAATCACCCTGCTGATAAGATGATCTAAGAAATCTTTGAACTGTCCATTCCAGGATGCTGAAGTGAGAGAAAAAAATTGTTCTATGATGCTATCTCTTTCTGAAGATTGTAGAACCCTTCCTTCCTTCCTTCCATTCTCTCTTTGATACTATTAAAATATTTAGAACTCATGTTCTATACACGAGAGGATGAGAATGCTAACCGAGTCATTTTCTTCCCTGTAAAGTCAGTGATGATTTCCCCCACTGGTTTCTTACTTGCCTGTGTATGCAAAACAAAATTGCTAATGCATTTGAATACAAGCACTTGTCTGAGCTAATTTTTCCCCATTGTCTGTGAATGGGAGTTCATGTTGAGCTAACTCTTCTTGCTGTTTAAGAGTTCTGAGTATGGGTTTCAATTAATTCTTCTACCAGTTATTGAACTCAATCACTAATTTGATTTGTGGCTGCCATTATTTAACCCTCCGCTTGAATTATCCACCATATCTACTGCCCTGAGTAGATATGGTGGATAATTCCACCCCGAATGGAAGATTCTTTAGACTGCTGCATATAAGAGTGGAGAATCTCCTTCAAGTCAAAGATGGTTTTTTTCATAGATGGAAAAGGGTTTGGCTTCAGAGTGGTGTATGAGTTTAAAATGTGCTAACTTTCAGTTCTGAGTCTCAGGGCAGCAAGCATAGATCACATCAGTCTGAACCAGAATTGGAAAAGAGTTTCCTCAAATAAGCCCAGTCAATTTTCTTAGGGACTTCTGCAGATAATTGTTAGCTGTTGTGAACTTGGTTGAATTTGCTGATTGATCATGGGAGCGTGCTCATTAACTAAAAAAGAAACAAAAACACCTGGTTAGAGGGTTTATCTAAAAAACAACCCTTAATTTAATTAGGTCTATTACATTTTGAATGAATCCATAGATAGGTTTTTCCCAGTCAGTTTTCTATTTAAGCTCCCATATGAAAAAGACTCTTATTTTAGTAAGCTGTTAGTGGAAGGAGTATAAATAGCTTTAAAGGAGTCCTTTATACTTGTTGTTTAGGATTATATGAAGTGACGGTAATACTAACCGAGTCATTTTCTTCCTGTAAAGTCAGTGATGATTTCCACTGGTTTCTTACTTGCCTGTGTATGCAAAACAAAATTGCTAATGCATTTTGAATACAAGCACTTGTCTGAGCTAATTTTTCCCCATTGTCTGTGAATGGGAGTTCATGTTGAGCTAACTCTTCTTGCTGTTTAAGAGTTCTGAGTATGGGTTTCAATTAATTCTTCTACCAGTTATTGAACTCAATCACTAATTTGATTTGTGGCTGCCATTATTTAACCCTCCGCTTGAATTATCCACCATATCTACTGCCCTGAGTAGATATGGTGGATAATTCCACCCCGAATGGAAGATTCTTTAGACTGCTGCATATAAGAGTGGAGAATCTCCTTCAAGTCAAAGATGGTTTTTTTCATAGATGGAAAAGGGTTTGGCTTCAGAGTGGTGTATGAGTTTAAAATGTGCTAACTTTCAGTTCTGAGTCTCAGGGCAGCAAGCATAGATCACATCAGTCTGAACCAGAATTGGAAAAGAGTTTCCTCAAATAACCCCAGTCAATTTTCTTAGGGACTTCTGCAGATAATTGTTAGCTGGTTGAATTTGCTGATTGATCATGGGAGCGTGCTCATTAACTAAAAAAGAAACAAAAACACCTGGTTAGAGGATTTATCTAAAAAACAACCCTTAATTTAATTAGGTCTATTACATTTTGAATGAATCCATAGATAGGTTTTTCCCAGTCAGTTTTCTATTTAAGCTCCCATATGAAAAAGACTCTTATTTTAGTAAGCTGTTAGTGGAAGGAGTATAAATAGCTTTAAAGGAGTCCTTTATACTTGTTGTTTAGGATTATATGAAGTGACGGTAATACTAACAGAACTATACCTCCAGAAAAACAGGATGATCTTAAGTCAAACCTATTTCTGAACATTAAAGGTTTTAATCAAAATGTATTTTATCAATATACTTTTCTTAGATGAGAAAAATGAAATCCAGCCATGCCTGCATGTATGCCTTGATTATGAGGTATGAGATACAATAAGTGATTCTTATCACAGAATGCTAAGTCAGTATGCAATGTCACCCGTTGAACCTCTGTCTCTCTCATAGACCCAAGCCATTAGATACACATTGCAAAGATTGCTTGGAACTAGACATACTTCCAATGTAATCTACTGAATGCCCCTGTGGCTAGACAGATGGGGAAGAAGCTAACCACCAGATTGCAAGAACACAAGTGAGTGGACATATGAGGAGAGCCGAACGACACACATTCAACTTTGCAGCAGCTAAGCTTGTTGGATGAGCAGGCAGAGAAACAGCCAGGGAAGTGATTGAAGCTTTGGAAATGGGCCTTTCGTTAGTCAACAGGACTGTCTGATTTACCACAAACCTACCTAGTACTTAGAAGGCAAGGGCTGGGCAGCACAAGCAAGCAACAGCTAATGGCTTAAAACACAACCCAATCAACATCTAAAAAGCCACTTATAACAGGCACTATAAATACCACACACAGAACAGTCACACTCTGCTAGAGAGAAATTCCCTGAAGATGGACTCCAGAATGAGTCCCAAAGCTTGGAAATCAAAACCTGAGTGATTGATCCTGACTGGGTCCTAAAACATTATTCTGGGACCCGTATATTTGCCTTCTTTCCCAAGACACTAGAGCTTACAAAGAGAAAAGGGTAGAGTAGAACCTATATATAAAGGCATTAAACTGTTGGTACCGGTAGTTGGTGTACATATATTAGAACAACTTAATGACTTTCCTGTATTTTGAATTCCTTCTTCCATCAGCTTCTATCAGTTAACAGGATGAATAGAAGAGAAGGTGAATTTTGTAATCCAGAACAAATCTTTTGATCTGGTAGGCAGTTCTAGGATCAACATGTATGTGTTTTTTTAACTTCAAATCCATGTTATGGTTTCTGTGTATTTTAAAACACAAGCAATATAGGTAACTAGGGGATGTGCTTTCAAGTGATGAAATTGAAAAAACAACAATCTGATATGGGCAGAGAAGAAATTTCAAGAGAGATCTAAACCACAGAGCTCACAGAGATGATAAAAGATGAGGCCTAAAGGAAGAAGTCTCAAAATGATACATTTGGATAGAAAAATGAATAAGACCAAAAGCAGCTAAGAATAAATTGTCTAATCTATCCATTGATTTATTTGCCAGTAGCTTAGGAAAACATTATGGCATAATTTGCTATTATGCAGGGAATTATTGGGAAAGCTGCCATCAGATGTTCTCAAAATTGTGTGATAGCAAGTATTCCTCTTGAGAATGTTAATATAGTGTAGTGTTTTTTAAACTCAGCAACTTTAAGATATGTAGACTTCAGCTTCCGGAATTCTCCAACCAGTATTTCTGGGAATTGAAATCCACATATCTTAAAAGTTGCTGAATTTGAAAAACACTGATGTAGAGCCAAGCTTGCTCACAGATGTCTAACAGTAGTTCTTGGAATTGTAACCCTTTGCCCCTGCTGTGTTTCTGTCCAGGTCACCTTGCTCTAAAGCCTGCAATGTGTTTGTCAACCTCTGCATTGCATTTTTGAATTAAATTTGGGTTACCTTTCCAGCAGCAAATTGTACAGATGCACTGGTTCATCTTTTTTGCAATAATGCAAAGAGAGAAGGGAGAAAACAGGACATTGCTGACTAGAACATAGCAAAGCTTTGAAGGAGCATTTCAATTTAACAAAGCCCACAAGTGAAATAGCAGATCAGATCAAAGCAGCTGACCATTATTCAAAGCTGAATTGGAGCAACACACTTCCTTGAATTAAATACTTAGTTTGAATTGGAACCCTTTGCTGAAAACAATAGAACTGATGCTTTGAATTGGGTCACAATTGTTCTCTGAATCCCCATTGTCGAATCCAATGATGATTCCAATAGTCTTCCCACAATTCCATGCACTGCATGCCGGGAAAGGAGATGCAAATGGTAAGTTCCTTTTACTAGGTACTTTTAGATAGTCACTTTTTTCATTTCCTCTTGTGAGGCATCTACTCCTGTTGGTCATGCAATAAATTCTGCAAAGAAAGTGATTATATGATGCACATTATTAATGGTTATACACAGTGGTGGGTTGCTACCGGTTCGGTCCGGATCTTGCGAATTGGTAGTAATGACGGCAGGAGGCTATGCTCACCTGCCCAGACGTCATCATGGACGCTCTGCACATGCGCGCACTCTCATTGCGAATCGGTAGCGAAGGTAAGTGTAACCCACCCCCGGTTATACACTACTCTCAGAAAAACTATTTGCATTTTTCCTGTCTTGTCCCAATATAGCTAACACAGATAGGTAGGTAGGTAGGTAGGTAGGTAGGTAGGTAGGTAGGTAGGTAGATAGATAGATAGATAGATAGATAGATAGATAGATAGATAGATAGATAGATAGATAGATAGATAGATAGATAGATAGACAGACCCCCCCCCAAGACAGAGAGAGACAGACAGACAGAAAGGCAGAAAATGGAGGAGACCAATAAAGATGACACCTGAAAAGTAGCAGACTCATCCTGTCTGCTTTTTCAGTGGATGAACTGCCACCATATAACCAACCTCTCCTAGCACCTAGTTAATTTTTCCCAGTTTAATAGCATTATTTCATTTAGCAAAGTTAATGAAAAGCCTTCAGTTGTCATTTTACTGGCATGCTATATTTACAGGGTTTTCTGGGATGCAACATTTTCCAGGTCACACGCTGTGATGCAGATCTGGCATCATGATAAACAGAAAGGTTTTGAGACTTCTTAGGATGATTATTAATAATCTTTGTTTGTTTTACTCTCTCCTTCCCTTTAGCTTGACTACATTAACCTATCATGAAAAATGTTTCAAACAAATCTACATAAATATGCAGCCACTTGTGACTGCGGGGGAGGGTGGGTGTGGGGGATGTACTAAAATAGTGTTTTTCAAAGTTAGCAACTTTAAGATGTCTGACCCTCAACTCCCAGAATTCTTCAGCCAACATCAATACTAAACACTCTTATCAGATTCTCTTTTTTGAAAAGCAAATCGAGTGTATATTTGTTAGTTCATGCCGTACTATAAGAGTATAAGAGCCACAGTGGTGCAGTGGTTAGAATGCAGTACAGGCTAATTCACTGTTCACTCTAGGAGTTCAAATCTGAGTGGCTCAGGGTTGACTTAGCCTTCCATTCTTCTGAGATAGGTAAAATGAGGACCCAGATTGTTGGAGGCAACATGCTAACTGTTAGGTTCTGGAAGTAACGAGGCTGGAGACCAGGGTAGTGACAACAGCTCTTTAATATAGGGTGAACCCAGCGACAGGCTGGGGGAAAAACCTCTCCTTTTATACAGTTCTGCTGGAGGCTTCGTCCAATCAGCAACATGCTGATTTCCCGCTCAAATATTTAAAGGTACAAACATAAATACATAACACTCCTCCCCTCCCAGAAAACACTTTGCCTCTATTTACATATTTATTTACATGTTATTTTTCGACGTAGTCACGCAAATAACCTGGGCGTCTCCTAGTTCTTTCTGACCTGCGCGGTTCAGTTCTGGGTGGTGTTTTGAGCTGGTCGGAGGGGCTGTTTTCTCCTCCCAGCTCTCTCTCTGAGCCAACGGGCTCTGGATTATTGGCTGACTCTTTTTCTTGGCCATCCGGCCTTGGATTACTTCTGAAACTTTCCCAGCTGTTTCCCTCGGGAACCTGATGGCGTCGCTGGAACTCTGGGACCTCAGCTAAGTCTTGCGCCTCCCCCGGGTCATTGTCAGCTGTGAATTCAGATTGGTATTGGTCATGATTTATTTCATTTGGTTCGGTTTGATCAGTTATTCGTTTCCTTAACTGATCTATGTGGCGCCTCCACACTCGGTTGTCTGGTAGCTCTACCACGTACGATTTTGGCCCGGTTATCTTTATTATTTGGCCTGCGAACCAACTAGGGCCGTCCCCATAGTTTCGGGCCCACACCCGGTCGCCTATGCTCATTTCCCTTGTCTTTTCTAATTCCCCCTTGTAACCCTCTGGTGTGTAATGGGGATTCAAACGTCAAGTGGGCACCGGAGTTTCCGTCCCATTAGTAATTCGGCTGGGCTTTTCCCTGTGGCCGTGCTTGGGGTTCTGTGCTGGACGGCTAGGAAAAAGTCTATCTTTGTTTGCCAGTCACCTGGCTTGAGCCTGGACAATGCCTCTTTAGCGCTCCGGACGGAACGCTCTGCAAGGCCATTCGACGCAGGGTGGAAAGGCGCAGAGAGGGCATGTCGGATGCCCTCCTCTGCCAGGTATTCTTCAAACTGGGCTGCCGTGAATTGTGGCCCATTGTCGGACACCAGAGTGTCCGGCAACCCGTGAGTTGCGAATAGGTGGCGCAGGGTTGCGATTACTGCTTCGGCCGTAGTGGATTTCATGAGTATGATCTCCAACCATTTAGAGAATGCATCAACCACCACTAGGAACGTTTGGCCGTGGAAAGGGCCAGCAAAATCAATGTGGATTCTTGACCAGGGCCCTTGGGGTTTTTCCCATTCCCTGACTGGGGCCGTTGGGGGTAGAGGTCTGGACTCTTGGCAAGCCTGGCATTTCCCTACCCTCTCAGCAATCTCTGCGTCCATGAGTGGCCACCACACATAGCTTCTAGCCAACCCCTTCATCCTTACGATCCCTGGGTGACCCTCGTGGAGGAGATCCAATACCTTTCCCCTTAACTTATCAGGAATTATTACACGATCACCCCATAACAGGCACCCCCCTTGAGCCGAGAGCTCATCTCGTTTTTTAACAAATTCTTTGAACCGTTCGCCCGGCGCAGCGGGCCACCCTCTCTGTACCCAACCGAGTACAGTCCTTAACACAATGTCCCGGTATGATGCCCGAGCCACTTCCTTAGATGTGACTGGGCCAGAGTCCAAAGAGTCAATAAGTAGGATGGGCGTCCCCGGAGTGGGGTCTTGATCGCCCCTGGTAGTGGGCATCGCTTAACGCGTCTGCATGCCCACTTCTTTTCCTGGTCGATGCTGCAGCTTGTACGAGTAAGCGGCTAAGAATATAGTCCATCGGGTCAAGCGTGGCGAAAGTGCCACAGGCGTTGGTGATCGCCAGCCAGTATCCCCAGTAGCGGTCTGTGGTCAGTCACGATTTCAAAATTCCGCCCAAAGACATACTCGTGGAATTTTTTAACCCCTGACACAATGGCTAGTGCTTCTTTGTCTAATTGGCTGTAGTTTCTCTCTGGGGAGGACATCGTTCTAGAATAAAAAGCTATAGGGGCTTCTGTGCCGTTTGGAAGTCTATGGCTGAGCACAGCCCCCACCCCATAAGGGGAGGCATCGCAAACCAACACTAGGGGTAGTGAGTTGTGATATTGGATGAGCAGGCTATCACTTGAGAGCAGGTTCTTTACTGCTTCGAAAGCCCTATTTTCTGTCTTTCCCCAAGACCAAACAGTATTTTTTCCTAAGAGCCTATGCAGCGGTTCCGCAACGGTTGCTTTGTTCTTTAAAAAGACCGCATAGAAATTCACCAACCCCAGGAATGCCTGCAGCTCTGCTTTATTTTTAGGCGCTGGAGCCTTCCTAATTGCCTTGACCTTGCTCTCAGTAGGGTGAATCCCTTTCTTGTCTATCCGGTAGCCCAAGAAATCGACGGATTCGACCCCTATCTGGCATTTGTTTGCCTTGACTTTTAATCCGGCTGTCCGGAAAATCCCCAAAACCTTCCTTAAACGCTCCGCCAATTCCTCCATGTTTTCCCCTGAAATGAGGACGTCATCAAAGGGAACTACCCCTGGGAGCCCCTGCAGTAGTCGTTCCATTAGGTTTTGGAACAACCCTGGTGCCACACTGACCCCAAATTGCAATCGGGTGCACTTGAATGCCCCTGTGCGTTACAATCGTTTGGGCTTCGCTGTGCGGGCGCTCACGGCAGTTGTTGGTAGGCTTGGGCCAAGTCTAACTTTGCAAAGACTTGCCCTTGCCCCAAAGAGTGCAATAAGTGTTGCACCACGGAACCGGTAAGCGCTTTTCTGTAAGGCTTTGTTAAGCGTCGCCTTGTAGTCAGCGCAAATTCTAATTGACCCGTCCGACTTTATTGGGGTGACGATTGGCGTCTCCCACTTTGCGTGATCGACTGGCACCAAAATCCCCTGATTTATGAGCTTGTCCAGCTCCTTATCGATTTTTGGTTTTAGGGGAAAGGACTCTCCTCGCCTTAAGCCTAATGGGGCTACCTGGGGGTCTAAGTTGAAGGAAATAGGGGTCCCCTTGTACTTGCCCAGGCAGTCCTTGAAGACATCTTCGAACTCGTTAAAGAGAATGTCTTTCAGGTTGCAGTCACTTCTGTAGATGCCAGTCACTCCCATGCCCAGGGCACGAAACCAGTCTAGTCCCAACAGACTGGGCAGAGTTCCTTCGACGATCGTGATGGGCAGGGTCTTCTTGTGTGGACCGTACTCGACTCGGACGGAGGTGGTCCCTCAAACAGGGATGCGATTCCCCTGGTAGTCGTGGACTCGTAGCCGTTGTGCTTGCAGGTGGCGCTCATGACGGACGGCAGCGACTTCGCCAAAGTGTCCCAGGACATGATGGTGATCGCTGATCCCGTGTCTACTTCAAGCCGGCACCGCACTCTCTATTTTTGGCTTGGTGAAGATCTTCTTCTCCACTTTGGTCGAGGCGCGCCTATGACCACAGTTGTTTGGTTGGAATCAGCCTTTTTGTTTGAGCCAATCGCGGTCGCCTTGCCGATTCCGCGCTCTGATTGGCCGATTTGAATTTTCGGAAGGTTGGGCCGCTCGACAAACTTGAGCTAGGTGCCCTTTCTTCCCACACCGCCGACATGTCGCGTCTTTAAACTTGCAGCGTTGGCGCTGGTGTTGACCCCCGCAGCTTCCGCATTCATCTCGGTCCCCTTTGTCGCGTTTCTCGGTGCGGCAGACCCCTTCCTCGTCTTCACCGTCGGATTCGGTCTGAACCTCCTCCTGGTGCACCGGAGTTGCCTTCGCGCTCGCCTTTTGTGGGACCGGCTTCTGCAGTGTCTCTGCCGCCTGGGAGGACATTTCATGTGCTCTGGCTTCGTCCAGAGCGTTGGCTAGCGTTAGGTTGCTCTTTGCTAACAGCCGTCGCCTCAAACGGATGTCTTTGACCCCTCGGATGAGTTGCTCGAGGAGCACCTCGTCTAGGTCACGGTATCCGCAGTCCTTGGACGCTCTTCTTAGGGCGGCCATGTAGTCGCCGATGGATTCGCCCTCCATCTGCCTTCGCTCTCCGAATTCAAACCGCCGCACGTATTTGGACGGCGTTGGTGCGAAGTGGTTTCTTAGTAGAGTCTGTAAAGTTGGCCACGACACCGACTGCAACGGCGTTGGCTCTGCCAGGGCTTCCGCGATGTCGATGACCTCCGGACCGCAGTGGCTTAAGAAATAAGCCCTTTTTCGGTTGTCTGGAACTCCGTGCAGTTCGTTGGCTTCTAGGAAACTCTCGAAACGGGTCATATACGTTCCCCATTTCTCCTTAGCCGGGTCGAACGGTGCGGGCGGAGTGTAACTGGCCATCTCCGCTTTTCTGCCCTGGATTTGCTGGGTTCGGGTCTATCGTGCTTCAGCTCGGTTCTGGTTCTCCTTAGCCTCGAGATCCCACCTTCGTCGCCAATGTTAGGTTCTGGAAGTAACGAGGCTGGAGACCAGGGTAGTGACAACAGCTCTTTAATATAGGGTGAACCCAGCGACAGGCTGGGGGAAAAACCTCTCCTTTTATACAGTTCTGCTGGAGGCTTCGTCCAATCAGCAACGTGCTGATTTCCCGCTCAAATATTTAAAGGTACAAACATAAATACATAACACTAACTCTATAAATTGCTTAGAGAGGGCTGTAAAGCACTATGAAGCGGTATATAAGTCTAAGTGCTATTGCTATTGCTATTGCTACTAGAATTTCTACATTCAACAATTGGCCTGTTTCAAACAGATAGGGTGAGTCTGCTAACACCAGATTCAGCAATGATCTGTGAACAGCATCCTTTGAAATCCAATCTCAAAAGCTTATAAACAATATCACAACAAAAGCATGCTTAAGACTGCCAGCAATAAGGAAAATGTGAAGAAGCTGTAGGCTGCTTTTACTATTTGTGGGAATGACTGGCAAATGGGAAGTATGGTGGTGTGGCAGAGCACAACGAAAGGTTAACTTCATTCATATATTATTTTCTATTCTTAGATGCATGTATTGCAACTGATTGTTTACACTAGAAGGGGAAGCCTTTTGGCTTAACTTAAGCATTTTCCTGCATTGTGGTCCTATTTTACGATACTTCTATTGTTCTTGAATCCTAAATTATTTGCCTATCTGTTTCAGGAGTAAAAATATCTCCACTGTTGATTTGTGCTTAAAATGTGTTAAGCTGCCTCCTTTCACAATTCCTCCTGTATATCATCTCATTACCAAATTATTCTGCTGGATTATTATATTTGTTTTATTATTATATGGTCCTTGGGCCCTTATAAAATCATAACTGCTCCATCAATTGTATGTCAGAAAAGGATTGCAATGAGGGCTTTAACTCACCATGAGTAATGTTGCCTTTATCAAAACTGGTGGGAAAAGACTCAGAGTAGGTACAGTATACATACTGTACTAGGCATAGATATGCATGAACACCTAAGCTAAAATATATCAATATTTTTTGGTATTGGGCTTACACTTGCATTTGAGGGAAATAGGTGGTTCAGAAATGTGAAAAATAAAATAAAAAAAATTGGCCCTAAGGCTTGAAAAAGTGTCCTCCCCTCTCCTGGACAAACCAGCTGCCTTCTAATGAAAGATCACACTTCAAGAAGAGAGGTTAAGCAATTTCTTTGTAGGGGAAATGTTTCCTTTACATGATTAGAACCCTGATAGAAGCAGCATAATAGAACTGTTGGCTGTTTAATTCATTCTTCAACAAAGAATGCTTTTCTCTTATTAAGAGCAATTATCTTCTGAGTAATAGCTAGCTTGTAATATTGTATGTATAGATAAAGCCAAATTTAAAATACTCACTGAATTGCACAGGGGAATTAATAAACTGGCTGGCTAACTATTCTGAACTGTAGTGAACCCTGGAAAGAACTTGAAGAGTGGGAGCTGACACAGTGGTAAAGGAGTGGACTTCTAAAGAAGATGCACTTGGGTGGCATGAGGCAAATTTCAAGCAGGATTCAAATCAGCAGAAATTTGGTAATGATCTTCAAAGCGCTCCATGGCATAGGGCCGGGCTATTTACGGGACTGTCTGCTGCTACCGAATACCTCTCACCGACCCGTGCGCTCTCACAGAGAGGGACTCCTCAGGGTGCCGTCGGCTAGGCAGTGCCGTCTGGCGACACCCAGGGGAAGGGCCTTCTCTGTGGGGGCTCCCACCCTTTGGAACGAGCTTCCCCCAGGACTTCGTCAACTTCCGGACCTCCGAACCTTTCATGAGCTTAAAACTCATCTATTCATCTGCAGGACTGGACTAGATTTTAGATTTTAAATTTAAACTGGTTTTAATGGGTTTTATTATGTATACTGTTATTTTTAATTATTCGCTATTTGGAATAAGTTTTTAATTGATGTTTTATTTTGTATTTATATGTATTTTTATCTGCCTGTAAACCGCCTGAGTCCCTAGGGAGATAGGCGGTATAAAAATATGAAAAATAAAATAAAAAAATTTGGCCCTAAGGCTTGAAAAAGTGTCCTCCCCTCTCCTGGACAAACCAGCTGCCTTCTAATGAAAGATCACACTTCAAGAAGAGAGGTTAAGCAATTTCTTTGTAGGGGAAATGTTTCCTTTACATGATTAGAACCCTGATAGAAGCAGCATAATAGAACTGTTGGCTGTTTAATTCATTCTTCAACAAAGAATGCTTTTCTCTTATTAAGAGCAATTATCTTCTGAGTAATAGCTAGCTTGTAATATTGTATGTATAGATAAAGCCAAATTTAAAATACTCACTGAATTGCACAGGGGAATTAATAAACTGGCTGGCTAACTATTCTGAACTGTAGTGAACCCTGGAAAGAACTTGAAGAGTGGGAGCTGACACAGTGGTAAAGGAGTGGACTTCTAAAGAAGATGCACTTGGGTGGCATGAGACAAATTTCAAGCAGGATTCAAATCAGCAGAAATTTGGTAATGATCTTCAAAGCGCTCCATGGCATAGGGCCGGGCTATTTACGGGACTGTCTGCTGCTACCGAATACCTCTCACCGACCCGTGCGCTCTCACAGAGAGGGACTCCTCAGGGTGCCGTCGGCTAGGCAGTGCCGTCTGGCGACACCCAGGAGAAGGGCCTTCTCTGTGGGGGCTCCCACCCTTTGGAATGAGCTTCCCCCAGGACTTCGTCAACTTCTGGACCTCCGAACCTTTCGCCGCGAGCTTAAAACTCATCTATTCATCTGCGCAGGACTGGACTAGATTTTAGATTTTAAATTTAAACTGGTTTTAATGGGTTTTATTATGTATACTGTTATTTTTAATTATTCGGCTATTTGGAATAAGTTTTTTAATTGATGTTTTATTTTGTATTTATATGTATTTTTTATCTGCCTGTAAACCGCCCTGAGTCCCTAGGGAGATAGGGCGGTATAAAAATATGAAAAATAAATAAATAAATAAATAATGGAAAGAAGGTATAATCCAACCTGCAAAACTAATACACATGTTCAATAGAGCATATAAGAAGCTGGTTGGTTTGGCAGTGCCTGGACTACAATGTGTAAGTTTAGGAATGGAAGGATATTACCGTGGACTTGTGGAGCCCTTCAACTAGACACTGAAGGAGAAATCTTTACAGCAGGTTCATAGAATTGCTGGACTGAAGAAAAAAAAAAGATTTGAATTCCCTTGAGGATGCCTGACTTAGCAGCTGAAGATGACTGAGTCAAAGGGTTGACTCTTAAAAAAAAAAATTCTATTGCAAGAATTTGTTTTGAGGCCAAAAGGAAGCACAGCAACCTTAGAATCAAATTTGCCATTATGAAGGGTGGCATGTCAAATATTCTTATAGTCTCAAGGACTGTATGTGATTGGGGTGTTGTTTCGTTGGTGTGATTGGAATGCATTTCTCCTAATATTTTCCAGTCTGAATAGTAGCACAGTAGCAGAGATTAATTGTTGGTGAAAGAAAACAGGTAACTACAAAAGTGTGTGAATGCACTACTGTGTTTCCCATACAAAAGTTGACAATACGGTTGGGGTCATGTATTCAAAGCTTAACTAATCCAAGATTTGCACTGAATTTTTAGGATTTCTGTTTTTTGTGTTTTAAGAATTGGTTTGACTGATTTGCTAAGCAGTAGTGTACATGATTATCTCCTTTTCTAGTTGATGAACATTTGATGTAGTTCTGCAGAATCAGAGATGCAAAAGGACATTAAGTGCAGGAATCCAAATAAAAACATCCTCAGCAGATATTGCCCTTGCATCAAGTGTGAAATGTGCAGCATTCCATTTCTCTGTACAGTTCCTTCCATTGTAGAAATCCTCAGAATTTGCTTTGGATGTCTTCAGGATATAACTATTTGGCCTTGATTATTTTTATTTATTTATTTGTGCGATTGTGGTCTAATTTTCTATTCATGATAGTCTGAATCAATTATATGCCATCAAGTTGGTATCAATTCACAATGACCACACAGATAGGCTTTCTCTAGGATTATCTGTTCTCAACCTAGCCCTTCAACTCTTCCAACAGTTTACCCATCAGCACTGAAATCAAGTCCATTGCTGGTGGTTATCTTCTTCTAGTTCCCAAATATGATAATTTGAGTCTGGTTTCAAAGTGAGCCTGCCCGAAGGCAGAATCCTGGATTGTTTCTTTTTTTCTTCTTCTATAACCTATTTGTTCCTTTATTTGATTATCCATGGTATGCTCAAGTATACCATGGTATTCTTATCTTGTTGGATATTACCGTTATCTGTTCATATATCCAATTTGCTTTCTTGTGGGTCTTGATTTTTTACAGATTCTTCGCATCCATCCTTAAGAATTTATTTGATTTTATTTAATAGTTCATCTTGTTTCCTATCAGTAACTTCAGAGTAATTTCCAATATACTCTTTCAAAATAGTAAGTATATGTTCAAAATCATATTGTGAAAACCAGTTGTTCTTTTGCTTCAGTCTGACTTTCAAGTTGCATTTGAATAGTTCATGACACATTTCAAATTCAGCCTCTGGCCATGTCTTTGGTGCTATAACTGAGCTCTTCCATCTTTGTGTACCAACAATATAATCAATTTGATCTTTGTGTGGTCCATCTGGTGATGTCCATTTTTATATGTGCCATTTTAGTTGTTTAAGGTCTTTGCTAGGAAGGAAAAAAACCAATGGATTGGCAGAAATTGAAGTAATTCTCCTGCTTCATTTCAGTTTCCTGGGCCATACATTTCCAAAATAATAAATGTGTTTTGATTTGATTGTGGCCAGCATCTTTTTCTCATTACTATTTCTAATTTTGGCATTTCATAAACAATGCATCTTGCTTGCATGTTCTGTCAATTTGAAAACTTTGAATTGACCTATTTTACCATTTTGGTAAAAGGCAGGATATGTTTATTGTTGTCTTCTCCCATATAGTATGAAACAATGCTTGTTTGTTGTGATTACCAAAGTAACCATCCACCTTCTTCATTGCCCTATATCAGTGTTGTTAAACTCAGGTTTAGAGATCAAATTGCCAACATATGATGGATCATGGAGAAAGCTAAGGAGTTCCAGAAAAACATCTACTTCTGCTTCATTGACTATGGTAAAGGCTTTGATTGTGTGGATCACAACAAATTGTGGCAAGTTCTTAAAGATATGGGAATACAAGACCATCTTATTTGTCTCTTGAGAAACCTATATGCGGATCAAGAAGCAACAGTGAGGACTGGACATGGAAGCACTGATTGGTTAAATATTGGGAAAGGAGTCCGGCAAGGCTGTATACTGTTGTCCTACCTATTTAACTTATATGCAGAGCACATCATGAGAAAGGCAGGGCTAGATGAATCAAAAGTTGGAATTAAGATTGCTGGAAGAAATATCAACAACCTCAGATATGCAGATCATACCACTCTAATGGCAGAAAGTGAAGAGGAACTAAAGAGCCTCTTGATGAGGGTGAAGAAGTTGGCTTGAAACTTTTCAAGCTTCAAGCTGACTTGAATCATGGTATCCATACCTCTCAATTCCTGGCAAATAGATGGGGAAGAAATGGAGGTAGTGACAGATTTTATTTTCCTGAGCTCCAAAATCACTACAGATGGGGATGCAGCCAAGAAATTAAATGACGCTTGATCCTGAGGAGAAAAGCTATGGCAAATCTAGACAACATACTAAAAAGCAGAGACATCACTCTGCCAACAAAAGTGTGCATAGTCAAGGCTATGGTTTTCCTAGTTGTAATGTATAGCTGTGAAAGCTGGACCATAAGAAAGGCTGAGTGCCAAAGAATTGAGGCCTTTGAACTATGGTGCTGGAGAAGACTCCTGTGAGTCCCTTGGACTGCAAAGTGAACAAACCGGTCAGTACTAGAGGAGATCAACCCTGACTGCTCTTTAGAAAGTTGGATCCTGAAGATGAAACTCAAATACTTGGGCCACCTAATGAGAAGGAAGGACTCACTGGAGAAGAACCTAATGCTGGGAAAGACTGAAGGCAAAAGAACAGGACGATAGAGAACGAGGTGGCTGGATGGAATCACTGAAGCAGAAGGCATGAGCTTAAATGGACTCCAGAGAATGGTAGAAGACAGGAAGGCCTGGAGGAACATTGTCCATGGGGTTGCGATGGGTCGGACATGACTTCACAACTAACAGCAACAACAAATTCAGGTACTTGCCTGTTTTAGCTGGATATCTTAGATGATCTTTATGTGATCATTGATCATATAAACTTGGTATACATTCCCAACTTTTCTTTTTCTTTTTGCTCATCCAGAACATTCCCTGACCCTTCTCTCTGCAATGATGAGCAAGTTAGCAGGAGTTAAGGGGAATTTTTCTAAGTGAAATGCAACAACCCATGGAGGAAGAGGAAGAGAAGAAGAAGAAAGAGGAGATCTTTGTTCAGTTTGCCAAGTGAACGAGATGATAATCTTGTTGACTGTCCTCTACCACCCAAAAGAGAAATTGACCTGGGAGGTTTTAATTTGAAAAATAGGAGAAAGGATGTATAATTTGTACAATTTGGCTTATTTATGTACAGATTGGTACATTTCCTACGTTAGGCATAATTCATTTGGAAGTTCTTTCTGCACTTTATAATAGCAGATCCAATGAAGTTATTCACAGGGCAAATAGAAATCCAATTTCTGCATCAGACATCCACAGGAGTAACTTATTTTTCCTTCACTGTATAGGAAATCTCTATATTTTTCTCTCAAATGTCATTCTATAGGAGAACATGACAAGTAGAGATTCAGAGCTAAGATAGAGTTTCCTGGATGGAGAAAGATTAAAAAAAAAATGGAAATTGGTTTTCTGATCAAAGACTATATCCGAACTGGGAAAATGGAAGGTATTTTTGGTTTAGATGCCTTGAAAATAGTAGGTATGCTATGACGTGGCTTATGTGCAATGTAATAAGGCCAGTCTGTCTCATCTGGCAACTTTGATTCAAAGAAAGAGGTTGCTGCACATCTACTGTGCATTCACTGAAGCTGCTTTCTACATTGTGAATTGCTATGGCCGTATCACTTTGATGCTTAAAAGCAACTTTGTTTTGAAGGATGTTTCTCTTGAAACTTCACTGAAATCTCCAAACACTTCCAAAAAGCAGGTATTTGAACTACAGTCATTGTTTCAATCCAAATGACAGCCTTGTTCCTCTTTTATTTCCTATAATCAAGATCCAAAGTTCTTTTCTACTTTGATGAGTGTGGTAGTCAGAAGAAACAGATGGCTATTAAAATGGAAGTTTTTGGAATCCATGGATTTCACGACAAAATAATATAGTTTTGCTATACGGTATGAAACATCCTGATATCCCATTTCTAAGAAGAAGCCAATATAGTGAAGTTGTAATCACATGGGGAAGCCAATTTGGTATAGCGGTTAAAGTATCAGACTAAAAAGCGGGAGGCTGTGAATTCTAATTCCGCCTTAGGCACAAAGCCAGCTGGGTGACTTTGAACAAAATATTCTCTTGCAATCCTAAGAAGGAGGCAATATTAAACTACTTCTCACAAATCTTTACAAGGTTTGAAAGGACTTGCCAAGGCAGTTGCCAGGAGCCAACACTGATTTGAAGGCACATACACACACCACACACACATGAACACCGTAATAATAATTTGTAGAAAGAACATCAGAAGACAGTGCCACACTAGAGAACTCTTGCACATATATTTTTCCCATTTTAAGAGAACACTGTTACTCACGAGTATTTTCACAACAAACAATGTGTCTGTGCAAATTAAGAGTTGTAATTTCAACAGAACTATTTCCATTTGAAAAAGCCCAAACAAGTTCACGAACTGTTATATGACCAATAGGTATACTACAAAACTGAAAGATTATAAATGATAATGTATATGCTTAATATAGCTATGAGAAAACATGTATCTTCAGATTGTCATGGTCAGATCATTTACTCCTTCAACTAGACTTTTGAACCGCTGCACTGCACCGCAGGGAGACGGAACCGGTTCGATGGTTCCGTCCCAGGCGCCTGATGGACCCAGAGAGGTTTCTGATGGAGCTTGGGCCGTTTCCGAGGGACTTAGCCCACGGCTCGGGCGAGGAACTGGTCGCCGCCTGGGAGGAGGTGGCGGCTGGGGCTTTAGACCGCGTCGTGCCTTTGCGGCCTCTGACCCGGCGACGAACTCGAACAGCTCCTTGGTATAACGAGGAGCTGAGAGAAATGAAGCACCAGAAAAGACGCCTAGAGAGTGCTTGGAGGTCCAGCCGTTCCGAACCCGACTGAACACTAGCGAGGTCGCATATTCAGACCTACCTAGTGGCGATCAGAGCGGCGAAACATAATTATTTTTCCGCTCTTATCACATTGTCAGATAATCACCCAGCCACCCTGTTTAGGGTGACCCGCTCCCTGCTTATGCAGGAGGCTCGGGACGCGCCTTGCAGGGACGTGCTGAGGATTTTGTACAGTATCTGTCCGATAAAATCGCTCGGATTCGGGACGGACTGGACACTGATTGGATAGATCCGGGTGGGATGGCGGGGACGAGTCTTGAGAGTATTATCTGGGCTGAGTTCGATCCTGTGACTCCCGATGACATGGACAGGTTGTTGGGTAGGCTGAATCCCACCACATGTTTGTTGGACCCGTGTCCCTCCTAGATGGTACTGGCCACACGGGAAGTTACACAAGGCTGGCTCCTGGGAGTTACCAATGCTTCTTTGTTGGGGGGCACTTTCCCCACTGCCTTGAAAGAGGCGGTGGTGAGGCCCCTCCTCAAGAAGCCCTCCCTGGACCCAGCTGTATTAGCGAACTATCGTCCAGTCTCCAACCTTCGCTTTTTGGCGAAGGTTGTTGAGAGTGTGGTGGCATATCAGCTTCCTCAATACCTGGAGGAAACTGTCTATCTGGACCCATTCCAGTCCAGTTTCAGACCCTGATACAGCACCGAGACGGCTTTGGTCACATTGGTGGATGACCTCTGGAGGGCTCGGGACAGGGGATGTTCCTCTGTCCTGGTCCTGTTAGAACTCTCAGCGGCTTTTGATACCATTGACCATGGTATCCTGCTGCGGCGGTTGGAGGGATTGGAGGTGGGAGGCACCGTTTATTGGTGGTTCTCCTCCTATCTCTCTGACCATTCGCAGGGGGGACAGAGATCGACCCCAAGGCGCCTCACTTGTGGGGTGCCTCAGGGGTCTGTTCTCTCGCCTCTCCTGTTCAACATCTACATGAAGCCGCTGGGCAAGGTTATCCGTGGTTTCGGGGTGGATTATCATCTGTACGCTGATGATATGCAGCTGTACATTTCCACCCCGAACCACCCCAATGAAGCCGTCGAGGTGATGGGCCGGTGTCTTGAAGCCATGCGGGCCTGGATGGGAAGGAACAGGCTCCAGCTCAACCCTTCCAAGACTGAGTGGCTGTGGGTTCCAGCGTCCTGGTACAGTCAGCTTATGCCATCGCTGACTGTTGGGGGGGACGTTCTGACCCCCAGGGGAAGGGTGCGCAACTTAGGTGTTCTCCTGGACGATCGGTTGTCCTTAGAAGAACACTTGACGGCTGTTGCCAGGGGAGCATTTTATCAGGTTCACCTGATTCGCCAGTTGCGCCCCTTCCTTGACCAGGACTCCTTATGCACGGTCATTCATGCCCTCGTCACTTCCCGCCTGGACTATTGCAATGCTCTCTATATGGGGCTCCCCTTGAAGAGCACCAGGAGGCTCCAGCTAGTCCAGAATGCGGCTGTACGGATGATAGAGGGAGCACCGCGTTGCTCCCATATAACACCCATCCTGCGTGGCCTGCACTGGCTGCCGGTAGCCTTCCGGGTGCAATTCAAGGTGTTGGTTACCACCTTTAAAGCGCTCCATGGCTTAGGACCGGGATATTTGCGAGACCACCTTCTGCCACCGATTGCCTCCCAACGACCTGTGCGCTCCCACAGAGCGGGCCTCCTCAGGGTGCCGTCGACCAAACAATGTAGGTTGGCGGCACCCGGGGGGGGCATTCTCTGTGGCAGCACCGGCCCTATGGAACAAGCTACCTCCGGGGTTACGCCAACTCCCCGACCTCCGGGCCTTCAAACGTGAACTGAAGACCTTACCTTATTATTTCACCGATTGGGACTAGCCTAAGAAATATTTTAGCGAAATTTTAAACGGGTTTTAAATCGGTCTTTGACCATTTTAGTGATTTGGCCATTAAATATTTGGTTTTAATTGTTTTTAAATATTGTTATTTATTTAGATTTATATTTGTATTGGTGTGTGTATTTTAATATGGTTGTAAACCGCCCTGAATCCTTCGGGAGATGGTGCGGTATAGAAATGTAATTATAAATAAATAAAATAAATTCTATTAGATTCCAGCCTCTATCGAACCATTCAGCATATCTAATAAATGCTGTATAATGTTCCAGAAGTCTGGAAAATTATTGTTAAGATGCAATGCTGTATTTACACTTAGATAATTACCAATCTGCACAATAGCCCTTTCATTTTTCATAGGGCAGAATATCAAAATGAAGCGATAACTCACAATGCATGGACACTAGACTGCATTTAAAGGACAAGTAGTGTCAGTTGGTTTTGAATAGGATGTTTCATTAAAAAGCATAAAATAAAATGGCACAAAAATGAAAAAAGAAATGCAAAAATAAAAAGATGTTTTATCTTGTTTTATAACACTGAAGGGGGGCTCTCTAAATCGCACAGGATAACACAACTAAATTTTGACAGCCCCACTCCCCCAAAAAAACCTCCAATTTTCATTCCTGTATTTTGCAGTCATGTTATACAGAATCACCATCCATGTGTACTGCAGTCCTAAAAGACCATTTAAAAAAGGAAGCTTAATCTCTGGGAGGGGTCAAGAGGGAGGGGGGGGAAAGAATGTAGACCTGCCTAAAGAATACCTTCAGTGGTAGATTTAGGGATTTATAAACATCTTCTCCATTAAATTGATCACTGACACGTTCAGGGTAACTTCACTTATCTAAGAATCAATAAAAGGAAAATAACTTTTTAAAACAAAAGTCTCACACTGGAAGGCCCTGAGTTTCAAGTAAACAGCATGAACTACCTTCAAATGATATATACGTGTCCCAAAACATTGCATTGCCACACATACCACTCTCTGAAAATAGGAAAGATAGATATATGCTTGAGGCATTCCATCAGGCTTTAGCAGGGTGAAACAGGAGCCTTCCATCAAATACCTGGGAAAAAAGAGAGAGAGCTTCATGATTATCCATTTTACTAGGCTATAGCAGGGCCATCTCATCAGATCCGCTGAGAGTTCAACTCAATTGGCCTCCAACTTCACCTGTTGTCAGCTTTATCATATAAAAGGCTGCCTATGTCAACTCCTCTCCGATGCCTGAAAAGAGTCTTGAACAAGAGTGAGCAGCAGTCTTAGCGACCCATTTCTTTTTCTTTTTTTAATCAGTTAAGTGATCAAATATTTGTGGTGCAGTATTTTTGTTCCCACACATTCCTTCAGGTGCTTTCTCTTTAACTCTCCCAGGATCAGCCTTATCCTTGCTTTTTCAGGTAGTTCAGAAAGAACAAAGTGTACGTTACTACCAGTATCTGATCATGAGCTCTATGAAAAGACAAACATAGCAAAATTTATGTATCCAGACAATATTCCGTAAAAAGGCTGAAACAATGTTTAATTGACTATAATATGCATGGCAAGAAAATGCATGTGAGGGCATTTTACTGCAGTCCCAATTGTTCTTTTCATAACACTACCATTGATCAGTTGTTTTGAGTGGTTTTCCAATAAATGAAGTTGATTGTCAGCCATTGACTGAGCAACTCCTTCAAGTGCATACAGATCAACTTTGCCCTATATTTTGAACATGTTGAAAAAGGAGAACTGAAGAGGTAAAATTGCTGCATCTCCAGATGTCAATGGCAAATTGCTCTGTTAACACTGTGCAATGGCTAAGACTTCTGCGCATGTTCTCTATGCACTTCGTCAAGGTGAGTCATATCTGTAGCAAATTAAATTGTCCAAGTTGCTCTTGAGGCATCTCAGTTTCTTCAGTTATCCCGAGAGTACCTTGTTTGATCTGATTTTGGATGTTGATTGTAATATGAACTCTATTCCGAAGGGTTTAGGCTTTTGTCTGGGATGTTCTTTTATAGGGTGGAGGTTATCAGTTAAAACTGAGTGTGGTGGGAAGGGGAAGTGAATTATAACTTGAATTAAAGCAGGGAGTTTAAAAGGACTTTTATAGAGAACAACTGGCTAAAGATACTTCCATCTTTGAGTTGAAGTGGACAGCTGCCAGAAAGCAGATTCTGTTTGCCCACAGATTACTTGCTAATGTTGACTTTTACCTATTATCAAGATACCTTCTGATTTCATTGCTTTTTGAAATATTTAGGTGGCTCTGAAAATATTTTTAAATGGTTCTACCAATTTACCATGCAATCCTATATAAGCGTGCTTAAAAATGACTCTGTGAATAATCACTTAAATATGAGCCAAAAATATGCGGCAGCAGACAAAAAAGCCAGTGCAATCCTAGACTGCATTAATAAAGGGATAGAATCAAGATTATGTGAAGTTCTAGCCCTGCTTTAGAAAGACTTAATAAGACCAGAGGTGGGTTTCAGCAGGTTCTAACCAGTTCTGGAGAACCGGTAGCGAAAATTCTGAGTAGTTCGGAGAACCAGTAAATACCACCTTTGACTGGCCCTGCCCTCATCTATTCTCTGTCTCCCAAGTCCCAGCTATTTGGAGGAAATGGAGATTTTGCAGTATCTTTCCCCTGGAGTGGGGTGGAAATGGAGATTTTACAGTATCCTTCCCCTTCCACTCCCACCAAGCCATGTTCACCAAGCCATGCCATGCCATGTCCACCAAGCCAAATCCACAGACCCAGTAATAAAACATTTTGAAACCCAGCACTGAGTAAGACCATATTCAGAATACTGCATCCAGTTCTGGTCACATCAATATAATAAGATTCTGAGACTCTGGAAAGACTGCAGAGAAGAGAAACAAGATGGATTAGGAGCAGGGGTGAAATGTAAAATGTGTTACTACCAGTTATGTGGGTGTGGCTTGGTGGGGGAGTAATGTGACTGGGTGGACATGACCAACTTTAAAAAAAAATGCTTTTAAAAGCCTCTGATCAGGCAACTCAGCTGGGATCACCAGAGGAGCCTTTTAAAAGCAATTTTTTTACAGCCTCTTCAGCCGAAGAGGCTGCAGGAAAAATGCTTTTAAAGGGTTCTGACGATCCCAGCTGAGCCACGCGATCATCAGAGGCTTTTTTTTTTACTTTTAAAAGCATTTTTTCGGCGGAACAAAAATGCTTTTAAAAGTTAAAAAAAACAACCTCTGATGATCACACCACTCAGCTGGGGCGGTGGGGGGGGGCAGGGATTTTTGCTATTGGTTCTCTGAACCACCCGCTGCCATCACTACTGGATCGGGCCATCCAGTCTGAACTGGGAGCATTTCACCCCTGACTAGGAGGCTGCAGGATAAAGCACATGAAGAAGGATTATAGTAATTGGGTATGTCTAGCCTAATGAAAAAAACAACTAGGGGAGACATGATAGCAGTGTTCCAATATCTGAGGGCTCCTACAAAGACAAGGAAATCAAACTATTTTCCAATGCAAGACAAGAAACAATGGCTGGAAATTGACCAAGGAAAGAAGCAATCTGGAATTAAATAGAAACTTCCTAACAGTGAGATCAATTAATAAGTGGAACGGTTTGCCTTCAGAAGTTGTGGGTGTGCCATCACTGGAGACTTTCAAAAAGAGACTGGACAACCATTTTCTGAAATGGTATAGGGTATCCTGCTTGAGCAAAGGGTTAGACTAGAAGACCTCCAAGTTTGCTCCAACTCTATTATTCTATGTTCTATTCTGAGTAAGATTTCTTCCTGGCCAAGTAGATGCCGAATTGTAACCTCAGTGTCCATCTACTCTATGAAGTGTTACTTTGTTTTAAGATCCATAAATTATGCTTGAAGAAATTATATTGACAGGCAAGAACAAATATTTTTTAAAAGTAAACGTTTCTTCTAATCAATATGATGCTTTTCTGAAGCCATCCACATTGTCCTTCCAATCAAGGACCTATTTTTGCAGACTGCTGATTCTCCCTTTCCCCAAAGCTGGTTCTTTTCACTTTCCAAATCCAGCAAGAGAGGAAAAAATATTTGCACTATGAGATCCTACTGTACTGTACTCATCATCAAGAAAAATTAATTCTTTTTGCTGAATGGCTAGTAGGACCAGTAATTCCTGGACATCTTATAGGAGTTGTAACTCAGAAACATCAATGTTTCTGTCTCTGATATTCAGGTTTTAAGAAATCTAACATTATGATGACTGTACCTCATGTGCTCATGAATGTTTTGACTATTGTTTAAATAGGTCCATGGGTTGCCAGGATTCTGGCTTCATCACATAAATCCTGGTTTTTGTCCATATTTATTTATTTAGATTTATTTATAGAGATGTTCATCATGCCACAGTGCAGTCAGAAAAAAAAACCATGCAAATAAGAACAGAAAACAAGCAAAACATTAAAATCTATAATGACCCCTGAGGTAAAAACAAATCTAATAAACTAAGAATGCCCCACAGCTAATCTCCTCACCCTGGGAACCCCTGCCTGGGAACCCATCAAGATCTTTAAGATGTTTTGACAGGTTGACAGGGACATTGAGAATGTAACCTTAGAGCAGGGGTCTCCAATCTTGGCAACTTTAAGCTGGAGGACTTCAACTCCCAGAATTCCCCAGACAGCAAATTCTGGGAGTTGAAGTCCTCCAGACTTAAAGGTGCCAAGGTTGGAGATTCCTGCTTTAGAGGGTATAATGTCCCAAAGGGCAGTTGTTATGGTAGAAAAGATCCCCTTTCTGTGCCTCGCAAAATGACACTCTTTACCAACCTACATCATGCTTTTCCTGACAGATCTGATGGGATGGGTAAAAAGGTGGTTCCACAAATAATCCAACTGCATGCCACAAAGGACTATATTGGTGAGCATCAGCACCTTGAATTGCACTTAGTAGCCTTACTGGGAGCGAGTGCAGCTTGTGGAGGTGTCCAATGATGGACCAAAGTATGCCTATGGTTGATTGTTCATGCCTCCTGGGCCAGCTGCAACTTCTGGATGCTCTTCAAGAGCAGCTCCATATCAAGCACTTTGCAGTCATCTTTAACTCCCATCCCCACCACAGAATATTCTTGATTTTTATTCTTTTAATGTCGACCTTAGCTCTTCATTACCAAAAGAATTCAAGATCCCATCTGATGGCTCCTAGTGTAGCTATTAAAATATCCTCTATCTCAAACCTAAGAGCTCTTCTTTGTTTTGTTTTGTTTTCCATTTAAAACATACATTATTTATAATAATATTTTTCCCCATTTTTTCCAGCTGTTCATGAAAAGGATGTTCCTCTTTATTGTCTACAATGGGCTTCTCTCTCTCTCTCTCTCCCCCCCCACCACAAAAAAGGGACAAGCTTCCTGCCTATACTTCTCTCTACTCCATCTGGAGCCTGCTAGTCTGCCTGGCAGACTCTCTTCTTTTGAGCACTGAGATTTAGAGAAAACTGGCAAGCTGCTGCCTTTGAAGTCGCAGAGTTTTGGGGATGTGGATCAGCTGTACCAACCCGTTTCCTTCTCCCCTACTTCTCTACTCCCTTCCTTGGCATTTCTTTCTTTCTTTCTTTCTTTCTTTCTTTCTTTCTTTCTTTCTTTCTTTCTTTCTTTCTTCCTTCCTTCCTTCCTTCCTTCCTTCCTTCCTTCCTTCCTTCCTTCTTTTTCTTCCTTCTCTCTCTCTTCCTCCCTCCCTCTCTGTCTCTCTCCCCCCCCCCCGTCTCTCCCTCTCTCTCTTATCCATCGATCCATCCACCCATCCCTACAGGGATGTGTTTTTGCTGCACAGATCCTCTTTCTGTGCCACAGCCTCAGGAGACGAGAGAGCAGAATAGCTCGAGCTGCTTGCGAGGGTGGATTCTCTCCACCCCCCTCCCTCCATCGCTCTCTCCATTCCTCCTCCCACTTCCAGACAGCTTGTTTTACAAGCCGGGGAGGCTCTGCCATCTAGAGCACTTTATGAGATCATTCCAATCTGCCGCGTTTTCCCCCTCCCTGCCTTCTGCTTTTTCTCCCCCATACTTCTCGGTGTGCATGCGTGTATGTGTGCATGTGTGCATGTGTGGGTGGGTAATCCTTCCCCCTTTTCCTCTTACATACCTACGTACATCTACACCAAAGCAGGGTTCCTGTTAACATGAACTTGAAGACTTGCTCTACCCACATGCTTCTGATACCCCGGGATGTCATGGGATCCAGCTGCTTGAAAAGCCTGCAGGCTGCTGCGCTCAGTCATTCAAAATAAGTCTTTTGGAAACAACAACAGAAAACAAGTTTATTCACTTTCTTTCTTGCACGCTCACACACACAGACGCTGGTCTTCTATTCTCCCTCTTTTTTTTTTTTTATCCTCCTTTTTCTGTGCTGTGGATATTTCTGAGTAAGGAGTCTCAAGGATTGTTTGGACTACACTGAATCAAATTCCATCTGCCCAGGTTTCTTCATTTTTGCATCACTAGATTGACTAAGGATTTTTAAAAAAAGATTATTTTTATGTCTTTGCCTGAAGCAGGAGGGAAAGGATGAATGGCATAGCAAGAAGAACTAAATTTCTTCCAGAAATTGACTTACCGAACCAAGGATAAATGTGATTCCTTAAAGGTAAGAGGAGTTTGTTATGAAACTATCGGTATTTATAAAATCTAAATTGTTTTTCTAATATCAGAGGCAGCTTTTGAGATGGATTGGAAAAACACTGGGGGGAAGGTGTAACTTTATTTCTTCAGAATTCAAAAGCTTAATAACAGACATTATGGTGAAGGAGGAGAATTGTTTTCCCTTCCCTTTTTGGGTGAAAAGGGGGCTGGGACATATCGTGCTTTGCTGGTCGAGCTTATGATCCAAACGGAAAATGTTATTGGAGTGAATTAGAAATTAATAAGAATTGGGAAGAGGGAACTAGGAAGGTAGGTCCTATTCTGTGAAAAGGAGGATTGTTGGGAAAGGAAAGGAGGAGAAATTTGAGAAAGCCACCCAGGGATGGGTCTGACAGGGAAGGAAAATCCTGCAAACCTAAGAACTTTGCTATGCAGATAAACTCCGCTGTGTATAGAAACGTACACTTCAAGGACGGAGGATCTTGGGAAATGTCATAGAGATAAATGGAAGTTGAAGCTACATGACAGCTGACAATGAGAGGCAAAAAGAGAATAACACAGGTCAGGTGAGCGGGTTCCCTTCTTGTCCTCCTACATTGGCACGACCTTAACCTCCTATAAAATGAGACATTCCCTATGGGATCTATTTCCTAGAATTGCCAAAGGAGATGAAGAACCTCACGGAACGTGTGATGATCATCTCAGTCCAGCATCATCTGATGTTTATAGTTCCCCAAAAGAAATGGGTAGCAAAGGCAGTTGAGATTAAAGATAATATGACAAATTGAAATGGGAAGACTCCTTTAGTTTCTTGGCAGGGTAGGCCTGCCACACCTATGCCTTCCATTCACTCAGAAACTGGTGTTACAGAATCAAAATAAAAGTATGATATAATGGTTGGATTTCTTGGGATGGCTATGCATTTATGATTTCTGCAAAGCTTTTGAAGGTGTGAAACGGTGCAGCTACTTTCCTGTCAGTATTCTTAAACCAATACAAAATGAAAATGTGTTTTTTTGATCAGACAAATCAATTTTGCAGAAAAATTGAACTATGAGAACTATGAGATAATTTTCAGTTTCTGGAAATGCTAAAAGAAGTGTATTCCATATCCAGAAATAGGACTGGGTATTTATGAGCAACTTTTTTTCTACTCTCATTGACAGAAAGCAAGCCAAAATATTACTGCAGGAATAGCTTTGCTGAAATGTACTGTATGTCCAGTATGTGCTATGTTGTATACAGTGCCATACAAAAGTCCAAGGGATGGCCCTACATGCCAGTTGTTCCCATCTCAGGGATATTATGGAGCATCTCTGGTGCCTCTGATTTCATTGGACAGCAAATGTTGATTTTTGCCATGGAAATGGCAATGTTTGTACAAATCCTTGTTGTGAAGATGGTCTGAGGAAGTGATAAACTGCCAGAAAGTGGGACATAGCTTTTATTATTTTCTTGTTCTTCTTACTTTTCCCTTACTTTTCTTGTTCCCTGCACATTTTGTGTAATGATGAAGATAGCTCTTTCTAACCCAGACATCCTAGGTATCCATTGAAAGCTCCAGAGCACTTGGTAGAACCTAACACAAAAATCTGCAGCATTTTTATCTTGAGACAGTGGGTAAATGCAATCTTGAACATCCGTCACTTGGGTCCCCCCACTGCTTTTTTTTTTTTTTTTGGCTGGTTGTCTTCTTGATGATGAAACCTGAAAAAAGACATGCTTAATATTTTGTCACTTTTTGAGTTGGCCTAATGATCTTATTGCATTACTGTGGAATTTATAACAAGTTATGACTATTTGTGTATGGATGCATCACTCTTTATGCTGTTTGAACCGTCTTGTGAAAACAGAGAGCAAAGCAAAGACAGATGTCGGCCTCCTGAAAATTAATAATATAGTAAAAGAAAGGTCGTTGTGGTTTTAAAAATAATAATAAATCACACGCATGTGCACACATACAGAAGCACACACTTCCACTGGGCAAGCATTTGTTGCTGTCTGAGCTGGCATCTTCCATATCACTAACTTAATTCTGAGGTAACCTTCTCATGGCTGTGACAAAGAATGAAATGTTGACACCCAGCTGTGGTTTTTAGGTAGATTAATATTGCAATGCATACGGAGATCCTATCCACACTAGAAAGAGTGATCACCACTTGTTTCTTGCTCTTTCCCTCAACCTTGCCTGATCCATCACCCCTTTTGCTACGATTTATTAACGCTCAATTGAATTTGAATGTTGAATATAATTGCTGATGTTTCTCTTGGGAAAATAGGAAGGATTTCTATTTAGGATTTTTTCCCCCCCAGAATTTTGTCTCTCTTTCTGTATCACTTGAGCTGATACTTCCACTGCCTCCTTACTGAGGGCCATCAGTCCAGCCACTGATTTTTGAAATGAGGTGTTTATGCCTCATTCTGGACAGGGAGGAATTTTGCTGAAGTGCAACTTGTTGGAGGCTGGAAATTACAACCAGACAATCATATTTCAGTCCTGATGGTAAAGGTTGTATTTTTCTCTCTCTTTACTTCTAGCCAATAGATTGGATTGGGGAAAAAAAAACAACAGTGGACAGATAGTCTTTAACACCATTTTTTCACCAGGGAAGGATAGATGGAGGGATATTAAAAAAAAAAAAGGGGGGGGAGGAACCAGATGTTTCTATGCTCTTTTTTCTGTATCTATAAAGCTCAGCTTTACTTCAAAGAATGGAAAGGAATTCATGGTAATTATGATGTGCTATCATGGACAAGAGACCTCTGGGTAAAAAAATTAGGTTCGGGCATACTGTGATAGCCCTGGAGCTTTGAAATTTTCAGAGCTGATCTGGGAGATGCTGAATTTGAAAGGTTGTACAACTTTAATTACCATTAGAAAATGTGGCAGCCTCAACTAATTAAACTGAACAAGGATTTTCCAAGCATTCCTTTGTCATCAATGGCTTGTAAATAGATTTATGGTTACAGAACATAATTTAGAACAGGGGTCTCCAACCTTGGTCTCTTTAAGACTTGTGGACTTCAACTCCCAGAGTCCCTCAGCCAGCAAAGTCCACAAGTTTTAAAGGGACCAAGGTTGGTGATCCCTGATTTCGAAGAAGACTGAAATATGAGCTCCAATACACAACTATAAAATTTGCCCTAAAATATTTTGGCAAAGTCACTGATTCAAGAGACTCTTTCTGTGGACAGATGGTGATATATGAAATAAATCAAATAAATACTTATGGGACTGGCTCTCACTGAGAGTATTTACCCAAGTTGCTTATGGTAGCACATTTCAGGCCCCTTACCTGAAGTCTTCAAATCTAGTGGGACCTCTGAACTGTTTGTTTTCCATGACAATCTCAGCCTTATGAACCTTCCTCTACTCAATGATTCAGCACACCTTTTACTGTTTCACAAGGCCATCAAGATCTGCCTTTTAACCTGGGTACTGGGTTAGAGTAAGGCAGGGGTCTCCAACCTTGGCAACTTTAAGACTTGTGGACTTCAACTCCCAGAATTCCTCATCCAGATTTGCTGGCCGAGGAACTCTGGAAGTTGAAGTCCACAAGTCTTAAAGTTGCCAAGGTTGGAGACCCTGGAGTAAGGAAGTCTGGAGTTGGTTGTAGGGCATTCCAAGAAGTAACTGATGTGTCCAGTTTTCTGCTTGTTTTGTAGTTTTATGTTTTATGGCATTTATTATTTGAGCTTTTATTGTTGTTGTTGTTGTTGTGAGCCAGCCAGATTTGTGTTTTTAGATTGGCGGCGATACAAATCGTATAATTAAATACAGTAAATCCTTCATATTTTAAGTGATTTTGTTATTCATTCTGCAGACATGTTTGATTTCAGAAGATTCCATAAGAGTCCATATTAAGTTTACTAGAGTTGGGCAACCCAAAAATCTAAACAAACGAACAAATGAATGAACAAATAAATTAATAATATGGGAGACGTACTGACATGTTTGGGAAAATAGAAAACAATGGAGAATACACAATTAGGAGGAAAAACTATTACTACTGATATTTGGTGTTGTGGGGGCCCAAACATACTATTCTCTGGCACACTATCAGTATCCTGGAATGAATGATAATGTCATTTTTGACATACTGTTATGAGATGCCCTCCATCTCTGCTCCATAGTGATTTGAAGTGAGGCAGAAAATGTTCTGAACTACAGTTTTCACAACATGATATTATGTTTGCAGCATAAATCCATGTTATTTTATTCAAGAAGAGATTGGACTGCCATTTGTCAGAAATGGTGTAGGGTCTCCTGCTTGGATGGGGGGTAGACTAGATGACCTACAAGGTCCCTTCCAACTCTGTTAATCTGTTAATCTGTTAATTTAAATGTTGATATTCTTTGAATGAGTTGCTTTAAATAGTTAAGGTTAAGAACACATTAAGATTTTAAAAATTACTCGAGAGCATGGATGTAGTGAAAATGAATTGACAAACAATGAAAGAATATATTGCAATCAGCTAATTTCAGTTTGGCCAGTGGACTTTTGGTATAATTCCTATTCTTTGGAACTGACTACATGTAGACAATGGCAGAGCATATGGTGTAGTAGAATGTAATTAATGTTTTATTTTTTACTTTATTGTTATAGGGAGACCTAAAGAAGTTGTTGTGACCCACCAGTGGACAGGGAAGCTGGCAGCAGAGTCGGACAGTGAGGAGGTTAGGGAGGAACTGGGGGCTGGGGAAAGCTCAGATGAGGGTTCTGCGTCGGAGGCAAAGAGGGAGTTAGAGAGCAGTGAAGCAGAGGAACAGCTGGAGCCTGTTCCCAGGGTAGACTTGGGAGTAAGGGCACACCCTGGAGATGACATGGGAAATAAAAGAGAAACAAATGGGAAGTGGGCTTTTGCAGGAAGCAATTAGTTCATCTCATTTCAAGACTGGAAAGTTCTGTTTGTGACTCTAATAGTGTAATGTATTTGAATTTTAGGAGGGAAATTTGGGCGGAAAAATGCACGTTGCTGATTGGCTGATGCCTCAGCCAAAATACTATTTAAAGAGGGGGTTTTGCCTGTTGGCTTTTGCTGGGATCACAATAAACCAAAGAGCTGTTGTCATTTGTATCGTCTCCTGCCTCTTCATTGCCCGAATTTAACAAATAGACTGGGTGCCAAGTTTGGCCTTGCTCTGCATTTGAAGATTGGTTCTCTGGCAGCGTTCCAAGTGAGATAAGGTGGGGGTTGATAAACATTCCTCTGAAACACTGTTTGCCAAAGCCTTGTTGACTGTGAATGAATGGAATTACAGTCATGTTAATAAAAGAGGTGTTACTGAAATTAAGACTTTGCTTCATGCTTTCTAAGGAAGCCTAGGTCAGAACAGAAGTACCCGAGTTTACATAATCTGCCACGATATATATGTACATAACCATTACACTATTAGAAGCACAGACATATAAATTTGATTATCAAATTAATAAATAAATAAAAGCATAGAAATGTAAATGAGTAAGAAATAGTAAGACAATAATACCATGACATAGAACAAGAACAAAATGAGGGGTCCTTGGTACTCCCTGAAGTTGCTTGTTTTCTTGCAAACATTTCATTACCCTAACTGGCTAACATCATCAGTGCCAGTAAGGAGTGCTGTTTAAACCTTATTAGCACTGATGATGTTATCTAGTTAGGGTAATGAAACAAGCAACCTCAGAGAACACCAAGGACCCCTCATGTCAACCCTGAGCTACAAATGTTCTCCTTTATTGGCAAGATCAAAATTAAAGGAGCATGGTTAAAACTTGATATACCAATACTATTCATTCCATAACTTACTCTCCTTACAAACTGCTCTTGCTCCCATCATATCTGCATGTTACTTCATACATGATCTTTTGAGCATCTGTTAGATTCCAATTCTTTTAGCTTTCTGAAAAATCTTCAGGGAAACATTTCCCCCAGGCCTTGGCACAGAAGGACTCAGAGTGCAAGAATTGTAAAGATTGATGGATTGGAGATGGTGTGTTAGGAGCCTGGTTTTCTAAATTTTCTTGTTTTTGGTTTTATTATTTCTGAGAGCCATTCAGAGCTATCTTTTATGAGATAGGTGACCAGAAAAGTGAAGGGACAGAAAAAATGCCCCACGTAAATAAAAAATGGGTATAGACCAAACTTTTTTCTAATATTAATAAACAAGATCCAAATGCTCCCATGCATGAAAGACCTCGGGGAACTTAGATTATGAAAGCTTGTTTATCTTATCAAACTCTAGTGGCTTATTAAAAAGTATGTCAATTTTCTAATGTCTCTAGTGATAATAATGGGCCATACTGAATATTCATAAGTATAATTGTTATTTGAGAGCATCTAAGGCAGTTTTTCCCAACATGATGCCCTCCAGTTGACAGAGAACTTTAATTCCTATTATTCTCATGAAATATGGTGAGAAAAATTTGAAGTCTCACAAATTAAGGAAACATCAGATTGGGGAAGGATGCCCTGTAATATGAAATTTCAGCCCTTTCTTATAAGGCCAGCCTAAAAGAAAGCTAATTATTACAAGTTTTGATTGTATCTTATCAGTAAATTTTTAAAAAAGTCTAATTGCTGATACGAAAAAGAATGCTTAAGGATTATTTCAACTGTGAGCTATTTTATTCATTTTATTCTTTGTTTTGGAGTATTTACTTCTTCAGATAAAAATGTATATTCCATCCCCCAAGGGTTTACATACAACATATGATAAGCCATATGATAACAACAACAATTTGAAGACGGGTTACATAATAAAGACAGATATTGTTGCAAAACTAGAGCATCGATAAAATTTAAATTCTGAATAGAATAAGTACCTATTTAAACAAGAAGATTGTTGAGCTATAAAGACTGCCTTGAGCTGAGCTTGTAATGATGGCAAGGGTTTATTTTGGCAGTATTATGAGATTGGTTTATCACGTCCAACTTCTGGTTTGTTTTTTATTTTCCAATCTAATGTACCGTCATTCAATTCCAAGGTTGTCTCTTACTTAAGTAATATTAAAGGTTGATTCTACTTAGCTTCTGAGATCACCAGAAGCTGGCCAAACGTTGGCAGTTGAATAGAGGACACAGCCTTACAAATCAAGGCATTTCAGTTTAAATCATCAAGGAATCTTTTCTTTCATCCTTTTCAATTGGGTTTCTACTGAAGAGGAAAAATCTTAAAACTATGGTAATCTGGTATAGGAGATGATTGTTATTAAAGTAGCATGAACCTTCATGAGCTAAGGTTTAAAAATACAAACTACAATAAGATTTAATAAATTGATACAGCAACAGGAAATTCATTTGTGGCTGCAAAACTAGTGACATCTAAAGTTTGAGCATTAGCAAAAGACTACCAGACTATTATAAATTGCATAGATTGGGGAAAGTCTTTATACTGATTAAATCAGTTCATTATTTATGTTGCAGTTTTCTCCAATTCAGTAGATGAATTACAACTGCTAGACTTAGGCTGGCTGAGAAGTTGTAAACTTTAGCCAAACTTATCCAGGCAATGACCGATTTGGGAATGTGGCAATATTTATATTGTGACTCCATTTATAAGAGTTGGTGGCAGTATTTGCAGGCACTATCCTCATGTCAGATGGGCCACCACCACCACCACCACAACAAAATATTGTCTGATTGTCCTTGGAGTAGATGGGTGAACTGCAAGGTTCTTTGCCTAACTTTAAGTGAGCTTCATAGGCCAGGGATCTCCAACCTTGGTAACTTTAAGACTTGTGGACTTCAACTCCCAGAATTCCTCAGCCAGCAAAGCTGGCCAAGGTATTCTGAGAATTGAAGTCCACAAGTCTTAAAATTGCCAAGGTTGAAGTCCCCTGTCTTAGGCAGTAGGCATAATGAGCAGTAGGTTAGATAGAGGGGATCATGGAAGTATGGGTAGAATAAAGAAGAATGGAGAATGGCACAAACCCATCAGCACTAGATTCAGCAGTCCATCTGCATTTAAAAGACTCAGTCCACTCTTTTGAAGACAGCAAAGTCCACATTTTGGACAGAGAGGACTTCTGGTTTGAAAGAGGGATCAAAGAGACTATCTATGTCAAAGTTGAACAACTCTCTCTCAGCAGAGGGGGAGGGATGCTACATCATCTATCTCCAGACTACAACACAGTCCTTTCAACAGTTCCAAGAAGTCTCCACACCCATTTGCACACTCAGGTGACCTTGCTAAAAGAATGAAAATGACTAGCTGTCTGCAAGGAGTATAAATCCTTCCATTCCCGTCCACCCAGTCCAATAGTGAGATTCAAATCCCATCGCTACTGGTTTGCTCATGGGCACGGGCATGCACAATTCTTCTGCGCATGCACAGAGATGTCCAGGTGGATGGGTGGAGCCTTCCACCACCGCCGCTACTGGTTTGCCTGTTCTGGGGTGAACTGGTAACAACCCATCACTGATCTAGTCAAAGCTCAAGAAGCTTCTTGGATTAGAAGTGAAACATCTTCAAAGAAAAAGATGTCAGAAAGTCCAATTGCCTCTTGAAAAAGTACATTTGGGACAACCATGACCTGGATGACTGAGAATCTCCATAGACAATAGAGAACGGTCTAGAAATGTTTAGATATATGAAACAAGAAGTAAAAACAAAAACAAAGAGAATGGAAGGGATGGATACAAAAAGTAGAAATGAAAACAGATGCAAAGCTGGCAGCCACATGAATGTTCTATCTTTAGGCCAAAAGTGAGCTTTTCAAAAATAAGGCCTGCATGATGATTTTTGGAACAAAAGCTTTACTATGCACTATGACACAGATTGTATATACCTTTTTTGGTCTTCAGCCAAAATATTTTATCACAATGACTATGAGCTGTACACAGTAGCATTTTACTAGTATAAAAGGAATTAAAGGGAAAAAAAAACTAGACAAATACTACTGACTATACTGCAAAGCTTTTAACCTAGCCCCAGCTGTCACTTCCTATCCTTCCCTAAATCCAGATTGCAATAAGAGAGTTGTCATTGTTTTTTTGCTCATTGTAATAACTTGAATTACCTTCACCTTGGAAGATTGCCAATGGCCTGCATGACACAAGCAGATATAAACATGTTGCTAAACAGCCTCCAAAGAATCTGCATGGGAAAACATGCTATTTAGAAATCATGCTATTTAATCACACAGATTTGTTTTCTGTTCTGTTCCCTTCTTTTTAACGAGCATTATTTCAGAAGTAAAAGGAGAAGGGGGTGTTTTGATAATTATTCTGTTGGTCTATGACGAGTCAGGTTGCCCTTCTTTGTATGCTTTCCTTGATAACAGTAATTTCAAGCTGGAAGTGCAACGACTATCGTTAGTTCATACATGAGTGTAGATGTGTTACATACATGTATTACATTCATTATCTTTCCAAGCTATATTTTGAAAAAAAAAGTAAGAAGTAATAAGTCAAAGAATGAAAGACAAAAGACAAAAATAAACTAAAGGAAATATGGCAAATATAATATGCATTATGTTAACACATTCTCCATAATCCTTCAAACAGTACATTTCTGTCCTTACAAATTATTCTTGCTTTCCCCACATGGATGCACCAATGCTTACATTTCTGTTTTGTTCTTCCTGCTTCTCATTTCTTTCTCAGGAGTTCAGTCCAAACTTTCTTACTCTTCCCCTTGACCCAATTTTGTTTCCATATTTTTTTTCCAATACTTATTCATTCATAGACTTTATATCTTGATTCATCACAGTTACTTTTTAAGTAACCTATTGTCAGACTGCCTCTGATTATAACTAGGAAAGAATTCACCTTGACTTCATTTGCAATAAAGAAAAGTACTTTTACTAGTTACAGTCTTGATAGCAGCTTAGAAAAGTTGGATCTGAGACAAAATATGGCTAACATATCATATCCCCCCAATTGTCCCTCCTCCTTCAGGAGGTCAGGCTGGTCTGGTCCAATGCCAGCTCCTTCTCGGCCCCTCGTGGTAATCTTCTTCCACAGGTCTCTAGTTGTCAATCATCTTAGGAATGCAGTTTCTGTTGGAAAAGCCTTAACACTCAGCCGTTAATCACCCCTCCCACACTGTTATGTCAGCCGACACTCTTAATAGGTCCCTTTCCCTTACCCTGTATGGTGCTATGATACATCTCATTTCCTTAACTGTTTTATAATACAGAAATAAAAATTTCACATTCTATCTACTGATATAAATTGTACAAAAGTATACGAAGATTGGAGTGGAGGCTGACACCTATTCTGACTACATTCAGCTTACTTCACAATTTCTCATAATATTCCCAGCTTTTAGTTCCATACACCAAATAAAGCAGATGCGCACTCCATTACAAATCCATTTTCTCTTATTTTGACAATCATTTGCTACTTGTAACAGATCATATGCTACATATTACCTGACTACTAGTGTTTCTGCATCTGAAAATTTTATCCATACATATTCCCATCTTTAGTAAGCATTCTGCCAAGGTATACAAATTCACATACTTGCTCTCTCTTTCTCTACACACACACACACACACACACACACACACACACACACACACACACACACACACACACACATGTATATACCTCTGTGTGTGTTCTCAAGTAACAACATGGTATCTTCTGCATACAAAAATGTATGCATACCCATAAGCCACATAACTCTGTTGCCCCAATAATCCTTTATATAAATGTGTATGTTAAACAAAAAAGGAATATCACACAGCTTTCTTTCTTACTTTCTGACCAGCATTTCACCATTCCACTTTTTCTCATGCATGTTTTACTTTTATAATACTTTACCTCTCTTAGTGTTATCACCCAACCAACCTTTATCTCCACATCCATTTAACACATTGATTGATTGATTAGATATAAGTTGATTTAATTTATAAGCCAGAAAGAGTTTGGACAGCTGACACTAAAAAGATTGGAAAACAATAAAAAGAATTATATTTGTCCTGATAAACTTTTGTTGTTAGTCACGAAATCATGTCCAACCCATCACAACCCCACGGACAACATTCCTACAGGCCTTCCTGTCCTCTACCATCCTCTGGAGTCCATTTAAGTTCACGCCTACTGTCTCAGTGACTCCATTCAGCCACCTCATTCTCTGTCGTCCCATTCTTCTTTTGCCCTCAATCTTTTCCAGCATTAGGCTCTTCTCCAGTGAGTCCTTCCTTCTCATTAGGTGGCCAAAGTATTTCAGTTTCATCTTCAGGATCTGGCCTTCTAAAGAGCAGTCAGGGTTGATCTCCTCTAGGACTGACCGGTTTGATCACCTTGCAGTCAAAGGGACTCGCAGGAGTCTTCTCCAGCACCATAATTCAAAGGCCTCAATTCTTTCAAAGGCCTCAGTTCTCAGCCTTCCTTATGGTCCAACTTTCACAACTATTCATTGCAACTGGGAAAACAATAGCTTGACTATACACAATTTTGGTGGTAGGGTAATATCTCTGCTTTTTAGAATGCTGTCTAGATTTGCCATAGTTTTCCTCCCCAGGAGCAAATGTCTGTTAATTTCTTGGCTGTAGTCTCCATCTTTTGTGATCTTGGAGCCCAGCAAAATAAAATCTGTCACTACCTCTATTTCTTCCCCATCTATTTGCCAGGAATTGAGAGGGCCGGATGCCATGATCTTACTCCCATATAATATAAAATACCACAAGCTCTGCATCCTTGGTTGTGGCGTTGAGATCTCGTTTGAAAAGAAAGGCATCTACAACGGACAAGGTATGCTTCCTGTGCCTTGATAGACGGTATTGTTTGATCAATATGGTATTGTTTGATACTATAGATATAGATTTATTTATTTATTTATTTATTATTTATTATTCATATTTGCATACCGCCCTATCTCCCGAAGGACTCAGGGCGGTTCACAGGCATATAAAAACATTTATATACAAATTAAAATAATCATTAAAAAGCTTATTCTAATGCCCAATTATTAAGATGATAGATTAGCTAGACAGACAGACAGACAGACAGATTTTATTAGGGTTCTCTATAGTTAATGCTTTGGTGAGAGATGATTAATAATAGAATGTTCTAGAATTAAGTTATTTTTTTGCTATTTTTCCCCTCCTAGGACCAGGAATATTAAAAATGGTTTGACAGAAGATGTGTGGAATTTGATGCCTGCTTGAAAAATACTGCTTAGTAAAAACATTTTAACTCTATTATTATATATTCCATACCCATCACTCAACACTGCACTTGAATGTTGCATGTGTGTATCTGTGTGTGTGTGTGTGTGTGTGGGCTTTGGTGCTTACTGAGTAACAAATAGTATTAACAAAATCTTTAAATTGTGTTTCATTCAACACAAGCTACAATATCCTAGTACCATTTTCTTTTTTAAAAAAATTGCAGATTTCTTGGTCAGAGGCATATAATAATGTACCATATATCACTTTTATATAAATTGTAAATAAATGATAAAGTGAAAGTGAGAAAGTTAATGTAGGATTTTTGAAAATGCAGGAATGATCTTTGCTGCCATTCTGAAATATGGCAGGTTTTTTTTTAAATGAGGCACATCTCTTATATATACTTTATATCCATGACAATTCCTACAAAGCCCATGATGAATTTTTGAGATCTTCCTGTTCTTGCAAATCAAGCATCTAAAACATGGCAGGTTGACTCTCACAATTATAATGACCAGCATTCACCGCAGATTCAGCAGATTAATTATATTCAGAAATTCATTATCGATCATCCCTTAAAAAAAGACTTGTCTCACAATTACTTATTTAGAAATTGTCCAGCACTGTTCTCTAATAGAGAGCTAGTTTGGTATAGTGGTTAATGCACCAGGCTAAAATCCAAGAAGCTTTGAGTTCTGGTTTTCCCTTCGCCACAAATCCATGGTGACTTTGAGTCAGTCACTTTTTCCTCAACCCTAACAGGAAGCAATGGCAATTCACTTCCAAAAAACCTTGTGAAGAAAACTGCAAACACTAATCCAGAAAGACATCAGGAGTCAACACTGACATGGGGAAAGAAACAATCTCTTAATCCAGTAATGAATTACAAATGTCATAAATGTCATTCGTTTCTATGAGGTGTAAATTAAGAAATTATAGTCCTTTCTTGGTTTCCAGTACGACTAAAGAAAGCATTTGGGTTTCTGTAAAGGGATTGAGGTTTGAGTCTGGAATGCTGGGAAAGCTTTCATTTAGTTCAAGATCTGGGACAACGATAAGGGTCATTTATTTATTTATTTATTAAAATGATTTGTCACTCATCTCACCACAAGGTGACTTTGGGATTATGGGCATTCCGGGACTTACATTGGTTCCTCCTGTTCCAAGCAAGAATGAGCCATTTTGTTAGAAGAAAAAAGAAAGCTGTTTGTTGTGGCCTGCCAGTGGCCGGCGGATCTGGCAGCAGATTTGGACAGTGAGGAGGTTGGGGTGGAAGATGGGCCAGTGCTGTAGTCTGGGGAAGTGCTCTGATGAGGGCTCTGTGTCGGAGGCAGAGGGTGGGGGGGCAGAGCTGTATGCCAGTTATCAGCTGCCTTTGGAGTCAGACATCAGTGAGGCAGGCAAACAGCTGGAACCTGTTCCCAGTGTGCACATGTGCAGAGTTGCCAGACGAAGGGAACAGCTAAAGAACAAGGCTTTACTTGGGTGTAAGGCCACAGGTGGATGATGAATGGCCCCTCCCAGAGGGAATAAAAGAGGAGTGAAAGGGGAGTGGAGTTTGCAGGAGACAACTAGTTCCTTACTGCATTCTTACCAAGTATTGCGGCATCTGAACGATATTGGCCTGGCGACTCTCCAAGCCTGATAAAGGTCATAATTGCGAACTATCTTGAAAGACTGTGGGAGAGAAAAGACTTTGCTGGAGAGGAATTCACTGTAAATTAAATAAAAGGAGTTTATCAGGACGAGGACTCGGCTTCGTGCTGCTGGAGAAGTCTAGGTCACTGTTGTTGGAACTTATACTTGTGCATAAATTATATTTTTTTAAATGATACATAAAGGTTTTTACCACCAATGCAGATGGTTCGCATCTTGCGAATTGCCATAACTGCATTGGTTGAAGGTATTATAATGTGTATTATCCAGCTATTGTTATCCAAAAATGGGACTGCACAGCTTCTTTGGCTTAAGAATGTACTTGTCTTTGAATGGCATGCTAAAGGCTATGCTCCAAAAAGGAGGTGCAGCCAGGTCCAAAACAAACGTAACTGTATCTCTATGTCATTTAACATTAAATCCCATTGTTTTCCCTTTTATTACTTAAAATAAATGGTGCCCATTTTTATAGGGGCTTTGGAAAGCGCACTGATCTTTTGCGTGGTCTAAGAATTTCAAACTGCACAATATCAGCTCCTAAATTGGAAAGCGAGTGAACCTTTTGTGATGCTGAATCTCTCCATTCTTCTGTCCTCGGCATTGCTTGTTTAAATCTGGTGCGGTAGATAAAATAGGAACGGCAATTCTGGATGTTGGAAGAAGAGGTAGTGATAACTAGATTAATAAGAAGCTGTTGAAAAGGCCACTTGGGGTGAGTGCTTTAGTAATAGCCAGCCTCTAATCCTCTCAACAGGTACTATGATGTCACATTGATTGTGTTAAACTAGATAAGATAAGGAGATGGTTCCTGGAATAGCCAGAAAATCCTGAAGATTATCATCTGATTGGCTGCAAAATAAGAAGCTAGGCTTGTGCGTTCCAGTCCATGTAAGCATCTGGTGCTAACAAGAAAAGAAAAGTGGATTAAAGAGGAAGTTGGCTGAAAGTAAATGGGTAATAAAATATTTCTTTTTTTTAATGCTTTTATGCTGTGCTGAGAAGTCAAAGAAAGTGTACTGAAATTTGAGAACTTGCCCCTTCTTGTCCCAATATTTAGATTAAAGTTGAAAATAATATTTCTTTTAGGAATCAAAATGGAACTTTCTATTTTGTGCTGTGAAGAAAAAAAAAGAATTTTGCTAAATATCTAAAATACAGTGCAGTGAACAGCAATGACTTTGGTGCTGGGCCCTAGGCCTTTCCTGAAATTCAGATTTAGAGTGTTCTTGATGATGTATTATGAAAATAAAGCAGGAAAAGGAAGGGAATGTTTCACTTCTCACTTGATAAGAGTTCAGAACTATGTGAAAACAGAACTAAGCAAAGGTTCCCTACACCAGGGGTCTGCAAACTTGGCTCTTTTAAGACTTGTGGACTTCAACTCCCAAAGTTCCTCAGCCAGCTTTGCTCTGGGAGTCCACAAGTCTTAAAAGAGCCAAGTTTGCAGACCCCTGCCCTACACCATCATAAATGGACCTTTTCCAATACGGCATTTTGCACCTTTCATATGAAAAGGAAATTGGAGTATTTATGTGGGTGAGCAAAAGATCTTCAAGTGGGCAGAAGATCATAATGAACTTGCTCCAATGATATTTTGATTACTTTAAAAAAAAATTAGCCACCTAGTCAGTTTTAAATTCAAACTGACTAGGTAGCTAAGCTACAACAGAAGCTCTGTGGCACAGTAGTTAAAATGTTGTACCACAGGCAAAGTCCGCCCACAGCCTGGACTCCAGTCCTGATGGAGCTCAAGGTTGACTCAGCCTTCCATCTCTCCAAGCTTGATAAAATGAGGACCCAGATTGTTGGGGCAATATGCTGACACTGTAAACCATTCAGAGAGGGCTGTAAAAGCGCTATGAGATGGTGTATAAGCCTAAATGCTATTGCTATATACCTAGAAATAATGCTTTTGCTTATATAACATTTTTCCTAAGAAAGGAAAACAATAATCATTTTCCCCACAGTGTGTTTTGAACCATGCAAATGCTTCTGTCCTTCTGACTTGCTTGTCAGTCAAATCTGCCTAGGCTAGCCTATAAGTTGTCTACTATGACAACTTCAACAAAGGCACAGATTTTTCGGTCAATAATTACGATAATGTGAGTCTGGATAAATAGAGACTAAGAAGCAGAATACCTTTGGAAATACTTAGCCTGGAAATGAATTCTAAAACATCTTGAAATATTTTTCTTTGGGAAAAAAATGCACACCCACATACTCATAAAGCAATAAAAGAAGACTCTACCATGAAAAGACCTGCTTAGAAGAATGTTAAAAATAAACTAAGGCTGCAGTGATTTGATGCCTAGCTAATGTGAAATCTGGAACCAGACATACCTAAAAATTCCTGGATGTAAAGCAGAATTTTTCCTTCATCTCTGACATGCCAGCTATGAGGAAAACACTTTAAAAAAATAGGGTTATAAGATTTGATCAGGTCATTAAAATTGGAATATGAGCAGTTGCAATCTGATTTTATTTATTTATTTAGAAAATTTATTTGGCCACAGTGACTCCAGGTAGCTTTCAGAAGCATTTGCATGGAACCCTACATACAAAACCCAATGAATCCCACACCACCCTCAGGACAACAGTAGAATAAACCACTTAGAGGGCTCTGTATCATCTTGGGGTCCCAGAACTGCTGGAAAAACCATGTCTTCAGGGCTTTCAAAAGAATGGCAAGATGGGAGCCAATCTTATTTCCATTTGGATGATGTTCCATGGGGAGGAAGCCACCACAGAGAAGGCCCTTCATCTTAACAGTGGAGACCCATAATGTATCTCACCTTCCTGCTCTGGTGGGTTAAGTAGATGTAATTGGGAAAAGACAGCCCTTCAAATAACCTGGTCCCAAATAAACTTTAAAGGTGACAACCAACATCTTGAATTGGATCTGGAAGCAAATGTATAACCAATGCAGTTCCTACACGAGTGGCAACACATGTGGAAATCTAGATTTGCACAAAACCATGTGGGGCTGCCACATTTTGAATCCACTGAAGTTTCTAAATACTTGTCAGAGGCAGCCCCATGTAGAGTGCATTGCAGTAGTCCAGATGGTGTGTGTGTGTGTGTGTGTGTGACCAGGGTGTGGGTAACTATGTGCAGGTATTATTGGTCTGGGAAAAAGCATAACTGCCACACATTCTTCAATTGGGCAAAGACTTTCCTGGCCATGACTGTCATCTGCTCCTTGAGCAAGAGTTCAGGAGAACCTTAGATTACAGACTGGGACTATGTGGGGCAGTTCAACCCGATCCAAAATCAAAGATGGCAATTTTTTAATGGACCAAAGAACCCCAAACTCAACTGGTTTACAACCAGTTGCTTCTTGCCGGTTTCAGGTGGACGCTAGTCACTAATAAAGAGCATTTTATGTCACTACAATTACCTAATTTCTAGCAAGAGAAATTATCAAAAGCAAACGATCTCTCAATGACAGTGCAAATCTACCATCTTCCTGATTATGAGATTGAAAACTATCTTTCCTTAGCTTCTGTGTACTAGTTCTCATTCATCTCACTACTAATTTTAAATGCCAATTCATTATTTTCAATTTCATTTTACTCTGATAGCAAGCAACATTGTTGAGCATAATCTGCATATAGTCCAAATACCTAGATAACTTCACGACGATCATTTTCATAAATATTAAAAAGGTAGGTATGTGATCCTACCTATAGCTTGCTACATATATATCACATGATTTAAGTAGAATTGATAAGCTGTGGAACCTATATTAGTATAGCTGATGTGTATCTTCTTCTTTTCTACCAGAAATTCTGTCAAGGCAATCATTGTCTCTCTCCATCTGCTGTTTTTTCCCAGCCTGATCCACAAATACTTCCCACCACTGCTAATGATGGTTACAGAACAAATTTAATGGAAGTTGGATTCTATTAAAGTTGGAAGCTTAGGGGATTCTTAATTTCTGTTTCAGGATTTAAACTATAGAAGTGGCCTGCATTTGATTATGCATATTTTCTAGTATATGTTCCTTTTTTATGCTTTCATATTGATTATTCAGCAGCTGTGTTACATTGATGTGTCAAAACACATGAATACCACAAGATGTTCTGATATTTTGCTCCTCTGTTAAGTGCGATGCTGCAGAAAACTTTAAAAGGTAGAAGTGTGTGTTGGTAAATTGCACATCCTGTGTGATAGATTTTAATTCAGTCTCTTAATAGCTAAGACAGATTCCACAGCAGGGACTTAGCAAAGAGAACGGAGACATTAATTGGTTGTGGTTCTTCATGCAATTTTTTTTTCTTTTCAGATTGAAGATTTTCTAGAGAATAAAATCAAGGTCATAAAATGTTTGTTGAAACTTATTTTCTTTATTTTTAACTGATCAACAAATCTCTAATTATAAAAGATACATTAGCTTTGGCCAAACTTTGCCCCTGGCAGTCCATTAATAGCTTGAGGTTTCTGAGCTAGGGACAAGTAAGAAACAAAAACAAAAAAGTAAAAAAAAAACCTCAAATCTTAAATGGTCAAAAAATATCAAAAAAAAAAAAAGTCTATGATCTTTTGAAGTTCACTTTTATTTCCTTCTTTTTTTTTTTAGTCTAGTTTAATGAAAAGAAGGACTAGGGAGTAACATGATAGCAGGGGTTGCCACAGAGAGCGGGGTCAGTCAACCTATTCTCCAAAATACCTGAAGGAAGGACAAGATGCAATGGAAGAAACTAATCAGGAGAAGCAACCTAGAACTAAGGAGAAATTTCCTTATAGCTGGAACAATTAATCAGTGGAACGACTTGCCTCACGAAGTTGTAAATGCTCCAATACTGGAAGTTTTTAAGAAGAGATTGGACAAATATTTGTCTGAAATATATAGGATTTTCTGTCAGAGCAGGGGGCTGGATTAGAAGACCTCCAAGGTCCCTTCCAATTCTGTTATTCTGTGTTCTGTATTTATATGAGTAAGTAAATCTTATTCTAGCAAAACTAGGGCATCACCTATGAATCCTGAAACTGAGATTTTGGGAACTGTGCATCCAATTATACTATTTATAATTCATGATGGATTTGATTATAGACCATTTTTTGACCCAAAGGGGAAAAAAAGAAAGAATCATGCTACAGGAAGTGTTATGTTCCATGTCTACATGTTTGGAAAGATTGATACACTGAAGTGGAATAATTTCTTTAGACTCGGGGCAGCAGAAAAAAAATAAAGGTTCCTGAATGAATTAGTTAACGGAAGAATTAGGATATATTCCTGTTTTCCAATCCAAATGGAGCTCAAGGCAACTTAAAATAATGGAAATGAAATAAAGCAACGGTAATTGAATAAAAATGCAAATTAAATAAAAACACAATTTAAAATGTAATTAAAACACGATTAAAAACCATCAGTAAAAGTAAAAATTTAAATTAGCCACCAGCTAATTTAATTCTACCTCAGCATCAAATAGCTTGCATGCTAAACGTCAGCCCAAATAAAACAGCAGATGGATAGAAGGAGCCAGCTTGGCCTTAGTTGATCAAGAGTTGCAGAGGTCATGAGCAACCACTGGAAATAGTGTAGCGTGTGTTCCCACCACACCTACTTTCATCAGGGACAGGGATCAAGATGTCCTGAAGCTGTTAAAGCCCATTCTCATCAGGGAAATTATGCTATTTTAGGTAATCTGGTCCCAAGTTATGTAAGTTATCCCTTCACTTTGGCTCTGATTCAATTATATATTGTTTATTTCTTTGTTTATTATATAAAGTTGTATGCTACCCAATTCATATACATTTTTATCTATTTTAAGTGGTTTTCATTATCTACTGAAAATTTTTCATGGCTTGCTTGTTTATTTATTTATTTTAGAAATTTGTATTTTAAATGCAAAACTGTATTTTAGCTCCAGTGGCATTTATTGTGTTGCCCTTAGTTGAACCTTTTAGAGGCTTATACACTATGTATGCTTAACACAGAAAATACAAAGCAGGAGAGCAACTTTGCTTAAGGTTGTATATATGCATAGGCATATAATTTTCTGGAGTGCCAAGTCACAGATCAATCCTTCAGAATCAACAAGACTGCAACATTAATTAAGAGGATACACACATGTAAAAATTAATACAAATTAAAAGAAGAAAGAGGAAAAAAGAAGGTGCAGAAAAGAAAGAAAAAAGAGAAAAGAAATGAAAAATAAGTAAGAATATAGTAAAGAAAATAAATATATAAAGGAGTTCCCTCTTCATCACAAGCATACAATTTTTAGTACCTTTTTACCTTATTTTTAAGTACAGCAAGAAATCACCCCTTTGACAATCCCATCTCATATCTGTTAACAAATCCATAAAGCCTTGTCATTTCAGTCCTGATGTCAGTAAAAGTCCATTAAGGATTACTAGAGAGTTAATAACATATCTATTCTAATCTTGTTCATGTAAATCAACTTTATATTCCTTTGTTTACTTTACTCCATTCAAATAATGTCCCAGAATTTGATTTCTTTTTATTTATTTTTCTTCAAAACTGATATAGGAGGAGGAAAGACAGCACCTTAGGGTAGAGTCAGAAGAATAAGCCTAGTTTAATTGGAAGTTCATGTGTGGTCCCAATCTTTCATGCCCGATACATGTTTTGTAAATTCAGTAAAGGAAGCCTATCTAGTTTACTCTCTTAGTTTGTTATTTGTATATCCATTTTAACTATTAAGACATCAACCAGATGAAAATTTCTTATATCGGTAGAAATTGATAAAAAGAAAGAATAAAATTAGATAATGTTGGATGATATATCAAGAATCATTGCTCAACATTAACGTAGCCATAGTCAAATTGTTTAATAGCTTAAAAAATTGTCAATGAGGAACATTTATTGACGGAAGAAAACACATCTGTAGTCTTAAAAGCAGTACTAGCAATGTTATACATTTTTCTAAAAAAGGAAGTCAAAAATATAAATTGAAGTCCTTTAAGAAGTCAGTTTACATAATTGTAAATGTAATGATTAAAAAACTCTCCAAAATGTTCTGAATATTTTTTGTATTGTAATGTTTCAGAAAGAGCCATCAACCTACCAGAATTGTTTTATGACAATTACTACTAAAAGTTAGTTTTGTTTTCTGTCTTTCATTTATGGAAAACAAATGTACCAGTTTCTATTCTTTCTTCAGTACTATAGAACATTTCATAGAACAATTTCATAATATCAGAGACACAAACTCCCAAACTAGTACTTCATTATCAGAACTAAAAGAGCTTCACAATTGTGAGACCCTCCCCTCCCCTCCCCTCCAGAGGTGGGTTCTGACCAGTTCTGGAGAAATTTTGAGTAGTTCAGAGAACTGGTAGTAAAAATTCTGACTAGCCCCATCCCCATCTATTGCCTCCCAAGTCCCAGCTGATCGGGAGTAGTATTGACTACAGTAACCTTCCCCTGGAGTGGGGTGGGAATGGAGATTTTAAAGAAACCACTCCCTGGAGTGGGGTGGGAATGGAGATTTTACAGTATCCTTCCCCTGCCACGCCCACCAAGCCACGCCCACAGAACCGGTAGTAAAAAAATTTGAAACCCACAACTGCTCCCCTCTCTTCGTTCTCCTTCTCCTTCTCCTTCTCCTTCTCCTTCCCCTTTCCATTTTCCTCCTCTCCCCTCTTCCACTTTTATTTTACATTGAGCTGGGGATTCTAATAGATTTCTTCTACTTCAACCTTAGCTTAGTTATTTTGAGGCTGTCATTTTAATTGCATTCTTAATGCCATATGGTGTAGAGTCTTGAGACTGCAATGGGCATTTTGCCTGTATCTAACAAAACATACCTCACATTGTATTATGGCCAGCTATTATATACAGCGAGGGACTTCTATAAATACTATATAGAGTGTAATTAAATCTAAAGTTTGTCTATATTGACTTGCTAGAGAGAAAATTCAAAATAGCAAAACCCCAAGTTAGTTCTTTTGCCTAGACATAAATTGCTTCCTTGTGCCAAAATAAATTTGGGGCTGCTGTGTTGTCTTCAAAGCTATTGTTTCTATGTAAGCGGGATTTGCCAGCATTTCTACTCAAAAGATCACTGTTTGCAGAATGTAGTGTATGTATGTTTTTGAAGTTGATCCTTTTTGTTTATCTGTTTTGCGGGAAATTGATAGCCTTGGCAACCAGGATTGAGTTCAATTTCATATCTATAGTGGTTGCGGATTAGAAATTGATGCTAAAGCTAGCTGGGTTCAGACTGAAGAATAACAAGGATTCTGACAGATGACAAGTGTAATGTATCTTTAAGAGTTTTGGAGGGAAAACTGAGCAGGAAAAAGCACGTTGCTGATTGGATGAAGCCTCTGGCTAAACTGTATATAAAGAGAGGGTTTTCCCAGCCCGAGCCGCTGGGTTCACCATATAGTAAAGAGCTGTTGTCACTATCCTGGTCTCCTGCCTCGTTATTGCCCGAATTTAACACTGGCGACGAAGGTGGGATTTCGAGGCTAGGAGCGCCAGGAAAAAAGCTGAATTCACCAGGAAGACGCGAACCCAGCAAACAAGGGGCGGAAAGCAGCGATGTCCAGCTACACACCGCCAGCGCCATTCGACCCAGCTAAGGAAAAATGGGGGTCATACATGGCTCGTTTCGAGTGTTTCCTCGAGGCGAACGAACTCCAAGGAGTCTCAGACAACAGGAAGCGAGCATATTTCCTGAGCCACTGTGGTCCAGAGGTTTTCGACACCGCAGAATCATTGGCGGAGCCAACGCCGGTACAATCGGTGCCGTGGCAGACTCTACAGACCGTATTGAAAGCCCATTATGCACCAACGCCGTCCAAGTATGTGCAACGGTACGAATTCAGGGAGCGTAGGCAGCAGAGGCGAGTCCACCAGCGTATACATGGCAGCCCTGAGGAAAGCCACGAACCATTGCGAGTACCGAGACTTGGAAGAGGCATTGCTGGAGCAACTCATTCGTGGGGTCAGGGACATCCGTTTGCGACGGCGGCTGCTGTCCAAAAGCAACTTGACGCTGGCAAACGCCTTGGATGAAGCCAGGGCTCATGAGATGTCTACCCAAGCGGCGGAAACCCTACAAAAGCAGGTCGCACCAACGGCTGGTGCGAAATCAACCCCGGTCCACAATGAAGAGGTCCAGGCCGAGTCGGACGGTGAGGAGGAGGAAGGAGTCTTCCACACCGGGAGGCCGGAGAAAGAAGACCGGGGTGACTGCGTGAGTTGTGGAGGGCAACACCAACGACAACAATGCAAATTTAAGGATGCGACTTGTCGGCGGTGCGAAAGGAAGGGGCACATAGCACAGGCCTGTCGAGCACCCCAACCTTCCCGCCAAAAATTCAAACTGACCAACCAGAGCGCGGGAACGGCGAAGCGGCCCGTGATTGGTCAATTCAAAAAAGGCGCGAAGTTGAATCAGACTGCCGTGAGAGTGGGTCACGCAGCAACACGCCTAGAGAAAAAAATCTTTACGAAAACAAAGATTGAGGGGGTGCCGTGCCGATTGGAGGTGGACACCGGCTCAGCGATCACGATCATGTCCTGGGACACTCTCGTGAAAGCCTTACCCGCCATCGCAAAGCGCAAGCTGAAACCACAGAACTTAAAGGTACAAGACTACCAAGGGAATCGCATCCCTGTTCGAGGGGTAACGTCCGTCCACGTCGAGTATGGACAATACAAGAAAACTCTGCCCATCACCATAGTCGATGGGACCCTGCCAAGCTTGTTGGGACTGGACTGGTTCCGAGCATTGGGCATGGGAGTGACTGGAATCTTCAGAAACGAAGTCAACCTCAAAGACGCACTCATGAAGGAATTTGGGGATGTTTTCAGAGACTGCCTGGGCAAGTACACGGGGACCCCTATTTCTTTTAACTTAGACCCACAAGTTGCCCCTATTCGTTTAAAGGCTAGGAGGGTCCCGTTCACCCTAAAGCCCAGGATTGACCGGGAACTGGACAAGCTAGTAAACCAGGGAATTCTAGTGCCAGTTGACCATGCTAAGTGGGAGACCCCTATAGTCACCCCAGTCAAACCGGACGGGTCGGTCCGGATTTGCGCTGACTATAAGGCAACGCTTAACAAAGCGTTGCAAAAGAGTGCTTACCCCGTCCCGGTGGTACAGCACTTACTGCACTCAATGGGGCAAAGGCAGGTTTTTGCCAAGCTAGACTTGGCCCAAGCCTATCAACAGCTGCCTGTAGATAGCAGCACAGCTGAAGCGCAGACAATTGTGACTCACAGAGGGGCTTTTAAGTGTACCCGGTTACAGTTTGGGGTTAGTGTGGCTCCAGGGTTATTTCAGAACCTAATGGAGCGGCTATTGCAGGGACTACCAGGGGTGGTACCATACTTTGACGATGTACTGGTATCCGCTGAGAATATAGAGGAATTAGGGTAAGGCTGCGAAAAGTTTTGGGCATTTTCCGGTCTGCGGTCTCAAAGTTAAACTGAACAAATGCCAGATCGGGGTTGAATCTGTGGAATTCCTGGGCTACGGATAGACAGGAAGGATTCACCCACTGAAGCAAGGTACGGGCCATCAGGAAGGCCCCGGTTCCAAAGAACAAAACGGAGTTGCAGGCATTCTTAGGTCTGGTCAATTTCTACGCAGTATTTTTAAGAAATAAGGCGACAGTAGCCGAGCCGCTTCATAAATTACTAGCAAAGACGGCTGCATGGTCTTGGGGAAAGGCGGAAGCTAGGGCATTCGAAGGGGTAAAGAATCTCCTATCGAGTGATAGCCTCCTTATCCAATACAATGGCACGCTGCCATTAGTGTTAAGCTGCGATGCATCTCCCTATGGGGTGGGGGCTGTGCTCAGCCACAGGTTGCCAAATGGCACAGAAGCCCCTATTGCATATTACTCCCGAACAATGTCATCAGCTGAAAGGAATTATAGCCAGCTAGATAGGGAAGCCTTGGCTATAGTCTCCGGAGTAAAGAAATTCCATGAATATGTATTTGGTCGTGATTTCGAAATCATCACGGACCATAGACCTTTGCTAGGCCTGTTGGCAGGTGACCGCCCAACGCCCGTGGCACTTTCGCCCAGACTGACCAGATGGACTATCTTCCTAGCGGCGTATTCTTACAAACTACTACACCGGCCAGGGAAGGAATTAGGGCATGCGGACACCCTGAGCAGATGCCCGTTACCAGAGACTATCGAAGACCCCACTCCGGGGACACCAGTTCTGCTAATTGACTCTTTGGACTCTGGCCCAGTCACATCCAAAGAGGTGGCTCGGGCTTCGTACAAGGACATTACAATAAGGACTGTAATTGGTTGGGTACAAAGAGGTTGGCCCGCTGCGCCGGGCGAGCGTTTTAAAGAATTTGTGAAAAAATGTGGGGAACTCTCAGCTCAAGGGGGGTGCCTGCTATGGGGGGATCGAGTGGTGATCCCGGAGAAATTGAGGAAAAAGGTATTGGAGCTCCTTCACGAAGGCCACCCAGGGATCGTGAGAATGAAGGGTCTAGCGAGAAGCTATGTGTGGTGGCCCTTAATGGACATGGAAATTGCTGAAAGGGTAGGGAAATGCCGGGCCTGCCAGGAGTCCAGACCGCTACCCCCAACGGCCCCGATTCGGGAATGGGAGAGACCCCAGGGCCCTTGGTCTAGGATCCATATCGATTTTGCCGGCCCCTTCCACGGCCAAACCTTTCTGGTAGTAGTCGATGCCTACTCCAAATGGCTGGAAATCATTCTCATGAGATCCATGACAGCCGAGGCCGTGATTTCAGTCCTACGGCACCTATTTGTAACCCACGGGTTGCCCGACACTTTAGTCTCCGATAACGGCCCGCAATTCACGGCAACCCAGTTTGAGGGGTACTTGGCAGAGGAGGGCATCCGGCATGTCCTCTCGGCGCCTTTCCACCCTGCGACGAACGGCCTTGCAGAACGTTTCGTTCGGAGCGCAAAGGAAGCATTGTCCAGAATCAGGCCAGGCGATTGGCAAACAAAAATCGATACATTCCTAGCAGTCCAACACAGAACCCCCTGTGTAACAACTGGCCGCAGCCCGGCAGAGCTATTAATGGGTCGGAAGCTTAGGTGCCCACTAGACCGTTTAAACCCAAACTACACACCAGACGGTTACAAAGGGGCACACGGTAAAACAAGAGGGATGGCAGTAGGCGACCTAGTGTGGGCACACAACTACAGCGAGGGCCCGACCTGGTTAGCAGGAAAAATCCTAGAGATAACAGGACCAAAATCATATCTAGTAGAGATAGAGGATGGCCGGGTATGGAAGCGCCACATAGACCAAATAAGGAAACGCATAACCGGTAAATCAGAATCAGATGAAACAGGCCCTGACTATCCAATGTTTGAATCCACAGCTGACTCAAACCCGGGGCAAACGTGGGACTTATCTGAGTTCCAGGAGGTCCAGCGACGCCAACCGGTTCCTCCTGAAGACAGCAGGGACGACTCTGCAAATAATCCAGGGCCGGATGGCCTAGAGGAGGAGCTGAGAGGAACAAACAGTCCCTCCGGTCAGCTCGACTCACTCCCAGAAAATGAATTGCGCAGGTCCGAAAGAGTCAGGAGACGCCCAGTCTACTTGCGTGATTACGTAGAAAAATAAGATGTTAATTCTATGTAAATATTGGTAAAGTGTTCTCTGGGAGGGAAGGAGTGTAATGTATCTTTAAGAGTTTTGGAGGGAAAACTGAGCGGGAAAAAGCACGTTGCTGATTGGATGAAGCCTCTGGCTAAACTGTATATAAAGAGAGGGTTTTCCCAGCCCGAGCCGCTGGGTTCACCATATAGTAAAGAGCTGTTGTCACTATCCTGGTCTCCTGCCTCGTTATTGCCCGAATTTAACAACAAGGATTTCAGAAGAAACAAAAAGTAAAAGACATCTTTGGGTGTCTGAGTGAGGGTGTTGATTATTGCACTTTTATGATTAGAATAGAAAGAAAGGCATGAAGTCCGTGGTGGGGTGCTGGGGGTTCGCAGGGGTTGAGGAGAACCTCTAGTTATGATTCTGTGCAGTTCAGAGAACCCCACTTCTGGCTGGCTCTTCCCACCCCACCCCACCCCCAGGAGTCCCCACAGGACCCATTTTGGATGCAAGTAATTGCAGGGCATGCATGGAGGCTCGGGGAAGGTGAAAAATGAGCCTACCAGAAGTTCAGGAAGGCCAGAAACAGGCCTGTTTTCGGTCTCCAGAGAGCCTCTGGACCCTGTGGAGGCCATTTTCGCCCTCCTGGAGGCTCAAGGAAAGCCTCCGGAACCCAGGGAGGGCAATAATCCCCCCCACTGTGGTGCAGGAGGCTGACTAGGCCACACCCACCATGGCCATGCCCACCCAGCAACTGGGCACAGAACCCCTTGCTAAAATTTTTGAAGCCCACCCCTGCATGAAGCCTGTCTTTATATCAGACCAAAGAATGTAGCTAAAGTGGCAATCTATTCCCCATAGCCTGGGGAAGGTGGAAGTGATTGCCTTCCATTCTAATTTTAATCTTACGGTACTGAAAATGAGACCAGAAGTACAGAAAAAAAGAAGGAACAAAGCTTTGGCTGCTTCTAGGCCAGAAATAGATTTGTTTTACATGTACGCAATAACTGAAATATAGGTGGTCTACGATTCACAATGATTTGTTTAGCAACCATTCAAAGTTACAACGGCTCTGAAAAAAAGTGATTAATGAGTAATCCTGGCACTTACAATTCTTGCATCATCATCATGGTCATGTGATCAGTTGGCATGGCTACAAATGCATGCCATTTGCCATGGTTGTAGGATCCCTAAGGTCATGTGATCGCTATTTCTGATCTTCCCACTCAGCTTCCAAAAAATAAAATCAATGGAGGAATCCAGATCCACTTAATCACTGTTTAATTCACTTAACAATCATGGCATGAAGGTCAAAAAAATCAGGCAAACAATCCTCTTACGTAGCAAAGGAAATTTTTCTCCCAGTTGTGGTCATAAGTTGAGGACTGCCTGGAAGTATATTCAAAGATGGCATCTAGGAACAATTTCCTCTAAATGCATCATAAATGTTCCTGGTGCTGAAAGACAGTTGCTAGAAAGGAGTATAGTTCTGCTGGTCCTTTAAAATGTTATACAAGAAAGCAACCCACCCAACATTTTGAGTAGCTCTTGCCTCTTGGGTCCTTTCCTTGTGTATATAAAACTCCTTGTACAGTTCATTTCACCCACGATGTTTGTGTTGGAGTGTGGGGAAAAACCCAGATTCAGTTTCTAGTACTGCATTTGCACACGTGGTTGTTCTGGCTGGCTTTCATTGTGGATCAAAAGCTTTTAGCTTTTGCCATTGATCCCAGGTTCTACAGTCATTCAATAGCTGCACTGTTCAATAGCAAGTTTTGAAGGTTTTTTTTGTTTTAAATGTTATTTTATTGATTTTAAAATCATGACAGAGAATCAGGAAAAAAACCCCACAAAAATGCATGCATTGTCAAAGAAAAAAAAGCACATAAAGTGTTTTTAAATGAAAAAATACAGCAAAATAAAAAAGGCATAATGACTCATTTTAGCTGTAAATATTTATAATTTTGTATATAATTATCTAATACATTATTCAAATATATACATAACATTTATATAACTCGTTTTTTAATCTACTGAATTTTGTATACTTGAGCCCCATCTTTCATTATATCTGTCCTTATAAAGTCTATGTCTTTAGGCAATCTGCTATAGGTGGCAAGTGCAATCAGGTCTTCAATTCACTGAGTGAAAGAAGCAGCAATTTCCGAAGCTTTAAGAATAAACATTCCTCTTGATTTATCTTCCCAGCTCTCTGGTTTTTAAAGGGTGAGATATATTGTAGCTACCAACTACTTCATAATATATTGACAATCAAAAGTTCCCTGTCACATATACATTAAAAGAACTTATATTCTCAGAGAAGCCTTTAGATTCAGACCCAGGAATTCTTGCCTCTCTGATAACTTTGAAAGTAAAAAAATTAAAATAGTGTATTTTAGAAAGGTAAGAGGCTACTTGTAAAACATCTGAAGAATAGCAAGATAACACTGACATTTTTATGATTAAGGGAGGAATGGCTATGTTTTATTTTACCTCTTTCAGTACTCTACAATTTCACACACTTCATGAATGCAGGTATACTTACAACAAGGCACAAACATAAATTATGCAGGAATATCGGAACCATGACATTTGACAAATGTGATTGCCTCAATGACACAAATACGAAAACTGTAGTCTATGAGCTAAATGTGGTCTTCAGATCATACCTCAAATACTGCATCCAATTTTGGTCACTACATTACAAAAAAGATGTTGAAACTTTGGAAAAAGTGCAGAAAAAAACAACTAAGATGATTAAGGGCCTGGAGATTAAAACATAGGAAGAACAGTTGCAGGATTTGGGTATGGCTAGTCTAGAGAAAAGAAGGACTGCAGAGAGATGTTAGCAGTATTTTAGTATTTGCCACAAAGAGGAGGGGGTCAACTTATTTTCCAAAGCACCAGGGGGCAGGACAAGAAACAATGGATGGAAACCAATCAAGGAGAGAAGCAACCTGGAATTAAGGAGAAACTTCCTAACAGTGAGGACAATTAACCAGAGGAACAGGTTGCCTTCAGAAAGTTGTGGGTACTTCATTACTGGATGCTTTTTAAAAGAGACTGGACAGCCACTTGTCTGAAATGAAAAATGGTCTCCTGCTTGATCAGGGAGTTGAACTAAAAGACCTCCAAGGTCCCTCCCAACACTATTCTATTTTATTTTATTCTAATTTTAGTTCATCCTAACTGGTCCAAAAACTTTTTAAAAATCCTTTCATTCTTCTGAGACTTCCCAGACACCCCAACCTTTCTCATAAACCATAATCAACTCTCTCTGTTCTTTACTTCCAACCCAAGACCCCCAAGTCCTGAAGGTAACCAATAATGGAAGTCATGAAAACAGTTGCACACCAAAAGCTCTATATAGCATTTCTTTTCTAGTTTCAAATCCAGGTACATACTGGAAAGGGATGCATCATGTAGGATGGTAGATACAGCTAGGCTCCTCACCTATGTTCATTTGATAGGAAGTCAAGTTTCTGTCTGTTTATCCAAAGAAGTCAGATTTGTTCACAAATGCTAGTAAAGATTTTCTATGCTGTTGTCTTTCTTCGAAATTATTTTGCTAAAGAACTGTGATTTCAACATAAGTACCAGATTGTCCTAGGAGACAGCATATTTGAAATGTTCTAACACTGGTTGCTAAGAAATATTCTTTGCAAAGCAAATAACAGCTTTGGGTTGGAGGTGGTGAATGTCAGTGGGACCATGGAAAGGTTCCACTCCAGGCCAATTATAAACACTCTTCTTGAATTACTCTTGGAAATAATTCTGTTCCATCTTATCTTTAGTTATTCTACTTCAAGTGATCTACTTGAATCAACTATCCAATGCCAACACGGTGGTGGTGGGGAGGTCAGGACTAGTGTTGCTGGATCTTCTGTCTTTTCATTCATTCTTATGGCTATTTAAAATCACTTTTTGAAACCTAAAGTAGTTCATAGGTGGTCCAAGTCTAAGAGACCACCAATATATTAAATGAGCATTTTACCCCAAGAAAGAGCCATTTTTTTTAAAAAAAAATGGAAGTCTTATTAAACAAAGAGGAAAAAGGAACAAAATGAAAGTATTTTTTTTAAAAAAAAGAGGGTTAAAATAAATAATCAAATACTAGCATTGTTTAAATCCTTTGAAGGAAAATCTTTGAGATGCTTTTCTTTCAATCATTAAAGCAGCCACATCTTTTTTTCAGCTTGTGCAGCTGTTCAGGAGATGCACTTGGCTGTCTCTGAACCATTCTGCATGCATATCTTGGTTTAGCATTTTTCCAGAGAAGTAGGACACTAGCCAGGGAATTAGACTGTCTATGGAATAACAATGAAATTGCTAAATTAATAATTCACTTTTGTTTTTACTGCACAACATGTTTTTAGGAAGGGACTCAGTAAAATTGACCAATTAGAAAGACCGGAGAGGAAGTTTAAAAACAATATTAATAAACTGAAAGTGAATAAATAATAGGTCCAAATAATGTCTTTGAAGAATATTCAGAATTACAGCAGCTTGATTTAAAGTTTTCTAAATGTTCTGATACAGGTTGTTCACATCTGGAGCAACTTGTGCTCTGTTCTCTCTTTAACTAACGTGGAAAAACAACATTACAGAATAGATAGTGTTCAGGATTGAACCGTTGGGTTCTTGGTGTTCTCTGAGCTTGGTTGTTTTCCTAATGACCTTTCATTATCAGGTTAGGTCACATTAGTAGTGATGCTTTTCATGATGTGACCTAGCCTGGAAACAAAAGAAGTGCAGGAAAACAAGCTCAGAAAACACCAAGAGCCCAATGAGATGACATTTGCAGTCTAACCAGACATTTATGAGTGAAGGGTGCCAAATTCTATAGAAATCAGTGTAGGAGTTTTGAATTATGCTCCTTTCAAATTCTCTTCTAAAAAGAATCTTTAATTTTCTTGGTTTGGGGCATATTATGTTAAATTTCAGCAACAGAAACACCTGTGCCAAATTTTGACATCTATTTTTTTTCCAAAAATAAAGAAAGTTTTAAAGAATTGTTCTGCCATTCCCTGAAAGTAGTAGAGCTGATTATTGGAATTTTTTTCACTTGCCTTTCCCATAAAATAAATCACTTGTTAGACAATGACAGCTAATACAGATAGTCCTCAACTTACAATGGTTTGTTTAGTGACTTTCAGAGTTATGCTGACACTGAAAATTGACTTATGGCCGTTTTTCACACTTACAACCATTGAGGCTCCCCATGGTCATGTGATCAAAATTCAGATGCTTGGTAACTGACTCATATCTATGCCGATTGCAATGTCTTCGGGTCACATGATCATCTTTACCTTCTGAGAAGCAAAGTCAATGGGGAAGCCAGATGCACTTAAGAACCATGTTACTAACTTAACAACTGTAGTGATTCACTTAACACCTGTGGCAAGAAAAGTTGTAAAATGGGGCACAACTCATTTAACAAATGTCTTACTTAGCAACAGAAATTTTGGACTGAATTATGGTCAAAAGGCAAGGACTGTGTGCATTGCCCAAACAAGATGAAGTCCATTCCTATCTCTTTGTATATCTGTAGAAAGATAATGGTTGAATGGGACAATGTTGTAAAATCTCTGAAACTCAACTTTCAATATGCTCAAGATGGCGCTGCGGAGCTGAACACGGAGTGGCAGTTGGTGGCCTTCTCGGCTGGTCCGAGCCAGGGAATCGATTTTTAGATCCTTTCAATCCCTGGCCCGGCTAGTAGAACTCCCCCTCTGCCCGGGAAATGTGTTTTAGGACCGAAATGAGGCCGGGGGAGTGGTAAATCAGCGGCGAGCAGTGAGAGGCCTGGCCAGCCAGGCTGAAAATGGCGGTGGCGGCCGAGAAGCTGACGGGGCGGCACCTCCGAATGGCATTTTTCCTGCAGCCGTTCCTATTCTGCGGCCGTTTCTTTTTATCCACGGCCGTAGGGGAGGCAGAGATAACCAGTGGTAGGATGGCAGCGGTGAGGCGGGGAGTGGTAAATCAGTGGCGAGCAGTGAGAGGCCTGGCCAGCCAGGCTGAAAATGGCGGTGGTGGCCGAGAAGCTGACGGGGCGGCACCTCCGAATGGCATTTTTCCTGCAGCCATTCCTATTCTGCGGCCGTTTCTTTTTATCCACGGCCGTAGGGGAGGCAGAGATAACCAGCGGTAGGATGGCAGCGGTGAGGAAGCGGGGAGGTTTCCTCGCGGAGCCCTATGAGTCCATCATGCCCCCCCCACATGAAGCTGACTGGCGTTTTTTTCTGTGGTGAGGTGGCAGTGGGTGAGGAAGCAGGGAGGTTTCCCTGCGGAGCCCTATGAGTCCATCATGGGCCCCCTCACGAAGCCTCCACAAAGCAGACTGGCGTTTTTTCCTTCAGCCGTTTCTGTCTTCGGCCGTTTCTATTCATCTACGGCCGTGGTGGAGGCAGAGGTGACTAGTGGTGGGGGTGACAGCGGTGAGGAAGTGGTGAGGTTTCCCCGCGGAGCCCTACGGATCCATCATGCCCCCCCCACAAAGCCCCCATGAAGCCCCCACGAATCACCAAGTCCTCCCACGAATCACCAAGTCCTCCCACGAAGCTCCACGGAACCACCATGGAGCCCTACAAACATCAGGGCCCCCCAGAGACATCATGTTCCTCCCCCAAAGTCATCGCGGACCCCCCACGGAGCCCTACAAAGCCCCACAGAGCCCTATGAAGCTCCACAGAGATCTTTGGGGGCTATTACATCTGGGCGGTGCTGATGACTGGTGATATTTCTCTGGAATGAAGGCCTCGCCCCCACCTCCCTGGGGCCTGTGGGGGCTTCTTCTTTTTTGGAGCCCCTTGGAGCCTTTTGGAGGCTTGGAGACCCTGAAGCCCTTTGGAGACCACATCATTTTCCATCATGGACTGACTTCTTCCATCTGTTCCTAGTCGGAAACTTGTCTATATAACATCTGGACTGGCCGGGAGGAGACCACCTTCCATACTCTGCAATATACATGTATTCGCTAGCGACTCTTCTTGTTCTGCGAGATTCCCCCCTCTCGCAGAAGTGGCCCCCCACTCTATCGAGGACCTACCTCGATGATGGATTTTGGAATCCTGAGAGGTGGCATGCAGCTAAGAAAGATCTTAGGGTTTTTTTTAAAAGAGCGTTTTAATCGGTTTTTTAAGGGGAGGGAGGGTTAGGGTGGGTTTGGGGGAAAACCCACCAGGGGGAGGGATGGGGATACGGCCAGATCCTGCAAAGGCTTGCATCATTACTAGCTTGGGTTCGGGGATGGGGGCGGAAGCGGATGCTTGGTTCCATGAGGGTCATTTCATTAGCATGGTAACTGGGAGGGGCAGATATGGTGGAAGCGGGGGACCATATCATGTTAGGGGAGTGCGTGAACGTTATCTGCGAACGATCCCGCGCTCCGGTCCCTCTGTCTTTTCTCGTTCCCCGAGTGGTCAGGATCCTCAGAGTCTGGACCTTCGGCTGATGTTGTGCAATGCCAGGTCCGTTGCGAATAAAGCCCCCCTTATTCACGATCTTATACGGGAGGAGGGTGCGGACCTGTTAGGCATTTCCGAGACCTGGTTGGGCACGGAAGGGGGGGTGCCCCTGGTTGAAATGTGCCCACCAGGTTTCTGTGCATTTCATCAGCCGAGGGCCCAGGGTAGGGGTGGCGGGGTGGCGGTTATTATTAATGAAGGTCTTCGACCGAGGGAGGTCACTGTTCCACAGAGAACAGGATGTGAGTCCCTCTTTGTGAGATGGGGTCAGGGGATACAGGTGGGTTTGCTGATTACGTACCTGGCTCCCTGCAGTGTGACAGCAATCCTGCCCGAGCTGCTGGAGATGATAGCTGAGTTGGCAGTTGATACCCCCAGACTTATGGTTATGGGGGACTTCAACCTGCCATCGCTTGGTGAGTCATCTCCTGTAGCTCGGGAGTTCATGGCTTCCATGATGGCCTTGGACCTGACCCAGTTAGTTGATGGTCCCACTCACATTGGGGGAAACACCCTGGACATAATTTTTATCTCTGGACAGTGGCTGAATGATCTAGAATCAAGGGATTTAGTCACTCTACCCTTGTCATGGTCGGATCATTCTCTCCTTCGGTTGGACGTTTGAACCGCTAACCCGCACTGCAGGGAGACGGAACTGACATGTTGGTTCTGTCCCAGGCACCTGATGGACCCGGAGAGGTTTCTGACAGAACTTGGGCCACTTCCTGAGGACCTAACCCACGACTCGGCTGAAGAACTCGTCGCCGCCTGGGAAAGGGCGGCGGTGGGAGCCTTGGACCGCGTCGTGCCTTTGAGGCCTCTGACCCGGCACCGGTCTCAACCGGCTCCTTGGTATTCCGAGGAGTTGAGAGAGATGAAGTGCTGGAAAAGACGCCTAGAGAGTAATTGGTGGGCCAGCCGTTCTGAATCTGAGCAAACACTAGTAAGGTCACATATTCAGACCTATCTAGTGGCGATAGGAGCAGCGAAACGTGAGTATTTCTCCGCTCTTATTGTGTTGGCAAATAACCACCCAGCAGCCTTGTTTAGGGTGACCCGCTCCCTTCTTACTCAGGGAGTTAGGGAAGACCCCTTGCAAGGCCGTGCTGAGGACTTTGGACAATATCTGCACGATAAAATCGCTCAGATTTGGGATGGGCTGGACACAGATTGGGTAGTCTCAGATGGGATGATGGAGGCGGATCTTGAGGCTGTCATCTGGGAGGAGTTTGACACTGTGGCTCCCGATGACATGGACAGGATACTGAGGAGGCTGAATGCAACCACATGTTTATTGGATCCGTGTCCCTCCTGGCTGGTACTGGCCACACAGGAGGTTACACGAGGCTGTCTTCAGGGAATTGTTAATGCTTCTCTGAGAGAGGGTGTCTTCCCTACGGCCTTGAAAGAGGCTGTAGTGAGACCCCTCCTCAAGAAGCCCTCCCTGGATCCAGCTGTTTTATTGTTGAGAGTGTGGTAGCACATCAGCTTCCTGAGTACCTGGATGAAACTGTCTATCTGGACCCGTTCTAGTCCGGCTTCCGGACTAGGTACAGCACTGAAACGGCTTTGGTCGCATTGGTGGATGATCTCTGGAGGGCCCAGGACAGTGGCTGTTCTTCTGTCCTGGTCCTATTAGATCTTTCAGCGGCTTTTGATACCATCGACCTTGGTATCTTGCTGCGGCGGCTGGAGGGGCTGGGAGTGGGAGGCACCGTTTTTCGGTGATTCTCCTCCTTCCTCTCTGACTGGTCGCAGACGGTGTTGGCAGGGGGGCAGAGATCGACCGCGAGGCGCCTCTTATGTGGGGTGCCCCAGGGGTCGGTTCTCTCACCTCTCCTGTTCAATATCTATATGAAGCCGCTGGGCGAAATCATCCGTGATTTTGGGGTGTGATGTCATCTGTACGCTGATGATACGCAGTTGTACATTTCCACCCCTAACCATCCCAGCGAAGCCGTTGAGGTGATGTCCCATTGTCTGGAGGGGGTGCGGGTCTGGATGGGGAAAAACAGGCTCTGACTCAACCCTACCAAGACTGAGTGGCTGTGGATGCCAGCATCCCGGTATAATCAGCTGAGGCCATCGCTGTCTGTGGGGGATGAGTCATTGGCCCCCACAGAGAAGGTCCGCAATCTGGGCGTCCTTCTGGATGCACGACTGTCGTTAGAAGAGCATTTGACGGCCGTCGCCAGGGGAGCTTTTTATCAGCTTTATACCGACTAATACGCCAGTTGCGTCCCTTCTTACACCGGGATTCCTTGTGCACAGTCACTCACGCCCTCGTCACTTCCCGTCTGGACTACTGCAATGTTCTCTACATGGGACTTCCCTTGAAGAGCAGCCGAAGACTTCAATTAGTTCAGAATGCGGCCGCGCAGGTGATAGAGGGAGCGACTCGTTGCTCCCATATAACACCTCTCCTGCGCAGGCTGCACTGGCTTCCAGTGGTCTTTTGGGTGCAATTCAAGGTGTTAGTTACCACCTTTAAAGCGCTCCATGGCATAGGACCAGGTTACTTACGGGACCGCCTGCTGCTACCGGCAATCTCCCATCGACCAGTGCGCTCCCATAGGGAGGTTCTCCTTGGGGTGCCGTCAGCCAGTCAATGTCGGCTGGCGACACCCAGGGGGAGGGCCTTCTCTGTGGGGGCACCAACCCTCTGGAACACGCTACCACCAGGTATCCGTCAACTCCCTAATCTTCGGACCTTTCGACGCGAGCCAAAAACATTTCTGTTTCACCGAGCAGGACTGGCCTAGTGGGGTTTTAATAAGGGGTTTTATTGGTTTTAAGTTCTTCAACCAACTCTAAATTTTGTATTAATTGATTTTACTTTGACTGTAAACCACCCTGAGTCCTTTGGGAGAAGGGCGGTATAGAAATCGAAACAACAACAACAACAACAACAACAACAACAACAACAACAACAACAACAACAACAATAATAATAATAATAATAATAATAATAATAATAATAATAATAATAATAATAATATAACTTGGCATCTACCTTCAGTAAAGGTAAATAAGTCTTCCCTTCCTACTTCTTCCCTGCTTGGCTATTTTTTTAGCAAGATCTGAAGTTTTACAGGTACTTAAAAGGCCCAACAGTGAGATCCAGGGATTTGGCCAACTCCAATATTTTTCCCACAAGAACATTTCTTTCCAGAATTTCATATGTCAGACATATCACATAGGCAATCCAGAAAATTATCTCAACAATTGCTTGGTCTAATATTACTTCAGGATAAATTGGTACATAATCATATCAAGTATAAAATTATTAGCCTTGTGTGAATCAGCTGTGATTTGATTCAAATGGGACAGTCAAGACTGGAAGGTGACATGCTTCAATCTGAATATAAGTACAATTTGCTTTTCGAAAAATCCCTTATCGTTTATAGTGAGAAAGCATTAAAATCACAGTGAAGACAGAATGATGCTCATTTTATCCATTTTATCCATTCTGACCAAAGTGAAGCAGCCACAAGCATCCAGAGCAAAGGGAAATGATGTCATGTTGCAGGCTATGCCCTTTTGTATTTGCATTGTGATGTTGTACACAAGGAGTTGATTTTGTGCTGTGCCTATGCCTGCAGATATTTTAGTTTTGGGAAGAAGGGGCTGAAATGAACAGGAATGATGTACCCTTTCAAGGATGTTAACCTTGCCGTCTTTCCACTGAGTTCTTCCCAGGGAATTTCTACAATACATTTTTGAAATGTCAACCTTATTCTACTTTTTAGCACAAAGACAGGGGAGAGAAAAGTACAAGGCAATAGCTTTCACTATTCTAGCAAACCACCTATAGAATAGTGGGCTGAATCCAGAGATCCTACTTTATGCATAATTCTATGATGCACAAAGTTCAAAAACAAAACTTTTCAAAACTCCCTTTTTTCCTAAAAGAAAAAAAAATCCCACAACTTCATCTTCCAAAATGTTTTTTTCTGGAGTGTTAGGTTTGACATAACCGTATTTTTCCAAAAATAAGACCCTGTCTTATATTTTTTCTGAACCCTGAATAAGGGCTTGGCCTTATTGCCATGTGCTCAAAAGCCTGATTGGGCTTATTATCAGGGGATGTCTTATTTTGGGGGAAGCAGGGTATCACTGAAGATTGGGCACCATTATAGGTAATACATTCTGCTGATGATGATCAGTGGATTTTCTGGCATGTCAGGAGATTTAGCATGTTAGGTTGGAAATTTGGCCTGTTTTGGATAGGGTTCCCCATCACTGACATGGACAGAATATTTTAGCAAAGTATTCTGGGCAGACTTAGAAAAAATGATTACTGATTTGCCTAATGAATGGAGAGGTTTCGCTGCTTCTGATCACTAGGATTTCTGAGATGCCAGGAATTTGACTCAGCTGATTGACAAATATGGCTCCTCCATTTAATGACCTTATGGCAGATTGGAGTAGGTAAACACCATTTGCTATCCTGTCACATGATGGTTCTGGCATGCAAACTGTACTTGTGGCTGATAACTTGAGTCTTGAGAAAGAGGAAGAGAGAAGGGGGTGCTTACAGAGAGAATCTCTCAAAGGAGGGAAGAAGACAGAAATGGGCCAAGAAGCTGGCAAGGAAGAGTTGAGTTGAAGTTGAAGGGAAAAAATGAAGGGGAAAAAATTGAGTGATGGTTCCAAGATGGAATAAGCAACTTAAGCTGCCGAAGAGCAATTTAGGTTGCAAGTTCATTATGGAAGGAAGATGGTGCAGAAGATTTCTCTTTCCTGTGCAGATATCCAGAGAGATAAGAGGAACCAAAGCAACAAGAAGATGATCCAGGTGTTGCTAGCCATGAGAGCGTGTCAGCTTAGTTTAAGAGAAGCCCTTTGTAGTAGCTCTTTGGGGAATTTAGTAACAACACATTTTAGGGCAGAGGCATCTCAGAAGAAACAACTGTTTTGAACAGAGAGATGTTATTCCTAGTCAAACCATGAAATAATTTGCTGTATTCCAGCCTTGTTTGAACGTAGATAGAGGAAGGAAGGCTATTTGGATGCATTTACTGAATTTTGCTTGCTTATTATTTGATTGGAAAAAGTAGTCTTTCAAAGAAATGAATGTTTATGCTTGCTGTTCTAAAAACGAAAGAAAAATCATGATGGTTCACAAGAAACATTTAGCATGCTATACTTCAGCATACATCAGAATTTACAATTCCAAAATTATAAGCTATAATATCATGATGATATCTTGCTAGCAATTCTCTACTTCAGTTAGTTAGAAACAATAGTGAAAATAGCACATTAGATACAGTGGCACAGAAACAGGAAAACTCAGGACAGAAATCCAAAGGATCATCTTCCTATGATTGGCAGAGAATTTAATAAAATATTATATTCATTAGCTGGCTATTCGTGTCTGTAACAGAGAGCCTATTATGCCACTCATTCCCCACCCCCAGCATTCTCCTTATAGGGAACTGAAGTTTCAACATTGTCTGCAACAATCCCAAAACAGTAGAAAAAGCATTAAATCTGTCACTTGATTTGAGAGTCTATGAAGTGCTTCAGAGCTGCCTGATTCAATGCAATCAAGAGCCTCCATTTTGATGATTCTCTCTGCATAGTTAAATCCCTCTCTAATGTTTTCCAGCAGGGATAGGCTACCTACTTCCCAAAGACTGGGAGTAACTCCAAGCTGATTTTGGGGTTTTTTTTTGGGGTCACTAACTGCTGAAAAATGAACAGCCTAAATAGCTGTTACTTTGATAAGAAGGAATTCAAAAAATGTATTGTGTAAACTTTTCCCTTCCTAATAACATACAACCAGTGGGTGGTATTCTACTGGTTCGGAGTGGTTCGAGAGAAGGTAATTCCCATTTCCTGCCAAAAGCGAACCAGTTCTCTGTTGCTCTGAAAGTTGCCCCTGGGATATATTGCCCTTTATTTCTGCTTCTGAAGCCCAACTGATCAGGTGCCGCAGATTGAATTGGCCCTCCTCAACTGTTTTCCTTGCTCCTTTCCTTGTTTACAGTGCGGAAGTTCAATACTATCTAATTTCCTAGGTAAGACTGGCCAGATACTGCATCCTAACAAACTTTAACAAATAATGTTTAAACTAATGTTGGACGCTGAACCACAAACTGTTCCACTGATTTTCAGTACCCCAAATAACATAAAGTAGTGCATCCTTGTTTGGGGGAAGAAACTTATGATAAAATACATTATAGCATTGTCCCATTTTATTTTAGTATTATTTCTAGTAATTTTCCTGTTAGCTGATTCGAGAGACACTTAAATACATTGAATGGAGTTACTACAGCTGGGGGAGTAAAGGCCAAGTTGTAGAGAATAAAGGATGCGGAAAATAGAGAAGACTAAGTAATGTGGAGGTAACTACAGAAAACATTAAGTGGCTATTATACTCATAGCTTCATTTTTATCTAAACAAAGTTACTGTTTCAAGTATATATTCCTCTTTTACCTCCTTAGGATATAAATAAGATATACTGATTGATCTGATAACCATAAGCAATTTCCTTGACTTTCCTTTATCGTTCTAATTTTTATTCTACATCCAGAAAGACATTTCAATATTGAATAAATTTGGACTACAATTTTAGTGCTTTTACAAAAGTGCCTCCTAATGAAGGTGACCTAAAAACAAAACAAAATAATCTCCAAAGCTCAGTAGACTTTATATGTTGAGATCACACAATGAACTTCTCCATACAGTTTTGCATGAGATAGTTGTTTTAGATGCTCTGCCAGTACAGGATGGAGTCCAATAGCCTGCTAAACTATAACTACTGACTACTGGTGAACCGGAGACATTGAGTCACTGATAGACATCATGCAATCATTGCCAGAATGTTACCTCTGGTTATCCTAAATGTGCTTTATCAAAAGGCAACTGGGCTTATTTTGTTTTCTTTTCTTGAAGACATTTACATTCAAGAAGCTTCTTCAGTTCTGTTTTCTTCAGTTCTGTATAACTTCAGTTATATCCATCTATAAATCTTTCCATTCTCCACCATTCAGTCAGAACTGAAGGAGCTTCTTGGATGACAAGCAAAACATCTTCAAGAAAAAAAAAGTCCAGTTGTTTTTTGAAAGAGCACATTCTGGATGACTGAAAATTCATAGACAGTTACCTCTGGTTGTTCTTTCATTAATCCAATGTTTTCATAACATTCTGTTATCCTTCTCATAAATAGTCAATCCACAAGCCATGCTTGCAAGTATTTTCTTAACTTTGAAAACCAACAATCACAAACCCTTCATTATGTTATGGTGAATGCAGAGGAACAATTCAAACTCTGGTACAGGTATAAGCAAACATCTTTTTTTTTCTTTTGTATTTATGAAATGTTGGGAGGTTTGGCCCATTGTAGACATTACATTTTCAACTTAATTCTAGTGACTCTATAATGAATTAGTTATTTGCATCCTGTATTCCTTTATATTTTGTTCCCGAATACAAGGATATTTCAGTTCTATTTTGTTGATTGCTAGATTATATTTTTCCTGCATATATGTACAGAGATCAGTTATTTTTGGTTTTAAAATTATAAACAACATACACAAATATTTTAGGAAAAATAACATAGCCATGAATTGAGAGAACTTGTTAATATTCCTTTCTTTTAGCAAAGACTATACCTGTCCCTCGCCCCTTGATGGTAATGAGATTAAAACTAAGTTTATGGATTTTGGACAAACAAAACTTCTGTCTAGATTAAGGAGGATGGTATAGGTCAAATGCATTCTAATCAGCTTGCTAGTTGGCCAAAGATATTTTCATGTTGGCCTTTTAAATTCCTTTCCCCTTGGCATTTTCATTGCAGATTCTCCATTCTTACTAGATTGGCAAGTCACATTAGAAAGAAGTCCACCTTAAGGGAAAATAGAAAGACTATTAAATATGACTGGCAGGAGATTCAGGAAATGCTGTAACTGGAGAAATTGTCCAAGGCATTTATATACATTTGTTTCTTAGAGAATTGCATGGCATGAGAAGCACAGATATTGGATGGTAATTGAGTTTTCATTATAGCTTTACATAAAAGTGCATGAGCTTGTTTTAAATAGACAGCCTCATGATCTATGGCTCTGTGCAATTATCATTGCAATGGGCAAAGTTAGACACATGAAACCTCAGGAGACTAGTTGTGGCAGTGATTGAAACCCTCACTATTTGAATATGAATGTGATGTTGACACAAGTATCTAAGGGGCAGAACTTCAATCATGTATTGTGACTCTGAACTTGCTTATTTTGACATTCCCTCCATGGACACTGCTGACATGAAAACCAATGCTGTAGAGACACTGATTGTGGTGGCAATAACTAGAATTGCTTTTTTTTCATACAACCAGAAATAAAACAAAGGGGAAAAAAACTTGAAAAATAAAGAGACATACTAACTATATGACATGCAACAATAATTAAATAGGTTTGAAAAATAATACAGTTCAGCTTTTAAACAACAAATTCAGACTTTCATTCTAGGAATCGTATCATTTACTCTTTCAATTGTGTTTATCAAGAGCCAGTTCAAAAGCCGATTTCATCAAACTAGGCTGTGGTATCTGGTATGTACATATTTTTCCAGGAATATGCAGCAATAGTTTATAACAATTTGGGTATGACAGATCTGAAGCTCTTCATAAGTAGATAAACTCCAAATTTAAGGGATCCAATTTATCAGCATTTAATATTTTCAAATCTATTCTCTTATTAAAATGTAATTGACCATATCCAACCAATATGGAGCAACCAACACATATAACCAAATAATGGGGGTTAATGTTTCCAACACTTCCCATAGCTATATATTTTAATTATTCAATAATGAGTCCAGTGGTTCCCTAAAATAATGCTGATTGATTAATCTCATCAGTTCACACTAAATATATTTAACATTTAAAAAAAAAGACTGAGACCATTAAATTGATAGAATTAAATTATGATCACAGTACGATCCGAATTATATCAGAATAATGAAAAATTCTGCATGAGGTAATTGTGTTATGGTTATCTAAGAGTGACCACTGAATGTTCAACATTCATAATCTGACTTGTGATGCAAAATTAGCATTTAAAATCTCTCATTGCCTGTAAAAGAATCTGCTATTTTTTCCCATCTCCTTCTTAAGATGGTTTTGAATTTCTTCTGCAGCTTGTAGTCTCCAGAGATCTTATCTCAATTCCCACAACTGTTTCCCTCTCTTCCTTGTTTGCAATGTAAGTGATATATACACACACACACCTTCTTTTTTTTAAAAAAATCAGTCTACTGCCACTATTTTCTTGCTTGTCTCATCTGAAACCGTAGAAGATCACTCCAGTAGCAGTGTCAAACTGACGGCATTATGGCAGTGTCATGTGATGTATTGGGACTTTTTCCCCCTTTGTTAAACCGGGCGTGGGCATGGCCAGTGTGTGACACATCCAGCCTGCAGGCTGGGAATTTGACAGCCCTGCACTACAGTATTTATTTCTTTCCCACTACCATACTTCACTATAAGAGGACTGACATCTCAGACTCAAACCTATGACAACTCAAGAGCAGGTCAGGGATGCTTTGTGAGCTGACACAGTTATCTAAAACAATATTACTGTAAATTTCCCATTATTTTTACTTGCTAAAGTTGCCTTCCTTTAATTTCACTGACATTTTTTTTGGCCTCCTAAATAGATTCTGAGATGTTATTTATGCATTGAATTAAAAAAAAAGGAAGCACAGGTCGTTGTAGATATAATCCCAAAAGCAGAGGGGGAAATTCTTTCTTGTATTTGTTATTTTATCTGGCTGATAATGTTCTTTGAAATAAATTAAGCTTGGAGAGGAGGCAGGATTTTCCACCTGCAGGTTATGTTTCAATGCTCATTCAATTTACTGGCCTGGCTGATTTAGCTGCCTAGAGGCAGCATATTACAAAAAGGTCCAGAGAGACTCATCAGAAAGAGCTAGATAGCACCTTTTTTTGACTAAGAAATTTTATTAAAAAACATAAGCCTTTGCAGCTCACTTCATCAGGTGCAATTTTCTTACTCAACAAAAAATGCCACCAATTTTCCATCATGGCTTTTCTGCTACAAGGACAATCATATAACCTAAGCCTGTTTAGCAAAAATAACAGTCTTGTGTTCTCTTAAAAACCAACAGCTTAGTTAGGGAAAAAGCTTTTGTGGATAATTGCACCTTTTGAGATGCATGAACTATTATTCTGATCTATAGCATCTTCCTTAGCCGAGATGAGACATAGTAAATGTGCACAAGCAGTGTCCATCATTATAATAATAGTATTTATAACACAGGTATGACAATAGTGAGTTTGCATCAGTCAGATGATTAATATGAATACTTGGTCTCTTGTTAATGGAGAAAGCATATTGTCCTCTGTGTTGGGGGAAAATGTGATTTGGCTAGCAAAGCAAAATATAATATGTTCCTCTTTGGAACACGAGCAGGTGAAGATTATCAGACCTGGTCATAGGATTGTCAAAATAGATTGGGGATGGAATTAATATCTGGATCTTTGGCTGTGCTTAGTTCCTGTGTCTCTCTATCATTGTGACATAGTCTCTCTCTCTTTTTTTCACTTGCCACCATTTAAATAATACCAAAGCAAGTAAGACAGGTTAGCCTCAAGATTAGGATCCTGGTTTACTCTTATTATCAGAAGACTCTGTTCCCTTCAAAAGAGAACCTTATGTCCTAATTTTCAACCTAATAAAGTCACTTTAGAAATACTGATGCTTTCCAGGAAATATAGAGGTACTGTGCAGTGGTGGGATTCAAGTAATTTAACAACCGGTTCTCTGCCCTAATGATTTCTTCCAACAACCAGTTTGCCAATCTGTTCAGAAAGTTAACAACCGGTTCTCCCGAAGTGGTGCGAACTGGTTGAATCCCACCACTGGGATTCTTATGTTAGTCTTATGAAGTAGACAAGACAAGAAACACAACCAGAAGAGTTGATTCTACTTTATTGCAAAGCTTCATTAATGATATCTTGCAAATCTGAAAGTACCTTTTTTCTTGGCCCATCCACTTTACAGTCCAGAACAGGGGTCTCCAACCTTAGCAACTTTAAGACTTGTGGATTTCAACTTCAACTTTGGGAATTGAAGACCACATGTCTTAAAGTTTCCTGGTCCAGGAAACTAGGGAGGGTCTCTTCTGAGGGTCTCTTGCCCTGTCCACATTCTTGCTGTGGGCTCTGCTGCCTTTTATTTGACAGTTCCCTTGGCTCATTTCTTTGCCCTGGCTCCCAAGCTCTTTCCCACACTACCATGACACCTTCTGAGGTTTAAGAGGCACAAATCTTTGTTGTTTTCATCTCTCGCTTTTTCAAATAAACAGAAGCTTGAGGCAGAATGTCAGTGGTGCAGGTGGGGAATATTCCTAACACTAAGGTTTATTTATGAAGTTTTAAGAATAACAAGAGAAGAATAGTAGTGCAAAATTTAAAAGGAGTCCAGGAAAATCAGTGTGGGGGTGTCTTTCGAAAAGGAGAGAATATGTTGGGTAGCTTGATGAGTTTCATTTCTATATCTTGAATTGTTTCTGTACAATTAGTTTTAGGTCCATTCTAATATTCTTTTCATTGTTGGATTATTTATTATTAAGTGGGGAAAAAGCCTCCTGCTTTCTAGGATGATTTAGCTGTAGCTGAATATCTCTTTGCTCCAGAAAATTATTCCTTAAGCAAAACCAAGGTAGAAATTTGCAAACTGACTAAGGTCCTTACCAAGCAGATACTATATTATGTGATTTCACATGCCAAGGTTACTCACTCTTATAGTAGCATTTCCCAATTTGAAGTCCATTGTCTGGAGTTCATGTAGAGCTAGGGTGATGTGGTTAACATAGATAAACTAAGCTAAGATAACCTTTATTATAAGATAACCTATATATATTAGCCACTGTCCATTTTGAATACATAGCGTAGTGGTAGTCAACCTGGTCCGTACCGCCCACTAGTGGGCGTTCCAACTTTCATGGTGGGCAGTAGGGGTTTTGTCCAATACTGAAGCATTTTCCTTTTTTTTAATTTAATTGACTTTTTAAAAAATTTTCATAGCATTATTTAAAAACATCTTCATTAGGTTTTCATAAAATTCCCCATGACAATTTAAATTTCTGAAAATATACTATTTGTATCGCCCGTGCATAAGTTTAGTTCACGTTATGCAAGTGAAACTAAATGGCGCTATAGTGTGACCGCAAACAAAAGAGCCGCGTCCCAGAATACCTCGCATATCTTCCCCCACACCACCCAGCTGTAACAGACAAGCAGAGCTGGTAGCCAGTGCCCCTCACCAAACCCAATCTACGATGCGCAAGAGGCATGCACAGACGACGATACACGGCACATTACTGTGGAACCGGTGGGCGGTTAGAAAATTTTACTACTAACAGAGACACAAAAGTGGGCGGTAGGTATAAAAAGGTTGACTACCCCTGACATAGTGGAACGAAGAAACGTGAGAGTTCACAAAGTTGCTACTATATGGAACAAAGCTGTGACTGAATCCAGATATTTTGCTTCGGATACCACAAAGTCTCCTCCTAGAAAGTAACAAGGAAAACTGGTCATGGAGAGGACATGGAGCATCCCAGATGGTACTGCAGAAACAGTGCTCAAACAGTATTTTTATGCTTATATGTAGGACTATGTAGGACTAGCACTGGAGACATGCAAGCTCAAGAGCTCCCTTAGCACTTGAGATCCATTAGGTAGCTTTGGGCATCTTATCTTTATCCTAATTTATATTATGAACTTTCTGTGATTTTCAAGCCTGGTCTACCTAGTGGGGTTGAACCTATTAAAAGTATGAATATTTCCTTTCCTTTAGAAAGAAGTACAGGTGTTCATTGTCTTATGATCATAATTGGGATTGAGACTTTTGTTGTTAAGCAAGACAGTTGTCAGAGAGTTGTGCTCCAGTTTATTACCTTTTTTGCTATGGTCATCAAGTGAATCACTATGATGGTTAAGCAGATTGCAGTCATTAAGCAAACCCAGCTTCTCTCATTGACTTTGGGGGTCAGAAGCCAGCCTGAAAGTTGTAAATGGCAATCATATGACCCTGGGAAGCCATAATCATTGTAAACACATGTTGATTGCCAAGTGCCCAAATTTTTATCATGTGACCATGAGGATACTGTGTCAGTCGTAAGTGTGAGGCAGTGGTAAGTTTTATTGTTCTAACTTTAAAATTCACTAAAGCAGGGGTCTCCAACCTTGGCAACTTTAAGCCTGGTGGACTTCAACTCCAAGAATTCCCCAGCCAGCGAAGCGAATTCTGGGAGTTGAAGTCCGCCAGGCTTAAAGTTGCCAAGGTTGGAGACCCCTGCACTAAACTGAGTTGTAAGTGAAGGACTACAGCTTAGAGACAGTGATCCAAACTCAAAAATAAAATTCAATATCCCTGAAACTGACTAATTGTGAAAAAAGGTTTTGTTAGAAGTTGGATTGAAAGAAAAATGAGAAGAGTTTTGATCTGCAAATCCATAGCTCTTCTAGCTCCTTCCTTGTTTAAGATCTAGGGTATATCCCTGAATGAAATTGTTGTCATCTGGGTATCCCATCATATTTTCTTCCTTCCTTCTTCTAAAGTCCAAGGTAATATGCATCAATAAGAGAAAGAGAGAGAGAGAGAGAGAGAGAGGGAAGTCTGGCCAATGGGTTTAAAATCTAACAAAGCATATAAAAGAATAAATTGCAAGAAATTTAGAAGACGGAAATCATTTATTTTATTTATTTATTTATTTATTTTGTCACGACATCATACAAAAAGATTATATAGTATATACACATATAAACATATATAGGAAGAAGAAAAGAAAAACAATAGGACAGGAACGGTAGGCACGTTTGTGCGCTTATGCACGCCCCTTATGGTCCTCTTAGGAATGGGGTGAGGTCAATAGTAGAAAGTTTTTGGTTAAAGCTATTAGGATTATGGGAAGAGACCACAGAGTCAGGTAAAGTATTCCAAGCACTGATGATTCTGTTGCAGAAGTCATATTTTCTGCAATCTAGATTAAAGCGGTTTACATTAAGTTTAAATCTATTGGTTGCCCTTGTATTATTGCAATTAAAGCTGAAGTAGTCTTTGACAGGAAGGACATTACAATAGATGATTCTGTGAGTTAAACTTAGGTCTTGTCGAAGGCGACGGAGTTCCAAGTTTTCTAAGCCTAGGATTTCAAGTCTGGTGGGATAAGGTATTTTGTTGTTTTCAGAGGAATGGAGAACTCTTCTTGTAAAATATTTCTGGACACGTTCAATTGTATTGATGTCAGAGATGTGGTGAGGGTTCCAAACAGGTGAGCTGTATTCTAGAATTGGTCTAGCAAATGTTTTATATGCTCTGGTTAGTAGTGTGGTGTTTTGGAAAAGAAGCTACGCAAAATTAGGTTTACAACTCTTAGAGCTTTTTTGCTATGTAGTTGCAGTGGGCTTTGGCACTTAGATCATTTGACATGAAAACTCCAAGGTCTTTAACGGGATGGGGTCGTCTGTAAGGTAATGTCCATCTAGTATGTACTTAGTTTTAGAGTTCTTTTTCCTATATGTAAGACTGAGCATTTGCTGGTTGAAATTTGAGCTGCCAATTTTAGACCAAGCGGTTAGATGGTCAAGGTCGTTTTGAATGATAGAAGTGTTGTCTGTGGTGTTAAATAGTTTGACATCGTCAGCAAAGAGAACACAATTACTTGAGATATGGTCACAAAGATCATTAATGTATAGAATAAAGAGTGTTGGTCCAAGGACGCTGCCTTGAGGAACGCCACTCTTGACAGGAACAGGATTTGATAAAGCATTGCCAATTTTGACCACTTGTTGTCTGTTAGACAGAAAAGCAGATATCCATTTGTGGAGGGGTCCTGAGATGCCATAGGATGTTAGTTTAAGGAGAAGTTTATCGTGTACTACTGAGTCAAAAGCTTTGCAGAAGTCTATGTAGATTGCATCTATTGATTTGCCTTGATCTAGATTTGAAGTCCATATGTTTTTGCAGTGGAGAAGTTGTAAGTTACATGATAACTTTTTCCTGAAACCAAATTGTTTGTTGGAGAGTAGGTTGTTAGTTTCTAAGTGTGAGGTAATGGATTGATTGATGATAGATTCCATGACTTTGAAGAAGGAAAAAGTAGTCCTTGTACATCTTTTTTGGGCAGAGCTAGTTGTTCCAATAAATAAAATGGTGACTTTGCTATTTGGCCAACAGATAGGCCAGACAACTTTCCCTTGCACAAAATTTGTGTGATTCAAAATATAAGGTGAAAATTAATTTAAATCTTCAGTTGGAGTTTTGGTTTCTAAAACAAGTGGCTTCAGGAAGTGATGCTTCCAGGGCATGTGAAACAACCCTGGATAATGAAGTAGTGTGATTAACTGTCATTTCTATTTGTGGCTGTAATTTTCAAGCAAAGTACCCTCCTTGTTCTAAAACCTAAATTGCACACCTGATGCTATTCAAACCTGAGAGTGACCTCTCCTCAAAATGGTTGCTTTATCCACTGAATGGATATTAACAGTCTAACTTTGGAATAAGTGAATAATTCAGTTAGTTTAATGCATCTGAATTTTATTTCTTGGATTTGTTCCCCTATCGGCTGTCACGGCTTTAAAAAAATATAGCCAGTTGATTCATACCAATTGTTGTCTGGAGACTTATACCGATTGTTCATAGGCCAAAATGGTAGGCCTAAGGGAATTGGGAATGCTGCAACTTTATTTAGCCTTTCAACTCTTAATTTGTTTTAATCAAGGTAAGGTTTTTAAGCTGCTTAAAGGCACCATAAGAAAAGTAATGGGCAAATGTTTGTAACACTGAGTGCATAACTCCTAATACTGAGCTTACAGTTCCTATGAAAGATTCAAAGGCAAGCAAAACATTGATCCCCCCCTCCATTTATACCATCCTCTGGCTAGATTCAGGACAGTGTACTTGACATTAACACACACAATTAATTTCATCAAAAAAATATTCTGAAAGCTTAAAAATAGTAATTAAAAATAACATGCTGACTGCTACCAATCTTCTTTGCTAGGTGCCAAATGCTCACTTTTAAAAAATGGCTTTCAGTATTATCTAAAGCTCTCAAATGAGGAAGCCAAGCAGACCTCAGGGGGCAGCTTATGCAATAGAATGGAGCAACCATAATGATACGTTGCCTCCTGTTACACCCCTCTTTTCTCTTGAGAGGGTGAAACCATTAGCAGGCCTTCCCCAGGTGCCTTCTATACAATGGACAGAATCCTGTTGAGTACAACAATATCTGGTATCATCCAGGATTCATAAGGTTTATAGTAATAATCATCACTTTGAATTACAGATGCCTAGTACAAACCAGTGCAGTGACTGACAGACTGGTGTTGCAGGTAGTCCTTGACTTAGGAACACAATCAAGGCCAAAATTTCCATTGCTAAGTGAGACAGTTGTTAAGTGAATCACTGCAATTGTTAAGTTAGTAGCATGGCTGTTCAGTGCATCTGGCTTCCCAATTGACTCTGCTTGCCAGAACATCTCCAAAGCTGATCACATGACCCCAGGACACTGCAACCATCATAAATACAAACCTAGTGTCCAAAGTTTGATCATGTGAACATGGGGATACTACAATGGTTATAAGTGAGAAAAACAGTCATAAGTCACTTTTTTTCAGTGCTGTTGTAACTTTGGTCACTAAATGAACTGTTGTAAGATGAGGACTATCTGTATTCTATAGTAGCCAGTTACTTTCTAACTACCATGTTCTGTCCTAGCTGTAGCTTCAAAGACAGCCCCTTGTGCAGCAGCTGCTATAATATTTCTTTCCTTTTTTCCCTGAAATATTTGCTCTTTGCTATTGTTAGCTTATTTGTGGAATATTATTGTATAATAATATTATTATTATATGATTTTGGAAGGGGTGATGTTCTGTTCTGTTCTGTTAATCAACAACTGGCAGATGACCTGAATGAGTTTTACTGCAGGTTTGAAAGAAAACTACAGCCAACTATCTCCACAACCCCCATCTCAGACACACCAACAACAGCCAAGCCTCCTACAACTGACCCCATTTCATTGGGTTCACAACCCCTAGTGATCACAGAAAAGGAAGTACAGGACCTATTTCACAGACAAAAGCCAGGAAAAGCTCCAGGTCCAGACAAGATAACTCCTTCTTGCTTAAAAGTCTGTGCTGACCAATTGGCCCCCATCTTCACCCATATTTTCAATAAATCACTAGAGATGTGTTATGTTCCTTCTTGCTTCAAACGCTCTACCATCATCCCAGTGCCGAAGAAGCCCACCATCAAGGAACTGAATGACTACAGACCAGTTGCTTTAACATCTGTAGTCATGAAAACCTTTGAAAGGCTAGTGCTTTCCTACCTGAAAACCATCACGGATCCGCTGTTAGACCCCTTGCAATTTGCATACCGAGCAAATAGATCAACAGATGATGCTGTTAATATGGCTCTGCACTACATCCTACAACATCTTGAGTCTCCAAAGACCTATGCAAGGGTCCTTTTGTAGACTTTAGTTCAGCATTCAATACCATCATTCCAGACATTCTTCTAACTAAGCTAAACCAGCTACAGGTACCGGAACAGACTTGTAAGTGGATCACAAGCTTCCTAACAAACAGGAAGCAGCAGGTGAAGCTAAGCAAGATCACATCAAATACCTGTACAATTAGCACAGGGGCCCCCCAAGGCTGTGTGCTCTCCCCACTTCTCTTCTCTCTGTATACCAATGACTGCATCTCCAATGATCCATCTGTTAAGCTACTGAAGTTTGCAGATGACACAACAGTGATTGGTCTCATTCGAGACAATGATGAATCCGCATATAGATGAGAGGTCGAACGAGTAGCCTTGTGGTGCAACCAAAACAATCTGGAACTGAACACACTCAAAACCGTAGAAATGGTGGTAGACTTTAGGAGAAACCCTTCCATACTTCCACCTCTCACAATACTTGACAACACAGTATCAACAGTAGAAACCTTCAAATTTCTAGGTTCTATCATATCGCAAGATCTCAAATGGACAGCTAACATCAAAAACATCATTAAAAAAGGACAACAAAGAATGTTCTTTCTGCGCCAACTCAGTAAGCTCAAACTGCCCAAGGAGCTGCTGATCCAGTTCTACAGAAGAATTATTGAGTCTGTCATTTGCACCTCTATAACTGTCTGGTTCGGTTCTGCAACCCAACAAGAAAAACACAGACTTCAGAGGATAATTAGAACTGCAGAAAAAATAATTGCTACCAACCTGCCTTCCATTGAGGACCTGTATACTGCACGAATCAAGAAGAGGGCCGTGAAAATATTTACAGATCCCTCGCATCCTGGACATAAACTGTTTCAACTCCTACCCACAAAACGATGCTATAGAGCACTGCACACCAGAACAACTAGACACAAGAACAGTTTTTTTCCCGAAGGCCATCACTCTGCTAAACAAATAATTCCATCAACACTGTCAGACTGTTTACTGAATCTGCGCTACTATTAATCGTCTCATAGTTCCCATCACCAATCTCTTTCCACTTATGACTGTATGACTATAACTTGTTGCTGGCAATCCTTATGATTTATATTGATATACTGACCATCAATTGTGTTGTAAATGTTGTACCTTGATGAACGTATCTTTTCTTTTATCTACACTGAGAGCATATGCACCAAGACAAATTCCTTGTGTGTCCAATCACACTTGGCCAATAAAATTCTATTCTATTCTAATGCAGCTATAGCTGACAAAGACCGCATGGAGTTATCTGGTATCTCAAGCAAGCAGAAAGTCCAAGAACATAAAGTCTATTGGTGAAACAGGAGGTAGAAGAAACCTGGTGAACAGTAATGACTTATGGTCTACAAATATTGTTTGAAAAGATCCAAATAGAAGCCAAACAACAAATAAGCTATTTGATTCAGTCCTGCTTTGTTGCAAACTAAAGAGTTACCACAGTCTGGGCTTCAGAGTCCCACTAGCTAGTAATCATGAGCAAGGACTCATCGTAAATAAGAATAAGTGAAGTTATCTTATGCTGAAATGACAAGGAAGGGAAAACTTGAAAGAAGCGTATTTGAATATTTGTTTGGAAGAGTGAAGCCCTGGTCTTTTATTTCCTGTTAGAATAAGAGAGTGAACAAAACAGTAACACAAGCAAGAAGGCACTTTCACACTCAAGTGCCCTGCTTGTGAGCCCCTAGCAATTTTTCATTTGCTACAATGGAAGCAGAGAGCTGGATCAGAGAGGCCTATGGTCTCACTCCATACCTTGATATCATTGTTGCATTGTGTTCACATACAAAGATGAATAATTCTTCATTTTTAAATTCAGGTTGCAAAGCTAAAACTGACAGACCTGATTGCATCTGGTTTTCCATCCACATTCACAAAGTTCTATCATGCTTTGAATGCTTTAAATATTGATGCATACTAAAATTTAATTATGGGGTCACCTTTATGATGTCCGATGGAGGTTAAGGGAATTGTAGTCCATCACATTTGGAAGGCCCCAAGCTGAGAAATAATAGTTTACATTCACCTGATTCAGCAACTGTGACAATTATATGTGTATTTGTGCGTGTGTGCGTGCATGTTTCCCAGTTCTAAGAGTAAAAACCATGCAACCATATTCTATCATAAAAGTAGAAGTACAAAAATAATTTGGGGTCTTGACATTTTAAAAGTTTCTCTATCTTGTCTCAACCGCTTTGCAGATGTGCAAGAGATCTGGGATATTGAACACGGAATGCTGTTACCTTCCCACCAAAGGTGGTCCCTATTTTTCTACTTGCATGTTTTACGTGCTTTCGAACTGTTAGGTTGGCAGAAGCTGGGACAGGTAATGGGAGCTCACCCTATTATGCGGCATTAGGGATTTGAATTGCTGAACTGCCGACCTTTCAATCAACAAGCTCAGCGTCTTAACCACTGAGCCAATTAGCAGATGTTTGGAAAAGCTTAATTTAAACATGGGAAAAAGATGGTATGGCTGAAAAATTCATCCCATGTACAAGAAAACATTCGGTGAAAGGAGAACCCACTAGTTCAAATAGTGAAAACTGACTCTCCTTGTAAAAAGGTAAAAGTTTCCCTTTTGGGGCTCTAATTCTAAGGCACAGTGCTCATCTTTGTTTCTTGGCTAAGGGAGCCAGTGCTGTTTGAAGATAATTTCCGTATTCATATGGCCAGCATGGCTCTGCAGAAATAGATAAATAGGTGGAGAAAGAGAGAGGGAGAGAGATGACAAAGAAGAACCATGGGCAATTAGTTCCTTACTGCCAGCTTCTTTGCTGGTTTTGTTTTTATTGTTCTTATTGGTCCTAGGAATTTCTTTTAGGCAGAAGGAAATAACATACTTGCTTATCATTTGGGAAACAATACTTGAATCTGCAAGTGTTTCTGCCCTACAATAGTTTCCTAACTAATACTACAAAGTGCCTTGAAGAGCTACTAAAATTCTAGAATATTCGTCAGAAAGTTTCAAAGATAGCTGAAAAAAATCAAAGAATGATTGTTTTCAGGGAAACATGCTTTCCAAAAATGAATAGGTTAAATAATTTCCTATAGAACGACATCATTTCTTTGTTCTCAACATTTTTAATCAAAAGATGTGGACTTTTTCTTTTTTCTTTGAAGTTACTCTTCTAAAAAATGGAATCTGGATTGAGGTTCTATCAAACAGGCAATTCTTGACAGAAGCATTTAATTACATGCTTAATTATGCTTAACTTCATTATTTTCAATCCATATTACTTTCAGTAAAGGTAAGGGTTTCCATGGTTCAGTCATGTCCGACTCTAAGGGGTGGTATTCATCTCCATTTCTTAGCCAAGGAAACCAGTGTTGTCTGAAGACTGTTCTGTCATCATGTAGCCAACATGACTATATGCCAGAGCGTACAGAACTCTGTTACCTTCCCAACAAAGTGGTACCTATTTATCTACTCACTTTTACATACTTTTGAACTGCTAGGTAGTCAGGAGCTCACCCCATCTCAAACCTAGATTGTCACCTTTCCAGCTGACAAGCTCAGCGTCTTAACCACTGAGCCAATTAGCAGATGTTTGGAAAAGCTTAATTTAAACATGGGAAAAAGATGGTATGGCTGAAAAATTCATCCCATGTACAAGAAAACATTCGGTGAAAGGAGAACCCACTAGTTCAAAGAGTGAAAACTGACTCTCCTTGTAAAAGGTAAAGTTCCTTTGGGGCTCTAATTCTAAGGCACAGTGCTCATCTTTGTTTCTTGGCTAAGGGAGCCAGTGCTGTTTGAAGATAATTTCCGTATTCATATGGCCAGCATGGCTCTGCAGAAATAGATAAATAGGTGGAGAAAGAGAGAGGGAGAGAGATGACAAAGAAGAACCATGGGCAATTAGTTCCTTACTGCCAGCTTCTTTGCTGGTTTTGTTTTTATTGTTCTTATTGGTCCTAGGAATTTCTTTTAGGCAGAAGGAAATAACATACTTGCTTATCATTTGGGAAACAATACTTGAATCTGCAAGTGTTTCTGCCCTACAATAGTTTCCTAACTAATACTACAAAGTGCCTTGAAGAGCTACTAAAATTCTAGAATATTCGTCAGAAAGTTTCAAAGATAGCTGAAAAAAATCAAAGAATGATTGTTTTCAGGGAAACATGCTTTCCAAAAATGAATAGGTTAAATAATTTCCTATAGAACGACATCATTTCTTTGTTCTCAACATTTTTAATCAAAAGATGTGGACTTTTTCTTTTTTCTTTGAAGTTACTCTTCTAAAAAATGGAATCTGGATTGAGGTTCTATCAAACAGGCAATTCTTGACAGAAGCATTTAATTACATGCTTAATTATGCTTAACTTCATTATTTTCAATCCATATTACTTTCAGTAAAGGTAAGGGTTTCCATGGTTCAGTCATGTCCGACTCTAAGGGGTGGTATTCATCTCCATTTCTTAGCCAAGGAAACCAGTGTTGTCTGTCATCATGTAGCCAACATGACTATATGCCAGAGCGTACAGAACTCTGTTACCTTCCCAACAAAGTGGTACCTATTTATCTACTCACTTTTACATACTTTTGAACTGCTAGGTAGTCAGGAGCTCACCCCATCTCAAACCTAGATTGTCACCTTTCCAGCTGACAAGCTCAGCATCTTTAACAGTTGAGCTATTGTGCCCCATATTATTCTTAGACTTCTCATTACAGTTTTCATTCATGAACATTTAGATACCTTTACCTTTTCAGATTGAAGCTTAATGCACAGAGCTAGCTATGCTACCTAGGTTGTTACTGTGGGACAGTTTTGGATACAACAATCTTGTCATTTTTAATACAAACTAATTATGTGCAGGGCTAGTAGCATGTGTAGCCCAGGATATACCTGTTGACTGAATTTTATTCTTCTCCAAAAGTAATGATGCATGTTCAATAAGACATACATTGAGGCATGCATTTAAAATCAATAAACTCAGCAATATCTTCCTTAGAGAGAATAATTCAGAAAAATCTAAATAAAAATTCTGTGTGGGAAAAAAAGAAGAAGAAATAATTAAAAGAATACCCTATAGATGAATGTAAATACAGCTTGGAAATGGCTTGTGGGAGAACACATGGAATTGGAAGAAGACTCTTCCTTTAAATCTTAGAAATAACCTGAAAAAGCTACATTAATCTCTCATAGAGAAGATATGTCAACTGTTTTAATATAGTATGGCTGACTTATTTTCCCTCTGTTTCTCCCACTGCTAATTCTTGACACAATAAAAGTAAGATCGGGGTTTTTTTCTTCCAAGCTCTGGCAACAAAATGCCTTTTCCACTTTGGTGTGGGGGGGGACACAGGTGTTTGATGTAGTGCATTGATTCCTTTATGTTATCTCTCAGCCATATGATATTAATGTACAGTTTAAAAAGAAGCAGCATATGTTATATATAATATTAGGCTGATTCCTCATCTGAATAACTGTTATATTATTGTTTTGGCTTATAAAGTTCCTTAGAAATCAGGCATATCTATAGAGGGGGATACTTTATAATACACATAAAAGGGGGTGGGATATTGATTATGTGGTCACAGTGACCACCTTGACATACACACTGGATGCCTTTGTTAAAAGGCAGGTGGAATGCAAGCAGATACTTTAATAAGATTGTGTCAGAGATTTCGCCAAAATAATACTAACTAGTGATAGACTATGGATAGTCCTCAATTTACAACCACAGTTAGGACCAGAATTTCTGTTGCCAATCAAGGTGATTGTTAAATGAGTTGTGCCCAATTTTATGGGGGGGTTTTGGCCACAGTTATTAAGCAAATCACTGCATTTGTTAAATGAATCATGCCATCATTAAATGGAATCAGCTTCCCTCATTGATTTTGTCTGCCAGAAGACTCAGGGAAAGTTGCAAATGATGATCACATGATCCCAGAATGCTGCAACTCTGAAATACATTTAGGTATCAAGCACCCAAATTTTAATCATGTGACCATAGAGATGATGCAACAGTCATAACAGAACAGAATAACATAATAACAAAGCTTAAAGGGACTTTGGAGGTCTTCTAGTCCAACCCTATACCATTTCAGACAAATGGCTGTCCATTCTCTTCTTGAAAATGGCGCATCCACAACTTTTGAAGGCAAGATTATCCACTGGTTTATTGTTCTCACTGTTAGTAAATTTCTCCTTAGTTCTAGGTTGTTTCTCTCCTTGATTAGTTTCCATCCATTGTTTCTTGTCCTGCTTCAGGTGCTTTGAAGAATAGTTTGACACACACACACCCTCTTCTTTGTGGCAGTCCCTTAGATATTGGAACACTGCTATCATGTCACCCCTGATTCTTCTTTTCATTAAACTTGACCAGGGGTCAGCAAACTTAAACACTCAAAAGAGCCATTTAGACCCATTTCCCACAGAAAAGAAAACATCGAGAGCCACAAAGCCCTTATGACATCTAAAATGAAGATAACACTGTATATATCGTATTTTTTTTAAACTTTATGCTATGTATAAAAAAACCTATAGTGGGTTGTATTTATGAAATCAAATGACCTGCTTCAGAGAAAACACATTTTTATTTCTACATGCAACAAAAACATTTTGAACTCGGAAAAAAAAGATGGGTCGAAAAGCTCAATAAATCACGTGCCAGTGGGTGTCACACATTGGCGGTTGTGATGCATATTTTGAGCGATATGGAGCTGCAGTAGAGGGATGAAAGAGCCACATGTGGCTCCAGAGCCACGGGTTGCAGACCCCTGAACTAGACATACCCAATTCTTGTAACTGTTCTTAATATGTTTTAGCCTCCAGCCTCCTAATCATCTTTGCTGCTCTTCTCTGTACTCTTTCTAGAGTCTCAACATCTTTTTTATATCATTGTGACCAAAACTGGATGTAGTATTCCAAGTGTGGTCTTAACCAAGGTATTATAAAGTGGTACTAACACTTCACTTGATCTTGATACCATTCCTCTGTTGATGCAGCCTAGGACTGCTTTGACTGCAGCACACTGCTGGCTCATATTTATGTGATTGTTGACTAGGAGTCCAAGATCCATCTCACAATTACTACTATTGAGCCAGGGGCCACCTATAGTATACATGTACATATACATATAAGGACCAGTTGTAAGTCACTTTTTTTCAGTGCCATTGTATTTTCAAATGGTCATTAAATGAATTATTGTATATTGAGGACTACCTGTAATAGGTTCCAATCAATGTAAACACTGATGCTGCATATGTATCAGTTTGCCCCGCATCTAGAACTCTTTGAATGTTCCTGTTTTATCATAAGCCCTTACTTCATTTTTAACTGAATATCAAAGGTTGATCTTTTCCCTAAAGTGCTTTCCTGGTCTCCAAATCACATATCAAGATCAAATTTTAGCATTCAACATTACCAGGGGTTGATTTCAAAACCTGTCCCTACCGGTTTGCTTGTGAGCATGTCCGGGTGGGTGGGCGGAGCCTCCTGCTGCCCCCACTACCGATTCGCCTGATCTGGGGTGAACTGGTAGCAACCCACTACTGAACATTACTTAGATGAAGGGAGAGCCGTTCTCTACCCCATTTGATAATTTCTTGTGCCTTGTGCCTAACGGTGAGGAAATATACACACAAATGCTCATATCTATAACATATTTTTGCTATATTTGAGATTTTTGGATACAAACTCTTTGAGTCAGAGAGAGATATGAAATGCTGACATCCCCACTGGCAAAAAAGTAAGGAATTAAATACGCAGGTTAAATCCCAGAAGGTAATTATGCATTGACATCACACCTCCATCCTAAATTCTTTCTGTGAATTCTAATGTATTTGATCCTTAGAACTTTCTGTCTGTGTCTCTGAGAGTGAGAAATTGATAATTAATAGGGATGTGAAGAACATTCCCTGGATGAAAGAACTGTTTTTCTAGTTGTCCCTGTTTATCATATATGGAACAAAATGGGGTTGTTTGTTCTGGATTCAATAGGGAAAAACCAGGAATAAGGATTTTCCTTGGTGAAAGCTTATGTTGACGTCACCAGTGGTAATGGCAACTAGGAAAAGGCAAAGGTGGAAGGGTAGGGAGGAAAATGCTGAAGAAATGTAGAAGAGGAAAAAGAAAGATAACACAAGCCAACATTGCCACATTCCTCTTGTATATCAGTCTGAAATACTCGTACATTTTCTTACAGCTGAAACCAAGAACAGTCAAAATGTTCAATTTTTATTAAATGGTGGCCAACCTGAAAGAGGTCAGCAGAACATCGGAAATATGATGATTTGACTTGGGTTTGAAAGTGTGCATTTATAGATAGTTGTCAACAGAGGTAGTTTCAGCAGGTTCTGACCAGTTCTGGAGAATCGGTAGCAGAAATTTTGAGTAGTTCAGAGAATAGGTAGTAAAAATTCTGACTGGCCCCACCCCCATCTATTCTCTGGCTCCAGCTGATCGGGAGGAAATGGGGATTTTGCAGTATCCTTCCCCTGGAGTGGGGTGGAAATGGAGATTTTATAGTATCTTTCCCCTGCCACGCCCACCAAGCCATGCTCACCATCAAGCCACACCCACAGAACCAGTAGTAAAAAAATTTGAAACCCACCACTGGTTGTCAATGACCATTCACTCAACAACCATTTGAAGTTATGAAAGTATATGTTGAATAAAAAGCACTTACAAAGTACTAGTCCTTGAAGTTCCAGCCATCTCAGCAACCACACAGTCACATTACCATAATCTAGATGCTTGGCAACTGGCTCACACTTAGGACAGTTGCAATCACTTCTATAAGTCACTTCCCCTTCTTCCATTTTTTTCTCCTGAGGAGCCCATCAATATAGTATAAGATCCCAGGAATCTCCTACTCCATAAAGTACGCCTGCACACCTGATCATCCTCATGTGGCACCATAGCAGCCACTTGCATATTGTCCTGCACCTGGCAACAATCACTCCCAGCATAGCCATATTTGTGAGGCACTGCTGCAGTTACTTATCAGCCTGCAGACTGCTTCTTGCAAGCTGGCTAGGATTTGCAACTCCCTGCCAACTTCCCTACTGACTTTGCTTGTTGGAAGCCAGTCAGATGTCACATTGAGGTTCTTGCTTAATGACTTGCAATCCTCACTTAACAATGGCTACAGGGACTACTGGGATTGCTGTTGCTAAGCTATGAGGTCATGCATCATCTTGCTTTATGACCACATCACTTAGTGATAGAAATGACTGTGAGGACCACCTGTATGCTTTCTGTGTACTTCTAATAATTCAGCTAATGACTTATACCGGTAGTATCATTTCTGATTCAATGTGCAACAAGTAGCTAAATTGTCTCTAGAGATGTTGGAGAAATTCAACTGAGCCACATTTTAATTACGTAATTTGCCATTCCCAGATGTCTCCAAGTATTCTTCTGCCAGGAAGTTGATGATTGTGTCTCGCCACCATGTTTGCTTTGACTCATGAGCGACTATCAGATAGAAAAAATGTGTTGAAGTCCTGATCATTTTTACATTATATGCTATTCATTAAATTAGTTTGGTTAACTGCTTTTAGGAATATACTATCTCCCAGGTAAAGAGAATATGCTCTAGTAATTCATATGCACAGATTGCCATTGAGAATATAATCCCAGATGACTATGTGGATTGGAATACTATATAGTTAATGTTTAGATTCTGCCCTTGTTTCAGTTTTATAGTGCGGCTCTGAGCTTAATCATTATATACAAATGCATAGATGTTAGGGAAAGTTGTATACAATAATATGGTGAAGTTATGTAGCAATAGCAATTAGACTTACATACCATAGTGCTTTACAGCACTCTCTGAGCAATTTACAAATCAACGTATTTCCTCCAACAATCTTCATTTTATTGACTTCAAAAGGATGGAATGCTGAGAAGTTCAGAGTTGAACTCCTGGCTGAGGGCAGAATTAGCCTGCAAATACTGCATTTTAACCATTATGCCACCATGGCTCCTACATTAATGTATTAAGTATAAAAATGTATTAATTCTTATACTTAAGGAAAACATAAGTAAAATTGTATTCCTGGTTTTTGCAGTCTTTTTCTATGGATTGTTGACTTTTACTGTTTATTTTGTTTATAGTATATTATTGTTCATTTTAACCTGAGTTACAATGAACTGTGTGTTGCTCAGAATCTGCTTTGATTGGAACATTTCTGCAGGCATTGCAAAATAGAAAAAGATGTGCATGTTACAGAAGACTATTTTAACGGAATATATACATTTCATTGCTATATCAGAAGATTCTATTTTCATATAAAACCCAAGCATAGGGTGAATTTGTCTTCTTATCCCTCCCCATAACATTTTGGTATTTCTTATACCACACAATTTTTCTGCTTCTTTTTAATATCTATATGCCCAAAATAAAAGACTATACCACAACACATCACAGACCTGATATAAACTGTACATTATCTGTATTTTTTTTTATGAAACCCGGCTATTAATCCTTTCCTGCTGGCAGACATTTCATTTTTCTTCTCTTTTTAGCCTGTCTAACACAGCCACAAAGCATCAAATATGCTGGAGCACCTGGGACACATTCTAATGGCATGAATATATTGCAATTCTACTAGTAAATCTCATTTTTTTCCCCTCAAAACAAATGTAAATACCAAACATACTCACAAAACACCCACAATCTAGCATGTACCTATCATTGTTTCAATAAATGTTACAGTGATTAGTAGTTAATTGGAATTTACTGAATTTACAACTATGAAAAAAGCAGGGACCAACTTAAATTTTTGTGTGGAAACTGAAGCTTTACATGACGATGTCATCATGTCAAATGTATAGAAGTATCTTAGGGTAATTTTGATTAGTTGTTTAGCATGCCTTTGCTCTATATTCCAGCGGTTAATCTTATTTAGGCTTCTGTAAGTATCTGAAAATAGCAGTGGTGCTGATGTTCCTCTAGCTATTTAATTACTTACTTGGGTTCTCTCCAAGCCGTATCACATTCCTGAAGCCAATGAAGGGTCAGACAACAATTCTCTGTGGAGTAATGGTTTGAATCAGAGGTATCTGCAGTCAAGATGGTGACCACAACCATGTCTTCAAAGGTCCACCTTTTTTAGATGAGTTTTGTATAAAGGGGCACTAGGGTTTTGATTGTACAGTTTTGGCTACCATCTTGATATTTTTCACTCCTCTATAGATACTCCTCCTTTTCTGTGCCACAAGTTGGATGGTCACTTATTTGAATTTCATCTTGAATCATGAAAACTTAGCTAGTCCTTGACAAGTTGCTTTATTTCAGCATTAGACCACCTCTCTGTGAAATGTTTTTATGCATGTTAGGGAATTTTTTTAAAAAAAAGATCAGCTGTAAGAGTCATAGGAAGCCGTGTTCTCCAGTTCTTCTTAACTTTGTCCAATTTTTTTAAAATGACCTCAGTAGGTAAGGCTTGTAGAATGTTAAAAGGACTATTTTTTTAAAGGCGTTAATATAATTGCTGAGTACAACAATATTCTTCTGATGGATTACAGTGCCAGTTGTGATAGGATATGTCGGTTATGTCTAATCCCTCTGTTGCTATTGCTGTTGCTACAGAAGTATGTGTGTGTATTACCTTTTGCACTTCTTAATGCTTTTCATGACTTTGAAGCCTATCTGTATTTGTTTCTCTCTCCACCCATCTCCATCATCTTCATCTCCATCATCTCCATCTCCCTATCTATCTATCTATCTATCTATCTATCTATCTATCTATCTATCTATCTATCTATCTATCATCTATCTATCTTTCTATCTATCTCATCCATTCATGCATAATACAGAATAACTGAGTTGGAAGAGACCTTGGAGGTCTTCTAGTCCAACCCCCTGCTCAGGCAGGAAACCCTATACCATTTCAGACAAATAGCTGTCCAATCTCTTGTACAAAACTTCCAGTATTGGAGCATTCAATACTTCTGGAGGCAAGTTGTTCCACTGATTAATTGTTCTGACTGCCAGGAATATTATCTTTAGTTCTAGGTTGCTTCTCCCCTTGATTAGTTTCTATCCAGTACTTCTTGTCCTGACTTCAGGTGCTTTGGAGAAAAGGTTGATTCCCTCTTCTTTGTGACAAAGCCTTAGATATTGGAAGACTTCTATCATGTCAGCCCTAGCCCTTCTGTTTATTAAACTAGACATACCCAGTTCCAGCAACCGTTCTTTATATGTTTTAGCCTCCAGTCCTATAATCATCTGTGTTGCTCTTCTCTGCACTCTTTCTAGAGTCTCAAAATCTTTTTTTACATTGTGGCAACCAAAAGTGGATGGAGTATTTCAAAGGTGGTCATACCAAGGCATTATAAAGTGGTATTAATACTTCATGTGATCTTGATTCTGTCCTTCTGTTAATGCAGCCTAGGACTGCATCCATCTATGCATTTATTGTATCTATCATCTATCTGGGAGGTGTCAATTTTGATGAGAACTGACTGCCTTTTTGTTTTTACTCCCTACTTGCTTCACTTCTTTGCTCCTTTTTAAAGTCCCCGCACCATCGCTAGTGCCATGATTTGAATGCTGCAATACAGCATTTCTTTTCTTCTTGAAAAAGGAAAGTTACATTAGATTTGCTACTATATTTTTAAAGTGGTAAACGTTTTGTATTTGACGGGGGTGGATGGAAAAGGACTATCTGACATATTCTGTGTTGTGGCATTCTGTTCTCTAGCCGTCTGCAGATTCTTAGACAAAAGTGCATGCCAAGCAACTATTTTGTAATGTCTAAAATGGTCCATCTGGATCAGCCTTGCATCCAGAAAGACTAATCTCCTGCTGGTCAGAGGGAGAAGCCGTTTTCATAGCTGGAAATACCAATGATAGCATCTGAAACTGTATGTGTAGGAAACTGTTTCTCCAGCCACTAAGCACCAGGCCTTGTCTTTGACAGAAGCACTTTGTGATGTATGCACACTTCAAAAGAACTGAATTGGATCACACCAGCAGTCCATGTAGCTCAGCAACCTGACACCCACAATGGCCAACCGTAAACAGCAAGCAGTTTTACAAGCCATTAGAGGTGTATATCTTACGCTTCTCAGCTCTTCTATTTTCGGAATTTGTTAGAGCCTCCTCTGCAAACAACAACACTGGAGTGGGCTATGCACCCAAATGTGCAAAAGATGCAAATCTGTTGTCACTTGTGGAGACTTGGGTGGGCAGATTCGTGTTCAACTATTTCTGAATCATTTTTGCAAGACAAGCTCTCCCCCAATTCTTCAAAGGCGCAAACTCAGCCAAAATAAATGAGAAGAGCCTTAGCTGCAGGGTGTACTTTATTCCAGCTGGCAAGAAATCAGAGGAAGGGGAAGAACTTTATTTATTTATTTATTTATCTATCAGGGGAACAGCTACAGAAACACACACATATACATGTATCTTCTTTATTACCCTGTTGAGTATACACCATTAAAATAAGCACATACCTTAATTAAAGAAGCATGTGAGATGTCTTCAAATCACTCACAGTCAGGTCAGTTTCTTTTTCTTGGGTATCTCAGTCTAACTGGAACCTCAGACTTCTTATCTGCCTCTTCTGAGAGATTTTGATCTTTATCTGCTGCATTGCAGGGAGTGCTGAGATGCAATAGAGCTGTTCAGAATAGCTTGCTTTGCAAGCTAAATTTGCTTTCTTTGATAGATATTCCCATTAACAGTAATGAATAGATACACCACGGAACATTCTCTAAGGAACTGCAAAGCAGTTGGCATTCTGCATACTTCCCAATTACATCAAATTTCATGGTTTCCTTCTATCCCCCCTCCCCAACCCAATCCCCAGAACATGGATAAAGGTGGAATGGGAAAGCTTACGTTCTTTTTTTTTTGATAGATATTTTATTAATAGCAATAGCACTTATACTTATATACTGCTTCATAGTGCTTTACATAGTGCTTCACAGTGGCAGGCCTAGGAGACCAGTTTGATCTTGAGGTGGCTTCTTTGGTGATTGAATCTTGTGTGTATGTGTGTAAGATGTGTTTATTTTGTTGTTTGTATCCTTACAATTTATATTGATTGTTTCCTAATTGTTATTTGTACCCTATGACTATCATTAAGTGTTGTACTTTATGATTCTTGATGAAGGTATCTTTTCTTTTATGTACACTGAGAGTGTATGCACCAAAGACAAATTCCTTGTGTGTGCAATCACACTTGGCCAATAAAGAATTCTATCCTATCCTACCCTACCCTACCCTACTCTACCGTAACTACCCTACCCTACCCTACCCTACCCTATTGTATGATTATGTTTGAAATGTTGAGTTTTTTTATACTTTTTTTATTTTATTTTTTGCTGTATGCCATCCAGAGTCACTTCTTGTGAGTTGGGCTTCTATATAAAATAAATAAATAAAATCCAGGAGGTAGGCAAACCCTGGATCATTTTCAAAATCTTTGGCCATGGTTTGAGCAAAAAGATGTCTTTCTCTCATCTTAAAAGCACCAGAGACTACTATCTTGTGGTCTCCTCACAAAGGGAGGAGAGGAGATCTTGTGAGAGATCTCAAGTCCTCTCTTTGTCCAGAGAGAAATTACAAAGAGATAGTCTACTCACTGGCTCTTCTTTCAGCCATGGAAATGGGCTCTATTGTTAGCAGAGCTGTTTTCAGTTCACTATTTCTTTCCTGTAAGTCCCAGGAAAATTGTTGTCTATGCCTTTCCTCCCTTCCCGCACAGTAAAAATATTTGACATGAGCTCACGTACCGATGTATACAACTAAGACATATTTGGTAGGAATGCAGACAGTGAACAAAGAATATAGGCACAATCTAAGCAATATGCTTGTCTTTTTATTTATTTATTTATTTTCTTACTAGGAGGAGCTGCAGCCATCATGAAAGAAAAGTTGTTGCTAGTGTGACCAATAACAAGCTTCAAAATAAACTGGAGGTGTATAATTTGGACTGAGGGTTGTGTTTGGCCCCTGAGCTGTACGCATGAGTCACCTTCAAAAAGCAAGAATGGCAAAGGCAGTTGTAGAAGAACTTGTCTAAAAACTTGCATGCACCATGGTGACAGAGTGGTTAGAATGCTGTATCACAGGCTAACTCTGCTTACAGAAATTTGAGTCCTTTGATCTTGAATGGCTCAAGGTTGATTCAGCCTTCCATCCTTCCAAGGTCAGTAAAATGAGGACCCAGATTCTTGGGGGCAGTATTCTGACTCTGTAAACTGCTTAGAGATGGCTTTAAAGCACTATGAAGCAGTATAGAAGTACTACTGCTATTGCTAAAAAGGAATATTAATAATTTACAATTTCATATTTAAGTAAAGTCATTATTCTCCACTTAGTTAATAATGAACTAACACTTTGCATTGACAGATGGATCTTGGAATAGGAAATTGTGTTCTTTTAGATAGAATATTACTCCTCTTACAGACTCATTTTTCCAGTTTTGATATTTTTACTGCGGCTTTGCACTTGAATGTTTAGATGCAAATTTATACCTACGAATGTTTTCCTGATGAATTCATGGTGACATGCACCTTAGTTGCATATAAATGGAGTCCTGTCATGAACTGTGCACAAAACTTTCCTCAGTCTGTTTCACTGATAATGGAACTTTCTAGAGGTTCATAGATCCACCCATAATATTGTATCCCAAAGTTTTTTTTATACCATAACTAGAATATAAACAGTGACATCTTGTCTTTCCCAATAATATTAACATACTCCCTATTTGCAGAGTCTGAGACATTCGTTTGGTCCACATTTTTAAGTCCATAAAACTGATTCCATTTTCCATACTAATAAGTATATTTGAACTAAGTTAATCTTCATGTTTCTTATTTCTCAAAATAACATTATACAGTTCTTGAAATAAGATGTGCATATAGACATCTACATTTTCATACAGTGATGGGTGGCCTGCATCAAGCAAGAAACTCCCTTCTTGAATCCTTTCTGAAGCACCTCTAAAATGGATGCAGGAAGCATTTCACCATTCCAAACACCTACTACTATTCCAAAACAGGATAGATTTTCCCTTCATTTAGAGAAGCTAAATGTAGCATCCTCCAGAGATATGATGCTATTATCCAATTCCTTGACAGACTATTAATAAAGAGGAGAGATACTGTATTTTGGTCCATGCAAAATTTGGGGGAAATGAGGATATATTTTGTACAGAAAAAGAAACATGAAAAGCAAATGTGGATTTTCTCATAAATGGTGCAGTATATTATGGATGCAGATAAATCAATATATGCAAAATAAAAAGGGTTGGAAATAGATAGCTTCATCTATCTTTACTAAAGATGCATTGTCTGTTCAACATATTAAGCTTTAAAAGAGGCTGGACTTGTAACAAATAGACAAGTATGGAAGACACATTAGTATATAAAAAAGGAAGTCTGTCTGAAGAACACCTACACTTCTGGTTGTGACTAATCAATCAGTCAGAATATGAACCTTTTCTCTTCTTTCATAGAACTAAATATGAAGTTCATTTTCTTCCTGGAAAAAAATAGAACTTGCATGTAATTAGTCTGATGATTAAGCACTGTTTTCTACCAAATTTCATTAAATTTTTACTAGGCTATCCAAACAGAATAATGAAAAAAGAACATTTTGACTTTCTGTGGAACCTACAATGAAAAAGAGAATACAAAGGTCCAGTAAATGACAGCAATGCTATAAATTAAAAAGTAGTTTTAGCAGAATATTTGGAAAACATTGAGGCAGTAGTACAGTAATTAGCATCCATGCCTGAGATTTTGATTTAACTTGACCCTCAGTGACTTCAGAGTGATGCTTTGAAAAGATACGGTATAGCTCAGATTCAATTTCAACATAGCAGGCAAGAAGGAAAACCATTACATGAGCAAATCTATAGATTAGGAAAACACAATGTCAATCTGCCGTGGATATAGACACAAGGAAATACTTATCCTTGCATTTTTTTATCTTATTGAGACTCCAACTCCCTTTGTAAACAGGATGCAATTTCAGAGAAAAGAGAACTTACTTGAGAATCTGATAGCGTATGATCTTTTTTTTCATACTACAGTTGTTCATCAGGTGCATCTAATATTCTCTTTTTAGAGACATGCTCCAGAGACCATGCACAGTATGTGGAAGGCTTTGTTGTAGCCCACAGAATATTGGAGCAATCCTTTTTGGTATTATTCTCATGGTTGGTCTCGATTTTCAGTTGCTGGTTTCATTAATTTTGCAGGCTGGCCCTTCCTGCAGTGAATTATGCTCTAATAGCCATATTCTTGGTTGCCAGCCCTAGGACGTGGTTTCTATAGTATCTTTAAAGCAACTGAAGCAAACTCCAGCTGCCATATTCAATAGGCTGGCCACAGAAATGGAGACAAAAAGATAAGTATGGGTATGTGGATAAATGGGGAGGGGGCTCTTTTTGTTGGTTTTTATTTGTTTCTTTTCTCTGTTCTAATGGAGAGAAGCATGAAGGAGACTGATGGCATTCTTCATACCACATCATGTTGACATGGTAGCAGAATTCCAATATTTGAGGGGCTACCACAAAGAAGAGGGGTCAACCTGTCCTCCAAATCACCTGAAGGCAGGAGAAGAAGCAATTGATATAAACCAAGAGCAGAAGCCAACCTAAAAATAAGGAGAAATATCCTGCCAGTGAGAACAATTAATAAGTGGAATAGCTTGCCTTCAGAAGTTGCGGGTGTTCCATCACTTGAGGTTTTAAGAAGAGATTGGACAGGCCTTTGAATTGGTATAGGGTCTCCTGATTGAGCAGGGCTTTGGACTACCAGACCTCCAAGGTCCTTTCCAACTCTGATATTGTGTTATTCTTTACCATAACTAGGAATAGCTCAAGACTTATCTGCCACAGCCTTCAGTCATGCACATGCAAATTGTTACACATGGTGTTAGGGTAAAAAGTTTAGTCACTCTATAAGACTTTGGAAGCAATCTGATGTTAAGATGTTGATTTGTCAAGACTGCTAGTTTAATCCTAATTCATAAGATTTTGTTACGATAATTTGCTTTTCATTTTTCAAAACCTTTTAAAACCTAAGCAAATGTGTATACTTGTGGAGAGAACAGAGAAAAGATGCCACCTATTTATCTTTCTCGTATGGATTGGTATATAGGAATCAGCTCGTGTATTTATGTATAGGAGGAACAATTCAATTAAAAAATAATAAATTAGAAGAAAAAAAATAGGCTACTGTCTCCTCTTCAATGTGTAATTTTGTATGTTCATTTTCATGCTATATTTGTTGACATAATAATAGCAATAGCAATAGCACTTAGACTTATATATCACTTCCCAGTGCTTTACAGCCCTTTCTAAGTGGCTTGCAGAGTCAGCATATTCCCCCAACAATCTGGATCTTCATTTTACTGACCTCAAAAAGATGGCAGACTGAGTTAACCTGGGGTCAGTCAGAACTGAATTGCTGGCAGTCAGCAGAGTTAGCCTGCAATATTGCATTCTAACCACTGTGCCACCATGGTTTCTCCCCATAATAAAAATAATTTTACAAGTGAGCATCAGGGGTGAAATCCAGCAGGTTCTGACAGGTTCTGGAGAACCGGTAGTGGAAATTTTGAGTAGTTCAAAAAACTGGCAAATACCACCTCTGGCTGGCCCCAGACTGGGGTGGGAATGGAGATTTTGCAATATCCTTCCCCTGGAGTGGGGAGGGAATGGGGATTTTGCAGTATTTTTCCCCTGCCATGCCTACCAAGCCATGCCACGCCCACAAAACTGGTAGTAAAATAATTTGGATTTCACCACTCATGAGCACCAAAGACATAGACTCACAAAAGTATACAGTGCATTCCCTGGCAGAAAAAAACAGTTAAATCAACTGTGGTAAATGCTTTTACAGCCTCTTTTTAAGAGCCTTCAGAAATGGAAAAGCCATAATATCTTAGATAGTCAGTCTTATTGTTTTACAGGTCTTACCATCTATATTTGTTCTTTTCTGTTATTAATTTTGGCAATCAAAAGGTATTAGTTTGCTGCTCCTGGTATAACCAAAGGAAAACCTCCCAAAGTTTACACATCTTCCCTTTCTACAAGGATTTGTTTTTTACTGAGGTTGTTTTTGATTGTCTGTATCATAGGCTTTAACAAAATGTGGGACAAGATCTGGGTCAGGCCTATGTATTCAAATACAATTTCCCTAAAAGGAAAAAAATATGTTTCTCCAAGTTTATGATAATGATAAACTGATGATAAAAAGGATATAAACTATATATTATCACAATAGCAATCTGTGCATATGATGTGAAATCAATTCAGTGCCATTATTCCCAACTTCCCTCTTCTAGTCTCATGTTCTTGACTTATCCAGTAAAAGGCAAGCAAGCAATGATAAAGAAGGAAATAGTTGCTTCAGCAACTTATGTCAATCAATGCAACCTGATATGCAGAGATATTTTCTCTATAGAACTGAGAGGTGCTTTATCTATCAGGTGGGCCATGTTGTTGTTTTTCCTAGGTAAAAACAGCTGAACACCTTGAGTGCAGCATATGAACAATTACTGAGTAGCAGAAGGTTGCGGCTGCATTTGCCAAGATGGCTCTTATAGCTTCTGCATCGCTCATTGTTCAATGTAGAGCTCTGACATAGAATTATGTGAAAATCAAATAGTTCTAGACAACAAAATGTTCCACAGGTTTAATTCTGGATACTAGCTTGGCTGCATTTTCCGAAAAGGTATGCAACCTTGATTGTCGGTTGCCAGGAAGAGCATGATGTGAGTGCTAGAGAAATTAATAATCCTCCCCATCCTTAACACACATGCACTGTGAAACCATACATTCAGCATAGTATGAGTGTTCTTTTAAATTCATTCTTTTTAAAGCTGAGATATCTATCATCGATCTAGACTAAGAAAGCTATCTTATAATTTGGAGACTTAACCGCAACAAAATAAATTCTTATTTTTTCCTCATATGTCTTGGCCATCTCAATGCATTGAACCCTCTACTGCAAAAAATGGAGTTAAAGTTAAAATACATAGCATATTAACCATTTAAAGCTTATTTAAATGCGCTTTGAGGGGATTTTTAAATGCTGAAATGAAGCAGAGTTCTGGAGCAGATGCAACACATATGTTCTGCAGCATTTGTCCCTGGGATAAACCTGAGATAAGACTCCTTTACTGATTCACATATAAGAAGAACATAAGTCTATCTTTTACTAAAGGAATAATAATGATGGGGTTTACCATAAGGATAGGAAGCAAGAAATACAACGATCCTTGCAAAAGAAAAGGAATGGTGGAGGGCCATCTAGAAATGTTAAAATTGGGGGGAAAGGGTGATTGGCTGGATGATTAATAAGATTATTCATATGATTACGGGTGTGATTACAATTAACATAGGATATAGAAAAATGCTAACTAGCATGATTAAAAAGAAGCTACATGGTGCATTCAAACTTTCAGTAAAGAAGTATGCAGTGTGGTACAATTTATGAGCAGATTTACAGGGTCAGAAGGATGACTTCATCTCAACCTCCAGACTTCTTCAGTTTTTTCTGAGCAAAGAGGAGCATCAGTTCCGTATTTATAATATCTAATCTAATCTAATTGTTGAAGGAAAAATGAACTGCTGCCCATTCTATTTCACACTCAGATTTCTGACAACCATATTAGAGGGAAGTCAGGAATAGATTGATCAGCCTTTACAAACGTAAGTGAAGAAGGTACTTTTTTTTCCTTCCATTTCTTTGGAAAATGGCAGAACCCCTGGGAAGGAAGAGTGCATCTTGCTCTTACAAGTACCATTCATCCTCAGCACAAGAAGTGTGATGGATGTGTCTCACCTGCAGCAAGAGTTTAGTTGAATATTCTATTTGTCCTTCTGGAAGGAAATGCTCAGTAATATATATTCCCAATTCTTTGGGATGGTGATAGTGATGGTGAAGACAAGTAACTGAAAAGAGTGTTTATAAAAAATTTCCCTTAATATGCTATTTTTAGTTATGTGTATATTTTGCACATTTTTGAACATTCAGATACCAACACGTATTTCTTGGTTTGTTGCAGATTTAGAAGATACTAGATATGAAAGCTGAGAATTGGGTGATTTCTTTAATGAGGCTCTAAACTTGCACACTGCATGCTGCTTATATTAGAGAAGAGCCAGGCTTTGTGTCTGAAATATGCCCTTCCAGGCCAACTCAGTAGTCTGTGATGAATCAGGGTATCAGATTATACTATTGTGAATAAAGAAAAATGATATAAATCCCTATAGCTGGCAATTAGGCTTTTTTCCCCTCTTCTAAATGGAATCCATGATCAAAAGAGACCCCATCGAGTGAGATTTCTCACAGGGAATGAAGGAGATGGAGAAGGAAAGAGAGAGAACGATGCAATCAAAAAGTACTTGAAGAACAAGGAAGCTATTCTTTGGTCATCATTGTGACATAATTAAAGCAGGATCTTTTTCTTCTCCCAATTTTCATTCCGCTCATGCCCTTATTAAGAGAAAGTTCTATCCAATGTTCTATCCTATGTTCTATCCAATGCACCAAAATCTGTTTATCTCAGTCAAATTGTGATATTCTGTTGTCCTATTTTTTTTTTAAATCAAACAATGGCAGTGTCTCTCATCCAGGAAAAATTTAATTTCAGTCCTGAACATTTATACTTCTACAGCTGGAAACAAAGGTCGGTATAACTTGAGGGTCAAGATTCAAATATCTAAGGGTCTACGAAATAACAGTTCACTGATCATGACAGTGAAAATGTTCCCAGTATTGCCTCTAAGACTCTAGTCATATTTGAACATATCACCATAATAAGGGTATAGTTAAAAGGCAAAAAGATAAACTCTTTGTGGAAAGCATCCTGAACCGCTTCTAGAAATCTAAATATATAATAACAATAATGATGATGACAACAACAACAACAACAATAAAGCTCTGAATCAGAAGACCAGAAATATAATGACAATGAATCAGGGGTCCTGGTTGCTCTCTGAGCTTGATTGTTTTCTTGCAGATGTTTTATCACTCAAACTAGGTATCATCATTAGAAGTTCTTCTAGCACTGATGATGTTACCTAGTTTGGATAATGAAATGTCCACAAGAAAACAACCAAATTCAGAAAGTACCAAGGACCCCTCCTTTCAACCCTGAACTCCTCCTTTCATCCTTTCATCCATTCAAAAGCATTGACAGACTACTTACCAAGGTGCGTAGGTGAGTGTGGAATGTTGCAAGTACACCAGACAGTTGAAGAACAAGATAAGGACATTGGATGAATATCTGAAGGACAGTGAAGAAGATGCACTGAAGTTAATATACCAGGAAGGCTTAATGTGTACTACAAGAAAGGCCAAATAAAAAATAGAAAAGAGACCTGGCAAGGCAAAATATTACATGACCAGTACATTAAAAGTCTAGCAGCAAAACAGCTAACAAAATCTGCCAATGGCTAAGAGCAGGAAAGGCTCTTAAAGGCAGAAGAAATGAAGAAAGGACAGAAAGGCTAATTCTGGCCACACAAGACCAAGTCTTAAGAACAAAGGCAGAATTGACAAGACAGCAACATAGAGCAAATCTTTGCAAAGAAGCTGAAGAAACAGTGGACCACCTAGCTAACTGCTGCAAGAAGATCACACAGACTGACTACTTACAATGGCATGAGAAGTAACACTGATGCATTGGAATATCTCCAAGAAATATCACTTGCCTTCAAACAAGGATTAGTGGGACCACAAAACAGACAAAACAATAGAAAATAAAAAAAAACACTAGAGGGATTCAGGAGTCTAGAATTCAAACAAACAGTGTCTGCCAGATAGTAACACACACTTAACAATTGTCAACAAGAGAGACAAAAAAAAGTTTGGGTAATGGACAGCGCAGTACCTGGAGATAGCAGAACAAAAGAGAAAGAACTGGAGAGAGTCACAAAACACAAAGTTCTGTCAATATAACTAGAATGACTGTTGCAAAATAAAACAAATATAGCACTGATAGTAATAGGCGCTTTGCGTGCAATCCTCAAAACAATTGGAGCACCACTTAAACACCATCCGCATTGACAAAAATCACCATTAGGGAAGTACAAAATTAACTAGGAAAGCTTACATCCTGAGACAATATCCTTAGTACCCTCAAACAACAGCACCTGTCTATCCCAGGTCCTTGGGAGGGACTAAATAGGTAGATAAAAATGCCAAATCCAGTCTAAACATCTGGTTGACTGTGCACCAAGATAATAATATAAATCAAAATTGTTTTCTGAACTGTGTCTGGATGGCCAAAATAGGGTCAAACCATAATATGATTGTGTCACAGATTTGCATACCGGATAGACTGTTTTCCCCATTGGGCTGCAATTTCAAAAAGCATGTTTGCATGTCTGTGCTGGATTTTAAAGCAGTGTACATGTTAATTTAAGTAATCAGCAATACAACCCCCTTTCATTCTTACAAATAAGTGCTGCATTGAGCTGCATAATGCATGGGGCTTAAGAGACTTATGATATTTGTTCATAACGTTTTCCTCATACAGCTCCTAGGTGCTCTGCTACATTGGAACATGAACTGCAGATCACAGAAACAATCAGGACTAAAAAGTCATCTCTTGTATGTCTGATGAAGGAGATTAAGGTGATTTAACCTTAATCGCTTCTCAGACTAATGCTCAAGAAAACAGAGATACTTGAAGAAAAAAAATGAGTTGGAATTATATTAGCTTTCTTTAAAGTTAACAGGCTTAGTCTGTTTACCTGTATTAGTTACAATACACGTGTTTAGAGATGCAAATATTCAGAAGATATATATTTTGTTTAGAAATGGATAAAAATATTGTGGGTAGGTCAAGTGCACTCTTTAAAATTAGGAGAGTAAGTGTCTCTAAAGATATATAATGTACTATGCACAAGCCAGGAAGATGGCTGTGAAAATATCTACAGACCTTACATCCTCGTCATAAACTGTTTCAACTTCTTCCCTCAAGATAATGGTATAGGGCATTGCACACCAATACAACCAAACACAAATACAGTTTTCCCCCATGCTATTGTTCTGTTAAACAACTAATTCCCACAATACTGTCTCTGCCCTGGGATCTCAAATCACCTAGTAGAGCTGCTTTACTTATTATCCTTCCCATCTCTCCTATTATCTATTTCTTAGATTCTCATGACTATAACTTATTGTATCTCATGATTTATGTTGATTGCAGTTTTTTAGTATCATGTTATGATTTCTGTTGTTTGCTTTAGTATTCTATGACCATCACTGAGTGTTGTATCTATGATTTAGGGTGATTGTATTTTATGATCATGATTATCACCTGTTGCTTTATGTACACTGAGAGCTTATGCATCAGAGACAAATTCCTTGTTTGTGTCCAATCCAACACTTGGCCAATAAAGAATTATCTTCTCTCTATCTGGGATGTAAACTATTTGGTTGAACTGACTGGATTAAAAAAAAATGAATGGATCCAGTTCAAATAATCAATCCAATTTGATTTGGAAGGAAAGGTCTGAGGAAGATTTGCACAACTCTCCTGTCTACTACTGTAGCTCATCTCTTATTGTGTGGTTGGAAATTCTCATTATTTAAAGGAGGCAAATCTAGCTATTGGAATGAGCCTTTTAAGGGAATTGGGCTTTTAAAGAGACTTATGAGCCAGTTCTTATCCTTTCCACCGTATCACTCCTGAGAGATTTTTCTGCCTATTTCAGCAGTCTGAAGACTGATTAACACAGCAGCTTTCTAGACTGTGGCTGTTGCTGCTGCTGCTGCTACATTATACTTTAGAGCCCATCAAGCATTCAAAGATCTCTTACAAGGTGAAAGATACAAACTGAATATGAGCGGTTATTATTTTCCTGGGAAAAAGAATAAGAAAAAAGTAAAAAAAAAACCTGAGTAATGAAATTGTTAAAGAATTGTGTTTTAAGGATGGATGATAATGAAATAGGAGAACAGAGTCAATGAATGAGGTTTGCATGTATGACTTTCCAAGTAAAAGCAGATAATTCACTGTTAATAGGACTTTTAGGAGATGGTAGAGAGGGACGCGGTAGCTCAGTGGCTAAGATGCTGAGCTTGTTGATCGAAAGGTCGGCAGTTCAGCCGTTTGAATCCCTAGTGCTGCATAACGGGGTGAACTCCTGTTACTTATCTCAGCTTCTGCCAACCTAGCAGTTTGAAAGCATGTAAAAAATGCAAGTAGACAAATAGGGACCACCTTTGGTGGAAAGGTAACAGCTTTCCGTACACCTTTGGTGTTTAGTCATGCCAGCCACATGACCACGGAGACATCTTTGGACAGCACTGGCTCTTTGGCTTTGAAAAGGAGATGAGCACTGCTCCCTAGAGTCGGGAATGACTAACACATATGTGCGAGGGGAAGCTTTACCTTTACCTAGTACAGGGGTCCCCAATCTTTTGGACCTCAGGGACCACTAAATTCATAATTTTAAATCCCATGGCCCACTAATATGATCTGCCTAATGACCAGCTGGGTGGGCTAGGTGGTCGTGTGACTGGGTGGGCGTGGCTGGGCCAATTCAATGTCATTCACATCCAGGGGTGCCTTGTCAGCGTCTACTCACCCCTCCCCTGCCAGGCACTCCTTGCCTCCCCACCCAGGCTCCTTAGGGCCTCAACAGGAAGCAGTTGTTGGAGCTAAGCAGCCACTACGAGAAAGAGTTGGCAAAACAGCTCAGTTCTAATTGGATCTGACTGAGAAGGAGGCTCAGCAGAAGCATCTCACTGAGGACTAGGAGCATAGGCTTTCCAAGCAGTGTGGGAGTGCAAGGCCAGGTACCGGCACTTGGAGGCTCAGCGGGCTGAGATGATCAGTCAGTTCCAGGCCATGATGTAGTCCCACTGGAACGAGGCCCTCCGGCTCTGCGCCACCAGCACAACTCCTTTCCAGTCTTCGTCCAAGGCCCCACACCAGGAGGTTGAACAGACCCCAAGTTGGAATTTTTTTTTTTTGCATTTATATCCCGCCCTTCTCCAAAGACTCAGGGCGGCTTACAGTATGTTAGCAATAGTCTTCATCCTATTTGTATATTTATATACAAAGTCAACTTATTGCCCCCAACAATCTGGGTCCTCATTTTACCTACCTTATAAAGGATGGAAGGCTGAGTCAACCTTGGGCCTGGTGGGGCTAGAACCTGCAGTAATTGCAGGCAGCTGTGTTAATAACAGACTGTCTTACTAGTCTGAGCCACAGAGGAAAGAATTTCTGCCTTCCTCTGACCCACACAAAAAGACCCTGAAGGGGGAGACTCTCTGCAGCAACACAAACATTCATTGCATGTATCTGGCCCAGGGACCACAGTTTGAGGACCCCCGACTTAGTGCAATATAAAAAAATACAAATAATTTTTCTGTGGACCATCAAAATTTTCTCACTACCACCAGTGGTCCACGGACCACCAGTTGGTGATCACTGACCTAGGAGATGGTAGATAGGGGAAAAGCCTGAAAATAAAAATAGACCAATTTTTGTGAAGCAGCTTGCCTCCAGAAGTTCAGATGATAGGTCCTTTGGTTTTAGGAAAGCAGACAACAGAATCCTACTATGATTTTCAAGTTGGCTTTTAAAATTGTGCAGTTTGTTAAATTTTAAATTTAATTGTTGTGGTTAGGCTTGCGGTTCTTAATGTACACTTGGAATATTACTTTATAAAGTGTGAACTGCCCAGAGTCTTCAAATGGATTTGAGATAAAAATGACCAAATAAGTAATTGAATAAGCAACATAGAACAACATGAACATTCTCTGAAGTCCTGTTTTTGATAGTATCTGAAGTTTTGTTCACCATTTTTCCATTTTTAAAAAAAATATATATGATATTATGACAAAATTCAGGAAAGAACAAATCTTGAGCTACAACTACATTTTGGTTCATATGCTGGTTTGGCAGCATGGATGATGTTACCTAATTTGATTTGATTCAGCCTGACTAGGTGGCTCAATGGTTTGAGATACTGAGATTGTTGATCAGAAAGGTCAGCAGGTCAGCGGTTTGAATCCCTAGTACAGGTCTCCTGTGTGAGCAGAGGGTTGGACTAGATGACCTCCAAGGTCCCTTCCAACAACCAAAGGGCCTCTGGTGGCTCAGCAGACTAAGTCTGTCTGTTATTAACACAGCTGCTTGCAATTACTGCAAGTTCAAGTCCCACCAGGCCCAAGGTTGACTCAGCCTTCCATCCTTTATAAGGTAGGTAAAATGAGGACTCAGATTGTTGAGGGCAATAAGGTTGACTTTGTATATAATATACAAATGGATGAAGACTATTGCTTAACACAGTATAAGCCGCCCTGAGTCTTCGGAGAAGGGCGGGATATAAATTCAAATTTAAAAAAAAGTGTAATGCAACATTTGCAGGAACAACATCAAACTCACTAAATACTCAGATCCCAAGACAGGACTGGGAACTGAATTGGACTTGTACTTGTCTGGGCAGGGGTTGAACAGCACTGTTCCATAAGTTAAATAAGTTAAAGCTTATTAAACGCAAACCCATACTGAAGAATTAGAGAGTTGTGAAAATGAATGAAGCCCAAAATAATTTCAATCTAGCAGCCTCAAAATTGCTTAGTCAAAAAAAGAAAAAAAAAGAATTGACTAAGGTGATAAAATTCATTGGCTAGCTATGCTTATCAGTGACAGACAGCCCAACACTTCAGTCACATTAAGCATTCTCACTCTGTAATACCGGGCTTGCAACACTGCATATTGTCTGTAAAAATTCACCAAAAGGCCACGGAAGCTGCAAAGGGGTTCAGAAGATTATAGAGTGCTTTGAAGCCACCTGGTTCTTTTTATTGCTTTGAAACAGGTCCCCGGTTTGATTCACAAATCTGCCTCGATAGGATGACTTGATCATGGTGACATTAAACTGAAGCTTCTCCTTTGAAGATTTGCACAATCCTACTATATAATATTTCCCTTTTCAAAGTGTATGCTTTTAAATGTGAGTTGCTATGAAAAATAGATGGGAGGATCAAATTGTGCTTATGTTCTGTTTGTGAATAGCCTCCCCCACTTCCAAAAATACACCTGTATTAATGTTATAGGAACAGAATGCTGCCTAGATGTTGTCTGAAAACAGAGGGCAAGAGGGCAATCAAAGAGACTAGAGACATTCCAACTTATTTAATGATATGGCAAGCATTCCATAATCCTTTCATCTATCTGAATATTTATATTTTTTTAAAAAAAAAATTCTATCCTATTCTGTTTTTAAACATTTCATTCTCAAATGAAGTTGGTAGGAAGAAAGGGACAAGCCTCAATTATATTTTATACTCTGTTGGCAAAATAATTTCTCCCTTTCCACAAAGCTATTTCCTGTTTCCTCTCCACTTGGATAAAGAGGTAGACTTAGTAGAATCCCCTCCTTCCCCCCTCCTTTTCCATGATGATTTCCCAAATTTCACAAGGAATTTTAAGTCATTTTAAACTCAGCAATTCACAGCTATTAGTTCTGAATGTAATATATTTTAGACATTGAGCCTTTATGTATTGGGCGAGTACTTCAGAGCATCATCAGGATGATGGGACTTGCTTTTGATCCTGGTAGAACCTGAGATTGGGACTTGTGTTCACAGTTGAAGGTCCTTGGAAGAAGGTGATTGAAGAAGGGGATATTAGTCAGACAATGAAAGCTGAATCATTGGGTTTGACTTGGCTTATTTCTAAGTGCATTTAAAATGTCACACAGTTGCAGAAGTTGAACAACACTCAACCTCCACTTCCTTTACAAATTGTAGTTTGAGTTTCTGGCTATGGTTTTTCCAGTTGCAATGTATGGCTGTGAAGGTTGGACCATAAGAAAGGCTGAGCGCCAAAGAATTGAGGCCTTTGAACTCTGTTGCTGGAGAAGACTCCTGCGAGTCCCTTGGACTGCAAGGCGAACAAATAAGTCAGTCCTAGAGGAGATCAGACTTGACTGCTCTTTAGAAGGCCAGATCCTGAAGATGAAACTGAAATACTTTGGTCACCTAAAGAGAAAGAAGGACTCACTGGAGAAGAGCCTAATGCTGGGAAAGATTGAGGGCAAAGAAGAAGGGGATGACAGAGAACGAGGTGGCTGGATGGAGTCACTGAAGCAGTAGGCATGAGCTTAAATGGACTCCAGAGAATTGTAGAGGACAGGAAGGCTTGGAGGAACATTGTCCATGGGGTCGCGATGGGTCGGACACGACTTTGCAACTAACAACAACAACAAGTTTCTTGAATTTCAGTGTTATTCCCCTCTGTGAATTCAATTGTGTCTGAAAAATGTTTGGAAAGCATGACCTTCCCTCTCTATTTTTTAAAAAAATAATTAGTTACTTTTGTCTACACAGCTGCTGCAATTGGGGAGGAAGGTTACAATATTTCTTTACAGCTGTTATGAATCTTTTGTTATTTCTGATTCATTTTCTTCAGCATTTTAATTGTTCAGATTACTTATTATTTTGAGAAACAAAGATAATCAAAGAAAAAGAACAGACATATTATTGAGGAAAAGGCGGGGGGGGGGAAGATTCTCCAAACTTGATTTTTCGGAAGGTGGAATTATTTATGAATACAGTCGTTATGTGAGGAATTACAAACTTGGCTCCATCATTAAACCACTATTACCGCCTTCATCATTCTTCTCTCTCCCCACCACAGAAAATAAAAGAAAGATGCGTCTTCATATTTAAGAAAAACAACCCCCCCCCAATTATATTATGAAGGAAAAGATTGAGAATTTATTGCTATTCTGCTAATCTTAAAGGAATGTTTCCTTGTCTTGCTCAAAACGTTGTTGAGATTCAGAATTACTGTTTTTAGAATCTGTGATCTTTCCTTTACTCGTGCTTAAAAAAATGAATCAATATTATTGTTGTTGATGATGAAGTGTGTGTGTGTGTATGGGAGGGAGGGAGGGAGGGAGGGAGCGAGGGAGGGAGAGAGAGAGAGAGAGAGAGAGAGAGAGAGAGAGAGAGAGAAAGGAATCGCTGTAATCTAGTGATTTAACATGGGTGATTGAGACTCCACTTTGGTTCCCTAAATGTTATTAATTATTCATTCATCCTAATTCCTCATGAAAAATTCTGAATAAATCCTTACAGATCAATTGTAAGGATTACTGTAGAAAGGGTTTCATTTCCTAAATTTTGATTTTAATATTTTACTGGGCAATAAGATACTGGCAGTGTCAGAATATTTGCTGATTTCAGAGCAATATGAATGGTATGGGCTTAGAAGGAAAAATGCTTGTCTTTTCTTCTGAAACATTTCCAGTCTATACCTGAATGTGTGAGATAACTAATTAATATCCCCAAAGAGCTCCAACTGCTAATCCTCCCTTTCTCCCTTTCTCAGGTGCTGTATAATTAATACCATAAAGATGGCTTTACAATATTTCCATGAGAAAGGATTTTTGCTGGAGATCTGTAACCAGCATTTTAACTGATCTTTGTACAAAGCCCAGTATTTTAGCATGAAGGCATTCATCTTTCTTGTGTTGTTCAGTATAAGATGTATATGTTTAGAAATTCATATAGAAATTGAATAAACAAACAAATAAATAAATGTTTTTTAAATAGATTCTGGGGAAAAATATCTACAAGCCAAATGTTTTGCTACAAGTTTTGTATCAAAGAGAGAAAAAAAATATCCTTAATTAGTTATGGCTTTGTTTTTATGGAGCACAAGTTTTATGGAGCATTTTTATCCAACAAAAGCTCCCAGGGAAATATTCCTCTCAGCTATGGTTCTATTCTTATATTTCAATAAGATTGATGTATATTTCTGATATTTTTTCCTCCTAGCAACATTTTTCACTTTAAAAGAAATGCGGCAAAGTTTTGAACATCAATAGATCATGTATGAAAGGTAGTAATGGAGAAAAACCATAAGAAGAACAAAATATTTCTAGTGTTTTGCTTACTGTGAGTGGCTTCTTTTTGCTTTAGCTTTAAATTGAAATGATAGAGGCGTATATGTTTTAAATTTCCAACTCGAACACTGTTTACTTGCTTAATCTAAACTTAATCTTACTTAATCTAAACTTTTGATATAATGCAACATTTTCCCATAGGTTACAGTGTATCTGGGCCCCCCAAAAGAGACTTTCTTATGAAGTTGCGCTTGTAAGCTTATTGCGAGGAATCATAACACGACAAAGTAGCTTGTTCTTTTGTTGCAGTCGGGGATAGATATTTCTAAGACTTGAAATACTTGAAAATTCCCCAGGTCCCTATAATATCAAATATATAAGCTGGGGAGGGTAACCAGAAGGAAAAAAAGAAAAAGAAAGTGAAGCAGTTTAAGAGATTATGGTATTTAATGTATAATCCTGATCAGGTTGAGAACCTGTAGAATGCTGGTCAAGATCTTAAATGAACCAACTTGTAGCTGAGATAATAAGCAACTTATCTTCTTCCTCACAGCAGGGAAAGTCACTGAAGCATCCCTATGTTGCCTAGGCAACTGGGTACCATTTCCCAGGCTTCTAACATAGAAAGACAGGAAAGTATCATCCTGTTTCCTAGACAACCAAAAGGCTTTTCCTCCCTAAACTATAAGCACTACAGCTCTTTCCATATTTTTGGAAAGAACAAAGTGGCTATGATCACCGTGGAAGCAAATAGCCAGAATCTATTAATAAGATGTGTGAAAGGTAGATTTTAAATTGTATAAGAAACAAAGTTCAGCCCATTCCCCTTTCTTACCTACACATACACTTCTTGAAACAGAGCAGAAATAAGAGTAAAAAGTTATTACTTTAGTATGTTCCCTGACTTAGCTCTCCTTGCAAAAGGAAATTTTTACTATAGTGATAAAAAAATAATCTATGAAAGCTAGGAAATTCAGAAGGACTTTATGAAAGATCATTTAGTTTGAGGTTATACAAGGTTTCTAGAAATTGATTATGTTCCATGAATTTGCTGTCCATTCCTAGTGATGATATAGACTTTGTCTAATCTATCGCTAAAAAATTCTTCTGGTTTTCTTTTGATGAATTCATCACTGCTGTAACTGATTCCAACCACCCTTGCTGGTACCCATCCCCTTCATCTCTCACCTTCTACCCTTCCCAGCACTAAAGCTTTCTCCAGAGAGCTAGGTCTTGGCAAAATGTGTCCAATATGACCATTTATGTCTACAATGAGAACTCCAGATTGATTGTTCAATTGTTTATTTGTTTTCTTGGCTATCTACTGTATTCCTCAGAGTCTTCTCCAGCCCCAGATTTCAAAAGCTTCAAAAATCTTTATATCCTGCTTTTTCCATGTCCAACCTTTATTTATTTATTTATTTATTTATTTATTTATTTATTTATTTATTTATTTATTTATTTATTTATTTATTTTGTCATAACAATATATGTAGGTATCATACAAAAAGATTATATAATATATAAACACATATATGAGTAAATATAAGGAGGTATAAGCATATATGTATATAGGAAGAAGAAAAGAAAAACAATAGGACAGGAACGGTAGGCACGTTTGTGCGCTTATGCACGCCCCTTATGGTCCTCTTAGGAATGGGGTGAGGTCAATAGTAGAAAGTTTTTGGTTAAAGCTTTTAGGATTATGGGAAGAGACCACAGAGTCAGGTAAAGTATTCCAAGCACTGATGATTCTGTTACAGAAGTCATATTTTCTGCAATCTAGATTAAAGCGGTTGACATTAAGTTTAAATCTATTGGTTGCTCTTGTATTATTGCAATTAAAGCTGAAGTAGTCTTTAACAGGAAGGACATTACAATAGATGATTCTGTGAGTTAAACTTAGGTCTTGTCGAAGGCGATGGAGTTCCAAGTTTTCTAAGCCTAGGATTTCAAGTCTGGTGGGATAAGGTATTTTGTTGTTTTCAGAGGAATGGAGAACTCTTCTTGTAAAATATTTCTGGACACGTTCAATTGTATTGATGTCAGAGATGTGGTGAGGGTTCCAAACAGGCGAGCTTCCTTTGCTTTGCTTTGTAGATATAAATACATCCTGGCATCTGAACTTCTTTTCCAAAGTCTTCACAGCTACTGTACCAATTGTTCATCTGTGGTGTATTTTCTAACATTTGGTTCCTTTGTCATTGATAGCCAATCCTAAACACTGGCAGAGCCAGTTTGCTATAGCAGTTAAGGCATCAGGCTTGAAACCAAGAATCTATATATTATAGTCCCACCTTAGGCACAAGGCAAACTGCATGACCTCAGGCCAATCTTACTCTCTTAGTCCTTAGAAGAAGGCAATGGCAAACCATTGCTAGGGAGTTGTCTAAGAAGTTTCCAGAAATCAGCACTGAGTCAAAGGGACCAAAAAGAAAACAGATGAGAGAGAGAGAGAGAGAGAGAGAGAGAGAGAGAGAGAGAGAGAGAGAGAGAGAGAGAGAGAGATTTTCATTTTTAGACTATGCAAATCTTTTGCATTATCAGCTGATAGTATCACCAACATAGCACAGGTAATTGATGCTTCTTCCTCCAATGTTAAAGCTATGCTCATCCAATCTCACTCCCTCAAGATACATTCCACATATAAATATCAGGAGAAGCATATTTCACTCCTTTTGCAAACCTGGAGCTATTGTGTTTCACTGTGGCCTGTCTGTACTGTAGCATTTTGGTTTGTGAATAGGTTCCACATAAGGACAATTGGGATTTTCATTTTTTCTTAATACATTCCACAGCTTGATATGATCTCATGGCTGAAGACCTTTCTGCAATCAGTAAAGCACATTTTGCCTTCTTTGGGGTATTCTTTGGCTGCCTTAATTATCCAGCATGTATCAGGAATAGGTCTTCGTGTATGTTCCTTGGTCTTTTCCGAAGCCAGCTTAACTATCTGATATTTCCATTTCTATGTAAAGTTCCAATCTGTATTGAATGATCCTACATATTTTTGTTAGCATAGGAAATTAAGAAGAGTGTATGATAGTTTATTGATCATTTTTATTGATTCTTCTTCTGTTTCTTGGCATATTTCTCTATATCAGTATAGGCAGCTGACTTACTACTGACAGCAGTGGTGAACTAACTTTATCTTCTAGTTCCTAAACTTCTTTTAAGCAGGAAATATCCTCCACCTATCCTGGAAGTTAATATCTTTGCTGTACAGAACTTCAGTATACTGTACTTCTTTCACCTTTGATCTTTGAATTAGTTATACCCTGTCCATTGGACCTGTTAGTACACCAATTTAAGATTGAAACATCCTTCTGAGTTGCAAGAACTTTTGTAAGATTTTCTTTATTTTTCCATGTCTATCCTCACACTCTTGATATATGTTGCAATATTGTTAATTGTTTCTTGATATTCAAAATGTTTTATTACATTCCTTGCTTATATCTGTTTCTTTTTTGCCTTTGGCTCCTCTCCTCTCCCCTCCCCTCCCCTCGTCTCAATTCTCTACCATTTGTTCTGACATCCAGTTTGCTTTCTCCTCCTTCCTGTTCTTTGGCAGTGTCTTTTCACATTTATCCTTAACATTTGAAATATGTAATTCCACAGTTCTTCTTGTTTTCTATCAATGAAGTTTAGAACTTCAAAGTATTCTCCTTGAGAAAGGTAGTTATACTGTATAGCCAATATTGTATCATGGAAACTCTTGTTCTCCCACTTTAGCATGATTTGTACCTTTCATAAGAGCAGTTTTTGATTTATTTCACTGTCACACTCTGAACGTGTCTTCGTTGCCATAATTGAGTTCCTCTAGCTCCTTGTGCTAATGTGCTTTCTATGTACTATACTCTATCAGACTTCATTTAGATTTCCTGAGATATATTTACTACTGTCTTCTTCTAAGATTTTTTTTTAAATTTTCTAGTCTATTTTAAAGACTTGGGATCTCCTGGTGGTATTTCATCCAATTATTATTTAAATTTAATTTTTCATAGCTGTGGAACACAGCAAGGTTGGCTGCTTCCTGCTGTATCCCGTAAAAAAAAAAACCACCCTTCTAAATAAATTGCTTATGGCTTTGCCAAATTAATACTGGTACAATTTATTTAGAAGAAATTGGGGAGTAATAATCATATATCCCGAAGCACCATTTCTTCCCTGCCAATCTCCTGCCCAGCCAAGCTGTTATTGGCATAGACATTGAGCCCATTGTGACCTATTAAAGGAACTCTACCTTTTAAGTGGGTGGAAAGCTGGAAGAGTAAATCCGGAAATCCTTCTCTTGACATTCTTTTCCACAAAATGCTCTTTTACATTTTTAAAAAAAAAAACATATTTTACATCAAAAACCTCATCCACATGTGGAGAGAAAAGGATCAGCACAGAAACAATGTACTGCATTCATTACTTTGAATGGGGCTAGCTGTCCCTCCGAGGAAAAAGGTAGAAAGACTTAATGCTTTGCAAACAGCTGGATATTGCTTTCGATGCTATTTTCATAATGAAAATACCACTATATTTTATGTTACACACAACATAAAAACTCCATAGGCAGCTGTCAGCTTTCTCACCCTACAGATTTTATTATCCTCTTATATTGCTATCCTTAGGGCAAACAGTTTTATCTTGTTTTGGAGAAAACCTGCAAAACAAAAAGCAAAATGGGTACTAAGGTGGCCATCCATGGGTATAATAACCTGGTTTTATGCAAGCAGTGGAGGAATTGGCTTTTCTTCTCTATGTGCATGTGCATGGGTGCACAATCCTATCCCAGTAAGTGCTGTAAATATGAGAAGCAATATAAGCTTCCCTGCCTCTGTGTTGAATAAGAAAAGTATCCATAGATTATAGCCTCGGTGGCCTTTTGCTGTAAATCTATGTATCTATAAAGATTTATCTTGTTCTTCTGTTCTGATCAGATTGACAATCTCTACTGCAGATTCTCTATCTAATCTCCACAGTGGCCTGATCATCAATCATTATGTTTATAGCATGTATAGGAAGCCACACTGAAGCAATTTCTTCTTCAATATATGCTTCCAAAATGAATGAAATTTATCCTCCAAAATCAGGGTTGCTAAAGCCTGCAGACAGAAATATAATATTAGCCAAAGTTTGAACATTTGTATCGACCAACTGGACTTTGTATTACTTATCCTGTCTAAGTGCAGCAAACAATATTCAAGATGAAGTGATGATCTGGAAGAGGGATCTTAAAAACTTTGAACTGATTCCAGATGGGTAATGTATCATATGGACCTAACTGTGCTCCATATAACAGTTGGGTAGAAGAGCTGGCTTAATAAAACTTAATTGCCGCAGGTATAAATTGAGCACCTCTGTGCCAAAACAAAGATTGGACGACAGCTGCAGTCCTTTGGGCATTTTCCATCACGTAAGTCAAGTGATGATGAAGGCAGGAGCATTATGCCAAAATACTTGAAACAGTTGATGTCTTCCAGCACTTTTCCATGCCTGTTTTAGGCACTTTGGATTCCTATTAAAAAGAAAAATGAATGTATTACTTTTAAGAAACTTTATTCAAAGCAAATATACTTACAGGTGAAAGGGCTAATGTGGCCAAGCAAACAACAGTTTTTAGTATATTGCAATTGAATTACAGTTTAATCCTGTCTGAAAAGGAGCTCACACAACTTTATCCATGCACTGAATGATTTGAAGGGATAACCTCAAACCTTGAATGCAGTGAATGATGCAATGGTCGTGGGATTCTGAGCCAATACACTTGCTACATCATCACTGCCTTAGTGTTGTGCGCCACTTATGAATGTTCATTTGATTTTGATCACAAAGATTTTTCCATGTGTAGAACTATACGCATGAACATCTTCAAATAGCAAAAAAAATGAGCATGGTTAAAATATCTTTCCTGGAAGACTGGAATTCTCTACACATTGGTTATGTGAATTGAGACCCCTTCAAGCTCAAATGGCCCAAGGAGCTACTGATACAGTTCTACAGAGGAACTATTGAGTCTGTCATCTGCACCTCTATAACTGTCTGGTTTGATTCTGCAACCCAACAAGAAAGACACAGACTTCAGAGGATAATTAGAACTGCAGAATAAACAATTGCTACCAACCTGCCTTCCATTGAGGACCTGCATACTGCATGAGTCAAAAAAGGGGCTGTGAAAATATTTACAAACCCCTCACATCCTGGACATAAATTGTTTCAACTCCTACCTGCAAAACGATGCTATAGAGCACTGCACACCAAGACAACTAGATACAAGAACAGTTTTTCCCCAACGTCATCACTCTGCTAAACAAAGAATAGAATAGAATAGAATAGAATAGAATAGAATAGAATAGAATAGTTTTATTGGCCAACTGTGATTGGACACAAGGAATTTGTCTTGGTGCATATACTCTCAGCATACATAAAAGAATAATTCCCTCAACACTGTCAAACTATTCACATTAGACTGCATTACTAGTGCTATTGGCTCTCTCATTGTTCCTGTAGCCCATTTCCACCCACTTGTGACTGCATGATTGTAACTTTGTTGCTTGTCTCCTTGTGATTTATATTGATATTGATTGTTTCCTATTATGATTTGATTGCTTATTGTACTGTATGACTGTCACTGGGTGTTGTGCCTTGTGATTCTTGATGAGTGTATCTTGACTTTTTATGTACACTGAGAGCATATGCACCACAGACAAATTTCATGTGTGTCCAATCACACTTGGCCAATAAAGAATTCTATTCTATTCTATTCTATTCTATTCTATTCTATTCTATTCTATTCTATTCTATTCTATTCTGATCTTAAATTGACTTCTGATTGGATGCATACAAGAACAAACTGTGCTAGAAATTAGATGAGGTTAAACCACAGGTGTCAAACTTGCTGTATCACATTGCCATCATGTGACATTTTGTGATATTTTCCCTTCGTGAACCTGGGGTGGGCGTAGTCTGTGCATGATGCATTTGGCCTGCGGGCTGCCAATTTGACACTCCTGGGTTAGACCATGCAAAGTTGCATGAGCTTCTACAGATTAATTCATTACTTAAGGGCAGTCACATATGGTCTCTTCTGAAGTCCGTCCTTCCTCCCTCCCTTCCTTCCTTCCTTCCTTCCTTCCTTCCTTCCTTCCTTCCTTTCTTTCTTCCTTCCTTCCTTCCTCCCTTCCTTCCATTCTAAAATGTCTTTCAGGAAAAGTCCATTCCAAGAAGATTCATAGATATGATTAAAAACATAAAGAACAAGTAAAATTGCTTCTATATAATTAAAAAGAATCCCAAAATGTATATTAGAGCAATAAAACATTAGTCCAGTAACAGTGGGACCAATTATGGCCTCACAACAAAAACAGCAGTCTGAAAAATTCAGATGATAGAGATAACTCTTTTTTAGAAACAGAGCTACAACAATTTAAATAATAATGATAATTATTTTAAAAACAGCAACATTTTTAAAATAGTAATCATAATTTTTTTAAAAAACACAATTCTACCTTTTAACTGAAAGAAACTTAATACAAAGGCTCTAGTTCCAAAAAAAATTGTAAGGGAAAACCAGAGGATCTCTCTTTGAGAATAGGGATTATATAACCTTTTTGATATCATGGCAAGGATGTATATTTGTTATATATATGCATTTATATCCCGCTCTTCTCCGAAGACTCAGGGCGGCTTACACTATGTTAGCAATAGTCTTCATCCTATTTGTATATTTATATACAAAGTCAACTTATTGCCCCCAACAATCTGGGTCCTCATTTTACCTACCTAATAAATGATGGAAGGCTACAAATACTTACTTGCATTTCCTGCATTAAATTCTGGAAGGCACATTTGAAGGTATGAGAATGGAAGTATAATTATAACTGTTATTCACATGATATGCAGTCTGAATCAACCCCTGTTTGCAATTTGTAAGTAAATATTTTTTAAGCAGTCAAAAGCAATTAAGGTTATTATTACTTTAAATCTGCTTGTTGCTAATTGGGTGTTTTTTTTAAAAAAAATCAATCAATGCATTGAAGGAGGAATTTTGAGTGCCTAAAATTGTGACAGGATAGTGTATTCAATTAAAACTTACCTTGATTTTACAATTTGGTTCAGATCGATTAGCAGCATTTAAAACTGCAGAATTATGGCTAATACTGGAATGTATTTTAGATCATTCTCAATTTATAGCAGTAACTTTTTAAAACTATAAAGTACCATAAATATCTACACTAAATAAATGAATTTGTAAAAACACCCCTTGGATAAAATTCATTCAGATACACACCCCAATGAATAAAATGAATGATTTTTAGTTGGGGTTAGGGAAGAAATAAATATATCACCTACCAAACTTTCATTTTCACTGGAAAAAGTAATTACATTTGGATGAGATAGTGGTCAAAGGAAACCAGACCATCAAAAAACATGGTGGCTGGACACCATCAAAGCTGACACCAGCCAAAGCACAGAACAACTCAAAGGAGTAGTGCAAGATTGGAAGATGTGGTGAGACCTGACCCATAGAATCATTAAGAGTTGGACACAACTGAATGAATAACATTCATCATCATGTTGATGAATGAATATCATGATCAAACTTTCATCTCGCTTAACATAAGCTTATTTTTATTAGCACTATTGCTAATAAATAACCTATCATTCAGTTTTTCTTTTACTATCCAATGAAAATTCTCCTAGTATTAGAAGGCCAGGTAAACAGTCACCAGCTACTAGTTCTAGTATATATGGATAGATGTATAGATTGAGAGGTTTACCAGCTCTCCACATTTGCACCTGACTTGCTTTCCGTTTTCCCTGTTATAGATATGCTAAATTGTTCATAGTCTATTCTAAAATTCATTGTTTTTGCTTGTTTTGCAAAGACAATTCTTTTGCCTGGCAATTTGTTAAATGTAATTCCTATTCTTTGTTCTAGGAGCTTAAAAAATTGTATACAATTAGCTTTAGATATGGAATTTAGGCTTATTTTCCTGTGGTTTGATGGTAAGTAATGTGCACTATCACCTCACCTACTTTTGTGGCCTGCTAAGTCAGAACATGATGAGTAAAGGGTTGATTTTAAGTTGCTATTACTTTTCTATGATGGAACACTGGAAAAAAATATGGCACTGAAGCATGGAAAATGGAAAAAAAACTGCCAAATGAATACTCCAAGTGGGCTGTTTTATTTTGAACTTGGGACAAAATTGTTCTCCCATTTTGTGCGCATTGCTATATAGGAGGATGCTTCATAAATGTAAGCTCACAGCTGAAAAGGGTTTGTATCTATACAGCTAGTCCTTGTTTAGGAAAGAATGGCAAATGGTTCTGTTGAAATGGTCACCAAGTGACACAATCATTAAGTGAACCACATGACACAGACAGAATGATGCTGTGAAGAATGCGGTTTGCTAAATTCCTCAAGATTTCTCCCATAGTTGTCCTCTGTCTGACTTGTTGTTCTGTCCCCCTCCTCAGTCTGGGAGACACGAGCAATGACTTAATTAGCCAGCAACTATCAGCTCTGGCAACAAACTAGCGAGCATCTGCCAAGTGTCTCTGTTATCTCTCTTGATGCCGATGAGTCAGCCAGGAAACCAGAAACAAACAGGACTTCAGCTCTAGTTCTCTCCCTCTAAGCAGTTGATTTGCTCGCCACGAAGTGGTATAGCAGCCCTTGCTGCTTTTATATCCTGTGGGGTGTGGCTCCATGACTCAGCACTTCTTAGGCCTGCCCCACCCCTGCTTCTGTTGTTCCCGCCTCTCCTGCCTACGAAACCTAGGGTCCAGCCAGGCCTGATTGCCATCAGCCGGGTCTGGAGGCATGGCCTGGGGGCGGGGGGAAGAGTCAGGAGACGGAGGCCTCGTTATCTCCTCCACCTGGCCTGCCTCTGGCTCCTGGAGCTGAGCCAGGAAGCCGGTGCTCCAGAGGTAAGTCCTGATGGCCCTTCCCCCTCACTTTCCCAGTCACTTTCTGGCAAGGGGCCCAGCTCGGGGGGGCACAGACACTACACTTGTTCTTTTTTTTTTTAATCCCTTCACAAAGGGGAGCAATTGCTTAAACAAGTTCCTGGGCTGTTTTTCCTGCAGTGCAGCTCTCCCTAAAAAGTGCTATCTGCAAGTTAACAAACTCATCTCTGTGACCTTAATTAATTGAGTAGAAACCTTTGGCTGATTTTGCTGCTACTGAAACTGACCAGACCTTAATCAGTTTCACAGTGAAGCCTTTTGTTGTCCTAAATGCAAACATTGATGGCAAAGTTACTTTTTCATCATTGTAGTAATTATGAATGATCATTATCCATAGTTGTATTTATCATCACCATCACTAACGTTTCATAGTAAGAGATAGCTTACTTTAATAAATGGCCAGTCACCTGGCAGATAAGAGTAATTATTTCCATGAAATGTACCTTATGGTCTAGTGTTTATTGTCTGGAATGGAAGTTGTCTTCTTGCAAAACAAGAAGTATTAAGCATCCATTTTGTGAATTACAGGTGTGAAACAATTCCTTTAAACAAAGTCATAAAACCTGTAAATATTGGAAGCAAGTGGAACTCAAGGTTATGAGGGGAAAAAAGAAAAAAAAAGGGAAAAGGATGGGTTATTAATCACGCAGAATAACATAGTTGGAAGGAACCTTGGAGGTCTTCTAGTCCAGGGGTCTCCAACCTTGGCAACTTTAAGACTTGTGGACTTCAACTCCCAGAATTCCTCAGCCAGCTTTGCTGGCTGAGGAACTCTGGGGGTTGAAATCCACAAGTCTTAAAGTTGCCACGGTTGGAGACCCCTGTTCTAGTGAACCCCCCTATTGAAGCAGGAGACCTTATACCATTTCAGACAAATGGTTGTCCAGTCTCTTCTTAAAAACCTCCAGTGTTTGAGGACTCACAACTTCTGGAGGCAAGCTGTTCCATACAGTAATTGTTCTAACTGTCAGGAACTTTCTTCTCAGTTCTAAGTTCACAGAAAAAAAAACCCTTCCTAACCTCTTATCATGAAGTTATTTTTACTCTAGGTCCATGCCTCAAAGAACCTTATGGCACATCTTAACCAAATATACCTTGAAGATTAACAGGATATATACTTTCAGTGTTGGAGGAGCAAGGAAGTAGGCAAATGACATGGTATACAAAGTAATTAAAATAAAACATGGTATAAGGTAATTACTTTCCTCGTTCCCCTGTGCATCTCAGATTGTCGCTTTTATATCACAGTATAATCATATTCAAATAATCTATGTTATTTGAAAAATAGAAAAAATGTGGTTTGACAGGAGCCACACATAACTGATGATATTTAGTTGATACCTGAAAGATTCAATAAGTAGAAATAACTGTGTTAAAAGGCCAGGTGCTGTCGTGTCCCACTCCTCCTCTGACGGCCAGGTCGGGGAAGTCTGTATCAAGTGTGGCCACAAAGCCTCTGCAGCTTTGCCAAAGTTCTGTCAGAGTTCTCAGGGCAGGCAGGAGTCCAAGATGTGACTTCAGCAATCCAAATTAGACTTTGCCTGACTCAAAGAATGCCAGAAAGCAGATCCTTTATATAGGCCATGGGGTGTGGCTCCATGACTCAGCACTTATCCAGGCCTGCCCCTCCCTTCCTTTTGCTGACGTCGCCTCTCCATTCTCCGGAAGCGTGGATCTGTCCACCCTCCAGCTGCTGGCAATTCCAGCTTGTGACTGGCTTCATGCTCCTCATGTTCACATGCTGTGGGGGAAGGTTTTATTTGCTCGGTCTGTCCGGGCATGGTGCCAGGACTGGGGGCTGGAGGCATGCCAGGCCGTTCGTCTGCACTATCAGTCCCTGGCTAAGATAACAGGAGATGAGAGGGGCCCGGCTGCGGAGAGGGGGGCGGGCGAGGCACAACAGGTACTCACAGGAGTCTGGTTGATATGAAGTAAGTGGTGATGGCATTGCAGAGATTCCATAATCCATGTCATTTGTGTAATGATGTCATCATGTATGTAACATTGGGCACATCCAAGTGATACCCATGCCAGGGTTATTCTTGGTCAGTTATTGTAAAAATATTCATGTCTACATTCAGTAGACTTCATAGTGGACTGAATATTGCTCTAGGGGCTAGACAGATAGAGAATAGAACTGTTTCTTGATTTTCATTTTCCAGTAGGTCTTCTTTTCAGTGATTGCTGTGTGATATTTTTTAAAAATAACCTCAAAAGGAATCCCAAATGCAGTGTCAAACTGTGATAAAAAGGTAATGTCTTAAATTAAAAATCCAGCCATGGCGTTATATTTCTTTTGGTCTTACACAGTTCTATATGGAAAATTGAAAACTAGGGCACCATTAATTTTCAACAGAGGTGTTTTGTTTTGACTTTCAGATTTTCAGTTCAAAGATCTTGACAGTTGGGATTTGTTTTTCACTTCTTGTTACAAAAGTATTTTGAGCTACTGCTGAATTAATGTTGTCCAATTGTTTCCTTGAATATGGAAGTGTTTGTTTGTCATTATAAGTTCTCAGCCTAAGTGATATATAAGTGTCACATGTCTGGTGAGGAGAGTAAGTTGACTTTGTTCAGTTCTCTATTTAAAAGGATAGATGACTGATCCACCCAGTCAAATTGTGTACAGTTTCATTATTTCTTCTTTGTTTATCTGCATACCCTATTCTAAAATCAACAAGGTTTCTTTTCTTCAGACATGTTTTTCCACCCAGTGTGAATGAAAAGTAAATGTAGGCTATGCAAAGCATGGCCCTGTCTTTAATGTAACGTATTCTAAAATATACCTTTTAGAAATATATGGAAATTCCAACGTTCTTAGCATCTGCCTTGGACATCTTACTGTATCATTTTTATTTTTAGAACATCTAAACTGAGCATGCAAGGAGAGGGAATCTGAGATAAATACATTCACTAAATACCTTTATCATTACTCTCATCCTGCAGGTGACTGTGTAAAGCTAAGAAGCTCCATTATACTTAGAGATTCTCTGCAAAGTTTAAACCAAATTCCAAGCTCCACAAACATTTTCCTGCCATCCTCTTACTATGCGTAGGACAATGAAAGAAGATATTTCTTGAAAGCAACATCCTGTGTTGTCTGCAGAAATTACATAGGACTATTGAGTTGGAAGAGATCTTATAGACCAATGAAGGGGTGAAATGTAAAATTTGTTACTACCAGTTCTGTGGGCGTGGCTTGATGGTGGGGAATAATGTGACTGGGTACGCTTGGCCAACTTTTTTTTATTTACTTTTAAAAGCATTTTTTCTATAACCTCTTCGGCCGAAAAGGTTGTAAAAAAAATGCTTTTAAAAGCCTGTGATGATCAGGCAATTCAGCAGGGATTGCCAGAGGGAAAAAAGCTTTTAAAGGGTTCTAACAATCCCAGCTGAGTTGCCTGATTGCCAGAACCTTTTAAAAACATTTTTACAGCCTTTTGGCTGAAGAGGTTGTAGAAAAAAATGCTTTTAAAGGGTTCTGACGATCCCAGCTGAGCAGCACGATCATCAGAGGCTTTTTTTTACTTTTAAAAGCATTTTTTCGGCGGAAGAAAAAGTGCTTTTAAAAGAAAAAAAATCCTCTGATGATTGCTCAGCTCAGCTGGGACGGGATAGGAGGGATTTTTGCTCATGGTTCTCCGGCCCACCCACTGCTATCGCTACCGCTACTAGATCGGGCGACCCAGTCCGAACCGGGAACATTTCACCCCTGGACCAGTGGCTCCCAACATGGGGCCCATGCCTCACAGGGCAGCAATTTGATTTTTAATGGGGGCAATCTCAACCTTGTTTAAACCAAATTAATGGCCTTTTAGGTGTCCTCCGCATGAGTAGAGTTCACTTTTTGAGGAAAATAAGAATTATATGTGGGAGGGGGCATCGGGATTTTAGAGATGCTTAGGTAGGGCATGGCCAAAAAAAGGTTGGGAACCACTGCTATAGACTCTCAAATCCAATCCCTTGACAGTGCACAATTCTGTAGTCTGTTTGAACTCATACAACAAAAAGGGAAACTTTTAGTATTACTTTTAGTATTATAGATCACTTGGAATTTGCCTTCCTATAACTTCAATCCATTGTATTCTGTCCTGCACTCTAGTATGGTGGAAAATAGACCTTGACATTCCTTAAGAGTGCTACCATGTTCTCCCTTTTGGGTTTTCAAAGTTCAATTCTTTCCTTTATGGAATTTAATGTCTAGTTCTGTGATCATTCTCTTTTTTACATAAAAGTTTATTAGAATTTTGAATATAGTGTAAGAACTAACAAGAACTAATATTTAGAATGACAAAAAAGAAGAAAAGAAAAAAGCAAAGACAGAAGAATACCAATTAAAGAAAAGAAAGCAACGACTATAAAGAAGTGACTTCTGGTTTGTTGGTTTGTTCAGGAGTTATAATTATAACTCTATGGTTCAACATTATATTTACATGTTTGTCTATAATCAAACCCAAAAGTTCTTTTATCTACTTTAAATATTTTTAATAATTGTACATGCAAAAACACTGACATGAATATCCTTCTCCCTCCAGTTCTTCTCTTATTTTTATTCTGCATTCTCCTTGACAAAATTCTAATGTATCAGAGTAAGTCAATCATTTAGTAGTCATTTCCCTACTATAAAATCCTTCCTGTTTGAGGGCCACACAGGTATTTTTGAGCACATTGTAGTTCTATATGTGTTCCAAATGCACATCTAACAAACTTATTTAAAATATCTACATTAACCTTGGCTTTATCACGCCATAGGTATCCATGCAACTCAAAAGTTAAGTGATTCCCTTCCAACTCTAAAAGGCTTCTGTTACTCAATAACATCGATTTTTTTTCATCCAGACAGAACAGCAAATCAGGTAAACCCAGTCCTTCTCTTTCTTTTGCATCTTGTCACTCCTTGTATTTAACTTCTTGTAACCTGCCACACAAATTGAGATATGTCGTTCTGCCATTGTTTAAACAGTTCATGAGATGTCAAAACTGGTATTGCCTGAAATGGAAAAAATAATAATGTTCAAGATGAGACTTTCATCTTAATCCCAGAAAATTTCCCCTATGATATTTTTTTCTCCCATCTTAACATATTTTTTTTAATTTCAAGACTTTTTAAGATTTTGGAAAAAAACAAAACCATACAATTCATATTTGTCATATTAATGTCCAAATATTTTATCTTCTTTTCAACCTTAAAACCCATTTTATTTGTTAATTTTATTTGGTCTTGTGTCTTCATATTTTTGTCAACATCTTTGTCTTTAGGTTTTTAAGTCTTTAAAAAAAAAAACTTCTTATCTTTCTTAAAGTGTGGTGCTTGGAATCAGACTGAATACTAATGATCTGATCAAGACAAAGTATAACTACTGTTTCAAGTAGTTTAACCGTAAGAAAGATGCACAACAAGCCATCATTACAGGTATATATCTACATATGACAGGAACCAGAAATACCTCACAGGAGCAGCTGAAGGCAGCTCCTCAAGAGGCAGGGAATACATCTCAAACTAATCCTGCCAAGACTGTAACAAGTACTATTATAACTTCCCATGATTTGGAAACTATTATTTTTAAAGCAGCCTGTTAAGTTCGGGCAATGAAGAGGCAGGAGACGATACAAGTGACAACAGCTCTTTGGTTTATTGTGATCCCAGCAAAAGCCAACAGGCAAAAACCCCTCTTTAAATAGTATTTTGGCTGAGGCATCAGCCAATCAGCAATGTGCATTTTCCCGCCCAAATTTCCCTCCTAAAATTCAAATACATTACACTCCTCCCCTCCCAGAACACTTTTTACCATATTTACATAGTTTTTTGCATAACATTTGCATGTTATTTTTCCACGTAGTCATGCAGGTAGACAGGGCGTCTCCTAACTCTTTCTGACCTGCGCAATTCATTCCCTGGGAGTGAGTCGAGCTTGTCGAAGGGACTGTTTGTTCCTCCAAGCTCCTCCTTTGAGCCATCCGGCCCTGGATTATTGGCAGAGTCGTCCCTGCTGTCCTCCGGAGGAGCCGGTTGGCGTCGCTGGACTTCTTCAGACTCAGCTAAGTCCTCCGATCGCCTCGGGGTTGAGTTAGCTGTTGGTTCAAATATTGTGTAGTCAGGGTCTGGCTGTTTGGTTTCTGGATTGTTTTGTATTCTTTTTCGTAATTGATCTATGTGGCGTCTCCACACTCGGCCGTCCCCCATGTCCACTATGTATGACTTTGGGCCCGTCACTCCTACAATTGTTCCCTTTAGCCACGCTGGGCCCTCACTATAGTTATGTGCCCATACTGGGTTACCTGTTGTCATTGTTCTGGTTCTTCCCTTTATGCTTTGGTACCCATCAGGGGAGTATGTTGGGTTTAACCGATCTAGGGGGCACCGGAGTCTTCTACCCATTAATAACTCCGCTGGGCTGCGGCCGGTGGTCACACAGGGGGTTCTATGTTGGACTGCCAGGAAGGTATCAATTTTGGATTGCCAATCTCCTGGGCTAATTCTAGATAGCGCTTCCTTGGCACTGCATACGAAACGTTCTGCAAGTCCGTTCGTCGCCGGGTGGAAAGGTGCCGAGAGGACATGTCGGATGCCCTCTTCTGCCAAGTACCCCTCAAACTGGGTGGCCGTGAACTGTGGGCCGTTATCGGACACTAGAGTGTCGGGCAACCCGTGTGTCACAAATAGATGCCTCAAGACTGTGATTACAGCTTCCGCTGTTGTGGTTTTCATGAGTAAAATTTCTAACCACTTCGAGTAGGCATCTACCACAATTAAGAAGGTTTGCCCATGGAACGGCCCAGCAAAATCTATGTGGATCCTGGACCAAGGACCCTGGGGTTTCTCCCAATCCCTTATGGGGGCTGTTGGGGGTAGTGGCCTTGATTCTTGACATGCTTGGCATTTCCCTACCCGGTCGCTAATGTCTTTATCCACTTGTGGCCACCACATATAACTTCTCGCTAGGCTTTTCATCCTCACAATCCCCGGGTGGCCCACATGCAATAGTTCCAACACATGCCCTCGTAATTTGTCCGGAATAACCACTCTATCCCCCCATAACAGACAACCCCCTTGTACCGACAGTTCCGAACGCTTTTTTGTAAACTCTTTGAAACGATCCCCCGGTGCAGTGGGCCATCCCCTCTGCACCCAACCAATCACAGTTCTTACGACAATGTCTTTGTAAGATGCCCTAGTCACTTCCGTAGATGTGACTGGGCCAGAGTCCAAAAAGTCAATTAACAAGACAGGCGTCCCTGGGGTCAGGTCTTCAATAGTCTCTGGCAACGGACATCTACTTAAAGCATCCGCAAGTGTTTGCCCAGTCAGTGAGACAGTTTGTACGAATATGCTGCCAGGAAAATAGTCCAACGGGTCAGCCTGGGTGATAATGCAACCGGTGTTGGACGGTCCCCCGCCAAGAGTCCCAATAAAGGTCTGTGGTCTGTGACTATTTCAAATTGTCGCCCAAACAGGTACCCGTGGAATTTTTTAACCCCAGAAACTATAGCCAGGGCTTCCCGGTCCAGTTGGCTATAGTTCTTTTCCGCTGCGGACATCGTGCGGGAAAAAATATGCGATAGGGGCTTCTGAACCGTTCGGTAACCTGTGGCTGAGGACAGCTCCTGCCCCATAGGGTGATGCATCACAAACTAGTACTAGTGGCAACGTCCCATTGTACTGAATTAGAAGGCTATCGCTGGACAAGAGATTCTTAACGCCTTCAAATGCCTTAGCCTCAACCCTGCCCCAAGTCCAAACAGATTTTTTCGCTAGCAGTTTATGTAGCGGTTCGGCTACCATTGCCTTATTTTTTTAAAATACCGCATAGAAGTTTACAAGCCCCAAAAATGCTTGTAATTCTGTTTTGTTTTTTGGGGTTGGAGCCTTTCTAATGGCTCGCACTTTGCTCTCAGTTGGGTGGATGCCTTCCTTATCTATCCGGTAACCCAAGAATTCTACAGATTCAATTCCTTTCTGGCATTTGTTGAGTTTAACCTTAAGCCCCGCAGACCTGAAAATGCCCAAAACCTTCCGCAATTTGACCCCTAATTCTTCCAAGTTTTCTGCTGATACCAGTACATCATCGAAATATGGAACTACTCCCGGTAGACCCTGTAGGAGTCGTTCCATTAGGTTTTGGAATAACCCGTGGGCTACACTAACTCCAAACTGAAGTCGAGTGCATTTAAAAGCGCCCCGATGTGTAACAATCGTCTGCACTTCGGCCGTTCCGTTGTCAACAGGTAATTGTTGGTAGGCTTGAGCCAGATCGAGTTTGGCAAAGACCTGTCTCCCATTTTGCATGGTCGACGGGGACTAGTATTCCCTGGCTTACTAATTTATCTAGTTCCCTGTCAATCTTGGGTTTGAGGGCGAACGGGACCCTCCTAGCTTTTAATCTAATGGGAGCTACCTGGGGGTCCAAATTGAATGAAATGGGGGTCCCCACGTACTTGCCCAGGCTGTCTTGAAAAACGTCCTCGAATTCCTTCAACAATTCATCCTTCAGGTTGACTCCATTGCTGTGGATCCCGGTTATGCCCATTCCTAGGGCTCGAAACCAGTCCAGTCCCAGTAAACTGGGCAGGTTTCCGTCAACGATGGTGATCGGCAAGGTTTTCTTGAATTGTCCATATCTTACTCTGACCATTGTGGCTCCTTTAATGGGGATCCGGTTTCCCTGGTAGTCTTGCACTCTCAGCTTTTGGGGTTGCAGCTGTCATTTCGCGACTTCTGGCAGGTCCCGTGCGACCATGTCCCAGGACATAATCGTGATTGATGAGCCGGTATCCACCTCCATTTTACATTGCACTCCTTCGATGTAGGTCTTAGTGAATATTTTCTTTTCTATTCGTGTCGATGCGTGGCACACTCGCACAGTGGTGTGATTCGACTTCGCACCTTTTTTGAACTGGCCAATCCCTTCGCTGAACTGGCGCCCTGTTGATTGGCCGGTTTGAATCTTTGGCGGGAAGGTTGGGAGTCTCGACAGGCCTGAGCTATGTGTCCTTTCTTTTCACACCGCCGACAAATCGTGTCTTTGAACCTGCAATTCTGTCGTTGGTGTTGGCCTCCGCAACTCACGCACTCGTCCCGGTCGCCTCTCTCCAGCCTCCTGGTGTGGAAAACCTCTTCCTCTTCCTCACCGTCCGATTCAGCCTGGATTTCTTCGCTGTGGACTGGCGTTGCTTTCGCCGCGGCATTTGGCGTGTTCGGCTTTTGTAAGGTTTCTGCCGCTTTGGTGGACATCTCGTGTGCCCTGGCCTCATCCAGGGCTATCGCCAGGGTTAGGTTGCTTTTCGACAGCAGCTGCCTCTGTAGTCGGATGTCCCTGACCCCACAAATGAGTTGTTCTAATAAAGAGTCCTCCAAGTCTCTATACTCACAGTGGTTTGCGGCTTTCCTTAATGTGGCCATGTACACGCTTATTGATTCGCCCTCTCGCTGAACTCTTTGCCTCAACTCGAACCGTTGTACAAACTTTGATGGTACCGGCGCGTAGTGTGCTCGTAGCGTTGTCTGTAGCATTTGCCATGGCACCTACTGTACCGGCGTTGGTTCCGACAGCGATTTGGCGGTATCGAAGACTTCTGGCCAACAGTGGCTCAGGAAGTAAGCGCGCTTCCGATTATCCAATACTCCTTGCAGTTCGTTAGCTTCGAGGAAACACTCAAAACGAGCCATGTACGACCCCCATTTCTCCTTGGCTGGGTCGAATGGTGCTGGTGGCGTATAGCTAGACATCGCTATGTATCCGCTCTTGATACTGTCTGGGTTTGAAATTACGTTGCTCCTTCAGCTCTTTTCCTAGTCTCACTGCCTTCAATATCCCACCTTTGTCGCCAATGTTAAGTTTGGGTAATGAAGAGGCAGGAGACAATACAAGTGACAACAGCTCTTTGGTTTATTGTGATCCCAGCAAAAGCCAACAGGCAAAAACCCCTCTTTAAATAGTATTTTGGCTGAGACATCAACCAATCAGCAACGTACATTTTCCTGCCCAAATTTCCCTCCTAAAATTCAAATACATTACACAGCCTAAATTGAAGATGCCTTCTTGAAAACTTCTCAGGGGTTGCCACAAAGAAGAGGGAGTCAGGCTGTTCTCCAAAGCAGCTGAGGGTAGAACAAGAAGCAATGGGTTGAAACTGATCAAAGAAAGAAGCAACTTAGAACTAAGGAGAAATTTCCTGACTGTTATAACAATTAATCAGTGGAAAGACTTGCCTGCAGAAGTTGTGAATGCTCCAACACTGGAAATTTTTAAGAAAATGTTGGATAACCATCTGACTGAGATGGTGTAGGGTTCCTGCCTGGGCAGGGGGTTGGACTAGAAGGCCTCCAAGGTCCCTTCCAACTCTGTTGTTATATTATAAAACTGCTTCACACTGATGACCCATATTCACTTTATAATCAACCGTTATTTACATATTTTGGGGTTGCCTATTTTTACTCCTCCTTGCTGATAGGCCTGTAACCATCTCCTATGTGTGTCTTTCATTGTTTATAGAACCTTGCTAAGTTTTTAAAATAACCACTTTGGTTTTGTGGGAAGAATTTCACTAATTGTGAAAATAATTTTAATTTAAAACTGAATGTATCCCTATACTGTCCTTGAACCTCCTTTCGATCATTAGCGTGACCCAAAAGTAACCGAAAATAGAAAACCATGTTGCAAATAACATTAATCCACATCTTCTTCTGATAATTAATGACCAGGCTATACTAATTAACCCGCACAAATAATAGCAAGCAGGGGAAATCCTTTATGCAAACTTCCTTGACACCACAAAAGAGTTACCCAGATTTAACTCACACATCGAAGAAGAAGGTCTAGAAACACAATAAAAGTTAATTAAAATATTTTCACCATTGTAATTGCATGTCCGCCAAATTAAACATCACAGAAAACAGGTACACACACACATCCTAACCCCCACCCACCACCCACACAAAAGACTACCTCTCCTATAAATATTTCTAGTTTTTGTACCTCAATCTTGTAGTCTACCTTTGAGGACTTATGCTCTTGGATAACATTTTTCTTGTTCAAACAGGATGTCTGGATTTTATTCTGATTTATTCTTTCATAACCCTGGCTCAGATTGGGACCTCAAATATTTCTAAGAGTTTCTACTGTTGTTCTTTTTTCCCCTTTAGAATTTGTTTGACATACTGCTTTGAATGTTTTTATCTTTTTAGGAACTCTATATGCCTTGAATTATTATTTCTATTTGCCTTCTTCTGTCATGGGATCCTAGTTATCATTGCTCTGAGTTTTATTAAAACCTGATTCTTTTTTTCTGAAATCCAAGATACACATTCACTTACTGTCACTAAAAAGTCAAGGACTCCAACAATATTTGACCAGTTCTCCCCTATATATCTGCAATGACCATTTCCTCAACAAAACCATGTCTTTGGTTGGTATAAAGTCAAGGATCACCAGTAGTCTTATGTTTTTCTCCATTTCAGAGAGAGAAACTTTCAAAATGATTGAATGGGCTATTGGTGCAGAAACATGTCTCAACAAGATACAGATGACTTACTATTGTGTCAGTTCATCACCTCTGACTTTATGACAGCTTTTTGACGGTTATATTTTAAAGTTCTTCAAGTTCAACATGGTTTCATTTTTTTCTCTTTGTCATACTTGGGATAGTCAACTGGACTTTCTGGCTTAGGGTAGATCACTAGTCAACTCATCCTCTATTTCAATTTTTTGTGTGTGTGGAGGGTTTGGTGCTCAGAAATTCTATAACTGTATATGGTTATCTGAAACACGATTGAATTTCTACCTCTCCATTGCTTTGTTAAACATGAGAATCAGCTGCAGGTTATTTATTTATTTAAATTCTATCTTTTCTCTAGAGTTCAAGGCAATATATATAGCACTCCATTTTTTTTTAATTTTTTGCAAATAGTGAAATAGGCTCCCAGCTATGTGGCCTTGGATTAGTCATTCATTCTCAGCCTTAGATAGAAGATGGGGGAAAACCACTTCTAAAAACATTGACAATAAAACAGCAAGGATTTGTTAGGTAGTTGCCAGGGTCAGAAACTGACTTGAAGGTACACACACAATGCAGGAGAAGAATGAACACCATGTGAACATCACAATTACCAACAAAGAAATGTTTCATTTTGCATTAAAGGTATTGCGTACCCAGTAAATCTTAGTTCATAGATGTGTGGCTTAGCTATGCATATACGTAACGTGGTCAGTTTCTAATAAATTTGGAAAAGAACACACAAAAATATTGATCAGTCTTGCCCTGTCATAGTTTATGTAATTATTTATTAATTAAAATACCATATTTTTCAGAGTATAAAATGCACGCCTTAGTTTTTGGGGAGGAAAATAAGAAAAAAGCTGATTGGCAGGTAGATTGGCCTCCTGGAATATCCCCAATCAGCTGTTCCCAAAGGTGAATTTTAGCAACAGGTTCCTTGGTTGTGAGCTCTGTGCCTTGCTTTTTTTTTCTGCCTCCGAAACTTCTGAAACTCTGTTTCAGAAAAAAACTTTTTTCTGCCTCTGAAAGCCTCTGAAACAGCTTCTGAAAAAAAGCCTCTGAAGCTCTGTTTGGGGGCTTCTTTTCTGAAGCTTCATTTCTCATGCTTTTTTCAGCCTTTGAAACCTCCATTTGAGAAGCTGGGCGAGGCTACATTCGGAGTATAAGACACACCCAGATTTTCACCCTCTTTTTTTCGGGGAAAAGGTGCGTCTTATACTCCGAAAAATGCGGTATATCCCTTCTTGCCTCTAGAGATTCCAGCAGCAGCAAGTTTGTAAATACATAGCAAACCTTAATTAGGAAACCAAATTTATGAGGTAACTAACAGCAATAACAGCATTTAAAAATACAAAATGTAAAATGTACAAATATACTTTATAAAATATAAAAAAGTTATAAGGGCAATGGGATAACCTCACTTCCTTCCTCATCTGTTGTTCTTTTTATGAAGTCTTTCTGATGACAAGCCTGCGGGTGATTGATTTTTATAAGGAGCTCAGGATTGCAGAGTGGGGTAAAAAAAAAAACCTCTAAATAGCTAAGTAAGCAAGTAAGACAAAAACCATTATCTTATCAGTGTCGCCATCAATCTAAGCAATTAGTTTCAATTAGCTGAGCATGCAAAATTTACATGTGGCATTAAAATAATTCTATTCCCATTGCAAACTGAATGAGCAACAAAAGGATTAATACATCACCAATACTTTAAAACCTAGAGTTCATTGACTACATTTAAAAAAAAAACATAATAAATTTTCAAGGTTTGCATACTAGAGGGAATACATGTACTACTTTAGAGTGGCTTGAGAATACATACAAAAGGTGGAAATAGATTTGGGAAAAAGCTCCCTTTGGCTAAATAAATTCATGTTCCTTGTGGGTAGGGAAAATTTGTTTTATCCAAATCTAATTGTAGTACAGAGAATATTTTCCCACATCCCCTAGCACCCCCTATCTTAAAAGGCCCTTTAAAAAATAATTACACATTCTTAGAAAAGTTCAGTTGACATTAACAGATGCTTGGTAAATTTAGATTGCTGCACAGAAGTCAGAGAAGAGCAGAGAATACTGTTGTGACCCAGGCCCAAGTAGGTAGTACATGCAATCAGTTCAAAAACAAACAGACTTTATTAGAACAACTGAGAATTAACTCTTTCTCAGCATAGTCCAAACTAAATCAAAACAAATTTTTCATAATACAATTCATCAGTCTTATCACCAACCTTGTTAGGCAAACTGCCAAAGGCTTTTCTTGGCAAAAGTTCAAAAGCAGAAGAAGCCAACAAGAAATAAATGCAGCAAGACAAGGAGCAAGTCTATCAACGTTGTTTTCCAACAAAGAGCCCAAATGCCGTTGCTGGTCTTTTAAGCCTTATGGGAGGGGCCAATCATCTACTCCTGAGTCATCCTCTTTGCTTTAGCTGCTCTTGCCTTCTGGCAGCTCTTCTCATGCGTGCATTAGGAACAGACTCCTCCTGTTCCTCTGCCTCACTACTGTCAGACTCTGGAGGCTCTGGAGTTCGCACATCACTCCCAGATGGCCCTGGCTCCACTTCTGCCTCCGATGCAGAGCCCTCATCCTGGGTCTGGGATGACTCCCCCAGCCTCCAGGATGACTCCGTTGCCACTCCGCAGGCTGCTGGCGGACCACAACAAATACATGGATCAGGAAAACATTGCATATATGGCCCCATTTGTGACTATTATCCAGTTTAACATTAGCTCAACATAAAAGTGCACAACTTTAGTGTCAGAAACATGAAGCAATAGAGAGGTGGCAGGTTATCAAGATAGAAGTTGTATTTGTAGGCAGAACAATATAATCCACATACAAATGTTTCCTCTATTCATATCTATTTTATCTATTCAATTCATGCTTATACTTATATATATTACCTAATATGTTCTTGACAAATAAAATAAAAATAAAAAATGGAATTATTGTCAAGCCTGGAGGAACACAAAGACAATATAAATTTTGTCTGGCCAATTTAGTCTAGCTAAGAGAAGCTGCCGGTGGTTCCCCACTTCAAAGAGGTAAGAGCAGCAGTAAAATCTGCCTGGATCTATCCAACTCACGCAAGCCGGTAGGACCATCGCTGGGAGGCTCCGTCCAGCCACTGGGACATCATTATGTCCCATTTCTGACCCTCTGGGCATGCGCAGAAGACGTGTGCATGCTCACATTTCTGAACCAGTAGCGAAGGTAAGTGCATTTCACCGCTGGGTAAGAGGGACCATGGCTCAGAAGTGCCACCTCTAAATAGCAGCTCCAATCCTTTGGAATGGCCTTCAAGTGGAAATCAGATTAGTTCTCACTAAGTCTACTTTCCAGATGCAGCTCTTCCAGAAGGTGTTTTGACTACAATACCATTTTGCCTGGCTTCTCAGATTAGTTTGTAATATATTTTGTATTCTCTGATTATGTGGATTGCGGATATTTTAGTTATGTAATTTTATCGTTCTGGACCATTGAGAGTCCTTTGGGATTGTGGTGGTCTATTCAAATGATAAACGCATCAAATGGATCAATAATAGTTGTACATGCTCAATGACCATGGAGCCAGGGGATTGTGAATGGAGTGCAATTAAAATGAATTGAGCATGCATTGGGGAATGGTTACAAATGATGGGGCAACATCAGCTCCTTGAAAAACAAAGGATTTTGGTCATTGATTGTTTGGGAATTCTGGGGTTTTATTTCTTCAAGAAAATTGACCTTTTAAACCCAGAGTCATAATCCCCCAGGAATACTATTTATTTATTTATTTATTTATTATTCATATTTATATACCGCCCTATCTCCCAAAGGACTCAGGGCGGTTTACAGGCATTTAAAAACAGATAAATACAGTCTAAAAACAATTAAAAAACTTATTCTAAAAGCCTAATAATTAAAAATATAAGAATAAAACCCAATTTAAAACCCGTAAATTAAAATATAGCTCAGTCCTGCGCAATTAAATAAGTATGTTTTAAGCTCGCGGCGGAAGGTCCGAAGGTCCGGAAGCTGACGAAGTCCTGGGGGCAGTTCGTTCCAGAGGGTGGGAGCCCCCACAGAGAAGGCCCTTCCCCTGGGCGTCGCCAGACAACATTGCCTCGCTGACGGCACCCTGAGGAGTCCCTCTCTATGAGAGCGCACGGGTCGGTGAGAGGTATTCGGTAGCAGTAGGCGGTCCCGTAGATAACCCGGCCCTATGCCATGGAGCGCTTTAAAGGTGGTCACCAAAACCTTGAAGCGCACCCGGAAGGCCACAGGTAGCCAGTGCAGTCTGCGCAGGATGGGTGTTATGCGGGAGCCACGAGGGGCTCCCTCTATCACCCGCGCAGCCGCATTCTGGACTAACTGTAGCCTCCGGATGCCCTTCAAGGGAAGCCCCATGTAGAGAGCATTGCAGTAATCCAGGCGAGACGTCACGAGTGCGTGAGTGACCGTGCATAGGGCATCCCGGTCCAGAAAGGGGCGCAACTGGCGCACCAGGCGAACCTGGTAGAACGCTCTCCTGGAGACGGCCGTCAAATGATCTTCTAGAGACAGCCGTTCGTCCAGGAGGACGCCTAAGTTGCGCACCCCCTCCATTGGGGCCAATGACTCGCCACCAATGGTCAGCCGCAGATTTAGCTGACTGTACCGGGATGCCGGCATCCACAGCCACTCTGTCTTGGAGGGATTGAGCTTGAGCCTGTTTCTCCCCATCCAGACCCGTACGGCCTCCAGACACCGGGACAGCACTTCGATAGCTTCGTTGGGGTGGTCCGGCGTGGAAAGTACAGCTGTGTGTCATCCGCATACAGCTGGTACCTCACGCCGAAACCACTGATGATCTCACCAAGCGGCTTCATGTAGATGTTGAACAGAAGGGGCGAGAGGATCGACCCCTGCGGCACCCCACAAGTGAGGCGCCTCGGGGCCGACCTCTCCCCCCGTCAACATCGACTGCGACCGGTCGGAGAGATAGGAGGAGAACCACCGATAGACAGTGCCTCCCACTCCCAATCCCTCCAGCCGGCGCAGCAGGATACCATGGTCGATGGTATCAAAAGCCGCTGAGAGGTCTAATAGGACCAGGGCAGAGGAACAACCCCTATCCCTGGCCCTCCAGAGATCATCCACCAACGCGACCAAAGCCGTCTCCGTGCTGTAGCTGGGCCGAAAACCGGACTGGAACGGGTCTAGATAGACGGTTTCATCTAGGTGTAGGGGAAACTGATATGCCACCATACTCTACAACCTTCGCCGCGAAGCGAAGGTTGGAGACTGGACGATAATTACCTAGAACAGCCGGGTCCAGGGAAGGCTTCTTAAGGAGGGGTCTCACCACCACCTCTTTCAAGGCGGCCGGAAAGACACCCTCCACCAAAGAAGCGATCGTAATCGCCTGGAGCCAGCCTCGTGTCACCTCCTGAGTGGCCAGCACCAGCCAGGAGGGGCACGGGTCCAGTAAACACGTGGTGGCATTCAGCCTACCCAACAACCTGTCCATGTCCTCAGGAGCCACAGGGTCAAACTCATCCCAGACAATGTCACCAAGACCACCCTCGGGCGCCTCACCTGAGTCGCCACACATGGAAATCAAATGCTTTTTTAAATTTAATTTCCAACCTGTGCTCTCTCAAGATTTCAGACTAAGTGAGTTTATGCTAATTCCTCATGGGCTATTTTGCTTGTCCATTCTGCTTCAGTATATCCTGAAGATAGAAGATAGAAGCCCGTCTTTTCTACCCTTTCTACCTAATACATGTAGAAGGAAAACAGAAACTGCTACTCCAAGATAGAGTCTCCAACGCCTAGTAAGTAAATGTGGGGCTCTTGTTTTCTCTGTATGATTATATATGAGACTTCTGAACAATCCTTGGGGGAGGGTGTCTAATTAGTTAAGAATACATTATGCAAAAGAAAACAGTTTTTTAAAAGAAAAAAATCACATTAAAAGCTACAATAGTTAGAAGAAAATTATAATCAGCAATAATGACATGGCACACAGAAAGGTCTAGGAGTGTGATGAATACTGGAATCTTAACATCTCTGCTACATTGTTGGGTATTGGACTAAAATAGCTAAAACAACCTTTGTATGATTTTCACCTATACAGTGGCAACACAATGGAGAAGAATGAATATGAATATTTTGATTCATTTGTTCAACAGAGTGCTCTGCCTCTCAAAATAGCAGGTAGGAGGGGGAGCTGAACAATAATAGCTCATGTTTGCAAGTTATCAGCAAACAGTAGTTTTAATATACCTTATATTGGGTCCTTCTCTGAAAGACGTTTGGCTTTCCTTCAGGAGATTTATCAGCCAAGAGAGGAAACTGGTGGAATGTTTCTGAACTCGAATGATAAAATTGAGGCTAGTAACTACAACCCACTGGGGTAGAAAAATGGGTCTGGGAATAATTCAAAATATAAATTCTTGAGGTTTATACAGTGAAGTACTGCTGACAGCTTTTTAAATTCCTTGATTTAGAACAAATCCCTATTTGCCATTGTCACTGCCCACTAGATCTAGGGTTCTTCTGCCATTGCGGGGAGTCTGCTAAGTTGGTGTAAATCAGCCAGTTGTTTTCAGCAACGTCCTTCCAATCCTGTCATATATTTCCACTGCTGCCACCAATACATCCGATAAACATAGCACAGCTGAAAATGGAAGTCTAGCTTGGAAAGCATATTTTCAGGCAACAAATACCAATAAAAACAGACGCTTTTGTGTTGCTAATACTTGTACATAGCCCACACAGGCTGTCTAGCCCCAGACCTTTGAATGCTAAATTGGTACAATATTATTGCTGGTCTTTTTTTTTTTTTTTTGCATCTTGCAAATTAATTCTGTCTAAGTGATGTAAAAGACCACCACTGCACCTAATATGAGCCCTGCTGTCCTTTGTAAGGAAATTCTTCCTGACTCTGAATTGCAAAAAAAAAAAAAAGCAATATATATTGAGATTGGCACATTAAAACGCACCAGCAATTTACCAGTTTCATATATCTTGCTGTTATAAGTTTATGCTTTTTTTGGTGCGTGTTCTTCTTCCTACGTATTCCTCCCTCCAAGTAAATTGAGTCGTGCAGTAAAATCCCATGCAAAGCAATTGCTGCTTTGATTTTAACGGTCACCCAAATGTGATTTGGGGTGCTTTCAGTGTTTTTTTTCTCTCTCCTATGTTTCATTTGATGTCAGCTTTAGAGGTTTGTTCAGACAGGAAGAACAGAGAAGCCAACTCTATTTTATTGTAAAGCTACATTAACAAGTCTAAAAATATAATTCTTCTGCTGTCACCTTTACATTCTGAGAACCTAGAAAGGGTTCTTTCTGAGCCTTGCTCCTTTCATGATGCAGTTGTGAACCATGCCCTCTCTTATCTTATTGTTCCCTAGGCAGCATCTTTTCAACACATCTTCCTAGGTCATTCTCACATACCCTTATTTTTGTTGCCCTGGAAAAAATAGGACAACAATGAAAATTTGGGACTGTTGAAAACAAAATAGGATGAAGTTGATTTAGGGATGCTGGGAAATTGAGCAGATTCTGAATGTTCCAAATTTTATTGTGTGCTGTGCTCTTTCAATAATCCACTGAAGGAGGTGAGAGCATAGCTTTTATGGACCAAGGGTGGATAGAAGAGTGCACCCAACTAACATAAACTCATGCTGTTTCTTCAGTTTTGCGCTCATCAACTTTCTCCATCATGTCAATGCAAATTTAGAGATTTGGAGGCCAAGCCAAAATGCCTTTTCTAGGCTTCATCTTGGCAACTGTGTTTTAGCTGTTTGTTTTTCTAACTTGTCTTGTGTTGATTGATTAAGGAGATATGAAAACTGGAGGGTATGAGGCTTAATTAGGTTGGTCAAAGTAACAGAGTAATGGAAGGCTGATATCTACAAGCAATTTTACTGATGAAACAGGCTTTTCTAGATTGCTCCTTTATGTGCTAGATTAAGAGTTACAGAATCAAAGTTCTTGAAATTTGGCATAGTTAAATGAGTTAAGGCAGGGGTGTCAAATCCGTGGCATCACTTTATCATCACATGACATATCACAACTTTTTCCCCCCTTCGCTAAACCAGGGCTATGCTTGGCCAGCAAGTGATGCATCCAGTCCCTGGCAGTGAGTTTGATACCCCTGAGTTAAGAGGGACTTCCCCTAAAGAACTGGCTGACTAGCTTGCACATCAACAATCAGAAATGATCCCATTTCTAGCTTTATTGTTAAGTGAAGTGATGACCAAGTATCTTGGCTGCTATGTATATTCATTTTGGATATTTCTTATTGTTTCTATTGTTTAAAAATGTTTTTATTTTTTTAATTGTGATATTTTTTTTAATTGTAAGCTGCCCAGAGTGATTGATTGAGCCGGGCGGCTATAGAAATTGGTTGATTGAATGAATGTAATAAATGAATAAATAAATATCACTTGTGCTCCTCCATTTGGAGGATGACATGAGTGAAGATTAAGGAGTATTAATCTTCATTAGGGGGTATCACAGTTGTATTAATTAAATTTATAAAAAAACCTGCAGTGAGCAATGATAGAAGCAAAGAGACTGAAGTTGTCATGCAGTTTAGATAATGGATCCCCATCAGGATTTGTTAAAAGACAGGTCAATTACATAGCTGCATCATCTCTTATCATTGGCTTCCTGCCCTGAAATCAGACATAGGATTTCCACTTTGTTGAGTAGTAACAGACACAACCTGAGAATGGCCTCTACTATACCCCTTCAGATCACTTGACATTGAGTTCTAGCCATGGTTAGTGACTGATTACTACTGCTGCTACTTCAGGGAGCTTACCAAAGAAAGCAGAAGTAACTTTTACCTCCTACCAGGTCAAAAAGGAAGATGCTGAAAAGAACCAAATGTAGCCCAAACCAAATGAAAGGGATAAGGCCCCTTCTCAAAAGATGTTACCAATCCAGAGAAATAAAAAAAAAGTCCTACTCAGTAAAAAACATGGTATCCATTAAGTCCCCTTTGTATATGTAATTTCTTAATAATGCAAAAGGACCACAAGAGGGAAGAGTTACCTATTTGCTCTACATCAGTCAAGGAATGATCCAAGAATGCCACTTTAATTATTGTGGGGCAGTATTTTTCAAACTTGGCAAATGTTAAGGTATTTTAATTTCAACTCCCAGAATTCCCCAGCCAGCTTGATGACTTTTTTGCAGTCCATGCAAGATAAGTTAACAAATTTGGAAAAACACTGTTGGAGATTATATTAACAGAATCACACAAACTTGTCCAAGTTTCTCCCTTCCCATTTCATAATCCTGCCTTGAACTGAGAGAGAGAGAGAGAGAGAGCATGACCAGCCCAGTGTCACCAAGCTGGCTGTCTTGTCTAAAGTGGATCTAGAATTTATTGTCTCCTGGTTTCTATCTTGATGCTTTAACTGCTAGGCCTGGCTTTGGAAATCTGAAAGAGTCCAACTTTTCAGAAGGACATCAGATGTCCAGCAAGAAATATTATTTGGTATTGATGATAATTCTTTTAGATTTCTTAGAAAGAATTATGGTAAAGAATGAGGGGGGTGTCAATCTATTTTTGAAAGCACCTGAAGCAGTGGTGAAATCCTTTGTGGATTGCCACTAGTTTTCTGCCCACACATGTGTAGTGCACACCAAATGCATGCTGTGTGCACACGCATGCACAGTGTTTGCCAAGCCAAATGCACACTTCATGTGGAAAAAGGAACCTTACCAAGGTAAGTAGAAAAGCGAGGGGGGGAACAGCTGTGCTGTGCAATTTAGATTCGTTAGAAGGCAGGATTTCCTGCTTTCTAGTGAATATAAATCACGCGGCACAGCTGATTGTCGGCACAGCTTTTTTTTACTAATGGTTTGCCTGAACCAGTAGCTTTTATCACTATGGGTTCACTTGAACCGGTGCAAACCAGTAGCATTCCATCTCTGATCTGAAGGCAGAACAAGAAGCAATGGTTGGAAAGTAATAAGGAGAGAATCAACCTACAGTAGAACTAAGGAGAAATTTTCAAACAGAACAATTAATCAGTCGAACAAATTGCTTCCAGAAATTGTGGCTGCTCCAACACTGGAGTTTTTTAAAAAGAAATTAAACAACCATTTGTCTGAAATGACACAGGGTTTCTAGCAGGGGGTTGGACTAGAAGACCTCCAAGGTGCCTTCCAATTCTGTTATTCTGTTCTGTTTTAAATTTATGAAAACTTAATTATGCCTATTAGCTATAAACACCTAGCTGACCTCAAAAAACTAAGCAGAGTCAGACTGAGTTTTACTTGGATGTGATTTCACCAATACATACCTTAATAGGTACAGGCTAGAAAAAAGTCCTGCTGTTTTAAATGAATCTTTTAATTCAATAATCTTTTAGGAATTTATTTTTATTTAACCTATCTCTGATCTACCTTTTGGGAAAACATACCTGTAGGATATTTGATCTATTATAGCCACTCGTAATTTAGCAGCTACTTCATTTAGCAACAGTTTACATCTATGATGTTATTAGAAGTTAATTTTCTGACTAAACCTGCACATTTATGACCCATTTTCATGTGCCTGACAACAAAAGCTAATCAAGGTCTGGTCAGTTTCAGACACCAGCACAGCTGGCTAGAGAGTTTTAATTCCTCTGTGCCTGGGGATCCCCTGGTAATAGCAAGCCTAAGTGCTGGCTGCATTATGCATACTCTTTTTGTGTTTCCTCTCATGATCTTGCTTTATTTATGTCCACTGTTTTAACAGAGTTTACAGACTGTTTCATTGTATATTTCCCAGAATCACTTTGTGTGAGGTGGGCAGGCATATAAATTTGATAAATAAATAAATAAATAATAAACAAGCAAATAAGCTAGCTAGCTAGCTAGCTAGCTAACTAACTAACTAAAAAAGGCCACATTGCTAAGCTTGCTAACTTGCAGGTAGCACTTTTTGAGAAGTGCTGCCTTGGGGAGAATAACAGTTCCGGAAGAGAGAACTTGTTTAAATAATTAAACAAAGCAAGGATCTTCTCTCTCCCCCTCCACTCCCCTCCCCCAACCCATTTCTCTCTCTCTCTCTCTCTCTCTCTCTCTCACACACACACACACACACACACATTCACAAAGATAAGCATTCACTTAGAAACCATTTTGTTTCCAACTGAAAATATGGGTTGGGAAGGGGGTTGGATTATACCCACTCCTAAACAAGGAGGGCGTATAATCCAGTGGTGAAATCCAATTTTTTTTTACTACCGGTTCTGTGGGTGTGGCTTGGTGGGCATGGCAGGGGAAGGAGACTGCAAAATCTCCATTCCCTCCCCACGCCTGGGGGAAGGATATTGCAAAATTTCCATTCCCACCCCACTCTGGGGCCAGCCAGAAGTGGTATTTGCCGGTTCTCTACTCAAAATTTCCGCTGCTGGTTCTCCAGAATCTGTCAGAACCTGCTGGATTTCACCCCTGGTATAATCTCAATATTATTTGATGCTGGCCATCTGGGAATAGGTAAGGTCAAGAAAAGGGCACAGTAGGGATTCCAGAAAAGCTTTGTACTGTGCAGGAATAGAATAATATAAATTTGAAAGCCTATCAGAGTTTCTCTATTCCATTTTATACCAAACACAATCAAACTGGGATTATTTTATGTTTCTTTTTCATGCTTCATCTCAGGACTAAGTAATCTTTTTTTGAAACAACCCCTTTGATGGTTCCTTTCCCATTCCAAAGGCCGTACCTATATTTTTATTTTTCATAGTAAAAAATCTTACAGCATTTATTTTGGAGTCTGCAGAACTTCATGAAAAAGAAACAAATAAATCAGCATGTGGCATTTTTGTCAAATAAAAAGGAAGTGCATCATTTCTCCAGTTAATTGTTACTTTGTCTCTGAGGAAAATGATGACATTTATTGTTAGCATCAATCTTTTATTATTATTTTCTTAGTTTTACTTTATTGATATTTTCTGTGTAGTGTTCTGGATATGCACATGAAAGCAATATTATCTTCATTGATTGTTGGAAAAGGCTCTTACAATTTTGACAGAAAGTGGTTAGCAGTTGCCTTTTTGAACCACATTTAGACTGGGGAAATTATAATTGTATATAATAATACTTACATAATGTATATAATTGCCTGCTTCATCCACTGTGTGGCCAGCCAACAATGCAATCCAGCTCAAAACTCAGCTCAGCCTTAAACTAGGATTAATTTGCTCTCTTTGGACATAAAAGTGGGAGGAAAAGAAACAGAGATAAGCATGGCAATTTCATCAGACTCCCCCCCCCCAATTCCCATCACTCCCATGGAATGCTACAACACTGGAAGTTTTTAAGAAGAGACTGGACAAGCTCCAAGGTCCCTTCCAACTCTATTCTATTCTGTTTTTTTTAATTATTTTTTTATTTTTGTCACAACTGTATAAGCATACTGTTCAAGCATAAGCATGAAAATAACTATATAATATATAAGCATATATATGAGCATAAGTATGTAATAACTATATTAATTGGATATAATGAAAGGAAACAATAGGACAGGAATGGTAGGCATGTTTGTACTCTTATGCACGCCCCTTATAGACCTCTTAGGAATGGGGTGAGGTCAATAGTAGAGAGTTTTTGGTTAAAGCTTTGGGGATTTTGAGAAGAGACCACAGAGTCAGGTAGTGTGTTCCAAGTATTAATACCTCTGTTACAGAAGTCATATTTTCTGCAATAAAGATTGAAGCGGTTAACATTGAGTTTAAATTTATTGTTTGCTCTTGTATTGTGATTGGAGCTGAAGTAGTCTTCAACAGGAAGGACATTGTAACAGATGATTCTATGAGTTAAACACAGGTCCTGTCGAAGGCGGCAGAGTTCTAAGTTTTCTAAATCCAAGATTTCAAGTCTGGTGGCATAAGGTATTTTGTTGTATTCAGAGGAGTGGAGAACTCTTCTTGTAAAATATTTCTGGACACATTCAATTGTATTGATGTCTGAAATGTGGTATGGGTTCCAGACAGGCGAGCTGTATTCAAGAACTGGTCTAGCAAATGTTTTATAAGCTCTGGTTAGTAGTGTAGTGTTTCTGGAGAAGAAGCTAGGTTTACAACTCTTAAAGCCTTTTTTGCAATGTAGTTGCAGTTGGTTTGTTTGGGTTGGGTTGGTTTGTCTGACTGCCAGCAGTTCGATCCTGATTGGCTCAAAGTTGACTCAGCCTTCCATCCTTCTGAGGTCGATAAAATGAGGACCCAGACTGTTGGGGGGCAATATGCTGACTCTGTAAACCACTTAGAAAGGGATGTAAAGCACTACAGAGTAGTATATAATTCTAAGTACTATTGCTATATTCATCCCAGTTCTATGAAACTAGAATGCTAAGGTGCCACTACAAGTTGACAATATGCCCGCAGACACCCTCCATGATACATACCAGCCTATATGCCTATGTGATTATATTTTATTTATAAATACATTTTAAAGAAAATTAAGAAAAGCTGGTGTACTGTCACCCACCAAATTAATTTTCTTTCTGAAAGGCATTCATTCCTAAGCAAAACAAAATGTGAGCTATGGTGTGGAAATGTTTCCTAGAAAAACAAAATAAGCTATAATGATAAAGAGCATTTTAGAAAATAAGCTCACCAGTTTGCCTTCTGGTAAATAGGTATTTAAGAACCTTTCATTGTGACTTCTATTGGGGAATTGATGCTCATTGGCCTGGAATGTTTGCTATGTTCTACTGCAAATATCCACTATTTAAGAAGTTATTTTATACAGTAAATGCCAGTGTACTGTACCTAAAACATTACAGGCAATTTTGCATCTAATGTGCAAGAGACTGTAATGCAAGTGACATTGATTGGGGATATGATAATTAATGGCCCCAGACAGGGAGAACCATTTTATTTCTTTATTAGAAGCATTTCATCTCTTCTTTGAAGTCTTGAGAAGAAGCTAGGTTTACAACTCTTAAAGCCTTTTTTGCAATGTAGTTGCAGTTGGTTTGTTTGGGTTGGGTTGGTTTGTCTGACTGCCAGCAGTTTGATCCTGATTGGCTCAAAGTTGACTCAGCCTTCCATCCTTCTGAGGTCGATAAAATGAGGACCCAGACTGTTGGGGGGGGGGAATATGCTGACTCTGTAAACCACTTAGAAAGGGATGTAAAGCACTACAGAGTAGTATATAATTCTAAGTACTATTGCTATATTCATCCCAGTTCTATGAAACTGGAATGCTAAGGTGCCACTACAAGTTGACAATATGCCCGCAGACACCCTCCATGATACATACCAGCCTATATGCCTATGTGATTATATTTTATTTATAAATACATTTTAAAGAAAATTAAGAAAAGCTGGTGTACTGTCACCCACCAAATTAATTTTCTTTCTGAAAGGCATTCATTCCTAAGCAAAACAAAATGTGAGCTATGGTGTGGAAATGTTTCCTAGAAAAACAAAATAAGCTATAATGATAAAGAGCATTTTAGAAAATAAGCTCACCAGTTTGCCTTCTGGTAAATAGGTATTTAAGAACCTTTCATTGTGACTTCTATTGGGGAATTGATGCTCATTGGCCTGGAATGTTTGCTATGTTCTACTGCAAATATCCACTATTTAAGAAGTTATTTTATACAGTAAATGCCAGTGTACTGTACCTAAAACATTACAGGCAATTTTGCATCTAATGTGCAAGAGACTGTAATGCAAGTGACATTGATTGGGGATATGATAATTAATGGCCCCAGACAGGGAGAACCATTTTATTTCTTTATTAGAAGCATTTCATCTCTTCTTTGAAGTCTTGAGAAGAAGCTCTCTCCTCATGTTCCTAATCTCTTTATGGAAATGAGAATCTCCCAATAATAGGAATGGAGGTTTTCCTGCCCAAAGAAGCACTTCTTGCTGAAATGTTATGTTTATGTCGCCTCTTATGGAGTCGTAGCCTCTTATGGAGAAAGATGCCTGTGTTTGCTGCAGATTTAACAAAGATGTTTGGAAACAAGAACTATGAGTCATTCACATAGTCTCATTCTCAGCCTTAAAATATTCCGGGAGATATTAGAGCAGCTGAGTTAAGCACCAAGGCTAGACAAGTAAAACACCCTTTGCATGCTAGTCCCAGATTCTGCTTCTGCCAAATTATTGATCAAGAATTATTGATCAAGAATTATTGATCAAGAATTATTGATTAAGCAAAGTAGGAAGGATGTGAGGCAGGTAAGTTGTGAAATGAGATGACACAAGAAGTAGCAATAAATATCAGTTGCAACAGCATCAGTCAATGACCAATAGCAACAGTAATTTATGGCTTTTTGATTAATAGTCATAGCCTCAAGTTGTCTAGCATTTTGCGAGTCAAAACACATTTTTGCTAGATTGTTTATTATCCTGTTGTTCCTTGTTTCTGTCAGAGTTTAGAAATTGTCTCCCAATTTCAACAATCATCACAGACCTGATCTCAGATGGCTGTTGACAGCAGTTCATTCATTACATGTGTAGGTATTTACCAATGTATGGCAAACGAGCTTCAGCATCTGTTAAGCTGGTAACCTCTCAGCTGAAGAGGTCACACAAGACTCTTCACAATCTGATTTTTTTTGGGGGGGGGCAGGGTATAAAACTAATTGTGTGCCCATGAATCTGGAACATGCCATAGTATATGCCCAGTTGTTGCATGGGGCAATCTAAGAAAATGGGGCACACCCAAACTTCGTTGCACCAAGTATACATCCAACCAAAGCATGGCTGAAGAAGAGCTTTTTTTATCCTATGCTCAATATCATATGCTTCACTGTCATTGAACACTAGTCCATTGAACACAGCTCTTGAAAGGGAAGCCTACACTAACTGCACCTTTTTGCTATTTTTAGTTGTTATTTTTACAAGATATTTTAATCCTATAATGGAACCCACCTTGAGTTGCTTTTTTTTAGGGATAGATGGATAGATGGATAGATGGCTAAATGGATAGATGGATGGATGGATGGATGGATGGATGGATGGATGGATGGATGGATAGATAGATAGATAGATAGATGGATGGATGATAGATAGATAGATAGAATGAAAGGAGAAAGAAGGCCAAGACAGCCTCTCCTTAATAATTCACAAAGTGTATTGTAGATGCAAATAATAGAGTCCTTAGTCAGCAATATTTTGTCTGTAGGTCTGAAACAATAAAGAACTCAGCTTGGGTTAACTGTTGCATGTCATTTTTGGTTTGGGACCTGACTTAAAACATTGGTGCATTGGCCCTTCACATAAAAATGTACTAATCATGCAGAATTCCTGATTGTTTATATGAATCCTTTTTCAGATGCTGCCCTGAGCATATTGTCCAAATGGGTTTAAGGAGGCTGGGAACCACAGCTGTGTTCTCACATTGATGTTTGAAAATATGCATGGAGCGGCTTGAATGTACAAACTTTAAGACATGTGTTGATTCAACTAATGTGTACGGTCATGTCAAGGTTAAATTGTAGTAGGAGATGGAAATATCATGCGAGCAACTCATAAAGTCAACAAAAAGAACTTGTATTGAGGACTGAGATATCAGAAGATAAAAGTGTGGTTTCATAAGGCTTGTCTTATGCTAACATATAAAAGATGCATCCTGACAATCATCAGGGAACGTCTACTGCTTCTAATCTCTTAGCAACAAGTATATTTGATGGCTTAGTAGAAGCATAAAAGCTTCTACTATTTCACTGGTATATTCACTTGTTTCATATACTTTATATGAGAGAATTTTAACGTAAATACAACTTTTTTCCCTACTTTTTTCTAGGAAAAAGACCAGATATATTCTGGATGAGGACTGTGAATTACAGACATAGTGTCCTGTTAATTGTCTATTCGCAGTATAGTTATTGGCCATTCCATTCTTTTAAAATATCTGCTTTCTGCCAGAAGAACAAATACTGCACTTAGGTTGATTTATGTAAATCAGTGCCATTTAGGCAAATGTTCCTTAAATGCAGAATGGCATTTTATCTTTGGTATTTGAATTCTGCCTATTTTTTTAGAAAAGAAAACTTTTGATAAAGATGATTGCAGGGGGGAAAAAGTAAGGGACTGTTGGAGTGCGTAGGAATAGGGAGCCGATTACCTTGACAAGAGTAAGGAACAAGTATGACACTTCCTTGTGAATGAGTCGTGAGCAACAAGTTGTCCTCTATTGCATTTATATATGATTTTTTGCTGTCTAGACCAGGGGTCTCCAACCTTGGTCCCTTTAAGACTTGTGGACTTCAACTCCCAGAATCCCTCAGCCAGCAAAGCTTTCAGTTGCCTTATACCACATGACCGCAGTGCCACTTTGCAGGAAGACATTATGTTATTTGTATCACAAACTTTATTATTTCTATAAGTGAGAAACACCTCTGAGGTTTTTCCCCTAATGATTTTAAAGGTAGTCCTCACTTAACCATAATTGGGACTGATAACTCCATCACCATGCAATTAAGTCATTAAGTGAGATATCACAAGACTGCAACTAACTTACAATGTCACTTCAACGATGTTCTTTAAGTGAACCACTGGGGGGCATTAAGTTGGATGATTGTGACTTGCATTCAATTGACTCTATTTCTCAGAAGCTGACTATGAAGGACATAGATGGTGATCATGTGATTGCTAGATGCTATGACAATCATAAACTCCTACCAGATGCAAAATACCCAAATCTCTTTTTTTAATTTTATTCAAAAAGTTTTACAAAAAAATTTTTTTCCCCTTTCCCCCCCTCCTCCCCCCTCCCTTCGCAACCCCCCTCCCCCCCCCGACTTCCCGGAACGAGCACAAGGTATAGTTAAAAATAAAACAAACATATGCTAAAAAAATTTCGTCCCAACTTAATTATACCCCTACAATCATCAATTCCTAACTTCCCCCAAAGCAATCAAAATAATACATCATAATCATTCAAAACAGTCTGATAACTCTTAGTCTGATATCTACGTTGAATATAGTCAATCCATTTTTCCATTCCTTTAAGTATCTTTCTTGCGTATTGTCTTTCAAAAGGCTGATATCTTCGCCATCTCAGCCAAATTGGCAACTTTCAATATCCATTCTTCTATTGTTGGTACTTCTTTTTTCTTCCAATATTGTCCTATTAGTAATCTTGCTGCAGATATTAGATTTAAAATCAATTTAGTCTCAATTACTGTACAATCCGTAATAATTCCCAACAAGAAAAATTATGCAGGAACTTTATCTTCTTTTCAAAACATTTTGTAAAATCCACCAAATTTTTATCCAAAAGGCCTTTATGTCCTTACAAGTCCACCAAATGTGAAAATATGTAGCGTCATCACAATTACATCTCCAACATTTTGCTTGCATTTCTGGATACATACACGATAATTTTTAGGATCTAGATGCCATCTATAAAACATTTTATAAAAATTTTCCTCAGATTCTGTGCTCGTGAATTTAACATTTCTAACCCAAATTTTTCCCACGTTTCCAATAATATTGGCTCCTGAAAATTTTGTGCCCACTTTATCATACAGTCCTTTACCAAGTCCCTTTCAGAATCTATTTCAAGTAACACATTATACAATCTCTTTATATGCTCCTGAGACTGATTTCTAATTTGCTTTACCAAATTTTCCTCGTTCTGCTCTATACCAATTTTCTGATCTCCTTCCATCTAGCACGTAGTTGCTCATATTGAAACCAAGTATAATTTTTCCCTTCCTCTCTTAATACTTGCAGAGTTTTTAACTGCAAATTACCTCTTTCAGTATACAAAAGATCTTTATATGTAATCATTTCCTGATTCTGTTCTATGTTTATATTTTCTACTGTATGTCTAGGACTTGCCCATATAGGAACCTTATAATTTAGTTTATAAGAGTATTTTTCCAAACACGCAGAAGGGCATTTCTTAGCACATGATTTTTAAAGGCCTTGTCCACCTTTTTGTCATAAATTAAATATGCATGCCATCCATATAACAAATCATAACCTTCTATATTCAAAATTCTGTCCTCTGTTAAATTAAACCAATCACTTATTGCAGAGAGAGCAGCTGCTTCATAATATAATTTAAAATTAGGCATTTTAAACCTCCCTTTCCGAGAATCTTGAATTATTTTCATTTTAACCCTAGCTTTTTTACCTTCCCATATAAATTTGTTAATTCCCTTCTGCCATTCCTCAAGATTCTTATCTTTCTTAATTATTGGTATCATCTGAAAGAGGAATAAAAATCTAGGTAAAACATTCATTTTAATAGCAGCAATTCTCCCAGCAAAGATAATTGCAATTTTTCCAAACAATCAACTCCTTCTGAACTTTTTGCCATAAAACCTCATAGTTATTCTTATACAATTTCACATTTGATGACGTAATATAAACCCCTAAGTACTTAACCTTCTTTACAATTTCAAATCCTGTTACTTCCTCTAGTTTTTCTTTCTGTTGTCTGGCCATATTTTTTATTATCACTTTTGTCTTTTTCTGATTTACCTTAAACCCTGAGACATTCCCATATTGATCAATTATTTCCAACAAAGATTTACTAGAATTTATAGGGTTTGTTAAAGTAATCACCAAATCATCTGCAAAAGCTCTTAACTTATATTCATACTGTCTAACTCTAATTCCCTCTATCTCCTTTACTTCTCGTATTTTATCCAATAATGGTTCTAGAGTTAAAATAAACAATAATGGTGATAAAGGACATCCCTGTCTTGTTCCTTTCGCAATCTTAAAAGGTTCTGTTAAGCTACCATTGATTATAATCTGTGCTGTTTGCTCTCCATAAATTGCCCTAATTATTCTTAAAAAACCATCTCCAAATTGCATCTTTTCTATTAATTTAAATAAAAAATCCCAATGCAATCGATCAAAAGCTTTCTCTGCATCGAGAAAATAAATGCTGCTGGAATAAAATTTTTCTTTTCTAAGTACTCCAGTAAATTAACAATCTGCCTAACATTATTCCTCATCTGTCTCCCTTTTATAAATCCAGATTGATCATTATGAATTCTTCGCTGCAGAATCAACATTAATCTATTAGCTATTATTTTAACAAAAATCTTATAATCATTATTTAAAAGTGAGATTGGCCTATAATTCCCAGGTTTAGAACAATCCTGTTCCTCTTTTGGTATCAATGAAATAAAAGAGGTTCTCCATGAGGGGGGAATTCCCCCTCCTAGTTGTATCTGATTAAATAATTCCTTAAGTGGACCTAACATCTCATCCTGTAAATTCCTATAATAACTAACTGTGAGCCCATCCGTACCAGGAGTTTTCCCCATTTTTAATTGTTTAATTACCAAAATAATTTCTTCCGAGGTTATAGGCCGATTCAGTTCATCCGTTTGTTCTAAAGTTAAATTTTTAACCTTATATTCCTTCAAATAATTATCAATATCCCTATTCAATATATTATCTTTAAGATATAAATTTGTATAATATTCTAAAAAAGCTTTTTTAATTTTATCCTGTTGATATCTCTCTTTACCTTTATATTCTATTTTTTCTATAGTACGTTGTTTTTGTCTTTTCCTTAAAGTGTATGCTAACCACCTACCAGGTCTATTTGCGTTACAAAAAGTATTATGTTTGGCATATTGTATATTTGTTGCCACCTGATCAGCCATTATCATATTAAATTGATTCTGTAGTAACTTTATTGCATCTTTAAGTTTTTGATCATGTGGATTATGTATTAATAATTGTTGTTTCTTATAAATTTCCTCTTCTAAATACCTACGCTGTCTTTGTTGCTTATTTCTCTGTCTATTATTAAGATATATTAATACACCTCTCATAAAAGCTTTACTGCAGTCCCAAACCATTTCTATCGATGTTTCATTATTCAAATTATAATCAAAAAATTCTTTCATCTGCTTTTTACATTGATTTACATTATCCTGATATCTAAACAAATTTTCATTTAATCTCCAAGTTCTTCTACCCTCTTTTCCATATTGCAATTCCATCCAAACAGGACTATGATCAGACAAACATCTTGGAAATATCTTAGTTTTCTTCACCCTAAAAAGCAAATCATTAGAAATTAAAATAAAATCAATACGTGAGAAGGATTGATGCCTATCAGAGAAAAAAGTATAGACTCTTTCCTCCAAATTCCGCAGTCTCCATACATCTCTTAACTCGAAATCTTCTATCATATCAAAAAAGGATTTAGGCAGCTTTGCATGTGCAGGTATCTTCTTGGAAGAAATTTTTCTTGTCCTTTCGTGTATCTATTACTCCATTCCAATCTCCCAATATAATGCACGATTTATAATCCCATAGATTCAACTTATCATATAACATTCTATAAAATTTTTCTTGTTGCTGATTGGGTGCATATATACCAAGCAAGAGAGTCCTTTTTGTTTCTATTGTAAGTTCAATAGCAATATATCTTCCGTGAATATCTGCCTCTATTAACTTGGCTGGTATATCTTTTCTCAAATAAACCACTATGCCATGTTTTTTCTCCAAAGCTGAAGCAACAAAATGTTTACCTAACTTTGAGTTTATTAGGTACTTTTGATCTGATAATTTAATATGCCTTTCTTGTAAGCAAATAACATCATTTTTAAATTGTTTCAAATAATGAAATATTTTTCTTCTCTTCTGAGCTGAGTTCAAACCATTGACATTCCAAGTCAAGATTTTATTTGCCATTACTGGGCTGCTGAAGCCTTTGAGCAATCAACTGAAGATCGTCCTCCCGTATCTTCGGCCGTGCTCCTCCCACCGCTTCTGTAGCAGAATCCTGAACTTTACTTTGAGTTTGTTGCTCCTTTTCTTTACGCTTAAGGGCTCCCCTCGTCAGTCTTTGTTCTTGTGGTTGTTCCTCTGATGGTAACATCACTGGAATCACCTCAGCTTCCACACCCATTTGAGTCTCTTGAATTCTTTTTTCTATTATTTCTATTTCAAATTTCAGCACTGTAGAAAGAAAATCTTTGGCCTTAAGCACTGTGTCAATACGATATCTCCTTCCTTGATAATACACTGTCAAGCCAACTGGAACCTCCCATCTAAATTGAATCTGGTATTTCTTAAGTTCTTGTGTAAAAAATGTAAAGTCCTTTCTATCCCTTAACATCTTGGGAGGAATCTCTTTCAAAACCTTCAACTCCTGTTCCCTATTTTCAAGTTTTTCTGAAAAGCAACTTGCAAAATTTGATTCCTCACTGTTCTTTTCAAAAATAAACCACAATGTCTCTAGGAAGTTTCTTTTGCCTAGCAATCCAAGAATTAACTCTATAAAATTTTGTCAATTTGATAAGCAACCTCTTGTGGATCAAGTTCAATAAATTCAGCCAGAGCTTCTGATAAAATTTTTTAAATCTTCCCTTTCTCCTCATTCAAACCCCTAATTCTCAGAGCTCCTTCCATCATTCTATACTGCATCACCACCACTTGATCTTCATTTTTATCCAATTTGATTTGCATTCCCCCCATTCTATTTTCTATTTGTTGATTTGACTGAACAATTTCTTGCACCTCCTCCTCCACCACCTCCAGTCTTTTTGCCAAACCTTGAAAAGCCATCAAGATATCTTCTCTTATTTTTTTATTATTCTCTTATTTCTTCTCTTATTTTCTCATTATTATCCATAATCTCCTTAAACCTTTCTTCAGACACTTTCCTTGCTCTTTAATCAGATCTTCTAAAGCTGGTTCAGAACCCTTCTGCCCCCAGTCTTAGGTGGTTTAGTAGCCATTTCAGTTTTAAAATTCACAAAATATAAGTCTAGAAACTTCTTTTCCCTTTAAGTATAGGAGAGCTCAGTTCACTTCATTAAAATCCACACATAACATTTCTTATCTTCTTAGCTGCACAGACTGTTTAAAATTCCATTCGTCACTTTCACTCCCGTTCAGGCGCCATCTTTAAGAGTCAATTAAAACAAAGGAAAAAAAGTTTCTCTTTTTTAAAAGGTAGAAGTCAGAAAATCAAAAATACTTGCAATCCAATAATTGTCCGCTGGCACTCATTCCGTCTGCTTAAAGAGATCCATAAAGATAAGACAATTAGCAGAGATGGACACTTTCTTCTTTTCCTGCTTTTGCAGGCACGCACTGAAGTCGGAGGGCTGGAATATTTATGGGACCCGTCGACCCTTCGAGGCTCTGCTTAATTAAAACAAAGCCTCTGGGGAGGTCTACCAACATTTCCTGCTGCTCTTATCTTTCACCTTTCATCCAGGGAAAAAGATTAAAGCCGGCTTTTCCTGGCTTTTACGATGTTCAGTGCGGAGCCCCTTTAATTAGGGGCTCAGCGAAGAGGTGGAGCCACCCGGAAGTCCAAAATACCCAAATCTCGATCATGTGACCGTAGGTATGCTGTGACAATCTTAAGTGTGAGGACTGGTCATAAAATTACTTTTTCAGAAGGTCGTATCTTTGTACATTGATTAAATAAGGAAGCCAGTAAACAATGGCTATTTAACTCAAATTTATTTATTTATTTTATTTATTTATTTGTCACAACAGTATATGTAAGCATAAGCATGAAATAACTATATGATATATAAGCATATATATAAGCATAAGTATAAAAAAAAACTATACGAATTGGATACAATCAAAGGGGACATTGGGACAGGAACAGTAGGCACATTGGTGCTCTTATGCACGCCCCTTACAGACCTCTTATGAAAAATGATTTGCTTTATTTTTCCACATATATGATAGTTGGACTTCTTCTCCCCTCAGAGAAATCTGAAGAAGTCATCCACACCCCTTTTCCATAAAATTGACGAATCTGGAAAGTCCTTGCTGCTACTTTGGGTTGAAATCTATCCTTAGCTGTTGAAATTTACTGGGAGTCTAGATCAGTCTCTCTCTCTCTCTCTCTCTCTCTCTCTCTCTCTCTCCCCTCCCTCCCTCCCTCCCTCCCTCCCTGTCTCACTCTCTGTTTCCAATGAAACTCAACGGGTTGTAGAGAAAGCAGAGAGTGTTCCGCATATTACCTGTAGCTACTAAATGAAACAAAATTAATCAAATTAAAATAATATTGAGTAAAAATGTTACAAGTTGCACTTGAACAAAGGCAGCAAATAAGATGGATACTGCCATGTAGATTGACAACGACAAACCTTTTATTTGAAGCAAAAGGACACCTTTTGCGTTATGTTTAGGACCTTAAAAGAGGTTTGGAAATCTCTTTTCAATAGCAGAATTTCATGCTAACAGCATAATTTCAAAGTTGGGCCGTCAACCAAAATTCTCCTTCAGTCTTGAGACTGAAAAGTGGCTTTCCAATCAGAAGGAGCCACATCTGTTGGATGAGTGATGGTTAAAGGGAGTGAACTTTTTGGGACATATAATTTTAAAATAAAACTGTAGTTTGTAAAGAACATTTTGGATAACAGAACTGTGCAGTGCTGCGGATCCAAAGGCAAAAAAAATGTGCTCTTGAGTATACAGGATTACTGCCTGCAACTATTTAACCCAATTCTGTTTTTCCCTAGAATTGTGCAACTATTGCGCAGTTCTAGGGAGAAAATACACTTGGTTTAAGGAGCTGAAGTCAGATACTCTGTTCTCACCCCTATGCACTCTAAAGCAGCTTTCTGTCTTCGAATCCAGCAAGCTGCTCAGGCTGATCAGATAACGCTGTATATGGAAAGACTTTTTTAAAAAAAAAGCAGTGACAGCATGCCAAGAAGAGTTACTTATATGACAGTGGAGACATATGGTGACATCTGGGGCAGCATGGAAGCTTCTAAGCTGAGTTTTAAATTGTTATAAAATACTCAAAAGACCTCTTCTGCAGTAGATAGCATAGATAATGACAAGATAGAACTCCATGAACAAGTGAATGACAACTGTGTAGTGTAGCTATAAAATGTATATGTGGACACAAATACCAAGGCTTAGATCCACATGCAAACATGCATTCGTACATAGGGCCACCCTACCCACTCGCCAGCCCACATGCAAAGTTTCCTATCCCAAAGTAATGGCAAGGTTAAGCTAGATAGCTCATCCATGCTGAAGTTACTTCATTTGAATAAACTGCTTGATTTCAATGAAGTTAATGATTGTGTTCTCCATTTAAATTGCAGCCCAGGAGTGTAGTTATTGAGAGCAGTGGTATTTAATTCAATGAATGTCTTTTGGTAGAATAGAATAGATTTTTTTTTATTGGACGTGTGATTGGACACACAAGGAATTTGTCTTGGTGTACATAAAAAAAATATATCTTCATCAAGGTACAACACTACACTTAATGATAATCATAGGGTACAAATTTTACACTTAATGATACAACACTTAATGATCATCATAGGCTACAAATAAGCAATCAGGAACCAATCAATATCCGTATGTGTGCATAGATGAATGCATTCAATGTACGTGGGGAGGAAGCCTGTGAGTAAGCTTCTAGAGTGAACCAATGAGGAGAATATGAAGGCTGAATACTCTCAGCATAATTTATGCCTAGAAAATAATAACAGTAAGGCTGTGTGCTTTCTGGAATGGTAACACAATATGCTCTTACTGTCTTTGATAGAGTCATTCCAAAATGCATGACAATTTTGACACAAACAGACAGTAGCCCACATCACATTTCTTAACAGAATAACACAGTTGGAATGGACCTTGGAAATCTTCTAGTCCAATCCTCCTATATCATTCTAGACCAATGGCTGTCCAATCTCTTCTTAAAAACACCATCCAGTGTTAGAGCATCCACAACTTCTGGTGGTAAGCCTTTCCACTGGTTAATTGTTTTCACTGTTAGGAAATTTCTTCTTAGTTCTGGGTTGGTTCTCTCCTTGATTAGTTTTCATTCATTGCTCCTTGTTTAGCCTTCAGGTGCTTTAGAGAACAGGTTGACCCATTTTTGTTTGTGACAGTCCCTTATCTTCTCATAGATAAATCTAGTAAATCTCTGAACCTTCTACAACTTCTGTGGTTCAGCCTCCAAGGAGGATTGGAAAGCTGAAGGCATATTTGGGGAGCTCTACTCATAGTATTTGCACTATGTTTAAATTATAGTATAGCAAACGCCTAAGAAAAATAGTGAGACAGCTTCCCCCCACCCTCCTTTCAGCTTTTCATTATCTTTAAGATTTGTAGACTGATGCTAAGAAATAGGTGAGATCAAAAAACAGCTGGTACACAGACCTTTCTGACTTGTATTAACTTTTCTGATGCATCCAATCTTAAATACAAAATTTTATCTCTTTGCAGTTGTTTCAGAATTTAATGCCAGCATCCTTTAAATGAAGGAGACAGTTTATTTAAAGAATTCATTGAAAGAGAGTGAAACACCTAAATGCAAATTTCTTTAGTTCCCAGAAGAGAATTTTCTCTTCTGTTTATGTGAACAGATGCCATGAAGATCACAAAGAAATAGAACATACAGCTTTGGTTAAGAACAGTTGAGGTTTTGCCCAAAGCCATAATTCAAATTGGATTCTGGTATTGAAACCCCTAAGGAATGTTCATAGTACATTTTCTAACTTGCTAATAATTAAAATCTTTATGGCCTTGATGAACCGGAGGAATCTGGATCACAACAGGGCACATAGATTGATCTGCGTAGTATAGGCTGAGGTTGAGCAATGGCCTAGAGGTGGAGCTCTCGCCTCACAATCAGGAGGATGTGAGTTTGAACCTAGGTAGTGTAGATATTTCTCTCTTTGGGCTCAATGAGTAATTGTCTGCTGCAAACTCTGCATAGGAATCAGGAACGGCATCTGGCTAGTAAACACTCCAGCTCCATTCATTCTTTCTGACTCCACCCAGATTACAGAATTGTGAAAAGAAAAAGAAAAAGTATAGACTCACCATGCTGGCTCATCAGGATCAGGAGCCCTCTTCTCTATGTACAGGAAAAGAATGGAAATATCCACGGTTATATAATGTAGATGGAAGAAGCATCTAAAGGATATGCCAAGCATATTCATTCATTTGGAAAATTCATTTCCAACAATGTGCTGATAACCCCTAATTAGGATGGTTTTAAAAGGAGACAGGTTAAATTCCTGAAGAAGAGCTTTACTGGGTACCATTGATCCTGAACACTCAATTATATCCCTGAATTGGGGACAACATACTTCCTAATATTAGTTGCGGGAAAATATCAGTGCGAGAGAGGTATGCTACATTCTACAAACACCAGGAACATCTGAATGGCCACTATGAGGAAAAAAAAAATCTAGACTAAAATAGGCCTTAGTCTGATCCAGCAAGGCTATCATTAGTTATTTATTTTTATTAAATAGGTATGGACAGTGGTGGGACTCAAGTAATTTAACAACTGGTTCTCTGCCCTAATAATTTCTTCCAACAACCAGTTTGCCAAACTGCTCAGAAAGTTAACAACCGGTTCTCCCGCAGTGGTGCGAACTGGCTGAATCCCACCACTGGGTATGGATCTATTTACTAATAGATCATTCATGGACCAGAATGAAACCCATCTAGTCTACATTCTGTGTCAAGCAGCAAAGATCAAATGAATTCAGAATCTAAGCAGCTGGAGATCAGATTAACAGCTTTCTTCCACTGTTGCTCTGTAAAGTTCGTATTTAAGATAAATTGTCTTTGCTGTTTGCTGTTTGCAAATAGCAAACAGCTATCGAGTTTAATAGATACTGATAGTCCAGTCATCTATTGAATTTGTCTGCTCTTCTTTTAAAAGCAACTAATCAATTGACCACCGTATTGGAAAGTAGGACTGGAATAAGAAAGAAGTTAGATATATGCATGCAGCTAATGAGTGAATATAGTACCATTTATTACCATGCACGCATAGTACAAAGTGTATTTACATGATTTTGTCTGTATTAAGAGCTAATCTATATTTATCTATAGCGACCTAGAATAAACATGTATCCTAATACCTACTTTACTTAAAGCTCATGTTAAAAGCCACTTCATTCATTCTTGCCCCAAAGGTGCTTTTCAAAAGGCAACTAGACTTTCTTGTTTTGTTTTTCATTGAAAGTATTTCACTTCTCATCCAAGAAAGCTTCTTGAGGTCCCCCTGAATGGTGGGAAATGGGAGGATTTATATTCTTTCCAGTCATTTGGTTGTTGTTTTTTCAAGGAAATCTGAACCGGTTTACTACCAGTTTGCTGGCTGCGCATGCACGCTATGTGCCTGCAGTGCACGCCAAAAGAAGGCATGTGGTAAGTAGAACAGAGCACAGGAAGGGGGTGATCAGCTGTGGCAAACAATTTTTTTTTACTTTTAAAAGCATTTTTTTACAACCTATTTGGCCGAAGAGGTTGTAGAAAAAATGCTTTTAAAAGTTTTTTTAAAAAGGCTCTGACGATCAGGCAACTCAGCTGGGATCGTCAGAGCCTTTTAAAAGCATTTTTTACAATCTCTTCATCCAAAGAGGTTGTAGAAAAATTGCTTTTAACAGTAAAAAAAAGCCTCTGATGATCAGGCAACTCAGATGTGATCGTCAGAGCCTTTTTTTCTACCTTTTAAAAGCATTTTATACAACCTATTTGGCCGAAGAGGTTGTACAAAAATGCTTTTAAAAGTAAAAAAAGGCTCTGATGATCGCATGGCTCACCTGTGCATGGGAGCTGAGGGAGCAGAGATTTTTGCTACCAGTTCTCCGAACCACTCGCTGCCATCACTACTGAATTGGCTGATCCGGTCTGAACCGGGAGCATTTCACCTCTGAAAAACCCCCAAGAAAGTCCAGTTGCCTTTTGAAAAGCACCTTTAGACAATCAAGACCTGGATCGTGGAGAATCTCCATTGACATTCATTCATTCTTCCTCTCACTTTACCTCATCTACATACTTAAGAGTGCCAACAGCATCTCTTCTTAGCATTCTCTTGTCCACTTATACAACACTTGGACCATGATCTAATACCTTTTAGAATCCAGGACTGGATCTTCTTCCTTCTGGTTCTTTTCTATAGGTTTTTCTTTGGGTTCCTGTCCCACCCTCCCCGACTGCGATTCTTCTGCTTCTCACTATTGCAGCCATCACCTCCTCTGTCTCATACTTTATCCAGATACCTCTCACTCCAGCAGCATATCCTGCCAAACCCAGAAGACCTGTTTCTCTATCTACCTGCTGAGGCTTCTTTTATATTTCTTCACTTTGAATCCTACATGCCAGCCTGCAGGTGCTTCTAAGGAATTTTAAATCTCTTCCTCCCTCCCTCCCTCCCTTCCTCCCCTCCCCTTTTCTCTGCAAATGCCTACATGTGTAAATGGGCAGCTGAATGTCATGTGGAGCTGTGGACTATTGTGGAGGAGAAAAAAACCTGTGACCTTGATAATTTCAGAACCATTCACACATTAGTCCTTCTGCTAGCAATACATTCTGGATTCTGTGCATGTAAATTTTTACTTCTTGTTATAAATCCTGCATCTCTCTATAATTTGTTTTAATGGATCATTCCAAGTTAGCACATTTTGAAAGAAATAAAAAAAATATGACTCCTCATTTTCCAAGCAGAAAAGCCTAGAAATTGTAGATTTTGCCCTACTCCCTAATAATTTTGGTTGGATTTTTCTTCCTTTTTTTACCAGCTCTGAAATATATATTTTGTAGTTTGGGGACCATAACAGGACCTTGTATTCCATATGCAATTTCAACCTAGATTTATATGGTATAGAATGGTAGCATAGGGTAGCAGAGATTAGCATTTTTGTTTTCAATTTATTTTCATCAATTATACAAATGGTAAAATACTCAGGTAGGGCAACCCTGCAGAATATACCTCTCTTGTTCATTGGATCTATATTTCATCCAACATTATGAGATGCTGTAAGGACTATCATAAAAATAAACCTTCTTCAATCTTTGGTGGGAATGTGATAAAGTCCCTAAAATTTTGGAAAATGATCATTATCTAAATGGTAGTTGTTAAGTTCGGGAAGTAATGAGGCTGGAGACCAGGGTAGTGACAACAGCTCTTTAATATAGGGTGAACCCAGCAACCAGGCTGGGGAAAAACCTCTCCTTATATACTGTTTAACCGGTGGCTTCAACCAATCAGCAACGTGCTTGTTTCCCGCCAAAACATTTAAAGATACATAACACTCCTCCCCTCCCAGAAAACACTTTACCTATATTTACATATTATTTACATGTTATTTTTCGACGTAGTCACGCAAATAACCTGGGCGTCTCCTGATTCTTTCGGACCTGCGCGGTTCAGTCCTTGGGAGTGGTTTGAGCTGGTCGGAGGGGCTGTTTGCTCCTCCCAGCTCTTTCTCTAGGCCATCCGGCCCTGGATTATTTGCGGCTCTTTTCTAGGCCATCCGCCTTGGATTACTTGCAGAGTTGTCCTGCTGTTTCCAAAGGGGACCTGATGGCGTCGCTGGACCTCCGGGACTCAGCTAAGTCTTGCGCCTCCCGGTTAAAGTCAGCTGTGGGTTCAAATAGTGTGTGGTCAGGGTCTGTTTCATTGAGCTCGGATTGTTCGGCTATTCTTTTCTGATTTGATCTATGTGGCGCCTCCATACTCGGTTGTCTTTAACTCAACCAAGTATGACTTTGGACCGGTTGCTTTTACGATTTGCCCTGCTAGCCAACTTGGGCCGTCCCCATAGTTGCGGGCCCACACTGGTCGCCTATGCCCATTTCTCTCGTTTTTCCAGTTCCCCTTGTAACCCTCTGGTGTGTAATGGGATTTAAACGGTCAGTGGGCACGGAGCTTCCGTCCCATCAATAATTCGGCTGGGCTTCTGCCTGTAGCAGTGCTGGGGTTCTATGCTGAACGGCCAGAAAGAAATCTATCTTTGTTTGCCAGTCGCCTGGCTTGAGTCTGACAATGCCTCTTTAGCGCCCGGACGGAACGCCTGCAAGGCCATTCGACGAGGGTGGAAAGGCGCAGAGAGGGCATGTCGGATGCCCTCATCTGCCAAGTATTCCTCAAACTGCTGCCGTGAATTGCGGGCCGTTATCGGATACTAGCGTGTCGGGCAACCCGTGGGTTGCAAATAGGTGTCGAGGGCTGCGATTACCGCCTCGGCTGTCATGGATCTCATGAGAATGATTTCCAACCATTTAGAGAAAGCGCCGACTACCACTAAGAAGGTTTGGCCGTGGAAGGGCCAGCAAAATCAATGTGGATTCTTGACCAGGGCCTTGGGGTTTTTCCCATTCCCTAACCGGGGCCGTTGGGGGTAGTGGCCTGGATTCCTGGCAGGCCAGGCATTTCCCCACCCTCTCAGCAATTTCTGAGTCCATCAATGGCCACCAAACATAGCTTCTCGCTAGCCCCTTCATCCTTACGATCCCTGGGTGACCCTCGTGGAGAAGGTCCAATACCTTTTCCCTCAATTTCTCCGGGATCACCACTCGATCGCCCCATAGCAGGCACCCCCCTTGAGCCGAGAGTTCCTCCCGCTTCTTCACAAACTCCTTAAAACGCTCGCCCGGCGCAGCGGGCCACCCTCTTTGCACCCAACCCAGTACAGTTCTTAAGGTAACGTCCCGGTAAGACGCCCTAGCCACCTCCTTAGATGTGACTGGGCCAGAGTCCAGAGAGTCAATCAATAGTACAGGTGCCCCCGGAGTGGGGTCCTCGATGGCCCCTGGCAGTGGGCATCTGCTTAATGCGTCCGCATGCCCCAGGTCTTTTCCTGGTCGATGCTGCAGCTTGTAGGAGTAAGCAGCCAAAAAGATAGTCCATCTAGTCAATCGGGGTGAAAGTGCCACCGGCGTCGGGCGGTCGCCAGCCAATAATCCTAACAGTGGTCTATGGTCTGTGACAATTTCAAAGTCTCTGCCAAACACGTATTCATGAAACTTCTTTACCCCTGACACTATAGCTAGGGCTTCTTTATCCAACTGACTATAGTTCCTCTCTGTTGAGGACATTGTTCTGGAATAGAATGCTATTGGGGCTTCTGTGCCATTTGAAGTCTGTGGCTGAGCACAGCCCCCACTCCGTAAGGGGAAGCGTCACATACTAGAACCAATGGCATATTGCTGTGGTATTGAATTAGCAAGCTATCACTCGAGAGTAGGTTCTTAACTGCTTCGAAAGCCCTGGCTTCAAGTTTCCCCCAAGACCAAACAGCCTTCTTTCCCAGCAACTTATGTAGCGGCTCGGCAACGGTTGCCTTGTTTTTTAAAAAGACCGCGTAAAAGTTCACTAGACCCAGGAAAGCCTGTAGCTCTGCTTTGTTTTTTGGCGCTGGAGCCTTTCTTATTGCCTTGACCTTGCTCTCAGTGGGTGAATTCTCTTGTCTATTCTGTAGCCCAAGAATTCTACGGATTCTACCCCTATTTGGCATTTGTTCACTTTAACCTTTAGTCCGCTGACCGAAAATGCCCAAAACTTTTCTCAGACGCTCCCCCAGTTCCTCTAAATTTTCTGCCGACACCAACACATCATCAAAATAGGGAACCACCCCGGGGAGCCCTTGCAGCAGTCGCTCCATTAAGTTTTGAAATAGACCTGGTGCCACACTCACCCCAAACTGCAACCGGGTGCACTTGAAAGCCCCCTGTGAGTCACGATCGTTTGGGCTTCGCTGTGGCTGCGCTCACGGGTAGCTGTTGATAGGCTTGTGCCAAATCTAATTTAGCAAAAACTTGCCCATGTCCCAACGAGTGCAGCAAGTGTTGCACCACGGGAACTGGGTAAGCGCTCTTTTGTAAGGCTTTGTTTAACGTCGCCTTGTAATCAGCGCAGATTCTTACTGACCCATCTTGTTTCACCGGGGTGACGATTGGCGTCTCCCATTTGGCATGGTCGACTGGTACCAATATCCCCTGCCTTATTAACTTGTCTATCTCCCTATCGATCTTGGGCTTAAGGGCAAAAGGTACCCTCCTTGCTTTTATCCGGATAGGGGCTACCTGGGGGTCTAGATTGAAGGAAATAGGGGTCCCCTTGTACTTGCCCAGGCAGTCCTTGAACACATCTTCGAATTCACTCATGAGTGCATCTTTAAGGTTAACGTCACTTCTGTAGATGCCAGTCACTCCCATGCCCAATGCCCGGAACCAGTCCAGACCCAACAGACTTGGTAGGGTCCCTTCGACGATCGTGATGGGCAGGGTCTTCTTGTGTGGTCCGTACTCGACTCGGACGGAGGTGGTCCCTCGAACAGGGATGCGATTCCCTTGATAGTCGTGGACTCGTAGCCGTTGTGTTTGCAGGTGTCGTTTTGCTACTGTTGGCAAAGCTTTCGCAAGAGTGTCCCAGGACATGATTGTGATCGCTGACCCGGTGTCCACTTCTAGTCGGCACGGCACTCCTTCTATTTTGGGTTTGGTGAAGATTTTCTTCTCCACCTTGCTTGCGGCGCGGCCTATGATCACGGTCGTTCGATTCAAGTTCGCGCCTTTTTTGTTTGAGCCAATCACGGGTCGCCTGGCCGATCCCGCGCTCTGATTGGTCGGTTTGAATTTTCGGCGGGAAGGTTGGGGTGCTTGACAGACTTGAGCCAGGTGCCCCTTCTTCTCGCACCGCCGACATGTAGCGTCCTTGAATTTGCATTGTTGACGCGGGTGTTGTCCTCCGCAACTTCCGCATTCCTCCCGGTCTTCTTTGCCACGTTTCTCGGTACGACAAACCCCTTCCTCATCCTCGCCGCCTGATTCGGTCTGGATCTCTTCTTAGTGCACCGGGGTTGATTTTGTGCTCGCCTTCGGTGTGAGTGGCTTTTGCAGGGTCTCCGCCACTTGGGTGGACATTTCATGCGCTCTGGCTTCGTCCAGAGCGTTTGCCAGCGTTAGATTGCTTTTTGATAGCAGCCGCCTCCGCAAACGCATGTCTCTGACCCCACGGATGAGTTGCTCTAGCAGCGCCTCGTCCAGGTCTCGGTACCCACAGTCTTTGGAGGCTTTCCGTAGGGCGGCCATGTAGTCGCTGATGGATTCGCCTCAGCTGTCGGCGCCTCCAAATTCAAAACGCCGCACGTATTTGGACGGCGTTGGCGAAATGGTTTTTAGCAGGGTTTGCAGAGTTTGCCACGATACCGATTGTATCGGCGTTGGCTCTGCCAGGGCTTCCGCGATGTCGATGACCTCGGGACCGCAGTGGCTCAAGAAATATGCCCTTTTGCGGTTGTCTGGAACTCCTTGCAGTTCGTTTGCTTCTAGGAAGCTTTCGAAACGGGTCATGTACGTTCCCCATTTCTCTCTGGCTGGGTCAAACGGCGCGGGCGGAGTGTAGCTGGCCATCTCCGCGTTTCTGCCCTGGGTTTGCTGGGTTCGGTTCTTCCGTGCTTCAGCTCGGTTCTGGTGCTCCTTAGCCTCGAGATCCCACCTTCGTCGCCAGTGTTAAGTTCGGGAAGTAACGAGGCTGGAGACCAGGGTAGTGACAACAGCTCTTTAATATAGGGTGAACCCAGCAACCAGGCTGGGGAAAAACCTCTCCTTATATACTGTTTAACCGGCGGCTTCAACCAATCAGCAACGTGCTTGTTTCCCGCCAAAACATTTAAAGATACATAACAGTAGTAATAAACAAAAAATTGAATTCTTGCAATTTTAGTTGTTTTTCATACAGATATAATGGAAGGAAAAAAATGAAGCAAAATGTATGGCTGCTTTTAACATCCAAATTGAAAGTCAGTTTGGTATAGTAGTTAAAAGACCTGGACTAGAAATGGTGAGGTTGTGCTAACCCTGCCCTGAGGCATAAAACCAGCTGTGTGGATTTGGGCCATTCACTTTCCCACACCCCTTAGAAGAATGCAATGACAAATCACTTTTGAAAAATGTTGTAAAGAAACTGCATGGACGTATCCATCTAATTGCCAAAAGACTGGTGAAGGAATACTTACATACCCAGACACTCAAAAGTCCACGTTAGTAATTGACTACTAATGGACATATCTGGATAATCTTTCACTTGAAAAATTGTGGGATAGGATTTAATTGATGCTCAGATAAAATGTACATGCCTAAAATAAACAATGGGGAATTATTATTTTGTCAAGGTTGGCTGTGTATCTCTTTTATAAATGTATCCCTTTTATAATTGACAAAATACATACGCATCAGAATGTATGTCAAGTTAGATTGGCTGATGCAGCGTAGATGAATATACTGTAGAAGCTAGCATTTGTAATATAAACTTATATTAAAGAAACTTATTGTCTTTGTTGTTCACAGCCACCCAGTTTCGGAATTAGCTATGAATCCCTTGGCACCCATAACCATTTCACATTCAGGGTAGTTCACACTATCACGTCAGAATAACACTGAGGAAATCCCAGATTAAGTCATTGCTTCCCCATACTTTCTGTTTATAGCTTAAAACCATGCACACAGCAAATCTGCATTATTTGTTGCCAGGAGTTATAAACTCAGAAGTAACTCTCAGTCTGTACATGGTGATGATTTCTTTGTGGCCCTTGTAATGAAACTTGCTATTCAATTAAAAACAGTTGTTTTTTTTAATTTACATTTACATCCCACCCTTCTCCGAAGACTCAGTGTTTAAGGCAATAGTCTCATTCTATTTGTATATTTACAAAGTCAACTTATTGCCCCCTCAACAATCTGGGTCCTCATTTTACCTACCTTATAAAGGATGGAAGGCTGAGTCAACCTTGGACCTGGTGGGACTAGAACCTGCAGTAATTGCAGGCAGCTGTGTTTTAATAACAGGCTTCTTACAGCCTGAGCCACACCGCGGCCCAAACAGTAATATAAACACAGTCATAAACTGTTATTGTGCATAAGTTTTAATCTCTACCAACTATAATTTGTACATAGAAAATACACCCTGTTACATGCAGTTGTTTTCTCTTGAGTTACAGTATTTTTCAGATTATAAGACACACTGGAGTATAAGACGCACCTTAGTTTTGGGGGAGGAATATAAGAAAAAAAGCTGATTGGCAGGTGGATCGGCCTCCCGGATTACCCCAATCAGCTGTTCTCAGAGATGAATTTTAGCAACAGGTTCCTTGGATGTGAGCTCTGTGCCTTGCTTTTTTTTTTTTTTTTTGCTTTTTTTTCTGCCTCTGAAACTTCTGAAACTCTGTTTCAGAAAAAACATTTTCTGCCTCTGAAAGCCTACGAAACAGAGCTTCAGAAAAAAAAAGCCTATGAAGCTCTGTTTGGGGGCTTCTTTTCTGAAGCTTCATTTCTCATGCTTTTTTCAGCTTCTGAAATCTCCATTTGAGAAGCTGGGCTACATTCGGAGTATAAGACGCACCCAGATTTGCACCCTCTTTTTGGGGGGAAAAAGATGCGTCTTATACTCCAGAAAATACGGTAGTTTGCAGAGATAGAGGTATATGGCAGAACAAGAAAACTTGTTCCTTCTTCCACTGTTTTATTTTACAGCATTGTTCTTGGGATTGACTGAATATTTTTTTAGCCCTTAAAGGACCATTTATGTTCTTTAGCTGGTGAATCAAATCAAATTTTTATTACAATTCTAGACTGGCACAGATGTTGAAAGGAAAATCAAGTGGGTGTCATTCCCCATCAGATCCCTGTTCAGAAGAGGAGGTGGAGTTGGAACCAGGAACATCCAATAGGGATGGTACATCTCTCCTGGAATGTTTGGAGAGTTCAGGGGCTGAGGACAATGCGGTCCCAGCTTCTCTCGCATTGGGGGAGGTAGTCAACCAGATCGGAAAACTGTCTGCCCTCACAAACACAGGGGAGGATTTACTATAGACAGGCAGCTGAGATGAGAGGCCGTAGATTCGCTCTGAGGAGAAACACAATCCAAGGGCATGGAGAGTGGAGCAGAGGCAAGCTCAAAGGAGGTCTGCAAGACTGCTGGAGAGAAGGCCTCCCCTCTTCACAAGAAACACCTGGCTTGAGCTCATTTAATGAGAGGCCAGGGAAGGATGTCTTCATCAGGAAAATTAATTTGGCTTCTGCATGTACTTCTCCAACCTTGGAAAAATTCTGCTCTGGATTGTGTTTCTGCCTATGGAGTCTGAACCTTGTGGACTCTTGACCTTGCATTGTGGACCTCAAACTTTGTTTATGATTTATAGACCTTGCCTTGTGGACTTGCATCTTATTTCTGGACTATGGAGTTCCTCTCTCCCTTGTGAATAGGCTCTGGTGATTATTGGCTTTAGTTTGTGGGACTGTGTTGCACTGACATTGGATGGTAGCCTTCGAGGAAGGTTGGGGTAGAACTTTATTGGCCATTGTAAGGCCATTTACTGTGGGAGAGCAGAGTAATAAAAGATTTTAATAAAGCCTGCATCCATCTAGGTGACTGGGGTCATAACAATGGGGTTTTGAGTCCAGTTTTTCACATCTTTTTCAATTTTTTCAGTTTTCCAATGTAGTCTGATCATCTTTCTGTCTTGTTGCCTTAAATGCAGCATGGCTATTCAATAACCTGTGCAGACCAGTGGTGAAATGTAAAATTTGTTACTACCGGTTCTGTGGGCGTGGTTTGGTGGGGGGGAGGTAATGTGACTGGGTGGGCGTGGCCAACTTTTTTTTTACTTTTAAAAGCATTTTCTTCTACTACCTCTTCAGCCAAAGAGGTTGTAAAAAATGCTTTTAAAAGGCTCTGACGATCCCAGCTGAGTTGCCTAATCGTCAGAGGCTTTTGTTTTCTTTTAAAAACTTTTTTTTTTGCCTTTAAAAGAAAAAAAAGCCTCTGACAGTCAGGCAACTCAGCTGGGATTGTCAGAGCCTTTTAAAAGCATTTTTACAACCTCTTCAGCTGAAGAGGTTGTAGAACAAATGCTTTTAAAAGGCTCCTATGATCCCAGCTGAGCCGTGTGATCATCAGAGGCTATTTTTTTACTTTTAGAAGCATTTTTTTGGCCCAAAGAAAAAATGCTTTTAAAAGTAAAAAAAAACAAAAAACCTCTGATGATCGCATGGCTCAGCTGGGCATGAGGCGGGGGAAGCAGGGATTTTTGCTACTGGTTCTCCGAACCACCTGCTGCCATTGCTACCAGATCAGGAGATCTGGTCTGAACCAGAAAAACTTCACCCCTGGTGCAGACCCAAGATTGTACCATCCAAAACTGATGACAAAGCCCTGAAATATATGTAGAATTTCCCAATAATTTTTGTACCAAACCAAAGTCAAAGAAAATTGGTTGTGTTTAAGTTTTAGCTAGGATTTAGTACATCTAAGAAATGTGTGTGGGGGGGAATACCTGTCCATCCTCAAATCAACGAGATGAAAATCCCATCCCATGGTGACTTGTCTGAGCCTCTCACTTGCTGCTCTTCACTGCTGAAAAAGAGTTTAGTTCTAGTGTTAGTCCCCAAGCACTGAAAAACTTGCTTCATAAATTATTACAATGTCATCCTGTGAAATTTCACAGCATAAAATACTGCTGCTTTATATATTTTAGAAAGAGATGCACAAAACAAGCATACTGTATACCAAACAGAGCAAGCTGGATAGTGAATCATGGAAAAGGAAGCTTTGTTTTCAGAGTGCACAAAAGAGGATTTTAACAAAAATATTAGAACATCTGGATAGCCTGATAATCGCTATCTATAAAAGACTCAACAGACAGCTCAAAGACATACACATTCACAGGAAATTTCAGCAGGCACCTTGAATGGGAAGCATTTTAGAATCGCACCAAGAAACTCACCCTGGGGATTTTTGCAGCCAAGAGTGTGGGATTAGCTTCTGATAATCATCTGACTTTTCCTGCTGCTTATCTGAACTGAACACCCACCCCACATGGAGGACCACAAACTGCTTATTAGAATTCTTGTCCTTCTGCCAGGTTTTAAGAACACAAAGGAGAGGTAACAGTGGGCTAGAAGATATTTCAGAATTCTAGCTAGGCCAGCTGCACATTTTCTTTTTATGCCACTATATATCTCCCTTTTATAAGGTACTGAAGTGGCTTCTCTGGACTTCTTGTACAATCTCAGCACATATATTCCTGTGAATATTGGTGCATTCATAGGCACCAAAGAGGACTGCTGAACGAAAAAAAAAAAAGTTAAATGTCGAGAAGAGCTTAGTTAGCCCTTCTATGGTGCTGAAAGTTTACTTTGCATTTATACCAGTTCCTCATTTGGATCTAGGGTGTCATGGATCAATTTGAATCCAAGTGAACTCATATGCGGCACAAAAAGAAAAAATATAACTCACCTTATAGGTGAAGGTTAAACTAACTTTGTGTTTTCCCTTCTCTCTGAGTTTTTGTAGTCTTTTTGTGAAAAGATAGATGACTTAATTTTCTAAATAACAGAGGTTCAATTCAGCTTAATGTTAATAAATGTCACGGGTGTCCAAATTCGGTTGTATTAATATTAACACTGGGAAACAATCCTGAAGTTTTCATCAGAATTGGCCCAAAACTTTTGTTTTAATAATTTGTAGGGATAGATAACATCTCTTCTTCACTTCAGGGGTGAATAAGAGTTTTCAGGGAAGCTGACTTTTTTATAGATTTGTAAGATTCCCAGGAAGACAGACTTCACTGGTTCTTATAACAACCACAATCTCCTCAGTTGTATAGCCCTTGGCACCCTAATCTAGAAGATGCACTCGGCTTACTAAGAAAACTTCAGGGAATAGCCCAAGAAGTTTGCAGGAGTCAAAAATAACTCAAAAGTGCGTGCGCGCGCACACACACACACACAAACACACAAACACACACACACACACACTGCACCACCACCACCACAAACACCCTTAGTAACTTCTTCACTTCAGAATGCCCTCTCCTCTCCTGTATGTCAGAAAAGACAAGCTTGCAGGAGCTAAGACCTTTTCCAATTTGCAGTTCTTAACAGCCAGACAGCTTTCTAATAAAGATGCAGTCACTTAATTAGTCAGATTGAAGACATTGAGCTTTAAAAAGAAATAGCAATGCATTAAATTTGCTCATTAAGTGATAGGCAATGCAAAACTTTCAGTAAAGATATCCTACATATTGCTGTATTTTGCATCAATTGTTATTTCTCACCACTTTTCAAGTGTAGCTCCACATATTACAATCCATTGCAACAGTCTATTACATCTTTAATTAATTATATCTTTTCCTTTGGATAGGCACCACAAAATCTGACTGGTTAGGAAGAATTGCAGCTGACATATCAGATGTAATTATGCAAAGATGCTTTTTGCCATATCTGTCTCTTGTCAATCAGGTGCCAATTTCAAAGGGTACTTCCAAACTATGACACTGTTATTTCAAGAGAAGTGCAATCCTGTCCCAAAGAGGCTAAACCTCCATCTCTAAATCCAGTTTCTTATTTACCAATAGCACATCCTTATTGTCTGGATTAAAATACAGTTTGTTCCCCCTCAAGAAGCTCAATGTTGAACTCACAATATTGAAGAATATCTCTTACTTCCATGGAAGTGGACAGTAAAGATCAACAGAACTGGGAATCAACTTATGATTATTTTGACACCCCATTTTAAACCCTCTCCCAAGTTTCATTGAGAGAGTATATAGCCTAGGAGAGGAAACATGCAAGGCCAGTGAATTTGATGTCAAAGTAATCCCTTCTGATATATGGCTATCCTCAAATGTGTGATGCATTGTCACAAGTATAATGAAACAAGTTTGACATTGGTCTACTTGACAAGTCCCAATAAATGGGTTCAAATGCAATATTCCATATGCCCTCATAAGTTGTTGTGCTTTCACTGGCTGTCAAACAACCTAGGAGTCTAGTGGCATCAAGTTTACTAGTTACAGATTCATTGATTAGCCCCTTTTTTCCCTTGGAATTTAAGAAGAGCTTAATTTAAGATTTCGCTTGCCATAAATAGTCTATTTATTGCTCCATTCTGTTTCTCCAAAACCACTGAAGCCAGCTCAGTCTCTTGTCTCCCTCCGGCAAAGTGAAGCTTTTACTTCATAGAACCTGATTCTTTGAATGCACGTCATAGCAACATAATTCTTTTTTTCCCCAGAGTGAAAAAGCTACTTTTATGCTGACACCAGTTGAGTTTGAAATAAACTGCTGAGAATATTATGGCAAGGGATCAAACTCTTATTTCTTCCAAGTGAGCTTTTCCAAAGAACAGTTAGGGACTGAGGAAGGAGCAGTGGGAGGTACCTGAAATGGATGATGAGATTCTGGTGATTTATGGGGTGTGATATTGACGATAGGATTATGGATTGCTACAGTTGAGGGTTTTGTACATTAATGTCTAATGTTTATTATTGTTTTTATGATTATAGTGTTGATACTGTATTTATACTACTGCTGTGAGACACTCAGGATAGTAATGACGGAAGCAGGATACAGACATTTAAAACAAATACATTTATTGTATCTCCCATTAGGCCTTTATTTATTGATTTAAAACATTTATATATCCACCCATCCTCTAACCAACTCTGGGTGGCTCCCAATCAAAAGTGAAAACAACATATAAAACCACGTTAAAACTATAAAACCAAACACAGTAAAGCACATTAAAAGCCTGGCTTCAAATCAAATTTCTAATGTGTAGTCATCCAATCTGATCCCAGTGCTTGAGGGAAAAGCCAAGTCTTCAAGGGTCTACAGACAGCTAGAAGGATAGAGGCCTTCTTCACTTCAGCGGACAGAATGCCCCAAAGGTTAGGGGCATTGCATGTCAGCCTTGCATATCAACCCAGTCCAGGTGTGTGAATTGGTTTGTGCAATAGATTGGACCACAGAGGATGATGGTCTTGGAGGAAATCTTATGCATCTTCTGCTCTCCCACATCCTAGACCAGGGGTGCAAACTTGCATTGTCATGGGAGCATCATGTGACGTATCATGACTTTTTCCCCTTCACTAATCAGGGTGTGGGTGTGGCCAGCGCGTGACACATCCAGCCCATGGACCAGGAGTTTGACAGCCCTGACCTAGACCCTAAAAATAGATAATTCCTTCTACCCTGGTAAGCACCACATGTGGGCCATTTTAGAGCACCTTTCACTCATATTCATTTATACTATGCACTCATACTCTATTAAGGTGTTTAGAGTTTTTAATGTTTTGTAATAATTATTTTATTTATCAAATTGAAAAAGCCCATCTCCCTCACAAAATGTTGTTATTCGTTAACTATTGTTTTATAACTTTGTTATATACTGCCTAGAGTCACTTGTTTTATGAGGTGGGCAATTATATAACTTTGGATAGATAGATAGATAGATAGATAGATAGATAGATAGATAGATAGATAGATAGATAGATAGATAGATAGATAAACAAACAAACAAACAAACAAACAAACAAACTGAATTAGTAGTAATGAGGAATGAATCAGTCTGCTTTTAATTTCCCACAATATGCCTTAATTCTTTCATGAGTCTATTCCATTCCATGTTTGCCTACATGTACACAATATATTTGTACTTGCACATGAAAATGAATATTGTTTAAAATATTTTTTTCATTAAATAGTTATTTTTACATTTACTTTGCCTCCTGTGCCCAGATTAGTATATAATTTACCCCAAATATATTCCTTCTAAACATTAGATGCTATAGTGCACATATCTTATATGTACACATTTATGTATGTTGGGGAACATTTTTTTCTTCCTCCCTCCCTCCCTCCCTCCCTCCCTCATCTCTTCCATTCTTTCTTCCCTTCTGAGTCAAGAACTGTACTGCAAAATGTTATAAATTGAGGATGTCTGTTCAATGTATTTGTGCTAAAGCATCAGAAGACTCAGCTTTAAAATGTGTACTGAGTGAACTTCTGAGGTATCCCTCTTTTGATCTTTGTTCTTGCCTTCCCCCTCCATTCAGAAAATTGCACCAGTCCTATAAATAATATAGCATCGAACAACTGGAAGATGTTTGGTTATGAAGAACTGCAGAGACAAAAGAGAGAGATGTGACCGCAGAGCAGACAAATGAAGAAAAACCATCTTTCCCTTTTTTAGTATGAGAGCTATCTGGAGATGAGAGCTTGATTTATTCAGCATGTAAAATGCAACTCCTTCGTATCATTTCAGTTACCTCATAAACATAATTTCAGGTTGCAGCTGCCAAACAATTTTTCATGTTTACTTTCCACTTTGATTTGCCTTAAACACACAACTTTCTTCCATTCCCCCCCAATTTCCTTGAAGAATGAAAAAATTCAAACACCATAGCCAGCATTTGAGTTCAAATGCATTTTGGGAGTTATTTTCTTTTCTTTTTGTCACAATACATTAGATGCAAGCCACATTAGCCATCAGATTTCATAAACACTTTCAAAGGCTTATAATGCACACCTGTGCTTTTTGCAAGTTCTCAAAGAAGAAATAAATAAAGATGTTCTCCTTGGAAGTACTTGGTTATCTAACCTTTTTATAAGAAAAGATAGAATGGGTTAAAAGTGGCCAAACTCTTATAACTGTTTGCAGTGAGAATGTCAATATCTTGTGAGATATTGAAAGAATGGGTTGATTCTGTGACATCAAGGCATTGCTAACTCATACTGAAATATAGACAGATTTTCTTCATGATAGTCTATCCTTAACCTAATCTTTCGGGTCTCCCAATGGTGCAGTGGTTCCTATCACTGCTGTAACTGTGCTCATCCACCTTGCTTCTGGTCATCTTCTTCTCTTTCCTTCTGTCTTTCCCTCTAATAGAGGCTTTTTCAGGACCTAGGTCTTTGAATAATGCATCTGAGGTAGGAAAATTTTAGCCAGGTCATTTATACCTCTAGTGATTAAAGCATTTTTAATTAAATAACTGGTGCTACATGGAAAAGGAAAAGATGCATGGAATATTAAAGGTGAATTGTTTCATGATTCATTGGCTGTTTTCTTGGCTATCTGTAGTATGCCCAGATGTCTTCTCAAAAGCATCAGTAATCTTTCTATTTTGTTTCTTCAAATTTCTCTTCCATAGATTGTCAGAGGCAATACCATCATTCAAACTTTGTCAATCTCATAAAATTTAGCCAGTTAAATGTTTATTTTTTATTGTTATCATTAATTTTAGAGGCTCCTAGAAAAATTACTGAGCGGTTTATGGATAAACACATGAGGAATACCTGAAATGACATTTATAATGTGTTGGTTGAAGCTATGAATGTGAGTGTAACATCTAAACGCAAATAATGTTGTTTTTCAAGAATACACATCAAATGCAGTAAAGATTAGATAAATCATATTTTTTAATAAAGTGTATACATTTGAAAATAACTGCATTGAAGACCAATATATTTGTGTTTGAAAAGGAACATGAAGCTAACAACTTCAACTTCAAGAATTGGACCAAGTAGTTGTGAATCTTGTGTACCTTGGCAAAATGTTCATTACAGTAGGCAACATGGAGACATTTTAAGTTGAGCAAAACCTAATAAAAGGCAGTAGCCTGTGACAAAAAATACTTATTTTTGAAAAGGAAATAATACAGTTGTCTAGAAGAATATGTTTCTGTCCTCAATTATGTAACATTGAAAACAGAATATATTATTCAAAGCTCCAAATAGGAGACCTTTCTTAGGCTGTATATAACTTTCTGGTCTCAGATTTTTAGGCCTGGAAAAGATCATATATCAGTATCTATATCCATAACCACATGTATGTGGACAGTCTGTTTACTATGTTTTTAACTGTGTGAAAACCATACCTTAACAGTTTCTGAATATTGTGAAAAATATCTTTAGCGAAAGCTTGGAAATCGCCTGGAGCATTTTCAATTATTTAACTGATGGTTCATGGGAAGGGGAAAAGCTGGATGTGATATTAAAGGTGAAAGAACAAAACATTTGTGGTTTCAGGGCATTTCTTACCTACTCTTTCTATGCCTATGTTTAGTATTTATACACAAGGCATTGATCACCTTAGAAGATAATATACCTGACAGACAAAGTTAGCATTCTATTTTTTTTTTGTTGGTTATTTTTGCAAGAGTCTGTTTTTAAAAAAGTAGTCAAGACTTTTTTTTTTCATCATAACATCACTACTACACTGTTAAGAGCCAGTTTGTTGCAGTGGTCGAAGCAGGCTAGAAATCGCGACACCATGAATTCTAGTGTCTTAGCAGACAGGGTGACTTTGAGCCAGTCACTTTCTCTCAGCCCTAGGAAAGCAGCCAATGGCAAACCACTTATGAAAACCCTTGCCAAGAAAAGTTCAGGAACTAGTCTAGGCATTCTTCAAGAGCTGGACATGATTACATGTAAGGAAAAAGATTCTACATTGTTTTTAATCTAAATACAAGAACCTTCTTTGCAGCATTCTATTTCAATTGCCATAAAAGACAATTATTTCTTGTCCCAAAGGTGCTGTTTCTACTTGCTATCTGTCCCAAAGATGCTTTTTCAAGAGGCAACTGGGCTTTTTCTTTGAAGATGTTTCACTTCGCATCCAAGAAGCTTCTTCAGATCAGCTTGGATGAGAAGCGAAAAATCTTCAAAGGAAAAACAAGAAAGTCCAGTTGCCTCTTGAAAAAGCACCTTTGGGACAACCATGACCTGGATGACTGAGAATCTCCATAGACTTTATTTCTTGAAAATCAAATTGGCCTGAGTTGTTATCTCAACATTTCAGTTCTTCAATACAGGAATAGAACCTGTTATATATTCTTCATTACAGTAAGCAGAAAGGTTTTAGATTTAAGTGCTTTACTATATTTAAACAAAAAAAAAACCACTCTTGCTTGTTAGGGAAAGGTATCACTTTCAGGAAATGTTGATCTTAGTTCTTCTCTGTAATAGTCTGCCAGCTTCCAATGCACAGATGCTACAATAGGATAATGAAACTGTGAATTATGCTGAGAGAGTAAAACCAGAATAGATCCCATAAGTGTTATGTCTAGTATGTCTATCTTAAAGCACACTTCACTCTCCCCCTTGCATAATTAAACATTGCAGAGAAAAATCAATAATGTTGGAAAGCTCTTCGGGCAGTTGTGTGTGTACATTTTTCTGATCAGGAACTTGAGATAAGCTACCCAAACTACCCTAGATAATAATTAAGAATCATTCAGCACTGATATTATTTGGGTTGTAGTAATAGATAGCTTTAGATAGAATGTTGTGATAACTGTTTCGCAATGGTGGAAGGCATAAATTGATAAAAATCTTGTTATCCCCAATTTGGGTCTGAGCCTGAAGCCGATGAAGAACACCAGACATGAGATTTGTTTCCTTTTATTGAAGCGCTTCAGCAAAAGGGGCCCCAGCCAGCAAAATGCTGGGACCCAGGACCAAGGCTTCAACAAGCTTTTGTACGATTTTTTTTCAAGGCAGGATAAACAAGCATTGTCTGAAAACAAGCATTCTGAAAATTATCTGAAGGGTCCTTTATTGGCCCTGTGCCATCCCTATTTCTAAGTCTTAACTAATAATAGCAATAACACTTAGACTTATATACTGTTTCACAATGCTTTACAGCCCTCTCTAAGCAGTTTACAGAGTCAGCATATTGCCCACAATACACAGGGTCCTCATTTTACCCACCTCGGAAGAATGGAAGGCTGAGTCAACCTTGAGCCTCATGAGATTCGAACTGCCAAATTGCAGGCAGCCGGCAGCCAGCAAAGTAGCCTGCAGTACTGCGTTCTAACCACTGCGCCACCACAGCTCAGTGGTGAACACTTCAAAAATTATCTAACAAGTACTCTATTGGCTCTATGTCAATCCTATTTCTAAAACTTAACTAATAGGCATCCTAGGAGATTTTTAGCAAGTCTTCTATTGGCTCTGTCTTAGCCCTATTCCTTATCCTAGCAATACACCTTTTATGATGTGCTTGACAGTCAAACTCTTGTTTTCTAAATTGAAAGGGGCCCCACCTGTCCACACCCCCTTTTCCTTTATCTTTGTTATGCAGGCCTTGCAAATACACATTTCTTCCCTTCCTTCTGAGTTCATGCCATAGCCTTGCAATTTTATAGCAAATGGCCCTATCGGAAATGGCCCATCAACCCGAAAGTAGTATCAATAAGCATTGGATGTGTGGCTGCTTATTAACATTTGAAACTTGTCCAAATCAAACTATTATTGACTGAAATCATCATGAAATCAACAACTTATCTTTCGACAGACAGACATAAAACATTAAAATGCAAACATATTTGGAATGGAAGGTTACACTTAATGTACTTTTAATCTACATGGAGAATTTGGCAACAAAAATTATCAAATGCCTATCTGTTTTTATTAGTAAAATATTTTTTATTTTAAATAAAATATCCTTTAGAAATGTCTAATCTACTTCATTATTACAACATTCCCATATTAATAATAATGATCATTGGAAAGGATTTAATAGGTAGATAAAAATGCCAAATCCAGTCTAAACATCTGGCTCCCATAATAATAACAATAATGAACCATAAATAATAATGCTTTGAAGTCTTTTTAAAATGTGAGAAAGTTAGATGAGTCTTGATTATGGATTTCCATTATGTTCAGGACATAATACACCCACCAGCAATAAAATATTTCAATGCTTAATTATTATTATTCATTAGAAAAATTGCAGGGAGGAGTTAGAAGTTTCAATCATTTTGACTTTGAAGTATGAAAATATGGAGACTCTATGCCAATACTAAAAGGGATGCAGTGGCTCAGGGGCTAAGATGCTGAGCTTGTTGATCGAAAGGTTGGCAGTTCAGCGGTTCAAATCCCTAGTGCTGCCGTGTAGGTGAGCTCCCATTACTTGTCCCAGCTTCTGCCAACCTAGCAGTTTGAAAGCACGTAAAAAATGCAAGTAGAAAAAATAGGGACCACCTTTGGTGGGAAGGTAAAGCATTGAGTCATGCTGGCCACATGACCACAGAGACATCTTTGGACAGCGCTGGCTCTTTAGCTTTGAAACGAAGATGAGCACCGCCCCCTAGAGTCAGGAACGACTAGCATGTATGTGCGAGGGGAACCTTTATGTTTACCTTTATATCAATACTATATGGCATGGAGAAATTTGTGCTAGCAATTGTGCCTTCCATATGAAGTTTCTAAAATAGTCTCAAACACTGATGTTTTCTAGCCGGCATTTAAAACAGCCAAATAAGACCTTAATCTTTGAAAACTAAATAACTGAGGAAGAAAATCTAAAGTCTAAAACTTGGCAACTCCAAATCTCAACCAGCAAATGCTCAGTCTTACATATTGGAAAAAAGAACCCAAACACTAAGTACATACTTTATGGACATTACCTTACAGATGACCCCCACCCTGTTAAAGACCTTGGAGTTTTCATATCCAATGATCTAAGTGCCAAAGCCCACTGCAATTACGTAGCAAAAAAGGCTCTAAGAGTTGTAAACCTAATCTTGTGTAGCTTCTTCTCCAGAAACACTACACTACTAACCAGAGCATATAAAACATTTGCTAGACCAATTCTTGAATACAGCTCGCCTGTCTGGAACCCTCACCACATTTCTGACATCAATACAATTGAACGTGTCCAGAAATATTTTACAAGAAGAGTTCTCCACTCCTCTGAAAAGAACAAAATACCTTATCCCACCAGACTTGAAATCCTAGGCTTAGAAAACTTAGAACTCCATCGCCTTCTATAAGACCTAAGTTTAACTCATAGAATCATCTATTGTAATGTCCTTCCTGTTAAAGACTACTTCAGCTTTAATTGCAATAATACAAGAGCAATCAATAGATTTAAACTTAATGTTAACCGCTTTAATCTAGATTGCAGAAAATATGACTTCTGTAACAGAATCATCCGTGCTTGGAACACTTTACATGACTCTGTGGTCTCTTCCCATAATCCCAAAAGCTTTAACCAAAAACTTTCTACTATTGACCTCACCCCATTCCTAAGAGGACCATAAGGGGCATGCATAAGAGCATAAACATGCCTACCGTTCCTGTCCTATTGTTTTTCTTTTTTTTCTTTATATATATATATATATATATATAAAGAAAACCCGAACAACCAAAGACCTATATACAAACACCCGTGAAAACCTCAGAAAACAAATATATATATATATATATATATATATGTATATATGTATATATGTAGGTCTTTGGTTATTCGGGTTTTCTCCCGCGTAAAATTGGAAGTGTCTTGGCGACGTTTCGATGAAGTCTCATTCGTCATCTTCAGGCTTCAGCTTCGTGCTTCTGGGAGCAATGTGTGATTGCAGCTGTTTCTTCCTTTTTAACTGCTAGTGGGGGGTTGAACTGATTGTTTGTTTATTTGTTTGTTTGTTTATTTAAATTTGTATACCGCCCTTCTCCCGAAGGACTCAGGGCGGTTCACAGCCAGGTAAAAATACATAGTAAACTATAAATACAATTAAAATACTATTAAAAGACTTATTAAATTGGCCAGAATTAAAATTTAGAAATAAAACCCATTAAAAACCCATAAACTTAAAAAACTAACCCAGTCCAGCGCAGATAAATAAGTGAGTTTTAAGCTCACGCGAAAGGTTCGGAGGTCCGGAAGTTGACGGAATCCTGGGGAGTTCGTCCAGAGGGCGGAGCCCCCACAGAGAAGGCCTTTCCTGGCGCGCCAGCAGACACACTGTCACCCGTGACGGCACCCTGAGGAGTCCCTCTCTGTGAGAGCGCACGGGTCGGTGAGAGGTATTTGGTAGCAGCAAGCGGTCCCGTAAATTGGGTGGGAGCTTGGCTGTGCTCTGATTGGATGGGGTTTTTTTGTGCTCTGGTTGGATGGGGGTGTGTCCTGTTTGGGTGGGGGCTTGGTTGTGCTCAGATTAGTCTGAGTTGCAGGGGGATTTGAGCTGATGAGCTGCATTACTGTTGTTTGGCTTCATGTTCGTGGTCGTGCTACATCTTCATAGTGGGTGTCACTCTGCTGCATGTATGAATTGGAGGGGTTTGAAATGGCTAATGTTGCAGCTGCGGTCTGGCTTCTGGTCCTTGGTCGTGCTTCATGATCAGTGTGGGTTTGAGTCTGCTTTCTGGGTGGATGTGTGGTGGTGACATCCTGTGTGGGCCTCGTGAGTGTGGGTCTGGTGTCATTCCTCGTGTTAGGGACTCGTTTGTCAATAAGGGCGGGTTTCCAAATGGCTGGTAGGCGGGAGGTATCATCTCGTTTGTTCATGCTGTGTGGGCGTTTTTCTATCTCGATGGCTTCTCTGATTATTCTGTTGTTAAAGTGTTCAGTTTTGGCGATAGTTCTGGTCTTTTTAAAGTCAATATCGTGTCCTGTGGCTTTAAGGTGTTGGACCAGGGAAGAAGTTGGTTCCTCTTTTTTGACTGAGTTCTTGTGTTCTTCAATGCGTGCACTTATTCTTCTGTTGGTTTGTCTGATGTATGTGGTGGGGCAGGCGGTGCATGGGATTTCATATACTCCTTGATTTTCTAACTCAATTTTGTCTTTGGGATTTCTTAGGATAGTGGATATTTTTCAGTTTGTGCAGAATGCTGTCTTGATGTTGTGTTTGTCCAAATCAAGGAGTATATGAAATCCCATGCACCGCCTGCCCCACCACATACGTCAGACAAATCAACAGAAGGATAAGTGCGTGCATCTATCAATCTGTTTATCTTCAACAATAACAACATCTCCATATATCTGGAAAAAAAGTGGTAGGACTGACCTTTGATATAAATAATATGTCATTAAATGGATTATAGTCAAATTGGTACACATTATAAGGTAGGTAAAATGAGGACCCAGATTGTTGGGGGGGGCAATAAGTTGACTTTGTAAAAATATACAAATAGAATGAGACTATTGCCTTATACACTGTAAGCCGCCCTGAGTCTTCGGAGAAGGGCGGGGTATAAATGTAAACAAAAAAAAAATAAAAAAAAAAAAATAACAATAGGATGATAGAGGATAGTAATAGGCCATTGCTGCAGGTTATCTATTACGTGTACCACTGGCAAATATGATCTCTATTTGGAATACAGCAATGTGTAATCTCTTCTTGCTATGTAAGTAATAAACTCCATTGCATCTGTCAGCTTGGTTTTCTTGAACTATGATTCATTTTACAAAATCTCAAGTTATTTTTTTTTCCAGGAATGCCAGAGATATAAATCTTAAAATATCTTTTCATGTAAGTTCTGGCCAAGTTGTGGCATTGGATATATATAACAAGATCTGATACTAGCATTTGGTAGAGCAGTCATATTCACATACAGAGATTTGTCAATACTACAAAGAGCAAAATTGTGCAGACAATGATGTTTCCTATAATATTCTATGAAAATGAAAGTTGAAGTTTTGACACTTTTGAGTTTGAAGATTCCTTGAGAAAGCCAAGAAAACAAACAAATGGATAATTTAACCGCTCAAATCACTTATTATTATTATTTTAAAAAATCATTTATTTATTTTAGATTATGATTGTTAGTTTTGATACCCTGCATTTTGTTCTGGGAAGTCGGGGTGGGGGGCGGGGGGTATGGGGGAGGGGAATTGGGGGGTTGAGGCTAGAGATGGAGTGATGGTGAATGTACAGGGATTATTGAAGATGTATAAATATAATTAATGTAGGGTCAGGTCTGCCCAGTTACCATTTTAGAACAGTGGGGAGGGAGAAAAGAGAGAGTAGGAGGTAGGAAAGAGGAGAAGAGGAAGGAAGAGGGGTAGAAGAGGGAGAAGGAAGGTGTAGGGTGGAGGGAGGAGAGGATGTAGATAAGAGAAGGAGAGGAAGGTTTGGATAGTAAAAGAAGGTAGAAGAGGGGAGTGTTAAAAAGGGGGGTGGTGACTGGGCAGGCCCGGCTAAATGTATATAACTGTACATTGAATGAATTGTTTGACATGATTGTAAAAATAAAACTTTTTTACTAAAAAATAAATAAATCATTTATTTATTATTGAATTTATTTGCCACCCATCTCATAATAAAATAACTGGGCAGCAAATAAATTTAAGTTGTCGCTTAAGGCACAAATAAACAAGTTCAATTTATAATATTTTGGATACAGTATACAAAAATCTAAGCTGCCAGTTTTGTGAAGTGTTACCAGGCTAGAAACTGGGAGATTGTGAGTTCTAATTCCACCTTAAATATAAAACCAATTTGGTGGCATTGGGTCTGTCATTCTCTTTTAACCTTATGAAGATGCCAATAGCAAACCACTTCCCATAAACATTGACAAGCTTTCACGACCAGCTGCTTTCCCAAACTTTGGTCACTAGCCACGGTCATCTCTGTCTTCAAAAAAGGAAAGGAAAGGATTGCAGAGACTTAGTTCTCTGGAAAAGGATCTAATGGAAAGGTGGAAGAAAGAGAGGAAAAGGATAACTTGTAGTAAGGTGGATGGACACATTTACAATAAAGATGGGTGCACCACTGAAAGAAAATTGGGGAAAATTGTTATGAGAAAATTTATCTATATAATTGCTAAGAGTTGATACAACTTGGTGGTACAGAATGAATGAATGAATGAATGAATGAATGAATGAATGAATGAATGAATCTATCTATCTATCTATCTATCTATCTATCTATCTATCTATCTATCTATCTATCTATCTAGTGGTTAAATAATATTGTAACTAATCAAACCTTCAAATGAAGAATTACATTTGGCAGTGGTCTTTTGTGGATTTTTTTTTAATGTAACAGGGTTAACACTCATTTTTATAGATATTAATTTTTATTTTTTTTAGGTAAAAAGTTTTATTTTCATTTTCCAACAACCTATTCAATATACAGTCTCTTATTCAACATTAATCATTAACTTTCATTTGTTACTTATTCGGACCTGCCCAGCTACCACTTCCTTCCTTAACAAACCTTTCCTCCTCCCTTCTCTACTTTCTTCTACTTTCTTCCTCCTTCCTCTCCTTCGCTTTTCTACATCCTCTCCTCCTTCCCTACTCTTCTCTTCCACCCTTTCTAACCCTCTCTCTTTCCCCTTTCTTCTTCCTCTCCTTTCCCCTTTTTCTACCTCTCTCTTTCCTACCTGCTTTCTTCCTTCACTCCCTCCTCTCCCTCTCCATTCCCTTCTGAAATGGCAGCTGAGCAGCCCCGCTTTCATTTCAAATTATTTCTATTTCTTAATTACATATCTTCAATCATTCCTTTACATTGATCCTTCATCTCCCCCCTCCCCCCTCCCCCCTCCCACCCCCCGAGACTTCCCAGAACAAAGTACAGGGTATAAAATTAACAATCATAAATTAAAATACAACATAAGTCAAGACCTTAACTCCCCTTCCAAAAACAAAAAAATACATTCTTCTTCCAGTCCATTATATATCAGTCCATTCCACTCCTAAAATCTTCAGAATCTTCCAATTAAGTTAGTATTTCCAGTTCATCAATAAAATATCTTCATCAATTAAGACCAAATATATATCCAATCTTCATCGATCAAGACCAAAACGATATTCCATCTTCCAGTATTCATCAAAAATTCTTCTATAATATACCTTTCTTCCTTAAACAGTGTCCCAAATATAATTCATATTTCCAGCTTAAATTCTTAAATTTTTATCGAATCTCCAAAAGTAAACAATATTCTATCTTCTCATATCTTTAATATCACTTACATAAATCAAATAACATTGCAAATATTAATATTTCTTCAATTTACCTTACATCTATCAAATAACATTATTAAAATTATAACTTATATCCAAAATATATCAATTATAACAATTAAATTCTATTTAACCAAATACCAACATTACATCCATAAATTTTTCTATCTGTCCTCCAAAAGTTAAACAATATTCCATCTTCCCATTCCTTTATACCTCACATATATCAAATAGTGATATACCCAAAATAAGTCAGTTGTAAAAATTAAACCCTATGTATATATATTAAAAAAAGAAAATACCATCAAAATCACCTTAAGCATTCTCCTTCCCCTTGTCTTCTATCTTACACATTTCCTTACACATTTTCTTCCATCTGATCACCAATCAGCTTAACATCTAACAATAAAGACTTTCCAATCCTTAATATATTGGTGTAAAAATATCTTGTTTAAAAACTTATTAAGAAAAGATAAGCCTCCAAAAGTTCCTATTAAAAAAAAAAAAGAAAAGAATAAAAAAAAAATCCATATTTAAAATGAAGAAGTTTGCAAGATTTTAATAGTTAGCTCTGTTTGCTTAAAAACCATTCCTAAACTGTAAAATCTGCCAAAAAGAGAAAAAAAAAGTTTCAATAAACTTTTCTTCTTAAACATTGTGATAAAGAAAAAGGTAAAAGGAGAAAAAAATCATTAACAATTCTTGTTCATTCCATTTTAAAAAGTAGCTTGTTATGCTCTTCTTCTTTATAGCTTCGCTTTCCTTTGTATATTGCAAACGCCATTTTAAATCCACTCAAGTTGAAAGTTAGTTCAAAGGAAAGCTATTTAAGAGCTGAAGTTAAGATTTATTACTTGCAAATTCTCTATTAAAAATAAATAAATAAAAGTTTCCGTATTTAAAATGAAGAAGTTTGCAAGATTTTAATAGTTAGTTCTGTTTGCTTAAGAGCCATTCATAAACTGTAAAATCTACCAAAAAGAGAAAAAGAAAAATTTCAATAAACTTTTCTTCTTAAACATTGTGATAAAGAAAAAGGTAAAAGGAGAAAAAAATCATTAACAGTTCTTGTTCATTCCATTTTAAAAAGTAGCTTGTTATGCTCTTCTTCTTTATAGTTTCGCTTTCCTTTGTATATTGCAAACGCCATTTTAGATCCACTCAAGTTTAAAGTTAGTTCAAAGGAAAGCTATTTATGAGCTGAAGTTAAGATTTATTACTTGCAAATTCTTGCTAGTCCTCCTGCTTTGCTCTGTCTGTGTTGAATTCTCTTTAGGAATAAATCTTGGCACAGAGATGGTCGCGGCTTCTCGTTCTGTGTAAACAGAAGCACCCTGGGCACGGAGCTTCGTCAGGCTAAAGGGGAGCTCTCACCCTTCGATCCCCTGGTTAAATTCCAGGGGATCCCGGGGAGCTCTACCCAAATCCTGACCACTCTTCCCTCCCCCTTCACCCAGGGGACGGAATCCCAAACCGTTTGACAGCCCATTTACGCTGTCAGGGATGGTTTGACGAAACCCAGGGCAGACGATCCCAGAGGAACGTCCGCGAAGCCTGCGTTGCCAACCGGAAGTCCAATAGATATTAATTTTCTAATCTTGCTTCAATCAAATACAGACATAGTAATAAATGCCTTTTTTAATTATTTCCAGTGTTTTATTTTTATTATATTATTTTGTGATACAATGTTACTGGCATTTCTTAAGTACCATTATGATAACAAGAAAATTGTGTCTTTTCACAACTATTCTTCCCTAGCTAACATAGAAGCTTAATTGATTTAGATAACTATATTAATCTTTCTGGGCTATTTGTCATGTATCCAGGCAGGCTTTTCAGTGCTCCCTTCTCCTAATTTTTCTTCCACTGTCAGGTTTTTGTTTTAATTGATGGGCAATCAAAATACAATCAGTTCATGATTGCATATAACAATACTACTTGGTCTGCATTTTGAAAATATGCTTGTAATAACTATTTACTTGGAAAGAGAGATATGAGACAACGAGCAAAGATGAAAAGCTAGTTTGCTTTAATGGTTAAAGCACCAGATTAGAAACTGGGAGACTGTGAGTTCTAATTCCACTTTAGCAATCAAAGCCAGCTAGGTGACGTTGGGCCTCTCCCTCTCCCTCCCTCCTTCTCTCTCTCTCTCTTTCTCTCTCTTTCTCTATTCTCCCTCCCTCCTTCTCTCTCTCTCTCTCTTTCTCTCTCTTTCTCTATTCTCCCTCCCTCTTCCTCCCTCCTCCCCCTCTGTCTCTCATTGCAATCCACCTCACAGGGTGCTGCTTTGGGGAAATAGGAAAAAGGAATATTAGGTGTATTTTCCACCTTGTGTTACTTATAAAAATAGTAAAGTTGGGAAATAAATAAGTAAATAAAAATAATTTCCTGCAAGAGTTATAGGCCTGCCACATTCCCAATCTACTTTCAAACCAAACCACTTTTTCTCCATGTTATCCTCACAGTCTGTAGATCTCAAGTACTTTCAGCCATGATACAATCTTCATGCTTCATACGTCTACAGCAGGCCTGTCAAACTGGCAGCCCATGGGCCGGATGCATCACGCAAAGGCCATGCCCACCCTGGCTCTGCAAAGGCAAAAAAACATTGCTACACATCATGATACGTATCATGATTGCGTCACGTGACACAATCGAGTTCGACACCTGGGCTCTAGAGCTCACAGATAACACCTTTACCCAATTATTGCTTGGTCTGAGCTAGTTAACTAACCATGATTAACACCAACCAAGCATTGCTTCTTTTTATTTCCAACTAGATACTGATTGTATTGCCTCGGATTTTTCCAGTGCATAGTGAAGTAATATCCCTCTTCCTTCATAAAAACAAAAACAGATATATTTATTTTTAAGAATCTCCCACAATTTCAAAAATCAATAGTCTGGTAGCACGTTTTCATGCTAGCAAATGTTTTCAAAAGGCATAAGCTTTTGTGAACTGTAGTTCACAATGCTTGAAGTAGTTAAACAGCTTTAAATTTGGATGAGGCAAAATGGTGGGGCAGGGTGGGGAAAGGTCAATTATGCAGATTGAGGTTATATGTGAGATTGATTACAAGCACCTCACCAACCAGCAGTTGCATTGTGTTAAAAACACATCTTGTTTGTTAAGACCTTCAGAGATAGCCTGAAATCTGTTGATATATGTGAGTTGCACAATCTCATGCTCTGTTGTGCTAGTGTAGTTCATTTGTTCCAAAATAGCTATTTTGAAATCTGTGACAGGATGTCTTGGGAGGTTATAACCCTCTGATACAATTTTATCTTTGTTTTGAATCTTGCTGTCAAACTTGTGTCCATTAATTCTTTTGTGCAATTTCTGGCCTATTTGTCCAAATTAAAATGTAGAGAGGCATTGCTGAAAGATGATGGCGTATATTACATTAGAAGAAGAGCATGTAAAGGAAGTTCCTTAATGCCTGGTTTAATTCCATCAGTTGACCACCTCTGTCAATGTGATTTCAGAAAAGAATCTGATGTTAGTTTATAGATTTGGTACTTTGTTTTGGATGAAAGCTGGAGTAATGTAGGTATACATGGCATTCTGTAGGTTTTTTGTCTAATGTAGTGGTTCTGTGACCATTGTGTATTTTTACTATAACAACAAGGAAATGGACATTTTCTATAGGCAGATTGAAGGATGGAAGCTATTGAGGCCATGAAAAAATTAGATGAGACATTACTTTTCATGGGGCCAGATTATGAAAATGTCATCAATGATTCTCAAATAAAAGACTTCAGGGATACAAATTGAGAAAGCATTGTTGTAGGTAATCCATCAATATGTTTGCATATTGTTTGCCTATAGCTATGCCACTGATTTGCTGATATATGTTATCAGCAAAGATCAAGTAATTTTATGAGTGACTACAAAATTACACACTGTGATGAAGTTCTTGATGGTTTGAAGTCCATATTTATAAGGGATGTTGGTGTATAATGTTCCAATATCTATGGTACCTAAGATGCTAGTTTAGGAAGGTTATCTGCCATGGTTTTTTATTTATTTATTTATTTTGTCACAACAGTATTTATAAGCATAAGCATGAATTAACTATATAATATATAAGTATAAGTATTAACTATATAATATATAAGTATAAGTATTAACTATATAATATATGAGTATAAGTATGTAATAACTATATAAATTGGATATAGTAAAGGAATCAGTAGGACAGGAATGGTAGGCATGTTTGTGCTCTTAAGCACGCCCCTTACAGACCTCTTAGGAATGGGGTGAGGTCAAAAGTAGATAGTTTTTGGTTAAAGTTTTGGGGACTATGAGTAGATACCACAGAGTCTGGTAGTGTGTTCCAAGCATTAACGACTCTGTTACTGAAGTCATATTTTCTGCAATCAAGATTGAAGCAGTTAACATTAAGTTTAAATCTATTGTTTGCTCTTGTATTGTTGTTATTGAAGCTGAAGTAATCCTCAACAGGAAGGACTTTGCAATAGATGATTCTATGAGTTAAACATAGGTCCTGTCGGAGGTGGCGGAGTTCTAAGTTTTCTAAACCCAAGATTTCAAATCTGGTGGCATAAGGTATTTTGTTATATTCAGAGGAGTGGAGAACTCTTCTTGTAAAATATTTCTGGACACATTCAATTGTATTGATGTCTGAAATGTGGTATGGGTTCCAGACAGGGGAGCTGTATTCAGGAATTGGTCTAGCAAATGTTTTATAAGCTCTGGTTAGTAGTGTAGTGTTTCTGGAGAAGAAGCTACGTAAGATTAGGTTAACAACTCTTAATGCCTTTTTTGCGAAGTAGTTGCAGTGGGCTTTTGCACTTAGGTCATTGGATATGAAGACTCCAAAGTCTTTGACTGGGTGGGGGTCATCTATAAGGTAATGTCTATCACGTTTGTATTTAGTGTTTGGATTCTTTTTCCCAATGTGTAAGACAGAGTATTTGCTGGTTGAGATTTGGAGTTGCCAGGTTTTAGACTATTCTGACACAAAGTCTTTTTGAAGAGTAGCTGTATTGTTGGTGGTGTTAAATAATTTGACATCATCAGCAAAGAGAACACAATTACTAAATTGCGACTAGTCAATTACACAGAGATCATTAATGTATAATATGAAGAGTGTTGGTCCAAGAACGCTGCCTTGGGGAACGCCACTTTTGACAGGAACAGGATTAGATAGAGCATTACCAATTTTGACCACTTGCTGTCTGTTTGACCGGAAATTATTTTTTTTATTTTTATTTTTATTTATTTTTATTTATTTATTTTTATTTATTTATTTTATTTATTTTATTTATTTTATTATTTATTTATTTTTAATTTTTAATTTTTATTTTATTCTATTATTTATTATTTATTATTTATTTATTTTTATTTTATTATTAATTAATTAATTAATTAATTATTGAGGTACACCAAAATGCTCCACAAAGATAGACTTCAATCCATCAAAAGTATAATCACTGCAGTCAACAAGAATCAGTATGAATGTATGATTGGTGGCATGTTCTTAAATCTAATTCAAATGAACTCTTCAACATCTTTCCCCCCTGAAAAGTCCAGTTGCCTCCTGAAAAAAGCACCTTTGGGACAACTATGACCTGGATGACTGAGAATCTCTACAGACATCAACATCTTTCATTTTGCATTAAATTGCGACTAGTGAAGCAGGTGAAATACACTGCAATGGGATGTGCATGTATTCAAATCATGTTCAAAGATGAACAATAATACAAGGACAAATTCATCATCCAAAATCAGATTTCTGTGGTGACATTCAACAGGTATGGCCATATAGCGTCTCTTTTCCTCATATTGCAAATGCTTCTGCCCAGATATGCTCATGTGAGTTCTTTGGGGTATGCAAGAGACAGCAGGGAATAAGTAGATGGATTGGTTCCCATAAAGCTCTCTGTCAGATGATGGACTGACACAACTAAACACAAACCACTATTAGCCATCTTTAAGCGATAAAAGCCATGTGGCACAGTGCTAGATGAATATTAAATAAATAACCTTTCAGAGTTACAAATTCAGGAGAATGAAGTGCTATAAACTTTAAAATGCTCTCACAATCTGAAGGAGCTGGCCACATTATTTCAGGATGCAGACAGAACTTCTATTTTACTAGCAATCTTTGCAGATTGTTAGAAAATGTGTTAAGCTGCAAATGTGAAACTCCACTGATGTTTCATATATTTTAAATCTCCTCGGCACAAGCAGAGCAGGGTAAGCGATGTGCACATATCACAAGGAGTACAAATTCAAATTTCCAAAAATACGCTCCCTCCCCTGCATTTTCCTAAGCGCTAATAATACATTCATTCATTTACACCTTGCTGGATGCAAGCACCTGTGCATTTATGAGCTCTGATGCACGGAGCTTCTATATGAGTGAGCAGGCAGGCTGGTGGGTTTAATTCTACACAGAACTAGCATTCTCATCTGACAGTCTTTTATCTTGTTGGGCAATAAGGTGTAGAAGTTGCTTTGCCTAACAATTCTGTCAATTGCCTGTGGAAAAAGGCTGGGGAACAAAAGCAGTAAGTGTGAAGAAGAGACTTTGCTAGGCTACTACTAATGAGGAAAGATGCTCATTCACTGAACTCTGGAGATTATGGCAATTTTTGGTTCATATAATATTTATACATTTGTATTTAATGGTTATATGCAGTGTACCAATGATTTTATTATGACTTTGTCTAATTTCTCACAAAATAAAGTCTAAAAGTAAAGAGAAATACACCATTCAAAAATATTTTATAATCCAATTCACCGAGTAAAGCTGTTAGGTTCGGGCAATGAAGAGGCAGGAGACAATACAAATGACAACAGCTCTTTAGTTTATTGTGATCCCAGCAAAAGCCAACAGGCAAAAACCCTTCTTTAAATAGTATTTTGGCTGAGGCATCAGCCAATCAGCAACGTGCATTTTCCCGCCCAAATTTCCCTCCTAAAATTCAAATACATTACAAAAGCCACAGCAGGTGGCAAAACCTTATTACTATTTTCTACCCCATCACTTCTAAAATACATACCAATTTGAAAAGACTTGTGTTTAATGCAAAAAAAAACAAAAAACAGATTCTGATGAATCTGCAAGCAGAATAAATTTTCCTAGCAGGAACTTCTCAAAGTTCCTGAATAATGTTTTGTAAGTCCTTCGGGAGAAGGGCGGTATAAAAATTGAATAAAATAAAATAAAATAAATAAACAGAACAGAGTAAGAGGAACTGAGATGTTACATCTGAAGATAAAGAATTAATCAACCAAATATCTCCTGCCTGGCATCTTCTGTTAAGGCTGGGGAAAACCCTAGTCCACATCCTGAAATGCTGGCACCAAAAATGATTTATACCTTTTGTATGAGAAAATATTTGAAGTTTAGGATGATGAATGAGCGAGGCTACTTGATCTAGTAACTGTAATTAAACACCTTGGGTTTATGAGATGTGTGAACTAGGCCAGTATTAAACTATGCTGGACTAGATGGGTCAAAAAAACTGACCCATTTTAGAGCTTCCTATTTCTAGTGTTTGCATTCCTTGGATAAGAAAAATCTGCATTACTTCCCTCCCTCCCTCCCACCCCCCCTCTCTCTCTCTCTCTTTCTCTCCCTTACACATGCACAACCATCATTTTCTCAACCATCATTTTCTCAACATCATATATCACTCTCCATACCACCTATAAATGCAGACTGTACTGTATATAACCTGATAAGTAATGAGCCATCAGCAGGCCAAAAATCTGCCCATAAATACTACTTTTCTTTCCTAACTAAACATGACTGATCTCCAAAAGCTAAACAAGGTCAGGTCTGGTTAGTACATGGATGAGCGACCACTAAGAAATCCCAAAACTGTAGGTTACATTGTATAGTTGAAAAAGAGCAAAACCAAACCAAGTCCACACTGTTGCAAGATAACTACATGGACATATCCATGAAGTTGCTAAATATCAAGTCTAGTCTCAAAACACAGCAAAGGAAATATTTTACAGGGAATATAGGTGATGCTTGCATCTGTTTGTCTCTCTATCTCAAATCTATAACAGAGAAAAAGGAAAATGCTGGGATCTTATACAATTTTTTTCCTCTTAGCTTAATATATAGCATATAAGTGAAATATCAGAGGCAGAACAGTAGGGATATACTTCAAGCAATCAGAAATGAAGGGAGACTGTTCCTAGCTATTTTTTTTTTAACACACTCTTTGCTTTTAAATACAAAAGAGTATATTTCTTGTTCTTCAGAAAATCTGAAACAATAATAGAGTGGCTAAGAAAACTGCTTGATTTATCACTTCTGGACTTTCCCAAATTCCCCTGACATTTACTATTATTAATTTTGCTTGGATAAAATAGCAAAAGGAGTAAGTTAAAGCTAAAAATAACCTTGACCTACAAGACAGCTCTGGGCAGCTTGCCTGCTTAAAGGTATATGTGGAAAAGAAAGGGGGTGGGTAGATTTTGATTGAAATGTGACAGTAGGGAATATTTCTGAGGTTTGTATGTTTCTGTTCTAATCATTATAGTGATGAAAGGGAGAGCCAAAATCCATTTGTATCGGCATGCATATTAGGACATCGTTCAGACATACGTGCACAAATCTACACATCTGTTCTAACACACTGCAAGTGGGTTTTGAACCTGCAGCAATGAAAGAATTACATTATGGGAGGGAGGGAGTAACAATTAGACCTCTCTATTCCAGCATGCCTTGCAAGAGCTGAATGCTCGAGTGAGCTGAATTCTTGGCAAGATGTCAGAGCTGTTCTTATTCCTATGAACCCCCATGGAGAGCAAATGAAAATAGATAACCCTTATTATCCAAGTCAGAGCATGGAACAGCCCAACTGGGACCAGCAGATGATGAGACACTTGTAACTTTGAAAAATAAAACTGCGTTAGAGACAGTTCTCAAGATCACCAGAAAGAATCCAACCATTTATCAACCACCCACATAAACATATTCACACATCTAATCATTCTATTAGCATGTGTGAATTATATTCCAGGGGACGGGATGAAGTGAATTAATAGATTTAAAGATTTAAGGCTGGGGATGGAGTCAAGAGTTGTGTGTTTGTTTTGTGTATTTAAATGTCCTTTTATTTCAATTAGACCTATATAACTTTAGGGTATGAGGAAAGAAAGAATATAACTCTGCATTATGTACAATACATGTTTAGCATCTTCTGTATAAAGTGTTTCAGGAACTTGGAATTAAGGAGAAACTTCTTAACAGTGAGGACAATTAACCAGTGGAACAGTTGCTGTCAGAAGTTGTGGATGCTTCATCGCTGGAGGTTTTTAAGAAGAGACTGGACAGTCACTTGTCTGAAATGATATAGGGCTGTGATGGCGAACCTATGGCACACGTGTCACAGGTGGCATACGTAGCCATATCAGTGGGCACGTGAGCTCAACTCCAGCGCTCATGTGCGTGCCAGCCAGCTGATTTTTGGGTCTTCTGGGCCCACCAGAAATAGGGAAACAGGCTGTTTCCTGCCTCCAGAGAGCCTGGGTTGGTGGTGGGGAAGGCCTGTTTTTCTCTCTCACCTGGATCCAGGCCTCTCTATGAGTCTGGGGAGGGCAAAAACGGCTTTTCCCACCCCCCCAAAGGCCCTCCGGAGGCCAGAAATGGGTTGTTTCCCAACTTCCGGTTGGATAGGAAGTTACTTTTTTGCTATACCCAGCCTCTAGAGCCTCTCTAGGAGTCCCAGAAGGCTGGGGACAGCAAAAAAGTCACTTCCTATCCAACCAGAAATTGGGAAACGGGCCGTTTCTGGCCTCTGGAGGGCCTCTGGGGTGTGGGGGGAGGCTCGACAGACTCATAGAGAGGCTCTGGAGCCAGATGAGAGAGAAAAACAGGCCCACTGGGCCATCACATGCCAGGAGCAGGGATAGGACACATAGAATTATGGGTGTGGGCACGCGCAAGGATGACCTCCCTTCCTCCCCCTCCTGGCACACGATGGCAAAAAGGTTAGCCATCACTTGTATAGGGTCTCCTGCTTGAGCAGGGGGTTGGACTAGAAGGGTTGGAGGTCCCTTCTAGCTCTATTCTGATTGCATAGTGCCTACAGTCTGTTTACAAAAATCTGCTTTACCTATTTACCTAGATAGGTTACCTATCTAGCCATTTTCTTTAAAGCGGCAATTCTAGATTAGAATTATGTTTCTGGCAGTCTAGCATTTTCACTTATTTCTGGGAACATAAGTTTCAATGTGTTCAGTTGTTGCAGTGGGTAAGGCACCAGGCTAGAATCTAGGAGACTGTGAGTTCTAGCTCCAGTTTAGGCATAAAACCAGCTGGGTAACCTTGGGTAACTCAGTCTCTTTCAGCCCTGAGAAGCAGGCAAGGGCAAACCAGTTCTGAAAAACATTGCCAAGAAAACTGCAGGGATCAATAAAGTCTCCAGCAGACAAAACTTGAAGGCATGTGCGCGCACACACACACCTAGAATACTTACAATATAATGGTTTGACTGACTAGTAAGATTCAGAATATCATTATGTAACTAACTAGATGCCACCTTAGCTGTTATTAGTGAAGAGATCTGCCTCCTCATGAGAATGCAGGGAGACTGTTAGAAATAAAGTAATAATGCAGCCACTCTAATATTCAAGGAGGTAAATTGGTTCTAAATGGAAAATAGCACAGGTCTTGAAATAATTGTAGCTTCATTTTTTTGCAACTCAATAAATCTTGCAAAAAGAATTATGGGAGAATTTTGCTTGAAAATAAACAATTTTGTGTTTGGGTAGCTGCCAAAAAATCTGATATATAGGTTGGGAAAGGCTAAGCCTAACAGTTTGCAAACCCTAAAAGAATTTTATAAAGGTCTGACATTTGCTGACAATACCAACATGAATATTTAAAGGAATCACTAGATCCTGATGTCTAAACTAGCTACTCTGATCCAAAGACCTATTCAGCTAAACCTCCAACACTGTTTTATTTCCGTTCTCTTTCCATAATCCATATTTTAAAAGCAGGAGGAAATAGAATCAGGGCATATTTCCTGGAATGTTTAGAAAAACTGAATATTTTAAAAAGTTGTGGACATGCTTTGACCCAACTTTTGGGAAATGAATCTGAATGGCTAAATGCCTTAATTTATGTTTCTCTTTGTAGTACATTGTAAAAAGTATAACAGGCAGAATATATTATATTTTGTAGTGCAGTTATCTGTTTGATCTATGTTATTTTACAATGTATAAATACTCTTACGGAAAGACAGCCCAGGTTTTATAAAAAGCTAACATATGGTCCACACCACCAACCCTTCCCAAATTCAGTACTGTTCAAAAAAAAAAGAGAGAGAGAGAACTGAGACATAGATGCTTGATGTGGGAATAAAAGTATTAGTGTTACAAAGCAAATGTTTATCTTCATGTCTAAAGTAATGGATGTTATGAAATAAAGATGAGATAAGAAGTGTAGAAAGATCCATGATAAAGCCATCAGGGGCCTCTGTTCTATAGCAGCAACCCACAAACAACTTTGAATGAAAAACATTCTGCTAATAAAGCCCAAATAATGCTACCTAGCTTCTGTCACTGAGGTGACTAATTAACTGTGTATGTTTATATGTATGTGTATTTGTGCCTATATATGTAGGATGGACTGCAAGAAATTTGTGTCACTGAAGCATATGCAGATAGTAATTATTTCTGACTTAATTATCTTAAGATTCAGAGACAAATTTGCATGAGCTTTGAAGCTCAGGATGACTAGAAGTGAGCAAGAGATAAGAGACAAACATTTTCTGTTTGAGGTGAAGAGGTTGTTAGCAAAATTTATTGTACAATATAAGTGTGCAAAAAAGGCTGCTTCTTTCCTACTTGTGGGGTTCTTGGTGCCCTCAGAACTTTGGTTGTTTTCTTGCAGATGTTTCATTATCAAACTAAGTAATATTGGCAGTACTAGAAGGGAGTGGAGTTTGCTTTCTCTTTATTTACTAATGGTTTGCTCTGTCAGTGTTGGTGAGAGTGTTCTTGACTGTTTCTTGATTAGACTGTTGTTTATTGTTAGCTTGTTTGTCTAGTTCAAACTTGGCAGCTTTAAGACTTGTGGACTTCAACTCCCAGAATTCTATATATATATATAGATAGATAGATTTTTTTTTTATTGGCCAAGTGTGATTGGACACACAAGGAATTTGTCTTGGTGCATATGCTCTCAGTGTACATAAAAGAAAAGATACGTTCATCAAGGTACAACATTTACAACACAATTGATGGTCAATATATCAATATAAATCATAAGGATTGCCAGCAACAAAGTTACAGTCATACAGTCATAAGTGGAAAGAGACTGATGATGGGAATTATGAGAAGATTAATAGTAGTGCAGATTTAGTAAATAGTTTGACAGTGTTGAGGGAATTATTTGTTTAGCAGAGTGATGGCCTTCGGGAAAAAATTTTTTTTTTTGTTTACATTTATACCCCGCCCTTCTCCGAAGACTCAGGGCGGCTTACAGTGTATAAGGCAATAGTCTCATTCTATTTGTATATTTTTTACAAAGTCAACTTATTGCCCCCCCAACAATCTGGGTCCTCATTTTACCTACCTTATAAAGGATGGAAGGCTGAGTCAACCTTGGGCCGGGCTTGAACCTGCAGTAATTGCATGCTTCTGTGTTCTTAATAACAGGCCTTACCAGCCTGAGCTATCCGGCCCTGTTCTTGTGTCTAGTTGTTCTGGTGTGCAGTGCTCTTTAGTGTCGTTTTAAGGGTAGGAGTTGAAACAGTTTATGTCCTGGATGTTATATATAAACATATATATATATATATATATATATATATATATATATATATATATATATATATATATATATATATATATATATATATACATATATATATATACATATATATATGTCTTTGGTTATTCGGGTTTTCTCCCGCGTAAAATTGGAAGTGTCTTGGTGACGTTTCGACAAAGTCTCATTCGTCATCTTCAGGCTTCAGCTTCGTGCTTCTGGGAGCAATGTGTGATTGCAGCTGTTTCTTCCTTTTTAACTGCTAGTGGGGGTTTGAACTGATTGGGTGGGAGCTTGGCTGTGCTCTGATTGGATGGGGGTTTTTTTTGTGCTCTGATTGGCTGGAGGTGTGTCCTGTTTGGGTGGGGGCTTGGTTGTGCTCAAATTAGTCTGAGTTGCAGTTGTAGCACGACCACGAACACGAAGCCAAACAGCAGCAGTGCAGCTCACCAGCTCAAATCCCCCTACAACTCAGACTAATTTGAGCACAACTTGGGCCTCTTGATGGCTGGCTTATCTGAGTGCCAGGCTTCCAGGAATTCCCTACCATTTTTGGACTTGGCTTGGATTAGGATGGTCATAGTTTCCCAGCTGAAATGACAGTGACAATTGCCCCAGTGCTGTAAAATTAAGGACTTTTCATCCAGTGTCCATCTGTTGTGAAATTTAAGAGATTTCCTAATGCTTATCCTGACCAATATATCATCTTTTCCGTAATCCAACTATTGTGCATCATCTGTCTGTCCATCTGTGCTTTCTTCTCTCCCTTTCTTTCCCTTATTTTTTTTCCTCTCTCTTTCTCTTGATATTTTTGGATCACCTGAGACTTCTGTTTTAGCAGATCTCCCTGCACATCAAAAGCACAACACCTCTTGGTTTCCAGTTTGTGTAATTGGTAATTGTTCTTTTTTTAGTATTGATCAACATCATGTGCTTTCCTCACAGTAAGCTTTTTTCCTCAGAAATTTTGGACCATGTGTTATTCTCTGTTTCAAATGGTTACCTGATAACAGATGCTATAAACCTTCTTATAAATGTTCTGGACTAACCTAACCACTTCATGTCAGGTCTCACTGGTCTTTCCCCTTTGACTGGGTCCAGCAGAGCAGCGTTCTCACTATCCTGAGGAAAATTCTCTTTTAGCCCATACCTGCTGGAGTACTAGGTCCTCTAATACAGGGTCTCTATAAAAGACAAGGCCCAAGATAAAGATTTAATTCTGTTTCCGCTGGGTTCTGACAGGTTCTGGAGAACCAGTAGAGGAAATTATGAGTAGTTTGGAGGACTGGCAAATACCACCTCTGGCTGACCCCAGAGTGGGGTGGAAATGGGGATTTTGCAGTATCCTTCCCCTGGAGTGGGGTGGGAATGGAGATTTTGCAGTATCGTTTCCCAGCCATTCCCATCAAGCCACATCCACCAAGCCACACCAAGCCCACCAAGCCACGCCCACAGAACCGGTAGTAAAAAAATGAATTTAACCACTGGCCTTTAGGTACAAATATTCCATCTTATCTTTCTTAGTAGATTTTTCTTCAAGTGATTTGGACAGCTGCACAGGCATTTCTGGCCCTTTCCCCTGCCCCCCAGACACACTTTTTGGCTTTTTTAAAGCTAAGGGCTTTTCAGACACTGTCCTGGGCTGTGGTTGAGTTTCCTAATCAGTTAATTTTTTTAAAATATCTATTTCAATCCCAAGCATAAGAAATGAAGAGACCACAGTTACTATGTAAAACCTCAGGTGGTGTGCTTTAGCAGGGCATGGGACTGCATGCTTAATTTGTTTTCTTGTTTTGGTGATTGGAATTCAGTTGGTTTCTATTAGGTTATTCATATAATTACTATAATTCTATTGTGCAAAGATCTGTATTGACTGGTCAGATCTGACATTCTGATGTTTTGATTGAGTTTTCAGGTACATGCTTTGTTGAAAGACATGTTATAAATATTTTATGAATAGATATAATTATCTACATATTAACTATTCATGCACACAAAAACATATACACCCATAAATGATCTATGGGTGTTAGTAAATGTTGTAGAAGAAATGCTTCAGACTTCATGCAACCTCAATGCAGCACTGTGCTGCTATTCATTATGAGAGCCTAACTGTTTCCCAGTGAAAGAAATGGGGATCTTCTTTTAAGAATCACATTAACTTTAACAAGGGGTCTTAAAACAGAGGCGGCACAGAAGCCTGGAAAAGATTAGGTTGCTTTAATAAGTAGTTGAGCAGTGACATGTTCAACATGCAGCTCAAAAGACTGAATGATTGAAAAAGTAAACACAGCCTTCATATAAGCACATAAACACATAGAAAAGGTATGAATCACCCTTGCAATATCACATGCTTTGAAAAGTTAGGGTGGAAAAAATAGATAATGCTTTCTAAGAATGGAGTTTGTCCTTTCATCACCATGAAAATGTCCACAAGCCTTTGTATACCATAGCAATAGCATAGAGTCTGTAAAGGACTCACAGAGTCCTTTACAGCCATCTCCAAGTGATTTACAGAGTCAGCATATTGCCCCAAAAAATCTGAGTCCTCATTTACCAACCTTGGAAGGATGGAAGGTTGAGTCAACCTAGAGCTGGTGAGAATCAAAGCAGCTGGAAATCAGCAGAATTAGCCTTTAATACTGCATTATAACCACTCTGCCACCAATGCTCTTGGGTTGTTAAAGCCATGTTTCTCTTTCATCTGAGTAGCATAAAATGCTTGGTTGGCCAGAATTGAATAGAATAGAATAGAATAGAATAGAATAGAATAGAATAGAATAGAATTTTTTATTGGCCAAGTGTGATTGGACACACAAGGAATTTGTCTTGGTGCATATGCTCTCAGTATACATAAAAGAAAAGATACGTTTATCAAGAATTCTAAGGTACAACACTTAATGATAGTCATAGGGTACAAATAAGCAATCAGGAAACAATCAATTTCAATATAAATCGTAAGGATACAAGCAACAAAGTTACAGTCATACAGTCCTAAGTGGAAGGAGATGGGTGATGGGAAGATGAGAAGATTAATAGTAGTGCAGAGCTCGTAAATAGTTTGACAGTGTTAAGGGAATTATTTGTTTATCAGAGTGATGGCGTTCAGTTTATGTCTAGGATGTGAGGGGTCTGTAAATATTTTCACAGCCCTCTTTTTGACTTTTTTAAAACCAGGACCTGTCTTCCTCTGATTTAACAAAACAACTTGAAAGCCCAGTTGAAGGTAACAGTGATTGAACCCAAGTTCTTCTACATGCCAGGATGCAATGGTCAACCCAAACAGGTTAAGGTTGCAATGAAACAACAGATAATCCAGTACTGAAGGAACCTTGAAGAGACTGAAGCTGCAGAATTACATAGCCCAGAAACAGCTTCAGTTTAGTTATGGAATTCAAACAAAACATATGGGTTTAAAACACAGCTATATTACTGCACAGCTGTTTGGATAATGTGTGAAATTCTGCATAAATGCCTCTGGGAGATTCTCATATCAATCACAAGTTTCATCTACACTAATTTCAGCATGTTCTTCATTTTCTTTATTAGAAGCAGGCACACAAACACACACCACCAACTTATGGATACCATGTCCCAGGAATTGTTGCCATTAATTAACATGAGACTGCTTCATCTTCACAGAAAATCTCAAACCTCTTCTATTTTGACTGAAAAGTATGAGAAAACAAAGCCAAGTGTTGCCTGTACACAGGTGTCTTCCTAAACCAGGGGTCCTCAAATTATGGCCTGCAGACCAGATACAGCTTGCTGAAGCCCTTAATCAGGCCCGCACAGGACCACGAGGCTGCCTTGCCCACATCACCCCACCTACCTGCCTTCTGGAGGCCAAGGAGTCCAAAAATGGGACATGAGGAGGCTCCAGGAAGCCAAAAATGGGGCTGTTTTTGGCCTTCCCAGCCTCCAGAGAGAGAGAGAGGGAGGGAGAGAGAGAGAGACATACACACACAAACACAAGGCAGCCACATCCCTTCACTAACCTGCTTTCCACCCCTAGGAGCATAACAAATTAAAATTTAATCTGTGTGTATTGTTTAATGGACTGCTAAATTGGCCATGCCACCCAGTCACATGACCACCTAGCCACACTCACCCCAACAGTCTGAGGGACCATGAATTGGCCACCTGTTTAAAAAGTTTGAGGACCCCTGTCTTAGACAATACAGAATTTAACCTTCCTTCTAATAAGTATTACTAATCAGACTACTCAAGCATTCAGATTTTGGATAACTGCTTCCACTCCAGGAGTAAAATCTGATGCTCCTGGATGTCTATGGAGATTCTCAATCACCCAGGTCATGGTTGTCCCAAAAGTGCTTTTTTCCCCCCAAGAGTCAACTGGACTTTCTTGTTTTACTTTGAAGAAAAAATTTGCTTATCATCCAAGAAGCTTCTTCAGCTCTGACAGGATGTTGAGGAATGGAAGGATTTATACTCCTTGCTGGGCATTTGCATCCTTTTAGAGAGTTCTGGAGGTCACTTGGAAGTTTTTCTGTATCTTCAGGGCCATCTGAGTAGTGCAAATGGGTGTGGAGCCTTCTTGGAACTGCTGCAAGGACTGTGTTGTAGATTGGAGATGCTCCTGGAAATACCAGGAATTGAAAACTTCGCATTCAAGCCATACCTAGACTACCATTGGACTTCAACATTCATCGAAATGTTGAAGCTTTGCTTTTTGTTAGCATAACAAAGGTCTTAGATACTAAATTTTGGCTCTGGCACAACATAGAATTCTTTATTGGCTAAGTGTGATTGGACACACAAGGAATTTGTCTTTGGTGCATATGCTCTCAGTGTACATAAAAAGACAAGATACACTCGTCAAGAATCACAGGGCACAACACCCAGTGACAGTCGTACAGTACAATAAGCAATCAAATCATTCTAGGAAACAATCAATATAAATACGTATAAATTGCAAGGATGCAAGCAACAAAGTTACAGTCATGCAGTCACGAGCGGGAGGAGATGGGCGACAGGAACAATGAGAAGACCAATAGCGATAGTAGTGCAGCCTAATGTGAATAGTGCTCTTAACAAAGGAGATAAAAGAAAAGGAAGATACAGAATATTATGTAGTATGGAATAAATTGTATAATTGGATAGAAATTAGAAATGGTAAATGAGTAAAAAGGGGAAAAGGTCACAAAAAAAGGTAGTGCATGAAAGAAAATGTATTGTTATAATGACAGATATATGGAATATATATAGAAATAAGGGATAATGGGATAAAAATATAAGTATAATTAAAGAAAACTAGAAGGGAAAATGTAAATAATAGAGGGTTACTGATATGAAGCTGATGTAAAGAAGGAGTATATGTTTTTTGTTAGTGTTTGTTATGACTTGTTTTAAAAAATAAAAAGTATTTTTAAAAAATAAATAAAAAAATCAAACGAACTTTATTATTTCTGAAAAAATAAGATTACTACATTATACCTCCTTTCTGAAAATCCTAGTATTTCTTATTAGCTTTTTGCCTCTGTCTCAAGACATAAAGTTCATTAACTGAATCAATCAATGAAACAAACACAATTATCGGTAACAGGCCCTCACTGAGACTCACTCTAAACACAGCAACATTAAAAAAAAAAATACAGCAGTCAAATAGATGCAAAAGGAATATAATTAATGTATGTCATAATATATTTAGAATCACAAAGAAAATATTGCTATAGTCTATAAAACCCTAAACCTACTTCTCATCTAATTCACTAATGCATTTTACCCTAGAATAATCCTAACTGCCGCCATTCACATATAATGGCAAGAGTTATCTTTGTAATAGTTGATCAACCATGCAATCAAATAATTATAGATAGTCCTCACGTAACGACCATTCAAAGTTACAACAGACCCCACCCAAGGTATCTATAATGTGGTCCTGGAATTCCAATGGTCTGTCTCCCTCCCTCCTTCCCTCCCTCCATCTCTCTCTCTCTCTCCTCCCCTCCCTCCCTCCTCTATTCCTTTCTCCCTCTCTCTCACACATGACTGACCCTTTTGGGTTGTCTCTGGTAAAAAAAAAGACAATCATAAGAGTGTATCGACTTGCTTGAAAATCACGGCATTCACTTAATTTTGCACTTAATTGCAAAAAAAAAAGTTGTAAAATCAGGTCAGTCACATGGGTGCCTCAACTTATGAGTCATAAAGGGAGGACTACCATTAGTTTCTGTGAATGGCCATAATGTTGTTTTGAAAGTTTGAAATTGGCAGAGAATTACTGCTAACCTCTCTGAAGTTATTGTCCTATGAACATGGAAAGGACAAGGTCACACAAGGGAGGTAGGGTGGTGGTGTTGGAGCAGTGTGGGTTTCAACATTTTTTACTACCAGTTCTGTGGGTGTGGCTTGGTGGGCATGGCATGGCTTGGTGGGCATGGCAGGAGAAGGATACTGTAAAATCTCCATTCCCACCCTGCTCCAGGGAAAGGTTACTGCAAAATCCTCATTTCTTCCCGATCAGCTGGGACTCGGGAGACAGAGAATAGATGGGGGTGGGGCCAGTCAGAATTTTTACTACCGGTTCTCCGAATTACTCAAAATATCCACTACCGGTTCTCCAGAACTGGTCAGAACCTGCTGAAACCCACCTCTGTGATGGAGGTATTTTAGGAAGTCACCCAAATGAGGCATTTACTGATAGTACCCATTTCTTTGGGCCTATATTCTTTATTACCATTAATATTTTTGAATCCTTGCTCTACATGGTTCCACTACACAAAGTTTTTGGCACAAGTGTAGTTTTCAAACAGGACATTCCTCTTTTTAGCTGACTTGCAATTCTATCCCAGTACCCTAATAAACTTCTTTTAATCTAAATTATGCCCAGGTTTTAACTGGAGCTTTCACGGTTAGATATTTTTGTGGATCAAGGATTAGATCCTGTCATCTGGGGAAAAAAATCTGGATCTTCTTCTCTTATTGAAGAATATATCGTGGCAAAAGTAATTTTTGTTTCAAACCTGCTTTCTCGGCAAGTCAGAAGGACAAAGACAAGCATAGGGCTTCTGTGTATCTTTTCTCTGACGTGTTGCTTTAGGTCTCTAAGCCCAAACCAGTTCAATCATGTCAGCTCTGCAGCAGAATTATGGCCCAGACATTTTTCGGGGAATTAAACTTTGCTCTTTGGAGTGGCTAGAGTGAAAAGATGAGGTGTAAGTGTAGACAGAAATGTCATGCAAAAGAAGAAAGAATAAAATCTTCAAGTTGGGAGTGAGAAAACAATGCCCTCTTTTCCCATGAAAATGACATAACGAGAAGAGAAAATTGCCTCTTTTCATTACAGCCAAAGACTTGACCTCATGTTCTGACTTACAGTCTGCACTTCTCATTATCATCCTAAGATATGCTTTCCATTCTTTTTGCCTTTTCTTCTTGCCACTGGAATATCACAAGCTATTATTGTGATTTGAGCTTCCTGCAGACCAAGATGTGATTTGCTGCTCATTCACAGATCAAAATCCTATCACCACTGCAGTTTCTCAAATATCCTTTGTCTTATCCTTCACTGGGAATTTCTATGTAGTCAGGGAATTGGGGTTGCATTTTTTTTCTATTACTGAAGATATACTGCCAGCTATATGCAGAATTGCTTTAGGAAATAAAAAAGTGTGATGACAGGATCAACACAATTCTGTGAAGAAGTATCTTTATCTTTTTACCCATGTACCTAGATAAGGGTAGGAGGAATAATTCAATTCAATCAAAAATTCTTGAAATTGACTCCAAACATTTGATTTCACTAAGGACTGTCCCATTGCCTGACAGGGGTGGCACAAGATAGCAAGGGAGAAAAATAAAAACAGTTCTTTGATGGTGAATCTATCTACAGGCATGCATAAATGAGAGAAACCTGGAACAAATTTACTGTTGAATTGGGAGAGACCAAGGTTACATTCTGGGTTGCTTCATTTTGGTCTCCCTGTAGTCCTTGGATAATAAAGGCCTCTGAGCCAGCTTTGCTGGCTGGGGCATTTTGGGAGTTGAAGTCCTCCAGGCTTAAATTTGCCAAGGTTGGAGACCCCTGCCCTAGATGGTTAGATTAGATATGGATGTTAGGCTTTCATGTTATTTGTATTCAGCATTCATGTATTATGATTTATTCATTTATCCCAACTCATCTCAACTTGTTAGATGACATACAGGAAGAACTTTGTCAGTTCGATAATTGGAATAGGCTCATAGAGTTATCCTGCGATCCAGAAATCTGAGGATCCTAGTGGAGATTGGTTGAGGCGACACAACTCCAAGGTGTCTGTCATCCAGTGAACTGGTACAAAATACATAATTATTCATACTGAGACAGAGCACAAAAACCTGCTATTCTAGCATGTAGGGTGGGATAAGCCATTAGGCCAACATGAAAAATGAGTCCATGCCTATATCAGACCATACCATTTCCAAAGCCATAAAATTGGGGCTTACATATCCCATCAGCCTAATTAGGATATACTACATTTAATGTCACTGGCATCACCAATTTTGTTAAATGATATCATTTCCCTATTTTTTTTAGCATACTTTTATGGGATTGAGTCACACCATTTGTCAAAAGTAAATCCCATTGAGTTTGGTGTGATTTAACCACTAGTGACTAGACCAAACTAAAGATTCCTGAATGGTTTCTTCCAACTTTGTGAAATGATGATTCTACAGATTTTCTCTTTTGTGAATGGGGCTTTCCCTCTGCAGCCAATTTAGCCTAGATGGCTAATGCATAATTATCCTAAGTTTCCATTTAGAAACAGGCCAGGGATCACAGTTTTTAGATGACTTGTAATGCCCTATTTGCAAGAAAAGCCTTTGAAAAATAATGACAAAAAGCTGCTCTGCTTTTCCACCTAAAATTCATGAAAATTCTTGCTTTTTGCATATTCATTATCATGCTTTAAAACACTGCCAGATTTCCCATCATTTTTTAATATTGAGACAATCAGGTAAAGTTAATTTACAGCCGCTCTGGAACTTCTAGCTACTGAACTCACTGCAAGTAAAGTTAACAAGATCATTTTTAATAAGTTTATCACCTTTATTGACATGAGCTTTTATTGTTTATTCATGCTTATTGTGGTGGGAAACACCTTTTCTTCTCTCTAAAGAGCCTATTTATGCTGCTTTCTAATTTTCCATTTCAATAATTTTATGACTTGCCCTTCAATTTTGTTCCATTTCCTTTACTGGAGGAGGCTTTTTTATTCAGCTGACAGACACAGTATATGAACACAAAGTACATTGATGAACTTCAAATTATACCAAGTCAGAACCATGAATGGTCAGTACACTTGGGCCATCCAGTGGAGAAATGGGATATTTCCATCTCATTTATATTGTCCTACCTATAAAAATTGACTACATGGCAAAAGCAATGAAGAAGCAAGGTCGAATGTAAACACTAAGGTATCTACTCTTAGAGAAGACTCAGATTAACATTTTACTATATTTGAAGTGGGTTCAACTATATAAATATCTAGTTTGGTGTAGTGGCTAAGGCACTAGAGAAGAAACCAGAAGATTGTGAGTTCTAGACAGGGATGGACTCTCCTGGGGGTTCGGCAGTTTCAGGTGATCCTCTAGCCAAGGATCACTAGGGTTCAGCAATCCCCCAAATGCCACCCCTGGCTGGCCATGCCCACCCTGCCCCTCCCCTCCTAAGAGTCTTTACGTGGCCTGTTCATCATTCCAGGTAAATGCAGGGGCTATGTGAAGGGTCTGGGAGGGCAAAAAATGGGCCTGCTGGAGGTTCTGCAAGTCCAGAAATGGGCCTTTTTCTGGCCTCTAGAAGGCCTCTGGAGCCCGGGGGAAAGCCTTCGTTGCCTGGGGAAGATGAAAAACACCCTCTCCCACTGTGTTGCAAGTGGCCAACTAGGGCCCATCCAGCAATGGGGCAATGAACCCATTGCTAAAGTATCTGAAGCCCACCTCTGGTTCTAGACCAGCCTTAGACATGAAGCCATCTGGGTGATCTTGACCCAGTCATTTCTTTTAGCCATGGGAAGGAGGTAATGGCAAACCACTTCTAAAACTCTTGCCAAGAAAACTGCACGGAATAGTCCAGGCAGTTTGCCAGGAGTCAACCCTGATTCAAGTCAACACTGACTTGAAGGCAAAACAACACCAATTGAATAAAGTGTCAGGTCCACTTGATAGAGAATTAAGTAGTGATGAGGTAAAACAAATAGAAAAGAGCTTGCAATTTAGATAGAAATGGGACCAGCATGTTCATTTCTAAATAAAGTTGAAAATAGAAATGTATTATTGCCATTTAGAATAAGGAGGAGGAGGAGGAGGAGGAGAAATAAGCCTGACTATTTCCATTCAATGTTATTTTCCTAGGTTTTAACTACAATTATCTTGTATTTTACATATTATTCCCTAATTAAAGCAATATACAAGTGAATATTATACATGGACAAACACACAACGAATGGTCCTCATCTTACATCTATGTTTGGAAAAGGTGTGAACTCCAAGGTGTTGATATATTTGATGGAATCGATGTTTAAAATTAACACTTACTGTTTTTTGTATCAAAAATTAAAGAAAAATGAATTTGGCATTAAGGATATTTATGGCTCATGGACTAAATATAAATAGTTGCATACTTTAAGTATATTAAAATTTTCTTCTGTGGATTTAAAATTAAAATTGATTCACCAAATATTTTATTTCAAATTAATTGGACACTCCAAATAATCTATTTAAAAGAAAAAACATCTAAATTTCTCTGTTGGTAGCCTAAAACTTTTGAAGAGTCATTGACTTATATGATTTGATTCTATGAATCATTGACATCTTTTTGGAATAACATTTTTAAAGTATATCAATACATTCATGGGAAGCTTTTCTAGTGTTAAAGATGTTAAATTTAAAAAAATAATAAATTTAAAAAAAATATATATATATATCTTGAAACTTGGGAATTTGACCATTGTTAGGAGTTATAATTGTACCAGAGAATTATTTTGAAAAATAGAAAATTAGTAATATTCCTACTATTATCTACTATAAGAAAAAATACATTCATCAAGAATCATAAGATATAATACTTAGTGATAGTCATGAGTTACTAATAAGCAATCAAATTATGCTAGGAAATAAATAGAACAATATAAATCGTAAAATACAAGCAACATGGTTATAGTCATAAGTGGGAGGAGATAGGTAAGAGGAAGGATGAGAAGAATAATAGTAATTCAGTCTTAGTAAATAGTTTGACAGTGTTCTGGGAATTAGTTGTTTAGCAGAGTGATGGCATTCAGGAAAAAACTGTCCTTGTGTCTAGTTATTCTAGTTGTTCTAGTTGTTCTGGTGTGAGGTGAATTGGGCTGAGGGAGAGTGACTGGTCCAAGATCACCCAACTAGCTTTCATCTCCAGCTTTTTAGCCTAGTGCCTTAAACATTAGAGTGTTATTTTGTTTCAACTGGTTAAGTCAAGAATCAGTGCTTGGATTTCCTCCATCTACTAATATCTACTTACCATAATTAAACTCAATTAATAGTTAAAATTAAAATTAAAATATGGATGGCTATTTCAGCTTCAAAACATACAAGTGATAGAGTTTCAGCTTAGCAGTTCTAAAGATTCTACAACACTCCAAAGTATAATTCTTGTGTTTCTGCTACATTTTTTGTGATCACCGAGGTTGTGGTATTAGCATTACCTTCTGAGTGCACTTAGACAATTTATACCAAGAGCCAAAAACTTTATTTCAGACTTTTTTTTTAGTTTGCTACTTAATCCAAGCAAATACTTTTCCTGTTGATCTTGGAACATATGGCCAAGTCTGAGTTTAGTTCACCAAATGAGAGGCACAGATTAAAGAAACAACATACAATGACTCTGCTTAAATTCTTCAGCTGATTCACTGGAGTCCATATTTAATAGAACAACAACCAAACCCATTAAGAATTTCTAGAACATTTTAAGGCATGTGTTGGTAAGGAAATTACTTTCTCCAGTGAAAAGTTTGGATCCTGTGCATTTTGTTCTCTTGGTGGGGAAAACCACGCTGAAGGAGAGGATTTAAGAAGTCTTCTAATCAGGAGTATGCAGAGCAGCTGAACATAAGAATGAGGGAGTTGCTTGCTTGTAATCTCTACTCCAAATGCTTCAAATGGTGGACAGTTTAAAAGCTGCAAAAGTTGATGTTTCTTAAAATGGACCTCCCCATATTCATTTCCATACATAAATCTGTTTATATTTCATATGTATTGCTCTTAATATAAGGGGTGTGATCCTCTACAGTATAATGCATATTTGTAGGCTATTCTCAGTTACATGTTTTTCTGTTCACATCCTAATTTACTTAATTTTTGTATGTTGTGATTAAAAAAATCAAGAACATCTCCAAATTTAGACAAGTGTAAATGTCAAACTGTAATTATGTTTTGGGTTGCATATTGATTTGGAGAAGTGTGAGGAATTAAGAAAATGTGCATTATAATTTGAGAAACATGAATACATTTGCATTTAAATATGAGTCAGATTAATTTTTATTCAATCCAGACTTTTACCAGTGTTGGAACTGCTGTCATTAAATTTTGCGATCCTGAGCAAATATTTCCTGTGAATAAGTATATTTTTGATCTGCAAAATATAATTTCCAATAATTCTGAGTGATGATGATTTCTATGAGAGAAGATATTCTATTTAAGAATATCTTATTATACAGATAGTATTCTATGGGAGAAAAGTCATTTTTTAAATTTATACTGAGAATAGTTTGGTGAATATAATCTACAATTCTATTTCACATAATTCTGTCACAATTTCTAACTTGAAAACAAGTTAGGGAAAGCATTCAGAGCAGGAATTTTGACATTCTTTCCAACTTTGACCTGCAATGATTACAGGATGCATCTGTATTTTCGTCTGTATTGCAAAGCAATATTTTGTATTTCGAATGTATGGTGTGGATGTGTGCACTAGAAAATATAGCAAGCTAAAAGTTTTGGTCACACGGCCAGTGTGGAGAAAGCTTAGAACAGAGCCAGTTCTTCTGTGTTGTTTTGTTTTTCCACAGCCTCAGGATTTTTAAACGAAATCCTTTTGTTTACTTCTGTTTGTTCAGTGATGGAAAGTTATCCTACTGACAGACACCAGGGCTTCCTTAAGCAATTTATTTCCTCTATTTCAGTAGTTTGAAAAGAAGAAGAAAAATGACATTTCTGCTCATCTGGGTGAATAAGACACTACCTATGGCTGACAAGGCCTCTGTCATGCTGTGAATGATGTATGCTTCAAGTGTAAAACGCGTCAGTTTCTTTTAAGTCTCATGTTTCATATCACTCACTTCTTTCCCTCTTCTTATAGCAAACTTTTCTTATCTCCAGCCCCCAAAGAGTACAAGGTAGGTGGTAACTTGAGAGTTAGCAATACTCACCAGAAGTGTGTCTATAACCCTGATAGCAAACCTATGGCATGCGTACCACAGGTGGCTCGGGGAGCCATATCTGTGGGCATGCGAGCAGTGCCCTAGCTGAACTCCAGCTTGCATTTGCGTGTCGGCCAGCTGATTTTCAGGCCTTCCAGCCCCACTGGAAGTCGGGAAATGAGGCATTTCCAACCTCATTTCCAGCCTCCAGAGAAGGACGCTGTTTTTGCCCTCCCCAGGCTCCAAGAAAGCCTCTGGAGCCTGGGGAGGGCAAAAAACGGGCCTACCGGGCCCACCAGGTCACCAGTAACCTTTTTGCCATCGTGTGCCAAAAGCAAGGGGAGTGCGGGAGGGGGTCGTGCATGCATGCGGTGGGGGGGCGGTGTGTGTGGGGCATTGAATTATGGGTATAGGCATGCACATGCATGACCTCCTCCCACCTCGTCTCCCCCACTCAACAGCAAAAAGGTTAGCCATCACTTGTATATAAGATAATATGCATTATTTTGCACATTTGCTTATACATTTAATAAAAATAATAAATAAATATAAGCATTCTGGTAAACCCCACATTAAACCTAAACCATCACTGTACTATCACAGCCAAAAGAACCGCATGATAGTCGTCACCATACAACCACATGGTTGTCGTCAACATCCATTCCTTTAGCAATAGTTCAAAATTATCATGGTGCTGAGAAAAGTAACTTGCTACTATTCCTCATGCCATAGCATCCCTACAGTCACATGATTTTAATTTGGGCACTTGGCCACCATTTCATTTTTGCAATGGCTACAGCACCTTGCAGTCACATGATCACCATTTGCGACCATTCCTACCAGCTTCCAATAAGCAAAATCAATGGTGAAGCCAGAAGAAGATCACAAGTCATAGTCATGTGACATCTCCCTTAGTGAGTCATTTGGTTAATAACTGCAGCAAAAAGTTTGTAAAATCAGGTACAGTCATATAATACTTCACTTAACCCTTAACAATGTTTTTTTCCCAGCCTTTGTTGTGATTGCAAGTTGGGTTGCAACAAAAGAGATATATAGTCTGCGATGATAGGGAGTGATAGTTCTGTTCTCTGCGGCACTGGTCAGATCAGAATGTACCTGGAATGCTATGCCCTCTTGTGCCTTCTTCAGTGCAATTCCAGAAAGCTGCTGAGGAACAAGAAAGAGTATAGAGAACAGTGCACCTGTCTCATTCATGTTGGAGGCACTGTTTAAGGCAGGGGTCTCCAACCTTGGCAATTTTAAGACTTGTGGTCTTCAACTCCCAGAATTCCTCAGCCAGCTTGCTGAGTTTGTGGAGTTTGTGGAGCTTGTGGAGTTGAAGTCCACAAGTCTTAAAGTTGCCAAGGTTGGAGATCCCTGGTTTAAGGCACTTCTGGGTTGAAAGGATTAGCTAGTTGCATTATTGTTGCCAGGGGATCACCCATGGGGGCTCCTTTCATGTCCCTATCAAGGAGCTGGAGTGAATGACGGGAACTCACCCTGCCACACAGCAGCACTCAATTCTTGAACGTGAGCTTGCTAACCTCCAACCCAGTGTCCTAACTGTATGAGCCATTGGGCTCCTTAGAACAGTGCTGAAAATGCTTTAAAAGTCTTGGTGGATAAATCCTATGAAGGAACTGAGTATGTTTAGCTTAAAGAGGAGAAGGTTAAGAGGAAGCATGGCAGCCATCTTCAAATACCTGAAGAGCTATCACAAAGAAGAGCTGTTCTCCATAGTTCCATAGGTTCCCATTTAAAATCATATAAAGCATGCTATTAGATTACCACATTTGCCCCTAGCACAGTAATATATAAGATTATTCCTGTGTGAAAAACCTTGAATTCTCAAGATTGGACAAAGTTCTCAATTTTGTCCAGAATGATATAAGATCTTCTGCTCCATCAGGGGGTTGGACTAGATCAGGGGTCTCCAACCTTGGCCACTTTAAGCCTGGGGGACTTTAACTCCCAGAATTCCCCAGGCAGCTTTGCAAAGCTGGCTGGGGAATTCTGGGAGTTGAAATCCTCCAGGCTTAAAATGACCAAGGTTGGAGACCCCTTGACTAGATGACTTCTGCTGCCCTTCCAACTCTGTTACTGTTACCTGTTACCTCAAGGTCCCTTCCAACCCTGTGATTCTATGTTATACTCCAGCCAAGAAAAGAATAAATTGGGGTTTATTTTATATTTTGTATTGTATTTTAAATTTAGGCTATTGGAATAAGTTTTTTATAATATTGTTTTTATTGAATGTATTGTCTTTATTTTATCTGCCTGTTCACCGCCCTGAGTCCTCCGGGAGAAGGGCGGTATACAAATTAAATTATTATTATTATTATTATTATTATTATTATTATTATTATTATTATTATTATTATTATTATTATTATTATTATTATTATTATTATTCCTGTGTGAAAAACCTTGAATTCTCAAGATTGGACAAAATTCTCAATTTTGTCCAGAATGATATAAGATCTTCTGCTCCATCAGGGGGTTGGACTAGATCAGGGGTCTCCAACCTTGGCCACTTTAAGCCTGGGGGACTTTAACTCCCAGAATTCCCCAGGCAGCTTTGCAAAGCTGGCTGGGGAATTCTGGGAGTTGAAATCCTCCAGGCTTAAAATGACCAAGGTTGGAGACCCCAACCTTGTTAATTAATTAATAAATAAATAAATAAATAAATAATAAATAAATAAATTAATTAATTAATTAATTTAGCTATGTTATTTTTTTTTACAAGCTAAATTATCTTTTATAATTGTTCTTAATATTGACAAATTTAGTTGAATTACAGCAGTATTGGCTTTTCAAAACATGGAGGCTCCTTTCCTGGCACTTCCTTGAATAACTGTGTGGTCACAAACCCCTTGAAATGTTAGGAAAAGAAGTGCAGCTCCCATCTGCCCATTAAACAGTTACTTTCTACTTTCCTCCATCCCATTGAAAAAGCAAATGTTTTCCAGATTTCAATCGAACAGCAATTGTCCAGCCAGGGATTCACCGTCATTGTATTCCTAATTTTGTTTCCAGTAGGATCCGCGATGGAATTCTTTGAAATCCCTATTATGTCTCTGTCTCTCCTAACTTCAGTATGGAGAACAAACTGCAGCGAAATCTTACGCTGTGTGTTGTTCTCCTTGCGCCAAGCTGTGTAAGTAGCTCTTGTGGATAGAGCTGCAAAGCAGAGCTGGGAACCCATCTGAGTATCGTTTTGCTCATTTTTCAGGATGTATTTAATGACAGCCCCACAAGTGGCACTGCACTTGGGAGGGCATGATGCATATTTGCTAGCTTTCGTCTCACAAACATACGATTGAGCCAGTGTTTGTGAGAGTGTATTTCTCACCTAGATGATTCATGGAACAAAGCTCATTTAAGAAATCCCCTTCTGCTATTATCCTCATCCTTCCCAATCTATCCCTGGTGTCCTCCAATCAGATCCTCATTCCAGATGTGGATGTCATTGATTCTGTTGGAACTTGATCTACAGTGTTGAAATGGAGCTGCTAAGCCCAGGTGTAATTTCTGTACACAGGCAACGAGTAATAAATTCTCCCTGCTTCATCCCTGTGCGTGGCTTGCTGAATGCTCCATAGCAAATGTTTTCTCCCAAAGACTATATTTGCATTTTATTCATGACTCTATCAGGATTAATTTCAGTGTTTCATGTTGCCTGTAAATCCTCATGCAATATGAATGAAGCAGCAGCTGCTGCAAGCTGGCAGCTTGGGCATTCGAAGGGCATATCGTGCCTGAATCCACTTACTTTAGATGCTTTCAAATCTGCTCTTTTTCCCCTCGCCCCCCTTCCTGCACATGAACCACAAACTAAAGCAGGGAGGATTAAAAGGAATAACTGTTTGAGGCAGTAAACTGAGGGGAGGTGAGTCATTTAACCTTTGCTGCTTAAATGTCTGATGAAATGCAGATAATTATCATTCAGATTTGAAGAAGGTAAAAACACTGTAAGGTTTTCATGACTGGTAACTCCGGAGAAAGATCACATTCATCCAAGGTTTGATTTACTAACACGGAACTCTCAAAGAAGCATCCGTAGCAGCAGCTGCATGATAAACTGTATGCTGGTCCTGTATTCGAACCTATCAGATGCTTGCAACATCCTTCTTTTACATCCTAGCAGGAGAGCAAAATGGTTGTTGATAGATTGTGGTATCATCAGAAGGTACAGTTTATATTCAATTTGCATGCTATTGCCAGGTGCAAAGCTTAATTAGATCTTGAACAACCATCTCCCCTCCCACCTTATCAGATCCCACACTTATGTTTTGATAGATTCAAACACCCAGCTTGATCTCATGATACATTGTAGTTCTGTGTGTAAAAATTACAAATTTGATGTATTTGATGAATGGTCAACTGCGAATAAGTCATACTCCCAAGTTCTGTATGCGCAGAGAGACACCAGTTTCCATATTAGTTGACTTATAAGGCCTTTATACTACTGATAATAGGAAATGGTGATTGGATGTTAATTTTACTAGATCATATTCTTGCCAAAGTAGATCGTTGCCAGGGAATCATTTTGGTGACATGATAAATCTCCGTTAGGTTGTAAAACCTTAGTTCTAGATGGAATTTTTGCATAATAGCAAATTGTAGAGGTTCATTGTACACTGGGTAATAAATAAGCATGTCTCCTATTCAGAAATAAACACATCCCAATTCAATGGGATTTATTGCCAAGAATAGATAAAATCAAAGACTCAATTACTTACTCTGAGCATCCATTTATTACATCTTTATAAAAGATATTACATGATAAGTGCAATAGATTTTGCTGCCACATTTCTAGATCTGCATCTTGGTCTCAGTTGTTTAAATTCTGCATTTAATTTCAGTATTTCAGTAAAACTTGATTTTTTTTCTTTCACTTTGTCAAATGGCTTATTGCAAATGGTTCACCAAGATTCACTTTCTTAATATAAATGCTGTTTGTTGTCCCGGTATCATAAAATTGATGCAATAAAATTGAGCCCATCAGCCAATGGAGCATGAAGTGGAGCCCATTGACAGTAAATTTATCTGCTGCTGATTATGTTTTACTGGGGACCCTGAAATACACTTAATCAGGGCATTGATTTATATGACAAATTCTACTTCATTATGGGAAGTGAAAAATGAACCACATTGATGAACATTTAAAAAGAAAAACATCTCCAGGTGCAAATATGTTCTTGTCAAGCTTTGATGATGAAAAGAGGATGGTTCTATGAATAAGATGTAGAATGTATTGGATTACAATCCCCATGAAGCCACTTACCCATTTAGTGATTACAAGAGTTGTAGTCCCCAAATCTAGAGAATTCCAGGCTGCGTATTTCTGATTTAAATAAAAAATATTGAAGTTTCCAAGTCTCATACTTTCTGTGGGACCTTAAGTAACCTTTAATACATTCACTACTCTATTCCATGTGAGCTCCATGCTCATGCTGTTTATTTGTACTTCATTTTTTTTTTGTTAGTCAGACATCTTCCAAAAGGATAGGAATTAACCTTCAGTCCCGCTAAGTTCTCAACCTTATGGTTCTACAGTGTTGTTTGCCATCTCCTGATTGGAATAGAACATGCTATCACTTTAAAGGTTAATGACCTCTTATGCCTTTTTTCTTGGCCAGATGACATCTCTTCCACTACCCACTCATTCTCTGAACTGATGGTAGTTAATTATCACTCTGTGAAACTGCTTAACTCTACAGGAACACTATTTGGATGAAGCAATAGCAGCTGATTGAAGTCAGGTGTATTTTGAAGGAAAGAAGTATGCCAGATCAGGCAATAAATACGAATGGCAAGGTGGAACTGGAGTGTTTCAAAATAAAGGGTGATCATTATGCCATGTGCATAAGGCATAGAAAACCACTCTTAGCCTTAAATATAAAGGGCCATGGGGGAAAAAAGTGTTTTATTTTTTAAGAATAGATTTCTTGTGAAATAGAGCTCTTGGAAGCCCTTTGAAAATGGGCTAGAATTTGAGTCAGCTGTTATTTCCTGCTTATAAGCCTACCTATGATAAATATATTTTATAGTCAGAAGTTTTAGAAAGTTTTAGCAGGCATTTGATTGACGATTGCATGGAAAAGATGCTAGAATGAATAGACTCTTGGTCAAATCCAAATGACTATAGGAAACTGTACTAAAACAATTAGACTGTAATTGTCAGTGGCTTTCCAGATGTTCAGACAAAGATTTCCCAAACTATACCTAGAGATGTTAAGTCAGGGCTGACAAACTCGTGGCCCACAGGCTCCACGCATCATGTGCTGGCCATGCCCACACCCAGTTTAGCAAAGGGGGGGAATTGTGATACATCATGTGTCACTGCAAGTTTGACACCCTGTGCTAGGTTAGTCTTGAGAAGTCACAGATGAAAATCAGATGATTGTCACTGAGCCACAGCCCTATTCCCTTGATGTTCTTTTCCATCTATTTTTTTCAGATTCTGAAAGATTTCCAACATAACAGTTCAGCAGTTCAAATCTCACCGACTCAAGGTTGACTCAGCCTACAATCCTTCTGAGGTCAGTAAAATGAGGACCCAGATTGTTGGGGTCAATATATTGACTCTGTAAACCACATAGAAAGGACTGTAAAAGCACTATGAAGCGATATATAAGTCTAAGTGCTATTGCTAATGCTGTTGCTATAATTAAATATAGAAGAAGAAAAATGATTTTTCTTTGTACTTCCAAGGGGTATCAATCTATTTGTACCAACATCAAACTGCAGCACTAAGTTATGATCTCTGCTAAAGGAGCCAACACTAATTTTTCACCAAAGTTAAACTTGATTTTAGAAGGTTGGTATGGAAGATTTTCACATAAGGCTTCTCCTGGCAACCCATAATGAGCTGTCAAGAATATCATTAAAAAAATCCAGCCAAAGTTCAGTTCTTCATTTACTTACATCCAGTAGACAAAAAAGTTTCAGATTAAACTTTTACTACTCTCACCAAAATATATATCCCAGGAGATTCTACGGAGTGGCTATCCTAACTCTCTTCCTCTGTACCCTAATCAGATCTGAATCAGAATCAGAATAGAGCTGGAAGGGACCTTGGAGGTTTTCTAGTCCAACCCCTTGCTCAAGCAGGAGACCCTATACCATTTCAGACAGGTATCAAACTGGCGGCCCATGGGCCGGATGTAGCACATGCAGGGCACGCCCACACAGCTCTATGAAGGGAAAAAACCATTGTGAAACGTTACCTGATGCCAACATGATGCCGTGGGTTTGTCACCTTTGATGTACTAGGACTCCAAGGTCCCTCTGACACTTTTTGTGTCTTGTTAAAAACCTGTTTTTAAGCCAGGTTTGCCTAATCTGTACTTGTAGTTTTGGTTTTTCCTGCCTTGATTTTCTCCAAATTAAATTTCATGTTGTTGGATAGGGACCATTGTTCAAGCCTGTCAAGATCTTTTTTGGATCCTGAGCTTGTCTTCTGGGGTGTTGGCTTTACCTTCCAACTTAGTTCCCCTTCTATTCCTCTAATCAAAGTCATTTATGAAGATATTGAAGAGCACTGCGCTTAAGATGGAACCTTGTGGTACGCCACTGCTTACTTCCCTTCATTCTGGGATCTGTTGCCTTTTGTCTCACCTCCTGTTCCTTGGAAAGTGCTCCCTCCTTACTAAGAAGCTACCACTTCACTGTTGTATTTATTTATTTATTTATTTGATTTTTATACCGCCCTTCTCCCGAAGGACTCAGGGCGGTGTACAGGCAAGATAAAACAATACAATATACAGATTAAAATACCATTTAAAAAACTTATTTAAATTAGCCTAAAATTAAAAAATTCCCATACTAAAAACCCCGTTTAAAAATTGATAAAAAATAAAATTCAATTTAAGACAGCCCCGCGCAAATAAAAAGATGGGTCTTCAGTTCGCGACGGAATGTCCGAAGGTCAGGTATTTGGCGTAAACCCGGGGGAAGTTCGTTCCAGAGTGTGGGAGCCCGCACAGAGAAGGACCTTCCCCTGGGGGCCGCCAGCCGACATTGCTTGGCAGACGGCACCCTGAGAAGTCCCTCTCTGTGAGAGCGTACGGGTCGGTGGGAGGCATGTGGTAACAGCAGGTGGTCCCGTAAGTACCCAGGCCCTAAGCCATGGAGCGCTTTAAAGGTCGTAACCAGCACCTTAAAGCGCACTCGAAAGGCCACAGGCAGCCAGTGCAGTCTGCGCAGGAGCGGTGTTATATGGGAGCTACGCAGAGCTCCCTCTATCACCCGCGCAGCTGCATTCTGGACTAACTGAAGCCTCCGAGTGCACTTCAAGGGGAGCCCCATGTAGAGAGCATTACAATAATCAGTTCCCCCTCTGCAGGCTCCATCCTTCACATGAGCAGCATTACCATTATTTTTCTGTTGCAGTAAAATCACTCCTTTTTGGAACATAATTTCCAGGTAGTAAGCTATCATAGCAGTTCAGCAGGACAAAGCTAATTATTTCCAATAGTCAAGAAGTATGGTGTAGGTTCACAGTGTTCCTTAAGATAAGTATGATGCAAGTAAAATCTTGGCAAATCAGTCATGAGCTATTCAAACTCTTAGTGTAAGCTCCATTGCTTTCCTAGAAAGGTAAATGCTGGTCATATTGGGCATAAGAAATTGAGATTAAATATGTTTATATTTTAGATTGGTGGTAATAACAATGCCCTTTAGCTACAATCTTTGGGTGTGTATTTCTATGCTTATTTATTTTTTTATAAATTTTCTAAGGCTATCCAACTCCATAATGATTCTTGGTAGGACATAATATTATTAAACAGCCAGGAACAATATAGCAAATAAAAATGATAAATATTTGGTAAGGGAAATAATATTTAAACAAAATCACCTAACACAAATCATTTCTATAACAGGCTTTCCATATGCTCTAGATTGAGGCATAAAGGAAGAGCCAGTTTCATCAGGCCTATTTAAATGAGGTCAACGGAGGGGCCATATGGGTCCTTTCAAAATATATATGTCAAGCTGACCAATTAGAATACTTAAGATATTATTTACATTCATGCTTCTATGTTGCCCAGTTACAATATGACCTACATTGGATTTCAGTGTGTTTCTGGCTGTTTGTGGAGACAGTCTTCATCCATTCATCTGCAACTACTATGGAAAGGGTCAACATAAGCAATGGAAATAACTACCAATTGCAGCATTTGAAGGGATTGCATCTGGCAGGGATTATATTTTAATTCACTTTTTGTGCATTGTTTCAGGAGTTCACTGCATTCCACTTCTCCCCTTCAATTAGGAACTGACAGTAGTTGCAGATTCTTCTGCAAATTGGCTCTATAAGAAACACTTGAAATAAAATGCAGGAAAAAGGACATCTTGTAACATGCCTGGATTCTGCTTTGGGACATTATTTAAACTCTGCTTAGATGAAAATTTGAGAAGCATCCTAAACTGGCAAAAAGCATCTTTTGGCTTTATGTCATGGTTGTTTTATGCCTGTGTCCAATGGTGGGTTTCAATTTTTTTTTACTATCAGTTCTGTGGGTGTGGCTTGGTGGGCATGGCATGGCTTGGTGGGCATGGCTTGGTGGACGTGGCAGGGGAAGGTTACTGCAAAATCCCCATTTCCTCCCGATCAGCTGGAACTACAGAGGCAGAGAATAGATGGGGATGGGGCCAATTAGAGGTGGTATTTTACCGATTCTCCGAACTACTCAAAATTTCCGCTATCAGTTCTCCAGAACTGGTCAGAACTTGCTGAAACTCAACTCTGCCCGTGTCATGTCTGCAACCATCTTCAGGCAAATGTTCCTGATTATTCACTCCATTCTTTGATCTTAGTCCAGAATGGTGCCATTTGGGTTGTTCTGGACTTTCCACTTTGTTCTAAGATCTCGCAGCAATGTGGGGCTCTTCACTGGTTCCTTATTTGAGCTAGAATTGAAACTACTGGGCCATATGTTTAGAGATCTGAAGCCACAACTGCCCTGATATCTTTCTATCTCCCTACAATTCTGTTTAATCCTTGGTCCTCACATTCCTCTGAAGAAGGCCTTTCCATTCCATTAGTCAACTCTAGGTCAGGTTCTTATGACCCTAGAACTCCAGAATAATTCTTTTTTGCTTTGTGAGAGTTTGATGGTCTTACAAGAGGTTTAAAGATGTGTTTTCCTCCTCCTTGAGTTAGTGTAGGGCCTGGTTATCCTACCCTATTTTCATTCATCCTGATAGTTCCTAGGTCAATGCCAAGTTAATTTGAACTATTGATATATACATACTCCATCATATTGCAGGGTATTTGTTTTAAAAGATACACATTTGATATATATTTTCATTAAATACCATATTGTGTGAACTGTCAACATTATTAGATGAGGTCATGCCTGCTAGAGAAAGTGACCTCCTGAGAAAGCCCAAACTAAGGTAACTCAGTAGGTGGCACTCCTCTCTTAAAAGAGAGTGTAAATCTAATTTTGGACCTGCAGATTTTTGTAGTGTAAACTGCAGGAAAATATAGCATTTTCAATGAAAGATTGTTGTTTTCCTTACACTATTCTATTTTTAAAGTCAAATTAGCTGGAATAAAGTAAATTAAAGCAAGACTTTACATGACTAATGCCAGAGGGACTGTGGAAAGCCGCCCCCAAATAACTGTAAGGCACCAATCCCTGAGGCAGCAAATTGTTAAATGTTTTATAAATAAAATTAAGAAGTCTCTTGCATATCCATTTAACATTATGAAATATTGCCCAACAGTGTCCCTAAAATCTTCACACGTCAATTTACATTACTGAAGCAGGCCGCTGTATCCATTTGTTCTGAAGCATGTCAGAACTGTGAAACTGTTGAACAGTTCGTTTTCCAGAAGATAATATTCCAGTCTTATCATTAGGCACACGATGAGTTGTTCCTGCAACTCATTTTTGCTGGCAATGTATTTTTATTGTGTCAGAACACTCCATGTACCTTCTAGTTGGTGTAATATGAAAATTAAGTTGGCTTGCAAGGTAGTCTTTACAAAAGAATCCTAGCTTGGATAGAAGATTTTGAGCATATTTACAGTAAATTTTGGTTTTGCCTACAACTGTTTCAACTACTACCCTCAAAATGACACTATAGAGCACTGCCCACCAAAACAACTAGATACAAGAACAGTTTTTTCTCAAACAAATAATCTGCTAAACAGATCACTCTGATAAACAAATAATTTCCTCAACACTGTCAAACTATTTACTAATTCTGCACTACTATTAATCTTCTCATCATTCCCATCACCCATTTCCTTCCATTTATACTATAACTTTGTTGCTTGTATCCTTATGATTTATATTGATACTGATTGTTTCCTTATTACTTATTTGTACCCTATGACTATCTTTAAGTGTTGTACCTTATGATTCTTGATGAACATATCTTTTCTTTTATGTACACTGAGAGCATATGCACCAAGACAAATTCCTTGCGTGTCCAATCATACTTGGCCAATAAAATTCAATTCAATTCAATTCAATTCAATTCAATTCAATTCAATTCTATTCTATTCTATTCTATTCTATTCTATTCTATTCTATTCTATTCTAATAGTACACTAGCCAGCGTCACTTTTTTGTGAGATAGATGGCTATGCAAATTTGGCAAATAAGTAAATAATAGTAATTATTTATTTGTCAAATGTGGTTGGACACACAAGGAATTTGTCTCCAGTACATAAGTTCTCAGTGTACACATAAACAAAGTGATAAATCATAGATCATAATATACAGCAACAACTGATAAATCATAGTATACCAATAGGAGAAGGTAGTAGGAAAGATGAGAGGTAAGAAGATGAGAAGGATGAGAAGATGACAGTGATAATAGCAATATAGCCTCCTACATGGATAAATATCTTTGGGCATAAAAAAGTGTTGCGGGAGTTAGCTATTGAGCAGAGTGATGGCATGGGAAAGAAACTATCTTTGTGTCTAGTTGTTTTGGCATGCAATGCCCTATAGCAATGTCTTGAGGGAGAAGTTGACATAATATATGTCCAGGATGTGAATGGATATTTCCTCAACAAAATGTCAAAAATTTTCTGCAAAATGTCAAATTTCAACAAATCGTGTCAAATACTTCCCTCAATATTATCAGAAAATACTCTGCTAGTAGCCCCTGATTTACAATCAGTTGCTAACAACCATTTGTATTTATGATAGCTATGGAACAGGTGCTCTATGGTCTGTAAATCACCCCTTGGCCATCATAAATGGTTTTCTCCCGTAGTCATGTGACCACAAGTCAGGTGCTTGGCAACCAGTGGTGGCATTGTGCAGTTATGTGATCACAATTGTCCAGCAAAAGCCACCCATTTGAATGAATGGATTCCCATTTATAACTTTTGGATTCATTTAACTATTGCAGTGTCCGCTTGATGACTGCTGTGTCTGTTTAACAAGTGCCATAAAAAGGTCATAAAATCACTTCCAGTGATATGGGTAACTTGATTTCTGACTGTCATGCTATGATTTGTTTACAAGTTTTCTATCTTAATGAAAGCATTAGGTGAAAGGAAGGTTAGTTCCATCACCCAACCCTCTACTCATATGCTTCACCATATGCAAGAATTATTGCTACAAAAATTAGTATAAGAGAAAATGCTTGAAAATGAATTCTTTATGTATGCATAAAGAAAAAGGTATTTGCAAAGAAAGTGGTCAGAGACAGCAAGGAACACTTAAAATTCTGGAAAGCAGACAAAATGCAGAACTCTTTGAATGGAAACAAAAAATTATTGAAGTAGATGAAAAGGCTAAATGAATGGAACTAGAAATAAATAAGATGAGAATGTTTTGGTTGGAGCTAGGAGTATTTCAGAGATTTGTACAGGAATTTTTGTCAAAGGATGGAACTGAATTGAATAAGTGCTGTAAGAGTTAATATCTACCATAAGTAACTATTGATGAAAAAGAAAGTTGTAAATGCTATATTTGAGAAAAATGGAGAAACTAATGTTGATGGGGTAACTCGAGAAATGTTCTGATATGAAAGTGGCTTACTTAGGGTGTGATTGTACTTCTTGCTCAACATTAATCTATTTCAGTTGTTTGTGGCAATGTTGTTTGTCCCTTTTTATGAGGAGAAAGTAAGTAAGGCATAGTAATAGTAAATGAAACAAATACAGGTAATCCTTGATTTACAACCACAATTGAGCTCAACATTTCTGTTGCTAAGCAAAACATTTGTTAAGTGAATTTTGCCAAATTTTAAGACCTTTCTGGCCACAGATGTTAAGTGAATCACTGCAGTTATTAAGTTAGTATCATGGTTGTTAAGTGAATGTGGCTTGTCCACTGACTTTGCTTGTAAGAAGGGTCACGTAAGTAGATCACATCACCCCAAGACACTGCAATGGTCATAAATATGAATATGAAGAAATATGAAAGTTCCAAGAGTCTGAATTTTGATCATGTGGCTGTGGGGATGCTGCAATGGTTGTAAATGTGAAAAGTGGTCATAAATCACTTTTTCAGTGCCGCTGTAACTTTGAATGGTCACTAAATGAACTGTTGTAAGTCGAGGACTACCTGTATAAAGAAATAAATATAAAGATTCTAGAAAGAGTGCAGAGAAGAGCAACAAAGATGATTAGGGGACTGGAGGCTAAAATATATGAAGAACGGTTGCAGGAACTCGGTATGCCTAGTTTAATGAAAAGAAGGACTAGAGGAGACATGATAGCAGTGTTCCAATATCTCAGGGGTTGCCACAAAGAAGAGGGAGTCAAACTATTCTCCAAAGCACCTGAGGGTAGAACAAGAAGCAATGGGTGGAAACTAATCAAGGAGAGAAACAATATAGAACTAAGGAGAAATTTCCTGACAGTTAGAACAATTAATCAGTGGAACAATTTGCCTCCAAAAGTTGTGAATGCTCCAACACTGGAAATTTTTAAGAAAATGTTGGATAATTTGTCTGAAATGGTGTAGGGTTTCCTGCCTGGGCAGGGGGTTGGACTAGAAGACCTCCAAGGTCCCTTCCAACTCTGTTATTATTATTATAAATAGTTTGTTCAAGGTGCCTGGAAATGTGTTTAGCAGAATTCTGATTGAAAGTGTATGCAAGTAACAAGAGTTTGGGAAGTGCAGCACACTAAATGGGGTGTGCAGCACACTAAATGGGGTGTGCAGAACAACTTCTTACCATTCAGCAGAGAAAAGTGTAAATGTAAAATACAAAATTTATAGAACATGTTAATTTAAAAAAAGGATATAATAAAGTACATAGGCTTGAATTATTGAATGTTCTGCAATAGGGAGTTGTTTGCTGAATGCAGTAAAGAGTGGAAGCGAAGCTTGTGACTGTATATAAAAAAATCTTAATGGTTCTCTACTGACCAGGGAGTAACATAAGAATGTGAAGAAACGTAGAGTAGACTATACCAGGGGTCTCCAACCTTGGTCACTTTAAGACTTGTGGTCTTCAACTCCCAGAGTTCCTCAGCCAGCAAAGCTGGCTGAGGAATTCTGGGAGTTAAAGTCCACAAGTCTTAAAGTGGCCAAGGTTGGAGACTCCTGGACTATACAATGCAGAGAGACAGTTGGCCTGCAAGTATATATATCAAAGACCAAAGTATTTGTGTTTGGCTATGAACAGAGAGTGAATGAATGAATGAATGAATGAATGAATGAATGAATGAATGAATGAATGAACAGTTTACATAAACAGTGAAAAACTATAGCAAGTAGATGTCCCAAAGGTGCTTTATTCAGGAGGCAACTGGACTTCCTTGTTTTTCTTTGGAGATGTTTAGTTTCTCATTCAAGAAGCTCCTTTAGCTCTGAAGAAGCTTCTTGGATGAGAAGCGAAATATCTTCAAGAAAAAACAAAGAAGTCCAATTGCCACTTGAAAAAGCACCTTGGGAACAACCATGATCTGGATGATTGAGGATCACCACAGACATAAGTCTGATTTTGTAGACCTTAGCAGATGCTTCATAAAAATTGTAAAAAAAAAAAATCCTACATAGAAATGGATGCAGACATATAAAAATATTAAATGCTGGTACAAAGTTATTAATCATATGTGGAATGTTGTGTGGAATGAATGTTTGATAAAAGAAGCTGTGGATAATAGCTTCTGCCCACTTTGTAGTATGGGAGTGGCAGTTGGCTGAAGGTGGCTTAGATTCTTACAATATAGAACACCCCCCCCCCACAAAAAAAATTGAGACCACATTCTAATTCCTTCAGTTATTCTTGCAGTCAAAAAAGAAATGTGATGGCCAAGACCAGCATTCATTTGTATACTAGCATTCTAGAAGGCTACCAATCTTGAGCCAAAGAAAAGAGCTTTTGGCATACAAACTCAAAAGAATGATTTAAAAGGCAATAGTTGCTGGACTTATAAATCATGCCATCCTAACTCATAATGTTTTTATCCCCTCTATTCACATCAGAAGTTTACTGCTAAGAATAATGCTGGTCTATTTCATTGTTCTCATCAGGAGAACATTTAAGAACGAAGTGAAACATTTTAGATTGGGTTTGTGTCCATCATCAGGCCATTAAGTCAGTGCCAAGATCAGCAGGAGCACACATGCACTATGCGCACGTACACCTCTTCTGAGCATGTGCAGATGGTTAAAAATGGGATGTAATGACATCCCGGCAGGTGGGTGGAGCCTCCAGCCACTGGCGCTACTAGTTCGGCGAGCTAGATAGAACCAGGGGGGGGGGCGGATTTCACTGCTGGATTGGGGTGAGGGGGAACCAAATTGCTAAAATCAAATTGATAGTCTTCTCCAAGCAACCAGGCACCTTAGATTTTTACAGCTTTCTATGACATCAGATTCAATTTCCATTTTCCTCTAGGTAAAGTCTAGCGTGAGCTCACACCACTCTCTATGTACTCCTTACTGTAACATTTTCACTACTGTGTTCCACATCCATTCTATTAAAGATTCATGTTTCAGGCAGGGAATGTAGCTTGGAAAGACAGGTCTAAATTATCATGTTAATAAAGATGGATTAGAGACTTAAGAGACAAATTATTGAAGCATTTTTTTTACCAGGATGAACAGAGCTGAATTATTGTTTTTATCAAACTGGTTGAGGTTGATGAGGATAAAGTTCTCTACTGCTATGAAAAGCAATTGTATGCATTCTTTGTATATTGATATCTTATAGATACATTTTGTGATATACTGAATAGAAATAAACATGCATTTTGCTTTGACTTGCAAAGACAAAGTCAAGTAACATTACAATATAAATTACTCGTTGTAAACAAAGCTATTCACTATAACAGTTTCTTGTTTATTGCTAATATACGTGTGTGTGTGTATTCAATTATATTAAATTTTGATATAATTTATATTGATAATTTATAATGTATTCAACAAAAGTGAGCTTGGCAAATAGCAGTATTGCCAAATTTGTCAGGTCTTGGACAAGCATGCAAAAAGGCTCTGGCTAGTTAGTGCATAGATCTGCAATGTTTTTCAGGGCCATAGACGGGGAAATTGAAAACATCCCAGAAAACAAATGCCAAAATACATCACTACTGCTTCCAAGAAAACTGCATGTGGGATCCAGGTAATTACTAAGAGTCATGCTTGACTCAAGGGCATTTTTACTTTTACCAAAAAAGAAATTATTTTCTACCAGTAAACAATGAACCCACTGAGCACATCAGAAAGTGGTCACTTTAAATTTGCATTATGTTTCATTCCACTGATTCATATACACACAGAATGTTTCTCAAACTGAAATTGATTGAGAAGTTTTGGCTGAACTGTAACCACTGTTGTTGGACCTCAATAATAGCAGCTATATTTGTACATGTTAAATGTAATGAAATTTTGTGCTTCAGAATGTAAACTGATTGCTTATGGGACCTTAAGGGTCAGTAAGCAATTTGAATGCCCATGTACAACACCACACAATATCTTGGGTGAGTTACAAAATCCAGAGTGGTAATCATTGAACACAGATTATTGCGTATTAGAGATTTAATGACTTGATTTGATGAATGACAGACTTGACAAAAATGGCAAATCTTATCATATTGCTAAATATGTTGCCTAGCTAATCATTGCAAACTAGGTAGGTAGCTCCCTTCCTTTGCAATTGCGTTGTCTATTTGAGATTCTTATTTGCAGTAGCAGCTACGCCAGTTTGTAAAGTATTTTAGGAATTAAGGTGTGTTCTGGATCATGGTATCTATCATAATTACATATTGTTCTCTCTTAAAGGCAGAAAAATCTGGTTAACATACATTTGTGGTCATAATAATCTGTACTTAAATTCATACTGTATAGCAATTGTGAATCCATGCAGTCGAATGGATTTATTTTTACAGGCCTGAAACATATAGGTCTGTGTTTCTGCCATCTCATTTCCAGGAGGTTTCTTTCTAAAAATTACACTTTGCTTCCTTTTTGGTAAGGATTGGATTGCACAAATTTCATACATTTCATTGGGTCATTATTTGTCTGGACTGACTTTCAGTTATTGATTACTCATCTTTGTTTGGTAGTAACCTGGAAACACCAAATGTTCTAAAAGATGATTCATTTAAGAATATTTTACAGTTTGATAAGGCTGATGTGGTCAAAGACCACAATCAATGAATCATAAGACCATAATCAATGAATCATTTACTTTTGGGGATGTATCTTTGTCATTCTCAGTTATCTAGTATCAGTAATAATGTTTCTTGTTTCTCAAAGCCAGCTTGAACATCTGCATCCCCCTTTCCATGCTTTAATCTACATTGAATGATCATTATTTTGCTAGCAAGTGAAAATTAATGATATTATAATGATATAGATATAGGCCTACATAGAGTTGAACATGACCTGATTTCTTTTTTAGTGTGTCTATTGAGTCTGAAATCTATGGAAACCAAATAGGATCAAGAACAGGAATCCAAAACTAGTTTCACAAGGTTGATTAAATCCATATGAAATGTAGTAATCACACAAGCAAACTCAATATTATTACCATGAATGAAACCTGTAGCTAAATCTCATAAATACAAATAAACATATATTTTTGATGGTGTTTACAATGGAATTTAGGCATCAGCCAATCTCAGAAAGAAGAAACGTATTATTAAAAAGGGAGATAAAGATAGCAAAAGGGATATAAAGTATTTAGGTTCATTTGTTTCTGGAGGAAATACAAAATACTAGTCATTATCCGTAAAGCATCCTCTGCTAGATTTAGGCTATATGAGAAAATATTTATTTCCATATGCCCTCTACACATGCATATATATAAATACATTTTATTAAAAGATATATGCTTTCATTTATTTATTTATTTATTTATTTTGTCAAATACAAGTATAAGCATGAACTGAATACATAAAATGAATACAACTAAAGGGAACATTAGGACAGGGACGGTAGGCACGCTGGTGCTCTTATGCACGCCCCTTACAAACCTCTTAGGAATGGGGTGAGGTCAACAGTAGCCAGTCTTAGGTTAAAGTTTTGGGGATTTTGGGATGAGACCACGGAGTCTGGTAGTGCATTCCAGGCATTAACAACTCTGTTACTGAAGTCATATTTTCTGCAATCGAGATTGGAGCAGTTCATTTTAAGTTTGAATCTATTGTGTGCTCGTGTATTGTTGTGGTTGAAGCTGAAATAGTCATCAGTCCTCTCTCGTTCCCCGGATGGTCAAGACCCTCAGAGCTTGGGTCTTCGGCTGATGCTTTGCAATGCCCGGTCTGTGGTTAATAAAGCTCCCCTGATTTGTGACCTTATTCAGAGGGAGTCCGCGGACTTTATGGGCATTACGGAGACCTGGTTGGGCACAGAAGGAGGTGTACCCCTGGTTGAACTGTGCCCTCCGGGTTTCCGGGCATTCCATCAACCGAGGGCCCAAGGTAGGGGTGGGGGGGTGGCGGTCGTGATTAAAGAAAGTCTGGAGCCGAGGGAGTCCACTGTTCCTCAGATAGCTGGCTGTGAATCCCTCCTTGTGAAGTGGGGCCATCGGAATCAGATGGGGCTGTTGATCACGTACCTGGCTCCTTGCTGCGTGTCTACAGCCCTACCTGAGCTACTAGAGGTGCTCGCTGGCGTGGCGGTTGAGATTCCCAGACTTTTGGTCTTGGGGGATTTCAACCTGCCATCGGCCGGCTTGTCATCGACGGTGGTTCAGGAGTTCCAGGCCTCCATGACGGCCTTGGACCTGATTCAAGTAACTGATGGCCCTACACACATTGGGGGAGGCGCGCTAGACCTGATTTTTATCTCTGGTCAGTGGGTTAATGATCTGGATTTAGGAGATATAGTGAAAGAACCAGTGTCATGGTCAGATCATTTTCTTCTTCGCCTAAACTTTCGGACCACCGCTCACCACCTCAGGGAGACGGAGCCAATGCGTTGGTTCCGTCCCAGGTGCCTGATGGACCCGGAGAGGTTCCAGACAGAGCTTGGGCCATTCCCTGACGATCTTACCCACGGCACAACTGAAGAACTGGTTGCGGTTTGGGAACGGGCCGCGGCTGGGGCTTTGGACCGTGTCGTGCCTTTGCGGCCTCTGACCCGGCGTAGATCTCACTTGGCTCCCTGGTTTTCCGAGGAGCTGAGGGGGATGAAACGCCAGAGAAGACGCCTAGATAGTACCTGGAGGTCCAGCCGTTCCGAGGCTGACCAGACACTAGTGAGGTCTTTTACTAAGACCTACCTAGTGGCAATGAGGGAGGAGAAACGTTCCTACGTTTCCACCCTCATTGCATCGGCAGATAACCGCCCGGCCGCTCTGTTTCGGGTGACCCGTTCCCTCCTTCAACAGGAGGGACGGGATGACCTCCTGCAGGGTCGAGCTGAGGAGTTTAACGGTTATCTATACGATAAAATCGTTCAGCTTCGGGACGGTTTGGACCAAGATTGCGATGATCCAACCTAGATGGCGGAGAAACGTCTTGTTGTGGTCATTTGGGATGAGTTTGATTCTGTGGCTCTCGAGGATGTGGACAGGTTGCTGGGGAGGTTGCATGCAACTGCATGTTTACTGGACCCGTGTCCTTCCTGGCTAGTGCTGGCTGCTCAGGAAGTGACACGAGGCTGGCTCCAGGGGATTATAAATGCTTCTTTGGTTGAAGGGGTTTTCCCCGCCGCCTTGAAAGAGGCGGTGGTGAGACCTCTCCTGAAGAAGCCTTCCCTGGACCCAGCTATTTTGGGAAATTACCGTCCAGTCTCCAACCTTCGCTTCACGGCGAAGGTTGTAGAGAGTGTGGTTGCGTGGCAGCTCCCCCGGCACCTGGAGGAAGCTGTCTATCTAGACCCATTCCAGTCTGGCTTCCGACCCGGTTACAGCATGGAGACGGCTTTGGTTGCGTTGGTGGATGACCTCTGGAGGGCCAGGGACAGGGGTTGTTCCTCTGCCTTGGTCCTATTAGATCTCTCAGCGGCTTTTGATACCATCGACCATGGTATCCTGCTGCGCCGGTTGGAGGGATTGGGAGTGGGAGGCACCGTTTATCGGTGGTTCTCCTCCTATCTCTCTGACCGGCCGCAGACGGTGTTGACAGGGAGGCAGAGGTCGTCCGCGAGGCGCCTCACTTGTGGGGTGCCTCAGGGGTCGATTCTCTCGCCTACCCTGTTCAACATCTATATGAAGCCGTTGTGTGAGGTCATCAGTGGTTTTGGGGTGAGTTATCATCTATACGCTGATGATACTCAGCTGTATTTTTCCACCCCGGACCACCCCAACGAAGCGGTTGAAGTGCTGTCCCGGTGCCTGGAAGCTGTACGGGTCTGGATGGGGAGAAACAGACTCAAGCTCAATCCCTCCAAGACGGAGTGGCTGTGGATGCCGGCACCCCGGTACAGTCAGCTGCATCCGCAGCGGACTGTTGGGGGCGAGTTAGTGGCCCCAAAGGAGGTGGTTCGCAACTTGGGCGTCCTCCTGGATGGTAGGCTGTCCTTTGATGATCATCTGGCGGCCGTATCCAGGAGGGCCTTTTACCAAGTTCGCTTGGTGCGCCAGTTGCATCCCTTCCTTGACCGGGATGCCTTATGCACAGTCACTCATGCTCTGGTTACGTCTCGGTTGGATTACTGCAATGCTCTCTACATGGGGCTGCCCTTGAGGTGCACCCGGAGGCTGCAGTTAGTCCAGAATGTGGCTGTGCGAGTAGTAATGGGAGCCACTCGTGGCTCTCACGTAACACCACTGCTCCGTAGTCTGCACTGGCTTCCTGTGGTCTTTCGGGTGCGCTTCAAGATTTTGGTTACCACCTTTAAAGCGCTCCATGGCTTAGGACCCGGGTACTTACGAGACCGCCTGCTGTTACCCTATGCCTCCCACCGACCCGTACGCTCTCATAGAGAGGGTCTCCTTAGGGTGCCGTCCGCCAAACAGTGTCGGCTGGCGGCCCCCAGGAGTAGGGCCTTCTCTGTGGGAGCATCAACACTCTGGAATGAACTTCCCCCTGGCCTACGTCAAGTGCCTGATCTTCGGACCTTCCATCGTGAGCTAAAAACATACTTATTCATTCAAGCGGGACTGGCATAATAGTTGATTTTAAATTGGGGTTTTATTAATATTTTTTTAAAAAATTTAAATTTAAATTTTGATTATCAGCCTTTTTTTGTAATTTGCTATTTTTTAATTTGGTTTTAATTGTACATATTCTTTGTTTTATCTTTGGCTGTACACCGCCCTGAGTCCTTTGGAAGAAGGGCGGTATAAAAATTTGATAAATAAATAAATAAATAAATTAATTAATTAACAGGAAGGACATTGTAGCAGATAATTTTATGAGCAATGCTCAGGTCATACCGAAGGCGGCGTTGTTTTAAATTTTCTAAACCCAGAATTTCAAATCTGGTGGCATAAGGTATTTTGTTGCAATCAGAGGAGTGGAGGACTCTTCTTGTGAAATATTTCTGGACATGCTCAATTGTATTAATTAATTAATTAACTGTATTAATGTCTGATATGCAGTGTGGGTTCCAGACAGATAAAGATTCATGAGCTAAATCTCACTTCATAATCAAATATATTGAAATAATGAAAATAAAATTAATAAAATATGTTATTCTGAAAAGATGCTACCATGCTAGTCTTTATCTTTTGGCTATCACAGACTAATTTGGTTCTCCTCTTACAAGGTCATCTGTGGGAATTTATGTGATCAACAGTTTAACAGTTTCTAAATGCTACCCTATTTTCAATTGTTTTTAATGTATTTTTTTGGTGTTAATTCTGGTTTTAATATCTGAGATACTGTGTTTCATTCTTAATGCCAAGACAACTTATTAGCTGATGGTATAGTGAATTGATGATATTTTTGTACAAAATTGAAATATGTTAATGTGACATGTTTAGCAATAATGACTATTAATGGAATTTATTTCCCTACATAAATTGAAACATTTATATTCCTGCAGTCATTTCTAAAATTCTAGGCAGCTCATAGTAAAAATATCTATGTAGTTCATCATAAAGTTCTAAAACACTGAAATATAATATAAAAAGTAGCAATGAAAGCAACCTAATGCAGTGACAGCACAATTAAAAATCAGCAGTTAATAAACAAGGAAGAAGAAAGATACATTGAAAGTTTTCTTGCAAACAGAGATTTACTGCATCCTGAAGATTCTTAGTGAGGAATGAAATGGGCGCATTCCAAAAATAAGATCCACAACTGAGGTTTAGTCAGTGAAAAGGCTGCAGTATCCTAAACTATACTCGGATTAAAGCAAGATCATTTTTAACAAGGCAACAGAATATGGAGCTCCTGTGTGCTTTTTCATCTGTATCCATGTATAATTTATTGAAGGACATTTTCAAACTCTTCCTCATCTTTCATCATAAAATCTTCTGATGTGGACTTTTCTGAGATAGCCCATCAAATATAAGAACACCTTCTAAAAGTTCTCCAAATAGAAAGCTGTTTTTTTGAAAGTAGGATATATGAATTTAGAATTTAGAATAACAGAGTTAGAAGGGACCTTGGAGGTCTTCTAGTCCAACCCCCTGCTTAGGCAGGAAACCCTACACCACTTCAGACAAATGGTTATCCAACACTTTCTTAAAAACTTTCAGTATTGAAGCATTCACAACTTTTGGAGGCAAGTTGTTCCACTGATTAATTGTTCTAACTGTCAGGAAATTTCTCCTTAGTTCTAGATTGTTTCTCTCCTTGATTAGTTTCCACCCATTGCTTCTTGTTCTACCCTCAGGTGCTTTGGACAATAGCTTGGCTCCCTCTTCTTTGTGGCAGTCCCTGAGATATTGGAACACTGCTATCATGTCTCCCCTAGTCCTTCTTTTCATTAAACTAGACATACCCAGTTCCTTCAACCGTTCCTCATATGTTTTAGCCTCCTATTAGTCCCCTAATAATTTTGTTGTTCTTCTCTGCACTCTTTCTAGAGTCTCAACATCTTTTTTACATTGTGGCGACAAACACTGAATGCAGTATTCCAAGTGTGGCCGTACCAAAGCATTGTAAAGTGGTATTATTAACACTTCACGTGATCTTGATTCTATTCCTCTGTTTATGCAGCTTAGAACTTTGTTGGCTTTTTTGGCAGCTGCTGCACACTGCTGGCTCATATTTAATTGTATTTATATTGACTATTTTTAGGTCTCTTGGGATGCCTAAAGATGTCAGAAGAAGAACAGCGGAGAAAGAGTACCATGTACTTCCCTGACTCCGTGCTACAGAATCATCTGAATTAGTCATTTAGGAACTGGGTATATGGATATTCTGTATTAGGCAGATAATTTCCTAGATGTGTTTAAATGGTGGTTGTGCCCTGATCTGTCCCATCTTCCCTTCAGAGTCCTCCTGCTAATGTACCTGTGATTCTGTCACACAATCACCACCTTCTTCTCTCCTTTGTCCACTTCTTTTCCCTCACTGACACTTATTTATTAAGCCCAGGTATGGTATTGAGTTTTCAATTTGATCTGGCTTTTCTCTTTCACCTTCCTTCCATAAATCTTTGTTACTTAAATAAAACAGCTCAAGAAGCCTGACTGCTTTCAAACACCTGAAGGGTTTTATGGATTGACCTTTCTAGTGCTAAATGAATTTGGGGCCTAATTGGGCACTGCCAAAGAATTAGCTAATGCTAAAGTGGGGGTTCTTGGCTTTGGGGATTGTTCTTGATAGTTACATTGAGGATTCATAAATAAGTGCAATTTATTGAAAATGAAATAACATAACTTCAGAATTTGTGAATTTTGCTCAAACTATCTGACATTCATGGGTTCAGTTTGGCTGGAAGCTGATTAAAAATGTCTTGGCTATAGGTGCATACATAAAAACATAGAGATTTGAAATCCCTCAGGTATTCCAACTACTGTCTAAGATAGTTTAGTTTCCCAGTACTCTGATTTATGCAAGACCACTTTACAGCTCCGGCTATATATAGCAAACATATTGAACCAATTCCTAATGAACTGATTATTTAGCTTAGCATTTTAACTGCCACATTTAACATCCTTTCACCCTCATAAAGATATTGAACTACAAAGGAGATTATGGCTTCCAGGCTGACTGTGACATCCTTTAAAATTAACTCAGGGATTTAATCAAAAGGCATAACCATAAACAACAACGAATTAAAATGAGGAAAACAGATATATGCTTGATTGCTGTTGAAAAAGTTGGAGGAGGTGTTGGATGCAGAGGTAAAATGATTAAGACAGTTGTCTGTTATAGTCTAAGCTTCTGTGCTGCTATATAGTTGGAAATATTAGATCTTTAATCCTGAAATTTATCTTCTGCAATACTTGTTAACACTTGCCTAGAATAGTTGTGGGAATGGTTTAGTGGATTTCTGAACATATAAGTAACCTATCAAGTCTCTTCCAACTCAACTATTCTATAAAAAGGGACAGTTTGTGCCCATGAGGTAAGAAGAAGATTCATTAACTCATTTTCTATTCTGCAATTCCTCCAAGATGCTAAAATGGTGGACCCAGTGCATTCTGTCCAATATTTTTTACCACAGTAACCTTAAAAGACCTATTGAGTCATAATGTCTGTTCCAGAATTATTAAGAGGCTTCCTGTAGCCAAGGATGGATTTGAACCTGAGCCTCCCCAACACAAGCAATAGGCTACACTGGCTACAGTCCCATCCTTAATAGCAAAGCTTATCCTCCGAAGTCAGGAGCTGTTCAGTGTTCCTATAGCTATGGAACTCAGGGGGTCCTCGAAACAACATATAATTACATGGCCACAGCAATGAGCAGTCATGCTGGTCACCTCAAAATAAATATTGCTCTGAGAAGGATAGTTGGCAAGGCAACAACATTTATTTATTTGAATGAATGTATTATTCCCCTAAATCCTATGTGTTTTAGGCATATAGCATGGTGGCACAGTGGTTAGAATGCAGTATTTCAGGCTGACTCTGCCCACACACCAGAAGTTCAATCCTTACAAGCTGAAAGTTGACTCAGCCTTCCTCTTTCCGAGTTCAATAAAATGAGGTTCCAGATAGTTGGAGGCAATTATGCTGATGTTGTAAAATACTCAGAGAGTACTGTAAAGTCTATGTCCTATTCCTATTCCTATTGTTATAATGATAGAGATAGAAGATAGAAGATAGATAGATAGATAAATAGATAGATAGATAGATAGATAGATAGATAGATAGATAGGGCACATAGGATAGGTAAATGGATATGATAAATAAACAGATCAATAGATGATAAAAAGATATGGTAGATTGATAGATGATAGATAGATAGATAGATAGATAGATAGATAGATAGATAGATAGATAGATAGATAGATAGATAGATAGATAGATAGATAGATAGATAGATAGATAGATAGATAGATAGATAGATAGACAGACAGACAGACAGACAGACAGACACACAGACACACAGAGAGACAGATAGGGTTTGATGTATACAGAGATAAACAGTACGTAAACACCAATGTGAATCTGTTCATATAATATTGCTTCAAATCTGACCTAGTCATATGTAATGCTTATCATGGATAACTTTTATGTTCCTCAGAAATGAGCAATATCTATTTCAGCATAATCAATCTGTCTGAAGCCTATCCAATCCTTACCATGGGCAGGGAAATGATGTGGGAAGCATCCTGAAATGCCACATACATACCCCGTCATCCCTTTATTTGTCTCCCTCTAGATAAATAGAGAGAGTGTATAGAGAGAGCCAGTTTAGTGCAGTGATTAAGGCATCAGGTTAGAAATCAACAAATGGTGCCTTCCAGTTAGACCTTAGGCACAAAGCCAGCTGTGTGACTTGAGCCAGTCACTTTTCTTCAGGGTGGAAGGAAACAATGGCAAATCACTTCTGAATAAAACTTGCCAAGAAAACTGCAGGCATGGGTCCAGGCAGTCTCTGAGAATCAGACAGAATTCAATAGAAGAAGAACAAAATCTACAGGGCAACTTCTGCAGACTTAGAATAGGTTTGTAAATCATAAGGCGAAATGCCCTGCCTTGCACCAAATTGCCTTCCCTGTGTAGAGGCTGACAAAAATATTAGTGAGAAGGTACAATGTGTGTTTTCTTTCCTTTTGTGGAAAGGGTCTGAATGCAGAAGTCATACGTGTGCAACACTGATTCTTATAAAGCTTTCACCCACTGTATGGATCAAAGACATGCTGTATATCTTTCTAAGGCATCTATAATGAATAAGATACGTTGCCTGGCAAGATGCCCGCTCCAGTCTGATGTGGTTCTCAAGCAAATTCATTTTACACATATTCTACTAAGACTATTGAAATTCCTGCCTGATTTTTTAAAGGGGGAGGAGAGTATTCATTTTCACATAGTATAAAAATAGCATGTTGCTGTAGCAACAGCTAAACCTCCAAAAATATTTTTTTTAAAAAATACTCTGGCTTTGATTTGAAAATAAAACTTAGGTACTAGTGGTGACCCATTAATCCAGGCCATCTGTACCAAGTGAGTATAGTATGTGCCTAGGGACAGGGTTGGGCGAGGGAGCAGCTTCTACCCATTTAGTAATGTTTAAGGAAGCTACACTCCAATAACTACTCCAGAAGCTTCTTTGCCAAGTACTGTAGATAATAAGCTTTAAAATAATCATCTCCACAAGAGCCTGATCCAAGTTCTCATTAAAGTACTTTGTCTTCTCTGTTATTTAATAGGTTTTGAACTGGCCACTGCTACTGCTTTGGTTTCTTTCTTTCTTTCTTTCTTTCTTTCTTTCTTTCTCTTTCATTCTTTCTTTCAAGGCGCTTGCTATCTAACTCAAGTTAAACACATTTAAATTTTGTTGATTTAAACCTGTGGCTGACTTCTCCCATTGTCCATAAATGTTTAATTTAGAACACTGTTTAGAATATTTTTTCTTTCTTTCTTTCTTTCTTTCTTTCTTTCTTTCTTTCTTTCTTTCTTTCTTTCTTTTCCTTCCTTCCTTCCTTCCTTCCTTCCTTTTTTCTTTTAATGCGCTTGCTATCTAATGCAAGTTAAACACATTTAAATTTTGCTGATTTAAACCTGTGGCTGACGTTCTCCCATTGTCCATAAATGTTTAAATTTAGAGCATTGTTTAGAATATTTTACCTTTTTTTCCCTTCCTTCCTTCCTTCCTTCCTTCCTTCCTTCCTTCCTTCCTTCCTTCCTTCCTTCCTTCCTTCCTTCTTTCTTTTCTTCCTTCCATCTCTCTCTCTCTCTCTCTCTCTCTCACTCTCACTCTCTCTCTCCCCCCCTCCCTCTACATCTGCATTCTGAGAAAATAAAATAAGAGCAGTTAGTAGCCAGCCACCAAAGCAGCTACTAGAGATACTGCAGCCCATTTCTGGATACTATGTGGTTTTTTTATCCCATTCTCCTTCATTCATTCTTCAGGGCATTTCTTCCTAGCTGGCTCAATTTGGTACACATATTTTTTTCAAATGTTATGAAATTAACATACAACTCTTAAAAAGTGCACAAATATATCAGGGATACACCTCAACAGGAATGCCACCAGGAAGTGGGGGCAAGCAAGGGAAGGACCTTTCTGTAAGTAGCATGCTGATCCCTATTTGGGAACCCTTTGATATATATAATATGTAACTAAGTCAAGGTGGCAAACAGTCATAATGTTCCTTTCTCCATCTATTTTTCCCACAACAATAACCCTATGAGGTAGGTTGAGCTGAGAGTGACTGGCTTTAAGTCACCCAGCTGGCTTTCATTCCTTAAGTGGGACTAGAATTCAACTAGACTAACCTGATACTTTGATTGCTAGACCAACTAGTTTGGTGTTTCGGTGTTTTCTTTAAAAAAAATGTCAAAGATGTGGGATCAGAGATAGCCCACTCCCAAAAAAAATGTACTTTGTCTTTTGTGTGTTGCCCTTCTGACAGTAGAGAGAACAAACTGAAAGCAATTGATGGAATTAAAAAGATCATAGGAAAGAAGAAAGAACTACAGTGGGCACAAGAAGGGGTTTTGTGAGTCACAGCGCATGAAATTCTGCTTGCACAAAATACAAGTTTTCTGCTTGGAAGGATGGGATGTTAATTGAGTGTGTGAAATATACTCATTTTCTTTGCATTTCTGATTGCACTCCAAATTATCAAGTGTCTAAACTTGCTGACCTTCATGCCGCATTATAAAGCTCATCTGATGAACCAGATTTTTTTTTTAATTCAGAGAATGCTAATTAGGAAGCTTTGTTGGTTAGCCACAGTGACTGAAAAACTATTTTATTCTTCATTAAAATTGATTTAGGATGTAATTAGTAATGACCTTTATACAGTTATTTTTCCTAAGTGTTCTTATGGATTGATCAATAAGATTGTGTGACAACAAAAAATGATAACGATAATGGGACAGATAATAAATGACTGACCAGAAATAAATAAACCCATTAGTTTCCTTGAGTTTCTAAACATGAAGAAAACGACCAGTTGGGCAATCAACCCTCTAATCTAAATGTTCAAATAGTTAGACTTAAATTTCCACAATATTTACAAATGACTCTTATCTTCGGGTTTGATGTCCACATATCTGGAAAGATATGAGAAGTCTAGTTTGAGCAAAAAGTAATAATGATAATAAAAGTTCCTAAGGGCAATTTTTCCATCTCATTCCTAGATCCAAAGTTGCTGCTTATCTGTAACTCTTAACCTGTAGGGTTTTCTTAGAGAAAGCTGAAAAAAGAAGAGTATGGATTTTGATACCACATTATGGACTAATAGTCACTAATTTAGACCAGTGTAGAATTTAAACTAGTGTAGAAGAAGCATATATTCATACATATTTGGGTACCTTTCTATTGATGTATACATTTTCATGCCTTTTTCTCAATATAGTACACTAGTTTTCTACAATGAGTGCTTTAATAGGGGGGGAAAAAAGCTTAGTCATATTCTCTCAGTCTGTTAAAGGGGCTACAAAATGAGAGAATTTGTATTCCCTCTATTTAGTAGCGGAGTCTTGGTGCGCTGGAGAAGGACAACAAAACAGATTCCTTCCATATAGTGCACAACAGAAGCCTGCTTTTAATGCCTTCATGCTGTGGCTTCTGATGCTTCCTTAACAAAATCTTCTCACTGCAGTTTGCTGGAATGGCTGCCATATGCTATTTTTTATCTGCTCTTATAAATTAATCGCCTAGGTGCATTGAGGGAATTTGAAGGAGCTTTTCAGTTATTTGCACTGTATATCAAATAAATTGGAACTTTCAGAAGTGCATAATAATTTGTACTTGACTCCACTTAAGCTTCAGGAATCTTTTCTGATTTGTTGAAAAGACCTCCAGCTTCCTGCCACCCCCTGCTTCTTAATTTATTTTGTTCTGCTTACACAAATATTTTTCTGATCATTTCTGTACTGCCTTTCTTCCATTTTGTTGTAACTAACATCCTTTCCCATAACAGATGTCATCACACACCTTAATGTGTAGGAGACTGTCATTAGCATGTTGACTTTATAAACCTTAATTGAGTATTACTTAACCAATAATATATAGCAGGCATCTTCAACCACCGGGCCAAGGACTGGTAGATTCCCCTGGTCAAGCCACGCAAGCAGTGGGCAAGCATGTGAACCTTCATTTGTTCATGCATGGGATTAAGTTGTGTGTGTGTGAAACCATCCCCTCCCTCCTGCCACCGCTGCCACCACCGCTGCCAGTCTGTGGAGCCAAAAAAGTTGGCCAGACTATTTGCTTCTACATATATAACTATGCAAACAATATTTAACCTACTCTTCACCTTTAAGGACAAATTCCCAAACAGGGACCATTTAAAAAGATTTGCATCAAATTAAAAACCATTTAAAACAATAATTTAGTAAAAAGATTCTTAAAATATCTCGCTTAAACCATTAAAAGCTTAAAAATTGTAATAATCATGTTACAGGCAGAGGAATCAATTTGGTTGCTTAAAAGGTTCCTAGGATGGCTTTCACTTCCTTGAACACTGAAGAAGTTTCAAGTTTTAGGAAGAAAGCAAAAGCATTTTTACATTTGCATCAGCAGTAAAACAGCAGCTAAAAGTAGAAGTAACACTACAAAAGGGCAGGAACAAAAATACTCCTTCTTAAAGTCTAGAAGAAAAACAACAACTTCAGCAGATGCCAAAGCAAGAAAAAACTGTAGGCTATAAGAGAAAAATGTTCCTGGAAAATCACTATATCAAAGGCATATTTTCAGTTGCCATTCAAAATGGATACAAATTCTTCACCAGATTTATGATTATTCCAAATTCCTTCAGTGGGACCAATTCAGTGGTGGGTTGCTCCCGGTTCGCTCTGGTTCTGGAGAGCCGGTAGTAAAAAATCTGCTGGCGTTTGGAGAACCGGTAGTAATGGCTGGCTGGCCACGCACCCGAACCAATTCCCCAATCGTCAGAGGGTTGTGTTTTTTTTACTTTTACAAGCATCTTTTCTTCAGCCAAAAAAAGGCTTTTAAAAGTAAAAAAAAAACCCTCTGATGATTGCGCGGCTGAGCAGGGATCGTCAGAAGCCTTTAAAAGTTGTTTTTTTTTAACAACCTCTTCGGCCAAAGAGGTTGTTAAAACAAAAGGTTTTAAAAGGCTCCTCTGGTGATCCCAGCTGAGTTAAGAGGTTCTGGGCTGCGATTAAGCAACTTCAGCTGGGATCGTCAGAGGAGCCTTTTTTTTCCTCTGGCCCATCCAATCCCCTCTCCCCACTTACATAATTAAGTAAGCTCCTTTTGGGATTGCTTTCTTCGGCTTCTGCAATCAGTTGCATCAGCTGCAAACTGAATCTGCCTGCCAGCAATCCATGTCCTCAGTACCTTTGCAGGCTGAGGAACTTTGGGAGTTGAAGTCCACAAACCTAAAGTTACTAAGGATGGAGACCCCTGATCTAAAAAATATAAATAAAATAAAATAATAAAATATTTGTGCAGCTTTCTGAGATTTGGTGTGTTTCTGTAGTGTTTCACTCTAACTACACAAACACACAGAATCACACAAAGCTGTATATGGCATTTTCTGTGTGTGAGTCAGTTGTGTTGTGTTGTGTGTGTGTAAAGTGTGAAAGTTGGTTTTTGAGCTTTTTCTGGATGTCTGAGGTTCCTGCTTGTTGCAGGGGCCATTTTGAGTGAAGTGCAGCTGCTTTTACATTGTGTGTGAGTCTGTTGTGTTGTGTTGTGTTGTGTGTTTGTGTGTGTGTGTATGTTCCTTCGTAAGGACTTGGAGGCAGCTCCTCTGAGGAAAAGAGGAGGCGGTGAAGCTCTGGCTGTCCCCTGGGAGAAATCGCCCTATCTCTGCAGTATTGGTCATGTGACTGAGTGGGTGTGACCAACTTGATGTCATTCACAGCAAGGTGACACCCCACCTTGCCCTGAGTGACTTCAAGTTGGCTACATGCACTCAGTCACATGACCACCAAGCCACGCCCACAGAACCGGTTAAAAAAAATGGAACCCACCCCTGGACCAATTGACTAGTAGTTCTCAAAAACAAGACTCTTCACCTTAGGATCAACAGAGAACCACTACCAAAAAGTCCTGGTGTCTGGTGTCTCTTCTTCAATCTGAACTGAACTACACAAAGACTGTGGCGGCAGAACTATGGAGACTTAGAGGTTTGCAGAATGTCACTAAGAACTTTTTGTGCAACGTTGCAGAGGGCAGTAAAAGTTCAAGAGACACCATTTTAAATGTCAGCTAATGGCTTTACCTGATGTCAGTAAGTTACTTGGGAGCCCAAGACCTTTCTTGGTCTTCTCTCACCCCCAGATGTCCTGGAGTCAAGGGGTAATTAAGAACAAGGCATTCCATATTTCTAGACCATCCTACAATTAAAGAATATCTCATTTTACCTATCACCACTTTTCTAAAATTACCCTCTTCTTTGAAGGAAGGCTCCCAAGCAAACTCTCTTTCACCAAGCTGAACTCTTAAATCATAAAAGTGCTGGAGAATTTCACTGTCAGGTAATAGTTGCCATGCTGAAACAGATTCTAGTGAAAAGGAAGCTTTATATTTTTGATGTGCTCCAAAGTCAAACTCTAAGACTATTTAGATCAGGGTTTCTGCACCAGGGTACTGGGGAATCCCTCGGTTCTGTGAGAGTTCACTAGGATCTTGATTTATTAAAAAAAAAACAATAATTGTACAGTCTCCAACACTGGGTTGGTCAACTGAAGCATAAGCAGGCCTTGTGTAGGGGAGCCAATTGTTTGGAAGAGTAACAAATGATGGGAGGGATGGAGAGAAGGAGAGAGACAGAGAGATGTACTGCTAGGACCAGGGTGCCAGATTATACTTGCCTTTCTGCAGGTGCAGTGGCCTTGGGGAAGGGAGCTCTATCTCAGGTAGTTGCAGGTAATCCAGGAGCTGTGCTGGCCTGGGCATACTGGTAACAGGAGTCACCTACAAAGGTGGTGGGGAAGAGGCAAGGAAAGAGAAAATGGTGGTTGTTATGTATTAACAGTTGTGCCTTTAAATATTTGAGCGGGAAATCAGCACGTTGCTGATTGGACGAAGCCTCCAGCAGAACTGTATAAAAGGAGAGGTTTTTCCCCCAGCCTGTTGCTGGGTTCACCCTATATTAAAGAGCTGTTGTCACTACCCTGGTCTCCAGCCTCATTACTTCCCGAACTTAACATTGGCGACGAGGATGGGATATCGAGGCTAAGGAGAACCAGAACCGAGCTGAAGCGCGATAGTTCCAACCCAGCAAACTCAGGGCAGAAACGCAGAAATGGCAAACACGCCACCCGCACCGTACAACCCGGTCAAGGAGAAATGGGAACGATATGACCCGCTTCAAAGCTTTCTAGAAGCCAACGAACTACAGGGGATCCCTGATAACCGCAAACGGGCTTACTTCTTAAGCCATTGTGGGCCGGAGGTCATCGAGATTGCGGAAGCCCTGGCAGAGCCAACGCCGATACAATCGGTATCGTGGCCGACTCTGCAGACTTTGCTGAAGAACCATTTCGCGCCGACGCCGTCCAAATACGTGCAGCGGTTTGAATTCGGAGAACGTAGACAGATGGAGGGCGAGTCCATCGGTGACTACATGGCCGCTTTAAGAAGAGCGCCCAAGGACTGCGGATACCGAGACCTAGACGAGGTGCTACTCGAGCAACTCATCCGAGGGGTCAAGGACATCTGTCACGGGGCGACGGCTGCTAGCCAAGAGCAACCTGACACTAGCCAACGCCTGGACGAAGCCAGAGCACACGAAATGTCTACTAAAGCAGCAGAGACCCTGCAAAAGCCTCTTCAATCCAAGGCGGCGCAAAGCCAACGCCAGTACACCAGGAGGAGATTCAGTCCGAATCCGACGGTGAGGCGAGATGAGGAAGGGTCTGCCGGACCGAGAAACGCGACATTGAGGACCGTGACGAGTGCGGAAGCTGCGGAGGGCAGCACCAGCGCCAACGCTGCAGGTTTAAAGACGCAACATGCGGTGTGGGAAGAAAGGGCACTTAGCTCAGGTTTGCAGAGCGCCCAACCTTCCCGCCGAAAATTCAAATCGCCAATCAGAGCGCTGAACCGGAAAGGCGGCCCGCGATTGGTTCAAACAAGAAAGGCGCGAAGTCTAACCAAACGACTGTCATTATAGGCCGAGCCTCAACCAAAGTGGAAAAGAAGATCTTCACAAAGCCCAAGATAGAGGGAGTACGGTGCAGGCTTGAAGTAGACACGGGATCAGCGATCACCATCATGTCCTGGGACACTCTGGCGAGGTCGCTGCCGTCCGTCGCGGCGCCACCTGCAAGCACAACGGCTACGAGTGCACGACTACCAGGGAATCGCATCCCTGTTCGAGGGACCACCTCCGTCCGAGTCGAGCACGGTCCTCACAAAAGACCCTGCCCATCACGATCGTCGAAGGAACTCTGCCCAGTCTGTTGGGACTAGACTGGTTTCGTGCCCTGGGCATGGGAGTGACTGGCATCTACAAGTGACTGTAACCTGAAAGACATTCTCTTTAACGAGTTCAAGATGTCTTCAAGGACTGCCTGGGCAAGTACAAGGGGACCCCTATTTCCTTCAACTTAGACCCCAGGTAGCCCCCATTAGGCTTAAGGCGAGGAGAGTCCTTTGCCCTAAAACCAAAATTGATAAGGAGCTGGACAAGCTCATAATCAGGGATTTTGGTGCCAGTCGATCACGCAAAGTGGGAGACGCCAATCGTCACCCCATAAAACCGGACGGGTCAATTAGAATTTGCGCTGACTACAAGGCGACGCTTAACAAAGCCTTACAGAAAAGCGCTTACCCGGTTCCGTGGTGCAACACTTATTGCACTCTTTGGGGCAAGGGCAAGTCTTTGCAAAGTTAGACTTGGCCCAAGCCTACCAACAACTGCCAGTAGACGCCCGCACAGCCAAGCCCAAACGATTGTGACGCACAGGGGGCCTTCAAGTGCACCCGATTGCAATTTGGGGTCAGTGTGGCACCAGGGCTGTTCCAAAACCTGATGGAACGACTACTGCAAGGGCTCCCAGGGTAGTTCCTTACTGATGATGTCCTAATTTCAGGGAAAACATGGAGGAATTGGGGAGCGGTTAAGAAAGGTCTTGAGCATTTTCCGGACAGCCGGATTAAAAGTCAAGACAAACAAATGCCAGATAGGGGTCGAATCCGTCGATTTCTTGGGCTACCGGATAGACAAGAAAGGAATTCACCCTACTGAGAGCAAGGTTAAGGCAATTAGAAAGGCTCCAGCGCCCAAAAACAAAGCAGAGCTGCAGGCATTCCTTGGATTGGTTAATTTTTACGCGGTCTTTTAAAGAACAAAGCAACTGCTATGGAACCGCTGCATAGGCTCTTAGGAAAAATACTGTTTGGTCTTGGGGAAAGTCAGAAAATAGGGCTTTTGAAGCAGTAAAGAACCTGCTCTCAAGTGATAGCCTGCTCATCCAATATCACGACTCATTACCCCTAGTGCTGGTTTGCGATGCCTCCCTTATGGGGTGGGGCTGTACTCAGCCATAGACTTCAAACGGCACAGAAGCCCCTATAGCTCTACTCTAGAACGATGTCCTCCCCAGAGAGGAACTACAGCCAATTAGACAAAGAAGCACTAGCCATTGTATCAGGGGTCAAAAATTCCATGAGTATGTCTTTGGGCGGAATTTTGAAATCGTGACTGACCACAGACCGCTACTAGGATACTGGCTGGCGATCACCAACGCCTGTGGCACTTTCGCCACGCTTGACCCGATGGACTATATTCTTAGCCGCTTATTCGTACAAGCTGCAGCATCGACCAGGAAAAGAAGTGGGGCATGCAGGCGCGTTAAGCCGATGCCCACTACCAGGGCGATCAAGACCCCACCCGGGACACCCATCCTACTTATTGACTCGTTGACTCTGGCCCAGTCACATCTAAGGAAGTGGCTCGGCATCATACCGACATTGTGTTAAGGACTGTACCGGTTGGGTACAGAGAGGGTGGCCGCTGCGCCGGGCGAAAGGTTCAAAGAATTTGTTAAAAACGAGATGAGCTCTCGGCTCAAGGGGTGCCTGTTATGGGGTGATCGTGTAATAATTCCTGAAAAGTTAAGGGAAAGGTATTGGACCTCCTCCACGAGGTCACCCAGGGATCGTAAGGATGAAGGGGTTAGCTAGAAGCTATGTATGGTGGCCACTCATGGACGAGAGATTGCTGAGAGGGTAGGGAAATGCCAAGCTTGCCAAGAGTCCAGACCTCTACCCCAACAGCCCCAGTCAGAGAATGGGAAAAGCCCCAAGGGCCTGGTCAAGAATCCACATTGATTTTGCTGGCCCTTTCACGGCCAAACATTCCTAGTGGTTGTGGATGCATTTTCCAAATGGTTGGAGATCATACTCATGAAATCCACCACGGCCGAAGCAGTAATCGCAACCCTGCGCCACCTATTCGCAACTCACGGGTTGCCGGACACTCTGGTGTCCGACAATGGGCCCCAATTCACGGCAGCCCAGTTTGAAGAATACCTGGCAGAGGAAGGCATCCGACATGCCCTCTGCGCCTTTCCACCCTGCGCCGAATGGCCTTGCAGGCGTTCCGTCCGGGCGCTAAGGAGGCATTGTCGAGGCTAAAGCCAGGTGACTGGCAAAGAAAAATAGACTTTTTCCTAGCCATTCAGCACAGAACCCCAAGCACGCCACCGGGAAAAGCCCTGCCGAATTGCTAATGGGACGGAAACTCCGGTGCCCACTGGACCGTTTGAACCCCCATTACACACCAGAGGGTTACAAGGGAAAATTAGAAAAGACCAGGGAAATGAGCATAGGCGACCGGGTGTGGGCCCGAAACTATGGGGACGGCCCGAGTTGGGTCGCCGGACAAGTAACAAAGATAACAGGCCCAAAATCGTACGTGGTAGAGCTACCAGACAACCGAGTGTGGCGGCGCCACATAGATCAGTTAAGGAAACGAATAACTGACCAAACCAAACCAGCAGAGTCAGGTAATGACCAATACCACTTTGAATCCACAGCTGACAATGACCCGTGGGAGGCGCAAGACTTAGCTGAGGTCCCAGAGTTCCAGCGACGCCATCAGGTCCCCGAGGGAAGCAGCAGGGAAAATTCCAAAATTAATCCAAGGCCGGAGGGCCAAGAAAAAGAGTCGGCCAATAATCCAGAGCCCGATGGCCCAGAGAAAGAGCTGGGAGGAGAAAACAGCCCCTCCGACCAGCTCAAAACACCACCCAGAACTGAACCGCGCAGGTCAGAAAGAACTAGGAGACGCCCAGGTTATTTGCGCGACTACGTCGAAAAATAACATGTAAATAAATATGTAAATAGAGACCAAGTGTTTTCTGGGAGGGGAGGAGTGTTATGTATTAACAGTTGTGCCTTTAAATATTTGAGCGGGAAATCAGCACGTTGCTGATTGGACGAAGCCTCCAGCAGAACTGTATAAAAGGAGAGGTTTTTCCCCCAGCCTGTTGCTGGGTTCACCCTATATTAAAGAGCTGTTGTCACTACCCTGGTCTCCAGCCTCATTACTTCCCGAACTTAACAGTGGTGGTAGTGGACACTTTTGGAACAGGGTGTCAAGATTCAGAAGTTGAAGAGTACAGATATTAAAGGGAGGAGTGTTGGAGGTTGCAAGGCATCAGCCCCCCTCTAGTTTTGCAAAAGAGTCCTTGGAAACCGGGGGGGGGGAGAAGGGGAAAGAAAGGAGAAGCTGAATTTAAGGAATGAAGTACATGAAACAAATATAATAACTTCTGGCTTATATTTGAGACTGGATGTGCTGTGGTTCCCTGAGGCCTGAAAAGTATTTCAACAGTTCCTCCAGGCTCAAAAGGTTGAGACAGACTGACATATAAAAATAGGCTCACAGATCTCAGCTCTTTTCTCTGCTCTCATCTTTTTTTGTTAATGTAACTTAGGATATGATTAATTTATCACGGCGCTGGTTGACTGGTAAGTGCAACTATCATATCTGCCCATGCCCCATTTCCCGTTTACAACATAATGCCACAATTTAAGCCAGGGAGGCTATTTAATGAGAAGGTAATCTAGTGTTTTCAAAAGGAAGAAACAAATTATTCAGTCTTTTGGTTTTTGCACAAAGCAAATGGAGTGTGTTACACCCTGTTTTAAAAAGATAAATACCGCCAAAGTACTTATTATTCTGCTGTTCAGCCTATCTATATAATAATATATTTCATTTGGTACAATCTTTATTCAGAACCATGTTGGATTTCCATTTAAGTGCAGTTCTGAATGTAAAAATACCAGGAAAAAGTAATGATGCAAAATTTCATTTCTATGCTCCATGTGACTTTTAGAGCAATTTGCTATCCTCATCCAAGTTATCAAATAAACCTTTCCCCTCTACTGTTATCTCTGTAAATCTTCACTGTATTGTGAAAAATGCTAGATGGAATCTCTTTGCCCTGTAGTTCATCTATTGTTTTTAAAAGCACTGGTGTCACAGCATCCGTAATTATTTAGATCAGAAGTGTAGGAGGAGAAGCAATAAAAGCATAAGAAATAGTGTGGACTGCAATTGAGAGTCTTTGAGTCTTTGTAGTTGGAGGAGGAAAAGAAGGGCACCTTAGAGGTATAAATTGTAGGCAATTGCACACCTCTAGATATCAGTGCTGCTAATCAAGTACAGATAGTCCTCAACTTAAACCTCCACTGAACACATTTTTGTTGTAATTCGTTGTGATTTTTAAGTAATACACCCACGTGACCTCTTCACTCAATGCTAGCAATCCTAGGACTCCAAATTATGGTTGTTAAATGACCATTGGGTCATTATGCAGAGCACAGGGTACCTCAGGGGGCAGGAAATGTCCTGGGAGGCCTGCTGCAGGTCCAAGCCTACATTATATTTCAGCCTGAGGCCCACACTATGGCACTCCTCCACACATGGCCTGAGCCAGGTCTTCTAAGGTTTTCTCCACCCCTTGAGGCACCCCTGATCTAGCAGTACCCATTGGCAGCACAAAGGGGATTCTTTAGGGGGCTCAGCTTTAGGGGTGCAACCATCCCAGGCCTTGACTTCAGCCCTAGTGCTGCCATTGCCACTCAGAATGCCACCTTGCTCTATTCTCCAAGATACACAAGCCTTGGGGAACTGTGCAATTGCCCCCCAGCCTGGTATTCCCTAGGATCTACCAGGTTCCACTTGCATTCAGATGGTTTTCTCTTTTGGTTCACAGGTCCCTACAATCTATGGTAGCTCCAGGTTGCACCAGGTCTTCTTTCTTGAAGTGGCTTCAGAGCATGTTCTTGTGTAGCTTGTGGAGGCTCCAGAAGCCATACAAGAGGGAAGTACTCTTGTGTGACCTCTGGAACCTGCAAGAGAGGACATGCTTTCATTTGGCCTCCAGAATCTCTGGTGCTTCCATGCAGCTTTCATAGGTTCTACAGACTATGGAAGAGCATCCCCCTTGCATGCATGATTTCTTGAGCTCTGGAGACTGTGTAAAAATATATCCCATTCTTGAATGATTTCTGGTGACTCCATAATTCAAGTGAGAGGACACCATGTTCTTCTGCAGTTTCCAGAGGCTCTGGAAGCTGCACAAAAGCATACATCTCTCAGGCAGCTTCTGGAAACATTAGAACTCATACAAGAACATGCTCTAAAGCTGCTTCAGAAAAGAAAGCCTAGTGCAACCAAAGCTGTTTCATGCACTTTAGGGTAGCTTAGATAGGGTGTTTCAGTCCCCATGGTCATAAGGCTGGGTGTCCTGCAAAGCACCCTAATTTTGATCATGTGAATGTGGGAGCATTGCAGTAGTTGTAACTTTGGACAGAGTTTGTAACTTGCTTTGTCCAGCACTGTTGTAATTTCAAATGGAGGCTGAACAAACAGTCATAAATTGAGGACTACCCGTATCTATTATACTAAAGATACTGTAGTACTACTTTCTTTAAGTCATTGAAAGAACCCATTACCTTACAGAAGTCAGAGTCCACTTCTTATAATTATTTCTCATTGGTCATGCTAACTTGACAGTTATTAGTACATAAGAATATCTGCATGGCTACAGAAACTTCTCCTCTGATCTAAATAATTACTATGGATGCTATGACACTGGTGCTTTGACAGAGCTTCTGGAATTCATTAGATCCCAAATCTCACAAGAAGTATTAACCTACTGTTTGAAATGGTGAGGCAGTTATATCACACACAAATAAATAGTCTGAGAAGAGTCAAGGGACTGCTCACATAAAAACGTCTCCATTTAATCGATATCCTTATCTGTTGTTTCTCTGCTACAAAGTTCATTTATGGTGTGCATGTGTTTTAACCGAGTACCTTAAATTCCAGAGAGACTTTTCTTTAGCAGTCTTTCTCAGCCTTGTGTCCTCTAAATAGGTCAGACTGAAACTTTGCCATCCTTTTCTAACCTGACCAAGATCTAAGATGTATGGAGATGATGGGAAATAGTGTCTGGTGTAACTTGAGGGCACAGGCCTAGATGTGCTTATTCCTAGTATTCAGATCTTGGGAATGATGGCAATACAATGTCTGTTTAGGATTGGACAACAGTTTGTATTGCATTCTTGAATTAAATTCTCTCCCTTGGAGTAACGATTTGGTGAGCGCTAACCTGTTGGAAATTGGACATGCCATTACAGTGTTTTTAATTTCATTAGAATAGAATAGAATTTTTATTGGCCAAGTGTGATTGGACACACAAGGAATTTGTCTTGGTGCATATGCTCTCAGTGTACATAAAAGAAAAGATACGTTCATCAAGGTACAACATTTACAACACAATTGATGATCAATATATCAATATAAATCATAAGGATTGCCAGCAACAAGTTATAGTCATACAGTCATAAGTGGAAAGGGATTGGTGATGGGAACTATGAAACGATTAATAGTAGTGCAGATTCAGTAAATAGTCTGACAGTGTTGAGGGAATTATTTGTTTAGCAGAGTGATGGCCTTCGGGAAAAAACTGTTCTTGTGTCTAGTTGTTCTGGTATGCAGTGCTCTATAGCGTCATTTTGAGGGTAGGAGTTAAAACAGTTTATGTCCAGGATGCAAGGGATCTGCAAATATTTTCACGGCCCTCTTCTTGATTCATGCAGTATACAAGTCCTCAATGGAAGGCAGGTTGGTAGCAATTACTTTTTCTGCAGTTCTAATTATCCTCTGAAGTCTGTGTTTTTCTTGTTGGGTTGCAGAACCGAACCAGACAGTTATAGAGGTGCAAATGACAGACTCAATAATTCCTCTGTAGGTAAGTGACTGTAGGTAAGTGACTGTAGCCAAAAATAAAGAGAGCAACTTGCAAGATGCACAGTCCTTGGCTCAGCTTACTAATTACAAGAAAATCCATGGGAGCAAAAATGGTTTCTATTTTTTTCTAGTGATAACGAAAGGCTGGCCCCATCCTTGATGTCCTTCAAAACTTGGCTATTTCAACAGGCTTGAGGGTTTCAAGGAAATTATGATTTAATAAGGTGGTTACAATGCTTTCTTCTAGCCTTTTAATAATAATATTGTTTTATTTGTTGATGTATTTTAATATTGATCATTTTATAGTTTGCTAGTGTAATGGCCCAGTTGGAGATACTGACCCTACTTGTTCTAAGCCTTGTCCAGTTTTCTTGTTCCTTCTGCGAATTTCCTTAAGAGGCACATACCCAAGCCATGCTGGAACTCAGCAGTTGATCATTTCTCTAACTAAACAGGCGTGGTACTCATCAGAATTTCATGGAGCTTAACATAATGAACTGAATAATTGCAACAGCTTTTGCCTTGGCACTTTCCCATTATTAGAATTCATTGGGGTCCAAGATTCACTAGCTGAAATACTGACTTTGTGAGGCTATATCCAGCTTCACCTTCCCACTGTAGCATTCTGATCTCTGGAAATAACAGTTTTAGTCATTTCAGCACAAAATGTGCTACCAATCCCCACAGCTATCAGTGCCACTACCACCATTCCTGCAGTTAAGATGCCTCTCTCAATCACTTTGCATGGAGGTTATATAAAGAATAGCAGCAAGATTTTGCAATACTTAATACTATTTCTAAAATTACTTTTTTTTCCCTCCATTAAATCCAGGAGACGATGGAATACAGACGAGGCTTTATTTACACACATACACCAAATGACGTAGCCCATATACCTACAGATATCATAGTCAAGTAAGAAAATAGCATATGATATCAAACATATATACAGGGCCTGCCATGGTAAAACATTTGTTGTAAAATTTATTTTAAAATCTATCATAGCAAAAGCAAACAACCCCCACTCAAATTTAAATGCTTTTATTTTATCTTTTTCTCCCCAAGTCTGGAATCAATCAGTCTTTAAAATGCATCAGGTTCAGTTTTCCATTAGACGTATAGCCATTTTATGGGAATTTCTGCTAATCTGTATTTTCCTGTTTTCTAATTAAGAAGCTACAGTATGTTGAAATTCAGCAGGGTGTTGTTGTTTTGTTCACTTAATGTTGCAACTATCTTGCTTGTTTAGTTTAACTTTCCTTTAAAAAAAAGAAGTTTACTACTTCTTAATGTGTTAAAAATGGAGAGGAATACTAGCTCAAGAGAGAATTAATAACAAGCACAGACCTTGCCAACCATCTAGTAGATATTTAAGTCTGTTTAAGTTACCCATATTTTTTGGAGTATAAGACGCACCTAAATTTATGGGAGGAAAACGAGAAAAAAAAGTTTTTGGCCTCCGTGCGTTGGATTTTTGCCCTCCCAGGCCCCCAGATGCATCCGTTTTTGGCCTATAGAGTGCGATACATGGAGGGCTTGGGAGCCCCAAAATGGAGCCATTTTTGGTGAAAACAACCATGAGGAGCACTGCAGAGTGCTTCTGTGGACCAGGGAGAGTGAAACAAACGTGGAGGGTTCAGGAGACCAAAAATGCCCATATTCGGTATATAAGACATACCTAAATTTTTACCCACTTTTACCGGGGGGGGGGAGGTGTGTCTTATACTCTGAAAGATTAGACAACAATGTTGAAAAAAAACCTTGCAGCTGCTGTGAGGGCAGAGACACAGAATAGACACTGGAGACATTGTCTATAGAAATCATTTGCTTTTATTTTCACACACACCCTCAAAAGTAAAAAGATTGGAGAAGGGATTATAAGAAAGTAAGCATGCACACTGTGGGGAATACCCTGGTTATTTTGTATAGTGTACCCATGAGTGCTGTTTATTTTCTTTATGGCCTGTTTACTCTCTTATAAACCCTTTGTCTGCAAACGCTCTACACTGCTGGCGGAAGAAAGAAGAAAACCAACAGATCAAAGAAAAAAAAGATTGACTAAAGGAATTGCTTGGGTTTTTTTTTCCCCTCCCCCTGCGCTAACCATCCTCCCCCTGCGCTAACCATCCACTACCAACACATTGATTTTGATGTGTATTTCCCATAGTGTGCCTGTTTACTTTCTTGTAATCTCTCTGTCTGCAAGGAAATGACAAAAAAAGGGAGAAACACCCCCCCCCACAGATGAGCGGTAGGACAACACATACTGACTGCAATAAAAATTGTGTAACTATGAAGCACTGGGCGTCACGGAGACCTGGTTGGGCCCAGAAGGGGGCGTGCCCCTTGTTCAGATGTGCCCACCGGGTTTCCGAGCATTTCATCAGCCGAGGGGCCAGGGTAGGGGTGGTGGGGTGGCGGTTGTGATTAGAGAGAGTCTAGAGCCGAGGGAGACCACTGTACCTCAGATTGCCGGGTGCGAATCCCTCTTTGTGAGATGGGGTCATAGATGTCAGATGGGCTTGCTGGTCGCGTACCTGGCTCCTTGCTACGTGACAGCTGCCCTGCCCGAGCTCCTGGAGGTGCTTGCTGGGGTGGCAGTTGAGACCCCCAGACTTTTAGTCATGGGGGATTTTAACTTGCCATCTTCCGGCTCGTCATCGACAGTTGCTCGGGAGTTCATGGCTTCCATGACGGCCTTGGACCTGACTCAAGTAGTTGATGGCCCTACTCACATTGGGGGTGGCACTCTGGATCTGATTTTTATCTCTGGTCAGTGGTTGAGAGATCTGGATTTGAAGGAATTAGCTATTGAACCTTTGTCATGGTCAGATCACTCTCTTCTTCGCCTGGACTTTCTGACCGCCACTCAACACCGCAGGGAGACGGAGCCGTTACGTTGGTTCCGTCCCAGGCGCCTGATGGACCCGGAGAGGTTCCGGACGGAGCTTGGGCCACTTCCTGAAGGTCTGGCCCACGACACGGCTGAGGAACTGGTTGCGGCCTGGGAACGGGCCGCGGCGGGGGCCTTAGATCGTGTCGTGCCTTTGCGGCCTCTGACCCGGCGCAGGTCCCAAACGGCTCCTTGGTTCTCCGAGGAGCTGAGGGGGATGAAGCGCCAGAGAAGACGCCTGGAGAGTTCTTGGAGGTCTAGCCGTTCCGAGGCTGATCGGACACTAGTGAAGTCCTATACCAGGACTTACCTAGTGGCATTGAGGGATGCGAGGCGTTGCTACGCCTCCTCCCTCATTGCGTCGGCAGATAACCGCCCAGCCGCCCTGTTTCGGGTGACTCGTTCCCTCCTTCACCAGGGGGAGCGGGATGACCCGTTGCAGGGGCGTGCTGAGGAGTTTAACGGTTATCTATACGATAAAATCGTTCAGCTTCGGGACGGTCTGGACCAAAATTGCAGTGACTCAGGGGAGGCGTCCGAGGGTGGTCTTGGTGATATTTTATGGGATGAGTTTGACCCTGTGGCTCCCGAGGACATGGACAGGTTGTTGGGTAGGTTGAATGCCACCACATGTTTACTGGACCCGTGCCCCTCCTGGTTGGTGCTGGCCACCCAGGAGGTGACACGAGGCTGGCTCCAGGCATTTCCGAGTGCTTCCTTGGTGGAGGGAGTCTTCCCGGCCGCCTTGAAAGAGGCGGTGGTGAGACCCCTCCTCAAGAAGCCTGCCTTGGACCCGGCTGTTTTAAGCAACTATCGTCCGGTCTCCAACCTTCGCTTTACGGCGGAGGTTGTAGAAATATGGTGGCATATCAGTTTCCCTTACACCTGGATGAAACTGTCTATCTAGACCCGTTCCAGTCCGGTTTCCAGCCCGGTTACAGCACTGAGACGGCTTTGGTCGCGTTGGTGGATGATCTCTGGAGGGCCAGGGATAGGGGTTGTTCCTCTGCCCTGGTCCTATTAGACCTCTCAGCGGCTTTTGATACCATCGACCATGGTATCCTGCTGCGCCGGTTGGAGGGATTGGGAGTGGGAGGCACCGTTTATCGGTGGTTCTCCTCCTATCTCTCCGATCGGCCGCAGACGGTGTTGACGGGGGGGCAGAGGTCGGCTCCGAGGCACCTCACTTGTGGGGTGCCGCAGGGGTCGATTCTCTCGCCCCTCTTGTTCAACATCTATATGAAGCCGCTGGGTGAGATCATCAGTGGCTTCGGTGTGAGGTACCAGCTGTACGCTGATGACACCCAGCTGTACTTTTCCACGGGCCACCCCAATGAAGCTATCAAAGTGTTGTCCCGGTGTCTGGAAGCCGACGGGTCTGGATGGGGAGAAACAGGCTCAGGCTCAATCCTCCAAGACAGAGTGGCTGTGGATGCGGCATCCCGGTACAGTCAGCTGCAGCCGCGGCTGACTGTTGAGGCAGTCATTGGCCCCAATGGAGAGGGTGCGCAACTTGGGCGTCCTCCTGGATTAACGGCTGTCCTTTGAAGATCATTTGGCGGCCGTCTCCAGGAGAGCTTTTACCAGGTTCGCCTGGTGCGCCAGTTGCGCCTTTCTGAACCGGGATGCCCTATGCACGGTCACTCACGCCCTCGTGACGTCTCGCCTAGATTACTGCAATGCTCTCTACATGGGGCTCCCGTTGAAGGGCATCCGGAGACTGCAGTTAGTCCAGAATGCGGCTGCGCTGGTGATAGAAGGAGCCCCTCGTGGCTCCCGGGTGACACCTATCCTGCGCAGACTGCACTGGCTACCTGTGGCCTTCCGGGTGCGCTTCAAGGTGTTGGTGATCACCTTTAAAGCGCTCCATGGCATAGGGCCGGGCTATTTACGGGACCGCCTTCTGCTACCGAATACCTCTCACCGACCCGTGCGCTCTCACAGAGAGGGACTCCTCAGGGTGCCGTCAGCTAGGCAGTGTCGTCTGGCGACACCCAGGGGAAGGGCCTTCTCTGCGGGGGCTCCCGCCCTCTGGAACGAGCTCCCCCCAGGACTTCGCCAACTCTCGGACCTTAGAACCTTCCGTCGTGAACTTAAAACACACTTATTCAGGTGCGCAGGACTGGATTAGATTTTTTAGCTTTTAAATTTTAAATTTTAAATTTTATACTGATTTTAATTGGTTTTATTATTTTTAGTTCAATTGGCCGGCTAAATATTTCATTTTAAAATTATTTTAAATTCATTGTCTATCTATGTATTTTAATATGGCTGTACACCGCCCTGAGTCCTTCGGGAGAAGGGCGGTCTAGAAATTTGATTAATAATAATAAAATAATATATGCCGGCACTGATCATCAAGTTATTTCTCCAGCAACTTTGTAACTTCAAAGAGATGCTGATTGCAACAGTTGGTAAACAAAGACTACCTCTATTATATATAGTATACAGAAAAATAAAACAATATAATAATAATAAAGAATAAATGATGTCAAAAGCTAGACCACAATCAAAACTAAACCCACAGTACCCAGAAGAGGACTTCAATCACTCTTCCCAAAGGCCCAAGTGAAAAGGCCCTGGAATATCAGCAGAATGGAGAATATACAGGGTTATAGGGGCAAACAAGGAAAACTTTCCAATGGAAGTCTCTCATAACTTGTACAAAATAGATAAGATATAACAACACCTTTCTTTCATTGTACAGACATCTCTCTTGGACTCCTGAGCGTTTCTGGCTTCCTGCATTGAACTTACCTTCCATTGATCTTTTTCAGTAGCAATACTATTGCCAACCAGTTTAGTATAGTGGAACTAGACTAAAAACTAGGAGACCATGAGTTCTAGACTTGCCTTAGGCACAAAGCCAGTTGGCTGATTTGGGGCCAATTATTCTCTCTCAGATCTAGGAAGAAGAGAAGGACAAACTTTTGAAAAACATTTCCAAGAAAGCTGCAGGGATTTGGCCATGCAGTCACCAAGAGTCAACAGTGACTTAAAAGTTCACACACACACACACACACACACACCAAAACCCACACATAAGGAATCCTGTCTTTGAGAAACTGTTTTGCTTATATGGGATGGGTTTACATTTTCTTTACATTTTCCTTTACATTTTCCACTTTGCAACTTGGTGCATGTGTGAGTTAGAAGAGCTTGATTTTTCCTTAAAGCTTCTTTAAAGCTTAAAAATAAAGTATATATTTGTAAAATTCAGAAAACTTCATTTCTTGTCCTACATCTAGGTTTTCAGTCTCATTTCGGTATATTGAGATCAGTAATTCAAAAATCATCTAACTGTTTCTTCTTTAGAAGCTTCATTCCCTCATTCATATGATTCCAGCTGTCTTTTTAATTATTGCATCGAGGGAAAGCTGAACAGATTTTAAGACATTCATGTTGCATAAAGTGTACACCCTAGTAAATAACATCTTGTGTTATTTCTTGATAAAAGAAACATTTTAAGCTCTATGAATTTCATGCCTAAAGAAAGCTAGCAACCCAACTTGCTATTTATTATCTTCTTGTCAGTTCTTTTTAGCACTGTTTTTCAAGAAATTGGGAATGTAAGCACAACATAATCAAGTGGTGTGCAGTTTGCCAACTTGCTATCTATAACTAATAGGTCAGTTCAGTTAAAGGAGCTGTATATGAATGTCTAGCTATTTTGTGTTGGAAGATTGCTGTGGGTAATTTCCAGTTTGTGTGCATTCAGCATATTTCAAGTCAATCGGTATATCCAGATCAGAGCAAGCAAACACATCACTCAGTTCAGCTAGAAAAAATATAGCTTGATGTCCTCAAATAGCATGGTTGAGATTAATTCATTTCTTGTGAAATCTAATAATTGTTTGTACAGTCTGGAAAGCTTTTTGTATGCTTCTTCCATTGCATAGGATTCAGCCTCTTTAGATGATCAGGCTAGTGTGCTTCTATGCCACTATTTTTTGCTGTGTCACCCAATGAGTGCACCCCCATCAAAGAATACACACCCAATAAATTATTTTCTGTCTGGTTTATCTCATGCCCAGTCCAAATCTGTATAGTCAATAAATTTTAGATTATCACTTACAGAAAATTTCTGATTAAAATCTATCATTTTTCAAAGATCTTTCTACAGCTATTGAGTCCACTTGTGTCATCCCAAAGGTGCTTTTTCAAAAGGCAAGTGGACAGTTCTCCTTTTTGTAAAGCAAGTTCTAGTTAATGTTGTTGGAGGGGAGTTGTCAAGTCCAAAGCCCCTGATTTCAGACGTACTTTAGGACTTAATGCTTTCTTCCCCCCTGTTTAACTGTTGTAGAAAACCACAGGGACAGTCATCCATCAGTTCAGGATCATGAACATGCTGTTGATACTCAATTATACATCTCAATCACTGATCAAGCAAACCATGCTACAATGTCCTACCAGCCGATGAATACTTCAGCTTCAACCAACACAATACAAGAGCACACAATAGATACAAACTCATGGTAAACTGATCCAAACTAGACTGCAGAAAATACGTCTTCAGTAACTACTCAAAATTTCTGCTACCAGTTCTCCAGAACTGGTCATAACCTGCTAAACCCACCTCTGATTATGATGGTACATGTTTCTATGAGCATCATGCTTTATTGTGAAACCCCACAGACAGGTTATGATTTTCTTAGAATTTTTTCTTACTCTAACCCTGTTGGAATAGTTTTCTTACTCTGTTAGAATCCTTTTCGAATAGTTTCATTTCTTTTCTGAGTCTGCATGTCTACAGCCTCTTTTGAATCTGATAGTTTTCTTTTTTATATATCTCAGGCTCATTTTCAGTAATTCCTCCTGATTGCAATGTCACTTTTCCTTATGTTTGTTTGCTGTCATCAATGCTTTGCAGTCTTTTTTGAAGAATGCTCAGCTAAGATTGGCCCAAGGACTGTTGTAATATATGTATGTGGTTCCAAGCAAAGCAGGTTTTTTTTAAATAAGCTAAATCTTGTGAGGTCAAATAATTCTAATTTTGTCAGATGTTTTGACAAGTCTACTGTATTGTTATTGCTCTCAGTAATCCAGTAATTATAAGTAATTTGTTTGCTGGTTCTTTGTATTTCAGTTGTTAGATGCTGATATTTTATATTTTTCCAGTTCTTTTTGAGCTATTATAGGTTCTTTTGGTATTCCCACTTTTGTTAGTAAAATATGTTTTTCTTCAATTATGACTACTGGTATGTTATGTTCTGGATATCAGTCTATCTGAATTTGGAACTGCCATACATTTTTATATGTCATTTTGGAGCAGTTTTTCAATATTTACTCATTCTAAGCAAACCAATACTTTGGGCATCAAGTCTATACTTTTTGCATAAATTCCAATATGTTATTTTTGCTATTTTATCATGTCTTGCCTTATCTGTTTGGACAATTTTGCTACAGCTGTTGATTAAGTGGTCAACAGCCTTATTTTCTTTTGCATAATCTACATTTGCCTTTGATTATAATTTTGTTCATTTTTAATGGCTTTTTCGGCTAGTGCTTATTTTATTCTTCAGGTATTACACCTTCTGTTTCCTTCTTGATGGATTCAATCTGAAGCCATGACCAAGTTTTGTAACTATTCATCTTGCCTTCAATTTCTTTCAGGAATTAACTATGTAGAGGTTTATATTTATAATGTGTCATTTGAAGTTAACTATTAAATTGTTTCTAATACCTTTGATTTTGTCACATTCAACATATTTCTTCTTGCAGCCTTTTATTAATATTCTCTTTCTGTTTGCTTTTATACAATTATTCTCAACATGGGCCATATGGCCTCCTCAGGGGGGCCATGCCATATTTCTAGAGGGCATAGTTTTTATATGGTATAGTTCAAATTAATAAACAGTACAGATGGTAAAGTACCTTTTTTTCCAGCTAATAGCAACTGAGGGACGGGGATGTTCTGACTTTGTATGCATTTGCTCTGAAAGTTTGGTTTTATGTAGCCAGAATTAGCCCCTCTATCTCTTTCTTCAACTTTCCTGCTCTTAGCCATTGCTGAGATTGGTTTTAAATGTACTGTCCATGTAATACTTTATCTTGCCATGTCTCTATTCTGTTTTTATTTCATTTTTTGTAAGTCAGTGTGGTCTTTTCAGTAAGCATTGATAGTTTACTAGCCTCAGTGCATCTTCTTCACTGTCTTTCAGACATTCTCCCATTGCTTTTTAAAAAATTTCTTCTTCAACTATCTTGGTGTACTTGCAATATTCTATACTCACCTATGCTTCCTGCTAATCAAGTCTGTTAACATCACTGCATAAATGAAGGACATCATTCATTGTCATCATTTTACTGGTCTTCCTATTCAGGACTTTTAGTATTACTTGGGTCTACTCTACTATTCCAGCTCTTGTATCTAATGACTGGAATTGCCTAGATGTTAATTGCCTTGATGGTATTTCCTTCACTGCATTTGAACTTTAAAATCTTCTTCACTCTCATGATATATGAAGTCAAGTAGGTTAGACTGAAGTCAAGTCTAACCTATTTGGCTTCAGTATGATTACTGTGGTCAGTTTAAAGGATGCCCAGGTATTTGTAAGGATTATTTTCATCTAGATGTTGATGTTATTTCCACAGGGCATTTTGATTCCTTCCATTGTCATTATTTCCCCCTCCTGATGGTATGAGTGGCACATTTGTCCAGTCCAAAGATCATTACAATATCTTGGCTGCATATATGGATGGTGTTGAACAGTTATTCTATTTCAAGGGGCTATTCTATTTTCAGGGGGTATTTTTTCCATAGAGCTTCAAAGCATGTAAATAACCAGGCAAATGTTTTTGAAGTTTGGTAACCATGACATGACTTGTTCAGTATTGTTCAATACTGTTGACAGAGGAATTAATGCAATGGCAAACAGTAGTGATAGTGAATCTCCTTGAAACATTCCACTCTTGATATTAACATCTCCCAGTCTATCAGTATTGATCACCAACTATTATGTTGACTTTCAGTACAGACTTGACTTTTCCTTTAGGATATTTGATCTCATTACTTCACTGGGTCTTAGCTCTTCATTCTCCTTTAATCGGTCCTTTTTTGTTACAGTAATAACAAGCTCAATTTCTCCATTTTCTCTTGTTTTGACAATTCCCTTCAGTTAGGTCATTCAAATCATAGTGATATGCTTCTAGCTTGGCAATTAAGTTTTCAGGGAAAAGTCATTATAAAGTTTGATCAACTGTATTATATATTTATAGTTTTCTGGTAATGAATGCAGTAATAGTTCCCTGATGAAATCATTCACAATGTTGTGTTTAATGCCTTCTGAATAGAGACACCCTGACATTTGTTGTATCAAAACTTCATTCCCTGATAATTTCAGATTTATGAATTTTATGAGTATTAAAATATTATTGTTCATTTCCTGCATGTGTATACAGTAATTGAGCCTGGAATTTCATTAAGCAGGTCATCATGCGACTGACCAGATTTTATGTCATTTTTTACAACAATTGTTAAGCAAACATGGTAATCAAAAAGTGAATGCAGCAGTCATAAATCAAACACCAAGATTGTTAAGCAAACCTATTATCTATAATGGATGTTCTTTCCCCCCCCCCCCAGAAACCAGATGTAAATACCAGTTTCTGGCAAAAAAAAAAAAGTAAACTACAGTAGCTGTAATGGGCTCACATTTTGGCCAAAAGACAAGCAAAATCAGGGAGATCTATCAACAACAGGCAAGAATATACATTATATATTGGTCTAAATCAGAAGGAAACTGCTGAATGTGGACGGTGCAAATGGGTGTGGTCTTTGCTTGTTCCATCTTTAACCCTTTTATATATTGAAGAAAGTTAGCAAACCCCCCCACCCTGGGATTAAGATATGGCCCTCAGGACATGATAGTATTAGCCCTCTACCCAACTAGCAACAGAACTCACCACTTGGCACCTGGGGAGATTGCATCACTCAGCAAGATTCAACCAAGCTGGGACTCAAGACAACCTCCAAAGTTATCCCTGCATAGCCCTATGGGAGTCTGACAACCAATCAGAATACATTTCTTACACAGGAACAGGAAGCTCCAAGGTGGGGCCCAAGAGAGGGTATAAATCTCTCTCTCTCTCTCTCTCTCACCCATGTGCTTGATTGCCCAGGACCTCAAACCATGTGGTCCTGTCCACCATTAAACCATCTTTCCAAACAGCTTCCATGTTTCCAGTGTCTTTCTCTCCACTTGGAACTGAACCCAGATGGACATTTCTTCCAACAATACATAACGGCAGCAGAATAGAAATGGAAATTGGAAAACCTCCTATGTTCTGTGCCATGGATGAAATATTTTGATAGACCAAGATGATCTATCTAATATTTTGCAGAAATATGTTTGCAAAATACATATTGTTGGTATTCATGTATTGTTGGTACATGAAGATTTCTTATCAAGAGTCATCTTGATAGATGTCTATGAAGTTAACAAAATGGCTTGAATTTATGCATTGATTAAGCAGTTGGATAACCTCGTTTACAAACAAACTGGCCAATGGAGGAAGAACAGGTTTACTCCTACTGACTGATCATGAAGAAATGAAATCCTTTTCATGGAATACAGCATAAAAATCAACCAACCCTTTCTTCCTGGGAGTCTCTACAAAAATGAAACACTTCTTTCAGTTCTGTAGGAACTTAATGCATCGTGGTTTATGCGACACAAGAGGAACCAATCCTCTAAGAGAAACATATATTTGTATCTTTGGGCCAGCTCCCTCTCATTTGTAAACTGTAATATCGGCAGCAGAGCCCCTGAGAAAGGAAACATTAAATAGTTGCCACAGAGGAGAATTGCAAGCAGACTCTGTCTTGCTTCACAGATTTGTAGCAGCTGCTTATAGATTTCGTCTAGGGCTATCTTTCTCCAGATTCTCAAGCTCTTTCTCATAATATAATTTCCTGCATGTTTGGAAGCCAGCAGGAAAAAGGAAATGAGAAGTCTTATAAATAGATATCAGAGATTTTAGCACCTTTCATGTAAACACATTTAACATTGCACTGGCAGTGACCCTCCTCTTTCTGAGGGAAGTCATTGCTGTAGGGAAAAAAATATTGAAAATGGGGAAAAAGTAAAAAGAAGCCCATTAAAGTCTCTGCTTACATTAGAATGTCTAAGTCTATAGAAACTGCCACATCATTTTTTTCTTGATATTTTTCATTATTGACTTATGAAAAGAAAGCTTTCCTGAGATGTACTATTGAAAACTACTTAAATAGATGCAAGTAGTGTTTGTTTGTTTGTTTTTGGCAACTGTATGAAATCATTCAGAAAGCAAGGAGGAGTTGATGTTTGGCAGCAAGCTGCCCTATAAATCTGTGTGCCAGACTTACCTCAAAAGTTGATTAAGAACTTCCCATGTGTCTTTGGCTGTAACTTTAAAGCATCTGCCAGAGCTAGGCCTGAATGCTTGATCAGTCTCTTGGTATCAGTCTCATTAGTGCAGATACTCTACTCCATCTACTTCAGGGTTTTTGTCTGTTTGTTTGTTTGTTTGTTTTGAATGAGATGTATTTATCTCTGATTTTTGCAAAATATGCTGGAGCAAAATAAATGATGTGGTGACAAGGTAAAGGGAAAAAAGTGTATATAGATGCAGCTTAGAAGGGACTCCTTCTGTGCAGGAGCAACTCCTGGTGATTGCATTGAACATGCAATTTTCTTGGCAATGGAATAGAATAGAATAGAATAGAATAGAATAGAATAGAATTTTTTTATTGGCCAAGTGTGATTGGACACACAAGGAATTTGTCTTGGTGCATATGCTCTCAGTGTGCATAAAAGAAAAGATACGTTCATCAAGGTACAACATTTACAACACAAATGATGGTCAATATATTAATATAAATCATAAGGATTGCCAGCAACAAAGTTACAGCCATACAGTCATAAGTGGAAAGAGATTGGTGGTGGGAAGTCTGAGAAGATTAATAGTAGTGCAGATTTAGTAAGGAAGGAATTATATGTCTTTGCTTAATTCTGAGGTGTTGTTTATTTATTTAGTTGTATGATCCAGTTAAGCCCTTGGCCCTGATACTTCTTGCTAGTCTTCCATCTAAATGCTGATCAGGTTTGATCCTGTTTAGCTTTTCAAGATCAGTTAAGGTATGCTAAGCTGTGCCAATTAGCTTAACCCTGATATGCAATGGAAAAAGGAATTGATGGAGCTACAAAAGGTTCAGAAAACTATTATGGGAAACTAAAACAGCTCACTTATAAAAGCAGGCAACATCATTGGGCCTTTTCAGCTTAACGTGCATGACACATGACTACAAAAGCACGCATGCTGTTGAAAAAGCATGCGGTTGAAGTTTTTTGTCCCTTTTTCACAACAGTATATTACAACTCAGGGATAAACCTTTTAACATTAGTTCAGGTGATTTGGGATATCCTTTGCATAACACAAAGTTAAATTAAGGAATTCATGACTATGAAATGACCACTATGAAATGACCACATGGTTTTAAAAGAAGATTAATTCAGTCCATCAAGTTAGTATTTTCTATAAGTGCTAGTGTTGATGGGTTTTTTAATACTTCCAGAAAAAAACAAATATTGTGATTCTTATGCTACTTGAAAGTGTCCAATATTCAACAGGTCACCTGTGAAGCGAGATAAAACACTGATCCTCCAAGCCCTTGAACTAGTCTAGCAAGGCTCTGTTTATTACAGTCGTATTTTAAAAGTATAGAAATAATGCTATAGATGTGCTAATTCCAACAGCTCAGCAGTGGCACCTCTTTGATTAGAATTATAAATAACATGCTTAGCAGCAGGTGGCAATTTTATTGGGAAGGCTCAAAGGAGTTTTAAATCCAGATTCATCATTTTTTCCACTGAATACATTTTGCACTGCTTCTGCCCGCTTTGTGATTTTTGGCTTTTTGTGCCATTTCAAAGTTTATTTCTTGTTGGACAACAAGTTGAATGGGCAGCCAAGGGAATGCAAGTATGCCTGCTGGGGATGTAAGCCCTCTCATTCTGCTATTATAATAACAAACATAAATTATGTTTATGATTGTGGTTTGTCCTTTATGCAACATAGTTCCTACGGCTAAATCACTGTACAGTGGGATATCTTTTTTATCCCTTGTTCTGAAGGAAGGGCTTAAAGATTTCAGTGAGGCTTTCTATGGTAACAAATGGCTTCCCTCCCAATTCCAGTGTTGCTTTGCTTTAAAGAAGGCATATGCTCCCTAAAAAGAAGATGCCAAGTAATCCATTACTTACCATGGGTGGGTTCTTGAAAGCTTGCTACTTCTTCTCAGCTCAGGCATCAGAGGCTATAGAATCCAATGATACAAATTGAACAATCCACCTCATGGAATGATATGCTTTTGCATAATATCCCACGATAGAAATGTCCTAGCTCTTCTATAGAAAACCAATACACTGGATTTATAATTAAGATCTTTTTTCTATAACAAAGCCAGAGATACACGCCCTTCACTCGAGGATGGAATAGTTTGATGGTGGAATAGTAGAAGATAGTTTCATTCCAACTTTGGAATGACAATCCAAGGATATACACTGGTTGCTGTGATTGATGGCCTTCTACTTGTCCTATATAAGTATGACACACATAGACCAGGGGTGGGTTCTACTTACCTTTACTACCGGTCTGCATTGTGCCTGCATGCACACTGGCTCCACTTGCACATACCAATGCTCTTCTGCACATGCGCAGATCACTTTTAATGACGTTCAGGTTAGTGGGCGAAGCCTCCTGCTGGTTTATTATTTATTTTATTTTTCAAATTTATATACCGCCCTATCTCCCTAAGGACTCAGGGCGGTTCACAGGCAGTTAAAATACATATAAATACAGATTAAAAAACAATTAAAAAACTTATTCTATTGCCCCAAATTTAAAATAGTATAAATAATAAAAACCCCTTAAAACCCATAACTTTAAAATCTAATCCAGTCCCGCGCAGATAAATAAGTGTGTTTTAAGCTCGCGACGAAAGGTTCGGAGGTCCGGAAGTTGGCGAAGTCCTGGAGGGAGTTCGTTCCAGAGGGTGGGAGCCCCCACAGAGAAGGCCCTTCCCCTGGGTGTCGCCAGACGGCACTGCCTAGCTGACGGCACCCTGAGGAGTCCCTCTCTGTGAGAGCGCATGGGTCGGTGAGAGGTATTTGGTAGCAGTAGGCGGTCCCGTAAATAGCCCGGCCCTATGCCATGGAACGCTTTAAAGATTGTCCCCAGCACCTTGAAGCGCACCCGGAAGGCCACAGGTAGCCAGTGCAGTCTGCGCAGGATAGGTGTAACACGGGAGCCACGAGGGGCTCCCTCTATCACCCACACAGCTGCATTCTGAACTAACTGGAGCCTCCGGATGCCCCTCAAGGGGAGCCCCATGTAGAGAGCATTGCAATAATCCAGGCGAGACGTCACGAGGGCGTGAGTGACCGTGCATAAGGCATCCCGGTCTAGAAAGGGGCGCAACTGGCACACCAGGCGAACCTGGTGGAAAGCTCTCCTGGAGACGGCCGTCAAATGATCTTCAAAAGACAGCCGTTCATCCAGGAGAACGCCCAGATTGCGCACCCTCTCCATCGGGGCCAGTGACTCGCCCCCAACAGTCAGCCGAGGACTCAGCTGACTGTACCGGGATGCCGGCATCCACAGCCACTCTGTCTTGGAAGGATTGAGCTTGAGCCTGTTTCTCCCCATCCAGACCCATACGGCTTCCAAACACCGGGACAGCACTTCGATAGCTTCATTGGGGTGGCCCGGTGTGGAGAAGTACAGCTGGGTGTCATCAGCGTACAGCTGGTACCTCACACCGAAGCCACTGATGATCTCACCCAGCGGCTTCATATAGATGTTGAACAGAAGGGGCGAGAGAATCGACCCCTGCGGCACCCCACAAGTGAGGCGCCTCGGGGCCGACCTCTGCCCCCCTGTCAACACCGTCTGCGACCGGTCGGAGAGATAGGAGGAGAACCACCGATAAACGGTGCCTCCCACTCCCAATCCCTCCAACCGGCGCAGCAGGATACCATGGTCGATGGTATCAAAAGCCGCTGAGAGGTCTAATAGGACCAGGACAGAGGAACAACCCCTATCCCTGGCCCTCCAGAGATCATCCACCAACGCGACCAAAGCCGTCTCCGTGCTGTAGCCGGGCCGGAAACCGGACTGGAACGGGTCTAGATAGACAGTTTCATCCAGGTGCAGGGGAAACTGATATGCCACCATACTCTCTACAACCTTCGCTGCGAAGCGAAGGTTGGAGACCGGACGATAATTACCTAAGACAGCCGGGTCCAGGGAGGGCTTCTTGAGGAGGGGCCTCACCACCGCCTCTTTCAAGGCGGCCGGAAAGACTCCCTCCAACAAGGAGGCACTCGTGTCGCCTGGAGCCAGCCTCGTGTCACCTCCTGAGTGGCCAGCACCAGCCAGGAGGGGCACGGGTCCAGTAAACACGTGGTGGCATTCAGCCTACCCAACAACCTGTCCATGTCCTCGGGAGCCACAGGGTCAAACTCATCCCAGAAAATGTCACCAAGACCACCCTCAGACGCCTCATCTGAATCGCCGCAATTTTGGTCTAGACCGTCTCGAAGCTGAACGATTTTATCGTATAGATAACCGTTAAACTCCTCAGCACGTCCCTGCAACGGGTCATCCCGCTCCCCCTGGTGAAGGAGGGAACGGGTCACCCGAAACAGGGCGGCTGGGTGGTTATCTGCCGACGCAATGAGGGAGGAGGCGTAGCAACGCCTCGCTTCCCTCAGTGCCACCAGGTAGGTCCTAGTATAGGACCTAACTAGTGTCCGATCAGCCTCTAAACGGCTAGACCTCCAGGAGCTCTCTAGGCGTCTTCTCCGGCGTTTCATCCCTCTCAGCTCCTCGGAGAACCAAGGAGCCGGTTGGGATCTGCGCCGGGTCAGAGGACGCAGAGGCACGACACGGTCTAAAGCCCCAGCCGCAGCCCGTTGCCAGGCTGCAGCTAGTTCCTCTGCCGTGCCATGAGCCAGACCCTCAGGAAGTGGCCCAAGCTCCGTCCGGAACCTCTCCGGGTCCATCAGGCGCCTGGGACGGAACCAACGTTGTGGCTCCGTCTCCCTGCGGTGTTGAGTGGCGGTCAGAAAGTCCAGGCGAAGGAGAGAGTGATCTGACCATGACAAAGGTTCTATGACTACATCTCTCAAATCCAGATCCTTCAACCACTGACCAGAGATAAAAATAAGATCCAGAGTGCCACCCCCGATGTGAGTGGGGCCATCCACTACTTGAGTCAGGTCCAAGGCCATCATGGAAGCCATGAACTCCCGAGCCACTGTCGATGACGAGCCGGCCGATGGCAAGTTAAAGTCCCCCATGACTAAAAGTCTGGGGGTCTCCACTGCCACCCCGGCAAGCACCTCCAGGAGCTATAGAACCGGTCTGAACTGGGGGCAATCCACCACTGACATAGACATAGACACATAATTGGTGGGAGAGTGATAACACCACTTTCACCCCATTCAGAATGCTCTGAATTCTGTACTGTACAAAAAGACCCTTGCTGTATGTCTAATATATTATTTCCCTGCTTCAAGTTCCATTGTACATTCTGTGACTATAGAACCCAGAAGTGGTTTTTCATCCCCACTCTAATTATTCTAGTCACTTCTAGACAAGATGGGAAGCACGGATATATTAATATTAATTAATTAATATATATTAATGATTCCCAACTTGGTATCCTCTAGATGTTTTGGTTTATTTCCAGATTTTTGCAGTCAACTCTGCCAATTCTGAATGGGAAATGTGGGAAAGGAGGTCATGAGGTTAGAAAAGGCTGTTTTAAATTGGAATGAGACAACTCACCATGGCCAATACACCATGGCCAATTTGCCACGGCCAACTCGCCAACTCACTGCAGCCAACTCACTGTGGGATAACTTGCTATGGCCAACTTGCCATGGGCCAACATGCCATGGGATTCACTTAGTTCCTTTCATTTTTGTTAAAATGAAAATTATTTTATCTCTTGTATCAAAGAAAATTATTCAGATGACTATCTGCTTTTGTAATGCTTTGATGAATAATAAAAGGAACTAATCATGTGTTGAATTGTCCTACAGTGACTTGGCCATGGCAAGATGACCGTGATGAGTTCACCATGTTGAGCTGGATGTGGCAAATTGTCCTAGACCTGTTTTAAATATAAGAACACTAACATCACAACTTTCTTACTTGTTGAACTTGGCTTGGCTACATGTTTTTCTAAAAACTCTTAACAATAAAGTGCTGTTTCATTAGAAGGCATATTCAGCAGACTAGAAATCAGAAGTCTGTGAGTTCTAGTCCTGTCTTAGACATAAAGCCATCTGTTTTCCCCCTTGCATTATTTATAAAAATAATAGAATAGAATTCTTTATTGGCCAGATGTGATTTGACACACAAGGCATTTGTATCTGGTGAATAAATAGGGGATAAAAAATGAATACATAACTTAAAAATGGCTATCATAAACCTGCTTTATAGGAGGTAGGACAGAAACAACAACACCTTGGTCATATGCCATGTCATCCAGAGGTGGGTTTCAAAAATTTCTACTACCAGTTCTGTGAGTGTGGTTTGGTGTGTGTGGCATGGCTTGGTGGCCGTGGCTTGGTGGGCATGGCATGGAAAGGATACTGTAAAATCTCCATTCCCACCCCACTCCAGGGAAGGATATTGTAAAATTTCCATTCCCTCCTCAATCCAGGGAAAGGTTACTGCAAAATCCCCATTTCCCCCCAATCAGCTGGAACTTGGGAAGCAGAGAATAGATGGGAGTGGGGCCAGTCAGAATTTTTACTACTGGTTGTCTGAACTACTCAAAATTTCCAGTACCGGTTCTCCAGAACTGGTCAGAACCTGCTGAAACCTACCTCTGATGTCATATATTATCTTGGTGCATAAAGCTGAACTACCCACATTAGAAAGTAATATGGCTGCTGAGCTAAGGAAGCATAGGAATGGCATGCTTATTATTATTTTTATAATAATAATACCGCTTAAAAAGCTGCAAGTCCCTCTGTTCCAACTCATGCATCACAATGTTTTGGGGAAGAAAAGTGGTGCTTTGATACAATAATTGTGCTAGAAAAGCTACATAAAACATACAGGATCCCAATATTTGGCAACTTAGCCCAATAAAAAAAAGACATAAATACATTGCTTCTGCTTGAGAAATTCAGAGCTATATGAAGGGCCATAAATGAATGACAAGAATGAATGGTTTTTTTACTAACTGGGTGTAGATATATCCATAAATGTTGAGGTGTTCAAAATCATATAATCTTTAAAATCTGCAACAATCTCTACCATTCTGTTTTTGGCACACATGTGTATCAATATGTATTGTCGATCAGAAAGATCGGCAGTTCAGCGGTTCAAACCCCTAGTACTGGTCTACGCATGAGCAAGGGGTTGGACTAGATGACCTCCAAGGTCCCTTCCAATTCCGTTACTGTTACTGATACTGTGTACAAAAGCAGCCATACATCTCTCATCTATTAAAATTAATTTCTTCTAGTACTTTATTATCTTCGATCTCATACCATATTCCCCTAGAAGAGCAGAGTTAAATCTCTGTTCTGTGCACAATTGGTTCAACAGCGCACTGAGTCCTCCATTCAATGAACAGACAATAGATTGTGTTAACTATTTTCTTTACTGCGGTATCCACAGTTGTTTCCTGATACCAGTTTGCTCCTTCAAATCCTTCTTTCCCAGAACTGATGATGAAGTTCAGAAATCAGTTTCTTCTTTACCAAAGAAGTAACAGAAAATGCTTAAAAATCCAAACCTACAAACCCTCACCTTTCCATCTTGTAACAGATGCAGGGTAGAAAGCTTTTAAACAGCTATACTAAGACTTCCATCTACATGATTGATTTAGTCTTCTGGTTAATGGAAAAGTTATCACTCCTTTTCATGCAATTTAAAGATTGTTAGGTAATTGCATGGCAAAGGCAGCTATAAATGTGTTGACAAAAGATCCTATGGGAATCAAATTCTTAAAATATCTGAAAGAGAAAATAATTGATGTGATTTTCAACATTGCTTCATGTTTATATCCGAGGCAGAAATATAAAGCTTATGTTTCTGGTCTGACAGAAGGGCCCCAATATTCCTGTTCTTCTCTCAAATGGAAAATTATATTCCATAACTGTGGACAGAAACCTTGTCATCTTCCTGATTGGTACAGTTTCTACCCACATTTTTCTCTACTAGAACAGTTGGACCGAATTAGTTGACAATAAAAAATTCTTTTAAACTCTTATCACTCCACAGGGCTGAGTGTTGACTAAGGAGGGGAAGTAGAAAGAAAGAGGAGGTGTTTCTTAATATCTTTTTTACTATATCTTCCACATGACCTTTGCTTCCTTATCTTTGTTTCCTTTTCCTGTGCTTGTCAATGTAACTGTCTTTCCATTAAAGCATTCTTTTGTTAGAAGAGCTGCACGTTTATTCTGCTTTGAATCTAGAGTGAGCTTTTGCACATTGCAGCTGACAGATGTAGTCACCCACTCTGAATCTATTTAAATCATACCTGAACCAAATGGCTCACAATGAGTAGATGCAGAACATGTGACCTGCCCTGCTTAGAAGTTAATAGGCCTCCTTCATGGAGGCAAATAGAAAGAAGGAAGGAAGGAAGGAAGGAAGGAAGGAAGGAAGGAAGGAAGGAAGGAAGGAAGGAAGGAAGGAAGGAAGGAGCATTATGACCAGCATTATAACTATCATAATTACAAAAGTGAGATTACTTGAATTGGCTTTTTTTTTTTTTACATTTATATCCCGCCCTTCTCCGAAGACTCAGGGCGGCTTACAGTGTATAAGGCAATAGTCTCATTCAATTTGTATATTTACAAAGTCAACTTATTGCCCCCCCCCAACAATCTGGGTCCTCATTTTACCTACCTTATAAAGGATGGAAGGCTGAGTCAACCTTGGGCCGGGCTTGAACCTGCAGTAATTGCAGGCTACTGTGTTCTAATAACAGGCTCCTTACAGCCTGAGCTATTCCGGCTTCCCTATGAGCAGGAGGGATCCAGCCATTTTTGGCACTAAAATGTTACTAAACACTAAAATGGTTGTGTATTCACACATATTCTGCACTAGAGCACTGCAAGACAATAGATTTCTTGGGTGTATGGAAAAGATACAACTAGCTGTATAAATGATATAATGGACAAGAAAACAGTAATGCAGGAAAAGAGACAAAGAGCTGAGTTAAATTTATCCATTTTAATCAAGTGTTTACAATCTGCATGCCCCCAATGGCTTCCTCAGAAATAAATTGACAAGAGTAAAACATAATTCTCTGATTGCACAGAGCACTGTCTGATACATTACTTTTTAGCTGAGACTGACAGCCAGCATAAGCAATGCTGAACAGTCAAAAATAGAGGAAATTAGAAACAGAAAATGTAACATTTGCCGTAATCTTACATTGAGAGGGTCCAAGACCTATGGAGGGGTCTGACAGTTTTCTTTTCTTTCTCATTTCTTTTTTGTTAATCTCAAATGATTTCCATCCCATATATGAAGCAATTTGAGAAATAGAGTAATATTTTCTTTTTTAAAAATAAACCTTTTATTGGTTATGGGCAAGAAGGCTTAATCTTTTCTTCCATGACCTTTTTTTTCCAGATAATTATGTCCCCTTGAAATACAAGTTAATACATTTACTCTAACATTAAAAATGGAAAGGAAGCTTCATTCTGTGTATTTAATGAAGTGTGCAGTTTTCACAAAGAATGACAAGCTAAGTGTAGACTAAATATGGCATGAAAATACTCTGTGTGACATAAGGAATAAATAACTTTATGTGGCATATAATTAAATAATGTGATATAGACCACATAATTAATATGAAACATGTAACTCTATTCAATTGATAGAATTAATAATGATAATAATAATTCCCAAACCCAAAGACTTCCAGATAAAAGTAGAATGACTATGGCAAAATATATCAATAGTAATCGATGCCTTGGGCGTAATCCCAAACCATCTTTTTTTTTTGTAAAGTTTTTTTATTTTTTACACACAAACAACAACATAAAATGCATTTTTTCTGAACAGAATATCAGTCAGGTACATGTTCATACCAAATTTAGTTCTCCTGAAACATATCTTACATGCTTTCCTTGATATATATATTTCCTTGATATATATATATGAGTCCCTTGGGAGATAGGGCGGTATAAAAATTGAATAAATAAATAAATAAATAAATAAATAAATATATTTTGACTGACACCCACTATGAAGATGTAACACGACCACGAACACGAAGCCAAACAACAGCAATGCAGCTCACCAGCTCAAATCCCCCTGCAGCTCAGACTAATCTGAGCACAACCAAGCCCCCACCCAAACAGGACACACCCCCATCCAATCAGAGCACAGCCAAGCTCCCACCCAATCAGTTCAAACCCTCACTAGCAGTTAAAAAGGAAGAAATAGCTGCAATCACACATTGCTCCCAGAAGCACGAAGCTGAAGCCTGAAGATGACGAATGAGACTTCGTCGAAACGTTGCCAAGACACTTCCAATTTTACGCGGGAGAAAACCCGAATAACCAAAGATATATATTCATACATACATACATACATACATACATACATACATACATACATACATATGATATATATATCATGGCATTGATTTACAGCAGATATTGAAAAATCATCCCAGTATTAAAAAGAAGCCTGAACAGAGATTTCAGCAGGGTCCACAATAAAGCTTAAAATGAAGCAAAATCCTCAACTTTTTCATTCCACCAGTAACTGAAGCTGGGATAAATGCTTGGTGATAAAACACAAAATGTAGAAAGTTCAATCCACTTATCCCAACAAATAATGTCATATATTCCAAAGGCATTCTGTTCCGTCTAATTTCTCTGTAAACCACTGTGGGGAAAAAACATCTAATTTGAAACTGCATTGCAGTTACATGGATGCTAAAGCCATTTTCCTCCACTTTAGAATAGAATAGAATTTTTTATTGGCCAAGTGTGATTGGACACACAAGGAATTTGTCTTGGTGCATATGCTCTCAGTGTACATAAAAGAAAAGATACATTCATCAAGAATCATAAGGTACAACACTTAATGATAGTCATAGGGTACAAATAAGCAATCAGGAAACAATATCAATATAAATCGTTAAGAGTACAAGCAACAAGGTTACAATTTAGAAATTATTCTTATCTTTTGGAGTGTTGTTATTATAAAAGGATAAAATATATGCTGCCTTGAGCTACTTAGATGGAAGTGGAATATTAGTATCATAAACAAATAAGTATTTATTTGCTAGGCAACATCTCATATATACAGTATTGTTTGTCCCTGGATTACTTTTCCTTTTGACACAACTTTCAAAATTCGTGTTATCTTTTAGACAACTTTCCTGAATGTGTCATGCTGCTTTTAACTAACTTGGTGGATTTTTTCACCAAGGATGACAGACAGCAAGAGGGTCCATGGATTATTGCCATTTTACCACAGCTGAGACTAGTTGATAAATCATAGATTCTCTGTTAAAGGAATCTGTAATTGTGGTTTACAACCCTATTTGAATATATATAGTAGTAACATGGAAGAGGGATATTATCTGTACCTATCCTATCTTCACTTTCCTAGAAAAAAGGTGAAATATCTGTTTCACCATGATTATACATGTCCTTTTTGCTATTTCATAGTCCCCAAATGTTGATTTTTTATTTTTTTTTACATAGCAGCAAGCTTGGTCTTTTAGTATACTCTGTGCTCTGTAAATGTCATTGTGACTGTTTATTATATAGAAGAAAACTAAGCCTCATTGGGCCTGCCTGACAAACTGTTCAGGTCTTCTAACAGCAGGGCACCATTTTCAAAATGTTTCCACTTTGCTTCCCCTCACCATCACCAATGTGTAATATGCATGTGCAAGACCGCATCAGAGTCAGATCTTGCACCTGAAGCTCTTTGTGCCATTCAGTAGGCTCACAGCAGGATATAAATCCTCACATTGTGACTACTCTGGGGAGATAGACAGAGAAAGGTCATCAGCTTGCCATAGGCGTCAAGTTTGCTTTTCAGCTGATTTTCCTGAATTGTTGTGAACACTTTCTTGCTAGGACTCGCGTTCGGTTGGTTCCCTCAGGGAAGAGGAAAGGGGAAATGCAACCAATCTTCCATGCTGCTCTCAAGGTCAACCTGTTTTATTCTGTGGATTATTCAGGAACTTATTCTCAGATCAGCCTACTCAGTGTAGTTGTATGTCAGCAAATACACTGGGATTTCTGCTCCTGGTGTGAAGACAATGTTTCTGCCAGTATGGAAAATGTCTTAAAATAAAAGGAAGGTATATAATTAACAGCAATTCCTGTGGCTCTAGAAAATGATGATGATGATGATGTTGCTGGCAATGATATCTATTTCAAAATATTTGTTCATCTTTGAGGTTAGAATGTAATAGCCCTGCTAGTTTAGACCAGGGGTCTCCAACCTTGGTCCCTTTAAGACTTGCGGACTTCAACTCCCAGAGTTCCTCAGCCAGCTTTGCTGGCTGAGGGACTCTGGGTGTTGAAGTCCACAAGTCTTAACGAGACCAAGGTTGGAGACCCCTGGTTTAGACCCACATTTTCTCTAGTCTTAACATTCAGTTCCTACAGTAGCCAATCAGAAGCCATTATGGAACTCATATGGAAAAATGTGAAGTTCTTAAGAAATAAGAAAGAATTTGCAGACTGGCCTCTGATCCAGGAAATTAATTGTTTGCATTTATATTGATGGACATTTTCCTCCCTAGGCCTAGAGTTAACATGTTTGTGGCGGCCCTATTGTATTTATTGTTATGATTGCTTTTATTCTGGGCTTTTCAATTTGTTTTATGTTTTCAGGTTATTGCAATTGCTTATTTGGATTTTCTAAGCTACCTGGAGTTTGCTGGAGTGGATGATTGTAACAAATTTTAATAATAATAAATGAATAGCATTAATAATAATCTTTTTTAGAAAGTGAATAACATGATCTGACAACAGCAATGCTAATGGAAAGGGGTGTTAATATGAAGCAACAAAGACGGAAAAGGCAGATTATCGTAAAACAGGAGAAGCTTGTTTATAAAATATGACTGGAAACATGGGTTTTGATGGACAGAGAGCTGGATTTCAAATAGCGAATAAAACATTAAGGCAACTCTAGTCCACACCCTTGTTAGTGCTGTCTGTTTCACCTAGTTCAGCAGCTGATAGCTCCAGAGGACAATAAATTGCTTTCCCTAGTGATGCCAGACTAGTCTAAAGGATGCTATTTCTGTCCTGTCTTGGTTTGGAGGATGGGTCCCACCCCCCTCTTTTTTAATACTAAGATAACAGGGACAAATAATGCTTTGGGCAAGTATATCATGCTGGGTAGTTCAAAGATAACCTCAGAGTATATTGTAGTTCATCATGTACGCTGTTGTGTGCGCAGCTAGGTTCAACTGTCAGAGTTCCAAAATATACCTACTCTATCATTTCTTCAGTGCAGAAATAAGCACTGACTGGTACATATAGCACTGACTGATTTTTTTAAAAAAGCGAATGGCTTGCTCCATTTTTCCTTGCTAATACTTCTATACCTAAAACAATAGACCCATCATGAACAAAACTAGAATGGAACCCAAGGTTCTTCGTTTTCTGGTTGCCATTATATTCTGAAAGCAATTACAGGTAGAGCTCAATTTACAACCATAATGGAGGCCACTATCATTTCCACTATAAACCATGATGGTTGTAACTCAAGGCACCCACCAACCTGATTTTACAACTTGGTTTTGCAGCAATTGTTAAGCAAATGTGGTAGTTGTAAAGTGGGCCCTTTCATTCCTATGGTTTTTTGTTTTTGTTTTGCCAAAAATCAGCCAAAGAACTGGAGAGCAGCAAAAAAAAAAAAAGCATTGTATATTGCTGTCACATGAATGTGGCACATTGCAACTGCCATAAAAGGAGCCAAAATGTAATCATGTCTACATCTATGCTACTATCAGAATTCCAGAACCTTTTGTTGGGTCTGACATAATTTTGAACGGTCACTAAATGACTAGTTGTTGAGCAAGGACTACCTGTACAGCAATGTTCGGGTTGCAAAATTTTCAGGTTACCTGAAGCTCTCCCATCTGTATATATTACAAAATATCATTTTAACACAAGTTCCTGAGTGCTGTACTTCACACTATGCCAATGAATAGGATGCATTTTTGTGTGTATCTACATACCTGTAGTGTAATGGATTTATTTCAAAAAATAAGTGTAATCTGCATATCATGAGCATGATATTCTCCACACAAGAGGAACATTCTGCTGTTTCATGGTGAGAGAAAATGACACAACAGAATTAGTAAACAGTGACAATGTTCCATTTATTTTTTGTTCTCTTTGTGTAATAATTAATTCCAATATATCCTTGGGTTTCAGAGAAACTAAAGATACAAAAATAAATTTTGATACTAGATTGAACTTACAAAAGGTAGCAGCACCTACATATTGGCTGATGCTCAGAATGCAATGCAGGATCAAGCTGGTTAATACTTGGGTTAGAGCTCATCAAGAGTTGTACACTAAATTAGGAAGTTATGAAAAAATCTTGAACAACCCAATGACAAACCACTTCATATTACTGCTAAGACAATTTCATGGACATATCTATGCAATTTCCAGGAACTAAACTTGATTTGAATCCTTGTCTTTACTACACCCAGATGATGGTGTAAGAGCTCAAAACTAATCAGATTAAATCTGGGATGAAATGGGATGTGATCTAAAGTTCTGACCTTCACTGGGTGACTTCTTAAACTTAGCTCTTACCGTATATACTCGAGTATAAGCCGAGTTTTTCAGCACGTTTTTTGTGCTGAAAAGCGCCCCCTCGGCTTATACTCGAGTCTACGTCTCGATGTACTTCGGGAATGCCGCACAGGAGACGCCAAAGAGGCGGGATTTGCCCAAGGCTGAGCAGTTCGCCGCGCGGACCCGAGCCAAGCCGGTCCCAGTCCAGCCCCTTCCTCTTGCAGCGAGTCCTTTCTACCGCAGGCAGCTAGCTCTCGTTAGTGCGCGCGCACGCGTACTTATTCCTATGTGGACACACACGCGCACACCCCCTCACGCACAATTACCCACGCCTCCTTTTCGCAGAACCAAAAATAGCCTCGCGTGCTTATTGCGCCCCCAGCCACCCACTCCCTACTCCATTCTCTTTCTCTTCCGAGCCTGCCAAGAGCATCTTGCGAGCGGGCAGGAAAGGCCTTTTTGTGTGTGTGCGTGTGTGTGCGCGCCTGTGTGCCCTAGTCCCCTTCCTTCTCTTCGGCGGCGCTGGAAGAGAGAGAGAGAGAGAAAGGAGGGGCCGTTCCTCCCCTTCTTTCATTCTTTCATTCTCTCTCTCTCTCTCTCTCTCTCTCTCTTTCTTTCTTTCTTTCGCCTGGTTTATGGTTTATGGTTTATGGTTTATGGTTTATTAGATTTTTATACCGCCCTTCTCCCGAAGGACTCAGGGCGGTGTACAGCCGGAATAAGAACAAAATATATACAATTTAAAACAACAGTTAAAAAGAGCAAATTTTAAAAGGCTGAATTATTAAAATTTAGATTTAAAATTTAAAAATATAAGAATACCCAATTAAAATTCATCAATAATTATGCCAGTCCCGCTTTAATAAATAAATATGTTTTGAGCTCACGACGGAAGGTCCGAAGATCAGGCACTTGACGCAGGCCAGGGGGAAGTTCGTTCCAGAGCGTCACTGCCCCCACAGAGAAGGCCCTACTCCTGGGGGCCGCCAGCCGACATTGTTTGGCGGACGGCACCCTGAGGAGACCCTCTCTGTGAGAGCGTACGGGTCGGTGGGAGGCAAAGGGTAACAGCAGGCGGTCTCGTAAGTACCCGGGTCCTAAGCCATGGAGCGCCTGGTCGAACTGCTTTTGACGGCGCTGCGCGGAGGCGCTTGGCCGTCTTTGGAGAGAGAGAGAGAAAGCCGGGTGAGGGGTGGCTACAAGCCGGTCCCGGGAAAGCGGGATGGTTCCCGTTCGCCCTGGCCTCCGTCCTCCGATCTCCTGCGCTGGGAGCGAGCGAGCGAGCGAGCGAACGGCTTCGGGCACCGCCGACTTTGGCCCTTTAGCAAGGAGGAAGGTGGGAGGGAAGCGGGATGGTTCCCGTTCGCCCTGGCCTCCGTCCTCTGATCTCCTGCGCTGGGAGGGAGCGAGCGAGCGGGCGAACGGCTTCGGGCACCGCCGACTTTGGCCCTTTAGCAAGGAGGAAGGTGGGAGGGAAGCGGGATGGTTCCCGTTCGCCCTGGCCTCCGTCCTCTGATCTCCTGCGCTGGGAGCGAGCGAGTGAGCGAACGGCTTCGGGCACCGCCGACTTTGGCCCTTTAGCAAGGAGGAAGGTGGGAGGGAAGCGGGATGGTTCCCGTTCGCCCTGGCCTCCGTCCTCCGATCTCCTGCGCTGGGAGCGAGCGAGCGAGCGAGCGAACGGCTTCGGGCACCGCCGACTTTGGCCCTTTAGCAAGGAGGAAGGTGGGAGGGAAGCGGGATGGTTCCCGTTCGCCCTGGCCTCCGTCCTCCGATCTCCTGCGCTGGGAGCGAGCGAGCGAGCGAACGGCTTCGGGGACCGCCGACTTTGGCCCTTTAGCAAGGAGGAAGGTGGGAGGAAGCGGGATGGTTCCCGTCGCCTGGCCTCCGTCCTCCGATCTCCTGCGCTGGGAGCGAGCGGCGGCGAGCGAACGGCTTCGGGCACCGCTGACTTTGGCCTTTAGCAAGGAGGAAGGTGGGAGGAAGCGGATGGTTCCGTTCGCCCTGGCCTCCGTCCTCCGGTCTCCTGCGCTGGGAGCGAGCGAGCGAGCGAGCGAACGGCTTTGGGCACCGCCGACTTTGGCCCTTTAGCAAGGAGGAAGGTGGGAGGGAAGCGGGATGGTTCCTGTTCGCCCTGGCCTCCGTCCTCCAATCTCCTGCGCTGGGAGCGAGCGAGCGAGCGAGCGAACTGCTTCGGGCACCGCCGACTTTGGCCCTTTAGCAAGGAGGAAGGTGGGAGGGAAGCGGGATGGTTCCTGTTCGCCCTGGCCTCCGTCCTCCAATCTCCTGCGCTGGGAGCGAGCGAGCGAGCGCGCGAACGGCGGGCACCGCCGCCTTTGGCCCTTTAGCAAGGAGGAAGGTGGGAGGGAAGCGGAGCTGCTGGCTGTGGCGCCCCGCTCGGAGCCGCCGCCGCCTGGAAGAGGGAGGAGGTGACCTTCACGCGCGGAGAGGGTGGGGATGGGGGTTGAGGCGTGCAAGAGGAGCGAGCGTGGAGGAAGAGGAGGAGGCGACGGCCCCGCCGGGACAGCGCGGCTTCTAAGACCAGCCCACGCTCCGAAGAGGGAAAGGGAGCGAGTGGGTGGGTGGCTGGGACGAGACCCCCACCACAAACACACACACACACGCCCCATGAGACATCTTGCTTGCATGTCACACACACGCACCGCTCGCTGGGAAAAAAAAAGGATGGATGGATGGATGGAAGGAAGGAAGGAAGGATGGATTGATGGATGGAGGCGACCGCTTTGAAGCGCAACCCTTCTCCCGCAACTAAGGGGGGGGGTCAATGTTTTCCCCAATCCTAGGGTGTGGGGAAACAGTCATTCTTTCTTCCCCCCTAGTCTCTCCCGAGATCGCACTGCAGTGCCCATCATCCCCAGCCGGCAATCTGAGCTCGTGCCATCGATGTGGTCCTTGAACTTCCCCCTCCTTGTTTCTAACCCAGCCTAGGATGGCCGGCGTGGAGGGTGTGGTGGTGGTAAAACAGCCAGGAGAAAGCTTTCGCTCTTTTCGAGAGGTCCTCTTGGAAGGCTGCCTTGGAAAGTGGGGAGGGGGCAGAGATTTCTCCCTCAAAGGTCCCCTTGGAAGGCTGGGTTGGAAAGGGAAAGTGGGGAGGGGGCAGAGATTTCTTCCTCGGGTCCTTCTAGAGTCCTTGAGAAACTGATATCATACAAGGTTAATAAATTATACTCCTCCTCCTCATTGATGAGTTTTTCATCCTGAAATTGATTGAAACATTGTACCATCATATGCTGCCATAGTATAGTGTTAACAACATCTATAAAGATGATATATGAGCATGACACTAAGTTTTTTCTATATTTCCCCCTTTATTGAAAAACTTCCATCATGCTTCTTTCCCCTTTTGCACTTTTATTGTTTTTCGTTCAAATAAATATTCATGTTATTTTACTTGGCTCTATCTTTATTTTTTACATTGACCAGTAGCTGCCTCATTTCCCACCCTAGGCTTATACTCGAGTCAATAGTTTTTCCCAGTTTTTTGTGGTAAAATTAGGTACCTCGGCTTATATTCGGGTCGGCTTATACTCGAGTATATACGGTAGCTTTATTTACTTCAAGAACTGTTCTGAGGATAAAGCCATGGCAAAGAGAAGACTGGATGCTCACTTAAATTCCTTAGAGGAAAAAGGCATGTGATAATGTAGTAGCTAGTCTTCTTATTGTTATGGATAAAAGTCTTATTTAAAATGATTGATTTGCTAGAAGATACATAATGAATACATAATATGTAGAGGATCATTCTGAAATAAAATACAATCCTCACCATTGAAAGTAAAAAAAAAACTTTCACTAACAGAACTTAATACTCAGTCTGCTATACTGCTATACAAATGCAACTACTTCCATTACAGATTTCATGTTATCATAAAAGGGGAACATTATAAATTGCATCAAAGAGACAGATGCATTTTGTATGTGATATGAAATGATAGAGCTGGTATTAAGTACAGTCAACAACTAGTGACAGTATTGTTTTGTAACATAATTGAATTTCTCTGTATTTAATTGCAGTGTCTTTATGAATGGGATAAAAAAGGGATAAAAAAGAGAAATGCATGGGAAGAAATATAAGTAACTGCAATGAATTGCCATATAGAAGAGTTGTACGAGTCCTAAGGAGACGCTAACTATAAAGATCTTTGCATTTCTGAAAAGTAATGCATCTAAATGCTATTACTATTAGGTCTATGTAGGACAGCTTGGATTCCCCTCATTATGCCATGGAAGCAAAGTGACTCTCCTGAACTCAAAAAGTGATGTGATTTACCTCTTCTGGCTATTGCAAATACTAGTCAAGGCAGACCAGCCAAGTAATGTCGCTTCATCATAATGAAGCACCCTTTTAAAGATCTACACAGCTCGCTTTACTATACAAGCTCTTTGTGCTGATGTGAAGTGGAGATACCAATTGATTTATTTTTCAGCTTGAGCTTGCTGATAATTATCTACGAAGCCTAGGCGTTTTACTGAAACAACCGGTGATTGGTTTCTTCAAGCTGGCAAAAGTCCTGTTTGCTAATATAAGAAATGAAATAGACCAGACTCTGAAAAAGACTTTAGTCATTTGTGCTTGCATTGCAAAATTGATGCAGCATACAAATGAGCAATCATCCAACTGATATTTGAAACCATTCTTTCAAATGCATTACCCATAGATATAATTGTCTTATTTTACTAACATAATTTATTAGTCTTCTCTTCTTCTCTGATTATCCTTTTGTTTATACCCATATAAGACGGAGAACATAATGATAATATTTTCATCATCAGTGAGTAAAAAAGAAATTACCCATCAAATTATCTTATCCTGAAACTAATAAAAAAATAGAATTTCCAGTGCCTAAGATCAGTGATCCCTGTCATGATCTGTATCCATGTTCTGTTGTCTTTAAATAATGCCTACCCACGCAGTTGCTGTAGTGAAGTTTGGATGTACAAAGCTACCCAATTTGCTTTATTACAAAATCTTCAGCTCAGAAAGTAGCCTAAGCCATTTTATACACAACTTGAGGAAGCTCAGAGTTAGGGTTATGTGTGTCTTTTACCCTGTTTCCCCAAAAATAAGACATTCCCTGATAATAAGCACAATTGGGCTTTTGAGCGAATGCGCTAAAATACCCCCCCTCAAAAATAAGCCCTCCCTGAAAATAAGCCCTCCCCGAAATTATTTAAACGCATGCGCAGCCAGTCCCCACCATTTTCTCTGGTTAAGGTTAGGGAGACAGAGCTGGAAATCAGGCAAGATGGCAAGAGGAGCCCCGTCTTGCTCCACGCACCCCAAAATAATAAGACCTCCCTAAAATAAGGCCAAGCACTTATTTCGGGGTTCAAAAAATATAAGACAAGGTCTTATTTTTGGGAAAACACGGTATGTCCTCTATACCTCTACTTAAAAAGCAGTTCAGACATTCAAAAGATTTCATGCACTAGTGTATTAATTTTATGGATCACGTAATGGTATGTCCCTGCTATAATTTTCTTTGTTTGTTTTGCTTTCCACACAGATAAGATCAAGACAACAGATTGCAAGTAACTTTCAACCTTTGCGTAATTTGCAATCATACAAGCTCCAAGTCAATAGAGAGAGTGGAACAGGCTGACCTTTTGTGGAAAGGAAGAGGGAAGGATGTCATGCTTCGCCCAAAGGCCTATCTGGAAATTCCCACCACCCCTTTAGGTGACAACAACCACAGTGACAGTGACTGTCTTTCAAGGTGAGTGTCACAGGTCTTTCCAAGGGTGTTTCCAGGTCTAACATTATCACATTTTACTAAGTTTGTTGTTCAGTTAAGCTCTTATCACAGAAACAGAACTGATCTCTCCAGATCACATGTGCTTATTCCTCAAGAGCATCTTGAGTCATTGTCATCATCATCATCAGTTATCTACTGCTAATGTTCACCATCTCTTTTTTGAACTGAATCTACTGAATCTATTTGCAGTAATATAGCAATAGCACTTAGACTTATATATCGCTTCATAGTGCTTTACAGCCTTCTCTAAACGGTTTACAGAATCAGCATATTGCCCCAAACAATCTTGGTCCTCATTTTACCAATCTCAGAAGGAAGGAAGGCTGAGTCAACCTTGACCTGGTGAGATTTGAACTGCTGAACTGCAGCTAGCAGTTAGTTGAAGTAGCCTGCATTACTGCACTCTAACCACTGTGCCACCTCGGCTCATTGCTCTGTTGGTAAGAAACATCCATGTCAAATTCCAGATTAGTTGAAGAGTTTTGTACAAAATAAAAAGATGCTTATAAAAAAAAATCATGCCTCTTTAAAAAAAAATCAGTGAAGGCATTTCAGCAAAGATGCCTATATTCTTGAGAGTAAAGTTACCAAAATTTATTTCTCAGGATTCTCTTTCCCCGCCCCCACACACACTTCTAAACCATAGTTCAGGTTTATTTGAGAGATCAATGTAAACAAATTTTATATGTAAAATGGGGAAAAACATATTGTTGTTTTGTATAGGTAAACATTTCTCTGGGTTTAAAAGCAGAACCAAATCGAAAAGCTTACTATTTCTTTCTATTTGAAGCTAATGTTTTATGAAAGTAATAGGAATACGATAATAGGGTTTTGTTCCATTCTTACTTTTCATTAATATTTTAGAAATACATTAAACTAAATGAATAAAAATTCCTGGTAGGAAATATAAATATATTTTCTGGTTGCGTTCAGTCAACCCTTTTCAGAGCCACACTGATGAGTAAAGACATTAACTCCCAGACCTTTTAACATTCAGCTGCAATGTTAACTTGTTTTGCCTCTTTGGAAAATGTCAACAAATGTCATTCAACTTCTACTTTGCTTTATTGTATTTTCACATTATTTAATGTACACACAGGAGTGTCAACTCAATTAAAGCAGAACAACGAATAAAACAAGATAAACCTTTTGTCTAAGGAATGCAACGTTCCAAATTTCAAGCCAGAATATCCATTTTCAGAGAGGGCAGCAATATGTAGCTTGCTGTGTTCTACCATATTCTGATCTTCTTAAGGGAATATATGAGAAGCAGGCATTGTTTACCATAACAGTCTTCAGGAAGCATCATTAGGAAAGAGTCTTTGAAATATTGTAGCTCTCCTTGTGCAGACTTCACAAAGATATCTCCTAAGAGTCACACTTCGTGCTGTAATGCATAGTACAATGATAGTGCTGCTTGCTTACTGCTACAGAGGCCATTTCCAATTGAGTAGTGGTTTAAGGTACCAAAGTAGAAACTTGAGAGGCTGGTAGTTCTAGTCCTGCCTTAGGAATGAAGCCACCTGAGTGAGTTTGAACCAGACATTCTCTATTAGCCCTAGAAGAAAGGAATGACAAATCACTTCCCAAAAAATCTTGCCATGAAAATTGCATAAACCAGTTCATGTAGTCACTCCATTTCCAAAGTTCTGGGCATGTCCAGAGACATCCTTAAGATCTTCATGTTAACACTCCCTCCATAGAGGATGAAGCTACATAATGCAGAGATTGCATCTATAATTGGGCTACCTCTTTATATGGACATTTAGAAGACCTGAATAAGCCAGTGGTGATTCTAAGGAAAAGAGAATCTTGGCCTAAGTGTCCAGATGGAAGCCTTTTCCAGATTTCCATGGACAGACATTTGGGGGGAATGAGAGAAGAGAAGATGATGATAGCAAGTGTATGAATATGAATTATGGTGCTGCTTCCTTCCATTTCTTCAGCCCAGTTTCTGAATAATAACATTGAAATGGTGTTTTAATGAAATATGAGCTGTAGGACTTCCCAAGCACACTAGAATGTCTAAGAAGATTCTCTGATTCCCATTTCAAAAAGAGAACCCTTGCTGATATATTTGGATGAATGCCTTAAAGGAAAGCAATTTTAAAATGTAAATGGTGTAAGGTGATATTTTTACTTGGTCTCTGACATATATTTAATTTTTTAAGGAGCCATGTTAAAAAACGATGTTTTAAGACAGTTTTCTGCTTACTTTTTTTTTAACCTTGAAGGTTAGGCTGAATTTTTCATAAGAGTTTAATTTTTTTTTAATATTTGAAAGGCTACATTTTTATGACCATATTAAGAAAAAAATCTATCGGAAGGAAAATGCATTTCTACTTCGAAGGCCATGTATTGTGTATCTCCCACATCCTTCCTTTTGATGTTTTTTTAAGAAAACTATGTAACATTTTCAAACAAGTATTTATCTCAACAAAAACCAACATTGCAAGTTATAGATCTTATGTGTTTATATTTCATTGTTTATTTCATCCATAATTGTTATAATTAATATATTATTATGTTTCTAAACATCCACAGTTGCAATTTATTTATATTTATTATTGACTAATCTAATATTTACTGTTTAATATCTACTGTTCAAGTTTGCTAAGCATCCTCTGGCATTCATGGATTATAAAAGTCTTCTCTAAATTTATCTCAAGTTTTAATATCCCAGATGAACAGATTTATTTCCAGATTAATGTATTTTGCTGGGGGTCGGGAGATATGTTATATGTAGTATAACATGAAGGGTCCTTGGTGGTCTCTCCACTTGGTTGTTTTCTTACAGACATTTCATTATTCAAACTAAGTAATAGCATCAGTGTTAGAATCAGTGTTAGTAGGGAGTGGGGTTTGCTACTGATGTTACCTGGTTTGGGTAATAAAATGTCTGCAAGAAAATAATCAAGCTCAGAGGGCAATCCTCATTTCAACCCTGAGCGACAAACATTCTCCTTTAAAGTGTAACATGGTTTTCAAAATAAATACCTGTATTCCCTCCAAATGTAGGAACAAATCAAAGCAACAACAACAATCTTTACTTGCAGAACCAACATGTCCTTGTTCATTTTGCATCATCTTTGTGCAATTCAACAAAATACCCAAATGAGCATTGATAAAGCATTGCCCAAACGAACAACAAAAGCAGCCTGTGTTGGGTAACTGAACTCTTCTGCTTAACCAAAGAAGAGGAAACTCAGCATCCGAAGGACAGTTTTGTATAAATTATGAGTATCCCAGTACACATGTGAAAATGGATGCATCAGTAATAGCTTTAATACATAGAAATATGCACATCTCATCCCAGAAGGAAATTCCAACTTGTACTTGCCTAGTAGATTTCCTTGATGCTAACAGATGATGATCGATGTCAAGGCTCCTACTTTCCTTTCTTACGCTTCTTTAAACTGACCTTGGATTGGATTTCTATCAAAGCATTATCTTTGTAAAGCAAGAAACATGGTGTTCCAGATAAATGAGACTGGGCACATTTTGTCTGTGTAATATCCTATTAATCTGCAAAAACCCATCAGTAAAATACTACAGAAAAAAAAATGCTGATGCATCCTGCATACAAAGATGGCTTTCTTAAGGTTGCTGTGTTAACATTCATTTGTATACCATGAATCTAGGAGGGTGAAATACAGAGATGTACAGTAGGAACTGAAAGCAGTGTGAACAAGTTATAACGGCAGGTTTAATTTTGAAATGAAATGTCGATAATTAGTAAGTAAGCATTCTTTTCTCAGTAGATATAATTGGGTTATAGGAAGTGAAGTTATTATCATGAGTAAACATGACTTATTCAATAACTGACCTGATCACAAGAGTCCAGAAAGAGGGGAAAAAAGCTCCAACAGAGATCACTAAGCACAAATGTTGTATTACAGAACATTAGAACTGGCATTTCCTTTCAACAGAAAGACCAAAAGCCCAAGACTCCAAGTCAGTCTAAGATGGAAGAGGGACTGATTTTGATGATGCCCCAGGGAGTTTGTTGCAAAAAGATGGGACAATTTATGGAAGAACAGAACTGCAAATCTTCAGATTAGTAATAGTTGCAGAGAAGTCAATTTTCCATTCTTCATAAATTGGCCTGATCCATAATGGTGATCTTTGAGAAAATGTCCAAATGCTAACAGGAGATGTGTCTTAATCAGCTACTGAATGTCAATTAGCATCATCATATCAGTGAACAATAATATAAATAGACAACTTCCCTGGTTCTTGATTATATCATATGCATTTAGTTGATAGTTTAATAAATGCTGTCTAGCACCTTTCTTTATGTAGATGTCTCTGAGTTTAGACCACCAAATTACAGTCTTGGGTTTTGTTTGGAAGAATGACCACCTGCCTAGAAAAAAAATAAGGAAGCTGGAATTAGAGCAGGTTTTAGAGGATGCTAAAGAATCTTTGGAGGATGAGCCTATTGCTCTGATCACACCCATGTGTTAGTCATTTTGTGGATATGTAAGGCAGCTGTTTTGTGAATGTGCTTAAAAACCCTCTAAAACCTTTCACTGTACCCACCTGGTTCCAAATGATTGTCTATGTCATAAAAGCTAGAAGACATAATGGAAAAAGACATGCATGCTTGTTTTGTCTTCATGTGCATAAATGTGGAGTTGCATAACACTCTATGCAGTAGAAGATCTGAAAAGATAAAGATTGCAACTCACACATGCTTCATTTTAAGAGTCTTTTTTAAAAAAACCCTAAAAGACAGAGGAAATATGTAATTTGAAGAAGACAGAATTGTGGTTGACTATTATTGTTGTGACCCAGGCCCAAGTAGGTAGTAGAAAAGTCATTCAGTGTAAAAACGAACAAACTTTATTAGAACAACTGAGGAGGAACTCATTCTCAGTGTAGTCCAACTAAATTAAAGCAAATTCCTCCCAACACAATTTCTCAGTCCTGTCACCAACCTTGGTCCAATTAGGCAAACTGCCAAAGGCCTTTCTTGGCAAAAGTTCAGAAGACTCCCATACAAAACAAATGCAACAAGACAAAGCTATCAACGTTGTTTTCTGGCAAAGAGCCCAAACACCGTTGCTTTTTTTTTTTTTTTACATTTATATCCCTCCCTTTTCTGAAGACTCAGGGCGGCTTACATTGTGTAAGGCAATAGTCTCATTCTATTTGTATATTTATATACAAAGTCAACTTATTGCCCCCCCAACAATCTGGGTCCTCATTTTACCTACCTTATAAAGGATGGAAGGCTGAGTCAACCTTGGGCCTGGTGGGACTAGAACCTGCAGTAATTGCAGGCAGCTGTGTTTAATAACAGGCTTCTTACAGCTTGAGCCACCCGCGGCCCAGGTCTTTTGCTGGTCTTTTAAGCCTTATGGGAAGGGCCAATCATCTCCTGGCCCTATTCCCAAGTCGTCCTCTTTGCTTTAGCTGTTCTTGCCTTCTGGCAGCTCTTCTCATGTGTGCATTAGGAACAGGCTCCTCCTGTTCCTCTGCCTCACTACTGTCAGCCTCTGGAAGTTCTGGAGTCCACATATCACACCCCAATGGCCCTGGCCCCACCTCTGCCTCTGATGCAGAGCCCTCATCCGGGCCTTCCCCAGCCTCCAGAACTGACCCATGTTCTTCCTCAGCCTCATCACTGTCTGACTCCATTGCCAGCTCCCTAGGCTGTTGGCAGACCACAACAATTATTTATTTTTCCTGGGGTGGGCAAAACCTCCAAAATCTAGATTGGATTTTAAAACAAAACAATCAAATAACTTTGTCATGCCCCACCCCTTTTTCCAGACCCAATTCTATCTGCTTCTTTGTCTGCGTTCCCGTTCCTCTGTTCCACTAAGGAAATAGGAAGGAGAGAAAGACCATGAGCAGATTTTAAAGCAGCAAATTGGTTCTATTGAGGAGAATGGGACAGAGATGATACAGAGATCTTTTGTTGCTTCCTCTTGAACTTTGCCCTCCAATTCATCTCATGCCTGTCTTTGATAGAGAATAAATCCCACATATATTGGGTGAAATATCATGCTGGAATAAGACTGAACTATTGTCATTTTCCATGCTTTGGAAGCAGGACTAGGCAACCATTTGGTACTGCACTGAAAAAACAAAGGAGTTCCTTCTTCTACTTTCTTTTGATGTAAAATAAAACGGGGTAAAACCTTAACTTTTATGACATACATTGGCGATGATAATGAGGACAAGGATTTCACAGGGAGAGGCATCAGATATCAAGGCTCTGAAAAAAAATATATATACTTTAATATAGGCTTTCACAGCCAGTATCTGTTGAGTGATATTTTACCAGCAAATATGGCTGGCATTTTCAGAGGCAGACCATCTTGCCTCCAAAGATGCCAGCCACAGTTGCTGGAGAAAGCATCAGGATATCTGTTGTCTAGACCAGGGGTCTCCAACCTTGGCAACTTTAAGATTCGTGGACTTCAACTCCCAGAAATCCTCAGCCAGTTTTCAATTCTGGAAGTTGAAGTCCACAAGTCTTAAAGTTGCCAAGGTTGGAGACCACTGGTCTAGATCACAGTCCACGAAATCCTGGAACCCAACACTGCGGTCTGAAGAAAAATTCATTGCTAATCTTTTTTTTCCTCAAATATATGTCTTTTTGCATGCTTTTGTATGCATTTTCCCCTAAATTAAGACCTACATTCAAAACCAAAGATAAAAATAAAAAAACAGAATTGTGTTGTGTTGGTCGGAGCCATGTAGGTCAATTCACAATACAAAGTGAACCAAATGTACTTAACTTGGTTATATAGATCCAGAAAAAGTGTATAAAATGAGAGCCTTGGGGGAAAAACCCAAATAAATAGCAATAGCACTTAGAGTTTTATACCACTTCACAATGCTTTTACAGCCATCTCTAAGCAGTTTATAGAGTCAGCATATTGCCCCCAACAATCTGGGTCCTCATTTTACCCACCTCAGAAGGATGGAAGGCTGAGTCAATCTTGAGCCCATTGAGATTCAATCTGCCAAATTGCAGTCGGCTGCCAGTCAGTAGACATATCCTGCAGTACTGCATTGTAACCATTGCATGGCTCTTAGTGCATGAATTGTCAGAGAAAAGAAAAATAAAACCCACATTATTTTAAAAGCAATAAAAGAATGTATTTTTTTTGAAATGAGCATCAAAATGATCAAGGTTTGGATGCTGTCCTTCCTGACAAAAAGGAAAGCCTTTAAAACCTTTTGAAAGTTTATTTTTATTTCAGTTAATCTTGATGCATTATATTGAATGTTTTCATTAGCCTTAACTTTGTATTGTATATGTACTGTGTCTCCCTGAAAATAAGACCCTGTCTTATATTTTTTTGAACCCTGAAATGTTTGGCCTTATTGCCATGCACTCAAAAGCCCGATTGGGCTTATTATCAGGGGATGTCTTATTTTGGGGGAAACAGGAATACATATGAATAAGTTTATATGTATACACTACATATTTTGTGTATGGATAGATGATAGTTAGATAGATGGATGGATGGATGGATGGATGGATGGACGGACAGACAGACAGACAGACACATTTACATGATTTGAGCAAAAGTTGAATTTCCTATATTACATAAATTTGGGTACTTATATGAAAAATATAGCATTCTATCCTTTCTCTCTTTGTGTAGGAAGTATTGAATCAAGATTATCTTTGTCAGTTTCTATAGGATGGCATAAAAATAATTGACTATCTTTTCCTGCCCCCATATCATGTCTGAAATAGTATAGGGTTGGACTAGAAGACCTCCAATATCCTTTCCAACTCTGTTATTCTGTTATTCTATAAATTTTGAATTTAGTAGAGAGCACACCTCAGCTGGAATAATTCAGAACGGGAGATAGGAACTGCTGTGTTTTAGAAATGTCTTACCTATTTTTCACAAATCCATCCTCCTTTAGTTTGATGAAAAACTTCTGCTCTGTTTTAAAACTCATTTAATTAATTAACCCGGATGGATGAATATACAAAGAACAAATACATTAAAAAGAAAACAACAACAAAAGTTGTTCTTTCTCCACAGATGGTTTCTGCTTGTTTGCATGGGGTCCTAGAGAGAAATTACTTTTTCTTAGCCTGAAGAGGCCTCAACTCATAGTAATAATCACTTAATGTTGAAATGGATCAGTTCATATGTGGTGCTATACCAGTCTTGCTGTGACAATGAGTACTTAGAACAACATTTGTCCTGGTGTGAAGCATGTGGATAATGAACACATACTGTTTTTCTTCCATTGATAAAGTAACCTCATCTGAATTTGTCATGCTTCATTTGCCTGTGCAAATGCTTTTGTCTAAAAAGATGAAAGGTCAAAACCCTTGGTTTCATTACTCAGTTCTGGCGATTGCCTGGCTGAGGTTTTTCTGAAACAAGGAATACCCTTACAAATTTAAAGAGTAGACATTGTATCAACCATACATTATCTCATTTAAAAAGGAGCCCTTCATGCACATTTCCTCCAATTTTTTTTTCTATTCCTCTTCTGCCTTGAAGGTAATACCTGTGGCAAATAAATATACCACAGGATAAAAGATAAATCGAGAGGAAACAAAATATTCCTTCATTTCCCTTTCCTTCAGTTGCACCATTGGACATGTTGGCAAGTTGACAATCAGAATAAATGCACAGAAGTTGGCTTCCTACATTCTTGATGTGCAATTATTTTCTGTTGCCTGCTCTTTTTAAGAAAAGTGATATAGAGGTGACCAATCTATCCTGTTTTTAATTTTTTTTCAATCACCTTTATTATTTTTTTACAAATAACCCAAGATGAAAACATACCTAATACTCCTCCTATTTTCCCCCAAAATACTAACGCTATCAGATGAAGTGGGTTGAAGAAGAGTGTCTGGCCCAGTCACCCAGCTGGTTTTTCATGTCTAAAATGGGACAACAATTTACAGTCTCCTGGCTTGGACTCTGGAGACTTCATCACAAAGTAACTTTTATAGAAATAATATATAATATAACAATATAATATAACAACAGAGTTGGAAGGGACCTTGGAGGCCTTCTAGTCCAACCCCCTGCCCAGGCAGGAAACTCTATACCATCTCAGTCAGATGATTATCCAACATTTTCTTAAAATTTTTCAGTTTTCAGAGCATTCACAACTTCGGCAGGCAAGTCGTTCCACTTATTAATTGTTCTAACTATCAGGAAATTTCTCCTTAGTTCTAAGTTGCTTCTTTCCTTGATCAGTTTCCACCCATTGCTTCTTGTTCTTCCCTCAGGTGCTTTGGAGAACAGCCTGACTCCCTCTTCTTTGTGGCAACCCCTGAGATATTGGAATACTGCTATCATGTCTCCCCTAGTCCTTCTTTTCATTAAACTAGACATACCCAGTTCCTGCAACCGTTTTTCATATGTTTTAGCCTCCAGTCCCCTAATCATCTTTGTTGCTCTTCTCTGCACTCTTTCTAGAGTCTCAACATCTTTTTTACATCGTGGTGACCTAAACTGGATGCAGTATTCCAAGTGTGGCCTTACCAAGGCATTATAAAGTGGCACTAACACTTCACGTGATCTTGATTCTATCCCTCTGTTTATGCAGCCCAGAACTGTTTTGGCTTTTTTAGCAGCTGCTGCACACTGCTGGCTCATATCTAAATGGTTATCCACTAGGACTCCAAGATCCCTCTCACAGGTACTACTATTGAGCAAGGTACCACATATACGGTACCTGTGCATTTTGGGTTTTTTTTGCCTAAATGTAGAACCTTACTTTTTTCACTGTTGAATTTCATTTTGTTAGATAGCGCCCAATGTTCAAGTCTGTCAAGATCTTTCTGTAACTTGAGCCTATCTTCTGGACTGTTGGCTATTCCTGCCAACTTGGTGTCATCTGCAAATTTGATGAGTTCTCCATCTATCCCCTCGTCCAAGTCATTGATGAAGATGTTGAAGAGTACTGGGCCTAAAACAGAGCCTTGGGGTACTCCACTGCATACTTCCCTCCATGTGGATGTAGTTCCGTTGAGGACTACACGTTGAGTGCGGTTGTCAGCGAGTTACGAATCCATCCGGTGGTGGTGCTGTCTAACCCACATTTTTCTACTTTATCTAGTAGTAGGTTATGGTCTACTTTATCAAATGCTTTACTGAAGTCCAAGTAAATTATATCGACAGCATTCCTCTGGTCTACTAATTTTGTCATTTTGTCAAAGAATGCAATAAGATTAGTCTGGCATGATCTGTTTTTGACAAACCCATGTTGGCTTTTGGTTATTACTTTGTTTGCTTCTAGGTGTTTGGTGATTCAGTGCTTGATTATCTTTTCCAGAATCTTCCCCGGTATTGAGGTCAGGCTGATAGATCTGTAGTTTCCTGGATCTGTTGTTTTTTTTTTTTTTTTTTTGAAGATGGGAACTACATCAGCTCTTTTCCAGTCCACTGGCAGCTCCCCTGTGCTCCAGGATCTTTGAAAGATATAGTTCAGTGGTTCTGAGATCACGTCTGCCAGTTCCTTCAGAACCTTGGGGTGTAATCCATCTGGTCCTGGTGATTTGAACTTGTCTAGGGTAGACAGGTGTTCACTTACCATTTTCTTCCCTATTTTAACTTGTGTTTCTAATCTGTTTTTTGTAGTGCTATTTTTGATAGGTTGGATTGTTTTTTCCTTTTGTGTAAAGACAGATGCAAAAAATGAGTTAAATAGATCTGCTTTCTCCCTGTTGCTTGTCATCTTCTTGCCACTTTCTCCCAGCAATGGGCCAATTGTTTCCTTGACTTTTTTCTTGTTTTTAACATACCGGTAGTGTACTTCCCTTTTCTTGCTATTTTGAACTTGTTACATGTGGAAGAAGGATTTCCTTTCAGTTGGTTAACCCTGAGAAAATTTTCACAAATGGGAAATTTAAAGTCGGAGATTGGAAAGAGAAGCAGGTTAGAACTATAAATGAACATTATAGTATAGATTTAATGGTGGGTGTATGTGTGAATGTGAGAGAGTCTGTTGCTTTCCTAGTGAGATGGAGTTTTGTTGAGGCAAAATTCCAAGTGTCTTAAAGGTAAAGATGGGTGTTAGAAATCATTCTAAAGAGGAAGAACAAATCAATTTTAAAAAGGGAGCAAAACTGGCATTACAGTTTGATAAGTGGGCACATCAAATCCATACAAGCAATGGCTATTTTCTGCAAGAAGCTTCCCTCCTACTTACTTCTGATGCCAAACATCAATTATATGCAAGAATATAGACTACAGTTATATAGAACCTTAGCCTAGAATAGAATTTAAAGGGAAGTGTTAAATGGAAAAGAATCACTGAGAGAATATAAGCATGTATTATATATTCTCCTCTTAAACATCTGTGTGTTTTAGCATAGTTTGACATGTTTTACATAGGCCATGGTCCCATTTCTACTTTTAATGGAAGGACAGTTTGTGTACCACCATCTGGTCCAGTGGCACCATTGCACTAATGCTTAGATGGAGTCATAATGACAGAGTCACGAGGACGTCTTGCTGGTGGTTTATGATTAGTTTTTGTTTTTAATCTTTATGGTTTTAATAATTCTGATATGGTGTTTACTGTTGTTTTATTATTGATATGGCTTTAATTCTTGATTGGGAGCAGGCCAGACTTCGGCATAAGATGGACAGTCATATAAATGTTTTAAATTAATAAACAGTAATGGTCTCTGCAAACCCATTGCAGAGGCTGATTCTGAAAGTAAGATCATAAAAATCACAACTGGTGAAAGAAATAGAATAATTTAATGTGTGAATTGGAATGGACCAATTGGTCATCTAGTGCAACATTCTGCTGATACAGGAATCATTTATTTTTTTTATTTGTAGAGTACATATTAGATAATATATATAAGTATAAGCATGAATTGAATACATAAAATGAATACAATTAAAGGGAACATTAGGACAGGGACGGTAGTCACACTGATGCTCTTTGGCAGATGGATAGCTACTCCCTGTTTCGATTGCCTGCCCATTTTAAGAAGAATGATTTAGAGATGACCTATCCCTTTTTAAAATATTTTTTAATCACCTTTATTATTTTTCATAAATAAGGTGGAAAATATACCTAATACCTGAACCAGAAATGCCTGGAAACTCTAACATTCTTCTAAGTAAAATTCTTAGTGTCTTATTTCATGCCACATCTATCTTGCAGGTCCAAGACCTTCTGATTGGCAAGTACTGCACCCATTTCCTTTTACTACTTAAAGAGCAATCTTGGTGCAAAGAGAAAGGCAAGCAGGCAGACCAGACTCAAAGTAAGGAAGTTAAAAAAGTTAGTGGCAGATTGGGAGAAGGAATATGACATAATTGAGAGATATATAGTCCAGTTTAGATCAATCCTAGGTTTCAAATGACCCAGGCTAGGGCTAGTTTAAAGGAAATAAATGGCTTTTTCAAAGCTTTATCAAAGAAGCTTTTCCCATAATTAATGATTACAGTTTTTCTTAGCTGAGTTAAGAAAAATCCCAAGGACTTGTCTAAGAATCCCCACTATGGGTAGTCCTTCACTTATGATTATTCATTTAATGACAGTCTGAAGTTATGACAGTACAGAAAATGTAACATATATAGCTGTTCCTTGCACTTACAATTGTAGCAGTACTCCTGTGGCCATGTGATCAAAATTTAGTCATTTTGCCACCAACATGTATTTATGATGGTTGCAGCATCAGGGGTGTGTGTGTGTCATATGATTGCCCTTTATGACCTTCTCAGGGGGCTTCTGATGAGAAAAATCAATGGGAGAATCTGGAGTCACTTAACGACGATGTCAAAAAGTTCGTAAAACTGGGTACAACTCACTTAAGGATCCCATTAATTAAAGACATAAATTCCAGTCTCTGGAATTGGGATCATAAATCAAGGACTATTTGCACTTCATGAAACTGCACTTTTACATGCTGAAACAACAAAATCCTCTCAAGTTGACACATTCTGAGAAATATATTAGAAGTCAGCAATTTTGGGCTGTGGCCAAGATCAATGAAGAAAATTCCTGTAACCAATAAAGGTCTCATAAGTCATAATTTTGAGAAAAATAATTAAATTGCACATCACCTCGATGGACATGTACTTGAATGAAACAAGCAAGCAACAGAGTACTGTATACAGACAGTCCAAGGGCCAGACACAGAAAGCACACTGAAGCCCCAAGGATGGATTATGGAAAAAAAAGTAAAAATAAAGTCTTAGGATATGTTGAATTGAGTAGCTGCTTGCTTAAAGAAAAATCAAAGAAGTTGGGGGGGGAAAGACATCTGGAAGAATGGAGAGATTATGCTAGTAGAAATGCATTATGTGGGAATGGGGGAACAATAAAGCATGCAAAACATCCAGATTACAAATGTAGTGAGCAAATTCTGAGGTAATGGAGCCTGTTTGCAATATCAATTTAAATGTCATCTATAGCCATGAGCTCCTTTTAGCTGATATTGCCGCCATTCTGGAAGCAGTTGGAAAGCAAGAACTGTAAAGTGAGGTCCAATTTATTATTCTTTAAGGCTGTAAGATTTGTTGTTACACCTTATTCTCTGCCTCTTTAAATATAAGAAACTCAGCTTATCACCTGCTAGCCTCCTCCTCCCTTTCTTCTCTTCGAACTTCCAAGGAACACTACTCTCTGGAGAGTATTTAGAAGTATGTGAGAATGATGGAATAGTACAAAGAAATCTTACTGGTGATGGTTTGAGTCCAGCTCCCAATTCTTTTTCAGGTCAGATTAATAACCTATTTATTCTCTAACCCACCACCTCTAAGGATACATAGCAAGTTACTCTTTCTTCTGCCTTTTGAAAGAGAAATGCTTCCATCAAATCTCTTTGAACTGCCAGAATGTTTTTTCTTTTAAAAATCATGTTCATTGTCTTTGTTTCCTCTCCCTAATATGACTTGTGGAACACTTTGCGCTATGTGGATCTTTTGTGGGGTACTTTGATTCAGTGATCAAAGCAATGCTCCCCTTCAAAGCAACAGGGGTGGACAAGAATGCTTTGAATCTAACAGCTCCTTAAAGGAGTTATAGGTTTTCCTGGGCTTGCATAGTAACTATCTGGGCCCAATAAAATATTTGCCTTAGGTTAGGAGATCTTACAAATATAGCAACAATGCAACCATGATAAACCATGATAAGTAACAGTAAAAAAACATTGATGTTCTGTTACCATCTTCTTTATATCTCTTTTACCCCCAACACAGTTTTTCTTGAGGCCATGCATCTAGAGAAAAGAAGGCCAAGGGTGACATGATAACAGTCTTCCAGTATTTGAGGGGCTGCCCCAAAGAAGAGGGAGTCAACTTATTTTCCAAAGCACTAGAAGGCAAGACAAAAATCAATGGATGGAAACTAATCAAGGAGAGAAGCAACCTGGAATTAAGGTTTCTAACAGTAAGAACAATTAATCAGTGGAACAACTTGACACCAGAAGTTTTGAATGCTCCAACACTGGAAGTTTTTAAGAAGATGTTGGATAACCATTTATCTGAAATGGTGTAGGGTTTCCTGCCTAGGCAGGAGGTTGGACTAGAAGACCTCCAAGGTCCCTTCCAACTCTTTTATTCTATTTCTAGTATAGGGTCTCCTGCTTGAGCAGGGGATGGATTAGAAGATGGCCAAGGTCCCTTCCAGCTCTATATTGATTCTGATACTGTACAAGTACAGCCTCTTTCAAAGACTTACTGACAGATACAACAAAGGTGTCAACATCAAATCAGAAAGCACCTTGGCCTGCTTCAAATCTGAATAGTCTTGATGCTTAAAAGAGCTTTTGCACATGTGCTGCTAACCAGATCAAGTCAGACCGTTTCAGTGTTTCATTCTGAGGTTCAGTATTGTTTTTTTATTATTATTTACATTTATATCCCGCCCTTCTCCGAAGACTCAGGACGGCTTACATTATGTAAGGCAATACTCTCATTCTATTTGTATATTTACAAAGTCAACTTATTGCCCCCCCAACAATCTGGGTCCTCATTTTACCTACCTTATAAAGGATGGAAGGCTGAGTCAACCTTGGGCCTGGTGGAACTCGAGCCTGCAGTAATTGCAGGCAGCTGTGTTTTAATAACAGGCTTCTTACAGCCTGAGCCACCCACGGCCCTTACTGTAAGTCACTTTCTCAGATTGAAGAACCATCTCAGATCTCTTTGCTGAAACAGCACTGATAACACTTTGTATGGGCTTATTATTTCTGTTTTATTTTTGCTGCATATCTGATCCCAATCAGGACTGGTAATTGGCTGACCCGTTCTGGACCACAGAAACAGCCAGATCTGTTCTCACTTTCTCCTAACTGAATGCAACTGAAGCAGAAATCAGCATACTTTTCTTTTTCGTTTGCTGTGTATACTGTCATCATCATCATCATTATTACTACTACTACTACTACTACTACTACTACTACTACTACTACTACTTAATGGGCCGCGGTGTGGCTCAGGCTGTAAGATAGCCTGTTATTAAACACAGCTGCCTGCAATTACTGCAGGTTCTAGTCCCACCAGGCCCAAGGTTGACTCAGCCTTCCATCCTTTATAAGGTAGGTAAAATGAGGACCCAGATTTGGGGGGGCAATAAGTTGACTTTGTGTATAAATATACAAATAGGATAAGACTATTGCCTTACGCAATGTAAGCCGCCCTGAGTCTTCGGAGAAGGGCAAGATATAAATTTTTTTAAAAAAAGAGGAAAAAAAGTCAACCAAAGTTGAGGAAGAGAATCAGTACAGACAGGAACATGTGCTTCCACTTCAGATTTAGTTCTATTTTAAGGCACCATCCCAAATTTTACTATTTCTTCTTTTTAGTTAATTTCACAACCCCAAGATAAAGCAGATGGCAGCAAGTGCACTTTTTCTGCCCTGAATGGACTTACAAGTTCGGGGGGGGGGGAGCAATCGCAAATCAAGCCAGACAGAAAAATAAAGATCCAAGCTGATCTCTTTCTCTGGCATAGTTGGGAAGCAGAAGGTCATACAATTGTTTAGCTGTATTAAGGCAAACTCATAATAACAGCCCACCCTGGGAGATGCTACATTTTGAGCAGCAGGGAATCTGGACCGGAATTAGAAGCAACAGCACCAAGAAGAGAAAAACAGAACTAACTCAATGAGCAGTCTTATGTTGCACAGTAGGAAAGGATTCCATGGCGGTCACGGATTGGTCCCTTTGCTATTTTGTTGTAATAGAGAAGGAAGATTGGAGCTGCAAATTTCAGGGGAGTTTGCTGAGGAAGCACAATTATAGCCAACTCAAAAGAGCTGACTAATCCTCCATGCACATTTACAAACTTGTAAAATTGATTCATTGTCAGCATATAATATGGGGATGGCTAAAATTAGCTGACCTTAGAGTAGATGCTACAAAATCAGTTTCCCAGTGCAAAGCTTCAGGAGCTTCTTAGAGATTTCCTCTGAGGTTAGAACTTTCCCATTCAGTTTTCCAGAAGACAAACCTTGCTTGTCAATCCCTCCATGGGTTTCCCATTGTACTTTCTCTTGAACTGAATAACAGCTCCTCTGGACAGAAGAGGAAATCTCTTGGTCTATGGAAATCTAAACGTATTAGAATAAATTGATATACTGAGCATCCCAGACATTTATCAGGAATAGAAAATGCAAACATCAAATAAATTTAGACAAGAAGCCCAAATTTAATGTAGATATTTATTTATTTTATTTATATTTATTTATTTTATTAACCAAATGTATATAGTTGTCCATCTCACAAGAAGAAGAATTTTTGTGTGTGTGTTTATATTCTGAATTCTCCAGCTCTGGAAATTTTTAAAGAAGACTTTGGACACGTAGAGTGTGTCAAATCTTTCAACTTTCAGTTCCAAACACTAGGGTCACCCAAACATTGTGACATGCCTTGGGCATTGTAAAGATATTTTGGTTACTTTAATATAATTTAGATATGCTTCTTTAAGTAACTACATAAATATCATAACTTTTTAAACATTTTGCTTCTTTCATCAGCCACCACCTCTCCAAAATGATTTAATTTCCTGTGCATTCTGTTGATGAACCTTGTCTTTTCCAACTGCACAACTCTATGATTCTGTGATTTCATTTATGTACATCTGTTTCCCAAATGACAATATGACTTCCCAAGAACTTTATAATGTAGGCTAAGGGGCTTGGAAAGTTCTAGAACAGAAAAGGCAAACAGAGAGCATTTTTGTATATTGCTGTATACTGGATGGAACCCATATGATCCAAATGTCTCTACCAACCAGAAAAGAGTAAAATATATGATGATTCAAAGATTCCTAGTAGCTGAACATGCAATTTCCAAAAGTAACTAGGAAAAGAAGTATGTGAATCCAGTGTTTTTAAATGTCCTGATCATAGCTATTCCCTCATATACCAGTTCTTTAAACTATTGGAGACCACTACCTTGAGGTCTCCTTGGACGTTGCAATTGTCTGGAATACTTGTGGGCAATCCAAAATCCTCTCCTTGTCCAGAGAAGAATTACGAACAGCCAGTGTTTGTAGAGATTCTCAATTGTCCAGGTCATGGTTGTCCCAAAAGTGTTTTATTCCTTGAAAACTTTTCATTTCTCATCAAAGAAGCTTCTTCGGTTCTGACTAGATTTATATTCTTAGATAGAATATAAGGATTGATATTTTTTGCTGTTGCTGTCATCTGGTCAAGCTAACAGCCAACCTTCAGAACTGTATCAACCAGATGACTGCAAAGAGTATAAATCCTTCCATACTCCACCATTCAGTCAGAACTGAAAAAACTTCTTTGATGAGATGTGAAACATTTTCAAGAAAACATCTCTATCTATTGGACCTGATGGTCTATGTGCATACTTCTTAAAAAAGCTTTCCACTAACTTAGCAGAACCCCTAAGCATAATCTTTGAAAAGCTTTCACGACCAGCTCCCTTCCCAAACTTTGGTCACTAGCCACAGTCATCCCTGTCTTCAAAAAAGGAGACCCCAGCCTAGTTGAAAACTACAGACCAATCTCTTTATGCTGCATCACCTGCAAAGTAATGGAATCAATCATCAACCAATCCATTACCCTCCACCTAGAAACAAACAACCTACTCTCTAATAAACAATTTGGTTTCAGAAAAAATTTATCCTGTAATTTACAACTTCTACACTGCAAAAACATATGGACTACAAATCTTGATCAGGGCAAAGCAATAGATACAATTTACATAGACTTCTGTAAAGCTTTTGACTCTGTGGTACATGACAAACTTCTCCTAAAACTAAAATCCTACGGCATCTCCGGCCCCCTCCACAATTGGATAACAACATTCCTGTCAAACAGACAACAAATTGTCAAAATAGGCAGTGCCCTATCAAATCCTGTTCCTGTCAATAGCGGCATTCCCCAAGGCAGCGTTCTTGGACCAACACTCTTCATATTATACATTAATGATCTCTGTGACCATATTATAAGTAATTGTGTTCTCTTTGCTGATGATGTTAAACTATTTAACACTACCAACAATACAACTATCCTTCAAAAAGACCTTGACTTTGTGTCGGAATTGTCAAAAACTTGGAAACTCCAAATCTCAACCAGCAAATGCTCTGTCTTACACATTGGAAAAAAGAATCTGAACACTAAATAGAAGCTCGATGGACACTACCTTATAGATGACCTTCACCCCATTAAAGACCTTGGAGTTTTCATATCAAATGATCTAAGTGCCAAAGCCCACTGCAACTACATCACAAAAAAGGCTTTAAGAGTTGTAAACTTAATCTTGCTTAGCTTCTTCTTCAGAAACACTACACTACTAACCAGAGCATATAAAACATTTGCTAGAACAATTCTTGAATACAGCTCACCTGTCTGGAACCCATACCTCATTTCGGACATTAATACCATTGAGCATGTCCAGAAATATTTTACAAGAAGAGTTCTCCACTCCTCTGATTACAACAAAATACCTTATGCCCCCAGACTTGAAATCCTGGGTTTAGAAAATTTAGAACTCTGCTGCCTTTGACATGACCTGAGCTTAACTCATAGAATCATCTGTTACAACGTCCTTCCTGCTGAAGACTACTTCAGCTTCAATCACAACAATACACGAGCACACAATAGATTTAAGCTTAATGTGAACCGCTCCAATCTTGATTGTAGAAAATATGACTTCAGAAACAGAGTTGTTAATGCCTGGAATGCACTACCAGACTCTGTGGTCTCTTCCCAAAATCCCCAAAGCTTTAACCAAAAACTATCTACTATTGACCTCACCCCATTCCTAAGACGTCTGTAAGGGGCGTGCATAAGAGCACCAACGTGCCTACCGTTCTTGTCCTAATGTTCCCTTTGATTGTATACAATTTCATATAGTTATTACATACTTATGGTTATATATATGCTTATATATTGTATAGTTATTTCATGCTTATGCTTATATATAATGTTGTGACAAATAAAAATAAATAAATAAATAAATAAAAAATAAAACACCCCCTCCCCAAGAAAGTCCAGTTGTGTTTTGAAAAGCACTTTTGAGACAGATAGTGTACTCATTCATTCTACTGCAGTTTTAGTGGAGTCATCTTCAGTTTGTCATTTTTTTCCCCAGAAGTACAGAGATATCAGAAATAATAGCAGAAAAGTTGTAGGTATGTTTCATTAATTTTGAGGATATTGCAAAACTATCACACTTTATACATATATACATATACAGCACTTCCTTTTCATATTTTTATGTCTTTTCACTATTCTCATAATATAGTTGTCTTTGCCACGGTGACATTCTGTCACCGTGACAAAGAGTGCTTTCTCAATATAGCTTCCAGAAGGATGGCATTTAAAATATATACTTAAAGGAAAGGAAAAGCAGACAATGGAAGAGAACAAAGTATATAAGAATGTTGGATCCTATAAAAGAAAACCTAATACTTGAGTCAGATACTACTACTTCTACTTTATAAAGGGAGAACTTATTCTTTTCACTTCTAGAAAACTGGAAATCTATCAAAATAAGTCAGCATCTTGTATTGCACTAAACTGTTGTTATAATAATAATAATAATAATAATAATAATAATAATAATAATAACAACAACAACAACAACAACAACAACAACAACAAGAAGAAGAAGAACAAGAACAAGAACAACAACAACAACAACAACAACAACAACACTTCCTGCAATAACACTAGCAGAACTGCAAAAACTGTGCTACTTGGAACATCGTACATCTTAAGAAGGTACTTTGTTGATACCTAGGACGCTGGCAGCAGCCTGTATCAACCATTAGCACCAGTCAGTGGTATTTGTGATGCCTTTTTGAATGTTCTGTTGACTGAGTTTCCTGTTTAATGAATAAAGATGATGATGATGATGATGATGATGATGATGATGATGATGATGATATTCACCACCACCACCATCATCATCATCACCATTACAGCATTAACAAAATCACCATCAGTCAACTGTAAAAGTCTGCTCATTTAGAAAAGCCTTTATCCTGCAACAGTACCTTTTAACATCATCAGACAACAACGCATGCCTACTAAAAGACCTGGTGGGTGGATAAAAATGCCAAATCATTGCTAAACATTGGGCTGGTTGCATGACCAACCGTAACAAAACAAAAAAACAAAGAGAGAGGCATGGCATATTATCTTACATTGATGAATTTTGTTTGCCTTATTTTGAATTAGCAAACATGACCTAAATTTGCTAAAGACTCCAGAGATTTAGCTAATTACTCCCAAGTTGTTTACATTGAGAAGTATTTGTTGATCATTTTAAAGCCAGTTGACTGGATCAAGAAGTAACTTCTTTACCAAAATCACTTATTGAATGAGAATGTTAAATAAAAAGTTAACATCAGGGCCTTAATGAAATGGTATATGTGGACATGATGAAACACGGAGATGGTTTCCAATACATTCTCTGAAGCCCCATTTTATTTCCTGTGGGAAGAAGTTAACTCAAGAAAATCTTATCATAGCTAAGGAATGATATAGTGTTGTTTTGTAGGTATTCTAAAGGCAGTGCTTGAATCAAGATGCATGATGCTTTTAATGGTATCTAGATGGCCCAGGCTTTACTATTTCTTCAAAATATTTTAACCTTCACTACTAATCACATATGCAGTGGGGAGGGGGAAGGAGAGGGAAAATGTTTTTGGCAAGTGCTTGGAATATCTCAAAAATAGAAGAAGAAGAAGCCCATTCTTATGGCCTGAGAACTAATATATGTATCTCTCAGGATCTATAAGGCTTGTAAAATTTCTTCTCTTCACTGAAAAACAATTTGTTTGTAATGAGTCACCATATTTTAGGCATTGGCTTCAAGTAACACAGCTGAGCACTGCTTCATTTTGCATCTTGCAGCTGGATATATCTTTACAATATCTCAAGCCAAATTCACAAGAGCGTACTACAGTTATATGAGATTGTGCTTCTAAATTTGGTTGGCAATGCACATTTTTATCCAATCAAAGCATTAAATTATTTTGATTATAGCAAGGACTATAAAAATTGTCTTGTGTTTTAAAGCACTACATAAACTAAAGCCTAATTCACAAGAAACTGTTTTCCAATCCAAATATTTATGTTGCAAAGTCATTTTTAATTTGTGGTTAAACTTGGCACAAACTGAGAACTATTTTTTGCTAGACAGTGAAGTTTAAAAACCAAGAATTTGTTATGCAGAGGTATAAACATACAATGTAAAACTGAATCAGGCATATAGTGTTACATTTGCACCTTTTACAGCAGAATTCACCACTGTAAGATTATAAGTATTAATTAACTATTCCACTTTAATAAAATATTTTGTATTCTTTTTTGGAAACCCACATTGAATTAGGAATAAATTGATTATGTGCCATCAAATTGGTGACAACTTCTAGCAATCAATATATAAGCTTTCTTCTGGATTATCTGTCCCCAAACTAGGGACGATCATGTCATCCAATAGTGCACACATTTCTGCTATTAATTGAGTCTATCCACTTTGTTATTTGTTGTTGTCTTCCTTCCTTCCACCTTTTCCAGTATTATAAACTTCTCGGGAAAGCTAGGTCTTTGAACAGTAGGTCCAAAATATGGTCCTCATCATTTGTGCCTCAAGTAGGAATTCTGGACTGATTATTTCCATGATCCATTTATTTGTTTTCTTGGCTATCCATGGTATTCCCAGGAATCTTCAGTGCCACTAAAATCCCAAAGTGTCAATTCTATTTCAATCCTGTTTCTTTGAAGTCCAAATTCAGCTTTCATACACTGTCATAGGAAATACCATTTCCTACATGATTCTGTTCTACATCACAGTATCTGAGTAAGTTTTTGAAAGCTTTCATTGCTATCCAGTAAATACTAGTCTGTGGCATATTTCTTGATTGCTGGTTACTGCTGTTGATAGTTGATCTTAAAAGGAAGAGGCCATCCATCCCTTTAATATCATTACTGCCGATATGTTAGCATTACATTGGCATCCTTCAGTCTCAAAAGACTATCATGCTCTGGAAAGAGGTCCTAAAACAGCATCTAGGGTGACTGAAAAGGCCAATTTGAGAGTGGCAATCCCTTCCACACTGAGGGCAGATACATTCTGTCCCCTGCCCAGCCCTCAGATTTTGCTGGTTCCAGGACTGCCTCTTTGCCTCAGCCTGCCGAACAAGTGTCTCTTTGAATTAGAGAAGGCTATGCTGTGTCTTTAGCCTCCAAGCTGAATGATCAGAGATCAAGGTTTCCCAGTTGTTAATGCCCATTCCCAAAGCCTTTAGATCCCCCTTGCAGATATCCTTATATCGCAGCTGTGGTCTCCCTCTGAGGTGCTTTCCCTGCACTAATTCTCCATACAGGAGATCTTTCGGAATCCGACCATGAACCATTCTCATGACATGGCCAAGCCAGTGTAGCTGTCACTGTTTCAATAGTGTATACATGTTAGAAATTCCAGTATCTTCCACGGCTGCGCTATTTGGAACTTTGTCATGCCAGGTGATGCCAAAAATATGTCGGATACAGTGCATATGAAAGATGTTCAACTTTCTCTCCTGCTGTACATAAAGACTCACTGCAGTACAAGAGTTTGCTAAGGACAGAGGCTCTATAGAACTGGATCTTTGTATGTTCCGTCAGCTTCTTATTAAGCCATACTCTCTTTGTAAGTCTGGAAAATGTGGTGGCCACTTTACCAATAAAGCTGTTTATTCAGCTCAGTATCTAAAGAGAGAGTGTCGGAGATAGTTGAGCTGAGGTACACAAAGTCGTGGACGAGCTCCAGTTCTTGTGCAGAGATTCTAATATAGGGAGGTGAATCAAAGGCCTGACTCAATACTTGTGTTTTTTTCAGGCTGATTGTTAGTCCAAAGTCTTGGCAGAACTTCCTAAAACAATCCATAAGTTTTTGAAGGTCTCCAGCAGAGTGAGCAGTAACAACAGCATCGTCAGTGAAGAGGAAATCCCATAAGCATTTCAGCTGGACTTTAGACTTTGCTCTCAATCTAGAGAGATTGAAGAGTTTTCTGTCTGATCTGGTCCAGAGACAAATACCCTTTGTTGCAGTTCCAAAAGCATGTTTCAGCACAACAGCAAAAAAGATCCCAAATAAAGATGCAGCCCTGCTTCACTCCACTTCAAATGTCAAAGGAATCTGATGTTAAGCCATCAAAAACTACAGTGCCCTTCATTTCCTCATGAAAGTACCTGATGATGCTGAGGAGTTGAGGTGGACATCCAATCTTGGGGAGAATTTTATAAAGGCCCCCTACTAACCAAGTCAAAAGCCTGTGTAATATCTATGAAGGCTACAAAAAGGGGCTGTCTTTGTTCCCTGCATTTCTCCTGCAACGGTCTAAGGGAAAATACCATGTCAATAGTGGACCTGTTGGTTCGAAATCCACACTGTAGTTCTGAATAGGCACTCTCTGCAAGCACCTGGAGCTTCTTTAGTATGATATGGGCAAGCAACTTCCCTGCAACACTAAGAAGAGAGATGCTGCGATAGTTGCTACAATCACCCATGTCGCCTTTGTTCTTATACAGTGTGATGATATTTGCATCATTCATGTCCTGTGGTATTCCACCTTCCCTCCAACAAAGAAGATTTCATGCAGTTCAGTGGGGATGTTCTTTTTGCAGCACTTCAGAACTTCGGCAGGGATGTTATCTTTCTTGGGTCCCTTGCTGGAGGCAAAGAATCCAGGGCCGCGTTTAGTTCTTCTAGTTGGTTCACTGTCAAGCTCCTCCAAGGCAGGCAAGCACTCAATGTTATTTAATGATTCTTCAGTTACCACATTTTCTCTGGAATAAAACTCAGAGTAGTGCTGCAGCCAATGTGCCATCTGCTGTGCTGGGTCCTGAATAACCTCAATTGTAGCAGACTTCAGAGGGGCAGATTTCTTCTGTGTTGGACCTAAGACTTGCTTGATGCCATCATAAATCCCCTTGATGGTGTCTGGATCTGAGAGCAAAGCTGCAGCGAATAATCATTAGCACATCTCCTGGCAGTCTGTTGGACTTTGCTACGAGCATCTCGCAGAACCTGTAGGTTGTGTTCACTGGAACAGGCTTTATATGCAATTAGAGCTCTCCTTTTTTCTTCAATGGCTGGTATCAGGTCCTCCAAATGGGCTTCAACCAATCTGCTGTCTTTCTGATCTTTTTACCAAATACTGACAAGGAGGTATTATAAACAGCATTCTTTAAATATTCCCAACATTCATATGCATTTGCTTCAGCCGGGCCTGGAAGAGTTTCCTTGAGTGCTTGTGCAAATTCCTCCACTTTGCCCTGATTGCAGGTCTTGTTGATGTCGATTTGTGGTCTTCGTTCCTTCTTCGAATGATGCAATCTCTTTGTTTGCAGCACACCAAGGAGTGGCTGTATCACAATCAGCACTCTGATAGCTTTGTGTGATTGTAATATTGGGAAGATTGGAGTGCCTGGTAAGAATCAAGTCAAGCTGGTGCCAATGCTTCAATCTTGGATGTCTCCAAGCGACTCTGTGTTGAGGCTTTGTTTTAAAGTATGTATTGCTAACACAAAAACCATAGTAGCAGCAAAATTCTAGCAGGCGTTGGCCATTTTTGTTCATCTTCCAGATGCTGAACTGACCTAAACAAGAACTAATAATCAGGAACTGATTATAGTCAAGAACTATAATTAGGTCCAATTCTGGCATTGAAATCCCTTTTCAGGGATTTTCTTGATAGTAGCGGCCAGATCATTGTAGAACTTGTCTTTGGATTCTACTGAAGATGATAATGTGGTGCATATGTGCTAATAAGAGTAACCAGCTCTGCGGATGAGTAGAGCTGTAAGAACAGAATTCTTTCACTTCCTGCAGCAGGTGGAGTAATGAATCTTAGTAGGGTGTTTCTGACTGCAAAGCCAACCCCATATTCCCTAGACTCGTTTGATGGTTTTCCCTTCCAGAAGAATGAGAAGTTTCTCTCTTTAACAGATCCCGAGTCTGACAGCCTTGTCTCTTGAAGGGCAATGATGTCCATCTGCAGTCTGCTCAGCTCCATGTCAATGACAGGTGTCTTATGTATGTCATCTGTTTCTTGTAACTCATCAGAAAGGCTGGGGGTCATTGTCCTAACATTTCAAGTGCCCAACTTTAGGGCTAAGTTTTCTTATGTTTGTTGCATGGTGCAAGTTATTGATCTGCTCGTCGGCTTTGACCCTAAACCCCATGCACCCTGTGAGGTTAACAGACTGTGGCGGTCAATATGTTAGCAAAATACTGATAAAAGTATGCCCTGTTCATTTGCAAATAAAGTAACATTATGCCTCTCTGTATTTTAAAATGTAGGAGGGCCTTTAGAAAAAGGTTCAACAATATTTTCTGGCCATTGGCATTATCACACTATCTTTTGCAATGGATTATCAGAATCCTTTCCAGGCAGGTTTCAGGGCTCAGTATGGGATAGGGACTGCATTGGAGATAATCAATGATGGAACTTGTAAGTGGATGTAATCTTTCTTGTTTTGGATTGTTCAGTACCATCAACCATTAGTACCATGGTATCATTTGAGAAACCTATAAGGAGATCTGACAGATGTTCTGACTTGGTGTTTGGAGGCCATGAAGCAATATTTGAAGCAAACAGAGTACAGTTGAATACTAGCAAGAAGGAATTGTTTTCCTTTTGTTTTTCCAGAAATCTTTGAGTGGTATAGATGTTCCTTATATCTGTATAGGGAGAATTCCTTCTTTTGAAGGAATCACTGCATACTTTGGGAGTTCTCCTGAACTCACGGCCCCTGTTAGACTAGGTAATAAACCAGTAATTTATACCCTTCTCAATTTATAGTGTGCTTTATGTTGGACTGGACTCAAAGAGAATATGCAATTATAGTTTAGCACCAAATGCAGCAGCTCATTTGCCAAGCAGTGTTATCTTGTTTAATACGATAACACCTGTCTAAAAAAGCTTCAAGTCAGTTTGGTGTAGTGGTTAAGGCATCTGACTAGAAACCAGGATATTGAGAATTCTGTTCTCACCTTAGCTACAGAGCCACTGAGTGATACCAAGTCAGTCATTTTTCTCAGCCCTAGAATGGAGGCAATGTCAAAAAAACAGCTTCCCAAGAAAAGATCTGGTTTTTTCCAGACAGTCTTCAAAAATTGAATGTGATTGAATAGAAGAAGGAAAAGGAATTTTACTGGCTGCCTGTAAGCCGCCAGTCTTCATTCAAGTTATTGTGATTGTCCTTAAATTGTTTTATGTTCAGATCTATGTCGACTTCAAGATATCATCTTCTTTAGGTAGAACCTGCCTACCCTATACCTGTGATGGTGAACCTATGGCACGCATGCCAGAGGTGGCACGCAGCACCCTCTCTGTGGCCACACAAGCCATCACCCCAGTTAAGCTTTGCTGCACATGCACGTGTGCCTCCCACCCGCCAGCTGGTCTTTGGCATTGCAATTTGGGGGTTTGGCCATGCTTTGGGGACTCGGTCCAGAAAAGCTTACCTATCACTGCATTATACAATCTGATAAGGAAGGGATGCTCTATGTATCTACCCTGAAAATGATCAGGGTTTTGGATCTAAAGAATAAATAATTTTGTAATTAATATCCCACTTGCTCAAGAACAGTTTGCAAACCACAACATCTCCCCTGGGTTGCCTCTGTCCCTACTCTAATAGTGCTTTCACAACAATGGTGAAAATAGCACTCAGATCTGGCTGATGATAACAACTGTTTTTATTAATAGGTTTTATTAATAGTATTTTAATTGGTTTGATTGTAAGACTATTTTATAGAATGTTACTGTGTTTATTGTAAGCTGTCTAAAATTCTGATTATAGTCAACATACAAATGTTTGCAATTGAATAAAAATATTGCAAAACATTGGTGATCTATCTGTGAAATGTCATCTCATGAGATCATGAACTCGGGAGATGTGATGACACTTCAGTATTCATCAGAGATCTAACAAAATGCCAATGATCTTCAGCTGTGGTTGCTGTTTTGTGGTGGCTAGAGGCACTGCATTGTCAATACTGTAGAATTTCTTGTGCAAAGAATTATACAGCAGCTTGGGTTTCTCTATAGCACAGCTCAGTTAAGATTAAAGAAGCTAACTAGTAAATACTTAAAAATACAAAATGATAAATGATAAGAGCAAAGATAAATTAGAATCCAACAAACCAGGGAGGTAATAAATGCAGCATCTGCACAGTTGTTGGTCTATCTGTCTTTAAAGTCTCAGGTCACTCCTTTTCCCAGCTTTCAAATCTTCTAATTGTTATATTTTTATTTTTTTAATTTTCATATAAATATTCTTTCTTCCTTTATCTTTTACATAATGATTTCACAGGATATTTTTTTGTCCCTTTATCATAACTTGGAAGTGCTTTCTAACACCTTCCTCTATTCTCATTTCTAATTGAAGCTATTCAGTTGCCATGGAAATGAATCTGTCCATCTCATTGGTTAGGAACAGATGATGGCCAGAAAGGCAAAAGGTGTCTGAATATAATGTCTTCCTGCTGATAATAGTGGCTGAGTCAAAATTATAGTTCATGTAATTAATGCTGTTAATTATCTCATGTTGCAATTAGACATGAGAGGCCTAGCCAAGAACAGAGTTGAGTTCACATTGCGTTAATACCTTACAGATATGCATTAAAATGCTTGCTTTCCTGGAAGAATATATCATGTAAATGGCCAAAATATTCAGGATGCATACAAGAGGACAGAGAATGTAGAAATTCAAAGGCATGTTGGCGAACAGGATATAGATACCATTGTCTTTAGTATCTATGTATCATTCAAGATTGAGCTGTATATAATTCATTTGCTTATATATTCTTAAATTTAGTTTTATAAGGAAAAGTTGATAAGATGAGTTGAACTCTGCTTTGTAATGTATGAATGATGGTTTTACCTATTTTTTTTTAAAAAAACATGCTAATTTTGGGTTCATGAGAATATACCAAATTAACTCAGGTTTTTTTTTCTAATTAACCAAATATTCACTTGTTTGCATCCAAACAACTTGAAAGGCTTATTTATACACCGTTTGTATGGCGGACCTATACACGTATGCCAGAAGTGGCATGCAGAACCTTCTCTCCGGACATGCAAGACATCAGCCGTTGCTCTTCCAGGTTTCCGGGAGTGCCAGAAACCAGAAAAGCAGCTCCTTGGTTTGCATGGGCATACCGGGAAGCTGAGCTTCCAGTTTCCGGCACACACATGCATACGCACTAGAAACCAGAAGACCAGGTGACCAGCATGCATGCACACACCAGAAACTGGAAGCTTAGCTTCCTGGCATTCACATGCACGCCAGGGAATTACTCTTCTGGTTTCCAGTACGTCCACACGTGTGAAGACCAGCTGAACCTGGAAGAGCAATGGCAAGGGCGACGGCTGGTGTACCCAGAGAGATGGCTCTGTGTGCCACTTCCGGCACGCATGCTATAGGTTCATCATCAGAACTGCTCTTCTGGTTTCTGGTGCCCCCCCCCACATGCACACTCCCGTTTCAGCACTTGGTGCCGAAAAGGTTCGCCAACACAGTTATACTGCTTTTCACATAGCTGTTAAAGATGAGGAGTCCATCTGAAAACTCAAGATCACCCAATCAAAATAAAGTCAAGAAAAAGCAGGCCCATCGGAAGGCCATTCCTTTTCACTCACCTTATAATGAACCCATGGCTTTTGCTGCCAAACGTTGTTGTGGTAATGATTACCAAATTTTGTTTTAAAAAAAAAAACTGGATAGCTTCATGGAAGATCAGAGCATTCATGAATGCAAATCTTGATGGCCCTTTGCAGCGGTGAAATGCACTTACCTTCGCTAGCAGTTCGAGAATGTGAGCACAAGTGCGCACTCGCTACATCAGGGTGCGCCTCTTCTGCGCATATGCAAAAGCTCAAAAATGGGACGTAATGATGTCCTGGCGGGTGGGCAGAACCTCCCACTGCCGGCCCTACCGGTTCATGCGATCTGGATAAATCCGTCCGGATTTCACCGCTAGTGTTCTGTTTCCCTTCCCCCAATACTCCCAGCAAAGAGTCAGTCAGAGGCCTCTTTTCTGATTTATTTACATATATATAAATGTCCTGGCTACGTCTACCCACGGGCCTGCCAAGTTTCTGGAGATAACAAGGAAATTACAGATAAGGCCAGAATTACTCACGAATATATTCTTCCCTCCGTTGATACAGATTGCCCGCGCAAATTCATTACTTTGTCCAAGACAAAAAACCAGGAAGTCCCGCCTCCTATTTATAGTCTCTGCAGATGTCACTGCATGACAATTATGACTTGGCTTTGTCCCAACTCTTCCGCTGCTGCGCACGCCGATCACGTCTTCGTAATCTTGCATCACTCCAAAACTGTTCTTGGGGCGTTGCCAAATCAGAAGGAGGCTCCATGGAATCAGGCTTTGCCGGCCCCTCCTCCTCCCTTTGAGTGGGTGCCAGGGAGGGAAAGGGCTCACGAGAAGCAGGGCTGGCCAGGTCTTCTCCCTCACTTTCTGAATCATCCGAGTCCAGGAGTCCGGGTCCAGGAACTTGGGTCACAACAGCTAGCCCTTTGCCAGATCATAGACCACATTTCTTTAAATACGAACAGCTGTGCAGTAGCAATGGAAGGAACTGTCACCCTTTAGTCAGGATTATGAGTTTCCCAGCACTGCTTTTGTGAAGCTGGATTAAGTGATCTCATACCTGCTAGAGCAAGGCTTTTTTACTTACACAGTTTAGAGGCAAACCCATGTTCAATGCTTCATGATTCCACAGATCATGGAATTGAAAAAAAAAAACCCTACACCAATATCTGTGTTATGTTGCACGCTTCAACTTCCCATAAGGGTCTTGCAAACACCCCATTCTGATCATAAGTAAAAACATTATAGGCACTGTGGTGTGTTTATATGTTTTCCTGCATATATAGATGTCAAGATTCCCTTGTCCCTGATTCATAGGAAGAATTAGGCGGGATGAGACAGAGTAACACAGTGTAGGAGGGTATGGGTACTTTTGGAGCTGAAGATGTGGCCGAGCAAATCAGTGGTCCTTGATCACTAAAAATTAGAAACTAAGCCAAGTGATATTGACATATTTGCCTATCCCAAGGAAAAGCATGCAGAAATAAGTGGAATGTGACTGGCATATAATTGGTTCTTGCTTGATACCATGCACATAGATACATACAACAAGCTGTTAATATGCAAATTACCTTATAATATTACCAACGTATGCAAAGTTCATTTGTAATTTATATGCAAAGCTCAATGACTGAACACAGAATTTTTAAACAAAGTTCCTTGGAGACATCCCTAAAAATTAAATGCTCCTTCTCAACACCTGTATCTTTATGAGAGAGATTTGAATTTTTTAAAAAAGGTATTTGTGAAGCTTATTATTATTCATATTAATTTATGCTGAATTATGTGGTAAGAGGTCCAAAGAGGCTATTTTTCACTCAGCACCCAGGAAACTACTTTGAGTTGGTGTGTGTGTGGAGGGGAATGCTACTTTTGCAGTCTGATGGAAATCTATTAAATACAAATCAGCAAAGTAATAAGAGATCACAGGCCTTCTGTAAAACATTTGCTGGTGAGTAGAACAGCTGTGGAAGGAGATGCCAGGATAAATGTTCACCATAAATAGAAGCATTGTGTAATGGAGCAGATGATTCTGCCAAAGGGAAAAATATGTCTAGAGCAGGCAAATAAGGTAGATTCTATAGAGAATTTGGTACTAAGCCACGTTCTTTTTCAGGTGTATCATCTCCAGAAGGACTATTGCAACCAGGACCGTATGGTAGAAAATTAGGTCTAGCAAATGCAGCATCTTGTCTCTGGATCCCAGATGCCAAAAATGAAAAGGGAAGATGTAGTTGAATTCATGTTTTCTTTAAGGGCTTCCTATAGAAATAGTCATGAAAAACTAGCTAGATATGCTTAGTTAGGCTTTTATAAAATTCCGGATAACTGATGGAATATCCTGTATGATACAACACTGATGATACTATTACCCCTGACAGCATGTCAGTTTCTTTACTTTATTACCCCTGACATATATCATCCACAGCATTCCAGTTTCTCTATTCCCCCTGGCAGATGTCATCCAAAGCATGCCACTTTCTTCATTTTCTACCACTTGGGTAGGTACTGACAGCCATGGCAGCAGCTCCTCCATCTCCCAATATCTTCTTCAGCTTTTTATTACTTTCACCCATGTTAAAAGGAAGGTGCACAGCTGGACTTTCAATCTGATTTGGAACCCTTTATGTTGTCATTAGGTCCATATCTTTCCTTCCATTCAAAAGACTTGAAAAATGTACTTTGTTTCAGATCAAGGTCAATGTGAATCTTGGGGATTCCCAAAGGTGTTTTTTCAAGAGGCATTTGTACTTTCTGGTTTTTCTTTGAAGATGTTTCGCTTCCTGTCCAAGAAGCTTCTTGGATGGCAAGCGAAACATCTTCAAAGAAATACCAGAAAGTCCAGTTGACTCTTGAAAAATCACCTTTGCAATAACCATGACCTGGATGACTGAGAATATCCATAGACATCTTGGGGATTAGGAATAAGGTTGCCCCATGAAGGACTAGAAATGATCAGAGATGTTTCAGGAGGCATTGGTCATGTTTCTCTTTAGTTTCCCCCCCTCCCCTTAGGCAATTTTTTCTGTTCTTGGGACTGGATGCATTTGTTTTCAATGTATCTCATAGAACTGTAGAGAGGTGAAAAGGTTTATTTAACCCCTTTATAGTTTATGTATGTGGAAAATGTGGCTTACACTTAGAAGCATAGAATTGGAACTTTAGTACTTTAGAAGCCATGTAATCCAATCCCTTATGAGCAAGCACTTGTTCCCTCCAAGCGGCAGTGTGGTCTGACAGAGATCCACATAAATTTAATTTCCCACTCAACAAAATCCACTTTAAGTTTTTCTCTGGGATAGATTGATTAGCGTCATGAGCACAAAGAGAGAACGGAAGGCACCATTCATATTTGTGAAACTCTCATAATACGCAGAGCAGAGGTGGTATTCAGCAGATTCTGACTAGTTCTGGAGAACTGGTAGAGGAAATTTTGAGTACTTTGGAGAACTGGTAGTAAAAATTCTGACTGGCCCCGCCCACATCTATTCTCTGCCTCCCAAGTCCCAGCCGATCGGGAGGGAATGGGGATTTTGCAGTAACCTTCCCCTGCCATGCCCACCAAGCCATGTTCACAGAACAGGTAGTAAAAAAATTTGAATCCCACCACTGACACAGAGACTGTCTTGCTTTTTCATACATATACCTGGAAAATGTATTTCCTAGGTATTAGAAGTTATAAACATAACTTAAGCTGTCCTTTCTTTGATATTGTTACCTATCTCCCACAACTGTGTTCAATTGCTACTCCTCAGTTATGCTTCTTGATCTCAACTTGCTCTCAGGAGTGCAGTGAAACATAACAGCATCCTCCCCAAATGGTAAATGGGGAAAATAGAACACGCTAGAAGGAGAACGTACACAAAAATCTTGGGACAAAAAATCAAATTTGGGCTAGGCAATAGGGGAAGGAGTAGGTAAAGAAATCTTTGCACATTGCTAATTAATTGTATCAAACTCTTTCTCAAATTGTTTTCTAAAGCCTTTTTTGTCTATTTGTTTATAGTTGCAGCTTCTAGGATAGCACACTAAATTAAAGCTGCAGAATCTAATTATACTTAAGATTCCAAAAGCCCACTGTCTGTTACTAATGAATAAATACAATGCTCAAAGCTTTGCTAACTGTAACAGAGATTTGCATAAACAGCATGGTTACAAAGCCACAGGATTCTAGTTTATAAGAGAAGGTAAAGCTAAACATATGCTTGAATTGTCCTCTATTTATTTGCAGGGTTGAACATAATGGGATGATTCTTCTTCTTCCCGTCCTCCTCCTCCTCCCCCTCCCCTTCCCCCTCCATTGCACTGCATAAACTAAGAGCTAAACAATTGTGAGCAGAAAAATTCTTACAGTACAAACATTTCTAGGAGATTACCTCTTCATAGGTCGCATCATGATATATAAGAAGGGAAGTTGTGTTGCATTGCATTGCTTTGCAGTTGTGAACTGTCTTGTTCTAGAAATGGACATTAATAGGAATTCTCTAAGTGCAGCAAATCTCAAAGGCTGCTATAACCAAATTCTTAGTACTAGGAGCTTCGGATTCAAATGCAACAAAAGCAAAAGGTTACTATTTCAATATTTTGCTAAGAGGTGATTTTTCAGAAAAAAATCATTTCTGAAAAAGTCTAGCTTGTTCTGAGATAGTCTATTTCTAGATTTATACTTGTGCAGAATCCTTCATCATAAAACTAATTATCTCAGACATGGAGAAGGCTATGCTACCCTTCTTGTTATATGACCTTTTCTTGTTTTAACTTACTTCTGCAGAGTATTAGCATGTCAGAAGAGAAAAAGGAGCCCCATTTTGCCTATCTATACATTCATTATTTAATTACATGGCTATTATTACATAGTGTTACTATTATTTTTTATAATCTGAACTGTCTACATATACAGAATATATCTGTATAGCTGATGTTTTTTAGCCGTATACCACTCCAGTATCCTTTGGAACTCGGGAAAGATGATCAGTTAAGAGCCCCGCTGGTGCAGTGGTTACAAAGCAGTATTGCAGGCTACCTCTGCTCACAGCCAGGAGTTCAATCATGACTGACTCAAGGTTGACTCAGCCTTTCATCCTTCTGAGATCAATAAAATGAGGACCTAGATTGTTGGGGGCAATATGCTGACTCTGTACACCACTTAGAGATGGCTGTAAAGCACTATGAAGTGGTATATAAGTCTAAGTGGTGTTCCTGTTGCTAATATTGTTAATAAATAAATGCATAGGATTAAATGCATAGGAACCATTCAGCTACTGAAGCAAAGATGTGTGCAATGGACAGTAAATTCAGTCACATAGTGATTGAAAGAATTAAATCTATATCCTAAAGTAACTTTCCTAATCTGGTACCTTTTTGGATATTAGCTCTTATAATCACTGGCTAGCATATGCTTGAAGAAAGTTGTTTGAAAGTGAAAGTCAGGATCCACTAAATCCTCCTTTCCTCGTCCTCTCCTAATCCTTCCACAGTGGCTCTTAAAGCTCATTCTTATCACAAGTGATGATATCTGATGACATATGTTTCCATCATGGGAAGATTCAGAACACCCCAACACTGTAACTTAAGTACTACAATTGCCCTTTAAAAAAAAGGTTACAAATCTTTCCCACTCAAATATGAAAAAGACGTTTGATGCAGCCCTGTCTTCTTCGCAGCAATTTCCTACTCAGTGTGATCTTCTCACAATCACACACACACAAAAAAAACCCTTCCCTCCTTTCATATGTAATGGAAGGCATTTAAATAAACATTTCCTGACACTAATACATTTGGGGAGGGGGAGTTCATGTTTTGTGTGCATGTTGTCGGTGTGTGTGTGTGTGTGTGTGTGTGTGTGTGTGTGTGTGTGTGATTTCCTATCTTGGTCTTAAATTTGCTCCAGGTTTGCTTGGAGTTTGGCACAAACTGCAAGTAAAACATCAAATGACATCCGAGCTTTTTCCAACCCCTCAAAGGAGTTAAATAAGGGTAAGGTTCCCCCACCCCTCAAAAACAGTTTGCACTCTAGGGCTTCCGGGTGGCGCCATCTTTCTCGCTGGGTGCCAATTTATGGCACTCCGCATTGAATACCGTAAAAGCCGGATTTAACAACTGATCCCGGCTTAATTTCTCTCTCTGGTTGAAAGAGAGAGACAGAGCAAGGGAGGTGGGTAGATTCCCCTAGGGGCTTTGTTTTTGTAATACAAAGTCCTGAACGGTGAATCCCCTTATTTACCCCTCCCCCACCTCCAGTATTCTCTGCGCTCCTGAAAAAGCAGGAAAAGAGGAAGATGTCCACTTCTGCTAGCAATTGATTTTTTTTGTGGATACGAAAAGCAGGCGGAACAAATGTGAGGAGCAATTATTGGTTTGCAAGTATTTTTGATTTTCTGACTTCCTCCCCCCCTTCAGTTTCGTTTTAGAGAAACTGAAAGCAGAGCGATACATCAAAGGGAGCTTTGCTGTTGAATCGAAACTGAATGGAGATTTTATCTTATTGTGTTTGACTGTGGACTGTTGGATTATATTACGCTGTTTAAGTACGTTACAAGGGGATTCTCAGCAGGAATTTTGTTATGGAGGTTCTTTCAGAAGAATGGGTTCGGACGTTATACAGGACTACACAGAAAGAATGTATTTAATTATTCAAAATACAAATTGATAAAAATGGGCACGTTTTGGATGAGAGTTTGGACCAAATTAACCAGTGCAATTATTTGGAAAATGGAATGGAGGATATACAAATAAAAGTGGATAAATATGAAGATTTGATCGTGAAGAAACAAGGTGATCTAAAGAAGTTTTCTTTAAATAGTTTGGATGAGCTGCCTGAATTTGTGCTACAGGAGATTGTCCTCAAATGGAAAAGACTCACAAGCTTAATGTTTCCCAAGAGTTCTCTTTTGGACTGATGGAATATACGGCAGTAATTTTTGGATTTCTGGACATAAGGAATTACTAGGAAATATTGTGATTGACTTTTAAAAGGAGCAACGAAGGAAAGACAGAGATTAATGCACCAAAAAATGGCAAGAGACAATAGTATTATTTTTGAAACAAGGTTTTTAAAATATTAATAGACAAAATATTTGTGTCCCGAAAGAATTATATGGTTATATGGTTATAGAAGCTATAAGGAGATATTCTCTGAATTGGATTGGATTTTTACGTTTTAGCTGGTTTTAAAATATTTTAGGATTAATTTGTTCTACTGATTTATATATTTTATTATTGTTTATTGTTAATTTTTTGAAGGATTTGGTTATGTAAGGAGGAAGTCAGAGCTAGAGAGGGAGAATTGGTATAATAGTTTTGGGGAAAAAAAATTTTTTTTAGCATATGTTTGTTTTATTTTTAACTATACCTTGTGTTTGTTCCGGGAAGCCAGGGTGGGAGGGGGAGGGGGTTTGTGAAGGGAAAGGGGTTGGGGGGAAAGGGGGGAAAAAATTTTTGTAAAACTTTTTGAATAAAAAAAAAAAAACAGTTTGCACTCTCCAGTTGAAATAGTACTATATGATTACCTAAATAAGGAATAGTTCTCAGAATAAAAGAGATGCCATTTGTGTCAATATACAGAAAAAGCAGCAGATTTAAACTTTCCTAAAAGTACCACCAACAATATCTGGAAAACAGCCACAAAACATAATTCTGTAAATGCTTAGATTGCTCATATCCTACTTGGTAAAATAACACTTCAGATGCCACTAGATTTTAAAATGTGCTGTTTTAGGGTTTATTTTATGTATGTATGTATATATGTATGTATGTATGTATGTATGTATGAAAGCAATTCTCTAAAGTGTAACTGTTTCTCATTCCTGCAGGCCCCATCGTTGATTTACCATGGAAAAACTGTTCTGCAGCATCCTGGTGTTTGGAGTAGTTGTTGCAGTCAACGCCTGTCCAAAATACTGTGTTTGTCAAAATCTGTCTGAGTCACTGGGAACTCTCTGCCCTTCAAAGGGACTTCTTTTTGTACCACCAAACATAGACAGGAGGACTGTTGAACTCCGACTTGGGGGCAACTTTATTATTAACATCAGCAGGCAGGACTTTGCCAACATGACTGGCCTTGTTGACCTCACATTGTCTAGGAATACCATCAGTTACATCCAGCCCTATTCTTTTGTTGATTTAGAAAGCCTACGATCTTTGCATTTAGACAGTAATAGGTTGCCTGAAATTGGAGAGGACATTTTGAGGGGCTTGATTAACCTTCAGCACCTGATTCTAAACAACAACCAACTAAATTATATTTCAGATGATGCTTTTGAAGAGTTTCTTTTTACCTTGGAAGATCTGGATCTTTCTTATAATAACCTCAGAAGCATCCCTTGGGAATCCATAATGAAGATGATAAACTTGCACCAGATTAGTTTGGATCATAATTTGATAGATTATATCACAGAGGGGACCTTTGCAGATCTTCAGAAACTAGCCAGGTTGGATTTAACTTCTAACAGACTTCAGAAGCTTCCTCCTGATCCCATTTTTGCCAGGTCTCAAATATCTCCATTAACTACAACACCATTTTCCCCACCTTTATCTCTAAGCTTTGGCGGAAACCCTTTGCACTGTAACTGTGAGCTACTGTGGCTACGACGTCTGGAGAGGGACGACGATATGGAAACTTGTGCTTCTCCTCCGGGTTTAAAGGGAAGATATTTTTGGTATGTCCGGGAAGAGGAATTTGTTTGTGAGCCCCCTCTAATTACTCAGCATACTCACAGATTTTTAGTTTTAGAAGGACAAACTGCCACTTTAAAGTGCAAAGCTATTGGAGATCCATCTCCCATTATTCACTGGGTGGCACCAGATGATCGACTTATGGGCAATTCTTCAAGAACAATAGTTTATGACAATGGCACTTTGGAAATCCTTATCACAACCTCAAAGGATTTTGGAATATTCACATGCATAGCAGCAAATGCTGCTGGAGAGTCTACTGCAACAATTGAGTTATCCATTGTCCAGCTTCCACATCTCAGCAATGGTACAGGTCGGACAGCCCCTCCTAAATCAAGACTTTCTGACATCACAAGTTCCAGCAAGTCCAATCGAGGAGAAAGCAAGGGGCCACCAGATAGGGCAGTCTTGGTTTCTGAGGTGACAACTACTTCAGCTTTAGTCAAATGGACAGTAAGCAAGTCAGCACCAAGAGTTAAAATGTACCAGCTACAATATAACTGCTCTGATGATGAAGTTCTAATTTATCGGTAAGTGTGAATTCCTTAGGACGCAAATGGTGTCATTTCTTTAGCAGAGTAATTATAATGTGGATTTGTAGCATAAGTCTCCCTGTCTCATGGCTATCCGAATGGTGGCATATATAGAATTTTTTTTTATTGGCCAAGTGTGATTGGACACACAAGGAATTTGTCTTGGTGCATATGCTCTCAGTGTACATAAAAGAAAAGATACGTTCATCAAGGTACAACATTTACAACACAATTGATGATCAATATATCAATATAAATCATAAGGATTGCCAGCAACAAGTTATAGTCATACAGTCATAAGTGGAAAGAGATTGGTGATGGGAACTATGAAACGATTAATAGTAGTGCAGATTCAGTAAATAGTCTGACAGTGTTGAGGGAATTATTTGTTTAGCAGAGTGATGGCCTTCGGGAAAAAACTGTTCTTGTGTCTAGTTGTTCTGGTGTGCAGTGCTCTATAGCGTCGTTTTGAGGGTAGGAGTTGAAACAGTTTATGTCCAGGATGCGAGGGATCTGCAAATATTTTCACGGCCCTCTTCTTGATTCGTGCAGTATACAGGTCCTCAATGGAAGGCAAGTTGGTAGCAATTATTTTTTCTGCAGTTCTAATTATCCTCTGAAGTCTGTGTTTTTCTTGTTGGGTTGCAGAACCGAACCAGACAGTTATAGAGGTGCAAATGACAGACTCAATAATTCCTCTGTAGAATTGGATCAGCAGCTCCTTGGGCAGTTTGAGCTTACTGAGTTGGCGCAGAAAGAACATTCTTTGTTGTCCTTTTTTAATGATGTTTTTGATGTTAGCTGTCCATTTGAGATCTTGCGATATGATAGAACCCAGAAATTTGAAGGTTTCTACTGTTGATACTGTGTTGTCAAGTATTGTGAGAGGTGGAAGTATGGAAGGGTTTTTCCTAAAATCTACCACCATTTCTACGGTTTTGAGTGTGTTCAGTTCCAGATTGTTTTGGTTGCACCACAAGGCTAGTCGTTCGACCTCTCGTCTATATTATGAAATAGCAAAAATATCTTATGCATATTGACAATCTTTGCTGTGTCTGAAGTAGTATTTTTAAAAATCTTGGTCCTGATGACAGTATTGAACTATAGGTTTACTAATAAGATCCAATAAGTAATCTCTCCTCTTATGTCTAAATGTACTCTTTCCTCCCCCACATCAAAATTCTTTCTTTTCCAGCTATAAGAAGCTGAAACTGCCTTGTATTTTGCTATAGATTCACGTCACCTTTTAACCTTATACAATAAGCATGATGTCTTGAATATAAATGGTTGAATTGGCAATTGTGAGGTCATGTAAGGAAGCTGGTGACTTGCAGGCTAATAATGCTGTGCTATTATACATAGAGCAATAGCATGTGTTTTTAGTCAAAGGGCGGAAAACATTTTGAGGGGATTGAAAACTAAGTCAGAGGTGTATGATTCAGTAGAGCTAGGGTAAAAGCTGTCTTTATGTTGGTGGCTTTGGACCAGCTATTGTCTCTCAGAACAACCTACCTGAGAAAATTGCTATTATCTAGATAAAATGAAGGGAAATTCCTGCAGGAAACAAAATTGAATCTATATCAAACAAATAAATAAAATCTTATGCCAGGAGAAGTGGCACAGCTTGTTCTCTTCTTGGCATATAGAACAAATTATGTATAATTAATCCTGAACTTTCCCCCCTCTCGAAATTCTTTACAATATAAACCAGGAAATAAAATACATTCTGCTGTCAGTGAATTTTATTGAAGAGTATTATTATTATTTCATACCTATTGCATACAACTGTGATCTTGAATGCCTTTCATTCAGATAATACAATATTATTGTTTTCTCAAGGACATTCCTGGCTTAGTCAAAGAGCTTTCATGGTTTCAGTGACTATCTACAAATTAATACACCTAAGAAATAAAAGATTTTCCCCCAGTTCATGGAACCTGAAAATCTATCAAATTGCAAGTTCTAGAAATAATGGTCACACTGGTAATAGAATGTATGTTTGTTTCTCTAGAATTACAATGCTTTTACTTAGAATTTCAGCATACTCCCATAACCTTTGATACCCTATTTATCTTTATAGAAATAGATTTTGCTCACAGGTGATTAAACTAACCTCCCAAAATTCCTAAGCCAACATGGTTCACAGTTTGTAAAGGGGTTGGTCATCCTTGCCCTAGAATGTAGTTCTTGATTAGAGACTCATACACAAGATCACAACTTTGGAATTGCTGGCAAGAATATTTCCCTGGATCAGGCAGGGCCAATTTAATGCTGCTGAAAATTAACTTCACTGATAATTTTGCAAAAACCAAGACTGGAACAGACTGTAATAAAGTAATGATGCTTCTACTCTAGAATGTACTTCCAAGAAGTACTTTGAGTGCACCAGTTTATGGCACATTTAAGTCCATTTTATTTTGGTATATTTCGTATTAAGGATGATGAAAAGATTACAATGTCAGCTTTGGAAGCCATACTAGGCCGAAGGCTTCCATACGCTGCTACAATTCTCCTCTGTGGAAAAGGAAGGGAGGAGGGTGGTAGTGCAAGGGATGATTAGACATAACAACATTTTTTTCCTGCCGGTCAAGGTCGGGCTGGGTTCGCATCTGGAGAAGGAGTGGCTGGAGTGAGGCTTCGACATGGGACCATTGGGGATTGGAGCATGTGACTGGCAGGGGGATCATGAGGGTGGAGATTTTGGGGTTTGTATTACTGAGGGACGAACCGGAATCCCCAGTTTCGGTTTTCATCCAACTGTGCCAGTTTACCTATGCTAGTAAAAGAACTTTGAAAGATGTTGGTTTCGGATTCTTTTCTGCAGGAGGGGTTTTCTGGAATGCTGACATACAAATTATTTCAGTTTGTGCAATAGCAATATTCATACTATAAACAAGTATGTCAGATATTTCTTTAGATTAAATTGTGTATACAATATATATTTATTCTACATAATTTTGGGTTACATATTTAAAATAATATCTAGATGTACCATTATTTGGCATATGTAAACAATTTTGAGTTGACTTGATTACTTTTTATCATAGTTCAGCCTGATACTCAAATCATTTCTACTAGGAATATATTGCAAGTAAAATTATTTAGGATTATTGGTCATAGATTATTTGTGTTCTAATTAGTAGAGCTAGAATGGAGTTCAATGTATTTTATATAAATGTTGAATATTAACTGTTCCTTATATTGAATCAGATTCCATCTATTTCAGTACTGACTTGAAAACCTGATTTTCTAGCTAGCCATTTCAATTTCCTAGACCCATATTGAGTTTTAGATGAAGGAATTGCAATTCAAATGGGAAATGGTACTGATATGCTGTGAGCCGGCAATATTTCATTTAGGAATCTTTTCCCCACTTTACTAGATATGCAGTAACTGTGAGTTAAACTGGATCATCCAAATACAAAGTTTATACTTTGCTGATATTTGGGGATGAACTTCTGTGAAGGCACAGAATGTCAAGGAACTTTGCTTTAGCAATTGTGTTGGTGAGGGTTGATGGAGATTATAATTCAACACATGGAGAGCTGTAGATTGAGAAATTCATACAAACTTTTCCAGCATTTATTAAATGTAAAAGTTAATTTTATGCTGCATATTTCAATTTTAGCTTCTCCAAGCAAACTTGGTTGAATGAATACTAAAATTATCTACTCAAATTCACATTTTGTCTGATCTTTAATCATTTCAAGATAGAAACTGTTTCAAAGCAACACTGGTGTTCAGTCAGAATGTATAGCATATGGTGTGTGAACTGACCAATTTAAAAGGTTTTGCAGGATAGCAATAGCAACAGCATTTAGGTCTACTGCCCCATAATGCTTTATATCACTCTCTGGGAGATTTATAATGTAGAACTGTTGTTTGCATAGTGCCCTCAACAATCTGGTCCTCATTTTACCAACCTCAGAAAGATGGGAGGCTGAGTTAAAACCTTGAGCCGCATCAGGATCAAACTCCAGGCTGTGGGCAGAGTTTGCCTACAATACTGCACTTTAACCACTCCACCACCAGGATTGATTGATTGATTTTATTTATTTACTTAAATTTATTTATTTATTTATTTTATTTGTCAAGCATGTATTTTATGACAGATACAAGTGTAAACATAATTATAAATACATGAAAAGGATACAAATAAAAGAAAACAATAGGACAGGAACAGTAGGCACACTGGTGCGCTTATGCACGCCCCTTACAGACCTCTTAGGAATGGGGTGAAGTCTACAGTAGATAATTTAAGGTTAAAGTTTTCGGGATTTGGGGAAGAAACCACAGAGTCAGATAGTGCATTCTAGGCATTGACAACTCTGTTACTGAAGTCGTATTTTCTGCAGTCTAGTTTGGATTGGTTTACCGTGAGTTTGTATCTATTGTGTTATCTTGTATTGTTTTGTTTGAAGCTGAAGTATTCATTGGCTGGTAGGACATTGTAGCAGATGATTTTATGTACTATGCTTAGGTCAGACTGAAGACGGCGAAGTTCTAAGTTGTCTAAGCCCAAAATTTCAAGTCTGGTGGCATAAGGCATTTTGTTGCGAGCAGAGGAGTGGAGGACTCTTCTCGTAAAATATCTCCGGAGTCACTCAATTGTATTAATGTCCGATATGCAGTGCGGGTTCCAGACAGATGAGCTGTATTCGTCTGACAAAAGTTTTGTATGCCCTAGTTTGCAGTTCAATATTATCGGAGAAGAAGCTATGCAAGATTAGGTTAACAACTCTTAATGCTTTTTTAGCAATGCTGCTACAGTGAGCTCTGGCACTTAGATCATTTGGGATGAGTACTCCAAGGTCTTTGTCAAAGTGAGAGTCATCTGGTATGTCATATCTGTCCAGCTTGTATTTTGTGTTTTGATTTTTTCTGCCAATGTGTAAGACAGAGCATTTGTTGGTTGAGATTTGGAGTTGCCAATTGTTTGACCATTCTGACACATAGTCAAGGTCTTTTTGTAAAGTAGCAGCATTGTCAGTGGTGTTGAATAGTTTTACATCATCCACAAAGAGAATGCAGTTGCTTATAATATGATTGCAAAGGTCATTTATATAAAGTATAAAGACCATGGGTCCTAAAATGCTGCCTTGGGGGACATCGCTGTTAACAAGTACAGGGTTAGATAAGGCGTTCCCTATTTTGACTGCTTACTGCTTGTTTGATAGGAATGCAGCTATCCACTTATGCAGGAATCTGGAAATACCATAAGATTTTAGTTTTAGAAGTAACTTGTTGTGTTCCACTGAATCGAAGGCTTTACAGAAGTCTATATAAATTGCATCTATTGATTTACTCTGGTCAAGTTTCGAAGTCCATGTGTTTTTGCAGTGTAATAGTTGCAGGTTGCAGGACACTTTTTTCTAAAGCCAAATTGTTTGTTAGAGAGTAGATTGTTAGTCTCTAAATAAAGGATAATGGATTGGTTTATGATTGATTCCATGACTTTTCAGGTGACACAACGTAATGAGGTTGGTCTGTAATTATCAATTAGGCTGGGGTCACCCTTTTTGAAAATAGGGATGACTGTGGCCAGTGAGCATAAGTTAGGTAAGGAGCTGGTTCTGAAAGATATTTCATAGATTATGCTAAGTGGTTCTGTTATGGTGGTTGAGAGCTTCTTTAGGAAGTAGGAAGATAATCAGTCAGGGCCAATTGATAGAGATGGTTTTAGGTTGTGTAGTGCCTTTACAATGGCATCTTCTGTGAAATCGACATGATCATTGTGAATAGTTGTGGTATGATTGGGAAATAAGGGACATGAAACATTGCTGTTTACAAAGACTGAACCGAAGAATGTGTTGAAGAGGTTGGCCTTAACAGTTTCAATCATTACAGTCTTTCCTGTTTGGTTTTTTTAGTAGTGGGATGGATCTTGAATCTTTAAATTCGTTGTTTATGCAATTGTAGAAGGCCTGGGTAGATTTAGTGCTTATTAGGTTTTCTTCTTGTTTGCTGTGAAAACTGATGCATTCTGCTTTTATCTGTTGGCATATGGTTTTACAGCAACTTTTGAAGTTAGCTACATAGCCAGTTTTGTTTTTGCACCAGAGGGTTTTTGTTTTTTGTTTTGGTTTGAACCTTACTTATAGTTATGGGTAATTTATTTTTCCTGGTTTTGGGGGTTATTAGTGGTACATATAGTTTGATGTATACTTTATATATAGTATACTTTTATAGTATAGTATACTTTTGTATAGTATACTTTTGACTTCTTGCAAAAAAAATGTTATAATGGTCTTTGGCAGTGATGCAGCCAATGAACTGAGTTTGCCAATCAAGAGATGAAAGATCATCATTATGAGATCATAGTTGGCTTTTCTAAAATTATACTTTGGGTTTCCCTCATTATGATTATCTATGTGAGGAGATAAAAGTCTATCATGCTATGGTCACTGTTGGGAAAAGGGTTCTTTTATTTGTAGTCCATAAACTGAATTTAAACTATTGCAGAAGATGAGATTAAGGCAATTGTTGAGTCTAGTGTTATTAGTTACTAGCTGATCTAGTCCCAGATTAGTTACAGCATTGTACAGGGTTGTATGTATGGGTTCAGTTGTACATTCATTTAGGGTCCAATTAATAAGAGGTAGATTTAGGTCACCAAGAAAGATAAGAGGGTGTGGGGAAGAGGCTGCCCCTGTTAGTAGTGATGTTAGTTTGTTCACATATAGAAGGTCATAATCAGGGTCTCTGTAACAGAGTAGGAAGTAAACTGTGTTTAGGGAAAGGTCACATACAGTGGTCTCAGGAAAAGCTAACTCCTGTGTAACTTGAATATTTCTTAGATTTAGGGATTTTTTAATAGAAGATAGCAAAACCACCCCCTCTGCGGATTTCACGGACAGATCAGTACATGTGATAGTCTCTTACTGTGGTAATGGAATCTGGTAGTGATGAATTAAGCCACATCATGCATAAAAATATAATGTTGAATATAGTCATATTTAGTAGGAGGAATTATGGTTTTTTGTTTACGAAGCTTTGTGAATTACATAGTTTGTATTTAAGGTCTGTGACGGTGGATTTTGAGGAAGTTAGGGGCATGCATGCCTAGTGTTGGTTGTTGGGGTGGTGGTTATGGAGTGCGGACCATTGTTCTTACTTTTAATTCAGTGGGCATGGTAATCAATGTATAAATCCATTTCTCCCTGGTTTTGGCGTGTTTTGAGTTCAGCACGTAGTTCACGGGAGTGGATTCTTTGAAGTGTAGATAGATCTGGCCTTGAGCAAAGTTTGTTATAGTTTGAGTTGCTTTTTGCAATTGAGTTAATGGTATGAATGAATTTCCTTTTGCTGGTCTCATTTTTGCAAATTACTCTGCAGAAACGTGGGGCCACTGAGCCATCACCATATTTAAACTCAGGGCCATCTCAGAAACATCAATGATTTTATGTGTGTGTGTGTGTGTGTGTGTGTGTGTGTGTGTAGGTCTTGGCATTTTCGGGTCTTTTCCCGTGAAACGTTGAGAGTATCTTGGTGACATTTCGATGAGATCTCACTCATCATCTTCAGGCTGGTGTCTTTGGCTTCATGCTTCTCGAGCAAAGAGTGGTCGGAGCTGCTGTCTCTTTATAAGTACTGGTGGGGAGGTGGGGAGTGTTGCTGTGTGGTTGCATCTTGATTGGTAGATGGAGTGGGTGTTTGCAGATTGGTCAAGGTGGGGAGTGTTGCTGTGAGCGGGTTGGTTGGCTCTGTGGTTGCATCCTGATTGGTAGATGGAGTGGGTGTTTGGAGATTGGTCAGCTGTTTCATAGCATCCTGTGTGGGTGTGGTCCTGGTCTTTTGTTCCTGAGCTTTGGGGTTGTGGCCTCTGAAGTTCTGTAATGTGATGTCTTGAGCAGATGGCTGTGATGCAGCATCCCAGGCCCTGGTTTGGCTCTGAGTCTGAGGTCCTGTCATGTGTTCCTGGTGTGTGTCAGCCTGCTTTGTGTGGGGATTGGAGGGGGGGGTGCAGCAGCCAGTGGTGTCAGCATGGTCTGGCTTCTGGATGGTGGTTGTGTTTCGTCTGTGGGATGAGTTTGAGTTTGAATCTGGTGAGGATGATTGGAGGTGACATTGTGTGTTGTTCTGGGTCTGGGGTCAATTTTCATGGTTGGGACTCATTTGTTGACCAAGGCTGGTTTCCAGATGTCTGGTAGGCGGGAGGTGTCGTCCCGCTTGTTCATATTGTGGGGGTGATTCTCTATTTCAATGGCTTCCATAATTATTCTCTTGTTATAGTGTTCAGTTTTGGAGATTAATTTGGTTCCTTCAAAATCAATTTCGTGTCCTGTGGTTTTAAGGTACTGGAAAAGGGAGGAGGTTTTTTCTTCTTTTCTGACTGTGTTTTTGTGTTCTGCGATGCGTGCATTTATTCTCCTATTAGTTTGTCCAATGTATGTGGCTGGGCAGATTTTGCATGGTATTTCATAGACTCCTTCATTTTCTAGATGGATCTTGTCTTTGGGGTTTCTTAAGATGTTGGCTATTTTTTGGTCTGTGCAGAAGGCTGTCTTGATGTTGTGTTTGTGGAGAATTTTGCTGATTTTATCTGTGGTGCCTTTGATGTATGGGAGGAGGGTGATGCCATTGTCTTGTTCTGTGTCTTGGTTCTTGGGCAGTGTCTCCCTTTGGGTTAGGCTGGTAACTGTGTTTCTTTAGTATCCATTGGAGATTAATACGTTTGTGAGAGTGTGTAATTCAGTTTTCAGGTGGTCTTTGTCGGCTAGGTGTTTGGTCCTGGAGATGAGAGTCTTGGCTATGGAGCTGATCTGTGCAGGGTGGTGATGTGATTGTGCGTTTAAGTAGTGGTTGGTGTGTGTTTTTTTCTGATAGATGGTGTGTCCTAGGGAACCATTGGGTTTTTTGTAGATTAGGATGTCCAGAAAGAGGAGTTGTTGGATATCAAATACTTTGACTTGCTATTATGAATCCCATATATATAGTTTTAAACTTTAATTTTTCAAAGAAATATATAAGCTAACTCTTGAACAGTTTAAACATACATTCCTAATGAAAATTGCATGTGTTAAAACAGACTCTGTCCTGGGTTGAAAAAAATTAGCTTTTCCAAGATCCTAAGAAGAATCTGTCCAATTTTGTGTCATATCTCCAACTAGTGTAGGGAGGCACTAGTGGTTCCTTTTTCTTTCCTTCTGGGACATACAATAAAATAAACTAGCACTTGTTGAAAGCCACAAATCACTTTGCAATAAAGAAACAGCCATCAAATGGGCAAGAGGGTAATATAGGTACAGCAATGACTTTCAACAAAACTAAATTGTTAAATTTTGTTGAATCAGTTATTTTTTTTTTCTTTATCTTGAAGACAGTCTTGTTGAAAATCTAACATCCCACCTCTTTCTCACTCCCATACACATCTTAGAACTCTTATATGAATCAACTCCCTTTACAAAATGCTGGAAATTCACAGATAGAACATAAACTGCTGTTTCTCCCTCTCTCCTGCTTGCTTCTGTGTTAGATCTCTTCTATCTACCCAATTCAGTCAACTTCCCTTTTCCCTGTTTCCTCATCTGTGCAGGGAATCAAATTTGATGTTTGCATACCTTAATCTCCTTGACTAATTTATTGGGCAATCCCCCATTGGTGAAACTTGCCAAAAATTACCTACCACTTCTCTTATGTCTATTTAGTGTTCTCTTTGTGACCGACTCAGATTAGATCTTGCAACATTATCCTGGGCCACATATATTTGCCTTCATTCGTAACATGTAAGATCATCAATTTAGAACAATTAAAGCTACTTTCTTGTTGCTTTCTTGTAGCTTTAATATAACCCTTCTTCACCTCAGAAACTACTAATGAATATCTGACTCTCGCTGATGAACTTGAGAAGTGACTTGTAATCTGGAAGTCTTAACTTCTGACACTGAAATATAATTAAAATGCCTTGTTATATACATGTTTATACATGTTTACCATTCCTTTTTTCCAGGTTTGACTTTGGGTTCCACTTCCTAGGTTAGAGTCCCCAACCCCCAGTCCATGGACTAGCACCAGGCCACGGCATGCCAGCAACCGGTCCATGTAAACAAGCAAAGGCTATTCATGGGATGCAAGCAGCACACAAAACCATGGCCTCTCCAGTCTGGGGAAAAAACTTTCTCCACAGAACTGGTCCCTGGTGCCCCAAAGGATAGGGGCTGCTGTCCTAGGTGAATTAGTTTCCCTTACTCCGGTAGAGCTCCATTAATCTCATTATCATTAAGGATTCCTCTTAATTTCATTTCTTACTGGGAAAAAAAATAACTGTATTAGGCAATAATGTTTCATTCAATATCCCTGTCAAGGTCAGTGAAGGAACTGAGCTTTTTTCCATTGTGTTAAGCCAGTGTTTCTTACAGTGTGATTCTAGGACTTATGTCGTCCACCAAGACCCTGTTAGGAACCCCCCAAATAAAAATTATTTGTCACTTATTCAAGATATTTGCAAAAAATAAAAGCAATGTCACTTTTCTTATTATTATTATTTTATTTCTAATGTGATTTAATTAATATTGTTATTTTTCCATAATTCAGTAAACAAATTGTCTAGGAATACAGTAACTTTAATTTTTAATTTGATAAAAATTGATAACTGTAACCCATACAAACAAAAGGTTTTTGGGGATTCTTCCATAATTTATAGGAAAATGTGCATTGCAACATCATTTATAAAATTATTTTAGATGTTATGTTGCAAAGCACGTTATCGTTTGCTTCCCTTGCCTCCTTCTGTGAGTGCCAATGTCCAGAGAGATAAATTAGTCTTTTTCTTAAAAAAGGAGTTGGTTCCTTGAAGGGCACAAGGACCCTCTTATAACCACAAACGTTGAATCCCAGAAAAAGAAATATTTATATACCACTTATATTCAGTATCACTCCCCAATGGAATAGGCAAAGTAGGACACACACCCCACCAGCTCCAGGTAATAACAACACTAAAAGTATGGCCAGATACAACTGTTTGTTAGTAAAAGCAGTAAAAAGATGCTTTATATGTGTTATATATATATTTATATATATATATATACATATATACATATATATTTATATGTATAACCTTGTTTAAATCAGCTATATACCACAGGATTTACCTTGTCCTTTTTTAAATCAACTCCCACGCCCACGCCCACACACAGACCAGGTTTAATATTTTCTTAAAAGAGCATTAAATCCATGTATATAAGGTATAAATGTAAAATCTGACAACTGATTTGGAAAGCACCATTTTTTCATCACAAATGAAGAGACCTCTGGTGTTTCCCTGTCCTACAGTCCAAACCAAAATGGCAAAGGAGTGTTTCCCATAACAAGAAGAACATCTTGTCATGGGAACATGCCTGAAGCAGGAAACATGCCTGAAGCAGGAAAAAGAGACCAGCAGAAGCTGGGCCAACTCCAGTCCCTGACTCTATCATCAACCATGTCTTTGATGAAGATGCTAGGTTACCAAAATTGCATTGAACAAATATGACCTTAAACTACCATAGTTAGGGGCTGAGGATGAGAATGGCAACATCATGAGCACATTGGCATTAAAAAAGGTGTTACTATAACATGTTAGCAATCTGGTTGGGGAACCTTTGTGGTATGTTAAATATTTAAAGTAAAGACTCCCTTCCCCCAAGTTTCACATAATCCCAATCCTGCATTCTGTTAAAAGGGAATTGAAGACTTGACTCTTCTCTAGGCACTGGGCCAGAACAGAGCCAGAGATCTATTAATTGTTATGTTATTGCTATGTAACTGTGGAGCTGTCATACTGTATATCAGATTTTTTTCCCCCTCCCTGGTTTGACTAGTACATTACTGCAGTTGGCTTTACTGATTTGCTTTTAATCCTTTGTAAACTGCCCAAGAATCATCGATGATTGGAGATATTTTAGAAATAGATCAAACAAGTATATGGATGGATAAATCTACAAATTCTGATGTTCAGGAAGAAACTGGCTATTGTAATGATTTTCTCATATAGTATCAAGTAGGTTAGCCTTTCCCAGTTTGGTACTTGCTGGATATGGTGGGGCTTACATAGGCTAGATTTTCTGCTTTGCATAGGCATTTGGGTTTCTGAGAGTTGCAAGTGCAGGAGATATGGAGGTCACCAGAATGGACAAGGTGGACCTGGGGCTTTATCTTCAAAGTGATTGTACAACACTGAGTTATTTGGAGACAAGTTGCCTTTGGTTTTTTCTTTCTTTCTTTCTTTCTTTCTTTCTTTTTTAAAGCAATCTTGATGATTTTGGCTTTACAAACATGGCTCCAAACCCTGCCTTAGGAACTGCACTTACAAAAGGCTGACTGTGTTTCATGTAACATTGGTGTTAATCAGCAATAAAGTCACAGGAGTTACACTTGTGGGAGTGAATATATCATAGGAAGTTTTCAAGATGTCTTTGTGGTAACTATTTAAGCATGTTAATCTTGCTCTGTTTTAGTACTGCCTCCAATGGTTTATCAAGCTCATCAAAGGCTAAGCATTTGTTCTTGAGGCACATTCAGGATGAATCACATCACGGTGCTTACCCACAACATCTGTCACATTTCCTCCCTTAGCTGGGTGGCATCTAAATGGCAAGGCTCGCACTAGCGCTTTCAACACTGAAAAGATGCTTTGCTTGAAACAGCATGTTTGCTAAACTTCAAGTGACTCATGGGTGAAATCGGATGTTTTAACATTTTCATACAAGACATCAATATTAAATGCCAACAAAGGAGACTGCTGGATCCCTAACCAACTAAAGTGTCAGGATTCCATTCTAACTCTCTTACGGCCTTTAGTCCTTGGCATTGTCTGTTGAATTTTAATTGAATTTTCAAGCTTCAAACAGGTATTATAGAATGACAAGGAGAGAGAGAGCACGCTCCTGTCATAGCTCTGAAGACCATCCTGCAGTAGCATTATTCCTAACAAGGAGAAAGAGAAGAAATCCTGGGTTGAGCCTGGATTGAATAAATGGATATAGGTATTGTGCCCAAATACAGTCACCCATTTTCATCTTCAACCTGAAAAAAAACAAAGAATGCTTGGAAATCTGCCTTGGGGTTTCTTCGAGGTTGTCTTCCTTTGTAAACAAGTTTCAGTGTATATATACATATCCCTCAAATTAAGAAGATCTGGTGTTTTTTTTCCCTATTTTAATTCTTAGGCTACTTGAGAAATTGTTTTTAATGGTATTTTGGAGTTTCCTTTTATGTGGGAGGTAGACTTTCGATCCACAAGTATTCCAAAAGAAATATTACTTCCTTCACACTGAATGAGAAGAAAAGAAAATAACCCAAGAAAAATTGTTTTGCTCAATATTATGTCCTACATGCTACAGTGGTCATTAGTATCTGACAAGAAGTGACTCATGTTCATTCTCTGTCTTTGCCTCTACTTCCCCTTCTTATGGCTTCTGTAGTCTCTCCTTAACTGAAATTTAGGTCGTAAATTCCTAGAGACAGTGATTGGTCTTTTCTTCTTAGCAATAGCACTTATGATGCTTCATGATGCATAGTTCTTGTTCTTTGCTCATATCCTATACTTAGAAATTGTTGCTGTGCTTAGTCCAGTCTGAAAGTCCCAGGGACACAATGTTTTTACAAGTTTGGAATCCTTAGGAAGGAGGTCATTAGTACCTGACAAGAAGTGACTCAAAAATGATACAAGTAAGCATGGGAAATTAATGGGATCTGAAATGACCATACCACTTATTCTACCAGTAAAAAATGTATGTGTTTGCATTTGCTTTCAAGTCATTATTAACTTCTGACAACTGCCTGGGCAAATCCATAAAGTTTTCCTGGCAAGATTTTTAGAATTGGGCTTTCTTCTTATAGCTGAGCGAAAGGAATTTAACCAAAGTTCCCCAACCCAAAGCCTAAAGTCACCCAGCTGGCTTTGTTACCTAAAACATGACTAGAACATGTGGGCTTCCAATTTCCAGTCTAGTGCCTTAAACCGATTCACCAACCTTTTGGACCTCAGGCACCATTAAATTCATAATTTTAAATTCTGCGGACCACTAATATGATCTGCCTAATGACCGGCTGGATGGGCATGGCTAGGTGGTCATGTGACTGGGTGGACGTGGCCAACTCAATGTCACTCACATCAAGGGGTGCCTTGCCAGACTCTACTCACCCCTTCCTCCCAGCCACTCCTCACCTCCCCACCCTGGCTCCTTAGGGACCCAACAGGAAGCAGTTATTGGAGCTAAACAGCCACCACAGAAAGAGTTGGCAAAACAGCCACCAAGAAAGAGTTGGCAAAACAGTTGGCTCAGTTCAAACTGTATCTGACCAAGAAGGAGGCTCAGCAGAAGCACCTCACTGAGGACTAGTAACATAGGCTTTCCAGGCAGAAGGAAGACCTGCAGGAGTGCAAGGCCAGGTACAGGTGTCAGAGGCTCAGCGGGCTGATATGGTCAGCCAGTTCCAGGCCATGATGCAGTCCCATTGGAATAAGGTCTTCCATCTCTTCACCACCAGTGGCACTTCCCTTCAGCCTTCGCCCAAAGCCTGCACCAGGAGGCCGAAGCAGACCCCAAATTGAAATTTCTGCCCCCTTACGACCCACACAAAAAGACCCTGAAGGGGAGACTCTTTGCAGCAACACAAATGTTCATTGCATGTATCTGTCCCAGGGGCTGTAGTTTGAGGATCCCTGATTTAGTGCAATATAAAAAATGCAAATAATTTTTTTGCGGACCACCAGTTGGTGACCACTACCTTAAACAATAACACCAAACTGGCTCTGTGAAGAATTATACAGTGCCCTAAAAATAAATTAAGAAGATGGAGGAAAACAATTTGAAAAAAAAAAGTCATAATTTAATGTGATACTTAAATAAACAGAAGCAAAGGCTAATCAGAATCTACATTTATTTGAAGTCTGCTTCAATTAATAAAGAAGTCAGAGAATGACAGAATTTTTTTGAGAGCTGTATCCATCTGTTAGCCCAAAGTAAAACCACAGACAGGTTTAGAACGCAGAGTTATCAGAAATAGCAGCAAAACAGTTATGGGAACATTACATTACTTTTTGAGAATATTGCACAAATATCACATTTTGTACACAGGGACTAACGGATCTTTAGAATTACCTTCAAAAGTGGTGTAAATGGTGACCTAAAATAGGTTCTTTTCACTTTTGATATTCTGACTTCACCTTTAAAAAAATTGTTATTACTTGTTTACAGGACATAATTGATATCCCTCCTTCAGGGATTCCTAAACTAAAGAAGCAAATATAAATAAAGAGCAGTGCGCTTAAAAAAATAAAATGTAACCAAAAATATCACCGATATTCAAAGTCATAGTTTAAATTATGCATCTTCTAAAGTGTTCTTCTAAAGGCATGAAGAGTTGGTTCAAAGGGCTTTTTATAGACTTGAAGTCCTAAAACAGAAAAAAAAAATTCCAGAAGTGCCTCTCTTACAAATCTTAATGTCCACTTTCACAATGGAAAAGGCAATTTCTCATTTTGATGACTCTCCCAACACTACTTGGCTTTTAGTTGTTTGTTTATCCCAAGAACAATGCTGATCCTACTTTATTTTTGGCTGCTTTATTATTTTCTTTGGGGGTTTTCAATTACACCATAATTTTGTTCAATTACTGTTCATCTTGAAGCTGCAGATTATGGTGCAAAATGATGTAAATATCCACACAAACTAGTATCAGTTTCATTTATTGCAGTAAATGGACAGGAATAGACCAGTCTGAACAGGCTTTATGGAAAGGTGTGAATTCTCTATCTCTGTCCTTGAAGTTCATCTGGCTAGATGTAAAGATCTGCCAATAACAATACAACAGGAACTGAACCAAATAACTGAGACATAAATCTCGTTTCCTCTTTAGAAAAGTTTAAATCCTTTTCAGGTTAGGTTTCATTCTTGGAAGGAGGAAGCCTATAAACTTTTCAGACTAATAAATAAATCCCACTTGCCTATTGTGGGAGATCTGCTACATGACAATTAGTCTAAAAGCAGGGAAATTTAAAATGCAGCCAAATGGTGAGTCAGCTTATATTAGTTATGGCCAATTTATTCCTAGTGATTCATCTCTCTGGTCAAATCCAGTATGTAACTCAACCGTGTTGTAATGTAAAATCAAGTAAAAAACATTTACTTTTTCTAAATAGTTGGGAATATTGCATTAATTCGTCATGTATGTTTGGGACTCAACTGTAGTTTTCCTTGAGATATTGTAGAAGGTTTCTTTATTTCATGCCTTACAGCGCATTGTCAGGTCCTGAAAATAATCTTGGTTATGGATGTAAGATATTTCCCAAGAGAAATCATAATATAATTTTGTAATAGAAAAAGTTTAAAACTGTTCAACTCTACTCAATTGAAAAAAATGAAGCAAAATCATTTTAATTTTTCTTCCTACATTGGTTTTTTTTCTTCTTCTGATTTTTAATTTTATTTAATGCAGTCATTCAAGTAAATTTCAGGTGGTGCAGACAGAATTGGATTGGAGAAAGCCCTGCCCAATCACAGTAGTTGTGAGGATAAAATTGAAAGATTGTATACTTTGGTAGAGCTTCCAGAGGACAAGTGTGATATAAATCTAATATCATCATCATCGTCCCATGTGTAATTATTATATTTTAAATTGACATAATCAAGAGTTAATGTACACTCTGAAACTCTGTTACTTACTGTAGGCACCTGTACTTATTCTACATAGCACTACATGGTGTTTTCATATTTAGGTGTCTTTCATAGCCAAATACCATCTCACTTACCTATGCAAACCCACTGATACATTGTGTGCTTCCTTTGTATGTATCCCATCTCCAGACGGTTCTGCCCTTCCTTTGATACATCAATCTCCTTTATAGCAGCAGGTGAAAGCTAGCACTGCCTCCGTATTCTTTCATCCCTTTTCCTAAAGGTAAAGATTCTTAACTTTGAAAAGGGAGAAGACACAGCAGAAGGACTTTGCAAAAATTTCAGAAAACCTATCTGTGGCTAGAAGAAACTTTTCTAAAGGGTCTACTCTTACTGGTATTTTCATTGTGTTCTGCCCAAAATAAAACAGCTTCAGATCTTTTAAAGTTTGCCTTTGTAACCTATAGAGAAATCTTGAATTGGTTCAAACCAAACCAAATCAATTTCTATTGAATTTCTATCAAAGCATGTCTTTAATTTCAAATCTGCAACACAAATTGAATCCGAGCTGATTTACATTGGTCTTCAGTAATTCAATGAAGATATAGGTAGTGAAAACTCATTTAGAAAATTCTTGATGCAACAGGCAATATTTCTGTCTGGATAGCCTCTCAAGATAGCAGACATGTCCATTACACCCAAATACAAGCCATTGGACAAGCCACTTAAAATAGTTTTGAAAACATTAAATTTTCCTTATTCACAGCAATTTATGAAATTTGCTTAATGATGTGGTGCAAATGACAGCAATTTGCATAATTATATAATCACACACATGACACAAATCAATATAAATTATTAGATCTTCTACCTAATGGACATTTGGGAAGATTGCACACTGCCTCCCACTAAATTGTCTGTTAAATTGAGCTTTCGCTGACTTAAATAGTTTGCTAATAGAATATCAAAGGTATTCTGAAGTCAGCAGAAATCAAGAAATTTATGTATGCAACATTCCCATAGTCCTGGAGCATCTGTGAAATTTCCAGCTGCTACTTGTCACTTTCCTTAAATAAAATCCTCTTGTTTATTGTTTGAAGAAGAGAAAGTGAAGATTGGAAGCAAAATAGAATATAAAAACAATCTGAATCAGGTTTCAAAAAGAAGAGTTTTCTATTTTGGATTGGATTCCATTCCTTGAGCGGGGCAGAGATGTGTGTGTGTGTGTGTGTGTGTGTGTGTGTGTGTATGTACACACACACACACACACACACACACACACACATATATACACACACACACATACATACATATATTCAATTTTAATTAATTTGATTTTTAGCACTTACCCGATCCTATTAAAATCATATACTCTCTCATATGAGAGTAATCTTTACAGATTTCAGGGCAGTTTGCCTCCAATTAAAAAAAGAATACTGCAGATTAGAAATCCCCAATTTTAACTAGCCATTTCCAAATGGAAAAATAAAACAAAAGTCTAAAAATAATTTAGAAAAAAAAAAGATCCCAAAAAAAGGAAAGAAAAAAAATGGCTGCAAAGTTTTGTTTATTGTGAAAAAACTCACTGAAATGAAGAAGTGTGAACATATACATACATACATACATACATACATACATACATACATACATACATACATATATATTTATGAGGGACTATATGTTCACTGCACTATAATAACAAGATAAACAATGTTAATTTACATAAAATAACGTATCTATAAATACATAGAAGGGTTATTTATATTATCCAGATTCAAAAAGTATTTGAAGAATATAGAAGTAGCACAACTCCTGATTGTTAAACCAAGCAATTTTTTTTTTCTGGGATTACATGATCATCACTCCACAAGCCCAGAAATCAGCTATGATTCCTTGAGAAAGCATTCATTTACATTCTGAATCGCCTTTTCTCTTTTGCATCAAGACTGCTGCACAGTCCAGATATTTAGTGTTCTATCCATTATCAGGATTTCAGTTTCTTCTAGACATCATTCATCCTGATTTCCCAATGTAAGGAACGTTCAAAACAAAAATACATACAAAAAGCAACTACATTTTAAAGTATACATTATGGAGTAAGATAAGCAAAGAGGCAAATGAAAAAGACACATTTCTTTCTCCAGGATTCAAAGTATAGATCTTGACACTGGCAGAGACATTAAAAATGGGTGCTTTTTCTCCATAGTACAGCTTACTGAGAGAATAAATCATTTTCATATATTTTTTATCAAACTATACTTATATCCCAAATTATTATTGTCTCCTTCTTTCAGAATTCCAACTGGTACATATGTGGGGAATTCCAATTGGTAAATATGTGGGAATTTACACCTAAGGATATAAAACAAACAAAACCCCATAGATTTATATTGTACCAGCTTTTCCTTCTTCCCAGATCCTCAGTTTTCTCCTTTCCAATTTCCAATTTTGCATTTTTTACTCATTCTCAAAAACTCCACACATTGAGCGAAAAGGATGCGGGTGGGTCAAAAATTAATATACCGAAATATTGACCAAGGAAGTCTTTCACTTTATATATTGATGCAAAAGACATGCCAAACTTTTTGTATAGTGATGAATAGCAAGAGAAATAAAGATAATAGTACTTACCCACCAACCTGCTCACACAAAAACACAAAACAATCTTAAAAGAGAGAGAGAGATTGCTAAACGTATCTGCGCATTGTCCGAATGGAGATGGTTAATTACCTTATTTTTGTAATTTCGTGGCCAGCCAGTTTTCTGTGTTAAATGGTCAAATTAATTTTCTGTATTACTTTTCCCAGTTTTGGTTGCTGTCAAAATAGGCAACTCTTTTCACCCAGATCCCATTGAAAAATAATATTTGGGTTTATCCACCTTTTCCCACCTGTGTTGCACATCCAATTTCTGTCATGCATGTACATATTATTAAGTACATTTAAGTCAATGAATTAATCCAGAGACAAACCTATTGTGGCAGTAAATAATTTTCTTATTTTTTAGTGACTTCTTTTTTTTTTTTTTTGTTTACATTTATACCCCGCCCTTCTCCGAAGACTCAGGGCGGCTTACGGTATATAAGGCAATAGTCTCATTCTATTTGTATATTTTTACAAAGTCAACTTATTGCCCCCCCAACAATCTGGGTCCTCATTTTACCTACCTTATAAAGGATGGAAGGCTGAGTCAACCTTGGGCCGGGCTCGAACCTGCAGTAATTGCAGGCTTTGTGTTCTTAATAACAGGCCTTACCAGCCTGAGCTAAACCGGCCCCTTCATTTTGGAAATGAAGATGCTTCTGTGGGTGAGGAGGCATTTTAAGTTTACTTTACAAATGAGGTACAGAATGCCAAACCTAAAGCAAAAGTACCTGTACATGCAGGTAGTCCTCGACGTACAACAGTTTGTTTAGTGACCATTTAAAGTTACAGCATCATTGAAAAATGTGACTTATGACCTTTTTTCACACTAACGACATTTGCAATATCCTTATGATCATGTGATCAAAACTCAGTTGCTTGGTAACTGGTTCATATTTATGGACTTTGTTGTGCCCCAAAGTCATGTGATCACCTATTGCGACCTTCTCACAAGCAAAGTCAATGGAGAAGCCAGATTCACTTAACAACCAGGTTACTAACTTAAAAACTGCAGTGATTCACTTAAGGTTGTAAAATGGGGCAAAGCTAATGCCTCACTTAAGAACAGAAATTTTGGCCTCCGTTGTGGTCGTAAGTTGAGTACTATCTGCACTAGCTAACTGGTAGATAATCAAGGTGCCCTGAGAGAATTTTAATTTTAAATATTTTTTCTTCAGTCTTTTCTGATTGGCTTTAAATGGCAAGATTATTTAAACAGATTAGTCTGGGGTGGGGGGTTTCTAGCATGCATATTCAAATACAAAAGGGTAATGTTTCCTGTCAATAGCATTAACGTCTCATTCTGTTAAAAAACAACAACAACAACCTGCTGTTGTTTTTGAACAGAAGTGACTGATGTAAATATTAAAACTGTATAAGGTATCTTGGATCTCGTTGAAGAGAAACTTTAAATTGAAGCAAAGAAGGAGCACAAGGAGGGGGGGGCACAATTCTCCTCAACCAGACACAATACCCCAAGTTTCAATAAGCCAAAAAAGGGAACACAAAAACCAAAACCTAGAATAGAATAGAATAACAGAGTTGGAAGGGACCTTGGAAGTCTTCTAGTCCAACCCCCTGCTTAGGCAGGAAACCCTACACCACTTCAGACAAATGGTTATCCAACACCTTCTTAAAAATTTCCAGTGTTGGAGCATTCACAACTTCTGGAGGCAAGTTGTTCCACTGATTAATTGTTCTAACCTATCAGTGATCAACATCCAAATGAGCATAAATTAACTCCAAGATTAACATGAGACCAACAATCAAGTAAACAATAATCCAGTCAAGGAAGTGTCAAACAAGCCAACAGTAAACAGTCCAACCAAATAATCTCTAAGACCACCCCCACCAACACTGATAGGGCAAGACATTTAAACTAAGAACAAACCCCACTCCTTCCTAGCACTGATGATGTTACCTAGTTTGTGTATTGAAACATCTGCAAGGAAATAATCAAACTCAAACAACAGCAAGGATCCATCAGTCCTTTAGTCATTATATGCATTCCATATTGTAAAGAAAGCTCTTGTGAAGTGTTGGAAGAAATGTCCACCTGGGTTCAGAGAAAGACACTGGAAACATGGTGGCTGTTTGGAAAGATGGTTTAATGGTGGACAGGACCACATAATTTGAGGTCCTTGGCAATTGAGCACATGGGAGGGAGAGGGAGAGAGAGTGGGGGGGAGGGAGGGAGGGATGGAGGGAGATAGAAAGAGAGAGAGAGAGAGATTTATACCCTCTGTTGGGCTTTGAATTTGAGCTTGTATTCTGATTGGTTTTCAGACTCCCATGAGGCCACATAGGGGTGACTTTGTAGGTTGTCTGTGTCCCAGGCTTGGTTGACTCTTGCTGGGTGATGATGTAATGAAAGGGTTTTGACAATTCCTACTATGGCTCTGCCTGAAGGAGGTAGATCTTTCTTATGTAGAATAGACTGGCCCAGGCCTTATTGGCCCATTAACAAAGGTATGGGGGGCTGAGTTTCTGCCCCCCTTTTAGGGGAAATATTCTGCCCTTTTAATATTTCCTAAAATAAACTTCTTTAGTTTATTGCTGGTAGAAGAAAGCTGCATTGCTTTGTTGGAATAGCTTTCTTTGGAATTTTTCTTTTAAAGAAAGGCAAGTATGTATGTGTTCGTTGTAATTATCTGTTGATCCAACAGCATTCCTTTGAACTTATTCATTTGATAATATAGTTTTATTTATGGACTGTTCAGCCAAGTGAATGATTTCTTTCATGAGTGACATTGAGCGAATTCATGAGAATAACAATATTTCATCTGCTAGAGATAAATATGCAAGATGGTAGCCCAGACAAATTTTTATTATTGTTGTCACAAGTCTTACATTGAGAATATCATTTTTTCAGGCACTCATATTTTCTCATGTTTTCTAGAATTTTTTGAATAGTTTTAACAAATACATGAAGATTAACAAATAGTTTGCAATCTTTTCAAATACTATGCTTTAAAAAATTCTTTTCCCTTGAGTACCTTTAAAGTACTCAAGATTTTAGCAGCTTTTTATCTGAGATCTCATGGAATTTAATGTATGAATAGCACCAACAGTTAAGCAAGAATGCTGACATCTCCTAAGATTTGATGATCTTGAAAAATAGAATTACAATATAACAATTTTGGTGCTTTGCAGATGTGAGAGTCCTGATCCCTGAGGATAAGGGAATCAGAGTGACCATATCCCTAATTTCAGGGGCCTAGGATATTTAGACATACCCTTTCATTAGGGACCCTCCAAATGATGTCATAAAATTACTGTTTAATGTGATGGGGGGGAAATGTATCAGTCACAAGGGGAGCAAACATTCGAACATATTTGGCTGGTTGATTGATGATGGGCTAATTTCCATCAAATCAAACTTAGTTTTTGCTCTAATTCCTTCCCACGCCATTCTCCAGCCATTTTTGAAGAATACCTGGACATTCTTTGGAGTCCTATTCCATGCACACTCACCCAAAATTGTGTCCCTCTCACTTATACCATCACATTCTACCTCATACTATCTTTTGTTGTCTCTGAGCTATTGCCCATTACTCAGAGTATCTGACGATGAGCTGCATTTTTATTCACAAACAATATGTCTTTACAGAGCTGGAGTCCTCCTTTAATATCTAATAGTAATATTAGATATTATGAATATGGGAAGGTCACAGAGAACACCAGCAGCATGGTCTTGTTCATGTATTTATTGGCATCAGTGTTATAAAAATTGCAAATAACAATTTCACAAATGATGCCTTAATAGAGGTTATCTCTAGAGATACAGTAAGTCATATGTTATAACTCCCTGTTACAGCACTAAATATTATTATCAGTGACTTCTAGATATTGGAAATTTGGAGGTTATCAGTGATCACTAAACTAAATGAAACACTGTCACCTCCTCAACAAATCAAGTTAGCATATCAAGCCTTGTTTGTCCCTGGCCAGGGGAAAGGAAGTCCCCATTCAAATATGCATCAAAACAACTTAATTATTTTACTTCATTAATTCAGCAGCATTTTTTACTGAGTGCATAACTACTATCTTCACTAAGCTGCCACTATAATGGTAGAGGAAAGGAAGGAAGGAAGGAAGGAAGGAAGGAAGGAAGGGAGGGAGGGAGGGAGGGAGGGAGGGAGGGAGGGAGAGAAAGATCTACTCCTTGTTCCAAAGCTTAAAGCCAAGTCTTGCCCCAAAGCCAAAACAGTATACATAGCACTCTCTTCTTTGATTTGATTCCCATAACCACCACACTATAATGCACTTGGACAGAGTGGTAGAAGGAATATAGATTTAAATTTGAATTGAATTGGTATTAGATTAATTATAGAAAAATCACAGAGATAAGCTTGGAAAAGAAATGCAATGTTTAGTAAAATGTGAATTAAGCTCACAAAGAGTGAAAATAAAATTTCTCTAGAAAGCTAGATCTTTATATAACAGGTCAAATTAGGATATTGCGAGTGAATAGCACAGGCTGGTAATGCCTGTTATTAAGAACACAGTAGCCTGCAATTACTGCAGGTTCGAGCCTGGCCCAAGGTTGACTCAGCCTTCCATCCTTTATAAGGTAGGTAAAATGAGGACCCAGATTGTTGGGGGGGCAATAAGTTGACTTTGTAAAAATATACAAATAGAATGAGACTATTGCCTTATACACTGTAAGCCGCCCTGAGTCTTCGGAGAAGGGCGGGGTATAAATGTAAACAAAAACAAAAAAAAAACAAAAAAAAATTCTATCTTCACCTGGTTGACATTAACTTGAAAGTTTGATGGAGGTTCTCTCTCTCTGTCTGCCCCTTTATACCCTTCCTCTCTTTCAGGGCTAAGCTGATGATTGTGTAACTGCTATTGCATTTGTTCTCCAAGGTTACATACATGCTTTTCTATAGGTAGCTTGAAAATATGTATATAAGGTGGCACGTGAGAGGGAAAAATAGAATGATTCAGTTCTGGCATAAGCCCTTTGCTTTTTTCCCATGCTTTCCTCTGCAATCAGAGACAATCCACCTCTCTTTGTATCCTATTGAATGAGGAAGAAAAATAAGAATAGAATAGAATAGAATAGAATAGAATAGAATAGAATAGAATAGAATAGAATAGAATAGAATAGAATAGAATAGAATAGAATAACAGAGTTGGAAGCGACCTTGGAGGTCTTCTAGTCCAACGCCCTGCCTAGGCAGGAAACCCTACGTCACTTCATTATCCAACATCTTAAAAACTTCCAGTGTTGGAGCATTCACAACTTCTGCAGGCAAGTTGTTCCCCTGATTAATTGTTCTAACTGTCAGGAAATTTCTCCTTAATTCTAAATTGCTTCTCTCCTTGATTAGTTTTCACTCGTTGCTTCTTGTCCGGCCCTCAGGTGCTTTGGAGAATAGCTTGACTCCATTTTCTTTGTGCCAGTCCCTGAGATATTGGAACACTGCTATTATATCTCCCCTAGTCCTTCTTTTCATTAAACTAGAAATACCCAGTTCCTGCAACTGGTCTTCATATGTTTTAGCCTCCAATCCCTTAATCAACTTTGTTGCTCTTCTCTGCACTCTTTCTGGAGTCTCCACATCTTTTTTACAACATGGCAACCAAAACTGAATGCAGTATTCCAAGTGTGGCCTTACCAAGGACAAAGAGAGATTGTGGATTGAGAAACAAAGAAGAAGATGAGTTGTGTTTGGCTAGATGGCTCATTCTAATAGCTTCAACCAGCCAGTTATGACAACTTAATGACTTTGTCCTGTCATGGTGTGTATTGCAGACAGACTTAGTTCTTCTCCTATACACTAAGCAAATACCACAGTTTATATGGTAATGAGAGGACATAAAGTGGAATATTTCCATGTATCAGGTCTCTTTCTGTAATATTTTACATGCATTCATCCACTCACAAACACATATTCATGTGAAAGTAACCATTCAGAGTGCTACCATTATCACTTTTCATTTGTTTGAGTAAATCCTCCAAATCATCCATAAATCAAGGGGGGGGGGAAGTTAATTTCCAACCTTGTTGTAATTCCAACCATTGGCATTTTTAGCATTTTCTTATGTACAGAATAACAGAGTTGGAAGGAACCTTGTAGGTCATCTAGTCCAACCCCGACCCAAGCAGGAGAACCTACACCATTTCTGACAGAAGGCAGTCCAGTTTCTTCTTGAAAGCTTCCAGTGATGAATCTCCCACAACTTCTGAAGGCAGGCTATTCTATTGGTTGATTGTTCTCACTCTCAGAAAATTCCTCCTTATTTCTTCAGTTGCTTTGAAAAATAGATTGAACCCTTGCTCTCTGTGACAGCCCCTCAAATTTTGGAACACTGCTATCATGCCACTCCTGGTCCTTCTCTTCACTAGACTAGCCATGCCCTGTTATTGCAACCACCCTTCTTAATATGTATTTCTACACACTATAAACTCAAAGCTGATACGTTTGTATTACTACTAATCCAAATTCATTTGATGTCTGAAAAGTTAGTTCTGTGACATCTGTAGAATTCAGTAGAAAATGCCATTTGTTGAAGGGAGTGGAATAGGGGAAACCCCTATTTTACTAATCTGCAATAAGATTAGAAATTAATAGCCCATTTCAGATTTTTTTTCATTAAAAAAAATCAAGATATATACGTGTATGAGCATGTGTGTGTATGTTCAGTCATTCAGTAATTTCTTAATTGGTGGACATCAGTTCAACAGAACTGTCAATCACTCAACTGCTTCTTTGAGTTCTTTGAAGTTCATGCTTCAGTCTTTTTATTGATTGCTTTTGATGTTTTCAAGCTTCAGGATTTTCTCCAATGAGTCTTGCTTTTGGACTGTGTCAAACATATTCAATCTTTAGCTGTTTTATTAATTCTTCTAGCTTGCAGCGTAGGTTTGTTTGGTCTTTTTGAATACAGAATGAGTTGTTCTTGTTGCTGTCCAGAGTGTTCTCAACCATCTTCTCCACTATTTCAGTTTTTATTTGTACAACCTTGCTGATACTCTACCATTCAGTTATATGTTGCTACTGGAAAACCATGACAGTATGTTCCTTTGCTGGCAATGTGATGTCTCTACACTTAAATATGTTGTCTAGATCTGTCATAGCCTTTCTTCCAAGTAGTAGATGTTTACTTCATGGCTAGAGTCACCATCTTTGTACATTTTAAGGTAAACCTATTACAATTCTCCGCTGTCATTTGGATACATTGCCTGTGGACATGTTCTTTTATTTTAAAAAATTGTTGAGCAACAGACTGGGGTTTGCACTTTTTTCCCTGCTTTCAGCAAAAGGTTCCTTAAATCTTTCTCATTTCTAGTTATCAGAACAATATCTTCAGTATAGCTGAGTTTGTTGATATCTCTCCTAGCAATTTTAATTCCAATTTCTATTTCTTTTAATCTAGCATTTTTCACAATATATTCTTCAGACAAGTTAAAGGACTTAAGTAACAGTATACAATTGTAATGCATTCTTTGTCAATTTCAAACTATTTAGATTTAACACATTCCATTCAATCTATTCCTTGGCAATCAAATGCAGGTTTTTCAGCACACATGAGCAAAATTGGAACATCAATGTTTTTAATGGCTATCCACACTTTGTAGTGCTCCACAGTCAAAAAGCCTTATAAATATTTTTTTAGGGGGGACTTCATTGCATTTTGCATTATCCACCATGTGTTAGCAGTGTGATCTTTGGAGAACCTGTTTCTTCCGCATATGGCCTATGCAGCTGCCAATTCTTGTTCCACACATTGTTTGCATCCAGATCACAAAACCTTGAGCATTTTTTTAGTGAATTATGTGTAATATGCAAATATGCAATATAATCTGATTCTCTAGTACTTCCTTTTTGGTATTGGCATTTTAATTAGAAAGAGTGCAGAGGAGAGCAACATTCAGTTTTGGTTGCCATGATGTAAAAAAGATGTTGAGGCTCCAGAAAGGGTGCAGAAAAGAGTAACAACATTGATTAGGGGACTAGAGGCTAAAACATATAAAGAACAGTTGCCGGAAATGGGTATGTCCAGTTAAATGAAAAGAGGATTAGGGGTGTTATGAAAGCAGTGGTCCAATATCTCAGGGGTTGCTGCAAAGAAGAGGGAGTCAAGCAATTCTTCAAAGCATCTGAGGGCTAGACAAGAAGCAATGGGTGGGGAATAATCAAGGAGAGAAGCAACCTAGAACTAAGGATAAATTTGACAGCTAGAACAATTAATCAGTGGAACAACTTGCCTCCAGAACTTGTGAATGCTCCAACACTGGAAGTTTTTAAGATGATGTTGGATAACCATTTGTATGAAGTGATGTAGGGTTTCCTGCCTAGGCAGGGGGTTGGACTAGAAGAGCTCCAACATCGCTTCCAACTCTTCTCTTCTCTTCTCTTCTCTTCTCTTCTCTTCTCTTCTATTCTATTCTATTCTATTCTATTCTATTCTATTCTATTCTATTCTCTCTTTCAAGTCCTTTGCCACCTATGTTTTACATAAATCCACATTAAGCTGCTTGCCATATGGAAAAAAATCAATGAGAAAATTCAGGAAAAACAATAAAGAAATATGCTTCTAGACAACCTTAGAGGGAGGCAGGGAGGGAGGGAGGGAGGGAAGAAGGAAGGATCTTTACTAGTATTTAGATAAATAACTGTCAGAATATCTTAATAAATCATCATCATCTTCATCATCATCACCACCACCACTACTGCCACCATCTTAGAATAAGATGGATCTAGACCCCAAACAAACTGACTAAGAAGTATTATCTGTCTCTGGGGCCAGTTATTTAACTCTTCTTCTTTGGAAGCAATTGCAATTTTTGGATAATTACTTTGCTTTAGATTTGGGGAAGGCTTAGCTACTTGGTGCCCTTGCAGAAACCTCCTTGCTTCAGTTCCCCACTTGCAAAGGTCCTCTATTTCATTGGGTGGTTCATCTTAATGAGAGAAAGCAAGAAAGGAATGTAAGGATACAGTGAAAGGAAGTTTATGAACAGGAAGCATAAAAAAGGAAATTCTCACAGTTTCTCTTAATTGCTTTCATTGCTTCACTGCACAAGAGCCTCGGTCTTCAAATTTCCTTGGGTCCACAGAGCTTTGTTGTCTGCTATGCTTTAAAGAAATCATACTTGTATCCAGAATGTTTTAATCCAAGATTGACTTCCATAAGAAATCTCATCTGCATTTTTATTACATGGACAATAATATCTCTGCCATGTTCTTTGCCCTGTTTTGATGAATGTTTAAATTGTGTGGATCAAAATTTATATCCTTTGGACGTATATTCAGATAAAATTTAAATGTCTAGGCATACACTTGACTAGTTTCACCCAAGTCTGATTTAGAAATTAACACATCCCTGACAGTGGTGGGTTTCAAATTTTTTTACTACCGGTTCTATGGGTGTGGCATGGCTTGGTGGGCATGATAGGGGAAGGAAGGATACTGTAAAATCTCCATTCCCATCCCACTCCAGGGAAAGGTTAGTGCAAAAGTCCCCATTTCCTCCTGATCAGCTGGGAATTGGGGGCCCGAGAATAGATGGGGGTGGGGCCAGTCAGAATTTTTACTACCTGTTCTCCGAACTACTCAAAATTTTTGCTACCGGTTCTCTAGGACTGGTCAGAACCTACTGAAACCCACCTCTGATCCCTGACAGAAAAACCATTCAACAGCTGAAGTTGGAATGAATATCACAAGCATTATATCCTAGTGTTTGTTTGATAAAAGTTTGTATTAAACAGGTAAATATTGAAATAATTTCTCATTAATTTCTGCTTAGTTTCTCATTTTTCCCATTAATACTGTTCCATCAGCTCTCATTTTAATTTATATTTTCATAATACTCATGCTTATACACATTTTTCAAATACATGCATTATCTATGTATATATATTTTCCCAAATACGTGATTTGTGTTCTCTTTGCAAAGCCATTCTAAGAGTCAGAAATATGAGACAATCAAATAATAACCTTAATTTACATATTGATTTAGAAAGTATATTAAAGAGTGAATTGAAATAAGCTTTCACTTGTAACTACTATGGATACCAACCATTGAAAAGAGATTATTTTAGCTGTTCTTGAAGTACCTCTCATTATCATGCAAGAAACCAAAAGCCTTTCTTAAATAGTGCAGAGATTAATTTAGAGAAAAACAACAAGCCATCAACTATATTCTTTTTCAAAAGCTGATTTTTTTTTATCTTGTTAAAAACTGAGGACATTTCAGCTAGATCTTTAAGTGAACTGGCAGAAAGATATTGTTCAGACTTCTTACCAAAGAACTTGTTTCTGATTCATTATGATTGCTGTTTGGGTTTTTTTTTTCCCCTTACAAATTTGGACACACAATTTTAAAATGCTATTAGGAGAGAGAGAAAAAGAACTATGGATTCCAAACAAGGAGACTGACTTGTAGCAGAAACAATAAAGCTTATGGATGTCTTCTAATCTAACAAATACTGTCATTATTTGGCCAAACCAGACTTTTTCAAATCTAAAGGAGTCTAAAGGAATTTTGACCAGCAGGTTCAGGTTTGGAGTATTAGTGTTGGAAGGAACCTTGAGGCTATCTAATCTAACCCTCTGATCAGTGCAAGATCCACTACTGTATCTTGAGCCAATATTTTCTTGGGGAAAATAAAGGACATCTGAAAAACAGTCAAATCTGAAAAAAGTTATCAAAATGAACATGATTACTTTCCATTTAAGTAGCTAAACTTTTTTCCCTTGTGCAGCATGTAACAGAATCATCAGTGCTTGGAATACTTTACCTGACTCTGTGGTCTCTTCTCATAATCCCAAAAGCTTTAACCAAAAACTTTCTACTATTGACCTCACCCCATTCCTAAGAGGACCATAAGGGGCGTGCATAAGTGCACAAACGTGCCTACCGTTCCTGTCCTATTGTTTTTCTTTTCTTCTTCCTATATATATACATGCTTATACCGCCTAATATTTACTCATATATGTGTTTATATGCTATATAATCTTTTTGTATGATACCTACATATATTGTTGTGACAAAATAAATAAATAAATAAATAAATAAAATAAAGCATTAAATATTACACTTTTATAGCAGCTACTTAAGGAGAACTCTAGGCTAACCTCCAAGTTCTCAGGGGGTGCTTGGTGTCCTGGGACTGAATTCCTGTCTGATATCCTGGCAAACTAATATCAGGCAATGTAAATAATAACAGGCACTACAGAGCAATAGTCTGACTTGATATAAGGAATCTGTTGGGATTCTGAGATTAGATGAAGAACCAATAAATCTAAGGGTTAGTTGTTGCTGTTGTTGTTTTTGCATATGTTGATCAGTGAATAAACACTACGTGTTTAATCATTGATCATAATACCCTATACCAGTCAGTGATGGCTAACGTTTTCCGGACTTAATGCCCAAAGTGCATACATTCCCGAACCCCCAAAATGCAATGTGCGCATGTCCCCGCACATCCCCACATGTGCCCTGCCCCATGTGCATGTGTGCAAGGCCCCCCCTCCACCTCCCGCACATGCACGACAGAGTCCCAAAGACTATCTGGCCGGCAGGAGGTGCGCGCGCATGCATAGTGGACCTGAATTGGGATGACGGCTCGCATGCCATCAGAGACGGCTCTGCGTGCCACCTCTGGCATGCATGCCATAGGTTTGCCATCACGGCCCTATACATAATAATCATGCCACATTGAACCATGGACTAGCCAATCACCTTGTTTCATATTGTACTATATGAATTCATCTCATGGGATTAATGCACACTGCACTGGGACTTGCAAATTTGGAAAATGTGTTCAGTTAAGGGGAAAAAAAACCATAACTAGATTTCTTGTGGATGTGCCAAAACCTTTGGCTTAGATGAGTGAAGGTCGGGATAGTATTGATTATTTAGGGTCAGTTCCCTCAGACTCTAAGTGGTTTTAAACTTTGCTTCCACCTTTTATTGTGCTTTATGAATGAAACATACCAAACCTAGTGAATTGATCTCATATTATTACATTATCATTAATATTTTGCAAGATGTACTATTTGCAGAGCTTTCAAGCAAAGCATGCTAGGGAAAAGGCTACTTAATATAGCCTAATATTCAATCTCTTCCTAATAACCACAAACCTCCCATGAAGGCAGCTAAGTTAAACTGTACAAGTACAAGACACAATGCTTGCCAACGTTGCAGTTGCTTTAGGAATATATTGTTCTGGTTGCCTCCCGTACAATTTTTGCAGATTTAATACAAAGAGATTTCAGCAGGCTACCAATGTGATATGTATTATTCTAATACTAAGAGAAATGGATACCATTATATGAGTACCATTTCTAATCATAGAAAGAAAGAGAGATCTGGAATACAAACCATTCCCCCTCTCACTTTCAATACTGTAGGTGCCAGTGCCTTTACGTAGCTTTAAATAAGCTGAAGCAGGAGATAGACAGAAATCACTTCCAACTTCAATTAATAGTGTTGAAAGTGTTGTTGTTGTTGTTTTTCTATTTCAGACCTCTGACAATCAGGTGCCTTCCAGTTTTGGCGTGCACTTGATGCTTCGATTGTAACAAAAATCCACTGCACATTTTAGAAAGAATTAGAATAGAATAGAATTTTTTTTATTGGCCAAGTGTGATTGGACACACAAGGAATTTGTCTTGGTGCATATGCTCTCAGTGTACATAAAAGAAAAGATACGTTCATCAAGGTACAACATTTACAACACAATTGATGGTCAATATATCAATATAAATCATAAGGATTGCCAGCAACAAGTTATAGTCATACAGTCATAAGTGGAAAGAGATTGGTGATGGGAACTATGAAACGATTAATAGTAGTGCAGATTCAGTAAATAGTCTGACAGTGTTGAGGGAATTATTTGTTTAGCAGAGTGATGGCCTTCGGGAAAAAACTGTTCTTGTGTCTAGTTGTTCTGGTGTGCAGTGCTCTATAGCGTCGTTTTGAGGGTAGGAGTTGAAACAGTTTATGTCCAGGATGCGAGAGATCTGCAAATATTTTCACGGCCCTCTTCTTGATTCGTGCAGTATACAGGTCCTCAATGGAAGGCAAGTTGGTAGCAATTATTTTTTCTGCAGTTCTAATTATCCTCTGAAGTCTGTGTTTTTCTTGTTGGGTTGCAGAACCGAACCAGACAGTTATAAGTGGAAAGAGATTGGCGATGGGAACGATGAGAAGATTAATAATAGTGCAGATTTAGTAAATAGTTTGACAGTGTTGAGGAAATTGTTTAGCAGAGTGATGGCATTCGGAAAAAAATTGTTTTTGTGTCTAGTTTTCTAGTGTGCAGTGCTCTATAGCGTCGTTTTGAGGGTAGGAGTTGAAACAGTTTATGTCCAGGATGCGAGAGATCTGCAAATATTTTCACGGCCCTCTTCTTGATTCGTGCAGTATACAGGTCCTCAATGGAAGGCAAGTTGGTAGCAATTATTTTTTCTGCAGTTCTAATTATCCTCTGAAGTCTGTGTTTTTCTTGTTGGGTTGCAGAACCGAACCAGACAGTTATAAGTGGAAAGAGATTGGCGATGGGAACGATGAGAAGATTAATAATAGTGCAGATTTAGTAAATAGTTTGACAGTGTTGAGGGAATTATTTGTTTAGCAGAGTGATGGCCTTCGGGAAAAAACTGTTCTTGTGTCTAGTTGTTCTGTTGTGCAGTGCTCTATAGCGTCGTTTTGAGGGTAGGAGTTGAAACAGTTTATGTCCAGGATGCGAGAGATCTGCAAATATTTTCACGGCCCTCTTCTTGATTCGTGCAGTATACAGGTCCTCAATGGAAGGCAAGTTGGTAGCAATTATTTTTTCTGCAGTTCTAATTATCCTCTGAAGTCTGTGTTTTTCTTGTTGGGTTGCAGAACCGAACCAGACAGTTATAAGTGGAAAGAGATTGGCGATGGGAACGATGAGAAGATTAATAATAGTGCAGATTTAGTAAATAGTTTGACAGTGTTGAGGGAATTATTTGTTTAGCAGAGTGATGGCCTTCGGGAAAAAACTGTTCTTGTGTCTAGTTGTTCTGTTGTGCAGTGCTCTATAGCATCATTTTGAGGGTAGGAGTTGAAACAGTTTATGTCCTGGATGTGAGGGATCTGTAAATATTTTCATGGCCCTCTTCTTGATTCGTGCAGTATACAGGTCCTCAATGGAAGGCAGGTTGGTAGCAATTATTTTTTCTGCAGTTCTAATTATCCTCTGAAGTCTGTGTCTTTCTTGTTGGGTTGCAGAACCGAATCAGAGATGTTATCCTTTAAGACCGTATGAAAAAGTAAGGGGGAAAATGGTTCTTGTATACCATACATTTGAGACTCAGTTCTTAAGAGGTGATGAGATGAGGGAGTAAGATGAGAGAACCAGAGAAAGAACAAATCCAGGAACAAACTCCGAAGCATTTGCTTCTGATCTGAGTCTAAGAAAAGAATATTGCCTCCTTTTTCTCTAGCCCATTTTAACTGCATTCTTGGGTACTCAGATAAGTTCTGCTTGAGCCTCTAAATCCAATCTTGGGTACTCAGATAAGTTCTGCTTGAGCCTCTAAATCCAAGGAAAGTCTAGTAGAACCCATCAGAAAACAATTCCTAAAGTTTGCTCCCTGACTCTATTTCTGAACCATTTGGGCTCTGATCCTGATGTGCCTATAGATCAGATTTTCTTTGAGTTATTATTAATAAAATAATAGCAGAATGTGAGAATAATTCAATCTACAGCCTGCAGGAACTAGGTTCTAAGAATAGTAATCACAAGAATTTCCAATGTTCATTCATTTCTCTAATTTACTTCAGTCCTCCACAACAATTGCTAAACTGTTCTGTAGTACTACTAAGGCAGGGGTCTGCAACCTTAAACACTCAAAGAACCATTTGGACCCATTTCCCACAGAAAAGAAAACACCGGGAGCCACAAAACCTTGGTGGGCATGGCCAACTCTGCATCACTCCCATACAGTCACATGACCCCCAGCCATGCCTACCTTGGTTTTGTGGCTCCTAGTGTTTTCTTTTCTTCTCTCTCTCTCTCTCTCTCTCTCTCTCTCTCTCTCTCTCTCTTTGTCTCCCCCTCCCTCCCTCTCTCCCTCCTTCCCTCTCATTACTGTTTTTCTCTCTTTTTCCTCTCCCTCTCTCTCTCCTCTCTCTTCTTTCTTTCTTTCTTTATCTTTCTTCCTTTCCCTCCCCTTCTCTCTCTCATTTGCTTCCCTTTCTTTTTCCTCTCTCTCATTCTCTCTCTCCATCATTTTCTCATTTCTGTCATTCTCTTTCTCTTTTTATCCCCTTTTCTCTCTCTCATTTCTTTTTCTCCCCCTCTCATTTGTTTTTCTCTCGTTTTCCTCTCCCTCATTCTCTCCCTCCAGCTCTCTCTCATTTCTCTCTCCCTTTCTCTCTCCTTCTCTCTCTCTCAATTGTTTCTCTCTTTTTCTTCTCCCTCATTTTCTCCCTCCCTCATTTCCTTATTTCTCTCTCTCTCTTTCTCTCCCCTTTTCTCTCTCTCATTTCTCTCTCTCTCTCTCTCTCTCTCTCTTGTGTGCGCGCACAAGCAGGATACCCTCATGGGCCAGAATCATGGTGACAGGTATATAGCTGGCCACACTGAGCAGGAGAGCTGGAGTTCTTCCCTCCCTGCATCAGGCGGTGGCGGCTGCTTCTCCCTGTTCTCTTCCTTCCTGAGTTGACATGAAGGGGACCATGGCTGGTGCTGAGCTGCCAGTGAAAGATGCAGAATTGCAAAAAGCAGCTGGCAGTGCAGAGAAAATGCTTGGGGTGCTTCAGCCCCACAGTTTTGCAGAGAGGCTCATGCCTTCTCAGGGCAGAGAGCAGGTCGCGCAACTGAGTTGGGCCAGTGTCTCAGGGTGGAGAGCAAGTCACACGACCAACTCAGCAGGGAGCTGCAGGAGAGGGGTCAAAGAACCACATGTGGCTCTGGAGGCACGGGTTACTGACACCCATACTAAGGCTTCAGGAGCAATTTCATGAGTTGAAACTTAAGGGTCTAGAAACAACTTGCAAAAATTGGTTGGTCCAACTTGCAGAAATATAGTGACTTCCACTAAGCCAGGATCTTTGGTATAACTTGAGAACAAAGGGGCGCACAAAGCCTCCCAAATCCAATAGCATCTCCAAAGGTTACTCTCCAAATTGTAATTATTAATAAGATTTGGAGGAGAAAAATTAGAAAATACTCAGAAGTGATTGTATTGCTTTTAAATAAGCAATTAACCTTAATCAAGGTTTTTGAGCTACTTCTTTGTATTTATAAATGCATTTGTATTTTACTTTCTCTCTCTCTAAAGTTGACATCACAATTTCCTTCTTCCATAAACTACTCTTTTTAACCATCAAATGAATGAATTACAAATTCATTGTTTTCTTTGTTGTCAAAAAGTCTATAAGAGGCTTCCAGTCATTGATAAATTTAATAGAATCTTTTTCTAAGCAAACAGGTTAATTTTGCCATTTTGCTAATTACATCATCTTTGCCAATTATTCCTCAATTGTGGTAATATCAGTCTTTCCATTTTTGTGCATATAGTCATCTCACAGCAGTGATTATATGTAAAAATATTCATCTATGGATTTTTTTATAATTTTCTGTTCATTAATCCCGGTAAAAAAAAGTTCTGGTTTCAGTTGAAACTTGGTCTTTAAAATTCTTTGTATTGGTATAGGTATTTGAACCCACATTTTTCTCACTGTTTTTCAAGGTCATCAGGCATGATAAAACCCTTCATATTGTACGCATTTCCAACATAAATCTGAAATACCTTTATACATTGTATAAAACATTTTCCAGAGCCATATACCAATTCAACCTTCAAAAGTTTTGATAAACTTCGGTTCATTTTATTTCAACCCAATGGAGGTAATTGGGAATTTTGTGTTTGTTTGTCCCAGTTCCCTGATGTTTTGTGGAAGGGTGTGATGAAGCCAATGGCTAAAGGAGGAAGGGTTAAGCTTACTGGGAATTGGTCTTTGCATGCTCACAGAACGGAAACAAAACTAAACTAAAATAATGTTAACATGTTGGATATTTTATGATTCATGTAATTTAAACTTCATTTCAACATGATCCCATCTGGCTGCACCTGTCAACTTGCATTTTGCTGCTCTAAAAGAATTTGGCTTATTTTTAAAAACAAATTTAAAAAGAGTTTATGTTTCTGGGTCATCTTCAAGGGCAATGCCATTGTTAGGATGATATCACACGACCGGTGAACCATGACTTGATTACATCTGTCAACTCATAACTGATTCAGATCACACTGACTGCTAAGTCTGCCTGGGCCTTCATTCACTAACTTCAACCCTCCCTTGACTTGGAAACCAGTTATCCCCAAAAGCTTCCATTTAACTTCAGATTATTGCTCCTATGCAATGTACCACTGAGTTATTAAGTTGTAGGTTATGAAGAGATGTTCAGATTGATCATCAAATTTTGTATGTTTAATTGAAATATCTTCCAGATGATTCCTATAGTTCCTATAAGGCTAGTCATGGGAAAATCAGCCTAGCATGTTGCTTTATAAACACCAGGTGTGTCAAACTCAAGGCCCGGGGGCCAGATCTGGCCCACAGGCTTAGACCTGGCCCGTCTAAGGCTCAGGCTTAGACCTGGCCCATGGGGCCACCATGGAAACAGCAAAGGACCAGTCCATGGTGCTTCTGCCAGCAAACCGGCAGAGACTTACAGGATACCATTGCAGCTGAAAACAGAGCTCATGAGGGCCATGAGCTATTTTCGCTGGTAAAGAGTCCTCCTGAGCTCTGGTTTCACTGGCAGAGGGTTGCAGGAAGCCATCACAGCCAAAAACAGAGTTTAGGAGTCTGTTTTTACTGGCAGAGCGCTCAGGCCATCAAAGGTGCTCCTGATATGAGTGACCTTGAGCTGGCCATGCCCACTCTGGCCCCACCCAGGTCAAACACAACCCTGATATGGTCCTCAATGAAATTGAGTTTCACACCCATGATCTACCCGATGGTCTGGATGTACATAAGCATGTCTGGGCATGCCCCTTCTGAAGATGAATGGTCTAAAAAGTAGAGAGAAGACTTTTGATCTGACAAAATGTTGAATAAAAGAAGATTCCAGATGCATCTAACTGGGAATCAGTACATAACCTCTCGTGGGAGAAATGTTACTTTAAAAGAATTCTGAGTGCATCCTATACCTTGAAGTCTTATAGCTCAGCAAAAGAATCATTGGTAAAGAGTTATGGTGTTTGATAGTGCTTACAGTTCCATGCAATTCTTTGAAGAATTCACTTATCCAAAAAAAAAAAAATCCTATTCAAAGTAAAAAAATACTTAACAGAAGTCTGAAGTTACTGAAATGAACAAAACCAGTGAAACTGTTTGCTGCAATCTATTGTAATTACGGTCGAAACAAAGTAGTATTCTTATTTTAAATGTCAAGAAAACAATTTCCAGTTTAAATTTTATGCATGCTTTTCAAGGATGGCATTCAAAATTTTGCCTGAGATGGAGCAGAAGTTCATTTAATTTGTATATCTATAAAATAGAGTTTTGACTATCACCTCCAACCCTTGCTAAATCTAAGAATTCAAATTAAACCATATCAAAAAGGGTTCTCCAGCCTCTGTACAAATTCATTAGACAAATTCCATCATCACCTCTCTAGCTAACTAGTTCCACTGTGGTGGTATGATGATCACTATTAGGAGGTTTGGCTAGCATTCATAGGCAAAATCTAGTTAAGTTTTAATGAGAACATAGCTGATTTATTATTTTAGTATCAGTAAAGTACTGTCATTCAACACCCACATTTGAATTATATAATACAATTTTTCAATTTGAAAATATGAAGAAATGCACATGAGAAAATAATATAATTAAAATGTACATATCAATGAAAATAATATATAAAATGCATTTCACTAGAAATTTATCTGCAAAATATGTATATTGGTTTTTACACTGTATACACATGTACACCTAGAACAATACTTATGATCCAGAAATGATTTGGAGATAGATAGATAGATAGATAGATAGATAGATAGATAGATAGATAGATAGATAGATAGATAGACAGACAGACAGACAGACAGACAGACAGACAGACAGACAGATATAATAGAACAGAAATGTTCAATTATTAATTATAAAAAGCATGTTACTTTGAGTTTATATCTCATTCTTTCTCCTTTCCCAAGACTGAGTTGTCTCTTATTTTTATTTAAACATTTCTGCATAACTTTTCCAAGGTATGTCAATAGTTTTGGTAGTGTCCAGTGTTTGTTCTGACTGCTTACATGCAAAAATTAATATGCCAATATTGTGGATATTTTTATATGGTGCAGCTAATGTGATGCTTTGATCATTGTTGCTGTGCCACTTTGTTGTGACACCCAATGCCATTCAAAAGGGCATCGGGAAGTAGCACTAAAAGGGGAGAGAACTGTGTTGCTCTTGGGTCAACGTTATGTTGCAATGTTAACCCAAGTCTGCAATTGGTAATGTCCACATTCTGTATGAAGTACAGTCCAATGTGCAGCATTATTTATGTCCCCACAGCCACTTTGCAATGGTGCAAATGGACATTTGAAAATAAGCTGCTGCTGCTGCAGCAGTTGCCATCTACTTTAACAGTGTTTCCCAACCTCAGCAACTTTAAAATGTTTTGTGTACTTCAGTTCCCAGAATTCCCCAGCTAATATGCTGGCAAAGAAATTCTGGCAGCTGAAGTCCATACACGTTAAAGTTACTGAGGATTAGAAATACTGCATTCCAATGGAAGACAATATCTGTAACTCAAGGTTGAACTGTGGAGTCCCCGATGCTCTCTGAACTTGGTTGTTTGCTTATAGACATTTCATTGCCCTACTAGGTAACATCATCAGCTGCAGTGTATACTGAGTTTAGTAGGGAATTTCAAAGACACCAACAGAATTCAAAAGACTTACCAACAGCATTAAGGCTGATGCGCCTAATTCTGCATGGACCGAATACATATTACAATGTGATGAAAAAGAAAAGTATTTGTAGTATGATGATGGAAATCAGACAAGCATCAATTCCTTATGTTAACTTCAGAAATGAAAATAGACCATCAATGGAAAGCATGGGAATGCTTGAACATTTAACAACACAGCAACAATACTGGACTTTCAAGTGAGTTACCAATTATTTGTGCGTCTGTTCCAGTGCCCATGAAATCAATGATCCTCATAGATAATCCTCTGCCTTTTCCTTGACTGCTATATAGACAATCAGCTTGCTCATTAAATTGCAATTGGATTTTATAAACCTAGCAGTGAAGTTCAACCATTACTGAATGAATCCTTCTTCACCAGAAAAAAAGTGGTTAGAGCTAATACTAATTAAATATCCTCCTAATAAAGCAATTGTATTTAATCACAATGAGCTGGAATTATACCTTAATTAGCTGTGTAGCTAAGTGAAACTAAAGACCGATGTCTTTGGATACAGGCATATTAGTTTGCAATTTCGTCATATTTAATTTCTCAGAAAAAAAGAATTCCATCTACATTCCCTTCATCATGGAAAACTACAAGTATGAACAAAGTCAATTTGTTACAAATGCTACTTGAGCTCTCATCTGGACACAGGTATCGGCCCTGCTTCATGGAGAAATAGTGACTCATTGTAAGTCTCCCTTCCTACATAATTGGCAATAATTAACAAACTACTTAATAACACATTTGCCTAACCCTGTGTTTTATTCAGTGGCACAATAACCTCCCTTGTAAATAACTCAGGATTAGTTGCATGATGATGTTTAGGCCAAGTATCAAAATCCTTTTATTGGCCCTGGCTGTAAGTCCACCCCAGCTTATTCAGTAATTTGAAAAAGGAAGAATTTCTCAGTTAAGCTAATTTGATTCTTAAATATCACGGTTTGTGTGAGAAGCAATGGAGATTATGGGTTTCCCTGATGAGACCCTTCAACTATCTTACTTTTTATCAATGTGCCCTGTGAATATTTGGAGGAAGGGAGCTGTTAAGTTTCTATACTTTGAGTAGTGAGGGGTTCCTTCAGTCTGATAGCCAGAACTAAAAAGCCTTGACTGCCACTGATGTAAGACAGAGGGGTGCAATATGAGCTGCAAGCCACAGGCAATGACTTCCTGAAGTGGCTGAAAGAGGCATCTCAAACATTGTCACCAAGTTACCATTCTTGATGTGATAGAAACTGAAATTGTTAAATATATGATGAGAGAAATCATTGCCTATTTAGTTATTGCTAAATATTAGATCCAAATGAAATGAAATAATATTTAATTATTGTCCTGCTCCCATCTATAGTTTGTAGTGAGGCTGTTGCACACTGCTGAAAGCACACTCCATGGCCTAGTACTAATTACATTCTTTTGAATCTTCCTGCTAATATGATTAATAAGTTAACTTATTGCTTCTCCTCTTAGCCCCTCCTCTTTCAGTCCTAGCTTTTCACATTTGAGCACCTATGTTGAATGGGAAGATTTACAATGAAATTATGAAATTATGACATCTATTCAATTCGAGGAAAAAACTCCATGAAGATATTTAATTGGGCATTGATGGCATGGGGGTACAGTGGTTAGAACACTGTAGGCTAATTCTGCCAACTGCCAGAAATTGGATCCTGACTGGCTCAAGGTTGACTCATTCATTCATTTCATTTCATTCATTTATTTGATTTTTATACCGCCCTTCTCCCGAAGGACTCAGGGCGGTGTACAGGCAAATAAAAACAGACAAGACAATAATCTATAAAATGCAAAATTAAAAAACTTATTATAATTTGCCTAAAATTTTAAAATATATAGAAATTAAAACCCCGTTTAAAATTAATAATAAAACTATACAATCCATAAAATTTAAGCCAGCCCCGCGCGAATAAAAAGATGCGTCTTCAGTTCGCGGCGAAAGGTCCGAAGGTCAGGTATTTGGCGTAAACCCGGGGGAAGTTCGTTCCAGAGTGTGGGAGCCCCCACAGAGAAGGACCTTCCCCTGGGGGCCGCCAGCCGACATTGCTTGGCGGACGGCACCCTGAGAAGTCCCTCTCTGTGAGAGCGTACGGGTCGGTGGGAGGCATATGGTAACAGTAGGCGGATTTATACTGTAATTGATTGTTTCCTGATTGCTTAAAGGTAGCCTATGACTATCATTAAGTGTTGTATCATTAAGTGTTAAATTTGTACCCTAGGGCTATCATTAAGTGTTGTAAGTGTTGTACCTTGATGAAGGTATCTTTTCTTTTATGTACACTCACAGCATATGCACCAAGACAAATTCCTTGTGTGTCCAATCACACTTGGCCAATAAAAATTCTATTCTATTCTATTCTATTCTATTCTATTCTATTCTATTCTATTCTATTCTATTCTATTCTATTCTATTCTAATTGGATTTTTTTCTGTCTTGTGATTTATTTGCTTGTTTGTTTTTAAAATTGTGCTACTTTGCTAATTATAATGCCATGCTTCTATAAGTACCATATTTTAGAAAAGAGAGACACAGAAGAAAAGACAGTCAGAAAGAAGCTTTTCCAATTTATAGATTCCGAAATGATAAATATATTAGGAAAAAAACAGAATAACTGTCATCATCACTTCCAAAAATGTTTTTTTTTCTTAAAGCTCAAAGACAGGGACTACAGTTGTTTGTCTTTTTTTTTTTTCCTGTAAGGCAATTTTCTTCAAAAATAGATTTCCATATACTTGCATGTCAAAATAAGAGAATGTCTGGCTGACAATATTTGGGTGTATGTTAAACCAGAAGTCTGAAAACTTCACTCCCTAAGCAAGTGAAATTATTATCTTAAAAAAAAAAAAGTAGTGATGTCTATATCACACAAAAGAGTCTACCATGGCAACTGTGTTCTGTAGAGCAGGGGTCTCCAGTCTTGGTCCCTTTAAGACTTGTGGACTTCAACTCCCTGGCTGAGGAACTCTGGGAGTTGAAATCCACAATCCTTAATGGGATCAAGATTGGAGGCCCCTGCTGTAGAGTACTCTAGTCTAGGAATAACTTTGCAGAATCAGCCCAATAGGACAGCAGTGAGAAGGAGCACCCACTCTTTGACCTGAGAGACCTCTTCTTTCTTCACACTCCCTCTCAAGCAATCCTTCCCCCAAAGCATGATTGCAAAGTAGGACAAATTATGACAAACCCTGCCTTACAGCTATGTCACTCTGTAAGCTCCTTCTTTATGTATTTGCATCATGATACTATTGTAGGTGGAGCTTGCCTTTGCACATGTTCAGATGCTGCAAAGGCACATGTGGTTTGTTGCTTGCTAGCTAGTTAAGAAAAACCCTAAGCCCTACTCTTTTCTGCCAGTATTTGACTATTACGTTTTTGCTGGCCTATTGTTTGCGGGGTGGGGGGGGGTGAGGGGGGGATCAACTTTAGTGATTTATATTAAACTGCTTACAGTGCAAATGACTTTTTCTGCTTACCTATTGTTTGCTCCTTTTAGCAGAAGAGAATTAGTGCAGAAGAGTACTATCATTCTTAGTAGAGACACAGCAGTGGTGTTGCCAGAGGTGGGTGTCGCATACTGTAACAACTGGTTCACCCAGTATGGGAAATGTTAGCGTGCGCTTCACTTTTTTTTAAAAAAATAAGTTTTTATTAGTTTTTTTAATTCCCCCCGCTACACACATACATAGTTTATGAACAGAGTATTGGCCACATCATATCTTATACAATTTAGCATATTCAAATACATTTTACTTAGTTACAATTTTTGCCAGAATATTCTTTTTTCATATTTTTATCCATATCCTAATATTTCCTTGCTCATTTCCATAAGTCACATCTTCTTTCGCCCTCAAGTTCTAATTTCTCCATTTTTATTAATATTCATTCTCTTTTATTCTTTTTAACTGTTTCAATTTTTAACTTAATATATCCAAATGTGTTCGAGGTTGTCTTTCTTCCATTTCATCTTTTCCTTTTTACAGCGATTCTTCTTCTCCTTCTCACTCCTCTTCCTCCCTTCTTTCATTCCACCTACTTTCTTCTCTCCTCTCCTGCTCCTTTTTTTTTTTTTTGTTTACATTTATACCCCGCCCTTCTCCGAAGACTCAGGGCGGCTTACAGTGTATAAGGCAATAGTCTCATTCTATTTGTATATTTTTACAAAGTCAACTTATTGCCCCCCCAACAATCTGGGTCCTCATTTTACCTACCTTATAAAGGATGGAAGGCTGAGTCAACCTTGGGCCGGGCTCGAACCTGCAGTAATTGCAGGCTTTGTGTTCTTAATAACAGGCTTTACCAGCCTGAGCTATCCGGCCCCTTCTCTACTTCCCCTTCCTTTCTCCCCCTCCTCCCTACTTCCTCCCTATCTGCCCTTCTCTCCTACTCTTATTTTCCCCCTACCTTTCCTCTTCTCCTCTTCCCTTTCTTCTTTTTCTCTCCCTCCTTCTCCCTTTCCATCTCTCTCCATCTTCTTATCTCCCTCCATTGCTGTATTTATTTTCATTTCAATATTTCTGGTGTCCAGACAACCCCAATTTTCTCATTTATTAAGTATATTTCTTAAACTTCCTCTCATATATTCTAGTCATTAACATTGTCTTCATTTTATTCCATTTGTACCTTACAATCAATCAATACAACCTTCCACCTCTTATTTTCTTAAAGTTTTTTTTCACAATTCAATAATTATTATTCTCTTCCAATAGGATACATCATTTACTAACATTTCAATTTTATTCCCTTTTACTTCTTAATTTCAATCATTTTCACTTATAAGCCATACTGTCTTTCAAACTTCATCTGCTGGGCTATTTTTTTTTTCCAACAAAATACTTCTTTTTTAACTTCTTTTCAGTTCTATATCTTGTTTTCAATTAATTTCTTCATTCTTTCCTATATTTAACATTTATTTCTTTACCATCCACTATAATTCTCTCTCATTTCATGCATTCTCAGACAAAAAAAGAAAAAGAAAATATATATCCCATTACATCTTCCATATTTCATCTACTTCTCCATTTTACATTAAACAGTGTATTCCTTCTTTTTTGCTCCCTTCATTCACTTCATTTCAACCTTTCTTATTTTCCTTTTATTTATTTTTTTGTCTTTTTTTTTTTTTTTTTTTTTTTGTTTACATTTATACCCCGCCCTTCTCCGAAGACTCAGGGCGGCTTACAGTGTATAAGGCAATAGTCTCATTCTATTTGTATATTTTTACAAAGTCAACTTATTGCCCCCCCAACAATCTGGGTCCTCATTTTACCTACCTTATAAAGGATGGAAGGCTGAGTCAACCTTGGGCCGGGCTCGAACCTGCAGTAATTGCAGGCTTTGTGTTCTTAATAACAGGCTTTACCAGCCTGAGCTATCCGGCCCCTTCTCTACTTCCCCTTCCTTTCTCCCCCTCCTCCCTTCTTCCCCCCCCTCTCCCCTTCTCTCCTACTCTTATTTTCCCCCTCCCTTTCCTCTTCTCCTTCTCACTCCTCTTCCTTTCTTCTTTTTCTCCCCTCCTTCTCCCTTTCCATCTCTCTCCATCTTCTTATCTCCCTCCATTGCTGTATTTATTTTCATTTCAATATTTCTGGTGTCCAGACAACCCCAATTTTCTCATTTATTAAGTATATTTCTTAAACTTCCTCTCATATATTCTAGTCATTAACATTGTCTTCATTTTATTCCATTTGTACCTTACAATCAATCAATACAACCTTCCACCTCTTATTTTCTTAAAGTTTTTTTTCACAATTCAATAATTATTATTCTCTTCCAATAGGATACATCATTTACTAACATTTCAATTTTATTCCCTTTTACTTCTTAATTTCAATCATTTTCACTTATAAGCCATACTGTCTTTCAAACTTCATCTGCTGGGCTATTTATTTATTTATTTTTTCAACAAAATACTTCTTTTTTAACTTCTTTTCAGTTCTATATCTTGTTTTCAATTAATTTCTTCATTCTTTCCTATATTTAACATTTATTTCTTTACCATCCACTATAATTCTCTCTCATTTCATGCATTCTCAGACAAAAAAAGAAAAAGAAAATATATATCCCATTATATCTTCCATATTTCATCTACTTCTCCATTTTACATTAAACAGTGTATTCCTTCTTTTTTGCTCCCTTCATTCACTTCATTTCAACCTTTCTTATTTTCCTTTTATTTATTTATTTATTTTATTTATTTTATTTTATTCGATTTTTATACCGCCCTTCTCCCGAAGGACTCAGGGCGGTGTACAGCCATTTAAAATACACAATATACACATTAAAAACAAAATTAAAACAAGACATATTAAAGGGTGGCCGAAAATTTAAAACAATTAACAAACCTTAAAAATATAAATAACCCCAATTAAAATTTAATAAAACTTTTAAGCCAGTCCCGCTTGAATAAATAGGTGCGTTTTCAGCTCACGGCGAAAAGTCCGAAGATCAGACACTTGATGTAAACCAGGGGGAAGTTCGTTCCAGAGCGTAGGAGCTCCAACAGAGAAGGCCCTGCCCCTGGGGGCCGCCAGCCGACATTGTTTGGCGGACGGCACCCTGAGAAGGCCCTCTCTGTGTGAGCGTACAGGTCGGTGGGAGGCATGAGGTAACAGCAGACGGTCTCATAAGTACCCGGGCCCTAAGCCATGGAGCACTTTAAAGGTGGTAAGCAAAATCTTAAAGCGCACTCAAAAGACCACAGGAAGCCAGTGCAGACTGCGCAGGAGTGGTGTTACATGGGAGCAACGAGTGACTCCCGTTACTACCCGCGCAGCTGCATTCTGGACTAGCTGCAGCCCCATGTAGAGAGCATTGCAATAATCCAAATGGGAAGTGACAAGAGCATGAGTGACCGTGCATAAGGCATCCCGGTCAAGGAAGGGGTGATCTACAATGATCTATATATTTCTTCTAATTTCCATCATTCCTAAAATTTCTACAACTATTTTAATATCTTTTCTACTATTCATTTTTTCCCTCCTTTTAACCATTTTCTTTCAATTTCTCGCAAATCCCATCTCTGAATATTTTTCTCTCTTTCTCCCATTCTCTTATCTTCTTCTTTCTCTCTTTCTTGTATCTTCTTTTCCACCTCCTTTCTCTAACCTTTACTCTTTTAATTTTCCCCCTAAATTTTTCTCCATTTCCTACTTTTCTCTTTATTCTGTCACTGCCAATCCTAGTGTAATCATTTATTTTTTTATTCTTTTAATTTTTCCCCTCAATCTTTTTCTCTTCCCTTTTTTCCCTTTCTTTTTTAAAGTATCCTTCCCCCTCTACATTTCTATTCTTTCACTATCAATCCCAATATAATTATCTGTATTTTTATCCACATTCATTTCTTTTTCAGCATTGTATTTTTGTTCCTCTTGTTTCCTCATAATTTATTCATAATTTATTTTTTTTATTTTTAAGCCACTGCTCTGCTTCTTTATTTCCCTTAAAAGATTCTCATACTATTTGAAGCATCTCCCATAGTTCCTCATACTCATCCTCCCAACTCTCCATATTCTCAATATAAGGAGAAAGGCTTTTTAAATGTATTTATTTTAACTTAAGTATAGTTCAAATTCAAGTCCAAAATATTGTCTCTTCCCCCCCCTTTTTTTCTATTTCCAAATGCAAGCCAATTCAGAAGTTTTTTTCCTAAGTTGTTCTAGTTCAAGTCTTTGATCTTTCCAGTCTTTTGAAGTTGTGCCACAGCTGTTTAAACAAGTACTCCTTCAGTCTTTCTCTTTCTCTTGGTAGCCTAAGCAATGCAGTGTTATTTTTCCCTTTCCAGCAATGTTTCTTTCCAATTCACAAATCCCGGCAACAAAATGTCACTCATTAATCCACAAAAACAATTCCTTTGTCTTCCTCAATTAAATCCTTTTGTTAGCAAAAGATACTTTCTCTCAATTTTGTTCTCCTTTTAATATTTATAATTTCTTCCAAAACTAATTTTAAATCCAGATGGAACGTTATTTCTTTTAGGGCTTTTGTCTTATAAATCCTCTTTGCTGTTTGTTTCCTCTCGCTTTAAATTTTCACGTGCCAATTAGCCGCTAAATTCAAACTGGAAAATCTTTTCAGCTTTAAAAGTTTTTCTTCTTACCTGCAAGATGGCCAATCGCTCACCCTGTAACAATACTCTGTTCAAATCTCCATTCCTGCTCAATGCTTTTGTGTGACCATCCCGATTATGGCAGCTCCTAATGGCTGCTTTTCCTCGTCGCTGGATAGAAGGCTGGGTGCCAGCACTCCAGAGAATTTGCAACTTCCCTGTTCACACCAGCCAATGTCTTCTTTCTTTGCTATCCCTCCAGGACAGCTATGGTCCATTAAGGACCCCCAAAATGATTGGAATTTCGGCATTCTTCCCAGGACTTCAGGATTCATGTCGTCTCATCGTGACACTGGCTATGCCTCTCCCCCACGTGCACTTCACTTGTGCTCATGCCATCCGCACCTGCATGCAAAGTCACAAAATATGGCAATTCGCTCATGCACGCAATCTGCACATGAGTGCAGCATCAAAAAACACAGCAATTCATGCATGCACATTTTTTGCACATGCGTGCAGCAGCAAAAAACACAGTGATATAAGATTGTGCCAGGGTCATCTGAACCGGTCTGAACCAGCAGTATCCTATCATTGGGTGTTGCCACAAATCTTCTATGGCCTGTATACATTTTGCTGGCCTGCTGAATGGCTAGATCTGGAAAGAGGACAACACTGTGAGAAAAACTGCAACCCTGCCTCTGGTGAAATAAACAAAATCTCCAAGGCAAAGATAACATTGTGGTCATGTGACCATAGGACACTGTAACTAGTTGTAAATGAGAGCTGATTACAAGGTGTTCAATTGCCAAATTGCAATCATGTGACCACAAGGGTGGTACAACAGTCGTAAGTGCAAGTATAGGTGGTATTTTTTTTCAGAGACTGTTGTAACTTTGAACTGTCTTTAAATGAATGGTCTAAATTAAGATTATCTGTATTCAAAGGTCTGATGAAGTCACTTACTACTTTTTAGAATTTCCAGCAGTTGAAAGGGTGGAATATTATATTTCTTGCTTGTTGTCTTCCTTTTTGTTTAGTTTCTTTAAATAGCACCTTAGTACTTATATGATTAGTACTATTAACAATAAATTGTATGTACTTTGCCTTGTCTTCCACATGATTGAAACCTGACCCTTTCTCATTACTTGTTGCACTACACTTAGAATCCCTGGCAGGATTCAAGGAGGCAACATTGCTAAGAAAGAAGATGGGATCCAAAGATCAGAAATAATAATAATAATAATAAAAATATTTTAATTTATAGACCGCCCTTCTCCCGAAGGACTCAGGGTGGTGAACAGCCAGTTAAAATACAAAAAACAAACCCATACAATATTAAAAACTACCCATAAAAAACTTATTCAATTGGCCAAGCTAAAATACAATTACACCCTATAAAATCACTAAAATTTAAAAACCCCAATAAATCAATTTAAAAGTTTAAAAATTAAGCCAGTCCAGCAAGACGAAACAAATAGGTTTTAAGGGCCAGAATAGCTCAGGCTGTAAGGAGCCTGTTATTAGAACACAATAGCCTGCAATTACTGCAGGTTCAAGCCCGGCCCAAGATTGACTCAGCCTTCCATCCTTTATAAGGTAGGTAAAATGAGGACCCAGATTGTTGGGGGGGGCAATAAGTTGACTTTGTAAATATACAAATAGAATGAGACTATTGCCTTATACACTGTAAGCCGCCCTGAGTCTTCGGAGAAGGGCGGGATATAAATTAAAAAAAAAAAATTTGCGGCGAAAGGTCCTAAGGTCGGGCAGTTGTCGGAGTCCAGGGGGAAGCTCGTTCCACAGGTTAGGAGCCCCCACAGAGAAGTCCCTCCCCCTGGGGGCCGCCAGACGACATTGTTTGGCTGACGGCACCCTAAGGAGTCCCTCTCTGTGAGAACGCACCAGTCGTTGGGAGATTGAAGCCGGCAGAAAATGGTCCCGTAAATATCCCGGTCCTAAGCCATGGAGCGCTTTAAAGGTCGTCACCAATACCTTGAAGCGCACCCGGAAGACCACAGGTAGCCAGTGCAGTCTGCGCAAGATAGGTGTTACATGGGAGCTCCATGCTGCTCCCTCAATAACCCGCGCAGCCGCATTCTGGACTAACTGGAGTCTCCGAGTGCTCTTCAAGGGAAGCCCCATGTAGAGAGCATTGCAATAGTCCAGGCGAGAAGTAACGAGAGCATGAGTGACCGTGCATAGGGCATCCCGGTCCAGGAAGGGGCGCAACTGGCGAATCAGGCGAACCTGATAAAAAGCTCTCCTGGAGTCGGTCGTCAAATGATCTTCAAAAGACAACCGCCCATCCAGGAGTACGCCCAAGTTGCGCACCTTCTCCATCGGGGCCAATGACTTGCCCCCAACAGACAGCCGCAACTGCAGCTGACTGTACTGGGGTGCCGGCATCCACAGCCACTCCGTCTTGGAGGGATTAAGCTTGAGCCTGTTCCTCCCCATCCAGACCTGTACGGCTTCCAGACACCGGGACAGTACTTCGATAGCTTCATTGGGGTGGCCTGGGGTGGAAAAGTACAGCTGCGTGTCATCAGCATACAGCTGGTATCTCACCCCAAAACCACTGATGATCTCACCCAGCGGCTTCATATAGATGTTGAACAGGAGGAGTGAGAGAATCGACCCCTGCGGCACCCCACACAGGAGGCACTTCGGAGTCGATCTCTGCCCCCCCCGTCAACACCGTCTGCATCTGGTCAGAGAGATAGGAGGAGAACCACCGATAAACGGTGCCTCCCACTCCCAACCCCTCTAACCGGCGCAGCAGGATACCATGGTCGATGGTATCAAAAGCCGCTGAGAGGTCTAATAGGACCATGGCAGAGGAGTAACCCTTATCCCTGGCCCTCCAGAGATCATCCACCAACACGACCAAAGCCATCTCAGTACTGTATACTGTATACTCAGTACTGTATACTGTATCAGTGGTTTTGGGGTGAGATACAATACTGTATCCAGGTCGGAAGCCAGACTGGAACGGGTCTAGATAGACAGTTTCATCCAGGTACTGGGGTAGCTGACATGCCACCGCACTCTCTACAACCTTCACTGTAAAGCGAAGATTGGAGACTGGACAGTAATTACCTAAAACAGCTGGGTCCAGGGAAGGCTTCTTGAGGAGAGGTCTCACCACTGCCTCTTTCAAGGCAGCGGGAAAGACCCCCTCCCACAAAGAAGCATTTGTAATCCCCTGGAGCCAGCCTCGTGTCACCTCCTGCGTGGCCAGCACCAATTTTACCCAATTTTGATCCAATCCGTCCCGAAGCTGAACATTTTATCGTATAGATAACTGTTAAACTCCTCGGCACGCCCTGATAATGGGTCCCCCAGCCCCTCCTGTTGAAGGAGAGAGCGGGTCACCTGAAACAGGGCGGCCGGGCGGTTATCTGCCGACGCAATGAGGGAGGAAACGTAAGAACGCTTCACATCCCTCTGTCATGTCCCACTCCTCCGCTGACAGGCGGGTCAGGGAAATCCGAATCAGGCGTGCCTCTGCAGCTCTGCCAAAGTCCTAGCAAAGTCCTCAAGGCAGGCAGGAGACCAGAAAGTGACTTCAGCAAGATATGTTCAACTTTGCCTGACTCAGAGACTGCCAGAAAGCAGATCCTTTATATAGGCCATGGGGTGTGGCTCCATGACTCAGCACTTATCCAGGCCTGCCCCTCCCTTCCTTCTGACGCCGCCGCCTATCAATTCTTCTGAAGCGAGGGTCACTCCAGTCGGCAGCTGTTGGTAATAAACCTCCCTCAGGCTCACATGCTGTGGGGGAGGGGGAGGGGTCTAGTTGCTCCGTTTGCCTGGGCATGGAGCCAGGGCTGGGGCCGGGAGGTGCCCCCTCCTCCTCAGCCTGTCTGGGCATGGAGCCAGGGCTGAGGCCGGGAGGCATACTAGGACATTCTTCAGCGTTCGGAAGCAGATAAGAAGACCCCGGCTGCGGTGAGAGCGGGCAAGACACAACACCCTCAATGCCACTAGGTAGGTCCTACTATAGGACCTAACTAGTGTCCGGTCAGCTTCAGAGTGGCTGGATCTCCAGACACTCTCTAGGCATCTTCTCCGGCGTTTCATCTCCCTCAGCTCCTCGGAGAACCAAGGAGCTGGTTGAGATCGGCGCCGGGTCAGAGGCCGCAAAGGCACGACACGGTCCAAAGCTCCAGCCGCGGCCTGTTCCCAGGCCGCGACTAGTTCTTCAGTCATGCCGTGGGCCAGATTCTCGGGAAACGGCCCAAGCTCCATCAGGAACCTCTCTGGGTCCATCAGGAGCCTGGGATGGAACCAACGCATTGACGAAATGAGCAGGATTATGGGATGGCCAGCCATAGTAGTTCAAATCCCAGTTTCTCAGTTACTAAATTGAGAACTACCCCTCCACTCCAGCTGCACAGCAATTCAAACTTGAATCCATCCACCAATAGCTATGGAATGGTACCAGACCAAGTTAAGAGGAAACAAAATGGAACAGAAATATTGTGAGAAAGTAGATGGGTTTTCCTAAGTGAGTCCTTGATACAAGGAGGTGACCTGAGAGCAAGTAGGAAGTAGATGCAAACTCTGCATGATGAGATGCAAATTAGGCAACAGTTGAATGCTTTTATGAAAAGATGAGCTAGGAAGCTCCCAGGCTTGTGGAGGAGACATAGGAGAAAGGACAGAGACAAGAGAAAGAATTTTGCCCCATTTATTTTTCCATCCAGTGTCCTGACTAATCCCTTACTTCTACGGATTGCATGGAACCACGCAAAATAGCATACATATGGGAATGCTAATTGTGTGTATGTAGCATATGTGTTTGTTTGTGTGTGTATAAATTTGGAAAAGAATTTGTGGTGCAAATTATTGTTTATTATTAATATGGTTCCACCCAGTCATCCAGATGTTTAGACTGGATTTGTCAGTAGTAGTAGTAGTAATAGTAGTAGTAGTAGTAGTAGTATGTCCAATGTTTATTTTGTACAGGTCAAGGCTGCATACGTAATGCCCCTTCCACTTGGTTTCCTCATAATAATAACCCTAGACATAAATTTATATTGAGATTGAAATTCCTCTTGTCACCTTCATTGTGGCATCTGGAAATGGAAGTCTGGAATGTATGGAATGGCTTGGTTTGCTAAAACCTGAATGTGGGAGAAGGGAGAGAAGAAGGTGGGAGAATGATGGCTAAAATTAAGGATAACACTGTGGCCTGGGTAATCTGAACAGTAGATTTGTTGAATATGGTTCTTGTAGAACAAGGGACAATTCATAAATGCGAACAAGATTAACATAAAGAAGAGCAAAAATAATGGGAATTAAAAACAGGAGGAAAAAAAGGGGGGGGTTAGAACAGAGGATAACTAAGTGAATTTGAATACATTCCTTTGATAGTTACTAGTCCAAGATCCAAAACAAAACTGTGGGGGCATTTGCAAAGGAATATTTAGGGAAATGGATGAAATTGTAAATTTCCCTCATGTTATGTATTCACAGAGTAATTCAAATGCCAAGTTTGGTTAAAATGAAATGAAGCATTGTTGTTACTATTTATCATTATATAATCCTGTTTAAAAAAATAAAAATAGCAATTCTTTATCTGTTATTCTTTTTTCGGGATTATATACTAGGAGTGACATCAAGACATCACCACAGATAGAGCAGAATCCATTGAAAGACATCTGAATTTGTTTCTTTGCTAAGAATCAGTCCCTAGCAAACTGAACTTGGTCATCTGGAAAACGTGTAATCACCATGGGGAAGCTGCAGCAATTAATGGAAGGAATATAATTAGGGGTCTTTGGTACCCTCTGAGCTTGGTTGTTTTCTTGCAGACATTTCATTACCCAAACTAGATAACATCATCAAAAACTAGCACTGATGAAGTTACCTAGTTTTGATAATGAAACTTCAGCAAGAAAACATCCAAGTTCAGAGAGCACCAAGTGTCCCTCATTTCAACCCTGAGCTACAAATATTTTCTTTCAGGGAATATAATAACCTTGCCATGGAAGAACTTTGTATCTAGAAGATTAAGCCTGATATTTCAGATTCACATCTTTGTGTCTAGAGTGCAGAGTTAAGCCTAATATTTCCATTTAATGTGGCCCTTGCCCATTGGAATGAAGAATTTCTACCTGTGATAAGCATTTTTTAAATTATACGTGGGACTATTATTTTACAGAGCCCCAATGGTGCAGTGGTTAGAATGCAATATTGCAGGCTAACACTCCCCACAGTCTGGAGTTCGATCCTAAAGGGGCTCAAGGTTGACTCAGTCTTCCATCCTTCTGAGGATGGAACAACCCAGATTGTTGGGGAAAATATGCGTTAAACTCAGAAAGTGTTGTAAAAACACAATTGAGTGGTATATAAGTTGAAGTACTATTGCTATTTATAGTCCATAGGTTCATGGGAATGGGAGATACAGAATAATCTCTAAAGTAATATAAACTACAGTCATATGGGAGGAGAAACCTTTCAAATATCCCAATACCAAGCAATTTCAGCCTACTATCTTGAATTGTTCCCCTGCCCCAAATAAACTGGTATACGAGGTAATTTATATCCAAAATATATAATGCACTGCATCCAATACAATATAAAAATCTGTACAGTCTTCTGACAATCTTAAGGGGTGAAGAATAACAATCGAAAAATATTGCAGAAAATGATTGTTACGACCAAATTAATTTGTCCCTCCTAAACAGCATTCCCAGAAGAGCTGTACCCCCTATATATATCTAGTTTCAAATTTGTCTGCTTTTTAGGCATGAAGAAATGACAGTTTTACTAGAAGAGTTGCAGCTTACCACTCTTCTTCCCTGCAACTGATTAAAAGAAAGTTTCTGAAAGATGGGGGGGCAACCTGAAAGTTGTGTATCAAGAGGCCTGAGAAAGTCTGAGTGTAATAATAGGGAAAGACAGGTGGCTTTTTCCTTGAACTTCTCCATGGAGCACAATCTGCAGGTGCACACCCTGAGCAAAAGCCAGCTGTAGTTTGGAATTCTCAGCTACTGCGAGCATAACAGTTTTACCTGTCTCTGTCTTTTTCCTTGCATGAAAAGAAAATGTTTGTAATACCTTAGTGACATTGCTTTGTATGTTAGTTAGGTTAAGAATAAGCTATAACTGCTGTACCTTGCCTGCAGCATGCCCATTTTCTCTTCAGATGCTGGAAGCTGTTACCTTATTACTGCTAGCAGTACAATGTAGAGAACACCACGATAAGATTACCAGAGGCCCATTCAGTAAGGAGGCAACGTATATAGGCCGATTTGGAGAGTTACAATCTTAGGCACAATGAAATGACAACTTTCAATCATAAGTCAGTTGGGCAGCAAAAGCTTGGCCCCAATTTGCCATGCATCCAGGGCCATCACCTGAAGTAGCAGCTTCATTCTGCTTAATAACCAATCCTGCGTTTCTAGCATTTCCACCTGATATTTGAATATTTAAGGTACCACTTTAACTGCACTGCAGCTATAATGTGTGTCTGCATCGGTGTCACTCAGCCTTCAGATTCATTATTTTTAACTGACAGGGAAATGCCAAAATGGAAGCAGATCCAAAGAGAAAACTGTACTCTGTTCTACAACACATATGACAATAGGGCTAATTAAGACTGGAGTTGTCTTCATTCAAGTAAAGCTCAGTGCAGGCTGATACAAAGTGATGGAGGCTATTCCCTAAAACAGGAGACACAGTATAATCCTCAAAACTCATTGCTTTCTATTATTGGTGTCCTAGCAGAAGAGAGGTCACACTAGGACACCAATAATAAAAAGCAATGAGCAATCTATTATTGGTGTCCTAGCAGAAGAGAGAGGAACACGGTGGCTCAGTGGCTAAGATACTGAGCTTGTCGATCAAAAGGTCGGCAGTTCAGCAATTCAAATCCCTAGTGCCACGTAACGGGGTGAGCTCCTGTTACTTGTCCCAACTTCTGCCATCCTAGCAGTTCAAATGTACATAAAAAATGCAAATAGAAAAATAGGGACCACCTTTGGTGGGAAGATGACAGAGTTACATGTACCTTTGGCATTTAGTCATGTCGGCCACATGACCACAAAGACATCTTTGGACAGCGCTGGCTCTTCAGCTTTGAAACGGACATGAGCACTGCCCCCTAGAATCAGGAACGACTAGCACATATGTGTGGGGGGAAACCTTTACCTTTACTTAAGCAGAAGAGAGGACAGCTCTTCCCCGTACTATTCACAATAGTTAAACAAATTTAAAGTCAACCCAAGTAGGATATGAAAAAAAACTCTCTTTAATATAAACATGTCATAATTAGATTTAATCATTTTTCCCCAAAGCCAGAGAAAATAAATATTTGTCCATTTTGTTCCACCAAGAGCAGTGCTATGTTATTTTGTATGAGTCATGTGCAAACATATTTGTATATTGCATGAAAATTTTGCCATTTAATGCCAGTTTTACCTTCTATCATCTCTAATGCTGCTGGACTATTCATACAAATCTGTAATGAAAATGGAATCTGAATCTCAGTGGATACCAATCTTAGTTAATTTGAGTGCTAGAGTGCTAGAAATACGATCTGTATTCTGCAATTCCCAATATACATAGACAGTTGCAATTTGCTTAAATATATATTTTGCTATAAATGCCGATTGACTTTTATCTATCTTTGCTTCAATTAGGTTCCCATTGTTTAAATATTTCAAAGGCTATGAAGTAGCCTCTGCAAGTGGATATTAATAATTCTGTGAGATTCAATTCCTACTTCAGCTGTTAAATTCAGTGTTTAGCCTTGATCGAATCACTGTTTCAGGCTCAAAAGAATATACAATGTTTTGAGGATAAAACAAGATGACTCTAAATCTTATCCTAAGTTCCTTGAAGCAAAAATAGAACATATTTTCAGCAGATAGATCATCTCACAAGAAACATGTTATTGGGTTATTAACAATTGAAGTCCTCCCTACAAATATGTACCATAAGACTATATAAAACTACCTATAAACTTTATTATTCATAAGTGACAGAGGTTCTTCCATCCCAAAATGCCTAAATTGTATGGGACTAAAAACATATACACATATATAAAATCAGTAGATTGGCTCCAATCATAGTTAAAGTAGTTCTGTTGAAATCAGTAGACATGTGTTAGACATGGCTTAGCAAAAGGGGAAAAAAATCTTGATTGCTTTTAATGTATACCTCTTAAAATGTTTCCCCTAGCAATATGTATACTGACAGACAGCTGTCCTAACGTATTTGATAGCTTTAGAATCTTTCAAAAGAATTTTCCAGTCAAAAAGTAAATACAATATTATATATGCTGTACAGCAAGGGTGTCAAACTCAATTTCATTGAGGGCCACATCAGGGTTGTGTCTGACCTGATTTATTTTATTTGTTTATTTCTTGTCAAGCATGTATAAGATAACAGATATAAGTATAAACATGATTATGAATACAGGATAAAGATACAAATAAATGGGGGCAGTAGGACAGGGACAGGAGGCATGTTGGTGCACTTATGCACACCCCTTGCAGACTTTTAAGGAATGGGGTGAGGTCAACAGTAGACAGCCTAAGGTTAAAGTTTTGAGGGTTTGGGAATGAAACCACAGAGTCAGGTAGTACATTCCAGGCATTGACCACTCTGTTGCTGAAGTTGTATTTTCTGCAGATGAATTTGGAGCAGTTTACCTTAAGTTTGTATCTATTGTGTGCTCGTGTATTATTATGGTTGAAGCTGAAGTAGTCATTGACAGGTAGGATGTTGTAGCAGATAATTTTGTGTACTATGCTTATGTCAGTCCAAAGGCAGCATAAGTTATCTAAGTCCAAAATTTCAAGCCTGGTGGAATAAGGTATTCTGTTGTAGCAGAGGAATGGAGAATTCTTCTCTTGAAATATTTCTGGAGTCACTCAATTGTATTAATGTCTGATATGCAGTGCGGGTTACAGACAGATGAGCTGTATTTGAGAATTGGTCTAGCAAAGGTTTTGTATGCCCTAGTTTGCAGTACAATATTACTGGATAAGAAGCTTTGCAAGAGTAGGTTAACAACCCTTAATGCCTTTTTGACAATGCTTGTTCTGACCTAGGCTTCCTTAGAAAGTATACAGCACAATCTTAGCCCCAGCAAACCTCTTTTATTCAGTCAGATTTGAATTATTGTCATTCCCAGTCCAAAAGGCTTCTAAAACAGTCTTTCAGGGAAGTGTTTACAAACAGCTACCTTATCTCCCTTGGAATGCTGCCAGAGAACTAATTGCCACATGCAGGGCAAGGCTAAACTTAACACAGAGTCAAACAGAACTTTTTCAAAGCTTTTACTGACCAGATGACCAGATGAACTAATTGCTTCCTGCAAAATCTCATGTCCCATCACTCCTCTTTTATGTCTTATGGGAGGGGCCAATCATCTCCAAGCCTTACTCCCAAGTTGACCCTATTTTCTTAATTGTTCCTGTCTTCTGGCAGCTCTGCACATGTGCACACTGGGAACATACTCCTGCTGTTCTTCTGCCTCACTGATGTGAGACTCCAGATACTCTGGAGGCAGCAAAGAACTACCAGATAGCCTTGGCCCCCACTCTGCCTCCAACTCAGAGCCCTCATCCGAGCCTTCCCTAGACTCCAGGACTGGCCCACATTCCTACCCAACCTCCTCACTGTTTGAATCTGCTGCACAATCATCTGTTGTGGCTGCTGGCAAGCCACAACAAGTGATCTCTGGCACTTAGATCATTAGAGATGAGTACTCCAAGGTCCTTGACAGAGTGAGGGTTATCTACAAGGTCATATCCATCCAGTTTGTATTTGGTGTTCTGATTTTTTTTGCCAATGTGTAAGACAGAGCATTTGTTGGTTGAGATTTGGAGTTGCCAATTGTTTGACCATTCTGACACATAGTCAAGGTCTTTTTGTAGAACAGCTGCATTGTTGGTGGTATTGAATAGTTTTACATCATCATCAAAGAGTTGCTTATAATATGATCGCAAAGGTCATTTATGTAAAGTATAAAGAGCGTGGGTCCTAAAATGCTGCCTTGGGGGACAACACTGTTAATAGCTGCAGGGTTTGATAGACCACTCCCTATTTTGACTATTTATTGCCTGTTTGACAGAAATGCAACTATCCACTTAGGCAGGTATCCAGAAATGCCATAAGATTTTAGTTTTAGAAGTGGTTTGTTGTGTACCACTGAATCAAAGGCTTTACAGAAGTCTATGTAAATTGCATCTATTGCTTTGCCCTGATCGAGTTGTGTAGTCCATATGTTTTTGCAGTGTAGGAGATGGGTATGGCCAACATCCTACACTGCATGCAAACACTCAAATTAAATGGTAGGCATGGCCAACTGGGTGGGCATGGTTAGCTTGATGCCACTCCCAAAGCTGCTGGCATATTTCCTCTTCTCATTAGATAGACCTGGCCAAAACTACGCTGAACTGATCTTTCCTCTACACACTGGGTAGACCGGGCTGAAAGTACATTGACCTGATCTTTCCTCTTCACATTGGGGAGACCAGGATAGCACTGCTGTTGGGATCCAACCATATTGTGGGCCACATCCAGCCCACAGGCCTTGAATTTGATACTCTTGCTGTACAGTATGAAAATAGCATACAAAACAAACTAGATTCTAGGAAAACACAAACATGTCTAAACAAACTGGATTACAAATCCATGCAATGGCTACTTTATGTAGTTTTTAAAATCCATTGAGCTTAATTTATTAATTATTAATTTATTATTTATTAATTTACATTATATTATCACAGAATGTAACAATGACCCTATCTATAATTTGGTTTAACTACTTGACAGAGAAGGGCAGTTCTTATCACTTAGTGAAAATAGGTCATGATGCTAAATGGAACTTTGGGGATCAGAAGTAGCTTTTTAAAAAGTTGCTTTCTGGGAGAAAGCTTTGTGGACTGCTCAACAGCATCCAGAAGGCCATTATTACAAATAGGATTCAAAGTAAAATGCACATGATTTAAACAGTTGTGATTTATTTAGGTTGTTAAAAGATGAACTGAAGCAAAGAAGGGTAAATAAGCAAATTAAAAAGCTAATAGATACTATGGCACAGAAATGAAGAAGATGAAAGAAGTAAGAAAATGGTAGAAAGGATAAGAAACATGGTTCACAATGAACTGAGAAAGAGGGAAGGAAAGAGGAAATAGAAGGCCGTGTCAGAAGTTTCAGGGAATATGTCATTTGTTGCAACATATCATAGAATCATAGAAGGCCAATAGCAGGAATCCTCATCTCATCTCATCAAATGATTGTCCAATCTTTTCTTGAAATCCTCCAGTGATGGAACACTCACAACTTGGGAAGTAAAGTTTTCCACTGCTTAACAGGTCTTACTGTCATGAAATTCCTCCTTATTTCCACGTTGGATCTTCCTCTGATGTGCTTCCACCCATTACTTGTCCTACCACTGGTGCTATAGAGAATAAATCAACATCTTCGTATCTGTGGCAACCCTTAAGACATTGGAAGATTGCTATCATGTCTCCCAACTTTTCTTTTAATTAAGATAACACCTAATTCCTTCAGCTGTTCTTCTTAGGATTTAACCTACAAACTCCAAATCATTATTGCTGCTCTTCTCTGCACTCTTCCTAGGACCTTAGCTTTCTAACCTTAAGCATATTGAATTGTGGTAATCAGAACTAGATGCAATATTCCAAATATGGCATTACCAGTGCAGCATAGAGTGGTGTTAACACTTCCCTTGATCTTGTTACTCTATGTTAATGCAACCAAGGACTACATTGGTTATTTTGGCAGAAACAGCACACTGCTGACTCATACTTAAGTGGTGGTCCATCAGGACGCTGAGATCCCTTTCAAAGATACTACTGATGAAGTATAGATACAGGATCTTACTGTTCTTGCCACTGAACATCTTACTAGACAGGCCCAAATACTTAAAACTGTCATAATCCATTTGAATTTTGAATCTATCTTCTGAAATGTTAACAATTCCCCCAGCATTGTGTCATCTGCAAATCTGAGTACCCCTTCAATCCCCTCGTCTAGGTCATTGATGAAGATGCTAAAGATCAGTGGGCTTAAGGTGTAACTTTGAGGAATCCTACTGCACACTTCCTCCATGTAGATATAGGCCAATTAAGAGCCATACTCTGAGTGGAATGTAGTTGGTCAGCCAACTGCGTATCTATCTGAAAGTAGTAAGGTCTGTCCCACATTGTTCTTTCTTACCAAAAAGTAGGTTGTGGTCTACTTTATCAAATGCATTAATGAAATCTAAGTCTACATGCACACATTTCCTTGATCCACTAATTTAGTCACTTTATGAAAGAAAGCACTAGGATTTGTTTGGCATAACCTGTTTCCAACAAACCCATGCTGGCTTCCAGTAATCCCCTTGCTCATTTCTAGATGCTCACAAACTCACTGTTTGATTTACCATTTCCACGATTTTCCCAGGTGATGATATCGAGCTGATTGCTTTGTAGACTTTCTGCATCCAGTGTTTTCCCCTTTTAAAGATTTTAAATGCATCAACTCTTTTCCAGTCATCCGGCAGTTTCCCCATGTTCCAGGAGCATATTAAAGAGATGGTGCCAGTTACAATAAGAAGAAAAAAGGAAGCCAAAGTAAAGAAAAGAAGTAGTGAGCCAGCAGTTAATAGGAAGAGAAAGAAGTATGGACAAACCCCAAATTAACATTGATCAAAAAATTAGTGTCATCTAAAAATGGCTAGAGCTGAAATGTTGCAATCTGCTCAAGCAGTAGATTTGAGATAAGCATTTGTGAGAGTACTACAGTATAGATCATGATAGAACCAAATGTCTCATCTAATATATCAGCAAATTATTCTATTCTAAAGCAAACCTTCAACAGCTAGATCAAGAAAATTGCTCCTTTAAATCTGGATGTCCTTCTTTAAAACTAAAAGATATAGAAATCTGAATTTAAATTAGCTATTATATAAAGAAGGGTTTTAGCTCTCACTGAACAGGTTTTAGATCAAAATACTCTGAAAAATACAAAGCTGAATGTTTCACAGCTCTCTAAAAAGACACTGAGCCTTGCAGCTTTTTGACAGTCTCCCCAGTGGACAATTCTTCCATCAGTGGGTATCTTAACGGTGCATGTTGAGATGACTCCATTACTGAAATGGATATGCTGACTCTCTCCATGCCTGGGGTTTGTAACATTAATTTTAATCTTGTTTAATTTTTAACATTATCCATTTATATATTTATATGGCTGTTTTTATATATGTGTAGTTTTATTGGATTATTGCACACTAGCCTTGGTGAGATGGGTAGCCATATAAATTTGATTAGTAAGTAAATAAATAAATAAATAAAATATAATATTTTCTGCCAGATTATCCTCTCAAGTTCAGGAATTCTCTGCTTTGATTGGTTAATGACATCATTGTTGAGATGTCATTAACCAATGGGATGGAGAACATACTTGGTCTTTGAGTGGCGTGCCAAGGACTGGAGGGAAGAATGGTTGGGGACAGCACATAAATCAGATCTGGTCTCATTGTACTGAAATTTAATTTAATTTACATAATTACTTTCCATATTTCTGGTAATTTCTCTCTAATGTCTCATTTAAATTCAGTAGTATTTTAGGAAAGGGGGCTTTGTTTAAAGCTTTCAAGGCCATATGGTAATCCATATGGACCACAGGCCATATGTAAGACATACTACCTTTCCAAATTTTTTCCAAGCTATCCTTCAGATGGCATTTCATGACCTGCCATACCTGTGAAGCAGACATGGTCAACATCTTTGATGCCCAGCACCCAAAAATGCCAGCTATAAATGTTATACCTACGGGATTTATAGTTGTATGCATGGATGCTTGAATTCATAACTCTTTTTGAATTCAGTTATGGGCTAACTCAGTTTTGGATTTCTCCAATTAAAATGCAAATTCAAACAGAGTGATGTGTTGACTTCTTGAACATTGCAGCATTTTTTTTACATTTTCTTTAAAAAAATCAATTGTGCTTTAAAAATGCATCGTGATAACAAATGAGAAAGGTGTATTTTGAGAGAAAATAGATTTTAAACTATTGATATAAAATTCATTTTATGCGCACATATAGAAATATACAGTAAATCCAATTTCATACGAAGTTGCTTTTTTTTTCTAAATTGAAACAATGTGAAAACAGACCAAATTTATGCACATATGCATGTGGCATTGACCACGACACAAAATTAATCAAAGAATACATTTTCCCCATACATATCTATAATCAAGTCTTGACAGACTTGAACATTGGGCGCTATCTAACAAAATGAAATTCAACAGTGAAAAAAGTAAGGTTCTACATTTAGGCAAAAAAACCAAAATGCACAGGTACCATATATGTGGTACCTTGCTCAATAGTAGTACCTGTGAGAGGGATCTTGGAGTCCTAGTGGACAACCATTTAAATATGAGCCAGCAGTGTGCAGCAGCTGCTAAAAAAGCCAACACAGTTCTGGGCTGCATAAACAGAGGGATAGAATCAAGATCATGTGAAGTGTTAGTGCCACTTTATAATGCCTTGGTAAGGCCACACTTGGAATACTGCATTTAGTTTTGGTCACTGCGATGTGAAAAAGATGCTGAGACTCTGGAAAGAGTGCAGAGAAGAGCAACAATGATAATTAGGGGACTGGAGGCTAAAACATATGAAGAACGGTTGCAGGAACTGGATATGTCTAGTTTAATAAAAAGAAGGACTAGGGGAGACATGATAGCAGTGTTCCAATATCTCAGGGGTTGCCACAAAGAAGAGGGAGTCGGGCTGTTCTCCAAAGCACCTGAGGGTAGAACAAGAAGCAATGGGTGGAAACTGATCAAGGAAAGAAGCAACTTAGAACTAAGGAGAAATTTCCTGACAGTTAGAATAATTAATAAGTGGAACGACTTGCCTGCAGAAGTTGTGAATGCTCCAACACTGGAAATTTTTAAGAAAATGTTGGATAACCATCGGTCTGAGATGGTGTAGGGTTTCCTGCCTGGGCAGGGGGTTGGACTAGAAGGCCTCCAAGGTCCCTTCCAACTCTGTTGTTATTATTATCATTGTTTTCATTGGCCCAATGGATATGTTGCTATTTGCAGTTTTGGAAGGTATATAAATAACTGAACTAATAAAAATACAGTTCTTAATTTCAGGCAACAGAAAATCACAAGAGCATTAACTCAGAAGCCATACAGATGCATTTCTCATTCTAGAAACCAAATGCTGTTTTAGCTTTGATAATAAAACCATGATTTGTGGAACAGCAATAAGATATAATGGGTTCTGATTGCAAAGGCTGGGTAAACTGAAGTGCAGAATTATTTTTAATGCCTTTCTTCCCTAATATTGTTGCACGCTGGCAATGGAGAATTGATGAGAGCTCACTCCTTTCAACTATTCTGGTCATGGTAAACCAACTTAAATAAAGAAGACAAAGTATAAATACAGGATATTTCGTAAGAATATGAGTCAATTGGATTGAGATGAGGGGCTATAGAAATTGAGTAAAGCAAGTAAATTTTACAAATAGATTTCTTTTTCCATAGGAATAAATGCCTGGAAAGAAAATATTTTTCATAATAATATATGGCTAGAATATCTTGAGGTATTCCAGCATTACTCTCAATAGGGTTCCGCTTCCCCATTCAAGGCTTGTGCACAATCTGGGATCCTTTTGGACTCTCAGAGGCCAAAAGGACCTTTTGGGCACCAGAGACCAGGGGGCGTGGTTTTGTATGCTGCCTGCCTCCCACGGATGGGCCATCAGTTGTTATGCACTTGTCACTGCATAAACAGGTGCAGCCCTGTTTATACAGTCCATGGATCATGGCTTAGGGACTCCTTTTGTAGAGCAGGGAGAAACCATGGCCAAGAAGGTCTTTGCACAGGTACATCTTGTGCATTGGTTGCAGTTTTTCTGGTCTGGGAAGCCCATTGACTCTCACACAAGCCTCAGTCACCTCACAATTGAATTATGATAGTGCACTATACATGGGGCTGCTCTTGAGAACCAACCAGAAACTACAGCCAGTCTAGAATGTATTGATGTGGGCAGTGATAGGAGAAATTTTGCATCAGGATCTGGCCCTGGTGTTTTGCAAGCTGCATAGACTGATCCTTGGCTTCCTGATGCAATTCAAGGTGTGGACATCATACTGATAGGCTTCCCAGAATGAGGGGTGAAATCCAGCAGGTTCTGACAAGTTCGGAAGAACCAGTAGCGGAAATTTTGAGTAGTTCAGAGAACTGGCAAATACCATCTCTGGCTGGCCCAGAGTAGGGTGGGAATGGAGATTTTGCAATATCTTTCCCCCAGGAATGGGGAGGGAAGGGAGAATTTCCAGTATCCTTCCCCTGCCATGCCCACCAAGCCACACCACACCCACCAAGCCATGCCAATAGAATCGGTAGTAAAAAAAATTGGATTTCACCACTGCCCAGAATCATTCGAAAATCTGTAAGTCCCCCGTGAGTGAGATGGATGGAATGAAAATGTGATAAAGTAAAATAAAATAATTCATCCAAAGAGATAGTAGATGAAATGTGAGATTTGGGACCAAAATATGTGGAAATATGTTCAACAGGAAGATTCTTGTGGTTAAAATGATTGAGAACCGTATGACATGTAAAAGCTACAGTTGTCTAACTTGTCAGTGGCTTGCCTCTCGAAGTAATTCTAGCAACTGAAAAAACAAAGTTTTTATCAGTTTTAAACAAGTGCTTTGTCAAATTAATGCTTTGTAATCTCATCAAGCCAATAAATTTGAAGAGAGAATCTAGATAAGGAACTGTGAAATTCTGTGTCACATATATATTGCAGAACGTAATTGTCTCTTAGTGTTAACATTAAATTATCATTGCTATCTTTCTAGTGGGAAGAACAAGAACAAATTTAGAATCCTTTATTATGTTTTTTTAAAGCACTTAATTTTCAGCAGCTCATGAATAAATGATGTTTAAGATGCTGTTGTGACTAATGCTAGATTTTTTAGATCAAGTGACATTGTTTCTAGTGTTATTAATCTGTACAATTTTAGGGGATATTAGACAAAGATCATTCATTTCTCCATTGGCAGAATATATAGGTTGACCTATTTTTAAAAAAGTAAGTAGCTTGCAACAACGAACAAGTTGGATAGCTATGGCAATTTGGTAACAAGAATACAGGTAGTCCTTGATTTACAACCGTTTGTCTAGCAACCATTTGAAGTTAACCTGAAAAAAGTGACTTATGACCATTTTTTATACTTAAGAATATTGCAACATCCACTTGGTCACATGATCAAAATTCAGACACTTGGCAACAGATTCATATTTAGGATGGCTCCTGTGTCCCAGGGTCATGTGATCACTTTTTGCAACCTTCCGACAAGCAAAAGTTAATGGGGGACCCAGATTCATTTAACAATTATGTTATTAACTTAACAACTGCTGCAACAACTGTGGCACGAAGGTTGTAAAATGAGGAAAACTCACTTAATAAATGTCATGCTTAGCAACAGAAACTCAATTGTGGTCTTAAGTCAAGGACAACTTCTAATATACATTGTAACTTCGCAACAAACTGAAAAAAAAAAGAGGACAAAAAGGTGCACTGAAATGGATTTAAAAGACCAAATAAAATTATTTGGGTTTTCCCTTTCTGTTGAAATCAACAATTTTCTGGCCAAGGCATTTCATGTTATGCTGCTATTGAAAAGTGTCTCCTATAGATGCCCTCTGTGCTTTTATGTTGCTTCTGTCAATAGAATGGGAAGACAAAACCATTTAAATATCCTGGTCCCAAATTTATCTGGAAAGAAGTGAAGAGAATAAAACAGTGACACAGAATGTTTCTGATCCTTGTTAGCAATTTTCACATATACCCTACCTTGTAGCAATGGGAAATTACTAGAAAATGGATGACTGAACCATTGATATTTGTGTTCAGGCAGATCTATTACTGACATACAAGGCTAAATTGTCTTGTTTTTTTAATGCCGAAACTACTTCTGACTTTAATAATCAAGATAAATCTCTGAGCTTCCCCAATTAAAAATACTGTTCTTGAAGGCAAGTTCAATCCTTAAAGATAGTAAAGGCTTTCCCATTCATTCAAATATAAATAGGTTGTGCATTTGTTTGTTTTGTGGGTTTTTTGCATGTTCATTTAGGAACCACAGCAAATGCGTATGCAAATGTGTGTGTATACGTATGTATGTTTGTATGTAGGATGGATGGATGGATGGATGGATGGATGGATGGAGATAGATAGATAGATAGATAGATAGATAGATAGATAGATAGATAGATAGAGAGAGAGAGATGAATGTCATACGCAAACTATAAGGTCTGCGAGAGAAATCTCCCTGCTAGTAAGATCATTTTGCACAGACCAAAACTAGGCTTTCCTTATTTTGCGCAATCACCTTAAAACATTTTTCTTATTCTTCCTTCGTAACCGAGTCCTGGAAAATTAATGTAAATTTCAACATTAATTAATTAATGTTCCCTCATGCACAGAATCTTGCATGGCTTTCTTTTCTATTTGAAGCTCAGGGGGAATGTTCATTATCTCGATCTGTCTTGCTTGCCATTTCATACCAAGCTTATCAATACGCCTTTGACTCTGTCTTTTCTTCCTTCTTTTTCAAATGAGTTGAAAAGAGCATAATCAAATTAGGAAATAATAATGAGGCAACAAGTACCGTGGGCTTCATCTGACAAGACAAATTCTCCAAAGGGCAGCTGGATGTATGAGTGATGAGAAGACAGGACTGAGCATCATGGGGAGCGAATCAACTCTAATGATAATTGTTCTATGAAAAGAACAAAATTAGGACTCTGCCTGTGTATCAACAAAAGAAGAAAAGGATTAAAATGAGAAAATATGCAGCAATTACATTGTTGGCTGCTCGGGTTCCTGTGAGTTGTTTGGGCTATTTGTTTTAATATTGTGGTACTTAGCTTCTGAAAAGATGCTTACCACTGCCGAAGAGGCTTCTGGGAGTGTTTCATAGAAATACGAAGCATGAGCAAGAAGTAATACTAGGTTTAGCTTCCACCTCACCCCTGGAAAACAAAAAGCTCTGCAGGTAGTCCTTGACTTATAACATTTCATTTAATGACCGTTCAAAGTTACAACAGCACTGAAAAAAGTGACTTATGGCCTTTCTAACACTTACAACCATTGCCACATCCCCATGGTCACAACAGTGATGGGTTGCCCCGGTTCGGACCGGTTCTATAGAACCAGTAGTAAAACTGGCGGGAGGCTCCACCCACTGACCCAAACATCATGAATACTGTTCTGCGCATGCGCAGAAGAGGATGTGCGCAAACGTGCATGCGGAGCGAGCATGTGCATGCGCGTGCACCATGTGAACTGGTAATAAAGGTAAGTAGAACCCACCCCTGGTTCACATGAATAAAATTCAGACTGTTGAAAACTGACTCATATTTATGGCAGTTCCAGGGTTCCAGGGTCTTATGATCACCTTTTGTAACCTTCTGACAAGCAAGGTCAATGGAGAAGCCAGATTCACTTAATAACCATGTTACTAATTTAACAACTGCATTGATTCACTTAACCACTGTGGCAAGAAAGGTTGCAAAATGGGGTAAAACTCGTTTAACAACTGCCTCACTTGGCAACAGATATTTCGGGCTCAATTGTGGTCATAAGTTGCGGACTACCTGTACATGAAATACAGATTCTTGCGATTCAAGAGCAATGCTAATGAAGTGCATCAAAAAGGCAATTTAAAATAAATCAAAGCAACAATGAGCATTAAATACTTTGGCTCATTACAGTACTGGAGAATGGAGTAGGGTTAATTCTTTTCGAAGAACTTGTAGTCCAAAGCACTGGTATCCAGGGAGGATTAGGTGACTTTTCCATGAAGTTCCTTAATCTAACATTCTTTTTAAGAGACTCAGTAGAAGACTCCTTCTCCAAAATATACTGCAGGTTACCTGTGATTGATGACAACTCTTAAGAGTGTTCACACCTAAAATCAATACAGATGTATTTTCACTGTTGGATATTGACATCTCCTTGATTAGCTCCAACCCAAGGAGCGCAGAGTGCCCACTTCAGCCTCTGCTTTCTTCCATAATATTGAGCCTAGTTTCTCAACAGTTTTAGAATAGCTAATATGGAACATTGTTTGTGTGGTCTTAGCATTAGGAAAGAAACTGAGTATATGCATACATAGATTGTCCAGTCCAATTCAAGGTATCAGTCTGGACTTCCAGAAATGGACTGAACTAGTCTGGGTTACGTTAGCTATATTTTAATATCATTCAGTGCCTGAATTACAATGTGATTCAGAAAAATGAGTTCTGTCTATCCCAAAATTTGGTTCCAGAAAACTAACAATGGCTGTGATGTTTTTTTTTTTAATTTTCAGCTCAGTTAAATGAAATTGAAACATGAGCCATGTATTTAATAAGGAGCTGAAGTGTGTCAAATTTCACAGAAATTGGCACAGAGATGTTTAAGTTATGCTCTTTTAAAAGTGTTTTTTAAAAAGACTTATTTTGGCATAAAGTGGGATCTCACAGATAGCAAGAGTACTCTATTCTGTGGGGAAAATTGATGCCAAATGCTATTTAGATAGGAAGAAATATGTTATAAAGAAAAATGTTGTTTTAATAAGGAACTGTGGTGCTCTTTCCTAAATAAAATAAATAATTTACTAGGTTAAGTCAGATAGTATATAGATTCTTCCACTATCACTCAGGATGAGACTGAGCAATAGTGGAGTGGAACTAATTTGTAGGCAAAATCATCAACCCAAAGTTTTCTCTTTATGCACAGGAATTTTCACAACCTCTGCCCTCTGCCCTTTAAGACAAGGGTCCCCAAACCCTGGTCCTCAGCCCATTAATGTGCTGTGGCCTATTCGGAATAGGATGGTGTGAGTGGTAGGCTGTCATGTTTGTGCATGTGCAGCTCCACTTGCGCTAGCATGCGCACTGGCCCACCGTGCAAGTGGAGCTGCACATGTGCGTCAACCAACCATTCATGCAACCCAGGTCCCCATTACCTCCCCAGCCAGACTGCAAGTTGCAAAAGTTGGGGTCAGGGGTGGTATTCACGTACATTCACTACTGGTTTGCAAATGTGAGCATGCGCGCATGCGCAAAGCATCAAAAATGGAATGTGATGACATCCAGGCAGGTGGGCAGAGCCTCCCACAGCCGCCACTACCAGTTTGCCTGAACCAGATAGAACCAGCTGAATACCACCACTGGTTGGGGTCCACTGCCTTAAGTCATTGTGACTGTGATAACTAATGGTCCCTTGGTTGAACAATCATTGGATTTAGGACAGAGCTATCCAATGGTGGGATTCAGCCAGTTTGCACCACTTCGGGAGAACCGGTTGTTAACTTTCTGAACAGTTTGACAAACCGGTTGTTAGAAGAAATCATTAGGGCAGAGAACCGGTTGTTAAATTACTTGAATCCCACCACTGGAGCTATCATATTGATTATAATAATCTCTGTCTCTCCCATGTTATTACATATACTGTAAACTAACAAAACTTTGTTTTGCTGGTGTGAATTTGCTGTGATATCTGTAATAACCTGGAGCCTAGGAAAAATAGACTGAGGCGGTAATTTGCTGGAACTGAAACGGAGTGGGTTTAATTTTATCAATTCTCCCCTTTTCTTCTGAGAAGGAGGAAACCTATTAAAAGAAAAAGCAAGATATGATTCACACTGGTGCTTAAACTTATTTAATGCCATAATCTTCTACCATGCATTCAAATTTTAAAAATCAAAGCTATGAGGTCCCAACCAAACTACAAGACATATCCAGCCGACATGCATAATTGTTTTAAGTACAAAGTAAATAGAAACTAGATGTGGTTAAACTATCCTTCTCTACTTCTGAATCTCAAAGCAATCAGTTGGCAATACATGATGAAATAATTTGATACCTGAAACACTGATCCACCAATTCGTTATGAACCTATCTGCAGCTAACTTTTCAGAGGTTGCACATGGCTTTGCCCTTTCTTGTCTTTTGACACCTCTTTCCATAAACATTTAATGTCTCTTCATAACTATCCATCCCAAATCTATTATTTATGATGGTGAATCACATCTCCCCTGTTCAAGATGCAGTTATTGCTTCCATGTGCCATGTTGCACCTTCCTTTCCAAGCAAGTAGAGTTTATTGTGGCATCTGCATTCAGCTGAACAGGGGCAGCTAAGCTATAAATGTTAAACATAATGTCAGAGTTCCAAGTAACACTCCCAACAAAATAAAACTCCGAGGCTTGAAGTTCCTTAAAGCTACATTTTATTAAAGATGTTATATTGACACATCTGGGAAAACCTGAATCTGAAAGCTTCCGATTTTCTCCACCCAAAGAAAAGTTCAAGTCCCTGTCCAACACCCAGAAGTTCATCACATGGTCCAATCAAACATCATCCCAACTGGAGATGCCTCCCAAATCCAGCCTTCCAGGTGCAGGGCAATTCGTCTGAGGAAGAAATGTTATTACTACTACATATCACCCTGGCTCCATACAATCCCCCCATCCCAGTTTCCCACAGTAGTAAATGTGGCAGGTCTGAAAGCCTAGTGCAAAAGATGGCTTCGAGACCTGACACATGACTTCCCTTGCTATTCAATCTTAAAGCAAATCATGGTAATTGTAGATAAGTTATATCTTTTATTTCCATTTATGACCTTGATGAAAATGGGCATATGCTGATTATTCCAGGATACAGATAAGCTCAAACTGCCCAAGGAGCTGCTGATTCAGTTCTACAGAGGAATTATTGAGTCTGTCATTTGTACCTCTATAACTGTCTGGTTCGGTTCTGCAACCCAACAAGAAAGACACAGACTTCAGAGGATAATTAGAACTGCAGAAAAAATAATTGCTACCAACCTGCCTTCCATTGAGGACCTGTATACTGCACGAATCAAGAAGGGGGCCGTGAAAATATTTACAGACCCCTCGCATCCTGGACATAAACTGTTTCAACTCCTACCCTCAAAACGACGCTATAGAGCACTGCACATCAGAACAACTAGACACAAGAACAGTTTTTTCCCGAAGGCCATCACTCTGCTAAACAAATAATTCCATCAACACTGTCAAACTATTTACTGAATCTACACTACTATTAATCTTCTCATAGTTCCCATCACCAATCTCTTTCCATTTATGACTGTATGACTATAACTTGTTGCTGGCAATCCTTATGATTTATATTGATATATTGACCATCAATTGTGTTGTAAATGTTGTACCTTGATGAACGTATCTTTTCTTTTATGTACACTGAGAGCATATGCACCAAGACAAATTCCTTGTGTGTCCAATCACACTTGGCCAATAAAAATTCTATTCTATTCTATTCTATTCCAACCAATCAATTCCACAAAAACCAGGATGATTAGCAGTGGTCAACCACTGAGTTGTGTATCTGTGAATTACAACAACCATTGTTTCTTTCCAGTGCTCTTTTTGCAAAGGATGACATTTCCATTCCAATCTAATGCTCAAAGTGGAAAAACTAATTTCATAATAAGGATGTTTAAAAAAGGAACTATTCCTCCCATTTCAGTTCAGAACTAAGAGAAATACCAAACAGATTCCTATCACTTCTCAATACTTCATAAGTCTCTAAACTCCCTTTTTTTCTTAAAGCCCTGGGTCACAGTAGGATCACATAGTCTGTCTCATCTAGTTTATCTATTTCATTTAACCTATCTTTTGTCCTTAGTACTTCATTTTCTTGTGCAGCTTATTGCTTTCTTTCCTGGCTTTTAATAACTACTCTGGGGAGGGATCATGTCACATCTGTGCAACATCTAGTGTGCCATTGTTATTTCAATATGTTGTAGTAGCAGCAGAAGGTGCATTAGTCTTTGCTTAGCAAGATAATGACTCCCTGAGAAGAAACATGGAAAATAGAATTGTTGCTTAATATACTTACTTTACTTAGTTGTTTATGCCTGAATATGTAAAGTTTGCTTCAAGAAAATTAACCTGTCACTGAGAAAAGCAAATGTGGCATCAATCAAGAACAATATATTAATACAAGCATGATCATGGTAGCTTAATACGGAAAACTGGGAGTTATAAAAGATATAAAAGATAAGTAAGAGAACCAGTAAAGATGCTAACATGGTCGATTTTGCAGATGATCCTTCTACAAATAGTCCTTCTCTGTGAGATCAGGATTCTTTCTTAGGGAAAAATTCTTAGATGCTCTCATGATTTCCCTCCAGCTATTTGCATCGGTTACAAAGAAAGGCAAAAAACACAAAGGCTGGGTGGACATTGATGTTATGTTGATGTGGCTATGGATATTATAAAAGCTTTATAAGTCAATTTTCAGTAAGATTATAGGACTGTGGTCACAATCTGATTATTTCATTGGGCATATAGAGGGATAGAGGAATTTTTTTTTGTCTGTTTTTTTTTTTTTAATGGAAACAATTTAATTTAAAACATCCCAAATTTTACATGCTTTGTTTGGTGTAGAACTTTAAAGAAAAAATTGCATACATAAATAAAGATGTTGAGAAAAGTTTCATAGAAGATGTACATTTTATGAAAATATGCACATGCAAACTAACATGGATATTACATGGAATAGAAGAAAATATGATTGAAGGACTGTAAAACTGATGCCGAATGAATATAAATAAATAAATATAAATAAAATAAATCTAGATTCATTCATCCATAGCTCTGTGCAAAGTAGGTAAGAAATCATAGCGTTTTCTCTAGTAGCCAAAAAAAAAAAAAAAAAGATTTGCTTTATTTCCAAAGGAACCTTGCAGAAAGTGATGGAAAGAAAACAGAGGTGATATTTAGGACAAAATAGCTCATCTAGAATGCAGATGTAGGATACAGAATGAAAAAAAAAAAGCTCTACATTTTCAAGAATTCTGCGCTGGCAGTTTGCACAGAATATAATAATAGATTACAAATTCAGAAAGGAGATGAAATAGCACCTCTAACAATCATGGGTTGTTGTTTGTTTGGGTTTTTTTTTTGTTTTTTTGTCAAAATTAACTAGCAAAGGCATAAACTTTCTCACCAACTTCAGCAGGAATTATACAGGACAGTTAATTCATGTCTCAGATGGAGGGCGTATGAATTTTAAAAAAAGGGATTACCATAGTTAATCCAGAGCAGTTGGTTTCACACTTCAGTAGAGGTAAGGAGATGAACCTGACACTTGTTTAAGAACTCTTCAGTAAGGTGGAGGGAGGAATACTCATTAATTTTATTCTTAGGATGGAAATAAAAAAAACCCTTAATGTTCAACTGACCCTTTATATGAACCATGAAACAACTGAGATATTAAGAAAGAGGAAAGCGTTGATGAAAAGAATGGAAGAGAAGACCTGTGTAGTAAGGAACATAATTCAAGTAGTTAATTTTAATAAAGATAAAATACTACTGACCAAATTATTAGTCCTGAAAGCACTTTCTAGGATAAAATCAGGTCCATGTAATGATGTGGGAAGGGCAGGGGGTGGGGAATGTGAAGTGCTTGTTCTCTGGCTCAATGCAGAATTTTGTAACATGCCCCCAGCTCAATGCAGAGGATTAGTGATGCATTCCATCATCTGAACTTGGAGATGAGGCCAATCTTCAATCCTCAATGCCGTTTTCCAAGAGCAAAGTGTCAGGGTTGCTTCACTGCTTAGATAGCAGCAAGTGACCACTTTGTTTTGCAGTTTTACCTTCAAGAGGGTCCTTTGTTCAAAGTTTCATCAGTTCAAAACTCTGCATGCTCATACTGTGTTGTGCATTGAACAAAGAATTTGTAGACTGAGACAGTGAAAGAAATCAACGATGTTTGGGGAGAACCAACTTTAGGTCTCCCTTCGGGTGTGAAAATTCAAGCCAGCCACACACTCTTGTTGCAGCCCATGCATGAGTTGTTATTCTGAGGACAAAGTGAAAGCCACCTTTCTAGAAAAAAGGGGCAATAAATCTGACAAGCAAGTAAACAAAACACTAATATGAGCAAGTCATATCTTGAATTGCCATAACACTGCAGGAAATGCTAATAAATTATACACATATACTGTAGGTACTTATATGTCTGTCTGTGTATATACCCACATCAATACTGTCTCCCACGCAAAGACTGGTCTCATTTTAGCTTATTAGCTACATCTCAGTCATTATATTAGGTTTTAGTAAGTCTTAATCCTATGGTGCCTGATAGCATTCCAAAGGTATTGGAGATTGGAATGTATGGGAAATCTGACATCAATTTAGCACAAACATTCACTTGTTCTTAAGACTGAGAGTGGGAGAAGGGAGACGTTTTAACGTGTGATAAAATGGGAAGAAGCCTTAGAGGCAGAAGAAATGTTGAGCTGTCTTTCACACCTATTTATTTTTTTTTAGAAACCAGCTGGAGTGGGAGAGAGCAACACAAACATCTCTCTACCTCCACTACATCTGCTATGGTCACAATCAAGCTTCTGGACTCCTTAGTGACTCCAACACTAGAGCCCCAAATGACGAGCTCAGTTGCCTTGCCAAACTCTTGTATAATCTATGGGAATAGAACAATTAAAAATTACCTATGTGGGCAGTGTTCTGTTGACTGTTGATTCCTCCACTGGGTATTCTAAACATATCCATCAAAGTTTTAAAAAAAACTTTATTCCTTTAAGATTATTTATCTTAACTATACAATCTAACTGTGGATATCTAAAATGCCCAAATGAGCATGAACCCATAATCCATACTAAAATTGCCAAGAATGATATGTGATTTTTATGTGAGTGAGAATTGCCAACAGTCACTTCCTGTCAGATTGGTACGAAAGCATGGTTGGCTGACTATACCTACTTTAGGTCTCCAGTGCAAATCTAAACTATTTCTGGCCCATACTGAGAAATACTGAGAAATCAGAAAGGAAAACATATCAGACATAGGGACATAATTAAGGTAGATCATTGGGAACAAAATTAGAGTTCAATCTGTCAATCAGGTTGTGACCCCATAAGTGAAAAAAGGTAGGTTGGGAAAAATGAGGCAAAGAAAATATGTTAGACCAGCAGTTCCCAAGCTTTTTGGCACCAGAAACCAGTTTCATGGAAAACAATTTTTCCACAAATGGGGGCCAGGCACATGCACAGTTTGCAGTGGATCTTATGTTCCTATGACAATCTTAATGCCTGATGACCTGAGATGGACCTGAGGTGATGGCACTGGGAAGCAGCTGCAAATACAGATGAAATTTTACTCACTCACCCAATGCTAACCTCCAGCTGTGCCCCCCACTTCCTAACAGGCCATGGACTGGTTGAATTGAGACCCTTATGTTAGACCAGGGATCAGCAACCTGCGGCTCTGGAGCCGCATGCGGCTCTTTCATCCCTCTGTTGAGGCTCCCTGTCACCAGTCAGCTCCACAATTGATAGAGGTTTTGGTTGGGATAGGTAGAGGAAAAAGGACACCGCACTAGAAGGAGACTCTATTGTGGGGGAATCAGACTTCCAGCTGGCTCCAGAATTGAACGGGGGGCTTCTGGTTAGGGCCTTTGTGGCTTTTTGAGTGTTTAAGGTTCCCGACCCCTGTGTTAGACAATGAAATGATGGACAATTTGCATCTGTGTCTCTGAAAAAAGAATTTATTTTGAGACTATCTCTGTAGTCCCATTCCATTCTCTCTACTTGCATTCAGTGTTCCTACAATGAATCTCCCACAGTTTTTACTATTAACATCCCCCCATGTTAGAGGCACAAATTTACCCACTAATGAAACACTACAAAATTAGTTGGCATGATTCCGCATATGACTGTATATAGATTCCATCCACACAGTGTTTTTCAGCTGTGCAAATGTATGCTAAAAAACAATATTGATGCATGCATACCATACCATACGTGTATTATGAATAAAGTCAGTTTACCAGTGTTTTGAAAGCCAGTTTGTTATAATGGTTAAAGCATCAGGCTACAAATGGGAAAACCATGACTTCTATCTTTCCTAGGCACAAAGCCAAACTAATTATTTTCTCCCAGCCCTAGGAAGGAGGCAAGTGGGGAAACCACTTCTGAAACACTTTGGCAGGAAAACTGCAGTGACTTATCCAGATAATCTCTGAGAGTTGGACAAGACTGAATGGAAGGGAGGGGGGGAGCCAGTGTTTTATCAGTGTACAATGGATGTGTACATTGGTAAAACACTCCATTAAAAATATAGTAAGATTATTCAGATTTTTCAAAGAAAAATATGTGGTTTTATTTCAGTGTGACCGCTAAGATTCTCTGAATGCTGTGTATAAAATTACTGTCAACTCTTAGTATTACAAAGACAGGTGGTTTTTTTTTCCCCATGACAATCTGCCCTACCTGCCTTTAGGTCTTCTATGCTGCACTCATCTCCATTGTAAGTCCTTCTACCTTACTTCTGATCATCCTCTTCTGCTCTTTCCTTCTATCTTTCCCAGCATTATAGCCTTTTAGAGAGAGCTGCAGAGAGAAGAGAGGATGGTCTTCAGAAACAAGAGGAGAAATCTCTTCCAGGCACTAGTCAGATAAAAGGGGTTGAAGCAAGATCATGTAAAGTATAATGCCTTGGTAAGACCTCATTAGGACTACTACAGCCAGTTTCTGGTTGCCACAATATAAAAAAAAATATTGAAATTCTAGAAAGAGTGCAGAAAAGAGCAATAAAGATGATTAAGGGGTCTGGAGGCTAAAACTTATAAAGAATAGTTACTGGAATTGGTTATGTCTAGTTTAAAGAAAAGAAGAACTAGGGGTGACATGATAGCAGTGTTCCAATATTTGAAGGGATCCCACAAAGAAGGAGTCAACCTATTCTCCAAACCCACTTGAAGGCAAGACAAAAAGCAATGGATGGTAACTAATCAAGGAGAGAAGCAACCTAGAACTAAAGAGAAATTTCCTGATAGTTAAAACAATTTGTCAATGGAACAGCTGGCCTCCAGAAATTGTGACTGTTCAATTTCCTTTCTTCTTTCCTCAGGTTCCTACTTGAGCAGGAGGTTGGGTAGAAGACCTCCAAGATCCCTTCTAACTCTGTTATTCTGTTAAAAGAAATCAAAGTCCATAGCAGGAATTTAATATGTGCAAATGTTTAAAACAAACCCTCCCTAATTCTCTTGAAGATAAAGGCAGGGATAAGGGAGATTTACCTTTTAAAATCTAGCTGTCCCTATTTTCACATCCAATGCTACTATTATACATTCAAAGAAAAATGAGCGATAATCACAGTTTCTTGACTGTTCTTTCTCATTCATTCATTCATTCATGTGATGTTCAGCTGTTTTTCTTGTTTATTTTCTCCTAGGTAGAATAGGTAGAATTTATTTTCTTTTAGGTAGTATGTTTGTAGTTCCCAGGTACCTTGTTTAGATAAGGTTTAGATTAACTGCTGGCATGCAGCAGTTTAATTTAACCCAATGGCATGGTGGCTTCCTTTTAACATTATTTTAATCACTGGTATTACCTCTGATATAGAATTCCCACAGAAGACAGGATCTAGAGAAGATGCTTAATCTACCTTTATAAATTCTCTTTAATATATCAAGCATTACTTTACCAATACTCAGAGAAGAAGCTTTTAGTTTTTAATTAGGGAACAAACACCATCATATTTACATTCCTTGTATGGTAATGATGGAAATTCTGCAATGGCTTTTGGAACCAAGAGGGAAATGCAGTCAACCAATAAATAAGGTTCTGCATACAGTGCCCACATGTGTCACTTTGTTAGTTGAAGATTTCCTTTATCTTGTCTCAGCAACAAAATTATGGCTCCCTTAATTTTTCTATACTCAGAGGTTCTAGAGCAATATTTACCAGCTTGAGAGCTTCCAGGTGTGTAGAATTCAGCTTTTACCATCAATAGCAACACTCATGTTGGCTGGGAAATTCTATTGACTGAAATCCACACATCTGGAAACTGCCCAGATTGAAAAACACTATTCTAGAATGACATATTTAACTAGATATTTTATAACAGTGGTTCTTAATTGACAGTACATGTACTGCAAAGGGGACTTAAAAGTAATATGTGTAAGACAGAGCAAATCAATTGAACTTTAATTATTTAAGTTGGACTGCAAATAACAATAAGGACCTTTGGATAAAAGGGACTTTTTTATTATTAGCATGGTGTGGTTCAGATTCTTGCACAGAATAATTAGTGGACAAGATATAAAAGGCTAGGGCAGTGGTGGGGGGTTCAGCTGGTTCAGGCCCAGTCAGGTGAACCAATAGTTAAATTGCTGGCTGGCTCTGCCCCTTCCCTTCCCATCCCTTCCAGGAGTACTGACCCACCTTATTTTGGCTCCCAGGTAAATGCAGGGAGGCCTCCTAAGCCCAAAATGGGGCACGTGGGGGGTGCGGTGCCCCCCGTGGCCCGTTTTTGCTCCCGGGGATGCAGGAGACCGAGTGCTGCCTGTCACACAACCTGGCCATGCCCACCATGGCCGTGCCCACCCAGCTGGTCATTAGGGCAGAGAACCAGTTGTTAAATTATTTGAATCCCAGCACTGGACTAAGGGTCATCATTTTAGGCCTTTGAAATAACTTGTGGTGGTGCCGCTATCATATTAAGGGCAAAGAGGCTAGGGTGGTCTGTCTTGGGTATAAGCAACATTGGGGTGTATTGACTAATAACATGGGAATGAGAAGGAGACTACCCAGAAGGTCAGCTATAGGTTTGGAGTTAGTTAGTCTTTGCTGGTGATGTGCTAATTAGCTATTTGTCATTAAGTGTCATAGTGCAACACCAATGGAGGAGGGGAATGTTAAAAAAAAAATCCACTCCAGGGGTCACATATTCTTGATTCACCACTGGTGGTTTGATAGAAGGAAACACATTAATTGATTAAAAAGATGGATGTCTGGCTGCTACTATTCATGACATGCTGTTAGGCATAGCATGAAAAATGTCTTTCTTATGAAAAATGTAACTTACAAATCTATGTTCCACTCATATAATAACCTGAAGCTGACATTTATTTCAATTGGGCTTTGTGGAAAAGGAAGAATTTTCTTCTTTCTACTCAGTGTGTTTTTCCCCCAGTATTGAAAACTGTGTCACATAACTAAGAAACTACTATGTTAACTCTCGGGGCTAAACTGAACCTTTTGTTAAGTTTGTCATCAAAGAGCAAAGTGTCTCCCTTATTGGAGCAAGCAGCAGATGATGATTATTTGTCCCTGGCTGCCATATTCTAACATTCTTAGATGTTTGTGAGTAAGTAACTTTGTTGCTTGTATCCTTATGATTTATATTGATATTGATTGTTTCCTGATTGCTTAATTGTAGCCTATGACTATCATTAAGTGTTGTATCATTAAGTGTTAAATTTGTACCCTATGACTATCATTAAGTGTTGTACCTTGATGAAGGTATCTTTTCTTTTATGCACACTGAGAGCATATGCACCAAGACAAATTCCTTGTGGGTCCAATCACACTTGGCCAATAAAAAATTCTATTCTGTTCTCTTCTAATGTTCACATGTTGTGATTGTTTCTTTTCCTCTGCTTGGAAAAATTTTGCTCTTACACTAAAGATTATCTCAACTCCTAGCTCTGGTTTATTTCCTATAGGTGCCTCTCTGGGTTCCTACAAAGCTCTTTAAATGTTACAAATGCTTTCTGGTATGGAACTAATAAAAGCGATGCTCGCTCATTTCTATGGAGGTGCAGATAGTCTTTTTGATTTGCAATTCAGGAAGAACTGCTCTTAGGATCCCCATGAAGACCATTGCCTCTTATGCATCTAGCAGAAAAGAGATGCAATAAATGATTGAAAGCTGGCAAGAGGGGGGGAAACTGCTTTGCCTGGTAGATATAAACAAGTTCCCTGAATCTGTATTTTTGAAGCCTGCACTGTCTCTGCCAACAGGCTGGTGTGATGCCAGAGTGGGGAGTGGGGGAAGGAGCTTGCCATCTCTAGACATTTCCATTTCTGGAGAGAAAAGTTCCCTCCAGGTGTTCTTTAGCAGGAGGCTATGGTTGCCCTGTATCTCATAAGCACCACTAAAGCATCAGAAAATGCTTTGGAAGTAATGTTGACCCTAAGATTATATGCAGGGTATAGCACTTGCAACCTTATATAGCAATCATAACCTTATTTATGCTGCCCAGAGTCATCGGGAGTCAGGCAGCATACAGATTAAACAAACGAATACATTTATTTCTCTTGATTTATTGTAAGTGCCCACTCCAACCGATTTGACAGCTTACATCTAATACAAAGCTGAAACAATTAAAAGTGCAGACAAAAGAAAACAGTCTGCACTAATAACCTATCTGCTATAAAACCTTGTAATGTATATTTTGATAATCTTATTAGATTTTAAACTGAAGTATTCTGAATGCTTGTGCTTCTTTGTATTCTGAATGCTTGTGCTTTTGTCAATTTGGGACTTCAGGCATTATGATTTGTAGCATGCGGACTGAATATCAACAAGGAAGTTGGAATATGTGAGCTACCTAAGCAAGGTGAAAAATAATCTTTTAAGGACCAGTTCTTGTACCTTGGGGAGGAATCCCAAGATATGGTGGCAGAGTGAGTTGTTTAAAATCACATATTCAGAAATAAACAAGATTGTTGTGTTTGTATGCTCAAGTGAAAAAAAGGTGAGAATTCAAACGTTGTACCTGTTATTGCCATTATTTAGCTTCTCTGGAGCCCACAGTTGCCTCTGCCTTGCCAGTCTATGTTTCTCTTGCAAATTAATCTAACGCTATTCTTTTCTTTCTCTTCAAGGATGATTCCAGCTACAAATAAAGCCTTCGTGGTGAACAATCTGGTTTCTGGAACAGGCTATGATCTTTGTGTTCTGGCCTTGTGGGATGACACTGCCACAACGCTGACTGCTACCAACATTGTAGGCTGTGCCCAGTTCTACACCAAAGAGGACTATCCCCAGTGCCAGTCCATGCACAGCCAGTTTCTGGGTGGGACCATGATTTTAATCATTGGAGGCATCATTGTGGCTACTCTGCTGGTATTTATCATCATACTGATGGTGCGGTACAAGGTTTGCAACAACAATCCTGGCAAGATGGCCAATGTTAGCAATGTCTATTCGCAAACCAATGGCTCTCAACCTGTCCAGAATGGAGTCCTGCCACAGGTGAATCCCAAAGTTGTGGTAAGGAATGAACTCATGGAGTTTAACTGTGAGTCGGCACACAGCAGCATCTCTTCTTCCTCTAGTTCCATGAACAGCCGTGACTGTGATGGCTATAGCCTCCAAAGTGAGCAGGGCACATTGTCCAGTAAATGGAGGCCCCCATCAAGATCAAAGCATCACAATATTGATCGGCTCATGGGAGCTTTTGCCTCTCTGGATCTGAAGTGTCAGAAAAAGGAGGAAACAATAGACTCAAGGACTTCCATTGTGGTCCGTCACTCAGACAAGGAGCCACTTTTGGGTCAGCAGGAATCCAAATTTCGCAGCCTCCTCATGTTACCACTGGAGGGTAAAACTAAACGTAGCCATTCTTTTGACATGGGGGACTTTTCCACTTCTCAGTGTTGCAACTACCCCAAAAAGATCACAAACATTTGGACAAAACGTAGTTTGTCAGTGAATGGTATGCTTTTACAGTACAATGACAGTGACCTGACAGAATCAAAGGGAACTTATGGGAGCTCGGAGTGGGTCATGGAAAGCACAGTGTAAATAGAAGCTGCCCTCCATTCCATTCTTAGTCCTACCAAACATAACCAAGTCCATGAGTTCAAAAGGCCATAAATGTGATAGAAGGAAAACAAACCACACACACAAACACACACACGCATTCAGCCACATATTGGTCAATAAATATTAACATAAAGAATTCAAGTGGAGTAAAAGACGTTATGAGGTTTATAGGATGTGTGCATGTGTGTAAGGAGATGGTGATATGCCCACGACATATTATTTATATCTGTGTGAATGTCTCAAGGAATTCACTGGAAACATTCAGTGCTATCCCAATTTCCCAGTGAACTGTGTAACAAAATTGAAAGAGGATTAATGCTGGTTAAGAAGTGTCTATTCAACTCTTAGGATAATTGTGTTTGTCTTCATTTTCTCATTGTCTGAGATGAACATTTCAGTGGACACAAAACTAACTAACAGGGAAATAACCTCAGCTGCCACTACATAACCAATATATCTGGAAAAAGAAACCCTGAACATACAAATTAACATTAAGATTAAAAGCAACATTTTGAAAAGATTTTGCTACTGTTTGCCTGAAGATTCTCTTCTCTCCAGAAAAAAAAAATCCAACAGTTCATACTCACTGCCTTTCTTTCCCTTGTTATAACCTTTTAAAAAAAAAAAATCTAATAATTAATTATTAATAATTGAGATGCTATCATTGTTCTCAATCTGTTTTATTCATCAACAGATGGCCATAGGTTATTAAGAATAGAAGGGAATTTAGTGTCGGGGCAGAAGAGAGAATTCAGTTTTTATAACCTGGGGATGAAAGGAGAAAAATGTTCCTATTTCTGACCAAGATTCCAAAATCACTATTTAATCAACAAACAAGAAAAATCTGACTCACAAATAGAGGGAGGGAGATCAAATGCCTAGTAGAGGGAGGGAGATCAAATACTTCATATCAAATACCACAAATTGGCATATCATCATGTCAGTCAGAAGAAGGGCATGAAATCTCCAGCATCCCATGAAACTCCAAGTCTGATTGTGAGAATATTCCTCATGACCTCTGGAAAATGCAGTGTAGACTAGGAGTGGCCCAGATTCAACAGTGCTATATAGTCTCTCTTTGTCCCACATCATATTCACAACATGCTTGTCTTTCTTGTTGAAACCCTTATCCATTTGAGGCTACCCATTATGCCTTTTTAAGTGATAAATCAAACACATTAATGGATCTGGAAGAGCTGTGAATGCACAAATTTTGCCCTCCCAAAACACTACTCCATGGCAGAAGTGAAATGTTGGCCTTTCGAGCCACAGCCTATAATTCAGAATCGTTTTCTGTATTTATTTGCTCCAAAGATTCGTCCATTGGGGAGCTCTTTCTGAAATTGCACACTATTTATTTTTTTCAAAGGGTCTGTGCTGAAAAGAATTGTAAAAGGGTGGAAGAGAACACTCATATACAACCTCTGTTTTTGTTTTTAAGAAAAAAGTTCAGCTCAGAGATATATTGTGACATGGCTATGTATTTGATCCTGTTATCCATCATGTTTCCTATTTGAAGTTTTAGAAAATGGCATCCCTGTGATCAAAATATTTTCTTTTCCCTTCCTCTTTTGCTACAAAATGTACAGTAAAAACAATTTATTGGGAAAAAAATGAACCTTTCTTTTATTCATTATTTCAATGGTCTAATCTGAATGCTGGAATGAATTTTTGTTTTCTTAGAAAAAAGAAATGATCATTGATTCAACCTGTATGTTCTTCCAAGGGAGGTCATTCCAGATAATAGAAGCAGATAATTTCTATCAATTAAATACTTCTGGCTGTAAATAACACCAGCAATACAAAAGTAAGGTTTTTTTCTAGTAAGAGAGGTGTGCATGTGTATTACACTTTCCTTGAAATTGACAATATCCACATGCCTTACACAATGTAAGCCGCCCTGAGTCTTCGGAGAAGGGCGGGATATAAATGTAAATTAAAAAAAATATTCTATGTATCACATAACACACATTCTCTCTGTACAAAATGTTTTGTCAGTTACTGTACTTCCTACTGTTCACCAGTTTCTAATAGAAATAACTGAGATTGAGTTACAGAACTGTACAAATTGGGTAAATTATGAAAATCAACTAGAAGATAGGTTATGTTTCTTACTGAATAGGAAAAATTATTACTAAAGAATCTTAGGAGCTGTGGTGGCACAATGGTTAGAATGCAGCATTGCAGGCTAGCTCACTGTTCACTGCCAGGGGTTTGATTCTCACCAGCTCAAGGTTGCCTCAGCCTTCCATCCTTCTGAGGTAGGTAAAATGAGGACCCAGATTATTGGGGGCAATATGCTGATTCTGTAAACTGCTTAGAGAGCACTAAAGCACTATGAAGTGGTATACAAGTCTAAGTGCTAAGTACTACATTTATCTCTGAAATGTTTTAAGAGAAGAAGTGGGCCAGCGTTGAACATAAGAAAGTTTCAAAGGTTCAGAAAAGTATCTCAGCAAGGCAAACACATAATATTTTAAGTACAAACAGCTACGATTGTCTGCTACCCTTTCAAGGGGCCAATTTGCCAAGTCCCAGAAGTTCCAACTTACATGACTAAAGCTGCCTTCGAACACACAAAAAACAATCATTGTAACACAGCAGGACCCAAGGTTGGAAAGTCCAATCTAGATCATGTTAATTAGCAATAATTATTACATAAAGTCAGCATGTCAATATGCCTCAAGGCTCAGACTAGCATAGCTTGGTTGTAAAAATGCCTCATCCAATTTTATGACTTTTTTGGCCACAGTTGTTGAGTGAATCACTGCAGTTTTCACTGAGTCACATGGTTGTTAAGCAAATCTAGCTTCCCCTATTGACTTTGTTTCTTGGAAGCCAGCTGGGAAGGTCACAAATGGCAATCACCAGGACTACTAGATTACTGTAACTCCTAAATACATACTGGTGGCCAAGTGTTCAAATATAAATGTGATGACTGGTCATGTCACATTTTTCAGTGCTGTTGTAACTTTAAAGGTCAATAATGAATGGTTGTACTTTAATGAGAAGCCTTCTTAAAGTAGTAACACTTTTTTTCCAATCAATCATAATAGACCTGGAAAGGAGGCCTTTTAGTCCAACCCCCTGCTCAAGCAGGAAACCCTATACCATATCAGTAAAGGGACTGTCCAGTCTCTTCTTAAAAACTTCCAGTGATGAAGTACCTACAGCTTCTGATGGCAAGCTGTTCCACTGGTTAATTGTCCTCACTGTTAGGAAGCTACTCCTTAATTCCAGGTTGCTTCTGTCCTTGATTAGCTTCCATCCATTGTTTCTTGTCCTCCTTCTGGTGCTTTGGAGAATAATTTGACCCCCTTTTCTTTGTGGCAACCTCTTTCAAAGGTCTCTCAACCAACCTCTTTCAAAGGTCTCTCAACCAACTTTCAAAGGTCTTCTGAAAAAAGTCTTTTTAATTAATAAGCAAGAGATTCTGAACTTGCCGAAGGATTGAAGGACTTTTTCCACAACCTCTTTGAAACAGATGCAGCACTATTCGTATAGTCCAGAATACTTGGACAGTGAACAATTAGTGCAATTATCTAATGGCCCAGATGGTATAAAAGGAAAATTCCTTTACACAGACATTAATATAAATTGTGACTTCCCCTTGAAAAGGCCGCATCAGAAACACTCTTTGGGAAAGCTATATTATTTGAAAAACGATAAGTAAAAATGTTCATGCATGAATCTTTAAAATCTATTTTCCTTTTATTCCACTACTGTGTTTAATCAACTTATCCTTCCTTTCAACTGTGCAACCAGTCATAATGCCACACAACTAGAAATTGCCGGAAAGAAAATGTGTTGTTTTTTTTACTTTGGAAACATAGCTAATGGTAATGCATATAATCAGATGTCCATGTTTAATTCAATAGCTTTCATTTTTGTTTTCCTGGATATAATTTGGAATTTATCTGAAATGGAGAAAACAGTTCAGCTAGAACAGGGATGTCAAACTCGCATCATCATGGCATTGTCACGTGATGTATCAGGACTTTTTCCCCCTTCACTAAACAGGGCATGGGCATGGCCAGGACGTGATGCATCCGGCCCATGGGCTGCGAGTTTGACAGCCCTGCTAGAACATTGGGAGGAAACATATAACCCTCAAGGTGACATATTATGTCAGTTCCAGTGATTCTTCTTGCTACAGCTGATGAAAATTGGAATTCAGTAGAAATTCATTTCATGAATACTCATCACATAACAAAAATAGCATTCATGCCCAAGCATTGTTTCCTCTCCTCTCCTCTGCTCCTCTCCCCTCACTCCTGCCTTCCCTTCCCCTCCCCTTGTAGATCTATTTGTCCACACTACTGCGCCATAATATGGACACTATAATTCTTGTTTCAAATTAAGCAACCCTAAAGAAGCTGTTGTCTCTACAAAGTATTTTATTTGTTCATTTGTGCATTCAATTTTATGGCCAACCATTCACCAGGCAATTGTGGGCAGCTACCAAGAGTTAAAAACACGAATACATTGAAAAACGACATAATAAAACATACTACATTGGAGTCTAATTCCACAGCTCATAACTGACCTAGTGCCTGGGGGAAGAGTCCTGTCTTTGAGGGATTCCTGCATCCCATAAGGTGTCCCTGATTAATTGATGAGCATGTCAACCCTGTTGAATTGTATAGGATGGGCCGACATAAAGAGACAGATGGTCATGCAAATTTATTTATTTATTTATTTATTTATTTATTTATTTATTTATTTATTATTTATTTATTTATTTATTTATTTATTGCATTTGTATACCGCCCTTCTCCTGAAGGACTCAGGGCGGTTAACAGCCAATTTAAAAGATACAATAAATATACAATAAAAACAAAACTAAAATTTATATAAATAGTGGCCAAAATTAAAAACTAAGTAATATAAAAACTAAAACCCCATTTAAAATTACTTAATTAGGCTAGCCCAGCTCGACGGAATAAAAGAGTCTTCAGTTCACAGCGGAAAGTCCGAAGGTCGGGGAGTTGGCGAAGCCCCAGAGGCAGCTTGTTCCAGAGGGCAGGAGCCCCCACAGAGAAGGCCCTACCCCTGGGGGTCGCCAGACGACATTGTTTCACCGACGGTACCCCAAGGAGGCCCTCCCTGTGGGAGTGGACAGGTCGGTGGGAGGCTGTTTGTGGCAGTAGGCAGTCCCGTAAATACTCAGGCCTTGTGCATTGTAGGACTTTACCCAGGCCTTGAATGGCATTCGGAAGTCCTGTTATAACCAGTGCTGTTCAACCAGTACTGGTGATATAATATAGGCATACTGAGGTACATTCATATATATTCATATGTTTTATTGGATAAATGTCACAGTTCATTCTTCTGTCACCAGCATATATAGCAAATGCTGAAACTGAATGAGAGCACAGATAAATCTGCAGGGCATCCATTTTTTTTCATTGCTGCAAAATTTTGCTGCCTCACAGCATTGCATATAAATGCCAGATTGTCCTACTTGCTTATCTCATCTTTACAGAATCTATACAGAAATAAACATTTGACTTATTTTAAGTTTTTTTTTCTTGAAATAATTCTTTTCTCCAAACTTGACTAAACCTATTTCTCTATTTTGGAAATTAGGATCTATATACTTATGGGGAAATTACTATAAATATCATTTCTTTTGCATCCATTCCTATTAATGTAAGCAATGAAGAGTTTACTTCTTATAATTCAGTACATAGATTATATCAATTTACGTTTTTTTCCTCTGTTATTTCTGATTATATATTCTGACAAAAACATGAGTAATTTGAAATTGCTTTTTTGCCATATGAATGTTTCAGCCCAAATTAAATACCATGCATTTCTAAAACTCTTCCCAATCTCAGCTATCACAGAAGACCTTATTATATTACCTAGTATCAGATGCTCGCTCTGTTGTTGTTGTGGATCTTTTAATGGTTGGCAAATTGTATCTGCACATTTGATGTCAGTAAAAGCAGGTTCTCATATGAATCTCTTCATGTTTGCATCTGTTAGTGAATTGAAGGAGAAGCCATCACTGCTATTTTTGCTAACATAACCTCAAATAGATTTCCTTGCAGCTGTGAGTTCACACAATTACAAGCACCAAAAAGTCAAGTAATTGTGTACATGTGCAAATCAGCCCAAATTCACAGAAACAAGCATCTTAGTGTTAGTATTTATCGAGAAAAGGGTTATCCATTTAATGGAACAGGAGTGGAAATGTATTTCAAAATTATAGTGAAAATGTCAAAACAGATTCAACTTTGGAATCATGTGACTGCCTCTGCAGTTTAAGACATCAATGTTTGAATTTTCACTGAGCCAATGGTTAATTGTTAAAAATTATGGTTGAATTTAACCCACCCTGAGTCTTTAACAATGTGTCAGTATTTGAATGTTTTCATTTTACTAGGCATTCTTATTGCCTTTACTTATTCACACCAAAGAACCTGTTCACGCATTGTGTTTTAAACATTAAAACATTTTTTACTCAGAACTGTGAATGTGACAACATGTCTTGACAAACAGAACATCTACAATTTCATTCATCAAGACAGAAAACAACATCTTGTTGCTAAATCAGAATTCGTTCTAGTTTGTATTAAGGGAACTTATCCATTGCTACAAATATAGAAAGCCATTTATGCAATATGTGTGTTTACAGATAAACATTTATACTTAAGAAAGAAACATGAGAAGATGATTTAGACCAGGGATCACCAAACTTTCAGACCTCAGAGACCCTAAATTCATACGTTTAAATCCCGTGGACCACTAATATGATTTGCCTAATGACTAGCTGAGTAGGCATGGCTAGGTGGTCATGTGACTTGGTGGGCATGGCATGGCCAATGATGTCACTCATGTCAAGGGGTGCCTCACTGGCCCCTACTGACCCCTCCCCTCCCAGCCACTCCTTGCCTCCCCACCAGGGCTCCTTAGGTCCCCAACAGGAAGCAGTTTTTGGAGCTAAGCAGCCACCACGAGAAGGAGTTGGCAAAATAGCTGGCTCAGTTCAAATTGGATATGACCAAGAAGGAGGCTCAGCGGAAGCATTTCACTGAGGACTATGAGCATAGGTTTTCCAAGCAGAGGAAAGACCTGTGGGAGTACAAGGCCAGGTACTGGCGCCTGGAGGCTCAGCAGGCTGAGATGGTTAGCCAGTTCCAGGCCATGATGCAGTGCCCTCCGGGTGGCACCACCAGCAGTGCTTCCCTCCAGCCTTCATCCAAAGTCTCATACCAGGAGGCCGAAGCAGACCCCAAGTCAGAATTTCTGACCCACACAAAAAGAGGGGAGACTCTCTGCAGTAACACAAGCATTCATTGCACCTATCTGGCCCAGGGGCTGTAGTTTGAGGATCCCTGATTTAGTGCAATATAAAAAGTACAAATAATTTTTCTGCAGACCACCAAAATTTTCTCACAGATCACCAGTTGGTGACCGCTGATTTAGACTGAATCACAGGTTCATCAAGCATGACATTGTCTACATAAAGTTGTAGTTCTCCAATTTCTTCAGGCAGGTATTTTCTCGCAGGAAATACCATATGACTGTTTGAACCTGAGAGCTAAGGAACACATTATCCAATGTGCTGCCATGAATCTTCCTTTCTCTCTACATAGAACTAATCATATGAAACATTTCAGAAGCATTGCAAACAGTCTATGAAGTTCTAATTTAGTAATGTTGCTCCTATTTCTGATCATAATTTGCTATAGAGTTGACAAGAATCCAGTGTTGATTGCTAGTCAATGTTATCATCTCATTGCACATGTTCAAACATTTTTGTTGAAAGTGGTGTATAACTTTGACTCGCTGCAGCATAAGCCATATTGGTGAGTCTACCTTGCTAGGCAAGATGGAAGAAAAGTAATCTTCATGCCATAGATCAAAGCTCACATGCTTTTAGGAGAAAATTCCAAGATGTTTTCCAAATTCATTTTCAAACTCTACTTCCAGCACCCAGGCCGGTTCACATAATCAATTAATTTGCATGTTATCTGTAGCACATCCCAATAAGTCTGCAAACAATGGGGAGCAACAATGATTCTCTTTCTTCTGCTGTTCTATGTGATAGACATAAAGAAAAGTGCCATGGTGACACAGTGAGTAGAATGCAGTGTTGCAGGCTAATTCACTGCTCACTCCAGAAGTTCAATTCTCTTCGGTTCAAGGTTGACTCAGTAAAATGAGGACCCAGATTGTTGGAGCAATATGCTGACCATAAACTGTTTAGAGGTGGTTGTAGAACACTATGAAGTGATATATATAAGCAAGTGCTCTTGCTATCTGATAAACAGACATTGCCAGTTTGCAATAAATCATAATGCAACAGATTAATTGACCAATCTCATTCACTTATGTTTTAGCCACCTTTGGTTTATTGCAATGTGCTCTTATCTATTGGGCCGCCCTGAAAGAGTATTCAAAACCTGCCACTGGTTCAGAGTGAAGTCATTCATGCAGTTGGACACATCACAGTAAAGCCAAGTAACATCTCTGCTTCATCAGTAGCATTGCCCACTAGGATTCTCGGTGCAATACTAATTGCTCTTTATCAGTTATAAATCCTACAGGATACAAGTCCAGACTTTTTGCAGGACCACCGGTCTCTGCAGTGTGTGTGTGTGTGTGTGTGTGTGTGTGTGTGTGTGTGTGTGTGTTCATCATCATCATCATTCTAACCATTGTCTATCCACTGCAGGATAAAGGCCTCTTCTGCATGTTTCCAACCTATATGGTCTTGAGTTTCTCTTTGCCAGCCTCCACTCCAAGCTTCACTCTATTTGTGATATATGTGTGCAATTTGTATTCAGTAGTTAGATTGCAGTGTCAGTATGTTAATGTAAAATAGCCATGAACCTAAGATGTATACTATCCTATTCAGATTAACAGAAGAGGGCCCTTTAAGAGTGTCGTCTGACATAAAAGGAGGGGAGGGGACAGCAAATGTTTGAATCAGCATAAACGCCAGACGCGCGGGCTTTCCAATGAACCTTGCATTCCTGAGATAATAAACTGCTGGAGACCTTCGGAAGAAGATTACCACGGGGAGGTGAGAAGGAGCTGGCATTGGACCAGGCCTGCCTGACCTTTTGTGGGAAGGAGGGACTAATGAGGGGATATGGGATGTATTTAGTAAAAGTACTTTTCTTTATTTTAAAATGAAGTCAAGGTGTATTCTTTCCTAAATATAATCAGAGGCAGTTAGGCTGCCATACTTATGATGTCATCACTCCATTTTGTTTTAGGTTTCTTTTGTGGATGCTTTTTATCAAGTGGAATCCATTCTATGACTGCCTTAGGAGAGGGGGAGAGAGGGAGGGAGGGAGAGGGAGGAAGGGAGGGAGGGAGAGAGGGGGGGAGAGAGGGAAGTGATTTTATATTGTAGGCATTTCTCCCAAACAATCCCTTTTACAGAAATAAACCATTCTTTTCTGCTGTAATTTATGTATTTTAAATGTTACAAGCTTATAATTTATTAATAGCCTGAATTTTTTTAAAGAGAAACAGCACTGGGATATTTTTACATTTGGCAGTTAATAGCTGACAATGAGTAGGAGGAGAAGGAGAAGGAGGAAAGGGATAAGGCTGAAAAATGTCCAAATGTATTAATTATTGCAGTAAACTATGCATTTCCTTATATCTAAATATTGGGAATGACAACTGAATGTATACCAAATGTATCTTTAAAATTCACCTTTCTATCTTTTAGATTTAATCTCAGACAAATATATAATTATGGAGGAAATATATTTTGTGATAAAAACTGAAGCTGTGCTCCACAACAATGTAGTAGGTAGTAGTAGTAGTAGTAGTAGTAGTAGTAGTAGTATGTGATACAATTTTGAGTTTGTCCATGCCTATAAATGTAAAGGAGAAACAAGTTCTGGAGTGTGGGCTTGTAAGATTGACCTTTGGTAAGAGAAGAAAAGGTATAACATTTTTTTTATTTAGATAGCAACCCCACAGAAACTTCATTTCTACCACTATAACTGTAATACATGTAATTAATATATGCTTTTTCTTTTAACATAACTAGCAATTGTGTGAATTGCCATAAGCAGCCAATAGAAGAATTGGCAGTTTTTATCCTTTCCTTTCTGCAGAAATTGCCAGCAAAACTTTCCCTGAAGCCACAAGCATTTTAAATATTTTGATAAAATAATTTCTCATCTAGTCTGGCCCTCACTTCACTAAACTAAGAATCCCAGATGTAACTTAAGATCCACACAGATAGCCTAATGTTCTGCTTTACAATTAGTCAAAAATATCCCTGAGCAAAATATCACTTCACCATGCCAGATTACAGCTTCTCCCTCCTATGATGTCAGGAATATTTTCAACTGCACAAAATCTCATCAGTTTAGCTGGAGGAAACTGGAACCTGATGTGATGAAAACCATCCAGTAACATTGTTGACTAATTGCAATGGGCTCAGTTCATTTCCTGCATGGATCTGAAACTATGTATGATGATAATCTACCGTATTTTTCAGAGTATAAAACATACTTTTTTCCCCTCCTAAAAGAGGCTGAATATAACCCTGCACACAGTGCCCAAATGGCTACCCGGAACAATTGCTGCCCTCTCTTACCCCGTGCTTGACTGCTTTAATCACTGGAGCTCCCTCCAAAGATCAGCTGTGCTTTTGAAGCTGTTTTTCAGTCCAACTTGAGTGATCTTCCATGCTTTGCCTGCTTTTCTAATTGCTGCTCCCACCAACGATCAGCTGTTCTTTTTTACCTCCAACCAGCCCCAGCCTCAAAACCAATGAGCGAACTAATGTGCTGAAGCTGACCAGGCTAAGGACTAGCCAGATGAATACCTGGTAGGCAGATTTTTTTTCCTATTTTTTCTCCCCAAAAGCTAAGGTGCGTCTTATACTCCAGTACATTTTATACTCTGAAAAATACGGTAATAACGCTTCATGGAGAAAAATCACACAGTGGAGGCAAGCTCCATGCTTGCAGCCAGGAATGCCTCAAGAAGACCTACAATCTGAGGTAAAAGGAAGACTAGCAGTGATGATTTCACCTAGTTTGGGTAATGAAATATCTGCAAGAAAACAACCAAGGTCAGACAGTACAAAGGACACATAATAAAAAAGACCCATGGCTCCTTTATCACTCCCTCATATATTCCTCCCTGCATAATCCCCCATTCATCCCTTACTTGATAGTACTGTAGCACTTCTTCATCTACCTAACCTGGAAAGGTAGACCTCACAGCCAACATACACTGTTTTATTCTAGGATCTGCACAGAAAAATTCATCTAGAGCTATCTAGTGTTACAAGAAACAGCTTCATGTGTATCTTAACCACAAATAATAGAATAGAATTGGAATAGAATTTTTTTTTTATTGGCCAAGTGTGATTGGACACACAAGGAATTTGTCTTAGTGCATATGCTCTCAGTGTACATAAAAGAAAAGATACCTTCATCAAGAATCATAAGGTACAACCCTTAATGATAGTCATAGGGTACAAATAAGCATTCAGGAAACAATCAATATTAATATAAATCATAAGGATACAAGCAATAAAGTTACAGTCATACAGTCATAGGTGGAAGGAGATGGGTGATGGGAATGATGAGAAGATTAATAGTAGTGCAGATTTAGTAAATATTTTGACAGTGTTGAGGGAATTATTTGTTTAGCAGAGTGATGGCGTTCAGGTAGTGTCATTTTGAGGGTAGGAGTTGAAACAGCTGGGGTAAATAGCTGTACCCCATGGCAAATAGATAAGCAATGAAAAATATCCTTTATCATTAGGTTAAATATGAGTTATGATTTATCTAATTATGTTCCTGTACTAACATCTGATGCAGCCTCCTCTAATGTGATGCCTTCCAGCTATAATGGAACTATGCTTCACAAAATTCCCAGCCACCATGAGTATTAGCTCCAAAAACTGTTTGGGAGAGACTGATCTATAGTATTTTAAAAAACACACTTAAACTTTTCAATTCCATACTAGAAATTAAAGAAGACACACTCAAAATGGAAGTCAAGTTGTTCAGAACTTACAAGCTAAACAATGTACCCTGCTTTTTGTAGACTTTAGTTCAGCATTCAATACCATCATTCCAGACATTCTTCTAACTAAGCTAAACCAGCTACAGGTACCGGAACAGACTTGTAAGTGGATCACAAGCTTCCTAACAAACAGGAAGCAGCAGATGAAGCTAAGCAAGATCACATCAAATACCTGTACAATTAGCACAGGGGCCCCCCAAGGCTGTGTGCTCTCCCCATTTCTCTTCTCTCTGTATACCAATGACTGCATCGCCAATGATCCATCTGTTAAGCTACTGAAGTTCGCAGATGACACAACAGTGATTGGTCTCATTCGAGACAATGACGAATCCGCATATAGACGAGAGGTCGAACGACTAGACTTGTGGTGCAACCAAAACAATCTGGAACTGAACACACTCAAAACCATAGAAATGGTGATAGACTTTAGGAGAAATCCTTCCATACTTCCACCTCTCACAATACTTGACAACACAGTATCAACAGTAGAAACCTTCAAATTTCTAGGTTCTATCATATCGCAAGATCTCAAATGGACAGCTAACATCAAAAACATCATTAAAAAAGGACAACAAAGAATGTTCTTTCTGCGCCAACTCAGTAAGCTCAAACTGCCCAAGGAGCTGCTGATCCAATTCTACAGAGGAATTATTGAGTCTGTCATTTGCACCTCTATAACTGTCTGGTTCGGTTCTGCAACCCAACAAGAAAAACACAGACTTCAGAGGATAATTAGAACTGCAGAAAAAATAATTGCTACCAACCTGCCTTCCATTGAGGACCTGTACACTGCACGAATCAAGAAAGGGGCCGTGAAAATATTTGCAGATCACTCACATCCTGGACATAAACTGTTTCAACTCCTACCCTCAAAACGACGCTATAGAGCACTGCACACCAGAACAACTAGACACAAGAACAGTTTTTTCCCAAAGGCCATCACTCTGCTAAACAAATAATTCCATCAACACTGTCAGACTATTTACTGAATCTGCACTACTATTAATGGTTTCATAGTTCCCATCACCAATCTCTTTCCACTTATGACTGTATGACTATAACTTGTTGCTGGCAATCCTTACGATTTATATTGATATATTGACCATCAATTGTGTTGTAAATGTTGTACCTTGATGAACGTATCTTTTCTTTTATGTACACTGAGAGCATATGCACCAAGACAAATTCCTTGTGTGTCCAATCACACTTGGCCAATAAAAAAAAAATTCTATTCTATAAAAAAAAAAATTCTATTTTGCATTAATACAATCAGTTAGCAACATGACATCACATATTAGCTCTAGAAGGTTGTATCTTAGCTCTAGGGCATCTCAGCTGTTCAACCTGCCCAACTTATTCAAGGATGTATGTGATGGGGAAAAGCTAACAAAAGAAATAGGTATACACAACCTGCAACATTAATGGATTTGGCTGTCTGCTAATTTCTCAGAAAACATAACGCTTAAGATATTTCTGAGTTTTTTTCTTTTTCTTACTCCATCTCATAAAGGCCTCATTATTACATTGGTGACAACTGCCAGCTAAATTCAGACTACAGTGGACAACTGAGGAGAGATATTCAACACACTGTTGAATAGTGACTTTTATGGCTGCAGCAAGGGAAAAATATCAACAAAGTACTTAGAAAAACTGCTGATGATGAGCCACCCTCCTACTGGGGAACATCAAGATCCCATAGAGAAATTTGAAGAAATTATTTCCCAGCTTTATCTGCTGACTAATCAGGTATCTAGTCGTATCAGAGATACATTGAATAACAAAAAGAACAAGTATAAAAAGTGGAAAGAGGGGCACATAACTAAGGCAGAATATCAGCAACTAGCCCGAGCTTGCAAAGATGAAGTGAGGAAAGCTAAGGCTCACACAACAAACAAAGACTTGCGACAAAAGTAAAAAAAAACACAAAAAAAGCTTCTTCCAACATGTTGAAAACAAGAAAAAAGTCAAGGAAACAATTGGTCTATTGCTGGGAGAAAGTGGCAAGAAGATGACAAGCAACAGGGAGAAAGCAGAACTACTTAACTCGTTTTTTGTATCTGTCTTTACACAAAGGAAACAAAAAACAGTCCAACCTATCAAAAACAGTACCACAAAAAACAGATTAGGAACATAGGTTAAAATAGGGAAGAAAATGATAAGTGAGCACCTGTCTACCCTAGATGAGTTCAAATCACCAGGGCCAGATGGATTATACCCCAAGGTTCTGAACGAACTGGCAGATGTGATCTCAGAACCACTGAACTATATCTTTCAAAGATCCTCGAACACTAGGGAACTGCCAGAGGATTTGAAAAGAGCTGATGTAGTTCCCATATTCAAAAAAGGATAAAAAAATAGATCCAGGAAACTACAGACACATCAGCCTGACCTCAATACCAGGGAAGATTCTGGAAAAGATAATCAAGCAACAAATCAGCAAACACCTAGAAGCAAAGTAATAACCAAAAGCCAACATGGGTTTGTCAAAAACAGATCATGCCAGACTAATCCTATTGCATTCTTTGACAAAGTGACAAACTAATGGACCAGAGGAATGCTGTCGATATAATTTACTTGGACTTCAGTAAGGCATTTGACAAAGTAGACCAAAGCCTACTACTTGATAAAATAGAAAAATGTGGGTTAGACAGCATCACTACCAGATGGATTCGTTACTGGCTGACCAACTGCACTCAACATGTAGTCCTCAATGGAACTGCATCTACATGGAGGGAGGTATGCTGGGGTACCCCAGGGCTCTGTTTTAGGCCCAGTATTTTTCAACATATTCATCAATGATTTGGATGAGGGGATAGATGGAGAACTCATCAAATTTGCAGATGACACCAAGCTAGCAGGAATAGCTAACACTCCAGAACATAGGCTTAAGATATAGAAGGACATTCAGACTTGAACATTGAGTGCTATCTAACGAAAGGAAATTCAGTGGTGAAAAAAATAAGGTTCTACATTTAGGCAAGAAAAACAAAATGCACAGGTGCAGTATATGTGGTACCTTGCTCAATAGTGCTGACTGTGAGAGGGATAATAATAATAATAACAGAGTTGGAAGGGACCTTGGAGGTCTTCTAGTCCAACCTCCTGCCCAGGCAGGAAACCCTATACCATTTCAGACAAATGGTTATCCAACATTTTCTTAAAAACTTCCAGTGTTGGTGCATTTACTTCTGCAGGCAAGTTGTTCAACTGATTAATTGTTCTAACTGTCAGGAAATTTCTCCTTAGTTCTAAGTTGCATCTCTCCTTGATTAGTTTACATCCATTGCTTCTTGTTCTACCCTCAGGTGCTTTGGAGAATAGTTTGACTCCCTCTTCTTTGTGGAAACCCCTGAGATATTGGAACACTGCTATCATGTCTCCCCTAGTCCTTCTTTTCATTAAACTAGACATACTGAGTTCTTGCAACCGTTCTTCATATGATTTAGCCTCCAGTCCCCTAATCATCTTTGTTGCTCTTCTCTGCACTCTTTTTAGAGTCTCAACATCTTTTTTACATCGTGGCAACCAAAACTGGATGCAATATTCCAAGTGTGGCCTTACCAAGGCATTATAAAGTGGTATTAACACTTCACGTGATCTTGATTCTATCCCTCTGTTTATGCAGCCCAGAACTTTGTTGGCTTTTTTAGCAGCTGCTGCACACTGCTGGCTCATATCTAAATAGTTGTCCACTAGGACTCCAAGATCCCTCTCACAGTTACTACTATTGAGCAAGGTACCACATATACGGTACCTGTGCATTTTGTTTTTTTGGCCTAAATGTAGAACCTTACTTTTTTCACCACTGAATTTCATTTTGTTAGATAGCGCCCAATGTTCTAGTTTGTCAAGATCTTTCTGAATCTTGAGAGCCTATCTTATGGACTGTTGGCTATTCCTGCCAGCTTGGTGTCATCTGCAAATTTGATGAGTTCCCCATCTGTCCCCTCATCCAAGTCATTGATGAAGATGCTGAAGAGTAGTATATATCTGTATATATCTGTTTTTATATGGCTGTAAACCGCCCTGAGTCCCTAGGGAGATAGGGCGGTATAAAAGTGTGAATAATAAATAAAAATAAAAATAAATAAATAGTGGGTCTAAAACAGAGCCTTGGAGTACTCCACTGCATACTTCCCTCCATGTGGATGTAGTTCCGTTGAGCACTACACGTTGAGTGCGGTTGTCAGCCAGTTACGAATCCATCTGGTGGTGGTGCTGTCTAACCCACATTTTTCTACTTTATCTAGTAGTAGGTTGTGGTCTACTTTATCAAATGCTTTACTGAAGTCCAAGTAATCTCCAAGGACTCCAAGGATCTTGGAGTCCTAGTGGACAATCACTTAAATATGAGCCAGCAGTGTGCTGCAGCTGCCAAAAAAGCCAACATAGTTCTAGGCTGCATAAACAAGGGATAGAATCAAGATCATGTGAAATGTTAATACCACTTTATCATGCCTTGGTAAGGTCACACTTGGAATACTGTATCCAATTTTGGTCACCATGATGTAAAAAAGATGTTGAGACTCTAGAAAGAGTGCAGAGAAGAGCAAAAAGATGGTTAGGGGACTCGAGGATAAAACATATAAAGAATGGTTGCTGGAACTGGATATGTCTAGTCTTATGAGAAGAAGGACTAGGGGTGACATGATAGCAGTGTTCCAATATCTCAGGGATTGCCATAAAGAAGAGGGTGTCAAACTATTCTCCAAAGCACCTAAGGGTAGAACAAGAAGCAATGGGTGGAAACTAATCAAAGAGAGAAGCAACTTTAGAACTAAGGAGAAATTTCCTGACAGTTAGAACAATTAATCAGTGGAACAACTTGCCTCCAGAAGTTGTGAATGCTCCAACACTGTAAGTTTTTAAGAAGATGTTGGATAACCATTTGTCTGAAGTGGTGTAGGGTTTCCTGCCTAAGCACGGAGTTGGACCAGAAGACCTTCAAGGTCCCTTCCAGCTCTGTTTCTATTCTATTCTATTCTATTCTATTCTATTCTATTCTATTCTATTCTATTCTATTCTATTCTATTCTATTCTATTCAACTGCATTGACTTTGGCTTTTGTAAGATACTGTATGTGTGCTTTACATTGTTTTGCAAAATAGGTACATCCAACCTTGACATACTTGATGCTTTTGTTAATTTCATTACCAACCTTGGCATTTTTTACATTGATTTATTTACTGGATTTTTCTTTTTTTTCCCCACAGTTCTTAACAATTTCAAATGCATAGCTTCAGTTGTAACAATTTACCAATGCCTTAAAATTACAAACCCAACAACAGGCCAAGGAAGTGCATAGAGCTAGATAGAAATCATATTATGGCTATGGAATGCTTCAGAAATAATTCAGAAAAGTGGCACATAAAGTGGGAGAGCCCAAACATAAAAACTCTTTAACAGGACTGCATTGTTTTTTAATGCTGCTGTTCTCTACACCTTCCATGTGATATTGGAAAAATATATGGCTGCTTTAAACAGCTGCAGATGAGTGCTATCTCTCTGTGCTCCCGTGTGTTCCAAAGTACACTCTAATATATACAACAGCACCAGATTTGAAAGCCAAAGTTCTTTTTAGGCAAGGTGTTCTTTTTTCAACCTCCAGAGATCACTAAAGGTAAAGGTTCCCCTTGCAGATATGTGCTAGTCATTCCTGATTCTAGGGGGTGGTACTCATCTCCGTTTCAAAGCCAAAAAGCCAGCACTGTCCGAAGACGTCTCCGTGGTCATGTGGCCGGCATGACTAAACACCAAAGGCGCACAGAATGCTGTTACCTTCCCACCAAAGTGGTCCCTATTTTTCTATTTGCATTTTTTTACAAGCACGTAGGCAGAAGCTGGGACAAGTAACAAGCACTTCCCCCCAGTTATGCGCACTAGGGATTTGGACCCGCTGAACTGCCGACCTTTCGATCGACAAGCTCAGAATCTTAGCCACTGAGCCACCACATCCCCAAGAGATCACTAGGGAGCTGATTAAGTGGTCTTTCTGAATGCCATGCCTCAGTTTCTATACATATAGTTCTTAGCCACATTTATGAAGATGCTGAACATTGCTAGTACATTATTTAGTCTGAATTGTGTGCCCCATGTTTATCTGTAAAATTTCACAGTTACTATACTAACCTATCCCAATCTGCACCAGTTGATTTATTATCTGAGAGTCTATGCAAACCATTCTTATAATTAGTGCCTGCCAACTGCAGCTTGTGTACAATGTTTTTGATGAAGGGGGATTTGCAATTTGCCTATTCCTAATGAGACTATCTGAAAAACTCAGTTGGGTAGTATATGATAAAAAAAGAAGATGCTTTAAACCAGTGTGCTAAATGACTGTATAATAGGAAGGAAGGAGGGAGGGAGGGAGGGAGGGAGGGAGGAAGGAAGGAAGGAAGGAAGGAAGGAAGGAAGGAAGGAAGGAAGGAAGGAAGGAAGGAAGTGTAGGAATTTAGTACCCACCCCCATCCTAGAAGAATGAAATATTTTAGAAAATATTTAAAAGGCAGAATATATTTCCCTGGATGAGAAATGGAGAAACATGTTTTAAAGACAAAGCAGCTTCCTGATTCCCCCCCACCTTTGTCAATAGGTCAGAGGTAGAAACTCATTCTCCCCACCTTTGTTAATGGGCCATCATCATCTGCATCATAATAGAACCCATCTAGCAACTGAAACTCACCACATGGCAAGGCTCAAGCAAGCTTGAGGGACAACCTACAATGTTAGCTAAGACCCCCCACCCCCTGGGAATCTGACAGCCAATCAGGGTACTCTTCCTGTGCCCCAGAAAGTTCAAAGCTCAGAAAAAGCATAAAACCAGGGAGCACACAGCATCTCAGCCCTTTTTCTGTTCAGGATCTCAAGCCATGTGATCCTGGCCACCATTAAACCATCTTTCCAAGCAGTCTCCATGTTTCCAGTGTCTTTGTCCCCACTTGGAACTGAACCCAGATGGATATTTCTTCCAACAATTGGCACCCACAGATGGGACTCCAAGCTAACCTCACTAATGGACCTGGCCCAGGTAAGCCTCCCTTGCTAGCAGCAGACCCATTGAGTCTGTGGGTAAGTTTTCCTGGACCTTGGCCATTTGGAACTAGGTTTTAAAGGGGTTTTGAGTGTTGAGCTCAAAGACTGCTTGGAAAGAAGGTGAGTACCTCTAAATTTTAATTTTAAAGCATGGAAAAGCATGGGAAATATGTGTATGCCTGCATGTGTGTGAGTAAGAGAACCCTTCTCCCAATCATAGCTGGATCTTGCTTCCTCTGTGCATTTCCTAACCGCAGAAAGACCAAAAGTCTGGAGAGCATGGGGGTTTTGCCAGAGCACAGGACCTTCTGTTAGGGAAGGAGGAAGTGTGTGTGTGGGATTCCACCTGAGGAAACAATCTGATTCCACCTCTTTGAGCAACCTCTAGCCGCACCTCTACCTACTGCTCGCTCCACCGAGCCGTGACGGGTAGGCTAGAGAAAGCAAGGGGGGGGAAGCCAAATGTGGAACTTCGTGTTTTCAAGGAATGGAAGCCGAGCAAAAGGAAAAGGAAGTGTGAAGGGGGAAAAAGAAATATATAGGAACTATCGGTGTATCTAAAAAAGAAAGCAAAGCCTAAAGTGGTGCATGTAGAGTGAGAGGAGGTGCTCGTACCTGCTGTAGGGGCAGCAAGGTCCTCCGGGATCACTATTTTTTTTATTGGTGATCTTCAAATAAGAGTTCCCTTAAGGAAGGGGCCCATACTTCGACAGAAGGGAGTCGGAGTCCTTCGCGGATACCTTTTTTTCCCGAAACTGCGGGAGTACCCGGCTATGACAAAGTGAGCCTCACATTCCGAGGATCATGGGAAGCGTAAGCTTGAGGGTAGAGGGAAATCCCCTGAGAGACATGCTTGGGGCCTGGGACGCCAGGCAGGTGCCAGTGTTGACTGGCATGCGAGAATAGAAATTGAAGAAATTGTGTAAAAAAATGGGCTTTGCTAAGAGATAACACCAGGAAGACAAATTTGGCTAAATAAAGGTACTTAAAAGAAAAGGGAAATATATAAATAGGAATGTTTGGGTTTTTGTTTGTTTTGTTTGCTTGTTTGTCTCTTTCTCTGTCTTCTATTGAACCACGTGGTCTGTCTGTTAAGATTTGTGCCTTCCCTAATTTAACTGAGATTTATGGCGGGAATGATCAGTGTGTGTGTAAATCTCAGAGTTTTGTTTTCCTCTTTGTCCTCCTTGTTTTTTATGTGTATATGTCTGTCTTTGTGGGCCCTCGAGGTAATTGTAACTAAAATGTATCTGATCTCTAGAGACAAGAATTTTAAATTGTTAGGGAAAAACAAAAACAAAAGGTTGAAGCAATGAAAATGGGGAAGAGAGAGAGAGAAAAAAAAAGAGCCTTTTTCCTGTCTTTTTCCGGCCAACAAAACAGTAAAAAGGACTTTTCATCCTATTTCTGTTTTTTTTTCTCCTTCTCTTTATCTTAAAGTAACAACTCAAGTTTATGAGGAAACGTTTTAAGTTCACTTACAAGAGAAAAAAAAATTCAGTCTTGCATTTACTGTGTGTTTAAATGATTTTACCTGTTCATCCTCTTCCTGAAGCATGTTTTTTTCTTTCTCATCAGTTGTGTCTCCATTTTGTTGAAACTGCATTACCTTTTAGTAACTGCAATACTGATGTGTTGTTTCTTTTCAAACTCTGCCTGCAAGATATTTACCCCCCCCCCTTTTAATCCTGTTACAATGCCTTTCCTGAGAAGATTACCCACAAAAGTGGGGAGGAGATCCTGTTCTAATGTCTTTCAGCCCTGAAAAGATGACTCTGCAACTGTGGAAGCAGAGCACATGGTTCCCCCAGATGCTGCCCCCAGAGGAGACCTTCCATTTGTTGGAGCCAGGAATTGAGTTTGAATCCAGCCCCCACTGAAAGTCATCACAGCAACCAGATTGGAGCAGACCTTTCCAAACCTGACTGACCAACAAGCATGCCACCTAGCAGACATGAAAGAAAGGACCCTGAGATGTAAAAGTAAAGACTAAAAGACTCTTTTCAATCCCCAGAAGACAACTGGAAAGACTATGGCGGGAGGGTGGAAATTCATTGTAAGGTTTTCTGTCTTGTCTCCTTTATATTGTAATCAGTCTAAAGTACTCATGTAAGGATTGTAATTTGAGTGGCTGCCACAGTAAGTTCTGAACACTTGATTTCTGTCTAATGGTAGGGAAATTTGTCCAGCATGTTTGTATTGTTTGTATTGACTGTATTGTAAAAGTAGCTGCATACACAGGCACACACAGAGACACCATTCAGAATTAGACTGAAACTATTCCCTTCACTTGCCTCCACACAAGACTTCTAGGTTGATTTTTGCTCTGTGGCACTAAAAGCCCAAGGAGTCAGATCTCCCTGCTAATTCCATGGGGGAGGGGCGTCCCCCCCAGGCAATTCCTCTCTTGAAGAGATAGCAGAAAAAGTGATATCCAAAACCCAAACCCTGACTATGACTCACAAATGATGCTGCCCAGTTGCCCAGTAAAGCAAGATATGTTGCACTGGTGGTCTCATGAGTAGAAGTCCCAGGGCTCATTGTGTGTAATTTTTTTAAAAAAAAAAAAGAAAGGAAAAAGCCTGGATTGCACACTGATTAACCTCAATTTGGACTAAAATAAATCTGGATGCACTAAAGTAAGAGCTAGGGCAGGTTCAGTAACCAACTCTTGGAAATGGGCAGCCTGTAATTTAAAGGAAAACCATGGCTGTGAACATTTTGGGATGTGTGCTTGCTTGAAACCTGACTGGAAGCTCACAGAAAGTGATATCTAACAGTTGAAATTAATTGGCATAGAAAATTGGATACTGTAAAATTCTTACCAGAACTTTTCCCCTGGCTGCTAGACTTTCATGGTTGAAAGCTTTTGGGAGCCACTGAAGGAATCTTTTTTTTCTGTTGTCTCTATCAATGGCTTCCTTTGCATCAGAAAAATTAAAAGCACCCATTGATTTGATCAATTTTAATTTTTTGCCAAGAGCATGATTCAAAACTCACGTTTTTGAAAAAAAAAAAAAAAAGTAGGGATTGTAGGAATTTAGTACCCACCCCCCTCCTAGAAGAATGAAATATTTTAGAAAATATTTAAAAGGCAGAATATATTTCCCTGGATGAGAAATGGAGAAACATGTTTTAAAGACAAAGCAGCTTCCTGATTCCCCTCCACCTTTGTCAATAGGTCAGAGGTAGAAACTCATTCTCCCCACCTTTGTTAATGGGCTATCATCATCTGCATCATAATAGAACCCATCTAGCAACTAAAACTCACCATATGACAAGGCTCAAGCAAGCTTGAGGGACAACCTACAATGTTAGCTAAGACCCCCCACCCCCTGGGAATCTGACAGCCAATCAGGATACTCTTCCTGTGCCCCAGAAAGTTCAAAGCTCAGAAAAAGCATAAAACCAGGGAGCACACAGCATCTCAGCCCTTTTTCTGTTCAGGATCTCAAGCCATGTGATCCTGGCCACCATTAAACCATCTTTCCAAGCAGTCTCCATGTTTCCAGTGTCTTTGTCCCCACTTGGAACTGAACCCAGATAGATATTTCTTCCAACAGAAGGAAGGAAGGAAGGAAGGAAGGAAGGAAGGAAGGAAGGAAGGAAGGAAGGAAGGAAGGAAGGAAGGAAGGAAGGAAGGAAGGAAGGAAGGCTTCAATCCTTGTACCTAAGTTATAAAATGTGATAATTTGATATATCTGATTCCTAAACAGTTTATCTCTTGTTAAAGGTTTATAAGCTGGCGGAATAAACACTCTGGATCTTACTTTAGCCAGGTGCTATGGCAAATTCACCTGAAGCTATATCTCTGCAGTTTCCTGGCCATACTAATTCCCCAAAGCTGATGGCTGGCATCACAAACTCAGACTCACACTATCACTAGCCAACTGGTGAAAAGCCCAGCTGGTGGAAGGACCACCCTTGCAACAAAATTCTGGACTGGCTTCAATGACTAGCAACCTGAACTGCCTACTACATGGATCCAGAGGGAGAAACACGTTGGTTGACTGAAATAAAGAATATGTTAAATGTTAATGTTAAAAAGATGGGTTAAAAAGGGAAGCTAAAGAAGGCATCATATCAAAAGTCTGACATAGTATCTGAAAGTGATAGATATTACATCTGGATAACATCTGGAGATGTTTAACACAGTTAAAGAACTAAAGAGCTTATTTTTTCTTGAGCATAACTTCCAGAAGAAGTCATGAATGGTTGAAGAATAAATGTAATTACGTTTGGTAACCAATTTAATATTTATCTTGTCTCTTTCACCCCAGTACATGTCATTGGATTTCCTCCCCCACACCCTTTTTGGTGGGTGGGTGTTTCTACTGTATTGTTTCTTTATTAGACTTCAGGCTGACTCTTTTGTTCTTTGTGTTTCAAAGCAGCAGGAAACCTGAATCCAACAGTGTGTTCTGAATGGGACCGCAGCAGTTTTTAGTTGCCCACTTCTCTATTATATGATTTCTGTTATTATCTCTCCCTGTTCAGAAGCAAAATACATTCATTTGGAATTCTAGAAATGTGAAGAAATTTGGCCAAAATACTGATCAGAAGAATTCCTCTTTTCATTCTCAGAATATATTCCCAGTGGTATCCCTCTCAAACTGGAGAAAACCACATGCTCAAAGCTTGTGTAAAGGATAGACTGACTGTCCCAGACATACAAGAAACCAATATGTATCAGTGTTCTCCTTCAATTAATTTATTTAATTCTCATATCCTCATGACCAACTTGCAGCCATTTTAGGCCTGGAAAAAGGAATGAGATGGTGATGCAACCTATATTTTATGTCTTGTGGGAAGCCCCCACCCTCGCCGGAAGAATAAAATATTTTGGGGAATATTAAAAAAGGCAGAATATTTTAGTTCCCTAAAGGAGAAATGGAGAAACATGTTTTTAGAGGCAGAAAGCGGCCCCCAGTCTTTCTTAATAACCTACAGAAGATGCCAGCACTTAAGGAGATAAAGAGCTTATTGAAAAAGAAAGCCAACTATCTAGATGGCTCCATTCATAAGCAAAGCAAATACTGCCAGCAGAAACCCATTCAAGACAGGATATTTTTGAAACTTTCTGTGGCAAAGTTTGATAGCTAACAAAAGCAGAATGGTAGGATTAGTACAACAACCCTCACCCAAGATCCAGCACAGGATGAAAGCCATTAGCCACAATAGGAATTGCCCAACACCCTTTCAGAACACAAGTCTCTTCATTGCACACTCACACACCCCAGCAGCATTTCAGGACCTGTATAAAAATCCTGGCATTCATCTAGCTAATTGTTCAGCTGACCCAGAACTGCGCTCTGTCTTTGTGTGTGTGGTTCTGTTCATCAATAAATGGGTCTTCTTTCCAATCAGCCTCCAGACTCCATTTTATTTCCAGCATCTTTCTCCCAGATGAATTTTCCTTCCAACAGTCTAAAGGTCAAAGAGTGTGCAGAGGGTCAAAAATGGTACATAATGATGTCCCGGTGGGTGGGTGGAGCCTCCCGCTGCCAGTACTTCCGGTTCGTGCGAGCTGGATAGATCTGGCTGGATTTCACTGCTGAAATAATCATGTATCAAAACAAGGTTTTAAGAATAAAAAATGTATCCACATCACACCATACCCTTAGAAAAAATGGAGCTCTTTCCACTGGAAATAAAATAATAATTATTTAATTTAAAAATTCACTGCTTCAGCATTGAACTGAGTTAATTATAATTTTAATTTGCACAGCTACATTTGGTGTGAAAGAAGTGGAACTATCAAGTAATAACATGTGACTTTTATGCTGGCAGAATAATAATTAGGGATTGTAAAGGCCATAGAAAGAACCAGATGAAGCTTAAATGGCTCAGATCCCACTGACATAAACTGGGATTTCAGAAGAATCCTTAAAATATAAAATAATATTAGACAATTTAGGATTTAAATATTTGTAGAAGAAATTCAGTAAGAAGTTATGAAGATATCCAATTACATTTTAGTTCATATTTGCAGTCATTCCTTTCTACTTGCTTTGGAAAGTTAAAATTATCCTCTCTTTCTGTCACACATACTATACACACTCACTAACTCCATGGCCATCCAGCTATCATTAGCTAGAGTGATAAAATTGCTTTAGACATTTTGTTTGGGGCATTTATTTCATGTTTTTGTAATTTGCTTTTTCATTCTTGTGTTTTACTACCAAGCTCAGTAAAACTCCATTTAAGATGCCAAAATAATTTGACTGAATATTATGCAGTGTGATACAGGGAGCTGAATGCCATAGACAATTTCAAAACCGGAGTTTTTAGGGGATCTAAGGAGTACAATTGTTTTCCTAAACAGGTGCAAAGTTTAAGTCATTCTTTTTGTCTTTTTTTTTTTAATTTGCATTTATATCCCGCCCTTCTCCGAAGACTCAGGGCAGCTTACACTATGTCAAGCAATAGTCTTCATCCATTTGTATATTATATAGAAAGTCAACTTATTGCCCCCAACAATCTGGGTCCTCATTTTACCTACCTTATAAAGGATGGAAGGCTGAGTCAACCTTGGGCCTGGTGGGACTTGAACCTGCGGTAATTGCAAGCAGCTGCTGTTAATAACAGACTGTCTTAGCAGTCTGAGCCACCAGAGGTCTGTTTAAATCAGGCCTGTCAAACTGGTGGCCTGGGGGCCAGATACATTATGTGTAGGCCACGCCCATCCCGTAAAGGCAAAACGCATCACGATACGCCACAATACCTCACGTGACACGATTGAGTTTGAATGCTCCAACCCGTGATTTGAATGCTCCAACCATACCTCAGAATGCAAAAAAAAAAAAAAGAAAGAAAGAAAGAAAAAGAAAGAAAGAAAGAAAAAGAAAAAGCCATTTCACTTTAGTGGATCTATCCATATAGGGATCTCTCTGGGATCTATAAAAGAGATGTAGATGAATCATGTGCATCAGAGGTGGGTTTCAGCAGGTTCTGACCAGTTCTGGAGAACGGTAGCGGAAATTTTGAGTATTTCGGAGAACCATTAGTAAAAATTCTGACTGGCCCCCCCGAATCTATTCTCTGCCTCCCGAGTCTCAGCTGATTGGGAGGAAATGGGGATTTTGCAGTAACCTTCCCCAGCAGTGGGGTGGGAATGGGGATTTTCCTTCCCCTGCCATGCCCAACAAGCCACGCCCAATAAGCCACACCCACAGAACCAGTAGTAAAAAATTTTGAAACCCACCACTGATGTGCATGGTCCTAAATTGCACTTCTGCAACCCAGCTTTTATACTTGTCACTGATGTCGGGATGTGGAGAGAGAAAAAGAAGACAGATTCTTGGAATAAAACTTACAAGTGATCAATAAATGAAAAATGCATGGACCAAAAATGAGGGGCTTGTGCAGTAACTACATTTGTCCCTTATATATTGGCAGCATTATTAGCTGATATATCCTCCTATATATAGTATGCCAATCCTGTATGCTAGGTTTTTTTTTTTTAAAGCATGTTTCCCGTCCCAGTTCCTGTAATAACCTTTATGGCAATAAATTCTAAGCAATGCTCTCTGACCTTCACCACTGCAGATATATTTGCACTTGATTCTATTGTTATTACAAATCTAGCAGCACTAAAGCCATTTGTTCAGGATAGGTAGTGTCAGATACACAACTAAGAATGGAAATGTAATATTTCAGAAAAGAAAGCCAGATATATGTGCAATAGCTATGGCTAATCTTGCCTCTTTTTGCTTTTGTATTGGGTTATTTAAAGTTTTATGCTGTTTTAATACAACATTGTACATTTGATTTTTAAGATACATCATCCTGGTATTCTTGAAATAAAATAAATCAGATAAACCAAGTGTTCCTAATTTCTTTCAGGCCTGTGGCCACAGTCGGCATTTTGGTAATAAGCCATGGCCACAATTCAGAAAATTATCCAAGACATGACAAAAATTCAATATAAACTGGATACCTTAAACTAGTCCTAATCTCATGGTCTATCCTATCATTGTTCAGATAATAATTACTTGATCATATATGGCAGCTGTTGAAGAAAATGTCTACCTTGAGAAGGTGAGATATGGATGAGAGAATCAAGGGAGCACTTATCAAATTTGTAGAAGATACAAAGAATAGAATAGAATAGAATAGAATAGAATAGAATTTTATTGGCCAAGTGTGATTGGACACACAAGGAATTTGTCTTGGTGCATATGCTCTCAGTGTACATAAAAGAAAAGATACGTTCATCAAGGTACAACATTTACAACACAATTGATGGTCAATATATCAATATAAATCATAAGGATAAGCTAAGAAAGCAAAGCTAAGAAAAGTGACTAATGCTTGGGAAGACAGTGGAAAAATGAACAAGACTTCGGCTAGAACAGTGGGCAGAAACAAACAGGATGAAATTTAAAATGAAAAAAGATAAATTCATGCAATTTGTTAAGAAAAATGAAAGAAACAAGAGGGGGCAAATCTGGGTCAAAAATGGATCATTGGGAGATGATCTTCTATACTAGAGGATTAAATGTTCAACATGTCATAGGGCGTGTCAAATTTTTCAACTTTCAATTTCCAAACATTAGGGGTGCTCAAAAGTTGTGACATGCCTTGGGGATTGTAAAGATACTTTGATTATTTTAATATAATTTAGATGTGCTTGGTAAGTAACTACATAAATATCATAACTTTTTAACATTTTGCTTTTTTTTCATTTGTCCCAACAGTGTAAGGCAACTGCAAGGAAGCCAAAGCCATCTCAAGAAACATCTTGAGCATAGAATACAGATTGTGGGAATATTTATCCTCCTCTTCTCTGCCTTGATTAAGTCTTGCTTGGAGTATAATGTTCAATTATACTCCAAGCAAGTATGCAGCAAAACTGCATAACCCAGTTTTAAAAAGGCAGTGATAAAATGGAGCAAGTCTACAAAAGGGCTACCAAGTTGATAAAAGGACCATCATATCAGACAATCCAAATCATATGGTTTAAAAACCTTTGATGGTAAATTGTGGAAGAGAAGCTGGAGAGCGGGCACGCCACGGTTTTTAAGTATTTGAAAGGCTGTCACATTATAACAGGTTTGGATTTATTTTCATTTGCTGAAGAGTTAAGACTGGAACTAACAAGATGAAACTTCAAGGATCTAAATACATATTAGACATTAGGAAGAACTTCTTGATAGTAAGAACAGTCAATCAATGGATTACCCTCCTCCATGTTTTCTTCCTCTTCATTGGAGGTGTTTTGATAGAGATTGGATAATCATCTGTCAGAATGGTGAAGTGAATTCTATGGTGTACAGCAAGTTAGACTTGATGATCTCCTATTCTATGATTCTATGAAAAAGTAACATGCATTTAATGAAAAGTCCATATACTTAGAAAACAGAATTTTACAACATATTATACATTGTACCTATGCATAATCTTTTTATATTCTGTAACCTTGTACTTGTTCTACCCATTTATATTCATGTTTGATGAGAGCATTCAAGAGCCCTTTGAGATTAAATTCACAGAAATTCCAATGGGGAAACCACACTTGAAAAATGTATAATCCTCACAACTAGATGATACTAATGTTTAAAGGCAACGTGATCTTGCTTCTCATTCAACTCACCAAGTAATTTAGGTTTGCACGAAAGTCACCAATAAAGAGACATGTTGATATTACATCTCTTCCCCCTTTTTATTGAGACTGTTGATGGCACAGAAAAGGAAAACTTCTAAGCTGCTACTTATTAGGTAGTACATTGTGTTATTTTTTTTCTCTTTGTTTTATGCTTGACTGAAGAAAAGATTTATGTCCTAGATTTCTCTGCCTACTGATCTGGATATTGGTTGTACAATAAGGTCATCTAAGGCTATCAGACACAATAATTTAATGTCATTTAGTTGACTCTAGTATGTATTGCTACTACACAACTTTAGGGTGTTTTATTTAAAGTTGATCCACCTTACTGGGAGGGGGAAAAAAGAAAAAGGGACAATAGAAAATTTTAAATATATATTTGCATTACTATATGTACCAAACCACAGAGAAAATTACCAGGGATACATAATGCATCATATATTTACAAGTGGGACAAAAATTGTAATATATAATATAATGGTAATTATAACTAAAAGAGAAATATGTATTCTTCATTACAAATCAATGTTTATCTATATGTACATGTGAAAGCAATTGATCGCATTAGTTTGGCTAATTAATAAACTAATTCATTTAACACATTAGCAGTAACAAGGGAAAAACTCCATTAGGGCTTCACTGAGGTCTCACGAGGAAGTGCACAGCATACCATATAAAAGAATTTGGTAGTTTGCAAATTATTTCTGGTAAATGTGAGAAGATTATGTTTTGTGTGTGTGTGTAGTTATAAATGGAGGAGTGTGTATATATGTTTGAAGTAGGAATAAGTGCATTTACATTTTTTCTTTTCATTATTCAGTCTATATCATGAAAACTGGGACATACATATTAGGAGAAAAATACAGTGTCATTGCACTCAAGAGATTGTAAGTGCTTTTCAAATTCTCTGCCAGAAAGGACAAATGTTTAATTTATTGGGAATGAATGCTACTATTAGTAGTAGTTGTGTGTGTATGTGGGGGGGCGGGTATTAATGGCAAATTCCATCAGAATTAAGACAAAATTTCCATCTATCAATTGCATATGTAGTCTGCTGGTGCATCATGACATTCAAGGTTCTTGGGAATAACCCAATGCATATAAAAGCTAACACCAACTAAAAATTTGTCGCCGTGAGTTAGAATAGAATAGGATAACAGTTGGAAGGAACCTTGGAGTTGGAAGGGACCTTGGAGGTCGTCAGGTCCAACTCCTGCTCAGGCAGGAAACCCTATATCCTTTCAGACAAATGGTTGTCCAATCTCTTCTTAAAAACTTCCAGTGTTGGATCATTCACAACTACTGGAGGCAAGTTGTTCCACTGATTCATATTGTTGTGAACAAAGAATAATACTGATTATCATATTCAAACCCTAAAGTCATTCTTCAGATACAAATTCAAGCAATGTAGTTCCACTTAAGAAGGGACTAAATAATGGATTTTTCTACTTGCATTTTATAAAAAATGCAAGTAGAAAAATAGGGACCAGTTTGGTGGGAAGGTAACAGCACTCCAAGTGTCTTCAGCATTTAGTCATGCCAGCTACATGACCACAGAGACGTCTTCGGACAGCACTGGCTCTTTGGCTTAGAAATGGAGATGAGCACCACCCCTAGAGTTGGAAACGACTAGCATGCATGTGTGGGGAACCTTTATCGTTACCTTTTAAATAATGGGATGAAGGCATGCGAGTGTAGTTAGAATATTCTATTTTGCCTCACTTGATTTTTAATTATATGAGAGAACATTTGAAGATGGTTCTCATCTGTCATCATGCTACACTAGAAGTTGATTGAAGTTGGAGGCTACATTGAAGAGACCAGATTGTATTGTCTGCAGAAAATAGATAACGTGAGCTGGACTTGCAAAAGCTTCTGTTCTCTCCACAGGGGGTGAAATTACTGTTTCAGAAACTAGGTGATTTCCTGGGAAACTACTGAACTTAGAAGCTACTGCTTCTAGGATTAATTAGGATTGTTAGCAAGGAGGTTTCTTTTAAGGTTTGAAAATGTTTTAATTTAAAGGTGACCAGATATCATAGAATATGTTTTAGTCTTGCTCAGAATTAAAACGTGTTAAACAATGATGGGTTAAATAATAATAGGTATTTGCTAATCATGTTTTTTATTGATTACTTGAATAATTTTTGCAATATTTATATATCACCCTATTCTGTAGAGACTCCTGGTGGTTGACAATCTTTAAAAAAAAAGTCAATACAAGGTAAGCACAACAAATTGATTAAAAAGCCAATTCCAACTTCACAATTCTTTTCTGCAGATACAATATACTTATTTTAAGTCCTAACTTTTAAACTAAGCCATATGCAACAAAATCAAACTGAGGAAGCTTTAGTCATATATTAAAAAAAAATAAACTGCTTCATAAAATGGATTTTTTTTTTACAAAGGAACAAGGCTCCTGCCCCCCTCCCCAAACCCACAATTTATTTTATTTATTTATTTATTTTGTCTCACAGTATATATAAGCATAAGCATGAAATAATTATACAATATATAAGCATATATATGAGTATGAGTATGTAATAACTATATTAATTGGATATAACGAAAGGAAACAATAGGACAGGAATGGTAGGCACGTTTGTGCTCTTACAGACCTCTTAGGAATGGGGGAGGTCAATAGTAGACAGTTTTTGGTTGAAGCTTTGGGGATTTTGGGAAGAGACCACAGAGTCAGGTAGTGTATTACAAGCATTAGCAACTCTGTTACTGAAGTCATATTTCCTGCAATCAACATTGGAGCGGTTAATATTAAGCTTAAATCTATTGTGTGCTCGTGTATTGTTGCAATTAAAGCTGAAGTAGTCTTTGACAGGAAGGACATTGTAATAGATGATTCTATGAGTTAAACTTAGGTCATGTCGAAGGTGGCGTAGTTCTAAATTTTCTAAACCCACGATTTCAAGTCTGGTGGCATAAGGTATTTTGTTGTATTCAGAGGAGTGGAGAACTCTTCTTGTAAAATATTTCTGGACATGTTCAATTGTATTGATGTCAGAAATGTAGTATGGATTCCAAACAGTCAATCTGTATTCAAGAATTGGTCTAGCAAATGTTTTATATGCTCTGGTTAGTAGTGTAGTATTTTTGGAGAAGAAGCTACGCAATATCTCAATCTCAATCTCAAATTTGGCATAGTTATGAAAGAAAAGAAGATGAGGATGTGGATAGAGGGCCATAGAAAAATAGATGCACATTTTGAAGACATGTCCCAAATATAGTTTTAGTGAGGGATAAAGAGGTGGATTTATGACAAAGATTTCATGAATTGTGGAGAGGGATTCTAAGATTGTTCTCATAGTCAAGAACCAGGAAGAGAGCAACAAAGAGGCTTTTAACATGTAAACACAGGCAAGCTGAACTAGGGGTCTCCAACCTTGGCAATTTTAAGACTTGTGGACTTCAACTCCAAGAATTCTGGGAGTTGAAGTCCACAAGTCTTAAAAGTTGCCAAGTTTGGAGACCCCTGAGCTAAAGGAAGTGAAGGTAGGAAAATGCTGGTAACTGAACCCTGTCATATGGGGGCAAAGGAGAATAACTGAATAACAGAGTTGGAAGGGGCCTTGGAGGTCTTTTAGTCCAACTCTCTGCACAAGCAGGAGACCCTATACCATTATGGACAAATGGCTGTCCAATCTCATCTTAAAAATCTCCAGTGTGAAAACTGTATTAGGATTTTGGTAAGATAGGCCTTCAGTTAAATTGTGCAGATAGGCCTTAACTATTGGTATGAAATGGTCAAATAAATGAAAGCAAGGAGAATGATTGGGTAGTACCAGGGGTGAGCTGCTGGGGGTTCGCAGGGGTTTGGGAGAACCTTTAGCTAAGATTCTGTGCAGTTCAGAGAATCCCCAAATCCCACTCTTGGCTGGCCATGCCCACCCCACCCACCCCTCCCAGGAGTCCCCACGTGACCCATTTTGGATGCAGGTAAGTGCAGGTGTGCGCAGTGCTTGGGGAGGGTGAAAAGAGGGCCTACCAGAAGTTCAGCAAAGCCGTTTTTGCCCTCCTGGAGGCTCAAGAAAAGCCTTTGGAGCCTGGGGAGGGAAAAAATGCTCCCCTCATGGTGCAGGAGGCTGACTAGACCACGCCCACCATGGCCACGCCCACCCAGCAACCGGGCAGAGAACCCCTTGCTAAAATTTTTGAAGCCCAGCCCTGGATAGCATAATACTGAAAAATACTGAAAAGAAATGAGAAAGTTGAATTATGGTCATGCAAGGCCAGAGAGAATCAAGTTACAAAAGTCAAAGCAAGGTATGACTATGGTATAAACTGGACATTTCATCAAGGAAGCAGAAGAAAAGTACTGTATATTTTATTCCAGGTTATAAAATGATTTGACAATTGCCTGAATATAAGAAAGGAAGTAGACAGAAGAAAACATTTCTTGCCTCTTCACTAGGCTGGACAGAGATGTTTTCAATATGTATGAAAGACAAAAAAAGGATTGGAAGAAGATGAAAAAAAATATCAGCTTCTGGCATGTTGAGTTTGAAAACACAATGATAAGCCCTAACAAAAATAAGGAATGCAATTTGCAGATGTAATCTGGAAGAGGGAAATGAGTTTGGGAACAGAGGTGTCAATCTGCATGCAGGGATAAGATGCATCCCGAGGGAATTTTCAATAGAGGGAGAATGAAGAGCAAAATGCAATTAGGAGATGTAGAAAGTGAAACAAGAGGTCAGAGGCCTGAAATGAATCAAGCAAGTCATTTGGGAATGGGGAAGTCAAAGAGGATAAGGCCACAGGGTAGAGATAGGAAAGAAAATCATATTGTTCATATTTTCATTTTAACCTCAAATGACTATAACTTTCCCATCACAACTATTCTCCGGTTTTCACATTTTCATGCATTCTACAGCATAGTTTCTTAATCTAATCTAAAAATGTATGAAAATGTGTATCCCTGAGAAGCTAACACATATAAATGTATATAATTTCATTTGTTACATTTATACCCCTCTTTTCTTTTGACCACAGGGCTCAGTGGCTGAGACGCTGAGCTTGTCAATCAGAAGGTCGGAAGTTCAGTGGTTTGAATCCCTAGAGCTACGTAACGGGGTGAGCTCCCGTTACTTGTCCCAGCTTCTGCCAACCTAGCAGTTCGAAAGCACATAAAAATGCAAGTAGAAAAATAGGGACCACCTTTGGTGGGAAGGTAACAGCGCTCCATATGCCTTTGGCATTTAGTCATGCTGGCCACATGACCTCAGAGACGTATTTGGTCAATGATGGCTCTTCGGCTTTGAAACAGAGATGAGCACCACCCCCTAGAGCTGGAAACGACTATCACGCATGTGCGGTGGAACCTTTACCATTACCTTTCTTTTGACAGCTCAGAGTGACTCACATGGGATCTCCCATAATTTTTCCTTCCAGACAATAATCCTGGGAGGACTGTCACCTAAAGCAGGGGTCTCCGATCTTGGCAACTTTAAGCCTGGAGGACTTCAACTCCCAGAATTCCCCAGCCAGCAAAGCATCTTAACCACTATATTATTTTTTTTAAAAAAAAAAACATATGCTAGTACAGGTAGTCCTTGACTTAAAACAGTTCATTTAATGACCATTCAAAGTTACAACAGGACTGAAAAATATGACTTATGACCAGTGGTGGGTTTCAAATTTTTACTACCGGTTCTGTGGATGTAGCTTGGTGGGCGTGGCATGGCTTGGTGGGCATAGCTTGGTGGGCGTGGCAGGGAAAGGATACTGTAAAATCTCCATTCCCACCCCACTCCAGGGAAGGTTACTGCAAAATCCCCATTTCCTCCCGATCAGCTGGGATTCGAGAGGCAGAGAATAGATGGGGGTGGGGCCAGTCAGAATTTTTACTACTGGTTTTCCGAACTACTCAAAATTTCTGCTACCGGTTGTCCAGAACTGGTCAGAACCTGCTGAAACCCACCTCTGCTTATGACCATTTTTCATAGTTACAACCTTTCATAGTTACAGCATCTCCATGATCATGTTATCAAAATTCAGATGCTTGGCAACTGTTTCATATTTATGATGTCTGCAGTGTCCCAGGGTCCCTTTTACAACTTTCTGAGAAGCAAAATAAATGGGGAATCCAGATTCACTAAACAACTATTGTAAGAAATGTCATAAAATTGGGCTAAATTCACATAACAAATGTCTCACTGTAGAATGTAGAAAAGCCATCAAAAGCAAAAAGTCTTCATAGCAAATAGTTTTTAAAACCTTTAAACATGAGTACTCTTTAAAGGAAGCCATTAAGTTATACTGGTATGGAGAGGTTGGTCCATTCATTCTTATGTATCTCTCATTATGCATTTTTAAAATATATATAAAATCTTTTATAAAGCTAAGGCAATCAAGGACCTAAGGTTACCAATGTATTATGCCATTTTATCTTTTTTGCCAATATGCATTATTGAACACTCCTACACAATTAAGTAAGTAATCCCTGCACCCAGCAAAGTGATGTGACAGCTTCGACTTCTTGATGTATTTGAATTTTATGTGCAGAAATGTTCTCTTAACATAACATAACATGCCTGTGAGTCACATTTCATTCACTGTTGTGGTGAGTTTCTCACTAAAGAGATGTTAGAATTGAACAACTTTTTTTCCCTCTTAACAATGGTTAGACTGTAAAACAAATTGTGCTTTTTTAAACTAAGCTTTGTTCCTGGTCTTTTCATAGTATAGGTCTAAAAAGCACAAGGGGATTTACAAGCAAAACCTTGTGTTAGCCCTGTGGGGTAGTCAGACAAGAAGCATAACCAGAAGAACTAGCTCAACTTTATGGTAAGGTAAAGGTAAATGTTTCTCCTGTCTATAATAATATCTGACACTAGGGGGCAGTGGTCATCTCATTCCTTAGCTGAGGGAGCCAGCCTTGCCCAAAGAGGCTTCCAGGATCATGTGGCCAGCATGACTATATATTGAGGTGCAGAGAATGCTGTTATCTTTCCACTAAAGTGGTATTTATCTATTCACATTTTTATGCTTTTGATCTGCTAGATAGGCAGTAGCTGGGACAAGTAACAGGAGCCCACCCTATTGCATGGCAGGCTGTCAGGTTTCCAGCTGACAAGCCCAGTGTCAGGGTTCCGTCTCAGCCAAGCTTAAAAAAAAAAAGAATCCAGTTATTTATTAGGAGCTTTATGTCAGAAGCCAGCACTGACCCTACATAATTTACGCTCCAATTATGACCCTGTTTCCCCCCTCCCTCCAGGGTGTGTCATCAATCACATTCACCAACAGAGCAATTTCGCGGGTTGTAGAGGTCACTCCCCTTTCTGCTGTAAGTAACCCTTGGATACAACCTTGAGATAGATAAGCATGGAATGTGCATCTGTTTTTGGCTGCTGTGCAATTTCTCTGGTTTCCCATCCCCTATGGCAACTCGAGAGTAGGCCAAGGATGCTTTGCAAGTTGACACTCAGTGTCTTTAATCTTTGGTAAGGTTACATGAAGAGAATCTTGTAACATTACAAGTATTTCTCACTTATTTTCTCCAGAAAACTAGGGAGGCTCCCTTTTGAAACACTTTGCCCCCTCCCCTCCTTGAATGAGCTAAGTTAAAAGATACATGCTGGTTGTTGAGTCTGTGGCTTTCTCTCCTGCCTCTCAAAGTAATTTGTGCATATCATTACATTCTGAACTAGCCTTGTAATGAAGAAGAGGAGAAGAATAACAACAACAACAACAACAACAACAACAACAACAGAGAATGCTAGATTGGTAGACAATAATCTAGAAATCCTTATATGGAATGAAGCAAGGTGCTATCCACTTTCTATAGGGCAGGGGTCTCCAACCTTGGCAACTTGAAGACTTGTAGACTTCAACTCCCAGAATTCTGGGAGTTGGAGTCCACAGGTCTTCAAGTTGCCAAGGTTGGAGACCCCTGCTATAGGGCACCCTTTCATAAGACCGCTAGAAAAATCTAGAGGTAGTTACAGAGTGGGTGGGAGGAGGGACACTATAAACTAAATGTTAGGTTGTCACTGAATAATCAAATCTTTTATCTTTACTTGTGTAACCTTTCCTCTGGGTATCTGAATTATGCCCGTTATCTAGAAAAAAATGTTTGAAAAGGGTTTGAAAAGAAGGAATTCAGTTTCCAAGAGACATAGAGAATGTGCAGCCCCCAAGTTGTTTTTGTTTTTTGGGGGTTTTTTTTGTAGTCTCTGCAGCTTTCTATAACCATGACTGCTGGAAATTAATGGCACAGTTTGTCACCATTGCAAGGCAAGCAGACATAGGAGAATTGTAGCATAAAATAGCCTTAACATCATATAAAAGAATAAGATAGAATTCTGCTCCAGAAAGTAAGTGTTCACTGAAAAGATGTTCAACTCTACGTAAAGCAAACAAAGCATAATTCAAAATTGGGGAATGTACAGAAAGTTTTGCTGGATTGGGACAACTGTGGAAAATTAATTCATTGATCTCTCTCTTCCTCCCTCCCCCCACCTCTGTGTGTGGGGAGGCACTAGATGGAGACAGACAGACAGACAGGAATTGAAAGAAGGATTGAGAAGGAGGAGAGGAGGAAAGAAAGAAAAATAATAATAATATATCAACAAATTTATATAACATATCAACAAACTTCAATGTTTTTGTTATTTCCACACAGAAATGTCTTCTAGTCTGTTTTCAGAATAATTGGAGCTTTTCTTTATCATTCTGTTCTTTCAAATATATTTGTATTTAATACCAGCTTTACCTAAAGCCATTCCCTCACTTATTCTCTTCTGGTTTCTTTTGTATATTCACTCACTAGTATCCTGCTTTCCCTCCTATTGAAAAATGCCTCTGGTCTCATCTTTTTATACTAATTCTGATGGGTAAATAGCAAAACAGCATTGTTATCACTATAAATTATACCTAGGAGGGAGTCTAGCCAAAGGCTGTCATTGATCTAATGAGGTGTTCCCAGACATGGTGATGAGGCAGGCCTCCACTATTGATCCTGAAGTGACAACCACTCTATAAGAATGTTTAGTTCCAGAAAGGATGAAGAGGAAGCCAAAATAAACTGGATAATTATTTGAAATCTCTCCAACCAGCTTTTGAGAGGCTGGAATTAAAACCAGAGGTGGAGGATGCACAGGCCAAATCTCACATGCTGAGTATTTTCTGCCACAGGAAACTTTGACATTTACCTTGCCTTTGGACTTAGTAGTGCAGACTGATGCTTTTCTACTGCATGCTGATCTTTACCACTCTAAACCATTAGCTTTGCAGCGCATAACCGGGCATCGCAAAGTCAAGTCACGTTTGCACCTGGTCAGTCCCTCTCGCAATTGCATTGCATTCTTCAGGCAAATATGGAAAGAAAAGAGAATGTGCCAGAGCTTTAAAAGAAAAAGGAAAAAAAATCTGATTTGTTCTTTTTATTTCTTTGTGTAGACTTTGTATCTTTTCCAGTGCTTTGCTTCCAGCTGCTTCATTCATAGTTCTTCAAATGGAGAGTGATGTGCTCTTTTCATGCCTGAGTTTATGAGAGGAAGCAAAACCTCATTCTTAAGCCACAACTAGTAGCTAGTCTTTTTGCATTTTAAATGCTATCACTTTGCACATTTCATCACAGTCATTCTCTTCTATTTGAGTTTACATCACTATCATCAGACCGACAGTGTTGTGACTCCAGCCCCCGAACCTGGCCCCCTGCCTGAAAGTGACTCCGAGAGTGAGGTGGAAGGGCCAGTAAGGCTTACCTCGGGAGCACCGATGCCTTTGGCCCGGCTCCAGGAGCCAGAACCAAACCAGTTGGAGTACGTAATGAGGCCATCATCTCCTGATTCCTCCCTTCCTCAGGCTACTCCTTCAGACCCAGCTGATAATCATCATCATCATCATCATCATCAAGCTTGGATTAACCCTGCTTCAGAAGATTGGAGACGCGGCATCATCAAAGGGAAGGGTGGGGCAGGAGCCCTACCCCACAGGATATATAAGGAGCTTTGGGACTACTCACACTCCACGGGGAGCAAAAGATTAGCTGAACTGTTTCAAAAAAAGTTGAAGTCTTACTCTGCGAGTCATTTGTTTGAACTTTGGCAAGCAGCTGCAATTTCTCTGCCAGGACTGATAAGAGCCGTGAATCCACTGGCTGAAGGCCAGCTCATTACTCCGAAGTGGGGAAGGAGACAGAACAGACAGGAAGTAGCCAAGATGCAGGGTTTTCCTATGTGTATGGACCTCACTTATTGCTGATAATACCGCGTTTTCCTGAAAATAAGACATCCCCTGATAATAAGCCCAATCAGGCTTTTGAGCACTAAAATAAGCTCCCCTGAAAATAAGCCCTCCCTGAAAACAAGCCCTCCCTGAAATGCACAGCCGGACCCTGCCATTTCCTCTGGTTAGGGTTAGGGAGACAGAGCTGGAAATCAGGTAAGACAGCAAGAAAAGCCCTTTCTTGCTCCACACACCCCAAAATAATAAGACCTCTCCGAAAATAAGGCTGAGCGCTAAGTTTGGGGTTTAAAAAATATAAGACAGGGTCTTATTTTGGGGGAAACACGGTATTTAAATTGAATCTCTTGTCAAGGTTCTTGCTGATTATAGTGATATGGTAGTGTATTTCAGGATGCACTAAATTCAATCCACTTGCTTAAAAAGCTTTGTTGGGGGGAAAAGTCAATATAATACAAACAGCAGCAATAGTGTTTTAAAAGGAGCATTATTTATTAATATTGTGATTGTTATTAGAATGGTGCACAAAAACACTGAACAACGAAACAATGAAGCAACACACTCTAATACAAATATGTATAATAATACCACAATTACATAAGTATAATTAATGTAACAAATATTAATATTACTATTATCTATATTTAAATGAATGATACCCGGATACTAATATAATAATAATGATGTATATACAGAAATAATAATAAAATAATAATTAAAAAATAATTTAAAAAGGAGCATTATTCATAAAGTGTGTGTCTCTGTGGGTTCTTGTGCTAAAGATACATTGACGTATAAAAACATAGATATTCAAACATATAGATTAAAATATATTTTAAAAGAGTAATTAAAAGCCAAACTGTAACTCAATTAATGGGTCAATTGTGAATGGAGAATACAGACAAACTACCTCTTCCTCCTACCACTGTAGATTTCAAGAATAATGAGGGTGAATCCAGAATTGTACAGTACACACCAGTACTGTACAACTCTGTGGATTTGTTTCCACCCTTTGGAGCACCTTAAAGGTTTGTTTCCATCAAGTATATACAGCAAATAGGAGAAAGATTTAACTCAAAAGGAGATATTAGACTAGAACAGGGGTAGTCAACCTTTTTATTCCTACTTCCCACTTTTGCATCTCTGTAAGTAGGAAAATTTTCTAACCCCACACTGGTTCCACAGTAATGCGCCATTTATCATCATCTGCACATGCCTCTCGCGCATCGTGGATTGGTTTGGGGGGGCGCCAGCTACCAGCTCTGCTTGTCTGTTACAGCTGGGTGGTGTGGGGGGAGATGCACGAGCTATTCTGGGATGAGGCTCTTTTGTTTGTGGTCGCACTATAGCGCCATTTAGTTTCACGTACGTAACGTGAACTAAACTTATGCGTGGGTGATACAAATAGTATATTTTCAGAAGTTAAAATTGTTGCTGGGAATTTTATGAAAATCTAATGAAAATGTTTTTAAATAATGCTATGAATTTTTTTTAAAGTCAATTAAATTAAAAAAAAAAAAGGAAAGTGCTTCACTATCAGACAAAACCCCTACTGCCCACCATGAAAGCTGGAATGCCCACTAGTGGACGGTAGGGACCAGGTTGACTACCACTAGATTGAATATACCAGTGAATGGGCCTGTGTGTGTAAGCCTGTGGGTTCCACTTACCTTTACTACCAGTTCGTAATGGGAGCACGTGCTTCTGCACATGCGCAGAAGCTTCTGACATGCACAGATCGTTCATGATGACATCTGGGTGGGTGGGCGGAGCCTCCCGCCACCATTACTACCGGTTCGCAAGAACCGGACCAAACCGGGAGCAACTCACCACTGGCCTGTGTGAAACAATTTGGAGTTACTTTGAGGAAGAGCTTCTTATCACAAAGTCAACCCCATTCGCTTAATCAAAATAAGCAGGTGACACAAATTGCCTTCCTCCTGCTCTGCAGCTTCCTCATAGTCTTCTCTCTTTTTTTAGCCACTTCCATTACTTGCAGAAGCTAGAGGAAGTTCTAGACAGGCAATGCATCTGTACCAACATCTGTTACAGATGCTGTCATTTTGCCATAGGCTGGAGAGTTTGGTTTTTGAAGTGCTGGAGGAAGCAAGGAAGGGACTATGTTATACAATTGTTTATATGCAACTGTTGCACTTTGTTCTCAGAGGTGGGGATGTTGCTTTGCAATGCAATATCAAGGAGCATAAGCCTTGGATCTTGCATCTTTGGAAAAGCAAGACATCCTCTTGAACTTTGACCAGAGACCTGGACCTGCTCATAATAGATTGTGTGTGTGTGTGTGTGTGTGTGTGTGTGTGTGTGTGTGTGTGTGTGTGTAAAGAAGTTTAGCAGCTTTAAAGAGCTACTACCATGGCAGTAACATGGAAATCAGAGACAAGAAACAGACTAAGAATTTTTGCACACATAACTTTTTAATTCTTTTCCTAATGAAAGTTATTTTGCAGCCAGTAGTGTTTTACAGGTTTGAGGGAGAGGGGAGAAGTCAAGATGTATGTTTCACTCTTGCAATTAAAGCTCAACCTTTTAAAATGTGCATCAGAAAAAGGTAGAGTTTGATCACATGGTGCTGCCGCCACCTGGACTTTATGTTCCTCCCTTGAGCCTGGTGTTTTGTTTTGTTTTGAAAAGTAAATGAGTGTAAAGCTATTTTTCAGCTGCCATGTCAATAAATGTAATGAAAGGGACTTTTACTTACTTAACCATGTCTTCTTTTCTGCTGAAAGAAACATCAGAATAGAAAATGCAAACAGAGGTGACTTTATCTAAGAACATGAAACATCTATTCCAAACTCCTGTTTTAGTTTCAACCACCATCTATTATTAATCTTTCTGCTTTGTTTCCTAACATGCAGCCTTGCTTCTTCCTTTGTACCATCAATCTCATTCTCAAAACCATTTCCTCTCCAATAACTATACAAGCTGGAGGGGGGGGGGTTTACACATTTCAAGGCAACCTTATTAACCTACCCTACCACAAAATGTTTGCCAAAATTCAAACCACTGAAAAATCTGTATCCTGACTAATTTGTTTTTCCCATTCATAGGGGCTGAAGCCCTAACATGCAGTCCTAACATGCAGCCTTGCTTCTTCCTTTGTACCATCAATCTCATTCTCAAAACCATTTCCTCTCCAATAACTATACAAGCTGGAGGGGGGGGGTTTACACATTTCAAGGCAACCTTATTAACCTACCCTACCACAAAATGTTTGCCAAAATTCAAACCACTGAAAAATCTGTATCCTGACTAATTTGTTTTTCCCATTCATAGGGGCTGAAGCTTAGACTCAGGGCAGCAAAACTGAACTAATATACAGCATATCTTCCATCTGCATGTTTACTCATCCTTAAACTAAACCATTTTGTGCATGCAGTATTCACTGTGCATTCTTCTCCTTCTCCTTCTCCTTCTCCTTCTCCTTCTCCTTCTCCTTCTCCTTCTCCTTCTCCTTCTCCTTCTCCTTCTCCTTCTCCTTCTCCTTCTTCTTCTTCTTCTTCTTCTCCTTCTTCTTCTTCTTCTCCTCCTCCTCCTCCTCCTCCTCCTCCTTCAATATTTTTGTAGCAATTAATGTGATTCAGAAACCCTATCTAGGCACTCAGAAACAGTAGGTCATTGGCCTTACTTCCAACGTATCCATGAAGCCCAATCCTACTATTATCCCTGAGCCTGGTCTTCTTTCAAAAACCAGCATCTGGATGGAAACTAATTGCATTCATGTGAATACTCCTATCAATCAGAGGACCTAGTTTGCTTTTTAAATGAATTCAGTGCCAAGAATTAAAGTTCAGAACCTTGTAAATTGAGAAACAAACCCTTCTTTATTAAAGTGTGATTTCTTTGAATCTATTGGATTTCTTTTTCCCAGGCTGTTTCCACCAGGCCTAAGAATGCATTTAACTGATAAATGGCTTCTTCCACCTGCTGATTATTTCTCTCTCAAGGTACTCCTCCTTCTCCTTCTCCTTCTCCTTCTCCTTCTCCTTCTCCTTCTCCTTCTCCTTCTCCTTCCTTCTCCTTCTCCTTCCTTCTCCTTCTTCTTCTTCTTCTTCTCCTTCTTCTTCTTCTTCTCCTCCTCCTCCTCCTCCTCCTCCTCCTTCAATATTTTTGTAGCAATTAATGTGATTCAGAAACCCTATCTAGGCACTCAGAAACAGTAGGTCATTGGCCTTACTTCCAACGTATCCATGAAGCCCAATCCTACTATTATCCCTGAGCCTGGTCTTCTTTCAAAAACCAGCATCTGGATGGAAACTAATTGCATTCATGTGAATACTCCTATCAATCAGAGGACCTAGTTTGCTTTTTAAATGAATTCAGTGCCAAGAATTAAAGTTCAGAACCTTGTAAATTGAGAAACAAACCCTTCTTTATTAAAGTGTGATTTCTTTGAATCTATTGGATTTCTTTTTCCCAGGCTGTTTCCACCAGGCCTAAGAATGCATTTAACTGATAAATGGCTTCTTCCACCTGCTGATTATTTCTCTCTCAAGGTACTCCTCCTTCTCTTTCATCCTCAAAACAATTTTTCACAATCCCCAACTATGGATACTCCACCTCACTTATGAATAATTTCCCTGGCTGTTAGAGACAACATCTGAAGGCCATTAAGTCATATACATATTTCTACTGTCTTTAGTTGCCTTAGCTTGCTTGGAATTGTAGATTTCATAGAATTCCAATCTCATATAGGTAGCAGAACACTGAAGCTGCCAGAAAAAACAGGCAGTATTATTACTAGTGCTGTGCCAAACTTTTCACTCCCTGGGTTTTGACATGTTCATGTGCAATGAGGTGAAATCGGGCAAAGTAAGAAGGAAAGATTTCAGAAAATCCTTCCATTCTGTTTCAGAAAGACATTAAAGAATTTATTGCTTTTTTTTTTCCAGGGGATGAAGATGCCAGAGTAGGGAGCTTGGCCTTGTCATGCTACTGATTACTTCCCAGTGTCATCTTTGATTTATCTGCAATGAAGTGATGCATATCCTGGAGCAGTGGCCAGGATAAGTCTGGACTAACAATCAGCCAGGACAGGCTTAGTAAATGCTATGAAGCCAGAGAGAAGGAAAGAATTACCTGAAATTTGGCTCATTCTGGTTTGGCTGGGAGTTCACAGTGGTACAGATGGCAGTGGTTTGTTTCTCTCTATCAAGCCAGTGAAGCACACTGAAAAGCCAGGAAAAATATGTGATTTAGCCTTAGGTTATCATATGGTTGCCAAGCTTCTGCATATTACCTATGGAATATGCTTTGTTACCTAAGGTACCTGTTACCTTTGTTACCTAAAGGTGGGAAAGCAGAATAAGGAAAATTGCTTGAGAGGAAACTCTGAAATAAGACAATTAGGATGAGGGATTGTTATACCCTCCATTGCTAGGACCGATTAGGGGTTGGCCTCTTCTCCTTTTGCTTTGTTTTGCAGCATAACTGAAGAAGTTAAGGTGAAAGTGAAGAAAACTTTACTCTTTCATGTTATGATACTTGTATCAGTCCTGGAAGCCAACTTTTGCGTTGGGCCTTCAGGTCTGCCACATTTAGTACTGTGGGAAACTGAGAGGGGAGATTGTATGGAGCATGGGTGATATATAGTCATAATAACATTCCTTTCTCAGAGAGTCAAGGACATCTTGCCCTGCACCTGGAGGGCTGGAACTGGGAGGCATTCCTAGCTGGGAGGTGATTGGACCATCTGATGGACATATGGGTGCTGGGCAGGGACTTGGACTTTCCTTTGGGTGGGGAAAACCTGGAAGCTTTCAGATTCAGGTTTTCCCATATTTGCCAATATGATATCTCTAAAATTGAACTTTGAGGAACTTCAAGCCTCGGAGTCTTCTTTCATTGGGAGTGTTACTTGGAACCCTGACAGCTTGATTCTGAAAGTGTTGGAGCTTGTATCCTGGAGATCTAATTGACAGAAGAGAGATAGAATTCATCATTGTCATTTTGTCTGCCATTGAGATGCCATCGAGATGTGAGCATTCCTGATCTTCAGAAATACCATCTTGTTGATGAAATCCTCCATCTAGTGGTATGCCCAATTTCAGTTGATTCTATGTTTGGGTAACCAGGGCAGCACAATGATACTCATGGTGTAAGTAATAAGATTTTTACTGAAGAAAGTCTTGAATTTGGACATTTTCCACAGTCCAGTCCAATGATTTGACACTTCAGCATCTATTAACCACAAGGGGGCAGTAGGATATAGTTAAAGAATTAAGGGTTTACTCTATGACTCCTCTGCTACTTTGACTCCTCTGCCTATAAGATTGGTAAACTAAGATTAGCTCCTTCTGCCTTTTTCTTCCCAAGCAGACACGAAATATATATTTTTAATTCAGTGTTTCTCAACCTTAGCAACTTTAAGATGGGTGGACTTAAACTTCCAGAATTCCCCAGCCAGCATGAAAAAGTTGCTAACTTTTCTCTTAGTAGAGTATAGCTAGTTTTGCCTATCACTTTCATGTATTTACAGTAAATACATCTCTTTTTGAGATATAATAGATATAAAATCTGCTTCATTGCTCACATTACATTCTTATGCTCAGGATCATTCACATACATTCAAAGTGCACTTTTGTATAATCATAGGGAAATATGACTAGGAAGATGATAATCTCAGTCTTCCAGAATGAAATCAAATGTATGGAATCAAACAGCTGAAATTGTTGTTTGAAAATCTTTGATTGTGTTGTTGGTATGTTGGAAACTGGATGGAAGAGAATGATTCTGCTATTTTCACTAGATCTCTTGGTGGCTTTAAGTAAGGCTTTCCAGAACATCTAATTCTGATGGGATTGGATTTTGGAAGCACCCAACCAAGAACTGAACTTTGTGGCATCCAACTCAGTGCCTCTCTTCCAATCATTGATGCCCAGTTTTTAAAGTTGTCATGCCATCCATATTACTTTTCACTAGGTTGTTTATCAGAAACCTATAGGGAACTTTGTCAAATGCTTTGCTGAAATAAAGATATACTATGCCTACAATAAATTCCCTCAATTTATTAACGTAGTTATCTAATGAAAGAAATGAAATGAGATTAATCTGTTCTTAGGTTCTAGTAAGTAAACATTGCTTTTGAGATACTTAAAGAGAGTGGTCTGTCTATAATTTCTTCTAAAATTTTCTTATAAAATGTTGTTGAACTATTCCAGCTCATCTCATTTATAATCTGGGTCTCATGTAGCATTATTTATTTATTTACGGGTTTTTTAAATATATATATATATATATATTTATTTCATAGGAGTTTTTTTTTTTACATTTATTCAGCTTAAGCCATTGGTGAAACTAATTTTGGTTATTTATGTGACTTCTAAAAGAATGAGCTAAAATTATACTTTCTGGTATATTAAAGGAAGGTCATTTAAAACAACATGAAATTACATTCCTAAAAGTAATTTATTTCCTTAAAATAAAGTTAATACAAACAGAAAATGTTTCATTTACATTGGGCATTTGACAAAATGTTTAATAAATGTCATTATAGTGACTTTGCTGTTGGCAATATAGTTCAAGAGTACTTCATATAGTTTGGTTTTAGTCCTAAATTTTTGAGTTGATTTTAATGGAATTGTTTCAAATGCAGCTTGTTAAAGAAGCTTCTTTCTTTCTTTCTTTCTTTCTTTCTTTCTTTCTTTCTTTCTTTCTTTCTTTCTTTCTTTCTTCTTTTTCTTTCTTTCTTTCTTTTTTCTTTTCTTTTCTTTCTTTTTCTTTCTTTCTTTTTTCTTTTCCTTCCTTCCTTCCTTCCTTCCTTCCTTTCTTCCTTCTTCCCTTCCTTCCCTTCCTTCCTTCCCCAGTATTTGGAATATGCTAAGCTAACAAGAACGATAGCATGACAAATGGTGTTGGTTAAAAAGAATTATTAAAAACTACAAGGAGAAACCTGTATCAGATTTGCACCAATTAATTAATTAATTAATTAATTAATTAATTAATTAATTAATTTTTCGTATTTTTATACCGCCCTATCTCCCTAGGGACTCAGGGCGGTTCACAGCCAGATAAAAATATACATATAAATACAAATAAAACATCCATTAAAAAACTTATTACAAATGGCCGAATAATTAAAAATGACAATAAAAATAATAAAATCCCCATTAAAACCAATTCGAATTTAAAATCTAGTCCAGTCCTGCGCAAATAAATAGATGTGTCTTAAGCTCGCGGTGAAAGGTTCGAAGGTCGGGAAGTTGGTGAATTAAGAACTTCTCAAGAGAGTTATGTTCTGGAATGTCCATTTTCCTAAGGATATTGCACAGCTTGACATGTCAGCCGAATTAAAGGCCTTTCTATAATCCACAAAGCACATGTTGATTTATTTTTGGATTTCCTTTGGCTATCTTAATTATTCAGTGTTTATTACCAACAATTTCTTGGCCTTCTGACTTTTCCTAAACCCACTTGAACATCTGGTATCCCCCAAATGTAGGGTTCTAATCCACATTGGAAAATCCTATGCATTTGTTTGATAATATCTGAAACTAGGGATTTCACATTCTGTGAGATGGGCAGTCATGTAAGTATGATTTACGAATAAATAAAAAATAAAATACTGCATAATATGCACATTTTGTTAAATTTCCTTTCTTTGGTATGGATATGCAGGCAAACCTCTTCTACTCTATTGACCATTAAGTTGTTCGCCAGATGTACTAGCATAGCTTGGTTTTTACAGATTCTTCTTCTGTTGAATGCCATATTGCTATAGCATTTGGTCAGCACAATACCTCTGTTAAATCAGTGGATTCTGCTTTTCCCTCTTTCTGAAAATGGGGACATGTATTCTCATCTATCTGAAGATAATAGATAGGTAGATAGATGAAACAATGTATTAAGTATCATGTGGTGGACACGATCTAAGTATCTGGACATGGTGGAAATATTATTTTATTATTATTTATTAAATATGTATGTGTTCTGACTCCCAATGGTTCTGAGTAGATCAGAATGGTTTGCAAGAACAGGAAAGTTTAGTAACTAGTACAGGTGTAAACTTTAGCTTCTTTATTTCTTATTTCCTGCTCATTATTTCATATTTTTCCCTTGCACCTTGCATAACACTGCTTACCTGAAAGTGTAACAGGTACACATGTAATATATAGAAATTTGGACAGGCTACAGTACAGTTCCTTCAGTACTCTAGAATGCAGTTAATCTGGCCTGAGTTTATTTAAATATTATGACTGCCCATTTTTCTCATCATACTTCTTGCTTGTTATAATGAATTGACATTATCATTCATATATAATTTTAATAAAAGTTAAAACTCTGCACGGTATTTGTATGTTAACGACTTAATTCAGATGAAATTCTTTTATGTTTTCCTTCCTTGACAATCAGTTACATATAGCATTTTTTCCTCTTTTTATTGGGAATACTTTCTGTTACTATAAGGTAAAGGTAAAGGTTCTCTCGCACATATATGCTAATTGTTTCTGACTCTAGGGGGCGGTGCTTATCTCCATTTCAAAGCCGAAGAGATCTGTCCAAAGACATCTCTGTGGTCATGTGGCTGGCATGACTAAACGTTACTATACTCACTCTTTTACCCAGTGAAAAGATTTCTTCTTTATAATTATTATTTGAATTACAAATTTGAATTTGTGGCCGGCATGACTAAATGTTACTATAAAGGTAAAGGTTCCCCTTGCACATACATGCTAGTCGTTCCTGACTCTGGGGGCAGTGCTCATCTCCATTTCAAAGCCAAAGAGCCAGCGCTGTCTGAAGACGTCTCCATGGTCATGTGGCCAGCATGACTAAATGCCAAAGGCACACGAAACACTATTATCTTCCCACCAAAGGTGGTCCCTATTTTCCTACTTCATTTTTACATGCTTTCGAACTGCAAGGTTCACAGAAGCTGGGACAAGTAACGGGAGCTCACCCCGTTACGCGGCACTAGGGAGTCGAACCACTGAACTCCCGACCTTCCGATTGACAAGTCTTAGCCACTGAGCCACCACATGCCCATTACTTACGTTACAATGTTACTATACTCACCCTTTTAGCCAGTAAAAAGATTTCTTCTTTATAATTATTAATTGAATTTTAAAATATATTTTTCAAAATGTGTAGAATCTCCAGTCTGGTTCTATCATCCTCGCTTGTCTACTAGACTACCTGAAAATTTCATTTTCATTCTGTGTCCTTCAGCACTGGTTGACACTTCGTAATCTTCTCAGATGTGTCATCCCATCAATGACCGTTTAATCAGGAAGCTACTTGGATTCACTTCACTGCATGATTTAGCCCTAATAGCTTCATGAAAGCTCACAAACATAAGGCAGCCTGGACTCTTCTTAAGACAGTTCATAATAACCAAATGTTTTTGGCTTCAATTCAACTTTCCCTGCAGTTGTGCTCTCAAGGATATCCTCACAGAAGTCCAAGAGAGTTACCTTAGGAATAAACAAGGATGGATTAAGGAGAAGAAAGATAGCACAATTGTCGGTGTCTACTAGAAGCACATGGGTGAGATTTTTTTAAAAAAGTGCTTTGAATTGGGCTCATGTTCTGCCTTTTTCCCCCCAGTTTTTAAATTTGTTGGGCTTGGTAACACTGACTTTACAGAAAAACACCTTGCTTGGAACTTCCGATATACCACTATGACCCCCAAGTTCTTGATTAGAACCCAAGTAATTGGAAAATTTGTTAAATGTATAAGGTAAAGGTAAAGGTTCTCATCGCACATATGTGCTAGTCGTTCCCGACTCTAGGGGGCGATGCTCATCTCCGTTTCAAAGCCAAAGAGCTAGCATTGTCTGAAGATGTCTCCGTGGTCATGTGACCAGCATGACTAAATGCCAAAGGCACATGGAATGCTGACCCACCAAAGGTGGCCCCTATTTTTCTACTTGCATTATTTTTAATGTGCTTTAGAACTTCTAGGTTGGCAGAAGCTTGGACAAGTGATGGGAGCTCATTCTATTATGGGGCACTAGGGATTCAAACCGCTGAACTGCCGACCTTTCAATCAACAAACTTAGCGTCTTAGCTATTGAGCCACTGCGTCCCTCTAAATGTATAGACCATAATAATACCACACCATTTACATTAGGAATATAATTCTAATTTATTGGCATAGTATAATTCTAACCCACAGATAAAATCATCAGCAAATAAACTTGCTTACTTCCATTTATCAGTGACATCACTACATTTTTGTGTGTCTCTTCCTCCTAAATTTTAAGGTGAATATTTTGTTTGCTATATATTGTTTAATATATTTTCTTCTTCACAATGAGAAATCACATTATAGTGTTATTGATTAGCAATAATCTCTGTAGCGAATTTCAAAGGAAGACCATCAGGAAAAGAAAGGGCTGGGATCCCATTTGCCCACCCCATCCAGACTAGATGGTCAAATAGCAATAGCAGTAGCACTTAGACTTCATGGTGCTTTATAGTCCTCTCTAAGCGGTTTACAGAGTCAGCCTATTGCCCCCAACAATGTGGATCCTCTAAGTGATTTACAGAGTCAACATTTTGCCCTCAACAATCTGGGTCCTCATTTTACCAATCTCAGAAGGATGGAAGGCTGAGTCAACCTAGAGCCTGGTGAGATTCGCTCTGCCAAACTGCTGGCAGCTCATGATCAGCGGAAGTAGCCTGTAGTATTGCTCTCTAACCACTGCGCCACCGTTGCTTCAAATAGTCTGATCTGGGATAAAAAACTGAGGTTAAATCCCTGTGCTTGATGGATTAATGGTTGTTCTCAATAGCATCCCTTGTTTCTCTTTTTTTTTTCTCCCTCTGTTTGATCCTTTTCACCCTTAGAAAGGAGAAGGTGAAGAAAGCAAAGTTGTGCAAACAATCCCACTACTTTACAACTAATCTCCCCCTCAGCAACACCTACATCAATCATGAAGACAAGTGGAATTGTGTTGGTGACACTTCTCAAATCAGGGCCTTTTCAGTGCTAATAGATTTTGGCCATTATTATTTTTTTTCCTCAGCTAGAGAAGCCTTTACACAACCACATGCATCCATGGTTCTTAAGAGATAAGACTGTCCTAAAATGCATCTTTAGTGTTTTAGATTGAATTTCAGCCTAAGTGCCCATTTTAAACTGAGAAGGCTCAACCCATATCTAGGCTGTCTTTATTCTCCAGGGATTTCTAAATAATTTATAAAGCTGTTAAAAATATCATGCTTGTTCATGCATTTATAAAATATTTCATGGCAGGGAGGGGAGACAGTAAAAAGAGAGATTCTCTTTATTATTTGAAAGGCTGAATGTTGAAATACCGTTTAACATGAATACAGAATAAATTTTTCCCAACACAAATTGGCCTAGTTACAAAAAGCAGAAATCTTTAGCTCTGACCATTTAAAATAATAATTAAAACCCCCTCCTTGTTAATAAAACAGAGACTCAGAGAATGCAAAGAAAAGAGATTTTGGAAAGAACTCATCCAACCTCTTGCCCAGGTAGAAATTCAAGTCAATAATAACCAGGACAAATGGTCATCTAACTTTTGTTTAACTATCTCAAGCAAAGGAGAACCTACTGGTTTTACAGCATTTTGTGATTATAGAATAGCTCTTAAGGTTAGGACATGGGGTGTGGTGGCTCAGTGGCTAAGATGCTGAGTTTGTCGATCGAAAGGTCGGCAGTTCAGCGGTTTGAATCCCTAGTGCCTGGGTCACCCACATAACTGGGTAAGCTCCCATTAGTTGTCCCAGCATTTGCCAACCTAGCAGTTCGAAAGCACGTAAAAATTGCAAGTAGAAAAATAGGGATCACCTTTGGTGGGAAGGTAACAGCATTCCATGTGCCTTTGGCATTTTGCATTGCCGGCCACATGCCCACGGAGACATCGTTGGGCAGCGCTGGCTCTTTGGCTTTGAAATGGAGATGAGCACCTTCCCCTAGAGTCAGGAAAGACTAGCATAAATGTGTGAGGGGAACCTTTACCGTTTAAGACAGGGGTCTCCAACCTTGGCAATTTTAAGCCTGGCGGACTTCAACTCCCAGAATTCTGGGATTCTGGGAGTTGAAGTCTGCCAGGCTTAAAGTTGCCAAGGTTGGAGACCCCTGATTTAACATTAGGACATTCCTTCTGGTGGTCACTCAGAATCCCTTTCCTTGTAACTTAAATCCAGTGGTTCTTGTCCTAGAAACAATTCTGGAACAACTCAGAAAAGTTTCCTTTCCTATTTGTAAACAATTATTGAGTCTTCCTCAAATGCCTCCAACCACTCCTCAGACACTTTTTTTTCCTTTCCAGTGACCTTATCTTGGTTACTATGCTTTTGACATGCTCCATCTTGCCAATTTCTTTCAAAATCACATTGCCCAGAATTGGATGAAATATTCTAGGAGTGAGTCTGAAAACCAAAAAATAAATAAATAAATAGATGCCTAAGAGATTAGACAATACTGCTTCTGTCAGTACACTAAAGCTTTAGGTAACTGTATTTAAAATTGCAAAGGAGACACAGAGCTCTAACAAAACCTTGCAAAGCCTATCTATAGCCTTATGGGTTTTTGCTTCTCTCTCAAGCCCCTAAAGCATATGGATAGAGGAAGAAAAACAAACAAACAGGCAGAGAAAAATCAAATCCTTTATTTATTTATTTTTTTCCTTAACTCATTCAGAGGAATTGTTAAAAGAATAGACCAAACCAGAAGTTTAGGTCATCCAATTTGCCAGATGTATTTGTAAACATTCAAACATTCATTAGATGGGAAGAGTTTTCTATCTGCTGTCAATTAGTGATTATATAGATCTTTGCATCCCTAATTGGCTGGATCGGAAAAAATTGATGTCTTTACAATTTATAAACTGCCTTCCACAAGTCTTCTTTATTAAACTTTGATACTTTATACTGTCTCAGCTTTATACCCCTTCCATCTCATCTTGCGAATAAGAGTGTAGGAAGCAACTAGCTATATCGTTATTGCATAACGAATACTTCTATTTCTTCTTTAAATTTGTTTAAGGATGCATACACATCACAAGAAGAAATGAACAATATCGACATAGTAATAATGCCTGTAATTAATAATGCCTGTAATTAAGGTATCAAAAGACAGTGGTGGGATTGAAAAATTTAACAACTGGTTCCCTGTATGGTTGCTGGGTGGGTGTGGCCATGGGGTGTGGCCTACCCGGCCTCCTGCACCATGGCAAGAGACAAAAATGGCCTCCACTGGGCACTGGAGGCCCTCTGGAGGCCAGAAATGGGCCCATTTCTGGACTTCTGGTAGGCCCATTTTTTACCCTCGAAGAGACTCTGCACAGGCCCTGCACTTACCTCATATCCAAAATGGGCCATGTGGAGACTCCTGGGAGGGGAGGGTGGGGTCAGCCAGTCCTTGGAACAACCGGTTTGGCAAACCAGATTAAAATTAACATCTGGTTCTCCCGATCCGGTCCAAACCGGCTGAATCCCGCCCCTGTCAAAAGAGAAGAAAATGAAACATGTTCCAAAATTGTAAAAGCCAACAAATAAAAATAGTGGAATTTTAATGAGATACTGAAACAGCACAAAAATTGAAGGAACTAAAGCAGGGTTTCCCTAAAGGAAAGGTAAAGGTTCCCCTCACAATATGTGCTAGTTGTTCCCGACTCTATGGGGCAGTGCTCATCTGTGTTTCAAAGCCGAAGAGCCAGTGCAGTCAGAAGACATCTCCATGGTCATGTGGCTGGCATGACTCAATGCCAAAGGCACACGGAACGCTGTTACCTTCCCACCAAAGGTGGTCCCTATTTTTTCTATTTGCATTTTTTATGTGCTTTCAAACTGCTAGGTTGGCAGAAGCTGGGACAAGTAACGGGAGCTCACCCCGTTACGCAGCACTAGGGATTCACACCGCTGAACTGCCGACTTTTCACTCGAGAAGCTCAGCGTCTTACCCACTAAGCCACTGTGTTCCCTCTAGGGTTTCCCTAGTTGTTGTTAAAGAGGAGGAGAAAATTCTATGATATCCTTATCATCTTATACAATGGAGACATTTTTCATCAAATCACTGACCAAAGGCAAAGAGAGCTTCCTTACTTATACTGAATGGAATCTAGCCATATGAAACCTTAGACAAATCCAATCAGCGGGCTTCATTAGCTTGAGAGCTCCTGGGAACACACTTCCTTAGAAACTAAGCTGGTGTTTTGACTGTCTCATCTTCTCTTCTACTGCAAAAGCTAACTCTGACTAGGACCAAATAGAGATAGTGTCACCTCTGTTCCCCATAATAATCTCCCAATCTGTTTTATCTGTTCCTACATAGAGATGTGCACTACCATTTGATAGTTGTTTGTCATAATGTACTCTTGATTTTCTCAGGTTTAATGGACACTTTGTTTCTTTTTTCAAATTTTATTGATTTTTTTATTAATTAAATTTCTTAGTGCTTAATAAACATCGTGTTGTCCGGGTATTTAATTTGCTTGACAATTCTGATTATATTCTTAATCTCCACCCCTTTTTTCCAACCACTGGTACAATAGATTCCATGTTTGATAGCATTCTGTGTCTTCTTTCTGCTTACGGTAATTTTCAATGTCAATCTATCCATTTGTACATAGTCTTTCTTAATTATCTCTTCATCTCGTGGTGTTTCTTCAATATTGTGCGAATATAATCCTCGCCGTTGTTACAACATGTAATATTAAGTACATACTTTTCTTATCTATTTTTTTCTGATATTATACCTAATAAAAACCAATGCAGGTTTAAAATCTATGTCTCCCTATCATCTTTCCTAGCCACCTGTGTATCTTTGCCCAATTTTTTTTTTTGTTTTAGCACAAGTCCACCACATACGATAAAATGTGCCTTTCTTATAATTACATTTCCAACCTTTGCTGGACATATTTTTAAATATTTTAGCTAACCTAGCAGGTGGTAAATGTCATCTATAAAACATTTTATATAGATTCTATTAATAAGAAGTTTACCATTGTTAATCTATAGCTGCTTTCCCATAAATTTTGCCATTTCTCTAGGTCTATGTCATAACAAACATTTTTCCCCCCAGTGTTCCGTTGTGTCTTTTATTTGTTCATCCTCTATTTTTAAATTTAACAAATTTAAATTTAAATCCATACTGTTGGAAAAGAAGGAAGGAAAGGATGACCTGCAGCACCGAGGATAGACTCAATTGCAAGGCCAATGGGTGGTCTGTTGAAAGTCCTGAAAGGCCATGTTGGAGATAAATCATTCTGGAGAAGATCCTAAGAATTGCCATAAACTTGATGGCATATACTGTAATCAGCATCCCAGGACCATTTGTTATATTTCCAACAAGATGCACCAAACCATTGTTTGCAAGTACAATTAGAGTGATTAATGGGCAGCAGTCCTTCCTGAACAACAACAGATGTGAGATAAACATATGCTATGCATGCATGATTTTGAATAGATGATAGCATATAAATGATCTCCCAGTTTATAGTATGTATTGGTACTGTACTATACAAATGGGTAAAATCCTTAGAGAATCAACTACAGATTCTGTATATAGGAAATGAATGAATTGAGCAATTATTCCATCTTCCTTCTCAGTTAACATAATTTAGACCCGGGTGAGAGGGAGAGGTATTTGTTCAGCTTAGTGGGTGATGTGGATAGCATCATCCCTACTGCATATCAGGCTGTAAACATATATGCCTAGCAACTTGACACCTGTTGTGTAATAAATCCAGACAAGTCTAAATATTAATTGGAGAAATGTTATAGCATCAATTAACACATCTTTATACAGTATGTTGAAAAGTGTATGTGTAGCACTTCAGCCATGATTCAAAATATTATACCATTTATGCAAATGTGTCCCTTATGGGTATTTAATATTGGCAGTTCTTTGCCTAAATAGTCTGTGCCTGAATGTCCTGCCAAGAAAGATATGGCTGGGCAAATGCAGAATGGAGGAAGACAGATAAGAGCTGTATCTCAGAGCTCAATGAATACATTTTGCACACAAAAATCTTGAGTTTAATCCCAAGCTTCCCCAGGTAGATCAGGGACCAATTTCTATATATCACCTTGGAAATTGTTGTTCATGTGTATCGATCTGTAGAGAAGAACCACTGAGAAGAATGAATTTGTGTGTCTATATGACTAACTTTTCTCATCATGAGAAACCTTCAACCTGAATTAGCAAGACACTTCTTATGTGCATTAGGCATGATATAAGCAAACACATAAACCATTTACAAAGTGTATGATAACTATCAGAGTCCCATAACATGATAAATTGTAACTACCCAAATCTATTCTAATCCAATCTATTAAATTATACAAGAGAACCAGTTTTTTGTAATGATTAAAGGCTCCTGGCTACAAACTGGTGCCTTTAAACAATACAGAGTGTGAGTTCTAGTTCTTGTTCTGCCTTAGGCACAAAGCCAACTGGTTGACCTTGGGCCAGTTATTCTCTCCTTGCTCTAGGGAGAAGACAATGGCAAGTTTTTTATTTGCCAAAGAAACTGCAGGGATTTTTTCAGGTAATCAAGGCTACAATGGAGGTGTGTGCCCCCCACACACACACATCCAAATACACACAAAATCTGTGTGTGTGTGTGTGTGTGTGTGTGTGTGTGTGTGTGTGTGTGTGTAGAGGTGGGTTTCAGCAGGTTCTGACCAGTTCTGGAGAATCGGTAGCAGAAATTTTGAGTAGTTCGCAGAACCGGTAAATACCACCTTTGACTGGCCCCACCCCCACCTCCTGAGTCCCAGGTGAAAGGGAGGAAATGGGGATTTTTCAGTAACCTTCCCCTGGAGTGGGGTGGGAATGGAGATTTTATAGTATCCTTCCCCTGCCACACCCACCAAGCCATGCCCTGTCACGCCTGCCAAGCTACATCCACAGAACCGGTAATAAAAAAATTTTGAATCCCACCACTCTGTGTGTGTGTGTGTGTGCATGTAGATATTTATTTATTTTATTTTATTTATTTATTTTTCATATTTTTATACCACCCTATCTCCCTAGGGACTCAGGGCGGTTAACAACCAGATAAAAATATACATATAAATACAAATAAAAACATCCATTAAAAAACTTATTATAATTGGCCGAATAATTAAAATGATGATAATAAAAATAATAAAATCCCCATTAAAACCAATTCGAATTTAAAATCTAGTCCAGTCCTGCGCAAATAAATAGATGTGTCTTAAGCTCACGGCGAAAGGTTCGGAGGTCAGGAAGTTGGCGAAGTCCTGGGGGAAGCTCGTTCCAGAGGGTGGGAGCCCCCACAGAGAAGGCCCTTCCCCTGGGTGTCGCCAGCCGGCACTGTCTGGCCGACGGCACCCTGAGGAGTCCCTCTCTGTGAGAGCGCACAGGTCGGTGAGAGGTATCCGGTAGCAGCAGGTGGTCCCGTAAGTATCCCGGCCCTATGCCATGGAGCGCTTTGAAGATAGTCACCAAAACCTTGAAGCGCACCCGGAAGACCACAGGTAGCCAGTGCAGTCTGCGCAGGAGAGGTGTCACATGGGAGCCACGAGGGGCTCCCTCTATCACCCGCGCAGCCGCATTCTGAACTAACTGGAGCCTCCGGGTGCTCCTCAAGGGGAGCCCCATGTAGAGAGCATTGCAGTAGTCCAGATGAGACGTCACGAGAGCGTGAGTGACTGTGCATAGGGCATCCCGGTCTAGAAAGGGGCGCAACTGGCGAACCAGGCGAACCTGGTAAAAAGCCCTCCTGGAGACGGCCGCCAGATGATCTTCCAAGGACAGCCGTTCATCCAGGAGGATGCCCAAGTTGCGCACCCTCTCCATCGGGGCCAATGACTCGCCCCCAACAGTCAGCCGTGGCTGCAGCTGACTGTACCGGGATGCTTGCATCCACAGCCACTCTGTCTTGGAGGGATTGAGCCTGAGCTTGTTTCTCCCCATCCAGACCCGTACGGCCTCCAGACACCGGGACAACACTTCGATAGCTTCGTTGGGGTGGTCCGATGTGGAAAAGTACAGCTGGATGTCATCAGCGTACAGCTGGTACCTCACACCGAAACCACTGATGATCTCACCCAGCGGCTTCATATAGATGTTGAACAGAAGGGGCGAGAGAATCGACCCTGCGGCACCCCACAAGTGAGGCGCCTCGGGGTCGACCTCTGCCCCCCTGTCAACACCGTCTGCGACCGATCGGAGAGATAGGAGGAGAACCACCGAAAAACGGTGCCTCCCACCCCCAATCCCTCCAATGGTATAAAAAGCCGCTGAGAGGTCTAATAGGACCAAGGCAGAGGAATAACCCCTATCCCTGGCCCTCCAGAGATCATCCACCAACGCGACCAAAGCCGTCTCAGTGCTTATCTGGGCCGGAAGCCGGACTGGAACGGGTCTAGATAGACAGTTTCATCCAGGTACTGGGGTAATTGACATGCCACCACACTCTCTACAACCTTCGCCGCGAAACGAAGGTTGGAGACTGGACGATAATTACCTAAAACAGCTGGGTCCAGGGAAGGCTTCTTGAGGAGGGGCCTCACCACCGCCTCTTTCAAGGCGGCCGGAAAGACTCCCTCCACCAAAGAAGCATTCGTAATCTCCTGGAGCCAGCCTCGTGTCACCTCCTGAGTGGCCAGTACCAACCAGGAGGGGCACGGGTCCAGTAAACATGTGGTGGCGTTCAACCTACCCAGCAACCTGTCCATGTCCTCAGGAGCCACAGGGTCAAACTCATCCCAGACAATCTCACCAAGACTGCTCTCCGACGTCTCACCTGAATCTACCCAATTTTGGTCCAGACCGTCCCGAAGCTGAACGATTTTATCGTATAGATAACCACTAAACTCCTCAGCTCGTCCCTGCAACGGGTCATCCCACTCCCCCTGTTGAAGGAGGGAACGAGTCACCCGAAACAGGGCGGCCAGGCGGTTATCTGCCGACGCAATGAGGGAGGAGACGTAGCAACGTCTTGCTTCCTTCAGTGCGACTAGGTAGGTCCTACTATAGGACCTAACTAGTGTCCGATCAGCCTCCGAACGACTGGACCTCCAAGAACTCTCTAGGCCTCTTCTCCAGCGTTTCTTCCCCCTCAGCTCCTCGGAGAACCAAGGAGCCGGTTGGGACCTGCGCTGGGTCAGAGGCCGCAAAGGCACGACACGGTCTAAAGCCCCCGCCACGGCCCGTTCCCAGGCCGCGACTAGTTCCTCAGCCGTCCCTCAGGAAATGGCCCAAGCTCCGTCCGAAACCTCTCCGGGTCCATCAGGCGCCTGGGACGGAACCAACGTATTGTATATGTATATGTGATATGTACACACACACACACACACACACACACATGTATGGGAGTAACATGCATATACATGTTTAGAAAAGGAGTCTGGAATCCTTTAGGAGGCACAGTAATAAATTAATTGTTGGGTTGCACTTGGAGGTTGCAGCACAGCTTTTGAGACAGGGAAAACAGTGCAACTCAACTGTCCTTCATTGTGTGAATAAAGTGTGAGGCTTCATTGACACAGAAGAAGACTCCCTATCTTTTATGAAAATACCAAGTTATTTGAATTATTCTTTTCAGAACTTGGTTGACTGACTTAAATTCTGTGTGTAGGTGTGTAATCTCTAAACAGATTTGTTCACAGAACGCTCTCAAGCATCTGTGGGAAAATGTAACGTTAAGGAACAAAAGATTGAAAAAATGCCAGGTTTTGAACAATGGGAAGAAGAAGCTATGCTATTGTTTAAGGGCACTCTCCTGCTAAAAAGATGAGTGGCGTTTGAAGTTAACATGTATAGCAGGCAGGGATGGAGGGCAGCAGCTGTATGGCCTATGGCTTCTGTGCTTCATTGCAAGCTTTCCTATGGCTTTTAAATGAAAAGTGCAATAAGATGTTTATTAGCCAAACTGGGGTCAATTGCCTCATCTGCAAACTCATACACCTTAGAATGGATCTGGGCCAATCAGCCAAGCTGAAATGACCAGAAGCAGAACTTTCCAGAGTTCTTGCCAGTAAAGAGAGCAACACAGCAAAGAGAGCATTACAGAAGAACAAGTCTTTCCCCATTCTTGTCTCTCACTTTATAGCAGGGGTGAAATGGAAAATTTGTTACTACCGGTTCTGTGGGTGTGGCTTGGTGGTGGGAATAAGGTGACTGGGTGGGCATGGCCAACTTTTTTTTTAACTTTTAAAAGCATTTTTTTCTACAACCTCTTTGGCAAAAGAGGTTATAGAAAAAATTCTTTCAGAAGGCTCCTCTGATGGTCCCAGCTGAGTTGCCTGATATCAGAGGCTTTTCTTTTCTTTTAAAAGCATTTTTGTCTTTTGCCTTTAAAAGAAAAAAAGCCTCTGACGATCAGGCAACTCAGCTGGGAGCATCAGAGGAGCCTTTTAAAATAATTTTTTCTACAACCTCTTCAGCTGAAGAGGTTTTAAAAGCTTCTGCTGATCCCAGCTGAGCCGTGCGATCATCAGAGGCTTTTTTTTTTTACTTTTAAAAGCATTTTTTCGGCCAAAGAAAAAAATTCTTTTAAAATTAAAAAAAAAAAAACCTCTGATGATTGCGTGGCTCAGCTGGGCATGGTGGGGTGCAGGGATTTTTGCTACCGGTTCTCGAAACCACCCGCCACCATCGCTACTGGATCGGGCAATTCGGTCTGAACCAGGAGCATTTCACCCCTGCTTTATAGCCTTAAATATTGTACTCTTTGGAGGTGGTGGGGGCATCTCTGTCCAAAATGTACTTATTACTGCTGCTAACAAATGTGGGGCTTTCCCTTCCTGTTTGCCTTTCCTTCCCTCCATGCCTTTGCAGTTTTTTCTTCATAATTTCTCCTTTCTTTTAATATGCATTAACAAACATATATGAGGGATTGTCAAATCTGTCACATTTGGTTGCCTCCACTTTTCTATTTTTTTAAAAAAATTGGGTGGGTTTCTTTTTCTAGCTTTCAGGTTCCGTGTTCATAACTTCCCACATGAAGGCTTATAAATTTATCTCAAGATGTACACTTCTGTACTTATTTCTGCTACATGTTTCTTTAATATATGCAGTTTGTTACAGTTTTGTTGAGTGCTTTTTAAAAATCCCTTCACCAAGTCCAAAAACAGCACAGTTCAGCATATGGATGCATTATCGTTCAAATATATGTGTAAAATAGAGGTTTGGTAAAATATTATCAAAATGTAAACATATATCTTCATGCTAATGCTGGTTGTATCCTTCAGAATATGCAGATGACATACTTGATGAGTATTGAGATAAATATTGAGTTCACTATGATGAATTATACTGCATCTTGTGATGCAGTGAGAAATTCTTCTGAGCTCATAAACCATAGTGAAATAGACATTGTTCACTGTAGCATAAGCTCTGTCAGCCATGGGCTAGATCCTTCTACTCATGGTAATTTCAGATTGGCCAGGCAAAGTATGAGCAATTAGATTGAGGGAGGGTAAGTTGTTGCCTGCCTTGAAGGAGATGTATATTTCTTGAAGAAAACTTCTCTCGGTTGAGCTATAGTGGACATTTTATGTTGTTGCTAACTTTATCTTATTTAGGAAAGATTGTTGAGAAAGTGGTGGGAACCAACATTTGAAAATCCTTAGAACAGGGGTGTCAAACTCAAGTCCTATGGGCCATATCCGACCCATGGGGTCTTAGATCTGGCCTGCGGGGCTGTCCTGGAAACAGCAAAGGATTGGCCCATAGTGCCTGTGCCAGTGAAAATGGAGCTTGGGAGGACTATGCACGGCTATCCCGAGCTCTGCTTTCACTGGCAGAGAGTTGCAGAAGGTCATTGCAGCTGAAAACGGAGCTCACCAGGGCCATGGGCGGCCCCCCCAAGCTCCGTTTTCACTTGCAGAGGGTTGCAGGAGGGTTGCATCTGAAACAGAGCTCACGAACCCGTTTTTGTTGGCAGAGTGCTTGGGCCTCCACAGGCGCCCCCGATAGGAGTGACGTTGAGCTGGCCACGCCTACCCTGGCTCCCTGAAGTCAAACACAACCCTGAGGCAGCCTTCAATGAAATCAAGTTTAACGCCCCTGCCCTAGGGGAAATGGAGCATCTAGAATCCTTCAAGTCCAGATCCAGATAAACATAGGCACCAGTTATCTAGTGATGGCCTTTGTTGGTATATCAGAAATGATACGAAGCTTACTGTCTCTATTGGTCTCCTTAAGTCACTAGGTGCCATTCACTATCATCAACCACAGCATCCTCTGAATCATCTACAAGGTCTGAGAACTGGGGACACTGCTTTGTCAGCAGACAGTTCAAGACAATAGTTATAGCGAAGAAGTACCCTTGGCTGCTCCATTGGAGTGTCTCTGCTCATCCTCTTTCCATATTATATAGCACCTGTGTGAAAACATTGAGCGATATCATATGTTATTTCAGGATGAGGTATCACTAACAAGTACATCAAACCCAATTGTGCATCACACACACATACCAATTTGTAATAACTGGACAGGATGAAATAAGGACATTTGGTGTCATTCAACAAATATCTGGATGTCCCTCTTAAACTTCAGTCCTGATAGATGTTCTTGATAGGGTTGCACTCCTCCCAAAAAGGTGTCTTGGGCATCTCCAGGAGTCAAGGCACTTGTTTAATCAGCAATTGGAAGTAATGGCTGTGGGCTGTGGGTATTTTACACAGCTTGGACTAATGTATAAATTACAAACCTACCTCAAACAGAATGCCCTAGCAATGGTAATTAATTCTTTGATCACTACTCAGCTGGATGGCTGTAATGTGCTCTACATGACTAATGACAATACGATGTTGTAGCTGATACAGAATGTGATGACCCAGCTGAAGATGGAACAACCCTAGCAATATAAACTTGCTGCATTGTACTAGGCTTCTTGACCAGTGGTGAAATCTAAACCAGTTTACTACCAGCTTGCTGGCTGCGCATGCGCTGTGCACGTGCATGCACATTGTGAACCATGGACCAAATGCAAGGTATGTGTGCACGCACGCGCAGTGCATGCCAAAAGGAGGCATAGGGTAAGTAGAATAGTGCACAGGGGGGTGATCAGCTGTGGCACACGATCTCTTTTTTACTTTTAAAATAATTTTTTGCAACCCATTCGGCCGAATAAGTTGTAAAAAAATGCTTGTAAAAGTAAAAAAAAAAAAGGCTCTGATGATCAGGCAGTTCAGCTGTGATCATCAAAGCTTTTTTTTTACCTTTTAAAAGCATTTTTTACAACCTATTCCTACCATTCGGGCAGGAAAAGCGAGCGAGCCAGAAAGAAGCAGCAAACGGGCAAGCGGGCTAGCAGGCTAGCGGACAAGCGGGTGACTGGGCAATTGGGTGGGCGTGGGCGTGGGCCAGGGATTTTTGCTACCGGTTCTCCAAACCACCTGCCGCTATCGCTACCGGATCAGTCAATCCAATCCTAACCGGGAGCATTTCATCTGTGTTCTTGACCCACCTGAAATAGTGATTATAACCAGGATATGCCAAGCACTCTTGCCTAAAGGGAATCCAGCTTTGCGGTCTGAACATCTAACAAGAAGTTAAGTTATGAGATTCTTGGGGTATACAAGACAGCAATAGGTTTCCATGGCTGGTCAAACAATTTGATACATGCTTTGAATATGTTTGATCTCTTCCATCCTTATGTCCCATAAGTTATTTAAAAAGATTTTGTTTCCTTGGGCCTTTGATTCTGGTTGATTCTGGGTGGCCACTATAGTTGAATTAATTTGTGCAATTCTTTTTGTATTTTTATTGTCTCTTTTCTGTTATTTATTGCTTCGGATTGCAAATGGCCTAGGATTGTTGTTGTTGTTGTTTTTTGTTTTTTGTTTTGGATTGGTCTAGTTGGCAAACATTAAATAAAGAAATATGTACCTATCATGGTGATGGGATGCACAACTCAATGTTTCCACAGCAACTACATATTTTCAGAATAGTACTTTGTTTACAATACTGTATTTATGGACTAATTCAACACAATCACTTTCAGATATGGAGACAGATATTATCACATATAGAGAAGTGTGAAGACAAAATTAGATTTTTTTATTTTTTTTTAATTTTTCCAATTTATTTCTAGCCCAACACAAATGACCAATTTGCTTTGAGAATTTCAAGATAAATCTAAGGTAGGAATCTCCCCACATCCTAGTTAGAAACAAAAAAAGCAAATACAAGCTGGCTACAAAATGAGTAGCTGTTCCATATTACTGATTTACTTTCCACTGAGGCCAAAATTACTTCCTGGATAAGAAACTGTTAACAGGAAGTCACACATTTGTATTGATGGATTGTCAGTTAATAATCAGTGCGTTACTGACCAAGATCAATCAGTGGCTTCCCTAGGTTTTTTTCAGTGTAACAATTTAGAAATATAAACTTCTGTTTAACTATTATATAAGATGTATCAAATTCAGTTTTGACATAATTTAATTATTTAAACAGCTTGTAAAATGTAATAATCATTTCCAAAAATTAGGGTGAGTAACCACCCAGAGTTACCCAGTGGCAAGAGAGGCAGTAAAAAATGTAATAAATAAGTAAAATAAATAAAGTGGCATGCCACAATTTGATACCCCACATTATATTTTTTCTCCATTATCCCTTACATTGCTATTGTCCAAGTAGTGCCTTTTTCAGACATACTTTCCATTTTTCCTTCCGATTCCTTTACCAAATAACTCTGTTTTTAGCCTTAGTCCTATCCGGATTTCTGCAAACTTAAAATAGGATGAATTATGTTGCTTATTGAAAAGGATAACAGTTACAAATTATTATACTATGATTGTCAATTTACAATCTTGATTGCAAAGGATTTTTTTTCTAGTTGGGTTTGGTTACATTCTGAAAGACAAGTCGGAGGATTGGAGTAGGGTTTCAGTCAAGTTGGATATTAAAAGCCAATTTTAACTATCATTCTTAATTTATCTAGTAGGAAACCAGATAATATAAATAAGACCTGTTAATAAATTAGCATCAATAGATATGACACTAGAGTCTGCCTAAAAATTGAATGAAGTCACCAAAGTTTATAATTGTCTGATTCCTGCAATGAGTTTATTTAATTCACAATGCTGGGATGCATACAAACTGCCTCATTATAAGATATTACATTCTCTGTGATCAGGAGAATATTAGAATGTGCAGAAATGAATAGACTAACACTAGCAATTAAGGAGAAAGCACAACCAAATATTGTATGACATGGGATTTACTTTATCAATGGTTAGATAATATAAAATGGAAGTTGGAAACAGGGAAACAAAAGAAAAAGATTAGTGAAATAAAGAAGATATGTTAAGAGAGAGAAGCAAGTATGATTATTATATTTAATATTATGGTTTTTAATATTATAGACTTAATGTTAATGTAATGAATATTGTTATAAATCTTGATTATCATTTTACAAAGATATTTGTACCTGGTGACACACTGCTTAATTGAAAATGGAATTATTATATTAAAAAATAAAAGTGTGTGTGTGTGTATCTATCATCTATCTATCTATCTATCTATCTATCTATCTATCTATCTATCTATCTATCTATCTATCTATCTCTATCTATCATCTATCTATCTATCTATCTATCTATCTATCTATCTATCTCTATCTCTTTCTATCTTTCTATCTATCTATCTATATCTATCTATCTATCTATCTATCTATCTATCTATCTATCTATCTATCTATCTATCTATTAAAGATATTACATTCTCTTGGTATTAGCCATGAAAACTGTATTTTCATGCATAATAACAAATATAGTCTTTCTTTAGCTCAGAAAAAAAAATCTAGGTGTATAAAAACATGCAGTAAAGAGATTAGGAAGAATGTAGTGTTTCTCCCTTTTTTCAGAGTATTAGGACCTTAGGATCATCTGGTGAAATTGACTGGAAGTAGAAGAGACAGAAAAAAGTATTGGCTCATTCAACACAAGCTTCTGGAATCCATTATCACAGGATGCAGTGATGGCTATAATTTGGTTAACTTTCAAAGAAAATTCAGTTATTGGACTTTAAGGCTCAGTCATTGAACTATGGTGCTGGAGAAGACTCCTGCGAAGATTCCTACGCTTTGGACTGCAAGGCGAACAAACCGGTCAGTCCTAGAGGAGATCGACCCTGACTGCTCTTTAGAAAGCCAGATCCTGAAGATGAAACTCAAACTTCACCTAATGAGAAGGAAGGACTCACTGGAGAAGAGCCTAATGCTGGGAAAGATTGAGGGCAAAAGAAGAAGGGGACGACAGAGAACGAGGTGGCAGGATGGAGTCACTGAAGCAGTAGGCATGAGTTTAAATGGACTCCAGAGGATGGTAGAGGACAAGAAGGCCTGGAAGAATGTTGTCCATGGGGTCACGATGGGTTAGACATGACTTTGCAACTAACAACAACAAGGCTCAGTATTAATATTAGTTGCAGATGAACAGTGGTGGAAAAGTTTTGGTCTCCATCACTTGTTTGTGATCCTTAGAAATGTGGATTTTCTGGAAAAAAATTTAAATTGGAAAATCCAAATCAAATGATTATTCTAATTAACATTGATCTTAATAGTCTGCGTAAATATTTGGGCTACGTTACTCAAAGATTCAGGCCTATTTTGTGATATTTGCACATTATATTCACAAAAATTAGAAGCTCTGATGCATGAAAAAATATTTTTATTGGAATGTTAGGTAATACTGGGCAATAAGTAGTAACTTAAGTAATTGCAATGTATTTTTAGCTTATTTATTTTAGAATAATCTTCTGGAAAATATGCATCATACAATTTTGAAATTGCCAAACTTACCTGAATTGGAACATTTTTTATAAAAAGTAGAATATTTTGTTTTGCTAGACCAACTAAGAGTCTGGTGTACCATAGTGTGTTTATTTATTTATTTATTTATTATTATTTAAATTTTTATACCGCCCTTCTCCCGAAGGACTCAGGGCGGTTCACAGCCAGATAAAAAATACAATATAAATACAATTAAAATACAATTAAAAAACTTATTAAATTGGCCAAGATTAAAAATTTAGGATAAAAACCCATAAAAACCCATAAATTTAAAACTAACCCAGTCCAGCGCAGATGAATAAGTGAGTTTTAAGCTCACGACGAAAGGTTCGGAGGTCCGGAAGTTGACGGAGTCCTGGGGGGAGTTCGTTCCAGAGGGCGGGAGCCCCCACAGAGAAGGCCCTTCCCCTGGGCATCGCCAGACGACACTGTCGCGCCGACGGCACCCTGAGGAGTCCCTCTCTGTGAGAGCGCACGGGTCGGTGAGAGGTATTCGGTAGCAGCAGGCGGTCCCGTAAATAGCCCGGCCCTATGCCATGGAGCGCTTTAAAGACGTTCACCAACACCTTGAAGCGCACCCGGAAGGCCACAGGTAGCCAGTGCAGCCTGCGCAGGATAGGTGTCGCGTGGGAGCCACGAGGGGCTCCCTCTATCACCCGCGCAGCTGCATTCTGGACTAACTAAAGCCTCCGGATGCCCCTCAAGGGGAGCCCCATGTAGAGAGCATTGCAGTAATCCAGACGAGACGTCACAAGGGCGTGAGTGACTGTGCACAAGGCATCCCGGTCTAGAAAGGGGCGCAACTGGCGCACCAGGCGAACCTGGTGGAAAGCTCTCCTGGAGAGTGTTCTGTTTCTTTGTGCATATATATATGCACAAAGTTACTACTAATTACCAAATTAGTAGTTTACTCAAGGTCAAGGAGACAACAGCAAACAAGGTATGCAAACCAAAACAGAGTATTTGAAAACTTCTGAAAAGAGGTTGCCTAAATGGTAAGTTCTTAAAACAGAAGCATGCAGAAAAATAGTTAGACTCCAAAGCTCTGACAGCCAAATCAGAGATCAAAATTCCATATGGAAAGTCCAAAAAAACATCACACAAGAGCCAGAGATCAGTCAGTCAACTCCACGAAAGTTAGTTTTGAGTTAGGGCTGCCCCTGAAATCAGGCTGCAGCCAGCTGCCTTTAATCAAGAGTTTTACCCTCTTGGCAAGGAGCCTCAGATCTTTGCTCTGTTTTCTATTCATCAGGTGTAGGGCTAAGAGGCTTATGTCATTATCATCTGACTGTTCCAACTGTGGTTCCTGTGTTTGAACAAACTCAGGAAGTTCTTGGCATTGTATCTCCTGAGGCTGATATTACACAGGTTCTGTTGTAACAGCTTCTTCACCTTCAGAATCAGTATCTGAGTCCTTGACATTGTGAAACAGAAATTATTGAACTAAGATTAACTTGGCCTGACATAACAGACTTATTTGTTGTTGTTGGCAGTTGTGAATTCATATCTGACCCATTGCGACCCCATGGACAACGTTCTTCCAGGCTTTCCTGTCCTTTACCATCCTGTTGTGCCTCTTCCTCCCTCCTCTCCTCAGCTGGGCCCCTCCCTCCTCCTGCTGGGCCTGCTATCAGATTCAGAGTCTGATAATGAAAAGGAACGGCCTGGCATGCCTCCAGCCCCCAGCCCTGGCCCCATGCCTGGAGGGGATGTCAGGAATGAACAAAAAACCTCACTCACATGCAGCCATCAGAGGAAGTCAGCCAGGGATTTGAATTACCCGGACCTACTCCTTCTGACCCCTCCCTTTCTCAAACAGCAGAAGACAATCTAAAGTGGGAGGATCCTCGCTTCCAGAGATCTGAGAGGCGACGTCAGCAGAAGGAAGGGAGGGGCAGGCCTGGATAAGTGCTGAGTCATGGAGCCACACCCCATAGCCTATATAAAGGATCTGCTTTTTGGCATTCCTTGAGTCAAGCAAAGTCTCATCTGGTTTGCTGAAGTCACACCTTGGATTCCTGCCTGCCCTGAGAAATCTGAAAGGAATTTGGCAAAGCTGCAGAGGCTTTGTGGCCACGCTTGATACACACTTCCCAGACCCGGTTGTCGGAGGGGGAGGGGGACACAACACATCCTCTGGAGTCCATTTAAGCTCACACCTACTACTTTGGTGATTCCATCCAGCCACCTCGTTCTCTGTCATCCCCTTCTTTTGCCCTCAATCTTTCCCAGCATTAGGCTCTTCTCCAGTGAGTCCTTCCTTCTCATTAGGTGGCCAAAGTATTTGTATTTGAGAATATAATCCAGTTGTTTACTTTATCCAGCCATCCATAAGCAAAGGACATCCTGTTTTCTCTCCCGCTCTTGAGAGGGGGAAATCACAAGATACAGACTATATCTAATTGTTTAGTATCAGTATTACCATATCCTGTGACTCTTGGAAAGTTTTAGACTATGTCATTGCTTCTTGGGCTGTGTTTGACTCCCTTTGGGCAAGCACTCTTTACTAAGCATTTGACTCATATTTATATTTGCTGTTATCTTCCTAAATGGCTATAAATATTCCAACTTCTAAAGTACTGTCTTTGTGTGTTTGTATGTCAACAGCCTTGAAACATAATAATCAAGGTGTTGATATTGTTTAATATCAGGGACTTAGCTTGGCAATTGGTTTAATATCTTTTTTGTTTATTGCAACATTTGGTTTATAAAAAATAGAAGCTTTAGCAGTAATTCAGGTCTGGATAAGAGGGCCTTCATGTGTAATTTTATAGAGAATTACTCAAATCGGAAATAATTATAGGGAAATAATTCAAATTGGAACAATCCTTGTTTCGTTTATGCATAGTATGAGATGATCTGAGAAGAGATAAGTTTAAAATTGTTCATCTCCCATTTTATTTTGGACCAGTTATGCTATTTTTTTCCCTGAAATAAAAATAATGCACCCAGGAGTAAACTAGCTGATTAGCACAATTTCTATGCAGGGCAGTGCCTAATCTGCATCCAAATACAATGCCTTATACCAGTGTCGGTGAACCTTTGGCATTGCTGTGTGCCAGCCTGCATGCCAGAAGTGACACACGAAACCATCCCGCGAGGTATGCATGGCCCCGCTGGCCTTTGCACGTGCGGGAGTGGCGATACCCAGAAAAGCGGCGGTCCATCACTCATGCGTGAGCCAGCACCCAAACACCCAGATACCAGCATGGAAGCGCACCTGATGAACAGCTGGCCATCGTGCATGCACACAACTTCAACCCGGAAGGTCGGGTGCCGGCCTGCGCATGTGTGCTGGAACGCCGCTCTTCTGGGCTCCGCTGCTCCTGCGCGTGTGACGGCCAGCTGACCCGTGTCCATTTGAGGACAGGAAGAGGAGCCGGCAAGGCCGCGCATTTGTCACGGGCTAGCTTTGTGTGCCGCTTCTGGCACGCATGCCATAGGTTCGCCAACACTGCCTTATACTCATTAGATCTGAGAATTTTTAAGTAGAAATTTCTAAGTAGTAGAAGTAAATTTCTAAGTAAAAATTAACTAGAATGTATGATATTTTATCTGAGCCTTTCATATCAGCCTAAGAGACATTTATACATACATATACATATATTACTTTCCTTTTAACACTGTAATTCACCTAAAGTTTGCTTCAACACCCTTACCCAGGCTCCAAGGCACAAATTCCCCACTATTTTCTGGCCTACCCAACAAAATTATTACACCTGTAATTATGAACAGACAACCTTTTCACTTACATTAAGCAAACATCAATCATTTTATTTTATTTTATTTAAAATAAAAAAATGATTAATAATAATCATACAGATATTCAGGCTGTGTCACCCAGAAACAAGAATAACTTTCAGCAACAATAAGCTATTGAACTCAATGGGATAAATCTTGCATACTGCAGAGAGTCTTCCTCAGAGTTAGCCGTCTGTACCTTAAGAGGCTGGCATATTGCATTCAACAAAGTCTACTCTCTTCTTTCATCTCAGCCAATTTGCACCTGATCTGAATCCTCTGGCTATCCTCCCCACTGTAGGGACTTGGATGCCAGTTGAGTTGTGTTTATTCTCGAATAGACTTTGTTTCTATCTTTTTTAAAGCTTTTTTCCTACCCTCTTTATCTCTTCACATTGCCTGATTTTAAGCTTTTCCTCTTTTTCTTAGCTTGTTGTCCTTCTGCTTCTCCCCTTGTTCCCTCAAGAAGGATCTCTGTGTCTCCTTCCACAGTCCCACAGATGTTTATATTTTTCTAGCTTTTCTAAATCTTATGTCTACCTTTCTGTAGACTGCCTCCCTTTCCAAAATTCCTTTTAATGTTTATTGATGAGATATAACAAAGAAGTAAAAATGTACAATCACTCGTGTATTTCAACATTACGTGAAATAAAATTACGTAAACTATGTAAACAAGCAAAAAGAAGAAGCAGGAAAAAGAAATAAAAGGGTGCAATATAAATGAATAAGCAAGGTATTTGTAAATGTCATAAAGGTTTTACTTTTCCAATATATCTGTAATTAATTGTAAATGAATATACTATATTGCTTTAAAGGTCTAAAATGTTATTAACTCCTAAACAATGAATAAATATAACTAACCACAAGGAAAAGAATATAGATATTTTAGTGAAATTATAAAATACAATAAATTCTCTAAATTACTAAAGACTATTCTGATTTTAAAACAGAAGCTGAAAAACAGCTTCTATCCCAGAGCAGTAACTATGTGGAATTCTACTGTATAGTGCAATATTAATGCAGTATCAGGGGTTTTCAATTCAATCGTATAGAATGTGAAGGATGTATGTTTTTGTTCTATTTTGTTTTATAGTTTTCTTATGTATGATGTACACTGAAGATGGCATTTAATTTTGTTGTACGAGGGGCAGTGACAATAAAGTAAACTTAAACTTAAAATCCTATAAAATTATAATTTCTAAGCATAGACAATGGCAAATTCTGGATCTGGTTCAGATCTATATACCAAACTATAGTCTAGGCATGGTTTCTACTTTGAATTAAATCCTTCATCAGATTTTCTTTAAGATACAAAGTTATTCTAGACATCAAAGCATCCTCCCACAACTTTTGGTAAAAAGCATATCACATCCTTGCAGTGATCATATACAAAGCTAATTCAGTATACTTTGAGGAAATATATGGCTTAGTAAATTGTAATAAAAATACTGCAGATTGAAATGGGAATTAAGCATTTAAAATTTACTTCGTTCTGGTATGAATCATCCTTGAGAATTGCTGTGGTTTGCAACATTGCCACCAGATATGGTGGGTGGGGGGGGAGATCTGAACCTACTCATTACACTTAAAAGCAATTTTCAGAAAATGAATTATCTATTTTAGCAATCCAAACTGGAATAATAGCCCAAGATCTGAAGTAATATACTGCTAATTGATTTTCTTTACCCACTCCAAGCTGTCTAACCAAAGTTTCGTTTCACTTCTTTAATCTCCATCTCTATTTACCTTAGCATCTGAAATGATCCTATTTCCTTTGATTGTCTTCTAGTTACAGACCTTTTCAATCAGATTCTTCACTCCCAGGTTAAAGTCCTCACCTCTCCTGGCAAGCCTTTTCACTGTTTACATCAAACTTTAATCCCTTTATTTGTTTCTCAACTCTTTTTTCACTTTGTTTATCTCTTAATTTGACTGCAGCCAGGTTGGTTCTGCATACTAGGATGCAATTTATTTCACCCAATGATGGAAAGTGTTGTCATTTGTTTCTCTTTTTCTTCTTGGAATGACAAGGTCAATCCACAATATATTACTTTCTGAGTAACCCTGTTCTGCAGAATTAATGGTAATACGATGTGTGATTTGTGTTAGTCTCTTTTTCTTTCATGGTATTAATAGCTCTTAATTTGATGTGCTATATGAAGTTTGTTCTGTTGATGATTCAGGGTAGCAATCTTCCTAGCTTGCTTTTTCACTTGTAGAATGCCTCGCTTTGGTGGGTTTAATGCTTTATTAATGCTTCCATTGCTGTTTTACATTGCTTTACGTACCTTTGTGTATCATTTGGCAGAGAATGCCTCTAATAAATGCCTTAAACAAATACTGAAAGAGAAAGTCAGGCCTTTCCTTTCTCCACTTTTTTTATCAATGTGACCCATACTGACCAAGTGGAGCTCAAAAAGCAAAGGTCTGATGTGATCCAGTAGGATTATTTTTCTCCTGTTCTAGCAAGAAACTCTAATCATATAAAAAGGAATCAAATTTTCCATTCTGTCCGTGACTTTGATTTTCTTTGCATACTTTTTTTTTAATTAGTAAAGTTTACCTATTTAATCCAACTTAAACCACATGGACTGGGTTGAAATGGGGCCAGCTAATCTATGGTTCAGCTGGTGCTGCAAATGCATCCATATAAATAATTGTATCCTCCCAACATATCTTCTTTTGGCAGGGAACATTTTTCAACTATTTTCTTGGAGGCATGAGAAAAAATCAATTAGGATATATTAAAACTGTAGGCTAGACTAAGAGGAGAGAATGGTAAGGCACTTTCATACTGCTTGCAACAGAATTGTATGAGTTATTTTCAGAAAGTCATCAGATACTGTATTCATCTTACTTTATCATGGTGAGCTACCTGCATCCCCCTAGAAATTAAAGGATTAACCCTAACCCTAACCCTCCTCTCTTTTCTTTCATGGTATTAATAGCTCTTAATTTGATGTGCTATATGAAGTTTGTTCTGTTGATGATTCAGGGTAGCAATCTTCCTAGCTTGCTTTTTCACTTGTAGAATGCCTCGCTTTGGTGGGTTTAATGCTTTATTAATGCTTCCATTGCTGTTTTACATTGCTTTACGTACCTTTGTGTATCATTTGGCAGAGAATGCCTCTAATAAATGCCTTAAACAAATACTGAAAGAGAAAGTCAGGCCTTTCCTTTCTCCACTTTTTTTATCAATGTGACCCATACTGACCAAGTGGAGCTCAAAAAGCAAAGGTCTGATGTGATCCAGTAGGATTATTTTTCTCCTGTTCTAGCAAGAAACTCTAATCATATAAAAAGGAATCAAATTTTCCATTCTGTCCGTGACTTTGATTTTCTTTGCATACTTTTTTTTTAATTAGTAAAGTTTACCTATTTAATCCAACTTAAACCACATGGACTGGGTTGAAATGGGGCCAGCTAATCTATGGTTCAGCTGGTGCTGCAAATGCATCCATATAAATAATTGTATCCTCCCAACATATCTTCTTTTGGCAGGGAACATTTTTCAACTATTTTCTTGGAGGCATGAGAAAAAATCAATTAGGATATATTAAAACTGTAGGCTAGACTAAGAGGAGAGAATGGTAAGGCACTTTCATACTGCTTGCAACAGAATTGTATGAGTTATTTTCAGAAAGTCATCAGATACTGTATTCATCTTACTTTATCATGGTGAGCTACCTGCATCCCCCTAGAAATTAAAGGATTAACCCTAACCCTAACCCTCCTCTCTTTTTCTCTTTTACACACATACATAATCACAGCATAAATATAGATATATTTTAGTAGCCTAGAGAAATGGATGAACTGGGCTACTAAACATAAGATACTATTTTGAGCTTCTTAGATTCCAAGTACAATTGTAATTGGATAGAGCTGGACAAAGCCCCCACTCCCTAACAATGGCCTCCAGATGTTCATCCAGCAGTAGCCATGTCCAGAAAGACTGATAAATTGTTAGCCTGCTTCAATGGGGAACAATAGCAACAGCACTTAGACTAATATACTGCTTTATAGTGCGTTACAGAGGCCAGAAGCCATGATGCATAAACAACAAAAAATCAACTTGTCAAGTTCTGCTTTAAACTGTTCCATCCCATCCAGATCTTCACAACCTATAGATGGTAGATCAACATTTTAATAGCAAGTTCTATGAAACCCGAAGTTACAAGTACAACTGGGCTTCATCAGAATATAAATGATACTTTTTCCCAAAGCCAATGGATGGCCTCATCCAGCTGCTTCAAATAAATGTTGAAAAGCAAGGGAGAGAGGATGAAGCCCTATAGCATACAATAAATTATAGGCTATATGGCTCATCCCTCATTATCACCAACTAGAACCATCCAACCACTAAGGAAGGAGCAGAACTACTGCAATACTATGCCACCAATTTCCAATTCTCTGTAGGCAGAAATTCAACGGAACCAGGAAAGATGATTCCCACATCCAGGATATGACAAAGTAATCCACAAGAGTGTCCTATCAATGTCTGAACCCTGACTGGAAAGAATCAAGATAATCCAAATTTTCTTGGATACTTGGTCATTGTATTCCAATTGCAGCTTCAATAACTCTCCCCCCGCCCCCCCAAGATAAGGTTAGAGATGGAGTGATAGTTATCAAATATAGTAGATCCAGAAAAGATCTTTTAAGGAGGAGGCACATCACAACCTCTTTTAAGCCTATTGGCCTCACCATCCCTGATTGAAGAGTTGATCCTTCCAAGATCTAATCTTTCACTGCTTCTACATGGTTGTGAAAGAAACTCTGCAGTGATTATTTTGCAAGAGCATGCAATGAATTCCTACTGTTTGGCTCCATCCTACATATACACTGACATGCATCCCTGGAGTATAAGTGGGAGGGGAGGGAAAACAGTCAGTCTCTCAAGATCGTCTATAAAAAAATGTAGTTCCTATCAAACTTATGGAATCAGTTTCGTGGTCTGGCCTACCTCAAATGCCTGACATTCTTTCAGATTCTCTAAGGCAGGGGTGTCAAACTCGATTACATTGAGGGTCGCATCCACGGTTGTGTTTGACCTTGGGGAGTGGAGGCATGGCCAGGGTTGGTGTGGCCAGCTCAGTCTCACTCGTGTCAGGGCCGCCGATGGCGGCCCAAGTGGTTTGCCAGTGAAAAATTGCTCCCGAACTCCATTTTTGGCTGCAACTTCCTGAAACCCTCTGCCAGCAAAAATGGAGCTTGGGAGGGCCTCCTGTGCAGCTCTTGTGAGCTCTGTTTTTGCTGGCAGAGGCACTGCGGGCCAGTCCTTTGGTGTTTCCAGGGTGGCCTCGTGGGCCAGATCTAAGTTCCCCGCAGGCTGGATCCTGCCTGCAGGCCTTGAGTTTGACACCCCTGCTCTAAGGAGTCACAAGGGCTGGAGATCAAGGGTAAAAGTCTCCATTAGACTTATTTCCATGGAGAAATAATCCTATTTTACAGTGAGCCCTGCATCCAAAATATTAAATGACCCGAGTCTGCATTTTTTAAAAGAAATACTGTATAATATATAATATAACATAATATATAATATAATATATTTATTTTTCCACACACTGCACATTGCTATACCATGCAATTTTCTCTGCTTTATATAACTTTTGTGTAAAAACAGAGAACTGTAATAACTGTTCCCCTAATTTGCATAGTTATCCACAGCAAACAGGATAGAGAAAAAAAAAACACTTTAAAATGTGGATCAAAGTAAAATGTACAGCATCCCTAATACAAATCTTACCATATTTAATAGAAATTTCTCATCCATTATTATTATTCACAGAACTGCAATTTAATGTGTTTGAATATCATTTTGTGCTTGACATTACTGTGAGAAATGTTCATTCTTCCTATTTTACTTTCATTAATTCCATGATTTCTGAGTAGAACCCTCAGGATTATATATTACTTTTTAGTGCATTGTGAAGCACACTGGGACCATTGTACCAGCATGGAGAGACATCACCAATAATATTAGATTATTATGTCCTTCTCCCATCCATTATTCTCTGCCAATTACCGCTTGTTTCCATCTGCTCTGTGGTGTCAAGATTGATCATCTCTTCTCTCTGCAAAAGGTTGTCCTTCAAATTTTTCTTGGCTTACACCGCTGGATTTTTAAACTAATACAAATAATCAGAAATAATCACTAGAAATTAAGCAGCAGGAAGCAAAACTTTTCACGGATGAGTTTGTGCAGTGGCCAATACTCTGCAGTTGAGTTTTGACAGGATGGAGAGGCTGAAGATTGATGGTCTGAAGTCTGGAAATGAAGCAGATTTGGGAATGAATTGTGCATTTACTCTAAAGAAATAGTTAAGTAAGTTGGGTTGTTCTTGATATGAAGTTATCACTATAAACACAATAGATTCAGTACAAGTGTACCCTAGGATTACCAGATCTGGACTGCAACAATTGAAGTGACCACTGGATGGCAGCAAAGGGTTTTCTGTATGCCCTTGCTGCTATCTCATGGCTCCTTTGGATTTTGACAGCCTAGATCAGGGGTGTCAAACTCAATTTCATTGAGGGCTGCACCAGGGCTGCGGTGGCCAGGTTCAGGGGGCCAGCCAGGCATGGCCAACTGGGTGGGTATGGGCATCTTGATGCCATTCACTGGGCATAGCCAACTGGGTGGGCGTGGCCAGCTTGATGCCACTCCCCAAACTGCTGGCATATTTCCTCTTTGCACTGGGTAGACCAGGCTGAAGTAATGCTGGCCTGATGTTTCCTCTTCGCATTGGGTAGACTGGGCCAAAACGATGTGGGTAGACCAGGCTGAAGTGATGTGGTCCAGCCCATTATATTTTCCAGGACAGGCCCATGGGCCAGATCTGACCACATCCTTGGCAGAATCCGGCCTGTGGTCATTGTGTTTCACACTCTTGGCCTAGATGATAGCCATACTCTGCTCAGATTTCATTAGTGCTCTAGCAGTGGTTTCTTCTGGTCTAGGAGACCTATGTAAACTAAGAACCAATTCTTGCATTCCATAAAACTCTTTGTGAAAACTGTGAGAACTTCAGCAATAGAATTTAGTTGCTAGGGTGTTAAATGGTAATAATATAGTACCAATAAAGGTAGTTTTTGACTTGCAACCACAACTGAGCCAAAAATTTCTACTGCTAATTGAGGCAGTTGTTAAGAGACTTTTGCCCCATCTTATAAACTTTCTTGTCATTGTTATTAAGTGAATCACTGCAATTGTTAAGTTAGAAAAATGATTAAGTGAATCTGGCTTTTCCTTTGACTTTCCTTGTCAGAAGGTCACAAATGTGATCCCATGATCCCAGGACTTTGTAACCATCATAAATACTATTTATTTATTTATTTATTTATTTATTTATTTATTTATTTATTTATTTATTTATTTATTTATTTATTTATTTATTTATTTATTTATTTATTTATTTATTTATTTATTTATTTATTTATACCGCCCTTCTCCCGAACGACTCAGGGCGGTGTACAGCCAAAATTAAAACAATTAAATATACAAAATTAAAATATCAATTAAAATACATATTCAATAATGGCCAAATTAAAACCGTCAAATTGACCCAGACTAAAATACCCCATATAAAATTACTAAAAAATTCAAAATTTGAAAATTTAAAAATCAAGCCAGTCCCGCTTGGATAAATAAATAAGTTTTCAATTCACGGCGAAAGGTCTGAAGGTCAGGTAGTTGGCGCAAACCGGGGGGAAGTTCGTTCCAGAGGGTAGGTACTCCAACAGAGAAGGCCCTTCCCCTGGGGGCCGCCAGCCAACATTGCTTGGCAGACGGCACCCTGAGAAGACCCTCTCTGGGAGAGCGTATGGGTCGGTGGGAGGCATAAGGTAACAGCAGGCGGTCCCGTAAGTACCCGGGCCCTAAGCCATGGAGCGCTTTAAAGGTGGTAATCAGAACCTTGAAGCGCACCCAAAAGACCACAGGTAGCCAGTGCAGACTGCGCAGGAGTGGTGTTACCCGGGAGCAATGAGGAGCTCCCTCAATCACCCGCGCAGCTGCATTCTGGACTAACTGGAGTCTCCGAGTGCATTTCAGGGGTAGCCCCATGTAGAGAGCATTGCAATAATCCAGACGAGAAGTGACGAGAGCATGAGTGACCGTGCATAAGGCATCCCGGTCCAGAAAGGGGCACAACTGGCGAACCAGGCAAACCTGGTAAAAGGCTGTCCTGGAGACGGCCGCCAGGTGATCTTCAAACGACAGCCGTCCATCCAGGAGAACGCCCAAGTTGCGTACCCTCTCTGTTGGGGCCAGTGACTCGCCCCCAACAGCCAGCCGCGGTTGCAGCTGACTGTACCGGGGTGCCGGCATCCACAGCCACTCTGTCTTGGATGGATTGAGTCTGAGTCTCAAGCCAGTTGCAAGCATCCAAATTTTTATCATGTGATCATGTAGATATTGCAACAATTGTAAGTGTGAAAAACAGTCATGTCACTTCTTTGATGCCATTGTAACTTCGAATGGTCGCTACACAAATAGCAGTTCCAAGTTGAGGACTACCTGAATTGAAAATGATGCATCATCTATGAGCAACTGGGCCCAGTATGTATACATTGTAAATGGAGAGACATTAGTCTCAAATCAAAGGGAATCAGGTAGCATCTTTTCAGGTCAACAAATGTTATTAAAAGGCATACGTTTTAATGAGTGTGTTTCACAAAATACAAGACGTCTTCTCATTATTGGTTGCTAATGAATAAAATCACAAAAAATAAGAGAAAGAATTTTTAAAAATGCCTTTATCACTTTCAGTAGATCCATACGTCAACATCAGCCAGAAAGCCTGTGTTTGTGATTTCATTCATGGATAAAGCTTTTGGTGTAGTTGTGAGATATTTGACACACTTGATGTTATATTTCAAAGTTTTCAAAAAGCTTCTCTTAACTGCTGTTAACAGTCTTTCTATTTAAGAAAACAGTTCCTGTGACAAGAATATTGATTACATTGGATGATTCAGTGAATGCACTAGGATTCTTACCTTACTGCTTAATTTCGATATAACAAACTTGGGGAAAAACTTGAATGTTATTTGACTGTCTATATCTATGATCATTCTTATTATTTTTTCTAATACACTACATTTTTAGCAATAGAAATATATATTTTTGTGACTCATGAATTCCAAGATGGAAAATAATCCAGAGTCCAGAAGCCACCAGGGAGAAGGTGTCCATGTGAATAACCACAAAATGATACCCTACCATTCTCATATACAGAACAACTTCTACCTTTCATCTCAAGAACAATTAAATTTCAATCTGACAGGAATGTGACCTGTCAGATATTGTGGTCTCAAATTGTTTAGAGACCTGTGTAGCATAGGCACAATCTTGAATCTGGCCTCAATTGGCAACAATTATAGAGATCATGATGAAATGACTGGGCAGATTTGAAAACTAATAATAAATAACTTTATAAACAAACCTTTGCAACTAGATCCTCCACAGGTTGCTGAATTCTAATAGGCAGCATGATTAATGGTTAGGGAGTTACAACCTGAGAGTTGTAATTTAGCAATATTCGCCATGGATTTCCCATCATTGTCATGAGTACAATAGCAAAACAAGCAAACAAAAAAGGAATCACTAAGCAATAAGTCAATATCTTAAGAATTAGTCTTTCATTAAGCTATTAGTAAATATATACATAATTATTTTTTAGCCAAGTATATAAATCTGTAGCAAGAATCTCCCTTACATTAATACTGACATAAGAATAGCAAGACAGACTTGTATTATATCTTTTGTTTCTGTTTGTTTCTCTCTTACAGACCTCTTACAGACCTGAATTATAATTTACTTGTCACTGCTCAAGGATAGTGAAGGTTCCATTTTATAAAACATGCCTGCCACTGTTGACATGACAATAATGACATGAAGAATTCATGCACAGCCAGACTGCCAATGGCATCTCCAACACTATGCTGTCTAAACTTGCTCTAAGCAAAGTTAGAGTCTTAAAGTAACTGATAAAAAGATTTGCATTTGGCAGTGTCTTTTTTCCCTTTGTCTCTTTTTCCACTACTTCCTTCCAGATATGACATATTTCTTCCTTCACAGACTACATCTTGGTCACAGATCTGCTCAGCTTTCTTCAGCTTGTTGCTTCCCAATTAATACATTTGACAGAAGCTAAGAGAAGATGGGAAGAGCTGGCGGTCACTTCTTCAGAGAGATAGCAAGGGCTGATTTATTTTCTGATTGTTTCTCTTACAGACCTCTTACAGACCTCTTACAGACCTGAATTATAATTTACTTGTCACTGCTCAAGGATAGTGAAGGTTCCATTTTATAAAACATGCCTGCCACTGTTGACATGACAATAATGACATGAAGAATTCATGCACAGCCAGACTGCCAATGGCATCTCCAACACTATGCTGTCTAAACTTGCTCTAAGCAAAGTTAGAGTCTTAAAGTAACTGATAAAAAGATTTGCATTTGGCAGTGTCTTTTTTCCCTTTGTCTCTTTTTCCACTACTTCCTTCCAGATATGACATATTTCTTCCTTCACAGACTACATCTTGGTCACAGATCTGCTCAGCTTTCTTCAGCTTGTTGCTTCCCAATTAATACATTTGACAGAAGCTAAGAGAAGATGGGAAGAGCTGGCGGTCACTTCTTCAGAGAGATAGCAAGGGCTGATTTATTTTCTGATTGTTTCTCTTACAGACCTCTTACAGACCTCTTACAGACCTCTTACAGACCTCTTACAGACCTCTTACAGACCTCTTACAGACCTCTTACAGACCTGAATTATAATTTACTTGTCACTGCTCAAGGATAGTGAAGGTTCCATTTTATAAAACATGCCTGCCACTGTTGACATGACAATAATGACATGAAGAATTCATGCACAGCCAGACTGCCAATGGCATCTCCAACACTATGCTGTCTAAACTTGCTCTAAGCAAAGTTAGAGTCTTAAAGTAACTGATAAAAAGATTTGCATTTGGCAGCGTCTTTTTTCCCTTTGTCTTGTTTTCCACTACTTCCTTCCAGATATGACATATTTCTTCCTTCACAGACTACATCTTGGTCACAGATCTGCTCAGCTTTCTTCAGCTTGTTGCTTCCCAATTAATACATTTGACAGAAGCTAAGAGAAGATGGGAAGAGCTGGCGGTCACTTCTTCAGAGAGATAGCAAGGGCTGATTTATTTTCTGATTGTTTCTCTTTTCACACCATAAAGGAGGAGAGAATAATGGCATATCATTAACAAGATCTTCAGTGTTTCCTTTTATGACTATCAACTGTCCACTTTAGTCATATAAAACCACTGCTAAAATGTAACAGGGATAAAGGGCAGTTGCCACTATTGCTTTTCAGTTAGAACAGAGAGAAAGTAAATCTGTGAACTATCACAGTTATGTCCAGACAATGAAATGGAAGTATGGGAAATAGTTAGCACATTTTCTTTTCCAATAGACATCTAGCATCATAAGTTCTAATATATTTTTAAATGGTTATTAGAAAATTGGGCTAGGAACTATGGAAGATTATGACAATAAAACAGAAAAGCAAGTTTCTAGACTACTGCATTAGGATCACTCTCCTGAATTGGGGAAGTTCCCAGAATTGCCAACAGTGTAAGTCATGCCAAAATACTTTACTGCTTAATTATTTTCTTCCTAGACAGTGTTGGAAGTTTAGCAAATGGCTCTGGATAGTATGCAATGGTGATCAAACGTTTGTGGAGATTGAAAGTAGAGACAGCGAGAAAGACATTTCCTCAGAATGGACAAGGCAAGAATAGCTGGTCCAACCAATGGGAGGCCCCTTTGTCCGATGGAAAGTCAAAGTCAAAATTAGGCCAACACCCATATGGCAAGAAGGTGAGAGGCGCCATCGTCCCCAACCATCGCTGGCACTGTCAATTCCGGAAAGGAAACCCCGACAGCTCTTACAAGACCGGTGGAATCCGCTCCCCCACCTCTTCAAACAAGGCGGGGGGAGTTCAAAACCCGTCGAAGCAACAATGACCCAGCAAGGAGCATAGTATATGGGATCGAGAGGGGCGCCGTTCTCAAAGCTCACCCCCCCCCGCGGCCTTATGTCCATGCCGCGGTCTCGTCCAAACTTCCAACACCGATGATGAGGGTGGGCGTAGATGTAAACTCAGCAGACCAGGCGCCGATAGACAAACGCGGGCGGGGGCCGTGTCCTTCCACCCGTCGCCCTCAACCGCCCGCGCCATGGCCGCCACCATCTGCAGACTCCCAACAGGCCCGGTCTTCGTGTCCACCACCTCCGCGCGGACACAAACCTCAGCAGCCCAAACATCCGGGCTGCTGGGAAGATGGAACCGTCCGGTGCCAAGGCGCCAGTCCAAGACGTCCGAATCAGGAAGCAGCAGGTCGCCAGCAGGCCACAGGCGGAAGACAGCCGCCCGCTATTTTCACGGGCCGCTGTTTTCCGGGCGAAAAACAGGCGAAAAACAGCCGTCCGACCACAGACCGCCTGCAGCAGGCCGTTCGCAGCAGGCAGCGGCCAAACGGAAGGGCGCTCGCCGCTCGCATCGCCCCCCTGCCCGTTCTCAGCAGCCGCTAACCCGAGAGGGTCCAGAAACCCCTCCTACGGCTGCTGGGGTGACAATCCAGCGGGTCAGGGGGTATAGGCGGCTCGGCGAGTCTCAGGAAGCCTCCATTCTCAAGGTAAAATGTCCCTCGCTGTCTCCCGACTCAGCCGCGAGCCTCCATTCCCCACGCATGCGCAGAGCCCCACGCATGCGCAGGCAGTTGTCTTATAAACTTTCTTGCCATTGTTATTAAGTGAATCACTGCAATTGTTAAGTTAGAAAAATGATTAAGTGAATCTGGCTTTTCCTTCGACTTTCCTTGTCAGAAGGTCACAAATGTGATCCCATGATCCCAGGACTTTGTAACCATCATAAATATTAATTATTTATTTATTTATTTATTTATTTATTTATTTATTTATTTATTTATTTATTTATTTATTTATTTATTTATTTATTTATTTAAATTTTTATACCGCCCTTCTCCCGAACGACTCAGGGCGGTGTACAAAAATTAAAACAATTAAATATACAAAATTAAAATATCAACAAAATCTTGCATTTTGCAAAAGCTCCCACCTATTACTCAAACAGTAAATGTAATTTCAAACTGAAAGCCTGCTATGAACAGCAGTTCTGTTCAGCAACAAAATGGATTTCCTTCTGGAATTAGTTGGCTTCTCAGTTCAACATATTCCAACTTATGATGCTTTAGTCTATGTCAGGGGTGAAATCCAGCAAGTTCTGACAGGTTCTGGAGAACCAGTAGCAGAAAGTTTGAGTAGTTCAGAGGGAATGGAGATTCTGCAGTATCCTTCCCCTGCCACACCCACCAAGCCACGCCCACAGAACTGGTAGTAAAAAATTTTGAATTTCACCACTATCCATTTATGTCCATTTCTCCCATTCCAACTTTAACAATCCAGGCAATGAGAAAGGATTTTATCTCACATTCAAGTTGCCATAATGGCACTATACAATTGAGTATCATACAAAACAGAGGGTTTCATGATGAGATTAAATAGCAAGTGAGAACGAGCCAAGTCCTGCATGCCTCACACCAGAGTGCCCAAGGATTTGATTCTTCATTCCCTCCACTTATTGGAATCAGGAAAATGTGAACCGTGGACTATGGTACAAGCCTATCTTAACTCTTCCAGAAGAATATCACAGTCATTGTATCAATGGCTGCTGAAAGGTCTAGCAAGGGGGTTAACCCTGGGCTACCACAGATTACCAACATAAATAATCAATGTCATTGTCGACCTTCTCGGACTCACGGCTGCTGAGAACGAGGCCGGGAGGGCGAGGGCGAGTGGCGGACGGCGGCCATTTTCTGGGATGCGAGGTGAGGCCAGGGCTCGTCGTTTGCTTATGAAAGACGAGGCCACGGCTTGTTCTTCTTCCCTCAGTGGAACATCCGTGGTATTCCCGATCTCAATTCCTTCCTCCGCGAGCTGAAGACGTTGCTGTTTCAAAGAGCAGGACTAGCTTGAATGTAGTTTTAAATTGGGATTTTTTTAAAAAAGGGGTTTAAATGAGGTTTTAAATTTGTATTTAAAAGTTAGAGCATCAATTGAATTTAACTATCTATTCTTTTAGCTGTTTTTTATGTATTATATGTTTTCTGTTGTTGTTTTTTTTGACTGTGAACCGCCCTGAGTCCTTCGGGAGATGGGCGGTATACAAATATAATAAATAATAACAATAATAATTCCAACCTTCCCCCCGGCCTTGCTTTGACCGGCGATGGGGGTGAAGGGTTGTTTCCGGTTTTCCTAACGTCTTCCTTTGCTGTGACTCTCTACCAGGATGTTGTATTCCGCTCCTTGCCGCGTTGGGATCTGCGGCATTTTACAGCGTGCCGGCCCTCCTTGGAGGTGCCTGGCCTGGCCCTTGGAAAAGACCTGGCCCTATAGAGTGGTCAGGCCTTTGGACAGGACCTGGACTTTTTTGGAGCGAGTGGCCTGCCTTGGAGAGGTTTTGGCCTTGGACCATCTTGGCGGAGGGTAGAGGTGTGGGGGGCGTCGGAGGAGTCCTGGCCTATTTTGGCCTGTTTCTTCCCATTAGTACAATGTGCAATGTCATCTGCACCTTACATGGCCTTTTGGGACTCTTTGGCCATGATTGTTCCTTTGGAACTGCTGTGGAAGATGTTTTGAGACCGGTTTGTGATCTGCCGGGGGACTTATCCGGAAACAACGGTGGATACCGATGGCGGTGATAGAAGAGCCACCTACCTCATTTTTAGGATTTTAGGACTGAGCTATGGGCGGATTAGCAGTATATCCCGGACCTATTAAGATCCTTGGACCAGGACTTTATTATGGACTAGTAGCCATAAATGCTATCTGCCTATTTTTTTCCAACCTTTTCCCATATTTATATTATTTTTGTCATCATATGCCAGCCCCCATTTGAAAAGTCATCAGATAATGGGTATCCATTTGAGGAACTGTTGTGTAATATTCTGCCATCCTGGGACAGTATCACCTCTCGCCGACTTCTATCTTATCTATGCGATATTCGGTACATGAACTCTTACGCCTGCGAGGTGCCCCCGCCTCGCAGGAGTGGCCCGCCTCATTACCGAGGGCTGGCCTCAATGACCGGTCTTGGGACCCACAGAGGTGGCATGCGTCGAGGAAGAGCCTTTGGGGTTTTTTAGATAGGGAATTTTTAAGGGGTGGGAGGGTAAGGGCAGGTGTTGGGGGTAGCCCGTCGGGGGGACAGTTCATGCGTGTGCTTGCGGCATCCTTTTAACAGGTTCAAAGGTTAGGGGGGAGGATTGCATTCCTCATGGTGAGGGTGGTCCTATTTGTACGGTAAGTGGGAGGGGCAGATATGGCGGAAGTGAGGTCTCGCATCGTTTTATGGGGGCTTGCGCTCGATGTTTGAAGGCAATCGCGTGCCCCGATCCCTCAGACTTCTCCCGTTCCCCGGATGGTCAAGATCCTCAGAGCCTGGGCCTCTGGTTGATGTTGTGCAATGCACTGTCTGTGGTTAACAAGGCCCCCCTAATATATGATCTTATCCAGGGGGGTTCCACGGACCTTATGGGCGTCATGGAAACCTGGTTGGGCACAGAAGGGGGCGTGCCCCTTGTTGAAATGTGCCCACCGGGTTTCCAAGCATTCCATCAGCCAAGGGCACAGGGTAGGGGTGGGGGGGTGGCGGTTGTCATTAAGGAGAGTCTAGAGCTGAGGGAGACCACTGTACCTCAGATTGCCGGCTGTGAATCCCTCTTTGTGAGGTGGGGTCATAGGGGTCAGATGGGCTTGTTTGTCACGTACCTGGCTCCTTGCTGCGTGACAGCAGCCCTGACCGAGCTCCTGGAGGTGCTTGCTGGAGTGGCAGTTGAGACCCCCAAACTTATGGTTATGGGGGACTTTAACTTGCCATCGACCGGCATGTCATTGACAGCAGCTCGGGAGTTCATGGCTTCCATGATGGCCTTGGACCTGACCAATGTAGTTGATGGCCCTACTCACATTGGGGGAGGCACGCTGGACTTGATTTTTATCTCTGGACAATGGTTGAAGGATCTGGACTTGAGGGATTTAGTCACTGAACCTTTGTCATGGTCAGATCACTCTCTCCTTCGCCTGGACTTTCTGACCACCACTCAACACCACAGGGAGATGGGACCAATACGTTGGTTCTGTCCCAGGCGCCTGATGGACCCGGAGAGGTTCCAGACGGAGCTTGGGCCATTTCCTGAGGGTCTGGCTCACGGCACGGCTGAAGAACTAGTCGCGGCTTGGGAACTGGCCGCAACTGGGGCTCTAGACTGTGTTGTGCCTTTGTGGCCTCTGACCCGGCATAGGTCTCAACCAGCTCCTTGGTTCTCCAAGGGACTGAGGGAGATGAAACGCCAGAGAAGACGCCTAGAGAGTTCTTGGAGATCCAGTCGTTCGGAGGCTGATCGGACACTAGTTAGGTCATATAATAGGACCTACCTAGTGGCATTGAGGGAAGCGAGATATTGTTACGTCTCCTCCCTCATTGCGTTGGCAGATAACCGCCCGGCCACCCTGTTTCGGGTGACTCGCTCTCTCCTTCAACAGGGGGAACGGGATGACCTGTTACAGGGACATGCCAAGGAGTTTAGTGATTATCTATACGATAAAATCGTTCAGCTTCAGGATGGTCTGGATCAAAATTGGGTGGATCCAGGTGGGTTGTCGGAGAGCTGTCTTGTTGAGACTATTTGGATGAGTTTGACCCTGTGGCTCCCGAGGACATGGACAGGTTGCTGGGGAGGTTGAATGCCACCACATGTTTACTGGACCCGTGCCCCTCCTGGTTGGTACTGGCCACGCAGGAGGTGACACGAGGCTGGCTCCAGGGGATTACGAATGCTTCTTTGTTGGAGGGGATCTTCCCAGCCGCCTTGAAAGAGGCGGTGGTGAGACCTCTCCTCAAGAAGCCTTCCCTGGACCCAGCTGTATTAGGTAATTATTGTCCGGTCTCCAACCTTTGCTTTGTGGCGAAGGTTGTAGAGAGTGTGGTGGCATGTCAATTACCCCGGTACCTGGATGAAACTGTCTATCTAGACCCGTTCCAGTCTGGCTTTCGGCCCGGATACAGCACTGAGACGGCTTTGGTCGCGTTGGTTGATGATCTCTGGAGGGCCAGGGATAGGGGATATTCCTCTGCCTTGGTCCTATTGACCTCTCAGCGGCTTTTGATACCATCGACCATGGTATCTTGCTGCACCAGTTGGAAGGATTGGGAGTGGGAGGCACCGTTTATCGGTGGTTCTCCTCCTATCTCTCTGATCGGTCGCAGACGGTGTTGACGGGAGGGCAGAGGTCGACCCCGAGGCGCCTCACTTGTGGGGTGCCACAGGGGTCGATTCTCTCGCCCCTCTTGTTCAACATCTATATGAAGCCGCTGGGTGAGATCATCAGTGATTTCAGTATGAGGTATCAGCTGTATGCTGATGACACTCAGCTGTACTTTTCCACACCGGGCCACCCCAACAAAGCTATCGAAGTGCTGTCCCGGTGTCCGGAGGCCATACAGGTCTGGATGGGGAGAAACAGGCTCCAGCTCAATCCCTCCAAGACAGAGTGGCTGTGGATGCCGGCATCCCAGTACAGTCAGCTGCAGCCGTGGCTGACTGTTGGAGGCGGGTCATTGGCCCCAATGGAGAGGGTGCGCAACTTGGGCATTCTCCTGGATGGACGGCTGTCTTTTGAAGACCATTTGACGGCCGTCTCCAGGAGAGCGTTTTACCAGGTTCGCCTGGTTCACCAGTTGCGCCCCTTTCTAGACCGGGATGCCCTGTTGTGTCTTGCCCGCCCTCAGAGCAGCCGGGGCCTTCTTACCTGCTCCCGAACACGGAGGAATGTATGCCTCCCGGCCCAAGTCCTGGCTCCATGCCCACACAAACTGCAGAAGAAGGAGAATCTCCCGGCCCCAGCCCTGACTCCATGCCCAGGCAAACGGAGCAGCTAGACCCCTCCCCCTCCTCCACAGCAGGTGAGCCTGAGGAGGGTTTATTCCCAACAGCTGATTGGAGTAATCCTCGCATCAGAAGATTGGATAGGCGGAGGCAACAGAGGGAAGGGAGGGGCAGGCCTTAATGAGTGCTGAGTCATGGAGCCACACCCCATGGCCTATATAAAGGATCTACTTTCTGGCAGTCTCTGAGTCAGGCAAAAGTCAAACTTATCTTGCTGAAGTCACTTACTGGTCTCCTGCCTGCTCTGAGGACTTTGCTAGGACTTTGGGCAGAGCTGCAGAGGCAAGCCTGATTCGGATTTCCCTGACCCAGCTGTCAGCGGAGGAGTGGGACACGACATGCCCTATGCACGGTCACTCATGCTTTTGTGACATCTCGTCTGGATTACTTCAATGCTCTCTACATGGGGCTCCCCTTGAAGAGCACCCAGAGGCTCCAGCTAGTCCAGAATGCAGCTGCACGGGTGATAGAGGGAGCCCCTCGTGGCTCCCATGTGACATCTCTCCTGCGCAGACTGCACTGGCTACCTGTGGCCTTTCGGGTGCGCTTCAAGGTTTTGATAACTATCTTCAAAGCGTTCCATGGCATAGGGCCGGGTTATCTACGGGACCGTCTGCTGCCACCGATTGCCTCCCACCGACACGTGCGCTCTCACAGGGAAGGACTCCTTAGGGTGCCGTCAGCCAGGCAGTGCCGACTGGTGACACCCAGGGGGAGGGCCTTTTCTGTGGGGGCTCCCACCCTCTGGAACGAACTTCCCCCAGGTCTTCGTCAACTTTCTGACCTTCGAACCTTTCGCCGCGAGCTTAAGACACATTTATTTATTTGCGCAGGACTGGACTAGAATTTTTAAATTTTAACTTTGGTTTTAACGGGGTTTTATTATTTTTTATTGCAATTTTTAATATTCGGCCTTATTTAATAAGTTTTTTAAATTGGTGTTTTATTTTGTATTTATATGTATGTTTTTATTAGGCTGTAAACCACCCTGAGTCCCTCGGGAGATAGGGCGGTATAAAAATATGATTAAATAAATAAATAAATAAATAAATATATGGAGACCTAAATCCTTACTCAAAATAACTTGCTTCATTAAGGCTGCAGCCTCACCATCTTCTCAATCACCCAAGGTTCCTCAACCTGAGATTCCAACAGCTACCATCTTGCTGGGATTTTGAAGGACCTTCAAGACATGGCTTTTCACCTAGATGTTTGGAGAGGACAATTGATGTCACTTTCTTCCCTCCCTCTTGTGGGTTTATTTTCATTGTTCTTTTGGCTTGTGCTCTTCTTGTGTGTTTTGTATTGTTCTGTTTCTGTTGTTGTTTTAACAACTGTAATCTTTCCAGAGTTGCTGGGAATCAGATGGCATACAAATAAAAAATTTGTATGCCATCTGATTCCCAGCAACTCTGAGAAGTTTATAGTTGGTCATACAGTTTTCAAGATATTTAGACTGATATTATTATTTCTGGAAAAATGGAGTTTGGATATAGGCTAGTAGCTACAATAACTGAATCAAAATGATGGCTTCTTAAGGGCAAAGTCCATCACTGCTTCTTCCAAGGCAGATGACAACAACCATTCTCCCAAGCAAGCAGTGGCCACTGTTTGAACTCATGTCCCTCAGTAGCAATAGCAATAGCCTTAGCACTTAGACTTATATACTGTTTCACAGTGATTTTACAACCCTCTCTAAGCAGTTTACAGAGTCAGCATATTGCCCCCAACAATCTGGGTCCTCATTTTATCCCCCTTAGAAGGATGGAAGGCTGAGTCAATCTTCAGCCTGGTGAGATTCGATCTGCCAAATTGAAGTCAGCTGGCAGTCTGCAGAAGTAGCCTGCAGTACTGCATTCTAACCACTAGAATGCAGTAGTAAGTTTACCAATCAAATGGAGTCTGATTTGCAAAAACAATCCTGATAATTTCTTTGGGATTAACAAACTCAATCCAATCCCAGGGAACCTTGCAGGATATTGTGCAGAAATATGAATAAATTAAAAAATAAATATGTATTTCATTTGTTATCACAGTTAACATTGAGCAAATGTGCATGATTTTCTCTTTCAGATGCTTTCCATATGCACCACAGCAGCCCCGCAGTTATTTTTTTCTAGCCCATCATTCCCAAGGAGAGTTTGGGTAGCTATAAACAATGTTGCTGTGTGGTAATCCAGGAATGTAATCAGTACAGAAAAATATTGACATTTTGTCATACTTACTGCCTCAGTGTGGGCTCAGACTTCAGCTTGTTCATTGTTCAGGGATATTTGCTTTTTATTGTTTACCAGCACCACTCCAAATACGTCTTCTGTGAATTCAGTGCCTGGAGCTCCTTGTTAAACCAGGAATCAGTAGACAGAAAGAGGCTGCTTGGGAGCAATCCTATTTTGTGCCATGTTCATTCCTCTATTCCAGAGGTTGACTAAACAATCGATTCAACTGCCCTCCAGATCATCAGAGAAATCCCTAAGTACACTCTGGAAGCCCAGTATATACATCAGGTGAATCAACTTAACGGTTCCACCGCCACCCCTTGTGGATATCATTGATATATTAGTGATCTGATCATGTCAAGAAAAAAATAATAATGTCCCCCTTACCTCAGATCACATCTCAGCTGCCTCAAAATAAAAATATGTTTGCCAACTGACTTTATGTGGGCTTGGAAGCTAAGCAGGCTTAGTTAATACTTCAGTGGGAAAACTAAGAGTGTAGGCTGCACTAGGAACCAATAAAGAAACATATTGGAATAGGCCAATGCCAAATCTTTTCAATATCACTGCCAAGGAAATTGCTTGGTTGCACATATGGAGTCACCAGAAATCTGTGTCAGCTTGAAAGATACTTCACCTTCTATTTAAAGAAAGGAATACTTTTTGGTTCTGGTTCATCTATCTCAAATCTCATCAGAAAACCACAGGAAAGATTGACTGGCTTAGTTCCTTATTATTCTGTGGAGACAACTACAGGATTAGTTCAAAGAAATGAAGAAAGCTAGCTTGTGCTGATCATATCAGCACAGGCCTTTCACAAATGCTGACACGAATGATATGTACATTTTCTCCCAGCAGTCAGAATTTATAACCAAAAGTGTCTATGGTAATGGAAAAGTAAATGATCCCCTAATACTCAATCTTCTGTGAAATACCTGAATAATGACTTAGAATGTAAGAGACAGAATTAAGACAAGAACAGTAAAATAATGGTCTTAAGGAATAGATAGCATTTAAAGTGCTGTTGGATCTGAAATTAGCCTGCACAATATATACAAAAAGAAAGGTTGTTTTTTTCCCCAAGGAAACAGGCTTTCAGTCCAGATAAAAAGAAGTCCTTTGATCAGGCATAATATCAGAAGGAGATCAAACTGACGTTATTTGAAGAAAAAGGGAAGGAAACTCTTCAAATAGAATTCGTGATGCAAATACCTTTTAGAATTTAGCCAGATAGTGAATGATTCCCATTTATAAAACTGTACAATCCCTTCCATGATTCTATTGAAAATCCATTTGTGCAGTTCTGATTGGAAATTATGTCTAGACATTTGCTGACGTTGTAAATCAGGAGACCTCTGCTCTTTGTCATAATATATTAGGATGCTTCACAAAGACTTGCTTTCTTTTTTCTTTGGAGGGGGGCGGAAACACAGCCCCTTTCTCCAAATTGATTTTCAACACTGTCAGTGAAACATTGGTCCTATAAGACTCCTTATCTGATGGTTGTATAGAAAAAGGCGTTTTGACAGAAGGAAACTTGCAAGGAAAATGCCGTAATTTATAGTCCCTATTCTTTAATTTCAATTCATTCAGAAAAGAACTGGAAGAGACCTTGGAGGTTTTCTAGTCCAGCCCCCTGCTCAAGCAGGAGAACCTATACCATTTCAGACAACTGACTTTCTAGCAAATTATTACCAGTCTTACTAAAGCTTTACTGGCTGGGGAATTCTGGGAGTTGAAGTCCACACATTTTCAAGCACCCAAGGTTGAGAAACACTGCCTAGGTTATTTCAAGTCAGGCAAGTTAGCACCTAAGCCCAGGTTGCAATATCTATTGCGATATTCAAAATCCAGAAAAATTCAAAAAAGATATAGGTCCATTATAGCCCATTAAGAAATTTGTATCATATAATGTTCCATATTCTAGTCCAGATAAAAAGAAGTCCTTTGATCAGGCATAATATCAGAAGGAGATCAAACTGACGTTATTTGAAGAAAAAGGGAAGGAAACTCTTCAAATAGAATTCGTGATGCAAATACCTTTTAGAATTTAGCCAGATAGTGAATGATTCCCATTTATAAAACTGTACAATCCCTTCCATGATTCTATTGAAAATCCATTTGTGCAGTTCTGATTGGAAATTATGTCTAGACATTTGCTGACGTTGTAAATCAGGAGACCTCTGCTCTTTGTCATAATATATTAGGATGCTTCACAAAGACTTGCTTTCTTTTTTCTTTGGAGGGGGGCGGAAACACAGCCCCTTTCTCCAAATTGATTTTCAACACTGTCAGTGAAACATTGGTCCTATAAGACTCCTTATCTGATGGTTGTATAGAAAAGGGCGTTTTGACAGAAGGAAACTTGCAAGGAAAATGCCGTAATTTATAGTCCCTATTCTTTAATTTCAATTCATTCAGAAAAGAACTGGAAGAGACCTTGGAGGTTTTCTAGTCCAGCCCCCTGCTCAAACAGGAGAACCTATACCATTTCAGACAACTGACTTTCTAGGAAATTATTACCAGTCTTACTAAAGCTTTACTGGCTGGGGAATTCTGGGAGTTGAAGTCCACACATCTTCAAGCACCCAAGGTTGAGAAACACTGCCTAGGTTATTTCAAGTCAGGCAAGTTAGCACCTAAGCCCAGGTTGCAATATCTATTGCGATATTCAAAATCCAGAAAAATTCAAAAAAGATATAGGTCCATTATAGCCCATTAAGAAATTTGTATCGTATAATGTTCCATATTCTATTGCAGATAGGAGACATATGCCATTTTGGATGTGAAGGGAATCAATTCATCTTGGCCAACGACAATTGAGTTATTTAAGTGGGGGGAATTATGTTTTTCCATCTGTCATATTAGCATTTTCTCAAGATTTCTGTTTACCCAGCCTCCTTATATGTTTTGAGAAAGCCCATTAATTTCCCACTGTTTCAGGACATGAAAATTCAGGCATAGCTATTAGAAGCAAACCGTTCCATCTGTACAGTCTATTGATCATGGTACAATCAAGAATTTTGAAAAATAAATAAATCTTTTATCTTTGTTAATGCAAAGAATGCTAAATACTTCCAAATACACAGACATGCAAACTTCTACTTCCAAATGCCAGAATCATTATTTCTTCACTTTGTTAGAAACTACTGAAGCTGAGTGTCATAATCTTCAAGTCATTACCTTGGCTTTGATATATATGCATTGGCTGCCAATCAGTTTTAATTTGGAGTGTTAACTTTGTAAAACATGTGCATTTATCTGCCCCTTACTTGTTCACAAATGGCACAGACAATGTAACTTGCAGAATGAACCTGCCAACCCCTCCACACACACACCTTGTTCATCTTTCAAATCATGTGAAATTCTTTTTTATGTTTCAAGTTTTTAATTTTGTTTTACATATACATATCAATGCATGAACAGGGTGGCACCTGGGTGTCATACATTCTAATACAAACAGAACTAGTAAAATTGATCATAGTTATTACATTCAACCAACTTATATATTTCTGATAATAATAATACACATTTATATTAAATTATAAGGTAAAGGTAAAGGTTCCCCTCGCACATACGTGCTAGTCGTTGCGGACTCTAGGGGGGGATGCTCATCTCCGTTTCAAAGCCAAAGAGCCAGCGCTGTCTGAAGACGTCTCCGTGGTCATATGGCCAGCATGACTTAACGCCAAAGGAACGCTGTTACCTTCCCATCAAAGGTGGTCCCTGTTTTTTCTACTTGCATTTTTACGTGCTTTTGAACTGCTAGGTTGGCAGAAGCTGGGACAAGTAACAGGAGTTCACCCCATTACATGGCAGCACTAGGGATTTGAACTGTTGAGCTGACGACCTTTCGATTGACAAGCTCAACGTCCTAGCCCCTGAACCACCGCGTCCCTTTATTAAATTATAGTCTACCATTATTTAATTATTCCATGTTTTAATATACTGCTCTAATGACACTCACCATATTATTTAATTATACAATACCACCATTCAGTTTCTAAGCTTCCCTCTTGTTATTGCTTTTATTTTATTATGTAAAAATGTATACACTAATATTCCCCTTTCTCTTATTTCTATCTCTATTCTAACTTTTAATCATGTCACCCTTTTATTAAAAGACATTTTCTTTCTATCCTACCTAACTTCTAATCATGCCTCCATTCTAAAAAAGAAGGGGAAAAAAGAGAAAAAGAAAAGCAAATCAGAACAACAACAAAAAAAGAGAAATTCTTTCCTTTCTATCCATTGTCTCTTGCCCGCTTCAATACTTTGGTTGCTTTGCTTTTTTTGACTTGCTTCCCATATTCCTCTCTTGGATCTTTAGCTCTGTCTGCATCTACTTCTTGGCTATTCAGTCTAAGTATTTCTCCCATCTCTACCCTCTTCCATTGCCTAGCTTCCAAAATATCTGCCCAAGCCCTTATCTCCCTTTCAAAAGTATCTCCCTGTATCTCCAAATCATATGAAATTCTATGCTGGTGTTTGTACCAGAAGGGACCTTTTGAATCATTACAGGGTAGCTAAGCTGTTTTAGGTTGCTTTTCATCTTTTCCATTTTTCAAATCTTGCCTTTCCTTGGAGTTAAAGGCATTTTTACGTGCTTTTGAACTGCTAGAGGTGGCATGCGAAAAATAGGAGGCTTAGGGTTTTTTTAATTAGTTGTTTTAATAGACTTTTTAAGGGGAGCTTTAGAGGGGATTTTAAGGGTTGGGAAGGGGGGAGGGATTTGACGGGTAGGGGGAGAGAACCCGTCGGGGAGGGATCCAGCCCCTGTGCTTGTTCGCGACGTTATTACATCTGGTCTGAAGGCAGGGGGGGAGGGTTCTGTTCCAGGACTAGAGGGCTGTTCAATCTGTACGGTAAGTGGGAGAGGCAGATATGGCTGAGGGGGGGGGGCGTATCGAGTGTTGGGAGCACGTGCTCGATGTTTGAAGGTGATCACGTGCTCCGGCCCCTCAGTCCCTACCTGTTCCTCAGGCGGCCATGATCCTCAGAGCCTGGATTTTCGGTTGATGTTATGTAATGCCCGGTCCGTGGCTAATAAAGCCCCCCTGATTTGCGATCTTATTCAGGGGGGGTGCGGGGGCCTTATGGGGATTACAGAGGCCTGGTTGGGTCCGAGGGGGTTCCCCTCGTTGAGCTGTGCCCTCCAGGTTTCCGAGCATTTCATCAGCCGAGGGCCCAAGGTAGGGGTGGGGGGGTGGCGGTTGTCATTAAGGAAGATCTAGAGCCGAGGGAGGCCACTGTTCCTCAGATTGCCGGTTGTGAATCCCTCTATGTGAGGTGGGGCCATAGGAATCAGTTGGGCTTGTTGATCGCGTACCTGGCTCCTTGCTGCGTGACCACAGCCCTGCCCGAGCTGTTGGAGATACTTGCCGCTGTGGCGGTTGAGACCCCCAGACTCATAGTCATGGGGGATTTCAACTTGCCATCGGCTGGCTTGTTATCGACTGCAGCTCGGGAGTTCCAGGCTTCCATGTCGGCCTTGGACCTGATTCGGGTAAATGATGGCCCCACGCACATGGGGGGAGGCACACTGGACCTGATTTATATCTCTGGACAGTGGTTAAATGATCTGGAACTAGATGATTTAGTAACAGAACCGATGTCATGGTCCGATCATTTTCTCCTTCGACTAGACTTCCGAACCGCCATCCACCATCGCAGGGAGACGGAACCTATACGGTGGTTCCGTCCCAGGCGCCTGATGGACCCTGAGAGGTTCCTGACGGAGCTTGGGCCATTCCCTGAGGATCTGGCCCACGGCACGACTGAGGAACTAGTCGCGGCCTGGGAGCGGGCCGCGGCTGGGGCCTTGGACCGTGTCGTGCCTTTGCGACCTCTGACCCAGCGCAGATCTCGTCTGGCCCCTTGGTTCTCCGAGGGGCTGAGGGAGATGAAACGCCGGAGAAGACGCCTAGAGAGCACCTGGAGGTCCAGCATTTCCGAAGCTGATCGGACACTAGTTAGGTCCTATTCTAGGACCTACCTAGTGGCAATGAGGGAGGCGAGGCGCTCATACGCCTCCACCCTCATTGCGTCGGCAGATAACCGCCCGGCCGCCCTGTTTCGGGTGACCCGCTCCCTCCTTCATCAGGAGGTGCGGGATGACCCGTTGCAGGGACGTGCCGAGGAGTTTAGTGGTTATCTATACGATAAAATCGCTCAGCTCCAGGACGGTCTGGACCGAAATTGGGACGATCCAAGCGAGGGAGAGGAGACACGTCTTGTTGAGTCCATTTGGGATGAGTTTGACCCTGTGGCTCCCGAGGACGTGGACAGGTTGTTGGGGAGGCTTCACGCCACTACATGTTTACTGGACCCGTGTCCTTCCTGGTTGGTACTGGCCACTCAGGAGGTGACACGAGGCTGGCTCCAGGGATTATCAACGCTTCTTTGTTGGAGGGGTTTTCCTGCCACCTTGAAAGAGGCGGTGGTGAGACCCTCCTCAAGAAGCCCTCCTGGACCCAGCTATTTTGGGTAACTATCGTCCAGTCTCCAACCTTCGCTTTGTTGCGAAGGTTGTAGAGAGTGCTGTGGCGACAGCTACCCCAATACCTGGATGAAGCCATCTATCTAGACCTGCTCCAGTCCGGCTTCCGACCCGGGTACAGCACGGAGACAGCTTGGTCGCATTGGTGGATGATCTCTGGAGGGCCAGGGACAGGGGTTATTCCTCTGCCCTGGTCCTATTAGACCTCTCAGCGGCTTTTGATACCATCGACCATGGTATCCTGCTGCGCCGGTTGGGGGATTGGGAGTGGAGGCACCGTATCGGTGGTTCTCCTCCTATCTCTGACCGGTCACAGACGGTGTTGACAGGGGGCAGAGGTCGACCGCGAGGGACCTCACTTGTGGGGTGCCGCAGGGGTTGATCCTCTCGCCTTCTGTTCAACATCTATATGAAGCCGCTGGGTGAGATCATCAGTGGCTTCGGTGTGAGGTACCAGCTGTACGCTGATGACACCCAGCTGTACTTTTCCACCCCAGGCCACCCCAATGAAGCTGTTGAAGTGCTGTCCCGGTGCGTGGAAGCCGTACGGGTCTGGATGGGGAGAAACAGGCTCAAGCTTAATCCTCCAAGACGGAGTGGCTGTGGATGCCGGCACCCGATTCAGTCAGCTGCAGCCGCGCTGACTGTTGGAGGCGAGTTATTGGCCCCAAAGGATAGGGTGCGCAACTTAGGTGTCCTCCTGGATGAACGGCTGTCGCTTGAAGATCATTTGACGGCCGCTCCAGGGGGCCTTCCACCAGGTTCGCCTGGTTCGGCAGTTGCGCCCCTTCCTTGATCGGGATGCCTTGTGCACGGTCACTCATGCGCTCATTACCTCTCGCTTGGATTATTGTAATGCTCTCTACATGGGGCTCCCCTTGAAGTGCACTCGGAGGCTTCAGTTAGTCCAGAATGCAGCTGCGCGGGTGATAGAGGGAGCTCCGCGTAGCTCCCATATAACACCGCTCCTGCGCAGACTGCACTGGCTACCTGTGGCCTTTCGAGTGCACTTTAAGGTTTTGGTTACTACCTTTAAAGCGCTCCATGGCTTAGGGCCTGGGTACTTATGGGACCGCCTGCTGTTACCGCATGCCTCCCACCGACCCGTACGCCCTCACAGAGAGGGACTTCTCAGGGTGCCGTCCGCCAAGCAATGTCGGCTGGCGGCCCCCAGGGGAAGGTCCTTCTCTGTGGGGGCTCCCACACTCTGGAACGAACTTCCCCCGGGTTTACGCCAAATACCTGACCTTCGGACATTCCGTCGCGAACTGAAGACATATCTTTTTATTCGCGCGGGGCTGGCTTAAATTAAATTGAATTTTATTAAATTTTAATTTCTTATTAACTAATTTTAAATGGGGTTTTTAGTTCATTGTATACTTTTCAGGCCAATTTTTAAAATAAGTTTTTTAATTGCATTTTAAATTGTATATTGTACTGCTATGGACAGCCGGCGGCCATGTGATATGGGGCGCACAGCTGATTGGTCTGCCGGCAAGGCAGCAAACTGGCGGGACACAGTAGCACGCTGATTGGCTGAGACGCTGACAGCTCCTATATAAAAGAGCTGTCAGCGCTGTTGTTGTTGCTTGTTAACTCGTTATCCAAGTATCGGAAGCGAGTCACGGTTGAAGGTTTCTGTCAGTTAATAAATGGTTGTTAATTGTTACCCTGCATCGCCTCCTCATTGTTGTTCTGAGAATACAACACTGGCGACGAAGGTGGGATTTGCCTGAGGCGGCAGGGCTAACAGAGTCATTTACAGAGTCGTTAAGAACTATCAGCTGAGCAGATCCACAGCGAAGACAAAGACGGGTCAGTTAAAGCTGCAGAACAGTGCCTAACCAAGCATGGCAACGTTATCAACCTTCACACCCTTTGATCAGACAAAGGAAACCTGGGATTCCTTCTTAGACCGTTTTGCTTGTTTCCTATCTGCTAATGATTATAAGGCTACCCGGGACAGGAAGTTAGCTGTATTCCTGAGTGTCTGTGGACATGATATGTTTGAGAATGCACGAGCTCTTTTGGCACCTCAATCAGTCCAGGATGTGGCTTGGGAGACCCTGTTAGCTGTTTTGAAGGGTCACTATGCCCCACTGCCATCTAGAGTTGCTAGACGCCATGCATTTAGATTTAGATATCAGAAGGAGGAGACCATTGCACAATACACAGCTGCTCTAAGACAAGCCGCCCTGTATTGTGAGTTTAAGGAGCTGGAGGAGATATTGCTGGATCAGTTGATTTGTGGAGTCAGGGACATTCGACTTCAACGCCGTCTGCTCGCTAGAACTGATATAACATTGCAAACGGCCATAGATGAGGCTAGAGCCTCTGAATTATCTAATCAGTCAGCTACAGAAATTAGGAAGCCTTTTAATTCAGCAACAACGGATAAACCATCCGCTGTTCACCAGGAGGAAGTAGAATTGGACCAAGCAAGTGAAGGGGAATGGGAGATCAGCCGCCTTAAAGCCTCCCAGACCAAAAATAATAGGGAACCTGAGGGAAAGAAGACTCAGGGTCCGTGTGGGGTGTGTGGAGGAAACCACAACCGCTCTGCCTGCCGTTTTAAAAATGTTGATTGCAGGCGGTGCGGTAAGAAGGGGCATTTAGCAAGGGTCTGTAGAGCCATACTCCCTGTAAATGGTAACCCAGCGAGGCCTAACACTCGAGGTTACAGGCCACAGAATAGAATGGAACAGGTGGAAGAGGACTGTTTTACAATTGTGCGCAGCTGACCTGAGGAAATAGTTGATCAGGCTAGCTCCAGTTTGAAAAAGAAGTTGTTTCTCTCAGTGTTAATCGAGGGCAAGATTTGTAAAATGGAGATTGACACAGGATCATCTGTGTCAATCATATCATGGGATACACTTAGGAGGTTAGTGCCTTCGATAGTGAAGAGCAGATTGTTGTCCTGCAGGCTCAGACTGCGCGATTACCAGGGGAATCATATTCCCATTTTAGGTTGCGGAAGATTTAGGGTACAATACAGAAATTTCAGTGGCCGCCTTAAGTTAGTTGTGGTCAATGGCTCGCTGCCCAGCCTGCTAGGCCTAGAGTGGTTCGAGGCTCTGGGATTGGCAGTAACTGGAATACATGGCACTACACCAGATCCATTCTCAGATCTGGTTACTGAATTTGCTGACGTATTCAATGACAAGCTAGGAAAATATACCGGGACTCCTATATCATTTAATATGGACCCTAGCATAGCCCCTAGACGCCTTAAGCCACGCTGGTTCCTTCGCCTCCGTCCCAAGGTGGACAAGGAGATCGATAAACTGATAGAGCAGGGAATTTTAGAACCCGAGAGCAGGCTAGGTGGGAGACACCCATAGTGATTCCGATTAAATCGACGGCTCTATTCGAATCTGTGCAGATTATAAGGCGACAATCAATCGGGCTCTCCAGGCGAATCCCTATCCAGTTCCGTGGTCCAGCACCTTCTTCATTCCTTGGGCCGTGGTTCGATCTTCGCAAAGCTCGACATGGCTCAAGCATATCAGCAGTTGGAGGTGGACGATGCAACTGCGGAAGCACAGACCATCGTCACACACAGGGAGCATTCAAGTGTCGCCGGCTCCAATTCGTGCGGCCGCCGGCATCTTTCAGAGCCTCATGGAGAGGCTTTTACATGGCTTGCCGGGAGTGATACCATATTTTGATGACATATTCGTGTCAGCCATGTCCAAGCAGAGCTTGTTAACTGCCTTCGTATTGTATTGTCTCGCTTCCGCAGAAGGACTAAAGCTTAAACTGCACAAATGCAAGCTAGGCGACGACAGGTCGAATTCCTCGGGTTCCTGGTGGACGCCAATGGTCTGCACCCATCACCGTAGAAGGTGCGTGCCATCAAGGAGGCCCCTACAATCAAGAATAAAACGGAGCTACAAGTTTTCTTGGGCATACTGAACTTTTATAACATATTTTTGCCCCACAAATCTACCGTTGCAGAGCCGCTCCACCGACTCCTGAGATCCCATATGCCGTGGGCCTGGGGACAGAAGGAGGCCAGGGCATTCATGCTGTTAAGGACTTACTGTTGTCCACCCAGGTATTGGTGCAATACGACGCCAACTTACCACCACATTGGCCTGTGACGCTTCTCCATACGGGTGGGGCTGTCTTGAGCCATAGGCTGCCTAATGGTTCAGAAGCCCCATTGCCTATTTTTCCAGAACTCTTTCATCTACGGAACGGAACTACGGTCACATTGACAAGGAAGCTTTGGCGGCTGTGGCGGGCGTGAAACGCTTCCATGACTATTTGTATGGCCGCTTGACTTGATCACCGACCACAAGCCGTTGTTGGGCATCCTGGCCAGCGATCGCCAGACTCGAGTATCCTGTCTCCCAGAATGACTCGTTGGGTTGTTTTCCTGGCTGCTTACAAGTACAGACTGGTTCATCGGGCTGGCAAAGCTATGGGTCATGCCGATGCTCTGAGCCGGTGTCCCCTGCCTGTTGAGGTTGAGGACCCGCTCCTCGTCCTCCGTCCTTCTTATAGATGACCGGCTGGCAGCTGTTACTGCTGCAGATGTGGCTAGGCTCACCTCCAGGGATAGTACTCCGCCAGATCTGTGACTGGGTGAAAAGGGGTTGGCCCCAGGAAAGCTAGAGCCCGAATTTCAACATTACGGGCTCAAGCAGCACGAGATCTCTATCTTGCGAGGCTGCCTGTTGTGGGGCTCCAGGGTCATAATACCTAAGGAGTTACAGGAGGTGGTGTTGCACACGTTGCATGAGGGTCACCCGCATAGCCGAATGAAAGCTTTGGCCGCAGCTACGTGTGGTGGCCAAAGTTAGATGAAGCTATTGCAGACTGGGTAGCGAGCTGTCAGCGATGCCAAGAGAATATGGCAGCTCCACCCACAGCGGCCGTTAGGGAATGGGAAACCCTAGGGCTCCTTGGTCCCGTATCCACTTGATTTCGCCGCCCTTTCCAGGGCCATACATTCATGGTGGTAGTGGATGCATATTCTAAGTGGGTCGAGGTTGCATCCATGACTTGACCACTGCTGAGGTGGTTGTAAAGACATTGAGGAAGGTGTTCGCTACTCATGGCCTGCCTGATGTGTTGGTGTCAGACAACGGTCCGCAATTAACATCAGCACACTTCCAGACCTTCTCGCGAGGCATGGCATTCGCCATGCGCTGTCGGCCCTGCTCCATCCGCCAGCAATGGCCTGGCTGAACGAACCGTCCGATCGCCAAAGAGGTCCTGGTAAAGTTAGGGCCTGGGGACTGGCATACAAAACTTGCCACGATCTCCTATCACAGCACTCAACACCTAACCCAATAACTAACCGTAGCCCGGCTGAGCTACTGATGGGCGGCGGTTGAGAACTACTCTTGATCGATTGCATCCTGACTACTCGACAGAGAAACCCCGGACTCCATGGGAGGGGCTAGGATATTCAATCAGGGAATGGATTTATGCCCTAAATTTTGGTGGGGACCCCGATGGCTGCCAGGTCAGGTAGTTGAGGTAACTGGGCCTCATTCATACCGTGTGCAATTGGACGATGGGCGATTTGGCGGCACATTGATCAAATACGGAAACGCCGTTTACCCTCGGTGGAGAAACCCCAATGAGATAGCTACCCCACTGACACCTGTGATGGTAGGCAATGAGGAGGAAGTTGAGGACATTCCTAGCACAGGGGTCTTCCAGTACAAGCGAGGCCACAGACTTACCCACATGTCAGGGTCAACAGGCTGTAAGCGAGTTTCCTGCAGTAGCAGCCGATCCGCCTCCAGCAGTTACAGAAACTCCGCTGAAAGGTCCACCATCCCAAAATGGAAATGCTGCACCCCGCAGGTCAGGAGGAGCCGACACCGCCCGGCATACTTGGCGATTACGCTTGCGCGATCCAGGAGGGAAGGAGTGCTATGGACAGCCGGCGCCATGTGATATGGGGCGACAGCTGATTGGTCTGCCGGCAAGGCAGCAAACTGGCGGGACACAGTAGCACGCTGATTGGCTGAGACGCTGACAGCTCCTATATAAAAGAGCTGTCAGCGCTGTTGTTGTTGCTTGTTAACTCGTTATCCAAGTATCGGAAGCGAGTCACGGTTGAAGGTTTCTGTCAGTTAATAAATGGTTGTTAATTGTTACCCTGCATCGCCTCCTCATTGTTGTTCTGAGAATACAACAGTACTATCTGTTTTATTTTGCCTGGACTCTCCCTGAGTCCTTCGGGAGAAGGGCGGTATAAAAATCAAATAAATAAATAAATAAATAAATAAAATAGTTTGGATCTCTGGCCCCACTGCTATATCATTCAGTGTGACAGATACAAGGTAGGAACATTTTTTTTCCTGTTGAGGTCCTCATTCCATTCAAAATGATTTCTTGTGGGCCAGCAGAGTAGGTAGGGCTAAAGCAAAGGATATGTAGGATTAACAGAATAACAGAGTTGGAAGGGACCTTAGAGAACTAGTCCAATCTCCTGCTCAAGCTGGAACCCTACACAATTTCAGACAAATGTTTGTCCAATCTCTTCTTAAAAACTTCCAGTTTTGGAGCACCCACAATTTCTGGAGGCAAGTCATCCCACTGATTAATTGTTCTAACATTAATTCTAGGTTGATTCCCTCCTTGATTGGTTCCCATTCATTGTTTCTTATCCTACCTTCAGGTGCATTGAGAAATAGGTTAACCCCTCTTCTTTGCGGCAGCCCCTTAGATATTAGAACACTGCTATCATGTCACCCTTAATCTTCCTTTTCATTAAACTAGACATACTCAATTCCTGCAACTGTTCTTCATGTGTTTTCACCTCCAGTCTTATAATCATCTTTGTTGCTCTTCTCTGCACTCTTTTCAGAGTCTCAACATCTTTTTTATAATATGGTCACCAAAACTGGATGTAGTATTCTAAGTGTGGTCTTACTAAAGCTTTATAAAGTGGTACTTCACATGATCTTGATTCTATCCATCTGTTAAATGTTTTAACAACTGAACATTTTGCTTATGTTCAGTTGTTATAAAGATTTAAATTGAATAAGAAGAAAGTTGGTTTTACATATGAGAAAACTGAATTTGAATCGGATTTGTATACTAACAATGAGCATGCTATTGCCAAGAAGTATAGACTTTTACTGAAAATAAATATGCAAGATGAATATGTTAATGATTGTATAACTAAATGGCAAAAATGGATATAATATAATACTAGATCAGGAGAGAATAGAGTAAGAGACTGAAATTCACTTTGAGCTATAATTTGGAAGAGAATTTTTTATAGGATGATGTATTATTGGTATTTAACACCTGATAAATTGTCAAAGCTCTAGCATGATGTGTCAAACTTGCACTGAAAGTGTATTCATTCTAAAGGCACCTTTGGTTATCAAGGACAAAAGTTAAGAGCTATTGAGATCAGGTATGTATTTCAATTCAAATGTACATTTTAAAACAAACGTATAGTTGAAACCAGAGGTTTTTCTTCTAGGTTTGATGGATAATCAGATGAAGAAAAAAACATGGGCTTTTGTTTTTAAACATAGTAACAGCAGCAAAATTCTTGTAAACGTAGAGATGAGAAGACTTACAGATTCACATAGTGAAGACTGTCTGGTGAAGTTAATGGAACTGCTGAGATGGTGAAATTAGCTACTTCGATTAAAGAAAAAACTTTCTCTACCTTTGTTTCTACATGGAAACCATTTTTTTAAAATACTTGTTTGAAACCAAAAGAAATGTTATTTTAATTTGGGATTTGATTTTTAAAGTTGTTTATGATTATAACAATTCTGTGTTTTATTGAATTTTCACAAAAGCCTAATGAATGTTATATATATAGAATAGAATAGAATTCTCTATTGGCCAAATGTGATTGGACACACAAGGAATTTGTCTTGGTGCAAATGCTCTCAGTGTATATAAAAGAAAAGATACCTTCATCAAAGTACAACACTTACAACACTTTATAGGGTACAAATTTAATACTTAATGATACAACATTTAATGATAGTCATAGGGTACAAATAAGCAATCAGGAAACAATCAATATCAATATACATCATAAGGATACAAGCAGCAAAGTTACAGTCATACAGTCATAAGTGGAAGGAGATGGATGATGGGAACGATGAGAAGATTAATAGTAGTGCAGATTTAGTAAATAGTTTGACAGTGTTGAGGAAATTATTTGTTTAGCAGAGTGATGGCATTCGGGGAAAAACTGTTCTTGTGTCTAGTTGTTCTGGTGTGCAGTACTCTATAGTACTCTATAGTACTATAGTACTATAGTACTATATAGTACTCTATAAACTGTTTCAACTCCTACCCTCAAAACGACGCTATAGAGCACTGCACACCAGAACAACTAGACACAAGAACAGTTTTTCCCCGAAGGCCATCACTCTGCTAAACAAATAATTCTCTCAACACTGTCAGACTATTTACTGAATCTGCACTACTATTAATCGTTTCATAGTTCCCATCACCAATCTCTTTCCACTTATGACTGTATGACTATAACTTGTTGCTGGCAATCCTTACGATTTATATTGATATAGTGATCATCAATTGTGTTGTAAATGTTGTACCTTGATGAACGTATCTTTTCTTTTATGTACACTGAGAGCATAGGCACCAAGACAAATTCCTTGTGTGTCCAATCACACTTGGCCAATAAAAATTCTATTCTATTCTATTCTATTCTATAGTGTCATTTTGAGGGTAGGAGTTGAAACAGTTTATGTCCAGGATGTGATGGGTCTGTAAATATTTTCACAGCCCTCTTTTTGATTCATGCAGTATACAGGTCCTCAATAGAAGGCAGGTTTTTTTAGCAATTGTTTTTTCTGCAGTTCTGATTATCCTCTGAAGTCTGCGTCTGTCTTGTTGGATTGCAGAACCAAACCAAACATTGAAGATATATACAACTTCTACATGGAAGAAAATTGGAAGTTATTCTTTTCCTTATTCTTTTCCTTTTTTGCATCTTCCCTCTCCTAACTTTTCTTCATTTTAAATTCTTTTCTCCCTCTTTTTAAAATTTAATTTATGTAGGAATTCAAGAAAGTATGCTAAAAAAAAATTAGCAAGATAAGCATATTATTCTTAGGGCTGCAGATTGGCATTTTTTGTTTCATTATTTGAGAATCTATGCTGACATAATAGCTAATAGATGAGATGAGATGACGATTAGAGAAAGGTATAATACTTTCTAATCTAGCCACTATTCTGTTAGTGAGCTTCTCATAGAATTAAAATTTCCCTTTCTCACGTCTCCTGGGGCTTCCTCCATATGCCCCAAATTTGTTTTATAGGCTAAATTCCGAAATACAATTTCTGAACCAGATTGGAGAAATATGGGAGAGAGCAAAGAGAGAAAAAGGTGTTACTTTGTTAGTGGCATTTGTTCTCTTGATGGCAGAAACCTCTTGCATATAAACATAAGCAGAGGATGTGCAGATATATAATTTTAGAAAAGTCTCATCAATGTCTTTGTATTGCGTTCAAGTACTTCTAATGTTTTTTTTTTTTATTCAAAAAGTTTTTATTAGTCAAAAAAGGTTTATACAAATACATATCAGGTATGGTAAATTTTCATTTTTCTTATCTAAAATAAGAATTTTACTCAAATTTTTTAACACATACAACAGCCATAAGGCAAGCAGGTGACACGAAGTAGCTAAGTTTGCAAATTTTAAATACGTAATAAAGAAGAGTCAAGAATAAACAGAATATCGTACAAAAGAGAATAAGGAAAACCAACACAATCCCAAATATCTTTATCACTTCCTAGTTTTGGATCTCAGAACTCTGGGTTCAGCCTGACCCAACTCCAGGACCGCAACAGCGGCAGCCGCTTCAGCCCCATGATCTATAACCTCCCCTTCTTCAATTCCTGGGTCATCTGATTCCAGGAAGGCTTTGTGTTCCTCCACATAGGCCGTAGCCTCCGCAATTGTACTGATTTTTTTCGTAATGCCCTCCCGGAAAATCATCAATCCTCTGGCATCAGCCATCTGAAGCCCACTCCTTCTGGTACAATTTGCTTGACAAAAATAATATTTCTTTCTTTTTCACGTACCTGTCTGGGAATCTGCCTCAGAATGGCTATCTCCTGCCCCTGTAAATCAGTGCCCCACTCCTATGTTTTCTAAGAATTTCATCTCGCCTCTTCTCACAAATTTGACATGAACCTCTCTGGGAACTGCATGCGTGCATATTGCTAATTAACTCTATAAACTCGATCCACATCCCAATTCATGAAATCAACACCTCTCCCAAGAAATTCTCCCAACAATTTAGTCACAACATCTCTCAAGTCTTCTTGGTCCACTTCTTCCAAATTTTGAAACCTAAGGAAATAAGACATTTTATCCATCTGTAGTCCAAGCACAGCATTGCCTGTCGTCTCCTCTCTTTTCTGCACTGCCCGATCTCACCCTCCAAACCTTCCACTTTCTGCTTGTTTTCTGCTGAAACTTGTTGAGTATCCTTTAAATCCTTTTGGATAGTCACAATTTCTGCTCTTATTTCATCCAATTTCTTGTCCATATTAGATAACTTTTCCAAAATTCTCCATCTCTCCAGCAGTTGGTCTCTGACCTTTGCCATTAAGGAAAAAAATACAAAATCCTCAGGCAGGCACAGTATCCTTGTAATTTCCTCCGGATCCACCAGGGGGCACTCACAGGAGCAACGAGTCCAGAGTACAGTTAGTCAACCAGGAAGCCGAAGGGAAGTGATGTCATCAAAATTCTCATAGTGAAGGCGGAAGCTGGACGCCACCACTGTTCCCCAGAAGGAGGGGGGGCCTCAAACCTTCCCTCCTAAATTTCTCCATCACCTCTTCTCTCCAGAGCTCCACAAAACCCGTAATCTTCTTATTTTAAGTTCTCCTCTCTCCAGAATAACTCGTGCTCCTTCCAACCGCAGGGGAGAGAAACCCCCGCACCGGAGCACTCCACCACGCCACCGATATTCCCTTCCCTTCTCCTCCTCAATTCTTCTCCGTGCCCTGTTCACCACCAGGCTGCTGCAGTTATAAATCCAATGCCCCGGTGTCACCGGGCACAGCGGCCCAGGCGACGACCAAAATAATGGCCGCGGCCTGTGGCCTCCGAACCCCGCCGAGCCTAGGACGCGCCAGCATCGGTCCCCACAGTCCTGTATGTCGGCTGGGAGACCCCTGGCGAGCCGTCCGTGCGGCAGGTGTCCTTTTCGGAACACCTGGCCCCTGAGGGCCTCGGCGGCGGCCGGATTCGGGCGCTGGAGGCAGGAGAAGCCTTCCAGACGTCCGTTGCCACTGGATACCGGAAGTCGTCTCAAGTACTTCTAATGTTATTTCTAGTTTCTGACATTAGGCTGGCCACAGGTCCTGAAATTAAAACTAGAAGTTATAAAAACATTGATGAGATATTTTTTTTCTTACACTTCTAAATTCTTGTTTCTATATTTAGAAAAGGAACATATATGGGGATGTGTATAAAACATATAATGTACTGAACTAAATGAAATACAAAGACAAAAAGAAAGAACTAATGTTAAACGTAGGACAGTTAACAAATAACAGATTGGGTTACAATCGCCTACATGTTTATCTGGGAATAAATCCCACTGAGCAGAGTCAGTTACTAATTTTAAAAGTGTAAAAATAAACAATCTTATTCACAAAAGCAAAGGGAAATAGATAAGATGTGGGCAGAGTAGAAGCCACATAAAACATAATAAAAAGAGTCTTGTGGTAAAAAGAAATAAAAGGTGGCAACGCACATAAAAAACAGATATTTATTTTATTTATCTATTTAATCATTTAATCTTTGATCTCACCCTTGTGGCAGTGATGGGATTCAGCCAGTTCGCACCCCTTCGGGAAAACCAGTTGTTAACTTTTTGAGCAGTTCGGCAAACTGGTTGTTGGAAGAAATAATTAGGGCAGAGAACCGGTTGTTAAATTACTTGAATCCCCCCCCCCCGCCGCCTTGTGGCCACCATCTTGATTTTTTTTCTACCACCCACTGGCACCCCTGATAGTGAGAAAACATGGAAGCATTTTAACGTACATTATTTAACTTGCTCTTCCTCTATTTCATTTTTTCCCCCAAAAGTGGATATATTTTAGTAACCAAATGTTCATCATTTGTACATAATTCATTTTTAATTCCATTTTATCACATTCTATTACTGGTATTTTTTTAAAATCTGTATTGAAATTTTCTCTCAATTGTGCATTTGAGAACCATTGAAAACCAATTCCTCTGTAGTCGATTGTCTCTTAATTTCATCTTAAACTCCCCATTTCCCTGTATTAGGAACTCTTATCTTTTCTATAAAATGCTTCTTGAGCTGAGGCCAACAAGGCATTTTCATGAATAGCCTGGGTTTATATCTCTATTCCATATTCATAGTATGGCATTCCTAATACAAAGACTTTTAAAACCTATATTTGTTGTACTTTATCAAAAGTAACCATGCCACCCAAACCTGAGACCATGATCTTCTAAATCTAAAAGTGTCTTATTTCTTAACAAAAGCATTCCAACATCAACCATCATCTCTTCATCCAACCAAACATCAGGCAGCAAAATACAGTCTAAATCAGGTAATCCCAGTCTTTCACTTTTTCCTTTGTATCTTGGAGGATCTTATATTAAACCCATTTTTTTTTCACCTGACATATAAATCTGGGTATATCTTTTTGCCATTGTTTAAATAGTGCAGCAGTTCTTAAAATGGCTATAAGGACATTCAAAGCAACACATTCATTTTTACCACGGAAATTCTTCCCAACAATGGCAGCTGTAATTTCCCTCATCTTAATTTCTTAGTTTATAAACTTCTTTTTTAACTTTCACTCCAGCAATTCTCTCATCTTACCTTATGTCTTATTCAAAACTTCAAGAGCCAGAATAAGTAGCAAAAGAGAAATGGACATCCCTGCTCCTTCATTTCTGTACTTTACAGGGCTTGATCAGTTCCCTATTCAGAAGTATTTGTGCTAGGAGCATTATTTTTTTTCACAAGATAGGGCATTTCACTTTGAGGAGTGGGGTAAGATAAAGGAGGAAAAGAGAAACTAACGGACCTTCTTTCAATTCAAAATCCTACCATTTTCATCTAGAATTTTTGCTTCTATAGAATCCTGTAGATATGCATTTTGTGATTCACTTCAAACATTAAACCCAATACAAAGAATTTTTGCTTTTTTTAAAAAAATTACTCGGTAGCAGAAGCAGTGGTGTGTAAGGTGCAAAGAGAGAGAGGGTTGCTGCATATTAAACAGTTCTGAAAATGAAATTCTGTATAGTACTGTACCATTAAAAGTACACCTGACGTTTCCTAGAGTGCTTTCCCTTACCACCTAAAATGGTAATCCTCCCATAAAAATGAAAGCCACGATCCTATAAAAATAAAAGCCAACATTCATTATTTCTCATTTAATCAAGAAATAAGGGATGAAATGCTAACAAATTTAATGGACTAATTAAAATATGTCCTATTTTAAGATAATGACCTAGAGGGTGGGCAACCCACAGGGAGAGGTCAAAAGGCATAGAACTAATGAATCCCACAAAATTGCCAGAGAGAACAATTATTTGTTTATAGCATCATTAAAATAATGAGTTTTTCTATTAGGTGGTCCCTGCAGTTAATGGGAAATTATTGCTATTATCTACAACACCTCTCATCGGCTTCTGTGACTTATTCTGTTGTCTTTTCTTCAGAACTATGGACATCCCCCAAAGCCAGTCTAAGAAAAAAAAATTGCATTTTGGTAACTCTCTCTGATTATAGTTGCCTTGGTTGGTTTCTGAAATCAGAGATCAGGCAACATATGTATACAAATAATGACAAAAAATGGGTTACAAGTATTGACTGATCTTTTTAGAATGGGCATAAAACCAAGACGATTTTGAATGACCTTCTTGTAGACATCAACTCTGAATTCAACTTTGAAGCATTGGAGTGGACCAGAAAAAAAATTTTTTAAATTTTTTTCTTTAGGATATTCCTATAATTTTCTTCTTGTAATAGCTTGGTATAAGGGTTACCAAAGTCATTGCAAGTTCATTTTAAACTAATAGCAATAGTCCACTATTCTGTCCTGATGAGAGATTTTTTTCAAAATTGTATTTGCATGTTTATAAATAACAAAATAACTGTATGCATATCTACTAGGAAGTAAGCCCTGCTGATTATGTATGCATAGGTCTGAACAAAAAGGCTACAATCATATAAAGGTAAAGTAAACGTTTTCCCCATCCAGTTGTGTCTGACTCTAAGGGGTAGTGCTTATAGCTATTTGCTAGCCAAGTCAGCCAGCATCATCTGAGGACACTTCTATGATCATCTGGCTAGCAGGACTATAGGAGCACAGAACACTATTACCTTAAGTGTCACCTATTTTATCTCTTTGTATTTGCATGCTTTCTAACTGCTGGGTTGGCATAAGCTGGGGCAAGAGCTCACCCATCACAAGGTGCTTGAACCTTGAACTACCAACCTTCCAGTCAATGAGCCCAGCGTCTTAACCTCTAGGCCACTGCAATCATATCACCATGGTAATATAACACAATCATATAACTGGGGGTAAGCTCTACTGAACCAAAGAATACTTTCCTTTGAGTATAGATGTAGAAACGTGTGTATAGTTGTTTTTTCAGTACTTTACAGATTTGTGTATGACTTTCACCTGCTGATTTTGTGGGCAGGAAAGGGAATAGACAAAAATTAATAGGATAAAACCTCTGAAGGGAACAATTAATATTCATCTTAGTTGATAATGGAATATAGGCCTGTATTTTTTGTTATGTGCTGTTTCTTAAAATCATGCACTTAATTAATGAGGAAATGCAAACTTTTCCATATCATATAAATTATTCCCAAATTCCAATACTTTTTGCCTTCCTGACTTGACTCCCTCCATATATGGGACTCAATTCTCAGAACTCTTAGTAATAGCCAAAATGACTGCAGAATTTTGAAAGCCAAAACCCACATACATACATACATACATACATACATGAAGAATGCCCAGGATAGGAGAAACTAGATGGAGCTCCCTATAAGTGTTTTATTGGACATTTCTAGATGAGCAGGAGGTTCACACTCTTATTACTTTAATAATTACAAATTATTTGTATTTATTATAAGCATATAGATCCAGGAAACTACAGATCTATCAGCCTGACCTCAATACCAGGGAAGATTTGGAAAAGATAATCAAGCAATGAATCAGCAAACACCTAGAAGCAAACAAAGTAATAACCAAAAAACAACATAGGTTTTTCAAAAGCAAATCATGCCAGACTAATCTTATTGTATTCTTTGACAAAGTGACAAAATTAGTGGACCGGAGGAATACTGTCAATATAATTTACTTGGACTTTAATAAGGCATTTGATAAAGTAGACCATAACCTACTACTAGATAAAGTAGAAAAATGTGGGTTAGACATCATCACCACCAGATGGATTAATAACTGGCTGACCAACTGCACTCAATGTATAGCCCTCAATGGAACTGCATCTACATGGAGGGAAGTATGTAGTGAAATACACCAAGCCTCTGTTTTAGGCCCAGTACTCTTCAACATCTTCATCAATGACTTGAACGAGGGGATAGATGGGGACCTCATCAAATTTGCAGATGACACCAAGCTGGCAGGAAAAGCCAACATTTCAGAAGATAGGCTTAAGATACAGAAGGATCTTGACAGACTAGAACATTGGGCGCTATCAAACAAAATGAAATTCAATGATGAAAAAAGTAAGGTTCTACATTTAGGCAAGAAAAACAAAATGTACAGATACAATATATGTGGTACATTAGTCAATAGTAGTAACAGTGAGAGGGATCTTGGAGTCCTAGTGGACAACCATTTAAATATGAGCCAGCAATGTGCAGCAGCTGCCAAAAAAGCCAACACCGTTCTAGGCTGTAAAAACATGATAATGTGAAGTATTAATACCAGTTTATAATGCCTTGGTAAAGCCACACTTGGAATATTGCATTCAGTTTTGGTCGCCATGATGTAAAAAAGATGTAGAGACTGTAGAAAGAGTGCAGAGAATAGCAACAAGGGGATTGGAGGCTAAAACATATGAATAACAGTTGCAGGAACTGGGTATATCTAGTTTAATGAAAAGAAGGACTAGAGGAAACATGATAGCAGTGTTCCAATACCTCAGTGGCTGCCACAAAGAAGAGGGAGTCAAGCTATTGTCCAAAGCACCTGAGAGTAGAACAAGAAGCAATCGGTGGAAACTAATCAAGGAGAGAAGCAACTTAGAACTAAGGAGAAATTTCCTGACAGTTAGAACAATTAATCAGTGGAACAACTTTCCTCCAGAAGTTGTAAATGCTCCAACACTGGAAATTTTTAAGAAGATGTTGGATAACCATTTGTCTGATGCGGTGTAGGGTTTCCTGCCTAGGTAGGGGGTTGGACTAGAAGACCTCCAAGGTCCCTTCCAACTCTGTTATTCTATTTCTATAGTTCTTTGGAAGTGATCAGGCCTCTGTAGCACAAATCAATTAGAATAATTATTCAAACACAGATTAGAAAAACAGCTACAATTGTACTGCTTGAAACCTTAGAAAATCTTGCAAAAAGGAACTGTTTTCTTTTCCCCTTCATCAAGAAGTGTAACCCTACATTTTTGGGCTTCCAGTGTCAGGTTCCTCAAGAAAGACACAAGTTTGGTTGAAGCTTCATAGAGTGTGAATACTGATATGAATGAAATCTTTGTTACTCAAAAATAGAATAGAATAGAATAGAATAGAATAGAATAGAATAGAATAGAATAGAATAGAATAGAATAGAATAGAATAGAATAGAATTTTATTGGCCAAGTGTGATTGGTCACACAAGGAATTTGTCTTGGTGCATATGCTCTCAGTGTACATAAAAGAAAAGATACGTTCATCAAGGTACAACATTTACAACACAATTGATGGTCAATATATCAATATAAATCATAAGGATTGCCAGCAACAAGTTATAGTTATACAGTCATAAGTGGAAAGAGATTGGTGATGGGAACTATGAGATTCAGTAAATAGTCTGACAGTGTTGATGGAATTATTTGTTTAGCAGAGTGATGGCCTTCGGGGAAAAACTGTTCTTGTGTCTAGTTGTTCTGGTGTGCAGTGCTCTATAGCGTCGTTTTGAGGGTAGGAGTTGAAACAGTTTATGTCCAGGATGCGAGGGATCTGTAAATATTTTCACGGCCCTCTTCTTGATTCGTGCAGTATACCGGTCCTCAATGGAAGGCAGGTTGGTAGCAATTATTTCATAGCAATAAAATCATAGCCATTATGCACGGTTCTCAGTTTCTAAGCAGCAGAGGCTAATTTGCAACTTTTAACTCTTCCAACAACAATCCAAATCCTTACTCCTCATTCCAATGCAGCCGTTTCTCCTCATAACTTTATTTGTTATGATCAGACCTCTTGCTTTTCATTGTTGATGGTAGTTCAATTTTTCAGAAAGTCACAAATTTTATCTAACTGGGACTACAGTTGTAACTCAGGTGAAATCAAGGAGAGAAAGAGAATTACTTGAAGCCTGGTTTTCCACCAATAAGTCAATAAACTGACACATTGACATCAACCCAGTCTACCAATCACTGAGAACGAAAGAACTGCATCAACCATGATCCAAAAGATAGCATTTGAAACGAATAAACAGGCACCCCACTACGCAGCAGCAAAAGTACCAGTATAACACATCAGCTCACAAGAAATTGGACCACGTTTCAGTAACAACATCCAGCCACTCAAACTATCAAACAAGTTGAAACTAGACCATGACTCAGAAGGACCCAGATAAACAACTCTAATCCTAATCTGCATCACACAGCAGCAACAGCCAACCAATCAAACAGTCTGAGATCAGACTCAAAAATATCTGAAAAAACAACATTCAAACCTTTTTGCATGTCACAAAAAGATTTTTAAAGACCTGTGACTGACAGACAACCACAGCTCAAAACACACTGATGATGTCTCCTCAAATGGTGACAAAACTTTTGCGACCAAATTGCTAAGCTCAGTGCTCAAACCAACAGCCTAACTACCAAACAGAGCTACTAATATTCAAACACATTTCAAACAGAATGATCTAGCTGTTCCTGAAGAAAACATTGAATCTACCTGAACAGGAAGATTAGAGAGGCAATAGAAAAAAAATAAGAGGACAGGGAAAAGAGTACCCAATGATAGCCTCAAAGGTGAAGACTTCAGTACAGGCATGGATGCATTCCAGAGGTGGTATTCAGCAGGTTCTGATCAGTTCTAGAGAACCGTTAGCAGAAATTTTGAGTAGTTTGGAGAACTGGTAAATACCACCTCTGACTGGCTCCGCCCCCATCTATTTTCTGCCTCCCGAATCCCAGCTGATGAGGAGGAAATTGGGATTTTGCAGTAACCTTCCCCTGGAGTGGGGAGGGAATGGAGATTTTACAGTATCCTTTCCCTGCCATACCCACCAAGCCATGCTGTGCCCACCAAGCTATGCCACGCCCACAAAACCGGTAGTAAAAAAATTTGAATCCCACCACTGATGCATTTATTATAAGCAAACTCCATGTTAGAGATATCTGATCAGTTGCCTTGCTGATAGTTAAAATAGCAGTGGCTGCACTACTGCAAGATAGCATTTGTTTTCTCCATCTTTCCCTGTGTTATGGATTTCCTGCCTTCCATTTTTCATTCCCAGTTGTTAACAACAGTTGCATTCCTACTTCGTTCTCATTCATGGCCTAAGAATATTTTGCTATTAATAGAATCTTGGAATCAGTCTTCCATCAGTAGGCAGACACGGACAATGGCTGAATCAGCCAATCAGCTTTTGGCAAGTGGACTGGAGATAAAAGGACAGCATTGCTATGCTGTCAGTTTGAGCTCACATAGCTACTGTATTTACTGATTTGATCATGAACATTTGGGAAGTTGTATGAAGCAATGGATATGTTCAGATATTCTTATCAGTTTAAAGAGACCAGCCATAAAGACATCTAATAATTAAACAAGACTCTTCCAACATCTCATGGGGAAAAATAGAGCCTAGTATTGTATGTATCTTCCTAGTTTACTTCTGAGAGAAAATAAAATATTTTTCAAATGTCATCGATTTGGGGTTTACATAAACCGAACAGTAGGGCTTTCGATGTTGTTTCCCTATCTAGGGTCCTAGAGGAATTGCATGTGGCCTACAGAATCCTGTGAAAGTAAGTTATTATATGCAAACTCCATGCCATTGCCAATCAGACTCATCCAACTCAAGAAAGAAACAAAAAGACTGAACCCTGGAGAGGTAGGGGGTTTTTTTTGGTCTCACTATAAGACTTGGCAAAATGCTTTATTTTGTTTAAAACAAACAAAAGTGATACATGAATACTACCTATATTCTATTTTATTGCTACCTCTAAACCTGGGCTGTCAAAATCATGGCCCTCAGGCTGGGTGTGTCACACACCCGGTTTAGCAAAGGGGGAAATGTCCCGATATGACATATGATATTACCCTGACGATGCGAGTTTGACACACCTACTCTATACTATTACTATGATCATTAATATTACAATGTATTATTACTTATTGAATATTAATATTGATATTGATTGTTTCCTGATTGCTTATTTGTATCCCATGACTATCATTAAGTGTTGTACCTTAGAATTCTTGATGATCTTTTCTTTTATGTACACTGAGAGCGTATGCACCAAGAGAAGTTCCTTGTGTGTCCAAACACACTTGGCCAATAAAAAATTCTATTTTATTCCAATATTATTAATTATATTGAGCCACCCAGAGATGGTTATAAGATGTTTTAAATGTATAAATGTTTTTTAAAAAATAAATTATGCTCTACTGCTAATATCAACATTTCATTTTTAAGCCTGCTCTGACTTAAGTACTCTCTGTCTCTGAGATTTATTTTTCTAATAATGTCAAATATGTAGAGCTCTTGCACCGTTTGAATACTGTGTGTGTGTGTGTGTGTTTTGCAAGGCCTCTAAACTTTCTTTCTCTCTTTTTTACCATCATTCCTTCTGAAAAACATCTGCAGTTTGGCAGATGTACTCAACTTGCTGCTGGCTGCAGAGCTCCCAAACATACTTCCCCTTCTGATACCTACCTCAAGGTCACAACGCTATTTGCAATTCTGCCATGTTGATGCTGGAGAGAAAGCTCAAACAGGAGGGAAATAATTTTTTTTGGAAGCTTGCTCTTCCACAGCCTTCTTATTCCAGTTGATTCATCAGACATTTCTCACAGGGTTCCCTATTACTCTATATGTCAACATTATGAGCGAGCCTTCAATCTAGAACAGAATGATCAATTCAGAAGGCGTGAGATTCATAATAACAGAATTGGAAGGGATCTTGGAGGTCTTCTAGTCCCATCCCCTGCTTCAGCAGGATACCAGCTCAGAGAACGAACCTCCATCCTCACCCTATACCATTTCAGACAAGTAGTTGTCCAAACTCTTCTTAAAACTTCCAGTGTTGGAGCACCTACAACTTCTGGAGGAAATCATTCCACTGATTAGTTGTTCTAACTGTCAGGAATTTTATCCTTAGTTCTAGGTTGCTTTTCTCATTGATTAGTTTCTTTCCATTGCTTCTTGTTCTGCCTTCAGATGCTTCGAGAATAGGATGACCCCCTCTTCTTTGTGGCAGCCCCTTAGATAGTGGAACATATTATCCATGTCACCTGGAGCACTGGGGAAATACTAGAAGAGAAGAAAAGAGCTGATATGGTTCCCATATTCAGAAAAAAAACACAGATCCAGGAAACTGCATACCAATCAGCCTGACATCAATAACTTGGAAGATCTTGGAAAAGATAATCAAGCAACAGATCTGTGAATGCCTAGAAGCAAGCAAAGTTATAACCAAAACCCAACAAGAGTTTGTCAAAAATAGATCATGCTAAACAAATCTTATTTCATGCAGTTCCGTAATAGAACTACATCTACATGAAGAGAACTAAACAGTGGAAAACCCTAAGATTCTGTTTTAGGCCCAGTACAAATAAATGATTTAGATCAGAGGTCATCAACCTTTCGGACCAGTGGTGGGTTTCAAAATTTTTTACTACTGGTTCTGTGGGTGTGGCTTGGTGGGTGTGGGATGGCTTGGTGGGCGTGGCTTGGTGGGCATGACAGGGGAAGGTTACTGCAAAATCCCCATTTCCTCCTGATCAGCTGGGACTTGGGAGGCAGAGAATAGGTGGGGGTAGGGCCAGTCAGAATTTTTACTACTGGTTCTCCAAACTATTCAAAATTTCCACTACCAGTTCTCCAGAACTGGTGAGAACCTGCTGAAACCCACCTCTGTTTCAGATCTCAGGGACCACTAAATTCATAATTTAAAATCCCATGGACTACTTATATGATCTGCCTAATGAGCGGTTGGATGGCCGTGGCTAGGTGGCCATGTGACTGGGTGGGCATGGCCAATTCGATATCACCCACATCAAGGGGTGCCTCACCGGCCTCTACACACCCCTCCCCTCCCAGCCACTTCTCACCTGCCTTCCTGGGCTCCTTAGGGCCCCAACAGAAAGCAGTTGTTGGAGCTAAGCATCCACTACAAGAAAGAGCTGGCAAAACAATGGCTCAGTTCAAAGTGGATCTGGCTGAGAAGGAGACTCAGCAGAAGCACCTCACTGAGAACTAGGAGCATAGGCTTTCCAAGCAGAGGGAAGACCTGCAGGAGTGAAAGATCAGGTACCGGCGCCTGGAGGGTCAGCGGGCTGAGTTGGTCAGCCAATTCCAGGCCATGAGATAGTCCCACTGGAACAAGGCCCTCTGGTTCTTTGCCATCAGCGGCATTTCCCTCCAGCCTTCATCCAAAGCCCCACACCAGGGGGCTGAAGCAGACCCCAAGTCAGAATTTCTACCCCTTTCTGCCCCACATAAAAAGACCCCCAAAGGGGGAGACTCTCTGCAGCAATACAAAAGTTCATTGTATGTATCTGGCCCAGGGGCTAGTTTGAGGACCCCTGATTTAGTGCTATATAAAAAATCCAAATAGAAGGGGAACTCATCATATTTGCAGGCAATACCAAGCTGGTGGAAACAGCCAACACTCAGACAATAGGCTTAAGATCCAGATAGATCTCGACAGAAACTTGGGCCCTATCTAACAAAATGTAATTCAATGGTGAGTAAGGTTTTACACTTAGGTAAGAAAAACCAAATGTACAGATTATGTGAAGCTTGGCTCAAAGCAGTAACTGAGAGGGATCTTGGAGTATTAGTGAAAAGTCACTTAAATATGAGCCAATAGTAATCTGCAGCCACCAAAAGAGCAAATGCAATCCTAGGCTGCATTAACAGAGGGGCAGAATCAAGATCATGTGAAGTGTTAGTACCACTTTATAATGCCTTGGTAAGACAACACTTGGAATATTGCATCCAGTTTTAGTTACCACAATATAAAAAAGATGTTGAGCCTCTGGAAAGCGTGCAGAGAAGAACAAGGAAGATGATTAGGGGACTAGAAGATAAAACATATGAAGAATGGTTGCAGGTATTTAATGAACAGAAGGACTAGGGGTGATACAACAGCAATGTTCCAATATCTGATGGACTGCCATAAAGAAATGGCCAATCTATTTTTCCAAAGCACCAGAAGGCAAAACAAAAAGCAATGGAGGAAAGCTTTGAGAACAATTTGATGGAAATAGCAAGAACAATTAACCAGTGGAATGGCTTGCCTTCTGAAGCTGTGAGTGCTCCATCGCTGGAGGCTTTTAAGAAGAGACTGGACAATCATTTGCCTGAAATGATATAGAATCTCCTGCTTGAGCTGGGGGTTGGACCAGAAGACCTCCAAGATCCCTTCCAACTTTTTTATTCTGATATTTATTCTGTTATTTATAGTCCTTTTCATTAAACTGGACATACCAAATTCCTGCAACTGTTCTTCATATGTTTTAGCCTCCAGTCCCCTAATCATCTTTGTTGTTCTTTTCTGCACACTTTCTAGAGTCTTAACATATTTTTTGTTTTGTGGTGAGCAAAACTGGATATAGTATGCCAAGTGTGATCTTACCAAGGCATTATAAAATGTTACTAACACTTCATGTATGATCTTCATCTCTAAATGACTCACATGTAATGTAAAGATGAATGTAAAACAAAACAAAACAAGAATGTTCTTGCTTGCTTAAACTGAGTTGTTCTGTGATTTTTCCAGTTTAGGGTGGAAGAATAGACATGCACTTGGAAAAGAGAAGAAAGAGGAGGGTTTTTTTGAGTTTACAGATGCAATATAGATATTTTTTCCTTGGTACACAACTGATTCCCTTTTTCTGCTTCATGGCAACTAGATCAAAACAGTAGGAGTTTCTAAGCTTTGGGCACCCTACAGGGCTGGAAAACTTACCAGCTTCATCAGTACATCCCTTTCTATTGATAGTGCTGGGCTCCATCTGTAAACAGCTTCATTGTTGAGTATTTTTCAATGATACATAGACAGCCTTTATTTGCCTTGAAATGTGAATTTGTTAGGCCTTTACCGGTATACTTATAAAAAGGTGAAAAAAGATTAAATTTACAAAAAGCGTAAGGAACTTAAAGAACTCCCCTCCCTCTTTTTCTGCTAGACCAGCAGCTTCTAGACAATAAGATTATTTTTTGAATTTCTTAATATTAGCTGTGCACAAGAATATCCATAACCATGAAAAAATATATTGCAGATATTGGTTTGAAATCAACAGGTTCAATTCAATTCAAATAGCTTTAGGGGTCAACCTATCTTGCTTCTTTCAATGGCCAGCTCTGAACAGGGTAAATGATTATAGAAAATTCCAGAATATTCTCCTCATTCCTTCATTAGACCTCTCTAACCATGTTTAATTCAAGATTCTGTTCCTTGCTCAGAACAAACTTTTTAAGCAGCCTATTATTCACCGGACTTTGATCCATTTGATTAGAATTGTCTTAAGCTGCTTTGTTCAATGTGTCTCAAGCTGAAACACATACACACACACACACACACCATCCACTAGACTCAGCTGGATCCAGAGAGGAAATTGGTGTCCTATAAGGCAGGAGTCTCCAACCTTGGCAACTTTAAGACTTGTGGACTTCAACTCCCAGAGTTGAAGACTTGTGGACTTCAATTCTGGGAGTTGAAGTCCACAAGTCTTAAAGTCACCAAGGTTGGAGACCCCTGCTCTAAGGTGAAGTGATCAACATACTGAATCTGCAATTCCAATCAATCTAATTCAAACAGCTCTGGAAAGGTAGGCAATATACTGTACATCTCTCCAATATTTGTACTATATTTGTATATGGAAGACAGCAAGCTATGGAAAATGAGAAATGTTGTTTTAAGAAGAGGGGAATACAGGGAATCTGTTTTCTCAATGGTGTACAATCACACTTTTTGGCAGGTGCCATTTTTTTCAACCTGGCTAAAAGTCATTCCAGGGACAGTAGTAATATGGTAACACTGTGCAAGACAGAGGGCTGTGCTGGGATTTTAGAATGGTTCATGTCCGTGGGTTGTTTTGATTTTTAGTGCCTTGAGCTTATCCTATAGTTTACAGAGGTTTGTTTTATTTTTGTTTTTGCTGAAAATAATGTTGCAGGTTCTGCTGAATTTATCAGAAAATCACATCTCTGTTTATCAGGGATCTGCTTCCAGTTTTTGGTGACAAGATTTCAGGGCATTCTGTAGACCACAAAATCATTTCCAAAGACAAAATGGAGCCTTTGGATTGCTAATTCTAGTCTATCAGATTGTTCCTTTCACAGTACATTAAAAGAACTATTTTCATACTTTGGTGGAAGTATGACCACTCTTTAACATTTTACTCTGGTTTTCAACCTTGGCAACCTTTAGATAGGTAGACTTCAAATGTGACTGGGGAATTCTGGGACCTGAAGTCCACATATTTTACAATTTTCAAGGCTGGAAACCACTGCTCTAATCTGTCCTATGCTTTCTGCTAGGATTGCCTTATTTGACAAGAAATCCTTAGCGCTCTTGGGGACTGACTATGGAGATTCTCAGTCATCCAGGTCATGGTTGTCCCAAAGGTGCTTTTTCAAGAGGCAACTGGACTTTCTTGTTTTTCTTTGAAGATGTTTTGCTTCTCATCCAAGAATCTTCTTCAGCTCTGAATGGAATCCTTCCATTCCCCACCATCCAGTCAGAGCTGAAGAAGCTTCTTGGATGAGAAAAAAAAAACTTCTTCAAAGAAAAACAAGAAAGTCCAGTTGCTTCTTGAAAAAGCACCTTTCGGACATTTTGGGGAGTGAGAAAGAAGTTAATATTTCATGCACTGAATTTTTTCCAGTAGCTTATCTTTTCAAGCAACTTTTATTTTTCCATTTTTATTTATTTGCTTATTTTGTTGGGCAGAAGAGTGCTTTTTCTTTATTCGGTGCACAACCACAAACATACACAATTTTTTTCTTGGAATAAAAATACTGTAGAACAGGGGTCTCCAACCTTGGCAACTTTAAGACTTGTGGACTTCAACTCCCAGAATTGAAGTCCACAAGTCTTCAACTCTGGGAGTTGAAGTCCACAAGTCTTAAATTCTGGGAGCTGAAGTCCACAAGTCTTAAAGTTGCCAAGGTTGGAGACCCCTGCCTTAGAGGACACCAATTTCCTCTCTGGATCCAGCTGAGTCTAGTGGATGGTGTGTGTGTGTGTGTGTTTCAGCTTGAGGCACATTTAACACAGCAGCTTAAGGCAATTCCTATCAAATGGATCAAAGTCTGGTGAATAATAGACTGCTTAAAAAGCTTGTTCTGGGCAAGGAACAGAATCTTGAATTAAACATGGTTAGAGAGGTCTAATGAAGGAATGAGGAGAACATTCTGGAATTTCCTATAATCAGCTTTCCTGGCTGAGGAACTCTGGGAGTTGAAGTCCACAAATCTTAAAGTTGCCAAAGTTGGAGACTCCTGCTGTAGAAAGTTAGCATCCACCCCTCTCCTAGAAGAATGAAATAGTCTAGGAAATATTAAAAAGGCAGAATATTATATTTCCCTGGATGAGAAAAAGAAACATGTTTTTAAGGACAAAGAACAGTTCCCTGCAGCTCCCTGCCCCCAGCAGATATTTAGCACACATTAAGCTGAGGCCAGCCTTTAGAAATGCAGATCCACTACTCCCAGGCAGTCTGAACAAAGGTAGGATTAGCCCTCAGCTCCTTCATTGCATCAACACACTTTAACCAAATGACGTCACAACAAACATGACCCCACATGACTCCACATGGGAGTCTTATTGCAACCAATTGAATACATTCCTTGCCATAGGAACAGGAAGCTCAAGGGCAAGGCCCAAGAGAGGGTATAAACAACATTCACTCTCCACTCCATGTGGTCAGCTACCCAGGACTTAAACCCATATGGTCCTGTTCACCATTAAACCATCCTTCCAAGCAGCCTCCATGTTTCTAGTTTCTTTCTCCCCACTTGGAACTGAAGCCAGATGGACATTTCTTCCCACAATACTATAAAATAATAGTTGGTCCAGTGTATGTTGTGTTGTTTTAAAAAGTATAGGAGGGCAAACTGAGTTGGTTATTTCTGGTTATTTCTATGCTAATGATACTGTTGTGGCTATATGATTATTAAGAAAGTTAAATTTGCGTATTTCATCTTTTGATGCAAATTATGGGGAAATGTATTTTCTATCTGTTCACATGGGGGGTGTTGTTCTGCTGTGGTTCTTTCTGTAGGGCATTGTGCTTCCTTCAAATGATTTCTTATCTTCTACTGTGTGATGACTTTGATGGAGCAGGAGAGGTAATACTGTTGTTCATATAGCCCAAATTCATTTTTAATCTGACAATTTATTATAAATTTAGTGCCAATCATATTTCTATCCTTAGTAAGCGCAAATTTGTAATAAATCATCTTTTGCTTCTATATATCTTCAAATGTGGAATTTTAGTTCATGATATAACTGTAGCACTGAACAAAGGAAAACTAGATGTGTAGATGTAAAGGGTCGGGAGGCAGGATTCATGTCATAATCATTAATAACCTGTAACACTCGACAGTGCAATTGTGATATAATTAAATCAAATAACCAGCAATATAAATTTGAATTCATTTGGAAGCAATATAAACATGATTAAATAGGTATTCATAGCTTAAATGTACAATAGAGCAGAATTATGACTTAATCTGATGATGAGCTTCAAAAATTGCTTTATATTCCTCAGTGACCCCAAATAAAGTATGACAGAAGATGCGAGATTATTTTTTTACACACATTCCACCTGCTTTGTGTCTAGCATAAATGGGAGTTCCTTCATATGAAATGGGGATCTCTTCTAATAAAGGTCCTCCTTTCCATGGAGGAGCTCCCCAAATATATATCAGATTAAATTAGCTCACCTCTCATATCCTAAATGAATGATTAGGTTACTCCATGTTGTTCAACCTTTTGTTACAATCGGAAATCCCTTGATAAAAATCACATGGTGAATATATCCCATGGTTGATTTCTAAAGCTGTTCAATAAAAGGTAGAGCACTTACATTTACACAGTATAAACTATTTCAAAGTTTAAAGTGAAACATTCCTTCAAATCTGTTTTGTGAAGCAATATGCGTGCGCGCACACACACAGCAAAGCAAAGCAAAGCAAAGCAAAGCAAAGCAAAGCAAAGCAAAGCAAAGCAAAGCAAAGCAAAGCAAAGCGAAAACAGCTGTGTTGCTCCAAGGCCTCATCCAGCAGTTCCAAAATTTTACAGCTAATGGAATTGCTACTATAATCTCTTGGAGCAATACAAAATTCTTTAATGATTTTTTTTTTAAAAAAAAGATAAATAACCCCATACCCTGATGAGATGAACTGCATCATTTTCATGGCACAGAGCGCCTCACTGAGGCAAATGTGACCAGCTTGTACAATTATTTGACACAGTACTATTTGCATTAACACTTGAGGTGAGGAATTAGTTATAATAAAATAATTATTCCCCTGGGGGGATTACATTGTAAGTAGAATTTTAAATATTTAATTTTGTTAATATGGGTCAATGGGTGGAGGGAGACTTAATTGGCCTGCCAATGTCAACAGTTGGGGGGGAAATCAAATATTTGAAGTAAAACTCAGCCTGGGAATAGGGGATATGGAATTTGATAAAGGGGAAAAAAGGGTATGCAGTGTGTGATATTGCTAATTGGTTTGGTTAGCTGATTAACCAAATTAATTGGTTTGATTAGCTGATTAAGTGGATAATATTTTACTGACACTTTTGCTTTGGATCTTACTTGGATATTTACTTGTATTTATTCATGTTGTTCAATGGACCTTTTTTTTTTTGTTTTACAGGAGGCCCTCTGTATGCAGGGAATGACAGACCAATTAAATTACTCAAATGATACAGTCTTTCCTTTTCACTTGAATTCTGCAAGAGAATATTGCGATAACCCTTGCTATGCTGATGATACTATCTTAATAGCTGAAAGTGCAAAGGATCTGCAAGTAATAAAAGTCAAGGAACAAAGTGAAAAGAAATTAGACTAAAATTAAAAATAAAGAACACAGAACTAATTGCAATAGGTAGAATAGCCAGCCATAGAATTGACAATGAAATATAGAAATGGTGGATAGCTTCTGACTTTTAGGATTAGCCAACAACAGCAAAGGAATAAGCTGTCAAGAAATATTCTGTAGACTATGAAGGCTTTTGGGGAAAATAGTAAAATGCTGTGATGTGTCTCGACCTAGAGAATTGGGAAAAGCCATGGTATTCCTTGTGACACTCTATGAAAGTGAAAATTGGACTTTGAAGAAGCAACATAGGAAGCATATTGATGGTTTTGAACTTTGGTGTTGAAGAAGACTCCTGAGAATACCATGGCCAGCCAACAACAACAACAAAAAATAGATAATTGAACAAATCGACCCAGAGTTCTCATTAGAAGATCAAGTGACTAAGCTCAAATTATCCAATTTTTTCAAGACCGAACCCTCTAGAAAAGGTTCTAATGCTGGGAAAGGTAAAAGGAAATAGAACCAGTAGCAAGCTGGATGGAATCATTTACAGTAGTAACAAGTGCATCATTGGAAGATTTGAAAACCAGGTTACGGATAGGCTGTTATGGAGGATATCCATCTATGTGATCACTAGAAATCAAAAATTACGTACTTGATCATACGTAATCAAAGTAAAGTAATCTAGGCATGCCACAATAAAAAGGGAAATATAATAGTGACTATTATGTACTTACAAAGAATGTATAGCCTAAAATAAATTTAGATTGCAAAACATATTGAAACTATTTATGGAGAGAAGAAAGTTGCTACACAAATTGACAGGTGTAATAAGCATTGGCTGGCATTTTGCTAGAAATAATATATCACATTTCCAAGGAATCCTGAAACTTAAATTCATATTTCACTACTTTTAATCCTTGACAAAAACATGTTTCTATTTTTCAGACCTTCCAATGGACCATAAAGATGGCAGGAACACTTTAATCTTTGAGGATAGATTCAGAAAAAGCAAAGGCATAAGCATCACTTGCATACAAGAGCAATTATGGAACCCCCCTAAGTTATTATCATAGGTTCATAGGAGGAAGGAGTGAATGGAAAAGTTTATGTGCTGACAAGTGAATAGGATGTCCACAGTGATAGATGCACAGCCATTGCCATCTTCCACTTGTTATTCTTTATTATTAATGTTGGTTGCTTCAATGTAATGGTTGTTTAAAGAAATATAGAAAGGTCCATGATTTGTGTAAGAGAACCAGTCCTGGACCTTGGTATAATATCTGTCTAACTCATAAATATTTGGGCACTGCAATTTTTAAATGTTGCACTTCATTCATTTTGGAAGTGTTTGACACTAGAGAACTTGGTATTTACAGCTACCACTGCAGAGCAGCTCCTATCATTCAGAAAAAATATACCTTACATAATTATTACTTGCGTAAAAACATGGATATGAGCAATCTTTCCATTTTTGCCCATCTGCTCTTCTGTCACCTGTTGGCCAGACTGATGTATTTGGCAAGCTCACAATCAGGGACTGGACACCAACCATCCATACCTGCTCTCACTTGGCTATGCTGCCTATGATTCAGGAAATAGGAAAGACCTATCTATATTCATTCGTTGGCCTGATTATCCAGGAATCTGCTTATTCCCCTTTTAAAACCACCCAGATTGATTGCCATTACTACACTGCTGGTAGCAAACTCCACAGTTTAGCTATACCCTATGTAAAATAGTGTCTCTTCCTTTTGGTCCTGAATCTAAATTCAGTGGATGACCCTGAGTTCTCACATAATAATACTGAGAGAAAAAGGAAATGGAGAAGAGAAACTCTTGTCCATTTTATAAATGTCCTAGACATGATATATATATCATGTCCCATCCCTCCTTGATTCCAAACTAAAGACCCCAGCTCATGCAATATTTCCTCACAGTAAACTCCTAAAAATGCTTTTTTCAAAAAAGGAATTGGACTTTCTGGTTTTTCTTTGAAGATGTTTCGCTTCTCATCCAAGAAATTTCTTCAGCTCTGACTGGATGATGGGGAATGGGAGGATTTATACTTCTTGCAGATAGCTGGTCATTTGCATTGTTTTAGTGAGACATTAAGAGGGACCTGGTGGCTTAGTGGGTAAGACACTGAGCTTGTTGATTGAAAGGTCAGCAGTTCAGCGGTTCAAATCCTTAGTGCTGCATAACGGGGTGAGCTCCCGTTGTCCCAGCTTCTGCCAACCTAGCAGTTCAAAAGCAAGTAAAAAACGCAAGTAGAAAAATAGGGACCACCTTTGGTGGGAAGGTAACAGCGTTCTGTGTGCCTTTGGTGTTTAGTCATGCCGGCCACATGACCATGGAGACGTCTTCGGACAGTGCTAGCTCTTCGGCTTTTAAACGGAGATGAGCACCGCCCCCTAGAGTTGGGAACGACTAGCACGTATGTGCGAGGGGAACCTTTACCTTAGTGAGACACTAAAGTCACCTGGAGATTTGTCTGTGTCATCAGGGTCACCTGAGTGGTGCAAATAGGTGTGAAGCCTTCTTGAAACTGTTGAAAGGACTGTATTGTAGACTGGAGATAGATGATGTCATATCCCTCTATCTCTCTGTTAAGAGAAGGCTCTTCCATTTTGACATAGATGTCCTATTTGACCCCTCTTTCAAACCAGGGGTCCTCTGTCCAAAATGCGGACTTTGCTATTTTCAAAAGAGTGGTCTATGTCTTTTAAATGGAGGTGGATATTGTCCAGATTCTATTAATTTAAGATGAAATCTGGAATCCTTGTATTACTATGACCCACCTTATGTTTGATCATTTTTGTGGAACTGATGGTGGAAAAACGTTCAGAAGTTTTGTGAGACAAATCTTTCTTTTTCATAAGCTTTGCTGGTCCCTTTTTTAGCAAGGCTGTTTTTTCTGCAGGCTTTAATTTTATTGAACAATATGTTCAACATCTAGAATAGATGTTAGACTTATTGGCTTCTTCTTACATGCACATTATAATAATTCAATAATTCAATACTTCACATTCAATAATTGTTACATCTTGAATTAAGTCCACTATTTCATCTCCACTGATGGCTTCCTCTACTTCTTTGCATTTTCAGCTTTCTTTCCCAAGAAAACATTTCCTTTTTGTAGGTAGAGTTTACTGGATAGATATCTCCTTTGAAAAAAAATATCATAATGGTGTGTTTATAAAATCAAATTATCTAAATGCACATATATGCAGTCATAGCAACTAGCTTTAAAATAAACATTCTTTTCTTTAGTTCTCTCATCCTTACTGCAGCTCCTATTACCACTAGTATTCTGATAGCATAATATTATAACATTTGCCTAACACAGAGAAGGTCACTGGTTTACAAGCCAACAGATTTTTTTTTATTAAAATTCACATTTCCCTGATTTATTATTCTATCGCACATTGCTATTATTTGTAGTAATAATAGCAAAAGTATTACTTCAAAATGAATAAGTACTGTAAAAATATCACTACATTTACCTAAGACTGGGTGAAAAGGAGAGACAGAGTCACAGTGACAGAGAAAAGGAGAGAGATAGGCGATGTTTAAAACTGGAAAATAATGTGCTTTGAAGAGACTTAAAGACTTAACTTAACGTCTTAACTTAACTTCTATAGAGGAATTATTGAGTCTGTCATTTGCACCTCTATAACTGTCTGGTTCGGTTCTGCAACCCAATAAGAAAAACACAGACTTCAGAGGATAATTAGAACTGCAGAAAAAATAATTGCTACCAACCTGCCTTCCATTGAGGACCTGTATACTGCACGAATCAAGAAGAGGGCTGTGAAAATATTTACAGACCCCTCGCATCCTGGACATAAACTGTTTCAACTCCTACCCTCAAAATGACGCTATAGAGCACTGCACACCAGAACAACTAGACACAAGAACAGTTTTTTCCCGAAGGCCATCACTCTGCTAAACAAATAATTCCATCAACACTGTCAGACTATTTACTGAATCTGCACTACTATTAATCTTCTCATAGTTCCCATCACCAATCTCTTTCCATTTATGACTGTATGACTATAACTTGTTGCTGGCAATCCTTATGATTTATATTGATATATTGACCATCAATTGTGTTGTAAATGTTGTACCTTGATGAACGTATCTTTTCTTTTATGTACACTGAGAGCATATGCACCAAGACAAATTCCTTGTGTGTCCAATCACACTTGGCCAATAAAAAATTCTATTCTATTCTATTCTATTCTATTCTATTCTATTCTATTCTATTCTATTCTATTCTATTCTATTCTATTCTAAAGCATACGCTTTCCCACTTTTAGTAAATAAACCATAAGGCAGAGTTGCTGCTGAAGTTCCAACATACAACAGGGGTGTCATGTCAAGTGTCAGTCATTTGTTTTTTATCAAATTCATTGGTTACCCATCTTACCACAGAATAACTCTTTTGCACTCTAGTCCTAGATGTCCCAAAGGTGCTTTTTCAGGAAGCAACTGGATTGTCTTGTTTTTTTCTTTGAAAATGTTTTGCTTCTCATCCAAGAAGCTGCTTCAGCTCTGACAGGATAGTGGGGAATGGAAGGATTTATATTTCTTGCAGACAGCTGGAAATTTGCATCCTTTTAGAGGGTCCTTGAAGCACTTGGAAGTTTACCATGACCTGGATGACTAAGAATCTCTACAGACTTCTAGTCCTAGTTGCATTTTAATTGATCTGTGGCACTTCCTCATCAAATGATCAAGTTACAATATCCTATCTGCATTTTTTAAAAACAAAAATCAGTCCCTTTGTTGACAAGAAGGTAACTTGTGACTGTTTTTTTGCTGTATATCTTTATAGTCATATTTAAAGTATGCAGGAGGAGGGCATTATTTTTGCTGAGGCATTATTTCTGAAAATTGTTTTATAATGTTGCCTTCACTTGCAGTGTGACTGTGCAAATTGGCTAGTATAGACCACACATATGGCCAGTATCAATGACCTAAATCCCAAGAGGTCCTGGTTGAACAGGACCACACAACACTCATCTCTTTAATGTTGGGTGTTACATGTCCTTCTGTCACAGTTAGTGTGAAAGCACGACTAAGTTCAGCTCTGTTGTAAATTGAAAACAGCAGTTCTGGAACGAGCTTCATGAAGGAGGCAGTTTTACCGGCCTAATGACAGCAAAATAAAATAATTACTGCTAGAAAAGCTTTTCAAAGAAATGCATATTTTAGTTGCAGAGCAGGCAATAAAGGTGTTGACAACAAGGGTGACACAAACTTCCATTTCTAAATAAAAGCTTCAGAAATATTAGAAAATGTGGCCTCCCATCAAAAGTTAGTGACATGTCTCATTGAGAATTATGGTTCTCTCACCCTGCTGGATCTCCTTGAAAAAGCAGCAGTTTTGTAGAAAATCTGTGGGGGTGCAGAGAAAGGCTGGAGAGGTATAACATGCTTTCATTTGGGAACTGCTTCACGTGTAAACACATCAGGGCATGAGTATTTGCTATAAAACATAAGGACATCAGGGGATCTATACTGCAGAGACTTACAAACATGGTTAAGCATCTCCTTATACAGTGCATAGGCATTTGTTGAGAAAAACATACAAGAATGAATGAATGAATAAATGAATGAATGAATGAATGAATGAATGAATGAATGAATGAATGAATGAAGTGCAGAAGGCAGGGTCTCTGTTCTCATTTCAGTGCAATGTGGTCATCTTAAAAATGGCAGCCATTTTGGGAACCGTGTCATGTGGCCCATGAACAAAGAGGCATGCTTTGCTTCCCTGACATGAGCACCAGAAAGCTCTGCAGCAGTTTTCAGTGGTCTGGAGCTTGCCTGAAGGAGGAAGAGTGAACCAACTCCATTCCTGAGCTGTGCAGCATGACAATTCAATGCAGTTGCCCCCAAAAGGCAGTTGCTTCTAGGATTCCACCACATGGCTCAGGAAAGGAATAGCCTACCTTCCTTTCCTAATCAAAGCTCTGGAAATCTTTGAAAGGTAAGTGAGAAAGAGAATGTGGGGTCCACTGGGATGGGAAAGGGGGTCAAGGGACCTGGTGAGGGGGATGGGGGAAGATAGGTGAGGAAGTGGGGGACTGCTGAAGCATCCCTTTGATTGGTTGTAAGCTTGAATGACCATGGGAGTGCAGTAGGAGCTGTAGCTTCAGAACCAGGTCCTAAGTAGCTATGGGGGTCCATCATAACTTTGACCAGTTGTTTCTCCTTGCCATCTTTGCTCTCCCTGGGCAAGCCTGAAGGTTGGAATCATATGTCAATAGTCTGCCCCATAGAACTGTTTCTTCCTTGTTGGGTCCACAGCAAATAAAGCTAACATTATTCATCTGACCTTAGACGTGTTTGTTCTCCTATCAGTAATAAAAGCAGGTCATTTCTCCTCTTCCTTCTGAGAGTTTCTGTAAGCGACATTGCATTCAGAAGCAGTTCAGAGTTTTTCCTCAAACAACAAAAACTCGCATCCACATAGATAGGCAACAGATAAAATGATCTTACAGGCTAGCTGTGTCTGTATGATACCATATTCTCAAGATAAGCCCACACACTGTAGATAATTTTGTTGTGCAAACTCAGGATGCATAATTAATTTATTGTTCTCTAGATAATGCAAACATGGAAGCCTATGTATTGTGCAGTCTCGATTGCAGCTTTGACAAAGGTGGTGGTAATAATGCAGTGGTGGGGACTTCGTTCCAAAGGGAGAGCAGTTGTCACCTGTAGCTTTCACATGCTATGAACAGTGTTCCTTGAGGTAGTTAACACTGATCATATCGGCCAATGTTGGGAATTGGAAGTCCATCGGGAGTTATTTTTAGTACAATGATGATCATTTTCCAGACTGATAACTGCATTCAGAGTGAACAGACATACTAGAGTTGAATGAGGTAGGGCTGTGATGGAGAACCTATGGCATGTGTGCCACAGCTGTCACACAAGCCTTCTCTGCAGGCACGCAAACCATCACCCAGCTTAGCTCTCTTGCGCATGCATGCGTGGGGGGGGGAGAGTGGAGAGTCATGTGTGTATGCACAGGGGTGTATTGCATCATGGGTGCCGGCACATGTGTGCACTTTTGCATGCAAACGTGCATGCTTTTGGCACATGAAGAGAAAAAGGTTAGCCATCATTGAGGTAGGGCCTGGACCAAGAAGCAGATAAGGCCACTTTTAAAATGTAATATAGTCTGGATGATTTGATTTCTGAATTCTTCTAAAAATACTTAAGAATGGTTCTCCATCTGGTTCTTTGTTTTCAGGAACCTCACCTGGAAATCTAACTCCTTACTGTATTTTTTCTCCAGACAGCGAAGACATATGTAAAGTCCTGCTTTAAGGATATTTTAACTGCAAGTCAATAAAAGTAATTTTGCAGCTAAGACAAAGTAATGACCACATTTCTGAGATCCACAATATATTGCAGGAACTGGGCCTAAGGGCAGCAAATCCTTATTACCCTCAAAGTGTACAGTCCTTCAATCAACATAAAATATGATGTAGTCTTACTCAGTCAACCAATAGCAGGATTCATTTTGGGAGCATTTCAAACCCAGGAGGAAATAAAGGAAAACTATTAATAATAGAAATATCTTTTGGTTTGAAAAAGCAAAAATGTATTCTCTTGGGGTGTTGTATTCTACTGTTTATCCCCTACCTTTTGAGATTTCTAGTCAAACAATTAAAATACTGTCAGCTTCAGAAAGGGGTTTTTATTCCCCTTAAACGAAAATACAGGTAGTCCAACATTTACAACAATTTGTTTAGTGACCATTCAAAGTTACAACGGCACTGAAAAAATGACTTATGATCATTTTTCACACTTATGACCTCGCAACATCCCCATGGTCACATGATTTACATTTGGATGACAACTGGTTCTTATTTATGACAATCACAGTATCCCAGGGTCATGTGATCATCTTTTGCAATATTCTTACGAGCAAAGTCAATGGGAAATCCGGATTCTCTTAACAACTGTGTTACTAATTTGACAAATACAGTGATTTACTTAACAAACTCACTTATTTACTTACTTAACTCACTTAACACTCACTTAACAAATTTCTCACTTAGCAACATAAATTCTAGGCTCAATTGTGTTCATAAATAGAGGACTATCTAAACTGATGTTGACTAGGCTGTTTCCTTTCTTCACCCCTGCCCTCAGATTGTCCATCATTGTTATATATAACATTACCTAAATAGCGGAATATTTCAGCAATGAAGAATGTTTCAACACTTGTGACTTGTGGATGGATTGGGCATAGAATCTGCACTGTTTTTAAACCTTTCTGCTATCTTGTATGTGCTGCCTCCGATAGGAATTCCCTTCTTCTACCTAATACCTATTCTTGTTTTTCTGAAAGGAGACTGGAGTTATGATGGCTAATCCCAAGCCTGACCACTACATTTATGACCAAAGGCAATAATGCACTCTCAGCATGTACATCTATAAAATCACATATATACAGTAGATCCTACAGCATTCTCCCTTACCACCAAAGAGTGGCCACAGTAGGTCAGACAGCCATGCATCATGCAGATTTATTCATATAGAGTCCATTCATAAACATTATATTGATATTGATTGTTTCCTGATTGCTTATTTGTACCCTATGACTATCATTAAGGGTTGTACCTTAGAATTCTTGCTGAATGTATCTTTTCTTTTATGTACACTGAGAGCATATGCACCAAGGCAAATTTCTTATGTGTCCAATCACACTTGGCCAATAAAAATTCTATTCTATTCTATTCTATTTGCAGATCCACCAGTTTCATTAAATTGTTACAATTCAAGCCCAAGTTTATTCCACCGCAATGCCACTTTCATCATCCTTGCTCCCCTTTTCCCCCTAGCTCAAGTGGCTGAATCCATTCTTACCATTAGCTGAATATATGGAGATTGCTGGTAGATCCAGCAAAAGCACCTAAGTCCCAAACTTTTCATCTTCGGTATCTTTAATCATAAAAATCAAAGCATGCCTTTACTCCTGGCATTCTTCGTCATTCCATTTCTTGTCTTTCTTCCTCCTGTCCTACAGTAATTTCCCTTTCCTTGCTTTTTTTCTTCTTCTTTTTTCTCTCTTTTCTGCCTTCCAGGAACATTTTTAACTAGCCCAGATGGAACTAGATCTTCTCATCACTCTCATAACATTTCTGCCGTCATATTCCAAATTTGGGACATATCTCCCTGGTATAAAAATGAAGCTCCCAGGCTTGTTCATGATGACGATGAGAATGAAGGTTGCAGAGCTTCCAAACAGGTGTTCACTATTCATGCCTATATAAATAAATCTCAAATTTGGGTGAGATGCTAGGGGGACCATCTTTTCTCCCCTCAGTTCTGGATTATCACCTCTTGACTTTTGATCATAACTTTACCAAAGTGCCATTGGAGAAGTGAGATGCTGGCCCTTAAAACATTCTGTTCTGTCCTTTTGGGCAACTAACTCTGAAATGCTTTTTACCGGAAGGAGCAGTTAATCCATCAAATTGGTGTCTCATGGGTTTTTGCCATGTCCTTATTTTCATATTATCATTGTGATGTTTATTTCATGAGTTTTATTTATTTATTTATTTTATTTATTTATTTGATTTTTATACCGCCCTTCTCCCGAAGGACTCAGGGCGGTGTATTAGCTGCCTGGAATCTCTGGATTGGCCAGAGATGTTGCCATATCTAATCTTCTGCAACAGTTTAAACACAATTTGTAACCTTCATATCAAAGAACCTTTTTCTGCAACACTGCAGAAGACTATTATAACACTTTTCTACTTGAAGTTCAAAGAGTCAATCATCTATATGTACCTTTAGCAACCCAAAGCCAAAAAGAACAAATTACCCATATCAATAAGAAAATTCAAAAAAAAAAAAACCCCACAAAAAATCCCTTTGGCAGAAAAATAAAATTGGCTATGTAACTAACTTCAAAAACTGATACAAAACCTTATGTCACCAAATAAAAACAGAATGTACCAATTACCACTGCAAACAGGAGGAAGAGCTGTTACATACAAAATCCAATAGTCGCTTCTATAATTTGGTAAATGCCAAACTTCAAGACTCAAAAACTATCCCATCTCTAAAAGGGCAAAATGGTGAAAATTGTAATGATGATGCCATTAAGGCTAATCTCTTCAACACTTTTTTCAGTTCAGTCTTTGTAAACAGCAATGGCATTTCCCATTTCCTAGTCGTACCACAACCAATTGCAATGATCTAATCCACATTGATTTTACTGAAGATACCATCAAAAGGGCACTACACAAACTAAAGTCATCTCTATCTATTGGTCCTGATGGAATATGTGCCTACTTTCTAAAAAAGCTCTCCTCTGCCATAGCTGAACCTCTAAGCACCATCTATGAAGTATATTTTAGAATTAGCTCCTTGCCTGACACATGGTCATTAGCAACAGTCATACCTATCTTCAAAAAAGATGACCCCAGCCTTGTTGAAAATTATAAACCAATCTCCCTTTGCTGTGTCATCTGTAAAGTCATGGAATCCATCATAAATCAATCCATCACTCTCCACTTAGTGACAAATAACCTACTCTCTGATAAGCAATTTGGTTTCAGGAAAAAATTGTCATGTAATCTGAAACTCATACACTGCAAAAATATTTGGACCTCTTCTATCAACTACTGTAAAGCAATAGATGCAATCTACATAGACTCCTGCAAAGCCTTTAATTCAGTGGTACATGACAAATTTCTGTTAAAACTAAGTTCTTATGGCATTTCTGGATCTTTGCCTAGTGGATTGCTATATTCCTATCAAACAGGCAACAAGTAGTTGGAAACACTATAACAAACCCTGCATCAGTCAACGGTGGTGTTCCCCAAGGTAGCGTTCTAGGACCAACACTCTTTCTGCTCTATATAAATGACCTTTGTGATCATATTACAAGCAGCTGCATCCTCTTTGGCAACAATGTAAAATTAACACCAAAGACAATTTTACTACCCTACAAAATGACCTTGATTATGTACCATTTTGGTACCAAATGACTTTGATTATGTCTAAGAATTGCCAACTCCAAATCTCTGCTAACAAATGCTCAGTCTTGCACATTGGCAATATAAATCATAACATCAAATAGAAGCTGGGTGGAAACAATCTAAATGATGACCTACATTCTGTCAAGGACCTAGGAATACTCATTTCAAAAGATCTAAACCCCAGAGCTCACTGTAGCTTAGTGCTAAAAAGGCACTAAGAGTTGTCAACCTTATTTTATGAAGTTTTCTCTTTGGTAACGCTATAGTTCTAACTAGGGCATACAAAACTTTTGCCAGACCTATCCTTGAATACTGCTCATCTGCCTGGAACCTACATTGTAGTTCAGACATTAATACATTAGAGAGGGTCCAGACATATTTTACAAGAAGAGTACTCAACTTGTCTGCTCGCAATAAAATTGCTTATACTACCAGGCTTGAAATTTTAGGCCTGGATAACCTTGAACTATGCCATCTACATTCTGACCTAAGTATAATACACAAGATTATCTACCATAATGTCCTACTTGTTAATGACTACTTTATCTTCAACTGCAATAACACAAGGGGTATCAATAGATACAAACTAAATGTAATCCACTCTAATCTTGATTTCAGAAAATACAACTTCAGCAATAGAGTAGTTAACATTCTACCTCATCCTATTGTTAGTTTCTCTAACCCCCATACCTTTTACCTTAAACTGTCTACCGTGGACCTTACACATTTTTTAAGAGGTCCCTAAAAGGGCATGCATATGTGCACCAGCGTGCTTACTATCCCTGTCATACTGTCCCCATTTATATGTACTCATTTTATGTGTTTATAGCTAGTTTTGCTTATTTGCCACCACATGTTCACTGGACCCGTGCTCCTCCTGGTTGGTGCTGGCCACGCAGGAGGTGACACGAGGCTCATTCCTGGGGATTACCAACGCTTCTTTGTTGGAAGGGGTTGTTCCTACTGCCTTGAAAGAGGCAGTGGTGAGACCCCTCATCAAGAAGCCTTCCCTGGACCCAGCTGTTTTAGGAAATTATCGTCCGGTCTCCAATCTTCGCTTTGTGGCGAAGGTTGTAGAGAGTGTGGTGGCACGTCAATTACCCCAATACCTGGATGAAACTGTCTATCTAAACCCGTTCCAGTCCGGCTTTCGGCCTGGATACAGTACGGAGACGGCTTTGGTCGCGTTGTTTGATGATCCCTGGAGGGCCAGGATAGGGGTTATTCCTCTGCCCTGGTCCTATTAGACCTCTCAGCGGCTTTTGATACCATCGACCATGGTATCCTGCTGCACCGGTTGGGGAGTTTGGGAGTTGGAGGCACCGTTTATTGGTGGTTCTCCTCCTATCTCTCTGACCGGTCACAGACGGTGTTGGCAGGGGGGCAGAGATCGACCACGAGGCGCCTCACTTGTGGGGTGCCGCAGGGGTTGATTCTCTCGCCTCTCCTGTTCAACATCTATATGAAGCCGCTGGGTGAGATCATCAGTGATTTTGGGGTGAGGTACCAACTGTACGCTGATGATACGCAGCTGTACTTTTCCACCCCAGGCCACCCCAACGAAGCCGTTGAAGTCCTGTCCCAGTGTCTGGAAGGCATATGGGTCTGGATGGGGAGAAACAGGCTCAAGCTCAATCCCTCCAAGACGGAGTGGCTGTGGATGCCGGCACCCCGGTACAGTCAGCTGCAGCTGCGGCTGACTGTTGGGGGCAAGTCATTGGCCCCGATGGAAAGGGTGCGCAACTTGGGCGTTCTCCTGGATGGCTGGTTGTCTTTTGAAGATCACTTGACGACCATCTCCAGGAGACCTTTTCATCAGGTTTGCCTGATTCGCCAGTTGCACCCCTTCCTGGACCGGGATGCCCTATGCACGGTCACTCATGCTCTTGTTACCTCTTGCTTGGATTACTGCAATGCTCTCTACATGGGGCTCCCCTTGAAGAGCACCCAGAGGCTTCAGTTGGTTCAGAATGCAGCTGCGCAGGTGATAAAGGGAGTCACTCACGGCTCCCATGTGACACCAATCCTGCGCAGGCTGCACTGGCTACCTGTGGTCTTTCGGGTGCACTTCAAGGTGCTGGTGACCACCTTTAAAGCGCTCCATGGCTTAGGGCCGGGTTATCTGTGGGACCGCCTACTACTACCGATTGCCTCTCACCGACCCATGCGCTCTCACAGAGAGGGACTCCTCAGGGTGCCGTCCGCCAAGCAGTGTTGGCTGGCGGCCCCCAGGGGAAGGGCCTTCTCTGTGGGGGCCCCTACCCTCTGGAATGAACTTCCCACAGGACTTCGCTAACTTCCTGACCTTCGAACCTTTCGCCGCGAGTTGAAAACATATTTGTTTATTCATGCAGGACTGGCATAGGATTTTAGATTTTATATAGTTTTAATTTTAATGGGTTTTATTGTTTTAAATTTATCTTAATCTGGGCCAAATTGAATAAGTTTTTTAAATAGTATTTTATCTTGTATTTATATTGTTGTTATGTTTTTATCTGGCTGTAAACCGCCCTGAGTCCTTCGGGAGATGGGCGGTATAAAAATCTAAATAAATAAATAAATAAATAAATATTTATACCCATTTATTTGTGCCAATTTTCATCTGTCTATGTCTATACTGATACTTATTTCCTTGTACTTGTTGATAAATAAATAAATAAATAAATAAATAAATAAATAAATAAATAAATAAATAAATAAATAAATGTTGTAGCTCACTGGCGGCCAGTGGAGCTGACAGCAGAGTTGGACAGTGAGGAGGTTGGGGAGGTTTAGCGAGTCCTGGGGGCTGTGGAAAGCTTGGAGAAAGGCTCTGTGTGGGAGGCAGAGAGGGAGCTAGACAGCAGAGAGATGATCTGGAATTAGATGATTTAGTAACAGAACCGTTGTCATGGACAGATCATTTTCTCCTTCGCCTAGACCTCCGAACCTCCACCCACCATCGCAGGGAGACGGAACCTACGTGTTGGTTCCGTCCCAGGCATCTGATGGACCCTGAGAGGTTCCTGACGGAGCTTGGGCCATTTCCTGAGGATCTGGCCCACGGCTCGACTGAGGAACTAGTTGTGGCCTGGGAACAGGCCGTGGCTGGGGCCTTGGACCGTGTCGTGCCTTTGCGGCCTCTGACCCGGCGCAGGTCTCGTCCGGCCCCTTGGTTCTCCGAGGGGCTGAGGGAGATGAAACGCCGGAGAAGACGCCTAGAGAGCACCTGGAGGTCCAGTCATTCCGAAGCTGATCGGACACTAGTTAAGTCCTATTCTAGGACCTACCTAGTGGCAATGAGGGAGGCGAGGCGTTCCTACGCCTCCACCCTCATTGCGTCGGCAGATAACCGCCCGGCCGCCCTGTTTCGGGTGACCCGCTCCCTCCTTCATCAGGAGGTGCGGGATGACCCTTTGCAGGGACGTGCCGAGGAGTTTAGTGGTTATCTATACGATAAAATCGCTCAGCTCCGGGATGGTCTGGACCGAAATTGGGATGATCCAAGCGAGAGAGAGGAGGCACGTCTTGTCAAGTCTGTTTGGGATGAGTTTGACCCTGTGGCTCCTGAGGACGTGGACAGGTTGTTGGGGAGGCTTCACGCCACTACATGTTTACTGGACCCGTGTCCTTCCTGGCTGGTACTGGCCACTCAGGAGGTGACACGAGGCTGGCTCCAGGGGATTATCAACGCTTCTTTGTTGGAAGGGGTTTTCCCTGCCACCTTGAAAGAGGCGGTGGTGAGACCCCTCCTCAAGAAGCCCTCCCTGGACCCAGCTATTTTGGGTAATTATCGTCCGGTCTCCAACCTTCGCTTCGTTGCGAAGGTTGTAGAGAGTGCTGTGGCGTGACAGCTACCCCAATACCTGGATGAAGCCGTCTATCTAGACCCGTTCCAGTCCGGCTTCCGACCCGGATACAGCACGGAGACAGCTTTGGTCGCATTGGTGGATGATCTCTGGAGGGCCAGGGACAGGGGTTACTCCTCTGCCCTGGTCCTATTAGACCTCTCAGCGGCTTTTGATACCATCGACCATGGTATCTTGCTGCGCCGGTTGGGGGGATTGGGAGTGGGAGGCACCGTGTATCGGTGGTTCTCCTCCTATCTCTCTGACCGGTCACAGACGGTGTTGACAGGGGGGCAGAGGTCGACCGTGAGGTGCCTCACTTGTGGGGTCCCGCAGGGGTCGATCCTCTCGCCCCTTCTGTTCAACATCTATATGAAGCCGTTGGGTGAGATCATCAGTGGCTTTGGGGTGAGATACCAGCTGTACGCTGATGACACTCAGCTGTACTTTTCCACCCCGGGCCACCCCAATGAAGCTGTTGAAGTGCTGTCCCGGTGTTTGGAAGCCGTACGGGTCTGGATGGGGAGAAACAGGCTCAAGCTTAATCCCGCCAAGACGGAGTGGCTGTGAATGCCAGCACCCCGATTCAGTCAGCTGCAGCCGCAGCTGACTATTGGAGGCGAGTTATTGGCCCCAAAGGATAGGGTGCGCAATTTAGGTGTCCTCCTGGATGAACGGCTGTCATTTGAAGATCATTTGACGGCCGTCTCCAGGAGGGCCTTCCACCAGGTTCGCCTGGTTCGGCAGTTGCGCCCCTTCCTTGATCGGGATGCCTTGTGCACAGTCACTCATGCGCTCGTTACCTCTCGCTTGGATTATTGTAATGCTCTCTACATGGGGCTCCCCTTGAGGTGCACTCAGAGGCTTCAGTTAGTCTAGAATGCAGCTGCACGGGTGATAGAGGGAGCTTCGCGTAGCTCCCGCGTAACACCGCTCCTGTGCAGACTGCACTGGCTACCTGTGGCCTTTCGGGTGCACTTTAAGGTTTTGGTCACTACCTTTAAAGCGCTCCATGGCTTAGGGCCTGGGTACTTATGGGACCGCCTGCTGTTACCTCATGCCTCCCACCGACCCGTACGCTCTCACAGAGAGGGACTTCTCAGGGTGCCGTCCGCCAAGCAATGTCGGCTGGCGGCCCCCAGGGGAAGGTCCTTCTCTGTGGGGGCTCCCACACTCTGGAACGAACTTCCCCCAGGTTTACGCCAAATACCTGACCTTCGGACCTTCCGCCGCGAACTGAAGACACATCTTTTCATTCGCGCAGGGTTGGCTTAAATTTTATTGGTTTTAAATTTTCTATTATTAATTTTAAGGGGTTTTTTAGTTTTATATATTTTAAAGTTTTTAGGCCAATCATAAAATAAGTTTTTTAATTTGTATTTTAATTGCATATTGTGTTCTTTGTTTTACCTTGGCTGTACACTGCCCTGAGTCCTTCGGGAGAAGGGCGGTATAAAAATCGAATAAATAATAAATAATAACAATAATAAGAGAGGCAGAGGGACAGCTGGAGCCTGTTCCCAGTGTGTGCATGAGCAGAGCTGCCAGAAGACAAGAACAACTCAGAAAGCAGGGTTGACTTGGGAGTAAAGCCACACCTTGGAGGTGTTTGGCCCCTCCCATAGGAAACAAAAGAGGAGTGGGCTTTTGCAGGAAACAATTCATTTGTTCCGTGACTCTGAGAGACTCTGTGCCAAGTTTTGTCGTGTACTGTGTTTGGAAAAAAGTTACATGGCAGCTTGCCAAGCAAGATAAGGTGTGTTGATAAATATTCCTCTGAAAGACTGTTTGGACAGTCCTTGCTGACTGTGAATGAAAGTAATTCACAGTCACGTAAATAAAAGAGGTTTTGCCAGGACCAAGCTTCCTGCTTTTTAAGGGAGCTACATCAGAACATATATTTCCTTATATATTGTTATACTATAGATACACATTCATTTACCCACCCACACTTCTAAGGAAATGAGAATGAAACTTCAGATGGAAGGGAAGGGAAGATGGGTGGAGGGAGACATAAACACATAGATTTCAATCCTCTCTGCTTTATGATAGCAATCCATTCTTTATGTTATCTTTGGAAAACAATTTTTTAAGATGATAAAGAAAGCTTTTTGGTCAACCTGATTACAACAGGAAAAGAACACAGTTCTTTCTAAGTGACATAATAGTTTGGCAGATCCAAACTGGATATATTACTTTTAGATGAATTAGCGAATTTCACGTGATCCTTAATCAGACTCTATGCAGATTCTAGCAGTCAAGAAAACCTGGCAAGAAGTTGCAACTGGGAACAAACTAGTTCTTCTGTAATGCTGTTTAGAATCTCCAAAATCAGATTTGGTGTTGGGATATATATGTTTGAGCTTCAATTTTCAGATGTGATTTTACTTTTGGCAAAGGAAGTAATCAAGTAGTGCAAGTTGGCTTTGGGGAGAATTCTACTTTGAATGCTGTCATTGCAGGAACAGTATTGACTCCTCTCCAATTATTCCGATTTGAGCTATGAAAAATAAGTGGCAAAGCAGCATGCAAGGATTGGGTGCTAGGCTCTTTGTTCCCGGCAGAGGAATAACACCCCTTCCTTATAGAATATTGGACTCAGGTTTATTTTTAGTTGATATGAAAGATGAAGATGAATCATCTTATATTGACCAATGCTGTCTTCAAGCCACTGAGGATTTTTGATTTTTTAAAAATCGATTATGAGCCATCCAGTTGTGTCTGACAGCTAGTAACCACGTAGATGGGGGCACGATGGCTCAGTGGTCAAAGACACTGAGCTGACAGCCTGAGTTTGGGATCCAAGGGATGCATGATGAGTTCTTGTTCTTGCCTCAGCTCCTGTCTACCTAGCAGTTCAAAAGTATGCAAATGCAATTAGATAAATAGGTACCACTTCGGTGGGAAGGTAACAGTGTTCCATGTGCCTCAGTGTATAGTTGTGTGGCCACATGACCACAAAAGTCTCTTTGGACAATACTGGCTCATTCAGCTAAGAAATGATGAGCTCTGCCCCCTAAAATTGGGAACAGCAGCACAGGGGAAACCTTTATCTTTATGTTAACCACGCAGAATCCCCCTCCCCATTTTTCTTCCAATGGTGCATCTATTGCCACTCTAGTTGAGTCCACCAATTTTACTGCTGTTCTTCTCTGCCCTTCCATCTTTCCAAGCATTGGAAATTTCTCTAGAGACCTATGTCTTTACCATAATGTGTCCAAAGTAGAATATTTTGAACCTAGGTATTTGTCCCTTGCATAAAAATTTTGGATTGATTTGATGATCCACTGGTTTGTTTTCTTGGCTGTCCATGGCATTTTCAGGAGCCTTCAACAACACCGCATTTCAATAATGTCAGTACTCTTTTTATCCTGTTTTCTTCAAACTCCAACTTTTCTTCCATAGAGTAATACAAAGAATCACGACATGTGTGATTCTGAGTTTTGTAGATACAGACACACCACAGTATTTGATTATCTTTTTCAAATCCGAGATTTAGGAAACAAAATTACAAGATATAGGAGAATGTTTTTTTAGAGTCCAGAGCTTTTCTTTGTATGAATTTTGCTTAATATAAAACACAGAGATTTTCAAATGATTCCTATATCTACAATAAATATGAGTCTGGAAAAGGTATTTATAGCTGGTGACTGCTGCCTGGAAGAACACCAATATTTGTACTACTCCTTATTTCTTATCATTCAGAAACATGTCATCTCTCTGCACTGGAAAACTCAGAGGTCCATTACCACTAAATTGCCATACATTACTATCTCCTGGTGCTGCTTGATGCAGTTTGTTATAGTTATATGTGCCTTCAGCCAGACAGGTATAAGGAAATAAAATGATGCATTTAGATAATAGCCTATTTTGCTGGACGGGACAACCAAAGACATTGGTAATGAAGTATGAAGTCTTTTGTGTCAGAGTCACTGATGCAAATCCAATCCAAGCCTCTAAGGACAAGCAATAGGAAAGCAGGTGCCTAGATATTATTACCGTCCTGGTAGGTTGCTAGACACATCATAAAACAAGGGTCTCTAAAATAGTCACAAACCAACCGGTTGTCTTTAAGTCAGGATCTGGGTGATATACATTGTTTTGCTGAGTTCATATATCATGCTAAGCTATAGTCTTACTGCATAGGCATAAACTGTGGCTTATATGACCATAAATGTATCACAAACCATAAGGGCTGAGTTCACACATTAATTCATCCAAGTCAAATATTCACTTCATGGATTCATTTGTGTGACAGTTATCTATGAAGGGCAGGAAACATGAACTCTATTGTTTCTGTAGAATAATCTATTTTACGATAATATATGCAAGCTTAGATATGGTGGTTTCTATACCGTAAGTTATGTGCTTTCTCTTTGGAAGCATTTGCCGCCTTAACAGCATCTCCCAGAGATCCAGATGACCCTAAGTCTATTAGCCTTTCACAAAAAGCTAAAACAAGCCTTTTCCCCCGAGCATTTGAGCAACGAGAGTAAGAAAAACTCTCCTGTTTTTTTTATTGTCATGTATGCATCAAGCCTCAGTGGCTTACTTAGTGCAACCATAGCTTTAAGATGTTGTGGTGGGGCCTTATGCACTTTTAATTGTTTTTTTTTTCCTTTTAAAATGTAAGCTGCCCAGAGTTGCTTCAGAACCAGGAGGCCTTTAAAAGTTTATTTGGACTCAGGGAGCCCTTAAAACTAATAAAATAAAATTTAAATAAATAAATGCATGAATCCAACCATTAAATCTATGTGGCTTTGAGACAAATCTTTAAGCACAGTGGTAGACAGTTCTAGGAAATGTGGCCCAATCAGGTGTAAATAATTTGGATTTTATTTAAAACAGCATATTGTCTAGTGTTACCTAGAAGAGATAAGTATGGTTGGCTTGTTATTTATTGGTAAAGAGCTGTCTGCAGATTGAAAGTCACCCATTCCATAATATTTCCAGTTAAAAAAAACCAGATGCTGCTCTCAGTCAGAAAACACAGTGCTGAATGGTAGTGGCTTCAGTTCAGTCAAAAAGAAACTGAGCAACTAGATAAACAATGCAATTATTGCTGCGAGACATAGTGATTGCCATTAACAGAGAAATTTAAAAGAAACATTTAGGAAGAACATGGCTATCAAAGGCCACTTCTCACATACCATATTTTTCAGACTATAAGATGCTCTGGACTATAAGATGCACCTAGCTTTAGGGGAGGAAAACAAGGGGAAAAAATCTGCCTCGGCCTCCTAGCAATTTGCCTCCTTGCAGCAAACAGCAAACAGCCTGGTCAGTTTCAGCACAGACTGATTTAGCACAAACAGCTGATTGGCGGTTGGATTGGCCTCCCAGAATACAAACAATCAGCTGTTCCAGGCTGTGAAGATCGCTGCTGACCATCACCGCAGTCGCTGCCCATTGCCGTCATTGCTGCCCATTGCCACCATCACCTCCGTTACCACCAATCATCACCACCACATATTGCTGCCTCCGCATGCCCCATTTTTGGCCTCCATGCATCCCATTTTCAGCCCATTCCAGGTGGTGGGATTGCCGCCATTGCTGCCTATCACCACCGAACAGTGGCAGCAATCAGCAGCGATTGCTGGTGGCAATTCCCGCCGCCTGGAACAGGGCATAAATGGGACATACAGAGGCTAAATGGGGCATGCAAAGGCTGAAAACGGGACATAACTAGGCCAAAAATGGAGCACGTGGAGACTGAAAATGGGACATGCGGAGATGGCAATAGGCGGTGGTGGCAACCCTGCAGCCTGGAACAGATGTTTGTTGGTATTCCTGGAGGCCAATCCAACTGCCAATCAGCTGCTCATGCTAAATCAGGCTGTGCTGAAGCTGACCTGGCTATTTGCTGTTTCTTGCAAGAAGGCAAATTGCTGGGAGGCAGAGACTGAAGGGTGGGGGCCAGCGAGTGGGTGGGACTTCAGCAACATTAGCTCTATAAGATGTACAGACAATTCTACCCACTTTTTGGGGGGAGAAGGGTGTCTTATAGTCCAAACAATATGATATATGTATATGTGTATGTGTGTATCTATATATCTATATCTCTATAGCTATATATCTATATATCTAACATATATGTATGTGTGATATATATGATATATATCTAGATATATCTAGATATCTAGATATATATGAGGTTCAGGCAGAAGAAGAACTTCAAAACCTAAGGGACTGGTTTGGACAAAACTCTGCAGCACTTTTTCATACAGCTGTTGACAAAAATAGGATACCAACATGATCGCCAACATCCAATGACGGCTATGGCACAAGAAGAAGAAGATCTATCTATCTATCTATCTATCTATCTATCTATCTATCTATCTATCTATCTATCTATCTATCTATCTATCTATCTATCTATCTATCTATCTATCTATCTATCTATCTATCAGCATTTTAAGCTGATAGTCTAGATCAGAGCTGTCAAACTCCCAGCCCGTGGGCTGGATGGGTTAGGTGCTGGCCATACCCATGCCAGGTTTAACAAAAGGGGAAAAGTCCCGATACATTATGTGACACCACCATGATGATGGGAGTTTGGCATCCCTGGTCTAGATGCTCATATATTTATAATAGAACATGTATAGTAATGTTCAAGGGCCATAAATACCCAGACGTTCCCAAGAATATATCTAGAAGAGATACATTTAAAACCTTTGGTTCTTTTTTATTGAAGAGTGATATGCTTTAAGGAGTTACAACAAGGAATAGGTTCCCTGTTTAAAGAACTATTATATCCCACACTTTTCTTCTCAAATCAGGTTGATTTCCCCATGAAACATAGGATTAAATAGCCTTGAAATCAATGCCTTGAACCTGTCATCAGTTTAAAATCTCTACAAATGCGTCCAAAATGTCAGCCTAGTCACTTGAGTGACATTGAGGTTGTTTAATGATAAAAAAAAGGATAGAGATTGTGTAAAGTAAAACGGACATTACCTACTCCAGTCCTGTACTGAATGTTTGGTTGTAAGAATGTCCTTTGGCCATATAAATGAACATTTATCTTGAGACTTTTGCATAGCTTAATTGCTACATCTGTTACTTAATGGCCTTTGATACTGCTTATTACTGACATGGGGCTCTGTTTCATTCTTCTTCTGACTGAGTAGGGCAATTTGGATTGAATCTGAGGAGAGCAGAGAAAACTTCCCAGTGAGTTGACTAGGATGAATAATAGGAGATAGGAGACATGGTCCAATGACCTTTGGAGATTGGATTTGCCCATTTTTATGCTTGCTTGACTCTACTCAACTTGTATTTAAACACATATCCTCAGAATTTTGGGTGACTATGAATCTTTAGAAAAAGCTGTTCTGCAAAATGCCATGACCTGTGTGTCAAGTACCATTCAGATTGAAGAATCAATGCAGGAGAATATTTGTAGCTCAGGGTTGACATGAGGGGTCCTTGGTGCTTTCTGAGCTTGCTTGTTTTCTTGCAGGCATTTCATTACCCTAATGAGGTAACATCATCAGTGCTCTGATAATGTTACCTAGTTAGAGTAATAAAATGTCTGCAAGAAAACAAGCAAGCTCAGAAAGCACCAAGGAACCCTCAGATTGAAGAATAAAGGAAGGATCATAAACTGTATCTCTCACTGACAAGGTCACTTTTCGTAGTGTACAGGATTCTATCACCACAGCAAGTAGCTGCTGTTGTATATTCTTTGTTCTTTACTTCTTGATGGAAATAAGCAAATGCGAGAATAAACTGAATGCTTAGTAAATGATTTAACATTGATCAAGAATGAAAGGATTGTGATCTTCCCAGGGATGGGATTCAAAAATTTTAGCAACCAGTTCTTTGCCCGGTTGCTGGATGGATGTGGCTATGGTGGGTGTGGCCTTCTTCACCACGGCGGGGGAGTGATCACACTTCCCAGGTTCTGGAGGCTTTCCTCGAGCCTCTGGCAGGGCGAAAATGGCCTTTCCCGAGTTCTGGAAGCCCTCTGGAGGCCGGAAATGGGCCCATTTCCAGACTTCCAGAACTTTCGGGAGGCCTATTTTTACCATCCCAGCAGGATTGAAATTCAGCAGGTTCTAACAGGTTCTGGAGAACCGGTAGCAGAAATTTTGAGTAGTTCAGAGAACCGGCAAATACCAGTTCTGGCTGGCCCCAGAATGGGTTGGAAATGGAGATTTTGCAATATCCCTCCCCCAGGAGTGGGGAGGGAATGGAGATTTTGCAGTATCCTTCTCCTGCCATACCCACCAAGCCACACCCACAGAATTGGTAGGGAAAAATGTTGAATTTCACCCTTGCCTCCCAGAGCTTCCATATGGGCTCTGCACTTACCTACCTGGCATCCAAAACTAGCCACGTGGAGACTCCTGGGAGGGGAGGGTCAGGGTGGGTGGGGCCAGCCAGTCCTTCTAACTACCGGTTCGGTGAACCAGATGTAAAATTAGCATTCGGTTTTCCCAAACTGGTCCGAACTGGCGGAATCCCACCCCTGGATGTTTCACTGGTTGCTGAATATATTTGGGGATAAATGAATCAGGAATACTTGTAAGGATGTTGGTTGAGAAACAGGAACAAAACATGCATCCATATTGTGGGCTGAAATCCACATGATTTGTAGCAATGTTTAGGTAGGATATTACAATGAGTATAGATTTGAAAATTAATGTATTAAAAAGCTAGCTGCATCTGACAACTAAAACGGAGTGAATGATTGCAAGTTATACATAAATGGTAAAAAATGAGAGCAAGTAGTTGGATTTGTATACTTTGGTAGAATGTTTATTAAAGGTGAGGAAACATCTTGCAAAGGTGCAAATTGTGATTGAAGGGGTAGTATGTGGCTTATTTCCAGGAATTAATACTTATGAAAAGAAGAAAAATAGGTATAGATAAAAAACCGCATATGCCCACTTCATTATTTGGAACTAAGAGTTCAGTATATCAGGGAAAAATAAGTTGAATACATTGGGAGTCGAGTTCTTAAAAAATATGCATAGTAAAACAAGAGATTGAGACAAGAATGAATATGAGTTGAATACAAAATGAATGACCTCTGTGAAAGAAATATGTTGATTTGAACTCAAAGAGGAAATGAAAGAGAATCAAATCTCAAAGCAAATATACAAAGATCGAGTGAATGTGTCAAGGGGAAGGGGAAAACTGAAAAAGTCATAGTTGGATGGAGTTGATGAGCTTCTTAAAAAAGGGTGAGTAACTCATCTCAGAAGAAAAAGTCAGTTCATATGAAGCTGTGCATTAACATGATGGATGCTTTGCAAGGAGGGTAAAAATGGAAAGGCATATAGTGAAGGGTGTGGGTGTAACTAGCTTCAGCTATATTTCCTTTTTCTATCTCTTATCTCTTTATCCCTCGCATCCTGGACATAAACTGTTTCAACTCCTACCCTCAAAACGACGCTATAGAGCACTGCACACCAGAACAACTAGACACAAGAACAATTTTTTCCCGAAGGCCATCACTCTGCTAAACAAATAATTCCCTCAACACTGTCAGACTATTTACTGAATCTGCACTACTATTAATCGTTTCATAGTTCCCATCACCAATCTCTTTCCACTTATGACTGTATGACTATAACTTGTTGCTGGCAATCTTATGATTTATATTGATATATTGATCATCAATTGTGTTGTAAATGTTGTACCTTGATGAACGTATCTTTTCTTTTATGTACACTGAGAGCATATGCACCAAGACAAATTCCTTGTGTGTCCAATCACACTTGGCCAATAAAAAATTCTATTCTATTCTATTCTATTCTTTAATTTCTTTAGTTTGCTCCCTCATACTGCTTTTCTGTGCTTTGTATAATACTTGTTACCCTAAAAGGAAAAAGCAGGATGGATGGATGGATGGATGGAGATACACACACACACACACACACACACACACACACACACACACACACACACATCTAGATTTTCTTAAAACTTTCTCCCTCATTTGAATAATGTCCTCTGGACTAAAGTTTAGCATTCCTTTGTCAATCAGCTACTTGGTTCATATAAGACAGTGTTTCTCAACCACAGCTAGACGAATGGACTTCAATTTCCCAAATTCCCCAGTCAGCCAAGTCCACACATCTTAAAGTTGGTGAGGTTGAGAAATGCTACTGTAGGATTTCCAAGAAAAAGTGTGATCCCAGGTCTGCTCACTGATTAATTTCAAAATTTTTGCATTGCCTTCAACGATATGAAGGTGCTGAAAAGGGCTCCCATCAAAATCAAACATAAACCCATATTACCGAAAGATTAAAAATTACAGCCTACAGTAAAACAAATAGCACCGTAACTTTAGAACCATAGCAGCTGGAAATAGCATAGATAACTGCACTTTGTATTAAGAGGAGGCCTGATTAAAAGCCACTAACAGCAATAACTTATTTGTAAAGTGTTCTGCCAGTCATTTTGGAATAGAATGAAAAATAATTATAAAGGAGCATCAATGCATGGCTGGGGTTAAAGATCACATCGGAAACGAATCAGCTGGGTTGGTTTGCAGGGTTATTGTTGTTGTTTTTTAAAAAAATCAGAATGATTCTATTCTAGGTATTAGAAATAATATCTAGTTTGATTCTTACCTCGTAGTAAAATCTACTAATAAAGCACAAGGTAAAACGTATACCTGGAAAGACTTCTCTTTTACTTCTTTTTGCTTTTTTTATTTACTTGTCTCAAACAAATGAAAGAAAGATCCAGAGAGGGATTTGCAATAGATTGAATGGCTTTCTCTTTTATTTATTTTATTTATTTGTCAAGCATATATTTTTATGACAGATACAAGTGTAAACATAATTATAAACACACGAAAAGGATACAAATAAAAGAAAACATTAGGACAGGTGAGGTAAGCACACTGCTGCGCTTATGCACACCCTTTATAGACCTCTTAGGAATGGGGTGAGTGACTGAATTTTACATTGATCGAATCTTCAAGAATAGCAGGCCTTGTTTCCTGCTTTATTTATTTATTTATTTGCCCTGATGACTCCCTTTGAAATGCACATTTTTAATTTTAGAGCAAATCTGGATAAGGCACTGCAAATTCCAAAGCAAGGTTATTTGTTTCTATGCACTTTGATGTGTTCTAATTTAGTGGCAGCCTTCTCTCTCTTTCTCTCTCCCTCCCTCCCCCCCTCTCTCCAAATAGCAGATAGGTTTCTGATGCATTTTCTTTGGATGTTCAGTTACCTTGTTAAAGATATATTCAGTGTCATCAGTCTTTTATTGGATGCATAGTATGGGGATTATGCACACAGTAAAGAGACTTTCCCCACTGCTGGCTTTGAATAGAATAAAACTTTACTAACATGGACTTTTCTGTCTCTGTTTCTGGACTTTGTTCTGCCTTTATGGGCTTTGTTTCAAGTCTCTGTAATCACTTGGCTTCCTTCCAACTGAATAGCTGACAAGCCATAACAGATTTTGTACACCTTGTGGCTGTCCTTGGGCAGTGGCAGAGGGAGGAAAACACAACAGAATTTTTTAATCCAATAAATTAAAATTCTGCTTTCACCCACCCACTACTTATCTAGACCCCACAGGTTTTTGAATATAAGCTTCAGCAAGTAATTCAAGGCCAAGTATGGTGCCTGGACTAAAATTGGTTTTGTACTTTTAGTTCACACTATTAAGGTGACCAACTTTTTTTACCATGAGAAGGAGGACACAAATAAACTGAAGAAAAAAAAATATTGTAAATAAAATAAACATTTTATTCATTGCAACAATAATACAGAATACACTATAATATGATAAATGCATAATAAAAACATTTGTAACAATAACATTTTATATTGTAATTATGCTTACATGCCTATTAATTATCATTTAAATGAGTACTTTTCCATTGAATGAATATTTTTTATCAATGTATCATCTTCTAACAATATATTGGAAATATCTGAACAAGAAATAATCTTTCATATTGAATTTTACGGCAAGTGCTGCAGCTAGAGCTATCAACATTCAATCTCGATTTCTCACTTTTCCAGAAATCATTAGCAATGGAATAAATAAAATTAATTATTAAAACAGGATTTTATAGATTAGTCTTCAAATATTGAAAAGGAGGACATGTAGAAGGACACTTTTTGAGAGAGGACAGAAGTTACAAAAGAAGGACTGTCCTCCCTAAAGGAGGACAATTGGTCACCTTAACACTATAGTTTATTTTGGAGCTAAAGTCAGAATTGAATTCACCCAGCCAGCTTAATCAACTAGAGAACACCTGTTGAAACTTTCCTCTCAAGGTGCTTAAGGTGTGAATAAGACAACAGGTCTCTTCTTTCATACCTCTGACTCTGTGGAATATTCTCACCTCAGTATAATTCTGCCCCCATTTGTTGCTATTTTAGAAATTAGTTAAATCTATGCTATTTCAGCAAGGTTTGGGCCCCAACTGTTTGATCAGAGCAGCTAACCTGGGTTACGTGTTCGGCATTTTTGTTTTGTTTTCTTTGTTTGCTTTCATTTGCTTGCCCACTTCCCAGGATCCTTCAGGATTGAGGTGAATTTTTTGTTTGATAAGCAAATAACCATACATTCTACATTGGTCATATCTATTTTTTCAGAAACAGAGTCAATGTGTGCCTTTCATTTACAGAAGCCATGCAGAACACATTCCAAAGTCATTCGTATATTAGTTGTTTTCTTTATCCCATACTTTTCCTATGACTTAAAAAGTCATTTCCAATATGTGAAAAATAAAAGGTTATACCAACTGTAATGGCTTTATTCTATGTTGTAAATTGCAAAATGGTATAGTTTGGTTTGAATCAGGGGTGAAATGCTCCCGGTTTGGACCGGATCACCCAATCTGGTAGCGATGGTGGCAGATGGTTCGGAGAACCAGTAGCAAAAATCCCTGCCCCACCCCTCCATGCCCAGCTGAGCAGCACACAATTATCAGAGTTGTTGGGTTTTTTTTACTTTTAAAAGCATTTTTTCTTTGGCCAAAAAAAATGCTTTTAAAAGTTAAAAAAAGCCCCTGATGATCACGTGGCTCAGCTGGGACTATCAGAGCTTTTCAAAAGCATTTTTTCTACAACCTCTTTGGCCGAAGAGCTTGTAGAAAAAATGCTTTTAAAAGGCTCCTCTGGTGGACTTTCGGTATGGCTCCGCTTCGTGGAGAGCAGCTATGATTTAGCTGCTAACTCCCTAGTCAGTAAGAGCTGTCAGGACATCGTAAATCTGGCTCTGACAGCTTGGAATTCTCTCCTTCGGGCAAAGAAGGAAAGATGAGCATTCAGGTTTGAAGTTGAGACACCCTAATAAGCTTCAAAGGCTTACGGGGAGATCTCCTTCCATAGCCTGATAAGCTCCTGGCTGGGCAAGGCTTCTGCCTTTATGGCGGACAAACGAAGCGTCCAATTTCCACAGCTGGCGTTTGATTTATGATGGACTGTAACGTGGACGGAACAGAAACTGGAGTTTTAACATTTGTTTGTAAGAAGACTGCAAGCCCCTGAGGATATATTTGCTGCGAAGATAGGAGAGAAGAAAGCAAATGGCGGTTTTGTGGAATGTGTATATTGAAAACGAAAGTTAAAGAAATGCTTACTAACAGCTAGTGTCGAAATAGAAGATATATAGGAATGATTAAATGGAAGAAACGAGAATCTTATGATTTATATTTTTTCTTCTTCTTTGGGATTATAGTGATTTAGAAGAAAAGTTTTTTGAATTTTTCTTTTTTAATATTTTTTTTTCTTCTTGGTCCATTATCAAGCTATATTTTTTTTTTTAAAAAAAATGGCTTTTAAGCAAATAGTGCCAAAAGTCATTAAAAACTTTGAAATTTCTTCAGCTCAGATTCAAAAATTAAAAGAAGAAATTAAAAAGGAATTAAGAAATTTTTTACAGGAGTTTTTGGAGAGTCATTTTTTAGAAATAGATCAAAAATTTGATGAAATAGAGAAAGGAATGTTGGATTTTAAGGAAGTGGTGGAAGAGCAGAAGAGGGAAATGAAAATGGTAAAGGATGCAATTGCGCAAATATTGAGCTCTTGTATTCAGATGGAGGATGATTTTGCAGAAATTAATAAAGCTAATTTAGAGTTGCAAAGGAAAATAGAAGAAACTCAAAAAAATCAAAACAATTGGAACTTAGATAATAAGATGGAAGATATACAGGCAAAGGTAGATAGGGCAGATGAAGAAAGAGTAATATTACAATATAGATTAATGGAATATGCTATAAGGGTGAGGGGGTTGAAACAAAATAGGAAGGAAAATTTAAAGGAGATTTTTACGCAAGCCTTTGCTCAGATAAAGGGTGTGGAGCCGGAAGATTTTGAGACTAATATTGAAAGAATTTATCATGTTAATTCTTGGTGGGCAAGACAAAATAGAGTACCGAGGGATGTGGTTATTTATTTTACAACTAAAAAGGTTAGGTATGAAATTTTGCAAGCCTTTTATAAAAATAAATTCCAAATATTGGGACAAGATATAAAAATGATGAAGGAAATTCCTCCTAAAATGTTAAGAAAGAGAAGAGAATTTGCTTTTTTAGTGGATGAGTTTAAGAAACATCAGATATATTTTAGATGGGAAGTCCCAATGGGTTTGTCAGTGAATTTTAGAGGCAGAAAGTATTTTCTTAATTCAGTTATGAAAGCGAGACATTTTTATATTAATGTTTTAAAGAGTGGGAATCCTTTGTTGTTAGATGCTAAGTTAATTGGTTTGGAAATGATGGAAAATAGAATGGGAGAGGGGAGGAATGTTTAAGATGTGAATATGATGATTATGGTTAATTTTTGGAATTGATTTGTTTAGGATATAAATTATAGGATTTTTGTTATTTGCTATTCGTATGGTATAAATTTATGGGATGACATTATTCAATTGTGAAGGATGGAAAGTGAAATTTATGAATTTAGATAATGTGGATGTAATGATTTTAACTGCTTACTGTTATATTGTGGATGAATACTATATTTGAGAGATTTTATTTGAAATGATATTTGATTGATGGAGTAGTATTGGAAGATTGGATATTAAATCTTATGACAATTGAAGAAATATATAAGTGATAAAAATTTGAGTTCGAGAAGATGGACAGTAATTTGAGAAATGGACTTATGAAATTTGAAGGAATATACAAGTGGGAAAAAAATTGAATTTGAGAAGATGGACAGTAATTTGAGAAATGGACTTATGAAATTTGAAGGAATATACAAGTGGAAAAAAATTGAATTTGAGAAGATGGATTAATTTTAAAATGGACTGTAACGTGGACGGAACAGAAACTGGAGTTTTAACATTTGTTTGTAAGAAGACTGCAAGCCCCTGAGGATATATTTGCTGCAAAGATAGGAGAGAAGAAAGCAAATGGCGGTTTTGTGAAATGTGTATATTGAAAACGAAAGTTAAAGAAATGCTTACTAACAGCTAGTGTCGAAATAGAAGATATATAGGAATGATTAAATGGAAGAAACGAGAATCTTATGATTTATATTTTTTCTTCTTCTTTGGGATTATAGTGATTTAGAAGAAAGGTTTTTTGAATTTTTCTTTTTTAATTTTTTTTTCTTCTTCTTGGTCCATTATCAAGCTATTTTTTTTTTTTTTAAATGGCTTTTAAGCAAATAGTGCCAAAAGTCATTAAAAACTTTGAAATTTCTTCAGCTCAGATTCAAAAATTAAAAGAAGAAATTAAAAAGGAATTAAGAAATTTTTTACAGGAGTTTTTGGAGAGTCATTTTTTAGAAATAGATAAAAAATTTGATGAAATAGAGAAAGAGATGTTGGATTTTAAGGAAGTGGTGGAAGAGCAGAAGAGGGAAATGAAAATGGTAAAGGATGCAATTGCAAATATTGAGCTCTTGTATTCAGATGGAGGATGATATTGCAGAAATTAATAAAGCTATTTTAGAGTGGCAAAGGAAAATAGAGGAAACACAAAAAAATCAAAACAATTGGAACTTAGATAATAAGATGGAAGATATACAGGCAAAGGTAGATAGGGCAGATGAAGAAAGAGTAATATTACAATATAGATTAATGGAATATGCTATAAGGGTGAGGGGTTGAAACAAAATAGGAAGGAAAATTTAAAGGAGATTTTACGCAAGCCTTTGCTCAGATAAAGGGTGTGGAGCCGGAAGATTTTGAGACTAATATTGAAAGAATTTATCGTGTTAATTCTTGGTGGGCAAGACAAAATAGAGTACCGAGGATGTGGTTATTTATTTTACAACTAAAAAGGTTAGGTATGAAATTTTGCAAGCCTTTTATAAAAATAAATTTCAAATATTGGGACAAGATATAAAATGATGAAGGAAATTCCTCCTAAAATGTTAAGAAAGAGAAGAGAATTTGCTTTTTAGTGGATGAGTTTAAGAAACATCAGATATATTTTAGATGGGAAGTCCCAATGGGTTTGTCAGTGAATTTTAGAGGCAGAAAGTATTTTCTTAATTCAGTTATGAAAGCGAGACATTTTTATATTAATGTTTTAAAGAGTGGGAATCCTTTGTTGTTAGATGCTAAGTTAATTGGTTTGGAAATGATGGAAAATAGAATGGGAGAGGGGAGGAATGTTTAAGATGTGAATATGATGATTATGGTTAATTTTTGGAATTGATTTGTTTAGGATATAAATTATAGGATTTTTGTTATTTGCTATTCGTATGGTATAAATTTATGGGATGACATTATTCAATTGTGAAGGATGGAAAGTGAAATTTATGAATTTAGATAATGTGGATGTAATGATTTTAACTGCTTACTGTTATATTGTGGATGAATACTATATTTGAGAGATTTTATTTGAAATGATATTTGATTGATGGAGTAGTATTGGAAGATTGGATATTAAATCTTATGACAATTGAAGAAATATATAAGTGATAAAAATTTGAGTTCGAGAAGATGGACAGTAATTTGAGAAATGGACTTATGAAATTTGAAGGAATATACAAGTGGAAAAAAAATTGAATTTGAGAAGATGGATTAATTTTAAGATTGGACTGTAAGAAGAAGTAATATGTGAAGTTGGTATTGCTTCTCTTCTTTTCCTTTTTTTTAATTATTCTTTCCTATCTTTTTATTTTTATTGTGAGGGGATCTAAAGTTTTACATTTTTAAAGGTGGGAGGTTATGTATATTTTGTATACGTTAGATTGTGATTGTTGGTCATAATACCCGGTATTTGCTCTGGGAAGTCTGGGGTGGGGGGGGAAGGGGAAGGGGGGGGAAGGGGGGGAAATGATACATGGATTGATTATTAATGTACAGTAATTTTTGAAGATATGAAATTAAAATTTGAAATGATATTGGGGATGCTCGACTGCCATTTCAGGAAGAAAAGGAGAGAGGAGTAGAAGGAGGGAAGAAAGTAGGTAGGAATGAGTAGAGAAGGAGGAGGGGAATAAGAAGGTTAGATAGGGTGGAAGAAGGGAGGAGTGGAGAAGGAGGAGAGGAAGTAGTAAAGTGAAGGAGATGAGGATGGATGGGAAAGTAGTAGAGGGTAGAAAGGGAGGTTGTGAAGAAAGGAAGTGGCAATCGGGCAGGCCTGAATCAGTAATAAATAAAAATTAATGATTAATGATGGATAATAGTTTGTACATAAATATGATGTTTGAAAATGGAAATAAAAATTATTTATTTTAAAAAAAAGGCTCCTCTGGTGATCCCAGCTGAGTTGCCTGATCGCCAGAGGCTTTTCTTTTCTTTTAAAGGCAAAAAAAAATGCTTGTAGAAAAAAAAAAGGTTGTAGAAAAAACGCTTTTAAAAGTTAAAAAAAAAAGTTGCCCACACCCACCCAGTCACATTAAGCCCCCAACCAAGCCATGCCCACAGAACCAGTAATAACAAATTTTACATTTCACTACTAATTTGAATCAAGTCATAATCTGATTTCCTATATGATTTGCTCCTGTGACTTCAATAGAATTAGATGGCATTAGTCACCCAGGGACAAACTTTTGTTTAATACATCTTAAGAAACACACAAACTTTTGTTTTTAAGGAGCCTTTAACTCCTTAAAAAACCACTTTGGGTGGTTGGAGGAGGGTGGGTGGGTAAAAGGCTTGTTAATTTCTCTTATTTTATAGGCATTATTAAGAAAATAATAAACACTCTAAAGGGGTTTATTTGTAAATAAGAATAATAAACACCTTACCAAACAAAGCAGTTGTGGTGCTAGAAAATGAGCTTAGATAAACTTAAGTTCTTGCTGTGTGGCTATAAAGAAGAGATTGCAGATACTTCCAGTTATATTCACTTTAGTCTAGCATTGTACCCCAACTTCAAACTATGAATAATTTAACTATGACTTATTGGAACATGCTAAAAGTATAGCCCACATTTTGTACAAGTGCATCATTAACATTAACCACAATTCTGTCATCTTTCTATAACACTATTAACTAAAGTGGAAGCAAATTGTGCAGCCACATGGGAGGAGATGGAGGGGGTGAGAGAGAGATAAAGAGAGGTTCACTCTTTTTCAGTCAATCACAGTTTAACAAAACATTGAAAATGCACAGACACTTTGGTGGAGAGGTTCTTAATGGCTTCTTATGTACCAAGTTTTTTAAAAGGTCTTATTTAGCAATGGAGACTGTAAAACAATACTGTGTGGACTAATTGTTAGTTAGATTTGTCTCCTTTTTTTTCCTCAGAGCTATAATGTAGTGAGAAAAAAGAAACTGTAGCAATTAATGGTCTATAGAGTCAGAATACTAAATGGAAATACGTCTTCATACAATGTGTAGCTCTGCCTGCTGCTGATAAGTGACCCAGCTGTACTGCTGGGTCTTAAATAATCAGGATAATTTTATCACCATTAACAACATTTTCAAATTACTTCTCTGAATCCAGTCTCATGCTCTGGGACCCAGACTCCTTCTCAAAAGAAGCCAGATGGATAGTGACCCTTCCTCCCACCAATCAACAATGACATCTTTGATTGCTGAGCAACAAAGGAAGTGAAGTCAGCTTCCTCCTGAAATGTCCTGAATAATAGCAGCTCAGCATATTTCGAACAAGCAGTACCTGCTCCTATCTGAATTGTGAGGAAGGGATGGGTAAAAACAGAATCCAAGAGAACATTTCACGACTTTGCCACAATTCTATATTAATTTAATTTGGAGTTGAAAGTTTTTGAATTTTCAGTTCTTATTATAGAGACCAGTTGCTTTTTGAGTGCTGCAGTGGAATGTCATTCAACGGTGGTGCATTAAATAATGTAAAGCTGTTACATTAAAAAAATAGTTGAAGTATCACCAGATGGCTAAATCTTGCAACATTTTGGCATATTTAATGGAATTCTCATGAGATTTCAGAGGGATTTGGAGTATTATTTAAGAAGAAAATTAAAGGTGTTGTTACATAAATGTTAGATCTAAGCATTAAATAACCATCTGGGGTATTATAATGCTTGTGTCTTCCTTCTCAGTTGCCAATCCCTATCTGACTAAAAAAAACAAATAAAATTCACACATATTGTATTAAAGTTTATTAAAATATGTAAATATTTCTCAGATTTATACCCTGTCTTCTTTTCAGACATACACAATAGCCCCTATCCATTTTTCTCACAATAGCTTCCCTATCAAGCTGGCTGAGAAGAGTGTCCAGAAGTATTTTGGAATTGTCCAGGGAGGCAGACTAATGGAAGCAGCATTGTAATACATGCCCTGCACTGTGAATGCACTGATGAGGGGAAAGATTGCAGTGTGATGCTAACTTCATCAGGTTAATGAAGATAGGATACTTCTGTGAACACTGTTAGGAATGCATTACCCAAATCCAGCCAAGTGAACTTCAACAGCTAAGGATGGACATGAATCTAAATCTCCTAAGCTTAGCCCAAGACCTTAAGTATGGTACTATATCACACCAGCTTTTCCTTCAGTACAATATGCACCACACCAAGACCCTGTCCCAAAGCAAGGCCAACCAGGGACCAGTTCTCAACAATGGGCAAATCTGAAATTTGCTCAGACAAGGAGACAGTCAAGACTCATTTGCTCAATCCAACCTGCCAGAACTCAGCAGAAAGAATAAATTGGTCAGTGGTTGCCTGTGAATCTGTGATGCTAGCCACAGTTGTTGCCAAAAATTCTTTTGTTTACATCTGAAGGACCACACATTGCCCAGATCTAATGTATAGAATCTAAGCAGAAAGCTTAGTTTTCCTCCATTCACAAGAGAAAATATGAAGGAAATATTCCTCAACCTTATGCAATTTTGTCAAAGCCATTTCTATCAATGTATCTCCATACACTTCAAATGAGGTGGCTTTTGGGTAAAAATGATGTTCTTCTTACTGATCATTACTAAACTATATTTCTACTTCCCAGCAGTGACAGTTCTAGGGCATTCTTTAGCCAAAGTATAACATTGATGTTTTCACATTTATTTGGCTTTGCCCATTTATGGTAGCATTTTGTTGTTGTTCATCAAAAATAGCCAAGGACATCATGTGATGTCTTGATATACTGTCATTTCTGGCGAATAGTTCTCATTGAGAAATGACCCTGGGCTGCTGTTGCAATGGATTGAATCAATGACAAGACTGTTTCTTCTTTTACATCTATCATTGTATGTTTTACAGAATGGAGGTGGGCAAAGCACTGGATGTCTCCCATCCATCACTTAAATCCTCCGAGAGCTATAGAATAAGACAAGGGATGGTAAAAAGAAAGGAATTTTATCTGTTTTGATAAGAATACATATCTGGAAGTCAAGGATATATTACCCAGTTTTGATAATAACCTCCAATATCCTATAGTGTTTTTAATGTCTTTTTTTTCTTATGGGGGATTTAGAGTTGAAAGGATTTGTACTGCTTGAATATGCCATCTCAATGCAAAGCAGGTTTTTAATTCAGAAGAAATAATATGTTAGAAATTGGAATATAAATAGGAAAAAGGGTAAAGTTCATTGTTGTAATTTGTACAGTAACCATCCGTAAAGGTGAAAAGATTAAAGTGTTTATTTTCTTTAGTATGGTCACCACAAATTGTAAAGGTAAGGCCTCCTTTGAATCTAACTTGAACCTAAATTACTTCCTGGACATGTTTACACACTTTTCTTAATCATCTTAAATTGACACACCATTGCCTTCTTCCAAGGTACCTTTTTAATTTAATTCAAGAGTTTTACTCTTGAATTTAGTTCATTCTTTTAACTTAGATAAGATGCCCAACTGAGTCAAAGCCTAGCCCATTTATCCAAAATACCAAACTTAAATTTATATAATAAAGTATATTAAGGTAAAAGAAAAGGATAATTTTATTTCTTTTCCAAATATTTACAAATGCAGAGATCCACACTATTGTTTTCTGAAATTGCTCCTGCAGAAATAAATCAGATTTATGCTCAGCTAACGTCATTAACTAGAATGATAAATAAAGAGGCAATTCACAGAAAAGCAAATTCCTTTAAAAATAAGATTTCCCACATATCATATAAGTTTTCTTATTCTCTGCTAAAGAGGGCTTCAAATTCCCTAATCTGTAGGCCATGAATTGCCTTTCAAGTCCAGTTATCTTTCATGTTTTTGCTATACATTTTTAAGGATTTAATATTTTTATATAAAAAAACTGACATACCATCTAGGTCTCCATGAAAACAGATACAAAGGATTTTGGACAATTCCAAAGAATGAAAAAAAAATGTAATTTTCTAAATGGAGGAAAAAAAACAAAAATAATAGTAATGTGCAATTTTGAAACTGTTGATTGGCATCATCTAAGAAAAAAGGCATAAAGATCTCACCTTTAATATAACAAGTGAAAGACAGTGAATCATGTTGTTCCATGCAATTCATTTTCCCAATGTAAAGCCATTAAGAGAAACCCATTCAAAAAAAAAAACACATCACACTTTCTTCTGAACATTTGCAGCAAACACTCAACCAGATAGGGCTCAGCCCTGTGGAGATACAACAGAAGACATTCCTGCGACAGGTATTTCTGAGTTGTTAATAGAGCTATTAATTTTACCATGCAGCTGTCTAAATGTGATTTAAGGCACATATTTAAAGATGGCTGATAAATACACCTTCTTTTCATTTTAAACATAAATTACAAGGGTTAAGAGATGGTGGTCTCTCCAGAACTTACCCCTTGCTGAAGTACACCAGAAATTAAACATTCAGCTAAAGGTGGCTTTTATTTTAATAGTGACTCCCTTTCCTTTCATATACACAGATACATGAACACATGGATATATACAGACCATAGACAAAGATGCTGCCAATTTGCTGTTTACATATTTGAGCTGCATTTTTTTATAGATTTAAATCTGGCTTCTTGGGCTTAATTGTAAAGTGGAATAAAGGAGACACCGACTGCTCAGTCCCCAGAATAAACTATTAAAGTTAATGCAGTGGTGATGCTTATGGGTGTATGAATCAGTAGAAATTCACTCTGTTTTATTGTCTTCTTTAGTGAGTAATATTAACATCTCTGTTTTGGGGGAGAAAGGAAAAGGAATCCATTAAGGTTCTTCCATTTATACTTTTATTAAGAGGCAGTCTGGCACAGTGTTAAGGCATATTTAGAATAGGGAATAGGAAGATCAGGTTAAAGAATAGAATAGAATAGAATAGAATAGAATAGAATAGAATAGAATAGAATAGAATAGAATAGAATAGAATAGAATAGAATAGAATAGAATAGAATTTTATTGGCCAAGTGTGATTGGACACACAAGGAATTTGTCTTGGTGCATATGCTCTCAGTGTACATAAAAGAAAAGATACGTTCATCAAGGTACAACATTTACAACACAATTGATGGTCAATATATCAATATAAATCATAAGGATTGCCAGCAACAAGTTATAGTCATACAGTCATAAAATAAACCTTCAACCATGGACAATCTTTGTTGTCCCCCCCACCAAACTTATTTCATTGAGGATAAAATGAAGATTGATTTCCCTGTAAGCTGCCTTAGGCTCTGGGAGAAAAAGCAAAATTTAAATATAATAGATAGAAATAGTTATAGATAGCTCAAGAATTTGGACTTTTGGTTTCACAATATTACTCTACTCTACTCTACTCTACTTTACTCTACCCTACCTTACCCTACCCTACCTTACCCTACGCTACGCTACCCTACCCTACTCCACTCCACTCCACTCCATGGTGCACTGGTTAGAATGCAGTACTGCAGGGTACTTCTCCTGACTGCCAGCTGTCAGCAGTTCAGCTGTTCAGCTCAAGGTTGATTCAGCATTCCATACTTCCAGGTTGGTAAAATGAGGAACCAGATTGTGAGGTTGCTGACTCTATAAATTGCTTTGAGAGGGCTGTAAAGCACTGTGAATTAGTATATAAATTCAAGTGCTATCGCTATTCTATCAGATGAACTTCATAACCAGGGCTCTGGAATCTCCAGGCAAGCATATGGTTGATAATATATTCCTAGAAACTCCTAGTTTTTCTAGAAACCCTGCTGCCAAACAGCAAATAAATCGAAGGTTTCCACCAACTATAAGCAAAAAAAGGGAAGTTGGATCCTACCATAAAAAGGAAATCCCCTTTATTCAGAATCTCTTGTCAACATTTTAGCTAGTGTCATGACCAAAACCTGCCTCACCTAAAGTAACCAAAACACTTTAAAGATACATCATTTTATTTCCCTGCACACAGATAATAATATAGGATATCCTGGACTCCAGCAAAACTTTGATACTTTGTTTTGAGGCCATAAGCATAAGCAGAACTAAGGCTTATATACCAATAACAACAACAACAACAACAACAACAACAACAACAACAACAGAGTTGGAAGGGATCTTGGAGGTCTTCTAGTCCAACCACCTGCCCATGGTGTAGGAAACCCTACACCATTTCAGACAAATGGTTTTTTGTTTTTTATTTGCATTTATATCCCGCCCTTCTTTGAAGACTCAGGGCGGCTTACACTATGTCAAGCAATAGTCTTCATCCATTTGTATATTATATACAAAGTCAACTTATTGCCCCCAACAATCTGGGTCCTCATTTTACCTACCTTATAAAGGGTGGAAGGCTGAGTCAACCTTGGGCCTGGTGGGACTTGAACCTGCATTAATTGCAAGCAGCTGCTGTTAATAACAGACTGTCTTAGTAGTCTGAGCCACCAGAGGCCCATCCAACATTTTCTTAAAAATTTCCAGTGTTGGAGCATTCACAACTTCTGCAGGCAAGTTGTTCCACTGATTAATTGTTCTAACTGTCAGGAAATTTCTCCTTAGTTCTAAGTTGCTTCTCTCCTTGATTAGTTTCCATCCATTGTTTCTCGTTCTACTCTCAGGTGCTTTGGAGAATAGTTTGATTCAGTCTTCTTTGGGAAAACCCCTGAGATATTGGAACACTGCTATCATGTCTAGTTTTCATTAAACTAGACTTTAGCTAAACTTTAGCCCATGGCAAAGAAAGATAAAGGCTAATCAAAGAAAAAGGCTGAAAGAGTGGAAATTAGTATTTGACATTGAACTATTTTAGATTAATCTGTAACAGTGACCCTGTTATTTATTCCTGCCTACTAGGTCAGCATGCTAGCACATTACTTGTGGTAAATACAAACCAAACACAATTTGGTTTTCTAGGCCACCAATTGTTGACTGAGTCTCCTTACCCTCACCACTCAAGGTCAATTCAGCTTGCTGTAAATGTTTTCTTACAAGAACACTAAGCACTTCATATACTTTTTTGCGGGAGGGGTGTTGTCTTTGTTTTGTTTTTTGAGGGAAGGTAGGAATCTTGTAGGTAATGAATGCAGATTACATGTCTATGGAGGGGGAGGGGATGTTTTAGTAAGATGCCTATTCTGTGTTGTAAAGTCTATTTTTTAAAATGTGAAGCCTTATTACTTCGATATTATATTATTTTATCCACATATTATCCACATTTAAATATGAGCCAGCAGTGTAGAGCAGCTGCCAAAAAAGCCAACACAGTTTTAGGCTACATAAACAGAGGGATAGAATCAATATAACGTGAAGTGCTAATACCACTTTATAATGCCTTGGTAAAGCCACACTTGGAATGCTGCATTCAGTTTTGGTTGTCACAATGTAAAAAATATGTTGAGATTCTAGAAAGAGTGCAGAGAAGAGTAACAAAGATGATTAGGGGACTGGAGGCTAAAACATATGAAGAAGGGTTGCAGGAACTGGGTATGTTTAGTTTAATAAAAGAAGGACTAGGGGAGACATGATAGCAGTGTTCCAATATCTCAGAGGCTGCCACAAAAAAGAGGGAGTCAAGCTATTCTCCAAAGCACCTGAGGGTAGGACAATAATCAATGGGTGGAAACTAATCAAGGAGAAAAGCAACTTAGAACTAAGGAGAAATTTCCTGACAGAACAATTAATCAGTGGAATACCTTGCCTCCAGAAGTTGTGAATGCTCCAGCACAGAAGTTTTAAGAAGATGTTTGATAACCGTTTGCCTGATTTGTGTAGTTTCCTGCCTAAACAGTGGGTTCAACTAGAAGACCTCCAAGGTCCCTTCCAACTCTGCTATTCTATTCTATTCTATTCTATTCATTTTAGTCACCGAGATTATATTTATATTTGGCTAAAATAGGTAGCTGTATTAATCTGCTATACATATTTGAATATGAGGAAGAGAAAGGCCATTCTCCAACTTGTAGCAGCCTAATTGGAAAAGGAGATAAAAAGTTAGGCAGACTTCAGGGGGAATGGTCGAAGGGATTGACAGTATACTTAGAGAGAAAGAAGGAGAGAATAGAAGCATTCAAGCATTATGGGACAAGGCTGTTACATAAGATAGTTGCCTTATCCCTTTAGCTGCACAGGTAAAATGGTTACGGAGGTCAGAACTGAGCAAGTGGAGGATAGAGAAGATAACTAACTGAAGGAGCTGATAATAGCTAATGAATGCTAGGAGATGCTGAATCCTAATAGCTTCAGTGACTGCATCACCATGAAGCATCATAGATTTTTTACATGGTAAGATTTATAGCAGCAGAAGATGAAAACTTAAAGCTAGATTTGAAGTTACTGTGCCTCCAAAGTTAGTTGAGGATGACAGGAAGATGATAGAAATGAGGATATGCCATTTAAAAATAAATGATGAGGTATCTTCGTGCCATGGTGAGGGGCTTCTATACCTGGGATGCAATAATCCAGGTAGCCATTTGAAGGCAGTAAGGAGAGATAGAAAACTCTTGGCTGCTATCCAAGTGGATAACTGGATTTTTTTGAAGAGTTAATGTACCCTTAATAACAATAGGTTTTTAAAAAATGGGAACCAGATAACGAAGATTTCTGTCATAGCTCTCACAATTCCTAAAGTTTTGCAGTATAAGAATCTCATTTAAAACTTAGACAAGAATAAATTGTTTGAAGAACACACAGACACATCTTTATAGCAGAAAAGATGGAGCTAGGCACAGCAAGTAGCTGGTATTAGACTGAGAAGAACAAGGTAGATAATAGGAGATGACAGAATGCTGGCAATTTTGTCCTTTGATCCAATTCTTTATGCAACTGATTTCGCTCACTTCGTGGCTAAATTAAATATCCAGGAGGTGCTACAATAACTCTCACTGTATAAAATTTGCCTTTAAATGACTGGATGCATATTTGACTTTTTTTTCTTCTCAAGCACAGTTTTCAAGAAGCTGCCACTGGTTAGAATGTTAGCACCTAGAGAGAGAAAAAGTTCTAAAAATGCTTCTGCAGACCTTGGTCCTTTAAGTGCTTCAAAGGCTTTAATGGGGGAGGGGGGCGGAGTGGAATTAATATTTAGAAAATGTTTGAGTAAAGCTTAAACTTTTGAAATTTCAATAAATATATATGAGAATGACTGGTCCTTAGAAGAACATCCAAAGCTTCTCTGTTCATCATGATGTTCAGATCTATCTTGTTAGATGTAGGTATTTCAGATCTACTTCATCAACCATGTTGATGTCTTATAGTCGATGAACAGAACTAAGGCCCAAATTCCAGTAATGATTTACCCATATGTTATAACTAATAATTTGGTTAGTTAATTACATATCACTGCAACTAGAAAAGCAAACTTTGCTGATTACATCAATTTGAGAGAACTGAGATTGTTGACTTGTGTGAATATGATGGTGCTTAAAAGATCTGAGTTATAAAATGAGATTGCCTTGCTGTTGGATTAGAGATCAAGAGCATTTTCTCCAAGCAAATACCTCCGGATTGGGGAGATGATCCATTCCCACAGAGTTATGGGAATATGCTGTTGTGTGAAGTTGTTCTTTTATCTGGGTAACTAGTTGTAGATGTAAATGGTGCAGAGGGTAAAATAGAGCTGTTCTCTGTCTTTAGTTCTGAAATTTAAAAAAAAATGGTGTGTTCTTAGAAACCAGATTCTGTGGAATACACACACACACACACACATAAACACACACAGAGAGAGAGACAGACAGACAGACAGACAGACAGACAGACAGACAGACAGACAGACACACATCTACACTTGGAAAGCCAGTTTAGTGTAATGTTTAAGGCACTAGGCTAGAAATCAGGAGACCAGGTGACTTCTATTCCTGCCTTAGGCATGAACCAGTTCAGTGGCTGGTTCAAGTCACTTCCTTTCAACCCTAGGAAATAGGCAATGGCAGTCCACTTCTGAAATCTTGCCAAGAAAACTACAGAGACTTGTCTAGGAAGCTGCCAGGAGTCAACATTGACTCAGAAGACACACACACACATCCACACACACACACACACACATTTAAATTTAATATAATTTTTAAATTAAATCTAGAACTTGGGGGATGGTGATACTGTTCAGTAGAACACAGGGAAGAGGCATTGCTGAAAAACTAAAAGACCAGGTTGGGGACCAGGTTGTCATAGAAAAAATCTTACGTGACCTCTGGGAGTTGAAAACAACTTGGTGGCACATAATCAATCAAGGCTACCACATCTGATTAGCTCTAGGAACCTTGAATATTGACATGTCTGCTTTAATCAACAGTTGAAACAAAAAAGATTGACCTTGTTTCTTGTTATTCTAATTTTTTTTTAGAATTAATCACTTCCAACTAGACCTGATGTTTTGCCATTGATAATAGACCTTACTAATTTCAACTATGGAAAAGACTTTTAATTATGCTACTGGATGATCTAATTACTGTTTGACCGCATATCATATTTTGTTGAGCCTTAAGAGAGGATAATGAACTACTATGAATGGTGATGCAAAATGAGAACATGCAGAAGGATGAGACTGAGATTTCTTATTTTTTTTTTGAGGGGGGGGGGAATCTTCTATTAGGTGGGGATTCAGGTTTTTCTTTTTTAAAGTAGGAATTAGTTTTCAAGAATAAATTCATTGGAATGTTAGAAAAGCACATCAGCAACTGTGCCATTGAAATTTGGCGATTTAATCATAGAAAGTAAAGTGCATTGTTTATTTGCAAAAATAAGCTGATGTATGAAAGAAAAACTAACCCTATCCTATCCCCTCCTCCACCTCAGGCTTTCCAGCCCTTACTCTCCCTCAGGCTTGCCCCACAGAAGCCTCCCCTCTCTATTCCCTTCTCTCACTCAGACTTGCCCCATAGATCCTCTTCTCTCCCCTTCTCTCCCTCAGGCTGGCCCAGTGGTGAAATCTGAACCAGTTTACTACCAGTTTGCTGGCTGAGCATGCACACAGCGCGCAGGTTGTAAAAAATGTTTTTAAAAGGTAAAAAAAAAGCTCTGATGATCGCACGGCCTCAGCTATGATCGTCAGAGCCTTTTTTTACCTTTTAAAAGTATTTTTTAAAAGAAGCAGCAAGTGGGTAAGTGGGCAAGCGGGGGCCGGGCAATTGGTTGGGCAGGGCGGGGTGGCAAGGATTTTTGCTACTGGTTCTCCGAACCACCCTCTGCCATCGCTACCGGATTGGCTGATCTGATCCGAACCAGGAGCATTTCACCCCTGGGCTATCCCCATAGATCCTCTCCTCTCCCCTTCTCTCCCTCAGACTTGGACCCATAGATAGTCTCCTCTCCCCTTCTCTCCCTCAGGTTGGCCCCATATAAGCCTCTCCCCTTCTCTCCCTCCACCTTGCCCCACAGAAATGTCTCCTATCCTCTACCCTTCTCTCTTTCAGGCTTTCTAGCCCCTTCTCTCCATGAGGCTTGCTCCACAGAAGCCTGTCCTATGATATCCCATTCTCTCCACAGTTATTTTCAAGTTTGGAGGGGGAGTAGAACATCTAACTAATTAGCATCAGAGCGTGTTATAATAATATAGGAAATACTAATGCTCTGATGGTCATTTTGAAAAATCCTTTTTTAGTGGAGCACCTAGAAGCCAAGAGGAACATGCGCGGCAAATTTCAGGTTTGTAGGCTTTACGGTTCTGGAGATTTCATGATTAATGTGTGAGTGGTTTTCGCTTTTATATATATAGATTACCAATGTTAAGTTCCATTTATTCTCCCATCCTGAATCATCCATTATTATCGCAACTCCAATTCTGCCCTCTTTTCCTCTAATAGTTGATGGCCCTTGAGTTTTGAACAAGTAGACCCTCCTACCAATAAGACAGAATTTGTCAGTGATGCAACTGAATTTTACAAATGATCCTTCTCCAATGCCTTCCATTCACTTAACCACAGAATAATAGAATTAGAAGGGACCCCAGAGGTCTTCCTTATACCATTTCAGACAAATGGTTTTCTTAAAAACTTCCAGTGTTGGGATCATTCACATCTTCTGGAGGCAATTTGTTCCACTGATTAATTATTCTCACTATCGGGAAATTTCTTCTTAGTTCTAGGTTGCTTCTCTCCTTGGTTAGGTTCCATCCATTAATTCTTGTCCTGCCTTCAGGTGCTCTGAAAAACAGGTTGACTCTCTCTTCTTTATGACAACCCCTTAGATATTGGAACATTGCTATTATATCACCCCAGTCCTTCTTTTCATTGAACTAGATATACCCAATTCCAGCAACCGTTCTTTATATATGTTAGCCTGCAGTCCCTTAATTATATTTGTTGCTCTTTCACGGATGGGTCTAGTCAGTATCTACTTAATATCTTTTAAAGGACTATGAGTGTGGCATAAAGAACAATTCATGCACACCTAACCTATAAAACCCCAACATAGTTAACACTGTTCCCACTAATATGCTATGAAAGAGAGCTAAATATTTTATTTTAGCTGTTCCATGAAGACGTAAAGTCCATATTCCTTTCTAAGCCTTCCATAGTGAAGCCAACATTTTCTCCTTGGCTGCCCAGTTTTATGGTGAAGGTACAGGAGTCTGCAATAGCAGCATGTAATATGGAACTAGCAGCTGCAGTAATTGGTGATCACTGGCAATTAGAGCACAATTTTAGATCCTCTCTAAATTGTTGGAGATTTGATTCAAAGAAGAGATGGAGTTAAACAGCAGCATAACATTCGTCCAGAATCAGTAATGTATGGCTGGCTATGAGCCAAGTAAAACTATGAGCACCAGCCATGCTTGTACCATATCAGTTCAAATAAGCACTATCTTCAGCCGTTTGTGTTTATTTATACAGATATTTTTATTGGATCTGGGCAATGTAGCTGCTTTAAAATCTCCATTACATATTCACAGTCTTTTATATATATTTAGAATCATCCAGTGGAATAAGGGAAGGTTGTTGCAATAATCATGGGAAATTATACATATTTCTTTCAACAATATATAACACAGATATATTGCACAGGTTTTATCATTGGGTTCTACACCTTTTATCACAGATCCCTCAGATTTCCACGTTCCCATTATATCAGAGGTGATCTGACCACAAAGCAGTTATATTAAAGCTTGAGAGGCCCAGGTTTCAAATCCTATAATCTCACTGGAGATATCTTGAGCCAGACATACTCTCTCAGTCTAGCTACATTACAGAATTTTTGCAAATATAAAATGAGAGGTGTAGGCTTGCTGCCTTGAACTCCGTGGAGGAAAGGTTCTATAAATAAATACCATTTCCTTGAGCAGCTGTCACAGCTGCTCTGTTCCTTATTTTCAATGAAGAAATGATTCTTTCTGTTTTAGGCAAAATGAAAATCTTACTACCTGATACTGTGTATATGTGGATTTAGTTATAGTTTCCAAGTCCATTTGAATACACCTTCTGTTATTACTCCAGAGTTCCTTCTTCTCTTGAGAAAAATGCTTTGGTGTGAGAGACTGAAATAATGGAATAATAGATTGAAAAATAGTAAATAGCCAACACTTGAAAGAAAAGTTTTATGGAGTGTATTCTTTTAATCTGTGTTGCAAGAAGAATCCCTCCCATTTTTTTCCAGCTTTCATTGTGGTCACAACTCTTGAAATACCAAAGATGCATATAGAGGCAACACATCCCCCACCAATCTGGCTAAAATCCTAATGAGAGAAAAGTCAAAACAGAACTTTTTCCATTGGCTATTGATTTGTCGATAACTATTTTTGCCTTTCAACCACATCCAAAATACTTAAGGAATCATAAAGCCAAGAACAATCAATAATTTGTTTCAATTTTATTGTTCCTTCCACTGCATTCTCTTTCTCTCAACCCATTCAGTTTAAACAGAAGAGCGAAAGGTTCTTTTAAAATAAAATAAAAGTGAAATGATGTGTAGCATAGTTGCATGTCTTTCTGAGATTCATGTTCCTGTGCTGGTTTCAAATTCAAACGTTCTGGAACATTGGAAATCGGCCTTTCAAGTCAACACATTTCAGTAATAAGAGATACAGCTGAACTAGTGCTCAAATAAGGAACATTTATTATGCTTCACAAGATAGTGACACTTTAAAGGAAATGGTAGCATTTTATGCCAAAAAGAGGTCTGCTAAAATAAGCCCAAAAGCCCTACTGAAGATGTTATAATATGATATACTATATGTCTACTGAATGACTTGGCAATATATATGTCTGCAAGGAAAAAAATAGCTATGCAGTACAGAAAATATCAGATGCTCCATACTTTCCATTGTTAATTAAGATAGCACCAACATTGTATGGCTGCTACATAAAAAAAAAGGGGGGGGGTAGGAAGGAAAAGTCCATCTGTATCTCTGGATAATATCTATTTAAAATGAATGTCAGAAGTGAAACCAGGGAATGCAAATTTTTGGTTTAAAAGTTTTACAGCCATGCAAAAAGGGTCATACTATGAAACAGATTCACACCACCTGAACGCATGCAAAGAAGCCTTTGATTGTAGTTTTTAAGCTTAATAAAGTCACAGCTTAATTTATGATTGCCCAATCCCAGTAATGTTACTCTCTCTCTCTGAAAAAGACACAAATGTAATACCTGTAGCAGTGGTGGATTTCAAATTTTTTTACTACCGGTTCTGTGTGTGTGGCTTGGTGGGCGTGGCATGACTTGGGCATGGCAGGGGAACGATACTGTAAAATCTCCATTCCCTCCCCACTCCAGGGGAAGGTTACTGCACAATCCCCATTTCCTCCCGATAAACTGGGACTCAGAAGGCAGAGAATAGATGGGGGTAGGGTCAGTCAGAATTTTTACTATCAGTTCTCCAAACTACTCATAATTTCCGCTACCGGTTCTCCAGAACTGGTCAGAACCTGCTGAAACCCATCTCTGACCTGTACAATATTCTAGGATATAAGATCAGGTAAGAATTTCATTTAGGTTTTTTTAATATGAAGTTACCAAAATGAGCAAATTTCTTCTACGTTGATCCAAAAAGCTTTAGCTCAAAAGGAAGAGGAGAAAGCAAGACTGATGAATTCATTACTCTAGGCAGTAGATTAGGCCCTGTAAGTCTAGACTGAATATAAAGAGATTCAATCTAATTCTAAATGTTAAATTAGGAATGCCGGTTTTTATTTCTGAGAATCTCATCCTCCTCACACTCACACATATCTGTCTTACACATTGGAAAAAAGAATCTGAACACTAAATACAAGCTCGATGGACATTACCTTGTAGATGACCCCCACCCCGTTAAAGATCTTGGAGTTTTCATATCAAATGATCTAAGTGCCAAAGCCCACTGCAACTACATTGCAAAAAAGGCTTTAAGAGTTGTAAACTTAATCTTGCGTAGCTTCTTCTCCAGAAACACTACACTACTAACCAGAGCATATAAAACATTTGCTAGACCAATTCTTGAATACAGCTTGCCTGTCTGGAACCCATACCTCATTTCAGACATTAATACAATTGAGCGTGTTTAGAAATATTTTACAAGAAGAGTTCTCCACTCCTCTGATTACAAGAAAATACCTTATGCCAACAGATTTAAAATCCTGGGTTTAGAAAATTTAGAATTCTGCTGCCTTCAACATGACCTGAGTTTAACTCATGGAATCATCTGATACAATGTCCTTCCTGCTGAAGACTACTTCAGTTTCAATCACAATAATACAGAGCACACAATAGATTTAAGCTTAATGTGAACCGCTCCAATCTTGATTGCAGAAAATATGACTTCAGTAACAGAGTTGTTAATGCCTGGAATGCACTACCAGACTCTGTGGTCTCTTCCCAAAATACCCAAAGCTTTAACCAAAAACTATCTACTATTGACCTCACCCCATTCCTAAGAGGTCTATAAGGGGTGTGCATAAGAGCATCAACGTGCCTACCGTTCCTGTCCTAATATTCCCTTTGATTGTATCCAATTTCATATAGTTATTTCATGCTTATGCTTATATATGTGCTTATACATCATATAGTTATTTCATGCTTATGCTTATATATAATGTTGTGATAAATAAAATAAATAAAATAAAATATATCATGGACAGCACATAGTCATCTCTATTTCCAGTTCCATAAGGGGGATTTTTGCACTTGTTTTTTTTATGCATGCAAACCATGGAGATTACTGTCTGTGACATGTTGCTCGATGGGAAAGGGGACAATTAGGAAGGAAGAGGGGGCTTTGATTTCGACTCCTGGTTACTGCCAGGACAAGGCCCTGCAGTTTTCTTGGCAAGGTTTTTCAGAAGTGGTTTGCAATTCTGGTTGGGCACGGGGGGGTCCCCCTTGTTGAAATGTGCCCACCGGGTTTCCATGCATTCCATCAGCAGAGGGCCCAAGGTAGGGGTGGGGGGGTGACAGTTATTATTAATGAAGGTTTGGAACCGAGGGAGGTCACTGTCCCGCAGATAGCCGGATGTGAGTCTCTTCTTGTGAAGTGGGGTCAGGGGATGCAGGTGGGTTTGTTGATCATGTACCTGGCTCCTTGCTGCGTGGCAACAGCCCTGCCCGAGCTGCTGTAGGTGGTGGCCGGGATGGTAGTTGATACCCCCAGACTTATGGTTGTGGGGGATTTCAACCTGCCGTCGGTTGGTGAATCATCGACGGCAGCTCGGGAGTTCATGGCTTCCATGACGACCTTGGACCTGACCCAGTTAGTTACTGGTCCTACACACGGGGGGGGGGGAACACGCTGGATTTGATTTTTGTCTCGGGACAATAGTTGAATGATCTAGAACTAGGGGACTTAGTCATTAACCCCCTGTCATGGTCTGATCATTCGCTCCTTTGACTCGACTTCAGAACCGTGAACCCACACTGCAGGGAGACGGAATCGATTCATTGGTTCTGTCCCAGGTGCTTGATGGACCCGGAGAGGTTCCTGACAGAGCTTGGGCCATTTCCTGAGGAGCTGGCTCATGGCTTGGCAGAAGAACGAGTTGTGCCTGGAAAAGGTCGGCAGCTGGGGCTCTGGACCGAGTCATGCCTTTGCGGCCTCTGACCTGGCGCCGATCTCAACCAGCTCCTTGGTACTCCGAGGAGCTGAGAGAGATGAAGCGCCGGAGAAGACGCCTAGAGAGTGTTTGGAGGGCTAGCTGTTCTGAACCTGATCGAACACTAGTTAGGTCTCATATTCAGACCTATCTGGTGGCAATAAGAGTGGCAAAATGTGAGTATTTTTCCACTCTTATTGCATCAGCAGATAATCGCCCAGCTGCCCTGTTTAGGGTGATCCGCTCCTTACTTCCTCAGGGGGCATGGGAGGACCCCTTGCAGGGTCATGCTGAGGATTTTGGACAATATCTGCACGATAAAATCGCTCAGATTTGGGATGGGCTGGACTCTGATAGGGTGGGTTCAGGTGGGATGACGGAGGACGTTCTTGGTGAGGTTATCTGGGATGAGTTTGAGCCTGTGGCTCCCGAGGACATGGACAGGATACTTGGGAGGTTGAAGGCTACCACATGTTTATTGGACCCGTGTCCCTCCTGGTTGGTACTGGCCACACAGGAGGTTACACGAGGCTGGTTACAGGGAATTGTAAATGCTTCTTTGAGGGAGGGTGTCTTCCCGTCCGCCTTGAAGGAGGTGGTGGTGAGGCCCCTCCTCAAGAAGCCTTCCCTGGATCCAGCTGTTTTATCAAACTACTGTCCTGTCTCCAACCTTCGTTTTTTGGTGAAGGTTGTTGAGAGTGTGGTGGCACGACAACTTCCTCGGTACCTGGAGGAAACTGTCTGTTTAGACCCGTTCCAGTCCGGCTTCCGACCTGGTTACAGCACGGAGACGGTTTTTGTCGCGTCGGTTGATGATTTCTGGAGGGCTCGGGATAGGGGTTGTTCCTCTGTCCTGGTCCTATTAGACGTCTCAGCAGCTTTTGATACCATTGACCATGGTATCCTGCTGTGATGATTAGAGGGATTGGGAGTGGGGGGCACCGTTTTTCGGTGGTTCTCCTCCTATCTCTCTGACCGGTCGCAGACGGTGTTGGCAGGGGAGCAGAGGTCGACCGCGAGGCACCTCACTTGTGGGGTGCTGCAGGGGTCGGTTCTCTCACCTCTCCTGTTCAACATCTATATGAAGCCGCTAGGGGAGATCATCCGTGGTTTTGGGGTGCAGTATCATCAGTACGCTGATGATACTCAGCTGTACGTCTCCACCCCGGACCACCCCAATGAAGCCGTCAATGTGATGTCCTGGTGTTTGGAGGTCGTGCGGGTCTGAATGGGGAGGAGCGGGCTCCAACTTAATCCCTCCAAGTCCGAGTGGCTGTGGATGCTGGCATCCCGGTACAGTCAGCTGGTTCCATTGCTGGCTGTTGGTGCAGAGTCATTGGCCCCTATGGAGAGGGTTCGCAACTTGGGTGTTCTCTTGGATGCTCGGCTGTCGTTAGAAGATCACTTGACGGCCGTTGCCAGGGAACCCTTTTGTCAGTACACCTGATTCGCCAGTTGCGCCCCTTCATAGACCGGGATGCCTTGTCACTCACACCCTCGTCACTTCCCGCCTGGACTACTGTAACGCTCTCTACATGGGGCTCCCCTTGAAGGGCACTTGGAGGCTTCAACTGGTCCAGAATGCGGCTGCGCGGGTGATAGAGGGAGCCACTTGTGGCTCCCATATAACACCTCTTCTGCGCAGGCTGCACTGGTTGCCGATGGTCTTCCGGGTGTAATTCAAGGTGTTGGTAACCACCTTTAAAGCGCTCCATGGCCTAGGACCGGGGTATTTATGGGACCGCCTGCTTCCACCGGTAGCCTCCTATCGACCTGTGCGCTCCCACAGGGAGGGTCTCCTCAGGGTGCCATCAGCCAAACAATGTTGGCTGGCAACCCCCAGGGGGAGAACTTTCTCTGTGGGGGCTCCTACCCTCTGGAATGAGCTTCCTCCGGGGTTACAATCACTCCCCGACCTCCGGACCTTCCGATGTGAGCTCACGACTCTCTTGTTTCATCACGCAGGGCTAGCCTAATGTGTTGTGTTTTAACTGGGGTTTTATTATTTGATTTTAATAACTTAATTTTAATTGTTAGCCAAAATTTAATCGATTTTTATAGTGTTTTTAATTTATTTATATATATATTGTATGAATTCTGTTTTACGTTGGCTGTGAACCGCCCTGAGTCCTTCGGGAGAAGGACGGTATAGAAATTTAATAAATGAAATGAAATGAAATTACCTGCCTCCTAGGGCTAAGAGAGAAATCGATGGGCCCAAAGTTACTCAGCTCAGTTTGTGCCTAAGGCAAGACTGGAACTCACAATCTTCTAATTTCTAGCCTGCTGCTTAACCATTAAACCTAACTGCCTCTTTAACAAACAACTGACCATTTTTAAAATTGCATCCAGCCATCTTTTTGGGCTATTTGAATAGTAAGGAGCACTATATGTTGCCCTGTCAGGTTTGTGTTTTTCCCTACTCCTTACCACTGCTTGGCTGATTTTTGTTGTTGTTGTTAATCCATTTGGCATATTAAATTATAGCTGCAAATGATGTTGGTACCCACTTGGGTTATTCCACTTGTAACACAATTGAATATAGAACTAGATCTGAGAAGCTAATTCCCCAGGGGAGTCTCCCAGCAGGATTGTAATTCTGATTATTATTATTATTTTTTTGCATAAAACCATGATATTTTGCAAGAAGGCCCTTAAGTAATGCTCATTCCATGAATGCCTACATCTATTTTCTCCTCACTACTTTAGCATTTCCAATTACCGTATTTCTTCTACATCAAACTTCTTCCAATTGCAGACCTGGGCAGCAAACTATTACCTGTCTATATCGCTATCTTAATATAGATATTGCTTATCTATTTTCTGATTTTATTAACACTTTCTAAGTTATTCAGAACTTGAAAAACACCATGGAATCTTGGATTGATTAGAATCTTAACAGTTTCCCCAAGAAGAATTGGTGAAGCATGCTTGTCTGGTTTTAAATTCAATTTGTTTTTATGTACTAGTTCTATAGTTGGATTTTATGTTTCCTGTATATTTATTATTTATTTTAGAGAAATAGACTGACAAATCAAATGGTTATTTTCTTCAGCTTGCGATAAAAGCTTCTCTTGTTCAGAAACACTTTCCTCTCATTTTTCTGTGCTTTCCCATAACTCAACATAGGAAGGTTATTTTCTTTCTTTGCAGGAGGAGATAATGGTATTTATTTGAGTCATCTAGAACATCTAGGTCTAGAACTATCAACAACAGGAATTTGCATCCAGTTTTGGTCACCACATTACAAAAAAGTTGAGACTTTGGAAAAAGTGCAAAGAAAAGTAACTAAGATGATTAAAGATCTAGAGACTGAAACATATGAAGAATGGTTGCAGGATTTGGGTTTGGCTAGTCTAGAGAAAATAAGGACTAGGGGGGATAAGATAGCAGTATTCCAGTATTTGATAGGTTGCCACAAAGAAGGGGTCAACTTATTTTCCAAAGCACCAGAGCACAGGACAAGAAAAATGTATTTATGGAATTAAGGAGAAACTTCCTAACATTGAGGACAAATAACCAGTGGAACACCTTACCTTCAGAAGTTGCGGGTATTTCATCACTGGAGGTTTTTAAGAAAAGACTAGAGAGTCACTTGTCTGAAATGGTATAGGGCCTCCTGCTTGAGCAGGCAGTTGGAGTAGAAGATCTCCAAGGTCCCTTCCAGCTCTATTCTGATTGATTGCTGGTGGAGTACAGTATCAGAATAGTGGGAGTTGTTGAGAGTCCGTATCTTTGTGTGTGAAAGAGACACAGAGATCAGATAATCAAATATTGCCTTATACATTGTAAGCCGCCCTGAGTCTTCGGAGAAGGGCGGGGTATAAATGTAAACAAAAAAAAAAATTTGACTGAATTTTAAGGTGTTAACATTTTAAGAATGTTTTGCTTTATCATTTACATCTCTTAATATTCAGTGGTCAAAATCTGGGACTGAGAAAACTCCTGTGGTTTTAGAATTCTTTTATTTTACATGATTCATTTTGCTTTGAGTGGTCATCAGGAAATACATTTGAGACCCAATGCCCAAGTACTGGCAATCTGAGCAAGCTTTGCCATACATTGACAATTGTTCAAGCTTCTCTCTGCATCCCAAGAATTATAAGAAAAATAAAAATAGGAAATAAATGTTTACATTCTCAGAAATGCTGAATTCTGTAGCAACAGCCATGTTACATGCATGGAATACATAAAATACCACATAATAATTTTAAAATCAAAACAATATTTTTCCATGAATCATAGTCAATCAGGAACTTAAACTAATTAACTATAAATCTGACTGGACCCTAAAGATTTACAGTATAAAAGACAATGAAATCAAAATCTATTTGATTTTACTACTCCTATATTTATACTTCCACTGTGACTTCAAAAAGCTAAAGCTAACAAAAAATTTCATGCACAAAACAACCTTTCATTTCTATTCACAGATATTTTTTTCCCTTCCATTTGAGCAGCTTTCATTTTTTCAAGTCTGCTGATTTCACACATCGTACATGCATTAAGGCTTTTGCTCCTTTGTTGGAACGGCTTCCATAATCCTTATATTATCTGTGTACAAACTAACTGTGCACAGCTGTAAAATTGCACATGGGAGACCAAACAGTATGTTGAAAGCCATAAAGCACCTCCATAAAATGAACAAATGAAGCACAATCCTAAAAATAGAGTTATTAAAGGTAATTGGAGCAAGAAAAACAAGCCCCTAAATTAAATTAGGAAGAAATGGGCAGCAAACATGGTGCAAAAATCAATGAAACGTGCCAAAGTCTCATGTGAAAAGTGATAGCATTAAGAGGGCAAAGCATCTCACATTCAGTACATCAAAGGGAAATCAATTCCCGGCTGCATATACTAAAAGTCATATCTACAGAAGGGGAGGGAGAGGATACCATGTGTGAAATGTGCAGATGAATACATTAAACATGATTCAATGGGAGGGAAGTAGCTGCAGGAAAGCAAATGGCAAATATTCAGAAAGTCCCAAATTATTACAGATATTTACTTTGGTCACACAGAGATTTCCATTGTAGAGCTAGAAAAATCAGAGAGAAAAGATACATTTATACAGCCAGAGCTTGACTGGATCAGCCCCAAACGAGACAGCTGAATCAACAATAATCTCATGTTTAATGTAGAGATAGTGTACCATAGCCAACTTTCAAGTTATGCTTCTTTGCCTGTTTCTATTCAGTGGCCATTTTAAGTGCATTTTAAAATGGAGAGAAAGGACTGTGCTTTGATGTGAAGATGCATACTTTCAAGCCATCTTCCTGAAACCAAAGAAAACTTCTTCTGACTGGATAGGAGACAATTAGGAACATTTAAATATTTCTTTTTGGAATGCTTCCGAAAACACCGTGTGGGACCTTAAAGGAAGGAGTATTTTGAGCACTGTGAAAATGTCAGCATCAAATCATTTCATTATTATTTTCCTTTAGTTTGATAGAAAATACAAATGTGGTACATGGAGGCTGCCCTTGAAGATTATCTGGAAGTGCAATTGGTTCAGAATACTGCAGTGCTGATAGCTGTAGATATACCGTGATATACCCACACAATACAATTATTTTGGATTGGGCAATTACTGTGCAATTCAAGGTGATGGTTATAACAGACAAAGCTTCAACGGAATTGAATTGTCTGTGGGATTGCTTATCTCTGGTTATATTATCCCATCACATCTCATCCCCTCTTCCATGATGCGCATGCTTTAGTTCTCTTTTCCACTGTAATGTCATGTAGCTGAACCCAGCATGCATGCCTTTGATGTTGCAGTGATCACCTTCTAGAATGATCTTTCACTTTCAAGATTCTGTTAGCTTTTGGTACAGCATTAAAACAAGGCTAGGTATTCATATGCGCCCATTTTAGAAGATGGTATGATGTGGTTTGACTGCTACAGTGTATGTCTGCTTCTATTTTTATTATTATGCTTTTATAATTGTTGTTTGTGATGTCTTATTAGTTGTCCAGAGCAGTCCTGGCAAGTAGATGGTCATATAAATCTGTTAAGCAAGCAAATAAAGAAATATGCAGAAGGAGGGAGGGGGATTGGTTAAATTCTCATGGAAGCAATGCAGGATGCTTGCATTTATCAAAAGATCAGAGATTTATGCGTTTGTCCTTTTTCTTGAATCCCCTGTAGCCTTCCTGGCTTCCTAAGGTTTCCAAAGAATAACACCATAAGGAGATTTTCATAGTCATAGGCATCTCCTGTTTTTTTTAAAGGACTTTAAAAGCAGGTTCAGCAACAGAGAAATTATAGCATGCTGGAGAGATGTGGAAAATAAAATAATACTAGTGCCCTCCACCAGTTCCTTCTCACAATGAAATAAGGTTTAAACTTTAAAGGAAAAAAAATCTACAAAAAATTTAAAGCCTTCTGAGCAAAAGTTGTATTTTTTTACCATGATCTTCCTTTTAATAATCCATTTTAAGCAAACAATCATTTTTGCATAATTCTAAAATGAATTCTAGTGCAACCAAACACCAGTCACCAAATGTCAAGTGTAGACATTAAATGTTAGAGTATAACTGAATTGACCTGGTTCTGCATTAATTCAAATTATAAAAACATATGCGAACAAAATTTTGGTAAATTGATTCAAATTCAATCAGCAGATGCATCCAGTTTGACAATGTGAACTGAATTAAATCAGTAATCCCATTCAGCTAGTCAGCTTTATTTAAATATTTGCACACCCCATCAGACACCTACAGTATATCGGATTGCAATGGACTAATGCTGCAGATCTGAAAAATTGTTCTTCCCTTATTGAACTGAACCTTTCAAAAGGTGATTTCCAAGAACTAGAATAATCTCTTTGATCTATAAATTGTATGACTTCAAGAGTCTGGTTTGTTCTGGTAAACTGAGCTGAAATTTCCAAAGTGGATACTATCTACTTCGAAGATTAAAATTACAAAGGGATTCCTTCTTCTCTGAAGGGAATAGACTCAGGAGAATACTAATATCACACAGGCCTCTATTTTCATGTATGGCTGCCAAAAATAAAAGCTTACTCCTTCATGGAGCTCAGTAATATTACATGGATGATCTGTACTAGGACATATGAACTATTAGAAATGTCAGGCACATTTGAATCACGCGCTATTCCTTGACAGAAAATTAGTAGACTGATCCACTCTCCTTAAAATTATACCACCATGATCTGGCTCATTTAAAAATATTTTAAGTAGAATAACCTTTTCCAAATATATAAAGAAATGTTACAGATCTAGTTTATGATATTAACTAGCTTAATTTGATATTAAACATGAGGACACAATTCGTGCATTATAGCAGAAATTCTTCAGGAGATTAGGCAGTTTTCTTTTCTACCTCCCTCTAAAAAAGCTAGGGAACAAAATCCAGAATTGTTTATGTGTTAGCTAAATGCTTTGGCTGTTCTCTAAAGCTTGTGGTCAAGCAGTGACTCTTCATCCTGCTTTTTTGTGCCAGATTCCTGCCTTATTTGCTGCAACCCTTCAATATCCATCATCATGACTATGGTAAAAGAAACAAGCCAGATTTCACGAGCCTAGTACCCTCCAGATGTGATGGATTTCAGTCCTGTATTTCTTAATCAGCATGGATGAATTAAGGAAACAAGCATTTCACCTTTGTTATGAGTACTTCCTCCTACTACACAGAAGCAGAATTGAAGTGTGTGTTTCAGATTGGCCTAACCAGCACCCTAGTTTGTAACTACCAAAGGAAGATCTATGCGTGGAAGCCATTTCTAGCTATTGTCAGTGCCAAATAAGATTCAGGAGGCTCTACACTTGACAAATTATGCCATTATGACTGAAGGTCAAAGCAACCAAAGCAAACAAAGTACCTAAGAGGGACATTGCTAAATTGTCCTACTCTACATTCATAATGGAAAGTCAAATGCTTTAACTTTGAGTCCTTACATATTAAATATGTCCTGTGTAGAAAGGACCAGAGTTGTCTTTAGAGTATGAAATGCACATCCTCGAGAAATCAATGTGGGCCACAAACTTTCTTTTTTTAGGAATTCAGGAAAGACACATCTTTTTCCCTAGGTTTTTCTTGGAATTCTTGAGTTGGGAAAAGCTGTCCAATTATGTGGTCAATGCAGAGTTTTCCTGACAAACAGCTGTCTAAGACATGGTCAATGGTTGTATTAGTCATGGTTTGATTGATTTTTTGAAAATGTCACATATATTGCAATATTTTCTGTGAACAAGTAGTTTTAACCTATAAGTCTCTTTCAATTTCTCTAAAAATCGAAAGGTGTAATGTATTTGAACTTTGAGAGGGAATTTTGGGCGGGAAAATTGCACGTTGCTGATTGGTTGAAGCCTCAACCAAAAGAGTATTTAAAGAGGGGTTTTTGCCAGTTGTCCTTGCTGGGATCACAATAAACTAAAGAGCTGTTGTCACTCACTGGTCTCCTGCCTCTTCATTGCCCGAACCTAACATTGGCGACGAAGGTGGGATGTTGAGGCAGTGAGATCGTTAAAGAGCTGAAGGAACCAGGAATTCGCGAACCCAGCCAGTTCTCAAAGGCGGAAAATAGCGATGTCCAGCTACACGCCGCCAGCGCCATTTGACCCAGCAAAGGAGAAATGGGGGTCGTATATGGCTCGTTTCAAGTGTTTCCTCGAAGCAAACGAACTACAGGGAGTCTCGGATAATCGGAAGCGAGCGTACTTCCTGAGCCACTGCGGTCCAGAGGTCTTCGATACCGCAGAGTCACTCTCAGAGCCAACGCCGGTACAATCGGTACCGTGGCAAACACTACAAACAACACTTCGAGCGCACTATGCACCGGTACCCTCAAAGTTCGTCCAACGGTTCGAGTTGAGGCAACGGGTACAGCGAGAGGGCGAATCGATAAGCGTGTACATGGCTGCGTTGAGGAAAGCCGCAAACCACTGTGAGTACAGAGATTTGGAGGATTCCTTACTCGAACAACTCATTTGTGGGGTCAGGGACATCAGACTACAAAGGCGGCTGCTGTCTAAAAGCAACCTGACTTTGGCGATAGCCCTGGACGAAGCCAGAGCTCATGAGATGTCCACCAAGGCGGCGGAGACCTTGCAAAAGCCAAACGCGCAGGGTGCCGGGACAAAGACTACACCGGTCCACAGCGAGGAAGTCCAGGCCGAATCGGAAGGTGAGGAAGAGGAAGAGGTGTTCCACACCGGGAGGCTGGAGAGAGGTGACCGGGACGAATGTGTGAGTTGTGGGGGCCAACACCAACGGCAAAACTGCAGATTCAAGGACGCGGTTTGTCGGCGGTGTGAAAAAAAAGGACACATAGCTCGGGCCTGCCGAGCCCCCCAACCTTCCCGCCAAAAATTCAAACCGACCAATCAGAGCGTGGGAGCAGCGAAGCGGCCCGGGATTGGTCCATTTAAAAAGGGCGCGAAGTTAAACCAGACCACTGTGAGAGTGGGCCACGCATCGACACGACTAGAGAAGAAAATATTTACCCAAGTCTACATTGAAGGGGTGCAGTGCCAAATGGAAGTAGACACTGGGTCGTCAATCACAATTATGTCCTGGGACACCATCGTGAGAGACTTGCCAGCCATCGCAAAACGTCAGCTACAAACCCAGAAGCTGAGAGTGCAAGACTACAAAGGGAATCGGATCCCTGTTCGAGGAGTCACATCCGTCCAAGTCAAATATGGACAATTCAAAAAGACCCTGCCAATCACCATAGTAAATGGAACTCTACCGAGCTTGCTAGGGCTGGACTAGTTCCGAGCTTTGGGCATGGGAGTGACCGGGGTCCACAGGAACGACGTCATCCTCAAAGATGAACTACTGAAGGAGTTCGAGGACGTTTTCAAGGATTGCCTGGGCAAGTATGTGGGGACCCCTATTTCTTTCAACCTTGACCCCCAAGTCGCCTCCATCCGGTTAAAGGCTAGGGTTCCATTCGCCCTAAAGCCCAAAATTGACCGAGAATTAGACAAGCTAGTAAGCCAGGGAATACTAGTCCCCGTCGACCATGCAAAATGGGAGACACCCATAGTGACCCCAGTCAAACCGGACGGATCGGTCCGGATTTGCGCTGACTACAAAGCAACGCTTAACAAAGCATTGCAGAAAAGTGCATACCCCGTTCCAGTAGTGCAACATTTGCTGCACTCATTAGGGCAAGGGCAGGTCTTCGCCAAACTCGATTTGGCTCAAGCCTACCAGCAGCTACCAGTAGATAGCAGCACAGCCGAGGCGCAGACAATTGTCACGCACCGCGGGGCTTTCAAATGTACGCGACTCCAGTTCGGAGTTAGCGTGGCCCCAGGGCTCTTCCAGAACCTAATGGAGTGATTATTACAGGGCCTACCAGGAGTGGTACCATACTTCGATGATGTATTGGTATCAGCTGAAAACTTAGAGGAACTCGGGGTAAAACTAAGGAAGGTATTGGGCATTTTTAGGTCTGCTGGGCTAAAAGTTAAGCTCAACAAATGCCACATTGGGGTGAAATCTGTAGAATTCCTAGGATACCGAATTGACAGGGAAGGGATCCACCCCACGGAGAGCAAGGTACGGGCCATTAGAAAGGCCCCAGCCCCCAAAAATAAAACAGAATTACAGGCATTCTTGGGGCTTGTTAATTTCTATGCGGTATTCTTAAAGAATAAAGCAACAGTAGCCAAACCGCTACATAAGTTGCTAGCAAAGAAAGCTGTGTGGTCCTGGGGCAGAGAAGAGGCTAGGGCATTTGAGGGGGTAAAAAACCTTTTGTCCAGCGATAGCCTCCTCATCCAGTACAATGGCACGTTGCCACTAGTATTAGTTTGCGATGCATCACCATATGGGGTGGGGGCTGTGCTCAGCCATAGGTTACCGAATGGAACAGAAGCCCCTATAGCGTATTATTCCCGGACAATGTCCTCTGCGGAAAGGAACTACAGCCAGCTAGATAGGGAGGCATTGGCCATAGTCTCCGGGGTTAAGAAATTCCACGAATACTTGTTCGGGCGAGATTTCGAGATAGTCACGGACCACAGACCCCTTCTAGGACTCTTAGCGGGTGACCGCCCAACACCCGTGGCACTTTCTCCCAGGCTGAGCTGATGGACTATTTTCCTAGCGGCATACTCCTACAAATTGCTCCACCGCCCAGGAAAAGACTTAGAGCATGAGGACGCTCTGAGCAGATGCCCTTTACCAGAGACAATTGAAGATCCAACCCCGGGGACACCCGTCTTGCTAATTGACTCTTTGGACTCTGGCCCAGTCACATCCAAGCAAGTGGGCATCATACAGGGACATTACAATACGGACTGTAATCGGTTGGGTGCAAAGGGGTTGGCCCGCTGCGCCGGGCGAGAGTTTCAAAGACTTTGCAAAAAAATGATCAGAACTGTCGGTTCAAGGGGGGTGTCTGTTATGGGGGGATAGGGTGGTTATCCCAGAAAAATTGCACTAAAATGTGTTGGAACTGTTGCATGTGGGCCACCCAGGGATTGTGAGGATGAAGAGTTTAGCGAGGAGTTATGTATGGTGGCCCCTAATGGATAAGGACATCAGCGACAGGGTAGGGAAATGCCAATCCTGCCAAGAGTCGAGGCCGCTACCCCCTACAGCCCCAGTTAGAGAGTGGGAGAAACCCCAGGGGCCATGGTCCAGGATTCACATAGATTTTGCGGGGCCGTTCCATGGGCAGACCTTTTTAATTGTAGTAGATGCCTACTCAAAATGGTTAGAAATCATCCTCATGAAAAGCACAACGGCCAAAGCAGTAATCACAGTCCTAAGGCATCTATTCGTAACACACGGCCTGCCCGACACCCTAGTCTCTGACAACGGCCCGCAATTCACGGCAAACCAGTTTGAGGGGTATTTAGCGGGAGAGGGCATCAGACATGTCCTCTCGGCGCCTTTCCACTCAGCGACGAACGGACTTGCAGAACGTTTCGTTCGGAGCACCAAGGAAGCGCTATCTAGGATAAGTCCAGGCGACTGGCAAACAAAAATAGACACCTTCCTGGCTGTCCAACATAGGACCCCTTGTGTAACAACTGGCCGCAGCCCAGCAGAACTCTTAATGGGCAGGAAACTCAGGTGCCCACTAGACCAACTAAACCCAACTTATACCCCAGACTGTTATGTCTTGTCCGCTCTCACCGCAGCCGGGGTCTGCTTATCTGCTCCCGAACACGGAGGAATGTATGCCTCCCGGCCCCAGTTCTGGCTCCATGCCCAGACAAGCTGCAGAGGAGGGGGCACCTCCTGGTCCCAGCCCTGGCTCCATGCCCAAGCAGGCTGCAGAGGAGGGAGCATCCCCCGGCCCCAGCCCTGGCTCCATGCCCAGGCAAACGGAGCAGCTAGACCCCTCCCCCTCCTCCACAGCATGTGAGCCTGAGGAAAGTTTACTTCCAACAACAGCTGATTGGGGTGACCCTTGCATCAGAAGATTGGATAGGCGGAGGCAACAGAAGGAAGGGAGGGGCAGGCCTTAATGAGTGCTGAGTCATGGAGCCACACCCCATGGCCTATATAAAGGATCTGCTTTCTGGCAGTCTCTGAGTCAGGCAAAGTCAAACTTATCTTGCTGAAGTCACTTACTGGTCTCCTGCCTGCTCTGAGGACTTTGCTAGGACTTTGGGCAGAGCTGCAGAGGCAAGCCTGATTCGGATTTCCCTGACCCGGCCGTCAGCGGAGGAGTGGGACACGACACAGACGGGTACAAGGGTATTCAAGGAAAAACCAGGGAAATGACAGTGGGTGACCCAGTATGGGCACACAACTATAGTGAGGGCCCAACATGGTTAAAGGGGGAAATTCTGGGCATAACCGGACCCAAATCATACGTAGTAGACATGGAGGACGGCCGGGTATGGAAACGCAACATAGACCAGTTAAGAAAACGTATACCAAACAAACTAGAAACCAAACAACCAGGCCCTGACTACCAATTGTTTGAATCTGCAGCTGACTCAAACCCGAGGCGAGCGGAGGACTTATCTGATTCTGATGAAGTCCAGCGACGCCAACCGGTTCCTCCTGAAGACAGCAGGGATGACTCAGCCAATAATCCAGGGCCGGACGGCCTAGAGGAGGAGCGGGGAGGAACAAACAGTCCCTCCGACCAGCTCGACTCTCTCCCAGAGAATGAACTGCGCAGGTCAGAAAGAGTTAGGAGACGCCCTGTCTACCTGCGTGACTACGTAGAGAAATAGCATGCAAATATTATGTAAATAGAGGTACGAAGCGTTATGGGAGAGAAGGAGTGTAATGTATTTGAACTTTGAGAGGGAATTTTGGGCGGGAAAATTGCACGTTGCTGATTGGTTGAAGCCTCAACCAAAAGAGTATTTAAAGAGGGGTTTTTGCCGGTTGTCCTTGCTGGGATCACAATAAACTAAAGAGCTGTTGTCACTCACTGGTCTCCTGCCTCTTCATTGCCCGAACCTAACAAAAGGGATTGAAAATTCAGGCAAATAAACAGCTTGCAAGAGAAAAGAGGCTAAATTGGATATCTCAGAACAAGCTACCTAACGTACTGCAGAAATTAAGCCCATATTGGTATTTTATTCTGCGGTTTTCGCATAAATGATTTCCAAAGTGAAAATTAATATGGAGAAATAGGAGGGGGGGCTAGATATTGGTCCCCATTTCCCCCCTTAATCTGTGGAGTTTGGATGTGAAAGTAAAAATGTCAGAAAGCTCCTACTAAAACCCTTTAGTGACTATAACATGCAGATGTAGCGAGTTTGATGTCACTGCAACAGTGACTGATGGGAATCACTAAATCGGGCAAGACTGATGCTCTTTTTCATGTTTTAAATATTTTTATTCCAATATTAAGGTCTTTTAAGTTCATTTTAAACATTCATATTTTTCACTGCATTTTTCCAAATACACATTTTTTACGCACCCCATCCACCCAAATATATAGCTTAGGAGAAAGTGTGCATGGAACATCATTGTTTTTGTATAAACAATTCAATCTAATATAATGTGGCTTTTGTGGTCCATGTCATGCTGTGTACTCTTTCTCCTAAATGGTACATTTCTGCCTTATTAGAAACCATGTCACAAATCCACCACAAATTTTCATGTATGCCTGCATCCAAGTGCTTTTGTGTGTCCATATTGTGCAAAGTGAATTAATTTGTCTCCCAGTTCTTGATACTTAAACCATGAGATAAATTTTCTTTAAGCTCCAGTATATAGAGTGGATTAAACACTTACATGTCGTTTGGCTACAGATTAGGGAATATTTTTTGGGAAGGTAAATATTTCTGGTCTATGAGAACTGTTTGTCCTGCAGCATTTGTATTATAACTGCACGGAAGTTTTAAAGCAGCAGAAAGGACTAGGTGAAATATAGCACAGAAAATCTTGTTTATTTTGTAAAGGTCAATGTAATAACAATTTTAAATATGCAGGAATGGAAGCGTCTCTTTTACCAACAGAACTGTCTGTTGGTAAAAGAGACTGATCCAAATGCTTTACAATTTGAAGCATTCCCTCATTGGCTTTGGTGAAATTTCCCCCTTAGAGCTTTCATCCATTTACTTTGTCTATCTCCTTAGTGACTGCTCTATTTGTTTGAGGAGCAGAGCTATGCTAAAATCAAGGATTTAATTGTCACATTACAATTCTGTGTGGCATGAAAGTGTACATAATGTAACAGGATAGAAACAAATCCACGGATTGAATAAAATTTCCTTCTCAAACTTGCAATTCCCATTAAGTCTAATGAACATGCAGTGCTATCATACTTGGAAAATGGAGATTTCAGTTAATTGGAGAAAGGAGAGTTTGCTGGGTCTGGGCTAAACTCTTGCTTTTGATGAGGCCCTCGAAGAAGCATTTGCAAGTCTGATTCTTGAGCTTAGGGAAGAGACTGTGCAAAATCTATTGTTAAAGAAACAAGGCAGACAATTAAGGCAGATGGGTACCATTTCAACAACCCTAATGGCAGCACCATAACAAACAGAAGTGTGCCTGATTTCCACAGGCCTAAACCTTGTTTTTCTTTCTCCAACCCACCTACCTACATCAGCAAAGGATAAGAGACTATTGATGAAGTTTTCATGGAAGTAGTATGGTATTTTTACACTTGGTTATGAAATGACAAGAGATGTATGGAAATAGCCTGTCTTTCATAGTGTAATGTTTTCTCCAAGATCTGCAGACTTCCAGTCAATTAAAATCAATCATATTTCAATTAAATCCTGTGGGAAGAGACCATGAGGGAGGCACTCTTCCCAGAGCCTTTTTCAGAATGGGAACAATGGACAATGAGGAAGGCTTCAGAGCAGCGGTGAAATCCGGTTGGATCTATCGAGCTACCATGAACCAGTAGCGCCGGCAGTGGGAGGCTCTGCCCACCCACTGGGATGTCATTACATCCCCTTTTTGACCCTCTGCATGTGTGCAGAAGGCTCTGCACATGTGCAGAAGAGGCACATGTGTGCTCACATTCCCAAACCGGTAGCAAAGGTAAGTGCATTTCACTGCTGCTTCAGAGTGAGTGAAGGATGGGAATCAGAAAACAACCCTAGCCTTCTGTCTGCAAGCCAGGTGCCACTTGAGCACTTTAAAAATAAGGTGGTGCAGCATAAGCCTCTTTCCTAGAGGAAAACAGCTTTTTTTTGGTGGGGGGGATGAAAACTGTATTTCTGTGTACAAAGCTACCAATGAGAAGCACATGGTGGGAAGTTCAAATAGCATCCCCTTTATTAGGACTTCAGAACACTACTACATTAAGGTTATTGTATGAAATATAAGCAGCAGGAAACTTTCATCTCTTCCACCATAAATCTCTGCACAGCTGTCACAAGCAAAATCAAAGAAGAAGCCAGCAGGCAGTAACAAATCCCAGGCATCTTGCATGCAGGACAGCAGTTAGGTAAGTAGCTATTGTGGTGGGTAAGAGTCTGGGTAAGTGGGCATGAGTGATGGGGGTGGTGCAATAAGAGCATAGTGGTGCTTAAAGGGTTGCTATCCAGTGGGAGATGGTGTGGAAGGGTATGTGAGTGGGGAGGTGCACTGCACATGCTGTGAGGCTTGGGGAGAGTTCACAGATATGGGAGACTTACTTGAGCAAGTTGTGGTCTTCACTACTAGCTTCCCTATTCATTTTGTTTGTGTGATGCTGGCAGAGAAGGTTGCAAATCACAAGCATGTTGCTGTGGACACTGCAAGCCAGGTGCCAAGCACCCGGATCACAATCAAATGGGATGATGATAACTTTGAGGACCAATCATAACCACCACTCATTCAGTACCATCATTACTTTGAAGAGTCTTGAATTAACCTTGGACTAGCTGTAGAGTCCTCTAGAACAGGGGTCTCCAACCTTGGCATCTTTAAGACTGTTGGTCTTCAGCTCCCAGAATTCCTCAGCCAACTTTTCTGGCTGAGGAATTCTGGGAGTTGAAGTCCACCAGTCTTAAAATTGCCAAGGTTGGAGACCCCTGCTCTAGATGGTATCTTTGTAGCCATCTATTTCCAAATAAATCTGGAATAATTTTCTTCTACATGACCGGTCTTGGCAGCATATCTGAAAGCAGAAAAAGCAGAGATTATTTGCAATTCTAGAGGGTCCCTTCTGTGAACCTTAACACCAGGGCAGATTCAGAATAAGATACCAATCTCCAGTCGATCAGAAGTCAAGCCTGGGATTGCAAGTAAAGTATATGTTAAATCTGATCTATGAACCTTCCATCTTTTTAAGGCTTGTTATAACTTTCAAAATCAGCTCTTTTATTAAGGCCAATCAAAATGCTATAAAGTCACGAACTTAGAGTTTGGTATTTTTCCTGCATAGCAGTCTTTTTCATACACTGTATTGTTTCTATAGCTACAGGCTGCCTTGAATGTTGGTATAAGCAAAAAAGGGGAATAAAATAGCAATAAATAAGTAAAAGTATGTTTCTGTGGGACAAATAATATTCTACTTATGTAAAATGATGCTGAACTGCTTATTAGGTAGTGCAGGCAAGCTCAGGCTGCCTGATGACTGTGGAAAAAGAAACAGATAACAAAAACAAGATTGTTATCTTTCCCTTGGTGTGAAGTGAGCACAGTGGTTAGAATGCAGTATTGCAGGCAAACTCTGCCCACTGCCAGGAATTTGATTAGGACTGGCTCAAGGTTGACCCAGCCTTCTATCCTTCCAAGGTCAATAAAATGTGACCCAGATTGTTGGAGGCAACAAGCTGACATTGTAAGCCATTCAGACAGCACTGTAAAGCACTATGAAGTGGTATATAAGTCTAAGTGTTATTGGAGACAATAAAGGACATTGTTTATGTCCGAAGGTGCTAGCATCAGTAAAAAGGGCAGGCTTGGAGTCTATTTGGCAGAGCAGAATATAGAAACACCAAGTCAACCCGCAGTAAGGTCATCCTACAAGTGCTATCAGATTGTATATTCCTGCTATAAAGGTCATGTTTGAGTTGGATGTCATAACATTTGTTAAATAAAGAAAAAAAATGCAATATTTATGAAATGAAGCAAGGTAAAAATCTGGAGAAGAAATGAAATATAAAGAAGAGATGATGATGCTACATGGAAGAATTGTTTAAAAGGAATCCCCAGACAGAAGACTGACTTAGAATAAAACTTTCTAGAAAATTTTAACTCAATACTGTTGATGAGTTGATGATATAACATCAGAATTCTATTAAATATTTCAAGATGCTATTTAAAGCAAAGTACTGTGTAGTATGTAAGCGGGCATGGAAAGCACAACAGTGGCCAAAGAACTGGAAAATATTGATCTATCTACAACTACCAAAAAAGGGCAATGCTAAAAATGCTTAGGCTATGAAAGAATTACAGATAATCTCAATTCCAACCAGTCATTTAATGACTGCACAAAGTGACAACAGCCTCAGACAAAGTTATTTATCAGCCGGTCCTCAAAGTTATGACTATTGTACCACACCACACCAATGTGTAAAGTGAGCACGTTTGTGGAACTTGGCAACCAGCTTTGATTTGTAACAAGCTGTAGCGTTTTATGATGTTTTTACTGTTTTATGGATAAACTTGATTCTGACTTAACACCAGTGACTTGTTTTATGACCATCATAAAATGGTCATAAAGTGGAATCTGGCATGTGGTGGCTCAACTAATGACTTTTGAACAAAATTGCAGTCTCAGTTGTGGTTTTAAGTTAAAGATTACCTGTATTTTACAAGTTAAAGGTCAAGATTTTACAATAGAGACTTCAATGAGAATTGGAATAAGAACCTTCAGATCCACAATATGGATCTGGAAGGGGAACCCAAAATCACATTACTCGTATCACCTGATGTGTAATGGAAAAGATCAGAGAGGTCCAAAATAATGCTTACTTTTGCTTTATTGTTATATTAAACCTTGTGATATATGGACTACAATAAACTCGAGATAAGACCAGAGAGTCCCGTTAAGCTCTATGGGGTGATATATAAGTCTAAGTGCTATTACTATATGAAGACAATAAAGGACATTATTTATATCAGATGTTGCTAGTATCAGGGATTATTTATCTGCTGAAGAATGTATATAAGGACCAGGAAGCAACAGTTTGATTGGAATATGGGGTAATAAATCATTCAAATTTGGGAAAGGAGCATGCCAAGGAAAATCACCACATTTATCATTATGCAGAATATAGCACTAGAAATCTGGAATAAAATAAATAGAAATTAGGATTAAAGTTGTTGGGAGAAACATTAACAGCCTCAAAAATACACATGATACAACGTTACTGGAAGATTCAAGGAATCTCTTGTGGAACCTGAAAAAATAGAGTGCAAAGGTTGTTCTGCTCTTCATATTTGAAAAACAATATCATTTTATCTTTCTAGGATAAAAAACTCATAAGGATGGAGACTGCAGCCATGAAATAAAGAGACATCTGCTATTTGGGAGAAAATCTATGACAAGTCCAAACAAAACATTAAAGAGCAGAGACATCACACTGACAACAAAGGTATATATTGTCAAATCCATTATTTTCACAGCTGTAACATACAGCTGTGAAATCTGGGCCATCAGAAAGCTTTAACACAGAAGTATTGATCCCTTTGAATTGTGATACTGGAAAAAAAAAGCTATTGAGAACATCCTGGATTACAATTACGTATCATTCAGTATTGATGAAGTAAAAGCAATGGAGGCACAAAAAACGAAGGTAGACTTTAAATAGTTTGGATGCATTATGCAAAAGCAAAAGTCACTGTAAAAGACTCGAATGCTGGGATAAATCCAAGGCAATAAAAAAAACAACTTAACAACACAGACAAGGCAGCGATAAGTTACAAGTAACCCAAAGAAGCAGTTACTAAGAGACTATCCTGGTGAAATGGTGTCCATCAGGTTCAAAGAATTCTGAAACTGAAACTGAACCACATTTGATTTCCTGCAAGAGATGGAATGCTTCTCTCCCCCTCCCCCCCCCAGCCCTGGATATTACTCTTCCTCTAAGTGGATTTTAACCATACCTTATTCAGTCCTGACAGCAGCCCTGCTTACCTAGGTCTTAGTTCTGTACAACTTTAAAACCACTGAGATAAATGTAGCTTGTAGAGCAGGGATGTCAAACTCAAGGTCCTATGGGGCCACCCTGGAAACAGGAAAGGACCAGCCTCCGGTGTCTCTGCCAGCAAAAACAGAGCTTGGGATGGCCGCGGGCAGCACTCCCAATTCTGTTTTCACTGGCAGAGGGCTGCAGGAGGCTGTTGCAGCCAAAAACGGAGCTCGGGAGCTTGTTTTCACTGGCAGAGCATTCAGGCCGCCACAGGCGCCTCCAACATGAGTGATGTTGAGCTGTCCATGCCCATCCTGGCCACGCCCATCCCAGCTTCCCTGAGGTCAAACACAATCCAGATGCGGCCCTCAATGAAATCGAGTTTGACACCCCTGTTGTAGAGAATAAAGCAGATGACTTGACAGAAATTGGCCAGATCTCTGTTACCAAAGCAACAAGGGGGGGGAATGTATTTTAAGTAGAAGGCATGCATGAAGGATTCAGGCGGAATAGAATTGATTTCTTGATTTGATTTACATCAATGCTGACCGGGGAATGCTGGGAGCTGAGTCTACACATCTTAACATTGCCAAATTTGAAAAGTATTGGTGTACATAATAGGGCTGACAGCAGTCTTGAAAATCTGTCTGTGCTTTATTTTCCTCTCCCCTTTTTTACTCATGTAAATTATGACGCATTGGATGAGTCCTTTTTGCATACCTTTTCTCCTTTGTGATGTCATTTTCTCCCTTTCCTCTCCCATGCAGGTGCCCATGATCCTAACCAGTGGTGGGTTGCCTCCGGTTCGGTCCAGTTCTTGGGAATCGATAGTAAAACCGGGGGCAGGCTCCACCCACCCACCCGGATGTTGGCATAGAAGCGAGCGTGCAAGCACGATCCCATTGCAAACCAGTAGTAAAGGTAAGTAGGACCCACCCCTGATCCTAACCAATAACAGTTCCCCTTACACCTTTAATTTGAAAACAACTTTAAACTTACCGTATATACTCGAGTATAAGCCGACCCGAATATAAGCCGAGGTACCTAATTTTACCACAAAAACTGGGAAAAACTATTGACTCGAGTATAAGCCGAGGGTGGGAAATGAGGCAGCTACTGGTCAATGTAAAAAATAAAGATAGAGCCAAGTAAAATAACATGAATATTTATTTGAACGAAAAACAATAAAAGTGCAAAAGGGGGAAGGAGGATTCCCAGCTTTAGAAAATTTAGAACTACGCCGCCTTTGGTATGACCTGAGCATAGCTCATAAAATTATCTGCTACAATGTACTTCCTATCAATGACTACTTCAGCTTCAACCACAACAATACACGAGAACACAATAGATTCAAACTTAAAGTGAACCTCTCCAATCTAGATTGCAGAAAATGTGACTTCAGTAACAGAGTTGTTAATGCCTGGAATGTGCTACCTGACTCTGTGGTCTCTTCCCAAAATCCCCAAAGCCTTAACCAAAGACTATCTAGTATTGACCTCACCCCATTCCTAAGAGGTCTGTAAGGGGCGTGCATAAGAGCACCAGCGTGCCTACCGTCCCTGTCCTAATGTTCCCTTTAGTTGTATTCCTTTTATGTATTCAATTCATGCTTATATTTATATAATTATTTAATATGTATTTGACAAAATAAAATGAATAGAATAGAATAGAATAGAATAGAATAGAATAGAATAGAATAGAATTTTTATTGGCCAAGTGTGATTGGACACACAAGGAATGAATGAATGAATGAATGAGTGAATAGAATAGAATAGAATAGAATAGAATAGAATAGAATAGAATAGAATAGAATAGAATAGAATAGAATAGAATAGAATAGAATTTTTATTGGCCAAGTGTGATTGGACACACAAGGAATGAATGAATGAATGAATGAGTGAGTGAATAGAATAGAATAGAATAGAATAGAATAGAATAGAATAGAATAGAATTTTTATTGGCTAAGTGTGATTGGACACACAAGGATCTACCACTTCTTTGGATGCCCTTCCCAAATTGAACACTGCAAGCATGAAAATGAGTCCTCCTTTAGCTTCCAAGGGACCAGGGTGCCTCTGAAGGTCAGTGCTCTAAGTACTAAGAACCCAGCACAAATCTAAGCCTGTATGCACACCAACAGTGAAAATACCCTGCACAGTGTCTCTTGGAAGAGAAGGTTAATTTTCATAGACGTTGGGGTGGCTCTTTTTTTTTTTTTTTGGCAGGGCAATAAGGGTCTCTAATATCATTAAACCCACTTTAGAAGTCTCTGTGTGTGTGTGTGTGTGTGTGTGTGTGAGAGAGAGAGAGAGAGGGAGGCTCCGGCTGAGCAAAGCGGCGGCGGGGAGGCCGCGGGGGAAACGCGGGAAGTAGTCGGAGATCTGCTTGATGGGGCGGATGGGACCTGGGCAGACGTCGATGGCCATGTGCTCCTGGATTCTGATGGGCGGCTTGTCGCCTGCGGTGGCTCATGCAGGTGGCGCCCGGGAAGGAGGCGGCTGCGGGGCTGCTGCGGAGCGGCTGGGGCTGCTGTTGCTGTTGAGCCTGCCGCCCCCGCCGTTGCTGCCGCCAGGAGAGGCCGTCGCCAGCCCGGCCCTGCCGCGCCGAGCGCCCCGGCCACGCTGCTGGCTGCTGGAGGAGGGCGGAGGGAGGGACGGGAGGCGAGCAGCGGCGGCGGTGGCGGACGGCGGACGGCGGACGGCAACGGTGGGCGGTGGAGGGTGATGTCACCGGCTCTGCCCAGCCCTGCCCAGGCGAGGCCAGCAAAGGGCAGGCGAAGGCGACCGAGGCGGGGCTCGCAGCCCAGCTGAGCCGCCACGGAGGGGAGGGAGGCGGGGCCGGCTAGGCTCCGGAAGGCAAAACGGGAGGCGTTCGTCCACCGGGATAGACTGCTGGGATCCACCGGGATAGACTGCTGCTGGAGCTGGAGGCTCGAAGGAAAGGGAAGGGAGAGGGGGGTGGTGGAGCTCAAGGTTCTTTAGCCCTAGACACCTGCCCCGCTAGAGAAGGAGGAGATCGGGCCGGCCAGTCTCCGGAAGGTAGACGGGCCGGATTCTTACCGGGATAGACTGCTGCTGGAGCTGGAGGCTCAAGGAAGGGAAGGGAGGTGGCTGAGGACGGGCTCGTTAAGGCTCTTCCAAAGCAGCCCTGCTGAACCGCTACGGAGGGGAGGGAGAGCGGGGCCGGCTAGGCTCCAGGAAGGCAAAACGGGAGGCGTTCGTCCACCGGGATAGACTGCTGCTGGAGCTGGAGGCTCGAAGGAAGGGGAAGGGGAGGGGTGGCTGAGGACGGGCTCGTTTAAGGCTCTTCCAAAGCAGCCCTGCTAAACCGCTACGGAAGGGAGGGAGAGCGGGGCCGCAGTAACTGAGAAAAGCCTGACGAGGGGCGGCTGGGCTACCTTCTGGCCTCGCGAGTCGGCCGTCCGTCCGTCCGTCACTTCTCGGCTCGGCAGCCGGTTTTGAAAAAGGTTCCGTCGCTGGGTTTCGGGACTTTTGTTTTTTTTTTAAAAAAAAAAACACCACCTTCCCCTTTTCTCCCTAGTTGGGGGCGTTTTCCCAGTTCCCTGTTCTTTTCCGCCTTGCCTGTTGAGTTTTACCTGACAAGTTTCTTGCGCTTCCCCTCGACCTCCCCTCCCTCCCTCCGTCCCTTTCCCCTTCCCCCCTCCCCTCCCCTCCCCTGTCTTGTTTGTAGCCCCAGCGTCCCCTTTCGGTTGTATTTAAATCCAGAGCTTGAAACCTCCTCAGTGGGAGGAGAGGAAGCGTCGATTTGGCAGCTGACCGCACTTGCACGGGCTGGGTAAGGAGAGCCCTAGGCGGCCTGCGGCGCCGGGGAGGGAGAAAAAGAAGAAGCAGCCAAGAAAAAAGGGGTGGGGTGGGGGGGGGGAAATGAATTTAGGAGGGCGAGCGTGTGTGTGTGTGTGTGTGTGTGTGTGTGTGTGTGTGTCTGCGCCCGTCCGCCCATGAGGAATGCCAGCTATTTCTTTGAAGGGGCGGTGTAGCCAGGCGCCTTCCTTCGCTTGAAACCCGGAGGGTTTTCACTCTTCGCCCCGCGTGTGTATTTGTCAACAATTATAACTCTTCGGTCGGGTCCCTTGCCTTGCCTCGCCTCCTCGTGCCCTCTCTGTCAACGCTGTCAACAATTATAACTAACGCGGGTAATTGTGCGTGAGGGGTGTCTTGGCGTGTGTCCACATAGGAATAAGACGCATGCGCGCACTAACGAGAGCTAGCTGCCTGCGGTAGAAAGGACTCGCTGCAAGAGGAAGGGCTGAACGGCTTGGCTCGAGTATAAGCCGAGGGGGCGCTTTTCAGCACAAAAAACGTGCTGAAAAACTCGGCTTATACTCGAGTATATACGGTATTCAGGAAAGAAATGTGTAAAGTGTTTGTTTTTCATTATCAGAAATGTTACCTTCGCTTCATGCTTTTGGAAATAAAGCCAAAACTAAAGAAGGTCAAGAAACAAATATAGTAATGAAAGGAAAGTGCTTTTAGGAAAAAAAGTGGTTTTTCCCCTTTATGCCTTTTTTTTTTTTGTCTGTTTTGATCCATTAGGAAATGGATTTTTAACAGTAAGATAAGGTGGAAAAGACAGCTGCTTAGAAAACAGAATAGGAGCTTATCTGAGAGCTAGGCTGAGATTTTGCAAAGAACGTGATATTTGTCCAGAGAATTAAATGGAGGAAAGAGTGACCTCTTTCAAACAGCAATGCTTTTATTGTTTTAGAGAAATTATACTGGCGGTGCTGCTGTTATAGTTTGCACCATGTTATATTTTGAATGATGAGCTCTCCCTTTCTACCGTCACTCTAATCTTACATTATCCCTTGTAAAGTCACAGGCCAGGCATGGATCTTGCAAACAAAACCTGGGTAAAATATCAATGGTGATTTTTAAAAAAAATAATAATAATAATAATACTTAAGAGATGAAGAGCTCTTTTTGCTACACTAGGGGGCTGCATAGCTTTCTAGTTCTAAGAAATATTCTCTACTCTAGCTAGTATGGTAAGTGAAAATAGAGTGTCTGAAATTCCTGCCTTAAAAAAGGGGGAAGAAAGAAAAGCCCTGACAGTTATATAATTTCTAGATTTTTATACATAAGCACTGGCATTGCAAGGACAATGACAGAAGTAGAAAGTTTAAGTGAAGCTTAAACTGACATTTCTCTGGTTTCCTGTACTGAATAAAGAATAAGATCAAATGGTCTTCATGGCCCCATCTAACTTTCGGATGGATTCTGAAACAAATTTAGGAAGACATTTGCATGCAAATCCTCCTCTAGGAGTTTAATGTATTGCTCCCAACTACTGCTAATAGTACCACTATTGCAATTACAAATTGTTTACCATTTAAGGACAGCGGGGCTCTGAGAAAGATGGCCATTTACCAGTATGCATCATAACAGAAAATGAAACATTTGCATAAGATTCACTGGTGGAAATTTAGAAGGCATTTCCTGTGGTTTAGAGTTAACTGTTATGCTTTTCATTCTAGAAAGGAAACCTAAATGATCTGCAGGCCTGCTTAGCCTGCTGTTCAGATTGGTGGGCTGCTATCTTATCTGGTGATTGCTTAACTTTAAACTGAACTTGGACTGACAGCTTTTCAGTTAAGGTGACAATCTTCTATAATGTAGGACTAAGGCCACGTGGAGAGTTTTATTGGCAGTACATAAATATTTGCTTAAGATTCAAACTCATTTTGCATACATTCTAGCTGAGTTGAGATTAGTAATTAAGTTCAAAATGAAATAGTGATGAAATTGTGGAAGTTGGCAGAAACGGGCAAGTGAATTTGGAAGGCCTATCAGCTTTCTAATCTAATAGATTTTTATTCAGGACAGTTGTAAAGTGGTTCTTCCTCAGCTTCCTTGAAGAATTAGACTTGCTCTGTGTCAAGACTCCACTCACACAAAGTTGTTTTGAGTATGAAACTAAAGTGTCTCCCTATTTCCCAAAATTAAGTTATATTATGCTCAGGATCACTTGAAAAGCAAAATTTAAAAAAAGTAATGTATCCAAATCTATTTGCTAATTGCTGAAGGTCTCTATCATTGGAAAACTATCAGCTGCATAAAACATGAATAGCGCTTGGCACATTTTCTATAAACTCTTTTGGTTGCCAACATAGCTAATGTTTCTGTGAAAGTGATAAAAAAAGCTTCTACTGCTGTTATCTTTGGGCTTCAATCCAGTGCTAATAACTGAAATAGTTGCTGGGAATGACTAGTAGTTCCAGGTGCAGATGTCATCCTCCCTTGATAGCCAGGGATGCATCTGGTCAATTCAGTTCATCTGAGATTTGCATCACAAAGTGGACAATTTTGATTAATGCACAACTGCTACACATCAGTTCTCATTAATGGCATCCATATCCAGCAGTTTATGTACATATCTCTGGTATTACAGCAAAGTGTTGATGAACCAAGGTATAATTAGAAAATACTTTCCCCCAATGGACTCTCAAAGAAATATGAACAAATCATATCAGAAAAATCCAGGAAATAGCACAATAATCTTGTCTATGTTAAAGGTAGGAAACAGAATTGCCATTTCAATATTTCTCATTAGTTTTCAGCAGTGGTGAGTTTTAAAAGAATTGCATATAAATGGTTTGGGTGGTGTCTTTAAATATTTCTTTTGAAAAGTTTTTGTTTTAAAAATTGCCCATCTCCAAGCAAATTAGGACAGTGTGTGATATATATGGCAAGCTCTAAAATTTTAATCACTTAGAAACATCTATATTTCCCAACCAAATAGGCAAAATGACATTGAGAAATGGACTTTTCTTCTGGGTTGGCTTTAAAAAATACTTTCCTTGTAGATGAGCTTGCATGAAATATTGAAAGAACGCATAAAAAGAATACATAAAAGTTGTTTTCAACTTTTCAGTTTTCAGTCAGCCTTCGCCTATCCTATGCCTTCCAAATATGAACTAATTTTCATAATCCTGCAACCAGCATTGCTTTTACAAAAACATTAGTGGAATTATAAATACATTGGATCCTAATGCCTGGATACACATTCAAGCAATACTGACCCTGCTTAATAAACCTAATTAGTAAATGTGATGATACATTCTTGTAACCATGTGCTTGGAAGTAAGCTCCATTGAAACCATTTGGACTTACAATAGGAGAGATAGTATGAGTGTGCTATAAATAAAATAATTGTTCTCTAGTAACCCATTTCTTTTATAATGCTCATTGATAACAGTTTTCATGATTCTGCCTCTTCCATAACTCTCTTTTAACCCATCCAAGTATTATACTACATATTTTATGGAAATAAAAGAGAGAGAATTCTGCCTCATTGCCTGGGCAACCATCCTTTTCCCATATTGTCATGCCAGGCTGATGGCTTTATTGCCCATCACATCTACATCCCAATCTATTACTACTGGGACATAATTAATTCTGATTAATCACAGCCAGATGTGGATGAGGAAGGTCATTCATGTTAAGAGAAGGTCCGATTTAGTGTCCTAAGGACAAATTAGATTGCAGGTGTTTTTTTTCTTGTCACTTCTCATTCCGTATAAAGGAAGTTTTTTTGATTATTTATTTAAAATATTTGGACAGTACAGCCATTCATCTTAAAACCAACTCTGGGCAGCCTACAAACATTAAAACTATTTAAAACCAACTATGATAAAGTTAAAAACAAAAAAACCTCCTGATGAAGATCACATTCTCATTTCACCTTGGTGAAATGGGTGAAATTCAACTTTTTTTCCTACCAGTTCTGTGGGTGTGGCTTGGTGGGCATGGCTTGGTGGGTGTGATTTGGTGGGCATAGCAGGGGAAGGATAAAGCAAAATCTCCATTCCCACCCCACTCTGGGGCCAACCAGAGGTGGTATTTGCCGGTTCTCCAAACTACTCAAAATTTCCACTACCGGTTCTCCAGAGCCTGTCAGAACCTGCTGGATTTCACCCTTGCCTTGACCTCTTCTTGTCCAAGTGCCTGGGAGAGATAGTCCTGCAGATGCTTGCAGGTTATGAAATGTCTTTCAAAATTACAGAAACATTTTGAGACGTTCTCGCTGATTAGGATGTACTTACCTGAAAAGTGGTAAAGCAGCACGGTTGGGAAGATCCTGTCCTTCACTGCACAACCATGTGTTCTGTTCTGTTTCCTTCTCCCAATACTCCCAACAAAGAGTCAGTCAAAGGCCTCCTTTTCAAATTTATTTACATAAATGGCTGGATTAGGCTGGATTCCTCTGGCACAAAGATGTTTGGCCACGTATACTCACGCGCCTGCCAAGTCTCTGGAGATAACTAGGAAATTATAGATAAGGCCAGAGTTACTTACGAATATATTCTTTCCTCCATTGAAACAATTTGCCTGCGCAAATTCACTGCTTTGTCCAAGACAAAAAGCCAGGAAGTTCCGCCTCCTGCTTTGTAGCCCCTGTGACTCATCCATGACTCATCATTCTTTGACTTTGTCCCAACGCCTCCTCTGGTGCGCGCGCCGGTCATGTCTGCACAGTCTTGCATCAAGACAAGATTGTTCTTGGGGCATTGCCAAATTAGAAGAGGGCCTGGGGGAATCAGGCCTTACTAGCCCCTCATCCTCCTCCTGGTTGGGTGCCAGGGAGGGAGAGGGCCCAGGGGAAGCAGGCGTTACCAGTTCCTCCTCACTTTCTGAATCATCGTCCTCCAGGAGTCTGAGTCCAGGAACCTGGGTCACAACATGTTCAATCTTTCAGGCTTCAAATAAAAACCTGAGGGAAGACTTGAGGACACTTCTATTCTAGACTTGAAAAAATGGGCAACCAGAGAAGCCTCAGGGTGATGGAAAGATATGTGGTGGAAAAGAATAACACCAGTAACTCCACCACCATCAGTAAGACAAATTTCACTGGAGTATATTGAAATAATTCCTCAAGCAGCCTAATAAAAACAAGTTATAAGGGCATAGCATTAGTTGTTATCGGCATTCATGTCCTAATTAGTAATGTAAATTTGATTGAACTGGGATGAAAAAAGCTTGCCATAATTCCATCACTGGGTGCCATATTTAACAATAGAAATATCACTTATTTTATACTGCTTCACAGTTCTTTACAGCACTCTCTAAGAGGTTTACAGAGTCAGCATATTGCCCCCAACAATCTGGGTCTTCATTTACCGACCTCGGAAGGATGGAAGACTGAGTCAACCTTGAGCCTGATGAGACTCTAACTGCCAAACTGCAGGCAGCGGGAGTCAGAAGAAGTAGCCTGCAGTACTGCATTCTAACCACTGTGCCACCATGGCTCTTTTATTTCCTTTTATTTTTTATTTATGTCCTTTTATGCCAGGGGTGTCAAACTCGCAGCCGACTAATCATGCTAACCGTAATCACATGTTGGCTACCCCACCCCCGGTTTAGCGAAGGGGGAAAAAGTTGTGATATGTCACGTGATGATGTGACAACGTTAGTTTGACACCCCTGTTTTATGTAAATGAGTGTAAGAATACTAGCATGGAGATGAGGTTATTCTGACCCAAAAAAAGATGTTCATATATCCTCTGCTGCCATTTCATTTCAGTCCAAATTAACCTTTTCTTTTTAATCTATGAGGCAAACCAACTTAATAAGATCACCAATCAAAGATAGATGTGCAAAATCAGTGGCAGATGGGAGTTATCAGGATTTCCCTCCTTTCATCTACCAGAGTCCATTTTTTTAAAGCAAAAACGAAAACCTGCATTTGATATTCTTTTGCTATTTCGGTCAGAAATGCATCTTTCTTGGTTTCCGAAGGCAAGTGATTTGTGCTGCGTCAATGGCTAATTCTTTTGTGAGTGAAATGAAACTATCACCTGAGGTGACCATACTTGAAAGGGTCCATCAAAGACTTATTTTTGTGTGCAGAGGCTGCTATGTTTAGTTTGCCTAAGCCCCAAGAGATTTAGGAAGAAGTAGAAAATCCGTACGAGGATTAGAGCAAAGTTACTGAACAGCAGGGCCAATGACTTTGCAATGACTGACATCTACAGAGACAACCACCCTCACTTACAAAAAAACAGATCAGGGCAGAAGAGCATGCAAGATGCGATTGTTTCTGCAAATGGAAGAAACTTCCGTTCAGTCTCCACCAGAATAACATAACAGAGTTGAAAGGCACCATGGAGGTCTTCTAGTCCAACCGCCTGCTCAATTTCTGTATCATTTCAGACAAATGGTTGTCTCTCATCTCTCGGGTTGGAGCACTCTGGAACACAATCTCTGGAGGCAAATCATTTCACACATTTTATTAATTCTTTGAGCTTTTCCACGGCTGATCAATGCATTCCAATTTTATTAGTAGGAAGTTTTGTCATAGTGAGATGTACTCTGGAATCTCCTTGGATTTTAATGCTCATTGGCTCTAGCAGGTAATCAATAGTTGCTTCTCGGAAGGACCATAGATATTGACTTTGGTGTCCAAAAGACTCTATAAAGAGTCATTTGGGGGATTCTTTCATTTCAAATTGAATTGTGGACCATTAAATCACTTTAGTCAAAGACTGCAACTAATATTTGATGCCAATGAGACTTCTGCATTTTTAAATAGGTTACAAATATCGGTGGCTAGCAGACTAGGATTCAGGCATACTCAGCAGCTGTATTTTTTTTCATAATGGATGAGTTTAATTGCTATTTATTTTTTTTAGCATCTATAGTCATCTTATTTGCAAGTACCGGTATCAAAAATGCAAGATGTCCCATTGATATACTCTCCGTTGCTGGTCCAATATGTGCGACATTTTCTTCTCCTATACAGTAAACTATGGTATATTTATATCCTGCTTTTCCTCCAGAGCTCATAGTTATGTGCAAATCCACTCTGGATTTGGAGTTAAGGTGGCATGTGATCTTAATAAGAGAAGGCTGTCATATCTGTGAAATCTAGAATTGAAATTTAAACCTAAAATACCCAATGGAAGTAACTTATGGAAGTGCTTAAGTAACATTTCTATGAAAAAAAAAGGAATTGATAAGAAGATGTGTGTGAAACAGTACTTTAAAAAACAGTAAAACTTTTTTTTAAAATAAACTCAAAATTGTATTAGCAGATGTAGAAAACATGATATTAACCAAATTATCTTTTTTATTTTCCCAGTGATTCTTCAATCTTAGAACTGTGAAAGCATTACTACAAAACAGGAATGTCTGGCAAGATGAGTAATAGGCAGCGACACTTAAAAAGAAGTTCATTCATCCAGGCTTTTCTGAATGACCCTGAACATAAGCCCAGAATTCTAAACAGGTGGTAGAATAAACCAGCCAGCTCTCTCCAGGAAAGACAATTGCCAAATTCCTATTTTTCAACATATTCAATATATTCAGCTCTGCATCTGCAGTCTAATCTGAGATGTAGTTCCTAACCTTCCTCTACAGTGGGTCTACCAACATTTCAGTGAGACCTAAAGGCCAGTATCTTGCTCTTCTTGCAACCCTTGGTGATTTTTCCAAATCAAAAAGTCTTATAGACACTCTTGTATGTAATTATGTTGGCTAACTAAATGCAGGGATGCAGTGGTTCAGTGGCTAAGCCGCTGAGCTTGTTGATCGAAAGGTCAGCAGTTCAGCGGTTTGAATCCCTAGTGCTGCGTAACTGGGTGAGCTCTCATTATTTGTCCCAGTTTCTGCCAACCTAGCAGTTCAAAAGAACATAAAAAATGCAAGTAGAAAAATAGGAACCGCCTTTGGTGCGAAGGTACCAGCGTTCCGTGCGCCTTTGGCGTTTAGTCATGCCGGCCACATAACCGTGGAGACGTCTTCAGACAGGAACGGGAACGACTAGCACATATGTGCTAGGGGAACCTTTACCTTTAACCAGATGTACAAAAATTGCAAACTAGCTCCATCCTGCATAATACTTTTTTTGGGGAGAGGGATGTGATACAGCGGTGGGTAATAATTTGTATACAAGGTGTGAGTACTCCAAATTGCACACTAGTCTGGAATGGAAAAGTACAGTCCCATTAAGGATTAAAGACAAAAGATCTCTGGGACCAGGGGAGTCAAACAAACAAATTTTAACACATGAAAATTAATGGCTCTTTCAGAAAGAAAAACACCTCTAGTTTAGTTTTGAAGAAAGATATTTGATTATAGTATACTGGTTATCTCCTTTTCATTATTCCTTTCATCAAGGAAAAACACCCCCGCTTTATTGCTTAATAAATATACTCATTTTAGCCCTTATAATTGTAATGCTTTCTGCATATAATCAAGCAATCCCTCCTCAGTCTCTGTATCCATTGACTTCCTTAAATTCATGATAAAAGCTTTCTTAACAAGGTAATAATTATAAGAAATATAATTAAAGAAATGACAATAAACTGTGTTTGACTGTCAAATCTAGTTTGGCTGGAAGAATGTTTGCTAACTGTGAAGCGAGATGGGGAGGGGGAATCCAGTGACAGCAGCATCTCTTGTTAAGAGGAGGATCTCCTGATCAACACCTGCACTATCTGATGTGCACCAAGGGGCTCTAATTAGCACATTTGGAGCTATGATTAGAGCACCGAAGGATGCCTTTTAAATTCCATTAATTATGGGTAAGAGTTTAAATTATTCACTTTGATATATATGCACTTTTTTGTTCCCTTAGATTCTTATTGCATCCTAAAATAGATTCCGTTAAATTATTATGGTTGGTCGCATAATCAGCCAGATTTTTAGATTGGATTTGCCATTTTTGTTCATTTATAAAGTACTCTCCAAGGACCAGGGATAGGCAGGTGTTTTATTTAATGATAGCAAAGGTATTATTTGCAGCAGAATGGGACAACTTGCCACAGACAACTTACCATGGCCAACTCGCCACTGGACAACTTGCCAAGGCCAACTCACCATGGCCAACTTGCCATGGGCAACTCGCTACTGGTCAACTTGCCACAGCCAACTCACCATGGGACAAATCGCTGCAGGACAATTTAACAATTCTATCTAATTATTTAAAATAAATGAAAAATATATTTTAATTTTTGCCATTCTCATTTCATTCTGTCCCTCCTTTTGCATCCTTTCTTTAATGATTCTATTCCATCATTTCTTTGACAATAGTGTAACTCTTGTCCCTCAGTGAGTTGTCCGTGGCGAATTGTCATAGTCCCTCATTGAGAGGATGTAAGCTGTTCCAGGCAAACTGACTGGTGGTTATTTTGTCAATTCTAGTGGTCTTCAGATGGTGATCCAGATCTTTTGGAATTGCACCTAGGATGTCTATTACTATTGATATCATTTTTACTGTCTTTTGCCATAATCATTTTACTTCTAGATGCAAGTCTTTATATTTTGTGATTTTCTCTACTCTCCAGACATTTTTCTTTTTTTCTTTTTTGTCTTTTATCTAAGTCTGGGCTGTTTTGTGCCAAATGCTTATCTGTATCTTCTCAATTCTGGCTTTATATGCATTTGTTCTTAAGACTTGGTCTTGTGCAGCCATAATTAGCCCCTTGTCCTTTTTTGGTGTGGGGGGGCACTAGTGGAAGCCATACTACTAACAAACACTTTGTTGCCAACGTCTAGTTCAGTGGTAGTCAACCTGGTCCCTACCGCCTACTAGTGGGTGTTCCAGCTTTCGTGGTGGGCAGTAGGGATTTTGTCCGATACTGAAGCACTTTCCTTTTTTTTTTAATTTAATTGACTTTTTAAAAAATTTTCATAGCATTATTTAAAAACATTTTCATTAGGTTTTCACAAAATTCCCTGTGACAATTTAAATTTCTGAAAATATACTATTTGTATTGCCCGCACATAAGTTTAGTTCACGTTACGTAAGTGAAACTAAATGGCGCTATAGTGCGACTGCAAACAAAAGAGCCTCGTCCCAGAATAGCTCGTGCATCTTCCCCCACACCATCCAGATGTAACAGACAAGCAGAGCTGGTAGCTGGCCCCCCGCCCCCCCAAACCCAATCCACAATGCATGAGAGGCATGTGCAGACGACGATACACGGCGCATTACTGTGGAACCGGTGGGCGGTTAGAAAATTTTACTACTAACAGAGATAACAAAAGTGGGCAGTAGGTATAAAAAGGTTGACTACTCCTGGTCTAGTGTATGGAACTATGAAGTTAATCACCAAGATTTATATTAAAGACAAGGTTCATTTTTATCTTAGAATATTTATTCTCTTCTTGGGATGCAAGCTAGAGAGTCACTGAATGGACAACAAAACTATTTTATGAAAAACTTCAGAGCACCATACTTAAGTTTTTGAACCTTTTTAGTTGCAAAGGTAAATTTGCAATGGGTTTAATACTCTCCTTAAATCAGCAGTTAACAACTTGCTTGCCTGTGGAGTACAAACTTGATGACGGTTAGTTAAGCTGTTGATACTATAGATATGTTGGTGCGCAGGAATGGAGGTTTAAATGGCATGATTCTCTCCATCTACCTTGTTCCTATTTATATACTTCTCCAGCTACCCTACCAGAATGGTGGATGGATGTCAACTCAGTTGTGCTTCTAAAGATATCATGTGATAATCAAGAGAGGTCTGGGTGTGGGCATAACTCCCCATCTTCTGTTTTTCTCCAGGAAAATCACAAGAAATTAGGCAAAATTTAATCACAAGGAGATCGCATCAGACTTAATGGTGGGCATCTTGAAGGTCCCCAGTGACTATAGGCAGGCAGCATATTGTCCATATATGCCTTATTTTTTTTCTATTCATGGATAAGTCCCTGTAGTTTTCTTGGCAAAGTTTTTCAGAAATGGTTTGCCAGTGTCCAGTTCCTAGTACAGAGGAAAAAATGGCTGGCCTATGGTCACCCAGTTGGCTTTGTGCATAAAGCAGAACTAGGTTGCTCAGTTTCTAACCTAATGCCTTAACTACCGCACCAAACTGCCTGTGTCTTAAATAGAACCTTTTAAAAAAGATCTTAGAAGATACATAACAAAAGCTACCATTTTTTAAAGACAAGACAACTTTGAGAAATAAAAAATAAGCAGAGTGAACCATGACTATTTTTTTGTGTGGGTGTTACAGTGTCAATTGAACAATTTATATATTTTTGGAGACGTTATGATACTGAAGTGAGATGTTTTCATTTGTGTTATGAGGCATTTAAGGACCATTGATCTGAACTCAGAAATAGTCAAAGAGGAAATCAGAATCAGGATGAATTCCAGTTGGGGTTGTAAAACCTGACTGAGGTGAAAGAGAAATGCTCGGAATTGATAGGGCTGCCAGCTGGGAGACTGCAGGAGAGCATGCTATTGAACAACTGCTTGCTGAGTAACATTTGATTTTCCAGTTCATCTCCGAGAGAAAGATAGATTTCTTTCATTGTACCTGCTACCTTTTTTTCCAGTGCCCCATTGAGTCCAGAGCTTGACCCCCGAAGACATGGAACACTAGCAAAGATTCAGTCTTCAAAGAGTTTAAAATGAGCTTCTGAATTTAATTCTGGGTCACCATTTCCAACTTAAATCAGATTGGTAGTGATGAATATTGAGGAAGAGATTTAAAAAATTAGATTTCCTCAGAAAGATTTCTTGTGACTTAAAATTTCATGAAAAACCAAGTTCTGCTTAGTGAGACACAAACTCAAGCAGAACACCACCAACATTTGATTCCCAAAGTTGCTTTTCATTCACGGAAGAGTCAGAAAGTATTCAGATGCCAAGACTACAGTCTCTACCCTATAGCAAGCTTTGTATTAAGATAACAGGTTCTTGCATTCGTTGTAAATTTACGTAAATGACGCTCTTTGGCTCAGGCTGTGAATACACTCACCCGCCCACTTAAATAGAAGACAGGAATAATTACATTATCCCTCTCCTGTAGCTTGTAATTAATAATGCTTACTTAATTACACCATTCGTAATGGAGAGGGGGGGTTATCTCTGCTTCTTTAACATTTTTGATTAAGATAATTCAACAACTCTCCCAATTATGCTGCCTACTGCATTTATTAGCACAGCAGGCTCTGTCAAATGCTTGTCAGCAATTTGCATGTCATTTATTCTCGAAGCAATGTCCTTTATAGCAAAGTTCTTTGCAATCAGGGAAATCATATATGCCTAACATTCTATTACCAAGTTCATAATAATATATTGTAACACAAAGCTACCCTGGTTACAGTCTTTCTAAGTAAGTTAAGCCCTCTTTCCTGTGGAAAAATCTACCCCAACTGGCTTCAGCCTCAGCCAAGTGTATTTTGTTGTTTTCCAGATCTATTCTTATTCTTCAATATATAAATAATCAAATTTCTTTTAAAATTCTGGATAGAAACAGCTGGGAGTAGACATATCCTGGGTTACAGTCAAGAGTTGAAAGGTAGAGACATTTATGACAGACACTGCCGAGCCTCTCCAAACATGTCTGTGCTGCTGTTCCATAAATTCCTGTCGTATGTTTGATCCAGAAACCTCTCTACACAGGTCATTATCCAAGGGTCTCAAATGATCTTAAAACATAATCATAACTTAATCAGCTACCTTGTGCAGTTTCCACTACTTGGCTTTCTTGTGCAATTGGTTGACAACTATGAGAACAGACCTAGACTAGATAGGCCAGGGATTCAATCCAGTGAGGGACTGCTTAAATTCTTGTGATCTATCGGATAGTTATATTCTCTTGTGCTCTAGGCAAAATTGTGACATCAAATCTCAGAGGAAAATTGAAACAAATTTGTAAACATCCAAATAGGTAAGGTATTAATAAATGCTATATAAATGCTATATAAATGCTATATAAATGCTTCTTTGGCTGAAGGGGCTTTCCCCACCGCCTTGAAGGAGGCGGTGGTGAGACCCCTCCTGAAGAAGCCTTCCCTGGACCCAGCTATTTTGGATAATTATCATCCAGTCTCCAACCTTCGCTTTTTAGCGAAGGTTGTAGAGAGTGTGGTTGCATGGCAGCTTCCCCGGCACCTGGAGGAAGCTGTCTATCTAGACCCGTTCCAGTCCGGCTTCCGACCCGGTTACAGCACGGAGACGGCTTTGGTCGCGTTGGTGGATGACCTCTGGAGGGCCAGGGACAGGGGTTGCTCCTCTGCCTTGGTCCTATTAGATCTCTCAGCGGCTTTTTTTTTTTTTTTTTATAAAAAAGTTTTATTTTTACAATCTTATCAAATAATTCATCCAATGTACAGTTATATACAATTAGTCGGGCCTGCCCAGTCACCACCCCCCTTTTTAACCTTCTTCCCTCTTCTACCTTCTTTTACTTTCCAAACCTTCCTCTCCTTCTCTTATCTACCTCCTCTCCTCCCTCCACCCTACACTCTTCTCCCTCTTCTACCCCTCTTCCTTCCTCTTCTCCTCTTTCCTACCTCCTACTCTCTCTTTTTTCCCTCCCCACCGTTCTAAAATGGCAACTGGTCAGACCCGACCCTACATTAATTATATTTATCTTCAATAATCCCTGTACATTAACCATCACTCCAACACTAGCCTCAACCCCCAATTCCTTCCCTTACCCCCACCTCCCACCCCGACTTCCCAGAACAAAATGCAGGGTATCAAAACTAACAATCATAATCTAAAATAATTCCTAAATTATAATCTCTAGTCTCTCCACGCTTATTCACACTCTCAATTCCCCTCTCCTTCAAAATATATCTAATACAAATTATTCCTAAATTTACTCATATGCTATTTGATATTTTTTTATCTGATACTTATTTTGAATATAATCAATCCACATTTTCCATTCTAAAATATATTTTTCTTGTGTATAGTCTTTCAAGTAAGCAGAGATTTTTGCCATTTCTGCCAGATTTGATACTTTAAGAGTCCATTCTTCAATTGTAGGTAATTCTTCTTTCTTCCAATATTGAGCAATCAAAAGTCTTGCGGCTGTTATTAAGTTCAGAATCAATTTAGTCTCTATAGCTGTACAATCCATAATTATTCCTAGTAAAAAGAACTGCGGGGTAAACTTAATCTTCTTTTTCAAAATATTCTGCATGATCCACCATACTTTAATCCAAAATGCTTTAACTTTTTTGCAAGTCCACCATATATGATAATAAGTAGCATCTTCACAATCACATCTCCAGCATTTAGCCTGTACATTAGGATACATACATGACAATTTTTTGGGGTCTAAATGCCATCTATAAAACATCTTATAAAAATTTTCTCTCATATTTTGCGCTTGTGTAAATTTAACATTCTTCACCCAAATTCTTTCCCAAGTTTCCAACATTATTGGTTGCTGAAAATTTTGTGCCCACTTAATCATACAATCCTTAACCAAATCAGTCTCTGAATCTATTTGTACTAATACATTATACAACCTCTTAATATGCTGTTGACCTTGATCTCTCATTTGTTTTAACAAATTATCCTCAATTTGCTTAACACCTATTTTTTGATCTAATTTCCATCTAGCTTGTAGTTGTCCATATTGGAACCATGTATAATTTTTCCCTTCTTCCCCCATCTTTTCTCTAGATTTTAATTGTAACTCCCCCTTTTCCATACAAAGAAGTTCTTTATAAGTAACTACCTCCATCTTTTGATATATATTTATATTTTCTATCATGTGTCTCGGGTTTGCCCATATTGGAATCTTTCCATCTAATTTGTATTGATATTTCCTCCAAACCCTCAATAATGCATTTCTAATTATATTATTTTTAAATATTTTATCAACTTTCTTATCATATAATAAATAGGCATGCCACCCATATAACAAACCATAACCTTCTATATTCAGAACTCTTTCCTCAGTTAAATTAATCCAATCAGTAATTAATGATAAAACAACTGCTTCATAATACAATTTTAAATTAGGCATTTTAAGACCCCCTTTCCTTATATCCTGCATTACTTTTAATTTTATTCTTGGTTTTTGCCCATCCATACAAATTTACTAATCCCTTTTGCCATTCCTGTAATTTAATATCATTCTTAAACACCGTATCATTTGAAACAAAACAAAACCTGGGCAAAACATTCATTTTATAGCCGCTTATTCTTCCCAGCAAAGATAGTTGTAACTTCTTCCAACTCTCCATTTCTTTCCATACCTTCTGCCACAATACCTCATAATTATTTTTGTATAATTTAACATTTGAAGCTGTAATATATATTCCTAAATATTTAACCTTTTTAATGATTTCAAAACCTGAAGTTCTTTCTAACTCTTCTTTTTGTTGTATATTCATATTTTTAGTTATCATCTTTGTCTTTTGCTGATTCACCTTAAATCCAGATACTTTACCATACTGACCAATTATATCTTTTAAACCAGTTACTGAGTATATTGGTTGAGATACAGTAACAACCAAGTCATCTGCAAAAGCTCTTAATCTATAATCTTGATGTTTAACTCTAATTCCCTTTATTCGATCGGAACCACGTATGTTATTCAGAAGAATTTCTAAAGTTAAAATAAAAAGTAATGGGGACAAGGGACATCCCTGTCTCGTCCCTTTCTCAATTTTAAAAGTTTCTGTTAACCCACCATTTACTATTATTTGTGCTGTTTGCTTCTGATATATTGCTTTAATTGCACGAATAAAATAATCCCCAAATTGCATTTTTTCTATTACTTTTAACAAAACTGCCAATCCAATCTATCAAAAGCTTTTCAGCATCCAAAAAGGAATGCCGCTGATACTTGGTTGTTTCGTTCCAAATATTCAAGTAAATTTACGATTTGCCTCACATTATATCTCATCTGCCTACCCTTAATAAATCCTGACTGATCATTATGAATTATTTGATTCATCACTGGCATTAATCTATTAGCCAATATCTTGGTAAATATCTTGTAATCAGTATTTAAAAGTGATATAGGCCTATAATTCTCTGCTTTAATACCATCTCGATCTTCCTTCGGTATTAACGAAATAAAGGCTGTCCTCCATGAAGGGGGAACATCTCCTCCCATTTGAATTTTATTAAATAACTCTTTAAGTGGTTCAACCATCTCATTTTGTAAATTTTATAATAAACAGCTGTTAAACCATCTGTTCCTGGTGCTTTACCGATTTTAAGTTGTTTAATTGCTAAGAAAATTTCCTCTGAAGTAATTAATTGATTCAATTCTTCTCTTTGATTTTCTGTAAGCTCACAAATATTTTGTTGTTGTAAATATCTTTCTATCTCTGTATCATCAACCATATCCCTAGAATATAACTTACTATAATACTCTAAAATGCTTTTTAATCAAGTTCTTTTGATAAACTTCCTTACCCCTATATTCTATTTTATCAATCGTTCGTGATTTTCTGTTTTTCCTTATTAAATAGGCAAGCCATCTTCCTGGCTTATTGGCATTATTAAACGTATTATGTTTTACATATTGTAAATTAATTGCTACTTGATCTGCCATCAACATATTAAACTGACCTCTCAATATATTTATTGATTCTTTTATTTTACTATTTCCTGGACTATTTATCAATAATTGTTCTTTCTTTTAATTTCCTCTTCCAGTTCCTTTTTCTTTTCTGCAATTTATTTTTGTATTTAATATTCATTTGTATAAGATTTCCTCTCATATAAGCCTTACTGGAGTCCCAAATCATCTCTATAGATGTCTCTTTTTTCATATTCATAATAAAAAATTCTTTCATTTGTTTTTTACATTCATTTACATTTTGTTCATATTTAAACAAATTCTCATTCAACCTCCATGATCTCCTAGCCTCCTTTTCCCGATCAAATTCAATCCAAACTGGACTATGATCAGATAAAGTTCTTGAACAAATCTTCGTCTTCTTCACTCTAGAATACAAGTCATTAGTAATCAAAATAAAATCAATCCTCGAAAATGATTGGTGCCTATCAGAAAAGAAGGTAAAATCCCTCTCTTCTGTATTATGTTCTCTCCAAATATCTCTTAATTCCAAGTCCTCCATCATTTCAAAAAGCCTTTGGTAATTTGGCCCCGCTTGATATCTTCCATACGCTTATTCTGTCTTTTTGAGTATCCAACACACCATTCCAATCTCCCATTAAAATGTATGATTTATAATCCCAAAATAGTATTCATTTATGTAAAAACTTGAAAAATTTTCTTGTTGTTGATTCGAGCATAAACTCCTATTAATAATGTCTTCTTTCCTCCAACAAGAGTTCAATAGCAATGTATCTTCCTTGCTTATCCACCTCAATTAATTTTGCTGATATATCCTTCTTTATATATATAACTAAACCATTTTTTTTCTCCAAAGAGGAGGCAACAAAATGTACTCCCAGTTTTGAATTTATCAAATATTTCTGGTCTAAAGATCTAATATGTGTTTCTTGTAAACAAGTAATGTCATTTTTAAATTGTTTCAAATAATGAAATACTTTCCTTCTCTTCTGCGGTGAATTCAAACCATTAACATTCCAAGATAATAGTTTAATTGCCATTATCGGCCAAAGGAAACTTTTGGAACACTAGCCGCAAATCACATTTTGCTTTAGGCCTTGCTCCTCCCACTGTTTCCGTTGTAGTAGTTGCCAGTTGTTGTTGTGCCTTCATCTCTTGTTCCTTGCGTTTAGCAGCAGCTCTTGTCAGCCTTTGTTCTTTTGAATCTGGACCCGTCATAGGTATTTCCAACACTTGTAATAAATCTTCTTCCATCGCAATCTGTTCTTGAACCTGCTTCACTTCTCTTTCCTTCACTTCAGTCTCCTTTCTTCTAACATCCAGTGGAGAAAGACTTCCAACTTTTAATACCTCAACATAAAATTCTCTCGCTTTTCCAACTGTATTGAGACGATGTACTTTCCCTGCATAATATACTATTATACCAGTTGGAATATCCCATCTATATTCAATCTGACGTTTTTAAGTTCATTCACCAGGAAGGCAAATTCCTTCTAGCCCTTAACATTTTGGTGGAATTTCCTTTAATATTAAAATATCTTGACCAGCAATCTGAATCTTCTCCCCCTTATATGAGGCTTGCAAAATCTGATTTCTCACTGTTCTATTTGTAAAATAAATAACAACATCCCTTGGCAACTTTTTTTGCCTTGCTATCCAAGAATTCACACAATATATTTTATCAATTTGATAAGCCACATCTGCTCGACGAGCGGCGAATCTCTCATCAAATACTTCAGAAAAATTTCCTTAAATCCTCTTCTTTATTCTCTTTCAGACCACGAATTCTTAGAGCAAATTCCATATTTCTGTATTGTATCAAAACTATTTCATCATCTGTTTTTCCATTTTACTTTGAAATTCAGCCATTTTATTATCTAATTTTGAATTATGTTGCTTAATTTCTTCAACCTCCTCTTCCAATAAAATCACATTATTTGCCAAACTTTGTACTGCAATTACAAATCCTTCCTTAACTTCTTTATTTCCCACTTGAATTTCTGATATCTGCTCTTTCATTTCCAACATCTCCTCAGTTATTACTTTAAATTTTTCTTGCATAAAGTCTTTTAAATTCTCTAGTACCGCCTCTAAGTTCAATGTTCTAGTCTCCGCTGTATGAGCTGGAGAGGCACCAGCTGAGGAGATTCCAGAGCCCTTTGTTACAGTAGACTTTAATTGTTTGGCTGCCATCTTCTATAAAATTATTTATTTATTTCCAACTTAATATTCAGTTTAAATCTTCTTAACCTCTGAGAAACACAGTCCTTTAAAGCTTTTTTAAAGCAATATTTAAAAAGAAAATCTCTCCTAGATTCTAGGCAGCAAAGAGTTAAAGAGTTGAAGTAGCAAATAACATGCAATTTACCAAGATCAGACGGCAAGCGGTGAAAGTATCACTTTCGCTTTCCACTCGTTAACTTGTTAACAATTCGCCTCCATTTTCTTGCTGTTTTCAAACTTGTTACAAAGTATCGGGGAATCGGCTTGGCTACTTGCATAAAGTTCTCCCACTTTCGTTCTGTCCGGTATAATCCTTTATTGTCCAAAATAAATCTCGGCGTTTGGTCGTGGTGATTGGTTCCGCCCAAGCAGAAGAATCCTCGGATCTGGAGCTCTTCGGGTTGCTGGAGGGAACTTAACCCTTCAAACCCCTTTTTTCTCAGGGGCTTTAGGGAAATTCAACCTCTGCCCTCAGCTCACCCCCTCCTCTTCTCCCGAAGAGAGGGTTTTTCGAACCGCTGGACAGCAGATTTAAGCTGTCCTAGCGATTCCACAAAATCCAGAGGTTGGTGATCGTAAAGATCACCGCCATCACCTATGGTGCCAAACCGGAAGTCCCTCTCAGCGGCTTTTGATACCATCGACCATAGTATCTTGCTGCGCCGGTTGGAGGGGTTGGGAGTGGGAGGCACCGTTTATCGGTGGTTCTCCTCCTATCTCTCCGACCGGTCGCAGACAGTGTTGACAGGGGGGCAGAGGTCGTCCTTGAGGTGCCTCACTTGTGGGGTACCTCAGGGGTCGATTCTCTCACCTACCCTGTTCAACATCTACATGAAGCCGCTGGGTGAGGTCATCAGTGGTTTCGAGGTGAGTTATCATCTTTACGCTGATGATACTCAGCTGTACTTTTCCACCCCGGACCACCCCAACGAAGCGGTCGAAGTGCTGTCCCGGTGCCTGGAAGCCGTACGGGTCTGGATGGGGAGAAACAGACTCAAGCTCAATCCCTCCAAGACGGAGTGGCTGTGGATGCCGGCACCCCGGTACAGTCAGCTGCATCCGCAGCTGACTGTTGGGGGCGAGTTAGTGGCCCCAAAGGAGGTGGTTCGCAACTTGGGTGTCCTCCTGGATGGTCGGCTGTCCTTTGATGAACATCTGGCGGCCGTCACCAGGAGGGCCTTTTACCAAGTTCGCTTGGTTCGCCAGTTGCGTCCCTTCCTTGACCGGGATGCCTTATGCACAGTCACTCATGCTCTGGTTACGTCTCGGCTGGATTATTGCAATGCTCTCTACATGGGGCTGCCCTTGAGGTGCACCCGGAGGCTGCAGTTAGTCCAGAATGCAGCTGCGCGAGTGGTAATGGGAGCCGCTCGTGGCTCCCACGTAACACCACTGCTCCGTAGTCTGCACTGGCTTTCTGTAGTCTTTCGGGTGCGCTTCAAGATCCTGGTTACCACCTTTAAAGCGCTCCATGGCTTAGGACCCGGGTACTTACGAGACCGCCTGCTGTTACCTTATGCCTCCCATCGACCCGTACGCTCTCACAGAGAGGGCCTTCTCAGGGTGCCGTCTGCCAAACAATGTCGGCTGGCGGCTCCCAGGAGTAGGGCCTTCTCTGTGGGAGCACCAACACTCTGGAACGAACTCCCCCCTGGCTTACGTCAACTGCCTGATCTTCGGACCTTTTGTCGTGAGCTTAAAACATATTTATTCATTCAAGCAGGACTGGCATAAATTGTTGATTTTAAATTGGGGTTTTAATAATATTTTAAATTTTTTAATGTTTTAATTATCGGCCGTATAGTAATAGTTCATTTTAAATTCTTTTAATTGTATATATTCTGTGTTTTTATTCTGGCTGTACACCGCCCTGAGTCCTTCGGGAGAAGGGCGGTATAGAAATTTAATAAAATAAATAAATAAATAAAATAAATTAATAGATGTGTGAGTGAATAAAGACTCAATGTAAAAATTTCATCTTCCAATTGAGACTGAGGCAAACCAATTAATGTAACAGGGAATGGAATGGAATGGAATGGAATGGAATAGAATAGAATAGAATAGAATAGAATAGAATAGAATAGAATAGAATAGAATAGAATAGAATGGAATGGAATGGAATGGAATGGAATAGAATAGATATATATGTAGGTCTTGGCATATTCGAGTCTTCTCCCATGTAAGGGTCCGGTGTCAATTTTCGTGGCTGGGACTAGTCAACAAACGAGTCCCAGCCACAAAAATTGACACCAGACCCAGGATAACATACGACGCCACCACCAATCATCCTCACCAGATTCAAACCAAACCCATCCCACAGAAGAAACACAACCACCATCCAGAAGCCAGACCATGCTAGCACCACTGGCTGCTGTGCCCCCCTCCAATCCCTACACAAAGCAAGCTGACACACACCAAGAACACATGACAAGACCTTGACTCGGAGCCAAACCAAAACCCGGGATGCTGCATCACAGCCATCTGCTCAAGACATCACATCACAGAACTCCAGAGGCCACAACACCAAAGCTCAGGAACAAAAGACTAGGACCACACCCACATAGGATGCTATGAAACAGCCGACCAATCTGCAAACACCCACTCCATCTACCAATCAAGATGCAACCACACAGCCAGCCAACCCGCTCACAGCAACACTCCCCACCTCCCCACCAGTATTTATAGAGAGACGGCAGCTCCGACCACACTTTACTCACAGAAGCACGAAGCTGAAAGCACCAGCCTGAAGATGATGAGTGAGAACTCATCAAAATGTCACCAAGATACTCTCAAACTTACACAGGATAAGACCCGAATATGCCAAGACCTATATACCTATACCCGTGAAAACCTACGAAAACAAATATATATATATATATATATATATATTTGTTTTCTGAGGTTTTCACGGGTGTTTGTCTGTAGGTCTTTGGTTCGAGTTTTCTCCTGTAAATTGAAATGTCTTGGCAGTTTGAAGTCTCATTCGTCATCTTCAGGCTTCAGCTTTGTGCTTCTGGAAGCAATGCTCCCAGAAGCACGAAGCTGAAGCCTGAAGATGACGAATGAGACTTCGTCGAAACGTAGCCAAGACATTTCCAATTTTACACGGGAGAAAACCCGAACAACCAAAGACCTACATATATATATATATATATATTTGTTATATAGCAAAGAAATCCAGCAAAGAATCATTCCCAGAGAGAAATCATCCAGATGCCCTAAGCTCTATGGTCTCCCCAAGATACATAAAGAAGGAATCCGATTTAGACCCATAGTCAGCTCCATAGGCTCACCTCTACAAAACCTAGCCAAATTTCTCACCAAACAAGTACAGCCCTAATCATAGTTCATAGAGATCATAAAGAAACAAAACTTACAGCCCAGCAATCTACTTGTGAGCTTCGATGTCATATCCCTCTTCACTTAAGTGCCAATCAAAGAAGCCTTAACAGCCATCCAAAACAAATATAACCCCCCCAAGCACATCCTAGATCTGACCAATCACTGCCTCTCCAACACATACTTCATCTATAATGGACAAAAATACAAACAAACAGAAGGAGCACCCATGGGATCACCCCTTTCACCTTTCATTGTAAACCTCTACATGGAACACTTTGAAACCCAAGCTCTAGAAAAATCTGACCATAAACCCAAACTCTGGCTCAGATACATAGATGACACTTTCATAATCTGGCCACATGGGAAAGAAAAACTGGACAACTTCCTCATACACCTCAACAGCCTACACCCCAAAATACAATTCATCATGGAAACAGAAGCTAACAACCAACTTCCCTTCCTGGATGTCTTAGTCTACAGTAAATCCAATGGCTCCCTTGGACACACCATCTACCAGAAGAAAACACACAAAAACCGCTATCTGCACGCACTCTCACACCATCACCCAGCACAGATCAACTCCGTAGCCAAGACACTCATCTCCAGAACAAAATGCTTAGCTGATGAACAACACCTAGAAACCGAACTACACACTCTCACTAACGTACTAACATCCAATGGATTCCAAAAAAATAAGATTACCAAACTAATCCATAAAGAAACCCCCACTAAAATCCAAGACAGAGAACAAGAAAATGGCAAAGCCCTCCTCCCATATATAAAAGGCACCACAGACAGAATCAGCAAGATCCTCCACAAACACAACATCAAGACAGCATTCTGCACAAACCGAAAAACATCCACCAACCTAAGAAACACCAAAGACAAAATTGAGTTAGAAAATCAAGGAGTATATGAAATCCCATGCACAGCCTGCAGCACCACATACATCGGACAAACCAACAGAAGAATAAGTGCACACATTGAAGAACATAAGAATTCAGTCAGAAAAGAGGAACCAACTTCTTCCCTGGTCCAACACATTAAAGCCACAGGACATAAAATTGACTTATCGCCAAAATTGAACACTTTAACAACAGAATAATCAGAGAAGCCATCGAGATAGAAAAACGCCCACACAGCATGAATAAACAAGATGATACCTCCCGCCTACCAGCCATTTGGTTGACTACGCCCTTATCGACAAACGAGTCCCTAATATGAAGAATGACGGAAGACCCACACTCACGAATGCCACACGGCATGTCACCACACACATCCACGCGGAAAGCAGACTCAAACCCACACCGATGATGAAGCATGACCATGGACCAGAAGCCAGACTGCAGCTGCATCATTAGCCATTTCAAACCCCTCCAATCTATACATGCAGCAGACTAACACCCATCATGAAGATGTAGCATGACCACAAACGCGAAGCCAAACAACAGCAATACAGCTCACCAACTCAAATCCCCCTGCAATTCAGACTAACCTGAGCACAACCAAGCTCCCCCACCCAAACAAAACACACCCCCATCCAATCAGAGCACAGCCAACTCCACCATCCAATCAGAGCACAGCCAAACCCCCAACCAATCAGAACATACCTCCACTCAATCAGAACACAGCCAAGCTCCCAACCAATCAGTTCAAACCCCCACTATTTTTTTTTTATTTACATTTATATCACGCCCTTCTCCGAAGACTCAGGGCGGCTTACAGTGTGTAAGGCAATAGTCTCATTCTATTTGTATATTTACAAAGTCAACTTATTGCCCCCTCCCCCAACAATCTGGGTCCTCATTTTACCTACCTTATAAAGGATGGAAGGCTGAGTCAACCTTGGGCCTGGTGGGATTCAAGCCTGCAGTAATTGCAGGCTGCTGTGTTTTAATAACAGGCTATCTTACAGCCTGAGCCACCCACGGCCACTAGCAGTTAAAAGGAAGAAACAGCTGTGATCACACATTGCTCCAAGCTGTAAACACCAGCCTGAAGATGATGAATGAGACTTTGTCGACACTTCCAATTTTACGTTGGAGAAAACCCTAATAACCAAAGACCTAGATAGATAGATAGATAGATAGATAGATAGATAGATAGATAGATAGATAGATAGATAGATAGATAGATAGATAGATAGATGGGGGCAGGACGGAGAGAATACAGATATACAGAAATACAATACTTTATTTGGCCAAGTGTGATCACAAAGAATTTGTCTTAGATGCAGAAGCTCTTGGTATACATACAAAACAACAGAAAACGCACAAATGTGCAGGAAGCAAAAGTTGAATAGTTCTGTGATGACTTGCCTTGCTGAAACAGCATAAAAAAAGACAAGATAGTCAACTGGAATGCTAAAGGTTGAAATCAAATAGCATCTGGAATAGTGGATGTTTGAGAGTTGACTCCCCATGGGATCTTCCAGCAGAATCCCATCCAGCTTTTTTGCAATTCTCTTTAAAAAGAGAAGTATGCAACTAGCAAAGGGGCCTCTAAGGGGTGACTCTCCCACTCCTGAGCATTCAACAGGAAAAATATCCAATCCCTAATGATGAACAGAAAGAACAACTTTACCATTTGCATTAGAAGAACCATAACCTCGCAGCTATGTAGACAGATACAATAAGTTTAAACAGCACTCAAGCTATTGAACTCAGTGGGGTGAATCTCCCTGCATCATGCAGAGAGGCTGGCTCAGAGCTAGTAGTTTATATACAACAGTCTGAGCAGTCCTACTAAAAGCACAGCACATTTCAAAGGCACGGGGGGGGGGGGAGTGTTTGTGTGTGTGTGTGTGTGTGTGTGTGTGTGTGAGAGAGAGAGAGAGAGAGAGAGAGAGAGAGAGAGAGAGAGAGAGAGAGAATCTACCATTTGGTAGAGAAGAGAAGAGAAGAAAAGCGAAGAGAGGAGAAGAGAAGAGAAGAGAAGAGAAGAGAAGAGAAGAGAAGAGAAGAGAAGAGAAGAGAAGAGAAGAGAAGGGAAGGGAAGGGAAGGGAAGGGAAGAGAAGAGAAGAGCTCTCCCTTCTCCCTTACCAAATGTCCACAGCAACAGTTGTCATCACAAAAGTCTCACATAGCAGCTTCTTTTATTCCCTTCCTGAATGTTTTGAGCCCACTCTTGGACCAGATCTCATCTAACTTTCCTTATCTGAATCTAGTCTACTTCCCTCCCCGCCCCCCCGCCCCCTGATTATCAAGCCCTGATTCTCCCTCAGCATGTCCTCTGGGAGATGATTTCCTTGCAGGTGATACTCTCAACCTTGTTCTCTTCCTGTTGGCTAAGCTGCAAATACTTCTGAATCCTTGGCACACCCCTCCTTCCTACCCACAATTTTCCCCTCTTTCCTGATGGCTTCAGCAATGAAATCCCGGCAAACTGCTGCAGGAAGAAAGCAGTATACCATACAGGTAGTCCTCAACCTAGGACCACAATTGAGCCCAAAATTTATGTTGTTAAGTGAGACATATGTTAAGTGAATTTTGCCACATTTTATGAAATTTCTTGCCTCGTTGGTTAAATAAACCACTGCAGTTGAGAAGTTAGTAAGCCGGTTGTTAAGTGAATCTGGTTTCCCCATTGACTTTGCTTGTCTGAAGGTCACAAAAGGGGATCACTTGACCCCAGGATACTGCAACCATCATAAATATGAGCCAGTTGCCAAGCATCTGAATTTTGGTCACATGATCATGGGCATGCTGCAAAGGTAGTAACTCTGAAAAACGGTCATAAGTCACTTTTTTTCAGTGCTGTTGTAACTTTGAATGATCAGTAAATGAACTGTTGTAAGTCAAGGACTACCTGTATTCTGGTTTCCTCACAAATAATCTTTCTCCCACAAAGCTTTTCTCTCATTACCTTTATTTTTCCAAGCTGCCTATTTTCAAGCCAATCACACATGGGAATAATTGAAATGCTTAGGGATAATTCAATGTTGATCAGAGAATAAAACAAAACTAAGTGATAGCCCCTTGGGTGTTCAATGTATTTATGGACAAATGCATAATGAATTCTTGTGATGATTATAGATATTTTTCTGGCTGACAATATGAATGTACATTTTCAGGCATTGCTGTTTCTTTGACTGAGAACCCAAATTACTTGCAGCAAATGGTCTGTTGGCTGTATGATACAATGAAGATTAAAAATTAAATGGATTAATGTAGCTGTCTTTAACAGGGAAACTAGAACGAACCATTCCAAATTACCGGTATGTATAAATGGCAAAAATGTAGAGCAATAGATAAATGTTTGTGTCTAGTCTAAATATTCACTCTGAAAGATGGTGAAATGAATGGATGAATTTTAAGATGCACGAATGCTAGTTGAAGGATAAAAAGCAGTATGTGGTCTGTTTCCTTCATAAATATATGAAAAGAGAGTGAAAGTCATGGCTGGATAGAGTTGGTGAGATTCTGAGGCGAAAAGAGATCTGAGAAGTTTTAGAAAACAGAAGTCATAATAAGAAGACATGAATATACATCAAGGAAGCAAGGATTATTTGTAAGGCTACAAAGACAAAAGAGAAGCATAGTGAATGGTGCTGGTTCAAATTAGTTTCAGGTATATTTCTTTTTCTTTTTCTTAGCTCACGCAATTAATTTCTGTGGCTTATTCTGTCTTATTCTGTTCAGCACGCTGCCTAATTTTACTTATCTCAAGTTAGAATAGATTGATTAATATGGATTGATGTTGTGAAAAACCTTTCCTGATTTTTTCCAGATAAAATATTTCACTCTTAATGTATGCTATCCAGTCTATTATTTGAAGGGGAAAATATTGGTCTAGCCTTTTTCTAGGTTGATACTCTTCAGATTTATAGGACTGTATTTCCCAGAGTTTGTAGTTGATATTGTGTTGGAATACAGCTGTGCTCAGACTATGACAAAAGCCTATTTATAGCCTAGAACTGCAACTAGTTTACATTCATATATTAATTTTCCCACTAATGCTAATAATTGTAAACTAGGACATCATTATTCCCACCCTCAAACCTTCCTTATTTTTTGCTGCAAATATTGGCACAGAATTCCTATGATGAATGAATCAGGAGTAAAATGCATACAATTGCAACTAATAGTAACATTTATTTTTTCTGTGCAAGTTTAAACTATCCCCACCTATCTAGAATTGAGATGAGGCCGGGCTTATGATCTTCAGAAGTCATAAAAATCTTTCCATTCTTGTTGCATGATTTTAAGCCTTGGAGTCCTGTGAGCCACATAAATGAGTATAAAATCATATAATTTGGAAGATGTTTCTGCCAGCCAAAAGAAAGAGTTTGATGAACATTGTAAGATATTCTTGTTTTGACTTGATTCCTTGGGCAAGTTTATCATTTGTCTTGAATAAGCATTATTTTAATACTATTTATTACAAACGAAGGCAAATGTTGGAGGATCTAATCTGGATCTGTCACCAGGAGGTATGGTCTACTGAGCTTTTGGACTCATGCTGAAGCCCTTCATCAGAGAACTTCTCTCTAACAGAATGTGTGCTTTGTGCTATTCTATGTGTAGTATTTATATTGTACCTGGTTGTGTGTGGTTTTTTAGTTGTTGTTTGGGGTGTTGATGGCCAGCTATGAAGTTGTTAGGTGTTGTTTCCTTGTGCTGCCAAGCCCCCAGTCCCTAAGTATTTGAAAAACTGATGATAAACCAACACTACTGTTAACTGATGAGGGGCCAATTTCCCAGGCTTTGATCATTCCCCTGGCTATTTTTGTCCCTGCTCAGTCAACAATCTTAGTAACTGCAAAATTGAATGTACGCTTTATCCTTGTTCATTGTTATGTGAGACTACAGATGAGTTTGGATCTCCTTGTTTGGTTACTCCCTTATGTTCTTGTAATCTAGCTTCCTCCCTATCTGCCCTACATAGTTGTGGGGGCAATCCTTGCAGGGGATCTGGTAGATATATTAGATAATTACATTGTCCAAATCATGCATTGCAAAGATTACTTGGAGGTAGGAGATACTTCCAATGTAATCTACTGGATCTCTTGCAAGGACTGCCCTTGTGGCTATGTAGGTCACACAGCTAACCACCAGATCCCAAGAAAGAAAGAAAGCGGTTAGATGAGAAGGTCCAAACTCATCAATAATCTCACATAATGAGATTACATTATGTTTTAAGTATCTACTGTATATCAGCCTAATTCAGTCTATTTCTGTCAAATTTCATAAATGTAGACTTTTACAGCAAGGAAAATGGATAAATTACATTACTTGCTCCATATCTTTTAAAGCTGAGCAATCCACCAGAAAGATGATGCAGCTCTCAATTAAGCCTATAAATAGGGCTGAATATACATCATTTAATGATCAGCTTTTTAAGATACAAGCATTCAAGGCTCTTTGTCTGGATGGTAGGAACTTTCAGTTTTGTTTTCTAACATATACAATTAATTTTCACCCAGTTTATCAATACACTGTGGGTTTTAATCCAAAATTCTCATTCATGTCTAAATTTTTGTTGGCTCAATGCTGGAGCTTACTAGACGTTATATTTTTCAATATAACAGTGTTGGTTTTAATTGCCTATATTGAGTCACATCCAAGGAAGGAAGGAAGGAAGGAAGGAAGGAAGGAAGGAAGGAAGGAAGGAAGGAAGGAAAGAAAGAAAGAAAGAAAGAAAGAAAGAAAGAAAGAAAGAAAGAAAGAAAGAAAGAAAGAAAGAAAGAAATAGATAGATAACTGGGGTGGGGAAGTTGCACGTTTTTGACTATTTAATCTAACATGTTTAGGAGCTGACTAGTATAGCTTTGACTCTTCTAGTGAAACATTGTTTTGACTAGGAAATGCCATCTCAGGAACAATCTGCAACATACTTTGTTCTTCATGTGAAAATTCTTATTAAAATTTGGCCTTTTCTGTGCAATAGTTCTCACTACCCATGCTATATTTAATCTAATCCTATTTTTTAAAACATCCGGATGAACCCAGCCTAGATTCATCAAGGAAATTGCACCAAATGTCCTCAACCCAAAATCATAAAGTCTATTTGTTTATTTATTTCTGGCATTCAAAAATAACCAAAATTAATGATGTAATTAAAATGCAATTAAAATTAATTAAAAGAATAATAATAAAGCCAAGGAAAGCGCACCACATTTCCCAAGCTATTCCCTAGCAAGGCTGTTTGTCATTGTAATAGAAACCCCAGGGCACAAAAAGAGCCAGTTTATTCATGAACAAATACAGTAGATGAGTCCTTAAATGCATTAGTGCTTGTTTCATGATGGAGCATGGTTGACTGTTGACAGATTTACAACCAGCTGCATGTTATAGATCACCAAATAATCCAATTCAAACATGTGATCTGTGAATACACATAACAGATAGCTGCAATGTTCTCCACACTCTTGAGATTTACTTTCAGGTGAGTAAAGGAAAGATTGCAGTCATATATCACAAATGTACACTAAACAAATGTTTCAATTTGCTAACTTGGTGGTACACAGTGTGTAGCCAAGATGTATATTTTACTCATGCATCAAGACATGATATAACGTGCAATTCTTTTTAAGAAACTTTATTCCTTTTGTTTTCAGTTTCTTTTGAACATCTGCAGCAATAAAACCATCACAACAACAACAAAAATGGGGGATGACGACAAATAAACCAAATAAACCAAAATGCATAAAGCATAACGAACTGCAATGACAATGGAATGAAATGAGGCAGTTTAAAGCCATTTTGAATCATACAGAAAGCAGAATGAATATCAAACCAAATATTCATCAAAGCCCTTTTATTTGTGACATTTGATCATTTCAGCTGTAATAAGATACCAGGCCAAAAAGGAAAAAAAAATCATCATTTATTCAATATAGATTTTTTTTTAAAAAATTGTGTGGTGACATAAGAGAAAAATGCAAAAGGTACTGGTGATATTGAAGAACAAAACAGGGTTCGGTTCTCCAACCTTGGTCCCTTTAAGATTTGTGGACTTCAATTCCCAGAGTCCCTCAGCCAGTTGGCTGATGGACTCTGGGAGTTGAAGTCCACAAGTCTTAAAGGGACCAAGGTTGGAGACCCCTGGAACAAAAGAGTAAATGTAAAAATTGTGCTGGATGAAACTAAAGGATTTTCTAGCCCTCCAGCCTCTTTGCACTGTGAGAAGGAAATCAAACCTTTCTTTCCAATTCAGTCTTACTTTATTCTTCCTATCCTCATAGCCACTTCCAGGGCAAAAGATCAGAAATTACACTCAAAAAAGTAACAAATTGACAAAGAGATTGAAATTGGCCAGATGTATTAACCCAGGGGTCTGCAAACTTGGCTCTTTTAAGACTTGTGGACTTCAATTCCCAGAGTTCAGCAAAGCTGGCCAAGTTTGCAGACCCCTGGATTAACCCATTCATTATACATTATACATTTCTTTCAGGATAACAGAGATTCCATCTACTGAGGGGTCCTTGGTGCTCTCTGAGATTGCTTGTTTTTTTGCAGATGCTTCATTACTCAAACTAGGTAACATCATCAATGCCACCCCCCAAAAAGAGGAAAGTCACAGAGCAGCGAGAACCCCTCATTTCAACCCTAAGCTACAATATTCTCCTTTATTGATTCCACTTACTGATTAACAATGAGGAGGTTATAAGCCACCTGGGAAAGCAAAGGGAAATCATCAAAACTGTGAAAAAATGAACGTTAGAATATTTTGGACATGTGATGTGACATCTGGAAAATTACACCATACTTCACTTAATCCTCCAAGGAAAGACTGAAGGCAAACGTGGTCCAGGAAGAAGAAGAACATCATGGCTTCAAAATCTAAGGGGCTGGTTTGGACAAAACTCTGCAGCACTTTTTCATGCTGCGGTTGATAAAAATAGGATCACCAACATGATCGCCAATGTCCGATGACGTATATGGCAGAAGAACAGGGCTGAAATCCAGCAGGCTCTGAAAGATTCTGGAGAACCGGTAGCAGACATTTTGAGCAGTTCAAAGAACCAGCAAATACCACCTCTGGCTGGCTCCAGAGTGGGGTGGGAATGGAGTTTTTGCAGTATCCTTCCCTTGCCACACCCAGCAAGCCACACCACACCCAACAAGCCACACCCACAGAACCGGTAGTAAAAAAAATTTGGATTTCACCCCTGCACAAGAAGAAGAGTAATTAACAAAACATCCTTTCTTCCAGGAGACTGCCACTTCTATCTATAATGCTAATTAAGTAGGAAATAAGTGGAAAATTCAACGAGGTACCTCAGCCTAGAGTGCCCCCTTTCAGGGAACAGCTCAGTTACTCTTTCTAAGGATTCCAAGGGTGGGCTCTTTCTGCCAACCTTCAGAGACTAAAGGCAAGGTTTTTCCCAAGGCTTGTGAAGAAGGCTAAGGGTGGTCTCCTCTGATAGCTAATTTGGTGTTCTGCCTGTATGTGCCCTTGGAAATAAACTCCACCTCTTTTTCAAGCAATTGCCTATGTTCTACATTCTTTTTTTTGTCCTAGTCAGAATGGACCAGAGTTTCTTCTAACAGCATGGAAAAGGATTGCTATAGCACCTCTGGCTTGTCACTAATGGTGATACCATGGATATTAGGTATTGATAGCTTCATACATTGGCTTAGAACAGGAGTGTCAAACTCGTGGTATCATGTTGTCATCACGTGATGTATCGTGACTTTTTTTCCCTTCACTAAAATGGGGGTGGGCGTGGCCAGCACGTGATGCATCCGGTCCACGAGCTGTGAGTTTGATACCCCTGACCTAGAACCATTTTGAAACTATTCAAATTTGGCAGCCTTGGATATATTTTATGCTGAAATCCTAGATATTAACTGTTTGAATTCATGCTATATTTTATCTGTCTGGAATTTCATACCGTACCTCTACCCCCTCTAGATTCACTATGAACTAGGAAAAATATCCTTCTTTAGTTTATTTTCCATATTTTCCATAATTAGATAACCTTTCCCAGAAAAACCACATCATTCATATTTTATCTTGAAGTCTTTGATCATAAGTTATCCAACCTCTCGTTCTGGAAGGCCAGATATATGTTTTGACTAGTCATTATGACTTGTCTGTCTCTCCTTGGCTTGGGATTTGGATTCCATAAGAATGGTAATGAAGAAAGAAAATGAATTTACAAATTCAGACTTATGCTGGATGCAAAGCAGAAAGATTTTAACACTTTTGTGTTCCACATGTTCCTGCAACTATATTTCATGTCTTCCTTATTTTTGTCTTTTGATACATCCCTACTAAGTTGCAGTATCTTTCTAAGAAGCTCTTTCTATTTCTGACTGGTACCACACCTACAAGGAGAGTATTTATTGTTGCAAATTGTTCATCTCTTGTAAAACAGCTTTGTAAGATGACTTGGATAATAGGGCATCTGCTCCTTTCAGCTCTTTTGAAGAAGCTCTTTTAAGTCTCTAGGAATCTGATTAACTAGCAACACAACTTCAGGGCATATTAAAAAAAGGACAGGTTTATTTATTTCAGCACAAAGACCCCACTGTATCAAAAGAAATGGAGCCATAAGTTGTAACCCCTGCATAAAAATGTAAGGAATAGTGAAAAGAAAATTAAAGGAGAGCACTCCAGAATTTGAAATTGCAGTAAATCCAAGAGGTAATGGCCAGATATAAACGTCTACAGAGAGAAGTTTGACAAAATCTTTTGAAGTATAACATATATATATATATATGTTTTCTGAGGTTTTCGTGGGTGTTTGTATGTAGGTCTTTGGTTATTCGGTTTTCTCCCGCGTAAAATTGGAAGTGTCTTGGCGATGTGTTGGCGAAGTCTCATTCATCATCTTCAGGCTGATGTTTACAATTTCGTGCTTCTAGGAGCAATGTGTGATCGCAGCTGTTTCTTCCTTTCAACTGCTAGTGGGGGTTTGAACTGATTGGTTGGGAGCTTGGCTGTGTTCTGATTGGGTGGAGGTGTGTTCTGATTGGTTGGGGGTTTGGCTGTGCTCTGATTGGATGGTGGGATTGGCTGTGCTCTGATTGAATGGGGGTTTGTTGTGTTTGGGTGGGGGGCTTGGTTGTGCTCAGGTTAGTCTGAGTTGCAGGGGGATTTGATTTGCTGAGCTGCATTGCTGTTGTTTGGCTTCGCATTTGTGGTTGTGCTACATCTTCATGGTGGGTGTCAGTCTGCTGCATGTATGGATTAGAAGGGTTTGAAATGGCTAATGATGCAGCTGCAGTCTGGCTTCTGGTCTGAGGTCGTGCTTCATCATCGGTGTGTATAATCAAGGAGTATATGAAATCCCATGCACCGCCTGCAGCACCACATACATCGAACAAACTAACAGAAGAATAAGTGCATGCATTGAAAAACATAAGAACTCAGTCAGAAAAGAGGAACCAACTTCTTCCCTGGTCCAACACCTTAAAGCCACAGGACATAAAATTGACTTTAAAAATACCAGAACTATTGCCAAAACTGAACACTTTAACAAGAGAATAATCAGAGAAGCCATCGAGATAGAAAAATGCCCACACAGCATGAATAAACAAGATGATACCTGCTGCCTATCAGTCATTTGAAAACCCGCCCCTATTGACAAACAAGTCCCTAACATGAAGAAGGACGCAAGACCCACACGCACGAGTGCCACACAGCATGTCACCACCACACATCCACGCAGAAAGCAGACTCAAACCCACACCGAAGATGAAGCACAACTTTGGACCAGAAGCCAGACCACAGCTGCATCATTAGCCATTTCAAACCCCTCCAATACATACATGCAGCAGACTGACACCCACCATGAAGATGTAGCACGACCGCGAACGTGAAGCCAAACAACAACAATGCAGCTCACCAACTCAAATCCCCCTGCATCTCAGACTAACCTGAGCACAACCAAGCCCCCACCACCCAAACAAAACACACCCCCATCCAATCAGAGCACAGCCAACCCCACCATCCAATCAGAGCACAGCCAAACCCCCAACCAATCAGAACACACCTCCACCCAATCAGAACACAGCCAAGCTCCCAACCAATCACTTCAAATCCCCACTAGCAGTTAAAAGGAAGAAACAGCTGTGATCACACATTGCTCCTAGAAGCTCGAACTTGCAAACACCAGCCTGAAGATGATGAATGAGACTTCGTCGAAACATCGCAAAGACACTTCCAATTTTATGCAGGAGAAAACCTGAATAACCAAAGACCTACATACATACATACATACATACATACATACATACATACATACATACATGTTTATGTAAATAAATAGATAAAAATGTCTATCTAGGAAAATTCACTTTCTTTTGGCTAAACTTGTTCTGAACTCTGAAATTGTAGAGATGAGTAAGAACAATTTCTGAAATTTTAGGAAAATCCTCATAATCTTGCTGTCAGCCCTGGAGGCCATCTTTTTCTTTGAATCTTCAGGGCTGCCACATTTAGTGCTGTGGGAAATTAGGAGGGGGGGGATTGCATGGAGTTGTAGAGATATCTAGCCATAACAATATTCTTTTCTCTGGGAGTCAAGGACGTTCAGCCTGCATCTAGGAGGCATCTCCAGATGGGATGGCAGATTGATTGGTCCATGTGATGGACATTTGGGTGCAGGGGAAAGGACTTTGACTTTCCTTTGAGTGGGGAAAATCTGGAAGCTTTCAGATTCAGGTTTTCCCAGATGTGCCAATATGACAGCTCTAATAAAATGGAACTTTGAGGAACTTCTAGCCTCTGAGTCTTCTTTCATTGGGGGCGTTACTTGGAACCCTAACACTTGCTATTCCAGTACTAGGAGAAAGACTGGGAAATATTTAGAGACTACATAATCAGGAAGGATGAACAGTATTTTGATGCAGGGCCAAACCACCAACCCATCCTCTACTTTTCTCTAGGTAAGCTACCGGTAATAAATGCAGCTGTTTATCCTGGGGCCAATCTCAAATGGGCATCTTCTCTTGGTAAGCAAGAATGCTGCTGAACACTCAGTTCATTTAGGCATTGACAACCAAGCCAAAATAATCTATTTTCTGCTTGCTTTTCTGTTGAAAAAGATGTGAGGTGGAGATTGCCCACAGAAAGGGGATGTGACAACTGCAATTTTTGCCTGGGCAGATTTGAGCATGAAAATGTGTAAAGCGATCAGCAAGACTGACTTAACGCTTTAGACAGCCAATTATATTAAAACTAGAAATATTGTGTGTGCTTGATTCCAGTGGAAATAATTAAGATAGGAGACTGGAAATTGAGAATCCACCAGAACACTCTCTCTCCCTCCCTCTCTCTCTCTTTTTTTTTCTCTCTCTCTCTCCCTCCCTCCCTCCATCCATCCATCCATCCCATCTTTTTTTATCACACCACTAGTAAGTTTCTGGGTCCTGGGAAGGGTCAGAGAAAGTGGAGGTGGCAGAAACGGAGGTTGAGTTCTCTGAAATACTGGAAGTATACGCTCCCAAAAGTTTTAAGAAAGTTGGGGTTTAACATTCCATGGTTCCTTATCAAAGTTCTCTTCAATTACCTCTGAAATTGTGCCTGCTGTTTAATCTAAGCAAATCATCGCAATGTCACTTTGAATGTTGCTTTAGGCATAATTGAGATGTAGGGACAAGTTTCTATTCCTCAGAGGTCTGGTGCCCATCACATTTCCCTTGAAATGCTTAAAGGTGCTTCATCTGCAGCACAAACCCACTTCATATTCAGTTTGAATTTTTCTTTCAAATGAACTTTTAAGTCAGATTCATTATTAATCAACATATTTCTATGAAAGGAAGTTGATCCAAATATTAAGACAATCCCACCAGAAAGAAGGAGGAGGAGGAAGAATGGGAGAAAAACACCCCCTCCCCCCACAAAAAAAGATAAAATGAAGATGGGGAAAGAAGAAAGAATAGCTGCACACTGCGAGGGAAGGGATATTGTGGGGAAAGGGATGAAGGTGAAGAAATCAAAACAGAGAAGAATTTTGTTTTGGCAATACCAAAAGGTTTCAAGTTACCTAAGCAGCCACTGTAATCCTCAAGGACATCTCTGCTTCTCATCATTTTCAGAGGCTCTCCTGCTTATATTAAAGGCAAAATAACATACGCAGCTTTATTCATAGGCAACTATTCAGAAAAAGCCCACTCGTGTTATCAAATATGATAACTCCAAAGCTATCAGTTTAGCTTTTTTGATGTAGGGTATCCCATCTATTATACAACAAAGGCCCTTTGCCAGAACCTTCAGTTACTCTGCCAACCATATGTTCACTTTCCATGCTTCCTGATGGGTTGTGTTTTATTTAAATGCTTTTCATTATATCTTATTTAACTTAGTTCCACAAGTTTGTTTCAAACTTCAGTGGGAAAACTTTCAAGTAACAGAATCAATAATATTGAGCTAATAAGAGTTGATCCTATGATAAACATAGAATTATATAGGGAGACTATATTAAAATGTAATGAAATGAAGGTATGCAAAGAAACTGAAATGAATACTGGAGGCTTAGATCGTGAAATTAAATATTGGATTATTAGGCTCAGTTAATTGGTGGAATAGATAAATTATTTACAATTAATTTGTCTCAAAGATGCTTTTAAAAAATGGGATGGATGGATCCCTGGATTCATAGGCAAGTTCAGTTGAGAATAATGCATTCCTGCCTATACACATTCATATTTCCACACACAGTTACAATGACACTGTCCCAGCAATGCACTGCTGTGCTGTGAAGCTTCTGATAATGCCTGTTGAGGTGTTAGGTAGTGAATTTTAAATATTAATTCCTAGTTCTGAAATTAAAGCTTTTTCTTTTTTCCATCCTGCCCCCGTCAACCTTAAAAAAAAAAACACCCAAAGACAACCATCAGGGTAACAATTTTTGCAGCAGGAAAGGGTTTTAAAAATTATTTAAATTAAAATGTACTCTTTAGGAAAGAAAAACTGACTTTCCAAATAAGGTTCGTGTCATTCTCAGGGGAAGCAATTAGATGCAAAAGAAGGACACCTGGTATGACATTAATGAGCCTCAAGTTCTGTTGTTATCAAGCATCAAGGACTGTGCTAGGAAATTAGCCTAGGACTTTAATTAGATCTGTAGTAACAACTATGTTTCACGTATTTTTATTAATATATTTTAAAAAGAATGCATTTTAATAAGGCCCTTGAGGATGCAGTGAGGGTTTTTGCTGTGGCTTTTTTTAAAAAAAATCTATGTTTCTAATAATGAGGATGTAAAGTATGATATAGTGTTTAGAGTATTAGATTTTAACTGTAATGGAGTCTGTTTTAGACTCCGCTATTTTGAAAGGGCAAGAGTAACCATGATTTCACTTTACTACAGGTTAGCAAAATGAATATTTTCTTTTGTAATGGAGAAAGAGGAAAAAGTCTTGGGAAAAGAGATTATAGGCCTTTCCAAATGTGGTAAACTCTGCGGGACATAGTGAGCCATTTTCACACACTGTGAAAAGAATGTATCAATTCAATTTGGAGCTTGCTAGTGATTGCTAAGTATCACCATACCCCTTATGTTGTTGCAAGAGTTAGATCATTTTTAGGTTATGGAAAAATCATACAAAATGTCGTAAGTATAATATAACTTATAGTATAGAGAAAATAGGTAAGGAACAAAATGTTTCCATACTTCTGTATCTCCGCAATTCACCAAATTAATGGGCCTGGGTGATTTGGCCCCACTGCATAGTATAATAGCCATATTACAAGTAACTAAGAGGGTTTTTTTTCTCACTTGGCTTCATTTCTTTGGACTAGACTTCCCTCAGGACTGCACTTGGAATGCATTAAAGTACTTCTTTGCTTAAATGCTTAAAAAGCATTAAAGTACTTCTTTGCAATGAGCCTTTAAAATAAATAGCTCCAAGTTGTTACTTCGAATGTATGGAGGTCATGGTACTTTTAGTTTAAAAAATACTTATATTATGATGGCATACTTGATTGTCATATGTTATTGCATCAGTTGTGCTTTTATTCTATGTGGTGTACTCAGCTATAAATGAATAATAAATAAAACTGCCAGTACCACCATTACTCTTACTTATAATAAGAACCTGGGGTAACCAACAAAGATAAATGTGGCAGATCAGGGTTGGATAAAAGATAATACCTCTTTACACACTCCATTGTTTAAATTACAGAACTCACTGCCATAAAGTGATGCCACCAGCTTAGATAGCCTTAAAAGAAGATCACACAGATTAATGGAGGATAAGATTAGTAAAAGATGCACATTGTAATGGTGGCATATTACCTTCAGAGTCAATTGCATTACGCCTGTGACTATCAGTTGCTGGGAAACAGGGTGAAAGGTATTCAAGGTTTTCCCTAGGCATCTCATTTTCCAGTGTGAGAGCAGAATCCTTTTGTTTGATCCAAAGTGGTTCTTTTATTTATTCTTAATAAAAAGCCATTCTCTGTGTGCTTCTCTCCAAGAAAGAATTGAAATTAAAATTGAAGATGTGGTTTCAGGCAAGGTTAATTGTGGTGACTAGGATTTTCCTTTCAGCATTTGTTTTCCAGTCAGCTTTGAGAAAAGCGTATCATAACCTCAGATGCCTTTTACACAGGAACAATAGCAGTTTGTTAGCTAAGATGCATAAAACTCTTTTAATTGCTATCATAAATTCTGCTGGATGTGGACCAGGAACAGATATGCAATCAATACCAAAGCACAAGATTATTGTATTGGCAAGATTATTGTATTGATAAATTTTGAGCCCACAATTAAAGAGGAAGTGAATTAAACATTATCTGTGACAGGAGTCAGCAACAAGCTAAAGATTAGAAAAGGTAATCTAAGATCACAATCAAAATCAGGAAACACAATTAGTCAAGAGAAATCCTGGCATGGCCTTTCAGAACCATGGACAGCTCATATAGCACATATCATTCCTGCAAGATCAACTTGTATTTTAATTAAGGTCATCTCCTCACTAGTGGTCTGCAGCATCCTCAGCCATCATGGAAGTATCATAAAATCTGTCCTCATTCATTTTATTTTGGTACAATAATTATTGGATGACAGTAGACAATATTATAAGTCACTAATGGAGAAATTATTTAAAGCACCCCCACATCCATTTTCAGCATCTCACCAAATTATTTTCAGGAATAACATAAAATTTGTGAATGAAGTAAGAAAACATTGAGGCAACTGAAGCAAAACCTACAGTAGTTTTAACTAGCCACACCTTTTTTAGATTCTTCCCTCTTTTTGAGAAGCAAGAAAAATATTTTTTAAAATAGATATGCAATTGCCTCTGTGTGTGTGTTGTTATTGCCCATACCTTTATAATTTAAAGAATATGGTCAGTAATGAGACTTTTGTGGCAAGACTATTGCCTCCCAATTGTATTTGTCTTTTAAAAAATGTAAACTTTGAGATTCTAGATAGGGGATTTCTGACTTTAAATAGGCATTTGCTAGACTTTAACTTAGAATTATGATTTTGATCCTACACATGAAAAGTCTATGCTACTGGCTGTTGTGCCCTTTGCTCAGTAGTCAGGTTCCTATCTGTAACATACCTATGATTATCAGTCTCATGCTCTTGCAACCTCTTGCATTGTGGTACAGTGGATTTTAGATGTGCACATCTATGAGAATGGAAGTATAAGAAACTCTCTCTCTCTCTCTTTGTCTCACTGCAATGGAAGACTTAGAGATATTGGAGAGCAATAACTGTAAAGTATTTTGCGGGAAATCTGGACCTTCATAGAAAATGTCTTAGATTAAGACCATGAAATCATGAGAATGGTAACTCCAGTTTCTTAAAATGCTAGGAAATTATAGCTACCCTGTTTAGTTCAGTTATAATGTTTGATTTGGTCTAAATCAAAATTGCCTGTTTCTAGGAATGCATATGAATATATTGAAAAACCAGCTATATAAAACGACTGGCAGCTATAGTGCCATTTATTCCAAGCTTGAGGGATAGAATTCATTCTGCATTATTTATTGTCATTACGGAAAGATTAATCAAATAGGCAGCTGCCAGAATGGGCATTAAGATAGGGTTCCCCATTGATAGAAAAGCTGGATTTATTACTCACGAATGACACAGAATTTGATTATGGCTTAAACACCAAATTCATGTTAGTCATTTGATCATTTTAATTTTATTGTGTCACTCTGATATATGGTTGCAAGTTTTCTCTAGTAAATAACAACACCAAGTGTTATCTTTCTTAACATGTTTTTTCCTATTCAACAGAATATAATTGACAATAATTGATTTTCTGTCATGGCATACTCCTTCTATAAAACTTTTACACCCAGTATGAATTGCATTAAATTTACATCCTTCCTTGTCTCTTCTGTGTGTTTTCTGGACAAAGCTAAATCACCATTGTCCGAATAGAATAACATATATTACAGGAGCAGTGGCCTGCATAACAAATGAGAAGATGTTCTAAGAAAACATCAGGGTCATTAAGTGGCCAAATTATTGAGGGACTGTGGATTTTATCCATTTAGCCTGACTGAAAGGCAGACTTCAAAGTCTTCTTTGAAGGACTTACTCCTTCAAAGAAGAGCAGGATGTGCTTTTGTTTATATTTTATGGCAAAGCAGTTATACCAATTATTTAGGGTGAATTCATGTTAAATAATCAGAGCCAGAAAAGCAGGTAGTTGTATGGAGACAAAGAGGTTTACTGGGGCTAGTATAGAATACAGGCTTAATGTGCTGGAATAGAAATTGAGAAACCAGGGTTTTAGTCAGTGGTGAAATCCTGCTGGTTCTGTCTGGTTCACGTGAACCGGTAGTGGCAGCAGCGCAAGCCTCCGCCCACCCACCTGGATGTCATTACTTCCTGGTTTTAATCAGGAAGTAACCCATTTTTTTACCTTCTGTGCATGTGCAGAGGGTCAAAAATCAGACCGGATGTTCATTTCCGAACCAGTAGGCAAGGTAAGTAGATTTCACCCCTGGTTTTAGTCTGCTTTCAGCTATGAAATCTCACTGGATGACTTTGGGCAAGTCATTCTCTCTCAGCCAACCAATCTCACAGGTTTATTATTAGAGAGAAAGTAAGACAAAATGTGTTTCCTGAGATCCTGGAAAAAAGGCAGGGTACAGTTCTAATAAATAAGCACAATAAATACATGCATTGACACATTTAATTCTTCTTTCCTTAACAACATTACCCCATGAAGTGACTCAAAACTGTACCTTATCATCTACAATTACTTTCTTGTGTGCACAGATTATTTTATCATAGATTAAATAGATATAAAAATAATTGGGAGAGGACCCAGTGGTACACTTTTCAAAGGCCAAGGAGAACATGATCTCAGAAATGGAGACCATTCCTGAAATCAGTCAAAGCAGGTTTCTCCTGAAATCGTTAATCAAAAACAAGGTTTGAATCATGTCCTCTTCAAATCTAGAATCTCCGAGTTGAATAAAATCAAGGTTGATTTGCACATTTTTTTCATATCTAGAAAATTAGTGTTGAGAAGCTTCATATGAAAAGATGCTTTGCCTCATTTATCATCCATGTAAAAAACAGATTATAACTGAGCTGGGAGTAATGTTAACTAATAGAAAGTTAAGCTTCAAGAGGTGTTTTTTTTTTATTTCCTTCATGCTTCAACAACAAAATTATCTTGTAAAAGAAAAAAGTAAAATAAAACCACGAAAAAAGAATATCTAAATAACTTAGAAATACATTTTTAGGCTATGAATGATCCTTGTTTTTCATCCTGGAAATAGACTGCAAATATTCTCTGAATTTTAAAAGCTGTGATACGTTGATACCACTATGTGGATAAAATCATAGTAGAGAATTGTAGTACTTTTGGCAATCACTGGCCTTGACATTTCAAATGGGATCTTTAGTATTGGCCTTGACATTTCAAATACCGTGTTTCTCCAAAAAGAAGGCATAGCCAAAAATATGACCCAGTTCTAATTATTGACTCACCTTGTGGCACTGACAGCCCTGCCCAGCAGGAGCCTGGCTTACTTCTTCTGTGGCCGCTTGCCACAGGCATCTGCAGACGATAACAGAACTCCAGATCGATCCTGCAGATGCCTTCCAGCAGGCATCTGAAGGCAAAATGGAGGCCAGGGCAAAGCGTATGAGTGACAGCAAGAGGCTGCAAAAAAAGTGGCAGGTGTTGGGGTGTGTAAGGCCTGGTAAGTGGGGAAGCTCCAGTCCCCATCCTCCCCACCCTAGCTTATTTTTTACCTGTGTGCCTTGCCCCATCCCCTGAACCCCAGGGTGGGTGGGATCTTAATTAGGGCTAATTAATTTGATTGCATGCATTCAAAAATGTAATAGGGCTTCTTTTCAAGGTGGGTCTTCTTTTTGGAGAAATACGGTAGAGGACTTTGAATTGATAATCTCATATTATCGTCTCTATTGTTTCCCAGTTGCTTCTTTCTCTATAGCTTCTCAGAAATCAAAGAGATCAACATATGTTTTCTCCTGGCTCTCTGGATATGCACTATATCGATCAGTTTCTAGTAATAAGCTAACCTAAGTGCTACTAATAGGGAACACAATCTTCAGTAGAAAATAATCTTTTCTTAACATTACTCATGTCTTCCATGTTCAGACTGTTCATATTCTGTCCAACCATCAACTTTAATGGAAGACTTGAAAGATATTGCAAAGTTACAGTGTAATAAGCCCAGTTTTTTTCACAGTGATCATGAACAATTGAGCTGGATCCGACATGGAAGATTAAAATTGTCAAAGCACAATACCATCTTCCTCTGTTTCCAAAATTGAAGGTCGTATCTATTAATATGATCAAGTACTCACAGAATCATAGAATGGAAGGGTTGGAAGAGAATGTGTAGATCGTCTATCCAAACTCCTGCTATTCCAGGAATCTTTTTTATTTATTTTTATTTATTATTCGAATTTATATACCGCCCTATCTCCCAAAGGACTCAGGGCAGTTCACAGGCATATAAAACATCAATATCAATATACAAATTAAAATAATCCTTAAAAAACTTATTCAATTATTAAAAATAGAAATATAAATATCAAATATAAATATTAAAATCAATTTAAAACCCCTCTAAATTTAAAAATCTAAGCCAGTCCTGCACAGATGAATAAATGTGTCTTGAGCTCGCGACGGAAGGTTCGAAGGTCAGGAAGTTGACGGAGTCCTGGGCGGAGTTCGTGGGAGCCCCACAGAGAAGGCCCTTCCCCTGGGCGTCGCCAAACGACACTGCCTAGCTGACGGCACCCTGAGGAGTCCCTCTCTGTGAGAGCGCACGGGTCGGTGAGAGGTATCTGGTCGCAGTAGGCGGTCCCGTAGATAACCCGGCCCTATGCCATGGAGCGCTTTAAAGGTGGTCACCAAAACCTTGAAGCGCACCCGGAAGGCCACAGGTAGCCAGTGTAGCATATCTGATAGTTGGTAATTCATTGTCTATTTAAATTTTTCTCCCAAAGGACTCAGGGCAGTTCACAGGCATATAAAACATCAATATCAATATACAAATTAAAATAATCCTTAAAAACTTATTCTAGCTCAATTATTAAAAATAGAAATATAAATATCAAATATAAATATTAAAATCAATTTAAAACCCTCTAAATTTAACAATCTGCCTTGTCTTCTATATGACAGCTCTTCATATACTTGAAGACAGCTATCTCATCTCCTTGCTATCTTATCTTCTCCAGGCTAAATTTACCCAGAGTCCTCAACGGTTTCTCAATAGATTTTCCTTCCAGGCTTCAATCTGTTATAAAAAATAGTAAAATATACCAACAAAGACTCAACACCAAGAACAGACAGTCAATCATCCGTGCCTCATAGCTTGCTTTCTGAACTCTTGGAATACATCTTACATCTTAAAATGCATTTTAAAAACTATCTGAACATTTAAATTGATCCCAATTTCCTCTTTGAGTACAGGAAAAATGCCAAGGGAAATAAAGACAGCTTCAAAAAGTTTATCACATCCTTACATTCATTTTCCTCAATGAAGGACAAAGAAAAGAGGGAAGTTACCTAGAAGTAGGACATCTTTAGCAAGGATGGAACTTTGGAGATCATTTGAAAATCTATGGCTATAGCTACTTCTAAAATAAAATGTACCAATGGCTTTTGGGGAATAATCCGATTCTTTGTTGTTGTTACTTGCGAAGTCGTGTCCGACCCATCGCGACCCCATGGGCAACATTCCTCCAGGCCTTCCTATCCTCTACCATCCTCTGGAATCCATTTAAGCTCACGCCTACTGCTTCAGTGATTCCATCCAGTCACCTCATTCTCTGTCGTCCCCTTCTTCTTTTGCCCTCAATCTTTCCCAGCATTAGGCTCTTCTCCAATGAGTCCTTCCTTCTCATAAGGTGGCCAAAGTATTTGAGTTTCCCCTTCAGGATCTGGCTTTCTAAAGAGCAGTCAGGGTTGATCTCCTCTAGGACTGATTTGTTTGTTCGCCTAATCCGATTCTTAGAATTCCTTTATTAATTGATTGACAAATTGATTTAAAAGAGGAAGTTACCTAGAAGTAGGACATCTTTAGCAAGGATGGAACTTTGGAGATCATTTGAAAATCTATGGCTATAGCTACTTCTAAAATAAAATGTACCAATGGCTTTTGGGGAATAATCCGATTCTTTGTTGTTGTTACCTCCAGGCCTTCCTATCCTCTACCATCCTCTGGAATCCATTTAAGCTCACGCCTACTGCTTCAGTGATTCCATCCAGTCACCTCATTCTCTGTCGTCCCCTTCTTCTTTTGCCCTCAATCTTTCCCAGCATTAGGCTCTTCTCCAATGAGTCCTTCCTTCTCATAAGGTGGCCAAAGTATTTGAGTTTCCCCTTCAGGATCTGGCTTTCTAAAGAGCAGTCAGGGTTGATCTCCTCTAGGACTGATTTGTTTGTTTGCCTAATCCGATTCTTAGAATTCCTTTACTAATTGATTTATTTGTTTTATATATCTTCCATCATTTGCAATAATTCTGGATAGTTCACAGCAAGATCAGTATAACCAAAACTAGATAAAACAGCAATTCCACAAAACAAGATAAAACAACAATTCCACAAAGCAACCCCATACTGTAACCCATTGTATCCCCAATAATAGCACTTCCACCAAACAATTACATCCTATATTCCATTGACTCCTTTCACACCACAATCTAATGCCTTTACTGGGTGGAGAGATATCTACAATTTTCCTCACTATGCTGATTTGGCACATTGGTAAAATAATTTAGCATTTTCTAAATTATTGGAAGGAATTATCCACTGTTCTCCCCAAACTGTGGTGAAAATATTTAATTATCTTGCCTGGGATGATTTTAAGTAGGATTGTGCAGCATTTTGGATTCAGTCCCAAAGAAAATGCTACTTTGTAGTACTTTTTCAACTTTTTAAAGCAGCTGTATCTTATCTCAGGAGCATGCAATTGCTTTCTGCAGCAGTCATACAACTACTTTTAAAGAGTTGCAGAGAGGCTTCAAAGCCTTTTTGGAATGAAGCATTTCACAGCACTATTTCTATATTTATTCCAACATATTTTAATAGAATTATATCATTTTAATACCATGTTTGATAATACAATAGTCACTGATCTATTTGGGGAGGATGAGAAGCACATAAAAAGTCAGCCTTTGAAGTCTCAAATAAAAGCCTTTGTCTTCTTTTAACAAACACTCTGCCTTTGTTGACAATATTTTGATAGTACTTTTTAATTATTATTTTCCAGATTTCAAGATTTGAAGAAATAGCCTAGAGGTAAGTACCCTTTTAATTTAGAGTCAACTTCTAAGCTCTGTTGAGTTGGATTTCACTATAACAAAAGAGCTTAGGAAATTCAAATGTCACCCTCTGTTTGTGAGGCAATTGAAGTGCAACCTTGAGAGCTACTTTATGATCAGAGACCAACTATTTCCTTTAAGTAACTTATTTAGAACAATTACAGTGCATACTAAGTACTTGACCTATCAGTTTTAGTAAATTATATTCCCTTCCTCCTAACATCTTATTTACACAAATAGTGCATCTGAAAATCTACAGAAACACCTCTACTTTTCCTACTTCTTACATGTGCTACATTTTGGATTTTTTTAAAAGTAAAGGTTTTTTTTTTTAATTAGAAATTTTTAATGTAATAAAATATACAAAACATACAAGAAAAAACTATGGAAAATAAGTCATAGATAAACAAGAAAGAAATTAAGGGGGGGATGTATATTTTGTGCTTTCCATCCTTTTTCAAATAATTGTCATGTTCCCCAACCTCTTTGCCTCATTTTTACTTTCCAAATCATTTCATTCTTTTTCTTCATTAAGCAAAAAGCCCATATAAAGGTTTGAGTCTTTAAAAAAAAAGTTTCTGTCTTTTTTTTCTCTCTCTCTGACCAAACTGGTCAGTTTCACTATTTCTGCAAATTCCGTTATGTTACGATCTAGTCTACCATGATATGCAGTCCTTAGTAGCATAGTAATTTGTAATATTATATCTGATAATTTGAGTCTTGGGAATTTCTCAGCAAACCATGGTTCACCATCATACAGCAAGATAGGAAGGTATACAGGGGATAAAGTAGGAAAGCTGGAGCTGAAAGGAAGCTTCAGCCAGGTAAAACAACTGCTTCTGAATGTCAGTAACAGCGTGGGCAGTGTGTGACTACATGTAATCATGCTGGCCACAAAGTGGTGGGATTCAAAATTCTTTACTACTGGTTCTGTGGGAGTGGCTTGGTGGACATGGCATGGCTTGGTGGGCATGGCATGGCATGGCATGGCTTGGTGGGCGTGGCAGGGAAGGATAGCGTAAAATCTTCATTCCTTCCTTACTCCAGGGGAAGGTTACTGCAAAATCTCCATTTCCTCCCAATCAGCTGGGACTCGGGAGGCAGAGAAAAGATGGGGGTGGGGCCAGTCAGAGGTGGTATTTACTGGCTCTCCGAACTACTCAAAATATCTGCTACTGGTTCTCCAGAACTGGTCAGAACCTTCTGAAACTCACCTCTGTAGCCACATTACCACAGATGTATCTGTGGTCAACACTCACTCCCTTGCTAAGAAACAGAGATGAGCACCAACACCTAGAATTGGACACAACTGGACAGTGGAAACCTTTACCTTTGTCTTTACCTTACTGAACAGCATTAAAATAGCATTCATGTTTACATGCGGAATGTTTTCTCAGTAATATTTTTGGCTACATTGACTAAAGCCCATTGAAAAAAAAATCTAAATCATAGAATATTAAGCATAACCCCTCTAACGTTAACATTGAAACCAAATGTATCCGACCCCTGTGTAGTTAACCATAGCTCTTTTTAATTTACAGTGTACTGAAAAAGAGATTATATTGTCCCTTCATTTATTTATAAGCTATTGTAAGCCTATAATTATCTCTGAACTTTTTTTCATGCAAGTGAACTTTTCCCCTTTGTTGTTAAATAACAAAATGAAAAATCAAATGCATGCTACTATGTCTAACTATATTAGTCTATAATGTCTTTTGGGTGTATTAAAGTATTTTCAATTACCTTCTAATATACCTCCAGGGAGCTTTGAAGAATGGAAGGATTAGTGGAATAATGAGTTTAAATTATTTAGCTTTTTCACTCTTCCTTTTTATTACGTGGCTCTGTTGAATTGACTCTTTGGTTAGACATTTGACAATACAGCCAGATAACATCAGTCAACTTATCTTGGTTGTAAATCAAATAGTGAGAAATAATTTATATTATTATTCAAATTCTATTGTTACTATACATCCACACACTGGTTATAGCATATTTTCTTTCAGAAGAAAAACGGTTGAAAATAAAAAAGAAGAAAAAGGTGTGATATTTATTTTGATAAACCTCTTCTGAATTTAATTGCATTTTTAATCTGGAAAAATGTGGGGGGTTTTTTCCTTTTGAACTAGAACTGTGAAAAAAGATATTGAATCCTTGCAATTGGCTGAGATATGAGAATCGCCATCTGTCTAGGTCAGGATCTGTAAAATCTCAATACGTAATTGAATGTATTTCAGTATTTTTACAAAGTCTTCTCATGTGTATAGAACTTCACAAATATGAAGTTCCTCCAACATTAATAAAATTAAGTTGTTGAGAAAACTGGAAAGAAAAAGAAAATCCCACTCGCTAATGTTAAAAAATGAGCAACTGAAGAACATGTGAGATAGAACTCAAATGTTGGATAACATATGTGCCGATCATATGAATTTGCACTGAAACAAACCCAATCAAACAAAATATTACATGCTCAAAATAATTTGCCAATGGGTTTGAAATATTAATCTGACAATTTTGCAATAAATTTGGATTAACAAAGACATCAAAATTTCCCATAGGGCAAGTGCTATGGCAGAAAACAATCGAAATAAAAACAACTATGGAAAAATAGTCCCTCAAGCAACTGGTCCAAAGCCATGAAGGATTTTAAATGTGATACCAGCATTATGAATTCCAACCAGAAGCATACCAGCAACCAATGCAGCCCACTGAGTAATAGTGTGATATGTGTTGAGTAGCCAGCACCATTTACTACACATGCAATTGCATTCTAAGCCAGTTGAAGCTTCTGAATGCTCTTCAAGCATAGCTCCATGTAGTTTGCAGTAATCCCAACAGGAGATCATAAGATCATGACAGTGAGCAGGACCTACCAGTCTAGGAATTATGAAACATGAAAAGCCCGATCAACTATATTTTCATGCTAACGGTTCCAGTGCTAATTGTTCCGAATGGTTCCTTTGGCTGGATCAAAAATCATCATCCATGTCAGGAATACCACAATTATTACTGCTTTGTTTTTAGTTTTTAAAAGCAAAAGTAGAGAAATAATGTGAGATAGTGAACTTGTGGTTGCTGTCTTCTCTTTTGAAAAGTAACTGCAGTTGTGCAAGCAAACCTCCCCCCTTCCCCCAGCCATTCCTTAGACACTCATCCATTCTCTCAGAACTGCACTCACAGGCATTCAAGATGGTGTTCCAGCTGACTAATTGTGGTAAACCCTGGTCTTTTCATCCTGATGTCCAGACCCAGCTTCATCCCACACAGTCTTTTGAGCTTACAAAACCAAATGCTAAGAGAGAGTGGGAGAGGGGTTCATGTAGTACAAAAGGCGAATGCAAGCAGCCTACAAATAGAGAAGCTGCACTGATGTCTGAAGATTGGCAGGTATTGCAAGCAGGCAAGTTCCTCAACTGCCAGAACTGCCAACTGTGGTGAACAGCATATCCTGATGGGAGTCCTGCTTGGAACTTTGCCTGGAGCAGCTAGCAACTAGAAGAGGAATAACTGCACTGAAACACCAGCTCATCCCAACTAGGACAAGAATGTTTAGGAAAAAGGCAAAAACGGTATGTTACTTTAAAGACTTTGAGATTTTAGTTTGAAGTCAGAGGTGGTATTCAGCAGGTTATGATCAGCTCTGGAGAACTGGTAGAAGATATTTTGAGTAGTTTGGAGAACCAGTAAATACCACCTCTGACTGCCCCCATCTATTCTCTGCCTCCCGAGTCTCAGCTAATCAGGAGGCAATGGGGATTTTGCAGTATCCTTCCCCTGCCATGCCCATCAAGCCATGCTCATCAAGCCATGCCCACCAAGCCACACCCACAGAACCAGTAGTAAAATAATTTAAATCCCACCACTGTTTGAAGTGATTGTTAAAATATTAAATATTAAAGTCATATTTATAGGGTAACATTATCTTGCAAAGCTTAAAAGGGTGAAGTTGACCCAGAGCGATACCCTGTTGGGGAAGGAGTGTATTCCAATAAAGTCTTTTGTACGGATATCGGTCCAGTCCATGAAGAATAATCAATCTCACACATAGATCAAGATTTCTGATTTCCTCTTTTTGCATTAAGAGTTCTCCAACTTAGCCTTTAAAAATGTGGCACAACTAAAGCCTGGTTTATAATAACATTACATATGGCTCCTGCATCCTGTTAACTAGCCTACAGTAGGGAGTAATTGCGGAAAATTAAAGAACCAAGCTTTACTTAGGATGCATATTAAATTATATTTAAGGGAAGGGAGAGACAACTGCATAAAAAACATTAAGTTAACCTAGATGTGTATCCAAAATCCAGTTCTTATATAGGATTCATAAAGATGATCCTCACTTAATGACCATTCAAAGTTACAGCAGTGTTGAACAAATGGTAGTTATATGAAATTATGGCTGTTCCAGTGCTCCGTGCTCATGTAATTAAAATTCAGGCACTTGGCAGCCCACATGCAATTATCACTGCAGGGTGCTTCAACTCCTCTTGCCCATCTATCTCGTCCCATCTCATCCCATCTTTTTGCTGTACTGCCCTCTGCTTTGCCTCTGTTGGCCCTGGGCTACCCTAGACTTGCCAGCACCAGCAAACCTATGGCATCTTTTTCTTCCCGCTGCTGACAAGGCATGCCTGGATCTTTACAAGGCAAATGCTGGCCATTCTGGGTCTTCTTCCTGAGGCCATGGCAGCTTTGTTTAAATCATAGGCAGTTTTCTTCAAAGCCTCATAAGAAGACCACATATGATATGGGCAAAAAAACAATCAGTAGAGGTGGTGGAGTTCAGAGCAACCAAAAAGCACAAATGGAGGGAGAAGAGAAGCAGGTGAAGGGAAGTCAAAAAGGAGGCAGACAAGGCAATCTACTACTCTACCGGGGTTGGGGCTGGAAGGGCCAAGCTAGGAATTGTTTGGATTAGCACTAGCACTTAGCAATAGTACTTAGACTTATATACCGCTTTACAATGCTTGACAGCCCTCTCTAAGCAGTTTACAGAGTCAGCACATTGCCTCCAACAATTTGGCTCCTCATTTTTCCCACCTCAGAAGGATGGAAGGCTGAGTTAACTTCAGGGATAGGTCCTCACCTAACAACAGAATGTTGTTAACAGAATGTTAACAACAGCAAGAACTGCCAGGATTCCTATCACTAAGCAATTTGGTCATGTGACATTGTCCTTTAGAACCACATTGCTTAGTAATAGAAATTCTGGTCCCAATTACTGTCATAACTCAAGGACTGCGGATATATAACTTTCACATTACTTTGGTGGTGTTTTTTTTTTTTCCTTCAAAAATGTTGTGCAACAAGATTTTAAAATACCCAGGACAAATAAATGTCTAAGTTTGCTGCACAGACATTCTCATAATTATTTTGCAGCTACTTGTAGTCAAGTAGCTAAATTCATCATTGGGAATCATTTTAAAAGAAACAGCAAATGGATCTGAGGCAATTTTGCTTGAGAAGCAGTTTATGCATAATTAAAATTTTCCACCCCCATCTGCGTTCTGACAAAAATTACTGTTCATATTGTCACCAATTGATGTAATGGCTCTTTTTCCTCACTATTTCTAAATCATATTTTGCTTTGAAGGCAAAACCACTCCTAGTGTAACTCCTTCCCTACATGCCATTTCCTTCTTCCCAAAGGGCCTCTGAAACGATGCTGTGTGATGAGGGAAAATAATTTGAAGGGACTGAGGGGAAATTGTATCTGCCAGCAGTAGAAATAATTGAACAAGGTGCCCAAAAGTGTCTGCACATTTTTTTGAAAAATATCAACAGGCTAAGGTAGCTTTAAAGAACAAGTAAAGAGACTATGCTGAATGTCTACCAAAGAACCAATAAGTGTAGCTTCTCTCTTCTGACTTTTAAGTTAAAACCAGGGGTGGGATTCAACCTATTCGGACCAGTTCAGCTGAACTGGTAGATCAGTTGAGAGCAAACCAGTTCATTCCAATGATCAGGTGGGCCTGTCCACCCACCCCTGTGCTAAACTGACCTATATTTCCTTTGTTTGAAGCCCAGCTGATAGGCATGGCGGAGCAGATTGCCATGCCTCAGCTGTTTTATTCACCGGGGCTGCAGAAGAAGGTAAGTTTTAGAGCTGTTTTCAAACACACTGCACGTGTGCTCAGTGAACAGGTTGTTACACCAATTGAATCCCACCACTGGTTAAAACCTCAGAGAACGAAGGGTGCTTTATAACAAAGAAGGGGAAATTGTCTATTACCTGAGCAGAGGTGCCCTGGTGGAGAGGGAGATTGCTATGGAGGTTTTGACTGTGTGATCAAAGTCTTATTAAAGTTTGGCATGTATAAAGTACATGAAAAGGGGCAGGGGTTTTATCATATCTTCAGTCTTGATGAGAGTTTTTCTTTTTTTTAACCTCCTCTTCTCCCACAGATGCCCCTGAGCCTGAGAATCTGGATACCTGAAGGGAAAACAAATGGAATGGGCAGGATCAAAGACATACATCTCTGTTCATATACACATACAAACCCCCTTTTTTTAAAACGCTACTCAAGATTTTTGCCTCTTAATTTAGTCAAGATGCTGTTGTCTTTCTGAATTCCAGGATACATTGATTTCTCACCTCATGTAAGAAAGCTGCATCTTGTTTGTATAACCCCAGCAGGAGGCTGTTTTTCTGATCATTTGAAGCTTTGCAGTAGTTCCTTTAATCCTCTCAGTCTTACCAGGTGTCAACATTAGCCTATTCCTGAGCTAACTGCTTCTCTGGGAAGTTTTTTTTTTTTTAATCAAAGAAAATATCCCTAGAGAGACAACTCAGGTCAGTTAATAAACCCATGTTCCAAAGGTCTATTTTTGAAACCAATTCAGACTACAATTACTGATTTCCTGCCAATCAAAGTGGCAAAACTAGGAGTTGCCCTAATTGCCCAACCCAGAAGAATTTCTCTCCATTGATCTGAGCCACGGGGAGGGAGACAACATTCTATCCTAAAAACTGATGGAGGCATTTAAATGATGAAGTGGTCCCTGGGCTTTTCAATTGGATTTCTTTTTCTTTACCTTTAAAATTAAAGCTGTAGCAGACCCCCGGTTGGCTCTGCTTCATTGATGGTGATCTTTTTTAGACCACTAACCCCGTGAGTCCGTAGACCCGCCAGGACAGTGAAAATCAGCTGTCCGGTGGCTTGAAAATCTCCCCCTCAGGTGAAGAGGGAGAGATGAGCATTCAGGCTGAAGTTGAGCCCCCTGGAGAAGCCCCAGAAAAGTTTCTGGAGGCTCGAGGGGAGTGCTCCTTCTAAAGACTGAAAGAAGCTGCGGACCCAGAGGCCATCTGCCTTTTGGCAGAAAAAAACGTAGCGTCCAATCTCCGCAGCAGAAATGGATTTGTGATTGATTGTAACGTGGACAGAGCAGAAACTGGAGTTCTAGCACTTGTTTGCAAGAAGCTTGTAAGCCCCTAATAGAGGATACATTTGTTGCGAAGATAGGAGAGAAGAAAGCAAATGGCATTTTGTGGAATACAAGCAAATGGCGATTTGTGTATTGGAAACGAAAGTTAAGGAAATGCTTATTAACAGCCAGTGTGGAACCAGGAGATATATAAGAAGATACTGACTATATGGAAGAAATGAGAATTTTATTATTTATATTTTTTCTTCTTCTTTGGGACTATAGTGATTTAGAAGAAAAGTCTTTTGAATCTTTCTTTTTTAACCCCTTTTTGTCTCCTGTTACTGGGTAGGTTATATATTTTAAATATGGCTCTTAAGCAAATAGTACCAAAAGCCACTAAAAACTTTGAAATTTCTTCAGTTCAGATACGAAAATTAAAAGAAGATATTAAAGAGGAATTAAGGAATTTTTTACAGGAGTTTTTGGAGACTCATCTTTCAGAAATAGATCAAAAATTTGATGAAATAGAGAAAGAGATGTTGGATTTTAAGGAAGTGGTGGAAGAGCAGAAGAGAGAAATGAAAATGGTAAAGGATGCAATTTCACAAATATTAAGGTCTTGTATTCAGATGGAGGATAGTTTGGAAGAACTTAATAAAGTTAATTTATAGTTGCAAAGGAAAATAGGGGAAATTCAGCAGAATCAAAATAACTGGAACTTAGATAATAAGATAGAAGATATACAAGCTGAGATAGATAGGGCAGATGAAGAAAGAGTAATATTACAATATAGATTAATGGAATATGCTATAAGGGTGAGGGGGTTGAAGGAAGGTAGGAAGGAAAAATTAAAAGAGTTTTTTACACAAGCTTTTGCTCAGATAAAGGGTGTGGAGCCTGAAGATTTTGAGATTAATATTGAAAGAATTTATCATGTTAATTCTTGGTGGGCAAGACAAAATAGATTACCGAGGGATGTGGTTATTCATTTTACAACTAAAAAGGTTAGGTATGAAATCTTGCAAGCCTTTTATAAAAATAAATTCCAAATATTGGGACAAGATATAAAAATGATGAAGGAAATTCCTCCTAAAATGTTAAGAAAGAGAAGAGAATTTGCTTTTTTAGTGGATGAGCTTAAGAAACATCAGATATATTTTAGATAGGAAGTTCCAATGGGTCTGTCAGTGAATTTTAAAGGTAGAAGGAATTTTCTTAGTACAGTTATGAAGGCAAGACATTTTTATACTGATGTTTTAAAGAGTGGGAATCCTTTGTTGTTAGATGCTAAGTTAACTGGTTTGGAGATGATGGAAAATAAAATAGGAGAGGGGAAGAATGTTTAAGATGTGAATATGATGATTATGATTAATTTCTAGAATTGACTTGTTTAGGATATAAATTATAGGATTTTTGTTATTTGTTATTTGTAAAGTATAAACCTATGGGATGATACTATTTAATTTTGTAGGATGGAAAGTAAAATTTATGAATTTAGATAATGTGGATGTAATGATGTTAATTGTTAATTGTTATATTTTGGATGTAATTTAAATGATTATTCGTTTTAATTGATATGTTTTGGATATAAGTTTATAGATAGCAAAAGTTATGAAGTTAAGTTGGAAATATCGTATCTGAGTGACTTTATTTATAATGATACTTGATTGATGGAGTAACATTGGAAGATTGGACAGTAAATGTTAAGACAATTGAAGAAATATATAAGTGATGAAAATTTGAGCTCGAGAAGATGGACTGTAATTTAAAAAATGGACTTATGAAATTTGAAGAAATATACAAGTGGAGAAAATTTGAGAAGATGGACTAATCTGAAAAATAGACTGTAAGAAGAATTAATATATGAAGGGAAGATTGTATTTGTATTGTTCTTTTTCTTTTTCTTTCTTATCTCTTTATTTTTATTGTGAGGGGATTTAAAGTTTTAGAGAGGGGTGGGAGTTTATGTATATTTTGTATATTTTAGCTTGTGATTGTTGGTATTTGCTCTGGGAAATACCCGGTATTTGCTCTGGGAAGTCCGGGGGGGTGGGGGGAAGGGGGGAGGAGAGGGGAGGGTGGGGGAGAGGGGTGGAAAGTGATACATAGATTGGTTATCAATGTACAGTAATGATTGAAGATATGAAATTATAATTTGAAATGAAATTGGGGCTGCTTGACTGCCATTTCAGGAGGAAAGGGAGAGAAGAGTAGAAGGAGGGAAGAAAGTAGGTAGGAAAGAGGTGAGAAGGAGGAGGGGAATAAGAAGGTTAGAAAGGGTGGAAGAAGAGAGGAGTGGAGAAGGAGGAGAGGAAGTAGTAAAGTGAAAGAGATGAAGGAAGGGGAAAGTAGTAGAAGGTAGAGAGAGAGATGTGAAGAAAGGAAGTGGCAGTCGGGCAGGCCCGAATCAGCAATAAATAAAAATTAATGATTAATGATGGATAACAGTTTGTACATAAATATGATGTTGGAAAATGGAAATACAAAACTTTTTTAAAAAAATTAAAGCTGTAGCTTGGCACATCGTATATAACAGCATCTCTGGCCTTTGAAAATGAGGATGCTTAGAGGAGCTCTAAGGGGTCAAGATGGTTGAGAATGTGTCCAAACAGTCACCAGGACACCTATTAGACTTGGGAAATTGTATTTTGTTATGACAGAATGACATTACTGTGGTCCTAGAATAGAAATGATAGCCCCTCCCCTTTTTCCACATAGTGCCAACACTATGACCTTATACCATTTCCTAGAGGAATTGGTCCAGAGGTGAGCTTCACTTAATCTAACAACCGGTTCATCCAGAATCAAAAATGTGAGAGCACTTCTCACATTTAGAGACATGTGCGCTGTGTTAAAAACATGGCAACTATATAGGACAGGATAGTTTCGCATGTGCACTCCTTGCGCACATGCACGTTGGTCAAACACACAGCAATTTTATAAGACAGGATAGTGCTGGGGCAGGTGGGCAGACCCAGTTGCTGGCCGTAACTATCAATTCATCCAAACCGATCTGAACCGGCTGAATCCCATCCCTGAAATGGTAACACCATATCTTTTATTGGGTTGTTTTATCTGAATATTCTCAATGGTTTGGCAATGCCAAATGGTGAGAAATGCAGTATGTAGGTAAGTCTTGAAAAAGCAATTGATTGGTTTTCTTAACAGCTCCTCTTTGGTGACACAAATTTAAGCACCTGTCTATTACTCTTTAAAGCAGCTGCATCTTTTCCTGGAATTGCATGGCAGCAGTAGAGGAAAGCCACAAGATTTTGCAAAGAGATATAGCTCCATTAAGGAGTTGCAAACAGGTACTCAATTCTGTTTCCCCCTTTTCTCATCCAAAATATGGCACAAGTTCAATATTTATGGCAGTTGTTTCTAATGGGCAGGGAGAAGTGTGTGGTGAGAGGGAAGGAGGGAGGGAGGGAGAGAGAGAGAGAGAGCAGCTTCTGTTTGATCGTCACATCTGTAAGCCACAGAATTTGACTGCTAAGAGTTTTGTGAGTTCCATCCTTGTGAAAATCATCTTTCTGGCAAATTGTTTTAACAGATCTTTTTCTAAATAGGATACCATCTTTAAAAGGCCATATTTCACAATTCATTTGCTTATTTGCTTGATAGGGGTTTTTAATTTGTTTTAAATGGGGTTTATTTTATATTTTATATTATGTATTTTATACTTAAATTTAGGCCACATTGAATAAGTTTTTTAAATAGCTTTTATTGTAATATATTGTACTGTTTTTACTTGCCTGTGAACCGCCCTGAGTCCCTTGGGAGATAGGGCGGTATATAAATAGAATAGAATAGAATAGAATAGAATTTTATTGGCCAAGTGTGATTGGACACACAAGGAATTTGTCTTGGTGCATATGCTCTCAGTGTACATAAAAGAAAGAAGAGAAAATGAGACAAAACATTTTGAGAAGCAGCATTGAGGACTTTTTCCCCTAACATGTCGGGAGACACATTTGGAAAGGAGCTCTAAGAAAACCTGCTTGCTGCAAAGTGATGACCAGAACATGTAATCTAGACTAGAGGAGAACATGGAAATGATCATGGTTTTCTACAAAAGTATCAAGAAAGACAACCCATAACCTCTGAAAGCATTGAGATGTTTTATTGCAAGTATGGAAACTAGAACGTTCTAACCACCCGGGTATTTAGCAGGGAATCAAGAAATAGATTTTGAGATCATCCTAGCAAGGAAATAGGAACAAGCATCAAGATTAAAAATGTATCCGCTAGACTTCATCTCTTCAAGAGGAGTTTTAGGTCATTAGCAGCTTATATACAAAAATGTCTTTGTTCATTTTTCTCTCCTTATGTTTGATTCCAGTAACTCTCATAGGAACGTAGATGAGAGGAACAAATTAATCAGCAGAAATATTATTTAATATTCAATTTCTATACTTTGACTTAATTTTTCACTCATGGGAATGTTCTTATAGTAATTCAGTTCCTACTTATCCTAATTCTGTGGGTCCACGTCAACTGTGACGTATTAGTTGTGTTTCATCTGTTACTTGATTATTTATATATTTATAGGAGCCGTGGTGGTGCAGTAGTTAGACTGCAGTACTTCAGACTGCTGACTGCTGGCTGCCTACAATATAGTAGTTCGAATCTCATCAGGCTCAAGGTTGACTCAGCCTTTCATCCTTCCGAGGTCGGTAAAATGAGGAGCCAGATTGTTGGGGGCAATACGCTGACTCTGTAAACTGTTTAGAAAGGACTGTGAAGCACTGTGAAGTGGTATATAAGTCTAAATGCTATTGCTACTTTAGCAGACAGGTTTAGTGAGAGAAAACGGTGCTTTGGGTATCTGGGTTTGATTAATTTGTTCCTATGCAGTGCATTAAACATAACAGGATAGGACAGCCTTTCATCCTTCCGAGGTCGGTAAAATGAGGAGCCAGATTGTTGGGGGCAATACGCTGACTCTGTAAACTGTTTAGAAAGGACTGTGAAGCACTGTGAAGTGGTATATAAGTCTAAATGCTATTGCTACTTTAGCAGACAGGTTTAGTGAGAGAAAACGGTGCTTTGGGTATCTGGGTTTGATTAATTTGTTCCTATGCAGTGCATTAAACATAACAGGATAGGACAGCCTTTCATAGTTCTACAGCTCCAGCACACATAAAAAGAAACATCACTTCAATCATAGAGTCATGGTCACACTGACTGTTTGATTCATCCTGCAGACATCCTTGCGAGAAAGTGACGAATGGGGCAAAATGAACAAGATATAATACTTCAGTAACTATCAATTCATCCAAACCGATCTGAACCGGCTGAATCCCATCCCTGAAATGGTAACACCATATCTTTTATTGGGTTGTTTTATCTGAATATTCTCAATGGTTTGGCAATGCCAAATGGCGAGAAATGCAGTATGTAGGTAAGTCTTGAAAGAGCAATTGATTGGTTTTCTTAACAGCTCCTCTTTGGTGACACAAATTTAAGCACCTGTCTATTACTCTTTAAAGCAGCTGCATCTTTTCCTGGAATTGCATGGCAGCAGTAGAGGAAAGCCACAAGATTTTGCAAAGAGATATAGCTCCATTAAGGAGTTGCAAACAGGTACTCAATTCTGTTTCCCCCTTTTCTCATCCAAAATATGGCACAAGTTCAATATTTATGGCAGTTGTTTCTAATGGGCAGGGAGAAGTGTGTGGTGAGAGGGAAGGAGGAGGGAGGAGAGAGAGAGCAGCTTCTGTTTGACCGTCACATCTGTAAGCCACAGAATTTGACTGCTAAGAGTTTTGTGAGTTCCATCCTTGTGAAAATCATCTTTCTGGCAAATTGTTTTAACAGATCTTTTTCTAAATAGGATACCATCTTTAAAAGGCCATATTTCACAATTCATTTGCTTATTTGCTTGATAGGGGTTTTTAATTTGTTTTAAATGAGGTTTATTTTATATTATGTATTTTATACTTAAATTTAGGCCACATTGAATAAGTTTTTAAATAGCTTTTATTGTAATATATTGTACTGTTTTTATTTATTATTGATTTATATACCCCTATCTCCCAAAGGACTCAGGGCAGTTCACAGGCATATAAAACATCAATATCAATATACAAATTAAAATAATCCTTAAAAACTTATTCTAGCTCTTTTGTAAAATAGAAATATAAATATCAATATAAATATTAAAATCAATTTAAAACCCTCTAAATTTAAAAATCTAAGCCAGTCCTGCACAGATGAATAAATGTGTCTTGAGCTCATGACGGAAGGTTCAAGGTCAGGAAGTTAGCGGAGTCCTGGGGAGTTCGTTTCCAATGGGAGCCCCACAGAGAAGGCCCTTCCCTGGGCGTCGCCAAACGACAGCCTTTCATAGTTCTACAGCTCCAGCACACATAAAAAGAAACATCACTTCAATCATAGAGTCATGGTCACACTGACTGTTTGATTCATCCTGCAGACATCCTTGCGAGAAAGTGACGAATGGGGCAAAATGAACAAGATATAATACTTCAGTAACTATATGTATCTGCAGTTCAGGCTCTGAAAAGAGTAAAAAGGGAACTTCTGCTAATAGGGAATGAGCTTCTATGTTGGTTGCTTCTCTAAGTGATCGAAACAAGAAAGAAAAATAGAAATGGCACTGCTATAATAACCTGTGCTCTCCCATCCTCACCTCTTGCTTTCCTCCTTATACTAACTGGTTAGATCAGCTACAAAATATGATAACTTCTTATGGTACCATCTCAAATACTCAAAATGTTTCAAAAAATGTACAGGGAAAAGAACAATGGTGCGATATGCCATTCCTTTCTCGGTAAATAGACAGTGAGGGTAAATATAGGAAAACATATATAGGCATCCACTCTACTGATAAACATCAAATGTTCCTGGTTATCCCACAAAAACTATGTATGGGAAAAGAAAATGAGACAAAACATTTTGAGAAGCAGCATTGAGGACTTTTTCCCCTAACATGTCGGGAGACACATTTGGAAAGGAGCTCTAAGAAAGCTCTAAGAAAGCTCTAAGAAAACCTGCTTGCTGCAAAGTGATGACCAGAACATGTAATCTAGACTAGAGGAGAACATGGAAATGATCATGGTTTTCTACAAAAGTATCAAGAAAGACAACCCATAACCTCTGAAAGCATTGAGATGTTTTATTGCAAGTATGGAAACTAGAACGTTCTAACCACCGGGTATTTAGCAGGGAATCAAGAAATAGATTTTTGAGATCATCCCTAGCAAGGAAATAGGAACAAGCATCAAGATTAAAAATGTATCCGCTAGACTTCATCTCTTCAAGAGGAGTTTTAGGTCATTAGCAGCTTATATACAAAAATGTCTTTGTTCATTTTTCTCCTTATGTTTGATTCATCCTGCAGACATCCTTGCGAGAAAGTGACGAATGGGGCAAAATGAACAAGATATAATACTTCAGTAACTATATGTATCTGCAGTTCAGGCTCTGAAAAGAGTAAAAGGAACTTCTGCTAATAGGAATGAGCTTCTATGTTGGTTGCTTCTCTAAGTGATGGAAACAAGAAAGAAAAATAGAAATATAAATATTAAAATCAATTTAAAACCCTCTAAATTTAAAAATCTAAGCCAGTCCTGCACAGATGAATAAATGTGTCTTGAGCTCATGACGGAAGGTTCAAGGTCAGGAAGTTGACGGAGTCCTGGGGAGTTCGTTTCCAATGGGAGCCCCACAGAGAAGGCCCTTCCCTGGGCGTCGCCAAACGACACTGCCTCAACGCACCCTGAGGAGTCCTCTCTGTGAGCGCACGGTCGGTGAGAGGTATCTGGTCGCATGATAGTCCACAGAATAACCCGGCCCTATGCCATGGAGCGCTTTAAAGGTGGTCACCAAAACCTTGAAGCGCACCCGGAAGGCCACAGGTAGCCAGTGTAGCATATCTGATAGTTGGTAATTCATTGTCTATTTAAATTTTTCCAGTGAAGGACATTCTACCATGTCCTGAGGCAGTCTGCTGCACCCTTGAATAGCTTGTTAAGGTTTTTTTCTGATGCTCAGTTGAAATTTACTTCCCTTTTTATTGAAATATACCCATTGTTTATTGTCCTTTCTTCTGGAACATCTCTGAACAATTCTGCCTTGTCTTCTATATGACAGCTCTTCATATACTTGAAGACAGCTATCTCATCTCCTTGCTATCTTATCTTCTCCAGGCTAAATTTACCCAGAGTCCTCAACGGTTTCTCAATAGATTTTCCTTCCAGGCTTCAATCTGTTATAAAAAATAGTAAAATATACCAACAAAAGACTCAACACCAAGAACAGACAGTCAATCATCCGTGCCCTCATAGCTTGCTTTCTGAACTCTTGGAATACATCTTACATCTTAAAATGCATTTTAAAAACTATCTGAACATTTAAATTGATCCCAATTTCCTCTTTGAGTACAGGAAAAATGCCAAGGGAAATAAAGACAGCTTCAAAAAGTTTATCACATCCTTACATTCATTTTCCTCAATGAAGGACAAAGAAAAGAGGGAAGTTACCTAGAAGTAGGACATCTTTAGCAAGGATGGAACTTTGGAGATCATTTGAAAATCTATGGCTATAGCTACTTCTAAAATAAAATGTACCAATGGCTTTTGGGGAATAATCCGATTCTTTGTTGTTGTTACTTGCGAAGTCATGTCCGACCCATCGCGACCCCATGGGCAACATTCCTCCAGGCCTTCCTATCCTCTACCATCCTCTGGAGTCCATTTAAGCTCACGCCTACTGCTTCAGTGATTCCATCCAGCCACCTCATTCTCTATCGTCCCCTTCTTCTTTTGCCCTCAATCTTTCCCAGCATTAGGCTCTTCTCCAATGAGTCCTTCCTTCTCATAAGGTGGCCAAAGTATTTGAGTTTCCCCTTCAGGATCTGGCCTTCTAAAGAGCAGTCAGGGTTGATCTCCTCTAGGACTGATTTGTTTGTTTGCCTAATCCGATTCTTAGAATTCCTTTATTAATTGATTTATTTATTGATTTATTTGTTTTATATATCTTCCATCATTTGCAATAATTCTGGATAGTTCACAGCAAGATCAGTATAACCAAAACTAGATAAAACAGCAATTCCACAAAACAAGATAAAACAACAATTCCACAAAGCAACCCCATACTGTAACCCATTGTATCCCCAATAATAGCACTTCCACCAAACAATTACATCCTATATTCCATTGACTCCTTTCACACCACAATCTAATGCCTTTACTGGGTGGAGAGATATCTACAATTTTCCTCACTATGCTGATTTGGCACATTGGTAAAATAATTTAGCATTTTCTAAATTATTGGAAGGAATTATTCACTGTTCTCCCCAAACTGTGGTGAAAATATTTAATTATCTTGCCTGGGATGATTTTAAGTAGGATTGTGCAGCATTTTGGATTCAGTCCCAAAGAAAATGCTACTTTGTAGTACTGTTTTTCAACTTTTTAAAGCAGCTGTATCTTATCTCAGGAGCATGCAATTGCTTTCTGCAGCAGTCATACAACTACTTTTAAAGAGTTGCAGAGAGCTTCAAAGCCTTTTTGAATGAAGCATTTCCCAGCACTATTTCTATATTTATTCCAACATATTTTAATAGAATTATATCATTTTAATACCATGTTTGATAATACAATAGTCACTGATCTATTTGGGGAGGATGAGAAGCACATAAAAAGTCAGCCTTTGAAGTCTCAAATAAAAGCCTTTGTCTTCTTTTAACAAACACTCTGCCTTTGTTGACAATATTTTGATAGTACTTTTTAATTATTATTTTCCAGATTTCAAGATTTGAAGAAATAGCCTAGAGGTAAGTACCCTTTTAATTTAGAGTCAACTTCTAAGCTCTGTTGAGTTGGATTTCACTATAACAAAAGAGCTTAGGAAATTCAAATGTCACCCTCTGTTTGTGAGGCAATTGAAGTGCAACCTTGAGAGCTACTTTATGATCAGAGACCAACTATTTCTTTTAAGTAACTTATTTAGAACAATTACAGTGCATACTAAGTACTTGACCTATCAGTTTTAGTAAATTATATTCCCTTCCTCCTAACATCTTATTTACACAAATAGTGCATCTGAAAATCTACAGAAACACCTCTACTTTTCCTACTTCTTACATGTGCTACATTTTGGATTTTTTTAAAAGTTCCTAGTAAAGGTTTTTTTTTTTTTAGTTAGAAAATTTTAATGTAATAAAATATACAAAACATACAAGAAAAAACTATGGAAAATAAGTCATAGATAAACAAGAAAGAAATTAAGGGGGGGGGGATGTATATTTTGTGCTTTCCATCCTTTTTCAAATAATTGTCATGTTCCCCAACCTCTTTGCCTCATTTTTACTTTCCAAATCATTTCATTCTTTTTCTTCATTAAGCAAAAAGCCCATATAAAGGTTTGAGTCTTTTTTAAAAAAAGTTTCTGTCTTTTTTTTTTCTCTCTCTGACCAAACTGGTCAGTTTCACTATTTCTGCAAATTCCGTTATGTTACGATCTAGTCTACCATGATATGCAGTCCTTAGTAGCATAGTAATTTGTAATATTATATCTGATAATTTGAGTCTTGGGAATTTCTCAGCAAACCATGGTTCACCATCATACAGCAAGATAGGAAGGTATACAGGGGATAAAGTAGGAAAGCTGGAGCTGAAAGGAAGCTTCAGCCAGGTAAAACAACTGCTTCTGAATGTCAGTAACAGCGTGGGCAGTGTGTGACTACATGTAATCATGATGGCCACAAAGTGGTGGGATTCAAAATTCTTTACTACTGGTTCTGTGGGAGTGGCTTGGTAGACATGGCATGGCTTGGTGGGCATGGCATGGCTTGGTGGGCGTGGCAGGGAAGGATAGCGTAAAATCTCCATTCCTTCCTTACTCCAGGGGAAGGTTACTGCAAAATCTCCATTTCCTCCCAATCAGCTGGGACTCGGGAGGCAGAGAAAAGATGGGGTGGGGCCAGTCAGAGGTGGTATTTACTGGCTCTCCGAACTACTCAAAATATCTGCTACTGGTTCTCCAGAACTGGTCAGAACCTTCTGAAACTCACCTCTGTAGCCACATTACCACAGATGTATCTGTGGTCAACACTCACTCCCTTGCTAAGAAACAGAGGTGAGCACCAACACCTAGAATTGGACACAACTGGACAGTGGAAACCTTTACCTTTGTCTTTACCCTACTGAACAGCATTAAAATAGCATTCATGTTTACATGCGGAATGTTTTCTCAGTAATATTTTGGCTACATTGACTAAAGCCCATTGAAAAAAAAATCTAAATCATAGAATATTAAGCATAACCCCTCTAACGTTAACATTGAAACCAAATGTATCCAACCCCTGTGTAGTTAACCATAGCTCTTTTTAATTTACAGTGTACTGAAAAAGAGATTATATTGTCCCTTCATTTATTTATAAGCTATTGTAAGCCTATAATTATCTCTGAACTTTTTTTCATGCAAGTGAACTTTTCCCCTTTGTTGTTAAATAACAAAATGAAAAATCAAATGCAAGCTACTATGTCTAACTATATTAGTCTATAATGTCTTTTGGGTGTATTAAAGTATTTTCAATTACCTTCTAATATACCTCCAGGGAGCTTTGAAGAATGGAAGGATTAGTGGAATAATGAGTTTAAATTATTTAGCTTTTTCACTCTTCCTTTTTATTACGTGGCTCTGTTGAATTGACTCTTTGGTTAGACATTTGACAATACAGCCAGATAACATCAGTCAACTTATCTTGGTTGCAAATCAAATAGTGAGAAATAATTTATATTATTATTCAAATTCTATTGTTACTATACATCCACACACTGGTTATAGCATATTTTCTTTCAGAAGAAAAACGGTTGAAAATAAAAAAGAAGAAAAAGGTGTGATATTTATTTTGATAAACCTCTTCTGAATTTAATTGCATTTTTAATCTGGAAAAATGTGGGGTTTTTTTTCCTTTTGAACTAGAACTGTGAAAAAAGATATTGAATCCTTGCAATTGGCTGAGATATGAGAATCGCCATCTGTCTAGGTCAGGATCTGTAAAATCTCAATACGTAATTGAATGTATTTCAGTATTTTTACAAAGTCTTCTCATGTGTATAGAACTTCACAAATATGAAGTTCCTCCAACATTAATAAAATTAAGTTGTTGAGAAAACTGGAAAGAAAAAGAAAATCCCACTCACTAATGTTAAAAAATGAGCAACTGAAGAACATGTGAGATAGAACTCAAATGTTGGATAACATATGTGCAGATCATATAAATTTGCACTGAAACAAACCCAATCAAACAAAATATTACATGCTCAAAATAATTTGCCAATGGGTTTGAAATATTAATCTGACAATTTTGCAATAAATTTGGATAAACAAAGACATCAAAATTTCCCATAGGGCAAGTGCTATGGCAGAAAACAATCGAAATAAAAACAACTATGGAAAAATAGTCCCTCAAGCAACTGGTCCAAAGCCATGAAGGATTTTAAATGTGATACCAGCATTATGAATTCCAACCAGAAGCATACCAGCAACCAATGCAGCCCACTGAGTAATAGTGTGATATGTGTTGAGTAGCCAGCACCATTTACTACACATGCAATTGCATTCTAAGCCAGTTGAAGCTTCTGAATGCTCTTCAAGCATAGCTCCATGTAGTTTGCAATAATCCCAACAGGAGATCATAAGATCATGACAGTGAGCAGGACCTACCAGTCTAGGAATTATGAAACATGAAAAGCCCGATCAACTATATTTTCATGCTAACGGTTCCAGTGCTAATTGTTCCGAATGGTTCCTTTGGCTGGATCAAAAATCATCATCCATGTCAGGAATACCACAATTATTACTGCTTTGTTTTTAGTTTTTAAAAGCAAAAGTAGAGAAATAATGTGAGATAGTGAACTTGTGGTTGCTGTCTTCTCTTTTGAAAAGTAACTGCAGTTGTGCAAGCAAACCTCCCCCCTTCCCACAGCCATTCCTTAGACACTCATCCATTCTCTCAGAACTGCACTCACAGGCATTCAAGATGGTGTTCCAGCTGACTAATTGTGGTAAACCCTGGTCTTTTCGTCCTGATGTCCAGACCCAGCTTCATCCCACACAGTCTTTTGAGCTTACAAAACCAAATGCTAAGAGAGAGTGGGAGAGGGGTTCATGTAGTACAAAAGGCGAATGCAAGCAGCCTACAAATAGAGAAGCTGCACTGATGTCTGAAGATTGGCAGGTATTGCAAGCAGGCAAGTTCCTCAACTGCCAGAACTGCCAACTGTGGTGAACAGCATATCCTGATGGGAGTCCTGCTTGGAACTTTGCCTGGAGCAGCTAGCAACTAGAAGAGGAATAACTGCACTGAAACACCAGCTCATCCCAACTAGGACAAGAATGTTTAGAAAAAGGCAAAAACGGCATGTTACTTTAAAGACTTTGAGATTTTAGTTTGAAGTCAGAGGTGGTATTCAGCAGGTTATGATCAGCTCTGGAGAACTGGTAGAAGATATTTTGAGTAGTTTGGAGAACCAGTAAATACCACCTCTGACTGCCCCCATCTATTCTCTGCCTCCCGAGTCTCAGCTAATCAGGAGGCAATGGGGATTTTGCAGTATCCTTCCCCTGCCATGCCCATCAAGCCATGCTCATCAAGCCATGCCCACCAAGCCACACCCACAGAACCAGTAGTAAAATAATTTAAATCCCACCACTGTTTGAAGTGATTGTTAAAATATTAAATATTAAAGTCATATTTATAGGGTAACATTACCTTGCAAAGCTTAAAAGGGTGAAGTTGACCCAGAGCGATACCCTGTTGGGGAAGGAGTGTATTCCAATAAAGTCTTTTGTACGGATATCGGTCCAGTCCATGAAGAATAATTAATCTCACACATAGATCAAGATTTCTGATTTCCTCTTTTTGCATTAAGAGTTCTCCAACTTAGCCTTTAAAAATGTGGCACAACTAAAGCCTGGTTTATAATAACATTACATATGGCTCCTGCATCCTGTTAACTAGCCTACAGTAGGGAGTAATTGCGGAAAATTAAAGAACCAAGCTTTACTTAGGATGCATATTAAATTATATTTAAGGGAAGGGAGAGACAACTGCATAAAAAACATTAAGTTAACCTAGATGTGTATCCAAAATCCAGTTCTTATATAGGATTCATAAAGATGATCCTCACTTAATGACCATTCAAAGTTACAGCAGTGTTGAACAAATAGTAGTTATATGAAATTATGGCTGTTCCAGTGCTCCGTGCTCATGTAATTAAAACTCAGGCACTTGGCAGCCCACATGCAATTATCACTGCAGGGTGCTTCAACTCCTCTTGCCCATCTATCTCATCCCATCTCATCCCATCTTTTTGCTGTACTGCCCTCTGCTTTGCCTCTGTTGGCCCTGGGCTACCCTAGACTTGCCAGCACCAGCAAACCTATGGCATCTTTTTCTTCCCGCTGCTGACAAGGCATGCCTGGCTCTTTACAAGGCAAATGCTGGCCATTCTGGGTTTTCTTCCTGAGGCCATGGCAGCTTTGTTTAAATCATAGGCAGTTTTCTTCAAAGCCTCATAAGAAGACCACATATGATATGGGCAAAAAAACAATCAGTAGAGGTGGTGGAGTTCAGAGCAACCAAAAAGCACAAATGGAGGGAGAAGAGAAGCAGGTGAAGGGAAGTCAAAAAGGAGGCAGACAAGGCAATCTACTACTCTACCGGGGTTGGGGCTGGAAGGGCCAAGCTAGGAATTGTTTGGATTAGCACTAGCACTTAGCAATAGTACTTAGACTTATATACCGCTTTACAATGCTTGACAGCCCTCTCTAAGCAGTTTACAGAGTCAGCACATTGCCTCCAACAATTTGGCTCCTCATTTTTCCCACCTCAGAAGGATGGAAGGCTGAGTTAACTTCAGGGATAGGTCCTCACCTAACAACAGAATGTTGTTAACAGAATGTTAACAACAGCAAGAACTGCCAGGATTCCTATCACTAAGCAATTTGGTCATGTGACATTGTTCTTTAGAACCACATTGCTTAGTAATAGAAATTCTGGTCCCAATTACTGTCATAACTCAAGGACTGCGGGTATATAACTTTCACATTACTTTGGTGGTGTTTTTTTTTCCTTCAAAAATGTTGTGCAACAAGATTTTAAAATACCCAGGACAAATAAATGTCTAAGTTTGCTGCACAGACATTCTCATAATTATTTTGAAGCTACTTGTAGTCAAGTAGCTAAATTCATCATTGGGAATCATTTTAAAAGAAACAGCAAATGGATCTGAGGCAATTTTGCTTGAGAAGCAGTTTATGCATAATTAAAATTTTCCACCCCCATCTGCGTTCTGACAAAAATTACTGTTCATATTGTCACCAATTGATGTAATGGCTCTTTTTCCTCACTATTTCTAAATCATATTTTGCTTTGAAGGCAAAACCACTCCTAGTGTAACTCCTTCCCTACATGCCATTTCCTTCTTCCCAAAGGGCCTCTGAAACGATGCTGTGTGATGAGGGAAAATAATTTGAAGGGACTGAGGGAAAATTGTATCTGCCAGCAGTAGAAATAATTGAACAAGGTGCCCAAAAGTGTCTGCACATTTTTTTTTTGAAAAAAAATATCAACAGGCTAAGGTAGCTTTAAAGAACAAGTAAAGAGACTATGCTGAATGTCTACCAAAGAACCAATAAGTGTAGCTTCTCTCTTCTGACTTTTAAGTTAAAACCAGGGGTGGGATTCAACCTATTCGGACCAGTTCAGCTGAACTGGTAGATCAGTTGAGAGCAAACCAGTTCATTCCAATGATCAGGTGGGCCTGTCCACCCGCCCCTGTGCTAAACTGACCTATATTTCCTTTGTTTGAAGCCCAGCTGATAGGCATGGCAGAGCAGATTGCCATGCCTCAGCTGTTTTATTCACCGGGGCTGCAGAAGAAGGTAAGTTTTAGAGCTGTTTTCAAACACACTGCACGTGTGCTCAGTGAACAGGTTGTTACACCAATTGAATCCCACCACTGGTTAAAACCTCAGAGAACGAAGGGTGCTTTATAACAAAGAAGGGGAAATTGTCTATTACCTGAGCAGAGGTGCCCTGGTGGAGAGGGAGATTGCTATGGAGGTTTTGACTGTGTGATCAAAGTCTTATTAAAGTTTGGCATGTATAAAGTACATGAAAAGGGGCAGGGGTTTTATCATATCTTCAGTCTTGATGAGAGTTTTTCTTTTTTTTAACCTCCTCTTCTCCCACAGATGCCCCTGAGCCTGAGAATCTGGATACCTGAAGGGAAAACAAATGGAATGGGCAGGATCAAAGACATACATCTCTGTTCATATACACATACAAACCCCCTTTTTTTAAAACGCTACTCAAGATTTTTGCCTCTTAATTTAGTCAAGATGCTGTTGTCTTTCTGAATTCCAGGATACATTGATTTCTCACCTCATGTAAGAAAGCTGCATCTTGTTTGTATAACCCCAGCAGGAGGCTGTTTTTCTGATCATTTGAAGCTTTGCAGTAGTTCCTTTAATCCTCTCAGTCTTACCAGGTGTCAACATTAGCCTATTCCTGAGCTAACTGCTTCTCTGGGAAGTTTTTTTTTTTTTTAATCAAAGAAAATATCCCTAGAGAGACAACTCAGGTCAGTTAATAAACCCATGTTCCAAAGGTCTATTTTTGAAACCAATTCAGACTACAATTACTGATTTCCTGCCAATCAAAGTGGCAAAACTAGGAGTTGCCCTAATTGCCCAACCCAGAAGAATTTCTCTCCATTGATCTGAGCCACGGGGAGGGAGACAACATTCTATCCTAAAAACTGATGGAGGCATTTAAATGATGAAGTGGTCCCTGGGCTTTTCAATTGGATTTCTTTTTCTTTACCTTTAAAATTAAAGCTGTAGCAGACTCCCGGTTGGCTCTGCTTCATTGATGGTGGTCTTTTTTAGACCACTAACCCCGTGAGTCCGTAGACCCGCCAGGACAGTGAAAATCAGCTGTCCGGTGGCTTGAAAATCTCCCCCTCAGGTGAAGAGGGAGAGATGAGCATTCGGGCTGAAGTTGAGCCACCCGGAGAAGCCCCAGAAAAGTTTCTGGAGGCTTGAGGGGAGTGCTCCTTCTAAAGCCTGAAAGAAGCTCCGGACTCGGAGGGCATCTGCCTTTTGGCAGAAAAACACGTAGCGTCCAATCTCCGCGGTAGAAATGGATTTGTGATAGATTGTAACATGGACAGAGCAGAAACTGGAGTTCTAGCATTTGTTTGCAAGAAGCCTGTAAGCCCCTAATAGAGGATACATTTGTTGCGAAGATAGGAGAGAAGAAAGCAAATGGCATTTTGTGGAATGCAAGCAAATGGCGATTTGTGTATTGGAAACGAAAGTTAAGGAAATGCTTATTAACAGCCAGTGTGGAACCAGGAGATATATAAGAAGATACTGACTATATGGAAGAAATGAGAATTTTATTATTTATATTTTTTTTTCTTCTTTGGGACTATAGTGATTTAGAAGAAAAGTCTTTTGAATCTTTCTTTTTTAACCCCTTTTTGTCTCCTGTTACTGGGTAGGTTATATATTTTAAATATGGCTCTTAAGCAAATAGTACCAAAAGCCACTAAAAACTTTGAAATTTCTTCAGTTCAGATACGAAAATTAAAAGAAGATATTAAAGAGGAATTAAGGAATTTTTTACAGGAGTTTTTGGAGACTCATCTTTCAGAAATAGATCAAAAATTTGATGAAATAGAGAAAGAGATGTTGGATTTTAAGGAAGTGGTGGAAGAGCAGAAGAGAGAAATGAAAATGGTAAAGGATGCAATTTCACAAATATTAAGGTCTTGTATTCAGATGGAGGATAGTTTGGAAGAACTTAATAAAGTTAATTTAGAGTTGCAAAGGAAAATAGAGGAAATTCAAATAATCAAAATAACTGGAACTTAGATAATAAGATGGAAGATATACAGGCAAAGGTAGATAGGGCAGATGAAGAAAGAGTAATATTACAATATAGATTAATGGAATATGCTATAAGGGTGAGAGGGTTGAAGGAAGGTAGGAAGGAAAAATTAAAAGAGTTTTTTACACAAGCTTTTGCTCAGATAAAGGGTGTGGAGCCTGAAGATTTTGAGATTAATATTGAAAGAATTTATCATGTTAATTCTTGGTGGGCAAGACAAAATAGATTACCGAGGGATGTGGTTATTCATTTTACAACTAAAAAGGTTAGGTATGAAATCTTGCAAGCCTTTTATAAAAATAAATTCCAAATATTGGGACAAGATATAAAAATGATGAAGGAAATTCCTCCTAAAATGTTAAGAAAGAGAAGAGAATTTGCTTTTTTAGTGGATGAGCTTAAGAAACATCAGATATATTTTAGATAGGAAGTTCCAATGGGTCTGTCAGTGAATTTTAAAGGTAGAAGGAATTTTCTTAGTACAGTTATGAAGGCAAGACATTTTTATTAATGTTTTAAAGAGTGGAATCCTTTGTTGTTAGATGCTAAGTTAACTGGTTTGGAGATGATGGAAAATAGAATAGGAGAGGGGAGGAATGTTTAAGATGTGAATATGATGATTATGGTTAATTTCTAGAATTGACTTGTTTAGGATATAAATTATAGGATTTTTGTTATTTGTTATTTGTAAGGTATAAACCTATGGGATGATACTATTTAATTTTGAAGGATGGAAAGTAAAATTTATGAATTTAGATAATGTGGATGTAATGATGTTAATTGTTTACTGTTATATTTTGGATGTAACTTAAATGATTATTCGTTTTAATCGATATGCTTTGGATATAAGTTTATTGATAGCAAAAGTTATGAAGTTAAGTTGGAAATATCGTATCTGAGTGACTTTATTCGTAATGATACTTGAGTGATGGAGTAATATTGGAAGATTGGACAGTAAATGTTAAGACAATTGAAGAAATATAGAAGTGATGAAAATTTGAGCTCGAGAAGATGGACTGTAATTTAAGAAATGGACTTATGAAATTTGAAGAAATATACAAGTAGAGAAAATTTGAGAAGATGGACTAATCTTAAAAATGGACTGTAAAAAGAAGTAATATATGAAGGGAAGATTGTATTTGTATTGTTCTTTTTCTTTCTTTTTTCTTTCTTTCTTATCTCTTTATTTTTATTGTAAGGGGATTTAAAGTTTTAGAGAGGGGTGGGAGTTTATGTATATTTTGTATATTTTAGCTTGTGATTGTTGGTATTTGCTCTGGGAAATACCCGTATTTGCTCTGGGAAGTCCGGGGTGGGGGAAGGGGAGGAGAGGGAGGTGGGGAGAGGGTGGAAAATGATACATGGATTGGTTATCAATGTACAGTAATGATTGAAGATATGAAATTATAATTTGAAATGAAATTGGGGCTGCTTGACTGCCATTTCAGAAGGAAAGGGAGAGAGGTGTAGAAGGAGGGAAGAAAGTAGGTAGGAAAGAGGTGAGAAGGAGGAGGGGAATAAGAAGGTTAGAAAGGGTGGAAGAAGAGAGGAGTGGAGAAGGAGGAGAGGAAGTAGTAAAGTGAAAGAGATGAAGGAAGGGGAAAGTAGTAGAAGGTAGAGAGAGAGATGTGAAGAAAGGAAGTGGCAGTCGGGCAGGCCCGAATCAGCAATAAATAAAAATTAATGATTAATGATGGATAACAGCTTGTACATAAATATGATGTTGGAAAATGGAAATACAAAACTTTTTTAAAAAAATTAAAGCTGTAGCTTGGCACATCGTATATAACAGCATCTCTGGCCTTTGAAAATGAGGATGCTTAGAGGAGCTCTAAGGGGTCAAGATGGTTGAGAATGTGTCCAAACAGTCACCAGGACACCTATTAGACTTGGGAAATTGTATTTTGTTATGACAGAATGACATTACTGTGGTCCTAGAATAGAAATGATAGCCCCTCCCCTTTTTCCACATAGTGCCAACACTATGACCTTATACCATTTCCTAGAGGAATTGGTCCAGAGGTGAGCTTCACTTAATCTAACAACCGGTTCATCCAGAATCAAAAATGTGAGAGCACTTCTCACATTTAGAGACATGTGCGCTGTGTTAAAAACATGGCAACTATATAGGACAGGATAGTTTCGCATGTGCACTCCTTGCGCACATGCACGTTGGTCAAACACACAGCAATTTTATAAGACATGATAGTGCTGGGGCAGGTGGGCAGACCCAGTTGCTGGCCGTAACTATCAATTCATCCAAACCGATCTGAACCGGCTGAATCCCATCCCTGAAATGGTAACACCATATCTTTTATTGGGTTGTTTTATCTGAATATTCTCAATGGTTTGGCAATGCCAAATGGCGAGAAATGCAGTATGTAGGTAAGTCTTGAAAGAGCAATTGATTGGTTTTCTTAACAGCTCCTCTTTGGTGACACAAATTTAAGCACCTGTCTATTACTCTTTAAAGCAGCTGCATCTTTTCCTGGAATTGCATGGCAGCAGTAGAGGAAAGCCACAAGATTTTGCAAAGAGATATAGCTCCATTAAGGAGTTGCAAACAGGTACTCAATTCTGTTTCCCCCTTTTCTCATCCAAAATATGGCACAAGTTCAATATTTATGGCAGTTGTTTCTAATGGGCAGGGAGAAGTGTGTGGTGAGAGGGAAGGAGGGAGGGAGGGAGAGAGAGAGAGAGAGCAGCTTCTGTTTGATCGTCACATCTGTAAGCCACAGAATTTGACTGCTAAGAGTTTTGTGAGTTCCATCCTTGTGAAAATCATCTTTCTGGCAAATTGTTTTAACAGATCTTTTTCTAAATAGGATACCATCTTTAAAAGGCCATATTTCACAATTCATTTGCTTATTTGCTTGATAGGGGTTTTTAATTTGTTTTAAATGAGGTTTATTTTATATTTTATATTATGTATTTTATACTTAAATTTAGGCCACATTGAATAAGTTTTTTAAATAGCTTTTATTGTAATATATTGTACTGTTTTTATTTGGCTGTTCACCGCCCTGAGTCCTTCGGGAGAAGGGCGGTATAAATAGAATAGAATAGAATAGAATAGAATTTTTATTGGCCAAGTGTGATTGGACACACAAGGAATTTGTCTTGGTGCATATGCTCTCAGTGTACATAAAAGAAAGATACGTTCATCAAGGTACAACATTTACAACACAATTGATGATCAATATATCAATATAAATCATAAGGATTGCCAGCAACAAGTTATAGTCATACAGTCATAAGTGGAAAGAGATTGGTGATGGGAACTATGAAACGATTAATAGTAGTGCAGATTCAGTAAATAGTCTGACAGTGTTGAGGGAATTATTTGTTTAGCAGAGTGATGGCCTTCGGGAAAAAACTGTTCTTGTGTCTAGTTGTTCTGGTGTGCAGTGCTCTATAGCGTCGTTTTGAGGGTAGGAGTTGAAACAGTTTATGTCCAGGATGCGAGGGATCTGCAAATATTTTCACGGCTCTCTTCTTGATTCGTGCAGTATACAGGTCCTCAATGGAAGGCAAGTTGGTAGCAATTATTTTTTCTGCAGTTCTAATTATCCTCTGAAGTCTGTGTTTTTCTTGTTGGGTTGCAGAACCGAACCAGACAGTTATAGAGGTGCAAATGACAGACTCAATAATTCCTCTGTAGAACTGGGTCAGCAGCTCCTTGGGCAGTTTGAGCTTACTGAGTTGGCGCAGAAAGAACATTCTTTGTTGTCCTTTTTTAATGATGTTTTTGATGTTAGCTGTCCATTTGAGATCTTGCGATATGATAGAACCCAGAAATTTGAAGGTTTATTACTATTATTATTATTATTATTATTATTATTATTATTATTATTATTATTATTATTATTATTATTATTATTATTATTATTATTATTATTTATGGGAAAAGAAAAATGAGACAAAACATTTTGAGAAGCAGCATTGAGGACTTTTTCCCCTAACATGTCGGGAGACACATTTGGAAAGGAGCTCTAAGAAAGCTCTAAGAAAACCTGCTTGCTGCAAAGTGATGACCAGAACATGTAATCTAGACTAGAGGAGAACATGGAAATGATCATGGTTTTCTACAAAAGTATCAAGAAAGACAACCCATAACCTCTGAAAGCATTGAGATGTTTTATTGCAAGTATGGAAACTAGAACGTTCTAACCACCCGGGTATTTAGCAGGGAATCAAGAAATAGATTTTTGAGATCATCCCTAGCAAGGAAATAGGAACAAGCATCAAGATTAAAAATGTATCCGCTAGACTTCATCTCTTCAAGAGGAGTTTTAGGTCATTAGCAGCTTATATACAAAAATGTCTTTGTTCATTTTTCTCTCCTTATGTTTGATTCCAGTAACTCTCATAGGAACGTAGATGAGAGGAACAAATTAATCAGCAGAAATATTATTTAATATTCAATTTCTATACTTTGACTTAATTTTTCACTCATGGGAATGTTCTTATAGTAATTCAGTTCCTACTTATCCTAATTCTGTGGGTCCACGTCAACTGTGACGTATTAGTTGTGTTTCATCTGTTACTTGATTATTTATATATTTATAGGAGCCGTGGTGGTGCAGTGGTTAGACTGCAGTACTTCAGACTGCTGACTGCTGGCTGCCTACAATATGGTAGTTCGAATCTCATCAGGCTCAAGGTTGACTCAGCCTTTCATCCTTCCGAGGTTGGTAAAATGAGGAGCCAGATTGTTGGGGGCAATACGCTGACTCTGTAAACTGTTTAGAAAGGACTGTGAAGCACTGTGAAGTGGTATATAAGTCTAAATGCTATTGCTATTTTAGCAGACAGGTTTAGTGAGAGAAAACGGTGCTTTGGGTATCTGGGTTTGATTAATTTGTTCCTATGCAGTGCATTAAACATAACAGATAGGACAGCCTTTCATAGTTCTACAGCTCCAGCACACATAAAAAGAAACATCACTTCAATCATAGAGTCATGGTCACACTGACTATTTGATTCATCCTGCAGACATCCTTGCGAGAAAGTGACGAATGGGGCAAAATGAACAAGATATAATACTTCAGTAACTATATGTATCTGCAGTTCAGGCTCTGAAAAGAGTAAAAAGGGAACTTCTGCTAATAGGGAATGAGCTTCTATGTTGGTTGCTTCTCTAAGTGATGGAAACAAGAAAGAAAAATAGAAATGGCACTGCTATAATAACCTGTGCTCTCCCATCCTCACCTCTTGCTTTCCTCCTTATACTAACTGGTTAGATCAGCTACAAAATATGATAACTTCTTATGGTACCATCTCAAATACTCAAAATGTTTCAAAAAATGTACAGGGAAAAGAACAATGGTGCGATATGCCATTCCTTTCTCGGTAAATAGACAGTGAGGGTAAATATAGGAAAACATATATAGGCATCCACTCTACTGATAAACATCAAATGTTCCTGGTTATCCCACAAAAACTATGTATGGGAAAAGAAAAGACAGTCATTTCCCTTTTGTGTACGATTATATGTGAAAGACATTATGTCAGTCTACAATGCTGGTTCCTAAGTACTTTCAGAGCATTTTCAGCACATGAATAAAAGAAAGAAAAAGAAAATGATCTTCAAGCCATGTCTTAAAGTTATATGAGGATGAAAAATATCAGAGTGGATTATGTTCTGGTTGCTTTCAGAAAACTATCATTCCTCAAGCATATATAATAGTATCCTGCTCAAAAGGCATAAAAGGAACAGAAATTATCCCTTTCTAATTGGGACCATTGAAGTCTATCAAATAAAGAGTCCTTACCTCATTTTAAAAGAGGCCGGATGAACCCCATTTACTAACTACATCTGCTGCTCCCAATGCACCCCATAAATCAGTTTTGTGAGTAGTCAATTTCTACCAACATTTGTTTTTAAGCAACTATGAAAGATCCTAGGGTGTTCAGGAGAAAGGGCTAGTACAAAATATAAAACCACTTCTCCCTCAAATTTTTCTTCTGATGTGGATATACTTGCCTGCTGTCTCTCCAACACATCATTCAAATCAATACCTTCTTTAGCATTTGATAAGGAATGACTCAGTCAATTACTTGAGAGGTAAATATAAGTAGAAGCTGGTTGCCTCATTAAGATGTTTGCATGCTGGTCAAATCCTCCCCTGTAGTCCTTTTAATTAAAGTGTTTCTATGTGTGTGTGAGACAGACCTAATATCCACACAGGATCTTGATGATGGATTTTTTCCAATGCTGATAAGATCACAGAGCTACTTTATAAGTATCAGGGGCCTAAATATACTGAATGATAAATAGGTTTTGCTTTTCTATCAGCCCATATGAGTAATGTTGCTGATTGTCCTCAACAACCATGTGTACAAAATCAGGCATGAAGAGCAACCAAGTGGAGGATAAGATTAGGTTTAGAGCTATTCTACATGGCTCTTGAAAACATCACGTTGCATTGATATAACTTTATTAAAATTTTAAGACAGAAGATAGAAACTACCAAGAACTAATATTCAGGATAAAGAGAGAAGATGAAAAAAATAAAGAAAGAACAAAGATAAAAGGGCAGAAAACAAAGAAAAGAAATAAAATAATATAATATAAAGAAATTATTTCAATTTTTTTACAGCAGTTATAAATATATATATATAAATTAACCTTCTATTCAATGGTAACATTGTTTACATTTTTGTAATGTATATTTTCCTAATTATGAAACATTACAGTTTCATTTTTTTGTGTGTCATGCAAAAAGTCAATAAGGGGTTTCCAATCATCATTAACCTTATTGGTGTGTCTCTAATTAAAGCATTCAGTTTTGTCAACTCAGCAAATTCCCTCATCATCATCATTCTTTCTTCCATTGTGGCTAAAGTCATTTTTTTCTAATTTTGTACATATAATAATCTTGTTGGAGTTGTCATATACAAGTTCCATGGTTTTATTCCAAGTATTTATCCATCAGTCCCAAAAGAAAAGTCTATGGTTTCAACTGAACATTGATTTTTAATATCTTCTACATCATTATATGTAATTAGGACCAACATTTTCTAGTTTTTTTTACATGTTCTCCCAAGCATGATAAAAAAAATCTGTTCTATTTCCAACATAGAACCTTTATATATTCTACATACATTTTTTGAGTGACATAATCCAAGAAAACATCATTTTATAAAAAGTCTCTTTAAAATTACAACATATTATAAATATATTATAAATACAAATTTAGATATATCATTCTGCTATTGTTTCATTGATACCTCGGATGTCAATCCAAGTATCGTTTGAACTAAGAATAACATTCTAGGCAAAACATTCATCTTAATCATAAAACATTGTCTTGAAAATGTCAGTTGTGTTTTTTCCCATCTTAATGTATCGTTTTTAATTACATTCCAAATTTTAACATAATTATTTTAAGGTAACATATACAGTAATTCACATTTTTCTTAATAACACCCAAGTGTTTCATCCTCTGCTTGGCCTTAAAACCTATTTTATTCATCAAATTCTATTTGATCTTGAGCCTTTCTATTTTTGTCTTCTGTTTATTAATCTTAAAACCTTCTAATACACAAAATTCTCTTAATTTTCCCTTTCAATTCCTATTAAAAGACCTTCTAAAATTAACACCAATTCATTTGTAAAAACTCTTTGTTTACGTGCCTTTTAAAATCTTTACACGCTTAATCCTCTCATCTTCTCTTATATCTCGGTTCAATAAGCAAAAGAGAAGGCAATGGACAACCATGTCTTGTACCAGTTATATCTCATATGTTTCAGTTAAATCTCCATTAACAATGATCTGTGCTTTCTGTGAAATATAAATCAATTGTGTCAATTTTATGAAATTATCTCCAAAATTAAAAGCTTCCAAATTATAGACAAGAAAATCTAATCCTGATTGTCAAAGATATTCTCTGCCTCTAAAGAAGTTAATGCAACTTGTTTTCTATAATGCTTCATAATCTTCCAGAATATCCAACCCAGTTCTGACACTGTCTTTTCATTTTCTTTTAGGCAAAAATCCATTTTGATCTCTCTGACTATATTCCTCTAAAATTATTTTCAGTCTATTAGCTGGAATCATTGTAAACAATTTATAATCATTATTAAGTAATAATTTCAGTCTATAATTTATTGTTGAACTCAAATATTGTCCTTCTTTGGGTATTAATCTTATATTTGCATCTTTCCAATCTTAGACATTCCCACCCTCCCCCCCTTAATTAAAATTCACAATGATTTGCAAAAGTACCAAATAATCTGTCTGGTCCAGGCACTAATAATAATAATAATAATAATAATAATAATAATAATAATAATAATAATAATAATAATAATAATAATAACAACAACAACAACAACAACAACAACAACAACAACAACAACAGAGTTGGAAGGGACCTTGGAGGCCTTCTAGTCCAACCCCCTGCCCAGGCAGGAAACCCTACACCATCTCAGACAAATGGTTATCCAACATTTTCTTAAAAATTTCCAGTGTTGGAGCATTTACAACTTCTGTACCGAAGTTGTTCCACTGATTAATTGTTCTAACTGTCAGGAAATTTCTCCTTAGTTCTAAGTTGCTTCTCTCCTTGATTAGTTTCCACCCATTGCTTCTTGTTCTACCCTCAGGTGCTTTGGAGAATAGTTTGACTCCCTCTTCTTTGTGGCAACCCCTGAGATATTGGAACACTGCTATCATGTCTCTCCTAGTCCTTTATTTTATTTATTTATTTATTTTATTAGATTTTTATACCGCCCTTCTACCGAAGGACTCAGGGCGGTGTACAGCCAAATAGTAAAACCCCCCCAATATACACATTAAAACAAAACTTAAAACCAAGCATATAACTTAAATGGCCGAAATTTAAAACAATTTAAAACCCTAAGATACATAAAAACCCCAATTAAAATTTAATAAAACTTTTAAGCCAGTCCCGCTTGAATAAATAAATGCGTTTTCAGCTCACGGCGAAAGGTCCGAAGATCAGGCAATTGGCGTAAACCAGGGGGAAGTTCATTCCAGAGAGTAGGAGCTCCAACAGAGAAGGCCCTATCCCTGGGGGCCGCCAGCCGACATTGTTTGGTGGACGGCACCCTTAGAAGACCCTCTCTGTGTGAGCATACGGGTCGGTGGGAGGCATACGGTAACAGCAGGCGGTCCCATAAGTACCCGGGCCCTAAGCCATGGAGCGCTTTAAAGGTGGTAACCAGAATCTTAAAGCGCACCCGAAAGACCACAGGAAGCCAGTGCAGACTGCGCAGGATTGGTGTTACATGGGAGCAATGAGTGGCTCCCACTATTACCCGCGCAGCTGCATTCTGAACTAGCTGAAGCCTCCGGGTGCACTTCAGGGGTAGCCCCAGGTAGAGAGCATTGCAATAATCCAAACGAGAAGTGACAAGAGTGTGAGTGACCGTGCATAAGGCATCCCGGTCAAGGAAGGGGTGCAACTGGCGGACCAAGCGTACTTGGTAAAAGGCCCTCCTGGAGACGGCCACCAAATGATCATCAAACGACAGCCACCCATCCAGGAGAACACCCAAGTTGCACACCCTTTCCATTGGGGTGCCGGGGTGCCGGCATCCACAGCCACTCCGTCTTGGAGGAATTGAGCTTGAGTCTGTTTCTTCCCATTCAGACCCGTACGGCTTCCAGACACCAGGACAGCACTTCGACAGCTTCGTTGGGGTGGCCTGGGGTGGAGAAGTACAGCTGCGTGTCATCAGCGTACAGATGGTAACTCACCCCGAAGCCACTGATGACCTCACCCAGCAGCTTCATATAGATGTTGAACAGGAGAGGCGAGAGAATCGACCCCTGAGGCACCCCACAAGTAAGGCGTCTCGCGGTCGATGTCTGCCCCCCTGTCAACACCGTCTGTGACTGGTCAGAGAGATAGGAGGAGAACCACAGATAAACAGTGCCTCCCACTCCCAAACCCTCCAACCGGTGCAGCAGGATACCATGGTCGATGGTATCAAAAGCCGCTGAGAGATCTAATAGGACCAGGGCAGAGGAACAACCCCTATCCCTGGCCTTCCAGAGGTCTTCCACCAACGCGACCAAAGCTGTCTCCGTACTATGACCGGGCCGGAAGCCGGACTGGAACGGGTCTAGATAGACAGCTTCATCCAGGTACTGGGGAAGCTGCCATGCAACCACACTCTCTACAACCTTCACTACAAAGCGAAGGTTGGAGACTGGACGGTAATTCCCCAAAATAGCTGGATCCAGGGAAGGCTTCTTGAGGAGTGGCCTCACCATCACCTCTTTCAAGGCGGCGGGGAAAACCCCTTCCACCAACGAAGCATTTATAATTCCCCGGAGCCAGCCTCGTGTCACTTCCTGTGTAGCCAGCACTAACCAGGAGGGACACGGGTCCAGTAAACATGTAGTTGCATGTAACCTCCCCAGCAACCTGTCCACGTCCTCGAGAGCCACAGAATCAAACTCATCCCAAACCACCTCAACAAGAGGCGTCTCCATCATCTCACTTGGATCATCGCAATTTTGGTCCAAACTATCCCGAAGCTGAACGATTTTATCGTATAGATAACCGTTAAACTCCTCAGCACATCCCTGTAAGGGGTCATCCTGCCCCTCCTGATGAAGGAGGGAGCGGGTCACCCGAAACAGGGCGGCCGGGCAGTTATCTGCCGATGCAATGAGGGTGGAAAAGTAAGAACGTTTCGCCTCCCTCATTGCCACTAGATAGGTCTTAGTAAAAGACCTCACTAGTGTCCGATCAGCCTCGGAACGGCTAGACCTCCAGGTACTCTCTAGGCGTCTTCTCCGGCGTTTCATCTCCCTCACCTCCTCAGAAAACCAAGGAGCCAATTGAGATCTATGCTGGGTCAGAGGCCGCAAAGGCACGACATGGTCCAAAGCCCCAGCCGCGGCCCGTTCCCAGGCCGCAACTAGTTCTTCAGTCGTGCCATGGGCAAGATCCTCAGGGAATGGCCCAAGCTCCGTCCGGAACCTCTCAGGGTCCATCAGGCACCTGGGACGGAACCAACGTATTGGCTCCGTCTCCCTGTGGTGGTGGGCAGCGGTCCGAAAGTCTAGGCGAAGGAGAAAATGATCTGACCATGACACCGGTTCCGCCACTAAATATCCTAGTTCCAGATCATTAAACCACTGTCCAGAGATAAAAATCAGATCTAGAGTGCCTCCCCCAATGTGTGTAGGGCCATCAGTTACTTGAATCAGGTCCAAGGCCGTCATGGAAGCCTGGAACTCCTGGACCACCGCTGATGACAAGCCAGCCGATGGCAAGTTGAAATCCCCCATGACCAAAAGTCTGGGAATCTCAACCGCCACCCCGGCAAGCACCTCCAGCAGCTCAGGTAGGGCTGTAGTCACGCAGCAAGGAGCCAGGTACGCGATCAACAGACCCATCTGATTTTTATGGCCCCACTTCACAAGGAGGGATTCACAACCAGCTATCTGAGGCACAGTGGACTCCCTCAGCTCTAGGCTTTCTTTAATCACAACCGCCACCCCTCCACCCCTACCTTGGGCCCTCGGCTGATGGAATGCATGGAAACCCGGAGGGCACAGTTCAACCAGGGGTACACCCCCCTCTGTGCCCAACCAGGTCTCCGTAATGCCCGTAAAGTCCGCGGACTCCCTCTGAATAAGATCACAAATCAAGGGAGCCTTATTAACCACGGACCAGGCATTGCACAGCATCAGTCGAAGGCCCAAGCTCTGAGGGTCTTGGCCATCCGGGGAACGAATAAGGACTGAGGGGCCGGAGCACGTGATCGCTTTTAAACATCGAACACGTGCTCCCAAAGAACGATACAGCCCCTTGCCTCCGCCATATCTGCCTCTCCCACTTACCGTACAGATGGAATGACATTCTACGCTCTGAACACCGCCCTCCTCCCCCCGTCTTCGGACCAGATAAAGTAATGCCATGAGCACGCGCTGGGACTGGACATACCCTCCCTGACGGCCTTCTCCCCTTACCCGTCTCTCCCCTCCCCCCCTTAAAAAACATTTAAAAACTTATTAAAAACCCCCACAGATTCTTCTTCGATGCATGCCACCTCTCTGAGTCCCAAGACCCTTCATTAAGGTAGGCCCTCGATAGCACAGAGGGCCATTCCTGCGAGGCGGGGGAATCTCGCAGCCGTGAAAGCTCGAGAGACGAGTAACGCATGGAAGATTAACATAACAGCAGAGGGAAAAAAAGGGCATCCCAAGTCAGCAAAGCAACTGCAGATGTAATAAAGCCGACCCCACTGTCTGCTTAGTCCCTGTTCCATAGCTGTCCAGGAAGTTGTTATTGCTTAAACTTGTCGTTGATGTTATTACGTCGCAGATGGAAATTGTGACCGGGGTCAAACCAGGGTCAAACCATGGCCAAAACTCTAGGTAGGGAAACAGTCGATGACTAATACAGCCAGAGTCAGACCCCTCCAGTTCAACCACGGATGACAATTACGGCCTTGGAAACAGGCCCGATAAGGCCCATAAAGCTGCCCCATACCGCAAGGTGGTCACAGGACCCTTGGAGACCCGACAAGTCCAAACAACCGGAGGAAAGTCCACAGACCAGATGTATTAAACAGGGATCGAACTGTCCGATCCGAACTGTCCGATCCAAACTGTCCGATATTAAACAAGGATCGAACTTCTTTTCATTAAACTAGACATACCGAGTTCCTGCAACCATTCTTCATATGTTTTAGCCTCCAGTCCCCTAATCATCTTTGTTGCGCTTCTCTGCACTCTTTCTAGAGTATCAACATCTTTTTTACATCATGGTGACCAAAACTGAATGTAATATTCCAAGTGTGGCCTTACCAAGGCATTATAAAGTGGTATTAACACTTCATATGATCTTGATTCTATCCCTCTGTTTATGCAGCCCAGAACTGTGTTGGCTTTTTTGGCAGCTGCTGCACACTGCTGGCTCATATCTAAATGGTTGTCCACTAGGACTCCAAGATCCCACTCACAGTTACTACTATTGAGCAAGGTACCAAATATCCGGTACCTGTGCATTTTGGGTTTGGTTTTTTTTTTTGCCTAAATGTAGAACCTTACTTTTTTCACTGTTGAATTTCATTTTGTTAGATAGCGCCTAATGTTCTAGTCTGTCAAGATCTTTCTGTATCTTGAGCCTATCTTCTGGAGTGTTGGCTATTCCTTCCAGCTTGGTGTCATCTGCAAATTTGATGAGTTCCCCATCTGTCCCCTCGTCCAAGTCATTAATGAAGATGTTGAAGAGTACTGGGCCTAAAACAGAGCCTTGGGGTACTCCACTGCATACTTCCCTCCATGTGGATGTAGTTCCATTGAGAACTACACGTTGAGTGTGGTTGGTCAGCCAGTTATGAATCCATCTGGTGGTGGTGCTGTCTAACCCACATTTTTCTACTTTATCTAGTAGTAGGTTATGGTCTACTTTATCAAATGCTTTACTGAAGTCCAAGTAAATTATATTGACAGCATTCCTCTGGTCTACTAATTTTGTCATTTTGTCAAAGAATGCAATAAGATTAGTCTGGCATGATCTGTTTTTGACAAACCCATGTTGGCTTTTGGTTATTACTTTGTTTGCTTCTAGGTGTACGGTGATTCGTTGCTTGATTATCTTTTCCAGAATCTTCCCTGGTATTGAGGTTAGGCTGATAGGTCTGTAATTACCTGAATCTGTTTTGTTTTTTGTTTTGTTTTTGAAGATGGGAACTACATCAGCTCTTTTCCAGTCCTCTGGCAGTTCCCCTGTGCTCCAGGATCTTTGAAAGATATAGTTCAGTGGTTCTGAGATCTCGTCTGCCAGTTCCTTTAGAACCCTGGGGTATAATCCATCCGGTCCTGGTGATTTGAACTCATCTAGGGTAGACAGATGTTCACTTACCATTTTTTCCCCTATTTTAACTTGTGTTCCTAATCTGTTTTTTGTGGTGCTGTTTTGATAGATTGGATTGTTTTTTCCTTTTGTGTAAAGACAGATGCAAAAAATGAGTTAAGTAGATCTGCTTTCTCCCTGTTGCTTGTCACTTTCTTGCCACTTTCTCCCAGCAATGGGCCAATTGTTTCCTTGACTTTTTTCTTGTTTTTAACATGTTGGAAGAAGCTTTTTTAAATTATTTTTTACTTTTGTCGCAAGCCTTTGTTAATTGTGAGCCTTAGCTTTCCTCACTTCATCTTTACAGGCTTGGGCTATTTGCTGATATTCTGCCTTAGTTATTTGCCCCTCTTTCCACTTTTTATACTCGTCCTTTTTGTCTTTCAATTTGTCAGATAGTTCTTTATGCATCCATGCTGGTTTCTTTTGAGATCTATTATTTTTCTTCCTCATTGGTATTGTGCTAGACTGGGCTTTTATAATCTCACTTTTCAAAATTTCCCAAGCTTCTTTAGTTGTTTTGAGGATTCTCATCCATGGAATCCTCATGAGGATTCTCATCCATGGAATCCTCATGAGGATTCTCATCCATGGAATCCTTCTCAAGCTCTCTCTGAGTTTATTGAAATTAGGTCTCTTGAGGTCCAAGACTCTAGTTTGACTTTGTTCTACTACTTGTGTTTGCATAATGTTGAATTCCAATATTGTGTAAAGACAGATGCAAAAATGAGTTAAGTAGATCTGCTTTCTCCTGTTGCTTGTCACTTTCTTGCCACTTTCTCCCAGCAATGGGCCAATTGTTTCCTTGACTTTTTCTTGTTTTTAACATGTTGGAAGAAGCTTTTTGTTATTTTTACTTTTGTCGCTAGCCTTTGTTCATTGTGAGCCTTAGCTTTCCTCACTTCATCTTTACAGGCTTGGGCTATTTGCTGATATTCTGCCTTAGTTATTTGCCCTCTTTCCACTTTTTATATTTGTCCTTTTGTCTTTCAATTTGTCAGATAGTTCTTTATGCATCCATGCTGGTTTCTTTTGAGATCTATTATTTTTCTTCACAGGAATATCGTGTCTTTTATACAAATTAGAATAATATTGATGAAACTTTTTTTGTATTGCCATAATATCTGTTAATTCAGTGTCCCCCCCCTTGAAGTTTTAATATGGTTTTCTTCACTTTTTCTTTTCTTAATTTATATAGTAACTATTTACCTGGTTATTTGCAAATTCAATATATATATATATATATATTGCTTTGCATAATTCATTTTTATTTCCATTTCTTTTACTGTTTTAATTTGATGAGAAATATTTATCTTTCCATGAGATTTCCTTAATTCTTTTTTTTCACTTTATCTCATCCAAAATAGCTTTTCTCTTGGTTCTTCTTTATAAGTTGAGTATTATATTGTATAAAATATCCATCAAGCATCAGGGAAATCAGGAGATCCAGGCAGTTCAAATCGGTATAAATATTTATTGAAGGCTTCAGCACTCTACAAGAATCTACACAACTAACAGCCAAAGGAAATTGGGTAGAAAGTATGGATAGAAAGAATTCATGGTGGGCTGGATTTAGTTCTCATGTGAATGCAAAGTGGCTCATGACCACCTTTGTCCCCTCCCTCAGGCTCATCCTGGTCAATTCCTACAATATCCTCCCATAAAAGCATGCCAAACATTAAATCCATGCCCATAGTTAAATTATATTTTTAAGAAACTTCATTAAATTCTTTTTGAGGTCCTTCACTTTTGCTTCTTTATGATTATTCATTATTGCTTCAGTAACAACGTTTCATTTAATCTCTATCTAAAAGTAATAGCTTTCCTTTTATAAACTAAACTCATGGGATTATGAACAGAAAAAGCCTTTGGTAAAATATCTATTATATAAATCTTAGTAGCTAGGTTTTTTAAAAATCCAAATCATAGCTATTCTTGAAAAAGATCTATGTCTTTCTGAAAACTTAATATATTATTTAGAATTACCATTTTTATCTACATTCATCCGCAATTGTCCATCAAATTAAAATGTCATTTGGAAATTTACTTCGAAAAGTTTTAATATTTTCTCATATGTTCTAAATAACTATGGGGAATTCACCGCATCAAAGACTAATTTTTCTAAGAAAAAATAGTAATTTCTCAGTAATTTGTTTGTAAAACATTGCTTTATCTTCATTTGGGGCATAAATAGCCAATAGCATAGTCTTAACACCATGTAGTTCAATTTCCACCCCAACAAATGTATCATGTTCATCAGTTAATAGAATTCTGGTTTCAGTTGGGGATTAATATACAAAACAACTTTTTTGGGGTTTTTTTTTAGTACCTGATGAAATAAATTATTTAGCCAATTTTTTTAAAACTCAAATATTTTATATTTTTCTTCATAAAATGAGTCTCTTGTAAGAAAATTACATCTTGTTTAAATTTGTTTAGGTAGTGGAATTGTTAGACATTTGTAATTTATAGTTAAAGCTAAAAAATTAGAAAAGTAAACAAAAATCAAATTACTTTGGAGAACTATATTTATATTTTCTTCTTTCCTTTGGATATATGGTTTGCAAAAATCTATTGTAGTTGAGTGTTACATGCTGGCAAACAAACCTCACTATATGGTCAATTAGTAGTCATCCAGATTGGCAGCCAAATTTTGATACATCCACATCTTTTTTATCTTTGAGTTCTTTCTCACGTGTCATGTAAATATATTTTCTTCCAGTCCATCACGTGGCACAAAATTAGGCAAACATTATTATGTTGTCCTTATGGCCAAGACCTATTTTTCCTTAGAAACAAGGCCAGCAATTTTAATATGGATCAGATTAAAGGAAGTAATTGATGGATTCTTGGTGTTATCAGTTGCTGAAAAAAACCATCAGTTGTTGTCCCTAAGGAGGATACAAGTTTTATCAAATTCCTAGACCATCCATCAAAGCTGATTCTGAGCTATCTGTGTATATCTGGTTTATTAGGCAGCATTAGCCCACTTATCATTGTGCCACAACCCATTCCCAGTGCATCTCATAATCAAGCACAGAGATTTGCTTGAGACTTCCCATTCCGAATCCAACATCTTAATCACTACACTACACTGGTTCTCAGTAGTGATTTTGCTGTTCCATTTATGATCTTATTTGATATTATTATTTCTGTTTTTATTTGGAAAAAAATAATGGTTTTAATAATATTGTATTAATTGATTTTACATTGTATGTTGTAACACATTTGTGCCGTACCCAGGAAAAATGAGTTCGTTGGATAGTTAAATGATGTATGGAATAAATATACACATATACAGAGCTATATTAGCACTAACTCAATGGCCTTCTCCGATCATCTTCTTTGAAAAAGACTTTCTAGAAGCTGCTGGAAACATTTTCCCATCCCCCAGCCACAAAAATGTTGGATTCATGCGGTGGAAATTTTTATTAGCCCCAGGAAGTTAGAATATATAGAATTGTGTTTAAGGAATACCCTGAGGGATCCTGATGTCAATGACAGGATTTTGTTAATCCGCTTCCAGGAAAGGATCCCCCTCATTTTCCTATTGTCCTAGAAAAAAGAAAGCAGAGGTGCCATATAGCTTTTGTGATTGAAATATAAGAAGAAAAATAAAACAATCAGGATTTTTAATTTAAACTTGAAAACAGCAGCCCTGTGTTCATTGAAGGAAGAAAATAGCTATTTGAATTTGTAATGGTTCTTTTCTTAATATTGTCTGGTTTTCAGCCATGCATTAGAAACTTTGTTGATACAGGCTGATGCCTCTCTAACTAAATGCAATGATTTCTTCCTGCCTTTTGTCATCCTTTTTTTTAAAGGGGGAGGGGGGTGCTAAATGAAAAAGTCTAAGGAAAGAGGGAAAGAAGTGTGGGATGCATGGTTTAGAATAGATTCCTCCAATCCTTGCAGAGAATCAACCGAGTGAGTCTGGTGGAAAGACCTTTTGATGCAGAGAATTGGGTCAAGTGAAGGACAGGAACTGTCCTATTTACCCTCAGGACAAACAAAGAGCACGGTCTAACTGGGGAAACTTGAATGAGCCTTCAGCAGTGGCTGCCAATTACCAAGCAGAGTCCAGAGTTGATTTTCCCAATTAGTGGGGTTCCCCACCCTGCCACATAACTACCAATTCCATCTCTCAGTCAGGCAGAGGAAAATTATGAGTAAGTAACCGGTACATTACCACAATTGAGATTCTAGCCCAGAGTCAGCAAAACTAGTTTTAAAGAGAAGACTTTGGAATGAAGTTGCAGTTGTTTCAGCTCCACATGAATCTTTTTGGATATAATTCAGTACACGATCTCAGAGTCCAAGTTTTTTTTTTTTGCTTCTTTCTTTCTTCCCAGGCTTGGGAGAAAAAGTAAACAAACATGATTAGTAAAGAACAGGCTTCTGCTATCACCAGTGTATGAAATATTCAAACATGATACATAGAGACTGGTCTCCAGAGTTATTTAGTTTTGGAATTCCTCTGCTTGAATCATTAAAGTAGCCAAAACTCCTCCCACCACCATCTCTCTCTCCCTCCCTCTCTCTCTCTCTCTCTCACACACACACACACACTCACTCTCACTCTTGCTCTCTCCTTCCTTCCTTCCTACTTCCTCTCTCTTTGACAAGGGTTAATTGCCAATTGTTTCTTTCCCACTCTTTGTAAACCAAATGTAATCTGCTCAGATGATCTGCTGTGGATTCATTTGACTGTAACAAAGCCTACCTTGGATATGGCTCTTCTGCAACACTTTCAATGGGTTTTTCCAATATTCTACTGAATTAATCAAATGTTAGCTGCAGAGGACATTGTGCCATAAAATAAACAAAGGTGTTGGATTCACACAACACTTTACAGCGTAAAAGAACAATTCCTTCCATAAATACTTATGCATCAGGTCAGGTAAGGCTCTTCAAGGAATAAAATCTAGTATTTCAAACCCCCAGAACTTCACTATGCTACTACTGAACTGAATTCCCAGTTCTACAACATGCACCAACATAAAGGGGTGCTTGTAGAGTATGTTCAAAAAGTCAAGATAGTGCTATCCCAATTTGATCAAAATTTTGTCCATTTTTTTTATATGCAGCGAAGCTTCACTTTGCCATCCATCTATAGTTTTTTTGACCAGGCTGTGCAGGTACACTGGCCAACGTATCTGGATTTGTCACAGTCATTTCAGAGTTGTATAAAGGCTTATGCTACATAAACATAAAATGTGTACTAGCAAGATGATAAAAAGAGAGAATGAAAGTGTAAAAGTGCCAAACACAAAGCCATTTCCGTTGGTTTGTCACTTCTATACTGCTTGCTTATGCAACTCTCTGTATCTTTCAGCTGTGATGCCTGTTGACTGCCGTCTTTATAATTAAATCAGAATGAAATGTCATGAATATGAGAAATATCCAGTCATGTATTCAATTGTTTTCACCTCCTTTCTGTGACATTTAAAGTTATGACCTTCATAACAACTTCTGGAGGGCACTGCAGGCTGCCCCCAAGGCTTTCAGAAAATGCCTGCTGCTCTAGGATTTTGCATTGTATACCTCTGGTATAGAAGAAATAAAATGCAGTGTTAGACTATTTTTTCTCCATTTTTGCAGTGCATTTGTTAACGCAAGCCACGCAAAATGGAAATATAGAGAAAGCATACTCCAAAATGCACTTTCTTGGGGTAAAATTGTTTTTCCTAAAAATATGTCAAAACAACACATCAAAAGTACATATAGAAAATGCCTGTTTGACAAACCAACATGACTGTGAATTTCAAAGATATGTCTGCAAACTAATAGAGGAATGGGAGGAAAGTTAGCTTTGCAAATTAACACAGGAATGAGCCAGGCTAATGCAGCCTGTTGTTAACACACAGCTGCCTGCAATTATCATTACTGCAGGCTCGAGTCCCACCAGGCCCAAGGTTGACTCAGCCTTCCATCCTTTATAAGGTAGGTAAAATGAGGACCCAGATTGTTGGGGGGGCAATAAGTTGACTTTGTATATAAATATACAAATAGAATGAGACTATTGCCTTACACAATGTAAACCGCTCTGAGTCTTCGGAGAAGGGCGGGATATAAATTCAAAAAAAAAAAAGAAAGAAAGAAAGAAAGACAATGAGAGCCCATTTTGTCTAGTGGCTAAGGCACCAGAAACCAGCAGACTGTAAGTTCTACTCCTGCCTTAGGCACAATGGTGGGTTGCCCCCGGTTTGGACTGATTCTATAAAACCAGTAGTAAAATCGGTGGGAGGCTCCGCCCACTGACCCAAACATCATAAAAAGTGATCTGCGCACACAGAAGAGCATGTGCATGGGGGCATGATGTGAACTGGTAGGAAAGGTAAGTAGAACCCACCCCTACTTAGGCATGAAGTTGGCTGAGACAACCCTTTCTCAGCCTTCACAAGATTGTGTTTGTGGAGAAAATGGGAAGAGGAAAGAGTATTAGGTATGTTCCCCACCTTCTTTTATTTTAAAAAATAAAAAAGATGGGATAAAAAATATCTAATCCAGGCAAACGTAAGTTTGGGAAACTGAGAAAATGGTCTACCTATCCCTATTCTTAATTCAGATACAATCCAACCTGCAGAGCTGGAGATGGCTGCATTCAGTTCATGGGATTTTTGATTAAGCTATCACTGAAATACTCTTTTTCCTTATGCAAGCCACATTGTTAGGTTTTTATATCACTCTGAGCTGAATGTAGTCGTCTTTCTCTATGGGTTGTCCCAGTGAAATCAAGATAAGCCTGCTGTTCCAAGCACAAAATCAGGGAATTCCAAAGCAAAAGAATTATCCTCTTCCATATTCTAATCAGGACTGAGCCCTGTCTCTTACCTCATCTCAGACACACCAACTACAGCCAAGCCTCCTACATCAAATGACCTCATCCCATTGGGTTCACAACCTCTAGTGATCACAGAAAAGGCCGTGCAGGGCCTATTTCACAGACAAAAGCCAGGAAAAGCTCCAGGCCCAGACAAGATAACTCCTTCTTGCTTAAAAGTCTGTGCTGACCAATTGGCCCCTATCTTTACCCATATCTTCAACAAATCACTAGAGATGTGCTATGTTCCTTCTTGCTTCAAACGCTCTACCATCATCCTAGTGCTGAAGAAGTCCACTATCAATGAACTGAATGACTACAAACCAATTGCTTTAACATCTGTAGTCATGAAAGCCTTTGAAAGGCTAGTGCTTTCCTACTTGAAAACCATCACGGATCCGTTGTTAGACCCCTTACAATTTGCATACCGAGCAAATAGATCAACAGATGATGCTGTTAATATGGCTCTGCACTACATCTTACAACATCTTGAATCTCCAAATACCTATGTAAGGTCCTCTTTGTAGACTTTAGTTCAGCATTCAATACTATCATTACAGACACTCTTCTAAATAAGCTAAACCAGCTACAGGTACCTGAACAGACTTGTAAGTGGATCACAAGCTTCCTAACAAACAGGAAGCAGCAGGTAAAGCTAAGTAGGATCACTTCAGATACCTGTTCAATTAGTACAGGGCCCCCCCAAGGCTGTGTGCTCTCCCCACTTCTCTTCTCTCTGTATACCAATGACTGCATCTCCAACGATCCATCTGTTAAACTACTGAAGTTCACAGATGACACAACAGTGATTGGTCTCATTCAAGACAATGACGAATCCGCATATAGACGTGAGGTCGAATGACTAGCCTTGTGGTGCAACCAAAACAATGCTCTCTACATGGGGCTCCCCTTGGGGGGCATCCCGAGGCTTCAGTTAGTCCAGAATGTGGCTGCGCGGGTGATAGAGGGAGCCCTCCGTGGCTCCCGTGTGACACCTATCCTGCGCAGACTGCACTGGCTACCTGTGGCCTTCCGGGTGCGCTTCAAGGTTTTGGTGACCATCTTTAAAGCGCTCCATGGCATAGGGCCAGGCTACTTACGGGACCGCCTACTGCTACCGAATACCTCTCCCCGACCCGTGCGCTCTCACAGAGAGGGACTCCTCAGGGTGCCGTCAGCTAGGCAGTGCCGTCTGGCGACACCCAGGGGAAGGGCCTTCTCTGTGGGGGCTCCCACCCTCTGGAACGAACTTCCTCCAGGACTCCGTCAACTTCCGGACCTCCGAACCTTCCGTCGCGAGCTTAAAACACACTTACTCATCTGCGCAGGACTGGATTAGTTTTTAAATTTATATTGGTTTTAAATGGTTTTTTATTATTTATATTGTTTTTTAATTCGGCTTTGTAGAATAAGTTTTTTAACTGTGGTTTTAGTCCGTATTTATATGTTTTTTATTTGCCTGTGAACCGCCCTGAGTCCCTTGGGAGATAGGGCGGTATATAAATTTGATTAATAAATAAATAAATAAATAAAATAAAACAATCTGGAACTGAACACACTAAAAACTGTAGAAATGGTGGTAGACTTTAGGAGAAACTCTTCCATACTTCCACCTCTCACAATACTTGACAACACAGTATGAACGGTAGAAACCTTCAAATTTCTAGATTCTATCATATCGCAAGATCTAAAATGGACAGATAACATCAAAAACATCATCAAAAAAGGACAACAAAGACTGTTCTTTCTGCGCCAACTCAGAAAGCTCAAACTGCCCAAGGAGCTACTGATCCAGTTCTACAGAGGAATTATTGAGTCTGTCATTTGCACCTCTATAACAGTCTGATTCGGTTCTGCAACCCAACAAGAAAGACACAGACTTCAGAAGATAATTAGAACTGCAGAAAAAATAATTGCTACCAACCTGCCTTCCATTAAGGACCTGTATACTGCACGAATCAAGAAGAGGGCCGTGAAAATATTTACAGATCCCTCACATCCTGGACATAAAATGTTTCAACTCCTACCTTCAAAACGATGCTACAGAGCATTGCACACCAGAACAACTAGACACAAGAACATTTTTTTCCCGAAAGCCATCACTCTGCTAAACAAATAATTCCCTCAACACTATCAAACTATTTACTAAGTCTACACTACTATTAATCTTTTCATTGTTTTCATCACCAATCTCTTTCCACTTATGATTGTATGACTGTAACTTTTTGTTGCTATCATTAAGGGTTAAATTGCAACCTATGACCATCATTTGTGTTGTAAATGTTGTGCCTTTGATGTATTTTTTTTCTTTTTTCTTTTTCTTTTATGTACACTTTTTTTTTTAATTTACATTTATATCCCGCCCTTCTCCGAAGACTCAGGGCGGCTTACATTGTGTAAGGCAATAGTCTCATTCTATTTGTATATTTACAAAGTCAACTTATTGCCCCCCCAACAATCTGGGTCCTCATTTTACCTACCTTATAAAGGATGGAAGGCTGAGTCAACCTTGGGCCTGGTGGGATTTGAGCCTGCAGTAATTGCAAGCAGCTGTGTTTTAATAACAGGCTATCTTACAGCCTGAGCCACCCACGGCCCACCCACACTGAGAGCATATGCACCAAAACAAATTCCTTGTGTGTCCAATCACACTTGGCCAATAAAATTCTATTCTATTCTATTCTATTCTATCTCTCATCTGAAATGTTTACAAGACATTTACCACATCTTCAGATTCATCACCAAGTTGCAGAATTTGTGTGGGAAAACACTAGTTCCCAGTACATCAGCTGGCACATGTCAGAGTGATCCATACATGTTGAATGCTGCACTGGTTTTATTTTTATTTATTCCATTTATTTCTTTTAATCTTACAGAGAGAGCTAGGGTGGCCTAGAGATAATGTTTCTTTTTCTTCTTCTTCTTCTTCTTCTTCTTCTTCTTCTTCTTCTTCTTCTTCTTCTTCTTCTTCTTCTTCTTCTTCTTCTTCTTCTTCTTCTTCTTCTTCTTCTCCTCCTCTTCCTCCTCCTCCTCCTCCTCCTCCTCCTCCTCTATGGAGTTTTTCACAGCATTCAATAAATACTGCTTACTCACTTTCCTTTTTTTTACCATTTGTTCCCAATGAGATTCTGAAGGACTTCAAGCTGATTAAAATAATGACCCTTTCACAGGTTTGTTGTAGAAATGAATACCAAAAACAGGCCTGAATAGGAATAAGTGAGTTTGTTTTGTTTTTCCAGCCTGGAAGTTTATCTAAAGATGCATTCCTACTGAAGGTCATTTACAGAGTTGTGTATTTGTTTAAACATCAGATCTCCATGTGGAGTAAAGTGTCAGCTCTTATTGTAAGTCATGTGTTGAGAGAAAGTGCTCAAACTAACTTATTTTGAATTCACTTAAGGCTTTGAAGTTATTAATACCAGTTGGTTAACTTATGCCTCAAAGGAGATATCTTCTTATAATCACAATTGTCTTTGAATATGTAATTTTTGATTGACTGTAAAGGTAGACATTTTCTTTTCATTCTCCAAAACATCTTTTCCAAGAAGTAATTATGCTTAGGTTTTAAGTTCATCTCAAATCTTATCAGTTCTTCTCAATTCATTAGGTGTATGATATTCATTATTTCTTTAAAAGCTGGATAACATGATGGTTTGCATATAGTATCCTGCTTGAAAGATCATGCAAGTATACAGTTCAATACTCCAAATCATATCCCCTGAAGGATTCCCTTTCAGAACAAAAACCAATGCTTCCTTAAATGAGAAATGGTATAAAACTAATTGATCCTAAGAGATCTTGAGGCCAGCAGGAAGCAGCTATTATCTCCGGGGATAATTCTTGGACCTGTGCCTTTGGAACAGACATAAAGTTACCCCCTTGTTTCATTCTTCTGTTTCATGGGAGTCAACCAACTAGCTTGGGCAGTATCCAACCATCCAAACAGCCATCAAAGCAGCCATCCAAGCAGCCATCCAAACAGCCATCCAAACAGCCACCCAACAATCCACCCAACCAGCCATCCAAACAACCAGCCATCCAAACACCCAAACTACCATCCAACCATCTATACAACCATCTATTGAACACAACCCCCAACCTACTAACACCCAAAACTAGGTATGCACGCCCCTTACCTCTTCAACACCAATCATATCAGATCTCAAATGCAAATTGATAAATGCAAGAAGCACAGTCAACAAATTACCTGAATTTATCCTCTTATTAAACAGTGGCACATTTGATATCATTTTTGTTTGTGAAACATGGCTGAATTCATCCCTTCCTGACTCCATTATCTCAAACAATGAATATCAAGTCTATCGATCAGATCGGGAAAACCGAAGAGGTGGTGGAGTGGCTATCTTTTACAAAAAGACACTGAATCTAAAAAATATCCAAGTAGCACATAAACTCTCTCTTCCTGAAACTATAGTATGTGACCTATCCCTTGACACTACTCTTCGATTCTTACTATGCTACAGAGCCCCCGACTATGACATTACCCACGCAAATATGCTAACCTCAATGCTAACATGGACTACCTCTTGCCCATACCCTCTCATCTTCCTGGGTGACTTAAATCTACCTCTCATTAACTGGACAACTAATGAATGTTCAACTGACCCAATCCATACTACACTATACAACGCTGTTACAAACCTAGGTCTTGAACAACTTGTAACTAACAATACAAGACTCAACAACTGCCTTGACCTCATCTTCTGCAACAATCCAAACTCAATTTACGGACTACAAATTAAAGAACCTTTTTCAAACAGTGACCACTGCATGATTGATTTTCGTCTCAATATACGTCCATACTTAAATCGTCATAGCAACAGAACTCCCAACTACAACTTCAAGAAAGCCAATTACGACCTTATAAACAACGATCTTTCATTTCTGAACTGGCAAAATCTGTTTGCAACCTGCATAACCGCTGATGACCTCTATAGAGTCTTCCTACTTGAAATCAATAGAGTCATTAAATTATATGTACCACGAATGACTACCATGTCCAAGAAAACAAACTACCCATATCAATAAAAAGCTTCAATCAAAAAAATCCTCTGGAAAAGAAACAAAAAGGCTATGTTACAAACTTCAGAAACCGCTACAGAAACATATGCAACCAAATAAAAACTGAATGCACAAATTACCACACCAAGCAAGAAGAAAACCTTCTACGCACAAACTCCAATCGTGCCTTTTATAATTTTGTCAACAATAAACTTAAAGATTCAAGATCCATCCCACCACTAAAAGATTCTAACAACAAAGAATACAATGACGAAACAGTCAAAGCAAACCTCTTCAACATTTTCTTTGGCTCAGTTTTTGTTAACTCCGATAACACATATCCAACATTCCACAAACGAACCAGCAATGACTATGATGATTTAACTCATATAGATTTCACAGAAGACAACGTTGGTAAAGCTCTTCACAACTTAAAACCATCGCTTTCTATTGGACCCGATGGACTATGTGCATATTTCTTAAAAAAACTTTCCATTAATATAGCTGAACCCCTAAGCATTATCTTTGATAAAGCTTTCACTACCAGTTCTCTTCCCAAACTTTGGTCACTAGCCACAGTCATCCCCATCTTCAAAAAAGGAGACCCCAGCTTAGTCGAAAACTACAGACCGATCTCCCTTTGCTGTGTCACCTGCAAAGTCATGGAATCTATCATCAACCAATCCATTACCTCACACTTAGAAACTAACAACCTACTCTCCAACAAACAATTTGGTTTCAGGAAAAAGTTATCATGTAACTTACAACTTCTCCACTGCAAAAACATATGGACTTCAAATCTAGATCAAGGCAAATCAATAGATGCAATCTACATAGACTTCTGCAAAGCTTTCGACTCAGTAGTACACGATAAACTTCTCCTTAAACTAACATCCTATGGCATCTCAGGACCCCTCCACAAATGGATATCTGCTTTTCTGTCTAACAGACAACAAGTGGTCAAAATTGGCAATGCTTTATCAAATCCTGTTCCTGTCAAGAGTGGCGTTCCTCAAGGCAGCGTCCTTGGACCAACACTCTTTATTCTATACATTAATGATCTTTGTGACCATATCTCAAGTAATTGTGTTCTCTTTGCTGACGATGTCAAACTATTTAACACCACAGACAACACTTCTATCATTCAAAACGACCTTGACCATCTAACCGCTTGGTCTAAAATTGGCAGCTCCAAATTTCAACCAGCAAATGCTCAGTCTTACATATAGGAAAAAGAACTCTAAAACTAAGTACATACTAGATGGACATTACCTTACAGACGACCCCATCCCGTTAAAGACCTTGGAGTTTTCATGTCAAATGATCTAAGTGCCAAAGCCCACTGCAACTACATAGCAAAAAAGCTCTAAGAGTTGTAAACCTAATTTTATGTAGCTTCTTTTCCAAAACACCACACTACTAACCAGAGCATATAAAACATTTGCTAGACCAATTCTAGAATACAGCTCACCTGTTTGGAACCCTCACCACATCTCTGACATCAATACAATTGAACGTGTCCAGAAATATTTTACAAGAAGAGTTCTCCATTCCTCTGAAAACAACAAAATACCTTATCCCACCAGACTTGAAATCCTAGGCCTAGAAAACTTGGAACTCCGCCTTCGACAAGACCTAAGTTTAACTCACAGAATCATCTATTATAATGTCCTTCCTGTCAAAGACTACTTCAGCTTTAATTGCAATAATACAAGGGCAACCAATAGATTTAAACTTAATGTAAACCGCTTTAATCTAGATTGCAGAAAATATGACTTCTGCAACAGAATCATCAGTGCTTGGAATACTTTACCTGACTCTGTGGTCTCTTCCCATAATCCTAAAAGCTTTAACCAAAAACTTTCTACTATTGACCTCACCCCATTCCTAAGAGGACCATAAGGGGCGTGCATAAGCGCACAAACGTGCCTACCGTTCCTGTCCTATTGTTTTTCTTTTCTTCTTCCTATATATGTTTATATGTGTATATACTATATAATCTTTTTGTATGATGTTGTGACAAATAAATAAATAAAAAGAAATATAATATTTTGAAGATTAATTTGAAATAATAAGATATAGTTGATCATAAAAAGCTGTTATTGATTTTTAATCTGGAATTTCTTCTCTAACACCAAGTCTGATGGATCTTTATAGAAGACAGAGTTTACATTTTTTTTTATTTATTTATTTATTCGTCACATACGTATAAGATAACAGATATAAGTATAAACATGATTATGAATACAGGATAAGGATACGAATAATTGACAGAAAGAAGAATTTTACATTATGCACAACAGATATTAGGAATTTTCAATAGTGACAGATTGATTTTTTTTAATTACTAATGATTTGTTTTACAGAGTGAAGAAGCCAAAATTTTGTTCTAGAACCTTGTCTGATCATAGCCCGGTATGGATTGAGTTAGATCGGGAAAAAGAGGCCAGGAGGTCGTGGAGGATGAATGAGAATTTGTTTAAATATGAACAAAATGTAAGAGTTGTACCTTTTTGCTGCCAACTAGAAGTCCTCAGAGCTTTTGGAAACTTGATATGGTATGCATAGTAAAGCCACCCTTTATTTTTCTTATGGCCAAAGAAGCTATGAAACCCCATAGAATTTAAATCTCACTTGAAAGAGGGACTTGATGAATCAGTTTTGATCTGCTTTTTTGGGTGAGGGGGGGGGAGTGAGAAACATCATGCGCCTGAAGTAGAAAGTATTGAGCAATCAGAAAAGCAAGAAGACCAGTGCTTCTAGTTTTAAAAAGATAAAAAAAATTCCTCATGCTGAATCAAGCACATTTAGGTCAGTTTTAGTTATACTGCTTGGTAACAGTTCTCTGCAGTTTGGAACTCAAGGCTTCATCTGTCCTCTCTAGAGATACCAGGGATCAAACACTGGACTTTTTGGACATGACACAGACGCCTTGACACTGAACTTATTTTTCTGCATCATACTGGTGAGCAATGAAATTACCAAACAAAATCATGGTTACCCAGTAATGGGTCACTGGTTTTTGTTTTTGTTTTTCATTTGTCCTCCGTGATAAAGAATTACACATAATAGAATAGAATAGAATTTTTTATTGGCCAAGTGTGATTGGACACACAAGGAATTTGTCTTGGTGCATATGCTCTCAGTGTACATAAAAGAAAAGATACGTTCATCAAGGTAATAACTCCATCAATTAATAAGTTCCTGCATTAATACATAAATAATTCTGCTAAGGAATTGAGATAGCATGGTATTGTGCAAGTTTTTCTCCTTGATAAATCTCAATAGTATACAACATAAACAACATGAAAAATATAACACATGTTAAAACATCCACTGTACACATGGTAATTAGAAAAAAAATGTCACTATTAAAATAACCAGAGTTACTGATAAAATAAGTTATTCCAAATCATAGAATCCATCTGTTAAATCATAAATCCATTAAATCAGAAGAACTCAAATTTTACCAATTTCCAGAAGATAATCATTGTTGGGGATAGTCTTATCTCTAAAGACAGACTATTGAGTTCTAATCGTGCCTTAGGTATAAAACTGGCTTCATGAGCTTGGACCAGTCATTCTCTCTCAGTCCAAGGAAGCAGGCAATAGCAAACCACGTCTGATAGCTTGCCAAGAAAACCGCAGGGATTTGACCAACCAATCACCAAGAATCACACTAGCTCAAAGTCCCCACTCCCATTTTATAATTTAAGGACCATAATAGAAAAACAATTCATCAGCATTATGAGCTGCCCCTAATAGCAGCTCAGAACTTTGCAAGCTAGGCTCCCACAGAATCTCAGTCAGATTTATTGCAAGGAAAAAGGATTTACTTAACAATCTTGGAAACTGGATGTATGTACTTTACTGTTTATCTATCAGTGATAACATTAAGGAGAATCCTCCTTGCTCCTTTTAATCCCCCCTTTTTTTTACTAGCTCTTTACTCTGGGAGAAGTCACTACCATTCAGGAGATACAAAGGAATGTCCATTTGTTTTGGAAAATTTTGGAAATGTACATTTCTGTTCCCAGACTTAATTCCTTGATATCTGACCTCTGTCTCCCTGCACCCCAACTTCATGGAAATAAAATGTCATCATCAGGCTCTCCCGGAACACCCAAACCAGTTAGTTCTGTCTGGAGAAAACTATCCCTCAAGAACTATAGGGCCAAGCTCTGACTATCATTAAGTTATGATTCTTGATGAACGTATCTTTTTTTTATGTACACTGAGAGCATATGTACCAAGACAAATTCCTTGTGCATCCAATCACACTTGGCCAATCAAAAATTCTATTCTATTCTATTCTATTCTATTCTATTCTATTCTATTCTATTCTATTCTATTCTATTCTATTCTATTCTGTGAAGGACTTTATAAGTCGCACTTTAAATGCATTTGAGAATTATTGATTGGCACTATATATTTTGGCACATATATTTCTTTTTTATCCAATATCTAGTGCAAGTTAAAAGATACACTAGTGATTTTATACTACCAGTATTTCTAGTTTCCAGCTGGAAACTATAATTAGTACAATCTTCATTTCCCGTCCAATCCTTATTTCCCACGCTGGGACAAATCACATCAAACCTGGTGCTATTTCTATCTAAGCTTCTCAGAAGGAAAGCCTTATCCATCAGCTAAACTGATTTCACTGCTATTTGATTATTCCTTTCTCTCTAAATACTGTTTTTGCTACCATCTATTCTTCTTTCATTTAATATCTATTTCCTCTCTCTCTCTCTCTCTCTCTCTCTCTCTCTCTCTCTCTCTCTCTCTCTCTCTCTCTCTCTCTCCCTCCCTCCCTCCCTCTCCCTCTCCATCATCTAACCTACATCTATGTCATCCATATCTATATCTATCTGCTTTGTACCAAAAATAGAGTAGGTTTATTTCTGTCATATATTATTTCCTTTTCCTGCTTTTCTTAAATATTTGCTCTGGAAATGGCAAAACTGTTGCATTACTGCCTGTAAATGCATTGACAATACATAATTAAAGAAGAGATACAAAGAAGTCATACTGAATAGGAAGTTTAAGCAGTCCCAGTTCTACATGGTGTTCTTTTCTACATACCCATGTATCAGTTCTCTAAAACAATCTAAGTAAGCGTGCTCAGTTTCCAGAATTTAGAATATTTTTTACAGTATATAAAATACATATTGCCCAATTCCCTTTCTTTTTTTAAGCATAGAGTGGTTTGCTCCAGATTTGTCTTACTATATAAAAAGGATCGACAATCCATTTGTTGAGAAAGTGCTAGAGTCCGGAGTGGGGTTTTGTTTGTTTGTTTGTTTTGTTACTGTCATGTATGCATGAGTATGCAGACACATGTTTTAAATGAAGAGGACTGGGAAAATAATTTGACATTCCAATAATGAATGGTTCCATTCCAATTTGATCAATCCATGCATACTTTGAAGTAGACAAAACTAGAATAGAATAGAATAGAATAGAATAGAATAGAATAGAATAGAATAGAATAGAATAGAATAGAATAGAATAGAATAGAATAGAATAGAATTTTTATTGGCCAAGTGTGATTGGATACACAACAGATTTGTCTTGGTGCATATGCTCTCAGTATACATAAAAGAAAAGATACGTTCATCAAGAATTCTAAGGTACAACACTTAATGATAGTCATAGGGTACAAATAAGCAATCAGGAAACAATATCAATATAAATCGTAAGGATACAAGCAACAAAGTTACTTCATTTCTGCGCAATTTCTCTTCCTACTGGAAGTACTAAATTGGCTTAACTTGCTTCAGCTCGTGGAATTCCTAAGAGAAAAAAAAAATAAAGACTGAAATTTGAGAGCCAAGCACTGAAAATCAGCAACAGAATTTCTTGCTATTATCTGATGGGAAACTAAAGTAAGGCGTGGGGAGCCTTCATGCAACCTAATCTTAGCTAAAACAAGAACAGTTTAAAAAGAATGCCCAGGATGCTCCTAAATCCTGAAAGGGGCTCCTACTGTTTGAGGCCATCATGCCCTTCTGTTTCTAAGCAGAGAAATACAACTACAAAAAAAAAAAAAAAGATTCCCAGGTGCAGAAACTAAACTTGGAATTTCAAGTTTTATTAAGATTCTAAGATATGGGCATTTCATCTTAGAAATATTTAATTTAAATTACATCTCTAAGCCATCATGGAACATACACTTTACAAAGGGCAAAGATTTGAAATTCAAAAACTGGTCAGTATAGTATTCAAGCATAAGATGAAAACAGAAAATAAGCTATATAGGCTCACATCACCCATGATGAATTTAGATTGGTTTTCCCCCCTTTCTATGCTGTGGGCATAACATAACATGTGAGCAATAAGCCTCAATTTTGAATGTCAATGCTTAGCTTAAAAGCAATTAATTACATGACATACTATGATGCCAACTTTGATTTGCAAGTAGCTGTCAGCTTTAGACCACATTGGAGAGAACCCTTCCTCATGTTTTACCCAATATTTCTGGATTTAGTTTGTTTTTTTGTTAGCATTCAATCTTGTAGGAAACTGACTGATATGTGTGCATGGAGATTTGCAAAGACAGTGAGGAGTTTCTAGGTGAGGATCTATATGGACTAGATGTCCATGAAAGAGGAGGACAGCATTGCGGTAAAGATTAGTGATCAGACAATGAATTCTGGCTAACACTGTCTTTCTGGCTAAAGGAAAGCTTGTATGATCACATGCATTCCAGGATTCAGGAACTGAATGCTTTGTGGTGCAACCAGAACAATCTTGAACTAAATACACTCAAAACCATAGAAATGGTGGTGGATTTTAGAAGAAAACCTCCTATACTACCACTCTTGCAATATTAGACAACACAGTATCAACAGTACAGTTGTTCAAGTTTCTAGGTTCTATTTTATCTCAAGACTTAAGATGGACACCTAACATCAAAAACATAATCAAAAAAGCTCAGCAAAGAATGTTCTTTCTGCACAAACTTAGAAAGCTCAAAGTGTCCCCGTATACTGTAGGAGTCAAAAAAAGGGCTGTGAAAATATCTAGAAACCCCTCACATCCTGGACATAAATTGTTTCAACTCCTACCTTCAAAACTATACTATAGAGCACTGCACACCAGAATAACTAGACACAAGGACAGTTTTTCCCCGAATGCCATCACTCTGCTTAACAATAAATAAATTCCCACAACACTGTCAAATAATTTACTAAGACTGTATTACTATTATTCTTCTCTTCCTTACTAATATCTATCTCTTCCCTCTTTCAATTATATTGTTTTTATTTGTTTCCTAGTACAATTTGATAGCTTATTAGTAACCTTAACTATCACTAAGTATCTTTTTATTCTTGATGAATATATTTTATTCTCCTTATGTGCACTGAGAGCATATACACCTAAGACAAATTCCTTGTGTGCCTAATCACACTTGGCCAATAAAGAATTCTATTTTGCAATAGGAAACTGTAATAGAATGTGTGAATGACCTTGGAGAAAGAGAGGAAGATATGCTGCCTAGGAAACAATCTGACAAGAGAGACAGGAGATGCCCATTGGCTTAAGGCGAGACAAGGAAACTTAGGAAAGACCTGCCCTAATATATCAAGTAATTAAAAGTGGTGATGAAAAGTTTGTGCCTTTAGACTTGCAAGATTCTGTTAATGTAGCCTGTAGAGCAAGTACAACAAATTCATCTAATCCTGCTTCCTGTATTGTTTTTCTAGGGGTGGGGGTGGGGTTGACAGAAGTCCAGCTTTTCTTAATCACAATTCTATAAGTCTGGTTTATAAAAAGAATTCCAGATCTTTTAGATAGAGACTTAATGAACTGTTACAGAAAGGAGGAATTGTGGAAAATTGCAAAAAAATTAAAAGAATTCTTTAAAAATAAATTAGAGAAAGGTACTGATTTAAAAATGGCCTGGGACACAAATAGAATTTTTATTAGACATTAAGTGGTGTAGGGTTTCCTGCCTAAGCAGGGGGTTGGACTAAAAGGCCTCCAAGGTCCCTTCCAACTCTGTTATTCTATTCTATTATTTCATACAGCATATAAGTAAACTTTTAAAAAAGAGGCAAAAAAATAAGAAAAGAAAACAAGCTATTTTGGATGAGAAAAAGAGAAAAGAAAGAAGAGTAAATAAAGAAAAGAAGAAAAACTGAAGACATTTCCAGAAACAAGTATGTCTCAATGAATTTAACTGTTACAATGATAGTTATATTAACAGCAAGTAAACTAGAAATAAAAAGGAAATATATAAAGCAAAAAAAACTTTGGGTTTGCAAACAAATCAAGAAACTGGTTGGCATATAATTTACAAGAAAAGAAAAGAAAAAAAATATTGAAGCCAAGGAGGGAGTTCCGGGAGCGCGTGCTCGATGTCTGAAAGCGATCACGCGCTCCGACCCCTTGGACTTCTCCCGTTCCCCGGATGGTCAGGATCCTCAGAGCTTGGGCCTTCGGTTGATGTTGTGCAATGCCCGGTCCGTGGTGAACAAAGCCCCCCTTGTCTGTGACCTTATACAGGGGGGTTCCGCGGACCTTATGGGCATTACGGAGACCTGGTTGGGCACTGAAGGGGGCGTGCCCCTTGTTGAGATGTGCCCACCGGGTTTCCGTGCGTTCCATCAGCCGAGGGCCCAGGGTAGGGGTGGGGGGGGTGGCGGTTGTGATTAGAGAGAGTCTAGAGCCGAGGGAGACCACTGTACCTCAGATTGCCGGGTGCGAATCCCTCTTTGTGAGATGGGGTCGTAGGTGTCAGATGGGTTTGCTGATCACGTACCTGGCTCCTTGCTGCGTGACAGCCGCCCTGCCCGAGCTTCTGGAGATGCTGGCTGGGGTGGCAGTTGAGACCCCAGACTTTTAGTCATGGGGACTTTAACTGCCATCTTCCGCTCGTCATCGACGGCAGCCCGGGAGTCCACGGCTTCCATGCCGGCCTTGGACCTGACTCAAGTAGTTGATGGCCCTACTCACATTGGGGGTGGCACTCTGGATTTGATTTTTCTCTCTGGTCAGTGGTTGAGAGATCTGGACTTAAAGGAAATAGTCATTGAACCTTTGTCATGGTCAGATCACTCTCTTCTTCGCCTGGACTTTCTGACCGCCATTCACCACCGCAGGGAGGCGGAGCCGACACATTGGTTCCGCCCCAGGCGCCTGATGGACCCGGATGGGTTCCGGACGGAGCTTGGGCCATTTCCTGAGGGTCTGGCTCACGGCTCGGCTGAGGAACTTGTTGCGGCCTGGGAACGGGCCGCGGGGCCTTAGACCGTGTCGTGCCTTTGCGGCCTCTGACCCGGCGCAGGTCCCAACCGCCCTTGGTTCTCCGAGGAGCTGAGAGGATGAAGCGCCGGAGAAGACGCCTAGAGAGTTCCTGGAGGTCTAGCTGCTCGAAGCTGATCGACACTAGTGAAGTCCTATACTAGGACTTACCTAGTGGCATTGAGGGAAGCGAGGCGTAGCTACGCCTCCTCCCTCATTGCATCGGCAGATAACCGCCCAGCCGCCCTGTTTGGGTGACTCGCTCCCTCCTACACCAGGGGAGCGGATGACCCGCTGCAGGGACGTGCTGAGGAGTTTAACGGTTATCTATACGATAAAATCGTTCAGCTTCGGGATGGTCTGGACCAAGATTGCGGTGATGCGGGTGAGATGCTCGAGGGTGGTCTTGGTGACATTGTTTGGGATGAGTTTGACCCTGTGGCTCCCGAGGACATGGACAGGTTGTTGGGTAGGTTGAATGCCACCACGTGTTTACTGGACCCGTGCCCCTCTTGGCTGGTGCTGGCCACTCGAGAGGTGACATGAGGCTGGCTCCAGGCGATTACGACCGCTTCTTTGGTGGAGGGTGTCTTCCCGCCTGCCTTGAAAGAGGCGGTGGTGAGGCCCTCCTTGAAGCCGTCCCTGGACCCGGCTGTTTTAGGTAATTATCGTCGGTCTCAACCTTCGCTTGGCGAAGGTTGTAGAAATATGGTGGCATATCAATTTCCCTTGCACCTGGATGAAACTGTCTATCTAGACCCGTTCCAGTCCGGTTTCGCCCGTTACAGCACGGAGACGGCTTTGGTCGCGTTGGTGGATGATCTCTGGAGGGCCAGGGATAGGGGTTGCTCCTCTGCCCTGGTCCTATTAGACCTCTCAGCGGCTTTCGATACCATCGACCATGGTATCCTGCTGCGCGGTTGGAGGGATTGGGAGTGGAGGCACCGCTTATCGGTGGTTCTCCTCCTATCTCTCGACCGGTCGCAGTCGGTGTTGACAGGGGGCAGAGGTCGGCCCCGAGGCGCCTCACTTGTGGGGTGCCGCAGGGTCGATCTCTCGCCTTCTGTTTAACATCTACATGAAGCCGCTGGGTGAGATCATCAGTGGTTTCGTGTGAAGTACCAGCTGTATGCGGATGACACCCAGCTGTTTTTCACACCGGACCACCCCAGCAGCTTCAGTGCTGTCCCGTGCCTGGAGGCCGACGGGTCTGGATGGGGAGAAATAGGCTCAAGCTCAATCCTCCAAGACAGAGTGGCTGTGGATGCGGCATCCCGGTACAGTCAGCTAAATCGCGGCTGACCATCGGTGGCGAGTCATTGGCCCCGATGGAAAGGGTCCGCAACTTAGGCGCCTCCTGGATGAACGGCTGTCTCTAGAAGATCATTTGACGGCCGCCTCCAGGAGAGCGTTCTACCAGGTTCGCCTGGTACGCCAGTTGCGCCTTTCTGGACCGGGATGCCCTATGCACGGTCACCACGCACTCGTGACGCCTCGCCTGGATTACTGCAATGCTCTCTACATGGGGCTCCCTTGAAGGGCATCCGGAGGCTGCAGTTAGTCAGAATGCGGCTGCGCTGGTGATAGATGGAGCCCCGTGGCTCCCGTATAACACCATCCTGCGCAGGCTGCACTGGCTACCTGTGGCTTTCGGGTGCGCTTCAAGGTGTTGGTGACCACCTTTAAAGCGCTCCATGGCATTGGGCCGGGTTACTTACGGGACCGCCTACTGCTACGAATATCTCTCACCGACCCGTGCGCTCTCACAGAGAGGGTCTCCTCAGGGTGCCGTCAGCGCGGCAATGTCGTCTGGCGGCGCCCAGGGGAAGGGCCTTCTCTGTGGGGGCCCCCACCCTCTGGAATGAACTACCCCCCGGTCTTCGTCAGCTTTCGGACCTCCGGACCTTCCGCCGCGGGCTTAAAACATATTTATTTAATTGTGCAGGGCTGAGCTAAATTTTAAATTACTGGTTTTTAAATTGGCTTTTATTCTATATTTTAACTGTTACAATGATAGTTATGTTAACAGCAAGTAAACTAGAAATAAAAGGGCCGTAATAGCTCAAGCTGGTAAAGCTTGTTATTAGAACACAGTAGCCTGCAATTACTGCAGGTTCAAGCCCGGCCCGAGGTTGACTCAGCCTTCCATCCTTTATAAGGTAGGTAAAATGAGGACCCAGATTGTTGGGGGGGCAATAAGTTGACTTTGTAAATATACAAATAGAATTTTTATTAGACATTAAGTGGTGTAGGGTTTCCTGCCTAAGTAGAGGGTTGGACTAAAAGGCCTCCAAGGTCCCTTCCAACTCTGTTATTCTATTCTATTATTTCATACAGCATATAAGTAAACTTTAAAAAAAGAGGCAAAAAATAAGAAAAGAAAAGAAGAAAAACTGAAGACATTTCCAGAAACAAGTATGTCTCAATGAATTTAACTGTTACAATGATAGTTATGTTAACAGCAAGTAAACTAGAAATAAAAGGGCCGTAATAGCTCAAGCTGGTAAAGCTTGTTATTAGAACACAGTAGCCTGCAATTACTGCAGGTTCAAGCCCGGCCCGAGGTTGACTCAGCCTTCCATCCTTTATAAGGTAGGTAAAATGAGGACGCAGATTGTTGGGGGGGCAATAAGATGACTTTGTAAATATACAAATAGAATTTTATTAGACATTAAGTGGTGTAGGGTTTCCTGCCTAAGTAGAGGTTGGACTAAAAGGCCTCCAAGGTCCCTTCCAACTCTGTTATTCTATTCTATTCTATTCTATTCTATTCTATTATTTCATACAGCATATAAGTAAACTTTAAAAAGAGGCAAAAAATAAGAAAAGAAAAGAAGAAAAACTGAAGACATTTCCAGAAACAAGTATGTCTCAATGAATTTAACTGTTACAATGATAGTTATGTTAACAGCAAGTAAACTAGAAATAAAAAGGGCCGTAATAGCTCAAGCTGGTAAAGCTTGTTATTAGAACACAGTAGCCTGCAATTACTGCAGGTTCAAGCCCGGCCCGAGGTTGACTCAGCCTTCCATCCTTTATAAGGTAGGTAAAATGAGGACCCAGATTGTTGGGGGGGCAATAAGTTGACTTTGTAAATATACAAATAGAATTTTATTAGACATTAAGTGGTGTAGGGTTTCCTGCCTAAGTAGAGGGTTGGACTAAAAGGCCTCCAAGGTCCCTTCCAACTCTGTTATTCTATTCTATTATTTCATACAGCATATAAGTAAACTTTAAAAAAAGAGGCAAAAAAAATAAGAAAAGAAAAGAAGAAAAACTGAAGACATTTCCAGAAACAAGTATGTCTCAATGAATTTAACTGTTACAATGATAGTTATGTTAACAGCAAGTAAACTAGAAATAAAAAGGGCCGTAATAGCTCAAGCTGGTAAAGCTTGTTATTAGAACACAGTAGCCTGCAATTACTGCAGGTTCAAGCCCGGCCCGAGGTTGACTCAGCCTTCCATCCTTTATAAGGTAGGTAAAATGAGGACCCAGATTGTTGGGGGGGCAATAAGTTGACTTTGTAAATATACAAATAGAATGAGACTATTGCCTTATACATTGTAAGCCGCCCTGAGTCTTCGGAGAAGGGCGGTATATAAATTTGATCAATAATAATAATAATAATAATAGGGAGAAATAGTATTAACAGATATTTTTGGCTATGCAAAAAGCATTCCATCAATATTATTTTAACTTGTATAATGAAAGTGACATCTCTCTGGTTGATGTCAATTGAATAATGACTACAAGTTATTTGTAAGAATTCTGGCTGATAGATTGAAAATAATTTTTCAAAAATATATTCATGAGGACCAATGTGGCTTTTTACCTAAAAGACAGTTAAAAGACAAACATAGAATTGTGTTGGATCTTTTGGAATATTTGGAGCAGCATAATGAGAAACAAGCCACATTGATTTTCTTAGATGAGGAAGCCTTTGACAATTTGACCTGGGATTTCCTGTTCAACGTTTTGGAAGATATGAACTTTGGAGAGAACTTTATATAAAGGGTATTATTGATTTATACTTCACAGAAAGCACAAATAATTGTTAATGGAGAGCTAACAAGGCCTTGTGAGATATAAAAAGGAAGAAGATAGGGATGTCCAATGTCTCCTCTCTTGTTTATTTTGGTTCTTGAAACACTGAACAGAAATATAAGATAAGATGAGAGAATTGTGTGCGTAAAAATTTAAAAAGAAACATATAACTTAAGGGTTTTTGCAAATGTCTTGGAGTTGGATTTGGAAGATTTGAATTGAAAAGCAATCAAAACAGAAATGGGAAAACTAATTTTGTGCATTAATAGATCAAATTCATGTTGGAAATATAAATAACAATGAGTTATTTTATCCTGCTTAGTGGACATGTAAAAAATAACTACAGAATTTTGGATTCATATACATACCCTGACTCAAAGGATTTTAAAGATTAATATACAACTGAGACCAGAAATCTTTTTTTTTTTTAGAATTGATGAACAAACAGTTTGAAAAAGTCCTGGAACTTTATTTTTTTTATATGAGAACTGCAGCGGGATTGTGGTATCCACAAAGATAGAAAAATTTGGCACTGCCTACAATGGAGGAATGGCTCATGAGGATGATGGAACTTGCTGAGATGGACAGATTGACTTCTATGATTTGAAAAAGAATAAGATATATGTTTATTGCTGACCGGAAAGACCTTATGGACTTCTTGCAGAAAACAGGAAAAAAATGAATTGATGATTGATGATTTTGATGGGGTTGTAGGTTGGACATGCCTGTCCTAGACAAATCAGAGGAACAAGGGAAAAATAAGATTATTATCTAATTTCAAAAGCATCTGGATATTTACTTTGTTTATAACTTTTCATAATCAGTTTTCTAATAATTCTTTTGCTGTTTGTTATAAAAAATAAGTCTTTAAATTTGTATTCAAAACTTCCTTTGCTAAGGATTGAAGGAAACTAAATCAGTCTGTAAAATTTGCCATTATAAAGGTTCCTGATATCCGAAAAGAAGTTAACAAGCAATTTCCAAAGGTGATTAAGAAAAGTATTCAAACCCTGTATCCATAAAGATTTGGGGAGAGCTGGGGAATCTCTCATTTTCCAGAATTCTAAACATGCCAGAGAACACTGTGGTTTCCTGGTGAGGAGGAGCAAATATCTGGAGCATTTGTAGTTGATCCCATGTCCAGAAGAGAAATATTGACTTTTGGCCAAGAAATGGCAAATTGAAGATGGTTCCACTGAGAGGGGAGCTGAAGACCATGGCAGAATAATGAGCCAACAAATGAAGTGGCTCTTTGGGACTCCTCTCCTTCTTTCATTTCCATTTTTTTTTCTATGAGGTACAGTGGGTCTGTGAATTAAAGATGCTGGAAAAGGTCTGTATTCTGGCAGTTCAAATCCTAGCACCGCATGACAAGAGTGAGCTCCCATCACTTGTCTCAGCTTCTGCCAACCTAACAATTTGAAAGTATGTTACATGCAAGTAGATAAATAGATATCCCTTTGGTGGGAAAAAACATGGCACTTTGAGTGGCAGTATGAATTCACCCGATGTTGGACTTGCCCAAATGCAAGATGACATTGGTGGGGGAAAAGCCCCAGATGATGCTGAGTCTTATGAGTGTGAAACTAGTCCACCCTCTGTGGTGCATTCTGAGTAGCGTGCAAACATGAACTGAATGGACTAGCAATAATTTGCAGCCCAACTACTTGTATTAACACTGTAATCTCCTTGCCAATGTAACATTGCTATAAGCCAAATAAATAAAATTTTCTTTTATTTTTTTCGCCTTCTTGCACTATTAGTTTTCTCTTTGATTTCTTTTTCTTTTTTCTTCCCTACATTAGTTTGCATTATTTTTTTTTATATTTCTGTTTAAAACCTTTAATAACATTATTTAAAAGAGAGAATTAGAATTGCCAAGGCAGTCATTGCAGCCAGAACAGGTGGGCCTGCTGTAATATGGGCCACCAGGTGTATTGCTGTTCATCTCCACTTGTACAGTTGTATATGCAGGTTCCAGAGAGATTTCATTTCAATGCTTATTCCTTTTCAACACTGGCAAAAATAGACACTGATACAGGAATTTGTGTGTATGCCCTAAATGGTCAGGAATAAGAATAGCTTATTATTGATTGCTGTTACTCATTGCAAAGATGACATTATGTGAAAGAGGTTTTTGGGTGATTGCCATCTGTGATAGTGCTTCAATTTGTTCATTTCTTCCTTTCCCAAGGAAGGAAAATATGTGCCCCTCCTCGCCCCCACCCCCACAAAATAGGAAAAAAAACAAAATGTTATATTGCAAGGGGAGGAAGCTCCTGCTCAGAATTGCTTTTCTTCAGCGTTTGAAAATATAGTTAATTCCCATAAGTTATTCCTTTTAAAACTCTCTGCAGTGGGGTGTAAATATATTGCCTGAAAAAAATTGAACTTCACTCTGACACAAACTTATCACCCTTCGAGGCATTTTCATGATGAAATATTGGCAAAAAGCCAATACCTGGTAGTCTGCTTTCTGCTATTCATTCCAGATGTTTGCACTGCTCTGCTAAATAGATGCAGGTTAACTTCCTTCCTGAATGCAGCAAGAATTTGTTCCCTCAAAACTCCCATTTTTTCTGCTATGTCTGCCCTCAGCCATCTGGATAGAAAGCAGAAAACAACGTAATCACCTGCAACAGAACTCTTATTATACATTATCACACATTCTCTCAGATGTGCAGGAATAAGCAGGTAGCTCTGATACCTTACTTCTAACAGGTGAGACTATTGCTACAAAGGCATATCAGGACAGGTGCTGCTAACAAGAGACAGATAAATTCATTTTTTCCCCATTCTTTATGACAGTTTCAGAGCGATTTCATTCTTTACTTCATCTTTTGTTGATTAAACATCTGGTCTGTGTGCTCAGGTTTTCTTTTTATAAACAAATACTAGAAGGTGCATAAAAGTAAAGGTCACTGCAAATTTTATTCTGCTAGTTGTTGCTGACTATAGGGAGTGGCGCTCATCTCCATTTCAAGGCCCTAGAGCCAGAGCTGTCTGAAGGCATTTGGCCAGTATGACTTGATGGAGTGCTGTTACCTTCTCACCGAAGTGGTACCTATTTTTCACTCACATTTACATGCTTTCCAACTGAGGAGTTGGCAGGATCTAGAAGGCCCAAACATCTGCTATGTCTGCCTCAGCCATCTGGATAGAAAGCAGAAAACAACGTAATCATCTGCAACAGAACTCTTATTATACATTATCACACATTCTCTCAGATGTGCAGGAATAAGCAGGTAGCTCTGATACCTTACTTCTAACAGGTGAGACTATTGCTACAAAGGCATATCAGGACAGGTGCTGCTAACAAGAGACAGATAAATTCATTTTTTCCCCATTCTTTATGACAGTTTCAGAGAGATTTCATTCTTTACTTCATCTTTTGTTGATTAAACATCTGGTCTGTGTGCTCAGGTTTTCTTTTTATAAATAAATACTAGAAGGTGCATAAAAGTAAAGGTCACTGCAAATTTTATTCTGCTAGTTGTTGCTGACTATAGGGAGTGGCACTCATCTCCATTTCAAGGCCCTAGAGCCAGAGCTGTCTGAAGGCATTTGGCCAGTATGACTTCATGGAGTGCTGTTACCTTCTCACCGAAGTGGTATCTATTTTTCACTCACATTTACATGCTTTCCAACTGAGGAGTTGGCAGGATCTAGAAGGCCCAAACATCCTGTCCAAAAGGTCATTTAATAAAATGAATGAAAATTAAGCACCACAATACAAAGATGATTTATTCCATGCAAGACCATTGGACTAGCTAGCTTAAGACTGCCTACACTATATTCAAGATAGTTTAAATTTATGTCAAAGCAAAAAAATATGTTCAGCAGAAGGCGTGATGAAGTAAAAGAGGCTATGAATAAAAAAATGGAAATAAAAGAATGATTGCTGCAAAAAATGAAGAGAAATACATAAGAGGTATAGAAAGAACATAATAGTTAATAATGCAGTGTACAAGTGAGCAAGGAATAGTTGTGATTAAAAGAGGCAGAGCATTTCTTATGCAAATTTTGAAGTTTTGAAAGTGGATAAAGAGGTCTAACTATACAGATTCCAACAACATGAGTTAAATTTTAAATGGAATTTTAACATGGATTAAAAAGAAAAAGAATGAACACTGTTTGGGATGAGGCTAAAGTGAGGAAATTATGAAAGCGGTATTTGAGATTGTAAGAGAATGGTAGAGATAAATCAAAGAATAAAATGACTGCTATGAATTTAATTATCCTAGAAAATTATAGTGAAAAGAAAATCATATACACTTGAGAATATTGAAAAAGTGTAAATCTGTAGATATCTATTGGAAAACTGGAAAAAGATTAACATCAGATGTACTGTAGCTTTAAGTTTGTTTTTAGCAGAATTCTGACTGGAAAAAAAAAAGGTAAAATGAGCAAACGTATTGAAGAATATTGAGGTTTAATGCCAGGCAGAAAGTGGGTAGATCTGACATTTGCTCTTCAGCAGGCATGTAACAATAAATGAATGTAAGAAAGTTAGTTTGTTAATATAATGAATATTTATGATAGAACATTTTCAAAGAAGAAAAACAAGAAAGTCCAGTTGCCTTTTGAAAAAGCACCTTTGGAACAACCATAACCTGGATAATTGAGAATCTTCATAAACATTCAGGCTTTCAACTAGTGTTCTTCTAACATCACATACAGTAATGTACTGCTTTACTTTTGTACTATAAACACATTAAGCAATCAAAGGAATGACATAAATTATTTTATTCCCTATGTAATGTTGAACAATTCACTAAGCATTCTCTTTATTTTCATGCATGGTTTACTTCCACCATATACTGGTTTTAATAAATCAGTCAATTTTCATATTTAAGCAAAATGTTCTGTTCTTATTACATACTCTTACTTATTTTGCTTCTCATCCAAGAAGCTTCTTTAGTTCTGAGTGATTTGCAGTGAATGTTGAATTAACTGTATAATACAATCAGAAATATGAATCTGAAAACCATCAATGGTTGCAACAGAGGATGTCTCATTTAACAACTGCATCACCTAGTGACAGTTTTGCTGATTCTAGTCATTAATTGAGGACGCTCCTATAAGAATTTTGAGGTGGCTTGGTCGTATATAGAAAATGAATTAGGATCAAACTGCAAATCAAATATAACAAAAAGATGTAATGAATCAAGCAGAGAGATCAATGAATTTGGTTGTGTGGTTTAAAAGGATTTGAATTGGTTCAAACCAACTTGTGCAGTTTAGATGTAGTCTCTCTCTCCCTCTCTCTCTTTCTCTCTCTCTCTCTCTGTGTATGTGTGTGTTAATGCATTTTAATCTGAATCAAACTGCATTGGGTCCAATTCAATGTCTGTCCAAATTGAATTGAGTTTCTTAATTAGTTCAGATGAAATTAGACCTGATTGGCATAACTCTAATACTTATATTTTATAAGTACAAATAAAAATTCAGCAGCATTTATAAACTGGAAATCATCATCATTATCCATTATCTCTGGTTTCTCTGAGAGGGAGTTGATCAAATCTGAAGTGTATACTCATCACCACGTTGGCTAAGCAAAAAGAAGTAAACAGTTGTTAGTTATGGCCTCTAGTGTACTACAAGCTGTTCCGTTGTGCCTAACTCAGCTGCTGATACAAATTAGCTAACATTCCTTACCCTTGCTCAAACTTTTAACCTTATATCATGCTACAGGAACCTGGGAATGTTCTAAATTAAGTGTGCCTTGGGAATCCCAGAATTATATGCACAATTTGGAGAGCACCCAGCTTCACCAAGGCTGTATTATGCCATCATATCCCAGACCATAGGTCCCATGTTGTTTTCTTCCTCCTGAAAGAAAAGCAGAAAATAATTCTGGTAATCACATGCATTTTAACAATGAAATTTTTAGAATGGAATTAAGGGTTTTCTGAGGATTGTAAAATATCTTCCTCAACTTACGTACAGAAATAATTCTAAGCATACTGCTGTTATTGTATCCATTTGCACTACTTTTGTTTTGTTTTTAGTTTGCTTGCTGATTTAGACCTCTTTTTCCCCCTCTTCATTGACAAAACTGACCCCAACCATCTCCATAGAGCTCATTGTGAAAAAGTAGCCCTGCAATGCCAAGTGCTCAGATTTGGCTACTTTACAGCATTTGTGAATGTAAATAGCAATAGCATTTAGATTTATATACCGCTTTGTAGTGCTTTACAAGCCTGTCTAAATGGTTTACAGAGTCAGCCTATTACCCCCAACAATCTGGGTCCTCATTTTACCACCTCGGAAGAATGGAAGGCTGAGTCAACCTTCAGCCTGGTCCTGATGGGATTTGAACTGCCAAATTGCAGGCAGCTGGCAGTCAGCAGAAGTAGCCTGCAGTACTGCACTCTAACCAGTGGTGGGATTCAATTTTTTTTTACGGTTCTGTGGGCGTGGCTTGGTGGGCAGGGCATGGCTTGGTGGGCGTGGCTTGGTGGGCGTGGCAGGGGAAGGATACTGTAAAATCTCCATTCCCACCCCACTCAAGGGGAAGGTTACTGCAATCAGCTGGGACTCAGGAGGCAGAGAATAGATGGGAGTGGGGCCAGTCAGAGGTGGTATTTACTGGTTCTCGAACTACTCAGAATTTCCGCTACTGGTTCTCCAGAACTGGTCAGAACCTGCTGAATACCACCTCTGACTCTAACCACTGTGCCACCGAGGCCAATCTGCCTGAATATACTGAAAGTAAGAAATATGTCATCCAGTTGGTGACATAGCTAGGAAAAAAGGCTCCGTTTTCCTAAGATAAGTCTCACTGTGCAACAAACCCAGGAGAACTAATATAACATTTTTCTCTTCCCTGAATATTTTCACCCATTTTGCTCACTACCCACTCAGAAGGTTGAGAGATCAATCCTAGGTAGCAGCAGATGTTCCTTTCCTAGGGCGTAAAAAAAAATATCTGCTGTGAACTCCATGTAGTGTCAGGAACAGGGGTGGGCTGCTGGGGGTTTGCAGGGGTTCAGGAGAACCTCTAGCTAAGATTCTGTGTAGTTTGGAGAACCCCCAAATCCCACTCCTGGCTGGCCTTGTCCACCCCGCTCTGCCCCTCCCAGGAGTCTCCATGTGGCCCATTTTGGATGCAGGTAAGTGCAGGGCATGCACAGAGGCTTGGGAGGGTGAAAAAAGGGCCTACCAGAAGTTCGGGAAGTTTGGTCTTGAGAGGGCCTCTGCAGCCTGGGGAGGCCATTTTTGCCCTCCCAGAGGCTTGAGGAAAGCCTCCAGAGCCCAGGGAGGGCAAAAATGCACCCCCCCACACCATGGTGCAGGAGGCCATAGGCCACGCCCACCATGGCCACGCCCACCCAGCAACTGGGCAGAGAACTCCTTGCTAAATTTTTTGAAGCCCATCCCTGGTCAGGAAGGTCATCCGGTCAGTAAATGCTCAGCTGCATCCAGTTGCCCAAGCTCTACCCTGAATTAAGGGATTACAGGGTTTTAAAAAGGGAAGGTTATTTTATTAATATTCCTCATTTGACTGATTACTTATTATACTGCCTGCCTCATTTTCTTTTCCTTGACAAGAGTAAAAACTCACAGTTTATTTCAACACTAAATAAATAAAATTCCATCCTATTCAATCCCAGAACAATATCAAAGTCATTACACACACCTAAGTTATTGAAAGTTTTAAAGCTTGAGGCATTTTAGATGATCAACAGTTGGAGAGATTTATCAGCTGTGAAATGTTTCTGCCACTGTTTTATAAATGTGGCATAGAGACAATGAAAGAAATGGTATAACTTTGGTAAAATCCCAAAGGAAACTTGTAATAGAAATGGGAATTAAGCTTCTATTAAATGATCCTCCAGAAACAGCCCATCCTACCAAATTTTCCATGCCTAATAATGAGACTAGATGAATGCATTAAGCAAATGAGGTGAAAATAGAAAAGGAAACTAATCAGAAATCAGAAGGGAAGAAATTGGGAGGCCTAGCCTCCCAAGGATACAAACACAACTTAGTAACTTTCATGGTAACAATATATATGAAAGAATTAGTGCATTCTCTTGAAGATGGAAGATCAAGGAGAAATTGGCTAAAGATAAAAGATGAGAAAGTCTAAGCAAACCATTATACAAAAAACAACAACAACAACCCACTCATTCCATCAGCATGAAGGTAAAAACCTGCAGATTTTCAACAGATGGTTAGATAAGGTGGGAGGTAATACAAGCAAAGATGACTCAAAGAGCTGGTGATCCAAAAAAAGTTTTTTTCAACCTGCTGTGATTTACCAAAGAAAGCTGCAGAAAGTGGAACATTAAAACAGTGACCTATTCCTAGAGCAGGGGTGTCTAAATTTGGCAACTTTAAGACTTGTGGACTTCAATTCCCAGAATTCCTCAGCCAGCTTTGCAAATTCTGGGAGTTGAAGTCCACAAATCTTAAAGTTGCCAAGTTTGGACACCCTTGCAAGGATGCAGTGTATTCCAAGGACAGGAGAAATAGCATCTTCTCTTTCTTTAACAATCTCTCTGGAACCCAAGGAAACTTTTTCCAAACATATATACGTATACACATGCCTGTAATATGTATGTGGTCTTTCGGGTGCGCTTCAAGGTGTTGGTTACTACCTTTAAAGCGCTCCATGGCTTAGGGCCCGGGTACTTACGGGACCGCCTGCTGTTACCTTATGCCTCCCACCGACCTGTACGCTCACACAGAGAAGGTCTTCTCAGGGTGCAGTCCGCCAAGCAATGTCGGCTGGCGGCCCCCAGGGGAAGGGCCTTCTCTGTTGGAGCACCTACCCTCTGGAACGAACTTCCCCCTGGTTTGCGTCAATTACCTGACCTTCGGACCTTTCGCCGTGAATTGAAAATGCACTTGTTTATCCAAGCGGGACTTGCTTAATTTTTTAAACTTTTGAATTTTAATAATTTTAATTGGGGTATTTTATGAATTTTATGGGTCAAATTTGACGGTTTTAAATTATCGGCCATTTATAGAATATGTTATTTTAATTTTTGTTTTAATTTGTATATTGTACTGTTTTTTAATCTGGCTGTACACTGCCCTGAGTCCTTCGGGAGAAGGGCGGTATAAAAAACTAAATAATAAATAAATAAAATAAATAAATAAACATGGTCATTTATTTTATGAACTTAACTATCAGGTAAAGGCATTGTACATGTTTAAGGATTGACTAGAGGCTGACAACAGAGCCTATGCAAATCAGTCTGTTGATTAAAATTGACAATTCAGGATTAAAAAAAGCTATTATGTGATTCAAGTTTGTAGTTTGGGGTTCAAGGATAAACTGATTAGATCTGAGCCATTTGGAGATTTGTTTCAAAATGAACAATGCAGTAACATTAAAATATCTGCAATTGCTTTTCTTTGTGGCAGAGTTTGAAGAAAAGAAGCGGGGACTGTAACTTCACCCTCCAACAATTCAAGAGTTTCACACTTTTAAAAAAAAAAAAAATCTACTTGTATTTTAAAGACAAGAATAGCATGGATGAGAAATGACAGCAAAACAACAACAAAATATCTAACAAAGAATGCAGGTTGTTCAAAATCTGCTCTTACTTTTCCCTTTGCTTTTTGGAACTTGCAGATTTGGCTTAATGCTAACAAAAAACCACTGGTTTGCTTTTGTCAGGTTCGTTGTTTTGTTGTTTCTTGTTGGAACTTCTAATGTATCCTGAAACTCTCAAAGTAGGCATGATGAGATGAAGAAGTTGATGTAAGTAATGCAATTATCCCATGCCTAATTATTGTCTTGGGTAAATAACCCCTAACATGATTGATAAAAACAATCTAAAATCCATAAAATGGTGGAAAAGCCATGCAATCATTTCTTTGCAGTGAAAATCCAGCCTTTCAACACTGCTTTTTGGAACTTGCAGATTTGGCTTAATGCTAACAAAAAACCACTGGTTTGCTTTTGTCAGGTTCGTTGTTTTGTTGTTTCTTGTTGGAACTTCTAATGTATCCTGAAACACTCAAAGTAGGCATGATGAGATGAAGAAGTTGATGTAAGTAATGCAATTATCCCATGCCTAATTATTGTCTTGGGTAAATAACCCCTAACATGATTGATAAAAACAATCTAAAATCCATAAAATGGTGGAAAAGCCATGCAATCATTTCTTTGCAGTGAAAATCCAGCCTTTCAACACTGCTTTTTTGGAACAGCCTGTTTCTGATGATTCCCAGAGCTAATATAAAATTTTATCAGCATTGAATGTTGACCAGCTAAGGATGGTTTTTAGTTTAGCAACAACAAAACTCAGCAGCCTGAGCCTTCCAACCTTTAAATCACAGTGGAGGGTACAGCTGTCAGTAGCCAAACACTATAACTTGTTGGGTATTTCATGCAATTTATACAGAATGGCAAACACAGGTTTATCAGGTCTCCAGTGAACTGTCATTCATGGCTGGTGAACATCAATGGAACAGTGGATTACAGATGGGGCTGGGAGACTACCTGTAGATAACATTATACACATGAAGTCATCAAAATAAAGTCTTTAAAAGTGGACAGTTGGAAACTCAGTACCTTATAAAATCTTCCCCAGCTCCATTTTTGTATTCCACCCATCTGGACGAGTAGTCCAAGGTCATGGGAAAATCAACATTTTTTTTGTTTCGTATATTCACTTGGTTTCATCTTAATATTTCATAGCAGAATGTCACTCCACTTAATTAGAATTTAAGCAATGAAAACAGCCAGCAGACTGATTAATCATGACAGAAAGCACATGGTTTTCTAGTGTAAGTAATTAAGTAGAGTGTAATCATTTTCTCCTGAAACAATTGCTTGGTTTTTAAGTGATTTTATTTTGCTTAGAAAAAGATTGCCTAGGACAACATTTTGTTGCAGGTATAATAAGGACAATACTTTTTAAAAACAGCTGTTTTTATAATGTCCTAAGTGTTGGGATAAATGTGTATGTGTGATAAAAGTTAAGTTTTCAGGATAATATTCTATTAAATTACAGTAGTGGCCAAAATTGTGGAAACTTTTTGGGAAAAGTGTATTTTCCAAAACTAGCTAATAATACCACTTTTTTTGGAGTAGTACCATAAAATTATATATCAATGGAAAAATGAACAAGAATGTAATGCAATAACTTTTAGGAAAGATTTGCTATTAGAATAGCAGAAAAAAGCAGAATAAAGAAGAAAAGTGAAACACGTAGAAAAAACGAGATATACAAGAATCATCACCATAGAAAAAATGAGATATACAAAAATTATCACGTGGGTTAATACTTAGTTGGATAATCTTTAGCATGAATTATGGCTTTACAATGTCTTCCCATGCAGTAAACCAAGTCTTCTAGTTCTGCAGCTGTTATAATGTGAAACCAAGATTGAATGATTGCTTCTGGGATTTATTGTTGGGTCGCTTCTGACTAACAAGTTTCTTTAGTCGGCTCTATAGATTTTCAATTGGGTTAAGATCTGGGCTATTTCCAGGCCATTCCAGCAGTGGAATATGATTATCTTTAAATTCAAAAAAAAAAAAAAGTGGTGTTATTAGCTATCAAACCTCAAAAATATACTTTTCCCAAAAGGTTTCCACAATTTTGGCCACTACTGTACACATTTAGTACATGAATTTTCACATAAATGGATAAAATGGTTTCTATGTGCCTTTATAGCTAAAAGACTAATATTGCAACATTGGAAAAATACATGGCAAATGTACGGTAATCAGAATTGAAGATCTGATTACATTTGATAGCTATGAGTGGATTACTTATAGTTTGCTTGTAGATTTTGAATGGATAATTATAAGGAAATATGGGGCTCATTTATATATAATACAATAGGATGAAAAAAGCACAATAGTCTTTAAGTACATTAGTAATGTGAAATATGCATTAGATAATTATACACAGAATAAAATAAGCTAACTTTATTGCACTAACATATTGTATTCTTACTTTTTTTTTTGATGTATTTTATATTTACTTTCATGTTGTGTATTTTTTGACCATGAATGGATTTTTGTGCTTTGTTCCTTTTGTTTTTTTTCTTCTTCTGTTATTTTTTAAAAAATAACATTATTTTAAAAAGTTATTTTATGTTATTTGTAAAGGCAAATCTGGAATGATTTCATCTCTATTGCAGGATTTAGCAGAACCCATGAGGGACTGGAAGAAATACAAGGGCATTTTTGTGGGATGGAATTCAATGTGTAATGAAATATTCTAGGTCAGGGGTCTCCAACCTTGGTCTCTTAAGACTTGTGGACTTCAACTCCCAGAGTGGAACTCTGGGAGTTGAAGTCCACAAATCTTAAAGGGACCAAGGTTGGAGACCCCTGTTCTAGGTCCCTGGCTTCATTACAAATAATAATAATAATAATAATAATAATAATAATAATAATAATAATAATAATAATAATAATAATAATAATAATGATGATGATGATGGCAGACTTACTGAGAAAAGGAAAAAATGGGTCCACACATGCTGAAGCATTAGTGAAATCTAGCACTAAACATGAATAAGTGATTAAAGCTAATGATGAAATTAATGGATTCTAGAAGTTACTAAATTTCATTACTAAACTGAATTGGATAGTGTTTTTATACAAAATAGGGAAGGTTCTTTTCATTGTTTAGAGGTGTATCAAGCAACGTTTTACATCCTCATTAGACTTTCTTTTTTCAGCAATGCTTATTTGAAGTTGTGAATGCTCCAACACTGGACATTTTTAAGAAAATGTTGTATAACCATTTGTCTGAGATGGTGTAGGGTTTTCCTGCCTGGGCAGGGGGTTGGACTAGAAGGCCTCCAAGGTCCCTTCCAACTCTGTTGTTATTGTTATTGATAAAAATCACTGAAACATGCAGAGTAACTCTAGGCAGACAAAGAGTAGCTTAAGGGTCTAATCACTTCCAGTATTTGTTTGTAAGTTAGCAGTCCTAATTAGGTAGGAATCCACTCTGAAAAAAATTATTTCTGAACTTTCTGGATTTGTGCTGTGTAAGAAAATAAGTGAATTAGCTTTCTTTTCCGCCCCCCCCAAGTTTACAAGCCACTTGTAGCTGGTAAACTCAACACTTAACAGTCAATCTGGCAACATAATAAGCAAGCATTTCTATGTGCTGATGTGCAACGTAGTGAGTAGCACCTTCTATTCTTGTCATCTCGATTGCATGGTGATTATGCCATTTACAATCACCTTTGGTGAGATGGCTGTCCATATAAATCTAATAAATAAAATAACGGAGCTTTCAAAAATATAGAATTAACTTTCTGAAGGTTTAATAAACAGGGTTCCATGTTTGTATCAATGGTTTCTCTAATAATATATGTATGCCTATAAGTCATATTACAAAAAACATATTACAAACTCCAGAAGTTGTGAATGTTCCAACACTGGAAGTTTTTAAGAAGAGATTGGATAACCATTTGTCTGAAGTGGTGTAGGGTTTCCTGCCTGGGCAGGAGGTTGAACTAGAAGACCTCCAAGGTCCCTTCCAACTCTGTTATTCTATTCTATTCTATTCTATTCTATTCTATTCTATTCTATTCTATTCTATTCTATTCTATTCTATTCTATTCTATTCTTTAAAAAATACATTATTTATTGCTAATAAAAGGAGGAAAGGAAGTGCTTTCTTCAAAAACATTCCAAAGTTGAAAGACTCAACTGAATGTTTACTTAGTATTTTTTCCAATATTTAAAGAACCACCCATTAGATCTTACAGAGGAGGCATGCTATGGGTACCATTAGCTAAGGATCTACATCTGGTGAGGCCCAAGTAGACCTTGTCTACTGTGACACATGCCTTATGGAACATTCTTCCCCCATTAGATTGGTCCCATCCCTTTTAATTTTTGAACAGCCTTCAAGACCTGGTTATGCTGCCAGGCCTGGGGCTCACAGGAGGCCAGAAATTTGTCTCAGTAGCTATCCATTTTTATCTTCCTTTCACCCAGAGCTAGTATTTTTGGTTTTATGTTACTTATTACTGTAGCTTTTTTATATTTTTATATTGGCTGTTTTATTTAGTAACTGTTGTTATAAAGTAACAATAGTCCCAGATTGCCCTTTGAAGGACATGGGCATCTGTAAATCTATAAATAAACAAACAAGCAATTCTGAAGAGAACATGAAGGCCAGTATTCTTACATGATCCCTCCTCTCTACATGATAATATTCTGTTTCACAGGAGATTAAGTATAGCTTTCCTTTCCTCTGAAATATATTCCTTGCCCTGATGTCATTAGAAAGCTGCATAGAAAAATGAAACTGACAGAGCAACCATTTCAAAAATGTCTGAAATGAAACTTTGCAGTCACTTTTGGGAGCTGAGGTTGAAATGCAAAGCAGATGCAATCTAATGCACACAAAGGTCATCTTCACTCACTCATTCAGATCAGGTTACTCAAGACATTTATAATACCAGCAAAATTTCCTCCAGTTTGGGATTCTGCTATGAACCAAAAGGCCTTCATCTCTCTTGTAACAAGGAGGGTGACTGGGATAGCTGCAGTGGTGGGATTCAACTGGTGTAACAACCAGTTCGCTTTGTGCGTGCTTTGCAGGCGATAAATGGGCAATTACTGATAAATGAACCTTCCTTCCTTCCTTCCTTCCTTCCTTCCTTCCTTCATGTTAGAGCAGAAGTTGTCAACCTGTGACCTCAAAAGCACATGGCTCCTGATTTCAACAAATCTAAAACTTTCTTCCAATTTCCACCCAGCTTTCAACCCAAAACATTTCTGGAATCAGCAACAGGTTTTTTCCATAAGGTCATCTTTATTGTGTATGCCATTTTCATATATTTTCATAACAATAGACGACATTCAATCACTGCAAGTCTAGATGTAAATCAAAAATCTTTATCCATTTTTACAAACACAGTTTATTTCTCTTCCCTTCCTTCCAAATTACTATCAAAGCCTTGAACTGAAAGGTAAAATAGATTTATCTAAAAAGCACACATTTTGAAATGATTCAATTTTTGCAAAATTAAAGCATCATCCATCATTTCTCAATAGATTGGTGCCTTGAAGAATGTCACACATTGTTGCTGTTCCTTGGAGGATATTATTCCATATAGCGGAGCAGTAGAAGAAATACATTTCCAAGCTTTTAGTAAAAAAAACAGCAACAAAATTTTGATTCCTCTCCTTGCTTTAAACTCTCTAAAACAATATTTTTATTGAGAAATAAAAACAATATTCATTCCTATTTAAATTAATAAAATAAAATTAATACATTAATTCATCAAAACTGATGGCATCCAGTCATATCCCTGAAGGTTCTTCAAATAACAATTTATTGAAATATTTGGAAATTTCCAATAATTTGTAGCAGTGGAAAGCTACCATAAAAATAGGAAATCACAAGCAGATTCCCCTGGATATCTATGTTGGGCCATTCAAAACAAGTCCGAGATAATAACTGACTATATTGATTTAAAAGTTAATAATTGTTCAGATTCTTTCACAACATTTCGTTACTTGAATGTAGATGATATGAGCATCTTCCTATTTTAATTTTGGACCTAAAGTTTTAAAATATGTGCTTTTTAGATAAATCTATTTTACCTTTCAGTTCAAGGCTTTAATAGTAATTTGGAAGGAAGGGAAGAGAAATAAACTGTGTTTATAAAAATGGATAAAGATTTTTGATTTACATCTAGACTTGCAGTGACTGAATGTCGTCTATTGGACCTAAAGTTTAGAGAAACAGGACCATTTTACCCATGCTTACTAGTTTTTCTATTCATCACCAGAAGGCACACAAAACATTTCCATAAAACTGCCAAGAAAACTCTCTGGATGCATCCATCTTGGGCTCTGCTTGAAAGACACTTTAACTTTACTGCGTTTGCATCTTTCTTAATTAGTCCCAAAGCTAATTGAATATTATTTATTGTTTTCATTGCTTGTTATTTAATCAATATTTCACCTTCTCTCCAAGTTGTTCAGGGTACAGCTAAATCCTACAACTACATTGTACAATAAGCTTTTTGACTGTATTGCACTGATTGGCTGATTTTCCCTAGCCTTGTTGCTCATGATTAAATAATCTTTAAGTCAGTATTATTTCTACATGGATCCAGCATTAAGTAAAATATGTCAAATCTGAGTAGCACACCATGGAGATAAGACAAGTCAAACTGTCAAGCTATAAAGCAAGGTCAAGGTTCCAAGTGAATTTCAAAGAAGCAGAGTTCTGATCTTTTTAACAATATGCAGCAGAACAAAGATGCTTTTAATACAGTGGAAGTCTCAGAAGTGAAAATGATTCCTTCAAAGTATCATATTTCCACTTTGGAAAGTCTCTCTCTTCTTAACTGCACTTTTAAAAGACATGACAAGTACACCTGTGGTGAAATCTGAACTTGGTTTGCTACTGGCTGCGCATGCGCACTGTGTGTTTAAAAATTTACCTGAACCAGTAGTTAGCTAGTTAGTTAGGGAAGGTAAGTAGAACCGCGAGGGGAGATTAGCTGTGTCGCGCAGTTTAGCTTCACTAGAAAGCAGGAAAGCATGCTTTCTAGCAAAGATAAACTGCGCGGCACAGCTGATCATCGGATTGTAGCTTTTTTTTAACTACTGGTTCAACTGAACCGGTAGGTTTTTTTTACTACCCATTTGCTCGAGCCAGTAGTTTTTATCACTACTGGTTCGCCCAAACAGGAGCTAACCGGTAGCATTTCAGCCCTGAGGTACACTTTTTAGAACATGGGTTATTTGCTTAGAGAAAGAAAGAAGTAGAAAGAGTAAAGTCAGACAAGAAAGTAGATCCATTGATATTTTTATACAAAATATTATAAGACAGCACATATTCAGATGAATAAATTGATTTTGGACTACTGTTTGGAAGGAGCAGTAAATAACTTTTTCTATCTAATAGATATACCTACTGTATTGTGAACAATGAGCTTTGTCTCCATATTTTTAGAACCACTGTCTACAACAGGGGTCTCCAACCTTGGTCCCTTTAAGACTTGTGGACTCCAACTCCCAGAGTTCCTCAGCCAGCTTTGCTGGCTGAGGGACTCTGGGAGTTGAAGTCCACAAGTCTTAAAGGGACGAAGGTTGGAGACCCCTGGTCTACAATATTAAGCCTTTTTGAGTTAGAGCAGATGAAGCCATATTGTTTCCTTTTCCAGTTTGCAATGATAGTTTCAAGGGATCAAAGAAAAAAAGATAGGATTAGAATATAGGAATATTTACTAAAATAATAACTTTATATAGTCACTGTTTATGGTATTTATGGTAATAAAATATTACTATATTAAAAGATAGGAATAGAATATCAAGAGATAGCCTTCATTGTCATTTACCTGTATACACAGTACACATTAAAATGAAATTCCGATGCCCCGCTCTCGAAAGAAGGAACGCCAGCCACCAAACAATTTCACCATCCCAAGGATAATAATAATAATAATACAATAACAGCAGCAGCAGCAGCAGCAGCAGCAGAAGAAGAAGAAGAAGAAGAAGAAGAAATGCCAAGTTATATAAAATTGACACCAAAATTGTTATTAATCACTGTCCATTTTCAATACACAACGGGGGAAAAAAGAGTCTTGAGCATTAACAAGGTTAATACTGTATGGAACAAAGCTGTTATGGAATCTGGTTGTTCAGCTTCTGATAGCACAAAGCCTTCTCCCAGAAAGCAACAATGAAAACCAGTCATGGAAAGGAAATATAAAGTTCCCGACAATACTATGAATCCCGGTCAATCAGTACTTATATGTCAGGTCCTAGATAGAAGAAAGTGAACTTCCAATAATCAATAGGAAACTTCAGCCTCAAACACTGGTTTTCTTTGAAAGAGTGGTAAGTGCTCTGTTATTCAATATATTATTGGAAAACAATTATAGGAGAAAATTATGTCTGAATTTTTTTCACCTGACACTCCTGGCATTGAACAGTAAGTTCAAAAATTGAGCATTTATGTTGGAAATGGCAGATGTCATCCCCTAATAAATGAAGCACATTTAAGGCCTCCTTTATTGTATTCATTTTACAGGAAAAGGTTTATCTCCAACAACAGGCCTGCATAATCTGCAGTGGGAAAGGGTCTCCCTGATAAATTAAAAATAATTATGAGCTGCAAAGGTGTGCTGATCAACTATTTGGAGGCTAGTGGATGGTGGCAGTGTTGGAAGCATTGAAGAAACTTGGCAGTGGATCTTCCAGAGAAGCAGCCACTGCAGCAGTCAATATTTTGACTTTTAAAGAAAACATACTGGTGGCCACACAAAGCTGGTGAACTGCAATTGGCCAGTGGGAGGAGAGAGGGATATCTATTATATCTTATATGATAGGGTTGAATCATGAATACAAGTCATGCATCTAAAATAAGAAAATAAGTACTAGAATGAAAAAAGAGCGATGATGTTAATGACAATTCTTATCTAAAGTAAGAGTTGCTATAGAGCAGTCTCTCTTTCACCTTGGGGAGCAAACCTGCTAACAACTCTCTCAATCAGCTTTCAAATAAAAGAGAAATGAGAGAAGAAGTTCATAATGAATTGGTTTTGAACATTTTGAACTCTTCTTTCTCTGCAATGTAGTGGCTAATGAAGGTCAGCACATTGCTATCTCTGCCAAAGTTCTCTGATTTGGAAAGTAAACATGTTAAGAGAAGTTGGCCTACCTAAAGAAAAAAAGAAAAGAAATCTATCAGTAACAGCTCTAACAGAAAAAGGGATTTGAGGTAACGTCTTACACTAAACCCACAGAAGCCGGAGAGACAAGAAAATTGCCTTCAAACAGAAGTCAAGAAAAGAAGGAATCGTTCAGGAACTCTCAAGGCCAAGTGTGAAGGTTAATGCAGCTTGGGGATCTGAATGCCTCATTGTCATTCTTCTACTCATCAGCTGAAAGAAAAGCAAAATGTTTTGGTAGAAAGGATAATATAATTATCTATCTTATGGTAGCTTCTCTTTCAACCTTCGCTGCATTTCCATTGAAGAAACAAATTGATGCATTTGCATGTAAATACCTCATATTATCATTTTCCCCCTTAGGATGGGCAGAGAACCTGCACAGTTCAGGAAAGCAAAAATATGAAATAAAACTCATCCTTCCGTACCAGGGAAAATTCCCTTTGTTCTTATGTCTTTGTGAAAAGCCCTTGGTTTGCTTTCAGATGAGGCACATTTGAATGGCAGTGATTAAACAGAAAGAGGCTCACTTTTTAACCTGTGCTTGTGGCATTGACCCTCAGTTCATGCCTTTCCATCTAGCCCTTCAAGAAATGTTGAGAAGTAATGAGTTTCCTTTCAGCGACTGCAGCTGCTTTGCTCCAGATAAGATCGTATATGGACAGATGAGCAGGGTGTAATTCTGTCCCCCTTCCAAAATTGCACAGAAGCTAATGCCATCAGGGCATTTAGATGTATTGACTAACATATGCTATCACTGGCGCACCTGCTTGGTTTAAATCTAGGAAGACAGTTTTGGCTAAGGACAGGTTTACATGTGTCTCCTTGAAAACTATTGTGCCTTTAATAAATGAGCTTAAGCACTCCACATCTACTAAAAAGCCAAGCCAGAAGGCCACATATCCAAGATGCGTTGCCTTTCAGAACAACCAGATGGGACCAGAAGAAAGCTTACCCAGGTGGTCTCAGGGGGAAAAAAAGATACATGTTGGAAGATTCTTGCATTTGCGTGTACTCTTTAAGACAAAAATTTTAAATTTTTGGGCAAATTTAAATCAGTTTTTTAAGGGTTGTTTTTAACTATTGTGTATGTTTGTATTTTATCTGCCTGTTCACCGCCCTGAGTCCTTCGGGAGAAGGGCGGTATACAAATTAAAATATTATTATTATTATTATTATTATTATTATTATTATTATTATTATTATTATTATTATTATTATTATTATTATTATTATTATTATTATTATTATTATTATTATTACTGGCAAGATGGTAAAGCCACAAAAGATGATGTCAGTCCTGCTCTTAGCAGCACTGAACTTTCATGATAGTTATGACATTATTTGATACTGAGAGGCCCAGTAGGATATCTTAGTCTGTTAACTAAATTGGAGAACATCCAGTGGTTCTCTATCTCAGGAAGGAGGAGGGAAGAGAAAATGTGTCATGAAAATCTTATGCAAATAGTGAAAATTATGTAATGTACACCATACAGACCATAACATGACTTAAGTCAAATTATATACTTTGCATAATTTGAACAATGAAATCATAACATGTGGTTTTACTGTGATTTCTACCAGATGCTTTATGGATGACAATGTCTTAGAGCTTTGAATCAGAGCTCTGAGGTTTATGAGTTGGAGTATGGCGTGTTCCTGGATTCACAGTCCCACAAGAACCTTACAACTGATTCTTAAAAATTCAATAGTTGACTTTGTATATAAATATACAAATAGGATGAGACTATTACCTTACACAATGTAAACCGCCCTGAGTCTTCGGAGAAGGGCGGGATTAAATGTAAATAAATAAATAAATAAAAATAAATAAAATATGATCGATAGATTTAATTTAACAATTGCTATATTATTTATTTGCAGGTAGATAGTTTATTATGATGTCCTGATTTTTGTTGTTAGCAGACTCATCTGTTTTTCTTAGATGCCTTGGTAGATGTAAATAAATTAGAAAGCTTTGATAAAAATGTGAAAGATGAAATATAACAGGATTTATTCACCCTTAACTGAATTGTGTCTTCTTCTCTATGAACGTGATCTAAACTGGAAGTAAAATTTTCTGATTCCAGAAATATTCCAAATTACAGTTCTGTGCATGTTTATTCAATAGTAAGATCATTACCTTAAGGAGAACTGTTTGCATATGAGATTTATATATTTTATTTCCTTCTTATGACATTTGCAACATATTTTCTTCAGCATAATGTGCATGGCTTCCTCCCGCCATATTTTTCCTCACAATAGCTTTATGAGGGGAGGATTAGATTAAGGGAGCCATCCAATACATTTCATGGTTGAATACATGGTTGAATACAGCAGCATCCATGGTGTGGGGAAGGGAAGAGCTTGAAAGATGGTAGGCACAGTATCTTAATCCAGGCCCTGCTTCTGTTGTACATGCATCTATCTTGCATACATATACAAAGGAGACAATGCTTCGATGACAAGACTTCTTTCCCATCTTGCATATTTTGTGCCTCTCCCATGCAGATACCCATAGAATCTGAATCGCCCCAGTTTTAATCCAATATTTAAGCTACTGGATGTCTATGGAGATTCTCAGTCATTCAGGTTCATGGTTGTCCCAAAGCAACTGGACTTTTTTTTTTCTTTGAAGATGTTTTGCTTCTTGGACAAGAAGTGAAACATCTTCAAAGAAAAAAAAAAGCCAGTTGCCTTTTGAAAAAACACTTTTGAGCTAAGCCACCAGAGTCGAACATGCTCTCTCAAACTGGAATGCCACTTAAATAACAAGATGCAGTCTTAATCACCAAGTAAAAATATCAACCATGTACAATAATTTGAGACTGGATTCAACCAAGCCGTTCTTCTAGAAAAAGAACTTCTTCTTTTGATGGACTGATATATTTTTTCCCCTGCATCTTCAAGGACTCCTACAAATCAGTGCAGGAAAGCTTTAGGCCAATCTGAAGCAAATCTGGAATATGCAGGGAAAGGAAAGCAAGGAAAACTTTTAGTTGTCTGCACAGCAATTATTGGATATAGACTTCTTTGTTTGAAAGAATTATTTAAAGAAAAGCAAAACAACTATGACTGTTTCAAGCCAAGGCAAGTCACAGAGGCAGAAGGCAGCTGCCATATCTTATCGGCTTCGTGAAGCGGTTGGCTTTTGAGGCATGACATTTGTCAGATAAGGCACGTCAAGCTGCTAAAAAGTACAACTTCTGCCATGTGTTTTCAATCTGGGGTTGAGAAAATATCCTAGGGATTGACACTCTCTGATAAACCACCAGGACAGCCTTTATAGCTTCATTTTCAGGGACAATATTTCAGCCCCAGACGAAAAGCACATGACTTCCTTGATATGGCTATTTTCTTGAAAGATTAATAATAATAATAATTTAAATTAAAACAAATGACAATCTCTTGGATCATCTTACATTCATGGGTTACTGAGAACAGTTCCATCTGAAAGCAAGCAACTGAATTTGTAGGAAAACAAAGGTTCTAGTGAAAATGATGGCATGGAAAACTGGAAATGTCCATAAACTTGGAAAAAATCCAATAATTAAATCTGCAGCTAAATGTATATGAAAAGATATGAAACCTGGTTTTCATATACAGTTCAAATCTCATACTCATATCTTCGTGGATATTACAAAATATGGAGCATTTTAATATTGTTCTATATATGTCTTTTGAGTTGAGTGCAGAAGTTCACCTCAGGTAAGTACCTTAAGATTATAGCATTTAGTCTGTGATTATAAAAATACTGCTAGGCATTTAAATAATTACCTTTTGCTTAATGAATTTGTGCCTACTTCCACTTAGAGTCTTAGACTAATCTATATCTTAATAATAGCCAATTGGCTTAAAAGCAATAAAAGGAAAAGAAAGCTACTTTTCCTTTTATCTACTACTTTTCCTACTGTCTCTTTCATATATATATATATATATATATATATATTCATTCTGAGGTTTTCGCGGGTGTTTGTATGTAGGTTTTTGGTTATTCGGGTTTTCTCTAAAATTGGAATTTCCAATTTTACGTGGGACAAAACCTGAATAACCAAAGACCTACACACACACACACACACACACACACACACACACACACACACATATATATATATAAAGAGAGAGAGAGAGAGAGAGAGAGAGAGAGAGAGAGAGAGAGACAGAGAGGGTTAACTAAATTAAAATTAAATTAAATTAAATTAAAATATACATATTAAAAGAACAGGAAATAAGAAAGGGCAAAACATGTCTTAATGTGCAACAGCATCCCCAGCTATGTACTAATGTCATCATTGGCCATCACCTCCTATTCTTTCAATAACCATTTTGATCCTTTAATGTGGGGCTATGGTTTTTGGGTTGTGAGTATTGATCAGAGATGTACAACCTAATTTTCTGGGTCTTTCAACTATTCCCAGCTCCTTACTTGCTGTATAAAAAGAATGATGTATGAAAACACAATTCTAGTAATGCCCCCTTTTCAGATTTAATAAAACGTATTTAAAATAGTTGGCATTTAAAAAAAAAGAAAAGAAGTTATGGGGCTCTAAAGAAGTAAACCTAAGCACAGCAGATTGATGATGCAAACAGTTAACCCCACTAGTGGTTCTCCTTTGTGTTATTTGAAAATATTATTCATTAAAATGTGTTTTCCATTGTTCCTAATCCCATACAATCAACCTTTATTAGCTGAGTCAAGCTGTGTAACCTTAACGGAGAGTGCAATCTTCCACACACTTTATTCCCCTTGACAGCCAACTGTAGAGAACAATGTATGCATTGACATTTAATATGGAATGTTTGTTGTTCGTGCTTTATTTTATATTCTTGCTGCCAGAAATACTTGGGGCTTCTTAAACATTATTTTTTGTACATCAAACTATTCCAACAGGAGAATTTCTATGTGACAAGCAGAGATAGCTAGCTCCCTTTTCAGAGAGCTAATATCATTGCCATGGGGGATTGGGGATAAATGCATTTATTGGGAGAAAGTTACCAATATTTCCTAGGGTTTCAGAGAATCAGTTAAAACAAAGAGAAGGTCATGAATTATATATAAATATAGGCAGGTAAAGGCAGTGGACCATCTTTAGATAAGGACATCTCTATCTTCAGGTTGGTCCTACACTATTGAGTGATGAATTCCAACTTTGGGAAATTATCACTATAGACAATTGATATGATGCAGTGTTTAAGAAGATGGACTCTAAAAGCAGGGAGATATAGGTTGTAGCACACCTTTGCTGCAGAAGTTTATTGATGATATTGAGACAATGATCTAGTCTTGGGACAACTTACTTCACAAAGTAGTTGTAATATGCATCTTTCAGCAGAATAGAACAGCCAAAGAATCATTATAGGCAAGCCTTGCATTAACTAACAGCAGAGGAAGACCAGGGCCCCATAAATCTTAATGACCATGTCTCAAAGCAAACACAGGAGACCAGAAACAGGCATCATTATCAAGCACCATGGTAGTCTTTCTGGAGGGCAGAACATCTCCTATATCCCACCATATTTCTTCATATCCATCAGAACCCAGATGTCACTGCCTGCCATATTCTTCCTGACAACATTCATTAATCCTAATCTTAATTTTTTCTCCGTCCAGGCAAATGGCCTCATCACACACTAGAAGGCACTTCACCAAAATAACTTCTGTATCTAGATACCAGGGCAAGTATGCAAGCATTCAGCACCTGAAATGCAGCTGGCTATCCAGATTTCTGCAGGGAAGTTTTCCATAAGGTATATGCTATAAAAAGAAGGCATACCTTCTAGATCCCTACGGATGACATTATACAGCCAGATTTGATGGAATAGGCAGAAACTATTTATCACCTGCACCCAAACACTTACCATTTCATTCTCTAGTTCCTTTCATGATTATTCAAGTAGCTGGAAATAAAATAGAATTATTTCACCATCTTCATCAAACAGAATGAGCCAGAATTCCTCCCTCTACCCGAAAACAGTAAACAGCTTTCCAGCGCCCTCTCTCATTCCCTCTCCCCAAAATTTCTATCAAAAAAGTTATCAATCCAGTCCAGCACAGCTTGTAGTCTTCCAGAGATACAATAAAGTGTTGGGGAAAGGTCTCCTAAAATAAATGTTTACAATATATGGGACATTTTGAACAACAGTGGGTCAGAGTGACTGAAACATAAAAAATAATCTATGATGTGGAAAATGTATTTAGAAGTTTCTCCTTTTCTTAAGTTATTAAAATTTTGCTTTTGGTTCATCCATTCAAAGTTAGAGACTGATAAAATGAATGCTTGGAATAATACATGGTAAAAACTGTAAAATTTACTCCCATTATATATAGCAATGGTGGTCAGGAATTAGATGTTTTTTAAACACAGACTGATAAAATTCATGGAATATAGAACCATCATTCCCCAGCATCTTGAAAGCTATATACTGTCTTCTTAATCATAGGCAGCATACATAAATATCAATTGCTAGTAGCATGATTTCTTTGGTTCATCTATTGATACACTTATCTCTCATTTCCTGTGCCAAAGGATCTCAAAGGAGTAAAGACAGTAATAAAATACATGCTAAGACAATATACTAATACAATATAGAACAAGTTTCAGTAAAACATAGCCATTAAAAAGAGGGTGGTATCTGGCAAAAATGTGCTCTTCTCATAAAACTATTTTTTTCCCATATTCCTAGAATATTTCCCTATTAGGATCTTCCTAGAATATTTGGCTAATACAGAATGGATTTTTGTCCTTATCTTAGAGGTCTTCTTAATTATCTATATTGCTATTGGCCAGAAATAGTGGGGGAGGTTTACATTTTTAGTGCGGAGAAATCAGGCTGCTGTTTTGCTTTAGAAGAGTAAGCCTAACTTGGCTGCTCTTTGATTTTTTTTTTTAAGCTTAAATCTAAACTATGAGGACCTGCTATGACAAGAGTAACAACTTCACCTGGATGAGATGTTTAATCAGTTTTATCCAGTCCAGTCTCATTTGCACTTACCCAAAATTCATTTGCCTCCAAAATTCATTATGCTGCCAAACAAATCCAATGGCTAATTAGGCACAGCATGGAGTGAATCCTTAAATGACAATTTTGATTCTGTGGCACTCAGATCCAAACCACAGTAGGGATTTGGGGCAATCAAAAATGTAATGACTGCTGTAAGTCTTCTAGGAAAAGTTTTAGTGTTTGGAACTTTCAATCAATATAAAAATCTGGATGTTAGAAAACAGAGATCTAATGAAAGAAATCATGTTGAAGGATCATGAAGTGCTAAGAGTTCTGGTTGGATCAATTGAATAATGTTACTTTCCCAACATATAAACAAATAAACTCTATTGTTCACAGTAACCTGGAAACAATGGAGCTTCCATACATATACATGCCAATTTGGTAATGAAAATAAGAGGTTCAGTACTTAGAGAATTTGGGGTTCTAAAACAGAAGGGTTTGATTGATTCATTTTGGAGAAATATCTTAGTGAAAACTATCCAGTGAGAACATTTGGGGAACATTCCTATACTTATTTGGGACTGTGAAATTGAATTGCAAGTCAATAGGTATAAAATAGCCCCATATATTTTAGGCTATTACTAAATGCCTAAATTATACTAGTTCATATTAATGTCATATGTTCATAATTTAAGAAAAGTTTGATGGCATACAACAGAATCTTCACTTCTAACTGACATATTATTCAAATAGAAAAAATATATATGAGATAAGCATTTGGCTGAGATATTCACAAGCAACTGCATTGGCATGGGACAATATAGCTACTCTATATATGTTGTTATGTATAAACGTGAGGCTCTTAGACATTATTATATCAAGGTAGTGCTTCTCTACCAAAAGTCTTCCATATAATGGTGACCTATTTTTCAGCTCTGTCTTCTGCAGATTCTTGTTCTAAGAAGTGCAATCATTTGGTGTAATTACAAGCCATCTTGCAAGTCTGAAATTATATCTCTTCCCATTTCCTTTACAGTCCAGGAAACTAGGGAGGGTATCTTCTGAGAGTCTTGCCTGATCCTATTCCTGCTGCAGGCTAACTAATAGCTCCCTTGTCTGCATCCAATTGCCCTATTTCTCAAGGTCATTCCCACACACCATTACAACTTCTGAGATGTTTGCCATGCCCAAATTCCTGCTGCAGGCTATACTGCCTCTTATTTAAATGTTCCCCTGACTGTGTCCCTTCCCCCTGCCTTCCGAGGTTATTCCCATGTACCATTACATCAAAGCATTCTCCACGAAATTTGAGGTAGATCTTAAGGAAAAGTGGGCTACATATTCTATTCTTTGTTTTCAAATTTCAGGTAAACAGGTTTCCAGTTAAGAATGAAATTATGTGACTCCCATGTCTATTAATGGAGTTAAAATCATTATATTTTCCTCCATTGGGAAGGGAAGGGCTAGTTTGGTCAGGTACAAATAATTTGGTCAAAAGAAATGGATCTCTCACAATTATCTCCTCATCAGGGAAAGCATCGCTGCGTGATTGTCAGTAATAAACTTGTTGAAGTACAGCTATGCCATTTAAAACTCAATGGTGAGAGGGCCAAGACAAATAAAAGGCTTTATGCAGCACATAGTAATGCTACAAGATATAGTGCTGGCTGCCTGCTTCAATGTCTTTGAAAGAGAATTAGATAAATCTGTAGAGAACATCAATAGCATCTAATCATGAAGGCAGGGTATTGCCTCCCCTCTAAGAGTCAGTATGCATGTAAATCCCATTTGCTGGGGAACATGGTGACCATCTGGTTGGTCACTCTGGAATAAAAAATGTAAGGCTGGAGAAGCTTATGACTTGGTCCAGCAACAATCAATTTAGGCTTATATATTCTCTTCCGACAATGGCATATTTTAGTTCAAAAGGTAAAATCCTTCTTGTGAGAGTGGAGTAACTTGAACTTCTTATATTCTTTTTTTTTAATCCATTTTTTTTATTTTCCATAATAATTCCAACAGTTTGACCAGTGTACAGTACAATCACTTATCTAACAATCGATTGTATACTCAAATTATGCTCAATCGGGCCTGCTCAGTCGCCACTCCCTTCCTTAATCCTTTCTACCCTTCTCATCCTTCTTCTACTTTCCCCACCTTCCTCCTCCTCACTTCCCTACTTCCGCTCCTCCTTCCCACTTCCCACTTCCATCTTTTAACCCTCTATCTTCCCCTCCTTCTGCTCCTCCTATCCTTCCTTCCCCCTCCCTTCTCTCCTATCTACTTTCTTCCTTCTTTACTCCTCTCTCCTTACCCTTTCCCTTCCGGAGTGGTTGCTGAGCTGCCCTGACATTACACCATTCCAACTTATTTAATTCTACAATTATTCCTGTACAATGGCAATCAATCAATTTATAATCTTTCCCCTTCCCCCCCCCCCATTTCTCCTCCCCGTCCCCCCCTGAGACTTACCAGAACAGAATACAGGGTATAGTATCTAACAAACATAATCTAAAATATAACATAAAATATAATCCTCAGTCATTTCACACCATCACCCTATCAATTCCCTTCTTTCTTAAACTCTAATACATAGCAAATCCTAACTTCACTCAAAAACTAATTGGTATTTTTTGATCTGGTACTTATTTTGAATATAATCAATCCACTTTCTCCATTTCAAAATATATTTTTCTTGTGTATAGTCTTTCAAATAGGCAGAAATTTTTGCCATTTCTGCTAAATATTTATTTATTTATTTATTTATTTATTTATTCATATTTATATACCGCCCTATCTCCCTAAGGACTCAGGGCGGTTCACAGGCAAAATAAAAATACATATAGGATACAAAATAAAACATCAGATTAAAAAACTTATTCAACATAGCCCAATAGTTAAAAATAACAATATACACAATAAAACCCAGTTAAAACCCATATAAATTTAAAACCTAGTCCAGTCCTGCGCAGATGAATAAATATGTTTTAAGCTCGCGGCGGAAGGTTCGGAGGTCCGGAAGTTGACGAAGTCCTGGGGGGAGTTCGTTCCAGAGGGTGGGTGCCCCCACAGAGAAGGCCCTTCCCCTGGGTGTCGCCAGACGGCACTGTCTGGCTGACGGCACCCTGAGGAGTCCCTCTCTGTGAGAGCGCATCGGTCGGTGAGAGGTATTCGGTAACAGCAGGCGGTCCCGTAGGTAGCCCGGCCCTATGCCATGGAGCGCTTTGAAGATCGTTACCAAAACCTTGAAGCGCACCCGGAAGGCCACAGGCAGCCAGTGCAGTCTGCGCAGGAGAGGTGTTACATGGGCACCCCGAGGGGCTCCCTCTATCACCTGCGCAGCCGCATTCTGGACTAACTGAAGCCTCCGGGTGCCCCTCAAGGGGAGCCCCATGTAGAGGGCATTGCAGTAATCCAGACGAGACGTCACGAGGGCATGAGTGACCGTGCATAGGGCATCACGGTCTAGAAAGGGGCGCAACTGGTGAACCAGGCAAACCTGGTAAAAAGCTCTCCTGGAGACGGCCGCCAAATGATCTTCGAAAGACAGCCGTTCATCCAGGAGAACGCCCAAGTTGCGCACCCTCTCCACCGGGATGCCAGTGACTCGCCTCCAACAGTCAGCCGCGGACTCAGCTGACTGTACCGGGATGCCGGCATCCACAGCCACTCTGTCTTGGAGGGATTGAGCTTGAGCCTGTTTCTCCCCATCCAGACCCGTACGGCTTCCACGCACCGGGACAGCACTTCAACAGCTTCATTGGGGTGGCCTGGGGTGGAAAAGTACAGCTGGGTGTCATCAGCGTACAGCTGGTACCTCACACCGAAGCCACTGATGATCTCACCCAGCGGCTTCATATAGATGTTGAACAGAAGGGGCGAGAGAATCGACCCCTGCGGCACCCCACAAGTGAGGCGCCGCGGGGCCGACCTCTGCCCTCCTGTCAACACCGTCTGCGACCGATCGGAGAGATAGGAGGAGAACCACCGATAAACGGTGCCTCCCACTCCCAATCCCTCCAACCGGTGCAGCAGGATACCATGGTCGATGGTATCAAAAGCCGCTGAGAGGTCTAATAGGACCAGGGCAGAGGAACAACCCCTATCCCTGGCCCTCCAGAGATCATCCACCAACGCGACCAAAGCCGTCTCAGTGCTGTATCCGGGCCGGAAACCGGACTGGAACAGGTCCAGATAGACAGTTTCCTCCAGGTGCCGAGGGAACTGACATGCCACCACACTCTCTACAACCTTCACCGCAAAGCGAAGGTTGGAGACTGGACGATAATTACCTAAAACAGCTGGGTCCAGGGAAGGCTTCTTGAGGAGGGGTCTCACCACCGCCTCTTTCAAGGCGGCCGGAAAGACTCCCTCCAACAAGGAAGCATTCGTAATCTCCTGGAGCCAGCCTCGTGTCACCTCCTGAGTGGCCAGTACCAACCAGGAGGGGCACGGGTCCAGTAAACACGTGGTGGCATTCAGCCTACTCAGCAACCTGTCCATGTCCTCGGGAGCCACAGGGTCAAACTCATCCCACAAAATCTCACCAAGACCGCCCTCGGATGCCCCATCTGGATCCCCGCAATTTTGGTCCAGACCGTCCCGAAGCTGAACGATTTTATCTTATAGATAACCATTAAACTCCTCAGCACGTCCCTGCAACGGGTCATCCCGCTCCCCCTGGTGAAGGAGGGAACGAGTCACCCGAAACAGGGCGGCCGGGCGGTTATCTGCCGACGCAATGAGGGACGAGACGTAGCCACGTCTCGCTTCCCTCAGTGCCACTAGGTAGGTCCTATTATAGGACCTAACTAGTGTCCGGTCAGCCTCCGAACGACTGGACCTCCACGAACTCTCTAGGCGTCTTCTCCGGCGTTTCATCCCCCTCAGCTCCTCGGAGAACCAAGGAGCCGGTTGGGATCTACGCCGGGTCAGAGGCCGCAAAGGCGCGACACGGTCTAAAGCCCCAGCCGCGGCCCGTTCCCAGGCCGCGACTAGTTCCTCAGCCGTGCCGTGGGCCAGACCCTCAGGAAATGGCCCAAGCTCCGTCTGGAACCTCTCCGGGTCCATTAGGCGCCTGGGACGGAACCAACGTAATGGTTCCATCTCCCTGCGGTGGTGAGTAGCGGTCAGAAAGTCTAGGCGAAGGAGAGAGTGATCTGACCATGACAAAGGTTCAGTGACTACATCCCTCAAGTCCAGATCCTTCAACCACTGACCAGAGATAAAAATCAGGTCCAGCGTGCCACCCCCAATGTGAGTAGGGCCATCGACTACTTGAGTCAGGTCCATGGCCGTCATGGAAGCCATGAACTCCCGAGCTGCTGTCGATGATGTGCCGGAAGATGGCAAGTTAAAGTCCCCCATGACTATAAGTCTGGGGGTCTCCACTGCCACCCCAGCCAGCACCTCCAGCAGCTCGGGCAGGGCAGCTGTCACGCAGCAAGGAGCCAGGTACGCGACAAACAAGCCCATCTGACACCTATGACCCCACCTCACAAAGAGGGATTCACACCCGGCAATCTGAGGTACAGTGGTCTCCCTCGGCTCTAGACTCTCTTTAATAACTACCGCCACCCCCCCATCCCTACCCTGAGCCCTCGGCTGATGGAGTGCACGGAAACCCGGTGGGCACATTTCCACAAGGGGCACACCCCCTTCAGTGCCCAACCAGGTTTCCGTAACGCCTATAAGATCCGCGGCACCCCCCTGAATAAGATCATGTATTAGGGGGGCCTTATTGACCACGGACCGGGCGTTGCACAACATAAGCCGAAGGCTCAGGCTCTGAGGGTCTTGACCATCCGGGGAACGGGAGAAGGGAGGGGGATCAGGGCGCGCGATCACCTGCAAACATCGAGCGCGCGCCCCCCCAAAATGATACGGTCCCCCCCTTCCGCCATATCTGCCCCTCCCACTTACCGTGCAAATGGAACCACCCTCACCAAAAGGAACGCAATCCCCCCCCATAACCTCCAAACCCGTTAAAGAACCGCCACGAGCACACGCAAGGACTGGCTCCCCACCCGGCGGGCTACCCCCAACACCTGCCCTAACCTTCCCACCCCTTAAAAACATCCTATCTAAAAAACCCCAAAGGCTCTTTCTCTTCGCATGCCATCTCTCTGGGTCCCAAAACCCGTCATTGAGATAGGCCCTCGATAACGTAGAGGGCCATTTCTGCGAGGCAGAGGACCCTTGCAGATGATGGAGTTCAACCGAAGAATAGATCATATCTCGAATCAGGCATAAATGGCGCAATATGTCTCTCAACCGTAGAAGATGGTAAAGCAATCATATTTGGGTCGATGACATAAGACACACAGATGGTAAAAACGATGGACATTCTCTCACGGAATCCTCTTTCCAGGTGAAAAAATAGTCGGTGCCAGCATCCTCCCCCATAAACACCATACACCCCCAAGAAGGGTATGCAGGAGAAAAGGGGGAGGAACCCAGCATAGGGCTGATCGTAACTTGGACTAGCCAAAAAGCTAACCCAAAGCCCACGCGTGATCTTAAAACGTTCCTAATAGGTAGCCCAGCTACCCCCATCCACAATCCAGAAATCCGAAGGGGGGGAGACTTGCTCCAGAGTCTAAACTCCCCAAAACGGGGTCCTGAGTTTGGAGGGGGGGGAGAAAGGAATATCCACGGAGAAATAAATAGTCCATCGCCAAATCACAGCAGGAACGACCCGGCCCAAGGCAGTCCATCCAGTCCAGAAAGTGTCCAAGGGAAGGGGAACGAGGAGGAAGGAGTCTCCTGCTGTTTCCACCGCCGGAAAGGCTCCGACGCCGTCCAAATCCACAACGGACATCCTCGCCATCACCGTCGCGGCCACGGCCATGCCCCCCCCCACAACGATCCCCACTCCACCGGACCTCGCTGGGGCTCCTCGATGTATCTCTGCCGTTCCCAGCGAAAAGTAGAGACTGGGCTAAAAACCCCTCGCTACCAACGCTGCCGTCACCCACCCCCCCCCGCAGCAAAAAGGTAGGCCGGAACGCCAGCCGGGGGAATAGGCCAAGATAGGCCAAAGTAGGCCGAGGTAGGCCGAAACGCCGCCCCACCCCACACAAAGATGGCCGCCGTCATTTCGCTGCCGTTCGGCTCCTGGCTCGGTACTCGGCAGCCACGAAGCTCTCAGGGGCGATAAACCCCTCTCGTGGCTGCCGGGACGATCTCCCACCCGGCCAGGAAACCCAGGCAGCCCAGGTCGTCCGCAGGCTGCATCTGCGGACGAAGAGAATGCAGCCTTGCCGCTCCGAGAACTGGTTAGTCGTCCATCTTGGACATGCGCAGAGCCTGTATATGATACTTTACTAATCCATTCTCCAATTGTAGGTAAGTCTTCTTTCTTCCAATATTGTGCAATCAATAATCTCGCAGCAGTTATTAAGTTCAAAATCAATTTTGTCTCTATAACAGTGCAATCTGGAATTATTCCTAATAAAAAGAACTGTGGAGCAAACTTGATCTTCTTCTTCAAAATGTTCTGCATAATCCACCATATTTTAATCCAAAAAGCTTTAACTTTTTTGCAAGTCCACCATATATGATAATAAGTAGCATCCTTACAATCGCATCTCCAACATTTTGCTTTCACATTTGGATACATGCACGACAGTTTTTTCGGATCTAAATGCCATCTATAAAACATTTTATAAAAATTTTCTCTTAAATTTTGTGCTTGCATAAATTTAATATTCCTCACCCAATTTTTTCCCATGTTTCTAACATTACAGGTTGTTGAAAATTTTGTGCCCATTTTACCACACAATCTTTGACCAACTCCACTTCTGAATCAGTTTCTACCAATACGTTATATAATCTCTTTATATCTGTTGATCTTGATCTTTTATTTGTTTTACCAAGTTATCATCACTTTGCCTAATACCAATTTTTTGATCTATTTTCCATCTAGATTGCAATTGTCCATACTGGAACCACGTATAATTTCTCCCTTCATCCCTCAGTTTCTCCCTAGATTTTAATTGTAATTACCCCCTTTCCATAATCAAAAGCTCTTTGTAAGTAATAACCTCCATTTTTTGTAATATATTTATATTCTCTATCATATGTCTGGGGATAGCCCATATTGGTGTCTTACCATCTAACTTATACTGATATTTTTTCCAAACCCTCAACAAAGCATTTCTAACCATATTATTCTTAAATATCTTATCAGTTTTCTTGTCATATAATACATATGCATGCCAACCATATAACAAACTATAACCTTCTATATTCAAAACCCTTGCTCTACCCTTTGGGCTAATTCCCCTCACTGTTCTAGTAGTGAAGTAAAAAACAATGTCTCTCAGAAGATTCCTTTGTCTTGCTATCCTCAAATTCACATGATAAATTTTATCAATGTAAAAAGCCACATCTGCTGGGCGAACTGCCAAAATCTCCGCAAAGGCCTCAGAAAAAATTTCTTTTAAGTTTTCTTCTTTATTCTCTTTTAGACCGCGGATTCTTAATGCAAATTCCATAGCTCTATATTGTACCAAAACAATTTCATCATCTACTTTGTCCATTTTACTTTGAGCTTCCTCCATCTTATTTTCCAAATTTGAATTAAATTTCTTTATTTCTTCTACTTCCTCCTCCAATAAAATCACCTTTGATGCCAAACCCTGTACAGCTGACACCAAACCTTTCTTGACATCTTTATTTCCAATTTGAATTTCTAACATCTGTTTTTTCATTTCTGTCATTTCATCTGTAATTAATTTAAGCTTTTCTTCTATCAAAGAGGTTTGCAAATTCATAGCATCATTAAGGGATTCTCTCATAAAGTCTTTCAAATTATGCTGAAGTGCTTCCAAATTTAGTGATTTTGTATCTGCTGTGTGTGCTGGCGAAACTCCCGGTGTAGATGTTCCTGGGGTTTTTGTTACAGTTGTCTTTAATTGTTTTGCAGCCATCTTCTAAAAAGTTATTCTTTAACTAAATGTTGCTAATAAATCTTCTAGGTCTTTCAAAAAAAAACCCGTCTCAGTATCTCTTTCCCCTTCTTGTTACAACATTTTAAAAAGTCTCCAGCAATTCTTCAGCTATACACAGCACAAAGGGAAAGTTCTAACACTTTCGTTTTCAGCTTGTTAGCTCGTTAAGAGCCTGTCGCCATTTTCACTTTGAAATCAGCTTCCAACACTTAAAGTAAAATAACAGGGAATTGATTTTGGTTACTTGCTTTTATATTTAGAGTTCTCCCATTTCTGTTCAGTCTGGTATTTTCTTCTATGAGCTAAAGTCGGTCCCGGTGTTGGTCGCGGCAATTAGGTTTGCCAAAGCAGAAAAAAAGCCTCAGAACTGGAGCGCTTCAGAGTTCTGAGGGGCTTAATCCTTCGAACCCACTGATATCTTCCAGGGGTTCTAGGGAAGCTCTACCTCTGCTCCTGCCACTCACCTCCTCTTCTTCGCCTGAAGACGGGGAATTACTAACCGCTGGGCAGCTGATTGATGCTGTCCTAGCGGTTCAACACGATCCAGAGGTTAGCGATCAGAAAGATCACCTCCATTGCCAACGGAGCCAACCGGGAACTTCTTATATTCTTAAGCTCATACATTCCTATGAGCAATGAAGACAACACATTGGCTGAAAGAAACATAAGATCTTAAGATGGTAAAGAAGGAGACAGATACAAAGATACAAGCACAAAAATTTTGCAGAATACTAAAGAGCTAATGAAAAGGGACTGGCTGAAGCAGTTTAATTGAAATATTTGTGACTAGTTTTTCCATCAGGAAGTTCTTTTTTTCAAATTTCACTATAGTGAATGGGAGTCTAGTGTAATAATACCTTGTACTATTCTTATTTAGTTTCAGTGGAACTATTGTAGAAGACTCTCCAATCATTTCCTGTTTAGCCAGTCTCAGAAAATATGAAAGGATTATTAAATGCAGTCCCCAACTATAAGAATAACAGTTTAGCATTGTCACAGGTTCATTCATTAATTTCAATTGGTATTGCTTAAATTCAAAACTCAGTCAGTTCGACCCCTAAGGATCCATTTTATTTGGCTTGAAAATACCAAAGAGAAAATGTATACATCTTTTCAAAGTCTATTCTAACTTTCATAGTTCATGGGAGGGGGGGAGGAACAAAACTGAAATATCATTTATTTGCACATAAAGATGCACCACGTTCATAAGATCTAAAGAATAAGTCAGGCCAAATTAATTTAAAGTTGAAGAAACTTTTACTTAGACTTGGTGCATGGGGGTAAATTTAGTTTTCATTAATAAAATATAAAAACATCCCTAATTTTCATTTTATGTTCCATTTATGATAATTATATCTTTTCTAAAATCACTTACTTAATCTAGTTTCTGTATCAGCTATCATGTTCTCACAAAATGCCAGAGGACTTCTAGTTTTTCAGAAGATAAAGTAATTGCTTTAAAATTAAGTAAAACGTGTCCTTTCAGGATTACAAAAAAGAAAGGGTTGGGATGCTATTAAAGACAGAGAACTCATTGATGTTATCAGTCAAGATTGATTTAGAGCTCTAAATCTGAAATCCCACTATCCCATTGTTGATTTTCTTTTTTGTCTCTTCTTTGTGCAGAGAGCAATGTTTCACAACCTTGGCAACTTTAAGATAAGTGAACTTCAACTCCCAGAATTCCCTATGCAACCTAAAGTTCCCAAGGTTGAAAAACACTGGTGAATTGATGTTGTCTTGAACCAAAGTATAACAGCAATCAGCAGAACAATGAAATATTCCATATCCCAGCATTGAAACCCCAAAGAAGAAAATGCTTTTTTAAACAAGATAAGCTTTTAAGAGAGTTCGATTCACCAAAGCAGTTAAAAAAAAAGCTTTCATATGTAAAATCTGCATCATGAGTGGCTACGTGAAACCATAATGAAAGTATAGGAAACGGGAAAGGGAAAGATAAAACCTTCCTCTTATTAGCTTACATTAAAATAGCAGGTTGTTTTGCAAATTTGTGTTTGTTGTGTCACATCAGTGGTGGGTTGCCATGGATTGGGTGAATCGGTAGTGGCGATGGCAGGAAGCTCCGCCCACCCACCCGGATGTCTCTATGCATGTGCAGAAGCATTGCACACACGCACAACCATGAGCGCATCCACGAGCGAACCAGTAGCAATGAGATTTGAAACCCACTACTGTGTCACATATATTAGAAAAGGGAGTCAACCTATTCTCCAAAGTATTTGGAGGCAGGACAAGAAACAATAGGTCTCTGGTGGCTCAGACTGCTAAGACAGTCTGTTATTAACACAGCTGCTTGCAATTACTGCAAGTTCAAGTCCCACCAGGCCCAAGGTTGACTCAGCCTTCCATCCTTTATAAGGTAGGTAAAATGAGGACCCAGATTGTTGGGGGCAATAAGTTGACTTTGTATATAATATACAAATGGATGAAGACTATTGCTTAACATAGTGTAAGCCGCCCTGAGTCTTCGGAGAAGGGCGGGATATAAATGCAAATTAAAAAAAAAAATAGAAGGAAACTAATCAAGGAGAGAAGCAACCTAGAACTAACAAATTTCCTGACAGTAAGAACAATTAATCAGTGGAACAACTTGTCTCCAGAAGTTGTGAATGCAACAACATTGGAAGTTTTTAAGAAGAGATTGGAAATCAATTTGTCTGAAATGGTATAGGGTTTTCTGCTGGACCTGGGGCTTGGACTAGAAGACCTCCAAGATCCCTTCCAACTCTGTTATTCTGTTATTAATACAATTTCCTTTATGAAGAGCAGCCCATCCTTTTTTCTTTTACAGACTTGGTTAAATACAATGGTAGAGTACTGTAGTTTTTGTCAAATCCATTTTCCTCTAGCCATGGATGATGCACTCTCTAATAGTTTGACACTACATCTGTGTTCCATTAAACTCCACCTCTTTACCACATCTATCCTTCTTCTACTTGTTGTTCTGGCAAATGGCAGAAACAATTGCAGCAGTTCAAGGAGTGTTATAATGGTCTCTTGCAAAGAAATAATTTTGTGCAAGAAAAGCTCTGCAAAAAAAAGACACTTCTACAGCAGAGAAAAGGCAGTAGAACTTTTTCTTAGAGATGTGCAAAGTTTCACAATAAAAATAATTCAGTCATATTGTCTCTTCATGCCAAAACCTCAAAGCCTATTGTTAACTTCATTCAGTGCATTGATTCGGGCACATTTGGACTTTTGCACATGTACACCGTCATTTTATCATCTCATAGTAACAATTGGAACTGAATCAGTTAATCATACTGACAATTTAAATGGCAACTTGAACAATTCACATAAGTCTAACTTATTCCCTTGGATTTTGATTATTGTCTGGCATGAGCAAACATATCTTAGCAAAACATATGTTTGCATGTGTGAATATGTCCCCAAGTATTTTGAAATCATATGCTCTGCAATTCACATTCACATTTCATTTTCTTGCATGAATTCATAAACAGATTTGCCCATTTGGGAGATCTACTCCAATACAGCATATATAGAAACTCTTTCCGCTTCTGTTAGAAATTCTTTATTGTTGATTAATTTTCTTATTCTCAGGATTTGTATTCTACATTTCTGCCAATTAATGGCTGTTGTAATAATAGCTTATATTTCATATTATTGTATCTGTCTAACCATACACTGAACATTAGAAAACAAAACCAGAAACAGTAACTTTCTCTACCTTATTTGGACAAGGAAACATCTGTACAGCAGCTTCTATTGTCTTCTTATCATTTCGTAAACAATATTCTCAATCTGATGACCACCGACATCTTTCCTTCCAAATATCAAAAGGGATAGTTTGAAAGACATACAGAGCAGGGGTGAAATCTAAAAATTTTCCCTACCGGTTCTGTGGGCGTGGCTTAATTGGTGGGCCTGACTTGGTGATCAGATGACTGGGTGGATGTGGCCAATAACAATAAATAATAAAAATAATAAACAAAGTATAAAAAACAATTTGTTGTTGTTAGTTGCGAAGAGGTATCAAAAACCAACTTTCACACTTTACACACACACAACACAACACAACTGACTCACACACAATATAAAAGCAGCTGCACTTCACACTTCACACAGCCACAAAAGCTCAAAAACCAACTTTCACACAACTCACACACACACACACAAAATGCCACATACAGCTTTCTAAGATTTTGTGTTTGTGTAGTTAGAGTGAAACACTACAGAAACACACCAAATCTCAGAAAGCTGCACAAATATTTTATTTTATTATTTTATTTTATTGTGGACTTCAAATCCCAGAGTTCCTCAGCCAGCAAAGCAGGAAGTCAAAGCAAGCTTTTTTTTTTCTTCAGTAGCTGGAGAAAGCATAGCGTTGCCAGCCTGAAAGAGCAGTAATTATAGGTAAGTGAGGAGGGGGAATTGGCTGGGCATGGGTGGGGGCTCTTGTAAGTGGGGGCTGTTAAAAAGTAAGTTTTAAAGCCTGTGAGGATCAGGAACCTCCTCTGGGATTGCCAGAGGAGGCTTATAAATCCTGGGGTTTTTTTCTTTTTTTCCCCCCCCTTCGGCTGAAGAGGGTTTTTTAAAAAAACGTTTAAAGGGTTTTGATCTCTTCTCAGCCCCGCGGTCATCAGAGGTTTTTTTTTTACTTTTAAAGGCATGTTTCAGCTGAAGAAAAACTTTTAAAAGTTAAAAAAAAAACCTCTGCTGATGGTGCGGCTCAGCAGAGGCGGGGGGGCAGGGCCAGGGATTTTTGCTACCGGTCCTCCGAACCAGCAGCTGCCATCGCTACCTAATCGGGGGAGCTGGTGCAAATCGGGAGCATTTCACCCCTGATACAGAGTGATGGCAAGTGGTACCTTATTCCTTCTCTCCTACAGGAATAAATGATAGACGTTTACTCAGTCATTTAAGTGTGAAATTAATTTCTATTGGACAAGCAGATGGTTCAGCCTGGAAAAAAACCCTTACAGAGTTCATTCACTGTGAAATCTTGCTAAAGGTCCCTTTGCTGTATAATAAATGGTGTTAAAATCATAGGACAAGACTTAAAATCTCATGTACACAAGTAGGTTTGTTTGATTGTTAATCTTTTGTAGAAAAACTGTCCCTAAATTGACTAGTCAGATTACAGGCTGAATAATAAGTTTCATCTCAGGCCCACCAAAACTGAATACTGAGAATCAGAGAATTCTCTGAGTAGATGCATAGCAGATGATTTCTCCGTATTAGAAGCTCATTGTGGGACCTGATGAACTTAATCATTATTTGCCCCAATGCAGTGGTGGGATTCAAAATTTTTTACTACCAGTTCTGTGGATGTGGCTTGGTGGGCATGGCTTGGTGGGCATGGCAGGGGAAGATTACTGCAAAATCCCCATTTCCTCCCGATCAGCTGGGACTCGGGAGGCAGTGAATACATGGAGGCAGGGCCAGTCAGAGGTGGTATTTACCGGTTCTCCGAACTACTCAAAATTTCCGCTACTGGTTCTCCAGAACTGGTCAGAACCTGCTGAATACCACCTCTGTCCCAATGTATGAAGTAGAGTAGTTACATTGGAGAACAAAAAGAGCATTTACTTCTTTTTAGTAAAACCTTAACAGTAAGGATAATAAGAAAATAGACTAAAGGAATAATACATATTATAGCAATTGTCTCGCTTTGATATTATGTATTGGTCTCTAAATTCTAAATTTGAAGTTTCTATCTAATTCTGCACCAATTTATATGTAGTTTTACCCAGTTCAGAGGACAATTGGAAGGAGAAGCTGAGAGAGATGTTACACTCTTTATGTTGGCCTTCTCTTTGTACCATGTACTGTGCATGGATGTGTTCTAGACGTGTTTTTCTGGGAGTTAATTTCAAAAGCTCCTTGCATAGTCTGTACTAAGAGATCATAGTATGAGTGGAGAATGAATTGCCTTTTTCAGTGATCTCCTGCAAAATTCACCTCATAGCAGTACAGTGTTTAGTAATAAAGGAGATTGAAATCCTACTAAATATAAACCAAAAAAATCATATGTAGCAGATGAAATTTAAAGTAAAATACTGTGCTCTGTATTTTTTTTTTATGTTCTGGGGATATGATGTCCTTTTCTTCTGAGAATCTTCATGCCCAGATGTTAAATAAAGTTTTGGATAAAGTTTGCCAAACTCAGTGCCAGAAATTAAGCTCGAGGATTCAGCAGTTTTTGCCTGGAAGATTTCCCTTAGAAGATCTTCCATTCTATCATGGCTCAAGAAAAAAAAAATTAAGAACATGCATAGCAAATCTGCATAGCAAACTAAATTAAGTCATTTCAATATATTCAAATTGGACCCAAGTAAATCGACTTTAGAATATTCAAGTCCATTTAAATTACAATATAACTACTTTAAAACAAACACGATTTAGCTGGGATTGCCAGGACACCATTCATTTACTGCACTTAGTAGCTCTGTGCAAAGATTGGATTTGGTGATTTGACGATTTGTTGAAATCACCTATTCAAACAGATACATCTTTCAGAACAAGGAGCAGATTTGGGTCAGAGGGCTTAGAATCAACCAAGATCTTTTGGAATTAATGTCGAGATTCAATTTTCAGCTCAAACCCTTGGTTTATTTGGAGTTCTGTTTTAGAAATCAACCTGTTATTAAAAAATAAAAAGCAAGCATATTCTGAAGGGAGGCAATCTCTGAAAGAGGAAGGATCAATGCTATTTCTTGAAACACCAGGTGTTTGGGAATGGGGATAGAGAAAGACAAAACCAACATCATCTCAAAAATGAATCACTGCACTTGAAATCACAATGAGAACAGATGCATCTGCTTCTTTGGAAATATTTTTCACAGCTTCTTTGGTCACCCCTTGCTTGTGTTTCTTCTCATGCATTATGCACTCAAGTTAGACAGCCCCACATCTTGCTGGTACGGTGACATCTGTAACTTCTGCAGCTGTTTTCATGTCCTCCAAGAACAGCAATTTCATTTTCCTACAACTTGGCTAATACATCAGAAAGCCTGTGTCTGGTTTGGATGTTTAATTCCCAATGAACAGGAGCTCATCCATTTCCAAGCAAATAACAAATACAGAAAAATAACAAATATGCAATTTATTTTTTTAAAAAAAATTACAGAAGCAAAAAGGCACATCAAAATTGATGATTTGTTGTCGGTTTTTTGAGAATGCTCTATTACATTTAGCTGCCATTCCGTGGGAACAGCAGGTGAGAAATGACTGGATATTACGGCACCTGAATATATATTTTGTGAAAGCAGCATGTTTCATAAGAAATGGTTTTAATATACATTTCCCTTCCGTGCCAATTTAAGTATATGTAGAGATAGTTTATATTACAATAGGCATAATGGGTCAATACTGAGAATCTAAGAGAGTGGAAAATAAAAAATGCAGTTGCAAGATGGTTGATTTCCCCCATTCCAGCTCTCCCTACCAGTTCTCTGTTCAAACACCTATGTGGATATTGATAACTACAAATCTGCTAAGCAGTTCAGGGGATGAAGATTTTATGTCTGCATTTCTCCCAGTCCATTTCTTCTGGCTTCATTTCTTGGTTCAATGCAAACTGCCAGTCCTGAATTTTAGATATCTGATGGGTGGCTTGTTTCACATATGCTGGTCCAATGTCATTTTCCAATATTTTCCACAATTATCCCTAACACCTGAGATGCTACTAAGGTATAGGGTCAACTGAGTAGTTGGGCCCCAGTGTGAAATACTCATTCCACCTTGACTCACTTCAGTATCAGCAAAGACATTTGTATTTCCCAGGCTTTGATTTGAATTTTCTGCATGCAGCCCTAAAACCTATTGACTAATTAAATAAATGTCAAATGTTGCTACCAATCTCATTTACATAAATATTAACATAGGAAAACTGCATTGATCACAGCAAAGGGTTTTATAGACTAGTCAAATGCAATAAATTAGACTCAATCTGTTTAACATATGAAAACAAAGCATGCAAAATGTGGATATAATAACGGATGCTGTCATGTGAAGTTTTAAATGTAAGTCCACTTACAGGTAAATGTGCACAGAATCACAGTCTAACAGAACATGCCAGAAGCAAGTTATTTGCACACAAATGATGTAAATAAAGGACACAATGAGACATTTCTCATTGAAAGGAGTCAGAATGCCTTTTACGGCTTTATAAACCTATCTTAAAAATTAATTACCCAAAAGCCATTACCCTAATAAAATCCAAGATATGTTATTAGCAATTAACCAATTAAATCTTGAGCTCTAGTAATTAGGCTTTCATGTTGGTTGCTTCCCAGTTCTGTCAGTCTCCCTATTTCCTAGAAGATTATTTGAAAATGTCTGCTGGTATATCTTTTAAGGATAAAAGGAACTTTATGGATTTCTAACCATATGACTCTATTCCTTAAATTTTTGCATTGCCTTCCATTCCATTTTTGGATCTTTGGGTTCCTGTGTTATTTGACATGCTCCTGATTTATTCCTTTCTGAGATCTTTGAATATCTAAATTCTGTACCATACCATCAACCTTACAAAAGATACCCTTGAAAAGCTTCTTCCAATTTCTTTTTCCTGTGCTGATCTGATGCCTAAACCTGCCTTTCAAATCCACCTTACTTTCTTTTAAATCCCATCTCAAAGTTCACCTTCTAGAGAAGCAAAGGAATCAGTCCTCTTATTCCCACATCTTATTGTAACAAAACAAAACAAAATATGGATACACCACATGTTCCTCCCCCGTTCAACAATATGTCCATTTCTGTATTCTTCTCTCATTTCTCTGTTTCTGTTTGAGACTATTTGGAATAGGAACTTTTATTAGTTTTTTTTATAAGCTATGTTCTTGAATAGTATAAAGTAACAACAAAACATCAAAAATAACAGAATAATAAGAGTTGGAAGGGACCTTGGAAGTCTTCTTCTCCAACCCCCTGCACAAGCAAGAGACCCTGTGATGGCTAACCTTTTTGTGATCACATGCCAAAAGCGGGGGGGAGCGCGGGGGTGTGTGGTCGTGCGAGCACGTGCCCACACCCGTAATTCAATGCCCCGGCCAGCCTGTGTATGCACGTGCAACACCCACCCATGCCCCATTTTGGGCCTAGGAGCCTACCTGAAGCCTCTGGAGAGCAAAAACGGCCTCCCCCACCCCCCTGGAGGCCCTCCGAAGGCCAGAAACGGCCTGTTTCCCAACTTCCAGTAGGCCCAGTAGGCCCATTTTTCGCCCTCCCCAGGTTCCAAAAGCTTTCTTGAAGGCTGGTGAGGGCGAACGCCTTCCCAGAGCCTCTGAACCCTTTACTTACCTGGCATTCAAAATGTTTCTCATGGAGACTCCTGGGAGGAGAGGCATGGGCAGGGCCAGACAAAAATCAGTGGCTTGTGTGCCCGAAGATATGACTCCGCGTGCCACCTGTGGCACACGTGTCATAGGTTCGCCATCACAGCCCTATACCATTTCAGACAATTGGCTGTCCAGACACTTCTTAAAAGCCTCCAGTGGTGGATCACCCACGACTGCTGAAGGCAAGCTATTCCACTGCTTAATTGTTCCCACTGTAAGCAAATTTCTCCTTAGTTTTAGATTGCTTCTCTCCTTGATTAGTTTCTATCTATTGCTTCTTGTCCTGCCTTCAGGTGCTTTGGAGAACAGGTTGACCACCTCTTCTTTGTGGCAGCCCCTGAGATATTGGAACACTGCTATCATGTCTCCCCTTGTCCTTCTTTTCATTAAAGTAGACATACCCAATTTCTGCAACCGTTCTTCATATGTTTTAGCCAGTGGTGAAATTCAAATATTTTTACTACTGGTTCTGTGGATGTAGTGTGGTGGGCATGGTGTGTCTTGGTGGGCGTGTCTTGGTGGGCATGGCAGGGGAAGGTTACTGCAAAATTCCTATTCCCACCCCACTCTGGGACCAGCCAGAGGTGATATTTGCCAGTTCTCCGAACTACTCAAAATTTCTGCTACCGGTTCTCCAAACTACCGAAACTTTTTGCTACCAGTTCTCCAGAACCTGTCAGAACCTGCTAATTTCACCCTGGATTTAGCTTCCATTCCTCTAATTATCTTTGTTGTCCTTTTCTGTACCCTTTCAAGAGTCTCAACATATTTTTTTTATATTGTGACAACAAAAACTGGATGCAATATTCCATGTGTGGTCTTACCAAGGCATTATTAAGCACTACTAACACTTCACACCATCTTGATTCTATCCCTCTATTAATGTAACCTAGGATTGTCCTTTTTGGCAGCTGCAGCACACTGGCTCATATATAACTGATTGTCGACTAGAACTCCAAGATCCCACTTGCAGTTACTACTGTTGAGCCAGGTACCATCTATTCTATACTTGTGGATTTGGATTTTCTTGCCTAAATGTAAAATTTTACTTTTCTCTATGTTGAATTTCATTTTGTTAGATAGATCCCAGTGCTCAAGTCTGTCAAGATCCTTCTATATCTTGAGCCTATCTTCTGGAATATTGGCTATTCCTTGGTGTCCTCTGCAAATTTGATAAGTCCCCCTTCTATCCCCTCATCTATGATAAGTCATTGATGAAAATTTTGAAGAGTGCTGGGCCTAAGGCAGCACCTTGGAGAACCCCACTGCATACTTCCCTCAATGTAGATGCAGTTTCATGAAGGACTACACATTAGTCATGTTGAAAACAAGGCAAATATCCAAAACCTGTTGAACTAATAACTTTTATTAAGCATGAGTGCTGGAGTTTCAAGAATGTTTCATTAGGTGAGTTAATTGAGGGAATGAGAAAAGATGAGAGGGATCTTTTCAGATGCTGAATGTTGTTGTTCAGGTGTTAAAATGCAGTAGGGTTTGGGAAAATTAGGAAAATAAATGTTCCTTAAATATCCCAGCTGTTAAAATGAAAATGATCTCCCTCTTACTGAGACATAGATTCCCTTTGATTCACAAAAAAGAAAGAAAACCATCTACTTGGCATGTCTGATTACCCTGCATCCCATTGTGTAGCCAAGTCAGCTGGTGCAAAGCTGCCTGTAAGGTAAGTCACATTCTTCCTCTCCTGCAATATTCACTTTTGAGATTGAAAACAGCAGCCCAAATTATAGTCAGCTTTGTTAAGATTGCGGTCAATTTTACTTCTGGGGTTTTTTTTTCTTCCCAAACAGCTTAGATTAGTGAAGAACAACTTGAAATATAAAAATGTTCAGATTCAGATTGTGCGTGCATAAGCGCACAAACGTGCCTACCGTTCCTGTCCTATTGTTTTTCTTTTCTTCTTCCTATATATGTTTACATGGTTATATACTATATAATCTTTTTGTATGATGTTGTGACAAAAATAAATAAATAAATAAATTTTGCACACTCGTTGAACTTAACCATACTGCTATCGCTATTTTGGTGTTTCTCAACTTCAAAATATGTGGACTTCAACTTGCATGCTGGCTGGAGAATTCTGGGAGCAGAAGTCCATATAATTATCTTGCACTGGTGTATTTTATTTCAAGGTATTTCATCCAGTAATTTTTCATTTCTAAGTTAGGTCTCCTCCAAATTAAGTTAGTTACTTATCTTTCCGGGCAATAATACAGAAATGATTTGTCATTGCCTTCTTGCAGAACGTTTATTTCAACTGCCTAGCCTAAAGCCTGCTGAGGTCTCCTCCAAGGATTAACCAGGTATAACCTGATTAGATTTGTTGAGAATAACCAAAGCCAGCTAAGTGCTGCTTCCTGCTGCAATTTTAATACCTAAGGCAGCGGTGTCCAAACTTGGCAACTTTAAGACTTGTGGACTTCAAGTCCCAGAATTCCTCAGCCAGCAAAGCTGGCTGAGGAATTCTGGGACTTGAAGTCTACAAGTTTGGACACCCCTGAACTAAGGTGAACAAAAATTAAAGACACATAGGAACCTCCATGTGAAGACCTATACAACAAAAGTTCTTCCCTGCATACATTTGCCTTCTGAACATGAACCCAATGAATGAGGGATATATAGCAGTAGGGAGTAGAGCAAGAAAGAACATAACATTGCTTTCCACTTATGTATTAAATTAATAGGCATAATAATGCCCAAAGGGAACTTTTGTTCCTCCTGAAAGTCTGCATTAATCATGAGATGATGAGGAAAGGCAATTTATACATTTTTGTTTTTTCAAAGAAAAATCCATATTTGTTTTTGTCATTATTTCGATGACATGTCACATCATGCTGATAATGATGATGACATTGTAGAATAAATAGGAAACAAAAATAATCGTGGATAAAGAATAGAATAGAATAGAATAGAATAGAATAGAATAGAATAGAATAGAATAGAATAGAATAGAATAGAATAGATTTTTTTATTGGCCAAGTGTGATTGGATACACAAGCAATTTGTCTTGGTGCATACGCTCTCAGCGTACATAAAATAAAAGATACATTCATCAAGAATCATAAGGTACAACACTTAATGATAGTCATAGGGTACAAATAAGCAATCAGGAAACAATATCAATATAAATCGTAAGGATACAAGCAACAAAATTACAGTCATACAGTCATAAGTGGAAGAAGATGGGTGATGGAAACGATGAGAAGATTAATAGTGCAGATTTAGTAAATAGTTTGACAGTGTTGAGGAAATTATTTGTTTAGCAGAGTGATGACAGTCGGGAAGAAACTGTTCTTGTGTCTAGTTGTTCTTGTGTCTTGTGCAGTGCTCTGTAGCGTCATTTTGAGGGTAGAAGTTGAAACAGTTTATGTCCAGGATGCGAGGGATCTCTAAATATTTTCACACCCCTCTTTTTGATTAGTGCAGTATACAGGTCCTCAATGGAAGGCATGTTGGTAGTAATTGTTTTTTTTCTGTAGTTCTAATTATACTCTGAATTCTGCGTCTATCTTGTTGGGTTGCAGAACCAAACCAGACAGTTATAGAGGTGCAAATGACAAACTCAATAATTTCTCTGTAGAACTGTATCAGCAGCTCCTTGGGCAGTTTGAGCTTTCTGAGACAGATGGAAAGACAATAGATTCATAGAAGATAGCATGATTAACTGTGTATATAAGGGGAAACAAGAGCTATGCTGTGCAATGAAGAAAGGAAGGATGTGGGACCTGGTGTTATCTGTACTTCTCTCTGAATATTTGCTCATGTTTCCAGTTCTATCAGTTTGGACTCTAACATCACTTAATGTAAATGTTACATCACTCCTAAATACTAAGAGAATAGACCTCTTCAGTTATTTGTCCAGAATGTTTTCTAAATTATATTTATTTATTTTAAAATTCATATAGTATAATTGCCCATCTTAATTTTTATATATATATACACACACACAAATACATATATGTGTATGTGTATGTGTATGTGTGCATAGATGAGAGAGAGAGAGAGAGAGAGAGAGAGAGAGAGAGAGAGAAATGTATCCTGGCCTGCTATAAACCTAAGTATCTTTGCTTTTGCCACCAGATTTGTCTGCTGTCAGGAAAGGTCTGAAAGGAAAAACCTTGGTACAACCTCAAATATCAGTTTAGTTTAGTTTAGTTTAGTTTTATTAGATTTTTATACCGCCCTTCTCCCGAAGGACTCAGGGCGGTTCACAGCCACAATAAAATAATAACAATATACAAGTAAAAAAGAAATTTAAAAAACTTATTATATAGTTGGCCAATTCTAAAACAATTTACAGTTAAAACCCTTAAAATTTATATAAAAAATTAAAATTAAAATTAAAATTCAAACCCTTAAAATATCAAAATATAAAATTCCTAAGCCAGTCCCGCGCAAGTAAACAAATACGTTTTCAGCTCGCGGCGAAAAGTCCGAAGGTCAGGTAGTTGTCACAAGCTAGGGGGAAGTTCATTCCAGAGGGTAGGGGCCCCCACAGAGAAGGACCTTCCCCTGGGGGCCGCCAGCCGACATTTGCTTGGCGGACGGCACCCTGAGAAGTCCCTCTCTGTGTGAGCATACTGGTCGGTGGGAGGCGTGTGGTGGCAGGAGGTGGTCCCGTAAGTACCCTCCCTAAGCCATGGAATGCTTTAAAGGTAATAACCAAAACCTTAGGTCCTCAGTTTCTCCAGAGATTCACTAACTTTGATTACACAGGGATTCCAATAGAATGGATCACCCAACAAGCAGCAGCTATATACTGAAGCTGTACAATGATTTGCCCTGTGTTTTAATTCACTCATATCTTTGACTCCAATTAATACATTGATTCAAATGTCTTCAAAAGTCAATATGATAATCCAATAGATTTACTGCTGCTTCCTATTTTGGTAGTCTTAAACAATTTTAAAGCTTTCTTTCTATGCGTGGACAACGTTGTGGGTGGATTGATTTTTGTGAGGGAAATTCTGGTATTGTCATAAGCAGCCAATCAAAGACAGTTGTCACTCTCATCCTCTGATTTTTTTTCTGATTAATTGTCTTTTTGTTCCTAACTTAGCATGAATTTTGTATGTCTTAAGTACATTTGAGACAGTGTGCTTGTAGTTAGACATGTGTGTGTGTGTGTGTATGAAATTTTATTTGTATCATAATGTAATACATCAACAATAGCTTTAAAGCAGCTGTCAGAGTGTGCAGAAAGGAAAGGAGCATACAAGAGTTAATCAATTGGCATAGTTCAGTGTTTCAGAAAAAGCTAAGCCTGTCAATGAGACATACTAACAAGACTTTACCAGCATCCCAGTAAAGCAAATTATATAACCATATCATTCCCAAGAGATACTATATTTGCCAATGAGTCTTGCCAGGAAGTCTGCCAGCCCAGAAATATGGGTGAAAAAGTAAGAATGTACTTCCTAAATAGTTTTTAAAGCTTATGTCTTAAAGTTGAAATAAGACATTCACTGTGTTGGTTTGGCACAGTTTCTCTACAGATTCTTTGACAGTTTAAACTATACTATTCTTTATTGCTTCCTGGTGGCTCAAAGTACAGGGGAATACTCTAATACTTACCTATTTAGCCATCCATCATACCAAATTGACTAAAAATAGCATGAAAGTACTAAAGATAACCCCTTTCCAATAATGCAGTTTATTAAATAAATATCCAATGAACAATAGGGTTTTATTTATCACAATGAAAGGTTTTAAGCTGAACGTTTCCAGGATTAATTGAATCAAAATGTCTACATTGATTGATGATAGGATTAGATTGGGTTTGTCAGGCCATCCAATTCCAAAAAGACTTTGGATAGCATGTAAAATATAAAATATGTATTTGAAACAGTTAAAAACACAGCATAGGAAAAAATAACTTCAGCAAGACAATATTAACATTACAAAAATTTACCAGGACTCCTTAAACCCTCCTGACCCCAGGTCAGGAGCAGACTTCTACAGCAGAGTTTCCTGCTTGATCAGGGGGTTGGACTAGAAGGACTCTGAGGTCTCTTCCAACTCTGTTATTCTATTAACATGGACAGTGGATCCCTTCATATCTTGAGGAAGTTACTATTCCAGGGGGCAGGAGTTACAATAGAGCAAACACACATCCTTAGTCTTACCTATAGCCTTTTATCTAATCAAAAATCAGAATGTACTATTCCTTCAGTTTTGGGTACACAAAATCCTATAAAATATATTCTGGCTATGTGAATGTGTGGATCTGTATACTTTTCTATCTATCAATCCAGCCATCAGCAAAAAAATAATAATAATGAATGAATGTAGCATATGTTTCAACCCGAAAAAGCTATTACTTGTATCTGTAGAACAGATGAGCACCATTTTCCTCATGAACTTTGTTGAAAACTGGCCAGCACTTCCCTCTAATGAACTACAATTGCCTTAGCTGTATCAATAGTCACATTCTCCCTTGCAAACTTTTCCAATGGAAACAAATATGCTGTGTCCAAAAGATATATGAGCAGGATTATTATTTGAAAACACTGCCTCGTTTGACTTGCATTTATTTAAAAATTGCTTATGGAAAACCCATATTTTGAAAAGCCTTCTGTTTACAAGCCATAATGAAAAGCCATTCCATGAAATATACTACTTGCCTAGGATTATCAAGATAGCAGAGCTACTTATGGGTCTAGCCTTGGGCCTAAATTAGATGTATATAGCCTGAGGCCCTGGGGCTGCATGCAGCTTCTTAAATGTTTTTTTTTTAAAAATAAAAACTCTATAAAGTTTATTCCTGTAATAAATTGTAATTTTTAATAGGGTAATTTGGGAAAAATCATATATTTTTTTTGTTTACATTTATATCCCGCCCTTCTCCAAAGGCTCAGGGCGGCTTACAGTGTGTAAGGCAATAGTCTCATTCTATTTGTATATTTACAAAGTCAACTTATTGCCCCCCCAACAATCTGGGTCCTCATTTTACCTACCTTATAAAGGATGGAAGGCTGAGTCAACCTTGGACCTGGTGGGACTAGAACCTGCACTAATTGCAGGCAGCTGTGTTTTAATAACAGGTTTCTTACAGCCTGAGCCACACCGTGGCCCCTTTTATGTTGTGTGTTCCTATCAATTCATGTAGAGCAGGGGTGTCCAAACTTGGTCCCTTTAAGACTTTTGGACTTCAACTCCCAGAGTTCCTCAGCCAGCTTTGCTGGCTGAGGACTCTGGGAGTTGAAGTCCAAAAGTCTTAAAGGGACCAAGTTTGGACACCCCTGATGTAGAGCATTTTCCCTCACAAGAAATCCCAACCCAGGTTTTAACTGACACATAGAACGCCCTGAGAAATGAATTACTTCCTTTTATTTAATGTCTCCCAGATTCTTTGACTTTCCTATCTTTGGGAGTGATTGGGCTCACTTAATTAGCCCCTTTTGTTAATTCCAGAGTTGTCTAGATGACCCTTTGCTTTCTACTTTACAAGTTATCAACATGGCCTGTTGATCTTACTGAATCTTATTGAAACCAAGTGTGCTGTCACCTCACTAATTGTCAGCATAGAGTTGGGGAAACCCCCTTCCTACCTCACCACTTCATACATGTCCCATCTGAAGCTTCACACATAATGGAAGAGGAAAAGCATCCCCCATAGAAGGGATTAACTGATATTGCAATGACCCCTGGTAGTCAGAGGTCTAATGATAGGCTAAGACTACTTTGCTCATACTTTAAAGTATCCTTTCTCCCTAATACTGTTGTGTATTATAGTTAGAAAAGGAGAATATTTGTAGCTCAAGGTTGAAATGGGGGGTCCTTGATGCTCTCTGAGTTCAGAGAACACCAAGAACCCCTCAGTTAGAAAAGTGAATTGCAAATCCAGGAATCTGTCCAGAAAGTATTATAGTTTGGGAGTAGGAGGCACCATTTATTGGTGGTTCTCCTCCTATCTCTCTGACCGGTTGCAGACGGTGTTGGCAGGAGGGCAGAGATCGACTATGAGGCGCCTCATGTATGGGGTGCCACAGGGGTCGATTCTCTCACCCCTCCTGTTCAACATCTATATGAAGCCGCTGGGTGAGATCATCAGTGGTTTTGGGGTGAGTTATCAACTGTACGCTGATGACACGCAGCTGTACTTTTCCACCCCAGGCCACCCCAACGAAGCTGTCAAAGTGCTGTCCCGGAGTTTGGAAGCCGTGCGGGTCTGGATGGGGAGAAACAGGCTCAAGCTCAACCCCTCCAAGACGGAGTGGCTGTGGATGCCGGCATCCCGGTACAGTCAGCTGCAACCACGGCTGACTGTTGGGGGTGAGTCATTGGCCCCGATGGAGAGGGTGCGCAACTTAGGCGTTCTCCTGGATGGGCAGTTGTCTTTTGAAGAACACCTGACGACCGTCTCCAGGAGAGCTTTTTATCAGGTCTGCCTGATTTGCCAGTTGCACCCCTTTCTTGACCGGGATTCCTTATGCACAGTCACTCATGCTCTTGTTACCTCTCACCTGGACTACTGCAATGCTCTCTACATGGGGCTCCCCTTGAGGAGCACCTGGAGACTTCAGCTAGTCCAGAATGCGGTTGCGCGGGTGATAGAGGGAGCTGGTCGGAGCTCCCATATAACACCAATCCTGCGCAGACTGCACTGGCTGCCTGTGGTCTTCTGGGTGCACTTCAAGGTGCTGGTTACCACCTTTAAAGCGCTCCATGGCTTAGGACCGGGTTACTTACGGGACTGCCTACTGCCACCGTTTGCCTCCCACCGACCTGTACGCTCTCACAGAGAGGGACTCCTTAGGGTGCCGTCAGCCAAGCAATGTCGGCTGGCGGCCCCCAGGAGAAGGGCCTTCTCTGTGGGGGCTCCTACCCTATGGAATGAGCTTCTCCCTGGACTTCGCCAACTTCCAGACCTTCGGACCTTTCGCCGTGAGCTTAAGACCTATTTATTTATCCGTGCGGGACTGGCATAGAACTTTTAGTTGCTTTTAGGGTTTTAAATTTTTAATTAGCTTTTTGGGATTTTAAATGTATTTTTAAATTTGGGCTAATTTAAATAAGTTTTTTAACTAGTGTTTTACTTTACTGTGTGTATTTGATTATTTTTATTCTGCCTGTTCACCACCCTGAGTCCTTCGGGAGAAGGGCGGTATACAAATTAAAATATTATTATTATTATTATTATTATTATTATTATTATTATTATTATTATTATTATTATTATTATTATTATTATTATTATTATTAGATGTTGGAGCAAATAGTGCTAATTAATCTCTGCCCTGTCTCCAACCTTCCAACAGGGGAAGACTGTTGAGTCAGGTTGAACCTTCAGGGACCCCTAAGAAGTTTATCTAGACCCCTTCCAGTCAGGTTTCAGGGCTGCAGATAGTATTGAAATGGTGTTGATTGCACTTGTGGATAATCTCTGTTGGATCAGAATAGAGATGGTCCTCCATGCTGGACTTACATGATCTCATCATAGACCATAGTATCCTGGACTGACTCAAAGAATGGAAAATGAGAAAAAAATTGTTACTTTTCTACATCTGTTCCTGCCAGCATAGGAAGTGGAGGAAAGGTCCAGTTCTGATCTCTTGCTTTGTGAAGTTCTCCCTGATCCTATTTGAATTGTGCAGGAAATTACCAGATGGAAAGCTACAGGGTTGGATTTCATCAGCATACATTTCCATCCATTGAGTCCAAGTGGTACTAGCAAGGTTCTTTCTTGGTGTTTGGAGGCTATGGAATCTGGATAGGGAGAAACAGGCTTAGGTCTTTTCTTATAAGAAGATATACTTAGAGGGCTTTTGCTTTTTCTATCTTTTCCCTTCTGCTTTATTCTGCATGTACCGCAACACTGCTCAGAATGCTGGGGTCTCCCCTAAATATTTTAATTACTGATTTGTGAAACATCCAGACTGCTTTTAATATTTTAAATTTTGTTCTGCTAATGAGTGGAATATTCCTGTGTATTTTATTGGGATGATTCTTGGAGGCTACATATATTGCAGAGAGAAGCTTAATGTTTTCCTTCTAATTATCTGGCAAGTGAGCCTAGGGAAGGAGCACTGAAAGCATGTGTTCCTCAGCTATGTATTAAAGTTACACTTGAACATCAAGTATTGGATTCTAAAAGAGGAATTGGTCATCATCTCTGGGACATTGCCATTCACAGTAGAGATGCCGATTTAGGGTTTAAAATGGGGACTACTATATATAATATGAAGAGCAAAGGAAACAAAGAAATGTCAGGATGAGGCAGCAATGCAAGCAGAAAAGTACTTGAGGAAGCACAGGATTTAAGAACCCATAATTTGCCCATAATTTAATTAAGACATATTTTTGTTTAATAACTCCAGAGCAATGCAATGGCTCATTCCACTGTCTACAGAGTCTAACTGAAGATGCTAATAGTAAACTTCAGACTCTCATGTGCCGTGTTGATGTTCCAAAGGGACATCAAATAAAGCTGCAGAGCAGAACAGCTGCAGATGTTTCTTATCAGCTGGGAGATGAATCTGAGATGAGACTTCTGAATGGCTTCAGGGATATCCGACCAAGGACCACAAAAGCAGTTAGCCTCAAGGATATGGAAGTTGTCTCTTTTGGGAAACTGATAAGCACACAAGTATCAGAATGTGAGAAGAGAACCTAATCAAATAATATTCTCCCTCAATGCAAACATTTGTATTGTTACAAAAACAAAGTGCGTCCTTTCAAATAAAGTAGCATTTTGTGAACAGATGAATGGAAAACTCAGACATTGGAATTATATCCTCTTTTTCTCCAAAATAATACCCTTTACTCAAATTTTATTCTTAGAATATTACACTTGTGAGGCAGTTTGGGTTGAGAGTAACTGGCTCAAAGCCATGAAATTTATATTTTGGAATGAGTTTTTTATTCCTTTGTCCAATGATTATTTATGCATTCATAAACATTATCAAAGTATATGCAATGTAGTAGACCAAAAAATGTATAGTTTTAATTGCTAGTTGCTATTGTATTCATTCCTCCATTTAAAGTCTGGAGCTTGCAGTATATGGTATGTCACCAGAGCTCTTCTCATTTTTCTTATTAGATTTTACACATATCTGCCATATCTCTTAAACATTAATTTCAGCAGTGAAAAGGGGATAAAATGTGTTTAATTGGCTGTTGCTAATGGCAGTTGACTAAGACTGGTGACATCTACTAAAGAGCTGTTATACAGAGAGTTCCATAGAATGCACAATATTTGTCACTGTTATAAATAATGTGTTTGAAGTCAACTATCTTCCACCAGACAAGCCTGACCTAAACAGGATTTTCTTATGAACGGACTACTTGCCAGAAATATATTCCATCCTCACATTGTCAAACTGATACCACCTCCACTTTCTCCATTATTCATAAAAGTGACCCTGAAGGATACATAAGCAATTGGTGGAATGGGATCATTGTGAAAAGTCTATAACTTCTCCATTTGGAGCCGTGTTCTTCCACTAGATTAAAAATAGAAGGAAACTTTCTCCATAGAGTTCTTTCTTAAAATATATGTTTTTAAAAATGCATAGAACTTTTGCTCCTATATAAAAAACCTCTATCTGTCAGAGGAACAAAAGCTAATTTGCCAATAGAAAATTGTGGATACTGAATTCAAAATCCAGGAATATACAGTACTGTCACTTGAAAACAACAAGAAAAAAACATAGTATCATAAAAAAGAGTAGGTGGTCTTAGCTCGTCACAACAACTGTTAGCAGAGCAGTCAAATAATTTGAATGAGACAATCTTCTTTGTTTTTGCTAATTTAGGCATACATATACAGGAAAACTTCAGTGTGGTTTTCATTATCAGATGTTATGGGAAAACATAATTTTTATATTTAATAAACAACACCTTCAACTCTTTGTTTGAGGGGGAAATCATATATTCATCTTTATTCCAGTTAAAAATGATTACATGTAGAAAGATGTGATTGGCAATCATTCTTAAAAGAAAAATATGTATTTGAACTTGAGTCCTGTCAGTAATGTCAGGACAGGGTGGTGGTTTGATGTTTACATTGTTATAAGCATATTATTTGACCTGATCTGTCAGGTGATTTTTTTCAATTCTGAACTGAAGTCTTAATTTCTCCTAAATTCCCTCCTCGCTGGCAGCGGAGCTTTCAAATCTCTGTCAGATACATGCTATTGGGGTAATCTTGGGCAAATTATTTATTATCTAGCTTTCTATATGCAAGATAGAAATGATAATTTTGGGAAGAAGAACCCCAAAAGGATTGTCACTTTTTTGGACATGAAATAAATAACATTGGTGTTCATATGTGGGGACCTGTATACTGCATGAGTCAAAAAGAGGGCTGTGGAAATATTTACAGATCCCTCGCATCCTGGACATAAACTGTTTCAACTCCTACCCTCAAAATGACACTATAGAGCACTGCACATCAGAACAAATAGATACAAGAACAGTTTTTTCCCAAATGCCATCACTCTGCTAAACAAATATTTCCCTCAACACTGTCAAACTAGTTACTAAGTCTGCATTACTATTAATCTTCTCATCATTCCTATCACCCATCTCCTCCCACTTACAACTATATGACTGTAACCTTGTTGCCGGTATCTTTATGATTTATATTGACTATTTCCTAATATGATTTGATTGCTTATTTGTTCCCTATTACTATCATTAAGTGTTGTACCTTATGATTCTTGACGAATGTATGTTTTCTTTTATGTACACTGTCAGCGTATGCACCAAGACAAATTCCTTATGTGTCCAATCACACTTGGCCAATAAAGAATTCTATTCTATTCTATTCTATTCTGTTCTGTTCTATTCTATTCCATACTATTCTATATTCTCTCTTATGTGTCCAATCACACTTGGCCAATAAAGAATTCTATTCTATTCTATTCTATTCTATTCTGTTCTATTCTATTCCATACTATTCTATATTCTCTCTGATATGTAGGATATAAATACTTCTGAATATTTTGAGAAAACCCTGCATGCTGCCCCTCAGAAACATGTGGAAAGAAAACAATGAAATGTTCCTTCAGATTTTAGTGGGAAACCTTATCTGTGTATCATCTGTTTTCCTGAGTTCAAAATCAATATTTTCATGAAGTCACACCAGTTCTTTTAAGGAACAGTGGTAAGTAGAGCAAGGTGGGCAGTGGGAAAACTTAGCCAGTATCGACATACTAATAACAACACCAGGTAGGCAAGAAAATCCTTAAATAAGAGGGTAAAAAACTGACATTGTATTTCCTACTGCATCAAAGAACTCCTTTAACTCCTTTCTTTGGTTGAGTGACAGTTAAAGAGAAGGAGCTGGCTAGGCGATAAAGATGGTGAAAAGGTGTACGCTAATTTATTTATAACATTTCTACTTTATTTCCTTAATAATTAGTAACCCAAAAGCATAGATATAACACAACTTCCAGTAAATAAAAAATAACTTATAATTTTAAAAAGCCCTTTCAGTTGAAAAGCTGAAACCTGATATCTTTAAAATCCATTAAACAACTTAAAACCCCATAACACAGTCACAACTTTACAGTTGTAAGGATAGAATGAAAGGAAATCACTATTTCAGCTACATTGAACTCTTGGAAGAAAGGTAAGATTAAAGTCTAATAAATCATCATTAACCCCCTTAAAAACAACCTACAAAGATGAAGTATCTAATCAACTGGTCAATGCCTAACAGTTTGCTACGAAGTATTACACTTTGTCAGAAATAGATAAAACTGCCTATTCCAGAACTAAGTCTGTGGGTATCACTTTTAAATAGCTACTTTTATTAATTTTACAACAATTTACAGTATGTACAACAGTAAGCACACATAGCAATCTGTACACCCAAATAAAAAAATCCAGGCTGTGTATGGAAGTTTGTTTTCATCTACTCCTAGAGATGAAGGAATTTCTTTCTTTCTCTCTCTCTCTCTCCCCACAGTTAATCCTCCAACTGCTAAGTCTTCTAAGGAAAAAAAAACTGGCACACTATTAAATATTGCTATTAAACTGTTTTCTTGGGAGTGGTTTTTGATTTGTGAGGAATAGATTAAAAACCTGTTTCTAATCCCACCAGATTTCCCACTGAGTATAATTATACATGAAACAGAATAAAAAATGTGGGCCAACAATTACTTTAATTAGATTGCGGTTATAGAAGCTGTCAGTGTGCCTAACCCCACCAAGTATTTCAGACGAAAACTTGGGCAAAGCAGTTGTTGATAAATGTTTGCAGTACAAAGGAATTAATTATCATTGTAAATAAATAATGGACTGTAGAAGCTTCAGACAACAATAAGGACTCAGCCCATTTTTAACCATTTTATAATATGCTGGCTGTGGTTTTCTACAGCCTCTTACCGAGGGCCTGAATTTCTTCTAAACAGTTGTACCTGGAAGCAGTTATGAAGTTCAGTTGTTATGAAATACTCCATTTTCCTTCATCTGTTAATTTCAGGACTCAGTACTAAAATCTTAAGACCATTCCATTTCCCAAAAGGTTTATTTTATTTCTTATTTGTATCCTTTATTAGTTTTACAAATAACTCAAGGTGGCCAACATGGTCAACACATTTTCCTCCCCCTATTTTCCCCACAATAGCAACCCTGTGAGATGAGTTGGGCTGAAAGAGAGTGACTGGTCAACTATCTGGCTTTCATGGCTATGATGGGACTGGAACTCACAGTCTCCCACTTTTTAGTCTAGTGCCTTAACCACTAGACCAAACTAGTTTCTCAAAATTATAGTCTAATTTTAGACAGACTTCGACAAAAAAAGCACAGAACTCTGGTCTATTTCTGCTGCATTTAGATACTGCGGAGTTCTTAATGCTCTGAGTTAAATTTTTATTTATTTATTATTTTATTTATTTGTCACAACAGTATAGATAAGGATAAGCATGAAAATAACTATATAATATATAAGCATATATATGAGCATAAGTATGTAATAACTATATTAATTGGATATAATGAAAGGAAACAATAGCACAGGAACGGTAGGCACGTTTGTGCTCTTATGCACAAATTTATAGACCTCTTAGGAATGGAGTGAGGTCAATAGTAGAGAGTTTTTGGTTAAAGCTTTGGGGATTTTGAGAAGAGACCACAGAGTCAGGTAGTATGTTCCAAGCACTAATAACTCTGTTACAGAAGTCATATTTTCTGCAGTCAAGTTTGAAACGGTTAACATTGAGTTTAAATCTATTGTTTGCTCTTGTATTGTTATGATTGAAGCTGAAGTAGTCTTCAACAGGAAGGACATTGCAATAGATGATTCTATGAGTTAAACACAGGTCTTGTCGAAGGGGGTGGAGTTCTAAGTTTTCTAAATTCACGATTTCAAGTCTGGTGGCATAAGGTATTTTGTTGTATTCAGAGGAGTGGAGAACTCTTCTTGTAAAATATTTCTGGACACGTTCAATTGTACTGATGTCTGAAATGTGGTATGGGTTCCAGACAAGTGAGCTGTATTCAAGAATTGAATTATAAACTCTGGTTAGAAGTGTAGTGTTTCTGGAGAAGAAGCTACGTAAGATTAGGTTTACAACTCTTAAAGCCTTTTTTGCGATGTAGTTGCAGTGGGCTTTGGCACTTAGATCATTGGATATGAAAACTCCAAGGTCTTTAACAGGGTGGGGGTCATCTGTAAGGTAATGTCCATCGAGTTTGCATTTAGTGTTTAGATTCTTTTTTCCAATGTGTAAAACAGAGCATTTGCTGGTTGAGATTTGGAGTTGCCAGGTTTTTGACCATTCTGACACAAAGTCAAGGTCTTTTTGAAGAGTAGCTGTATTGTTGGTAGTGTTAAATATTTTGACATCATCAGCAAAGAGAACACAATTACTTTTAATATGGTCACAGAGATCAATAATGTATAATATCAAGAGTGTTGGTCCAAGAACAGTGCCTTGGGGAACACTGCTATTGACAGGAACAGGATTTGATAGGGCACTGCCTATTCTGACTACTTGTTGTCTGTTTGACAAGAATGCTGTTATCCAATTGTGGAGAGGTCCGGAGATGCCATAGGATTTTAGTTTTAGGAGAAGTTTGTCATGTACAATAGACTTCATGTACAGAAATCTATGTAAATTGCATCTGTTGCTTTGCCTTGATCAAGATTTGTAGTCCATATGTTTTTGCAGTGAACAAGTTGTAAGTAACATGATAGTTTTTTTCTGAAACCAAATTGTTTATTAGAGAGTAGATAGTTTGTTTCTAGGTGGAGGGTAATGGATTGGTTGATGATAGATTCCATAACTTTACAGGTAACACAGCATAGAGAGATAGGTCTGTAATTTTCAACTAAGCTGGAGTCTCCTTTTTTGAAGACAGGGATGACCATGGCTAGTGACCAAAGTTTGGGAAGGGAACTGGTCGTGAAGGCTTTTCCAAAGATTATGCTTAGGGGTTCTGCTATATTAGAGGAAAGCTTTTTTAAGAAGTATGCACATAGTCCATCAGGTCCTATAGATAGGGATGGTTTCAGTTTGTGAAGAGTGTTTTCAACATTTTCTACAGTGAAATCTATATGTGTTAGGTTGCTGTTGGCGCGGTTTGGGAATGTTGGATATGATCCATTACTTTTAACAAAGACTGAGCCGAAGAATGTGTTAAAGAGGTTTGCTTTAACTGTTGCATCATTATTTTCTTTACCGTTAGATTCTTTTAGTGGTGGGATAGATCTTGAGTCATTAAGTTTGTTGTTCACAAAATGATAAAAAGCATGATTGGAATTTGTGCACAGAAGGTTTTCTTCTTGCTTGGTGTGGTAATTGGTGCATTCAATTTTTATTTGCTTGCATATATCTCTGTAGCGGTTTTTGAAATTAGCTATATGTCCCTTTTTGTTTTTTCTCCAAAGGGATTTTTTTTTTTGGATTGAAGCTTTTTTATTGATATGGGTAATTTGTTTTTTCTGATTTTGGTGGTGGTTTGTGGTACGTAGAGTTTAATGACTCTATTGACTTCGAGTAGGAAAACTCTGTAGTGGTCTTCAGCAGTGATACAGGTTGAGAATAGATTTTGCCAGTCAAGAAATGAGAGGTAGGTATTTATAAGTTCATAGCTGGCTTTTTTGAAATTTTTTGAAATTTTTCGAAATCATGTATGATGTTACCAAGATGGGCAATGAAACATCTCCAAGCAATCATCCCAAACTCAGAGAACATCAAAGACTCCACATTTCAGTGCTGAATTTCATCTATTCTCTTTCACTGAAATCAAATATCTAGACTGTTGTTCCAGGCTAATTTGTTCGTAAGAAATCAGCACATACACACTAGTTTTCCTTCTTCTAGATGAGGCTCTGCATTGCAAAAGAAAAGGAACACAAGATGTTTTTCCTTTTCTCTTTTTGCTAACAGACTGCATGGAGATCTCAGGAAATACACAGGACTCATCTTATTTCTCTTTCTTCCTATTTTTCTTCAGAAGAAACACCCCTTTGAGGAAGGATGGCCCAAGAGAGAATGAAACATTCAAAATCAGCCTCTGAACTTTACTAAAATATGATCGCCTGAAAAGATGGTTGGGGGCCAGGCCAAATCTGGAATACAGTTTGGACATTCATATGGTATAGAGCCATGATAATGAACCTATGGCACGCAGCTGATTTTCGGGCCTTCTGGACCCACAAGAAGTAGGAAACAGGTTGTTTCCTGCCTCCAGAGGGCCTGGGTGGGTGGGGGGAAGGCCTGTTTTTCTCTCTCACCTGGCTCCAGAACCTCTCTATGAGTCTTGGGAGGGCAAAAACTGCCTTTCCCACCACCCATCTCCCAAGCCCTCAGGAGGCCAGAAATGGCCCACTTATTAACTTCCAGTTGGACAGGAAGTGATGTTTTTTGCTGTCCCCAGCCTCCAGAGCCTGTCTAGAGACTCCTAGAGAGGGACATTTCTGGCCTCCGGAGGGCCTCCGGGGGTGGGTGGGAAAGTTTTCGCCGTCACAAGACTCATAGAGAGGCTCTAGAGCCAGGTGAGAGAGAAAAACAGGCCCATCACGTGCCAGGAGCAGGCAGGGAGTCACACACACGTGCGCGGGGGTGGGGCACATAGAATTATGGGTGTGGGCATGCACGCACACGACACCTCCTCCCCGCCACCCCCTCCTGGCACGCGATGGCAAAAAGGTTAGCCATCATTGGTATAAAGAGAGAAAGATCAATAAATCATCACTCATGGTTTAGTCTGACTTTTTTGTAAGGGTTAATGCAGATCAATCTTAACCATCCTAATATTATAGTTGGTTGATTTATTTAATGAATGTTGCTAGTCAGAAGCAAGCAATAGCAAACCACTTCTGAAATCTCACCAAGAAAACTGCAAGAACCTGTCCAGGCAATCATCAGGAGTCAACACTGACTCAAAGGGGCATACACACACAGGGGCGGGGGGGGGAGGGAAGGGGGATGTAGAAGGAAAAACCAAAACATTTCTTGAAATGGAAGCAGCCTTACAATATCTATGTAGAACCACAATGAGTGGGTTAGTTTTTGCTGTGTTTGATCATTATCACATCATCTCTATCATACATCTGCAACACTGGCATTTCAGTGTTAAAATTTCACTGTACATAAAAAGGAGCCACAGTTTTGATCAGGTCAATGCTGCCATGTTGACTTTTTTTTGCCTCCCTTGTAGTCACAAATCCATCACTATAGATAGGATTTTTACAATAGTATATTTTTTTACCTATTTTCTGCTGCTTCAATGAATAATTTTACGTTTCAGGGTAATAGGACTGTGGAATTTTTTCTGTAAGCACCAATGATTTATCACAAAGATAATCAAGTAGTTATCTTCTTTTGCCATCACACCAAATTGTATTCTGGATGACCTCTGGAGGCCAGGGACAGGGGTGTTCTCTGCCTTGGTCCTACTAGATCTCTCAGCGGCTTCGATACCATCGATCATGGTATCCTGCGCCGGTTGGAGTATTGGGAGTGAGGCACCGCTTATCGGTGGTTCTCCTCCTATCTCTCCGACCGTCACAGACGGTGTTGACGGGGCAGAGGTCGAGGCGCCTCACTTGTGGGTGCCTCAGGGTCATGGCTCTCCTGTTCAACATCTACATGAAGCCGCTGGGCAGGTCATCAGTGGTTTTGGGGTGAGTTATCATCTGTACGCTGATGATACAGCTGTACTTTTTCACCCCGGACCACCCCAACGGGTCAGTGCTGTCCTGGTGTTTGGAAGCCGACGGGTCTGGATGGGGAGAACAGACTCAAGCTCAATCCCTCCAAGACGGAGTGGCGGATGCCGGCACCGTTCAGCAGCTGCAGCTGCAGCTGGCTGTGGGGTGAGTTATTGGCCCCAACGGAGAGGGTCGCAGCTTGGGTGTCCTCTTGGATGGGCGACTGTCGTTTGACGATCATTTGGCGGCCAAGAGGGCCTTCCACCTGTTCGCGCGCCAGTTGCGCCTTCCTTGACCGGGATGCCTATGCACGGTCACCATGCCCTCGTAACTTGCCTGGATTATTGCAATGCTCTCTACATGGGGCTGTTCTTGAAGCACCGGAGGCTGCAGTTAGTCCAGAATGCAGCTGCTAGTGGGAGCAACTCGTTGCTCCCATGTAACACCACTCCTGCGCAGTCTGCACTGGCTTCCTGTGGTCTTCCGGGTGCGCTTTAAGATTTTGGTCACCACCTTTAAAGCGCTCCATGGCTTAGGACCCGGGTATTTATTTATTATTTATTTTATTTATTTTATTTAATTTTTATACCGCCCTTCTCCCGAAGGACTCAGGGCGGTGTACAGGCATAATAAAAACCAGCAATACAATATACAAATTTAAAATCCAATTTAAAAAACTTATTTAAATTAGCCCAATGATTAAAATTTACTCTACTAAAACCCCATTTAAAATTAATAAATTTAAAATTTAAAATCCCAATTTAAGCCAGCCCCGCGCGGATAAAAAGGTGAGTCTTGAGTTCGCGACGAAATGTCCGAAGGTCAGGAATTTGGCGTAAGCCGGGGAAGCTCGTTCCAGAGTGTAGGAGCCCCACAGAGAAGGCCCTCCCCCGGGGGGCCGCCAGCCGACATTGTTTGGCGGACGGCACCCTGAGAAGTCCCTCTCTGTGGGAGCGTACGGGTCGGTGGGAGGCGTATGGTAACAGCAGGCGGTCCCGTAAGTACCCAGGTCCTAAGCCATGGAGCGCTTTAAAGGTCGTAACCAACACCTTAAAGTGCACCGGAAGGCCACAGGCAGCCAGTGCAGTCTGCGCAGGAGGCGGTGTTACATGGGAGCTACGTGTAGCTCCTCTATCACCAGCGCAGCTGCATTCTGGACTAACTGAAGCCTCCGGCGCACTTCAGGGGAGCCCCATGTAGAGCATTACAGTAATCCAAGCGAGAGGTAGCGGCGCATGAGTGACCGTGCATAAGGCATCCCGATCAGGAAGGCGCAACTGCGGACCAAGCGAACCTGGTGGAAGGCCCTCCTGGAGCGGCCGTCAAATGATCGTCAAGCGACAGCCGATCATCAGAAGGACACCCAAGTTCGCACCCTATCCTTTGGGGCCAGTAACTGCGCCACCAACAGCCAGCCGGCTGCAGCTGACTGAATCGGTGCCGGCATCCACAGCCACTCCGTCTTGGAGGATTAAGCTTGAGCCTGTTTCTCCCATCCAGACCCGTACAGCCTCCAAACACGGGACAGCACTTCAACAGCTTCATTGGGGTGGTCCGGGGTGGAAAATACAGCTGAGTGTCATCAGCGCATTGCTGGTATCTCACCCGAAACCACTGATGATCTCACCCAGCGGTTTCATGTAGATGTTGAACAGCAGGGCGAGAGAATCGACCCCTGAGGGACCCCACAAGTGAGGCCCTCGCGGCCCACCTCTGCCCCCTGTCAACACCGTCTGCGACGGTCGGAGAGATAGGAGGAGAACCACCGATATACGGTGCCTCCCACTCCCAATCCTCCAACCGCGCAGCAGGATACCATGATCGATGGTATCGAACGCCGCTGAGAGGTCTAATAGGACCAGGGCAGAGGAATATCCCTGTCCCTGGCCCTCCAGAGATCATCCACCAATGCGACCAAAGCTGTCTCCGTGCTGTATCCGGTCGGAAGCCGGACTGGAACGGGTCTAGATAGACATCTTCATCCAGGTGTTGGGGCAGCTGTCGCGCCACGCATTTCTCTACAACCTTCGCAACAAAGCGAAGGTTGAGACTGGACGATAATTAGCCAAAATAGCTGGGTCCAAAGAGGGCTTTAAGGAGGGTCTCACCACCGCCTCTTTCAAGGCGGCAGGAAAACCCCATCCAACAAAGAAGCGTTGATAATCCTCTGGAGCCAGCCTCGTGTCACCGCCTGAGTGGCCAGTACCAGCCAGGAAGGGCACGGGTCCAGTAAACATGTCGTGCCGTGAAGCCTCCCCAACAACCTGTCCACGTCCTCGGGAGCCACAGATACTTACGAGACCGTCTGCTGTTACCGTTCGCCTCCCACCGACCCATACGCTCTCACAGAGAGGGCCTTCTCAGGGTGCCGTCCGCCAAACAATGTCGGCTGGCAGGGGGCCTTCTCTGTGGGAGCTCCCACGCTCTGGAATGAGCTTCCCCCTGGTTTACGTCAAGTACCTGATCTTCGGACCTTTCGCTGTGAGCTGAAAACGCACTTATTTATTCAAGCGGGACTGGCCTAAAATTTTATTGGGTTAAAATTTTATTGGGTTATTTATATTTTAATATTTTAATTCGTTTTAAATCTGGCCATTTTATAATATGCTTGTTTTAATTTCTTTTAATATTGATATTGTGATTTTTTACTTGGCTGTACACCGCCCTGAGTCCTTCGGGAGAAGGGCGGTATAAAAATTGAATAAAATAAATAAATAAATAAATAATAACAATATGTATTTAATGTCACTTCATGGAAATATTTTTTTTCTTTTCTCCCAGACATTTTTCTCATGTTTGTGCTTCAGATGTTTCATGCCCACATATAGCCAGCTAAATAAAAATGTCTAAATAACCAGGCCTAACCCAGAGATTCCTGCTTTCCAAACCAATTCTGAAAGTTCCCCTTCCCTGTCTCATGCAGCTAAGCTCCACGTAGCTCCCATATAACACCACTCCTGCGCAGACTGCACTGGCTGCCTGTGGTCTCTCGGGTGCACTTTAAGGTTTTGGTTACTACCTTCAAAGCGCTCCATGGCTTAGGGCCTGGGTACTTACGGGACCGCCTACTGTTACCTCATGCCTCCCACCGACCCGTACGCTCACACAGAGAGGGACTTCTCAGGGTGCCATCCGCCAAACAATGTCGGCTGGCGGCCCCCAGGGGAAGATCCTTCTCTGTGGGGGCTCCTACCCTCTGGAACGAACTTCCCCCTGGTTTACGCCAAATATCTGACCTTCGGACCTTTCGCCACGAATTGAAAACGTATTTATTTATCCGCACGGGGCTGGCTTAAATTTTGTTGTATTTTAAATTTATATTTTATATTTCTAAATTTTATATGAATTTTAAGGGGTTTTTAGAATTTTAAATGTTTTAAAGTTTCGGCCAAATTGTATAATAAGTTTTTTAATTTTGTTTTAATTGTATATTGTATTTTTTGGGGGTTTTTATTCTGGCTGTACACTGCCCTGAGTCCTTCAGGAGAAGGGCGGTATAGAAATCTAATAAATAATAAAAATAATAATAATAATAAAAAACTGTATATTTTTCCAGCATTGCATGTAAAGTTGCTTTTAATAATTGGATTAGAACAAAAAAGAGAAATGTTTCAATAAACAAAGAAGACTAATTAAGGATTATTAGGATTGAAATGTGGATCTGTCACAAAGGAGGAACAACCACTATGGCATCACTTGGAAGAAGTGAGGGCTCCCTTTCTTTGGACTGTGACAAATAACCCACAGCAACTTTAAAGGGGGGTGGGGAGGAGGAGGGAAAGGATTTCAATTATTACCCATTGTCTTGCAGCTTCATGATGTGAATCAATCTAGAGGAGACATAAGAGATGCCATATTGCAGATGGCAGTAGATGGCAGTAATTAGGTAATACGCACACACGTATATGTACCCTGTTTCCCCCAAAATAAGACATCCCCTGATAATAAGCCCAATCGGGATTTTGAGCACATGGCAATAAGGCCAAGCACTTATTTCAGGGTTCAAAAAAATATAAGATAGGGTCTTATTTTCGGAGAAACACGGTATATGTATGTATGTATGCATTCTTGTTGTTGTTGTGAAGTTGTGTCTGACCCATCGCAACCCCATGGACAATGTTCCTCCAGACCTTCCTGTCCTCTACCATCCTCTGGAGTCCATTTAAGCTCACATCTACTGCTTCAGTGATTCCATCCATCGTTCTCTGTCTTCATTTGCCCTCAGTCTTTCCCAGCATTAGGTTCTTCATGTATGCATGTATGTATGTATATGTGTGTGTGTATATATATGTGTATGTATATATGTATATGTATATATGTGCATGTGCATGTGTGTATATGTATACGTATGTATAATTTTATGACAGTGAGAACAATCAATCAATGGAACAGCTTGCCTTCAGAAGTTGTGGGAGCTTCATCATTGGAAGCTTTCAAGAAGAGACTGGACTGCCATTTGTCAGAATGGTATAGGGTCTACTTGGGTATGGGGTTGGACTAGTTGACCTACAAGGTCCCTTCCAACTGTGTTAATCTGTAATCTATATGTGTATGTGTATGTATTCATATGTTCATTCTGATGGAGAACATTTTTTTTTTAAAAAAAGAATCATAAATAAATCAACTCTTGATCAGACTTTTGCCAGGAGAAGCTGCTCCCCTATTATTAACAATTTCTTATGCACTCAGATCAATATGGCAATAAGTCTCCATACCAAACTCCTATGGAATGAATTATTATAAGCTATTGTCTTCTTGCTACATTTCCTAGGCTTTTAAATCTAGGAATATTTCAGTTCTAACTGATTCTACATTGGGTATTTTATATCCAGAAAGCAGAAGACAAGAGAGCAAAGATGAGCTCCTCTAACAAATGCCATTCTGTCTGAGACGCTGTATGGGATTCTCCAGGGTTATACTAGCAATTCAGTGGCTGAACTCAGGGGAAAAAAGAAGAGAAATCATATTCATTGTGTAGCTGAGCTTTCTTTGTCCTCCCTGTACAAAAAATTGATTAAATATGATTGGTTTTCTGGGCCATGAACATATAAGCCTGGGTGATTAGATAGACCTCATGAATTGTTTCTTTACACTCAGGGCAAGCCTTAAACCACACAGATTCTTGTTAATCCATTCAATGGCATGCAAGAAAGCACACATCATCCCATTCAAAGTTTACTTTGCTCTCTTGCTCTAGGATTAGCGATCTCTCTACTTTTGTTCCTCCAACTCTTTTTACATGATTTCCTCTTGGTGGCCCAGCATCATGGCAGCAAGGAAAGAGAAATCTAAAATATGTATTATGCTAGGTGGGGAATTCTGGGATTCTCTTCAGGTCCACATATCTTGAAGTTGCCAATGTTGAAAAACACTGCCTAAACCTAGGCCAAGTTTCTAAGAATGCAGTTCTTAGTTTGAGAAGCACCTCAAAGGAATCAGAAAGATCAAATGTGTAAGGCAGCCTGGCTTCTAATAAAAAAAATAAAGACACCTGAAGGGTCTAGTTTTTATGTGCTAAATGCTGCTTGATAGAATATCTGAAGGGTATTGTACAAATGGCATAGCCCAGTTCCTAAACCCATTTCTGTTTGCTTTTATCTGATCTGATACAATTTCATAGATCCTTCATAGTTTTACATAAACACCAGACACATGCTGTACATTTTATGTGTTTTAATTAATCTTGATTTATTCAGTCTTGACTTATTCAAGTAGTTTTAAATGATGGTGGTATTTTAAATTTTATTTGTATTTATCTCATTAGCTGCTTTAAAAGTTTTTTTTTTAATGACTGGAATTGTCTAGATGGTGTTGTAGTTATTGTCGTTAACCATAAAAATCATGTGAGACTTCAAAAGCAGGTTCAGAAAGTACAGATTATTCTCTATCAACATAAAAATACTTTAATTTTGAGATGCCGTAGCTAATAACACTATTAATGTGAGGCCACACACATTAGGCAGGATTACTTTATGAGATTTCTTTCTTCCAGGACAGCTGTTCAGTGATTCTGGACAAGATTATGGTACCCAGCTTCGATTCAGTCAATGTTTGGGGGTTTCTCCTTGACTCAGAGCTGCTGTGGCCAGTGGAGAGTGGACTTTGCACAATTTCCTCTTGTGTGCCCATTGCCCCCATTCCTAGACAGGAACTCATACCTTAGTTACCTCCTAATTGTCTTATTGCCATATTTTGCCCTTGAAAACCTTCTAGAAGTTTCAACTGATCTCGAATTCAGTGCTGCAGATAGTTATGAGCATTATCTTGCCTAATACCTCTATTCCGTTACCCGTGTGGCTATCCAAAAGGCTTTAGACTGCAATTCAATGGGCTAGTTATCACCTATAACTAGCCCATTGAATTCTACATGGCATAAGACCAGATTATTTGCAGGACTGTCTGTGCCCAAGCATATCTGCCATATCTGCCATATCCGCTAACAAATTCCAGGTCCCATCATTGAACAATGTCACCTTAAGGGACCCAAAAAGCATAACTCTTAAGTGATGACCCTGCCCTTTTGAAGCATTCAGTTAACCCTGATTCTTCAAACCTTCAGAAAGACAGTCAAAATCTGGCTCTTTCCACATGCATTTGGGTCATGATAAGCAGCATTCCCAAAGTATAGCATATTCTAGTTCAGATTGCCGTTTTATGAGTTTAGTTGGTATTAAATGATCTGCATTGCTTACTGTTGTATTTTTAGCTGGACAATTTATGTATGCCATCCAAAAGCATGCTGAATTGGCAGCTATATAAAGACCACCCAGGTATATTTGCTTAAATCTATCACCACCACCACCACAAATGAGATGAAGGATCTAATTAACATTTTATATGAAGGACAAAATAAATGTTCAGTGGTATGAGGCAGTGGTTCAGAAGGCCTGTGCTAAATATGGAGACCAGAAGCTTAGGTCCATTACCAAAATTTGATTATATAGGTAATCTTGGAAGTGTCCAGTCAGAGCCTCATAACAACCTGCTGGAATATAATTGAGGCATGAAAAATCTGTATCTCGTCACCCTTTTTTCTTCATCTAGATCAGGGGTCTCCAACCTTATCAACTTTAAGACTTGTGGACTTCAACTCCCAGAATTCCTCAGCCAGCTGAGGAATTCTGGGAGTTGAAGTCCACAAGTCTTAAAGTTGACAAGGTTGGAGACCCCTGATCTAGATGCAACATTATGTCTCAGTCAGCCAGACAGAAAGAGTGAGCCTTTTGTTATTTTCTCCTTCCTTATTTTTAAACCATGCAGCTATTTGTGAACTTTATTCTCTTCTCTATCCAGCAAGCTCATTATAGATAAATCAGGCTGAAATACATTTTAAAAATACAAAGCAGAGAAGGAAAATATATAATGCTGCACATTTCTATTGTGTCTGTTAAAAACAGGAGTAATGCTGATGCCTTTGTACTAGCTGCATTCCTTCATTCTGCAACAAAAATGACAGCTTTATAGAGTGCAAAGCATAAGAGGCTGGAAAGAGTCATTGATGTGATCAGAAATGGTACCCTTCCCCATGTGAAGTAGAGATATGTCGATACTATACTAATGTCCTTCTTTCAATTATTCCAGGTATTTGGGGGTTTAATGGTGTTCAATTGTTGAAACTCTCAGTTAGACTCAGGTGATACTGGCTCCCTGGATACTGGCTTTGAAAAACACAAATCCATGTAGCCTTAGGTAAAAATCTTATTTAGATAAAAACAAAAGAGGTTGTCTTTGCATTTTTCTCATAATGGGTCTAACATCAACAATCTCTCCCACTCTTTTGTTTTATAGTTTCTCTAGATCTACCTCTAAGCTGGCTTGTCACAATTTTTTTTCCAATTTTCTGAATTACAGTTTCCATTAGACCCCAGAAGATCAATGGCCAATGACAAACAATAAGGAAGCTGTAAGCTTTTGGATATTTCTATAGCAAAAGGCTGCAGTGATTGAGGTATTGGTATCTTGCCAGAGGGCTAAGCTGGGATTTCCAGTCCTGGGGGAATTGTTTTCTGCCAAAAAATTCTATGAGTCCAGAGTGTGGGCCATGGAATAACAGAGAAAACTTGATAGAAAAAAAATGCCAGAAAGATCTGCTCAAGAAAAGGCTACATAGCCGTTTGTTAAAGTTGCATTACTGGAGAAGATGTTATATCACCAAATTTAACCTAAGCAAATCAAAGGGGGAATTATCTGACCAGCCACAAGCCATAAAAGAGAAGGGAGAAACCAGGTTTGTTAGGTTTCCTCATGAAAATGTTTATTTCTCCTTTTAGCTCTTCTGCTGCCAGGTAGTTAGATCTGTGAGAGAACAGCACCTCTCTCTGGGTGTCTTTTAAAAGGTGTGACAGGGTGTCAGGTAGACCTTCAGAATGGCCTGTGGGGCAAAATGAATGCCTGCATTTTGATTTAATCATTTAGTGACTAATTAATGTAGCTATTACTTTAGAGCAGAAGAGGGAGGAGAATTATTAAAGGTTAATGTAATTGTTGGAGGAAAGCTATTGCAAATCTAGACAGCATACTAAAAAGCGGATACATCACCCTGCCAGCAAAAGTGCATATAGTCAAGGCTATGGTTTTCCCAGTTGCAATGTATGGCTGTGAAAGTTGGACCATAAGAAAGGTTGAGCGCCAAAGAATTGAGGCCTTTGAACTCTGGTGCTGGAGAAGACTCCTGCAAGTCCCTTGGACTGCAAGGCGATCAAACCGGTCAGTCTTAGAGGAGATCAACTCTGGCTGCTCTTTAGAAGGCCAGATCCTGAAGATGAAACTCAAATACTTTGGCCACCTAATGAGAAGGAAGGACTCACTGGAGAAGAGCCTAATGCTGGGAAAGATTGAGGGCAAAAGAAGAATGGGACGACAGAGAACGAGGTGGCTGGATAGAGTCACTGAAGCAGTAAGTGTGAGCTTAAATGGACTCTATAGGATGGTAGAGGACAGGAAGGCCTGGGGGAACGTTGTCCATTGGGTCGCGATGGATCGGACACAACTTTGCAACTAACAACAACAACGAAGTGTGATTGTTATATGTGCTGTGAATGTTTATATGTGTTATACATGCTGTAATGCACACCCACACACCCACAAACATACACACACACACACACACACAAGCCCTTAAACTAATAAATAATGTAAACACATTACATAATGTGTAACACATGGCCCATTTTGTCCCCACTAACACTCCTAATTGCCAACGGGTCAAAATGCCCGTTGTGCTAGACCACGGGTGTCAAATTAGCCACATCACGTTGCCATCATGTGACATTTTATGCTGTTTTTCCCTTCACAGACCTGGGGTGGGCATGGCCTGTGCATGATGGGCCGCCAGTTTGACACCCCTGTGCTAGACTATAGTTTTTCTTATCTTTTGTTTTCTCTTGTTTTCAATCATTATCATCATATCATCACCCTAGGGCAAACTGAGAGTACCCTGTTAAAGTTTGCCAATGTCTTCACAACACAAGGAGACTTTCAGTGTCCCTGAGAGCTGAAGTCACAGATCTTAAAGTTGCCAAGGTTGAGATACTCATTACTGTTGTTCGCTTTGTTTATTCTTCATTTACTTTTATGACAGGAGAAAGAAGCAATGTTTCAATGCTTCAGTGTTCTGCAGTTAGCAGAACACTGAAGCTTCAATTCTCTAGACCTGCTTTCTTCAACCTGATGCTTTCCAGATTTGTCAGACTTTAAAACTCTTAATTGCCTCCCATCATAGAAAGTATGGGTATTGCAATTCAATGCCAGTAAAAGCTTTAGACTATCTCAGTGACAATTATACAAATTATATATTGAGTACATTCTAATATTCATGCTTAAAACCCATAGTGACTCTGCCCACAGCTTCTGTTCTGACCACTGGCAGCAGAAATAAGGCCAGCTGTGGTTTTTCCACATGAATTCAATTTAAAAGGGTAGCAGCTATTGTGACCCAGAGTCAAACCACTACGGGAATTTGCATGAGATTACATGTCGGCCTCCATAATTGTTCTCTCTAACAAGACAATCTTATGTCAGACAGTCTTTCTGATGCTAAGAGAGATTTACCAATGGAACAGATTGTCTAAGGAGGTGGGAATTTTCTTTTGTTGTGGGTGTTTAAACTAATTGACCTGCAATATTTGATGGGTCTTATTCCTGGACAAGTGCATTGAATTGCTGTCCTGAGTGCCCCCTCTTGTATCTCCAGCCGGCTTTATTTTCCTGATATCTTAAAGACAAAATGGTTGGTTGGTTGCCGTACTTTTAGCAATTTGCTCCTTGAATTCCTAATTGTTCCATTTTTGAAGATTGTCAGCTTCTGAAATTAACTGTGACTGCATTGGGCTTTCATGCTCAGATATCTCCAGCAACAATTACATCACTAAATAGATCCTGGGAACTGCTCACAATGGTATCTTGATTTGCTTCCCATCCTGACTGTGCTATGACTAACTCATTCTCTTCTAACAACAGCAATGACACTATGTCAGTACCTGAATGCACATTTTCCAATCAATGTGAGGATAACAGGAGACCACCATTATTATACATTCTTTCGGATGCCTCTCTGTTTTCTTTCTCCATCCCAGGATCAACATCAGATATATTCCTAGCACCTTTTTTGGCCAAGCTATACAGCGATTTTTGAAAGACTGGTCCCCAACCCAAAAAAAACCTGTTTTCATTTGTTACAATCAATGAACATTTTGACACAAAGATCAAACTACTATCCATAGTTTTCCACAGCTTTTTTTTTTTAAGATTCTAGCGTAATTACGTCCTGCTGCTTATCACTCTTTTGCAAGTATCTTCAAACTGCATCTATGTAATAATGTAACTAGAGTTTCAAAATCGCCCCTGCATGTTTATCCATTTTCTTCTCAGTCTCAAAATCTGCCCATAGGACTGGAAGATCTCCAAGGTCTTTTTTCAGCTCTGTAATTATGTTCTTCTGCTTGGAATAAATAGATGAGGGTTTGTGATTTTGATACAAACTTTCGAAAATTAGCATCTCTCTTTATAAATGAAATGGAAAGATACTGAGATGTATTTTTATGTAAATAAAAAACATATTTATTTATTCAAGCGGGACTGGCATAATGTTTTAATAGTTTTAATCTTAAACTGGGTTTTTATTGGGTTTTTTAAAATCTTTTATAATTTTAAATTTAAACTTTTAATTATCAGCCTTTTGCAATTTGCTAGGTTTTAATTGTTGGTTTTAATTGTATATGTATTGTGTTTTATTTTTGGCTGTACACCGCCCTGAGTCCTTCGGGAGAAGGGCGGTATAAAAATTTAAATCATCATCATCATCATCATCATCATCATCATCATCATCATCATCATCATCATCATCTAAAGGGAGTCCTTGACTTAAAACTACAATTGAGCCAAGAAATTGTGGCTGTAAGTTGTTCTGGTCATTAAGCAAGATACCCACACAATTGCCTCACTTAAGGATGACAATCCCAGTTCTCCCTGTTGTGATTGTTTTTAAGTGATCCCATGGGTCATTAAGCAGAGCACAAGGTGCGGTGGGAAGGGGGGAATTGGCCTGCATTGTAGCACCTCTCCAACTCAACAGAGCATATACAGGGTCTCAACACAGCATATACAGGACAGTGGTGGGTTTCAAATTTTTTTACTACTGGTTCTGTGGGTGTGGCTTGGTGGGCGTGGCATGGCTTAGTGGGTGTGGCTTGGTGAGCATGGCAGAGGAAGAATACTGCAAAATTCCTATTTCCTCCTAATCAGCTGGGATTTGGGAGGCAGAGAATAGATGAGGTAGGGCCAGTCAGAATTTTTACTATCAGTTCTGTGAACTACTCAAACTTTCTGCTACTGGTTCTCCAGAACTGGTCAGAACCTGCTGAAACCCACCTAGGGGCCTCCCTATGCTTCCCCTACCCACCCCAGTCACCCCTTGCAAAACTTCTGCTGAGTCCCACAGCCTTGGGCCTATCTGCCCATCATCCTTTGCTCCATTTGCCCAATACAATGTCTTCCCACAGAGCCCACCATTTTCCATTTTAAAAGTAGGCACCATGCACAGACTGTCTAACAAAGGCACAGTTTTCCAGCTCACTTTTCCAAAAAAAAGTTTCCACGCTGGTATGCCATGCAGCCATCCTATACAGAAGCTGCCTTGTGCTATTCTGGGAGCGGGGGCCATTTTGAAAGTGGCCACAACTCTGGGATTTGAAGTTGAGAAACAACCTTGTGGTGCAACCAAAACAATCTGGAACTGAACACACTCAAAACCGTAGAAATGGTGGTAGACTTTAGGAAAAACCCTTCCATACTTCCACCTCTTACAGTACTTGACAACACAGTATCAACAGTAGAAACCTTCAAATTTCTGGGTTCTATCATATCGCAAGATCTCAAATGGACAGCTAACATCAAAAACATTATTAAAAAAGGACAACAAAGAATGTTCTTTCTGCGCCAACTCAGTAAGCTCAAACTGCCCAAGGAGCTGCTGATCCAATTCTACAGAGGAATTATTGAGTCTGTCGTTTGCACCTCTATAACTGTCTGGTTTGGTTCTGCAACCCAACAAGAAAAACACAGACTTCAGAGGATAATTAGAACTGCAGAAAAAATAATTGCTACCAACTTGCCTTCCATTGAGGACCTGTATACTGCACGAATCAAGAAGAGGGCCGTGAAAATATTTGCAGATCCCTCGCATCCTGGACATAAATTGTTTCAACTCCTACCCTCAAAACGACGCTATAGAGCACTGCACACCAGAACAACTAGACACAAGAACAGTTTTTTCCCGAAGGCCATCACTCTGCTAAACAAATAATTCCCTCAACACTGTCAGACTATTTACTGAATCTGCACTATTAATCGTCCCATAGTTCCCATCACCAATCTCTTTCCACTTATGACTGTATGACTATAACTTGTTGCTGGCAATCCTTATGATTTATATTGATATATTGATCATCAATTGTGTTGTAAATGTTGTACCTTGATGAACGTATCTTTTCTTTTATGTACACTGAGAGCATATGCACCAAGACAAATTCCTTGTGTGTCCAATCACACTTGGCCAATAAAAAATTCTATTCTATTCTATTCTACCAGTCTATGTAATTTTAATGTCTTTTAATTTTTGTATTATTGTATCTATTTTTATTTCTAAAAGGCTGTTCACTGTCCAGAGTCCCTTTTTGAAATGGGTGATCATACAGTTAAATGAATGAGTAAATAAATGAGTGAAAGCTGTTTGCTTATGTCTGTATCTTCTTCGTGGCTATGATAGAACTTATTCCATCTAGCTTCCATTCATTTGATTCTCTGTGTTCCACGCTCCTGTTTTAAAACAAAAGACATCTTGATTTAATTAGGGTTCAGAGGCTTCATCTGTTCTCATCTGAATAACACCTGCTTTTTCTGGCAAGCCACGATAGGCTGTTGTGAAGGATTCCATGCCCCCAAATGATAGTTTATTTAGAGCTTCATTAGACCTGGCTCTTCACCAGTAGGAATGATCCAAACATATTAGTATTTTGTTTTAAATATTCTGATCCAACCTAGTCCTTTTCCTTATGCAAAATGGCAAGGTTTGCATATTTTGTTTTAAATATTCTGATCCAACCTAGTCCTTTTCCTTATGCAAAATGGAGTAAGGAGTAACCATCCAATACACAGTTGCTCAAATACTCAATTTTCTCATCTGCAGTAAAATTTGGCTGACCTACAGCTGTTTTTCTCACTTGGTTTTTTCACGTGGAAAAACAAGGAAAGAATGGGATACATTTGCAGTTCATGGAGGTGCCCACACTTGAATATTGCAGTAATAATAGTAGATAAATAGATAGTAACAATAGCACCCATTTAACTTTCCTACCCTCCAAAGTGGCCATGGGTCTGCTTGCTTCAGGAGTGAGACAATATGCACTGCAAAATGCAGAGTAACCTCAAAGAGTATCCAAGAGTTTTATTTTTCAATAAATCGCAAAACTGAACATACACATTGCTTAATTGCAACAAAAGACAATAGCTACATTTGAATTCATCGGGACTGAAGTCTGTTTGCTTTTGAATCCAACACAATGCAGTGATAGGGTTGCAATAAACCAGCAATATCATCCCAAGTCAGTGAAACAGATAGGCTTGCATTTATAGTCCTCTCATCTTGTCACTGCTAATGGGACTGAACTTATTAAAATGCCAATGTACTCACTAAAGTGATTTGTGGATACTTTGCAATGTTTCTTTTGAAAACCGTCATGCTATTTGTAAGATCGATAGCCATGGCATGTTGCCAGCAGGTCTTCTTGCAGATTTCTCCTTTGCTCCCATGGTGGTATACAAAATTTAGGCTTTAGGCAGTGATTGTGGGTCACTGAGAAACAGAAAGACATGTTATAGGTTGCAAACAATGGATTCACTTTGAACCCATCAATTGAGGCAGGTACAAATGATAGTACTTTTGATATTGCAAAGAAGGTTTTGGTGACCACCTTTAAAGCGCCCATGGCATTGGGCCGGGTTATTTACGGGACCGCCTACTGCTACCGAATATCTCTCACCGACCTGCGCCTCACAGAGAGGGTCTCTCAGGGTGCCGTCAGCGGCAATGTCGTCTGGCGACACCCAGGAAGGGCCTTCTGTGGGGGCCCCACCTCTGGAATGAACTACCCCGGACTTCGTCAGCTTTCGGACCTCCGGACCTTCCGCCGCGGGCTTAAAACGTATTTATTTAATTGTGCAGGGCTGAGCTAGATTTTAAATTATTGGTTTTAAATTGGGTTTTATTTGATATTTTAATTCTAAATTTAAGGGCTTGTTAGAATCAGTTTTTTAATTGTTTTATATTGTATTTATATGTCTTTTAAATGCCTGTACACCGCCCTGAGTCCTTCGGGAGATAGGGCGGTATATAAATTTGAATAAATAAATAAATAAATAAATAAATAAACTCAACAGAGCATATACAGGGTCTCAACACAGCATATACAGGACAGTGGTGGGTTTCAAATTTTTTTACTACTGGTTCTGTGGGTGTGGCTTGGTGGGCGTGGCATGGCTTAGTGGGCGTGGCTTGGTGAGCATGGCAGAGGAAGAATACTGAAAAATTCCTATTTCCTCCTAATCAGCTGGGATTTGGGAGGCAGAGAATAGATGAGGTAGGGCCAGTCAGAATTTTTACTATCAGTTCTGTGAACTACTCAAAGTTTCTGCTACTGGTTCTCCAGAACTGGTCAGAACCTGCTGAAACCCACCTAGGGGCCTCCCTATGCTTCCCCTACCCACCCCAGTCACCCCTTGCAAAACTTCTGCTGAGTCCCACAGCCTTGGGCCTATCTGCCCATCATCCTTTGCTCCATTTGCCCAATACAATGTCTTCCCACAGAGCCCACCATTTTCCATTTTAAAAGTAGGCACCATGCACAGACTGTCTAACAAAGGCACAGTTTTCCAGCTCACTTTTCCAAAAAAAAGTTTCCACGCTGGTATGCCATGCAGCCATCCTATACAGAAGCTGCCTTGTGCTATTCTGGGAGCGGGGGCCATTTTGAAAGTGGCCACAACTCTGGGATTTGAAGTTGAGAAACAACCTTGTGGTGCAACCAAAACAATCTGGAACTGAACACACTCAAAACCGTAGAAATGGTGGTAGACTTTAGGAAAAACCCTTCCATACTTCCACCTCTTACAATACTTGACAACACAGTATCAACAGTAGAAACCTTCAAATTTCTGGGTTCTATCATATCGCAAGATCTCAAATGGACAGCTAACATCAAAAACATTATTAAAAAAGGACAACAAAGAATGTTCTTTCTGCGCCAACTCAGTAAGCTCAAACTGCCCAAGGAGCTGCTGATCCAATTCTACAGAGGAATTATTGAGTCTGTCATTTGCACCTCTATAACTGTCTGGTTCGGTTCTGCAACCCAACAAGAAAAACACAGACTTCAGAGGATAATTAGAACTGCAGAAAAAATTAATTGCTACCAACTTGCCTTCCATTGAGGACCTGTATACTGCACGAATCAAGAAGAGGGCCGTGAAAATATTTGCAGATCCCTCGCATCCTGGACATAAACTGTTTCAACTCCTACCCTCAAAACGACGCTATAGAGCACTGCACACCAGAACAACTAGACACAAGAACAGTTTTTTCCCGAAGGCCATCACTCTGCTAAACAAATAATTCCCTCAACACTGTCAGACTATTTACTGAATCTGCACTACTATTAATTGTCCCATAGTTCCCATCACCAATCTCTTTCCACTTATGACTGTATGACTATAACTTGTTGCTGGCAATCCTTATGATTTATATTGATATATTGATCATCAATTGTGTTGTAAATGTTGTACCTTGATGAACGTATCTTTTCTTTTATGTACACTGAGAGCATATGCACCAAGACAAATTCCTTGTGTGTCCAATCACACTTGGCCAATAAAAAATTCTATTCTATTCTATTCTATTCTACCAGTCTATGTAATTTTAATGTCTTTTAATTTTTGTATTATTGTAGCTATTTTTATTTCTAAAAGGCTGTTCACTGTCCAGAGTCCCCTTTTGAAATGGGTGATCATACAGTTAAATGAATGAGTAAATAAATGAGTGAAAGCTGTTTGCTTATGTCTGTATCTTCTTCGTGGCTATGATAGAACTTATTCCATCTAGCTTCCATTCATTTGATTCTCTGTGTTCCACGCTCCTGTTTTAAAACAAAAGACATCTTGATTTAATTAGGGTTCAGAGGCTTCATCTGTTCTCATCTGAATAACACCTGCTTTTTCTGGCAAGCCACGATAGGCTGTTGTGAAGGATTCCATGCCCCCAAATGATAGTTTATTTAGAGCTTCATTAGACCTGGCTCTTCACCAGTAGGAATGATCCAAACATATTAGTATTTTGTTTTAAATATTCTGATCCAACCTAGTCCTTTTCCTTATGCAAAATGGCAAGGTTTGCATAAGGAGTAACCATCCAATACACAGTTGCTCAAATACTCAATTTTCTCATCTGCAGTAAAATTTGGCTGACCTACAGCTGTTTTTCTCACTTGGTTTTTTCACGTGGAAAAACAAGGAAAGAATGGGATACATTTGCAGTTCATGGAGGTGCCCACACTTGAATATTGCAGTAATAATAGTAGATAAATAGATAGTAACAATAGCACCCATTTAACTTTCCTACCCTCCAAAGTGGCCATGGGTCTGCTTGCTTCAGGAGTGAGACAATATGCACTGCAAAATGCAGAGTAACCTCAAAGAGTATCCAAGAGTTTTATTTTTCAATAAATCGCAAAACTGAATATACACATTGCTTAATTGCAACAAAAGACAATAGCTACATTTGAATTCATCGGGACTGAAGTCTGTTTGTTTTTGAATCCAACACAATGCAGTGATAGGGTTGCAATAAACCAGCAATATCATCCCAAGTCAGTGAAACAGATAGGCTTGCATTTATAGTCCTCTCATCTTGTCACTGCTAATGGGACTGAACTTATTAAAATGCCAATGTACTCACTAAAGTGATTTGTGGATACTTTGCAATGTTTCTTTTGAAAACCGTCATGCTATTTGTAAGATCGATAGCCATGGCATGTTGCCAGCAGGTCTTCTTGCAGATTTCTCCTTTGCTCCCATGGTGGTATACAAAATTTAGGCTTTAGGCAGTGATTGTGGGTCACTGAGAAACAGAAAGACATGTTATAGGTTGCAAACAATGGATTCACTTTGAACCCATCAATTGAGGCAGGTACAAATGATAGTACTTTTTGATATTGCAAAGAAGGTTGATTTAGAGAAGAAATTATGGTATACCATGGGTCTGCTTCTGTGTATTTGTGGATAGTACCAGCAAGTACTACTACAGATAGTCCTCAAGTTACGACAAAAATTGAGCCCAAAATTTATGTGGTTAAGTGCGAAATTTGTTAAGTGAGTTTGCCCCATTTTACGACTTTTCTTGCCACATTTGTTAAGTGAATCACTGCAGTTGTTAAATTAGTAACACGGTTGTTAAGTGAATCTGGCTTCCCCATTCAGTTTGCTTGTCAGAAGGTTGGAAAAGGTGATCACATGACCCCGGGACACTGCAACTGACATAAATGTGAGTCAGTTATTTAGCATCTGAATGTAAATCACGTGACCATGGGGATGCTTCAACGATCATCAATGTGAATAATAAATTCTAATAAGGTCATAAGTTACTTTTTTCAGTGGTATTGTAACTTTGAATGGTCATTAAACAAACTGTTGTAAGTAGAGGACTACCTGTATAAAGGCATAAAATAATGGAAAGAGGACAGGATCTAATCCACAACTGAAAAAATAAAGCATCAGGTAGATGATGTAGAGTTGACGAGATATAAGGCCATAAATTGACATTTCCCAACTTGACCACAACCACAAAGCCATATTGGACCAGCCTGGTAGAGTCTAGACCTAGATGGAATGTATACCCCACATTATACATTAGCCTCATATTTTTCATTCAGTAGGGTGTCCTTCCACACAACCAGTGCTTGGAAAAAAACACATTTCTTATAGCGTCTTCCTTTTGCCACAATAAATTTTAATGGCATCTAGCACAAATATCCTGCTTTTATCTTCTGTAATTTGTGATTGCTATTCCGTTTCCAATGAAATTGCCCAGTAAATGGTATAGAACATTGAAGTTTTATGTATTATCAACCCAAAGTATAGAAATTTCTTTCCATTAAATCTTTTGTTTCGTATTTACTAGGCTTTGTTTCCATAAAAAGGACTTGATATATTTGAAAGCATAATTACTTCCTCAAATGGTTCTGTTTTCTGAACTGCTGTATTAGAATTTAAACTGCACTTGTACTTCACATCTGTCTCAAAGCTTATACTAAGTCACTGTTGTGGCTCCGACCCCCGAGCCAGCCTCCGAGCCTGCCCTCATGGAAAAGAATGACTCGGAGAGTGAGGGAGAGGAGCCAGCAGGGCCTCCCTCGCCAGGACCCTCCTCGCTGGCACCACCCCAAGTTCCAGCTGCAGGCCAGGAGGAGGAGCTGACAAGGCCTCTTTCCCCCGACCCCCCCTCCTCCTCCCTGGCAACTGGATCAATCTTGGCTCGATCCGAGACAGCGACACCGAGATAAGTGCGCCCAGCAGAGGAAGAGGTGTGGCAGGCCCAGGGAGTGCTGAGTCACGGAGCCACACCCCACAGGGGATAAAAGCAGGTGGAATTGCTCCGTAGGCCCTTGTGTCGAACAAAGATAAAGCTACTAGCTCTTGGACTACTTCGTGTGAGCTACTGACAGCTTTTGGACTGAAGGTTGGGATTTCTTCGTGAGTAACTGTTTGATCATCCTGCACACTCCTGGTTGCCCTGGCAACAGTCCGTCAGCACGCTGCTACTTGATAGAGGCTTGGCAGGCATGTGAAGAAACATTGCCAGAACTTTTCACTGCCCAAGAAAACCCGGCCAAGTGTAAATAAATTGCTGGCAGATGGCCCTTGGCTGGCGTGCTTTCTTAGGGGAGGTGGGAGGGACAGAACAGTCACCCTTAGTCAACTAATAAGACTTGTATGTAGACTGTGACCCTAAGTATGCAATTAACTCAGGCAAAATGTGTCTGATAAACATCCAAAAACCAGCCCTATTGTATTGTCATGCAACATGCAACTTGGAATAATTTTGGAGTAGGTAATGTTGGGTTGATTTTGGACAGAACCCTGATTAAGATATTAGCTGCACACTTGAATAGTAATAAAAAACAAGAAGTAGTGTCATGAAATAATGAAAAACTATCATGAATATCAGATTTCTTGTTCATAGAAATTCTCATTCTTAACACTCCTGGCCTTTGCAGAACTTTCTTTTTAAACTGTGTGAATCACACAAGCATGTAACTAATGCTTAGAAAGAAGCACATGGGAAAAGATGTGCAAAATTGGATTGTTCCTTATAGGTATTTCCACTGTTCCGGTGTTGTAACCCATGGTTTGGAATTTAGTTCAATGAATTTGTAAAACCACTGGGGGGATTGTTATTATAATCTTGTTATGAATCATAGTAATTTATACAATGTTTCAATAAAATGGTATTTGTGCATTATGATTTTAAGATTATTGATTATTGTTTACTTAACTTAGATTATTGGAAATAAAGGCGAAAGAAGTATTCTATCAATATTAATTACAATTTGGGATATCAATAACCCAAGCATAAGATTGTATGACTTTTTCATCCAGGAATTTGAATATAACATCCACACACATAGAGAAACCCACAAACACAGAGACCAGATTGCATTAAAATATGTTTTGTACAAGAAAGACCTTGGTCTTGAACTGATCATTTAGTGTTAAGGTGTCCATTGTATTGTTAATTTTTTTACATATTAATAAAAGGAAAAAATAGATAAGCAAAATAAATTTAACAACAATTAAAGTAACAAAAAAGAAAGAAGGAAAAGACAATGAAAAAGAAAATAGAACAAATGAGTTTCTAACTTTCCCCTGTTTATCATTTGCTAATTTACAATGTTTGTAGACATTTGGGTCCCCTTAGAAGCCATCACTGTAAGTGATTATATTTGTCATGCTATGTGATGGATTGTCATATATAGGAACCATTCTTGTTTAAATTTGGTTAAATTCCTATTGTGAATATATACTGTTAGTTTTTCCATTGATGCATATTCATAGAGTGTTAATGAACCATATCTGCATATGTGATTACATTTTATTATATTATCTCCAACATGAAAAGCATTTGAGGGAGACGCTAGAGGTAAAATTGTTGGTCTTAATATTCCCTTTCTAGAATTCCATATTTTATCAGACTTTGTCTAAAATATGTCCTTTTACATGTTTATCCTCCTTTGTATATTTGCACCATAAATACCTATGAAGCTAGCTATGAATATTGACATTCTACTGTTTGGGAATTTTATCCACTCTGTTATCTATGTCAGGCAGCTTGTTTTATGATATGATTTAAAATTTGGAAGGGCAAATTTTCTCTCTCTTAGAAATTTTGTAGGAGTATTTGTTTAACTTAAAAAAAACTTACAGTTTTTTTCTCCACTCTGTATATATTTACTGACAATTTCTTGCCAGTCTTGTAAGGTTCTCTCTGATGATTAGTGTTATTTGGAATAGACAGTTTATCTTAATAATAATAATTTATTCAATATGCCTGCCGCCTAATTTCCAATGACTCTGGGGGCTTGCAATAGTTAAATAGTTCAATCTTGGATAGTATATTCTTTTTAATAATTGCAATTGATCCTAACCAAAATAATTTTAAGCTTCTCCGCTTTTCAAGGTCTCTTTTAACCTCATCCCATAATTTACCTTGGTATACTCTACATGGGGCTCCCCTTGAAGTGCACCCGGAGGCTCCAGTTAGTTCAGAATGCAGCTGCGCGGGTGATAGAGGGAGCCGCACGCGGCTCCCATGTAACATCACTCCTGCGCAGGCTGCACTAGCTGCCTGTGGTCTTTCGGGTGCACTTTAAGGTTTTGGTTACTACCTTTAAAGCGCTCCATGGCTTAGGGCCAGGGTACTTACGGGACCGCCTACTGCTACCAAACGCCTCCCACCGACCTGTACGCTCACACAGAGAGGGACTTCTCAGGGTACCGTCCGCCAAGCAATGTCGGCTGGTGGCCCCCAGGGGAAGGTCCTTCGCTCTGGAACGAACTTCCCCCTGGCTTGCGTCAACTGCCTGACCTTCGGACCTTTCGCCGCGAGCTGAAGACGTATTTGTTTATTCGCGCGGGACTGGCTTAGGGATTTAAAATTTTAATATTTTTAAAGGGTTTGAATTTTAATTTATATTCAATACAAATTTTAAGGGGTTTTTTAACGGTATAAATGTTTTAAATTTTTTGCCAAATATATAATAAGTTTTTTAATTTCTGTTTTTATCTGTAAATTGTCATTGTTTTATAGTGGCTGTGAACCGCCCTGAGTCCTTCGGGAGAAGGGCGGTATAAAAATCTAATAAATACTAAATACTAATACTAAAATACTATACTTGTTAATTGTTGCCTGTTAGATGGGTATTTCACTGAGTGAGCTATCTGACAGCTAGATTCTTTCCGCAGAAAATTGATTTCTGCTTGCGTTAAAAATCTTGTAATTGTTTTTATTTTGAACATTGATTTTATATCCAGAGTATTCTCCAAAACTATGAATTGTTTTCATTAACTGTTCTATTGTTTTTTGTACTTTTATGATGTCTAATATTACATCATTTGCATAACATTTAAGTCTATATTCTTCTCCCCGAATTTTTAGATCTCTATTTGTTCATTATGATAGATGATAGATAGATAGATAGATAGATAGATAGATAGATAGATAGATAGATAGATAGATAGATAGACAGACAGATGATAGAGAGAGATGATATTTATTTATTTATTTATTTATTTATTTATTATTTTTATACCGCCCTTCTCCGGAGACTCAGGGCAGTGTACAGCCAAAATAAAACAGTAACACAGCAATTAAAACCATATATCACTAAAAATCTAATTCAATTTGGCTAAAAGTTAAAAATAATAGAATAAAATTATAAAAACCCTATAAAACCCCATTAAAATTCCCTTTAGGCCAGCCCTGCTCGATGAAATAAGAAAGTCTTGAGCTCGCACTTAAATAGATAGTTTATTTATCAAATTTTAAATACCACCAATCTCACTCAGAGTGAACCTGATAAAAAATACATTAAAAATACAAAATATAATATACAAAAGGACTAAACAAAAACAAGAATAGAATAAATTAAAAAGTTAAAAGATGGTGGGGAAGGCCACCAAGGTGCCAGCCACCCCCAGGGATGCATGCTGCTTAGTGAGCCCCATGTGGGATGGCAGATCCAAATCTTTAAACTCATTTGAAAGGCCAGGAGAGTGAGGAAAGGATATTCCAGACGGTGAGGAGGACAATGGCAAAGAAGTCCCTCTTCCTAGACCCCGCCAGTTGAAATTGTTTAACCAACAAGATCCATAACAGACCTTCCCTATCTGACTGAATGGGAAGGGCTGATGTGATAAGAGTTGAGATGGTTCCTTAGGTAAACCTTGCCCAATGCCATGTAGGGCTTTAATCAATACCTTGAATCAGAACTGGAAGCAAACTGGAATCCAATGTAGTTCCCTCAGCAGACGTATTACATATGCCATCCTGGGGCACCCACAATTGCTTGTGCAGCTGCATTCTACACCAGCTGAAGCTTCAGGATAAACTTCAAGAGTAACTTCATGTAGAGTATATTGCAATAGTACATATGGGAAATGATCAGGACATGAATAATCAAGAGGAGGGCATCCTGATCCAGAAAGGGGCATTGGTATACGCAACACAAAGTTGAGAAAAGGCCCTCCTAGCCCTGAGTGCCATCTGCTCCTCAAGTGCCTAGACAGGTAGGTAGATCTTCAGTAAATGCAAAACATGTCACAGTGTGTAACATCATTCTCCATCAAAGCATTAACAATGATATTCATGCTGTCTTCACAAAGTGCAAAGAGGATGAGAAGTTTGTGGAATCATACTTCCTTCCTGCATTTCTCTGTACACATTGTTGCTATTCTTTTATGACACATAATAGCTTCATAATTCTTATATGTGTTTCAAGCTCACACTTATTATAGGAAGAACATCCATTTTCTACACATTTTGATGGTCCAGTAGAGACTAATCTAAACTCTTTTGAAGCACAGCCAATACCCCTTGTCAATGTGTAAAAATTCAAAACTCCACTAGGTTTTTCTCATTTTCCATCCAAATGATTTCTCTTTTAAGTCCTTAACTTTGTTCATTAGAAACATGAATGAAAATGTAATAGGAAGGAATCTAAATGATGTCTATACATAAAAATATATAACAATAAAAAGTTAACTATTGAGCAGCATTCTTGGTTTTAAAAAATGTGATAATAAAAGCACTCTTGCATCAGTACAGTTCAAGACTGTTAAAACACTGTTATTACTATAGACATATGCATTTATTCTAATATTTAACCCAACTAAATTAGACTATGGTATAGTTATACTTTATTTGCAGAATATCATCTTAAAACCACAATTTTAAATACTTTATTTAAATAATTTGATCATGAACTTAATTAAAGTGGACTTAGGCTTATATTTGTAAAATATAATGTTTTCTATATTATTGTGTTTTTGTTTTATATGTATTATGTAATTATATGTAAAAATGTATTTGCATTATTTCACGATGCAAAAAAATTAGGATACTCCTTTTTAAAAAAAAAAAAATCATTTTATACATTCATACATTACATTCATACATTACATGTAAATCACCTTTGAAAATTAGCTTTGCAAAATGTATAGCAGTAATTGGCCTTACAGTGGTTTTCTGTAAAAATATATGATCATAAGCAACTATTTTTAACTTCATTTTATCACATTATCTGCATTTATCATCATATTTTTAATAATTGTTATTTGTGAACTATTATTTATTAACTTTGTTATATGCCATCCAGAGTCATTTGCTTTGTGAGATGGGCACCTATATAAATTTGAATGAATGAATGGATGGATGGATGGATGAATCTAACCATGATATATATGTGGGGGTTTGCCTTTATATCCAATAGCTTCAACATTGTGATATTATTGGGTGAATGAAACTCCCCTTGTGAATTGCTTAGGATGTTGAGTCACAAAGGATGTTAATGTCTATGGAAATGCTCAGCCATCCAGGTAATGGTCGTCCCAAAGGTGTTTTTTTTTTTTTCCAAAAAGCAACTGGACTTCAAGGAAAAACAAAGTCCACTTGCCTTTGGGAACATGATGTTAATATGATTTAACTTGATTATTTGGGGCCAGAAAAATCATGGTTTCCAAGGCTTTTAGTGGCAAAAAGATCAGTTCAATAACACCATGCTAGGAATCTTGAAGAGCAACCAGCGACAATTCACAATGTGACTAGCCAACTTATTTTTTGTCTCCTTGAGCTTAAGGTATACTGTATTGCAAAAAGATATTTCCCCAATCTTTTCAGCTTCAAGCTAAAGATAGCAAAGAGTGTCTTTTTTTGGTTAGAAAATGAGACATGTATGTTTTCCTTTGAAGAGTAAATTGGAAGATTGATATCTAAACTTTTGATACTCCAGTTGCTTAAAAACCTCATAAATTAATAGCTACCCAAATGAATTATTTTCTATTCTAGAATCGTTGTGAAGAAAAAGAACATTTATTTTTTTGACATAGATTGTTTTGCTAAAGAACTCTGCTTTTTATATTTATGACACTCCATGAGATGATGCATGCATTCCTTTGTAGTACAGACTGCCTCAACAGGTACTCCTCTATCCCTTATAATCTAAATTCTAGGAGCCCCTGCATGTGCGTGTCTCCGTGTGTGTCCCTGTGTGTAAGTGTGTGAGATGTAAATATGTATCGTTGTGTGTAGAATATGTAGGAAATATCTGGTTATTTCAATTAAAATCAATTTTCCAATTTCCTGATTGTGTCATTCTTTCCCCATCAGAGTTTTTTTTTTCAGCAGAAAAGTTAGAACATATATTGTAATACGTGCATGTCTTCTTGTTCACAGCTTTGTTGCATGTAAGTTTCCCAGTTGCCATCATATGTGAATCTTTAACATGGTACAAAAGGAAATATCATAAATTAAATAGGAAATTATCATACTCACTCAGTTAAAAACAATAATTGCCTGGACCAAACAACACATCCAGATATGCAAGAAACACAAAGGGAAGGTTGGACACTGAATGATGGCTCTCCAGAACAGAGGCGTCTAACAATGACTTCTTGAGAAAAAGGCACATTCAAGTTACCTCAAAAAGGTAACTACAATGGCATGGATCTAACAGCTCAGTTAAGCTTCCTTCACAGTCCAGGGGGGCCTTGGATCTTGGATGTATTGAACCATTATCTTTCATATAATGGTTCAATATATAGTGCAGAATTGAGCACACATTTATTTTACTTAGTATTTAATTAAATATAATTAAATTAAATTTAATTTAATTAAATTTAATTCTACCTTGTCCTTGGTGAGAAACCTGTTAGATTAGGATAATCTTTCTCCTCATTCTCAAAAATCAACTCATTTTTGAGAAACAGGTATTTCTTAACCTTGCAATGGTCGTGTTCTGTCCCCCCACCTCAGTCCGGGAGGCACATGAAATGACTCAATTAGCCGGCAATTTAGTCCATGGCAGCTATCAGCTCTGGCAGCAAACCAGCGGGCATCTGCCAAGATTTTCTTTTATCTTTCTTGATGCCGGCATGTCAACCAGGAAGTCAGGAACAAACAGCACTCCAAGCCAAATGCTCAATCAAATAGTTCAGCTCAAGTTTTCTCCAGTCAGTTTGATTTGTCTGTCACGAAGTAGTAGAGCAGCCCCTCCTGCTTTTATACCCTGTGGAGTGTGGCTCCATGACTCAGCACTTTCTAGGCCTGCTCCACCCCTTCTTCTGTTGTTCCCACCTCTCTTGTCTACAAAACCTGCGATCTAATCAGGACTGATTGTCCACAGCTGGGTCTGGGAGCATTGCCTGGGTGGGGGAGATATGGGAGACAGAGGCCTCGTTAATTCCTCCACCTGGCCTGCCTCTGGCTCCTGGAGCTGAGCCAGAGAGACTGGCCCTGCAGAAGGGAGCCCTAAGGCCCTTCCCCCTCACTCTCTGAGTCACTCTCTGGGAGGGGGCGAGGCCCGGGGGTGGAGCCACAACAGATCGCTTTGCTATCTGGTATAAAAAAAGACTATATAGTTTCAATGGATTCATTCTTGGAGAAGAATGACTGCTGTTTCATATTATTATATCATTTTCTTATACTGACTTGGGTAAAACCCTAAGTACTGTGTGGTCATTGCTTCTGAGTCCAAAAGAATCTGTGACTCAATCCTGCTGGACTGAGGACAGAACAGTACATTTCTCCTTCCTCACCTTAAGATCAAAGCACTTTAGTGTGGTTTACAAAGTAAACAAGCAAAACCAAAAGACACTTCCTGGAGATGTCATGTTGTGGTTCATAGCGGAACTCAGAACTGCTTTTCTGAAATGACCTGTAACTCTCCCTGTGGATGAAATTTTACCCCTGCATTTGGAGATTGCAAAATGATTATATACCACTTAGAACTAAATAGACCAGGGGTCTCCAACCTTGGCAACTTTAAAATTTGTGAACCTCAACTCCCAGAATTCCTCAGCCATCTTTGAGGGATTCTGGGAGTTGAAATCCACAAGTCTTAAAGTTGCCAAGGTTGGAGACCCCAGAAATAGACAGAAAAAAAGTATCTGTAGATTTGACAAAATCCTTGCATTACCTCATCCTTCCTACAGGTTACAAGACCCTGCTGGATTTAAATGCTCAACACAATTGTTCAACACAGCAGAATTCAGATAATTGGATCCAATCTATTTAATTCTTTTTTTTTTTTATAAAAAGTTTTATTTTTACAATCATATCAAATAATTCATCCAATGTACAGTTATATACAATTAGTCGGGCTTGCCCAGTCACCACCCCCCTTTTTAACACTCTTCCCTCTTCTACCTTCTTCTACTTTCCACCTTCCTCTCCTTCTCTTATCTACATCCTCTCCTCCCTCCACCCTACACCTTCCTTCTCCCTCTTCTACCCCTCTTCCTTCCTCTTCTCCTCTTTCCTACCTCCTACTCTCTCTTTTCTCCCTCCCCACCGTTCTAAAATGGTAACTGGGCAGACCCGACCCTGCATTAATTATATTTATACATCTTCAATAATCCCTGTACATTAACCATCACTCCATCTCTACCAAACCCCCACCCTCCCCTTACCCCCACCCCCACCCCAACTTCCCAGAACAAAATGCAGGGTATCAAAACTAACAATCATAATCTAAAATAATTCCTAAATTATAATCTCTAGTCACACCACACTTAGTCACACTCTCAATTCCCTCTCCTTCAAAATATATCTAATACAAAATATTTCCTAAATTTACTCATATGCTATTCGATATTTTTTTATCTGATACTTATTTTGAATATAATCAATCCACATTTTCCATTCTAAAATATATTTTTCTAGTGTATAGTCTTTCAAGTAAGCGGAGATCTTTGCCATCTCTGCCAGATTTGATACTTTGAGTGTCCATTCTTCAATTGTAGGTAATTCTTCTTTCTTCCAATACTGAGCAATCAAAAGTCTTGCGGCTGTTATTAAGTTCAAAATCAATTTAGTCTCTATAGCTGTACAGTCCATAATAATTCCTAGTAGAAAGAACTGCGGAGTAAACTTAATCTTCTTTTTCAAAATATTCTGCATGATCCACCATACTTTAATCCAAAATGCTTTAACTTCCGGTTTGGCACCGTAGGTGATGGCGGTGATCTTTATGATCACCAACCTCTGGATTATGTGGAATCGCTAGGACAGCTTAAATCTGCTGTCCAGCGGTTCGGAAAACCCCCTCTTCGGGAGAAGGAGAAGGTGGTGAGCTGAGGGCAGAGGTTGAATTTCCCTAAAGCCCCTGAGAAAAAAGGGGTTTGAAGGGTTAAGTTCCCTCCAGTAACCCGAAGTGCTCCAGATCCGAGGATTCTTCTGCTTTGGTGGAACCAATCACCACGACCAAACGCCGAGATTTATTTTGGACAATAAAGGATTATACCGGACAGAACGAAAGTGGGAGAACTTTATGCAAGTAGCCAAGCCGATTCCCCGTTACTTTGTAACAAGCTTGAAAACAGCAAGAAAATGGAGGCGAATTGTTAACAAGTTAACGAGTGGAAAGCGAAAGCGATACTTTCAGCGTTGCCGTCTGCAGTTGGTAATTTGCATGTTACTTGCTGCTCTAACTCTTTAACTCTTTGCTGCCTGCTGATAGAATCTAGGGAGATTTTTAAATATTGCTTTAAAAGACTGTGTTTCTTAGAAGTTAAGAAGATTTAAAGTGAATATTAAGTTGGAAATAAATAAATAAATAATTTTATAGAAGATGGCAGCCAAACAATTAAAGTCTACTGTAACAAAGAGCTCTGGAACTTTATCAGCTGGTGCCTCTCCAGCTCATACAGCAGAGACTAGAACATTGAATTTAGAGGCGTTACAAGAGAACTTAAAAGGCTTTATAGAAGAAAATTTAAAGTAATAACTGATGAGATGTCTGAAATGAAAGAGCAGATATCAGAAATTCAAGTGGAAATAAAGAAGTTAAAGAAGGATTTGTAATGGCAGTACAAAGTTTGGCAATGAATGTGATTTTATTAGAAGAGGAGGTTGAAGAAATTAAGCAACATAATTTAAAATTAGAAAATAAAATGGATGAATTTCAAAGTAAAATGGAAAAACAGAGGATGAAATAGTTTTGATACAATATAGAAATATGGAATTTGCTCTTAGAATCCGAGGTTTGAAAGAAAATAAGGAAGAGAATTTAAGGAAATTTTTCTGAAGTATTTGCTGAGATATTAGCAGCTCGTCCAGCAGATGTGGCTTATCAAATTGATAAAATATATCGTGTGAATTCTTGGATAGCAAGGCAAAAAAGTTGCCAAGGGATGTTGTTATTTATTTTACAAACAGAACAGTGAGAAATCAGATTTTGCAAGCTTCATATAAGGGGAGAAGATTCAGATTGCTGGTCAAGATATTTTGATATTAAAGGAAATTCCACCAAAATGTTAAGGGCTAGGAAGGAATTTGCCTTCCTGGTGAATGAACTTAAAAACGTCAGATTGAATATAGATGGGATATTCCAACTGGTATAATAGTATATTATGCAGGAAAGTACATCGTCTCAATACAGTTGGAAAAGCAAGAGAATTTTATGTTGAGGTATTAAAGTTGGAAGTCTTCCCCATTGGAAGCTAGAAGAAGGAGGCTGAAGTGAAGGAAAGAGAAGTGAAGCAGGTACAAGAACAGATTGTGATGGAAGAAGATTTATTACAAGTGTTGGAAATACCTACGACGGGTTTAGATTCAAAAGAACAAAGGCTGACAAGAGCTGCTGCTAAACGCAAGGAACAAGAGATGAAGGCACAACAACAACTGGCAACTACTACAACGGAAACAGTGGGAGGAGCAAGGCCTAAAGCAAAATGTGATTTGCGGCTAGTGTTCCAAAAGTTTCCTTTGGCCGATAATGGCAATTAAACTATTATCTTGGAATGTTAATGGTTTGAATTCACCGCAGAAGAGAAGGAAAGTATTTCATTATTTGAAACAATTTAAAAATGACATTACCTGTTTACAAGAAACACATATTAGATCTTTAGACCAGAAATATTTGATAAACTCAAAACTGGGGGTACATTTTGTTGCCTCCTCTTTGGAAAAAAAAATGGTTTAGTTATATATATAAAAAAGGATATATCAGCAAAATTAATTGAGGTGGATAAGCAAGGAAGATACATTGCTATTGAACTTTTGTTGGAGGGAAAGAAGGTATTATTAATAGGAGTTTATGCTCCGAATCAACAACAAGAAAATTTTTTCAAGTTTTTACATAAAAGAATAGTGTTTTGGGATTATAAATCATATATATTAATGGGTGATTGGAATGGTGTGTTGGATACTCAAAAAGATAAAAAAAGTTTAAGGAAGATGTCAAGTAGGGCGAAATTACCAAAGGTTTTTTTTGAAATGATGGAGGACTTGGAATTAAGAGATATTTGGAGAGAACATAATACAGAAGAGAGGGATTTTACCTTCTTTTCTGACAGGCATCAATCATTTTCGAGGATTGATTTTATTTTGATTTCTAATGATTTGTATTCTAGAGTGAAGAAGACTAAGATTTGTTCAAGAACTCTATCTGATCATAGTCCGGTTTGGATTGAAATTGATCGGAAAAGGAGGCCAGGAGATCATGGAGGTTGAATGAGAATTTGTTTAAATATGAACAAATTGAAAATGAATGTAAAAAGCAAATGAGAGAATTTTTTATTATGAATATGAAATAAGAAACATCTATAGTGATGATTTGGGACCCTAGCAAGGCCTATATGAGAGGAAATCTTATACAAATGAATATTAAATACAAAAATAAATTGCAGAAAAAGAAAAAGGAACTGGAAGAGGAAATTAAAAGAAAGAACAGTTATTGATAAATAGCCCAGGAAATAGTAAAATAAAAGAATCAATAAATATATTAAGAGGTCAGTTTAACATGTTGATGGCAGATCAAGTAGCAATTAATTTACAATATGTAAAACATGATACGTTTAATAATGCCAATAAGCCAGGAAGATGGCTTGCCTATTTAATAAGGAAAAAACAGAAATCACGAATGATTGATAAAATAGAATATAGGGGTAAGGAAGTTTATCAAAAGAATTTGATTAAAAAAGCATTTCTAGAGTATTATAGTAAGTTATACTAGGGATATGATTGATGATATAGAGATAGAAAGATATTTACAACAACAAAATATTTGTGAGCTTACAGAAAATCAAAGAGAAGAACTGAATCAATTAATTACTTCAGAGGAAATTTTGTTAGCAATTACAACTTAAAATTGGTAAAGCACCAGGTACAGATGGTTTAACAGCTGTTTATTATAAAAATTTACAAAATGAGATGGTTGAACCACTTAAAGAGTTATTTAATAAAATTCAAATGGGAGGAGATGTTCCCCCTTCATGGAGGACAGCCTTTATTTCGCTAATACCGAAGGAAGATGGAGATGGTATTAAAGCAGAGAATTATAGGCCTATATCACTTTTAAATACTGATTATAAGATATTTGCCAAGATACTTGCTAATAGATTAATGCCAGTGATGAATCAAATAATTCATAATGATCAGTCAGGATTTATTAAGGGTAGGCAGATGAGATATAATGTGAGGCAAATTGTAAATTTACTTGAATATTTGGAACGAAACAACCAAATCTCAGCGGCTTTTTTTTTTTGGATGCTGAAAAAGCTTTTGATAGATTGGACTGGCAGTTTCTGTTTAAAGTAATAGAAAAAATGCAATTTGGGGATTATTTTATCCACGCAATTAAGGCAATATATCAGAAGCAAACAGCACAAATAATAGTAAATGGTGGGTTAACAGAAACTTTTAAAATTGGGAAAGGGACGAGACAGGGATGTCCCCTGTCTCCATTACTTTTTATTTTAACTTTAGAAATTCTTTTGAATAAAATACGTAGCTCCGATCAAATAAAGGGAATTAGAGTTAAACATCAAGATTATAGATTAAGAGCTTTCGCAGATGACTTGGTTGTTACTGTATCTCAACCAACATACTCAGCTACTGGTTTAAAAGATATAATTGGTCAGTATGGTAAAGTATCTGGATTTAAGGTGAATCAGCAAAAGACAAAGATGATAACTAAAAATATGAATATACAACAAAAAGAAGAGTTAGAAAGAACTACAGGTTTTGAAATCGTTAAAAAGGTTAAATATTTAGGAATATATATTACAGCTTCAAACGTCAAATTATATAAAAATAATTATGAGGTATTGTGGCAGAAGGTATGGAAAGAAATGGAGAGTTGGAAGAAGTTACAACTATCCTTGTTGGGAAGAATAGCGGCTATAAAAATGAATGTTTTGCCCAATCTATTTAATTCTTTAGCGCTCAAGCTATTAGTTGACAAGAAATCTTTTAGAGTTTTGTCTTAACTGGTGAAGTTAATACAAGCACAGGAGAAAATGGCTTACCCCTAGTTGGATGGGAATCTGGTTAGTGTTTGGCCCCGAAAGATATTTAATGGATGATCTCCCATAATATTTTATGAGCTGGCGTTTCAGTTTTGATGGAGAGTAAGGCTGCACAGACTGACCTTGCAAACCTTCCAAACAGCTGAAACAACATTAAGTCAGATTGTAGGTTTTGGTTTTTTTCCAAACAGAATTGGAGGATAAATTTATTTAACTTGAATGTTTAGATCAGGGGTGTCAGACTCGCAGGTCGTGTGCCTGATACGTCACATGCTGGCCCTCCCCCACCCAGTTTAGTGAAGGGGGGGAAAGTCCCGATACATCACCTGAGTATAACTCATAAAATCATTTGCTACAATGTCCTTCCTGTCAAAGACTACTTCAGCTTCAACCACAACAATACACAAGCACACAATAGATTTAAACTTAAAGTGAATTGCTCCAATCTTGATTGTAGAAAATATGACTTCAGTAACAGAGTTGTTAATGCCTGGAATGCACTACCTGACTCCATGGTCTCTTCCCAAAAGCCCCAAAGCTTTAACCAAAGACTATCTACTGTTGACCTCACCCCATTCCTAAGAGGTCTGTAAGGGGCGTGCATAAGAGCACCAGCGTGCCTACCATTCCTGTCCTAATATTCCCTTTGATTGTATCCAATTCGTATGGTTATTTCATGCTTATACTTATATATATTGTTGTGTTTGACAAATAAATAAATAAATAAATAAAAATATATAAATCACGTGACGCCGTTGTGATGACATGAGTTTGACACCCTTGGTTTAGATGAACATCTTCGTTTTGCTCCTGCTGACAGTTGGAATCTCTAATCCTCCTGTCTCCAAATGTTGTGACCCATTTAGCAGTTCCTGATATGCTAAAAAAAATGAATACAGCAAACGGAGCACATTAAGGAAAAATATAAATAGCAAAACTGTGCACATGCATGGAACATCTTACAGAATTAAAAATATATGTTAAAGAAGCTTGTTTTAAATTAAATCAATCCTATATGAGCTGTGGTGGTGCAGTGGTTAGAATGCACTACTGCAGGCTACTTCTGATTTTATCAGCAAGAGGTCCCAGTTCAACTAATCAGATATCACCAATCTAGGCACAAAGGTCTACACAGTCAGGTGGCTGCCTATTGGAACACAGGGAAGGTGGTTAATGTAGATAATGAGCCATGATGGCATAATAGTTAGAATACAGTACTGCAGACTACTTCTGCTGACTGCTGGCTGCCTGCAGTTCAGCAGTTTGATTCTCACTGGCTCAAGGTTGACTCAGCCTTCCATCCTTCCAAGGTGGGTAAAATAAGGACCCAGATTGTTGGGGGCAATATGCTGACTCTGTAAAACTGCTTAGAGAGGGCTGTAAAGCACTGTGAAGCAGTATATAAGTCTAAGTGCTACTGCTATACAGGAATAAAGGACTATCACTCATTATTAGACATAATTGCACAGAAAAGGGTTCTGCCATGCTCTTAACGTCACTGAAGAGTTGCCAAAATACCAGAAATGTTTCCTTCGGCCTCTTCTAGTTCATTCATTCCCCTCCCATTGGGTTTCTGGGGACTAGAGAATCTCAAATAAATATGAAGCTGTGTTTACTTTAACCTTTCAAATCACTCTGCTACCCAAAAAAACCTGTTGAAGTAATAATTGCTATTCTATTACTTCTATTTCTTCTGCAAGCAAAGAACACTGAAATCTTTTGACATATGGTTAGCAGCATGTGTTGAAAATTAGCAAATGAATGTGTCTCTATGCATATACATCTCTTTTATGGATGAATTTCAATGAATGGGCAAGACTGAAGTGTAATATAAGTTGATCAGAGCTCAATAAAATCTCCTCTTGAAGATTTAAATGAACTGATTTAAATGAATTGAGAATTTACTAAATTACTGTTATAATGCTTTTCTAATTAAAAGACAAGACACTGACAGAGTATATAAACCTTTAATAAAAGCTGCTGATTTCTATTTTTTAAGTCGGTATGTTTAATGCCAACTATAAATGAATGTGATAAATTTAATCTTCTTATCTTAGAGCGAGAAGAGCAAGGAATAATTAGTTTACAAGGCTTAGATATACTAGATGGTTACAGCTCATGACAAAATGCCAAAAATAATCAAAAGAAGCTTCACAAAAAAATAAACTCAGAAAATTATGGTTCCGATCTGCAGGGCTAGAAGATATTCTTTAAATAGCTATCTTGCTGTCTAAGATTGCCAGGAAAGAACTGAAGTGAGATTAGATTTAGTTAATGGATGGGAGAAATTGGTGAAGAGATTAAAATATGCTAAGTATGACAGTGGATCATATGTGTCAGCAATAAAGGAGCATTTCTAAATGATCTAGATATGGCAGATAGACATATCATAAATTGTTATCCAGTAAACAAAAGTTGAACAAGTCAAGTATTAATGTCTAAAAGTTTAGTCTGTCTCATCATTTAGCTTATATAGAATTCAGAAGAACCATACTTGCATCTGCAAAAGACAAGTAGAGTTCATACAGCTTTAAAGAGGACATGAGACAGGACTTAACATTGGCTAATATCCTACTTAAACTCTTCTTCCAATCCTTCTCTAAGCCTCTCTTGTCAAACAAAAGAGACCCTTTCCATGCAGACAGGATGGAATCAGAACCACAAAGAGCAAGTAGCTACTACATCACACACAAGGGAAAAATCTAGCACAGAGATAGTTGGTCAACATCACTTGGTTGTGTTGTACATCTTCACTGCCTATTGAATTGTTGGACTTTGTTCTTTAAATGTACAGAATAGAGGGATGGGGGTTTGATCTGGATATTGGGAATATTGGGAGCGTACTGCATGCAAACTGAACTGGAAATTATTCACAGTAATCTTTCAAGGGGTACAATTCTAAACATCTGTTGTGTCTTGCCCGCTCTCACAGCAGCCGGGGCCTTCTTATCTGCTCCCGAACACGGAGGAATGTATGCCTCCCGGCCCCAGTCCTGGCTCCATACCCAGACAAGCTGAAGAGGAGGGGGCACCTCCCGGTCCCAGCCCTGGCTCCATTCCCAAGCTGGCTGCAGAGGAGGGAGTACCCCCCGGCCCCAGCCCTGGCTCCATGCCCAGGCAAACGGAGCAGCTAGACCCCCTCCCCCTCCTCCACAGCATGTGAGCCTGAGGAAAGTTTATTTCCAACAGCTGCTGATTGGAGTGACCCTCGCATCAGAAGACTGGATAGGCGAAGGCAACAGAAGGAAGGGAGGGGCAGGCCTTAATGAGTGCTGAGTCATGGAGCCACACCCCATGGCCTATATAAAGGATCTGCTTTCTGGCAGTCTCTGAGTCAGGCAAAGTCGAACTTATCTTGCTGAAGTCACTTTCTGGTCTCCTGCCTGCTCTGAGGACTTTGCTAGGACTTTGGGCAGAGCTGCAGAGGCAAGCCTGATTCGGATTTCCCTGACCCGGCCGTCAGCGGAGGAGTGGGACACGACAACATCCACCAGATTCTCAGATCCACTATATACCTGTAGATAAGAAACTGGAATGTTACCAAACAATCTCTAAGATAACCTTTGTTTCTCAGAATGACTCTGGGCCCCAGATGGATTCAAACACATTCTCAGAAAAACAACTGAGTCACCGCAGTCCAGGACCTTCTTGAAAATAAGACAAGGCTCAACTGAACCAAAGGGGTAATAGAGAGTAATTCACCTTCTGAGAAATATGTTGTCTATGATTGGTCAGGGCTAATCTGCCAGTCATTTTTGAGGTTGCCAGCAACATGCTCTTAAAATTCCAGATATACCTGTTGGCTTAAGAAGACTGTCAATCACTGTACTTGGACAGCAGTTTCAAAGCTGGTTCCTTGATTGATAACATTTTAACTTGTAAAATGTTGTAGTCTCTTGTAAAAGAGACTACACTTCACAAGTTTTATAATGCAACAAGAAAGATGAGTCAAGGTGTCTCTTTACCAGACAGAAGAGAGTCAGGTCAGACATTCATGGAGAACATGGTTTGGCCCACTCAAAGGATATAATCCTCATAACAGCAATTGAGATCAGAATTTCCATCACTAAACAATAAGATTGAAAAATGATGTGTCATGTGACAGCATCACTTAGCAACAATAATCCCAGCAATCCCAGTTGTTGCCATAACCCAGAGACCACATGGATTATTAAGCAAGGACCTCATATGATTGGAATCCTAGGCAATCAGATTGGGAAGTGAGATCTGGAGGCAAGAGGATGACTGCTGAGAGCACAGGCATTACTGAACAAGTTGAGTAGGTGGCAGCTGCAGGTGGGTGCTAAGCATGGGCAGGGGACACTATGGAGAATGAGCAGGCAGGATGTGCTATGGAATACGATATCCCAAGGACCCCAGTGGCTCTTTGGAAGATAAAGTCAGAGGGGGAGAGAAGGGAGTGACTTGCAACCTTCCCTGCTTGCTTCACCATTGACTTTGCCTGTGGGAAGTTGGCAGGAAAGATCACAAATGGTGAGCATATGACTATGACTCACTGTGACATTATAATCACAAGTCGGGGATCCAAGAGCTCAAATCATGATCAGATGACCACAGGAATGATTTGGCAGCTGAAACTCCAAGAACAGATCATAAAGCTCTTCATTACCATCCCAATTTTGAACAGTCATTGAATGAAATACCTGTAATAGGCAAAGGTGATCATTTCTTGAAAAGTATTCTCAACTCTTCTACTTGGGCTGCCATGTGTTAGATTTAAATGCTGGTGTCTTTCACAGTGACTCCTTGGCATTCTGAGGGAGATCCCTTTTTGCAATATTATATTCAGTTAAAAGTATTCTGTCAGTGACCTTTTTAAGTATTATTTTGTTGGGTCCTGATCCATGCTGATGGATAAGGAATGCATTCTCATGAATTATATTATTCAAGAGATGTGGTCACTTTTTTCCTCTAAAAGGACTCTGGCAAGAACTTGTCTTCCTGCATATTAAAAAACAAACAAACTTCATTTTTTACAATATCGCAGTTATTAACTGTTTTTGTTTTCCAAAAACATGATTAATGGAGTTGCCTACAATATTCAACTTCATCTTCAACATAGCTCTATCATGATTTGAGTCTTAACTAGTTCTCATTCAAACTGCTGGGAAAAAGGTGATTTAGACATTGTTTCAAAGGAGAAAGAAAATTTGGAAAATTTCTTGTGGGTAAATCGTTCTTGCACTCATTTATTGACAAAATGATAAAGGGACTACATAAATGCCCTTTTTTTCATTGTACATTCACCTCCCTAGTAGTCCCTAATTTCACTGGCTTCCCATGCTATTTTACATCTGGAAGAAAGCTATCACAATGCAACTCCTCTGACTAGCTTCCACTGTGGTGATGAGATTATCACCTGCAAGAGAAAGAGATTGCTCTGACCTTGATAAATTGTTGGAGAATTTTTCCACCCCTGGAGAAATTTGGAGAAATCATCCACTCAGTGGAAAATGTCAAAAGAAAATTTATGGTCTAATCTAGTGCGGATTGCCTATGGAAATAAATTAAGCCAATTTTTGACTTTGAGGAAATAGCTCCTCTAATTTGTAAAGCCAATCAGACGAAAGGTAAAAAGTCCATCACTGGAATTTACTCTTCCATCATTTTTGGTGCTGGTCTCTTTTTAATGGTTTGTTTTATTATGTTTGATTTTGTAAATTGTCTAGAACCACAAAAGTAGAGTGCATGGCATACAAATGTTTAAATAGATAAATTAAAGGCAAATGTTGGCCCTAAATGTCAATCTATTACACACAAGGAAAAATTGCAATCAAACATTACCACCCAGGCTGATACGTTTATTTTATTTTATTTTTATTTATTTATTTTATTTTGTCATAACAATATATGTAGGTATCATACAAAAAGATTATATAATATATAAACACATATATGGGTAAATATAAGGAAGTATAAGCATATATGTATATAGGAAGAAGAAAAGAAAAACAATAGGACAGGAATGGTAGGCACGTTTTGTGCGCTTATGCACGCCCCTTATGGTCCCCTTAGGAATGGGGTGAGGTCAATAGTGGACAGTTTTTGGTTGAAGATTTTAGGATTATGGGAAGAGATCACAGAGTCAGGTAAAGTATTCCAGGCACATGTTATCAGAATGAAGAATGTAATTTTTGAGAACTGAAGTGCAGCATTAAGCAAAATATAGATTTGTATTTTCAACTGCATAGCAGCCACCCATGTGATTGATGGAAGATTCCTTGTAGAATCGACTCATGTAATGGCCTTCTTCATGGAAACCTCTTCCTCCATCATGCATGTGGGAGAATTTACACAGGCCATTCCATGGACTGATTTCTGAAACTAATTTAAATCAGTGAAAGAACATATTCCTAAACTCTAAACACTGAAGTGAGACCACAGTTTCTGAACTAAGCCTTAGGCTTAGGCATGACCTCATGGTCATTAACAAAGTCCAACATCAGGCATTTTCAAAAGGAAAAGAAAAGAAATTGCTTGGTAATTGCACCATCTTTCTTTATGCCGTAAGATTATTATAACAGGAAAATCCTTAGTTCACTGTACATTATAAATTCAAGGGATATTGTAAATCTAGCACCAAGGTGCTTAACAATAGTATGTGCAACATTAATCACTCTTTACAGCTGCGAGGGAGAACAAAGGCCCAAAGGAGCAATGTTTTAATAGAATGAGTAATCTATTTAGGAAACTCATTTGCATGCACTTTTATTCCTTTTTTCCTCCAGTATTTTTTGTGCATATTTAGTCAGAGTCTGTTCCGCTATTATGGTTTCTATGAATGGCAGAGCATAGAGGGTTCATCTGTTTACTGGATCAAAGTTCAGCCTGGTTATTTCTATTCTCAGTTCAGAATTGGTTGAGCCTCTGAAATATCCTATGTTTTTAAAAAGAGGAATGGATCAGTCAGGCAAGGATTTTTGCATGGATTTTTGTTACTTTAATAAATCAGATTGGTATCTTGGTATATCTAGAGTTACTGAAGATTAGGAACAGAGCAATTCTGTCTTTTGTTTCTTTTTGCTGACAGTTTTTTTTTCTCCAAGCAAATGCAAATTAAATATAAATCTGCAGTTCATGGCAAACACAAAGCTGTTTGATCCTATCAATTACAATTAATTTTTAATGCCTTTCTCCAATAGTTACATTTTAAGATGTTTCCACAAGCATTGTCATTTCAAAAGCACTTTTTCCATTTGGAAAATGATGCTTCTATTTTAACTCCCTCTCTTTTATGCATGTTAATGTATTAAGCTATTCCTACCATATGACATACCAGTGGCAATGTGCAGAAATTGCAGCAAAACAGGGATAGAACCAAGATAAGCATCCTCATTTGCTTTGCCGCTAACATTTATTTTATTTTATTTATTTATTTTGTCAAGCACATATTAGATAATATATATAAGTATAAGCATGAATTGAATACATAAAGTGAATACAATTAAAGGGAACATTAGGGCAGGGACCGTAGGCATGCTGGTGCTCTTATGCACACCCCTTACATACCTCTTAGGAATGGGGTGAGGTCAACAGTAGACAATCTTAGGTTAAAGTTTTTGGGGTTTGGGGATGAGACCACAGAGTCAGGTAGTGCATTCCAGGCATTAACAACTCTGTTCCTGAAGTCATATTTTCTGCAATCGAGATTGAAGCGACGTACATCAGACGAATGCACTAAACATGGCCCCATTCAACCTGATTACAGTCTAAAACTTGATTGGGGGGAGCATGGAAGCAGAGTAATATCATGAGATTACCTGACATGTTGTGCTAACAGATGAAAAGAGTAGAAAAGATCTGGAACAATAGCAATTGTGTCTGTAGCATCTATCTGTGTCCAATGTATTGAAGAATATGGCTTTAGTCTCTTTTCTCAGCTGCTTACCAGCATTGCTACTGAACAACTGGGAGATTTAAGAGCTAGAGCAATTATTTGAGAAATAAAGCTCTCCAATCTCAGTAGTTCACATTGACCGAAGGCTTTTTGTATTGTCTAGTCTCTTAACACTGGGACTACCCATTTATCCAGGGTAAATATTTATCCTTTTTAAGTTTGATGAGAAAAGAATGAACGTTCTTTTTTTCCTAATTAGAGTAACTCTCCAGTATTTTTAAAGCATCTGACAGAGTGAGAACAGAGGCGAAAAAAAGATGAAATTCACATCTATTATGTTCAGGATTTAAAAATATGTTGAAAGGCTTGCATTATAGTCAAGCATTTGAAAGCTGATCAGAATCAAAGCATTGAGAAGAAAACCTGGCCACTTAGCTGGGCTTGTAACTCCCACCACATCTCTCTCACACAGTTCATGACAACAGATATACAAATAGTGTGTGCATTTATTCATTTTGGGATCTGCAATTTAAATGGTTGGAGGATCCTAACTCTCACAAGGGTAGTTCCACCCTCTCTATACTAGAAATAAAGAAATTATGAGATCTGAAGGCTTCTCAAGAAACATCATTATCTTCTTCTTAAAATGGTCCAAGGTAAGTACCTTCTTATGGCCTGACCATTAGTGATCCCGCTATCAAACCACCTGCCTCAGTCTGTCTGGTCAAAATTGAACAGAATTAGATGTGATGCTGGAAGAAGTGTCTCTGCCCTCTATCAGTGGGGATGGAAGGATTTCCCTTATTGTCATTATGGTGCTGATATGTAAGCTATTAAACGTATTGTGAAATATTGTCCACGATGTGTGTTCTCTGGTGTGTTCTCTGGTTCCCAGAAGATCTGTACGAAGCAGCACCAGAGCTGAACTGGACATCCAGTTATGAGGCCACAGCCATAACCCCATAGAAGATTTATTTATATATAGGGGCCGTGGATAGCTCAGGCTGGTAAGAAGCCTGTTATTAGAACACAGCAGCCTGCAATTACTGCAGGTTCAAGCCCAGCCCAAGGTTGACTCAGCCTTCCATCCTTTATAAAATAGGTAAAATGAGGACCCAGATTGTTGGGATTGTTGGGGGGGCAATAAGTTGACTTTGTAAATATACAAATAGAATGAGACTATTGCCTTATACACTGTAAGCCACCCTGAGTCTTCGGAGAAGGGCGGGATATAAATGTAAATATATATATATATACACTCTTACATGAACTGTGTGCATATTTCTGTTCTGTCATGTTCTCATCATAATAATTCTCCTATCCCACCCATCTTCTCCCATCCCCAGGCAGTAGATCAATATTAATTTCCTTGGTAATCTTGTCGTATCATTCATCTTTACTCTGAATGAAGATTGTGAGATATTATCTGAATGAGGATTGTGAGGTTTTCTATCGAACATAGTTTTATAACATATTCATTTAATCTATTCCACATTTTTTAACTGATAAAGTAAGTGGACATATATCTACAAAAGTTGTTAATATCAATAGAAAACTCTTCTCTCCTTGCATCTTAATTTTTAAAAGTCCACTGAAAGTAACTTTATAGATGCTATGTTTTCTTTTAATTTTATGGATACGTAAACAAACCCTTTCGTGCTGTGTTTCTATAGCAAATACATTTAGATTCAACATTCCATGGATTGTCTTTAACCTATTACTAAATCCCCCTTCTTTTCCAAAACTGCATTCAGGTTCCCATAACTAGCTTTCTCTGCTACAATTTTACATTGCCACTGTTTGGCAGAATTGACTTTTTTTTTAATTTATATTTTCATCTAAACCACTGTCCTTGAGAATCTGTTTCATATAAGTCATTTCCATCTTTTAAAATTTACCTCATGGCCTCTTTCAATGTCAACTTTCACTAACCTCAGAATAATATCTAGCACTGCATCATGTGAAAAATATTTAATAATAAATTTTATGTGTTTCCCCTTTTTCCAGTTTGTAATACAGTCTTATAGTTCCTTTGCCTTTAGCAAAAGATGTGAAAGTAAGAGGTTTGCAATCCATGTCCAATTCAAAAATCTCTTTTGTTAACTATAGATGAACCAGAGTCAGGGTAGATTCCTTCACAATTCTTTTCAAATGTTAGCTCCAAAATTTTCCTTTACGTCTATTAAATGAGCACTTAATTTGCTTATTTGCAGAGCTGTGGCAGAATTAACATTTACCAATCTGCATAGTTTCAAATGCAACTTCTCTATTCCCTACTGATTTCTTGTCAGCCCCTTTATATATATTAACATCTACTAAATGTTTTATTACAAATTGCAAATCTGCATATCCTCTCATTTATAGAGCATTCTTCACTGTTTCAAAACATTTTGGAAGGCTATTTAACATCAGTTTAATTAAGATTGCCTCTGGTAGAATCAACCCTTGAACTTGTAGCTAGTTGTGTGATACCTTTAGCATCTCATTAAAATGCAAAGATAAACTCTCCCCTTCCCTTTATCCACCTTCTTTTACAGCACCCCAAAACACCATGCACTTTAAAAACAATAGATTTTCTCATAGATTCCCTAGATAATTTCCTACATTTCACTTGCCCTTTTATTATTATCTAAATAAATCAAAGTAGAACCATTTGCTGCCAGGTAAATCACTTTTTCTCAGTTCTGTTCCAGATCTTTTTCTTCTCTCCTGTATCTGCTGATTGCTGAGTCTCAAAAATGCTACTGAATTCTTATGAGGATCTCCATTTTAAAGGATTGCTCTTCAATGAATGGTTTCCTAGTTTCTCAGCACCCTGGGATCACTTCCCCCATCTCATGCTGAATATTCTTTGCTTTCTCTCATAGTTTTATAGTGTTCCCTGGGTCCATAACTTTTTAAGAGGCAATGATTGTGGTAAACTGTAGCTGAAACCTAGTTCATTTTAATAAAGTCCAATGCATGAATAAACTTGACAAAAGGAGCATTGAGTCACAAGCTCTGCTCCTTTTGCATGTGCATGTGACATCATGATGTGAGTACAAAAGGGATGGAGTGGGAGCATGGCAATTTGATACTTTCTTTGTCTCTCGATACCCCTATGAGCACCTCTCCATACATCTGTGAATAAAACCCAGCGTATTCAAAATATGTAGAGACTTCCCCTTAAGATTTGAAAGAAAAAGTATATATTATCTACATATCTACATATAAAAATATACAGTAAAAGTAAAAAAGGAGCACTGATGATGTTACCTAGTTTGGGTAATGAAATATCTACAATAAATCAGCAAGCTTAGAGAGCAGTAAACATAAAAGTGAAAGTGAAAGTGAAAGAGGCAGAGAGAGAGAGAAAGAAAGAAAGGCCTGGTGTTCATATCTGTTTCTTGGCTTAGAGAGCCAAAATTGTCTGAAGACAATTTCTGTGGTCAAAGGTGCACAGAACACTGTTACCTTTCCACAGAAACGGTACCCATTAATCTACTTGCATCTGTATGCTTTTGAACTGCTAGGTTCAAAAGGTGAGTAGGAGCTGGGGCAAGAATGGGAGCTCACCCAAGTCTCGAAACCTTTAACCAGTGAGCCATCGTGCTCCACTTTCGTATTATATCTATCTAAATTTGAAATTTCATCTATTTGGTCAGCCTCCTCCCAACCTGATTTGTACCAGACTACAATTCCCATAAAATTCTGGATGAAATTGAGCTTGTGAAGGCTAGATTTTGCAGTATGTAAGATTAGAGGTGTGAACTTTAAAGAGTTGGCATCTTCAAGCTGAGTTTTTTTTTTCTAAAAAAGAAAGAAAGAATAAGCAATGGATAGAAGGAAGAACACAAGAGAAGCCCTGACTATAAAAACTAAAAAATATATCCTGCTATTTCTGGCATATAAACATTGTGAATAAGCACCAAGTAACATTTATTCAACAATCTGTGTCCAGATAGAGTTGAAGATGCACTCTTAATAGGGCATGCTGGAAGAAACTTTGTTTTTGTCCAGGGAATAAAGAGCATCTTGGTCCAGGTGGAGACAGCCCAATCATCCCACAAAAAGGTTGCATCTGAAAAATGCAGCATGCAGTGGCAGCATCTTCTTTTACTTCTAATGATGTGCAAGGGATGTTATTTTCCCCGCCGGCACTGTTGTCATCATTGTAGCTGGCATTTCCAGTCCTCAGTTCCTGCTGCTGAGCCAACAGTTGTGTGTCTCTGACATTGTCTCACAGCTAATTACAGATATCATTGGAAAAAGACCCAAAAGGAAAAGCACTATAGGTGAAACTCGTATCAGGAAAAGATACAGCGACTGGGCAGGTTTTGTACAAAGAGGGTGGAAACTCAAAGGGAGAAGGAAGGAGGTTGCATGTGTTAGCAGTGCTTAATTATTAAATGCATAGACCAAATTGCTGCTGAAATATTTACAAATGAGTTCCACTGTTTTTCAAGCCACAGGCTATCAGACAGCATATAAAGTCTACCTGGGCAGGTTTCTTTATTTATGCTTAAGAAAGCCGAATGCATTTTCAGGAGTTACTTTATGAAGCAGAAAATTTCTTAGGTTAACAGTGCCCAAGTAAGCAGTCTGAATCTGGTCTGGGGAACTTTGCTTGGATTTGTAGAAAACAATAATTTGAAAGCAATTCAAGGAGAGCAGATTTTTTCCCCAGATAGAACTGATCAGAGTAAAATTGAACCAGAGCACAGTCCAAGTCATCTGTAATACCACCTGGCTTGGTAACATGAAAGCATACCATTCATAAGATTTGCCCCATGTTGTTTAATAGGATGCACAGTAAGCTGTTCCAAGTAGAGCTGTCTTTTGCAATTGACTGATTGTGATTTTGTCAATGCCAATGCCAATGGTGTTCAAGTGGCGTTCCAGTTGCCTTGGGATTGTTTCCAAAGCATCTATTACTATTGGTATTATCGTTGGTCTTTTTTTTCCACACAATCATTCCACTTCTATTTGTAGGTTTTTATATTTTGTGATCCAGTTATTCACCTTCTATTCTGCTTTCTCCGGGTACTGCAACCTCCACTATAAAAATGTTTTTCTCTATCTTACCCACAATTGTTAATACTGGGATGTTATGTGGCGGTTTGAATTCTAAAATCACGAGACTCTTGATAGCTAACAAGGTACAAAAATCCAATAACAATGAAAGATAAAACAACCACCCCCTCCTGGTATTTGGAATATCTGCTCCTAAAATTCTTCCAGAAAAGCTCTGTCCTCACCCTTCCCTAGAAAGTAAACAATACCAAACAGATCTCCAATGAGAAATAATCCAGAGTGTCAGCAACTTCACTAAGAAACAGTTCTTCCAGGCTTTCCTCTAACCGCCTGAAAATGGAGGACAACCAGCTGCTTTTCCTGCCTTGAAGAGAATGAAATGATCAGGTTGACTCCAGTGGGGTAATGCAGTCCTGTTACTAAATAGGCCACAAATATTTTATAGACTAATACCAGCATTTTAAATTGCAGGCAGAAGCTAAGAAGAAACCAATGCAGGGCCTGCCAAACAGATATAATATGTACCCAACCATTCACTTTTGTTTTGAGAGTACTCAGACCACTGCATTTTGCATCAAATAAAGCTTTTAGGTGGTCTTTAAACACAACCCATATAGATGTTACAGTAGGTAACAAAACAGATGGTGATGGTGTCATTGCAAACATGTTCCACCACAATGCCACATGTAAATTTTCCAATTTTGGTAACTCAAACCATTCAAAAAAGTCTTTTATCTGTCTTTTATAAAAAAGTCTTTTATAAGTCTTTTAAATGTCATTTATTGTATTTATTATTTTTTATAGAATCTGCCGTATTATAGCTTTATCAAATATATTTACATGCAGATTCCCCTGCTTGGGAAAATTTTCAGCAACTAATTCCTCCAAGGAAAAAACTTGAATATTTCCAAAGAAGCTGATTTACCCAAAAAGCTATCAGTGCTTCTTCACTTGAAGGTTGTATCGATGAAAGCTCAGTTTCATTACTCAGACCCGCAAATAATGTCTTCCCAATTTCTCTCTCTCTCCCTCCCTCTCTCTCTCCCTCTCTGTCTCTCCGTCTCCCCCACCCTCTTCCTCTCCCTCCCCCCCACTCTCTCTTTTAGTGATCCAAGTATTCAGCACTGAACTGAATACTAGAAATCGTATCTCTCACCTACACAGATCAAATCAAGCACATATCTGTCCCCGGGCTCAAAGAATACCAATTCCAATCCAACCCAGCCAGTAATAAACCAGGATAGAGCAAACCTAGGTAGAGTCAATGGGAAGATGTGGTAAACCCCACACCATAACCAGAGCCTTGCTGCTGTCTGTTTTTCAATCCTGTCCATTTTTCTCTTTATAACCCTCTCAGCTCCCAATTTTATTGAGAGGAAATAGTTGTTCCTACTATATAATGGCAAAGCTACAAGACCCAAACTGAACTTGTTTGGAAGAAACAAAACAGCCTGAGTTCAAGTAAATCCCGATTCAATTTTCAACAACTTGCTTTTGGATGCCTAAAGCTTCTGCCTTGGGTCAGCTTTCCTACTGCTAAAAACTTTCTGCCAATGGACAAGAGGTGATTATACTATACTTCAGTTCCTTTGCTGAGAATTAAACACTTTGTTTTAAATGCTAGCATTTATAAGTCAACAAATTCTGCCTTTCCTTCTTCCATTGCAAAGAGCCGGGCATGAACCATTAGCATATCGGACAAACTTAACATGTATGTTAACCGTGGGCAATGTCACTCCCAGAGAACCTGCCGTTTTTCAGCACAATAGGAGGCATAAGGAGCTTCAATATGCATGATGCAGTTACATGCACAACAGGTATAACTAGCTGTATCTAATACCTCCAGAGGCTTCTTAGGCTATTTATGACTAATGCTGTCCAAGCTGTTCATTGTGTAATTGCTGGTATATTATCACGCTAGTTTCCTTTTGCTCTGTTCTTATGCATATTCACATGCATTTGGAGAAGCAAGTGGTACATATTGTGGAATTGTGGGGTGGGGTGGGGTGAAGTTTTTTTTTGTTTGTTTTAAAATTATGAGCCAACCAAACAATTGGGATACAGCACTGGAGCACAATCATCCAAACAGCTGGTTTTGTGCTGCTACCATAGAAATGTTTAATTGCAGCAGAGAACACATGCCATCCTTTATAGCAACATCTCTGTATTGAAATGTCGATCACTTATCAAAATTACTATTATTTTCACAATTTGTCCTTCTGAGCTTTTGTGCGATCTATGAGCAATTTGCAGCAATTAGTCATCAGACTCGGACTTAACAAAATGGGGTTGTGTGATAGTCAAAATGTCAGATTTCCTAGTATTGTCCTCAGGCTGGAATCATGCCAGGAGTCTTGATACCAAATGACTTGGCTCTTCTAAGTAAGATGGATGCCCCATTCCTCCATTCAGTGGGGCATGATGCATGCCCAAAGAATCCACTGTTAGTCATTACACAGGACATTTCCTTTTCTCTCCTCCTCCTCCTGGATTTTAATTTATAGGTTTTTCCATTCATCAGTTGCAGCTTGTTTTCCTCCAGAACACCAAATATCAGCTTCAGCCAAAGAGAATGGAAGTTTAGATGGTCTGAGACTCTTGATTCAGCCTTATGGATAATGTAATAGGGGAAAAGAAGACTCTTGGGTGGTGATCTTGTCTGCTTTTTTCTTTAAGTGCTATTAGATTAAGTAGGCACTTGGATGGAAAAAAGACCACAGGCCTGGGAGCACCAGCTGGACTTGGTGAGATTGGGGACATTTTCATTCAGTAAACCAAATCAAATGTACAATACGAGCAGGTGTCATCACACAGATTGCCATTGGGAAAATTGTGAGCCTTGTATCAGAGACAACATTACAAAATACAAGCCAACCATTTGCATGTTCTTCCAGTTTAATAAAAGCTTTACACAGCTTGCTGGACCCATACAAAGATTTCAAAAATCAATAATCTGTTTACTTGCAAAGGGCAGTAACAAAACAAAATCCATTTAAAACGCACACACATGCACACATGCCTAAGAAGTACTGAGAATTTGCAATAGCTTATGCATGTTTTGTGTTGTGTTGTGTTGTGTTTTTGGAATCTTTAAGTCAGTGCTGGCTCCTGCCATCTGCCTGGACAAATCCCTGCAGTTTTCTTTGCAATGTTTTCAGAAGCAGTTTGTGCAAGTTCACCAATCTGGCTTTGTGCCTAAAGCAGGAGCAACCCTCACAGTTTCCAACTTGTTGCCTTGAAACATGAGACTTACCTATGTTATTATATTATGGGTACAAATGAAACTTAGGGTATTGTCTATGGCATAAAGTCTGGAATTGCAGAAGTTTGTAAATTAGTGTTCTTGTATTAGAATGGGGAGTGATTGGATATTTTTGAGATGGCCATTCTGAGGCTAAGAAAATGAGGAAAGTATAACAGGTCACATGAAGAATAAAAAACAAAGTCAATGAGAGGAACAGGGATCTTAAGAATCAAAAGAAAGAGCAAATAAATTATGATATAAGGTCACCGTGTTCCTGAACCAGCTTATGGAAAAGGGAATCAATTAGAAGCAAGAATGTCTGGATATATGGATATAGCACAATGTCCTTGACATGAGCAAGATACTATGACTGGAAGACAGAAGACCCACAAAGATAAATCAAGAACAATAAGAGAAAAATGGAAATAAAATATAGCAAGGTAGCAAAATTTTTCATAATAATAATAACTTGCCTTCAACAGTCCTCATAACAAGCAAGGATATGGTTGAACTACCAGTTCTGTGCGTGTGGCTTGGTGGGTGTGGCATGGCATGGATTGGTAGGCCTGGGAGGGGAAGGATACTGTAAAATCTCCATTCCCTCCCCACTCCAGGGGAAGGTTACTGTAAAATCTCCATTCCCTCCCCACTCCATGGGAAGGTTACTACAAAATCCCCATTCCCTCCCCACTCCAGGAGAAGGTTACTGCAAAATCTCCATTCCCTCCCCACTCCTTGGGAAGGTTACTACAAAATCCCCATTCCCTCCCGACTCCAGGGGAAGGTTACTGCAAAATCCCCATTTCCTCCTGATCAGCTGGGGTTCAGGAGACAGAGAATAGATGGGGGCGGGGCCAGTCAGAATTTTTACTACCGGTTCTCCGAACTACTCAAAATTTCCGCTACCGGTTCTCCAGAACTGGTCAGAACCTGCTGAAACCCACCTCTGGCTTGCTTGCTCCTAACAAAAATACCTGGATTTAACCACTTTTCTAAAACTGAGTAGAATGGGGGCTAATGAAATGCCTGGGGGAAAGTGCTTCCCTAGTGATGGGATAGAGACACAGAAATTCTTTTTTCAAGTTTCCTCCTCCCCTCTGAAGGAGACTGTACAAGAATGGCAATTTCTATCGGGAGGAGACAGTCCCTAAGGTAATTGGGAACCAAGCCATGTAGAACTTTGAATTATATTCAGAAACTGTAGTATGCCATGGAGATGACCTTGGGCAGAGACCATGCAGGTTATTGCACAAAAGCATGGGTTAAGGCTGGGCAACAGTGAAAGCATGAGAAACAAACCCAAATTGACATCTCCCTAATTCACTCTAGTATAAGAGAAAGGAAGGGGGAGTACTCAGTCAGGCTTTCAACATTCTATTACAACAGTTTATACTAATAAAATTTAATTCCAGTCAGATTTTTGGCATTTGTTTCCTGACCTCAAAGGTTGATAGGCAACCAAGCCAGTGCCCACAAATCAGGTGTTGTTCTGAAAAAGCAGTTCTCACACACTAATCAGCAAGCAGCTGCATTATTATTATTATTATTATTATTATTATTATTATTATTATTATTATTATTATTATTAATTATTATTATATTTGTATACCGCCCTTCTCCCGAAGGACTCAGGGCGGTTCACAGCCTATAAAAACCAAAATACATATAATAGAGATTAAAAACAGTATAAAAAACTAATTTGATAAATGGCCTAAAAATTTTAAATACGATTAAAAAACCCATTTAAAACCCCGATTTAAAACCCCAATTTAAAACTATGTTCAACCTAGTCCTGCGTAGCTGCATAGCCTCAACATTAGGGTAGCTAGCAGCAGGGATTCTATCCGGCTTGCTGAACTGGTAGCACCGGCGGCAAGCGGCTCCGCCCACCCACCGGAACATCATTACGTCCCGTTTTTTTACCATCTGCGCATGTGCAGAAGAGGCACGTGCACATAGTGCATGTGTACTCCCGCGCACTCCCGTTCCCAAACCCATAACGAAGGTAAGCGAATTTCATCGCTGGTAGCTAGCCAGATTCAAGGAAATATTCTCTAGCGGAGTCTGAAATCCAAAGGCATCCATCAGATTTTGGGACTTGACGAACCTAATCTGGTCTGGTTTGGCAACAATCCAAATCTCACTCACTAGTGGTCTGTCAATGATAAGACACCTGGGACCTTAATAAATGAACTATCCCTTTTTCAAATAAAACCGAGTAAGAGGTCGATTTGTCTCAAGCATTCTTTTAACAAATTTAGTCAAGCCCGGGGAAACTTGGAACGTTTTGAGGTTTTCAGCAGCACCTATGAAAGAAGCTGCAGAATAAATTTTGAAGCCCCTCAAGAACACCACACACACACACACACACACACACACACACACACACACACACATGCACGCCACTTCTGAGATCATCTATGCCAGTTTATTCAAGGTTTGGCTATTTACAGAATAATTAATAGACTAACAGAAATGTGTGCATCATCAGTCCAGTAAGAATAAAGAACATACTAGTCCTGGGTACAGAGCCAAGAAAGAGTTATTGAACTAGCACAATCCCTCCTAACTGTGAAACAAGTCTGCACTATTTCTATGTGGAATAATTGGTTTAGCAGCCAGTGGATCAAATTATTGCTTCCTGCCGCATCTTGCTCCATTTCTATAATACACAACACACCTCCTTTGCCTTTTTTTCATCTGCAATCTTTTGCACTAGTATTTTTCTGGAGTTTTCTTAAATCTATTCTAGTTCCTAGAGAGATGCAATGGACTAAATTATTTCAAGCTAGAATGTTCACATTTTTCTTCTCTCTCTTTCACATACACTCATTTGTCGAATTTTGGCAGAAAGAGTGGACTCTTAATGGGAAAATTTGCAGCTAGCCAAATGGCTCTTTGCTGATGAAAGGACACAACTGAAATGGAGCCAGCAATGAATCACAGCTTGACAGAGATATATCAGCAGCAAACAGGTCCAGAAAGAAATAGCCATGCAGGCCAGTCTGCAAAATCACAGTTGATTGCCCTCCGCTTAAGACTCTCCCACATTTCTTTACCAGAGATAGGGACTAATTGTGACCAAGTGTCAATCAGCTACCATAGCAATCTAAAAGCCTTAATGTGAAGAAATATGGCCCATCCAGGAGAAAACCACATGGATGACTACAGAATGGGGGAAGAGGCATTTGCAAAAGGAGAAGAGCCAGATCACATGAGATAGTGCTTTACCTATGTTTATACAGTAGACATACAGTGTTCTCCTTCTTGTCTGATGTTCTGGCGAGTGATCCATTGAGTATCTCTTTCAGTCGATGAAAACAATTGTTCTAATAGAGCAGTTTGTCTCCATTAAGTTATTCCCTCAAGTTATCCCCAGAATTGCAATAGCATCTGATTCTTCCTTATGTCACTGATTAGAGCAGGAGTAGGGTTCTGAGCAACTAGAATTCTTAGAGTATGGAATGCGCAATCCCACAAAATTATAGCTGTATTATTTACATAACAACTGTTTACTACTGGAACTGAACACACTCAAAACCATAGAAATGGTGGTAGACTTTAGGAGAATCCCTTCCATACTTCCACCTCTTACAATACTAACAACACAGTATCAACAGTAAAGACCTTCAAATTTCTAGGTTCTTCCATATCGCAAGATCTAAAATGGACAGCTAACCTCAAAAACATCATCAAAAAAGCACAATAAAGAATGTTCTTTCTGCGCCAACTCAGAAAGCTCAAATTGCCCAAGGAGCTGCTGATACAGTTCTACAGAGGAATTACTGAGTCTGTCATCTGCACCTCTATAACTGCCTGGTTTGGTTCTGCAATCCAACAAGACAGACACAGACTTCAGAGAATAATTAGAATTATAATTAGAACTGCAGAAAAAACAATTGCCTTCCATTGAGGACCTGTATATTGCACAAGTCAAAAAGAGGGTTGTGAAAATATTTACAGATACCTCACATCCTGGACATAAACTGTTTCAACTCCTACCCTCAAAACAATGCTATAGAGCACTGCACACCAGAACAACTAGACACAAGAACAGTTTATTCCCAAACGCCATCACTCTGCTAAACAAATAATTCCCTCAACACTGTCAAACTATTTACTAAATCTGCACTACTATTAATCTTCTCATCGTTCCCATCACCCACCTCCTTCCACTTACGACTGTATGACTGTAACTGTGTTGCTTGTATCCTTATGATTTAAATTGATATTGATTGTTTCCTGATTGCTTATTTGTACCCTATGACTATCATTGTATACTTTGTATCACCTTATGATTATTGATGAAGGTATCTTTTATTTTATGTATGCTGAGAGCATATGCACCAAGACAAATTCCTTGTGTGTCCAATCACACTTGGCCAATAAAAAATTCTATTCTATTCTATTCTATTCTATTCTATTCTATTCTATTCTATTCTATTCTATTCTATTCTATTCTGAAGATAAACTAACTGAGTGTATATTTCTGGCTTCCTATGATTATAGTTTCTTGAATGTACTTTTTGGTTGTTTCCTTCCCACAGACCCTTTCAGACAAAACCCTGAATAGCTGCCCACCATTTCAATATTCTATGTGCCTCAATAGATGCTCTTGAAATAAAGTTGACATTATAATTTGCTGTTTTGTAGCATGCCAGTTTCCCATCCAGTTTTTATCTCTATTTTAAAATGTTTTTAAAAAATCAAGTGAAACTCTACCTGATCCTAGCAGCCCCCCAAAAAAATCTCTGCTAATTTATTAATGTCCATAGACAGTGCAATGCTACCCCAGGTCAGACCTGAACTAAGGAGTCTGATGTTAAAATCACATACACTACTATAAAACGCAGCTTTGATCGGCCACTCTCTCACACCTTAACCTACCTTGTGGGGTTGTCAGCAAAAAAAAAAAATATGGGATTGAGATAGAAAATTAAAGAAGAATTGACAAAAGGGAAGAAATATACTATTTTACTCCTTCAGTGTTGTCTTCAGAGAAGCATGACAGTGGGCTTTGTGGATCTTTGAATAAGTTATGAGCAATTGCAAAGTTGAACTATTCATCTTTCATCCCAACCAATAATTTACACAAATCATAATACTATGGATGTTGACTCACCAAACAATATGTCCATTCATAAAGCAGAACCACTGGCCCATCAGCACACACTTAATGACAAGCCCAATTAAAAACCACTCAATAGTGGAAAAATGGTTCTCTTTGCATAGCAAAGAGCAAGTGATTCTTAAGTGGTGTAGTGGGACTTTGATACTTGCAGAGAATGGAATGGAACGGAATAGAATAGAATAGAATAGAATAGAATAGAATAGAATAGAATAGAATAGAATAGAATAGAATAGAATAGAATAGAATTCTTTATTGGCCAAGTGTGATTGGACACACAAAAAATTTGGTGCATAAGCTCTTAGGGTACTGTACATATAAGCAACAAGTGATAAATCATGATCATAATCATAAAATACCATCATCATAAGTCATAAGCTACAACACTCAGTGATAGTCATAGGATACTGAATAATCAATCAACATAAATCATAATAGGATACTAATAAAAGCAAACAACGTAAATCATGAGATACAAAGTTATAATCATAAGAAACTAAGGAAATAGGCAATAGGCAAAATGAAAAGGATAATAGTAATAATAATACAGCCATACTAGGTGGTTTGACATCCCAGGGCATAAGACAGTATTGTAGGAATTAGTAGCAGAATGATAGCATGGGGGTGTCATTTTCTCTGGTTGATTTGGCATGCAATACCCTATAGCGTCATTGTGAGGGAAGAGGTTGAAACAGTTTATGTCCATGATGTGAGCAGTCTTTAGATATTTTGACAGCCATCTTTCTGGCTCATGCAGTATATAGATCCTCAATGGAAGGCAGGCTGGTTGCAATTATTTTTTCTACAGTCCTAACTATCTGTTGAAGTCTGTGTCTGTAGCTCCAAATTAAAATATATATATTATTTACCTGAGGCCCTTACTTACTAGGACTAAGCTCACTTAAGGCATCATGGGGCTTATATTTGACTAAAAATGTAGCTTTGAAAGGAAACTGTACCCAGGGATCAGAACATTTCCAAGTAACTGGATATTTGGGTTTGTTATAGCATAAGACATCACCTTCATGAAAGGTGAAGGGACTCCAGGAATGATAGATAGATAGATAGATAGATAGATAGATAGATAGATAGATAGATAGATAGATAGATAGATGGATGAGTAAATAAATAAATGTGACTTATTATTTTCATACAATAGGTTTTTTACCTATTATAGTTATAAACCAACTATAAGATCCTCCAATCTTTTCCTTTTATAATTCCTTGCTATTTGCTCATCACCAGTATATTACTTCCTATGTCATTGACAGATTGTGTAACAATTTTTCTTTATAATAGTGCTACGCCATAGTTTGAAACACTAATTGTTTGATTGATGAACATTCAATATTTCATATAACCTAAGTTAGAGCAAAGTAAGATTGGCAGTATATATCCCAAATTCCATTAAAACCGTTATCCTGTCAAATCAGGTACATGAAAGGGCATTCTTAATAGTTCAGAACTGTATAATAATTTTAATTTATTGCAAGACAGAAATTACCTTGCTGAGACTTAGAGGGGAAATGATTAGGTCAAAAGGGGGAAAAAATGAAGCAGGATTTATTTCAGAAAGGATATTTGAGGTTCCACTTTTTTCTCTCATGTATGCTCCCAATATTAAAAGATCAACCCTAGCAATATAAAATATCTGAATGCTTCTGAGAAGGATCCTTCAGTGTGTGAAAATGGATTAGTTCTGCAAGACCCTGTAAGATATTTACTGGCAAGACACATAAACAATTCCAAACAGACATACTCCAAAGGCTTCATCAAAATCAAAGCAAAATCAAGAAAGATAGGTGTCTGCTTATATAAGGAACCTTGCAATTCATGTTTATGCAACTATACCCACTCACTTCTAAATCAGCTGAACAAAACTGAGGAAAGGAGTATCTTTGATCTGGATGAAATATTGACCAATGAAGAAAAAGCAAATGAAAGAAAGGTAAAAAGTGATTAAACTTAATACAGTTCATTCGCAGTTAGATTCAAATTCCATTTGGCCATGCTGCACATGTTTACATTTTAATTTATACACTTAAATGTATAAGTCTGTACAACAACGGAATAAGCATGAGCTTGTCATTTTCACAACGGCTCATATCACATGATTATTGTTAAGTCACTCAGCAGGGAAGGCAAATAAAGAATTATATATGGTGTTCTTTGCTTCTGAGAGGGCACACTAGGGTGATTCATATGACATTTATGATTATTATTAAGGAATTCAAAAGTGCTTCTGAAATCTACTCCCTCAAATGCATTGTTATTCTTGAGCGTCTGCAAACCACTCTGCTGAAACATCTGATTATGTCTATTATTGTCAGCCCTGGAAGCCATCTTTTTCTTTGGATCTTCAGGGCTGCCACACTTAGTGCTGTGGGTAACTGGGAGCGGGGATTGCATGGAGTAGCAGGGATATCTAGCCATAATAACATTCCTTTCTCTGAGAGTCAAGGACATCTGGCCTGCACCTGGAATGGCATGACTGGGAGGCATCTCCAGTTGGGACGGTGCATTGATTGGACCATGTGATGGACATGTAGGTGTAGGGGGAAGAGATTTGGACTTTCTTTTGGGTGGGGAAAACCTGGAAGCTTTCAGATTCAGGTTTTCCCAGATGTGCCAATATGACATCTCTAATAAAATGAAACTTCGATGAATTTCTGTCCTCAGAGTCTTCTTTCTTTGGGGGTGTTCACTTGGAACCCTGACATTAACCCAAATCAGCATTAAAACTTCAACCAGCTCCCCAATCTCCTGGATGCTGTCTGGGGTCCTAAGCCCCGAGCTCTAATCTGATACTGGGTGGCGTCAAGACTCAAGGAAGATGGAGGGGAAAAATTATTGGTAGAAAATTATATCAGTAGTATAAATTCATAGAATCAGATAAACTATTTGGAACCACCCTTTGGTGAAAGTAAAAGGATTTAATGAAAACAACATTCAAGATTTTTATATCAGCTGTTTGCCACCTGGGTTTCAACATTCTTTAGATGTGAGGCTCATGAAAATTCTCCCAGCAACATAACCCCATTTCCCCATATTTTATATGACCCCAAGCTATGTTGCAATGTTTATTTCTTCTCTACTTGCTCTGCTGCTATATCACCTGCTCCACTTCTCCCTTTGGTCCAATTCTTTCTCTGCAGAACTGCAAATGCAGACACCAGAATGCTAAAATATCTGTCAGATCACATTACTATGGGAATGAAACAAGTGAATGATCAAATGCTGTCAACTTCATTTAAGTGCCTGAAATTAAGTCTAAGCCGGTAAAACATTTTGTGAAAGCTCAATGCCGGTCCTGGGATTCCAAGATATTAGAACATTACCAGATACAGAGCAGTGGAAAACACCTGCTTCAATTTGCAGGCAATCCACTTTTTGTTACCGCCACCCACACTCACCATTGTGAAGGAACTATACAAGAATAGTGCTCAAGGGAAACTGCACCTGGAAAAATCCAGAATATGCAAGGCAAATTTAGGACATCATTATCAGTATGGCATTTTGCACAGAAACTTACTCTGAGATACCATTTCACACTGAGATTTAATTGCATATCTATTTCCATAAACTAAGTTAAATTATATGCTATACCTATAAGATAAAATAAACACGGCATCATCTCAAGTTCACAGGCATTCATTTCATTCAAGTCTGATTAGACTGTATGCAAACATTTATTCAATCTTTTTTTTTGTGATCAACATATGTTTACATTCAGGGATAACATGAAGGCCAGATCCACCCTTATGAAATAAATTTGATAGGGAAGAGTTCTCCTACTGTGCAGTACATCCAGTCTTTCTCAAAATGAAAACCCATGAGAGAGGGAAGTTTTAGCAATACTCAGATGTGCCATCTTGCCTCAAAGGCTTGTCAAAAGTATTTAAATGTTAACCTTCAGGTTTCAAATGCAAGGGCAGGAATTATTGGCAAAATGTCAACCATAAAATCAATTTTAATAATGAATAAAGGAGTGGTGGGAGAAGGGAGTAGCATATCCCTAAAGGCCTTTACATAAACAAAAAATACTAGTTTAACTAACTCTAGATTCTGTTAAATTCCAGCCATGGTCAAAACCGCCAGTGAGAAAAGATCATGAATAGCTATTAAACTTCTTCAGAGAGTTTGCCCCTTTATTCTTGAAAGCAGGGACATAACAGTAGCCAGATATTAATTCCAATTTCATTCAACTCCAGCCATGGGAAGGGGGTTTCTTTAAACTTCTGTGTGAATACATTCAGAAATATCGATGACATGAGGAGGCCATGGAGATTCTCAATCATCCAGGTCATGGCTGTCCCAAAGGTGCTTTTTCAAAAGGTAACTATGTTTTTTCTTGAAGATGTTTTGCTTCCCATCTAAGAAGCTTCTTCAGTTTTGTAATGTGATCTGTAATATTTTTAAATATTAGGACCACCATAGAAATAGAAGAAAAGTACAGATCCTGTATATATTACAGTACTATGGGGATCAGAGCATGTCATAGTGAAAGTTTTATTAGTAAGAGAGGGACATGGTTGATTAGTTGTTAATTACTTTATTGGAGTGTATTTAACACAAGTTAATCATTCATACTTCATACCTACCTAGCCATTCTTATTATTTACAAGACAAAAATAGGGGGTTAAGAGGAAAAAAGTTTTTTTATCCTGAAGCTGAAGCTGGAGTGGAGGTACAGTAGAGCTCATTTTGAAAGCACACTGCATTCATTATTTGTGCATGTAAGTCATCAGTCTTATGAATGATAATCAATCTTTTCTTCCAATTGGCACATATTCTACTCACTTTGTTCCTTCTGTCCAGTCTGTAGTTTGATTGCATCTATAAGTCATTTATATCAGTCTATTTCCCCATAATAGTTCTTGGGTTTAGTATACTCTATTTTATCTATTCTTTCCAATACTTGATCCTTTTATTAGTTCTGAAGGAAGTCCAAGACCTTTCAAAATGATATGTATCTCTATTTCCTTACCAGTTCAAAGTCATGATGCTCTTAAGGATTTATACTTTCTGTTTTTGCTCCTTTTGAGCAAGGCACTTTCTTTATGAAATGAATTGATAAAATGTATTTATGTTATTACCAGTATATAGTATGTTTTGCCACATCTTGGAAGAATTTGTACATAGGAGTTGTTTTCCAAATGTAGAAAATAGGAGGAAAATATTTGATGGAAATGATTTACCTGGAAAAGTGTTCAAAATGTTTATGAATGGCAGTCTCTTTTCAAATTCTGAAATTAGAATGATTAAAGGAATTCAAAGTATGAGTCTAGTATGAAAAAGCATTAGAATATAGAATTTTTTTGTTGTTGTAACAAGGTGAATTGAGAATTGAACATACAGAAAGAAGGTAATAGAGTGAAAAAAGTTACAGAACATCATGTTAAGTGTTTAAAACATCATGTATGAAAAAGAATGCTTGGTGAAATAATGAAGTGAAAGACACTGTGGATGTGCATAAGAGAATGGCAGTTGCATATGAAAGAAAGATGCCATATAATGAATATGCAGAGAAAAAGCTTCAAAGAATGTAGTCAAATTAAGAGGCAGAGAAAGTGCAGAGCAGTTTTGATGGGAAAAAAATGTTTAGGAGTGCTAAATAAGGGCTAAGCAGCAGAGTGGACAGGATTTAAATTAAAGGTGATAGGATGAAAATGAGGTGCAGTAGTGCTGGAAAGAGCATGTTAGATGGTTGTCTAAGAATGACAGTGATATGTGGGAGAGTGGTCTTGGAACAAGTGTTATAAATGTTAGTATTAAAGCAAAAAGGAAGTGAATATTGTATGAGAACAATGAGAAATGATAAGGCTGCAAGTGCAGCTAATACAACTGGGAGAATGCTAAAATAAAAATGTGGTTGGCTTATAGAATGACTTTATCCCTTCTTTAATCAAGAAAGAGACTTAATCTCTATTTGGCTATTGGAAGACTACTGGGGAGGGGAACAGATTGCTGCCCATTGCCCCTTTTTTCCAGCTGGCTGAAACTTACTGGCAGTGGTGGAAAACCTGTGCAAGGAAGTTAGACTTGTTCATTGCAAGTCTATCAAAGCAAGAAAAATGTGAATCTTTTCACCCCAGTCCAATGTTCTGCAGTTTAACTTTCATCTCCAATGACCAAGGAGAAATTTTATGTGCATATTTCTGGACCAACCAGTAGTTCTAATAAAGATAGCTGCAGTCCACTAATCTAGACTCAAATTTCAAAGTCCACAAAACACACATAGCTCATCGACAAGTGCAGAATTTGCACTTCATTTGGTGAACTTGTAACACTTAATACTAGAGCTCCTTTTCAAACAAAACTCCCAAACACACAAGCAAAGTTATTACAAGCCTCTGCCCCAATCAGAGCATAAGGTAATTTTAAACAGCCCCTTCTCAGTTCCAAAGCTTTCTCTCCTGCCAACTATATCATGAAATATAGTGGAAAATTCAAGCCAAAATAACAACTGGAGAGATTCTAACAATTATTTTATTTTCAAAGGCTAGCTTATTAGTCACTGGTCTTATGTCTCCAAGGGACTCTAAGAAAAAGAGTCCCTAAAATGATATTGGTTTTATATAAAATGTTGATCAAAGATAGCTTTATCTTTGATCAGCATTGCTCTACACTAAGAGAAAACCCAAAATAGAGAAATAATGATTTACAAATGATAAAGAGTACAAAAGGACAGAAAGTGAGGCCCGAGTGTCATTTGAAGTATGAAGACACTGTAACAAGTAGCTTCTTTGAAATGCAACATTACAGTTTAGATATAAGGGAGCTTTGATTGTTAGTCTAATAAAATGACCCTCTACTTTAATGTGGAGGGAGGGAAAAGTCAAGGAACAGCACTGCTCATCTCTGAACCTACAATCTCTGCCAGGGGCATACATTCTATTGGATTTAAATCTTTGAAAGTATATTGGCCCCTTTATCAAATTCCATAATTAAGATAACTCCCAGAAGAGTACACCTGCAAGGAACACTATGGCTGCAGTTATAGAGAAATATAACCAATTAAAACAAGTATTCTTATTTCAATTCTCTATCATATGATTCAAATAGAAAGTTGAAGGTTGGCTACTAACTATGATAAGAGATTCATATGTTCCATCACATGAAAATCATACATGAGACTGTATGATTGCTGAACAACAAGTTCAACACAGAACAAGAATTAAGTTGTCCCCTTAATTATTTAATATAATTATGCTTAATAAAGTACCTTTATTTATCTATTAGATTTTTTTATCCTGCCTTTATTATTTTTTATAAAAAACTCAAGGCAATATACATACCTAATACTTTTTTCTCCACCTATTTTCCCCACAATGACAATCGGGGGGCTGGGAGTGGGGGGCACCATTTATCGGTGGTTCTCCTCCTATCTCTCTGACCAGTCACAGACGGTGTTGGCAGGAGGGCAGAGGTTGACTCCGAGGCGCCTCCTATGTGGGGTGCCACAGGGGTTGGTCCTCTCGCCTCTTCTGTTCAACATCTATATGAAGCCGCTGGGTGAGATCATCCGTGGCTTTGGGGTGCGATATCATCTGTATGCTGATGACACCCAGCTGTGCATATCCACCCCAGGCCACCCCAACGAGGCCGTTGACGTCATGTCCCGGTGTCTGGAAGCCGTACGGGTCTGGATGGGGAGGAACAGGCTTCAGCTCAATCCCTCGAAGACCGAGTGGCTGTGGATTCCAGCTTCCCGGTACAGCCAGCTTACTCTATTGCTGACTGTTGGGGGCAAGTCGTTGGCCCCCACGGAGAGGGTGCGCAACTTAGGCGTCCTCCTGGATGCACGGCTATCTCTTGAAGACCATTTGATGGCCGTCGCCAAGGGGGCTTTTTATCAGGTTCACCTGATCCGCCAGTTGTGTCCCTTTCTGGACCGGGTTTCCCTGCGCACAGTCACCCATGCCCTCATTACATCTCGCATGGACTACTGCAATACTCTCTATATGGGGCTCCCCTTGAAGAGCACCCAGAAGCTCCAACTGGTCCAGAATGCGGCCGTGCGGGTGATAGAGGGAGCACCTTGTGGCTCCCATATAACACCCCTCCTGCACGGGCTGCACTGGCTTCCGGTGGTCTTTCGGGTGCAATTCAAGGTGTTGGTTACCACCTTTAAAGCGCTCCATGGCTTAGGACCGGGCTATTTACGGGACCGCCTACTGCCACAAACAGCCTCCCATTGACCTGTGTGCTTCCACAGGGAGGGCCTCCTTGAGGTGCCGTCAGTGAAACAATGTCGACTGGCGACCCCCAGGGGCAGGGCCTTCTCTGTGGGGGCTCCTGCCCTCTGGAATGAGTTGCCTCTGGGGCTTCGCCAACTCCCCAATCTTCAGACCTTCCGCCGTGAGCTGAAGACTCTTTTATTCCATCGAGCTGGGCTAGCTTGAATAAGTAATTTTAAATGGGGTTTTAGTTTTTATATTGTTTAGTTTTTTAATATTTTGGCCACTATTTATATAAATTTTAGTCTGTTTTTTAATTTGTATTTATTGTATTTTTTAACTGGCTGTGAACCGCCCTGAGTCCTTCGGGAGAAGGGCGGTATACAAATGCAATTATAAATAAATAAATAAATAAAAATTCTGTGAGGTGAATCGGACTGAGATAGAATGACTGGCCCAAAGACACCTGGCTGGCTTTCATGCCCAGGGTAGAATTAGAATTCAGATTCTCCTGGTTTCTAACATGATCTCTTCACCAGTGGACCAAATTGGTTAATACTTATAATGATATTTATAATTATTGGTTTGGAAAGTACATGTATGGTGAGTTTATTTTTTATGTTGATCTAGCTACGCTCCTGGTTAAGAACCCAAATAATTTGCAACAAATAATAAACAGATTGTATTATGTAACAAGTATAGAAATGGAAATAAAGACATCAAAGGCCAAGATAGATACAGATATAGTAATCCTCAATTTACAACAGTTCATTTAGTAACCATTTGAAGTTATAGCAGCAATGAAAAAAGGGCCTTATGACCATTTTTCACACTTATGACCATAGCAGCATCCCCATGGTCACGTCATTTACATTCAGATGCTTGACAACTGGTACATATTTTTGACGGTTGCAGTGTTCTGGGGTCATTGACCATCTTTTGTGACCTTCTGACAAGCAAAGTCAATGGGGAAGCCAGATTCACTTACTAACCATGTTACTAATTTCACAATTTCATAACCCTCAAAACGATGCTATAGAACACTGCACACCAGAACAACTAGACACAAGAACAGTTTTTTCCTGAATGTCATCACTCTGCTAAATAAATAATTCCCTCAACACTGTCAAACTATTTACTAAATCTGCACTATTATTAATCTTCTCATCGTTCCCATCACCCATCTCCTTCCACTTATGACTGTATACTGTAACTTTGTTGCTTGTATTCTTACAATTTATACTGATATTGTTACCTGATTGCTTATTTGTACCCTATGACTATCATTAAGTGTTGTATTATTAAGTGTTAAATTTGTACCCTAGTGTTGTAAGTGTTGTACCTTGATGAAGGTATCTTTTCTTTTATGTACACTGAGAGCATATGCACCAAGACAAATTCCTTGTGTGTCCAATCACACTGGCCAATAAAAAATTCTATTCTATTCTATTCTATTCTATTTTATTCTATTCTATTCTATTCTATTCTATTCTATTCTATTCTATCTGCAGTGATTCACTTAAGAAATGTGGCAGAAAAAGTCGTAAAATGTGACAAAACTCACTTAACAAATTTTTTTTTTTTAATTTGCATTTATATCCCGCCCTTCTCCGAAGACTCAGGGCGGCTTACACTATGTCAGGCAATAGTCTTCATCCAATTGTATACTATATACAAATTTCTGACTAAGCAACAAAAATTCTGGGCTCAGTTGCAGTTGTAAGTTGAGGACTAGGATACTTGTATTTAACAAAAAAGAGGGGTAACAATGGAGCGAATGGAGTGAAACCACATGAATCTGAGGAATCTTGGTCATTGAGAGAGAATGAATGAGAACAAACTAACAAGGTAGATATATCAAGAAAAGTGAATAGGTCAAGAAGGATGGGAAAATTAAGAAAACTCTGAATGGATAGAGTTGATGACATTCTCAGAAGGTGAGGAGTTTAAAGAACAAAAGGCAATGTTTGAATCAAGGCATGGATGTGATAATAGCAAGGATAATATACAAGGATAGAAAATTGTAGAAAGGTATAATGAATGGTATTCGTTAAAGTATAAAGTATTTAATTTTTTTCCCTACTAGTATGCACTTAGACATTTTCATCCAGGATTGTTACTGTTGTGCTTTTATGTTCTATATATTTCATTAACATCACCTAAACCTTCAGACTTCTCTTGAAGTCTGCCCAAAATACTAGGATACAGAGCTGCAGCTAATGGATTTTTGATCAAGAAGAATGGAAGGAGAAAAGACAACAACAACAACAACAACCATCTCCTTCATTCCTGCCATCCATATGGTATCACATCACTTCCCCCATCTGTTATTATGAAAGGATGAAGAGAATAATATTATCTATTGATCTGAGAAGCTACAATTTAGCCTCATTTTTTCCTAGCATTCCCTTTTACATCTGGGTCACTGGGTAGTGAAAAGCTTTTCTTTTTCCAGCAGGTGTGGTTAGCAGACCTGCTGAATATTTATGAATAGCCCATACTTGCTCAAGCTGGTGTTATGGCAATTAATTTGTTTATCAATTCTGGAAGAGTTGAAACTTGTAAATCTATTTTCAGGCCCTTCTAACCTTTTGCTCTCGTGTACTTGCATTCATTTGATGCTGGCTTCTTTCTGTAGGAGGATATTAATCAATGGTTGACCTCTTAATCTTTCTGGCTATCAGAGGGGTGTCGGAGGGGTGAGATTAGTGGGCTTAAAATCTTTCAGCAACATTTCAAGATGCAACCTTTATGAACTTCAAGGGCAATTTGGAATTCTGAGGAAGTGTCAAAAGCATAATTATAAAGTGACAGAGAGATAACCATTGAGGTGTGGCCTATTTGGATATTTTTTTAAGGCATGGATTCCCAAAATAGCTAGCTCAGAGGCAGAATAACAGGATGAAAAGAAAAATACATGACCAAATCCCTATCCCACTCTGTTCTTTATGTCCAATAAGTTATTCCTCACTGTGAAATATTTGACAAACACAGTCCGTCCATCCTTCCTTCCTTCCTTCCTTCCTTCCTTCCTTCCTTCCTTCCTTCCTTCCTTCCTTCTGTTGTATAACCCCAAATCCCAGGCCATGGCCCACTACTGGGTCATGGCCTATTTGCCTAAATAGGCTGCATAAGAGGCAGGCTGATCTGCGTGCACACTCACACGAGTGGCACCCCAAAGGCTTCTCTTCTCTCTTGCATGAGTGGACCTATTTGTGTGCATGTGCACGCCAGCCCGCAGCTTGCATGGCCCGGTTCCTCTCTTCCCTCCCCCCGCCCAACCAGGCTGCCAAGCCACCTACTCCTGTTGCTCCAAAAGTGGAGTGGTGAGAGCAGAGACTGAGTGGGATGAGCACAACAGTGGTGGGTTGCTACCGGTTTGCCCCAGTTTGGGCAAACCGGTAGTAGTGGCAGTTGGGGGCTCCGCCCACCCTCCTGGACATCATCAAATATGCTCTGCACATGCACAAGTGAACCAGTACCAAAGGTAAGTGAAACCCACCACTGGAGCTCACCCTGCTCAACTTTGCTGACTCACCAAGGCTATCTGTGCAGAACACCCGGACTACTTTTGGAGCATCAGGCAGCCTTGGTGAGTCTGAAGGAGCATGAGATTGAACTCCCAAAGGCTTCTCTCCTCCATGCCAAAAGCTTTTGGAAATGGATGAAAGGCTTCAGGGGAATGATTTTGCACTGCTTCAGGCCTTCCATCCCTTTACAAGATCTTTTCATGTGGAGAAGCCTGAAGGAGCACAAAATCTGGCCTCTTGAGAGTAAGCCAGAGCCAAATGAGCAGAAGGAGAAATGCAGATGGGACTGGATTGATGTCAGTTAGTGCCCTAAATTTAGCCCATCAATAATATCCCTTGACAGAAGTAAAATTGAGATAGAAGCAAATATACTTTAGTTTCAGATCAATTTTTTAAGCTTTAGACACTCACCATGCCAAAGAAAATATTCCTTTAACAATGCAGGTTAAAGTCAAATGTGGAGTAGAAGGAGAATTACAAAAAGAAATGACTAAAGTCAAATGTGATAATTAATGAATTGGGGTATGATAAGTTTAAAATAACCCCTTCTGTCTATCCCCCTCTCCCCTTCCTCTTCCCCCCCCCACCGGCCATCCTAAGAATGTGCTTATTTTGTTAAATGGTTAATCCAGGACTAGATGTAGAATGTAGAACGAGAAGCCTTCTCCTTAATTTTCAGTACATAAATCACTAATTATCTGACTGCATGCCCACCCTTTCTATACATTGCTATGCACTAGGATTTTGCACAGGTTTTCAAATGAATCCTTCCTAAATATGATTTGCCTCCAGATTTGGCATAAACAAAATTTGGTTTAGGAATATTTATGAGGAAATCCTTTTTTCTTTTGAACACAGACCAAGATCTATAAAACAGTCCAAATAATAACCTTTCTGCTAAAACCACTCCTAGAATGAGGTTCATGGGAAATTTTCAGTAGGCTTTAAAGATGTTGGGCAAATCTGCATCAGCACAGATTTTATCAGAAAGAGGTCCCACTGATCAGATATCACCAGTCTAAGGGCAAAGGTCTACACCAGGGTCTGCAAACTTGACTCTTTTAAGACTTGTGGACTTCAACTCCCAGAGTTCCTCAGCCAGCTTTGCTGGGAGTTGAAGTCCACAAGTCTTAAAAGAGCCAAATTTGCAGACTCCTGGTCTACACAGTCAGGTGGCTGCCTATTTGGAGCACAGGGAAGGTGATTAATGTAGATAATGAGCCATGGTGGTGCCGTAGTTAGAATATAGTACTGCAGACCACTTCTTCTGACTGCCAGCTGTCTGCAATTTGGCAGTTCAATTCTCACCGGCTCCAGGTTGACTCAGCCTTCCATCCGTCCTCGGTAAAATGAGGACCCAAATTGTTGGGGGGCAATATGCTAACTCTGTAAACCACTTAGAGAGGGCTGTAAACCACTTAGAGAGGGCTGTAAGTGCTATTGTTAATGATTCAGGGTGATGTCATTTTAGGATCATTGTGTTCAGAAGCAATATTATACCGAAAAATACTAAGAAGCAACAGCAACAGGTTATTAAGTGAGTGTCGTGTCTCTGAGTTTCCTGGACAAATTTTTGTGGTCAGTGGAGAAAATGGAATCCTGGAGTAGGCAGGCCTTTGCTCTGATAACTCACCATTTTTCTGGTAATGTATCTAGGCTGCTGATGTTTTCTGCTATGAGATTAATTGGGTCTATTTATATAACATTTTTCAGCACTGTATTTATTTCCAAGTATTTGGCAGACTTAAAATTATGAAATGCAGCTTTGACTTTTGATATTCTAGTCCTCAGAGAAAATATGAAGTGATCATGAATCACACCCTGAATAAATGTAGAATTTATTTTTATTTATATGTGGACCTCTTTTATATGAAAAGCAGGCAGTTATTGAATACTATATTTTAGAGATTTAATCCAGCCAGACTTTCAATAAAATATGTGATTTACCAACAACTTACATGCAGTGTGATTTATTTATATGATGCAAAAATAATTCAGATGCCAAATTAAACTTAATGAGAGAAATGCACTGGCCTAAATAATTAATGCAAAAAGTTAATTCTTCCATTTCAGCTTGAAATGCATGATAGTCATAATTACATAATGATCTTCTTGGACAAATAAAGGGGAATGAGATTTCTGTTAGCTCTTGCTGTGCTTCCCAATCCTTGTTCCAGATATTGTGGGACTACAACAACCTTTTCTATCTATTGAACTTGCTGGCAGGGAATGATGGGGTTTGTAATCCAAAATCTGGACTCGTGACTGAGAATATGTTTTATTGATGCTTTATTGTTCTTGCTTTTGAAAGAAAGTACACATGACACTCAGCTGATGATCAGCCTAAGGCAATCCTCCAACATTATGTGATAGATCCCCAACCAGATTTCAAAGCCAACATGTTATTGGTTGAGGTTACATTGAGGAGACTACTGATGATTATGCTGCTGCCAGCCAACTGACTTATAAAAGTGGTTGTAGACAAATTATCTGTGATAGTTTTACACTGAAAATGACATAGCAATTACAGTCAGACACAGACACACGCAAGCAGAATAAATGGCATGTGAATATTTAAATATAATAAATTCTTCTTTTTTTTTGCCAAAGAAAGCTGCTTAAAAGGGTACTCAGTTCAAACTGGGTACAATTAAATATGCAGTCCAATGGGAAATTAAATGTTTTATCAGATTTAGAGGAGATAGAAAAGAGCTTAAAAGTGATAATGCAAGATACTGAAATATATGTGAGAATAGGTATCTGAAGTGTGAACTGCAGAGGAGGTACAAAATTGATTTAATCTGTGGGTTGTTGTATAGCAAAACTAAAAAAAGGAATTGCACAAGAGAATTCAACTTTCTCAGATAACTAAAAATGGTTTGGGTCATGGTTTCAAGGAGAATATTTTAAGCTTTGAATGCAACACTTTTCTTTCAATTCTACCAGAATATGAGAGGTACCCATAGAATTTTACTAAATTTAATTTTGATATGCATACAATTTGGGTTTTCATGATAAGCTATCTTTAAAAATCCAAATATTTATTTTTGTATAGTTCATTCTGGTCAAACCATAAAGCACAATTAAATCATTCCAAGCATGTTATATATATAGTACATAATATATTTTAAAAACAGTGTGTTTTGGTAGTCCAGTGTAATTCAATGCAAAGATTTAATTATTCTGGTATCTGTTATGAGACAAACTCTGCCAACTATGAAGCTTCAAAGTGTTGTGGCTCAATTCTTGATTTGCCTTGTTGAGGACGTTTTCCTAGAAGAATGTCTAATAGGATCAGTTATCCTTGACTTGACTTGTAACCGTAGGAAACTAAAAGAATGGAAGTAGCAAGAACTTTGGAGAAAGTGATCATGTAATATTAAAATTCTTGATTTTAAGTGAAATTAAAATTGAATGTAATTAAATAGAAATAAGAAAAGATTTTAACATAAATCTACAGCAGTAATACTGTACATAAGATACCACAACAGGAAAAGCTAATGAGGAAAAATATTCAAGATGAATAGGAATCCAAAAGATTTTTTTAAAAGGGGGACAGGATTAAGACCCAACATTGAAGTTCGAGTGATAGAAACAAAGTCATGGACTGTATGATTTCCATTTTAAGATGTTGAAAGAAATAACTGATGGTCTGGCCAAACTCATATATATTGTCTTTGAGAAATACTGAAGAAGCGGCAAGATAGGAGATGACAGGAGGACAACTATTACCTCTATTTTCATTGTCCAGGAAGATTCTTAAGCTGTGACTTTAAGTCCATTAAAAACAATGTGATACTTTCCAGAAGTAGCTATGGATTTCTCAAGAGCAAATCTAGCTAGACTAACCTTGTCTCCTATATTGATTTGGCAACTTCTTTAATAAATCACACTAAATGCAATAAACTTGTCTTCTACGGAGCATTTGATTAGCACCCCATGACATGTTAATTAGTAAGCTTTTTAAATGTGGTTTGGACGCTAAGCAATTAAGTGGATCTATAGCTGATTCAAAAATTGTATTCAAAGAGTATTTAGCACTGTTCCTGATCAAACTGGAATGGAGTGCCACAAAAATTAGTCTTGGCTTTTTAGTTTTCAATATTTTAATTAAGAGATTATGAAGAGATGTAGATAATGGTTATCAAATTTGCAGATGCTATTAAATTGAGTGGGCTAAATAATTCCCTATAAGATTAGAATAAACTTGAATAACTTTATTGTAACTTTAAATGTACGCTAATTGGCATGCATTAAAGTGAACTTTTGCTGCATACAGCTCTCAAAGGGTCACCACCTCCAAAATACACTACATAAACCTGACAAATAAATAAATAAGCATATACCCACATATATTATATGACATAGAGAAACAACACAGTCTAGTTCAGATGTATACTTGGATGTTTTTCTCTTGGCGAGAAAAATTAATCTTGTGAGTTTACCAGACAGATGGCATAGGGAACAAAGCTGTTACAGAATCGGGTAGTCCTGAGAGGAGTTCAAAAACTCCTCCCAGAGGGGAGCAACAGAAACAGACCATAATGTGGGTGTGCGGGGTCTATAACATTGCTTTGAACTCTAAGCATATAGTGCTTATGTAAACAGTATCCTGAAGAACAGGAAGTGAGCTTCCTATAATCTTCTTGGCTGTCCTTACCACTCTCTATATGGACTTTCTATCTGAGGCACTGCTGCCACCAAACCAAACAGTGATGCAGTTTGTTAAAACAGTCTCAATTGTGCCTCTGTAAAAAATGGCCAGGACAGAAGGAAAAAGATGTGCTCTCCTCATCCGATACAGGAAATGCAGATGCTGCTTTGCACGCTTCACTAATGATGACATGTGGAGAGACCAATTCAGATTGATAGTTATCTGCATCTCCAGATACTTAATACTGTTGACCACCTCTACAGTTGCATCCTTGATACTGAGTGGAGTATGACTATGCCGGCTCTTTCTAAAATCTACAATGATCTCCTTTGTTTTATTAATATTTAGAACCAGGTTACTTTTATTGCACCAGTCCACCAGATCCTTCACCTCTTTCCTATAAGATATAACTATTTCTGACAAGTTGGAGAACTTGGCTAAATGCTAGCAGAATGAAATTTAAGTGAAATAGGTAAAAAGATTCATTTAGAAAAATGGAACCAAATGTATAGATTAGGCTGTCTATGAAGAGACTTAGTCATCCAGGTCATGGTTGTCCCAAAGGTGCTTTTTCAAAAGGCAACTGAGCTTTCTTTGGTTTTGCTTGAAGATAGCAATAGCACATAGACTTATATACCGCTTCACGGTGCTTTGCAGCCCTCCCTAAGTGGTTTACAGAGTCAGCCTATTGCCCCCCAACAATCTAAGTCCTCATTTTACCAACTTCAGAAGGATGGAAGGCTGAGTCAACCTTGAGCCTGATGAGATTCGAACTGCCAAATTGCAGGCACCCAGCAGTCAGCAGACATAGCCTGCAGTACTCCATTCTAACCACTAACAGCTACTAACTGCTAACCACTAACTGCGACTAACAGCTCGTTTGTTTTTGCTTGAAGATGTTTCATTTCTCATCCAAGAAGCTTCTTCAGGTCTGAACTGAAGCAAAACACCTTCCAAGCAAAAACAAAGAAAGCCCAGTTGCTTTTTGAAAAAACACCTTTGGGGCTTAGGTTAAGATAGCTTTGTAAGAGTAATCTGGACAATTCCCACCTTCATGGTGTTTTGGAAGGCTTTAAAAACCTGGCTGTTCTCCCAGGCTTGGAGTATTTTGTCCATAACCCCCTTTTTAGAGTTTGACATATGTTATATATGTTTTAATGGGTTAATGTTGTCCAAGTTGCTATTTTATTAAATCTAGTTTGGGTTTTTTTTGACTTATTTTTATCATCTTACTGTATTTTATTTCATATTATGATTAGTCCAGAGGTTAGCTTTGGGCAGTGCTAAAATAAAATTAAACGAATACATAAATAATAAATATTTCTTATAATCATTAGATTTAGATAGAAAAGTCAAAAGCTATCAATAGTAGCTTATTTCTTCGAAAATAAGCTTTTCCCCAAAAATAAGCCCTAGCCTGATTTTTAGTGTGCTCTTAATATAAGCCTTACCCCAAAAATAAGCCTTAGTGAAGGAGGGTTGGCATGGCCAGCACAGGAGGCGGCAAGCACTCATGGGCCAATGGTGTCCGGCAGCAGCCAAAGACCCCAGCACAGGTCAGTTGATTACCTGTCCAAGCAGCAGGCAGAGGCAGAGGAAGGCACGCAATCTGGATGCACCATGCAGGCTGTGGGGGAAGCTGAGAGATGGTGGACTGGAGCAGGTGGCCGGCCATGGAAGGCTTGTGTTCACATGGCAACACTGGCAGCAAACAGAGGCAGACACACAGGGGAAAGGCAGGCAATCCCGTTGCTCTGTGCAGGCCACAGGCAAGGTGAGAGACATGATTATTTTGGGGAAAACACAGTATATGTACTTTATATTCACAGCCATGAGGCAGCTACCTTTATTAATTTGAATTTTCAGAGAACAGAGAGCAGTTATCTCCCACCTTTTCTTTTCTTTTCTTTTCTTTTGCAAAAGCTAAATGCTCAGTTAAACGCATTACAATACTAATTTTGTTTAAACAAACCCAGACAAGCTACAAATAATTCAGAAGGTCTTATGCATAAACCAGCTGGCCAATCCAGAATACCCTCAATTAAGCAGGACTATCATGGAATAGTCATTGTTTACCAACAGAATATGGGCCAGCCGTGGGTTATGATACAAAGAAGGCAAATGTAATTTTAAGATGTATCTACGGAAGCATGATTTCCAAGTTATGGGAAGTAATGATTCTACTATTCTCTTTTGGTCAGACCCATTCCAAGTTCTGTACATCATTGTTTAAAAAGGGTGCAGAGAAATTGAAACTGGTTCAGCTGAGAAGAACAAAGGTTACCAGGGAGTTAGAAATAAAGTCATGTGAAGACAGATTGAAGAAGGTATGTTTAGCCTTGAGAAAAAAAAAATACGGTGTTGGGGTAAGGTAGTATTCTTCAAATAACTGAAAGGACATCACACAGAGAAAGATCAAGACCTCTCTTATTCCAGAGAGCAAAACACAGAATAATCAATCTATGAAGGCTGGCAGGTTCTGCTTAAATGTTACACCAAAAAAATCCACAAAAGCCCTTCTGAACAGTAAGAGTTGTTTGATAGTGGAATAAATTACCCACAAAGGCACTGGGCTCTACTTCACTGAAGACCTTCAAGCAGAAATTAAATAGCAATCTGTCTGTGATGCTTTGATTCCTGCATCCAGCAACAGGTTGAACTCAATAGTTCAAATGGTCCCTTCCAACTCTATAATTGCATGATTTGAATGCTCCTTACTTCAGCAGTGAAACAGACCATATTTGACTTCCGTGCAGTGAAAGTGATAGAAAATTAAGGCTTTCAGCACACTTGTATTTCTTAAGCCCAATGGTGAAATTCAATTTTTTTTTCTACCAGTTCTGTGGGCATAGCTTGGTGGGTGTGGCTTGGTGGCCGTGGCAGGGAAAGGATACTGCAAAATTTCCATTCCCATCCCACTCCAGGGGAAGGATATTGTGAAATTTCCATTCCCACTCCACTCCAGGGAAGGATACTGTGAAATTTCCATTCCCACCCCACTCCAGGGGAAGGATACTGTGAAATTTCCATTCCCACTCCACTCAGGGGAAGGATATTGTGAAATCCCCATTCCCACCCTATTCTGGGGCAAGCCAGAGGTGGTATTTGCCGGTTCTCCAAACTACTCAAAAATTCTGCTACTGGTTCTCCAGAACCTGTCAGAACCTGCTGAATTTCACCTCTGTTTAAGCTTGATCTGGATTACAGACAGAAGTCTTGTATAGATGGCCTACAAGCTTGAGGTACCTTTATAATTCCCTGTTCACCTGTTGGATGAGAAATTTTGGAACAGTACTCCAGTGTATCCAGAAGGCAATTGGACGGGAAAAACTGGCTTAGAAAAAAATAAAGCTCAGGTACACTAGTGGTTGAGAGCCATTGAGATATGGAATATTGGACCATGGGGGGAAGGAGGAGAGGTTGATTCATGGAGGGCCACATGGATTTATCCTCCCCAAATTACAGTTGATAGTGCTTCTTGAAAAATGCAGCAAATTAAAGTACTTCCCAGTTGTACCAAAGACATTGAATATATATATAACTTTTACCATCATAAAACAATCATAATACACTTCTTCAAGATGAGCAGCCTATGACAAAAAGAAAGATGATTGGTCAGAGTACCAGAAATCTGGCTATATGCAAATCAGACTTTTAATAGTGAAATAGTCATTGTTTTAGATGGACAAATTCATTCATTTTACTTATTCTTGCATTCCGTCTTAAAAATCTCAGATTCATATTGTCCTGCTCATTGCGAATGATAGACGAGTTTTCATGCTTCTAGGCTGGATACAAAGGTGAAATTGATATCAGGAAAAGAGTTAAGCACAGCCATCCTGATATTTATTTTTCATACAAACCATCCTTTCCTGAAACAAGTTTCATTTCTTTTCATTTTCCAAAGGAAAAAGAGGTTGCAGTGGTTTCAATACATTTATCTCTATTCTCACCTGATTATTTATGTTGCCCAGGAACAGATTTTTTTCTGGATCCTGACAGAGAGATAATCCTCTTCAGTTATCAAGAGGAAATTCTGAGATGGCTGGTTCTCAACTATTTCTTCCCTCCTCAAATGCTCATAAAATGGCAGCACTGTTTCCTGGGGTGGGGGGGGAATGGTCAAAAGGAATAAAATATTAACATCAGTTTTACTTTTTTCTCACAATTTTGTTTAATTCCAGAGTGACATAGTCCCATACCCAGTGCTTTCTTGCCAGAAAACATAATATTGTTTCAGGATGTGTGTGTGAGTGGGTACTACATATAGTTTTCCCCCCCCCTCCTATTTTCTATTTCCACTTAGATCAGAAAGAATGCTTACCGTACAGAAAAGAAAAGGATAAATTTATTTTATTCTGTGTGGTGAGCTCATTCTAACTGTCAGCAAGATGATTTAATGCCACAACAAAGATCTGTAAAATTCATCACAGAACATATCTAAATGAATCTGAGTAACTTTGACTTGGAAATTGTACTTCTCATTTTTTGCTAATGACATTGTTTATAGTACACCATCTTACAGAAGTGAATTGAACATATCCCAAGACATACTGTAACTGTAGGCTGTGGCCTTAGTACGGTAGAATATATTCTAAGAACTACCCTTGAGACATTATGACTTCCAAATCTTTAAAAGATCTGGAGCATAAATGGGGATGGCACAAAGATCTTTGAAAATGTAATGTTACCATCATTATACTCTTCAGTTCTTTGGAAATACTATATTAGCCAAGGAGATGGGTCAGATCGGGGTAGGTTCTACTTACCTTTACTACCGGTTCGTAATGGGAGCATGCGCAGATCACTGGTGGCGTGTGGGCAGATTCTCCCGCCGGTTTTTTACTGGTTCTATAGAATTGGACCGAACTGGTGGCAACCCACCACTGGATCAGATGTTTTGTCTTATATTATAAACTATTACAAGCTACAGTATCCAATCTGGATTGGTCACTGGGACCAAAGGTTTAATATTCCAAGTTTTCAGGCTCGTACTAGAGCCCATTCTCAGGGAACTTCTACCAGAATGTGTGCATGCACAGATGGTAAAAAAAATGGGATGTAATGACATCCGGGTGGGTGGGCGGAGCCACCCACGGCCGGCGTTACCAGTTCAGCGAGCCGGATAGAACCAGGGGGATTTCACCACTGCCACATGCATTTTGAACCCCCATTACTATTACAAGCAAATTTTACCAGGAGAAAGAGGTCTATAAATCTATTTGATTGACTGATTGATTCAATATCATGAAAAATACATGAATATTAATACATTTTTTTTTTACTTCTTCAAAGTTGAGCACATGCCATTGTATATAGGATTCCAGGTTTGACATCTCCATCCAGGACTTGGAAAGAGTCATATATGAAACTCTAAATGCAAATTTAAAGAAATTATATACCTCTTGTTGTTCTTTAATTACAATTCTCATCATTTATTTGTTGCTATTTGAGTTTACTTAATGGAACTTGGAATCCAGAAATATCTGGAATTCTCCCATTGAATTAGATAGCAAGACTTAGAATATCTCAGAAATAATGTAGGAGTAATTTTTCAAACCTAGCTTGATTTTTTTTGGGGGGGGCAGGCATTTAATCACCTGGTGAAGGTGCCATATTAAGTAACTGGGAAAGCAGCAATTTCTTCCCAATCCTTCTTAAAATATGCATTATCATATTAGGCGGGCCATAATATGCAGTAATCTGCTATTCTTAAAATACCATTGTTTCAGCCATTAGTAAATCAACTTTAAGCTCTGCAGCTATTTCTATAATAGTTTCTTCTTCAGCTTGATCAGAATAATCTATTCCTTCTCCCCGGTCAAATTAAACTACGACATATTTACAATAGGGACAGAAATTGTTGGGAATGCAAATGCCAGCAGATGGACCTATGTGTAAGATGTCAATATATATTTTGCTGGCTTCCTCTTTTCACTGTGACAAACTATTACATAGGCTAGTTATAGTTCTACAACTATAGAAAACATTTAATACTTAGACTTGAATCTAAAATACATTAGTAAACCAGAGTACATCTGTTCCATTTTTATCTTTGGTTAAAAATACAAGTAGAAGTGTGCTGGATTAGATGACTCTTGCATTACTAGAGCAGATGAATATTTTTTCCCCAAAAAAGTCTCTTCTATTTATGAAAGTTCTCTCTTCTCTGCCTTCTCAATTTCAGTTTGTTGTTGTTTGTGTGCATACTGAGTTATAGGAATGGCCAAAAGTGGATTCAATAATACCTCCTAAAACCTATTTAAATCAATAGGCTTAAACCTATTTGATTCTTTGTTGGTTTATGAATAAAATAAATTAAAATGAATAAAATATTGAAGAAGCATTACATGTTAAATGCAGGTCCTTCATTGCTTTATTATTTGCATTATTATTTTTCTTCTTAAGTAGCTAATTTTTTAAGGGTGCCTAGTCCCTCAAGACCAGTTTCATTATCAAGGATGGATTGCACTACACAACCATAACTGGGAAAGCTATTCTGGTTTCAGAAGAGGTTCTACAAGATGCTTTTAATCAAGGTCTAAACAGTGCCTTACAATCCCTTGTCCCCACCCAAATGGTGGGTTTCAAAAACGTTTACTACCGATTCTGTGGGTGTGGCTTGGTGGGCATGGCATAGCTTGGTGGGCGTGGCTTGGTGGGCATGGCAGGAAAAAGATACTGTAAAATCTCCATTTCCACCCCACTCCAGGGGAAGGTTACTGCAAAATCCCCATTTCCTCCCGATCAGCTGGGACTTGGGAGGCAGAGAATAGATGTGGGTGGGGCCAGTCAGAATTTTTACTACCGGTTTTCTGAACTACTCAGAATTTCCACTACCAGTTCTCCAGAACTGGTCAGAACCTGCTGAAACCCATCTCTGCCCCACCCCTTAAAATACAAGGCTTCCTTTATCAGATGTTTCTGGCTTTATTAGCAATATAAGAATGAGCTGAGGTTAGAAAAGTATTCTTGCTCTATGGGACCTGCTATTTATTCTTGTGCAGTAGGCTAGTGTCAGGCATGCTCCATTAAACTCTTGTGGCAACCTTATCACTTTAAGAATTAAGAGCTAAGCATCACTGAAACCAGGAATAACCTTGCGCTTACATAAGTACTGTAAATTATCACTGATGAATACCAGAAACATTCACTAACTGGAAAATCTGCTGAAACTACTGACTGTATTACTAAAATTCATAATGTAATCCCATGCATAGAAAAAAATGCTAAATTAAAGAGGAAGTGTATTTGGCATGTGTGTTTTGGATTATTATTTAGAGAATATGTTTGGGATTAAATCAGGGGTGAACTCCACCGCCTTCGGCATGACCTGAGTATAACTCATAAAATCATCTGCTACAATGTCCTTCCTGTCGAAGACTACTTCAGCTTCAATCGCAACAATATACAAGCACACAATAGATTTAAACTTAATGTGAACCACTCCATTCTTGATTATAGAAAATATGACTTCAGTAACAGTTGTTAATGCCTGGAATTCACTACCTGACTCTGTGGTCTTTTCCCAAAATCCCCAAAGCTTTAACCAAAGACTATCTACTATTGACCTCACCCCATTCCTAAGAGGTCTGTAAGGGGCGTGCATAAGAGCACCAGCATGCCTACCATTCCTGTCCTAATGTTCCCTTTGATTGTATCCAATTTGTATGGTTATTTCATACTTATACTTATATATACTGTTGTGTTTGAAAAATAAATAAAAAAATAAAAAAATAAAAAAATCCAGCAGATTCTGACAGATTCTAAAGAACTGGCAGCGAAAATTTTGAGTCGTTCAGAGAATCGGCAAATGCCACCTCTGGCTGGCCCCAGAGTGGGGTGTGAATGGGGATTTTGCAATATCCTTCCTCTGGAATGGGGTGGGAATGGAGATTTTGCAGTATCCTTCCCCTGCCATGCCCACCAAGTCACGCCCATCAAGCCATACCACACCCACCATGCTATGCCCACAGAACCGGTAGTAAAAAAAATTGGATTTCACCACTGGATTAAATGCACTTTTGTTGCAGAACTGTACTTTATTCCCCCTTGCTTGGCCCATGAAAACGACACTATCAGCATAAAGGAAATGGTAGACAGATAATATGTGGAGGTTTGTCCCACAAACATTGAGCTTTGCAAATACCAAAACTGGTTGGTGATGAAAGCATTCTCCCTAGAAGAGTTATTTGCAATTACCTGTGTGCAGGAGTAAACTTTCTCTTTCCTTTCAAGCTTATTTTTCCCAAAATCATAATATTGGGTAATGTGAGATAAATCCCATAAGCATACAAGTTTGCTCTTCTGTGGATACAAGGTGCCGCTGAGAAAGTGGGGGCTCAATTAACCGAGTTTCTTTTCTTCTGCAATTGATGTAAATCAGGCTATTAAGGAAAGAGTGAGAATAAGTGAGCAGAATTGGTTGTAACCATTTAGCAGCTCCTAATTGCGATGAAACTGAGAGACATTGGATTTTAGTGTTCTCTTTGTTGACAGTTTAGTTCTTTTTTATTGCAAGAATTTATGAACTGTTTGATGATCACACCAGTCAAAGCATGGCAATATAATGACACGATGCACTGTTGTGCTTTATTTATTCCAGGATAATGGTGGGGAAAGATGGGACAAGAGAGAACATTCTTTCCCATGCTTTCTAAAAAAGCTTGCCAGAAAATTGCTCGCTTCCCCAATCAGCCTCTGGACAAAAGGAATGGTCTCAGAGAACATAGATCAGCATGCAAGATGTTCTTCCTACCATTTTTGGATGAGGTTGTTAGAAAACGTGATGCCTTTTAGTTGACAAATTATCATCCATGATAGTATTTTCATTCTTTGGGATATTTTTTTTCTTTTAAGTTATTTGAAAACTAGGAACAGTTCGGCCTGTAAATATTCCATCTTTGATTCAAAGACAGCACCTAATTTTTTTCCTATATCCCACCTTTTGAGACACGTTGGTTCAGAGACAGATTAGAGCAGGGGTCTCCAACCTTGGCAACTTTCAGACTTGTGGACTTCAAAGCTGGCTGAGGAATTCTGGGAGTTGAAATCCACAAGTCTTAAAGTTGTCAAGGTTGGAGACTATTGAACCAGGTGAATGAGGAGGCAAGAGACGAGTGACTCCCAATAACAGCTCTTTAATGTATAGTAAGAACCAGCAACTGGGGCGTGGGGAAGCTCCCCTTTTATATCCTTTTGGCTGAGGCACCAGCCAATCAACAACGTGCATTTTTCACTCCAAAAGTTCCCTCCAAAATTCAAATACATAACAGAGACCCCTGGATTAGAGCCTCTTTTTGTTATTTGTTCACAACTAGGCAAGTACTTCTAGCAAGTAATTGTGACTTTACCGTAGCAACCACTTGTTATTTTAGATTCTTATCATCTGGGACGCTTAGGAAAGTGAGCAGAGAATCTGAAGAAAGAACTGTACCTTCTGAGTATTATACCTTCTTAAAAGCAGAATAACCTGGCCATTAATGAAAGGGACCTAGGGTGGGGAGGGAGAGAATAGGCCATCATCCCTTTATTTAAAGGAGTCTGCTATAAGACTTTAAAAAACCATTCTTAGCTAGGAATATCTGATTAATACTGATGAGGGTAATTAAGAGGACACTAACCTTGCAACTTTAGATGTTGCTGGATGACAATATCTGGGCCCATTCCTTTTAAATTGGGTTCGTTAATCTTAATAATAGGGAAGCGGTGGCTTAGTGGGTAAGACGCGGAGCTTGCCGATCGAAAGATCAGCAGTTCAGCGGTTCGAATCCCTAATGCCACGTAATGGGGTGAGTTCCCGTTACTTGTCCCAGCTTCTGCAAACCTAGCAGTTCGAAAGCACACAAAAAATGCAAATAGAAAAATAGGGACCACCTTTGGTGGGAAGGTAACAGCGTTCTGTGCGCCTTTGGCATTTAGTCATGCCGGCCACATGACCACAGAGACATCTTCTGAGAGCGCTGGCTCTTCGGCTTTGAAACGGAGATGAGCACCGCCCCCTAGAGTCAGGAATGACCAGCACATATGTGCGAGGGGAACCTTTACCTTTACCTAATCTTAATAATATCTTCCTAGGCTGTTTGATACAGAACTGGAGAAATCAGAGATTTAATCTGGGATCCACCAGTTAGCTACAACTCCTTCCTCCAACATTTAATCATAAATACCTTCTTATTCCTATTGATTTTGAATTCCGTACATGCTTTTTTTCAGTTTATGCTACTGTAAAGATGTGTGACTGCACGGCCCAACAGATTACAATACCTTTTAAAAATGAATTTCTCCTTCTCCAGCTGCACTGTAATTTACAACTCAGGTGGCGAAATGCTCTTGTTGGGTATACTGTTCTTGTTAAAGCACTTGGTGTTGCATGTTTTATCAAATCTGTGTCACTGAGCAGAGTGCCTACAGTACTGTAGATTCTTACATTTCTCTTGTATTTAGAAGGAATAGTGGGCTGGGTTGGAAAGTGCAAATATTTTTTCCTGCCATATGGTTATCAAAATTATCTCCTTAAAGATACAGGAACTGTCAATGTTCCAGAAAACCCCCGCCTGCAGAAAAGACTCTGAGGCAAACATCTTTCAAAGTTCTTTTACTGGCAAAGGTAAACTGGCACAGCTGGATAAACTCCGAATCTGGAGATCTGGGTTTTTCCTTAGTAGTACAAAACCCCAGACCACCACCACCCTTGACTCCTCTGCCGATCACGTGCTCCAATCACCAACCATCCCATCTCGAGGCATCACTCCGACCACTCCTTCTCCAGATGCAGTCTTGGCCTGACCTTGACTGGCAGGAAGAATGTTATTATGTCTAATGGCCCCTTGTACCAAACCCCCACCTTCTCCTACTTTTCCACACAGGAGAAAGTGGCAGCATGGAAACCTTCGACCTAGTATGGCTTCCAAAGCTGACAGGAACATGATGATGTATGGATTACAGTCCATTGCACCAAATGAAGCCTGTTCTGGTCCTAATAGTTTGCTGATGTTAAGACTATTCTCCATTTGCATTCAATATCTGTGCAGCTGCAATAGAATATATGGGAGATATTCATCATAATGAATGAAATTTTGAGGAATCCTGTCTTACTAAAATTCAGAAGCATGCTAGTGTATGTTGATCAAATGGAGCATGTGAATTGAGTATTCTGGCTTATTCCCCATAGTAGAAACCATGGGTTATTCTTGACTTCCAATTTATGGCTTGCTTAATAGAAAGAAACCATGGATTCTGGATTGCATGATTTAAAAACAATAGTTACAGAAATGTCTATAATTTGCTGAGTCATTTCTGATGACAAAGAAGCTCCTAATTGTTTATTCATGGTAAAGCAACTTTGGCAAATGAACAGGTTTACAAAATTATTTGTCCCAGTCTTTCTTCATTCTACCAGACTGTTTAGAATAGGGGTCTCCAACTTTGGCAACTTTAAGACTTGTGGACTTCAACTCCCAGAATTCATCAGCCAGCTTTGTTGGCTGAGGAACTCTGGGAGTTGAAGTCCACAAGTCTTAAAGTTGCCAAGGTTGGAGACCTTTGGTTTAGAAAGTTGTTGCTAAAATTAAAAAAAATAAACAATCATGTATGTCACCATGTATGTCATCTCTAGCATTCTTTAGGAATGGCAGAAGAAAAGATTGGAAATATAATATACATAGAGTAGATAGATAGATTGGATGGATAGATAGGATGGACAAATAGAATGGACAGACAGATAAACAGATAGACATTAAATGGGGAAAGCTGCAGGTGGAAAAAGGCTGCAAAGAAAGCCTGGCAAATTGTTGCAGATTTAATTTTCTCTCCTTTTGCCCAAATCTCTTCTAACTACTGTTTCTATTACTACTATGAAAAAAAAATCACACACATGTTCCCATCATAAATTATTTAGGGAATGCAAATGTTGGAAACTGAAGACACAACAAAGTGAACTTCTCTCCTCTTAGCTTCCAAGCATCTCCTGAAAACCATCTTCCTAGCAGCTCTCACATGTTTATTTTTCTTCTTCCCTGTGCCTTGTTGCCACTCTAAGATATTAGACTGTTAGAGAGACTGCTGCATATTTAACATTCATCACTGTTAATGATGCTGTCTTAAGCTATACTTAGCTGATTAACAGCTGAATGAAAGTGTGGCATAGACCATTCTGGAAAAGGCTCCTAGGGTAATAAGCATCATCTCTACTAACAAGAGGATCATTGATGCTCTTTAAAGTAATCCCAATGCTTAGCTCAAAGGTCTCTCTCTCTCTCTCTCTCTCTCTCTTTGCACTTGCCAATGAGGCTCAAGCTAGAGCATTTGATCAATCTATTTCAGTGTTTTTCAAGCTTAGCAGCTAGATGTGTGAACATCAGTTCCCAGAATTGCCAACCACCATGACCAATTGGCAATTGCATGCTAGCTGGGTATTTCTCGGAGTTGAAGTCCGTATAATCTTAAAGGTGCCAAGTTTGAAAAACACACTTCTATTTCATTAATATGCAATGGACTGTGCTTATCGCTCTCAGATTCTGGAACTTCCTACCATGAGAAGCCAGATTAGTTTCATTTTTGCTGTCCTTCCCCTCAAAGGAAAAGCATCTTTCTTCAGCAAGTGTTTGGTGCTTTAACTCATTTATTTTGGAATCAACTGATGCATGACTTTTTGTTTGAATTCTAATTTTGTTTTATTTTTGGCAAGAAGAGCAGGATACAGTATTATTGTATACAATATTTTACTGAACAATAATTGTGTCTCATCCATGGAACATTATGTGGTCAATGTCCTCTAACTGCCATATTCCTTTTTCTTCCCATTGAATCATTCCCATTAATTTATATTTCATATTTTTAATCCCCATCTTCCTAATTTTTTGTTTTATTTCATAAAGAAATATTAAGATGGAAAAATTATATAGGTATACATTTTTTAAAATTAATGGCTCCAAAAGTACTGTGGTTGGAAATATTGATTGTTTCTTGATTGCTTATTTGTACCCTATGACTATCATTAAGTGTTGTACCTTAGAATTCTTGACGAATGTATCTTTTCTTTTGTGTATTCCGAGAGCATATGCACCAAGATAAATTCCTTGTGTGTCCAATCACACTTGGCCAATAAAAAATTCTATTCTATTCTATTTCCAACTTGGGGAACATTTTTGATTTACTTGGCCCTAGCCTAGTTACATTTTTTAAAATCTCATACCAGATGCACATCTATTCTTATTAAACATTGCAACTATCAATGAGAAAGAGGGAGGGAGGGAGGGAGGGAGAGAGAGAGAGGTTCATGAATTTAAAAATACATCTATTTCAAAAGAATTCAGCATCTGCCTATACTATTGGTTCTATCTATTGTCTATTATCAGTAGGAAATTTTGCCAGATGTTTGAATTAAATCTGCCCTCTATTAACTTAAACATATATTTAATGTCTGATATGCTGGACAGCAATAGAGCATTAACCATGATTTTTTTTCTGACTAAAGACAGTGACAACATTTTCTTAATTATTTGCAGGGAGAGAACCTATTTATAATAAATATTTACAACAACATAAACCCAACATTCATCCATGTCAGCTTTCTCCTAGATCTCTTTCCCAGCAACTATCCTCCTCTAGTTCTTCTGCTTCTTCCCCCTTCACTGTTTCCTTTCCCCATTTCTGAGCTCCAGAATGCACTGGATTTGTTGTCCTCTGTTCAGTACAATTTGACTTTCTTGTCGATCTGCTCAGCTGAATACCTACTGCTTCTGTCTGTCCGAAGAACCTGCAGCAGGATCTTCTGCCCTGTCCTTCCCTAAAGAATTGGGCTCCAACATCCCCCCCTTCCCATCTTCATTGTTTTGTGAAGATGATCTGTAGACAGCTGCATTTTTCCTTCCCATCTTGACTGACCATCTCTATCTCTGGATCTTCTCTTCCTTTCTTCCAGAGGTCCCACCTGTGGAACTCTGTGGAACCTAGAAACCACTAACTGTTCTACACATAACTCACATAATTTCATTCTCCAGCTTTTCTCTCCAGCCATCATTTTTTTTCCTTCTCTGTCCAATTTTTGGCCAGACTTGAACATATACCACATCAACTGAGAAGATAAGTACCATCCCCATCCTAAAAGCTGGTCAAAATAGGTATATTTTCAGTTGACAGTAGAAACATTTCAGGGCTTGTTTAACTTCTCTGGTGAGTTTGTTCTGCCTAGTATGCATCACAACAGACAATTTCTATCTCTGTCAGAAATTACAATATAACAGGCTGTGACACAGTCACAGGGATGTTTCGAACAGTTTAGAGACTTTGGAACCTTTCAGTTAAAAAAAAATCCTAGAACCCTTGATCAAGAAGCAAAGCTCTAGTGCAGGGGTGTCCAAACTTGGTCCCTTTAAGACTTGTGGACTTCAACTCCCAGAGTCCCTCAGCCAGCAAAGCTGGCTGAGGAACTCTGGGAGTTGAAGTCCACAAGTCTTAAAGGGACCAAGTTTGGACACCCCTGCTCTAGTGACACAAAATGGGCAATAAAATGAAACTTATGCTAATTGCCTCTAATTGCCACCTGTCTGTACCAAACAGAACTATTAGGAGTTGCCATCTGGAGGGAAGTTCCATTTGACCTTGTTCAGGGGGAAGCCACACTGGAGCAGGATGACTTTGCAGAAGGCAGATGGACCTGTGCAAGATAGCAAGTATGGCATTTGTGCCACATGTCCAAGGTATTTTCCTAGGTAAAGATCATGATCATCTTCTTCACCCTTTTAAAAATGACTATACTAGTATTAATACCATTAAAAGGCATTCTTCCACCTGGTGGAAATAATTTTAGCAAAAGAAAGAGAACACCATTTTGCTACAAGCCAGAAATCATCTTCCAGTGTTTCTGCCTCCCACAGTGTTTCTCAGTCTCAGCAACTTTAAGGCATGTGGACTTCAACTCCCAGAAATCCCTAAGCAGATGCTCTCTGGAGATTTCTGGGAGTTGAAGTCCACATGTCTTAACATTGCTGAGGTTGACCATACTGGTTTAGAAGATTTGCCGAGGCCTTGCAGGGGTCTTTTATTTGCTATGCACTAATAAGAATCATCTTTCCTACTGTTTTTTGTACCCTTGATGTGATTGAAAAATACAGCATAGCAAGCAAAAAAAAAAAAATTAACATGCTGCATAGCCCTGTTATCCTCCCCTATCTCCCTGTATTCCTTTGAGCAGGCTTTCTGGATGCATCACTTCACTGTCATTTGCAAGAAGTGAGTCTCCTGTGGGACTCCAAGTGCAATTGGAGCTGGCTGCCAATGACATATTGACAGTTTCTTTCAAGAAGAAACATGGCATTTGGGACTCATAGTCACTGCTCAGCACCAGCTGGCAAAGTGTTCTCGCTGGAGAAGCTTGACTGACTTCTCATCAGAAATCAAGAGCAGATCTGAGATCTTTTACTCCATCTATTTGGGATGCTTAAAATGAACGTGTTTATTTTGGCTAAACTTTACAGGCCAAGTTTTGGATGTAATCTTAAAAAGTATTATAAATACAAAGTGGACCAGGGAGTCACATTATGGCAGCTGATGGCTTCTTGGGCCACATTGGCAGCCCATTCCTGCTCTCACCCTTGATTTTTCTATGGATGGTTTCTTGAGTAATCCACAGTCAGCTGGGCTCAGATTCATACTAATCCATAAATCATGTTTAATGATTCTCAATAGCCAGATTTTTGGAACATATTAAGCCACAATCAGTCAAACCTCATTATGACTTAGTATGATACAGATATGTATGGAGTCATTGGGGGTATGCCTGAAATTCAGAACTTTCCACAGGATTCCCTGCTGGAATTTTCCCTTACTCTTGTGGGGATCCCTATGTTTCTAATAATTAAATCAAGTTCCAAAGACAGAACTCTCTTATTTGGGTTATGTTATATGGCTATCTGCACATATAGAACAAAATAAGTCAAGTCCAAAATCAAGAATGACACATGGTGAATCTTCTAAGCTGAGTTCTTCATTGTTTCACACCTACAGACAAAATCTTACCAGACTGAGCATTCTACTATGTGCATCTACAGTATACAAAAGTGAACTATTAGGGAGCTGCTGCCTTCACCCTCTCTCTCACACACACATAATAACTGGACTGAGTTGCCTCTTACTCCTCTGGAATGCACTGCCTCCCCCCTCGGAATCAACTTTCTTACTATATTTCATCACAAATATTCCTGTGGGCTGCAGATCCCATGATTTAGGCCTCTAGGAATTATGTCACACTTGGAATAAAGAGCCATGTTATTGTGAATTATTTGTATTAAACTCTGTGGCAGACCAATTAATGATCAGTGATGTTGTGCTAACTCATTCCTTGTAACATCTCAGTTAAGTGGCTTTTTTAAAGTAGTATCTATTCCTAAGGTTTTGGCTACCACAATAGATTCATAGATTGATGGCAGGACAAGCAAGAACCTTCAATCTTAGATCATGCTGCCTCTTAAGATACATTAGTCAAAGTAGTCTGGAGCTCCCCTTTTAGAGACTGGGAAAACATTGGTGCAAGGCCTTCCTATAAGGCCTAATCCTTACAAAGTTTAATTTATGACACTGGGGAAAAAAATCCATAATACCTCTCCACTTTCCCATAGGGTATTTTCATTTAATGTATGAGCAACATTGAAGAACAGAAAGAATAAATTTCTCAGGTCTAACCAGGAGTAGTTTCCAATGTAGTACTTGGAGTACATATATTGTCCTGAATTCATAGAAATTCATATGAAAGAATAGTGTGATGATAATGAGGGGACAGTCAACACACTGGATTAGTAAACATAACCTTGAAAGAAGAAACACAGAGGGATGGGTTGTTTTGAAAACAATATGAAATAGTTTAGACCAGGCAATGAAGCAAAACACAACCAGGATGTCCCTTAGTCAAGAAAATTCATAGAAATATTTCTTTCTCCTTTAAGGTAAAGGTGTCCAACTCTAGAGTGTTGGACTCATCTCCATTTCTTGGTCAAGGGAGCCAGCGTTGTTTGAAGAAATTTCGGTGGTCATGTGGCCAGTATAACTATAGCACAAAGACTTGTGGAATGCTGTTACCTTCCACCTAAGTGGCACCTATTAATCTACTCGCATTTGCATGCTTTTGAACTGCTAGGTGAGCAGGTGCAGGAAAGGGAGCTCACCCCATTGCACAGTGCCCAGGACTCAAACTCGGGCTGTCAGCTTTCTTTTAACCACTGAGCCAATATGCCCTCTATATCTCCTGATATAGACAACCACAAATATACCTATACATTGCTGTCAGGTTTTTATCAGGAAAGACCAACACTTGAAAAATCTATATTAATTCCAAAAAGTAATTAAACCAAGATGTCTACCTCATGTGGTCCTAAAGTAAACTGTTTATTCTCTTTCCTATTACTATTTCTCTTTTTCAGATTTTTTTTCTTTCTTTTTAACTGCCGGCTTCTACAGCAGTTGAGCCTTGGTTCTACTGTATATGCTGATCGTTACTGGTATTGCCTGCACCAATAAGAAAGAAAGGGGGGGGGAAGAGGCCACTTGTCTTTGTAATTCAATTAACCCCTGGGTCTGTATTTGCTTTGGGATATGACATTACTGACATGAAATGCTGCAGGTATGATGAGCAGAGCTGGGTCTCAGTGTCATAGTAAATCAAATCAGGCCAGCACGGGAGAGGAAAATGCTAAATGCATAACTCCAACTGACCTCCATAGGCAGAGGGGTGCCACTCATCAATCTGATGGGCACCACTTGATTAGAAAAGGCAGCCTCGGGGATAGGAAGGAAAAAAACAAAACAGAAGCCATCTAACATTTGGTGCTCGTGTGGGTAAATATACAGTGTAATAAAAGGGCACATTTTCTGCCGCAGTAACATTTGCTTAATCTTGGGAATTAGGAGCATCTTTGGGTTTTTGTGGTTTTTTTAGGTCTCTACATCAGTTATTTATGTTGGGACAGCTGTGAGGATGGCCAGGTTAATAGAGTAAGGGATTACATTTGAGCTTGAACAAGAAGACCAGATGGAAGAAAGGACTAAGCAATGTATTTAAACAGAAAGCTTTTAACATGGTTTCTTTTTCTTTTTTTTTTAGAATGTACAGCTGGGAGCGATGAGCCATTGTGTCGTCGCTGCCTGGAACTGTGCCATGCAAGAGCACATTTGAAGCCTCTAATTTAAATATACCGGTATATCCTTCCATCTGAAATGCAATATCTTCCTTTCATTGTAAGTTTGGTATCTTTTTCTGTAGTAAGTGGCAACAGAAATAAACTAGAATCTGAGCTATAAATTTCTTTGATTGATGTGTCAAGTATACCACTGGCCATAGGACATCTAACGCAGGAAACTGATAAGTCCTTTTATTTCACATTATTTCTTTAAAACAGTCACATAGGAAGGCGACTACGAAAAGGAAGGGGGGAGGGAAATACACTTTCATACACAGCTTTACAAGAAGCAATTAAATGCCTGGATAAATGCTGTCAAAACTGGCTTTTTTTTCCCCCTGACATTCACAACCTAAAAGAAGTGTTGGGATACAGATTTCTAAGGCTGCAGGACTGGATAATTTGCAAAACAGGGAACAAAGGGCTGGATGAAAGATGGATTTTTTTGAGGAGTGGGGATTATTATGAAAGACCATTGTATCCTTTCCAATCTCTATATGGCCTCTGTCTTTCTACCTGGTAGTTTTTTGTTTTAAGAACAATTCAAAGTAATTGGGTAAACAGAACATAGGAAACACTCATCTCTGTCTTTAGCATAATTAGATTAAAAGAATGCAAGAAGTTTCTGGTGATATTTGTGTGTGTGTGTGTGTGTGTGTGTGTGTGTGTGTGTGTGGTTTCGTAGGTTTTCACGAGTATAGGTATGTAGGTCTTGGCATATTCAGGTCTTTTCCCGTGTATCTTGGCGACGTTTCGATGAGGTCTCCCTCATCATCTTCAGGCTGTGCTTTTGGCTTTGTGCTTGTGCAAGCAAAGCGTGGTCGGAGCTGCCATCTCTCTATAAATACTGGTGGGGTGGTGGGGAGTGTTGCTATGAGCGGGTTGGTTGGCTGTGTGGTTGCATCTTAATTGGTAGATGGAGTGGGTGTTTGCAGAATGGACAGCTGTTTCGTAGCATCCTATGTGGGTGTGGTCCTAGTATTTTGTGTTGTAACGACCTGGTTAATGGGCTGTGTGGAAACATCCTGAGTTCTGGGAATGTGACCTCCTGAGTCTTGTGCTGTAACATCCTGGATAGTAGGTTGTGTTGTAATGTCCCCACCTCCCCACCAGTATTTATAGAGAGACGGCAGCTTCGACCACACTTTGCTCACACAAGCACGAAGCCAAAAGCACCAGCCTGAAGACGATGAGTGAGACCTCATCGAAACGTCATCAAGATACTCTCAGCCTTACATGGGAAAAGACCCAAATATACCAAGATGTACATATCTATACCCGTGAAAACCTATGAAAACAAAACCAATGAAAATATATACATATATCAGTCTAATTTAAAATTACAGAAGGCTTTAGAGAAATGGTAGGCCAGGCTATAGAGAAGAAAAAATAATTACGGCAGTCACCTGGAACCTATGAAGTTCTCCACAAAAATGTAGTGGAAAAATGACATACATCTCTCTTCCACTTTTTTTTTAAGTTGTACCATTTGGAACTATTCTTTTTCAACAAGCTAAAAACACACCTAATGTGTAAAGACCTAATGTTCCTAATAATCCCCAAAGGACAAAAGGATAGTGAAAGTTTGGTGTCACCCCTTCCTATGATGTCCCTACATTACTACCATACCCCTTCAGAGATTAATTGAAAATAATTTCCTTTTTGCCATGAAAACATGATTACTTGACCCTGATACACCACATTTCCCAAAAATGAAGACTAGTGGGTTTGTTTCTTAAATTAATTTGCCTTTGGAATCAAGAAGTTTGAATCACATCTTACATCTGCTGACAATACGGTAAAGGAAGCAAAAGAATGTATCTGACTATTCTTCCATTTTTGGGGAAAGAGGATTTTCTTAAGCTAAGCTGGATGTGTTTATGGAGTAAATACAGTAATGTAATCAGGGTGGGCTTCAAAAATTTTACTTATTTTTTATTTATTTATTTTTGTCATAACAGTGTATATAAGCATTAACATGAAATAACTATATAACATATAAGCATATATATGAGCATAAGTATGTAATAACTGTATTAATTGGATATAATGAAGAGGAACAATAGGACAGGGAATGGTAGGCACGTTTGTGCTCTTATGCATGCCCTTTTATTTTAGCTATTTTAGCTATTTTAGCAAGAAGTCCTCTGCCCAGTTGCTGTTGGTGGTGAGCCCATGATGGCCATGGTCTTGTCTGCCTACTACACCATGGCGGAAGGGTGATTTTGCCCTCCTTGGGCTCTGGAGGCTTTCCTTGAGCCTCGAGGAGGGCAAAAATGGCTCCCCAGGCTCCGGAGGCCCTCTGGAGTCCAGAAATGGCCCCGTTTCCAGCCTTCCTGAACTTCCAGTAGGCCCATTTTTCACCCTCCCTGAACCTCCACGCGTGCTCTGCACTTACCTATATGCAAAATGGGCTGTGTGGGGATTCCTGGTAGGGGCAGGATGGGGTGGGAGTGGCCAGGAGTGGGATTTGGGAGTTCTCCAAACTGCACAGAGTCTTAGGTAGAGGTTTTCCCAAACCCCTGCGAACCCTCGGCAGCCTACCCCTGAATGTAATACAGTAAAATCTCACTTTACAGGAGGAATTGTGGTGGGGGTAAGCTATTCTCATATATTCATTAAATATAAAAGTACATAATTCATTTCAATTCATGTTATCACACAAATCACATAAATCACAATAGATTTTATAAAAGGAGACAAAAAATGTGAAATTCACCAGGCTACTTTTCATCGAACCTTTGTCCATTGCACCAAAAGGCTCCTAAATTGGAATCTATGTCAGCTTTGGAAGCCATACTAGGCTGGAAGCTTCCATGCTACCACTTTCTCATGTGTGGAAAAGTAGGAGGGGGTTAGTAGAAGGGCCAATTAGACACAATAACATTCTTCCTGCCAGTCAAGGTCAGGCCGGTCCTGCATCTGGAGAAGGAGTGGTCGGAGTGATGTATCAAGATGAGACAGTTGGTGATTGGAGCATGTGATTGGCAGAGGAATCAGGAGGTGGTTTTGAGGTTTTGATTTACTGAGGGAAAACCCGGATCTCTCAAATTTGGATTTTCCCAGATGTGCCAGTTTACCTTTCCTAGTAAAAGAACTTTGAAAGATGCGTGCTTCAGAGTTTTTATTTGGTGAGGGGTTTTTCTGGAACGTTGACAATCTATTAAATTAATGTGTTATTGGACAGGATTTTCAAAAAAACCCATCCAAAGCCTATCTTTTCACAATCTAACCTGGCTTTCCAGTTGCCCCAAATCAGTCCTGTAACCAGGTTATATAATGCTATTATAATGTAACATAATATTCAGTGTTCACTCCTAGAAATTCAAGTTAATTTGATATTATTGTTAGTTGCACAGTTAGTCAGAAGTTTAGACTGGATTTTGCATTCTTCTCTACTATTAAGTCCTTCCCGAAAACCTGATGTGGGCAAGTGTTGCTTGTTGGCATTAAAGATACAGGTGTAGGGCATAAGCTGTTCTAAATAAAACTGCCTTTTGCAGTTGATTGACTTGAAGGCATAAATAAATATATACATACATACATGCCTTTTCCAATCAGGGTACCTTCTGAATATATAAACTTCAGCCTCCAACATTCTTCCCAATGCCCATACTTGATAGGGAATTTTGGAAATTAAAATCATCGCAATATGGCTGGGGAAGACATTGATATAAATTTAGGATTTGTAGAAAAGCTGTGGTATAGCAACTATGAAGGATCTGAAGATGACCCTCTCCTTTTTTGAATATTTTTTTTTAAATTTATACACAAACAAACATTTAATACATCAGTCATTTCTTCCATGTGACATCTCGGTGCTTTCTCCTTGACTTCATCTTTTTGTTGCTTCTTCTATCTTCATTTTCATTTAATCTGATACAATTTTTTCCACAAATACAATATTCTAATTATACCATTTTCTTACATCTATATCTTTTTTCTAACCAATGATAAAATTGATCCCATATCTTAAAATATTCTGAGTCCTCTCTTTCTTTAATCATCGAAGTTAATCTATTCATTTCTATAAAGTCTAATTTTTTTTTAATAACTTTCCCTTCCAGAGGTATTTTCTCTGCTTTCCAATTTTGTGCAGAAACAATCCTTGCCACTGTTATTACATGTATAATCAAGTAAATATTTTCTTTACTAATTTTCTTTAGGATACCCAATAAGAATAGCTCCTGTTTTAAATCAATATGTTGTTGTGTCATTTCTTCTAACCATGTCTTAATTTTATTCCAATAGTTTTTAGCTTCTGGCCGTGTCCACCACATATGATAATAAGATCCTGGTAACTGGTAACATTTCCAACATTTAGCTGATTTATCTTTAACATTTTTGCCAGTTTCTCAGCGGGCATATGCCATCTATAAAACATTTTATATTTATTTTTGTTGTATGCTGTAGACATTGTTAATTTATAGTTCCTTTGCCATAACTGTTGCCATTTGTCTAGATGAATTGAATATCCAAAATTCTTTGTCGAAGCTATCATTATTTTCTTTACTTGTTCATCCTCTAACTCAATGCCAAGTAGAAAATTATATATTTTTTAATTAATTTATCCTCTGTTCCCATGAATATCCTATCCAACTCTGTCTTTTTTAAATAAAAACCATATAGTTTAGCATCTTTTTCATATCTTGTTTGTATTTGCATGTTCATGTACCAATCCAACTCAATCCCCTGTTCTTCCAGCTCTCGTTTCCCCTTCAATTCCCCCTTCTCTGTTAATAACTCCTTGTATCTAACAATATTTCTGAAATTAAAATTATTTGGGTGTATTAAAGCTTCCATTGTTGATAACCATATTGGTATTTTCACATAATACTTGTCTCTAACCTTCTCCCATACCAATAGCAATGCGTTTCTTATATAATGTCTATGAAAGTACATATGTATCTTACTTCTATCTTACCATAAGAATGCATGCCATCCTAACTAAAATTGTCCTTCCAAAGTTAATAGTCTTGTATTTCTTAATTTGACTCATTCCTTCATCCAAGTCAATGCTGCAACCTGGTAATATAGAGTTCCCAGTTTGGCAGTCCAAATCCTCCATGTAGCCTCGCATCCTGTAACATCTTTATACTTATTCTTGCTTTTTTCCCTTGCCATATAAATTTCCTTATTATCTTATTAAGATGTTGAAAATAAGTCTTTTCAATTTTTATCGGTACTGTCTGAAATAAGAATAATAGTCTTGGCAATATGTTCATCTTTATTATTGCGATCCTTCCCATAAATGACAGTTGAAGCTTTTTCCAGTTCTCCAAGTCTTTCTCGATTTGTTCTTTTAATCTATAATAATTATTCTCTTTTTATCGTTACACATCTTGATGTTAAGTATACTCTTAAATATTTTACTTTTTTCATAACTTGTATATCTAATTTCTCTTTTATCTCTCTTCTTTGTTTTTCTGTAATGTTTTTCACCAATATTTTCCTTTTTTTCTTTATTTTTAAGCCAGACACTCTTCCATAACTCTCTATTTGTTCTAATAGTTTGGGGCCCATTGTGAGAATGTCCCTCCCCTTTTGATGAACAAAATATGCACCATCTGAATTCAGGGCTGCTGTGAAGTAAATTAATGTGGATTTATTTGAACAAGAGGCAGAATGACATTTATATATTACTTGGAGGGAATTCCTCCCTCTCTTCATAAAGTACCATATCTGTCAGTTGCCCATTAAGGTGAGATCATGTGTTTTGCTTCTTAGAAGTAACATTTTTTTGTAAATAACAGGGTGTCTATAATGAGAATGTCCAGGTAATCTCTGCCTCTATTGAAATGTTCTGCACAAAGACCCCAGGTGATCAACTCCTTTGAACAAAAGAAATAAGGCAAAACAGACCTCTTAAGTGAATAGGAATTTAATAGAAGGAATGATGAAGTTAATTAAAGCTCGGTGCAAGCTAAAATCAAAGCAGAAATCTTTGGGGGTTTTCTTGTTGTTGCGCTCCAGCTGGTACTTATTTTTTAAGCCAAAAGCAGGAGCCAAAGCAGTGAATTTTGTCAGTTTTTATGCAAATAAGAGTTTCTGATGATGTGATAAGGGTTTCCTCCCTGATAGCTCAATACTTGTTACCCTCATTCTAAATAGGGATTCATGCAGGATTCCTTTCGTTCTCCCATATCTAATTTTTAAAGGGTTTAAATGTCAGTAATCCTTTCTCTAAATCAAACTTTGTTTTTTGTTTTTTTTCCAAAGGGGAAAACCTCCTCCTTAACACTTGTACATGTGACTGGTGCAGATCATTTGAGGTCCACAGGGTCACCTTTTATTCTCAGCTGCATTGATCTAGAAAAGCGTAGACATGCTCTTTTCCCCTCTAAAAGTAGAACTGAAGCTAAAATATACCCCTCTAATCTTTGCCTTTTTTTTAATTTTGTCTACTATCAAAGAAGATGATTATCAGTCTAATCCAATCTAATCTAGTCTAATCTATGATGGCATAATTGCTTTTAAACAAAATGAACAAAAGGCTACAATGTAGAACAGTTAAAGAATAATACTGTTCCTAGGAATACACCTAGCAGTTTGAAAGCACATAAAAAATGCAAGTAGAAAAATAGGGACCACCTTTGGTGGGAAGGTAACAGCGTTTTGTGCATCTTTGGCATTTAGTCATGCTGGCCACATGACCACAGAGACGTCTTCGGACTGTGCTGGCTCTTCAGCTTTGAAATGGAGATGAGCACCGCCCCCTAGAGTCGGGAACGACTAGCACATATGTACAAGGGGAACTCTTACTTTTACCTTAGGAATGTACAACACAAAACTTTGGGGTTGTTCTGTTTTTTGTTTTCCCTTTGTTAGTCTTAAGTTTTAGCAACTTTGCGGACAAGTCCATTGAGTTCTCTAAGCAACATTTTCAGAAGTGATTTGACCTTGTCTTCTTCCTATGGTTGAGAGCCACTGACAACTGAAAAACATCTAGATGACTTCTGTGCCTGAGGCAAGAGTAAGTTTCCCAATTCCTCATCCTGTGCTTTAACCACCAAATCAAACTGAGTCTAAAAAAGAGAATCTGAATCCTCATAAATTATTATACAAGTCCTAGGTTCCCTCAAACAACAGTGTAGTTTATCACCTATATTAATGTGATGCATTACATAATGTTAACAAGTAGGAATCTGAAGAACAAGTATCCACTGACAACTTGATATGTCTTTAATTGTGGATTCTTTGGTAAATTAAATGATATTAAAATGTTTGACCAAAAGGGGTCCTAATAATTAGTGACTATAGTGTGTTCCAAAGTAAATAAAAGTTAAGCTGTCAGATTAGCTTTCAACATCCCAACCCACTGCCCATATTGCTTGCCACCATTCCCCGAAATGTCAAAAGTACTAACATTTGAAAGCAATTAACATTGACATTTGATCAAGAAATAAAGTAATACTTGTAATCTAGACAGATGTTCATTGATGTTCATTCCACTTCCAAGGAGGGGAGAGAAGCTAGAATACAAAGAACCAATAGTACCAGCTGTGGTTCTCAAGGCTAAATCAATGTCCCTAATATTACACAATTGCTCTAGAGCAGGGGTGTCAAACTCACATCATCTCGGTGGCATCACGTGATGTATTGGGACTTTTTGCCCCTTCGCTAAACCAGGTGTGGGGGTGGCCAGCACATGTTTCATCCAGCCCGCGGGCCAGGAGTTTAGACAGCCCTGCTCTAGAGATAAAAAGCTTTATCCCAAGATGCCATCTTCCTATTTGACCACTTGAGATAGGAATACTAAGCCAACGCTCTTCCGGATCATCCTTTCTCAGCATAGACACATTTATGTGTAAAGAACATCAGTGTCACAGGCTATTTGGTAGAAGCTAATGACTGTTGAAATCCAGCATATTTGATGAGCACCAGAGTAGAAAGCTGCTTAGGGATTTGCACTGATATAATACATGGACGCATCAACAAGGAAAGCATATGGATGAGGTACATTTAGCAGCAATTTCTTGTAAGTTTCAGAAAACATTCTATTTAAAAGCAATTCTATTTGGGGATAATGTTTTGTGAGTTATGTTAACCAGCCCATTTCATTTTCAGACATTGCATGAAACTTTCTTTTCCCAACAACTTAGCATAAAGATATATAACAGTGATGCCTAATCTTTTTGCCATCGCATGCCAGGAGAGGGGGGAGGGTCACCCGCATGCGTGCCCACACCCATAATTCTCACCCCACCCCCACGCATGTGCGTGCAACCCCCCCCCCGCTTCCCCTCGCTCCTGGCATGTGATAAACCGGTAGGCCTGTTTTTCTCTCTCACCTAGCTCCAGAGCCTCTCTATGAGTCTGGGGAGAGCGAAAATGGCCTTCCCAACCACCCCAGAGGCCCTCTGGAGGCCAGAAACGGCCATTTGCCAACTTCCAGTTGGACAGGAAGTGATGTTTTTTGCTGTCCCCAACCTCCAGAGACTCCTAGAGAGGCCATTACAGATATATACTCTGCATGAGGCTTCTAAATTCAGTTCTTGCCATTTGCACTTCAGTTACCTGCCGTTTGCCAAGTAAGAGGTGATATGAAATAATAGTGTACATTGGTCTAGTGTAAAAGGCTTTCCTATATTTCCTATGACTATTTCTTCTCCTTAGGGTCTGTTAGAAAGGATTTTCTTCACATTCCCAGAAAATACTGGTACAGATAGAAGAAAAATTGTCCATTCCAAAATATATATATATATATATCTCCCTTCCAAGGGAGGTTTATCTTGTCTTCTACTGTTGACAAAGAAGTTTATTTGGGGGCATCTTTTGGCTTTCCCAAAACCCTTTGAGAATGAATTGCCATTCATTTTATCTGCTGAACTATATCTTGTTTCAGCTCTTGAGATGCTCATTTACAACATGTTAATAGCAACAGTTTGCCACTTTTTTAAAAAATTGAAAGCCATTGCATAAATCCTCATATTCCTTGTGCACAGTCACTCACGCCCTCGTCACTTCTCGTCTGGACTATTGCAATGCTCTCTACATGGGGCTTCCCTTGAAGAGCACCCGAAGACTCCAATTAGTTCAGAATGCGGCCGCACGGGTGATAGAGGGAGCGACTTGTTGCTCCCATATAACACCTCTCCTGCGCAGGCTGCACTGGCTTCCGGTGGTCTTTCAGGTGCAATTCAAGGTGTTAGTTACCACCTTCAAAGCGCTCCATGGCATAGGACCGGGTTACTTACAGAACCGCCTGCTGCTACCGGCGACCTCCCATCGACCAGTGCGCTCCCATAGGGAGGTTCTCCTCAGGGTGCCGTCGGCCAATCAATGTCGGCTGATGGCACCCAGGGGGAGGGCCTTCTCTGTGGGGGCACCAACCCTCTGGAACAAGTTACCACCAGGTATCCGTCAACTCCCTGATCTTCAGACCTTTCAACGCGAGCTGAAAACATTTTTGTTTCACCGTGCAGGACTGGCCTAGTGGGGTTTTAATAAGGGGTTTTATTGGTTTTAAGTTCTTCAACCAACTCTAAATTTTCCTTTTAAACTGGTCTTAAAAATTGTACTAATTGTCTTTACTTTGGCTGTAAACCGCCCTGAGTCCTTTGGGAGAAGGGCGGTATAGAAATTGAAACAATAAATAAATAAATAAATAAATAAATAAATAAATAAATAAATAAATAAATAAATAAATAAATAAATAAATAAATAAATAAATAAATAAATATCTGCAGCAAACCACATTAACTCCAAAATGCCGAGATCCATACAGTGCTGTCATCATGCAAACACTTTGTATACTTGTGTCCTGACATCTGATAGAGGCAGGTAAGTCACAGTACTTATGGGAAGATGTAGTCACCCTTCCCCTTGCTCTCCTATGGACACATGTGATACAGATGCTTCTAATAAAATATTTGGCTTGGGTTGTGGGGGTGGATTGTCCCTTCAAATTAGTCTTAATTCCTGGTGACTTCCTGGATTACTCCCTGCAGGTTGTTTTTTGTTTGTTTGTTTGTTTGTTTGTTTGTTTGTTTGTTGTTGCAAGATAATGCTTCATAGCAACTAACTTTTTAGGGCTTCAAATCAAAGCAGGTTAGCTTACTTTGATTGGATGTTTTACTAGAAGGAGCGGATCTTTCATCATTCAGTATGACCGATGTGATGCAACTCTTTGATCCAGGGGTGTCACTTTGTTTTGGTGCATTGATTCAAAGAAATATTTGATCAAAGTGCTCCTTGGAACCTCTGTTTCCTCTACAAAACACCATAGCTGCATGTTTAAGAGGAGAATGTAGTTAAAATTTGTTTGGAGAATAATTAGTCTGTGTAGTTTCAGGCAGCCATGGGTTAATATTTGCTGAATCATTGACTTGAATTGTCATCCACTAACCAAACACTGTGACTTTGGAAAGTCCCACATTGCACCTCCTAACTTCCCAAGGATATCTGGATAAAGTGCCAACATTTATCAAAAAGAATGAGAATACTAGATCACAGGATGCTTTGTTCTATATGTCAGCATCTAATCAGTTTCCTGCAGAGCTTAATTGTGCTCGCAAATGCACATAATAAGTTCAGATTTCATAAAAGAACTGGACAGTTCTGTTCTTAAGGTGGAATAACTTCACAGATTTCTCAGCACTGAGTCCTGCAATTCTGTTAAAATGCAGATAATTAAATCCTCAGGAGAGATGTCAATTGCAAATTATCAACTCATCTGTCAACAAGCAAATGAAACGGGGTCAATGCTGCAATTAAGCACTTTTATTTGTACCAGAGTGTTTGTATTCCCAGTGCAGTGAGCAGAAATCAAGTAAATATATGTTTTACTCAAACAATTTCATCTTCCTCTGACTGTATCTATAGAAGGATATATTTAAAGCAATTACAGCTGATTTTCATAACCATGATGTAGCACTAGTTACAGGGACAGCTGTGGTTCAGTCAACAGTAAATAAAAGCAAAAATCTCAAGAGTCTGGATCTCAGAGAAACTCTTTGAAATTCCACCCTGGATTTGGAATTCAGAGGTCAAAACACAAAATACTTTAATGTGTAATTAGAGCTACTGTTGTAATATTTACATATATTTGCATAAGGGATAGGTTGCCAATCCAGATCAAGACTATTACATTTACGGGGAGAAGAAGACATCTTAAAAAATGTAAGAGGAATTCTGATGCTAAATGCGAAGGAGAAAAAGCACACAAGGAGCTCTCCTTGTGTGGTGTGTGATTGGATTATCTGAAAACAGAAAGTAGTACAGGTTTCTACATAAATAAATGAAACTGATTTATGTTCTATTTAAGGTTGATTATTTGCCATTAATAGTCCATGGAGATACTGTCTATAAATGTAATTTTAGAAGGTAGCCTTTCATTACCTAATGTTATTACTTCTTAGAGTTATTGCTGATTGCTATTGTCAGATAAATTATTTTTTCTCTGCATTTGGTGGGCACCCTTATTGTGGTTTCATTCGTGAAACTGCTTGCAGTTGATGGCATGAATTATTGAGACCTGGCTGGGCCCAGAGAGTAGGGCTGTCCCTAGATATGACCACCTGGGTTTCAGGTGTGGCATCTGCTGATGTGTTGCATCTGCCAGGACAGGGGTGGGGGGGGTGTTGTCATCTGGGAGTCACTTATAGATCTTAAGGGCAGTACATGATAGATCACCAGATGTGAGACCTTCATTAAGTTGGGCTCTAGAGGGAGTGTACCAACATTCCTACTTGAACTCCTTGACTCCATCTCTGGGTTGCCAATAGATTTCCTGAGATTTATGACCTTGAGGGACTTCAATCTGCCTTCTCTTTGAATGGAGTCAGGTGTGTTTCGGGAGACCATGGCCATCATGAGAACCACAGGCTTATTTCAGATCATGAAGAGACCAGCACAGGACAGTAATCACCCAAGAGATCTGTTCAAAAAGTGACTATATGCTCTGAAATTGGGGGAGCAGTGTCCTCACTGCTCATTAAGCCTGTGTAATTGAGAAATAAAGAAAGTGCAAGTACAGATCATAACTTGCAACTGGGAGCAAGAGGTCAGGCAAGTAGAATGCGCAAGTTTAATAGAGAAGTTACAGACATGCAAGTACAAATACCATAATGAAATTTAGTATCAGCCTTCTACAAACTTGTGCTTTCTAGATATGTCAGGGCTACAAAATCCAGAAGTTCAAGTATGCAGTTAGGAAAGACTGTTCCCAAAGACCTACAGGTAGTTCTCAACTTACAACCATAATTAGGGTTCCCATCGTGTCAGTGAAGTCGTAAAACAAGTCATCATGTGAACACACCTGATTTTATGACCATTTTTACCATGGTTGCAAAGTGAAATATGTAGTTATTAAGTGAATCATATGGTTATTAAGTGAATCTAGCTTTCCCAATGATGCTGCTTGTCGAAAGCCATCTGGAAAGGTCTCAAATCAGGAGCATGTCACCAAATCACTTTTACCAAGGCTGTCGTAACTGTGAACCATTGTTAAATGATCAGTTGTAAAATGAGGACCAGCTGTATACCCAACCAGTTCATTAAGCTTTTTAAGTTGGGAATGTCAATCTTGAGAACCAAATGTTTGAACACTGTTATTCATTTCGTTTCATTTTCCTAACCATAAAAGGAGAGTGACTTTTTTTATTTTTTTATAACAGGCATGGTGAATCTTTTTTAAGACCCCTGTACCGGAAAAATGAGCCATGCTAATGCATCTACACTAAAGGTACAAAGGTAGAGCATGTAAAAGAACATCCAACATTCAACTCCCCGTCTATTTTATTGAAACATGAAAGATCTGCTAAGCACTTTGTGTAATTTTAGCAGATGAACATCTTGGAACACCATCCATTGTGATGCATAGCGGGAGCCTACTTGATTTAGATAACATTATTTTGGAACCGGCTCTGCTTAGCAAGCTGTGCTAAATCTATATCTCATAAAAACAAAAGTTATACATGCAAATTCTAATAGATTAAAAGCTAAAAAGAAATAATGATCTACTAAGTTCACAACTTTGTGTGTCATCAATTTGTATTCATATACAGTATATGCCTTTTGTGTTGCTGGTTTTCTTTGATGTTAATATTTAAAATAGATGTTTGTGCTTGAACAAATAGGAAGAATGGGGACACGAAGACAAGCAGGCAATGTTCTTTATGAACAGCAAAGGCAACTCTGTTAGATGTTGCTTCAGATAATCTGTTCTGACAAAAAAAACTTTCCATTGTCTCAGGTTGTTATTATGATTTTTCTTAGTGCGTACCTATTCTTATTGAAATACTATCCCCTTCTCCCTATCTCTGGTCCTCTGCTCAGGCCAAAGCTCTTTGTTCTTAAAACCCATGGAATTCTACAGCTGCTTCAGACCATATTTCCACTTTACAGATAAACAGAGCCAAATCTATGTTAACAGCTATGACTTCCCCAAGAAATCTTGAAGCTGAGGTGCTTTACCTGAAAGTTAAATCTCACCTTAAATCAGTGGCAGGTTCTAACCAGTTTTACCACTGGTTCGCATCGCTCATGTGCTTTGTGTGTGATCACCACGTGAATGCTCAGTTCGCTCTCACATATGCCAAAATTGCGTTTCACGCAAGCTCATTGAGTAAAAAAACAGCTGAGGCATGGCAATTCACTCTACCGTGCTTTATAGCTGAGCTAAAAACAAAGGAATAAAGGTAGATATAGCGCAAGGGTGGGCGGGAGGGCCCAGCCGACGTTAGGAGCGAACCGGTTCTCATATCAAGATTTCCACTAGCAGCTCTCCCTGACAGGATTCCAGAAAAACCTCTTCTGCATAAAAAAAAAACTCTGAAGCCTAACACTTCCAAACCGGGGAGAATCGGTAGCAACCCACCACTGCCTTAACTTAAAAACAAAACAAAACAGGATCACTTGGGAATGAATCCATGGCATCTTGTTATGACTCTGAGTTTAGATATATCTTTTCACAGTGATATAGACCAATGTTCCCTAAAATGTGGTCCGAGAAACCGAAGAGATCTCCAATAGAGGTTTACAAATCAAAATTATTTGGGGCCTCTGTGGCTCAGACTGGTAAGACAGTCTGTTATTAACAGCAGCTGCTTGCAATTACTGCAGGTTCAAGCCCCACTAGGCCCAAGGTTCACTCAGCCTTCCAACCTTTATAAGGTAGGTAAAATGAGGACCCAGATTGTTGGGGGCAATAAGTTGACTTTGTATATAATATACAAATGGATGAAGACTATTGCTTGACATAGTGTAAGCTGCCCTGAGTCTTCGGAGAAGGGCGGGATATAAATGCAAATTTAAAAAAAAGATAGTTGCAAAAATTTAAAATACAGTCATTTCTCATTGTTATTCTGCTGCTTCTAAATTCCATAATAAGGTCTCCCAATCTGTGATTTAATGGATAAGAGGGCTGACCTAGCAGACTTTATTGAGACCTGGCTGGGCCCAGGGGGCATGGCTAGGCCTTTCCTAGAAATTCTCACTTGGGTTTCAGTTATGGTATATGCTGAGGTGTTGCATCTGCCAGGACAGGAGTGGAGGTCTGGCAATTGTCATCTGGGAGTCACTTATAAATCTTAAGAACACTACATCATAGTTCACCAGATGTGAGATGTGAGAACCTCTTCGTTAAGTTGAGCTCTAGAGGGAAGGTACCAACATTCCTACTTGAACTCTTTGACTCCATCTCTGGTTTGCCAGTAGAATTCCTGAGATTTATGACCTTGGGGGACTTCAACTTGCCTTCTCTTGGAAAAAAACCTTGGGTCTTTCAGGAGACCATGACTACCATGAAAACCATGGGTCTATCTCAGGTCATCACGAGAATAACACAGGGCAGTAGTCAGAGATATGTTCGAGCAGTGACTATGTGCTCTGAAATTAGGGGAGGGATGTTAGTGTCTTTCTTGTCAAGATCATTTGATTTCTTGAGATGAGGATTGTTTGGTGCCACATCTACTGCAGAAATGTTCTTCTGAAAATAGAGGTATCATAGAGGCTACGTTTAACAACAACAAAATCACCCTTTCTTTTACAATTCAACTCTACAAAGTTCATGGAGGTTCTTTTTGCATGGAAATTCTCCTTACATGAACTCATAGCATTCCCAGGTAGACACATAAAAGGTTTTTGTCTGGATAACTGCTCCCATCTGGCATTGTATACAAGTCCACAGATTCTTAATTTTTTCACATCTTAAATAGCTTGGGTATATGTCAAAGAGCTTGTGACAATATGACTTCACAGATTGCATTAAACAAGATGTTACAGGTAAAAAAAATCTATCCCCATAAGATGGCAGCAAAGAAGTTGATTTTTTTTTCTCAAATGCTATCTCTTTGCTGCCATCTAGTGGTTGTGTAGACCTTACAGTTGAAATCCCGCAGCCTTGGAAAGTATCTCTTTCTCTAACAGCAAAATTTCAAACCAAGATTTTGAACTGCTTAAAATAATGAAAAGTAATGCGACAATTATATGCTGTCAGTACTACCATTTTTATTCTCTGTCTTCTTTTTGGTCAAATTGGAAAGCAAATATATTCATTTTCTTTTGGTAAACAAACTGCCTCCATTCCTCTCAAAGGCTCCCTGTCTCCCCACTTAGCTGTGCTTCTTGTTCTTTCTAGAGACTAATTCCGAAACTGCAATGTGGCAGACATGACCTGCTTTTCAAGAAGACTGAATGTATATATAGTGCTGCCAACACTCAAAATAGTTTATTTCTACAAAGCCTCATGTTCAAATGTCAGTGCTGATTCAAGGAATAAATAATGCCTTCATAAATAAAAGAATTGGAAAGGACTTTTCAAGTCATCTAATCCAGCTCCCCCTGCATAGTGCAGGAATCCATCACTGCAGCATATTCAACTGATGGGCACCTTCAGGTAAAGACATGTCCATCGCCCCCAAAGTCAGTTTGTTCCACTGTTGATTAGTTATTATTGCTAGAAAACTTTTCTTGAGATCTCACTTAAGACTATTTTTCTATAACTCAAAACTGTAGAAATGGTGGTAGACTTTAGGAGAAACCCTTCCATACTTCCACCTCTCACAATACTAGACAACACAGTATCAACAGTAGAAACCTTCAAATTTCTAGGTTCTATCATATCTCAAGATCTCAAATGGACAGCTAACATCAAAAACATCATTAAAAAAGGACAGCAAAGAATGTTCTTTCTGCGCCAACTCAGTAAGCTCAAACTGCCCAAGGAGCTGCTGATTCAGTTCTACAGAGGAATTATTGAGTCTGTCATTTGCACCTCTATAACTGTCTGGTTTGGTTCTGCAACCCAACAAGAAAAACACAGACTTCAGAGGATAATTAGAACTGCAGAAAAAATAATTGCTACCAACCTGCCTTCCATTGAGGACCTGTATACTGCACGAATCAAGAAGAGGGCCGTGAAAATATTTACAGATCCCTCACATCCAGGACATAAACTGTTTCAACTCCTACCCTCAAAACGACGCTATAGAGCACTGCACACCAGAACAACTAGACACAAGAACAGTTTTTTCCCGAAGGCCATCACTCTGCTAAACAAATAATTCCATCAACACTGTCAAACTATTTACTGAATCTGCACTACTATTAATCTTCTCATAGTTCCCATCACCAATCTCTTTCCATTTATGACTGTATGACTATAACTTGTTGCTGGCAATCCTTATGATTTATATTGATATATTGACCATCAATTGTGTTGTAAATGTTGTACCTTGATGAACGTATCTTTTCTTTTATGTACACTGAGAGCATATTCAGCAAGACAAATTCCTTGTGTGTCCAATCACACTTGGCCAATAAAAATTCTATTTTATTCTATTCTATTCTAATTTAAAACCATTCTTCCCATCCCATCTTTCAAAGCAATTCTGCCTTGACCTCTAAAACATTACATCTATAATGGTAGAGAATTTCTTGCTTTTGTCTGAAGTGATGTAGGGTTTCCTGCCTAAGCAGGGGCTGGGACTAGAAGATTTCCAAGGTTCTTTCCAATCTTGTTATTCTAAAAAAAAAAGAAGGGCGGCGTTGAAGCACTTGGAGGTTTTTCTGTGTCCTCAGCATCACCTGAGTAGTGCTCCTGTAGTCTGCATATTTTTTCCTCTGGAAATCCATTCCTACTCCCACAATATTTGAATGGTGTCCATCCCAAATTGTATAGCTAAAAGTCTGTAGAGATTCTCACTCATCAGTCACAGTTGTTCCAAAGGTGCTTTTGCAGGAGGCAACTGGACTTACTTTCTTTTTCTACATACTTTTAGTCATACAATTTGGGATGAACACCCTTTGAATGTGACTGGCACATTGTGAAGGGATATAGTTGATTATCAAATGATGCTTCTTCTGCTTTTTCATTACTCATTCAATAGTGAATAATTCAAATTTTAAAAGGATAATAGAAGGAATTAGAACAGGGGTCACTAACCTTTTGGACCTCAGAGACCCCTAAGTTCATAATTTTAAATCCTGTGGACCATTAATATGATCTGCCTAATGACCAGCTGGGTGGGTGTGGCTAGCTGGTCATGTAATTGGATGGGTGTGACCAACTCCTCACCTCTCCACCTGGGCTCCTTAGGACCCCAACAAGAAGCAGTTGTTGGAGCTAAGCAGCCACCACGAGAAAGAGTTGGCAAAACAGCTGGCTCAGTTAAATTGGATCTGACCAAGAAGAAGGCTCAACAGAAGCCTCTCACTGAGGACTATGAGATAGGCTTTCCAAGCAGAGTGAAGACCTGTGGGAGTGCATGGCTAGGTACCGGTGCCTGGAGATTCAGTGGGCTGAGATGGTCAGCCAGTTCCAGGCCATGATACAGTCCCACTGGAACAAGGCCCTCCAGCTCTTTCTTACCAGCAGCACTTCCCTCCAGTCTTCACCCAAAGCCCCGCACCAGGAGGCCAAAGCAGACCCCAAATTGGAATTTCTCTCCCCCTCTGACCCACACAAAAAGACCTCAAAGGGGGACATTCACTGCAGCAACACAAATGTTCATTGCACATATCCATCCCAGGGGCTGTAATTTGACGACCCCTGATTTAGTGCAAAATTAAAAATGCAAATAATTTTTCTGCGGACCACCAAAATTTTCTCGCGGACCAGTGGCCACAGACTACCAGTTGATAACCTCTGCATTAGAGTATGGCTAGGCTAAGCTTTGGTTCCTTGCTAGGTCTTTTCTGAATTACAAATATTCTCTTCTCTGTCTTCATTTAGCAGAATTGAAGTGGAGAGTTTTTCAAGAAATGGGCAAAGGGGGGAAAATGTGTTGTTAACAAACTGAACGCCAGGAGGGGGTGGCTAATGAACTTGCATCTTTTGTGTTGGATGATTTTGATTCTTCGTACTGCAAATACTATTACTTGAGGACGAAAATAAAGAAAGTGCTACAAATGAAATGAATCTTAGTTTTTGTGTTTTGGGGATGTTGTTCCCTTAGCATAAAACCCCCATGATCTGTGTATAATTCAACCATTCTTTAACTTTAGCTTGAAATGATAGGATCTGGGATAATTTGCAAAGTACTAAGGTAAATAAATGCATGTGTTGGTTAGCTGTTGCTTAAGCTATTCTTTGTTTGCTGGATTTGCAATGAAAGAGGTCAATCTCTCTCTCTCTCTATCACCATTGTTACTACAGTTTCTGGAGGAAGGAAGGAAGTGTTAATACCACTCTATAATGCCTTGGAATATTGCACTCAGTTTTGGTTGCCACAATGTAAAAAAGATGTTGAGACTCTAGAAAGAGTGCAAAGAAGAGCAACAAAGATGATTAGGAGACTGGAGGTGAAAACATATGAAGAACGGTTGCAGGAACTGGGTATGTCTAGTTTAATAAAAAGAAGGACTAGGGGAGACATGATAGCAGTATTCCAATATCTCAGGGGTTGTCACAAAGAAGAGGTAGTCGGGCTGTTTTCCAAAGCACCTGAGGGTAGAACAAGAAGCAATGGGTGGAAACTGATCAAAGAAAGAAGCAACTTAGAACTAAGGAGAAATTTCTTGACAGAACAATTAATAAGTGGAACAACTTGCCTGCAGAAATTGTAAATGCTCCAACACTGGAAATTTTTAAGAAGATGTTGGATAACCATCTGTCTGAGATGGTATAGGGTTTCCTGCCTGGGCAGGGGGTTGGACTAGAAGGCCTACAAGGTCCCTTCCAACTTTGTTGTTGTTGTTGTTGTTGTTGTTGTTGTTGTTGTTGTTGTTGTTGTTGTTAGGAGGGAAGGAAGGAAGGAAGGAAGGAAGGAAGGAAGGAAGGAAGGAAGGAAGGAAGGAAGGAAGGTTGGTTGGTTCTAAGATATTGAGACTTGTTGTATTTGGTGCTTCTGCCTGTATGATCTACGACTCTCAATACTTTCGAGGTCTGAAAATGGAACTAGTAAATTACAGGTATTTTTCATCTGGTATTTATACACCTTGGGACTCCTCATGCAAGCCATCTTCTATGTAAAGACATCTCAAGGGAAAGTTATCAATATCTTAGTGAAAGCCACGGTTGTCTAATGGGCCTCCGGGGCCTGGTATACTATCTTCTGTCCTCGAGACTGTATTAATGTGAATGATATCAAGCACCATTTGTTATTTCTGTAGTGTTGCCAGTTTTTTTTCTTACAGTGCTTCTGGGCCTGTAAGACCTTGAGGTGAAGGAGAAAATTAGCAAGAAATGTTTCCTTGCATAGGTATGCAATAAAAGTTCAAAGTTATGATAATGGAGGGAAAATTTTGGGAAATTTTGCAAGGAGGTATTCAAAGGTACATTTTCTGTCTGGTATGTTTATATCTATATAATAAATTTCCCAGTTTCACAGCATAGCGGAATTTATTCAATAAGTAATTCTCCAGAGTCTTTTTCTGGCACATTTTCTACAGAAAAAGTGGTCATCTGTGCCTTAATGGTTTTATTTACATGGCTGTCTTTGGGCACTATATAGTTCTCAGGGGAGCTGTTGCAAAATAAAAATGGTGGATGGCCACAGCTCAGTATTTTGTTTGAAAATGTGCCTCCTGCCAAAGTGGGGAAAGGACCAAGTATCTCCAGTTTGCCTTCTGAATATGAATTCACGTCTGTAAACTCTATTAATCTTGATTCTGAACACTTTTTGGAGGTCTCAGAGAAGGACTGTGCCAGTTATTTTGCAAAATTAGGCAAACTTTTGTCTTATAGCATTTTATGACAGCTCTCACAAATTAATTTCAATCATAAACTATAAAAAAAATATCAGGAACATCAAGAGCTTTGACCATTGAGCCAAATCCAACGGAATAATGTTCAACTGTGGCAAGAAAAATGGTTCTGCAACTGAGTATGGAAAGACAAATTCATAGGTACAAGTTTGGGAAGTTGTTGCTTGATGACTCTCTATGTCAAGGTTCCAGAAAAACCTCTTCTGCATAAAGAAAACTCAGAAGCCATTGTCTTTAAGAGTTTTTTACTAGCATGAGGAAACTGGCACACGATGAGTGAAATTCCAAAACTGAACTTCCGGATTCTTTTCCCAGTTATACAACCCCCAAGAGTCCCACCCCCCTGACCCCTTTGATGGTCACATGGGCCCACATTCTCCCAGTTCATTCAAATATCCTCTCGCCACTCTTCCTGCAGATGTGAACACCATCCGACCTTGACCGTCTGAAGAATGTTACCATACCCCTCAGCCCCTCTTCTTCCCCTCAGGGGAAAAATGTGGCAGCGTCTGGAAACCTAAAGTCTGGTATGGTTTCCAGGCCTGACACTCTATGTGAGAAGGATCTAGAGGTACTAGTGGACGCACCAGCTGAACATGCAACAGCAAGCAATATGATGCCGCAACTAAAAAGTCAGTACAATCCTGGGATGCATTAAGAGAAGCACTGCATTTCTGGCAGAGGAGATAATTATCCTTTTATTCTTTCCTGATTAAATATAGCACGAAGAATACTATGGCATTCAGTTCTGTGCACTATATTTTAAAGAGGTCATGGACATGCTGGAACAGATTTGGAAAAGAGCTATCCAGATGATAAAGATTCTGGAAATCGGGCCTTATGAGGAATGGTTAAGGGAGTTGGGAGGGAAGATAAGAAAGATATATCATATGCAAAGTATTTGTACTTGTTCTCTGTTGAAGACAAGAACAAGAAATAGAACAATGGGAAAAATTTAAGATAAATGTTTGTAGTAATTTCTTATCAGTAAAGCTGTTAAAGCTGTGGCTCAATCTGCTTAGAATAGTCATAGAGATTTCCTAGTGAGTTTTGATGGCCACTTTTCAGGGATGGTTTAGTAGATTCCTGAAGTGAATAGGAGAGGACTAGAAAATCTGTACATTCCCTGCAAGTTTATATATTCTAGGATGCCAAATTAGTCCATCTACACATCCCCCATCCTTCACTTTCTGAGCTGAGTGTAGCATACAACTGTGGGTTATCCCACTTTAGTATCAATGAACCTAAATTTCAGCTAAAATCAGTAACTGCTCCCTCAGAGAACGTCATAGCAAATCAGTGGTGGGTTGCTCCTGGTTCAGTCCGGTTCTATAGAACCGGTAGTAAAACTAGTGGGAGGCTCCGCCCACTCATCCCAATGTCATCATGGGTAATCTGTGCATGAGTGCACAAGCGAAGCGAGCACGCATGTGCGCTCCTGTTCCAAACCGGTAGTAAAGATAAGTAGAACCCAGCCCTGTAGCAAATCCAAAATATGAACTGAGATCTCTGCGCTCAAAGACAACCAGGCTGCCTATATCTCTGGTACCATTCTTGGGGGCCATGTCTTTGAGGAATGTTTTGATGACTTTCTATATTTCCCCATTTGCGATTCTACCATTTGTGGGCACTATATCACAAATGACCCTTTCTGATTCAATTCTCATGCAACATGGAAGAACAGAGATTCTTTTAACATATGAGAGTGATAGTCCTTTAAAAAATATTACTAGTGTTACTGTAATTTCATTCAACACGGAATAAAACTCTGATGTTCGGCAGAAATGGAAAAGATTCTAGGAAAATGTTGGTGCTTTTTTGCCTCTTCTTCCCTCTTAACCCAGTTATAAAGAAGATTTCTGAAGCTTTATATAGCAGGTATGCAGGATATTGCTATCATCATCATCATCCTTTATTACAGATCATAGAACAAAAAAGGATCATGTTTACATTCATGTTTATGCTGATGTTTTTCTAGTGACAATACACATCTATTTCATGTTATAAAGTCCTGAAGAACTAAATGTGTTTTCAATTGCCATCCATAAGGAACAGAGAAGTTTCTCAACTGTTTTCTTTTGTACTTTACCTTGTTTCTGATGAACAAAGGAATGGAGATCAGTAAAGTGATCTCTAAAGATATTTGATGGATTAGCCTGGAAATAATTTGGGATCCTCATTGCAAAATGAAAAATGTCCATCTGAGGATTGAGAAAACTTTCTCCCCATTCTCTGGAGACTTCTTCATTATCAAGTCTCTCCAATATGCATACAGGTTTCCATTCCTCCCTTTGCTTTGGAAACTGTAATGGCTGCTGGAGAAGCTGTGAGATGTTGAAAGGAGAAAAAGAAGGTAATGCATCCTTCTCTGGTTTCTTTGCTTTGTGCTGATGTGCTACATAAAATGCTTTGAAGATTCAACTCCAAAGATATGGGATACTCAGTTTTCCCAAACAACTCAGCTTATTTATGAAGAAATTGGCTATCACATTAGAAGTTGTAAGCAAAACAAAATTGGCTAGAGGCACAGAGTTGCAATACAGCGTTTTTCTTCCAATAACTCAGTCAGTTTCATGAATTCCCAGTAAAGTACTAGAAATGTCCAGGACAGAACTGAAAATGCCTGTTTTCTACAGTATTCCTGAGGTGCTAGCATGACAGCTCCCAATATTATCATCCAACATGGCTAAGACCAAACCTGGTGGTAGTTCTAAGGGTTTGTTCATCCATCACCTCTAGCCCTTTCTTTCTTCCTACACAAACTTTTCCTTGACCCTCATTTTAGTTTTGAAAGTAGTGATATTTTGGTTCATAGGGGGTTCCTCATTTAAGCAGGTAATTGATAACTATATGCATATGAAAGAAGTGTAGGATAAAGTGTCTATTTTAAATTATGGACATTTTGCACAAATATATAATTGAAAGTTGGTTAGCAAATGTACCAAGAATGGCATGTCTGAGGATAAATGGAATGCCATATGCTTATATGGAAAGACTCAACAATAAGGAGGAAGTAAGATAAGTGTGTATAATTCCCCCCTTTTAAAAAATGGATGGATGGATGGATAAATATAGAAGAATGCTTAGGTGTGTCTTGGCTGGGAATGTGAATGTGCCTATATTTTACTCACAGATGATATAATGTTGTTGACTAAGAACCTCAGTGGTTCTCAAATGTCATTTGATAAACCTTTCCAAAGATGAAAAATGGAGAAAATGGTTCACTGCTGGAAGAAAGAAAATAGGTAATATGTGTCTGTCAGGAATGAGTGTTTATCAAATAAACAAAACAAAACAAATCCCAACTCTAAACTGCTGTTTATACCCACTTTTATTTATTTATTTTATTTATTTGATTTCTATACTTTGTTATATGGAAGTGAGAAAGTGAGAATTGCGTATGTCAGAAAAACCATGAAAGCTGAAGGCAGCCTAAACAAGATGCTTGAAATGTGTGTGTAACAAAAGAGATGAGGTTGTGTCAAGAAAGACTAGGTGCTGAATGAGGTTACACAAAAGTGGGTGACCAATATGAAAAAGTACTCTGAGGTGGCTTGATCATATAGACAGAATGAAAGACAAGCCAACTGCAAAACAAATTATGCGAAGAAAGGAAGAAAGAATGGATCAAGAGGAAAGGGCAAACTAAGAAAGTCATGGTTGAATGAAATTGATGAGATTCTAAAAAATAAAGAGATGGGGAGTTTCAAGGGCAAAAGGCAACGCATGAAGTGGTGACTGGATGTGATGGAAGCAGCAATTATTGCACGGATAGAAAAGTAGGGGGAGAAATAGTTGTGGGTGTTGGTATAAATTGAATTCGGTTCAATTTTCTTTTCTTCTTTCTTATCTCCTACCTTTAATTTATTTCCTCATTGCTTCTTAATCTTCCTGTGTCTTTTGCATCATGCTGCTTACTCCAAAAAAGGGAATCCTCTGTGTGCGCGCGCACATTTATTCATTGAGATGAATGCTTGGTATTGCTGCAGAACAACCTCTGCAATCACCAACAGAAACAGCAAGAAAACCAAATGGTAAAGAAAGTTGGATAAATCTGTGGGAATCACTTCTATAATTACATTGGTAAGCTAATCAGACATCTCATTTTACAAAACGATATAAATGGAAAGCGAGATACAGTTGGTGGGGCTATTATTTATTTATTTTAATAATCTGATTGTAAACTCTGCACAGTGTCTTTGCAAATAAAAATGCCACCAGAAGTCATCAACCATGCTAAAACTGCTAAATTTTAGCCGACAAATGTTAAGCTGTTTACATCAGTGATTCTGAGCATGTTAAATGAGGAAATATGCGTGGGAGTTACTGGAAAAATTCATCGGACTTTTATTTTGCCTTTAATCAGGATGGGAGTAGAGCTAGGGGGAAAATGTTGTTTGAGGAAGTACCTATAAACCTATGCAAGAAGAAGCAATCTGAACTGAGCCTGGGATGATATTTCAGAGCTGAAAAGCTGACATCTTCCTGATTGTTGGCTGAATGCAGACATCCATTTATAAAAGAAAACTTGAAAAATCATTATGCTGAACTGCATTGTCTTCAGGGAAGACTCTATGATTTGACAATCAATTTCTCAAGAGCCAGCAGCAGAAACTGGGCAGAGACAAGACAACCTAGGTAAATTCATTCAATGGAATGCTTTTTTCCCCCTGAACTATAAAAGAAGATGGTAACCTCCTAATTTTATTTGTTCTTTTGTTGAAAAATGGTAAAAATTTGCTTTACAATTATTCAGCAACTTGTCAGCATATTTTGGCTGCAAAATCCTGATGTGAAATGTAACAGAGAGTAGCAGAAGTGAAATATGTACCAATAAAAGAAAATATACGCAGCTCAAGATTGAACTGTGGAATTTTTCATGGTTTCTGATTTCAATTGTTACTGCTATATGCAGTAGCTTGCCCTGCCAGTATAAACAGGGAGCAAACCTCACCCACACTGATTACGTCATCTAATCAGGAAATGTCTGCAAGTAAACAACGAACCATAGTTGTACAAATATGTACTATTTCTGGAAATATGGGTTCAAAGTGCCATATCAGAAAATCTGAACATTTATGGGAGTAGAACATCCACAAGGCCCTCTAAGGAAGTCAAGAGTAGAACCCCGTTTTTTATGATCATTCGTGTATCGATATTTCAAATATCCATAATACTTTAAATTTAAGCTCATAACTTAAAGATAGAGTGCATCTTTGCATACAGAAGTGTCCAATTTCAATCTCTGGAATTTTCAAATTCGAAAAGAAGACATGATCAGTGATAGTGGCCTCTTTCTGAATGAGATCCTAAGGAGTACAAGTAAAGGGTTAGGTAGACAAAAAAGATACTGAACTGAAAGAAAACAACTTCACCATGTCTATCCAATTACAGAGGCAACTTCACCATGCCTATCCCATTAAGAGGAGGCAATTTTAAAAATCTAGTTTATATATATTGTTACTTCTACAAGTAGCAATATACATAAACTAGATATACATACATACAAGCAACCATGATCCTTTGGTCAGAAGTATGCCCAAATTTAATAGAAACAAATTACCCCTTAAATAATAAAGTATATTTTGATTTGATCACAAGCATGCCCATCTTCAACAGAACTAAAGATACTCCTTGGATAACAAAAATATATTCTTGATATTACAATGCCATTCTGTTTCAACATACAACCAGGAATGTGTTAAATTCCCAAACCAATAGATTCCAGCCTTGCTAATATAAAGACGGCAAGATTGCCTCCATGGAGAAGTGGCTCAAAAAAAACCCGCACAGTAAGGCCATAGGTACTTGGGAAAGGGAAGATATTTGATGTGAGCTCAAGTTATAGTGTTTTACATTCCAAATAGGAAATTCTAGGATTGTCCTGATATAGATAAACACTGTAGTGTATTCTGTACCTGGAAACTCTGAAGTTCAATGAAGAAGCCACTTCTGGGGCTTCTATTTTTACTTTTAGCCAACTTTCAAATTCACTTGCAATTCCTCCAGATCCTACTCTTTATTCCAAGAATTTTTCATTAAATGTAGGGGACTGAAATAGGCTGCCATAAAACATATTTCAGAGTAAACTATAAAAATACATTTACAGGTCTTAAATACAAATTATTTAAGCAGGACTGAGAATAATAATAATAATAATAATAATAATAATAATAATAATAATAATAATAATAATAATAATAATAATAATAATAATAATAATACACGCCACTACATGTTTACTGGACCCGTGCCCTTCCTGGTTGGTGCTGGCCACACAGGAGGTGACACAAGGCTAGCTCCAGGGGATTATTAACGCTTCTTTGTTGGAGGGTGTTTTCCCTGCCGCCTTGAAAGAGGCGGTGGTGAGACCCCTCCTCAAGAAGCCTTCCCTGGACCCAGCTATTTTAGGTAATTATCGTCCGGTCTCCAACCTTCACTTTGTTGCGAAGGTTGTAGAGAGTGCTGTGGCGCGGCAGCTACCCCAATACTTGGATGAAGCGGTCTATCTAGACCCATTCCAGTCCGGCTTCTGACCTGGATATAGCACGGAGACAGCTTTGGTCGCGTTGGTGGATGATCTCTGGAGGGCCAGAGACAGGGGTTATTCCTCTGCCCTGGTTCTATTAGACCTCTCAGCGGCTTTTGATACCATCGACCATGGTATCCTGCTGCGCCGGTTAGAGGGGTTGGGAGTGGGAGGCACCTTTTATCAGTGGTTCTCCTCCTATCTCTCTGACCGGTTGCAGACGGTGTTGACGGGGACAGAGGTCGACCGCGAGGCGCCTTACTTGTGGGATGCCGCAGAGGTCAATTCTCTCACCCCTCCTGTTCAACATCTATATGAAGCCGCTGGGTGAGATCATCAGTGGCTTTGGGGTGAGATACCAACTGTACGCTGATGACACTCAGTTGTACTTTTCCACCCCGGGCCACCCCAACGAAGCTGTCGAAGTGCTGTCCCGGTGTTTGGAAGCCGTACGGGTCTGGATGGGGAGAAACAGGCTCAAGCTCAATCCCTCCAAGACGGAGTGGCTGTGGATGCCGGCACCCCGATACAGTCAGCTGCAGCTGCGGCTGACTGTTGGGGGCGAGTCATTGGCCCCAAGGTAAAGGGTGCGCAACTTGGGTGTTCTCCTGGATGGACGGCTGTCATTTGAAGATCATTTGACAGCCGACTCCAGGAGAGCTTTTCACCAGGTTCGCCTGGTTCGCCAGTTGCGCCCCTTCCTTGATCGGGATGCCTTATGCACAGTCACTCATGCTCTGGTTACCTCTCGCCTGGATTATTGCAATGCTGTCTACATGGGGCTCCCCTTGAAGTGCACTCGGAGGCTTCAGTTAGTCCAGAATGCAGCTGCACGGGTGATTGAGGAAGCCCCACATAGCTCCCATGTAACACCTATCCTGCGCAGGCTGCACTGGCTGCCTGTGGTCTTTTGAGTGCACTTTAAGGTTTTGGTTACTACCTTTAAAGCACTCCATGGCTTGGGGCTGGGTACTTACGGGACCGCCTACTGTTACCCCATGCCTCCCACCGACCCGTACGCTCACACAGAGAGGGACTTCTCAGGGTGCCGTCAGCCAAGCAATGTCGGCTGGCGGCCCCCAGGGGAAGATCCTTCTCTGTGGGGGCTCCTACCCTCTGGAACGAACTTCCCCCTGGCTTGCGCCAAATACCTGATCTTTGGACCTTTCGCCGCGAGTTGAAAACGTATTTAATTACTCGCGCGGGGCTGGCCTAAGTTTTTTGTTAAATTTTTAAATTTCTAAAATTTTAGATGAATTTTAATGGCTTTTTAGATTTTAAATGTTTTTATAATTTCGGCCAACTGTATAAGTTTTTTAATTTGTTCTTAATTGTATATTGTTTGTGTTTTATTTTTGGCTGTAAACCGCCCTGAGTCCTTCGGGAGAAGGGCGGTACAGAAATCGAATAAATAATAATAATAATAAATAACAATAACAACAACAACAACAACAACAATAACAATAACAATAATAATATTTTAATTTTTATACCGCCCTTCTCCCGAAGGACTCAGGGCGGTTAACAGCCAGATAAAAATACAATACAATATACAAGAAAACCCATTTAAAAAACTTATTCAACCTTGCCAAATTAAAACTATAAAAGACATGATATAAAACCCCGTTTAAAATCCAATTTAAAACCCATATTATGCCAGGCCTGCTCGGAAGCATAAATACGTCTTCAGCTCGCAGCGAAAGGCCCCGAGGTCAGGAAGTTGATGGAGCCCAGGAGGAAGCTCATTCCAGAGGGTAGGTGCCCCCACAGAGAAGGATCTTCCTGCATTGTTTGGCTGACAGCACCTGAGGAGACCTCTCTAGGGCGCGCGGTCGGTGGGAGGCATATGGTAACAGAAGGCGGTCCCGTAGATATCCGGGTCCTATGCTATGGAGCGCTTTAAAGGTGGTAACCAGCACCTTGAAGTGCACCCAGAAGACCACAGGTAGCCAGTGCAGCTTGCGCAGGAGAGGTGTTATATGGGAGCCACAAGAGGCTCCCTCTATCACCCGCGCAGCTGTGGGTGATAGAGGGAGTATGATTAGTATTTGATTAGTATTTGATACTAATCATACTAATGATTAGTATAATCATTAGTATGATTAGTATTTGAATGGAAAATTACCAGTTAATATCATATTGTATTGCATTGGCATCAGGGGTGAAATGCTCCCGGTTTGGACCAGATCGCCTGATCCGGTAACGATGGATACGGGTGGTTCAGAGAACCGGTAGCAAAAATCCCAGCCCTCCCCATGCCCAGCTGAGCTGCGCGATCATCAGAGGGGTTTTTTTTTACTTTTAAAAGCATTTTTTTCTTCAGCCGAAAAAATGCTTTTAAAAGTAAAAAAAAAGCCTCTGATGATTGCGCGGCTCAGCTGGGATCATCAGAGGCTTTTAAAAACATTTTTTTTTTACAATCTCTTTGGCTGAAGAGCTTGTAGAAAAAATGCTTTTAAAAGGCTCCTCTGGCGATCCAGCTGAGTTGCCTGATTATCACAGGCTTTTACGCCAATGTCACATTACCCCCTCCACCAAGCCACACCCACAGAATCGGTAGTAACAAATTTTATATTTAACCCTTGATTGGCATCCTTCAATCTCAAAAGACTATGGTATCGTGCTCTGAAAAGAGGTCCTAAAACAGCATCTAGTGTAACCAAAAAGGCCAATTCAAGAGTGGCAATCCCTTCCACATTGGGGGCAGATACATTCTGTCCCCTGCCCAGCCCCCAGATTTTGCTGGTTCCGGGACTGCCTCTTTGCCTCAGCCTGCTGAACAAATGTCTCTTCGAATTGGAGAAGGCCATGCTGCATCTTTAGCCTCCAAGCTGAACAATCAGAAGTCAGGATTTCCCAGTTGTTAATGTCCATTCCCAGGGCCTTTGGGTCCCTCTTGCAGATATTCTTATATTGCAGCTGTGGTCTCCCTCTGAGAAACTTTCCCTGCATTAAGTCTCCATACAGAAGATCTTTCGAAATCTGACCGTCAGCCATTCTCACAACATGCTCAAGCCAGCGTAGACGTCGCTGTTTCAGTAGTATATACACACTAGAAATTTGAAAATTAGAAAATAGGAACTTTGTCATGCCAAGAATATGTTGGAGACAGCACATATGAAAGGTGTTCAACTTTCTCTCCTGCTATACATAAAGGGTCGAAGACTCACTGCAGTACAAGAGTGTGCTCAGGACACAGGCTCTATATACCTGGATCTTTGTATGTTCTGTCAGCTTCTTATTAAGCCATATTCCCTTTGTAAGTCTGGAAAATGTGGAGGCCGCTTTATCAATATGTTTATTCAGCTCAGTATCTAAAGAGAGAGTGTTGGAGATAGTTGAGCTGAGGTACACAAAGACTATGAAGTTACCATGGGCCCGCAGGAATCAAGCTGGATTCACAGAAGATTTTACTTTTTATATTTTGGAAGCATGTGAAAGTGATATGATGGAAGAAATTGTATGAGAGAGCAGACCACATTCGGGATGGAAAAGGCATGCCTATGGCTCTTTATTCAGAATTCTGGGAGTTGAAGTCCAAGGTCATAAAGGGGCCATAATTCCCCACCCCTGCCCTAAGGATGAAAAGGTACCTCTTCGTAACTGAACCAAACCTACCTACAATTTTATTTGGCCATCATAGACATAGATCCTCTTTTCTCAAGTTTTCTGAGTATTCTGTATTCTCAAGACTGAAATAAAAGATAGCAAAAAAATAACATATACACAGAGAGACATCTGCCTCATAATATGAACCTCTTTTCACCCTACACAGTCTTGATTATATTTGAAACATTGTTTAAAAAGAAAAAGGAAAGGAAGAAAATTAGTTACTACCTCCCTTCAGTTGACACTTTTCTGTTACTAAAAATTAAATCTTATTTTTTTTCCGCAGTCTAAGTTGTTCACTTTTCTCGAACTCTATCCAAGACCTATTCTTCTTTCTTGTAAAGAGATTTATTATCTTGTGGCCTTGACTTTTATGGGACAGCAATGCTCCTGCCTTGATTTAGATTCTTTTCAAATACCACAGTCTATTAAAAGCACCAGTTCATCAAAGTCCACGGTATTAATTTACTGGAAAAGTCCCATAGGATTTTTTTTTCATTATTATGAAATCAAGCTTCCAACTGAACTAACAGAAATCTAATTATAAATGGGAGGCTATCACTAATTAAACTACCTGTTCTAGTATTACAGTTCCTTAGGGAGTTTTATTATCATGCTGGTGCATTGCCAGCTTGGACTGAATTGCAGAATAAGTACTATTGATGCAAGTTAACCCTATTCTCCGGGTCTATTCTAATTAAGATGAATATTAATGAGCTGTAAATGGAATGTGGGTGGGTCCTTGAAGCTGGGTAGAGATGATAATTGTAATAATAATCATAATAGTAATATGCTTATTTGCTACATTAACAATCCTAACCCAACTAACAACCACTGCAGAATAAAATGAGAAAGGATGTAATGACTAGAGTTCTTGATAAATAAGCTGAATTCAGATCCTTGGTCAGCTCTCACAACTTGCCAAGTGAGAAAGAGCCATTTTGTGAATGTGATCTCAAAACTAAAAACATTATTGATGAAGGTTTTACAACCCCAGATTTTGTCCCCCCCCCCCTCTCTCTCTCTGTTTCCTTGCAGTATATGAATTGTATTTCAGACCACAAAAATCCCTAGGTTTGTGGAATAAACTATTTTGGTTTCTGCTGTCCTAGTTCCATCTCATTTCTCCTTCAGAGAGCTCAGTCATGTTTTATTCTCCTGAATATCAGGCAAGGTTAATATGTCGAACAATTGTTACTTCTCGCCAAAAATTATCCCTGAGATCGATGTCTCAGCCTGAAATTTGAACAAAGATAGCAAGTTTGGCCTTGCCAAACCATATTCCACAGATTATCTGCTATATCATTCTAACTGTTCCAGTCATGTGGCTGAATAAAATAGCAACCCACATGAGCTATTCAGACTGAAAGTGATTTTTCATTATATTAAACAAAGACCTTCACATCACTTGTTATTTGTTCCTAGGAATAAATTGTAGTTCTATTAAATGTAAAGCATGTGCATTGCTACTGAGGTATGCTGGCTTTATTCTAGAACACCTGGAGGTAACAGACTGAGGAAAGTGCATTTTGGGGGGAGGGGGAAATAAATATTTTTAGTTAATGAAGATTTGGAAATCCAATATAGTAGAATATTGACTTTTTATACTGACATTCTATTTCATACATCTCTATTAGAAGTTGACATTTTCTACTACTATTTATTATTTTGGCTGTTTTTAAGCGATCAAGAATGCAAGGATTTGCATAGTATAAATGACTGTATCAAGATATATACATTAACTCTATAGAAATACGCTAATGCTAATGGGGCACCCAGTTTTATTCTTGGTTCTCGGAGTTAACTCCCTTCTTATTATAGATTCAGAGCTTAAAGCATAATTCACATTCTTGCTCAAATAGCTCAGGAGTAGATGTAATTCTGGCATGGAAAACTGGAAATAGATGAATCTTACAAATGAGTAGAAAATGTAGATTTGGCTCTTTAAATTACATTTTGCAAAAACTTTCACTGAAGCTTATAACATTCTCAGGAAACCAACCTGCACTGGCTCCCCGAGGGGCATTCACTTTTACAGGATTAAAACACACACTCACACACACACACACACACACACACACACACACACACTCACTCAAAAAAATAATTGCCAGGCAAGAGTTTGGAAAACGGTAAATAGTAAGGGGAGCTAAATAATTCTAAAAACTTCAGAAACACTGTAATCATCTCAGCTTCTCTTTTGCAATCTCGACAGCACTCTTGATTAAATATCACCCTGGGCTATGGTTGGAGAGTGATGGTGTATGTCATAGTAAAAAGGGAGAATATCAGGGAAAGTGCTACAGAATGATACACTGCCAATTGATGTATCACCCTTCAACAAGATGAAAACGAAGAAAGGATGGATGAGAAATCCAGAACCCAGAATGCACATTTATGCCAAAACTACCGAGATAATGTGCTTCAGGAGAAAGGTCTCTAGTTTGTTACAGATGAGGTTAAAGTTGTCATTTGTAATTCTGCTTGGAAACGTACAATGCCAGGGAGAATCTAAGTCAAGTCAAGTGCTTCTTTTCCACACTGTAGTGTTTCGTTTCGTTTTTTCCTAACTCGCAACAGCATTATACGGTATGAGTTCTTTAATGCAGATTTCTGGTCCCCATAACATTTCAGTTGAGGGTTTACTTTATGTATCTTCAGTTCTGCTCCAAATTACATTCCATAAAACATAAGCTGAATTTAGTTCTTCGTTGATTATGCATCTCCATTCATCACAGGCACAAACTGTATCTGAGCATGACGGCATAGGACAACACACATATTTAGAGTGATTACATCGGTGTGCTCTCTTAATGTAATATAAATTCATGTTATTCATTTAATCCACACTCCTGAAACAAAACTTGCATCAGGTTAAGCAAAAAGTTGAATCCCAAATTGTAAACAAGCTAGATCTGTTCATTAGTTTCAGTGAGATCATACCAAGCCTTAAGATTAAAATGCACGTAGGCTGATCTGAGTGGCAGGTAGATTGCATCATTAATGCATTTTAATTTCAAAGCCTGCTTTAACATCATCCATGTCATGCGTTTTCCTCTTTGTCATGTTAGCCTATCTTCAGTTTTATTGTTAAAGAATTTTCCACCATTAATTAATTTCAGTTGCTACTGGGGGAGGAGGGGGGGAAGTGGGGGGGAAGAAGCAGGGTTTTTTTCTCTCTCATCCGGCCTTAATAAAAATAAATAACCAATGGGAATAGGATATTGTTCATAAGATTCCAGCTTTCTGATAACCACAGACCAGCATGTGCAGAGGCAGTCTAATGATTTTGGTCTTTGGTTGCTGCTGCTGTCTCATTGACCTTGATGAAGGTATCTTTTCTTTTATGTACACTGAGAGCATATGCACCAAGACAAATTCCTTGTGTGTCCAATCACATTTGGCCAGTAAAAATTCTATTCTATTCTATTCTAATTATTTGTGATATTTTAATTCTGTTTCTTATGCAAATGAATCTCCAAATGACTTCCAGATTATAAAGTACAACAACCAAAACGGTAAATTAAATAAATGCAAACTCATACTTGTTAAAAATTTAACAAAAGAGGAAGGAAGGCAGCAAAACAAAAACTCTGCCTAATATGCATGCATTGAAAAGCTTGAATGAAAGTCTTCAGCAGTCATCTGAAAGATGTAGCTGACGAATTTCAGGAGAAAAGCATTTTAGAATGCAGAGGCCTCCAAAGTGAAGGCATGCAAAAACACTCTGCCAATGTTGACAAACTCAAGAAGATCGCTCCAGTTTTGATGAATCCAGATTTGTAGCTGGAAAAGTAATATCTCAAGTCTCTTGATTTCAGGTGATAAGGCTTTGTAGGTTATAGGAAAATTTTTGAGCCTGGTTCAGGAACTAGCTACCACCCAATGCAGCTGCTTTGTGAAAGGAACAGTGTTTATTTACACAACCCATCTGCTACTGTCTGCACCATTTGCAACTTCTGAATAAACCCAAAGATCATCCCACGAAATGCAGTATTATATCTAAATGTGACATTACTATTACATGAACAGTGACAGCTAAATAGTCACTGGCCAACCAAAGCAGATAATGCTCCTGTCCACATAGGTCATTTAGGCCTCCAGTATCAGTGCTGGTATTGAACTTGTTCTATCCGGTTCGGGAAAACCAGTAGTTGTGGCAGTGGGAGGCTCCGCCCACCAGCCCGGAAGTCATCACAGATGCTCTGCGCATGTGCATGCTCACATTTGCTAACCAGTAGTGAAGGTAAGTGAATACCACTACTGTCTGGTATCAATGTTTGGAGTATTCCCATGCTATCCAGCTGATTATTTCTGCGAAAGTGAGGCTCCATTTGGAATAGGTAGATGTACATTGGCCCCAAGATGCCCCTTTTCTAAACTTGGAGAAAAGGGGTGATAATTATAAATATTGAGCCCATGGAATATTTTTTTTCACTCAATCTCCTATATTTTTGATGATGATTCGCCAATGACCATACAAAACATTATGTCCCAGCATAAAATAAGGAAATAAAGCCAAGTGCACTAGTCTGGGACAATATTCAGGAAAGATAGAAAGAGAAATATCACATGCAAAACAACCCAGGTAGACAAAATTTAGATGATCTTGGTAACTATTATTCTATAATGTTTTGATTGCCATCATATCTCATAAGATACATTATAACCAGGATTCCAGAGTCAATAACCATTGTTTTATCATGGTTGACTTTTTTCTGGTTATGCTGTCAGCAGTCAGCACTTTATATTTTTTATTTTTCTCCCATAATTTATTACTTCCTTTTCATTTATTTTTTCATGAATATTTAACTTTTTCTATATTATCATCTATCAACATAATTTTTACCATGATATTAGCATTCCCTTACACATTATTAGCTATTTATTTATTTAAAATATTTATAGAACTGCCCATCTTCAGCAACTCTGGTCAGGCTACAACATTTCTCAAATACTCTTTCCAACATTCTTTCACATCCGTTTCATCCTAAAGAATTTCCTGACTTAATTCCAATTACTCTTCTGGAGGTTCCTTGTGTAGCCCTTTTTCACTGACTTTCTAAACCTTTTTTGTTTAATTTTATAAAAATCTTAATGAGATTTCTCTGCCTCTTTTAATCTTAGCTGATCTTTGTTGTAATCTTTGGTAACAGTCTTGGAAATATGTGTTCCAATATTTAAGGGGCTGGCTGCCACAGAAAGAGGAGTCAAGCTATTATCCAAAGCACCTGAAGGCAGGACAAGAAGCAATGGATGGAAACTAATCAAGGAGAGAAGCAACCTAGAACTAAGGAGAAATTTCCTGACAGTTAGAACAACTAAGCAACCAAGGACTTGCCTTCAGGGTATTCCAAGCCACTGAAGGCTTTTAAAAAGAGATTGGACAGCCACTTGTCAAGAATGATATACTATGCTCGAGTAGGGGGTTGGACTAGAAGACCTCCAAGGTCCCTTCCAACTCTGTTATTCTGATATGCTGTTATTCTGTTTTATTTGCAAACCACTCAGTCATATGCCTGAGATGGGCAACCTATAAATTTACTAATTAATTAATTAATTAATAAACTCCATCTATAAGCATGTGACATCACGATAGGTCACATGCCTATATCTATGAAAGATATAGAGCCCCTTTCACAGTATCTCAAAGCTTGTTTCATCATTTGCATGCCATGCTCCCTCCTTCCCAAACCCCTCTGTATGCCGTATCTTTCCTTCACTCTCGCTTTAGGAGCACTTTCTGATACTGATTTTTTTTCTGCTTCTTCACAGCTTCTGCTGGCGTTCCTTTTTTCTTCTTGGAAGATTGATCTAATAAACTATCCTTTGGATAATTTTGTATACATGCAGTGAAGCTAGAAAGGTCTTCAAAAAGCTCAAATCTATCTTTGATCAAATTTACCTCAAGTATTCCACCAACGTCTCTCTGACTACCATTCCAATTTTTCCATCAATATAGCAGCTACACTACTCAATGGGGGGGGAGGGGGGAAGCTTCTGAGCTTCTGACAATTGTGAGGTTTTCAAATATATTTTGGCACATTATAATATTTAATAAGGATTGGGCACAAATAAAGCAGTTAAGTAGGAGCCTGACTGACATGTTTTCTTAGACAAATGGATATACACATAAAGCCGTCCTACATACTGTTCTCCACTTCAGGATCCTGCCAATGGAAAAAAGATTTGCAGAAGGATGTGTCTTCCCATGGGATAGCATAGTTGCTATTAGGAATAAATGATTTTAAATGCCTCAAGGATGATCTTCCCAAGGACGACTATACATTTGTGCAAACATCTGCTTAAGATGCTTCTATCTGTCCTGCTGATTTCCTGATCCTGGTAAAATCTACTTACTCTCAGTCTTCTTCCAGCAATCCTTCCACTGCTTCTCTCACAATGCTGTTTTTAACAGTTCATCATTACAAACATGTCAATTATTTTATTGATCAGGTGACTGAGCTAACCTCCAGAACTACAAAATATTTTGGGGAATATTAAAAAAGATAGAATATTATATTTCCCTAGATGAGAAATGGAGAAACATTTTTTTTAAAGACAGAAAGCAGACTCAGTCTTTCTTAATAGCCCACAGCAGATATTTTGTGCCCAGTAAGAAAGATTGGGCCAGCCTATTCAAAAACCAGCCCCAGTTTCCCTACCCCAACCAGAAACTAAGGAGGCCAGCTTTTAGAAATGCAGATTTGGTAATCCATTCAAAAAGACTGGGTCAAGACAAAGTAACAAACAAAATGTTGACAAAATTAGCTCAGAAAAACCCCTAGGATTTGCATGTTCGCTTTTGCCTATATAGCCAGCTATGACCCCTATATAACCCCTACACAACCCCATAGGAATCTGACAACAGCCAATAGAATACATGCTCTTGCTGTTGTGGCTGGCCAGCAGCCAGCAGATGAAGACAGTGAGGAGGTTGGGGAGGAATGTGGATCAGTCTTGGAGTCTGGGGAAGGCTCAGATGATGGCTCTGAGTTTTGCTGCCTCTGGAGTCTCTGGAATCTGACATCAGCGAGGCAGAAGAACAGTGTGAACCTGTTCCCAGTGTGTGCATGTGCAGAGCTGCCAGGAGACAGGAACAATTAAGAAAACAGGGTTGACTTGGGAGTAACACTTGGAAATGATTGGCCCTTCCCATAAGACATAAAAAAGAAGCGAACAGGACATGAGCTTTTGCAGGAAGCAATTAGTTCATCTGGTCAGTAAAAGCTGTGGAAAAGTTCTGTTTGACTCTGTGCTAAGTTTGGCCTTGCCCTGCATGTAGCAATTAGTTTGTGGCAATTTGATAAGCCTTTCGGACTGGGAATGACAATAATTCACAATGAATTAAAGAGGTTTGCCAGGACTAAGTTTCTGCTGTATACTTTCTAAGGAAGCCTAGGTCAGAACACTTGCACAGGAACAGGAAGCTCAAATACAAAGCCCAAAAGAAGGTATAAAAGCCACCCACTCTCAACTCCATTTTGTCAGCTGCCCAGAACGACAAACCCATGTGGTTCTGCTTCATCAATAAACTATCTTTCCAATCAGCCTCCATGTTTCCAGTGTCTTTCTCCCAGCTTGGAATTGAACCAGATGGATATTTCTTCCCACACTATCCTCCTTGGTTTCTACCTAAGGAAAACTTATTAAATAATAATTACTTAGTATTAAAGTAATATTAAAGTCTTCTTTGAATTGTTACTTTGTGTGTGAGTATGTGGGTATAATATACATTGTTCGATTGTGAGATAGATAGATAGATAGATAGATAGATAGATAGATAGATAGATAGATAGATAGATAGATAGATAGATGATAGATAGATAGATAGATAGATAGATAGATAGATAGATAGATAGATAGATAGATAGATAGATAATAACATGTTGTATAATATATACACATATATAATATACATGTATGTTAATGTACTGTACATACATATACTAATTAAAGGAAAAAGCAAATTTAACAAGAATTAATTATCCTCCCCCTGCCAAAAAAAAAAAAAAAAAGAGAGAGAGAGAAAAGGAAAGGGGAAAAGAAAATTATATGCCGGTGCCCTCCGTGTATGCTTTTCTTAATGTAAGTTTAAAAAATATACATTGTTATGTACATATTTGCAGATATATTCATTTTCAGGTGATAGTTCCAGATATCAACATTTATTTTTTTTGTTTACATTTATACCCCGCCCTTCTCCGAAGACTCAGGGTGGCTTACAGTGTATAAGGCAATAGTCTCATTCTATTTGTATATTTTTGTTCCCTATATTTAAGCTGAGAAATATTTTGAGTCTATCCACATCAGAGTAGATTCCATTTTTGTGGATTGTGTCATTTTTCATGGCAAGGCATTGTTGGAAGAAATATCCTTCTGGGTTCAGTTCCAAGTGGGGACAAAGACACTGGAAACATGGAGGCTGCTTGGAAAGATGGTTTAATGGTGGTCCGGATCACATGGCTTGAGTTCCTGAACAGAAAAGGGATGAGATTCTGTGTGCTCCCTGGCTTTATGCTTTTTCTGAGCTTTGAACTTTCTGGGGCACAGGAAGAGTATCCTGACTGGTTGTCAAACTCCCAGGTGGTCTAGGGGTCTTAGTTAACATTGTAGGTTGTCCCTCAAGCTTGCCTGAGCCTTGCCATGTGGTGAGTTTCTGTTGCTATATGGGTCCTATTATGTTGCAGATGATGGCCCATTGACAAAGGTGGGGAGAATGAGTTTCTACCTCTGACCCATTGACAAAGGTGGGGGAAATGAGTGATCTTGGTTGAAGCTTTAATGGCCCATTGACAAAGGTGGGAGGTGGCACGAAGTTGCAGGGAACTGCTTTGTCTTTAAAACATGTTTCTCCATTTCTCATCCAGGGAAATATATTCTGCCTTTTTAATATTTTCTAAAATATTTCATTCCTCTAGGAGTGGGGTGGCTGCTAAATTCCTACAGCATAAAGTATAGTTCCTTGTTGTGCTATTATCAATAACTTGAGATGACTCCTTAATTTTCAGTAATGCTGTTACAAACATAGACTTTGTCCTTTATTTATCTATTTTTTTGGTCCAAATGCTCACTTTTTCCTTTTGTCAGCTAATGAAATGGAGATGACATTTGCTTCTGCACAAAAGGAAAGAAAAAATAAATGGCAAGATCCAAGAGGGAATTAGGCAACAGATGTCACACTGCTTGAGAAGAAATGTGTGGTTATTTCTTCCCACACTATCCTCCTTGATTTCTACCTAAGGAAAACTTATTAAATAATAATTAATTAGTATTAAAGTAATATTAAAGTCTTCTTTGAATTGTTATTTTGTGTGTGAGTATGTAGGTATAATATACATTGTTGAATTGTGAGATAGATAGATGACAGACAGACAGACAGATAGATAGATAAATATATAATAACATGTTGTATAATATATACACATATATAATATAAATGTATGATAATGTACTGTACATACATATACTAATTAAAGGAAAAAGCAAATTTAACAAGAATTAATTATCCTCCCCTTGCCAAAAAAAAAAAAAAAAGAGAGAGAGAGGAAAAAGGAAAGAGGAAAAGAAAATTATATGCCGGTGCCCTCCGTGTATGCTTTAAAAATGTTTAAATGTTAAAAAATATACATTGTTATGTACATCTTTGCAGATACATTCATTTTCAGGTGATAGTTCCAGATATCAACATTTATTTTTTTTGTTTACATTTATACCCCGCCCTTCTCCGAAGACTCAGGGTGGCTTACAGTGTATAAGGCAATAGTCTCATTCTATTTGTATATTTTTGTTCCCTATATTTAAGCTGAGAAATATTTTGAGTCTATCCACATCAGAGTAGATTCCATTTTTGTGGATTATGTCATTTTTCATGGCAAGGCATTGTTGGAAGAAATATCCTTCTGGGTTCAGTTCCAAGTGGGGACAAAGACACTGGAAACATGGAGGCTGCTTGGAAAGATGGTTTAATGGTGGTCCGGATCACATGGCTTGAGTTCCTGAACAGAAAAGGGATGAGATTCTGTGTGCTCCTGGCTTTATGCTTTTCTGAGCTTTGAACTTTCTGGGGCACAGGAAGAGTATCCTGACTGGTTGTCAAACTCCCAGGTGGTCTAGGGGTCTTAGTTAACATTGTAGGTTGTCCCTCAAGCTTGCCTGAGCCTTGCCATGTGGTGAGTTTCTGTTGCTATATGGGTCCTATTATGTTGCAGATGATGGCCCATTGACAAAGGTGGGGAGAATGAGTTTCTACCTCTGACCCATTGACAAAGGTGGGGGAAATGAGTGATCTTGGTTGAAGCTTTAATGGCCCATTGACAAAGGTGGGAGGTGGCACGAAGTTGCAGGGAACTGCTTTGTCTTTAAAACATGTTTCTCCATTTCTCATCCAGGGAAATATATTCTGCCTTTTTAATATTTTCTAAAATATTTCATTCCTCTAGGAGTGGGGTGGCTGCTAAATTCCTACAGCATAAAGTATAGTTCCTTGTTGTGCTATTATCAATAACTTGAGATGACTCCTTAATTTTCAGTAATGCTGTTACAAACATAGACTTTGTCCTTTATTTATCTATTTTTTTGGTCCAAATGCTCACTTTTTCCTTTTGTCAGCTAATGAAATGGAGATGACATTTGCCTCTGCACAAAAGGAAAGAAAAAATAAATGGCAAGATCCAAGAGGGAATTAGGCAACAGATGTCACACTGCTTGAGAAGAAATGTGTGGTTATTTGTTTTCCTTTGACATCCCTATCTGGACAGTCCTTACAAGCTTTTCAATGCTATATTAAGTTCTCTGTAAATTCATGCTGAACGTTTGCATGGTCTTCAGTCAACACTATTCACAGTTGAATAAGGAATGCTGTTCCCCACGGTGGGGTTCCTTCAAATGTAATTTACTTAGCCCTAGTGTTATATATTTGCAATGCAGTTACATATGTATGACTATATTTTTATATGCATTTAGCAAATTTGTTTTAAATTTCTCCCAAACAAACTCCAGGCACAAGACATTGGAGCAAAGGGAGTTATAATTTAACAGTTATATAGCACGTTGAAATCTTATTTTGGAGAAATGAAATGAAGCTGTCCCTATAACCCCACCAGGTATTTTAAAATGTTATCAAAACACAAAAAGAATCCTATTAAATTAGATACAAGTACGAATCCATCTTTTTTACTATTCCTTTTATAAGGGTGTTTTGTTTATTTCCATATCTTGCTTGGTGATAAACCTCACTAAAATTAATAGATCCTATATTGTGGATGAGATGCTTAAAACTGTTCCATTAGTTTGATCTAGGCTGAAGGAAGACCCAAATTAGCAGCTGGCTTTCTTGGCTAATTGCCCAAATGTTCCCCTTGTTATTTATGCAGAAGTGTCCCTTGCCAGAAGCTTGAATTTCAAACCATGATTGTGTTCAAGATCAACAGAATGATTAGGCAGTGAGGAAACTGCCTCGGGCATCAAATTGTGGGAGGCAACAGGAGACATTCTGCAGCCATTCTTTCTGAATCCTCAGCCATTCATCTCTGTTGCAACCCTTCCATAGAAATCTATGTTTTTAGAGTCAGTGTAATGAATTTTGAAAATCCTTTCTGGAATTGGTACAGAAAAGTGAAAATAGAAGATAGAAATTCATCCCGTTCTTTCTCATTGTATCCTTGATGGGTTTTTACTCTTTTACTTTTGTTCCTCCAGAGCCCTAATCTGTTCTCAGTCATATGTGTCTTCCAGCTTCCTGTAATCCTTCATTGTTATTGGCAATTTCAGCTAAAATGGCTGGTAATCCTTCTTTATCATCAGCTATTGAAGGCAAGCATGCAAACGTGATACCCTACTCCCAAAGTAAAAGAGCAATGCAGTCCTTTCCTCTTTGTACATCTAATTAATCCCTTCTTCCATAGTTGGGACTTTGGATGGAAACACAAGCAGCAAATCAAAAGTATAGGAAAATTTGCAGAATATCTAGCTGTGAAAAAATAAGGAAATTGTTTTTAGCAATGTCTTGCATCAATATCTTTGGAGTTTGTAGAAATAAGCAACAGTTTTTTCTAAATAAAACTATCATTACTTATTAAATTTGTTTGCCAACTATCTTGCTTTAATTAACACATTAGAATAGAATAGAATAGAATTTTTATTGGCCAAGTGTGATTGGACACACAAGGAATTTGTCTTGGTGCATATGCTCTCAGTGTACATAAAAGAAAAGATACGTTCATCAAGGTACAACATTTACAACACAATTGATGGTCAATATATCAATATAAATCATAAGGATTGCCAGCAACAAGTTATAGTCATACAGTCATAAATGGAAAGAGATTGGTGATGGGAACTATGAGAAGATTAATAGTAGTGCAGATTCAGTAAATAGTTTGACAGTGTTGATGGAATTATTTGTTTAGCAGAGTGATGGCCTTCAGGAAAAAACTGTTCTTGTGTCTAGTTGTTCTGGTGTGCAGTGCTCTATAGCGTCATTTTGAGGGTAGGAGTTGAAACAGTTTATGTCCAGGATGTGAGGGGTCTGTAAATATTTTCACGGCCCTCTTCTTGATTCATGCAGTATACAGGTCCTCAATGGAAGGCAGGTTGGTAGCAATTATTTTTTCTGCAGTTTCCTGCAGTTTTCCTGCAGTTTTCTGCAGTTTCATTAAAAGATAAAAGATTAAAACACTAAGTTTATAGCCACCAATACCTAAATAAAGACGAACCTTTGCCCATGTTACATTTCTAGTCTCACATTTAAAAATAATGTTGTTGTTCCCACAATGGAAGAGTGGATGGTAAAGGTGATGGAATGAGCAGAGATGGCAACACTGATGTAGTTAATTAAAGAGAAAAATATTTAGCTTGTTGTTATTTGGAAACTGCTTCTGGATTTTTTGCGCAGTGGTTAGAATGCAGTACTGCAGGATAGTTTTGCTGACTGCCAGCTGACTGCAATCCCACCAGGCTCAAGGTTGACTCAGCCTTCCATCCTTCCGAGGTGGGTAAAATGAGGAGCCAAATTGTTGTGGGTAATATGCTGACTCTATAAACTGCTTAGAGAGGGCTGTAAAGCACTGTATAGTGGTATATAAGTTCTAAATACTACTGCTATTATTTTTGCATTCTAGAGAAAAATCAGAACTCACCATTTTTTTCTTTCTCTCTTTGTACTATTCTCTTTCTTCCTCATACTATGCTGACTTTTTTCTATTTTTCATCTTATAATAAAACTTAATAACATTTTTTAAAAAAAGAATTAAAAAAATGCAGTGCCTATAAGTGCTTTCTCTAAGAAGAATTTGGAAGTTCTACTTACAGGGTCCTCCAGAACTGCATTTATTATCCAAGCAATCCCTCTCCAGTAGTTTCTTTACTAGTAGTCATAGAAGGGAGAAATGACAGCCCTCTATTCAGTTCAGGATGGTGGCAAACTATTCACCATTTTAATAATCCTCAGCAGTTCTATTATGAACCATTAGAAGAGAGATAACTTAGGGACCTGTCCATCTGATTTAGATGTCTGAGCTAGTATTTCTGTGAGTCTCATGGAGTTGCCAAGAATGTGAGGCAATGAACTTTGCAGGAAGATTACACCCATGGAGATCCACATTCAAATGCAGCTTCGAGTATGGAAGTGAAGTCAGAACTGAAATATGTGACTATACTATTTTAGTAGGGGTTTCTTTTTATTTTTTATTCCCTTTTTAGTATCTGTAACATGAATTGGTTGGAGTACAAAGAAGAAGGAGATCAGAAATTAAAATTTATCTGAAAGTATTTTTAAGGATTTTTCTTTGATTTTTTTTCTTTTTCTTCCTTTTTAGCATTTATCAATAACAACACAATGGAGATTTTGGCACTAGGTTCAAAAATTATACTCATTTTCATATCATAACAATAACTTAACGTGCTTCGCCTGGTATAGTCAAGTTTTATTAATGTTATATTAAGCATTAATTGTATAATTTTAATAATCTCTGTCCATTGATCAATATTGTAGCTTTGAAATATATATATTTCATACTCTCTCTCTCTCTATATATATATATATATATATGTATGTATGTATGTATGTATGTATGTATGTATGTATGTATGTAGGTCTTCGGTTGTTCGGGTTTTCTCCCGTGTAAAATTGGAAAATTCCAATTTTACACAGGAGAAAACCCGAACAACCAAAGACTTACATACAAACACCCGTGAAAACCTCAAAAAACATATATATATATATGTAGGTCTTAGCATTTTCGGGTCTTTTCCCATGTAAGGTTGAGAGTATCTTGGCGACGTTTCGATGAGGTCTCACTCATCATCTTCAGGCTGGTGTGTTCGGCTTCGTGCTTCTTGAGCAAAGAGTGGTCGGAGCTGCCGTCTCTCTATAAATACTGGTGGGGAAGTGGGGAGTGTTGCTGTGAGAGAGTTGGTTGGCTCTGTGGTTGCAACCGGATTGTTAGATGGAGTGGGTGTTTGCAGATTGGTCAGCTGTAAACACCCACTCCATCTACCAATCAGGTTGCAACCACAGAGCCAACCAACCCACTCACAGCAACACTCCCCACCTCGACCAATGTATATGTATATGTATATGTATATGTATATGTATATGTATATGTATATGTATATGTATATGTATATGTATATGTTTATGTATATGTATATGTAGGTAGGTAGGTAGGTTTTGGCATCGCAGAACACTAGAATGCAGTCAGAAAAGAAGAAAAAATTTCCTCCCTTTTCCAGCACCTTAAAGCAACAGGACATGACATTGATTTTGAAGGAACCAAATTAATCTCCAAAACTGAACACTACCACAAGAGAATAATTATGGAAGCCATTGAAATAGAGAAACACCCCCTACAATATGAATAAATGTGATGATACCTCCCACTTACCAGACATCTGGAAACTAGCCCTAGTCAAGAAATGAGTCCCAGCCACAAAAATTGACACCGGACCCAGGATAACACATGACGCCACCACCGATCATCCTCACCAGATTCAAACCCAAATCCATCCCATAGACGAAGTACAACCTCCGTCCAGAAGCCAGACCATGACGGCATCACCAGCTGCTGCACCCCCCTCTGATCCCCACGCAAAGCAAACTGACACATGCCATGAACATGTAACAGGACCTCGAACTCGGAACCAGACCAGGCCTAAGATGCTGCAGCACACACAGGATGCTACGAAACAGCTGACCAATCTACAAACATCAACTCCATCAACCAATCAAGATGTAACAACACAGCTAAAAACATCCATTAACCAATCAAGATGTAACAACACAGCCAACCAATCAGTTTACAGCAACTAAGCCAGCACTCCACAAACCCCCCCCACCAGTATTTATAGAGAAACGGCAATTATAACCATGCTTTGCTTGCATAAGCATATATGTTGGTCAACTTTACACAGCGCAATTTAATCTACGAGCAGCAGTATGTTTGTGTGTGAGTGTGTAAAACAAGAGAGCAGCCATAATCCCACAGTTGTGGCTACCACCTTGAATTTATTGTCTCCTACTCCATGAACTCTGTTTACAAGGTTGTGGCTGTGAAGGTAAAAAATGGCGAAGGTTGTGTTCTGCAAGCCAATTTATACCAGGATAGAATTCAAATAAATAAATAAGTGCTAGTGCTGACTTGAAGCAATTTATCATGCCACAATTTGAAACATGGGGTTTGCAAAGAGTTTATCTCATCCCTGGAAATCATCCTTTTCCTCTCTCTTTACTTTTCCCTTCATTTCACTATACTCAGTATAAATTGCTTGGAATAATGTAACGTTTTAAGTATGTGCTACTTTGAATTAGCTCTCTTTGAATTTCTTTGAAACAAGCTTTCTGGCCTGAACTCCTATCTCTGACTTTACAGGGAAAGAAAAAAAATGGAAATTGCAGCTATCCCCCACTTCAGTATGAATCCCCCTATGCATATTCCAATCCCAGGCTGTGTTTTTATAAGATAAGGGACCATTTTCCATTAAGAAGAAGGTTTCATTATATGGTTCTATCTTCTGTTCACAAAGTCAAAGAAACAACAACAAAAGAAAGGAAAAAAGAATCTGTCTTGATTACAAAGAATGTCAGAATTTTGGATACTCCATGATAATCAAATTTAGAACTATGACTTGATTTGTAACAATTTTCAATAGGTTCTATAGTCTCTTCCATTGCAACTTTCCGAATTATTTGATAGTGCTAACATTTATATATTGTTATAATGAAGGCATTTATACAGTCCTCATGTCTTCTTCAGTTGCGCTTTCTCCTTTTCTACACCATATAAATTTACCGTCTCCTTTTTTAGCAGGCACATTTTGGAGAAGTATTTTTATATTAAAATTGCATTTGTGCAGTTTTCTTTCACATATGGAAGTTTGTACTATGGTTGAAATTTTTGAATATATATGAGGTACTGGACAAGTCAATCTTCAATCACATAAACTCATGGGATGACTTTGGACAAGATGCCATCCCTCAAGCCCAACCCCACAAATTCGTTTTGGAAGGGGAAAATAAATAAGGAGGCACTATCACGGGCATCTGTGGAGGCACAAAAGATGAAAGCATTTAATATATTGATACTGCATTAAGCTCTTGGAGAAAAGGTACTTAAAAATTGAGGCAAGCACAATGGCATTTAAGAATCCAGTTAAATATAGATCCAATAAACACAGATCACACACAATTCTGAAAAGTACATTTTTCTTCAGGAATATATGTGTACATATTTTAGTTTCCACTTTATATTCTGCACTTTCAAAGCCAGTATTTAATCTAAATTTCTCTAGGAAGTTCCTAGGCAATATCCAAGATCTTTTCCACTTGGAAATTATCATTTTCATGGCCAGTCATCGCACCTGATATATTTGGGCAGCTTTCAATACCGCTGTTGTTTGGAAAGGGCTTTCCAGCTCTTTGGAAATGGCTATTTATGCCCATTGCAGCATTTTTAACAACCATATCACTCATTTCACAACTGCTTCTCTTCACCACGGTTACAAGATAGGGTGCAAAATCTAAAGATAGTTGTAGGTGTGAGGACCAGTCAAAAGTGTGAGGACAGGTCAAAAATAACTTTTCAGCCCTCTGAGTAGTCCCTATGCACAAAATGCTGCAACAGGCATAAATGATGACCGGTCATAAGTGTGAGGACTGGTCAAAAGTGCGATATAGTTTTGTCTGGAGACATTCTGCACACTTCCACCAACGCTGTTCGGCCCCTCGCCGCCCTCACCTGTTTCTCGATGCCGGTCTTCTTCTTTTCCGCCAGGGGAGTCCCAGCTGCTTTCTATCAGTCTGCAGGGTGCAAAACTGTCACGCTGGGAGATCCTGCAGCATGCAAAGAAGCCCCCAAGGGTCCCTCGGTTTGGGCACAGGTTTGGGAGCAGAGCCCCAAAGGGCTTTGAAGCTGCTCGAGGCAGCTGGGGCCCATGTACAGAGTGCACACAATAGCCTCAAGCCACAAGAGTTTTGCAGCCAGCCAGTCCTTCTCAGAGGCAGACAAAATGAAACAGAAACAAGCCAAGCGGGTGAGAGACACCTTCAAAGGCAAACAAACAAAAAAACTTCCCTTTTGGGAAGAGGCAGCGCTGTGCTAGGAAGGCCGGCTGTTCTCCCCCTCCGAGGGCCTTGTGGGTCAGCCAGGAGGCTTTGGCCCCTTGGAGGAACGACCCTGGCAATGCCCCATGGGGCACAGGGGCCACCAGCCGGCCAAGCTGCCTTGGGCCCAAAAGACTCTTTGCGAGGAAGGGCTTCATCCCCCTTGGGCATCCCGGCATCCCAGGATGTTGCCATCTTCCCCAGCTGTGGCAACACTGCGGGGGGTGGGGGGGGTCTCTTCGGCTCTCTCCCAGAGCCTCCTTGGTCACTCAGCTTCCCGGACAAGCCCCCAACTCAGCTGCGCCCCCCCTTACCAGGCATTCCCACCAACTGAGCTGCATCGCCGGGGGAGGGGGGGAGGCGGTGGCTGGAGAGGGACAACCCGCCTTCGCCGCCCCCCACCCAGAGGTTCTCCGGGGAGCAGAAGTGTCCCGTTCCGCGGGACCTCGGCAGCCCCGGCAGCGGGGCCCACTCAGCAGCTCAACCCTCCCATCCTCCTCCCCTCCGCTCCCCCGCCCCTCCAGCCCTCCTCTGCCCACCCGCCCGGGGGGCCCACCTGCGCGCGCCGCGAGCAGGCGCCCGAGCAGCGCCGGAAGCTCTGCCGCCCGCCCGCCTCCTCCTCTGTCTGGTGGGCGGGCTGGAGCCGTGCGCCCCGGCGCCTACAGCCCAGTGGCGGAATGGCCGGCCCGCAGCCCCGGGTGGGCGGGGGTCGCCTCAGCGGAGCCTCCCCGCATCTGCAACCGGGCGAGCGGCGGCTTCCTTGGGGGCCAGGACGGGGGCCGCACCCCACTGTCCACCGAGAATTTGCTGCGGGCCAATAAAAACTGACCCGCGGGCCGCAGTTGGCCCGCGGGCCGTAGTTTGGACACCCCTGGTATATGTATATGTATATGTATATGTATATGTATATGTATATGTATATGTATATGTATATGTATATGTATATGTATACGTATATGTATATGTATATGTAGGTAGGTAGGTAGGTTTTGGCATCGCAGAACACTAGAATGCAATCAGAAAAGAAGAAAAAATTTCCTCCCTTTTCCAGCACCTTAAAGCAACAGGACATGACATTGATTTTGAAGGAACCAAATTAATCTCCAAAACTGAACACTACCACAAGAGAATAATTATGGAAGCCATTGAAATAGAGAAACACCCCCTACAACATGAATAAATGTGATGATACCTCCCGCTTACCAGACATCTGGAAACTAGCCCTAGTCAAGAAATGAGTCCCAGCCACAAAAATTGACATCGGACCCAGGATAACACATGACGCCACCACCGATCATCCTCACCAGATTCAAATCCAAACCCATCCCATAGACGAAGTACAACCTCCGTCCAGAAGCCAGACCATGACAGCATCACCAGCTGCTGCACCCCCCTCTGACCCCCACGCAAAGGAAAATTAGTACTATACTGCAGAGACATTAAAGGGTAAGCGCTTTCAGCTCACTGCAGTGTTGTTGTCTGCCATGACAAAAGATTACCAGCTCCTGAGATGGGCATCCCACTGCTTCTATTGGCTCTGAGAGTCAAGGCTGAACTTTGCTAAATCAACAACCCAACTAAAATAAACAATGACAATGTTTCATGATTTCTTGCATTTTCTCTCCTTCACTATCTGCACATGCTGCTTAAGGCAACATATTAAAAATGTTGGCATCTTGCTCCATTGCACAAGGATTGGGGATGGGGATGGGGATGGGGATGGGGATGCTATCAAAGAATTGCTTGGTGGCAACGCTGGTACTTATTTTTCTCTGGCTATTTCCATCTTGAATAGCAGTTAACATTTAAAAAGTGATGATTCTGCAGCTGAGAGCAGTTGTCGGATGCAAGGAGATAAACCTGTTTGATTGTCTTTGCAGCCAGAGAAGAAGTTGAGAAAAACCAGCTTCAGAGGAAAAAAAACAATTCAGAGGAGTCAAGAAATAAATCAAAAAATTGTACAGAGCAAGGCCAGATTGAGTCAAGAATGGTCTGGCAGTCATGTTTTTATTTATTTATTTATTTATTTATTTATTTATTTATTTATTTATTTATTTATTTATTTATTTATTTATTTATTTATTTATTTATTTATTTATTTATAACATTTAAAAGTGATGATTCTGCAGCTGAGAGCAGTTGTCGGATGCAAGGAGATAAACCTGTTTGATTGTCTTTGCAGCCAGAGAAGAAGTTGAGAAAAACCAGCTTCAGAGGAAAAAAAACAATTCAGAGGAGTCAAGAAATAAATCAAAAAATTGTACAGAGCAAGGCCAGATTGAGTCAAGAATGGTCTGGCAGTCATGTTTTATTTATTTATAACATTTAAAAGTGATGATTCTGCAGCTGAGAGCAGTTGTCGGATGCAAGGAGATAAACCTGTTTGATTGTCTTTGCAGCCAGAGAAGAAGTTGAGAAAAACCAGCTTCAGAGGAAAAAAAACAATTCAGAGGAGTCAAGAAATAAATCAAAAAATTGTACAGAGCAAGGCCAGATTGAGTCAAGAATGGTCTGGCAGTCATGTTTTTATTTATTTATAACATTTAAATATGTTTAACTATATAGCATTTATAGAGCTAGCAATCTTATAACAAATGGCCAAAGGTATCTGGGAACCAAAATATGAGGAATGAGGCTAATGGAGGTGGGAAGGAATCTCACCACAGACTGAGTTCATGGAAATCTTTCAAGCATAATAATTAACCAAGCACATTACACAGGTAGTACTTGACTTACTACCACAACTGAGTTCAAAATTACTGTTGTTAGGTTCGGGCAATGAAGAGGCAGGAGACGATACAAGTGACAACAGCTCTTTGGAAATGGCTATTTGGCTCCTTGGCTTGGCTTACCTGAATAGCATCAGCAAGAAGGAAAATTAGTACTATACTGCGGAGACATTAAAAGGGTAAGCGCTTTCAGCTCACTGCAGTGTTGTTGTCTGCCATGACAAAAGATTACCAGCTCCTGAGATGGGCATCCCACTGCTTCTATTGGCTCTGAGAGTCAAGGCTGAACTTTGCTAAATCAACAACCCAACTAAAATAAACAATGACAATGTTTCATGATTTCTTGCATTTTCTCTCCTTCACTATCTGCACATGCTGCTTAAGGCAACATATTAAAAATGTTGGCATCTTGCTCCATTGCACAAGGATTGGGGATGGGGATGGGGATGCTATCAAAGAATTGCTTGGTGGCAACGCTGGTACTTATTTTTCTCTGGCTATTTCCATCTTGAATAGCAGTTAACATTTAAAAAGTGATGATTCTGCAGCTGAGAGCAGTTGTCGGATGCAAGGAGATAAACCTGTTTGATTGTCTTTGCAGCCAGAGAAGAAGTTGAGAAAAACCAGCTTCAGAGGAAAAAAAACAATTCAGAGGAGTCAAGAAATAAATCAAAAAATTGTACAGAGCAAGGCCAGATTGAGTCAAGAATGGTCTGGCAGTCATGTTTTTATTTATTTATAACATTTAAATATGTTTAACTATATAGCATTTATAGAGCTAGCAATCTTATAACAAATGGCCAAAGGTATCTGGGAACCAAAATATGAGGAATGAGGCTAATGGAGGTGGGAAGGAATCTCACCACAGACTGAGTTCATGGAAATCTTTCAAGCATAATAATTAACCAAGCACATTACACAGGTAGTACTTGACTTACTACCACAACTGAGTTCAAAATTACTGTTGTTAGGTTTGGGCAATGAAGAGGCAGGAGACGATACAAGTGACAACAGCTCTTTGGTTTATTGTGATCCCAGCAAAAGCCAACAGGCAAAAACCCCTCTTTAAATAGTATTTTGGCTGAGGCATCAGCCAATCAGCAACGTGCATTTTCCCGCCCAAATTTCCCTCCTAAAATTCAAATACATTACACTCCTCCCCTCCCAGAACACATTTTACCATATTTACATAGTTTTTTGCTTAACATTTGCATGTTATTTTTCCACGTAGTCACGCAGGTAGACAGGGCGTCTCCTAACTCTTTCTGACCTGCGCAATTCATTCCCTGGGAGTGAGTCGAGCTGGTCGGAGGGACTGTTTGTTCCTCCCAGCTCCTCCTCTGGGCCATCCGGCCCTGGATTATTGTCAGAGTCATCCCTGCTGTCCTCTGGAAGAGCCGGTTGGCGTCGCTGGACTTCTTCAGACTCAGCTAAGTCCTCCAATCGCCTCGGGGTTGAGTTAGCTGTTGGTTCAAATATTGGGTAGTCAGGGTCTGGCTGTTTGGTTTCTGGATTGTTTTGTATTCTTTTTCGTAATTGATCTATGTGGCGTCTCCACACTCGGCCATCCCCCATGTCCACTATGTATGACTTTGGGCCCGTCACTCCTACAATTGTTCCCTTTAGCCACGCTGGGCCCTCACTATAGTTATGTGCCCATACCGGGTCACCTGTTGTCATTGTTCTGGTTCTTCCCTTTGTGCTTTGGTACCCATCAGGGGAGTATGTTGGGTTTAACCGATCTAGGGGCACGAGTCTTCTACCCATTAATAACTCCGATGGGCTGCGGCCGGTGGTCACACAGGGAGTTCTATGTTGGACTGCCAGGAAGGTATCAATTTTGGATTGCCAATCTCCTGGGCTAATTCTAGATAGCGCTTCCTTGGCACTGCGTACGAAACGTTCTGCAAGTCTGTTCGTCGCCGGGTGGAAAGGTGCCGAGAGGACATGTCGGATGCCCTCTTCTGCCAAGTAGCCCTCAAACTGGGTGGCCGTGAACTGTGGGCCGTTATTGGACACTAGAGTGTCGAGCAACCCGTGTGTCATAAATAGATGCCTCAAGACTGTGATTACAGCTTCCGCTGTTGTGGTTTTCATGAGTAAAATTTCTAACCACTTCGAGTAGGCATCTACCACAATTAAGAAGGTCTGCCCATGGAATGGCCCGGCAAAATCTATGTGGATCCTGGACCAAGGACCCTGGGGTTTCTCCCAATCCCTTATGGGGGCTGTTAGGGGTAGTGGCCTTGATTCTTGACATGCTTGGCATTTCCCTACCCAGTCGCTAATTTATAGGGGTTTTAATTGGTTTTTAATATTTATATTTATATTTTTAATAATTTGGCATTAGAATAAGTTTTTTAATGGTTATTTTAATTTGTACATAAATGTTTTATTTGCCTGTGAACCGCCCTGAGTCCTTCGGGAGATAGGGCGGTATACAAATATGAATAAATAAATAAATAAATAAATGTCTTTATCCATTTGTGGCCACCACACATAACTTTTCGCTAGGCTTTTCATCCTTACAATCCCCGGGTGGCCCACATGCAATAGTTCCAACACATGCCCTCGTAATTTCTCCAGAATAACCACTCTATCCCCCCATAACAGACAACCACCTTGTACCGACAGTTCCGAACGCTTTTTTGTAAATTCTTTGAAACGATCCCCCAGTGCAGTGGGCCATCCCCTCTGCACCCAACCGATCACAGTTCTTACGACAATGTCTTTGTAAGATGCCCTAGTCACTTCCGTAGATGTGACCGGGCCAGAGTCCAAAGAGTCAATTAACAAGACGGGCGTCCCTGGGGTCGGGTCTTCAATAGTCTCTGGCAACGGGCATCTACTTAAAGCATCCGCATGTCCCAAGTCCTTGCCCGGTCGGTGAGACAGTTTGTACGAATATGCTGCCAGGAAAATAGTCCAACGGGTCAGCCTGGGTGATAACGCAACCGGTGTTGGACGGTCCCCCGCCAAGAGTCCCAATAAAGGTCTGTGGTCTGTGACTATTTCAAATTGCCGCCCAAACAGGTACTCGTGGAATTTTTTAACCCCAGAAACTATAGCCAGGGCTTCCCGGTCTAGTTGGCTATAGTTCCTTTCCGCTGCAGACATCGTGCGGGAAAAATATGTGATAGGGGCTTTTGAACCGTTCGGTAACCTGTGGCTGAGGACAGCCCCTACCCCATAGGGTGATGCATCACAAACTAGTACTAGTGGCAACGTCCCATTGTACTGAATTAGAAGGCTATCGCTGGACAAGAGATTCTTAACGCCTTCAAATGCCTTAGCCTCAACCCTGCCCCAAGTCCAAACAGCTTTTTTCACTAGCAGTTTATGTAGCGGTTTGGCTACTGTTGCCTTATTTTATTTTTTAAAAATACCACATAGAAGTTTACAAGCCCCCAAAATGCTTGTAATTCTGTTTTGTTTTTTGGGGTTGGAGCCTTTCTAATGGCTCGCACTTTGCTCTCAGTTGGGTGGATGCCTTCCTTATCTATCCGGTAACCCAAGAATTCTACAGATTCAACTCCTATCTGGCATTTGTTGAGTTTAACCTTAAGCCACGCAGACCTGAAAATGCCCAAAACCTTCCGCAATTTGACCCCTAATTCTTCCAAGTTTTCTGCTGATACCAGTACATCGTCGAAATATGGAACTACTTCTGGTAGACCTTGTAGGAGTCGTTCCATTAGGTTTTGGAATAACCTACACTACACTACACTACACTACACTACACTAATTCCGAACTGAAGTCGAGTGCATTTAAAAGCGCCCCGATGTGTGACAATCATCTGCGCTTCGGCCGTTCTGTTGTCAACCGGTAATTGTTGGTAGGCTTGAGCCAGATCGAGTTTGGCAAAGACCTGTCCCTGCCCTAATGAGTGCAACAAATGTTGCACTACGGGAACGGGGTAAGCACTCTTTTGCAATGCTTTGTTAAGCGTTGCCTTATAGTCAGCGCAAATCCGGACTGATCCGTCCGGTTTGACTGGGGTCACTATTGGTGTCTCCCATTTTGCATGGTCGACGGGGACTAGTATTCCCTGGCTTACTAATTTGTCTAGTTCCCTGTCAATCTTGGGTTTGAGGGTGAATGGGACCCTCCTAGCTTTTAATCTAATGGGAGCCACCTGGGGGTCCAAATTGAATGAAATGGGGGTCCCCACGTACTTGCCCAGGCTGTCTTGGAAAACGTCCTCGAATTCTCTCAACAGTTCATCCTTCAGTTTGACTCCGCTTCTGTGAACCCCGGTTATTCCCATGCCCAAGGTGCGGAACCAGTCCAGACCTAGCAAACTGGGCAAGTTTCCATCTACGATGGTGATCGGCAGGGTTTTCTTGAATTGTCCATATTTCACTCTGATGGACGTGACTCCTCGAACAGGGATTCGGTTCCCCTGGTAGTCTTGCACTCTCAGCTTTTGGGGTTGAAGCTGGCGTTTCACGACGTCTGGTAGGTCCCTTGCGATAGTGTCCCAAGACATAATCGTGATTGATGAGCCGGTATCCATCTCCATTTTACACTGCACTCCTTCGATATATGTCTTGGTGAATATTTTCTTTTCTATCCGTGTCGATGCGTGACCCACTCGCACAGTGGTCTGATTCAACTTTGCGCCTTTTTTAAACTGACCAATCCCTGGCCGCTTCATGGATCAGGCGCCCTGTTGATTGGCCAGTTTGAATTTTGGGCGGGAAGGTTGTGGAGCTCGGCAGGCCTGAGCTATGTGTCCTTTCTTTTCACACCGCTGACAAATTTCGTCTTTGAACCTGCAATTCTGTCGTTGGTGTTGGCCTCTGCAACTCACGCACTCATCCCGGTCGCCTCTCTCCGGCCTCCCGGTGTGGAAAACCTCTTCCTCTTCTTCACCGTCCGATTCGGCCTAGATTTCTTCGCTGTGGACTGGCGTTGCTTTCGCCGCGGCATTCGGCGTGTTCGGCTTTTGTAAGGTTTCCGCCGCTTTGGTGGACATCTCGTGTGCCCTGGCCTCATCCAGGGCTATCGCCAGGGTTAGGTTGCTTTTCGACAGCAGCCACCTCTGTAGTCAGATGTCCCTGACCCCACAAATGAGTTGTTGTAATAAAGTTTCCTCCAAGTCTCTATACTCACAGTGGTTTGCGGCTTTCCTTAATGTGGCCATGTACACGCTTATCGATTCGCCCTCTCGCTGAACTCTTTGCCTCAACTCGAACCATTGTACAAACTTCGACGGCATCGGCGTGTAGTGTGCTCGTAGCGTCATCTGTAGCATTTGCCATGGTACTGACTATACCAGCGTTGGTTCCGACAGCGATTCGGCGGTATCGAAGACTTCTGGCCCACAGTGGCTCAGGAAGTAAGCGCGCTTCCGATTATCCGATACTCCTTGCAGTTCGTTAGCTTCGAGGAAACACTCGAAACGAGCCATGTACGACCCCCATTTCTCCTTGGCTGGGTCGAATGGCACTGGCGGCATATAGCTAGACATCGCTATGTATCCGCTCTTGATACTGGCTGGGTTTGAAACTAAGTTGCTCCTTCAGCTCTTTTCCTAGTCTCACTGCTTCAAAATCCCACTCTCGTCGCCAAATGTTAGGTTCGGGCAATGAAGAGGCAGGAGACGATACAAGTGACAACAGCTCTTTGGTTTATTGTGATCCCAGCAAAAGCCAACAGGCAAAAACCCCTCTTTAAATAGTATTTTCGCTGAGGCATCAGCCAATCAGCAACGTGCATTTTCCCGCCCAAATTTCCCTCCTAAAATTCAAATACATTACAACTGTTGTTAAGTGAAGCAGTTGTTAAGTGAGTTTTGCTCTATTGTATGACCTCTCTTGCCACAATTGTTAAAGAAATTACTGCAATTGTTAAGTTAGTAATATGGTTGTTAGGTGAAACTGCCTTCCCCATTGACTTTGCATGTCATAAGGTTGCAAAAGGTGATCACATGACCCTGATATACTGCAACCATCACAAATATGAACCAGTTACTAAGCATCTGAATTTTGATCACATGACCATGGGCTGGAATGGTTGTAAGTGAAAAATGGTTATAAATCAATGTTTTCACTGCGATTGTAACATTACACAGTCACTAAACAAACGGTTGTAAATTGATGACTACCGTAGTTTGCTGTATTCAAACCCAATCCAATAATAGCTCAAGATATTGTGAAAATTGAGCCAAATATACTCACAAACTAAATCTAGTTGTTTTTCCTATTGTAACTTCTTGGCTATTGCTAAAAGTCACTTAGAATTCCATCTATAGATCAGTGGCAAATTAAATTTGGAGAGTATGCATCAACATGAAAAATAACTTTATATTGAAGAATGGAATTTAATTCAAGTTGGACATCATCATGCATCCAAAGTTTGGATTTCACTTAACCTAAGGCTTTAATATCTTGATTGATTCATTAAAGAATGACAGAATTCTTAGATTAGACAGAAGCCTTAATTCTTTATTTGAACCTATGATTCATATTTTACTATTGTTTTTAGTTACTGAATATCAGCTTGATTTTAATGTCTTTAATAAGTCTGAAAATAGATACAAGATACTTTAATATGCGCATGCATTTAGTGTTATTTTGAATTTTTATTTAATTTTATTTTGCCTTTATTTTATTTTGTATGGGGTTTTTTTGCATTTTCTTTTTGTGTTTCCTCCTTCTTTCTGTTTTTTTATTCTTTGTTCTTTGTAAACTATTAAATTTTAAAAAAAACTAAAGAAAGAAAACTGAGGTAATTTCATAAACCATGGCTGTTAACAAGACACAACACACAAACCATTATTAACTTACCATAGTTCATTGAATTAATCCAGTTTTCTGAGATCACACAATACACTGATTTATAAACAAGTTACAGTAGTTTGTCAAAAACCTAGGCCCATTTCTTTCTTCTGCTTTTATACTGACAAATTTTCTATCTGGTTTCCTTTCTTCTAGCCATTGGGAAAAATGTAAAAAAAAGTTGAGACATTTTCAGAAGACTATTATACTTTTCCCACTTGCCACTTTCCCTATTCTGCACTCTCCAATCCAAATGTAAAATAAGCACCAGCAGCATGCAAAAGTTACAAAAAGATTGTTTGGGTCAAAGAAGATTTATTTATTTATTTATTTTATTTTATTTTATTTTATTATTATTTATTTTATTTTATTTTATTTTATTTTATTTTATTATTTTTATTTCATTATTATTTTTCATTTTTATTTTATTTTATTATTATTTTTATTTTATTTTATTAGATTTTTATACCGCCTTCTCCGAAGGACTCAGGGCGTGTACAGTCAAATAAAATACAGAGTATATACAATTAAAAGAAATTAAAAGAAACTATTAATAAATGGCCGATAATTTAAAAAATTTACAAATATTTAAAATCTCTAAAACCCCAATTTAAAATCAACTATTTATGCCAGTCCTGCTTGAGTAAATAAGTATGTTTTTAGCTCACGACGGAAGGTCCGAAGATCAGGAACTTGACGTAAGCCAGGGGGGAGTTCGTTCCAGAGCGTCGGTGCTCCCACAGAGAAGGCCCTACCCCTGGGAGCCGCCAGCCGACATTGTTTGGCGGACGGCACCCTGAGAAGGCCCTCTCTGTGGGAGCGTACGGGTCGATGGGAGGCATACGGTAACAGCAGGTTATCGGTAAACAGCAGAGTGATCAAATCACTCTTTCAAAGCAAATGTTAAGTCTGATTTGAAGCATCAGCTGAAATCTGATTTACCTGACTCTGTGGTCTCTTCCCAAAATCCCCAGAGCTTCAACCAAAAACTGTCTACTATTGACCTCACCCCATTCCTAAGAGGTCTGTAAGGGGCGTGCATAAGAGCACAAGCGTGCCTACCGTTTCTGTCCTATTGTTTCCTTTCATTATATCCAATTAATATAGTTATTACATACTCATGCTTATATATATGCTTATATATTGTATAGTTATTTCATGCTTATATATACTGTGTGACAAAAATAAAAAATAAAAAAAAATAAAAATAAAATGTATATAGATTCTTTTTGAGTGATTCAACAGATCTTTTGCCACTTTATGGAGATGGAGAATCCAGTCTTTCTTGCAGAGAGATTTAAAAAGTCAAGATGATGGCTGGGATCATGTGATGGAAATTCTGTAGCTTTTTTGCTGTGTCACCTGTAAAAGGAGGCAGATGGATCCATCACATGGTCACAGCCTTCACTTGACTTTTTCAATTCCACTGCTTCACTGATTCCCCCTGTTTTCTTCCAGATGTGGAAACAACTGGAATGAATGGGTTAAGTGTTTGATGGCTGTGTGATAGTGGCATAAACCTTAAAGTAGAATTAAATCACGTGCAAATTCTGTTTATCAGGGTGCTTCATGGAATGCCATTCTGTTTTTGATGGGTGGCCAAATACCATTATCTCAATGTGTGAGACCAAGAGTTCCTCTGTTTTACCTAAAGTTGAAAAGTGGGCTTCACAGACCTCTACAGGGATTTGACTTGTTAGGTGGTATGTTTAATCTGATCTGGTATCATATGCCAGAAAATGGAGGAATATTTATTGCAGTGCAGTGCAGTGATTAACTCTTGCCTCATTTCATTAAAGCTTTTCTTCTCTTGGTTTTTAAAATTGATTTATATTTTTTTTCAGTTCCAGTAATTTGGATGCTGATGTTTGTGCAGGAATTAACTACAGTTCTTTTACCCACCAAACATTTCTAGTCTAGCCATCCTTTCAAACTATACTATATTCTTGATTGAACTTTTTCTCTCTGCTTGGCTACCTGTATTTCTGAATAAGAAAATTATAGCTTTCAAATATCTGAAGGGTTATCCTACCTCTTTCCATTAATGCATAATTTTTCATTTCAGGGGCATTTAAGATTTTAAGGAAGAAAACATCCCAATTTTCATTCTACTTTACATATAAAAACCACATCTGTATTTCTACATGTGAGAAAAATATATCTAAAGGTTGTACTAATTTGAAGGGGAGATCAGTGCCTCTAAGGAAAAAATATCTATACCTGGAGATGAGTCAACTTCCATCAAATATATACTGGTAACAATATCGGAGATCATGTAATAATCTACAGTTGGCATATAGGACTTGGTGTAATAAATTTGACAGAGAAATTCCATTTTTCAGCCTCTTCTAAACTTGTAGATCAAAGCAGTTGGCCATAGCTAAGGGTAAACCTGCAAAATTGCAGAGCCATCCTTGGTATCTGAATAAAGCCTGCAAAATGCCCCAAATCATTATAGTGCCATGTCCTGGTTCAATTTCAGTTTCAACAATTTATGAGGCAAGCAAATTCATTTTGCTATTTCTGTAGGGTTCAGCCTATTTCAAAAATATCAGACAGATAAATTGTACTTAATTCATTTCATTTAGATGGGAAGTATAAGTAACACTGCAGGGATGTGATGGCTTAGGGGCTAGGACATTGAGCTTGTCGATTGAAAGGTTGGCAGTTCAGCGGTTTGAATCCCTAGTGCTGCCGTGTAACAGGGTGAGCTCCTGTTACTTTTCCCAGCTTCTGCCAACCTAGCAGTTTCAAAACCACGTAAAATGCAAGTAGAAAAAATAGGGACCACCTTTGGTGGGAAGGTTACAGCATTCCGTGCGCCTTTGGCATTGAGTCATGCCAGTCACATGACCACGGAGATGTCTTCGGACAGCGCTGGCTCTTCGGCTTTGAAACGGAGATGACCACCGCCCCCTAGAGTCAGCAACAACTAGCACGTATGTGTGAGGGAAACTTTTACCTTTATAAGTAACACATTCAGCCATTTATGTTTGTCATAAACATTTATCCATTGTCATCTGAGGTCAGCAGCTGTCAATACTAAGTATGTAATAGAAGATATATAGTGAATACTAATACAGGTTAAGCAAAAAAAACCAACAACCTTCCAGGTATAAATGTATTTCATTTGCAATGAAGATAATGGGATTACTTTGTGTAGTAAATTTTAAAAAATTGTATCTTAAAAGTCAAAGAGAAGTAAGAAGGAAATTCCTCAGTCAATCAATGACTTAAAATTAGAGACTACTAAATCTAGACAGTAATAAGACAGTTGAGGAATTCAAAAGCGATATTGTTAATCTATAAAAATATTCAGCCTCAATAAACTTGTCCCCATAATGGGGAAGAAAGCCAATTCAAACTAGTTTAATAACAAAGAATAAGACAAATAAGACAAAAGGAAATTATAAGCTCATGGGTTTAACACCTGACATCTGTAAATGGGTAGAACGCATTTGACTTCAAATATCTGGGGGAAAAATAGCAGAACAAGCATTAATGAGAAAGAATCAAAATAAATCTAGCAAAGCAAAGTCCTGCCTCATCCTCATCAATTTTGTAAAATTTCTTGAGAAGATCAGCAGACTTGAATACCAAAGTAATCCCATAGGCACTCTACTGCGAAACTTCCAAGAAACAGCAAAAAAGGGCAGATTTAATTAGATGTCATAATGGGTATATTTATCAAAGCATACATCCACACAATGGTATGAAAGAAGTGTAATTATGACCTTTATTATTCTTTTTTTTTTTTTGTCTTAAAAAGTTTTATTTTAACATTCTTATCCAATAACATATCCAATAACATATTTAATGTACCCTCATATACAATTAATCGGGTTTGCCCGGTCACCACCCCCTTCCTTTTCCTTTTACTCTCCTTCTTTACCTTCTTCTACTTTCCATAACCATCCTCCCCCTCTCTTATCTACATCCTCTCCTCTTTCCTCCCTACTCCTTTCTTCTCCCTCTTCCCCTCTTCCTTCCTTCCTTTCCTCCTCCTCCTCTTCTCTTTCCTCCTTCTCTCTTCTACTCCTTCTTTCCCTTCATTCTAAAGTAGTAACCAGGCAGGTCCGATCTTACATTAATTATACATCTTCAATCATCTTTGTACATTAACTATCAATCCATTTTCTACCCCCCCCCCCCCCCCTCCCCCTCCTCCCCACCCCCAGGACTTCCGAGAACCGAGTACAGGGTATAAACCTAACAAAAATTAAAATCTAGCACAAATCATAATCCATAGTCGTTCCTTAAAACCTCCACTCCCCTTCCAAAGACAAAGAAGATACTTTTCTTCCACTCCATTATATATCAGACCATTCCACTCCTAGAATTCTCAAAAGTTTCCGATTGAGTTAGTGTTTATTCTTGAATAAAGTACGTAGTTTTTAATATCCAACCTTCATCAATCAATATCAAAACAACGTTCCATCTTCCAATATTCACCAAGGTTTCTTCTAAAATGTCTTTCTTCCCTTAACAGTCTCTCAAAAATAGTTCATATTTCCAACTTAGTTTCTTTAATTTTTCTGTCCAACCTTCAGGGGTAAGCAATAGTCCATCTTTTCACATCTTTAACATTTATATATACAACAAATAATATTACAAATATCCAAAGTGTCAATTGTAATAATTAAAATCTTCACTTTACCTTACTTATGTCAAATAACATTGTTAAAATTACACCTATAACATATAACAATTACATTCTAATTAACATTACATCCATCTCTTAAATATAATATTTAATCCAAGTTCCTAAATTTTACTATCTATCCTCCAAAATTAAACAATATTCCATCTTCCTATTCCTTTATACCTTTAATATATCATATAGTACCCCTAAAATTACACATTTATATCCACAATAAATCATTTACAAAAATTAACCATAATCATATATAATAAAATTAAACATTCTCCCTCCCCTTCTTCTATCTTACACATTTTCGACCATCTATTCACCATTCAACTTAACATCTGTTAACAAAGAATTCCCAATCTTTAATACATTAGTATAAAAATCTCGTGCTTTACAAATTGTATTGAGAAAATACTTTCTTCCTTTATAATTCAGTGTTAAACCTGCTGGAACCTCCCATCTAAAATATATCTGATGTTTCTTAAGCTCATCCACCAGAAAGGCAAATTCTTTTCTCTTTCTTAACATTTTAGGAGGAATTTCCTTCATCATTATTATATCTTGTCCTAATATTTGAAATTTATTTTTATAAAATGCTCGCAAAATTCCATACCTAATCCTCTTATTTGTAAAATAAATAACCACATCTCTCGGTAAACACTTCTGCCTTGCCCACCAGGAATTAACACGATAAATTTTTTCAATATTAACTTCAAAATCTTCTGGTTCCATTCCCTCTATCTGGGCAAAGGCCTGAATAAAAATCTCTTTCAAATTTTCCTCTTTAGATTCTCTTAAACCCCTTACCCTTATAGCATATTCCATTAATTTATATTGTAATATAACCCTTTCTTCCTCTGCCTTATCAGCCTTAACCTGAATATCATCTATTTTATTTTCTAAATTCAAATTAATTTGAACTTCATCTATTTTCCTTTGCAAATCTAAATTAATTTGGTTAAATTCATTCAGTCTTTCTTCTGTCTGTGTACTAGATAACAATAATGGAGTAATTGATTCCTTTAATTTTTTCATCTCCTTACTCTGCTCTTCCACCAAATCTTTAAAATCCAGTATTTCTTTCTCCATTTCATTAAATTTTGATCTATTTCTGAAAGATGAGCCTCCATAAGCTCCTGTAAAAATTCCTTAGACTTTCTTTAATATCCTCTCTCAATTTCCGTACCTGAAGTGAAGATATTTCCAATAATTTAGAAGTGGTTAAATCTCTTTGCTTAAAAGCCATTTTAAACTAAGTAATATCAAGAAGAAGGAAAAAAAAAGGGGAGGAATAAAAGAAAAAACCCAATAAATTTTTCTTCTTAAACACTGTAAAAAAAAGATAATAAAAAAAGAAATAGATTTTTTTTTAAAAAAAGAATTCCATTTAGAAAAAAAAATCTTGTTATTTTCTTCTTAGAGGTTCCACACCAGCAATTGTAATCAGCATTTCCTTAGCTTTCACTTTCAAAACACAAAACGCCATCTTTCTTCATCTCCACTCTTCAAATAACTTCTCTGTCAGGGAGTTAAAATCATCTTACAAACAAATGCCAGCCCTCCTGCTTTCGATTCTTTCCGTGTTGACAATTTATCATTAATCCTCTTCAGTCACGGAGATGGACGCTGCGTTTTGCTCTGCTTTTGCAGAGGCGTTCTGGACTCTGGAGCTTTTTTTGAACTATCGAAGGAGCGTTCCCATCAAACCACCAGAAATCATTCTGGGGCTTTTCTTGGGGGCTCAAACTTCAGTTCAAATGCTCATCTCCCCCTCTTTGCCCGAGGGCAGAGATTTACGAGCTGTTGACAGAAGATTAGCACTGTCTAAACAGCTCTCACAGAATCACAAAGAACGGGCGGACTGAAATCGCCCGCCATTAACACAGCGGAGCCAAACCGGAAGCCGACCTTTATTATTCTTAATATTTAACTTTAGATACAGTATACTACCTTAGGGATATAATCATACCTTCAAATCATGCACTGAATTTAAGTTGGGAAAGATAATATAAAACCAAGCATTTCGTAGAGAAGATGACACTTCTCAGCTAGGGACTCTCCTTTACTGTATGATCTAAGGCTTTGAGAAAATGATTGACTCAAAGACACATACAATTTCCATAGTCCAACATCTGAACTATTGTACCACACGTAGTCTCTTACCACTCATGTGTATGCAGTTCAAATCATTATCCCTTTAAAAAAACTGACTTCAGTTTATAATTTCTGAATGTCAACATTTTAAGGAAGTCAATTTTAGTCACATAATTTGAAACCAGTATTTTGATGCATGTCTGAAAAACTACTATTGTTAAACATTTGTTTGAACATATTGTTAAAAGTGCAGAGGAGAGCAATCAGGATTATTAAGGGACTGGAGACTAAAACATATGAAGAACGGTTACAGGAATTGGACATGGCTAGTTTAGTGAAGAGAAGGACCAGGGGAGACATGATAGCCATCTTCCAATACTTGAGGGGCTGCCACAAAGCTGTTTTCCAAAGCACCTGATGGCCAGACAAGGAATAATGGATGGAAACTGACCAAGGAGAGATTCAACCTAGAAATGAGGAGGAACTTTCTGACAGTGAGAACAATCAACCAATGAAATAGCTTGCCTTTGGAAGTTGTGGGAGCTTCATCACTTGAGAGTTTCAAGAAAAGATTGGACTGCCTTTTGTCAGAAATGGTGTCGGGTCTCCTACTTGAGCAGGGGGTTGGACTAGATGACTTATAAGGTCCCTTCCAACTCTGTTAATCTGTTTAAATTTATATATGCTATAAAATGATTTTAACCAGTCTTCTTTAACCTCCAATTACATTGAGTCACAGCTTCCAAAATGATCAGCATTCAACAAATCTTAGGGATTCTGAATTGTAGAATACTGTGCTTTACATGTTGCCAAATTGAAGCCAAATTGATCTGAATACTCAGTTCAGAAAAATCAAGCCAGTTTGATACAAATATCTGAATCCAATCTCAAGACTAATGTAATTTGAATAAAATATCAATCCTGTTCTGCACTGGTCCTGATTTGGTCTGAACTTATTCATAATATTAAAGTACACATGTGGGAAGCATCCAAATCAATTTGAGTCTGGAATCAGCCCAAATCAATTCCAACGTTTTCATTTATATTTGAAGCATTCAATATTTGCAATGTGTCTTACTGTATATTTTCTGCATAACGGAGATACATATCCAATACAGGAGATGACTATTCTGGAATAAGAATAGTTCCCCTCATGAATTGAATTTATTAGTTCTTTTTCTTCCAATATCCATATACAGGATTGCAATCTGTTTTTGCTCTATCTCAGGTATTGAATGCTGACTGTGCTATTTAAAATTTTCTTTTCTTTTTTACTTTTGAGTTCATTGCTCTCTGTTAATATTATTCAACTTGTGCATAAAGGGTACAAAAGAGGCTAAAAAGACATTTTTGATGGAGAGTAAAACACAAACAAACAACCCTCCAGCACTGCAGCTATTGGTTATTGTTAATAGTGGTTGTCTTTTAAAATTAAGTCATTTTCTAGTTTTGCAGGAGCGCAAAACTGACATTTAAGTCAAAATGTCAGTTACAAGCAAGTTATTTACATTTTCCCAATCAACAAAAAACATTGTTATCGCATTCCTGTATAGAAAAGTGTGCATGGTTTTTTTTTCTTCCTCTCCTCAGTACTGTCCCCAATCTAAAGATCTTTTCCCCCACGTGATCTGAATAAGAAACAGCAAAATTCAGGCTTGGAAACACTCCTGTCAACACTGAAGCAAAATTTTAACCCTAGGCATGAATGGAAACAAAAGTACAACATAAGGGAACAAAATGATTCATACTATAAAACAATATCTGGTTAGAGTGGTAGCAATCAGGCTGCTTTCTGCAACTAACACCAGCAATTTCCAGTGAGGGACCATAAACTGAAATCGTCAAAAAATGTCATCAAGCCATTTCCTCTGGCAACTTCTGGGCCCCCAAGGTCCAGACATCTGCTCTGGATTTGTCTGATCTATTTGCCCACAATACCCTCAAAGTGATGCTACAAACAGCTCGCCATGTATCCGAGCACTGGTATTGCCAATAGAAAACCTCTGAGATGGAGAAACAGGAAAAACATTAGAAAGCTTCAAGTTGAGGGAACCAGTGCTTGCCCTGCAGGCTGGTATATTTTTCTTATTCATTCATTCATTTCACTGCCATTCTATTACTTTGATTTATATACTACTTTTTGGCCATTAAGTCCTAGTAGCAATGCCTCTGAAATTCAACTTTAGTAGGTTCATAATTCTCAAATGTATAATGAGTTTTGATTTTGATCCAATGAACTTTAATATTTTCCTAATTCAACCCAAGATTGTTTGCAAGTTAAATGTATATTTTCATCTCCTACGTGTGCTTCATGACTAGGATTAATAAGCAGACACAGTCTGCTGACTTTATGCAAGTTTGACATTTGTGCTAACCCCTTGGTTTCCGAAACAAATGAAAAGCCTTATTTCCAAAGTACATACTTGGGTATATATTTTTATATATGGCTAAGAAACAATTCCCTCCTATTGTGACCCATGCCCAAGTAGTTATTAACAGATGTAATCAGTCCTAAACAAACATATTTTATTAGAACAGCTGTGAATTACTTCATTCAGTCCAGGATGAGGAGCTGCCATGGGGGCATGCATGCACCGGATAGGGTACTTCTAGCAATCAAGTCTTCTGGTTACTGTCATTCATGCGCACGCACTGATCAGCTGGCTGATGCACATGCTCATGCTGAAAAATGGAAGACCAGCTCTTCCAGTTTCTGGTACTGCTGCACGCATCGTGTGCACATGCACGGCAGAAACCTGGAAGAGGAATGGGCAATGCTGCACATGCCAGGCCACATAGCTCCATGTGCCACTTCGGGCATGCGTGCCATTATAGGGCTAGAACATAATCCAAGAGTAACAGACAGCAGATTCTACATAAACAAGAAATTCAGGGTTTTTGTATAGTTCAAGTGTGTGTGTATTTGTGTAGGGAACAATGAATGAGATGAAATCAATTATCCCACTTGTTTCAAAACACTCTCTGGGTAAACTAGAAATTAGTTTTTTTGTAATTTGTCAAAACAGAAAAAAGAGGAGGGTATTTTATTTGTTTGTTTGTTTGTCCATTGTAAATTGTGGAGATGGGATCTGATGGCCTTGGAACTACAGCAAGGTGAAAAGAATTTCAATCTCAAATCCCCTAGATCCCAATCCAAAAAGAAGATTGCCTTGGCTTTCTCTTTAGATAAAACCATCTTATTTTGCCTGACCTGCACTTCATCTCTCGGATTCCAATCTCCCTCTGAATAGACAATCTTAAATAGACAACTCTCAAAACCAGAAATCTTTCTACTTTTCCTCCATTTGGAAGGTTAGGTCATTCCAAGGAGGACATTATCTTCCCTGCGGAGCAATTTCTCTGTAATCACAATTTGGATGATTTGGGTATCAGGCTTTACTAAATATCCCATCCAATATCCTTATAATTAGCACCCTCATTAAAACAATTAATCAGTGGACCAATAGCCTCCAGAAGTTGTGGATGCTGCAACAAAGGAAGATTTTTAAGAAGAAATTGGACAACCATTTGTTTGAAATGGTATATAATATATAGAGGAGGTTGGACTAGAAGACCTCTAATGTCCTTACCAACTCTGTAATTCATTCCTTACTCCCAATGGGAGTTGAAGTCCACAAGTCTTAAAGGGACCAAGGTTGGAGACCCCTGCTCTAGGTTATTGCTTAAGGTCTGGGTTATTCCTCTCTAAAGTGATAGCCTCCAGATAATGATGGAAGATAAAGTCCATTTTTTCCCTTTAGACATGTCCAACATTACCAGTGATGGGCAAGTATAGTATTAATCAAGAAAGATATGTCTAGGCAATGACTATGTTCAGCAACAATAGCTGCTGATCAGTACATTCCAGCCATTCCCAGAACATGTAGCCTTTGACTAATGTTCTCGATGAAAAGGACATTTATAGAACAATCCAAGTGGATTTGTTTTAATACACATTCATCTAGATTTTCATGTCCTCTTCACCAAGTAATGAAATAAACATTATTGGTATTTTTAATCATATAAATTGCTGTGACTTTCTGTTTAGTGCAATTGCTCTCTGGAGAGCACTTAAGTGTCAGAACTAAACTAGGATCTTGAAGACAAATGTAATGGATTCTGCAAGAGATGAATTGAGAAAGAGCATTTAAAGAAAATGAAACTGTGATTCAGGGAATAGAGCCTCAGGGTAAAATATTATAGTTAGATGATTAGTTGAACAGACTGTGACCTGACTCTGAAACACTATTGCTCACTTTATTGTATCTTTCAGGATTATCCCTTTCAAGGTGGCCCAAGATATTTACATGTGAAATTTGGAGTTCCTGGGGTTCTTTGAGCTTGCTTGCTTCGTTGTTTGCTTGCAAACATCAGTGTCCTGATTATGTTACTCAGTTGAGTAATGGAACATCTGCAAGCAAACAACCAAGCTCATAGAGCAGCAAGACCTCAACATTTCAACCCTGATCTACAGATATTCTCTTTGGGCTAGAACAAGGGAAAAGTTGGTTTCTGTACCTTTGACTATCTGAATGAATGACCCATAATCCAGCATTCCTTTGCATAAAGCATCCTACTTTATATAGAAGACTATTTTCAGATCCATCACATATTTTCTCCTTTTTCGCTTTTCTTTACACTATAAAATTAATAAAGGCTGCTCGATTTAACCTTCTTAAAACTTACTTGTGAAAACAGGCCAGATGTCATGGAAGCAAGATAAATATATGTCAGTGTCACCAGATTCAAGAACAGAATGCCATTCATATGAAAATATTGATAAATCTCTATTTTCCCCCTGCAGTTCCCCAAGTAACAAGATTTTAACCTGTGGCTTGGAATCTTTCACCAGAACACCTGGAATCTTTTCTCAACAAAAGCATTAATGGTTTGTTAGAATGATTATTTTACATGCATTGGGAATGTTATTCAACTGTAACTTTTATCCACTTTTCCTATTGGCCACTTAGACTTCAATTGATAAGAACAGGTTTATGGTGTCTGGAACACCATAAATTGTCTAAGCCTACACTAGTATCAAATTAGATTAAGTGGCGTACAGTCTCCTACATATGTAAATTGGGATTTAACAAACATACATAATCATATCTAAAAAGAAAGCATGCATTGTAATTGCATATATTTGAAAAGCACAAATATGTGGTACAATAAGAATCCAATTCATTACCTAGAAAGCTAACCATAACAATTCAGTTTCCAGGGTTTGGTGCAATAACCAGGTTTTCAACATTTAAATATATAAGGTACTATTCCAAAGGAGGAAGGTAAAAATTGAAAAAAGCATGCTTCTGTGACCTCTGAACATGACAATCTTTTACCATGTATTGAGCCTGTTATACTAAATTTTATTGGGTGAGCAAATGTCACTGGGACAAGATATTTACACAGAGACTTATTAAACTTCTAGCCCACTCTGGAATTAATTTGATTGCTCAACCTAATTGTGACAAATCCATAGCCTTCCAGTGGTTTGAGAGATGCAGCTTCATTATCCTGATTATTGTTCTTGGCTGAAGCTGAATTTAATCTCAACTACATCTCACCAGATCATTCGTTAAACCCCATCATCCCTTAAGATTTAACTTGAAAAATCTAGACTATAACATTAATTATGGCTTTAACCAAGTTTCCTCTAACACTGTTTCTACTCCTGACTAATCAGATGATGGTCTCAAAATGCAACACATTCAACTATAATCTTTTTAAATATTGTTTCTGATAAACTAGGACCCAGAAGAAATTATCAGTTAAAAGTCATATACATCTTATAACTATAAAGTCTGACATTCTATGTTATAATATCTACCAGGCAACAGGAAATATATTTTACAATTCACAACGCTTACTATAAATGATTCCAAGAAAATCAGCCAAACAAAAACAAAGAAAGCAAGAACAGCTGCCTTAGAAAAGGGTGGCTAATTTTGTTGTTTCAAAAAGCCATATTGTAGATGGAATAATGGCACCAAAAGAATCTTGGGGAGAATTAGAAAATAATGGTTTTTATTGAGAATTTAATTTAATTACACAAATTGCAATGTGATAGAACAAAACTCTTCAATCAGTCAAGATGCTCTCAGTCTGACAAATATTCTAACTCTTGCACAATGGAATATAAACAGTGTGAGAATAGGTATTGTCTAAACTTTTAGCTGATTGGCAACAATGAAGAGAAAATGGTTCTTCCTATTCTTCCTATTTGCCAGTAGGGATGTTGTAAGATTCCTCTTCTGTGAGAATGAAAGGATGCCTTTGCCCATCAAGAAGCAGCTCACATTTGATGTCACTTACTACTGTATATCAAGTATATTACATTCTTGGCAGCTGCTTAGCAGAAAGAGAAATGCTGTTTGGACATTGGGAGTTTCTTTCAACAGCACTGGGAATTCCCATCAACAACAATGTCCAAGCCACCTAGGCACTGATGCATCAAGGGTGACTGCCATTTCACCCTTTAGAAAAAGGCTCTTCAACCAAGTTGCAAGCTTGGTTAAGACTAAGAGGTATTCTAACGTTTCATAAACAAACATATTTGAGTGGTGACACAAAACAGGAATGAGCTGCTCTGTTTTTTTCTTGCCTAGGAAGGAAAGAAAAAGACTGCTGAACAGATTCAGCTGAAAAATCCTGAGCTGCAAAGGCAAATAACTCAGTTATTACCCTGATTGTTCCTTTCTAATAAGATAAACAATAGCTGACAACACCTCTTTTCTAGCTAATGTTATTGACAGAAATATCCCCATGCCAAATGTTATAAGAATTACTCATTTGGGATATCTATCAACTGAATTTAGGTTCTAGGGATAACAAATTGCAGACCAGGGATCTACACTTATTTGGGCTGCCAATACAGTAAATACTTTAGAAGACAAAGTAAGGTAGTCACCAAGCAATACTAGGAGCGGAGCAGCTGCCACAATTCTTCTGTAGATGATTTTACATTAGTACCATGGCATCATGGGGGTATGAGAATAAATCTCATATTCTTCCTGCTCCAGATGGTTTCCATTTCCATACATTACAGTTCTGACATTCTAGTTCATAATAAGAAATGTATGAACTAAGCCTAAGTGGGGGGGGGGGTTGATACGAAGAAAGATGTGGAATTGTCAAACACAAATCAATTTTGAAATATTCTTTCCTGAATGGCATCTTTGGCATTCAGTCATATAAAATGTGGAGCTTTTGCATCTGGTCTCAAACAGCAATTAAACACATGATTAATTTTGACTGCATATTTAGTCTCAGTGAGGCTGATGCCTTCCATCCTTTATAAGGTAGGTAAAATGAGGACCCAGATTGTTGGGGACAATAAGTTGACTTTGTATATAATATACAAATGGATGAAGACTATTGCTTAACATAGTGTAAGCCGCCTTGAGTCTTCGGAGAAGGGTGGGATATAAATGCAAATTAAAAAAAACAAAAAACAAAGGCATACAGAAGTGAGGTACTATTTGAGGTACTCATGAGAGGTAGAAGTATCAAAAAAGAGAATTAACAGGACATGGTTTGAAACTGAAACCAGATAAAATATATGATAGGTCAAACTAAAAAAATATTGTAAGTGGGGGTGGGGGGAGGCTCAAAGGCAATTTTGATATCTGGAGAAGTATTGTCTATGGAAATTCTCAGTCATCCAGGTCATGGTTGTTTTGAAGAAGCACCTTTAGGAAGATATTATGTTGATATTTAAATTGAAAAAGGTATTAGTTAATCTGAGTGAAGGCCTTTATCTCATTCTAGATGAGGTTGCATTGTATGTTTGGAAGCTGGGAACTATCTATGGAGAGATTGGTGATAGCAACTGGGAAATCGATCTTATGTAAATTGATAAAGTTTAGGTTAAAATGCTTCAATTTACAAGTAATGGACAATTTGGAAATTATTGCTTAATTTTTTTTATTTTGCATTTATATCCCGCCCTTCTTCGAAGACTCAGGGCAGCTTACACTATGTCAAGCAATAGTCTTCATCCATTTGTATATTTATATACAAAGTCAACTTATTGCCCCCCGACAATCTGGGTCCTCATTTTACCTACCTTATAAAGGATGGAAGGCTGAGTCAACCTTGGGCCTGGTAGGACTAGAACCTGCAGTAATTGCAAGCAGCTGTGTTAATAACAGACTGTCTTAGCAGTCTGAGCCACAGAGGCCCTAAAAATTGTTTAACTTGCAATCAGATTAGACCATTATGACTATGATGTACTGCTTTAAAGATAATTTTAAAGTCTAGTTAATCTAAAACACCAAGATCTGAATGCTTATAGGTCCAGTTTTTCGTTAGCTGGCTAAAGATTGCCAGCGAGATTGATTGATTATGTGCTATCAAATAAGTGTCAACTGTTAGTAACTACATTGTTTTCCTCTAGGAAACTTTCTCCAACCTGGTCCTTCAAGTAATCCAACAGTACACCCATTGCCTCTGTAATTGATGACATCCATCTTGCTGTAGGTCAGGGGTGTCAAAATCAAGCAGTATCTCGTGACATATCAGGACTTTTTTCCCCTTCACTAAACCAGGCGTGGGCATGGCCAACATGTGACGCATCCAGCCCACAGGCTGAGAGTTTGACAGTCCTGCTGTAGATCATCAACTCCTCTTTCCTTCCATCTCTGATAATCTTCTGCAGAGAGGTAGGTCTTTGCATAATATGACCTGATACAAAAATGTGAGCTTCATAATTTGTGCATCAAGTGCAAACTCTGGATTGATTTATTTTATTAACTGATTGTTTAATTTCTTGGCTAGCCATGGTATTGTCAAGAATTTTCTCCTAAAGTTCAAAAACATCAATACTTTCCGACTTTTGCTTTCACAGAGAAAATTGTTGCCTGCATTATTGTGATCTTTAGACACGTTTTGACATAAGGATATTTTTTCCAAGGCCCTTCAGTGCTATTCTATGATGTACTGCTGCAGGGTGTCAAACTCGCAGCCCGTGGGTGGGATCCATCACTGCTGGCCATGTCCACACCTGGTTTAGCAAAGGGGAAAAATATGTCATATGATAACACCATGACGACAAAATGTTTGACACCCCTGTACTGCTGGTTCCTTTAGTGTTGACGGTTGATCTTAAAAAGCACAAGCTCTCCTTCACTACAATACCACTGATTAAAGGACTCATTGCTGTTACTTGTTATCATTGGCTTGATCTTGCTTTCATTTAATATTACCATTTTTTCACCATGCTCCTTGAATGTCATTACTAGGCCTTCCAAATCCTTAGCGTTTTCAGCTATTAAAATAATATCACAACTATAGCACAGGTTAATTAAGTTTCTTCCTCCAGTTTTAAAACCATGTTTATCTTTTAATCCAGCTTTCCTCAATACATATGGCATAAATAAGGAAAATATACTGCCTTGTCTCTTTTTTTTTTTTTTTTTGTATTTAAAGCCAATCTCCCACAAATATTCCATCTGGGCTGTGACTTTCTGATCTCTGTATAGATTATAGGCTTTTCTATATTCAATAAAGCACACATTAACTTATTTTTAATATCCTTTGGCTTCCTCAATTATCTAGGATGTATCAGCAATAATTATTCCTGTTCTTTGACCTTTGTCAAGACAAAGTTGAACATCTGGCATCTCCTATTCTATGTTCAACCCTAATCTGGGTGATCCTAAATATACTTTGCTAGTATGCAAAATTAAGAATATCATATAATAATATGCCCATTCTTTCTTTGGTATAGGTATGTAGACTGAAACTCTTCCAATATGTTGGGCAATTTCTTATTCTCCAGACTTGCTGGCCTAGTTTGGTTAGAAATGTTACTTATTCTTCTATTGCTCACTGTAAACCTGCAGACAATCCAACAATTCTGTAACCTTCAAATTTGGTAGTGACAAAACTGCTGGTGTATTATAGTAATAATAAGCGGAGATTATCCTCTAAGATATCTTGTATGTGGACATCTCTACAGTACAGAATTTCATTAACCTCCTTCCATCTTTGAACTTCTTTAAATCAGTTATTATATGTCGATTGGTGACCTTTAGCACACCAACATATGGTTGGAAACTCCTTCTAAATCCAGTGAAGTTTTGAAATACTTCACTTATTTTTCCTTGTTGTTTCCATCATCTTCCATTACAGATGTCTTGTTTCTTCTAGCTAGCAGCTCTTTAAAAAAAAATTTTTTTTTCTGAGATTTTTGTCTTTCTTGTTTTTGTCTCCTCTTTTATTCCTGGCAATTTCCACATTTTGTTCTGATATACCTTTTTCATTTTTAAAAAAATTTTTTTTTCTGAGATTTTTGTCTTTCTTGTTTTTGTCTCCTCTTTTATTCTTGGCAATTTCCACATTTTGTTCTGATATACCTTTTTCATTTTTTAAAAAAAAAATATTTGGTTTTCTTTTCTTTTTTTTTTAATATTCATTCTTAACAATTTATTCAATTTCATTTCATAATTCCTCTGGTTCCATTCCAATGAGGCTCAGGACTTCAAAATGATTATTGATGGTGTCCATGAAAATGATATATAAAGTTTTATTTTTACAATCATATCAAATAGTTCATCCAATGTACAGTTATATACAATTAGTCGGGCTTGCCCAGTCACCACCCCCCTTTTTAACACTCTTCCCTCTTCTACCTTCTTCTACTTTCCAAACCTTCCTCTCCTTCTCTTATCTACATCCTCTCCTCCCTCCACCCTACACCTTCCTTCTCCCTCTTCTACCCCTCTTCCTTCCTCTTCTCCTCTTTCCTACCTCCTACTCTCTCTTTTCTCCCTCCCCACCGTTCTAAAATGGTAACTGGGCAGACCCGACCCTGCATTAATTATATTTATACATCTTCAATTAACCCTGTACATTAACCATCACTCCATCTCTGCCAATCCCCCAATTCCCTCCCCCTTACCCCCCACCCCCCAACCGGACTTCCCAGAACAAAATGCAGGGTATCAAAACTAACAATCATAATCTAAAATAATTCCTAAATTATAATCTCTAGTCACACCACACTTAGTCACACTCTCAATTCCCCTCTCCTTCAAAAATATATCTAATACAAAATATTTCCTAAATTTACTCATATGCTATTCGATATTTTTTTATCTGATACTTATTTTGAATATAATCAATCCACATTTTCCATTCTAAAATATATTTTTCTAGTGTATAGTCTTTCAAGTAAGCGGAGATTTTTGCCATCTCTGCCAAATTTGATACTTTGAGTGTCCATTCTTCAATTGTAGGTAATTCTTCTTTCTTCCAATACTGAGCAATCAAAAGTCTTGCGGCTGTTATTAAGTTCAAAATCAATTTAGTCTCTATAGCTGTACAGTCCATAATAATTCCTAGTAGAAAGAACTGCGGAGTAAACTTAATCTTCTTTTTCAAAATATTCTGCATGATCCACCATACTTTAATCCAAAATGCTTTAACTTTTTTACAAGTCCACCATATATGGTAATAAGTGGCATCTTCACAATCGCATCTCCAACATTTAGCCTGTACATTAGGATACATACATGACAACTTTTTGGGGTCTAAATGCCATCTATAAAACATCTTATAAAAGTTTTCTCTCATATTTTGCGCTTGTGTAAATTTAACATTCCTCACCCAAATTCTTTCCCAAGTTTCCAACATTATTGGTTGCTGAAAATTTTGTGCCCACTTAATCATACAATCCTTAACTAGTTCGGACTCTGAGTCTATTTCTACTAATACATTATACAACCTCTTAATATGCTGTTGGCCTTGATCTCTCATTTGTTTTAACAAATTATCCTCAGTTTGCTTAACACCTATTTTTTGATCTAATTTCCATCTAGCTTGTAATTGTCCATATTGGAACCATGTATAATTTTTCCCTTCTTCCCCCATCTTTTCTCTGGATTTTAATTGTAATTCCCCCTTTTCCATACAAAGAAGTTCTTTATAGGTAACTACCTCCATCTTTTGATATATATTTATATTTTCTATCATGTGTCTCGGGATTGCCCATATTGGAATCTTTCCATCTAATTTATATTGATATTTCCTCCAAACCCTCAATAATGCATTTCTAATTATATTATTTTTAAATATTTTATCTACTTTCTTATCATATAATATATAGGCGTGCCACCCATATAACAAACCATACTCTTCTATATTCAAAACTCTTTCCTCAGTTAAATTAATCCAATCAGTAATTAATGATAAAACAACTGCTTCATAATACAATTTCAAGTTAGGCATATTAAGACCCCTTTCCTTGTATCCTGCATTATTTTTAATTTTATTCTTGGTTTTTGCCCATCCATACAAAGTTATTAACCCCCTTTTGCCATTCCTGTAATTTGATATCATTCTTAAGCACCGGTATCATTTGAAATAAAAATAAAAACCTGGGCAAAACATTCATTTTTATAGCCGCTATTCTTCCCAACAAGGATAGTTGTAACTTCTTCCAACTCTCCATTTCTTTCCATACCTTCTGCCACAATACCTCATAATTATTTTTATATAATTTGGCGTTTGAAGCTGTAATATATATTCCTAAATATTTAACCTTTTTAACGATTTCAAAACCTGTAGTTCTTTCTAACTCTTCTTTTTGTTGTATATTCATATTTTTAGTTATCATCTTTGTCTTTTGCTGATTCACCTTAAATCCAGATACTTTACCATACTGACCATACTGATTATGTGGAATCGCTAGGACAGCTTAAATCTGCTGTCCAGCGGTTCGGAAAACCCCCTCTTCGGGAGAAGGAGAAGGTGGTGAGCTGAGGGCAGAGGTTGAATTTCCCTAAAGCCCCTGAGAAAAAAGGGGTTTGAAGGGTTAAGTTCCCTCCAGTAACCCGAAGTGCTCCAGATCCGAGGATTCTTCTGCTTTGGCGGAACCAATCACCACGACCAAACACCGAGATTTATTTTGGACAATAAAGGATTATACCGGACAGAACGAAAGTGGGAGAACTTTATGCAAGTAGCCAAGCCGATTCCCCGATACTTTGTAACAAGCTTGAAAACAGCAAGAAAATGGAGGCGAATTGTTAACAAGTTAACGAGTGGAAAGCGAAAGTGATACTTTCAGCGTTTGTCTGCAGTTGGTAATTTGCATGTTACTTGCTGCTTTAACTCTTTAACTCTTTGCTGCCTGCTGATAGAATCTAGGGAGATTTTTAAATATTGCTTTAAAAGACTGTGTTTTTTTAGAAGCTAAGAAGATTTAAAGTGAATATTAAGTTGGAAATAAATAAATAAATAAATAAATAAATAAATAATTTTATAGAAGATGGCAGCCAAACAATTAAAGTCTACTGTAACAAAGAGCTCTGGAACTTTATCAGCTGGTGCCTCTCCAGCTCATACAGCAGAGACTAGAACATTGAATTTAGAGGCGTTACAAGAGAACTTAAAAGGCTTTATAGAAGAAAAATTTAAAGTAATAACTGATGAGATGTCTGAAATGAAAGAGCAGATATCAGAAATTCAAGTGGGAAATAAAGAAGTTAAAGAAGGATTTGTAATGGCAGTACAAAGTTTGGCAACGAATGTGATTTTATTAGAAGAGGAGGTTGCAGAAATTAAGCAACATAATTCAAAATTAGAAAATAAAATGGATGAATTTCAAAGTAAAATGGAAAAACAGAGGATGAAATAGTTTTGATACAATATAGAAATATGGAATTTGCTCTTAGAATTCGAGGTTTGAAAGAAAATAAGGAAGAGAATTTAAGGAAATTTTTCTGAAGTATTTGCTGAGATATTAGCAGCTCGTCCAGCAGATGTGGCTTATCAAATTGATAAAATATATCGTGTGAATTCTTGGATAGCAAGGCAAAAAAGTTGCCAAGGGATGTTGTTATTTATTTTACAAACAGAACAGTGAGAAATCAGATTTTGCAAGCTTCATATAAGGGGAGAAGATTCAGATTGCTGGTCAAGATATTTTGATATTAAAGGAAATTCCACCAAAATGTTAAGGGCTAGGAAGGAATTTGCCTTCCTGGTGAATGAACTTAAAAACGTCAGATTGAATATAGATGGGATATTCCAACTGGTATAATAGTATATTATGCAGGAAAGTACATCGTCTCAATACAGTTGGAAAAGCAAGAGAATTTTATGTTGAGGTATTAAAGTTGGAAGTCTTCCCCCATTGGAAGCTAGAAGAAGGGAGGTTGAAGTGAAGGAAAGAGAAGTGAAGCAGGTACAAGAACAGATTGTGATGGAAGAAGATTTATTACAAGTGTTGGAAATACCTACGACGGGTTTAGATTCAAAAGAACAAAGGCTGACAAGAGCTGCTGCTAAACGCAAGGAACAAGAGATGAAGGCACAACAACAACTGGCAACTACTACAACGGAAACAGTGGGAGGAGCAAGGCCTAAAGTAAAATGTGATCTGCGGCTGGTGTTCCAAAAGTTTCCTTTGGCCGATAATGGCAATTAAACTATTATCTTGGAATGTTAATGGCCTGAATTCACCGCAGAAGAGAAGGAAAGTATTTCATTATTTGAAACAATTTAAAAATGACATTACCTGTTTACAAGAAACACATATTAGATCTTTAGACCAGAAATATTTGATAAACTCAAAACTGGGGGTACATTTTGTTGCCTCCTCTTTGGAAAAAAAAATGGTTTAGTTATATATATAAAAAAGGATATATCAGCAAGATACTTGCTAATAGATTAATGCCAGTGATGAATCAAATAATTCATAATGATCAATCAGGATTTATTAAGGGTAGGCAGATGAGATATAATGTGAGGCAAATTGTAAATTTACTTGAATATTTGGAAAGAAACAACCAAATCTCAGCGGCTTTTTTTTTTTTGGATGCTGAAAAAGCTTTTGATAGATTGGACTGGCAGTTTTTGATTAAAGTAATAGAAAAAATGCAATTTGGGGATTATTTTATCCACGCAATTAAGGCAATATATCAGAAGCAAACAGCACAAATAATAGTAAATGGTGGGTTAACAGAAACTTTTAAAATTGGGAAAGGGACGAGACAGGGATGTCCCCTGTCTCCATTGCTTTTTATTTTAACTTTAGAAATTCTTTTGAATAAAATACGTAGCTCCGATCAAATAAAGGGAATTAGAGTTAAACATCAAGATTACAGATTAAGAGCTTTCGCAGATGACCTGGTTGTTACTGTATCTTAACCAATATACTCAGCTACTGGTTTAAAAGATATAATTGGTCAGTATGGTGTCCATGAAAATGATAGATGTATGTTAAAGATCACATCATAGAATCTAGATAACTTTCTTTCTCTCCTTTTCCTTGAATTTGAGTTTGCAAATGAGCAGTTTATGCTCTAGTCCTGTCAGCCATGTGAGGTAGTCTGAACAAGAAGTATGCCAAGAAGTACTAGCTTAACTTTATTTTAAGATTACATTAACAGAATTTTGCAAATCTGAAATTGCATCTCTTCCCTTCCACCTTTACAGTCCAAAAAAGTATTAGAGGTCCATTCTGAAACATTTGCCACACCTCCAGTGCTTCTAGCATGTTAACCTGCTTCTTATCTGATCATTACCTATCCTACAGCTCTTCCTCCTGTCTCCCAAAGTCACATCTTCATTGTTAAACTAAGCTATTCTTTGTACTTACATTATTTAATTTCTTGTGTTCTCCATCTGATGATATCAAGCATTCAGGTGTCATTTTGGTTAGGAATCATTGGATTAGCAAAAATTGATAAGCTGTTCTCTTTATTTCATTTTGGTGCCATACAGCTCAGCTATGTTTCCTTCCTTAATATTTACAACTTTGAAATTCCAGTCTCCCACCCCAAGCAGCATATCTTGTTTGCATGTTCTGTCAATTTCAAACTGAATTTGATCATAAAACTTTTCACCCTCCTCTTCTTCTGAATCCGTAGTTCAAACATAAACTTGTATCATCATCATACTGAATGATTGTCCATGGTGTCTAATTAATATTGTTTACCCAGTGACCTAGTGACAAGAATAACAGTCCCCAAATACTATTTTTATTGTATTCTTCCCATCTATGAAACAAATATCATGATTTTCATGTCCTGAATGGTAATGGTATGATCCTCTGACTGAAAGTATCTAGTTATTGTTAATTTCTTTTCACTGAAGCCTAATATGTCACTGTTTAGTTGATTCATTTCAACTTTCACTCTGCTAAGCCTTCCCATGTTCATGCTTCTCATATTCTACATTTCCATTTGAATTCTGTATTTGCAGCTGTAGATTCTCTTTTTCTGAATGGTAACATCAGCAATTAAATATCCTGAAGGCTTTGATCTATCTATGTTAAAGACACCAGTAGTATTCTGAAAGATCCTCACTTCTTCTTCAGTAACACATTGAGTGTCATCCCACCTGAGGTTTTGTGGTCCATCAGCAACCTACAGTGCTGGCAACGGAGTTGGACAGCGATGAGGCTGAGGTGAGGCCAGGGCCATCGGGAAGTGAGGTGCAGACTCCAGAACCTCCAGAGATTGATAATAGTGAGGAAGAGGAACTGGAGGAGCCTGTTCCTAATGCACACATGAGAAGAGCTGCCAAAAGGCAAGAGCAGCTCAAGCAGAGAGGACAACTCGGGAGTAGGGCCAAAAGATGATTGGCCCTTCCCATTAGGTTTAATAACAGACCAGCACTGCTGTTTCAGCTTGCTGGAAAACAATGTTATAGCTGCATCCTCTGCTTTGTGTTTTGGTGACTTCTAGACATTTATCAGGAAGGGCCTTTGGCAGTTTGCCTAACTGGACTCAGGTTTGTTATAACTGAAGGATTTGTGTTTGGGAGGCATTTGTTTTACAACACTGGGAATGAAGTAATTCCCAGCTGTTCAAATAAAGTTTATTTTATCATGGACTGAGTTTTTTGCTATCTACTTGGGTCTGGGTCACAACATGAGGATCATCTGGCACTATGTCATCAAATCAATTTATATTGCCTATCCATGTAGTTTTCCTGGTAAACTGAAGTAGAAGTTTACCATTGGCTTCTCCCCCATGCAGTGACAAATAATGCCTTTGCCATTATGACTAAAGTGACCATCTACTTCCAACATCTTCCACATTTCTACTCCCCAATATAACTGTCACTCTTGGTGTGTGCTCTGCCATCCTTCATTCATTTCCCCGCCCCCGCCCCCAGGATATATACCATACATATATCCTTGGCCTATTGCATTGGAAAGCCAAGATAAAGGAAAAAAGGCAGACACCGTAGAAACTACAACATGATGCCCTTACGATATTATTTTTATTTGTACCTTCCTACTAAATCAGCATGTTTGCTCTACTATCTTTGAGGTAGAAGAGGTGAATAGAGGCAATTTGATTTATTGGTTCTTTGCTGAGTCTTCTGTCATCACTCAGGGTCAATTCAGCTTGCTGTGAATGTTTTCCTACAAAGGCATTTTAAGCAGTTCACATGTGGTGATGGGGGGTCTCGTAGGTTTGGTACTGAAAGCAGCTAACATGTGTGGGAGGGTACTTTTACAACCATATCAATCTGCACACAGAAGACACATGACTGAAAGTGACTGTTTTGAACCCCCTTCTAAAAGATGTCCATGTGGCACCAATTCAGTTTAAGAGGTGGCACAGTGATTAGAATGCAGTACTGCAAGCTAACACTGCCCACAGCCAGGAATTTGATCCTGACCTGTTCAGGGTTGATTCAGCATTCCATTTTTCTGAAGTCAGTAAAAGAAGGACCCAGATTGTTGGCGGGGGGCAACATGCCGACACTGTAAACCACATCCTACATCCTACAACACCTTGAATCTTCAAAGACCTACGCAAGGGTCCTCTTTGTAGACTTTAGTTCAGCATTCAATACCATCATTCCAGACACTCTTCTAACTAAGCTAAATCTGAATAGACTTGTAAGTGGATTACAAGCTTCCTAACAAACAGGAAGCAGCAGGTGACGCTAAGCAGGATCACATCACATACCTGTACAATTAGCACAGGCCCCCCCAAGGCTGTGTGCTCTCCCCACTTCTCTTCTCTCTGTATACCAATGACTGCATCTCCAATGATCCATCTGTTAAACTACTGAAGTTCACACATGACACAACAGTGATCGGTCTCATTTGAGACAATGATGAATCTGCATACAGATGGGAGGTCGAACGACTAGCCTCATGGTGCGACCAAAACAATCTGGAACTGAACACACTCAAAACCATAGAAATGGTGGTAGACTTTAGGAGAATCCCTTCCATACTTCCACCTCTTACAATACTAGCAACACAGTATCAACAGTAGAGACTGTTGTGTCTTGTCCGCTCTCACCGCAGCCGGGGTCTGCTTATCTGCTCCCGAACACGGAGGAATGTATGCCTCTCGGCCCCAGTTCTGGCTCCAGCCCAGACAAGCTGCAGAGGAGGGGGCACCTCCCGGTCCCAGCCCTGGCTCCATGCCCAAGCAGGCTGCAGAGGAGGGAGCATCCCCCGGCCCCAGCCCTGGCTCCATGCCCAGGCAAACGGAGCAGCTAGACCCCTCCCCCTCCTCCACAGCATGTGAGCCTGAGGAAAGTTTACTTCCAACAACAGCTGATTGGAGTGACCCTCGCATCAGAAGATTGGATAGGCGGAGGCAACAGAAGGAAGGGAGGGGCAGGCCTTAATGAGTGCTGAGTCATGGAGCCACACCCCATGGCCTATATAAAGGATCTGCTTTCTGGCAGTCTCTGAGTCAGGCAAAGTCGAACTTATCTTGCTGAAGTCACTTACTGGTCTCCTGCCTGCTCTGAGGACTTTGCTAGGACTTTGGGCAGAGCTGCAGAGGCAAGCCTGATTCGGATTTCCCTGACCCGGCCGTCAGCGGAGGAGTGGGACACGACAGAGACCTTCAAATTTCTAGGTTCTTCCATATCGCAAGATCTAAAATGGACAGCTAACCTCAAAAACATCATTACAAAAGGACAACAAAGAATGTTCTTTCTACGCCAACTCAGAAAGCTCAAACTCCCCAAGGAGCTGCTGATCCAGTTCTACAGAGGAATTATTGAGTCTGTCATTTGCACCTCTATAACTGTCTGGTTTGGTTCTGCAACCCAACAAGACAGACACAGACTTCAGAGGATAATTAGAACTGCAGAAAAAATAATTGCTACCAACCTGCCTTCCATTGAGGACCTGTAAACTGCACAAATCAAGAAGAGGGCCGTGAAAATATTTATAGATCCCTCACATTCTGGACACAAACTGTTTCAACTTCTACCCTCAAAATGACGCTATAGAATACTGCACACCAGAACAACTAGACACAAGAACAGTTTTTTCCCGAACGCCATCACTCTGCTAAACAAATAATTCCCTCAACACTGTCAAACTATTACTAAATCTGCACTATTAATCTTCTCATCGTTCCCATCACCCATCTCCTTCCACTTATGACTGTATGACTGTATCTTTGTTGCTGGTAATCCTTATGATTTATATTGATATTGATTGCTTCCTGATTGCTTATTTGTACCCTATGATTATCATTAAGTGTTGTATCATTAAGTATTAAATTTGTACCCTATGACCATCACTAAGTGTTGCAAGTGTTGTACCTTGATAAAAGTATCTTTTCTTTTATGTACACTGAGGGCATATGCACCAAGACAAATTCCTTGTGTGTCCAATCACACTTGGCCAATAAAAAATTCTATTCTATTCTATTCTATTCTATTCTATTCTATTCTATTCTATTCTATTCTATTCTATTCTAAACCACTGATAGCATGCTGTAAAACATTATGGAGTGGTACATAGTCTAAGTGTTATTGCTACTAAGTAGTGGGTAAGTAGAAACATAGTTCAGTGGAAAAGTTACTGATTAAACCTGGAGGACTGTTCCATCTGAAGGGTATTTTTGGTATGCATAAAAATGTACATAGATAACATTATATATCAACTCTTCTGGTTCTGTCAAGCCAACAAGGCTTAGCACTATAGCTATGTGTTAATAGCCTTATCCTCTCCTACTGCTGTAGGCTGTTTTCTGAAGCCATGACTGATAGCATTGATCTGTCTTTTTAGTGACCTCCTAGGCATGTGCTAAAAATCTGATAGTCCTTTTAATTTTAAAATGACCCCTGGTTTTACTACCATGTTGCTATCAAAAACATTGCATAGCATATTTTATTGGTTTCCTTCCAAACAATGTTCTCACAAGCCTTTTTCTCATCCATCGTCCCCCTAAGGCTGCCAATCTTTCTGTCAGACCATCCTCCCCGACTTAATTTTCCCATTACTTTTACAGAAAGTAATGTTTTAAAGCCTTAATTTATCAGCCTTTCTGTTATTTCAGAATACCCATATTCTGTTTCATCTGAATTCTTTTCAATGGACTTCCATTAAATCAAGGTTTTACTTTATCTGAATAAATGAGATGCAAAGATTTTTAAATTTTGGTCACCATGACTTGGATTTTAAATACCAAACAGTTGGTGTCAAATGCAATATAGTTTGCCTGGATATTAATACTTTGTCACTTTGCCTAGAATAAATCTTTATAGTTAAAAAAGCATTTCTATGTTGGAAATATGAGTATTAAGTAATACTGTAATATTAGTATTTGCAAAAAAAGGCACTAAATCCTAGGTCTAGTGATTTCCCCCTTATGAAAAAATAGCAAAAGTTTCTTATCTAAGGTACATGGAGTACGCACATTAGTGCTAGGTGTACTTTGAAAATGATTTGAAAAACTTCTTTGTATTTTGTATGACAGCAAAATCATCTCTTTGCTAGTCATTAAAGTAGTCCAACATTTTTCAGATTTTCACATCAGTCTGGAAAAAGAAAAAACCCCAATGATATTTTAATAGTTTCAGTGAGTGCACATAGCTCTAATATAGAAACTATGTACAAGTAATGATAGAAGAATGGAAAACAGGACTGTGATGGATTAGCAATGATTGGCACTGATTGATTATGTGCCATTAACTTTTAGAACCACATAAATGGGTTTTATCCATGAAACAGGGCCTGTATCCCTGAGTAAAGATAGAGAAGCTCCATCTCAGCATTCCAGAGATATAAAGTGATGGGGGAGACTATATAGGAGCACAGGTTCTGCAAAGAAATTATGCTCATTTCTCTCAAAATAAGTTCCCTGTGGGTGCAAATTACCAACATGGTTATCAAAGTCCCCATCCCTTTTGTACTGGGTCATTGAGTCAATTATAAATCTGATGACTTAGATTTGATTTTTTCCCCCCAGTTTGGATTAAATGGTGTCTATAGGTACATGCTAGTACAGTAAGAGCTGCGGTGGCGCAGTGGTTAGAATGCAGTACTGCAGGCTACTTCAGCAGTTTGTGTTGTGACCCAGGCCCAAGTAGGTAGTAGGAAACTCAGTCAGTGAAAAAACAAACAAACTTTTTTGAACAGCTGAGAATTACTTCATTCCCAGCGTAGTTCAACTAAATTAAAGCAAATTCCTCCCAACACAAATTCCACAGTCCTATTGCAAACCTTGGTCCAATTAGGCAAACTACCAAAGGCCTTTCTTGGCAAATGTTCAGAAGTCACTGATACAAAAATAAATGCAAGTCGTAGATGAAGAAAAAGACAAAACTAGCAATGTTTTTTTTCCAGCAAAACCCAAACACCGGTTGCTGGTCTGTTTTAAGCCTTATGGGAGGGGCCAATCATCTCTTGGCTCTACTCCCGAGTTTTTCCTCTTTGCTTGCGCTGCCCTTGCCTTCTGGCAGCTCTTGTCATGCGTGCATTAGGAACAGGCACCTCCTGTTCCTCTGCCTCACTACTATCAGTTTCTGGAGGCTCTGGAGTCCACACCTCACTCCCCGATGGCCTCATCGCTGTCTGACTCCGTTGCCAGCTCCACAGGCTGCTGATGGATCACAACAGTTTGGCAGATCGAATCTCACCAGGCTCAAGCTTGACTCAGCCTTTCATCCTTCCGAATTCAATAAAATGAGGACCCAGATTGTTAGGGGCAATATGCTGACTCTGTAAAGTGCTTAGAGAGGGTTGAAAAGCACTGTGAAGCAGAATATAAGTCTACGTGCTACTGCTACATGCCCCAGAACCAGAACCTACTTCTCCAAATGTTGACTAGCTTCTAGTCATTTTGCAGCCTGAAGAAAATTTTCATGAATTTGATAAGCCTCTCGTTGATATTATGAGACCCGTCTATCATTCCAAGTAATCATACACTTTTCATCTTTGTAATATTAATTTTGTTGCTTCTATCTGCATGGCCCTGAGCAACGATCTTTCCCTCCTTTGATGCGGATCTCCCATAATTGGTAAGTTCCCTATTATAATAGCACTTTCCTTTCAGCTTTTGAAATTGAATACAATAAATATTAGTTATAATCCTAAAACTAAGCCCCAGCAGCCAGGATCCTTTCAGATGCAGCAGGGCCTTTGTGTCAAGCAACAGGATGCAGCATCAGAACATCACAGTGTAAAAGAGCTTTTGGGACATCTAGTGGTAGAGAGAGAAAACAATGCATACTCATGGAAAGAATTTACATTCCCAGTCAATTTAAAATAAAAAACAAAAAATACCCATTCACTTGGCCTGGTATACACATCTTCCAACTGAGGAGAACTGGTAACCTTTCAAGCCTTAAATGACCCCTTAAATGACCTCTAACAAATTCTGCATGCAATTCCAATAACCTTACGAAAGTAGGTGCAGGATTCCAGCCACTTTTTAAATTTTGCTGTTTAGGAAAACTCAGTTTGGTGTAGTGGTTAAGGAAACAGGCTAGAAATCAGGAAACTGAGTTCTAGTCTCACTTCCACCTCTCACAATACTTGACAACACAGTATCAACAGTAGAAACCTTCAAATTTCTGGGTTCTATCATATCGCAAGATCTCAAATGGACAGCTAACATCAAAAACATCATTAAAAAAGGACAACAAAGAATGTTCTTTCTGCGCCAACTCAGTAAGCTCAAACTGCCCAAGGAGCTGCTGATCCAATTCTACAGAGGAATTATTGAGTCTGTCATTTGCACCTCTATAACTGTCTGGTTCGGTTCTGCAACCCAACAAGAAAAACACAGACTTCAGAGGATAATTAGAACTGCAGAAAAAATAATTGCTACCAACTTGCCTTCCATTGAGGACCTGTATACTGCACGAATCAAGAAGAGGGCCGTGAAAATATTTGCAGATCCCTCGCATCCTGGACATAAACTGTTTCAACTCCTACCCTCAAAACGACGCTATAGAGCACTGCACACCAGAACAACTAGACACAAGAACAGTTTTTTCCCGAAGGCCATCACTCTGCTAAACAAATAATTCCCTCAACACTGTCAGACTATTTACTGAATCTGCACTACTATTAATCGTTTCATAGTTCCCATCACCAATCTCTTTCCACTTATGACTGTATGACTATAACTTGTTGCTGGCAATCCTTATGATTTATATTGATATATTGATCATCAATTGTGTTGTAAATGTTGTACCTTGATGAACGTATCTTTTCTTTTATGTACACTGAGAGCATATGCACCAAGACAAATTCCTTGTGTGTCCAATCACACTTGGCCAATAAAAAAAAATTCTATTCTATTCTATTCTTTAGGCCAGTTGGATGATCTTGGGCCAGTCACTCTCTCTCAGCTCTAGAAAGGAGGCAATGGCAAAGCACTTGTGAAAATCTTGCCAAGAACACTGCAGGGGCTTGTCCAGGCAGTCACCTGGAGTCAAAGGCACACACGCACATACACAAAATAATAATTTAAAATACCACAGACACAATTTGACAAAAAAGAACTTTAGTTCCTATGGGTCCTATTTTATGAACCTCTAGGCTGAAGCGTAACTTTAGTTACTTGATTTTACATTAGTGTAAAGTATATATCCAGTTCAGGGGTGGGTTCAACTTACCTTTACTACTGGTTCGCAACGGGATCACACACGCACTTTTGTGCATGCGCAGATCACCCATGATGATGTCGTGGGAGGTGGGCGGAGCCTCCTGCCAGTTTTACTACCGGTTCTATGGAACAGGACCAACTGGGAGCAACCCACCACTGATCCAGTCATTTTGGTGTATTAACCATGATTTATAACTTAACAGAATACAGTCGCTTTTTAAAACACAAAAGCTCTGATTAAAGAAAATCATGACTTAGCACAATATTAATCCAGTAAGTAGCTTGTTAGGTTAATGAAAGCTGTTCAATCAGAAAAAGGGCAAGGAAACTGGACAATCTGCAGCCAGAGCATCACAAAATGAAAAGTTGCCTAAGTCAGCACTGCTCTGTAGCTCTTTTAACATCCTGAGTAATGATACTGGAGTTCTTATTTGGTTGCAAAATGTGCTTGCAATGAATGAATAAATGATTACATTTACATTACTATATGAGCCATGGTGGCGCAATGGTTAGAATGCAGTACTGCAGGCTATTTCTGCTGACTGCCAGCTGCCTGTAATTTGGCAGTTCAAACCTCACCAGGTTCAAGGTTGACTCAGCCTTTCATCCTTCCAAGGTCAATAAAATGAGGACTCAGATTGTTGAGGGCAACACGCTGACTCTGTAAAACGCTTAGAGACGGCTGTAAAGCACTGTGAAGTGGTATATAAGTCTAAATGCTATTGCTATTGCTACATATCTAATATCTAGTATTATTCTTTTGTCTTGTGTTTTATGTTTAACCCTCCTCTTTTACTTTTAAACAATTATTTTGTTCTTTCTTCGTCTTTAACTAAGTAAAATTTGACTGGTTAACTAACAAATCCCCACTTTCACATGCATATCCCATATCTCATAACCCCTGAAGTAGGTTTGCAAACTCTCATATCTTGAAGAAGAGAGATAGCAAAGTAATATTCAAGGTCTACCTTATAAAGACTTCTGATGAATAAAGTGATAATCTTATAAGTTATGTCCTTGTATTCCTGCTTGTGCCAAACCAGAATGTGATGTCTGCCTTTGATTTTGGTTTAATGAGTGTGTGAACCATTGTGGTACATAAGCCATGATTCCTGGCTTAGGTTGTAAGCCAATTATGACCTATTCGATTACAAAAAAATACTGTAGTTTAGGGAGATTTATGGACTCAGTTTATATGTTAATGAGAGAGCCAGACCATTCAGCTACTCTTCAATCAAATATTCCAGTCATTAAAGCTTAGATCCTAACATAAATTAGTTTAAGTGACTTTATAGAAAGAAATACAAATTGGTGGAGAGGGAGCTGTTTTAGGTGAGCTAGTAAAGTGCTGATTAGAATTTTTAAGTTATTAGCTTGTGTTTATTTTATTGCTAGAAAGCTAGATGGATATATATTGGGGCTCATAATTAGTTTTGTAGGGAGTGGAGATTATGAAACTTGTGAGTTGAAAATGGCTGGAATGGAGAACAAAGCTTTGCTAGAAAATGGAGAGGAAAAATTTTGCAATGGTTGTAGCAATGTGGAAGAATGGAACACGAGCATGTAGTGCATTGACTCACTGAAGTCACTTGAACTGACTGTTTGATTCTTAGAAACTGACACTTTTTGATGCTTGCAGAAGTAATGCAACAATGCCTACTGACAGACATGACTGTGGAGAGCACCAGGAACACTGCGACTCATCTGGTCTAGGTTGGAAATCAATGCAAAGTTAGTGGGAGATTAAATGAAAAGGCAGCAAGCAGTTAGTCTATCTGCTGATTATTCTTTACCCGAGTCATTCAAAATGAAACAAGAATGGAATGCTGGAAGTTGAAGATGGAAACAATTTGTCTGAAACTGGTTTTTCTGAACTCTGGGACATCTAGGTAGATGCAACTCAGGCCATTGAGAAAGGATTTGAAATCTGAAAGGCCTCTATTTGGCCCCCAAAAGGCCTTGGATGTGGACAGCTGCCTCTCTCAAATGAGAGGGAGTAGAAACCCTCAGTCTTTTAGCCCAGCTGAAAATTGGGTTAAATTATTAGGGTGGAGAGAATAGTGTTATATACTATTGATGCTAATTATAGATGTAGGTAAGGATTAAGAAATGAATGATTGTTGTTGATTGTAAATTCCCTGACTGTAGATAATTGTGTTAATTGGGTGTCTCAAAGGTAGTGTGAATAGGAAGAAGGCTGCTTTAGGTGGAGGATAATATAGAGGGGAAGATCACAGTAATATTAGACAGTAGTGGGATGTTAAGGACTGGAAACTTGCAACAGATCTCTACTTCAAGCCTTCTAATTTCAGCTCAACAGCCAGATGTTCAAACTGCAGAATTTTGTCTCTATTTCAGATTGAGAAATGGGGTTTATCCATCCAAGTACAACAGCATGAGGCTGATTGTGGTTCTTATTGAATTATTATCTTCCTCCTCTCAATGCTCACCTAAAGTCTTAACCGTTATATGATATTATACTGGCTCTCCACCTATCTATGGCATCTGTCTCTAATCAACTGCAAAATAAATTACACTATAATCTCTTCTACCATCATAAAAGCCAAACAATATCCACTATAGAATTAAGAAAAATCTATCAGTTTCTCCAATCTTAAATCTTTGGCAATGTTGGCTTGCAATGACAGTATTCAAAGTTTGCTATATAGAGAGGACATCATCTTAAAGGTCTGCTCAAATAAGGCTGATTTCTCTAGGGAACTCAGTTTTAGTTTGCCTTGGTTTAGCACATTTATTTATGTATTTGCTTATTGATTGATTTATTTTACTTCCCAATGTTTATATACCTCTAAATCACAGGTGTCAAACTCAATTGCATCATGGGCCAGATCGTGACATATTGTGATGTTTTTTGCCTTTGCAGAGCTGGGGTGGGCGTCACCTGTGCATGAGGTATCCTGCCCATGGTCCGCCAGTTTAACAGGCCTGCTCTAAATGATAAAAAAAAAATACTGGATAGTTCACTAAAATAATATAAGGAGGTAATTTATAGTAAATTCCCTAATGTAATAGATTAAGATGAAAATTCAGATAAAAATTGAAATATAGAAACACAGAAACTGATGGCAGAAAAACATTTCTCAGTGTGAGGTCATTTCCTGTCTTTATGTATGCGTATGCATAGTTTGCAAAATCTTATCTGGGGGAGGGGGAACCCCTATATTTCATACTACAATACTACATTTCTGATTTAACAAAGTCATAAAAAATGTAAATGGGAAACATCAGGGCATCCAGCTTTCTGAATATCTAGGGAAATTGTGTTTGATAGAAATTGCAGAGGAACACTAATATAGAGCAGTCAGGTCTGATAGAATGCACTTCTAGAGATAATTAATTTGTGTGACAGAGCATTTAAATAGAGAATTTTAAAATAAATAGAGGAAGGGAGTTATAAAATACTATAAATACTGGCTTTTCTAACACAATCTGAGATAATCAATAGGTATTAACTTATAGAAAGAATGCATTGTATAGACTAATGGTACATGGAAACTTTCAAACCTCAGATTTTCAGAATCAGATATAAATAAAATGAAACAGAACTGTATTCTTTGTAATGAAGTACAATAAGTAATTGGATTTCTGGAGCCTACTTCATAAAGACTAATAATAGAACAGGAGCAATGATGAAAGCTATTCCCAAATTCATATCTAGATGGTAATCCTATATATACTTATCTGGAAACAAATCTGACGAAGTAAATTAACTTTGAATTAAGTGATTTTTATAGGATTGTGAGAAAACCTTGTCCAAAATTCATATTACAGCCGATGTATATGTTATATATAACTATATATATTAAAATGGCAAATGCTCCTGTTTAGCAAAATACTTTGGAAAGGAACTTTAACAATAAGTTCAATATTCCTATTTTCACCAGTTAATTCTAATTCTTTTCTTGCCTGCCAGTTTTCTGCTAATGTTCTCTCATTATGTTTCAGTTATATTTGCAATGGGAAGTTTTTTTTCCCCCTTTAAGAGTTTGGACATCCCCTGGGGACATTGTACAAAAGACACAAGCAATGTCATGTGCATCACTGTGACACTGATAAATATGACATGATTCACATCATTTGAGCAATGACATCATTACTCACTGGGTATTGTTTGGCTACTAACAGGCACCCATATTAAAAAGTTGAAAAGTAATGTTTATTTATTTATTTATTTATTTAATCAAACTTTTATACCGCCCTTCTCCAAAAGGACTCAGGGCGGTTTACAGCCAGATAAAAGCAAGACAAACATAATAAATACAGAATAAAATACTATTTAAAAGACTTATTCGATTTGGCCCAAGTTAAAACCTTTAAAAGAATAAAACCCAGTAAAATTAAAACCAAATAAAAACTAAAACCCTATGCCAGTCCTGCGCAAATGAATAGGTATGTCTTCAGCTCACGGCGAAAGGTTCGAAGGTCCGGAAGTTGGCGAAGTCCTGGGGGAAGTTCATTCCAGAGGGTGGGAGCCCCCCCTACTCCTGGGGGCCGCCAGCCGACATTGTTTGGTGGATGGCACTCTGAGGAGTCCCTCTCTGTGGGAGTGCACGGGTCGGTGAGAGGCAATCGGTAGCAGTAGGCGGTCCCGTAAGTAACCCAGTCCTAAGCCATGGAGCGCTTTAAAGGTAGTAACCAGCACCTTGAAGTGCACCCGGAAGACCACAGGTAGCCAGTGCAGCCTGCGCAGGAGTGGTGTCACATGGGATCACCCGCACAGCTGCATTCTGAACCAACTGGAGCCTCCGGGTGCTCTTCAAGGGGAGCCCCATGTAGAGAGCATTGCAGTAATCCAAGCGAGAGGTTGTGAGAATAGAATAAGCATTAGGCAGCCTCTCTTCCATTCCACATCTCACAATAATTGTTCCTTCCTAAAACAACATTAACTCAAAGCAATGGCAGTTGGGAATTTTACACAAAATGAATGGCTTGCAACAGCTACATAGAATCCCTTAGGGCCCTGATGATGCCTGCAAATGAAGACATTGGCTAAACACCATAAAAGATACCATCATTTCTATCCCATTGTAAGAAATTACACTGAGGCTAAGAAAAAAAGAAGTAAAAATACCAGATGTGGAATCCTGTTACAGACTTATCCAATAAACTCTTAGTTTCTCATGAAACACTCTATGAAAAAGAGATTCAAACACTTCAAAAAGTCTCCATCTTAATGAACTCACTAATGTAGAAGGGCTGGAGGGTTCTTATCTCAATTTGCAAAATTCTGCACTTTAACCCTAAATTTGTGGAATTAAAATTAATTTTAAAAGTCTGTATGAATCCCATTTCTTTGACTGAATCCTGAGTTAAGAAAGAAATTGACTTGCACCCCAAGAAGAATACCAGGAACATGGCATTCCCATAGTCAACCCTCATTCCAAAGGTTGATAAAAAGGAAAGATGAATTCATTTATAGTGTGATGGAATGTATCCCTGGAGAAGGAGGGAGGGGATCCCAGCAGGACCATTGTGGTTTCTAAGGGAAGAGGAAGCACATTCTAGAGAGAAACTCAAATTAAGAGATCGATGGAAGAGGAAGGAAAAGCTTCAGGGTAGCCATGCCCTAGAATCTCTCAAGTTTATATATATTAAGGTACAGTTTTAAAGCTTTAGTCTGACAAGATTCTATCTATTAAGTATAAGCAAATAAAAAATTGGTCTCTACTGGAATTTATTGGCTTTAGGTTGATATATAACTATATATATTAAAATGGCAAATGCTCCTGTTTAGCAAAATACTTTGGAAAGGAACTTTAACAATAAGTTCAATATTCCTATTTTCACCAGTTAATTCTAATTCTTTTCTTGCCTGCCAGTTTTCTGCTAATGTTCTCTCATTATGTTTCAGTTATATTTGCAATGGGAAGTTTTTTTTCCCCCTTTAAGAGTTTGGACATCCCCTGGGGACATTGTACAAAAGACACAAGCAATGTCATGTGCATCACTGTGACACTGATAAATATGACATGATTCACATCATTTGAGCAATGACATCATTACTCACTGGGTATTGTTTGGCTACTAACAGGCACCCATATTAAAAAGTTGAAAAGTAATGTTTATTTATTTATTTATTTATTTAATCAAACTTTTATACCGCCCTTCTCCAAAAGGACTCAGGGCGGTTTACAGCCAGATAAAAGCAAGACAAACATAATAAATACAGAATAAAATACTATTTAAAAGACTTATTCGATTTGGCCCAAGTTAAAACCTTTAAAAGAATAAAACCCAGTAAAATTAAAACCAAATAAAACTAAAACCCTATGCCAGTCCTGCAAATGAATAGGTATGTCTTCAGCTCACGGCGAAAGGTTGAAGGTCCGGAAGTTGGCGAAGTCCTGGGAAGTTCATTCCAGAGGTGGGAGCCCCCTACTCCTGGGGCCGCCAGCCGACATTGTTTGTGGATGGCACTCTGAGGAGTCCCTCTCTGTGGGAGTGCAGGTCGGTGAGAGGCAATCGGTAGCAGTAGGCGGTCCCAAGTAACCCAGTCCTAAGCCATGGGCGCTTTAAAGGTAGTAACCAGCACCTTGAAGTGCACCCGGAAGACCACAGGTAGCCAGTGCAGCCTGCGCAGGAGTGGTGTCACATGGGATCACCCAGCTGCATTCTGAACCAACTGGAGCCTCGGGTGCTCTTCAAGGGAGCCCCATGTAGAGAGCATTGCAGTAATCCAAGCGAGAGGTTGTGAGAATAGAATAAGCATTAGGCAGCCTCTCTTCCATTCCACATCTCACAATAATTGTTCCTTCCTAAAACAACATTAACTCAAAGCAATGGCAGTTGGGAATTTTACACAAAATGAATGGCTTGCAACAGCTACATAGAATCCCTTAGGGCCCTGATGATGCCTGCAAATGAAGACATTGGCTAAACACCATAAAAGATACCATCATTTCTATCCCATTGTAAGAAATTACACTGAGGCTAAGAAAAAAAGAAGTAAAAATACCAGATGTGGAATCCTGTTACAGACTTATCCAATAAACTCTTAGTTTCTCATGAAACACTCTATGAAAAAGAGATTCAAACACTTCAAAAAGTCTCCATCTTAATGAACTCACTAATGTAGAAGGGCTGGAGGGTTCTTATCTCAATTTGCAAAATTCTGCACTTTAACCCTAAATTTGTGGAATTAAAATTAATTTTAAAAGTCTGTATGAATCCCATTTCTTTGACTGAATCCTGAGTTAAGAAAGAAATTGACTTGCACCCCAAGAAGAATACCAGGAACATGGCATTCCCATAGTCAACCCTCATTCCAAAGGTTGATAAAAAGGAAAGATGAATTCATTTATAGTGTGATGGAATGTATCCCTGGAGAAGGAGGGAGGGGATCCCAGCAGGACCATTGTGGTTTCTAAGGGAAGAGGAAGCACATTCTAGAGAGAAACTCAAATTAAGAGATCGATGGAAGAGGAAGGAAAAGCTTCAGGGTAGCCATGCCCTAGAATCTCTCAAGTTTATATATATTAAGGTACAGTTTTAAAGCTTTAGTCTGACAAGATTCTATCTATTAAGTATAAGCAAATAAAAAATTGGTCTCTACTGGAATTTATTGGCTTTAGGTTGACATATAGCCTAGAACTAAACACTGACATGCTGTGATGAACTCATGTGGCAGAGTTGACATGTCAGTAGAGACAAAGACATTGCTGCCATGCTAACTGTATAGATAACTAAATCATGGAAAATGCATTTAAAAACGACTGCCAAGTTTACAAAGTAGGGGTAGTCCTTAACTTATTACTGTAATGGAGCATGGCCATTATGGCAATATGTCATGATGATGATAAAGAGGGTCATCCCATGACTGATCTGATTTGACAAACGTTTTTGTGGCAGTTACGTAAATCACCAGAAAAGTTAAATGATTCTGCAGTTGTTAAGCAACTGCAAGAGTCATTAAGCAAACTGTACTCACTATGAGGCTTTTTTTGCTGAAAACTAGAAATGAATGCTGATTTTTGGTAAAAAAATAACATCATAAATCATGGTCATGTGACTGTGAGACCCTGCAAACCAGACTAAAAGTTGTTGATTGCCTGAAATGCAGTCACATCTGTGGGAGAGGGTGTCCATCAGAATATCAAAACCGGGTTATAAGTACCTTTCTTTTGGGGGGGGGAGGGTCTGTCATAACTTCAAAGGGTCACTAAGTGACTGAAAGCTTGAGGACTGGAATATCTGGAATATATTCAGAACTCTCTCAAGTGACTTTGTTGATATGTTTATTTAACAACAGTATACAGAAAAGGCTTTCCTATCCTTTATTTTTCAATTTTTTTCCCAGCCTTGTCATGATAACATCTATAGGAGTTCAACCACAATAGATGCATTGAACCTATGAGAACTATCACATGTCAGTCATACAATTTTAAGGAATACTGGAGCTGTGGAAACAGATGACCCATTGATTCTAGTTTATCTCGTCTTTTGGCTTAAAAGAAAAAAGAGAACTTGAAATCTTCACCACTAAAATAGCTCAAGGACTCCACCCGCCCTGCAGTTTGCTTATTCCTATAAAATAATAGGGATATATTATAGCCATATTGGCAGGTACCCCCAATCCAGGGGTGGGTTCTACTTACTTTTACTACCAGCTTGCATCGTGCCCGTGCACGCTTGCTCTGTGCGCACTCTCTTCTGAGCATGCGCAGAAGAGTTTTGATTATGTTTGGGTCAGTGGGCGGAGCCTCCCGCCAGTTTTACTACAGATTCTATAGAACCAGTCCAAACCGGGGGCAATCCCAGTAGTGTTGAACTCTATGGTAATTAATGCTACTTGGGTTACCCTTGTTTTGAAAAACAATCCTACAGGCAAAATAAATCCATTGATAACCCCCTCACCTTTTAGCTTTTGATTCCAGATCCTCCATTTAATTAGTTCCATCTGTCCCAAACATTTAGTCAGGCCTGTCTGACCATTATTCAACTATATCTTCCCAGGTTTTACATATAGAGGAATATTTTGCCTCTATATGTATCAGCCATCTCTTCTTGTGACTGAAGAATTGGATGGATAATACAGAATTCCTTTTGTCTCTGTTTGATTACTGGCTGTGATAAGGGTTTAGATCTGAAGAGGGTCTTTCCACTACATAATCCCCCCCAAAATAAGAGGAATAAATTGTCCAGAGTTACCATGTAGCATGATGGGTGGCCAATACAATTTACAAATAAATAAAATATTTGGGACAGCAAAAATTTCCATATTACTTCTCAGACCAACCCCATAGATAAGCCCAGAAATCAGAAAGGTTATAATTTGCTGCCATACACATATATAGCACAGATTTCAGAAATAATCAAAATTTCTTCATTTTTAACTGTTCAGTCAGGTTTGCTCATAGGAACACAAAATTAAATTCCTCTATTTAATTGCCTTCTAACTTAAAATGAGGCACAGCTAAGTTTTTGTTAAAGGGCTCTTTATTATTACTCACACAAAGTTAGAGGAATCCCTATGAATATTCATCCCTGTCTTGATACACATCCTTTTGTGTTCTGTTTTCTTCCACTTCTTTTGTCTTCATGTTTCCCAGAATATGAGAGTGGCTGAGCATTACAACGACAATCTCCCCCCCACAAAAAAAAAAACAACACCAAAAGCCAACCGCAAGAAAATGTATTGTGAGTTTTGATATCTACCAGAAGCCGTTTTTAAATTTCCTGTCTGTCTTAGATCTGCAAGATGTCCTGCATTTTGAAGGACTTATTTGATACGTTTAGTTTTTCAGGGACTTTGCTTTCGGCATTTTGATCAGATACAATCCGATGTACAACTCAGTGAGCAAGATGCTGGTAAAATAAAAAGAATTGCTCTGCATGAACATTGTTTTTGGATTGAGGGCAGTAATTGGAAAGGAATATTAAGCATTTATGAGGTTTCGCTGTAGATGCATGCAATTATTATCATTTGTTAGGCTAATATTCCAACTTTTCTCCAAGAGTTCAGTGAGGGTTATAAGACTTTCTCCTTTATTTCTTTCTCATAACTACAAGTCAGTGAGGTAGTTGGGACTAAGAAGCAAAATTGGCTCAAAGGCACTCACTGGGTTTCCATGGCTGAGGATGGACCTGAACTGTAACCACTACAACATAGAGACTCTCAAAAATGTTTTGAATTTGTTTGTTTTTACTAGTTGGTGGCTTTGACTCGGTGTTGACTTTTAGTGATTGTCTGGATTAGGGTTATCTTCTTGGCATATTCTTTGGAAATGGTTTACCACTACCTTCTTTCTCCAGCTGGGAACGAGTGATTGGTCCAAGGTCACACAGTTGGCTTTAAGCTTAGGGAGAAATTAGAACTCCCAGTCTCCTGGTTTCTAGCCTGGAGCTTTAATCATTTCGTCAATCTGGCTCTCTCCAGAAATGTTTTTATAGGCCTTATTTTATTTGTCTCAAGTTCTCTAATAATGCCAGGTCTGTCTACAAAAACATTTTGCTTGTGGATGAAGCATGTCAGAATCTAGATGTATCTATCTAAAGCTACAGGAGAAGAATTGAAATTGGCCAGGGGTGAAATGTAAAATTTATTACTACTGGTTTTGTGGGCGTGGCTTGGTGGGGTGGGGGGTAATGTGACTGGGTGGGTGTGGCCAACTTCTTCTTTTTTTTAACTTTTAAAAGCATTTTTCTACAACCTCTTCAGCCAAAGAAAAAATGCTTTTAAAAGGCTCCTCTGATGACCCCAGCTGAGTTGCTTGGTCGTCAGAGGCTTTTTTTCTTTTAAAAGCATTTTTTTTTGCCTTTTAAAGGGTTCGGGCGATCCCAGCTTAGTTGCCTGATTGCCAGAACCTTTTAAAAGCATTTTTAACAGCCTCTTTGGCTGAAGAGGATGTAGAAAAAATGCTTTTAAAGGGTTCTGACTATCCCAGCTGAGTCGCGCAATCATCAGAAGCTTTTTTTTAATACTTTTAAAAGCATTTTTTTGGCTGAAGAAAAAATGCTTTTAAAAGTAAAAAAAACAAAAACACTTCCAATGATTGCGCAGCTCAGCTGGGCATGGGTGAGGGTGGTGGGGGAAGGGTTTTTTGCTACTGGTTCTCCAAACCACCTGCCATTGCTACCGGATCAGGCGATCCGGTCCGAACCGGGAGCATTTCACCCCTGGAATTGGTGCCAAAGAACAGAATGGGAAATCTTTTCTCCCCAATCCAAATTATCCTTCCACCAATTTGTTTGTTTCAGAAGAAAAAAAAATGCTATGGCAACAACTAACAGCTTAGTTTATGAAAGGCTCTCATTGATGAAATTATAGGGACAGAGGATTAAAAACTTCCTCTCCCTACGGTGTATATTCATATGAAATAATATCCTCCTAGCTTCTACTTTAAAAAAGATACAAAGTAAAAATATAAATAAAATATAAAAATATATGTGGATTTATGCCACTTTGACACAAAACGTAGAGATTATTCTGAATTCAGTATGTTCTTAATTAATTTTGACTTCACAGCCAGAAGTAATATTATACTCACTGAATGACATGCTGTCCCAAATTATAACACTAAAAATAGATAAAAAAGTGATTATATAATAATATTCATAATTTTGTGTAAAACAGTAGCAAGGTACTACTTATAGTACAAGGTACTACTTATTATAAAATGTTATTCGTCTACCTAATAGAGATTTATTCAATTCTTTCACTAAGGAGCATAACATAATACAACATAGTTCTTTGCCCTGTCTTACAGTTTTGGCTCAAAACAGTCTCATAGGTTCAGCAAAGAGAGAATAATAGAAGCCAAAACACGGTATAAAACCAGATGTACTGCTATATTAATAACACACTTGTTTATTTATGTTTTCTTCTTTTCTGGCTCAATCTTTAAAATAAATAAAATTCTTACAATTTGTATAATGGCATCCAACCTTTGTTGCCCTCCAAAATGTGGGATTAAGTGCTGTCTCAGTATGGGGTTGTTCCAGTGGTGGGATTCAGCCAGTTCGCACCACTTCGGGAGAACCGGTTGTTAACTTTCTCAGCAGTTTGGTGAACTGGTTGTTGGAAGAAATCATTAGGGCAGAGAACCGGTTGTTAAATTATTTGAATCCCACCACTGGGTTGTTCCTCTTCTGTTAAATTCCAGGCCAAGCTAAATTGAAGGCAGGAATCACATCACAATGGAGTGCCCTAGCGGGAGACGACTTCCGGTGTCCAGTGGCAACGGACGTCTGGAAGGCTTCTCCTGCCTCCAGCGCCCGAATCCGGCCGCCGCCGAGGCCCTCAGGGGCCAGGTGTTCCGAAAAGGACACCTGCCGCACGGACGGCTCGCCAGGGGTCTCCCAGCCGACATACAGGACTGTGGGGACCGATGCTGGCGCGTCCTAGGCTTGGCGGGGTTTGGAGGCCACAGGCCGCGGCCATTATTTTGGTCGCCGCTTGCCGCTGTGCCCGTGACACCGGGCATTGGATTTATAACTGCAGCAGCCTGGTGGTGAACAGGAACGGAGAAGAATTGAGGAGGAGAAGGAAGGAATATCGGTAAATGTGAGTGGAGTGCTCCGGAGTGCGGGGGTTTTCTCCCTGCGGTTGGAAGGAGCACGAGTTATTCTGGAGAGAGGAGAACTTAAAATAAGAAGATTACCGGTTTTGTGGAGCTCTGGAGAGAAGAGGTGATGGAGAAATTTAGGAGGGAAGGTTTGAGGCCCCTCCTTCTGGGGAACAGTGGTGGCGTCCAGCTTCCGCCTTCACTATGAGAATTTTGATGACATCACTTCCCTTCGGCTTCCTGGTTGACTAACTGTACTCTGGACTCGTTGCTCCTGTGAGTGCCCCCTGGTGGATCCGGAGGAAATTACAAGGATACTGTGCCTGCCTGAGGATTTTGTATTTTTTTTTTCCTTAATGGCAAAAGGTCAGAGACCAACTGCTGGAGAGATGGAGAGAATTTTGGAAAAGTTATCTAATATGGACAAGAAATTGGATGAAATAAGAGCAGAAATTGTGACTATCCAAAAGGATTTAAAGGATACTCAACAAGTTTCAGCAGAAAACAAGCAGAAAGTGGAAGGTTTGGAGGGTGAGATGCGGGCAGTGCAGAAAAGAGAGGAGACGACAGGCAATGCTGTGCTTGGACTACAGATGGATAAAATGTCTTATTTCCTTAGGTTTCAAAATTTGGAAGAAGTGGACCAAGAAGACTTGAGAGATGTTGTGACTAAATTGTTGGGAGAATTTCTTGGGAGAGGTGTTGATTTCATGAATTGGGATGTGGATCGAGTTTATAGAGTTAATTCGCAATATGCACGCACGCATGCAGTTCCCAGAGAGGTTCATGTCAAATTTGTGAGAAGAGAGACGAGAGATGAAATTCTTAGAAAACATAGGAGTGGGGCACTGACTTACAGGGGCAGGGAGATAGCCATTCTGAGGCAGATTCCCAGACAGGTACGTGAAAAAAGAAAGAAATATTATTTTTTGTCAAGCAAATTGTACCAGAAGGGAGTGGGCTTCAGATGGCTGATGCCAGAGGGATTGATGATTTTCCGGGAGGGCATTACGAAAAAAATCAGTACAATTGCGGAGGCTACGGCCTATGTGGAGGAACACAAAGCCCTCCTGGAATCAGATGACCCAGGAATTGAAGAAGGGGAGGTTATAGATCATGGGGCGGAAGCGGCTGCCGCTGTTGCGGCCCTGGAGTTGGGTCAGGGTGAACCCAGAGTTCTGAGATCCAAAACTAGGAAGTGATAAAGATATTTGGGATTGTGTTGGTTTTCCTTATTCTCTTTTGTACGACATTCTGTTTATTCTTGACCCTTCTTTATTACGATTTAAAATTTGTAAACTTAGCTACTTCGTGTTACCTGCTTGCCATATGGCTGTTGTATGTGTTAAAAAATTTGAGTAAAATTCTTATTTTAGATAAGAAAAATGAAAATTTACCATACCTGATATGTATTTGTATAAACCTTTTTTGACTAATAAAAAAACTTTTTGAATAAAAAAAAAAAATGGAGTGCCCTAGCAATTGATTAATAATCCTTTGCTTGCCTGTAATATTTGTGTATTTTCAGACATAGCTTTCTGCTTCCTCAACTATCTGTTGTCTTATTCTCTTTTTCTTCTAGGCACCCACACTTTTGTAGGCTAAGAGCCTGGGTGGGTTGAAGCTGCCTATGGACATCAGCACGTTCTTAAAAGCATCAGGCCATGACTCAGTTAGCCAGATACCTGGAATATCATTGTAGATGCTCGTGAACATACTGTACGACTGTCTTCCTGTTAAGAAATATGTTCAGACCAGGAAAATGAACCAAGGTTTATATCCTAGGCTGACATTTTAATCACTTTACTACAGTGCTTGATAGTCACCTTAATTAGGAGAAAGATTCAGCTCCTAAGAAAGTACTTCACCGAACAGCTCTTTGAAAAGAAAAAGTAATTACTTCAGTTATTTCCAATTTTTCCTATTTCACTTACTCATGAAAAATACAAGTAACTGCAAGATATAAAAAAGAAAGATATAAAGAAATGGATTCCGATCTTCTTCACAGCAGAGATAGGTACAATTATATTTTATCCTCTTTCTCTAAAGTTATATCATGACTCTCTTCTTTCTTATAATCTAACCTGTCTAATCATCAAAACCATAAATCACAAGTTTATTTATTTTTTCCTTTTTCCTTTAAAAAGTCCATAGGAAGTCACCAATAAATGTAGATATTGCCTTCTCTCCAATCAAACAAACCAATTTAGCCATTTCAGCATTTTTTGTTGTTTTCACCAATTGTTCCTTCATAGTAGGTACGGCCAGATCTTTCCATCTTTGTGCATACAATAATCCTGTTGCAGTTATCATATTATAAAAACAGTGTTCCATGGCTCTTTTCTAACTGTATATCCATCAGTCCCAGGATGAAAAGTTGTGCTTTCAACTGAATGTTAATCTGAATCACTGTATGTATTTGAGTCCAAAATCTTCTAGCTTTTTTATACACCCACGAAGCATAATAAAATGGCTCTTCTTGTCTTCATATATCAAATATAAATTTGAAGCACCTTTTATATAGATAGGTAATTTTTCTGGTATTACATACCAATGGTATATCAATTTATAAAAATTATCCTTAAGATTATAACAGAATATAAATTTCAATTCTTTCAACCACATATTTTTTCACTGATCCATTTGTATATACCGTGTTTCCCCCAAAATAAGACTAGTTCTTATATTATTTTTTGCTCCAAAAGACACATTATGGTTTATTTTCTGGTTAGGTCTTATTTTGGGGGAAATACAGTACTAAACGCCTCCATCTGGTTGACAATCTTAACTGGGCCTTATTTTTAGGGTAGGGCTTATATTACAAGCATCCTAAAAATCATACTAGGGCTTGTTTTCTGATTGGGTCTTATTTTGGGGGAAACAGGGTAGTAACCATAGTTTTTAGCCCACTATTATACATTCTTTGCTCTTCTTCTGTTTCCAATTTCAAATTCAGTTCATATTTGTCACATTACTACACAAATGCTTTACTTTTCCTCAATCTTAAAACTAGTTTTCTTCATTAGTTTTGTGTCATCCTCTATTTTCATATTTTTGTTAACGTCTTCAACTTCTGGTTATGAAACTTAAAACCAACTGTGATACCCTTATTTTAATTTTCCCTTTAATATTTCTATTCCCTTTAATGGATCCTCCAAGAACAACACCAAATCATTAGCAAATGCCCTTAATTTATAAAATTCTCTTTTGAGAATTGCTCCTACAATTCTCAGATTCTCAGATTAATAGAGACCTTCTCTGCATCTAAGAAAATCAATGTAGCTTGTTTTTCATTATTTTGCTCCAAATATTCCAAAATGCCCAATACATTTCTAATAATATTCTTTAATTTTCTTTTAGGCAAAAAAACCACACTTATCTTCATAAATAAATTCTTGCAAAAACATTTTCAATCTCTCAGCCAAAATCATTGTAAACAATTTATAGTCATTATTCAATAATGACATTGGCAAATAGTTCCTTCTTAAAACAATTTATAGTCATTATTCATTTAAAATGTCCCACATTAGGTATTAATGCAATATTAGCTCTTTCCAGTCTCCAGCATCTTTTCCCTCTGTGAAATAGAATTTGTTGTATTTTGTAAGATTGCAAGAGTTTATCTTCAAAACATTTGTAAAAAGCTAGTAAAGCATGTGGTCCAGGCACTTTTCATGCTTTAGTCTTTCTTTTTTTTAATTATTCCACAAACGTCCTTTATTTTTATAGGCTCATTCATAATCTGTTTCTGTTTCTCTGTAATTTTGGTAAATTTTGCTTTTTTAAATATTCATTCATTTTCTCCAGGGACATTTCTTGTTAAGATGGTATTTCAAAAGAAATTATCTTAGGTAAAAATATTAGAAAATGTATTAATGTGCAATTTTTCAAGAATGCTAATTCAGTGATTGTGAATACTAGAATGCATAATGGAGAAATATAAACAGCTCTTCTTCCATTAAAATCAGGTGATTTGTGCCTTTAACTCTAATGGTATCAGTAGGATTCTAATTATCCATAACATTTTTCTGAGATAAAACCATCTCTTCTGTTTTTTATTTAAATAACAACAGTGTATAATAACCACACTGACAAGTTAAATAATAATCAGAACACCCTAGCAGAGTGCCAGCTTTTAGGAATCAAATGTTGTGCCATTTTGTGTTTTTGTTTTGTGTTTTGTACTTTTTAATTTTTTTCCATGAATATAACTGAGAAAAACCTTAGCTCTATAAGGCTAACAAGAAATAATTTATTTCATTAATACATTGTTCCTTCTGCCAGCTTCCACTTCATTTTCAAGGGACAATCTCTGTTAAATATGTTTTTTTAATACCGCCAACATTTTAGAGATACTATATATAGAATAATGTTATGTAAAATATTGAATCTCATAGTTATCCTGTAGGAATAGGAAGGCATTTCAAAAAATTCCTACAGCAGAACTAAGGGGGATATCAACAATTCTTGTCCATTAAATAATGATGGGAGATGAACAATAAAATTATTAGTTGCAAACATCAGCACTTCTCAGTCCAATACTTTTTCCAAATTTATCTCTCTTCACTGATAAAAGATGGAAAACAATTTTTCATCAGGCACCTAAGTTAATGTTTATTAGATTCATCCTAAGCTTTAAAACATCCTAGAAACAAAGTACAACATTTTAATATCCATAGTAAGATGGTTGTTCCCTGAATTATCCAAAATTCAGGGTTAAAAGCCTGAACACAAAATTAATAATTAATCCCTTGAGAAATCCACTTGCTCAACCATACTTTTAGGAATTTCAGCATTTCACTGACATTGTCATCAGAGAACACAGCTAAGGTTTTGTTTTCCCTGCAATACCCAGGAATATTTTGGTCAAACCGTAGAGATTTATTGATTTTTCTACTTCAGATTTTGTTGCTCAACAGGTCTGGGATGAGATGATGGGATTTTATTCCCAAACCTGAATAGTAATTACCTGGCTTCTGTTTATTTTGACCATACTTTGTTGAAGAAGCCATAGGAAATTAGTGCACATATAAGAGCGAATATTTTGGTGATGGGGAATGAAGGACCACAGTATATGGGGTAATATCATAAACAGGGCCTTGATTTTCTGTAAACTCTTTCCCCTCTGAACCTTTGAAGTGATTTTGGGAGATCGGGGTTTTATTTCCCCTCAATTCCATTTCAGGCTTACAGTACTGCTTTCTATGTGTTTCCTTCTTCAAAATGCTGGGGAACTGTATTACCAATGTTCAACAATAATAATTGAAGAAAACTGTAGAATTACAAAGCATAGGTTGAGGACCATATCGGGCCTTGAATGTGGCCTCAGGGTCATGGGTTACTTATAATAAACTATGTTTAAAAGCCACAAGGCTGAGTTCACATATCACTCTAAACCAAAATCGAAGTACATTGTGCCTTAGCACAATTTGTGAAAATAGCTCCATCTCTTTCTGATATTATGTGGGTTTTACAGTTTGAAATTATATTTTAACTTACATTTACATTGTAAGTGAGATCAGAATTGAACTTGTAATCATATATTTAAGGCCTTTGTAACCCCTTACTTTTCTAAGGGTGTGGGGAGCCTGCTCTTCTATCCATGCTTTGGTTCACAGCATGACACAATGACTAACAGAAGTTCAATTTAGGTCATATAGGTCATATAACAGTACAGGTTAACCACTGTTAACATCAAATAGGGCATATAACACTGCATTAAAATGAGTTATATAATAAGCGAATACATTGAATGATTAGCCCAAAACAGAACATATGATACAAAACGTGAAAATACATTTAAAAAAGTTAATATCTCTCCTGTCCTTTTATTCTTTATATATTAACAGCAAACTAATGTTCTGAGAAACAACAAAAAGAAAGCATTGCCATGTTTGGAAAAAGTTATTCTTATAGAAGTAGACATCCCCCCCCCAAAAAAAAAAAAAGATGGTGTATGCTCAAAGTCACTAAACATTGAAGAACTATTGGGAATTGGGAAAAAGAAAAAGATAAAGGGAAAAATAAAGAGAGAATCTGAAGGAAATAATGAATTCTATATTAACTATCTCCCATTTGGTTTCATAAGTCATGCCTTAAGATGTGAGGACAGTTAATGATGGAAATGCTAATTTAAAACATCATATGTTCTATTATTTTAATATATGCAAATTGAACAAGGCATCAACTACCTTTTTACCAAACTCTACAGCTACTATGTGGCACCTAAATTTTGAAATGTGTGCAATTCTTAGTGTTCAGATATGAAATGAAGAAAAGCAAAATTCTGTCTTTCCATTTTCTTAATGTCTTTGTTAAAACACAGTCATGGTATTGTCGGAAAAAGGTTGAATATTTTTTTTCATGCTTTCCCCATAGGTTCAGTGTATAACACAAGTAATCCTTGGTTTACAGCCATGTATTCAGCATGCATTCAAATTTATGAGGGATACTGAATGAATAATGACAGATCCTCATGGCTTCAGCTGTCATAGCATCCCTGCATTTATGTGACCATGATTTAGGTGCTTGGTGTCCATCTCATGATTAATGATGTTGCAGCAGCCACTGTCATGTGATCTTGATTTCTGATTTTCTCTGCCAGCTTCCCACAAACAGGAAAGCCAGCAGGAAGTCACAAGTCACAAACATGTGCAATCTTCTTTTAACAGCCCCACAGCCTCTTGTGTTTAGCAACAGCAATGAGGAGTGCTGGAGTTACTGTCACTAAGTGATACAGTCACATGGCATCCTGCTGTATGACCACATTGGTTAGTAATAGAAATTCTGGTCCAAATGGACATCATACCCAAGGACTACCTATAATTCCAGCCAGGGGATGGCTCTATTGCCAGCTGAACAATAGCTTAGATATGTAGATTATAAGTAATCACTCTTACAGAAATCTCCAAGATGCTTCATTCATCCACAGAGCCAAGAAACCCTTTTATATGCCACATATACAGAAATAAAATTCATCCTTGACCATTTCAAATATCTTGCTGCATATAGTTTTTGTTCAATTCACAACAAATATACATGTGTAAAGTGAATCTCCCAACATATGTCTCAGAAATTCAGAAACAAATTTGTTCTTGATTCCAGACCAAAACAATGATCTGATTTCCCCAAATATACCCCAGTACAGAAGCACTTGCCTGATATTTCATGGTAATAACATATCATTATATTTGAGAGCCTTTTACACAGAACCAAGAAAAACTAAACAGGGAAACAATCTATCTCTGCAGACTTACATTCTTTTCTTTGTATAATTTTCTGTTCAAAAAGAAATATTACAAAAGGCTTTAATTTTTATGTAATATAATCATTGAAAGACTGGGCTGCCTTCCCATATTTTTTTCTTTTATTATTTAGTGGGGTTAGCTTATAAGTAATATAACCCTGGGTGAAGCAATTTAGTGAGTGCTGCACATGCTTTTGTTTATGATTCTACTTTTAAAAGTTAAATGATTGGGACTTTTGCCAACCCATTTTTGATTACCAGCTGGACATTTAAAAGTGAAATTCACACCTTCACATTGTGTTGTCATTTAATAAAAATGCAAAAAATGCTGAAATACTGCACAATGCTAAGAATTAAGAATTAAATGGGCAAAGTACACTTAGAAATACATTTGATAAATTCTCTTGATCTTTCCTGAAAAGAAAATCCTTCTATCTAAAATAAAATAAAATAAAATAAAATTTTGACAAGTGGTCAAAATAGGCAGTGCCCTATCAAATCCTGCTCCTGTCAATAGCGGCGTCCCCCAAGGCAGCGTTCTAGGACCAATACTCTTCATATTATACATTAATGACCTCTGTGACCATATTATAAGCAATTGTGTTCTCTTCGCTGATGATGTTAAACTATTTAACACTACCAACAATACAGCTACCCTTCAAAAAGACCCTGACTTTGTGTCGGAATGGCCAAAAATTTGGCAACTCCAAATCTCGACCAGCAAATGCTCTGTCTTACACATTGGAAAAAAGAATCAGAACACTAAATACAAACTAGATGGACATTACCTTGTAGGTGACCCCCACCCCATTAAAGACCTTGGAGTTTTCATATCAAATGATCTAAGTACCAAAGCCCACTGCAACTACATCACAAAAAAGGCTTTAAGAGTTGTAAACTTAATCTTGCTTAGCTTCTCCAGAAACATTACACTATTAACCAGAGCATATAAAACATTTGCTAGACCAATTCTTGAATACAGCTCGCCTGTCTGGAACCCACACCTCATTTCGGACATTAATACAATTGAGCATGTCCAGAAATATTTTACAAGAAGAGTTCTCCACTACTCTGAATAAAACAAAATACCTTATGCCACCAGACTAGAAATACTGGGTTTAGAAAATTTAGAACTCCGCCGCCTTCGATATGACCTGAGTTTAACTCATAGAATAATCGGTTACAATGTCCTTCCTGTTGAAGACTACTTCAGCTTCAATCACAACATTACACAAGCACACAATAGATTTAAGCTTAATGTGAACCACTCCAATCTTGACTGCAGAAAATATGACTTCAGTAACAGAGTTGTTAATGCCTGGAATGCACTACCTGACTCTGTGGTCTCTTCCCAAAATCCCCAAAGCTTTAACTAAAAACTATCTACTATTGACCTCACCCCATTCCTAAGAGGTCTGTAAGGGGCGTGCATAAGAGCACCAATGTGCCTACTGTTCCTGTCCCAATGTCCCCTTTGATTGTATCCAATTTGTATAGGTTTTTTTAATACTTATGCTTATATATATGCTTATATATTGTATAGTTATTTCATGCTTATGCTTACATATACTGTTGTGACAAATAAATAAAAAAAATAAAACTATTCTCCTTCTTTTACAAATATTAATCCAGGCTCACTGCCTTCTATTCATAGAGAAGTTCAGCCAAGCCTCAGCCACTTTCATTTTTTGCACTCCAAGGCCTGTACAACATTGTACTCTACCACCCCAACTGACCTTCATCTTCTCTTTGTGTCCGCTGTTGAAACTGCCACACACAATCTTAGGAAGAAGGCCTCACACAGCCAGCAGCTGCCTCATGAAGGATCAAGCCAAGCACACTTTATCAACAGCAGGAGCAAGAAGATAATGAAGGTCAATTGGGAGAAATGGAGCACAGGTTGATATCTTTGGTGATCTGTAACAGAAGGAATGACAGAAACTGTGGGGCGGGGGTGGAATGAAGAGGAATCAGCCTAGAATCCTTATGTAGCCACAACAAACCAAGCTCAACCTATCTTGAATGCTGTTGATCCTTATCTAACTCTAATTAGGTACTGACTGTTAGTTGAAAAGATTCCTGTCCATAGGCTTTTAGAAATAAATCAGCTTAATTGAATCTTCACAAGTGGACCTGGCACAATGACTCTTCAGCACTGCTGTAACTTTAAATGGTTGCTGAATCAATGGTCACTAAGCAAGGAAATGTTGACTTTCAATGTGGATAACAAACATCTATACTCAGAGCTCTTGTTCTTTAGGATTTTTTTTCTAATAGAATCAAAGGACATTTGGAACTTATAAAGACATCAAATTATTTCATTTGCTGAAACGTGGCCAATATTAAGTTGATCATTCTGAAAATATTTAAAATGATCTTTATTTAAAATCCCATCCACCATAAGATCTACTGTATAGACTTCACTTTTGTATTGTTCATCTACATTATGTGGAATATTTCCCAGGTCAACACCAGTCTAGAACACAGGACACTAGAAAATCCTATGTCATGTGAAAATAGAATATGGAAATTGTATTAAGCTGGATTCATAGTTCATATTAGAATATAATTTTTTATTGGCCAAGTGTGATTGGACACACAAGGAATTTGTCTTGGTGCATATGCTCTCAGTGTACATAAAAGAAAAGATACATTCATCAAGGTACAACATTTACAACACAATTGATGATCAATATATCAATATAAATCATAAGGATTGCCAGCAACAAAGTTACAGTCATACAGTCATAAGTGGAAAGAGATTGGTGATGGGAACGATGAGAAGATTAATAGTAGTGCAGATTTAGTAAATAGTTTGACAGTGTTGAGGGAATTATTTGTTTAGCAGAGTGATGGCCTTTGGGAAAAAACTGTTCTTGTGTCTAGTTGTTCTGGTGTGCAGTGCTCTATAGCGTCGTTTTGAGGGTAGGAGTTGAAACAGTTTATGTCCAGGATGCGAGGGGTCTCTAAATATTTTCACGGCCTTCTTCTTGATTCCTGCAGTATACAGGTCCTCAATGGAAGGCAGGTTGGTAGCAATTATATTTCTTCTAGGCAATCTTAAAAAGAAGAAAACAATTGAATTGGAGTCATCTCTCTCCTCCAGGATATGCAGCATATGGCATAAATGCCTAATATTGTATATTTTTAACACAAAGCAAGAGGGTGGGAAAACCCAACTCTCAGTTCAGACTCCTTTGTAAACGAAGCCTTTTGAAGCTCATCTGACTCCTGTTCACTAGCAAAGCCACATTTAAGCCTTTGGTCAGTTTCCTGCGTAGTCTCTGTGGTATTGGCACTTTTCCAAACATTTCCAGTTCCTTTAACTCTGAATGGTTTATTAATCCTCTTTCTCATCTGAAGATCCCAAAATTCACCCACTTCCTTATCTGAAGAATTCCTTATCCCTCTCATACTTTTGCTAGAATGAGGTGCCTCAAAACCTTGAATAGAATACTGAAACTATAAATGCACTTGTGTTTTCCAAATAATTTATGAAATGGAAATTCATAACACAACTAATGAATTATGGAGCAAGAATGCAGAATAGGTACCTCAATTGTACAATTTTGCTGACCTGGCAAATTAAACCCTTTTTGATAAGAAAAGTGGCTTTTGATAAAAAAAAGTGCTATTTGATTTGTTTCATTATCTTATTCAGAATCTTAATTTCAATAGCAAGTGCCTAGAATACAACTGAGTCAGTGCTAAGCTTCACAGCTTCCTGCAAAACATCCTTTTTGAAGCTCATCCCAACTCTACTTTTAAAAACTGCATTCTTATTTTTAAAGAAGTAGAATTGATTGACTGGCTGATTGATTGATTATCTGCCATCAAATCAGTGGGAGTTGGATAAATATAAAAATAAACAAACCAACAAACAAATTCTGAGTAACCACACTGATTTTCTCTGTGAGGATCTGTCCCCAACCTGATTCTTCAGGTTTTCCAAAGGTGCATATTATCACTGTAATTGAGATGATCCAACTTACTGTTAGTTACCCTCTTCCTTTCTTTCCTTCCATCTTTCCCATCATTATATATTTCTCCAGAGAGCTAAGCATTGTGTGTCAAAATATTATAATTTGAGCCTGGTCATTTGTGCTTTGAGAATTCTAGATTGAGTTCTATGATTAATTTGTTTATTTTCATAGCTGCTCATGGTATTTTCTGGGTTCTTCAACAAGGAATCTTCAGGCGTCTACTTGGACACCAAAGGTATGAAAGAGGTCACTATTCTTTCTATCCTGCTTGGTCAAATTCCAAATTTCACTTCCGTAGAGCAACACAGAGAAAATCTGATCTCTGATTATGATCTTTGAGGATTTAAGCATATCATGGCATTTTCCAAAGCCTTCATTGTTACAATCTTGTCTGCATCATATTTCTTGACTCCTGGTTTCTTTACTGTTGCTATTTGACCCTCAGAGGTAGAAGCTAGTCATCATTAAATAATTTCATTGTCATTTCTAAGACTGCTTGCTTGTACCTGTTGTCTTTAGTACAGAAACAGAATAATTCTATGTAATATCTTTTTGGTTTAGAATGTTACGAGCTCGTTAAGAAAGAAGAGAATTAGAAACTGTGTCCTTATGTGTGCATATGTGTGTATATATGGATACATACAACTTTCACACAAATTCTCCGTCCATCTTGATAATTACATGTACAATGTTCTATATGTTGATCATGATTTTAAGAGATAACTTAAAATTATATTGAATCTTATTAATCATCAGCCCATTAGAATTAATTTAGCAATATAATACTAGATTTTATAGGATTCTATCTATCTATCTATCTATCTATCTATCTATCTATCTATCTATCTATCTATCATGTATCTGCATCAGAAGTAGTCTAGTTAATCTCTTTTATTTTAGAATGTTACTTCATTAGGACTGGAATTCTTAGATTTAAAAACAACCAAAAGGAAACTACTTATGTAGAACAGCCTGAGTTCAGTTGTATATATTGCATTTCAATTTTTTCTAACCTCGCACCTTTCAGATGGTTTAGACTTAAACTCTCATAATTTTATGTAGCATAGTCATTTGGAAGCCATCAGGCTGGAGAAGATTACTGTTTGATTGATACACATTTATGTGATCAAGCATTTTTTGAAAGAAAATAGATACCATAATTTCTGTTCCCTAGTAATTACCTATTAGTTTTCGGCAGTAAAATAGTGAGATTGGATTAAAAAGGTTGGTGATAAGACTATGCATTAAGCAATGAAGTAACAATTCAAGGTCATAAATCTATCAGGCAAACGCATAATTGTAAATACTTTCTGAGTTGAAAGGAAGCAGATTTCCATCCATTAGTGAGGTTGCCTTGCCTGCGTTCATTGTTAGAATCAAGCAAGGAACAAGGCTTTTTCTCACAGCCAGTCTTAAATGTTTAAAGGATGCATGGTGAGGATACAAAAAAATGATGTTCCACCAAAGTAAACTTCCAACCTGTTCTTCTGCATTATTTCCAATCCATGCTAGTCTGTTTCAGTATATATCTGCCTATGCCAGCTGCTTCTCTATGTGGCCAACTTTTCCTCTATTTTCCAATCCCTCTCCCCACCCATTGGGGCAGAACACCGAGGTAGACAAGGTACCAGTGTAAGGTCAGGAGTGGTCAGATCTGATGCCAGTTTCAGTTATTACTTGGGCCTGTAATGTCCATATATGATTCCCCAGGTGCCTCATTTTGGTTCTTGTCCTTGTCTGAAAAAGCATTTTACTAGCTGTAAAATATATCAGTCATACAGCAATCTGGTGTTAAAGTAATGAGCTGGGGATATCCTTTTAAGACTACAACAATCAAAGTACTCATGGATCAAACCTGCTTCACTCACTTATAAATGACAACGGGTTATGCAAGGTAGAGGAAAGCTTTCTTCAATTCCTTTTTAATGAAGACAGTTGCAAACTTTGATACGTTTTTAATAAAACTGCAGTACCTGAATAAAATTTTGATGCAGTCTTAAGAAGCATGTTTACTTCTTAATGAACTAGCTGGCTGGACAGAGGCAACACTGCTAGAGGAACTATATGTCGTGTCCCACTCCTCCGCTGACGGCCAGGTCAGGGAAATCCGAATCAGGCGTGCCTCTGCAGCTCTGCCAAAGTCCTAGCAAAGTCCTCAGGGCAGGCAGGAGACCAGAAAGTGACTTCAGCAAGATATGTTTAGACTTTGCCTGACTCAGAGAATGCCAGAAAGCAGATCCTTTATATAGGCCATGGGGTATGGCTCCATGACTCAGCACTTATCCAGGCCTGCCCCTCCCTTCCTTCTGTTGCCTCCGCCTATCAAGTCTTCTGACGCGAGGGTCACTCCAGTCGGCAGCTGTTGGTAATAGACCTCCCTCAGGCTCACATGCTGTGGAGGAGGGGGAGGGGTCTAGTTGCTCCGTTTGCCTGGGCATGGAGCCAGAGCTGGGGGCTGGAGGTATTTCTTCCTCTTCAGCCTGTCTGGGCATGGAGCCAGGGCTGGGGCCGGGAGGCATATTAGAACATTCCTCCGTGTTCGGAAGCAGATAAGAAGACCCCGGCTGAGGTGAGATTGGACGAGACACAACACTATATATGTGCAAACTAGCCAATCTAGTTATACATTTCTGCAGCCTTTGCACATGATAATGTATGGTTCTGTTTACAGGATACATCCTGTTGGTGCACTGGATGACAGCATTGATCTGAGTGGGCAATGTGCCAGTATGTACAGATAAGGCGCATAAAGACAGCAACTTCTTCAAATAAAGGGCTTTGTGTACCCACACACTGAATTTATTATGATGTCACTATCCCTTCAATGTGATGAAAGATACTGCCCTGTCACCATTGTAAATGAAAGACTCAACTGTCATTATGGCTGCCTTCTCCACAGGAATGATAGGCTATCCAGAGGCAACAAAATCTGGATCAACCTTAATTGCATTATAACTCTAAAAATGCTGTTGTATACTTAAACTCTGGCTTTGAGGTTTAATTTTTCTTTGTTCCTGGCTTCCACCAACATGTGAAAAAATTTAAGTGCCAGAGCTTCAAACATGTGCCTCACAGCTGGGAATACAAACGGAATTCAAAGGAATGACAAACTTGAGAAAATATTAGTTGGAGAAGCAGAGAAAAAGCACATTGTGGAAAATTCAAACCAGAATGAAAGGGTCCCTTTCTTTTTGACAAATCTTTGCAGCAACCATATAGAAGAAGCAGGAAGAACATTTGATAATGAGGGATAGCATGCCTAATGTAAACTCTACAATGTTTTGCTGGGATTAAAGAATGACCAAGCATGATCAAGAAGAATTGCCAAAAACACAAAGATTCATTTAGCATATGGCATATCATACATGGACTTGCAATACATATTAACATTTTACTTAGATTAAAAGAACACCATAAAATATGGTGTTAAAAGAACACCATAAAATATGAATTAAAAAGCTCTATATTCAGATACCAACGTCTAGGCCATCTAACCCCTGAAGCGCAGCATCATTTATATGAAAATAATCAGATGCTGGACTGGTATATATGCTTTCAGTTTACAGCCAGTCACAGTATGATTTACAATTTGACTTGGGACCCTGCAGTCACACTGAAAGGAGGATACTATGCCAGGTTTATACAGTGAGTCTTCACAGATGTTGTGTGAGGGGCAAATGCTATTCAGGATTGTCCATTGCTGATGTTGTAGTTCAAAGCCAGGCACCTTTTTCATGGGGCCATTTATTTATGTCTTCCTAAGGGATTACGGGGTCATTAAAAGAAGGTAATAATGATTTATATATGTCTTCCTATGTCTGAATGTTCAGCAACTCATTTGGCTTTCCATTGGGAATTTATGTTAAAGTTGTTGAGCAGATGTTGTATAAGTGCCAGTGGGGGCTTCCTAGATTTGAGCCTTCCAGCTGATAAATGAGGAAGGTTGGCGTACATTAGTAGGAGTGAGTTGTTCATGGTTTTTCTGTATTCTCTCACTGGTGCATCTTGCTTTTGTAAAGCTGGTGATGCTATATGACTGAGAATAGGAAGTCAGCAAGCCAGCTGAAATAAATATAAGAAAAATGAACATTCAGAGTGAAAGAAAAACCAGAGGTGAAGCAGAATGATCTTACAAAAACCTAAAATAATATAGCAGGAAGATCCTCCATCACCCCAAAAGTTCAAAATGAAAGGAGTATAACTGTATTCACTGAGCCCTGAAAAGTTTAGTTTAAAAAATAAATATGTGAAATGGCTAAATGTTATCAAGAAACATGATTAGACTTGTTTAAGAAACCCATTCTGATAGGCAAAGACTGTGTATGGCCATCTTTATTAAGCATATCAAGATATGAATCTCTGAATGTTCAATGTTTGGTGGTTTACATAGGAAGAACAAAAATTATTCTCGCTTTTGTGACAACAGGGTTAACAACAGATACAATAGCATCAGAACAATTCAAGTTCTTAATATCCAAGCAATGCAGTTTCAGTTCATAAACAGAAATTACTCCAATATGGCTATATTAATATAAAATGTCAAATTTTTCAAATACAATCTTTTTTTCCATAAATTAGCAGTATGTTTCCCCAGAAGTAGCAATATTTTGAATGAAAATATTACACACTTAGGTAATTGTGGGATAGCATGTGGACAAATAAATACAACACAGTACAAATCCCATTTAGGTAGGGAGTTTTTTCAAAGAAGGAGAAATATTTGTTATTTGAGAGAGGAAAAATGCAATTTCAGTGGATATGCTAGATGCAAAGAACACTTAGTTCCCTTGGTTGCTGAAAAAGAAAACCTGATCAATAGTTTATGGCCCTAAAATGAGAAATTGTATAAAAAATTAAAAAGTTGGTCAGAGATGCATGGATAGGAAAATGAGAGACTATTCACTTTGTATGCAGAGTATGACATTTAAAACAACTATTCAAAACTTACACTTTTATTGTTCTATTTTTAAAAGAAATCCAATCAAATGTAATATATGATATGATTCAAACTGGAGATTTGAGCTTCATTTGATTTAGTGTTCCCAAAGACTGATGCAAGATATTTCTTCTTGAGATTCAATTTGAAAAATTCAGACACAGATTATAATGTATTTTTCTATCCTATCAGTATTTACCTTTCTCATTATCAGTCATAGCATGCCATTTTTAGACCTGGCAAGCAAACTCCTATATAAGGATATTGCAGAAGGATGTCCCATAACAAGCCTCAGAATGAGATAAACTCCCAGGATATGACTTGGTGGCAGGGCCCTAACCATCCTGAAGAGAGTGCCAGATCTTCTAATAAGCAGACTTATAGGACTAGAGCAACTGCTTTTAGTAGAAGAAGCAACCTCTAGTAGAGGAGATAGAACAGAAGTAATAAGTGGCAAATGTGGTCGACAGACTCAGCTGGGTCATCAGCTGGGCCATCAGCTGGCCCCAAGACAGAGGCCAGCTGGCTGGCTGGCTTGGGTTCTTTCAGAACTCTCAGACTGGCAAAGAAGGCAGGCTGGCAAGGATGTGTGAGGAGAAAAACAAGCAACTGTGCTGCATGCAAAAAGTGTGTGTGATGCAGCTGGCACAGGGGGACAAACTGCCCTTGCTTTCCTGCTTCAAAACAAGTCAACGTAATCAGAAGCTGCAAATGTTGCGACAAAGGCCTAATATTTGCATTTTAGTTCTGTTTCCAAAGACGACAGCAGAGTAAACCTGAAGAGAGAGGCTGATTTCCGACAACTTAGAAAGTTACCATGTTATTTGATCTGCTGAATATCCTCTCTCTTGGAATGCTGGTTGGTAGACACAACAAGCAGCCATGATCAGATTATGCTACATCTGATATTAGGCTGCAGAGGAGTAAGGTGAATCATTGGCTACTGATCATTTTCCTCAGGCTGGCAATTTTTCTTCATTGTCCATCAAACTAGGAATGTCGCTCTGTCTTCCTCTGAAAAATGAGGAATTTGCCAGCCAATCAGTGACAGTAGGACTTCCCTTTTGATCATTCCCTGTTGCCAACTGTAAATCTCTTGGATAGTCTGGCCATCTAACTATGGTTTCAGGGAGTGTTTCTCCCATATAATGTTTCCTTAAGATGAGGGTCACTTGCCAGCTAACATGTGTAGTAGCTTCTCTTCTAACAAAATTCTGATATCCCCACTCAACCACTGCAGTATTGCAGTTTCCAGACCTGGGAAACTGGCCAAAGCAAAACTTCCCATCTGCCTATAGTGACCAGATGTCCTGCTTTTGGCGGGACAGTCCCGCTTTTTAATAATTTGTCCCGCGTCCCGCGGCAATTCCAAAAAGTCCCGATTTTTTTTTTGTTTCACTCCCATTCTGGAAATGGGAGGCGGCAACGCAAGAGGAGGAGGCAGAGAAGGGGGAGTGGCGGAGAAGGGGGCGCGAGAGGGAGGAGAGACGCTGCTTGTCTTCACCCAAGAGGAAGAGAAGAGCCGAGAAGAGAGCCAAGGAGAGCCGAACCTGCCTGAAAGAGCCGAGAGGAGAGCCGAACCTGCCTGGAAGAGCGAAGAAGCAGCAGCCAGTCCTCCTCCTTCAGGCAGGTGGCAAGACTCAGCGCACATGCGCAGCCCCCTCCCCCTCTCGGTCAATGGTGTCCCGCTTTGCCATCACTGAAATCTGGTCACTTTACATCTGCCCTTCCCAAAACTGTCAGTCATGTGAGAGGCCATCACCAGTTTCTCCTACAGCAATTTGTCATTTTTCTTGCTTTGCAGTTTTGAATAATTACTACTAGGTGGTCCACATTACCAGCAATGCCTAGTTTTTTTGGTAATCCTTTCCACCATCTGAGACAATTAGATAAAGCATGTGAGCAAAATAGTGGACATTTAAGACATGAACATTCTGTACCACTTTGACCATGTTGTCAAAGTGACCTTCCTTCCAAAGCCTCCTCACAATATGTGCTCTGAAGGTGTCACCATATGCAAGGTCTATGTATTTTTGGATCACTGTTGTGACTCAAACCCAAGTAGGTAGTAGAAATCTCAGTCAGTTTAAAAACAAACAAACTTTATTAGAACAGCTGAGAATTAACTCATTCTCAGCGTAGTCCAAACTAAATCACAGCAAATTCCTCCCAATACAATTCCTCAGTCTCTTCACCAATCTTGGTCTTAATTAGGAAAACTACCAAAGGCCTTTCTTGGCAAAAGTTCAAAAGCAGAAGACTCCGATAAGAAACAAATACAGCAAGACAAAGCTGTCAATGTTGTTTTCCGGCAAAAAGCCAAAACGCTGTTGCTGGTCTTTTAAGCCTTATGGGAGGGACCAATAATCTCTTGGCCCTACTCCCAAGTTGTCCTCTTTGCTTTAGCCACTCTTGACAGCTCTTCTCATGTGTGCATTAGGAACAGGCTCCTCCTGTTCCTCTGTCTCACTACTGTCAGCCTCTGGAGGCTCCGGAGTCCGCAGGTCCCTGATGGCCCTGGCCCCACCTCTGCCTCTAACACAGAGCCCTCATCTGGGTCTTCCCCAGCCTACAGGACTGGCCCATGTTCTTCCTCAGCCTCATCACTGTCTGACTCCGTTACCAGCTCTGCAGGTTACTGGCGGACCATAACAATTACTCTCGGGTTCATCTCGTGCCACAAAGTCTCTGACACCCTGAAGATGTAACTGTTCATTATACCTTTAAACAACCAAAACATCCTGAGGGACAGAGGAAATCCTTTATATATCACTTTGGGCTTTTAGTTCCCCTCCCCACTCCTCCCTCCCTTGTAATGATATTTCTAGAAAGCCTTGAGAAATGTATATAAAATGTTAATATATAATTAACAGAATAATTAAATGTTACTTCAAGCTTCACTAAAATCCCATGAAGTCTCTTGCACTGGAGAAACAGGAATGAAAGCTTTGTTGCGATTTACAGGTCAATGACTCCATCTAGCTGTTACGCAGCTTTTTGCTTGTTTTATGCACAGAGAACAATGACTGTATTTGAGCACCTGAAAGAAAATTATATCTGTAGATTTCCTGCGACTATTCTTCCCAAAATTGTTGTGAAGATTTTATTTATTTGAACCTGTGAAAAAAAGGATTTACATATAAAAATTTGCATATCAGGTAAAGATATCTAAGATACCTATCACATAGATTTGAGTAAGTCAGTTTGAGCTCATGTTTATGAAATCCATCAAACAGATTGTAGGCTTGAGAATGCAGATTCAAATTTTAGTAAAAAGAAAAATATTTTCGGGATCACTCATTCCAAATGCTGGCTCAGCAGCAGCCTTTAACAAGTTGCTTTTTTTTTTTTTTGGTCTTACTTCCATTGCAGAGTACACTGGTATCACTCGATCAGGAAATCAACTTCATAGGAAGACTAGAACTAATACACTTTATTGAGACTAAATAAATAATTGAATCTTGCAAATGCATCAAGGAGGCATTTGCTTGAACCAATTCCATATATTTTTTTTGTTTGTTTACATTTATACCCCGCCCTTCTCCGAAGACTCAGGGCGGCTTACAGTGTATAAGGCAAAAGTCTCATTCTATTTGTATATTTTTACAAAGTCAACTTATTGCCCCCCCAACAATCTGGGTCCTCATTTTACCTACCTTATAAAGGATGGAAGGCTGAGTCAACCTTGGGCCGGGCTCGAACCTGCAGTAATTGCAGGCTACTGTGTTCTTAATAACAGGCTTTTACCAGCGTGAGCTAAACCGGCCCATATTAGTTTGTTAACCAACTATATGGCATTAATGCTATTATGTAGAGACCTTGATAGAAATATGCAGCAACTGTTTCAGCCTTCTTTGCCTAGATTACAGTTGCTGCATATTTCTATCAAGGTCTCTACATAATAGCATTAATGCCATATAGTTGGTTAACAAATCAGACATGGCCTTAGACTACCAGATGTAACTCCCTAATTCAACCACCTGGGTCAGTCATTATTGTGCAGTCAATTATACCTTGTGTGGATTAAATGGGGTAGATAATAGATTATGTAACTGGCCTATGCCAGTTGTAAAATATTGGAAGAACTACTTCAGATCTCACAAAAATGCAACGCTTCTCTGCAATTCAATAAAATAACCCAACTTTTTTCAGGCTTTCACATGGGCCCGAAAACAAGGAAACTATTGCTTTTAGGAATACACTTATTACATTTAAGAGGCATCTTTTTTTAGGGTTATATGAAAAAAGGTTAGGAAGTTACAATCATTCACACAAGCCATTGTGTCAACAGAAGGTTCAAAATGACTCTTTCAAAATGTCTTTGAATTATGCACAGCCCTACCAGCTTTTCTGTTAAGAAAAATGATATTCTACCATTTCCAGAAACATGACTAGTTGGTGATCACAGAAAATTTTACAGCCAGGAATAAAATTCTATTTTGGGATTACTGGGTAGCTTCTGCGTATTGATTATCAGTCAAGTTGTTTTTAAGGCAAGTTAGAAACAAATTTTAAAGACTTGTGAGGTTTATATCCTGATTTTCCCCAGGAACTCAAAGAGACATACATATCACTTCCTCCAACTTTTTTCCATAAACCCTGTGAAGATAGTTTGGATGAAAAAAAGTGACTGGTCAGTTTTTATGAGTGTGAATAGACTGGAACCAATGTTTCCCTGGTCCAAGACCAGCAGTTTAACCACTACTCTAAAACCATCTCTAGTGCAATTTTATTAGATTAATTGATACTAATCTATACTGTATGTTTTTTCTAGCATCTGAAATTTTAGGCTGTGAAATAGCAGCAGTTATGGGGATGGCAAGATGGGATCAGAGTGATGCAAGTAGCATCACTGCATCACAATGCAAGCTCCATCTTTTTCTATGTCACTATGCTGTACATAGACTCCAGAGGGGCAGATTTGTATAATCCTGCAGTATTGCTTTCAACATTTTGATGACTGCAGTGAAAATTTGAGGATATCATTGCTATAAAGTGTCCCAAGTGGTAGAAGCAGAGAAGTCTAAAAATCAGAAAAATGTTTCTATCGAATGAAGGTGCCAAACGGTGAAGGAGAAATATAGAAACTCTTATTGTATTTTGTAAGTAAACATGTGAGAAGAAGGATACAGAGCAAGGCTTCTGGAATAATTTCCAACTCCACCACCAGCAGGGATCCATGTATTTTCTTCTGGGTAATGAAAAAACACGTTGTGTATTTGTGCACATGTCTTTCTGCTTTCCTCTCATGTGTCTGTGTGCATTAAGAAGCACTGGACAAGCTAATATCAGTTCATAGGAGAGAGAAGAAAGGATGGCAAAGGGACTACAATGGAGTAGCGCACGCTATGGATTTTTTTCAGGATTTCTTTTTTTTTGCAATTCCAAACCTGCTCCATCCCACTTTCAAATGCAGTCTTTCTTTGCCAGTTTTGCCCAAACAAACTGGTCCCATTTTTCTCAGTTTCCAGAGATTTATCCTGTTGATGGACAAACTGGGTCCATCAACCTATTTACAGAAATTCTTTCAACCCTCCATTGAGCTGAAAATAATAAAGAGAACCTCTTTGAATGGGTTGCAGCACTGAAGAAACTGATCAAGGTTAAGCTGACATAAACCTCTGACATAATTGCAGTCTATCTAAGAAAGCAATGGAACAATTTGACATAGGGATTAAGCACTAAAAAGCTAAGGGTGAGGAGAATCCCTCTGATCTCAAAAGAATATTATATATACATACATACATACATATGTCAGAAAACACATACATACATACATACATATATATATATATTTGTTTTCTGAGGTTTTCGCGGGTGTTTGTATGTAGGTCTTTGATTATACGGGTTTTCTCTCGCGTAAAATTGGAAGTGTCTTGGCGACGTTTCGACGAAGTCTCATTTGTCATCTTCAGGCTTCAGCTTCGTGCTTCTGGGAGCAATGTGTGACTGCAGCTGTTTCTTCCTTTGTAACTGCTAGTGGGGGTTTGAACTGATTGGGTTGGAGCTTGGCTGTGCTCTGAATGGATGGGGGTTTTTTGTGCTCTGATTGGATGGGGGTGTGTCCTGTGTGGGTGGGGGCTTGGTTGTGCTCAGATTAGTCTGAGTTGCAGGGGGATTTGAGCTGGTGAGCTGCATTGCTGTTGTTTGGCTTTGTGTTTGTGGTCGTGCTACATCTTCATAGTGGGTGTCTGTCTGCTGCATGTATGGATTGGAGGGGTTTGAAATGGCTAATGTTGCAGCTGCGGTCTGGCTTCTGGTCCTTGGTCGTGCTTCATGATCAGTGTGGGTTTGGGTCTGCTTTCTGGGTGGATGTATGGATGTATGGTAGTGACATCCTGTGTGTCAAGGATCTCGTGAGTGTGAGTCTGGTGTCATTCCTCGTGTTAGGGACTCGTTTGTCAATAAGGGCGGGTTTCCAAATGGCTGGTAGGCGGGAAGTATCATCTCGTTTGTTCATGCTGTGTGGGTGTTTTTCTATCTCGATGGCTTCTCTGATTATTCTGTTGTTAAAGTGTTCAGTTTTGGCGATAGTTCTGGTCTTTTTAAAGTCAATATCGTGTCCTGTGGCTTTAAGGTGTTGGACCAGGGAAGAAGTTGGTTCCTCTTTTTTGACTGAGTTCTTGTGTTCTTCAATGCGTGCACTTATTCTTCTGTTGGTTTGTCCGATGTATGTGGTCGGGCAAGCGGTGCATGGGATTCCATATACTCCTTGATTTTCTAACTCAATTTTGTCTTTGGGGTTTCATAGGATGGTGGATATTTTTTGGTTTGTGCAGAATGCTGTCTTGATGTTGTGTTTGTGGAGGATCTTGCTGATTCTGTCTGTGGTGCCTTTTATATATGGAAGGAGGGCTGTGCCGATTTCTTGTTCTCTGTCTTGGATTTTAGTAACACGAGGAATGACACCAGATCCACACTCACGAGGTCCACACAGGATGTCACCACCACACATCCACCCAGAAAGCAGACCCAAACCAACACTGATCATGAAGCACGACCAAGGACCAGAAGCCAGACCGCAGCTGCAACATTAGCCATTTCAAACCCCTCCAATCCATACATGCAGCAGACAGACACCCACTATGAAGATGTAGCACGACCACAAACACAAAGCCAAACAACAGCAATGCAGCTCACCAGCTCAAATCCCCCTGCAACTCAGACTAATCTGAGCACAACCAAGCCCCCACCCACACAGGACACACTCCCAGCCAATCAGAGCACAAAAAAACCCCATCCAGTCAGAGCACAGCCAAGCTCCCACCCAATCAGTTTAAACCCCCACTAGCAGTTAAAAAGGAAGAAACAGCTGCAGTCACACATTGCTCCCAGAAGCACGAAGCTGAAGCCTGAAGATGACGAATGAGACTTCGTCGAAACGTCGCCAAGACACTTCCAATTTTACACGGGAGAAAACCCAAATAACCAAAGACCTACATACAAACACCCGCGAAAACCTCAGAAAACATATATATATATATATATATATATATATATATATATATATATATATATATATATATATATATATGTGTGTGTGTGTGTGTGTGTGTGTGTGTGTGTGTGTGTGTGTGTGTGTGTGTGTGTACATACGTACGTACACACACACATACACATAATATTCTCTCTCTCTCTCTCTCTCTCTTCATGCACATGTATTCTCCCTAGAATGTATAAACAATGAAGTAAGAGTATGAAAACAAGAGGAGAGTCTCCTACCCATATGCAAAAAGAGAAGTGGAGCAGGTAGAGGAGGGACATTTGGAAACATTTTTCATACCACAGTTTCTGTCATGGCCACTGGTTACAATATTCCTATAACCACAGAGGATTTTGAACACACTCTCCCTTTGCCTGTCCCTTCTAAATCTGCTAGATTTAAAAACCTTACTTGTTTTATTTAATGTGAAGGAAGCCAAGTATGCAGGCCACAGGAAACTATCATTAATAAGTGACCGTTAATAAACGTCATGTATTACTTCAGTTGTTTTTCCCTGAAACTCCACAGCATATAACAAACCTCACTGTCCTTTCATAAGTTAGTCACATGTTTGGGAAATTAGCAAACATTGGGTATTCCTGTCAAATTTATCACTAATGTACTGATAAAGACATTTGATCATCCAACTAAACTAGAAAAGAGACAAGAGAGGGTTTTTTCCCTAGCACTGAAGAATTAAATCTCCAAAGGAATCTTGAAAAGAAAAGAAAAATGAGCCTGATTCTTTGAATGTCCAAGCAATCCCAAAAGTCAAAAAGAAAAAGTTTAAAAACCCAGTAACCCTTCTTTCCTTTCCTTTCCTTTCCTCCCCTCCCCTTCCCTTCCTTTCCCTTCCCTTCCCTTTCTCCTTTCCTTTCCTTTCCTTTCCTCCCCTCCCCTCTTCTCCCCTTTCCTTTCCTTCCATTCCCTTCCCTTCCCTTCCTTTCCTTTCCCTTCCCTTCCCTTTTTCCTTTCCTTTCCTTTCCTTTCCTTTCCTTTCCTTTCCTCCCCTCCCCTCCCCTCTCCTCTCCTCTCCTTTCCTTTCCTTTCCTTTCCTCCCTTTCCTCCCTCCCTCCCTCCCTCCCTCCCTCCCCTCCTCTTCTTTCCTTCCTTCCTTCCTTCCTTTCCTCCCCTCCCCTCCCCTCCCCTCCCCTTCCTTTCCCTTCCCTTCCCTTTCTCCTTTCCTTTCCTTTCCTCCCTCCCTCTTCTCCCCTTTCCTTTCCTTCCATTCCCTTCCTTTCCCTTCCCTTCCTTTCCTTCCCTCCCCTTCCTTTCCTTCCTCCCACCCCCTTTCCTTTCCTTTCCTTTCCTTTCCTTTCCTCCCTCCCTCCTCTCCTCTCCTCTCCTTTCCTTTCCTTTCCTTTCCTCCCTTTCCTCCTCCCCTCCTCCTCCCTTCCCTCCCTCCCTCCCTCCTCTTCTTTCCTTCCTTCCTTCCTTCCTTCCTTTCTTCCTTCCCTCCCCTCCCCTCTCCTCTCCTTTCCTTTCCTTTCCTTTCCTTTCCTTTCCTTGTATCACATATTAGTGAACATTATTTTTTGTGGAATGCCATATTTTTGATAAGTTATTTGACTAGAATAAAGATTCTTTCAATGTTATGAGCCTCTGAAATTCAGTTAAGACAAAATGAACTAGCCATATTTAGTTTCTTGCAGAAGACACACCATAACAATAAAAATGAAATATTGCTAAAAACCTCTTGTAGCAAGTGATATACTCACATTATGAATAATGGTTAATATCCAACCAAAATAATTTGGTTTTATTCTAAAAATATTTCAAATGAACCTCAGAAAAAAATACTGCTGTTTTTAGGCTTCCCTCATTTTTTAAATATTTTAAAATATCGTTTTTAGGATTTAGTACTTTTTTTTTCTTTAAAAAGACATTTGTTACCCGAACGGTCTTCCTAGATCAAGAGGTGAGGTATAAATATCTCAGTAAAGATAAGAAGGGCTGTAATAGGATGAATCATTTGAAGCCATGGAAATTGACTGAAAGTAAAAAAAATATCTTTCATTATTGCCTGTTACAATATGCTATTATTAATAAAAAGTTCTATTATTTTAAAAAATTAGGTGAAAGCATTGGATATTACAAACGGTGCAGATATTTCAGTAGATCACCACTCCCATGAGGCCTCCAAGTCTGTTGACACCATCAAGTTTTGAGGGATTTCTGGAAGGATGGCTGAAGAGGGGCGGGTCTCACCTTAGGAGAGATGATGTGCTACAGGCTGGATGCCATAACAGAAAAAACCCATCTTTTGGGTCCCACCAGATGTAACTTGATGTCCCACCAAGAGGCAACAACATACCTCTTGTGCTGCATATGCAGATGTAACCAAGAAGAGACAGTCCCTCAAATAACTTGGTCCCATGCCATGAAGGGCTTTAAAGTTCAAAACCAGTACTTGAATGGGACCGAGAAGCAAACTGGAAGCCAATGAAGCAGAGTTATGTGTGTCATTCTAGGGGCATGCATAACTGCTTGCACCCACACATTCTGTACCAGTTGAAACTTCTGGATACTGTTCAAGAGCCTTACCCTAGGTAGGGTAAATTAAAGAAGCCCACTTTGGAAGTGATTAGGGCCTGAGTAAAAAAGAGCAGAGATTCTCAGTCCAGGAATGGGTGCACTTGTGCACCACATGAAGATACGCAAAAGCAGCCACAACTGCCATCTGTTCTTTGAAATGAAATTGTGAGTCTAGGCATCTGTTGTGGACTGAGGGCCGCTGGCCCCTCCAGCAGCCAAATCAGATAAGAAGGAGGCGTGGGAGGCAGGGTCAGCATCAAGGCAACCTGAGAACTCCGAGGGGGAAGAGGGAATGGATCTGGCAGAGAGAGAGAGAGAGACAGAGGCGGAGCCTGGACCATCTGTTAGCCCTCATATGGAGAGTCAACAGCCCCCAGGTCTGGAGGTGGCTGATGAGGAAGAGGAGGAACAGCTGGGTCCAGTGCCTGACATGTGGATGCTCAGAAAGCAGAGGAGAGGAGAGCAATGGAAATTTGTGGGCCAATCCTTGGGAAGGAAGAGCTACTGCTGCTGGAGAAGCCCCACCCTAGCTCTGGGGATAAAAGGTAGGGGACGGAGATTAATAGATGTGGCAGACAACTATTCATCTCCCTGCCAGACAATCTTGTAGCCTGCAGTAAAAGAGAAACTTTTTGTCGGGGCTCCTGACACTCCTAATAAAGGAATCATTGGTTCAACTACAGGAGTTTTGTCATGTTTGGGGAGCTGGTTCAGAACAGCATTTTTCTAGAATGGCCTGTTGAAGGTGTGAGATGAGCAAGAACAGGCAATGAACTTTGAAGTTGCTGATTCGTTATCCAGAACCTTCCACAATCTATCATTATCAATGATGCATCCTTAAGAAGACCAAAGCTTCTGCTCTTCTGGAAGGACTTTTGATTGCATTAAAATAAAATCCTGGGAAGACAAAGGAGCCAGCAAAAAGTCCTGTAAAGAAATTTTGGGAGCACTGAGGTTAGTTGACCAAGTAGAAGAGTCTGATAAATCATTTCTTGAGAGGAAAGAATGCTTTAATAAAACTACTACTTTCCAAAGTAAAAGAGAATCAATTAAATGTGAGCCTAAGGCATCCAGAGTTACCCTGTGGTAAGATGGACAGCCAATACATGTTATAAATAAGTAAATAAATAATGAATAAAATCAATAACCAAGGGAAATAGTTAAGAAACTAGAAGAAGTCAAACACCTTCTTTCTTTTCAAATGAACTTGCAATGTTGGATGGCACCAAAGATATATTTAAAGTCAAGGCAAATATTAGCATTCTGGCAGGCATAAAAAGGGGACATAGTTCTTAGCAATCTGGGCTGAGGTCCCAGACAGCAGGTCTGCTTCCAGAACTATAAAAGGGGATGTAAGGACATAATGTGCCACACTTCTGCCATCAGAAGTCACAAAAACAGGGCTGTTTTACTTATAATTCAAAATCAGCATTGGGCAGTAACAGCACTGTTCAATTGTACATATGAGCAACAAGACTGAACTTGTAAGAAAAATAACTCACTAGATTGGGCGAACATACCTGCCACTACTCTTGTTATGTTCATGGCAAAAAGAAGTGAACATAAACTTGTAATTACAAAGATTCAGCGTGGATTATAAACTAGTACAGGGGTATCAAGCTCAAGGCCCAGGGGCCGCATCCAGCCCACCAGGTGCTTGGATCTGGCCCGCGGGGACACCCTGGAAACAGCAAAGGGCTGGCCTGCGGTGCCTCTGCCAGAGGAAACAGAGCTCGGGAGGGCTATGTGTGACCTTCCCAAGCTCCATTTTTGCTGGCAGAAGATTGATTGATTGATTGATTTAGTCAAACATGTACAAGATAGCAGGTATAAATATGAACATGGACATGATGTTGTGCCTGCGCCCCCCGAGCCGCCCCCCTTGCCAGAAAGTGACTGGGAAAGTGAGGGGGAAGAGCCATCAGGACTTACCTCTGGAGTACCGGCTTCCCTGGCTCAGCTCCAGGAGCCAGAGGCAGGCCAGGTGGAGAAGATAACGAGGCCTCCGTCCCCTGACTCTTCCCCCCCCCAGACCACGCCTCCAGACCCGGCTGATGGCAATCAGGCCTGGCTGGACCTTAGGTTTCGTAGGCAGGAGAGGCGGGAACAACAGAAGCAGGGGTGGGGCAGGCCAAGGAAGTGCTGAATCATGGAGCCACACCCCACAGGATATAAAAGCAGCAAGGGCTGCTATACCACTTCGTGGCGAGCAAATCAACTGCTTAGAGGGAGAGAATTAGAGCTGAAGTCCTGTTTGTTCCTGGTTTCTTGGTTGACTCATCGGCATCAAGAAAGATAACAGGGACACTTGGCAGACACTCACTAGTTTGCTGCCAGAGCTGATAGTTGCAGGCTAATTAAGTCATCGCTCGTGTCTCCCAGACTGAGGAGCGGGACAGAACACATGAATGAAAGAAATGAATACAAATAAATGGGGACAGTAGGACAGGGACTATAGGCACACTGGTGCGCTTAGGCATGCTCCCTTTATGGACTTCTTAGGAACGTGGTGAGGTCCACGGTAGACAGTTTAAGGTTGAAGCTGTGAGGGTTTGAGGATGTAACAATGGAGTCAGGTACAGCATTCCAGGCACTGACCACTCTGTTACTGAAGTCGTATTTTCTGCAATCAAGTTTGGAGCGATTTACCTTGAGTTTGTATCGATTGTTTGCCCGTGTATTATTGAGGTTGAAGCTGAAGAAGTTGTTGACAGGTAAGGCTTGCAGGAGACTGTTGCAGCAGAAAATGGAGCTCAGGAGCCTGTTTTAGCTGGCAGAGCACTTAGGCCACCACAGGCGCTCCAAAACAAGTAACATCGAGCTGGCCATGCCCACCCTGGCCACATCCATCCCAGCCCTGAGGTTAAACACAACCCTGATGCGGCACTCAATGAAATTGAGTTTCACACTCCTGAGCTAGTGCCTTTAGTGACCATTGAAATTCACCTTCTTCAGACCAATTGAAGAGAGTTGTGAGACAACAGAACATTCTGAGAATGTCCACGCTCCATATTTCACAATATCTGCCATGAGGAAAAAATAATGCAGTTTGGATACAGAAGTTAAAAGAGAAATTTAAAGATTGGGATGAATTCATTTCAAAGTTCATTTCTGCTGAATAAAAGGTAATAAATGGCCCAGGTAGTTTACCTAAGTCTGACAAAATTGCCATTTTTATTTTTTAGCTGCATGCCCTTGGCAACTCAAATAAGAGAGAAGAGGTACTGCATTTTCTTGACAGGAGGTGAAAACTAGAGAGGTTACCAAAAGATCATCTACATGTTATAACAACACAGAGGCACATGGCAACGGAAAATAGCAATGTCCCACAAAGTTTTGCAATATTCCTGACAGGACATGTGAAAGTATACTGAGTACCTTTACATCTGAAAGGAAACAAATATTGACAGTCATCATGAACTAGGGCAGAGAAAAAAAATGCAAATCTGCTACAGTAAATAGAGTAGCTTCTGCCAAAAACCTGGTTGGATTTGGAAGCACAGGAAAAATTGCTTCAACAATGCTTCATGAAGACCTTGCATCAGACCACCAACCTGTGTGTGTGTGTGTGTGTGTGTGTGTGTGTGTGTGTGTGTGTGTGTGTGTGTGTGTAATCTGGATTCTTGACAGAACTGGAGGATTACAGAGACTTGATGCAAGAGCCACTACGCTTTATTCATTGTTCATTGAGGAACAGAACACTGTAATGGATCAAATTTCTTCCATCTGTTATATTTGAGGGATCCAGTGAAAATCCAGTTAAGTAGGACTCCGGTCTTTGGCTGTGTCTATCAGTCCTTTATAAATAGAGGTGCCCATAGCTTTTCAAGCACACACTGAAAAAGGGGATAAAAGGCAGATGAAGAAATGACATTGCTTTTATTCATGAAGAAATGACAGTTGGATAAATCAGAAGCCAGTTACAATGTGGCTAGGGCAAGATTGTGTTCATTATTATTGTAAGCATCTAAAAGACCCCTTCAAGGATACAATCAAATGAAATTCAGCATGCAAAATATGTCTCTTCCCAAAAGATTAACAAGTCAGTCAGTCTCCCCAGAAAAGAATAAAATGAATGATGACAATAAGCAGTTCCTGAGTTTCCCAGAACTGAGTTCTTACATTCTGATTGTAAAATAGTGAGCATTGGTCAAAGAAAAATTGGGAAGTTTGCCAATGAAGATCCTCAAAGTTATCTGGAAGTTGAGTTATGACAACTGGCCTTCTTTTCTATTTTGGTTTGAAACATTTTGCTACTTATCCAAGTCAGATCAGCTGCAACATCATCCAGAAAGTATTCAAAGTGATAGCAACCTCTAAAGCAGTACGAGATTTAGAATCTTAAGAAATTAAAAGCTGAAGTTGAAAGAGTTCCCAAGTCAGATCCAATGTGAAGGTGAAAGTGGGAAGATAGGCTAATTCTGAAGCTGAGCATGCTATTGCAATGGCAGCATCATATATTAGCACTGAATCTGTTGATTTTATTATATAGCAGAGCCACTTGACACTTGTTCTAATTTAGGATACTCGCTTTTCCACGGCTCATATTTCCCACATTTGTAGACAAGTGATGCAAATTTATACCTTGGCCATTGTTGCTTGTTGCTATTTTTCCAACCTGACTCCTGTTGTTCCTGCCATTGGATATCACTTTCAGCAATATGGTGTGCCACCATAATTCTACTTTCATACATAGTTGCAAAAAAAATTTTTTAAAGGCATTCTGTGATTGCTGTAAAAAGTGGTGAATGGCTGCTAACAGCTCTGCTAACAGCTCTGCTGTTGGTTTGTAACCTTCCTACCGGGTACAGTTTCAATTGCTTGCTAACATTAAGCAACATTTTATTAAAAAGTACATTAGCAATTACAGCAGCTTTACATGCTATGGCCCCAGTGTGCTTGAATATTTAATTGACATTTGTACAAAACTCTTGTAATAGTCCACAATAGTCCATCAGACTATTAAAATACAATACTATCCAAAATTAGAGTTTACAAATTGAATCCAATGTTATCTGAATTACTAATCAATGAATAACCAGACTGGGTCTTGCATTATATCAAACTACAGGTAGTCCTCGACTTGCGACCACAATTGAGCCAAAAATTTCTTTTGTTAAGCGAGACATTTGTTAAGTAGTTTTGCCCAGTGGTGAAATGTAAAATTTGTTACTACTGGTTCTGTGGGCGTGACTTGGGGAGGTAATGTAACTGGGTGGGCGTGGCCAACTTTTTTTTTTACTTTTTTAAAAAAAAATATACTTTTTTGAACTTTTTTACATTAAAAGCATAAAAAAAGGAAAAAGAAAAGCTTATATCATTTAAAAGCTATTTGTGGTGTTTTTCATCTGACAATAATCCGTGCAATAATGACAAACATTAAATTCTACATATTTGTATTCTTATTTTATCTATTGATTATGCTTAGTAACTAAATATTCCTATCTCCTTTCCATCCATCCATACCACCGTTCCCATATACCATAAAATACTGATGTCTCTTTACCCTTCAGACTCAGAGTTAGTTTGTCCATTTCTGTGCAATTCATAATCTTTTGTATAATAAGTCTCTCTGAGGGCACACATGGCTGTTTCCAACATTGAGCAAAGGCCATCCTAGCAGCAGTTAATATATGTAGTATTAAATATTTTATACTCTTCAAGTATTTTTTTTTTAAATCCCCAATAAAAAAAGTTCTATTAGGCCGAAGAGGTTGTAAAAAAAATGCTTTTAAAAGGCTTGACAATCCCAGCTGAGCCGCGCGATCATCAGAGGCTTTTTTTTGGTTACTTTTAAAAGCATTTTTTGGCCGAAGAAAAAATGCTTTTAAAAGTAAAAAAAAATAAATCTCTGATCATCGTGGGGCTCAGCTGGGCATGGGGGGGAAGGGCTGAGATTTTTGCTACCGGTTCTCCGAACGACCCGCCGCCATCGCTACTAGATCGGGTGATCCAGTCCGAATTGGGAGCATTTCAGCCCTGGTTTTGCCACATTTTACAACTTTTCTTGCCACAGGTAAGTGAATCATTGCAGCTGACAAGTTAGTAACCCAGTTGTTAAGTGAATCTAGTTTCCCCGTTGATTTTACTTGGCAAAAGGTTGCAAAAGGTAATCACATGGCCCTGGGGCACAGGACTAGTCATATGTTTGAAGCAATTGTTAAGCATCTTATTATTGTAATGCTCTCTACATGGGGCTCCTCTTGAGGTGCACTCAGAGGCTTCAGTTAGTCCAGAATGCAGCTGCGCAGGTGATAGAGGGAGCTACACGTAGCTCCCACGTAACACCGCTCCTGCGCAGACTGCAGGAGTCTCCTGCGCAGACTGCACTGGCTACCTGTGGCCTTTCGAGTGCACTTTAAGGTTTTGGTTACGACCTTTAAAGCGCTCCATGGCTTAGGGCCTGGGTACTTACGGGACCGCCTGCTGTTACCACATGCCTCCCACCGACCCGTACGCTCTCACAGAGAGGGACTTCTCAGGGTGCCGTCCGCCAAGCAATGTCGGCTGGCGGCCCCCAGGGGAAGGTCCTTCTCTGTGGGGGCTCCCACACTCTGGAACGAGCTTCCCCCGGGTTTACGCCAAATACCTGACCTTCGGACCTTCCGTCGCGAACTGAAGACACATCTTTTCATTCGCGCGGGGCTGGCTTAAATTTTATTGATTTTAAATTTTCTATTAATAATTTTAAATGGGGTTTTAGTTTATTATATATTTTAAATTTTTAGGCTAATTATAAAATAAGTTTTTTAATTTGCATTTTAAATTGTATATTGTATTGCCTGTTTTTACTTTGCCTGTACACCGCCCTGAGTCTTTCGGGAGAAGGGCGGTATAAAAATCAAATAATAATAATAATAATAATAATCTGAATTTTGATCACATGATTGTGGGGCGTCTACAAAGGTCATACGTGTGAAAAATGGTCATCAGTCGCTTTTTTCAGTGCTGTTGTAACTTTGAACAGTCACTAAATGGCCTGTTGTAAGTCGAGGACTACCTGTATATCAATTTTTTTGCACTATTTCCAGTTTACGTCCTTGACTAACTGGTTTTGCCATGTTTTTTGTGATTCTCAGTGTAAACCTGTTCTGCTGCAAGCTTAATCTTTTTACTTCTTAAAGCATGTATTTTAAATCCCTTTTATACCTGCTCAACAAATATCCTGGAGCAACAACACCTGGAAAAGAAAGAAATCTTCCTTAGGTTGCAGCCTTTTTTTTTTTTCAACTGTAAAAGAATAGTCAAAGAATTACACTGCAGAATTCCAATTGTTTATTATCAGCACATGGTTGTGGGCGCAGGAAACAGCAACACCATTTGGAAATTACTCTCAAAATATGGTGGAGAAAACAAATTGCATGGATAAAAGTCAACGGATTTACTTTGTGGCACTTCCAGTCCTCTCTGCAGAAAGATGCCAAGAATATAGGAGAGCCTTTCTAGAACAAGAGCACCATATTTTTAGTGAGAGGAGTATGTGTGTGTGTCTCTCTCCTCCCAAGGAGGAGAGGAAATTCCTTTAAATTTTCCTTTTCTGGTTTTATAACACGATAGTAAATCCAGAAGGGCCAGTTAAATGGATCGCAAACACTACCAGTGCTTCCAGAGAGATTGATTCTAAATAAGAACTTAAGAAAAATACTGCTTTAGTGCTCAAGGAGTAATAGCAGATTGCTCTAAACTTAGGAGAGCAAATCTCTTAAGAAAAAATAAGCTGATCTATAAACATTTTTACTTAATTCCCATCACTGTCCTTTCCTCTGAAGAAATGGTTAAACATTCGCTTCCACCAAAGTTGATCCTACTTCTCTTTTTTACCTACACAATTTTCAATTATTTTCAATTGTTCAATACACTAACAATAAAACACCTCCCCAAACTTCTGTTTTTTATTACCCCTACCACACATACCCACACCCATACCCACACCCACACCCCTTTTTGTTAAGGAATTATGAGTGTAAGCCTTTTAGTGGCGATTAGTCAGCCATCAGAAAGATTGGAGGTACAGCAGGCTGGGAGAATTGTTGCTTTGCCCCACAACCTGCAGAATAAGAATGATTTCTTTGGATTTGCCCTGCCGTACTGCAGAGCCCACTCTGATGATAGTAGCAGAAGAATAAGTATTTATGTATGTATTTTATATCCTAGAATATGAACTGAGAGCAAGCCCCACTCCTTACCAGCACTGATGATGTTACCTAGTTTGGGTAATGAAACAACCAAGGTCAGAGAGCACCAAGGACCTCTCATTTCAATCCCGAGTTACAAATATTCTTCTTTATTGGATTTTATATCATCCCTTTATTATTTGTACAAACAATTCAAAGAGACAAAAGTATCTAACATTGTGTCATATATGTGAGTATACGCATAATTTTGAATTCCATCATGGTTATGTAGTGTGTATTGGAGGTGGTGACTCTTTGAGAGCTGTATGCAACAAAATTTCATGTTTAATGTATGCTGTGTATACTCAAAGTGACAATGAAGTTATTCTATTTTCTCGTCTCCTCTTCCTCTTTTCTCTTCATTCCATTCCATTCTAGTTCCTCCTCTTTTCCCCCATGACCACAGTCTTGAATAGAATGGAACAGAATTTTATTGGCCAAGTGTGATTGGACACACAAGGAATTTGTCTTGGTGCATATGCTCTCAGTGTACATAAAAGAAAAGATGCCTTCATCAAGGTACAACATTTACAACACAAATGATAGTCATAGGGTACAATTTAACACTTAATGATAAGCATAGGGTACAAATAAGCAATCAGGAACAATCCATATCAGTATAAATCATTGTGAGGCGAATTGGGCTGAAAGGGACTGGCCCAAAGTCACGAGTTGACTGCCTCATCTCCGTTCCCCGGGCTCTCTCGCTCCTTTATTCCCAACCTACGCTAGACTCACCCGCAAGCGGCCCAGAAGCGAATATAATGTAATATATGTTGTTCTTCTGTTCCGAAGAAGTTTGACCTCACGCTAGCAACGCCAGCTCGCAGGAATCTTGAATCCAAACGGGACAATCCCGCAGAAGGACTGGTGTTTTAACTTGCGCGATACTGGCGGCGGCAACATTTGCTTGGGTAACACTACCCTCCCTCGCCTTTCCGAAGAAGAGACATTCGGGGATTAAGAACGTTCACAAACTTAATCCCGGTTAACGGTCCCCATATATAAATGGGGTATTTCCATGAAGGGGGCGGGCTGATAAAAACATGCTCTTCCAAAATTAAGAACAACGACCCCGCCCATTCCTCCTCCTTTTTTCTTTCTTTTTCTTCTTTGGTTTCGGAGAGCTGCTGCCAGAAAAAGTTGTCCGAGAGCCAGGGAAGCCTGGAGCTTTTCGCCCTTATCTTGGAAGTCCTGGAAAGATAAAACTCGGGAGGATTGCGCAAATTCATACCACTTGAGAAACCACTAACCCAACTCGAAAATTACGCAACGAATTCTGCGAAGGGCCTGAGCGGAATACAAATCCCGGCATGCCATGCGGATTCCTCGACCCTCTATTGGTCGGCGGTTCCCCACCCTCTCGGCGCACGTGACTCCAGCCGGCTACTTCTGCTGTGGCCCCTGTTGGAGAGATTTGTGGGGAGAGCGACTTAGCTTAGACAAGAGGGATGGCATCCTTGTTGGCTCTCGGGGCATCTCAGGGCGGGCGCCGGGGTTTGCTCCTGCGAGGGGCCTTCCGTGTTCACCTGAACAGGAGCTGCCGGTCCGGGACACCGGTGAGACAACAGCAGCAGCAGCAGCAGCAACACGCGCTGGAATTGCCCTCTGAACAGGTGAGGCGGGCGAGCATAGAAGAGGAGGGACTTTGCCTTGCACTTAGTCTAGATGAGCGGCCAGTGTTGTCCTCCTTTCACCCTTGCGTCGGACGATGAAAGTCTAAGTGAGTCGCTTGATCGCGCCTGTTAGAAATACCTTGGGCCCTAAAGTGGGCAAATCATCTAAACCTGGGACAGCATCCTTTGCAACAGTGGCATATTCTAAAAGTGCATCAAGTGACGAGGAGTTTGATCGGATTCCCGCAACGTATCTGGCTGCAAAGTGGGTTTGTTTCTCCCCAGCTTATATGAACCAGGGCTGTGCCAGTGTTCCAAACATGAGTGGTGAGCAATTAGCAGCAGAGAGATAAGAGAACCCTGTAAACTCTTTACAGCCCAGGCATAGGGTGAACCAATGTAACTGTCATTACTTCATACTACATAACTTTCAAGAAAGGGAAGTTAAGCAAAGGGTGGCATAATGTTCTATGAATGTGTTACATTGTTAAACTTGCCGGTGGCCTGGCTCTCAACCACTCTGAAGAGCTCACAACAATCGAGCACATTGCAATATCAATAAAATGCAGCAAATAAACCAATGGCAAGCTTGATGAAGCAAGTGATCTGGTTCGCCTTTGCTGAAGGCCTGTGTGAAGAGCCAGGTTTTGACTGCTCTTCTAAACAGGGTAAAAGGAAGAGCTAGCCAGTAAGAGTCATCTGAGTCTTACTTACAGAGTCATCTGAGTCTTACTTACAGAGAAGGTGTGCTTCTGGGGTCCTGAAAGTTGACAGTATTAAATCAAAGGAACTCTGAGTACACCAGGGGTGTCAAACTTGGGTTGACGATGCGAGTTTGACACCCCTGGAGTACACCCACTCTTCAGGATTGAATCACTTGATCCAATGCTATGGGAGATAGGTAGTCCCTCAAGGCACTAGATCAGGTGTATCAAACTCACGGCCCATGGGCCAAATGTGTCATATACTGGCTCTGCCCCCGCCCGGTTTAGTGAAGGGGGGGAAAGTCCCAATAGATCACATGACACCACCGTGACAGCATGAGTTTGACACCCCTGCACTAGATACCAGGTCTCCCAGAATATATCATGCCTTTTACTTAAGAAACATTACTATAATGGGCTAGAGTACTTTCTGATGGGGAAAAAACTGTTTTCTTCTTAGGCTATACAAGACAGGTATTGGCACTTGGAATGAATTTGGAATTAAAATCCTTGTGAATTAACACTGCAAGTATCACTGCAGATAATGGAAGAATTTGAAAATTATCAAAAGCAAGTGCTTACATGATAGTCTTATTCGTCACTTAATCCAAAAGTTCTGTATGGAACATTTCCTGAGGCTAGGGCTGCCACTCTGTATATTTTAACATTTAGAAAACATTTGAAACAGAACGTTACCCTTTGCCAATACCGTTTATATCATTCTTGGGTTTAAAACTGATTTCATTCCATTTGCAATTCTCATAATTGTCAACAAGTTGAAGTTAGATAAGAATTGAAACCAAATACTTTTCAAGTTGGAAAAAGCTACTAGGAACAGCATATTTAACTATTAGAAATTAGGTTAAAAATCACTTTTCAGGTTTAGTAACTTGATTCTTTTTTTCCCCTGGATCTTCTTTGATGGTAATTGCAGATAAGGTTTTGGATTGATGTGATTAATGTGCTAGAATGAACTGGACTTTTAGTGTTTTTTGAAGTTGGCATTCAGTTGATGTATTATTAACTTCTCATATTTTGGTCTGAAGGTAAGATGGTATCTCTCTGAAATAATTTTACAAGGATGCTATTGCATAATTCTAATCCTCCCAAAATCTTTCACTGAATCATTCAGGGTGGAACTGTGTACACATTTCCTTTCAACAAGTTGGAAGTTTGGATTTCGGCTCCCATGTCTAAATAAAATAAAACCAACTTTGTAAGGTAAAACAAAGACAAAATAGTTTTAAATTCTTTAGCTACATATTTCAATATGTGAGGCCTTCTTGCTGGATTTTTTTTATTATACTGGTAATTGTTACATTCAAGCCTAGGAATGTAGAAATTGTAACCTCAGTGGGCTATGTTATTTTTAGCTTCAGTTCCACCCAATACTATAATGCAGTTTCCCTACTGCAGTTTTGAGGCAGCCTTAGAGGGCTGGGGCTCTAGAACTAGTGCCAGGTTTCAGTTTAAACCAGGGGTTTCCAACCTTGGCAACTTTAAGACTTGTGGACTTCAACTCCAAGAATTCCTCAGCCAGCAAAGCTGGTTGGCTGAGGAATTCTGGGAGTTGAAGTCCGCAAGTCTTAAAGTTGCCAAGGTTGGAAACCCTTGGTTAAATGCTGGTTTAAATGCTCACTGTTTCATTCAGACAAAATAAACAAGCCAAAACAGGTGATTCTGTTGAGGAAATGGAAGGCCTGCTTTCCACATACCCTAACTGGGCATTAGCACTTCATTTCTTACAAAAGAAAACAGATCTATAAGTAATCTTTTGAATGAACAGGGGTAGGACTAGATGACCTCCAAGGTTCCTTCCAGCTCTGTTACTATTACAGTTAGTCCTCATTTAGTGGCCATAATTGAGATAGGTAACAATCTCATTGTTCAGCAAAGCAGTCACTAAGTGAAAGGTGACGGTGCTTATGATCTTCAGCTTTCCTTTGCTTTACAGACTTGCAAAGATTGTAAATGCAAGGATTGGTTATAAAGTTATTTTCTGAGATGTGGAAAGACCTGGCCCATAGACTCACCAAGAGTCAGACACAATTGAATGGATATCATCATCATCATAGTTATGTAACTGCAGATAGTTGTTAAAAAAGACTACTACCTTATATATTTTTTTAAAATAGGATCAGTGGTTCTTTGTTAGTAGATAAACCCATCTTTGCACAGTTCAGCTACTAACATACTTTCATGTTCTACTATAAGTTAAGGATGTGCAGAGGTATTTAGAGGAAGTTCAAGTTAAGTATTTAGCATGGCTGAAGTTTAAAACTTACAGTCTGATGCAGAGTAGCTTTCTTACACTTATGTGAAAAATGTGGGAAATCAGATGAGTTGAATTTGGTATTTGGAATTTCTGGTATAGGAATATTAATTTCATAGGTATAATTGAGGTTTGAAGAAATGGTTCTCATGAAATGTGGTGATGGAAGGCTAGATCTTATTCAGAAAAGAATTCATGCATTCTATGTGAAAATAAAAATAGAAATATATATGGATATATTTTACAAATTGAGCTAATTATAGTCTCTCACAACATGTTTAGCCATAATGTGAATTTGCTGATATCTGAGTTAGGGGGTTGTGAGAATGAGGGCTGTATTTGGGTTCCAAAAACGCAGAAAAGCATTAGATGGCAGCAAAGAGATAAGGGAAACTTTAAACTCTTCGTTAGCTCTCCTAGTGGCTTGAATTCAGCAGGAGTTATTTTAAATGCAGTTCCCAGTAGAGCAGACCTGCATGCAATAAAAATTGCATTCATGTGTGAAAAGATATCAGGTCATTTTCTCATCCTTCGTGAAACCAATACTATGTCAGTAAGGCACTATACAATATAATATAATGAAGCCTGACAAGTTTCTTCCTTGAAAAGTTTGTTCCTTTTCTTTGAAGGAACAAAGAACTGCACCTATAGCTGTGAAACTATTCTCAGAGTTTCATAAACATAATTGTCTATTTGGAGCAAGGTTGGAAAACCTAAACCAATTTGGGGAAAAATTGTGCTCTCTAGATGTATTAGCATACGAACTCTAAAACTGCAGCTAGCATGGTCTATGGATTAAAGATGCAAATGCAGAACAGAGAGTGAGAAATTCTTTAATTTCCTGCCTATGTCTGAGGACTCTGGCTGACTACTATCGGTTTTGCAGTGATTTGGGGGCTTTAAGCAACCCTCAGAATTTTTCCGAAGTTGCTCATGAATTTTGTTTTTTAACACGACAGAATAGAACAATTATTAAATGAGGGTGATCAAATTGGCGGTACTTGAACTGAACTTAAATTCAGATTCTTTTTCTGGTTCTGTCCTACTCAGCTTTTAAGAGTATAGGCATCCGAATGCCATTCAAACATCCAATATGGCTACTTGCCTGACATTGATTTCCGAGACGAGAAGATTTTCAGGAGGTTGTTGTTGTTGTTGTTAGTTGCGAAGTCGTGTCCGACCCATCGCGACCCCATGGACAACATTCCTCCAGGCCTTCCTGTCCTCTACCATCCTCTGGAGTCCATTTAAACTCATGTCTACTGCTTCAGTGACTCCATCCAGCCACCTCGTTCTCTGTCGTCCCCTTCTTCTTTTGCCCTCAATCTTTCCCAGCATTAGGCTCTTCTCCAGTGAGTCCTTCTTTCTCATTAGGTAGATAACTGTAGTAGTAGTAGTAGTAGTAGTAGTAGTAGTAGTAGTAGTAGTAATAATAATAATAATAATAATAATAATAATAATAATAATAATAATAATAATAATATAATTTGTATACCGCCCTTCTCCCAAAGGACTCAGGGCGGTTTACAGCCAAGTAAAAACCACAATCAATAATACAATACAAATAAAACAATAACTAAAAAACTTATTCAAATTTGGCCCCAATTTAAAATACATTTAAAACCATAAAACCCAATTAAAAATTAAAAACCCAATAATAACATCTAAAAATTCTATGCCAGCTAATACTCATCTACATAGTAATGAAGTTGTAAATCTTCCTGAATTATAATCTCAAGTGAATTAACTTTAAAATTGTATTTGTGAGGAATAAATACTGCACTTAAATCTTGATGGCAATTTTTCCTAAGGTTTGGGGTTGGGGTGGGGAGAGCAGGGGAGGGGAGAGCAGAGGAGTGATTCTGTGAAATCTCATATTGATTGGAGTGGACCGTATCAGGGTAGAACATTATTCTAAAGATCCCAGTTTCTCCTGAACAAAGAATTCCAGTGGTGGCTGATTCTGTTTGGTATAGTTAGATAGTTTAACCTACTCTCTCCCTCCCTACATGAGCCAGTTTGGTCTAGTGCAGTGACGACTAACCTTTTTGCTGTCACATGCCAAAAGTGTGGAGAGTGTGGAGGGGGGAGGCATGCACGCATCCTTCACCCACACCCATAATTCAATGCCCCCGGCCGCCCCCAGGAATGCGCATGCGACCTACCCACACTTTTGGCACGTGATGGCATGGTGGGACCGGAAGGCCTTTTTTTCACCCTCCCCAGGCTCCAGAGGCTTTCTAGGAACCTGGGAAAGGTGAAAATGGCCTTCCCCAACCCCCCCCCCTCGCAGGCCCTCCGGAGGCTGAAATAGCCTGTTTCCCAACTTCCTGTGGGCCCAGAAGGCACAAAAATCAACTGGCCTATGTGTGCATGCGCACTGGAGCTGAGCTAGGGCAACGCTTGTGTGCCCACCGATATGGCTCCGTGTGCCACCTGTGGCACTTGTGCCATAGGTTCGCCATGTTTCATTTTGCTAATGTTTCAAGGCATCAGGCTTGAATCTGGGAGTTGTAAATTTTAATCTCTCCTTAGCCATGAAAGCCAGCTGAGTGATCTTGGGCAAATCATACCCTCTCAGCCCAACTTGCCTCATAGGGTTGTTGTTGTGCGGAAAATAGAAGGAAGATGTGTTGGATATGTTCGCCATCTTGAGTTGTTTATAAAACTACTAAAGGCAAGATAGAAATAAATAAATACACATATATTCCTGTTCATATCACTTGTTAGACTCCATCATGAACTTAAGAGTGCTTTTGATTAACAAATAGTTGTATATTGTAGGTATATTTAATTATTTTGCTTTAGAGCAAAACAATTGCTCCCCCCCCACACACACATATGCATTTAGTGCTGATGAGAACATGAAGTTACTCAGTGGTGTAGAACAAACAATAGAGTAGATTACATAAATGTTACCTCAGGCTTTTTACATTTGTTTTTGAAAAATGCTGAAGTAATAGCTGCCAACGGACCAAATATTTTAATTTCTCTTCTGTGTTTCGAAAAATACTGTTTTAGTGGGGTAAGAACAATATGCTTTTGACATGAGTATTTCAGTATGAACATTTTAATACTAGCATTTCTCTTCTGTGTCTTCTATTTCTGATGTATTTTGTTTTGACTCTCGATACATGGTAAGCAACATTCTTTTGGAAATAATGTTAGAATTGCTTTCTCAACAATTTTTGCATGTTTGTATAACATAATAGTGATCTTTGTTTGTTGCACATGGTCAATTGAGATGATATAACTTGACAGGACAGTGAAACGGAGCTTTTAGAAAACCTAATTAACTAAAACCGAAGAACCTTCCCAGTAAGCAAAAAATATTTTTATATATAGTAAATGGGGAAAGGTACCTGTTGAAACAGAATATCTGTTAAATTGCAAATGGGATTTTTTTTAAAATCCAAAAGCTTAATTTGCACAGGAAAAAACTCTACTGTATTGATAACAATGAACACCCATTGTGTAGAGAAGTAGCAAAAATTGTCCAGACTGATTTGTCAAATAACAGAATAGCAGAGTTGGAAGGGACCTTGGATGTTTTCTAGTCCAACACCCACCCACCCCAGCTCAAGCAGGAAACCAGTGATGGCTAACCTTTTGCTGTCATGTGCCAAAAGTGTGGGGAGTGTGGGGGGGTTGCATGCATGCATGCCCACACCCATAATTCAATGCCCCCTGCCCCCCATGCATGCGCATGCGACACCCCCCCCCATGCTACCCACGCTTTTTGGCATGCAATGGCACGGTGGGGCTGGAAGGCCCGTTTTTTACCCTCCCCAGCCTCCAGAGGCTTTCTAGGAGCCTGGGGAGGGCAAAAATGGCCTCCCCCCCGGAGGCCCTCCGGAGGCCAGAAACAGCCTATTTCCTGACTTCCTGTGGGCCCAGAAGATCCGTGCTGGAGCTGAGCTAGGGCAACGCTCATGTGCCCACCAATGCTCCGCGTGCCACCTGTGGCACTTGTGCCATAGGTTCGCCATCACATCCCTATATCAGTTCAGACAAATGGTTGTTCAATCTTTTCTTAAAAACCTCCAGTGTTGAAGCATCCACAACTTTTGAAAGCAAGTCGTTCTACTGATTAATTGTCAGGAAAATTTCCCTTAGTTCTAGATTGCTTCTCTCCTTGATTAGTTTCCATCCATTGCTTCTTGTCCTGCCTTCAGGTGCTTTGGAGAACAGGTTGACCCCCTCTTCTTTGCAGTAGCCCCTTAGATATTGGAACACTGCTATCATGTCACCCCTAGTCCTTCTTTTCATTTATCTAGACATATCCAATGTATGCAGCCATTCTTCATATATTTTAACCTTCAGGCCCCTAATTATCTTTGTTGTTTTTCTTTCCACTCTTTCTAGAGTCTCAACATCTTTTTTATATCTTGGCAGCCAAAATTGGATGCAATGTTCCAAGTGTGGTTTTACCAAGGCATTATAAAGTATTAATAGTTCACATGGTCTTGATAATAATCTTGATAATAAATAAGAGAACAAATTCCATTACTATGTGATCCATTAACTTTATCCCTAAATATAATAGATATGAAATATTCCATAACTCCAGCAGACAAAGTTCTTCCTGAAAAAGAAAATGCCTGAGAACAGAGAAGTGATTTAGTCTGATTACCCTTGATAAAGCATTTCAAAGAATTGGAGCAACCGGCAACAAGATCCTGTCCTGCCTTTTTACTAGATTTATCTCCTAAAGATTTTAAAACCCAGATAATAAAGTTGTATTGAATATATTCATGATCACCTTCACCCTATCAATTCTTATGTTGGTACTGAAAATCTGTAGTATCATGTAAGATTGCCATGCTTTTAAAATGTAAAGAAGCATGCAAATATTGGGTACTCCAGGCTGAGTTTCTTGCCTTCGCTTAATTATATTCCTTCTTCCTCCCATTCAACACATTTTTCATGAAATCTCAAAAGTGAAAAATTTATTTAATTGTAACACAGGCAATTGCAGTCCCAAGAAGAACACAGTTCTTATCCGATGCTACCCCTTTTTCTGATTTCCTGACTGATAGCTTTGGACGCCAGCATAACTACTTGAGAATCTCCATAACTGAGAAATGCAACCTCAGATGTAAGTCTTTCTACTCTGAATATAAATTATAAAATGCAAGGTTTTCTTTTCATAACATCTTATTTGTGGACCTATGTTTAACAAAAGTCATAATGACTTATTTGCAGAATGCCACACGCTGCAATCCCAAAACTGAATTAGTTTCATTGATGCTGTTTCTCATGTTAATGGAAGCTGTTCGGGCCAATATCTTATAGAACATTCTTTTCCTGCAGATTTAATTAGATTGTGAAATTAGGAACAAAACTGTTGGAGGAAATAAAAGAGCAGATGTGTTAAAACATATGCTAGTCCAACTTGTTTGGATAACATATTGTCTTTCCCCTGAAGCAACTAGGAACTTGAAACAGTGAACCCTCATCACTTTCGTTACTAAAGCCAAATATAACAAGTTGGATTTAAATAGGTGTTGGCACTTTTTGGAATTGTCTCCTGTACGTGTGTTTTAGTTACATACAGTAGTGGCCAAAATTGTGGAAACCTTTTGGGAAAAGTGTATTTTGAGGTTTCATGGCTAATAACACCACTTTTTTTTTTTTTTGAGTTTCAAGATAATCATATTCCACTGCTGGAATGGCCTGGGAATAGCCCAGATCTTAAGCCAATTGAAAATCTATGGAGCTGAAACTTGTTAGTCAGAAGCGACCCAGCAATAAAACCCAGTTAATAGAAGCAATCATTCAATTTTGGTTTCACATTATAATAGCTGAAGAACTAAAAGACTAGGTTCACTCCATGGGAAGACGTTGTAAGGCTAAAGGTTACCCAGCTATTAACTGACATGGTGATAATTTTTATGTATCTCATTTTTTCTATGGTGATAATTTTTGCATATCTTGTTTTTTCTACGTATTTCACTTTTCTTCTTTATACTGTAACTGCTATTCTAATATCAAATCCTTCATACAAGTTATTGCATTACATTCTTGATTAAATAATATTTCCATTGATATATAATTTTATGGTACTACTCCCCCCAAAAAAAGTGGTTTTATTAGCTAGTTTTAGAAAAAACACTTTTCCCAAAAGGTTTCCACAATTTTGGCCACTACTGTAACACAGAAAAATTTATAGGATAACAAGACTTTAAAGAGTAATTTTTATGATATAAATATCTTGGAACTGCAGTCCAGTTTACCAGATGTATGAAATGAAGTGAATTACTAATTCATAAAAGTTATTGGAGTGTTTCCTAACTGGGAGCCCTACAAAAGTGCTAAATTTAAGGTGCCAGAATTCTCAGCAAGGCAATACTTTCTGTAGAATTCTTGCAGAGCTGAAGTCTACACATCTCAAGACCTGCCCCCAGGGACTAGTTTCTTCCTGGGACTGTAGCATATAATGTGCCTGTCTATAGGATATTGTGATAGGTAGGTATTTTTTCATTCATTCACTCTCTGTGGATTTTTTTTTCTAGATTGTGGGAGAAAAAGTACATTAAAAAGAATGAGAAAGCAAAATATTGTAGCCTTCTTTGGAAATAGTTTGCTTTTTATTAAGTAATTTGAAAACAGGCATGTCTTAAAACTCTTGACTGAATATTTCAGGTCAGTATTGTATGCCAGAGGAAGGAATTCAGCTGACTCCCAAATCCGAATTGTTGAGCACCCAGGAAATCATCACTCTTGCTGCGCTCTTTGTGAAGGAAGGTGTGGACAAGATTCGTTTGACCGGAGGAGAGCCTCTTATCCGGCCTGATGTGGTGGACATCATAGGTACACTTGTTATAGATACTATAGATACCAAGAGCCATGGTGGCGCAGTGGTTAGAATGCAGTACTGCAGCTAAGTCTGCTAATTGCTGGCTGCGAGCAGTTTGGCAGTTAAATTCTCATTGGCTCAAGGTTGACACAGCCTTCCATTCTTCTGAGGTGAGTAAATAAAGGACTCAGACTGTTGGGGGACAATTTGCTGACTCTGTAAACTGCTTAGAGAGGTCTATAAAGCATTGTGAAGGGGTATATAAGTCTAAGTGCTATTGCTATATGTCACAATGCTGGCCTGTGATCACAATTGATAGGTTGATTGACTTTATGTCTCACTGTGGGAGAACATTACAGGTAATACCTGGAGAATTGAGAAAGCAGATTTTAAATTTGCTCTGCTGTACAAAAATACTTGATATCAATGTGCATCTTCTGATCTCTAGAATACCATATATACTCGTGGATAAGCCAAGAATTTTAGGTGACAAAATGCACCTAAAAGTCAGGTTCCGATTATACCTAGATGGACTTATCCATTTATATACTGCTCCATAATGCTTTTTGCACTCTCTAAACAGTTTACAGAGTCAGAATGTTGCCCCCAATAATTTGGACTCTCATTTTACCGACCTTGGAAGGATGGAAGACTGATTCAATCTTGTGCTGATCAGGATTGAACTCCTGGCTTTGGGCACAGTTAGCCTGCAATACTATATTCTAACCACTGCGCCACCATAGCTATTATATACCATAAAGAGTTCCAACATATACTTGCTAATAGGCAGACCCTCTCATTTTTAACCAAAGTACCATTAAGAATGCAAGTCATGCAATGGACTACAGTGAAAAGGTCCTTACTTGGAAAGGAGGAAGCACATTCCAAAGACAAGAGATAACACAACCTGGAGCTGGATAGAAGGAAGAAGAGATTTATGATAGACATTCCCTGGAATTTCCCATGGTATTTCTGTAATTTTCTACTTCAGTAGACAAGTATAGCTGTAATCAGGCAAGATTCTGCCTATATGGTATAAATAAATAATTCAACTGTGGCTAGATTGTTCTATGTGGTTCTTGGTCTGGGCCTAATAGGTCAAGGTGCCACATTTTTCATAGTATTTTGTTTTTAAAAAAGAGAGTTGGCTTATCCACAGATGGGCTTATATGTGAATATATACAGTATATTAATACCTTCATCTTGATTAAGGGTGATGGTGCAAACTAAGTAGTTTCTTAACTAAAAATTTGTAGATTGCCAAATTTAGAAAAATAAAGATTTCCATAAACACATATAAAAGCTAAAATTTCCCCCTCGCACATATGTGCTACTCGTTCCCAACTCTAGGGGCGATGCTCATCTCCGTTTCAAAGCCAAAGAGCTGGGATAAGTAATGGGAGCTCAGCCCGTTACACAGCACTAGGGATTCGAAATGCTGAACCGCTGACCTTTTGATTGACAAGCTCAGCGTCTTAGCCACTGAGCGACCACGTCCCTATAAACACACATAGGAAGCCCCAAATGTGATGCTTCAAATCCTATGCTATTATACTTAATTACAGTATATATATTTTTCTCTTCCTTATTTTATTTACCTGATCTTCAGTTTAATACAGTTGCTAATCTTTCATCAACATTGTATTTTCTCAGCTCAGCTACGCAAATTAGAAGGGTTGAAAACCATCTCTGTCACAACTAATGGGATCAATTTAGCCAGACTGTTACCCCGGCTAAAAGAGGCTGGTCTGGATGCCATTAATATCAGCTTGGACACCTTGGTACCAGCTAAATTTGAATTCATTGTCCGACGAAAAGGTATTTTGAAATCTTCTACAATAACATGTTTAATATTTTTATTACTGTGCCCTGTATGGAATTTACCATATGATAGGGAGTAAAGAGCTCAGAACTAATCAGAGAGCATGCATTCTCAATACCAAACTGATCATTTGATCTCAAATTTCAAGTAGTTTTTTTTTTAAATTCCTACTCTGCATGTAGAGCTGAATATATATTGCTTAAGAATGGTGTTACTCTTTACTGTATGGCATCATATGTAACTTAATATATTGGTATGTAAATATTTTTAATAAGCTATGCAATACATTTGATTTGATTCTGAAAAGGGATTTCAAGAAAAAGTATACAAGAACATGACCACAGAACCTATCTGCAACTCTTTAAAACAGCTACATCTTTTCCCATTTTCAGCTACTTGTGGAATATACACATTTATTCCTGAGCAGCACTATATAGAACATTACTTCTCAAATGCCATGTTTTCATGACTGCCTAAAAAAAATAAATGAATATGCACAATATCTCCATGAAAAATTTCTCTGGGGATTATATTGGACCAAAATGTAAGACTCCCACTTACTTTTAATATGTACATTTCAATCTATATAAAAAAATAAAACAACAATAGAACCCTAAAGCATTTTAAAATAAAACTATTTCATTGGATATACACTCAAAATATAAAACATTTTAACAGGAAGAAAGATTTTACTTTTGCATAATTCCTGAATTCAGAATTTTATCTTCAAGACAAGTATTCTTGTATTTATTTTTGCTTATTATTTGTTCTTTATAGCCATAACTGCAGAAAATTGTAACTTACATGAAGAGGATGTTCCATATTGAACCACTGTTTTCATAATCTTCTTGGTTAAGCTCACAGTAACATATTTTGCACACTAATCCAAATTTCAGAAAGTTATTGTCAGGATTTTTTTTTTCAAAAAAATCATCAGAAGAAATATCAGCAAATGTAATCCTTGCTGTTGGTTTAGCACTCATTAAAATAATAAATATAAATACTGAACTGTATTAACATATATGCTTCTACAGATACTCCAAGGAACACAGATGTACCACTATAGTGCTATGCTGATAGAGAAAATATTTCTGAGAGAAATTTAACCCAATTATTCCGTTATATGATCAAAAACGAGTCAAAAAAGTATCTTTATGAACAAAAGTTAATCACAGAGTTTAACTTTTGTTTAACCACTCTCCATTATAATGGAGAGCCAGTTTGATGTAATGGTTAAGGTATTAGGCTAAAAATCAGGAGCCCATGAATTCTAGTTCCATATTAGGCCTGAAGCCAGCTGGATGATCTTGGGCCAGTCATTCACACTCAGCCCTAGGAAGCAGGAAATGTCAAAACGAATTCTGAAATCTTGCCCTGAAAACTGCAGGAAACTTTCCAGACAGTTGTCAGGAGTCAACATTGATTCAGAGGAACATACACACATATACTGCAATGGAACTCACATTTCCCAATAGTAAACATAATTCAAATGAATTATTAGAAAACAGATGAATACATTTGTATCAACTATTATTGATTATGACCAATGTTGAACTGTAACCCTCCTTTAAAAGGTAAATTACTTTACTTTTCGTTTTGCAATAGCACTGAATGTATTGATCTAATTTACAGCTTTTGGTTTTCTGTTAATAAACAATAATTAAATGAACTATAATTAAAAATTTGGCAGTGCTGTCTAAAACAAATTACAAATCTAGAGCTCCTCAGAATATATAGGATTTATACTTCCATTATTTCTAACTATTGGTCATGCTAGATAAGATTAATAAGGAACAATAATAAGCTTTGTGGCGAAGGTTGTTGAGAGTGTGGTAGCATGTCAGCTCCCCCAGTACCTGGAGGAAACTATCTAGACCCATTCCAGTCTGGCTTCAGGCCTGGGTACAGCACAGAGACGACTTTGGTCGCGTTGGTTGATGATCTCTGGAGGTCTCGGGACAGGGGCTGTTCCTCTGTCCTGGTCCTATTAGATCTCTCAGCAGCTTTTGATACGGCTTTTGCTGCGGCGGTTGGGGGGTTTAGGAGTGGAGGGCACCGTCTTTCGGTGGTTCTCCTCCTATCTCTCAGACCGTTCGCAGACGGTGTTGGCAGGGGGGCAGAGATCGACCTCAAGGCGCCTCATGTGTGGGGTACCACAGGGGTCGGTTCTCTCGCCTCTCCTGTTCAACATCTATATGAAGCCGCTGGGTGAGATCATCCATGGTTTTGGGGTGAGATGCCATCTGTATCCTGATGATACTCAGCTGTACATTTCCACCCCTAACCACCCCAACGAAGCCGTTGAAGTGATGTCTGGAAGGTGATGTCTGGAAGCCGTGCGGGTCTGGATGGGGAAGAACAGGCTTCAGCTCAACCCCTCCAAGACGGAGTGGCTGTGGATGTCGGCATCCCGGTACAGCCAGCTGATTCCATCGCTGGCTGTTGGGGGCGAATCATTGGCCCTCAGAGAGAGGGTTCGCAACTTAGATGTTCTCCTAATTATCCTAATCCAAATTATACAGTTCCTTCTCCCCTTCCATGCCTTTAAATTTATTCTTGAACATAGAACTGATAAAAGTAAAAGAAAAAAGGTAAAGTCCTTCAATTCCTGGTGTTTTCATCCATAGCATTTTCTCAGCACCTTTAAGGAACCTTTTGATATTGCCTGCTGGTTTGTTTGTTTGTTTTACTTGTACTGGAGTTGTATCGTATCGTAGCATAGCATAGTGTATTGTATTTGGATTATTTTCCAGTCCAGCCATGAAAAATTTCTTTCAATCTTCAGTTTGTTTCCCATCAAATCACAGTTCAGGGCCTTGAGGAAATTTAAACAGCAAGACTTTAGAAGTTGTGTCCAATGAGAAAGAACCCGAAGCTGTGGACAGCAATGTTATCACAGCATGTAGTAGCAGGGAAGGCTCCTCCTCCTCCTCCTCCTCCTCCTCCTCCTCCTCCTCCTCCTGTGGGAGAAAGCATGCTGCCCCTAAGAACAGCAGCAAACCATCTGTCTCATTGAACAGTAATCAGATTCAGTTACGCCTATATGAAATGCTGGAAAATGCCTTTCCTCTCACTTTTGTAAGAGTACAAATGGTGCTGCCAAAGTGTGGGAATGGAGATGGGTCTGGAATAATTAGTTGTGAATTAATATGCATAGTGCGTACAGTGTATGTGGAAATTAAATGAGTGTTACATTCCGTTTCCAAGTACAAGTTTCAAATGTTTTCAAACGTTTTCAAATGTTGTGTGTTTCTCTTTGCAAAAGCATCCTTTGCTTTTTAATAACAATCTTAGGGGTGATGATAGCAGACAGCACAGAGACAAGATAAATATTGCTTAACAGAATTACTTGTATGGATTCCAAAATTGAAAGCACACATTTGAAACCATATTAATTTGTTTGGAATGGCTGCAATCTGTTCCTTGTAGGGGAAATGCCCATATGGAGCCACTAGATGGTGATACAGTGTCAGTTAAAATGAATGGAGGCATAGTAGGGAAAAACAGCCAATAAAAGTGACTTTAATCAGCTCAAGATGTTTTTGCACGTTTCCCTCTGTGTTACATTTAATTGTTTCTAAATATGGATTGTGCTACATAGGGGAATCTCTGAATACACAGACCAACCTTATCCTTGTGTGCTTGCATATTTAAATATTTTTGATCATATATCAAATTTTAGAAAACTTTATTCAGGGAGATAAATTTTGAATGAATCCAGTAGGATCATCTACAACTCCACCACAGTGCAGTCAGTTCATACCTAGGGAAGTGTAACTAATATTTCGGACTGTTCATTGTTGCTAATCAAGGAATTAGATCCGCTCCTGTAAAATGAGAAAGTATTAAATAAACAGACACCAAACTATTAATGTTCTAGCAGACCCAGCACTCACCCAACAAAATGATGATCATGGTCTTAAAGATAGGATTAAATAAATTAATGAAAGCAAAAAAAAAAAATCCATTAGTGGTTACTTCCAGAACAGCATAGCTTTAAAATACATACATCCCTTGCATGTTTATTTATTTCTCAAATTTATATACCATCCTAGACCCAAAGACACAAAGAAACTTTATTTATTGCTAAGGCTTCTGGGCCAATTTGGTCATAACCAACCCTAGTAGCAAATGCTCCACTTTTGTAACAAAGCTTAACACAACATGCAACAGTATTAATGATCAACATCCTAATTCATGAAACGGTCGCCATGTGCAGGATGTCATTTTCATTTGAATCCCTACAGGCGTTCTTGATATCATTTCTGAATTCCAAAAAGTTTGCAGCCATTCTAACTTCAAGGGGAATTCTGTTCTGTAGGACAAGGGAGGACCAGAGAGGGCCTGGGTTCAAGCTTTCTGAAGGTGTCTCTTTCTCAGGATAGGCAATTAGTTGGGCAGATACTCCTTGGGGCAGGAAAACCTAAAGTAGGCAGGTTTCATATTGCCTTTATATTGCCACTATAGAAACATCACATTAGTGTCCAACAGGGTAGATTTGATTTAAACCAAGTCGATTTAAACCATGATTTAAATCACTAGTAAAAAGGCTTGATTTAAATCAACTCGATTTAAACCATAATTTTTAAAGGGCAACTGTCATCTCTGTCCCACAGCGGTGCCTCCTCTGACCCGCTGTTGACTCACCGACAATCCCAATATTGCAGAATATACAGCCTCATGTTGTATAACTAAGCTCCATTTCATGCTGAATAAACAAAATTATTAATATATCTTAAATAGAAAACTACCTTTAGATAGATTTTTACTCCAAAAACATTTTATAAAAATAAATGTAATAATTTTTTTTAAAAAAATCTGATTTAAATAAAAAAAAATCCAGTTTAATTTTTTTTTAAAAATCCGATTTTTTTGATTAAAATAAAAACCATCAATTTTTATCCACCCTGGTGTCCGATCTTGGCAATTTTTATAGCTACTCAGTCCTTTATATTTGCTTGGTGCATTTATTCTAAAAAAAATATTGATGCGTCTTTTTGGCTAGTGTTTCCCTGATTGGACGATATTCCTAAAGTTGCACGGAAGTTCTCTTCTTTTTGATTTCCTTCCAAGCCTTTCTGCAAGCAGGACGGATTCCCGAATACAGTAACTCTAGTGTTCTCACTGTATGTTATGTTCCCTGATGTCATGTTTAGTCTACAAGCTTATTTTAGTAGAGTAAACCTTTGCAACTGAAGTCAGAGGTTTTTGGAGTAGCAGGATAGAGAAATAACAAACACAATTTGACATCAAACAATTATGGTAGTCCATGTTATTTAATCCTCATGACTGCCCATCCTACTACTCTTCTTTCATGGAATAACAATGTATTTTTCTTTTCCAAATATTTGGGGATTACATAAAGTACTTTATATTCCTCTTGAATAAACATCTCTTATATCAACATGATTGGAGGGATGGTGAAAATTTGTGAAAAGTCTTGATTTGGGTTTCTCGCTATATTTGAAAACACGCACAGCATAATGTTATGCATATCTAAAGTCCATTATGACTACTCTTATAGAAAAGTATTTAGAATTGTTACTAAAGCACAATGTGTTACTATATTCATTTGTTTTATATAGCAAGAGAAGCTTTTACTCAAATGTGTTTGACAGAGTCATGAATTAATATTTAAAAGAATGCAAGAATAAATGTATAAATTTATTGTAAATTTTATAAATGTATACTAATAAATTTTTATAAAATGTATTAATAATAATATTAGTATTGGATTTAGTTTATGTGTATTTCTAAAACATTTTGCTCATTTTTTTCTAAATAATTACATTCTGGTATTTTAGGATTCCACAAGGTAATAGAAGGAATTCACAAAGCTCTTGATCTTGGCTATAATCCTGTTAAGGTGAGAATATTCCTTACTAGTAATCTAGAACTACGTGGTATTCATCCTATTACACAAAAGTACAAACTTCAGGCTGTGGGTAGAGTTTGCCTACAGTATTGCATTCTAATCATTTTGCTATCATTGTTCAAATTTAGTTTTGGCATACTTCTCATACGTTGCTGTCAGTTATTTATTATTTAAATAAACACAAAATGCTTATTTATTTCTTATTTCACCATTCCAGATTAAAAATGGTGAACACTATAAGCTTAAAGGTTCTGCTGATTAGGAGTTATGGGAAATGACCTGTTGCCCAAGGCATTTGGAGATCCTCAAATTAGGAAGGGTGGTGTAATATGTTAATCCCAATAATTACTTTTGGAAGTAATTCCTCAATACACATTTTTCTTTAGTTATCCCATACTTTTAAAAAATCCCATAAAGGAAAGATGGGGTAATTGTCTGTTCAATAATAGAAAACATGGGATTTGTTTTATCAATGGTTGTATAACAGAGGTAGAAATTAGGATTTTAAAAAGTATGTAAGCAACTGAATCACACAGTATGCTGTTCACTAAGCACTTATTGTATGTAAAGGAAAAATATATAAATAAATGGGGGAAAAATAATAGAGAACACATTATCTACTATCTACCAAGCCGTGGTGGTGCAGTGGTTAGAATACAGTACTGCAGGCTATGCTGGCTGCCCAGAAATTTGGCAGTTCGAATCTCACCAGCTCTAGGTTGACTCAGCACTTTCATCCTTCCGAGGTAGGTAAAATGAGAACCCAGGTTGTTGGGGACAATATGCTGGTACTCTGTAAACTGCTTAGAGAGGGTTGTAAAGCACTGTGAAGTGGTATAATAAGTCTAAGTGCTATTGCTATTGCTACATGGGCTCATTGTGCTGTTGTGCACAATGGCCTTGGGTCATTTCTTGTACTCATTCACTCACTTTTTCTTTTAGGTGAACTGTGTGATTATGAGAGGACTCAACGAAGATGAGCTGCTGGATTTTGTTTATCTTACAGAAAAGCAGCCCCTGGACGTGCGCTTTATAGAATACATGCCTTTTGATGGTGAGTTCTTGAGATTACACTTGGCTTCAAAGACTGGGTAAATGGAGTGGGCAGATTCCCATTCCTGCAAAAAATGGGGATGGAATATCAACTTAGAGGTGTCTTCAGCCTCTGTGGCCTATAGGGAATCTCTTTGGAAAGGGACAATGCCAAAGTATTGGCGTTGCTGGTATTTTATTATTATTGATGTTGTGTGTCTCTGATCATAGAGTTTCATGGCAGCAAAGCACAACTAATGTATTCCACATATTCCTACATTTATATTTTAAGTTTTACTAATAATATTATTATTTTTTTGTTCTGGTCTAAGATTGTAACAATAAATTGTTGTTGTTGTCTATTATTTATTTGCTACACAAACCATGTTAAAAACCTAAAGAATTGCACTGGAATGAGATTTTCACAGACTTCTGCTCCTTCCACTGCCACCACTGTTTTTAACTGCCTACCACTGCATCTTAACTTTGTCTAGTCACATAGAACTCTGTTGCCCCAGATGACAATATGCTATAGTTAAAAACATGTCTTTTGTATTATAAACTTAAATTCCTCCCACAGTCAATACCAACCTTATTTGATCAATAACGTTTGTTTCCTTCTTATTCTAGGCAACAAGTGGAACTTCAAGAAAATGGTGAGCTACAAGGAAATGCTGGATACAATTAAACAAAAATGGCCAGACTTGAAAAAGTTGCCCTGTGAAGAAGCTTCTAGCACTGCCAAGGTGAATATTAGCATGATCAAAGGATTAGTAATCCGAGAGAGCTTCTTTGTCTGCTACTTCAGTGCTACTTATCAAGAAGGGAATGAGATGATGGAGATTCTATAGTCCTGGTAGAGTTTTCCTGTGTACTTTTGACAATTATGCTAGTCATGGTATTGGCTCAATACTGTGCCTATTATTTGTTTTTTAAAACTTATATGCCACCCATCTCACTTAAAATGACTTTAGGGGACTTACTATAACATAAAAACAACAATATAAAATAGGAAGGTAATAAGTATTAATATTAAAAAAAGATAGCTAAGGAAGGGAGCAAGTTAAAACAGGCTGGCGGTGGTATCTGTCAGTCCATTAACCACCCTCCAGTATGATATGCCACATTGGGGTCTCAGATGAATTGGTAGAGCCAAGTTTTAACACACTGCAGAAGGCCAAGAGGATTGGTGCAGATCTCACTTTGAGGGATTCAGTGTTCCACTGAAAAGGCAGAAAAGGCTCTTCTCATTGATCAATGGGGTCCGTAGCATGCACATACACTTGACCAATAGGGTTCACAGGACCCTAGGATGGCAACCAGTGCAACTAGCCTAACATCAATGTTACATGTGTGGCTGCATTCCTTGACAGCTGCAACTTCCAAATACTCTTCAAGAATAGCCCCATGTAGAGTGTGTTGCAATAGTTATGAGATGAGATGAGGTGTGTGTGTGTGTGAGAGAGAGAGAGAGAGAGTAAGGGGGAGGGAGGGAGGGTGAGAAGGGGGGGGGAAACCAAACATATTCTGACTAGAAATAACGCTTTGTAAACTGTAGTTATTTAAGTATTGCTTCAGTTTTAGGGTAGATTTATGTACCATTACCTTCATAACTGTCCTGTGATAAATTTCTGGTATTATCTACTATATATAAACTATTCTGTGCTTGCTTTTTATGTAGACTATGCATGAGGTATTGTGTCTGGGAATTTTGGTCATTTTGCAGTTATATCCATGACAACTGCTGTTGTGTTTATAATATAAATGTGTTCCATAATACATCTGATTTGTAAATGATTTGCATAATGTTTTTAACAGAGAAGTATGCAGCACGTAAGAATTTTAAAATAGCCCTTCATCTAAACACATATCATTAAAATGTTGTCGTGGATTTTTCCATCTAGCATGTAAGACCTTTGTAGAAATAAGTTTAGCAGGAAATTGTTGGTAAGAAGATAAGAATCCTTACAATGCTAGTGTCTCCTCTTTATCATAAAGATAATATATATCCCTACATATTGAAGGAATAATATAATCCCAAATTCAATAATTGATTTCCAGCATAGTATTGATACCTGAATATTTTTACTGGTGACTTTTAACCTCATGGTAACATTTTCATGGTAACATTTACAGAATTTCTTGTCAGTGTCCTAAAGTTTCCCCATAACCTATCTAATTCACAGCTATTAGGAATGTGTAAAATTAGTTGAATTTGAACTGTACTTAATTTGAAACACTCTGTTTTCAAAGGTGAAACAGCTATTTTGAGTGTAAAATGGGTTGAGCCTAAGATACTTCTATAAAACTCAGAATTAGCCCATTCCATTAATTTCTGATGAGTTTAGGCATGCTGGGGTTACCCTTGGATTCCACAAGTGAATACAGTTATTAGATTAGTCCATCTTATAGGGCAGTGATGGCTAACCTTTTTCGGATCAAGTGCCCAAAGCATGGCCAAACCCCTAAAATGCAATGTGCCCCCCCGTGCATGCGCTCCGCTCCCGCACGTCGTCTCCCACATGCGTGTGTGCCCCCGCACACATGCCCACCCCCGCACGTGCTCCGGTCCCATGCATGCACGTGCGGGCCTTCTTACACCCCCCCTGCCCCCCATGCATGCGCCCCACCCCATGCATGTGTGCATCCCTCTGCACATGCGTGTGCGGCAGAAACCCGATGACCTGCTGGCCAGTGGGAGGCGCATGTGCATGCATAGCAGATCTGAACTGGGGCAACAGCTCACGTGCCTACAGAGAGGTCGCTGTGTGCCACCTGTGGCACGCATGCCATAGGTTCGCCATCATGGCTATAGGGTTTCGGGGGAGATTGAGGTCTTTCCTGAGGATCTGATGGGTGGCTTGATGGAGCCACCTGAATGGTCACTTCCTGAAATCTGTCCAATGAGTTGGATTGGATTGTTCCTGTGTGGCTTCTTACTGAGAGTCAATCCTAGGGAACTCTTTGGTTCTCTGAGGAGATAAAATGTCAGAAGAGATACTAAAAGTGCAATTGGAAAGAAGGCAAAGAATGAATCTAACTGAACATGAGTAGAAACACATATTAGAAATTGCACCTTGGTGATAAAGTTGGCATTTTATCTCAGCTGCAGGTAGATGTTCAGAGATTTTTTTTTTAAGGAGACTTGTTCCCAGCTAGGTAGAGATGAAGTTACAGGGTAATCCAGAGAGCTTCATCTGTAGATAAAGCTGCACAGACTTGCTTGGTATTGTCCTCCAGCTGTCCAGATCCTATAGTATTGATAAAGGTAAGGTCTTGTACAGTTACCTGGAATGCTTTTCAGCCAATAACTGCTGAGGATCCTCAAATCCACTAAACCAATTGGGGGTCGCTCCTTGGGTGGTTAAAACCACTTGGGGGGATGCTGTATGGTTAGGTCTGTGCAATAATATTTGTTTTGCTGGAAGAAGGAGTGGTACAGCTTGCCTTGAAGGAAGAGATGCTTCACTCCCTCCTCAAGAAGCCTTTGCTGAAGTGGAGAGTTTTGAAGAATTTTCATCCACTTGCCAATTTCCACTTCTTGGGGAAGATCGTTGAAAAAGTGGTCATGCTGTAGCTTCAGAGAGCAAGCTGGAAATGGATGATCTGAAAAATACAGATTATCTAGAATCTTTTATGCTTGGTTTTATACTGGGAGATAATACTGAGATGTCCTCTCACACCTCTCTAATTTCTGGCAGAGCTGGGACAGGAGTAGTGCAGCTATCATGTTTCTCTTTGATATCTTAGCATTTTCAAAAGTACTGTCAACCATGATATACTTCGGGGCCATCTGTAGGGATTTGGGGTCTAGTAATTTGAGTCAGTGTTCTAGTAATTATCTTTCTTTTTTGTGTGTAGTTGGATCCAATCTGCTTATCCTAAACATTCCAGCATATTTGGTATGTTCTGGGCCCCACTGACTAAATTATTTTGTCTGAGGGGATTTGTAAGTGGGCCTTCTTTATCATAGCACCCACCTTCTAGAATTAAATTCCCTAGGAAATTTTTTAGTCCCACTCTGACCTTATTCAGATGAACCTTTAAAATCTGACTCTTTCCTCAGGATCTTATAGTGATAATTAGTTTGTCAAAATTGGGGCTATTTTTCTGGACATCTGCTTTTTATATTGTTTGCAGTTTATTGTTTTCAACGTATACTATATGTTTCCCAGAGTCATGAAGGAGTCAGGCAGCCTATAAATTTGTTTAATGCATTTAATAAACTACATTTCACATTGGAGACAGCTGTTTTGAATTTGACAAAGCTTGAATTCAAAACATTTTGCGCATCCCTAGCTTCTCCTTTCAAAAACTAGAAATTTTTTTTAGGAATGAAGTACATGTGATTAACTTCATTGGCTTTTTTTTTTTTCATTTTGCTCCCATGTTTGGCTTTTAACAGGCATATAAGGTCCCACATTTTCAAGGGCAAGTTAGCTTCATCACTTCCATGTCTGAGCATTTCTGTGGATCCTGCAATCGACTAAGGATCACAGCTGATGGGAATTTGAAGGTAACTATTGCTTTCTCTGTTTGATCATGGAGCCAAGTATCCAGGGAAATGGGAGCCTTCACTGGATGGTTTCAGGCAAAGGCTAACACCTGTCTCTCTGGAATGCTTTAATTTGGACTCCCATATTAAGGGAGTACAACTTGATGAATGATTATGATAATGATAAACAGAATTATTTATTTTACATGGATGGAGCTCATAAAAAATGGGCATTGCATTCAGAACTGATTTAAAACCTCTTGAATAAATACTCTCTAAACAGAAGTAGTAAATTACATGACCGTTCCTGTTTGGTTTACTTGAAGCAAACATATTTTTGCTGCTTTCTGAAATTTTGTTTTTCTTTCTTTTCTAATACACTGTATTCAAATATACATGGGAAGTAAATATACTTTAGTCTTTTATTTGAAATTGTCTTGTAAGTGGTAATTGGCAAGCACTATTAAATCAGACATGTGGAGTACAGACCAAGTAGTAAGATGGGAGGAGAGAGCAGGGAGAGGATGATCAATTTTCCTGTCACGTTGAAAGTTGCTATTTGTAATTAGTTCAGACTTGGTGCTTAAAAGTTCCAACTCCCACAATTGGTGACAGCAAGCATTGCATTAATATCTGTTGACACTAAATGTCCCTGTGGAACATCTTGCCTCTTGGAGTGAGGACAGCCCCCCCTCATCTTTCATAAGAGCCTAAAGCAGGGGTCCCCAATCCCTGATCTGTGGACTGGCAATGGGTTGCGGTATGCCAGAAATCAGGTCATGCCAACAAGTGAAGCCCCATCCCCGGGATGCAGATGGCACGCCCCTCCAGTCTGTGGAAAAACCTCTTTCCATGGAACCGATCCCTGGTGCCCAAAAGATTGGGGCTGCTCTGCCACTTAGCTTAGGGGTCCAATGGGGGAGCATCACAAGTAGATGTGGTTGGTTGATTAACAACAGATCTTCCCTTCCTATCCTGCTCTCGCCTTCCCCATCTTTTAATTGGGCCATAGTGTTTGGATTTTGTATTAATGTATTTATGTTTTTAGGTTATATAGTTTTTATCTTTTATGATTGTAAGCCACCCAGATTTACCTTAAGGTAAGATGGGCAGCTTATAAATTTTGTAAATAAATAAAATGTTTCCTCAATAGCTTTAGGGGATATGAAGTATCATGCAGTAAATCGAATATTGGAAAATAATAACATATTCTATTCATAGTCTGAACTCAATCATAGAAAAGTAGCAGACTTCTAGTACCAAGAATAACACAATTTTTATCTTCCCTCCATAAAAGAAAACTAGAAGTCTTTACAGGTAGAACCAACTATAACATCTGTTATTTAAATTTAGATTACTAGACCATTTATAGTGCTGACTTTTCTTTATCTAACAGGCAGGAGATAGTTGTTGTTTTGTTATTATTATTATTATTGTTGTTAGTAGTAGTAGTAGTAGTGGTGGTGGTGGTAGTAGGAATAGTAGGAGTAGTAGGAGTAGTAGTAAAATACTTCTATATCTTTCAGGAAAAAAATCATTCTGTAGCTCATGCAACCTCTGTCCCAGAGGCTGCAAAGCCTGAGTCCTTCCAAAGGAAGGGGAACTTTTTAATTCAACAGATAATATTAAATTCCTAATTATTGGCATCCTTCAGTCTCAAAAGACTATGGTATCGTGCTCTGGAAAGAGCTTTGCTGGCTGAGGAATTCTGGGAGTTGAAGTTGCCAAGGTTGGAGACCGCTGGTCCAGATCATACTCGTTTCCTAGGGGGCAGCCCTTGGGATATCAATCAAAAGCTAAGTACAATCCTCAACCCAGAGAAAAACAGAACTTTTGATAGAATGTTAAATGCAAGTCAAACATTTTAAGTTCAAAATGTCCTGACTCCTGAATGCCATTCTGACCCTAAAGTTTCTGACAGCAGTTGGAGGTTGGAATGGTCTGTTTCAAAGTTTGACCTCAAAATGTTTGCAGATCAGTAGAACATGCTATCACACCAAAGCAAATATTGCATAGGAGATGATGCCCAACTTGGGAATGTTGCATGTTAGCTTCCAGTCTGTACCGACTTCTAAGCCCTCATTCCTGGAAGAACTTTGTAAATTTCAATAAGCAAGTCTACATTAGTGTACATTCTTGCTGGGTTCCTGCAGTTCTCAGAGATAGTCTTGGGACTGCTCTCCTACTATAATGATGTGTGGGAATGAATTTGAGAGACAGGGGGAAGAGACACAGCCAGGGAATTGTTAGATAAAAGCAGCTTGATCCATAAAAGGAAATGTGGGTATGGCCAAACATCTCAGAAGGGACCCTCCCTAGTTTTTTGGCCACTAAAGGTGATGGGGGAGAAATCTACTTTCAGACTTGCAAAATTATGTTAATGTAACCTTTCAACAAATTAGACATAGTTCATCTGGATGTGCTTCTTCTCTTGGCTATCTTGAAAAGCTGACACCTATTATTATTTCTGGTAGTCTGGAATGGAATGGTAGATTTACCCAAAATTGGCCTCTTGACTTTAGCGAGAAGAACTGTTTTATGGTTGTTTTCCATGTCCAGGTGGAGTAGGAGTTGCCTGCTTGCCTCTTCAATATAAGGATATTTCCAACTTGTTTTGCCAGTTATTGTAAGTTGCAAAACTGATTCATTGTTGGAGTAACCAACATTTTATTTTGAAAGATAATCCGGAACTAAAATGTTTTGAGGATTTAATGAACTTTCTTGTAGTGCTACACTCATACAACCTGATGGATCAGGAACGGTTTCTCAGTTCATCTTCTATTCTTGTTTCAGGTCTGCCTTTTTGGAAATTCAGAAGTGTCTTTACGGGATCACTTACGATGTAATGCCTCTGAAGAGGAGTTGATCCAGATTATTGGGGCAGCTGTTGGCAGAAAAAAGAAACAACATGCAGGTATGCCATTTTCTGGAAGTCTTTTTCCTCTCTCCCAAATGTGTAGCCAGAGCTGGACTATTAAGAATAAGCACAATACAGTGCAAAAGTCTTAAAGTGAAATCAAATGTTATGATTTAAGGATTTATAAAATGCTTCCAAATCAAAATTGATCAAGACTAAAACATCCCAGCTCTTGAATTCAAAACGGATTATTCTAATCTTATTGGCAGAATTCCAGTACTGTTCCATTTCATCCAAAAAGAGTTCCAGGCTCAAAATAGCACGATTTTGATCTCAAAAGACTGAGATAAAAACTGAGACACTTGGTAGTAACAGAAAAGCTGTTTTGTGCTTGAAACATTTTAAATTAAAAAGAATTTGCACACTACAATAGTTCTGCTGTACTTTATGCTGAGAGGAATCAGGAAGTGTTGATTTCCCTTTCTTGCAGTCTTCTCTTGTTATCCAAATACGTTACCCTGTGTTTGTTCAGAGTTCATTTTAGGTGTGTGTATGGGACAGAAGGGAGGAAAGGAATCACAAACACTGTTCCTGCCAACTTTGACATGATGTTACAGCGTTCCTAGGCTGTCTAAAAAAAATCTAAATAAAGTTTTGCCCCTAGCCACTGAAAAATTTCCTGCCATTGTTTTACAGCATTTGAGTCCTTTGATTAAGGATCATAATTGGTATTGTATTTCGGGGGGGTAAATCCTTCAAATTATGTTATGAACTGCTGTTTTTTTCATTTCTCATGTGAATTGTTTTCATAGTCTGATTTTGCTTTCTCTGTTTCCCCATTCATAAGTACCACTTCAAGAGATGATTGCATAATACCAGCAATCCCAGTTGTAGAATGGCAGCATCCATACCATCACTGGCATTTTTATTTTGTTTTTTTTTGCATTATTTCCATTGATACAAAATTTGGGAGTATTAATAATTTTTGCATGTTTATTATTTTCTTCTCAGGCATGTTCAACATTTCCCAAATGAAGAACAGGCCAATGATCCTCATTGGTGGGTGACCAATCAGTACGTAAGAAGTACTTAAGTTATGTAAGATGGTTCACAATCTGTAAACAGAGACTAAACATCTTCTAAATAAGAAATAGAAATATGTGCACTTTTTCTTTTCTTTTTTTTTAAAAAAAGCATTATCTGGGGCATCACTTTTGGCACATTCAGATCAAACTAATGCTGGATGTGCATCTTGCTAATGCAGCAATGTGGAAGTTTCTGAGCTTCCATTCTCCAGTCTGTAAGTGAGAATTTTATTATGTAGCTGTTCCTTGGGGCTCTGTACTTAAACCCACTTGAAGATCTGGTATATTGCTAGAATTAGAAGGATGGGATATAGATAATTTGGGAAATGGGAACAATTAACTACTAGCATTTCCACAGCATGGGAGAACCATGTGGTAAACCATACATTTGGAGGTTTGCCTGTAATTGAATAAGACGTTAGTGGGGGAGAGCAAAGGAAGTTGGATGCAAAGACAGGCTCCTTCCAGCTGGTTTTGGAATGGGAAGTTGGCTGCCTACACACAGCTATGTATCTGGGACTTAAATTATGTCTGGTAAGGCCATGCATTCTGCACCTCGGGAAAAGCGACCACTCTGCAAATAGCATAGTCTTTGTGACTTGGGTAGAATCAGCTTTGTTATGATTTACAGACTACTGTAGGAATATATAGAGCAACTCAGGCAGCTTCCCAATTTAATTTGAAGCGGATTACAAAGTTCCATGAAGGAAGCTCTTGTGTGAATCAGTAGGAAGTGGATAGAAGGTCCAAAGTCCAAGAGAGGACTGGAGGGAATGCTATGGAAAGACTAAATTGTCCTATTCTCCCTCTCTTACTTTTCTTGAATACTTCAGAAGTTCCCCCACCCTTAGAATACAGTTTAATTTTAGTGTTAATCTTTTGATGTGCTCCTTCACATAGACTCATTAGCAGTGCGGAAGGCTTGATGAATTGCAAAAAAGAGAAAGGTTGCCCTTAAGACTTTTGTAAAACAATGAATATAGTCTGAAATTCTGTGTTGACTTATTCTAGTTGCCAATTGTCTTCCTTTGCTTTCATGCTGACATAAGCTCATAGTCTGTTTATGGAACAGTCTCTCCTGCCAATCTTGGTGTGGATCTTCTCCGCTTCTCATACACTATACAACTGCACTTAGACTTATATACTGCTTTACAGTGCTCTCTAAATGGTTTACAAGGTCGGCGTATTGCCCCAACAATCTGAGTCCTCATTTTACTGACCTCAGAATGGTGGAAGGCTGAGTCAACCCATGCTATGAAAGTAGTAACTTTCACCACCACATTGCTACAATTTTGTCTCTAATTATATAATAATTGGAAAACAAAGCATAGGGACTCATTTAACAATGGTGTGCCGTTGGGATTACAACACTGCAATTTTCACTCAAAGGTCGTGTTGTCCAGGACTTTGGGGAAATGGAGTCCCAACATTTTGGGAGAATGCCCAGTTTTGTGTAACCTAAAACTTACTCCCAGATCTGCAAAGGTAGACAGATTTTTACGTAATGTGTTACAAAATGTCTGTGGCAGGTATCAGATGTCTCTTGTGGTCTCTAATGGAAAAGGTGGGGAACCTTGTGCGTGCAAAAAGAAACCGATAGAAAGGGAGCATTTTATAAATTGACTTCAGCAGCCAGAAATGCTATGCAGGAATTCTGTGTTGCTCTTCAAATTACCCCTCTATGAATGCAGCTGAAAACTACGCAGGATCTTAGAGGTCAGTAGAGCCAATTAAAAACATATTCTGATATACAATTATAGGGATCTATAACATCCACAACAGCCTGGCATCTATAAAAGCTCAAAATGAAGTAATACTTTTTGAATTAAATTAAAATGATTAAAATCTCACGAGCTTTCCAAATCACATCGTGATTCATGTTTTCACTTGAAAACTTGGAGATGAGATTATCAAAACATGAAAATAAGAGAGAAAGAGAGAGTGAAGAGAGATCAAGGCCCAGGGCCAGCCCCTCCCCACTCCACTTACAGTAATAATGTGATTTTGTACAATGGCTGTCAAAAAGATTGTTCATTCTTTATTGAATAAGGATTGGCCACAACTAAATAAATTCAGTTCTAAGGAAATACTGGAATATAAGAACTTTTTCCTATTATATAGCTCTTCTTTTCCACCCGTTAATATCACTTATATGAACTTTTCACAGAAGAGTTGAACATAGGCATGGATGATTTGTGTGTGCTGGTGCACTCTCACTTCCAGCATTAAGATTGCCTAGTTAAGAACCAAAGTGGAAATTTAAGTTGTCAGCTTTCAAGATTAATTTAGGGTTTGTTCTTTTCAATTGGTTGTTAGGGCTGTGAGAGGAAGAAGTCCCCAAAGCTTGTGTGGGATTTGTTGCCCGGTACCTCTGGAACAGCTACATCCACAGTGTGAAAATAATGGTGCAAAAGTAGAATTCTAGAATTGTTGAATTCTAATCTGTCAAAGAAGATAATGTTCTCAGATGGGCACCACATTGTTGCGCTGGGCAGGGAGAAAAAGTGACATGCATGGCGCATACTTGATAGGCTGCAATAATTTCAGACAATGTTCTTAGCTTGGGGTAGGCTAATGTGTCCCCTCTGCCTTAGTTCTGGCAATTGAAAGTTGTAAGAAAGGCTCTTGCATCCCCGCCAAAAAAAGAAACCAGAGCCATGAATGGATGAGAGATAGACAGAGTGTGGTTATTTTTCTGGGGAAGACAGGGCTTCTGCTGCATCATAAACAATTCCTGACACCCTAAAGAAATCCTCTGAAAAATATGGCAGACGGGCACATTGAGCAGCATTGTTTCTTTCTTAGTCTCTTAGCTATTGGAAATCAAATAGAATCGCTACCCTCCCCACTCCAGGAAAAGTCTCACTGCAAACCAAAATTGAGAGAGAGAGAGTGGGGAGGGGCACCAAAACTTTGTAAAGATACATATCATTAAAGAGAGATTTGGCTACTTCTTCCCATCTCACTTTCCTTTTTCCTCCTCTTGTATCTAAATAGCATGCCTTCCATTATGTTTTAAAAATCGCCTTTTAACTTGGTCCTTGGCACCAGGCTCTGGCATGGCCACAGCCAAGGGATTAATGAGTGGGAGCTGATTCCCAGGAGGTTTGGAACTGAAATTGACCCAAATAAAGATAACACAGGTCGAGGAAGAAATACAAGCTCTTGGCAGCACCCAGGCCAAGCACCATGGGCCTCTTGTTAACATGGCCAGAACTGGCAGTTGCAGAGAACTGCTTTTAGCTTCAGGGTATGAGAATGGAAAAGTAGTTATGTTCTCTGGAAATTTTGGCTGTACCTTACAACCAAGAGGCCACATCTTGGAGTAGGTGTTCTGTTAATGTTTACAGTGTCATACTGTCCAGATAATCCTCAATTTACAACAGTCCGTTTAGTGACCATTCAAAGTTATCACGGCACTGAAAAATGTGACTTATGACCGTTTTTGCGGCATCCCCATGATCATGTGATCAAACTTCAGAGGCTTGGCAGCTGATTCACATTGATGACCTTTGCTGTGTCCCAGGGTCATGTGATCAACTTCTGCTGCGACCATCTGACAAGCCAAGTCAATGGGGAAGGCAGATTCATTTAACAACTAGGTTACTAACTTATCAACTGAAGTGATTCACTTAACAACTGTGGCAAGAAAAGTCAAAGTGAGGCAAAACTCCCTTAACAAATGTCTCACTTAACAACAGAAATTTTGGGCTCAATTGCAGTCGTAAGTTGAGGACTACCTGTACTTATTTCAGATGCAATTGAATGAAATACGGTTTTGCCCTTGATGATATGACCTCCTCTTACACTTCCAAAGGGGGGCAGGAATGGAGGTGTGTGTTTGTGTGGACCTCAGTGAAAGGGGATAAATGTAAGAAAAACAACCCTGAACAGATGACTATTTTAAGCTTTTTGTTTATGAAAGGCAATCTGTTCAATTGTTGAGTTAACTCCTTACTATTTAGTAAGTGTCTTAATATTTAGCTAAAATCTTCTTTTTAAATTCCCATTATTCATAATACTGTCCTCAGGAACAGTATGGTAGTGTATGTTTGCTGTAATTTCAGCTATTTGAAAGCTGTTCTCATGTTTCCCTTAATTTTCTGTTCTCTAAGTTAAACATATCTGCCCTTTTCAGCCATTCTTTATTTGTCATTTCCTGCTGGATAATATCTGGGTATACTTTTAGAATCTCTATAACCCATAGCTTTAAAATTCTAGGCTTTTTGTGCAAGGGATTTTTAGTTGGGGAGAGATTCTGTGGTCATTAATGACTCTGAAGTTGCTTTCTAGGGGTGTACAGAAATGTTTCAAATTAGAAATACTCCATTGTTCTGAGTTTAAAGTGGCTTGTTCCAACTCAAAATATTTCCATGATGGACAGAATAATCTATCTTGAATTTGAAACAGGAGGTTTTAAATTGAAATATTTTGCACGCCCTCTACTACTTTCTAATTTATTATCTAATACATCTCAGACAGATAGATTTTCCTATTTCCATTTTAAAAGACAAGTTAAGACAGCTCAAAATTATAGAGGAAGGGATTTTGCAGGATAGTATCTGACTTATATTTCCCGTCAGCAAGAGATCCCATTTGGGTTTTTCGTGGACAGATAAGAAAACACTTGCCCCTCAAATTTTGGTGGGATTTGTGTGTGTGTGGCTTATTATTTTATAGTTTGTAGTTTTATTGTTGTGAGTCACCTAGAGGTGTGTTTAAGATCAGTAGCCATACAAATATTTTAAATAAATAAATAAAATGTTACCACTATGTATGAGTGAGTCCTCTGTCCACTGCTTTTCAATTAGAGCAGAAGATAAGCAGCAAGCTTTTTAGAATTTCTTGATGGAATCAGAAACCCTAATTCCATCAAGAAATATCTGTGTAAATCCTGTCTTTTATTTAAGCAATGGTTTGACTTTCTAGATAGGTGGAATTCTGGAACTGGATTTCTGCCACCTTTGGCAGTTATCATTGGATTTCTAAACAACACATCCATTGCCAATTTGGCCTTTCATTTTCCTTGGATTATTCCCATGCTGCGTATACAAATTGCATTTGAATTACCCAAGTTTTTTTTTTTCAAATACAGATTGCCATGTAGGATGGAGAGTTGTTATTCAAGAATCAGTGCCAAGTCCTATCCAAGCCCAGAATTAACACAGTCCTTTGAATTGTGGGCAGCTACTTTCTAACAACTGATAAGAATGCTGGAAAATTTAAGAAAAGATTCCTTCTTCAGAAGGGTATTTTTAGAAGGTTTATTTTTCTCTCTGTGCTTTACGGGAATTTGTAGAGCACTGCATAAAATCAACAGTAGTTTTTCTCTTCTAACATTGACTTTTTGTTGCTTTTTTTCCTTTTTCCCCAGAGGCAATATCAAGGTCATTTCCACTTCTCCAAGATGTCCTGCAAGACCAAGTAAATTTGAAAGATTGGGGCCTCAGACAAGGCCACTGCCTGACTCTGAAAGAAAGTTTATTCAAACAGAAGGGGAAAAAGTTTAAAACAAATACGTTTACAGGACACCATGCCTTGCCAGGATCTTACTCAGCACGACAACTTGTATCAAGGATTTCACAAGCTCAGCTCAGTAGCAATTGCTTTCTTCAGAAGATTTTGAGCTGCAGCTTGAATGACAAGTGCCTTTGGACAGGAACTTCTCTCTCCAAACAGGCTTCCCATGTGACTAGAGACATTCGTTCCAGGATGGTAAGCCAAGCAGAGAAAGGTTGGAGATTTCTTTCAACTGCCAAATGTCTTGGTGCCTCTGATTGTTTAACCCACATTGACCGAGAAGGCCGGGTATCAATGGTAGATGTTGGAAGGAAGCCAGACTCAGAAAGGATTGCAGTGGCTTGTGCTGTGGTCCATCTGGGTGCAAAGGTATTCAACTTGGTGCAACAGAACCAAATTAAAAAAGGTGATGTGCTGACAGTGGCCCAGATAGCTGGAATCCAGGGAGCCAAGCTAACAAGCCAGCTCATTCCACTGTGCCATAATGTCCCATTGAATCTGGTTGAGGTCACTCTTAGTCTAGATGCAGAAAAACATACCGTTACCATTCAGGCTCTGTGCCGCACCCATGGAAAAACTGGGGTGGAGATGGAAGCTTTGATGGCTGCCACTCTTGCTGCTTTGACAGTGTATGATATGTGCAAAGCAGTGAGCCATGACATAATCATCGAAGAGGTAAAACTTCTCAGCAAGCAAGGAGGCCAGAGGGGTGACTTTAAGCGAGGCTGATTAAAGTTTTTATTCAAGAGATCGACATACTTTATCCTTGGAATACAATTTTAGCGACAGCATCAGCCAGTACTAGTAACCAAAATTCGGACCATTAACCTTACTATATCATAATCTCCTGTTTCTCTTGTTTTGGCTAATAACGTAGGCTTAGGTCTACTCATTTTCCTGTCTTTCATGTAGCAACTGACCTTTTTGCCTGTAAATTCTAAGCTCTCCCACTGCTTTGATTTGCAGTAATTCTAAGGATACATGAGTTTAGCCCTTTATTTCTGATTCTGTGCAAGTCCTGGTTTTCCATTGCCTTTTAATTGCACTACAATATTCACCCAGCAGGATTTCAGCATGAATCTTCTGCTTGAGAATATTCAGATCCAGAATTCTCAGTTGAATTATGATTTTAGTATCGTATCATATCCAAACACTAGAAAATATAAACTGTGAGTCACCTGGATCACTCCCGACTAGATAAATACAATTTTGAATAGTTTAGTTTCAATTTGTCTTTCAGAATGGAAGGTAAATATTTGTTGGTTAGGAATAGTTACAAACTAATCTGTATACAGTTAAAAATACTGTATACATTTCTCATTAAACTGGATGAAAAAGTTGGTACTTCTAGTACTATCTGTCTAATACTACTTCTGGTACTATCACTTCTAGCTTTTCTGGCTGAGGAACTCTGAGAGTCCACAAGTCTTAAAAGAGCCAAGTTTGCAGACCCCTGACCTAGGGTAAATCTCTCTTCTGCATATATGCAGAAGCCCATGTCCAAGAGCAAATGTGCCCTGGTATGTCTAAACCTGACTGGCATGAGGAGATGGAAAACTGAATGTCAGACTTGATGCCTTCCTTTCATAACTAAATAAATAACTAAATAATTAAATAAATAAATAAATAACCAACAAAACAAACAACCCTAAACCTCTAGATGTTCAAGCTCATTATAGATTTCATATTAACATTGAAGTGGATGTAATTCTTTCTAAGTAAGGCACTGAGATTGAAACAAATAGGGCAAAATATCTTAAGTTTCTGGCCACAGATGCAATTTTGTTATTTATTTATTAAATTTTCTAGTCCATTTTTCCCGGCCTAGGAAACTTTCAGATGCAAGAGCCTTGAGACACAAACCAAAGTATTTTAATTCTGAACATTATTGCTTTAAAACTCATCAATAGCATTTTAAATGAAAGTAGTATCTTTCCCTGCTCTTCTACAGGATTAGGAGGATACAGCGTAAGGCTCATTTTGCTAATACTCTTCCCATTGTATGTGCTCTGCAGGCATTTGCATAGCAAATGCTCCTTCAAGTAGGCAGAAAAAGAAAGGTTTTATTCAACTCAACTAGAGTTTATGCAGAGGACAATCAGAGTATTATCCTTTCATATAATAATACTCAGAAGTCGGTTTCAAGGAGAGATAATTTTGATTCTCTGAATGAAAGACCAAAGGATTGATAATATAGTGAAATAACAGTGGCACCAAGAGACATTTCTGCCCAATCCCATCAAGTGTTGGAATTTCTCAGATTAAATGACCTTTAGCTTTACATTTGATTTTCAAACAGGTGTTTTCATGTAACTTCTAAGGGAGCAGAGGGTGATCAATTATTATTTGTGCTATCCAGTAATTTATTATAAAGTATTTTAATCAAAAGCAATTATAGAATAGAATAGAATAACAGAGTTGGAAGGGACCTTGGAGGTCTTCTAGTCCAACCCCCTGCTTAGGCAGGAAACCCTACTCCACTTCAGACAAATGGTTATCCAATCTCTTCTTAAAAACTTCCAGTGTTGGAGCATTTACAACTTCTGGAGGCACTGATGAATTGTTCTAACTGTCAGGAAATTTCTCCTTAGTTCTAAGTTGCTTCTCTCCTTGATTAGTTTCCACCCATTGCTTCTTGTTCTACCCTCAGGTGCTTTGGAGAATAGTTTGACTCCCTCTTCTTTGTGGCAACCCCTGAGATATTGGAAGACTGCTATCATGTCTTCCCTAGTCCTTCTTTTCATTAAACTAGACATACCGACTTCCTGCAACCGTTCTTCATATGTTTTAGCCTCCAGTCTCCTAATCATTTTTGTTGCTCTTCTCTGCACTCTTTCTAGAGTCTCAACATCTTTTTTACATTGTGGTTACTACAACTGAATGCAATATTCCAAGTGTGGCCTTACTAAGGCATTATAAAGTGGTATTAACACTTCACGTGATCTTGATTCTATCCCTCTGTTTATGCAGCCTAGAACTGTGTTGGCTTTTTTGGCAGCTGCTGCACACTGCTGGCTCATATTTAAATGGTTGTCCACTAGGACTCCAAGATCCCTCTCACAGTTACTACTATTGAGCAAGGTACCACATATACAGTAACTGCTTTTTTTTTCTTGCCTGAATGTAGAACCTTACTTTTTTCACCATTGAATTTCATTTTGTTACATAGTGCCCAATGTTCTAGTCTGTCAAGATCTTTCTGTATCTTGAGCCTATCTTCTGGAGTGTTGGCTATTCCTGCCAGCTTGGTGTCATTTGCAAATTTGATGAGTTCCCCATCTATCCCCTTGTCCAAGTCATTGATGAAGATGTTGAAGAAAAATTTTGAAACCAATAAAATGCTGCAAATGAAGTGATATTTGGAACCCAAACATTTGCAGCTAGATTTGATAAAATCTGGTCCATGCAGGAGCAGACTGGGTAAAAATTGCTTGTTCTACTATAATATTTTGCACTTTAATGAAGTCCAAAAAATGATCATAAAGAAGTGCCTACATTTTGCTATTGTGCTTAAAGGATAAATGAAACGTGACTCTTTTCTACATTTATTTTTAGTTAATCAGAATAATCATCACAATTTCCTGGAATTGAGGGAAATGATTTATCGACCCCAAGTAGCACTCACCATTCTAGCCTGTTCTTCATTGCTTTGGCTGGGATAAAAACATTAGTTCTTGATTTAGGATAGAAAGTTTATGGGAGAATTCCTACTCCCACTTGGAATGTGGCTATCATATAAACCCGAGGGCAGACTGATTTGTCTGCTTGAAAGAGATAGGGTTCTTCCCAGTATACCAAAGTTACATAGGAGGAAAATTGGAATGTAACAATGTTTGAATTACCTTTAAATAGTTCCATATATAAGCATAGTTGCTTTTTCCCATTTTTTTTAATAAATATAATCTAACGTGAGGGGATTTTACATACATTGTTCATTGCCAGAGTTGATTACCACTACAGAGATTGTACAGTGCAAATAACTCTTGAGTTATTACCATCTTTCATTGCAAGAAGAAACGTGCTATTCAGAGAATGGCATGAGCAGTCTCGGGAAGAAGCTGCCTTGCATCGGGCCAGGACTTGTCAGCAGCAGGATGAAAACGGCTAAGCCCAGCAGTGCCTGCAAAGTGCGGGGGTGGGGGGTTGCACTGTGGCACTAGGGTGGCTGGTCATGACAATGGCCTGAGGCAGTACTTCTTGGCAATGGTGACAGCAGCACTGGAGTTGGAATTGAGACCCGGAGTTGGGGATGGGAACAGGCTCAGTGCCGCTGCTGCAACTGAAGAGGGATTCTGTGCAGGCCTACCAAAAGGGCAGAGATGGGTGGAAGGAGAGATAAAGTGGGGGAGGGTTCAAGAGGAAGCAGAAGTTATTAAGGCTCGAGATTGGAAGCAACCAAGCTAGGAATGGCTTGGATCACCTAAGACCAGTGGCATTCAGTTAACAATGGCAACATATGATCACATGATGCTTTGCTTATTGGCCACATTGCTTATTGACAGAAAATCCAGCCGTACTTATTGTTGAATCTCAAAGACTAGCTGTAAGGCAATGTCAGAAGTTTTTAACCACAGCCAATTAGTTCAGCAATAATCTCAAAATCGAGAATTGGTTCCCCATCCTGCTCGCTGATGTATAATTTAGAAATATGGTATTTCCATAAAGCTGTGAAGATGGGACAATCATGACGTATCTAATGTCATGAATAGAAAGTCTGGTGAGCTTTCACCAGAATAAGGCAAAATACTATCTAGAGCAGAAATGACTTAATCCCAAATGCATTGGTTGCCTTCTTTCTGATTATTAAAAGCTTTGTAAGATTTCTCTTGTTGCAGCAACTCAGAAACCATGATGGACATTAGTTCAGTTCCATTTGACATTTCTGAAAAGCCTTTTTAAAAAAACTCCCCACTTTTCTTTTTAATTCCAAAAACCATAATCAAACCATTGGTTATGTCTCCACACCACCTTCTGTCAGTTTCTTGATTTGGAAATCATCAACGGAGGACATAGGTTGAGGAGAGTCATTTAAAATGAATATATTTCTGTGTGAAATACCGATATCAACTTTTTCTTGCCTTTTGATTTTTAGATTGTATTGCAAATGCCTTACAAAGTAAAACGAACTTTAGGGAAGAATGTCCCAAGTTTGGAAAAAAGGAGAATGAAAAGGATAGATCTCATGGGGCTGGAAATGGACAATTTTGTAGAATACAATTTACTTTTTCCTGCACTTAGACTTTTCACACTATTTCCAAATAAAAATAGTTCCTCCCTCCAATTGTTTATGTAATTCATAAACACTATTTGTTTGCACCAAATAGTATTCATTGATTAAATTCTCCTTATTGCACCAAGTAGTATTCTTCAATTAAATTGTCCTTGCATAAGTTTATCTGTTGTAATGTGTGTAAACATAATGTCAGTTGAATTACTTAGTAAGAGCAATAGTTCAAGTTTATACTTGACAAGAGGGCTTTAATCACAGGATGATTGCTGTGGTCATTCCATGTTTTTTCAATTGCAGAGGTTAGTTACATGACGCCATTTAATGGAGACCACTGACCAACAGATTTTTTTTTCTTAAATGACCGTAATTTGAGAAAAACAAATGCTTGTTTGATAGCTCACAATGTTTTGGCTAGTTGAAATATTATGTTTTAAAATTGATTTAATATATATATTCTGGCTCCTAGGCCAAATTGTGATGTGTTACTTCAGCCTTATGTTACGTTGGTGCTATCTCTCAATGTCTCTTTAGAGTTGTTCCCCTTAATGTATGTTTCTGTGCATCCAGGTAATTTTAGCTATAAGATTTTAGCTTTAGCCTGAATGTGACTGTGATTTTTTTATTGTTGTTTAATTTGTTCACCAAATTTCAATTCTGTGTGAGAACAGAAAACAGAAAATGGCTATAATCACAGACAGATCTGATGTATACTCCTTGTTATTCCATCTTTAAGTCTTTCTGAATGGAATGAAGGATGTCATATTTGTCCTTATCTGGGAAGAGAAATGAACTGTTGCTGCTTCTCATTGCTATGTATTTTCCTACATGTCCTGTATATGGTGAAAAGTAATAACACATTTTTTTAATAAGTGCACTTGATAAGAAGCATAGGAAATATGTAAGTATGAAGCATATCATTAGATTTTGTTCCTTCCTGTGGTATCAGAGAATATCAAGTGTCTTGAGATCACTGAATCTTATATAAATCTCTGATGACATGAGAAATTGTTCTGCACACATTCCTGTGATATGAGCGCGATAAACAAGAATGCAACTATTGGAAAGATGTTTTACTTGTTTCCTCTGCACCAGTAACATTTTCTAACATTACAGGATGATGGTTTGTTTAGGGATGTCCAATCACTGTTAAAATCTTAATACATTTTACATTGTGTTGCTTGACTACTATACTTTCAGTCATTAAGTCTGTAATTTAATGTAAACAGTATAGGACAGCAGATACTTAAATTAAAAATGTATCTTTTCTGAAGTTTGGTTTTTCATGCATAAATGTAGTGACTTAATGTAAAGTAAAAGGGCTTCAGAATTAATTTTATTGAAAGAAAACTCAGAATTTACAATGATTCAGTATGCATTGTGTTGATTTCTGAAAAATCTGTGCACTGATAACAGGGTATTTAGATAGGTTTGTTTTAAAAAAATTATAACCTGCCTGTTAGTAAATAGATTGGATTTCCTTATTGTGGTTTTGGGAAGGGAGTCCTAATTTTTCATGCTTATATTCAGAGTAGCTAATGATGTTTTTTGATGCTTTCATTATATGTCTATATGGATATATCTTGGATATATGCACAAATGGGAACGGTTTCCAGGTAATGAAAAGTTTATACAGATTTGCTGAGGTTGTACTAAGAATGTTCTTTTTAAAATAAATAAATAAATAAATAACACTTGCACACAGTGGAAGGGCGTGTGAATTTATTTATTAGAATATGAACTCTTTGTAGACAAGAGAGTCCATTCAAGAATGGTTTCAGTAGGGGAGAATTCTCAAGTTTCACAATAGTCCAGCTTCTTGTATGAAACTGGACAAAATATTAAACTGAATAATAATGCAGTGCATAAAAAATGATTTAATGATTGGTGAGTTAAAATATGGGTTAAAAGAGATAATGTCAAAAGAAGTTGGTTTGATGAACAAAAAGTGCAGTTTTATTTATATACAAAATTAAAAATGCCTGTCTTTTTGAACACTTGTTTTAGAAAACATTGAAACAGGAAGCATGTTAGTGTATTTTAGGAAATGGGGAAACCATTGATAAACCTGTATTTCATTAATTATATTAAGAATAATGGCCTAAAAATCTTTTCAGTGAAATCAAAATTGTAATATCACAAAATCTATAATTTGACTTTGTTTATGTCTATGTGAATTACCTGGGAATGTATTTATATGTATAGAAGACCTTCAAGGGCTCTTCCAACTCTGTCATTCTATGTTCCTGTTAGCTATTGCAATATATCAGAGGAGGAACAACAAAAGGAAGGCCACCTCCTTGTGTCCCAGAACAAATGATCACGGTTAAAATTCCAAGGTTTTCTAATAAAACCATGAGATGGAAACTATTTTAGACTGATGTTAGTTTTGCTGTTGGATTGCTAGGATAGTTAATGGAAGATTTTTTTAAAGAAGGTATAGATGGTTCTTTCTTCTAGTATTGATTCAAAGCTAGTAGGAGCCATGGTGGCTCTCAGGAATTCGATTCTGACCAGCTCAAGGTTGACTCTGCCTTCCATCATTCTGAGGTCGGTAAAATGAGGACCCAGATTATTGGGAGCAATATCCTGACTCTGTAAACCACTTAGAGAGGGCTGTAAAGCAGTGGCACCCAACCTTTTGGGTACCAGGAACCAGTTCCACGGAGAAAGCTTTTTCCATGGACCAGAGGAAGCGTGGGCTTGCATGCTACCTGCATTCCATAAATGGGGCTTTGCTTGTTTGCGTGGTCTGACTGCTGGCATGCCGCAGACTGCTGTCGATCTATGGACCGGGGATTGGGAACCCCTGCTGTAAAGCACTATGAATCAGTATGTAAATCTAAATACTATTGCTACTGCTTCCTTATGCCTGTTGAGAAATATTATCTTATTAAACTCCTGGGGGTGGGGGGGAAGCTTCTGCTTCTTCTATCTCAGTAGCTTTCATCTCCTTTAGAGAACTCTGGGCTGATGTCATTTGCTTTAAGACAGCAAATGCCTTTCCCTCAAGAGTTAAGCTTTAGTAATCAATCTCTGCTTCTGCAGCCAAGCCATGGTTCTGAAGATAAATATGATGAGCTATATTTGGTTCCGAGAGAGATGAGGCTTTAAAGAGGACAAAAGCATGTTGAATTGTATTAAGAGGCTAACTGGTTAGAAGTAGAGTTGGCAAAATAGTAGTCCGATAAAATGCTCAAGGTAGTGCCTTCTGGAGTTTAGTGTTTCAGAGTTTTTACTTGGAGTTGGGGGGTTTATCAGTTGGAATGCTGACAGCAGCTGGCTTGGGGGACACTCAGACTATGTAGCACTCTTCTGCACAGGGTTTATGATCCCATCCAGGGACGTCAGTTATCTTCCAAATCCAGAGTCATTCCATCTTGCTGGAATTAAACATGGGTGTTTTTTTTTCCCTCCTGGAATTTTTATTTTCACAGCTATACATCTGATTCAACCAGTTTTTTTTTTAAAATTCAATCTTTCTTCTGCTGACTTCACCCGCCACACCAAACTAGAACATTAGCATGCTTTCCCTGGCTCTGGCCTTTTCTGCCAATAAGAATAACTGAGCTTTGCATGAATTCTCTGTGAACCCAAAAGCATGGAGCCTTTGGCAACATTTTGCCTTTTCCACCAACCACAAGTGGAATTAAATTTGGACAAAATATGGAGTGTCTCCTGAATTGCCAGCCACAATAGGAGACATGAGACTTTGTGGGTAGATAGAGTTATCACCTCTACTCAACTGTTTATTACTTAGAGTCTGTGAAGGATACCCTCCAATTTTCTTTCCAATGCCGATTTCCACCAGCAGTCAATGCCACACACAGATATAGCTCATAATATTTCTCTTCAGAACCATGGCTTGGCTGCAGAAGCAGGGATTACTAAAGCTTAACTCTTGAGGGAAAGGCATTTGCTTTCCTAAAGCAAATGACATCAGCCCAGAGTTCTCTAAAGGGGATGAAAGAGCCCTAGCTGAGGTAGAAGAAGCAGGACCTTTCCCCCCCACACACACACCCAGGAGTTTAATAAGATAATTTTTCTCATCAGGCATAAGGAAGCAGTAGCAATAGCAATAGTATTTAGACTTACATACCGATTCATAGTGCTTTACAGCAGGGGCATCCGCCTAGCCAATAAAATCTGGAAGGGAAGATTTCCTCTGGGCCCCGAACCTCAGGAACCCCATACCTAGGGCTTTATTTGCAACAGGCCTCTGTGGTTAATCTCTAGGGAGAAAGTATTTGTGAGTGCATACAAACATATGCAACACATTATTTCCTTACACAGATGAAAACAGAGGTGCCTTCCATTTTCACTGCTGGTAACAAGGTTGGAAACAATCCAAGAAGCCAGGCCCTGCTATCTTGTTTAAACTGTGGAATCTTGTTTTGTCACTCTCCTAACCCTCTTTCATAAACAAAATGTTAACCCAGTGAACCTTTTCCAAGTTGGGCATGTTGTCAAAATGTCCCAAACAGATTAGAATTCCACCCTAAGGGAACTCAGATCTTCCTTAATTGGTTCAAAGGATATAAAATTGAGTAATTTTGCTTCATTTGTCTTATTTAGTTTTGATTACAATATCATATATTGATAGTGAATGCTGTTTTTTTTTATCTGTGAGAATAACAATGTGTGCCTAGCATGTTGCATTCAGTCCATATCCAATTCAAGTATGAAACATACTGGGTGGCTGGCCCAAGGTTGCTATTTTTCAGTCTAATCTTATTTATTTCACTGAGTTATTGTGAAGATAAATGGAGCTGGGAGTTCCAGACATTCCTGCTAGATGCTAGAACATTCACATGATTCCTGTGTGGCTTGGAAATGTAGAGATGGCACAGCAACCTTTTTGGGACTGAGTGGGCATAGTGACTTTTGTCGTCATTAAACTTTGGAGACAACAGCGAGTTTTAAAATGTTGGTACCATTTTCTCCAATAAGTAGACATACTATGGATATTCCCATTTGGGGAATTCCATTATCTGAAAGTTGCTCTTTCAAAACACAATCCTGATTGGAGATACTTATTCCTTAAGCCAGGGGTGTCCAAACTTTTTGCAAGGAGGGCCAGATTTGGTGAGGTGAAAATGTGTGGGGGCCAACCATTCAGCCTGACATTCTTTGAGCCATTAACATTAAATGCAAATGAACTATTTTATGAAAGACTAAACAAATAACTTAACTGCACTTTCCACTTGTCCAGGAAGTGGCGGCCCTCACTGTCAACTTTCCTTTTTTTAGTTACAGTCGCCATTTTAGAAATGGGCACAGAAGCTCACAAGGGTCCCGCGGCGAGAGTGCTGACTCAGGTCTACTGCCATCTTCTGCTGAAAAATATGGCTGAGTTGTTTTGCAGAGCAGGGTGCAGCTGCGGGAACCGCTGTGGGGTGAAGGGAAAAATGCCGTATGGTGGGGATGAGTAACAGCTGAGCCAGCAGGGAGAAGAGACTGTGGGCTGCTCAAAATTTAAACACAGGCCGCAATTGGCCTCCAGGCCAGACTTTGAACATGCCTGCCTTAAGCTTTTCTCATCCCCAACCTCCCCAATACATTTTGGAGACTACTGCATTAACAGAAAGTGTCAATCCATCGTGGATGGAATGATACTGCTGTGAAATGAAAAACCAAAGAGTAAACAAGTTTAGTGAATATTATTAGAGTTTATTGCTTAAATATATTTGGCTCCACTAACGAAATAACTCATTGAAATAAACAGGGTCGACATCTTTTTTTTTTCTTTTTAGTGTTACATTATATTCTTATAAAAGGTGCAGATAAAAAGGATGCTACAAGGTTTGTACATTTAATTCAGGTACAGAATTAAGTTGACCAGCAAATGAGGAGACACCACAGCATTAGAAGAGTGTGACTTGATATCCACACAAAGAATAAGAAGCCCTTTACTGGTTGTGGATGGGGACAGATGTTTAAGATTGCTTAAGGCAGATTAGTTAACATATAAAAGGCTGGGATTCTTCCACTTATTTCTGTGCTCATAGAGGAGAATGGTACCTCCTAACCACTTTGGAACGTGAACTATCAGGTAAGCCAAATCATTCACTAGGAGAAGAATCCTCCTCAAGGCTTTGATCTCATCTTACCTTCTTGCCTAGAACGTGGCTGAGAGGACGGAGACAAAAATTGCATATTTTGAAGATGTTTCTAGAAAAGGTAGAAAAATGATAGGGGAAGGGGATTGCAATCTTGCTCACTCCTCCCCAATTAGCCTCTGAGGTTAAACATCACCCAGGCGCTGGCCAGTTGGATGTGTCATTTATGCACAACTGACATTACCTCACACTTTGGATTTGATTGGCAAATCCATTTGATCGCTCTGGGTCTCATACCCCGACCCTTCAGGCTCGCAACCCATTATTGGGCCTTGAGCCATTAGGAATCGAGCCGTGAAAGTGATAGGCAAGCAGTAGGCACACGTGTCCGCCACGTGTACAAATGGAGCTGCATGTGCATGCATGCGCACTCACCCACTACTGATGCGGAATCTCCTCTTACCCCCGCTCCCCTTCTCCCCCGATCCGCAACATCAGAAAGGAGGGGAACTCTTTCATATACTGTGGAAGATAAGCCGTTCTGAGCAAAGAGCTTTCTCTTTCTGAAGATGCAGAGCCCATTTGTGGTATTAGGATAAAAGTGAACACGCCCAGCCCTTGTCTGCTATGTCCACGGAGTACCAAGACATCACTCAGTTTGCTCATAATGCCCTGGTGCAGTCTCAATAGTCATGGCTGCAACATGGTGTACAGACATACAGACACACACACACACACACACACAAAGCAAACTAAAATATGGCCAAATAAATAGAAGTGTAGCATTTACAGGTTTCTCTTAAAAATATTCCTAATATTTTTAATTAAAACTTAAAAAAATATTAAACAAGACTGCATACATTATGTACATAACAGGACTGTACAAATGCTCTCCTCTGAGTTTCAACCTGGAAAGCAAAAGCAAAGCTACCAAATAAAGCAGTAGTCTAGCATCCCCCATGATGAAATCATTCCACCCTTTTTCTCTCTGCCTTGAACACAGCAACTAGTGACCATATTTCCAAAGAACATGGAAATTTCTTACAAATGAAAAGTACCTCTAAGTCACATTGCTGCAGCATTTTGGGGTGAGGGCGAGTTAAAACTGCTTTATTATTCCTTAAAGAACTTGGAAGGCTTTGCATGAACTGGTATGTTGCACATAAAGAAAATGCTGCATTGGATTGAAATAGATGAACAGGGTTGGATCTAACAAACAGAAGGTTTACTAGCCAGAACTGGTAAATTATTTCTAATCACTGCTATTCAGCAATGGATCCAAAAGAGCCGCTTCTGTTAGAAGCCCATCTTCCAGTAATTATTTTCCTATATTGCAGGTATTTTACATGGTTTGTATTTTGACAAACCCTAACTCTCTTATGTGTTAAACATTTAATCCTTTGACTGCAGGTACAGGTAGTCCTTGACTTACGACAGTTGAGCCCAAAATTTCTGTTCTTGAGTTTTGCCCTATTTTATGACCCTTCTTGCCACAATTGTTAAATGAATCACGGCAGTCGGTAAGTTAATAACCCGGCTGTTAAGTGAATCTGGCTTCCCTATTGACTTTGCTTGTCAGAAGGGGATCATGTGGTCTTAAGAAACAGCAACAGTCATAAATATGAACCAGTTGCCAAGTTTCTGAATTTTGATCACATGACCGTGGGGATGCTGCAAAGGTCGTAACTGTGAAAATGGTCACAAGTCACATTTTTCAGCGCTGTTGCAACTTTGAATGGTCACTAAACATACTGTTGTAAGTCAAGGACTACCTGTAGATACAGCTGGATGACACGAATAGTCAAGAGACTGTGGAGGAAAAAGGACCAACCTATCACAAAACCTCCAAAAGAGAATTAGGCTTTGAGTTATAAATGCATCACTGTGTGAAAATTGTCTAATTTATATGAAGGAGTCCAAAAGGTGCATTTCCAAAGGTATTCCTTTCATTCCCTGCCATTCAGTTAGAACTGAGGAAGCTTCTTAGATGAGAAGTAAAATATCTTCAAGGAAAAAGCAAAGGAAGTCTAGCTGCCTTTTGAAAAGCACCTTTGGGATAAGCAGTAACGGGATAACTGAGAAATCTCCATAGACATTTACATGAAACAGGATCTCCCCAAAATGCTTAATCTTGTTTTCCGGCTGCCCCAATTAAGTCAGGCAACATAATGGTTAAAAAGTTACTCTTTCTTTCTTTCCCCTGGTCTGTGGCAACCCACAGCTTGGCCTCTTAACCAGAAAGTTATTGCTGTCATATCTTATGGTCAGATAAACTGCTACGAAATATTATTGCTTGAGAACTTCGCAAGATGTGGAAAAGCAAAAAACAAAACAAAAAAAAACCCTTTTGCTGAGGATACCACGAGAGTTATCTCATTTGTTCTGGATGTTTTGATGTAAGAGTTGTTCCTTCTCAGCCCTATGTGAATATTTTTTTTTCAGATTGAACATTCTTAGGTTCCCTTCTTGAGAGAGAATAAACTGAACATAACATGTTACAGCTGTTATCTACATCAATACAGGAGCCAAAGTTCAATCCTCTCTCTGACTTCTGGGGGAGGGATAGAAAACTGGATGGAGAAATGGACGTCTCTGCATCAAGCTGCATGCGCAAATTCAAGGCATGTACGTGGTACATCTGTGCATTTCGAGTGGACTCCTATAGACCCCACTTGCCAACTTGGAAACACAAATAATGCAGCATTTCTGGGGATTTTTTTTTTAAATGAATTACCGAATATCAATAAGGAAAAGCACAGTGTGTAGATGAAGAATGTCCAACCACCTACGGTTTAAAAAAAAAAAAGGGATTTAACTGGATTCTGGTCTTTTGTTGCTATTTTGATTTTATTTATTTAATTTCAATAGTCCATGCTGGTTCTAGGCCTCAAGCACCTACGAAACGGTACCTTTATGTCAGTGGTGGGTTGCTATTGGTTCGCCCTGGATTGGGGCGAACTGGTAGCGGTGGCGTCAGGAGGCTCCTCCCACCCGCCCGGGCACTTCTGCACATACACAGAAGTGTTGCGCGCATGCACGTGCAAACTGGTGGCAAACTAAATTGAAACCTACTACTTCTTTATGTGATTTGCAAATGTCAGCAATAGCTTCATTTGGTTAAAGAAAACGCATGGGCATTTGGCCAACAGTCAAGCCAATAATCTTCACAACAGAGAGATGCTGCGTTTTTAACCAGGGGTGAGGGTGGTAAATAAATTCTGATGTCACCTCTGAGAAAACCTGGTTTGAACTGGGATTTTTTGAAAACTTCTATTTTGGATCATGGAATTCAGCTCTAACTATATTTTTTTTTAAATCTATGACAATCTGAAATAGAGGTCATGGGAAGTTGCTACTAAATTCCATCAACTGTTCATGGGAGTTAACATTTCCCAAGTGAAGGAATGACTCAAAATACAGTGAGCCCTGGTTACAAACAAAATGAATCTTATTGTATAATTATATTTAATATTATTTTTAGATATTCCCCACAAAACCTATTGCTAAACCAGACTGCTAGGTATTGCTCTGAAAAAAAAAATCAGAATTGAAACCACAGAGACCTACAAATCTTTGATCCAGGTTGCTGTAGATTTTACAGGAATAGGAGAAGAGGTACTCCAGTACTTTATCTTGTGGAACCTATGACAGAAATACTGGCAATAATAATAATTTTAAAAAACCAGGCATTATATAGCAGAGCTAGGAGCAACAATAAAATGTCTGATTCTCTCAAACTATCGAATGAACTTCCTTGACTGCCCTATTCCTAGGGGGAAAAATACTCATTGTTTATATGACACAGAATTTCCCTCTTCCTGCTCTAAGTACCTCACTGATAATTGGCAACCTCCTCAGGTTCTTGCAGGGGCCACTGGTGTTGATAGTCACTCTAGCTGAAAGGAAGGAGATTTCTAATGTTACTCTGATGCAATGTTCTTAAGTATCTTCCAGACATCAGGGTTACCTGCCCATCATTTAAATTAAGAGATGTCTGTATCAGGTATGGCCACCTGAGAACATCATGCTCACTGAAACCTATATACCACAAATATACCTTCTCTTTATCCTGGTTCCTTACTGCAGTAACAATGTTATTTACTTACCTTACTGCAGTAACAATTAGATGTCTCAGATTATATTTTATGGGAAGGAAAGGAGTATCGTCGCAGATGAAGAACTTGAACTGGATTGCATCTTATTTGTGGTATATAATCTCTGTAAGGAATTTGGCAATACTGAGCGATGTAACTCAAAGTTTATTATTTTGAGTAAGGTGTAATCTTGAGATTTGGTGCAAGGAAAATGGGCTTGCCTTGCACTATGTCATTTTAGTTTTTCTTGGACGAGACAAGACAAGAGACATAGTGTAATACTACATTTCTACTAAACGAAACAGCCAGAAGCTCAATATAGTATTCACATTTTTCTTTAAAATATCTTGTTGTTCATCCTGAAGAATCCCAAAAGTACAACCCTGTTAATCTTCAAGAATATTTAGAGCGGAATCATTCAGTTCCGAAAGAGGAAGAGACAGGTCATCCCAAAGATGCTTTTTCAAGAGGCAACTGGACTTTCTGGTTTTTCTTTGAAGACGTTTCACTTCACTTCCAAGAAACTTCTTCAGCTTCTTGGATGAGAATGAGAAGTGAATCAGCTTCAAAGAAAAACCAGAAAGTCCAGATGCCTTTTGAAAAAGCACCTTGGGGACAACCATGATCCAAATGGATGACTGAGAATCTTCATAGACAAAGAGGTCAGTTTCCATGTGATGAAGGATCATTTTATAATTCAGTCAACTTTTTTTTCTGTTAAGGACCCCTCCGTAAAATTACGGAGGACTCCAAATGAACTTTCCTTTGTACAGATTATATTCATCAACATTTACTATACTAAAAATTTGCATTCATTGCCAATTCTCACAATTTGATGGGCTTTTAATATTAAGAATGTTGATTTTCTGAGAGGATGGCCACAACCACACTTTTAAGAAACACTGCTCTAAATAACATTTTAAAAAAGAGGCAGTCCTACGACAGAATTTTTTTATATAAAGGCAAATTATCTTCCCATACATGTAATGAAAACATCCTGTATTCTGGAATGCTATGAACAGGAAAATTCAGAACCAGAGCACTGAAAAAGAGCCATATACAAAAATAAGACAATTATTTTTGAAGATTTGAGCACTTCTATTCAGGGTTCCCAACATTCAACCCGACGTTGGTAGGGGAATCTTGCAAATATGGCTTATTAATCTGTGCTTGAGGGAGAAAGGAATTTTCTACTTTACAGGAATAAACTTAAATCTACAAAAAAAATTTCATACCAACAAAAGCAAGTAATCAACATGACAATTGGATATATCTTTTATAATCCCTGGAATCCTATGGATTTTGCCCTTGCAGAAAAGCTTTTTCAGACATCATCTTAAACTTTGCCTCCATGTTGCTCACACTCAAGCTTGCACCATCTTTTTTTTTCCTGAGATCCAGTTGAGAATTGATGAATAACTATTCAATTCATAAGATTTAAAAAAACAAATCGTATACTGCATAGTTCTATTAATGTACAACCATGTAAGAACAATGAAACAGAGAAGTATTATTTGGCTCTCTACATATGCATGTTTCTGCTTTGGCTGTTCTGCAGACAATTTCTTATTACATGATAAACCGCTTGTTTATTGTCACTGCAAGAGTTGTTTTCAAACATACTGGATAATCCCTTTTGGGTCTGCCATATATCTTAATTTTCTTTGTCACTTCCATTATGATGGAAAAAAATCCTTGAATGTTCCAGTCACCTTACAATTACATAATACTGTGAAAATGTTGTTGGAAGGGTTGCATTTGCTGAAAAGGCCAGTCTGTTAGAATGAAAAATGTCCATCCCAGTTGAGTCACAGCTTCCAATAAATGACCGGATTCTCCTTTTCAACTATCAGACAAACCATTTGTGTATTTTTTTTTTTAGTTTCTACATCTTATTAGTTCAAATAATTTGTGTTACTGTGCTTTCAAAATAATGCAGTTTTACAAATGGAAATACTGCTATGCCCCAAACCCTTTCCTACCACATTGCTTAGCAATGATAACTGATCAGGTTCAGGTTAATGATGATCACTCTTAGAGTATGGTTCCTCCTACTTTCTCACAACTTGGTATAAAGACTTAGCACACTTCCAAATACTCAAGTGATTAGTGGGGAAAAAAAGTGAGTTTCCCAAACATTTTATGCATCTCAGAAAACAGAACTGCTCTAGCTACTTCCTCTGACGCAATATCACTTGCTTGTCATGCACCAGTAAATACCAGTCCTTGGGACCATTGTTATGTTTCTCAAAGTCAATGGCCTTTTGGAAATCCAGTGGAGGAAGAGAACTACAACACTATAATACCACTAATTCACTCTTGAAGGCAGGCCAAACCAAGAATGGCAGGAAAATTCAGAACCATCCTGAGACTGTCTTGCATTTTCTCAGCATTGGAGATTAAAAAAAAAAAGTGTAAACTTTGGCACGTGATCCTCCCCTACCCACCACCCCAAGTAACTGGTGCAAAAAAACCCCGAGCTTTCTGTTCCATCAAAAGGGTCCAAGTGAAGTTGTAGTGGAATCGAGAAGCCAATCAAAAGAAAGGTTTGATGGGCACTAGAGAGGCACTTTTTCCATCATTCCAGATTATGTAAATATGGAAGAGAGCAAGACAAGAGAATAAATTCATCAGGGGGGGGGGGAGCCATTGGCACTAGATGTGCTTCCTGCAGAAAGGTTTTAGACAGTCTCACCATCTTGATTGCAGCAGTTGTTCATTACGGTTTTGCACTTTGTGTAATCTGCACATCACCTATATTTAATAATTGAGCTTTGTTATTGCTCGTTCCCGACTTGTCTCCAGATTTTGGTTCCCTGAACGCTTACGGTTGCGCTTGAGCTTGGATAAGTCTTTGTCAAAAACTTCACCTGATCTCAGTGCTGACACAAGATCATCAAACTCTCCTCCTCCTTCCTCTGAGATACTACCAGCCTTTGCTTTCTTCTGACGCCGTTCTTTCTCTCTCTGTTCTTTAAGCTGTTAAGACATAAAATTGAACAGAATAGAATTTTTTATTGGCCAAGTGTGATTGGACACACAAGGAATTTGTCTTGGTGCATATGCTCTCAGTGTACATAAAAGAAAAGATACCTTCATCAAGGTACTTACAACACTTAATGATAGTCATAGGTTACAAATAAGCAATCAGGAAACAATCAATATAAATAGTAAGGATACCAGCAACAAAATTACAGTCATACAGTCATAAGTGGAAGGAGATGGGTGATGGGAACAATGAGAAGATTAATAGGAGTGTAGATTTAGTAAATAATTTGACAGTGTTGAGGGAATTATATACACAGATATACACAGATTTAATATTGTGACTGGCTATAAAATGCACAAATAAAGACCATGAACAAAACTAATTGGAAATAATTTAGAAAGACTTTCTTAAGTAGTTGTTTGCTGCAACTTCATCCCAGACTTATTGGGATAATTCCAAACTTCAACAACATTGGGCGTCTTTGACTTGCGACCACAACTGAGCCCCAAATTTCTGTTGTTAAGTGAGTTTTGCTGAATTTCATGACCTTTTTTGCCACAGTTGTTAAGTGAATCACTGCAGTTGTTAAGTTAGTGATATGGTTGTTAAAGTGAATATGGCTCCCCATAGAGTTTGTTTCTCAGAAGGTCGCAAAAGGTGATCATATGACCCCAGAACATTGCAACAGTCATAAATATAAACTGGTTGCCAAGCAACCAAATTTTAATCACGTGACCATTGGGATGCTACAACAGTAATGAGTGGGGGAAAATGGTCATAAGTCACTATTTTCACTGCTGTTATCATTTTGAACAGTCACTAAATGAATGGTTGTAAATCAAGGACTATCTGTATAAGAAGCTAAATATAAGTATTTTGGATCAGGCTCAAAAACGACCTAGTTCAGCATCCTGTTTGTAACAGTGGCTAGCCAAATACATCTAAAAATGATAGATATCTTGTGTTATTGGTTTCCTTGATTTGTATTTTATGGAGTTTGCCTTTTTTTCCCTTTGCTTTCCTGTTTTTAACATTCTGCTATTCATTTATGTAAAGCATTTTGAATCTGTTCTTCCACTGAAAAAAACTCCCAGAGTGACTTACAAAGGTCAGGAATAAGACAGACTTGCTCCCTGGGGTTTATAGTCCTAAACTGAACTTTTAACTGCTTTTTCTCTGTTTGTTAGCCACCCTGTGAGTTTTGCAAATAAGCGTAAATAACATCGGATTCTTAACATTATATTAGAGCATGGGGCATTTGTAAATGATGGGCCTGGAATGAAAGTACGCAAAAAAAAAAAAAAAAAGGAACTGGAAAAAGACCTTGGATAAAAGTGACTTAGCTTGCAGACCACATCTGTATCAACAATTGCTTCATTAAAGCCAGCAAGACAACTCTAGATTGAACATAAAATAATTTGTGAAATATTCTGGAAACTACTTATAAGATTCTGTGAGGTGAAGTGATTAGGCTGCCAAACTGAGTCCCTTTCATACTGAACTGGATCATTTTTTTCTAACTTACCTCATGGGTAAGATGCTGGGGAGATAAAGGAATAGTGAGAAAAAAGAGAGAAATTAGTGTCTCCTTGAAGAAAGACTAAGATAAAAATCTAATTAGGATAAAGTCATAAGGATGGCTTTCACTGAAGAAAAAAGATGCCTCAGTTCTTGGCTATTCTCCATGGGATTCAACATTTAAGAGCAATGAGAGAGAGAATTGTTCCTCCTACTAATGCAGGTATAAGAGTGTTATTTTGACTACACTGATTTCAGCAGCTGTAAGATCCCACTGATGCAAGCAAGTCAATAATACTATGGCAGATCACAATCATCACATCCTGGTCATCTACAATTTCTCCTCACCTATAAAATCCCCATCACTTATTCTAGCACAGAACTGGGAACAAACTCCTCTCCTTTCTGAGTAGAAGGCTTTGCTATCTGTTCCCATGCTGGCTGGCAAGGAATTCTTTAGCTCCTTCAGCATTGCAAAACTAGCAATAGCAATAGCACTTAGACTTATATCCCACTTTACAGTGCTTTTACAGCCCTCTCTAAGTGGTTTACAGAGTCAGCATATTGCACCCAACAATCTGGGTCCTCATCTTACCCATGTCGGAAGGATGAAAGGCTGAGTCAATCTTGAACCTGGTGAGATTTGAACTACTGAACTAAAGCTAGCAGTCAGCTGAAGTAGCCTGCAGTTCTGCACTCTAACCACTGCGCCACCTCCACTCTTAGGTTATTACTAAGTGGTTATTGTCTGTTTAAGAAGAACCCAAGAGAAACAGTGATGCAAGCCAGCTTGTGAACTGGCATGTACAAAATTACACTGTAAGAAAATATGTCCTTTATTCACACTGCCTTTAACTTCCCAAGACATTCAGGAAATATCATTTCATGTCATCATTTTTTTCTGGGGGGAAAAAAGTACTTTTTAAAAATTCTAACTTTTTTTTTATTTACATTTATAACTTTTGAGTCCTCACCATGACTTCCATGCGTGCCCTGCGCTCCTCTTCTTCTTTTTTCTTCCTCATATTCTCCAGATCTTGCTTAGCTTCTGTAAAGGATTGCAGGAAGGTGTCAAAGATGCCAAAAAATTCATCTGGCTGCATCCTTCCCTCATTCTCTCCAAAATGCTTCAGTGCTTTGGCATACTGTTAAAGAAAGGAAGAAAAACTCCTGGCATTTAGAAGGAAAAGAATGCAGCAAATGTTTATTAAGAAAAAAAATACCACAATCTGTTAACGGAAGTGTTCAATTTCATGGAGAAGTACATTTTGTATTTTGCTTCAATGTCAGAAACACATTTGAAATTTAAATACCAGAAATGTTTTGTATCAATAAGGATAAATGAGAAATTTGTTTCATCCAAATTGTTACAGGTATGTTAATTTATTATATATTCAGTCTTGGAACTGACCAAAACCTGGAATGTACCTATTCAGCAAACTCTATACTTTGCTAAATTTTATGATCTACTAGCAATTTAAACATATTCCCTAATCCCTAGGTGTCTATACATTGGGTAAAACTCTATACAAAAGCCTGAATTTATAATCTGCATTTCCCCTATGCAGAAAAAACTGCATAGGAAAATGCAAATATTAAGAAAAGCTTCCAGAAAAGAGTTGAATGCTAAGCATAAACAAATGGACAAATTTGCATTCCTCTAGACTTCTTTCGAGCAGCTCCGGGACTTAGCAGAACGCATAAATAATCCAGAACATATTTTATGCACTAGGCAAAAAGTGTAGAGACCATAAAGAATGGGCTTCTATTTGCCTGGAAGAAATCTTGACAATCATGAGGATTTAGTAGTTTTGTTAATTTCTGCCAAAATCACACAAAATGATGAAACAATGCAAGAGAATCCTGACTTATCACACATACTTTCCAATGTTCTTCTAGTGGGTGAGCAGCTGGTACAAACCAGGAACTCTCTGGCAAGGAAATCCTCAAAACTAATTCCTACTTCATTGATCCATATAAACAAGAGGTCATAGTGGCTTGATAGAAAACTGACAACTGTCCTTTCAGACATAATGCTAAGATATTTCTTTCTGGTAGGATCTTAACTGTCTTGGCTAATCTTACTGGGAAGGAGTGACAGGCAAGACTGGCGAACAATAATACAGACTGGTGAACATGACTCTTTCTTCTTTCTGGCATGGATAGAATCTACAAAAATACAACTACATTAACATCATCAGTGGAACTTTGTGAGGAATTTAGCAGCTTGGATAGCACCCCACTCTGGAACTGCTTTTAAATCCCAGTGAAGAAACATGGCTAAGGGGTGTCTGAATTTTCTTCAAACTTTTTCTTTTCCAGATACAAACTTTCAAAACCATTATGGGCTCTTTAGAATTCAACCATAGCCCATACCTAAAGCTCAAATCCAAAATCTAACCTCCATGCTTCACACCCACAATCATCAACAGCCATGTTGTTTTGTCTCTTTGAGAGGAAGAACAAACCTATGACAGAATGAAGGCTGTCAGAGTTTGGATAGGGAATAACAGGTTTCAGTTTTCATAATTTCTAATATTAAACAGGTCTCTTGTTATTATAAATCAATGGTTATGTGAAGAAAACTTAAAAATGAAACCTCAATTAAGGCACAGTTTACATGACTACTTACCCAGTGAATAATTTAGCAGCACTGGTTTTTTTTTGAAGAAATGCTATTAAATGGGTGATTACTCATGGATAATATATACCTTTAAATCTTTAACAGTTTGAATGTTGACCTCTGCCTGGCACTGAGTCTACATAAATGATGTGTTTAGTGATATTCCAATGTAAGCTAAGAATCTTACGAATTCTATTAGATCTTCAACAGCTTTTATAATGAAATCACTCACTGGCAGGTTCTATCAACACTGGGGTTAGGAATACTTTTCTTTCTACTACAATTCAGTTCTGTAGTTTGAAGGGCCTACTACATTCTTTTTTGTTCATGCACTTCTGTTAACCCTGCCAATCCCAAAATAATTTCCCTCTTGTTGTTCACCTCTGGATACAATAATAGTCTTTCTGCATCCATGGCTCTTGGTTGATCTCCATACTGTTCTCTATATCAGGGGTCTCCAACCTTGGTCCCTTTAAGACTTGTGGACTTCAACTCCCAGAGTCCCTCAGCCAGCTTTGCTGGCTGAGGAACTCTGGGAGTTGAAGTCCACAAGTCCACAAGTCCACAAGTCTTAAAGGGACCAAGGTGGACACCCCTGCTCTATATCTTTGCCTGATTTTTTGCTGAAATCATTTCATTTCCCCAGTACCCAATAAAAATCCTTTAGAAATGGCATCAAGCCCTGACCCACAACTGTACAGCCTGGTAATGTGAATGACATACCCCTTTACTCTGTAACCTAAGAGATACAAATGTATTTTTGTTAAAATAAATAATTTTTTCTCCTTCATCTTATGACATAATAGGCCTGCAGACTTCAGTGCCAGCAGTCCTCCTACCACCAAACTTTCCAGTCAATTTGTTTTTTTGCCAAAGCAAATAATTTAGGCAGTTGTTCATTTTGTAAAGTTGTTTCAACAGAGGTAGAAAGAGGAACAGCAGCGCTCAATCACTGCTATCCCTGCCAATGAAATTAAGCAGCTGCAGAAATGCCATTATAAAAGGAAGTTCAGGGGGAAAAATTGGGGGAGAGGTCTTCTCAGACCAGAAGGAAAACACAATTATGGAAAATGTGCCAGATGGCAGAACTGTTATTTGAGGTGATAAAGAAAAAGAATGACAAAATTTTTAAAATCTTTCAGTTGAAAAATACATTATTTGCAATAATCTGTTTTTTTTTAAGTTCATGCATTCCCATCTTTCTTCTTGCTTAAGTTGTGTATGGGTATGTGTGTGTTTGTGTATGTATTGCAGAGGATTCTCTGTTTAATGGTCCTTACAATTTAATGGTTATTGGAAGCACAATACTTCCCAGAATGCTTGAATTCAGCTGTCTTAGATCATGCATTGGAAAATCCAAAATGAAGACAATAGTTTCATGTAGCAGTTGTGTACTGATTGGGTTCTTGTGTCAAAGCTATTTTGACACATGTACAGATGAGAAGTCAGTGCTCATTGACAATATCCCGATAAAAATGTTTTATACCATAGATGGACTGAAATTTGTGCATTAAATAAATAAAAGTGGGTTGCACTGATTGGGTTCTTCAATCAATCACACCAAAGCTGTCCAATCTGATTTGGTATAATATTTTGAAAATAGGGTGGGAAAAGAAAAATATAAAAAATAAACTAATCTAAGAAAAAGATTCTCTTGGAGATAGAAGATTTCAGATCCTGGGTCCGCATACAGCTCAGTATTTGAGGAGGAATAAAAGCTATGCACTCTTCCAAAACTCAAAATAAGCTCCTTCAAGCACAATAGATGTGTGCATGCTATGAAAAGACATTAGGGAGTGATAAATGATAAATGATTGGACATGTTATAGTAATTAGTATTAAACTTCTCTTCTCTTATTGAGAGCATTATGCTGGCAAATCTGTACTCAGCACTTCCAGAAAAGATTGGCTTTGCTGTGCAAATACTTTTTAATTAACTTAGCAGAAACAGGAACACAATTTTCATTCCCCAGAATGGTTAAATCCTGTTTTGGATTAAAATAACTCTCTATTATCTTAATCCATACAACTCCAGAAAACAAATTGCACAATATGTTGGAAAGACTAATAGCAATGGGAAAGACTGTCCTTAAATTGAATCGGCACAGCTAAATAGAAAACCTTTATATGCTATTTTATGCTATATGATTTGTTATAAGAAATGGGTCTTGACCTCCATAAAGCTACTGCACTACATGGCACAGCCCTTAGTGTGTCAAAGAAATGTATTTTCCCCCTTATTCTATGGATATTATTTTTTTATACAATTTTTTTAAATTTTCTTTTAAAACAAGACACATAAACATGAAAACATTTTCAATCCCAATATTGTGTATCGGCTGGGTGGTTACAATCTCTTGTGCCTTCACAATTTACAAATATCCTTAATTTATCTAAATTTATATCGTCACCCTCTTGTATCCAGAACTTTAAATTAATCAATGGCTATAACCTTTATTTTTCTCATTCCATATGCATATCCGCTGGCGAATATTTTATCTGGTAACATCATTAATTCTATCTTTCTACACCATTCATATTAATATTTCAGTTAATAGTATTTTTCTCCAATCTTTACTAACATATCTTTCCTTCTAGCCATTGATAAAATATATCCCATATCTTATAGTACTGCTTTTCTTCCTGTTCTCTTATTTCAAATGTCAATTTACTCATTCCATTATTTTCCTAATTATTTCGTTTTGCAAAGGTATTTTCTAACTTTTCCAATTTTTGGCAAACACTATTCTAGCTGCTGTTATGATATTTACCATCAAATATCTCACTTCTCTATTATAAATTTCTGGTATGAGCCCAAGTAGAAAGACTTCTGGTTTAAAATCTATGTGCTCTTTAATCATTTTTTCCAACCATGTGTGTATTTTAGTCCAATATCTTTTAACTTCTATGCATGTCCACCACATGTGGTAATATGATCCAGGTGACTGATGACATTTCCAACATTTTTTAGATTTATCCTTGAACATTCTAGCAATTCTTGTTGGGGGTAAATGCCATCTATAAAACATCTTATACAGATTCTCTTTATAGGCCGTTGACATTGTCATCTTATAATTATGTGTCCAAAATTTTTGCCATGTCTCTAAGTCAATCCCATGCCCAAAATTCTTCCCCCAGCAGTAATTGTTTCCTTGACTTGTTCTTCTTCTAGTTTAATCTCTAAAAGATATCCATACAACTTCGTAATTAATTTGTCATCAGTCCCTGTTAAAATTTTATCGAAGCTGTCCATGCTGTCCATTCAGATGTAGATTTCAGGTTGTAGTTAGAAGTAAAGAGAGAGAGAGAGAGAGAGAGAGAACTTCCATCTGTAATGTGCTAACAAGAAACATACAGGTTATGGCTCAAAAGTGGATCCCAAGGCATTTAAAATCTGGCGAGGAAGATTTCTAGTTTAAGGATGATCTCTTTCTTCCCAGTTACTTTGGAAACTCAATTCAGTCAACAGGTAACATTCCCACTAAAGCCAGGCCTTTTTGAGAGTCTGTACACTTTGGCTCCTGTCCTTCACTGTTCCTTTTGGCTTGCCAGTTATATATTTTAGCCCTATAGGCTAAGCGGTCCAGAAATAAATAGATATTTTTTAAAAAAGTTAAGAAGAAAGGTTCTTTTAATGAAGAAAAACCAAACAAAAAGTGAAGGGTCTGGGAAGTAAAGCCCTATGTGCACTAGGGTTCAAGTTAATACTACATTAGCCCAAAGCTAAAAGACAGATGTTTGACAACTTGAAATAGCATACTTGTTTCTTTAAGATAAAAAAAAATTACGTCTGACTAAAACCAGATAAAATACAATGGTTATTTTATTTTTATAACATTTCTGTTTCCTCATTTTTAAATGAAGAGCCTCTTTCATGTTTCCACTGACCTGGTGATCAGTGCTACAAGACAAACCATGTCAAAAACACACCTACTGGAGAAGAGGCAAAATTTTCTAGAATAACAGGGAGAGCAAAAGATTCTGTCCTGTCTCAATATAACAGGACTGGGGTTGAGCAGCTGGCTATTTCTGCTGCATTGGTAGGTTCAGATGGGGACCCGTGTAGTGGCATCATTAACCAAGACCACAATTGGGTGGACTGCTAGTTTTCCTGACATTACTCAGAGTCTGAAGACTTCATCTCATGGTGGAAGGATGTAGTCATGTTTCACTGGATATAAACCAAGCTGGAAACCTATCACTTAACTGAACCACCCACCTTGTGAGAACAGAAGCAAAGAAACAGTAGCCGGTAAAGAAATGACAACTGTGCATGCTGCTGCCATTCACAGATTTCTTGCCTTCCTTCTTCATTTTCTTTTCAGAAATTGTTTGTCTTATTTGTCTATTTCTTCTTTGTTCTCTTTTCCACCTGAGATGTGTCTTCTTAGATATATCATCAATGTTTGCTACATAGACAAAAATTCGGTCTGCATAATAGTATCCTATATCAGTTTTTATTCTTCTCTTATGTATTTTGTGGCTGACAAAATATTTTGCCCATGTGAGTGGGTAGCAGAGGTGGTATTCAGCAGGTTCTGACCAGTTCTGGAGAACTGGTAGCAGAAGTTTTGAGTAGTTCAGAGAACCGGTAAATACCACCTCTAACTGGCCCCGGCCCCATCTATTCTCTGCCTCCCAAGTCCCAACTGATCAGGAGGAAATGGAGATTTTTCAGTAAACTTCTCTTGGACTGGGATGGGAATGGAGATTTTATAGTATCCTTCTCCTACCACTCCAACCATGCCAGGCCCACAGAACCAGTAATAAAAAAAATTGAATCCTACCACTGGTGGGTAGGGTTTTTTTTAGGGGAATGTTTGATTGATGAATGGCCCAGACTAGCTCCCATCTCTTTTTCCCTTCCAAGATAAAAAAAAAATATTCCTACCAAGAACTGAAAAGAGAAATATTGCTACCAAGAAATATAGGTATAGGAATGTATGAACCATTAAAGTGAACTGGTCATACTATCACGTAATACTTCCTTTAAAAGAGAGGAAAATGCTAACAATTTTAGTCACCACTGAACTGTGGTGGGAGTACAATGGCTCTGGAAGAACTTTTAGTAAGAGAGAAAGGATGAAGTGGCCTAAAGTGATCAAAGGCCAGACTCATAGAAACTGAGGCCAATTAGAGTTGCCAGGCTGTCATATTAATACTGCCACCTATGAAGAAAGTCCTCTGAACTGTAAGCTTGAAGGTAAGAATTATCTTGTTTTTACTTTTCTGTAAGGTGGGTACTTCTCAGACTAAAAAAAGAATGTAAAAGATAGACCTGATGATTAAATCAATCTGTAAGAAGTCAAATCTGGATAAGAGCCACACAACCAATGATACATAGCAAGAATAGCAGGACAGAGAACAGGTAGCTAATTCTTCTTATGTGTACCTAATTTTGATATGTGATGGTGCAATTCAAAGGAATCATGCTACACTGAGAGACAATTAGGGGGTCTTCAAAGTGGGACTGAAATTAAGTTACCTGTATCACTTGCCAAGAAATTCACAGGTTATGAACAGTAAGCAATTTAATAAGCAATTAAAATTGTAACTGGCCATCAGAAAAATCTAATAACCAAATAATAGTAATAGGATTTCCATCTTTTTTGACAAGCTGCTAACATAAAGGAGAAAAAAGGAATGGGATACTTACTTTGTTTAATGTAATGTTTATTGCACTAGCAAAGAAGGAAAGATTTGACATTGTCACACCTTATTTACATTATGACATATTCTTCAAACAATTTCATGCTGTTGTAACTTCTCTTTATCGGTTTCTTCCTCACCCTCGGGCTTATGGGCATAATGCCAATTTCTAGTCAGGAGCAAATAATACTCTATTCTCTAGGTTACATTAAAAGCTGGCTTTGGGGATATGAAACACAGCAGTTCAGAAGGAAGTGTCCTGTTTGAATTGGGGTAATATGCTAGGAAGTTGGCATATGTTCCTGCTTTTCTTGGAACGAGAACAATACAGATCACACCAATAATTTATATACCAGATATTATTTGCTTTTAATCCTTTGTTAGGATCAGAAGCAGCCCACAACAGGTTCACTTGGATCGTTTGATTACATTGGCTAGTAGGATCACCACCACCCTCCCCGAGGAGTGGAGAAGGCTTAGATAAGGACATAAAAGCACAACATATTCAATCATAAAAGTAGAATTCATTTTGGTTGTTGAAATATGACAGCAGACCCCTTTTCAAAAACTCATTGTATTAACTGAACTGCATCACATCAACGTTTTAGCTCAATAATCTATGACAGGCGTTCTGAAACTCTGCAATATTGTGATTCCCCTCAAAATCAATAAAACTAGATTTCACTAGAGTTAGGGTTGGGCAAGAAATAAACATACAACTTATTTTTTGACAATTACATACTGGTCTGCAAGTTAGGTAAAACAAAGACAGAACCATACAGTTTTTAAAATAAAAATGTTTCATTGGAAAGAAGTATCTTACTTCCTATAAGTGCCATAGCAAGTGGAGGCCTTGCTGGCTTTTGTTAGCTAGCAAGACAGCTTTGTGAGAGGAATCGCCACTGAATGCTGGATCTGAGTTGGCCTAATCTCTCCAGAACAAAGAGAGATCATTGAGATCATCCATGTGACTCTGGACAGCTGCTCCTCATGAGTAGACCATGGAAAATGTTGTTTTCATAGTCTTCTTATGTCTTATGATTGAAGTGGTTGTGAGTTGAGATTTTTATCAAGCTCAAACTTGCAAAACTGCCTTTATGGACATTATGCTTGAGCAAGTCTTACATTTTAATCACTTTTTTAAAAAAAATGTATATTGGAGAGATTAAGACCCTTCAGATTGGGAAGGTGTTACTATATTTATCAGGTGAGTTCCCTCCTCCTTAAAAGATAATGGTGTAAATTTGATATTGAAAGTTTTAAGAATGTATATTTTTGAAGATGTAGCAAAATGGTGTTTAGTATATGGATTTTGGAAAGTTAATTATAGATTAAGGGTCCAGAGGGTTTTGAAATTACAGCTTTGAAATATTTAGGAGACACCTTTTCATAGGCAAATAGAGATTGTTTTCACTTTGATCTGTTCCAATTTGGAAGTTCCACAATTTAATCCAAAGCTGAGTCCAAAGCATGACCAGACCACTCTCAGTGACTAAGAATGACTGAGACTTAGAAATAGACAAGGAGAATGAGAAAATGTCTTGAAAGGGTTTGTTTATAGAATTAGAGGTCCAGCTTTATTCATTCCACTGCCTGGTGAAAATGACTATTCTCACGAAATGAATGAATGAATGAATAAATAAATAAAAGTATGTCTTACCTTATCCCTTGCATCATTCAGAAGGTCTTCCAGCTCAGAAAAACTAAAACTAGCTACTGTGATAAAGTCGCTCATGACTGGGACGAATTTATCACCTGGTTCTCGCATACGCCTCTTCTGATAATCTAGCTCCTAAGGAAAGAAAAAAATTGGAACAGCTAATTGGTAGCTAGCAGGACAGATAACAGTATAAAAAGACAACACTTAAACTTTGGAAGAAACACTGAAAAATGGTGACTGAACCGACTTAAAAATAATTCCCATATCCAAATCAAGTCAGCTTGGTTTAACTAGAATTATTGAAAACCACAATTGGTTAAGTTCACACATCACACCAAACCAGAAGTGGATGACCACTTTTTTTGCCTCAAAAGCTGCAAGAGGCATGTCCTGAGACATAATGATGTTATCAAATGGCAGGATCTTTTACAGAGATTTCCAGGCAGTTTTAAAGACCACAATGGAAGTGTTCTGTACGTCAGAATTATAATACATCCATTTCCATCTGTAGTTTTGTATCTGTAACCAAAAAATGTTTGCATCTCTGAAGATTAGCCATTTTGCCACTACAAATTTTCAGTTTCCAGCAAGCTTTGGGTTGCCTGTACTTGCAAGTAAACCATTTTGTAATTTGCAATCCATATGGAATGAGTTTACATGAAACATTAAGCTAAAATTAAGCAAATCACATCACGATTTAGGATGATGTATGACGGCAATGAAAAGGGGAAGAAAATAAGGATCATCTGGGAAGACTCAAATTAAGTACAACCAGAACAATGATGGGATTCAGCCAGTTCGTACCACTTCGGGAGAACCTGTTGTTAACTTTCTGAACAATTTGGCAAACCGGTTGTTAGAAGAAATCATTAGGGCAGAGAACCGGTTGTTAAATTACTTGAATCACACCACTGAACCAGAATATCACCAAAAAAGCTACCAACAGCTAGAGAACATTACATTATATCTACGATTATAAAGTAATGGCAAATCCTAATCTATTCTCTACTAACGATCAATTGCAAAACAAATCTCTTGGAATCAGACTCAAAACAGAGCTGGAAAGGACTTTGGAGCTCTTCTTGTCCAACTCCTTGCTCAAGCAGGAGACCTATAGCATATCAGACAGGTGGCAGTCCAGTCTTTTCTTAAAAACATCCAGTGATGAAGCAACCACAACTTCTGAAGGCAAGTTGTTCTATTGGTTAATTGTTCTCATTGTTAGGAAGTTTCTCCTTAATTCCAGGTTGCTTCTCTCCTTGATTAGTTTCCATCCATTATTTCTTGTCTTGCCTTCTGGTGCTTTGAAAAATAAGTTGACCGTCTCTTTGTGGCAGCCCTTCAGGATTATTGCTAACATATCACCCCTAGTCCTTCTTTTCTCTGGGCTAGCCATACCCAATTCCTGCAACTATTCTTCATGTGTTTTTGTCTCCAGGCCTTTAATCATTTTAGTTGTTCCAGAAAGCTTGCTACCATGCAATATACTGTAGTTATACTTTTCTTTCCAATTTTGACAACATTAAAGACCTTATCCTACTATGATCAGGATCTCTGAACATTTCTTTCAAAAAGAAATAAAAAATCCTTGCAAATATTTTGAATGACCTCAGGAGGTCAGTCAAGGACAATTTCAAACAGAGTTGTTATCTCCTTCTTTGCAAGACTGTTGCTTCCTAGCAGAGTTTACCATTTAAATTTACCCACCTAAATTTTAACCTCTGCATAGCTTTCACTTACTTAGAATAGAACATTAATTTTCTACCACCACAATCCCAACTAATTACAATAATAACTCATTAGATTTTGGTTAAACTTTCTTATTTTGAGGTTACATTTGCTGGTCTTGTCACATTCTTTCCCCCTCTCAAAATGAAGGTTTCAAGAAAATCTTTTTGCCAGAGGACTCTGCTAGAAGTCTGGAAATTGATCTCATGATTCAAATTTGACACAATAGTAGTTTAGGACTGTAAATTAAGGAGAACTGGGCTGAATCTCACTTGATCTCATCCATACCAAACAATTTTATTTACCCCCACAAGGTTTTAAGGTGATCTCTTTGTGTACGATCCTAGAGAAAAATGGATTTATAAGAAAGCATTAAGAATCTGATTTCATGAAGAAGAAGGAAGTGAAGAATCTGATTATATTTAAGGCAGGAAATCCAGAAAATTGTAGAATTAGAGAAAGTTACCTTATTACTTTAACAACTCAGTCCATCTAACTCATTATTGCCTACTTTGACTAACAATGAGTCTTAAAACACATGCCTATCTCACTTCTAACAAATCCTGGAGCTTGACTTTGGATCCATTAGCACATCTTTATCCAAGCAACAGGACTTCCTTTCCCAACACTACAATTGTATTTTGCTTGGCAATTTATTTATTTATTTATTATTTATTTATTTATTTTGTCAAATACATATTAAAAAATATATGTAAGTATAAGCATGAATTGAATACATAAAATGAATACAACTAAAGGGAACATTAGGACAGGGATGGTAGACACGGTGGTGCTCTTAAGCACGCCCCTTACAGACCTCTTAGGAATGGGGTGAGGTCAACAGTAGACAGTCTTAGGTTAAAGTTCTGGGGATTTTGGGATGAGACCACGGAGTCTGGAAGTGCATTCCAGGCATTAACAACTCTGTTACTGAAGTCATATTTTCTGCAATCGAGATTGGAGCGGTTCACTTTAAGTTTGAATCTATTGTGTGCTCGTGTATTGTTGAAGCTGAAGTAGTCATTGACAAGAAGGACATTGTAGCAGATGATTTTATGAGCTATGCACAGGTCATACCAAAGGCGGCGTAGTTCTAAATTTTCTGAACCCAGAATTTCAAGTCTGGTGGCATAAGGTATTTTCTTGCAAGCAGAGAAGTAGAGGACTCTTCTTATGAAATATTTCTGGACGCGCTCAATTATATTAATGTCCGATATGCAGTTATTATGCATTGCTTCTTTTTACCTATTCCCCTGTTCTTTTCCTCTAAACTGAGGTATCAAACTCTTTTGATAAGGCATTAACACCTAAGATAAGGCTTTGTTACAATAATGGCTTATTTACTGTTCTCTGTTTTGACTGGAATAAGCACCTTTGGAGGGCCTTGGGTTAGGATGTTCTTTATTTTATCCCTTGCCTGAAGGAAAAGCTTAGAAACCAACAATAACTGCATTGCTATAGACAGCACCCAACTTAAGACATGTGTTTAAAAATCCTGCTTTCTACTGTTTGTCTGAACGGTTTTACAGTGAAGTCAATCTCATAAAAGTTACAAATGCCATTGGCAGGAGAGCTGATGCCTTGGCAGCAATCCTCATAAAGAGAAGTGAGGGTTTACAGCTTTCCGTTTTGATTTACTTTCCTTTGCTGGCTGTAGTCTGTGAAAGTTTCTCAAAGCTAGGCTCACATCTCATTTTCAAATGGTGCTGCCAGCCCTGGGAAGCGACGGATTACAAAGTGCCTCTGTGAGCAGCTGACTGTAAACCTATTTTTAGTCTGATGTTTGTAAGAGGGGCCTTGAAGAACCCTCTCCACTGTCAGTGCCAGGACTGTGGTGAGAACATGTTGGAATGCAGTCAACAGTTGCGCCTTTTTTTCCCCTTTTCCTGTCGTCTCCTCCCAACAAGGACCTTCTATTGTTGTTACAATGCTACGTTTTTACATACCTCCAAAAGAGTGAAATGAATGAGCTGCACTGGAAGATGTTAGCTGCCAAGTTTTATAATAATCATAAAGTGACATGGGAGGGAAAAGCAGTGGTACATGAATGGGATAAAATGCTTAGCCAAGAAGAAGCAGTAAAAGGAGAAGGTACCTCAAGGACACCGGCTAAGTTGAGAGAAAGCGGTTTGCCATTCAAGAATTGCATCTTGCTATCTCTCGCTTTTATGAAATAGCCATCACAGAATTGCTGGGACACAAAGATCTTTCTTATTAAATTAAAATTTCTGCCTGTTCTGGAAGATGGGCCTAGCAAAGAGAATTTGTCAAGCAGTACACCTCGTGTTTGAGAACTACTTTCGCAGGTTTAGCAAACAAACTGACCACCTGTCCGCCATTGCTTGACTTCCTATAATATTTGGCTTTAAAACGCATATGAAAAACACACATTGAGAAGCATTTAATGAATTGGATGTACTTTTTAATATCCTCTAGAATGGGGTCCTCCCCACAAATATTGGAAGGATTGATGCCTGCATATCCCATGCAAATACCTTTTCTGGGGGTTTATGAGTCAATAGTGTGTAGCATGAAGAGCAACAAGAAGGCAAAAGGTGTTATTTAAACTTGGCAGTGGAATTTGGAATGAATTCCAAAATCTACTCTGAACGTAAATTAAAAAGAAGTTTGAATCTGTCTAACAGGGCCTGAAGATGCTTGGAAATAAATCCCTGATCTGTGATACTGTAAGGTTTATTATCCTTGAAAAGAAGCAAGGAATTGATGCCACTTCCAGTGTACTCGCAGATAGTCATTTTAAACCTTATTGTTAGACAAAGGTCTTTAACCATTCTTTTTGCAAATGAGGACTAATCTAAGTGAAAGATCAGTCCTCTCATCTAGCCTAGTCCTCATTTATATGGTCAAAAATACTGCTAAATATCTCTACGTCTAACAGTAAGGATTAAAATGCCATTTGTAGATAAACAGATAGCAGCAAATATGAATGATTTAATTCAATCAGTTGAAATCTCACAGATTAATCTACTAGAGGAAGAAGGGAGTGAAAACAAGGGAGTGTTATAACTTTTCCATATACCCATTGTTCCTAAATAACCTCACAAGGGGAGCATGGTATTTATAGATCCAAGAAAAAAAGTGTTATTCTGTATGACTTTGAATATATCCTATGTCTACTAATACAGAGCAACGCCAATGGCTACTTCACCCATTATATGGTAACGAGGTATTGTTTACAATCCTGTGTTAGACTCATTCCTTGCAAATGAAACATGCAGTAAACATCAACTAAAGGTTGGTGTTTTCTATCTCCAAAGGATTGCATTTTAAGGAAATTACTGAAAAAAGATATTTGCAGTCAAGTAATTCAGTACGAGAAAATAGATGATATGTTAAGTCTCTAAAATGCTCTCAACCAGCTGCAAAAATTTAATCTTAATGAGCTGTTTGATATTGCAAACTAATCCATCAGTCTCAAGTCACAGGCAAGAAGCATGACTAAAGGAAGGCCACACAGAAGACCCATGACAGATAAAATGAGAAAGAAAATGTTACTGGCTGTAGCTCCCAATCCCAGTTCACGCATTTGCAAAACCCTGAAGAATTCTGTATGACTAAGTCTTTCTGTTTGCAAAAGCTGGCTGGCTCCTTTCCTTATGAGTTCAGTGTGATCCCATAGAAATTACCCCAGAGCCTATGCAACTAATCCAGAAAATAAAAAGACTATTCAAAGCCTGAACTACTCCCTAAAAGAAAAAGGTTGCACTATTCCAAACCCTTATTTTAAAAACAAATTACAATGGAAATTTTTTTCTACACAACTGTATGCAAGAACTAGAGAAAAGCCAGAAGTAGTGTGAAATGCCATGGCTCATTCATAAAATAGCATTTGCCTACAGAAACGGAGACAAAAGAGTCCTGCCTTACAATCTGAATAAACGCCAGCCATATCTGGACTGATCTTACAAAGCTCCCTACACTCTATGCATCTACATCATATACAAAGTTCTGTTAGGACATTAAAAGAGCAAAATGCCTACTAAGGGGAAAAAAGAAAGCTTAAAGGCTTTGAGTAGTAGGCAGTTGTGTTTACTTCTTACTGTAATATCAGATTTAAAACTAAATGATAACCTTCCCCCCCACTGGGGGCCCCTCTAGGTGTGTTGGACTTCACTCATTCCAGTACCTCAGTAATTCTGGGGAATAAAAGTTCAATACATCTGAACAGCACCGGGTTGGGGAAGACTGTACAGCAAGGTGGCTATCTCCTTTCAGACTTGCTCTGCCTGCTCTCTCCCAGTTGGCAATCATTCTCACAGATAATAAATGCCTTAATACTTAGGCTACACCCCGCCTGTGTAAACCTGTCCACAGAGACCACATCTAACACCTGCTCAGAGACTAAAAGTCTCTGAAAGAAGAAAAAAAGTATTCAACATTTGGATTAGCACCGTTGATCAAATTGCCGTTCCCCTGCTCACAGCCCCAGATCAAACGAATTTCCCTGCACATCTGTTAACATCATCACATCAGCTTTCGCAAGAGATATAGGGGTGAGGGGTAGGGAATGGTCTTAGAGAAACAGGCTTTGCTTAACAAGGGAGAAAAGCTCCTTCTTCTCTCACCAAAACACCCTCTGTTCCAGATCCCTGGTGGGACATTTTTAAAGTAGTGTGTTTAGAAACTATGACATACTTACAGCTTCAACAGCTTTCAACCCAGTCTTTACGTTATTAACTTCTTTCTCCAACTCCACTAGGCTGCAAGGAGACAGAGAGAGAGAGTGGTTTAAGGCAAAAGTGCAATGTTATAAGGATTGTAGAAGAACTGCTCGAAGTAGGGACAACCATCCGTCCTTTCAGTGTCATATTTTCCCCCAACACGGCTCCCCAGCAAATACTAGAACAGAAAGAGAGATCCATTCTGCTGTTCACTGGCTTTTAAGAGCACACTTAGATTCTTCAAAAGTATGAGATTTGGCCTCAGATAACTGCAACATAGGAGGCAGGCTACCAGATCTATGACCACAACTAAGTTTTTTCATAGGACCAGCTTAAATGAAGTACAGCAGTTCTTGTTTGCTATTACTTGGTGTTACTTGGTTGATTCCATGTTGATTAATTTCTAAAAATGAAAATAACTATGTTGCCAGTCACTCTAAGCATCTATTGTGGAAAGGCATGGTAGAAATGTTATTCATTAATTGCTAATTGCTTAAAAGACAAAAAGAAGATAGCTCCAGGAGTTCCATCTGACTGAGATAATAAATACTCCTTATACTGACAATTAACTATTTTTAGGGCTATGCATGCTCTGAAAATGATCTGAAAGTGATGTTTCGAAATGCAAAGGGTAGGAACAGCATTTCTTTAAAACAGCTGTAACTTTTTAACTTTCTGCGCGAGTCTAAAAAGATACAGTTGCTTTAATGGGCATCTCATTAAAGTTGCTGTCTGCTTATTCGGGGTTTTTTTTACTGTCAGACATAGTAACATTCAACCATGTCTGGATTGGAACTAGACAGCATGGACATACTGCAAATACTTTCATCAACTTTACAATTTCCCCACTATTTCTAGACGCTGCTTCAAGTATTTTTTTAATCTTTAATTTCTTCCAGTTATGTTAAAATCAACATAATCATGTATCCCATTTAAGACACATAACTGATCAAAATAGGCTAGATTGGTTAGAGTTTGGGGGCAGATTTCAATTTTGCAAAAGTTTGTTCTGGGGAATGAATGGAAGTTACACTGAATCTTAGAATGGAAGCCCTGGGAAGAAATTTCCTGACAGAACGATTGATCAGTGAAAAGACTTGCCTTCAGAAGTTGTGGGTGCTCCAACACTAGAGGTTTTAAAAGAGAGACTGGACAACCACTTGTCTGAAATGAAATGGTATTGGGTCTCCTGCTTGAGCAGGGGGTTGGACTAGAAGAAATACAAAGTCCCTTCCAACTCTGTTATTCTATTAAACTTCTCTTTAAAAAATCCAGCACTGTTGTTAATGTATGTTAGAATTTTGAATGGAAAAAATAAGTGGATAAAATAACAATAGAAGATACTGTTGGCCATCCTATAAACTTCAGAAAGTCAATAAAACAACCTTCAGTACCTATTACAGATATTTTTCCCTAGACAAATACTGCTTGAATTTAATATTGGCTACTTTTTGGTATTCCCCACCCCCCACCCCCAGATCTGTTATAGGAATTGTGGCAGAAATGTTTTTTATCCATAACATACCTATCCACCTACTGGATCTTAGTGTGTTTTTGTGATAGGTGAAAACCTTTTGATATTTTTCCTGACTTAATTATACTGTATCTAGGTTATGGTATGCTGCTTCTTTGTGATTGTTAACTTAATATATTTTGATCATTAAATCTTTTTCTAGAAGTGGAAAGATTACACATGAACATATAAAATGAAATCAAATTAATGTTTTAAATATGAACACTGTATATCGGATACCCAGCTGATGCATTAACTAAAACCAGAACTGTGTATTAAATAATCTCAATTCAAAATATTAACATGCTTCAAAGCAAGGCAATAAGTAAATAGTAGTTCTCTTATGTTCTTTAGTCCTTCTGAAAGCACTAAGATTTATTGACTTTCAAATCTCTAACATTTACTTTCAGATACATTTGTATAGAGCCACATGGTGAATCAAACAATATCTTTAAGTGAAAAAGGATTACTGGAACAGGAAATTACAAAATGTAAGGTATCCTTTACTGATGTAACTGATTGCTGTTGTTACATTTATAATCATCATCATCATCATCATCATCATCATCCTGATTTTCAGATTTATCAATGGTCATATATTTCGTTTTCTGGTTTTCTACAGAATCCAAGTGATCAAAAGTTACTAAAGTTATTGTGGGAATACTCTGATATTATCATAAGGCTTTGGGTTTTCTTTGTTTCACAGTTCTACAATATTTTGAACATTAAAAACTACACAACATATTTAAAAGATATTCAGATGGATATACAATTTTGATATTATTTAAATGACACTTCTCACATTTAAAAAAATTCCAGTATAATATGGTCTCTTTATTTGCAATGCATTGGCTACTAAGAATATTAATACTTATTACATATTTAATTATTCAATGTTGATCTATGAATTAATTGTATTGCCAATCAAATTGTTATGACCCATCTCATCCCAAGAACTTTTGTTAGATCATTTCCTGCTTAGAACATACTCTGAAATAGAATATTTATTCTCAGTAATACTTGAGATTATTATTCAATATTAATTGAATGAATTATAGAGGTATTCACTGATTAAAAGTTGAAGACTCTTGTGGTCAGATATATTCTCCAGTGCTTTAATATGAGAAATATTTTCTAAAGTCCGTTATATTTTTGACTGGTAATTATGATGTTTGCTTCTGTATGCCCCCTTTACACAGAATGCTGATCTACAGACCATAAACACATCTTAACATAACCACCCATTGTTACTTTAGCAGCACCACCACTTTATTTATTTATAAATTATCAGTTTCAAATCTGATATGTTCTCACTATACACCGCCTAGACTCGCTCTGTGAGTGAGATGGCTGGTCAAATTTAGGGTCCACCTATATCTCACAGAATAATTCTGGGCAGTGTGCAATGAGACCATATCAGCTATTAAGCTGGTAAGAACGGATAATACACTTGATCGTAGCTAAATCGCGAGAAATGATACTTACTTGACTTTTGCTGCTTCTGGAAGATGTTGCAGTTCAGACTGTACATCAAGCACATCTAGGTAATTCTTTTCAAAGATCATTATTAAGTAATGTAATAAGGTAATATTCCTAAGAGAAATGGGCATGAAAGAAACAGGAAACAAAATCAGGGTAAGGCTAATCATATCTGAAAAGCTTAAAATGAAATCAAAATTCTTAGTCTAACATTCACATTTTTAATATAAAATTGATGTAATAGCTACTTCCCCAGGCCTTTGGGTCAGGCTGAGTAGAGACCTCAATCTGAGGAGCTGCAGTATATTTTAACTCTGATTGCCATTTTATTGTTTTGATAGGGTTTAATGGTAAGTATTGTTTCTTTCTTGGTTTGATTTCTCTTCCCTTTTTGGACACCACCCGAGTCACTTTATCTGACCATACAACCATGTAAATGCTTTTGTTCATTTAATATTTCATATCTTTTATGCTAAAAACGTAAGAGAGAGGAATGTTTTGTCTTCAAATGTGATGTGTATGATGACTGCCAGCACCCTTGACATTCTGGGAGCTGCATTGCAACAACATCTGGTGGACTAGATGTTCCCACCTCTGCCCTGAAGTCTCAAATGATTATTTGCAAATGACTCAACAACAGAAGCAACACTGTACAAAGTACAAAGGTCTCCCAGCAAAACACCCCAAGCCTCCAAGAAGACTATTCAATGGCTATATTGTTTTGTTTGTGCATCTAATTCCCAAATGAAGAGTCTTGCATTTGTTCAGGTCCCTGATACATTTTTAATTTGGGAATGGAAGTTCCAATCTTCTGAATCCCGTTCCCCAGCTGTGAAAGTAGAACAATTTGGAAGAGCAGGAAAGGGGTGCTGGCAATTTGGCTTAGAAAAAATAACATCCTAATAGTTTTCTAGAGCAGGGGTCTCCAGCCTTGGCAACTTTAAGACTTATGGACTTCAACTCCCAGAATTCCTCAGCCAGCAAAGCTGGCTGACGGATTCTGGAAGTTGAAGTCCACAAGTCTTAAAGTTGCCAAGGCTGGAGACCCCTTTTCTAGAGAAGCTGACTTCTTTTGTTCTTTTAAAATAACATTTTTTTGTACTGCAAAAAACTCCAACAAGTTCTACTCCTAGTGATATGGAAGGATGGCACATAGATTTATGGATGTTCTCAAAATGAAAAACAAAACATTTCTTGTGTCAAGTGTCATTGGATAGAAGCACTGTAAAACAGCTACAGAGATCATGAACTATCACTAGTTTGTTGTAGCAGCAAAGACGATTTCAAAAGAAATTTCTGGCTATTTATACAAAGAGAAATACCAATATTCTGCCTCTTAGATTTGAAATATTTTACCATCCCCTGAAAATGAATTGGGCTTTTTAAAAAAAAAAATTCCCACGAGTGTGCTAAAAAATTTCAGCTCGAAATTGCACACATACCATTAAATAATTTTAGCCTTGCAGATTTTTTTTTTCAGTTTTAAAAATATTGATGTTTTTTAATTCTACCTAGAGTAACTACTGTTATTTTCAAGACTAGCAGAAATATCCTTTTGGTGCAAAGCTGTTTTCTCTGTTTCAAGCTTGCACCAAAATTAATTATATGGACTGTAGCCACTTTTAATGTACAATCTTTTTCAGATATGCATGCTCAGATATGATGTGCAAAATTAATAAGCTGTATTTTAATTGTCTTTTGCATTATGAAAACTCCCTTGAAACTTTTTTTTAACTGAAGTATAGTATTGAAGATTTATTATTAGTAAGTGAACCTACTTATCTATGCTAGATTTGGTGTCCGCAATCTTATTCAGGCTGGAAACCTTAAAGCCATATGCATTTCCTCTTTGTCCCTTGTTCATGTAATTGCCAAAGGCCAACACGACCTCCAAAAGCTGCTTCAGGCGCTTGCTGCGGATGAGCTCTCTGGAGGCCAAGAGAATAGCTGAAAGAGACAAGAAGGGCCCTTAGATTGACGTATTGGACTGAAGATAGTTGAAAGGGGGAATGTAGGGAAGGGATCTCCCTAACAGTGCATACTACATTTTTTTTAAAGCCAAAGCTCCTCTCTCACTTTTCAACACAGGAAGTGCAATACTGAGCGTGGAAATAGACCACTGAGTGTGTTTGTTTGGATGGTTCTAATTCTGCAGAAAGGCTTTTGGGAGACACAGTAAAAAAATCACTAAAGAGATTTTGCATTGCATATCAGAATGCATATAGCAAAAGTGGGTAACTTGCCTGTTCCATCCTCGACCCTCTCATTGCTCTTAGGAAATGAGATTGGCAAGGAAGGAAGGATTGTGACAAGTTTTCTTCTGCAATAATCTTGATGCACCCCCAGGACTGATAAACTCCATCCAATCCACCAAGAAACTGGGATCCTGCCAAAGAGCTAGACATCTCAGGCTATTCAATTCATAACCCAAACTACAGTGGCAACAATTTTCTTCTGCTTAAGCTTGTGCAGAATGCTTCAGCGCACAGTGTTCCTTGGGCAGGATGACACCTTCTGACACCTGAAATATGTTATTGTTTGTAAGGAATATAACTTACCTTCCACTTTTGGCTTAGCTTCAGCAAGCCTCTCTGGAAACTTCTTCTTAAAGAATAATGCTTGAAGTCTTTGTTGGTAGTGATCAATCCTAGAAAGAAAGCAGCAAGAGATCTGAGCTGCATTTCAATAAGTCTTTCAGCAAAACAGAATACCTGTAAGACCAATCAATTTTTGTTCAAAGTCTACCTTAAAACTAGAATAGAAATCCCTGAATGTGAAAAATTCTATCAGCTGCTCTGCCTAGAGACAATGTCTTGCAGACAGGGATAAGTTATGAATCTCATAATAATCATGCATTTTATTCCCCTGAAGAAGATATTGTGACCCCAAACACAGAGGAAAAAAGAGAAGAATTTTCCAGTTCAATGAAAGTTAATATTTTCCCAATACATTTCCAGTATTTTACACAAGGGTCATTCTTAGGCATCACTAACTTGAGTCTCAAGTTTCCAATTCCACTGTACAACATAGCAATTCACACAATGATAGAACCTGTTACTCAAATGCATGATAATATTTTTATATAATTTACATAGGGAAAAGCAGGTGATTGAATTTCATTGACAACCACAGCTATGTAATCAATAAGAATTTCTAAACTACAATGATACTATTTGAAATATTGCATTGTATCAGCCATCCCCATTTTGGTTTTCTCAACTTATTAGATTTAATTTCCATAATTGTGTGTTAGCAAGGTCATAATGTCTAGGAATTATGAGAGCTACATTCTTCTATAAAAAGGTAAAGGAGTCCCTGCGGATTTTATTCTGCTAGTCATTGCTGACTGTAGGGGGTGGTGCTCATCTTCATTTCAAGGCCACTGAGCCAGCGTCATCCAAATGATTTCCGCAGTCATGTTAACATCACGGAGTGCTGTTACCTTCCCACCTAAGTGGTACCTATTTATCTACTTTCATTTGCATGCTTTTGAACGGCTAGATGGACAGGAGCTGGGGTGAAGACAAGAGCTCACCCTGTTGAATGGCAGCTTACAAACCCAGTGTCTTAACCACTCAACCACCAGATCACCCCCACATTTTTCTATAGACAGTGTTAATGTACATTACAATATTCCCTCCCTTTCTCTCTCACTCTCCATCACATGCAAACAGATCTAATAATATACATATATGCACCTGCTCATTTCATAGAGAAAACGATCTGCTCGTGCCATGCGATCAATTTCATGCTTATGTTCTTCCAACAGGTCAATATCACTCTTCTCTGGAACAAACTTCAGTAGCTGGAACATCAAAAGTGGTTTTTTTTTAAACAACAACAATACAGACAACATGAAGCAGCCAACCAGACAGGGGAAGGTTGACAGCATGAAAATGAACTAACAGATTGGTACTGAAAATGCTGTCCTACATGCTGCTATAATAGTGTTTTTGAAGCAATTAAAATGATCTTCCTGAAACGTTTGTTTGATTTTTTGTCTTCCTACTGTGACTTCGTTACATGGTTCGAAATTCCATGTAGGATTTCTCACTTCCAACTACTATTTGTTATATATCTTGTTGATATTTAATGAAGAATGTCTTTGACACATAAGGCCATTCAGAATGTAGCACTGTAAATAAAGCACTAAAAGTGTTCTTCCCATTCTTCCTCCAATACAAAGTTCTATCTATTCTCCCCTCCATCCCCTCCAGCACATTTCTAAAATGGCTGCTTCAGAAAGATAATGAACAATGTCGATATGACTAGATTTATAGGGTGATCATTCAAAGTTTGAACTCAAAACACAGCTCATTCAGCAACAGATTCTTTTTTAACTATCTGGTGGGATTAAGGCTTGGCTTCACACATCCAATTGCTGCTTCCAAACTATGCTGGAAGATCTGTTTTATATGCTTGCTTACTAATTCATTAATTATTCCAAGGAGTAGTTTAACTGTTATTGAGTCACAGATGAGCTATTGGCACTTGAAGAAGTCCTAACAGCCACCTAAAAGTGAAAACGACCACAACTGAGCCCAAAATTCATGTGGTTAAATGAGACATTTCTTAAGTGACTTTTGCCCCATTTTACAACCTTTCTTGCCACAGTTGTTAAGTGAACCACCACAGTTGATAGGTTAGTAACCCTAGGTTGTTAGGTGAATCTGGCTTCCTCATTGACTTTGCTTGTCAGAAGATCGCAAATGACCCTGGGGCACTGCAACCGTCATAAATGAGTCAGCTGCTAACCGTCTGAATTCTGATCACAGGGATGCTACAAAGTTCGTAATTGTGAAAAACGGTCCTAAAACGGTCATTTTCTCAATGCTGTTGTAACTTTGAACAGTCACTAAACAAATTATTGTAAGCTGAGGACTATCTGTAATTAGCCATCTCTGGCCTTCAACCTTGGGAGCAGAAATTTTAAAAAACCAGTATTATTGGAAAATAGCTGAGTTTCTCTTCAGAAAGTGTAACACATAAAATTAAACACATCACATGCATTAGCCACCACTGAATCCAAGAATGTCTCTATGAGCCCTAATGATCGCTTTGCTAAAGGTCCTTGTAGATCATTTTTACTGTCTCACACTTCTACATGTACATGTGTGTACCTACACAGAGGCGAGGCTATGCACTGTTATAGATTTTTAAAAGATCCTTCAAAGAATGGGGATACATAACACATGTTAGCAACTACTTAAAATAGCTCAGCTGTTCTTTCCCCCAGGAGCACACAACTGCCCACCAATGCTTGCACGTGAACCTGGGAAAAGACAAGTTTAAGGAGCTGCCGACAGGTGCATTGTTCATGCCTTGGAGTGCTCTGGAGCACTTTTCCCCCTTCAAATTCAAAGCCCCGTTCAGTCCTAATACAAATAAGTCTGCCTCATGAATTTACTCCATGCAACAAATGAGCAAGAAAGTCACTTTCTTTTGGAATACTTATTGATTTAAAAACGTTTATACCCATTTTCTTATTGTCTTTGTAATTCCCAAGGCATTCGAGTAGAACTCTAGAGATTATAGTAATAAATTGGGATACATTTAAGACAGTGTAGAATTTCAAGTGGTCAAGATTACAACAGCAAATTAAGAGGAGAGATAAAATACTTATGAATGCATCCCCCCTCCCTCCCAGACAAGACGTCTGAGGAATGGAAAGGGACTAATAGCTAATGTTGTAAAAATTACCCCAAAAAAGTATTTTAAAATACACACAGGCTTCTCTAATAACTTTGCTGTTTTTGTGAAATATCAATAGTCTCTCTTAGGCTTCTACACACTATAGTATTCCTCCTCCCTTCTTTCTTTCTCCCAGATTTTAAAAGTCTCTTTCTCCTTCCTATTTTTCATGTTCAGGACCAATAACTCTTCACCTAAAGTACAAGGACATTAGTAACAATCTACTGACATCATTATTATGCTCATCAACCCAACGGCAATGAGGAACTTTGTAGAGGAAAAAAATCTGAAAGTAATCTGATCTTCATGCTGGCATGTTTATACAAATTGCTTGCTGAGATGTAACCTAATGAGAAGAGAAACACAATCTCCACTGACATCAGTGTTTAAGCAACTAAGTTTTTTCACCTGCTCCAACATATCTTTCGCCAGATCTTCTTCTTCATCCATTTTCAAAATTGCCTGCCGAATTTCTTCATTAGATAGCTTCAACCTGAAATAATATCATAACACTCTAATTACTTTGCTCACACAATTCTTTAGGCATATATAAAATTTCAGTAAGGATGTTCTGAAGGTGCTTTTCCAAAAGAAAACTGGACTTCGTTTTTTTTCCCCTTGAGAATGTTTCACTTCTGCTCAGTTTGGAACAGAAGAAGCTTCTTGGATGAGAAGTGAAACGTTTTCAAGAAAAAAAAAAAAAAAAAACCAGTTGTCTGACCTGGATGATTGAGAATTTCCACAGACCTTCAGTGAGGATCTGTTGCAAGACCTTCCTTTATATCCATAAAGATATGAACAAATGAAAGATCACAAAGAAGATTGCTAAAGCAAAATGATTGATTATGGTTACATTCAGGGCAACCCATGAGTGGTAACTCAGAATATATTATGTTCTTTGAATAAAACATGTACACCAGAGTAACTTTCCATTAATGACTTGTCATGCAGAAAAGGGATTCTCGTCAAGAAACTTTTACACTTTTGCAATTGACCAGGGAAGAAAAACATAATTCACAATTATGGAAAAATCCAAAACTTGATTTCTAGCATACAATAGAAGGGAAGCAGAAAGGAGAAAATTGTGAACAATAATTGTCAAATATAAACTTTTTATTATATTTTACAATTTTTGACATAAATATTTTGGTATTTGTTATATTTTATGAGTGTGAATGTTTTTTTTATTGTTAATTCATATTTATTACACCATAAAATAAATTCACAGCATAAAAAAATTAACTCACGTCTTCAAATGACATCATAACACACTATTTGACTTAACGCAAATATATTACAATACAAAACAACCCACATATACTACAGTACAAAATTAAGAGGCATTACATGTAGTCCCCAACTTATGACTGTAACCAAGCCCAGAATTATGGTTGCAGGTAAGGCATCATGTGACCAGATCCTGTCTTTCAACACTTTTTGGTTAAGCTAACACTGTAGTAATTAAGCAAATTTATTTTTTCCTAATGGACATTTTTTTGCCAGAAACCAGAAATAAACTACCCAAAAAGTCAAATTGTGGTCACATGACCACAGGATGCTGCAAATGACCATAAAGGTGAGCTGGTTGCCAATAGCCCAAAATGCAATCGCATGACTGTGTGCATGCGTGTATGTGTATATGTCTGCATTCACAGCCATCGTAACTTCAAAACCAGGTTGTAAGTAGTTCTGAGGAGGTCTGCCATAACTCTGGATGGTCTAAGTCAGAGGTGGGTTTCAGCAGGTTCTGACCAGTTCTGGAGAATCGGTAGTGGAAATTCTGACTGACCCCGCCCCCATCTATTCTCTGCCTCCCAAGTTCCAGCTGACTTGGGAAGAAATGGGGATTTTGCAGGATCCTTCCCCTGGAGTGGGGAAAGAATGGAGATTTTACAGTATCCTTCCCCTGCCACGCCCACCAAGCCACACCCACAGAACCGATAGTAAAAAAATATGAAACCCACCACTGGTCTAAGTGACCAGTTGTGAAGTTAGAGCTGTCTACATAATGAAGAACTGACCAATGAGAATTAGGCATTTACTTTTTAAAAATGATTTTTTTTTCCTTTGGCTCTCTTCCCTCCAGGTATTTAGCAACAAAATAAGGGATTTGTTTATTTGGCGGATTAAATCCTGACAGCTTACTAAATTTGAAGAGCAGAATCATAATAAGATATACCCATCTGTCTTACTGAGGGTATCTAAGCACTGGATTCTAATTATGTAATTGTGCATTCAGTATCAGCAGTTCAGGGAACCTTTTCTAATGGCCCATCATTTTCAAATAAACACACAGGATTCGTATTTATTGGACAATAGTTCCTCTCTGTATATGGAACACAAATAACACTCATCCTTCCAACTGGCACTGGCTTATAGCAAAGAAGCCAAAAACTGAAGAGGCCATGGAGAACGAATTAGCTTTTTCCTTCCCAAGACAAGTTTCCTGCAAGTCAAGATTTCAGAACCGTGAAGCAAGACACATAAAAACATTTGCACTGTTCCTGGCCATAGGTGCTAACACCTGAAGCCTCATCAAGTTTTTAATGTCCAAGTATGAGAGTTTCGCAACTTTTTGATGGTATGATTCTCTTGAAGCATGATTTAAAACAGGGGTCTCCAACCTTGGCAACTTAAGACTTGTGGACTTCAACTCCCAGAATTCCTCAGCCAGCAAAGTTGGCTGAGGAACTTTGGGAGTTGAAGTCCACAAGTCTTAAAGTTGCCAAGGTTGGAGGCCCCTGATTGAAAATGCTCAAAGGAGATGGCAAGAAACGCATATGCAGCTGCCTTTGCCCAGCAACAAATAAAGAAACATCTGGCTCAAGTGGCACATCCCTCTCTCACCATGTTAAGAGACAACTCAATGAGGCTACTGTAAGGCCTATATAAAGCCTGTGGGTGCATCTGAATGATCACTGCAGATACTGTTAAGCTGCACTTGAGGCTAGCTAGATGAGCAAGCAATTGCTTACAGCACAGTCTCACTACAGTCAGTAAGGCACATGGCCACAAATGTGCTATTCACACAGAGTTTGAAAGCGGACAAGCAACTGGGCCAACGAATTGTTAATGAAGTATTCTCATTGTTGTTGTTTTTCCAATACTTCTGACTAACCATGCAGTGGATCTTAAAATAGGCAACAGTAACATAAAGCAGATGTGCCGAGCTTTAAGCAAAAACAGGTGAACCGATTGAACAGAAACCTAGAGCAGATCCTTAAAATCTTTCCACTCAAGGCAGAAGGAAGATGACTACTTGAAGTGGGGGGGGGGATTTTTTGCAATGCAGACACCACATTAAAATGTGATTATGGCCAGAAGAGACACAGTAAATAAGTCATATCTCATTGGTGGATATGTATCATCTGTAATTTTCATACTGGTTTTGTAAGAGGCCAAACCTAAATTTCTCCCACTGGCATAAAAACTGACAAACCCCAGACTGCATGCATAATTTAACCACTGCCAGGTCTGTTTTATATTTGTTTACAGAAGACCCCCACAAAGACTGTAATGGAATGATAACTAAGCTAAGCAATTCTACTGACATGTGAAGATAGAACAGAACAGAATACAATTGCAATGGACACTTCTGCATTTTGAGTGCAGAGAGAGCTTTGGCAAGAAGACACATATGTTCCCCGAGGACAAAGATTAGGAAAGGCAGGGAGGCCTTACCTATAGAGATCAGAGGAAATGACTGCAATCATCACAGTCCTAACTGGGCCTAAGCTTTACTTGTTATCCAAGAGTGCTATGAGTGGGAAGAGGGAAAATCCATTATTACTGCTTTCTACATTCCCTTTCCCGATGGCTCCCCTTCTCCTTCTCAGTACAAGGAAGTGTAGGATGATTCTAAGGTTATTTAGCTAAATGAGAATCTAGGATCTCTCTTTAGATCCTTGTGCTTTCTGAGGAATACAGTATTCAAGAGCACTGGGGCATCTTTGAGCGTAAACGACACAGAGTATATGTAATATATGATGTATGGGTGTGAGAGTTGGACATTAAGAAGGGCTGATCAAAGAAGAATTGACGCCTTTGAACTGTGGTGCTGGCCTAAATTATTGTGTCTACCACAGACAGCCAGAGATGCTGAACTGTACAAAACCAGAAACATCACCAGAAGCCAAAATCACAAGACTATGTCTGATTTACTTTGGCCACATCATACGTGCAAATTTGTTGGAGAAGTCTATGAATGGTTAGTGCAGGGGTCTGCAAATTTGGCTCCTTTAAGACTTGTGGACTTTAACTCCCAGAGTTGGGAGTTGAAGTCCACAAGTCTTAAAGGAGCCAAGTTTGCAGACCCCTGAGTTAGTGCATCAAGAAGAAGGGGCAAGCAAAGAACTCGCTGGATTCATACCATCAAATCTGATAGGAAGATGAACATCCAACAACTGAAAGAAGCTGTGCTTGACAGGGTAGCCTTGGAGAGCACTTGCCTATAAAATCTCCAAGAGCTGGACACAACTGAACTGTTAAAACTACTATTATATGTAGCAAAAGATGCAACCAGTACTAGCATCTGGTTGCATCTTTTTTCACCATATTTATTGTGTCAAATAGGTTATGATCCTACAAAAAGAAGCTGTCTTGTCTCATAGTTTCTGTATAGTGTTTGAAAAGAAAACTGGAATGGAAAGGTTGTGTAAGTCAGCTTCCTCTGAGGAAACAGTTCAAGCTGTATTTTACCACGACAACACTTTAACAGTAGTCATTTTATAGTGAAGATAATTTATCCCAATCACATGCATCTTGGCAAGGAATGTCTGTGGGGTGAACTCTGACAGTTTTTTATTTTTTAATAAAGAAAAAATATGTTAGCAAATTGTTGAGATACAATTATTTACACATTTTTATTTGCATCGAAAAATGTATTTGAAAAATACTCTCCAGTGTATAACCACAGCATATTTTCAAAACACATGTAAATTACAGGGCTCTTTCAATTAATATTCAAGAAATACTACATTTTGCTGGATTTATGTATTATATCATATGCAATATGATATCCATTTTAGAAAAAAAAAACTTTAGCCAGGCTAAAAAATGTTCTACGACTAAATAGAATTACCGTATATACTCGAGTATAAGCCGAGTTTTTCAGCACGTTTTTTGTGCTGAAAAACGTCCCCTCGGCTTATACTCGGGTCTATACGGTATATACTTGAGTTTTTTTTTTTTTAAGCCCCTCGGCTTATACTCGAGTATATACGGCTTATACTCGAGTTTTTTTTTTCCTTTTTTTCACATTTTACCGGATGGAAGCCCTGCCGGTGCAGTGAGAGGGCGGGGCGGGGGAGCCGCCAGCCTTCTCAGCTGAGGGAGGGAGGCTTTCCCCAACCGGTAGGTGCCTCATTTCCCACCCTCGGCTTATACTCGAGTCCCCAGTTTACCCCAGTTTTTGGGGTAAAATTGGGGACCTCGGCTTATACTCGGATCGGCTTATATTCGAGTATATACGGTAAGTGCAATTCATCCATAATATGATTCATCCATATACTGTATTATTACAATCTTAAACTATGGAATATGGTTCACAGTAATAAGATATCTCCCAAACCAGTTATGTTAATTGATCTGGTTATATTTCAAGCAGCTGAATTTTTTTGTTTGAAATTTTGTATAAATAAAGATAACATAATACCAGATGGACTCATTAAAAGCACACTGGACAAACAAAGCATTTTACAATTACTTAAAGGAGAAGAGAGAAGACAGGAAAGTACCCCTATGCAATTGTCCCGTCCAAGTTTTTATATTTCAGCTACAACAGTTCTGTCTGTTAACCATATCTATATATGTTCCTAAAGATTGGCATAATGGTAGGAGAAATATTTATTTATTAAATTTATATGCCACCCATCTCACTGTTGAAGTGATTAACAGAAGTCAATAAATATTTCTTTTCACACAGGAATAAGGATATCCAAATCTCGAAGAAAGAGTTAAAGTATATGATAATCATTTCTAACATGGCCCTTACCACTTTCCTTGATCTTATTTCTCACATAATTGTCTTTATAATCCAGACATTATTACACTCCTATTACCTATTACACTCCTATTACCACTGATAAATAAAATCAAGTTATTTATTGCTTGGCAAGAAAAGGAAAGATGGGAAGAAAAGACTTTATTCTGAATTTAATGGGCAAAACTGCTGCATTTAATTATTTTCTTTTACAAGCAGATTCTTTTACTTTTCTCTGTAAAGATGGCCATTGGATTATTTTATTTTATTTTAACCAAATTAAGTGAAAATTGTCACTATCCTTAAACATCTTTGCCCCTAGGAAGAAAAAAAAAGTTTTTTTTTTATTTTAACCTCCAAAGTTCTACTCTTTTTCTCCTTTAATTTAGTGTTTCCAGATACGTTTGAAATGTAAATTAGGTTCTACACAGTTTTAATTCAATTATGTAATTTAATAGATTAGTTGTGGCTACTCACAACACACCAGTCTGGGGAAGGAAATTCTAGATCAAAGGTATAAAACCCAAGGCCAGTGGACTGAATCTAGCCCTTGATGTGGTCAGATCCGGCCCATGGGACCATCCTGATCTACCCAATGTGAAGTGGAAAAATCAGGCCAGCGTGGCTTTGGCCCAGTCTACCCAGTACAAAGAGGAAAGATTAGGCCAACGTAGCTTCGGCCCAGTCTACCCAGTGCAAAGAAGAAAGATCAGGCCAATGTAGCTTCGGCCCAGTCTACCCAGTGCAAAGAGGAAAGATCAGGCCAGCGTGGCTTCGGCCCAGTCTACCCAATGCAAAGAGGAAACATGCCAGCAGTTTGGGGAGTGGTGTCAAGCTGGCCATGCCCACCCAGTTGGCCACAACTAGGAGGAGGAAGGGGCAATAGATATGTTCACCACCTTGAGTTACTTATAAAGTAATAAAGGCGAGATACAAATCTAATAAATAAATTCACAATGTAATTGGGTCTGATAATATCAAAGACATGAAAAATTGTAATACATAAAGGCAACTTTCCATGAAAAATCCTTCGTAAGATGATATGGATACATAAGAGGCAGAAAGCTCTGGAAAGTGCAGCAATATTAATTCAGAAGAGAAATTTGACATTAAGGGAGATCCTCTACCTTCCTCTGATGATAGAGAGATTTTATAGTCTAATGCACAGCCAACATTCTGCAATTTATACTCCAGCACATCTGGAAAACTCCAGGCTAATGAAAGTCTCATCACTTTTTCAGAACTATCAACAGGATAGCGTCACAAACTCACCATGACCTTAAAACTGGAATTACATATACAAAAGAAATTAAATTGAAAAAAAATAATGAGAAGTAGTTTTCCAGAATCTATACCATTCAGTGGTATAGATGGAGGAATTCCTCCACAATGGAGGAATTCTTTCTGGATGCTTTCTCATCCTTGCATTTTTTTTAAAAAAAGTTTAAAATTAGAAGGGAAGTTCATAATCTAGCCTTCCTTCTGACAAATTGTTTCTCCAACTTCAGGTATATTGAAAAAAGGATTAAAATCAAAGTTCCAAGTATTTTGAGAGTCATCTTCTGAAGTTTATTTTTAATGAGAGAGCATTTTGTTTTCCATTAACCACTTCCAACTACAATTAATAAAAAGACATTAAAATATTGGCAAAATAACATTTGAAATCTGGCAAATCATGCCCTGGCACTAAAATCAGAATAATCCCTGAAGTTATAATCTACGTTACCATAGATACAGCAAAATGCACATGCAGAAAAATGCACATGCAGAAAAAGAACACTGAAAAAATCAAAGGGACAAAAAAAAAGTATACTATTTCTAATTGCTTTCTTGGCACTTGAATTATTTTTCTTTTGCAGTCCATATACTGAATTTACAAATATGCACAGACAAACATGATCAATGCCAGTTTGCTTATTGTAATCTCTAACCAGCACAACTTCTATCCATTCCCATAAATCACTTAAAAACTCCAAAGGAAAATTGGGGAAAGAAACCAAATGGCCTTTTTAAAATGCATTCCTTGCACTCCCAATTTGATATAGCTCAGTTAATCTTACAGAGAGAGACAGAATTATAACTGAAGTTGACAGACTGCAGAAAGGGGATCACTGTCCATGGGGCAAGTAAATGAATCACATCACAATTATTCAACAAAACCTTCACTATTTTCCTAAATACTTCCTGTTCCAGACTACTTGTGCATGACTAAGCAAAGAGTCAGAGGAATAAGAATATAGGCACTGAGAAAAGAGACAAAATGCCATTGAGGATTCCATGGGACTTTTTTTTTTTTTAGGAGAAAACCCATTGGTATTTTATTTTTCTCATGCTATAGGGGGAAAAAAGAAGAAGAAAACCCCACATATAGAAAAAATAGCAATAGCCTGGACTAGGGTATTAATAATTCAACATTTAACCATGTGAAGAAGGGTAAGGGACTACTAGGTAAGAAGGAAAATATTGTTAAGTGTTTAAAGATGGGTAAGCTAAGTGTTTTTAAACACATTGCTTAAAGGTGTTGTTCAATCCATTATGTTTTTAAAACATATGGCATTTTCTATCTTTAACTAGAATACTTACTTTAGAAACATCTCCCTTTCCCTTTCTTTCTGAAACTATCAATGATATTTTACAAAAATTCTGTGAAAAATATTGGAAGAAAAACATTTATTTGTACATGGAGCACGCTCAGCCTCCTCTTTTTCCAAAAAGAACAATTAATTCTCCAAAATAATGGAAAAATAAGAAGGGAGGACATATCGTTGTTCAGTGGGTGGAAAAGGGTAATTTTACAAGATTCTCCAATCTAGAGCTTTTGGAATGTGGTGGTCTCAAGTCACAATTAATGGTCAAGCTAACTGGGAAGCTATGGAAGATTAAAGTCAATCATTGTAAGTCCAGTATATTTGAAATGCAATAGATCGGGCATTAAAAAATTGCTAACGGATCTGATAGATTGTACACAATCAATATACATTTTTTAAGAAAAATCATTTTAGTTAAGCTTCTAAGATACTGGCAGCTCCAAGATGCATCTCCAACACAGTTTTAGGCTCAAAGGAGGCTAAAACTGAATAGGATATCTTGACTTGCTTCACATTTTAAGTCTATTGTTTGAATCCATCCTGAAATTCTATGTGCATTCCATACTGAAATGCTAGACATTACAGCATCTGAGGTTTCAGCATATGCATTTGCATAAATATGTATTCTGATTTATATTTCTGTCAAAAGCACATACGAATAATGTGAGGCTTAGTATAATGTTGAGACTGAAGCACTTCTCATTTTAAACGTTTATATTTTATTAATTAAATACATACACACAGAGGCATATATAGGAATAAACAAAACATTGTTCTGTCTGTATTGTTCATCTCTGGAGGTTGCAACAGTGAACTATTAGAGCTATGAAATGCTTTGGATTTAAGTCCAAAAAGTATCCAAAAGATATTTTAGAGTTCACAGGGGGCTCAAACCAGGGGTAGGTTCTACTTACTTTTACTACTGGTTCGCAACGGGAGCGCGCATGTGCAGATCACTCATGATGACATCATGGCAGTTGGGCGGAGACTCCCGCTGGTTTTACTACCAGTTCTATAGAACCAGACCAAACCGGGGGCAACCCACCACTGACTCAAACACTATACTTGTCTACAACTCTTCAAAGTAGCTACACCTTTTTCTATACTGTGCAACAGCTGCAGAATGCAGTCACATGATGCAGCTATCTTAAAAAATGTGCAGGCAGATATTATATTCATGTCATGCCCTGAGCTCTCGATAAAACCAAACTGTACATCAATCAATGAATCATGTTTTTTTCCTAGAATATTCAGTTTAATTCCCATTCCTCCTGGTTAATATTTCATCCTATAAGAATCAGCAAGAATTTCATGTGCGCTAAGCATGCCCAAATAGTCTTACAAAAATTTAACTATACTCTCTTAGGGTTTTATTTCTTTTCTGTTTCTCCTATTATAGACAGTTCTGATGTGGGGCATCAGCCCCTTGAGTTAGGTAAGGTCAGGAAACAGACACCACTATTAAAATTCTTTTAGGATAAAACAGCAAAATCCCCTTTTGAGTATCCTAAGATTTTCACAATTGTTTTTCTGGAGAAAAAAAATCCATTTAATATATTAATATAATTCAAAGTAAACTTTTCTTACAACTGATCATCTTACAAACTGACCAGTTAAGGCTAGAGTTTGTGAATTCTAGTCCTGCTTTAGGCATTAAATCAATTGGATGCACCTTGGGTCAATCACATTCTCTCACTTCTAGGAAGCAGGCAACAGCAAATCACTTATGATAATCAGGCCAAGAAAACTGCAGAAGACTCTCTACTCCATTCAAAGGTACACACGCAAAGAAACCCCCCAGCTACAGTTCTTAATTTTTAATATATCCAATTTATTATTGAAAGTTGGTTGACTCAAGAACTGTACAATTAAACTTTCTAGAAACTATTTGAGATTGAAATAAAATACTTCGCGTACAAAATTACACACCTTGCATTTTACATTTACATTTGCATTTTGTATGTATCCTAGTTGGTGGGATATTGGTAACAATATGTCTCTAACAGATCCCAGGTTGCTTGGACTATCAGAGACATGTGTGGGGTAAAACTAAGCTTTAGTGTGTGGGATAAAACTAAGCTTTAATTGCTTTTACGGTATGTTGGGCAAAATGAGTGGTGCTATCTTTATGGTAAACATTTGCAGAGGTTAATTTGGGCTGGCAATTGTTCTTATTAAAAATGTTATGTGAAAAACATGATTGATCAAGATCATATTTTGCTCCATGAATGGTGAACATAGATGATCACACAGCAAACAAATAAATGAGGGAAGAGTGAAGTGGGGGGGGGAGAAACAAATATTGTGGTTGGATGGAGATCCTGAAAGACAGATTTAAAGTTTAAAGAAGAAAAAAATGTATAAAACAGAACATGGAGATGTTGAAAGCTTATTATTTTGTACAATGCTGCTTATAAAAGTTGCTTTCCATAAAGTTCCATTAACAGATAAGCTTCTTTTCAAAGAACATTTAAACATTCCTTCTAATTTTTATTAAAAGTATTTTTAAGTTAAGATGCATTGAAACAAGAATTGCCTCAGTCATGGACTTAAATGAAAAACTATATGGTCTTAAAGTCTATGAATGAAAGAAGGTGATTATGGTCTTCTTCCTTCCATCTTCTTTTTAATTTTCATTAAAAATTGTTTAGAAGAAAAAGGTGGAGCAACCCACGCTATGTCCGTAAGTGGTCATGCCAAGACGCCTCTGTCTGGAACCATTCTTGTGTAATCATTCATAAAAGCAACTTGAGTTCTTAATACAAAAGCTCTTAATCCTATTACTTCTCATGTTAGGAAATAAAGCAGTGTTAGGCACTGGGTTACTTGAATGTTTTTCCTTGGTATCAAATATTTGATGCCTATCTACCTAAAACAATGAATGCAAGCTGAAAATATTCCATCAGTTACTTATTTGTATCAATTATTTAGCGCTGTTTTTTTCATCCTACGATACATTTACTATAACTATCTTCAAACTTTCTATCAAAAGCAGAAAAGACAATGGACAATTCAGCTAAACACCAATGGTCAATTCACCATTTCAGCTAAACACCAATGGTCAATGCACCATTTCTTTGCATACTGCCTTGATCATGAGCAAATGAAGCATTTATGGTACTTCCAATTATTCCTTACTCAATTATGTAAAAAATTAGGTTACATGAAAAACATTATTTTAATTAATGCAACATTTGATATGAATAAAACAGAAAAAAGCATAAAATTTACCAAATTGCAAGAAAGAATTATTTTTTATTAATAGCCACAAACATACATTGGAAAATATAAGCAATATTTCTAAGAAGCTGTCTGATAAGTGAGGATATAAAATCCAATAAATCAATATTTAGATTTTAAAAATTCAAGGCACACAGACTGCCAAGCTATGCAAATCACTGTTTGAGTTTATATCACAAATTAGTTTCAATCCCAAACTGATGCATTTGTATTCATGGGAAAGACAGAATTGATCAAAGTTGACATTGGAGAGAAACCTAAACATCTTTCATTCCTCAAGAACATTTCAGAACAGATGGCGGTCTAAAATGTTTCAAATAGCAGCAGTCAAATAGGAATTCTGCTTGCATCCTTTCTGTATACCAACAAACTGAAATTCCAGACAAATTCAAGGTACGGTAAACTTACTTGGAAAGGAGGATGACACAGTTTTGTGCTCTCCGGCCATCAATCACAGAAAGCTCTTTCACCTTTCGGCTGGATAAGTATAAATCTTCAGTTGATCCCATTTCCTTCTACAAATAGTTTAAAAAATGTGGAATTATTTCTTTTTCCTTGTTCCATTTTTCAGTCAATGCCATACTGAGAAGGAACACTGGGTGAGAAATGCATCGTATCCAAAGGAATCAGCGTGAGAGGAAATCCACCAAAGTTGTAGGATTGCAATGCTACAAAAATAAAACTTTTTTAAAAATAAGAAACTGCATAAACATGGTTTATTTCCTTATTTGTTTTTCCTTGCAAATCCAGATGTAAGTGCAATAGGCAACCGTATACGTGCAAGCATGCATGTATATATATGTGTGCATCTAAAGTCCCTAGCTTTTGCTATAAATAGGATTGCCTGAAAAGTATAATTAAATGAAGGACACATTACACATACAGGGACATGCATTATGACACATGATATAAACTTGAATCCAAATAAATAAAGTATGTTCAAAAAGTAGGAACAATACTATTAAGATATACCACAGGAATTATATCGGCACCTGGTAAGTGAAATAACTTTTGACTTTATAGATAGGATTGAGATTAAGAAAAGGATATTGGAGAGGTAAAGAGAAACAAGTTTGCTGATTTCATGTTCCCCTACAACTCCTTAAAAGGTGAAGGAAATTAAGTTGAATTAATTTCTAGTGGCTACAAAGGACACAGTCTTATAGACTTCTTGGCAACAATGCAGAATTATTTATATTGCCTTCTTTCAAGAGGTTTTCCAATCTTCAATCTACTTAAGACTTAAGATCGATCCTTCCTTCCTTCCTTCCTTCCTTCCTTCCTTCCTTCCTTCCTTCCTTCCTTCCTTCCTTCCTTCCCTCTTTTTCTCAGTTCCTCTTTATTGCTGGGTTTTTTTTTAAACCCACTATGAATACCAGAACACTAAGAAAGGACCTAGTATCAATCAGGTATTTTCATGTTGAACTATGTTTGAGATTTACTTTTGCAATCTTTTTATTGGAAGAAAGAACACAAGTCACCGAGTGTCATATTGGCATGGGGTAGTACATAGAAGCTAGCAAATAAATAAAAATACAACCTAATTCCTAAAATTTCATACTGTTCCAGAAGATCTTCAGTGGAGCAGATATTCTAAGAATTGAGAAGCTGAAAGAGGAAGAATCATTAAAGTCACCTCCCTCTTGTATTCATTGGGACATCCATGACATAACTCAGTTCAAAAGATGCTCCTATTAACAAATGAAGCTCAGGACCCCTTCTTTAGTAAATAAAAGTAACAGGATTATTTGCAAGAGGTGAGTAAAACCTATTCTTCTGTCTCATAAACAAAACTGACAGCGCCATCTCCAATATCTCTCATTTACTCATGTGGGTTTGGATCAGTAGTGGGTTTCAATTTTGGTTTGCTCGCGGGTGCGCGCTAACACGCATGCGCAAAGATGTCCGGGCAGGTGGGCGGAGCCTCCCACTGCCACCACTACCGGATCGCCCGAACCAGGTAGAAAACCACCACTGATTTGGGTACACAAAAGCAGACTGAATTTTAATTTCTGTCTCTCAAAATTCATGCAAGACAATCTTTTGTCTTAGTCACAGAAATATCTATATATGTGCAGATGAAAGATAAGGTTTACTCATGCAATAAACAATGTGAATTATGAAGTTACAGTTGGATCTCGTGATCTGAACACTGGAAAAGAAATCAGCAAAGTCAGAAAGGGGACAGGCAGTAATACTCACCGGCTTACAGGAGGAAGAAGGATTAGTTAACAGGTCCTACTCAGGCAACAGTTGAAGATAATAGAGAAGGAAACATGCCAACAGTTAGCAACAGCAATAAAAAGGTACAGAGTTTATCAAAGCAATAATATTTGGTCTTCTACTGAAGCGCTGGTTAACATGACACTATTAAAATAATCAAAGCCGAAATGCATCACAGTTTGTTCTCCCTTCCATAGACACAAAAGTAGGAGATAATACTGAATTGTGCAGAATTTATCCCTTTTCCATAGAGATTCTAAAGACAATAGTTAACAGGATTTTATAGGCCACAAATAAGGTTTCTCAGTTCTTTCTTTTTGCAGTTATGTAAGTGATGTTATAAAATAATAAACTGGCCTTTTGAACATCATAAAAGAATCAATGAGAGACCTTGGAATAAAATTCTATTCCTGTTTAACATTGCCTTCTTAGTATGTAACAAACAGCAAATACTTTTGTATGGAGTGAAGAACAGACTCTTTGTCTTTTCTAAGAAAAAAGAAGTCATTTACAGGAAAAGAAGCTGGGGGACCAAATACAATATCATATTAACTGCAGCAAGAAAAAGAAATGTCTCATTCATGCTCATGCATGCAACCCACCCGTCCCCAAATCTCTCTGGGATTTGCTGAGTTTGGCTTCCTTTGGCTGAAGTTTAAAGCTGGTGAATGACCAGAATAGACCTGATCTGTTTAGACAAGCAAACCTCATTTTGATCATATCTTAAAACTTGCAGAATCATGATCCAGTTCCATTCCACTTCCTATGACAAGACAGGAAGGCCTCAATTAACCATCTAAATTTCTAAACTTTGCTTAATCTGATAGGAACGTATCAGGAACATAATCTCAATTTGGTGTAAAGCCTTAGCCTGTCCCAAACTTGGTTATTACAGTTTTGTAGTTGGCAAGAAGTGCTTAGAGGACATTTTGTCACTGAATGGGAACCAAACTTCATACACTGATTCAGAAGTGGCCAATTCATTTTCATGTGCTTTTTGGCAATAAAAAATGAATCTTGAATCTTTTAGGAGTCCTGAAAATTAAATTGTTCATTTCCAAAGGGAAAGGTGCTGGAGTCAGGTCAGTTTTTCTGGACTAATTTATTAAAGTCTTTCAACAGTTCCGCACAGTGTGGCATCACTGTTTTATATTATTGGAGAAGAAAAGCTGAACTTCCAGCCCGGCTTTGGACTAGCATTTGTACACCAGACAACTGGGAGAACGCATGTTTTCAAAATATAATTTAATAGCTGAGAAAGAATTTGGAAAAGAAGGGGGGAAAAGTTAAAATCCCACTGGTCTATCCAGTTGAGTCTCATTTATGAGAGAAAGACAGCATGAGGGCGATCCACTTTCCAAGAAAAGGAGAAAAAAAACACCCCTGTACAGCTGCTATTAAAAGTATGTCACTACTGTTAGCATTAAATATCCATTATAATCTATTATAAGAAAATGAAAGTAAAATATAAGTATAAGAAAGAAAAGTAAAGAAAATGAAGTAAGCCAAACACAAAGCTGAGCCAATCTAAATTTATTATGCAAGATTTATTAGCTAAGCTATTAGCTAAGAAGAAACTGTATTACAAAATGAGGGGGAAAATGGAATTAACATCACTAACAAGACAAGTGAAAAACAACTAAAAAGATTCCATTTGAGTTGGGTGGCTAATAAATTTGAATTACTAGACTAGACTAGACCAGACCAGACCAAATCAAAGCAAGCCAATGCCAAACTACACTAAACACCACTACCCATCATATAACAACTGCAACCACAAATCAGATTGGTGATGCCAAGTACTATATTTTTCCACTAAAGGCAGACATTATGGCAAACAAAATATAAATTAATAATAACATAGTTTACCTCCAACACCAGTATCAAAAACTGTTAAAACAGAGGCACTTGTTGAAACTACATTAAACTTGTCTACTTACTCACTCAGTGGTCACCAACTGGTGATCCGTGGACCACTGGTGGTGTGCAAGAAAATTTTGGTGGTCCGCAGAAAAATTATTTACATTTTTTATGTTGCACTAAATCAGGGGTCCTGAAACTACGGCCCCTGGGCCGGGTAAATGCAATGAATGCTTGTGTTGCTGCAGAGAGTCTCCCCCTTTGGGGTCTTTTTGTGTGGGTCAAAGGGGGGCAGAAATTCTGACTTGGGGTTTGCTTCGGCCTCCTGGTACGGGGCTTTGGGTGAAGGCTAGAGGGAAGTGCTGCTGGTGACGAAGAGCTGGAGGGCCTTGTTCCAGTGGGTACTGCATCATGGCCTGGAACTGGCTGACCATTTCAGTCTACTGAGCCTCCAGGCACTAGTACCTGGCCTTGCAATCCCTCAGGTTTTCCCTCTGCTTGGAAAGCCTATGCTCATAGTCCTCAGTAGGGTGCTTCTGCTGAGCCTCCTTCTTGGTCAGATCCAATTTGAACTGAGCCAGCTGTTTTGCCAACTCTTTCTCATGGTGGCTGCTTAGCTCTAACAATTGCTCCTTAGTTGGGGCCCTAAGGAGTCCGGGTGGGTAGGAGAGGAGTGGGTGGGAGGGGTGAGTAGAGATTGGCAAGATGCCCCTTGACATAAATGACATTGAGTTTGCCATGCCCACCCAGTCAGATGACCACCTAGCTAAGCCCGCCAAGCCGGTCATTAGGCAAATCATATTAGTGGTCCGCGGAATTTAAAATTATGAATTTAGTGGTCCCTGAGGTCCGAAAGGTTGGTGACCCATGTACTAACCAACATTCTCATCAGCACTGCGTATCAGCAATAGGTATCAGCACAGTCAAGCCACCATTTGATGTCTCACAGTGTCTCAGAATGCTACTATATGCAGGAAACAGAGCCTAGCACAATGGCGCCCCATTTCCAGTCATCAACACCAGGTAAGTTAGGGGTCTACCAATAAAAGAGAGCACCATCCAGAAGGCTATTTACCTGGCATACTCAAACCTGGAGCCAATCTGTTTATCCTGAAAATACCATATCCATGAAAAGACATTTCCTATTGTTTGCTTCTCTTGATGCACCAAAACCATTTTTATAGAGGAACATAGAGAATTCAGAAACTGGAATGAAGGAAATGGCATTGAAATGTCTTACCTGATGTCTTTGATAGGCCGAAAACATTTTTTCAAAATCTTCCAAATCCAGCATCTTGAAAGCCCGTATATCATCAATTTCATGCCAGATTGTACCATGTATCTTTTCCTAAAATTCAAAGAGATGTATATAACTGTGCCTAGCCCTACAACGTTCTAGTGAATCACAATTTTCACATATCTATCATTGTTCCATCTTCAACTCTCAAACACACACAAAGGTGAAATACTATTAAAAGTAATATTTCAGAGCATTGGTTCCCTCAATTTTTTCTTTTCATAGTTGACTTCAATTCATTTGTCTAACATTTTATTAAATAATATCTGAGATGTTTTGGGTAAAATACATTTTATTCTAAAAACAATTTTTATGCAAAAAGATTAGAAATTTCAGAAAATTTAAAAAAGTTATATTTAAGAAAGGAAAAGAGGAGGAGGAGGAGGAGGAGGAGGAGGAGGACGAGGAAGAGGAGGAAGAGGAAGAGGAAATCTGCCCAGCATGTGGTATCTTGGAGTCCAGACTGGCTAAAAATAGGACACTACTAGCTCCTGAACTGAAGCTCACAAAAAGCACTCACATAGTAAAGTGCATTAGCATTTTATTATTAAACTAATTAAGAACAGCTTCTATCTCCCACTCACTCTTATTAAAGAAACAAGAGAAAAACCGCATTATTTTGAGAAACTAAAAGGGGTCAGGAACAACTCAATGGACAGAACATAATTAAAAGAAGACACAACTTTTAGAGAAAATCCAGGCCAAAAATATAAAGACAAAAGCAAAACAGCCATGCTTTTGGACTCTCCAGAAGTCACTTTTTGGCTTATAAGGGTGGCTTATATTACAAAGCAAGTTTCCATTGAGAACTGCAAAGTTTTCTGCTTTGTCTCTGTTAAATTCACTCAGAGCTGTTAGAGTGTTTTGGTCTGTCTAGTTTATAATTTTGAATGAGACCTAAAACCAGAATATGGAAAGTGACCTTCAGACACATTTTACTCTGGACATCTTTATGAGCAGCAGGGGAAGACACTAGTGGAGACGACTACAATCAAAAATATAGTCCAGAATTGACTGCTTAAAAATGAAGCCCAATGAAGTCCCATAAAGCTCACTAAATTTATCATATTAAAAACAGCAAGTATCGAAAATTAAACCTCTGGAAATGTTTACCATTAAAACACACTGGTTATATTCCCTTTTTTTATTCTTCAGTTTGTTCTGATGTCATTTTTTCCCCCTCCATAGACTGTGGTAGGAGACGTTTGCTACAGTCAGTACTTTTTTCCCCTTTCTTTCTCTGGAAGAAAGTTGAATTGGCCAAACCGTATCTCCATCAACAAAAAAGAGGTTTGTGGATGAGTCACAAAGAGATGTTCTCAATGGTGGGATTCATCCAGTTTGCACCACTTCAGGAGAACTGGTTGTTAACTTTTCTGAGCAGTTTGGCAAACTGGTTGTTGGAAGAAATCATTAAGGCAGAGAACCGGTTGTTAAATTACTTGAATCCCACCACTGGATGTTCTGTTCATGTGCATTGGAGAGGGGTGAGGACATTATTATAAGCAGGAGTTGTGGAATAAGCTGAGGAAATGGGAGAAGCTCAGGACAAAACTGGCTGGAGGCCTGGAGTTATCTGCAAAGGGTGACTGAAGGGGCCAAAGAAATGGGATCCGTTTCAGAAGCATGAGTAGCAGGAAACTGTGTGCAGCAATAGGGCTAAGAAGTGAGAGCAGCTGCAGAGCCAGGCAGACATGCCAACCTCTGTAATAGTGACAATAGATCACAGCAGTGATAGCAAACTTTCTCCTTCTGAGTCAGAAAGAGAGATGCCAAAGTCTCAGCAGCAATTCAGGCCAGGGGCAACAGATGCCTGGCTGAAGAGCCTGAAAAACGCCAACCATCAACCACATCTTGGATGGCTAAAAGATAGCAAGAAGTCAGGCTGAGAAGAAAGTAATGTTTGTTTTTACACACTGTAAGTGGGAAGGCAGCAAAGGACAGGAATAAACTAAGCTGGGGTCATTAGCTCCCTACATTAGGTGTGGGGGAGGAAGGAAATAAAATAACATAACATAACATCAGAGTTGGAAGGGACCTTGGAGGCCTTCTAGTCCAACCCCCTGCCCAGGCAGGAAACCCTATACCATCTCAGTCAGATGGTTATCCAACATTTTCTTAAAAATTTCCAGTGTTGGAGCATTCACAACTTCTGAAGGCAAGTCGTTCCACTTATTAATTGTTCTAACTGTCAGGAAATTTCTCCTTAGTTCTAAGTTGCTTCTTTCTTTGACCAGTTTCCACCCATTGCTTCTTGTTCTACCCTCAGGTGCTTTGGTGAACAGCCTGACTCCCTCTTCTTTGTGGCAGCCCCTAAGATATTGGAACACAGCTATCATGTCTCCCCTAGTCCTTCTTTTGTTAAACTAGACATACCCAGTTCCTGCAACCGTTCTTCATATGTTTTATCCTCCAGTCCCTAATCATCTTTGTTGCTCTTCTCTGCACTCTTTCTAGAGTCTCAACATCTTTTTACATCGTGGCGACCAAAACTGGATGCAATATTCCAAGTGTGGCCTTACCAAGGCATTATAAAGTGGCACTAACACTTCACGTGATCTTGATTCTATCCTCTGTTTATGCAGCCCAGAACTGTGTTGGCTTTTTAACAGCTGCTGCACACTGCTGGCTCATATCTAAATGGTTATCCACTAGGACTCCAAGATCCCTCTCACAGGTACTACTATTGAGCAAGGTACCACATATACGGTACTGGTGCATTTTGTTTTTGGCCTAAATGTAGAACCTTACTTTTTCACTGTTGAATTTCATTTTGTTAGATAGCGCCCAATGTTCAAGTCTGTCAAGATCTTTCTGTAACTTGAGCCTATCTTCTGGAGTGTTGGCTATTCCTGCCAGCTTGGTGTCATCTGCAAATTTGATGAGTTCCCCATCTATCCCCTCGTCCAAGTCATTGATGAAGATGTTGAAGAGTACTGGGCCTAAAACAGAGCCTTGGGGTACTCCACTGCATACTTCCCTCCATGTGGATGTAGTTCCATTGAGGACTACACGTTGAGTGCGGTTGGTCAGCCAATTACGAATCCATCTGGTGGTGGTGCTGTCTAACCCACATTTTTCTACTTTATCTAGTAGTAGGTTATGGTCTACTTTATCAAATGCTTTACTGAAGTCCAAGTAAATTATAGACATTATAGACAAAATGATAGACATTGATATAAGAAACATACAAGGAATAGGCATAGCTATAGTACTTATAGAATATAAATTGTAAAATAAGAAAAGAACATAGAAAAGTTTAGAATGCGTGATTCAATGAGCATATATCTATAACTATATATCTACAAATACATATGTATGTAGCCCTTAGGTTATGAAAGTAATTGTGACCAGGATGTCCATTCCTAAATGATGCAATTGTAAAACATGAAGTCATATGACTGGCATCACTTAGCAATAACTCATGCCTTCATTAGGGGAGAACCTCACATGATGATGGCATCTGACTTCCTGCTGGCTTCCCAATTGATTTTGCTTGTGGGAAGCCAGCAGGGAACACTGGAAATCACAAGAACACGCCTGCAGCTTGCTATGACAGCATAATTGTAAGCTAGACATCAAAAACAGGGACATAGCAGTCAGACCTTCACAAGTTTCAACAATCATTGAATGTGTGGTTGTAACTTGATAACTATATATATGTATCTGTGTCATTCATTCATTCATTTATAGAGCCACTGAAATGTATACAACCCTGGAAAAAAGTGGACATACTTTCAAAGTTTTTATTAAAAAAATATGCTGTACTATAAATTCTGAAGTACCAGTTTATAGTGTGAGGGATCGTATGACTGAAAGTTTATCCATTACCTTCCACAAAAAGAAAGTTTACAAATTAAGTAGCATCTCAGCTTGCTATTCCTATGTTAACTCTGTGTATGCATGGAATATTATTCAAGGGATACAAGAACAATTTTAAAAATCAAATATTCTAGTTTTGATAAATTCTGGTAATCCACCTATTATTTCATATACTTTAAGCAAAGATTTCTGGTGTAGATGCTATCTTGCAAGCCAAACAAAAATGTAATTTTGCCCTCATTTTGCCACTTGGGAGGCACGTGCAATGCACTGATATAACTCAGTATAAGTCATATGAAAAATATTAAATTTCCTAAATATTAAATACTATTACTGAAGTTCCACCCTGGTTTTGGTAGCTACTACATACCCTGTAAATTAGGGCAAACACAATCAAATCATTCCTCTCCAAATTCAAACTATTATTGCATGCTCCAAAACTGCTTATTTATTCATTCTCTAACCCCTATTTATCAATACAGCTGTCTCTACTGTTAACCAGAGGGAAGGAGAAGCTTTTGGTCGCTGTAAACTAAAAAGAAACATCTGCCTCTCTCATGGTTCAGTGTGTTTGTGTATGTGCATATAACTGTCTTCCCCTCCCACCCCCCCAGTACCAATTCCTGAAAATAAAACCTACTCTCATGGTCTCCCATAGCCCCACGTGGCTGTGAAAGACAAGAACAGGAGGAGCAGCAAATATTTCACTTCATCATATTTGAAAAGAAAAGGAGAGTAAGCGAGAAGAGAGAGCATGCATTCTTGTGGCATTCCAAAGGTCCCAGGACACTGATTCCACATGCCTGAGCTGAGCCCTCAGTGACTTGGGAGTCTTGAAAAGAGCATGGATTTCTAGGCAGCTACCCAAATTCAACACAGACAGTATTCTATCTGCATTTTTTAATGGCCGAAGAGTAATAGGGGTGAAGGAAATTAGGAGGTGGGAGCAGTTGCAGAGTTGGATGAAAACAAGTGTGCTACGCAAAAGGTAGGTTGAGTACTCCTTTAGAAGGAAGAGCTACATTGATTTGTAACTAGAAAAGGGGGATTATGCTCATACATGGTTACGCAATGAATGAGTTGTTCAGAGCACTGCATGTCATTCAGTCTCTGTAAACGTTCTAGCCCCAAGGCTGTCTCAAACTTTTCCGCCCGCTTTTCACTGCCACCAATCCTACCCTCAACACAAACACTCCATCCATTTTGGTGGAAACTGCAAAGTTAAAAGCTTCCTTCCAAAGAGGCTTGCTTGAAAACATGCTGCACAAGAGCTCCAGCAGACCGTGGCTATATATAAACACCACGGCATTTGCATGTGTTTGGATAAACACATGATTAAAATTTTAAATGTTAACACTTCCACATGCAATGTGGAAAGAATGTTTTTGCTAGCGTTTGACATGGGGGAGGAAGGAACATTTAAATAGGGTTGACTGAAGAATGTATTTTGAAATGTCAGTGTGTTCTCTCTGCTAAAATGTTTAAGTTGCAAAACTGCGGTATTAGAAGCTTTGTGGCGAGTCCTGTAATGAAATTTAATTACAAAATTCTTCCCATTTCGAAACTAATAGGCCTTACTTTCAAAATATATTTTAAGATGATGTGTGGGTCTGGGTGTATAAAAATCCCCTTCTCACTCTTATGGGTGATATGTATCTTCCTCAATCTCAGGTCCTCTATCAGAGCTTTGGGAGTCCAAAGGTTCTGCGGAGTATCTTAGCTCTGTGCAGCATCTCCTGGACAGAGAGCTCTGATGTTATTCCTGGGATCTGTTGGAGCCACTCTTCCAGTTTAGGAGTCACAGTCCTGAGTGTTCCTGTCATCACTGGGACCACTTTGTTCTTTACGTTCCACATCCTCTCTAGTTCCTCCTTCAGACCATCGTACTCCTCCGTACTCCTCCTTCCTGATGGTATTGCACTTGGCATTGCTAATTTATCATAACCAGTACTTGCCTGTCCATCTGGTTTTGGAAGCCCCACAGGATCTTAGCCCTGTTATTCTCCTTAATCTCCCCATCTGGACTTGGGACAGTCTAGCCCATAGACTTTGCAGATGTTCCTCTACACAATGCCAGCTACTTGGTTACGCTGTTCAGTATATAATGTTCCTGCCTGAATTTTTATTCTCTGCCACTATGCTTTGGACTTCTCTGAAGTCTCTCTCTGCATTGTCTGTACCTTGGATTCTGTTTAGTATGGTAGACCCCTGTTTCTATGGATCTGGTGCTAAGTGCCTGTACTTCAGTTGATAGGATTTTTCAATGTCTGCCACCTTGGCTATCTGTCAGTGATATATCTGTGTGTGCATCACATAATTTTATGTATATAATCATATAATTTTAAATGAGTATCAGTTTTGCACGTAAAATTGGGTTCTTATCGCATATCTACCTTAGCACAATCTTCAACATTCCAACCTTCTCCAACATTTCAATCAATAGCAATCGAAAGAAAAATAGCGTTTTTGAACCTTACCTCACTCAATTTCGCCCAGTTGAAGGATTTCAGTGGATGAGATGGCTGCGGGATTGATTTTTTCTTTAGGCTAATCTCACTGTTGCTGAACGTGGTGGTAGCGGTGGTGGAAGAAACTGGAGGCAGACTGACATTAAAGAATGGAGGTGCTCCAGGTGGGGGTGGAGGTCCACCTGGAGGTGGTGGCGGAGCTGGAGGAGGAGGACAGCTAGAGAAAGGAAGAGGTGGGGGAGGCGGTGGCAAAATCTCTGATGATCGTAGAGAAGAGGACAAAGAAAATGGTCCACCAGGTGGTAGTTGAGGAGGCATTGGGAATGTACTATTCCCTTGCTGGGAAAAAAAAAGTAATATTTGAGAGCAATCAGTAAAAAGATACTAGTTTTTATTGCATTACCAGAAATATAATACCCCTCCCCAAACATTGTAAGAATCATATTAGTGATTACTTCATGTTGGTAAGGGTGACACAATGTCAATATTTAAAAAATTTCCCTTTTAAGGATCATCCAGCCCCTGCCAGGTAGGTATGGAAACTTAGATAAACTGCAGGGCTTCTATGAGGAATATTTTGGCTAATTAGCAATAGCACTTAGACTTATATACCACTTCACGGTGCTTTATAGCCCTCTCTAAGTGGTTTACAGAGTCAGCATATTGCCCCCAACAATCTGGGTCCTCATTTTACTGACCTCAGAAAGATGAAAGGCTTGAGCTGGTGAGGATTGAACTGCTGTCAACTGGCAGTCAACAGAATTAGCCTGCAATACTGCATTCTAACCACTGTGCTACCATGGCTCTTAAGAATGAAGTTGCTCTGAGCCATACGGAGTTGGATTCTAAATAAGCAGATCCAGCTAAGGTGCCAGGATCACAGTTTGGTGGTGTGATCTGAAATGAATATGAGTCAGGGAGATTTGAGGATTCTCTTCACTCCTTCACACTGAAGGAGTGTTAGGAGGGTCACTTGTTTGCTGCAGCCAGGTCCTTAGTGGCTCATTAAGGTCTCCAGGGAAGTGACATGGTGTTTAGAGTCCATATAATGGTGTCAGCAGCCTTAAACCAAACTATAGTCCATACTCTAAAGGCTCTCTTTGGATCCAATTATTTTAGATAACTATTCTGTCCCTAACCTTCATTTTTTAGGATAGGGCATAACAAGATAGCAATTTCAGAAGATGTTGAAAGATGTTGGATGTTGGAAGGATTAGATTATCTAGACCTATTCCATTTGGGGTTCAAGACAGGATTCAGTACAGAGACAGCCTTCAACATATTTACTGATGACCTGTAGCAGAAGTGCAATTGGGTTGGGACATTGATACTGCTGGCAGTATCCATTTGGACTAACTTTGGTGTCTGGGAATTGGGAGGACTGTATTACGCTGGTTCTCTTCCTTCCTCTGATATTTTAATAAGTGTTGAGGAAAAGGCTGTGTCAACTATGGGGTGACACAGGACTTAACACTCTCTTCCCTTTTGACAACATTAAATCACTGAATGAGGTCATCCATTGGTTTGGAACAGGTATTATCAGTTTGGTGATAATACCTAATTACAATATATCTTTCGATCCCAGATCAGCCAAGTGAGGCTATCAAAGCTCTGTCCTTGCCAAGTAGAAAAACACTCAAGCTCAGTCCTAAAAGAATCAAGTAGCTGTCAACCTTCTGAGGATTTTCCATCTACTTCTGAATGGGGTTGCACTTTTTCACTGAGGAGTGGTAGGAAACCTGGGGGTTTAGATTCAAAGCTCCTGCTTAAAAAGTGGGCAGCAGGTAGAACTGTGACTCAGAGCGCCTTTGGACAGCTCCATCTGGCATCCCAGTTGTGCCCCTTCTTGAATTGGACATTCAGGACTGCAATGAACTATGCATAGGACTTCCCTTAGAAAACACTCAGAAGCTCCAACCATTCTACAATGCAGTATCATGAAGAGTGATGGGCTTGCCATGACATATCCATGTGACACCTCTGCTTCATGAACTGCATTGGCTTGTTAGTGTGCTGCTGGGTGCAGTTCAAAGTGCTGGCTATCACTTGTAAGGCCCAGATGGCATAGGATCCAGCTATCTGAGCGATCACCTATTTCCCGTGGTTTCAGCTTGGCTAGAACAATCTGGCAAAGTGGACACACTCCAGGTTCCTTCAATTAAACAGCAATCCTTTTCAAGACCCAGACTTCTCTGTAATGGCCCTTGCCCTCTGAAATGAGGCTTCCCCCTCCCCACCCTGATGACATTTTGGAAACTTGATGTTCTCCAGGCATTGGAGAAGGGTGGATTGGAACCCCCTATTTGAGATGTCTGGGTTGCAATTTTGTAACCATCTTAATATTCTTTTGGGGCTAATTTTTGTATTTACTTTTTACATTGTTTCTTATTTTATAAGCCACCCCAGGCCTGTTATAGCCAGGGCAGCATTAAAACAGAAAAAAAAAAGCTAAAATATAATATTGTGCCCTACGGAAAACAGGACTGCCAAAATGAAAAGTAGCTATGCTAGAATACAAAATGTATTCTAGTATAGCTACTTTTGTCTTTCCTTGCCACTAAAATAGTATACTTATCTGTCTGCCAATAGATTGAATAAATGAACAAAACAAAACAAAACAAAACAAAACAAAACAACAAAACGGAAACAATGACCAAGAATGAATTAAAAACATTGGCAATATAAATTGCTATACATGTTGCCTTCTCCACAGAAAACTTCAAATCTTATATTTCTGTTAAGTAAATTAGGGAAGGAGAAGAAAAAGGGCCCATATCCTACCGAAAATTCATTCAGCTGAACAACAAGGTCACTCATTTGATCCCGAGTTTGGCGAAGCTCCAGAGATTCTCTTTGAAGCTTATCCTTCATTTTATTCAGTGTCTTCATCATTTCATCTTTCTCTTGGGTTTTTATGTCACATTCTCTTTCTTTCTTCTCTAGCCTGCTCATCAATTCAACATGTTCTACAAACAGTAGAGGGAAAACTAAGTAATCACAAGCAACCAAAATATAAAATAAATCCAGAGAACCTAAACTATAAAGTGGTAGGGGGAGAAGAGAGTTTTGTTAAAATATTGATGCAGATTACTATAGATGCATTAAAAAAAAAACCCTTTAAACTGAAAGTCAGCATGGTTTTTTTTAATGAGAGTGGCACTCAGAATAGGGAGATCAGTCTAATGTTAAAAGGCATTGTCAGCTGCTCTTTATCATCGGTAAACCGGTAATACAAGAAAACACGTTCCCTGAGCTTTGTCCTTTTCTAGATTACCTGAAGTTACATGTCTAAATTCCATTTTTTCCCCAACTCTGAAATAATCACATACCTTTCCGGAATTTCTCTGCTTGATCTCTCCATTGTTTCACTTCGTTTTCATTTACCAACCTGAATGAAGATCAAGTCAGATTATTTAAAGCCCATTTCCCCCAAAAATTAAATAGAAATATTCGTAGAAGAATAGGAACATATTAGGAACTAATAGCATAATAAGCTCACTTCTAAGCTCATTTCTTGTTATTGCTGTTAGCCTTTTAGATAAAGTTAACTCTCTGTTGCAAAATGTTATAGTATAGTTTAATGCAAATTTTACTGAGCTAAAACATAGACATTATTTTGACTAATCTTTATTTCTACATAGATGAAACTTTATATATGAAGGGGCTCTTATCTTAAACACATTGTGTGAATAAAATCCAGTCCCAGTTTTCATGCTTCTTACATCTTAATGATGTTCTTGACATTGAAGTTTTCCAAAGTAGATACATCTGGGTCATTCCCTCGTTCATCCTGAAGAACAATTTGCTGCAGTATCCTGTCTAAAAGTTGCCATTGTTGAAAAGTTCCTCCATTTCTTTTATCTGCAATCACAAACACCAGTAAGGAAACTCAGAGATCTAATCACAAGCCCCAGAAAGCAATTTCTTTGAATATTATAAATGAGCACATGTGAAAAATGTATTTACAAGTAATCCTCATTTACTTAGTGACCACAATTCGGACCAGCAACTCAGGCATTGAATAAAGTAGTTGCTAAGTGAAACTGTGGCTGTATTTACAAACTTACTTCAGTTTTCCTTTGCTTAGGATTAGTTCTCACTTGATTATAAACTCAAAATGACAGGAAAACTTGGTTTCCCAGAGATAATGTGAAATAAAAAATGAATAATGCTTAAAAATAAATGAATTTCTATTATCCATCTCCTATGCTTTTTTATGACTTCCAAAGAAAGAATTATAGAAAGATATTCAAGTTATCCCAAAGCATGAATACCTAAGTGGCCAATAAGTTCCACCTTATGGAAATTTTCCCAGTAAATTTAATTGAAAAAAGGGGAAGAATCTCTGAAATGAAAAACAGAGCCTGCTAAGTATTCCCTCTTATGTAAGTCCTTTTTAAAATTAAAAATAAACTATTGCACACTTCAGTTCTTGACCTGAGGATTATGGATCATAAGCCTGAATATTTGAAATAGTCCTGCAATGACCAAATAAGATTAAAAAAAATTCTTCAAATTACTATTTTTCACTTAAAGAATTTTTTTATATTCATCCAAACTACCTTCATCTGAACTCTGGTAAGGGTAACATATTTACCTCTCCCTCCCTCCCTCCTTTCCTCCCTCCCATTCACACCCACACACACACCCACACCAAATAATTTTGGGGAACACTTTAGTTCTTGCCCAACATTTTAATTAAACCACATAGATGCTGTTATATATGCAGCTTCTGCTTGCCAATAGTATTGTTCATTTTCAATTTCAGGTTGAAAACAAGCTGAAGAGATTTATATGGTAGTAAGTTAGAGAAGATGCTTTGATTCCTTCTAGAAGGTTTTTTTTTTTAATTCATTGATTTATTCTAGCTTAGACTGACAGCAGCTAAAGTCCAAAGCATGAAAATTGGCACCATATTCCTTATTTCTGATGTATATCTATAGTACAGGCGGTCCCTGATTTACAACAGTTCGTTTAGTGACTGTTCAAAGTTACAATGGCACTTTGGAATGGAACAAAATGCCATTCTGACCGTTTTTCATGTTGTGCATCTTCATGGTCAAAATCCAGATGCTTGGCAACTGACTTATATTTATGACTTTTGCAGTATCCCAGGGTCATGTGATCACCTCTTGTGACCTTCTGACAAGCAAAGTCAATGGGGACACCAGATACACTTAATAACCGTGTTACTTTAACAACTGCAGTGATTCACTTAACAACTGTGGCAAGAAAGGTCATAACATGGGGCAAAATTCACTTAACAACTCTCTCCCTTAGCAACAGAAATTTTGAGTTCAGTTGTGGTCATAAATCAAGGACTATTTATATATGTATAGTCAGGGGTGTGAACTGGTGGCCCGTGGGCCGTATGCATCATGTGCAGGCCGCACACACCCCAGCTCCACAACGGGGAAAAAACATTGTGAAATGTCATGTGAGGGCAATGTGACACCGTGAGTTCGACACCTGTGATATAACTATTTGGCCTTCAGACACGCAAACATGAGGCAGAAAAGTGCGGCCAATAGACCCAGTTCCACTCTGCATTAATGTGTTGAACATGTCAAGCCAAAATTTTAAAGTGGGCTGCAAAAGGTCAATAACTGTATATTTGCTCTCAGCGCCTTTGATTAAATTTGAGTGGCTAACTCCAAAAGAAAAAAAATATTTAGTTGTTGCTAGATGATTAAATAAATTTAATATTCCCTAATTTGTATAATATACTTCAGAGAAATTGCTAATTTGCTTTTCCAATTAGGGCTTGAGAACTTTTTATTTATCAGTTCCCATGAAGTAAGATGGGGATGAAATATTTTCTGTGAATTTCCCATAGTATAACAAGAGTGTTCATCTGGCCAGCGTTTTGTTTTTCATCAAGATTCTGTGTTAATTAAGAGTGGAACCTGCATATCTCCGACTCTTAACACAAACGTTCTTTCTTGTTCCTTTAAAAAAGAAAAAAAATCTAATAATTTAATCAAGTTGAACTTTGTTTCCAGATGGACTTCATCCAACATTTCTCTTTTTATTGCTTGTTAAGCAAGAAATGGCTGCTTCATGTTTGGGGGGATGGGAACTTAAGTGGGAACAGGAAAACGTGCTCTGGGAAAGCCAGCTGTCTACAGGCAAATATTCTGTAGTGAGCTAATCTATCTCTACCTTCCTTTTAGCTGTATGGAAATGGTGAGTCTGAGAGATAATCCATGCTGCATGGTCAGAATGTATGAGTAATCAGCTTCCCAGAAGATCAAAATTGTCAAATGAATTAGTTTCCAACTTTGCAAAAGAATAACGGGTCATATCTTCCTATCCTTTCTTGGAAAAGTAGTACTAGGATCTATTTTGCAGCCACTAATCAATTTGTATCTGAACCATTTTCTTCTGGACCTCTGATTAAGTGGTTCTAGCTGGAGAACCGGAAGGGAAATCATATTATAGTACTCCACAGCTACTGCACACTAAAGATAGGATGTACTGGTTTATTATAAAACCTCTGATTATGATTAAGTGTGTAAGAATAAGTGCTTTGCTATCACACATCACAAGATGCATGCCAAGGCACCTGCTAAGATTGTTTTGGCAACAACGAGATATAAGGATGCCATGTATCTTGCCCTAGTGATCAGGAAAATGAAATGCAAAAGACAAGATTATTTGATTGAAGAAGTATGCTCCACCAATATTTTAATAAGTTGGTCTATTTTTCCAGGTGTGAAAATGCTCCTGACTGTTCCATTCCGTGCTGTCTATGGGAATATAGATTTTCCCCTTGTTATGTTATCTCTATTTAAATGAGATATAGTTCTTGCAAGGCTCACAGATTCTACCCAAACCTTTATCTTTCCTGCTTTGGGGATAAAAAAGTAATACACAGCAGTGAATAGCAGAGTAGTTTCAGAAAATATTAATTTACCTTTCTATCTTCAAAACACTGTAATGGGAGAACCTTACTAAGACTATACCCCTACTCTCTCTTCCCATCTAACTCTCCACCTCATGTAGCTTTCCAACTCTTCTCCCATCAGTATCTCCCAGAAGATACTGCCTGTTTGTTTTTTTTGGTCTTAACCAATATCCAAATCTGTAAAGAAATTTAATAAAGCTTCAGTTTTTGCCACTTCAGAGGATCTTTTCTTCATGAGACTATCCCTTGAATCTGTCCAGATCAGCTTCATTTTAGGATTCAAACAAAGTTGAAAAACATTCCTACTACAAGGAACTGGAAAACTGCTAGCTGAAGAAAAAAAAATCAATGTTCATTTTGCTTCAGTAAGATGACTTTATGCTTTTTTGTAATATTGTAGTGTTCTATGTTGTAATACCACAATGGTGTGATATTACAGTCCATACCAAAACACTAAAGATTTTATTTGTTTGTATACCAATAACTCCAGACAGCGAACATATCCAACACATCTTCCGCCTCCTATTTTCCCCACAACTATAACTCTGTGAGGTGGCTTAGGCCGACAGGCCCAAAGCCACCCAGCTGGCTTGCATAGCTAAAATGGGACTTGAACTCATGGTCTCCTGCTTTCTAGCCTAGCACCTTAACCACTAGACCAGACTAGCTAATGGTAATATGGTAAAATGTGGTAATAATCCAACACACTGTATTATGAAATTAGAAGGGGATACATTTTTGGCACCAGCCTCATGGATCATTAGCTCTACCAACTAACTTTCTTCTTATATACCACAGCACTTTCCCTTTGATTGTGAGAAGGAATGATCTACTTACAAGGCATTTGTAAGCAGTGCTGGAGTACAGACAGTAAATAGGGGTAAGCATCTGTGTGCTTCAACTTCTTCTTGATCAGTTCAAACATCTGTGAGGCGCTTTTTGTGTCAATATGTACCTACAAAAGAATACAGAGAAAGGCAAACAAAAAATGTAATAAAAAAATATCATCATGAGGCATATTTTAAACTAAGGAGCCAAATCATGAAAGACATAAATTTCAGAGCGTAAAAAGGTGAGCAGAATAAGGTGATATTATATTAGTTTGTGGAAAACAACTATCAACATCTATGCTTGTCAAGAGACTGAAATCTCTTGCTTATGCCTTGCATTTGCTGCATTATATGATGTCTGCATATGAGAATAAAATGCCACATTTTAAAGAGAAAATAATAATTTGTGACACTTTTGAAACTCAGTTTGGCTATTGGAGAGGGTATCTATTGCTAGACCCATGCCAGTTAGAATGCTACTCGACACTGGGATGCCTACTTAACGGTGGATCCACTCACACCTACCAGGTTATTCCCAGAAGGAAAAGAAAGTATCTTACTACATTATAGATAATTACTAGAAGATGTCACAATTTATCTTTATTTTTGTTATGGTCAGAGTTACCTAATCTAAAACAAGCCAATAACATACATTAAGAAGGGATACACAAAATGCATCAGTTTGGGGATGGATTGACCTAGCAAATTATGGAAATTTCCATTTACTTCTGGAATACAAGTGGTTTGATGATTTCTTGAAATATATTTTTCAAACAAAAAGTTGTGTGGTGTGTCCAGTGTTGTGGACAAAATAGATTCAATATACTCCAGTAATAGTCCCTGGATTAACAAATTTTTCCAGTTGCTAATATTAAGAATGCATATGTTACTTTTGCTATTAAAAACTAAAGAATTGGGAAAATATCTACCGTATATTAAAAAAAGAAGACACTGTATTGAATCTATTGTGCTTGGAATAAGATACATGTAAAATTAGATAGGCTTTTGGGAAAAAAATACTATAGCAAGTTTTCATATCCTCAGAATAGATGACATTCATGTTGCTCTGCTCACAAACTTATTATAGAACATCTATAACATCTTTTATCTTATATTATAGAGCATATTTAGCTTTTTATCTTACCTGACAAAATATTTGGTAACTTCTATATTCTATTCTATTACTGTTATTTGAAAACCTATCCTTATTTTCATGCAACAATATTTTACTGGGCTTACATCTGACAATGAATGTTGTTTATGTGTACACCAGGGCTGTCAAACTCCTGGCCTGTGGATCGGATGCGTCACACACTGGCCGTTCCCACGTCGGTTTAGCAAAGGGGGAAAAAGTCCCAATACATCACATGATGCCACTGTGATGACGTGAGTTTGACACTGGTCTACACTGTCTGTCCACTAACACTACAGGAGATGGGAATTATTGTAGCACTTATGGGTACACATCCATAACATTAGAACATGTCCTTGCCTTTTTAAAAAAGAATCAGTAAGCGCAATCATGTGAATAATTCCAGTGTAGTGTAATGTAGTGTGACTTTGATATACTGAGTACATGTTTAGACCTTCCAGGCTTCAAATAAAAAAAAAAAGGTCTCCATTGAGGACTAAAGGGCTAGGCTGCAGCAGGTGCTTGCTTCAAAGAGAAGCAAGGAGCTGTCCACTGAGATCCTAAGATTCATGGTGCTGAATTCAGCATTAGATCTAAAGCCCCTTAAAAGTGGACAGAAGTTGGGGGTATCAAATTAAAGCTGTGTGGAATTGGAACAGCAAATGTACAAACACCCAAATTGTAGGGACACATTTTATCCCGCAAAAGGCCATTTTAGGTGGTCAGAGCCTAAGAGCAAAGACAGATACAGAACTTCAGAATATAAAGATGGCAGATCTAAAATAGAGATAAAGAAAACTGTATTGGAAAAGGACTCTGGGATCATTCAGTGTCTTTTATTCCTTAAGTGAGCAAAGCATATTAAGCAATCTGGACCAGCAAACTATTGATAATCAAGAAATATTCCTAAGACCCAAAATATAAATGTGAAAATGAACAAAAATCAAATTGTGGCATTTTAAGCCATTGCTGCCATAATAGTCCAGTTAAATGACGGGCTCATGACAATATCTGAATTAACTTAATGATCAGATAACTTTTTTTTAAAAAAATAATCCTTGTTATACATTTTATTCTGTATATATAAGAAAGAAAACATCTCATTTTTCTTTAGTTATATGAAAACTGTGCCTTTGTCCCACAGAAAAATCTGGTATATTTATTGTAGTAGCTAAGGCAAACTAACAGTTCTTAGCAGCAAAAGCAAAAACACCCACCATTTCAAACCTCTTTGCAAGTTCCAAGTCATCTTCATTTCGAACCATCTCAAAGAAATCTAAGTGCCTAGAGGAAAAATAAACATTTTCATCATCTCTATGTTATTCATAATGATGTGAACTCAGTTGGAATTAGTTTCCAAATTTGATATGATGCCCTTAAATCAATGTGGATTGGGGGCCCTACATTTTCATAACATAATAAAAAGCAAAACTAGATCAATGTGCTTATTTAGTTTTAAGCATAAGGCAGATGGTATCTTGAAAAATTGAAACTGCCATTTGAACCACAGAATAAGATCAACTGAGAGACAACTAAAAGTTATAAGTTGGCATCAACTGAGATAATCATCTAAGGATTAACGTTAAATATATAGCATGCAGATTTATTTATTCTCAGAGAGAAATATAGTGATGAAGTGGGAAGGTAAAATATGATCCAATCATAAAACATTCAAATAGGAGAAAATAAGATAACAAGAAATATCACAGCCTTGATTCAATTAAAAGAACCTGGGTAAACAAAGAAGATTTCAGCTGGCAGCCAAAAGTTTACAAGGCTTGATATTAACAATAACTGAACTGGTAATTCCATGGCCAAAACATCTGCATTAAGAACACCAATATATATTCTAGCAAATGTGCTGTCAAAACAGTATCCTTCCTTGGAAGGAATAGGCTAACTTGCAAGTAATAACCTCCAAAAGCTCTTAAGTCAGACTCAATTTAATCTTTATGCAAGCATTTTAAACATCACTAAGTAGCAAACTTTGGAATAACTAAAATACGTTTACACTATGTTACTCCCTTCAACAGTCTAGCTATAGTATTCTATACCAACTGCAGCTTCCAGAACAACTGAAAGGCAACCCTGCTCAATATTTAGTTCTAAACTGATAGTTTAATATCCATGTAGACTGTACATATTCAAGTTCCCATGCATTTAGTAAGTCTCCATATTTAGAGTTTGTTGGTATCCAAACCATACTGATTCCTCAGGAAACAGTACAAAATATTGATAAAACTTCAGTTCTGTTGTGCTAGCTGTACAATTGAAATTGTTGATGTCAATTGTGAGGTGCCAGAACATGTACATTATATGTGATCTGAAATATATGTTTCTTTAAATGACCACGTTATGCTATATTAAATTGAATTAGAAGACTATATATTTGTCATTACAACGTAATCTTTTGCTTCACCTGTCCAATGTTGCATTTTCATGTCCTCTGAGTTTGTCAATAACAGGCTGAATACCCAGCATTAGAAACTCGTATCGTAGGTGCAATCGGAATTCCAAGTTGTCCTAAAAAGAAAAAACAAACAAACCCTCAGATTCAAGTCCTGGAAATATAGTTTAGAGAATTTAGAGAAGAATTAATTATGTCACAAAATTCTGCCAGCTATTTTCAGAGATTTAATTAATTAATTAATTAATTAATTAATTAATTAATTAATTTATCACATTTCTATACCGCCCTTCTCCGAAGACTCAGAGTGGTTTACAGCCAAGATAAAATCGCACCGAAACAAACTTTAAAAACATTATTAAAAATCTAATTCAAAATTGGCCCAATAATTTTAAAAACTAATAAAATTATTAAATAACCCTAATAAAACCACCCATGTTAAAATTGCAATGAGGCCAACCCTGCACGATGGAACAAGAAAGTCTTAAGCTCGCGCTTAAAGGTCCGGAGGTCAGGGAGTCGGCAGAGATTAATGACATTTCTGTCTTAATGACAGAAATGACAGAGATTAAAAGAAATTCAGCACATATACTCACCTCTCCACTACCTGCATTCAATACAGCATTAATAAAGGACATGATGGCTGTTTTTAGGTTCACTTCATCACGATATCTCCCCATGCTTCGGTCTAGCTCATTGAGTAGAGTCTGTAAAGCAAGAGAAGTGGTAATAGCAAGACATGGTAGTAATTTATTTATTTATCATTAAATAAATTTCCAGAAGTTGTGGGTGCTCCAACAATGGAGGCTTTTAAGAAGAAATTCAACACTGTTTATCTAAAATGGTATAAGGTTTCCTGCTTGAGCGGAAGGAGAAGCTCTCCAAGATTCCTTTCCAGCTCTGTTATTCTGTTATTGAGATGGAATGGACAAAATTATATTATAGGATAATTAATTTTTTTCAAGACCATGAAATCTGTTCAGATGCTTCAATGGGTTTGGGTAGTTAACTAGGGTTCATACAATACAGTGCATGATTTTTAACCCCGATGGAATCAACTGGATAGCTTTAATCAACTGGAGCTGTGGTGGCACAGTAATTAGAATGCAGTATTGCAGGTGATTCTGCTCACTGCCAGGAGTTCAATCCTGACCATCCATTCTTCCGAAGTCAGTAAAAAAAGGACCCAGATTGTTTGGGGGCAATATGCTGACTCTGTAAACCATTTAAGAGACTGCTGTAAAGCACTATAAAGCAGTATAGAAGTGTAAGTGCTATTGTTATTTATTTATTTATTCTTTTCTTCCATTTAGTCTCCCAATCATTATTTGCTGCATTAGGTCACTATGGGTTGGGTTGGGTTGGGTTTGGCTATATCTATTTTGTATGAACCAAGCTACTGTGGCTTGTAGCTATGACTACAATAATGTATTGCATATCTCAGTGTATTCTATTCAATCACAGTAATTAAGCAAATCAGTATTGCTAATTGTCTGCTTTATCTTTTTCCCCTGTTTCTAGATAGCATTCTTGGATTGTGCCTGAACAACATGATGCATTTAATTCCATTTAAATTTAGAATGAAAAGTTGAGACTACAGAGCAAGGATAGGTAAAATCGTACCCTTCACTTCAAGCCAATGTGGGAGTTGCATTCAAAAACATCTGGAGATTATCTATCCCAACTCTGGAGGATAGCCTAGGTACTGTTATCCTTTTAATGCTCAGCAATCAACCTTGAAGTGAGATATTTCCTGTTTGTTTTTAAAAAATTGATAGCCTACTATTCAGAGGATCATGGGGCTTACAATGTAACTGTTGGCTTTTTCCCCAGAGTAGATCTTATTTTCAGCATAACAGCCCATATGTTAGGAAGCGTTCATACTATGTTATTTTCTCCCTTGTAATGGAAATGAATTCTTCTTGTCTTTCTGGGTATTTAGACATCAAGACAAATAATCATGCATGCTTTTCAAAATTGAAAGCATTAGCTGAATTCTTTGTTCCCACTTATTCGCGTATGTGAATGACTGTTTGAGGTAGCTATTCTATATTAAGGACGTATAATAGACATTAAAAATCTACATTATTAAGATTTTGAGGGATGATTTGTGCTAATCATTCTTCAGGTTAAAAAAATAATACACTGATGAAAGCACTATTGCAAAAGTCCGCAGTGTACAAGCCATATATCAAGGAATAAGTCTCCATTCTGGCATCTGTAATACACATTCACATACATGTACTTATATACATATGTAAAAAGGGAGATGATTGACCATGCTGAGTGGAACAGACGATATTTGTGCTTATTACTTAATAAGAGAATTTCTAGATTGGAAGAAGATACTGGATAGACATATTCATTTTATTCATCTAGGAAGGGAAAGAGTTTCAAATGTTTCCTCCTTGGAAATATTAACCCACAATTTCCTCTTCAATCGGAGACTAAGAAAGCCAAATAAAAAAAATTCCTTCTACTCAGTGTTTTCACTTCTTTGTCATTTTGGCTGAGAGGATTTTTCATCATTAATTTTTATTATTCAGGAAGAATATTAATAACACTTTTGCTGTCAGTGCCAAATAGCCACTTGTAAAACATCAGGGCTGATGTTTGAGGATGAATAGTTAATAGCTAAGGGAAGGGGCAGGGAGACCTATGATGACTGACTGGAATTAACTTAACTCAGCAAGTTTCAAGCCCTGTGGAATATTACATTCTCTGGGCAAATCTAAATGATATTGCCTAGATGACAGGAGGAATTTCCTTCTAAAATGTCAACGGGGAGTTAAAGGATTTCCTAGATATTTGCATACCTTTGGTTATAAATATAACATAAAAATGAGAGATATCAATTATAAATTCCTTAGCAATGATGCTGTCTCTATAATATACATAAGATGTAACTGCTACAGCTGAACATTATGAAGACATTTTTCTGATAAATTTTTTATAAGTTTCTGATAAAATTTCTGTATGTTTCATAACTTACCCCTTTATCCAGAAAACTATTATAATTTCTCACAATTCTCTGTCCATACTTCGAGTAAGAAGTTAATCCAAATCTCAAAATATATTTAGATAATTGATTTAAAACACTATCATATCAAGCATACTAAAAAGCAGAGACATCACCCTGCCAACAAAAGTGCGTATAGTCAAAGCTATGGTTTTCCCAGTTGCACTGTATGGCTGTGAAAGTTGGACCATAAGAAAGGCTGAGCGCCAAAGAATTGAGGCCTTTGAACTCTGGTGCTGGAGAAGACTCCTGCGAGTCCCTTGGACTGCAAGCGAACAAACAAGTCAGTTCTAGAGGAGATCAACCCTGACTGCTCTTTAGAAGGCCAGATCCTGAAGATGAAGCTGAAATACTTTGGCCACCTAATGAGAAGGAAGGACTCCCTGGAGAAGAGCCTAATGCTGAAAAAGATTGAGGGCAAAAGAAGAAAGGGACGACAGAGAATGAGGTGGCTGGATGGAGTCACTGCAGCAGTAGGAGTGAGCTTAAATGGACTCCAGAGGATGGTAGAGGGACAGGAAGGCCTGGATGAACATTGTCCATTGGGTCACGATGAGTTGGACATGTCACTGGTTCTTTAAACAAGTCTAGGAAAATAGATGGCTGAATTAAGGAAGTCACAGAGCAATAATACATAGTCTAATTCCTTAAGGCCTCCTTAACTCAAAAGTATATTATCATAATGAAGCCTAGAAAAAGAAAAAAAGTTTCTTTCAGGAGCTCCTGACCACAACATTGCGTCCTTTATAGTAACTTAGAAAGTTACTAAGTCATAAAACCTGTGGCATCACTTTTATTTAGAAAAATGTCTCTCGCATCCATTTTTATTCTATGAAAAGACAGAAAAGCTAGATAGCTATCAATCGGTTCAGAAAAGATAAAAGTTAAATTGGTGTAAAAAGCCTAGAAGAGAGGGGGAAGAGAAGCTTCATTAGTTTTTCTTCCTTTCTTTTTTCCTGAAAAACAATTAGTATATGATTGACCATTTTATGTCAGTTGTTCTTTTGCCTACTATACACTGAAATGGTCTAGCTCAGCACACTGGACCACAATTCTCACAAACAGAGTGAGAAATTCACATATTATTGATTTCATACACTAGGTGAAATGTCTCTCTTGAGTAGTATTGTGAAGTTAAGATATGCAAAATTATTAAACGAAATAATACAAATATCCTCCTAGACTTGATATGGACAGTCTAGAAGAAAGGAGTACTGGGGACATGATATTTCAGTTTGAGGGGCTGCCACAAAGAAGAGGGGGTCAACTTATTTTCCAAAGCAATCAAAAGGCAAGACATGAAACAAAGGACGGAAACTAACCAAGGAGAGAAACAACCTGGAAATAAGGGAGAAATTTCCTAACAGTGAGGACAATTAACTAGTGGAGCAGCTTGCCTTCAGAAGTTGTAGGGGCTTCATCACTGGAGGTTTTCAAGAAAAGACTGGACAGCCACGTATCTGAAATGGTATAGGGTCTCCTGCTTGAGCAGGGGGTTGGACTAGAAGACCTCCCAAGTCCTGCTCTACTTTGATCAATTGATCCTATTTTACGCAAAGAACCAGCTCTACAGGTCATCTTGCTCAATTCATCAATTTTACCTGGAATCTTGTTCTCTCTGCTGCGTAGACCTGGTAATGAAGCATGGCCTGCAGAACCTTTTTGTGACCTCCTGGCACTAAGCAAACAGCCCCAAGGATCTCCAGCACAGCAATCTTGGTCTTGATGTTCTCCGTCCGTAAACTCTGCGAAATTATATTGATGCTTTCTGGGTGGGCTAGAACATGGGCTCGTCCTTGGGAGTTGTTCATCAGAGCCTTGATGCATCCTATAACGGATGTATGTATACGGCTTTCAGAGGTTTCATAGTCCATACTCTTCAAAAAGTTCAGCAAGCAGCTCAGGCCATCCAGCTCAATAAATCTTACTACGAATCTGTTCAGAGATAGGAAAGAAAAAGGACAATGAAGGCACTTTGCTTAAATGGTGCCAGATTAATAAAAGAACCAAATTGCCTTTTCTCTTAATTTGGGAAACTCTAAAGCAAAGATGTCAAACATGCATCGTCACGGCGTTGTCACAAGACCTATCATGACTTTTTCTCTCTCACTAAACTGAGCATGGGCGTGGCCAGTGTGTGACGCATCCGGCCCATGTGCCATGAGTTTGACACCCCTCCTCTAAAGTGTACAAAGCTGAGGATCTGAGCAAACCCTTTTATGGAGGCAGATGTTTATGTGGAATAAAATTTGTTCAGCACCCTCTGCTTTTTGCTACAAAGAGAAACTGCATTATGGATCCAACATTTCAAGATTTAAATGACTTGAAATAACATAATTTGAAAAAACAATGACTCACGTGACCTAACAAAACAATTTCCACAAGGATAAAGGTTTGAGCAATACTTGCTGTCTTCTTCCCAAAGCCATTTCAGCTTATTAATAGCCTTTTGACCACATCTAAGCATCCTCTTTCTATGCCAGAAAATAACTAACATACTGTCCTCCCTGTCGGTCAGTTGTTTGGTTGAAATACTGATGGAAAAAGTAATAGAAACTCATGTCCGACAAACTACCTGATTTTGTATTTCTTTGCTGAGTCATGAAAATCAAAGAATGCCCAGTATATTTTATATATTAAAGTTTACTTTTCTGTCAACAGAATATGAAAATTAAAAACATGTACCAAGTTGATTTTAAACTGCAGATCATCTACTAAAACAGAAAAAATACTATTGCCCACTATTTATCTACATATAGTTACATTTTCCTTATTTATGAGAATTTAAAGTTGCCATTGGCTGAAAATTCTCTTTAGAATATGCTTCTTTACAAATAAAAAATGATTTTATCCTCAATAGTCAAACTCAAGGGAAAAATCTATATTTAAATCTTTCTTTTAGATTAGCCAGTATTCACTAAGATCTGTTAGAAAAATGGCTATCGCAACCATGACATTATACAGTAAGCTATGAATGTAGCTCAAAATAGGCATTTTTCCAACCATATTATGTACCTAATAAAGTGGGAAAGGGGGAAAAAATCATACTCATAAATAATTTATCATAGGATATACGGACAAGAGAAAATAAGAGAAAATTACTTACTGACACTTAAAATATTTATCTGGAAACAAGGTACCTTTTTTTATTCAAATGTATAATTTGTTTGTTCTAATTTGTTTCCAGGCACAGTTCAATAAATTCAAGATGACAGCTGCTGGCAGTGCACTGCTTGGGGTAAAATGATATCGTGCGAGTCCGAGAGTCCACCGATCCCCAAAACAGCCTTCTTAACTCTTCCACATTATATTAAAATAGTATCTTTTTAAAATGGTTCTAACCTTGTAAGATGGCTATATCCCCAAATTTCCCCAATTCATTCTTACATCTTAAATATACCATACAGGAATGCTGAAATTCTGGTATAATTGACAATTTGAGAAGGAGAGGAAAGCCTGAAGCTCCATATGCAGTTATGTACAGAACCTGAAAAGGTAGCATCCTGATCTGTGAAGGACCAGTTTCCCCAAAATGAATCTGCCCTGCATATCAGGATTTCCTTTGTAAGTTCTGAGTCTCTTGTGAATTCCTACATTGCCCGAGAGAGATTTTTGGATTGTTGTATAAACATTTTAGAATTCCTCTTGGGAGACACATTTCATTTGTTCACCAACAATCTTCCAGGAGCTAGTGATGGCTTATTTTTAGGAAGGCCTTGAGTTCTAATCCTCTTTAGTGTTTTTATCACATGCTATTTTTATCATATGCTATTGAATAATATTTGTTTGCTACTGTTTTTCTCTCTTGCTATCATGCGTTTTCTATTTCTATAGTTTAAAATGATGTGTTTTACTTTGATTTGTTAAAAGTCCCCTAGACCTCTGTGGAACACACACACACACACTCAAACTCTCCCTCTGTGTCTTATAAATACTTACAGAATAAAAACCCAAGCAGTATTTAAGTTTGTACCACACCCTACAACAAATGGAAACTTTAGTAATCTTTGACCTTTCAGAATTTCATTTTTTTTTCTATTCCACTGTTCGCAATGGCTGATCTTTTCCTGCATCATTATAGTACTACATAGATTTAAGAACATGGATAGTCATGACACCTAACCTCATGATACCGGTACTTGCTAGTGATACAGAGATGGCTATACCACTCATGGAACTGAATGGCTGAGCTTTCATTTGCCAATGCTACTTGAAGGAGCTGCTTCGGTGTACTTAATTAAACAAGACATGGTAAGGCATGGCCACTTTATATAGACCTACAAGAAAGGAGTTAATAATCTGGGAAATGATGCATCCATGGAATCCCTGCTGAAAATTTCTGCAACACACAATCAAAAAACAGTCTGAACAATATTTTTTGGTTGGTCTAGTGTAGAGTTAAATTTGTGGTAATGGATGCAAAAATGGACGACTTTAAAATCATAGAATCACAGGGCTGGAAGGGACTTTGGAGGTCTTCTATTCGAAGCCCCTGCTCAAGGCAGCAGTCCTTATACCATCCCGGACAAATGGTTGTCCAATCTTTTCTTGAAACCTCCAATAATGGAACATCTACTTTAAGATGATAAAAAATCAAAACTCAACAAATATCCCTTGTTAAATTCAAATGTGTGACAATATATCTCTTCTAGCCTAAAGTAGTCTATAAATAAATTTCAAAAATGAATTTCAAAAAAAAAATGGTACTGAGAGGTACATTTCAAATGGCCTGCAGCAGAACAAAACTATTCAAATCTAAGATGGAACCAATACAATTTCCATGAAACAACCATTTGGGGCATAACTGTGCAAATATGTAGGTCTGTTTCATATATTTGGAGTTTTAAAATTTGGCACAAATCATGCGGCTCCCAATATCAGATCACTTTGCAGTATTTCCGTAAGATGAGACCATAAAACAATATTGTTTATAAAATTTACTTGAGCTTCCAATGCATATGAACAAAATGCATCAAATAATAGAAACCTGGAATAGCTATATAACATAGAGAAACTATGTAATATTGGGGGCAGATTCCTTGCGTAGCTTATCTCTTTAGTAACTTTATCTCACTGGTTGAAGGTCTGGAGAAAACCAAAGCTTTACAGAGTATCAAGAGATTTAGTTTGAGGTTTGGTACCTGTTCAAGCCTGAACTTTAAAATTAGTCTTTGAGAACAAACAAAGCTTAAGAGCAAACACATACCACAAATGGTTAGACAGAAATGCATTAAATGGCCAGGATATAAAAATCACTTTGGGATAGCATTCTTTCCAACCTTCATTGGCATAAGCAATGAAAGAGTATGAAGATGGCAATGATTTGCTTGTCTATTGTTAGTTTTGGCTTTCCAGTTCCAGGATTGCATTTCTCATTTCCCAAAAAAGGTAACTGTTGCTTTGTGTGACTTACAGTCTTGGCATTTAAGTAACATTTTCATCTTAACATTTCTTTGCTGTTTTTCACCTATGGATGGGTTTTCAGATAAGGAAAAACATCACTCAATGCTTTTCAGAGAGGAGAAAAATCTATTTGAGGAAAACTTAAGACAGCCAAGAAAAAGTTATGATAGAATGGTTTTCTTTCCCTTCTAGGAAAGCTTTCACAGGGGGACTTAGCTTCAATGCCCTAAGCAAAGCATTCTTTCAAAACTAATTTGCAGAACAACATTCCCACGTGCTTCAAAGGAAAGGACACACAATAGTGGCATTTGGTGTTACCTTCTGGGGGTCTCACCCAGAAAACCTTCAGTTCTTGAAAACCCAATAGGCAATATGCCTATTTGGGAGCTATTGTTTCTTCTATAACCTGGAAAACTATGATTCTCCATCTTAGGATGTGTTTGTGTTCTTATTTTTCTTGTAGAAAATGGTAAGACTTTAATTGACTGAAGCGCTTAGCTTGGATATTTCTATACTTTACAATTATTCTACAAACTCCAAAAACTATCTGCATATGCATATTGTGCCAAGCCATCATACAGATTTTTTTAGGATCCAATCTGGGTCAGTTTTTTTAAAGTTTTGCTCTGTTTTGTGAACCCAACCATTGCAATTTGAACAAGGTTGCTCCTACTCCAACAAATGACACTTATGTTTTCAACAACTGTAGTCAAGCATGCATCTTGAAATTAAATTTATGTTTAGTTTCGATAAAAACGTATTTAGTTTTTTGTTTACCGCATCCACTTTTTGGAATAGAGTCACTGGCATATTATTCACAATGAAATTCTTGCCTAACAAAATTTGTGTTATTTATGGACACAGGGTTTAAAAATGTCCTACAGAATCATTTCTTTGAGTTTCATTCATATCACATTCTGTGAAAAAGGAATGTCATAATTAATTTGCCCTGCAAATCTTAAACCTAACTGGCAGCTGCTATTCCATTCCATTTTTACTTCAAATATTATGATCAAGGAACATGGTTCACCATTGAAAAATCCTGGTCTTATATCCCACCTAAAATATGGATTGAAATAGGTTCCATCTACCAGAGGTCATGAGAAGAATAAGACAAAGGCATGCTAAAATAAAACACACATTTTCCAACAACTTTTTTTAAATCAGCTAGATGATGGAAGTATTTCTTGGCTAAAAGAAAACAAGTTTTCTTGATAGTTTTCCATTTTGTTCACTCTTTAACAAAAGTCCAGCTAAGTTTCGCCTATTCTATTTAGAACTTTTTCTTTTCCACAACATCCTGACTTGCCAAGGTAACTGATGATTAACAGAAGCGGCACTACACATTTTCCCCTGGGTTTCAAAACCTGATATTTTTATAATCATAGTTGCTGATGGTTAAAACCGACTCACAAGGAAATCTTCACTCTCTTCCAATTGTTCCTTTCATGTTATTGTCAGATCTTCCCTGAGCAGTGTGACTGAATGCTTTGTAATTGCTGAATTGGCTCTAATTGCTAAAGCATTTCTACAGTTCAGTTGTACCAGACTTGGAGATATGTACAACGGCTCCTATTAAAAATCAACTTTATTGTAAAAATCTACCTTTCATACCAAATGACCCATTCACTCTACCAAAACACATCTGAATTCAATTTGGAACTCAAACTCTTCTTACAAAGGAAAAAAAGGCTGTTCTATTAATCTGGTGCCTCTTGTGGCCATATAACTACCATCTGAAAGAACAATGGAATTTCACTAAACACCCAGGAGAATCCCTCCAGTACAATTGATACAGACTTTTTTTTATTTCTAGAATATGGCCAGCTACTTACATGCCCAAATTTCTTCTTACTTAAGAGACATCATTGAATCAAATAAAAAAGAACAAATCCAATCAACAGCTATAGGTGATCTGTCTTGACGAGCAGCAAAGTCCCTTGCAGAACTGTGTTTTACAACCTCAAGGCACCAAGAAGAGGCATCAAGGCAATGATAATCTGGCTCATAATTCTTACTAAACTTCCTCTCTGCATGGCATTGCTTATTTAGCTAGTTTGCACTGGATCTCTGATGAAGCAAAATGGCCTTTGAAGATCTACAAAGCCTTAATGTCAAGAACATCTCTGGACCAAATGTAGAAACACGTTGGAAATATTTGGTGAAAGTTCAAAATTCAGCCGCTAAGTCACTTGAAAGGCTTGTATGAGATATACAGGAAGATTACCTCCTCCCTCTGCTTCAAGTTTTCTACCACCGATGTCCAAGGGTGATGTTGGAAACAGGAAAGATTCTGCAGATGTGTTTAATATGTTGTGATTATTTCTGAGCTGCAAATGAGGTGTCCTAAGTGCAAAGTTTGACTTCTCTTTGGCAAAGAATGATACAAACCTAATTACAACAGAATCAGCTAGCAAGCTACATAAACACTTCATAAAATTAATTTTATGGGTGAGTGTATGCCATAAACATATTCAATTTTGCCAGATATTCAAATATGAACACTAAGGCAAGTTTATTGCTATTCCAGGTTCAGCCAGAGGTGTGATTATAAGGCTTTTGAACTGGCATTACAAAATGTAGCAACCGTCCTTCTTTGGTTCCAAGACCAATATCTTGGGGGACTTTCTATCAAAAAGGACTGGATAGAGCCACAAGGACCTCTATTTTCCATTAAACACCGAATTGGCTTAGGTAATGTGTGTTGGCATATAGTCAATCCTGCAATAAGCAAACTGAGTCCGTGGAATCAGTTGAGCTATGAGACTTAACTTGAAATTTGGCTTGGCAATTGCTAAAAAAGAAGAAAAGAAAAAAAGGATAAGCCCTCAGGGTTGCAGCCAGCAATTTAGAAGCAAAGACTTTATGTGATACTTTGTGGCTGCTGCTGACGACACTCATTACAGCTGTTATAAACAAAGGAAATAAATGCCTGCTGTCAGAGGTCTTTAGCCAAAGTAATGCTGGACTTATCTGGAAAAAATTCCAAATGAACTCCAAAAGGTTTCAGAAAAAAAGCCAGTCCTATTAGTAATGTCTTTCCTGGCATGATAGAAAAGGATGATAGGAAACTATATATGGTATACATGTTACGGACATTTTTAGCATGGCAAGTAGAAAAATTGTCCACACTATCCACTGCCTATTATGGAATAACTTATTGGGACAAAAAAGGTTGATGTGCTGATTAATCAATAATTTGCAGTACTGTATCATTGTTTTTAAAAACTTCACATTAGCCATAGAAGAAAACATGTCCTCTGTGACTTCTCCATCTCTGATAGAAAGATTCTATCATGGAAGTACTGGACCAAAATGAAGAGCAATTGTTTGACTACAAATCTCTGTGCAACTCTAGTGATTCATGCAGAAAACTAAAAGTAGATTGCCTAATATTTTATGCTAACATTTCAGGATTCTACCTGATGAGATTTATCCTGTGCAACAACTATGTATAGCCTACACAAATGGAATTTAGCAGGAGTTCAGATTATATCAAGTTCTACGTAGAAACTTCCCATGTTTCCTTCTATTTCTCTCATTTCATATATTAGAAGGTCAGCATTTCCCATAGTGGTAGTAATAAAATATTAGAATTTTAAAAGCCATTAGACTTTTAAAGATTTAAGCAATGGGGAGAAAGAAAGTGTACGGAGTTAACATATGAAAGCATCAACTAGATTATCAGAAAGGTAGAAGAATTTGTAGGTCAAAAAAAAAATTACTAGAGACGGGGGGGAAAAGATTTTTAATATTCAGTATAGTTCAGGTGGAAGGTGACAACGAAGACATAAATTTAGAAAGGGAAATGTACTGTATATAATTGTTTGAGATCTGATCTTAGATCTACTTAAAGAAAGAAGGTGACCGACTACTTTCTAAGCTCCATTTTAAAATGTTATACCAAGAGAAATTAAAAATTATCTTCAATTAGCCTGGTGTTCTCTACATGATATTTTGAGAACAAGGGAAGGGATTATCTTGTATCTTATATTTTTTTCCATGACAGATAGTTGATAGTTCTAACCTAAGAAGCATCTGACAAATGGAAGCAAAATATATGACATACCTCATGGGCTGAGTTCGCAGAGCTGTTTTCAAGTCTTCAACTATTTTATTCCTCATTTCTGTTTCTTCTTCATCAAAAGCATAGAGAGTCTGCATCTGTTTGGATGAGACCATGGAAGAGTTATGAATGCACAACAGTAGAAGAGATGCAATTACTGAGTAATTCAAGATTAATCAAGCACTACCTGCCCAATCAAGTTGGAGAAACCAATCTCAGTGGAAGGTTTTTCAGAAAATAAAGGGATCTTAATCTGTGCTTTATTCTATTAAGTAATATTTCTTCTCTTAGCTCATTTGCAAGTACCCTCTGCCCTTTGCCAGTAAGGTTATAGTGAAATATTATTTTGTCTTAGAATTATTGTTACTGAACACTTAAGAGTTCTGTCAAAATGACATTTAAACATTGCAAAAACCAATCACCCCAAAATACTCTTATAGATAATAGATTTAAACTTAAAGTGAACCACTCCAATCTTGATTGTAGAAAATATGACTTCAGTAACAGAGTTGTTAATGCCTGGAATGCCTGGACCTGACTCCGTGGTCTCATCCCCAAATCCCCAAAACTTTAACCAAAGACTGTCTACAGTTACCTCACCCCATTCCTAAGAGGTCTGTAAGGGGTGTGCATACGAGCACCAGCGTGACTACCGTTCCTGTCCTAATATTCCCTTTGGTTGTATTCAATTTGTGTGGTTATTTCATGCTTATACTTATATATATTGTTGTGTTTGACAAAATAAATAAATAAATAAAATAAAATAATCTCTCTCCAGTAGTGGCTGCCATTAAGGAACTAATCTTATTCCTACCAGCCTTTTTGGGGGGGATTTATCCATAAAGATGGAACAGCCACATATCCCCAGTATCAAATAACTTAGAGCTAATTTGTGAATGTATTTTTAAAAAACAACAACAGCAAACCTCCTCATCCAGTGACTCTGACACCTGACCAAGGAAAGTGGAAACATCTGACGTCATTGTTATAGCAACTGCCTATACATTAACCTTCATGCATTGCCTGTTCTTTGTCCCCATTGTTTATAGAAGTGGGTTGAACTGAAAGTTATCCAAAGTGGAGTTAGGTGTGCTGAAAGATGTATTTTCTTTTCTGCTCCATCAAGCTGTTATGTTCCAAGTAAATTATTTCTAAATTATGAAATTTAAATGCATAACAGCTGTCTTGTTGGCCTTTGACACACACACATCATAGGTTCAGGGTAGTCAGTGTGCTAAAGAGTAGCTTCAGTCATTCATTTGCAAACCTTTCTAACAAAATGAATATATCTTGGAGTACAAGTACTGACAAGTTTCCAAAAGCAACATAGTGGTGTAAAAGTAACTTTTCTTTCTTCTCATCAAGCAGGAAAGGGGCTTGCATTATTAAGTTCAGGCTACTGAAGGCAGAAAGAAGAATGCCTGAACTGTTCACCATTTTATATTGCTGGAAGTGGAGGAAGAAAAGATGGCAGTAATAATTATTATCATATGTTTATAAGTACACACAGAAATACAAAGGTCTATTCCACCAAATGTTTCATGTGTTTCAGAACAAGATGAGAGAAGCGATTCCTAAGAACTACCAAAACATGCCTATTTTCCTGGAGGCTTTTAAAAAGATACTAGACAACAATTTGCCTGGAATGGTATAGGGTCTGCCGCTTGTGCAGGGGTTTGGAGTAGAAGACTTCCAAGGTCACTTCAACTCTATTATTCTGTTATCGAAGATTAGTGAAGTAGCCTTTTTTAAGTTTAAAAAATATAAATAGAGATAAAGGCATGCTGCTTTGCCCTCTTTAAAAGAATATGGAAGGATAGAAACGATGTCCTAGCTAGCATCTTCATTTTTCGTTTCTCTCCACAAATTTAAGAGCTTAGAGTTGGAGTGCAAAATTGTTTATTGGGAGGCATAGGTTCTTTTCTGATTCCCTTTTTCCAAGTAAGGCCAAACTTCAGAGGTTGTTTTTTTTTTCATTTTTACATGATTTAGGAGATTTAAACAGAAAAAGAATACTCTAAAGCCTTAGGACTCCTGAAATTCTCCTTAAATACGTTTTGACCAACACAATTTTGGACTACTATCCTTGACATGCCACAGAAAGCCTGGGGCAATGCTTGAGTTGGTAGTAGCTGCACCATTGGCTTAAAAGCTTTGTGACTATTTACAATTTAGGAAAATGTAGAAAGGTGGGGAAGCTGGATTATTCCCAAGAATCAGGCTCTCCAACAGCACTAGGGCAGATGAAAAGATCAAGCAGAGTTAGATTGATCAAGACAACAATTTCTAGAGGGTAAAGAGGCTACTTACTGCTGCCATGGAATTGATGCGATCAATATAATAGTCTGGCCAGCTTGTAGCAAGCTTGTTAGGATCTTCTTGTTCCTGGAACAGAAAATTAAGAAAAATTATATAACAAAAAATTTGGAGTCATTTCCATTTGCCTGGATGTCTTCTGCAGTGTCCTCTCAAAACAGTTTATGAATTAAATAAAATGCTAATATCACAACTCTATATTTCTTAGAATCAACAGTTTAAAACCTTCATTTTTCCTACCAAATACCACCATCAACTCTGCTTTTTCTAATTTCCATTTTCTCTCCTGAATATCTACAGGTTTATCTGATATAAAATAAAAGGCCATTCTAGCCCTAATATCCCAACCAAAAAAAACAACAACAAATTGTTAAGAATAACAGCAATACATGATTTATTAAGATGAAGTTCTAGTGGGTGTCCCACTGATCACTTAATTCCTGTTGCTTTCTGGAGATTATTTCTCATTCTTGCCCCAGATAAGAATATGATTTGTTGTGATGGGCATCATTTGGCCAAGTTAACATGACTCTACTGGGATCTTCAGTCTTCATCACCACATATTCTAAGTACAAAATATATCATTAGACCTTTAAGAGATACAGCTCATTTTTCAGAGGAAGTAGGTAAAAGAAGATATTCATATTAAAAATCCTTTCATCCTGCTGGGACAACTTCCCAAGTTGGGGGGGGGGGACCTGCCTAAAGGATCTGTCCAAGGTCCTGAGAGACCTTAATACCTTGCTTTATTTGATTCCACACAATTAGACTGATGCATTTCCCTAGATGGCTTCTAACTGAGATGGTTTTGCTAAGATAGATCAAGATACCTCATTTCGATATTGCTGGGGGCGGGGAATTGTTCCATAGTCTTATTTAAGTACCACCCCATTTAGTTTTGGGTCTCCTGTAATTTGGAAACATTTCAATTCATAATAAGCAATACATATTAAATAACAAATTCTATTTTCATTATCCTGATCATTTTTAAACAGTTTATATCCTCTCTGGAATGACCTTCACTTAACAAGTAGAGATTAGATTCTTGGTGTCTTGCTGTACTCAAATAATGATAAGATTACTCTCTAAAAATACTGCTGTGCTACTTATCAACATACAGTGTGTTTTCCAGTGAACTAAAGACAGGAGGGTGAGGCTGTTATGTACAAAACAGTGTGAGGCCATTCTCTGTTATAATATGAACTTCAGTTTGTTCTCACTCTTATGAGAACATGACATAGCAAGAGGCTCCCAATGGACAGTTGCTGATGTTGCTTCAAAAACTAGCTGCAAATTGCTATGCTTTACGTCACCCTATTTAGCCTTCAATTTTACTCCATCCAAAAAAGAAACGTGCACTGAGGCAGCTCACTGTTTTCCAGAAATTGAGTCAAAATAGTAACTAGTAGACCTCTGAGTTGGGATAAAAAAGGAATCATCCTTTTTTTTTTTCAAATTATGATGTTATTCTTGATGAACTGAACTGAGGTTTGACTATACTTTCACACAAAAAACAAACTAATGTTCGTGTTTCTTTGAACATCAGCAGCACATACATTTTGGACCAGCAGTAATACAATTAAAGCGTAGATGTTTCAATCCAATACTATTTCCTATATAATTCTAAGTGCTATTGCTATTACTATTCCTGCTTGCTCTTTTCTTCCATTTGCATTTCAGTACCATGCACAGCAAAGCAAATTCTACATCAGCAAAGAAAGGTTTTAATAGGAACTGTAAATATTATTAATCAATAAAAGGCAAATTGAATCAGATTACTCAATAAAGAACAAAGGGAGAATTGTTAAAAAAAATCCAGAATAAATCTGTTGACTTGAGTCAGATATCTTTACATTCATATGTCAACTAAAACAGTTGTCCAATACAGAGATAAATAAAAATGGCTTTAGTTTTTAAAATATGCTTTGCCTAGAATTCATACCTGTTTTCCCACAAATATTTCTCTATAGTTAATTGTATTAAGTGTTAAAGACTTTTAGATTTTAATTTTTTTCAAATAAAATAAAAAGTTTTAGAAAAAGGGAAAATCCTACTTAAAAATAACCCACAGAAACATTAGCTGTTAAAAATTCAGTAAAACAGACACTGTTCATGATTCTTTAAAATATCAAAACACTTTCTGTCCCCCAAATAAGTATAAGATCTTTATCTGTTTGGCAAAGCCTCCAATATCAGATAATTTCTCTTATGTCTGCACCCCGAGAAGTAGAATTGTTGTACCACTCTATAGGGTGAATAGCCAAGTTGGGTGAGATCACAGCCACCAAAAGGCTCATTAATTGGGGACCAATGCTGGGTCTCACTCTTGTTATGGAGATCTTGACTAAAAGCCTCTAAAGCAGGGGTGTCAAACTCAAATCCTGGGGGCCAGATCTGGCCCATGGAGTACTTAGATCCCCCGGAAACAGTGAAGGACTGGCCCACGGTGTCTCTGCCAGTGAAAATGGAGCTCAGGAGGGCCGCAGGTGGCCATTCCAAGCTCCATTTTCACTGACAAGAAGGTTGCCATCGCAGCCAAAAACAAAGCTCAGGAGCCCATTTTCACTGGCAGAGTGCTCGGCCCACCACAGGTGCCAACCCAAGTGACATCGAGCTGGCCATGCGCGCCCTGGCCATGATTACACCGGCCTTCTGAAATCAAACACAACCCTGATGTGGCTCTCAATGAAATCAAGTTTGACACCCCTGCTCTAAAGCATAAAGGAATGTAATAATGTTAAGATGCTTCTAGGCGTATCTGCCATCATCCCTGTGAACTGAAAGATCCATGAGAGAGAAAAAAATAATAATTGCTCCATAAAATACCAAGTTACTGTAAATCCAAAGAAGCTTGAGCTAGATGACAAAATAGCATGTTGTAAAAATGAGCAACTAGGAGCCAGTTATCTAAATAGGAAAACAAAATGATACCTTAGAGACAGAAGAATGCAAATACAGGTACTTTGAATTTATGAGACGAATCTTGAGGATGTCAAAATTCAAGATGCAATTACAGCAAAAAGGCAAAAGGATTTACAAGGCTTTGCCATCTTGCCTCAGGAAGCAGAGACAAGTGAGCAGAAGGGAAAACTTCTCCTAACAAGGAGGAAAAATTGGGAGTTGTCTGGACAAAGAAGCAAAAGAAACAGAGATTAAGAGAAAGCAAAAGAGAAATAAAGTAATGGATGGATGGATGGATGGATGGATGGATGGATGGATAGATAGATAGAGGATAGAATAGTAGGCAGCATAGTAAAGAAGATGGCCATTTGCCCCACTACTGACCGATGCTACCGATGATGAAGTGACACACTAAATCAGGACTGGGTGTTATCTGAGGCACTTCTCAAAACTGAGAAGTATTGTAATGGAAGAAATCAAGACCCATTATGCCTCCCCATGAAGAAATAGTTCACACATTAAGATAGCACTTATTACAGAACACGGGCTCATTCTATTCATTTATCACGTATTAGGCATCAAAATTAGTTACTGATATTCTTGGGGTTTTTTGGCCATTGGTTATTTCACCAAGCCTTTTCAAGAACCAATCATTCAGGAAGCTGTTTGGATCAAGTACTTATAAAACGTGGTGTACAAAAGCCAGGAGAGGCTCATGATTAATTTTAGCCAGGAAAAAATTTATCTTGATCTCACGTTCATCCCTTGTGGAACTCTGAATGTAAGCTCTTGGCTTATATAGCTGGCTGTGAATGAAACCTTCCAAAGTAATCGAATTACTTAGATAATCCCTCCTCCTGTCCATTTTTGGATTTCCCAAACAATTATCAGAGGGTAAATCAGGGAGGCCAAGCCTAACATTAAATACCAGATCATTGCTTTTTATCTGCTAATGTGTTAAAAAGATGATTGAATGTAATATGTCAGAATGTTGAAGAGCAGAAATTCCTTTCATTGATTTGGAAAATAAACATTTAGAGAAGAGCATAAAACCATGCACTGAGAAAAGAACAGTTTCTATTGGAAGAATATTTTTCTTTAAAAAAATGTGATTTATTTGAAAAATGTCAGCTGGAATTTTATAGCGAAGCAATATTTAATTGGTACATTGTTGAGCCCTCTTCCGTGAGAGCTGGTTTATCCTTAAAAAGAAAAAAGAAACCATCACTTCAGATCAATGAAATGCAACACATTCTTTCCAAAAAAGAAAAAAAAAAGAGGATTGCTTTGTGCTGCAATTGATTGCCGTTCTGCTGACTGGTGTTCTTTGATTAATGTGCAAAATATGTATAGTTTCCCCACAGGACACAAATATACATTTATAACTGGAACTGGAACAAAGTCAAGATTTTTCAGACTACACACACACACACACACACACACACACACACACACCCTCGGAGGCAATCAAGCCACAAGAGGTTTCAATTTGAAACAGGACAGACCACAGGGACCCAGTTACTCAGTAGGCTGATGTGGCTGAGAAGTCCTGTTTCCCAGAACACATGATTAGCACTTCCAAAGTTTTGTTAGACTCTTGTGGAAGTTCTGCTTTCCCAAGCTTTCCATGGAGAAAAGACACCCACTGGGACTACCATCTAGCTCCGTCAGGGAATGTGTGTGAATTTCTGCTGACTTCTTTGGTATGATAAAGCACATATCATTGATAAATAGACTGACAGCTTGATGAGCTTTGAGAAACAGTTCTCTCAATCAGAGAGCTTGATTGATTATATCAGTAAGAGCATATTTTTTTAAAAAAATTCTACAGCAGTTACCTGTTGTCTGGCAAGAGAAAAGTAATTCAAATTGTAATTACTGTGTTCTTTCTTTTCTGGTTTCCTTTGCAATATTTTGTAAGTTTCAGCAGGAGAAGAAAGCAGCCAACTAATCTTTTAGCAAACCATACTAAATCAGAAAAGAAGACCTCGGATATGTTTATTTATTGGAAGGATGGACATGGGGAAGTCCAAATTCCAATACAGCAGGTCAATTTGTACTACATTTACTTGGGAGACAGCAAACCACAAATGAATCCACTCTGCGCGAGTGGTAACGGGAGCCGCTCGTGGCTCCCACGTAACACCACTACTCCGTAGCCTGCACTGGCTTCCTGTGGTTTTTCGGATTTTGGTTACCACCTTCAAAGCGCTCCATGGCTTAGGACCCAGGTACTTACGAGACCGCCTGCTGTTACCCTATGCCTCCCACCGACCCGTACGCTCTCACAGAGAGGGTCTCCTCAGGGTGCCGTCCACCAAACAGTGTCGGCTGGCGGCCCCCAGGAGTAGGGCCTTCTCTGTGGGGGCATCGACGCTCTGGAACGAACTTCCCCCTGGCTTACGTCAAGTGCCTGATCTTCGGACCTTCCGTCGTGAGCTAAAAACACACCTATTTATTCAAGCGGGACTGGCATAATAGTGTTAAATTTTAATTCGGGGTTTTATTAATATTTCTAAAATTTTAAAACTAAATTTTTAATTATCAGCCTTTTTGTAAGTTGCTATGTTTTAAATGTTTTAATTGTATATATTTCGTGTTTTATCTTTGGCTGTATACCGCTCTGAGTCCTTCGGGAGAAGGGCGGTATAAAAATTTAATAAAATAAATAAATAAATATATAAATACTCCAAGTCTGGGCTAATTCAAATATCTGATCCTGATCTGTTTCTCTCAGCTTCTCTGAGCTGCTAGAAGCTGAGAAAAACAGATCAGGATCATTTATTTATAACAGTGGAGAGGAACATATTAGCGACAAGACCATGATTTTTGCTCTGATCCAAGTGCCCTGAGCAGAAGGCAAGGCTGTGTGTTAAAAGAGACCTCCTTGGTTGTGCTTTCACACAAATTATATTACACATTTTCTTAAACCTTATATAATATTAATCTGGAAATAATAATTGACTGATTATATGACATCAAATCAGTGTCGGCTACTAGCAGCCTTCTCCAAAAGTGTCACCTCAACTTCATCCTTCAGGTCATCTAACAGGGCATACTTCCCTAATTTCCTATTAAATTATTTCCTAGGAGTCGAATATTCAGAAAACAATGCCACTCAAATCTGACTTAAAATCCCTGGAACACAAATTTGTCTCCAGCTTGGACCACTCAAATATTGGCTTCAATGTATATCATCATTTTCTATGTCTACAATATACTGGACTTATTTATGGAGATTCTCAATCATGCAGGTCACGGTTGTCCCAAAGGTGCTTTGGCAAAAGGCAGTTGGACTTTTTTGGTTTTTGCTTTGAAGACATTTCACTTCTCGACCAAGAAGCTTCTTCAGTTATTTTGCAGTTCGTTTTCAAGGGGGGGAAAAAAACAAGAAAGTCCAGTTGCCTTTGAAAAGCACCTTTGGAACATGACACTGGACTATTTATACATGCAAAAAAGAGATGGGAAGATTGAAGGGGGAGGGGGCTTGCAGAGAAAAAGAACAGAATATGAATTGCTTCTCTATTATGAAGCTTTTCCATAAAACATGAGACACAGACCAAAAATTCCTTTAGGTCACTTTTGGGTATATCAGTTTTCTCCAAAATATAGTGGTGATATATAAAATATAACCCACAGTTATCTTAATGGCTCCTTGAAATTCTTCTTGTCACTTTTTTCCAGAGCATGTGGGTTGAGAGTGCTGTGCATTTTTAAACATTCTAAACATATCTGAGCATACAAATCTGCGCATGTACAGCCCAATTCCTGTTTTACCTGATCACAATTCTGTTTCAAATAAATGAATATACAAGACAGTCTAAGTGCCTCTTTAATGTGCTTTTTAACTGGGCTGTACCTATAAGCCAACTTAACAGGCTTTTCAGATGTGGAAAAAGCTAAAATCTGGGTGTATTGTGTGAAATTTAACGACCAAGGTCAAATTTTCTTAAACCCAAGTATTTACAGAGACCTCAGACTATGATTTAAATAAACTGTGTAATTGCAGTGTTTAAAACAGGCTTAAATGTTACAATAACTATATTGGGTGCAGACTGTTATGTAGGTTTCTGGATAAAACCCACAGTAGGAAAGTTTAAAAGATTGCAAGTTTAGATTGTATATTTAAAATTGAAAAGCTTTTTCATTGTCATACTAGGGGGCAAGAAGTAGCTAAGCAATCCTTCAAACATTACACAAGGATCACATCAAGGTGAATGCCTCTTACAGCAGTTGAATGCTTCAGAATATGCCATTTTTTCTGTAAATCCAAAACACACTGATATGCATGCATACCATATATTCTAATCTTTCATAAATGCAGCTACATATAGGATTCTGAAAAATATGGCCCATTCCAGGCTTAAAGATACATCTACTTAAATTCTTGAGTATTTTGTACACACATGGTTTTCTGTGCCAAAAACAATTACAGCATAATACAGAAATTCCTCTACAGGTTCCTCCCTACACTTTCTCTCATAATCAGTAGTTTATGTTGAGCGATCATCATACCGCATAAAGAAGAAACTTAAAGGCAAAGAGAATATTTTTGACAGCTACCTGTGACTTATGTTAGACCCACCCGACTTCTAGATTTTGGATACTTTTAGTAAAGATATAAACTTGATATTTGCATAGGAGCTTAATTTACATATATTTCAACTATGCAAATGTGTTTTATTTCAATATCTTTTTCTTCTTAAAATGTGTTTATAAAATTGAGACCAATAGGATTGAAAATGAAAAAGAACATTAGTTCTTTTCATCCCTTCAATTTATATTTCCATTTATTTTTATTCTTTACATGTAACATTTATATAGTTCCCCAAGTCATATATCTTCTAAGTATTCAGAAATTGAATAATGGAGAAGAATATTCCAGCTAAATCTTCTAGCCATGTAGAGAAGAAAGTTGACCTTGAATTAATATCTCCATTTTTCTATTTCAGAACATAAAGTTTTTGTATGTTTGTTTACATGTGGTGAAGTAATAAGCTATTTTGCATAGTTTATTCACAGATATATGGAATTCTTTAGTGAAAAAGAGATAAAGGGAGGGAGACTTTATAGATGAGTAAGCAGACACTTCCTGTTGGCATCCCTGTTTGAAGCCTTTTTCTTTGAAACGCACCTAGTTGATGAAATCTTTGGCTACTCGTTGCAGCACCTGGACTTCCACTCTAAGTCAGGGCAATGCTTCATCTTGCCTGGTCCACTGTCTCATGTGATTTTTTATTTTATTTGAATTTATATACCGCCCTTCTCCGAAGACTCAGGGTGGCTTACACAGTGTTAAGCAATAGTCTTCATCCATTTGTATATTAGATACAAAGTCAACTTTTATTGCCCCCAGCAATCCTGGTCCTCATTTTACCTACCTTATAAAGGATGGAAGGCTGAGTCAACTTTGGGCCTGGTGGGACTTGAACTTGCAGTAATTGCAAGCAGCTATGTTAATAACAGACAGACTTAGTCTGCTGAGCCACCAGAGGTCCATGATGAGGTTATACCTTGGCAGTCTAACCAGCACAGTAGGCTACCTCTTTAGAGTCACATGTTTCCAAGTACATGTTTGTATGGTTGCACAAATAGGTGGATATAAAGATAGATATGTGGTGGATATAGATATATATAGATACAAAATAGGTGGATATAGAGATTGATAATCATTGGAGAACAAAAATGGACTTCCCCCTCTTTGGCTTGAGTTTGAAGAATGTTCCTAGGAGAAAGAGCAGCAGGAAGCAGCTTGACAGTAAGCATAGAGTAATGGCCATCTCTAGTCTAGTCAAGGAAGTTTAATGGCAAGGTAACAGGATTCTGCCCCGCATACATACACACACATGAACATTTAATTGGTTGCTTGTAAGCCATCAATCATCCATAAATTTAGCTTGAAGTTAGAACTGGGGGATTTTCTTCTATGTATATGTTATTCTTCAGTGCAGCATGCTAGTCCTGAGGGTAGGAACATGAAGTAGCAATGATCTATAACAACTCCATTTTGCTAATGAGATGCTCCATTCACCCATATACCAATTTTGGGGTATACACTGCTCCCAAAACGGTAGAGAACTGTATAGTTCACCATATTGTCTGCTAATATTCCATCCACAGTTAACCAGAGAAATTTCAGAAGTGCCATGAGATTGCCCAGGCTACTAGTCTTAAGAGATTCACATAATTTCTCTCATTTAGAAGTGCCTGAAGATCTTTGTTGATCATGGCAACCACAAACCTCCTTCAATTAGTTCCCTCTGTACATGCACCAGAGCATATTTTAAGACTAGGACTAATGGTGTTGGTTAGCAAATCTCTGTGTAACTCCATTGTCAAGGACAAATTGATACTCTGTATGAAGCTCTGCAATTCTGAGGAAGTGTTAAAATGTCAACCCAAGCAACTGTTAGATCTGAATGATTTTCTAAAATCCAGAAGTAAATTTTCTGCTTCCTCTATTGGAAACATTGTAAAAGGTCTGGCTGATATACGGAATACTGAAATACTATAGTCTGAAGAGGGAATACTACTGTTGCTAATCCACTCCTCTCCTTTCCTTTGCAGAAGCCAATCAAGCTCGTGATTTAACAAGGAAACGAGAGTAATGAATTAGAAGATATGACAGACAGTAGCCTGAGCAAAATTGGAAAACTTCTAAGGGTGAAAGAGATGAAGCACAAACCAATAGTTATTTGGAACAATATTTTCTAGTAATAGAAGCAGTGAAGAAGGCTTATGTCCCAGTCCCCTTTGTGTCAATGCAGAACAGAGTGCTTTTAAGGGTTGTTTGACATCTCTTCCACTAGGATACTCAATGATTTCTTCTGAACAAGTTGCAGGGTTGATTGCAGGATAAATTACAAAAAGGAAGGAAGGAAGGAAGGAAGGAAGGAAGGAAGGAAGGAAGGAAGGAAGGAAGGAAGGAAGGAAGGAAGGAAAGAAAGAAAGAAAGAAAGAAAGAAAGAAAGAAAGAAAGAAAGAAAGAAAGAAAGAAGAAAAATCATTTACTCACCCCACAAAAGCCACCAGTTACTCTAAGCATAGGTATGGAGAATGGCAAGTTTAAGTGGCACAGTGGTGGGTTGCTACCGGTTCATCCCGGATCAGGCGAACTGGTAGCAGAGGTGGCAGGAGGCTCCACCCACCCTCCCAGATGTTTCTGCACATGCGCAGAAGAATGCACATGCCACGAGTGAACCGGTAGTGACGAGTTTTGAAACCCGCCCCTGATGAGGCACTTTGCCTAAAGGGCATTTTATATGATCAGTTTCAAACTATTATTAAATTATTCTTATATCAGTCATATAAAATATCTGCTCTTTAGAACAGTTTCAAAAAAATCACTGATAATTGCACTAGGAACGACACCAGAATGGCTGCTTCTGGTAGCAGCTGAAGGAACAGCTTCATCTGAAGGGATTATATACCAAGCATAATCAACAACATTAATATGAGAAGCAAAGTTTTCTCAATGCTTCCAATATTATTAATTATTAATTTGCTCGACAGCAGGGGGTTAAGCAGCCTTTAACTTGATTTAACTGAGAATTTTTTCTAAAAAAATAAATCTTTCAACTTTTAGACATTGAAGCTATCCATGTCTCAAATGGTATCCTTGAGAAAGCCTTCTCCCAAAAAACTAAGAGAAATTGGTCATGACTGTAGATTTTGGACATCTGTAAAGCTTCTTTTCTTAAATAAATAAATAAATAAATAATGGAAGGAAGAAATGAGGAAATTACAGATATTCATTGCCTTTCCCATGGTTAAAAAAAGAGAAGAAATTCTTCAGGTTTAAAAAATAAACATATAATTTCAAGGGCCTGAACCTCAGTGACCTCCATTCTTAAGATAAATAAATGATCCAGCATTACATAACGGAAACTGTGAGTTAAGCTGAGAAAGTTGGAGAGAACAAGAGAAAAAGCAGAGCTTTCATCCCTTCAGCTGTTCCCCAGGAAAGAGTTGACATGTCAGAGTTTTATCTAGGAGTGGATATTCTCCACTGGAATGTTAGCACTTCCATGGAATTCTGAGGAGTTCAAATCATTTCCCCTTGATGTCATCAAGTATAGAGTGAAAAATTGAAGAAAACCTTCTTAGAAAAATAAGAATATTCTATCTGGTTGTTAAAGGAAGTCAGGACAGTAATGCTTCTGTTTCTTAGAAATGATGAGATGAAATTTAAGCATAATAATTTAAACTTCATAAAATAACTTGAAAATTACTAAAGAGTCGCAATGAGTTTTGAGTTTTACGGTGTCTGAAACCTGGTACAAAAAATAATCATACAAAATAACCTATTTAATTCTGCCAACTAAATAACCTGCCTTATACTTACAATAACCCCCATTCCTATCAAGGTTTTCCATTCTGGCCAGGATCTTCACTTTTCAAAAACTTATTACGTCCTATTACTTTTTCATTATTTTCCTCTTTCAGAAAGAAGAATGACTTCTATATTTTTAAATGATTCCATTTTTTTCTATCTTAGCTTTATGCCAAAGGAAACATACTGGAGAAAGTTCTTTGTTCTGTATCTATGGATCTACGCCCAGAAGGTCCAAAAATCAGCTGGCCAGTGCGCGCATTCACGCCGGAGCTGAGCTGAGCTCGTGTGCCCACCGATATGGCTCAGCGTGCCACGTCATCACAGTCCTATACCATTCTGGACTTTCTTTGGGATTGATGGGATGGATATATATGATCATAGAAAGAATAACAGAATAACAGAACATAATAGTAGAGTTGTAAAGGATGCCAGTTCACTCCCTTACCCAAACAGGAAACCCTATACCATTTCAGACAAATGGTTGTCTAATCTCTTCTTAAAAGCCTCTAGTGTTGGCACACCAACAACTTCTAGAGGCAAGTTATTAATTGTTCTCACTGTCAGGAAGTTTCTCCTTAGTTTTAGGTTGCTTCTCTCCTTGATTAGTTTCCATCCATTGTTTCTTGTCCTGCCTGCAAGTGCTTTGGCGAATAGGCTGATTCTTTGCGGCAGCCCCTCAAATCTTGGAACAGTGCTATCATATAATCCCTAGTCCTTCTTTTCACGGTCTTCTTAATTCTCTGAAATGGTAATGTAGTATTCACATAGCAAGTATTCTATTTTTAGTGTGATGCAAGCCCATCTTAGAAGTCTTTTTCGTAACGTGATCACTATTTCCAGCATCAGCGTGCTATTTGAAAGAGACCTCTACAAAGGATGAGACATTATGACATATGTTTCAACTGGAACAATGTGACCTCCCTCCCAAAAATGAAGGACCATTATGACAGAAAAAAAATGACTGTGCTCTTAACTACACTGAGTGGCTAGTTAAATGGAAGTAAATAGTAACACAATTTGTTTACCTACCTGTGGTTTTTTTTTACATAAACAAAACAATTGGTTCTAAAAATTTATTTGGAGGCATATACATACATCCAAACAGATTTTCTAGATTTAGTAACTATTCAGTGCACTGGTGGGTTTCAAAATTTTTTACTACTGGTTCTGTGGGTGTGGCTTGGTGAGTGTGGTTTGGTGGGCGTGGCAGGGGAAGGATACTGTAAAATCTCGATTCCCTCCCTATCAGCTGGGACTTGGGAGGCAGAGAATAGATGGGGGCGGGGCCAGTCAGAATTTTTACTACCGGTTCTCCGAACTACTCAAAAATTCTGCTACCGGTTCTCCAGAACTGGTCAGAACCTGCTGAAACCCACTTCTGATTCAGTGTCAAGTAATTGTGCAAACAACAGAAAGATAGATTAAGTAGCACTACTGCAAACCAAACCATTGGTGGGGTGACCTTAAACAAGCAGGCCTGCTTATACAGTTAGGAAATACTCAGCAAGTCTAGAAAAAAGATAAAGAGGGGGACAGGCTGAGTTCCTTTTTTCAAAAGCCACAGATGAACACCTTTATAGGTTTCCAGATGAGAGGAACAGTGAATTTTTTTCCCCCTAAATCAATGAATGTTGTGAAAAAGTTCAAAGACCCTTAAAAATCAAAAAAGTCTATCACCCACCATATCAGAGGCTTGCAATGCAGAGGTGGGTTTCAGCAGGTTCTGACCAGTTCTGGAGAACCGGTAGTGGAAATTTTGAGTAGTTCAGAGAACCGGTAGTAAAAATTCTGACTGGCTATCTTCCCATCTATTCTCTGCCTCCCAAGTTGGCAGGAAATGGGGATTTTGCAGTAACCTTCCCCTGGATTGGGGAGGGAATGGACATTTTATAGTATCCTTCCCCTGGAGTGGGGTGGGAATGGAGATTTTACAGTATCCTTCCCCTGCCATGCCCCCTAAGCCACTCCCACCAAGCCACGCCCACAGAACTGGTAATAAAAAAAATTGAAACCCACCACTGTTTCAATGGTATGGTTTGCAGAGTGCGTAACAATGGATATTGGAAAGCATAAATGAGACAGAATGTCATAGAACAGTAGCTATGGAATAGAACTTGAAATATACTTATACCGAAGATTGATTCCCTGATATAAGGGTCCTTGAGTGGCGCAGACTGCTAAACAGTCTGTTATTAACAACAGCTGCCTGCAATTACTGCAGGTTCAAGTCCCACCAGGCCCAAGGTTGACTCAGCCTTCCATCCTTTATAAGGTAGGTAAAATGAGGACCCAGATTGTTGGGGGCAATAAGTTGACTTTGTATATAATATACAAATAGGATGAAGACTATTGCTTAACACAGTGTAAGCCGCCCTGAGTCTTCGGAGAAGGGCGGGGTATAAATGTAAATAAATAAATAAATAAAATAAATAGACAGAGAACAGAGAGTTTGAATATACTACCAAAATCAAATAGAGTTACCACATAGGTACGTTTTAAGGTAGAGGTCTTCAAACTTGTCAGCTTTAAGACTTGTGGACTTCAACTCCCAGAATTCTCCAGCCAGCTATGGTGGCTGGAGAATTCTGGGAGTTGAAGTCCACAAGTCTTAAAGCTGACAAGTTTGAAGACCTCTGTTTTAAGGTAACAAAATTAACAGTCAAATAATGAAGACATTATTCTAATGCATTGGATATGTACTGTACGCATTTTGTGCAACACTGTGCAAATATAATGGGACACATGGCTCCTCTCGCTCAGGGCATACAATCTGAAACAGAAAATTAAAAATCTCCAGACAGCCCTATTTCCCCCACACTCATGCTGGGAGAACAGATGACGTGAACTTCCTTTGGTGCATTTTGTCTTTAAATGAGACCAGATGACAGTTCGGTGAAGGTTCTCTTTTGAAAGCCTCCCTGGGAAAGGTATTTTAAAAAGAGATGCTGAAGAGAGTGAATACTGGGTTTTAAGTTACTCCTCACAGAAACAAAAGTACAGCTGCTTGCTAATACCTCAAGAATGGGATCAAACCAGTGGTGGGTTTCAAATTATTTTACAACCGATTCTGTGGGTGTGGCTTGGTGGGTTTGGTATGGCTTGGTAGGTGTGGCTTGGTGGGCATGGCAGGGGAAGGATACTGTAAAATCTCCATTCCCTCCCCAATCCAGGGGAAGGTTACTGCAAAATCTCCATTTCTTCCCAATCACAGAGGCAGAGGCAGAGAATAGATGGGGACAGGGCAGAGAATAGATGGGGACAGGGCCGGTCAGAATTTTTACTACCGGTTCTCCAAACTACTCAGAATTTCCACTACCGGTTCTCCAGAACTGGTCAGAACCTGCTGAAACCCACCTCTGGATCAAACAATGTTTCTGACCATTCTTCAAATCTCAGCAATATCATCAATCTTTGCAAGGCAGAGAAAGGCAACACTGTGCTGACACTTCAGTCTGAAGACTCGTAAGTAACGGAAGGCTGTCAGACAGCCAAAGTTATTAAACTCACTAATCTGCCTCACAGAGGTGTTGGGCCCAAAAGGTGGAATCTTGGGACATTCCCATTCCATACACTTTTTTTTTTCCTTCAAAAAAAAAAAAAGAGGAAAATGTACTGGAAAAAAGACAATTTTATTGTATCATCCAGCACTTAGCTTGTTAGGACTAATGTTCTGATGAGATGTGGGCCAATGAAAGCAGTCAGACTGCTTTCTGCTTTCTGTGGTCTGCTCAAAATTAAGGCCAGCTGATAGAGTCAACAGCTTTCTATTTTCTGGATCTCCTGTTTCGTATTGAAGCTAATGAAAGTGAGCAAGCTGACATATTTCCCATGAGAAAGGTAGAACTCCTTTCTTATTAAGAATAAATTAGGGCATAATCCTTTAGGAAGGAGTGTTATATCTTGAAATGGGATATTATTCACACATTACCTTTTACATTAAAGTTTAAAGGCTTGACTGCAAGATTTCCTAATACTTGGATTCAAGATATCATGATTCTTAATTGGGTGAATGCTGAGTCTAGACACAAAGTTCAATATTAACGGGGATGGGGGGATTGTAATGTATCAATATATTTAAGTATTAACTATATTATACTTGCAATACAGTTTCTTCAAGCACCAGCAGTCGTATCTGACCAGCACCAAATACTATATGCATCACAAGCTTTCAAACACTATCATGGATATACCTTATAGTTCAAAATCAATACAGAGCAACTTAAAATAATGACATCTAGGGCATGTTGCAATCAGAGGCTCTGAGTCACAAACGCTTTTGACCACAACCAAATTGCGTTCCGACCAAAAAATTCACAATTTTTTTTTCATGGCCAATTTCCCCTTCCATGCCATTTTTTTTAAGCGCCAGATTTCCAAAATTAGGTTCAGGACATCACCAAATCAGGTTGTGACCAAGGTTATGGAACAAATTATGGTTGTGACCAGAGGTTCTACTGTTCTTGGCAAAGTATCCTTTCATCACAGGACTGATAGGCTTCACTCTTTAGGCAAGAATAAACTACTTAGGCAAGAATAAACTCACAAGAATTCCAAAAACATAAGTAATCATTACTGAAAAAATGAGAACCTATAGCCCAGAATTTCAGTAATTTATCTGATTTACCAACAAGACCCTTATATAGAAACAATGTTCAAACCTTCTTGTCTTTCCCTTTCCTTCCACCTTATATGAGAGATACGGTAGGCACGCTGGTGCTCTTATGCACGCCTTACAGACCTCTTAGGAATGGGGTGAGGTCAATACTAGATAGTCTTTGGTTAAGGCTTTGGGGATTTTGGGAAGAGACCACAGAGTCAGGTAGCACATTCCAGGCATTAACAACTCTGTTACTGAAGTCACATTTTCTGCAATCTAGATTGGAGAGGTTCACTTTTAAGTTTGAATCTATTGTGTTCTCGTGTATTGTTGTGCTTGAAGCTGAGGTAGCCATTGGTAGGAAGGACATTGTAGCAGATAATTTTATGAGCTATGCTCAGGTCATACCAAAGGCGTAGTTCTAAATTTTCTAAAGCTGGGAATCCTCCTTCCCCCTTTTGCACTTTTATTGTTTTTCGTTCAAATAAATATTCATGTTATTTTACTTGGCTCTATCTTTATTTTTTACATTGACCAGTAGCTGCCTCATTTCCCACCCTCGGCTTATACTCGAGTCAATAGTTTTTCCCAGTTTTTGTGGTAAAAATAGGTGCCTCGGCTTATATTCGGATCGGCTTATACTCGAGTATATACGGTAATATTTTAGGGGAGTTGGACTGTCTGAATCCGTGCCTGGTTTGTCACATTTCTATCATGTTTTTTTCCCCCACTGACTATGTGAGAACTAACTTGTACAGGAGAATAAATTCCAAAAAAAAAAAAAAAAGGTAAATGTGCTTGGCTAGGAGTTAAGGAGCACTCTTGGTTTGCTGAAGTGGAAGAGGTGAAAGCAGAGATGAGACCTTGTACTCATGAGCTGTTTCACAAATGTCTAGGAACTGCTGGAATATTACAACTGAAGTCATCTTGAAGTGGTGGGATTCAACATTTTTTACTACTGCTTCTATGGGTGTAGCTTGGTGGGCATGGCAGGGGAAGGATACTGTAAAATCTCCATTCCCTCCCCACTCCAGGGGAAGGATAGTGTAAAAGCTCCAGTCCCTCCCCACTCCAGGGGAAAGTTACTGCAAAATCCCCATTTCCTCCCGATCAGCTGAAACTCGGGAGGCAGAGAATAGATGGGGGTGGGACCAGTCAGAGGTGGTATTTACCAGTTCTACGAACTACTCAAAATTTCCGCTACCGGTTCTCCAAAACTGGTCAGAACCTGCTGAAACCCACCTCTGATCTGTCGAGGTATTGTGAACATTTTGTGATAATATCAGTTAGAACTAAATCTGCCCTTAAGATCACTTAAGAAATAAGTGGTGGATTGATTTTTCCAGCATCCTACGTCCCTCCAAGTGAACAGGGAGGGAAGATAACCACCTGTAGGTGAATATGTCCCAATTATATTAAGTACACAAAACTGCAAATGTCAAGGGAAAAAGCACACCACGTTCAAGCCATACTTTAGATGCAAGATTTATCATTTATAATTTGAATCCAGTAAATATTACCTTCTTTTTGCTGCAATAGATCTGCCATTTCTTCTCTGGTGGGAGTGCAAACATTGCCTCTCTATTCTTATCTGTGAGATCCAATTCATCCTGGAGAAGGCAATTGAAAAGACAATGTGTGAACAACAGCACCAATAGTTTTTCAGCATTGTTTTCTGAGCATCATTATCACCTAGTTAAAAGTGGTGGGATTCAAATTTTTTTACTATCAGTTCTTTGGGTGTGGCTTGGTGGGCATGGCTTGGTGGGCATGGCAGGGGAAGGATACCATAAAATCTCCATTCTCTCCCCACTCCAAGGGAAGGTTATTGCAAAATCCCCATTTCTTCCCGATCAGCTGGGACTCTGGAGTCAGAGAATAGATGGGGGCAGGACCAGTCAGAGGTGGCATTTACTGAATCTCCGAACTACTCAAAATTTGCGCTACCAGTTCTCCAGAATACCACCTCTGCTAGTTAAGCACCTAGAGGTTTGTAATTTTCTTAAATAATTGATATTGTAAAAATACTCCAATGGACTAAAAGATATGTCCATTGTTCTCTTCAACCCAGAGGCTTTCTTCTCATACATACAACATGGAAAATCAATTTCTTTTCATCTAAAGGGGAAAAAGAACTTTTGCAGGGCCCTATTAACAGCCATATCAGAAAGCTCTTAAACAACCTTCTTAATTAGATCTTGGCACAGTTCATTTTTGTAAAGAGGAACGCAAGTTTCAAATAAAAGCCTCATTCCCCCACGTTTTTAACATTTCAAATACGCATTTTGTCCTAAACGTTTGCTTTCCACAATCCATATTCATATATAGAACCTGCAATTTCAGAATTGATGAGAGTCTAGGATCTAGATCAAGGGGTATCAAACTCAATTTCATTGAGGGCTGCATCAGGGTTGTGTTTGACCTCGGGGGGGGGCAGGTGGGCATGGCCAGCTCGACATCACTCATGCCAGGGCACCTCTGCTGACCCGAGCACTCTGCCAGTGAAAACAAAGCTTGAAGGGCCATGTGCAGCCCTCTCAAGCTCCATTTTTGCTGGCAGAGAGTTGCAGGAGGCCGTTGCAGTCAAAAATAGAGCTCAGGAGGGCCATGCACGGTCCTCCAAAGCTCTGTTTTTGCTGGTAGAGGCACCGCAGGCCAATCCTTCATTGCTTCCAGGGCAGCCCTGCGGGCCAGATCTAAGCACCCACAGGCCTTGAGTTTGACACCCCTGATGTAGATCCCTCTGTGTTTGGTTTGCAAACAAGCAGCAAGCATATACATTTAATAACAACATAGAACTACCTCTCTCTAGAAGCAGTTTTAATCAGTGATTCCAATAGAAGAGAATATATGTTGCTCAGGGTTGAATTGTGGAATCCTTGGTGCTCTCTGAGCTTGTCTGCTTGCAAATGTTTCATTGCCCAACTAGATAACATCATCAATGAGACTAAATGTAAAATGGTCCCTGTTTATATATACAATAGTAACTTGCTTGCAAGTGTTGGCGGGGGTATAATTTCTTCTTTAGTAATTCCTTGATTGGGATATTATTTTCTGCTTGATTGTTTGCCTGGCATTAATCCTGCTTATCAGGGTGTTGGCTGCTGGAGAGGATATGTTTACGTTTCCAAGTCTCTTCCAATAATATCCTCCTAAACACTGAAATAGTGCAGGCGAATTACGTGCCAGATTTTATTTTTACATAGCATTTGTTAACTACTTTACTCTTATCATGTAGAAGTTAAATGCTGTACTATATAATAAGAAATGTTTATTACTAAAAAAACACCTCTTTCTTTAATTGTCCCGTTTTTAATTCACATAAAGCATCTTTAATTCACATAAAGTATCTTAGTTTTTCTGGTTTTAGAAGGGGAAAGTTAAATAAAGGAACTCTCTACTGAGAAAGAGACCAAAATTAAATGACTTCTGAGGTACTGAAATTAGCTTTATTCCAAATTTCGGACAATGCTTCTTTAAGACTTGGACTGCTTTTTTGGAGTCAATAACTTGTGAAAATCATGAACTAAAATTGCACACTGAGCTTGGTAGCAGCTGCTGACAGATTGAAAGGCCCACAGAGATTTCAGCTACAGAAAGGTAAAAAAAAGAAAAGACAAGGCTAGGTCATTGCCAAGAGCCCAAGATAAAAGAAGCCAGGGGGATTCCAATGTGTTGATGCTAGTGGAGGTGGCAGGAAAGATATTTCAGGTATATCTCCATAAATGTGTAGGAAGACTGCAAGCCATGTGGAAATGGTTAGCGAGAGTCTTTTCCAAACAAGAAGGCAGCCAAGCAAGGCAAAGCATTTTATCTTCGCAATACAAAATTAGAAATGCTTGGGCCAGGAGCACATTCTTGGAGAGATAGAAAGAGAAAAGAGAGAAAGAAGCTGCACATAACAACTTCAAATGAAGAATCTAGCAAGAGGTCCAGTGGGAGAAAGAAACACAGGAGCACTTTTGCTTGTGGGTGTTGGGGAGACTAACTTTTTTAGCAGAAGTCCTGCACAAATCCACAAGTACAAGCTAGGCCACCTCAACAAAATTCTCTAGCAAGGCACCACTGCTTGAAGGAGGAAACAAGCCGAGAATTTGTTTACTTGGCAATGATCAGCTAAATGGATAATATTCCCAAGTCATAAAAACATCTAAGAAAGTGAGACATGGCTACGTCAATAGTTCAGCTAAGGAACATCAGCTGTAAGTTGAGAACTTTCATAATTGCCCAACCTTTATGTAAGAGGTAGGGTAGAAATTGTAAGTGATTAGCCTACAAATATATAGGCTTAATTTAATGATTTATATAAAACTTGTCTAATACATCATGCCTAGCAAGAAAATGAAATTGGGGGGGGGGGGTGTGATATGTTAACCTTTCATTGTTTCATCATTTTTGGGAAATGAGAAAATCTTAAAAAGGGAGGTGGTTACTAATGGCTTTGATATTAAAGATTTAAAGTTTAATAGATGTTGGCATTGTAGTTATTATCAAGGCTACTGTTGCCTCAACAGATGGCAGTGAGTGCCTAGCTGGCACTCACTTAGAAGCTAAGCAGGGTCAGGCTTAGTAAGGATTTGGATGGGAGACTTTCAGGAAATACAAGGACTGCAGGTGGTCCGGGAAATAAAAATATATGATATAATAAGAGAATAATAAAATCTTTCTGTATCGGTACTACAAAAACTACAAGGATGTGTCCATAAAGTTTCTAGGAATTGAACTCGAAGAATATTTATTATTCATTCATTCAGCTATCAAACTACCTATCTCACAAAACATATTGTTACATTTGGTTATGCATGGTTTGAATCTGTCTTTTGTATAATTTTTGTATAAATTTGTTCTGATTTGCAAGTTAGTTTAAGCAGCACATACTAAAACAAATACTTTTAAAAAACAATAATATATAAACTTAGAGCTGAGAACAAACAGGAAAATACCCACAGGTATAAGCAACAGAAACATCATCTCTTTCAAATTGGAGAAAACAGATTAAAAAATGAAGCATTTCCAGAACGAATATGTAAAGATAAGATGATATTTTACAGGTGTCTGAATTTTATAAGTCAGTTCTTCAATCAAAATATGAATGCAACATCTTTTAAGGAAAAAATCTACGTAACATTATATAGTAATGATAATAGTAGGTGCTATACACTATATTAGCAATAATTGCTTGCAGCAATGTGCACATTTGGAAAAATGCACAAAAAAATGTCCTATGAATCTACCTTGGAGGAAAAGAACACATGTTATGATCAGGAAAGAATACAGATCAAGAGAAGTTGACATTGAACAATTTACCAATCCTCATTTGTGCTCCATACTGTTTATTTAGAACACAATGCTATACGTCTGATCTATCAACTGAGAGCCATCCACACATATCATCAGTCTATAAATTGCACTCAGGATAGTTGTAATTCAGATGAAAGCACCAAACTGTGTAAATTCTCTTTTTTCAGCTCTCTGTTGTGCTAAGAGCCTTCTTTCAAGCCTGAAGAGAAAAGCTTTGATAGAAGGATGAAGAAGTGGAGAGGGCACTTTGCAGAGACCAACTCAATATTGCAACAGACTCAGTAGCTTCAATCCATTGCCAACCTTGAAGCCTAAACCGGGACTCCAAATAGAAATACACAATATAATTCTTCTTCAACAACTGTTGTGGCGATTTTCTAATCATATGTGAATTCTTCTTGAGTAGAAGATTGAATCCAGAGGAATCAGATGCTTGACTCTCAAAAAAAGCATTTCAAGATGTAAAAGCTGTTATAAAGTTGATTAAAAAAACATTTGCCAGGTTGACCTCAGGGAGAAGAGGAAATAAAGGTCCTCCAGTTAATGTTCCTAACGTTTTGTCTCTTTTTCAATTATCTTATTCTGCTGTATGTTGTTTACTGAGAAAGGACATGGCTGGTGGAAAAAATGTTTCCAATCCAGATTTTGAAATTAGATTGGCAAGATTCAAAATGGCTGAAAAAAACCCTCATGAAAATCAAAATAGGAAAATCAGCAGGCCAGAAACGTACAGAAGTATTTAAGCTCTTGAAAGCTTTCCTCCCCTATGAAAAATGCTTCTATTTTTGTACCTTAATCTCAGGAGTCTTTCCAATTTTTCAGGATTTTACTTTTTCTATGTGTGAGTTACTTCAAAGTTCCAAATTGGCAGAGGATGCTACAATACTTTGCTACGCTTCTCTTTTCAACCCTGTAACTTCTCTGGTTGCATATATTATTTTGTTTTAGATAAACAGAAGGACAGACATAAGTTTATCTTCACTCCTTTACAAATGGTAGAACTAAGCTAAGCACTGGGTCACGTTTGCTCAGTATTGCCCAGGAATACTAAGGTTGATTGAACCTTCTACCCTTCCAAAATCGGTAGAATGAAGATTCATATTGTTGGGGGCAATATGCTGACTGTCAAGCCTGAATTATTATTTTTTTTGAATTTATATCCCGCCCTTCTCCAAAGACTCAGGGCGGCTTACACTGTGTTAAGCAATAGTCTTCATCCATTTGTATATTATATACAAAGTCAACTTAATTGCCCCCAACAATCTGGGTCCTCATTTTACCTTCCTTATAAAGGATGGAAGGCTGAGTCAACCTTGGGCCTGGTGGAACTTGAACTTGCAGTAATTGCAAGCAGCTGTGTTCATAACAGACAGACTTAGTCCGTTGAGCCACCAGAGGCCCCTATTTGATTGGGGTGTGGGATTGTTTGTATCCTTAGGTATTCTGACATGAATTCAGTTTGACACAAATGAAAGAAGATAGAGCCTTCAGTCAAAACATCATTCCTAGCTTATGAATCAAACACATTCCAATGGCTGGTTGACTGGAGGAGAAGAGAACTCACGAAGCAACCAGCTCCCATCTTGATTGGACAATGTGACAGTTTGTTTTGGAAACTTGAGAAATTGAAAATTATATTGGAGTGAAGAGCCCAGGAACTTCAGTACTGGCTTTTCACCAGTTAGTGCCAAGATGGTGTATCTAAATAAATTTGTTCTTTGAGAAAACGGAATGCCTCAGAGTTCAATTTGTGATGGATGCATTACTTGGAACCTGACCCTGACTCTGTAAACCATTTATAAAGTTCTGTAAAAGCATTATGAAGCGGTTTTTAAATCTAAGTGCTATTGCTGTTGCTATATTGTTGTCAACAGTGGTGGATTCAGCCGGTTCACACCGGTTTGACTGATCCTGCTTTTAATTTTTTGCGTACTTCGGCAAACCGGTTGTTCCCACCAGTGGCTGCCCTCCCTCAGGATTGCCATTCAGGATGGGGAGGCTGCAGGGGCTTGACTGGGAGCCACGCTGATCAGCTGCGAGGCAAATAGACTGGCCATGCCAATCAGCTTGGAGGCTGATCAGTCAGTTCAGTCAGACCTTTCAACTTCACAAGATCTTTTTTCCTCTGCGAACTTGGAAGGTCTGACCGAACTTTTTTTAACATGGTAGTCACACGGTCTTCTTTCGTTGCCCTGCATGCAGGAAACTGGAGCTGGAAAGCAGGTTAGTGAAGGAATTCTGGAATGGGGTGGAAGTGAGGATTTTGCAGTATTTTTGTTCTTGGATGGGGTGGAAAAACTTATAGATTTCTTTTACTAAAAAGGAGAGAGTTAATGACTTTGTTGACTCCTACCATGGGATTGATATTAAAGGTAAATATTTCTCCTCTGTCCAGTTGTGTCCAACTGTAGGGACTTTGCTCATTTCCATTTCTTAGTTGAGGGAGCCAGTATCATCCTAGGAATTTTCTTTGGTCATGTAGCCAACATGACTATTATTATATTGCTACTAATCAAGAAACTGTTTCATAGCCAGTTATCTTAAAGCTAGGGTCTTACAATGTCACAAAAAGCACCATAAGTACAAAACAGCTTGCTTTATGAAAATATTCATTTCAACATACAAGTCCCTTTAAACTGAATAGCAACTGTTCAGTTCTGTGTCTGGGATTTATGTAACAGTATCCCATCAGCCTTTGTTCTGTGGCTTTTCCTTTTCTTCAGGAAGAAGAAATAAAATCCGACACGGATTATGCTGAAAACAGTGTAATCTCTGTTGATTAAAAAAGGATGGTGCAATGCCTTTTGCTCAAAATCTTAACACACCCAATATTCTAATTTTAGCTACATTTTTGTGATTCTTGGCTTCCCCCTCTTCCAGATCTACAGCTGTCTTCAAAACCTCCAAAATACAAAGGACTAAAATCTTGAGAGAAATATTTTTCATACAAACATTTCATTTTGGGAATAGAATTCCATATTGTATTTATGAATTGTGGATTCATGCTTGTTCCTAGGTTTTATATTTATAGGTAGTTTTGACAGAGCTCCAGTATATTAAAGGTAGACAGTAATTGTTTTTATAATGATATGGTCATTTTCTGAACCTAGGTAGTTCTTTACCAACATTAAAATTGTTATACTCTGTTTCAGACTAAACTGGTTTCAGTTTACAAATACCTTATTTTGCTCAAAATGTTCAAACTTCCCACTCAGAGTATATTGCTGCTGTCCTTCAGTCTGAGTAGTAAACCATCTAGACAATGGTTCTTAATTTCAGGGAGAAACTACTGAATTACATAGATAGAAGTACAATTCTCCCCTTCATTCTTTCCTCTAAAAAATGTTAACATGGAAAATAAAAGCTTTCACCTTATGAGAAAACATACACAATCTCCATTTAACATGAGAATTTCTCACAGCAAAGAAAAACATACATTCTGGAAACAAGCTAAAATGGAAATGTTCCAGAGGTGCTGTGGTAATGACACTTAGGTTGAATTATTACTCTACAGATTTTCCATCAAGTATTCATTCTATTAAAATTAAATCATGGTAGCTGCTGTCTGCAACTAATTTCTGTGGGGATGGAAAATTAGTTCTGACTGCTTTCCCTTGGCACTCTTTTAAGCATGTACCTATGTTTTCCCCAGCCTTCTTTTCTCTAAATTGAGTGTCCCAAATTTCTTCACCTTCATTTCAATAAGATATGTCCTCAAGTCCAGTGATAGAATTCAAATTTTTTTACTACCGGTTCTTTGGGCATGGCTTAGTGGGTGTGGCTTGGTGGGTGTGGCAGGGGAAGGACACTGCAAAATCTCCATTCCCACCCCAGTCCAGGGGAAGGATACGGCAAAATCCACATTCCCTCCAAACTCCTGGGGGAAGGATACTGCAAAATCTCCATTCCCATTCCACTCTGGGGCCAGCCAGAGGTGGTATTTGCCAATTCTCCAAACTACTCAAAATTTCTGCTACCAGTTCTCCTGAACCTGTCAGAACCTGCTGAATAGCACCCCTGCTCAAGTCCCCATATCACCTCTAACACCTTCCTCTGATCTTACTCTACTCTGTCAATACTATTTTTGAAATGAAATGCACAGACTTGTACACTGTACTCCAGATGCGATATCATTTGTGCAGAATAGAGGGAAATAAGGATTCCACATATCTTTGATACAATGCTTCTTGTAAGGCAGCCCAGCTTGTTATTCATGCTCAAATCCTTCTCTGATATTTCTACTTCCAGAAATCTCCCATCTTGTATCTATGTCCCTCATTTTTCCTTCCTAAATATAATACCTTATTTTTTTTTCCTATTGAAGGATTTCTTGTTCATCACAGCCCAATCTTTCAAAATTATACTGCAACCGTGTTCTGTCATCTAATGCTGACCTGATCTAATTTTCTGTCATCTGCAAATATGATAAGTGGTCTATTAATCCCATTACCCAAATTATTAATAAAAATATTGAATAAAACTGGCCTGAAAAGTTTTCTGAGAGACCTCACTGATAATATTTGATGTAGATACATCAAGGTTCCAAGTATAGTTAGCCAGCCAGTTCTACACCCACCTTAACATTGTGCTATCTAAATCACACTTCAAAAACTTGTCAGTTAGAATACCATTTGGACCTGCTACAAGCTGTGCTGAAAAGGTAGGTTATATCCAAAAGGTTCTCCTTGTCCACAAAATAGTTATTTTGTCAAAGGCTGAGTCAAGATGACCTATTTTTGACAGAGACATCCTGACTTTAGAAATAATACTACGGTTGTCAAAATATCTACAAATGGCCTTCTTTGTTAAAAGAACAATAAGCAGTGCCCTGCTGGATCAGACACTTAACCCATTAGTCAAGCAGTATATTTTCACAGTATCCAACCAACCTCACAAGGAAGTCTACTTGTTTTCTAGCCGGTGGCAATCACACTGCCATCAAGACTACTAATCATGACTTCTATGAATTTTTTTTTATTTCATTTTGTCATAACAGTATACACAAACATTGTCATAAATAAAACAACATATCATGAAGAATATATATATAATGTGGTGGATCAGTTGGGGCTACAATTGGTCTACTTAAAATACCAAAGGTGGATTTTCTATTCTTCCCCATACAGATAAGCTTTCACAGAAGCAGCTGCAGAAGCAAGAGTTGTTAAATAAAATTAGGCACACCCATAAAGACAAGAAGAAGTCAATAGTAAGGAATATTACTAGCTACTTCATATGATGGCCAAGTATGCAGAGGATTAATATGTCATAAAGGCTTCCCCCACCTTATTTATATAGTTTTCTCTACTCCACCTTCATTGCAAATAAATGTTGGCATATCCTTTACACAAATGCTATTCTTTTATGTTCATTACATAGTAATGAAAGAACACTCTTTCTTATTTGAATAAAGTACAAGGAATATAAATTGTGCCAGAAGGACTTGTATCTTGAATATATTTATTTAGAAGACTTACTTACTTACCATATTGTTATACTATCAGCAACCAAATATGAGGCTGATGTGATCATCATTTCTCTTTCTTTCCTCACATCTTAAATGTTTTTATGCCAATGATTCCTCAAATTTCTCAGTCATACATTTTCAGTCAGACCAGTTGGCTTTGTACTCCAGACAAGGTCACAGTATGATTCACTTGGTCTTCACTTATTACCCAGTCACTGCAAGTTTCAAACTATGGTTTATGGTTGGTGGTTTCATGTACAAACCAATTCACTGAGTTTTTTAATAAACACTTTTAAAACAAACAATGGCTTAATTCAATGTGTGACTCAGTCACTATAGCTGAGTAATTACCACCTAGCTTTCAAGAAGCCAGGCAATTTACATTTATAAAGATTAGAACATTTATCAGTGAGCTGGCAGATTCTATTTGGAGGAGATGGTCTCTGGAGCTAAGTCATGTAGGGCTTTATAGATTCAAACCAGCACTTTGAATTAGATTTATTGGTGTGTGACATTGACCAAATTGAGTGATAAGAGAATTAAGGTTAGATTACAATAGATTGTTTCTACCCGCAACATCCCTGGTTATTGTGTTTTGCGATATCCAGGATGTTGTTCAAAGGCAGTGGTATACAGAAAAGGATGCTGACCCCAATTTTCATTTTAAATGTTTCATTTTCAATTTAATTTTAATATTTCAAAATTAAAAATTATCCTAGATGCATTTTGGAAGGCTATACAATTGCACATTTTACAAGAAGTATCAAGAAGATAAAAAGGATTGTAACAATTCCAACTTCTGCTAACCTCGTACATGGTCCTACATATGAGAGATAGCACCATCTCATCTTGTTAGATATCACCACCTTTGTCCCAGAAAATATTTCCTGGTCAGTTGTTGTTATATCAAACTTTTCACCACATATGTGAAATAGGAAATTTTTAAACTAACACAGATATATCTAGACATCACCTAATTCTTCTCAGTCTATTCTAACTTTAGCACTTAAAACAATATTGTCAGCAAAAACAGTTTCATACTTCTACTCATTAATGAATAGATTAGAAAGCAACTTTCTTTTGCAATCACTGAAGGAACTTATAAAGTATATCCCTCCATTGCAGAGGTAGCACATTGGCTTTAGAACTCCAAATTCCATCAGCACTTGACCACATGGCAAATGGAAAGAAGTTGTAATCCAAGATTTCTGATGTGCAGGAGGTGGCCTACTCCTTCACTACCGTTCCAGTTTTTCATTATCTGCTTCTTAATGTTTAACTGAATCACTAATAAAATCTCTCCCCAATTATGTAATAACTAAGTTTTTCAGAAAGCTTTGTTTGGGTGGAAAAAGTTCTGCAGTCCAAGTGTTCATCATTTTCACTGTGAAGCAAGAGATTTTCAATAATATACTTTTCCTCACAAATTCACAGAGGTTAATCTTATAACCCTTCAAGTATTGTTGAAATTGGTGGTCACCTTAACATCTTATGGTTGATATTGTTGTTGTTAGTTGCGAAGTCGTGTCTGACCCATCGCGACCCCATGGACAACATTCCTCCAGGCCTTCCTGTCCTCTACCATCCTCTGGAGTCCATTTAAACTCATGCCTACTGCTTCAGTGACTCTGTCCAGCCACCTCGTTCTCTGTCGTCCCGTTCTTCTTTTGCCCTCAATCTTTCCCAGCATTAGGCTCTTCTCCAGTGAGTCCTTCTTTCTCATTAGGTGGCCAAAGTATTTCAGTTTCATCTTCAGGATCTGGCCTTCTAAAGAGCAGTCAGAGTTGATCTCCTCTAGAACTGACTTGTTTGTTCACCTTGCAGTCCAAGGGACTCGCAGAAGTCTTCTCCAGCACCAGAGTTCAAAGGCCTCAATTCTTTGGCGCTCAGCCTTTCTTATGGTCCAACCTTCACAGCCATACATTGCAACTGGGAAAACCATAGCTTTGACTATACACACTTTTGTTGGCAGGGTGATGTCTCTGCTTTTTAGTACGCTGTCTAGATTTGCCATAGCTTTCCTCCCCAGGAGCAAGCGTCTTTTAATTTCTTGGCTGCAGTCCCCATCTGCGGTGATCTTGGAACCCAGGAAAATAAAATCTGTCACTACCTCCATTTCTTCACCATCTATCTGCCAGGAATTGAGAGGGCTGGATGCCATGATTTTAGTTTTCTTAATGTTGAGTTTCAAGCCAACTTTTGCACTCTCCTCCTTCACCCACATCAAGAGACTCTTTAGTTCCTCTTCGCTTTCTGCCATTAGAGTGGTATCATCTGCATATCTGAGGTTGTTAATATTTCTTCCGGCAATCTTAATTCCAATTTTTGATTCATCTAGCCCCGCCTTTCTCAAGATGTGTTCTGCATATAAGTTAAATAGGCAGGGTGAAAGTATACAGCCTTGCCGGACTCTTTTCCCAATTTTAAACCAATCAGTGGTTACGTGTCCAGTTCTCACTGTGGCTTCTTGACCCACATACAGGTTTCTCAAGAGACAAATGAGATGGTCTGGTACGCCCATCTCTTTAAGAACTTGCCACAATTTGTTGTGATCCACACAATCAAAGGCTTTAGCATAGTCATTGAAGCAGAAATAGATGTTTTTCTGGAACTCCCTAGCTTTCTCCATGATCCAGGGTATGTTGGCAATTTGATCTCTAGTTCCTCTGCCTCTACGAAATCCTGCCTGTACTTCTGGTAGTTCTCGATCCACATACTGCTGGAGCCTAGCTTGTAGGATTTTAAGCATAACCTTACTAGCATGTGAAATGAGTGCAATGGTGCGATAGTTTGAACATTCTTTGGCATTGCCTTTCTTTGGAATTGGAATGTAAACTGACCTTTTCCAATCCTGTGGTCATTGTTGAGTTTTCCAAATTTGCTGGCAAATTGGGTGTAGCACTTTTACTGCGTCGTCTTTTAAGATTTTTAATAGCTCAGCTGGAATACTGTCTCCTCCACTAGCTTTGTTGTTGCTCAGATCTCCTAAGGCCCATTTGACTTCACATTCTAGGATGTCTGGCTCAAGGTTAGTGACCACCCCATTGTGGTTATCAGGGATGTTAAGCTCATTCTTGTATAGTTCTTCTGTGTAATTTTGCCACCTCTTCTTAATCTCTTCTGCCTCTGTTAGGTCCTTGCCATTTTGGTCCTTTATCATGCCCATCTTTGCATGAAACGTGAATGAAACCCCATGGACAGTACAAAAAAAAAAAAAGATATGACACCGGAAGATGAGCCCCTCAGGTCGGAAGGTGTCCAATATGCTACTGGGGAAGAGCGGAGGGCTAGTACTAGTAGCGCCCGAAAGAATGAAGCAACTGGGCCAAAGCCGAAAGGACGCTCAGCTGTGGATGTATCTGGTGGTGAAAGGAAAGTCTGATGCTGTAAAAAAATTTTCTCCATAGGAACCTGGAATGTAAGATCCATGAATCAAGGCAAGCTGGATGTGGTCAAACAAGAGATGACAAGACTGAACATCGACATCTTAGGAATCAGCGAACTAAAGTGGACAGGAATGGGCAAATTTAATTCAGATGACTATCAGGTATACTACTGTGGGCAAGAATCCCTCAGAAGAAATGGAGTGGCCTTCATAATCAATAAAAAAGTAGGAAAAGCAATACTGGGATACAATCCCCAAAATGACAGAATGATCTCAGTCCGTATCCAAGGCAAACCATTCAATATCACAGTAGTTCAAGTCTATGCCCCAACCACTGGTGCTGAAGAAGATGAAATTGACCAGTTCTATGAAGCCCTACAGCACCTGATAGAATTAACACCAAAAAATGATGTCCTTATCATCATGGGAGATTGGAATGCTAAAGTAGGAAGCCAAAAGATAACCGGAATAACAGGTAAGTATGGCCTTGGAGTACAAAATGAAGCAGGGCACAGGCTGATAGAATTCTGTCAAGACAATACGATGGTCATAGCAAACACTCTTTTCCAACAACCTAAGAGACGACTCTACACATGGACATCACCAGATGGTCAACACAGAAATCAGATTGACTATGTGCTCTGCAGCCAAAGATGGAAAAGCTCTATACAGTCAGTAAAAACAAGACCAGGAGCTGACTGTGGCTCAGATCATGAGCTTCTTCTTGCAAAATTTAGGCTTAAACTAAAGAAAGTAGGGAAAAGCACCAGGCCACTCAGGTATGAACTAAATCATATCCCTGATGAATATACAGTAGAGGTGACAAATAGATTTAAAGAATTAGATCTGATAGACAGAGTGCCTGATGAACTATGGACAGAGGTTCGGAACATTGTACAAGAGGTAGCAACTAAAACCATTCCAAAGAAAAAGAAATGCAAGAAAGCAAATGGCTGTCTGAGGAAGCTCTGCAAATAGCTGAGGAAAGAAGGGAAGCGAAAGGCAAGGGAGAAAGAGAAAGATACACCCAATTGAATGCAGAATTCCAGAGAACAGCTAGAAAAGATAAGAATGCATTCTTAAATGAACAGTGCAAAGAAATAGAAGAAAACAATAGAATAGGGAGGACCAGAGATCTATTCAATATTGGAGATATGAAGGGAACGTTTCATGCAAAGATGGGCATGATAAAGGACCAAAATGGTTGATATGGAACAGATTTTTTTCAAACTTTTTCCGGATCCAGAATATATTTTTTAAAAAAGGGATTTCCTTTGGTAATGTTAAACACAGAAGAGTACATGATTTTAAATCTATTTGCACTCATTCCTTCAACATCACACTTTTCTTAATGGAGTTTCTTTTCTAATTTGAAACCTGCTAAGACTTAAGCATACCTAGATATCATTTTCTCTGCCTTGGAAGCCTCTGTCCATATACTAGCAGAAAGATGGGCAGTTTTTTAGTTTATGAGCAATGAGAAAATTTATTTTTTCCTGGCTTAATCTTTTCCTTAATAGTATTATTGTTATTATTTCATATATTCCAAGGCTGATGCTTGGCAACAAATACACCTTAGAAGACTAAGCCATGGTGGATTCTAGCTTCGAGGCAATTTTAATGCTGCCTATAAAGGCAATGTTCTTGCCAGCAACACACCCACACTTTTGTTCCAACTTCCCTTTCTCTTCTTTTTTCCTGCACTAATCACCTGCTTTTTTTGGAGGCAAGCCTGTGAGGTTTTCATCTCTCCTGAAACATCTTTCATGTTTCAAACATTCAAGCAGTGAGGTATTATCAAGGCTCAGTCTGGTTGTAGGTTTGGACAGGCAGCCAGAAAGGAGTTGGAACATTTATTTATCTGAGCACAAGGCAAAGTTTCTCCTTTTCTATGAACAAAGGAAATTTCTGCCTGCTTTTACTAAGAAAGCCAGTAACTATTCTCCAAATGAAATAATTTTCTCAAAAGGAAGAGATGCATTTGGAAGGCTCTCTGGGATCTGGACTTGCAGCTATGTCCTAGAAAGCGTTTGGCTGATGCAATAGCTGCATTCCATCCTTGAGAAAGTAGCTTTAGCCAAGTTCACACATTCTTTTGGCCTCATCCAAGCTGAACTGCTGCAACGTTAAGTGCAAAGCTCTCTTTGTTCAAAAACTATCGTTGCCTAGAAATGGTAGGCACAGTAAATTTGGCCTTCTCCATAACGCTTCTGAGCTCTTTCCTCCAGGAGCTTTCTTCTCACTATTTTCTGTCAAAAATATTATGAGAATTAAGCTGCTTCCAACGCTTAGTTGTGGAGATTTCCCTCTACCTTAAAATCAGCCAATTTATTCAGTGAAGCAGGAAAAGTCTTGGATGGAGTTATGCTGTGCCTGAAGATTCTTCTACGCTCCTAGAAAAGGAAGAATGGTGGCAGAGGGCAAAAATAGGTTTTTCCCCTGGACTGCAAAGCATACACTGTGGCCATCCCTAGCCTCAAGCAAAGATGAAATCTACCTTCACTCCAGGGGTACTATTCAGCAGGTTCTGACAGGTTCTGGAGAACCGGTAGTGGAAATTTTAAGTAGTTCAGAGAACTGGCAAATACCACCTCTGGCTAGTGCAGAGTGGGGTGGGAATGGAGGTTTTGCAATATCCTTCCCGTGGAGTGGGGTGGGAATGGAGGTTTTGCAGTATCCTTCCCCTGCCATGCCCACCAAGCCACACCACAGCCACCAAGCCATGAACACAAAAACGATAGTAAAAAAAAATGGAATTTCACTACTGCTCCATTCCTGATGATCACTTGGATACAACTATGCATTTTTCTTGACAATGGTATGAAAATGAATTGCACTATCTTTTTCTGATTTTTTTTTAAAACTGTCCAGTCCAGGTTAGAGACATGGATTTTGTTCAGTGTCCCTTATTTGAATGCTGATTAGCTTTCAACCATATCACTAATTAGTTCCAAACTAGATTGTTAAAATGCAATTTATATGGAGCTGCTTCTAAAAACATTTAAGAAAATTATTACATATAAAAATTGGCTGCCTGATAATAATATGAGCAAGAAAATATCATCTAAATCAGATCTAAAGTCAACACAAGCCATTATTTCATGTTGGTTGAGAAAGTTCCACCATCCAATCCTTTCTGCCTCCATCTTTTTCAGATAGTTTCACAAAATTTAGGCACAAAGAAATAGATGGGCTACCTCTTAAGGCTGTTTGTTAATTCTGGTTCAAAATAGACCCACAGAAGCTCTAGACTCAAAAAGAGGATTTTTCTGACATATTCAGCAATAGAACAGGCCTTGCCTTTTACTTGCTACTATACTCATTGTCCAACTCAACTTTTTTGACAGAAGAGCTACTGCTGAATTTGGAGGACATGGAATGGAGTCTAGTTTGTCAAGTTCAAGAGAAGCCTTATGATTGTTTCTCTGTCAGAACATCAGTTGATTCTCCCAAAAAAACAGCATGCACACTCTTCCTTTTTTCCCCCCCCTGCTCTTACTTTCTCTACTCCTTCCCTCTCCTGTCTGTTTTCCAGGGCCACTCAGATGGACACTATCAGGGAAGCTAGGTTTGGGAACAGTTAAAAAAGAGCTGCTACTTTTCCAGCTTCCCACCCAGTTTATTTTCCTTTTTAATGTATTTTTTCTATTCAACTACTAAGCTCTGATGCACTTAGAAGGAAATACGGAAATTTGGACCTCAGCTTTAGCCAAAATACAAAGGCACACACCTTTCTGATCACTTCCTGTTCCACACAAAAGTTGGCTGTTTCATGCCATGAACATGGGCCAGGAAAGACAATAATCTCACTACAGCAAGGGCCCTGGGCCAAAAGCAGGCTGCATTCCCAAAGCAGAGCATTTGTGTCACCCTCACATTTTCTCAGCAATTCCCTTCCTATCATGCTTCCTATTTTCCAAATAATGTTGCTGAGCAAACCTCTGGCTCTAAAAATCAACTTCTGGCTAACCTTGAATTGTCCTTAACATAAAAGCACCAGCAGAAGCAGGGGAGGTTGTGTGATGAAAATTATTAGAAAGGCCAATCTATACATTGCAGGGTCGCCAAATCATCCAGAAACACACATGCTCAGATTTTGATCCTGTAATTTCATATACTTGACTAGAGAAAACAATTAGCATTAAATCATAGATAGATAGATAGATAGATAGATAGATAGATAGATAGATAGATAGATAGATAGATGATAGATTCATAGATAGATAGATAGATAGATAGATAGATAGATAGATAGATAGATAGATAGATAGACAGACAGACAGACAGACAGACAGACAGATACTGGTAGATAGATAGAGACAGAGTGAGCAAGTGAGCCATGGTGGCGCAGTGGCTAGAATGCAGTACTGCAGGCTACTTCTGCTGACTGCCAGCTGCCAGCTGTTTGGCAGTTCGATTTTCACAGGCTCAGGGTTGACTCAGCCTTCCATCCTTCCGAGGTCGAGTAAAATGAGGACCCAGATTTTGGGGGGCAATATGCTGACTCTGTAAACCACTTAGAGAGGGCTGTAAAGCACTGTGAAGTGGTATATAAGTCTAAGTGCTTGTGCGTGTGTGTGTGTGTGTGTGTGTGTGTGTGTGTGAGAGAGAGAGAGAGAGAGAGAGAGAGAGCGCAGTTCTGAGAAAACAAGCAACATGCTGAAAGATGGATGAAAGATGGATAGCTGTTCATTTTGCTGGCTCAGCTTTTGTCTCTGCTGAAGCCTGCCTTGTTTCATTTAGCATATGTGAATTATGGCTTGGCTACAGGAATGTGTTCCTTTGTCCACAAACACTAAAAAAGCCAGCCAAAATTCAGTTTACCCCTGAAATGACTGCATAGGTTAATGGCCACTATAAAGCATGCATTGCACTCCCATTCCACATGTTACAGATGGAAAAAGCAATTGATTTGAAAGATGGATACTTAAAAATATAAACACCTGCAGTGACAAAAGAAAAAAAGTACATTCTTTTAGAAGTAAATAATTATAATTCTATCCAGTTATCTAATGCAATTCAAGTACATGAATGTTTCGCATGCATTTATAGAACTATTGTTTTTTTAACCTACTGCATTTTGTATAAATTATTTCCTCATTTCATTGTATTTAAATATACAAAGTCTAGGTCTAAAGGCAATCCGCTTGTTAGTTATCTGAAATTATCACAGGTTATCTGTACAACTGCCTTCCCTAAGGACATCTACCCATCTTAGCAGGTCAGATATGGAGGGCATACTGCTACTCCCATCCCTTAAATACAGTCATCTGATGGGAGCTACGAAGAGTGCCTTTTCTGTGGCAGTCCCTGCCCTCTAGAACAGGGGTCTCCAACCTTGACAACTTTAAGCCTGGAAGACTTCAACTCCCAGAATTCCCCAGCCAGCTTTGCAAAGCTGGCTGGGGAATTCTGGGAGTTGAAGTCCTCCAGGCTTAAAGTTGTCAAGGTTGGAGACCCCTGCTCTAGAACACTCTTCTCTCTAAAGTCCAGCAGGCCTCTTCTCTCCTAGCTTCTAGCTTCCCATAAAAATTTGAAGGCTTGGCTTTTTGCCTAAGCACTGGGATAAGATTAGGTGACTATACATCAGAAGTTTGACTTGGCACCAGATTTTTGTTTTTAATGTGTTTAGTTTTAATGGTTTTAGCTTAGCTTTTATGATCTTGTAACTTTTGATTGGGGAGCCGCCCAGAGTTGGTTATAAGATGGGTGGGCTATATAAATGCTTTAAGTAAATAAACAGGTGACCAGTGCAACCAAGTCCTCTGTCCACTGGGTGAAAGAAAGAAGCTGTACATTTATCTTTCTAATGCTACTGGAAATATGATGGAGCTTTAAAAATGCAACAGAACTGAAAAGTAAGTTATGAATATGTCCCTCCAACTAAAATATGTAATGTTACGACCTATCATTCTACCACTTCATTCTGTGTAATTAGCAGTAAATTACTGACTTTAAAATACCACGAGTGGACTGATAGGAAGCTTTATCAATTGCTAATGTATTTTTGTGGATTTTGCTGAATTAGTTAGAGCCAAGAAGGGTATCTGCAGCCACCTGAGTAAAAATCTACAGTATCTGAGTGATAAAAGAGAATATTTGTAGTACAAATAAGGGATACTTGGTGCTCTCTGAGTTTGGCTGTTTTTGCCAGTTGCCCTGATGATGTTACCTAGTTTGGGTACTGAAACATCTACAAGAAAGCAACCAAGCTCAGAGAGCACCAAGGACCTTTGATAAAACCAAACCAGCAAAGCTGATCATCTCATCCTTTCCATCTCCTTTCTCTGAGAAAAAGCCATGCAATCAACATGATTAAGTCACTGGGATGCAGAGATTAAAGTCTTGTACTCCGGAGATCCAGAATCACACATTACTGCTTGCAGTATGTTGCTGCAAAAGTCTGCCTCAAAGATAACCAGAAATAGTTATGCAATTGAATGGGACCGTCATTCATACTCTTCAGTGAATAACATCTGCTTCAGTAGGGAACGGATGGCTTTCTGCCAAATCTATGTACTTTCGCACTACTATTTGCTCAACAATTAGAGGAAGTAGATGTACTGTTCAGCAGCAAACAAGGGTGATTAATTCATTACATGGGAGTAACTTAACAAAAACATCACTCCATGCTTCTTTCCATCAATCAGTCATACAAGGTTTGTATTTGAGAAAGGAATAATTTCAGGTTAATTAAATAAATTCTTCCCGTGTTTGAAAAGAATGAGAGGGGGGAGGAAATCACCAGATTCTGGAATGCAATAGGTCATATGACTGGTTTGCCACTAAAGGAACAAAAAAACTGCAATAAACATGAATTGTCCCTTCCTTTAGCTGCTTCAAATCCATCTATTTTAGAACTCTGGTGAAACTTTCTGGTATAGATTTTTGGATGGGAAGTTTCTCATTGGATAGAAATATTTATTTTACTGATTTAGCCCTATTTAAAGAAATGAATAATTATCCTGAATACTGGATGTGTTCACAATCTTGCAAATAAAGCAACCTAATGAGTAACTGGTTTTATGTGTATTTCTCTACCAACACAATAACTATTCTAGAAATGACAATCCTTGGCAAGTAATTGAACCTATGACCATCATCAGTTGGTTTTTGCATTTTTATGTTTTACATTTTTATATTTAGCTGTTGCATCAAATATTTTTGAAGCATTTCTACATGCACAAAAGTTAAGAATGGATAAAAGGCATTTTAATGTTTACTTCATGCAGATCAGTTCAACTTAGCTAATAGAAAGGCCTATGAATAAATATTCCATAAATTTGTCCAATTCCTTTTAAAAGTTCTCCAAATTAGTGGCAGCCCTACATTTTGTAGTAGATTCTATAAGTTAATTATCACTATGTGAATAATTACTTTTTTTGCATATTTTCTAAATTGTCCAACCACCTTCACAGGATGCCTATTATAATTTGTATTTATTTTTTTTGGATTTATTCAACTCCTAGAAATGATTTATTGATTGACATATATAGATTGACAGATATGATACCGTAAAAGATTGAGGGGCGTCTTTAAAACAATTTTTAAAAGTTGCTTAACGAACTTCACAACCCTTGTCAATTGACCAATGATGACACAGAATCACAGCAACAATTTGGCTACCATTAAACTCAGTCTATCGGTCTTATTATTTTGCTACATCAGACTTGTTATATATGTGACTTGCACAAGATTAAATAACTGTCATATTTTCAAGACTCCTTTGGATATTAAGTATTTACTTTTGGAATTTACAATAAATGGCATTTTCATCATCATCTTCAACATCATCATATTTTTATCTAACCTTTTTTATATTTGGTCAACTCAAGGCAGTGAACATAGGCATGCTTCCTATTTTTACCACAACAATAACGCTGTGAAGTAGGTTGGACTGAGCTGAGAGACAGAGTGGTTTCTAGGCCAGCAGCTTGGCTACTGCATCAAAGTGTCTTCATATACACACATGCTGTATGTGTATGTACACTTTCATAAAAATAAGAGATGATAATGATAGAAAATGGAGTCAAACACACAACTGGCAGGATCTGGAGGTAATAATGCTTAATCCTATGTAGTATGTAAATTATCTAGATATTCCCAAAAAAGTGGGGGTAAGTAAGCTTCCTCTGCCTTTTAACTTATTGTTTATCCTTGCTATTATGCGTTGTGTCATTCCATTTTTATTTTGTTTTAACTGTATTTTTGACATGAGTTTATGAATGTTTATCTGCGCAGAATCCCTTAGATAGTGAGAGCAGTGGTGCCTAAATTTGATGAATAAAGCTATTGTTGCCATAGGATTGATAACTGGATGAAATGTATCAAAGAGCAACAATTATTAAATTACGGTATCTCAGATGGGCCAATTTACAGAATGTGTTCAAAATCCAGGACCCATGACTCCTGAGGGAACAAAATAGGGGAAGTTGTGTCTGTTTCAATGCATCTGGCTGCTGCTCCTGGGGTCATATGATCTTCATTTTCAATGTTCCATGACAGTTTCCCAGCCAGTCTTGTAATCCCTCCCTCCCTCCCACCCAGCAGCAGCCACTTTCCTGCCTGCAGGGAAAGGAAGGGAAGATTTCCAATGTTCCTTGCCAGATTCCCACAAGGAAACTCAATGAAGAAGCCAGCGGGAAGTTGGAAGTTGCCCTTGCTACCATTGCTTTTTTAAATCTGCTCTTGGTTATTCTGTTTCTCTGTTTTGCTAAAGAAATATTTCCGAAACAGTGTCCCAATGGAGCACAAGACGTCTAGTAAAATTCTTCTCTTCTTAATTCTGTATCATTCTGCAATCAAGCATTAATTAAAATATACACTGTCAGAGGATGAGATGTCTACGAGGATGGTTTAGGCTTCTGCATAAATTACAGAGCAGATTGCACAAATAAAAAAAGAAGCCCATGTTACTTACAATAACAACTTCTTCAACATGAGAAACAATAAAAATAAAGAAGACTTAGAGAAAAAGTTTTAAATCAAGATGAATTCCTGACAAACTTATTATGGTTTGGCCAATGACTCACTTTAGGAGAGATTTATTGTGTACTTGTTCTTCCAAAGTTGTATTTAAAAATAAAATAAAAATAAAATGCTGTAAACAGAGTAGAGCTGTAATGCTGTGGATCCCATAGTCTATAATTAGATTTTATCCTTTATTATTGCCATTGTCCCTTTCCCCAGAAGCTTTGTTTGCTTTTCTGTGTTGACTTCTGGCTGACAATACATTCTCATACAACAACTCTAATCTACAATATTTGTATTTTCCTTTCGTGAGTTTCAATCTACGGGGGAAATGTTTCATTTAATTTGTGCAATCTGCAATATCAAAGGATGTTATAAACCAAAATGTGGCCACCTATTATATTATGTTCCAGAAGGTTTTGGAAAAATCCACATCAGAATTTCTTAGAATTGTGACAATTTATAACACCTTGAAAGTTTAGGGAAAGGAGGTGGGGGAGCAAATCTTCCAAATTCTATTTCCTCTTCAGTCAATAAATCTGCACAAAGAAAAACATATGCTCTTAGAAAAGCCCACACTGCCAGCAGACATACAACCAGCTTGGCACACTTTGCACAGACCACCAACTGCAAAAGTACTTCACTACAAATAATGTGACTCATGTCAGAGAAAAATGGGGAGCTAGCCAAGACACACTAGAATTATGGCCATGGGCCAGATTCACAACTGTTGGGGTACGGATACACCCTGCCAGCATCCTCTAATATATAGGGAGGCCTTTCTTCATTGTTCCAAGAAGGCCAAAAGAAAGTCAACACTAACTTAAGAAGTTTCTTTCCATTTGAGAGCCTATCTTAAGGCAAGGCCTAGATAAGCATAGTAAACTAATAAAGCACTTTCTTTAAATTCTGGCTTTTCTCTTTCCTAAAGGAATCTCAAAAGATGGTTTGATAGAGTCTGGTTAATGAAGAGGAATTTATGACCCAGTTTGTAAGATCAGATCCTTATCCAAGTGCTTAGAATAATTTTAATGATTGTTGCCATTATGCTTTAATTCTATGCTTACTTTCAGCTGATTGTATATAGTCATACACACAACAATGAAATGTCTATGGAGATTCTCAGTCATCCAGGTCTTGGTTGTCCCAAAGGTGCTTTTTCAAGAGGCAACTAGACTATCTTGTTTTTCTTTGAAGATGTTTCGTTTCTCATCCAAGAAGCTTCTTCAGCTCTGACTGTATGGTGGTGAATGGAAGGATTTATATTCCTTGCAGACAGCCATTTTTATAGCTGCTCATCTCATACCATAGCATAGCAGCACTATGTTTGCACAAAAATACAGAAAAGATCTCCAATGGTTTAATCTCCTATCACATGATCCATTACCTCTAAATTGCATACAGGACATAGGCAAGTGACACAAATTTAGGAAACCCATTTTATCCAGAAAATACTAAATAAACAGTTCCATGCAAGACCAGTGCCTGATCTGCCTCATATTTTCCCCATAACAATAATTCTGAATAAAGAAGGTAATCTTACAACATTCATCAAACTCTAGCTTGGTTCTGAACATATAATCAAGAAAGTCTGGAGCTTTTTTGCTTCTTGGGCTGCAGAAAGAAAATTAATCATATTACGAACCCATTGTCTATCAAAGGATGTTTGAAATTGGTGCCAATAATTTGGAGAGAGTCAAAAGGATAAATTCAAGAGGGAAGGAAGACAGAGAAAGCAAGTCAACCAACGACCAAAAACTAGCCAAGACGTTTTCCCAAAAAGCAGGTAAAGAATTCAAGGACAATTAATTAAGCCGTACGGGTCTGGATGGGGAGAAACAGACTCAAGCTCAATCCCTCCAAGACGGAGTGGCTGTGGATGCCGGCACCCCGGTTCAGCCAGCTGCAGCTGCAGCTGGCTGTGGGAGGCGAGTTATTGGCCCCAACGGAGAGGGTGCGCAACTTGGGTGTCCTCTTGGATGGGCGGTTGTCGTTTGACGATCATTTGGCGGCCGTCTCCAAGAGGGCCTTCCACCAAGTACGCTTGGTGCGCCAGTTGCGCCCCTTCCTTGACCGGGATGCCTTATGCACGGTCACTCATGCCCTCGTAACTTCCCGCCTGGATTATTGCAATGCTCTCTACATGGGGCTGCCCTTGAAGTGCACCCGGAGGCTGCAGTTAGTCCAGAATGCAGCTGCGCGGGTAATAGTGGGAGCAACTCGTTGCTCCCATGTAACACCACTCCTGCGCAGTCTGCACGGGCTTCCTGTGGTCTTCCGGGTGCGCTTTAAGATTTTGGTCACCACCTTTAAAGCGCTCCATGGCTTACGACCCGGGTACTTACGGGACCGCCTGCTGTTACCGTTTGCCTCCCACCGACCCGTACGCTCTCACAGAGAGGCCCTTCTCAGGGTGCCATCCGCCAAACAATGTCGGCTGGCGGCCCCCAGGGGCAGGGCCTTCTCTGTGGGAGCTCCCACGCTCTGGAATGAGCTTCCCCCTGGTTTACGTCAAGTGCCTGATCTTCGGACCTTTCGCCGTGAGCTGAAAACGCATTTATTTATTCAAGCGGGACTGGCCTAAAATTTTATTGGGTTAAAATTTTATTGGGTTATTTATATTTTAATATTTTAATTCGTTTTAAATCTGGCCACTTTATAATATGTTTGTTTTAATTTCTTTTAATATTGATACTGTGATTTTTTACTTGGCTGTACACCGCCCTGAGTCCTTCGGGAGAAGGGCGGTATAAAAATTGAATAAAATAAAATAAATAAAATAAATAATATTTTTACTGATGACAAGACTGTCAGCCTTTTTTTGTTAAGACTGCATTTTATCCCCTGCCTTTTTTTGTTAGAAAAAAGAAAGGCAGAGGATTGACCCAAGTTTTAATGTGATCCTGTGCTCATGGCTTGTGCAAATATCCATAGAATTAAATCCAAAAGCATTGTAGTTTATATTCTACAAAGCAAATGGCAAATATCGAAGGCCAGACTTTGACAGGTAGTCCTCATTTAACTCCACTCCTTCAAGCAACTATTCAAAGTTACAATGGTGTCAAATGAGAGCACTTACATGCCTCTGCACAGTGGGTTGCAGAGTTGAACTGCTAATAAAAATGTACACACTCTTTCAAACATTTCCAGGTCACTGGTTTACACTACTTCATTTTCCGATTGAATTTTCTGATTCAATTAAAACCTCAGCACAACCAATCAATACATATGCAGCTGCCCGCTGTCAGTCTGTTCCAAGCAGAAGCCTAGGAGGCAGATTCTGCAACCTATAATCCTTGTTTCTATTCCAGACTACCACCGTCATAAACCCCGGTGCCTTTTTTTGTTTTCATTTAGACTACTGTACTGAATACAGTAGTCATTTTCCATGACATTTTCTGCCCTGAAAAAACCCACGTAGAGAACTTCAAGTCTGGGGTAAAAGTGTTTATTTTTCCACAAATTTAAAAGTCAGCAAATCATTCCATATTATCAGTGCCTTTGTGAATCTGAAGGACTAACAATGATATAACAATATCATATGTTATACTAAATTAGGTTTGGATGATGGTCACTCCTATCTTTACAAAGGTGACTTGGCCTGTGACACTTGTATGTACCTTTACGTCTAATGCCATTCAATTTCCATACTCTTCTGCCAAGACATACCCAGAGTGTGTTGAAAGTTGGAATTTCTTTCAAGTTTTAACTCAAAGTTATTAAACGAACAGGTTTCAACACAGAGATTCTCAAGATAAAATTTGCGACATTTCCTCCCAGAAAATTAAATATACTTACCACAAGCTCAGAGAACCTTGCATTCAGTTCTTCGGCTGGTGGGATTGGCACTGAAAACTCCAAGAACTGCAGAGGGTTATTGTCCTTGAGGTTGATTTCAGGCAGATCACTCCGCCCAAAGCAGCAAAGAAACCCCAAAGCATGACGACTCCGTTTTCGGGGAGCCATAGTCATTGTGATATGGGATGCTATCTAACAGTCATGATCTGCAGAGAAAGGAAAAGAAACATTATAAGGACTCCAAATGAAGGTCCATGAATGGATTACTTTGAGATAACTACAGTATCTAAGAAAGCTTTTGAAAAAAAAATGAGGTTGAAGGAGGTGCATGCAATGTTAAATAATAAAATGACTAATAATCACTGTCTTGCAAGACTTTCTCTGGGGTATCTTAGTGGAAAATATAAGACAGTAAACTAAGCAGCTTTTAGCCCTGTGAATCAATTCTGGTTTTGTTTCTTTGTTTGTTTAACCCAAAACAGTTTCATTCATTTGGGACAGAAAAATAACTATACACTGTATGTGCCAGAACTGGATACAAGTTAGAAAAAATATATGATCTAGCCAAGAAGTACCCAGAAGCAATATAATATACTGCAGAAGAGATGCCCGGAACATCTTTGGAAGAAGACGGAGTCCAATCAAACACAAAAAAGACACCACATCTGGGATTATGTTATGCTGATAAGAGTAGAAAAATATTATTTCAAAACCCTTATTACATTTACTAATGGCTACTTGATGTCCCTGTTTAGGCTGACTTGTTCTTTGTTGGGCAAGTGCCACAGAAATATCTACAGGGCCAATATGAAGAATATCCTCATTATTTGGCAAAAAAAATTGCTCTGATCTACTTAGTGTTGGACTCCAACTGGACAGATCTAGTTTCCTGTTCCTGGAACATAGCCTGTTGTGAGGTTACCTGGATCAAGTTTGATTCTAAGACTCTTGGCGAAGTGGGTAGGGTTCTTCAGACCGTGAGCTTGGTCATCTGCTTATTAGATTCAAATTTCTCCTGGGTGGTTAAAAACATCTAGCAGATGACCTATGGTTAAGTCAGTGTGGTCGTATCAGCTTCTTTAAGAGAGGGAGTATTTCTTTGATCTTAAAGAAGCAATGGTGTACCCCTCAAGAAGCCACAGATGAACCAACAATTCTGGACAAATTATCATTTGGTTTCCAGCTTTCCCTTTGTGGGAAGGTGGTTAGGCAGCAGCCTTTAAAGGATCCTGGAAGAAATGGATTCTCTGGATCCATTTCCTGAGTGGGCACAGTAGAGAGATAGTTTAGTTAGTTTAGTTTAGTTTTATTAAATTTTTATACCGCCCTTCTCCCAAGGGACTCAGGGTGGTGTACAGCCAAAAGATAAGAAATATAAAAATATACAATTAAAACAACAATTTAAAACAGAGCAAATTAGAAAAAATGGCCAGTATTAAAAATTAAAAATTTAAAATTTCAAACCCTAAAATGATAAAACCCCAATTAAAATTTAAAAATATTAGGCCAGTCCCGCTTGAATAAATAAATATGTTTTCAGCTCACGGCGAAAGGTCCGAAGATCAGGCACTTGACGTAATCCAGGGGGAAGTTCGTTCCAGAGCGTAGGAGCTCCCACAGAGAAGGCCCTGCCCCTGGGGGCCGCCAGCCGGCATTGTTTGGCGGACGGCACCCTGAGAAGACCCTCTCTATGTGAGCGTACGGGTCGGTGGGAGGCATAAGGTGGTTTGGGATGACTTTGATCCTGTGACTCCCGAGGACATGGACAGGTTGCTGGGCAGGCTGAACGCCACCACATGTTTACTGGATCCGTGCCCCTCCTGGTTAGTACTGGCTACTCAGGAGGTGACACGAGGCTGGCTCCAGGGGATTACAAATGCTTCTCTGCGGGAGGGGGTCTTTCCCGCGGCCTTGAAAGAGGCTGTGGTGAGACCCCTCCTCAAGAAGCCTTCCCTGGACCCAGCTGTTTTAGGGAACTACCGGCCAGTCTCCAATCTTCGCTTTACGGCGAAGGTTGTAGAGAGTGTGGTGGCATGTCAGCTACCCCAGTACCTGGATGAAGCTGTCTATCTAGACCCGTTCCAGTCCGGCTTCCGGCCCGGATACAGTACGGAGACAGCTTTGGTCGCGCTGGTGGATGATCTCTGGAGGGCCAGGGATAGGGGTTACTCCTCTGCCCTGGTCCTATTAGACCTCTCAGCGGCTTTTGATACCATCGACCATGGTATCCTGCTGCGCCGGTTGGAGGGGTTGGGAGTGGGAGGCACCGTTTATCGGTGGTTCTCCTCCTACCTCTCTGATCGGACGCAGACGGTGTTGACAGGGGGCAGAGATCGACCCAAGGTGCCTCATGTGTGGGTGCCACAGGGTCGATTCTCTCACCCTCCTGTTCAACATCTATATGAAGCCGCTGGGTGAGATCATCAGTGGCTTTGGGGTGAGATACCAACTGTACGCTGATGACACCCAGCTGTACTTTTCCACCCCGGCCACCCCAGTGAAGCTGTCAAGTGTTGTCCCGTGTCTGGAAGCCGACGGGTCTGGATGGGGAGGAACAGGCTCAAACTTAATCCTCCAAGACGGAGTGGCTGTGGATGCCGGCACCTCGGTACAGTCAGCTGCAGATGCGGCTGTCTGTCGGGGTGAATCATTGGCCCCGATGGAGAAGGTACGCAACTTGGGCGTGCTCCTGGATGGCGGTTGTCCTTTGAAGACCATTTGGCGACCGTCTCCAGGAGAGCATTTTATCAGGTTCGCCTGATCCGCCAGTTGCGCCCTTCCTGGACCGGGATGCCTTATGCACAGTCACCATGCCCTTGTTACCTCTCGCCTGACTACTGCAATGCTCTCTACATGGGGCTCCCTTGAAGAGCACCGGAGACTTCAGCTAGTTCAGAATGCGGCTGCGCTGGTTATTGAGGGAGCGCCTCGAGCCCCACATAACACCTATCCTGCGCAGACTGCACTGGCTACCTGTTGTTTTCCGGTGCGCTTCAAGGTATTGGTTACCACCTTTAAAGCGCTCCATGGCTTAGGACCGGGCTATCTACGGGACCGTCTACTGCCGGCTTCTATCTCCCATCGTCCGGTACGCTCCCACAGAGAGGGACTCCTCAGGGTGCCGTCAGCCAAACAGTGTCGACTGGCGGGCCCCCGGGGGGGGGGCTTCTCTGTGGGGGGTCCCGCCCTGTGGAACGAACTTCCCCTCGGACTCCGACAATTACCTGACCTTAAGACCTTTCGCCGCGAACTTAAAACTTATTTATTTCATATGGCTGGACTAGCCTGATTTTTATTTTTATTAGATGGGTTTTTAAAATTGTGTTATTTTATAGGGGAGTATGTTTTTAACGTTTTGGGCATTTAAATCAGTTTTTTAAGGGTTGTTTTAAATTATTGTGTGTATTTATATTTTATCTGCCTGTTCACCGCCCTGAGTCCTTCGGGAGAAGGGCGGTATACAAATTAAAATATTATTATTATTATTATTATTAAGGTAACAGCAGGCGGTCCCGTAAGTACCCGGGCCCTAAGCCATGGAGCGCTTTGAAGGTGGTGACCAGGATCTTAAAGCGCACCCGAAAGACTACAGGAAGCCAGTGCAAGCCGCGCAGGATTGGTGTTACATGGGAGCAACGAGTTGCTCCCACTATAACCCGCGCAGCTGCAGTCTGGACTAGCTGCAGTCTCCGGGTGCACTTCAAGAGCAGCCCCATGTAGAGAGCATTGCAATAATCCAAACGGGAAGTGACAAGAGCGTGAGTGACCGTGCATAAGGCATCCCGGTCAAGGAAGGGGCGCAACTGGTGGACCAAGCGTACCTGGTAAAAAGCCCTCCTGGAGACGGCCGCCAAATGATCGTCAAACGACAGCCGCCCATCCAGGAAGACGCCCAAGTTGCGCACCCTTTCCATTGGGGCCAATAACTCGCCCCCGACAGCCAGCTGCGGCTGCAGCTGGCTGTACCGGGGTGCCGGCATCCACAGCCACTCCGTCTTGGAGGGATTGAGCTTGAGTCTGTTTCTCCCCATCCAGACCCGTACGGCTTCCAGACACCGGGACAGCACTTCGACAGCTTCGTTGGGGTGATCCGGGGTGGAAAAGTACAGCTGCGTATCATCAGCGTACAGATGGTAACTCACCCCGAAACCACTGATGACCTCACCCAACGGCTTCATGTAGATGTTGAACAGGAGAGGCGAGAGAATCGACCCCTGCGGCACCCCACAAGTGAGGCGCCTCGCGGTCGATCTCTGCCCTCCTGTCAACACCGTCTGCAACCGGTCGGAGAGATAGGAGGAGAACCACCGATAAACGGTGCCTCCCACTCCTAAACCCCCCAACTGGTGCAGCAAGATACCATGGTCGATGGTATCGAACGCCGCTGAGAGATCTAATAGGACCAGGGCAGAGGAACAACCCCTATCCTTGGCCCTCCAGAGGTCATCTACCAACGCGACCAAAGCTGTCTCTGTGCTATGACCGGGCCGGAAACCGGACTGGAACAGGTCTAGATTGCTTTGATCATACTTCTCAGTGATCTCTGACAGAGCCTGATGGGAGATGGTGCATCCTTCCTAGTGCCTTCTGAACTGGTCGAGATGATTAAAGGTATGATACAGAAGGTTCTCCTCCTTCCTTTGGTCTCAGTTGGTGTTGATGGGGGAAGAGACTGAATCTGTTGGCCCCTCATTTGTGGCCTGCCTCAAACTCAGCAGTCTATTTTGCTTAACAGCTATATAAAACTGCTGGGTGAGGCTATTTGCTGGTTTGGAGTGAGCTATAATCAGTATGCTGATAATATCCATTGCACATCTCTTTCATGGTCCAACTAAGCAATACTATTAGGATTTTGTCCCAATATGTAGAGACTGTGTGGGCCTGCATGGGGAAGAACAGATTCAGGCTCATTCCTGACAAGAATATATGGATGTGGATATTTGGAGCTTCCAGCTCTAGGGATTTTCCAAAATTAGCCTTGAATGGGATTGCACATTCAAGAGTGTTGTCTTGGATTTATAATTCCTTCCTAAGAGCAAGAAGCAATTGTGACCAAGAGGGCCTTTACACAGATTCATCTAGTGCACCAGTTATGTCTGTTCCTTCATATCCTCTCATGATATACAGTAGTCACCCAGTCACTCAGAAATAAGACTACTGCAATGTACTCCATATGGGGATGCCATTGAAAACCACTCAAAAGGGACAGCTAGTCCATATTGGTGGTTAGGCAGTGATGCTCATGACACATTTTATCCATGTGATGCTACTGCTCCATTAGCTGCAGTGGCTACTAGTTGACTTCTGTGTGCCATTGAAAATGCTGATTATCATCTATACAGACCTTAATGGCATAGAGCCTAGCTATCTGTGGGACTGTTTATTTCTTATTGTTTCTTGACTATTCTCCGAGAATAGTCAAGAAACAATAAGGGGTGGTGGTTGAACCCTTTAGGGTTTTTTATTCTTATATACGGTTTCCCTTCTGTACACTTATGATCTGTTTCTTTTTTGTTGTTCTTATTCTCTTTTTTTAATGTAAGCTGCCCAGAGTTATTTGGAGGTGGCCATTCTTTAAACTGTATTAAATAAACTACTTAAACTTAAGTCCAAAAAGTAAAACTGTGAATAGACCAGAAAACAATATTTATGAATTAAACATATTTGTAAGACTACCTGGTCCTGCAAAAGAGCTAGGATAGGGAAAAAATACAACTATTGAGGATCTTTTGAGTGATGACCAATGAGTAAAATCCTGGCAACAATAAGCAATGGTTTAGTCCAGGGGTCCAGCTTTGCTGGCTGAGGAACTCTGGGAGTTGAAGTCCACAAGTCTTAAAAGAGCCAAGTTTGCAGACCCCTGGTTTAGTCCATTATATAGCCCCTTAGTCACAGTTCCAAAAGTCTGGAAACTTGAGCTTCTGATTTCAATTAAACTCAAAAATATTTTGTTTTGCATGGCATGCACCCCTATGCGGTAAAGAAACTTAACTAGGAACAGTTGAAACAAGCTGGTGGACATATTTAAAAAACCAGCAATGTTATATAGATTTAAAAGCTAACAGTTTAATGCTGGGGCCCAGCTGTCAAGCTGAATAGCAAGACACAAAGATTATTTGTCAATGAAAATCACTGCTTTTTCAGTGGTTTACCAGAATTTAATTTTGGTAAAATATGGACAGAAACAGCTAATTGTAGTTGGCATTGCTTTCCATGCCTAAAATAAGGGCCACAGATATGTAGATCAAACCTTCTTCTCCTGTAATTCATGAATGAGTCAAATAAATTAATGCCTAGCTAATCATAGTCTATCATGCTTAGTTAACAGCAAGATGTTGGGTTAACTAAGTAAAGGTAAAGGTTCCCCTCGCACATACGTGCAAGTTGTTCCCGACTCTAGGGGGCGGTGCTCATCTCCGTTTCAAAGCTGAAGAGCAAGTGTTGTCCGAAGACGTCATGTGGCCGGCATGACTAAATGCCAAAGGCACACAGAACACTGTTACCTTCTTACCAAAGGTGGTCCCTATTTTTCTACTTGCATTTTTACATGCTTTCGAACTGCTAGGTTGGCAGAAGCTGAGACAACAGGAGCTCACTCCGTTACGCGGCGCTAGGGATTCGAACTGCTGAACTGCCGACCTTTCTGATCAACAAGCTCAGCATCTTAGCCACTAAGCCATCACGTCAGTGGGTTAACTAGCCACCAGTTAATCAATACACATTGTTGGGTCAACTAGCCACCAGTTAATCAATATCCTGCAGCAATTCTGAATAGACCTATGGCTTTACATAAGTCCAAGGGCCGATACTTGCAGGCTGGATGACAGCATAGCCATCTAATATATCTTTTCCAATTTACATTCTGAGAGCAACTCTGTGCTTGAAAGGTTTCTTGAATGAGGAGTCTGAATTGCCTACAGAAAGCCAAGGAGGAGAAAATGCTTAGATCTTAGCACACTGCACAGACTGTGAGTCCTACATCCAAACAGGAAGTCTCCTGCCAGGAGTCTGAAAGGAAGGATCTGTGCAGTCCACATGATCCTGCATATTTTGTCCTTTTAAGGGACTAGTTGTCCAGCAGCTTGCAGTTTATTTGTGTTATTCCTTCCACCCCCAAGCATTTCATCCTTTTCATTTAATCTGCAGAATAAACTACATTTTGAGTGTAAATAATTAAAGCTGTCTTTCAAAATACTGGCTGCTTGGAGCAGAAGGGAACAAGGTGGCAGGTGAACAGAACCACTCAGTGCTATATCAACAGCTGAGTTTTGTCCAGCAGGCTGCTGTAACTGATTCACTTTAATCAGCCCTAAGACACACAGTGTTGTTTATTTGCCTGAACAAGGCTGCCTTGTGCCCTTGTGAAGACCAAGCATGTGCCCTAGAAACATTACCTTTTCCAATGGTAGCTGTAGAACTAAGTTACAACATCGAATAAGCTGCACTCAGCAAAGTCCAAATATGCCACCCTGACCCTTAAAAAAGACAATGATATTGAAACATCATTGTTTGGTTCCTGATGCTTCTTCTTAATCTATTTTATGTTTCCTTTTCATGTTAGTGAAAATTGACTAGCGTAAGAAAAATAAAGAAAGGGGGGCTAAATTCTGAGGATCTAGAAATTTAACTTACTTTTTGCCCAAAGGGGAAGTTGGGATCCCTAGGATTAACAGTGACTATTAAGCCCACTTCTTATGAATGCACAAGATTTCATGCGAGATCATCCACTTTGAAACAGACCCAGAGAAGCAAATTACTATGTCTTTGTTGTTATTATGTAAAAGCATAAAAATAGAGTTGAAGAGAAAGACATGACATTCAAATAGCAGTGTTCCAATATCTAAGGGGCTGCCACAAAGAAGAGGCGGAGGGGGTCAACCTATTCTCCAAAGCACTGAAGGCAGAACAAGAAGCAATGGATGGAAATTAATCAGAACCTAGAACTAAAGAGAAATTTTCTGACAGGTAGAACGCCTTGTGAGTGCTCCAAAACTGGAGGTTTTCAAGAAGAAATTGGACAACCATTTGTCTGAAATGGTATAGAGTTTTCTGCCAGAGCAGGGGTTTGGACTAGAAGATCTCCAAGGTCCCTTCCAACTCTGTTATTCTATTATTCTGTAAATCAGAACAACCAGCAAGCAGTGGCTGTGTACATTTCCAGGGAAAACAGATCAAGATCTCACTTCCGAGAACTTTTAGGGGTTTTTTTTTATATTAAGTGTTACACAAACATTAGCTTATATGCTCAATCTTTCCCAAACTAATGTTGTCTAACTATGTCAAGACCACGAGTCCCAAAATTCCCCACCAGCAAAACCATTTGCTACAATTGAGAATTAAGAATCAAGGAAGCTCTTTAAACATTTATGACAGCATCACATTGGAAAAGGCTGCTCTGCCACAATACACTAATCTGGTATAAAATTGAATTTTTTTTTCTCATCCAGTAGCAACTCTTTATTAATTTTATTTCACTTCGCTTAATTCCATGGATCAGCATTTTACAAGCAGATATTCTGCTTTGCTTTACTTTGGATTACTGCATGAAACAGAAGATTGGGGTTAGGGTTTTTCAGCCTGTATGCCAGGGGTATCCAGCCATGGCAACTATAAAACTTGTGGATTTTTACTCCTAGCATGGCTGTCTATGGAATTCCAGGAATTGAAGTCCACAAGTCTTAAACTTGCTAAGGTTGGACACCCCTGCAATATGCTCTTCTTCCAGCTCTACGATACTTTGTGCCTGTTACTATAATTAACTAAGTATCCAAAAACAGCACCATGGTCAGTACCTCAGGTGAACAAACTATATACATATACATGGTATTATTCATCAGAAATATTCATAGAAGTCCAAAGCAGCATTATAGAGTTTGGAGCCGCCAAATTCAATTTCCTGCTCATTGGACGCATGCAAATTAAACCATCTCTGACAAGATGATTATCCAGCTTCTACCTGAATATATCCAACACAGGGGAAAAGACATCATCTCTCTAGATAATTGGATTTACTATTTGACCACTTGTACTTCTAGGAAGTTTTGTTTTAACTAAAATCTAACTTCCTGTCAATTTAATTCATTAATACTATCCTATAAAAGATTGGTTTTGATCTTCTTCTGTGTGATATCCTTTCATAGATTTAAAAAGTGCTATTGCATTCCCCCTGTAATTTTTTCTCAAAGCTAAACCTATACAGCTCCTTCATTCACTTCATAGCACTATAGTTTTTAATACCCGATCATCCTTTGTTGTTGCTGTTTTCTGAATTGTTCCAATCTTTCTGACTCCTTATAAAGCCAAAGCCGGCACAGTATTGGAGCTGGCTTTGACCAAAGCAGAATAAAGTAGAAAAATTCTTTTCTGTAATGTAAAATTACCCTTCTGTTGATGCAGCCTAAAATTGATTTCCCTATTTTGCATCAAGAGATCTGCTGAACAGATGAACAATTCTTTCTCAACGGGCAGGTATCAGCTTAGTAATCAAACAGATACTACAGTACATAAAACCATTCAGATATGGTGAACTGCTTGTTACTTGGCCACCTTGGTATGTTCCGAACAAGCTGAAAGGGTTACACAGAGTTCAGAAATTTCCTAGCTGACAATCTCAAAACTCCGATTTCTACAATGTGAAATCACTATCCTGAGGAAAAAACTTATTTTTTTTATTAACCATTCCAAGTAACTACAGAAAAAAGTTATGGCTGTCCAATCTCCTCCTTGCTGTTTGGTAATAAAAAGGCCTTAGCAACCTGCTTTTAAAGAGCAAAGGGTCATTTCTAGCAGGCAAACTAGTGATGGGTGGGTCCATGTAGCTACATTTACAAAGTCTTACACTCATTTCCATGTTTAAATCAAAGGCAACAGGATGGCCATGGGAAAACCCTTTTAAATGAGGTTCTTCCAACTAGTTAGTTCTATTGCTTTCCTGACCAGGTGTTGGAGAAAATCTACTGATGATGCAGAAGCATTGCAACTATCCAACAGCAAAGCAGTAAAAGGTTTAATGTATTCCTCTTCATTATGCAATCTATATTTAGAAACTGTAAAATTTTCCAGCATCTAGCCCACCACCACATTTGGAAGCAGCATTCTCTATACAGGGAAAATTCTAACCTCTTGCCCCTAGGCATATAATTGTGTCTGGAGTTTATAAAAACAGAGACCACTGATGAAATCACAGAGCGACAAACACTACTGAAAATTTGCAAGCACGGTCTGTGTAGGTTGCAGCAATTGTAATTCATACTTCTAGAACCTCTTAAACTTTTCATAGTTACAGGCAAATGTATGCATATTGAGAAAAAGAAGAGATCATTAACTGTGGATGCTAAAACTTAATGAAATTCAGGTATTCAAGAAACAATGAGCACATTATTATTATTTTTTTACAAAGGCTTGTGCTTTGTAGGAAGAAATATGGTAGTCTGATTGTACTATTGCTTACCCTGAAACTATTCAGATATTCATTCCAACAAAAGACTTTCATAATCTTTCTCCACTGTTTCTGCAAATCACTGTTACACCTCTAATGCTGTATTCCTTGAGACATTCATTCATATAACACTATTGCTCATAAAACCCACATTCAACAAAATAGTGAATTTTAAAATTAGGTAAATCTACTGAAAGAAAGGGAATATATTTGTAAGCCAGAGAGAAGGTTAGGTGATGTTCAGAAAAACAATTATTTCACAGTTCAGGATATTAGCTTACAAAGCTAGTGAAAAAACATATTGTTTTCCTTTTTCACCAATCTATATTACACATTCATTTCATGAGAATTGACCCTAATCTCATTAAGGAAAATTCAAAATGGGACACTAGTCCAATTCTGCTTTGTTTGATAGCAGCATTTACTGACTTTTCTCCGACTAATACAGCAGCTTCGGATCATCCAATTCTTGCCTGCAAAAATGCTGTGACTTAGCTCAGAACGTCGATCAGAAAAGTCGGCAGTTCGGCGGTTTGAATCCCTAATACAGGTCTCCTGCGTGAGCAGGGGGTTGGACTAGATGACATCCAAGGTCCCTTCCAACTCTGTTACTGTTAAATCTCTTAAGCAAAATACAAGGAATCAAGGAAGTGGTATTGATACTCTAGACAAGGAGAATGGCCATCAGCTCACATCATCATAATCATGTTGGAGAAAGCTCTCCATAATTACAGTGATTGTATCTAACTCACTAGCTCCAAATTATAGTAATATCTGGGACAGATTCAAACCCTTATGACTTGCAGCCGTACTAGCTTAAGTGATATTTCTTCCTTCCTGTACAATCCTAAAAATTCTCAGAGGTCCTGCTCTGAGAAATCTTGCCTGTTAAGATAAGGCAGGTATTACTTACCAGCAGACTTTCTATCGAGGAGTCTCCTTAATGCCTGGATGACAGACAACAAGGTTCTTAATCATTCAGAATTTTAATCCTTATATTTATATCCCAAGTTGCATTTTATCTCCGTGGCACTGCTAAATCTCTAGCAAAGCCAGGTCTAGCTTTTGCTGCTTTTAGTTGATTGCACTTGTTAATGTATTTATTTATTATATTGTTGATTTGATTTATATGGATTTTATTGCTGTTCCTCTGGCACTACAATTAAATTCAGAGGAAATCTACATGGAATTAAAAATGGTTACACAACAGCGACAGAGTTATTCCCTCATGTCTTCCTGTTGGCCACTGTAATACAACAACAAAAAACAAAACACCAGAATGTTTGATGAGTAAAGGAGCTTATTTCAATGTGGGGAAAAATCAAGCAAGTGTTTGGACTAATTGATTTAAATTAATATTAATATTTATTAATATAATTATATTAATATAATTAATATTTTTAATCTACAGCGATTGAATTAGACTTTTAAACTGGATATTGTATTTTAAATTTTTGGATTATTGGTGTTTTATCTGCTGTACACCGCCCTGAGTCTTTGGAGAAGGGCGGTATAAAAATTTGAAAAATAAATAAATAAATAAATAAATAAATAAATAAATAAATAAATAAATAAATAAATAAATAAATAATGTGCACTGAAAGTGGCATGATGGTTAAGCTATTCTCTCAGGACTCAAAGCTTCCTTCATTACCCTTCCATTTATATACAGAGTGCTTGTAAATGGAAAAAGTGTTATTATATAAATGTACATGAATGATGATATAGGTGTAATTAATAAATAAAAAAGAAATTGAAATGAAGATTATGTAAACAGAAAATCGGGGCTGCTCGAATACCATTTTGAAAATGTATTGAATTGAAAATGAAAACAACAATGGAGTGGTAATGGAGAGAGGAGTAGAGGGAGGGATAGGAGAGGAGAAGAGAAGAGAGGAAAGGAGAGAGAGGGATAGAAGAGAGGGAAAAGGAGAGGAAGAAAAGAGAGGGGAAATAAGAGTAGGAGAGAGGGAGGGAGGAAGGGAGGAAGGAAGGTGAGTGGGGGAAGGGAAGGGGAAGGAGAGGTGGAAAGAAGAAAGTAGAAAGGGATAGGAGAAGGAAGAGAAGGGAAGTAGATGAGGAAAGGTTGTGGTAAAATAAAGGAATTAAATCTTTTGCACACCTTTAATACAAATAGCTTCCTTTTGCCAGCCTTCCTGACAGCCTTCTTTCGTTATCGTCTTCCTTTTGCAAATCATGCATTTTTTCAAGAACATATTATTGCAAAATAATATCAGGATAGCAAATAGTGACATGTATTCTAGGAATGCCTGCACGAATTTCTAGATAAGAGGGCAAGAGGATAAAGTACTGTTTTATTTTGATTGGGGGAGAAAGGTATTCTATATTGTTCACAGTGATGAAAAAACTTCAAAGTATCTAATTTGTGAAAATTAGTTATTGACAAAAAATATCCTATTATTTAAAACTTCCTGTCAGGATAGTAAACATTGTTCGAAAGGGAGGGGTTTATTCAGGAACAAACAAACAAAAAATAGCAGGGCTGTCATATTTTATATCTCTAGGAAATTGTGTACCAATTTAGCTATCAGGAATTCCCTCCAGAAAACTGTGTTTACCTTATACCCAGGCTTCTTCTGAACTGTTCTTGGCTTTGCAATTTTTTTTGGTATATTTTTTACAAACATGTAGCAATTCCTTGTAACGCCTTGATATCTCATTTCCACCCTTCCTCAGCCTGTTATTTCCCATCCAGCTAAGTCAATAGGCTGGTCCAGGTCAGACAGTAGAGTCTGGATTTCTGCCAGAAACCTTAATTATAGCAACGTCCTCTTCCTCTGACAAGGGTGTACATGTTCATTTGAAAGTCACTTGGCCTGGTAGCCAAACACAACCAATTTAATGTAGTTGTATCTCCCCTTCCACAGCAAGCTTGAGCAGAAAAAGTATCTCCATATTAATTTACTCTGTATCTTTGCTAAAAGTGACTGTCATTTGCTTTACTTCCTCATCTCTTCCAATCAAATTAATAAGGTCAGTTTTTTAAAAATAATAATCCTGGTTTAAGAGAACCAAATTGATGCAGTGGTTAAAGCATCAGGTTAGAAAACAGGAAGCTATGAGTTCTAGTTTCATTTTAGGTGTGAAGTTGGATGACCTTGGGTCAGTCAATCTCTCTCAGCCCTGGGAAGGAGGCAGCACTTCTGGGGGAAAAAACCTTGCCAAGAAAACTGCAGGGATTTATCCAGGTACCCTCCAAGAACTAAGACATAATGGAGAAAAAGTCCTGGGTTAATCATTCCTATAAATAATTAGTTCCTAGAGTTGCAATTATGCAAATGATGTTCAACCTGTTGTCCCTGGGTTTGCCAACCTAATTAAAGACTGCATGGGTATATATACCACATCTTGTTGCCTGCTGTCAGGAAATATGCCGTTTCCTTCCCAAAGAAGACCAGAAGCAAATAACACAATGAGAACAGGATTCACCAATCTAATTGGACATTTGTGTCTAAGGTTTCTCTGTCTGAAACAGCCGCACTGGCATAGAAATTGGGGTGGGACTGTGAATATACTACATCTTCTAAATGCCAGACACCTTTTGTGCAAATAATGGATAAAAAAGTCTGCTTGGATGTTGGGGCCAATTTAGCTCCTCTCCAGCACTCCTGATTTTTCCATTTTGAAATGAAGCCTATATAATGATTCCCTACTTCAGAAATACAAGAGATATTATATTTGCATGTCTTCTTCTTCGTTGCCTACTGTTCAGAAATAAAGCATCCAAAAATGTACTTTTAAGACATCAGAGAGCTGCTTAGGAAATGGTTTTGTTTGTAAAAGAGGCATGCTACTCTTTGTGTCTATTCTCAGAAGCTGATTCACTAAACTGAATGGAATTTATTCCCAGAGAAACATGAGAAAATTTGCAGAGTTCATGAACATCTAATGCTACTCATGCATCTAGTCAATATTATGGTTATTTAATTGTTGCCAAATTTCATGAAAACTTGAAATTTCAAAGTTGGAAACCTGCTTAGAAACAACATCTGATAAATTGTGAGAAACACAGAAACAGAAACTTTTGTCAAAAAAGACTTACAGATCCCAATTTAGGGTCAAAGCCTTAACCCATCTACAATATTAAAATCATACTTCAAGAGTTAGTTTATTAAATATTATTATTCTTTAGTGAAGGGGAAGCGATAGCTCAGCAGTTAAAGATTCGGAGATTGTCAATTGGAGAACTGACAACCCAGGCTTGAGACCCGAACTTCGTGCAATGGGGCCAGCTCCCATTATTTGCTCCAGCTCCAGCCCACCTAGCAGTTTGAAAGCATGCAAATGCAAGTAGATAAATAGGTACCACGTTGGGGGGGGGAAGGTAACAGCATTCCATGTATAGCCATGTTACCACATGACCATAGAAATTGTCTTTGGGCAACTCTGGCTCCTTCTGCCAAGAAACAGAGATGAACATCACCCCCTGGAGTCGGGCATGACTGGACAGGGAAAGCTTTACCTTTTCCTTGGGCAAGGGGAATAGTAATGATTAACAGATTTATCATTGCAAAGTTTTATTTTTGCTCAAACTGTCACAGACTAAGCATTACATTTACAGATGAATGAGAAACTTGCTTCTACTAAAGGAGAGGAGATGTACCTTATATAAATTGCCAAAAAAGTGGAATTGGGTATAAAATAGTATTCATTTTATTGTGCTTTTCTACCTGTTACCTTCAAACTAAAAGACAGGTTCTTATTTTTCTCATTTACTCCATTATGCTAGAAGAATCTTTTTTAAAAAGTATGCTCTACCATAGAATAACAGAGTTGGAAGGGACATTGAAGGTCTTCTAGTCCAACCCCCTACTTAGGCAGGAAACGTAAACCATTTCAGACAACTGGTTATCCAATCTCTTCTTAAAGACTTCCAGTGTTGGAGCATTTAGAACTTCTGGAGGCAAGTTGTTCCACTGATTAATTGTTCTGTCAGGAAATTTCTCCTTAGTTCTAAGGTGCTTCTCTCCTTGATTAGTTTCCACCCATTGCTTCTTGTCCTACTCAGGTGCTTTGAGAATCGCTTGACTCCCTCTTCTTTGTGGCAATTCCTGAGATATTGGAACACTGCTATCATGTCACCCCTAGTCTTTCTTTTTATCAGACTAGACATGCTAGTTGTATACAATATCTAGGTGAAACTCAGTATAACTGCATACCTCAATAACATAGTTGTAACAGGCATAGATGAGCAGTGTAAATGTAAAGTCAATGTACATTATTCCTATATGTGAGTAGTTTCATGCTTTGGAAGGGATAGGTTTACAGATCCATTAATTTAAAGAGTAGACAACTATTATATATGGATATTGCTCTTCCTGCATGGCTTCTATGAGAAGAACATAAGGGGAGTAAAAAGGCAAGGAGTGCTATGATTTTTACAATAGATATGGAAAGGCATCTATAAGGGCTTGGGAAATTAAGGCAAAACACCAAGAGACCACAAAGTTTGGTTTGCCCCTTACAAACTTTAAAAGTGGAAGATCAGATGAAAGTAATATATGTAGAAATAAGAAGCGACAGACAAGGTGCAAACCAGTTATTCTCTAGGCAAAGATCCATGCATATAGGGAATTTGTGGCTAACCAGCCATGAAGAATCTACAGCCTGTGGGATTCTATAGAGAGGCTGAGAAGAAAACTACTCTTTTTTTAGTCCTGCTACAGGGACTAGCACACAATCAGAAACCAAAGGATTCCAATTCTAGTGCCCGGTATATCAGTCATTACTAATCATATCAAAAATAGTTAAAGATTCCCTGAGCTTGCTTGTTCTCTTGCAGATGTTATCTAGTTTAGGTAATGAAGCATCTGCAAGAAAACAAGCAAGTTCAGAGAACACCAAGGACCCCTCATTTCAACCCTGAGCTACAAATATTCTCCTTTATTAGTAGTTAAAAGTTTCTCTGAGCAAAGCTTGGCTCCTGGTGAGAACATAAATATAACCATGCTCCTTTCTTGGGTAAAGTATGGAAGTGGTTTGCTACTGGCTTCTTCCAAGATGTTTTCCAACTTACTAATGTAGTCTACAATCCTGATGGTCTCTTACTCATATCCTAACCAGCCCTATCCCATTTAGCTTCCAAGACAAGATAATATTAGAAGGTCCCACTTGGTGCTAAGATAAAGGATGGAGTCTGCTTGGTTTAGCTCCCAAGAACATTGATAGAGAATGTTGATGTCCAGATTATGGATGGAAAGTAACTGCATTTTTACCCTCCTCCTCCTACAAAGAGATAATATTAAGTGGATTAGCTATTCCTACAGCAATTTCTATGGGTTGATTGCTGTTAGTTGACCTTTCTGTGACAAGCTATGAACAGGATCACAACTACATCTTCAACATTTCAGGGGTTAGTGCTGAGAGCAGTCCAAAGGTATGCTCTTAAGAAGAAAAAACACCCATCATTGCAAGCTTTTCACTCACCACAATGAAATTAATAGCTAGGGTACTTGGAATTTCTGGAAGTCCCAATGTGGAATCAACTTTGCATTCCCACTGGAAGTCAAAATGTTATAGAAAGGTCAAGCACAATAATTCAATGAACTGTTTTCATTTTCATTCTGCCTTTTGGACCCATTAAATGTGGGTTTAATGATTCTGGAACCTCAGTACTACGCAAGCAGATCTGGATTCTGAGACAGCAATTTAGCATCAGTGTTGAACTTTTAACCTGAAATGTCTTGATGAATAATTGCTAGCTGGCAGAAGTTCTATCTGATAAGGACTGTATATGTATATTTAAATAACATCCAGATTAAAAAGTGCTGTTTTCTGAGCAAATTAATTTGCAGGCAGTAAGTCATGTGAGTCTTAATATGTACCTAGAAATAAAAGCTGCTCCTTTTGGTGAGATTTATTTCCCCCCCCCACCCAAAAATCCCATACAGGAATAACCCCAGTATCTCATTACAATTGTCTATATGCAATACACTATTATATTTTCTTCTATATATCTTGCAAACTTAAATGATAGCGCAGATAAGAAGTTGATTCACATCTTTACACCACTAGTGAACTTGTCAAAACAAGTGATACTGGAACTTGTAAAGCTCTTCTTCCTTGGCTTTTCCCCTTTGATAACCTTCACTGATTTGTTATAATGCGAAATATATTTGTCATTTTGAAGGAGCCAGACCTTGGTTCCTGCACCTTTTTCTAGGTGCTCAAGAGCATCTTCACAGAAATATATTTTTTCTCTGCCTTATAGTATTTAATTATAAGAAAAAAGAGATACATTTATAAGAATGAAAAGCAACAATATTTCTTAAAAACCACAGGTAAATATGATTTGAGTCTGATGACCACAAAAGTACAAATTCCAAAAGAGAGTAGAATTTTGAAGCTGTACAACCATTGCAGATATTTAATTAGAAGCTGATAGTCCATTGTTGTCTAATCATTTAGCCTACTGAGTGTCTGTATTTGAAAAGCAATAGTTTCCTCCACTTCGTTGTTGCCAGGAATACAAAAATGGGAAAAACAAGTCTATGTACCAGTTCTAAATTTGAAATCCATTTTAGAAATCAAAGTTCTTTTCCTAACAATTCTTTCCATCATAATTTTAATTTTAGTACCACTTCGGCATGTGGGCTTTAATTCCCAGGATTCTTAGAAATAGTCATGCTGGAGGGAGGATTCTGAGACTTCAAGGTCATCGATCTGAAAGATGTCTCAGTTCTGGATGGCTGCTCTACAAATTTTGTCAGAATATTCTTTCTTTCTTTCTTCTTTATTGGCCAAGTGTGAATGGACACACAAGGAATTTGCCTTGGTGCATATGCTCTCAGAGTACATAAAAGAAAAGATACATTTGTCAAGAATCATAAGGTACAACACTTAATGATAGACATAGGGAAACAGTCAATATAAATCTTAAGGATATCAGCAACAAGGTTACAGTCATACAGTCATAAATGGGAGGAGATGGGTGATGGGAATGATGAGAAGATTAATAGTGCAAATTCAGTAAATAGTTTGGCAGTGTTGAGGGAATTATTTGTTTAGCAGAGTGATGGAGTTCGGGAAGAAACTGTTCTTGTGTCTAGTTGTTCTGGTGTGCAGTGCTCTATAGTGTCATTTTGAGGGTAGGAGTTGAAACAGTTTATGTTCAGGATGCGAGGGGTCTATAAATATTTTCAGAATATTTATGCACAACCTAAGTTGTTATGGTAAAAGAAAGCAAATGGGGAGCAGGGCAGATTATGTAAGAGATTATGATGGTTCTCAGTAATAACAGAGAGACTATAAAAGGCTGTGAGAGAAACACTGGGAATCAGAAGGAAGAGCTAAAGCTCAGACAACAGTCTGACAAGAGAAATCTGAGTCTAAAGGAGGGATGAGGTGGAAAAAGCATCTCAGAAAGAACTCTCCCTAGTTCTCTAGAAAGTAAAGGGGGTGGGGTGAGAGGTCTGCTTTCAGATTTGCCAGAGATCTGGATTACCTAAAGGGGCTGAGAGAAGCTACCCTCGGTTATGTTTGACACTTCTCTCTAACCCTTGATAGTTCTTACTCAAATAAAATAACTTGTTGAAATCAGAACAGATAATTTAGAAATGACATTGCTTAGTGTTTGAACACAGAGAAGCCTCTGGAAAGCGAAGGGAAGATCAGTTCTCTGAGTAGCAGTTCTCCGAATAGCAAACTGGGATTGGTAATGGTCCTTCCTGGTGTAGAGAGAAAGCCAAGGTCAGGTAGACTGTGGTACAAATCATAAAAGTATTGCACGCTAATATTCATATATTGTAGCTAAGAAACCCTCAGAGACAATCTCCGTCTACAAACAATTTGTGATAAGGAAACGTTTTTGCAAAAAGTTTCCCCAAATTGCAATAACGTATTTGTGGTATGTTCCTAACGTAGCCTTTTCTGATTCCAGTTCTTCTTAATATTGTCTGAGTTTTATGAAGCATATAATAGGAACAGAATTGCCCTATTTAGCTTTCACCCCTCCCCCCAACTTAAAGAGAAGAAATCTTGTAATTACAAATGAATAAGTGTGAAATTGGCACAGTGCAAAGAAAAGCTCCAGATTCTAGCACGTCTCTATTTGGAAAGATACCTTGTGGATCCTAGACATGATCCTAGAAAATGAAAAGGCTTGGTGCCTGATGCCAAGTGCTTTGTTTGGAAATGCCCCAAGACAAACAAAGGGAAATGGTGCCACTAGAAACAGATTACAGGAGGTTGTGGGAAAAACCCTCACCAGTTTGATTTATCACAAATTTTGTGATTTTTGTTTTTATTCACAACATTTGTATGGTTGCTCAATTTAGAAAATTTGACTCTAAATGTTGTACAAAGAAATCAAATCAACAAATTTGAAAAAAGGCACCAGTGTATCTCATCAGAACCTACAAAACAATAGAAGAGCAATCTAAGATGTAACTCCTCAAATTGGGGACACTATTCATCCTGAACAAAAGGCTTGAGGAAAGAGCTACGTGTTACTCAACTTCGTTGAGTTGGGCTTCGTTGGGTTGGGCTCAATCATATGTTGGGGAAAAGGTCATCCCAAAAGGCAGAGTCTGAGGCATGACTGTTGCATCCCACAAGATGTTTTAATGAAGAGACCCAGATTGTATCCTCCTGTTTGGAATATGTGGGATAGGCAGATCCCTTGGGAGTAGGTAGGCTGACAAATAGCCCAGTCCAATGCCATGTAAAGATTTATAGGTGTCAATCAGCACTATAAATTACACCACAAAGCAGGTGCTGCTCATAAAGTAGAGGTTTCATAGAGGCTTAACAAGAAATGTCCAGAACTACCCACATTGCTGTGTCTGAATTAATTACATTTTCTAGAAGATCTTCAAGTGCAGTCCCATGTGGAACATGCTGCACAGTCATGATTAATGATAGCTACATAAACATGAGTCAAGATAGATCGGGGTAGTCAATCTTTTTATACCTACCACCCACTTTTGTATCTCTGTTAGTAGTAAAATTTTCTAACCGCCCACCGGTTCCACAGTAATGTGCCATGTATCGTCGTCTGAGCATGCCTCTCACGCATCATGGATTGGGTTTGGGGAAGGCGCCGGCTACCAACTCTGCTTGTCTGTTACAGCTGGGTGGTGTGGGGGGAGATGCGCGAGCTATTCCGGGATGAGGCTCTTTTGTTTGCGGTCGCACTATAGCGCCATTTAGTTTCACTTACGTAACGTGAACTAAACTTATGTGCGGGCAATACAAATAGTATATTTTCAGAAATTTAAATTGTCACAGAGAATTTTATGAAAACCTATTGAAAATGTTTTTAAATAATGCTATGTTTTTTTTAAAAAAAGAAAAGTGCTTCAGTATTGGACAAAACCCCTACCGCCCACCATAAAAGCTGGAACCCCCACTAGTGGGCGGTAGGGACCAGTTTGACTACCACTGAGCTAGATGAAAGCCTCTAGTTAGTCTTTTCTTAAGAATTATTTTTAATATTTAGATGACACATACTGTAAATCACAATAGGTGGCAGCACCTAGCTGATCCTGGCTGATCTGACATAGCTCAGTAAGGTAAACCTGGTTGGTATTTGAATGGGAAACCACCAGGAAATTACAAAGCTGTATGGCAGACAGGGGGAAAAAACATACTGGAAGAATAGAAATGTAACTCATTTCCACATTACTGTCAAGAAAATTATATAGCATGTCGAAGAAGATTCTTGGAGCTAAGTTTGACTTGCAGGAATGGTAACTTTTGATATTTCAGGAATCAGTACTTAAGCATCAACTGAGAAGGTTCTATCAAAAACAGATAACACCTATGGCGGCATTTCTCTATCTTTGCAACTTGAAATTTGGGAGTTGAAGCCCAAAAAACTTCAAGGTAAGATTGAAAAAACCCTGAGTTTTCTTGTCTGGCATACCTGTTTTAGTTCATATGTCATAGAACCAAACGCGGTGTTAACTTTGCTCTTCCTTTTGCAATCATTAGTGAAAAGACAACAACCAGAGACTTCTCTCAAGGCATAGCAACAAAGGAAAATGCAAAACATATGATGGCTCATGGATAAACAAGGAAACAAAGGTGAGCCAATTCTCAAAACTTCAACTAATCCAGGATACACTTTACTTCCCCAAGTCAGAAGGACAAATGAGCAGCATAGGAAAGTATGTGAATAGTTAAGACAAGCACTTTTCCTGCTCTATGGAAAATAAGTGTTATTAAACGTCCAATAACTTAGGGGGCTTGAAATGCCAGGGGTACAGGGCTGTTTTTTTAATCATGGTTTTTAAAACAATGATTTTATCTGTGGTTTATTTATGGCTTTTTAAATATTGCTACATCATGTCAGCTCTATTATGTGAGTTTATTAAGAGGTCAGGGTAGAAGTAACGCCAATAAATTCTGCAGAGAAAACAAAATGTCACATTTGATTTCTAACGCTCAGAAGTTTCCTGTGAAAATTCTAAAAATATTCACAGCCTAATTGTAATAATAGGGGCAAATGTAACTCTGGGGTTTTGTTGCATTGGCAGGGAGGCCCCATCAGAAAGAGCCAGCCAGAGACTGCAGAATGGTAATGACCTGTTGTTGGGCTTTGCTCCAATAGCTTTGCAGCTGATGAATATTAGAGGAGGCATCAGATAAGCTTACTACATGATTTAATAACTGCATCAGTTCAGCAGCTATGTCAGCAGATGTCCAGCCTAGTAAATCTACTTATTGCTTCTAAAAGGTCAGCAGCAGCTGAATGAGACAGCAAATGGGGGAATGTGACGAAGATGTAGAACACTGGATGATTTTAAAACAGAATATGATTCAAACAATGGCTCAGACTCATTCAAGGATCTCAAAAACCATTGCGTCCAACCCTGCCAATTCCAAATAGCTCCTGCTGCAGCATTAGGTGGCCAATTGCCACTTAGAAACTTGTGACAAAAGAACATTCGCAATGCATGAGACAAACTGTTCCAACATTCAACAACTCATCGCCCCAGGAAGTTTTGTTGAAAATTGACAGTGTTTCAACCATCAAATTGTGCTCTTCGAGAAGCAAAAGCCTGGTATTTTCCAGGTGGATAAACTGCTCCCTATTTCTTCCTACAATAATAAAGTAACAGCCACTTAACAAAACTTTGCAAAAAGAATTTTACTTCTCTTTTTAAATTTTACTTCTTGGCGTGGAGAAATTAAATTGAGCCAGATTAGGTTAACTTCCTGTCCCAACATTTAGATGTAAAGTGAGCATGAATCTCTATGTGTTTAAACTTACGAATTAGAGCAGTGTTTCTCAACCTTTTCTTCACCACGGACCTCCTTTAAATACCTTTTGTGGCCACGGACCATGTTCATGGACCCTCAAGACTTAACTCAAGATTTAAATCATAACATTTCTTCAAGCCCTCATAGATCTCCTGTGAGGACATCACAGCTCTCTCCCCCCAAGGTTCGCAGAGCACAGGCTAAGAACCACTGATTTAGAGCATTTCTTCTGGGACAATAAAAAAATGTTCTATAATGAATAGCTATCTACTTTCTAAGCCAAACATAGCCAACTCCTGCAATAGTTCCTAATGTGCAATGACAGAAACCTTTGATTCCTGACTGTACAATATATCCATAATTCGACAGACTGGATGATATCTGATCACAGCAAAGCTTACTGCATTGTTGTAAAACTATTGAAATGGCAAACTGTAAGCAGGCAGATCCACTTCCAGTTGCAACTTTTTGGGCACTCGGTCCGGAAAAGGTCATCACTGTTCTATACTGTCATGATTGCCTCTGTTTTGTAATTTAGTAATAAAAGGCTAATAGTCTTCACCATTGCCAAGCACATTTTGCTCTCATTTAACTCAGATTGGAAGAGTTTATTAACATCATAATGCTGTGACAACTATAGGACTTGTTTTTAAAAGCAGCTTAAGTATAGATTAATATATCCTGCTCTTCTTTATAACTTAATGGTTCTGGTTTTGGAATTAATCATAAGCAAAACCATAAGGTGAATTAAGGTTCTCAACAGCTTAGCCCTTGAAATTGCTTTGAGCATCAGGAATCTCTTCTGGAATATTAACCCAGTGGAAAAATGCATTTCTTTTGAGCATGAAAAAGATAAGTTTTCTCTTTCTGCAAATTATAAGGAAAATTTCCAAGGCATTATTCTTTCTATGCCCCATTTCACAAATATCTTTAGCAAATGTTGGCTACCAACCTTTTAAAATCCAAATACTTTTTGTCTTAACAAAAAGACAGCCATTCAGAACTCTTAAATATTTCTCATCTTTCAAAATCAGTATCCTAAAGGCATCCCATTTAGATTTTTGTAGCGAATGTAGTGGAATTGGGAAGTTGACATGTTTCTAATTGCAAGATATCAATAATGTGACGTTCTCTTAAATTCTGCTAGAAGAAACTGATTGTATATTCAACTGTTTCTATGTTCATGTAAAATTTTTAAAAATGAACAAATTTTTAGCTTCTTTTTGCACTCATACATCCAACTGTCTGCATTTGTTTTTTTTCTGATTTTACTAATCTCTACAAGCATGGCTACTTATGGTGAAGAAGTGAGGGTTTGTTTGGTTTTTTTCATTCATATTTCAAACCTTCCATTTTTGGCTATTTAACTGAAATGAAGGACGTTGTCCCAATGGGATACTGCATCACTGTAGAAAAAGTTAAAACATTCCATACGCACTAAGATTAATATAAATAATAAGGGATTTTGCAGTCTGCTGTCTGTAAGGTGGATTTCATACAAACATACAGGGGAAGAGATCATTCATATACACTTTAGCAATAGCAATAGCACTCAGACTAATATACTGCTTCACAGTGCTTTACATCCTTCTCTAAGCAGTTTACAGTGTCAGGATATTGCCCACAACAATCTGGATCCTCATCTTTGGAAGGATGAAAGGCTGAGTCAACCTTGAGCTGGTGAAACTTGAATTGCCAAACATCTGGCAGTCTGGCAGTACTGCATTTAACCACTGCACCACCATGGCTCAGGAAGCAGTGGTCTGTTCCTGCTGCAAGAAACCCTTGCTGGACCCTATTGATCAGGTCAGCTTTTAACTTAGTTCCCAAGATTTCCTTTGTAGAAAAGGTTGTTGAGATGATGGTAACTCCACAATTCCAGGGGATCCTAGAAGAATTGGATTATCTATTTTATTTGAGGGGCTCTCAAATGACCTTTGCCTACCCCATCAAATCAGGTGGAAGTGACTGGTGCAGGTTCCCACAGTTAGGGAACCACACTTGGTGAACCCAAGAAGGTGCCATGGCAACCAAACTCATGAAACATTCTCTTTCCTCAAAGTGAGGTTAACTCCATTCCTAATTATTTCCCAGAAGTTCCCTGAAGATCTGACTATGTCATTTGGCCTGGGAGTTCCAAGGGACTGGGGAAATTTTGTGGTGGCTCCTTTGCTAATCTAACCTCTTGAGTTGCCTTATGCTTTTTAAACTCTTTAATACTGACTGGTTGTTTACATGTTTTTTGTTTTGTATCTATGTTGTGCACCACCCAGAGTCATTTCATGTGATGTGTATGGCCATATAAATTTGATTTTTTTTTCTTCCCTTGCTTCAGGGTGGGGTTGGAGCAACTGAATGCAGCTAAGCGTTTACTGGCCAGATGTCCTTCCTGATGCCTATGTGGAGTTCATAGCAGATATTTTCTCTTTGTGCCCTGATAGAGCAACATCTGTCACTGCTTAGGGCTGAACTCTCAATCTTTTGAGTGGGAGGCAAGCATCTTCACCTCTAGGCTATCACATCACTCCAACAATATAAATTTGATAAATAAATAAAATAAAGTCTGCCCAGCTATAAAACTATCACTTAAGATACTCCAATTATGCTAAGAAGTGATAGTGTACAGAAATTCATGGACATCTAGCACCAGCTAACTTTTACCACTCTTGAAGGTAAATTCCAGGCTTCTCAATTAAATCATACCTTGCATGTCACAGGGTTTTTGGGTTGGGTTTTTTTTTTTTTTGTACAAAAACATATTTTCATTCATCATCCTGCCTCTTTGCCAGAATTATATCACCACAAACCATTTGGCATAGCAGTACAACAATAAAGCTTTTTACACTCTTAATGTGTCGAGTGACTGAAATGTCTGGATTTGTTAATTTTTACAACAGAAACTAGTGTTACTGCTATCACTATTACTGCCAATACAGGAAATCCCACAGTGTTTTATACTGAGGGTTGGGCGTATAGTCCAGTTACATGTTAATAAGAAGCATTCAGGCCTCATACATTAAATATGCCTTTCTGAATCATTTATTTTACTCTGTTAGCGTTCTTTGCCTCAGTGAAGGGAATACCACCACGGTGCCACAAATGTGTAACCAAAGCTTTGGGGAAGCCCAGAGGTATTGGAATTCCTGCTTTCAGATGTGAAAATAATTGTGTCAAAAAGAACGGCGTGAAAAATTAGATGCGACCTTCATGTTCATTCAAGCCTTTCCACTGACTGCCAGCACTGGCATCTCTGGCATCTTGCCTGTGGGCTGGGTTTTCTCTAATCTGTCATTTAACAGTATGTCATTTAATAGCACGTGCGGTGTAAGGAAGAGTGAAAAAAGATACAGCAACTTAAATGCTCCCTTTCTATGGGAAAATGTCACATCCACTTGACCTAAAGCATGTGTAACACTTTTGATACCTAGAATGATGATTGTAAGTGCATGCCACAGATGTTTGTAATATATGCAGAGTGTGTATTTTTGGTTTTTCAATCCCCGTTGCGATTTGTTCTATGGCTGGCTATACTCAGCATCGGTCAAATATTTTTAAGACAGCTGTCCCAACCTGGTGCCTATCAGATGTGTTAGACTACAACTGCCATTGGAGAAATGTAGTCCAGCACTCTTAGAAGCCATGAGATGGGGTAGAAGAGACTGCTTTAAAGAAATAGAAATGAAATTGAAAATAATGGGAAAATGGGGAAGGGGAAAAGGGAGAGATAATTTGATAAGTTTAATAAAATTGTAATATAAAAATATGAGAGCCATCTTGAGAAGAATGTTTCAGGGATAATTTCTGTACAACTGATTTCCTTATAATGAATGCTAAAATACTTTAAAATATAAAGCTATTAAAATACTATAGAAGCTGAGTGGGGGAGAAGTGTATCAGTCCTTCTAAAAAGTGTCAAAACTCCAGCACCTCGTCATAAAATCAAAGAAAACTTCTACTTTTTCTGTGTAAACCCGTTCTTTTTTGATAGCCGATTTATCAAGAGAGAGTACTTTTCTTATCTCCTGCTGGTTTTAATTATTGTACAAATAAATGTTACTATATTAAAGAAAGAAAAAAAGGGTTATGAGATGAACAGATTTAAAAAAAAAACTGAAGTGAGGTAAAGTGGAGGATGGCTGTTCAAGCTTCACAAAAGAAAAACTGCTTTCAGGGGCTACAGGCTCCAAAGCACTTTATAGAATCAAATCTGGAACTCTGCACAGCCTTAACAGGAAATGAAGTATCTGCTTTGATCTCAAAAGTCATGCCTCCATTCAAAGAAATTCTTGGAAGTGTAGTGTGGGAGTCTGAAAATTCTACCATAATGAGAATTCCTCAGAAATAAAGATGTTGTCTGAACCTTCATCAAGCAAGAATCAGTGGTGGGTTTCAACTTTTTTTATTCTGTAGGTGTGGCTTGGTAGGCATGGCATGGCTTGATGGGCATGGCTTGGTGGACGTAGCAGAGGAAGGATACTATACAATCTCCATTCCCACAACACTCTAGGGGAAGGTTACTGCAAAATCCCCAGTCCCTCTCAATCAGCTGGGACTCGGGAGACAGAGAATAGATGGGGGTGGGGCCAGTCAGAATTTTTACTACCGGTTCTCTGAACTACTCAAAATTTCCGCTACCGGTTCTCCAGAACTGGTCACAACCTGCTGAAACCCACCTCTGGCAAGAATCACATGCAAGTGAGATGGGTGGTCATATATATTTAATCGATCAATTAGTCCTAGGTGTCAGCACTCTACAAGATACCCTGCCCACTATTCCTTGCCTTAATACTTGGTGTTTTTACAAATAATGGACTAATTCCTTTTAATAACAATAGCAAGGTAAGATCCATATTAAAATGTTAAAAGAAAGAGTAGAAATCTTACATGAAATTCTGCCAGCACAAGATACCATTTATAGTGACCAATTTAACTAATAAGCATCATTTTTATAAATATATAAAAAATCAGACATGAATTAACTGACTAACAGCTGCCTAAACATAATAACTTCCTTCGCTACACATTTTTCCTTTCTATCCAGTGGTTCTATTCTATCTTTTTATTTACCTGTTTTTTTATCTGCCTTTTCTAGTTGAGGTGCAGAGGTTTCAGGTGTTTCACTGAAACCTAAATCACTGGTTCAAATCATTGAACCCCCAAACACACACGCCTTCTTTCTGGAGCTATTTAAGACAAAACTTTTCAGCAAATCTTCCACACAGCTGCTTTCCCATTCCCACCCTCTTTTCTTTTCTTTTTTCTCTTCTTTTCTTTGGGGGGAGGGAGAATTCCACTGAAAATAGATATCCCTCTGCTCAAAGCCACTTAAACTATTTCAATTATAATAGCAAAATAAGATATTGTATCATCTGTGCTTTAATGGGGAAACAAGGGGCAGAAATTAAGTAAGATTTCTATCCAACAGATTGAATTTCATTTTAAATTTCCTTAATAACTGAAGCACCTCAGAAAGAGAAGAGACCAAACACATGGACTTCCAAGCAGGTTGCACTATCCAGAGAAGGACAAAATCAATCACCCAATAGTCCTGAAACATTCACCACCTGTGAAGGAGTTTGGGACCTTGGTTGCAAATGCCCAATTGCCAATCTCATAGATGAACTAAGTTAAAAATAGCAATGCATCTTGTCAACTTACTAACTTCTAGATATTCTGCCAGTTAAAAGATTCTCTGACAAATCTGCTTCTGAGGAAGACGATGAAAATATGGATAATATAGATATGGATAATGGATAACAATATAGCAATATTCTTATATTTCATTAATCTTACCAGAATAGAAAAGAATTTGAACTACCAACCTTTTTACTCAGTTCCAAGAGCTGGTGAACTTGAAAGCCATCTCTGTTAAATTAAGATGATGGTGCTTCTCGATTTGGGGGTGAACATGTATTTTTAGATGTAAAATCTTTCAAGGCCAAAAGCAAAAACACAGTTTTTGCAAGTAAGCATCAGACACACAGCTTTTAAATGAAAGTAATCATTACCTCTGTTTGTGCCACTCTAAAGAAACAGAACAGAAAACATCATGATGATGCAAGCCCTCCAGAGATGGGTGGGACAGCAGATTAATTAAGAGACAATGTGTAGTCATTTTCTGTACATGCATATTTCTATGCTAGCACCCTCCCTGCTCCCACAAGAACACAACTGAACAATTTTTCTACCACAAGAAAGCCGCAGCCTTTGGGGGGAGGGGAAAGTCCTGCTCTCCAAAATACTAAATACCATTTCTAATGTCCAAATGCATTGTCTGGAGAACAAGTAAAAAGAAATAGCTGGGAGACAAGAAAAGAAGTAAATTATTTGGTAGAGAAAAAAGGAGGCCTGGACGTCAGATTGTTAAAAGATGGAAGCAAGATAGAAACTGGAAACAGCCATTTGGTTTTGATGAGGTAGTTTTCAGGAGAAGCAGACAGCTAAGCAACATGGAGCCAGATGTGAGAGCTAAGTTCAGCTTCTCTGGGATAGAAGTGCGGGAGGGTATAATTCTCAGTTAAGGGCCTCTGGTGGCTCAACAGACTAATGCAGTCTGTTATTAACACAGCTGCCTGCAATTACTGCAGGTTCAAGCCCCACCAGGCCCAAGGTTGACTCAGCCTTCCATCCTTTATAAGGTAGGTAAAATGAGGACCCAGATTGTTGGGGGCAATAAAAGTTGACTTTGTATATAATATACAAATGGATGAGACTATTGCTTAACACAATGTAAGCCTCCCTGAGTCTTCGGAGAAGGGCGGGATATAAATTCAAATTTTTAAAAAAAGGGAGATGGTCGTGTCTTAAGGAGGTGATGATTCATTGCATGTTTGAGCAATCATCTCTGGACCCCATGATGCTGGATAACGTTCATCCAGTCTTCTCGTCTGAGGGAAAGTTGTAGAGAAGGTGTTTAGAATATAATGTATCATTTATATTCTGTTATTTTTGCTTACCAATAGAGATTTTGATTTGACCAGAAAGTTCGCTTATTTATTTTTTATCACCTTCCATCCTGTCAATATTATAGGGGATTAAAGAGATGAAAAATTGGAGGACAGAGTTCTATCACGGTACATCACCTTGGTTTTCTGAAGGAAAGGCAAGATATAAATCAAAGATATAAATATATTTATATAATAAAACCTGTTCAAAATATAATTTATAAACGGAATATTTTCTCTATCATGAACAGGATGTTTATAGAATTTGTTAGTGGTAGTCCTAACAGCCTAGTTAAAACAAAAATGTTCCCAACACGTAACACTTTCCCTATTAACTCTTCCACCATTATAGGTATTCCTAGCCACTTTTATTTCTGTAAATGATTCTGCATTTCATTAATCTTCACAGCATTTTAATACAGTTTTGCCATCTGACTGTATCTTTTTATCGACTATATACTGCTCAAAAAGCTTCTATGATTTCTCAGTAAGAAAGCACAATAATCATATTAAAACATCTGGAGCCAATCAAGGGAAAAACAATTAGAGGCAATTTGTAATAGGAAAACAACTGGGGGTACATCAAGCCCCATGTCTCTTCCATTGAATATCACCACACACAGTCACAAAGCTGGTATTCCTCTTTTTAAAAAGCCACACTTAAATTGAATATTTCATAGTATTCATTGCAGATGGGCCTCTGAAAATGTATTTTATCATAATTGGTTTTATTTGTAATTATTTATATTTAATATGGAATTAATACTTGTATTTTTGCTTATGATAATTAATAATATAATTATATCGTGCATACAATGCATTTTTCATTTCTGAACTGCCTTGAGAAGTTCATATGGTCATATAATTTTGAAAGCTGGCTAAGAAATGGATTAAATAAATTTAATTTATGGCATTTTAGTGAATGTGAACAGATAAGTCTTATGAATAAAACCACTCTGCTGGAGCCAATCAGAAGGCCAACTAACCCAACATTCTACTTCTAAAAGTTGTATCTAATATCTTTGAAAAGCTGCTGAAAAACAGAACATTAAAACATTAAAAGGTCCGTCCTTCTGCATCTAAATTCCATATGACATTAAGAGGTAAAACATGTAGAAAACTGACAGATGTGGACAAACCTCTCAGCTTATCCATATGGATTCTTCTCTGAACTCTGTATTGTACTAAGATTTGCAAAGGGGGTCATCAGTAGATTAACTCATTTTCAAACTTTTTCTCAACTGGGAATTTTAATCAGTCAGCTTGTACATTCATTTTGCAAAAGCTGCTTATGAAACCTCAGCAAACTTTCACCCGCGACGTATAAAGGTCTTTAGAAGTGCTTCTATAATTTGAGGCCCTGCAGTAAGGCTTGCAAATACATTCTTAATCCCCACATAGTTAATCTTCCCATGTGCGGCTGAAAGGCTACAAATGGCTACATGAGACAGCAGAGGGGAAAGAGATGGAGACAGGGATAGGAGGAGAATGCCTTTTTATTTATAGCCCCTCAAAACAAAACTCATCAGTGGAAAACATTCTGAAATCATCATCATCAAGTTTTTATAAGAGTCCAAAAAAAAATCTATTCTAAATGCAATACATGAACAAAACCAGATGCCTACCCACAAGCTCAAAACCTAAGCATCTGTTCAAGTTCACCGCCGGCAGATACCAGATTCCTCTTCTTCTAAAGAACTTCCAAGGAAGAATTTTCTAGAAATTCTCCAGGTGGGTGGTTTCTTCTGAATCTTACACTTAGCAGAATACCAGTAAATTGGATCTGTCATCCTCAGAAGGTATTATTCTTTCCCATATGGATCCCTTCATGATGTCCTTTTAGATCAGCTTTTTTCAAACTTGGCAACTTTTAAGATGTATGGACTTCAACTCCCAGAATTTCCCAGCTAGAAAACATTGCTTACATAATCCAAACCCACCATACAGCCAAAATCATGCTCCCTACTAACCCTTTCTCCTATGATATTTATTTTTATTAACACCAATAATTCCCCAAATAATTCAGATATATTTCCAGGGTTTCCACTTTATTAACTTTAGCAGCAGAAAGCTACCATTTTTTAGGATAAAGACAGGAAATATTTAGATGGCCAGAAAGAGCTTATAATATCTTAGGAAAGGCAATGTTCAAAAGAGGTAAAGCTACATACAGTAAGGGGCATACATACAGCTACATACAGTAAGGGGCATGCATAAGTGCACAAAAGTGCTTACCGTTCCTGTCCTATTGTTTCCTTTCAATATATGTTCCAGTATATAATGTTATGACAAATAAAATAAATAAAATACAGTAACACACAAGATTCAAGTTAGTTTTCTAGTTCTGGCACACTATATAGTGAGAGGACTCTGTTGCTGTTTAAATACATTAAGTTTATTCTAGAGCTCACATAAAAGTTGTTCCCACCTGAGAATTGCAGTAAACATGCTTCTCACTTTGGACAACAGAAAGCCAGAGAGAGAATAAATTTGGGAACTACACATGGTCTTTTCTTATAAGTGTTGCTTTCTTCTATACCAGTAGTTTTCTAATTCTTATCTGTTTCTCACACATAGAGAGAGAGAGAGACTGACAGACAAAAAAAAACCAGAAAGAGATAATCCAGCATTTTTATTCTGTTAAGTGTGGCTCAGTAGCTACCACTCTATTCCCATGCAAGCGAGGCACATGGCTCACACGTCTGATAGCTCAACTATACTACGACCATTTTCAAATCTGATGGGTTCTTTCACCATTTTCAAATCTGATGGCTTCTCTCAGAGGCCTTCCTATCGGAGCCCACAAACACTAATATCAGATTTCCCAGTACTATCCAGCATGGATATGCAAATATTGTCTGTGTTTAGAGCAGTAGTCCAATTCATGTGATAGGGAGACCCTTCAAAAATCATCCCCCGGCTCAGATTATTGGTATATTTGAAGACATTTTTTGGTAGCCATGTTCATCAATAAAGCTATGTGTAAACCAAAATAATGCTGTGTTTTCCACTTAATGATAATAATGATGATGATAAGATAATGATGATGATAAGATGATCTTTAACATCATCAAACAACATCTATCTATCCTATCTCCTTAGGAAGGACTTAATAGTGGTTACAAATGCCAAATCCAGTCTAAACCTCTGACTGTGTGACCAGACTTCATTATATTCATCATACATTGGAATATCTGCAAGAAATACCATTTGCCTGCAAGCAAAAAGTGGGGGGAGGACCATAAAATAGGCCAAATAATAGAAAATGAAGCAACTAAAGTGTTCTCCAGGACTTTAGAATTCATGCAAACAGGCACCTGTCGCATAACATCCCAGACTTAACAAATGATGGTAAGAAAGACAAAAAGAGGTCTGCATGCTGGATGTTGGCAATACCTGGAGGCAGCAAAAAAGAAGGGAAAGTACCTGGAATATCACAAAATATAAAGACCACAAATAGAAATAGAATGACTGTGTCAAAAGGAAACAAAGATAGTACTAATAATAATAGGCACCTTAGGTGCAATCCAGAAGCAACTGGAGCACACTTGAACAGAAAAGGCATTGACAAAATTATCAATTACAAAAAGCAGCTATACATGGAACAGCTTGCTGTAAATCTTGTGATATTAATTTTTAATATTATTAAACAACAGCAACTGCCTATCCCAGGTCCTAGGGAAGGACTCAATAGATCAGGGCTGGGCAACTATGGCCCCTTTATGACCTATGGACTTCAACTCCCAGAATTCCTGAGCCAGCATGCTGGCTCAGGAATTCTGGGAGTTGAAGTCCATAGGTCATAAAGGGGCCATAGTTGCCCAGCCCTGCAATAGACGGACAAAAATACCAAATCCAGTCTAAATTTCTGGCTGATTGTGCAACCAACAATAAAGGGTAGATAATCGATGTGGCAATACCAGGGGATAGAATTGGAGAAGATCACAAAGAATCAAGTTCCGAAAATTGAAGCTGAAATATTGTGGCATAAAGCAGATGTAGTGGTCCCAGTTGTTATTGGCACACTGAGTGCCATATCAAAAAATCCTGGACGGCACCTAGAAAATCTATGCACTGACAAATTTCCATCTGTCAATTTAGGTAGCCCTCAACGAACAACCCTCCCCCATTTAGCGATTATTCAAAGTTAATGTCAACTCGCAAAGCATCCCTGGCCTGCTCTCGAGTTGCCATAGGCCAGTGGAGATGGGAAATTGGCAAAATGGCACAGCAGACAAAGACAGATTCACATTCCATGCTTATCTCTCTCAAGGCTGTATCCCAGGGTTACCTACAGCAGCTGAAGGGGAGTGACCTCTACAACCCACAAAATTGCTCCGTTGGCAAATGTGATTATGACACACCCTGGTGGGAGAGGAGAAAACAGGGTCATAATTGGAGCATAAACTACATAGGGTCAGAGCTGGCTTTACTTGGGAACATGCCGACATGAACCTCCTAATAAATAACTGGATTTCTTTTAAAGCTTGGCTCAAGACTCATGATTTAATTAGGGCATCTGTTGGAATCCTGACAGTTACAACAGACCTATCTTAGGGCGATTTACAATCAGGTTTCAATGTTCTGATGGTTGCCTCTCATAGCACTCAGCAACAAAGCCACAATTAGAGCTGTTTGCAGCATCCTGTGATCGTGTATAGGACACTTTTACCAAAAATCAGCAATTACTTCTGCTTTTCAGAAAAACTGTATCCATAGTCCACTGGTTCATTTAATGACCACCACATCTGCTTAATGACTGCTACCAAAAAGACAATAAAAATGGTCAGATGACCATCACGACTTATGACTAATGGGCAGACACTATTATGGGACTTAAGTTGAGGACTACATGTATAAAAGGACATACTGCTGAGATCAATTATAACATCTGAAGTTCTTGGGAAGAACTTGATGAGTATAAAGGTCAACATCTAAAAAACTGGGACTTACGATTTCACATTGTTATGTGTATAACAACAACCTGGGATCAGACCCAACTGCTGATATAATAACATCTGCTACAGAACCAAATCAGTGAAGAAAGCACGGCACCAAAACTTAAATTCTTCTGTACCAACAGGATACCTAGAAATATGGGTCTGTGCCCAGGCCTGTGGCTCTGAATATGTGAAGGGACCCACCTTTTGCTGGTTTTCTTGACTGCTGTGCATTTGAGTTTTGTATACATATTTGTTTTATGTTTCTCACTGTCCACTCCGCAAAGTCACGGAGAGGGTCAGTAATATATATTGATTAAATAAATTAATAGTTTGTTTACATAATTTACACATAATTTACACAATTGTTCTTAGTTTGGAGTCCTGGCATTTTACTAACTTTTACCAGTTTTCTGAGAAAAATATATTCCCCCTTTTCTGAGAATTCCCTAATGTATCTTTCCTAACCTAGAATCCTACAAATATGCTAGAACATTATTCCACTGCTAGGAAGCGTAACACAATTCAGTTTTCAACTTAAAGGGAAGTCCAATTTATAGTCGGTGGTAAATGGAAATAATTAAAAACGGCAAAAAGGCCAGAAGGAAGATTTAAGAATAAGCACAATAGTGGAATGATTCAAACCCTTGAGAATGTGCCCTTCTGTAGATATCATTAATCACATTGATACATTCTGTATCACACTTTCACAGCTTTGAAAATATGGTAGAAAACGTTGGAATGCCCTTATCTGCATTTTATTCTAATCCGAAGTACCTCATTTTGTTTTATTGCTGAGTTTCTTGCGAGGAGAGACATACAAGTAGTCCTTGACTCACAAGAATCCATTTAGTGACCATGTGAAGTTACAACAGCACTGAAAAAACTGACTCATGATTGTTTTTTACACTTACGGCCACCGTTGCCGCATCCCCACGGTCACGTGATCAAAATCCAGATGCTTGGCAACTGACTCATATTTATGACGGCTGTCGTGTCCCAGAGTATTGTGATCCCCTTTTGCGACCTTCTGACAAGCGAAGTCAATGGAGAAATCAGATTCACATAACAAGGGTGTTACTAATTTAACAACTGCAGTGATTCACTTAACAAATGTGGCAAGAAAAGTCATACAACAGGGCAAAACCCCCTTGACCAATGTTTCGCTTAGCTACAGAAATTTTGGACTCAACTGTAGTCGTCTGTCCAAGGAATGCCTGTACTCATGCTCAATAGAAGACTGATACTTCAACAGGAGTCCAACACCTTAGAAAAATGGTTGTAGAAATTGATGGAGTTGGCTGAAATGGCATTTTTTAAATTTATTTATTTTGTCACAACATTATATACAAGCACATATAATGAAAGAAAACAATAGGACAGGAACGGTAGGCACTTTTGTGCACTTATGCACGCCCCTTATAGTCCTCTTAGGAATGGGGTGAGATCAATGGTAGACAGTTTTTGGTTAAAGCTTTTGGGAGTTTCAGAAGAGACCACAGAGTCAGGTAGTGTGTTCCAAGCATTAACAGCTCTGTTATAAAAGTCATATTTTCTGCAATCAAGATTGAAGCGGTTGATTGACCACCCTGATTAAAGGAAAGAACATAAGTAACTTTTGTTTCCACATGGAGACAGCTTCCGAACTTCGTGCTTGACGTGGAGACGTATGAAACTTTCACTTTGGGAATTACTGATTAGACCAGGGGTGTCCAAACTTGGTCCCTTTAAGACTTTTGGACTTCAACTCCCAGAGTCCCTCAGCCAGCAAAGCTGGCTGAGGAACTCTGGGAGTTGAAGTCCAAAAGTCTTAAAGGGACCAAGTTTGGACACCCCTGGATTAGACTAATAGATCTTTATAGAAATGGCTTGTTTATACTATGGTATTAGGAAAAAGGAAAAAGTTGTGATCTGATGTTAATGTCTTATTTTACTGTAACACAGAGAGTTGGAAGTCAATGCTTCTTTTTCTTTTGTTTTCTTATCTTTCCTCACCTTTCCTCTCCCTTTCCTTTCCTATTTATTTTGTATTTGGCATTTTCTATCACGTTATAACCTCAATAAAAATGTTAACTATCAACAAGAGTCCAACACCAACCGTAGTACCACCCCGCACGGCAGAAACAATTCTTGCGTTTTCATGCAAGCGGCTGCACATTCCCATTCAACGCTGTTTGGGCTTAAGTAGACATTTGCTTCAGAAATGAAAGGCATGCTAGAGGGCTTGAGAGTGAGTTGCGCTTCATACCTATGTGGGAAAGGTCTGGCTCAGCGGGCTCATCCCATCGAACGGATTGGTAAAATGTTTTATCGGTCAGGAGAAACCGGGTCGTGGTTTGTTTCATTACAATCTCCCCACGTCTCCAAGCCTCATTCATAAAGGGGCCTCTGCACGATCACAGTCTTCTATTACTAAGAAACACTAAGCTCAGAAAGCATATCAGATGTACGCTGGCCCTAAATATACACACATTTTCTCTCCAAGCAGCTCTGTTACAGCAGTTGCCCAGCTCTATTGTAGGCCCGCACTTTTCAACCCCCGCCTTGCCCATTGAAATCCTATCGCCATAGCAACCCTTTCTGCAACATCACCAGGGAAGCCATCCAATGGACCATAAATGCAAACATAGGAAAATAAGCCAAATGTGGGTAAATAAGCCAAGGAATTATATCTTAGTTTCAGGCAGACTACAAGTAGTCCTAGACATACAACAGTTCATTTAATGACCATTTGACAGCACTGAAAAAAGTGAGTTATAGCCATGTTTCACACTTACGACTCTTGCAGCATCCGCATGGGTTACGTGATCAAAATTCAGATGCTTGTCAACTGACTCATATTTATGACGGTTGCATTGTCTGCACTACGATCACCTTTTGTGACCTTCTGATAATCAAAGTCAATGGGGAAACCAGATTCACTTAACAACGGTGTTACTAATTTAACAACTGCAGGGATTCACTTAACAAATGCGGCAAGAAAAGTCGTAAAATGAGGCAAAACTCACTTAGCAAATTTAGCAACATAAATTTTGAGCTCAATTAGTGTCATAAATTGAGGATTACCTATACCGGTATTATCCAAGCAGCTCACTTTCCACACTGCAGCATTGGCCTGTTATCATTAAAAGTAACATGAAGGCACACAACGCATAGCTTCTGCTCCAGGAATCTGATTCGGAGACAAAAGCAAAGAAAGGGATCTAACTTTCAGGGAAGTATAGCCTATCTAGTTATTGTTGAAGCTGGGTGTTAAAAGACAGGCTTATTTTTTCACATCTGATGGGTTTTAGGGAGATGAAATAGAAGAAGGAAAAAGGAAGGTGATCATCTCCTCTTTAAGTGGCTGGAGTTCTTATTAGGAAAAAAAAATTAAAGAAGACATCCCCCCCCCCCCCGATAACATAAGCAGCACACCACCTATAATTGTGGTGCTTACAACACCAATAAACATAATAAATACGTTTAATTCTCTCAAATGTGGATCAAATTCACCCTCTATCCAAGGATGAACACTGAATGTTCTATAGTACTTTGGCTGCATCTATGCAGAAATTCATTTCTACAATAATGGGTTTATTTCACCATCAAGTGTACATCTTAATCTGAAAGATTACATATGAATTAAGACGACTATCTGTTTTAACTGACTAATGAAATCATTCATTCCATTCACTCACTTTTAGAGTATGATTATTGATTCTAGGAAAATATCCTAATCTCAATATCAGCATAGAAATTGCATTGCCCATGAATGCTTACGCAGATACTATGAAAGAAACACATTCAATTGTACTTCTGAAGCATTATTAAAACATATTAAAACAATGGTCACTCCATTAAGGAGACTAGCAAACATCTCCCTGTGGTTCTGCTCCCATGCCTTAGTCAAGTTTTGCCTCCTTATGACTTTGTCAGGCTGAAATTACTGAGGATCAAGTTAATTAAGTTTAATAACATAGTAAGAGTTTTCCCTTTTCTACCGCAATTATCTTCCCGTAGTTTACCACAAACATCCAGCACAGCCAGCCTTATCAAGTAGAATCTGAATACTGTAGTTATGCTGGAATCCTACAAGAAAACAATTCTACAGTACAGGTAGTCCTTGACTTACGACCACAATTGAGCCCAAAATTTCTGTTGCTAAGTGAGAAAGTTGAGTGCGCTTTGCCCCATTTTACGACTTTTCTTGCCACAGTTGTTAACTGAATTACTGCAGTTGTTAAGTTAGTAACACGGTTGTTAAATGAATCTGGCTTCCCCACTGATTTTGCTTAGTCAGGAGTTTGCAAAAGATGAAGACGTGATCCCAGGGCATTGCAACCGTCCTAAATATGAATCAATTGCCAAGCATCTGAATTTTGATTACGTGACCATGGGGATGCTGCAATGGTTGTCATAAGTCAATTCAGTTGTAACTTTGAAAAAAATCACTGAATAAACTGTTGTAAATCGAAGACTCCCTGTAATCTTTTTTATTTATTTAATTAATTTGTATGGCAAATTAAGAGTCAGCAAGTGACTCTGAGCAGTGAACAATCTTAAAATAAGAAATGTTTAGAGAGCAAAGGTAGGGTCCAAATCCTAAGCAGTACAGCAACTAGGTTCACATACTGCAGAAAGCAATAGCTCCATTAAACTTAGTGCTGTTGGCCGGGTAATATACTGAGCCATAATCCCTAGTTTATAGGACTAGAGGTTATCATATAGCCAAATCCCTTGCTCAGTGTAAGATCATTAAAGCATCATTGACAGATGACTCTCTAACCTCTTGTTGAAACCTTTAGCAAAAACTCACATCATCATGTGGCAGACTGTTCAACTGGCTAACAACCTCTACAGTCAAGAAGTTCCTTCTGATATCTAGCCTAAATATCTTTACTAAGTATCCTTATTTAATGAATTCTGGTTCTGATTTCTAAAGCCATAGAGAATAAGTCCATTCAGATGTGGCAATTTTCAGATATTTGGAAACTGCTATTGTATCTCAACAGCTAGCTAGGTATAATGGTTAAGACAACATGCCCTAGGTACCTCACAGATATGCAAAAAACTGCACTCAGAATAGTTTCAATAATTTTTTTATTTTTATAATTTGTTATCCTTAGGAAAACAAAACTAAACAATAACACCAACCAAAGCACTGTGACTTAGGACTGGACTTCGCAAATCTTTTAAAGAAAAGCTTTTGAATTCATGGGAGTCTTTATCAAGCATCACTTTACATATAGCGGTCATGTCTTCCATAGCTGCTTCAGCTGTTTCCATATGTGGGAAGCAGCTGTGGGAGTCTAAAAAAGACACCGTGGCTTTAATGAGCTTCCTTCATGTTCCTTGTGTTTTAAAGCACTTTCTTCAAAGAATTTGCATAGCTTATGTCATCTAGCCATAAGTCTGACCTCTCTATTTTGTCCCTCAACCAATGTTGAGCCATGGTTCATGTAATCTGTGATCCAAACCATTATGTGAATATGGCGGATACACTGGATAAATATCATCTTGTCAAGTAACTCCTCCTTCTCCTTGTTGATTGTGCAGTCAGTAAGCATCTCTACCTCAGTGTTAGATTTGCCTGGTTGACTTGTAAAAAAAAATTTGGGTTCAAATATATACACTGATACAAATAATTTTAAAGACTAAGATTCAACTGAAACCAGAACTTTTCTTCGTTGGGATTAATGGACAGTCAACTAGAAAAGAGTCAGAGATGACTATTTTTATAAGATTACTGCTGTAAAGTTACTACATGCACAAAAATGAAAAAAACTCCGATATACCCAAAATGGAGGGATGATTAATGAAAATGATGGAAGTAGCACAGATAGCAAAATCAGCCTGTTTGCTTAGAGAATGATCAACTGTTGCATTTATTAGTGACCGGAAACCCCTTACGAACTTTTTTCTGAAGAAAGAAAAAAAATGAAATTGTGATAAAGGGTTGCCTATGGAAGAAGGAAATTATAATGTAATTTTAGAAGTATAATATAAAAGCATTTATAACCACTGTCAAAGAAATTGAAAGCGGCTTATTTCGTCATTTCTTTTCCTATTTTCTTTTTTAGTCAATATTCTTTTTTTTTCTTTTATTCTTTTCTAATATTGGTATTGCTTTTATTTTGTTGAAAGAAAGTCTTCAATAAAATTTGTACATATATGTTGTGTGTTGCGCAGAGCTGCAGCTGATTCGATGCAAATTTTGCTGGAGGTTTCAGATTCTTACATCTCCTTTCCTTTCCATAAACACTTGTGGGCAGCTATTTTAATTTCTAATTCAAAATATTTTAACTTCCATTAATGAGGCCACAATGCTCTTTGTTATATAGCATTTAAACTATTTTTTGTTTAAAAAAAAGACTGCATCAGCAGGCTATTAACGCAGTGATTTCTTCCTTCCCTCTCCCCCCCCCTTCTTTTTTAGTCAGTTTTATAAAGCAAAGTCAGGCAAAGTCATATATTTAAACGCCTGGCTAGCCAAACAATTCTATTTGACTTTATATGGTTACAAGGAACAGAGTATTTCCCAAATTTGTAGTGAGTTAACAATGCGGAAACTGTAATCTCCTCAGTCTCTTGCAAAACCTTATTATAAAGTTAATCTAGAACATTTCTTGAGAGCCCATATTATCTTGTCATTTGTGCCATGTATATTTTACCTGTGGTTTCTTTAACCCCTCTCAGGTTTCCATTGTTACTCCCTTCTTTTTCTGTCATTGCTACCTGTGAGGGTAGCAATTGAAACAGAAATCCTTGCAAAACCAGAAAGATAGGCAATAGCACCACTGGTAGAATAGTACAAAACTGTGAGGTAACTGGGGACTTCTAGCGTACATTTACAATCAGCCACTTTTCTATATGTTCAATTCCACCCCAAGGGAAATCCTCTATTCTTGGTTTTCCCTCTAAGAAGGAAACACAACCAGAGACTGTATAAGGGAAACACATATATCAACACCTTCCTCAGCCTTGCAAAACTACCATCCAAAAACATTCTAAACCAAGAAAATCAAGCAGAAAACTAACTATTCCACAGCTGACAAAAACTTTTAAGAAACTTTTTAAGGAAAGCGAGGAGAAGGATGGTGGGGAAAGTCGAAGAAGGATGAGAAGGGAAGAAAGGATTAAGGGAGGGGGTGGCGGTCGAGCAGCCCTGATTGAGTATAATTTGAGTATAGGATTGATTGTTGGATAAGTGATTGTATTGTACACTGGTCAAATTGTGGGAATTATTATGGAAAATAAAAATTTTGATTTAAAAAAAAAAAACTTTTAAGAAACAGCAAAGTTTGTGATTGTGTTAATTTAAAACATTTGAGGTATACACTTTTTAAAAATGCAAGGTGTGAGGTAGCTTACAGGAGGATAGAGAGAAATGTTGAAGTCCTTCGTAGATTTATTATGATGGTGCTTTTATAGTAACTTCCTTATGGGTTTCTCCCTACTTCCCATATAGTCCTGCACAAATTTCCACCTGCAAGAGCTTACAAACTTCTGTAATAACTTACAATACCTGCATCTGGGAGATTTTGGATCTTTCAGTCTTCAAAATGGAAATATTACTTCTTTGATTGATGAAAGGCACAAAAACCAGGTGGGGTTTATTTGTTAATTCATACCAGGAAACAGTAAACACTTTATGTGATAAAGGAAAAATATGTTGTAAAAGATGTTTTTGAACTTTGGAGCTGTAAAACATATTTGAGATGAGAGCTATCCACTCATTTTTTATTTTATTTTTTATATTTATATCCCGCCCTTCTCCGAAGACTCAGGGCGGCTTACATTGTGTAAGGCAATAGTCTCATCCTATTTGTATATTTATATACAAAGTCAACTTATTGCCCCCCCCCAACAATCTGGGTCCTCATTTTACCTACCTCATAAAGGATGGAAGGCTGAGTCAACCTTGGGCCTGGTGGGACTAGAACCTGCAGTAATTGCAGGCAGCTGTGTTTAATAACAGGCTTCTTACAGCCTGAGCCACACCGCGGCTCATTATAAATAGCAGCCATCTACAGAATTCAATCCAATCAGAGACTGCAATGTAGATATTTACCAAGAGAAAAATTACTGTTTTTCTCCCTTTCTTGGCTACTTTTGATACAAGAATGACAGACGTCCTTAGGAATGTGAGCTATTGGATGAAACCAATAAATTTCTCTAGGTCATACCCTCAAAGTTTACATTTGGCTCCTTAGTGTAGTCTACTCCAAAGGAAATAATAGGTTGCATTATATACACATTGTATTATACAGCTGTATTTGCAGATCAGTGAAAAATCATACTCATTTTAAAGTGTTTTGCTTATCTGAGTATCCGTCTCCCATCACCAGGAAAGAATTTAATAGGCTTAAATGGCTCCTATTGCTGTACTATTTTTCTGACCCACTTTGACCAAGGCAAGAAGAAAATGGGAACTGACAAGGCCCATCAATCTTCATTATACCTAATTCAGAGAGCAAGAATTCAGGGAAGCCAGCATACCATCGCAGATTTGCCCTCTCATCAATGCACTGACGTCACCAGCTTCCATATACCTCACTTGGACAACTGAGATACAATTTTATCTCTTCGTTTCTTTCCTCTGGATCTCACTCAGCAACTTCCTTTGTAATTGTTTGCCATAACAACAATGGGTCATGTTGGGCTGAGAGAATGAATGGGCCCCCATCTCTCAGGGAGCTTCTGTGACTTTCAGGCAGCTGTAAGTGAAACAACCTGTCCTTTTGGTCCTATGTCAGTATTTTTATCCATGATCCCAATATGCTATGGCTTAGCACACTGAGCTTAAATTGTTTACAAAACTAAGAGTTATTGACAACAGCTACAAGGAGAGAATCATTTAGAAAAGTAGTGATTGAAAGAAAATATTTCCTCAGGTAAATATCTTTTTAATTCAACTAGATCAGGGGTGTCAAAGGCCTGTGGGCTGAATTCGGCCTGGGGGATGCTTAGGTCTGGCCCATGGAAACAGTGAAGGACCAGCCTGCGGTGCCTCTGCCTGTGAAAACGGAGTTCAGGAGGGCTGCACGTGGCCCTCCCAGGCTCTATTTTCAGCTGGGATGGCCTCCTGCAGCCCTCAACCAGTGAAAACAGAGCTCGGGGAAGCGTATGCGCCCCCCCAGCTCCATTTTCACTGATAGAGGGCTGCAGGAGGCTATCCCAGCTGAAAATGGGGACAGGCTCACCCCACCCCAACCACGCCCACCCAGCACCCAAGGTCAAACACAACTTTGATGCAGCCCTCAATGAAATAGAGTTTGACACCCCTGAACTAGATGATAGATACTTAAATGCCAACGGAAATTGTCCCATAAACTAAAGGGACCAAAGTGTAAGAGCACAAGAAGTTGAAATGAAACCCTCCTTGTCATTTTATGCTGCTATCTTCTTGGGGCTTTCACAGATATAGATCTGCTCATCTGGGTTGCCCTTTATTCATCTGGAAAACTGAACCTCTTTTTCTCCTTCATAGGCACAGCATCAAAACTCTTTTGCTGTTTTGATGCACAAGAAACTACGTGCAAAAACAAAACGAACTAAGAACAATTCTAAAAACCAGAACAAGCAAAGTTTATCATCTAACTACATCTTTAAAGCATGCATACATACCATTCAGCTACCCCATATGGCCCATCGTAAAATATGCAGTTCCTGGCAATACTTGTTTCATATCCCCAGTTCACATTCACATCATGCTTTAAAAGCAAATGACCAGGTCTCACAAAGCAACTTTGAAAACACACACACACACACACACACACACACACACACACACACACACACAAATCCAGCTCAGCCAGGACATCACTGCTTAGGCACGTTCCATAATGAACTGGAATGACTGATTTAGTGCAAGAAGAGGAAAGATGTGAGAAGAAACACATAAATAGAATATGCACAATGGTTCCTGATGCTAAGTCACTCCGTATTTAGAGAAATATAGCAAGAGAGATGAATTTGCTGTATCAACTTAGCACATGGACAGGAGACCACTAGGAAATTTCCAGGCTGCAGACTAGACTGGAAAAGAAAGAAAAAAGTCTGGAAAAGCAAATGGCAAACCATTTTAATACTCTTGCCAAGGAAACTAAATAAAATAAGATCATGTAATTCACCAGAAATCGAGTTCAGTTTGAGGGAAAGTGTGGGTCTGCATAAAATCCTAACAGATTTAACCTTAAAATAAAATATTCTGACATCTACCATCTCAGAGCACTGTAAAGACCAGCTACCATCTCCTAACTTAAGAGCATACCAGCAGCTATGGCTAAATGTTACCACAGGGTATGCAGTCTGAAGCCACAGGGCTACATCTCTCAGCCTCATAGTCTGCCCCATCCTCAATAGAAGGAATAGACCCATGACGGCAAATAGACCATGCATGCCTGAGGTGGCATGCAGAGTGTAAGGTGTATCGCATCTCTCCTTCTCAATTACTGGCTTAGTTGGCTAGGGATCTGAGGAATTCCAACACAGCGTCTGGGAAGATACTTGGAGGAAAGCTTCTCACACACAGGATCATCAAAAATACTGTGTAGTCAACAGCAAGACCCAGAAATGGTCACAAGCCATAGCCGAAGGGTAGAGCTTGATGCCTTTGAGACCCAAGGAAATTCTGCAGTTTACTGAAGAATCTGGCTCCAGGGTTTGGAAGGCGTTTTCCCCTGCAGGTCTGTTATTTCATAGAAATACTGGCTGTTAGCACAGACATGTGGTTGTAGACCATACTAGAATACTACTTTTGATTCACTTTCTACAGCAGAAAGCCATCAAAACACATGTATCCAATAAAACCCAAGGAGGAATATAAATGCCTACTGGGGAGAACATTCTCCAAAAGAAATTTTGGACATCCGTGATCTTGTGAACTCCAATGGATCTAAACCACAAGTGAGGTCATTTGTTAACTGTGGAAAAAGGCAGCCTTTGGTGGGCTTTCATCCAATTAGCCTCTGCTGTACTAATAACCTGGAAGAACACTTCAAATTCATAATGCAAGTCAGTCACTTTGTGATAAAAACACAATATTTTGTGATAAAATATTAACTGTAGTTTCAAAGCAACCCTGTGGGTCTTGGAAAGCTCCCCTTGCATTCATAAGCTTTTAGCTGCAGAGGCTGGAATCCTAACGAGCCTTTTTCCTGTATAACTCTTATTCTTTCACTGGCAGACAATTACATTTTTGTAAGTATCCAATAAAATTAAGGCAACAGAGGTCATCTATTAAAATGAAGAATTAGAAACCATAGCCACAAACTTTCTGCTGGTTGAAAGCCACTTGCAATGAAGAATCGTAAAATAAATCTGAGTGTATGTACATTGTGCCCCAGCCATGAGCTTACTTTTTAAAGAAAATGATGCCTCAGAGATGTCTCCTTGCTCTTAAAGTCAGGCCAAGACATACTCACTACCCTGAGCTAAACCAGGATACTTTGCAAGAACACGACAAAAGTAAAAATGCTGATCTCTTTTTTTTCCCCCAGCAGGAAATGAACATAACATTATTAGCCTGTGGAGTTTGGAATAGAATAGAATAGAATAGAATAGAATAGTATAGTATAGTATAGTATAGTATAGTATAGTATAGTATAGTATAGTATAGTATAGTATAGTATAGTATAGAATAGAATAGAATAGAATAGAATAGAATAGAATAGAATAGAACAGAACAGAACAGAACAGAACAGAATATAGAATAGAATAGAATAGAATAGAATAGTATAGAATAGAATAGAATAGAATAGAATAGAATAGTATAGTATAGAATAGAATAGGAATAGAATAGAATAGAATAGAATAGAACAGAACAGAACAGAATAGAATATAGAATAGAATAGAATAGAATAGAATAGAATAGAATAGAATAGAATAGAATAGAATAGAATAGAATAGAATAGAATTTTTTATTGGCCAAGTGTGATTGGACACACAAGGAATTTGTCTTGGTGCATATGGTCTCAGTGTACATAAAAGAAAAGATACTTTCATCAAGGTACAACACTTAATGATAGTCATAGGGCACAAATAAGCAATCAGGAAACAATATCAATATAAATCATAATGATACAAGCAACAATGTTACAGTCATACAGTCATAAGCGGAGGGAGATGGGTGATGGGAACGATGAGAAGATTAATGGTAGTGCAGACTTAGTAAATAGTTTGACAGTGTTGAGGGAATTATTTGTTTAACAGAGTGATGGCATTCAGGAAAAAACTGTGAGCAGTGCTCTATAGGGTTGTTCTAAGGGTAACTATAAGACACAAGAATCATGACCAACTTCATTAAAGAGGACTGGATCAATTCATGGAGGTTAAATCTACAAGGGGTATGAAGATTCAGTGTTATATAGCAAAGGAACTATAGTAGGAAAGAACTCGGCCACCATTTATTGCTAGTGAGTATCTGATCAGCCACTGTGATAAAAAAAAATGCTGGACTAAGATTGACCTTGGCCAGATGCAGTAAGACTATTCTGGTGTATCTAATGTAACAGCAGAGACAAAGTTTGTTGTAGCATGAGAGAGGAGGGTAGCAGCCTAGGCTATAGATGATGGGGAGAGAGACTAAAATCACAATGTTGAAGGGCAGAGTAGCATGTGCAAAGTGGTCTACTGATCTGTGTGTGCACAACTAATTTGATACTCTGAGACACTGGTCTATTAGTCCATTGGAAAGCAGTATCCTGTCCCAGGGATTAAACCAGTCTGGACTGCAAATTTTGTCAGGAATGATGGTATATTTTTGTACTTTGCCTTTGCCAGCAATGGAAAATCACAATTAAGTCAGAGTTCTAAATGCTAGAAAGAAGAATGTCTTTGTTTGGATTCAGAAAATAAGTAATATTTCACCCAGATGAACCTCCTAAAAGAAAGCTTATATTTGGGGAGGCAACAGACTTGGAACAATCTTCAGAGATATGGCTCTGAAGATATTCTAAGCCCGACTCCCAAGATATGTTCTAACTTCCCAAGAGGAGAATTGTAAAGACACTGACATCTTAAGATGTTCTGGAAGGTTCATGAACAAGAAGAGAAATATGGGATAGAGCAGGGGCGAAATGGTAGTAAAAAATGTTACTGGTTTGCCTGAACCGGTGGTGAAAAAAATGCTTTAGAAAAGTAAAAAAAAAAGGTTCCGACGATCGTGGGCACAGCTTATTGTCACAGCTGACTGTCGGAACTTTTTTAAAAATTAGTTAAAAAATGCTTTAAAAGGTTTTTTAAAAGTTGGCCATGCCCACTCAGTCACATGCCCCCCGCAAGCCATGCCCACCAAGCCATGGTGTAGAAAATTTTTGAATTTCACCACAAGGATAGAGGTAGCTCTCAGGAACAGAGTGGGTATGGAACTAGGTGTAAATTTCCAAGTAAATATATATAGAATACAGTATAATGTTTTATGAGATCTAATGGTTAAAGCAAGAGAAAGTGAGAGAGAAAGAAAGCGTTAGACATACATACAGATATGCACACACACCCTACACACAAACACACATAATACCCAATTTTATCTAGACGATTACTTAAGTAGGCAATTATCCTGAGCCTAAAAGACTGCCAAGGTTGCAGGCAATGTTGGAGGACAGAGCAGGAGGGTGGAGGGAATAATGAGGCATAAGGCTATTTTAAAGTTTGGCTTTTCCCTTCTGTCCTTTAACAAATGACAACTCTGGATGAGTCTGGGAGAAAGGAACGGTAATTGCCTACTTCAATTTATGAAGTTGACAAGAGTCTCAAATTCCATATTAGCTATAATATTGTTCTGTTGTAACAGAGACTCTCATAAACTATTGTAATTCATAGCCAGTCCTGTAGGAATTGAAGGGAATTAATAGAGTAAAAAGAAATCCTATTCAGGGGCTTATGCTACTTTGAAAATGGTATATCAGAAATTACATTCAAAAGAAGAGGGAAATGACATCATGGCCCACACTTATGGAAAAGGCATTCAGTCAGTGGTTAAAGGGTCCCATCCATCATCTTGTCTTTGGAAGATGTGATGAACACCACAAGATCACAGTCCTATGATTAAATGCATACCTGATTGTAACTGGTGATGATTATCTTGCAACACCAAGTTCCTCCCCCCCAAAATTGCATGCTTTTACATGGTAGTATTTATAGATACATGGTAGATTTTGTAGCAATGGGGAGTAAAATTAGAAAGACAAGATGGTTATACACTTTAGAACAATACTGGAGGTCTGTTCCTGTTATTTCATCTCTAATGCAACCTTCAACCTTTCTTATCCTGGGATTTAAGAAGTTGAAGTTCAATGCATTCAGAGAGAGAGAATGCTGAGAAGACTTACTTAAAGTTAATACTCGGTGCTACGTTTCATGGCTTCTTGGAAAATGTTATTTATTTATCTGCATTTATCATTATAGTCAACTCCAATGGACCATCATGGGAAATGAAAATTCTTAACTCTTCTCTCCTATAGCAATACAGTGCATTCAATATCCTACTCAACAAAGTTACAGCATCTCAGCAAGAACTTACCAAAGACTGAACTTTATTATATTATTGTACACCTCCACCTCTACCAAAATATGAAGTCTGCCCTATTATATCAAGGCCTTCCATATTGTGAATGAGAGACCCAAAAAGGTACTGCTATAGAAAGGTTAGAAAATTGAAAAAGTTGGGAAGAATAACAGAGTTGGAAGGGACCTTGGAGGTCTTCTAGTCTTCCTGCTCAAACAGGAAACCTTGTATCATAAATAGTTGTCCAATCTCTTCTTAAAAACCTCCAGTGTTGGAGTACCCCAACTTCTGGAGGCAAGTTGTTCCACTGATTAATTGTTCTATCAGGAAATTTCTCCTTAGTTCAAGGTTGCTTCTCTCCTTGGTTAGTTTCCCTCCATTGCTTCTTGTCCTGCCTTCAGGTGCTTTAGAGAAGAGATTGACCCTCTTCTTTGGGCAGCATCTTCGAAAGCACAGGAAGGATACAGTGATATGATGATAATAGGTATTTTGTTTATTCTAATGATAATAATAATACAGTTAACATCTGCCTTCTTCTTTAAAAGCAAGTCCCAGCTCCCTGCTGAGTGTCAACAAAATGAGTAGCTATTTTCATCCCTCAAAAGCAGACATAGAGGGGAAATCCAGAGAATCATTACCCTCTTTCCTTCACTACATTTTAAAAACTTCAACATGATAATGAAAATCAGTTCTGCCTGATTTCCTTCATTATATCTAGATAGAAAGTCTTTCTCTCCTAGCTGAAAGCAACAGTGTGGTTTACAACAGATGGGTTTACACTCTGCTCAGAAACAGGAGGGAGATGGAGGGAGAAAACAGAGTGATCACAACAATGGATGGATTTATGCTAGACCTAGGATTTTGGGCCCTCTGGGCAGATTTCTCCTGAAGTAGAAGATACCAGTCAAGAGTTTCTTTTCCCTGTTTCTCCCTCTCTTTGCAAAATAGAAAAGTAGCATCAACAAGGATGCTGTTGATGGTTAATGTCCACCTGCTATTTTATGAATCCAACCCACATGCATGGTAAAATCTTACTGTATTTCCTACATGCTATAAGAAATTAAACTCTGGGTAGTCCAAAACCCCAGCAAGAAGTTAGGAAAAGAAAAATAGAAACGAAGCTTGTCAATCTTTCCATCATAATGTAGTTCTCCCCACAGTAATCCATGACTATGCTCAATTCACAACAAGAAACAACCAGCCAACTGCTTTGAAGGGCCATCTGAAGTCTGTAGTAGATGTAAAATGCCACTGTACTTCATAATATACAATTCTAGATTTTGGAGAACATTTGCAAACTCTCAGGCTCCATACTGACCTCTTCCTCTCCACACCCTACTCTTTGAGCTCTGCTATGTCTCACATCTCAGAGAACCAAATTTCAAGAACCAAATTTCCTCCTTTCCAAGCTTTTGTTCTGTATTGTATTACCCAGTGGAACATATATGAAGGGATAAAGGTTTCTACTTTGCCTAGGATTCTGAAGAAGATAACTGTGTTTTATTTCTGTTAAAGGCAGATCCAAATGAACAAATCAGCTAAATGTTTAATGTAAAAACTCTCTTTCAAACTATTACACAAAATCACCCCAAGCAGTTCTATCCTGAAAGGATCATACTAGCAACATTGGTCTTAAAGAGGAAAAAAAAACTTTATAAGTTTATCCAAGTCCTGTTTCAGAGCGTGAAGAAATGAAAACCCTAAACTAGAGCATATAAAAAAGACCAAAACTATACAGGTACAATAAATATCAAAGAAAGGAAAATGACTGTAACTTCAGCTAACTTAAATATGCATGGATTTCCTTGCAGCAGGAAAACGTCACATTTCATCACAAGATATATATGAAGATATTGCCTCACAACTGATTAGAGGGAAGGGAGGGGAGCTGAGATAACCATTCATGTCACTGAAACCAGAAATGCTTTCACATTCTTGCCTATATTCCATATAGAAAATATTCAGAAATTTGCTTCTGGATCACGATAGTAGAATGCTGCAACCTAACTGGATACAGTTATCTATGGCTAATCCTCAACCTGGTCAGTTTCCTTGGGAATGTATAGTTAACCCAGGTCAATTTGGTTACCTATAACTTATTCATTTCCTTTTGCTGATTTTATTTATTAGATTCCAGTTCAGGAGCTCAAAGCAGGGTACAATAATATTCACTCCTCCCATTTCTCTCCACAACTCCAACCCTAACCTGTGAAATAGGTTAGGCTGAGACAGGGAAGGAAGGAGACTGCCCCAAACTTAGTTACTGAACTTCCATAGCCGAGCATGAACTAGAAACTAGGTCTCCAAAGTCCTAGTTCATCACTATACTGCACTGGCTCTCTATATCCACCAGGTTACCAGGTTAAAATCTGACTCCTAGTTGTATATGCAGAATATGAAAGATTAAAATTTTAAACAAAATCAATTAACACATAGAATTTATATAAATAGAATTTATAAATAAATTCTATTATATTATAAATTATAATTAATTTATAATATATATAATAATTTATATATATTTCTGCGACCGGTCAGAGAGATAGGAGGAGAACGACCGATAAACAGTGCCCCCCACTCCCAGCCCCCCGAACCGTCACAGCAGGATACCATGGTCAATAGTATCGAAAGCCGCCGAGAGATCTAATAGGACTAGGACAGAGGAACAACCCCTGTCCCGAGCTCTCCAGAGATCATCAACCAACACGACCAAGGCCGTCTCTGTACTGTAACCAGGCCAGAAGCCAGACTGGAACGGGTCTAGATAGACAGTTTCATCCAGGTACTGAGGGAACTGTCGTGCGACCACACTCTCAACAACTTTGCCATGAAGCGAAGGTTGGAGACAGGACGATAATTAGATAAAATGGCTGGATCCAGGGAAGGCTTCTTGAGGAGGGGCCTCACTACCGCTTCTTTCAAAGCGGAAGGGAAAAACCCTCCATCAAAGAAGCATTAACAATTTCCTGAAGCCAGCCACGTGTAACCTCTCGGGTGGCCAGCACCAACCAGGAGGGACACGGGTCCAATAAACATGTGGTCGCATTCAGCCCCCCCAGTATCCTGTCCATGTCCTCAGAAGTCACAGAATCGAACTCATCCCAGATGGAAACATCAAGACCAGCCTCCGCCATCTCACCCGGCCCTACCCAATCTGCGTCCAACTCTTCCCGAATCTGAGCAATTTTATCTTGCAGATACTGTACAAACTCCTCAGTTCGTCCCTGCAGGGGGTCTTCCAACGCTCCCTGATAAATAAGGGAGCGGGTTACCCGAAACAGGGCGACTGGGCGGTTATCTGCAGATGCAATGAGGGTGGAAAAATACTCCCGTTTTGCCACCTTCATCGCCACCAGATAGGTCTGAATTTGAGACCGTACTAGTGTCCGGTCAGATTCGGAGCGGGTGGCCCTCCAATTAATATAGCTGATGCATGTTCTTTACCTATATATATAGGTAAAGATCATTCTTCATGATATGTTTTTTTACTTATGACAATGTTTGTGTATACTGTTGTGACAAAATGAAATAAAAAAATAAATTGAAAAAATTTACAAACTAAGCTGAAGTTTAATCAGGAAAAGATCTTTTGGCCAAATTTCTCTCCCTTTGCACATAGATCATCAAAGCTCAAATCAACTGAAACGGCATAGTAAGGAGTTAAATATTCCCAGTGCCAAGGAAAAGAAAATGTGGATTTTTGTCCTTACAAAAACCATATTCATTTAATATCACAAACGAACTGAAACAAGATTGCTGAGTAACCTCAAACTTCTAGAAATCAATTGAGTTTTGTTCAGAGCTCTATAACCAACTTTGCACTCCAAAAATTAAAGCTGCAAAGGATTCATTACTGATTTCTTGGTGATACAGGATGATTGCCAAAAGAGGTCAAATAAAGATCCAGGAGCTTCACTCCAACTTTTATAGAAACAGTACGAGCTCTGTCCTGCCTACACAGTTCTCAGAATTCTTTAATCAGCCATTCTTACAAGCCTGTTCCCATCATTCATAATTCTGTTAAAAAAAGTTTTCCTCATTGGGAAAAATATTGTCATTGTTTTTTAAACATATACTGTACACACGCATGTGCAACACAGCACATTGACAATTTCACACAACAGGAGCACAATGAGCTGTGAACATGAGAGGTGGGATAACAAATCCATAACAAACCTAGAACTCTGGCACATGAAACCCAAGCTAAAAAAAGGAGATAGTAGATAGATAGATATAGGTAGTCCTCAATTTACGACCATAATTGAGCCCAAAATTTATGTTATTAAGTGAGACATTTGTTAAATGAGTGTTGCTCTATTTTACAACCTTTGCCACAGTTGTTAAGTGAATCACTGCAGTTGTTAAGTAAATCTGGCTTCCCCATTGACTTTGCTTGTGAGAAGGTCACAAAAGGTGATCATATGACTTTGGGACAAAGTAACAGTCATAAATATGAACCAATTGACACAAGCATCTGAATTTTGATCACATGATCATGGGGATGCTGCAAAGGGTCATACCTGTGAAAAAGGTCATAAATCACATTTTTCAGTGCCATAACTTTGGTCACTAAATGAACTGTTGTAAGTCGAGGACTTCCTGTATTATCTAATGAATCTTAGGTGGGGCTAGGCACACACAAAAATTTAACGTTGCATAAGACAGATGAAAAAAATACATTGAAGAAGTGGGAAGTAATGCTTTATTTCCCATATTACTTCAATTCCTTGCCAATTCATAGAGGTGAGTTGAATCCAGCAGTGAGACAGATATTCTCTGTTGAGACACTACAATGCACAGTTTAAAAAGATGGTGAAGAAATCAGAAATCTACAAATAGGGAAGGAACAGGTCAGGTCATAGAGTTAGGCTTGGGACAACAAAGTGTGGCATAGATATAAATCCACAAGACTTGCGATAGGTAATTCTTGTTTAGTGATTACTATCAGGACCAGCAAGTTGGCCATTAAGTGAAGCAGTCCTCAAATGAAACCACAATGGTTTCTGATTTTTAACAATGTGCTTATGATTTTACTTCAGGTTTCCTTGGCCTTACAGACCTGCAAAGGTTGCAAATGTCCAAGGTTGACTCAGCCTTCCATCCTTTATAAGGTAGGTAAAATGAGGACCCAGATTGTTGGGGGGGCAATAAGTTGACTTTGTAAAAATATACAAATAGAATGAGACTATTGCCTTATACACTGTAAGCCGCCCTGAGTCTTCGGAGAAGGGCGGGGTATAAATGTAAACAAAAAAAAAATGTGAGAAGTGGTTATAAAGTGGTTACTTTTCATCAATGTTGTAGCTGCAATATAGCGCTTTTACACTTATATACCGCTTTAAAGGCCTTACTACGCAATTTACAGAGTCAGCATATTGCCCCCAACAATCTGGATATTCATTTTACTGACCTCAGAAGGATGGAAGGCCGAATCAACCTTCAGCTGAGCAGATGGCAGTCAGCAGAAATAGCCTGCAGTACTGCATTCTAACCGCCAAGTCTCTTAGTGTCTAGTCACTAAATGAGTCAGCTGTTAAAAGTGGGCCACCTGTAACGCAGTTTTTACTTCTAATAGCAACTGCAGAAGAGGAACAAGGCAGTCTGTGCCTCACACCACCAAGCAAATGACTTTAGGACTCAGCAGGTTGTGTGAACCTAGCCTCTGAGGCTTCTTCATGAACCTTTGCCAAGTAAAGCATACTTTTCCTTCTTTTTGCTGACCACAAGGTGAGCAGTAAAATGCAAGGCTGCAATGGGATGAAGCCATGGTGCTTATGTAAGGGGTCTGTAAGAAAGGAAAAAGATGTTTAAAAAATGAAAAAAAAGTTGAGGCAGCAACATTTAGTGAACAGAGGTTTCATTTTCGAGCAGCAGAGGAGGGAAAGTTAGTTCTGTTAACCATTTTTCATCATTTAGAAACAAAATATCCACCATATATAAACAGAATAGAAAGCTATAAGCCTCCCATTTGAGTTCAGAAGGATTTATGAAATTCTGACAATTTCTCTGAAAGTTTTAAAGAACTAGATCTATCCAGGATCACACCACAGCCTAACATTTCACTGTCTGTGGAGGCTGGAAGTGTAATACTAGGGAGCCAAGTCTATAAGCAAATTCCCACTCACATCAACTATCTGTACTCATACCTAGTCCATCCTAGCCAGTGGTGGTATTCAGCCGGTTCTATCCGGTTCGGATGAACTGGTAAAGGAGGTGGTGGGAGGCTCCGCCCACCCAACCGGACATAATCACATCCCGTTTTTGACGATCTCCATATGTACGTTCACATTCGTGAACCGATGGCGAAGGTAAGTAAATACCACCCCTGATCCCAGCTGTATTTAAGCCAGACAAATACAGATTTATAGCCCCAACAATATTTAGCCAACCACTACCTTATACAATACCGTGTTTCCCTGAAAATAAGATCCTGTCTTACATTTTTTGGAACCCTGAAATAAGCGCTTGGCCTTATTGCCATGCGCTCAAAAGCCCGATTGGGCTTATTATCAGGGGATGTCTTATTTTGGGGAAAACAGAGTAGTTAGGGTGAGATGAGAACACATGTTCCATCTCATAACTTCGTTTAAAGTATTGCCTCTTCTATTGGATTTTTATACCACTGTATTTTGTTTATTTTGTCCAGCAGCCCAGCTTATTAAAACTCTCTTGCTTTTCAAACGGGGAAGATAAAGAGTTTTCACTTATGTTGATACACATCAGAATACACAGAGGGCCATAAAAGATGAATAAAATCTCAAATACATTTATTTGCAAATGCATGTTCTTAAAACAGCACTGTTTTATTACGAACAAAATTATCAAAAATAAATTGCATTTAATTAATTGGGGGCTGAGCATATTCAATGTTAATGGAAGGGAGCAGGCATTAGGGGGTCAGAATGACAGCAGGGAATGTTAGTTTCTTCAGCCTTTCAATTAAAGCTTCTGGGATTTTCAGGTCCTTGGTAATTATAGATATGAAACTGTAGGGCATGAGTAATTTCAAACAAATTAAAAATAAGAGGGCAGCTTTATAATTAAAAAGAAAGGCCCTGCTTCCAGTTTTCATTCACATTTTCTTTATACTGAGAACTGTATTCTCAGTTTGCAATAAGCATTTGGCACAGCCAATCAAGTCCCAGCTCACATTACTGGTATTACAGTATCAGGTTACTATAAAAATGTTCTGCTTCTCTAGCAGCCGATAAAATTGATCCTTTTAAATGTTTCCATCAAAAGCTCCCTCACAGGCTTAGAGTTTCCAGTTCACGCTGTCTGGGCACTTTCTAAGCTTTAGTCAGAAATACCTTTAATAAAACTGGAACAGAAACCATTTATTTTCCCCTTTTTCGCTCAGCCCTACTTGCAAGACTTGGGCCCCGGAGTTTCTTTAAGGAAGGGCAGTAGGGCAAGAGCTGAAATATACTGTAGCATAAACTGCTTCTACCAAGGTTTCCAAAGTTTATTTTTTTAATTAACTGAAAATGATAACACAAGAGCAAGTACCATTTGGTGAGCATTCCAGTTTCATCAACTGCTGGAAAATGTTGGCTCCAAAAAGCTGAAGTTACAGTACTTTCCGCAGATTTCAAAATAAACACAGCCATATGATCAGGCTGTCAAATAGCCAGATCTAGGTAAAGTTACCAGCCACAGAGCTGTGCACATTGGCACACCCACTAAATTTCGCTACATGGCATCCACACTGTGTATTTGAAAAGCCACAAAATGCCAGGTTCAAACCATGTGTGTTAAACTAGTGAGATATTCATCAAAAAGAGCAATTTCTTCCAATTTGTCCTTAGTCCACCTTCTTCTGCATGGATACTGCATCAAGCAGCACATAAAATCCACATGCAAGATCATTTAGAAATTGGACAAACTTTCAACCACCTACACATTTCAGAACTGCCAAATACCATCAATGGGGGACTCCAGAGAGAAAAGTCAAAAAATGGGACAATCCTGGCGCAGAAGCCAACTTTTTTAAAGGCTTCCTTTAAATTAACAATTAACAATTGTGCTACAGCCAATTAAATAACAGCACAAAAGAAACAATTGCACTAGGAAAGATAAGTTTGAGCTTTAGAAAAATCGTAATTCCTCCTTCCATTTCCACTGAAGAGCCAAGGTTTTGTTTTGTATTGTATTTTGTTGTTTTGTTTTGGTGTTTTGATTCAGTTTTGACTCCTGAAGACTATCTGGACAAATCCTGGAGATTACTTGGACAAGTCCTGAAATTTTCTTTGCAAGATTTGAGAAGTGCTTTCCATTACCTCTTTCCTAGGGCTGAGAGAAACTGACTGGCCCAAGTTCACCCAGTTGGCTTTGTGTCTCAGATGGGACTAGAGCTCACAATCTCCCAGTTACTAGACTGGTGCTTTAATCACCAAACTGGTTCTTGCTACAGCTGTTAGAGCTTCTTAATTGAATTTCACAAAATAGCACAGCACAACATAAACTTTACTAAGGTTTTAGATCAGCCTTTACATACAATTCATTATATAATAATAAAGGGAAAAGATTAGTGCTGTGGGTTAAACTTAAAAAGTTTATGGGAGAAGTACAACTGGGTGAGACTGTCTCTGCTGCCTCCTTCTCCTATCAGCCAGATAGGATCTGGCTACACTGTGATTAACAGCACTTCTTATGGTCTCCCAGCACAAAGGAGCTAAATGAATCACCATCTCTGCCCACATATAAAGGGCCTACATATCACAAAAATCTCTGTAAAATTTGCAATACAAGAGGACAATGTCAGACATCTTCTATGGCCTGGGAAGTCACCTGGGCAGATATGTTCATGGCTTAGGGCCTGGGTACTTACGGGACCGCCTGCTGTTACCGCATGCCTCCCACCGACCCGTACGCTCTCACAGAGAGGGACTTCTCAGGGTGCCGTCCGCCAAGCAATGTCGGCTGGCGGCCCCCAGGGGAAGGGCCTTCTCTGTGGGGGCTCCCACACTCTGGAACGAGCTTCCCCCGGGTTTACGCCAAATACCTGACCTTCGGACCTTTCGCCGCGAACTGAAGACACATCTTTTCATTCGCGCGGGGCTGGCTTAGATTTTATCGATTTTAAAATCTTTATTATTAATTTTAAATGGGTTTTAGTTTTTATATATTTTAAATTTTTAGGCTAATTATAATAAGTTTTTTAATCTTGCATTTTAAACTGTATATTTTCTTGTCTGTTTTTATTTTGCCTGTACACCGCCCTGAGTCCTTCGGGAGAAGGGCGGTATAAAAATCAAATAAATAAATAAAATAAATAAATAAATGAAAAGGAATCTTTTGATGTTTACCATCCCTAATTCCGGAGAGCACAAACCTAGATAATGTTAATGATTGGCAGTAATCCAAGATTTGTATTGCCTCTCTATCATCCCATGTCAACAAGCCTCTCCTTCAATATCTGCTTTGCTTCATTATGTCCCATTTTTCTGTATTGTCTCACCTTATAAAATAAGCCATGGGCAGCCAGGTTTTCTTTAGCACATTTCTTCCAGACTGAAAGTTGTTTACAGGGATATCAGCCCACTGGGGCCCCTAAATGGTTCATCAGAACTAAAAGAGGAGTTAGGAAAATTGGCTTCTGTTACATCCTTCTTTTGGCACAAACATCCCCTGGAATTCAGTTTGTTAGGAAACCATACACACACAGAGACACACACACAGAGAAAGAGAGAGGGGGGGAGGAAGGGAGGTAGAAAGAGAGAGGGAGAGAGGGAGAGAAAGAGAAAGAGAGAGAGAGAGGGAGAGGGAGAGAGGGAGAGAGAGAGAGGGAAGCATTCACAATGTAACAATTTGCCTCATGCTCAGGGTTCAAGTGATATTCAGAGCACAGAAAAAACTCCTTTTCCCTTATTTAACCATCTAGTAATCCTTACTACTGACCAAATTCTGATATGATGCTTGCTAAATCATGGTTTGTTCAATTAAGACTTATAGAACTGATCACAATTGCTTGGGTTTGCATAATAACTACAGCGTTCACACAACATAATAAATCAAAATCAATCACATACTATGGGTAAGGATTATCTATTAAAGTATTCCTTGAAGTCTGCAAACATTGCTGCAAAAACAGCTTCCTCTCCTCTAATCCATTTTATAATGATCTGAACTCTACTATAATAATCTTCCATTCTTCATATTCATAAAGCCTTTGTCTTCTCATTACACCAATTTCCTCAGTAACCATCAACCACACATTCTTTTTCTAAAACAACAGCAAAAAAGGCTTTCTTGTTCTGGTGCCTTACAGATCACTAATATTATGCACACATTTCTAAAATCAACTGCTCGGAAGACAGAATACCAGCATGAACAAGTAGGTCAAACTGGAATTTAAAATGTTTTCTTTATTTAGGCCTATGTAGCGTCAAAGCCTTCCTTTTCAGAACTGAACTCATTATATTATGGTCTGGACAGATCATAATTAGAGTTTCATGGAGTTTCAGATAAGGATTCCCTAGCCTACAGCCTATCTGCATAAGAGAAATTTAGAAATTTAAAATTTAAGAGAAATTTAGAAGCCCTTGCTTCTATTATTGATTCAACTGTTTGCAGCTGGATTTAATACTGAACTGCATTTAATTAAAAATGGAAGTTTTTGTTAAGTTCCACTTAACAATCATATTGGACAAGAGAGAATGAAGTGTGTGTGTGTGTGTGTGTGTGTGTGTGTGTGTGTGTGTGTGTGTGTGTATACAATACAGTACAGAGGTGGGTTCTACTTACCTTTACTACCGGTTTGCAATGGGATTGTGCGCATGTGAGATTGTGTATGATGACATCCGGGTGGGTGGGCGGAGCCTCCCGCCGGTTTTACTACTGGTTCGCAAGAACTGGACCAAACCGGGGGCAACCCATCACTGGTACAGTACACACATCTGAAGCTCACTGGAACTCTTCCTTCTAGCACTATACCCTATAATTTAGTGATACTTGCATCCTAGTCCAATGGATGAATTCACACTACAGTTTATGCTGATGGAGGTGTCAAAAGGAACACAACCTGTTGATGAGTTAACAGCAACAAGGCAAAAGTAAGTAATTTCTGCATGGTTTGGATTGCTAAGAGCACTAGATCTTAATGAAACTTTAGTCTGGAAGTAGCCTTAAAAATCTCAAAATAACTTTGCGTTGACTGGTTCAGAATTCTCCATGAGATTAATGTCCAACATGATGCATTCATTTGGAGAGTCTGGAATATTTCGAGGAGGAAGATGCTTGGTGGATTGCAGTAATACAGTCCCCCTGACCCCTATCCTTCACCATTTATTACCAAGATGATTTATCAGCTATGATAAGAAAAAGCAGTAGGCCATGTATCTTTATATTTTTGTCATTATAGCATAATAAACTGTGGCATACATAACTGGCCCATGTTGTATAAAAAATTCTTAAGAAACAGACAATGCAAACTTCCATTTGCATTCTTAAGATACGCTCTGTGCAAAGATTAAGGCTGCTGAATAAAATCTTAGAAAGCAGATGTAGCAAATATACACTCCCCCCCCCCCTCAAGACAAAACCAAGCATTTTGGAAAGAGCCTTTCATGCCTTGCAGAACAGAATAGAAAACCCAGATCAAAGGTGAGTTTCAGCAGGTTCTGACCAGTTCTGGAGAACTGGTAGCGGAAATTCTGAGTAGTTCAGAGAACCGGTAGTAAAAATTCTGACTGGTCCCACCCCCATCTATTCTCTGTCTCCTGAGTCCCAGCTGATCAGGAGGAAATGCGGATTCTGCAGTAACCTTCCCCTGCAGTGGGGTGGGAATGGAGATTTTGCAGTATCCTTCCACCAAGCCACACCCACCAAGCCACACCCACAGAACCGGTAGTAAAATATTTTGAAACCCACTACTGACCCAGATACATAAAAATTGGCCATATTGTGCCAGAAAGTGCAAAAATTAGCCACTAAGTCCAACCTGGGATTCAATTTAGGAATCCAGGTTAAAGTACCCCCCAAAATAAATTTCTCAGCCTCAAGTCTATTTTAACCATATCTTTTTAGATGGTTTTATCATCTTTATCTGAAAAACCACCCAGAGTGACTTGTATTGTGAGATGTGTAATGCCTAAATTGGATGAATAAAATATGGAACATAACCCATAAATGCGACCCACTACCACATAGGAAATTTTATCTATTGCTAGATTGCTCTTATTAAGACAAAAAATCTTAACTTTCAAATGTGCTGTGTCACTGTACAGACACTGTACAGACACTGTACAGACACTGCATCTTTAAATGGCATGTTCTATATGTTCCTGAAAATCAGTTTCTTTTAATTGCAATACTTTGCTTAATCCATCTTCTTCAATCTGTGCTACCCAGATGTTCAAGAATCCCAATTTCCAGAATTTTAGAGAAAACTTTGCATAATTTATCAACCCTTCCAGGGAAGAGAAGAATGATATCAGACTTAAGACAAAAAATATTTGTCTTCTTTGTCAACATTCTCTATTGCCAGTCTTCCAGCGGTCAATCCAAACATTTGGCTGCACAAAGACCTTACTTTTCAGCAAGGTGGTCTTAGCTTAAACAAGGTACCACTTCACATTTTTCATTCCCACACATTGGAGGAACAATAACAGTTTATTTCCTTTATTCCCCCAGGCCTCAATTGGCCATATTCCAGAACACCTCTTTAAGCATCTCTCAACTCTGTTGCCGATATTGTCTATCACTGAAAATGGAATTGGGGGATGGAGTTTGGGAAAAGGAAAAATCCCAGTGTGTGTACCTACAAAAGGCCCAAATTCAGGACTGCATGAGCTGCAATCTAGAGGCACAAAGGAACATTTCATTCTCCCACTCCCCAATCCAATCCTCAAACATCCCCCAGAAAGCTGCTCCAGTGGGTCCCTCCAAATTTTATGAATAGAATTTAAGTGCGCACTAAGGAACTCAGAGGAAGAGGGGGAAAAGCCAGTTCTCCTATGTAAGGAGATTCTACCAGCAGAAACAGAATGCTGGATTTCACGAAGCCCTAAGAAGTGTAAGTAGGTCTGAAAATATACACATCACCTGCCAGCTGTGTGTAAAGATAACTGTCTGGTATGATGTGCCGCATCACTTAGCAACACCCGTAACAGCAAACTTTAAAAATCTTCAATGAATTGTAAATGCCAAAGACCTGAATGAGCGAATCTCATGACATGTTTTCAGGAGCTTTTCCAAGATTTGTTGTTTGCACTGAGAAGAGTAAGTCAGTGAGTGATCTCCCAGCCTCAGAATGTTAGGGTTACAGAGCTTTAGAAACATTACTTTGCATATTCAGCTCATGCCAGTCCTGGATTTGCCTTAGAAATCTGAAATTCTGAATTTCTACAGACATGATCAAGCTCTTGATATTAAATCATCTGCGGTTTGAACTGCACTTTTCTACTAGCACTAAACTTAACTGTATTTGCAGTAAAACATGCATAAGTCTTCGAACTGAAATGAAGAGAAAACAGGGATAGTAAAAGATTGTTACCAATTTCAATATCAGGGGGGCAAAAAGCAAGAAACCTAAACTTTTATATTCTGTTCTTGGCCATATCTCACACTCAGCTCTGGGAAAGAAAGCCACAGCTCAGCAGGAAAGGATGTTCTTTGTATTTATGAATCCACCAATGCAACTGCCCTATTAGGAAGCCTTATTAACCCCACTCAAAAACTGTACCATAGAGATTCAAGACTTAATGCTAAACAAAGAGTCCAGATGAGGCTCAATGGGTCATTTTTTCAGAGCCACTAACTTGCTCTTGATATGCCATGTTATTTCTTCTCCTGCTGAGAAGACAGTGCTTTATCTTTTTTTAAAAAAATCTTTTAGAAGAGCTAACACATCACAGTCAGGCCAATTAAAAATCCTGGGAATCAAGAGGAGTAAATTCATTCTCCAAATGTCACCCTCAAGCTACCCAACTTGCACAATCTGCATATAGGAACTTCTGCTGTGGCCAAGTCAGCGTCTCGGTCCATTGTCAGTATGGAGACCTATTGGCATCAGTACTTTCTGGTCTCAGGCAGGACTTTTTCCAGGTTGGCCTACAAGTCCTGCATACCAGCCTGTCACCTTTCTACAAACAAAGCAAGGTGTTTTGGTCCTAAGCTACAACCCATTCCCAGTAGGGAAGGATAATAGAGTTAATGATCAGATTATTGGGTTTGATTTTTTTTTAAGGTACAAAAAAATACAGAAAAGAAATAGTAACTCAACAGGTTGGAGTTACATTAAGTAGCCACGGAATGGAAAATCAACTGCAGACAGTAGAGGCAGAAAAGGAAGGAAAATCACTATCTCAACTTCTGGCACTTCTGAAGAGGATCACTCAACCCAGCAATATGATTATGGACATTTATATGATGATACTAATAAAGGAGATTATTTGTAGCTCAGGATTGAAATGAGGGGTCCTTGGTGGTCTCTGAGCTTGCTTGTTTTCTTGCAGAAGTCTCATTACCTTAACTAGGTAACATCATCATCAGGCACTGTTGAAGAAAACAAGCAAGCTGAGAGACCACCGTTTTTATGATGAAGAATTTGACAAGATATTGCCATTCACTGACGTCTTCAAGCAACTGAATATTAATATCCCCAAAGACCCCACCAAAAATGGGAAAAGAAATATCATTGCTGGTCTTGTTACTTAATCCAAGGAATAGTTCTGTGTAAATGTCTCTCATTCTTCCAGTTCAATTTCAGTTGCGTTCAATAAAAAAATAATTCTGCATTCTCTTCTGAGAACAGTCCTTTTACTGAACAGACTTGCCATCCAAGCCTAGTCTGGAGCATTCCCCAAACTTGATATGCTTCGCAACTAAGCACACACCTTTTCAAAGTTTGAGAAGAATTCCAAACCGATATATTTTAACAAGATGCAAAGACAGATTATCATCTATGGAACGATCATTAGATATGATCTTCCAATAATATTGTAGAATAATTCTTGTACAGAAAAAAAAATAAGAGTGCCTTCAAATTCGGCAGAGCGATAGTGCTTCTTCACACGTTTTATCAGCTTAGCCCGGTCACCCTTCTCTAATTACCAATTCAACGCAACTGAATTATTCAACTCGTTAATTCCTACCCGGTTGCCCGTTTTTTTAAAAACCCATCTTTCCCCCGGCGTCGCAGCGACGCCCCCTGCCGTACCTCATAGGAACTGCAAGAGTTGCTCCAGCTGAGTTGGGAACAGCCGATTCCAATAACTGGCGACGAAACGGATTTAGAAACCTCAACTTCACGTTATTAACGCACCCCGGCTTTTTACTTAGGAAGGTTTCTGTTCTACTCACCCCTCCAACCCCACCCCCGCCATCCAATTATAGCCCGAAGCGCAACGCAACATTGAAAAGCCAGGCAAAAGTTATTTTTAGCCTGCAATCCCGCGAAAGCTTACGGTACGTGAGACTAAACCTCATCAGGCGCCGCACGATTGTCTTTGGAGTCCTTGCGCCCCGAAATTACGTTCCCAATTTAAGCAATACCCGGGGCTTCGCCCTTGAATTGTTTGCCTGCAGTGAATCGCACCCAACCGTTCGCCCTTCCCAAGTGAGAGAGAGCTTATGGCTTGTTTTCCGCACCGGCCCTTCGCTCTCGACTCGCCCAGATATTTTTCGTTTCTCACCCCCAGCTGCAAAGCGTTAAACACGGCGAGGGATTTTTTTCGAAGGAGTGCGCAACCTCAAGCGGCTTCTTTCTCCTTGCAGTTTGTGTTTGGTCAGCTGTCCCGCATAGGAGACGCCGAAACGAGCTTGCGAAGAATTTTGAACAAATTTAAATAAATAAATAAACGGCCCAGCAAAGAAAGACATTCGCTCGCCTTAACTTACCAAGCTCTTCCATGCGGGATGCCGGGATGGGGGTGGGGGGCGTGGGGAGGGGGCGTCGGCTGGTGGAAGGTTTTTATTTATCTCTCGGCCGGCTGGCTGGCTGGCTGGCTGGCTTCTCTCCGTCATCCAGCTAAGGACTCCCGACCTGCCATCCCTGTCAGCGGTTCCACGCCTTCCGCAAACCTCCCCCGCGGGATTTCGCACCGGCGGGCAAACTCTTTAAGTCGGGGGGGGGGGTTTGGTGGGCGGGGGCGGGACGGACGGACAGGCGGCGTGGACGCGCCCTTCGAAGATCGAAGCCGGGACTGTTTTCCGCTGCCAACCCCAGCGGCCGGTTTACAAAGCACCGCAAGCGGAGCTAAGGCGGTGGGGCTCGCCTTCGCCGCTACTGTGCTACCCTCTCTTAAAGGGACCGGCCCCAGTTCCAGCCGGAGGAAAGGCAGCGCTTTCGTCGCTGCGGTGAAGCTGCCGAATTCGGGCGATGGTTGGTTTTTTGTTGTTGTTGTTTTAAAGGAGCCTCGATGCTCTTGAATGAAAACGGCGCTGGGTGGACGCCAAGTTGAGCTCTCGCAGCCTCCCCAGCCATACGAGGAGCCCAGCCTTTGCTTTTGCCTCTGGTTTGGGTCGCTCTCCGCTTAAAGGAATAGAATAGAATTTGCCAAGTGTGATTGGACACACAAGGAATTTGTCTTGGTGCATACGCTCTCAGTGTACATAACAGAAAAGATACCTTCATCAAGGTACAACGCTTACAACACTTAATGATAGTCATAGGGTATACATTTTACACTTAATGATACAATATTTAATCATAGTCATAGGCTACAAATAACCAATCAGGAAACAATCAACATCAATATACTGAAGTCTCCAGCCTTCCCCCCCCCCCAAGGCAAATGCTGCATCCTGCAGCGATGACATTTATGGTCTTCCTTGATGATTCAAATTGTTTGCCTCTGTCTGTTCCCAGGCTACCTGCAGGGATGAAATCCAACAGGTTCTGACAGGTTCTGGAGAACCGGTAGCAGAAATATCTTGAGTAGTTCAGAGAAACGGCAAATACCACCTCTGGCTGGCCCCAGAGTGGGGTGGGAATGGAGATTTTGCAATATCCTTTCCCTGGAGTTGGGTGGGAATGGAGAGTTTGCAGTATCCTTTCCCTGGAGTGGGGTAGGAATGGAGAGTTTGCAATATCCTTCCCCCAGGAGTGGGGAGGGAATGGGGATTTTGCAGTATCCTTTCCCTGCCACGTCTACCAAGCTGTGCCCACCAAGCCATACCACGCCCACCAAGCCACGCCCACAGAACCAGTAGTAAAAAAAATTGGATTTCACCACTGGCTATCTACCAAGAGAAATGCCGTCTGCGGAAGATGTGCACCTTGGCAGATCTTGATGATATCTGTGAAAGGTGTGGGAATTGGGGAGTCCACTTTTAACATTGGGGAGCTTAGAAGATTAAGCCACTCATGGGCTGGGGAACAGATGGAGGTAATGACATGTGGACCAGGGCCAAACCCAGAGCATTTATTGGTGCCATGGTTAAAGGCAAGTAGGAAAAAGGCCTTTTGCTTATGGGCCCATGAGATTTAGGATCCTTTCACTTACAACTCTGAAAATCCCAACTGTTAGATACGAGTTCCCCAACTTTTCCAGGTTGGGGGCCTGGAAAGGGGGGGAGAGGGAACGTTTTTGTGGGAGGAGCAGGAGAGTACCCGTTACTTGTAGGTGGGGCTGCAAGCTCTTGCGACGCTCACACGAGTGAGGCCTGGTTGCGAATAGGCCGTTGCCCACAGGTTGGGGACACCTGTGCTGACAAGTAAAGGGAGACTGCCATAGAGCCATTAGTAAACAGCCCAACCAATGAATCCCGAAGACCGCCCCCACCCACATAAACAGGCAAGACACTAGAATATAAACTGACAGCAAATAGCCCCCCCTTACTAGCACTGAAGCTGTTACCTAGTTTGGGTAATGAAATGTCTGCAAGAAAACAAGCAAGCTCAGAGAGCACCAAGGATTCCTCATTTCAAGCCGGAGGTACAAATACTCTATTGGTAAAGGGTGACTCTGTATATACGTGGAACAGCTGTTTCCAGTTACCAATGCACTGTGTGGACAACTACCTGACTCCATGGGGCTTTGTGCCAGTGGTGGGTTTCAAAAATTTATATTGCTGGTTCTGTGGGTGTGGCTTGGTGCGCGTGGCAGGGGAAGGTTACTGCAAAATCCCCATTTTCTTCCAATCAGCTGGGACTTGGGAGGCAGAAAATAAATGGGGGTGGGGCCAGTCAGAATTTTTACTACCTGTTTTCCGAACTACTCAAAATTTCCACTACCGGTTCTACAGAACTGGTCAGAACCTGCTGAAGCTCACCTCTGCTTTGTGTTCAGTTCTTCCAAAGCATCCAAAAATCTTATTGCCACCAGCTTGCTGTGATGGCCCAGATTGTGGAAAGTCACAGAATTTTAATTTAAATGGGCTCTTTGAAAACAAGCCTGAGACCTTTATTTTGCAGTACCAATATGAAATGCTGCTGTCAGACCTGGTTCATGCATCACTAGTGTTTTGTTCAACCATGATATATATATTGAATAAGTGACAGTTGTAATTCTTTATATTAAGCCACAAATCATAGTTTACAAACTATGCTTCTGTATTCAGTCAACATGCTAAGACAAAACTGAGTAAACTACATTAATAACTCATACAATGTGTGAATCCAGAATAAATACTAGATTGTGTAAGTAATGATGGCTATGTTTGTCAGACACACTAGACTAAAAAGCTTGTTTCATAAAGCTGGGTTCGTGAGTGTCAGCTGCCATTTTATTCCCCACCACATATAGCTCCACAGCCAACTAATTGTGGCTTACCATTTTGTTCAAATCTAAAACAATCACCAGTTTGAGTAGCTGGAAGCCAGAACATTTACCCAAGGTTTTCAGAAATCCCAAAGTCAGTCATAGTCATTTTAATGCTCTTGTCTTGTAAAAAAATAATAATTTCCCTAAAAGAATTATTATGTATTTAAAACCAGTGCATATTTTAATGCCATTCTCCTCTAAGAAGATACCGCAGCTTATACAATTTAAAAGGGAGAGAAACAATAATAAGAATCAACAAGAAGGCAGCACTGTTGGATGCCATTCTCCTTCCAGCAGATAAAAACTAATCATCCTCAAACCCAGGGAAATCAGTGGAGAGGATTCATACTAATCTGCTCTTTAGTTTATAACATGCTCTTTAGAATAATATAGCTGGAAGTGAATATCTCCCTCCTAGAGGTTGTGTAGGTTTCTTTTCACTTTCTGCAACCCCAGCAGCTCTATTAACATAAGCTTAGAATAGGATAGAGCTGGAAGGGACCTTGGAGGTCTTCTAGTCCAGACCCCTGCTCAAGCAGTTAATCTGGTGGAATAAAAAGGAATTCTGCCTCTCCAGTATGTTAGGTTCTGCTAGTGTTTGGAGGAAGCAGAGAGTAGGTTTTCCAGCTCAATAGCCAGAACTGGTTCCCTAACTGCAGATCAAGCCAAAGCAATCTGCAGATTGAGCCCCATTCTTAAGATCAGTGGTTGAAAACCTCTAGCCTAGATGAATGACCAGCTAACCACAGGGAAGGTACATCTTGGTAAAAGAAGTGGCAATGCTGCCAACTATAATACACATACATTTTTCTGTGCTACTGGTCCCCTGCACTGGCACAGTTATCCAGCATCTTTCTTACTAGAAGGTTTATTATCACCTTCCAGTACAAATTTCATTGAAAAAATCTGGGTGATAAATGGAGGGAGGAATGTCATCGTTATTTTTATATTGGCCATTCCTTCCTAAGGACCAATAAGGCAGTACTTCCATGAGGAGTAAATGACTAATAACTATTAAACTGCATCAAATGAATTTGATAAAGATTTCTGCATGACCTAAATCATTGCAATTTAAACCTTTTTTTTTTCATTGCTAAATTCTTGCTGGCAAAGGATAGAACAAGCAGATCTCAAGACAATGGCCAATCTCTAATCTCCAATGGCCACCTTTGGCCCAAAAAATACCATGGAAACTTTTCAGTCAGCAAATAGTCAGCCAATAGAAATGTTCAGCGTTCAGTGTTCAGCCAAACACATAAAGAACAATGGTGGGGGGTGTAGGATAGGGCTGGCTTTGTGCACAATGTTTCTCTGATGGATTAACCTTCATCTGAGAGGGCTGGGTCATGTTCCCGGGGACCAATGAGAGTCCTGGAAGGAAGAGTCAGAGTTCTAAATTTGTCTCCTATTTTGCATCTACTCTATATAAAATCGGACACCCTAGTAATTGGAACAGAAGATAAACTAAGTCTAAGCTTATAGACCAGTGGTAGTCAACCTGGTCCCTACCGTCCACTAGTGGGTGTTCCAGCTTTCATGGTGGGTGGTAGGGGTTTTGTCCAATACTGAAGCACTTTCCTTTTTTTTAATTTAATTGACTTTTTAAAAAAATTTCATAGCATTATTTAAAAACATTTTCATTAGGTTTTCATAAAATTCCCCATGACAATTTAAATGTCTGAAAATATACTATTTGTATCACCTGCGCATAAGTTTAGTTCACGTTACGTAAGTGAAACTAAATGGCACTATAGTATGACCGCAAACAAAAGAGCCTCATCCTAGAATAGCTCACCCATCTCCCCCACACCACCTAGCTGTAACAGAGAAGCAGAGCTGGTAGCCGGTGCCCACCCCGCAAAACCCAATCCATGATGCGCGAGAGGCATGCGCAGATGACGATACATGGCCCATTACTGTGGAACTGGTGGGCGGTTAGAAAATTTTACTACTAACAGAGATACAAAAGTGGGCAGTTGGTATAAAAAGGTTGACTACTCCTGTTATAGACATTCATTTTTTATTTGTATTCCAGTTAGTGTTCCTAACTCTGGCTGCATATATTTCTGCAGGAGAACTCACTCAAAGTTTTACTCAATATTAATCAAGAGAAATAAGAATTACAATCCAAATCTCTACACATACAGAGTGTCCACCCCCCCCCCCTTCCACCAAAACTAGAGCTGACAAGGAGACAACAGTGTTGTTACTAAGTTCCCTTCCAGATAATTAACTACAGATGCTTAAGAAAACCATAGCAAACCTGGTTTAAAAAATATTTGCAATTAGATTCAAGTGTTCCCAAAACTTCTGGAACTTCCCAGTGCTTAGAATGAAGTACTTATAGATGCACTTGAAGGATGAGACATGAGAAAAATTATGAGCATCCCATCAGCCCTGGCCATACGACCGATGATGAGAGATAATGGAAGTGACAGTTCATCAACATCTGAAGGGCCATTCATTAGCCACCCCTGAAAAGTATGTAAGATTAATCAACAGAAATAAAGCTTACTATGTATGTACACATAACCCAGTCTCTAATTATGCACACTATGCCTAAAGCCCATAAATTCTGAGCTTCAAAAATGTTTCAATAATTCCTTTGCAAATCAAATTTTATGATTCAGAAAGAGAAGTATTAAGAAGCTTCTCTGAGACTGAAATGAACGTACGAATATCTCAGTGGAGAGTCATGGCTCTAATTATAAGAAGATGAGTTAAAAAATGTAACAGGAGAGCATTTTCTAAAAGTGAGTTTATGCCATAAAAGGAAGTTGTTTTCTGCATTGTGCTCTGCCTCTGTATCAGCCGTGGCTAATCTAAATCATTTCTTAGATCAGTTGTCAAAACAAAGGAATCTGAGTATTGTTAAACTAAGGACAAAGGTACCGATTGTGTATAGAGTTTCTGTGCCAGGCTGCTTGTTCCCTCTGACAAAGAGGTTGAACAAGCACATATAAATTGGGAATAGACAATAAGCAGTGCCCAGCTTTGTTGTTAGAAATTGTAAATATCTCTTACATCTGACCCAATAGAGTTACATCTTAATCTACGCTCAAAAGATAAAACAGGGGATACCTTGAGTTTGCTAAACTCAAAGAAACTTGATTTCAGAATTATACCCAACCAATTTCATAGTAGCCATTTGGCTTCTGATCTTGTTTCACATTAATCCTAGGGTTAACAGGAGCTCTTCTAAATCTCGTCTTAGGGACACCCTTATCCTCCAAAGAGCAAATCAGAGCAGAGTGTTTTTGTATGGATAATGTGAGAGAGACCAATGGAAGTTATTGGGACACACAACTAAAAAAGGGGCTGGACTGGCAGAGAAAGGTGTGTGTATGTGTGTGTAATCATTAAAAATAATAATATTCAAGGAGGCTGGTGCCAGAGGTTAAAATTCAATTGAAGCCCAAAACAACCAAGCCTTGTTTGGAAAATATTAGCCTTAATCAAATGAAAGACTGGGAAAGATTTAAGGTTAGAATTTTCACACTACTACAGTGAAACAATACTGATGTGTAGAGAGGGGAAATCATTAATTTCCACTTTGACATATTAATATGCTGTAACCATGGTGAAATCCAGCAGGTTCTGACAGGTTCTGGAGAACCTGTAGTAGAAATTTTGTGTAGTTCTGAGAACCAGCAAATACCACCTTTGGCTGGCCCCAGAGTAGGGTGGGAATGGAAATTTTGCAATATCCTTCCCCCAGGAGTGGGGAGAGGGGGGATTTTGCAATATCCTTCCCCTGCCATGCCCACCAAGCCACACCACGCCCACCAAGCCATGCTCACAGAACCGGTAGTAAAAAAAAATTGGATTTCACCACTGGCTGTAACTATTTCTTGGCATGGCAATTTTTACAAGATAAATTTCATCCCTCAAACTTGTTTGCTTAAAGTCTTAATAATTTCATAAAATATTTAAAATATTTGTGGGCTTGACTCCATTATTTCTGAGGAAATTATCCTGTTAATTAGTAATTTCACCTAATGCCTAAGCTTTAACACATATGAACATTTGGTTCCTTCACATTATACTTAGCAATAAGTTCTCAGAGGACCTTTTACCTTATGTCACAATAACATTAAATTATGATTTGCCAAAGTCACCCAGGAAATTTAATGAATCTGAATTCCATTTAAACCCCAAACTACTACCATAGTAGTGGGAAAAACTATGATTACTCTCACTAAATGAGAAATATTGCTACAGTGATTAGCTTTCCCTTAAGTCTTGATCAAGAGTTTTGATTGTTTGTTGCTTTAATTCCTATTAAAACCAATAGGAATTTTATAAAAACAAATTACTGAATGTTCCATATTCCAAGTTCTTCTAGTACCACAGGACGTTATTGAATAAAAATACCAACACAGTAGAATGTTCCTTATTATCGAAATCTGGACGGAGCAAGGGATTCCGCTTCCAATTCTGGCTGAGGATAGCTTCCTCTTTCTCAATCAGTTTTCATTCATTTCCAACATATCTGTTTTTGTTTAGCAAGTTATTCCCGAATCTCCTTATTTTAGGAGCTGGCAGTTGAAGTAAAAAGAAGATTTGAAAGAACCATCCAGGATAACAGCAGGGGAAATGTTAGCATGCTGCTTGTATTTGCTCTTCAGCTTAGCTACTAGGAAAGCTGAAAACATCAAATGTGGCAAAGGCTTCTACACACCCATCCTTACCAAAATCAAAACTAATCACATTATGGTGACCAGCAGATCATTTTTTCAAATGTTCCCTTGCCTGGCTTTAAGACTGTAAACTGAACAGAGGAAGTAGCTATCCATTTGTTGTCTTTTAATAACATCCTGATTTGGCTGCTTGAGGTGGCAGCTTCACTCGGCCTAATGACAGGGCCAGAGCTCTGTGGACACAACAAAGTAGGAAACTTTTAAGGGAAACATTCTCTTTTAAACAGCCCAATTGGGAACTAGAAAGAGATTGCTTTTTCTTGTTAGTCAAAACCTCCTTAATATATCCTGAGAAAGGGAGCGAGAGAGAAAGCACATCTGAGGCTACACATCTGACATTAGTTTGCAATTCATAGCTCATTTTGTTTTGGCTTTGAAATCATGTATGTCATAAAGATACTACTAGTTATCATCCCAAGAAAGAGAAAATGTCTAAATTAGTTTGTGGCAATTAATTTCCTAAAGAATGCTTGGCTTGGTTTACAAGGATTCCTCTGTATTTAAGATTCTTGGACATATGACAAACGTCCAAAGGAATAGATCACTTTGCTTTCACAACAAGGAATGCCGAAGGCAGAACTCCTGGTTACCCAATAATACTAGGCATAGATTAATTTTGCTGAAAACAAAGAAGAAAGATGTGAAACCCATTTGATTACCTTTTCTCTCTTTCAACTAGCTTACCCGACAAATTTGTTTCCTGCTTTTCTGACTACCAGACTCCAAATCTGAAGAAAGCGGCAGGAGGAAAAAGTAGCAGGTCTGTGCATACTTTCGTAGTGATTCAGAAACACTTTAGGTCTCCTCCATGCGTAGTATTTCTCAGCTATTTATTAAAACAGCCTGACTTCCTGGGGTGGGGAGAAAGATACTGTTGCTGCTGCTTTAAAGAATCAGTCATTAAAGTGAATTATGACTATATTTAAAGTAGCTGCAAGTTTTTCTCAGGGCTCATATGGAATTGTCAAAAAGATGGGCTGCTTTAAGGTAGGGGTTGTTTTAAGGCAAAGCTGGCTGATGAACTCTGGGAGTTGAAGTCCACAAGCCTTAAAGGGACCAAGGTTGGAGAGCCCTGCTTTAAGGAATGGCAGAGAAATACTGTGTTTGTGGGAAATCCAAAGCAATGCTTCTGGATCATTTTCAAAGTGTGCATAATTGTAAAAAAGGTTTTTAGATTTGTAAATGTAAACAATTGTTTTTAGAAGGAGGGGTGCTTTGCATGAAAAATTGTAAATCCTGGAAACATTAAGTACCCCGGTACCAAGCCAGTCTTTCCTGCAAATACATACATTCTTGCTAAATTTAGGTTAATCTCAAAGTCTAAGAAACAGATGTTTTAATCAATTGTGTATTATAAAGATGTGCACTTGCCGTAAACTTGATTGGTGCAATGAGATTGTAATGTCTGTACATCCCTAGTCCAGGCCATCACCAATTCTTTTTAATACTCATTGTCTGTATTCATACAGTTTGCTAAGCCCTTGTTTTCTTTACTATAATTTGCTGAATAAATTTACTGGATTCCAACAACTTGCTTTGCCATAAACTAATAATAATAATAATAATATTTTAATTTGTATACCGCCCTTCTCCCGAAGGACTCAGGGCGGTGAACAGGCAGATAAAATATAAATACACACAATAATTAAAAACATCCCTTAAAAAACTAATTTAAATGCCCAAAATGTTAAAAAACGTACTCCCCCGTAAAATCACAAAATTTTAAAAACCCATCCAATAAAAATAAAAATCAGGCTAGTCCAGCCATACGAAATAAATAAGTTTTAAGTTCGCGGCGAAACTAAACCATCGATTGTATAGACTAAATGAAATTCAAGCAAAGGTCGTTATGCTTCTCTCTAACTTTATTGTTGATTAGCCAATAGACAAATACACAGCATAAAACAGAACATTAATAAAACTAAGTTATAATAAAGAAACATTAAATAAAAATAATAAAATAAATAATGTGAATCATACTTCTGGGTCATTCCTACAATTCACTCCAATCATACCTGCAATATTATACTTAGCCCATTATATGAACCTTCAACTTTGAGACTAAAGTTCCTATTAGTAGAGAAACAGGGAGTAGAAGAGGATGTGCCAAAAGAAATGGTAAACGGGTGCTGCAGTCATCATATCCCATTGAATCAGAGGATCTTAATCTTGGCCTCAATTATCACTCCAATCATATAAATGGAAATGGTCTGAGAGTAGGCAGCTGCTGTCAAAAATAATTGGAACAAGTCCTGCATTTGTCAAGATAATTCTAGTGCACTGCTATCTGGCACTATTCACGCTTTTAAAGCGTCATGTGCAATTTTTCTCTTGGCCCAAGAGCCACCCTTAACCTTCAAATATCACGCAAGGGGCAACGTTCCAAAATCAACAGGTCAGAGCCAGATTAACAATTAATTGATTTAATTTAGATTTAATTATATTAAATATAGTTAATACATTTCACTATATTAAATGTATTACATACAAAGGTGGAGAATTCATTTCATAATTCATTCCTTCTATCATTTTGTTAACTTTCAAGTCCATGAGGAGTCAAAACTGTGCACTTCTACCTTTACAGAATTCCAGACAACATGATCAAATACAAATAGCACTTTCCCCTTTAAAGCTTCAGAGAACTACTGGGCCATGTCACGATTTCCATATCTTCCCAACCCTTGCACCATCTAGCTATTTTAAGACAATTATCAGTTAATATATCAGGTGTATTCTCTGTTTTTGTTATTTTCTTTCTCTCTCTGCTCATCAATATATCGGACACTCACTCATACTATTAATATGCATGAGGATTGTATATATTTTATATATTATTAATATATTTAGATTCAATATATGTATAAATATTTTACATACATACATACATACATACACACATACATATATATAATATATACTGCATAATATATAATATATTCCAGATCCTTTCTATTGCATATCTTTCTAGACTAACATTTTTACCAAGTATACAAAGGTGAAATTCCTATTTCACGGACACAATATATTTCTCTGTCAGTCTTATCTCAGGTTTCATGTCCTCCCTGCAGAGAGATAAAATTTGGATGTCCATGTATGTTTTGACAATCTGCAGGACATAATAAGTAAATAAAACCTGCTTTTATTTCTGACACCTTGTTCTTTATCCCATATTATTCCTATTCAGTCTCAATGTTATAAAACCATCTGGAAAACTTTTTTTTCTCTGGGCAAACAGTCCAGAAATCTCCAGCCCAAATAATTTCCTAAGCTATTTTATACTGCCTACGGATAGATCTCAGTACTGGCCTGTACAATTCAGGAAAATTATTTTCTTCTCTTTAGAGTCTTTTACATTGCAGTTCATCACAAATACAGGTCGTGTCTATCATGGAATGGCTGAAAAGTTTTTATGATAGCTGGGGTGTTTTGATGAAGAAATAAATGTATATACAATAGGTATCGGTTCCTAATTGTTTCTCTATGTCACTTACTGTAAATGTAATTTACCTGTTGCTTATGAAGGCATGACTAGAGTAGATTGGGTCACATGGAAATCTTTCCCTTGTTTTTTTTAAAAATATATTTAGACATAGACCTGAATCAGGGGTGGGTTCTACTTACCTTTACTACCAGTTTGCAACGGGAGCTTCTGTGCATGCACAGATCGTCCATAGTGACGTCCGGGCGGAGCCTCCCACCAGTTTTACTACGGGTTCACAAGAACCAAACCAAATCGGGGGCAACCCACCACTGACTTGAACAAAGCTGGATAGGTATTAGATTTAGATTTCTACATGCGATCAGAAATGTTGCCAGTCGATAGATTATGTGATTCCACTTTCTTTGATTCCTATGGGACTTCAAAACATACATCCAAGTGCTGACATTTTTTTATATTTACTGTATTGTCCTCATGATCTCTCAAAGAACTTCCAGGCTCTCACACCTTCAATGCAATTTCTGAAGTCTGTTCTTACTTGCTGTGGCTGGAGCTGAGCTGTTTTATATCCGTTTCCTGCATATTCCACTTCTAATCTGGACCTGATGCCACAAAACCTGCATTTCTAGTCCACACTTCGCCAGTCTATGTTTGCCTGTTGGGTTTGGTCCAATATTCTCTCAATTTACTTTCTCATGGCCACTCCTATTCCTGCCAGGAGTATATAGTCAATTTGGGGGTTCACTTTGAAGACAATTGAATTCCAAATGCAATTGACTAATCTGAAACACTGAATTGAATAAAATGTTCCAAATTGGATTACTTGAACAACTATACATGCACAGAAATCCCCCCCCCACCTCAGAAGTCCCAATCTGTTGATATATCTGAACTGAAACTACAATTTACATTGAATCCTGGCTGATTTGTAATCGCCTCTGAGCCCTCTTCTGCAGTATATTGCAATTTTTCCATTCATTGTTTGTGGAGCTGTAATTCCCAACCCACACAGCTATTATTTTTTTTTAATTCTCTGTTTTATTTCCACATCTCCACAATCCCAACTATACTGGCATGACAGGATGTGCCTGTGTTTAGAGATGCTTATCCTACCTATTTCACCCTTTTTTCTCTTGACACCAATGTAAGTACCGTATATACTCGAGTATAAACCGAGTTTTTCAGCACATTTTTTGTGCTGAAAAACGTCCCCTCGGCTTATACTCGAGTATATACGGCTTATACTCGAGTTTTTTTTTCTTCTTTTTTTCACATTATACCAGATGGTGCAAACTTGGCGGGCTTTTGCATTAGCGCGGGGAAGCCCTGCCGGTGCAGTGAGAGGGCGGGCGGGAGCCAGCCTTCTCGGCTGAGGAGGAGGCTTTCCCTGACCGGTAGCTGCCTCATTTCCCTCCCTCGGCTTATACTCGAGTCCCCAGTTTACCCCAGTTTTTTGGGGTAAAATTGGGGACCTCGGCTTATACTCGGATCGGCTTATATTCGAGTATATACGGTACTCAGTTTTTTTATGTCGCTGCCTACACAACTTTGATTTTTCATATTTGAGCTGCAAACTTTCAAAACTACAACTTACCACTCTTTCTGATAAGATCATAAGTAGGCATATTTTTTTTTAAAAAAAAGTTGTTGTTTTTCCACTGGGATTCTGAAAGAATGAAATGCTCATCCATAGCTCATAAATCACAAGCTCTGTGGTTAGCAGCTAACAAACCACAAGCAGAACTCAATTTGCATCATGGGAAATTTAACTCTTTCACTTCCTCTGCATTTCCTTAACAGACTACCTCAAAAGAAGATCGAGAAATGCTCCTGGAGCAGATTGTAGGGAAGGAGTATCTGCATAGAAAAAGGAAGAAAACACTTCCCTCTTGGCACCAAAACACAATTAACCTGCCATGCAAGCTGTCCATTTGATTACATGCTCCTTTTTTCCACAGAAGAATTCTAGACTTCCCATTCCTACTTTTGTATTAGCAAAACTCCCTATTCCTCAACTCAGGATTGAAGGTTAAATGTGAAACGCAGTTGATTTTAAAATGCGATGGTCACCTATTTTAAAGTCTGGTGCTTGAAATTAATTTCATAAAAGAGGGTGAGTGCTAGGTTGGGAAATGCCTGTACAAAAATAACTACCTGCCCAGAGAGGCTGCTAAAGAAGAGTTAGCAGAAAAGGTTTGCTAAGGGACTGCTGCCAGCAAGGCCCACCTGCGGAATTGTGATTGTGTTTAATACTTATTTATTTGTTTGCTTGTTTATAATATTCATATGAGTGCCCAAGCGGAACACTACGATTCTGGCTGGAGTACAATCAACCACTAAAAATAGATATCAAAAACATAATAAACAACAATATTGATTTGTTATTTGATGCTGCTACTTATAAGCTGCTTGGAAATGGAGCAGCATATATTTAACCAATTAAGTAACTCAACTTCTCAGATACTTAGAACCACAACAACTGCAAAAGGGAAAATCACTGCTGGTATTAACCCCCCTCTCCTAAACTCCATGAATGAATCGGTTTGAAACGCCCACATGCTTCTTGAGAGTACATGTTTTTCTGCCTAAAACGACCTCCATTTTGAAACAAAGTGAAAAAAGGGAGAGAAAACACAGGCTACCAATTAAAGGATGATGGCATCATCTGGATACTCCATAAAACTGCAGTGATGTGCTATAACTTCTGTATGTTAAACTATCCATTAAAAATCACTGCATGATAATACCACCTCAGCAAGAACATGGCCTCTATGAATACTGATGTCAGATGGTAGCCTGTTAGCAGAACATCCACCGGATAATGTGGATCCTGATTTAGTTCTGCAAATATTGTGTTGATCATTTCCTAGCATGCACTGCCAACTCAGGCTGTCCTTGACAGTCTGCTTTAATGATATGTTTGATGCTGGCCTGCTAAGCTACATTTCTTTGGCAGTATAATTTTGGCCAGGCTGTGTATATCTATTACTCCAAGATGACCAAGAATCGCGGCTACAAATCATTTTCTCCTAGTGGGCTATATTTTTTACTTTGAAAAGTAACCCAAACAATCAGGATCTGAGACATTTCCCAATTGGATTTCTAGGAAGAAACTATCATGATGATTTCCTTGAGACTCAGACTTTTTAAAATATATATATCTATGGTGGGAAAAGCCAGTGGAAAAAACTATCCCTTGTGCCAGCTTTCCCAAAGCTGTCCTCCTCTTGATGAATTGAACCAACTCCCAAGCCAGCATAAGAATTGTGGCGATTAATCTCCAATACATTAGAAGGACCCTAACTTTAGAAAGACTCTATGCAGTGGTGGGATTCAGCCAGTTCGCACCACTTCAGGAGAACCGGTTGTTAACTTTCTGAGCAGTTTTGCAAACTGGTTGTTGGAAGAAATCATTAGGGCAGAGAACCGGTTGTTAAATGACTTGAATCCCACCACTGACTCTATGTAATTCTTTCGCTCTGTATGGGAACACTTGATTTTATGTTTCCAATGCTGTTTACTGTCCTTTTGTTGTTTTCAAATTTTTAATTTCTATATAATGTAATTTGGGCAAAGACTTTATCATAAAAGATCCATAATCAAAAGATTTGAAATGAGCATCATGTCTCTGAAAACTCTTGTCACTACTTCATATATTCACCATTTTTGAGCAACAGAACACTTCATTTATTGACCACATCCATAGATCTAGTATTATGATTTTGCATAAACTGTGAATACATCCTTACCAGGGGTAAAATGCTCCCAGTTCGGACCTGATCGCCTATCCGGTACCGATGGCGGCGGGTGGTTCAGAGAACCGGTAGCAAAAATCTCTGCCCCTCCTTGCCCTCCCCCTGCATGTCCAGCTGAGCCGCACGATCAGCAGAGTTTTTTTTTACTTTTAAAAGCATTTTTTCTTTGGCCGAAAAAATGCTTTTAAAAGTAAAAAAAAAGCCTCTGATGATTGCGTGGCTCAGCTGGGATTGTCAGAACCCTTTCAAAGCATTTTTTTTATAAGCTCTTCAGCCGAAGAGGCTGTAAAAAAGAAAGCTTTTAAAGGGATCTGGCGATCAGGCAACTCACCTGGGATCGTCAGAACTCTTTCAAAGCATTTTTTCTATAACCTCTTTGCCCTCTTCAGCTGAAGAGGTTGTAGAAAAAATGCTTTTAAAAGTTAAAAAAAAAAGTTGGCCACACCCACCCAGTCACATTACGCCCCCACCAAGCCACATCCACAGAACCAGTAGTAACAAATTTTACATTTCACCCCTGATCTTTACATATATATGAGTAGAAATTTAGGAAGAATTTAATATACTCTCACCATGAAAACAAGGATTATGGTTATATGACCTCTGTGACTGCTGACAGATCCAGGTATAACTTTTTGATGTGTTATTACAAGCCTTGACTCTGGTTTTAGGAGTTCTAGTAGCACAATGGTTAGAATGTAGTATTTCAGGTTAACTCTGCCCACAGCCTGGAGTCCGATCCTAACAAGGCTCCAGGTTGACTAATTCTGCCCACAGCCTTCCATGCTTTTGAGGTCAGTAAAATGAGAATCTAGATTGTTGGGGGCAATATGCTGACATTATAAACCATTCAGAGTGTGTTCTAAAGCACTATGGAGCAGCATATAAGGCTATGTGCTATTGCTATTTAAACTGGATATTTTTCAAATCATCCATATTTCAAAGAGAGAATGATTTGAATTTGAAGAAGTCCTCATTGACCTCCTTCAGATGGAGAATTGTCTGCTGGAGACCACTTTCAATGAGTATCTTAGTTTTGATCATGTAGTCTTTTTTCACTCCAGTTTGACTTTATGTAGCTTTATGGAGCCATCTAAGTAGAACTCAGAAGTAAATGAGTTCATGCACCATGCTAGGTCAAAATATGATTTTTTTTGTTTGTTACTTTACATATTTTGTCACCCAGCCATTGTGGTATGACTTGCCATGTGGACACAGCCAATTTGTTGTTTATTCAATCAACCAAGTTTAAGTTAATCATGGCTATGGATTTTGCTTTACTGGCCTTGATTTTCACTTTAGAAAGACTGTGGGAAGAAAATTACCGTTTAAGAAAACATCAAGAGAAATGTGAAATGTTATCCATCCTCCACTGACAGCAGTTGCTTATTTATAGCTAAAAACTAGAGGATGTCCTCACATGGCTATTGAAAATCAAAACAGTATGCAGAGTTTTGCTTTGTTTTGCTTTTGTGCTTTTTGCAGTTTAAAATCTCCTCTGTTCCCTAAACACTTGTTATTGTAACCAAAGCCACATTTCACATTGCTAGAATTGGAGGTTATATAAATTCCAAGGATTTTAAAGGATAGGCCCTGCGCACTCTGTATTTGGCCACAGACAAGTAGACACAAAGAGTTACGGACAACTCCTTGAAATGAGAAAGCCATTTGAATAAACTAAAAACAGATGCACATAATGATGCAAAACTCAGTCTGTGCAGAACCAAATGCTTCTGGGAAGTTCAGGTAAGAATTTAATATCTAAGAGCCAATTTGGTTAAGGCATTAGGCTAGAAACTAGGAGACTGTGAATTCTAGTCCTCCCTTAGGTATGAAAGCTAGCTGGGTGATTTTGGACCAGTCTCTCCCATAATTTGTTGTTATGGGAAAAGTAGGAGAAGGAAGGAGTATTAGATATATTTGCTGCCTTGAGTTATTTATAAAAGCAATAAAGGTGGGATAGAAGTTAGTCAATTAATTAAATAAACAAATAAATTTTATCATCTCATTGCTTTTGTTTCTATAAATGAGATTGAGAGGAAAATATCATTCCAAGTCTTTCAACAAGATATTCAAAAGCTCTCATGTTATTTAAGAGATCAACTTATTGTCAGCCTTGTGAGGTAGTGCAGGAAGCATGCCCAGATGAACTAATTCTATTTTATTGTAAGGTTACATTGCAAGTCTGAAAATACAGTACAATTTTTCCCATTGCCTTTATAGCTCAAGAAATTAGGGAGGATCCCTTCTGTGATTTTTGTCACATTCACATTCCTGCTGTGGGCAAAGTTGCTTCTTATCCAACCATTCCCCTGGCAGTTCTTTCCCTGGCCTCTCAAGGACATTCTCACATACTGTTACACTTAACTGATTTAATTTGAAGCTTGTGCTAAGTAATTTTCCAATACTTCAAACTCTCCCAACTCTACAGGTGGACACCAGATATTGGATCACAGAACTTTTGGAAGTAAAGTATGTATGTATTCTACATTAAGTTACTACCTTGCTGCTATTGAGCTTCAAAATGTCAGCCATCAGATCTTTTCTGAGGGCTAAAGAGGTTTCTTTGTATGAATATAAGAGCAGAGGAAGGCAATGTTATTTATTCCAGATGCTTTAGACTTCAACTCCCATGAACCCCAATAAGTATAGCCAATTGCAAGGCTATTAGGAACATTAGTTTAAAACATCTGAAAGACATTGAATTGTCTTCATTGGCCAAAGGAATCAACTGGTGGTTTGCTCCAGATTTTGTATTATTCATCGTAACTGCTGAGACCTAGATGCCAAAGTTATAGCTAGGACATTGTCTGGCAGTGTTCTTAGAAATTCATTTTGGCTTGTACAACCTGAACTCATGAATAAGCTTCCTGAAAAGCTGAGATTCACCATTTTCTTAATCATGCTTTGTCTTCCCTTCATTGAAAGCAGCAATCTATTTTCAACTCACTGTTGGTGTCAAAGTCCAGCTGGAAAACATCAGCTTCCTCTGAACAGAACCAGACTGAAGAACCTAACAACAAGAACCTATGGAAATAAGATGTAGTACCTCTAAGGAAAAACAGCTTCAAGTTATAACATTTTTATTTCAGATAAAAAGGACCGTTGACCTAAAACAAGAAGCAAAAGCCAATAAAATCTGCAGAAATGCCAAGGGGTGGGGGGTGTCAGTTTGATGTCAGCAATAGAGTGGCACCCTAACTGTAAACTTATCCCTTTCCTATGTACATCACAGTCTTCTACATATGCCCGAAATGGGTGGAATTGCAGCTTTGAGACTGTTAGCCGTTCAAGGTAGACCAGACTAGGAAAGCAAAGTCATGCTAATATTACTTTTATTCTAAGGTATAGTAACAGGGCAAACTGGAGAGCCATTTGGTATTGTGATTAAAAAATCAAGCTAGAAATCGGGAGACCATGAGTTCTGGTTCCACCATGGGCATGAAGCTAGCTTGGGCCTGTCACTTTCTCTCAACCCTAGGAAGGAGGTAATGGCAAACCACTCCTGAAAACCTTTGCCAAGAAAGGTGTAGGGATTTTTCCAGGCAGTCTCTCAGAATCAGACAAAATTGAATGGAAGAAAAAACAAATTAACAGAATATTGCAAGTCTGAATGCGCTTCCCCTCTCGTTTCCTTTATCTTCCTGAAAACTATGGAGAGTCTTGTCTGAATTGCTTTCTCAAATTACAGTTCTGATCCCAACTCAGATACCTTTAATCTGACCATTTTCATGTTTGCAACTCTTCCTTCTGTTCTTCAAGGTTATTCCTTCTTCCCATTACATTGATTTTGTTTTTATCACTCTGAGAACAAGATGTGAGTTTTCGTGGGCATCTCTAGGGCTAAGCCAGTCCATGAAAAATTTTGGAGGACTTTTCTTTGAAAAAAATTATATATACCACTGTTGAGCAGAGAAATTTGGTGTGGGTTTCCAAAAGACATTTTGTTGTGCTATGTTTCAGTTGCAAGAGCTTACGGCTTCTGCTGTTTTGATATTTAAGGATAATGCATACAAGTTTAATGAAATCAGATGGTTTCTGATGATTTGGAGCAAATTTTGAATTTTCCCTTCAAGCAAAATGTTTACAGTGACCTATATTGACTTTGATTCTGAAGTTCACCAGATCTTTAGGATGATTTGGTTAAGAGAAAGACAGCCTACCATAATTAATTAGCTGTAAATTAATCACAAAAAACAATTCCTCATTTTTGGTTACGGAAGACACTATCATCTGCACATGATATATAAAATCTCACAATACCTCTTCAGCATATGAAGAATACTGACCCAACAGTAGGAGGGGATAATCTAATCTGAATTGGCTGCTATTTTAGATGATCTTAATGGTCACCTAAAATATAGTCATGGCTGCTCTACAAATGTCTTTAAATACTTTTTCAGTCTTCATTTTACATCACAGTAACTGCAGCTTGTTTCAACTTAACTTTTTAAACAAGGCAGTGACTTATTTACACAACTTAAAAATATACAGTGGTTATAATCCACTACAGATAGATTTATACATCATGCTAAACCAAAACCAGCACCATTCGTTGAACCACTGGATCTTATGGTGCTATGATCTCTGTGTCAAAACACAGGTTATGTCTATTTCCTATTTGTCAGAAGGGAATCAACTTAAAGGATAGTGTAAAGAGACAAGACAGGAAGCGTGGTTTAGCTCTCTTTTTATTACCTGCTTCTTCTTTGCCATTTCCTATTGTTAGAAATATCTTCTGCCTGGGAAGAAGAGGGAACGAGAACAAGTTAATCGGAAAAGGAAAGGAAGCTTTTCTTTCCCGACAACTGCCATACTTTAAATTCACACAATATAATACACAGTGTGGTTTATTTGGCTTTGGCTTAGCATATTGTAGGCACTGACCCATAGTTAAGAGTCTGTGGTGCAACTCAGCCAATTATGGTTTCAATAAACCATGGTTATCTGAACCATTGAATAATAGCAGTAGCACTAAGACTGCTAAACTATCTCATAGTGCTTTACAGCATTCTCTGGGTGGCTTACAATGTTAGCATATTGCCCTCAATAATCTTGTTCCTCATTTTACCGACCTTGGAAGGATGGAAGGCTGAGTCAACCTTGGGCCTCATCAGGATTGAACTCCAGGCTGTGGGCAAAGTGAGCTGCAATACTGTATTCTAACCACTGTGCCACTAGGGCTCTCCAGAATACCACCAATTTGGGCATACTAGGCTAGAATTGCCCCTACCTTTTGTTGCCTTAGAGGTGATAGCAGTCTACAGGCAAAAATTATCTGCTAATCCATAATGCAGATATTTAAATTTTGCCCATAAATTGCCACACCATATAGGCTTTTCTTTAGGCTGAGCTGATCCAGCTGGATTTCTTGTCGCTCATGGAAAAAACACAACAACCCAAGCAAGCGTTTTGAGCTTTAGTTCTAGAAATGAAATTGTCTCAGATTCCTCATCTCAATTTTGTGTAAACCTTAGCCTGTTAAGCACTCTCAGGACATAAAGACAATAATAATAATAATATTTTTTTAAAAAAAATAGAAGTATTTTTCTACCTTCCAACCAAAAAATGTGGGGGGAGGAGACAAATGAAAGATAGATGTATGCTTATTCCAGTTTGTTATAAAAACACAGTTTGCTATAAAATTAAAATACTAAAAGGTTGTAAAGTAGTAAAGGAAGCACTGAGGGCTCTAAATATAATAACACCTGATTCACATAGTTCTGGAAAATGTTCACTGGCTAGGATGTATGTCAACTGCTTGTAAGTCATCCTGGGACACAGTTGAAAGAGAAGGGAAAATGATCTTGAGCAGAAACAAATGTCAGCTTTAAAGTTAATGAACAGAAATGTTGGCTTGCCGACAGGATTATTGCTCTGAAGAAGTCAAATACAGAAAGTACAAAAGTAAGCATAATATTCCTTCTTTGATGCTGGTTTATAACAAACCTCCTCACCATCCCTCCAGATTCATGTTTACATCACCCTCTCTTTCCCCCCCATGCAGTCCAACATGTTCTCTCTTTGATCATTTTTCTCATTTGGGAGATCTCCTTCAATCCTTGCTCTTTTTTTTCAGTAAAAGGCTTTGGAGGGTAGTAGGACTGTAAATCATAAGTACTTTTGATCAAATCCCATTAGCTAAGAAAGGACCAAAAACACATTGAGCCCTTAGTCTGTTAATTTCAACTATGGAACTGAAAAGATCAGTAGATCTTTAAAGCTTAAGTATGTGCTCGTGTTACTTTTTCTCATGGCAAATTTACCCTTGTGCAATTTTATCATGCCAGTACTGCATAGTGAGTTTCACGACTAGGTTCATACAGTACACATAGCCATGGCTGGTTAAAAATGGCTAAAACTATTGGAACGATTTGCAAAATATCTTAGCTCACAAACCAAGCTTGGGTAAACAAAAATTAGTAGCCGTAGAGGATTTTTGCGTTTCCCAATAAATGTTGGAATAGTTACTCCCCCAAGCATGGTCCTTCTGACAAATTCTAACATGCTTCTATGATTATTTTCTACTTTAGAAGGTACAAGAGGACATTAGGAAATACTGAACTAATTCTAACTAATAAGGAAAACTTTGCAGAGAACATAGTGGAAATAGTAGAGAAAATAATCATGTCATGCTTCCATACAGACATTCAGAATAAAAACAAAAAAGACTTGGTCTAGTAGCTGTTCAATGAAGATGCCAAAAGATACCCGATAAAGTCTTTTTCTAAGAAAAAGGTATTCCACTGGCCAGTAAAATAAGATTGAAGGAGAAAGAGGAGATTTGATAGTGTTCTTCAGGTATTTGAGGAGCACTACTTAATAATCCATTGTTCTAGAATATGGAATGGATATGGAAAAGTGATTTTAAATTATAAGAAGGCAGACTGTGATGAATATTTTAAGAAAGCAAACTTCTTAACAGAAAAAGCAGTTGATAATAGAACCATATAGCCAGAAAGTTGTTTGGCTCCCCTTTATTATTTATGTTCAAGTGGAAAATAGACAGCTGCCATGAATATCTTCATTTGGGCACCTCCACTATTGTGCTGGATACCTTACATGACTTCTCCTGATTTTACAATTCTACTGAAATTGTCTTTCAATTCTTAAGAATTTTAATAAAAAAATATATGATAGAATACATTACAAAGAAAGAAGAAATGGAAAGTTATGATATACATTCAAAATTTAAAAATTGTGAAAAAAGGTGAGCTTTCTGTGGAAATGTTGAGTGGCTTGGTGTACCCATGTCATACAACCAAAACATTGTGCATCAATGCTTGCTGTTTTGCTCAACCTTCTGAAAACTATAAACTTGGCAACTAGATATCTGCCTAGGGTATGTTACAACACAGTCCCTGCAACCAGTTTATAGTTCATGGTATTGACAAACAGAATTTGATTTCAATTCAATTCCAATATATTGCAAATCTAGAAAATAAAGTAAACAGAATAATCATGCTTCAGGTAATTATGAACAAACATTTCTTGTGCGTGTTTATACCTATGCAGTATTTACACAGTATTTCTTATTCCTATTTATATGACCACCCAATTGTCCAAAGAAACTCTGGGTAATGAGCAAAAGACAAACAAAACTTCTATTAAAAAAAAAACCTCAATAAAAATCTCAATTACAACTAATAACATACAGCAATGCCAGATGTTTTCCCTAAGATTCAGCATGGGGATGATCATTATCAGCGACTTTAAAGGAAAAGATAATGCACATTCACAGAAAATGTATTTTGTTTGTTAAGGACTGAATGATGCTTAAGTTGAAACTTCTTCAAAGTAATATCTTTCTTGGAACAGTTGACAGGGAGGATTACAGGTTTCCCTTGACTTACAACCACAACTGGGTCCAGAACTTCCATCGCTAAGTGATGAGAACTTTAAGCAAATTGGGTGAAATTTTACAACCATATTTGCCATGTTCAGTGTAAGAATCACTAAGAATGGTTAAGTGAATCCAACTTCGCCCAATTCACTTTGCTTGTTGGACCCCCCCTAAAAAGGTACCAAGGCAACCCTGAGATGCTAAAACCATTATAAATACATGTCAGTTGTTAAGCACTTGAACTTTGATCCTCTAACTACAGAGATGCTGGGGTAGCCATAAGTGCAAGGACTGGCCGTAAATCACTTTGTCCACTGCCACCATAACTTCAAACAGTCATTAAGTATTGCTTGCATACTTCTCTAAAATCATGCAACGTTTTACAGTTGGAAAAAAAGGATGCTAAATTAAAGTGATCCTTCTAGAATGAGTTTGGGAATACCTTTTGTGGGTTTCCCTGTCTCCAAAAATAATTTGCATAGCATCAACAGTATGCTTGCCTTGCAACTTCAACTTCTGCTTGACCTTGGCTTGACCACTGTGATTGTAACATCTTCCCTTTTAGTCTTCTGCTTCATTCAGTGTTCCCATAACACTAATAAAATTGAATGCAGGTTGCTCACCAGCAAGCGGTTTTTTTCATGGGCTGCAACTATGGCTTTGTTGCTTTCATCTTTTCTTTTCCTTTCAATTATGCCTCTCTGGCTATGAAGCCTGTCTTGTTTGTGTCTTATTGAAGGTAATTTGTTCTACATTTACAAATGATATATCACTTAAAACATTAGCATTTGTATATGAAAAAAAATATTTGTTTATTTAGGAAACGTATACTCAGCCGTTCCAATATATTTGCCCAGTACAAGGCAGCTTGCAATGATTAAATACAAAACAATTCCATAAAAGACAAAAGACAGCAGCATAAAAATGGAAACAGACTCAGCAGATTAAAACATTTTGAAATGAAGGTCTACCACATAAAAACCATCTGCTTTACAAAAGAAACGCTTGCCAGAATAGGGAATTTTCAGGGAAGCTGAATAAAAATAGGAAGAGAAAGGGCAGAAATTACTAAAGTTAATCTGAAGCCTGAAGATGATTTTTGTAGAATGGTTTTTGGTCAGAATGAAGACAATTGACTTCAAAAAACAGGAAGGGCACTGAGATATCTTTGAAACTGTATCTTGAACTTTGGTTGAGAAATCTCCAGTGAAAGGTTTTGACCAGGGATGAAATCCAGCAGGTTCTGACAGGTTCTGGAGAACCAGTAGTGGAAATTTTGAGTAGTTTGGAGAACCGGCAAATACCATCTCTGGCTGGCCCCAGAGTGGAGTGGGAATGGAGATTTTGCAATATCATTCCCCCAGGAGTGGGGAGGGAATGGAGTTTTTGCAGTATCCTTCCCTTGCCAGACCCACCAAGCCACGCCCACCAAGCCACGCCCACAGAACCAGTAGTAAAAAAAAATTGAATTCCACCACTGATTTTGATTATTCTGGGTGACAGTCAACAAACTACATTCAGTCTGGTATCCTATCTGGGAGAATTTTAGTTTCTATTTTATTCACAGATCAAAATTTACATGTCTTGATAATTTAAAGAATTATAGCACAGACTAAGTGATAATAGGCTGAGTTCATAGAACACTTGCCATAAACTGTGATTTTTAAAATACGGTGGCTAAGTTGGCTTACCTGTTTATTCATCTTTCCACCTATTCAACAATATTTATAGCATGCCCTAATCCAAATGGACTCTGGGTACAACAAATCAGGATATTAAAAAAATCAGATCCAAATAAAAAAAACATTTATAATTTTTTTTTTACCACATCATAGGTACTAAGGTTAAATGCCCACTGGAGCAACATAGCTTTGGCTAGTTTGTAAAATGCCAGTATTCATAATTCAGCAGAGAAGGCATTTATAAAATGGAAGATACCTGTCACTGAACTCAACCCCATTAGTAATGGCTAAGCATGGTAAGAGAACAAGTTCAAAACTGTACAGTCCACATTATTAATCCATGGTTTTCTTAATCAAATGGTATTTATTTGCCCAGTTGCCTGAATTTGCACAATACAGTAAACAACTAACCGTATTAGCTAGATGCATGAAACTCATTGAGCTACAAACTTGTCAGCCATATTTTAGTATGATGGGCTGTGCAAAACTAATGAAAGAGTACTGATTTCTGCCCAGCAGGCTAGACTGGAAGCAATTAAACTGACATATAAGATTCTACAAATAAGAAGTTTTATTATAAGAGAAGCAAAGAAGCCTTTACAAAAAAAAATTCCAGGGACTGTTGTGCAACGAAATTGAGACCTACTGTACATAAAGGCCCCTCCCTTGCTTCACTGACAAGATGGCCTCCTAACCAGTGGTGGGATTCAAGTAATTTAACAACCGGTTCTCTGCCCTAATGATTTCTTCCAACAACCAGTTTGCCAAACTGCTCAGACACTTAACAACCGGTTCTCCCGAAGTGGTGCGAACTGGCTGAATCCCACCACTGCTCCTAACCTGAATCCCACCACTGCTCCTACATGTCCTTGTAATGGACTTCCATCTTAGTGGCAGACTGCTGCTGAGGGAAGCTGAAGCTAGATCTAAGGGTTCCAGCAAAAAAGTGGTGCTTTCCATTAGCACGGAAAGCTATTTTCTATGCAAACATTCCATTCGTCTGGAAAAGGAACCTAAGGAGATACAATATGCAAGATTCCAATCGGTCAGCTACAAAACCAGCATTCTCATCAAACACAAGAGGTTCTGTACCTCTATTTTCCCTACTGGTAAGATCACCACTCACCCACAACCAATGTTTTCTTCAGAACATGTGAAAAATCTTATACTAACTGGCTGACTGATGCTCTAAATTAACAGTGCAGAAATACTCAATACTTTAAAGTGTAAAGGCAAAACTTATTGAAAATATTTGATGTTATAAAACAGCACAGATAATAACAGAATAGTTGGGTATGTATTCCTTCCTATCTAGCCTGTGCTTAAAACATCAAATCACGCTAAGGAGTTTTAAAGGAAGCTAAAAGCATTTTAAAGGAAGTTAAAACAAACTATAAAACTTTATTGACGTTTTATAATAGTAGTACACTTTAGGAGATAAAAATGTATATACTTTTTAGTATGAATTATTCTTGCTATACTTGATGTGCTAGAATTGGAATTTAAGAAACCAAACCAGCATGATACAATTATTATTATATAACTCTTCAGTTCCAATCAGAAACAAATGGCCAAACAAATCAGTTGCAAAATAAGAATAATGTGATGCCATGCACAAACATTCACTAACGTCACTGTTGCTACACTCTGCTCAAGTATCGACAACTCCTTAAAAACATTTCAACCCAGAGGAATTCCACTACACAAGAGTTTAATACCATTATTAATATAGTTTTCCCTAACCTGATGCCCTCCAGACGTATTAGATTTCAAATCCTATCATTCTTTCACTGCATCCAAAGTAGATCAGATTGGGAAAAGCTGGATTGGTGTGTACAAGTACATTTGGACAACTGGCTGCTATAGAATGGCACAAATTAATCATTCCCAGGCCTACCATGATGCTCTCATCTCTGTTTATTTTTTAAATAGACAGCTGTTTATTGGTACCACTGTGCTACATCTGGGGAGGCTGCCTGTTACTGATGTATGCTGACTCATACTGAGCCATCCTGAAAAATGTACAGGGACAGCAGGCAGTACCATCCTGATGCTGTCTGTCCTCTTTCCCTCTTTTTAATTTTAATGTTGCCTGATTTAATCACTCACAAGCATGTATGTCAAAGAATTGTTAATATCTTATCAGTAAATGTCCATATTGGAAACGCAATTAAAGCTTAAGTGAAGAATGCTGCTGGCCAAAATTAACAAGAGAAGAATGTTAATTGGATGGCAAGGGAAGAATCTTTGAAAGTTAGCTTGATTGATTCCTAATGATGACTTGACAGATCCCTAATAGTTTCTTTGGAAGGAAGTGCTTCCTAGTATGGAAGTATTTTATAAACTTTTGTGAAGGTCAGTATACATTGGAGACATTTATTTAACACTAAAAATGATGCACTCATATATTCCCAAATGCAAAATTTTTTCCAACTATCTGCTTACTCAAGATTTCTCCTTTTCGAGGAAATTTGTTATACTCACAATCATCCTATGAGAACTTTGCAGAAACAGAATATCTCAGGCAGAGGGACGTTTCTGTCCACAAAGGCCTTCTAAAACAGGGGTCTCCAACCTTGGCAACTTTAAGACTTGTGGACTTCAACTCCCAGAATTCTGGGAGTTGAAGTCCACAAGTCTTAAAGTTGCCAAGGTTGGAGACCCCTGTTCTAAAATATAACCTCTCCCCACATCTGCAGAGGAAAAAGGCTAAGCCTCAATACTGTAGTTTATCACAGATAAGAGCTTTTTTTTTGCTCTTACAAGACTTTAAAGTGCAGTCACTGGTATCAATTAATTCTTTTCTCTCTGTCCTTCCCTAAATTATTTAAAGCTGTGGAACAGATAAGATTTATTTTTGTTCAGTTCTAGTTATATAAACACCTCTTAGCATTCTTTTGTTTACTTTATCCTTGCTATCCTTATTGTAAAAGAAAATATATGTCAATTATTAGTTTATCTTGAATTTACTGATAATGTGACTTTCAAATAGCTTCTTACATTTTGTCTAAACTTGAACAGACTAGATCTCACTCTCTCCCTGTTCCCTCCACCCACCCCTGTGTATGTGTGCATGTATAGACTAATATTTTCTGGCCCAGTCTTTTTGGCGGCGGGGGGGAGGGGGGCATGTAGGGTCTTCTTAAATTTTTTTGGGGAGAGCATGCATTTTGAAAGATATTTCTCTTCCTCTGAATATTCTTTCTATCTCTTCCATTAAGGGCAAGCTGCAAGTGTGGTAAATCTCCTAACAAGAGTTTTGAGCTGAGCAGCAATGTTAAATAGTTGCAGCAAAAACACTAGAGTCTCTTAGCACTTTGAAAACTATCACATTTATTATGGAGTAAACTTTCATGGAACTATAATTTTTCCATCAAATGAATGTAACATGTAACAAGAATGGCTTATTCATATGCAACGTTTATCTAAAGGTTTTTTAAAACAAAGGTTTATTGAAGCTATATTAGCCTGGTTTCCATGTAATCCTAAACCACAAACCTGATTCACAACAAAGGTTTACCAATTGCATTAATGCAAAACCAAATCCTACTTTGTGTGAAATGTATTATGCACGCAACACAGATATATGCATTTAGGGGGTGGAATAGTTACTCATAGTACATTGATCAGAAAGAAAAAGCACCTTTGGGACAACCATGACCTGGATGACTGAAAATCTCCATAGACATTCAGTACACTCATAGTACCAAACTACACCTAAATCCAAGGTTGTATTATCATACACAGTGGTCACATAGAGGCTAGATTACTGTAGGGCACTCTTCAGGCAACCCTTGAAGGTGGACCAGAAATTGTAGCTAATCCAGCATGTTATAATATAGGTGGCAAAAGGCACTTCTCAAGTATGCCACTTCAACCCCATGTTGATGTGGCATACGCCACATCAGTTGGGGTGCTAAGTTCAACTGGGTGCTCTTTATTTCCCAAACCAAATCCAAAATACACACTTTGGTTATAAGAATGGCCATGCCTGTACAGTGACCAATTAGGCCTCGAACAATGCTTTTCAACAGGTCCCATGATGTATATTGGACAATGTATGCTGCTTTTTCTTTTGTCGGGTCTCTATTATGGAGCAAACTGCAATTGGATTTCAGTCTTATTTCTTCCTTGTTACAGTTTAGGAATGGGTAGAAAATTATTTTTGTGAAGACTCTGTAAAGAGTTCAGGTGTGTGTGTGTGTGGGGGGGTGTTTTTAATGTTGATATTTGTGTAGCTATCCACAATCATTTGGGAGGGGGCAACTTAAAAAATGAAAATAAAATAACTAGAAAAATGAAATTGAAAAGAAATCAAATGTAAAAAGTAAAAAATATATAGCAATTATCTGTTGGTTATGGCCATGTACAAAAGTAGTAATTTAAACCAAACATTATTGCATCAATGAACTGATCCACAGATTTATTATTTACCATATATTCACATAGGTTCATGTATTATATTAAACCTTAATGTGTTTTAATTTGTTTTGACTCAGTGCAATGTTTCACTCAGTCATTTATGTTTCGCACATCGTGGTTTACAGTTTAGTATTTTGTCTGAACCTAACATAATAAGAAACAATCTATATAAACCCCATATAAAATGTTAGCCTTAAAGGCTCTTCAGTGTTTATATTTTAGAAGGTACTTATAATGAAGAAAAAATGTAATGAATTCATATTTATTAAGATTCTAGAAAAAGGATGGACATCTACCAGGAATGTCATGAGTCTTTATATTAAGGAAGAGAGTTGGGAAAATGAATACTTGGGAAGAAGTAATGATTTTAGGCCTACAAGGAAAATATAGAAAAATCTACGAAGTATTCCTACTAATTAGAGACTTTGGAAACATTTTGTTCTGATCTTATTAGGTTATCTTTCCAGTTTCCACATTATTAAAATTTGAGTTGATAATATGGAGAGATGACCTAATGAGATCAGAACAAAATGTTCCCAGAGTCTCTATTTTTTTATCAGCAGGAATACTTGATAGATTTTTCTTATAGTTCTTAAACTAAGAAGTTATACAGTAATACAATAATTGAGAAATACATTTCCTATTCATTTCATCTTATTCTTTGTTCTAGAATATGTCTCAACAGGCAGAACATGTAGCTGCCCTGAAATGACTTTCTGTACTTCTAGAATTCTCTGGATACTCCTGGAGGAAATCTGTTAATCATGGTCAATAGCGCACAGAATTGTGACACATCTGGAAGTTGTCTACAATATATGAGGCTAAATAAATCCAATGGGATTTCACTCACTACTTAAATACTAAATGGGGTAATTAGAAAGACTCTACTATGCTTCTACGTTTCCATTATGGATCTATTCCTATTGAGGGGAAAAACATTAACCCCAAATTGCAAGAGTTACAGATTGATACCCCATAAATAATTCAGCTACTGTATATTGATGTGTAGATACAGTCCCACCAAGCACAAACTTACTTATAGCTTATTAAATGATTACACTGGTTCTACAGCATCTAGTGAAATAAAAGGGTGTTATTTGAAAACTCCAACCTAATGTTTAAGGAAAAGTTGCCCTGCAAACAAATCAGCCCTTTGCTTTCAGTAAAGAAGATTACCCAAATAGTCTTCTGATTTTAAGACATCAGCTTTGAAATAAGTCATCATGCTTGTATCAAAGGAAACTCCTGATCCAAGAAGAGACTATTAAATTATTCCACATAATTAGTCGAGGCAACTCAATGTCAACAATTTCATTTTTGACTCAAATTATTTTTATTGCAGCTGCAATTGTTTCCAAGATTGCATGACTACAGCAAACATCCCTAAAGTAGCAATGTGATTCTGAATCCAGATGCAACTGCGTTAGTAAGACACAGAGTGGTTCTGTATTCACACTCCCGCATTCCACAGCATTTTTCCCAATCAAGTTCAAAGCTTTGCACAACTCCCATGATTACTCTCAATTATCATGTGTTTGTAATGGTTATGTTAAGATTTCCCTGCTGTTTCCATTCATAAGCTAAGTAGTACTGATGTCAGTTCTTCCTTAATTTACAAAAGAGTATTCAGAAAGTAAGTATGTGATTTATTATTTCTCATTATTACATTATGTTGCTTTTCCTTTAGGAGCACAGCAGTTCCATGGTGTAAATAGGGCCAGTCATTATTTCTCAGCACAAAATCATCCAGCAAGATGGACAGAGACTTGAACCTCAGCATCAGTTCAATATTTTATACAGTACAGTATAATTGATAACATGCTACAATTGCAATGAAAACTCTTTGGGAAAAATAGGTTCTGTGCCCAATACCACATGTTTTCCATATTGCATCACATTTCTGCATCTAATATATCCAATAGTTGTTGTGTAGCCTGTCAGCAGATGTTCCACAGTTTGTGGTCTTAGCTATATTAAATCATAATGCATCTAACGCATCATGTATTTTCTGTTGGAGTGAAGCAAATCCATTTGAATGGGTCTCAGCCACAAACAGTAGAGAAGTAGCTTATAGCATTCTCCATTTAGTACCATTGTATTGGATTTTTGAATATATTGTTGTGACTTTAAGAAACTGTTCAAATGGTTACCAGAGAATGTGTTTATTCCTACAAATCATGAGTTACAATGTCAGATTTCTTATGTTGTAAAACTGGAGCTGATGCCCCCTGAGGCAACCGATGCCCCTTATTAGCCAAATGGATGGTTAATGGTTATGATTTTTTTTTCAGTAGTGCCTGAATGAAACTGGGAAATGACTTTCTTTTCCAAAAGCCAGGAGACAAGAGTTAGAGGAGGCTGCTGACCTTACTTTCTCTGGAAAAATACCAGTATTGAGTTTTCTTAGAAATCTGATGCAAACAAGAGATCTGTTGGAATGTGAATTTTATTAACGCACCATCTTATGCTTAATCTGAATATGCATGTAAATATTACAGAAATATAAGTCTCTAGTAAATTCCTTCCATGATTACTGAAGATATTGAGACCTTTGAAATATTTCAGGCAAGTGGGATGCATGCCTGAATCACTAAGGTTGAATTCACGTTTATAGCCAGTCATCATATGGCTTATCTCTGGTGGACCATGTTATATGAACCCAGTCACTGTGATTTATTGAACACACTACAGTTAAGAAAACTATAACAACGCATCATGTATAAACCAAAAGGCCAGCATACACTGAAAAACTCTAGTACCTTTTTGCCCCAAAGCTCCATTTTGCCAATTGGGGCCTGTTTTTCACTTTATAATGAGTCTAATGACCAAAGCAGCAGCCAAAAGAATCTTTTAGTGCATTGTGTCGATTCCTTTTAATGCATTCATCTTAAAAATTGATCAGTAGTTGTGTCTGAGAGCAATGTTGCAAGACGAAAATCTAACAAAATTGTTAGAGAATACATAAATGTTCTGCTGAAAAAAAACCTTGGCTATTATAAAATGGAATACATATAAATTGGTATTGGATGAGTAAGATCAGGTGTTAGATAACACAATGCTAAGGGAAATAAAAGTCTTTGGGGAAAAAATATCCCTATGTCTCTACTTTTATCTATTATTATATCTACTGTCTAGTATGATACCAGTTACAATCACTGCATTCACTGAACTTTTTCCTGCTTAACAACCACACCAGTGATGTAATGATAATACTAGTTATCTTGGTGGTACTGAGATGAGACCAAAAATAGAATAAATATCAGCTAGCTCTGCAACTTTTTTTAATACATAAAATACACTTGATGGCAAACAATACTATGGGCCAATTTGGAAAGATTTTCCTTTGAGGTCCTGCCAATTTGTCCATTATAAGCAGTTCTTCTAGGAAAAATTGCTATGCACCTACTGGAAATAAACTCCACTCAGAAAGCAGTACTGAACAGTTGTTGTGCTATTCTTCTGCAAATCCAGATATTGGGTATTAGGCAAAATTTTCAGACCGCAGCATAAAAAGTTACTCACAAGGACACAAACAGTCATTTTTCCTTTTAAAGAAGAGCTGGGGGCATATTAGCTCTGGAAGACGTCTGCTAAAACATTAGCCCATCATGCTAGTCAACAAAAGCACCATTCCAAGAATCTCCTAACATCAGTATAGAAAAGGATTCCAGCAACCATTTCTTTTGCAGCAAAGTGGTTCTATTGACACAGCATTGTCCCACTCTCCCCTATTCAGTAGCACATCCTCCACAACAAATAATAAATAAAAGCTGAAGCCATTTTGAAAGTGCTTCTTTGAAATTTGCTGGCCTGTGAAGCAAGAGGGCACAGAAAGAGTGCTGATGAGGGAATGTTCTAAAGGCTCACTTCAACCAACATTTATGTCATGCAGAGCCACTGAATGTTGGTTGCCCATGAATATTTCTAATAGCTTTTAGCTTGATTCCTGGGATGATGTGATACACCCATAGCATATTCTTCTCACAACAGAGGAGTGAACAGCCATTTGCTACCTTCTGGAAATTGTTTTTCTTTCCTGGGTTTTTAAAATTATCTCTCATCCAAGTACTAACTAGATATAATCCTGCTCAGTTTTTCTAAAACCAGTCAAAGTTGGTACCTACCATAAGAGTCGTCCTTAAAATTCTCTATATGGGAGCCATCACCACATATGGATAGCAGACTTTTTGGCTTCAGGATGGGGATGCATAAACAATTCCTTTCCTTTGTTCCTATTTCTTCACTCCTTCCCAGTTCAGTCAGCCTACTTCCTGGAGCCTTAGGGTTACACTCCTGTAATCTCCCTGACAGCACAACCTACGACTAGGGATTTTAAAAACTATAATCTTAGCATACCTGGAGGGCTGAGTATTGAGCAATCTTTTTTTTAAAAAAATGTACTAATGGTTTTCAACAAAAGCAGACAGCAAAGCAACTAAGTTATACAGATGACATGAGAGGGAGGAGGACAAGGAGGGAGTCGAAGATCAGTAGCTTTCCATGATAAAAAAAAGGAAGGATCCATTAGAGCTGCCTAATCTAGAGACCTACTTTTCAGCACAATTATCGTATTATTCCTAGATGCAGTTCTGTTTCTACACAATGAACCTCAAGTCAGAACGTAATGATCAAACATTTTTTTCTTTTCCCCTCTAGGAAGGAAATCAGACTACATTGCTTGCCCTGTTATTTCACTTTTTATCTCATTGGTCACATGAACTACACTAACTTAATGGAAAGGGCTATGAATGAATTAAGTGGCCATGTGGTATGAGGAAGTTGTGGCAAACAGTAGGTTTCTATTTCCCTTCTTAACCCATCTTAATGGCACTGTTCTGTTGTGCAATCAAGGCATCTCTCTCAAGCCATCTGGATTCTTCATCTTTGACCAACAATTCATTTTGGTTGACCTAATGATAAGGTCTCTTGCCTATTATAACCCGCTCCATAAAAGATAGATTCAGTTCCTGTGATTTTCCATTTCAGTCATGGTTTAAAGCCAATATAAAAATTCAGTGACATGAAAGTAATGGTTTGGTGATAGCCTACACGTTCTTTTCCTTCCTTCATCTCTAGTAATAGAAAATGTTACTTCACTAGCTTGAAGTTGCAAATCCCGACTCTCTTAATTAAGAAGTCTAAGTTCTTACCTGTCAGAGAATCAGTAAGGTAACTCTCCCCACCCTTGTCCACCCACCCCCTGAAGTCTAATGCAGCTGCAACAAGAAATTTTCAAATACAGCTAAACCACCATGAAGACAAGTGCCTTTGACTTCTTGAGGTATTTAAAAGCGCACCCACCCACTCTCTCTCTCACACACACACACACAGTTAGCCTTTAGAAATACTTGGGTAACTACGTTACCACTGACACACAACTGAGGATGGCTGCAAGCTCGAATAAAACGGTTAGGGATTTAGGAATGGACCGAATGCAGACAAGCCTGCTCTAAATTTTTTCCTTACAGCGTAGGGTCCTCGACTAGTCAAAGAGAGACTGAGTCCAGTTACGCCCGTTCTTCACCTTCACCCAATGACTGCATTCCCGCAACTCATCCTGGGTACTGAATCATCATCTTAATCAAAAGATGAAGCTGAGCCGAGCCTAACGCATGCGATGCTGGAACATACAAGACCTTTACCTGTCCCAGCAAAGCGTATTGTGGAACCAGGCCGTTGGCTTTCCTCCGTCTCTTTCATACCCATCCCACCCCACCTACCTAAAAGGAACCCCATAGTCGCCTTGCTTCTGCGGACAGCAGTTCACAGAAATTCAACCTCCTCTGCTCTCCAAATTTTAAGCCTGTGTTCGTGGTCTTGCACTGATTTAGAGAGGGAAAGCTCACTTACTCTCCTGCCTTTCTTCCTCTGCAGCCGGGATCCGACTAAGCCAGCTTCTGCGCGGGCCACTCTCCTGGGTCCTTGGCGCTCCACCGCTTCCACCGCAATCTGGTCTCCATGCAGAGTCCGACCGCTCGCTCTGCTTTCCTCCCCCGCCGCCTTCGGAGGGGAATGCCGCAGCTTTCCCTTTCCAAGCAACCTCCCTCTGCCGGAGCTTGTGACGTCAAGAGGCTTCTATAAGCCTGTTTATTTATGGATCAAATGGACTGAATCACTTTCCTCCCAAGAGCTTTGCTTGCCCCGCATGGAGAGACAGGGTTTCATGCTTTCAGGTGGAAAGCCTTCCCAGAATCTCCGGAGCTGGGCGTGGGACCAGAGCAGACTTGAGCAAGCGGGATCCCCACCCCCACACCCCGACTTCAAGGAAAAAATGTTGCTGGTGTTTCGTCCTTCGCAAAGACTTCTCGCGGATTCAAGCAGGTGCCCGGGAGCTTTAAGAGCTTTCACCTGCAGTGGGTGTCACCTGCAGTAAGCTACTTCTGGTGATTTTCGCGAAAGAGAGCATGTGCACCACAAGGCAACACAAGGCAATGCTGGAATATCGCAGCAGAACTTAGGCATCTGAAGATTTAAATATTAAATGACCGGATGCTTTTGATGGAAATTGGCCCACTGGGTATTCACATCCATCCAGGAATTCATATCCACTTGATTATTTACGTTCTGGGTATTCACTGTTTGCCTTTTGGAAAGTCTGACTCCCATCCGGTTTTATTACTATTGTAAAACTGATTCCTATAATCATTTCTCCAAGCATTAGCCAATCTCCTTGTTTCAGCATTAAATGGTACCATAATGAATTTTGCTGACTTTCACCACCCCTGTCCTGTTTCAATTGCAACTCCCTGCCTATTTGTGCTGATCTGATTTGTGGGAGTGCTGCTGTGACAACAGAAGGGCAGGTTAGAGCAATCCTGTCCAGTGATAGCTAGAATCTATGGTAAGTAGGTAAGTAGTGGGTTTCAATTTCGGCTGCTACTAGTTCACTCATGGGTGCATGCGCATGACACTTCTGCGCATGTGCAGAGACATCTGTACGGGTGAGCAGAGCCTCCCGCCACCGCTACCGATTCACCTGATCCGTGGTGAACCAGTAGCAACCCCTACCACTGGTACAACTTCACTAGAGTACCTCTGTACCCACCCTATGAAATATTGCACCAAGTCAGCATTTCTTCAAGTGAGGAGGGTGGTACTATTCCCAAGGGAGTTAAAAGACAATAGATGGAGGGTTCCCGAAATGTTTTCTACAGAAGTTATTACATGCAACCTTTTTGATAGAATAGAATAGAATAGAATAGAATTTTTTATTGGCCAAGTGTGATTGGACACACAAGGAATTTGTCTTGGTGCATATGCTCTCAGTGTACATAAAAGAAAAGATACGTTCATCAAGGTACAACATTTACAACAGAGTGATGGCCTTCGGGGGAAAACTGTTCTTGTGTCTAGTTGTTCTGGTGTGCAGTGCTCTATAGCGTCGTTTTGAGGGTAGGGGTTGAAATACGTCGAATGCAAGGCAATGTCAGAGATCCAAAGCCCTGTAAATAAGCCTCCTTTCACAGGAGGAAATAATCATGTATCAACAAAAAGGTTTATATGCAAAATTTTGTCATTTCCTCTGCAGAAGGAATTTTGACAAAAGGGAAGGGAGCAAAGGCTCTAAGGAAGCATCATTATTGTCAGCCATTCATTCATGTCCAACCCTCAATCATTCTATGGATCAGCACTCTCCATGCCCCTTCTGTCTCAGCCTTTTTCTGATCTGCCATGGTCATCCCAGTGTCATCTTTTGTAATGTCCAGCTAGGGTGGCCCCTTCTCCTTTTTCCACTGATCACTCCCAGCATGATTGACTTTTCGAGTGAGTCAGTTCTCATGACATGACCAAAGTATGACAGCCTCTGTTTGGTGATCTTAGTTTCAAGTGATATTTTTGATGATGTTCAGTCTAGGACTTCTTTGCTTGTTATTTTTGCATGGGATGCATAATAGTTGCCTCCAGAACCACAGTTCAAAGGTGTCCACCCTTCACCTATCTGCCTAAGGACACAGAAAGGAAAAAGCACAGTAGCAAGAGGAATCTACAATGATCAATATTAAAAAAGAAGAAAAAGAAATGGTCATAAATGTTATCTCATTCTGGCTATGCTAGGAGATAAAGCACCAAAGGAAACTTACAACCTATCAAGTTGCAACATGTTAGAAGTTTAAGAGAAGCAGATTAAGGTAAGGAATCTCTCTCTCTCTCTGAAATTTCTACAAAACTTACTTTACCAAGTTAAGATTCTATTAGTGTTTTTAGTGATGTCTGTAGGGACAAATCCAAAAATGAAAAAAGATGGTTGCCACTGGACAATCAAAGCTCTTTGTGTGTAACATCAACATATCTACAAAAAAGATGGCAGTCGTTACTGCCTTGACTTTTTGACCCTCCTGCAAATATTCTTGCTTTGACACAGAATATTTATTTATTAAAAGAGGTATATTGATTTCTAATCCTAATTAAATAATTAATGATTTATTTATGGGGCACATTATTTTAGTGGGTCACAGTATGAGATTATATTGGGCTGCAGACTAGATGCAGGCAGGCAAGAGGCAGCTGAGCCCACAGAAGGAATGTGGTCATGGCAAACATTTCAGAGGGGAAATTCACTACTTTCTTGGACTGTAAAGACAGCAGGTGGTGGTAGGAAAATAAAGTATTTTCAGACTTTCAAAATTCCATTAATGTAGAACTAGTACTTCTAGATGTGTGCTTTTTGTCTGGACTACCTCACAAGGCTGACCTCAATCCTACAAGTCTAGAAGTGTAACTATCCCTTCACTTTCTCTCCTTTTGCTAGGAAAGGTCTCTTCTGAAATATTTGCAATGCCCACATTTCTTCTGTGGGTTCAGCTAGCTGTTGTCTGTCTTGTGCAGTCTGTAGCTCTTCTACCTGTCTCCCAAAGTCATTTTCACTTACCATCACATAGTCACACAACACTTGAGGAACCCTACAATAATCATATTTTAACTTTGGCTTGGTTTACTGTTGGAATCCAGCTACTGAAGTTGATAAATCAATTTTCTGACTGTCAGTTCCATTTATTTAAAACTCAAGTATTTACAGGACTGCTCTTCACAGTATCTCTCTACATATTTTGCTTTTCAAAAGGGACCTTTCTCCCACTCTACAAATGAATGGTATACAAAATAGTGCCTCTTGGTGGTGGCATTCAGACAGTGGCTGTCTATGCCCCATACATGCCTAATTTATTTCTTCTCTTTGATTTCCGATACAAGCAAAACTTGTATTTATATTTTCACAAAGAAACTGAAATAATACGTATAACTGATATAATTTATTTTGGTATTATTTTGGGGCTTTTGTAATTAAGGTTGAGTGAAATATTTACAATGTTTACAGTAATCGTTAGCCATCTTGTGCACTTCTACTACTAGCAGAACATTAGAATACAAATGTTTAATAAAGTAAATTTGCAAAAGCCTGCTATGATATATATATTATTATATTCAAAGGTTGGGTTGCCTTTTAAAACCTCTTCACTCCTTTTAACACAATAAGTCTCTGATTATTAATAAATCAAGGTCAAAGATCATGGTTTTCATAAAAGAAGTCATCAAAAGTCATCAAACCATTCACAGAAAATCACGGTTATAAATGACTATTAAATATTGAATCAATAGAGCAAGTCAACACTTTTCCTTATTTGGAATAGACTTCTCTGAGACTGGATTTTGGCTTCTCAATATCAAATGAGCTCATTCACATATGAATTTTATTGTTGAAATTAATAAATACCTTTTATCTAGATTTCTTAGCCCCAAGTATTAAGGTATGCAAAGTTAAAGCTATCCTTACGCTCTTATATGGAACAGCTAAAGTTTGGAGCTTAAAACACATGTCATTACTAAAGCAAATGCAATAAAAGCATGTGAGAAGTATTTGAGGTGTGGATAAAAGAATCTCAGCTGCTGCAATTAGAGACAAATTGAGAATTTATATTACGTCTAAAAACAGGGCACAAAGTTATAAAATCAATGCTACAACAGCCCCCCATATTGGGTCTGATAGAACATACTAAAACCCGAACTATAGACCTCTTGGATTGTACAACTCACAAACCATATCAAGAGATGTGTGGTCTCCCTGTTTCCTGCCCATCTGTCTCTGGAAAAATATTTTTTTTAAAAGTGCACAAATAATTTTGGACATAGAAGGTCACAGAGATATAGCTACCTTCAATAAGGTTGCCACAATGAAATGGATGAGCCATTGGTCATCACCCAAATTGCAAAATATTTAAAATACAAACATATCCAAGGTTCTTGGGGGGGGGGTATTTACTTGAGTGAGTTTTAAGCAGCTGGGCACAATGGTTAAATATGGAAAATTTTAACCAAATTCCTTATGACAAACATAAGGAAGAGCTAGAGATAGATAGAAAATACAGCACATGCATTATTTGAATGTCAATGATATAAGAGAGATCTTGGATCATACATTAGAATAGATGAATGGCTTATGGGTTCCTTACATTAAAACAAAATATTTCACATGTGATTAGCACCAAAATAGTACATAGAATACAGCTCTTTATCTGAACAAAACATTACAATTGAGAATTGTATATATAGATCAGATCAGGGTAAATTGTAGGGGTGACAATTTGATTTTCATTTTTATTTATTTATTTATTTATTTATTTATTTAATTGGATTTTTATACCACCCTTCTCCCGAAGGACTCATTTTGTTGTATAGTTCTGCATTTTTACTCTATTTTGTAATACACAGTCTTTTTTATTTTTATTCTGATTAGCCTAATGGCTAATCAGAATAAAATTATTCTGATTTAAATTTAATTTATTTAATAATAATTTAAATTATTAAAATAATTTAAATTTAAATAATAATCAATAAATTATTCTTATTAGGATTAATTTCTCTCTATAGACTTTTGTTTTGGCTCTGCTAATTTGCCAAGACTGGGAGCAAAGAGGTTAATACCAGACAGAATTATTATTAAAACAGGTATGCTCCACATCAAAAGTCAACAAATAAGTAGTGAAATTTACTATGGTAAAAGTGAGAAAAAAGGGAGGATTTAAACCCAGGAAAATTTAAACCCAGGAGATTTAAACCCATAGTAGATTATGGTTACTATATATCTTGTTGTAGGTGATAATCTTTGTTATTAGAGCTTCGTTTGTTTATAGTAAAAGCAACTTATATGTCTAAGCTTTGTTCTTGCTTTTTCCACTACTATCAGTTCTACCACTACTACTAATATTGCCACTACTACTCCTGAGTGCTGGCTGAACTAGAGAGATTTATTGCTATGACTTGGATAAAGCTCTGGCCAGATGGCTGATTCATATGAAATTGTTCAACATCAGAACAACTTTTGCATATCTTGGACCAATGCCCCACATGAGGTTTGAACCAATTACATGCTTTTATTTTGTATCCCACAACAATGATGAACATGGAAACCACAACATTTGCATTATCATCCTAGTTCATCTTGACAAATGTTATCAGACCATGCTTAATTCCCAGAAAGTATCTAGCTGTAAAATAATTGTCAACCAACAAGGGGGTCAAAATTAGTGATGTAAAATCTGTCACTTTGCTGTCTTATTTTTTTAATATAAATACACTTTCCATTACATTTATAAAGAACTTCATATTTTTTCTAGTAAGTAAAAAATAAACCTGTCAGCCAAGCCCATCTATACCAGCCAAGTTCAATATTTACAACACTGTGGGGATCAAGTTATGTTTACTTTACCATGGGGCTGTGAAAAGCAAAGACAGGGAATCAGAATTCAGCACCCAGATGTTTAAGAATTCAATATTCAAATCCCTCTGACTGTCTGGACAAACTTATTTTATTACTTCCCAGTCTGATTATTTGTTCCATTCATAAGACTCTATAACTTTAATTTTTTCATACATTTATAAGGAATTAACCATTTTGCTCAGTTCTTATGTAAAAAACAATCCAAAAATTGAACTTATTCCCATTTCTCACATTGGGCTGTTGCTAGGCTTGGAACTTGGAAAGGCTTTAGAGAACCATCACTGAAAGTTAATTCATGGTCTGAAGACTGTTATTTCTGTGCCTAAACGGACAATCACAAGGGAACCTGATGATTGGATTCACACCAAAGATTGAAGCATCACTGGTTTTAGCCTTAATATTTTTAGATTATTTTAAATCCCACCTTTATTTTTATGAATAACAAGGTAGTGAACACACCTAAAACTCTTTCCTCCTCCTATTTTTCCCACAACAACCCTTTGAGATGAGTTGAGCTGAGAGAAATCTGCTGGCCCAAAGTCACCCAGCCAAAGGCTGGACTAAGGTAGTCTTTGATTTATGACCATGATTAATCCCACAATTTCAGTCGTAACACATTAGAGTTGTAAAGCAAATGCTGCCTCTGCAAAGGAATTGAAGACACAGCAGACCACCTAGTTAGCTGCTGTAAAAAATCATGCAGACTGACTACAAACAACATGACAAAGTAGCAACAATAGTGCCTTGGAAGAGTTGCAAGAAAAGTCAGTTCCCTGCAAGCAAGAATTGATGAGGCCATAAATAGGTAAAGTAACAGAAAATGAAGAGACTAACATGCTTTGGGACTTCAGAATTCAAAAGGACAAGCACCTGCCACCTTACACCCCTGATTTAACAAATGTCAATAAGACAAAATAGTCTAGATCAGGGGTGTCCAAACTTGGCCCCTTGAAGAGTGGTGGACTTCAACTCCCAGAATTCCCCAACCAGCATGAGCTATAAATATGAGCAAGTTGCTGGCTGGGGAATTCTGGGAGTTGAAATCCACCACTCTTCAAGGGGCCAAGTTTGGACATCCCTGGTCTAGATAGTTGACATTGCAATATCTGGAGACAGAAAAAAAGAAGAGAAGGAACAGGAGAAAATCACAACTACAAAGACCTGCAAATAGAAGTAAAAGTCTATGGCAACAAAAGAGCAAAAATAGCACCAAAAGTAATAGGTGCAATCCCAAAACAACTGGAGCACCACTTGAACACCATTGGCATTGGCAAAATCACCATCAATCAATTGCAAGAGCCAGCTTTATTTTCATCTTGACATAATACCTTAATACTATTAAACAACATCTCTCAATAGTGGACTCAATAAGTGGAGAAAAATGCCATATCCAATCTAAACATCTGGCTATGTGACCAATCACACACCTGAAAAGAAGCAAGCAATCTCTGATTTGTAGAACTAAAAGCAGCTATGCAGCAGATAATTTATCTATTTTAGAGAATCCAATAATGAAAATAAGTAGGACTGGCTCTACTATTAGGAAAAATGAGATGACTGCCTTAGGGAGCAAATCTTTAGTAGCAATAGTAACAATAAAATCAGCCATCACCTCCCTCATACCATTTACGTCTGCTGTCTCTCATGGATTTAACTGTATTGAAGTGTAAAATATGTTTACCCAAGCCATCCTGCTATCCTCAGTTATGATAAAGAAAAATAACCCATCGTTTGTATTTTTCATTTGCGATGGAGTCATGCCGTTTTTCCTTGCCCACAAAGCAAAATAACTGGACTCAGCCTTGAAAATGAGGCAGATCAAAATGGCGCTCCCTTCCTTCACTTTTTCTTCCTACTTTCTGCTGCTCAGCAGGAAACAAGCTATTTCATAACTGGATGGTTAAAGCTCCCACAGGTTTGGAGGGGGGACATTAATGTTATCAAAAGGACTATTACATTGAGATTAATCTATATTTTAAAAGAAATTTCAATGTTAATTCCTATGAGGTATAATTAATAAACTAATGGAAATGTTTTTTGGCACGTTAATGTGCTCTGAATAGCCTTGACCAAACTGAAATTACCTCATAATAGTGGCTTCAACAGATTCAATTATATAATTTGGGCTTTTGTTTTAATATCTATTAAATATCTATGACCTTTTGGAATGAGATATGTTATATTCTTACTTTGGGGTCCATTTGTAGAGGAAGGGTGTAACAGTTGAAATCTTGGCATATTTTAGGGTCCAAATCTGCTGTATAATGCTGTCATTGGCTGGATTCTTACATTGTATTGTCACATAATTGTTGGCTTAGTTTTGACTTTGCATGTTACAGTTACTGTATTTAAGGTTAAATACATCAAGGCTTAGCACATTATGTGAATCTAGTCATTCAGTTCATTTTTTAAATATATTTTTTCCTATATATACACATTCTAATTCAATACACAATTGTATGTTAATACATGCAGTTGTTATTAGTTTACAACTCAAAAAGTGCAGATAGACATAAGAGATAATTGCTTACAGTGCATCTATAAATTGCTTTACAATATATTAGAAATGTCAAATTTATATAATGTGCATTTTTAAAAATTGCAAATGTACATAGAAACAGGAGAAGGCAACAAGCTTACATTGGAAAAATGAAAAGTGCAATAAAATTAGAATTGACAAATATTTTCATTTGTAGATACTATCAGAAAATGTACATACTGATGGGAATTTATTAGCCTTTTCATAGTATGCTCTAAACTTTATTGTACTCCCCACAGCCTTTTCAGTTCGTTAAATACCATTTACTACATGTAAAATTATTATAAGAAAGTTTTCATGCCAGAATATACAAGAAGCCTTTGTAGAATCATAATTCTTTTATGAAGGAAGAATTGTTAACAATCTCCTAAATTCTTTTCCTGATTTTTTTCCTGTTTATTCCTTTGCAGCTTGATAGCTTATGCTTGCATTTGCTGCCCATTAGGATCACAACAGTTTATATGATTCCTTTGTGAACCGTGGATAGTTCTAAGTTTTGACTCCAAACAATATCAACAACAGAGGGCAAAGGGGAATATGGCAAGCCGCCCAGGAAAAAGCAAGCTGAGTAGACTTGGGAATTGCACACAAAGACAATAAGCCTTCAAGCCAGTCTTCATTAGTTTTATATGCATTGGAGATGAATTATGGTTTAATATATGCCATATGGAGACTTATGAATGTTAACAGTACTTTTACGTAAATCATAGATTTATGCAATGTCTACATTCAGATTACCATGTGCGATCCTGCTCCTCTTCCCCAAAAAAAGAAAGCTACAATGGCTAATGAGTGAGAACACTGTGATTATGAAGAACAAGTAATGTATATTTTTAGAACACATTTACTCTATAGAACTTATGGTCATCCTTGAAATTGAATGCCAGATTTCTCAGTTTCTTAGCATTGCTTCACAGCTAATGCTTGCTGTGACAAATTGTAAAAAACTACTGCACTAGCTTTTTTAGTCTTCTTTGAAATAATGAATACACTCACAATGTAGTGACCAATTAGTGACTATTGGTTATAGTACAGGGGTGGGTTTCTACCAGTTCGCCCCAGTTCAAGGGAACCGGTAGTGGCAGCGGCGGCAGCAGGCTCTGCCCACCCACCCAGACTTCGTAAAAAACGCTCTGCGCACAAGCAGAAATGCAACACGCTCACAAAGCGTGCCCGTGGGCTACCGATAGCGAACCAGTAGCACCGGGATTTGAATCCCATCTCTGTTATAGTAGCAATTTAATATAAAGAAACCTATGTTTAAAAGCACAACACAATAAAGTTATTTGTAGAAAAGAACAAATAGCTGAATATTTCATTTATTGGGTTTTTTTAATTAAAATTTTCTAAAATTAGCAAATTTGTTTTTTTTAAAAGTTGCCCTAATATTCTCATAGCCCTTTATTTGCACATTTGAGACTAGTAATCCTCCACATTTTGTTGATAGAGAATAACCATTCCTTTTATGGACCAAGAAATATGTTATATCCATTAGTAAATTATGAGAGACCAGTTTTTAGAGTAAATTCTAAATTAAATTTTGGAATAATAAAGGGCAAATTGCTAACAACAAAACTACACAAACACATAAATGATCACGTCCAGAATCAATTTTAACTTGGAATTTAAAAAAAAAAATCTCTCCAAAAATATACTGTATATTCTTACATATAAGTATTTCTGCTATCTGTTTGGCATTTTCCATACATATTTTGAACTTTGATAAAAGAAAGGAAAGCAGATTCTAGTTTGAAATTAAAGACTAATGGTTCTTAATACAGAAAGATGGGATAAAATTTCCTAATAGAATATTTTAAAATATTAAAAATGTTTTTAATAAAGAGAGCTTAAGATTCAATGTTTTTTAAATATCCTATCCAGCTGTACAACACCATCATGGCAGAATTATCAGATTAAAACTCTTGTAGATTAAAACAAGGGCCATTACATTATGTGATTATGAGCTAATAAAGGATTTCCTTCCAGGGCCAGATAAAGGATACCTCTTCAGAAAAATATTTGAGGCACTAAAAAAAATATATCAAAGTACAGTAGGTATTTTTCTGTAAAATACTATAAAACAATGAAGCAATTTTCCAGTGTGACATCCTTGCAGTCAAATGGATTAATTCAAAATTGAATACTCTCTCCTGCTTACTTTTATTTTCATTATTGTTTTAATGTTTTATACTGTATTTTATACACTGTCTAATGTAAGCCATTAGAGTCGCCTTTGACGAGAGGAGTGGCGTACAAGTTTAAAAAATAATTTTAATATGCACCTGGATCAGAAGTGAGGATTTTTATCATCTATCTCTTTTTTTTCCCCCTTTATCTTTTGCATTCTCAAATCAGTGTCAACTCCTGGCAATTGCCTGGGCCAGTTTTCTTGGCAAAGTTTTTGGGAAATAGTTTGCCATTGCCTTCTTCCCACGGCTGAGAGAAAGTGACTGGTCCAAAGTCGCCCAGTTGCCTTTGTGCCTAATGTAGGCCTAGACCTCACACTCTGCCACACTCTCCTGATATCTTAACCACTACCAAACCTGGCTCAACCTATTGTATTATATTAAAATACAACATATAAGCATGTGGCACTTTCCATATATGAAATAAATGCAATGTTATAAATCTAATTACTGATATTAAAACTTATTTAGATACAACTGTTATTCTGACTTGCATTTTTTGTTCTGGTACAAATTATGGAGACAAAAGGTTACTACTCTCCTAGCAAATTTGGGATTTGAGCAATTCAACTTTTACATAAAATGTGTATGTTTCATGTTAAAAAGACAAGTCTCATTTTAAAATGCCCAACCTGCTACATAGAGGGCATTTTTGAAGAATATATTTAATGTTGCACAAAACCACTAAACACAAGACGTGGGTGAAGTAACTGCATATAATAAACATTAGCTCTTTGAGTCAGTGGAAAAAAAACCCTGAAAAGAAATCAACATGCTCCTCACAGTAACAATAAAAAAAGACATTAAGTAGGAAAAAGATAATGAAATGACGCAATACAAAATATTAGAGGTAGGTCTGGTGTATTAGAGGTAGGTCTGGTGAACCAAAGCGATTTTGATTTATTCCATAAATCTATAAGGAAGCTATATGCAAGGCATAAGCAATCATCCTGAAAGTAGAATAGATAAGATTTCCCACCTATACAGTTGGAGTACATAGTTCCTTAAATCAGTACGAAACGCCCCTATTTCTTTTAATCCCTATGGAATAAGGATATTATTTGAAGCTCAGACAGGCTCTTTTCAGAGGCCACTTCTGAGCTTGGGGCTCAGATTAGATCGTCTTCCGACCACCCTCCTGAGCCAAAATCCTCCAACTCCATTACCTAGGAGCCATCATGATTAAACGGGATTACTTTTCCGTTTAAATAGTCCATCGATTATTATTATTTTTTTAAAAAATGACGCCCACCCTCCATGACAAGACATGCTGTTTGTAACCCAAAGGGGAAAAAAAAGAGCGAAACGTTTCTTTAAGTAACGAAAAAAACCGCAAAAGCGGCAGATTTTTCCCCCCTCACTACTTAGTATTCAAACTAATTAACTGAGGACGCTCAGCTCTCACCTGCGCGATTTGGGGGCGGGGGGGCGTTTCCCCAACCGTGCGCTGTGCCGCAAGGCACGACGGGTAGTGTTCGTTGGTTACCGTTGTTAGGGCCGGCCTTGTGCTCGCTCGCTTGTTTCTTGACCACGAAGAACTTGATTCGCGGAGATGGTGAAGCAGACGATCCAGATTTATGGCCGGGTGAAACCTTTGGGCAAGAGGCAGACCCCCGGGGTAGGTGAAGCACAGAACACATCAGGCTGGGCCGGACACGGTGTTGGGCAGAAAACAGGGGGTGACAGCCAGGCCAGGCCAGAAGCTCGGAAATATTGTCCCAAAAGTGCTTTTAAAGCAGGAGTCTCCAACCTTGGCAACTTTAAGACTTGTGGACTTCAACTCCCAGAATCCCTCAGCCAGCAAAGCTGCCAAGGTTGGAGGTTAAAGTTGCCAAGGTTGGAGACCCCTGCTTTAAAAGCCATGACCAGGATGAGTGAGAATCTCCATTGACATTCCGAAATATTGAAAAAAACAGAGAGATTGGGTGGGGAGCAGAGCAAGGGTCACTTAAGCTTGGCATGTTTAAGATGTGAGGACTTCATCTGCCAGAATTTTCCAGCCAGCATGGCCTAAGGTGAAATCTGCAGGTCAAAATGTCCAAGGTTGAGAAATACAGCATTTGAGTAGAGTGCACCTTGCCCGAAGGTTGATGGGTCAGATGAGGGAAAACTTTTTGTGGAGGATGGAGTGGAGAGAGTAAACCGGACACTACACAGGACTTGGTTGTAGCTCTTCCCCATGAATACGAGGATCTGGCTGCTTTGGAAAAACTAAATGGCTAAATTTGAAACTGGGCTGCAGGCAAGCTAAAATGTCCATGTTAATTTAATTATTTGTTTTTAATCCTTCTTTCTACTCTGGTGAGTTCTCAGGGAGGTTAACAACATGAACAAACTCTATAAATAATACTAATTTTTTTAAAAAACAGCTAAAACCGACAATAGAGTAAGTGCAACAATCATTTCACAACTGAAAGTGAAAGAGGTTATTTATTTAGAAACTGTCTAAATGTTGAGAGGCCAAACATGAAAATGTTAACCATTTTCGTCTTGGTATTCTAAAACTCGAATCTTAGAGTGGAATGGAATGGAATAGAATGGAATAGAATAGAATAGAATAGAATAGAATAGAATAGAATAGAATAGAATAGAATAGAATAGAATAGAATAGAATAGATTTTTTTTTATTGGCCAAGTGTAATTGGATACACAGAAAATTTGTCTTGGTACATGTGCTCTCAGTGTACATAAAAGAAAAGATCATCAAGAATTCTAAGGTACAACAGTTAATGATAATCATAGGGTACAAATAAGCAATCAGGAACCAATCAATATCAATATAAATCAAAAGGATACAAGCAACAAAGTTACAGTCATGCAGTCATAAGTGGAAGGAGATGGGTGATGGGAACGATGAGAAGATTAATAGTAGTGCAGATTTAGTATATAGTTTGACAGTGTTGGGGAATTATTTGTTTAGCAGAGTGATGGCGTTAGGGGAAAAACTGTTCTCGTGTCTAATTGTTCTGGTGTGCAGTGCTCTATAGCGTTGTTTTGAGGGTAGGAGTTGAAACAATTTATGTCCTGGATGTGAGGGGTCTGTAAATATTTTCACAGCCCTCATTTTGACTCGTGCAGTATACTGGTCCTCAACGGAAGGCAGGTTGGTAGCCATTGTTTTTTCATAAAGAATTTTGATAAAGGGTTATAAAGCATTTCATTAAATAAGATCCTAACAATTATAACAAAGTACGTTTGGAGATGAGGCTTTTGTTATTTAGTCTTTCAATTTATTTGTAAAATGATAAGAGGAAATAACATCTCCATATTTATAATTATTCCATCTTTTCCACCAGTTTTATTATTGTTTATTATCTGAAAAGGTGGGGGGACATAGGACTTAAGTACATAACAAGTACTGAAGGTCATCAAATTAGAAATACTTTAAAGTGGCATAGATTCTGTACTCATTTTGCTGCAGTGAACCTATGGCTGGGATTCTGAAGTGTGATGAAATGGAATTATTTTGGTTGCCATAACTTCGATCGGTAGGCAGCTTGGTTATTTAACTTTTCTTCATCCTTACATTCAAAATTGCTACTTAAACTAAACTGTCTAAATAAAATAAAAGTTAGAATCTTATTCATAGTTACTCAAAACTATATACTCCTGAAACGCAGTGATTACTTCTAGCAAATGTCAAATTAGCTATTTTACTGTAACTTATATGGAATAGTATGCATTTAACTCATTCCCATATTTTGGGCATTATTTTGAGTTAGATCTCTTGTACACATGTTATGAGAATTGCTTGCATATTTATTCCTATTAAAAATTATCCTATCTAATCATAAGGCTAAATCATTGAATGTTTACATTAATTAATAGAAATATTTTCAAATGTATTTTGTAGATATATTCAATTGATGAAATTGAGACATCAGCATTTGGTCTGGAGATTATTGTACCACGAGATTTGTCAGATGGATTTGTCAATAACAAACGAGAAAGCTATAAGTTTAAGTAAGTTTAATATTTTGGTTGTTTTCACAGTATTATAAAATGTGTAATCATTTTATCATATTGTTCCAACTTTTTGTTTAATTTATTTATTAAATTTATTTATTTATTTGCCACCCATCTCATTTCAAATGACTCTTACTGTTTTTATTTATGAATGTTTAAAATTGTTTTACATTTCGAAAACCTTAAAGTGTTATGTAGTTTAAATTTCACTCTAAGTACAAAGTTAATATTCCACCAAACCATTTTACATAAAAAGTTAGTGAATATTACATATTTATGTTGTTTATTACAGGAAAATCAATTAATTCACATTTCCACTTCTGAATGAATAAAATAGAATAAAATCACTACAAGTAGTCTTCAATTTATGGCTGGACTCCAAAAATAGGACTTACGATCCAGATTTGAAATTCCAATGCCCATCCCACCCATCCTCCACCATGATCACAATTTGGGCAATGGTTTGCATGCACAGCTGTTTGCTTAACAACTGTAGCATTTGCTTTATGTCTATGGTGTTCAGTTAATAACCAATGCGAAAAAGGCCATAAAATTGGACATGGTCACATGCTGATGTGCTTTATATAACTTACAACTAAAATTATGGACTCCGTTTCAGTTGTAAATCAAAGATCACCTGTAAACAAAGTTTGCTCAGTAATGTAAAATCTCCATTCCCTCCCCACTCCAGGGAAAGGTTACTGCAAAATCCCCATTTCTTCCCGATCAGCTGGGACTCGGGAGGCAGAAAATAGATGGGGGTGGGGCTAGTCAGAGGTGGTATTTACCGGTTCTTTGAACTACTCAAAATTTTTGCTACTGTTTCTCCAGAACTCTGCTTCTGATATTTGTCAATGGCTATCATCCTATTTGACTTTTCTGAAGATTTCTTTCTTCAAATGTTTTCTTACAGGACATGCTTCTGATTATGTTGCCTACCTATAAATATGTTCCAAATAGTGCTACATACCTAACAACAAACTTTTAACATATTTGTTAATAGATATCATAAAGTTCCTTTATAAGATTACTGTTACAGCATTTTAAAACTTTTTTCTTAAATTAACTACATTCAGATTGCTCTTGTTTTTTCTTCCAATTCAGTATCAGTATTATTATCCCTTTGATGATGATGATGATGATGATGATGAAGCAACATTATGGTGCTTATGGCTTTGAAAAAACAGAAAAGATTGTGAAAAGCTATCTTTTAATGTCCAATCCAATGTACCTTTATTGGAAAATAAACTTGATGGATTTGGATATGAAATGTGTTTATTATTTGTAGCCCGCTTTGTACATCTAACAGTGGTATGGAAATTACTGTTGGAACATATTTTTTCTTTATTATGCTGCTTTCCTTCCCAGAATTCTCTTGGAGAGGGTGTGAAGTTCTTTGATGTCCAAGGACTGGAGGCACCACAGCATAGCAAATCTGTACAAAATATTTGATTGCATCAATCACCTTCCCCAACAACAGGCTATTTATTATTCTCTAGGTCAACTCCACCCTTTTGGGTTTTGCAAGGTGTTGTTGCCACATAACTATGTCTGTAATAGTCCTTTAATACTCTCTTACTATACTTAATTCAAACTAAAGTGTCAAAGTCTTTACAAAATAACATACAGTTTTTGCCTTTCTCCAAACATTTTTGCACCAGTTGGGATGAAGTGTGGTTTCAGTGTGGTTGTTCCTTTTCTAGTTGCTACTGGGCTCCCAGCAAAACTCAGGCAGGAATCCCACCAGGATAAGTCTTTTTGCCTTCCTATAATAGCTGCCAATCTCTGCTTCCCAGCATTCACCTTTCCTGCTACACACACCCCTCTCCCACTCTGCCTTAACATTTGCTTTTGTAAGCTCAAAAAATTGGGTGGGGCGAGGCTGCCTCTGGACTTCAATGTGTATGTGAAAATACCAGGGTGTGGCATAGTTAGCCAGGCAGCTGGAAGACCAGCTTGAATGCCTATGAGTACAGTTCTGAGGGAATGGGAAATGGATGAATGCCTGAGGGGGGAGGGGGAAGCTTTCTGCCTGGGTACAATTACTTTTGAAAAGAGCAGACAACCCCAATTTCACTCCCTCACAGAGGAGGAGGAGATAGAAAACATTCAGAGAAAATTTAGGAGTAAGGAAGATGAGTTAAACAAGAGGAAGAGCATGTTTCACTGAACAAGCAGAAGTCTGTTTTGTTAATATTAAATACTGATTTTTAAAGTATGAGGCATCAATATTAGTAGCTTAGAAATGAACTTCTAATCAGCTAGTGCATAACTTTTTGTATGTATGTATGTATGTATGCATTTTGGCGATAAAAATATGGATGACTTATAATTCCCTATTAGGTAATTGGGATGAAAAGCAAACAGAAGTACATTACTTTTACACACACACACACACACACACACACACACAGAGAGTGAATTATAATAATACTAAACAGACCGTCATAATAAAAAAGAATCAAAATCTACTCAATATTTGGAATCATAGCCCAGCTTTCCTGGCTTGAAAAAAGTAATAAATTTTCAGCAGTTTTCTGAAGACTAGCAGGACCCATACCATACAAGGAGGGGGGATATTAAATTTCAAAGGAAGCGGTCCTTGACCTAAACCACATAGTTCCATGGTGTTGAATATAACAATTTCTGAGTGAAGGAAGGCAATTTCTAATTGAATGCCCTGCATATGGTTGTTTCTGCGCAGCTCACATATCTCCATCCCACAGTGATACTTGTATATTTAGTTTTCTTCATATCATCCTCCTCCCCCATTTCACTACTATTGTCAGTGAAAATTGAATTATTTTCAGTTACAATAGTAGTGAAATGGGGGAGGAGAAGAATTATTTTCACTTGGTTCTATGGCAGGAAAGAAAAGATATATGTCTCATTCTTTCCTCCTAGAAAAGAAAATTAATTTTGATTTTATTTTCATTTGTTTTACACGGAAAGAAAAACGTTCTGTGAACGTCATATTGGTGGCCCAAATTGTAATATAAGCATCATAATCTATTCCTCTTTCCCTCTTCTCTCTCACTTCCCAACTAAATAAAAAATTCTTTTTCAGCATTTTTAGTGAAGTGGAGTTGGAGCTACAGGTGCCTAGTGATTAAATAAAATCAGTTAGTCTTTAATGTAGCACAGGACTCTTTTGTCCACTGTAGTGGATCAACAGAATGCTTTTAAGTCATTTGCACTTGAACCAAATAGATTCTTTTAATGGTGGGAGAGCAGAGAGTGTTAAACATGTATTAAGAAGTATTTATAGAGATGCTAAAATATCAATCTATTGATGTTAGATTATGGAAATAAGGTACAAGACTTTTAAAGTATTTGACATTTATTTATTTATTTATTTTTCATTTATTATTTAAATTTATATACCGCCCTATCTCCCAAAGGACTCAGGGCGGTTCACAGGCATATAAAACATCGATACACAAAATTAAAATAATCTTTAAAAAACTTATTCCAATGCCCTATCATTAAAAATAAAAATATAAATATTAAAATCAATTTAAAACCCCTATAAAATTTAAAATCTAAGCCAGTCCTGCACAGATGAATAAATGTGTCTTGAGCTCATGACGGAAGGTTGAAGGTCCGGAAGTTGGCGGAGTCCTGGGGAGCTCGTTCCAGAGGCGGAGCCCCACAGAGAAGGCCCTTCCCTGGGCGTCGCCAGGCAACACTGCCTAGCTGACGGCACCCTGAGGAGTCCCTCCTGTGAGAGCGCACGGTCGGTGAGAGGTATCTGGTCGCAGTAGGCGGTCCCAGATAACCCGGCCCTATGCCATGGGCGCTTTAAAGGTGGTCACCAAAACCTTGAAGCGCACCGGAAGGCCACAGGTAGCCAGTGCAGCCTGCGCAGGATGGGTGTTATCACGGGAGCCACGAGGGCTCCATCTATCACCCGCGCAGCCGCATTCTGGACTAACTGTAGCCTCCGGATGCCCTTCAAGGGGAGCCCCATGTAGAGAGCGTTGCAGTAATCCAGGCGAGACGTCACGAGGGCGTGAGTGACCGTGCATAGGGCCTCCCGGTCCAGAAAGGGGCGCAACTGGCGCACCAGGCGAACCTGGTAGAACGCTCTCCTGGAGACGGCCGTTAAAGTAAGTTCCTTGATAGTTGCTTTTCTCTTCCAGAGAAGAAAACTGAAAATAGTTTGCACTGTTTATATATTCTGTTTTATTTTAGTGTTTCTTAAACATGCTCATGTGTGGGCCTTTGGAAATGTTGATCCCCATGACAGTAGTAAAGTACAGTTTGCTTTTTCTAAGCAGTAACATTTTATCACAATATTTTATTGTACACATTTTGTAAGCAGTAGTGTTTAAAGTCCTTTGTGGATTCAGTAGCACAGTAACATAGTGTGGAAAAAGCTACAGGAGAAAATTGTTCAGGATTATGTAAAGCAATGATGTAAGCAGTAAACATTGATTTACTTTTAAATTAAAAAAAGGAAATGAATCAAATATTGTTTTAAGATTTTGCATGACCAATTATTTATAATTTGCAGATTTCAGAAAGTGTTTGATCAAGAGTCAAAACAAGATGACATTTTTGAAACTATTGCCAAGCCAGTTGCAGAATGGTAAGGTTGATTCTCAAAACCAGTTTGTGATAATTTTTTTTTTAAATTGGATGATAGAGTTTATTGAATAGTTTCTCTTGTTCTTTTTTTTGGTAAATATTTGATAACAAAGGGCGGATGAGATTCAAAATGATATGCATTTTGTTAAAAATAACAATCAATAACCTGATAGAGTCTAAATTGAATACAGCAAGATTACAAGTGAAACAAACTACAATATACCTTGTTTCTCCTAAAATAATACATCCCCTGACAATAAGCCCAATCGGGCTTTTGAGTGCATGGCAATAAAGCCAAGCACTTATTTCAGGGTTCAAAAAAATATAAGACAGGGTCTTATTTTTGGGAAAACATGTTCGTATAGTGTATTGTAGTACATGATAGTATGAACATAAGAGCCAGTTTGGTGTAGTAGAGATTGTGCACAAAGCTGGCTGGGAAATTTTGGGCCAGTCACTCTCTCAGCTCTAGGAAGAAGAAATATTAAACTTCTGAAAATATTGCTAAGAAATCTACATGTATTTGTCAAGAGTTATTAAGAGTCAAGATTGACTTCAAAAAGTGTGGTTTAGTGTTGTAAATTCTGTATGCAAAAAAGTTTTTGAAAATATTAGATTTATATACTGGAAATGTGAAAAAAGATAAAATTCACATTTGCAAATCACATTTACAATTAAAGGGAAATGTGTCTTCACACAATGTGCAATTAATAGAAAGTAAGTATACCAATCCATTATGCTTACTTTTCATTTTCAGACAGTATTCCCTTGAATACATATTTTGAGATAAAAAAAGGAAAATATGTTTAACTTACAGAGTTTGTAGCTAGTTTTGATCAGGTATAAGATTACGTACAAGATGGACTTTGGTCTGTTGATATACATAATTTCTTATAATATTTTATAATGTCTTTTTTGTACTTTGATAAGCTTTATAGGTTTATACATCCTGGGCATTGTTTGATCCAGGATGGAACAACTGGTACATCTTGCAGACCTTAGAACTTTTCTGTAAGATCTCCATCTCTTTTCCTTTCACTTTTCCTACAGCCTATTTTCTCAAATTTTTAGTCTTTGGATTTGCAGTTTTGATTATAGCTGTTATCTCTTTCCATATTGCCATTCGTATAATATGTATGGTAGATCTCAATTTACAACAATTCATTAAGTGACAATGGCACTGTTCAAAGTTACAATGGCACTGAAAAATTTTCAGGTGTTCTAGTACATTCATTAGCTTTAATTTACTCTTTTTATGGCACAATCTAACTGCATATAGCAGGATACAGCCAGGATTTCCTATAGTCAATGAAATAAAGATTAATCTTCTTATATTCTTTTGTTCTCTCCATTCTCTATCTTATAAGAACATCAGTTCAAGGTTCACCGTATTTTTATTTTTCATTGTGGCTAACTAGATGTCTCTATGCTGCTTATGGGCAGAAGATACTTCTCTCCTGCCATTGTTCATCTGCAACTCATTTGGAGACATGCTGTTCTCAAATTTGCAGTAATACTTAGTCTTCAAACCTGTTAATCTAACATTTAAACTGCTTAAATGAGTTTATTGCTTGCTACCTGGTAGTTGCTCTTGAGAGCATCTTGAGGAAACCTGAAAAAAGCAGTATAAAGTATAAATAGGCACATTAATTATAACTTTTTTGATGACAGATTATCTATATATGCTCCTTCACCTCTTTGCTTATTCAAATATCAGGTAATTTTATCATACAAAGATAGAGCCTTTTTGGTCCAGAACATCTTTGCTTGATTTGGGTACCCTGTAGATGTGTGGACTTCAAGTCTCAGAATGGACAGCAATGGTCATTTTGCCACAGAATTCTGAGAATTTCAATTCATAAAACTAGAAGATGCCCAAATTAGGGAAAGCAATCTAAACACATTATTCTTCTCAGTCTAGGAAGTAAAAAAATGTCAGTATAAATAAACTGAATACATTTGGATGTAATTCAAAACTATTCTGATAAATTTATATTTAGTATAATCTTAATTAAGAAGTATGCAAATTGCATTTCAAATAACACTGATACCATTAGGATAGAACTAAAATGAATTTTATGACTTTTGCTTTTTATATCAACAGATAACAATTCAAAGACCATGGCCTTCTCTGAAGAGCTTTGAATGCCTAGAGACAGAAATCCCATTTCATTCTATGACATTTGGATACTTTCTGTTCCTATGATATATATTTTGTCAAATGAAGGAGATAGAAATCACTGGAATATGCTTCTGATAGTGTTTTGTACAGCACAGTCATTTGCAAGTGCACTTTGATAAACATTGCTGCCCAATCTTTTTATCCTGTGCAAATTACATGTTTCTTGAAGCATAAGCAATTTTTATTGCAATAAGAAGTCAAGCTAGTTGTGGATATGGAGAGCATTTTCTTCTGTTTTCCTGTGGATTGAGTAAAGGGTATACAGAACACCCTTTTTAGGTGTTTTAGGCTCAGTAAGAATCATATAAATGGTTAGCTCAAATATCATTTGAAACCATTTTTATTTTTCAGTTAAATTCTTTATTTTGTTCTGTGTTCATATTGAGGGATCCTTGGTACTTTCTGAGCTTGGTTGTTCCCTTGCAAACATTTCATAACCCATTGATGATGTTATTTGGTTTGGGTAATGAAATGTCTGCAAGAAAATAACCAAGCTCAAAAAGCACCAAGGACTTCTCATTTCAACCCTGAGCTATTAATATTCTCCTTTATTAGTATTCATATTTGAGAATGCAAGGATCCTCTTATATCTGATTCTTCCAAATATGACTTTTTACTCTCTTTGGAGATGCAGTAAACATGAGTGATCGTTCAGAAAGAACACATACTTTATAAGAACAATGTTGCAACAGCTAGTCCATACTTCTGAAGTTATATTACTTGTTTCCAAACTTCGGTTCTTTTTTAATAATAAAATTGCAGGATGTGTTCACTTGTTAGTAATTTCAGTTTTATTGCAACATATCTTGTTATCTCAACAACGTTTTGTTAGTACTATTTTAAAATAACATAATTTCAAAATATGTTATTTACAATGCCTTCATATTGTAGTGCTGTTTGCTAATAATACATTTTGGCTGTTTTTATTTATATTCAAATATGCCAAAATTCCTCGTTAAAATTAATAGTTGCTATTTTGGTATTGTGTAGTTCCTCATGAGGGTTTTAAGATTACAAAAACAGATTCATTATTAATTTGGCAGCTCATCAACTGAACATATTCCTGAAGAAAAAAAAGTATCAGTAAGGGAAGGAGGAGCTTTGCTGATCTATTTCCAGGAAAATGACAAAGCAGAAATATCAGTGAAGTTTCTCAGTAGCATTCCAAAGCTATTTGTTGTATGATTACATGGAAAGCAAATTACAACAAAATAAATCCACAGCAATAGCAGAACAATAAAAGAAGAAACATATATGACATTAATTATAGATCTACATTGCTGGCATAATGTGTTCATTTTTTCCCCTTTTTGTATTTCTTTGAACTTTTTTCTCTATTGTTATAATATATAGTTTGTTTTAATGTTTAAAGTTGCAGTTTACTCTGGTTGGGAGTTAAATCCCACTGAATTTACTGTTTCTGTTTAGACTTTCTGAGTTAGTTATTTCTCACTACCGTGTTTCTCCAAAAAGAAGGCCAGGTCTTATTTTCTTTTTTACCCCACAAAAAATGGCTAGACCTTCTTTTTGGAGGGTTCTAATTATTGATTTACTTTTAATTTACTGCCTATTTTAGACCACTTAAATTTTACTAGTCACATTTTTTTCCCCAATTTTTTTTTATTTTTTATAAACATAATAAAAAAATCATTTTGAACAAATTATTGGTCAGGTACATTTTTAAACATATTAAATTTCACATATTATAATCTAATATAATAAATCTTCCTTATTCTTCCTAAATTCAATTATTCATTTGCACAAAATCTGTTAGAAAAAAAAGGTCAAATTCGACGCATTCAGAAGAGTATTTGAGTGAAGTCTAGTCCCCCGTGGTTAATTCCCCATAAATTCCTTAATAAATCTTCTATTTACGTTTTTTGAAGTTTCACCAATCAACTTTATATCTACATTACTAATCAGAGGTCAGACCATCTAAAATCATTTTCTTAAAACTGCCCAGAGATCACATAGACAATTTCTTTCTTCCCTTATTATACTAGTCACATTTAAAAGGGTTTACTAGATACCAAAAATAGCAATAGCAATTGCACTTAGACTTATATACGGCTTCACAATGCTCTCTAAGCAGTTTACAGAGTCAGCATATTGTCCCCACAATCTGAGTCCTCATTTTACCGACAGCCATTTTACTGCCAGCCAGGAATCAGCAGAAGTAGCCTGCAGTACTGCATTCTAATCACTGCGCCACCACGGCCCTATCTTTTCTCCTGAGACATTATAGGCTTTGTCCAATGTTATAGTTCTATGTTGTTTTTCAATGTGCTTTTGAAAAAGTTGACCACCAGTTTCTACTTTAGTATTAGTAAATTGTTACATTCTCCAAACTCATATCCAAGGATCAGAAGTGGGTTTTGTCACATGAACTCGACCAATCACAACTCACTGAGATGTCAAATACGTATTTTTATAACTTTGAAACAGAACTTAAGCATTTTGTTCAGTGAGGAAAATGTAGTTGCATGTGATTTTTTCCACTTTTGTAGTATTATTGTGGGTAAAATTATATGTATTATTGGCGCTCATTGGAATTACCCAATAACCAAAACTAAAATAAAAACTTGTATAAAAATATGATTTTATATTTTGATTTATAAATTTAGTGCAGCAAATTTTGGGTGACAAAGGCATAATCGCACTGCATTTATATTTCTGGATTTTTTGGGGGGGTGTTATTAATCTAATTGCTATTTAGTGGACTAATATTGCTATTACTTTGAAAGTCCTAAGAATATTGTTCTTAACATGGAGATATATCTATCTGTATATTTATCTTTTATTTATTTTATTTATTTATTTATTAATCAAACTTATATACCGCACCATCTCCCATAGGACTCAGGGCGGTTCACAGGCATATTAAAACAATATAATAAATAAGCATTAAAACCCAGTTAAAACTAAATATTATCATGGCCTGATCACTAAAACAGTAAAAACCAATAAAAACCCCATTAAAATTTGCTAAAACATTTTATCTTAGGCTAGTCCAGCGCGCTGAAATAATAGAGTCTTCAGTTCACGTCTGGAGGTCGGGGAGTTGTCGTAATCCCGGAGGAAGCTCGTTCCACAGGGCTGGTGCCGCCACAGAGAAGGCCCTCCCCCTGGGGGCCGCCAACCTACATTGTTTGGTCGACGGCACCCTGAGGAGGCCCACTCTGTGGGAGCGCACAGGTCGTTGGGAGGCAATCGGCGGCAGAAGGCGGTCTCGATCGATCTATCTATCTATCTATCTATCTATCTATCTATCTATCTATCTATTTATCTATCTGTATCTCTATCGAAATAGAAATGAAGCAGAACATGAAGAATCAGTTTTCGCCAATCCAATGATTTATTTATTGCAGACACTACAGTACTTCAAAGAAGCCAAACAATATCCATGTACCTGATATGACCAGATGGAGTATAGAAATCAAATTGAATATATTGTTGGTACAAGGAGGCTAGAATAGGTCAGTTGTAATAGTAAAGATGTAACAAGGGAATGTCTATGGGACAGCTTACAAAAAGCTTACCAACTCCTAATGTTCACATTGCAAGTCAAGATTGTCAAAATGAGAGTCAAAGTCAAAGTGAGAGGACAGAACTAACCAGTTTCCATGATATGATTTTGAACATATAACCACAATTTTCAAAGAGAACATTGGAAATTATTTTGAAGTTCTGAACTTTGTTAAATAGAGAACCAGAGGAACTGTGGAATGATTTTTTTTAATTATTAAGGAAAAATATGAAAAAAGATTGCCAAAGAACAAGAAGCAGAAAAAAATAGATATCAGAACAAATGATGAATGTTGTCTAGAAGAGAAATCAAACCAAGAGAGATATCTTAGAAGAATTTTTAGAGAGCTGTTAGAAAAAACAAGAAGCAGTATTGTCATGACATCTGTAAAGATATTGAAAATGGAAACAGAAAATCTTCCAAAAGATCTCCAAACTCAGGAGGTTCCAACCTTGAATTGGTATGCTAAAGGATGCTAATAAATAGATAATAATAGATTCAGAGTTGATCAAACACAGATGAAATGAGTATACTGTAATTTTCTACAGTACAGAATGTTAACATCCATGTTATTCCCTATTTACAAAAATTGGAAAGAACTGGAAGTACCTTTTTAAACTAACACATTTTATTTGTTATCAACAAATAACTTCTGATTTTTGACTAGAATTCCTATTTATAAGACCTTCTAGTACTAGAAGATGAAGTTATATTAGTCCTCTGGCAAGCAATGGACTCATGATCGGTAATTGTTATAATCTAACTATGCCAACAAAACTGGAGAATTTAAGAGACCGTGGAAACAATTGTAGAATATCCAAAATCTCATATACTAGCAAAATAATGCTTAGGATCATCCTACACAAATTAGAATCCTATGTGGAAAGAGAGGTGCTAAATGTTCAAGCTGGCTTTAGAAAAGGCCAGAATATGAGTCATTATTGTTGATGCGTACTGGCCAATTGAAAAGGCCAAACAATGCAAAAAAATAAATCTATATGTACTTCATTGATTATAGAATGACATTAAATTGTGTTAATCACGTCAAGCTATATAACAGAGGAGTTGTGCTTAGGAAAATGGGAATCTTAGAACATTGCACTGTTCTTGTGCAAAATCTGCACACAAAATAGGAAACCACAATCTGTAGTAAACATGCTGAAACAGACTGTTTCCAGATTGGGAAAGGAGTAAAAATAGTGGGGACAGTATTTTAATAGCTAAAAATACAAAGGATTTGGAAGGTCTGGAAATGAAATTCAAGGAGCACGATGAAAAGTAGTGGGACTGAAATTAAACATAAATAAAATCAAACTAATAGCAGGTAAAGTAACCAGAACTGACAATAAAAATATTGACGTGGTGGAGAGCCTGTGCCTTTTAGGATTAATTGTTAACAGTAAAGAAAATAGCAGTCAAGAAAAATGCCAAAGTCTCGTGTGGTAGACCCAGTTGAATCAAAAATATCCAGGCTCAAATTACCTTATTTCAGACCCATTATGTGAAGACTTACCTTTCTTGAGAATTCTAAAGATATAGAAAAGGAGGAAGTAAATAGAAGACACCCAGCTGCAAGGTACATGGACTTGATTATAGGGGCAATGGATGCATCATTGGGAGCTCTGAAAGGGCAAGTTGGAGACCATCCTGGAGAAGATGTTTATATGTGGTTACTAAGAGTTCACATCGATTCATGGCACATTATCAAACATATCTATTGAATGTCAGCAGGTGGCAGCACTTGGCTGACCTAGGCTTGAAAATTACAATGGTTTGCTTAGGACTTAAATGGGAGGTACACCAAGCTAGGCAAAATTGGGGAAAAAAAGAAAAACAAAAATCATAGAATAAAGACAAAAGCAAACCACTTATGAATGTCAAGCAAACTATATGATGAATCAAAGGAGATTTAATATCTGTTGGAGCATATATTTGGATATTCAGATAATGCATGAATTTTTTGCTTTTATTATGCATGCTTGTGTAGGAGAAAATGTGTCATTCTTTGTTGCCTTCTCCCACAAAGAACAGTTATTTCTCATTATTCTTTGTTCATTGTCCCAGCCATTCAGCTGTGGTGAAGCATATCACATTTTCCATCCTCTTGAGCTTGTTTTGTGGCTCGATTAAGTGCAGCTGTAGCATGTTGATTCTGGATAAGTAGGTGCTTTTTGCTAGTATAATAGGTTGCTGGGTGATTTAACTGGCAGACAAAGAGGTTTCTAACACAGTGGCTGCCTGAAAAAAGGCCCTTGAAAAAAGGCTACCTGAATAGTGAAAAATTGGGGAAAACTGTCAAATTTCTAATTTTAGATCTCTTAGTGCTTCTGTTGTTTTCCACTGCAATTTTTTCTGAAATAAGACATAATTTCACATTATGTTTACACAGTATATAAAACAATACATTTGTAACCTGACTTAGATTACTTTGTCTCATATATTCTAAATAGACTTGTTGTTGCACATTTATTATATTACATTAAATAGCACCTTAAAGGGGAAACACTGGACATAGGTATACTATAAATATATAGCCATAGATTAGTTCTCAATGTCTGATTATACTGGTTTCTTAATCATATCTTGGTCTATAATTATATTTATCACAGAGTCAAACTGAAGGAAGAAGACTAGTTTGCCAGCCCTCCATCTCATGCAATGGTATTCAAACAAAGCTTGCTACTAAATCTCTAGTCCACAGGTGTCAAACTCGATTGTGTCATGTGATACATCGTGACTTTTTTGCCTTTGCGGAGCTGTGATGGGTGTGGCCTGCATGTGAAGCATCTGGCCTGCGGGCTGCCAGTTTGACACCCTTGCATGTCAAACTGGCAGCCCACAGGCCAGATGCTTCACATGCAGGCCACACCCATCACAGCTCCCTTGCATGGTCTAGTCCAGGGGTGTCCAAACTTGGCCCCTTGAAGAGTGGTGGACTTCAACTCCCAGAATTCTCCAGCCAGCATGAGCTATAAATATGAGCAAGTTGCTGGCTGGGGAATTCTGGGAGTTGAAGTCCATCACTCTTCAAAGGGCCAAGTTTGGACATCCTTGGTCTAGTCCATCCATTCTCTTTTTTTTTTTCCTCCCACTGGAATTTCCCATACTTTAGCTTTGGCTGTGAATTTGGTCTGATGATCTGTCTCAAAATATATTACAAATGGGATAATCCTGAAGTAATCATTCAGATCTCATGTGAGCCTAGCAATTCTCTGATACTCATTACAGCAAACCATCTTTTTTTCAGGCTTCCTTCTGAGCCAAAAAAATATACAATTTGCACTCTTTTTCAAACTTGTTTCTTTGAAATAATTTTCAAAGCATACATAGCTTCAATGCATATGCAGTCTTGGGCTGAAGGAACAAATCTCACATTAATAATAAGTTTTATGAAATGTGGAAGAAAAAGAAGTTAGAGTATTATAGAGTATTGTGTTTCTGAATGGAAATAAAATATATTTTTGCTTTGGGAACTACTAAGAAGCTGCCTGCATTATGTTAATTCTAGGCTATGACTATGGTTGAGGAACCGTGATATACTGGAAGGAATCATCATTCCTGATCTTTTTATATCTCTTGGTTGACATGGTGAACTGGTGAAATTTTATAACAGACAAACATGCATCACATCCTTATTCTTATTAGTATAGGTGGTTTAACATAGAAGTTTGTAGAATCTATTTACAGCATAGTGGAGGAAGAAAATAATGCCTTTTTTTGAATGCCACTTTGCATGATTATAGGGTTTTATTTTAGCAAGTTTTAAGTTTGTTTTCCTTTCTCCTTTTAAATTTTTGCAAAGTAAAGTGTCAGAACTATGGGATTAAAATAGTTATGAACATGATACGAATCTGCATCAAAAACCTATTTTTATCAAATTTCTATTGTAAGATATCTTTTTAAAACATTTAAGCACAAAAGGGACAGATTGCAGCTGCCCCTTCCATTAAAGTTATATACATTTAAAATTGTTTAAAGGGAAACAGAAAGCACAGCACCTCTTTTTCTATGTTACTATCTGCATGAATATTTGGTATTTACTTGGGCATAAAAGAAAAGTGTAACACTTCTTCTTAACTAAAGGAATGTTTATCTACAATTCAAATAAAATAAAATAGAGTCAGTGGCATGATGGGTAAGATATTGGAACAGGATATGAAAGTCTATCTTCAGCTACAGAAACTCACCTGATTATTTTGGGGGAAGTCACTGTCTGTCAGCCCAACTTACTTTACAGATTTATTTGTGGAAAAATAGGAGGGAACACCAAGTGTTTCACTCTGAGCTCTTGAATGAAAGGCAGAATAGAAATCAAATGAAGGCAATAACTATTTAAATACATTTCTTTTCCATATATTTAAGTGGAGTTCTTTACTTGGAAACTTAAATTTGATAATACATGTTACTTTTGTCATAAACATTACTATTTGAAAGTATCATGCCAAAAGCATTGTATGTAGAGGATTGTAGAGATAATATTGATGAAGGACGGAACCGTTAGCAGAATTGTTAAAAGATAATAAAGAAGAAAGTAAATGATAGCTCACACCTAGGAAAGGAGGGACCATGAGAAAGAGATTCAAAATAAGCCTACCTTGATATTGGACAGTGGGAGTGGGGATGGGAGGAAGAGAGAAATTCTGGCAGGTCTTCAAAACATATGTTATACTTGACAACAGTATTGTTCCAGCAATTCTTGTAATATGTTTCTTGATCTTATCCACCTTGAAAGGATGATATTGCAGAACCAAAAACCTTCTGTGATGGACCAAATGAAAGTAAAAAGTTGTGAAAAAAATCTTAGGAAATATTAATACTTGGTCTATTTCTTTTATAGAGATTTGCATGCTCATAGCTTCCTAACTCCCCCTTTACAAGTAGTTCAATTAAAATTAATAACATGTATCAGATGCTTAAAATGTATTTTAAATGTATTTCAGTGATTTTAGATTTAATATGCTTGCTTTTGTGGCATCCAAGTAATAGCAAATGAGCCCACAATTGCTCAAATTACAGAAAGCCAGTCCAAGGTGTCTCTTCTACAATGATCATGTGGGGTTGATAGGCTCTTATTTTTATTACTTTTGAGTCATGTTTAAAATAGTAGGTTTATTTTAAACACTTCTATCAGTACTTCCTTAATCCTACAAATGTTTAATGGTGGGATCTACTTTGGGGCCCAAATCAGTTAACCGTGTTTCAAATATTAGATTTTCACTTAAAGATGTTTAGTCTCTGAAGGTATTATACAAGTGAATTAGGTATATATTTTGAGGAATATTTATCTCTAGAGCCTTAGCAAAATCGTATTAGTATCTCTGTCATTAGTATAGCCAGGCTCAAACTTATAAACTTTTAAACATAGAATACTGTAATGTTGCAAATGTTTATTTCAGTTTGTTTTAACAAGGTGTTCTTGGGGGATTGTAGGTGTTTGTTATTTTTTTGTCTGATGTGTCATTAATTGAATCTTTTTAAAAGAAAACATTGTAGTTTCTAATTATACCAGTCACAATTTAGAAATTGAACCTATCCCTGTATACATGGAATAGAAATAATATGGTTGATGGGCTCCTGTTTCCAGACTGTCACTTTCTATTTTTCTATACTCTTTCTTCTAATCCATAACCATTTCTGATGGAGATTAGTTGAAAAATTTGCCAGTTTAACCAAATGAATGTTAAATAACTGAAACACATACCTCTTCCAATTCTCAGAAGAACATGATTATATTTATTAGATTTCCAGTTTCATGCTGTACTGTCATCCATTGCATATTGGTAATAACCAGCTGAGTTAGATCATATTTCTTCAAAAGAAATCTTATGTACATTGGCTTAAAATTTGGTAACTTTCAAACCTTTATTTCAGTGACTAATAAAATCATTTATAGTATATACTTAAATAAATAAATGATTTAATCTTGGAAATTATTAACAAACAAACATAACCATAAGCAGAAAGAGAGAATGCATCTGGATCCAAAAAAGCCACTATTGTAGAAAAATAGAATTGTATGTGAAATACAAAACCATTGGCTAATCTTTCCTATAGGGATTCAATAGGAATCAAATAGAATTAAGCTATTTTAGATATATGTGGCAAAGGTCTAAAATGAAATGAGATACTTTAGGTTAATTTAAACTGAATTCATATCTAACATGAAATATGAATTGAGCCACTGTATCTGCAAAAATTAATACATTTCTTGTTATGCTCTTTATGTGAGGAAAACTCTAGGCTGGGAAAAGAGGAAGGGTCTACTTTTGATACTGCATTCTCAAACGTAGAGGAATGTTAATATAACATATTGGCATCAACTTCATTTTTCATAATTCTTTAGCATTTTTCTGAAATTTGGTAGGTTTCTTCCCTTGGAATAGATCTACGAGATAAACCATTTTCCTAAAGCTCCCCTGTCCAAAAATAGAGGTAATGATAAAATTAATAATTACCCCCTATCTAAGTATTTGAAGATTGCCCTTATACCAAAAATATTGCATTCATTTTTTGAAATACCAGCTTTCTCCAGCTATAAAGGCCAGTGGTTTTAGAGTTGGAATCAGTCACTTTGAGGAAAGACAGAGCTGTTAAGTAAACATGAAACAGATGTTTACAACTCCTAAGGCTGGGAAGGGAATAGCTAAAATCTGTTGACTCAGAGGGGAAAGAGACAAAAGTCAGGATTTAAACTCTGGGCTTGACATAAAAAATATTGATGCCTGTGTACAGTAATTGTTCCTTTTAGCAGTAAAGCATCTTATCTAGCCATGTTGAATCTGTGAAAAATTTGCTTTTACTCAAGGTAGAATTGAATTTCTAGTAGCTGGTTTTTATTGTTGTGCCTAGTATGAAGTCTGATACCAATTAGGTACATCAAGGTGGGGAGACTGGCTCCCAAAATTTCTCCACCAGCATATTTTTATGGAAATTTTTGGGAATACATTTGGAGGCCGCTGTATTATACACTGTATCTCATATTCTACTGTATAATTATATGCTATAGATTTTAGGAAGATTTCACACTTGTTTTAGAATGTGTGAATGTGTTAGAACATGTTTTGGTTGCCACAATGTAACAAAGATGTTGAGATTCTAAACAGAGTGCAGAGAGTACCACTGTAGTTTCATTTGTTCCTGATGTATTAACAAGCACTTCCCCCAAAGCTGCTAACCACATGTTAACAAGTCCAGCTCTGTGACAAGTAACTAAGTTTGATTAGTAATTCTGAATTACTAATTTCCATTCTGTTTGTCTGGAAATTGACAAGGCTGTAAGCAGTTACAAACAAAAGGCTTTTGCCTCTAGCCGGCTATAGCGCATTCCTGCGGTTGAAAACCTAATGTTTTTGATGCTGGAAAATATAATCTTTTATCTATATAATTCAGTCAGTCAGTCAGTCAGTCAGCCTTTCTGTCTGTCTGTCTGTCTATCTATCTCTCTATGCCTAATTCTTTTTTCATAAGTTTTTTACTGTAATTTTTGTTGCTAATGCCAAGAAAGTTAAACAGTGTGTCCTCTTTTCCCCCCTCTACCATTTGTTTTTCTTCCCAATTGTCCATGTCTACCTTTGTCTATTCAGATATCTGGATAACTCTTTAACTGGCTCAGGTTCATCTTCAGATTTATTTAAATGAAGTCATGCTAACCGATATAACCCACTAGATTTATCAACTGATGTGGGAAACATATTTTTTTCCTGATTTATTGTTCAGAACTTATGATTAAAAAGATAAAACTACTTGGAGTAAAAAAAAATCCCCTGTTTGATTAATGAAATGCAATTGTCCAAAAGGTTATGTTCTGATTAAGCCAAAGATAACCAGTAACTATTTATTCAACATTGCCTGAAAATAGGCAATAGCTTTCTTCCAAACTAAGGTACAATCTTTGCCTAGTAATCGGGCAGAAAACAAATGTCTCTGAAAATTCTGGTATTTTTGTTATGAGTGGTTCTGACTTTCTTTGGCATCTTGTATGTTTTTCTTTGACATTTTGCTATTGTAGATTACACTGAGCCATCTGGCAAATGCTTAGGCTTCCAAATAAATGAGTTGGAGGCCTTTGCCTTTTTCATGGCACCAGACTGGAAGCTGATTTGTATAAGGCCCCATTCTCCTAGGAACGAAGATTTTGTTTTTTAAAGACTAACCTATTTAAAACTCTTCTCATATAAAGTACAAACATAAATATTACTTTTTTTCCACTTGTACATAACATATGCCAGTTCTGAGCTGAGTAAATCCGGTACAATGTCTGTATAAAATTTGGATAATTGCTCCATGATTATATTGTCAAATCTATGTTCTTCACTTACAAATGATTGAAAAAATATATACTAGGTAACTTTTCCTAGCTATGATACTGCTTGCACAGAATTCTATCATTTCCATATAAAGACCTGGGGATTTATAAATGCCATGTTACAGGTGGCCCGTTTTGAGTTTTAGAACCTTTGGTCTCTCAGATGTTATTGGAATATATTTTCTAACAAACGCTATTGTTCCACCTAATGAAAATTGTAATTCAGGAATACACCAGAAATCAGAGTGGACCATGGGTATACAATAGGCAGGGCATATTTTGGAAATAATTTAGAAAGGGTGCTTTATGGTACATGCATCTAATCATGGATGTAGATTATGTTTGCGATTTTTTGACTGGTGTGTTCTTTCCCAAGTTTAATTGTTGCGCCATCTGCAGAGGCTGCATGATCCTGGAAAAGATTAAGTTGCTTTAAGGAGGTGCAAGCGGATGCCACATTTGTGTGACTCCTGCATACTCCAAAGCACATTTTTCATAATTGAATCTGAAGTACTGTGCAACTTTAGTACATTTACTGAGTATGATGAACAAATGTACACAGCATGCCTGGTATTTAATTGTAAACTGGTTTTGGAATGTTTGCTTGGCTAAATATAATATCTTTTCATTTCATTCACTTTTCATTTAGCAACAAAAGATTAATGATTATTTCTTTTAAAAAGAGAGCCAGTTTGATGTAGTGGTTAAGGTACTGGATAAGACCCTGGGAGAACATGTGGCTGCTGGGCGACTTTTGGCCAGTAGTTCTGTCTCTTAGCCCAAGTCACCTCACAGGGATTTTGGGGGAAGCAGAAGGAGGAAGCATTATGTATGCTGCCTTGATTTGTACAAATATAGATGGAATAAAAATCAAAGAAATTATTAACAACAGATTGAAAATGCACAAATTTACATATATGCACATTTTGTCTCCATTTTCAGTGCTCTGTCTGGCTATAATGGAACTATATTTGCCTATGGACAAACTGGCAGTGGCAAAACTTTTACAATCACTGGGGGAGCAGAACGTTACAGTGATCGGGGGATAATTCCACGGACCCTGTCCTACATATTTCAGAGGTTACAAAAAGTACAGGGCATTATTTCTGTTCTTTTCATTTAAGAATAACTTACTTCCAGAAATATACAATTATGTAAATAAATTTCATGTTGCTTTCTATACTCTCAAGAAGATTAAAGTTCTGTGTATTTAACAGGAAATCAAAGGACTAGAAATTGCCAAAATGCAACTGTTATTTTAAAAGAAGAGAATATCTGTAGTGGTGGTGTCCTTTGCTTGTAAATATTTCATTACCTGACTAGATATAACAACAACAGTACTAGCACTCACTAGCACTAATATTGTTACTTAGTTGGGTAATGAACTTGTCTACAAGCAAACAACCCAATTCAGAGAGCACCAAAGACTCCAAAGTGTTATTTTATGCAGGAATGGTATTGTATCACAGAAAGCTGGCTTAAAGTTTTAAGTCAGCCTGGCATCATTCAGTTTGTATGACCACTTGCTCAAAAGTTTGATTAAAATAGGTTAATATTAATTTATGTGACATTTCTTTAAAACTGTAGTACAGTTAATGCCTGAGTTTACAACAGCTCAGAAGATCAGAATCTCCATTGCTATGAAGGAGCAGGTGTGTTTGGATTTCTCCTAGAGTAGTCTTGCAAGACAGAAAGCACACCCAGATGAACTAATTTTACCTTATTGTGAGGGTACATTAACAAAATCTTGCAAGTCTGAAAGTACATTTCTCCCCCATCGTCTTTACAGCCCAAGAAATATGCCATGCCCACATTCCTTCTGCAGACTAAGGGTGCTTCTTATGTGTTTGGCTGTGGCTGTTCTGTCTGTGCCCCAAGGTCATTCCCACATAGAGACTCTGGCCCGGTGAGCATTTGGCCAGCAATCTGACTTGGAATTCAAGGACTTCCCAACAGTAACTCATACCCTCATTACTACTCATACAAATTACTGTAAGGCATTCTACCTAGGGTTGCCTTTGAAGATCCCTCAGAAACTGCTGTCGGAACAGAATGTGGCAGCCTACTTACTGGCAGATATGAGTCACCAAGGACATATAATATGGGTGCTCTGCAATTCCAGATGCAATTCAAAATGCTAGTTTTGGCAGGTATAATTTATATATGACTTTCAACTTGGCACCAATTACTTGCAGGACTGCTTCCCTAACAGAACTGACCTATATACAATATTATACTTGTCCCTGGTAAAGCTGCTGGTTGTTCCCCATTTCAGTGAAGTGAGGGGATCTGAGGCCACCAGGCATTGCTTTTTGTTAATTGCACCGGTTGTAGGATTAGAGTCAGTGGTGGCATTCAAAATTTTTTACTACCGGTTCTGTGGGTGTGGCTTGGGGAACATGGCATGGCTTGGTGGGCATGGCAGGGAAAGATTACTGCAAAATCCCCATTTCCTCCTGATCAGCTGGGACTCAGGAGGTAGAGAATAGATGGGGGCTGGGCCATTCGGAGGTGGTATTTACTGGTTCTCCGGACTACTCAAAATTTCCATGAAGAGAGACCCTAACATAAAGTTTATATAGTACTAAAGTAAAAAAAATAAATGTAGGTAAAATCTAGATTTTATACAATTATTGAATTTTTTTCCTTTTAATTCAGGATAGCAGTAAGGTATATACCACACATATTTCTTACTTAGAAATTTACAATGAGTGTGGTTATGATCTGCTAGATCCACGGCACGAAGCCTCCAAACTGGAAGACTTACCGTGAGTAATGCAATATTTGTAACAATCAGCACATCTCTTTTCCTTTTCTCCTAGTTCCAATTCTCTGGGTATCTCTGCCTGTCTGCATATCAATAGAAATTAAAATTTAAAATTTATATCAAATTAAAATTTCTGTGACATTGCTGTGGCAAACAATACTGCTGATTTTTTTTCTTTCAAATGCCTTATTCTGTACAATGAATCAAATAAATACAATTACAATAAATAATTAAAAATTACAATGTAATTTTCCTAGATTTTTCACAGATAAATAATAATAAAAATTTAATCACAACTATATATTGGACAGTGCTTCAACAGTTTTGTAACTATTTGTAGAGAGAGTTTTGGCCTGCAAACTCTGCAGAGAGAATTTTGGCCTGCAAATATTTGGCTTGCAAATCTAGGTTGCTACTAGACTTTTGTATATTTGTATGTATTAATATATAATACTACTAAATGTGTATATATGTGTGCGTGTGAATATGAATATTGGAATAGTACAGTAAATACAACATTTTTTCCACTGTCACATACTCTATATTGGGTGGAAATATTATTTAAAAGATCTCCTTGTCAATATAGAAACAGAAAAATTAGCTAGAAATATTAGTATTATCTAATATTTTATCTCTCACATTGCAATTGTATAAACAGCTCTATTTCTAATCTTCTGATTCCTTTCTTTAAGTAAAAATGTATATATGTTTTAATGCTAATTTGGACCTTGATGTGGAAAAGTACTGCTAATTTATTCATAATGACAGAGGAGGCAGAAGCAAGGCTTTTGTTTTCTTTATAAGCAAAGAATGTTTTCCATTTGGCTAAATGGATGGAATTTGTAGATTCCTTTTAAAGCTAAGTGGAATTTGTATAAAACAATATTAGCCAAGTTGAGCTGGATAAATTCTTCAGTTGCATCAGCCAAGTTGTAGAACTTGTAAGAAATGGAATATCTGAGGACTTCTTTTTGAAAAATTGGACTGGTTCCAGGTCCAAAAAGGTACCACAGTTCTCACAATTATCTATTTTAATATTGAAATCAATATCCCAAAGGTGCTTTTTTAAGAGGCAACTGGACTGTCTGGTTTTTCTTTGAAGACATTTTGTTTCTCATCGGAAGAAGCTTCTTGGATGAGAAGCTAAATGTCTTCAAAGAAAAACCAGACAGTCCAGTTGCATCTTGAAAAAGCACCTTTGGGACAACCAAGGCCTGGATGACTGAGAATCTCCATAGACACTGAAATCAACATGCACTTGGATTTCAGTAATGTGGCCTATTGTTCTTTTCCCATAAAATTCTTCTTCCAGTCAATCCGATGTTTAAAGAAGCCTGTAGCGAGCTCATTTTGCTAAATTGTTGAGCAAAGTAGAATTTTCTTTAAATTAGTTTTTCTGGTTTACTATGATAACAAATTAAGATTTCTCTTCCTGATCATCTGGAATAGGGCAAAGTAGTATAAAGAAGGTTGTTAATGTTATAGTTTTATATATTTAATTGCTAATGTTACAGTTTTATATATAACTATATAAATAATAAACTGTATATATAAACTGTATATTGAACAACTCCGTTTTCTTCCTCAGTAGAATAAGTAATTCTGAAATATATATTTCATTTACTAGAAAATCTTGCTGTTAGTAGCTAGAGTAAACCTTAAATCATTTGTATATGATCAAGAAAATAATACATTTACTTACTAACAAAACTTTTGAATAAATATTCCTGTATAAGTTGTGATTAAAAAAACTAAAACCCATACATGTTTTTAATTATTTCTTGTAGAAAGGTGACAATAATGGAGGATCCTGATCAGAACATTCACCTGAAGCATCTCTCTTTGCAGCAAGCAACCAATGAAGAAGAAGCTCTGAATCTGCTTTTCTTAGGTGACACAAATAGGATGATTGCAGAGGTGAGCATGTTATCAACATCTCTTATTTTCAATCACCAAAAAGCTTTATAGTAAAATATATGTTTTTTTAAAAAATATGTAAATAATTACTTATTTTATATATAATTCTGGGTGCTCCTCTCCAGCCATCTATTCAGAAATTTCAGTCAAATTTATAAATATTGTTCTTAAAGTATCATTGTTTTGCTTTTGCTTATAAATGTATTTAAATATTTAAACATTTAATTGAATTTGCGAATCCAATGTAAATCATATTGTATACAACCAGGTACTTTATAGTAGAAGAATCTATATATGACAAGAATGGTACTTTGGCAGAGAAATCATGCTTTCCCAAATGCAGTTTTTGTGGGGGACATGTCAGCTAGAGTTCCCCAAGACAGGAATTTGGAGAATGTCAATGAATAACTCTCCCCTACTTGGCCCTTGGAAACCATGATGTGGGACTTCCATTAAGTGATGGAAAAGGCACTGAAATTGAGCCCAAGACGTTCAGAAACGTCTACTGGAAATGTGTTGTTGGAAACGGCTTCAGTGGTATCATTACATAATGATTCATTCTTAGTTGTGGTGTGCTGAATTTCTGGGTAGCTTCATCCAAACTGAAGCTGGCCAAAGGGATCTGGACAGTTGTTTCCTTTGGCTTTTTCCCCCATGGCAGTCCTAAATGTAACATCTCTTCTAGTATTTAAAGAATATTGTACTGTTAAAGCCATCCTCATGTTTCTTGAAACGAAATATTTCCATTTTTCTCAGTCTCTCCTCATATGTCTTAATTGTCAGTTCCCCAGTCATCTTTTACTGCCTTCCTCTGAATTTGTATGTGTTGCAACACAGTTCACATTGATAGATGAACATATTGCTTTAGGCCTTAATCTCAGTTGAACAAATGTAAAAATCAAGGTAGATAGGGATTTGTCTACACATTAAACTACTTCATTTTTAATATGACATGAAACAATAGTATATGTAAAAGAAAAATTTTATGAAGCTAAGTAATGAGGAAGCAAATAAGAAGTTGATATGTCTTTCCTCTGGCATGAATCTGGCCAAAGTAAATCTTTGTGGCAAGTTTTCTAGTAATAGTGGGAATTCTTAAAATATTTGAAATCTTACTATTCAATAGGGAGAATAACTCTTTCATTATTAAATTGTAAGACTTTAGAATGGAAAAGAAATATTTTCATTTATCCATAAAAGCAGCCCTGTACAAATCACTTTGCAATATGGTAATTCTGAGGATTGAATCTTCTCTCTTATGAGGAATTGTTATTCCTAGAAAGGAATTCTATTTTCATTTCTTTGATCTTGTCTTTCTGTATTTGGCTTTTCTAATTAAATTTCAGGCTGATGTACAAATTCAGAAATAGCAAATTTAGGATAATTTAAGATTTTTTTTTAGGTGTAACCAGAAACACCACACAGGATATACACTGTATAAAAATAAAGAAATTCTGCCTCACAATAGGAAATGGTGGTGGAAGTCAAATATAAGTTTTTACATGGTACATGATGTAATGTAACATTTGTGAATCTTTTTTTCTGAAAGCTTAAGAGAAGGCAGACTGTATATACCATTCTGATAGATTTAATAAAAGAGAATATGACTTTGTTTTTATTTATTTTTATTTTATTTATGTCCCACCTTTATTATGATTCAAAACATACTTTATAATCATGTTTTCTTGCTATCACTTCACAACTCAGTGATTTGTTGAAGTCGGGAAACTTCCATCACAGTGAATGTAACCTAATTTCACATTTTTTTTTACATTCAGCCAAGCTGCCACATAACTCGTTTCCAAATGCAGAGTAAGGCAAAACTTGGCACAGAGTCTCTTGGAGTTACGAACAGAACTTTTTACTCTTGAAACTACCGAATGAATGAATTGTTTCCTGAAAAAGCCCCCTCCCCATTCGCTCCTCTTTTGTTTCCTATGGGAGGGGCCAATCATCTCCAAGGTGTGGCTTTACTCCCAAGTCGACCCTGCTTTCTGAGTTGTTTTTGTCTTCTGGCAGCTCTGCACATGCGCACACTGGGAATGGGCTGTCTTTCTCCCTCTCTGCCGCTGCAGAGCCCTCGTTTGAGCTTTCCCCAGCCCCTAGGACTGGCCCATGTTCCTCCCCAACCTCCTCACTGTCTGACTCTGCTGCCAGCTCTGCTGGCTGCCGGCGGGCCACAACAATAATAAAACTAACAACAAAATAAAATATTGACTCAAAATATGGAGACAAATAACTCAGAAGTTTTATTTTTAGGAAATTAAATCAAAGCCACCTTGCAGTTATTTTTTTTTAATGCAAACTTAGCCTGTTTTAATGAGAAGAAACTTCAGTAAAAGGTTTTATTGCAGTGTTCTCTGTTTGTTCAGTTTGGGAAGACATATCTGTGTTGTATTTGTTTAGCTAATTGTGTTTAGAAAAGGCCTAGAGCTAATATTCTTGGCAGATTTCACATATATTTAATGAATGTAAACATTTTAAATATTTAAAGATGAAAGCAATACTTCTCTTTTATTTACTTTTTCAACTATAAGTATGCCATCTATCTATTCTGCACATTTTTGCATAAAAGGTATTTTACCACCGAAACCTACAATTTTTTCACAAATATACTGGTTTTAGAGCTGATGCGTAGGTCATCAGGCTTGTTGATACCATATTATTTCAAGCAAAAATTTCTCCCAATTGGAGAGCTTAAATTGAAAGAGCATATTGCCATAATCAAATGTTAAGGGACATACAAGGGTCAAAAAAAGAACCAAAAACGAAATGAAAGTAAATAGTTGAAACATTGTGTTTGTACGTCACTATTGAGAAGATAAATTTTGTATAAGGGCTCAATGAAAAGGAATTGAAGATGAATCTCTTGGTGCCATATCTTGGTGTCAAATCTGTGACATATAATTGGTATAACTACATGATTCTGCTCCTATTCAGGTAGCCCTTAACTTACAACCGGTCACTAAGTGACCATTCAAAGTTATAATCAAATCAAACCCTAACCAAAGCTACTTATGACCTGGTTTTTAACTTCCAACATGGTTTTTAACTTCACTTCATGGTCATGTGATTGGATTTTGAGCACTCAGACTGCATTTATAGCCATTTGCGCACTATTTGCAGTCATGTTGCACAATTTGCAATGTTTTTGTTTTGATTAAGGAACTCTCTTGTACTTTTACAGCATCATGAAGTTATGAGAATGTGATATGTAGGTTGAATTGACCATATTTTTTTCTTTCCTCAATTGTAAATGGAATTATTATGCAATGTTTGCGTTAAACTAGACAAGTTTAAAAGTATCATTGCAGGGGTGAAATGCTCCCGGTTCGCACCGGCTCGCCCAATTAGGTAGCAATGGCAGCTGCTGGTTCGGAGGACCGGTAGCAAAAATCCCTGGCCCCGCCCCACCTGCCTCTACTGAGCCGCACCATCAGCAGAGTTTTTTTTTTTTACTTTTAAAAGTTTTTCTTCAGCCGAAAACATACCTTTAAAAGTAAAAAAAAAACCAACCCTCTGATGATCGGGGGGCTGAGCAGGCATCATCAGAACACTTTAATAGTTTTTTTAAAAAAAAACTCTTCAGCCGAAGGGGGAAAAAAGGAAAGGGGGGGGCTTTAAAAGGCTCCTCTGGCCATCCCAGCTGAGTTCCTCATCACCAGAACCTTAAAAAACATGTTTTCTACATGTTAAAACAATTATTTTAAGAGGTTCTGGGGCTGCTATGAGGGAACTTCAGCTGAGATCGTCAGAGGAGCTGACTTTAAAACTTTTTTCCCTCTGGCAATCCCAGAGGAGTTTCCTGATCCTAGCAGGCTTTTAAAATCACTTTTTAACAGCCCCCACTTACAAGAGCCCCCACCCATGCCCACCCAATGCCCCCCTCCTCACTTACCTATAATTACTGCTCTTTCGGGCTGGCAACGCCATGCTTTACTTCAGCTACTGAAGAAAAAAAAAAGCTTGCTTTGACTTCCTGCTTTGCTGGCTGAGGAACTCTGGGATTTGAAGTCCAAAATAAAATAAAAAAAATAAAATAAAATAAAATAAAATAAAATAATAATATAATATAATATAATATAATATAATATAATATAATATAATATAATATAATATAATATAATTAATATAATATAATATAATATAATATAATATAATAATAAAATAAAATAAAATAAAATAAAATAAAATAATAAAATAAAATTTGTGCAGCTTTCTGAGATTTGGTGTGTTTCTGTAGTGTTTCACTCTAACTACACAAACACACAAAATCTCACAAAGCTGTATGTGGCATTTTTTGTGTGTGTGAGTCAGTTGTGTTGTGTTGTGTGTGTGTAAAGTGTGAAAGTGTGAGGTTCCTGCTTGTTGCAGGGGCCATTTTGGGTGAAGTGCAGCTGCTTTTACATTGTGTGTGAGTCAGTTGTGTTGTGTTGTGCTGTGTGTGTGTAAAGTGTGAAAGTTGGTTTTTGGTACCTCTTATTATTTTGTATACTTCGTTTATTATTTTTATTATTTATTGTTATTGGCCACGCCCACCCATTCATCTGACCACCAAGCCACGCCCACCAATTAAGCCACGCCCACAGAACCGGTAGGGAAAATTTTTAGATTTCACCCCTGTATCATTGTGATCTGTTTTAACTTGAACCACTTTTTATTTCTAAAGGATCAGTAGCATTTAGACTGAGTATTAAAAAGTAAGGCTTAGGAAATTCTTTCTCTCACAGACTCCAATGAATCAAGCCTCCACGCGTTCACATTGCATATTCACCATTCATATCTCAAGCAAAGAACCAGGATCAGCAACAATTCGGCGCTCCAAACTACACTTAGTGGACCTGGCTGGTTCAGAGCGTGTTGGGAAAACTGGAGTCGGAGGCCAACAACTGACAGAGGCCAAATACATCAATCTGTCTCTACATTATTTGGAACAGGTAAAGTTAATCCAGTTTCCATTTTTTGTATTGTTATAATATTCATGTTCTCTTGCACTTGGCATTTGAACCACTTGGCATTTTGATTTAGGCATGGAACGTGATGAGTCTCAGGTAGCTACTCTGTAGCAAAATGTCTGTATTGTACCCTTTGATAGCCCTTCTTATTTAGAGATCAGTTTAATAACACATAATGAAATTTAATAATAGTAATTTTATATATAGATAGTTCTTGCTTAACTACCCTTGTTCACCTTCAAAGTTATCCATGTGATTTGGGCCAAATGCAACTGGCAGAGACAGCAAAGTAGTGGGCAGCCAAAAGGGCAGAGATGGGGAGGGAAATAGACAAGAAGGGGGAATGCAGTATGAAACCTGTACGCTTTGTGGCGAAGTAGATGGTAATCCATCTTCAGTGAGGATATTTTCCAAATCAAATGCTCATAATTTCCAAGGTGCTGGCTCTGGGAGGGAAAGGGACGATCCCAAATGCCCCAAGCACAAAACATTGAGTTTCATCAATCTAGCAAGATAATTGTGTGACTAATCATGCCGCCTGTGGTCTTCAGAGACTAAAAAATTATAACGAAGTTACAGTTTCTCATCCTTTAAATCTCATCCTTTAAATTCTCATCGTTTAAATATGGTGTCGAGATTGATGAAGTCTAGAAGATGCATAATTATGGAAGTAGATGTGTTGCAGTATTTTCTTCACTATTGTGCTCTTGCCAGTCTTTTCAAATCCATTGTCAAACAGAGTATGATGCTCCCTGAAAACATTCAGCAAGATTGAATAGTCAAAGTAATTGAAAACTTTCGTATAGATGAATAAGTTAATTTTGTTGGTCTACTTTTGTTATAAAACAATGACGTGATTGTGCCTAAACATAATTATCATGAAAAACACTAAATTTTAATGTATTATTTTTATAATAGGAAGCCTTCTAATTAAAAGCAAGACATCAGAGCTTACTAAGCTTTTCTAATATTACCTTCTAATATTTCAGGTGATCATTGCTCTGTCAGAAAAAAACAGATCTCACATTCCTTACAGAAACTCCATGATGACTTCAGTACTAAGAGACAGCCTGGGAGGGAACTGCATGACAACAATGATTGCAACACTCTCAGTAGAAAAAAGGAACATAGATGTATGGTTTCCCATTTCCCATTTTAATTGCTTTGATATTAATGTCACAATTTTTATGCTCAAGTTTCATTGCATAACTGATGCAGTATGATTAAACTCTGACAGTGACATAGCATTCTTAGAATAGTTTTTTTTTTCTCCATTTTTAAGGACTTGGCTATTTATTACAGTAACTACTGGAGTGCAGAACTAGACATAAAATTTAAAAAAAACAGTAGAAAAGAAAAAAACCAAAAGCTCTCTAATAAAAGAAATTATAAGTACATCTTGAATTTATTCACTCTCTCAATTGTCTCCCCTCTACCCCTCCTCCATATATATTCACACAATCTGTTTTTGTTGATACCACCTTTGTTGTTACCTGAAGTACCTGAAGGAAGATAGGAGGCTCTGAATAATGCAATATTTTGCTGTATGGTTGTACTGAACATTCAAAGCATTTCATATTCTTCACTAGAGCCTTATCAGAGGATTGCAGATGAAGAAAAAAATTAAATGGAGGAAAAGTTGATCTTTTTTTCTGAAGATTCCTTCAGGTTCTAGGATGAGATTTGGATTAAAAAAATCTCTTTTTCGTTGTATTTAATCAGATCCGGTGATAACAAGTAGCAAAAGTCATTGTGTGGATGTTTACAATACAGTTCATTTTATAAAGTTAATTATATTCAGTACATAGTAAAAGTCAGTCTGAATGTATCTTAATTCACATAATAATACATAATAGTCTTATGGCATTGTTTTTAAAACATTAACGCTAATAGAAATATAACTAAATTCCTTAAAACATTGAAGCAGAATAAAAAATATTCTAGAGCTGGTTAATAACTTTTTATACAAATAGTAGGTAATGCTGGTATAAACCATATGGTAGTGGATCATCAGCAATTTAAAAAGAAAATATGACTGAAATTAAAAATTAGTTAATTAGTTAATTAGTTTTGAAACTAGAGATAGTTAAAATTAACTGAATCTTACATTGCACTTTACATCACTGTTGATTTATTATTTATAAAATAATTTAGCATCAATCATGTACACAATTATAATTTTGAAATAATGTTTATAGAAATTAAAAGGATATAATACCAAATATTGATTTATTGCTGAAAATTGAAAACTCACCCACAGGTCCTTTGCTTTTTTGCCTTTACTCTTTAATCATTGAAATCTACTGTTTGATCAATTTTGTGTTCTTCATTAGCATCAACCTATTAATTAGTGAGTACAAAAAAAAATCTCATAATAATTTAGTTTTATGGAGAAATATGGGAGTGGATATGGGGCTGCTGTTTTTGCTTGCAAATGATACATGACATGTTATCTAATTCAGTCCTGAGATGCAATAGACTGAAACTATTTTTATCAATATACAATTTGTTTGGTGTTCATTTTTGTTGAAGCATATTAAGTCAATTTTAAAGATTGTTACTTTGATTCTTACATTGTAGAAAACGTATCTGTTTACATAGTGATAGGTTGAGGTTTTTTTTTCCTTTTAGGAATCTATATCAACCTGTAGATTTGCTCAGCGAGTTGCTGTTATTAAGAATGAAGCTATTCTAAATGAAGAAATTGATCCTGGATTGGTAAGGCTACTTAGTGACTTTTTATGATAACAGTACTGTATATAATATACATGACAGTGATTTCCATGTAATAATTTACATAGACTTCTGTAAAGCCTTTGATTCAGTGGTACACGACAAACTACTTCTAAAACTAAAATATGGCCTCACCGGATCCCTGCATAATTGGATAGCTGCATTCCTGTCAAACAGGTAACAAGTGGTCAAAATGACCTTTGTGATCATATTTGCATATGATCACATAAATTTACATAAATGACCTTTGTGATCATATTAAAAGCAAATGTGTTCTCTTCGCTGATGATGTAAAACTATTCAACACCACCAACAATGCTTCTACCCTTCAAAAAGACCTTGACTATGTGTCAGAATGGTCAAACAAGTGGCAACTTCAAATCGCAACCAACAAATGCTCTGTTTTACATATTGGCAAAAAAAAAATCAGAACATAAAATACAAGTTGGATGGACATGATCTTGTAGATGACCCTCACTCTGCAAGGACTTTGGAGTACTCATCTCTAATGATCTAAGTGCCAGAGCCGACTGTAACAACATTGCCAAAAAGGCATTAAGAGTTTTTAACCTAATCCTGCATAGCTTTATCTTTGGTAATATTGTACTGCTAACTAGAGCATACAAAACATTTGCTAGACCAATTCTTGAATACAGCTCATCTGTGTGGAATCCGCACTGCATATCAGACATTAATACAATTGAGATAGTCCAGAGATATTTCACAAGAAGAGTGCTACACTCCTCTACTCACAACAGAATACCTTATGCCACCAGACTTGAAATTTTAGGCTTAGACAACTTAGAACTATGCCGCCTTCGGTCTGACCTAAGCGTAGTATATAAAATTATCTATTGCAATGTCCTACCTGTCAATAACTATTTCAGCTTCAACCACAACAATACACAAACACACAATAGGTACAAACTTAAGGTAAACCGCACCAAATTTGATTGCAGGAAATACGACTTCAGCAACAGAGTGGTCAATGCTTAGAATGCACTACTTGACTGTGGTTTCTTCCCCAAACCGCCAATACTTAGACTGTCTACTGTTGACCCCATTCCTAAGAGGTCTGTAAGGGGTGTGCATAAGCGCATCAACGTACCTACCATCCCTGTCCTCGTGTCCCAGGAGTGAAATGTAAAATGTAAAATTTGTTACCACCGGTTCTGTGGCCTTGCCTTGGTGTGACTGGGTGGGCATGGCCAACTATTTTCTTTCTTTCTTTTTACTTTTAAAAGCATTTTTTCTACAAGCCTCTGATTATCAGGCAACTCAGCTGGGATCGCCAGAGAAGCCTTTTAAAAGCATTTTTTACAACCTCTTTGGCCGAAGAGGTTGTAGAAAAAATGCTTTTAAAGGGTTCTGACAATCCCAGCTGAGTTGCCTGATCGCTTAATAGTTAGCTTGGTGGTGGTGGTGGAGGTAATGTGACTGGGTGGGCATGGTCAACTATTTTCTTTCTTTTTTTTACTTTTAAAAGCATTTTTCTACAACCCCTTCGGCTGAAGAGGTTGTAGAAAAAATGCTTTTAAAAGCCTCTGATTATCAGGCAACTCAGATGGGATCACCAGAGAAGCCTTTTAAAAGCATTTTTTACAGCCTCTTCAGCCAAAGAGGTTGTAGAAAAAATACTTTTAAAGGGGTCTGACAATCCCAGCTGAATTGCCTGATTGCCAGAACCCTTTAAAAGCATTTTTTACAGCCTCTTCGGCTGAAGAGGTTGTAAAAAAAATGCTTTTAAAGGGTTCTGATGATCCCTGCTGAGCTGCGCGATCATCAGAGGCTTTTTTAAAAAAAATTTAAAAGCATTTTTTCGGCCGAAGAAAAAATGCTTTTAAAAGTAAAAAAAAAACCCTCTGATGATCGCGCAGATCAGCTGGGCATGGGGAGGGCAGGGATTTTTGCTACCGGTTCTCCGAACCACCCGCCGCCATCGCTACCGGATCAGGCGATCCGGTCTGAACCGGGAACATTTCACCCCTGTCATGTCCCCTTTTATTCATATCCATTTCATGTATTAATAATCATATTTATGCTTATATCTGTTACCTAATACATGCTTGACAAAACATATAAATAAATAAAATAAATTATTCCTAATAATGTTATTCATTTTGTCTCCTGCATCTGGTAGTGGAGGCCTGTTTATCACAAGTGATTAACAGTGTTGCGTACTCAGTACAACTTACATAGTGTTGTATTATTGTTATTAACAATAACTAAATATTTTCTTTAATATACAAAGTGATGTAATGTATAATATTTTCAATCACTAATATTAAGCAACCAGTTTGTTTTCATCTTTTGAAGTTTTGGGGTGTAGTTGTATGTAATGGTATATGTAGTGTAGCTGTATTTAGCTTGAAAATACGCTCCTGTATATTCAACAAAATTTTTCCCCCAGATACATGTTCAGAATATTGCCTCCTTAGAGAATAAAGATGGTGAAAATATATTACCCATAACTAATCCAGAACTATGTAGATATGCTATGAATCCAAATTCAAAGTGCTAAATCAGTAAAGATTTGAATCTCAGTTGTCTAGTGTTTATCATCTATGAAAGAAGTTTCTCTTCCCTCAAATCACAGTCCTTCATTTTTCCAAAACATGCTGTTATTTAAGTTCACAGTATTATTTCATTTCTATAAAAGAAAATGAAAAAAGTTTTATTTTTTGGGAGAGGGGGAGGGAATATAAAGATTAGCAATTTGGTCTATATAGAAAAGAGCATCACATAACTTCTAAATCAGACATTCATTGTTATTCAGTGTGATCCATTTTATATTTCCAGATGATTATGCGTCTGAAGAAGGAAATCCAGGAATTAAAAAATGAATTGGCCCTGGTGACTGGTGAACAAAGACATGAAGAACTCTCAAAAGAAGAGCTGCTAGAGTATTGTTTGCTTTTCTTTACGTCATCGTATTCTGAAATATTTTTTTTTTATTGGCATAATAAGCATGGGCATCCTAGTAGAATTTAGTTTCAAATAATACTTCAAATCAAGAGATATTTTAAACTTATCAGAATGAATAGTGAATTTAAAGCAGCTGTAGTATTTTCACCCTGCCTTATTAATAGTAAGGGAATAAGAAAAAGTGAAAGTTGTAAGATCTAGTTGCTATTTTACTATTATCAGACACAGATTTTGGCAGTAGATGTAAATTTCCACATGGACAATTTTCTTAGAAGTAATTGGGCAGAGTAAGTGAAGTGCGAGAATAACACTAATGGTCTAGCTGCTGTATTGAGCTATATGAGAATAATCAATTGATGAGGACCAAGAATGGGGCTGAACTATCAATTGTTAAATTACCTAGGGTAATGTGAATAACCTTTAAGGTTATTTATTTTGTTTAGTATTGAGTGCTATTTCATATTGAGTATTGAAATAAATGAAGTGAATCAGGCTTTTCCCCCCAAATATTTCTTTTGAGAAATACATATCAGTTGAGGAGAAGGTTCAGAGCATGCATAACTCAAAAAAGTATTTAGGGAATATTTGTAGCAATTAGCTGTGTTGCTAATTGTTATCAACAAATTTCTCATATGCTAAATCCCTGTTTGTAAATATTTTTTTGCAATAAAAGACTGCAGAGAGCATGATCAAAAATAACCCCAAACTTTCTGAATCCCATAATCTGATAAATCTATAATTACATAATTTGATAATTGTATTTAAGTCACTTCTCTCTGTAAACCTTTTCATTGTATTAGAGAACAGAATTCATCAACATTATTATCTTCATTTGGATTCTCTAGTAAAAGTGTGTGGATTTTATTATTATTTTGCTTATCTATCTCTAAAGAAATTCAAAATTGGGCCAAGGAGCAACAGCATTAAAAATTCTGCTGCAAAGATTTTTATTATAGACAATGAAGCCTATCTTGCAAAATTGAAAACACCAAGCTGTCAGAGAAAGAAAGTCTCCATACTAATTACTTGAAGCCTAAGATTATTACATTTCAAAAGAAGCTATTGAAGTTTTAATACATATACGTCTGCTGAAATAAAACTGAACAAATTATTATAAATTCCTTAGGATAGCTTTTTGAAAGTAAGAGGTTCTTGGAATGTACAAACTAATTCAGAAATACCCAAAGATAGCAATTTTACAATTTTAAGCAATTTTTCAAAAGTAGGGGGGAAATTACAGTATACTCCATCAGCCTGAAAAGTTTTTAATGTCAAAGTTATAGCCAATATGCAGTCACAAATCTGTTCATATAAAGACCCTCTGGAGACTGTAAACTAAAATTTGAATAGGCATGGTTTCTATGTCTTGTTGCATATCAAACATAGTGCTCTGTGTTGAAATAGGAATGATTTCAATCATGATCTAAATACTGATATTTTTTTGCTATTTCAATTTTTGGTATAATTTTTTTTTTCTGACAGAAATCTTTTGTTGGGTATGGAACATTTCAGCCTCAGTGATGGAAACCTGTAGAAATTAAAGTTACAGAGTTACTTCCAGGATGTTGATACACTGGTGTTATTCAAGGAAACATAACTACCATTTATGCAAATTGTAACTGCATCACATTTTTGTCCTGTATAGTTTGAGAAGCTAAATTTAATTTAGATTTGAATATACTCTCAGCATCATTCAAGGCATCAAGAATTTCTTAGAAATTGATGTGTATAAGGCAGTTGGATAAATAAATGCTTGCTTGCCCTTGCTGGGCAGCTAGTAAGTTGTTTACTTGCTTACTGAGGCAAGCTGGAGAGTCACATGGGACGGGAGAAGAAGAAGCTAAGTGAACTAATGTTTGCTGATGCCTGCAAACAGAAATGAGAGAGAGATTTCTGGGGGCGGGAATTGGAGGCGGTGCCTTACCCTACTGAGGCTCGGGGTTGGGAGGGACCTTCCGGAGTGGTTCTATTGGATTGAGTACAGCTAGTCCTCTACTTACAGCTGTTCATTTAGTGACCGTTCAAACTTATAACAGCACTGAAAAAGTGACTTATGACCATTTTTCACACTTATGACCGATGCAGCATTTTCATAGTCACATGATCAAAATTTGAATGGTTGGCCACTGGTTCATATTTATGATGGTTGCAGTGTCATATGATCACTTTTTGCAAACTTCTGATGAGCAAAATCAATGGGGAAGCCAGATTCAACCATGTTCCTAACTTAACATCTATAGTGGTTCACTTAACAACTGTGGCAAGAAAGTTGTAAAATGGGATGAAACTCACAACAACTGTCCCACTTGGCAATGGAAATTTTGGGCTCAATTGTGACTGTAAAGTGAGGACTACCTTTATTCAACAATCTCAGTTAACAATCACAAGAGAATTTCTTTTGTAAGTTCTGGCATTGTCTATGACCATACCGACTTACAATAGGAATTCCATTCCTAATTATGATTGTAAGTCAAGAACTCCCAGCAAATTGGAAAAAAAATAGCTTTAGCAACATTAACTAGAAATATTTTAATAAGCAAGAAAAAGAGCATATTTCCTTACAGATGTTTATTGCTTATTAATATCCACAACTTTTTTTCTTTATCATGTCAGTTAGATTTTAGTTCTTCATATATCACTAATTCAGTGAGATCAGAAGTGATAGGGCTTATTCAGAAAGACATTTATTTTTGAGTTCAAGAATTCCAAAAGAAAACATTTTGAACGGAATATCTTACTTTTCTTGTGAACATGCAGCACATACAGTGAAGTGTGTACTGTATATGACACAATGTATCAAGGTTCTGTAATAAAAAAGGAGGAACAGCCATACATAAATTTATACATAGTTTATACATAAGGTCAAAGTGAGGGCTTCCAAAATTCCTTCATGAGTTAGTTAAATCTCTTTGCTTCCATCATATATATGTTTTAAATATAATCTTCCTACATATGGAAAGAGTAATTTACTATTTTAAGTTACTTTAAAATATTTAACTAAAATAAAAGTTTTTATTAAAACTGTTTGAACAACTTTACAAATATCTAGCAATGAAGAGTGGTATCTATATACTTTGTCCTTCAAGGACATGTAGGAGAGAAGTTAGTCATATTGAAGACCAAAATCCATCACGTTAGCCATGTACAAACACTACAGCAAACAGTTATTCAAGGCAGGTACAGATCTAAAATCTACTATGCTAATTACAGGAAGACACAAACTAGAAGAATGGTCTTAATGTAGATAAAGGTCACTATATCCAACAAAATAGTTCAGTCACAGGTTCTGCAAAATGGGCTGAGGTGAACATTATTTCCATCAAATATTAGTCTCTGATACTGATACTTTATAAAATTTTCAGAAAAAGATCTATTTCCAGATCAGTTATGCTCATTATCTTAACTGCCTCCTGAGGAGGCCATCTCTTCCAGGAAGGCCTACTTGACAGTCTGACAGCTGTCTACAGTGCACATGTTCCTCACTTGGCCCTACATTGATTTTAGAAATCATCAATATATGCAAGACTATTTAACAGGATTACTTTCAAGTGCTTAAAGATTCAATTCTGTGGACCATTAATTATAAATAAGTCTAAATGAAGAAAATATAACTTTATTTGGTTAAAAATATACTTGATATATCATGTATTTCTGCGGAGTTAGAATTTATTGGACGGAACATTGCTATTTTAAAAATATATAATTTTATTTTAAAAAACAACACCTCTTTAATGTTTTGTTTAGACGTAAGCAGTAAATTTGCTTTCTATGCGTTGGAACCAGAGTTTGTTTCCTGCAGATAAGAAGATTCTTTCCAGCCATAGGTGACTTTTGATCTAAAGAAAAAAATTCCAGTGATACATAGAAAAATGCAGCTATTTTTGTTAACTGGTTTTCCCACTCTGTTTTCCACTGTCATCCTCAAAGTTTGTTCCAAAGATCTAGAATCCCCAAGAACTGAAACAGCAGGTATAAATTTTAAAATACTGTTTTTCCTGCTTCCCATTTTGCTGAAATTCCATTTGCAGAAAGTTCATAGTTGTGATAAACTAGCAGGAATCTGGAGTTTAATATTTATATTTGATTTGTTCTTCTGAAGAGTTATATATTTTCTTCAAGGTAGCTTTTTATTTTGTTTGTTTTATCATGTATATTTAGATTAGATGAGCAAGTTAAAGAATTTCTGGAAGATATTGATCGTGAAAACATTTTGGAAATTGGGCCTGATATGCGGAAGATCAAATACTGTTTCAGTCATTTAAAGGTATGTTTAATTGTGTTTTAACACATTAACAAATGCACTGTATTTGATTTATTAGGCAATTTTAAAAGAGAAGAGGAAGTATGTGTTTCTAATTAGAGCCTAATTAATATATATATTAAATAAATTATGTTTTTCTTGTAGCAGTAATAAGATTTACATATTGTAAACGAGAAAATCACAATTTTCTATGTGATATTTGATATAGGAAACTAGAGTTATTAATCTAAGGATAAGGTTAGGGTTATTTATTCACATGCTCTTCCTTTTTGTATGAACTTTGTTCTTAGTATTTTAAAAGGTTTCCTGTTACATGTAAAACAGTGAAATACTGCTTATTTAATAAGCAGTAGCTGAAAAAAGCTGGAAACTTTAATTTAAAGAATGTGCAAAGTATTTATACCTAAATTTCTAAGTATTCCTTCTTAAATAAACCATTATTTATTTAGACAGGAAATAAAGTTATCTAAAGCAACTCCATAGTTACCTTATGTCATATTTTATATTCTTGGACATTATTTTAAAACTATTCAATTATTTGTAAAAAAAGTCATTTCCCCCCGCCTCCCAGACCAAATTGAAAAAGGCAGTTGGGTGGGTAAATTTCATAGGGAGTTTAATTAATTTGTTCGAACTTATATGCCATACTAAAGAGAATTTAAAGACTATATTAACAAAAACAGTAATTTATAACTATTCTACAATTTGTGGTTGTGCTTTAGGGTTTTTGTGTGTTGTTATTTGATTATGAGCCATCAAATCAGTATTGCCTCTTAGCATCTACAAGCATACAGTATGTTTTTCAATAAACTTTTAAATAAAGATATATGTTTTAAAAATTAAGTAATTAACTGAAAGTTAATTTACATATTCACAAATGTTAAAAGTACTGTTGAGGCCAAACGACATAGTTGTTGTTAAAAAAAAAAGATCAGTATATTTTATAGGAAAACAAGTAGAGGAACAATTTTAAGTTTAAGAAAGAGGAATTGAATCTTTGAAAAGAAAGAGAGTCAGAATCTTAGGAAGGATGACTGTATAGTTGACCAAAGGAGAGAAGGTACATGAAAATTATTCTGATTTGTTTAAAAGAGAGGAAGCTATTAAAACTATACTGTTTTCCCCAAAATAAGATATCCCCTGATAATAAGCCCAATCGGGCTTTTGAGTACATGTGCTAAAATAAGCCTCCCCCCCAAAATAAGCCCTCCCCCAAAATATTTAAACACAGAGCTGGAAATCAGGTAAGACAGCAAGAAGAGCCCCATCTTAATCCATGCACCCCAAAATAATAAGACCTCCCTGAAAATAAGGCCAAACGTTTATTTTGGGGTTCAAAAAATATAAGACAGGGTCTTATTTTCGGGGAAAACACGGTAGAGGGAAATCTTTACAGTAGCTTGGCATCACAGCACTACAAATTTGTCAAATTTCTTCCTTATAGAAAATGAAGAAATGAATTACTAATTAAAATAACCGTATTGTTTTTGTTTAAACAGAGACTGGTAAATGATGCAAAACTTCCTGGCAATCAATTACTTGGACCAGATGTTCAGGAAGATAAAAGTGCTAATACGGTAATTGGCAGTGAAGAGTTAAAGAAATTGAAGGATCTTTTGCAGCAACGAGATAATGAAATTAGTATCCTTTCTGAAATCTTCATTGGATAAAAATCTAGTTGCTATTCCTGTGACATATCTGTTTCTGTAAGGAATATGGCAAGATTACTTTCTGTGCTTTGCCTCATGACCTCGGGTCTCTTCCAAAATGTTCAACAATCCTCAAAAGCAGATTGGGGGGGGTGCTATAGGAGGAGTATACTTTATTGCAAAATGCTTTATAATTCAATGTATAATACTTTTGATTTAATAATAACATGAAAAGGTTTCAATATTGTTAAGTGAATATAATGAAGCTGAATACATCTATTTTCAGTGACCATTTGCTCAGTCTGGAACAGCTTGCCCTCTGAGGTCAGGATGACCCATGCCTTGTTAAAACTCAGGAATGCAGTTAGAATCATTTTGGAGAGAAAAGCAGCCAACATCTTATGGGGAGAGGGCTGGGTTGTGTTGATTTAGCCAGATAGGGTACTATGATGATGAATTGCTTTTATTGATGTTTTCACTATTTTGAAATGTAAACTCATCAGAATCAGTCAAGGAAACTACAAAGATACATTCTTAATATTCTATTTAAAGTTTGGGTATAACAACTGTAATCTGTATTTCTGATCAAACTGTATGTTTTCGTTGACATAATCTCAACATAGTACAAAGTTAAACATGACATTCAAATGCTGGTGAGCTTCCAGGTTTAATTATTTTGTATCTTGACAAAACTCCACACTGATGTATTAAAGAGCCATGGTGGCTCAGTGGTTAGAATGCAGTATTGCAAACATTTGAAGAAAAGAGCAATATGGCAAAGTATTAAACATAGAGATGATTCTATTGGCTCAGTCTGCTTTAGTATTGTGTAACAGTGAGTGGCACAAAATATACTGTGCAAGTATGAGGAAGAATATCAACAATGTTAACTAAATATCAGTATATATAAACAGGGGTCTCCAACCTGACAGCTTTAAGACTTGTGGACTTGTGGACTTCAACTCCCAGAATTCCTCATCCAGCAAAGCTGGCTGAGGTATTCTGCGAGTTGGAATCCTGAACTCTTAAAGTTGCCAAGGTTGAAGACCCCTGTACTAGAAAATAGTATCCCATAATCAGTAAGGATATTGAAGCTGAAAATGATTGGATAGTTCATCAAGGCAAGGATCTTAAACCTATCTCCAAGTCAGCTATGAAATAGTTAAAGGAAAGAAAGACTAAAAAGTTTTGGAATGGCCTTAATAGCCCCAACAGTTGAATATTATTGAAAATCTTGGGAAGATGTTAAATATGGACTGGGTGCAAAGATACCCAGAATAATTCACAAGAAAAAGTGTGGGATAAAATCCCAAACCAAATATCGAAGTTCATATTTATCCATAAAATATTGGTTGAAAATCAAATATTTTAAAATTTCATATTTTTATTTGTTTTCCTTGTTCCATTTACAATGAGCTAATAATAGAAGCAAATGTTCCATTTACAATGAGCTAATAATAGAAGCAAATGTATGGTTTGACACTTTTCAAATATTAGATAGTATTTTATTATAATTGTAGAGATTTTTGTATTACCTCCTATACAAAAGCACCCAAAGCTTCACGTATCTTGATTTTCCACATACTGTACTGTTTATGTTTGGAGTGTGGTTAGAGCAGATACACTGGTTTTCTTAGCCATAACCAGCTTTAAGAATAAGTTCAGTGTGATACTGTAAGCTAATATCACGAGGACAGAAGAATGGGGAATCAATTGATCAATATAATAAAACATACCAAATAAGTATTCCTGTTCTGTGTAATTAGCAGTCTTTTTACATAAACATACTTGTGCTAATTATCATTACAAAGTATTTTAAAGCTTTCCTTAATATAAATATTAGCTATTTTAGTAAATATGTTAAAGAAAGAAAAAAGGAAAACACAAGATGCCCTTCATCTCAGTGCTTCATCCAAGGAAATATCAGCTACAGAAAGTTCCCTTGATTTGAAAAACATGGAGACTGAGCAGATGTTGCCTGTCATTTTGGAAACAGAATCTAATTCTCACTCGAAAAGCCGAGGTCAGTCATACAATTTATTCTTAAATATTGAATTATGGCATAACTATCTTTGAAGGACTGGATACTGTGTGGAATAAGAAGACTGAAAATAGCATCTCTATGTAAATTATTTGTTCATTTGTTTATACTGTGAATATACAAAAAATGTTGCCTAGGCTTCTCAGTATCATAAATAATTTTCATATTGAGAGAAGAAGCATTCTTCTCTAAAAATATATAACTAAAAAAACTGTCTCTGTGAACTACGCTGTCATCAGATAGGCATTTCAGTATATAACTCCAATGAATTTCAGCATCTAGACATCTCTGGAAAGGGAAGAAAATTACCATAGGCACTGCCACAAATAACTAGTATAAGAATCTACAGAAAGTAACAAAATGGTTACACAAGTCATAAACGTCTACCTTGAAGGACATTGCCTCTTGGTGAAGTTTTCTGGAAAAAATGCATGATAATGGCAAATTGACTGCTGCAAGACACCTCAGATAAATTATGAAATGTTACATTGGGTCAGCCAGTCACAAGATACATATAAGATTGTACCTGAGTCTCATGCCAAATACTTAACAAATTATTTGCTTCTATACTGTAATACATTATAAGACACCAAGGAAACTAGGGAACTTTCACAACACTTTCTCAAATATAAAGGTAAAAGTTCCCCTCGCACATATGTGCTACTTGTTTCCAACTCTAGGGGGCGGTGCTGATCTCTGTTTCAGAGCCGAAGAGCCAGCGCTGGCCGAAGACATCTCGGTGGTCATGTGGCCAGCATCACTAAACACCAAAGGCACACGGAACGCTGTTACTCAAGTATAGATAGAAACAAAAACTACACACAGACACACAATGTGAACCTGGGAGATATATCAAGGAAAGGAAGAAGGCAGTATAGTAAGAGGTTCTAGCACTTTTAAAAAAAAGAATATTTGTTCATGATAAATTGATTTTACGTAAACATAAATTATTTAAGGTGATAGAGCCACGACTGCAAAATGAAAATACATTTGTTTTTATATTGGTTGCTGAGGCCAAGTTTATATAAATATTTTGTGGTCTAAAATGAGCAAATAATAGTGTAGCACTTGCAGTGCCATGTTTACCATCATACCTCTAAATGATTCTTGATACAACCAGACCTTTTATATAAATATGCCAGCATGTCAGCATTCTTAGAAAATCTCAGGGTGAGTCTGCCAGAATTTTGCAAGATTAAGTTTTCTTACAAGATTTGAGATGGGGCAGTTGGTTAGTTTGGAAGAAATGGGTAAGTTGTCTGGCACCCACAATTTCAATAACCTAACACCACTCCTTAACATCTGTTGACTCATATTAGGGACAACCCTGCTGAATGATAAATTGAAGCCCAGTCATATATCATTTTATTTTTCAGTAAATTCAAAGTAATTAAGTTCACAGATTTCAGTTACTTTGATTGCAAACCTCAATTAATTAAAAGATTTAATTTGTCCTGCAAGACACAATTACTTATTTTTGATTCATTTTTTTTCACCACCAGTACTTATTAATGAATATAGTACAGCAATTTACCGTAGGACTATAGATTTTAGAGTAATATTTTTAAGCATTTTTAATCCCACTCTTATTATTTTTATAAATAACTCAAGGCCTCCCTCTTCCTAACAGCAATCCTGTGATGTGAGTTGGGCTGAGAGAGTGACTGGCCCAAAGCCACTTAGCCAGCTTTCATGCCTAAGGTGGGACTGGAACTCACAGTTTCCTGATCTCTAATTTAAATACAGTAGCATAATGCAATTACCATACTAGATTAAATATAAGGTGCAAAATATTGTAATTATGTAGTATTTTGATTACTAAAAGGGTTGCCACTGGGCTCTTCTTGAAAGTTCAGATCTAACTCTGGATAGCAGTGTGACCCAAATCTGTTTTAAAGAAAACTCTTTAGCTCAATAGGACTTACCTTTCATTAAGTCCAAATTTATTTAAAAAAATACATTATTTGACTATTTGACGTGAACAGACAAATATTTTCTTTGGCTGAAAAAATGCTTTTGAAAGTAAAAAAGAAGAAGAAGAAGCCTCTGATGATTGCGCGGCTCAGCTGGGATCGTCAGAGGCTTTTAAAAACCTCTTCAGCCGAAGAGGTTGTAGAAAAATGCTCTTAAAAGGCTCCTCTTGACGGTCCCAGCTGAGTTGCCTGATCGTTAGAGGCGTTTTTTTTTTCTTTTAAAGCCAAAAGAAAAATGCATTTAAAAGTAAAAAAAAAAAGTTGGCCATGCCCACCCAGTCACATTACCACCACATCAAGCCACCACCACATAAGTGGTAGTAACAAATTTTACATTTCACCCCTGGACTGTCCTGATTATCCAAAGAGAAAGAAAAATTGAATAGTTCAAAAAACGCTGTTTTAAAACACCCCATTATACAAATCCTGTTTGTTTAATAACCTATTCATGAATTAGTACACTGTTGAGATACTTATTTGTGTTGCAGAGATGGTTGATTTAGCTTAAATTAAACTACATAGTCTAACCATAGTATGTTGTTTTAATACTTGTTTGTATAGTCCATATATCATGAAAAGTTCTCTGGCAAAAGTAAATAATTGCTGCTGCTTTTGTTGATGGCTCCTGAGAGAAGCCATGTATTGTTATAGCTTTCTTTTCTCCTTTCTTTATTCTAGTCCTCATTCTCCAAAATATAGAAGCTCTTTTTAGAAAATAATGCAGGCAAGGTCCCAATGTTTTCCTGTTCTATGGCACTCAATCAGAATAAAGCTTTGTTTAGAGCTGGGAATCCTCCTTCCCTTTGCACTCCCTCCTCCCTCCTCTCTCTCTCTCTCTCACACACACACACACACACACACAGACTTCTAAAGTCGATTGGCACAATGCTAAGCAAACACAGCAGTGGGTCAAGGGTGAAGGGCTAGGAACCTGGCAGGTGAAAGGTTGAGCGACATGAAAGGCAAAGACCACAATTGTTTTAAGAAAGAAGCTTTAGCAGGAGGGGGATGGAGGGTGTTTTAAGTTTTGGCAAACAGCCAGGCCAACTGTATTGGAGAAGGTCACACAACTGGCCTTAACATTTTAGCTGCTGTCTTTTTCCTCACACTTGGGTTTAATGATATTAGAGATCCTTATTGCCCTGCCAAAAAAAAAAAAAAAAGAGCCACCCCAACGCCTATGAAAATTAACCTTCTCTGCCAAGACACACTGTGCAGGGTATTTTCACTATTGGTGTGCATACAGGCTTAGATTTGTGCTGGGTTCTTAGTGCTTAGAGCACTGACCTTCAGAGGCACCCTGGTCCCTTGGAAGCTAAAGGAGGACTCATTTTCATGCTTGCAGTTGTATTGTCAATTTCTGTGAGACAATGTTGTTGAAGTAACTCACTCACTCATTCATTCATTCATTCATTCCTTGTGTGTCCAATCACACTTAGCCAATAAAAATTCTATTCTATTCTATTCTATTCATTCATTCATTCATTTTATTTTGTCAAATACATATTAAATAATTATATAAATATAAGCATGAATTGAATACATAAAAGGAATACAACTAAAGGGAACATTAGGACAGGGACGGTAGGCACGCTTGGTGCTCTTATGCACGCCTTACAGACCTCTTAGGAATGGGGTGAGGTCAATACTAGATAGTCTTTGGTTAAGGCTTTGGGGATTTTGGGAAGAGACCAGAGTCAGGTAGCACATTCCAGGCATTAACAACTCTGTTACTGAAGTCACATTTTCTGCAATCTAGATTGGAGAGGTTCACTTTTAAGTTTGAATCTATTGTGTTCTCGTGTATTGTTGTGGTTGAAGCTGAAGTAGTCATTGATAGGAAGTACATTGTAGCAGATAATTTTATGAGCTATGCTCAGGTCATACCAAAGGCGGCGTAGTTCTAAATTTTCTAAAGCTGGGAATCCTCCTTCCCCCTTTTGCACTTTTATTGTTTTTCGTTCAAATAAATATTCATGTTATTTTACTTGGCTCTATCTTTATTTTTTACATTGACCAGTAGCTGCCTCATTTCCCACCCTCGGCTTATACTCGAGTCAATAGTTTTTCCCAGTTTTTGTGGTAAAATTAGGTGCCTTGGCTTATATTCGGATCGGCTTATACTCGAGTATATACGGTACTTATTTTTGATTCATTTTTTTTCACCACCAGTACTTATTAATGAATATAGTACAGCAATTTACCGTAGGACTATAGATTTTAGAGTAATATTTTTAAGCATTTTTAATCCCACTCTTATTATTTTTATAAATAACTCAAGGCCTCCCTCTTCCTAACAGCAATCCTGTGATGTGAGTTGGGCTGAGAGAGTGACTGGCCCAAAGCCACTTAGCCAGCTTTCATGCCTAAGGTGGGACTGGAACTCACAGTTTCCTGATCTCTAATTTAAATACAGTAGCATAATGCAATTACCATACTAGATTAAATATAAGGTGCAAAATATTGTAATTATGTAGTATTTTGATTACTAAAAGGGTTGCCACTGGGCTCTTCTTGAAAGTTCAGATCTAACTCTGGATAGCAGTGTGACCCAAATCTGTTTTAAAGAAAACTCTTTAGCTCAATAGGACTTACCTTTCATTAAGTCCAAATTTATTTTAAAAAATACATTATTTGACTATTTGACGTCAACAGACAAATATTTTCTTTGGCTGAAAAAATGCTTTTGAAAGTAAAAAAGAAGAAGAAGAAGCCTCTGATGATTGCACGGCTCAGCTGGGATCGTCAGAGGCTTTTAAAAACCTCTTCAGCCGAAGAGGTTGTAGAAAAATGCTCTTAAAAGGCTCCTCTGACGGTCCCAGCTGAGTTGCCTGATCGTTAGAGGCGTTTTTTTTTCTTTTAAAGCCAAAAGAAAAATGCATTTAAAAGTAAAAAAAAAAAGTTGGCCATGCCCACCCAGTCACATTACCACCACATCAAGCCACGACCACATAAGTGGTAGTAACAAATTTTACATTTCACCCCTGGACTGTCCTGATTATCCAAAGAGAAAGAAAAATTGAATAGTTCAAAAAACGCTGTTTTAAAACACCCCATTATACAAATCCTGTTTCTTTAATAACCTATTCATGCATTAGTACACTGTTGAGATACTTATTTGTGTTGCAGAGATGGTTGATTTAGCTTAAATTAAACTACATAGTCTAACCATAATATGTTGTTTTAATACTTGTTTGTATAGTCCATATATCATGAAAAGTTCTCTGGCAAAAGTAAATAATTGCTGCTGCTTTTGTTGATGGCTCCTGAGAGAAGCCATGTATTGTTATAGCTTTCTTTTCTCCTTTCTTTATTCTAGTCCTCATTCTCCAAAATATAGAAGCTCTTTTTAGAAAACAATGCAGGCAAGGTCCCAATGTTTTCCTGTTCTATGGCACTCAATCAGAATAAAGCTGGAAGGGACTTTGGAGGAGGGGTGAAATCTAATTTTTTTTGCTACCGGTTCTGTGGGTGTGGCTTGGTGGGTGTGGCTTGGTGGGGGTCATGTGACTGGATGGGCATGGTTATGTGACTGGGGGATCAAAAGACAGAAACTCACTAACAATGTCTGCTGGAGCAGAGTTGGACTAGTTGACCTCCAGGTCCCTTCCAGCCCTGGATTATCCTCTGAAGTTGCCTCTAGTGCCAGGTTTGTATTCCTTCCTTCCTCTCCTCTCTTCCTTCCTTCCTTCCTTCCTTCCTTCCTTCCTTCCTTCCTTCCTTCCTTCCTTCCCTACCTCCTTTCTTTCTCTCTCTCTCAAAAACGAACCCCCCCACACACCCCGTTTTTCCTTCCAGCAGGCTTCAGGGAAGCTTCAGGGAAGCCTGCTGGGAGGAAAAATGGACTCTCCCCCTGTTTTTTGGCTAGCACCCAACTGAGCCGCGCAATCATCAGAGGCTTTTTTTTACTTTTAAAAGCATTTTTTCGGCCAAAGAAAAAATGCTTTTAAAAGTAAAAAAAAAAACCTCTGATGATTGCGTGGCTCAGCTGGGCATTGGTGGGGGGGGGCAGAGATTTTTGCTATCGGTTCTCCGAACCACCCACCGCCATCGCTACCGGATCAGACAATCCGGTCTGAACTGGGAGCATTTCACCCCTGCTTTGGGGGTTTGCTAGTCCTGCCCCCTGCTTATACCATTTCAGATAAGTGACTGTCCAGTCTCTTCTTAAAAACCTCCAGTGATGAAACACCTAAAACTTTTGAAGGCAAGCTGTTCCACTGGTTAATAGTTCTCACTATTAAGAAGTTTTTTCTTAATTCCAGGTTGCTTCCCTCCGTGATTAGTTTCCATCCATTGTTTCTTGTCCTGCCCTCTGGTGCTTTAGAAAATAAATTGACCCCCTCCTCTTTGTGACAGCCTCTCAAATACTGGAATACTGCTATCATATCCCCCCTAGTATTTCTTTTCAATAGACTAACCACACCTAAATCCTCTAACCGTTCTTCATATGTTTTAGTCTTCAGGCCTTTGATCAACTAGTTGCTCTTCTTTGCACTTTTTCCAAGGTCTCAATATCTTTTTTGCAATGTGGTGACCAAAACTGGATGCACTATTCTAGAGTGGTTTTACTAAAGCGGTACTAATAATCACATGATTTTCATTCTATGCTTCTTTTTATACAACCAAGGATTGTTAGCTTTTTTGGCACTGCTGCCACATGCTGCTGACTCATGTTTTAAGTGATCATCCAAATTCTCATCACTGAACTTTGGGACTCCATCTGATCCTATCACAATATTGATCAGAAACGCAGTGTTTGATTTCTATGTAGTAAAAAGTAATAAAAAAATCTGTGATGTAGAAATAAATCTAGATGCACAAATATCAGAATTTGTTAGACTCAAAAGTGGAATGTTATGATTTTCTTTGGGAATATAAATATTTTTTTGAAATATGGAAAAACCGACGTTGAATTGAAAACCTCAATTGGAGTTGAGGTTTTCTAGACAGAAATATTTTTGGCTTATAGTAGGTTTATTTAATTAACCAGATATTGGTTCAGAACTATTTACATCTATCTCAGTATGCTTCATGTGAAAAAAGCATTAAAAAGGATAGAATGTTCAGTAGTTTCCATACTGTATTCTATACTTTTTTTTATCTTAACCAAAATAGACAAAAGAATTCAGATAGCAGATAGATAGGCAGGTATTTGAAAAATAATTATATTTTATTAGGAAAGTATGCTTTGCTTAAAAAATCTTGATAGTCCATGAATCCATGCCAATAAATAAATAAGTAAAATAAATCCTTGCCTAAGCGATGTGCTAAAATGTCATATTTTATATTCATAATACATTTTCTTATTTTGTCTTTTGGAATTTCCCTCCCCACCCCCCTGAAAACTATTCAGATGCAGGGAAGGAGTTAAAGATTTTGTCTAACACTCCAGGAAAATTGGCCAAACCCAAACACACTATGTTATAGTTTAGTATAAGGTTCTTGATTTCATAGAAATGTGAGCATAAATTCTAAACGTTAGATTTAAAAAAAATATTTTATTGATTTGGTAAAAAATATTACAGAATATACATTCTGACATTACAGTTCTAAAAATGTATCCTGTATAAGGGACATTGGCATAATATTTAAGCACTCTTAGCATTCTGTTGTACTGGCTATGATACCCAGCATAGTTCATATTCATTAATACATGTTTCAGGATACTGTGCTTGATAGGTTGAAATCTTGGGTTTAGAAAACTTAGAACTTAGAACTCCGCCGCCTTCGACAGGACCTGTGTTTAACTCATAGAATCATCTATTGAAATGTCCTTCCTGTTAAAGACTACTTCAGCTTCAATCACAACAATACAAGAGCAAACAATAGATTTAAACTTAATGTTAACCGCTTCAATCAGATTGCAGAAAATATGACTTCTGTAACAGAGTTGTTAATGCTTGGAACACACTACCTGACTCTGTGGTTTCTTCTCAAAGTCCCCAAAGCTTTAACCAAAAACTGTCTACTATTGACCTCACCCCATTCCTAAGAAGTCTGTAAGGGGCGTGCATAAGAGCACAAACGTACCTACCGTTCCTGTCCTATTGTTTCCTTTCATTATATCCAATTAATATAGTTATTACATACTTATGCTTATATATATGCTTATATATTATATAGTTACTTTCATGCTTATGCTTATATATACCGTTGTGACTAAATAAAAAAATAAAAAAATAAATATTATTTTATAATACTGTCCGCTGAAAATTTTGCAAAAGTAGCTTGAAACTAAACACTCAATGGCAAAAGATTAATTAAAACACAATTGAAACAGTATAGGTTTTTTTCCTGTACTCTATGAACTTAAGCTCCATTAATTTCTTGAAATGGAGGTCATGAAAAAATGTAAATCAAGATGACATTTCCAGACTTATTCGTGACAATCAGTTTTGCGAGCATGAAGGTTTCTAAATTAGATTAAAACTGCCAGTTTAGGGGCGACCTTAATCTCCTCTAAAACCTTAGGGAATCTGAAGCATTTTAACTTTTTAATTAATTGCTGTAATCTGCTTCAACTGCAACATTCTTTTAGAGTTTTCTGTAATGACCAGATGAGTTTAAAGGGAAGAGAAAGTTAAAAAGATTCATGGAACCTCATAGAATGTTTCATGTTTCATCTAGCTTGGCTATTTAAAGAATAATTGTTTTTCTACAGTAATATTGAAAAATTAGTGAGAAATATTTATGTTGTTTTTTTACTGGTATGACTTGATTTACTTAATGACATTTATGTCTCATGAAATATCTACATAAACTACTGGTAATACATTTTGGAAAAACTGAAGACACCAATTTTCTATATTATCTAACATCCAACAATCACACTAATAATTTCCACATTTTTAAACATCTACAAATCACCAGAGTCATATTTATTGACCCTTGTTTTAAAATAATGATGTATCAATTCAGTTGTACATATAAATTGCTAAATAAATATGTTCTCTTGATTTTAATATTTTTCCTTCTCATATAATGAAAGTGGCAGCTTTTTGTACAACCACTTTCAAGAAATATTCTACATGCTAGTTCCCATGACCCTTTTGACATGACAAGTCACTACAAGTTGATTCTATCATACAGCTTGGATCAAATGAAGTAGTTATGGAATAATAAAATATACCAAAAGTGCAAGTGATGACATTATGACTGAACTTATTTTTTAAAGCCTTTTAATATTGAGTTGAAAATGCTTGTTTGGGGAAGCCATTATATGATCTACAGTAAATGTATTATATGTTATTTAATTTTGCTATATTAAAATACAGTTCAAAGATTCATTCAAGGAACTTTTTCAATTAGCTTTTATGGACATTAAAAATTCTGTGTTTCACAATAATAATTGTACACATAAATGACAGTCATAAAGGGTTTCTAATTCTCATGCAGGAGAATTTCTCAACTCTTAATTTCCAGCAGCTTCCGTCACACCAAATGTTTTATGAATCTAGAACCAGCTTTGTGGATAAATAAGGGCTTGAAGGAAACCTCACTGTTGCCTGTTGATAGACAAGTTTTCCTAACTGCGTTAGCTTATTGATTATTTAATTGTAGATTCAATAAAAATATAAAGCTCCTTCAATATATGGCTGAAATTTGATGTGCATGTTCCATGCCATATCAAGTTTTGTCTCAAAACAAAGGCATTAAGCATATTAAAACATGAGTGGGGAAAAACATTTTTATTAAGCTAGTTGAATCCTTCAGACAGGCTGGTTAAAATGTTACTAAATTATGTTCTATTTAGTAATGCATTAATGTGCAAATAGTGACCTCTAATTAATTATACCGAGGGGGAATCTTTGCATCAGAATCCACACTCCAAAAATGAGCAGGCCAGGACAATTTTTTTTATTGAATTAATATTTTACTGTTAAAATTAATTGCTTCAAAGAGAAAATATTTAATTTATATGGATATTAATTCCCCATCTGAATATACTAGTCATTCTATCTCACAGGCAGAAACCATTCTCACACACATAACACAAGTATGCAAACACACAGTACACACAACCCTCATGTCTTCCAACAGAAACAGCAAAAAGGAAGAAATACAAAAGAAATGAATAAAGGAGAGGGGGGTATTGTATTGAAAAAAATGTTTATATTGTATCAGAAATCTCCCCCTACCTCCATACCCCTTGTGTGTGTGAAAGAGAGGGAGAGGGAGAGAGATATTTCTGATACAATATAAACATTTTTTTGGGTTTGGATGTGGTAGCAACACTGGGTGGGGCTCATGAAGTTCTTGCGGTTTTGACTTCAGATTTGCTTCTATCTATTCCTACTAGTTTCTGCCAACTGTGACATGCTTTAATCCAGCCCAGCTTTCCTCTTTGTACCTACTAATTTGGGGGCTTTTAAAGTGTGTGTCCATATGCATGAAGTCATTGCCTGAGATTCTAAAATTGGCCAAGACAGCCTATTCTTATTCTTGTTTACTCTGATTATGCTGCAAGTCAAAGATAGGGTTTTATTTCTGTAATTCAGTTTCTATAATAAATAGATTTTCCACTTCTGTTATTTTAACTGCAATGTTGCTGGCCATCTTATCTTATAAGAACCTTATTTCTTAGCTCTAAAATTATGATACTATGTGAAATTATGATCACATGCGAAGAGGACTAGACAACCCAGGACCCTTTGGCCATCATTTCAGAGATATTTCTTTACCAGATTACTTTAATGCAGCACTTCTAATATACTTCCTTCACTTGAAAAGTTCTTAAAAATTAGGGTCATATTCAGAGCTGCATCTGCCTTGGAATATTTAATCTGCCTCCATATTTAATTGTATAGCACAGTCAAACATCAGGAGTGGATCATAGGAAATGATTTATGATATTTTGTATTATGTTATACATGTTTTATGATAATTTTATTACATAAAAACTTTTATAAAATTCACCAATTTCAGTTCCACAGATGGGGGGATTTTGGATGCATTCTGTAAATTAGCCACTCTGAAGTATTGTGGTTCAAAAAGTTTTACTCTATGATGCACCATTTCACCCAGTTAAAGTTACAGATATGAGAGTTTTAGTAGTAGATAGATAATGGCAGAGGTTACAGTACAGTGCCAAAGATGCAATACATTGAATCCCCTTTCTCTTTGAAGATTTGTGATAGATTCAAACCTGTGCCTAATGTAGGTAACCAGATCTTTGTATATGTCCCTTATGATTTCTGAAACCTTCAAGAGGAGTGGGATTAATATGGATCCTTTCCTTTTTTAAATCTGTGTTTTGTTTAGTTTAGTTTTATCTATCTCTGAAACTTTACCATTCCCTTTTCTCAGCAAATGGAGAAAACAATACCAGAAAAACTCTTGCAGAAAGTCGAGTTATTGTAAAACAAAATATTTCATACAAATTTTATTTAGCTGTTTATATAGAATGTTTATCCATGCAAGCACAAGAATGCCCACACTCATGCACGCATGCACACACAGATGCACATGGTAATACAGGACACAAGATACACACACATACTATTCATAAGGTGAGAATTTTTTTATTATATACAAACACCAATAACTTCCTCAGATTCCTTCAGAGTTTTTAGTAGTAGCAATAATTTATTCCAACTCTAGATTCCTGCCATCTTTACAATATTACTAATTATTTATTACTATTATAACTTGAAGAGTTTACAATTGATACCATCTGAAATCTTAATACTTGTCTGATACCATCTGAAATCTTAATATTCAAAGGAAAAGAATGTATTTAAGATGCATTGATGTATAAGGACCTCTTCCCAACAATTCTTTTTCTGCATAAAGAACAGTGAGGAAACATTCTATTCTGACTAAAGCAAGTTTTTATAATAATGCAATTCATTTGATTTCACAGAGATTTAAGAGGACAAAAGTATATACTGTTGTGACAAAATAAAAAAAAGATAAATGTTATTGGTTAACTGAGCTAGGAGGAGTTTTCAGACCGAGTATAGCGAAAAAGAAGGAACAAAATTATGTGTGGGATGAATACATTTGACAGTTTTATAAATATTTATTATTAACGAAACTATATCAGCAAGAGAAGAACGTCTTATTACTAGCTCATCAACTTTCCCACATTTCTCAGGATTTTCTTGCCTTCTGCTGATTTTGTCCTTATCCCAGTTTCTTCTTACTACTGTATCTTCAGTATGTAAAATTTCTATGCAAATTTTTATCTTGGATTGAGAATCTATATAAGTATTTCTTACAATTCTGAATTGTCTTTTTGACATCAGATGTCCATCTCCCATGCCTATTGTTGTAATAAAAGTTTAATGGATCAGGTTAAAAATATTTCTAATAAAAAGGTCACTCTTCCTATCCTATTCCTATTAATTTTTGAGGTGTTTTTTTAACAATGAGCATCTACTGGTCAGTGTATATATCTTTTAATTAGTGAGTTGTGGGTAACACTAAGTTATATGAAAGGTAATCTGTGGAGACAACATTTTTACCCAGACTACTTACTATAAGCATGCTTGGGATAAACTGGGTTTTGATCACACGTGTGGCATACTGACCAAAGTATGCTCAAACTACCATATATTAATGTTATTAAATAGGTTCTGTCACTTTATGTTTCAAAGCAGCAAGATAGAGTTGGTGTGGGTGCAAGGGACCTCAGGATCTGATTATTTATCATTGTTAATTCTGGATGGAGTTGCACTACTCCAGACAAACCTGGTGTACAATTTGGGGGTTATCCTGGATTCACGTCTCCAGCTCAAAGAGTAGGTGGCAGATGTGACTAGAAGACCCTTTGCACAACTTCATGTTGTGTATCAATTGCATCCTTCCCTGGATTGTTAAGGCCCTGTACATGGTCACTTGTGCCCTAGTCATATTTTAGCTGGGATTACTGCAATATGCTCTGCATGGGGCTACCATTGAAGAGTATTTGGAAGCTACAGCTGATCCAGAATGCAACAGCACACACAATCCTGAGGCCTTAGGGCTGCACATATAACACTACTACTACACAACCTGCATTGGTTACCCGTTCACTTCCAGATCCAATTCAAGGTGATGGTTATTAGCTTTAACTTGGCATGTACCCAGGATACCTGAAGATCTCTTCCCAATGGAAATATCCCACCCCACTTGCCCGAGAGGAAGAGGCTTACTATGGATCTCATCTGTTAAGGAATTCCAGCAGGCAGTTTCAGGGAGAAGAGTCTTTTCCACTATGGAATACTCTGCCACCAGAACTTATCTCACCCTTTTACCCTCTGGGAAGGGTATTAAAACTTGGGTTTGCCGATGGAGATGGCTGACAGCGGAAGAAGACATCATCCCCATCCCTCCTGCCTCTTAGTTCTGGTTTCAGTATAATTTTATAGCTCAGTATAGTGTAATAGTTTTTCAGTATAGTTTTAAAATCTTAATCTGTGCAGTTTTAATATTTAAATATTTTAATTACTTTCCTACTTGTTTTATAACTTGTAAGTTGTTCAGAGTCACCTTATAGGGGAGATGGGCAACATTAAAATTTAATAAACAAATAAACAAATGAATAATCTTTTAACAATTATTACCCAGAGATATCAATCAATAATCCAAGTTCCATTGTTGTAATGCTCAGAATTGCAGTGGGTATATTCACATTTCATGCTAAACCAGCTTTTATCAATTTGGATATCACCCAGATGTCTGGGCATCTAGAGAGTTCTCATGTTAAGTATATGTTGTAGGCACTCAGGTCTCTATATCATAATTGGAGTAAGTTGTAATTTGATTTAACATTTTCTTTGATATAATTGTTGTGGTTTGTGGCTTAAAATATCGTCTGAACCTACATAGTTATGTTATTTTCCATAAATCATTAATAAAACTAGCATGCCAATTTTCAACACTCTGAAATCTGGCTAAGCTAATTGGAACAAAAAATTACCATCACTTTCTATCACTTCTTGATATGGAATAGACATCATACTTTATAAACCAATATCTAAAATAGCATATTTTTGCTCCTATATTATTCACAAGTGTTGAATAAGCCCATTGCTTTGTCTCTTTGTTGGCTCAATTCAGTAATGGTTTCTGCAGGCATCTTACAAAATGCATATTTAATAGCGATTTGTATGAAAACAGAAAACACGTTTTGTTTCAAGTTCAGAACAAATAGTCCCCCTTCAATTATTGAGTTCAAATTCTTCAAAATGGGTTTTTTTCCCAACTGAATGAAAGTTGACATGGCTCAAGTATCCTAACCATATAAACTAATGGGAACTTCCGAGCTGAGGTAACTACCCTTGTTCCTTCATTTGTTACTGATGATCATATTTTATAGTATGATAGTGGAAACCAAAACAGTAAATCAAAGAAAAATGTTAGGAGAAAAATGCTTCCTGAAAATATCAGTAATTTTGGAAAAGACAAATTGCTTTGAGTTTTGACCCTCAGATTCTAATTAGGGAGACATTAACAGCTGTTTAAGAAGATACATGCAAAATATTTGAACCCATGAATTTTTAGTTGACATGAAATAAACGTGATTCTGTCATTTTTAGATATTGAATCTAAAAATGGCATTTAAGTTTCCATAGACTACAGAAACTGATTAATTTAGTATGAAAGTGGTTGCTGTGCTGATTCCAAAAAAGACAGACGGGACCCAGAGTGGTTTGGGAGGGAAAAAAATTGGCCAACAATATAAATAAATTAGCAAGATTTTCATTTCTATAGAATTTTTTCACATAGTCCAATTTGTATATTTTCTCAGAAATTCTAATTAATCTTGAGGAACCCTTAGTTTATCTTGACTGATCTTGGAAGCTAAAAGTACTTGGCCCGGATTAGTAGGACTATGTAACTTCTGAAAGAGGTGCTTCAGTATATATGGAGCCAAGTGAAGAAGCCATAACTTTTCCAGAATGTTTTCCTGACTGTCTCTGCATGTCTGTCTTTGCACAGCCAGTTTGCTTCATCAGAAAAATGAAATAAAATAAAGCAGCTGTGCATGTGCACATAAGCAGAGAGAGATGGGAGCATCTGTCAAAGCGGCTATGAAAATCAAGAAAAATAGGTAATTGCTTTAAAAATTCAAAAATAAATGTTTCATAAGTGATCCTCTCTGCTCACAAGCATCACTTTGAACTTATTGGTACAGTATATTGGTTTGAACATGGATAGGAGAATCACCTGATAATTCTAAAGTTGTTTTCAAAAAGGGAAAACAAAAATCTCCCAGAAGAATGCATTGGCAAACCATTTCTGCAATAGCCAAGTAGTCTGTTTATTACCAAGAGTTGAACTCCATTTGAACTATTTTTACTTTTAAATATTATTTCTACAAATCAACCCATTCTGATGTATTCCTTGAACAGGAGTGGGAAAAGAAATGTCACTTGGACGGCAAGAAGCCTTTGAAATTTTCAAACGAGATTATGTAGATAGCATAACTATTGAAGACAATAAACAACTCCTTAAACAAAGGTAAGATTTACACTCAACCATAAAACTCAAAGGTTTTGTAGGCAAAACCAGAAACCTCTGGCTGGGAGAAAGAAATTAATTATAATATGTAGATGGTTTAAGCAAATAAGTATACTAACTGCACAAACTGTACTAAAAGGCAAGAAATGTATACACCTAAATGACATTGCTTAGGATAGGGATTACTATAAACTACATCTCTGTGGAAAACATCCCACAAATTGGTGAATTAAGTGACAGAGCAGCAGTGTAGGATCTTTAGTTCTATTCAATTCTAGAGGATCTTGCAAATTGATCTGATAAGCAGAGACACCAGAATACCAAATATCTATAATAAAAAGAATCCTGGAAAATATCTTCATATAATTAGTTTTGAATGCATAAAACATGTGTAGAAATAAATGTCAAAACACATTTTATCACTTAGTGGCTTTTTATAAGTAAAAGTAGATACACATTTTATGTCTCAATTTACAAATAAACACTTATGCCATAAATGTGGATATGTATGAAGAATTTATTTGCCAATTGGCTAATGTAATTGTGGAAAAATATGAATAAAAGAAAAATATGCTATACAATTTGAAAAATGAGAATATGCTACTCACAAATCTATCTATGGTTATTAATTTCTTTGTAACCTAAGATCATACCATATAACATTCAGCTGCAGTCAGTTATGTAGCAAAACTGGGAATATACTGTATAAATATTTAAATGTTATGTGTATGGGAAATCTGATGTAGCAGAAACTTCAGAGTGATGTCTTAGGGAATTTCCATGATAGGGTAATCGGAAATAGGGCTTTGAGCATGTTCTGCTATTAGTGAAGATGAAATTCAAGTCATTCATCCTGAAGCTCTGCAGAATCTTTTAGGGTTTTGGGGAAAGGAACAGTAAATGTAGAATTCCAGTTAAAGAACAATAAAGCAATTATGATGAACTTGTTTTTCTCCACTTTTCCAACTCTCCTGTATAAATAAAAATATTTTAATAATAGTACAATAGTTAAAATGTTTCAGGGAGCTTAACCTACAAGATATTAAAAACTTTCAGTTGATAGCCCTTAAGGAAGTTTAATTACACTCCAGCGAGATTGCCTGACAAATTTTCCACGTGTGCTACGCCTATGGCAGAACTTCAGAATTCATCGAATGCAAGGAGAAATATTAGGATAAACTGAGGCATTTAAAAAAATGTCTTTCATAGTCCTCTCAAACTTTAGATTCCTTTAGCTGTCTTGTGCCATCTGTTTTTTTTTCTCTTCATGGTTATGCCTTCCATTACTGTTTTATTTATTTTGCTGCCATCTTTCAACCTTTCTTCTTAACAATTATTACACAAATGATCAGTCATTATCTTTAGCTAATGTGATAAATGCTGTGTAATTGTACTTTTAGTTAAATTTTAAATAGAAATATTAGAATAGAATAGAATAGAATAGAATAGAATAGAATAGAATAGAATAGAATAGAATAGAATAGAATAGAATTTTTTTATTGGCCAAGTGTGATTGGACACACAAGGAATTTGTCTTGGTGCATATGCTCTCAGTGTACATAAAAGAAAAGATACGTTCATCAAGGTACAACATTTACAACACAATTGATGATCAATATATCAATATAAATCATAAGGATTGCCAGCAACAAGTTATAATCATACAGTCATAAGTGGAAAGAGATTGGTGATGGGAACTATGAAACGATTAATAGTAGTGCAGATTCAGTAAATAGTCTGACAGTGTTGAGGGAATTATTTGTTTAGCAGAGTGATGGCCTTCGGGAAAAAACTGTTCTTGTGTCTAGTTGTTCTGGTGTGCAGTGCTCTATAGCGTCGTTTTGAGGGTAGGAGTTGAAACAGCTTATGTCCAGGATGCGAGGGATCTGCAAATATTTTCACGGCCCTCTTCTTGATTCGTGCAGTATACAGGTCCTCAATGGAAGGCAGGTTGGTAGCAATTATTTTTTCTGCAGTTCTAATTATCCTCTGAAGTCTGTGTTTTTCTTGTTGGGTTGCAGAACCGAACCAGACAGTTATAGAGGTGCAAATGACAGACTCAATAATTCCTCTGTAGAATTGGATCAGCAGCTCCTTGGGCAGTTTGAGCTTACTGAGTTGGCGCAGAAAGAACATTCTTTGTTGTCCTTTTTTAATGATGTTTAATTTTTAGCTTTCTGTCCTATTTGTTCTTCCAATATTATTACTTATTATTAGTATTTTATTATTATTATTACCTCCTACTCAAGCAGGAAACCCTATACCATTTCAGACATGATTGTCTAATCTCTTCTTAAAAACCTCCACTGTTGGAGCACTCACAACTTCTAGAGGCAACTTGTTCCACTGTTTAATTATTCTAATTGTCAGGAAATTTCTCCTTAGTTTTAGGTTGGTTCTTCCCTTGATTAGTTTCCATCCATTGGTTCTTGCAGATATCCTAGCTTAGAGAAACTAAATATTTAGGTACTGTAAATGGACATCTGAATAATATCATTTTAATCTTAGCAGAAAACAGTTTTCCCTGTTTAATACTCATTTCATTTAACTTTTTTTTAATACTGTGTAATCTTTCTAAATTTTGCAGAATAGATATCCATTTGAATGAATCCAGTATAAAATAAAAGCAAGGATTTAAACTTGACCTTTGGCCTGAATCCACATGGGATAAATCAAATTAGGATGTTTACTGGGTAAATATGCATAGGATAGCATTATTTTGCTGTATTCATGGTAACTGCTGCAGATGTTATGATACAAAGAGCACAAGGAGTGCTTTACTGTATGTGAAAACCCATTAGCAAATTACATTGAGAACTTTAGATACATCACACTTGTTTAAAACAAACTCTTCTCAGATCTACTCTGTAATTTGGAATGTAACTGCTGAACCACCACTTATACAAAAACTCAGTGACCAAGCCACTATTCAAATTGCTAGGTAAGATTACATATACAACACATTTCAAATTCAACAAAAGTCTCCCCTAAATGTAAATCTTTGTTATGCCAATAATATATATGTGGTAGGATTGCTATCTGATTCATTTTGTGCTGGAGTTTTGATTCAAAATTACTTTTTCTTTACTGTATGATTTTTATTTTTTGGCTTTCCCCATATCCCTAGTTGAAATGGTTGCATTCATTTTTCCATAAACCAGTGGTGTAATTCATGCTTTTCACTACTTAAAGATGTCCAGAGAACTGCTTTTTATAGATTTTTCTTAAGTTTTCTGTGGTAGGGTGGCACCATCCTCTCCGTGCAACCACACTAGCATTACTTCCTCAGGCACCTTATTTTTCCTTCTCATCCATTTCTAAATTGTTTCCAACTTGTCAGTATTTTTAACCATAAAATCATGGGATTGAAAAGGATCAAAAAGGGATCCAACCCAAGTTTCTGACATAAATTTCATCAATCTGCAAACTTTCCCCAACAGTTTATGGGATCCAGATCACAGTGCACCACAAGTAAATATACTATAAAAGGTGCCAACATTTATCGTTCATTCCTGAGTCAAATTAGGTATTTTTTTCTCAATAATGTTTACTGAGTGAGGGAAAGATGTTTGCCTGTTAACTATTAAATTAGCTAATAGATTTTTTTGGCCTAAACTTTAATATCTTGAGCCAAAACATGTACAAATATTCAACAGAAATGATTGAATAATTATTAGGATAGAAAGAGGCTGCCAAATCATGATTGAACAGGATGAGAGTCCTTATATCCTTTGAGGGATTGTAGTGAATCTGCAGCACTGGGGTGGCCAGCTAAGGTTTACTAGACACCAGTGGTGAAAACTTAATGCACTCACAAGCCACTGGCTGCCAGAACATAATGTTTGATTAGTCCTATAAACCAAACAGAAAATGAGTTCAGAATTTGCCATTGAAAATATATAATGGGACCATTTTGCAGTATTTCATCATTCATGTCTATGCCATTTTCTTTTTGCTGTTTTTAACAGTAGGAATAAACAACTCTTGCTCCTTCTATTTACTTTATCAGAAGCTAGCAGCCAAAGGGCAGGTATATAAAACCTTTCATTTCTTCATTAAATACTAATTTATGGTAAATCTGTAGCTCAGAGTGTGAGGTTTACCCATCTATAGCAAAGCTCTGCACTGAAAAAACTGGATCAGAATACCCAAGAAGTACATTATCTTTTGCCACCACTTAAGGAGTCCAGAGAAACAAAATAAGACTGATAAATGAAAAGAGTTGGAGAGAAGAAAACAAAGGAGTTGGTGCATTGCTGCAAGGAATAGCTCCTTTTATCTGGAAACCTTGTGACTAGCTACCGTAGTATAGGTGAACTTTCCTACTATGCAGGGAAGAGTGCTCATGTCAATCAAAGCCTGAAGAAAGGGGGACCTGGAATTAGGAGAAAGCTGCTTTAAGTAGTGCTTCTATTTGAAGCAGAAAAACTGATCAGGGAGGGCCCAGGTATCCAAATTGTGCTTAGAATAAGTTAACATGAGTAAAAGTAAAAATGACTTAAAATACTAGGTGCTAAAAAGTGAAAGGAAAAAAGTCAATAATGGAAAGAGCATAGTTACCTAAAGTATGCCTCTTATGAAGCTGAGTGGGTTTGGGTTTTTTTACTTTGTTCCATGACCACTTTTGTTAGACAAAATGGAACATATACCAGTAGCTTTTTCCAATTCTTCATCATAGACAAATTCTTGCCCAGATAATAATTTAATCATGTCATCGATAATAAGGCTGATTGTACATATATGAGTAACCATAAAAAATTCATGACAGGATGATTGTCCTAGCCACAAAAATCATAACAGTGTGAGTTCATCTCAAAGATATTCTTGAATATTGGAATAGAGTTTTCTTTTTCTTTTTATCCTTCAGGTTGCTTTCTATTATTTATAAAAGAACAAACATGATGTATGTTTTTCCTAAATTAAAATCTCAATCCCAAAGGTGCTTTTTCCCCCCAAGAGATAACTGGACTTTCGGGTTTTTCTTTGAAGACATTTTGCTTCTCATCCAAGAAGCTTATTCAGCTCTGAAGAAAAGTTGAAGAACTGAATAAGGACATTGTCGGACATTGTTACTTATGCTTTAGTCAGGTCCATTTGCTGGAGACAGTTTGTCTATTTTTTTTTATTTGCATTTATATCCTGCCCTGCTCCGAAGACTCAGGACGGCTTACACTATGTCCAGCAATAGTCTTCATCCATTTGTATATTATATACAAAGTCAACTTATTGCCCCCAACAATCTGGATCCTCATTTTACCTACCTTATAAAGGATGGAAGGCTGAGTCAACCTTGGGCCTGGTGGGACTTGAACCTGCAGTAATTGCAAGCAGCTGCTGTTAATAACAGACTATCTTACCAGTCTGAGCCACAGAGGCCCTAATGGGGGTTATTTGGTTATAACTCTTGGTAAATACTTTTTATTGTGCTTTAAAAAGTATTTTAAAAAGTAAAAAGCATTTTGGAAAAGTGTGTTCAGGGTAAAAAATTTTAATATGTATTAACTCCCTTTTTACGATCCTGTAATCCCTTAATTTGGGGTAAAGTTGGGGCAACTGGATGGAGCTGAGCATTTACTGGCCAGATGCCCTTCCTGACACCACGTGGAGTTTGCAGCAGATATTTTTTTCTTTGCACCCTAGGCGAGAAACATCTGCTGATACTTAGGATTGAACTCCCAACCTTCTGAGTCGGAGACGAGAGTCTTTACACTAGGCTACCATGCTGTTCAATTTTAATACATATTATTACAAGAGACATGATAGCAGTATTCCAATATCTCAGGGGTTGCCACGAAGAAGAGGGAGTCAAACTATTCTCCAAAGCACCTGAGGGTAGAACAAGAAGCAGTGGGTGGAAACTAATCAAGGAGAGAAGCAACTTAGAACTAAGCAGAAATTTCCTGACAGTTAGAACAATTAACCAGTGGAACAACTTGCCTGCAGAAATTGTGAATGCTCCAACACTGGAAGTTTTAAAGAAAATGTTGGATAACCATTCGTCTGAAATGGTGTAGGGTTTCCTGCCTGGGCAGGGGGTAGGACTAAAAGACTTCCAAGGTCCCTTCCAACTCTGTTGTTGTTGTTGTTGTTGTTATTGTTATTATTACCTGTAAATATTGTTGATAGCTATCTTCACATATCTGCTATCTGTACAAATGTCTCTAGATCAAGGGTGAGCAACATGCAACAAGATCATGTCAGTGAAATTTAGAACAAAAAATACTAGAAATAGATGGCACAGTTTTTAACTCCAGAACGAGCAAAATATAATAATTTGTATTTGTTCAAAGTCACAAAAAGTGGGTGTTGGAAACTTCATGTATATAAATTGCAATCCATGCCATTAGTTCACTTGGTTATTCAGATGTAATTTCATCTTGTTCATGTGATAAACAAAGTTGCAGACACTTTTAAGGGATGAAATTTTAAAGCACCATAACTCCAAAATCCTGGCAGTGAAGTTTGGCATCTTCATTCCAGTCATTACAATTTAGTTTGCTGCAAATTTTATTTTGCTATAGAGGAAACAAACAACAAAAATGAAAACAATTTACCATATAAGACCACGAGATATTTCCCTCCCAGTCCTGAGCTTCATTTTTTCCAAAGTAGGGGACTGTCTCCCCTTCAACTTTTCCCAACTGCCTATTCCTCCTCCTCTCTCCCACTTCTTCCTTTTGGCTACCATGGCCCCTGCCTTAAGGAAGTGGCAAGCAGCCCCAGAACTGCACTACTCTAGCCATGCTGTGGCTCAGGGGCTTCTTGGCATACTGTGGATCTGAGATTGCAAGAAGCTCCTGTGCCACAGCACAAAGCCAAAGCTGCCCCAGCTGCTATGGGCCAGCTGCTCAACCTGGCTCAGCATCGCAGCATGGTGTAAAGCTGCAGCCACCCAGAAGCCACAGTTGCTTCAATCCAGTCTTAACCACAGCTGTATTCAACTTCCTGTACTCCAAAGGCCCTGCTGCTTGCACCTTGCCATCCTAGATGTCCTTCACTGCCTTCTTGCTCCCAATGCCAATGAAGCATGTCCAGCCTGCCCCTTCATGAGACACCTGCTGGCCACATGTGGCCAACTTCCCCAGATCTTGTGAGGAACTCGCCATGTGTGACCTGGGGTAGAAAACAAGTGGCCAGCAGCTGCCTCACAAATAGCCAGACTGCAGTGGCAGCAAAAAGACAGCAGTGATGGGCCATGGCAGCAGGGATGAAATAGGTAGGTGGGGGAGCTGAAGCACTCCTGCAATCGTAAGTGCAGATGGATTGCTATATGCCCAAATTCTTACCATGCAGCTCTGGGGGCACTACAATGGCTGTAACTTTGGGACTGGTCTTAAATCCCTTTGTTCAGCACTTCAAACACTCAACAAAATGAATGGTTGTTAACCAAGGAACACACACAGAGTGAAACGCTGGTCCTTGTAGTTTTCTTGGTAACAAATAAAAATAATGATCAAGTACTGTAAAATCATAGGCACAAGTCATCTGCAAAACCAAAATAAAATAACCAGTTTGGGTAAAAGTGGAATTGGATATAAAGATGCCTAGCCTGTTTTGGAAGCTGCTGAGTAACTACCTCTCTGGAATTGCCCATTAACAAACAACAGAGATTCCCTTCCAAGTAGCTCCAAGGCTCAGTTATGACATATGGGGAAAGAAATTTCATGATCTTTGAACCCAAACAGCATAGGATCTTCCAAATCAACATCAAAACCATCAAATAGGTTTAGCAGTAAATAGGCAGGCTGTACAAATCATAGAGGAGGTGTAATATGACTCTTGCATTGCATCTTGGTCAGTAATTTAGTGGTAGCATTCTGTACCAGCTAGAGTTTCCAAACCATCTTCAAAGGTTGCCTACACAAAACACATAATAATTTAGATGCAAGATTATTCAGACACGGTTTACTGTCAGCAGGTTTCCTAAGCTGCATGACCCCAACCTGTTCAAGCCTTTTAAAACTGAATTGGGATTGAAAATGAATAGATTATCAGTACAATTAAACATTTATTTATTTATTTTTTTATTTGTCAAACACAACAGTATATATAAGTATAAGCATGAAAGAACCATACGAATTGGATACAATCAAAGGGAACATTAGGACAGGAACGGTAGGCACGCTGGTGCTCTTATGCACACCCCTTACAGACCTCTTAGGAATGGGGTGAGGTGAATAGTAGATAGTCTTTGGTTAAAGCTTTGGGGATTTTGGGAAGAGACCACAGAGTCAGGTAGTGTATTCCAAGCATTAACAACTCTGTTACTGAAATCATATTTTCTACAATCAAGATTGGAGGGGTTCACATTAAGTTTAAATCTATTGTGTGCTCGTGTATTGTTGCGATCGAAGCTGAAGTAGTCTTCTTAGGAAGGACATTGTAGCAGATGATTTTATGAGTTATACTCAGGTCATGCCGAAGGCGGCGGAGTTCTAAATTTTCTAAACCTAAATTTTCAAGTCTGGTGGCATAAGGTATTTTGTTGTGATCAGAGGAGTGGAAAACTCTTCTTGTAAAATATTTCTGGACACGCTCAATTGTATTAATGTCCGAAATGAGGTGAGCTGTATTTGAGAATAGGTCTAGCAAATGTTTTGTATACTCTGGTTAGTAGTGTAATCTTTCTGGAGAAGAAGCTACGCAAGATTAAGTTTACAACTCTTAAAGCCTTTTTGGCAATGTAGTTGCAGTGGGCTTTGGCACTTAGATCGTTTGATATGAAAACACCAAGGTCTTTGACGGGTTGAGGGTCATCTATAAGGTAATGTCCATCAAGCTTGTATTTAGTGTTCTGATTCCTTTTTCCAGATTCTTTTTTCTGATTCTAGCCGCATTGTTGGTAGTGTTAAATAGATAAATGTATGTAATATGCTTTTTGCAACAGATGATTCATTGGATTCTGAACCAGTTGAAATCCACAAATAGTTTTCACAAACATATTCTATATGTAGTTTTCACAAAATGTAAGGATTGAAAGAAATCTCAGAGATTATCTAGTGCAAGAATCCACTATAATAGCATTGCTGACAGTTGTTACCAAGCTTCTGTTTAAATACATTCAGCAAAATAGAATCCACCGTACTCCTGGTACAATTCCTTCTATGGTTAAACAGCTCTTGTTATTGGGAAATTTTCTCAAGAGCCCAAGTAAAATTTTGATATTTGTCCCTGAATTTCTTGTCCAATTATTTTTTGTCCCATTTTCTAGAATAATTCTAGATCCATTTTCTACATGATACCCCTTCAATTACTTGAACATAGATGTGGTGTTTCCCTCAGTCATCTCTTCTCCAAGCTGAATATACCAGTACCTATAATCCTTCCTCCTAGAATTATCTTTCCAGACCTGTTATCTTGGTTAATCTCTTTTTGGTCCCACTCCAATTTTTTTAATGACCTTCCTAAAATGCAATATTAGAAATGAATGTAATATTCTGAAATCACTAGTTTGACCAATAGAGATTAGAGAGTAACAGTGGCATCTTTTGATCTTTGTTGATGCTGTACTTCACTGGTGGAGCCTAGAACTTCCTTTCCTTTCTTCCTTTCCTTTCCTTTCCTTTCCTTTCCTTTCCTTTCCTTTCCTTCCCTTCCCTTCCCTTCCCTTCCCTTCCCTTCCCTCCCTTCCCTTTCTTCTTTTCTTCTGTGTCAAACTTGTGATTCATCAAGCCATGCAGATCTTTTTTGCATATGCTGCTGCCAAATATGATTCCCCCATCTTACACTCTTAATATTTATACTTCATTTTTCTTACCCAAATAATAGGAGTTTTTATTTGTCCTAGAATTTTGATACTGTCCTTCAAGGTGTTTCCTGTTTCCTCTATTTTTATGTCCATGCAGAATTCATAAACTGTTATTAATTTGTTAAATATCATAAAGCCTAAAATAGAGACCTGTGATACATCTCATCAAATCTTTAGAGCCGTTAATACTGAATTCAACCCGCACTTACCCATCTAATTGTAGAACAGTTAAGCACATATTTCGCGATCTTCTCTACCAAGAATGTAATGGGAAACATTATTGAATGCTTTGCTAAAGTCAAAATATGCTGTGTCCACAACATTTTTGTGGTCAACTAAACTGGTCACACTATCAAAAAAGAAGATCAGGTTAGTTTGGCATGATTTATTCTTGACTGGATCATGCTGACTCCTGCCAAGCAATGCATTCTTTTCTAAATACTCACCAACTGACTGGTTAAAATCTGCGCCAATGTTTTGCCTAGTAGTAAATCAGGGCAGCAGTAAAATAGTCTCTAATTACCTGAATCTTCTTTTTTCCCATTTTGTGAAGATAGGAACAACATTTACCCTACTCCAGTTCCTGGCTTTAAGCCTATCCTACATGATTTTTTAAAGATCACTAAAAGGGCTGCAAGATGACATTCTCAACCTCTCTCAAGACTCTTGCACATAGCTACTTTGTTCTTGAAGATGTAAACACATTCATATTAGCGAAATGTTATCTACCTACTTCTTAACACTTGGGGTGGTGGGTAAAATATGGTCTCTTGTAACACCTTTTCCAACTAAAAAATATTATTACTGGTATAAGCTTTCATGAGCTGTAGCTCACTTCATCAGACACATAGAGTGGCTAGTTAGACTAAGGTAGGATTTAAATTGGGGAGATGTCCTGAAGGAAAGGGAATGGAAAATATTTTGGGTATGCAGATTCAGGTTACATCTATGAGGCAAATTACAGGTAGTACATCAGTTAACTACTATAAAGTGTTAAAACATATTGTGATGATTGAGATCTGAAATTGCTTAAAACCTTTCCATAAACACATCAAAAGCTTTTAGGCAATTTCAGATCTCAATCATCATAATATGTTTTAACACATTATAGGTCAACAACCTCTCACTCAATGGTACTATTAAAGTTGTACTAAAGTACTATGAAATGTCTGCTAAATATATTCTTCCTTTATTTACTAATCCTACATGCTCAATGTGAAGGTGGTGGGTAAAATATGGTCTCTTGTAACACCTTTTCCAACTAAAAAATATTATTACTGGTATAAGCTTTCATGAGCTGTAGCTCACTTTATCAGACACATAGAGTGGCTAGTTAGACTAAGGTAGGATTTAAATTGGGGAGATGTCCTGAAGGAAAGGGAATGGAAAATATTTTGGGTATGCAGATTCAGGTTACATCTATGAGGCAAATTACAGGTAGTACATCAGTTAACTACTATAAAGTGTTAAAACATATTGTGATGATTGAGATCTGAAATTGCTTAAAACCTTTCCATAAACACATCAAAAGCTTTTAGGCAATTTCAGATCTCAATCATCATAATATGTTTTAACACATTATAGGTCAACAACCTCTCACTCAATGGTACTATTAAAGTTGTACTAAAGTACTATGAAATGTCTGCTAAATATATTCTTCCTTTATTTACTAATCCTACATGCTCAATGTGAAGGGAAGCTGGCTTGGAAGAAGATGGACATGATTTTAAAATTGGAGGAAGAAACATCAATAATTTGTGCTATGCTGATAATATTATTTAATAACCAAAATGCAAAATATCTGCAAGGTCTGGCAATAAAAGTCAATGAGCATAGTGAAAAAATGGGATTAAAATTAAATATAAATAATAAAAACCCATTAAAACCCATAAATTTAAAAACTAGCAGTCCTGCGCAGATGAATAAGTGAGTTTTAAGCTCATGACGAAGGTCCGGAGGTCCGGAGGTTGTGAGTCCTGGGGAGTTCGTTCCAGAGGTGGGAGCCCCACAGAAGGCCCTTCCTGGGCATCGCCAGATGACACTGTCGCGCCCGGCGGCACCTGAGAGTCCCTCTCTGTGAGGCGCAGGTCGGTGAGAGGTATTTGGTAGCAGTAGGCGGTCCCGTAAATAGCCCTATGCCATGGGCGCTTTGAGCGTTCACCAAAACCTTGAAGCGCACCGGAAGGCCACAGGTAGCCAGTGCAGTCTGCGGGATGGGTGTCACGCGCCACGAGGGGCTCCCGCATTCTGGACTAACTGAAGCCTCGGATGCCCCTCAAGGGAGCCCCATGTAGAGAGCATTGCAGTAATCCAGGCGAGGCGTCACGAGGCGTGGTGACTGTGCACAAGGCATCCCGGTCTAGAAAGGCGCAACTGGCGTGGAAAGCTCTCCTGGAGACGGCCGTCAGGTGGTCTTCAAAAGACAGCCGTTCATCCAGGAGAACGCCCAAGTTGCGCACCCTCTCCATCGGGGCCAATGACTCGCTCCCAACAGTCAGCCGTGGACTCAGCTGACTGTACCGGGATGCCGGCATCCACAGCCACTCCGTCTTGGAGGGATTGAGCTTGAGCCTGTTTCTCCCCATCCAGTTACAATGTTGCAGCATCTTGGAATCACCTGATCACCATTTGTAACTTTCACTGCCAGCTTTTGATAAGCAAAGTCATTGGAGAAGCTGGCAGGAGGTTGCAAGCAGCGATCACGTGACCATGGGACACTGCAATCTTGCAGGATTCTCCTAAGAACAACCGGGACTGTCACAACTGCTGTAGTAAGTTGCCACAGTCATATGATGTTGCACTTTAAAACCACATCCTACAAACACGTTGCTTAGGGATGGAGTTGCTGGTCCTACTTACCATCATCAAGCAAGGGCTAGTTCCATTTGCTGCCATAACTCTTTGGTGACTATTCCCACCCTCCATTTTCTATATATACTTTGGATTCTAAATTCAGTTAAAACTGAAAAAAGCTAATCATAGAGAGGGGTTTCCCTGGTGCCCTCCCATATTTCCTTCTCAGAATAGTGTGCATTTGTACCTTCAGCATCTGGATTTTGAGAAGTTCCCAGTTCCCTGCATTCCATTTGTCCTCAGGATTTTGTCCGCAGGATCTGCTCTCGTTAGTTATTTCAACTTTATTAATAGAATTAAAGCATCATGATACTTGAGAGGTTATAAAAGCAGAGCTAATCACAACAGTGGTAGCAATGTAGCAAATCATGGCTGATCATGAAAAAAGAATCAGACCTTGTTAGTGCTTGCATGCTAGGCCACTAGGAAATTCCAGTGCTATAGGCTAGACGGGAAATCAAAACACATTCCAGAAGAAGGCAATGGTAGATCACTTCTGTATAATTGACAAGAAAACAATATAGCTCTGTCTACACAAATATAAGTAAGATTTACCTTGATGAACGTATCTTTTCTTTTATGTACACTGAGAGCATATGCACCAAGACAAATTCCTTGTGTGTCCAATCACACTTGGCCAATAAAAAATTCTATTCTATTCTATTCTATTCTATTCTATTCTATTCTATTCTATTCTATTCTATTCTATTCTATTCATTTATCTTCAAAGACATGTTGCCTTCTTTAACTCATACATATAGAGTTATTGTTATTTAAAAGCACCTAGAAACCAAATGTAATTAGTAGAAGTGATATCTAGGACATTTTTACCAGCAAAGTCTGAATTCACTCACATCTCAGTCTCAAAGATACCATTTTTTTAGACTATGGAGAGATTAGCACCTGTTGGTTTAGCACAGATGTTTGTTGGTTCGTTTGTTTAATTAATTAATTTATATGGCCGCCCATCTCAATATTGACTTGGGTGGCTAGCAAAATTAAAAATGTTTCTTCTTTGTTTTGTTCTAAAAAAAGACCAAATATTAATGTTGCTTTTTTAAAAAAAGGGCCTGAAAAAGAGTAGGACTTGGACTAAATCATACTTTATGTTAAGAGCCCTGGTACTGCAGTGGTTAAAGTGTAGTATTGCAGGCAAAGTGTCCATAGTTCAATCTTGATGAACCTCAAGGTTGAGTCAGCCTTCCATCCTTCTGAGGTCAGTAAAATGACCACCTAGATTGTTGGGCCAATATGCAAATAATGCTTCTACATTGTAAAATGCTGTAAAGTATTATGGGATGGTATATATAAGCCTAATTGTTATTGCTATTATTTCTTATCTTTGACTTAGGATATTTGATTGATTATTTCCTTCCTTCCTTCCTTCCTTCCTTCCTTCCTTCCTTCCTTCCTTCCTTCCTTCCTCAGAATATTTGTTTTAAAGAAATAACATTAGCAAAATACCCAGACAATCAAAACACTTTTTTTTATTTGCATTTATATCCCGCCCTTCTCCGAAGACTCAGGGCGGCTTACACTATGTCAGGCAATAGTCTTCATCCATTTGTATATTATATACAAAGTCAACTTATTGCCCCCAACAATCTGGGTCCTCATTTTACCTACCTTATAAAGGATGGAAGGCTGAGTCAACCTTGGGCCTGGTGGGACTTGAACCTGCAGTAATTGCAAGCTGCTGCTGTTAATAACAGACTGTCTTACCAGTCTGAGCCACCAGAGGCCCATTTGATTTGATTTGATTTGGTGCGTGAGGATGCTGAATAATTTTAACAATATCAACATGCAGAGTGAAAAAGATAACTTTTTATCTTTGTTAACAGAGATATACTGTTACTGTTAACAGTAACAGAGCATGTAACAGTAACAGATTGTGTATGCACGCGTATGTGCAGACACATATTTTCAATACAAAATATAATGTAACTTGCCACTTTGTCAGTTTAATGTGATTCATTGCCATAGATTCAACTTTAACTTAATGTGCAGGCAAACCGCAACTGAAAATAGTACAGAAATGTTGACTAATGGTACAATGCATTAGTAAAAATTCTAAACATGATTGCTTTTATCAGGTTTGCTGAAGCAAAATCTTTGGGACAAAAAGTAAACGATGTAAGAAATCAAATCAGTAAGTATGAATATTTCCTTTTTTAGTATCCAAATTATATTACATACTACACTGACTAAAAATTATATCTGCCATTGGAAGTTAATTAGATTTTTCCCTATTCTATCAATTAGCAATATTTTATCACTTATACTAATTTTCCTTTTTGTTTAATAAGCTTGTTTCTTCAATTTCAGTCCGTTCTGTTAATTCTAGCAATACACATCCAATTTATTTAAATCTCAAGGTCAAAAGAGTTTTCTATTTCAGAATTCTTCCTCTAACTCTGATTATGCTAGTTGGACAATAGAAACAGTATCACTTGTTTGTCATGTGACTGTATACATCAAATCATACGTGGCTACTTCCCTGGTAGAATTATACTGAAAAACCAGCAAATAGGAATTATACCCATCTGTGCTTGAAGCTAGATATTTACGTTCCTTGTATTTTTGTTATGGATTCCATCAAACATTCCTGGCTATTCTAGTATGCTCAATGAAGTCCAGATCATATCAGTATTATTTTATATTTGCTAGCCAACTCTTAATAATATGATATTCTTTACCACAAAAGTCATCAGAGGACCTTTTGGTGAGCCACTCGACGCAATGTAGAATCCATATTACAGTCTTGATGATTTGTAATAGTCATGACAGACAGTGGTTGACTCTATTTTAAAATTCTGCCACAAATATTTTAACATTCTGATTTTCCACTGGAGCAATTACTCTTTCACACCAGAGCTATGGAAAAAATCTAGCCACTTTCCATGATATACAGTGATATGCCATGATACCTGAAATGGGATGATCATAATTTAGTTGTTTTCCCAACTTTGCAAAGGGATCATAAAGTAGGATTCAAAAGTGCTAAATCTACAACTAAGTTGCAATCGCCAAAATATACTACTGCAAGATGAACATATTTTTTCTACCATTGTATGATAAAACCAAAAAATAGATGAATTTTGAACATGTATTGGTACCCTGAATATATTTGTATCTGAAAAATGATATTAATCATTATAATGAGAACTGAATAGAATAGAATAGAATAGAATTTTTATTGGCCAAGTGTGATTGGACACACAAGGAATTTGTCTTGGTGCATATGCTCTCAGTGTACATAAAAGAAAAGATACGTTCATCAAGGTACAACATTTACAACACAATTGATGGTCAATATGAAGTTGAGACTTGTCTAAAATCATGTAATAATATATTTATAAAAATGGTAAGACTGGTACATATGGATTTCTGTTCTAAATCTAAATTAGAAAGTACTACCTGAAAGGGGAACTTTTGAAAATCATGCATTTGTTTCCCAGAAATTAAAAGAAGTTATCATCCACACCTAATCCCAAATGGGAAACTGTGGGAAGGGCTAATGAGCAATATCAATAGCATAACATACAGTATATTAGCAAAGGTCTTACAATCTTGGCAAAAATTATACTTATAGAGAGGGAATCATTAAATGCAAAGAAAATTAAGACAATATTAATGTTTCAATGATCAACAGGTGCTATAACTTTTTGTGTATACATACAAGCATTCATGATGACAGATAAGGCTCAGTCCTTGGGATGTTTGTGATTTTACACTCCCCTTATACCTCCCCTTATACCTCCAATGTATAAAATACTTGGTTGCTGGCCAAAATGATACCATTCTGTTCGTTTGTTTGTATCTCACCTTTATTATTTTTACAATGTTCTACAGAGTTTGGTAATAAAAGTCCAATAATCAATTGATTTTCTCATCAGAAAATATTTTTTCAAAAACACCAGAATTAGAAGGGCCTGATCTGTGGTTCAGGTGGCACAATTTTCTATGGTACAATAATGTTAAGGTTAATGTGAATTTTAAGAATCTTTAAATTAGTAATGTGCCCCAAAATGCCTTATTGATCTCAATACAAGAAGCATTTTATAGAAAAAAATATTGCAGGTAAAGAAAAATGGTTAACTTATCAAGAGTTCTTAGAAAGAGGACATGGAAAATATAAGATGAAATTGAGACAGCAACTGTCCTCAGAGGGATTTAGTTTTTAATAGTTTTCATATGTACAGTTAAGAGAAAGATTAAAGGTAGAAAATTGGATATTTGGAATGGAGCAGCAGAAGACAGAATTTGAAGGTGAAGTTGAACAATGTAGAAGCAATATAGAAGGTGAAGTTGAACATGTACTTGCCATAAACCTATACTGAAATTTGAAACAGAAGTAGAACAAGTGAAAAACTATATGATAAAATGGGTTAAGAACTTTGGACACAAGAGTAACATATTGAAGGAAAGAAATTATGATGTAACCTTAGAGAATGGATAAAAAAGTCCTTTATAACCATTGTTTAAAAACCCCGGAAGCTTCTTTATAATCTTTTATTTTCTTTTTCTATTTTCTTTCTTACTAATTTGTATTCTTTTTTAACTTCTTTCTTTTAAATATTTTCATTGTTTTTATCTTATTAAAAGTTTCTTCAATAAAAATTATATTAAAGAAGAGGATATGAAAAAGTAAAGTTCTTCACAGTGCTCAAATTGTAACTTAATATTTTTAGAAACACACTCTAGACAAAAGCATAAAACTGGACAAATCCAGGCCACATGATCTCCACTCCTAAAAAAATGTTTAATTCTTTAATTAGTTATTAAGTAAGATATTTCATTAACTTATTTAATGCCTCAATATGAACGTGAAATTTATTCCATTAATTGATCTAAACTTTCCAGAAGCTGGGGGAAAAATCAGTGCAAATATTTTTAATTAATTAAATTATTTAATTTCCTTAAGGGAAACAGCTGTTCTTGTTATTCTGTGCAAAAAAATCAATTAATGCTGTAATTGAAGATGAGTGTAAAAGGAAAGATAAATGATTGTTCCAACTTTCAGATAAAACAAGATTCCTAGAAATAGAGTTTCCTAGTAAGTCACTAAGAATGTACACCATTTCATTCTTTATTTATAAATGATCCTCATTTATATAGAATGTCATTATTACCACATAGTACAATTGCATCATTCCATTTGTTATAATAATACCTTGTTTCTCCCAAAATAAGACATCCCCTCATAATAAGGCCAATCGGGCTTTTGAGTGCATGGCAATAAGGCCAAGCACTTATTTCAGGGTTCAAAAAAATATAAGACAGGGTCTTATTTTCAGGAAAACATGGTAGCAATAGTGCAGAAGAAGTGTAAATTCATTGACTAGATACTTGCTATTTTTCTGTAGCGCTACATAAAACTTAGTCTTTTGTGTACAGATATCACAATATTTTCAGTTATCATAAATAATTGGAAAACCACTAAAGGAAAATGGGAAGACTTTAGTTCTTCTCCTTACATTTCTATTTTAGTTCCTCATTTTTTTTTCCAATTGCATGTCTTTTTCTTCAGTTTTTTAATATGTGGACCCACTCCTTCACCTCCTTATATTCCCTGTTTTTGTCTGCTTTGCTTTGAGAAACTGATATATTTCAATTTGGTTTGACTGACTACTGATTTAATACTAGTTCTCTTACATATCAGTGAAGGAGACTGATGGAAAGAAATAATAAAGAATGAATCACAGGTATCTTCACCTGTTATTAATATCCTGTTTGGGGCTTGTAGGCCTTTTGTATTATTTTTTCAAAATCCACCTGGTATGCAAAACTTCAGCAGAAATATTTTTTATTAAAAACTGTGGTTAGTAATATTGTCTTTGCTGAATAACTAAAGTAAGCTCAAATGAAAGCATGAGTTAAAATGAAGCAAAGAGGCAAGGGATCATGAAAATAAGATGCAGCTGTTGTAGTAAGTAAGTGGATGAATGGAAAGAAATATCAAACAAATGGCAGAGAATAAGAATTTTCAGGTTACCTCAAGGGGAGTACAGAAGTATATATGGAACTGTATTTTGCGGAAATGTCCAGTGGTATTAATAAAAGGGATATCTATAGAAAAGAGGGTCCCCAAATTATTATTTGGACTCTTAATTCTGATCATATAGAAATAAATAATGAACTTGTCCGTTGTAAGAAATAAAGACAGATTTTCCCCTTGTTCTCAAATGCATTATTTAAAATCTTTGGAATATTCACTTTAACTAATGTGTTCACTAGATCTGCCTGTATCTACAGCTACAATCACTATTAGATTTAATCTAGCAGAACTCAATGCAATAATAGTGAAAGAAGTTGATGATTTATTTTAGAGGAAATAGAATCATTATATCATCTTCATATTACTCAGTATACATAAATTTAATATCTCAGTTATGATACCTATTTTTTTGGCATGCAAGCCATCCCAAATCTATGGTGCTCCAATCCTGTTGACATTCCCAAAGATGTTGAAGACTTAGTTGTTCTCCCAGGCCTGGATTACACTGGATGGATTCTTTAATTTGGTATTTTTGCATATATTTTTGTGTCAAATGATTACATCCCAATCTTCTTTACTTACCTTGTATTATATCTTTATTCTTTCCTATATTGTCAGTCAGTTTTTAATTGGACAATATTAAATCATATTCAGTAAAAATATATAGTGACAAAAATAAAAATGAATAAACACATAGAAATAAACCATTTACACACCATTCAAAAGAGATATTTAAAAGAATCTCAGAAAGAAACAACACCACAAAGATCCAGAACAGGTCCTCTCCAGCAGCCAACTAAACAGGGATTAACACCAGACAAATAATCAAGTAGAACACAATATACTAATCAAGGAACTGCTTGTTAGAAAGCCACATCTTGACCAACACTGGCAGGGCAAACTATTGTATATAAACAGAGAGCAAATCCCACACTGACTCTCAGAACATATTTTATTTTTTTATTTGTCACAACAGTATATATAAGCATAAGCATGAAATAACTATACGATATATAAGCATATATATATAAACATAAGTATGTGATAACTATACGAAATTGGATACAATCAAAGGGAACATTAGGACAGGAATGGTAGGCATGTTGGTGCTCTTATACACTCCCCTTTACCTAGTTGGCCTAGTTACCTAATTGGCCAATGAAACGTCTGCAAGCAAAGACCAAACTCAGAGACTCCACAGTTCAACTCTGAACTACATCTATTTTCTTAATTGAAAAATAAATAAAGTTAGGATAATTCCAAAACAAGAGAATCCAAATGCCTACAAGAATCCTACAAAATAAATTTCATATAATGAATCTTCTTTTGACTCTGTGATTACATTATTTGTAATATGAGTTTTGATACAATTTACTTCCATTTTATTGATTGTGAATTGGCCAGAAAATTAATACAATGATAAAATGTGCAATGTTAACCCATAACCACAGAGTGGTGACCGGAACAGTTTTCCAAAATGTTCGGAATACCCCTATTTGTAGAAATGGTTTATTCTGGTTGCGAATAGCTTTTGTTTTCCCACCAATAAGATTGTATGCAGCATCGTGCTTGTGTCAGTTATTTGGTGTTTTCTGTAGCGGTATTTGAATTTGAGTTTTGGTCATTTTGAACTTTGTTAACGTATTTTTTTATAATGTCGGGGCCAAGTTTTTGGCCAAAAAAAGTGCAATTTGGTGATCCAAACTTCAAAAAAATTGTTTTAAAATGGTATGGAGAAGCAGAGAGTGATCTGAGTGAAGTGGAATTGGATTGTGATGAAAATTTTGTAATGGACGATGAGGAACCCCCGCCGCCGCTGATTCTGACATCAGCGATGATGAAGCTCCAATGAAATTGATGACCAGGTACAATCTACATCGTGCAATAATTTATATGGCAAGAACAAATTCAAATGTTCTTCTGCACCTTTTGGAAGCAATAGATTCAGAACCGCTAGTCACAATATTGTTGTGTGATTACCTGGACTATGGCCAGCAGCTAGAAATCTCAGAAATTCACCTACTTCCCTAGAGACTTGGAAATTATTATTTTCTAAAGAAATTATTAGCACCATCATTCAGTGAACCAATGTAAAAATTAGAGCAAAAAGATTGAAGTTCAAGGATGGAGAAACAAAAAGTGGCCTGCACGATGTGAATTTGATAGAGATCAATACATTTTTTGGTTTACTGCTCTATACATCAATTTTTAGATCCAACCATGAAAACATCAAATGTCTTTTTGCTACTGAGGTTATTATGACCTCATGTCTGTAATAGCGTAGCCAAAACAGTATGTCTGTGGTTAAGGGTTAAAAATAAAGAAATAATAAAATAGAATAGAATAGAATTTTATTGGCCAAGTGTGATTGGACACACAAGGAATTTGTCTTGGTGCATATGCTCTCAGTGTACATAAAAGAAAAGATACGTTCATCAAGGTACAACATTTACATGTAGAGAGAGAAAGAATGGGAAGAATATTGCAATGAGTCCGTTGAATGGAGAACATATTTAGCAGTCACATAAAGCTAAGCTGTGCCAAGAAAGAGATCAAATAATTATATCAATGCCTATCAGGCTAGAACCCTGAACAGGAGTACTGTTATATTTTGTTGTAGGTTTTGGTTGTTAAAATTTTATTGAGCCTGTTTGAGACTCAAATGTATAAAAGCAGCTCAAATGTCTGTCAGATAAATAAAAGCCAATCCTATATAATTTAGCTAAACCCCATTCAGCCCAGTGGAATTTAATTCTGAGAGACATATATAGGATGGCACTGTTAACAATTTGTCTTGAAAAGTATTTAATGTATATTTTTAATTTTTTAAAAAGAATATCAAGTTCTGATTATGTGACAAATTCTATGTGGTAGTTTGCCTGCTGTTCAAAAATAAAAGTAATCATATTCCAATTCTTGAATGGTGACTGGATTTAGTTATTTTATTACTAAGAAAATAGTAATTAAAAGACTTAAAGGAACTCTGTTACTAATCTCATATAACTGGCAACTTTTCCACAGGACTGCACCCCCCCCCAACCAATGAACTACAAATAATATTTTCATGCAATTCAAAGGTTATTGTTTTTCAAATCAAAATAGGCTATTGGCATATGTGATTACCTCATTTTTATGTCAGTGATAAAGTCTGCTTACCACCCCATAGATTTTTAAAATTTATTTTAGAATTGGTGTAGTATTGCTATCAAGCACAAAAACTAAGGATTTGATTTTACCCAGAGTTTTAGGATGAACTGCCAAGCAAAAGAACACATTAAATTGTGAAGATATTGTGGTTGGGCTGATACACTTTTAGTTTTGTCAGCTGCAGAAATCTAAAAATATGAAAAAAGCCCAGATTTTGAAGTCTAATTTGCTTAGCAATTATTCCCATTAGCTTGCTGAGTGAGCTAAGGGTATCTAGACCTTAGCTTGTGATTGAAATTATTTTAATGATAGCTAGTCTTGATTTTAATTGTGTTGTTTTTAATGCTTAGATTTCTTTAATGTTTACTTTTAATCACTCTTAGCGATTGTGTATATGGAAAAGTGGGATATAAACAGATGTTTTGCATAGTAAAGCAACAGTAATATGTTCTCTCCTGCTAAGCTATCAATGTTGATACTCATTATTGCATGACTTTAATATGGGAACTTGTCATTTTTAAAAAAATAGGCAGTGTTTTCTCTCAACGAGTAGTCCTTAATTATCTTTAGTGACTGTTCAAAGTCATGATGGCTTAGGAAAACATGTTTTACATCCTTTACTTGTCCTTATGACTATCATGCCACCACCGCTATCATATGATTGCAATTTGAACACTTGGCAACAGGCTCAGATTTATGACCAGCTGCAGGATCCTATCATCACATGATCATGATTTGTAACCTTTTTTGCCAGCCATTTGGGGAAGCCAAATTCACTTAACAAACATGTGATTTGTTTAATAAATGCAGTGATTTGCTTTATGATCACATAAAATAGTTATAAATTTGGGTCCAATCACATGGTGATTTGATTTAGGACTGCACTGAGATACACATACATATATACATAGGGGGAGGTTGTTCTTGAAAATTATGCTTAACTTGCTGGATGCCTGTCAACCATATTTAGTACCCTGACCAATTTCCTTTATTGTATGTTCAAAAACAGCTTTCCCCTATGTATGAAAAGAAAAGTTTTCAATCATTGTGTGCTACTTGCTCTAACATATGCTGGTGAAACATGGACACTAACCTCGCAATCAATACAAAAGTTACGAGTGGCAAAGAGCCATGGAAAGATACATGCTCAACATTACAAGACAAGATAGAAAGACTTGCACCTGGATTAGAGCAGGGGTCACCAACCTTTCGGACCTCAGGGACCACTAAATTCTTAATTTTAAATCCCGCAGACCACTAATATGATCTGCCCAATGACTGCCTGGGTGGTCATGTGACTGGGCCAACTCGATGTCACTCATGTCAAGGGGAAGCTCACTGGCCTATACTCGTCCCTCCCGTCCCAGCCACTCATTGTCTGCCCGCCCGGGCTCCTTAGGGCCCCAACAGGAAGCAGTTGTTGGAGCTAAGCAGCCATCACAAGAAAGAGTTGGCAAAACAGCTGGCTCAGTACAAATTGGATCTGACCAAAAAAAAGACTCAGCAGACGGACCTCATTGAGGACTAGGAGCATAGGCTTTCCAAACAGAGGGAAGATCTGCGGGAGTGCAAGGCCAGGGAGTGAGAACCTGGAGGCTCAGTGGGCTGAGATGGGCAGCCAGTTCCAGGCCATGAGGCAGTCCCACTGGAACAAGGCTGTCTGGCTCTTTGCCACCAGTGGCGTTTCCCTTCAGCCCTTGCTCAAAGCCCCACACCAGGAGGCTAAAGCAAAGCCCAAGTTGGAATTTCTGCCCCCCTCCAACCCACACAAAAAGACCCTGAAGGGGGAGACTCTGCAGCAACACAAACGTTCATTGCATGTATCTGTCCCAGGGGCCATAGTTTGAGAACCCCTGATTTAGTGCAATAGAAAAAATGCAAATAATTTATCTGTGGACCACCAAAATTTTCTCACAGACCACCAGTGGTCCACAGACCACCAGTTGGTGACCGCTGGATTAGAGAACAAATAAAAGTATACAATATCATCAAGAGAGTAAAAGAATTGAAATGGAAATGGGCTGGTCACATAGCAAGAAGAACTGATGACAGGTGGACCAAGGCAGTCATAGAATGGATCCCATTTGATAAAAAGCATCCACAAAAGAGACCTTAAAAAAGATGGATCAGCAACATCAGCAAGTATTATAGGCCCAATTGGCAAAAGAAAGCTCAGGACTATATTGGTTGGAAACATGCTGAAAAGCCCTTCATCCTGCAGTGGATAGGCAATGGCTAAAATGATGATGATGTTGACGATGACAATTATGATGATGATAATGACATATATACAAATATACATAGAGAGAGAAAACAAAAATATAATAAATAATAATTGGTATATAACACACCAGATTTAGGCTGAAAAGAAGAAAATATGGGTAATTTGTGTGGCAATTCCAGGGGATAATAGATAGAAGACAAAGAATTGGAGATCACAAAGTATAAAGATCTGAAAATCAAAGTGAAAAGATTATGGCATCAACTGGCTATGGTTATTGACAAAATGGGTGCCATTCAAAAAATGTAGACACCACTTAGAAAATCTGTGCATTGACAAATTTTTAATCTATTAATTACAAAATCCACTGCTTGGATCTATACACTATATCAATATATGATGACATCCTAGATTCTTGAGAAGATGCTAGATGCACATGAAGGCCAACATCAGCTGAAGAACTGGCAGCTGTGATTTCACATATTTGTGTAAATAACAACTAGTACTACAACAACAACAATAATAATAAATAATGATGGTTACAAATACTTAGGCATATTGGAAGCAGATAACATCTTGAATGGAAAAGTCAAAGATTCAACGCAAAAGGAATACATCAGGAGGGTCCGCAAAATATTAAAATCAAAACTGAATGCTGGAAACATAATTAAAGCCATTAATACAATTCCAGTGATATGCTACCCAGCTTATCAGATGGATTATCAGCTGGATTTTGGCTGAACTGGAAAATTATCAGCTGGATTTTGGCTGAACTGGAAAATTTGGACCGGAAAACACGTACACTTTTTAATATGTACCACACTTTACATCCACAAAGTGACATCAACAGGTTGTACCTGCCAAGAAGAATAGGGGGCAGAGGGCTATTGCATCAAACTGTAGAAGGAGAAAAGTGAAGTTTGAATGACTATGTCACCAAAGTACAGAAAAATTGCTGCAGGCTGTGAAAATGGAGAACATTATTAAAACAACAGAAACAAAGGCAGAATAAAAGGAAAAATAGTTAGATGACAGATTAAATGGATGGAAAACCAAAGCTTTGCATGGATAGCACTTGAAAAACATTGAAGGAAAATGTGATAACAACTTGACATGGGCATGGCTTAAGATGGGAACCATCAAGAAAGAAACGGAAGGTTTAATTCTTGCTGTTCAAGAACAAGCACTACAAACTAATGCCATGAAAGCGAAGATACAAAAGACCACTGACAATCCAAACTGCCGACTTTGCAACAACAAGGTCGAAACTGTTTCACATTTAATATGTGAATGCAGCAAAATCACACAAACTGATTACAAAACTAGACACGACCGAGTTGTTAAATTAATCCACTGGTCATTATGTAAAAACTACAATTTACCTGTATCCAAAAAGTCATGGGAACATAAAATGAAAAAAGTTATAGAAAATGAGAAGGTGAAGATCTTGTGGGACTTTCGAATACAGACATTCGTCATTTGGAACACAACACGCCAGATATCACAGTTGTCGAAAACCGAAACATACAATTTATTGACATCGCGGTACCAGGAGATGCTAGAGTTAAAGAAAAAAAAAACGGAAAAAATCACAAACGTGACCTGGCCCTTGAAACTACGCGATTATGGATGAAACATGTAGCAGTGATACCCATTGTCATCGGGGCACTTGGTACCATGTCCAAGAATTTTATAAAATACATCAACAAATTGCAGCTTCCTGCAATAACACCAGTGGAACAGCAAAAAACTGCGCTACTTGGAACATCGTACATCCTAAGAAGGTTCTTGGTTGATACCTAGGACGCTGGCAGCAACCCGTATCAACCATTAGCACCAGTCAATGGTATCTGTGATGCATTTTTGAATGTTCAGTTGACTAAATTTCATGTTTAATGAATAATAATAATAATAATAATAATAATAATAATAATAATAATAATGATGATGATGATGATGATGATGATGATGCACAGGTTTACTACAAACAATGGCATGAGCAACAATTGTACATTGGAAGATCTACAAGAAATACCATTTGCCTGCAAGCAAGAACTGGTGGAATAGAGAATAGAGAAAGTAGTCAATGAAGAAGCTAAGGTATTCTGGACTTACGGTCTATTAAGAAAAGCTTTATAATTCTGTGATAGATTGAAATGGACAACTTGGGGCTCCATGACTATAAGTAATGCAAGTGTTCTCCCCCACCCACCCACCCTGCCCAAAAATCTAACTCATTTCAATAAGAGGTAGTGCAGTTTCTTAGGATTTTGAGACAATACAACAGCAGCAGGTAGACTCCCAAATTGATTTAGCAGAGAAGAATCACCCTCTCCTCTAAGAATGCTTCTGGGGAAAAAAAAATGAAATGAAAATCCCCTCACAGCTATTTTGCTTTGTTGTATGGGCACCCTGTGGCTTTCAAATGCTCAAAAAATATTTTCTGAGATTCTTAGTCATCCAAAAGGTGATTCTCTTTTACAGTACTATACGTAGTGCTTGGTTTAAAACATCCCGCAATGTCTTCTTTTTTAAACACTGGTTAAAGTAATATTTTAAAAACATGTGGTATAGTATATAGTTCTAACTCAGTATTCTTCTGGTGCTCAGAGTTATCAAATCAGTGCTTTTTTTTTTATTTCTGACATTCCTTAGAAATGATCAAATAATAAAAATACAAACAGACAATCACATGTTGATTTGTGGAGACTGATTAAGACCAGCATCAGCATGAATACACAATTGACTTAAAGGACAGTGAACCTTCACAATATGCAGTCTTGAAGTTTTACTGTTTTTGAAGGAATTGTGGTAATGGGCCAATTCTGTATTTAATTCAGAAAGAGATATGATAAACAACTGAAAGCAATGTCCAGATGCACTCCATCTAACTGGGCAAAAAAAGTTATTTACAAGCTTATCGTTCATTTGGACCCATACAGAACTGATGGGCTATGATCCAATCCACGAGCTGAATCAAAGCAGGACTCAAAGAAATAAATAATTGTGCCTTTTTTACAAAGCAACTGGCCTAGAATGTAGTATGAGAAATTTTGCTGGTCTTGGCAAATGGAATCTTTTAAAGGCTTTGGTAGGTGATATAATGTAGGGTTCCAATGCTCAAATAGGGGATAAAATAGTAAAAATGTAACTAATGACTGCTCTAAGGTCATGACTTGGACTTTTCTTGTCTTAGGATACCAAAAATGTAACTTCTAGATACCATGGTATTTATATATACCAGATATTACTATGAGCTATTACAGGGAAGTGTCATTAGAAAATACAAAATCTGTGTGATTTTTATCATTGTTTCTGCAAGGTGAACTATGTCTCTTTTTAACTTTAACCTGAGTTTTCTCCAAGAAGATCCTTACAGCATGGAAAACTGGACCAGGTGACCATCATTCCTTGAAGGCTTCTTCAAACCCATAAGGACAAGGTCTAAAGTGGGTCATAACTCCCAGGCCAAATAGGGTTTTTGTCCGTGGTCTAGACAGACCGTTTTTGATTCTGATGTTGTGGATCAAGCTATGTATATATTTTGTGTTTCCTTTCCTCAATTCCCGCACCCTTTCCATTCAAGCTCCCATTGCTGCCAACTTCCTTAGTCTGTTTCATATTAAACAGCATAGTTAGTATGACTTTTTCTTCACTTTGTGGTAGGACAAATTTGTTTTGCTGTTGTTGTGCCAAATTACTGTAGCTGTCAGAAGTTGATGCAATGGCCATATTTAGGGTTTTCTTTCAAAGATTTTCTTTCTCTTATATGAGGCAGGTTTCTCAATATTAGCAACTTTAAGACGTAGATTTCAGGTCACAGAATAGTTCAGCCAGCATACCCAAACAAACCTGTCCACTGGTTTAAGGCTTACTATGTTCATATCCAACCAATTATGATGTAATTAAAATGCACAAAACCTAATTTAGCATAGTATGTAAACCAAGCTAATGTTCAGTGTTATTGTTTTTTCCTGTCTATTCCAATATCGTGCCAAAGATTTTGCCATTAAACTAAGGCAGTGAAATGAATATATATTCACAGTAAACAATGAAGCATATATTTTCCACTTAGAGATGCACTGAATTATAAATAGCTGTGTAATAAAACATAGGGAAATATATAAACCATTTGTGAAAAACAGCAGCATGGAATTAGCAATACACATAACATTTACTATAAGAGCTGAGAGAATTAGACATTGAATATGTAATTGCACATTGAAATAACATAAAAGTAGGCATCAGATGAGCCTCCCCTTAAATTTTCCAACCAATTAAATAATATACCTATATAGTATGTCTCTCATTGATGAATATATATTTTAATGTTTACCAGACCTATATCATTATATTTCCCAGTATTACTAGGCGTAGGCCTGAGAATGAGGAGCTGCAAATCTTTTGCTTATATGTCGTTCATGTTAATAGAGTTTATTTCAGAAGTTAGTGGATTAAGCTGCTCACTAAGGAGTTTGTAATAAATATTATGTCTGAATTTTAATTTATCCCTTATATAGGTTGTTCAAAGACATTGTTGGATGTTATATATACTTCAGAGCAATTTACTTTATTAACAGACTTCCATTTTGAATCTAAAAATTATTATAGGGTGATATATTTTATTGAAATAATAGTTATGAGTTCTAATCAAATTACCAAATGGTTCATGTAATGGTTATCTTTCATGGGAATTTCTACTTCGAAAGAAGGAAATTGACTCTGGTTTGTACTTATTTTTTACTGACAATGCCATTGACCTATTCAAACAAGATTTTGTAACTGAGAAAAATGAAAGCCTTTGCTTTTTCTTCTAGTTGCTAATTAGGGACGTGCATTTGAAAGAAAGAGTAATAGATTTAAATTAACCTCATTAATCTAACAAGCAGAGTTCAGAGAAAACAGACTGAGCTTGCCCTCATAATTTTTCTTTCCTCTTCATTTTATCTTTCGTATTCAATCATGCCTTATGTCTTCCATCAAAAGTGTGCACAGTTATTTTGTTAGTTTCATCTCCTTTCCATACCTTGGGATGATAAAAATGTCCAGAAACGGAGGCCAAAGACTACTAGATTAATCACAGTTCCAATGACAGCTCACTGCATGCTGAGTGAATTCCTCAAATCCCACAAATGATTTTTTTGCCAGAACATGTGGAGCTACAACATTCAACATTTTATTGGTGCTGTTATCTCCAAACCAAGAATAGCTTTCTTGGAAAAAATGATTTGGTATCTACTGTGGGAATATTTTTAGCAGCTTGTTTGGTGAGATTTCAGAAAATATAATTAGTAATAGAGATGTCAGCCAAGTTCTAAGTTCACTTTTAAGCAAACTCTACTTAAAAGGCACCTTGTCTACAGTTTACATTATCAAGATCAAAAGGTGTATTTCCATAAGAACATACAATTGTTCATTGTTTCTTGGATAAATATTTGTTTTTCTGAAAATTATGGAAATGGCAGTACTAAATGTTTAAAGCATTTCCTTTGTTTATATAAAAGGTCCCATACATATAACAGTGCTGGAAACATCTCCTAATTTGCCTTCATGCTTTTATTTAGGCAGCAGTTTTCTGGGTTCATATTATTCACAATGATAATTATTCTATTACACATGACCGGTAGTGAAAGAAATGCTATGGAAATAATAAAGTAATTTTTTGAATACCTGGTTGTTTACACTACAGCAAAGAAAAAAAATCCACATTAGTATTCTAACAGTTGTTCATGGCACAAACACATTATTTTTATTATACAGAGCCTACTTATTTTCTCTTGGTGGTCATATACAGATGGAAGACATTACTGTGATTCATACAGTATAAGATGATAGTCCTCAGCCTTTTCCATTCTGAAGCCATTCCCATAACACCAATAAAAATGCTTTGTTTTAAATAAAACTGATCTTTCATAGTGATTAGGACAAAATTGGTAATAAAGAATATGTGATATTGAATTGATATTGTAATATACATTGAACTGGGATGAACAAATGGATCTTCTCAGTTTGCTTTTGATACCCTAGGTACCTTTAATTTTATCTGAGACGGATATCCCTGGAAGGTGGGAGTTATAAACACTTGTACCATTAAATCTAATTTAATTGGAAGCTGTCATTTTTTTTTTTTTGCATTTATATCCCACCCTTCTCCGAAGACTCAGGGCGGCTTACACTATGTCAAGCAATAGTCTTCATCCATTTGTATACTATAAACAAAGTCAACTTATTGCCCCCCAACAATCTGGGTCCTCATTTTACCTACCTTATAAAGGATGGAAGGCTGAGTCAACCTTGGGCCTGGTGGGACTTGAACCTGCAATATTGCAAGCAGTTGCTGTTAATAATAGGCTGCATTAGCCTGTTGCACCACCAGAGGTCCTTACCCTTTGAATGGGTTTTATTAATGAATTGACTTGCATATGATTGCACTGTTATAGGTATCTTATATTATCTCTGCATTCTTCCAAATTGCTTGACAATCAGCTGAATTTTGTACTCAACAACATATTGTGTTTCAATATGTGGCTACTCATATGTTTATTGTGATAAATAAGCTTCATGGTTTTTGTCAATTAAGAAATAATTAAGAAATCTCTCCATATTTTTATTATAATAATGCCTATTCTAAATTCATATATGTCCTTATGCCTGCTAATATTCTACAGATTATTATGTTCATTTCCGTTATACTCTAGCAGCTATATAACAGAAAATGTTGCACTGGGGAAAAATATGATGGTTAGCATCTGTGGTTGGGCAAAAGAGTTGATTGCATTTTTGAGGTATGTAGTTGGCCAGAGGTGTAACCTTTATAATGACCTAGTGGTTGAACATCATATTTAAATGAACCATTAATCTAACTGACCCATATACAACCTTTTTTTTTTTTTTGCAACTATAACTGAAATAAATGGGTTTACCACAGCATAGGTCTAAAATGTGTTAAAAATTTTTTTAAAAAGCTTATACTTTCAAGCAAACGGCAGATATTGAGATGGAGAGATCAACAATTCAACTCTTTTCGGTTGCACAAATCCTGAAGAAAGTAAATTACATGTAATCACAATCATAGTAATCTTGTTAAAGAGCAAATATCATCCAGTGAAGATTGAGGGGATGTTATATATTGCAAAAGGGTTAAAATGAAAATCTGTCTCTGTAGAAATTAACATGATCCTCACCTTTAAAATGCAATGTACATGAACTGGGAGGTTTCAAACAATGATATATCCAAGAGGAAACTTCACATAGGCATATTAATGTAGGACAAAGAAAAAGTTTCCCTATTCTTCCTGTAGCCCCTGCTGTCTCACTTGAAGGGCTCTAATAAATGATCATCCAATCTCTATTTGAAGACCTTGAGGGAAGAACTCACTTCTTTCATCTGGCAGCCTTTAACCATTCCTCACAATGCTTGGTTTCTAGATACTTTACAACTGCCTTAGCATTCCTCTAACTTGCTATACAATTTGGCATTTTTTGAACTATGGTACCCATTTTTAGAGAAATGTGGTCTGGTAGCAGAAAGGGGAATAATTACTTCCCATAATCTGATTTGTTGCTCCTATTAATGCATCCTAGATAGCATTTTTTAAAGCAGCTGACTAACTCTGTTAGTTTAACTTGTGGTTGACAAGGATACCCAAATCCCTTTCATACCTATTATTGCCAGGCCAGGTTTCACCACCCTTTACTTATGCTTTCAGCTCCCAGTATTTCTTTTTCACTTGGATTTTAACTGTCTTGCCTGATTATTAGAGACACAAAAGCCTGCAATTGTTTTTCAAATCTTCAGTTGGGCTCTAATTGCATCAACATGGCTTTTGGATCCAATGTACCAGTTAATTAAATGTCCAATTACTGGAGAGTCAATATAAGCAGGCTGTTTTTTAAGAGCCATATTTATTACATGTTTTAAAAATGTTCTCAAGTCAACTGTTTTCTAAACATTTCAAAATCCTAAATGTAGATGAAACATTAATTTAACTGGCTCTTTGTTCTTAATTGAGCTAGAACTGAAACAAGGAATATGAGTCAGAGTATATGGTTTTTTTAAATGTTTGCTATTAAACATCTGTTTTTGTTTATATAATACTGTACAATATTAAGGGTACAGAAGAGGGCATATTCAGTCATTTATAAATAATTTTTCAAAAGGAAGGTGCTATTATCATCATGAATAAATAAATAAATAATGCTCTTTTCCCCTACCCTTAACCTAACAGTTAAGTTTTGTACCTTTTTCAAATACTTAATTTCAATAAAGTTTACCTAAGAAGGTTTGAACAGCTATTACATTAAAACTTGCTGGTGACAGGAATTCTTTCTAGCTTATTCACAAAATTGCTACTACTCCCATCTAATACTCCTTCAAGGTCAGTGAGCCTCTTGAGGATATTCTGTAGAAGAGTACAGTGTAATAGCAAATTCCACAAGGAACTGTTAAAAAACTAGGTATATATAGCTTGCAGAAGAGAAGATTGATAGGGTTTTTAAATATCTGAAGGGCTATCATATTTTAGGAGGGTTGGACTTATTCTCATTTGCTCCAGAGTGTAAGACTAGACCTAAGAAGATGGAACATCAAGGATGTATATATAGATTAGATAATTTGGAAGAACTTCTTGACCTTAAGAACAGTCAATCAATAGAATAGGTGACTGCAAGGAACTACTTCTTCCCCTTTACTGGAGGTTTTCAAACAGAGGCTAGATGGTCAGCTATTGGGTATCGTGTAGTGAATTTGCTGTTGTTGGACTTCACCTCTGATCCCTTGTGATTCTATGATGCTATGAATTATATGAAATGGACAATACATTTCCACCAGTACTTCTCAGTTCTAACACTAAAATTTCTGAACATATCTGATAATTTTAATGAAGGCGGTTTGTATTAACATTCATTGAGCTTTACAAGATGTACAAAACTTTCAACGGTTCAAGTTTGAAATATCTTGATTTTGAAACATTCCAGTCCAATCTCACTAAAACTATTTCAACATTAGAACAGTTTGTTCTAACTTTATCAGTTATGTTCTGACCTCAAAAAGAAAAGTCTTCCAACCACCAAATTAAGGTGAGAATGGCTCAGTTTCAGGTCAGTGTACTTCTGAAAAGGTAGGGTTAGAACAAGCTCTTCTGTCATTAAATTACTTTCATTGACATTGAAACATTCAGTTCCATGGTTGGAACAGGCTATTTTAGATGTGTTTCAGTTCTGAAATGTTTTGTATACCTCTTTGTAAAACATATTGCCAACAGTGGTAGAATTTGACATATTTGCAGTGGCACAAATTGAAATTGTTATACAAAATTGAACCTTATTACATTTTCATCTTCCATTTGTCTATTCCATTCAGGGAATATTTAATCATAGAAAAGATTTTATAAACTTATCGAACAAAAATTGCATGATAGAAAAGCCCAACTGTGATACTATATGCATATATCGTACTTCTGTCAGCAAATGTGTTACCTGTAGAGCTAATCAGAATGTAGAACCTACTTTCAGACATCAGTATTATTTTGGGGGCAAATTTGAACCAAGATGATTGCAGGAAATTGTTAATAATAGTTTTGTACCTAATCTCACTGCACATGTGTAACCAATTACCTTGTTTAATTCCTAATGAAATCAAAGTTATTCATAAGTTTGTAGCAGATCATTGGTATTCCTTTCACCTTCAATATTTTAGGTCTCCAGAATAAAGCTCAGCATTTAGGTTCTGGGATTAATTTTGGATTTAATTTTCTGACATAACTATATTAAAACATACTCATATACAACATTTTTAAAATACATGCTAGACAATTCTAATCAGTTATATTTTCTAGTCTTCAATTTCCAGCTGGATATCTTGCAAAATTACATTTTTTTTCTGAAGTTTTATTACTATTTTTACCCTTCCATGCTTTAAAACTATGTTTGTAATATCTGTGTTTATTTCTAAAAGAGTTATTAATTATTCAATTTCAGATAATTTTATGTAACAATGTAATGGCCATTCCATATTTTATGGAGGAAATTGCACTCATATAGCTATAGCAAATAAGATTATGTCAAAATGATGAAGTGCACATATTTGCACCCATATGTCTGGGGCAAGGGCATCATGTGACATGTTTTATCATTTGCTCCTCCCTCTCATGGATCCCTCTGGAAAAGCCTTTCAGACATTTCTCATTGTGGCCACCTTTTGTCTTCTTTTCCCTTTATGAATAAGTTCTCATGAAACAGTTCTCATGTATACATCATTCATTTTTATGTAACCACATAGAATAAAGACATATATTTTAGCCAACACATTTTTCCATGAGAATAGTCATAATTAAGACTTATTCTGAAATCTTTTGTGCTCTTCACATTTACCATATATATTGCCCAGGAGGCTTGGAATTAGCATGGATGTTCTAACATTAACAAAAACATTGTTTACAATGAAATTATCAAGATAATTTCAACCCTTAACATTGTTATATCTTTTTCTCTTCCAGCTATAATCCAATGTAGAATTTAAATATGAAAGCTGTATATTTTTATGACAAGCAAACTGACTTGGGTTTTAGAGTTTTATCTATTTGTAAAGAAATGCTCTTTTTATTTAAAAAAAAAGATAAGTGATAGATATAAAAATAATTTCTTCAACAATTAATTGCTTTAGATGGTGTTTATCAAAAGTTTATTCCTTAAAAATTTCTGATATAAAGAATGAAATTTTGTACAGAATATGTCTAGGGACTATTGAACGATCAAAAGAAAACCAGAAGATCAGATTTTTCATGTATGCTTCCGGAGTATATATTGCTAGCAAATGCACAGCCAGGCAAAGTTCTGGAAAAGGGACTACCATTCAAATGAGTGGATGCATTTTAGCTTAATGGTAGAAACAGATTGAGTTCAAGCATTTCACATTAAAAGAAGCAAATACTATATACATTATAATAGCTTTTGGAATATGGTATTATTTACTAAGAGCCTCGGTGGCACAGTAGTTAGAGTACAGTACTGCAGGCTACTTCTACTGACTGCCGGCTGACTGCAATTTAGCAGTTCAAACCCACCAGGCCCACTCAGCCTTCCATCCTTCCAAGGTGGGTAAAATTGTTGGGGGCAATTTGCTGACTCTGTAAACTGCTTAGAAAGGGCTGTGAAGGAGTATATAAGTGTAAGTGCTATTGCTAATGGATAAGAAACTAGGAAAAAAGTAATGGAACTTTGCTTTTATTTATGAAAACTGCAGCAAGGCCAGAGGTGGGTTTCAGCAGGTTCTGACCAATTCTGGAGAACCGACAGTGGAAAGTTTGAGTAGTTTGAAGAACCGGTAGTAAAAATTCTGACTGGTCCCGCCCCCATCTATTCTAAGCCTCCCAAGTCCCAGCTGATTGGGAGAAAATGGAGATTTTACAGTATCCTTCCCCTGGAGTGGGGTGGGAATGGAGATTTTACAGTATCCTTCCCCTGCCACACCCACCAAGCCACGCTTACCAAGCTATGCCACACCCACCAAGCCACACCCACAGAACTGGTAGTAAAAAAATTTGAAACCCACCACTGAGCAATATGCTTATATGCTCAGATGTGGAAAGGTTCTACACTACCTACAATAAAAGAATTGTTGGTGAAGATGATAGAATTTACCAAAACAATTAAATTAACTTTTCAGTAGGAAAAAAATACATTTATGATTGCCTGGCAACCCCGTATAAACTTTTTGCATGAAACAGAAAAAATCCACTTATGATTTGTGGTTTGATGACTAAAAAACAAAAACTGGGTAATAGAAAAAGTGAGCCTTTTTGTAATCATAGTAATTTGAGAAAGAGATAATTTTGAGTGAGAGATAATTTTGTAATGGTAGCTATATTTCTTGCAAAGGTAATCAGAAACTTCTTTCAATTTTTTTATTCTTTCTGCATATTTTGCTTTTTTCTTCTTTTTTGTTTATTGCTTATGTATTTTGTAAATCTTGAATCAAAAAAGTATATAAAAAAGGAATATGTTATTATTTGAGTGTAATATTGAATTTCCATTACTGCTATCAATGATTTCCTGAGATTGCAGGTTGCTTGACATGCAGACTTTCATGTGCATCTCTCTGTCTCTATCTCCCTTTTTCTTTCTCTTTCTCTTTCCCTGACCCTTCCCCTTTCTCCCCACTCCCATCCATCTATCAGAAGCCACTGATTTATTTTGCAAGAAGTATAAATACAATTACAAAAATATCTCTCACTCAAAATTATATGGCGAGAGAGAAAGATAAGAGAGAGATTAACAAACACCCGTGTTTCCATTGTCGTGGAATATTTATTTTCAAAATATGTACCAATGTTTCTAAAGATATTAGCATGTCAAAGTAAAGATAGAAAGCTCTTTATTAATAATCTGTGGGGTCAATGTAACGGAATATGCAAAGTATGGGAGTAAATGGGACTATTGCAAAAAGTATGCAAAGTTATTGTTTAAAAATTGAAATCTGAGATGCTGGAAGTTCTCTTTAGTGATTTGGATTTTAATTTTCGCACAGATCATCTGAAAGAAGAGATAATCCAGAGGCATATGCAAAAGGCAGCACAAGGTAAATATAATATTTCAGGATAAAATCTTTTCCCCAATGGTATTTGTTTATAGAAGCTCACATAGTGTTAATCTTTGGGGGGGAGGGTTTCTTTCATATTGTTATAATTCATGCAACAAAATTTTCACATTTTCTTCCTTCATTGTAGACAAATGCCCCACCATACTCACATTAGCAACAGCAGCAGCAGATTTAGCTGTTTAAATTTCACTTTACCGCAAGTTATGGAGTTAATCATCTGAGGCCATTTGGGTCATGCTGATTTATGCCTAGGTTTGTTTTTGTTAAACATTATCCTGGGATGAACTGTGACACTACAATCTATGAGAGCAGACAAAGAAAGCAAGTGCAATCAAATGTTTGCAAGCATCCCCTTTAAACACATGGAGCGTTTTCAAATTTTTATGATTCTCATTCTTCTGTGAAACTGATGTGGGAAATACTGCTACATGGAATAAATGTTAAGTAGTCTATTTTAGGATCACACATAACTGGCAATTTTGAGCAGATATTGACCTATAATAATTTATGTGCCATTAGTATAATTTAGTAAACTTCCTTTATATATCCTTCATATATATCAATGGGAGATCATAAGTTTCATATGTTAACACCAGACATGTAGTCATTTTGCTAATTTTGCATCTTCCAAGATTGTTTTTTTTAAAGCTTATTCATCCTTTTAAGTTTATTGTAATACTGTGGGCTGATATTTATTGTTAAGTTCGGGAAATGTGAGGCTGGAGACCAGGGTAGTGACAACAGCTCTTTAATATATGGTGAACCCAGCAACCAGGCTGGGAAAAACCTCTCCTTATATACAGTCTAACCGACTTCAACCAATCAACAACGTGCTTGTTTCCCGCCAAAATATTTAAAGATACATTACACTCCTTCCCTCCCAGAAAACACTTTACCCCTATTTACATGATATTTACATATTATTTTTCAACGTAATCACGCAAATAGACTGGGCGTCTCCTGACTCTTTCGGACCTGCGCAGTTCATTCCCTGGGAGTGGGTCGAGCTGACCGGAGGGGCTGTTTGCTCCTCTCAGCTCCTCCTCTAGGCCATCCGGCCCTGGATTATTTGCAGAGTCGTCCCTGCTGTTTTCTAATGGAACCTGTTGGCGTCGCTGGACCTCCCGGAACTCAGATAAGTCCTGCGATTTTCCCGGGTTTGAGTCAGCTGTGGATTCAAACATTGTATAGTCAGGGCCTGTTTCGTCTAGATCGGATTGTTCGGCTATGCGTTTTCGTATTTGGTCTATGTGGCGCCTCCATACTCGGCCGTCCTTTAACTCCACCAAGTATGATTTTGGACCTGTTATGTTTAAGATTTGTCCTGCTACCCAGATTGGGCCTTCACCATAGTTGTGTGCCCACACTTGGTCGCCTATTTCCATCCCTCTAGTTTTTTCAAGTCCCCCCTTGTAATCCTCTGGTGTATAGTTTGGATTTAACGGTCTAGTGGGCACCTGAGTTTTCGCCCATTAATAATTCTGCTGGGCTTCTGCCGGTTGTGACACAGGGGTTCTGTGTTGGACGCCAGGAAAACATCGATTTTTGTTTGCCAGTCGCCTGGCTTGAGTCTGGACAATGCCTCTTTGCGCTCCGGACGAAACGCTCTGCAAGGCCATTCGTCGCAGGGTGGAAAGGCGCCGAGAGGGCATGTCGGATGCCCTCTTCTGCCAAGTATTCCTCAAATTGGGTTGCCGTGAATTGCGGGCCGTTATCGGAAACTAGTGTGTCGGGCAACCCATGGGTTACAAATAGGTGCCGTAGGACTGAGATCACGGCCTCGGCTGTCATGGATCTCATGAGAATGATTTCCAGCCATTTGGAGTAGGCATCGACTACTACCAGGAAGGTTTGGCCGTGGAAGGGCCGCAAAATCAATGTGGATTCTAGACCAGGGCCCTTGGGGTTTCTCCCATTCCCGAACCGGGGCCGTTGGGGGTAGCGGTCTGGACTCCTGGCAGGCCTGGCATTTCCTAGTAACATATTCCCGCAGGATATTATTCTGTATCTACTCCTACTCAGAATACAGAATAAAAAATATTGTGGTCCCATTCCCAGCCATTTGAAGGGCTACAAACAAACTACGATTATATCAAAGTTACCAAAAGAAAATTTCCAAAAATTTGTTGAGGTTGAGAAGATAAACCCAACATTTATTAAATGCTGATATTAGGATTCTAGATTATATTGACGGTTTTCTCTGTCTATTGTAGACTGATCATAGATAGATATTGGTCAGTGCAACATTTTTGTATGTAGTTACATTGACTAGCAGGAGACAGGAGACATTATATTCCCCCCTGGAAGGTAGTGGTGGAACTAATAGAAAGTCCTGTACATAGAGACATGACATTATGACACATCTTTATTACTGTGATCTGAGGATTAAGGGAAGGTGAATTGTGTATGCCATTTTGATAATTTTATGTCTAAAAGATCTGTGGGGGTGTGGAAGGCTACTGAATTTCTGAGCCCAGCCAATCAAGTCATACTTCTAAAAGGACTTGTCTGTCACAAATATTGGTTGCTAGGCAGATTGAAATAATTAGTTAGATACAATTAGAATTTGGCCAAGAAATGAGGAACCTTTGTCTTTGGATATCCCCATCTGTTGGAGGCTACAGGTCCCTAGTGGATAGGATTAAAGCAGATAGTAGCAGATACAATGCATGTGTGTGTGCCTATGTGTGTGTCTGTGTGTATATAATGTGTATATATAATCTAAGAGAGTATCAGAAATAGAAAAAAAGACGTGTCAAAACATACGTGTGTGTGTGTGTGTGTGTGTGTGTATCTTTATTTTGACTTGTCTTTTTTCTATTTCTGATACTCTCTTATTTCGCTTGTCATAGACAGCAACAGAAGAGGGAGTTTTGTAAAATGCTTTTGAAACTCAGCTAAGAGCTTTCTTAAATTAGTTGAGAGATACATATGGTCCTAAGCAATAGGGGGTTTCACTTACCTTTGCTGCCGGTTTGGAACTGTGAGTGCACGCATGTGTGTGTTTTGCTTGCACCCGGCACTTTGTGCATGCGCAGAACGTCTGTGATGATGGGTGGGTGGGCGGAGCATCCCACCAGGGCGAACTGGTAGAAACCCACCACTGATCCCCCATAGCAGGCACCCCTTGAGCCGAAAGTTCCCACGTTTCTTTACAAACTCTTTAAAACGCTCGCCCGCGCAGCGGGCCACCCTCTTGTACCCAACCAAGTACAGTTCTCAAAATAATGTCCCGGTATGATGCCCGAGCCACCTCCTTAGATGTGACTGGGCCAGAGTCCAGAGAGTCAATTAACAGTATGGGCGTCCCGGAGTGGGGTCCTCGATCGCCCCTGGTAGTGGGCATCTGCTTAATGCGTCCGCATGCCCCAACTCTTTTCCTGGCGATGCTGCAGTTTGTAGGAGTAGGCGGCCAAAAGATAGTCCATCGGGTCAATCGGGCGAAGTGCCACAGGCGTTGGTCGCCAGCCAGTAACCCTAACAGTGGTCTATGGTCTGTAACAATTTCAAAGTTTCTACCAAAAACATATTCGTGAAACTTTTTTACCCCTGACACTATAGCTAGCGCTTCCTTATCCAACTGGCTATAGTTCCTCTCTGTCGAGGACATCGTTCTGGAGTAGAAGGCTATTGGGGCTTCTGTGCCATTTGGAAGCCTGTGGCTGAGCACAGCCCCCACCCGTAAGGGAAGCATCACAAACTAATACCAATGGCATTGTGCTATGATACTGAATTAGTAAGCTATCGCTCGAGAGTAGGTTTTTTACTGCTTCGAAAGCCCTAGCTTCCGTCTTTCCCCAAGACCAAGCAGTATTCTTTCCCAGTAACTTATGTAGCGGCTCGGCAACGGTTGCCTTATTTTTCAAAAAGACCGCGTAAAGTTCACTAGACCCAGGAATGCCTGTAGCTCTGTTTTGTTTTTGGGCGCTGGAGCCTTTCTTATTGCCTTGACCTTGCTCTCAGTGGGTGGATTCCTTCCTTGTCTATTCTGTAGCCCAAGAACTCTACAGATTCTACCCCTATTTGGCATTTGTTCACTTTAACCTTTAGACCGCTGACCGGAAAATGCCCAGAACTTTTCTCAATCGCTCCCCAATTCTTCTAAATTTTCGCTGATACCAATACATCATCGAAATAGGGACTACCCGGGAGCCCTTGCAGAAGTCGCTCCATTAAATTTTGAAATAGACCAGGTGCCACACTCACCCCAAACTGTAACCGGGTACACTTGAAAGCACCTCTGTGAGTCACAATTGTCTGGGCTTGGCTGTGTTGGCGTCACGGGCAGTTGTTGATAGGCTTGGGCCAAATCTAATTTGGCAAAACGTGCCCTTGCCCCAGCGAGTGCAGCAAGTGTTGCACCACGGGACCGGTAAGCGCTTTTGCAAGGCTTTGTTTAACGTTGCCTTGTAGTCAGCGCAGATTCTAACTGACCCATCTGGTTTCACTGGGGTGACGATGCCTCCCACTTTGCATGATCGACTGGCACCAGTATCCCTGACTGATGAGCTTGTCTATCTCCCTTTTTCTTTCTCTTTCTCTTTCCCTGACCCTTCCCCTTTCTCCCCACTCCCATCCATCTATCAGAAGCCACTGATTTATTTTGCAAGAAGTATAAATACAATTACAAAAATATCTCTCACTCAAAATTATATGGCGAGAGAGAAAGATAAGAGAGAGATTAACAAACACCCGTGTTTCCATTGTCGTGGAATATTTATTTTCAAAATATGTACCAATGTTTCTAAAGATATTAGCATGTCAAAGTAAAGATAGAAAGCTCTTTATTAATAATCTGTGGGGTCAATGTAACGTATGGGAGTAAATGGGACTATTGCAAAAAGTATGCAAAGTTATTGTTTAAAAATTGAAATCCGAGATGCTGGAAGTTCTCTTTAGTGATTTGGATTTTAATTTTCGCACAGATCATCTGAAAGAAGAGATAATCCAGAGGCATATGCAAAAGGCAGCACAAGGTAAATATAATATTTCAGGATAAAATCTTTTCCCCAATGGTATTTGTTTATAGAAGCTCACATAGTGTTAATCTTTGGGGGGGGGGAGGGTTTCTTTCATATTGTTATAATTCATGCAACAAAATTTTCACATTTTCTTCCTTCATTGTAGACAAATACCTCACCATACTCACATTAGCAACAGCAGCAGCAGATTTAGCTGTTTAAATTTCATTTTACCGCAAGTTATGGAGTTAATCATCTGAGGCCATTTGGGTCATGCTGATTTATGCCTAGGTTTGTTTTTGTTAAACATTATCCTGGGATGAACTGTGACACTACAATCTATGAGAGCAGACAAAGAAAGCAAGTGCAATCAAATGTTTGCAAGCATCCCCTTTAAACACATGGAGCGTTTTCAAATTTTTATGATTCTCATTCTTCTGTGAAACTGATGTGGGAAATACTACTACATGGAATAAATGTTAAGTAGTCTCTTTTAGGATCACACATAACTGGCAATTTTGAGCAGATATTGACCTATAATAATTTATATGCCATTAGTATAATTTGGTAAACTTCCTTTATATATCCTTCATATATATCAATGGGAGATCATAAGTTTCATATGTTAACACCAGACATGTAGTCATTTTGCTAATTTTGCATCTTCCAAGATTGTTTTTTTAAAGCTTATTCATCCTTTTAAGTTTATTGTAATACTGTGGGCTGATATTTATTGTTAAGTTCGGGAAGTAACGAGGCTGGAGACCAGGGTAGTGACAACAGCTCTTTAATATATGGTGAACCCAGCAACCAGGCTGGGGAAAAACCTCTCCTTATATACAGTCTAACCGGCGGCTTCAACCAATCAACAACGTGCTTGTTTCCCGCCAAAATATTTAAAGATACATTACACTCCTTCCCTCCCAGAAAACACTTTACCCCTATTTACATGGTATTTACATATTATTTTTCAACGTAATCACGCAAATAGGCTGGGCGTCTCCTGACTCTTTCGGACCTGCGCAGTTCATTCCCTGGGAGTGGGTCGAGCTGACCGGAGGAGCTGTTTGCTCCTCTCAGCTCCTCCTCTAGGCCATCCGGCCCTGGATTATTTGCAGAGTCGTCCCTGCTGTTTTCTAATGGAACCTGTTGGCGTCGCTGGACCTCCCGGAACTCAGATAAGTCCTGCGACTTTCCCGGGTTTGAGTCAGCTGTGGATTCAAACATTGTATAGTCAGGGCCTGTTTCGTCTAGATCGGATTGTTCGGCTATGCGTTTTCGTATTTGGTCTATGTGGCGCCTCCATACTCGGCCGTCCCTTAACTCCACCAAGTATGATTTTGGACCTGTTATGTTTAAGATTTGTCCTGCTACCCAGATTGGGCCTTCACCATAGTTGTGTGCCCACACTTGGTCGCCTATTTCCATCCTCTTGTTTTTCAAGTCCCCTTGTAACCCTCTGGTGTATAGTTTGGATTTAACGGTCTAGTGGGCACCTGAGTTTTCGGCCCATTAATAATTCTGCTGGGCTTCTGCCGGTTGTGACACAGGGGGTTCTGTGTTGGACGGCCAGGAAAACATCGATTTTTGTTTGCCAGTCGCCTGGCTTGATTCTGGACAATGCCTCTTTTGCGCTCCGGACGGAACGCTCTGCAAGGCCATTCGTCGCAGGGTGGAAAGGCGCCGAGAGGGCATGTCGGATGCCCTCTTCTGCTAAGTATTCCTCAAACTGGGTTGCCGTGAATTGCGGGCCATTATCGGAAACTAGTGTGTCGGGCAACCCATGGGTTACAAATAGGTGCCGTAGGACTGAGATCACGGCCTCGGCTGTCATGGATCTCATGAGAATGATTTCCAGCCATTTGGAGTAGGCATCGACTACTACCAGGAAGGTTTGGCCGTGGAAGGGGCCGGCAAAATCAATGTGGATTCTCGACCAGGGCCCTTGGGGTCTCTCCCATTCCCGAACCGGGGCCATTGGGGGTAGCGGTCTGGACTCTTGGCAGGCCTGGCATTTCCCTACCCTTTCAGCAATTTCTGAGTCCATTAAAGGCCACCACACATAGCTTCTCGCTAGACCCTTCATCCTTACGATCCCTGGGTGACCTCGTGGAGGAGATCCAACACCCTTTTCCTCAATTTCTCTGGGATCACCACTCGATCCCCCATAGCAGGCACCCCTTGAGCCGAAAGTTCCCCACGTTTCTTTACAAACTCTTTAAAACGCCGCCCGCAGCGGGCCACCCTCTTGTACCCAACCAAGTACAGTTCTCAAAATAATGTCGGTATGACGCCCGAGCCACCTCCTTAGACGTGACTGGGCCAGAGTCCAGAGAGTCAATTAACAGTATGGGCGTCCCGGAGTGGGGTCCTCGATCGCCCCTGGTAGTGGGCATCTGCTTAATGCGTCCGCATGCCCCAACTCTTTTCCTGGCGATGCTGCAGTTTGTAGGAGTAGGCGGCCAAAAGATAGTCCATCGGGTCAATCGGGCGAAAGTGCCACAGGCGTTGGGCGGTCGCCAGCCAGTAACCCTAACAGTGGTCTATGGTCTGTAACAATTTCAAAGTCTCTACCAAAACATATTCGTGAAACTTTTTACCCTGACACTATAGCTAGCGCTTCCTTATCTAACTGACTATAGTTCCTCTCTGTTGAGGACATCGTTCTGGAGTAGAAGGCTATTGGGGCTTCTGTGCCATTTGGAAGCCTGTGGCTGAGCACAGCCCCCACTCCATAAGGGGAAGCATCGCAAACTAATACCAATGGCATTGTGCTATGATACTGAATTAGTAAGCTATCGCTCGAGAGTAGGTTTTTTACTGCTTCGAAAGCCCTAGCTTCCGTCTTTCCCCAAGACCAAGCAGTATTCTTTCCCAGTAACTTATGTAGCGGCTCGGCAACGGTTGCCTTATTTTTCAAAAAGACCGCGTAAAAGTTCACTAGACCCAGGAATGCCTGTAGCTCTGTTTTGTTTGTGGGCGCTGGAGCCTTTCTTATTGCCTTGACCTTGCTCTCGGTGGGGTGAATTCCCTCTTTGTCTATTCTGTAACCCAAGAATTCTACGGACTCTACCCCTATTTGGCATTTTGTCACTTTAAGCTTTAGACCGGCTGACCGGAAAATGCCCAGAACTTTTCTCAACCGCTCTCCCAATTCTTCTAAATTGTCGGCAGATACCAAAACATCGTCGAAATAGGGGACTACCCCCGGGAGCCCTTGCAGAAGTCGCTCCATTAAATTTTGAAATAGACCCGGTGCCACACTCACCCCAAACTGTAACCGCGTACACTTGAAAGCCCCCCTGTGAGTCACAATTGTCTGGGCTTCGGCTGTGTTGGCGTCTACTGGCAGTTGTTGATAGGCTTGGGCCAAATCTAGTTTGGCAAAGACGTGCCCATGCCCCAGCGAGTGCAGCAGGTGTTGTACCACGGGACCGGTAAGCGCTTTTTTGCAAGGCTTTGTTTAACGTTGCCTTGTAATCAGCGCAGATTCTAACTGACCCATCTGGTTTCACTGGGGTGACGATTGGCATCTCCCACTTTGCATGATCGACTGGCACCAGTATCCCCTGACTGATGAGCTTATCTATCTCCCTGTCGATCTTGGGTTTAAGGGCAAAAGGGACCCTCCTTGCTTTTAATCGTATGGGGGCTACCTGGGGGTCTAAATTAAAGGAAATAGGGGTCCCCTTGTACTTGCCCAGGCAGTCCTTGAACACATCTTCGAATTCGTCCATGAGTGTGTCTTTTAAGTTAAAGTCACTTCTGTAGATGCCAGTCACTCCCATGCCCAATGCACGGAACCAGTCCAGTCCCAACAAACTTGGCAGGGTCCCCTCGACTATCGTGATGGGCAGGGTCTTCTTGTGTGGTCCGTACTCGACGCGGACGGAGGTGGTCCCTCAAACAGGGATGCGATTCCCTTGGTAGTCGTGGACTCGTAGCCGTTGTGTTTGCAGTTTGCGTTTGGCGATTCTCGGCAAAGCTTTCGCAAAAGTGTCCCAGGACATGATTGTGATCGCTGACCCTGTGTCCACTTCTAGTCAGCACGGCACTCCTTCGATTTTCGGTTTTGTGAAGATTTTCTTCTCGACGCAGGTTGCTGCACAGCCTATTATCACGGTCGTTCGATTTGAATTCGCGCCCTTTTTGTTTTGACCAATCGCGGGTCGCCTTGCCGATCCCGCGCTCTGATTGGTTGGTTTGAATTTTCGGCGGGAAGGTTGGGGTGCTCGACAGACTTGAGCCAGGTGCCCCTTCTTCTCGCACCGCCGACATGTAGCGTCCTTGAACTTGCATCGTTGACGCTGGTGTTGCCCTCCGCAACTTCCGCATTCATCCCGGTCTTCTTTGCCCCTTCTCTCGGTGAGGCAAACTCCTTCCTCATCCTCGCCGTCTGATTCGGTCTGGATTTCTTCGTTGTGGACCGGGGTTGATTTTGCGCTCGCCGTTGGCGTGAGTGGCTTTTGTAGGGTTTCCGCCGCTTGGGTGGACATCTCATGAGCTCTGGCTTCGTCCAGAGCATTTGCCAGCGTTAGATTGCTTTTTGATAGCAGCCGCCTCCGCAAACGAATGTCTCTGACCCCACGGATGAGTTGCTCTAATAGTTCCTCATCCAAGTCTCGGTACCCACAGTCCTTGGAGGCTTTCCTCAGGGCGGCCATGTAGTCGCTGATGGATTCGCCCTCTAGCTGTCTGCGCTCTCCAAATTCAAAACGCCGTACGTACTTGGACGGTGTTGGCGCGAAATGGTTTTTAAGCAGGTTTTGCAGAGTTTGCCACGATACTGATTGTACCGGCGTTGGCTCTGCCAGGGCTTCCGCGATGTCGATGACCTCGGGACCGCAGTGGCTCAGGAAGTACGCCCTTTTGCGGTTGTCGGGCACTCCTTGCAGCTCGTTTGCCTCGAGGAAGCTTCAAACGGGTCATGTCGTTCCCATTTCTCCTGGATGGGTCAAACGGCGCGGGCGGAGTGTAGCTGGCCATCTCCGCGTTTCTGCCCTGAGTTTGCTGGGTTCGGTTCTTCCGTGCGTTCAGCTCGTTCCTGGTGCTCTTTAGCCTCTAGATCCCACCCTCGTCGCCAGTGTTAAGTTCGGGAAGTAACGAGGCTGGAGACCAGGGTAGTGACAACAGCTCTTTAATATATGGTGAACCCAGCAACCAGGCTGGGGAAAAACCTCTCCTTATATACAGTCTAACCGGCGGCTTCAACCAATCAGCAACGTGCTTGTTTCCCGCCAAAATATTTAAAGATACATTACATTTATTATGTGACTTAAATATTGTCATTTGCTCAGTGTGTTCTGGGAAATGAAATCAGGTGTCTATTCTGCTGATTTGTTTTGTTAACTGTAAAAGTATGATGTAATAAAAAACTCTTTTCAGTAAACATAACTATATATTAAAACCCCAGGATAAAATTCAAGATAATGCTTCCATTGGGGATCTTGGTGTTAATATTTTTAGCTATCTTTTTTATTTATTTTAAGTGCTTTTCTTGATGGAGACAAATTACAAACATTTTGAATAATAGCAATCTATTTTCTCAGTGGAATATCCTTAGGATGCAGAATTCTCATTTAACAATAGTTTTATATTCAGCCCTTTCTAGGTTTTTAGAAAGATGATTTTAGAAAGATGATTTATCTAGAAATTCTTCTCATGCCATCTCTGCATGCTAGATGACTGATGGTTAGATAAATGATTGGCATTTCCTAGTAACATATTCCAGCAGGATATTATTCTGTATCTACTCCTACTCAGAATACAGAATAAAAAATATTGTGGTCCCATTCCCAGCCATTTGAAGGGCTACAAACAAACTACGATTATATCAAAGTTACCAAAAGAAAATTTCCAAAAATTTGTTGAGGTTGAGAAGATAAACCCAACATTTATTAAATGCTGATATTAGGATTCTAGATTATATTGACGGTTTTCTCTGTCTATTGTAGACTGATCATAGATAGATATTGGTCAGTGCAACATTTTTGTATGTAGTTACATTGACTAGCAGGAGACAGGAGACATTATATTCCCCCCTGGAAGGTAGTGGTGGAACTAATAGAAAGTCCTGTACATAGAGACATGACATTATGACACATCTTTATTACTGTGATCTGAGGATTAAGGGAAGGTGAATTGTGTATGCCATTTTGATAATTTTATGTCTAAAAGATCTGTGGGGGTGTGGAAGGCTACTGAATTTCTGAGCCCAGCCAATCAAGTCATACTTCTAAAAGGACTTGTCTGTCACAAATATTGGTTGCTAGGCAGATTGAAATAATTAGTTAGATACAATTAGAATTTGGCCAAGAAATGAGGAACCTTTGTCTTTGGATATCCCCATCTGTTGGAGGCTACAGGTCCCTAGTGGATAGGATTAAAGCAGATAGTAGCAGATACAATGCATGTGTGTGTGCCTATGTGTGTGTCTGTGTGTATATAATGTGTATATATAATCTAAGAGAGTATCAGAAATAGAAAAAAAGACGTGTCAAAACATACGTGTGTGTGTGTGTGTGTGTGTGTGTGTGTCTTTATTTTGACTTGTCTTTTTTCTATTTCTGATACTCTCTTATTTCGCTTGTCATAGACAGCAACAGAAGAGGGAGTTTTGTAAAATGCTTTTGAAACTCAGCTAAGAGCTTTCTTAAATTAGTTGAGAGATACATATGGTCCTAAGCAATAGGGGGTTTCACTTACCTTTGCTGCCGGTTTGGAACTGTGAGTGCATGCATGTGTGTGTTTTGCTTGCACCCGGCACTTTGTGCATGCGCAGAATGTCTGTGATGATGGGTGGGTGGGCGGAGCATCCCACCAGGGCGAACTGGTAGAAACCCACCACTGATCCTAAGGTTACAGATTGTTTACCTTAGTTTACACGAAAAATATTGAAAACCTTTCCCTAATGTTTATTAATATCGCTGTGATATATTTATATATTATTGCAAAACATTTTCACTTCATCGTCAGAGACTATTTTCTGTAAAGGAAATTACTCCTGCAATAAGAACACTTATCAGATATGGAAATAAAAGGTGAACTCATTTTTTTCCTGATTTTTGTTGAACAAGTGACAAAATCACATGCAACTCATGTGGCCAAGAGGAAGTTACGGTGGAGCAGCAACATGGGGGAGTGATGATGGTGCATGTGAAGACTGAATATGAGTTGGATTTATTTCAGTATACCACAGTTAATTTCAGTGCTATAGTACATTTTGCTATTTTGAATATTTGTGATTCAAATTGAAATAATAACAATCCACATCTGTCTGTGTTAGCTAAATATTTATTTAGCTTGTTTATTTATTTAGCTATTGTTTATCATCACTTTCAGTAGTGACTCCTAGAGGCATTTTAGAGCATTCCTTCTATATAAAAAGTTTTTTTCCCAATATTTCTATATGTAGAATAAAATAATTGGAATTACTTATCCTTAACAGTTACTCCTGAAATTCTGAGACTAAAAAAATAGGTTGTTCAGATGATGTTTGTTAAGAACATAGATTTTCCATTAATTCTGGAACAAGATTTTGGTAACATATCTAGATATGCACTTCAAAACATTCCATGAATATTTTGCCTTAGGGAAAAATAGAATTTATTCTGACTGATTTAAATCTTAAAAACTTCATATTTCTTCAGTGCCATAGCAAATGAGTTTATTGGCAGGAAATCTGCAAAAACAGCAATGCGAAGAAAAATAAAAAGGCATAGAAAGTAAATTTACTTCATTAAAATAATTGCTTGTGTGTTAAACTTGAGTTGAACATACTAATTCATGGTCTAGGGGCAGGGGTAGGGAGCAATATGTTCATGTAACCTATAAAAACAATTGTAATAATTATGTGCTTCAATTATATATATGAAAGTAACTATTAACCTATTATAATTAATAATTATAATTATTACATTTATGTGCCATCCATCTTGCAGTTTGTGGGGATTCTGGGCAGCTTACAATTAAATGTGTTACCCAATAATTTCGATTTACTGGAATAGGTCTGAGGAAACTGGAATTCTGGGACAAGGTCAATGAGAAGCTAAGTTAACAAATATGTTAATGGCTTTAATTAGTAATAGTTTAATTCTACTCAGCGTTCATTATCAATAGTGTTCACACTGATGTTTTACAGCTATCGGCTTCAAACAGGCATTTTCCACATGTGTTCAGACAACACTTCCCAGAAATTACAGCCAGAATGGCAGGGTTTTTAGAAGTTAAATTTGCATCATACTTGAAGGCATCAGGTTGAGGAAGACTATTATGTACATTAGAATATTTATTAAAATTCTACTCGTTAATGGAAATTTTCAATAAATTAAAAGTTTAAATAAATTAATTATAAAGACAATGTAAGGATGAACGGAAGTGTTCCTCTGAATTTTATACATAGCTCTACTTTTCTAGCTTGTGTCAAGTTTCAGAGAAAATTATGGCTGCCTCAGAAGTTGCCAAGTGTATGGCAAGGCTTCCTCATTTGGCTGTCATGGGAGATATTGCTTTGAATCCAGTGAATAGATACTTTGAGGAAACAAGGGTGGTTAAAATTCTTTCCTGTAATTATATTATCAAGTTATAATATGGCATCTTTCAATAAAGAAAAATTGATCTAATCTTAAATGATATGCATGTACAAATTGCATACTTTATTAGATAACCCAGATACTGTGCATTTTCATAGATTTTCATCTAAGCAAATGGAACACTCCTGATGTAATTGCAGATAAATTCTAGTGGCTGATGTAGATATATAAACATATCAACTACAGTAGTTGCTCAGAGGTGAAGATTTATGTCTAAAAGTTCAGTCTTGAGTAGTGTCTAAACAAGACACGATTGTATATTTTACAAAACATTGCTTCATTGTAAATTCAGATTAAAGTTGATTATATCTCTCAAGTCTATGAACGTTCCATATAACTGAGGTAAACAATGCACATTACAGAGTCATTTTAAAATTTTTAGCAATTCAAAATGTCAGCCACACTAAATTAATTCTTGCATAGTATTTATTATAATTTCAGCTGAAATGTTTCCTTTCTAATTTGTTATATTTTTTTCTTTGCATCTCTGATACATTATTTCCCAGTATTCATTGTTATATCATTCCTTTCCCTTTTCTTTTTGTTATCAACTACGGTACTTTATCACTTCTTCCTTTCTTTTTTTTCCCTACCTTCTAGCTTCTACCAACAATCTGAACTAGTAATGAGCAAACATCAGTTTACTGTGTCATCTATTGTTTAAACTGGGTGATTGTATCTCTCCCCTCCCTCCTCCTGTCTCTTTCTCACTGTTTTCTGCCCACGTATCTCTGTGAGCCTCCATTTGTTTTTCCTGTCTCTTTCCCCACTACTGTTCTGTTTCATTTCCATTTCTGTTTCTGTAACTAATACATTTAATTTATTATTTAGTTTAAGTCTGGAGTGATAACTAAAATGTGAAACAGGCTGGAAAAATGGTATCAACTCCACTGCACATGTCTCACTTTAGAAAAAAGATAACATAACAATCTGAGCCTTCTCCCATTCACATTGTATATTTGAGTGGCTGGGTGTTTCTGTAAAGATGTAGGGAAGGACCATGAACAAATAGTGCTCTTGTGGGATCACAAAGAGATTGAACAGGGCCCCAGCAAAAATGCTGCAGATCTTAGGTTCAACAGGTCTGATTTATAATACTCTTGAAGTTGAAATTTGGTGAGGTTAATGTTATTTTACTGGCATAGTATTCTCTAAATAAATATCCTTTTCAGTTGGTGATTGGCCAAGTTCTAAGAATGTTGCTGCTGTAGTCCTTGAAAAATAGTTGTGATAAAATCTAATAACTATGTTGTGGTTTTTATTCGGGCATAAATGAAAAGCAGAACAGAAAAACAACTTAAGACTCTTATATACTATGGAATTGTATATCTTAGGTTTATACAAAATGTTCCTGATGCAGGGAAAGTTAGGCACTTTCCAAATGTGACTTTTTCACACACATGGCCATAAAAATGTCTCAAAACTATTTATTCTTTCTTTTTTAACTCTTTGAATCTCTTTCAAAGGTTTTGGGAAAGACACTGTTTCAACCAGATGCAAGAACGTTGTACTAATGGGGCTTTTTTAATCATCTTGAAAGAAGAAGGAACAAAGACTAATTCCTTTGAACAAAAAATATTCATATGGAAGACAAACAAAAAGTCATTTGAAGGACTTTTAGAAAATGCTTGAAAACTAGTGTGGGGTAATTCAGAAAAACAATATGTTGTTAGCATGAAATCAAACTTTATGGTATGTAAAGCATAACAATAGGAACAAAACAGCTCTGTTACACAAAAATAAAGTAAGAAGCATAAAAAGAAGCTAGTTTGCCAACAAGTATGTTTTCAGTTTTGCACTGTCTTATTAGCATAGTGTTATTTCGAGTCTAGAAACAAAGGGTTCCTCATTTTTACTTCTATTATTGATTCCCAGTGCCTTTTGCAAAGATTTCACAATGTTACAATGTCTATAGTTTGTTCAAATGTCTTCCCGAATAATTTCTAATACAGTTAAACTTGCTTCCCTTTTTCATTTTTTAGTTGTAATAATGTAGTAAAAAAAAAATAACATTTAAAGTAAATTTAGGCCTGAAAAATTATCTGAGATGTTCATATGCTTGTCCCAGATCAGACTATTACTTGTTAATATTTGATGAATGACTGGCATATTTATGTATTTCATCTATGTTAATTTATTCTTCAAATATTGTACATGATTCTGGGCAACTAACAATGAAAAACAAGAAATAAATTACAAATAACATGAATAGCATCTGAGCAACCGGTCTACAACACTAAAAATCATCCCAGTTAACACAGCCAAGAAATGGGCTCACCCACACCACCAGGGCCTCAAGCTTGTTGGCAAAAGCAGGTCTTTAAGGCCTTGGAAAAAGCCGGCAGGATTGGGGTGAGTCTGAAGGCAGATACCAAACAGAAAAGGCTCTCTGTCTTACTGTATATATTATATTATTGTTGACATCTACAAATGTCCGTTAGCAGTTGCTGACTGGACATCTGATTCTAAATCCCCCCCCCCATTCTCTGAAATCCTGCTCTTTGAAAGTGAGGAGAAAAGTAAGTGCCTTTCTTGTTTCAGACCTGATGACCATAAAGTGAGCCATACTGTCTGATTGACGCATTGCCAGTATGGGACAGGAACCACTTTCTGAAGCCAGAAATGGATGCCAGCCTTTATTCTCCTCCCTCTCATCATGAATCCAACCTCCATATACATTTTCCTGTTACAGGCACTTATCTTTATGTTACCTTAACTTACCTTTGCTTGTCCATTTGCACTGGAGCATTTTACTTTCTTAAAAGCTAGCTGCAATAGTTCAATGGCTATTTTGCAGAGGCAGGAAAGACCTTTCAACTGAGCCAATGCTCACCACTATTTCTAATATTTTCAGAGCTTCTTTTTATCCTTTCTATTGCAGATCTATACAGTAGTCAGTATTATTTTTGTGAACTTTTTAGAAATGCTCTTTATTATTTTTTTGTTTTGTTTTTTTAATTATTTATTTTATTATTATTTTAATAACTGAAGTCCCATCATTTTCCCAGTCATTTGAGATTAGAGTTTCATTCCCAGCTCCAAAAGGGAACTGTCAGTCACTTTCCTGAAAGAAAAAATTGGAAGCGCATGTAGCAATCCACTACTACTTCATGGAATGGGGAAATATTGTGCAAGATTTCCATAGGGCTCAGCAAGTTCATACCTATCAGAGAACCTGCACATGCAACTATGTGTTTGTGTATCTCAATTCTGCACCTTCTTTTAGTAAATTAAATATTAAGTGTTTATTGAATACCTGTGAGTAAATGTCATTAAAATATGCTAAGGTTGTATATCATTACCAGTGTAGCCTACATTTGAATAAATTGCCCTGTTAAAGTTAATTTGGGATTCTAGAAATTAGGAAGTTAGTAGGGAAAAAATGTAGAAAATATAGGAAAAATAAAAACAGATAAATAAAAGCCAACCAAATATCCGTTGAATATTAAGAAATTATCAAAAAAAAATAATTAGAGAGAATCCCAATACATACTAGAGTAGTAAGCACAAGAGGTTTCCAATAAACCAATAAAGCTTTACATGCAAAATTTATTTCTTACAGATATTATATAAAAGTTTTTATAAGTTTAGTACGAATCAGTAAGTGTTTGGAGCTAGGACCAGCTAAGAAACTAACAATTGATTGGCAGGTTCAGTTCTACTTACAGATAAAAAGTGCTACATTTCAGGATGACCAACACTGGCAGTTGCAAAAGAAGTAGAGTGAATTAGGTTGATGTACTAAACCATAGTATAGTTTTTTAGCTTTGGCTTACCATATAGTAAAGCATTTGATAAAGTAGACCATAACCTACTACTAGATAAAGTAGAAAAATGTGGGTTAGACAGCACCACCACCAGATGGATTCGTAACTGGCTGACCAACCGCACTCAACGTGTAGTCCTCAATGGAACTACATCCACATGGAGGGAAGTATGCAGTGGAGTACCCCAAGGCTCTGTTTTAGGCCCAGTACTCTTCATCATCTTCATCAATGACTTGGACGAGGGGATAGATGGGGAACTCATCAAATTTGCAGATGACACCAAGCTGGCAGGAATAGCCAACACTCCAGAAGATAGGCTCAAGATACAGAAAGATCTTGACAGACTTGAACATTGGGCACTATCTAACAAAATGAAATTCAACATTTGACCATTTGACGGCCGTCTCCAGGAGAGCGTTCTACCAGGTTCGCCTGGTACGCCAGTTGCGCCCCTTTCTGGACCGGGATGCCCTATGCACGGTCACTCACGCACTCGTGACGTCTCGCCTGGATTACTGCAATGCTCTCTACATGGGGCTCCCCTTGAAGGGCATCCGGAGGCTACAGTTAGTCCAGAATGCGGCTGCGCGGGTGATAGATGGAGCCCCTCGTGGCTCCCGTATAACACCCCTCCTGCGAGGCTGCACTGGCTACCTGTGGCTTTCGGTGCGCTTCAAGGTTTTGGTAACCACCTTTAAAGCGCCCATGGCATTGGGCCGGGCTACTTACGGACCGCCTACTGCTACCGAATATCTCTCACCGACCCGTGCGCTCTCACAGAGAGGGTCTCCTCAGGGTGCCGTCGGCGCGGCAATGTCGTCTGGCGACACCCAGGGGAAGGGCCTTCTCTGTGGGGGCCCCCACCCTCTGGAATGAACTACCCCCCGGACTTCGTCAGCTTTCGGACCTCCGGACCTTCCGCCGCGGGCTTAAAACGTATTTATTTAATTGTGCAGGGCTGAGCTAGATTTTAAATTATTGGTTTTAAATTGGGTTTTATTTGATATTTTAATTCTAAGTTTACGGGCTTGTTAGAATCAGTTTTTTAATTGTTTTATATTGTATTTATATGTCTTTTAAATGCCTGTACACCGCCCTGAGTCCTTCGGGAGATAGGGCGGTATATAAATTTGAATAAATAAATAAATAAATAAATAAACAGTGAAAAAAGTAAGGTTCAACATTTAGGCCAAAAAAACAAAATGCACAGGTACCGTATATGTGGTACCTTGCTCAATAGTAGTAACTGTGAGAGGGATCTTGGAGTCCTAGTGGACAACCATTTAGATATGAATTTTAGATTTCAACCCTGGACTGGAGGCTAAAACATATGAAGAACGGTTGCAGGAACTCGGTATGCCTAGTTTAATGAAAAGAAGGACTAGGGGAGACATGATAGCAGTGTTCCAATATCTCTGGGGTTGCCACAAAGAAGAGGGAGTCAAAACTATTCTCCAAAGCACCTGAGGGTAGAACAAGAAGCAATGGGTGGAAACTAATCAAGGAGAGAAGCAACCTAGAACTAAGGAGAAATTTCCTGACAGTTAGAACAATTAATCAGTGGAACAACTTGCCTGCAGAAGTTGTGAATGCTCCAACACTGGAAATTTTTAAGAAAATGTTGGATAGCCATTTGTCTGAAATGATGTAGGGTTTCCTGCCTGGGCAGGGGGTTGGACTAGAAGACCTCCAAGGTCCCTTCCAACTCTGATATTATTATTATTATTATTATTATTATTATTATTATTATTATTATTATTATTATTATTATTATTATTATATTTCATGCCAACCATTATGGTTAGCTGGTCATGGTTTAAGCTTAGCATATTAATAGCTAGGTCACTGCATATTTCCTTAAACAGGGAATTATAAACAGGAGATAAATGTGGTACTTTATTCAGTCTAGAGAGGCACTAAAAAGTAAATTATATTAGTACCAATAGATTGCCAGAGAATATTCATAATAAATTCTACAGTGCATTTTGAGGGCATTACTGATCTTTCTTCTGAAGCTATCAACCTTTTTACAATTTACACATCTAAACATGAAATGTATTTGGCTTCCATACGAGTTACAGTTCAAAGGGCATTAAAGGGCATATAAATTTAATAAATAAATAAAATAGTTTATTAAAAGATGACATTATTTCTTCTGTTTACCAAGAAAATATTTATATACATTCATGAATTATTAATTCAATATCTTCACTTCATCAACTTTGTATAATGACTTTGCCAAGAACAGAAAGGATAGAAGAAAAATTTACTGTAAAGGAAATAAAGCACATAGTAAAGGAAATCCAAGGTATTTTTTCAGCAGCATCACTGGGAGAAATGCAAGATAGTAATATTAAAAGCGAAATAATTTTGTTGGAGACAAGTTAGAGGAGAATTTAAGAGATGAATTGGAACAAATAATTCATATAGAATTAATATTATATAATGTATTTTCTATTGAACAAAGGGGAGACAGATATAACTCCATCTTCAGCCATGGAAGTTCAGTGAATAACCTAGGGCCACACTTTGTCTTAGCCTACTTCATAGGCTGGTTGTGGGAAGAAAACTGGAAAAGAGTATTTTATACATCTCTCTATGTTTTTTATACCATTTCTTTTTAAGGAGGAGAGAGAGAATTCCACAACTTAAATTGTGTCCTTTGGCTTTATTTATGTAATTGTTAACATTGAGTGATTATAATTTGCAGCTCTAATCAGTCCTCGAGAAATGAATCAACCTGATCCGGTAGAAGAGGCACTTCGAACACAAATTGAACAGAAGAAAATAAGGTTCTCTTTGCTTGATTATTATATATGTTAAAAACTTAACGTAGTATGCATGTTTCTTGTATACAGTAAGTTGCTAAATGCTAAGTAACATGTACATTTCATATACTGTACACAGCAGTGGTCACCAACTGGTGGTCCGTGGGCCACTGATGGTCCATGAGAAAATTTTGGTGGTCTGCAGAAAAATTATTTCCATTTTTTTTTATATTGCACTAAATCAGGGATCCTCAAACTATGGCTCCTGGGCCGGATACATGCAATGAACATTTGTGTTGCTGCAGAGAGTCTCCCCCTTCAGGGTCTTTTTGTGCAGGTTGGAGGGGGGGCAGAAATTCTGACTTGGGGTTTGCTTCAGCTTCCTGGTTTGGGGCTTTGGGCAAAGCCTGGAGGGAAGTGCCGCTGGTGGCAAGGAGCCAGAGGGCCTTATTCCAGTGGGACTGCATCATGGCCTGGAACTGGCTGACTAACTCAGCCCACTGAGCCTCCAGGTGCTGGTACCTGGCCTTGCACTCCTGCAGGTCTTCCCTCTGCTTGGAAAACCTATGGTTGTAGTCTTGAGTGAAGTACTTCTGCTGAGCCTCCTTCTCGGTCAGATCCAATTTGAACTGAGCCAGCTGTTTTACCAATGCTTTCTCGTGGTGGCTGCTTAGCTCCAACAACTGCTTCCAGTTGGGGCCCTAAGGAGCCCGGGAGGGCAGGTGAGGAGTGACTGGCAGGAGAGGGGTGAGTAGAGGCTGGCGAGGCACCCCTCGATGTGAGTGACATTGAATTGGCCATTGAGTTGGCCATGTCCACCCAGTCACATGATCACCTAGCCACGCCCACCAAGCCAGTCATTAGGTAGATCATATTAGTGGTCCATGGAATTGAAAAATATGAATTTAGTGATCCCTGAGGTCCAAAAGGTTGGGGACCTCTGGTATATAGCATACATGCTATTATGTTAGCTTAATACTTGTCTATACACGGACCATATTTCAGCAATGGGAAAACACAGATTTAGCTAGATTGTCAATCTATTGAAAAGAGATATTAAATGTTCTCTTGTCCCATAATTAGCTAAAGTCCCTTTTCAAGAAGAGTCTCCCCAAACCTTAGTGCCAATTGGTTGCTTTGGGTCTTTTGCTAAACTGGAACACAAAAATAGTGGAAAGCTGGCAAGAGAACAGCTGAACATTGTTCTAAAGGCGAAGACCAAAGGTAGTTTAAGGTCAGAGCAGATGAGAAAATCCAAAGCAATAGGGTGAGACAGAAATCAAAGAACTATAGAGGAGATCACAGTCAGACAAGCACTTCTATAGAACTGAATAAGCTTGAGTTCTCAGAGATCTCCAGATTTAGGGACAATTTCTGAGAATAGACTTGGAGAGTTCCTGCTTACCAAAAGGGTCTAATTCACAAACATATATTCATTTATTCAGTGAGAATTTGGCCTCTTCAATGGGCATTTCTTTGATAGATGAGTAAGTTGCTAATATTTGGGGAAAACATTTTCTATTCATATCCTATATGATAAGTTTAGCAGACTTTATATTTTTTTTACAAATAAATAATAAACGAGAGAAATACCTAACAAGGAATAAATCAATTTCCCAACTTGCAATGTGTGAGCATGTAGCAAATGGTGAGAGATGTTCAGTTCAGTTCTACATAACAGCTTTTTAGTTGCAACAGATTTGTTGCATCTTCTGTAATAATATTTTCTTTTCCATTTTGCAGTTATAAAACATTGTTTACTCACTTGAAAGGGCTGAAGATAGAGATTGAACACTTGCAGCTCCTCATGGAGAAAGCAAAACTGAAGTTGCAAAAAGATTTTGAAGCTTGGTGGTCTGAGGAAACAAAATGCTTGCAGGTATTTAGGTGTCTTTATTTTCACTTTCAGAATTGTGTGGCAAGTTAGAATTCAAAGTAAGGATTTCAATATTTAGATTTCAACATTAGTGACATGAGAGTTAGCCCGTGATTCATTACTTATCCTATGGTTTCCTTAGAGCCAAGAAGAAGAAAAGGCACTTTTGCAGAATTCAGCCACTGTTCTAAAGACTTCTCCCTTGTTTTTTGAAAATCAGCTACATCCAGGTACTATCAGGTAAGATGGTTATCTTTCTGCATGTGTGTCTTCTGATATTTTTGCTTTTCTGAGTGAACAGTATAGGTAACGTGATATACCAAGCTCCAGTTGGTGCAAAATGCAGCGGCCCACATGGTTTTGTGCAGACCCCAGTGTCAGCATGTATCACCTCTCCTGCGGAAGCTGGATTGGCTGCTGATTTGCTCCGGGTACAATTCAAGGTGCTGGTTCTTATCTTTAAAGTCCTTCATGGCTTGGGACCAGGTTATTTGAGGAATTGTCTCTTGCCAGTCATATCTACCCGACCCATCAGAGCAGAGAGGCAGGAAATGCTGTGGGTCCTATCCCTGAGGAAGATACACCTGGTGGGACCCAGGAGAAGGTCCTTCTTCTGGTGGCTCCCTCTCTCTGGAACATCATTCCCCCAGAGATTAGAATGGCCCGCACTCTAATACTCTTCCAGAAGGCGCTGAAGGCCTGGTTCTGCCAGTGGGCCTGGGGAATCCAGAGTGGGATGGACCCCATTAAATGTCTCATGTGATCCGCTGTTGCCGGCTTGAGAGGGTGATTTTGTTATATTGCAGTATATCAATTTATTTGATTCTTTTTGTTAGTTTTTATTGTTTAAATGTAGTTTTCTATTCTGTAAGCCACCTTGAGTCACCATGGGAGAATAGGCGGCAATATAAATTAAATTAATAAATAAAAATGGCCATTTTGTAAATCAATACATAAAGATTCCATGCAATGAATCCATGTTGTGAATTCAGTAAGAGTAGAATCTTAGAGCTTGAAGATGTCTGCAGTGTAAGATGCAACCCGATTTCTCTTCTTAAATATTTCCTGCTCCAGTACTTTATATATATATGTAGCCTGGCACAGAATAGATTGAAATTATTACCTTTTATAATCTGGATATTATTTTGCTATTAGTCCAAACTAATGATTCAATTCATTTTTTAATCAGCTATATGGCATTAATAGTTCATACTCAACTATGAGTCTTATATCTATACATTTACTGCTATCAAACTGATCTTTCTTCTAGTCATTACCTTATACATTTTTTTGTATCTTATTGAAGTAGATTATATTTACCTTTGAATTTCAATTTCATTGGTTTCAGGATAGTGTTTCAACTTGTCATCATAATTTCAAAATTATATCTTTCCTTGTATTTCTTAACAATTTGTTAATCATAGTTGCAATCTGGTAAATATTTCCTTTAACTTTTTTGTCCAAATAATTTTAAAATGAGTATGGGATTTATGACAAGAGGTACTCAAGATTTGTGTGGTATGTTGTTCTGTTTATTGTAGATTCAGCTGTGAATATACCTAACAGCAGTAAGGTCTGGCCCATATTGTATGAACTGATAAGGATTTCATTCTACACCAAAACCAGTTCTCTAAGTTGCACATAGAGCTTATAATAAGCCAATGTAGGACCTGCAGTTCCGATTAAAATAATGCCTGGGCTGTTGCATTTTGAACCAACTGAAGTTTCCGAGTCTATAAAGTACACACAAATATTTAAGTTGTCCATTTCATATAGGTAAAGCAGCTTTAGTGTAAACACTGGTGAGAGGGAAGGGAGGAACTATTGTTTTTAGGAAACTGAAATATAGTAGTTAGCACTATCCAATCAACACTCAGTGGTTAGTGGCTGTAGCCATTGCTGGATGTTATTTCTGATCACATTTTCTGTGGCAGTGCTACCATTCTTTCTTTCACTTTTGTATCAACTTTCTCAGTTTTTGTGACGCATGGTACTGAGCATATTAATACAATCTGGGATTCTGTAGTTTTGACATTACATGCTGTTATCTGAGGATTATAAACGTAATTTGCAAAACTTCCACAGATTTGAATTGTACAATTAAAACATATCACCAACTAATTTTGTAGGCTTTAGTAAATAATGTCAGCATAAGCTGGTCTGTAGCATTGCTAATATCAATTTTCCAGTGACTGTTACATCATCCTTCCACTCCTTCAATTTTTTTTTAAAGATAATCTTAATAATCAAGAACTTTTGTGCTACATTAACTTTTATGTTTGGTCGTAGTAAAAAAAAGAATAATTTTATTTTGCATGAAATGTTTCGAATTAGCACAATCTTAAAGTGAATTCTTCCAAAATAATTCTCAGGAAGTATAATATACCCTTTTAGAAAGTGCATGTACATGTAAAGCAAAAAGTGTTCCCTTCTACATATTTAAATCCTTAATGAAGGAGTTCATCATACACTGGGAACATCTATGTAAACAAGAAAAATCAACTATAGTAGTGATTACTGCTGTAAAAGTATGTAGATCAATATATTTTATGGACTTAACTCCAGTGTTGAATCAGTTCATGTGACTTTTTTGATATTATAATTGTATGGAATGTCTAGAGATTAGATACTAATTGTTATACATATTTTTATGACTGTAATTTAAATAGATGGAACAAGCAACACTTACTTTGGCAAATGCATTCATGATTAGCTATTTTTGTTGTTGATTTTAGTCCTCATTTTTGGCTGCTATGTCCCTTAGAGGTTATGATTATGATGCATGTTGAAGATAAGAATCCAAGACCATGAATCAAATGGGAGATTTTGTGAGAGGCAGACTTGGAGTTCGGTTTTTATTTGCAGACATAGGATATCCATGTTGTTACACTTGTAATGACCCTTTTAAGTTTTCTATGAACGTTTGCAGATATTTCAAGCATTATTGTGTGTTATGCCTCATGCCCATTTTTGCAGCTATGTTCTTAATGTGACAAGCAAAGAATTTGTAATGGAGCTCTTGACATTGTGATACAGAACAGCAACTTATGTCCCACTGTGCTGAAAATTTATTCTAAACCTCTTGAAGCCTGTTTGAGGCATTAACAATTCATAGCAAGGTTTCTGGTTTCCTACATTTAAGGATATAAAATAACAAAACACCCACTTCCTAAAGAGTCCATTGAATCTCAGTGACACAGTGAACTTATTTATTCATTCTCATAGTTACATACGATGAGATCTTTGGGCTTTTTATTTTTCTTCAAATCCGTGCACTAAAACACAAAAAGCTCTTTGTTGCTAAATCCATCCAGAAGCAAACTGGTAATTTACTCAATGAACAGGATTTAACTGTAATCTTCTATCTGTCAAATAGATTGTAATAGTAAAAGTTTACATGAAGCATATGGTATGTAACAGTTACTGTCATTCAATATTTAGTTGAAGGAATTTAGATAGCAGAAGAGAATATAAAAGTAGGCCTGATGTAAAAACCATAATATACCTCTACCACTGAAACAAGGATAACATAACTTTTTATGACAATTCAGTCTGTAAACACTTGTGCTTAAACACTTTTCATCACTCTAAGATATATAAGATGCTTCAATTCCTGTTACAAACTATGATATATAAGCAAATAGTGGCATTTTTAAATATTCTGAAATGTACATAAAATTTGTAGTTAATTTGATGTGTACATAGGTGTTGGCATTGACAAATAATAATGGTACTCAAGGAATATAATCACTATAGATTTTTAAAATTATTTTTCTCGTATAATTTAAAAATCTTCCTGACTGTCAAAAGCTAAGTCTATATTTGTATGAGTAATATCCAGTAGAAATATCTAGGTATGTAATTGGAGAATAAATTTGATGTTTTAGGGCCAATCTGTCAGTATGAATGTATTTTTATGTCTGATCATGCATTGTTTTCAGATCCCCCAGTGAAGTCTACTGTTATCCAATCCCCAAAAATTTGCTATTGATATGGTTGAGAAAAGGTAATATATTGGGCCAATCCCTGCCTTCATCTATGATGCATCTGACTCACCATGAGAGAAATCACATCCGTCTCTCCAATGAAAAACAGTCAATGTGTTTTTTGTTGGGAGCTTAATGCTTCGAGTTCTCAGACCAGAGCATCAGAGCAATATGCCAGAGCTGCACCTGTTCTATTTTTATGACCATTACTAACATACACACTGGACAGCTATGCTACCAGTTTTCCTCAGGTAGCAACAGCACTTAGACTTATACCAAGTCCTCGACTTACAACAGTTCATTTAGTGACTGTTCAAAGTTACAATGGCACTGAAAAAGTGACTTATGACTGTTTTTCATAGTTACAACCTTTGCAGCATCCCCATGGTCACATGATCAAAATTCAGATGCTTGGCAACTGGTTCCTATTTATGACTACTGCTGTGTCCCAAGGTCATGTGATCACCTTTTGCGATCTTCTGACAAGCAAAATCAATGGGGAAGCCAGATTCACTTAACATCTGGGTTACTATCTTAACAGCTGCAATGATTCACTTAACAAATGTGGCAAGAAAAGTTTTAAAATGGGACAAAACTCACTTTACAAATTTTTCAATTAGCAACATAAATTCTGGGCTCAGTCATGGTTATAAGTGGAGGACTACCTGTATACCTCTTCATAGTGCTTTACAGCACTCTCTATGCAGTTTACAGAGTCAGCATATTGCCCCCAACAGTCTGGGTCTCATTTTACCAACCTCAGAAGGATGGAAGTCTGAGTCAACCTTGAGCCAATCAGGAGCGAACTTCTGGCACTGAGCTGAATTAGCCTGCAATAGTGCATTCTAACCACTGCGCCACCACAGACAGCTTCTTTTTGGAAGATGCACTAAGTTGGCCCTAAACTCCAGGTATTGTACATGAACAGATTGTACAGCCTATCTGCATAGGCACACACACATATCCTTGCTCACTTCACAATTTCTCACTCTGAAGAACCACCCAGGCTAGACATGATGAATGAATAAAATGGTAAGGAGCAACAAGAGGTTTTCTTGGCCACCACAGCTCAAAATTTTTAGTCATGCCACTAAATTTGTCACTGATAATTCCTTCAATAAACATACATGAGCAAAAGTCCAATTAGCAACAAATCAGGTTTTGAAGCCTCAATGTTAATCTGAGCAGTGGCTCTCCAATGACCATTTCAAGAGCAACACATATGCTGATATTAAACCACTACATTCTCTCCCAATTGCTGGTATATCTTCATGGACTATTCCTTTCTTTCAAGGTGAATTGATTAAGCCAGGGCAATTAAATCAGTGATTTAAGTCAGTAGGAAAAAAGGCCAATTTAAGCAGCCCTTCAGCCAAGACCACCCTTGATACTGCTTTATATATTATCTATAGTTGTAGGTCATTAGATTCAAGATATATAATACTATACAAACATCAGATTATTGGTCACACTTTTTCATTTTTACAACCTGTTCTCATATGACTTTGTTACCATATATTCATTGTTGAGGTTTTACCTATAAGGGGAAAGTGACAAACCTAGCTTTCTATGATACATGACTGGAAGTTTAAAGGTATGTGGCATTCTAAAAATAAAACATCATAGTTTTATAATTCCTTACAATAGACTGCTATAGTTTACAGAAAACTATGTAATTTATGGATAAAATTTTCTGTGCCAGGTAACCTGAGTCTTTCGGTGTAACTATTTCACAGTCATCCATTTCTTATGTTTTATTATCCTTAAATTGGAATTAGATAGGCTTGTCTTACAAAATAAATCATGCTTTTAAATCAAGAAGGGTCTTTGACAGCACTTCAAAGAGAAGGCTATCCTCTGTATGCTGAGATATATGGCTGTCCTATTTTTTAAATATATCATAGTTTCATGTTGTCTTCTCTTCTTTCCAATTGTCTTCTTCTCTGCTTCACTCTGGGTACCTCTATATTTTGAGAAATAGCAAACAAAACTAATTACACTTCAGTGACTAATTAGTTGAAATAAATTACTTGCCAGAATAGACAAATCTAATTTTCATCAGGTAAAAATGAAATGTCCTTATTTGATAAATGAAGTTTTTAAAAAAAGCTTTTGAGAAATTAAATTCTTTCTTCATTTGCATAGAAAACCATTTCAGTGTCTTCTTTCATGCTTAACACAGATATCCAATTTGAATGTACTGCCAGCACACAATTAACACTAACCAGATCAAAAGCCATCATTTTAGGAAATATAGAAGTCTCCACACGTCCTCCAATCTTGATTGTTATCCAATAGCCCTTGTACCAGGAGAATATTAAGATTTCAGTAGCCTAATATTCCATTCTTCATTGTTCATTCAGACTAGTGGAAGTTAGAAAGGAAATGGGGCAAAAGTACTCCAAACCCTGGTTAACCCAATATTTAAAATTCAAATCCACTCTGATTGGCTTTTCCCCCCTCTCTTTTAACAAATTATTCCTCCTTCTGCATACAATCGATTCTTCCATTCTCCAGAGTCAAAGGTAAAATTGCAAGTCACAGTCATGTGTTATTTAACAACTGAAGAGGAAGTGAGGTTGTAAGTACATCATAGACATGTGTTGTGTCACTTAATGACTATATCCCTTAGCAACAGAGTTGTTGGTTCCATTTGTGGTTGTTAAGTGAGGACTGTATTCCATTTATATCTTTCAGCAAGTCACTTAATATCTGTAAGAAACATACGGTACTTTCATTTTTCATCCCACTGACCTAGTTGCTTTATCACTCCATGTTCTCATACAGTAAACAAAGCAGACATGCAGCAAGAAGTGATGACAGGTTTCAAGTTCTCAGTGCATCTCTACCATATAATTGCGGGCCTGGTTCTTCCATTCAACTTTTATGACACACTTAACAAACTAATGATAGAGTCTGTACTATATACATTTTAAAAAGAGACTCCTGTGGGCATTGTGGGGTTAAATCAATGCTTCCCAAACTTTTTCTTTCATTACCTCAAACTATCAGAAAGTCTTTTTTACACAGTGTAACTAAAAAACTTTAGGTCCCTGTTGTGACTGGGTAATGGCTTTGTGTGTCATTACCCAAAGAAAAAAAACACTTTTACCAAATTTTGGAAAATGTACCCAAATTTGGGAAGCACTGGGTTAAAAGCTTGTTCCTATATCGGCAGGAAATCTTTGCTTTAGTGGAGTCAAACTCTTTGACCCTGTTCTCCAGTTAGGAAGAAATGCTTTCTTGGCTCTTCTGACACTATTAAGAGATGGTATTTTCCATTCCATCTTTATTTATTTATTTATTTTGGTCAAACTAACTATTTGGAATTCAAAGGGATGAATTTAATTTCAACACAGAAAAATAAGAATGCCTCAAGTTTGCCATCTAGTGGTTAAATCTTAAAATAGGCGTTTACATTTTGAATTGATGTTTAAAATAAGGACATAAATGCTCAACCCCAAAGTCATCCACAGTGCTTTGTCGCTTTAGTTTCTGAGACATATATAAACAGGAATTTGGATTGCAGGCATGAAGAAAAATGAGATCCGTTAAAAGGTACAGAAGCAATAGTAAACAGTGAGGACGTTTTTGTATGCTAAATATTGACATCTGCTTAGAAATTGAAGTAATTTATTGTAGAAATACTATAGAGTGTATTGGAGTTAAAGTAGGTGGAGGAATAAGCAGTACTATTATTGGTATCTACTATTGCAGGGGTCTCCAACCTTGGTCCCTTTAAGACTTGTGGACTTCAACTCCCAGAGTCTGGGAGTTGAAGTCCACAAGTCTTAAAGGGACCAAGATTGGAGACCCCTATACTATTGCCATTCGGCCATGATGATTGCTTTCTACACTTGAATTGCATAAAGTAGCTTTCAAATATGTATGAGGTAAATTAATAGGAGAATTAAATTACCTTGCAACCATAATACTTCCAGGAAATTCCTGGCATATTTTGCTAATGAGTTTCTCCTTCAGAGAATGGAGCAATGCATAAACTTTCAGTTGTTCTTGACTTCATACTAAATACTAGGAATAACTTAATTGAAGAAATGTAAATAACAGGACACTGGGGGCAAGTAACCATATAATGCTGGTAATCTTCACTGAATAGCAACTAAATTTTAATGTAGTCAAATGCATAACTTGGACTTAAAAACCCTATTTTAATAAATTCATGTATATGTAGGATTCTCTGGTATATCAGAAATGGAAAATAATCCAAATCATAAAGGAAGAATGTGTAGGAATTGTCTGTTTTGTATAAATAATGTTGAAAAAGCTGAAATTCAGGATGGGCTGCTACTGGTAAAAGATGCTAGAAAAGAAACAACAAAAGCTTTCTTAGATATATTTAGAATAAAACAACCTGGAGCTAAACATGCTTAAAACTGTAGAAATGAGAGTAGATTTTAGGGGGAGCCCTATTATACCACCTCTTACTATATTTGACAGCATGGTATCAGCAGTAGAGTCCTTTAAGTTTTTGGGTTCTATACTTTAATCTGTCGGGACTTGAAATGGACAGTTAATATTATTACCATCATTAAAAAAGCACAATAAAGAATGTTCTTCCTGCCTTGACTCAGAAAGTTCAGACTGTCCTGGAAGCTGTTGATACAGTTCTACACAGAAATTATTAAGTCTGTCATTTGTACTTCTATAACTGCCTGGTTTGGTACAGACTCCAACGGACAGTTAAGACTGTAGAAAGAACAATTGCAACCAGCCTGCCTGCCATAGAAAACCTCTATATTGTGCAGTTCAGAAGGAAGACTGAGAAGATTATTTACAGACCCCTCACATCCTGGACATAAACTGTTTCAACTCCTCCCCTCAGCATGCCACTACAGGGCATTGAATGCCAAAACAACTAGACACAGGGACTTTTTTCCCTCCTAACACCATCAATCTGCTGAACACCTAATTCTCACAATGCTGTCTAATGTCTATTTCTATTTACCCATATAGTATAGTTATAATGTCATTTATCCTTATTATCTTCTTTACTGCCCCATCATATTGCAATGATGATGATGATGATGATTCTGTTGCTTTGTATGTACACTGAGAGCTTCTGCACCTTGGCAAGACTTATAGGCTTAAACTCCCAGGATTCCCCAGCTGGATGTGTGGAATTTGGAAGTTGAAATCCACAAGTCTTAAAGTTGCCAGGGTTGGACACCCCTGATCTAGACAATCAAGTAAGGCCAAATAAACTGTCCTATCCTGTCCTGTGAAAGAAATATAATCAGCCTATCAGCTTCTTACTGAAGACAACAAGATGTTATTGAACATAAAGAATGTCCTCTTGCTTTCTTTCCTGATGTAGGTAGCTTATGAACTATGGTGTGATAGCAACTTTCAAATCTTCCTGCATTCAATCACCTTCATAAAAATATTATTTTCTGTTGATCAACATTACAACAATACTTTTCAAAAACCATGTCCAGCGCATAAATACATGGTGAAAAATGTTATGGTCTTGGGCAGTCACCATCCACTGCAACTGTTTCTTCAATAGCAGACATAGTTGAGTGGATTGCTAATGCTGCATGCGGATTGTTCATTCAGGCAGCCCCTGAGATCCCTATCTGGGGAATGCATTGCCAAATCAAACGTTTGTGTCTGAGAGCAGTAACAAATTCAAAAAGTACTGAAGCTGTTTTGCAATCCTAGAACAACTGTAAATCTCCATCATCAGCTACTTTGCAAACACAGCTACATCATCACAATGATGGAATCATCAGAAAATGATGCCAACACTTTCTGCAGCTTGGAAGATGAGGAAAGAAGGCACACTGTCTTACTTCCATATTTTGATATTTACTATGGCAGATCACAGACTGTAGAGATGGAATGATGCTAATTTCAATGAAAGGACCCCACAACTACTTTATTCTGTGTTCTGAGTTCTTCCAAACTGAATTAGTGACAGAAGGCATTGTAGTGTTTAAAAAAGGGACTAAATGTTCAGACTGATTTATTATTTAAAACAATGCTAAATGGGCTGATTAAGTCACTTTAAGAAATGTATTTAGATGACAAAACTAATTTGATGTCTTCAGCTGTCAGAATATTTAAGTTTTCACTATCTTCATTTCTCTTCCTCATGAATTTAAATGGTAATTGAGCAGAGTTTGAAATTATTTTCATATTAAAAGCTCTATGGTTAGACTAACAATTATTGTATAGCTTTAAAGTGTAAATTACAGTAAGAACAGTGTAGAATCTCATGAAAGCAAATTATGTTTTCTCTAGATATAGTTGCAGAATGGAATGTTCACACAATATACATAATAACTTAATAACAGCATGATGGATAAATAGGTCTTCAGCAGAATAACTATTGTCCAGATACATAAAGAAAACATCCTTATTGTACCCTTGGGACAACATTAGAAAAACAAACAATGCTACAGTATTTAATACAGCTCAGTGTCCATTTATTAAGTCTTTAAAAGAAGGATTTGTGATCGTATTGCCTATTCTATCACACCAATCTAGTTTTTGAACTGGAATCTTTATAAAATTAAATACTATTTTCAATTTTTATTGATTTATTGGGTAGAAAATACCATTTGTAAACTACAATTTTGTTGTAGCCACCTGAAATGAGTTCAGTTCTTTCTGTTTCCAGGGTTCCAAATAACAGCAGAGCCAGCTCCAATGAAGAGTCAACTGTGAAGAGCAGTGTGAGCAGACTCAGCAACTCAGATTCAAAAATGAGGTATGCAATAGTTACACCTTCTGAGAATCTAGATCAGGGGTCTCCAAACTTGGCAACTTTAAGACTTGTGGACTTCAACTCTGGAAGTTGAAGTCCACAAGTCTTAAAGTTGCCAAGTTTGGAGACCTCTGATCTAGATTCTAGAATATTCACTGAAGCTGCCTTTGTCACAAGAGAACAGAAGGGGAATAGGGCTGTGCATGCTGCCCTTGCTGTTGTCACATCCAGATGTTTATAAATTGGCCAGATAATCTAAATTGGGGAAACTATATGCAGTCAGTTGAGGCTTCTGATTGCATGGAGAACGATTACATGTAAATCCCTTCTTTGAAACTGATTATTCCAAGAAAAGACAAGAGAGCTCATACCTTCCCAGGCACTGTTGATTGCAAACATCGTGCTACATATTTGAATTCATAAAGGTATTTGGGGGTATATGAGGACAGCTGGAAGAAAATAGATATAGAAGAGCATACATCTTTTTTTTTAAGGAGCTCCCGGCATACACACCCATGTTCCAAAGTAACATTTTACAATTTTAAAAAATAGGTAACTTCCTTCATTTCAGTAGAACTTGTCAATGAGTTCTGTCTTAAGCCAGTTAAAATAAATAAGCAGAATTCAGATAGGTGAAAGTTATATTCTGCATAAGGAAGTTCAATATCTGTCTGGAACAGCAAAGACAACTGAAAAATGCACTTGGTTATTTCAGGATTTCACCAGATCCAAGTTCTACCATCCCCTTCACAGGAGATCGTCAAACTGATGCTGATATTATAGCTTTCATTAGAGCTAGAAAGAACCTCTTACATAAAAAAGGTAATTCTTACTAAATGTGCTAGTTGACCAAGTAATCTGTATAATAAGCTTTAATAATTCAGTGTTATCCAGATTTATAAAAAGAAATCAGAAAATTACATTGACATTATTACATATTAGTTCTCATTTACAATGTTTCCCCCCTCTTTTCTCTCTCAACATATTTGTTTTGGCTTTTAGATGGTATAGTCTTTTGACAGGAACCTGTCCTTTTATAATTTATAAATAACGTGATGGAATTAAGAAAGCAAATTTCTTCTGCCATTGTGTTATGCAATCTCCTAGATTTTACTTGTGGGGAACCTGGGAAAGACCTGAAAGAAAACCAGATAAGGACTTTCACAAAGAATCTTTCACAGGTGGGGTAAATTGAAAAGGGCTAAGACAAGGGTATCAAACTGGCGGCCCACAGGCTGGATACTTCATGCACAGGCCACACCCACCTAGCTCCGCAAAGGAAAAAACATGATATGTCACGATACATCGCATGACACGATCAAGTTTGATAGCCATGGGCTAAGTGGTTTGTAAGAAATATATTGTACTGGCATCTAAAAGCAGGAGAACAATGAGTGGGAAGTCAAGATGAAATTAGATAAATTTGAAGTATTGAACGCATACAGTTACCAGAGTGATTCAAGGTCACTTCAGAGGAGTTGGTATAGAAATCATTTTACAGAGAAGAAAACATAGTGTGGAATTTGTCTACTCAATAACAGGAGACACTGACCCAATACTATCTACTAAATTCAGAATTTACTTCCTCAGAGGAAGTTTTTTTATTGTCTCTTTAGAATGCTGTGTAAATGTGGTTTATCTCTATGTTGATGGCTGATTTGTTTGAATGCCAAGCTTCCAGGAATTCCCTGGGATTTGGGGATGTAGCTTGGTCTAGAATGTTTAAAGGTTCCCAGCTGAAACAATGGTTGAGTCTGCCCATGTATTGTGAAATTGGGGAAATTCCATCATGTCTTCTGACTAGTTGGAAGTTGGCTAGTTGGCTGAAATGTATCAGTAGAAGTTGGCTAGTTGTTGCTTTCACATTGTGAAAATAATTTAAAATATTCTTGAAACCAGAGAGAAAAGATATTTTTAAATGTCTTGCATCCCTGACAATGCCTCTATAGACATTAATACATTGTAGACTATTGCATTAATAAGCAAACAATAGTATTCTGTTTAGCCAATTTGATAAAATCTGGGTATGCTAATATGGAGAATGACAAGTAAATATTGGGAAATATGTTTGTGGGTAGAAGCTCTATCAGACAAGCTGTCTTTTCAAATATCAATGAAAGGTAGAAAATTGGGTGCTCCATCAGGATTTTCTGCTATACTGCATGCCTTAGAGCATTGATAGCAAACCTATGGCATGTGTGCCAGAAGTGGCATACAGCCCCCTCTCTGATGGCATGCGAGCCATCACCCCAGTTCAGCTCTGCTGCGCATGCGCACGTGCCTTCTGCCGGCCAGCTGGTCTTTAGGTCTCTGCTGCGCATGTGCAGGGGGAGAGGCGCTGCAGGGGGCGCACGCATGGGCGGGGGGCATGCAGGGGGCATGTGCACATGCACAGGGGGCGGGGCACATGTGTGGGGGCTGCATACACATTGTATTTTATGGGTTTGGGCTTGCCCGCATTCACATGAGCGAGCACGCTTTGGCCACTCAGTCCAGAAAAGGTTAGCCATCACTGCCTTAGAACATACAACAAAACCATTTTGTTTTGAGAAAAAAGAAATTAACATTCATATTCATATTGTTAACCATCAATACTTCTCAAATCTAGTGACTCAAAGTAGGGTGAGATAATATCCTAAAAGACAGAGAAAATGATAAGTAAAAATCAAGAAAAAGTAACATATTCAAATTAACCAAATTTAACAATGCACAGAATGTACTTTTATATAGCCTTACAAACAGTATTTAGATCACGCTCATACAAGCTATTTCAGTCTCTTAGATCTATATTCTGAATTGAATTTTAATTTAAATTTGTTCCTATGACAGTCACTGTTTCTGCAGGTAAGTAATTATAAGTAGGAACTAACTGCGTAGGCATCAATATACTTAGTTACAACTTGCATTATTTTTGTAGTGTAGAATGATCCCTGATCCTGGATTAAGTCTGCCAGATTTGTCACATTCCAAATAAGAATTAGTTCCTAGATGACAAAAAAGTCCATTTCATTCTGGTCATTCAAAGTTAGGAAACATACTCAATATCAGAGACAACAGTATCACCTAATGGTAAAAAGGGAACTATTAATAAAGGAACAGAAGATTACTTTTAGAGGTTTGTAGTGACAGGAACAAATTATACTGAATATCTAAAAGCAGCCTAATTACTGAAGCCATAGCTTTCCATCCACTCGAGTGCTGATTACAGCATTATTCATCAAGCTAGTAGCACCTGACTTGACAGATGGTGTTAGCATTATCCCACAGTAGTGTTTTAATCTATCTCTTTGGTTATCAGCAATAATTGTTGGGTGTAAATAGAGAGGTTACAAAACCCTCCTCCATCCAGAGCAAATATTCTGCTCACTTAGTCTTAAATTTTCATATGTCTCAGTTTAATGAATTTCTTATTAAGTTCTTTCTGAGCATCTAATTTGGTTGAATTAATGTTTATTCCCCAACGATCATGGAATAATTACAAATACTCTTGATTTTTAAGCCACCCCATTTTTAGCTTATGAAAAGATGCATGTCTGCAAGAAAAGTAGACCTGGCCTTAAATGTGCCTATCTAATTTTATTATAGTAAAGTAATAGAAAAATGTTTACAGGAAAAGTACAAAATTAGAGAAACTGGAAGGGCCATTCTAAAGTCAGTTTCAGCAACTACGTAGCATGAACAATCTGAACTACAGAATAGCAGAATAACAAGAGTTGGAAGGGACCTTGAAGGTCTTCTAATCCAGCCGCTTACTCAAGCAGGACACCCTATAAAACTCTAGACAAATGGCTGTCCAATCTCTTCTTAAAAACCTCAAGGAATATCTGAGCAAGGAACTTTAGTTTGCCAAGATCTTTTCCACCATTTAACTATAAAATCTGTTCAGTGTACAGAAATTATTTGCTGATATAGTTATAAAAATAGCTAATATAAAATAGCGTAATCTTATGGATTCCCTGGGTTGCTTCAATTATTACAGATTTCTTATAGCGAAAGAAATCAGTATTGAAATAATAAAAACTAAGATAATGTTAAAGAATAGATCAAGAACCACTAGTTTGTGTTGTAAATAATGTATTTTAAGGAAGATAAATGACATAATTTTTTTTCTATACCGTCCTTTCTAGCAGCTACTTGTGCTCTCCAAAATTTACTTTAAAGAGTCATAGGAAAATTTCTGAACAATTTGAAATAGGGCAACAGTTAAAAGAAAAAGAAATCATTCACATTTCTGTGATCTTCACCCAGTTTCCAGAAATTTATTTTCTTAACAATAGTTTCTCATAGACCTGTGGTTTGTTTGTAAATGTGTAACAACTGTCTCTGGCAATTCCATTGCTGCCATTATGCTAATAGATAGCAGTATAATGCTAGTCATAGCAGCTCTGCTCTGCCCTCAACCAGCTCACAAAATTCCAGAAAATTTAATAATAGGCTTTCTTAAATCAGTACATACTGGAAGGCCTCGAGCAATCTTAACCAAACTTGGTATATAGATGACTTACTATCTGGAAAAAAATACTGCGGGAGTAAGACACCCCTAACACCCCTTGAGGTGTGTGTGTGTATGTGTGTGTGTGTGCGTGTGTGTGTTTCACCATAATTCTGGAATGCCAAGAACAATGTTAACCAAACATGACTTTACCCTCTGGAAACAAATACTGTGGGGGTAAGATGGTTGATCTACGTAGATGGTTGATCTACATAGATGGTTGATCTGCGTAGATGGTTGCTTCCAAAGTGTATGGAAGATCTCTATTTTCGCCCATTGCACTACACTTATTGTTCTGTCTCCTTCCCCACTTCAGACCCACGAGCTGGCCTTCAGCCAGTGGATTCACGGCTCTTATCCATCCTGGCAGAGAAATCGCAGCTGCCTGCCAAAGTTCAAACAAATGACTCACATAGCAAGACTTTCAGCTCTTTTTGAAACAGATCAGCTAAACTTTGCTTCTCATGGAGTGAGAGCAGTCCCAAAGCTCCTTATATATCCTGTGGGGTGGGGCTCCTGCCCCACCCTTCCTTTTGATGACGCCGCCTCGCTAATCTTCAAGCCAAGCTTGATTATTATTATCAGCTGGGTCTGAAGGTGTAGCCTGGGGAAGGGAGGAATCAGGGGATGACGGCCTCATTACATCCTCCGACTGGTCTGGTTCTGGCTCCTGAAGCCGAGCCAAAGGAATCGGTGCTCCCGAGGTAAGCCTTACCGGCCCTTCCCCCTCACTCTCAGAGTCACTTTCAGGCATGGGGCCAGGTTCGGGGGCTGGAGTCACACCACTTATTATTTGTAATAATTTTATCTTTTTCTTATGCTATTTAATGTAACGCTTCTGAGTGCAATCCCTCAGGGATTGAGTTGAGATTTGATCTGTCTGCCAGTGCCAGTTCTTCTTTGTTGAGTCCGATTACCTGAGTCATTCCATTACAGTCCACTTCTCAGTTGTATCACCATCTGAGATAAACAGGCAGTAATCAGAGAGATCATTTTTATTGGTTATGATACTTTACATGTTAAATGCCATTCTCAGAAGTGCTTCCTAGGTACCCAGCAGGGGTGAAATCTACTTACCTTCCTTACTGGTTCAAAAGTGCATCCGGGTGCAGACCTTCTGCGCATGTGCAAAACACATTACCGTATATACTCGAGTATAAGCCAAGTTTTTCAGCACGTTTTTTGTGCTGAAAAACGTCCCCTCGGCTTATACTCGGATCGGCTTATACTCGGATCGGCTTATACTCAGTTTTTTTCCTTCTTTTTCACATTATACGGATGGCGCAAACTTGGCGGGCTTTTGCATTAGCGGGAAGCCCTGCGGTGCAGTGAGAGGCGGGCGGGAGCCGCCAGCCTTCTCGGCTGAGGAGGAGGGTTTCCCGACCGGTAGCTGCCTCATTTCCACCTCGGCTTATACTCGAGTCCCCAGTTTACCCCAGTTTTTTTGGGGTAAAATTGGGGACCTCGGCTTATACTCGGATCGGCTTATATTCGAGTATATACGGTACTTCCTGGCTAAAACCAGGAAGTACAGACACCCAGGTGTGTGGGCGGAGCTTTGCTCTGCTATCGCTACCGGATCGTTGAACCAGTCGCCAAGATCACTACCGGATCAGGCAATCCGGTCCGAACCAGGAGCATTTCACCCCTGGTACCCAGGCAAGCTACTTCTTAAATGCTCAGATTTTTATCAGTTGAATAACTTTTAACTAATCTTCCATGATTCACCCGGTTTTACATTGCAGATTTTATTTCTTTTGAATTTTACCTCCCTCTTTAATATCATTTTTTATTTTTTTGTTAAAAATCTGCATGTCCTTGGAAACATCCAAAATATTATTGCATAAATTTTCATCAATAAACAGAATTCTGAATAGTATTTAGGGTGCAGTAAGAGATCTTGTCTATGCCATTTCTCAGAATGTGATTTCTTCACAATAAATACTGTAAGAAAAATGATTTTGGTTAATTTAGTCATACTAAACTACTAAACCAGGGGAGTCAAACTGGCAGCCCACAGGCCAGATGCGTCACATGCAGGCCATGTTCACCTCAGCTCAGTAAAGGGAAAAAATGCCGCGATACATCACGTGACAGGAACATGATGCAGCGAGTTTGACACCCGTGTATTAGACTGTCACTTATTCTTTTATTCCTACATTTCAGCACTTCAATATTGCTACCTTAGTAGCCAAAATAGAGCCCTATTATACTATGTGGTGGTGTACCAAAAATCAGGCCCGTATTTAACGTATGTTAAATTTATGATATTAATTACATATTCAAATTGTTTGCCATTTCCTGCTAAACACAATTTTACCCATTCAACTCATGATCTTTGAATATTCCTAAGTACAGCAACATTTTTTCTGATATTTGAAATTTTAATGTGATGATCTTCGTTATGTCATCTCTTGGCCTATGGGGCCTGAATTTGGTGAATGCATAGGTTAATGGAAGTAATATCTTCTACAAATGGACCAAAAAAGAAGTTGAGAAACACCAAATCTCATTTTGTAGCTTTCTAAAACATAAAGATGTGCAGACCAGAGTGATTAAAATAGGAAGATAGTCAGGTGATTATACTCTCTTGGAGTATCCTACTGCCTCAGTAGCATTTCCACTTTTGAAAATAAATAAATAACTAAACTGGAGTTTTAACTATCGTTTTTTAGTAACTTTACATTCTAATAAATTTGCTGCCCTGGAATATTATGTTGTTAGTAAATAATTTTATCTTCACAGTTGTATGATCATTAAAGCCCTTTATAATCAACCTTCAGTCTCTAATAACACTCTCTGGGTGGCAGTAATAGTATTCTAAAAAAAGACCAGATTTCAGATGACCTGTAAAGATTAGTGATCATTAAACTATCAATGTGTATAATATGATTCATGCCTGACAGCCTTTTCTTCTCTTTTCAGGATTGGGAGACAAGTAAACTCTGATTTATGCAGCAAAGCCTCATTTTAAAATTAGACAAAGAAACTGTAACATTAGGACAAATGGAATTGCAGCTGGATTTATGAGGGAGGGAGAGTAGGAGAAAAAGAAAATGACTTTCTGCAAGGAGTAGCATTCAACCTGTGTCTTCATTATTTTCATAATATCAAAAAAGTGAAACAAGCTCTAACTTGGAACATCAAGAACAGAAAAGCCAAAAGCCTTGTGATAGGAACCATAAATGCACTTTATTGGAGTTTTATTGGTTTTCAAATGTCATCGCTTCCGAGCCCTATTTCTTCATCTAACACAGAAGGACTCCCTTAGACTTTTTATGAGATAATTTTGGACTGGAATGCATTATTAGACTAGGAGGTTGGGAAGGGTTTAGATTGAATGTGGTGTCTCACTGAGAACTACAGGTATAGCGATAGTATTGTTAACTAAGCTAGCATTTTTTTAATAACATACTTGGGGATCATGTGCTGAATTATGTTTCCAAATGTTTCCCCCCCACCCAAGATTTCTATAACCGCCTTTCAGGTGTGGAATCCTGCATCTTTATGGACCGACTTTTCTTCTATGCATAGTTATTGTCCAAGAATATTGTGCTCAAAGATTTGCTTCTGTGTGTCATTTGAGTAACAATTATTCCCTTTTATTAAATATAAAAACTACTAGAACATTCTATTGCCTAATATAAGTCAGAATTAAAGCAAGAAAAAAATATGTTGATATCCCTTCTTCCCCCTCTTGATTCTATAGCCTAAAACTACTAGGAAAGATACTTTATTAAGCTGCTTAATAAAAGTATTTGTAACAGCTGGCTTTTGGGTATGCTGGATGTATAGAATATCTTCATTTAATAAGAATAATGACTTAGTCACTGAGAGATACAGATCTTATTTGCCGAATCATGAAATGTGAACTTGCACCATGGGTTATTCAGTAGTTAAAGGTGGGTGCCTTGAATGTAATTTTAAACCATGGTTCCTAATAACAGGGTTAAAATAATTGATTTCAGTCATGATTCCATTTGTCATCTAAAGATGATTGGGACTAGCCTTCTTTTTCTGTCCTCTGAATGTAAAACCAATGAACAAAATTGCCACAAATGGGGCCACTCCTCTACTGTTCCCAGCTCCCTTTTCACCCCCAATGTACCTTCAGGGGAGAGCCAATAAAATGGATACCATAAGATGGAGATTGAGCATTAGGTTGTTTTACCTTTCTCTGAACTCATTATAAATTACTGTGTCTTCCTTCAAATGCAATGACCAGAACTAGACCAATAAAGCAAAATTATTATTTTCCGTAACCAGGAAACTATAGCTCGATTAATAGCTCTCCACTGCATTAGCCTTTTCTGCTACTGATCATATAACAGATGTTTAAATAATTCCTCTTAGGAAAATTTAGGATTCAATTAGGCTGAATGTGCACAACTAGTCTTCAGAACAGTGACCTTCTGCCTCAGAATTGTAGTCAGACAATATCTTTAGAGACAGTCAATCAGTGCAGAGGCCACAGACAGGAAGAAGAGGAAGAGATAAATCATGCAAAGTTTCCTACAAAATCATTTAAATTTCATTCTAATTTACCTACTATTTTTTCTCCCCATTCATGATGAATATTTGAACCCTGCTCTCCAAAGGCACAGAATGTATTTATGTATTTGATTTCTATTCCACCAGTATACTTAATCTGAGTACACAATTGATTAATGATCAAGGAAAAAGTAGACCAGGACTGTGCAAAGCATTTGAAAAGTGTGAATTTGCCAAGCGCATTGGTATGCATAACTGAGGAAGGCCCAAGAAGCATTTGTGCCAAGCCTTCCAGAAGATGCAGGTGTGTTGTGCCTCGCTCGCCCCCCTCTCCGCAGCCGGGCCCCTCTCATCTCCTGCTATCTCAGCCAGAGACTGATAGTGCAGAAGAATGTCTTGGCATGCCTCCAGCCCCCAGCCCTGGCACCATGCCCGGTCAAACCAAGCAAACAAACCTCCCCCCGATAGCATGTGCGCCTGAAGCCAGCCACGAGCTGGAATTGCCGGCAGCTGGGGATGAAATGATGCAGTGGATAGATCCACGCTTCCGGAGAATGGAGAGGCAACGTCAGCAAAAGGAAGGGAGGGGCAGGCCTGGATAAGTGCTGAGTCATGGAGCCACACCCCATGGCCTATATAAAGGATCTGCTTTCTGGCATTCTTTGAGTCAGGCAAAGTCTAATTTGGATTGCTGAAGTCACATCCTGGTCTTCTGCCTGCCCTGAGAACTCTGACAGAACTTTGGCAAAGCTGCAGAGGCTTTGCGGCCACGCTTGATACGGACTTCCCCGACTCGGCTGTCAGAGGAGGAGTGGGACACGACAAGGTGCTTCCCAAGTGAGATGCTTTGCTTACACTTTGCAAAGAACTTCCTTTGAATGTTTTGCACAGCCTCATTTAAACACAAACAAATAAAATCCAGACCTATACATTAACACCAGTGCAATCATTCATTTATTAATAAAAGCCTAGTGAAAGAGATGTGTCCTAGTTATTCTTCCAAATAAAGAGAGAAGGAGCCAAACACATGAGAATATATTCCACAGCCTGGAAGCGAGGCTGATGAGCCTTCCCTACATCCCAGAAAGATAGCCTTGAACAAATGGGACATCTTCAGAAAGGCATCTACTGCAACCTGGCATGCCCAAGCAGGTTTATAAACATACAAGTTGGCTTTTGATAGTCTTAAATCATTTATAGTTCTAGAGATCAGTAATACTACTTTAAATACTTCAATATTGATTCCTGATGAACGTATCTTTTCTTTTATGTACATTGAGAGCATATGCACCAAGACAAATTCCTTGTGTGTCCAATCACACTTGGCCAATAAAAAAATTCTGTTCTATTCTATTCTATTCTATATGGCCATGATGGTGAACCTATGGCACGCAAGCATTGCCCTAGCTCAGCTCCAGTGCGCATGCGCGCACCAGTCGATTATCAAGCCTTCCGGTCCACCAGAAGTTGGGAAACGGACCATTTCTGGCCTCTAGAGGGGGGAAGGCCATTTTTGCCCACCCCAGGCTCCTAGAAAGCCTCTGGAGCTTGGGGAAGGTGAAAAATGGGCCTTCTGGTCCCACAGGAAGTCAGAAAACAGGGCATTTCCAGCCTCTGGAGGGAGGGAAGGCCATTTTCGCCCTTCCCAGGCTCCAAGAAAGCCTCTGGAGCCTAGGGAGGGCAAAAAGCAGCCTACTGGGCCCACTGTGCCATTGCATGCCAAAAGCGGGGGGGCGCACGTGGGGGGCGGCATTGAATTATGGGTGTGGCCACGTGTGCGCATGACACACACACACACCGTGCTCCCCCAGCTTTTGCCACATAATGGCAAAAAGGTTAGCTATCAGTGTTATATGGCATCATATCCTTGTAGCTGGCACCAGTTGAAGTAGCTACTACATGTCGCTCCACATGCAATTTTCAGATCTGTTTCAATGTAGTTCTATTTAGAGTATATCGCAGCAGTCCACACAAAATGTAATTTAGGCATGGATAATTATCACTACATCCGAGCTGAAATAGTTGCAACTGACATAATACCTCTAATTGTACAAAAGTGGTCCTTATTATAAAAATCCCAAAACAGCTGAGAATTGATGAAAAGATCATCTTGTTCATCCAGATGAAGAACCTTTAACTTCATCCAAAACAGGCTGAATCTCCAGTTTCCTATTAACCAACTGGAAACTTTCACTTTTCCTGAATTCAGTTTCAGCTTGTTCTCTTTCATCCCACCTATTAATGGAGGAGCAGATTCTCCTTACATTTTCCAGGACGTATAAATATTCTGTAGTTTCACACACTCCTGAGGGATGTTTATGGTACAGTACATTTACTTAGAAGAAAATGCCATAGTTTAAAAAGGATAACTGCTAAATGTGTAAGGATATTAATCATGGAGCAGAGACATATGTTGACTTAGTAATGTCCCACGAAGCTTAATTGAGCCTACACCCTGGCAACATGCATAGGATTGCATTTTTCAATGTACATATAGAAATGACTTCAATTATTCCCCTACTCCTTGGAAAAAAACCGTTCAGTGCTTACAGAGCAGAAGCTGCAATTCTAAGCATAGGTTTATATTTGTGTTTCAGTCAGCTTAATTGCCAATGGAAAAGTTTTCCTAGTAAATAATCTCTCATGCATGCTGAATACTAACCAGCATCTATGATATCTAACCAATGGCTGTTTAAACTTGTCAATATAGTAAACACTATTTATCGTTTCCAGCCAGAGCAAATTGCTGCTTTGTTTGCAGAGAAACCCTGGGTGAAAAGAGTGCTGAGATGAGCAAGGATTATAAAGGTCATACTCACCTTTCCCTTCTGAAATTCTTATCGGCAAGGGGACCAAAAGAAAAGCAAAAAGTGAATGCATGTGACTGTTTTCAAACTAATATATTGAAATCATTAAGAAAGATCTGAATTACTCTAGTTTATAAGCAAGAATATATATTGTGTTGACCAAAGCAGGGAGTTATTGAGGCATTTGATTATTTTCTCTAATGCCATTAAATATGAAAGAGCTATGTTTACTTGTTTGTTTCCATTTCAAAATATACCTTTGCTAAATCATAAATGGAGGTTATATTTCTAGCAGAACTATTTTTTTAAAAAAAAGAAAAACATTTCCCTTTGGTTCTATGCAAAGAATCTAAAAAGAATTGGTGAACCGTGCAGGTTTTGTTCCTCAAGCTTCCATTGTTGTCATTGTTCTTATCTTTATGTAATATTGATATTATCCTCATCATTATAGTTATATTAATGTTAATATTATTATAGAATGCTCTTAATTTTTCAGGTTTTGTGGAAATATTAATTTTACAAATCAATTGTATTTGAAATTATTTATATATTGAGAAGAATCTCAAATTACAAAATTACAAAGATATGAATTTCTTTTATGAATTATACTTTTGATATCTTAGCCAAATACTCTTCTGCAACTGGATCTGTCAAAATGTGCTTTGTGGAGTATGTTACGGTATATTTATTCCTTGTCACAATTTTATAGCATTTAATATTGTTTTCTTTCCTGAGATAATTATCTGATTACCTTATGTTCTTCCTTAATTCACATCTTAGACTGTGACATAATTACGTTTGTCTTAAAAATACTTAATTTTACATTTTAAAATCAGCATTATGATTTTCACCTCCCGTGTTCAAATGAAGAATTCAAAAATAGGGTTTTTTTAATTTGAATTTATATCCCGCCCTTCTCCGAAGACTCAGGGCGGCTTACACTGTGTTAAGCAATAGTCTTCATCCATTTGTATATTATATACAAAGTCAACTTATTGCCCCCCCAATAATCTGGGTCCTCATTTTACCTACCTTATAAAGAATGGAAAGCTGAGTCAACCTTGGGCCTGGTGGGACTTGAACCTGCAGTAATTGCAAGCAGCTGTGTTAATAACAGACAGACTTAGTCTGCTGAGCCACCAGAGTTCAAATTCATTCTCAGTTAAATTTAGTAAACACTGTGATACATCTAATGGAGCTACTCCTTGAACGAAAGCAATTTCACAAATATATTTGGTAGTGTGAGAGTGAGTAATCCTGTGCATAGTAGCCACTCAATTAGTGACTATTCTCAAATATGGCTGTAATAAATAGTAATAAAAAATCATTTTCTCACCAATGTGTATATTTCAGCCAAATTTCATGGCCTCACAACAAATACACCTTCAGCGTGAAACTGATTACGATGTGATCAGTTTCATGCAGCCGCTGAAAGAAGACAGAGCATCTAATTAACTAATGCAAGGTCACAGCCAAGCTTGTTAATTTGTGGTTAGCACTTTTTAGGAAAGTGTTGCACTGCAGAGAAAAGCAGCTCAGGAAGAGATAATACGATTATGCAATCTCTCCATGGGGGTGGGGAAAGGAAGGAGAGAGAAACCAAAGAAAAAAGAAAAAAGTGTCAGGCACAGAATTGGAGAATTTTATCTAAAGGAGATGGCAGCAACCAGTCATCTTCACAGTCTCTCACACATTTGCAAATATTTTGCTGAACCATGAAGATGCTAGAACAAATTGTAATTGCTAAACAAGAATAGGGTGTGATTATTATTTTCAGGCAGCAGCTGGAATTGCACAAGTGAAGCATTTTTAAAAGAGATCTAAAATCTTGGTTATGACTTTTTCAAAATGGGAACTCAGTGCTACACTATTTTCAGTTTATTCAACAGAGACTCTGCTTGTTTCATCCTTCCCTCCTCTTTTCTACCTTTTTCCTGCCAAACAATTGACAAATACAACTCTAGCTTTCAAAAGACTCTGTACCCAAAGTCTTGTTGCATATCTTCTGGTGGAAGAGCTTGTCAAAAACAAACCCCCAAAGATGTGTCACAAAAAAATATTCATTTATTAGGGCAGGCTTTTTCATGTATTGGTAGTCCTCGACTCACAACCATTAGTGACTGTTTGAAGTTACAACATCACTGAAAAAAGTGACTTACAACCATTTTTCACACTTATGATTGGTGCAGCATCCCCATGGTCATGTGGGGCAACTCATATGCTTGGCAACTGACTCATAATTATGACGGTTGCAGTGTCCAAAGGTCATGTGATCTCCTTTTGTGACCTTCTGACAAGTAAAGTCAATGGGGGAAGCCAGATTTACTTAACAACCATGTCACTAACTTAACAACTGCAGTAAGTCATTTAACAACTGTGCAATAAAAGTTGTAAAATGGGGCAAAACTCACTTAACAAATTTCTCACTTAACCATATACATTTTGGGCTCAGCCGTAGTCATAAGTTGAGGACTACCTTATTGGAGCCCTTGGAGCTACTCTAGGCAGTTTGCAACAATAAAAAAGTATAAATAAAATAGTAGTAAAATAATAGAATAATAAAATGCGGCTGCGCGGGTGATAGAGGGAGCCACTCGTGGCTCCCGAGTGACACCTATCCTGCGCAGGCTGCACTGGCTACCTGTGGCCTTCCGGGTGCTCTTCAAGGTGTTGGTGAACGTCTTTAAAGCGCTCCATGGCATAGGGCCGGGTTATCTACGGGACCGCCTGCTACCGAATGCCTCTCACCGACCCGTGCGCTCTCACAGAGAAGGACTCCTCAGGGTGCCGTCGGCGCGACAGTGTCGTCTGGCGACACCCAGGGGAAGGGCCTTCTCTGTGGGGGCTCCGCCCTCTGGAACGAACTCCCCAGGACTTCGTCAACTTCCGGACCTCAACCTTTCACAGCTTAAAACTCACTTATTCATCTGCGCTGGACTGGGTTAGTTTTTTAAGTTTATGGGTTTTTAATGGGTTTTTATTTTTAAATTTTAATTGTGGCCAATTTAATAAGTTTTTTTAATTGTATTTTAATATTTATAGTGTATTGTGTATTTTTTACTTGGCTGTGAACCGCCCTGAGTCCTTCGGGAGAAGGGCGGTATACAAATTTAAATAATAAATAAATAAATAAAATAAATGAAAAAGAAATCAATAAGAATACATCAATACGGTAACGAAAAAGATGGACTGGTAGAGAGCAGAGAGCAACTGTGGGGGAGGAGATAGTCTACCATCAATCCAGCAGCCACCTCCAGCATGGAACTTCTCCATTCGGTTCCCCGGGCCAACTGACAGAGCCAGGTCTTCAGGCTCCCGCAGAAGGATAAGAGGATATGTATAGATCTGTCCCTAGACAGTAGAATGTTCCAAAAGGTTTACAACACAATTTCCATTGGCAATGCCAAACCTGAAGAGAAGACAGGCCTGACATAATGACTTGAATTGTTAGCAAGTGTTGAGTTCTTTGCAGTGTAGAGTCCAGCTCCCTAGTCCTACTCCAAGCTGTGGTTAGCTTCCTTCCTTATATCTGCAGGCCTTATCCTGCTTCAACAAAAGCCACTCACAGTATATTTTGCTGTTAGAACATAGTTCATAGCTTTACTGTTTCTTCTCTTTCTTTCTAATAGCTACACCATGACAGCCCAAAGGACACATTCTAAGCATATCATTTGGGGGTGGGTTCTGCATTTTTATACTTCACTGGAAATGAATACAAGATGTTCCCTTTTCTTCATAGCAGCCTTTTATTTTTGATGTTAAAATGGAGTCCAATTCAGCAAAGGATCCATCTAACAGTTAAAGTTTCCCTTTGATTCCTTGCTGGGAGACACTTACAACTTTGGTTGTCTTCATTCTTTAGTTGAGAAGTATCCTGCTTCAGTGCTGAATAAATACAAATCAGTAATTAGGCTTCCTTCCATTGAGTAACCAAAAGCTGATAGTAGGCTAGTTCTTTCTGATATGGGAAAAGTGAATCCAACAAAACCTCAGGATGTGTAGAGAGGAGGCTGCAAAAACGGACTGAAGACCCTAGGCACTCTTCCAGCTCCTCACTATGCTTCCAACCCAACGGAAATATATCTCATTGCTTCCAGTGGAGATAAATTATTTAAAAACCACCTCCAGAAGAAAACATTTTCCATTCCCATACGTTTAATACTTAGAAGCTATATATTTAACATGGTTATTGAATTAATCCATTCCTGAAATCAGACGATACACTGAACCATAATCAAAAGCAGTGATAGTTAATCTGTTCAGCACTGAGTGCCAAAACTGGAGCATGTGTGTATGCGCATGTCCGTCCACCAGAACGCCAGAACCCAGAAAAGAGCAGCTGTCCAGCACAAATATGCATGATGGAACCCAGAAGAGCAGCTGGTGATGGCACATGTGCCCACAGAGAGGGCTCTGCATGCCACCTCTGGCACACATGCCGTAGGTTCGCCATCACAGATTTAGAGCAACCAGATAGAGGGGCAATGCAGGGGCAGTTTTTTTCTATTCAGGACTTATCAGACTTACATAGGCAGAGATCTTTTAAACTGAATTAAAATCCTTTATCCAGGAATTGTACTTGGAGACCATTGTCCTTTACACAATTACATAGCATACAGTGCATTAGCTTTAGGAGCTATCCAAATCCTGCTCCAGCAAAATTGCAGGAGGAATGCATAAATCTATATTTAGAATGATAAATGCTGTCTACCGTCCACTGACCTCCGTCTCTCTGGTTTCAGAGTTTAAGAAAAAGAAGGTGAACTATATGCACCACTATAAAGGCAGATGTCCCAAGAAAAGATACCAGTTTCTGGCCAGCTAACAGCAACAGTGCAAGTAGAAGGCTTGCCTTGTGTGAGCAATATTTCAGGAAATTGTGTTGATGCTTTCCACTCATTATGTCTGTGTAACGAGGCTGAATGAGCAACCATAGCAGAAGACGAAGGAATCAGAAATGCCAGCAGGTGGTCATGCTGTTTTGATACTGCCTGGTTTTTCTCTTTCACTCAGGTTTCTATAACAGGATGGAAGATGGGTATGGAGAACAGATCTATTCTACTTTCTGGACTGGCTGATTGATTCTGGATCCAGTGCTTGTTAGTCATCCATCCACTTGATTAGACCAGGAAATGATTTTGCACACAGTTTAAGAACACAATTGGGAACAAATAGTCTTTGGAACTACTGAAAGCTGCCTTATTACAGAGGAACCCTTTCAAACATTAACTATATGGTTTTCGAATGGAAGTGCAGTGGTAAAACTATTTGCGCTCTGATTTTTTTGGTGGCATGCATTCCAAAATATGGGCAGGAAAGGGGATAGAAACAATGTAGATTTTATAATGAAATGACATATTTGTTAATAATTAAAATAAATTTAATTCAGTGGACTTTGGATACAATGGAAACTTTTTTCCCGATTTTATACCCATCCTGTTAACATTTTATTGCAAATGAAGCCATTTGTGTTAATTATGATTATGTTAATTGTAAAATGATGTAAATTGATGCGAAAGATAAAATCAGTTTCAATAGACCTACAGATGTAATAAACATCCCCTTCTTTTGAATGGTCCATTAACTTGAGATTTTATTGGTATATATCAAGAAAAAGTTCGACAATCATTTGTTCAGGATCAAATTAGGACTCCTGTCTTCAGTAGGGGATTAGACTAGAAGATCTCCAAGGTCCCTTCCAGCCTTGATTTTATGTTCTCTATATATATTCACTATATTTTTGATTATTAACTAATGTCTCCTATATAATAACCAGCATAAGAAATGAGAAGAACTTCTTCTGAACAAGCTCTATTCAAATGAATGGGATTTACACAAACTGAAATCTTCTGAAACTTTCATTCCTTTTATTCCTATGTAAAAAAAACTCCGGTGGGAATGATTTTGTATTTTTTTTTCTTTAAATTCATATGAAAATATTTACTAGGATGCAATAATTTGTGCCTGTACTTCTAAATCATTGTACCTGGTGCCTTTGGAATTTGCTATTCCAATTTGCTATTTACTACTGACAGCTGTAGTAAATAGGATAATACAGAAAGCAATGTAAACAACAAGAATCCATCTGAGCAAAAAATGGTTTCAAAATAAAAAAATCTTTGTTTATGCATGGATAGTACATTCATATAACTTATTTTACTTTTTGAAATATGTGTTTTATTTTGAATGCAGTCACCAAAAATCTCTGTGGTACAGTTCATCTGAGCATAAAAGGGATATATAGTAAATAAATTTGAAATTTTTTCCTTACAAATTTTCCTCCAACAACACCCAGTGTTACATATTGTGAAGCACCAGAGATAAACTTTTTGAAATTAGAAACTTTATATCAGGTGCAAATTGCTAATTCAAGCAGGCTGAAATTCCCCAAAAGGTCTTTAACTCAGTGGAGCTGCAATTCCCTTTCCATAATGCAGTACAAGCTCCTGTTTTGTTTTGATACTGTTTTGTTGTCAGTTTTACAAATACACTCATAAGTATTCATATCCATGCAAATGAAGGAATGTTGTGATGTTATTAAGTTGGAGTTCTTCGCACAAGCAAAACTCAAGACACTGAAAGTCTCTCTACTTCCACCTCTTACTTCTCTTCCTCACAGGAAGTCTATCGAGATTCTCAGTCCCAAAAATGCTTTTTCAAGAGGCAACTGGACTTTCTGGTTTGTTTGGGTTTGTTTGGGTTTTTTTGGGAAGGCGTTTCGCTTCTCATCCAAGAAGCTTCTTCAGTTTTGTTGAAGTCAATTCCCTCACAGGAATTGACTTCAACATGCCTTTTTGGATGACTCTTATGATAAAATCTAGTTCTGGTTTCTGCACAATACATCTCTCTATTCAAAAACACAATAAAAGCAATAGGGAAAAAAACTTACTGCGACATTGAAAGATGAGAAAGGAGTTTCATGGGGCTGCAGATTAAACTGTCTTTAAGTAACATCTTGCACAATTTTTCATATACCTGCCAACAGAAATGCACCTGTAGAATGAATTTTCTTCATTATTAGTCATAATTGAATTGAATTAGTGATTTTTAAAACATTTAGTTATATTGAAGGAACAATTGTAATCTCAGCTGAGTTGGAGCTATACCCTTGAAAAGTAAGTTATCCTTCTTGTGATTTTTTGTGGAGAGCTGCTATCCTCTAATGAAAAGTACTGTTAAAATGAATCCAATGAATATAAAATGAATTAAAAAATATAATTGCATAGCATAAAGCAGACAGGTCATCTCCAAGCTGAGGTCAAGGAATGGATTGATGTAGATGTTGAATACTTAAATGCTGAAAAACAGCATATTCACCTTGTTGGAATCAATTTATGTGTGAAAATATAACATAATGTCCCTAAAAATTCTCCTGCACAGCCTTTTGAGATAAAATTGACTTGTACAAGAAGTCAAAACAAAGAGCAGACACCAAAAGGCTGTGTGATGTTCACCAAACCAAGCCAATAAGCATAAAGCTGATCTGGGATGATGCCCATAGTATGAGCATGCAAACTGCCCAGTGTCATTAAGATGGGAAGAAATAGATATTGAACAAATGAATGAATGAATGTCTTGAATCAGCAGAATTGCAGAGGCATCAGCCAAGCCAAGAAAACATCATGACATGTTATGATAATGAACATGCAGGTCCAAACATGGAGATTCCAAAGGCAGTTATTATTAATCCCTCCTCCTTGAGCAAAACTTTTCTATTCCTTCTATTCCTTTTAGAGCGGAAGCAGGCAACATTTTGTACCCAGAAGGTGGGTTTAACATTGAAAGACAAAGGCTACTTAGTGGAGAACTATGTGAAACGGGAAAGTGTCACATACTGATGGGCTGAGGTTTTCCCAAAGTTTTCTCTGAGATATTTTATTAAAAGAAACAATCCTATGCTAACTATATATTAGAAATAGCACTTAATGTCCATTATTACTACAAAGCAGCTTTGGTGGCTGTAAAAATGGAATTCCATGGCTACACATTGTCTTCCCAATTCAAAGTGCTCATTCACTCTTCCTGTCAGAGCTTCACCAGGGCACAACAACAATTCTCTCTAGAAACCCAGACAACATTCCAAGTTGCTGTCTTCCATAGTCTTCCATGCTGTCTTCCATAGTCTTCCATGGTCACTACCAGCTGAGCTAATAGACATTGACCTTTAGTGCCTTATGACATTGGTCTATATATGCTTTGCAGTAAATGTCTCTCTAGGAACTCAAACGAGTATTCAGCAGAGTCAAGGACAACACTTGGAAAGGCATATAGTTTTTATTATTGATCCAAGAATCCTAATAGTGGAGAAAATTAGGCATTGCAAAATCAAGCGATCAAGTCTTTACAACCCCAAGTTTTAAATTGTGTGTCCTTCTTCTACTCTTATAAGATAATTGACTTTTACCACTCATTTTTAGCCTTGAAAATGGAGAGCACTTGTACTATGTTTTGATAAGTTTTGTCTCACCAACTTTGGCACTCACACTTTCTCATGTTCGTTGAATTTATGTGCTACCTAGGGCCATCAGAGATATTTGCCCCTTGCAGCTGGGTTATATGAATTATTTCTGGATAAAATGCAATTTTTTACTTTTGTTTAATGTTTATCTTTCTTGACTAAATTTAAAAATATAAATCATTGGCAATAAATGACAAGAGAACACCAAGAACTCTACACTGGGAATGAAATTTGGTATTTACCCTGTTTATCTAAATGAAGTCCCATTAATTTTAGAATTAGTTAGGCTGTTCTGAATAAACATTTAGGGCTGTGTGATTTACTTTAATCCTCTGACATATTCACTTTCTTTGTTGTCTGGACAATAGTTTTCTTCAAAATAAATATTTCTCCTCAACTAAAATCTGATGGTAAAACCATCTCCTGACATGTCTTATGTAGAAGTCTTTGTTCTTTTTATAAAACACCTCTGTGATATAGTTTATTTCCCACTGATTTATTAGCAATGCCTGCCACTTTAACATTCTTTTAACATACTTTATTCCTACCATTAGAGATAATAATCCTGTCAAAACACATTAGAAATCTCTGCCATTCATCTGATTAAATGGGTTTGTTTCTACACCAGTAATCAGACTTTGGTTTTAAGTACAAAATTCTGACTAATGTGATGTGCAGACCTTGAATGAAGGAGTGCCAGCCATTCAAGGAGGAAGCTCAGATGTTTTTAATAACTACTGGAACTTGGATTTTACTAAATAGAGCTTCTCTGGTGCTAGTCATAACACTGAGGCTGACTGCCATTATTTCTCCTTCCTTTCCTTCCTTGTAGTAAATTTACATACTACATTTCCATTCAAATACTTCCAAATGACTAACAAAACAAATTAATCACAATGAATATGATGTAGATTGGTTATGAAAACGTCCACATTGCTTTGCTTCCTGATATTTTTTTTTTCCTGTTTCTTCTAGGTCACTGGAGCTGCTTAAAATTTTTAAATGTATAACCATTGCCCATAGTGGTGGGATTCAAATCCCGGTGCTACCAAGTCGCTATCGATAGTGCATGCGTGACTGCACTCGCTTCGCGAGTGTGCACAGAGTGCTTTTGATGATATCTGGGGGGTGGCCAGAGCCTCCCATGACCACCACTATTAGTTCGCCCAAACTGGGATGAACCAGGAGCAACCCATCACTGATTGCCCAGGACAAGGAATTTTGTGATTCTTTGGAGATTCCCTTTAGAGATTCTTTGGAGATTCCCTGAAGAACAGGATCAACTATTCATTCTATCATGAAAGTACAATTGACAATTTATCAGGGCCCCTAAAGCAGAGTACTTGAAGAATAAGAGTCTCTCAAGTCAGAGAAGGGCCCCACTGACAAACCTAGACCAGATCTGAGGCCGTTAAGGAGCTGATCCTATATCGTCTTTTAAGCCTGCGTGTTATGGCTTCTCAGGTATGTAAACAAGTGGAGTATCTCCCTCAGCTGTACATAATATTGAACTGGCTTGTTTCTTTAAGAGTTGCTGATATTTGGGTAACATACAATTTTATTATATTACAGGTGATTCTTGTTAATCCATAAAGCTGACAGGGCCATTCTTATGTTGAACAGTTTTAAATTCACCCATGCCTTCAACCCCATGTGGAGGAGGAGCATGAAGAGCTTTAAGCTTCAATTATTAGAAATCATTCAGCCAGGTCATACTAACTTGGTTACAATTTTGGCAAATGAAGAAACTGTATTCACCTCAATATTTTGAAAAAGTGTTGTTGTAATGCTTATTATTTTGTGCTTTATATGTTTTTGCATGTTAAGGTATTTTCCAATTTTATGTGCCATTTGGAGATGTATTACATTTAAATTTAAATTAACAATAATAAACATTCTCAACCATCATCATCTGGAGTGGTAAAAAATCCTATTGTCTATGTAGAAACAGGCACTGTGGAGATTGAAGTATACAGCGGTGTTTCTCCTTATGAAGTGGTATTGGCCTATGCTACATTAAGAAGTTTTGTCTGTGTATATGATATGCAGAGAGGCCTTTCCCACAGCAACCACATGTCTAGATGGCAACAAAGAACTCATATCATAAGCGATAACAGAGGCCACATTGCTACTGTACTTTGGCACTAGGACACTAGGACATATATTGCTTATTTAGTCTTTACTCTCTCACATGTGCTCAGAACAAGTGGGAGAGGAACAGAGCAGGTTACCCGAACCTCTCTTGTGAGCCCAGTGCAGGGAAACATTTCAGTTCCTCTTCTGGTTTTCCATTTCCAGAAGTCTTGGATCCGATGGCAAGACACCTTATCTGTGACTTAAAGACGGTTGCCCTTAATTATTTCCATGCCAACTTCTCCTATTTGCACATGATTTTTCAAATGCAATTTTTGGAAGGATACTTGGTTCCTAATTCTGATATCATCAGGAGTTGCTGTGCCCTGTTTCTGACCAGTGCTATATAACTGCTGTATGATATGATGTTCCAAATTGCTAATACTGTGGAAATGGAAAAGAAACAAACAAAAGAAAATCTGCATCATGCAGCACTCCAGCTAGGAATTATAGAAGTTAATGTTCAACACATCTGGAAGGCATCAAGCTGGAGATTGCTACTGTAGCTTATCCTATTATTTGTCACTGGCAGTACAGAAACTTCCAATAGTGCTAGTTAAGTCCATTGGTCTTTTAGCCCAATTTGTCAATCCTCAAGTGTGAGAAATACTGAGTTTGTCTTTTACTTGTTAACAAAAACGCATCACTGTTACCAGAAATGCAGCAACAAACCAGTGCGATTTTACTCCCAACTAAAGAAAAGAGGTGGGAGTTAAATCTGTTTGCTTTAGTCTCATGTTGTCTAGACCTGATGCTCACAAGCTGTTTAAACACGATCTTAGCCGTGTGTGCTGAAAAGACAGCTGTGCAATTCTTTTATGCCTCTTGGAGAAAGAACATTAACCCATGGAATAACGCTTGGCTCCATTAGGTCAGGTCTACCTGCCCACCAACAGCCATGCCCTACCTCACCGTGTGCAACCGGCAGCTTAGCTGGACTCTGACACTAGTGCTCGGGTATCTCTTTTACCTCCTCCTGGGAGCCATGGTGTTCCAGCTGCTAGAGAAGCAGGCAGAAGCCCAGAGTCGAGACCAGTTCCAAATGAAGAAGCTTATGTTCCTGCAAAACTATACGTGCCTGGATCGGCAAGCTCTGGAACAGTTTGTGCAGGTAAGGACAATCTTCCACTATCACATAGCCAATATTATTAACATGAAGCTGCATCTCTGGAATGGATGGCTAATGCATAGAGAATGCTAGCCTTGACTTGGCCAGTCGTTTTAAAGAGAGTTTGTCTTCTAAAGATTATCAAATCTAAGCCCAAATGGTCAGAAAGTTGTAGAAAGTTTGTGTATTTGATATACGTTCCTGATTGCCAATATCAGTTATTTAGCTTTCTGTCTGTGGTCTAGCCATAGCACCTAATCTCTGTTGAGAAATAATTCAATCTTCATAAGTATCTTCCCATTATCCAATGAAAATGCAACAGAAATTGAAGAATCCTTTTATTATAATAAGGCCTCCTCCTACAGTCTGATTAATGAATAAGTGCTTATCTGTATGGACTTTTCCCTGGCAGTATATTGTAATTTCCCATCATTCCAATTGCAATTCTCTTTCCTTTTTTCCCTTCCTACTAAGGCCAAGCAGTGCATGCAGTTTTCTTGGGATTTCTATGAGGTTGACACACAGGCTTGCACTCTGCTAAACTACTGCACCATTTATGAATATTTATATTCTATTTGGTGATTAGGCTGAGTTGGTTGCATAGAAATATGGTGTAAAGAGGGGAAGAAAGAGGCACCAACTTCCAACTCTCTTTAGCACAATAGAAGAAAACATTACATCTGCAAGTTTTGCATATTATATCACAGAATAGATCATTAAACTCCAATAATTTATTCTATTTTAGATCTCCAGGTTTTTTTGGAGGTGGAGTATTCGCACATGAAACAGAAGTTTGAAGGGAGTAATTCTCTCCCCTTGGACTTGGAAAAAAATGGGAAGCTACTTCTGCTGCCTTCTTCCCACAGCCCCTCCCTTCCCAATGTGATTTCCTCCACAATATTGTGGAAGACTTTTGAGACCTCAGCACACTCCTTCATTCTAGCAGATTATATTGTGGGGCGAGAGGGGTGGCATATTTGTGTAAAGTATGCTAACAAGATTGTGACTGTCTCTCTGGAAGAAATAACATTTTTTTCTTGAGAAAACGATGCACTCTTATCGCTATAAAAACAAGCAAAACCTACATCCCACAAACAAAAATCTGATGGAAGTAAACAAATGAGTGACAGCTCGTACTTGCCTAAACAACATTGATTGGACCTTATTACATTAGTGACATACATTCTACAAAGAAAAGGTAACACTGTTAAATGCCACTGGTTCTATTTCTAAGTTTTTGGATATTACCCATAGGCATGTACGAGTACAAATCATATACCACAAAGTCTAAATGCAACTATGGCTGGATTCACACATTATACTAAGCTACAACTGTATAGAGCAAGTTATAGCGGCCTTCTTTATGCATAACTATAAGACATAAACCCTGGTTTACAAACCACAACGCACACTGACAGAACCAAAGCAGACCCATTATGGCTTGCTAAGATATGTGAATTGGACCTAGACATAAGAACATTGTGTATTCTGTTAACAATTCATGAAGCAGTAATTCAAATGAAACTTTTTCCTTCCATTTAGCTTGGAAAAAAATTGAAGCTGTTTCTGCTATCTTCCCTATCCCAACTGAGATTCTTCCTGTCATATTGAAAAGTCTGAGAGCTGCATGAATCCTTTGCCCACACAGATTGGAGGTGTTGGGGAAGGGCAATAGGTATACCTCTAATCCTAATGCACCTCCCATCTCTGCCATTGTACAAGTCATAACAAGGGCATAAAGTTTTTCTAGTTTTGCCTTCCAGCTTAGTTACTAAAGAGCTTACAGGTTTCCATTTTCTTTCCTCTGTGGCTACTTTGAGTTAAATCCATGAGGGAATTGTCATCTCCTTTGTTTTACAAATTCTAAATTGAAGGGTTCAGTTATTCTGTGTTCCAATCAGACATCTACTACTCCTGAACACCTCCATTCAAAAAACCAGTTAAGATAAAATGACAGAAAATAGAAATAAATGTTGCTTAATTAACAAAAAACATCAACATAAAAATGTCAGTTCCAAATTCCTGAATATCTATCCCACAATCAATTTTCCGTTTCTTTACCAATACTCAATGTTGCAGAGCATTAATCTAGAAATGGGAGAATGTAGGGAATATTTGCAGAAGAAACAGTAAGTATCATATGGCATAACTCCTATGTGCAATTTTTAAAGAGATATATTTTGCACTGATTTTTTAAAGAATGGTGGTTTCTGAAGAAAATTGGTTTCACCCTTTCATATATATGAAAGTTTTATATTTTGTTTTCTTTGGTTCTTGCTTTAAACCAATAGTTTAGCATTTGATCAAAGTGATAATTATTATTTTCCCCAACAAAATGTTTTTAATGACAGCATTTATAATCAACAATAAACTATGTAGCTTGTCCTCTGAAAAACTGAGCATTTTGTTCCCCACAATATAAACAGAAATTAAGAAAATGCCACATATTTGCTGCAGTTTTTAAAAGAAAACTCAATTTTCTGAGGTAAGCATGATTCATTTGGAGCATTATTTTCTGTGATCAATGCTGGTTGATATTGTACAAAAACACTAGAGGGCACCAATATTTCAGTTACAGCATAAATCTTCATAAACATAATGCATTTGCCAAGTATTGGCATTCCAATTTGAATCATTGTTATTATATTCTGCTTAATATTATTGTACTTTGCCTAATACCCTTACTCAATATGGCCCATTTTCTGCTTACACCAACCATTGCATAGGAGTTTATGTGCTGGCACTTCTCTAATTTCTAATGAGATTCAACAAAGAAACATCTAGGCTAGATCATAAGATAGTATTGGAGGGTTTCATCAAGCATTGCAGAGGAGATCAAAACTGCAGCCAGCACTGTTGGCCCATGAAAGTACATTCAGAACCAAACGTAGGAAAGTATTTTACTACAGTTTAAAGGGCACAAAAAATTAAGTGAATACTTTTGGAGCACTGCAATCATCATATTAAATTAATACCAGACAAATGCAGTATGAACTACCATAATTTTTTAACCTAGTGACAGTATTCAGACAATGAGAAATGGAGGCAACTAAGAATGGAACTCAATTTCTTATGGGATCAACAACTTCCTTTGTTTGAAACTTCCTTTGTTTCTTTGATGGAGCAGATGTATAAATCTTTCCTGATCAACAACTGGCCTTAAGTGTTCTCAATACTTTCTTTCAAGATACTGCTAAATGTTTGTCTAAGAATTATAACTCACTCTGTAACAATGCTTTTACTGTAATCCAAGAATGAGGTGTGGATACATTAAAGTTTATTGTAAATATAACTGACCCTATTTATTTAATCAAATTTAGACATTACCCATCTCACTAAGTAACTCTGGGTGGATAACAGACAAAAACCATAAAACGATTTAAAAGGGAAAATTAAAAACATAATTAAAAACATAATAAAGGTCAACATGTACAAAGTCTAAGAATCTCTCTTTATACATATCTATGTCACAAGAGTTTAAACCCTGTTTCTCCTGCTTAACGTTGTAAGGGCCTGATAATTACTCCTTAATTAGACTTTTAAAGACATGTAGACACCTCTAAATTGTTTACAAATACCCTATTTGCAGTCACTCATTTCCCATAGTTTCAGTCTTTTCGTAAACCCTTTCTTACATTATTCTGGTATTAAACAGGCACTGCATCTCTCTTGTTGCCTCACTGTAGTTGATCCACTACCAGTGGATTCCAGTGAAAGAGTCCCCTCCCGATCTTGCTACATCTACTAAGGTTGGTTAAATATGTCACCTTTAATTCTTTTGAGTGGCTCTTTTAAAAAAAAATCTTAAATCCATTCTACTTCAATAGGAATTTTCCTTTTATCTATCTATTTTTTGTAGATTACCGGTATACAGATTTATATATTAGCCATTTGTAGATTAACATTTGTTTGATCTTTTTTTTTAAAGGTTCAAACTACATAGCAGAGTTTGGTAGAACAATTCAGAACTATACTATTTTGCTTTCATTCATGTATACATTTGAAAAGTATGAATTCTCCACAAGCTCTAAATACAATTATAATTGTTCTCACTGAAAGAGGATAGTGAGTTGTGTACAACTCTTACTGCATCTGTCAGGCACACACTACTTCAGTTCAAAGCACTGAAGAGGTTATTATTGCTATATTTACAGAATCTGGACAATTAACAGTCAAAACGATATTGGAACTAAATAGAGGTTAACAGAATTGATGAATGGTTAGACTTGGATCTCTTATGGTTACACAATTATTTCAAACTGATGACACATTTAATCCCATCTTCCAGCTCAGCCTACTCATCTCCTACAAGCAGTCCTACTTCACTGGTAGAGTAACATGGGCGCTCTCATCATTAGTACACTATCAATAGTGAATATTGGAAACTGAATGCATTTAACTTAGTTACTATAATGTCCCAGTTTTAAACAATCCCTTTCTTCCCCTTCTTTTACAAATGTTTCCATGACAGGTCATTATGGAAGCCTGGGAAAAAGGAGTCAACCCTGAAGGAAATTCAACCAATCCTAGTAACTGGGACTTTAGCAATAGTTTCTTCTTTGCTGGGACTGTGGTCACCACTATAGGTAATGTGAGTTATTTTTTCCCCTTTTCCTCCTTTAGATTTCCACAATACTTTAGGGAAAAGTTGAATCATGTGTGACTGATGATACAAAGCAGTTTGCAAATCTGCATCAGAAAAGTTCCAGACTTTGAAATGTATATTTTAAAAGTCATTATATTCAACTACACCCATTTTTATGTGATTTTTTTTTCTATGATTAATTGTCTTGTCTACAGCATGTACACCATCAGTTGTAGATTTGTGAAATCTGCTTTTGGGCACTCAGGTCATCAGAAAGTGCATGAACCAGCCAAAATTCAGTGTTAAAATCCTCGTAATTTCAATCATGGAAGCAAGATCCTGCAAGTGTTTAATTTTGGCTTGATCAAAATAGGAAGAGATCTGAAAGAAGAATAAGCAGAATTCTCTTAATAAAATAACATTTTTTCACGTAAATTGAGCCTCATTAAGAGATTTGATTTCTTTTCTTTCTGTAGGTTATGGGAACTTGGCCCCCAGTACAGTAGCTGGACAGGTCTTCTGTGTATTTTATGCTTTGTTTGGGGTCCCTCTTAATTTGGCATTTCTTAATCGGTTGGGGAAAGGACTCAGCACACACCTGATTGACCTGGACAGATGGGTCCACAAGTCAGGGCGAGCTCAGGTACAATTGCTCATTTATTCCTATAGCACATTACAGAGGTGATTTTCATGTATTCATAGCACACAGGAGAGTATCTTGGACATATGCCAATCCAGGACAACAGAAGACTTTGTTGATTTGAACCTCTAAATAGTGACAGGTCAAGCTATGCATTCTTGACACAATCTGTTGATATAACCTAAACCTTTGGAATGCTAAGACAATCTGTTGATATAACCTAAACCTTTGGAATGCTAAGGTAGTCTTCATTTAATAACCAGTTGCTTAGCAAGTGTTTAAAATTATGGAGTCCCCAAGAGATCCTGACAACCCATTTCTACCGTTCCAACATCTGAGTGTGCACACAGTCACATGACTGTATTTTGGGAGCTTGGCAACCTGCTCACCAATATGGCCAACTGCAGTATTCCACAGTCATGTGACCATAATTTATTGTATTTTTTGCTGGTTTCTGGACCTTTAAAGTCAGCTTCCAGCAAAAACAAAATGTCCATAGGAATACATGGATTCACTTAACAGCTGCCACATTCACTAAACAGCCACTGTGTTCACTTAACAATGGTGGTGTTTGCTTAATGACTGCCATCAAAAAAAGGCATAAAATTGGGTCCAGTCATGGGGGTGTCTCAATTTATAGCCATCATGACTTATAAATTCTGGGCTCCTGTATGATTTTAAGTGGAGGATTCCCCTGTATCCATTGTAGAAGTGGAGCCATTACAAAGGACTAAGTAAGTTGCAGCAACTATACAAGCAAGATCAGGGGGTAACACAGAAAACCTAAATGGCCAGAAAGCCAGAGTTTAACACAAAGAAGAATATCACTATCTCAATTTCTTTTGAACACCATCGTCCCTGTTTTCCCTATACTTTGCTCTGCAATAGTTCATACTACTTAGTCCTGAATACTTGGTAGATGTTTTCAGGTGTAATTTTGAAGATGTCTAATATAACGATTTTCAGATATGTATATATCCTTGTCTCTTCATTCCAGATAACTAAGTAATATGTGTAAACAGGACACTGAAGCAAGCAATGACAAGGACATACCCAAGAATACTGAGGGCCATTCATTCTCTCCTTTAGCCTTGATATCCATTTTCATGTCATTTCGCATTTTTGAGTATATAATATGCCTCTGAATTCTTGTTTTTGTGACAAAACAATTGCAACAGAGTACTGGTAGTCTTCAACGTATAACCATTTGTTTAAAAATCATTCACAGTTACAAGGGTTGTGAAAAATCATTTATCCTCAATCATCACATATACAACTGTTTCTTTTTTTTTTTTTTTTATTTTATTTTATTTTTTTTTCTTATTATTTTTTTTTGCAACAAACAAACAAAAAGAAAATACATTATTACACCCTTGTGCTATACATAAAAGGAAGATTTGGGTCTTCGGATATATCCTCATGATTGCCAAAATCCACGTTCTCGAGGTACAGGTACTGAAGCGTCCAATGTTCCAAGCGCAAAGTCCACAAATGGTTTCCAAGTCTTCCAGAAAATATCTTCTTTATACACACCACTTCTAATTTTAATATCACATGTCATTTTATCATTTAAAGCTAATTTCCACATTTCAGAATTCCACTCTTCTATTCTAAAAATCACATCTAGTTTCCAATATCTAGCTATTATAATTCTACCTATTATAATCATAATTCTAATCAATTCTTTTTCATATTTTGTTAATTCTATTTCCTTAATTACCAACAATAATATAGTTTCCACTCTCAATGTTATTACTTTCCCCATCATTTCAAATATCATTTTCTCCAATTGTTGCCAAAACTTTTAACCTTATCACAATTATACCACATATGTTCATAAGTCCCCAATTCCATCTCACATCTCCAACATTTTTACTAGTTTTTTATCCATTTGTGACAATCTTACTGAGTCAAATACCATTTCCAAACAACTTTATAATTGTGCTCTTTAATCCTTATAGATAAAGTTCTCATAATTCTACTCTTCCAATTCACATTCCAATCTGATTCTGGTATTTCAATATTAAGATCTTTTTCCCAATTTGTCCTCATCACTCTTTGTAATTTTTCATCAGAATTTATAATCTTATAAACCCTACTAACGAGTCCCTTTAGCCCAATTTCATCTTTCATAATCCGAGATACTAAATATTCAAATTCAGTTTCACATCTATTTATCGAATAATTTTCCTTTAGTTTTTTGTCCATTTTTCTATCTGTATTTTTCAAACCAACTTAACCCTAATTTTTCAATAATTTCTTTATTCCTCCTTTCATTTCCCATAACTTTTATCCAATCTTTAATAATTTCTATATTTTCCTCTTTAATCACTTCATTACGTTTTATATTATTTTAATCGCCAAATTCCAGTTGTCTCCCCAAAAGATTATATCCGAATTAAAATTTTAACAAATTTGTTCCACATTTTACTTAATCCCTTTAACCAATAACTTCTACTTACACATTTTAAATTTGCTTTATCTAAAACCACCTTGATCCAAATTTCTATATCCCTTAACTCTAAATCTCTCCAATAATTATCTTCACCTTTAAGTATTTTTACCACTATCCGGATACCATACGCACAGTAATAATTAAATAATTTGGGGATTCCTAATCCACCTTCCTTTTGATTTTGATACCACATTTTCTTCACTAATCTGGGTCTTTTGCCACCATTGCAAAATTTATCCAGTTTTTTCTGATATCCTTCAATATCTTTCTCTGTCAAATTTAGTGGTAGCATCTCGAATAAAAAGTTGAACTTGGGCAGCAACATCATCTTACACATTGCAATTCTACCAAACCAAGACAACTTTAAAATTTTATATTTATCTATCTTCTTCTCAATTTCGTTAATCACCACATCATAATTAAGTTTTTCAATTCTTTAACCTTAAGTGAAAGCACTATACCCAAATATTTCAATGTGTTTTAATCCTTATCCCAAATTGCTCTTGCATATTCTCAGACTCATTACCATTACTATCCATCAATAATTCTGACTTTGACCAATTTACTTTCAATCCTGTCATTTCTTCAAATTCTATCAAATGCTTATATATCTTTTCAAATCTTTCTCTACATTTTTCAAAATAATTAAAGTATCATCCATACAAATTTATCTTATACCCTTATATCCTTCTAATTCTTCATCTTTTCTATCATTTTGTCAATATTTCCATAGCCAATAAAAATAATGTTGGGGACAGGGACATCCTTGTCTCGTACCAGCTTCTAATTTTATCTCTTCAGTTAATATTCCATTCACCTTCACTCTTGCACTGCTCTTTTGGTACAATTTTGAAATAACATGTATAAACTTATTACCAAAGCCTAAAGCCTCCACAATTACTTTAATTGTTTCCCATTGTACAGAATCAAAAGCTTTAAAAATATCCAATGATACTATACCAATTTTATCACCATTATATTCAGCTACATCTATAATATTTAATACTCTTCTAACAATATCACTCATGTATCTACCCTTCACAAAGCCTACTTGATTATAACTTATATATCTATCTATAAATCTATTTAATCTATTACTTATAATAGCAGTAAATATCTTTGCATCCTGATTAATTAAAGAAATGGGCCGATAGGACTCAATCCTTTCTAAATCTTTATCTGGTTTAGGAATTAGGGATATCACCGTTCTATTCCATGACGAAGGTACTTCCCCACCATGTAATATTCCATTGAATAATTTTTGCAGTCTTGGTATTATTAATTCTTTAAATTCTTTATAAAACTCAACAGGTAATCCATCCTCACCTGGAGCTTTCCCTAATTTTAATTTTTGTATTATTCCATTAATCTCATCTTGTGTTATATCTTCTTCCATCAATTCCTTATATGTTTGATCAATTTTCACCACATACTTTTCTAAATAGCTTTGCAATTTTCCCCGATTAATTGATTTCTTTGAATATAGATTCTGAAAAAAGTTTCTAACCACTTCACATTTCTCTAATTTTTTATAACATCTTATACCTCTATCATCTATCAAAACTCCAATTTCTCTCTTCTCTCTTTTATCTTTCGCCATCTTTGCCAATAATTTAGAATTTCTATTACTAAATTCAAAAATTCCTATTTAAAATCTCAAATTTCTTTTACTAACTCTGTATCTTCTTCTATCATTTTATTTCTTAACATATTAAGCTCCTGAAGAATTTTTTTCTTTAGTAAGCAAAATTGATTTTCCAATTCTTTAATCTTATTTTTATCTCTTTCCATTTTAATTTTATAATTTTTATATTTCCTACTTGATAATTTAATACTCTCCCCTCTAAACACCGCTTTCATCGCATCCCAAACAATTTCAAATTTAACCTCCCCGTTATCATTTAATCTCCAACTTTCCTCCAATTTTTTAAGTATCCATTTTTTATCCTTTTCATTTTTATACAATTTCTCGTCATATCTCCAATAGCTTCTTTTTTTCTCAAAATTAAAATCTAAGTCCACCATAACTTCTGCATGATCAGAATCTTTAAAATTCCCACATCTACCTTATCCACATTATTCAACAAATCTTTAGAAAGAAAAATATAATCAATTCTAGAATATGTATTATATATCTTAGAAAAAAGTGTATACTCTCTCAATTCCTTTAACCTCTCTCACACATCAACCACGCTTCAAGCATCCACATATTTAAAATCCCCATTTTATTTGCTCCTCCACAGCGGGTGGGATTAGTACTGTCTATTTTATCTCTGATTAAATTAAAATCCCCAGCCACAATTACTTTCCTACACTTTCATTCTCCAAAATTTTGTTATTTTTCAAGAAATTCTCTTTGTTTTCATTCGTAAATATAAATTAACAAGTGTCACTTTTTCCTCATTAAGATTTCCAACAATTATTACATATCTTCCATCTTCATCCAAAATTACCTTATGTTTTCAAAGTGCACCCTATCTGATATCAGTGTTGCAACTCCTCTAGCTTTTGAAGTTCCAAATGCTTTTTCATATATTTGCATACCTTTTATATACATTCTATTTGAATCTTCAGATTTCTGATGAGTTTCTTGTAAAAATAAAATGTCTGGTAAATCCCTTTTAATCTTAAGCTCCAATCTTCTTCTTTTAATCTGATTCCTGTACCCTTCACATTCCATGACATTATTTTTATAACTCCCATTTAAAATATAAATTTTTAATCCTATCCCGCATCTTCCTTTCTGTGCCCCCACCACCCGACATTAAACTACCATATAAACAACAATAAGAAAACAGAAAAAACAAAACAAAACAAACAATAAAGTACAAACAATCTTCTTCCCCCACATCCTCATCGGTTTCGCCTCTATAAAGAGAATGGGGGAGAGGGGACGTGCCAATGCCCGGGGCACTTCTTTCGGGCTGTCTATTTAAATTCATCACTCAAAAAAAAAGATAGCGATGACCCGCATTCAGCTTCATATTTTCCAAGACTCTTATCTGCTTCTTCTCCTACTGTATCCTCACGACTCTTCTTCTGTTCAACCAACACAGGTGATATTTCTTTCCTCTTTAACCCTTAGAGTCTTGCCCTCCAATAGCCCCTTTTTCTTCTTCTGAGATTGATGTTTCCACGTATGTTCCACCCATCTGAAGCATTTGATCTTTTATCTCCATTAAATCCTCCATCTCAATCAGTCCAAGCTCCCGTAAATATAATAATGCATCTATATCTGGGGTGATTGTACGCATCCTTCCTTTATAAAAAAATTTCAATTGTTGTGGTGGCCTCCAATTGTATTTAATTCCATTATCTCTCAAAACTTTTGTAATTGGTTTTAAAAAAAATCTCCATGCCCTTTCTTCTCTTGATATATCCGGGAAGACTTGAATAGTCTTCCCTTCAAACTTCAAAGCATCTCCCAACTCTCTTAACTTGGCCATAACTTCCAACTTATCACCAAGATTTGCGAACCTGACAAGCACATTCCTGTTAGAACCATTTTGCCTTCTATATCCAATTCTAAATACGCTTGCCAGGTCTGCTATTGTGAACGTAAGTTGCGTATCCAAATCATTAATCCATTTCAAAACCCGCTGTTTCAATTTATCTTCCCTTTCTTCCGAGATTCCTCTAATAACAAAATTATATTTTCTCATCTCTTCTTCCAAAAGACAAATTCTCTTATCTTGCTGCTCATTTTTATAAAATATTTTGCCAATTTGCCGATCTACTTTTGCCTCATGCACATGCAGCTGCTCCATTTCATCTTTAATCATTGTCATTTCCTCTTTTTGTTTAGCAAAGTTATCATCCATATCTTGCTTTAAATTTTGCACTTCGGATGTCAGTTTAAATGTCAAATTATCTATACGCTCTGATAGTGCTGCTATTTTTTCCCCAATTTTATTTAAAGCTGCAGCAATTTGCTGCGTTTCTGAAAGTTGTTGAGTCATTTTGAAAAAAAAAACAAAAACCAAAAAATTTCTCAAACTGGGATTCCAATTTTTCAAAAAGTCTTAGTAAAGATCAAAGGACAGCAGTCAAACCAATTTTACAGAGGGTCTTGATGAAGATCAAGGGACGACAATCTTTTAATTGAAGCGAAACGGCTTATTTGCACTCGTTAGTAGCTTATCAGTAACTTATGAGTCATATTCACTCCACAAAGAAACACAATTACCTCACAGCTTAATCAGCGCCATTTTTTCTCCACGTCGGCAGAGAGAAAAAACAAACAAACCAGCTTGAACTTCAAAACAAAGTCCTTTTTTTGTTTTCTGTAATATAAACAAGCTATTAATTTCCTCTCAAAAGAAAAATAATAAAAAAATTATCCACCTAATAATATCTTCTTCAGCCAATCAACCAGTCAGTCCAGCACAAAAGATCGATCTCTTCAATTAAAATTCTTCTCATTAGCAAATTCAGTCTTTGATATTCCTTAGCCTCAGCATTTAACACAGAACACGATAATTATAATAAGGAAAGCAAAAGACAGCAGTTTATTCCAAACTCCTTGTGTCTGCCAGTTCGGTCATCCCACGCAGTAAAAACTCCTTAATTCAAGCAGTTTCAGATGACCTACCAGTTTTAAATTCAGTCTGCTGGGCTATTAACATTTCCACTTCATGATTTATTAACTTTCATCCATAACGGTGCATTCCAAACAGCATTAATCCTCATAAATCTTCATTATTAAGCCCTGTGAAGTGAAGGAAAGGTCCTTACCCCACCACGGTCATGGCCACGCCCCTCCACATATACAACTGTTTCAATGTCCTTGCAGTCACATGATCAAAATTCAGGCACTTAACAATCCATATGTATTTATGATAGCTGTAGTGTCCTGTGGTCTCATGAGTGCCAAGTGCAAACTTCCCAGGGGGCTTCCCTCAAGCAAACTCCATAAGAAAGCCAGCTTCACTTAACCACCATGTGATTCAGTTATTGACCATGGTGAAAAAGGTTGTAAAATCAGGTGCAATTCACTTAATGACTGCATTGCTTAGCAACAGAAATTCCAGTCCCAATTGTGGTTTTATGTTGAGGATATACGCCCAGATAATCAAACAATTTCTGTTTCACAGCAACAAAGTAAAATGTAATAAGGGAGCTTATAAGCTTGAGTGTAACTATGTCTTTCTCCCCCCATATATAGACAAAGAATCCCACCATGAATTTATCAGCAGCAAAACTGGACATTCCACTCCCATCAAAAAAAAGGGGGGAAAACTGCATCTCTTCTTGGCAGCCTTTGAAAAATGATTCTGTTGAAAATTGTGTCCAAATATTGATAATTACTTTTACATGAATAAGAGGATGATTTCATTTGTTTTAAAAGGGCTTGCCAGGCAATTTACATGAATTACAGTACATAAATTAGGGCAAGATGCATAGCAAAATTCCTTACGTTGCAATAAATTACAAGATTTATTATGATTTTTCTTAATACCGGTACTTAGAGAAAGAAATGCCAGATCAGAAAGCTAGCCTAACCCAGATAGGGCTTTTCATAAGTTATACATTTCCACACCAGAAATCAGAGAACATTGGAGAGGCATAATGAATATCCTGCTAATGATGGTACAAAGCTTGGCTGAATTTCTAAACAGGTGAAGACAAAATTGTTACACAACTCTTTGGCCCTCTGCCTTTGACTGAGGGGTTACTTGCCTGGGAGAATAGTCACAGATAGCAATGTCTATTATGCTTTCTGTACATTTCAGCAAGACAAAATTTCCCATTACATCATTTGTAAAATGTAGATGATTCATGTTATTTCCTTCTATAAAATGCTTTTTAGGTTTAAGGACATAATTTAGAGGGAAGGGCAGTTTCCCGTATTTCCTAAAAACTGGATTTTCTTCTATTTGATTTAGGAGAACAAAATTCATAGCCATCCAGAATCTTGGTAGGTAGAAATCTTGCATGGTGTTGTTACCTTGGAAAAGGTGAGTTCAGAAGGCAGGGTTCCTGAATATTTAGCATTTCTACTGAAGAACAGTTTTCTGTTTCTATACATTTTTGGAGAGTGATATTGAGAATTATTTCCTCTTTTATGTAAATATATGAAAAGAAGCCATATTCAAGAAGCTGTTTCGTTTCGAGTCACACAACATATGAATCAGAAATTTCATCCACATTTTCATGAAAACACCATACAGAGTGACTGGTATTGGACATTGCAAAAACCGTATTCTAGATATCCTCCATTCAATGTTTTCTGATGAGAGGCTGTCTACTAATCAATCAACCTTCCTTAGTATCAAGAATCTTTCCAAGCTGTTCCACAGTTCCCATTGATTTCTAATTGTTGCTTTTGACTTAATAACTTAAGGACACATTTCCTGAACCCTGCCCCTTTGAACCAGAGCTATTTCATGTTGGTATCAATTTCATGTTTTGACTTTAAAATTATCTCATTTATTTTACTGTGTGACACAAAGAGGCTATGACTTGGGCTGCCTATATAATTACTGCATTAGGAATCTATGCAAAAAATAGTTACCATTGTGTGGACAGAGATGTAGGGTCTCCACCTTCTGTAGAAAAGAAATGAACAGAAATGGGACCATGAACTCATACATGTTAATGTTTGCGTTAACTTTTCCCTAAATGTTCTTGTAGTACTTCAGTATATAGAAAACACTAAGTAAGAGAGTTGACAGCTATTGATTCTCTCCATGAAGACTACTTTCCCTCTGTTTTCAACTGTAAGTTTAAAGGTTTGCAAACTCCATTAATTTATATAGTATCCTTCAGATATTATATAAATTCAGATACTATAACTAAACTATATAAAACTTCAGAGGTGGTTTTAAATTCAATAAGGTTGGCTCCCACAAATGATCAGGTATCAACCCACACCTTTAAATTATTTCTAAGTTTATTTTTTGTCAAATGTATCACCTATGTCAGAAATATAACTTAATATATCCAATTGTGGCTTCTCTTTGATATGACTAAGCATCATGTCAAGGGTAGCCTATCAAATCTCCACTGTGATTTGGGGCTTTATGTAGATGAATGTAATGTTCTGTTACACTTATTTCTATTCTTTGATAACCAATTAGAAAAACTACTGCATTCTGAAATGATAATAGGCATACCAATATTTTAAAATAACTATACAGGCCAGGTGTGAAAGTATTTCACTGAATTTCACTCCTGAAACTCAGCTACACACCATTTGGGGATTATTGAAAATAGCCTTCATGTTTGCAACCACACTTTAGATCAGGGGTGTCAAACTCACGTCGTCATGGAGGCATCATGTGATGTATCGGGACTTTCTTCCCCTTCACTAAACTGGGCATGGGCGTGGCCAGGGTGTGATGTATCTGGCCCAGCGGCCAGGAGTTTGACAACTATTGAACAACCATTCCATCCTTATGTTTCTCAGGTGGTGCAGGCATTAACCATGGTTTTATTTCTGATGGCTGGGACTTTGCTCTTCCTGGTTTTTCCACCAATGATCTTCAGTTATGCTGAAGGCTGGAGTTATGGAGAAGGCTTCTACTTCACCTTTATCACCCTCAGCACCATTGGATTTGGAGATTATGTAGTAGGTAATAATAAAAGTAGTAGTTAAGTGCTGTAAGTAAGAGAACCCCCACTTGGCCCATCCCACCAGAATTGATTAGAAAGAATTCTAGAGAAACCTGTAACACTTATAACATGGCATGTAAATTATATTTACAATGTACTTTTTTGTTCACTCATTCAATCGCTCCATTAGGAATCAAGAATACAAGTTCTTACATTTTATTTAAAGAGAGACAGATTAAGAGAGAAATCAGTTGCACATGGCAAGTATCTCTGCATGTAAAAAATTCAAACACATTTTAAAATTGCCCCAAATTCAGCAGAACACACTTTATTTTGGCGAAAGTTTCTCCGGTATCTTGTGAGTTCTCATGCAAGGAAACTGACTTCTCATGAGATTTTAGCTTTTAAAAAACTTACTTTTCTTTAAATGGCAAGTTCCCCTTTGTGGCTGCCGTATTTTCTACAAACACTTCACTGACAGACTAGATTTTAAAATAATTTATTATTAATAGGTGATATTAATATACATAAGATAGTTGTGCAAAACACCATGCTCCAAACATGCCACACACAAGAGTGCTTTAATGTGGACAAAGAATTTTTAAAAGAACCAGACTTTTTTACTGACTGCAGCTAAGTAAGAAAGGAAAATGCTATTGAGAAATATTGATGGTTTCTTTGCTTCTTCTCTATAGATGCAGACAAAACTGTTCAGAATTATATTTATTTTGAAAGAAAAGGAATCTATTTTCTATTCCAGATGGATTTCCTACACTAAATCAAGCTGCAACTCACTGGGCAGCATCAATTTTACATTCATTTTCACCTGAAATTTGACATTGTAATTCCGACTGACGTAAAAACAACCAGTCACAAATTACATGTTATAAACCACAAATAAGGTTTTTTAAAATATATATATATTGCATTTCTTCTTTTTTCTCTGAGTCATATTTCCTGCATTTCTGGTTTCCATGATGTCAACTATTCTATAGACAAATGTTCTTCTCCAACAATCATTTCAAGGATGAGGTTGAGATGCTATGTAATTCCACACTAGTCTCTTCTTCCTTCAGCTCATGTGGAAGAGAGATAATTCAATGGAAGCATTTGTGTAGAAGACACCTTATGAGCTTCCATTGACAGAAGCAGAGGGCAGAGGAGTTTTGGATTGGACAACTCCAGATTCAAGTCTTGCCAAAAATCTGTAGCGCATCAGATGATTTCAGGCAAATAATAATAACAACAAAGTTGGAAGGGACCTTGGAGGCCTTCTAGTCCAACCCCCTGCCCAGGCAGGAAACCCTACACCATCTCAGACAGATGGTTATCCAACATTTTCTTAAAAATTTCCAGTGTTGGAGCATTCACAACTTCTGCAGGCAAGTCGTTCCACTTATTAATTGTTCTAACTGTCAAGAAATTTCTCCTTAGTTCTAAGTTGCTTCTTTCCTTGATCAGTTTCCACCCATTGCTTCTTGTTCTACCCTCAGGTGCTTTGGAGAATAGTTTGACTCCCTCTTCTTTGTGGCAACCCCTGAGATATTGGAACACTGCTATCAGGTCTCCCCTAGTCCTTCTTTTTATTAAACTAGACCTACCCAGTTCCTGCAACCGTTCTTCATATGTTTTAGCCTCCAGTCCCCTAATCATCTTTGTTGCTCTTCTCTGCACTCTTTCTAGAGTCTCAGCATCTTTTTTACATCATGGCGACCAAAACTGATCAATCCAACTAAATTCACAGGGATGTTAAAAGAATGAAATCCAGGCAAACCCTCATGTACACTACTTTTATCTCAGAAAAAAGAAGGAAGCAAATGCACAATATTTTTTTCCTGCCCAAGATCCTGAAACAATTCTGCCAGTTGGTTGAGGAAGAGCTAGGCTTGATGGAGTGAACTGAAGGGAAGCAGTTTCTGTTGCTGAGTTCATTAGAAGAAGGTGGTCCTAGGACAATCAAGGGCTATACAGAAAGAAGGTTCCATGTGGCCAGTTGCAATATTTAAGAGCCTAAGTGACAGCCTGATAAAATTAATAGATATGCAAATCAAGATGCACATAGGAAGCAGCTCATATTCATTTCTGAATATCTCCCTTAAAAAAGGAGAGGGAGCTACACAGGCAATCCACCAAGTTTGTTCTACCTATATGTGCAAAAGTAAAATAGTGGTAAGAGGTATTTTGAATAACTGGAAGCTGCATGTTTTTAAAGCAACAAGATATTTTTCAAGATTCCATGCAAAGATGAAATAAGACTCAGCTGCTTTAATGCAATAGCTAATTAAAATAGAAATGATTCGGATATGAATCATTTAAGAAACTGCACTTTTTTGGAGGCTCCTGCAAAAAAGTCTGAAAAAATATGGTACTGCTCTGAAGAGAGCTGCATTCACTCTCCTGTATGTTCCAAAACAATTCCACCTCTGAAGTATGCTTGTATATGTGTGTTCAGCTTATTAGAATACTTTTTTAGGTATTCAGCTATTAAGTTTTTCTCTCTCTTTTTGTTTCCATAGGTACTGATCCTAGCAAGCATTATATTTCAGTGTACCGAAGCTTGGCAGCAATTTGGATTGTTTTTGGTTTAGCCTGGCTTGCTCTGATATTCAACTTGGGAGCAGACCTAATGGAGAAATTCCTACAATTTAATAAGCAAAAGCCAGATCCAGGGACAACAGAAGTTTCTGTTTCCAAAGGAGAAGATAATCCTGATCAACCCAGGATCCATATTCCCAGCTGAGTATCTCTTAGGCAGCTTAGAAGAATTTCTGTGTGCATTCAAGGTGTGTGGATATGATATACTGCTTTTTCCACCCATAATGAGTGAGCAATTTCATAAAGGATAGAGGGATTTTTTCCCCGAAGCAGTAGTAAAAACTTTACGTGCAAAAAGCAGCTGAAGGAAAAGCATGAAGGAAAATTCACTGAGAGCATAATTTATTACACTTTCCATTCAGCCAATTATCTTCCATTGAACTAATTATTAGAACAGACCTATCGGATGGCTTGTGGGCACTGGGTTCCAAAATAACTTTTTAAAATTTTACTAGAGGCAATCAAGGGTTTTTTCTTTCAAGGGAACCCCGTCATTTCCTGATTTCCCTTACGCAAATAGTGAAATCTGTTAAACAGGTTTTCTGGCAGAAAAATGTGCATATTTTACTAGTTTCATCTATGAAAGAAATTTCAAACAAGGCATGGTTGCAAGCTACTGAATCTCAGTGACAAGAGCTTTTTTTTCTCCTATCCTGCTTCTATTATTGGATTATAAAAAGATAAAGAAAAAGCAACAATCCCAGGTTAGTAGACTCTGGTTAGAACTTTTTCCAAGCCATCTGGACCTTTGAACATTTTCAGTATTTTTTCCTTGAATATGTCCCAAGGCAGATATTAAAATTCTCAAAGTCTAGAAAACCAATTTCAAAAAAGGCTTGGTGCTTACTCTGGGGGAGAAGGAATACAATGCACCCATCTAGAAAATTTCAATTTACATGTTCAAATTGTTATATTAGTAGCTGAAATAATTGAAGGAAAAATAGAACTACATTGTTGTGACCCAGGCCCAAGTAGGTAATAATAAACTTAGTCCGTTGAAAACAAACTTTATTCAAACAGCTGGGAATTACTTCATTCCCAGCGTCGTTCAACTCAAAACAAATGCCTCACAACACAAATTCCTCAGTTATCTCACAAAACTTAGTCCAATTAGGCAAACTGCCAAAGGCCCTTCCTGGCAAACGCCCAGAAGCCACAAAAACAAAGACGTACACGAAGCAGAGGACGAAGCAGAAGATGCAGCTACAACATTGTTTTCCAGCAAAGCTCAAATGCCAGTGCTGGTCTGTTTTAAGCCTTATGGGAGGGGCCAATCATCTCTTGGCCCTACTCCTGAGTTGCTCTCTCTGCTTGAGCTGTTCTTGCCTTCTGGCAGCTCTTCTCATGCATTAGAAACAGGCTCCTCCTGTTCCTCTGCCTCACTACAATCAGTCTTTGGAGGCTCTGGAGTCTGCACGTCACTTCCTGATGGCCCGGGCCTCACCTCAGCCTCATCGCTGTCCGACTCCATTGCCAGCTCTGTAGGCTGCTGACAGACCACAACATACATCCATTTGTGTATCCTCCAGGTCTGTGGCCCAGACATTTTGCTGCTTGACACAAGAAGGTGTCCCTCTCTGTCCCACGTACTGATGCTAGCTGGACTAGCAATTGAAGGTAATTGAAAATATTCTCTAACAAATCAAAAGGAAATTTCTAGTTTAGGCAGTACATAACAGGTTGTGTGACAGGGCTCCATCCAGTATCACCAACCAGAAACAGAGATGAATAGTAAAGTTCCTTCTCATGTTAATCGAGAGAAGAACCGTCTTGATATTTTGCAGAGTAGTACTTGCATTTTTGATCTGCATCATTAAGCATCATAAGATGATGCCATGACTGCACGTGTACATTGCTGAGGAGGAAAGAAAGAAAAAAGTTTGAAGAATGAGACCACCTTGATGGATTTCCTAGATGAACTGAATCAAATTGAAAGAATTTCTACAAGTACAATCCACTAACTGTTCATGAAGAACAAAAACAAATATGACTGCCAAGAGATATGGCATTGATAAATTAGAACTTTTTTCATCTCTTTCCAAGCAAGGAGTTTCAACAAGTGCTGACAAGCAAGATCCAAGAAATTACAGAATGCTCCTTGGAAGATCTACTAATTATTATTAGGCAGGTTGAGGCATTTGTCTATACAATGACCAAGAATTAAGCTTGAACACCTAATTAATACAAGGCGCTTAACCTGTGACATTTCAGCTGATCTGTAGACAAGAGTCTTTTGACAACACTTGTCCTAACTCTATTTCAAAATAAGCAAGGTGCAGCAATATTTGCCCTTTACAAGTTTCATCTTCTGATCTAAATATCTAATTCAGATTGAAGAGAAAGGAGTTTCAATGAGGGTCAAATGACTCCTCAATAAGCTGATTATTATTGATAATAATAATAATAATAATAATAATAATAGGCTGAAAACGGGGCATGCGGAGGCTGAAAACCGGTTGCACAGAGGTGGTGATAGGCAACAGTGGCAATAGGTGATGACAATCCCCTCAGCCTGGAGCAGCTGATTGACGGTATTTTGGGAGGCCGCCAATCAGCTGCCCATGCTAAATCAGGCTGCGATAACGTGCTGAAGCTGACTAAGCTGTTTGCTGTTTGCTGCAAGGATGCTAGCCAGATAAATACCAATGGATGCTGGGAGGCAGAGGCAGATTTTTTTTTCTTGTTTTCCTCCCCAAAAGCTAGATGCGTCTTATGGTCCAGAGTGTTTTATAGTGCAAAAAATATGGTATTTAATGCAGGAATGGGCACTGAATACCTGGAGTGCACTTGATTTTGTGCTTTACCTGGGACTTGGTTCACAATTTGGGGAGCCCTGAGATTTGCCCATGGGCTATTTAAGATTTTCCACTACCAATTTATTGTAACCTTAATTAAATGTAAACATAAATTGTATTTATTTTTTTGTGTAACAAATACATAAAAAATACACATCGGGGGGGGGGGGAGATTGCAGCCCACAGCACATTATTCAAAGACTACAGTAGCCCTTAGCCTGAAAAAAAATTATGTGCTCCTGCTTTAAAGCTATGTTATGAAGCACAAGGCATTAATTTGTAGGTTTATTTCTATAAGAAGGTCCTTTTGGGTTCATTATGAAGTTGTGTTACTGCATCTAGTCTATTTTTGATCTAACATTTAATGGCTTGTCATCAGTCATTTAGTATGTCAGATTCCTTTAAGAATATAAGAAATGTTTTGCCAACCAATAGCTAATCGGATCCAGGTTTCTTTGTCACATTTTGGCTAACCAAGTACCTTCTGAATGGAAGGGGCTAGAACCCCCTTTAGCTGTTACTCCCTAAAAACTGGTCTAACAATCAATATGCTCAATCACATATTAAGATATTTTATTTTGATACAGGAGATAATATACAACACTAGATAAGAAGCTATTGAAATAGGCATTGCCTTTCACCAACTGTAGGATTCTATCACCACATTTTCATTCAGCTAGACCAGGGCTGTCAAACGCCCAGTTTAGCAAAGGGGGAAAAAGTCACAATACGTTATATGATGACGCAGTGGTGACACGAGTTTGACACCCCTGAGTTAGACTATAATATTTTAGAGTTGCTGAATATTATACATGGTCTAACACCACATAAATATTATTCTCAAAATATGTATTATTGGTATTTAGAGAAATAATGTCTTCTTTGAAAGATACATTCGTTATCTTACAATTTACCACAAGCTTTGAACTCACTGAGTTGTTCCCTTAGTTAATAAGTCAACTGGATGTCATGCATGGTAACAATCTTGTTGATTCTTCTTTTGAGGATCCTTACTTTGAATATTGTCATCGGGTACCTAACAAAGTACGGGGAAAACAAGTTACCCCTCACTCATTCTTTTCTTGTTGTTTTCTTTTGCAGTATAAGCAACAAAACTGACTTTATGCAATTTGAGACCGGAAACTATGTAACTAATTCTGCAATAGTTCATAATAGTGTCATTTCTGGAATTTAATATTTTAAATTCTTTGAATACTAGCTAATATCAGGAAAAGGAGATGGAGTTCCTATGATAATATCCTCCTGTAAAATATGAAGACATAGTTTTCATATAGCAGTCTTCATGGAAAGCTCAGGGCAATTTTCTAGTTCACACATATGGCTGTTTTAAATTTAGTGCCATCATGAAGTACTAATTATAGCTTAATGTTATATATGATCCATGCCACAATAGTTTCCAAATATGCTTTTAAAAAAAACCAACAACAACTTGGGTTTAGCAAAATGTGTGAATAAAACAAGCATTGCACAAATTTACTTTGAGTCCTACTCTTGTCCTAAAAGAATGGTTATGGTTATTTGAAGACAGAAAAAAATCATACTGTAGTTTTCAGAGAATTAAACTCATTTTAAGAAAAAAAATTACTCAGTAGAGTGATTCTCAGTAAATTGCTCAGATTTGGCTTAAAAGCCCCTCAACACTGTTATAGAACTACTTATTTTCAGTTTTGGCTTCTGGAGCACATCTGCAAGAGCTCCCTGTTCAAAAAATTAAGTTCTGGAAAACTGACAGATTACCCTCAGAATAGCTATTCCAGTGATGGCTAACCTTTTTGCCATCATGTGCCAAAAGCGGGAACAGCGCAGGTGCCCACACCCATAACTCTATGCTCCCCGCCCCCCACGGATGCATGTGTGACTCCCCCCCATGCTCCCCCCACTTTTGGCACGCAATGGCCAGGTGGGCCCGGTAAGCCTTTTTTTTTTGCTCTCCCCAGGCTCCAGAGCCTCTCTAGAAGCCTGGGGAGGGCGAAAACGGTCTTCCCCATCTCCCTGGAGGCCCTCCAGAGGCTGAAATGGCCCGTTTACCAACTTCCAGTGGGACTGGAAATTGGCAAATGGGCCGTTTTTGCCCTCCCCAGGCTCCTAGAGAGGCTCTGGAGCCTGGGGAGAGCAAAAACTGGGCCTTCCCCACCCACCCCCAAGCCCTCCAGAGGCAGGAAACAGCCTGTTTCCATACTTCTGGGTGGCCCAGAAGGCCCCAAAATCAGCTGACTGGAGTGAGCTCATGTGCCCACCGATACCGCTCCACGTGCCAACTGTGACACACGTGCCATGGGTTCGCCATCATGGAGTTATACTGTAGCAGGATAGATGGTTTTTCAGAAGTTTTCTTCCTGGAAGGCTGGTTTTTGCCCATGCCTAGTAGAAAACATCCTACAAAGCTAATTCTCCTTCCAGTAAATGGATTTTCATGACCAGCTATGACCACTACATCAGCCATTTTATAAGTTCTTGTACCAGCCATTTTGTAAATTCATACACACTTTCAAAATTGCTAATATGTTGTAGCCCCAATTTTACATTATGGTTTGGTATGTTGTAAGAACTAAATCATTTTCAAAATAAATCATAACTTGGTAACAATAGTCAGACCACCACAAGAAGTTATGATCATAGGAAGAGAAGCCTTCACCCCAAAAAAATTATTCTGGCTATTTTCATTGTAGAAAAAACATATAACATTGGAACCACTCCAGTACTTATTTTCCAAAAGGAGAGGAGTTATGGCCTGCTCCCTTTTAAAATTCTTTATCCCCGTTTTAATTCAACATATGGTTAATTGAAACTTGTTTTCCTAAATTTAATCCATTTGCCTAAATTAAATCAACACACTGAGCTTTAAACCTTTTGTCCAACCTTTTGACTTTTTTTTTTTTTTGCATTTATATCCCGCCCTTCTCCGAAGACTCAGGGCGGCTTACACTGTGTTAAGCAATAGTCTTCATCCATTTGTATATTATATACAAAGTCAACTTTATTGCCCCCAACAATCTGGGTCCTCATTTTACCTACCTTATAAAGGATGGAAGGCTGAGTCAACCTTGGGCCTGGTGGGACTTGAACTTGCAGTAATTGCAAGCAGCTGCTGTTAATAACAGACTGCATTAGTCTGTTGAGCCACCAGAGGCCTGGGCTACATTAAGTGAAGAGGAATTGTTTCGGGCCACATATAAAATATATAATTTTTATAATATAAAATCATATAAAATCATATATTAAAAGTTCACAATCTTGTGAAGCCATATTATTAGCTGTCCAGGACTGCATGTGGTCCATTGGCCCTGAGTTGAACATGCCTGCTTCTAAACAAACCATTTCGGCTGAATCTGCATTATCTATTCAACCACAAACCAGCCAAACATATTTTACCCCAGCATGTTGTAAAAGCTCAGATGAGTGGCAATTAGTACACAAACTGATCTGCATTCATTTAAGGATCCTCTCTTTAAGCTGCAAGAATCTGAATAATTTTGGGAAGAGAAGTTGCAAGAAACGGTAAGTTTGGTTTTACTTAAGTGTTGACTTTTCAGTCCAGCCATGCTTCGACTTCCTTTCTGCTCACCAGTTTAAGGCTGTGTTAACACAAAACTAATATCTGTGTGTAGGCAATGCAGCTTTGAGGCTTCATTAATACCTTTTGACTGCCTAGACCAGGGCTCTCCAACCTTGGCAACTTTAAGACTTGTGGGCTTCAACCCCCAGAATTCCTCAGCCAACAAAGTTTAAAGTTGGCAAGGTTGGAGACCCCTGGCCTAGACAAGCTCCTGCGGTTTTCTTAGCATGGTTTTGAAAAGCAGCTCACCATTGCTTCTTCCCCGGGGCTGAGAGTGTGTGACTGATCTAAGGGGGGTACCAAACTAGCTTTGTGCCCAAGGTGGGACTAGAACTCCCAGTCTCCTAGTTTCTGGGCAAGGGCTGTGAGGACTACTCCAAACGGAGTCACATTCACACTTCAATCCAACGTAAACCGACTATAAAGTAAATGATAAGTAAAGCCCAAAGAAGCCAGCGCCTCCTCCGGACACACTTGCTGTTGTTCTTACGGGACGGAACCCTGCCAAGCCTTAGCTCAGAAGTTCAAGGCCAAATGGGACGTTCAACACAGGTAGTTCACTTCGGTTTTACTTACTAAAAACGTCCCGGGCCCAAGAACGCGCCTTCTCTCCGCGCAAGGCGTTTACACAGCCGAGACTCAAAGTTAAACTTAAGAGTTAGCCGCTCAAACCGACCGGTTTTCTCCGTTTGGGGAAAGCACCGGAGATGCCGCTATTTTGGCCCCGCCCAGGGAGAAGAATCCGGGCGGAGAAGCGCCGCTGCTGCACGGAGCCTTCGGAAAGGAGTCGCCGGGCAGAACTTCTCCTCACGGCTGCGCTTCTCCCCGGCATTTCTGCACCGCCGCCGCTTCCTCCTCCTCCTCCTCCTCCTCCACCGCCTCCGACGGCCCGAGTATGGAGCCACCGGAGGCTGCCCCGACGAAGTGCCGCTGCGGGCTTCCCTCCACGACGCTGTTGCTGCTCCTCTACCTCAGCTACCTGCTGTTGGGCAGCGCCGCGTTTTGGGGGCTCGAGTCGCCCCTGGAACGCGACACGACGGACCTGCTCTTGAAGGAGAAGTGGGAGCTCCTGTTGAACTTTACTTGCCTGGAACGGGAGGCTCTGGAGCGGCTCTCGGAGGTACCGGCGAGACTGAGGTGGCTGGTTGGGACGGGATGGAAGGGAAAGGAGGCGAGGAGTCAGTCCGGGTAGTTTAACTTGAAAGGCGCTCCGCTCCACGTGCAGCTGGAGCCAGCCTTTCTTTCACGTGTTCCCAGTGTAATCTATTCTGGTCGTGAAATCAGATGGGGGGAATCAGCTCTTTGAAGCTCTTTGGTGGGAAGGAAAGGATCTTGGGAGAACTGGTTTGCCTAAGGTAGAAAATAAGGAGGAATTTTCTGACAGTGAGAGCAATCAACCAATGGAACAGCTTTGCCTTCAGAAGTTATGGGAGCTTCATCACTGGAAGCTTTCAAGAAGAGACTGAACTGCCATCTAGAATAACCGAGTTGGAAGGGACCTTGGAGGCCTTCTAGTCCAACCCCCTGCTTAGGCAGGAAACCCTACACCACTTCAGACAAATGGTTATCCAACATCTTTAAAATTTCCAATGTTGGAGTATTCACAACTTCTGGAGGCAAGTTGTTCCACTGATTAATTGTTCTAACTGTCAGGAAATTTCTCCTTAGTTCTAAGTTGCTTCTCTCCTTGATTAGTTTCCACCCATTGCTTCTTGTTCTACCCTCAGGTGCTTTGGAGAATAGTTTGACTCCCTCTTCTTTGTGGCAACTCCTGAGATATTGGAACACTGCTATCATGTTTCCCCTGGTCCTTCTTTTCATTAAACTAGACATACCCAGTTTCTGCAACCGTTCTTCATATGTTTTGGCCTCCAGTCCAGGGGTGAAATCCAGCAGGTTCTGACTAGGTTCTGGAGAACTGGTAGCAGAAATTTTGAGCAGTTCAGAGAACTAGCAAATGCCACCTCTGGCTGGCCCCAGGGTGGAGTGGGAATGGAGATTTTGCAATATCCTTCCCCCAGGAGTGGAGAGGGAAAGGGGATTTTGCAGTATCCTTCCCCTGCCATGCCCACAAGCCATGCCTACCACACCACATCAACCACACCACGCCCACAGAATCGGTAGTAAAAAAAATGGATTTCACCACTGCTCCAGTCCCCTAATCATCTTTGTTGCTCTTCTCTGCACTCTTTCTAGAGTCTCTGTGAAAAATGGTGTAGGGTCTCCTGCTTGGGGGTGGGGTGGGGGTTGGACCAGATGACCTACAAGGTCCTTTCCAACTCTGTTATTCTGTTAATGTGAGATTATAAATGTACTTTTTTCCCCAGTAGATTAGAGCCATTAAGGAAGAAACTGAGGTCTCCAGATCTAGAGCCTTCGTCTAGAGCCCAAATCTAGAGTCTCTAGGAGATAAGAAATCTTTTTCAGAGCATGATAGATCTTTTTTTGAGAAGCTGTCAAATGTTGCTATCGAGTAGTTTTCGTTTGCCAATGCACTGACCTATAAAACATCCAACCAAATTTCAGCCAAGTGCATTGTGCAAGCCCATCCGGTGTGTGACTATAATGGAAAGTGTTAATGTGAACCCAGACTACTCAGGTACGCAAGCAAACCATAGTTTAGTTAGTAAACACTTCCCAGAAGCATTCCGTTTGTATCAGTTTATCACTGAAGCAATCAGGCACTTGAAGGAAGTAAGCAGAATTAGGTACTTCTTTCACTTCTTTAAAAGTGGAGTCTGTACTTTGCCCTTATACTTGGAATGGAATGGTTTTGCAGGACTGTTTCTTTATTTGGCATTTCCTTAATTGTAAGGCTTAATCTGTTTTGCAAGTTGAATATGAGACAGATGGAAATACTACCAAATTCAGTGGAGTTTAGACTGGGGTAACTATGCACAGGATTGAAGTTACACCCCATAAATGTTGCAGTGAGATTTTATGAGTTGTTGCTTGCTTGGTTGTTTTGGATTTCTGTGTTTCACTATGATTTAACAAGAGTTAAAAATAATATAATAAAAAAAGGAAATTTATGGCATATGTAAGGTTACTAGACTAGAAGGTAGAAGAAAATGTAAGACATCCTCCAGAAAGCAAGCAAGCAAACAAGGAAGGAAGGAAGAAGAGACACAAAAAGGAAATGAATGCATTGCAAATAATTTATTTATTCATTTGTTTTATTTCAAATAAATTTCAAATTTATTTCAAATTTCAAGAGCACCCAACACCTTGACAATTCTTTGCAGCTTATAAATAAAAAGACAATACATTTTTAAGAATAATACAGCTGACCAGAGGAACAGAATATCAACTATAAACCAATTATAATTAAAAGGAAAAGGAAAAACAACTAAGTCTTTAAAAATTTCCTAAACAATAAAAGGGCATAGAAATCTCTGTAAAGCCAGCTTCAGACTAAAACCGAGTAGGCACTGACTAAGGCACTAAATTTGAAGAAGTTAAGAATTTTAACACTGAAAAAAACCCTTCTGAATAATAATGAAAGTGAAAAACAGTAGCGGAGCACTTCCTAAGTCAGCATGCTCACTCAAGGAGTAAATATCCTCGACTGACGACCACAATTCAACCCAAAATTTCTGTTGCCAAGAGAGACATTTGTTACGGGAATTTTGCCCCATTTTTCAACTTTTCTTGCCATTGTTCTTAAGTGAATTACTGCAGTTATTAAGTTAATAACACAGTTGTTAAGTGGATCTGGCTTCCCCATTGACTTTGCTTGTCAGAAGGTCACAAAAGCTGATCACATGATCCTGGGACACTGCCGCTGTCTTAAATATGAGTCAGTTGCCAAGCATCTGACTTTTGATCACATGACCATGGGAATGCTGCAGCAGTCGTAAGTGTGAAAAACGGTTATAAGTCATTTTGTTCAGTGCCGTAACTTTGGTCTCTAAACAAATTTTTGTAAGTTGAGGACTACCTGTATAATTTTGCAGTGTAAATAGGTGAAAGTGTTCAAGCAAAGAAAAAAGAATTGCCTGTGGCTGAAAAACGTAAGTGTAAAGCTTAAAAATTAGAAGAATAAAAGAAACACGTGGTTGCCATTTTGAAATTCCCAACAAATCAGAAGATGAGCCAAATGGTCGGAATGCCAGAATATGACTTTGGTTAGATGGCAAAATATCTAGAGCTACTCCTGAAGGGGAAAGGGCAGTTATTGCAAAATATTAGGAGTTCTTCCTGGGCCCTACAAGATGGCCTAGTTTAATCAATGGGACCTCGATTGTGCTTCCCTTGGTTGATGAGTGGAAACTACTGAAGATAAGCAGTCCTTCAGAAATCTAGACCCCTATGCCTTGAAGGACTTCAAAGGTGATTACCAGCATTTTGAATTGTATCCAACCAATACAAAGCAACAGGGTCTCAGGCATGTAACAGTGTTCCTGCCACAGTTCTCTCACCACTGCCTGGTTTGCCACATTCTGGACCACATGCAGCTTTCAAGGCAGGTGACTAGGCATGAGTAACTGTCTCCAAAGGGCCTCCCAGTCCAGGAAGGATTCAATTGGCTCATTAGAGGCCCTTGTACAATGAGTGATGTCTGGTTTTCAAGCAAGAGATGAAAGTCCAAAAGAACATTAGCTTTCAAAAAGTTATCAAACGAGAGTCAGTGATGGAGCATCCCTAAATCTGAGGAGCCCAAATAGATATTACCACTTGATCTTATCAGGACTAAATCCAAGGATGTCTTCTTGAGGAAGGAGCATACTACATCCTCCTTCAAGACTGAGGAGACTGCTGCATCAAAACCCATTGCATGGACCCAACCGTAGGTCATAGGGACTGGATCTAGCAAACAGGTGTCCAAGCTTATAGATTGGAGAATTCTGACCTACACATATTTTGGACCACAATTCTCCCCTTCCCACAATCTAGGTGTACAGTTTGGAGACATCACATTTGCCTACACTGCCCTTATTGTTACTCCTACTACTATTAACTAATTAGAATAGTGTGCCACTCTTGATGATTATATAATTAACTAAACCAGAAGCTCATTTTTACCCTACCTAATTGGATTGTGTGTGAACACAATCTATCATTTAAATTTTAAAGCTGAGAAATCTTCCCTGGAAAAGATGATAGGATTGAGTGATTTTTCTTTTTTGAAAACCATGGAATTATTGGTGAACGATATATAACTCTAGATTATAGAGGCCAGCGTTAAGCTGAGGGTACATTGTTCAATTTTACATTGAATTACTTTATAGCACTGCATAAAGTTTTAGTTTAGTTATTTGATCTGAAGCCATTGTTCCTGAATCATTGAACTGCAATATCAAATTGGATGCCTCTGGATTTATTTGATGTCTTTTTTTTTCAAATTGATCTGGAAAATTGAATCAATATGATTTTCTGAATCATCAAATCAGAAAGGCATAGATCCACATATCTCTTTTCCAGTATTTTTAATCCTTTTGTCAGCATTCCAGAAAGCCCCAACTCCAATTAAAAACTCCGAGGCAAGCATTTCTCAAAGTTCCATTTATTAAAGTAGGTATACTGGCACATCTGGGAAAACTCAAATCTGAGAGTTCCGGGTTTTCCCTCAGTAAATCAAAACCCCAAATCCAGCCCCTGCACCCATCAGTCTGTCACATGGCCCAACTTGAGCCATCACTCCAGCCACTCCTCCTCCAGATGCATAAACACCGTGACCTTGACCAAAGGGAAGAATGCTATTATTTCTAACTAGAATCACTCTCCTGAATCCCCCCTCCTACTCTCCCAAGCGCAAGAAGTTGGCAGCGGGGAAGCATCTGGTGCTAATATGGCTTCCAAAGCTGACAGGCGTTCCGCCACCCCACCCCAAAGGAAAAACCATGCTCTGGAAAATAAAATGGACAAAACACAAAATAAGGGGCTTAACACGTTTATAAAACCAATTAACATGTAAGCAACTTTGGAAGCCATATTAGCCCCAGAAGCTTCCATGCTGCCACCTTTTTAATGTTGTTGTATAGACCACAGTGTCTGGGCTCCCATTAAGTCATCAACAAATCATAATAGAATTTGTTACACAATGTGCTATGGCTACTACACCAATACCTAACCCTCAATGGCTCCAGTTTTATTTGTGTAATATGATAACAGCCATTAGAGGCTTGTCTTTCTGATGTTAATTCCAGTTTATCTGGGCGTAAGCTGCTGGAGAGGATGGGTTCTGATCTTTTGGTTTCCTTCTTAGTTTTTTTATGGTCTCTTTTGAATAGTGTATAAAAGCCATGAATAGACATAGAGATAAATCATATTTATACAGCATTCAAAAGAAATTTTCTTAGTGTTATTGTATGACTTTGAAGCTATTGTAAATACCGGTACTTTATTAAGAAGCTAAAGATATTTTCAGGTAGCCTTGATCGTTGGATTTCTCAAGTTTGTTATTATCAATGTGGGAGAGATCTTGAGGTGTAATCTCTGTGCTAAAAAGCAATTAACATTTATGGCCTTTTCTCTGTGTTCTTAAACATAAGTTTAAGATTAATATTTACCTTATATATTGTTACCAGTGTTTTATGTTTTTATAAGGTTAAGAAATCAGAATGTCACTTAGAAAAGGCAAAGGCCATTTGCCTTCAAAACAATAACATGCCTGACTCACCCATTCTCAACTTTAGGTATTTCTTTAAAAAAAAAACACTTTGATTCTTAAAACATGCATTGCATGTTTTAAACATGCACTTAAAACATGCATTGTAGTCTCAGTAGGAAAAAAAATCTTTCTTAGTCTAATAGGATTATTCCTAGCCAAGTATGTTTAGGATTTCGTCTATAGACAAGCCATCTTTGGCCTTCTGCTTGTCTTCATACCCATGTAAATGAAAAGGGATTATGATTACACTGCATATGTTGGCTGGGCTCCCTAAATCTTGTATGTACAGCTTCTGTTCTCTACCTCATATTCGATTGAACATAACTAAAGTTCCATTTTACATATTATTATCCTTGATAAAGTGTAAGATTTGTTGCAGAAGGATTATTTTATTTTATCAAATTTAGACAGTGCCCCCTTCTCACTATGCAAGTGACTGGGTAACTTACAGATACAAACAATAAGTTCTAGTCCTGCCTTAGGTGTGAAAGCCAGCTGGGTGCCTTTGGGTCAGTCACTCCCTCTCAGTCTAACCCATCTCACAGGCCTATTGTAGGGAAAATAGGAGGAGGAAGGAGTATTGTGTGTGTTTGCCATCTTAAATTGTTTATAAAAATAATGAGGGATATAAATATAAAACATAAAACCAGGGCTAAAATACTAACTTGGCATGTTATGTATGTATCTATGTTTGTTTGAAAGGCAGTAATAAATTGGTAGGTAATTTAGAGATCATCTATTCTATCCTCTGCTTGCAGCAACTCTGACAGGTGACCATCCTGCTATTGTGAGATGATCTGTATCAAAGAGAACTTACTATTTCATTTGGCTCCCAAGTGCATCTCCTGGATGGAAACTAATCAAGGATGAAAGCAAATCAAGGACGGAAGCAACTTAGAAATTAAGGAGAAATTTCCTGACAATTAGAACAATTAATCAGTGGAACAACTTACCTCCAGAAATTTTGAATGCTCCAACACTGGAAGTTTTTAAGAAGAGATGGGACAATCATTTGTTGTGAAATGGAGTCGGGTTTCCTGTCTGAGCAGTAGGTTGGACTAGAAGATCTCCAAGATCCCTTCCAACTCTGTTAATCTGTTATTCCTTCCAACTCTGTTATTCTGTTTCAAATTTTTGCAACTTTGTTTTTCTCAAATTAGTCCCTTTGTTAGTCTGATCCATTATCCACTGTGCCTTAATATAGAATCATATCGGAAAATCTTATTTGTGTTGTTCCTAAATATTGTCAGTATTATTGTAAAACTACTGAAACTCTTTCATATCATTCATGTAGTTAGTCTACTGTCTATGGAATAAAAGTCGTATTCTTGGTGGCCATCGTATGTGTCTATTTAGATAGAAAGGGCTGGAATTCCATAATGAAAATTGGGGACAATTGTATGATCCACATTATCAATAACTATCAGAAATTCTAACAAAATAACATCTGGTCTTATAGATTGCACTGTAGAATATCCACTTCCTCCTTAGCAGTTGCATATATCTAAAATCATGATACTAGTTAACATATTTGCATTATGCCAGCTCTGTCCCAGTCACTAGGGTGTCCAAACAGGGAATTAATTTAGTGGCTAAATTAATTCTAGCCTTAATGGAACTAGTTTGTTTATTATATTATATTTATTATTATTATATTAATTTATATTTAAATTTATTATATTTATATTTCAATGGAACTTAAGAGACTAGTATAGTGATGGCGAACCTTTTTGGCACCGAGTGCCAAAAAGGGAGCGTGTGCCTGTCTTGGCTGCAATCCAGAAGAGGAGCTGCCCAGGGCACATATGCATGCCCGAAAATGAACTTCTGGTTTTCGGCTCGCACATGCGCACTGGCCAGCTAGTTTTCTGGGTTTCTGGTGCGCATACGCACGTGACGATCAGCTGACTGGTGTGCATGCTTTCCCAGGAAAATGGAAGACCAGCTCTTCCAGTTTTTGGCACTGCCGCACACAAAAAGGCCAGCTGATCGTCGCATGTGCAATGCTTGACAGAAACCCGGATGAGAAATGGGAGAAGCCATGTGTGCCAGGCAACATGGCTCCGCGTGCCACTTCAGGAACGCGTCCCATAGGTTCACCATCATGGGTCTAGTATACTGTTTTCTTACTTTACCCCATTTTTATCCCTATAACAAGCCTTGGAGTTAGATCAGGGGTGAAATGCTCCCAGTTCAGACCGGATCGGCAGTAGCGATGGCGGTGAGTGGTTCGGAGAACCGGTAGCAAAAATCCCTGCCCCCCCCATGCCCAGCTGAGCCACGTGATCATCAAGAGCTTCTCTTTTTTTCTTTTAAAAGCATTTTTTAAAAGGTAAAAAAGCTGAAGCCTGCTAGGCAAAAAATGGGGGATAGAGTTCATTTGAGAGAGAGAGAGAGAGAGAGAGAGAGAGAGACCATTCCTCTGGTCCACTAATTCTGTCACTTTGTCAAAGAATGCAATGAGATTAGTCTGGCATGATCTGTTTTTGACAAACCCATGTTGGCTTTTGGTTATTACGTTGTTTGCTTCTAGGTGTTCAATGATTTGTTGCTTGATTATCTTTTCCAGAATCTTCCCTAGTATTGAGGTCAGGCTGATAGGTCTGTAGTTTCCTGGATCTGTTTTTTCCCCCCCTTTTTTGAAGATGGGAACTACATCAGCTCTTTTCCAGTCCTCTGGCAGTTCGCCTGTGCTCCAGGATCTTTGAAAGATATAGTTCAGTGGTTCTGAGATCTCATCTGCCAGTTCCTTCAGAACCTTGGGGTGTAATCCATCCGGTCCTGATGATTTGAACTCATCTAGGGTAGACAGGTGTTCACTTACTGTTTTTTTTCCCTATTTTAACTTGTGCCTAATCTGTTTTTTTGTGGTGCTGTTTTTGATAGGTTGGATTGTTTTTTCCTTTTGTGTAAAGACAGATGCAAAAAATGAGTTAAGTAGATCTGCTTTCTCCCTGTTGCTTGTCACCTTCTTGCCACTTTCTCCCAGCAATGGGCCAATTGTTTCCTTGACTTTTTTCTTGTTTTTAACATGTTGGAAGAAGCTTTTTTTGTTATTTTTAACTTTTGTCGCTAGCCTTTGTTCATTGTGAGCCTTAGCTTTCCTCACTTCATCTTTACAGGCTGGGGCTATTTGCTGATATTCTGCCTTAGTTATTTGCCCCTCTTTCCATTTTTTATACTTGTTCTTTTTGTCTTTCAATTTGTCAGACAGTTCTTTATGCATCCATGCTGGTTTCTTTTGAGATTTATTATTTTTCTTCTTCATTGGTATTGTGCTAAACTGGGCTTTTATAAACTCACTTTTCAAAATTTCCCAAGCTTCTTGAGTTGTTTTCCCCTTGAGGATTCTCATCCATGGAATCCTTCTCAAGCTCTCTCTAAGTTTATTGAAATTAGCTCTCTTGAAGTCCAAGACTCTAGTTTGACTTTGTTCTACTACTTGTGTTTGCATAATGTTGAATTCCAGTATTACATGATCACTTGCCCCCAAGGTTCCTGTAGCTTTAACACCTTCTATCATTTCATCTCTGTTAGTGAGAATTAAGTCCAATATGGCTGATCCCCTTGTTCCCTTCTCTACTTTTTGGGAAATGAAGTTGTCTGCTAGGTTTGTTAGGAACCTGTTGGATCTTCCACTTGGTGCAGAGTTTGTCTCCCAGTTGATGTCAGGGTAGTTAAAATCCCCCATTACTACTGTTATATGCTTCCTACATACCTTAGTTAGCTGACTAGCAAAAAGTTCATCTACTTCCTCTGTTTGGTTGGGTGGCCTATAGTATAGACCTATGGCAATATCATTCCCCCCCCTTTAAATCTTTATCAGGCATTTTTTTCTTTCTTTCATTCTTTTCCTTTCTTTATCAGGCATGTTTTTAACTTTATAGAGAACATAGATGCTGCATTTAAAACTTAGGTGGCATGAGGACTGCATTTCTTTGGGAGAAAATATCTGGTTTCTACCAGCCCATTCATTAATTAAGATCACAGAAGATATCCCTTCCTGAAGATTTTTCGAAGGAGAAGATCATTCTGGTCAGGGCCTCATTTCTTAATCTGCTAATTAAGGGGTTTCCCCCTTATCAGCACATTGTAATTGCTTTTTAACTCTGATTTCAGCGGTTCATTTTTGTTTTTATCTTTTATTTTCTGTATATGCTGTCTTCAAATCTGTTTCTCTGATGGATGGGCAATAAGGAATACTTTAAAATAAAGTCTATCCTCTTAAGGGTTAGTTGTCCTTCACAGTTATAATTTCTTATATTCATTGTTACAAAATTACATAGCAGAGATTCTGCTAAATCTTTAGAGGAGGATTGGGGCAAGATATTAAATTCCAGTCAAGCCAGCTAAACATAGAAGATGAACTAATTTACAAAGGAAACTACATGCCTTGATTCAGAATGAAGTTTGTGTTCAGTGGAACTTATTCCAGGAAAGTGTGAATAGAAATGCAATTTTGGACTATCTTGTGGACAGAAATCCTCATCCATGACTTCTCTTTTTTTAATCTTTTTCACAGACTATCATCCAAGCCTACAAGAGTGGACTTTATCTTAAAGGAAATACAAGTCTGGGCAGATGGGACTTTGTCGGCTCCTTCTTTTTCTCTGTTTCTACAGTAACAACCATCGGTAGGAGACATGGAATACTAGTTTGGGGAAAATGATGTGAAATAATTATAGCGCCAAACTAAGCCATTTTTATCCCATTCCATAGCAGAGAGGGGTACAACTGAAGAAGAAAAGTTGGGGTGTGTCTTAGAATATTCCTGTAATCTTTCTCCTGCTGCTTTGTTTTGCTTTTGATGGAAAATTTAGTAAAATGCATGATAATTCACAAATCCACAAATAATCTCTGCTCAGAATGAAGCAGATGTGACTCTAAAGCAGTGGTTCTCAACCTTTATAGTGCTGCGACCCCTTTAATACAATTCCTCACGATGTGGTGACCCCAACCGTAAAATTATTTTCGCAGCGATCTCAGCGCGCCTCAGCAGCCACAGAAGGGGGAAAAAAGCGGCAAACTGTTTTTTTGAATTTATCACGCCTGAAGCCGTATTGGCTAACAATCTGAACTGCTTGCGATTGCCTTGAGGACGGAGGCATTAAAGCGGAGACTCCTCCCCTATTAAGTTTATCGCGCCTGAAGCCAGATTAGGCTAGCGATTGGGAGTGATTGCTTGTGGAGTCAACCACTGGAGCGCGATTCTTCGACTCGCAAGTATACTTCCCATATTTCCGATGGTCTTAGGCGACGCCTGGCAAATCGTCATTCGACCCCCAACGGGATCGCGACCCACAAGTTGAGAACCGCTGCTCTAAAGACATCTTTGCTTTAGGCTGCACATTTTAGCCATGTTCATAGCATCAGTAGAGTGATCCACATAATACCAGCAGGGGGCAGTAAAGATTTCACTCAAAGCAAATGCCGGTTATAGATGACTTTCACAGGACTACAACCCCAGTAATTAGGAACATGCACCAAATCATACCAAAAGCTGTTTGAATCCATTTCTTTTTTGTAACAACTTTTAAAGAAAGTGAATTGCTAAAGGATCTTGGCCATGAGAGTTTACGATCTAAGCCTACAGGGAGTAGCCTAGATCAGGACCGGACCGCAACATGCTAGCAACCAGGTAGTGCAAAGAAGCGCAAAGAAGCAAAGCCCCATCTGTGGGATGCAGGCAACATGCAAAACCACACCCCCACCAGTCCACGGAAAACTTTTCTCCATGGTTGGAGGAGGGGCTTGGCCTAGATAGAGCAAAATGTGTTACTCACACTCTTTGCTCATAGTCTTGGACTTCTTTAGAACCCCATGGGGTAAAATGTTCATTTTATAAATTAAAAAGCCAACTCTATTTATAACAAAAGTGCTTTCATCTCTGGATTTTCAAATATTATTTTGGACACTCTTTCTCCTTTGAATCAGGGGTAGAATGCTCCCGGATCGGACTTGATCGTGCGATCTGGTAGCGATCGTGGTCGAGAGTTTGGCAATCGGGTAGCGATGGCAGAGCAAAGCTCCGCCCAACCGCCCGGGTGTCATTACTTCCTGGTTTTAACCAGGAAGTGATGTGTTTTTTACCTTCTGCGCATGCGTGTGTGCAGAAGGTCTGCATGCGCATCTGATGCGCATGCATGTGCGCACAAGCAAAGCGAGCGAGCACGCACGAGAGTGTGCACTTCCGAACCGGTAAGGAAGGTAAATAGATTTCACCCCTGCTTTGAATACATGAATAGCCTGAACATGGGCTACAGAGGACAAACCATTCACCAAAGGCATGGTTTAGAGTGGTAAGGCATACCTATCTTTGTGTCATATTACTCTGTCCCTTTTTCTGTTTGGATGTAAATACAGGCACACACATGCAAACAGTTTCACTGATCATGAACAGCATAAGTCATGTATATCAGGCTACAGGTATCTAATGGAGTATTGTGTTTTCCCAAAAATAAGACCAGGTCTTACATTAATTTTTGCTCCGAGAGACGCATTATGGCTTATTTGTTGTACCTTGATGAACGTATCTTTTCTTTTATGTACACTGAGAGCATATGCACCAAGACAAATTCCTTGTGTGTCCAATCACACTTGGCCAATAAAATTCTATTCTATTCTATTCTATTCTATTCTATTATGATTAGGTCTTATTTTGGGGCAAATACAGTACTAAACGCCTCCATCTGGTTGACAATCTTAACTGGGGCTTATTTTTGGGTTAAGGCTTATTTATTTATTTATTTTATTTATTTTGTCACAACAGTATATATAAACATAAGCATGAAAATAACTATATAATATATAAGCATATATATGAGCATAAGTATGTAAAAACTATATTAATTGGATATAATGAAAGGAAACAATAGGACAGGAACGGTAGGCACGTTTGTGCTCTTATGCACGCCCCTTACGGACCTCTTAGGAATGGGGTAAGGTCAACAGTAGAGTGTTTTTGGTTAGTAGTTGATGGCCCTACTCACATTGGGGGTGGCACTCTGGACCTGATTTTTGTCTCTGGTCAGTGGTTGAGAGATCTGGACTTAAAGGAAATAGTCACGGAACATTTGTCATGGTCAGATCACTCTCTTCTTCGTCTGGACTTTCTGACCGCCATTCACCACCGCAGGGAGACGGAGCCGACACACTGGTTCCGTCCCAGGCGCCTGATGGACCCGGAGGGGTTCCGGACGGAGCTTGGGCCATTTCCTGAGGGTCTGGCTCACGGCTCGGCTGAGGAATTTGTTGCGGCCTGGGAACGGGCCGCGGCGGGGGCCTTAGACCGGGTCGTGCCTTTGCGGCCTCTGACCCGGCGTAGGTCCCAACCAGCTCCTTGGTTCTCCGAGGAGCTGAGAGGGATGAAGCGCCGGAGAAGACGCCTAGAGAGTTCCTGGAGGTCTAGCCGTTCAGAAGCTGATCGGGCACTAGTGAAGTCCTATACTAGGGCTTACCTAGTGGCAATGAGGGAAGCGAGGCGTAGCTACGCCTCCTCCCTCATTGCATCGGCAGATAACCGCCCAGCCGCCCTGTTTCGGGTGACCCGCTCCCTCCTACACCAGGGGGAGCGGGATGACCCGTTGCAGGGACGTGCTGAGGAGTTTAACGGTTATCTATACGATAAAATCGTTCAGCTTCGGGATGGTTTGGACCAAGATTGCAGTGATACGGGTGAGACGGCTGAGGGTGGTCTTGGTGACATTTTATGGGATGAGTTTGACCCTGTCGCTCCCGAGGACATGGACAGGTTGTTGGGGAGGCTGAATGCCACCACGTGTTTACTGGACCCGTGCCCCTCCTGGTTGGTGCTGGCCACGCAGGAGGTGACACGAGGCTGGCTCCAGGCGATTACGAGCGCTTCTTTGGTGGAGGGTGTCTTTCCGGCCGCCTTGAAAGAGGCGGTGGTGAGGCCCCTCCTCAAGAAGCCTTCCCTGGACCCGGCTGTTTTAGGTAATTATCGTCCGGTCTCCAACCTTCGCTTCGCGGCGAAGGTTGTAGAGAGTATGGTGGCATATCAGTTTCCCTTGCACCTGGATGAAACTGTCTATCTAGACCCGTTCCAGTCCGGTTTCCGACCCGGTTACAGCACGGAGACGGCTTTGGTCGCGTTGGTGGATGATCTCTGGAGGGCCAGGGATAGGGGTTGTTCCTCTGCCCTGGTCCTATTAGACCTCTCAGCGGCTTTCGATACCATCGACCATGGTATCCTGCTGCGCCGGTTGGAGGGATTGGGAGTGGGAGGCACCGTTTATCGGTGGTTCTCCTCCTATCTCTGACCGGTCGCAGTCGGTGTTGACAGGGGCAGAGGTCGGCCCCGAGGCGCCTCACTTGTGGGGTGCCGCGGGGATCGATCCTCTCGCCTTCTGTTCAACATCTACATGAAGCCGCTGGGTGAGATCATCAGTGGCTTCGTGTGAGGTACCAGCTGTACGCGGATGACACCCAGCTGTACTTTTCCACACCGGACCACCCCAACGGTTATCAAGTGCTGTCCCGGTGTCTGGAGGCCGACGGGTCTGGATGGGGAGAAACAGGCTCAAGCTCAATCCTCCAAGACAGAGTGGCTGTGGATGCCGGCATCCTGGTACAGTCAGCTAAATCCGCGGCTGACCATCGGGGGCGAGGCATTGGCCCCGATGGAGAGGGTGCGCAACTTAGCGCCCTCCTGGATGAACGGCTGTCTCTAGAAGATCATTTGACGGCCGCTCCAGGAGAGCGTTCTACCAGGTTCGCCTGGTGCGCCAGTTGCGCCTTTCTGGACCGGGAGGCCCTATGCACGGTCACCACGCCTCGTGACATCTCGCCTGGATTACTGCAACGCCTCTACATGGGGCTTCCTTGAAGGGCACCCGGAGGCTACAGTTAGTCCAGAATGCAGCTGCGCTGGTGATAGATGGAGCCCTCGTGGCTCCCGTGATAACACCCATCCTGTGCAGGCTGCACTGGCTACCTGTGGCCTTCCGGGTGCGCTTCAAGGTTTTGGTGACCACCTTTAAAGCGCTCCATGGCATAGGGCCGGGTTATCTACGGGACCGCCTACTGCGACCAGATACCTCTCACCGACCCGTGTGCTCTCACAGAGAGGGACTCCTCAGGGTGCCGTCAGCTAGGCAGTGTCGTCTGGCGACGCCCAGGGGAAGGGCCTTCTCTGTGGGGGCTCCCGCCCTCTGGAACGAACTCCCCCCAGGACTCCGTCAACTTCCGGACCTTCGAACCTTCCGTCGCGAGCTCAAGACACATTTATTCATCTGTGCAGGACTGGCTTAGATTTTAAATTTAGAGGGGCTTTAAACTGATTTTAATATTTATATTTTTAGTTTTAATAACTGGGCATTAGAATAAGTTTTTTAATGATTATTTTAATTTGTATATTGATGTTTTATATGCCTGTGAACCGCCCTGAGTCCTTTGGGAGATAGGGCGGTATATAAATTTGAACAATAAATAAATAAATAAATAAATAAATAAATAAAGCTTTGGGGATTTTGAGAAGAGACTACAGAGTCAGGTAGTGTGTTCCAAGTATTAATAACTCTGTTACAGAAGTCATATTTTCTGCAATCAAGATTGAAGTGGTTAACATTGAGTTTAAATCTACTGCTTGCTCTTGTATTGTTATGATTGAAGCTGAAGTAGTCTTCAACAGGAAGGACATTGCAATAGATGATTCTATGAGCATCCTGAAAAATCATGCTAGGGATTATTTTTCAGTTGGGTCTTATTTTCGGGCAAACAGGGTATCTATCTTTGCATCACTCCTCTGCTTGCTCTTTTTGTGCTGTTTGATGTTTGTTTCCTATTTGAAATCCAGGCATGTAGACACAATAAAAAGCAAAAGAGTGAGGAAGAATCAGCCTGTAGACCTTACCTCTCTCCCCTTCCTGTATTGTAAAAGAAAAAAAGGGTCTGTACCCAGACTTGCCTGTGTTCTCATGGTAATGTCTATGTCTACCTACAAAGGTCTATTTTAAGATGTGTGAATTGATCCTCAAAGGCATATTGTGCAGCAGGTTTTGAATTGAAAAAAATCAGCATAGCATTTTAACTCTTGGTTGTGTATTTAATGAGTCACAAGATGGCAGTGTTACCTTACTCTGCAGCTGCCTTCTGCCTAAATAGGCATTTAATGATTAATCATCATTTAAGCAGCACATTTGTCTCAAATAAAACTAAATTAGAGACTTAAGGCATATCATGGACCATATTCCATGCTTCCCCAAATTAATGTTTTTTCCATGCACAATTGCATGGGGATATATGCAGAAAACATTTTTTTCCCCAGAAAACTTAAGGGGGATATAAACTAAAAGCTGTTACTACAGCTATTCCAATGTTTTAAAAATCTATCAACTCCCAATTAAGCACACAAATCCTTAAAGAGGTTAGCAGCAATCATTTTTCAAACGTTTGAAGGGAAATTTTAAATAAAGACATTTGGAAAATGAGAACATTTAATTGTAGCCAGTTCACTTCTGAGAGAAGAGGTGTAGCATCGGAGTCTTCTGCAAAATTAGCATCCAATTAAATATTTTTACTATAAGAGAAAATAGGAATTATTACATGCATTGGGATTACATGCACAGCTTAAATTAATTAATTTAATTAATAAATTGCATTTAACTTTGATTGTGTCCCTGCCGATTCCATTGTCCTGGTCCCATCCACCTATTGGAGTAACACATCATAGTTAAAACTCCGAACAATGCTTGGCCCTACATAAGATTATAGATTTTTTTTTTTGAATATCAGATGTTCTATTTTTTATTGAAAGAGTTTTAAAAAACAAAAACATTTCCCCCTTTTTCCCCCCTCCCTCCCAAAAAAAAAAACACCCTTCCCCCCTCCCTCCCCCCCCCTGGCTTCCCGTGTCAATCACAAGGTATTGTTATACATAAACCAAACATAGAATAAAATTTTCCCTTCCAATCCAAATAACCACATCCAAAGCTTTTCATCTCCCAACCCCCTCCCCATTACCTAAAATAACTTTCTAATTATTCAAAGGCAATCTGATATTTCTTAATCTGATATCTGTTTTGTAAATAATCAATCCATTTTTTCCATTCAATTAAATATCTTTCCTGCGTATTGTCTTTTAAAAACGCTGAGATTTTAGCCATCTCAGCCAAATTAATAACTTTCAGTATCCATTCTTCTATTGTAGGTACCTCTTCTTTCTTCCAATATTGTCCAATCAACAGTCTTGCTGCTGTTATTAAATTCAGAATCAATTTAGTCTCAATCCCTGTACAATCCGTTATAATTCCCAAAAGGAAAAATTGTGGCAGGAACTTTATCTTCTTCTTCAATACATTTTGAATAATCCACCAAATTCTTATCCAAAAGACCTTAATTTTCTTGCAAGTCCACCAAATATGAAAATATGTAGCATCATCACAATCACACCTCCAACATTTCGCTTGGATATTAGGATACATACATGATAATTTTTTGGGATCTAAGTGCCATCTATAAAACATCTTATAAAAATTTTCCCTTAAATTCTGTGCTTGTGTAAACTTAACATTTCTAACCCAAATTTTCTCCCATGTTTCCAACATTATTGATAAGATTATAGATTTTATAGATTCCTAATTTGGAGGCCGAAGTAATGCCTGGTTCCTAGTACTGCCCAGCCCCTTCCCTGAAGCACAGTCCAAACTGAAATAGAGGAAAAAGAGATTAGAAAGCTGCTAAGTCTTTTGCATATTCCTACTTCCAGGGAACAGCTGAAAACACATCAACTGTGCCTAACCTTGATTTCAGATTGGTAAAGATTGGATGCAGAGCTACTACTTATGACCGTAATTGAGTTTGCAATTACAATAAGTTGGGATAGCTGAAAAGCAGTGCACTGTGTGACTGACCTGATTTTTTAAACCTTTTTTTTTCGAGGCAGTGTTAAGTGAACATAGCAGTCTTAAAATAAATGCTGCAGTTATTAAGTAACCCCATTGTTTGGTATGGGTCATTTTTACCAGAAACAAGAAGTAAACCAGGGGTGTCAAACTCAAGGCCCAGGGGCCAGATCCAGCCTGCAGGAAGCTTAGATTTGGCCCATGGGGCCGCTCTGGAAACAGCGGAGGACCGGCCTGTGGTGCTTCTGCCAGCGAAAACGGGCTCCCAAGGTCCATTTTTGGCTGCTGTTGACAGTCTCCGGCAACCCTCTGCCAGCAAAAACAAAGCTCGGGAGCCCGTTTTCGTTGGCAGAGCACTCAGCCCCCACAGGCGCCCCTGACACGAGTAATGTTGAGCTGGCCATACCCACCCTGGCCACGCCCACCTCGGCCCTCAGCGGTCAGATACAACCCTGATGCAGCCCTCAATGAAATCGAGTTTGAAACCCCTGAAATAAACACTGATTTTCAGCAAAAATGTGAATTGTGGTTATGTGACTGCGGGACACTGCAAATAATTGTAAATGTGGTCTGGTATTGAACTGAGATGATACACATGTAAAGTCTGCAGAAAAACCAAACAATTCCCTAATGATAAAAACTGTGGGCACCCTGTCAAGTACAGGGAGTGTAAAATAAGAGAGGGCAAAGTCCAAAGATCCCCACCTCAACCTGCTACTAGAGCTTACAACTGACAATTGCAGTTAGTTTATGGTTTTCAGATTTGGCAGTTGGATTAAAATGTTTACTTGTCTGGGTCAGACTTGCTGACTTCCTTGAAGTTTGACGCGTCAAGAAAACCCATTAAAGTTCCTGGAAACTTAGATTCTTTCAACTATGTATCTTCTACTCAGCAGGATCCCTTGAAACCAGGGCTAGCCTGGTTTCAGGAGTGAAATCCAGCAGGTTCTGACAGGTTCTGGAGAACCGTTAGCGGAAATTTTGAGTAGTTCAGAGAACTGGCCCCACAGTGAGATGGGAATGGGGATTTTGCAATATCCTTCCCCCAGGAGTGGAGAGGGAATGGGGATTTTGCAATATCCTTCCCCTGGAGTGGGATGGGAACGGAGATTTTGCAATATTCTTCCCCTGAAGTGGGGAGGAAATGGGGATTTTGCAATATCTTTCCCCTGGAATGGGGAGAGAATGGGGATTTTTCAGTATCCTTCCCATGGAGTGAAGTGGGAATGGAGATTTTGCAGTATCCTTCCCCTGGAGTGGGGAAGGAATGGGGATTTTGCAATATCCTTCCCCTGCCACACCCACCAAGCCACACTCACAGAACTGGTAGTAAAAAAAATTGAATTCCACCACTGGCTAGGATAGAATGCTAAGCTTCAGATAAAAAAAATGAATACACTCTTTGCCTCTGAATTTTTTTGCTTGAACCAGTTCAAAGAGAAGAATGGCAATAGGATCATCCTTTCAGCCAGATTTTTAAAACTAAGATTTTGAAAGTGCACAGGAAGGGTGCAGTTGAATGCGAATTTCACCAACTTCATGCACCGAGGCATTTTTGTGAGAAATACTTGCTGAGTGTCTGTTGAAGGTGAATCCAAGTTAGAACCACTTTCTGCACTGGAATAACCTTTGTCAAAGGCTGAACAACTCTATTCCTACTTTGTTGAGATATTAACAAAATTGGTGAGAAACATTAAACAGAAGAAAAATGTCTGACTTTTCCTTGTTGTTTCATGAAAGTTTTAGTAAAAAAATCCTTTTGGGAACATGCAAAATCCCCAAAGCTTTAACCAAAGACTGTCTACTATTGACCTCACCCCATTCCTAAGAGGTCTGTAAGGGGCGTGCATAAGAGCACCAGCGTGCCCACTCTTCCTGTCCTAATGTTCCCTTTAATTGTATCCAGTTTGTATGGTTATTTAATGCTTATACTTATATATACTGTTGTGTTTGACAAATAAATAAATAAATGCACTTGAAAGAAAGATTGGATCGTAATATATATAAAATGATGTTTCAGATCATTTTTCTCCATTCCTCTGTAAACAACAAAATACCTTATCCCACTAGACTTGAAATCCTAGGCTTAGAAAACTTGGAACTCCGTCGCCTTCGACAAGACCTAAGTTTAACTCATAGAATCATCTATTGTAATGTCCTTCCTGTTAAAGACTACTTCAACTTTAATTGCAATAATACAAGAGCAACCAATAGATTTAAACTTAATGTCAACCGCTTTAATCTAGATTGCAGAAAATATGACTTCTGTAACAGAATCATCAGTGTTTGGAATACTTTACCTGACTCTGTGGTCTCTTCCCATAATCCTAAAAACTTTATCCTAAAACTTTCTACTATTGACCTCACCCTATTCCTAAGAGGACCATAAGGGGCGTGCATAAGCGCTAAAACGTGCCTACTGTTCCTGTCCTATTGTTTTTCCTTTCTTCTTCCTATATATATATATATGCTTATACCTCCTAATATTTACTCATATATATGTTTATATACTATATAATCTTTCTGTATGATACTTACATATATTGTTGTGACAAAATAAAATAAATAAATAAATAGATTTAGGTCTGATACAACTATTATCACTTTGAAGACACTAGATGGCAGCAGAGGATCAATGGGAATGCTTAGTATTTAGTCATTAGTGTTCCAGGAATCAAATCTATAACCCTCTTTCCTATGTCTGCTGATTTTGAACAGTTGGATTTACTGGGGTAAAAGCATCATACTAATCCTATCAATTGCATCTCTAAAATAAGATTGAAGTTTAATTAAAAGTCTGTAGAGATTTACAGTCATCCAAGTCATGGTTGTCCCAAAGGTGCTTTTTTAGGAGACAACCGGACTTCCTTGTTTTTTTTCTTTGAAGACTTTTTGTTTTTCATCCAAGAAGCTTCTTCAGCTCTGACAGGATAGTGGGGAATGGAAGGATTTATATTCCTTGCAGACAGCTGTCATCTGCAACATTTTAAGGTTTTGCACCAGCTGTCTTTGGTCCTGAAGAAAAAGCATAAAGCTCTTACTGCTGATTACCATTGATATAATTGTTCTCCAGTTCAAATTTTAGATTCATGGAGGAAATTATTTTTAATTTTGGGGTGCAATGTAACAACTCTTGTTGGGGCATGATTTTCAATAGGTTCAGTGAACTGTAATCTTTATTTTGAATTGAATTAAAATTTATCATACGTGTGACAAAATAATATAGCAAATTTTAATCTGCCAAATTCATGTAGTACAAAATAGGTGGGCTGTGTGTTGTGTTTTAGACGGAGAACTAAGTTTTTTTGCAAAATTTGGGAATTATTCCAACAATTTTACCAATTTCATAAATAAACTAGTAGATATCTTTCAAGTTATTCTACCTTCCTCTACATTTTCACAGCCATACCAAGTTGGGGTAGGGGGAGAGAAAGAACAGGAAACTAGCTAATCAAAGGACTTGGACATGGGCTACTCCTAAACTATTTGTCACCCTCTGTAATGTGCTTGGTATGTTCTGTCAGCAGAAATGGTAGGAAGGTTTTTCCCTACATATGCATTCTTTCTAAAAACTGGTCAAAGGAATAATCAGCACAGAAGCTATTTCAACAGGTATTCTTTTCTGATATGTGCATGTATTAGGGCCATCTCATCTGGGATGCCAAAAAAATTAGATGACCACTAAGGTAAAGGTAAAGGTTCCCCTCCCACATACATGCTAGTCGTTGCCGACTCTAGGGGGCGGTGCTCATCTCCGTTTCAAAGCCGAAGAGCCAGCACTGTCCGAAGACGTCTCCATGGTCTTGTGGCCGGCATGACTCAGCGCCAAAGGCGCACGGAACGCTGTTACCTTCCCACCAAGGTGGTCCCTATATTTTCTACTTGCATTTTTATGTGCTTTCGAAACTGCTAGGTTGGCAGAAGCTGGGACACTAGATGTTTGTGTCCACTAGATGGACACAAAGAAATACTGAATGTTAAAAGGGTTGTTTTTGTTTGTTTGTTTGTTTGTTTGTTTGTTTGTTTTGCTCTACTTGTCACCTTACAGCTTAGATATGATAGCTTTAATGCATACAAACACCATGATTCTCTGGTCCCACGGCAATATATAATCTTTATTCCTTGTTGACTTACAAAAGATTGTTGCATTATTCAATCACAATCTATTCTTAATATATTAGAAATACTTGGAGCTGAGTTGAAGAGACATTTTAGAACTGTCTGCTAAGATTAGCTATGCTTACACCAGCAATAGCAGGAACCAGAATTGGTATTGTGTAAAGATGGGAGAACTGGAGAAAGGATAAGATCATTCTTGTAAGACTCTTTATAGCATTTGGTTTCGTGAGTGATTAGGAAAAGACCAGCCAGATGAAAAATTCTAGGATACAGTGCATGGTGGCTTAGTTCACATAACAGATTAAGCCCAAAATAAACTATGTTAGAGCTTTTTGATTGCTGGGTGAACATATAAATATATTAAAATAAGCCTTTGTAAAATAAGAATAGTGACTTAATGCAGTATTTCTTAAAATTTTCAAGATCAAACAATACAAATTTGTACATTTTGTAAAAAAAAAAATACTGTAAGGAACTTGTATGACTGTTCCTTTAAAAAGGAAATAAAGGTAATATTGAAATAAAACCTCTTTAAACAATATTTAAAGTGTATTTTCCCTTACATTTAATATATATAGATTATAAATCTTAATGGGATGCATGAACTAGAATATGGTTATTTCATAAATGTTGGCAGTGACCTTGTTAAACAAACTTAGGCTTCATGTTATCCTCTGTTTCAGTATGGGTCCTTGTTTGCAGTAAGGATGTCCACTGTACTTATAATCCATTTTTCACAAAGAGATTCTGAAGAAGATAGTAAAGCCTATAGTGACTTTGAAGATACTTGCGGAATATCTTCAGGCTGTTTAAGAAATGTTGGTGTTCCTTGGAAGGGAGCTTAAAATTAGTTTAGTGTCTTGTGCAGACCCTTACTGCCTTACTCTTAAAACTGGAGATAAACAGAAGGGAAAAGATTCTTAGTATTTTTAATGTCATTCTAATCTCTTGTTTGAAAGAAAATGAAAGTTGTGAGCCAAGTATCATTGGATTATAATATCCAAGGACACTTCAGTCACAACTCTGATTTTCTTTCAAACAAGAGATTAGAATGACAGAGTTGGAAGGGACCTTGGAGGTCCTTCTAGTCCAGGGGTGTCCAAACTTGGTCCCTTTAAGACTTTTGGACTTCAACTCCCAGAGTCCCTCAGCCAGCAAAAGCTGGCTGAGGAACTCTGGGAGTTGAAGTCCAAAAGTCTTAAAGGGACCAAGTTTGGACACCCCTGTTCTAGTCCAATCCCCTATTCGAGCAGGAGACCCTATACCATTTCAGACGAATGGCTGCCCAATCTTTTCTTAAAAACTTCCAGTTTTGGAGCATCTATAACTTCTGGAGGCAAACCGTTCTACTGACTAATCAGAAAATTTCTCCTTAGTTCTAGGTTGATTCGCTCCTTGATTACTTTCCATCCATTGTTTCTTGTCCTGCCTTCAGGTGCTTTGGAGAATAGTTTGATTATATTGGTCTGAGCTATGGGATCCTCTATGTAACTTCTTTTTGCATCATCATCATCAACAACAACAACAACAGAGTTGGAAGGGACCTTGGAGGCCTTCTAGTCCAACCCCCTGCCCAGGCAGGAAACCCTACACTCAGACAGATGGTTATCCAACATTTTCTTAAAAATTTCCAGTGTTGGAGCATTCACAACTTCTGCAGGCAAGTCGTTCCACTTATTGATTGTTCTAACTGTCAGGAAATTTCTCCTTAGTTCTAGGTTGTGTCTCTCCTTGATTAGTTTCCACCCATTGCTTCTTGTTCTACCCTCAGGTGCTTTGGAGAACAGCCCGACTCCCTCTTCTTTGTGGCAACCCCTGAGATATTGGAACACTACTATCATGTCTCCCCCTAGTCCTTCTTTTTATTAAACTAGGCATACCGAGTTCCTGGAACCGTTCTTCATATGTTCTAGCCTCCAGTCCCCTAATCATCTTTGTTGCTCTTCTCTGCACTCTTTCTAGAGTCTCAGCATCTTTTTTACATCGCGGCAACCAAATGTAAAAATCCTTAGGCTGCTTTTAAAACTGCTTTTCTAAGTACACCATATCCTTTCCCCACATAATCCAATTTTAGAACAGCTTCTATTTGTGCATTGTGGATTGATGTCATAATTGTGCTTTTAGTACAGAGCTTGCTATCTTCACCCCTTGTGCTAACAAAAGTGCATGCCAATATAAACGAAACTGATCAAAGAAAATCATACTTGTGGTGTAGTAGTACAGACCTTCTGAATTTCACCCTTCTAGGGAGCTTCATTTAAAATACTTTCAGGATGTTAAAAATGGAACTAAATGTTATTGGGCCGCAGGCGGAAATTGGTAGTAAACTCTTGTTTAGACTGTGTTGCTTCACAATAAAAGTAAATCTAGCAACTTGGATGAGGCTAGGTTAGGCTATAACCCGGCACAACTTTTCCCCTTCCACATGGAGTTTGTGGTATAGAGAAGAATTCAATCATGAAAACTAGTAGTCTAAAATAAGGCAGCTATAGGATTCTTTTCTCTAATCAAAGAAGTCTTATTTCCATTCTGTAATTCTTCTTTTCCCAGTCATCCAAAATAGCCTGTTTTTCTTACCTCTTCTTTTTGATCTCACTGTTGTATAAAATAACCTCTAATGACACTTTATTTTCATCCCAAACTATTCTCAAATCAGTACTTATAATAAAGCATTATTATTATTTCTCTTTTAATCTTTTACTATTGCTTCTTTCTGTAGCAATATTTATATTTTTCTAAAAGACACACATCCCTTTCACGAGTAGACCTGATTTCAAAGAATTCGGCTACTAAGGATTCTAAAGTAGAAATGCTACCCATTTTTTTTTCTTTTGAAACATAATCCTATGAGTTTGGTTAATAAAAGGAAATCTATTTTTTTTAAATAGAAGCCCCTTCAATGATTTTATGAACAGCTGGCAAATACTGCCTTACCAATTCATAAGTGCCTGCTCCTGTTGTAACGATAAAAATAAATAGCATGCCATTAAGCCAAATGGTTTAGATTGTCAGTAATAATTAGGATTATATTGCATATTGTGATTTTTGTGTCTTTGCTTTATCTTCCGGCTCTGTCTTAAATAGATTACTTATAATTTGTCATTTATGTGGAGACCTTTAAAAAAAAAATACCCTGGTAGTTGAGGGCAAACTGCACAATGATTTTCAGTAGGCTATATCTTTCAAGTTTAATATCAATTTACACTAGAGTACAGAGTCTGTGGAAACCTATATCTTTTTTATATTTATTATTAAACTTCTATGCCATGCATCTCACTGAGGCGGCTCAAGGTGGCTCACAGTCATATAATTAAGAAACCATAGGTAAAAGTAAAGGTTCCCCTTGCACATATGTGCTAGTCATTCCCGACTCTAGGGGTGGGGTGCTCATCTCCGTTTCAAAACCGAAGAGCCAGCGCTGTCCAAAGACGCCTCCATGGTCATGTAGCTGGCATGACTAAACACCAAAGGCGCACGGAACACTGTTACCTTCCCAACAAAGGTGGTCCTATTTTTCTACTTGCATTTTTTATATGCTTTCAAACTGCTAGGTTGGCAGAAGCTGGGACAAGTAACGGGAGCTCACCCCATTACATGGCAGCACTAGGGATTCGAACCGCTGAACTGCCGACCTTTCGATCAACAAGCTCAGTGTCTTAGCCACTGAGCCACTGCGTCCCTTTAAGATACCATATAAAACATTTAAACAAATAAGAATCATACATTTAAATCAGTTAAAAGTTCAATTAACCAAGATGGAGAGGAAGGTTCATGGAGCAAAGGTTCATGGAGAAGGGATAGGGTCTGGCTAATCCATTAATTATCTCAAGATGCCATTCCCCCATTGGGGCCCCAAGTCTGCTGGCAGAGCCAAGTCTTCAAGCTCGTTTGGAAGGCCAGAAAGGTAGGTGCGGAAGATGTACATTTCAATATAACTGTAGGAAACCAGCTTGAAGAAGACTAGAAACTCAGTGGTGACTAATAGAAGTTGTATTCCCATGTAACACAAAACTGTGGTTTAATATCAGATGAATAAGGCTCAGCAAACCTTGCTGATATGAATCCTCTCATACTAGGATCAGGTTCAGAGCCATAAATTCCATCAATAATTGTAAATAGATGTTCCTTAGTAATAGAATACCTTGGAGGTCCTTCTAGTCCAACCCCCTATTCAAGCAGGAGATCCTATACCATTTCGGATAAACAATTGTCCAGTCTTCTTTGAAAGCCTCCAGTGATAGAGCACTCACTCCACATGGAGGCAAGTCATTCCACTGGTTAATTGTTCTCAGGGTCAAGAAATTTCTCCTTAGTTTTAGATTGGTTTTCTCCTTGATTAGTTTCCGTCCATTGCTTCTTCTCTTGCCTTCAGATGCTTTGGAGAATAAGTTTATTGTTTGTTTGTTTGTTTATACCAATAGTATTTAACCATTAATTGCCGTTCATTGTGTTGTTGTTTTTTTTGTTTTTACATTTATACCCCGCCCTTCTCCGAAGACTCAGGGCGGCTTACAGTGTATAAGGCAATAGTCTCATTCTATTTGTATATTTTTACAAAGTCAACTTATTGCCCCCCCAACAATCTGGGTCCTCATTTTACCTACCTTATAAAGGATGGAAGGCTGAGTCAACCTTGGGCCGGGCTCGAACCTGCAGTAATTGCAGGCTACTGTGTTCTTAATAACAGGCTTTTACCAGCGTGAGCTAAACCGTTTGTTTAAATAGAGCTGGTAATAGAAGTAACATGGTACTTCTGTTTACATTTACTAATGTAAAGCATGTTTCATCTCATTTCTAATCCTAATATTATAATATACCTTCCATATAACTACCCTTTTTTCATGTATGAGAATTTTCCGATTGATATCTTGCTTTTACTGTTCGGCTTCTCATTTCCCCCCTTATGTCTAACATGTTGGACAACAATCTTATTAAGCTGAAATACTGCAAAGTCTTTCTGCAAAGCTTACAGATAATATTTTTGCCAAATTATTATTATTATTATTTATTAAATTTTTATACCGCCCTTCTCCCGAAGGACTCAGGGCGGTTTACAGCCATGATAAGAAACAACAACAATATACACATAAAACCATAATTTAAAAAACTTATTATACAAATGGCCGAATTAAAACATGTAAAATAAAACCCCAAATTTTAAAATGTTAAAACATTAAAACTAATTAAAATCCTATTAAAATCCTATGCTAGTCCTGCGCGAACAAACAAATAGGTCTTCAGCTCTCGGCGGAAAGTCCGAAGGTCTGGCAGTTGCCGAAGTCCAGAGGGAAGTTCGTTCCAAAGGGTGGGAGCCCCCACAGAGAAGGCCCTCCCCCTGGGGGCCGCCAGCCGACATTGCTTGGCGGACGGCACCCTAAGGAATCCCTCTCTGTGCGAGCGTATAGGTCGGTGGGAGGCATTCGGTAACAGCAGGCGGTCCCGTAAGTACCCTGGCCCTAAGCCATGGAGCGCTTTAAAGGTAGTTACCAACACCTTGAAGTGCACCCGAAAGACCACAGGTAGCCAGTGCAGACTGCGCAGGCGAGGTGTTACATGGGAGCAACGTGTGGCTCCCACTATCACCCGCGCAGCTGCATTCTGAACCAACTGGAGCCTCCGGGTACTCTTCAAGGGGAGCCCCATGTAGAGAGCATTACAGTAGTCCAAGCGAGAGCTAATTAGAGCATGAGTGACCGTGCATAAGGCATCCCGGTCGAGGAAGGGTCGCAACTGGCGAACCTGGTAAAAAGCCCTCCTGGCGACGGTCGTCAAATGATCTTCGAAAGACAACCGTCCATCCAGGAGGACGCCCAAGTTGCGCACCCTTTCCATTGGGGCCAATGATTCGCCCCCAAAATAGCATGGACATGTATTACTGCTACATTATCATGTTAATTCCTGGTTTACCAATGATCAAACCTTATTCTTCTCCTTTCAGGCTATGGCAACCTGAGCCCCAATACGGTGGCTTCACAAGTGTTCTGCATCTTCTTTGCCCTCTTTGGGATTCCCTTAAACCTCATTCTTCTGAATAGGATAGGACAGTTGATGCTCTCTGGGGTGCGTCTATGTGCCTCCTATCTGGATGTGAAGTTCCATTGGCAGGTAAGAGATCTACGTATTCTTACGTATTTGTTTATTTAATCTAAGCCACCCATTTCACAAGCAAGTAATTCTGAGCATTGTACAACAAGACTAAAACAATAAATTCTTATCGGTTACTTCGGCCAGCATGGACAATTTACTCATGCCATTTTCTACAAAAGCAAGAATGTCAATGAAAATGCCACTGACTTAACTGCTTTAGCTTAAATTTGTTGTAGGCAGAGCTATGGTGTAGCAACAAAAGCTATCTAGATATTCATATCATTCTGTTATGTTGTTCCTCTTAATAAACCTTCAAACTTCAGATGTAAATCTTTACTTGTCTTATTTAAATAGCCTATTTCAATGTGTTTACTTGAAACAAATTTCTATTGAATGAAATTAGGCTTACTTATCTCTCTCTATATTGTTTGTTTAGGTTTATAGACCTAGCAAGCCCCAGGGAGTTACTGGGTCTACAATCCTAAACAGCAGAAAGACAGCATAACAAACTTTGTGTAAGAGAGATGAATAAGCATAATAAGTGCACACTTTAAAAAAGTGTTTTAAGCCTTGGGAGTATGTTTTTAAATGAAGAAAAAGAAGAGACTTTGTAGACTGTTTCCACAATAGCCAGTTGCATGCCTCTAGGGAGTTCATAACAAGGGCAAGAGGGCGAAAACATCCTTTAACTCATGTTTCACTAGCTAGCAGAGTAGAGCATAAATGGGGAAAGATTTTTCTTTCCAGATACTTTAGAACATTTTGGAGTTGCTGCTATATTGCATTGATTAACCATTATGCAAAACTTGTTGGTTTTGTGCAGAAATGCCCCATCTTAAGAGTAAAATATATTTGGTGAGGCAAAAAAGAAGCCTCACCAAAATATAATACAAGCATTTGGCCATAATTCCACAGACAAATAAGTCAATAAGTATTAAACAGCCGGTTTTGCTTTCAGTTTTCTGTCAGCAAATAGTTGGTTTGTCATCACTTGCCTTCCCCCTTCTATGTTTTGTTCTTATATTATGTCTGGACAAGCCTCACATTCCTCAGGTTATCTTCCACTATCTCTAGCTCCAAGTATCTAGAAAATATGACGCACATACACACTCCTGTTCCCTCCCTGAATATAGCAATGGTAAAATAGCATTTTTAGTATTCTTGAAAAATTGTGCAAGTCTAGGCTTTGCTTGGGATTGTCTACTGCATCAACTTCAGCTTCCACAGAGAAATAGCAGATACAACCCAATTTCAAGCTTTTTCTATGCATGATTCTTTTCAATTTACAAATGTGTAGACATTTGTGGGGTCAGAAAAATTCCAGAAGGATCCTCTTACCTTGATGGAGAAAGAAATGGACCATGTGTTTTTGATGCTAAATGTGCTAAATGTGGTTTTGCTAATGCAAATGGAAGCTAGAGAATTTTAAACATTTCTGCTCTAAAACTGGCGGTGTCTGATTTGTGAGAATTTTCTTTCAATGCATTATTGTGGCCATATCTTATTAATCATCTTCTTTTAAACTTAGCTTAAGCAGCTTTCAATTTCTCTGGAAAGCTTTGAGAAGAAGAATGTTCCTCTTCTTGTCTGTAACATTGAGGTTACTGAGTCAAAGGCTGATCAAATCCAAACCTAGAAAAATTGAAGGGATCAAAGGGCTTCTTTTAAATCCAGACAACGCATCGCTAGCCCTTCTCCATAAGTAGCCCAAATAGTCCCAGCAATCATGGAAACATAGGCAAAAGGTTGCTCTGCTGACACAAGAGAACATGGCTTTATGAGGAAGGCTGCATGTTAACCTTTTCACATGATAGGTTTTAGAGCAGGGCTGTCACACTCCAGATCTACGGGCTAGATATATCACGTGCTGACCACGCCCAGTTTAGCATAGGGGGGGAAAGTCCCGATATGTCATGTGACATTGCGATGATGATGTGAGTTTGACACCACTCTTTTAGAGGAATCATTCAGGGGCCTTCCCAAGTGCACTGATGTTTTTAGCAGAAAGATATTCAGACCGGTGGTGGAATTCAAATTTTTTTACTACCAGTTCTGTGGGCGTGGCTTGGTGGGCGTGGTGTGGCTTGGTGGGTGTGGCTTGGTGGGCAGGGCAGGGGAAGAATACTGCAAAATCTCTATTCCCATCCCACTCCAGGGAGAAAGATATTGCAAAATCTCCATTCCCATCCCACTCTGGGGCCAGCCAGAGGTGGTATTTGCTGGTTCTCCAAACTACTTGTCAAAACCTGCTGAATTTCATCCCTGACTCAGACCCAGAAAGTTCAAACATTTTGCAACTTTTTGTCATTATAGTCATTATGATTTTTGTAGCCCAGGTAGGCAGCCCTAGGTAGGCTAAACATTAGATACTCTGCAAACCTGATTGAGTCTTGAACTTCAGATCTAAAGCCAAGATCCAGAGTACCCTAATAAATCTAAATATATAAAGTAAGCAATGAAGGTCAGGGCAATGTGCTTCTTCCTGCTCTTTCCCTCTTTCCCGTGGATTTTTCACAATGTGTGAAACTGAAACCTCTGGACTAATGTTGGTTTACTCAGCAGGTTCAAATCAAAGTCTAGTATTTGCACAAATAAACCAATAGTAACCAGCATGTTTGGGCTAGCATGTGAAACTGATTTTACAAGCCTAGGAAAACTGACCTGCAAGAATAAAAACTCTCAGTACTGTACTTAATTCACATCTCCTTTTTATGATGTAAATCATCATTAAGAAATTGGAATGTTGCATAAAAAAAAAAGACCAGTAAACTCAGAAGGTACACATTGAACTTGAATCAAAATGTTCTTTGGCCCATGTTGAATGGGTTAAACACAGTATTATGCAAGGACTCTAATACAATGAGCCTTTCTCTTCCAAATGTCTCCCAAATCTGTTCAGGAAAATTTTCCCTGGAAGAAGCAAATTTTCAGCACTGTACTGGGTGATCAAAGAATAATGAATCTGTCCTGAATAATTCTTCCGTCAACAGAAAGCAGATTTGTCACTTGACCTCTTCAGAAATTTAATAGGATTATATACCAGTGCTGCAGATTCATTCAATGCACATTTCCCCAGTATCTTCATTAATGAAAGTTGTAATCTATATCCTGCTTCTTGTCTGATCTAATCTATATTTTCTGTTTCTTTATTGCTAGAGGGGAGCAGTTGTCTTGACCTGGACTTGTGCCCTGGGTGCTGGCCTTTTATTATTTCTTTTGTTACCACCTTTGTTGTTTACTGCCATAGAAGGCTGGACTTATGAGGAAGGATTCTACTATTCCTTCATAACTTTAAGTACAATAGGCTTTGGAGATTATGTCATTGGTAAGTATCTTATACCTAATAAAACTTTATTTGTTCAAGGGGTGAAGTAGGGGGTAGATTTACAAGTTCCCTAGTAACTCAAAGGAAAACATGCTCATGGACAAAAACATGCCTTCTCAAGTTTAAGTTCAGTAAATAAAATCACAGTTCATTCTATTTTAAGGCTGACGTGCAAACATTTGTTGCTTTTCAATGAAAAGATATGTCCTGCTTGAGAATGTGAAATTCTCAAGCGCAAAGGATCCTTTATGTGCTTGTTTACACAGTTCACTTAGGAGATAATGTTTTTCACTTCATTTTTCCAGATAAAGGTGGAGGTACTCTTCCTTTTTGAGGGAAGTTCTTAGTTCTTAATTCTCTGGTCAGTTGTGTGAAAACAAGTGCCTTCTTCATGCAACAGGAAATAAATGGTTTTAAAGTATTCTGATATGTGAGGTGTTTTACGTTGATTCATTTTGGATTTGCATTTATGTTAATAGCAAAGCAGCTTGGTTTAATGGGTGTTTAAATTGGAAGTTATGCATAAAATTCTACAATGTGGACTTGGTAGCCATTTTTATTCCAGTCTAATAGTAATTATATAATTAAAATTAATATATAGATAGTTGCACCCTCATGAGACAAGTAAAATATAATAAGCACTGCATGGAAATCTCATTTATCAGACTTCTCTAAAAAGCACTTTCAACTTTTACTCTCTCTTTCACAATTGTGTGGAAGAAAAACAATCTTAAATTGGAATTATGTTGGCTGGAACAGAATTGATATGCAATGATAATGTCATCAGGAGCTTATTTTAACTTCACCCCAGTGGTGTTCCTTACTTTCTCTAAGTTATTTAAATGGTTGTAAAGTTGTTTCTGGAGAAAGGATGTGAGAAGAGTCACTCTTTGTACTAAACCAGGGGTCTCCAACCTTAGTCCCTTTAAGACTTGTGGACTTCAACTCCCAGAGTCCCTCAACCAGCTGGCTGAGGGACTCTGGGAGTTGAAGTCCACAAGTCTTAAAGGGACCAAGGTTGGAGACTCCTGTACTAAACCATTATATTTTTAACCCTGACTTGTCATTAAGCTACAAATGGCTCTGATTGCCTGTTCTGTATCATAAACTATGTTTTGTAAAGCACAGTAGCTAGATTTACTGCATGCTAAACCAGAACCAAATAAACCAGACAATGACAATGTAAAATATAATTGTAGTCGCTATTGTAGTTTTTAAAAAAAGTATGCTGCCCAACTCGCGATCACTCTGGATGGCTGTTATGATGACAGCAAGAATGCATTTTCACAATAGTGGCAAACATCTGTAGCTCGGGTGGAGGATGAGGGTGGAGGTTTGTTCTCCAAGCTTGTGGATTTATTTATTTATTGCATTTATATCCCGCCCTTCTCCGAAGACTCAGGGCGGCTTACACTATGTCAAGCAATAGTCTTCATCCATTTGTATATTATATACAAAATCAACTTATTGCCCCCAACAATCTGGGTCCTCATTTTACCTACCTTATAAAGGATGGAAGGCTGAGTCAACCTTGGGCCTGGTGGGACTTGAACCTGCAGGATTGGTTTCTGAATATTTCATTACCAGGTAACATGTTCAGTGGAGTTTAGGGGATTGCCAGTGTCAGTGTTCTTCTGTTTATAAGGGCGCTTCAGGTGTGGAATTTGTAGGCTGGTTGTCCCCTCTCCTCAGAATCCAAATCAACTGCACAGCCAACCAGAGACAGCACAGACCCTCAACTAATCCATGCCAATGTCCCCCCACCAGCAGTTCACCTCCCAATGACCCTGACCTGATGTAATCTCCTTATCACAAGACCCATCACAAGACTTACTGATGATTCACAGCTGACCCATCATAAGACCATCAAAGTTCCTCACTTGACACACCCACACCTGAAGACTTTATAAACAGAAGAACACTGACACCTCCTAAATAATGTTGTAAGATGTTAATTAGCCTGGTAATGAAACATTTGGAAGCTAACCCACAAGCTTGGAGAATGAACCCTCTCCCTCAGCAAGAATGTATCCCTAGTTATGGATGCTATCTCTCCCCCCCCCCCCCTAAAAAAACCAAACAAACAGAGAGGGCATTAGGAGAAAAAGAGAAAATGCATGTTTTTTTTATCTAGAGCATATGAGGATGTATTGGATCTCCTGTAGAAGTCAGGAAAGTCTGAAATATAACCATCCATTTAACATATCAATGGGCTACAGAAATAACCTTGAGGAAGAAAAGGAGGAGCAACCAGCTAAGACAAATCTGAGTCCAAAACAGGAATGGAATGTGTGAAAGCATTTCAGATTGGACCCTCCCAGATTCTCTTTAAAATAAAGGCAGGGAGTGGGAGGTACATTTAGAGTTGCAGGATTCTGTTCATGTAAGATTGTAATAAAATTTGTTTCATGATTTTGGTGTTCAAGTCTGCTTTCCCTTGCAGGGCTGATATAACGGGATGTCTGTTACTTGATTTAATACTTAATATGTACAAACATTTGAACCAACAGCAATACTTCTCATCAGCAGTTGTCTCAGGGTTTATTTTGTACTCACAAGTCAACATATTATTTGTCTTGGTTGCTGACCTAAGTGGTGACCTGTCCACTCTTGAGTTTTCCATAGCTTAAGCACAGCTTTCATTTACTTGTTATCCAAGAATCTTTGAAATTGAAATTCTATATTTCTTTCTGCCTCTGGTAAGACTCTGCCACTTTTCTTCCTTGCAGGTATGAACCCTACGCGTACTTACCCAGGCTGGTATAAGAACGTGGTATCTCTGTGGATCCTCTTTGGGCTGGCCTGGTTAGCCCTGGTCATTAATCTCTGCATCAGCTTAGTAGAAAATTCTAGGAGACTTTGCCAATGCTGCAAGAGAAAAAGTCACAACATAGCACAGGAGTTAATGAATGGCAATGCAAACATTAATTTGGAGCCAGAAGATCAGCAGAAATGTGATATGAAAGACATAAAACCCGTGAGGCTGGATTGAATTTGGAACCTGTGTTCTTTTACACATTTTTTCTATTGAAGAATGAATGGAAGCATCCGCAGGCATTGGTAAATGTTTTGTTTTGCCACTCTGAGAAATTTTGCTAGCTGGAAAGTCATCTAAATGGGAGTTGACTTGGACACTTGGATGACATTGGAAATATACATATATTTCCTTGAAATGGTCTGGAACTGCTTTTTCATGTGATACCTTTTCAGTATAGGAATAAATTGCTTTTTGAAAACAGTGAAGGAGTATGTGTAACAGAATAAACGCTGTTGTGAGCATCTGAGTTGAGAATTTGGGACCATCACAGGCCCACTGATATATGTGCAGTTGTTGTATGCATGTAACAGTCTTCCACATTAAGACCCTCCATGGTTACTGGAAATTAATAAAGACAAATGCTTGTAAAAGGCATTAGCTTATGGGAGATGAATTACAATATTCTGTCCATTACCACTTCAACAGCTCAAAAATCAAGATTATTTCTCTACAGGCTAGAAATCAGTACTAACAAAGTAGGGAAAGTGTGCAGAAGATAGCTTCTGGAATTCCTCCAGACCTCTTTATGAGCGGTGACCGTAGGATATCTCTACATTTTCTGTCTAACAAAATTAATACATTGCATCTATGTCCATTTATACATGTATGTTCTAGAAAGCACAAGGTGAACTATTCTGGGTCATGTCACCTGGCTTAGAATGGAGGATATCACAGCAATTCTGAGTTATTGCCCAAAAAATGCTTAGGGATCACTTGGGGGAATTTTCCTGCATTTTTTTTCCCTTCGGGATGATTTGGTCCATTTTTAGCCCTGAATTTCTTTTGACAGTTTCTCCTGCTCCTCTCTGGTCCCATTTTGTTCAGGTTTTGGAGCATTATTCTTTTGATAGACAGGCAGACAGAGTACTAATCCCTAGGACATAATATATTTCCAACATTCCATAGGGTTGAAAAGAACAGAAGAACTATCTGTATTGTCACTTGTTATATATGAGAGGGGGGTATAATTGTATAATTGCACATTTATATTAGGTTCTTTGTACAGATGCCACTCTTTTGTTTAGTGTATCATGCTAGCTTATGCTTTCTCATGGAATCCCTATGAGGGATATGATATAAACCATTTTAAAAAAATAATTGTGATAGTAAACAAGATAGCATTGTTATTTATTGTCCATATTTTCTTTACAATTACCAATATATGCTCACGTAGAGATATAGATTAATACCTTTCATAGTGAGGAGGCAGAACCCTTCCTGCAGCCTTGATAAAGGGAATTAATAGGGATATGTTCCATGAATGTGCCTCATGTACTTTAAATCAGTTTCAACTAATTGCTATCCCAGCATTTTGTGGGATACAAATTGGTTCCACCCAGCTTCTTTTCTACACACATCCATTCTGATTTAGTACAATTCACATTCACTGGTGAAGTTCTTCCATGGGGATAATTTTTGAATATCTGGAACATTCACAGTCTATGCCATCTAAGTCAGTCTTGTGCAATTTGGCATTCACCAGTGTTGATTCCAGATAGGAACTGTGAAAGTTGCTGTTCCAACATGCTTGAAGGAAACTAGATAGTGGAGGACAAGTTTCTCATCTTATATTTTATATCGTTATAACTTGACACTTGATGATTCTGCTATGCTCAGTCTTTGTAGCTGGATGATTTAGCCATAGCAGAAGTTTATAACTTTGCTTTAAAAAAAAAACCAATAACCACCATCACCCACAAAAGTGTTATATGCCAGAAATATAGGTCACTCATTCAAGGGTGACAAGGAATTGGGGGGGAGAGGGAAGGGGGGGTGGAGAGAGAGAGATGCTGAAATTGTCACTTCTGACCTGAATTCTTTAATAATCTGCACTGGAAAATTACTAGAAATATTTGGAAAGTTGTTAGAAGATTTCCTGTATATTTGTCTGCACACTTCTTTTAAAATTTATGTTTAATAATGTTGCTACTGAAAGTTCAGTAAGTCCATGTAATAACTTTATGCCCTACCAATATGTGTAATGTTCAAAACAATAGTTTTTAAGCGAATTCAAATACATTTCTCATTCTCTGAGTCTTTTAAATGAACTGTGTGTCTATTTCTGTCTCCAGATGCAACATTGCACTTGGTTGCATTAACAAAAGGATAACTTCTTTTTTTTTTTTTTTTTTTAATTTTTTTATTATTTTTTTTGCAACAAACAAACAAAAAGAAAATACATTATTACACCCTTGTGCTATACATAAAAGGAAGATTTGGGTCTTCGGATATATCCTGATTGCCAAAATCCACGTTCTCGTGGTACAGGTACTGAAGCGTCCAATGTTCCAAGCGCAAAGTCCACAAATGGTTTCCAAGTCTTCCAGAAAATATCTTCTTTATACACACCACTTCTAATTTTAATATCACATGTCATTTTATCATTTAAAGCTAATTTCCACATTTCAGAATTCCACTCTTCTATTCTAAAAATCACATCTAGTTTCCAATATCTAGCTATTATAATTCTACCTATTATAATCATAATTCTAATCAATTCTTTTTCATATTTTGTTAATTCTATTTCCTTAATTACCAACAATAATATAGTTTCCACTCTCAATGTTATTACTTTCCCCATCATTTCAAATATCATTTTCTCCAATTGTTGCCAAAACTTTTTAACCTTATCACAATTATACCACATATGTTCATAAGTCCCCAATTCCATCTCACATCTCCAACATTTTTACTAGTTTTTTATCCATTTGTGACAATCTTACTGGAGTCAAATACCATTTCCAAACAACTTTATAATTGTGCTCTTTAATCCTTATAGATAAAGTTCTCATAATTCTACTCTTCCAATTCACATTCCAATCTGATTCTGGTATTTCAATATTAAGATCTTTTTCCCAATTTGTCCTCATCACTCTTTGTAATTTTTCATCAGAATTTATAATCTTATAAACCCTACTAACGAGTCCCTTTAGCCCAATTTCATCTTTCATAATCCGAGATACTAAATATTCAAATTCAGTTTCACATCTATTTATCGAATAATTTTCCTTTAGTTTTTTGTCCATTTTCTATCTGTATTTTTCAAACCAACTTAACCCTAATTTTTCAATAATTTCTTTATTCCTCCTTTCATTTCCCATAACTTTTATCCAATCTTTAATAATTTCTATATTTTCCTCTTTAATCACTTCATTACGTTTTATATTAATTTTAATCGGCCAAATTCCAGTTGTCTCCCCCAAAAAGATTATATCCGGAATTAAAATTTTAACAAATTTGTTCCACATTTTACTTAATCCCTTTAACCAATAACTTCTACTTACACATTTTAAATTTGCTTTATCTAAAAACCACCTTGATCCAAATTTCTCTATATCCCTTAACTCTAAATCTCTCCAATAATTATCTTCACCTTTAAGTATTTTTACCACTATCCGGATACCATACGCACAGTAATAATTAAATAATTTGGGGATTCCTAATCCGCCTTCCTTTTGATTTTGATACCACATTTTCTTCACTAATCTGGGTCTTTTGCCACCATTGCAAAATTTATCCAGTTTTTTCTGATATCCTTCAATATCTTTCTCTGTCAGATTTAGTGGTAGCATCTCGAATAAAAAGTTGAACTTGGGCAGCAACATCATCTTACACATTGCAATTCTACCAAACCAAGACAACTTTAAAATTTTATATTTATCTATCTTCTTCTCAATTTCGTTAATCACCACATCATAATTAAGTTTTTTCAATTCTTTAACCTTAAGTGAAAGCACTATACCCAAATATTTCAATGTGTTTTAATCCTTATCCCAAATTGCTCTTGCATATTCTCAGACTCATTACCATTACTATCCATCAATAATTCTGACTTTGACCAATTTACTTTCAATCCTGTCATTTCTTCAAATTCTATCAAATGCTTATATATCTTTTCAAATCTTTCTCTACATTTTCAAAATAATTAAAGTATCATCCATACAAATTTATCTTATACCCTTATATCCTTCTAATTCTTCATCTTTTCTATCATTTTGTCAATATTTCCATAGCCAATAAAAATAATGTTGGGGACAGGGACATCCTTGTCTCGTACCAGCTTCTAATTTTATCTCTTCAGTTAATATTCCATTCACCTTCACTCTTGCACTGCTCTTTTGGTACAATTTTGAAATAACATGTATAAACTTATTACCAAAGCCTAAAGCCTCCACAATTACTTTAATTGTTTCCCATTGTACAGAATCAAAAGCTTTAAAAATATCCAATGATACTATACCAATTTTATCACCATTATATTCAGCTACATCTATAATATTTAATACTCTTCTAACAATATCACTCATGTATCTACCCTTCACAAAGCCTACTTGATTATAACTTATATATCTATCTATAAATCTATTTAATCTATTACTTATAATAGCAGTAAATATCTTTGCATCCTGATTAATTAAAGAAATGGGCCGATAGGACTCAATCCTTTCTAAATCTTTATCTGGTTTAGGAATTAGGGATATCACCGTTCTATTCCATGACGAAGGTACTTCCCCACCATGTAATATTCCATTGAATAATTTTTGCAGTCTTGGTATTATTAATTCTTTAAATTCTTTATAAAACTCAACAGGTAATCCATCCTCACCTGGAGCTTTCCCTAATTTTAATTTTTGTATTATTCCATTAATCTCATCTTGTGTTATATCTTCTTCCATCAATTCCTTATATGTTTGATCAATTTTCACCACATACTTTTCTAAATAGCTTTGCAATTTTCCCCGATTAATTGGTTTCTTTGAATATAGATTCTGAAAAAAGTTTCTAACCACTTCACATTTCTCTAATTTTTTATAACATCTTATACCTCTATCATCTATCAAAACTCCAATTTCTCTCTTTTATCTTTCGCCATCTTTGCCAATAATTTAGAATTTCTATTACTAAATTCAAAAAAATTCCTATTTAAAAATCTCAAATTTCTTTTTACTAACTCTGTATCTTCTTCTATCATTTTATTTCTTAACATATTAAGCTCCTGAAGAATTTTTTTTTCTTTAGTAAGCAAAAATTGATTTTCCAATTCTTTAATCTTATTTTTATCTCTTTCCATTTTAATTTTATAATTTTTATATTTCCTACTTGATAATTTGATACTCTCCCCTCTAAACACCGCTTTCATTGCATCCCAAACAATTTCAAATTTAACCTCCCCGTTATCATTTAATCTCCAACTTTCCTCCAATTTTTTAAGTATCCATTTTTTATCCTTTTCATTTTTATACAATTTCTCGTCATATCTCCAATAGCTTCTTTTTTCTCAAAATTAAAATCTAAGTCCACCATAACTTCTGCATGATCAGAATCTTTAAATTCCCACATCTACCTTATCCACATTATTCAACAAATCTTTAGAAAGAAAAATATAATCAATTCTAGAATATGTATTATATATCTTAGAAAAAAAAGTGTATACTCTCTCAATTCCTTTAACCTCTCTCCACACATCAACCACGCCGTTTCGAAGCATCCACATATTTAAAATCCCCATTTTATTTGCTCCTCCACAGCGGGTGGGATTAGTACTGTCTATTTTATCTCTGATTAAATTAAAATCCCCAGCCACAATTACTTTCCCTACACTTTCATTCTCCAAAATTTTGTTATTTTTCAAGAAATTCTCTTTGTTTTCATTCGGTAAATATAAATTAACAAGTGTCACTTTTTCCTCATTAAGATTTCCAACAATTATTACATATCTTCCATCTTCATCCAAAATTACCTTATGTTTTCAAAGTACACCCTATCTGATATCAGTGTTGCAACTCCTCTAGCTTTTGAAGTTCCAAATGCTTTTCATATATTTGCATACCTTTTATATACATTCTATTTGAATCTTCAGATTTCTGATGGGTTTCTTGTAAAAATAAAATGTCTGGTAAATCCTTTTAATCTTAAACTCCAATCTTCTTCTTTTAATCTGATTCCTGTACCCTTCACATTCCATGACATTATTTTTATAACTCCCATTTAAAATATAAATTTTTAATCCTATCCCGCATCTTCCTTTCTGTGCCCCCACCACCCGACATTAAACTACCATATAAACAACAATAAGAAAACAGAAAAAAAAAAACAAAACAAACAATAAAGTACAAACAATCTTCTTCCCCACATCCTCATCGGTTTCGCCTCTATAAAGAGAATGGGGAGAGGGACGTGCCAATGCCCGGGCACTTCTTTCGGGCTGTCTATTTAAATTCATCACTCAAAAAAAAGATAGCGATGACCGCATTCAGCTTCATATTTTCCAAGACTCTTATCTGCTTCTTCTCCTACTGTCTCCTCACGACTCTTCTTCTGTTCAACCAACACAGGTGATATTTCTTTCCTCTTTAACCCTTTAGAGTCTTGCCTCCAATAGCCCCTTTTTCTTCTTCTGAGATTGATGTTTCCACGTATGTTCCACCCATCTGAAGCATTTGATCTTTTATCTCCATTAAATCCTCCATCTCAATCAGTCCAAGCTCCGTAAATATAATAATGCATCTATATCTGGGGTGATTGTACGCATCCTTCCTTTATAAAAAATTTCAATTGTTGTGGTGGCCTCCAATTGTATTTAATTCCATTATCTCTCAAAACTTTTGTAATTGGTTTTAAAAAATCTCCATGCCCTTTCTTCTTCTGTTCAACCAACACAGGTGATATTTCTTTCCTCTTTAACCCTTTAGAGTCTTGCCTCCAATAGCCCCTTTTTCTTCTTCTGAGATTGATGTTTCCACGTATGTTCCACCCATCTGAAGCATTTGATCTTTTATCTCCATTAAATCCTCCATCTCAATCAGTCCAAGCTCCGTAAATATAAATTAACAAGTGTCACTTTTTCCTCATTAAGATTTCCAACAATTATTACATATCTTCCATCTTCATCCAAAATTACCTTATGTTTTCAAAGTACACCCTATCTGATATCAGTGTTGCAACTCCTCTAGCTTTTGAAGTTCCAAATGCTTTTCATATATTTGCATACCTTTTATATACATTCTATTTGAATCTTCAGATTTCTGATGGGTTTCTTGTAAAAATAAAATGTCTGGTAAATCCTTTTAATCTTAAGCTCCAATCTTCTTCCCCACATCCTCATCGGTTTCGCCTCTATAAAGAGAATGGGGAGAGGGACGTGCCAATGCCCGGGCACTTCTTTCGGGCTGTCTATTTAAATTCATCACTCAAAAAAAAGATAGCGATGACCGCATTCAGCTTCATATTTTCCAAGACTCTTATCTGCTTCTTCTCCTACTGTATCCTCACGACTCTTCTTCTGTTCAACCAACACAGGTGATATTTCTTTCCTCTTTAACCCTTTAGAGTCTTGCCTCCAATAGCCCCTTTTTCTTCTTCTGAGATTGATGTTTCCACGTATGTTCCACCCATCTGAAGCATTTGATCTTTTATCTCCATTAAATCCTCCATCTCAATCAGTCCAAGCTCCGTAAATATAATAATGCATCTATATCTGGGGTGATTGTACGCATCCTTCCTTTATAAAAAATTTCAATTGTTGTGGTGGCCTCCAATTGTATTTAATTCCATTATCTCTCAAAACTTTTGTAATTGGTTTTAAAAAATCTCCATGCCCTTTCTTCTCTTGATATATCCGGGAAGACTTGAATAGTCTTCCTTCAAACTCAAAGCATCTCCCAACTCTCTTAACTTGGCCATAACTTCCAACTTATCACCAAGATTTGCGAACCTGACAAGCACATTCCTGTTAGAACCATTTTGCCTTCTATATCCAATTCTAAAACGCTTGCCAGGTCTGCTATTGTGAACGTAAGTTGCGTATCCAAATCATTAATCCATTTCAAAACCCGCTGTTTCAATTTATCTTCCCTTTCTTCCGAGATTCCTCTAATAACAAAATTATATTTCCTCATCTCTTCTTCCAAAAGACAAATTCTCTTATCTTGCTGCTCATTTTTATAAAATATTTTGCCAATTTGCCGATCTACTTTTGCCTCATGCACATGCAGCTGCTCCATTTCATCTTTAATCATTGTCATTTCCTCTTTTTGTTTAGCAAAGTTATCATTCATATCTTGCTTTAAATTTTGCACTTCGGATGTCAGTTTAAATGTCAAATTATCTATACGCTCTGATAGTGCTGCTATTTTTTCCCCAATTTTATTTAAAGCTGCAGCAATTTGCTGCGTTTCTGAAAGTTGTTGAGTCATTTTGAAAAAAAAAAAAAAAACCAAAAAATTTCTCAAACTGGGATTCCAATTTTTCAAAGAGTCTTAGTGAAGATCAAAGGACAGCAGTCAAACCAATTTTACAGAGGGTCTTGATGAAGATCAAGGGACGACAATCTTTTAATTGAAGCGAAACGGCTTATTTGCACTCGTTAGTAGCTTATCAGTAACTTATGAGTCATATTCACTCCACAAAGAAACACAATTACCTCACAGCTTAATCAGCGCCATTTTTTCTCCACGTCGGCAGAGAAAAAAAAAACAAACCAGCTTGAACTTTCAAAACAAAGTCCTTTTTTTGTTTTCTGTAATATAAACAAGCTATTAATTTCCTCTCAAAAGAAAAATAATAAAAAAAAAAAATTATCCAGCTAATAATATCTTCTTCAGCCAGTCAGCCAGTCAGTCCAGCACAAAAGATCGATCTCTTCAATTAAAATTCTTCTCATTAGCAAATTCAGTCTTTGATATTCCTTAGCCTCAGCATTTAACACAGAACACGATAATTATAATAAGGAAAGCAAAAGACAGCAGTTTATTCCAAACTCAATGTGTCTGCCAGTTCGGTCATCCCATGCAGTAAAAACTCCTTAATTCAAGCAGTTTCAGATAACCTACCAGTTTTAAATTCAGTCTGCTGGGCTATTAACACTTCCACTTCATGATTTATTAACTTTCATCCATAACGGTGCATTCCAAACAGCATTAATCCTCATAAATCTTCATTATTAAGCCCTGTGAAGTGAAGGAAAGGTCCTTACCCCACCACGGTCATGGCCACGCCCCCCACAAAAGGATAACTTCAAGACATGCCAACTCCCCACCCCCATATGCTTTATTATAGTTCTTAGTATACTTATCACACACCACATTGCTTGGCACATACCTAGACTGTCTGAATCCAAACAGCAAGCTTTAAAACGCAGAGTTTCAGTTAGCCATCTAACTCCTGGAATATACAGCTCCATTCTACTTTGTCTCTGTTTTTCTGCTGCCGTCCTAGAATGTTATATTCATGCAAAAATTGACATCCATTCAATGGCCTTCAAATTTTTTATGATGTGTGGTCTATCCACAGATAATGAGCATATAATCAGCTTTAAAATGTTTAAAATAAAAAGAGCTGGATTGAGGCCAAGAGGAACACATCTGGGATCCCCTTCCTGGGTTTAGCATAACCATGTAGTTTTTTAGCTTGAGCTTCCCAGATACTTTCCTCTTGGCCTCAATCCAGCTCTTTTTATCTGAGCCAGAGGTGAGAAACAAGATTCCTTTTGGCCCTGACTTATGCAAGCAAACTTCTCCATAAGGCTAATGCCATTTTTTTTTGGGTTACTTTTATAACCTCAAAATTGTGACTATTGCTTTCCAAAACATTTATATAGGGATGTGCAACCCGTGGCTGCAGGTGTCCAACAGAACCATTTTTGTGGTTGCATTCCTAAAATATGATAGCAAAAATTTGATGGAAGACTTAGCACACATTTTCTGAGTAACTTTCCCTCCAATCTTGCCAAAAAGATCTTATACCATTGTTGATTCCATAGCCAAAATATAACAAGTCCCAAACAGGAAGAAAATTGGTTGACTTTTTTCACTTGTACAACAGATTTATCTGTCTCAAGACAATGCGCTCTCTCTCTTGCTCTCTCTCTCTCTCTCTCTCTCTCTTGCTCTCTCTCTCTCTTTCCCTCCCTCCCTCCCTCCCTCTCCCTCTCCCAAGTGTATGTATTTGTATGTATGTGTATCTTTGTTTTTGATGGGACAAATCTTGCTTTGGAGTGTCTGTCCAGGTAATTCTGGACCATTCTCCCCAGTTTCAGTAACATTATTCAATACTTAGCCTGAGAAAATACAATTAAGAATGCCTCATATGTTCCAGAGACATAAACAGCAGACTTTGCAATGCTTCTGTATTTTAATAGCTCCACAAGATGAGGATATTTGATCGTAAAGCATGTCTACCTTGAAATTATTAATTGTGTTGATGCTTGGGGGGGGTGATGAACAATGCTAGTAAAATAGCCCCCTATATGTTCCAAAAATGCTGCTTGCTTCGTTAATTTTTGAGTTTATATATGTTTGAATTGCAGTTTTTTTAAACAAAAAACTGAGTTGAGAATTATCCTCATTATTGGAAAACTAAAAAGTTATTCAATTCTACAATGAAATCGATGGTCTCACTCTTTTTTTCTTCCCAATTTTGTTGTTTGGAACATTTTTACAATTTCAGACAAATTGTATGAATGAACAAAATTCTACTCAAACTTTTATTTAAATCAATATTCTTTCATTTTAGGCATAGATAAAATGTCCAGCTTTCCAGAGTTGAGTACTCAGATAATAAATAAAACAGAGCACTGAATTCAGAAATTGACAGTGGATATTTATTCATTTGTTTAGAGAAGGAGAAGAGTGAAGTGCGTAGGGCTTTTAAGTACCAAGATAATTGATTTCTTTTCTTTGGCAAGTGAAAAGTATAACAAACTTTCAATTTTTCTAATGACTGACTGGCATCATCCCAAGAGAATATTAAAGCAAGGGCTGGTATTCCACATTCCACAAGAATTCCACACTTTCATGGAATTCTTACATCATGATAATTTAAATTATTGTTTGCAGTTTTAATGAAAAAATAATGGTTCCATTTTCATTTACTGAATATGTTTGAGGAGATTTTTTTAAAGTTGGATTCACCTGCTTTACTATTAATGGATGCAGAACACAATCATGGTTCGATATTGGATAAAGAAGAGCAAAGACCAAACACAGGAAAATATGTCCAGCTTTACATAATCAGGTACTCTGATTATGCCAGAGGTGAGACAATGACATGACTATGAGCCAACTTATTTTCCTGATCAAGATATCTGGGACAGAATTGATTCATAACAAATATGTGTACCTCAATCTTAAGATCAATGGGAAATCAGGTATCATCTTTTTTGCGCCTTCGAGTCAGTCTTGGCTTTTGGCAGCTGTATCAGAGGTTGGTTTCAGCAGATTCTGTCCAGTTCTGGAGAACCGGTAGTGAAAATTTTGAGTAGTTCAGAGAACCGGTAGTAAAAATTCTGACTGACCCTCATCTATTCTCTGCCTCCCAAGTCCCAGTTGATCGGGAGGAAATGGGGATTTTGCAGTAACCTTCCCCTGGATTGGAATGGGAATGGAGATTTCACAGTAACCTTCCCCGAATTGGGGAAGGAATAGAGATTTTACAGTATCCTTCCCCTGCCACGCCACCAAGCCATGCCACGCCCACCAAGCCATTCCCACAGAACTGGTAGTAAAAAAATCTGAAACCCACCACTGAACTGTATGGATAGTTCAATATTCTTGGCAAGATGGCAAGAAATGGTTTGCCATTGTAAATACTATGGCTGATCTAACAGATGTGGTCTTGGAGCTGATGACAAGGTGCTGGGTGAACTTTGACATCTATGCTGAGGCTAGTTGTCTCTGAGCTTTGATAGTCTGTCTGTTATTAACACAGCTGCTTGCAATTACTGCAGGTTCAAATCCTACCAGGCCTAAGGTTGACTCAGCCTTCCATCCTTTATAAGGTAGGTAAAATGAGGACCCAGATTGTTGGGGGCAATAAAGTTGACTTTGTATATAATATACAAATGGATAAAGACTATTGCTTAACACAGTGTAAGCCGCCCTGAGTCTTTGGAGAAGGGCGGGATATAAATTCAAATAAATAAATAAATAAATAAATAAATAAATAAATAAATAAATAAATAAATAAATAAATAAATAAATAAATAAAAACAAGGAGAGACTGCAGTAACTTTTTTCTTGCATGCATTGCATTCACCAGCTGTGAAAAAATGTGTTACTATATTTCACTGGAAAGACACTGGCTTTTATTCCTGCTTGCTTCAATTACAGAATCCTCTTCAATTATGTGGTTTTCAGTGACTTATAATAACATTTTCTAATGTTCAGTCCAATCTGGATGCCACTATTGTGGTGCAGATTCAATTATCAAGTTGTCTGATAAAATCTCACATAATTAGCCTATATCAATTTCAGTCTCTGACATCTAAGAAATAGAACATTTTATCATTTAACATCTCGGTAGCACAGTTATAGAGTGCAGTACTGCAGGCTACTTGTGCTGACTGCCAGCTGCTGCAATTTGGCAGTTCAAATCCCACCAGGCTCAAGGTTGACTCAGCCTTCCATCCTTTGGAGGTGGGTAAATGTGAACCCAAATTGTTGGGGGCAATATGCTGACTGTAAACTGCTTAGAGAGGGCTGTAAAGCAGTAGATAAGTCTCAGTGCTATTGTTATTGCTATTGCTATTATCTGGATCCTTGCCCAGCTTTGCTTGTAAGTTTTACCTGGCTGGTTTTAAAGATACCTTAGTAAGTATAATAAATGTTTTTCAAAGCAAAGATAAAATGCTATCTTATTGAAAGGATACAAAAATTAGATCTTTTCTTCAAAAGGCTCTATTGGATCTTTAGAGATGGGCAGTTGTTAGTTGTCTCCAATCTTACATGATTAGATCAACCAATAAGGTACTGACTGCTCAGCTGCAGGCAATCTTGGAGGAAATATATCCAATGGACTCATTTCAGAGTGGGCTATGGGTTTGGGAAATTGCCTTGATGATCCTAATAGATAATATTTAGGTAACCATGTTGTTCCTTCCTGACCCTCAGATGCTTTCAGTACCATTTACCAAGGTATCTTTCTGGATTCTCTGAGAGTTGGGAGCAGGAGGCCCCATTTTGCAGATGTTCATTTCTTGCATCTTTGGTAGACTGTAGAGGGCATTGCTTGATAAATAGTTGCTCTTATATAGACTTATAAGGAATCTTCTAAGAACTAATCTGTCTCCAGCCTATATGGAGCAACTTGACAAGATCATCAGGGGGACTGGAGCTGGAGGCTAAAGAGTTTATGCACCGGAGACAAATTCCTAGTGTGTCCAATCAAGAATATTGCATATTGTATAGTATTGTAAAAGAATGGTGACATATAGTTCTTGTTAAATCAACTTGAGTAAAATTTTCAAGTAAGGTTATGGCTCCCATGAACACCTGCCTGGTATTGGATGAGGAAAAATATAACAATACAATGAGATTATATTCTCCAAGACAGAGCAGGTACACAGTTTAGGAGTTTCCAACCTCAGGCAATAGCCAGGAGGATCTTTCACTGCTTTGATCTATTGCTTCCCTTTTATGAAGAAAAGGGGTTAAAATTAGTCTAAGAATGTGCTAGGGTAGTGCAAGATTGATTACTACACTTGTACATGAGCAATGTTTGTCTCTGAAAGTTCTCTTAGCTCAGAACTCAATAGCCAAATTAGTCTTTGGAAGAATTGAAAGCAACTGCTATAATGTGCTAAAAGCATTGCATTGGTGGCTTATTTGTTCCCGAGTGGAATACAGAATGCTCCTCTAAGCCCATATAAGGCTTGGATCTGAGTTTCTTTAAAAAGTATCTTCCTCTATAACCTCCATCCCCACTATCATTCACTGAGATCTTATAAGGAGAGTTCCCTACCGTTGTCATGGAATTATGAGGGTACAGCTTTCTGTTTAGTCTCTGGTCTCTGCTGTAGTGAGGGGGTTAACCTATTTTCCAGTGGTGAAATCCAAATCTTTTTACTACTGGTTCTGTGGGCATGGCTTGGTGGGCGTGGTGTGGTTTGGTGGGTGTAACTTTGTGGGCATGGCAAGGTAAGGATACTGTAAAATCTCCATTCCCACCCCACTCTGGGGCCAGCCAGAGGTGGTATTTGCCGATTCTCTGAACTACTCAAAATTTCTGTTACTGGTTCTCCGAACTGCTCAAAATTTCCGCTCCAGAACCTGTCAGAACTTGCTGGATTTTACCCCTGCTCTTTTCCCCTCTTTTGATTAGGCTCTAAAACCAATAGAACAAAGTTTTGATTTTAATCGATTTTAATATCTCTAGCTTTATGATAAAGCACTGAGGATTCTTGGCAATCAACAGGATAGTAACTTTAATCAAAAATTATTTACTTCCAGCTAGAATTATTTTGCTGCTAGGAAAAGGAGGGAGGGAGAAGGGAAAGAGTTAACATTAGAGATTAAATCTTTTTGGCCCAACATCTCTCACTATTTTATGGGATCTCCAGCTTGAAATGCATGAATATGGAAGAGAGGAAAATCAGTAAAACTCCCTCACTGGCAAAACAGACTCCAGTTTGCAGGAAAGTTTTGACTGTTCCAACCAATAGATTTTACAAGTATAATTGGGCATTTGTGTATGTATCTGGGTCTACATATGTCTTTGGAATATCTTTGGAAATCTCCTTTGGGGGTGGTTCTAAAAACTGATTTGATGAGCTTCTGTTCTTTAAAAAGAAACTCCCACAACATTGCAGGTTATTTTCAATGTGTGAGTACAATCAGGAAACTGGTTTGTAATTGCTAGTTGCCTAGAGTTCAAGTGAAGGAGAGCTTCTCCAAATAAAGCAGCAAATGTTATCCAGGATTTCAAAGGAATATACCTAATACTTTGCATTCCCAAAACAAACCATTTTGCCTACTATAATTTTATGGATGTAAAATCCAGAATCTGATACAGACTTTTGGCATTTGTTCTTTTTCTTTCTTTTTTTAACAGCCCTCATAGGAGGAGAACTGGGTGTCCTTCAAAATGCTCAATCATTTCCATGTTGCTTTTTTTGGAAATAGCATTCAAGTCAACAATTAACCATTAAAAAAAGTAAATACAAAATGTATAAAATGCACAGTACAAAGCAGCAAGAGAATAAAATACATGTAAAACTACAACATTAAGCCGAGTAAAGAACCTTGTTGCTCACTACTGCTCATTTATTCCTACTTATTTCTGGACCCCTGGTTCTTTTATGCATACTTTCTAAGCAAACTAAAATCTTGAGACCCAAATATTCAGATAAAGAAAGATGGGCTTAAATGTAATAATGCTTTTTTTTAAAAAAAATGCTCTTCGGAACATGGCTTCATTATGCAATAACATAAGTACTGTAAGTAATAAATGGAATTATTTTGTACTGGTCTACTAAGAACTTCCCAACTCCATCCATTCTCCTAAATGGTATATTACTAATTTAACACGCACACAAAGTTTTCTAAGAATTCCTGGCAGACATTTGCTGGTTTATTTGGAGAGACTCTCTTTCACTTGAACTCTTAAGTAACTAGTAAGCATTACTTAGAAAACTTTGTCTTAGAAAAATTAAACTGGTTTCTACAATGCCTCCAAAAAATTCAGTGACTTGAATTATTATTTTTTTCATCAATAACAGTTCTGAAATATTCTGCAAATATATTGAAATGAGTTCAGTTTTTAAAAGTGAGCATCATGTTAAACAGCTAGCAAAACCATAATAATGCTGAAAAATTATTTCGAGTGAACCAATCTGGCTTTCCCTGTCCTGTCCATGGCTTTTTTTTTTTGGGTCCACAAAATATTTTCAAAGCCACCAAGACAACTAGAGGATCAGGGCAAACCTACTTATAATCTATTCTCAAACAACTATGGAATTCACTGAATGAACAAAAGATCCTAGGGCAATAAATTAAAATTTGGGTTGAAATCAGGGGTGAAATACTCCCAGTTCGGTCCGGTTCACCCGAAACGGTAGTAAAAAAGGATACTAGTTCACTGAACCAGTAGTAAAAAATGTAAAAATAAAGTTCCGACAATCAGGTGAGTGACGCGCGATCGTCAGACCTTTTTTTTTTTTTACTTTTTAAGCATTTTTTTTATTACTGGTTCTCTGGAACTATTAGTAAAAAAGCTTTAAAAACTAAAAAAAAAGTTCCAAAGATCATTCATCGTTCAGTCAGAACTTTTTTTTTTTTTACTTTTTAGGCATTTAAGCATTTAAGTATAAAATGCTTTTAAAAAGTGAAAAAAAGGCTCTGGTGATTCACCCGAATAGGTTGTAAAAAAATGCTTTTAAAAGTAAAAAAATGATCGCACACCACAGCTGATCATACGCACCCTATTCTACTTACCCCATGCCTCCTTTTGGTGTGCACTGCACGTGCGCATTTCACATTTGGTGTGTGGGGTGCTCTGTGCATGCACACGCAGTGCTCATTTGGTATGCAGAGTGCATTTGGCGTGCAGCGCACATGTGCAGCCAACGAACTGGTAGTAAACTAGCTACTTATGGGACCGTCTGCTGCCACCGATTGCCTCCCACCGACCCATGTGCTCTCACAGGGAGGGTCTCCTTAGGGTGCCGTCTGCCAGGCAGTGCCGACTGGCGACACCCAGGGGAAGGGCCTTCTCTGTGGGGGCTCCCACCCTCTGGAATGAACTCCCCCCAGGACTTCGTCAACTTCCTGACCTTTGAACCTTTCGCCGCGAGCTTTATTACTCCCAATTGAATGTATTGGGCTAAAAGTTCTGACTCAGCAAAAGATTGTTGCAGGGAAGTAATTACAGAACATTCAAGACACAGAAAACAAAATGAGGCAAGTCAAAATGCAGAAGAAAGACTTTGATTTGAAATTATTAGTTAGCCAAGATTTCATTTGGAATGGTAATACAATATGCTGAAGGTCTTCATGACCTAGTTACCTAATGTTTAAGCCAAATGTTATTCATATTTCTAGGATTTTTTCTGTAAGACTAGAAAACAGAGAACCTGAAATCAATCAATTAATTAATTCCATTTCTAATGATGAATAATATCAGTTCCAGTTATGAGATGTTTACCAGATGATGATGATAGAAAATTAGTATGGAAATTACAATTGGACCTACAAGATTTTTGGAGAGATTTAGCATTACAAATATGCCACGCATGCTTCAGCAAGTTCACTGGAGCCAGTTTATTTCTGAAATCAGTTTAAAATAAAATCATAGAATCACACAGTTAAAAGGAATCATTTATGTCCAACATCTTATTCAATGCAGGAATCCAAATTAAAGTAACTTTGATAGATAACTGTTCAGCTTCTGCATGAACACATTTAGTAAAGGCAGACCATGCAATATCATAAATAACTGGTTCCACTATTGAATTATTATTACTGCTGGAAATATTTTCTTCTACTATTCAGCAAGACTCTGCCTACCTGTAATCTGAAATTCATTATTCTCAATCCTGTTCTTTGGAGGCTCTTTTTTTTGGCTTTCGATTGGTAGTGTCTGACTGGTACAAAGTACAGGTGGTCCTTGAGTTACGACAGTTTGTTTAATGACCGTTCAAACTTACAAGGGCACTGGAAAAAGTGACAACCATTTTTCACAGTTATGACTTTTGCAGCATCCCCATAATCATGTGATCAAAATTCAGATGCTTGGCAACTGGTTCATACTTTTGACCGTTGTGTCTCAAGGTCATGTGATCATATTCTGCAAACTTTTGACAAGCCAAGTCAACGGGGAAGCCGGATTCACTTAACAATTGGGTTACTAACTTATCAACTGCAATGATTCATTTAACAACTGTGGCAAGAACGGTGTAAAATAGGGCAAGAAATTGTGAGCTCAATGGTGGGTCAAGGACTACCTGTAGTGACAGTGATACTAGGATTTGGAACCTGTGTTTGCATTGATGCAGCCTAAAATTGGTTGATTTTATTTATTTACTTATTTTGGCAGCCAGGTCATATTGCTGATTCATATCCAGGAAAAAATGTTCATGTTCAACCTAGTATTTCTGCTACTGGTTCTCCAGAACCTGTCAGAACCTGCTGGATTTCACCCCTGATATGTTTCCTCAGAGGCATATGGGCAGAAGTGCAATTATCCAGGCAGTATCACCTTATTTGCTGGAAGTCCTATCGTAAGTGATGCTAATGCCCATCAGTGATTACAGTAGCAAGCAGTACCGTCCAGAGAAATGTTGCTAGAACTGTTAGATTCAGGACAGAACATGGCATCTGCCCACCCATCTATCAGCAAATGGGAGAAAAATATAGAAAGAAGTCATTGGACCACTAAAAATGTACCTTCTTTTCATGACACATCAGTTTCTGCTTAAGACAGTCAGTCTTTGGTAGAGTTGGTCTTGGCAGCAAATAATGACAAGGCTCATTGTAAGTTTGAGACAGCACTACCATTACAGCAGACAGGAAGAGAAAGGACTTAGGAAAAGGGTGGAAAAGAGATAAAATAGAAAACAGTGAGAGTGCTAAAACTGCTAATAATGAGTTCTAAGTTACTGTTTACTCTGGACTCTTTCCTATGAACATCATAGGGAGAAGTACTATCAGTCCCTATAGAATGCTTTGGGTTGTGGTACAGGAAACACCCTTCCTACTAAGAGTCAGGAGTGAAGACAAGGGGACCTTTAATTAATACAGGGAAAGGAAATGATAATTAGGGTGGCCAGTTAGTCATACCCCACCCAATAGATTATGGTAAAGCCAATTTTTTTTTAAATGTCATCATTCTTAGTCATCCTCTAGCATCACTTAGTGACTTATTCTAGAGAGAAGGTGGAAAGGAAGGGAGAATGACATACGGTATAATGAACAAAGCATGTAGTTTGACTCTCCGTGCAATTAATATATCATATTTATCGATACATAGCAGGGATAGAAAATGTTTTTGGGCTAGTGGGAGATGTGGAATTTGGAAAACAGCATCATAACACAACCTCTCCCTCTTTCATTCATACAAGCAATATCATGAGATATAAATAACGCTGGGGCATGGCTTAGAGCACAAAACTTTAGCATATTTTTTTTAATCAAATAGGAAATATCACTGATCATTACTCATATTGGCATATAATGCTAGAGTTGTGTGCCATGTGATGCCAGATGCTATATGATGCACTTTGTTCTGCAACATGTTAGCTTTCTATTTTTGTTCTATTTTTATTAAAATAACAGTTCATTTAATTAGAAGGGGAGTCGGGGAACTTGCTGGTGCCAATTCCTTCAAGTGTAGTGGTAACCATAGCATGATGCTGCATAACCTGATTAAATAATTCTCTCTTCTTACTATTGATGGTAAATGCTTCCATCATGAATTTTTGCTTCACTAGTTCTGAAAGTGGTAGTGTATGTATCAAGTTGAAGGGGAATATATACAGTAAATAATGTGTTCATAGTGGCAAAATGCTGGAGGATGTGTGGGAGAGCTTCTATGATCAAAGGTTACTTCCCACCATCAGTAGAGAAGAACCAGTCCCAGATATTATAATAATCTAGTCAATTCTGTACTTTTAAGAAACTTCTCAAAATGTATATATTGTTCTACATCTTGACAAAATTGAATGTCAAGATTCAATTGTGTTTTAATTGTATTTTTCTTCCCTCTCCTCCATTTTTAATTATGAACCTATTTAGTTTCAATTGTCAGAGAAATATCTGTTGCAATAAAAATGATCAAGAGTATTTGAACACTTTAAGACTAGGAAGTCCATCAGAGATGAGCAACTTATACATTCATTCATTCATTCATTCATTCATTCATTCATTCATTCATTCAAACAAACAAACAATAGGTTTTTGAAACAGATTGGGATATTCAAAGAAATGAGTGGTATAATGACATTTGGAATATGGCACAACAAATGATAAATTAACAACAGAAATTAAATTTTAAAAAGGGATGATTAAAGTAAACAATTGTAATGAAATATGGGGAGATTTTATAAAAATAGTGTTGATGAAAGGCAAAGGGAATAAACCTACTGAAGAATATATGTTGTTTTGGAGGGGATAAGGACACAATTAGAATATATTGTATATCTTTTAGTTCTTATAGAAGAAAAAATATAAGGGGGGGGATGGTCTCCGTGTGTGTGTGTGCGCACAGTAATATTTGTATTTTTTGCTTTTTTTGTATTTAGATTTATATGTATTACGTTTGTATTATTTGTATTCAAAATAAAAAAAAAATATTAAAAAAAGAAAGAAACAGATTATAGTCTAGGAACCCTTATAACATATTAAATCTGTTAGCCTTTAAGGAAGGAACCACAAGACTCTTTGTGCCTACTGCTTTTTCATAACAAATTCTGATATTCTTCTATGTGTGTTTTTAATATGGAACAATAATTCAATATGATTTTAGGTGCTCAAGAAAGAATAAGTGATGTTGGTTTGTCTCCACTTTCAAGGAAATGTAATAAACAATGCATTTTATTCGAAATAATGCCATGCTCTTTTGATTATATGTTTTCAATAATGGGTTAGAAAGAAGAAAGAGAATTCTTAATTTTGAGCACATCATTTATTTGACAGATGAATCAGTCATGAACTGCAGTCATGTAACCTCCAAAAGATTGAGTGAAATCCACAGAACATCTTCAAAATCCCCACTACAATCTCTCTAGATAGGCTGCAAATATATGTAGAAGCACAAAAGAAGTTCATGCTTGATTCCTCCTGCCTCATAGCCATATAAATAACAGAAATAACAGAGTTGGAAGAGACCTTGCAGGACTTTTGTCCAACCTGTTGCTCAGACAGTAAATCTTATACCATTTCAGACAAATGGTTGTCCAATCTCTTCTTTAAAATCTCCAGTATTGCAGCATTCACAACTACTGGAGGCAAGTTTAGAATAGAATAGAATAGAACAGAATAGAATAGAATAGAATAGAATAGAATAGAATAGAATAGAATAGAATAGAATAGAATGTTTTATTGGCCAAGTGTGATTGGACACACAAGGAATTTGTCTTGGTGCATATGCTCTCAGTGTACATAAAATAAAAGATACGTTCATCAAGAATCATAAGGTACAACACTTAATGATAGTCATAGGACACAAATAAGCAATCAGGAAACAATATCAATATACTGTAAATCGTAAGGATACAAGCAACAAGGTTACAGTCATACAGTCATACGTGGAAGGAGATGGGTGATGGGAACGGTGAGAAGATTAATAGTAGTGCAGACTTAGTAAATAGTTTGACAGTGTTGAGGGAATTATTCGTTTAGCAGAGTGATGGCGTTCGGGGAAAAAACTGTTCTTGTGTCTAGTTGTTCTGGTATGTGCAGTGCTCTATAGTTATTCCACTGATAAATTGTACTAGCTCTCAGGAAATTTATCCTTAGTTCTAGGTTGCTTCTCTGATCAGTTTTCATCCATTGCTTCTTGTCCTGCCTTCAAGTGCTTTAGAGAATAGGTTAATACCTCTTCTTTGTGGTAGCCCCTTGGATATTGGAACGCTGCTATCATTGCACTCCTTCTTTTCATTAAACCAGACATACCCAATTCTTGCAACTGTTCTTTGTATGATTTAGAAGCCAGTCCCCTTGCTTCTGTAAGAGTAAACCTCTGCCAATTGATGGCAAGGTATTGCAAAATACTGGACTTCAGTTTTCATTGGATGAGACCTTAAACTGGTATGCAATTTAAGTTGAATTCAAAAATCTTAAAGACTACTGGATGACAGCAAAGAGTTGCAGGTTCTAATTTCCAGTGGAGGTTAATCACTATGAGTCGTATCTTTTTGTTCAGCAGCAGGTTTAATTCTACATTAATGGCTTAAACTCTGTAAAGTTTAGTTTTGCAAAACATTTTATTTTTTCATTTTTGCCCTAGAATAAAAATTGCAGACCTTTAACATATTAAATCTTTTAAATCTTAATGTCATATAAGCTGGCTGTGTCTGGATTGTTTTTCCTGTATTTTATACCCATATGGAAATATTTCAAACTCCAAGTTTCTATCATCCGCAGAAAACCTCAATTAATTTGATTAGGGCAATCTCAGTTTCTATGCAACCTCAACTCCAAGTACTATACTTTGGAGGACACTTACAGTAAAAGATAAAGTACTTCTTACATTCTTGAGATGGTATCACTGAAGAGAGGGGATAAATTATCTGATTGGGTATAAATAGCTATTAAATAACATAGGGGCAACTTGGAGATGGAGATGTTGTGGAACATCAATACAACTCCCTGCCTCCAATTAAATTAAATAAGTATTTAGGCTTCCTGTCCAGAATATGTTTGTGTTAGTTTTCTGGCAGTAGCACAGAAAGAACCTGGGCTTTGCATAGGAATTCATGTTGTTTATTCCCTGTAGATTCCCAGGCTTTGAGGTATATCATATCAGAGGAGATTTAACAAATAAGGAAGCTTCCAAATCTGTTTTATTGTTGTTTCTAATACTGATGATTTGTATGCATAGTTCCTTACCTACAAACCAAGTAATATAAACAAAATGATAGATCTGTGCCCCAAGGAATTTATATAATAAAAAGTACAGAATTTTGACATAGCATTCCCATTCTGTTTTATTTATTGATGTTTTTAGTAACAAATGTGTCATGTTTAAAACATATTCAATATGCCTATTCAACTACACGAAACATAACATTGATCAAGAACATGGAGTGATATCTTTGTTTCACAGCCGGCCTCAGTGAATCAACAAAATTCTTGAAGTTGAAACTTCAAATAAGGAACTATTTCACTATTTGCGGGGGGGGGGGAGGGCAGCTCTAGAAGGTATCATACACAGATTTATGCTAATTTGTACAGATTTTAAGAAACCTAGAAAAACTATTTTTTTATGTCACACTCTCAGCCCAGATAATAGCCTATCCTGATGGCCTCTATTTAATCAAGAACAACAACAAACAGAATATAAAGTTGATTGAAATTATTTGATACTAGAATTCTTGATATGCAAGCCCATTGAAATTGAAGGTTGTCAAGTCTACTTTGAGTTTTACAAAATCTGATTTTAATAAACTAAGAGCAACGTTTCGAGGATTTCATATAGAAAGACAAGCTCATAGTAGGATAGACATTTCTTAAGCAAGATGTATTGTGAGCACAATGACAAAAGAGTTGTAGCTAGAAAAGCATGGACGATAGCAGAAAAAGTCAATGAGGCTGTTCAAAAAGCTTAGTGAATATCTGGAAACAAAAATTAATACATATAGGAAGCCAAGTGATCAAAAAAAAGTACAAACATGACAGTACAAACATGTGGGTTGCTACCAGTTCGCTCCGGATTGGGCGAACCGGTAACAGTGGCAGCGGGAGGCTCCACCCACCCGCCCAGACACTCATGTGCAGATGTGTTGCGTGTGCGTGCAAACGTGCGTACGCCCACAAGCAAACCGGTAGAGATGGGTTTTGAAACCCGCCCCTGAAACATGAGGTCCAGAATCTCAAATGATTTGGAAGAATTATTACAGATTTGTGTATTTGGTTATTCATAAAAAAAAAAATAACCTTCTTCCAGGATTACAGGCAGGTGTGGCTCAAAAAAGGGTGTTGCTTTAAGAGTTGAAAGAAAGTATGTGTTTTATCAGAAAGATCTGAGTTAGTCCAGTTAGTGTTGACATCAATGCCAGGGAGGATTGTGGAACAGATAGTAAAGAGATTGGTTTGTAAGCACTTTAATACACCCAGAATACATTTATCAAGAACAAGTATTTTCAAATTAAATCAGATAGCTTTTATTACTGCAATTGACCAACACTGAAGAACATTTAAAAATTTAGCAGTAACAAACTCTTACAAGGAGACTCTTAAAAGCCAGATAAATAGTTGGACCTATTCCACCTTAATAATGCTTGAATCCTGAAGTATTTTTATGTGAATTTGGCTGTACGAAGTGTTATTCTACAGTTCTTGTCCGAGAGTAGGTGATTCACACAAACTTTATCTGGCCACCTAGGAAATAGCTTAAGAGGTACTAAAAAGTACAGAGTCTCTGTACAAATCAGAAAAGAGTAGGATGTAAGTCAACTATAACTACACCTCAAGGCTCCTTATGTACTTGCCATCAGGAACTGCTGATTGTAAGATATAAAACCATTAAGAGAGAATATATGTCAATCAGTGTTGAACTGTGGAGATCTCAGAGCTCTCTGAGCTTGGTTGTTTGCTTGCAGATATGTCATTATGAACAAGAAACATCATCAGTACAAGCAACCAATCAAGTTCAGACAGCACTAAGAACTCCATACAAAACCGCATTAGCATGAAAGCCCTGTGGTAAGTATCTTTGAACCACATGGGTCACAAAATATTTAGCAAGTTTATAATGGCTTTTTCATATTCCTTTATAAAAATTTTGTTAAATGCAAACTGATTCCAAATCCACAATTCTTTGCTTCATCTTTGCTGTAGCCTGTTTGTAATATAAGGCCAGCCACACCCACAAAAAACGTAGTCCATTGGTCAGAATTAAAAGGGCTAATTTTGGGTAGAATTTTTAACTTTAGCCAGTAATTGAAGGTATTCATTCATATTTCGTTTTTTAATTAACTTTCTTAACAGATTGTAAAAATGCTTTAGGCTTTTTTGTCTGTGTACAGCTTTGAGTCAGTGTTGTTTTCGGGCAATTGTCCGGACAAGTCCCTGCAGTTTTCTTGGCAAAGTTTTTCAGGAATGGTTTGCCATAACTTTCTCTAGGATTGAGAGAGTGACTTGCCTAAAATCACCAGTGGCCTGATGCCTAAGATAGAACTAGAACTCCCAGCTTCTAGTCTGATACATTAATCACTAAACCAGACTGGCTCTCCAATAGGATAAAAAGGTGTCCCTGCAGATTATACTCCTCTAGTCATGGCCGACTGTAAGGGGTGATGCTCATCTCCATTTCAAGGCCACTGAGCCAGGGCTGTCCAAAGATGTTTCCATGGTCATCTGGTCAGCATGACATCACAGAGTGCTGTTACATAGCATAATAGTTATCTATAATAGAAATCAGATGTTATAGATATTATAGCACAATAGATCTTGATTGAAATAAAATATTTGACGAAGTAACAGAACGTAATATTCTGTTTGGCAAGCCAGTTATGATGGGATTGGATGGTGGGATATATACTGTAGCTGTCTGAAAAATCTTCAATGGTTCCTCATCAAACCACAAAGAAGTATTGAATAGTTACATGGTTTAATTTTGCGATCTCTTTCTGCAGTTATTTTATTATAGTGTTTACTTAAATGAAAAGATGGAAAAAGTGCTTAACAAATTGATTTTATTGATTGGTTGGTTGGTTGGTTGGTTGGTTGGTTGGTTGGTTGGTTGGTGTCATCAAGTTGGTACTAATGTTTAGTGAATATATAGGTAGGGTTTTTTCCCAGGATGATCCACCCCCAGCCTGATCTTTTAGAACTTCCAATGTTGCAACCATTGCCACTACTACTCAGACAATCCATCTTGCTGCTGATCTTCCTCCTTTCATTTTTCTTTCCAACTTTGCCAGTGTAAAGACTTCTTCACAGAGCTAGGTCTGTGTGTTATATCCAAAGGATGATAATGTAAGCTTGATTATTTGTGCCTGTCAAAGAAATCTGGATTGATTTCTTCTATGACCCTTTTTTTCTTATAGAATAGAATAGAATAGAATAGAATAGAATAGAATAGAATAGAATAGAATAGAATAGAATAGAATTTTTTATTGGCCAAGTGTGATTGGACACACAAGGAATTTGTCTTGGTGCATATGCTCTCAGTGTACATAAAAGAAAAGATACGTTCATCAAGGTACAACATTTACAACACAATTGATGGTCAGTATATCAATATAAATCTTAAGGATTGCCAGCAACAAGTTATAGTCATACAGTCATAAGTGGAAAGAGATTGGTGATGGGAACTATGAAAAAATCAATAGTAGTGCAGATTCAGTAAATAGTCTGACAGTGTTGATGGAATTATTTGTTTAGCAGAGTGATGGCCTTCGGGGAAAAACTGTTCTTGTGTCTAGTTGTTCTGGTGTGCAGTGCTCTATAGCATCGTTTTGAGGGTAGGAGTTGAAACATTTTATGTCCAGGATGTGAGGGGTCTGTAAATATTTTCACGGCCCTCTTATTTATTTTATTTATTTATTAATCACATTTATATACCGCCCTATCTCCCGAAGGACTCAGGGCGGTTCACAGGCAAGTAAAAACATATAAATACAAATTAAAATAACAATTAAAAAACTTATTCTAAAAGGCCGAATTATTAAAAAGCAGTATAAATAATAAAACCCATTAAAAACCAATATAAATTTAAAATCTAATCCAGTCCTGCGCAGATGAATAAATGTGTTTCAAGCTCGCGACGGAAGGTTCGGAGGTCCGGAAGTTGACAGAGTCCTGGGGGGAGTAAGTTCCAGAGGGTGGGAGCCCCCACAGAGAAGGCCCTTCCCCTGGGTGTCACCAGACGACACTGCCTAGCTGACGGCACCCTGAGGAGTCCCTCTCTGTGAGAGCGCACGGGTCGGTGAGAGGTATTCGGTAGCAGTAGGTGGTCCCATAAGTAACCCGGCCCTATGCCATGGAGCGCTTTAAAGGTGGTTACCAAAACCTTGAAGCGCACCCGGAATGCCACAGGTAGCCAGTGCAGTCTGCGCAGGATAGGTGTCACACGGGAGCCACGAGGGGCTCCCTCTATCACCCGCGCAGCCGCATTCTGGACTAACTGCAGCCTCCGGATGCCCTTCAAGGGGAGCCCCATGTAGAGAGCATTGCAGTAATCCAGACGAGACGTCACGAGGGCGTGAGTGACCGTGCATAGGGCATCCCGGTCTAGAAAGGGGCGCAACTGGCGCACCAGGCGAACCTGGTAGAAAGCTCTTCTGGAGACGGCTGTCAAATGATCTTCAAAAGACAGCCGTTCATCCAGGAGGACGCCCAAGTTGCGCACCCTCTCCATCGGGGCCAATGACTCGCCCCCAACAGTCAGCCGTGGACTCAGCTGACTGTACTGGGATGCCGGCATCCACAGCCACTCTGTCTTGGAGGGATTGAGCTTGAGCCTGTTTCTCCCCATCCAGACCCGTACGGCTTCCAAACACCGGGACAGCACTTCGATAGCTTCGTTGGGGTGGCCCGGTGTGGAAAAGTACAGCTGGGTGTCATCCGCGTACAGCTGGTACCTCACACCGAAGCCACTGATGATCTCACCCAGCGGCTTCATATAGATGTTGAACAGAAGGGGCGAGAGAATCGACACCTGCGGCACCCCACAAGTGAGGCGCCTCGGGGCCGACCTCTGCCCCCCTGTCAACACCGTCTGTGACCGATCGGAGAGATAGGAGGAGAACCACCGATAAACGGTGCCTCCCACTCCCAATCCCTCCAACCGGCACAGCAGGATACCATGGTCGATGGTATCAAAAGCTGCTGAGAGGTCTAATAGGACCAGGGCAGAGGAACAACCCCTATCCCTGGCCCTCCAGAGATCATCCACCAATGCGACCAAAGCCGTCTCAGTGCTGTAACCGGACCGGAAACCGGACTGGAACGGGTCTAGATAGACAGTTTCATCCAGGTGTAAGGGAAACTGATATGCCACCATACTCTCTACAACCTTCGCCGCGAAGCGAAGGTTGGAGACCGGACGATAATTACCTAAAACAGCCGGGTCCAGGGAAGGCTTCTTGAGGAGGGGTCTCACCACCGCCTCTTTCAAGGCGGCCGGGAAAACTCCCTCCACCAAAGAAGCGCTCGTAATTGCCTGGAGCCAGCCTCGTGTCACCTCCTGAGTGGCCAGCACCAGCCAGGAGGGGCACGGGTCCAGTAAACACGTGGTGGCATTCAACCTACCCAACAACCTGTCCATGTCCTTGGGAGCCACAGGGTCAAACTCATCCCAAACAATGTCACCAAGACCACCCTCAGACATAATTTTGGTCCAAACCATCCCGAAGCTGAACGATTTTATCGTATAGATAACCATTAAACTCCTCAGCACGTCCCTGTAACGGGTCATCCCGCTCCCCCTGGTGAAGGAGGGAACGAGTCACCGAAACAGGGCGGCTGGGCGGTTATCTGCCGACGCAATGAGGGAGGAGGCATAGCAACGCCTCGCTTCCCTCAATGCCACTAGGTAAGTCCTATTATAGGACTTCACTAGTGTCCGATCAGCCTCTGAACGGCTAGACCTCCAGGAACTCTCTAGATGTCTTCTCCGGCGCTTCATCCCCCTCAGCTTTTCGGAGAACCAAGGAGCCGGTTGGGACCTGCACCGGGTCAGAGGCCGCAAAGGCACGACACGGTCTAAGGCCCCCACCGCGGCCCGTTCCCAGGCCGCAACAAGTTCCTCAACCGTGCCGTGAGCCAGACCCTCAGGAAGTGGCCCAAGCTCCGTCCGGAACCTCTCCGGGTCCATCAGGCACCTGGGACGAAACCAACGTATTGGCTCCGTCTCCCTGCGGTGTTGAATGGCGGTCAGAAAGTCCAGGTGAAGGAGAGAGTGATCTGACCATGACAAAGGTTCAATGACTATTTCCTTCAAGTCCAGATCTCTCAACCACTGACCAGAGATAAAAATCAAGTCCAGTGTGCCACCCCCAGTGTGAGTAGGGCCATCAACTACTTGAGTCAGGTCCAAGGCCATCATGGAAGCCGTGAACTCCCGAGCTGCTGTCGATGACGAGCCGGAAGATGGCAAGTTAAAGTCCCCCATGACTAAAAGTCTGGGGGTCTCAACTGCCACCCCAGCAAGCACCTCCAGGAGCTCGGGCAGGGCAGCTGTCACGCAGCAAGGAGCCAGGTACGCGACCAGCAAGCCCATCTGACACCTATGACCCCATCTCACAAAGAGGGATTCACACCCGGCAATCTGAGGTACAGTAGTCTCCCTCGGCTCCAGGCTCTCTCTAATCACAACCGCCAACCCCCCACCCCTACCCTGAGCCCTCGGCTGATGGAATGCACGGAAACCCGGCGGGCACATTTCAACAAGGGGCACACCCCCTTCAGTGCCCAACCAGGTTTCCGTAACACCTATAAGATCCGCGGCGCCCCCCTGAATAAGATCGTGTATTAGGGGGGCCTTATTGACCACGGACCGTGCGTTGCATAACATGAGCCGAAGGCCCAGGCTCTGAGGGTCTTGACCATCCGGGGAACGGGACAAGTCAGAGGGATCGGGGCGCGCAGTCGCCTGTAAACATCGAGCGCGCGCCCCCACAGAACGATATGATTCCCCACTTCCGCCGTATCTGCCCCTCCCACTTACCGTGCAAATAGGACTACCCTCACTAGAAGTAACACCTTCTCCCCCCCATAACCTCCGAACCTAATAAATAACCGCCGCGAGCACACGCAGGAACTGGCATCCCTCCCGACGGGGTACCCCCAACACCCGCCCTAACCCTCCCACCCCTTAAAAATGCCCTATCTAAAAAACCCCAAAGGCTCCTTTTCTTCGCATGCCACCTCTGTGGATCCCAAGACCCGTCATTGAGGCCGGCCCTTGATAGAGAAGCGGGCCATTCCTGCGAGGCGGGGGCACCTCGCAGGCGCAAGAGTTCCAGTGCAGAATATTGCATATATAATAACTAAAGGCATAAATAGGAGATAGAGGCCGACGAGAGGTAATAATGTCTAGGATGGCAGAGTGTAATGCCAAGTCCAAATGGATACCCATCCTCCGATAAATCTTCAGATGGTGGCTGGCTTAAAGCTGGTAAAAGATGGAATGGTAGGCAGATATAGTCTGATGATAAAATTGTCACTACTCTGCCCAAAGCACAGTCCTAAAATCCATGGCCTGAAAGAGATGGTACTTCTCTCCACGTCAGCGGCGTCACAGACGTTTCCAAATAGATGTTTTAGAATAGATGTTTCGAAGTCAGGGCCCCCAGCAGATCACCAATCAGGCTCCAATCATCTTCCCCAAAAATCCAGGAATAATCATGACCCAAGAGTCTCAACCGGTCATGTAAAATGCATGATGACAAAATGCAGATGACAAATGTTACAGTTGAAAATGTAACGTTATAATCCCGGGAGGAAGCCGGCCCAGCTAGGCCAAATCATACCGCACTAGGCCAGGACACCTCGGCCCACCACCCCATGTCTTTCCATAGAACGTCTCAGAAAGTCTCAGGCAGGGCCACAAGGAGGTCCCTTCATAACCCTTCGCCCCAAACCAAACCTGGGAGAAGACCTGGAAAAACCAGGAAGCCAGGAAGAACCGGAACAGTCAGGAGTAGTCCAGAAACGCCCGGTATCCAAACGTGGAGGAAAAACAAACCGCGGCCTTCCCGCAGCCAAATACAGGCCGCGGCCACGCCTAGCGCCCGATGAGATGGCAAGATGACCGCCGTCTGCAGCTCGCCCTCCCCGGTCTCGTTCTCGGCAGCCGTGAGTCCGAGGAGGTCCGCAGACCCCTCCCACAGCTGCCCGAGAGATGGTACGCCTGACCGGGGGGCGCAGACCGCTCGGCAGGCCACCTGGGCGCCGCCATCCCCTCTTCGATCGCCCGTCACCGGCTCCGATCCCCTGTTACGCCGCCATCTTGCACATGCGCAGAGCCAAACATCTGCGCATGTATACAGGTCCTCAATGGAAGGCAGGTTGGTAGCAATTATTTTTTCTGCAGTTCTAATTATCCTCTGAAGTCTGTGTTTTTCTTGTTGGGTTGCAGAACCGAACCAGACAGTTATAGAGGTGCAAATGACAGACTCAATAATTCCTCTGTAGAACTGAATCAGCAGCTCCTTGGGCAGTTTGAGCTTACTGAGTTGGCGCAGTTTTCTTGGCCATCTATGGTATTCTTGAATATTACTGTTAAGTTCGGGAAGTAACGAGGCTGGAGACCAGGGTAGTGACAACAGCTCTTTAATATATGGTGAACCCAGCAGCCTGGCTGGGGAAAAACAACCCTTTATATACTGTTTAACCGGCGGCTTCAACCAATCAGCAACGTGCTTGTTTCCCGCCTAAAATATTTAAAGATACATAACACTCCTCCCCTCCCAGAAAACACTTTACCATTATTTACATATTATTTACATGTTATTTTTCGACGTAGTCACGCAAATAACCTGGGCGTCTCCTAATTCTTTCAGACCTGCGCGGTTCAGTCCTGGGTGGTGTTTTGAGCTGGTCGGAGGGGCTGTTTGCTCCTCCCAGCTCTTTCTCTAGGCCATCGGGCCCTGGATTACTTGCAGACTCTTTTTCTTGGCCATCCGGCCTTGGATTACTTTTGTAATTTTCCCTGCTGTTTCCATCGGGAACCTGATGGCGTCGCTGGACCTCCGGGACCTCAGCTAAGTCTTGCGCCTCCCCCGGGTTATGGTCAGCTGTGGGTTCAAATAAGGAGTGGTCATTTTCTGCCTCATTTAGCTCGGGTTGTTCAGCTATTCGTTTCCTTATCTGATCTATGTGGCGCCTCCATACTCGGTTGTCTTGTAATTCGACTAAGTATGACTTTGGACCGGTTGCTTTTATGATTTGCCCTGCGAGCCAACTTGGGCCGTCCCCATAGTTGCGGGCCCACACTCGGTCGCCTATACCCATTTCTCTCGTTTTTTCTAGTTCCCCCTTGTAACCCTCTGGTGTGTAATGGGGATTCAAACGGTCAAGTGGGCACCGGAGCTTCCGTCCCATCAATAGTTCGGCTGGGCTTCTGCCTGTAGCAGTGCTTGGGGTTCTGTGCTGTACGGCCAGAAAGAAATCTATCTTTGTTTGCCAGTCACCTGGCTTGAGCCTGGACAATGCCTCCTTAGCGCTCCGGACGGAACGCTCTGCAAGGCCATTCGACGCAGGGTGGAAAGGCGCGGAGAGGGCATGTCGGATGCCCTCCTCTGCCAAGTATTCCTCAAACTGGGCTGCCGTGAATTGCGGCCCGTTGTCGGACACCAGAGTGTCAGGCAACCCGTGGGTTGCGAATAGGTGGCGCAGGGCTGCGATTACTGCCTCGGCCGTAGTGGATTTCATGAGTATGATCTCTAACCATTTAGAGAATGCGTCGACAACCACTAGGAAGGTTTGGCCGTGGAAAGGGCCAGCAAAATCAATGTGGATTCTTGACCAGGGCCCTTGGGGTTTTTCCCATTCCCTGACTGGGGCCGTTGGGGGTAGAGGTCTGGACTCTTGGCAAGCCTGGCATTTCCCTACCCTCTCAGCAATCTCTGAGTCCATGAGTGGCCACCACACATAGCTTCTTGCTAGCCCCTTCATCCTTACGATCCCTGGGTGACCCTCGTGGAGGAGGTCCAATACCTTTCCCCTTAATTTATCCGGGATTACCACACGATCACCCCATAATAGGCACCCCCCTTGAGCCGAGAGCTCATCACGTTTTTTTACAAATTCCTTAAACCGTTCGCCCGGCGCAGCGGGCCACCCTCTTTGTACCCAACCGAGTACAGTCCTTAACATAATGTCCCGGTATGATGCCCGAGCCACTTCCTTAGATGTGACTGGCCCAGAGTCCAAAGAGTCAATAAGCAGGATGGGCGTCCCCGGAGTGGGGTCTTCGATCGCCCCTGGTAGTGGGCATCTGCTTAACGCGTCCGCATGCCCCACTTCTTTTCCTGGTCGATGCTGCAGCTTGTAAGAATAAGCGGCTAAAAAAATAGTCCATCGAGTCAAACGTGGCGAAAGTGCCAAAGGCGTTGGGCGGTCGCCGGCCAGTATTCCTAACAGCGGTCTGTGGTCAGTCACGATTTCAAAGTCTCACCCAAAAACATATTCGTGAATTTTTTTCACCCCTGACACAATTGCTAGCGCTTCCTTATCTAACTGGCTATAGTTCCTCTCTGGGGAGGACATCGTTCTGGAGTAGAAGGCTATAGGGGCTTCTGTGCCGTTTGGAAGTCTGTGGCTGAGCACAGCCCCCACTCCGTAAGGGGAGGCATCGCAAACCAGCACTAAGGGTAATGAGCTATGATACTGGATGAGCAGGCTATCGCTCGAGAGCAGGTTTTTTACTGCTTCGAAAGCCCTACTTTCCGACTTTCCCCAAGACCAAACAGTATTTTTCCCTAGAAGCTTATGCAGCGGTTCAGCAACGGTCGCTTTGTTTTTTAAAAAGACCGCGTAAAAATTCACTAGCCCCAGGAATGCCTGTAGCTCTGTTTTGTTTGTGGGCGCTGGAGCCTTTCTGATTGCTTTGACCTTGCTCTCAGTGGGGTGAATTCCTTTCTTGTCTATTCTGTAGCCCAAGAATTCGACGGATTCTACCCCTATCTGGCATTTGTTCACTTTAACCTTTAGTCCGGCTGACCGGAAAATGCCCAGAACCTTTCTCAGACGCTCCCCCAATTCCTCTACATTTTCCGCTGATATTAATACATCATCGAAGTAGGGAACTACCCCTGGGAGCCCTTGCAGAAGTCGTTCCATTAAGTTTTGGAACAGCCCTGGTGCCACACTCACCCCAAATTGTAATCGGGTACACTTGAATGCCCCCCTGTGAGTTACAATCGTTTGGGCTTCTGCTGTGTTGGCGTCTACGGGCAGTTGTTGGTAGGCTTGAGCCAAGTCCAACTTTGCAAAGACTTGCCCTTGCCCCAAAGAGTGCAGCAAGTGTTGCACCACGGGAACTGGGTAAGCGCTTTTCTGTAAGGCTTTGTTTAGCGTCGCCTTGTAGTCAGCGCAGATTCTAATTGACCCATCTGGTTTTACTGGGGTGACGATTGGCGTCTCCCACTTTGCGTGATCGACTGGCACCAAAATTCCCTGATTTATGAGCTTATCTAGCTCCTTGTCAATTTTAGGTTTGAGGGCAAAAGGGACTCTCCTTGCCTTTAACCTAATGGGGGCTACCTGGGGGTCTAAGTTGAAGGAAATAGGGGTCCCCTTGTACTTGCCCAGGCAGTCCTTGAAGACATCTTCGAACTCGTTCATGAGCATGTCTTTCAGATTACAGTCACTTCTGTAGATGCCAGTCACTCCCATGCCCAGTGCACGAAACCAGTCTAGTCCCAACAAACTAGGCAGGGTCCCTTCGACGATTGTGATGGGCAGGGTCTTCTTGTGTGGTCCGTACTCGACTCGGACGGAGGTTGTCCCTCGAACAGGGATGCGATTCCCTTGGTAGTCGTGGACTCGTAGCCGTTGTGTTTGCAGGTGGCGCTTCGCGACTGACGGCAGTGACTTCGCCAAAGTGTCCCAGGACATGATGGTGATCGCTGACCCGGTGTCTACTTCGAGTCGGCACCGTACTCCTTCTATTTTGGGTTTGGTGAAGATCTTCTTCTCCACCCGGGTTGAGGCGCGCCTATGACCACCGTCGTTTGGTTTGAATCGGCGCCTTTTTTGTTTGAGCCAATCGCGGGTCGCCTTGCCGATCCCGCGCTCTGATTGGCCGATTTGAATTTTCGGCGGGAAGGTTGGGGAGCTCGACAGACTTGAGCTAGGTGCCCCTTCTTCTCGCACCGCCGACATGTTGCGTCCTTGAACTTGCAGCGCTGGCGCTGGTGTTGACCTCCGCAACTTCCGCATTCGTCCCGGTCCTCTTTGCCGCGTTTCTCGGTTCGGCAGACCCCTTCCTCATCCTCACCGTCGGATTCGGTCTGGATATCCTCTTGATGCACCGGGGTTGACTTTGTGCTCGCCTTTGGTGTGAGAGGCTTTTGCAGTGTTTCCGCCGCTTGGGTGGATATTTCATGCGCTCGGGCTTCGTCCAGGGCGTTTGCCAGCGTCAGATTGCTTTTCGATAGCAGTCGCCTCCGCAACCGCATGTCTCGGACCCCCCTGATGAGTTGCTCCAGCAGCACCTCGTCTAGGTCTCGGTACCCACAGTCTTTGGAGGCTTTCCGCAGGGCGGCCATGTAGTCGCCGATGGATTCGCCCTCTAGCTGCCGGCGCTCTCCAAATTCAAAACGCCGCACGTATTTGGACGGCGTTGGCGCGAAATGGTTTTTTAGCAGGGTTTGCAGAGTTTGCCACGATACCGATTGTAACGGTGTTGGCTCTGCCAGGGCTTCTGCGATGTCGATGACCTCGGGACCGCAGTGGCTCAAAAAGTATGCCCTTTTGCGGTTGTCTGGAACTCCTTGCAGTTCGTTGGCTTCTAGAAAGCTTTCGAAACGGGTCATATACGTTCCCCATTTCTCTTTAGCCGGGTCAAACGGTGCGGGCGGAGTGTAACTGGCCATCTCCGTTTTTCTGCCCTGTGTTTGCTGGGTTCGGTTCTTCCGTGCTTCAGCTCGGTTCTGGTGCTCCTTAGCCTCGAGATCCCATCCTCGTCGCCAGTGTTAAGTTCGGGAAGTAACGAGGCTGGAGACCAGGGTAGTGACAACAGCTCTTTAATATATGGTGAACCCAGCAGCCTGGCTGGTGAAAAACAACCCTTTATATACTGTTTAACCGGCGGCTTCAACCAATCAGTAACGTGCTTGTTTCCCGCCTAAAATATTTAAAGATACATAACAATTACCAATTCAAATGTTCCAATAGTCTTCTATTCCACTTCTTCAAAAGCTAAATTTTGCTTCCAGGAGGGGAAGGGAAAACCACTGCCTTCATGATTCTGATCTTACATAATATCCTACAGGATCCCACATTTCTATCCTACAAGATAGAAATAAAATGCAAATTGCTCTTGTTCCGTTACAGAAATGGCCTGAAAGTAATAGAATTAGACTTAATCAGGACAAGTTAAATGTTTTCCATTTCAGATATAAGCTTCAAATGCATTGGCTAAGATAGTGGGATACTGATTTGATATTAGTATTTGAGGAAAAGATCTTATATAAGTAATGGGTTGCAGATTAAATATGAGTCAGCAGAGTTATGCAGCTGCAAGAAAGGAAACAAATATAATTCTAGACTGTATCAACAGAATCAGTGGTGGGTTGCTCCCGGTTCAGACCAGTTCGCAAAACTGGTAGTAAAACCGGTGGGAGGCTCTGCCCACTGACCCAGACATCATCAGGAAGCTTCTGCACAGAAGCACACGGATGCACTCCCATTGCAAACCGGTAGTAAAGGTAAATAGAAGCCACCCCTGAACAGAATCATATTTCCCAAAATACAGGAAATAATAGTACCACTTTATCCCTTCCTCAGGCATCATCTACCGTTCTGGGACTTATATTGAAAGAAGGATGAAAAGAAGTTGGATTGGGATCAGATAAAGGCAACAAGGATGATAAAACAACTAGAAGGATATGTTTAGCTTTGAAAAAAATGGACTGAGGGAGTTTGATAGCACTCTTCAAATATCTGAAAAGGTAGAAAAAAATTTAAGACCTGCACTCTCATTCCAGAAAACAAAGAATGGAATAATGGATTGAATGTTATAAAACATTTCATAACCGTAGCATTTGACATTGGAACAATTGCTTAGAGAAGTGATTGGCTATCTCGCATTAGAAGTATTCAGGAACAGCCATTTATCATGCATGGTGTAATTTAAATTCCTGCAGTGATCAGGGGGGTAGGCTTAAATGGCCCTTTCAATACTATGATTCTATGATTTGATTCTATGAAATGAATAGGATCCAGTGCAGTTGAGGAATTGTGTGCAATTAATCATAATGCCAAATCTCTATTTGTTGGATCATTTTCAGTAACCATCTATTATATCATCTTTGTTATACTTTTGGTTGTTCTTCTCAGGTAATTTCTGTTTTGGAAATGATTAAGAATATAATTCATGAATAAATTAGATAATAGTGGGCTTTATGGCAGCCAAAATCCTTAAAACATAAAATAATATTGACCTCTATGATTCCATGATTGAAATCAACCTAACTTGATCCTATATGTAAAATAGCATTCTTCATACTCTTTGCTGATGTAACCTAACTATTTAAGCTAAATTTATTTCTACCTTTTTATTAATGTAAATATTTAACAGTTAAAAATACAATATATACAGTAAAATATAATGATTATATAAATACAATTAACATTAAAATCAATATAATTAAACTATTCCCTTCATGTCCTCCAGTAGTATAATTGTTCCACCTGTTCCAATTGTAATAAAGGAATGAATATAAATAAACTGACATTGCAAAATCTGGCCAACCTTACCACAACGTTTGATGCTTCTGTGCCACAATCAGTGCAACCAATTAAATCTAATAAATTCACTAATATACCTACGTTAAATAACAGATTCATGAATTTGTATTCAAAAGGAAATAAACAATTCAAGTTCAAAGCAAACTAAATTTGTAGATGTGATCAAATTCTGTCCTAAATCATATGCAACCTTGCTTTTTTTCATTTTTACTAATTCATTTATACATCATCAATGTTTCACAGATGAAAAGCAAGACTGCTGCAAATATGCTGCCCTTTATATTAAAAGTATTTCTCCACATTCTCAGCCGATCACACACTACAGGTGGAGGCATAATATCACAAAGTATTTTACCTGCATGAGGTCTTAAAGTATTATTGGTTAATAAATCAATAATGCTTTTCATTCCATGACAATTTGTTTATAATACTTACTGAATGGCTGCACACAGCAATTAGACTCTATCTCACTGTGTATATGCTATGAAGGATGTTGTGCCATGCACACGATCACACATAAATGATTATTGGGCACCCTGGGGTTTGATTGTAGCATTAGGTAACATACATCAATTCACTTCACATTCTTCTGGGATCTAACAGTCTAGATTATGACTGAAGTGGACTGTTGGGTCTGATCCGTTTGTCTTCAAATCCAGTACTCATAGATTTTGAGCAAGCACCCAAAGTCTGAGTCTACATAAGGCTTATTTTCAGATGGCCTTTTTCCTTCAGGACTGTAGCAAAATTAAACTTACTTTATTTTTCTGAAAACATTTGTATAGCCACCTATCTTATAAAGAACTCTGGGTGGCTCCCAATGTAAAATTAAATCAGCATACCAAGCCATATTAAAATTATAAAATTAAACACATTAAAAAGTTAGAAACAAAAGCAGCAAAGCTTGGCACTAAATCAAATTTATAACGTGCAGTCAACTACTCTTATCCCAGCACTTGGGGGGAAAGGCAGGCCTTTTGAGGGTTTATGGAAGACTAGGAAAGTAGAATCCTGCCAAACTGGGACAGAGTGTGCCCCAAAGCAGGGGCTGCCACAGAAAAAGCATGCTTCCTAGCTCTCATCTGTTGCTGTTGGTCTGCAACACGTATTTGTTGTCCTAGGTTCCCTGTTGATGTTGTCCTGGGTTCCCTGACCGGGAACGAGTCTCAGCCCTCGCTGAGACAATTTAGGAGGTCCTCGCAAGGACGAAAGAAGCCGAATAAAAGACACCACACCAGAAGTTTTTCAAGATGAGAGAGCACGAAGGAAGGGGTTGTTAAAAAGAATCCCCTTTAGATCGCAACAGTCTCTTTTATTATGCAGTTTTAGCAGGGAGGGGTAACTACAGCAAGGAGGGAATTAGCATATAGAAAGTTACCAATACCAATCAGCGAGCGTTTAGAGTATACGTATTAGCAAAATACCACATGGTTTTCAGGAAATCATACATTTTACCTGAATAGAAACCTAACTCAGGGAAAGCAAAACTAACTCAGGGAAAGTTCAGCGGAATAGGGACCTGACTCAGGGAAAGCAAAACTAGAAACTTAAGGAGCAATGCTATGGGTACTATAAATCATGTCTGTCATGTAGCACCGAAAAAGGTCAAGTCAAGTTCTCCCGGCTGTGAGGCCTAAGAAAACCTGAACCAATGATATATCCATATGTCCTCTGTTTTTATTTTTTAAGATGGGTAAATGATATATCCATACTCATCAGGTGGCAATACTTAGGAGAAGGAACTAGGAGTGTGCCTAACCTATCTGACCTGGTAGGTTGGATCCATAATAGAATAGAATTTTTTATTGGCCAAGTGTGATTGAACACACAAGGAATTTGTCTTGGTGCATATGCTCTCAGTGTACATAAAAGATAAAGGAATATAAGAAAAAGCAGTCCCGCAACGTGATCCCATCCCATATAATATAAAGTTTTATATATTTCATGTAAGTTATTTTGTTTCAAACACTTTTGGGAACAGAGTATAGTTCTCTCCACTTTTTAATATACCGTACTGCTGTACCTATAAAGAAGAGAACCTATCTAAGATTTTGAACTGGAGATAGGACAGGATAGATAATTTCATTGTACTTCAAGTCGTTATTTAAAAAAAGCTCTCCAGTTTACCACATTATTCATCAGATCCAGGATTTGTCTTGATTTCTGCAAATAAATAATCCTACCCTTCTGATTAGATGACAAGGGTTGATAATCTCAGTCAACTAGTGCAAAATTGGTACAAGTTCAAAGGAACATAATTGTTCCTGGATTTGTATCTTTATTAATTGGCTTTTGCTGCTGAGCAGCTAATTTAGATTTGTCATAAGGCTTATTTGTTGGCAACCCACATTCTAAGATGGAAGAATAGACTGGGCTACAGATATTGCAGCTGAGAATTTCCGGGAGATATTATGTAGCAAGAGGTAAAGAAGCTTTAATAAATTATTGTTGATGTAAGCAAAGATATTGATCGTGACCAACCCTGCAAAAAAGTATACAGAGTTGCCCTTGGAGAAGCATTCCAAGAAAGCCTTAAGCAAACTCTTCCCCGTTCCTAAAAGTTTCACCTGTACTGAAGCTAGGCCAACTTAATTCAAGGGAGGACTATTTCTCAGAAATGTTATCAGAGCACAAGTCCTGCAGTACCTGCTTAGCATATGATCAGAAAAATAAAACTTCCTTGAAGTTAATAATCATTGACAGCACAAAGTCCACTGTTTTCACGTTCTTGATAGCTCCTTCCTTTTCTCTCTCTTTTTTAGATAACTCCATTTTTGTTATTGCTTTGGAAGAAAAAGGAGGCCTGAAAACAAGCTAAATGTAGATTTAGAGCAGAAAATGGAATATCCTTCGGTTAGGAAACACATCTGATCAGTGAAAGATGTCCTTTGGGTAACATTCCACATATTCATTCTTGCCAGGGAAATGACAAGGAATGCACTTCTAAGGATCCTTTTTTCCTTGCATGTAATATACTGTTTTATTTTAAAGCCATGAGTGAATGCTCTTTTATTATATTTACATAATCCTGAGGTATGCATTTGTGGACTTGGGTTTTATATTGATAATTTAAATTGATAATAGGTTTGACCTATTATCAATTTCATTTATAACACCCAATACTGCACAATCTGCAAGTTGTCGATCCATTTGGAAAGACGATAAGAGATAATTTCTTGGTCTTAAAATGCCTAATTTAAAATTGTATTATGAAGCAGTTGTCTTATCATTAATTACTGATTGGATTAATTTGACTGAGGAAAGAGTTTTGAATATAGAAGGTTATGGTTTGTTATATGGGTGGCATGCCTATTTATTATATGATAAGAAAGTAGATAAAATATTTAAAAATAATATAATTAGAAATGCATTACTGAGGGTCTGGAGGAAATATCAATATAAATTAGATGGAAAGATTCCAATATGGGCAATCCCGAGACACATGATAGAAAATATAAATATATATCAAAAGATGGAGGTAGTTACCTATAAAGAACTTCTTTGTATGGAAAAGGGGGAATTACAATTAAAATCCAGAGAAAATATGGGGGAAGAAGGGAAAAATTATACATGGTTCCAATATGGACAATTACAAGCTAGATGGAAACTAGATCAAAAAATAGGTGTTAAACAAACTGAGGATAATTTGTTAAAACAAATGAGAGATCAAGGCCAACAGCATATTAAGAGGTTGTATAATGTATTAGTAGAAATAGACTCAGAGACTGAACTGGTTAAGGATTGTATGATTAAGTGGGCACAAAATTTTCAGCAACCAATAATGTTGGAAACTTGGGAAAGAATTTGGGTGAGGAATGTTAAATTTACACAAGCGCAAAATATGAGAGAAAATTTTTATAAGATGTTTTATAGATGGCATTTAGACCCCAAAATTTTTCCATGTATGTATCCTAATGTACAGGCTAAATGTTGGAGATGCGATTGTGAAGATGCCACTTATTACCATATATGGTGGACTTGTAAAAAAGTTAAAGCATTTTGGATTAAAGTATGGTGGATCATGCAGAATATTTTGAAAAAGAAGATTAAGTTTACTCCGCAGTTCTTTCTACTAGGAATAATTATGGATTGTACAGCTATAGAGACTAAATTGATTTTGAACTTAATAACAGCCGCAAGACTTTTGATTGCTCAATATTGGAAGAAAGAAGAATTACCTACAATTGAAGAATGGACACTCAAAGTATCAAATCTGGCAGAAATGGCAAAAATCTCTGCTTACTTGAAAGACTATACACAAGAAAATATATTTTAGAATGGAAAATGTGGATTGATTATATTCAAAATAAGTATCAGATAAAAAAATATCGAATAGCATATGAGTAAATTTAGGAAATATTTTGTATTAGATATATTTCTGAAGGAGAGGGGAATTGAGAGTGTGATTAAGTGTGGAGTGACTAGAGATTATAATTTAGGAATTATTTTAGATTATGATTGTTAGTTTTGATACCCTGCATTTTGTTCTGGGAAGTCGGGGTGGGGGTGGGGGTAAGGGGAGGGAATTGGGGGGGTTTGAGGTAGAGATGGAGTGATGGTTAATGTACAGGGATTATTGAAGATGTATAAATATAATTAATGTAGGGTCGGGTCTGCCCAGTTACCATTTTAGAACGGTGGGGAGGGAGAAAAGAGAGAGTAGGAGGTAGGAAAGAGGAGAAGAGGAAGGAAGAGGGGTAGAAGAGGGAGAAGGAAGGTGTAGGGTGGAGGGAGGAGAGGATGTAGATAAGAGAAGGAGAGGAAGGTTTGGAAAGTAAAAGAAGGTAGAAGAGGGAAGAGTGTTAAAAAGGGGGGTGGTGACTGGGCAAGCCCGACTAATTGTATATAACTGTACATTGGATGAATTATTTGATATGATTGTAAAAAAAAAAAAAGAGAAATAATTTCTTATCTTTAGTTCCATTTTTGATGTAACATCTGATCCCATTGGGCAACAGCGTTGCACAGATGATAAAGCCCTTTCATTTGAGAATTACCATATCTCCTCTGAAGAAATCCATCACTGAATTAGTACTTAACCGATATTCATAACATGAAGCAGGAACTTGAACAAGATCCAGAATGTTGAGGGGAAATAACTAAGGTTTCCTCATTCTTTTCAATCCATAGTACTGTTTTCTCCTTCCCTGCTCCCAGTGCTGGATTTTTAGTGGTCAATCAATGTTTAAACTCTCAAATTCCTGTGCGGTTAAAGGAATGCACTTGCAGAAAAAGTTAACCTCTCAAGGAGGAAGTGATTAAGGAAGTCTGATGGCATGAACCAAGCTGTGTTTCAGAGCTCTGCTTCCAACATGGCCCTTAAAGGCCAAATGTGCCCCTTGGCTTGATTAAAAAAAAAAAGCATTACTCATCAGGGTGCTAAAGTTTCCTAACCCCTGAGCACAGTACTTATATCTTCTTAAAAAGATGTAAGATACAGGTAATCCCTGACTTACAACAATTCATTTAGACACCGTTCAAAGTTATAATGGCACTGAAAAAAGTGACTTATGACCATTTTTCACACTTACGACCTTTGCAGCATCCCCCTGGTCATGTGATCCAAATGCAGATGCTTGGCACCTGACTCATACTTACAACCGTTGCGGTGTCGCAAATTCATGTGAACCCCTTTTGCGACCTTCTGACAAGCAGAGTCAACAGAGATATCAGATTCATTTAATAATCGTATTGCTTACTTATCAAGTGTGGTGATTCACTTAACAACTGTGGCAAGAAAGTTTGTAAAATGGGGCAAAACTCACTTAAGAAATGTTTCACTTAACCAGAGAAATGCTGGGCTCAATTGTAGTCATAAGTCAAGGACTACCTGTACTGCTGAGAACATCAAGGGGCTACCACTCTAGATATCTCACATGTGTCTTTGACAAAGGAGGAGTGGTCTCCCAATGGTCTCCAGGTTTCTTTCTGAAGCTGATTCCACGATGGGTTCTTTTGCTCTGCAAAGAAGCAAGCAGAGAAAAAGAAATCTATAAAAGATGTCAGGACTTGCTTCTTCTTCAGTCAGCAGTTCACAAGCAATTTCACTGAGGTAAATAAATTGTTGACCTGGGAACATTCTCTTTCTGATTAAGACATGACTAATTTGTTAGAGTTATAATTACACATGTTACATTTTGGTATTTAATCCTTTGTATCACCATTATTTGAATTCTGCTGGGGAATGTTTTTAAATTCCTGGCTGTTGCAGGCTTTACCACTTTGTTCCTTTCCCCAAAACACAATTACTTAACTTTCAAAGATGAATAACAGATTCGAATCACAGCATCAGAAATAAAGTATTTTTAATAAGAAGTATAATAATTTTAAGTGTATTGAATCAATGCCTGCCTTAGATCAACTGAAAGTTTCTGTCAGATTTCTAAGGTTTTAGGTTCTCAAATCTTTTAGGCGTGATATTTTAAAATCCAGAAAAATATTGGTGAGGGGATACAGTGGCTGATATTATGGCCTTGTGGATAGCAAATTCTTAGAAATTATCCAGGCAGACGTACAAACTGAATCCTATCAGATACAGAGGTGAAGTGAGATTGCACCAGGTACTCCCTCAAAATGTGCTCTTTCCCTGTAAAATAGGGGCATAATTTTACAATCGTTATCAAAATACTGCTCCTTATATAATTGCAAGTGACATCATGCTGGAATTATGGAACTATAACATTGCAAAGCATATTTACTGTAGGTGTCATCACGGTAGCTCTACATGCTTCTGTCCCCAGCCCTTGCAATTTGTACTAAGTTTGAAAACTTCTATTGTGGGATTGTTTCTCTGTGAGTGCATGTTCCTTCTTATATCACAGAGTGATATAACAGCTACTTGTTATAACAGCCACTTGTGTGTTATGTTATACTTGTATATCGTACCATTTAAGTGAAGTCATTTCTATGAGGTACCAAAACAGTCCTGCAGAACGCCTAATGCTGTTCTCACTAACACTGTAGCAGCTTCATAATTTTCATTTAGAAGCTCTGGAATGTGCTGTAATTAAAGCTTCCCGCTATGAGCTAAATAGCTTGCTTATTATTTTTATTTGTATCTTTTTTGAGTCTTGAACTGTAAATGCTAACAGATTTATCTGACATCAAATACCATTTAGATGGCTTTTTATCTAAACCAGGGATAGGCAGAAAGTACATCAGGCTCCTCTAGAAAATGTCTGGAACTTGTCTAAATCTCTCTCTCTCTCTCTCTCTCTCTCTCTCTCTCTCTCTCTCTCTCTCACACACACACACACACACACACACACACACACACACACACACATCAGTGTGCTTGAGCCTTCTAGAAACTGGGGAAGTTTCCATTTTATTTAATTCAAGGAAGAAGATAACATAGAAAGTATGTAGGGTCTAGCTCAGGTTTTTAATTCTGGAACCTATAGGCTTCTGGATGCTCTTAAATTGGAAAATTCACCATCGTTTATCATTGTCCATTATAGCTTTGGATATGGAAACTAGGAGTCTGGCATCATGCTGGAAAATCTAGCAGGCCTCTGTTTCACTACTTCTGTTTCTGAATACATATCTTTATATAAGATGGAGACTGAATGAGATACCATGTAAGTGACATAATACATTACTATTGTTGTGATTTTTAACATACAGGTAATCCTGGACATACAACTGTGAGTGAGATGGGCGATTAAAAATTGTGATAAATAAATAAACAAACAAATAAATACCACAAAGGAACTTGGAATTTTAGTCAAAAGTCATTGTCCTCATAAACTGAATCATCATGGGACCAGACTCAATTCCATAGTCATTTTTACAACAGTTATTAAGCAAGTGGTCATAATCATTTGGTCATAAGTCAGAATCCTGTTTATCCAATGCATTTTGCTAGAAAACAGCAAAAAAAACAACAACTCAACACATGATCACATGACCATGAGACACTGCAACTGTTTGTAAACCCGAGCTCATTGTCAAGCACTAGCAGTGCAATCACAGCATCATGGGATTAGTGTGGCAATTGTAACTTTGGGGACAACTCATAAGTATTTTTTTCCAATCTGCCATATCTTCAAATGGTCGTTAAATGAGCAGTTGTAAGTTGAGGACTATCTATACCCAATTCGTCAGCTTCTTGTGAATTCCAGTATAGATAGTCCTCGACTTACAACAGTCCATTTAGAGACCATTCAAAGTCACAATGTAAAAGGGCCTCTGGTGGCGCAACAGGCTAATGCAGCCTGTTATTAACAGCAACTGCTTGCAATATTGCAGGTTCAAGTCCCACCAGGCCCAAGGCTGACTCAGCCTTCCATCCTTTATAAGGTAGGTAAAATGAGGACCCAGATTGTTGGGGGGCAATAAGTTGACTTTGTATATAAATATACAAATAGGATGAAGACTATTGCTTGACATAGTGTAAGCCGCCCTGAGTCTTCGGAGAAGGGCGGGATATAAATGCAAAAAAAAACCCTTTAAAAGTGACTTATGATCATTTTTTATACTTCTGACTATTGCAACATTCCCCTGATCATATGATTTACCTGCAGATGCTTTAGGACGGTTGCAGTGTCCCCAGGTCATGAGACCATCTTTTGCGACTTTCGACAAACAAGTCAATAGGGAAGCCAGATTTACTTAACAACGGTGTTACTAGTTTAACAACTGCAGTGGTTCACTTATCAAATATGGCAAGAAAAGTCATCAAATGGGACAAAATTTAATACATTTCTCACTTAGCAATTTAAATTCTGGACTCAATTGTGGCCATAAGTGGAGGACTACCTGTAAAGCTATCTTATATAAACTGCAGCAAAGATGGCAGCAAAGCAATGCACAAAACCCCTTGTGGTTGCTTGGATTTTTGTAGGCCAAATCTGATCATATCTAGGCTCAACATTATGCCTATTGATGTACCGAGAATCATACATAGGTTAAACACCACAACTCACATCACCTATATCTGAAGAATGGTGTGTTTTATGTTTTCTTTCCAATCCTCCTTTGATAGAGTAAGTAGTTGGCTGAACATCTGTGATTTCATAAATTAATGAGTAAAGATGATGGAAACCAATTATTAGCAGTTGTTGGAAATGTTAATTATCAAGCACCTACCAGGAGGGCTAATATCTGCTTTTTAATTTTGTTCTGAGCTGAGCATTATTTCCTTCTACAAAACATTTAAATTTTAACTTCAAAATAACCTACATAGCCTCAAGTCAGCAAGCCTTAAAATACTTACTTCTTTGTCATAAGCTCTTTTGTGACACTTGGCTGAATCAATTTTTGAAAAATGCAAAAGGCTCACATATAAAATGCTGTGTTTATACAGTCTCCCTTATAGAGGTAAATGCAATATTACGTAATACATAATGATCAAAAATCACAGGATTAAGTTAATTATGCTAAATCCAGTCTGAACATCTGACTGACTGTGCAACAAAGCATATAACTAGAAAGCTGCATTATGGACACATTCATATAATGTTTGATTATATTAAAATATCACTGTCTGCTAAAATTTAAACCAGCTTTGCATAACAGGGGACCATCAGGTGAATGCATTCAGATTAAAAAGGTAAAGGTAAAGGTTCCCCTTGCACATACGTGCTAGTTGTTCCCGATTCTAGGGGGTGGTGCTCATCTCCGTTTCAAAACCGAAGAGCCAGCGCTGTCCAAAGACTTCTTGTCATGTCCCCCTCCCCCTCCGATGGCCGGGTCTGGGAAGTCTGTATCAAGCATGGCCACGAAGCCTCTGCAGCTTTGCCAAATTCCTTTCAGATTGCTCAGGGCAGGCAGGAATCCAAGGTGTGACTTCAGCAAACCAGATGAGACTTTGCTTGACTCAAGGAATGCCAAAAAGCAGATCCTTTATATAGGCCATGGGGTGTGGCTCCATGACTCAGCACTTATCCAGGCCTGCCCCTCCCTTCCTTTTGCTGATGTCGCCTCTCAATTCTCCGGAAGCGGGGATCCGTCCACTGTGAATTCCCTTCCTCCTGATCTGCTGCCAGCAATTCTAGCATGTGGCTGGCTTCGTGCTCACACGCTGTAGGAGTGAGGTTTGTTTGTGCATTCCTGACATTCTGTCCGGGCATGGTGCCAGGGCTGGGGGCTGGAGGCATGCCAGGCCATTCCTCTTCATTATCAGACTCTGAATCAGATAGCAGGAGATGGGAGGGACCCGGCTGAGGAGCGGAGGGCGGGCGAGGCACAACACTTCTCCATGGTCATGTGGCCAGCATGACTCAATGCCAAAGGCGCACGGAACGCTGTTACCTTCCCACCAAAGGTGGTCCCTATTTTTTCTACTTGCATTTTTTATGTGCTTTCAAACTGCTAGGTTGGCAGAAGTTGGGACAAGTAACAGGAGTTCACCCCGTTATACAGCAGCACTAGGGATTCAAACCGTTGAACTGCCAACCTTTCGATCAACAAACTCAGCATCCTAGCCCCTGAGTCACTGCATCCCCTATTCATTATAGGGTAATTGTAATTCAGATTACAAACCCCAATGTTCACAGTGTCTGAAGTTGCTGCACTTTCTGGCTAGAAGGATGGGCTCTATACTGTAGTCTTTGGGAAGTCTGATATTTCTTCCTTAAGGGAAAGTTAATGTTTATGTGTTTAATGTGTGTCCAGGAGGTCTTAGCAATAGCAGCCAAATTTCAAATGAAAACAGCAGAACAAATCATATATTAAACATGGTGATATAAAAGGAATTTGAAAGAGGAGCCTCGTAGCAGCAAGAGGTTAAGACATTCATTTACAGCCTCCTCCTCCTCCTCCACCACCACCTTCTTTGATCTTAACAGCTCTTTATTATTATTAGTGGCTGAGTTGGGAGCTCTGGCATTTGCTTCCTTTGATATGAATGGCAGCCCATCAGTCCAGACACCATTATTGGCACTATAAACTTCTGGAACTCAGGAGCAGGCATTTTTTTAGTCTTAACATTGTTAATGGTGATGGGTAGTGGAAAATAACTCTCAGAAACTGTCTCTGAGAAGCTTAAAGAAGAGATCTATGAGGAAGGCAAGGGAAACCTTTGAAGGTTGCGCCAACTGCCTTTAAATACATGGTTGGTTGTTTTTTTTTTCAACCTCTGCCCATTCTCTTTAGCACCGAACATTTCACCAAGGAAGAGTTCTACATGCTCACATACTTTATTAATTGCACGAGGTGCTTTATGAATGTTTCTATTCCTCACCGCATCAGACTATTATCCTGAACCCAAGAGTATTCAGTGTTGACATTGTTATGTACCATATAAGGAATGAGCTATAGGTTTCACTCAGGTCCTCCAAAAAGACGGGAAAATACTTAAAGTTCATTGGTTGAGCTGTCTGGCAGCCGTCTATAAAAGAGGACACTGTCAGACAAGCACTCTGTTGGGTTGTACTGGTCTACTAATAAAGAGCTGTTGTTACTGAAAGAGCTGTGTCTGTCTCTTCCATCATCAAATCTAACAGACATCTATTGGATGGTCTTGTAATGTAGCATAACTTGGGTTGTAGTTCTTAATCATATTCCTAGATTGAGCAGACTGTGAGCAAGATGGATTGCATCCATCAAAGAAAGGGACTGAGTTACTTAGCAATACATTCACAGATTTTCTGGATAAACATTTAAACTGAACAATGGGGATAGAGAATTAACTGATACAAAAAATTTCTGTCCCCAGCAATCGAAAACTAAAAGGGTTATAAGTGCATGTAACATAGATGTCTGTATGGGTAAGACTAACAGCCCTGCTATCAAGCAAAACCAAGCATTTAATAGTGAGTGCCATACCATGTGCACTAAACCAACAGGTGGCAAGAAAGTAGGGGCAGTCAACACAGGTTATATAGACAGTAAACACAAGGTCAATCCAAATGGACTCAAATGTCTATACACCAATGCACAGAGTATGAGGAATAAACAGGGTGAATTAGAAATTCAAGTAAATGAGGGCAGATATGATATTGTTGCCATTACGGAAACTTGGTGGGATGAAACTGACAAATGGAACATACAGCTAGAGGGATATAAATTATTTAAAAGAAATAGACCAAATAAAAGAGGAGGTGGAGTTGCACTATATATAAGAAATAACTACATCTCTACAGAAATAGAGCACAACAATGATGAAAATCATCTTGAATGTATTTGGGTCAATATAAAAGGGGTGAAAAACAATATTGCCATAGGTCTATACTATAGGCCACCCAACCAAACAGAGGAAGTAGATGAACTTTTTGCTAGTCAGCTAACTAAGGTATGTAGGAAGCACATCACAGTAGTAATGGGGGATTTTAACTACCCTGACATCAACTGGGAAACAAACTCTGCACCAAGTGGAAGATCCAACAGGTTCCTAACAAACCTAGCAGACAACTTTGTTTCCCAAAAAATAGAGAAGGCGACAAGGGGATCAGCCATACTGGACTTAATTCTCACTAACAGAGATGAAATGATAGAAGGTGTTGAAGCTACAGGAACCTTGGGGCAAGTGACCACGCTATATTGGAATTCGACATTAAGCAAATACAAGTAGTAGAACAAAGTCAAACTAGAGTCTTGGACTTTAAGAGAGCTAATTTCAATAAACTTAGAGAGAGCTTGAGAAGGATTCAATGGATGAGAATCCTCAGGGGAAAACAACTCAAGAAGCTTGGGAAATTTTGAAAAGTGAGATTATAAAAGCGCAGTCTAGCACAATACCAATGAAGAAGAAAAATAATAGATCTCAAAAGAAACCAGCATGGATGCATAAAGAACTATCTGACAAATTGAAAGACAAAAAGGACAAATATAAAAAGTGGAAAGAGGGGCAAATAACTAAGGCAGAATATCAGCAACAGCCCGAGCCTGTAAAGATGAAGTGAGGAAAGCTAAGGCTCACAATGAACAAAGGCTAGCGACAAACGTAAAAAATAACAAAAAAAGCTTCTTCCAACATGTTAAAAACAAGAAAAAAGTCAAGGAAACAATTGGCCCATTGCTGGGAGAAAGTGGCAAGAAGATGACAAGCAACAGGGAGAAAGCAGATCTACTTAACTCATATTTTGCATCTGTCTTTACACAAAAGGAAAAAACAATCCAACCTATCAAAAACAGCACTACAAAAAACAGATTAGAAACACAAGTTAAAATAGGGAAGAAAATGGTAAGTGAACACCTGTCTACCCTAGACGAGTTCAAATCACCAGGACCGGATGGATTACACCCCGAGGTTCTGAAGGAATTGGCAGACGTGATCTCAGAACCACTGAACTATATCTTTCAAAGATCCTGGAGCACAGGGGAGCTGCCAGAGGATTGGAAAAGAGCTGATGTAGTTCCCATCTTCAAAAAGGAAAAAACAGATCCAGGAAACTACAGACCTATCAGCCTGACCTCAATACCGGGAAGATTCTGGAAAAGATAATCAAGCAACGAATCACCGAACACCTAGAAGCAAACAAAGTAATAACCAAAACCCAACATGGGTTTGTCAAAAACAGATCATGCCAGACTAATCTTATCGCATTCTTTGACAAAATGACAAAATTAGTAGACCAGAGGAATGCTGTCGATATAATTTACTTGGACTTCAGTAAAGCATTTGATAAAGTAGACCATAACCTACTACTAGATAAAGTAGAAAAATGTGGGTTAGACAGCACCACCACTGGCTGACTGACCGCACTCAACGTGTAGCTGGCTGACCAACCGCACTCAACGTGTAGTCCCCAACGGAACTACATCCACATGGAGGGAAGTATGCAGCGGAGTACCCCAAGGCTCTGTTTTAGGTCCAGTACTCTTCAACATCTTCATCAATGACTTGGACGAGGGGATAGATGGGGAACTCATCAAATTTGCAGATGACACCAAGCTGGCAGGAATAGCCAACACTCCAGAAGATAGGCTCAAGTTACAGAAAGATCTTGACAGACTTGAACATTGGGCGCTATCTAACAAAATGAAATTCAACAGTGAAAAAAGTAAGATTCTACATTTAGGCAAAAAAAAACCAAAATGCACCAGTACCGTATATGTGGTACCTTGCTCAGTAGTAGTACCTGTGAGAGGGATCTTGGAGTCCTAGTGGATAACCATTTAGATATGAGCCAGCAGTGTGCAGCAGCTGCTAAAAAAGCCAACACAGTTCTGGGCTGCATAAACAGAGGGATAAAATCAAGATCACGTGAAGTGTTAGTGCCACTTTATAATGCCTTGGTAAGGCCACACTTGGAATACTGCATTCAGTTTTGGTCACCACGATGTAAAAAAGATGCTGAGACTCTAGAAAGAGTGCAGAGAAGAGCAACAAAGATGATTAGGGGACTGGAGGCTAAAACATATGACGAACGGTTGCAGGAACTCGGTATGTCTAGTTTAATAAAAAGAAGGACTAGGGGAGACATGATAGCAGTGTTCCAATATCTCAGGGGCTGCCACAGAGAAGTGGGAGTCGGGCTGTTCTCCAAAGCACCTGAGGGTAGAACAAGAAGCAATGGGTGGAAACTGATCAAAGAAAGAAGCAACTTAGAACTAAGGAGAAATTTCCTAATGGTGAGAGCAATCAATCAATGGAATAGTTTGCCCTCAGAGATTGTAGGTGCTCCATCACTAGAGACTTTTACAAAGAGTCTGGACAACCATTTGTATGAAATTATATAGGGCCTCCTGCTGAAGCAGGGAGTTGGCTAGAAGACTTCCAAGGTCCCTTCCAACTCAATTATTCTATATTCTATGTTCAAAATCAATCTGGTGTAGTTGCTAAGATGTTGGACAACCACTGGAGGACCCAAATGTTATAGGGAAAAATTGGAATAGGGAGTGCTACAAAGCGGTAATTTGTTGCTGAAGGAAAGATGGGCTGTCAATCAAACAAACAAACAATATTAGCAAAACAATACAGAAAGTCCTAATCCCTTTCTAAAATCTTAATGGTTGTCCTCAGTTTTAGAGCTAAGAAATAACATTTCTTAGATATGCACTCTATTACTATACTGATATCTCAGTCCAGATATCTTCTGTTAAAGGGATCAGGTAGTAACAATGAGAAACAATCTTTCAATATATTATGCTGCTAGATAGTGCAGAACAATGGCTTTTTCAGCTTCCCCGACCAGTTATCTTTGTTTTAGAAAGTATTCCTATCCTACACAAATAGCAGACACTAACATCTTGCCTTGTTTGTAAACTCCCCTGACCAGATTAAATAAGTGTCACCAAGACACTTCCAATTTTACGCGGGAGAAAACCCAAATAACGAAAGACCTACATACAAACACCCGCAAAAACCTCAGAAAACAAATATTATATATATATATATATATTTATATATATATATATATATATATATATAGGTTATTCGGGTTTTCTCCCGCGTAAAATTGGAAGTGTCTTGGCGACGTTTCGACGAAGTCTCATTCGTCATCTTCAGGCTTCAGCTTCGTGCTTCTGGGAGCAATGTGTGACTGCAGCTGTTTCTTCCTTTTTAACTGCTAGTGGGGGTTTGAACTGATTGGGTGGGAGCTTGGCTGTGCTCTGATTGGATGGGGGTTTTTTGGTGCTCTGATTGGATGGGGGTGTGTCCTCTTTGGGTGGGGCCTTGGTTGTGCTCAGATTAGTCTGAGCTGCAGGGGGATTTGAGCTGGTGAGCTGCACAGCTGTTGTCCGGCTTCGTGTTCGCGGTCATGCCACATCTTCACAGTGGGTGTCAGTCTGCTGCATGTATGGATTGGAGGGGTTTGAAATGGCCCCTCCAATCATGGACCGTAGAAGATCTACATACAAACACCCGCGAAAACCTCAGAAAACATATATATATCTCAGGATATATCTATTATATCCCTCAATCCCTCCAAGACGGAGTGGCTGTGGATGCCGGCATCCCGGTACAGTCAGCTGCATCCGCGGCTGACTGTTGGGGGCGAGTTAGTGGCCCCAAAGGAGGTGGTTCGCAACTTGGGCGTCCTCCTGGATGGACGGCTGTCCTTTGATGAACATCTGGCGGCCGTCGCCAGGAGGGCCTTTTACCAAGTTCGCTTGGTTCGCCTTCCTTGACCGGGATGCCTTATGCACGGTCACTCACGCTCTGGTTACGTCTAGGCTGGATTATTGCAATGCTCTCTACATGGGGCTGCCCTTGAGGTGCACCCGGAGGCTGCAGTTAGTCCAGAATGCGGCTGCGCGAGTAGTAACGGGAGCCGCTCGTGGCTCCCATGTGACATCGCTGCTCCGCAGCTTGCACTGGCTTCCTGTGGTCTTTCGGGTGCGCTTCAAGATTCTGGTAACTATCTTTAAAGCGCTCCATGGCTTAGGACCCGGTACTTACGAGACCGCCTGCTGTTACCTTTGCCTCCCACCGACCAGACGCTCACAGAGAGGTCTCCTCAGGGTGCCGTCCGCCAAACAATGTCGGCTGGCGGCCCCCAGGAGTAGGGCCTTCTCTGTGGGGGCAGTGGCGCTCTGGAACGAACTTCCCCCCCGCCTGCGTCAAGTGCCTGATCTTCGGACCTTCCGTCGTGAGCTCAAAACATATTTATTCATTAAAGCGGGACTGGCATAATTATTGATGAATTTTAATTGGGTATTCTTATATTTTTAAATTTTAAATCTAAATTTTAATAATTCAGCCTTTTAAAATTTGCTCTTTTTAACTGTTGTTTTAAATTGTATATATTTTGTTCTTATTCCGGCTGTACACCGCCCTGAGTCCTTCGGGAGAAGGGCGGTATAAAAATCTAATAAACCAACCATAAACCATTAAGTTAGAAGGTTATAGCTTTAGTTTGACAAGAGTATGTCCATTAGATGTAAAAAAAAAAAAGGATTGAACTTGATTGGATTTCACAGTATTGTCTTTGGGCTGGGCCTGACAGATGGCTCTGACCATGCTTCGATTGCAGGCTACAAAGCACTAGCTGTAGGAGGCAAAGTAGAGAGCAGACCAGATCAGAACTGTAGCATAGGTTACAGAAAGAGGAAGGAGACAGAGAATCTGGGGAATATCTCAAAAAGTAGCTAAAGAAGCATGCCGGTAGTTGTGAGTCAGAGATGGCAGCCTAAAGAAGGAGATAGAAGAGACAGGAACAGATAAAACTTTGTGCTCAGAAAATAGGAAAGGAAGAGGGGTGGCAGCAGATCCATGGCACAGCCAAAAGTGCTATCAAACCTTAATATGTGTGTGTGTGGGGGGGAGAGGCATGGAAACAGAGGGTCTTGAATCATCTGCTCCCATGGCCTTGAATTAAACAGCTACTCTTGGCTGATGTTTGTATTTCAAAAGAAGCTGCCATCTACATGTTTATCAATCACAATTTTAGACTGTTTATATGTTTCTGGCATGCAAGAAAGCTAGTAGCTACACTGCCAAGATTTTATTAAGTTAGTTATTTGATTCCACACTTTCATTTTTTTTTAAATTATCTAACTGGATTAAAATGGCACAAATTTAAAGCTGCCACAATAAACAACACATTAGGACAGCTTGGCCAGATAAATATTTTGTTAAGCTTTCAGCAATCAGTGAAGACCCATATGTTCTCCCAGACGTGGGGTTGAACTAAGACTTAAGTTGTTCAATATGATGCAATTTTGCTTTGATGTGTTAGCTTTTATGATTCTGTGTGGCTTTATTGGATTGCATTATTGCATCCTGTTTTGGGACTACTTTTAATCAAAAACAGGCTAAAACAATATGAACAAGTCATTTGAAGTCACATTTGAAAGTGGTCAGTAAATAGAAAGGAATTAATTGGTGCCACAAAGGTGCTAAACTTTAAGGAAAAGAGTTTTCTTCAGAAAAGTTCCTTCTTAGTACTTGCATATCCAGGTGAGTCAGCAGAAGAAACAGGTTCCCTTTTGATGCACCTACCTGTATGACTAGTTGGCCTGCCCTATCTCCTCTGGAGGCAGAACACTTTTGTATTTACGTGAATTATTCGTCATTCTAGGTTAAACTTTGTTCCTTTTGTTAATTCTGAATTCACTCTGGGTTTTGGGACCGTAATTAAATCACTGTGATTTTGCATTTACTATTTGTTGATTTGTGTGTGTGACTTGTTTAATGTTCTTCCTCCTGGTGACTCTAAGTTATACCTTCAAAATAAAACGAAAAGCTGCCATCCCGTACATAGAATTCCAAATAAAATCAACACAACCACTCTAGTTAAATTATTTAATAATACTGTCTTCTTGAATAAACTCTTTGGTTTCAATGCAGGATAATTTAATAAATCACCTGGGCCTTCCGCTTGGATGTTTAGAGTCTGATTCCCACCCATCCACCCCTCTTACTTGTCATCCTTCTTTCCTCTGAAAGTCTGACTAATTGTTCTTTTACTCAGTTACAATGTCTGAGATTGGAAAGCATCCAGACCCTAAATTCATCTTTCTAATGACCCCTGGAGGAACTACATAATACACACTATTTTCACTGGTTGTGCTCTTTTATGTATATAAATAAAGTTATATGGAAGAGGTTTTATTGGGAAAGAAAAATTAATTCTATCTATTTAGGTGTTATAGCCCATTATGATAGACTGTCAAGCCTAGAAGAGACATTGCTGCTCATCTAGACAAGTCTCTTGCCCTGGGCAGAAATCCACTGCTGCACCAGCCCTGGCAGTTGACCATCAGCCTCCATTTAATTGAGTCAATTTATCAGCTTCCTTAGCATGCTAAAGTTATGGGCCTGTCACAGCTTGGAAATTAAATGAAAAATAGCGCAATGCTGCACTTTTAATGGATTTCACTCCCTAATAAGCAGGAAGCAGTTGAAAAGGTCTGGCTTGCTTTGTTGGAACTTGCTCATGCTTCTACTATTTGCTAGATGCCAAAGTTAACAGGAAGGATAAAATTATTGGAAGTTGACAAACCTTCACTAGCCAAAGTACGTTTTGCTGAACTGTATAACAAAAGTTAACTCCTCCTAGCATCAGGATTCACTTTTCCCCCACTCAGATCTAGCCCTTTGTGAGGAGTCCTGGGAGCTACATTTCAGCAAAGTGAATTTAAACTAATTAGAGTTAATGATTATAACCCACCAATTTATTTGTATCCATGTCAAAGTGGCAATTTTTGAAGGGACTCTAGAAACACTTGAGCAGTCACACCTGCTTTGGGAATGCCTACATTCCTGATTTAGTGCAAAGGTACAAAGTATAAATGTTCATTATAGTGTAGTGTATATTCACATGACAAATCTAAAGAGGAGAAACAATTGCATGCATTGATATAGAAAACCTAATGGGCTTTATAATTAAAATAGGAAATACATTCTCAAAAGCAATTTTTTTTCTACTGAATTAGAGGATAATTTGCATTTAACTGTTGCAGCAAAATACATACCACATGCACACCCAACTTTAGGTGCTACAAAGCAATCTTCTCCAATCTGTATCCTCTGGATGTAATAGGAATGCAGTTGTCTCCAAACATTCCAACATAGCTTAGAAGGATGATAGAACCAGAGCTGGTGAGAAGCTTTATAGACCACATCAGAAGGAAGCTCTGCTTACGAGGAGCAGGCAGAAAGGTTTTGTTTCTAGTTACTGGATTTCATTACCAAAGTATTCAACAATTGCATATTAACAGTGTGACTCAGGGATTTTTTTTTTCACACAGCAAAGCCAACATCCTGATACAAAAGATGTATCACATTGTAAAACAACAATAGGAGCATTTTTTTAAAAGTCTAAAACCTACAATTGGACTAGAGCAGCTTTTCTCAGTCTGATGTCCTCAAGATGTTCCGGAATTATTATCTCCTAGAATTCAAGCAATTGCTGACTGGCAGTTTTAGGAATTAAATCCCCACAGATCTGAAGGCAAGTAGGTCAGAAAAAGCCGTGTGATGTCTTTCATTCTCGGGTCAGGGCCAGTTATAGCACATAAAGATTTTAATGCAGTCCCATTTCCTCACCTTTATCAAAATTCATTTTGTTAGTAAACTAACACATTGTTTTTTTAAAGCCAGGGTAAGTGGGAAAGGATTGAGGAGGAAAATCAATTTACAAAGAAAAGTAGAGAAACTTAAGAACAATTGGTACTTTTTGGTTATGTTATTGCTTTAGTCTTAATACTAAAGGCTTGGTGTCAAACTTGTCTTTCTTCCTTGGCTCATCTACATGCAGCTTTTGATTCATTCTCCGAGACCTCCATGTCCAGGTAGACCTTGACTTACAATCATAATGGATGTTATAGTCGTATGTCATGACACTTGTAAAATGGATCACCAGGTGACTAATCCAATTTTACAACTTGTTTTTTGTGGCAGTTGTTAAACAAATCACCATGGCTGTTAAATGAATCTGCTGTCATTAAGTAAATGCTGCAGTTGTTAAGTGAACCCATTGTTCACTATGGGACATTTTTGCCAAAAACTGGAAATAAACGCCTATTTTCAGCAAAATCTCGATCATGTGACCACAGACTGTTACATGTGTGGACTAGTTACTGAGAGCCTGAAATGTGATAGAAGTGTGATGGGCAGGGCAGGAGGAGGGCAGCAGTTGTTGGAACTTCCAAATTGGATTAGAATTGGATTTTAAGTATATTTTTGGGAAGTCCATTGTTACTTTGAACAGTTGGTAAGCGATTGATCATAAATTGAGGACTTTTTGTATACCTGTACTTGATAGGTTGTATAATCATGTTTTCATATAGCAACAAAGAGGTTACAAAACAAGAAGGGCTCTGCGCTTCTTAATCTTGTTGAGTGTTATGCAAAGCAATGGGTAGAAGAAGAAAAAAAGTGATAGAAGAAAACCAGCTGATGTAGTCATAACAACTATCATTTCCCCAAAAATAAGACATCCCCTGATAATAAGCCTAATTGGGCTTTTGAATGCATGCGCTAAAATAAGCCCCCCTGAAAATAAGCCCTCCCCAAAAATATTTAAATGCATGCACAACCGGTCCCCACCATTTCCTCTGATTAGGGAGACAGAGCTGAAAATCAGGTAAGATGGCAAGAGGTGCCCCGCCTTGTTCCATGCGCCCCAAAATAATAAGATCCCCCCAAAAATAAGGCCAAAAGCTTATTTTGGGGTTCAGAAAAATATAAGACAGCGTCTTATTTTTGGGAAAACACAGTATTTCCCTGCCAGTGGCTTAGTGTCTCCCTCTGAACTACATTAAAACCAATGACATTAGAAAAAAAAAAAGAAATCCATACAGAGGTGTGTGAAAAGAACACAGACAAAATGCTTCCATGAGCACAAGTCATTTTCCCCACTTAAAATATTGTCTAGAGTCTTCTATCATTATGCCAAAGTAACAGTAAGTTGCTATTACTTCAGTGATGGCTGGGTCACTAGTGGAGAAACAGCCATAGCCATCTAGAGTTGCAACTGACTCTCAGCCAAAACATTCAGAAATGTATTAAAATATAATAAACTGGAATTTTATTATAATTGTGCTAATGAGCCGGACATCTTTTATAATGAGACACTACTTGATTTAATTGGGAATAGTTAGCACATATCTGATGATTTTATAGCTGGTCTTCCATTTAATTAACACTTTGCTTCTTCCTTCCCCTTTTCCATGAATTAACCAGGAGGGCAAACCAACCTGCCAATTGTTTAAAAAGAGAAGAAAATTGCCTGACAGAATTGAGTGGTTGACCTTGAAAAACTGGCTGGTGTATTTGTCTTCATGGTGAAAATATGACTCTGCAGGAGTCATTCAGAAGAAAAGTTTTTGTCTCCTAAGGGTATATCTGAGCTGTGTTTTACATCAAATGGAACATTATCCTCTCAAAGGCCACTTTAAAGCTACCTCAGGTCACCTGTAAACTGACATAAACTATGTCACTGGTTGACCACAGGGTAAGGAGCCAACTCCCTCACAGATAACCTAACTTGGGAAAAACAAAACAAAACAGCTTTGGGGACAAATCTTCAAGAGAGTTGTTTGGGATGTCAAAACTACATTTATTTAACCCACCCAAGAAATACTGGAAACTGCAGAACAAAGCTGTCCTTTGTTAATTACAGAGCCATCATTTGCATTTCAGTTTTTTTATTTATTTTTTATTTCATCATGTATTTTATGACAGATACAAGTGTAAACATAAATACATGAAAAGGATACGAATAAAAGAAAACATTAGGACAGGGACGGTAGGCACGCTGGTGCATTTATGCACGCCCCTTACAGACCTCTTAGGAATGGGGTGAGGTCAACAGTAGACAGTCTAAGGTTAAAGTGTTGGGAATTTGAGGAAGAAACCACAGAGTCAGGTAGTGCATTTCAGGCTCTGTTACAACTCTGTTACTGAAGTCGTATTTTCTGCAGTCTAGTTTGGATCGGTTTACCATGAGTTTGTATCTATTGTGTGCTCTTGTATTGTTTTGGTTGAAGCTGAAGTATTCATTGGCTGGTAGGACATTGTAGCAGATGATATTATGTACTATGCTTTAGTCAGACCAAAGACGGCGAAGTTCTAGGTTGAATGGCAGCTGCTTGAAATGTTGCAACTGGATACTAGAATCAGGTTATATCAAGTTTGATGCATAAAGTTAGTAATTAGAGCAGAACGGCTTAAAGTCACTGTGAGTTGCTGAAAGATATGCAATATCCAGCGGCTCCAATGTTCTAGAAACAGACTTTGGGCTTTATGTGTGAGCAATTAAAGGAGATTCTGATATAAATGAATGCTTAAAAGAATAATACAAGTGGGAAAAAATGGCTTTACTTGTCCCACACCAGCAGAGGTTTTCTAGGTTTCGTCACCTACCCTGTCATGCATCCTATTTGAGTCACATGGCAAAAAACAAAGAACTCTTTAAAAAAAGAAAATCAGGGGTTTAAATGGCATTGTGCATACCAGAGAAAGAATATGGTGGATCTCTTTCCTAATGTCATCCTGCAATTAGAATCGTCAGCAGTAAATGAAACACTAGATATGGCAGTCTGCCAACAATATTAATATTTATATATAGAAGATAGGAGAACCATCTCCTTCACAATAATATCCAGTTAATTATTTAACTTTCATGTTTCTTTGAACTACATTTTATGGAAATGTTCATGTGCCTGCAAAAAATAAGTTCACTGAAAAGTGAGGCAGTGGAACACATCAAATGCTATCTTTTAAAAGTATGCAGTACTTGGTGATGCCAAATGCAACATAAATATTGTGGTATGTAAACCACAATGGATGTAATTTATTTGTCAGCAATTGTAGTTTGATAACATGATTTATTTTAATGAGATGAAGTCTATTAAAAGAAGACTTTATAAAGCAATTGTCAAGGAATGTATTTCTCCTCCCTTATAGTTCAATTCTCTGTATACTTGGAATTATACCTAAGGCATTTGGGATGCCTACGAGTTAAATTGAATGTGGGATATGGAATCATTGCCCAGAATCTAATGGAGTTAGGTGGCCATGAAATTTATATTTAAATAAATAGATAATGTTATGAACTTCTTCAGCTCTTTCTCCACTTGGTATGTGGCTTGAAATTTTGAAATAATATTTAAATTATTTTGCTCTGTTAATCCTTGTAACAATCCAGAGTTTTGTACAAGTGGGTGGTTGCCAACATTGAAGACATATAAACTAATATATAACTGTTCCAAATTATATCTGTAACTTTCACTGAGGTTTATTCCTATTCCTATTTATATTGTTGTTGTTAGTTGCGAAGTCGTGTCCGACCCATCGTAACCCCATGGACAACATTCCTCCAGGCCTCCCTGTCCTCTATCATCCTCTGGAATCCATTTAAGCTCACACCTAATGCTTCAGGGACTCCATCCAGCCACCTTGTTCTCTGTCCATCCAGCCACCTGTCCATCCAGCCACCTTGTTCTCTGTCGTCCTCTTCTTCTTTTGCCCTCAATCTTTCCTAGCATTAGGAAGAGTCCTGGAGAAGAGTCCTTCCTTCTCATTAGGTGGCCAAAGTTTTTGAGTTTTGTAATGTATCTTTAAATATTTTGGCGGGAAACAAGCACGTTGCTGATTGGTTAAAGCCGCCGGTTAGACTGTATATAAGGAGAGGTTTTTCCCCAGCCTGGTTGCTGGGTTCACCATATATTAAAGAGCTGTTGTCACTACCCTGGTCTCCAGCCTCGTTACTTCCCGAACTTAACACTGGCGACGAAGGTGGGATCTCGAGGCTAAGAGCACCAGGAGCAGCTGAAGCGAAGAACCGAACCCAGCAAATTCAGGGCAGAAAGCGGAGATGGCCAGCTACACTCCGCCCGCACCGTTTGACCCATCCAGGAGAAATGGGGAGCGTGCATGACCCGTTTGAGAGCTTCCTCGAGGCAAGCGAACTGCAAGGAGTTCAGACAACCGCAAAGGGCATATTTCCTGAGCCACTGCGGTCCGAGGTCATCGACATCGCGGAAGCCCTGGCAGAGCCAACGCCGGTACAATCGGTATCGTGGCAAACTCTGCAAAATCTATTGAAGAACCATTTCGCCAACACCGTCCAAATCGTCTGGCGTTTTGAATTTGGAGGCGCAGACAGCAAGAGGCGAATCCATCAGCGATTACATGGCCGCCCTGAGAAAAGCCTCCAAGGACTGTGGGTACCGAGACTTGGATGAGGAGCTGTTAGAGCAACTCTTCCATGGGGTCAGAGACATTCGTTTGCGGGCGGCTGCTATCAAAAAGCAATCTAACGCTGGCAAAGCGCTCTGGGCGAAGCCAGAGCTCATGAGATGTCCACCCAAGTGGCGGAAACCCTACAAAGCCACTCACGCCAGCGGCCTTGAAATCAACCCGGTCCACAAGAAGAAATCCAGACCGAATCAGGCGGCGAGGATGAGGAAGCAGTTTGCCTCACCGAAAGAAGGGGTAAAGAAGACCGGGATGAATGCGGAAGTTGCGGAGGGCAACACCAGCGTCAACTATGCAAGTTCAAGGGCGCTACATGTCGGTGCGAGAAGAAGGGCACCTGGCTCAAGTCTGTCGAGCACCCCAACCTTCCGCCGAAAATTCAAACCAACCAATCAGGCGCGGGATCGGCAAGGCGACCGCGATTGGTCAAAACAAAAAGGCGCGAATTCAAATCGAGCGACCGTGATAATAGGCCGTGCAGCAACCCGTCGAGAAGAAAATCTTCACAAACCGAAAATCGAAGGAGTGCCGTGCCGACTAGAAGTGGACACAGGGTCAGCGATCACAATCATGTCCTGGGACACTTTTGCAGCTTTGCGAAAATCGCCAAAGCGCAAACTGCAAACACAGCGGCTACGAGTTCACGACTACCAAGGGAATCGCATCCCTGTTCGAGGACCACCTCCGTCCGCGTCGATACGGACCGCACAAGAAGACCCTGCCCATCACGATAGTCGAAGGGACCCTGCCAAGTTTGTTGGGACTAGACTGGTTCCGTGCATTGGGCATGGGAGTGACTGGCATCTACAGAAGTGACTTTAACCTTAAAGACACACTCATGGACGAATTCGAAGATGTGTTCAAGGACTGCCTGGGCAAGTACAAGGGGACCCCTATTTCCTTCAATTTAGACCCCCAGGTAGCCCCCATACGGTTAAAAGCAAGGAGGGTCCCTTTTGCCCTTAAACCCAAGATTGACAGGGAGATAGACAAGCTCATCAGTCAGGGGATACTGGTGCCAGTCGATCATGCAAAGTGGGAGACGCCAATCGTCACCCCAGTGAAACCAGATGGGTCAGTTAGAATCTGCGCTGACTACAAGGCAACGTTAAACAAAGCCTTGCAAAAAAGCGCTTACCCGGTCCCCGTGGTGCAACACTTGCTGCACTCGCTGGGGCAAGGGCACGTTTTTGCCAAATTAGATTTGGCCCAAGCCTATCAACAACTGCCCGTGAGACGCCAACACAGCCGAAGCCCAGACAATTGTGACTCACAGAGGTGCTTTCAAGTGTACCCGGTTACAGTTTGGGGTGAGTGTGGCTCCTGGTCTATTTCAAAATTTAATGGAGCGACTTCTGCAAGGGCTCCCGGGGGTAGTCCCCTATTTCGATGATGTATTGGTATCAGCCGAAAATTTAGAAGAATTGGGGGAACGTTTGAGAAAAGTTCTGGGCATTTTCCGGTCAGCCGGTCTAAAGGTTAAAGTGAACAAATGCCAAATAGGGGTAGAATCCGTAGAGTTCTTGGGCTACAGAATAGACAAGGAAGGAATCCACCCCACTGAGAGCAAGGTCAAGGCAATAAGAAAGGCTCCAGCGCCCAAAAACAAAACAGAGCTACAGGCATTCCTGGGTCTAGTGAACTTTTACGCGGTCTTTTTGAAAAATAAGGCAACCGTTGCCGAGCCGCTACATAAGTTACTGGGAAAGAATACTGCTTGGTCTTGGGGAAAGACGGAAGCTAGGGCTTTCGAAGCAGTAAAAAACCTACTCTCGAGCGATAGCTTACTAATTCAGTATCATAGCACAATGCCATTGGTATTAGTTTGCGATGCTTCCCCTTACGGAGTGGGGGCTGTGCTCAGCCACAGGCTTCCAAATGGCACAGAAGCCCCAATAGCCTTCTACTCCAGAACGATGTCCTCGACAGAGAGGAACTATAGTCAGTTAGATAAGGAAGCTCTAGCTATAGTGTCAGGGGTAAAAAAGTTTCACGAATATGTTTTTGGAAGAGACTTTGAAATTGTTACAGACCATAGACCATTGTTAGGGTTACTGGCTGGCGACCGCCCAACGCCTGTGGCACTTTCGCCCCGATTGACCCAATGGACTATCTTTTTGGCCGCCTACTCCTACAACCTGCGGCATCGACCAGGAAAAGAATTGGGGCATGCGGACGCATTAAGCAGATGCCCACTACCAGGGGCGATCGAGGACCCCACTCCGGGGACGCCCGTATTGTTAATTGACTCTCTGGACTCTGGCCCAGTCACGTCTAAGGAGGTGGCTCGGGCGTCATACCGGGACATTATTTTGAGAACTGTACTTGGTTGGGTACAAGAGGGTGCTGCCGGGCGAGCGCTTTTAAAGAGTTTGTAAAGCGTGGGAACTTTCGGCTCAAGGGGTGCCTGCTATGGGGGATCGAGTGGTGATCCCAGAGAAATTGAGGAAAAGGTGTTGGATCTCCTCCACGAGGTCACCCAGGGATCGTAAGGATGAAGGGTCTAGCGAGAAGCTATGTGTGGTGGCCCTTAATGGACTCAGAAATTGCTGAAAGGGTAGGAAATGCCAGGCCTGCCAAGAGTCCAGACCGCTACCCCAACGGCCCCGGTTCGGGAATGGGAGAGACCCCAAGGGCCCTGGTCGAGAATCCACATTGATTTTGCCGGCCCTTCCACGGCCAAACCTTCCTGGTAGTAGTCGATGCCTACTCCAAATGGCTGGAAATCATTCTCATGAGATCCATGACAGCCGAGGCCGTGATCTCAGTCTCGGCACCTATTTGTAACCCATGGGTTGCCCGACACACTAGTTTCCGATAACGGCCCGCAATTCACGGCAACCCAGTTTGAGGAATACTTGGCAGAAGAGGGCATCCGACATGCCCTCTCGGCGCCTTTCCACCCTGCGACGAATGGCCTTGCAGAGCGGTTCGTCCGGGCGCAAAGAGGCATTGTCAGAATCAAGCCAGGCGACTGGCAAACAAAAATCGATGTTTTCCTGGCCGTCCAACACAGAACCCCCTGTGTCACAACCGGCAGAAGCCCAGCAGAATTATTAATGGGCCGCAAGCTCAGGTGCCCACTAGACCGTTTAAATCCAAACTATACACCGGAGGATTACAAGGGGGGACTTGGGAAAACTAGAGGGATGGAAATAGGCGACCAAGTGTGGGCACACAACTATGGTGAGGGCCCAATCTGGGTAGCAGGACACATCTTAAACATAACAGGTCCAAAATCATACTTGGTGGAGTTAAAGGACGGCCGAGTATGGAGGCGCCACATAGACCAAATACGAAAACGCATAGCCGAACAATCCGAACTAGACGAAACAGGCCCTGACTATACAATGTTTGAATCCACAGCTGACTCAAACCCGGGAAAAACGCAGGACTTATCTGAGTTCCCGGAGGTCCAGCGACGCCAACAGGTTCCATTAGAAAACAGCAGGGACGACTCTGCAAATAATCCAGGGCCGGATGGCCTAGAGGAGGAGCTGAGAGGAGCAAACAGCCCCTCCGGTCAGCTCAACCCACTCCCAGGAAATGAACTGCGCAGGTCCGAAAGAGTCAGGAGACGCCCAGTCTATTTGCGTGATTACGTTGAAAAATAATATGTAAATATCATGTAAATAGGGGTAAAGTGTTTTCTGGGAGGGAAGGAGTGTAATGTATCTTTAAATATTTTGGCGGGAAACAAGCACGTTGCTGATTGGTTAAAGCCGCCGGTTAGACTGTATATAAGGAGAGGTTTTTCTCCAGCCTGGTTGCTGGGTTCACCATATATTAAAGAGCTGTTGTCACTACCCTGGTCTCCAGCCTCGTTACTTCCCGAACTTAACAAGTTTCATCTTCAGGATTTGGCCTTCTAAAGAGCAATCAGGGTTGATCTCCTCTAGGACTGGTCGCTTGATCACCTTGCAGTCTAAGGGACTCGCAGGAGTTTTCTCCAGCACTATAATTCAAAGGCCTCAATTCTTTGACACTCAGCCTTTTGATTGCAATATTAGACCAAAGATTGCAATATTAAACCGAATCTACCAGGAGTGGGTTCTACTTACCTTTACTACCCTTCACAATGGACGTGCATGTGTTTCTGTGCATGCGCAGATCATCCATGATGATATCCGGGTGAGTGGGCAGAGCCTCCCACCACTTTTACTACCGGTTTGCAAGAACCAGACCAAACCAGGAGCAACCCACCACTGGAATCCACCATACAGTTTCTAATCAGTTTAATCTTATTCAGTGTACCTTTTGAGTAATCATAAGTAGTATAAATTTGGAGACCTAGTAACGACTCCTGTCTCTGTAATGATTCCTTATTATAGGTTCCTAAAATTCATACATGTTCTTACTCAAGGCATTTTCTTATTCATGTCAGGAATTTTATGCAAAAGCTGTAAAGGTTCCTCCTATAATAGACCTGTACAGCTTTATGTATATAATAATATACCAGTTATAATGTTAATCTTGGGGAAAATACTGTTTATTTAAGTAAAAAAATAATCATAGTTTTCTTGTTATCTAATTCTGGGCTTGGTTCCAAGAAGGGATATAAGCAAGGAGATCATCTTCACTCTTCAGTTCTACCAAATCAACAACATTCCTTATTCTTTCTTGCTACTTTTTTCAAAGTCATCTGTTTTCCTTCATGATTGTGATGACTCTTCCCAAACATGATAACTAATCAACAAAGGAAGGCTAATAGATTGATAGAATGCTGATGAAGTAGAACAAAACTTCAGGTTAGATTACAACACTTCAGAGAGTAGATGAGGAGATATGACTTTGCATGCTTCCCACTTAAAAAACATGGTCACAAAAAGAACCCAACCCTCTGAGCCAGCTTCTCCCTATTTTCCCCAGATGCGGAAGCATTTTAAAAAACATACAAAACCATGATCACCTACGTATAGCAAGAATAGATTCATTCTTCCATTAAGGGAACAAAGAAGTATTTCTTTAATACATAAGATGATACTTCTTCCCAAAGATATTAGGATGAACACAAATTTTGGCAGGTGATAAAGAAATTTAGACAAATTTACAGAAGAGAAACAGTCTTCAGGGTATCAGAGATAGTTCTAGTTGCTGAATAACGTTAGTTAGGAAAAGTTACTGCACTCATTCTGCTTAAGAGATTTCCCTAGGGAATCATTGACCAATGTTGGAAACAGATGTTTGTAGCTAGGCTGGTATCATCCAGCAAGATTATCTCTTGATTTTTTAATACTGTGACTCATATATTTGGGGCCTCTGGTGGCTCAACAGACTAATGCAGTCTGTTATTAACACAGCTGCTTGCAATTACTGCAAGTTCAAGTCCCACCAGGCCCAAGGTTGACTCAGCCTTCCATCCTTTATAAGGTAGGTAAAATGAGGACCCAGATTGTTGGGGGCAATAAAAGTTGACTTTGTATATAATATACAAATGACTATTGCTTAACACAATGTAAGCCGCCCTGAGTCTTCGGAAAAGGGCGGGATATAAATTCAAATTTAAAAAAAAGCAATTTCTACTTTAGTTAATAAAAATTAGTTAGACTACATTTGTATTTTCTGACAGCACATCAACCTCTAGTTGAGGTACTGAAAGAAATGCTAGTTCTCTTTTTGTATAATTCAACTACATTGTTCTTAAAGTGAGACAAACACAGAGAAAAATATGTGGGTGCTGAAACTATTATGAATTATAATCTCATTAATTCCATTTTAATTTGGTTGCAACACAGAGGTATTTTCACTGTATATAAAAGTTGCTCAACATATGAAGGGCATATTAAAATAACTTGGCTTTGAAAACAGAAGAAAATAATTGGATCTGGGATGGAAAATACTTTAGATAAACAGGAATGATACAGAACAAGGCTAATTCCTATCTGCAGAAATTACTTTATTGGCACCAACTTCAGATTCTTAAGAGGCTTGGGCAGATTTCACATGTTTCTATTACACTACATCATTGTAGTATGAAATTTGTTGTTGTATTACTTCAGGACATGACCAAAAAAAATTAAGCAAGCTACAGCATTTGTATAAAATGAGACATGTATAAAATGTGGATGATATCTGTACATAGTAAACTATAATCGATGTTATGCATGCATACTATTCAGGATGGATAATATTTACATTTTTCCTGAACTATTATATTGTTCCTAATGATATCTTAATCTACTAATCTGCCTCCATCATCGTTGCTGCCTTTAATAGGGAAATAAATGATGATCAAAAGAACACCAGGCACTATAACACATGCAACCTCCAGAAATTAGTTTAATGCTATTTTAGAACTTTCCAAAATTAATAACTATCACTGCATCCTGTTGTAATGAGACCCACAAATTCAACTTATGCTGTACAAACTATTTTCTCTTTGACACATTTATTGCCCACCAATACCTTTCAAACTGCCAAAGTGAGGCATTCAGAGAATGAATATAGCTTTATTTATTTTGATCCTATTCTGTGTTCAGCTGTGATTTAGCAAGAAGAAAAAATAAAATTTGAGCATTCTTGTTCAATGATTTAGCTAGGCAGCTATACCTCCTTCCAGGTTGTTTCATTCCTTTACTTTCTCTGATTCCTGCTAAACACAGCATTTACCTCTGTGATTGTTTAGTGTTCTCAGCAGTGGTGGGTTTCAAAGTTTTTTCAAAGTTCTGTGGGTGTGGCTTGGTGGGCGTGGTGTGGCTTGGTGGGTATGGCAGGGGAAGGATACTGTAAAATCTCCATTCCCACCCCACTCCAAGGGGAGGTTACTGCAAAATCTCCATTTCCTCCAGATCAGCTGGGACTCGGGAGGCAGAGAATAGATGGGGGTGGGGCCAGCCAGAATTTTTACTACCAATTCTCCGAACTACTCAAAATTTCCACTACTGGTTCTCCAGAAATGGTCAGAACCTGTTGAAAACCACCTCTGGTGCTCAGCCTTTATTGGGGTCTTTGATGGATTCCTCTGCTACTGAATTATACTTTTTAAGTGCAGTATTCAATTTTTTTGTTAGGAAAAGAGCCTTGTAATTTTGTCTATATTACCACATAAAGAAAAGGGGGGGAAAACCACTACATTGCTAAATAAATTCAACAGCTACTCTCTCCTTTGCATGGATTGGGAAATTAAGTGTCTCACATATAGTGTTTTTTCCTCCTGCAAAGATAAAGCACAATGGGGTGGTGTATAAATCTAAGTGCTAGTGTCATTGCTATTGCTAAAGCAGACTATAGTAAAAATACAGCCCCGTTGGTTTTCATTCTTCGGTGGAAAAAGGCAAGTTCCTTGTTGATCTCCCACTCACCCACTCATTCCCAACAGTGTGAATGGGTCTAAATCCCTTTGTTGCCCAGTGAAAATAAAAGAAATACTAATAAGTTAACTTACTTATTACATTTGTACATCACCTTTCATTATCATCACTTTCATACACACACACACACACACACACACACGTATGTATGTATGTATATCTATCTATCTATCTATCTATCTATCTATCTATCTATCTATCTATCTATCTATCTATCTATCTATCTATCTGAATAAGCACTGAAAATGAGCAGGAAGGAATGCATGAGTAAATTTTATATTGTGTGAGTATTAAAAACCAAACTTTTGATAGGATTTCTCATATTTCTTCTGGTGTAGAATTAAAGCGAATTTCAAGTTGACTTTGTATATAAATATACAAATAGGATGAAACTCTTGCCTTACACAATGTAAGCCGCCCTGAGTCTTCGGAGAAGGGCGGGATATAAATGTAAATTTTTTTAAAAAATTGAAAATCTTGTGAGAATCCTTTATCTAGGAGCTGACTAGTTTCAGCTGCATCTTATGACTTCAGAGAACACAATGTCTATTCATATACTACATTTTTCTTTTCTTTTAGCCAGTGTCCTCAAAGTACTTCATAATTTAAAAGAATGATATTACTAAAAAGCCATTGGAAGAGAAAAGAGAAATCAGTAATTTCAGGAGTCTAACCATGGAATAGAATTCTTAAAAATAGCCATGAAGAATTATTTGATATTATAATAATGGAACTACTAATACTCTAGTTTTCCACATGGACATAACCTTTTTTTCCTCCAGGTTCTATAAAACATCTGAGTGAGACTTTCTTTTTCTGCCCTAAGTGTTAACACCTGTTGATATGTATGTGTCAGCATACCTTCCCTAAAGCACAGTGTGTTTAATCTTGTGTGGGTAGTGAGCCAATTTATTACACTCCATGTGAGAGAATCCTCATATCTTTTGTTTACTTCACTTAGGAGATAATATATGATTCATGCTTAAATTCAATTACTAACTCCATTGTACTAGTCAATACCAGGTAGTTTAATAAATACACAACAGCACTTCAATTGTGTTCTCAACTGATATTTTCAGGTCACTAGTTCATAAAACTGCTAGACATACAATAGTATCTCTTGATATTTGGCTTCAGTTGACTACTGGTAAACAACTCTTGCTAAACAAGTTGTTGCTCTTCTGATGACTGTTGAAGCATGGGGCATTTGGCAATACAAAAAGAACATGTAGCAGAATTATGAAGCTTGGTCTGAAATGAAACCACAAATTGTCCTTTAATTGCCTCTATTCCACCGGCTTTCCAGATCATCAGTTAAGGTGATAAAAGAAATTCAGAATTTCTATGATTTAAGAATGAATGATGCACAATTCATTGAATAATACAATCCTATTAGGATAGCCGGTGTCCTCCATTCCATTAGTTCTTTGATGGCCTATTTACCTGTAGGACACTAAAGTAATCAATGAAATGGATCCAGATATTTAACAAGATATATATAAATATTCCCTGTCTCATATAAATAAACAGTTTTCCTGGATATATTGCCTGCTTCTTAAATAAATAATGAGTGAATGGAATGCTTTCACTTTGTAAATTGTAAAGATAATTAAATTATTGCTTTCTTTGACATCACCCAAGTTTCTTACAATGCCTTCAAAGAATAACTTTGCACTGATTAAATTAATAATTTTATCACTTTTGACAGTTTGACATAATTTGCTCATAATTCATAATGTAAAAATATAAATTAACATAATGTGAATAATGAGGCAAAAGCAAATGCTTTCACAATTATGTCACAATTTTGATCATTTTATAATGGGGTTGTTAAATGCCTAATTTTAGCTGGATGGTATGTCAATTATTCTACCAGTCTAAAAATGTACGAACAATAATCACCAATTAGAAATAGAGATTTAAGGATGAAGTAATCAAGAAGAGCCTCTGATGCCCATAAGGGATAACTGGAATGCACCCATTTATTTAAAGAATCAAGTATCCCCTACAATATTTCTGAATGTATGGATTCCATTAAAGGCTCAGCTCATGATTTCTTTAGTAGATTAAATAAGGGACTTTGAAGAACAACTAGACAGAAGACCAGTTTCTTCCCAAACACCATCACTCTGCTAAACAAATAATTCTCTCAACACTGTCAAACTATTACTAAATCTGCACTACTATTAATCTTCTCATCGTTCCCATCACCCATCTCCTTCTACTTATGACTGTATGACTGTAACTTTGTTGCTTGTATCCTTACGATTTATATTGATATTGATTGGTTCCTGATTGCTTATTTGTGCCCTATGACTATCATTAAGTGTTGTACCTTAGAATTCTTGATGAAGGTATCTTTTCTTTTATGTACACTGAGAGCATATGAACAAAGACAAATTCCTTGTGTGTCCAATTACACTTGGCCAATAAAAAATGCTATTCTATTCTATTCTATTCTATTCTATTCTATTCTATTCTATTCTATTCTATCTTTTCTGTGGTGGCTTTCTTGTGAACTTCCCTGTTTCCCCAACTGGTAAGATGGGTCTTCATACTTTTATTCAGATGATATTAAGACTTCTGATTGTCTAACATTATAAACTTCTTTTCATAGCTCTTCTCTTTTTTTTGTGGGACCCTGTTTTTTTAGTTTGATATTACTCTGCATATTTATCCCCATTGTTTTGAACGTAGGAATGCTAATTATTAATGACACTGATGCTTGTTCTTTAGATTGTTACATTATTCTTTATGACATTTTTGATATAATTAATAGAAAAAGCATCTATAAATACTTTAAACAAATAAGAATATATTCGAAGCTTATAGAACTTGCATATTTAACCAAAATAAAATATTAACAATTGCAATATGTAAAAATACAGCCAGAAGACAAAAATTGTTTGTAAAGTTCCCTTGGGCAAGGTTCAATTTCTATTTCATCAAATGTGCCATCTTCCAATGTTCAGTCTGTTGTGGTTTCTTCTTACTGGTTAGATCTTGCACCCTAGTTATTACATAAATGTGAAAATTTACTTTATTTAAAGTAATTTACTTTTCACAAATTATGTAACTAATTCCAGCTGAATGTAAGAATTCTTCCTTTTTTCAAGAACTGTTAGTTATAATCAATTAACTACTATTTTTGATTGAATAAAGCAAATGCAAGAATTGAAAATACTATCTTTTCCTAATCAACGCTATGACTCAAGAAAAACATGAGCTCTTATTTTGAGTAAGTTATGCGGGAGTCAAGGAGTTCACACAAATAGTATTGCATGGGAATCTTGTTCGACTAAAATGTAAGTATAATTGGCTGTGGCTTGAGGACTGGGTAGGACATGCTGTACTAGACAACACTGCAACCAGACAGAGTATTAACTTCAACTGGAGGTCAAGAAAAGCCTGAAATGTAACAGCAACACCAAAACAGATTAAACTTGCATGCACCTGAATGATGTTCTTCAGTTGTATTGGACTTAATTTCCATAATCTCAATGCCAATTAGGATTTTTTGAAATCAAAGTCCAATATGACTTCAGGGAAGGTCAAATAGTCTACCAAAATAAAGAATGCACAAGGCACCAATGGAAGTTTGATGATTTTCTGGCTGTTGCTCTAAGCCAGGGATGTTAGACTCACGTTGTCATGGTGGTGTCATGTGACATATTGAGACTTTGCTAAACCGGACATGGGCATGGCCAGTTCGTGATGCATCCGGCCTGCGGGTCAAGAGTTTGACAGCCCTGCTCTAAGCTAAAAAGATTGTGATGGGATACCAAAACACAAAATTGTTAAAGTGGTAATACTCAAATCTTCTCTAGTCATGCAAACAGCAACCAAGATATCTCTTTGGTTTAAATGAAAAAAAAAATCAAGTTTTAGAGCAACATAAAGAATTTAATGATAAAACCTGCAGTTATCTACAGATGTAAGTGATGTGTGACCTTGGGTGATGAGGGAAAGAGGGTTATATCTAGGAAATAATCAGGCAAGAGAGGCAGGAGCCTCCATTGCCTTAATGGTCAGAGAAAGGAAGGAAGGACCTGCCCTAATAGATCAGACACTTAAAAGTGACAGCAGGAAGTTTCATCAGCAAGAAACTTTAGACTTGCAAGTTACAGTTAATGTAGCCTTACCTAAAAGTAGCTCATCCTGTGTTGTTTCCTGTCTGGTTTACAGAAGGGCTGACAGGAAATGCTCCAGATGCACTGCATTCCCTTTACTTTTTGTGATATTCTTCTTTAAAGTGTACTTACTAACCAGGTTTATTCTGGACCAGTATTTGTCTTTGCTTCCCTCTGGAGAAAAATCTCATGACACTATCAATGTCACAATTGTCAATAGGAATTGTCTCAGGGCAACTGAAATTCATTGGCTAAATTGGAAAACATCATGATTACTTCTCTAGCAGTGTTTCTCAACCTAAGTGACTTTGAGATATGTGGACTTCAGCTCCCAGAATTCCCCAACTAACGTATTTATAAAGAAGTATTTATTTTTATTGATTATGAATCACTCAAGAAATACTTTTAATCTCACATTCTAAGACTGTTGAGAAAATTAGAAAAACTTCCCCTCACTCACATTGTAATGTATCTTTAAAAGTTTTGGCGGGAAAATAGCACGTTGCTGATTGGTTGAAGCCTCCGGCTAAACTGTATATAAAGAGAGGTTTGTCCCAGCACTGGCTGCTGGGTTCACCATATAGTAAAGAGCTGTTGTCACTATCCTGGTCTCCTGCCTCGTTATTGCCCGAATCTAACACTGGCGACGAAGGTGGGATCTCGAGGCTAAGAGCGCCAGGAAAAGAGCTGAACTCACCAGGAAGACACGAACCCAGCAAACAAGGGGCGGAAAGCAGCGATGTCCGGCTACACACCGCCAGCGCCATTCGACCCAGCTAAGAAAAAATGGGGGTCATACATGGCTCGTTTCGAGTGTTTCCTCGAGGCGAACGAACTTCAAGGAGTTTCAGACAACAGGAAACGAGCGTATTTCCTGAGCCACTGCGGTCCAGAAGTTTTCGACACCGCAGAATCCCTGGCGGAGCCAACGCCGGTACAGTCGGTACCATGGCAAACTCTGCAGACTTTATTGAAAACCCATTATGCACCAACACCGTCCAAGTATGTGCAACGGTTCGAATTCGGGGAGCGCAGACAGCAAGAGGGCGAGTCCATCAGCGCATACATGGCCGCCCTGAGGAAAGCCTCAAAACATTGCGAGTACCGAGACTTGGATGAGGCATTGCTGGAGCAACTCATCCGCGGGGTCAGGGACATCCGCTTATGGAGGCGGCTGCTGTCTAAAAGCAACCTAACGCTGGCAAACGCCTTGGACAAAGCCAGGGCCCACGAGATGCCTACCCAAGCGGCGGAAACCCTACAAAAGCCGCTCGCACCAACGGCTGGTGCGAAATCAACCCCGGTCCACAACGAGGAGATCCAGGCTGAGTCGGACGGTGAGGAAGAGGAAGGAGTCTTCCACACCGGCAGGCCGGAGAGAGAAGACCGGGGTGACTGCGCAAGTTGCGGAGGCGGCTGCTGTCTAAAAGCAACCTAACGCTGGCAAACGCCTTGGACGAAGCCAGGGCTCACGAGATGTCTACCCAAGCGCGGAAACCCTACAAAAGCCGCCGCACCAACGGCTGGTGCGAAATCAACCCCGGTCCACAACGAGGAGATCCAGGCTGAGTCGGACGGTGAGGAAGAGGAAGGAGTCTTCCACACCGGGAGGCCGGAGAAAGAAGACCGGGTGACTGCGACGCTATGGAGGGCAACACCAACGACAACAATGCAGATTTAAGGATGCGGTGTGTCGGCGGTGCGAAAGGAAGGCGCACATAGCACAGGCCTGTCGAGCACCCCAACCTTCCCGCCAAAAATTCAAACCGGCCAATCAGAGCGTGGGAACGGTGAAGCGGCCCGCAAGTGGTCAGTTTAAAAAAGGCGCGAAGTTGAATCAGACTGTCGTGAGAGTGGGTCACGCATCAACACGCCTAGAGAAAAAAATCTTTACAAAGGCAAAGATTGAGGGGGTGCCGTGCCGATTGGAGGTGGACACCGGCTCATCGATCACGATCATGTCCTGGGACAATCTCGTGAGAGCCTTACCCGCCATCGCAAAGCGCAAGCTGCAACCACAGAAATTAAAGGTACAAGACTACCAAGGGAATCGCATCCCTGTTCGAGGGGTAACGTCCGTCCACGTAGAGTATGGACAATACAAGAAAACTCTGCCCATCACCATCGTCGATGGGACCCTGCCAAGCTTATTGGGTCTGGACTGGTTCCGAGCATTGGGCATGGGAGTGACCGGAATCTTCAGAAACGAAGTCGGCCTCAAAGACGCACTCATGAAGGAGTTTGGGGACGTGTTCAAAGACTGCCTGGGCAAGTACAAGGGGACCCCTATCTCATTTAACTTAGACCCACAAGTCGCCCCTATCCGTTTAAAGGCTAGGAGGGTCCCGTTCGCCCTAAAGCCCAGGATTGACCGGGAACTGGACAAACTAGTAAACCAGGGAATCTTAGTGCCAGTTGACCATGCTAAATGGGAGACCCCTATAGTAACCCCAGTCAAACCGGACGGGTCGGTCCGGATTTGCGCTGACTACAAGGCAACGCTCAACAAAGCATTGCAAAAGAGTGCTTACCCCGTTCCGGTGGTACAGCACTTACTGCACTCATTGGGGCAAGGGCAAGTTTTTGCCAAGCTAGACTTGGCCCAAGCCTATCAACAGCTACCCGTAGATAGCAGCACAGCCGAAGCACAGACAATTGTGACTCACAGAGGGGCTTTTAAGTGCACCCGGTTACAGTTTGGGGTTAGTGTGGCTCCAGGGTTATTTCAGAACCTCATGGAGCGGCTATTGCAAGGACTACCAGGGGTGATACCATACTTCGACGATGTATTGGTATCCGCTGAGAACCTAGAGGAATTAGGGGTAAGGCTGCGAAAAGTTTTGGGCATTTTCCGGTCTGCCGGTCTAAAAGTTAAACTGAACAAATGCCATATCGGGGTTGAATCAGTGGAATTCCTGGGCTACCGAATAGACAGGGAAGGGATTCACCCCACTGAGAGCAAGGTACGGGCCATCAGGAAGGCCCCAGCCCCAAAGAACAAGACGGAGTTACAGGCATTTTTAGGTCTGGTCAATTTCTACGCGGTATTTTTAAAAAATAAGGCAACAATTGCTGAACCGCTGCACAAACTACTAGCAAAGACAGCTGCGTGGTCTTGGGGAAAGGCGGAAGCTAGGGCATTCGAAGGGGTAAAGAATCTCCTATCTAGCGATAGCCTCCTTATTCAGTACAATGGCACGTTGCCATTAGTATTAAGCTGCGATGCATCTCCCTACGGGGTGGGGGCTGTGCTCAGCCACCGGTTGCCAAATGGCACAGAAGCCCCTATTGCATACTACTCCCGAACCATGTCATCAGCTGAAAGGAATTATAGCCAGCTTGATAGGGAAGCCTTGGCTATAGTCTCCGGAGTAAAGAAATTCCATGAATATGTATTTGGTCGTGAATTCGAAATCATCACGGACCACAGACCCTTGCTAGGGTTGTTGGCAGGCGACCGCCCAACGCCCGTGGCACTCTCGCCCAGACTGACCCGATGGACTATCTTCCTAGCGGCATATTCCTACAAATTACTACACCGGCCGGGAAAGGAATTAGGGCATGCAGACGCCCTGAGCAGATGCCCGTTACCAGAGACTATCGAAGACCCCACTCCGGGGATACCAGTTCTGCTAATTGACTCTTTGGACTCTGGCCCAGTCACATCCAAGGAGGTGGCTCGGGCTTCGTACAAGGACATTACATTAAGGACTGTAATTGGTTGGTACAACAAGGTTGGCCCGCTGCGCCGGGCGAACGGTTCAAAGAATTTGAAAAAAAACGTGGGGAACTCTCAGCCCAAGGGGGGTGCCTGCTATGGGGGGATCGAGTGGTGATCCCGGAGAAATTGAGGGAAAAGGTATTGGAACTCCTTCACGAAGGCCAGCCAGGGATCGTCAGAATGAAGGGTTTAGCGAGAAGCTATGTGTGGTGTCCCTTAATGGACACGGAAATTGCTGAAAGGGTAGGGAAATGCCAGGCCTGCCAGGAATCCAGACCACTACCCCCAACGGCCCCGATTCGGGAGTGGGAGAGACCCCAGGGCCCTTGGTCTAGGATCCATATCGATTTTGCCAGCCCCTTTCACGGCCAAACCTTTCTGGTAGTAGTCGATGCCTACTCCAAATGGCTAGAAATCATTCTCATGAAATCCATGACAGCCGAGGCCGTGATTTCAGTCCTACGGCACCTATTCGTAACGCACGGGCTGCCCGACACGTTAGTCTCTGATAATGGCCCGCAATTCACGGCAACCCAGTTTGAAGGATATTTGGCAGAAGAGGGCATCCGGCATGTCCTCTCGGCACCTTTCCACCCTGCGACGAATGGCCTTGCAGAACGTTCCGTTCGGAGCGCAAAAGAAGCATTGTCCAGAATCAGGCCAGGCGATTGGCAAACAAAAATCGATACCTTCCTGGCTGTCCAACACAGAACCCCCTGTGCCACAACTGGCAGAAGCCCAGCAGAGCTATTAATGGGTCGGAAGCTCAGGTGCCCACTAGACCGTTTAAACCCAAACTACACACCAGACGGTTACAAAGGGGTACAGGGTAAAACAAGAGGGATGGCAGTAGGCGACCTAGTGTGGGCACACAACTACAGCGAGGGTCCAACCTGGGTAACAGGAAAAATCCTAGAGATAACAGATAATAATAGATAATCATATCTAGTAGAGATAGAGGATGGCCGGGTATGGAAGCGCCACATAGACCAGATAAGGAAACGCATAACCGGTAAATCAGAAACAGACGAAACAGGCCCTGACTACCCAACGAATGAAGCCACAACTGACTCAAACCCGGGGCAAACGCGAGACTTATCTGAGTTCCAGAAGGTCCAGCGACACCAACCGGCCCATCCTGTAGACAGCGGGGACGACTCTAAAATTAATCCAGGGCCGGATGGCCTAGAGGAGGAGCTGAGAGGAACAAACAGTCCCTCCGGTCAGCTCGACTCACTCCCAGAAAGTGAATTGCGCAGGTCCGAAAGAGTCAGGAGACGCCCAGTCTACCTGCGTGATTACGTAGAAAAATAAGATGCTAATTTTATGCAAATATTGGTAAAGTGTTTTCTGGGAGGGAAGGAGTGTAATGTATCTTTAAAAGTTTTGGCGGGAAAATAGCACGTTGCTGATTGGTTGAAGCCTCCGGCTAAACTGTATATAAAGAGAGGTTTGTCCCAGCACTGGCTGCTGGGTTCACCATATAGTAAAGAGCTGTTGTCACTATCCTGGTCTCCTGCCTCGTTATTGCCCGAATCTAACACACATTTTCTTTAGCACGTGTGTTATCATATATCTCTTATCATTTTTCCTCTTACTCATCTGTTTAATGAGTTACTTAAATAAAACCCACAGCTTTTTAAGCTGTTACTTAAAAAAACCCCACAATTCTACAATTTATCTGAAAGTTGCTGTAATCTTTCTTAATCATGTTAGTTGCTCTATACTTTTCTAGCTCTGCAATATCTTTTTCCAGATGGGATGGTAAACTGCAGTCAAACTGAATTCTCACCATAAATAGTCAAAACAGAATTGCTAGATTGGTTGTTGATGATTTTTAAAAAATCCTAACAATTCCCCAAATATGGATTTCGCCTTTCTTTTACAGCTGCTATACATTACTGACATCTTCATGAGTTATCTAGCATGAATCTAAGATTTTGTTTCTTATTATTACCCCTTCAGATTCCATTAATGCATATGCAAACGTGTGGAGGCAGGGGGCTACAAGTATCACTTTTTTATTTATCTGTATTTGCCATTTTTAGGCCCATTTATCCAGTTTGAAGAGAATCTTGTAAGATTCCCTTAAAGATTTTGCAATCCCTTTTTGAATCTACTAGCTCACGGGTGTCAAACTCGCCACATCACATTGTCGTCAAGTTATGTTTCACGATGTTTTTCCCATTTGTGGAGCTGGGGTGGGAGTGGCCTGTGCGTGACACCTCTGGCCTGCAGGCCGCCGGTTTGACACCCCTGTTAAAACTACTGTAGCTTCAAGGGTTTGGAAACCAAGAAGCCGAACTATGTTACTCCTCAATCCAATTACCAATGATTTATAAATTAATGAAATGATATCATTCTCCTTTCCAGTTGTAGGGGAACCTCACTATGAATACTCTTCCAACTCAAAAACTTCCCATTTATTCCTATTCTCTGCTTTCTGTATTCTAGCAAATTACCAAAAACATAAGCACTCATCATCTTATCCTATATCTGCTGAATTTGCTGAGGAGTTTCAAAGGGAGACTTTTTTGAAAAACAAAGTGCATAATATTTATTCTATCAGTCCAAGCTATCAGATTAAGGAGTAAAATAGAAAGGTTTCTTGATTTCCAAACCCTTGAGGATAGTGGACACTTGCACAAAAGTTTATCAAGACCTCCCCAGGGGTGCTATTCAGCAGGTTCTGACAGGTTCTGGAGAACTGGTAGCGGAAATTTTGAGTAATTCAGAGAACCAGCAAATACCACCTCTGGCTAGGAATGGAGATTTTGCAGTATCCTTCCCCTGCCACACCCACCAAGCCACACCCACACCATGCCCATCAAGTCACCGTCCACAGAACCAGTAGTAAAAAAAAAATGAATTCCACCACTGGACCTCCGCTTCCCATTTTAAGAGAATGGTGACTTTAGGCCAGTGGTGAAATGTAAAATTTGTTACTACCGGTTCTGTGGGCGTGGCTTGGTGGGGGGGGGCATGGCCAATTTTTTTTTGTTTTACTTTTAAAATCATTTTTTCTACAACCTCTTCAGCCAAAGAGGTTGTAAAAAATGCTTTTAAAAGACTCTGACGATCCCAGCTGAGTTGCCTGATCATCAGAGGCGTTTGTTTTCTTATAAAAGCATTATTTTGCCTTTAAAAGAAAAAAAAAGCCTCTGATGATCAGGCAATTCAGTTGGGATTGTCAGAGCCTTTTAAAAGCATTTTTTTACAACTTCTTCGGCCAAAGAGCTGTAAAAAATGCTTTTAAAAGGCTCTGATGATCAGGTAACTCAGCTGGGATTGTCAGAGCCTTTTAAAAGAATTTTTTTACAACTTCTTTGGCCGAAGAGGTTGTAGAAAAATTGCTTTTAAAGGGCTCTGACAATCCCAACTGAGCCACGCGATCATCAGAGGCTTTTTAAAAAACTTTTAAAAGCATTTTTTCTGTCGAAGGAAAAATGTTTTTAAAAGTTAAAAAAACCAAAAACCTCTGATGATCGCGCAGTTCAGCTGGGCATTGGGGGGGGGGAGGGATTTTTGCTACTGGTTCTCCAAACCACCCATCACCATCTCTACCAGATCGGGTGATCCGGTCCAAACTGAGAGCATTTCACTCCTGGTTTAGGCTATAAAATAAATTTATATAGAATTTATTTTTTAAAAAAAATAAGTATCACTGCTGTGTTCGGTATTGAATTCTGGATTATAAACAAACCAACTGACCTTATTAAATTATTTTTATTATTTTTCTTTTTTGTACAGATCTTTCTGTTCTTTTTTGAACATGCACAGTAGAAGCAATCAATACCTTCCAGCCCTATGATTCTATGTTGTGTTTAAAACAATGTTTCTTGCTTTTAGCTTATTGTGTTGTGTGAATTCAGCCACCATACAAACTCTCATTTCTGTTTCAGCATGATGTATGTTATCATAGATAAGAAATAATGATTAAAAATGGATTCATCATGATTTCTGGGGGAAAAAACCCTACTGAAAGTAAATAGTTAATACTAAAAATTTTGACATGTGTTTCTACAATACTTTTGTACTTTACACTAGGAAAATTTTTACAATACTTATGCATTGGAAAAACATGTATATGAGCCTAAGATCACCCTGAACAAGCTCCATTATAACCAACCTATTTGGCAAAAATATAAATAAAATCTGTTATGCAAATGAACATGCACAAGAATTGGAGAAAATATCCATGACACTTTCATGATGCTGGAATCTTAGACTAATTTTGTCATCCATATATAGAATTCCTTTATATGACAACCAATAAAGTCAGAATAGGACATAGAAAAGTAAGAGAAAAACTTTGGTTTAATTTAAATTTTAACAAAAATATAGTGATTTTTCCTAGATACATTAAAGGAAATATACTTTCTTTTTGCTATATTAGCATTCTTAAACATTTTCAATTATTTTTTTTAAAAAACACAGTATGTGTCTTATTTATTTCTGTATTTATATCACCCTATCAAAATAGTTCAAAGAAATGTACAGACAGAAATGCTAAACAAAGCAGTAAAAATGTCTTCTGTAAAGAAAGCTTTATCAAAGAAGTTAACAATAAAAACAGCTCACATAAAAAGACACTAAAACAACAGAAGTACAATTTTAAATGGAATTCAATTAAAAGAGACATTCAACCTAATTAAATCTCCCAAATAAGTTGGGAGAAAGGGTTATAAGCAAAAAATGGCTTATTAGAGGAAAAAAGTTGCATGACTATTTGTACAATTTGGTTGTGAATCCCTTTTTGTGAAATGGGGTCATAGAGTTCAGGTGGGCTTGTTGATCATGTACCTGGCTCCTTGCTACGTGACAACGGCCCTGCCTGGGCTGCTGGAGATGCTCGCTGGGGTGGCGGTGGAGACCCACAGACTTATGGTCATGGGGGACTTCAACCTGCCATCGACCGGCGCGGCATCGGCAGCAGCTCAGGAGTTCATGGCTTCCATGACAGCCATGGACCTGACTCAAGTAGTTGATGGCCCTACTCACATTGGGGGAAGCACACTGGATCTGATTTTTATCTCTGGACAATGGTTGAATGATCTGGACTTAGGAGATTTAGTCATCGAGCCTTTGTCATGGTCAAATCATTCTCTCCTTCGTCTGGACTTTCGGACCGCCACTCAACACCGAAGGGAGACGGGACCAATACGTTGGTTCCATCCCAGGCGCCTGATGGACCCGGAGAGGTTCCTGACGGAGCTTGGGCCGTTCCCTGAGAGTCTGGCCCACGGCACGGCTGAGGAACTAGTCGCGGCTTGGGAACAGGCCGCGGCTGGGGCCCTAGACCGTGTCGTGCCTTTGCAGCCTCTGACCCAGCGCAGGTCTTAACCAGCTCCTTGGTTCTCTGAGGAGCTGAGGGAGATGAAACGCCGGAGAAGACGCCTAGAGAGTGCCTGGAGATCCAGCCATTCGGAAGCTGACCGGACACTAGTTAGGTCATATAGTAGGACCTACCTAGTGGCATTGAGGGAAGCGAGACGTTGTTACGTCTCCTCCCTCATTGCGTTGGCAGATAACCGCCCGGCCGCCCTGTTTTGGGTGACTCACTCTCTCCTTCAACAGGGGGTGTTTTTCATGTATACATTATAGATTATATAGATTAAGGAGCTGTCATAAAACTATTTTTAGTTCTCTAGTTTAAAACTAAAGATCTGTAAGTAGAAAAAAATAGATTGCTCATCAACTGCTAATATCTAGACAGCAGACTGAGTAGTCCCGCAGGTCAATCACAGTCTTTCCACTATGGGGATGATGTACAGCATAGTGAATGTTAGATGCTAGTCTGTGTGTGAGAGAAAGAATGAAAGAGGGAGAGGCGGGGAGGAGAGAGGGAGAGAGAGAGGGAGATGGTTTAAAAATCTAACAATTAAATTTAAATACACACACTAGTATAAACATTTTAAAATATTTAATGGATGTCGGAAGAGCTCAGCAGCTACCTTAGGTTCTTCAGACTTTCCAGCAGGAGAACATTCCACAGAGGAGGAAATGCTTTCAAGACTTCTATTTGTAGAGTTTTATCAAACATATCAATTATTCTTGCAGTTGGCAGGTCCCAAAATTTCTTGGGATGATTTGAAGCTCTATGGGATGTGCAAAGTCCAATGTATCGTGTCGTGTCGTGCCTTTGCGGCCTCTGACCCGGCGTAGATCTCAACTGGCCCCTTGGTTCTCTGAGGAGCTGAGAGAGATGAAACGCCGGAGAAGACGCCTAGAGAGTACCTGGAGGTCCAGCCGTTCCGAAGCTGATCGGACACTAGTTAGGTCTTTTTCTAAAACCTACATAGTGGCACTGAGGGAGGCAAAATGTTCTTACGTTTCCACCCTCATTGCGTTGGCAGATAACCGCCCGGCCGCCCTGTTTTGGGTGACTCACTCTCTCCTTCAACAGGGGGTGTTTTTCATGTATACATTATAGATTATATAGATTAAGGAGCTGTCATAAAACTATTTTTAGTTCTCTAGTTTAAAACTAAAGATCTGTAAGTAGAAAAAAATAGATTGCTCATCAACTGCTAATATCTAGACAGCAGACTGAGTAGTCCCGCAGGTCAATCACAGTCTTTCCACTATGGGGATGATGTACAGCATAGTGAATGTTAGATGCTAGTCTGTGTGTGAGAGAAAGAATGAAAGAGGGAGAGGCGGGGAGGAGAGAGGGAGAGAGAGAGGGAGATGGTTTAAAAATCTAACAATTAAATTTAAATACACACACTAGTATAAACATTTTAAAATATTTAATGGATGTCGGAAGAGCTCAGCAGCTACCTTAGGTTCTTCAGACTTTCCAGCAGGAGAACATTCCACAGAGGAGGAAATGCTTTCAAGACTTCTATTTGTAGAGTTTTATCAAACATATCAATTATTCTTGCAGTTGGCAGGTCCCAAAATTTCTTGGGATGATTTGAAGCTCTATGGGATGTGCAAAGTCCAATGTATCGTGTCGTGTCGTGCCTTTGCGGCCTCTGACCCGGCGTAGATCTCAACTGGCCCCTTGGTTCTCTGAGGAGCTGAGAGAGATGAAACGCCGGAGAAGACGCCTAGAGAGTACCTGGAGGTCCAGCCGTTCCGAAGCTGATCGGACACTAGTTAGGTCTTTTTCTAAAACCTACATAGTGGCACTGAGGGAGGCAAAATGTTCTTACGTTTCCACCCTCATTGCGTCGGCAGATAACCGCCCGGCCGCCCTGTTTCGGGTGACCTGCTCTCTCCTTCATCAGGAGGGGCGGGATGACCCCTTGCAGGGATGTGCCGAGGAGTTTAGTGGTTATCTATACGATAAAATCGTTCAGCTTCGGGATAGTTTAGACCAAAATTGCGATGATCCAGGTGAGAGGACGGAGACGCGTCTTGTTGAGATTGTTTGGGATGAGTCTGATTCTGTGGCTCTCGAGGATGTGGACAGGTTACTGGGGAGGTTGCATGCCACTACATGTTTACTGGACCCGTGTCCCTCCTGGTTGGTGCTGGCCACACAGGAGGTGACACGAGGTTGGCTCCGGGGAATTATAAATGCTTCCTTGTTGGAAGGGGTTTTCCCCGCCGCCTTGAAAGAGGTGGTGGTGAGACCCCTCCTCAAGAAGCCTTCCCTGGACCCAACTGTTTTAGGAAATTATCGTCCGGTCTCCAACCTTCGCTTTGTGGCGAAGGTTGTAGAGAGTGCGGTGGCACGTCAATTACCCCAATACCTGGAGGAAACTGTCTATCTGGACCCGTTCCAGTCCGGCTTTCGGCCCGGATACAGTACGGAGACGGTTTTGGTCGCGTTGGTTGATGATCTCTGGAGGGCCAGGGATAGGGGTTATTCTTCTGCTCTGGTCCTATTAGACCTCTCAGCGGCTTTCGATACCATCGACCATGGTATCCTGCTGCACCGTCTGGGGAGTTTGGGAATGGGAGGCACCGTTTATCGGTGGTTCTCCTCCTATCTCTCTGACCGTTCGCAGACGGTGTTGGCAGGGGGGCAGAGATCGACCCTGAGGCGCCTCACTTGTGGGGTGCCGCAGGGGTTGATTCTCTCGCCTCCCCTGTTCAACATCTATATGAAGCCGTTGGCTGAGATCATCAGTGGTTTTGGGGTAAGGTACCAACTGTACACCGATGACACGCAGCTGTACTTTTCCACCCCAGGCCACCCCAACGAAGCTATCGAAGTACTGTCCCGGTGTCTGGAAGCCGTACGGGTCTGGATGGGGAGAAACAGGCTCAAGCTCAATCCCTCCAAGACGGAGTGGCTGTGGATGGGGGCGAGTCATTGGCCCCAATGGAAAGGGTGCACAACTTGGCCGTTCTCCTGGATGGGCAGTTGTCTTTTGAAGATCACCTGACGGCCGTCTCCAGGAGAGCTTTTTATCAGGTTCGCCTGATTCGCCAGTTGCGCCCCTTCCTTGACCGGGATGCCCTATGCACGGTCACTCATGATCTTGTTACCTCCCGCTTGGATTACTGCAATACTCTCTACATGGGGCTCCCCTTGAAGAGCACCCGGAGGCTCCAGTTGGTTCAGAATGCAGCTGCGCGGGTGATAGAGGGAGCCGCTCATGGCTCCCATGTGACACCACTCCTGCGCAGGCTGCACTGGCTACCTGTGGTCTTCCGGGTGCACTTCAAGGTGCTGGTTACTAGCTTTAAAGCGCTCCATGGCTTAGGACCGGGTTACTTATGGGACCGCCTTCTGCTACTGACTACCTCTCACTGACCCGTGCGCTCTCACAGAGAGGGACTCCTTAGGGTGCCGTCCGCCAAACAATGTTGGTTGGCGGCCCCCAGAGGAAGGGCCTTCTCTGTGGGGGCTCCCACCCTCTGAAATGAACTTCCCCCAGGACTTCGCCAACTTCCTGACCTTCGAACCTTTCACCGCGAGCTGAAGACATATTTATTCATCCGCGCAGGACTGGCATAGGATTTTAGATTTTATTTGGTTTTAATTTTAATGGGTTTTATTGTTTTAAAGATATTTTAATCCGGGCCAAATTGAATAAGTTTTTTAGATATTATTTTATTCTGTATTTATTCTGTTGTTCTTTTTATCTGGCTGTAAACCGCCCTGAGTCCTTCGGGAGAAGGGCGGTATAAAAATTTGATTAAATAAATAAATTTGGTATCGACTTTAAAGACATACACAAACAGAGGTTAAAATGGGGAAATTATAGTTACAAGTAAGAGAAATTGGACAAATCAGATTTGAAGCTTCATCTGTTTCTGTTAGACACAATTTTTCTCACATGGAAAAAAATGCAAAGGGAAATTTGAGTGAATGTGCAGGTGATAATCTTACCAGATATCTGTACCAGAAGTGACTTCTGACAGGTTCTGGAGAATCGGAAGCTGAAATTTTGAGCGGTTCAGAGAATTGGTAGTGGAAATTTTGAGTAGTTCAGAGAACCAGCAAATGCCACCTCTGGCTGGCCCCAGAGTGGGGTAGGAATGGAGATTTTGCAATAGCCTTCCCCCAGGAGTGGGAAGGGAATGGGGGTTTTGCAGTATCCTTCCCCTGCCATGCTCACCAAGCCATGCCCACCAAGCCACACCACGCCCACCAAGCCACACCACACCACGCCCACCAAGCCACGCCCACAGAACCAGTAGTAAAAAATTTGGATTTCACCACTGCCACCAAGACACACCTACCAAGCCACACAACTCCTGCCAAGCCATGCCCACAGAAAAGGTAGTAAAAAAAATTGGATTTTACCACTGATCTGTACATCAACAATTTTAAAAAATGAATGAAACAGAATAGTAAATCTGCATACAAGGCCAGTGGCCTTGGGACTCTTCTGCACATGCTAAGAATTTAATGTACCATTTCCAGTCAGGAATGTACTCCTCAAGACATGGCACTTGATTTATACTAATAGTGATGAGCTACAAAAAATTGTTTAGACTCTAATAATAATCTAATAATGTTGGTGCCCTCACTAAATCTATCAGGTCATGGCCAGGTTCAAGAAAAAAATGTCATTTCTTGATGTTTACTGACTTTTTAAATCCTTTTAAATATTGGCAACCTATCAAAAGCCAGTTTTACTGGCTGGGCTACTTACGTAATAGACGATTGGAAACTCCCTAAGGGGAAAGACATACATTTCTGTGGGAACTGCAACAAAGGGAAACATTTAGTGAGTTTAAATAACTGTCTCTATTTTTCATTTGCATAAACATCCCATAAACAGAGTTATATGCAAGAAAATGATTGTTATCCATCAAAGTATGCAATAAAGGTGGCTGGATGGAGTCACTGAAGCAGTAGCCATGAGTTTAAATGGACTCCAGAGGATGATAGAGGACAGGAAGGCCTGGAGGAATGTTGTCCATGCGGTCGCGGTGGGTCGGACACGACTTCGCAACTAACAACAACAAATGCAATAAAGATTGATTTATCAGACAACCTATAAAATACACGGGTGTTTTAAGTTCAGTGCAGTTTTTCATAATTGCAGCTTCCAGATAGCAGGTGATCAGATCAAAAACAAAGCAGGTTTTTGCGTACAACGTACAATTTATTTTTTATTGAATTAATGTGATGGGTATTGAATTTGATATAAACCATCACAGAGTTAGGAGTGCTTAAACTCAGTGATCTTCATAACTAAGTCTTGTTGGATTGTGAGTTATGACTAAAGATTAGTGACATCCTGGGCAAAACATGTGTATACTGATTATATTGTCCATACCATTAGTAGAAAATACTCTGCTTGTGGTGCAGATGCAGTTAAAGGCTGGTAACCTGCCCCACATATTTTCTATCTTATTAAAAAGCATTATGTGAAATTGACCAACTCCATGATTTAATTTAATTTAATTTAATTTAATTAAACTTTTATACTGCCCTTCTCCCGAAGGACTCAGGGCGGTGTACAGCCTACATTAAAACAATTAATATACACACTAAAATAACAATTAAAAAACTTATTCAATAAAGGCCGAAATTAAAACCGTCCAATTGACCATATAAAATACCCAAGAAAATATTAAAATTGAAAAATTTAAAATTTAAAAATTTAAAAATCAGGCCAGTCCCGCTTGGATAAATAAATAAGTTTTCAGTTCCCGGCGAAAGGTCCGAAGGTCGGGCAATTGGCGTAAACCAGGGGGAAGTTCGTTCCAGAGAGTAGGTGCTCCCACAGAGAAGGCCCTTCCCCTGGGGGCCGCCAGCCGACACTGCTTGGCGGACGGCACCCTGAGAAGACCCTCTCTGTGAGAGCGCACGGGTCGGTGGGAGGCATGTGGTAACAGCAGGCGGTCCCGTAAGTACCTGGGCCCTAAGCCATGGAGCGCTTTAAAGGTGGTAACCAAAACCTTGAAGCACACCCGGAAGACCACAGGTAGCCAGTGCAGACTGTGCAGGAGTGGTGTTACTCGGGAGCAACGTGGTGCTCCCTCAATCACCCGCGCAGCTGCATTCTGGACTAGCTGGAGTCTCCGAGTGCACTTCAGGGGTAGCCCCATGTAGAGAGCATTGCAATAATCCAGACGAGAAGTGACGAGAGCATGAGTGACCGTGCATAAGGCATCCCGGTCAAGATGGTCTATCAAGGTCAACATCTTTCAGACAATCTCATAAAGACATAACCTATTGATGATTATGACTCAAATGTAAAACACACAAATGGTAAGGAACATGAATTAATGGACAGAAAAAAAGAAAAACAGATCTACTGGTGACTGATCAACAAAGAAAAAGGAGGAGAATATAACAGATCTGAATGAGGTTGCTCCGATATTGTATAGAATGGTTGATAAATACATGAATAAAGAAAATATGTAGGTTTTGTTAGGATTAGAATATATGCCCCACAGTAGAAATGGAAACATCTACATTGCTATGGGTGCATATGAGTGGAGAAATTTACATATATTGTGCAGCTATATATTATACTCCAGCAAAAGGTGATAATGGGAAAAAAAGATTTGGACAACATTTCTCTAACAGATTGTGATTTAGGGAAAATATTATTTTGTTAGATGACATGAGTAATTGGTGGAAACAAGTAATAAAGTACAGAGAAAATAACCGGGTGAGTTGGAAGCCCAAGAATGAAACACAGTGGTTAGTGGTGATCATATATTTTTGAATATGTGGCTTAAGCAGAAGCCTATTCATATGTCCGCATGGAAAAGGAATGAAGCAAAAAGCATGATCGATCTGATTGCTGTAAATGAATGACTGAGAGAATTACTCAATGATAAAATGACAGTTGACAGATTTTAAATGTGGGATAGATCATTTGATAGCGTGAAGGCCAGATCTTGGGGAAAATGGAGGTGGAAGGGGGGAAAAGTAGAAGAAATTGGAGTCAGAGAAGACATTTCAAGAGAGAAAGTATAACCTTTTATGAAAAGTATGCGACCGTAATTTGTCAAGAGAATAAATGGAAAATGGACAAAAAGAAACAGAACGTGGAAGCTACTTGGAATAGCTACAAAAATTATATTACAAAGGGCCACAGAAATGTTCATACTAATAGGAAATATGAAAGGGACTGTTTGGTGGAGTGATCTAGTGAAATAATACAATTAAAGGTAGTTTTGTATCAGTACAAAATGCTGGTTAACATCCATAAAGCCATAAGCCAATAAAGGGTTGGTTGGTTTATTTGTTAGATCACTTGCCTCCAATTATTTCTGCCCAAGACATAAATTTGACAGAGTAGGTATGTTCTAGAACAATGCCATCTGAAGGGACCCAGGAAATGTGATTCTCTCTGTCTTGGCACTTTCCTCAGGGAAGAGTTTTTTCCCTGAGATTCAGATAGCCCCAACCCAGCTGGCCTCTTAAGGTACTAAAAATCTGATTGCTCTCCTGCAGGATGAGCTCATTTTTGGTCATGAGACTGTGTGCCTATGAATCACTCTGAGTGTGAGATGTTATTTTTTTCTATATGGTTATTTTTCATGGATTATTAGCTACCAAGAGTCATAAACTGAGTGGATGGCTATATGAATTGAAATAATCAATAAAAACAACAAACAAATCAATAAATAATAAAGTAAGCGATGGATGAGAAAACAGTATAGGAGACGCATACATGGTTTCTAGAACTCTTTTCAAGCTCTTTAGCATCAATGGTCTGAAAAGATACGTGTATTTTCTTCCGTGTGTTAAATGTTCCATTTGGACATGTCTCTGTGCATCTCTTTGCAGCTGACTGTTTTTGGATACAGGGTGGGGTAGTCTGTACTCCGAGACATAGGAACAGAAGGGAATGCTGGGATGGGGGTGGGGAGAGATAGAACAGAACATTTGCAACATGTTTTTCTTAAGTGGAACCATTATATGCAGGTTCATTGGGGTTTTTTTCTGGAATCTAGTTCTATATGGCTCCTGGCCTGATCTGGTCCATTTTAAACTTGATTTTTTGAGGGGTATGAGCTCCTTATTTTATATCCGATTTGGTCCTAGGATAATCTAGTCAATTTTTATAGAGATATCATACTTATAGATACAGGGTCCCAAACAGAGGTGGGTTTCAGCAGGTTCTGACCAATTCTGTAAAAGGTAGTAAAAGTTCTGACTGGCCCCGCCCCCACCTATTCTCTGCCTCCCAAGTACCAGCTGATTGGGAGGAAATGAGGATTTCTAATCTTCCCCTGGATTGAGGAGGGAATGGAGATTTTACAGTATCCTTCCCCTGCCACGCCCACCAAACCACGCCCAACAAGCCATGCCACGTCCAACAAGCCACACCCACAGAACCAGTAGTAAAAAAAATTGACACCCACCACTGGTCCCAAACCTCTTTACATAAATTCTTTCTTACACTTGGTGGAATTGGAAAGAATAAAGAATGTGTATTGGAGATTGAAGCTGCTAAAAATGAGGAGAAAACTATTGTATAGAATTTCTATAATAAAACTATAACTACAAATAATGTTAATAAGAGCAAAGAACAAGTTATAGAGGAGACAATGCAGAGTGATTCTGATGGAAATAAAAACTCGTTTTGGAAGCAAATGAAAAGAGTTCAGCAAGAAACATCAAACACAGTAAGTGGAATTATAAAGAAAGATGAAGTGATTTTGGATGAAGCTGAACTAAAAGAATTCTCAAAGGAATATTTGAGAGATTTGTATGGAAATGATATTGATATATTGAAGTGTGGAATTGGAACAAATGCTACAGAAATTAATATAGAAGAGAGAACTGATGAAAAGTCGTAAGTGCTGCCTGAATGTTGACAAATGGCAAGACTGGGTGAATAACTGAAGAAAAATTGAAATATGAATATACTGTAGTTGCTTATGTGGTAGCTATGCAGTTTCTATAATGTGTTTGTGAAGACTGCAGCTGTGCCTGATGATTGGGAGAATGCCACTTGTATTACTCCATGCAAAGGCAAAGATTACATTAGGATGAATACAAAAGAAATATTAATTTTGTGTCTGAGAAGTGTTTTGCCAACTTCTGATTGAAAGGGCATGCGAGGTGACAACGGTGACAATTGAAAATTTGGGCAGCTGGTGTGTAAACCAGAATTTCGCTCTTCAGCAGGTTAATTGGGAAACATATGAATATAAGGCGGGAAATCTATTGTTCATTTTTGATTTACATAAAGTGAATTGACTTTAATTTTGGAATCTGCAGAATGTGATAAATACTGTATAAAGCCCTAGTAAGACCACACCTAGAGTACAGCATCCAGTTGTGGTCACCACACTATAAAAAAGACCTTGAGACTCTAGAAAAAGTACAGAGGAGAGCAACCAGGATGATTAGGGGACTGGAGGTTAAAACATATGAAGAACGGTTACAGGAACTGGACATGGCTAGTCTAGTGAAGAGAAGGACATGATAGCAGTGTTCCAATATTTGAGGGGCAGCCACAAATAGGAGGGGGTCAAGGCATTTTCCAAAGGCCAGACAAGGAATAATGGATGGAAGCCAACTAAGGAGAGATTCAACCTAGAAATCAGGAGGACCTTTCTGATAGTGAAAACAATCAACCAATGGAACAGCTTGCCTTCGGAAGTTGTGGGAGCTTCATCACTTGAGATTTTCAAGAAAAGATTGGACTGGCATTTGTCAGAAATGGTGTAGGGTCTCCTGCTTGAGTGGGGGTTGGACTAGATGATCTATAAGGTCCCTTCCAACTCTGTTAATCGGTAAATCTGAATTAAAGAATGCACTAGAATAAATTGAATTCTTAGTGAATTTTTCAGCATTAAAAGGAATAAGGTAAGGATACATAATATCCCTTTAGTTGTTTTCTATAATTAAGGGTGCAGCATCCACAGGGTCACAAGATTAAAATTCAGATGCTTGGCAACTGACTCATATTTATGACAGTTGCAGAGTTCCAGGATCATGTGATCCCCTTTTTGCAACCTTCTGACATGCAAAGTTAATAGGGAACCCAGATTCACTTAAAAGCCACATTACTAACTTAACAACTGCAGCGTTTCACTTAACAACTGTAGCAAGAAAGGTCATAAAATGGGGCAAAACTCACTTAATAAATGCCTCACTTGGCAATAGAAATTTTGGGTTCAGTTGTGGTTGTAAATTAAGGACTACCTGTCGTAAGAACTTAGGAGCAACCCTGCTACATCACACTAAAAACCGATTTAGTCCATCATTCTGTTTGTCATGCTTCCCATTAAGATGTGCCTGGAAAAACACAAACAGGGTATCAAGGCAATTTTTGGCTTAGCTCCCAGCAACTAGTATTCAATGTTATGGTGACTCAGAAGATAGAAGTTATGTACATTAATTATGATGACAATTATGATCTATCATTCATTTCATAAACTCCCTTATACAATCACTTAAGTCAGCCATGGTCAGTATTTGACACAAATACTAGGAATAGCCCCAGATTTATTCTCATTGTTTTGCCAAACTCTGGTTTCTTGCTATTTTGATATAGGAAATACATGCAGACTGGAGTGTAAGCTTAAAATAAACATACCATAATTTTTAAAAGCGAAAACAAATATTGCCTCCAAAATGTAAGAAAAAATATCCAAATTTCATACAAACGATTTGATGTGATCCTGCTATCTTTGTGTCACCCTCCCAGTGGCTCCTGTTTCCAACACACCTATTAAATGCAGCACCCAGTTATCAAAGTATTGTCCTGAGCTAAATTAATGATCATAATAATCCTAATGTGAGATAATTATGTCCTTGATGAACTTTTATTTCCAATTCTTAGGCTACATTTCTAGGCAGGCACATTCTGCACCAATAGAATTTACTTTTAAGTATACTTCTGAAAGCATTTGCAGTGCCCATTTGCAAAAAGTAAAGTCAAGCAAAAACCAGAAGGATGGTGTTTTCATCTAATTTACTTGTAAATTCATGGAATGGTTATTTTTGTTAACATGATTAGACTACTGCATTCTAAAAGCACAGCTTGATTCAAAATGCATCAGCTAATAAGGCAGTGATTACAGGCAAGACCCTAACTTGTCTCCAAGACGAAGCTCTTTCATTATTATGACTGCATGTAACACTGTGTTCTTTAGTATATTTTGTTCACTTTAAAAACCAAAATCTGCGTACCTTCTTTGCAATATTGCAACTCCATGCTGTTTTTCCATTCCAGTTCCAGTCCGGCTTCCGGTCCGGATATAGTACAGAGACAGCTTTGGTCGCGTTGGTGGATGACCTCTGGAGGGCCAGGGATAGGGGTTGTTCTTCTGTCCTGGTCCTATTAGATCTCTCAGCGGCTTTTGATACCATTGACCATGGTATCCTGCTGCACCGGTTGGAGAGTTTGGGAGTGGGAGACACCGTTTATCAGTGGTTCTCCTCCTATCTCTCTGACCGGTCGCAGACGGTATTGACAGGGGGGCAGAGATTGACCGTGAGGCGCCTCACTTGTGGGGTGCCGCAGGGGTCGATCCTCTCGCCTCTCCTGTTCAACATCTATATGAAGCCGCTGGGCAAGGTCATCAGTGGCTTTGGGGTGAGATACCAACTGTACGCTGATGACACGCAGCTGTACTTTTCCACCCCGGGCCACCCCAATGAAGCTGTCGAAGTGCTGTCCCGGTGCCTGGAAGCCGTATGGGTCTGGATGGGGAAAAACAGGCTCAAGCTTAATCCCTCCAAGACGGAGTGGTTGTGGATGCCGGCACCCCGGTACAGCCAGCTGCAACCACAGCTGACTGTTGGGGGCGAGTCATTGGCCCCAAGGGAAAGGGCGCGCAACTTGGGTGTTCTCCTGGATGGACGGCTGTCGTTTGAAGATCACTTGGCGGCCGTCTCCAGGACAGCTTTTTACCAGGTGCGCTTGGTTCATCAGTTGCGCCCCTTCCTTGACCAGGATGCCTTATGCACGGTCACTCACGCTCTTGTCACCTCTCACCTGGATTATTGCAATGCTGTCTACATGGGGCTCCCCTTGAAGTGCACTCGGAGGCTTCAGTTAGTTCAGAATGCAGCTGCGCGGGTGATTGAGGGAGCCACACGAGGCTCCCATGTAACACCGCTCCTGCGCAGACTGCACTGGCTACCTGTGGTCTTTCGGGTGTGCTTTAAGATTCTGGTTACCACCTTTAAAGCGCTCCATGGCTTAGGGCCCGGGTACTTATGGGACCGCCTGCTGTTACCTTATGCCTCCCACCGACCCGTACGCTCACACAGAGAGGGTCTTCTCAGGGTGCCGTCCGCCAAGCAATGTCTTCCCCCTGGCTTGCGTCAATTGCCTGACCTTCGGACCTTCCGCTGTGACCTGAAAACGCACTTATTTATTCAAGCGAGACTGGCTTAAATTTTTAAATATTATTTTTAACTGGGGTTACAATTTTATGAATTTTAAGGGTTTTAAATTTAATTATTTTAAATTTCGGCCATCTATAGAATATGTTTTTTAATTCTTTGTTTTAATTGTATATTGTATTGTTTTTTATAATTGGCTGTACACTGCCCTGAGTCCTTCGGGAGAAGGGTGGTATAAAAATCTAATAAATAAATAAATAAATAAATAAAATAAATAAATAAATGTAGCTCTCAACTATACTTAGGCATCCCTGACTTAGGCTATGGGTTCTCTAAATAAATACCTTGTGTTTCAATTCCCATATCCCAGGCAATACAGTTAATCCATTATTACCTGTTGCAGAATTATGGCCCAGAGATTTTAACAATACTAGCCAAAATAAAATTAAAAAGTAGATTTACCGTAGGTTTCTAGCTGCAATGAGGAAGTAAGATATTATTCTTTTGTTTTAATGCTGCCTGGTATCAGTTTGGCTGCATAAAACCCATCTCCTGATTTTAAAGAAATTCTGTCACTGAACATCGATAACTGGTTATTTACAGAGATTAAAATACTGTGTGAATCCAATATCCCTTCTGAGCTATTGGATAAAAGAAACATCTAGAATAAGAAGGGGGTCTGAAAGTTCAGTCAGCCAAAACAAAGAATTTAAGTTGTTTGTTTTAGGGATCCCTGCCTAAAATTCACTCTACTGGAAAGGTGCTGTGCCTTTAAGGCACTATTCTATACAAGCATGGTGGCACCAGCAGTTTTTCATGTTATGTTCGTGAATTATGAATATCACACTGCTCAAAAAAGGTCACATTTTGCAATCGGGGGGGTGGGGGAATGATTTCACACAGTATGCTAGTCTAGATGAAAAAAGATCCATTAAGTCATATAATGTTATCCTGACTCCAATTCTATTGTGATTAACTTGAGTTAGGGTTTAATATTTTGTCAATCCAATCATCTTAAGTACAATGATTAACCTAGTAAAATTGTAATTAAAGGTGTGAAAATTGATAATTAAAATTTTGGTGAATAAAAGAGGACAAATTACTTTGTTATGGACGATCTCCCCTTGAATAATTGGTCAAATTAAACTCTATTAAATTGTGTTAAATTAGTATTAATTTTTATTTTCTCTGTATTATAATTAGATTTTGAATTATTTGCCAGCAGGCTTAATTGCTACTTTTATTCATTTGTTTGCTTAATGTTTGGCAATTAAAATAAAATATTAAATCTTTCTATTTTCATGTATTGTGTTCCTTTCCTCTCTTTCCCAGTTTCTTGTTCATTAGTCGGAATTCAATCTCCCAGTGATTCATCTTTATATTGTTGTCACTGATATACCTTACTAATAATAGTAAACCATTCTGATCAAATGAAATTTACCTGGTTTGTGACTAAGATAATTTGAAGTAATTGATAGTAAGGTAAGCAATAGGTCCATCAGAGTTTTATATTAAGTACTAGCATCTTTAATCAGGTGAGGAATATTTTAAAAGCCAATTCAAAATAGAGGAAATGTGTGTGCATCTTTGTTTTTACATTGAACAGTACCTTATACAAAGAAAGGAAAAAAGAGGGAATTAAGAAAATGTATACTGTGAATGAATAAAAAAATAAAGCATACCACTAACAGAAAAGTCTGAAAGTTGTTTATAATTTCTCTATAGCAAAGCACTGACAAAACCATACCTGATGCTATTAGCATAATAAGTGTAATCTTCTCAAACTTGATAAAAATAGGTTTCTCACCTTTGAAAATTAATTATTTTAACAGTGATTTTTAAACCTAATAAATAACTTATTATTTTTATTTTATTAATCAAACTTATATACCGCACCATCTCCCGTAGGACTCAGGGCGGTTCACAGGCATATTAAAAACAATATAATAAATAAACATTAAAAACCCAATTAAAACTAAATATTATAATATTATAATAGCTAGATCACAATATTATAATAGCCAGATCACTAAAAATGGTAAAAACCGATTAAAAACCCCATTAAAATTTAGCTAAAACATTTTACTTCTTAGGCTAGTCCAGTGCGCTGAAATAATAAAGTCTTCAGTTCACGTCTGAAGGTCCGGAGGTTGGGGAGTTGTTGTAATCCCAGAGGAAGCTCATTCCACAGGGCAAGTGCCGCCACAGAGAAGGCCCTCCCCCTGGGGGTCGCCAACCTACATTGTTTGGTCGACGGCACCCTGAGGAGGCCCACTCTGTGGGAGCGCACGGGTCGTTGGGAGGCAATCGGCGGCAGAAGGCGGTCTTGAAGGTATCCTGGTCCTAAACCATGGAGTGCTTTGAAGATGGTAACCAAAACCTTGAATTGCACCTGGAAGGCTACCGGTAGCCAGTGTAGACCGCGCAGGATGGGTGTTTTATGGGAGCAACGCGGTGCTCCCTCTATCACCCGTGCGGCCGCATTCTGGACTAACTGGAGCCTCCGGGTGCTCTTCAAGGGGAGCACCATGTAGAGAGCATTGCAATAGTCCAGGCGGGAAGTGACGAGGGCGTGAGTGACCGTGCGTAAGGTGTCCCGGTCAAGGAAGGGGCGCAACTGGCGAATCAGGTGAACCTGATAAAATGCTCCCCTGGCGACGGCTGTCAAGTGATCCTCCAAGGACAGCCGATCGTCCAGGAGAACGCCTAAGTTGCGCACTCCCTCCCTGGGGGTCAGTACTTCCTCCCCCACTGAAAAAAACTTTTAATTTACAGATGAATTATTACACCTTTAATAAATTTCCAATGTTATACAACAGTTAGTTTTCCTGCCAAAAGTAGACAACTCCTTATTTTTAAGAGAAGTGTCAAGTTGTAAAAACAGATGCAACAAATCTAGTTGTGGAGATCATTGGATTCTTTATTTTGTAATGATACTAATTTCACTAAAAAAGCCTAGGTCAGAAAAAGTACTATCTTTTAACATATCCATCATGTATGTGTGTACAGCCTCTCTAACATTTTCAAGAATGATTATGTAAACTGTATGCTAGTAGTGATTAAAGGCCACCAATTTAAAATCTTCAACTGCAACACTTGGACAGAGACATTATTTCTTTTGATGTGCTAAATAATTTGATATTGAATTCTAAAAGATAGCATATGAGCAAGTTAAGGAATTTCCAACTACTTCCCTACCCAGTTCAGTGTTAAATTGGTGCCAGAGAAATGAAGATAACCAGCAACAGGTACATTGTTCAATCTCTTATTACATATCCCAGTATTGGTATAAAATCATTTATACTATTAAAGACATAATTCTTCAACAATTTTAATTGAACTATTCCATATTAGTTCTCCCTCCCAAGAGAGGTCATCCGTTGAATATGCAGAGTTGAAAATTATCTTGTTGGATTTGGTCCAATATTCAAGTGCCAAAGAAATTTTGTCCTCTAAGGTACCCATCAGCTTTTTGTTATCTGGAATTCTGAGACACATCCCTTTCATTCAGGGGTGGGTTCTACTTACCTTTACTACCAGTTTGCATCATGCCCGCATGTGCAGATTTTATTTTATTTTTGTTTACATTTATATCCCGCCCTTCTCCGAAGACTCAGGGCGGCTTACAGTGTATAAGGCAATAGTCTCATTCTATTTGTATATTTTTTACAAAGTCAACTTATTGCCCCCCCAACAATCTGGGTCCTCATTTTACCTACCTTTATAAAGGATGGAAGGCTGAGTCAACCTTGGGCCAGGCTTGAACCTGCAGTAATTGCAGGCTACTGTGTTCTAATAACAGGCTTCTTAACAGCCTGAGCTATCCCGACCCTGCCGTGACCTGAAAACGCACTTATTTATTCAAGCGGGACTGGCTTAAATTTTTAAATATTATTTTTAACTGGGGTTACAATTTTATGAATTTTAAGGGTTTTAAATTTAATTATTTTAAATTTCGGCCATCTATAGAATATGTTTTTTAATTCTTTGTTTTAATTGTATATTGTATTGTTTTTTATAATTGGCTGTACACCGCCCTGAGTCCTTCGGGAGAAGGGCGGTATAAAAATCTAATAAATAAATAAAATAAAATAAAATAAAATAAATAAATAAATAAATAAATAAATAAATAAATAAATAAATAAATAAATGTAGCTCTCAACTATACTTAGGCATCCCTGACTTAGGTTATGGGTTCTCTAAATAAATACCTTGTGTTTCAATTCCCATATCCCATATCTATTATTACCTGTTGCAGAATTATGGCCCAGAGATTTTAACAATACTAGCCAAAATAAAATTAAAAAGTAGATTTACCGTAGGTTTCTAGCTGCAATGAGGAGTAAGATATTACTTTTGATGATGTTCAGGTCAGTGGGCGGAGCCTCCCACCTGTTTTACTACCAGTTCTATAGAACCAGTCCGAACTGGGGGCAACCCACCACTGCTTCCATTCCGTCATTTAGGCCATATTTCATGTTTATTTTATTTTATTTTATTTTGTTTACATTTATATCCCGCCCTTCTCCGAAGACTCAGGGCGGCTTACAGTGTATAAGGCAATAGTCTCATTCTATTTGTATATTTTTTACAAAGTCAACTTATTGCCCCCCCAACAATCTGGGTCCTCATTTTACCTACCTTTATAAAGGATGGAAGGCTGAGTCAACCTTGGGCCAGGCTTGAACCTGCAGTAATTGCAGGCTACTGTGTTCTAATAACAGGCTTCTTAACAGCCTGAGCTATCCCGACCCTGCCGTGACCTGAAAACGCACTTATTTATTCAAGCGGGACTGGCTTAAATTTTTAAATATTATTTTTAACTGGGGTTACAATTTTATGAATTTTAAGGGTTTTAAATTTAATTATTTTAAATTTCGGTCATCTATAGAATATGTTTTTTAATTCTTTGTTTTAATTGTATATTGTATTTTTTTTTATAATTGGCTGTACACCGCCCTGAGTCCTTCGGGAGAAGGGCGGTATAAAAACCTAATAAATAAATAAATAAATAAATAAATAAATAAATAAATAAATAAATAAATAAATAAATAAATAAATAAATGTAGCTCTCAACTATACTTAGGCATCCCTGACTTAGGTTATGGGTTCTCTAAATAAATACCTTGTGTTTCAATTCCCATATCCCATATCTATTATTACCTGTTGCAGAATTATGGCCCAGAGATTTTAACAATACTAGCCAAAATAAAATTAAAAAGTAGATTTACCGTAGGTTTCTAGCTGCAATGAGGAGTAAGATATTACTTTTGATGATGTTCAGGTCAGTGGGCGGAGCCTCCCACCTGTTTTACTACCAGTTCTATAGAACCAGTCCGAACTGGGGGCAACCCACCACTGCTTCCATTCCGTCATTTAGGCCATATTTCATGTTTATTTATTTTTATTTATTTATTTATTTTGTCACAACAATACATGTAGGTATCATACAAAAAGATTATATAGCATATAATACATATATGAGTAAATATTAGGAGGTATAAGCATATAGGTTTTCACGGGTGTTTGTATGTAGGTCGTTGGTTGTTCGGGTTTTATCCCGTGTAAAATTGGAAGTGTCTTGGCGACGTTTCGACGAAGTCTCATTCGTCATCTTCAGGCTTCAGCTTCGTGCTTCTGGGAGCAATGAAAATAAATAAATAAATATATATATAGGAAGAAGAAAAGAAAAACAATAGGACAGGAACGGTAGGCACGTTTGTGCGCTTATGCATGCCCCTTATGGTCCTCTTAGGAATGGGGTGAGGTCAATAGTAGAATGTTGTTTAATAACAATGGCCAAAGGGTAGAGTACCAAGAAAGATGCTATTCAATATTTATCTCCAAGATTATGCAGTCACTGATGAGTACTCTCTGGATGTGGCTGTCCATTCCACTCAGTTGCTAATCACTAGGCCACTGTATTCTGTAACCCATATTTACCCTTTCAAATATTTTATGAGACCAAGGTACACTATATCTACAGAATTCCTTCAGTCCAGCAATGCAGTCCAATTTTATGTGCTCACTTCAAGTAATAGTACCTTTCTTTTCTTAGAGCTAAGAACCATGTTAGTGTCTTGTCTAGGGTAGACATTAAGCTAATTCTTCATAGGTTTTCTCTTTCATTTTTTGAATACTACAGTTTTTATTTGTTTTTCTCTACCCTTTTAACTTTTTTCTAGTACTTTGGAATTCTCACTCAGTGGATCTGAGATGACCTTTGCCAGTTCCTTGACCAACCTGGAAGGGGAATTCTACAATTTAAAAATCTTGCAATTATAGACCTCTTACAATCAGACTCTCAGATCATTCTTTTGGCAAGTAGCCACCAAAAAGAGAAAGAGAAAAAGAATATGTATTGTAATTGTCAACTTAGAAAAAAAATAGGATCAACTTCAACAGACAAATGACTATAACCTGGCTAAACTGTTATTCTCATACAAGCCAAAGTACCTGATGTTTATTTGTTTTATAAGTATATTATAAAATAAAACAGACCCAGAAATCAAAGGACTTAGATAGCAATAAAGAAAGTAAGTGATTTGCATGGATATTTTCCTGTAAGCTATTACAGAAATGGCAGACTAATTGTGGCGTTGTTTGCCTTAGCTTTAATCACAGACCTCCAGGCATCTCATGAATCACTGGTTTCAGAGATCAGATGCTGTGTGCTTGGTTGATACCATTTTATCAGGATCAGCTATTAGGGATCTGATTATCCCGTTTTCTTAGACTTAGTCTTTGATAAGTGAGATTAGAGCCGTGTTTCTCAACCTTGGAAACTTGAAGATGTGTTGACTTCACCTTCCAGAATACCCTAGCCAGCATGGATTAGACAGAAGAAAGGAAGTTTTTGAACACATGCAACTTAGAAACAACCAGTCTGTACTTGATAACTCCTTCACTCAGATAATAGTTTCATTTCTTCATGTTCAGAAACACAGTTGTACTAAAATAGATTTAAACTTAATGTCAACCGCTTTAATCTAGATTGCAGAAAATATGACTTCTGTAACAGAATCATCAGTGTTTGGAATACTTTACCTGACTCTGTGGTCTCTTCCCATAATCCTAAAAGCTTTACCCTAAAACTTTCTACTATTGACCTCACCCCATTCCTAGGAGGACCATAAGGGGCGTAAATAAGCGGACAAACGTGCCTACCGTTCCTGTCCTATTGTTTTTCTTTTCTTCTTCCTATATATATATATATGCTTATACCTCCTAATATTTACTCATATATATGTTTATATACTATATAACCTTTCTGTATGATACTTACATATATCGTTGTGACAAAATAAATAAATAAATAAATAACCATTTCTCTTTAGCTGGATACCAATATCGGGTGTGTGTACTGGTTTAATAGAACTCCAACACATTAAAGTGGGATAAATAGTTACAAAATGTTTTTTTTTTTTAATTCAAAAAGTTTTACAAAATTTTCCCCTTTCCCCTGCTCCCCCTCCTTCGCAACCCCTCCCCCAACTTCCCGGAACGAGCACAAGGTATAGTTAAAATAAAACAAACATATGCTAAAAATTTTCGTCCCAACTTAATTATACCCTACAATCATCAATTCCTAACTTCCCCAAAAACAATCAAAATAATACATCATAATCATTCAAAACAGTCTGATAACTCTTAGTCTGATATCTACGTTGAATATAGTCAATCCATTTTTTCCATTCCTTTAAGTATCTTTCTTGCGTATTGTCTTTCAAAAAGGCTGATATCTTCGCCATCTCAGCCAAATTGGCAACTTTCAATATCCATTCTTCTATTGTTGGTACTTCTTTTTTCTTCCAATATTGTCCTATTAGTAATCTTGCTGCAGTTATTAGATTTAAAATCAATTTAGTCTCAATTACTGTACAATCCGTAATAATTCCCAACAAGAAAAATTGCGGCAGGAACTTTATCTTCTTTTTCAGAACATTTTGTAAAATCCACCAAATTTTTATCCAAAAGGCCTTTATGTCCTTACAAGTCCACCAAATGTGAAAATATGTAGCGTCATCACAATTACATCTCCAACATTTTGCTTGCATTTCTGGATACATACACGATAATTTTTTAGGATCTAGATGCCATCTATAAAACATTTTATAAAAATTTTCCTCAGATTCTGTGCCTGCGTGAATTTAACATTTCTAACCCAAATTTTTCCCACGTGTCCGATAATATTGGCTCCTGAATATTTTGTGCCCACTTTATCATACAGTCCTTTACCAAGTCCCTTTCAGAATCTATTTCAAGTAACACATTATACAATCTCTTTATATGCTCCTGAGACTGATTTCTAATTTGCTTTACCAAATTTTCCTCATTCTGCTCTATACCAATTTTCTGATCTCCTTCCATCTAGCACGTAGTTGCTCATATTGAAACCAAGTATAATTTTTCCTTCCTCTCTTAATACTTGCAGAGATTTTAACTGCAAATTACCTCTTTCAGTATACAAAAGATCTTTATATGTAATCATTTCCTGATTCTGTTCTATGTTTATATTTTCTACTGTATGTCTAGGACTTGCCCATATAGGAACCTTATAATTTAGTTTATAAGAGTATTTTTTCCAAACACGCAGAAGGGCATTTCTTAGCACATGATTTTTAAAGGCCTTATCCACTTTTTTGTCATAAATTAAATATGCATGCCATCCATATAGCAAATCATAACCTTCTATATTCAAAATTCTGTCCTCTGTTAAATTAAACCAATCACTTATTGCAGAGAGAGCAGCTGCTTCATAATATAATTTAAAATTAGGCATTTTTAAACCTCCCCTTTCCCGAGAATCTTGAATTATTTTCATTTTAACCCTAGCTTTTTTACCTTCCCATATAAATTTGTTAATTCCCTTCTGCCATTCCTCAAGATTCTTATCTTTCTTAATTATTGGTATCATCTGAAAGAGGAATAAAAATCTAGGTAAAACATTCATTTTAATAGCAGCAATAATAAATGCTGCTGGAATAAAATAGTTACAAAATGTTTTGTTGACATGCGAAACTTGAAATTTTGAAGAGGATTTTTTTTTTTTTGCTTTCTTTCAAAGGATTCACATTTTGATTTTGATATTGATTTTAACCTTTATCTCTGAGAGCAATTCAGTCATTTACCTTGTAAAAATTCTCTGTATTTTCTAAGTGTGATGAATATGAGAAAGGAGACATTTGAGGAAGACAAACAGCACGCAAGGAAAGGGAAATAACCTCCACATTTTCTCTCTCTCTGTCTCTCTCTCTCTCACACACACACACAGACACACCTTAACACTTACAGTGCTGGCAAAATAGTTTGGGGAGAATATATATTGGAAAAGAATGGATGAGAAGAAGATGTACTGATCCTTCTTCACAAATACTTGCCCCATATTTGTCTCACAATGCGAATAAAGTTTTGGCAACACTGGTGCCTTCTGAAGTGTAACTCTGCCCTGAAGCTGACAACTCTGAAATTCAAGAAATTAAGTCCTTCTTATTTTCATGGAATATAAATGTCAGTGCTGTGTAATTATTTTTTTTAAAAAGGTGATTTGCAAATCACGTTAGAAAACAATTTGTTCAAATGTCAAAGTACCTCCAGTTTTTGAAAGGCTTGGCAGCTCCTCCGACGACACCCCTTGTTGTCTGGCTGTGCATGGTACATGAAGACGAAACTTCCCTTCGGGTGGAATTACTGAAGCAACTCCACATGAAACGGAACAGCAGCATCACAACAAGGGATGTCAGCAAGGTCTGTCATCTTTTGGCACACATGTGATTTGCACTGCATGTAGAAAATGGCAGGGCTTGCACTGCAATGCTGCTTTACTATGGAAGGGTTTAGAATCACTTTAATCCTTCTTATCCCCCACTTATCCCTCAATGTAGACATTGCTGACCATGGCCCTCATAGATATCATTCAAATAAAAATTCTATCCCATCCATCATCCTATTTCCTAGAGCAGCTAGCCAAATTCTATGAGAAGTCCACAAGCAGCAGTTGGGAGCAATAGCCAACTCTGACTTTCCCGAATCAGAGCCCCTTCTGTATGTCACTATGGCATTAAAGCCAGGAGTGGCCTGCTGGGGGTTCGCAGGGGTTCAAGAGAACCTGTAGCTAAGATTCTGTGCAGAATCTGTAGCTAAGATTCAGAGAACCCCAAATCCCACTCTTGGCTGGCCCCGCCCGCCCCTCGCCTCCCAGGAGTCCCCACATGGCCCATTTTGGATGCAGGTAAGTGCAGGGCATGCGTGGAGGCTCAGGTAGGGCAAAAAATGGGCCTACTGGAAGTTCAGGAAGGCCGGAAACGAGCCCATTTCCAGTCTCCAGAGGGTCTCTGGAGCCTGGGAGGCTGTTTTTACCCTCCCAGAGGCTCAAGAAAACCTCCAGAGCCTGGGGAGGGCAAAATGTCTAACTTCCCACTCTAGGGTACACCTCTAGATTTTTGGGTGATCTCCTATCCAAGTACTAATTACTGTGTTGTAGTAGTTAAATGTTGGACTAGAAAACTGAGGTTCAAATCCAGCTTTAGCCATGGTATCTCACTGGGGGACTTTCACCAGTGACACATTGCTGATAGTACCTTCCTCTGATATTCACCAATGGCTTGTATTTATTTGCAAGGTACCTGGAGATAATATGTAGCCATCAAGACTATTGTAGAATCCACTTTTACAATGCATCATTTAAATACATTCTTCTGATTTATTTTTCTGTTTATAGGTACCAATGATTTAAATTAAATTAACTACAATTAAAGTTTATCTAAATATATATTTTAGTTATATTTTAGTAGAAACAATTGAATGCACACTAGAAACCACAATAATTATATTGTTTCAAAAAAGTTTTCATCATAATCCTTCCCTTTCCAAAAAAATGAAAATCAAAATTTTCCTGTTAAGTGCTAGGTAAGAGGACTGTTAATCATAAGTTAAAAAAAATGCAAACAAAAAACTCTTAGGAAGTTTCTTTTTTAAGTAATGGCAAACTTCCATGTTATTGTCCATTAAGAGAAGTAGTACCATTGACCTACTTCACATACATGAGTGGTTGTTTTAAATTAAAACTGTGTTAACTGCCAATAGCGCATGACAGATTGTTTATTGTCACAAATTGTGAGCCTTTTAATGTTACTATTCATCATGTGTATACAGTAGTCCAGAGTGACGCTATTGTCTTTAAATTCAGAAATTTCAGTGAATAGCTTTAAAAATATCTCCCCCCTGAGATCAATGGGATTTTAAAATAAATAATTTTGATTAAAATTCTATTGCATAAAGCCGATAAATTTATGTCATTTTGATAGCAATATTTCAAAGCAGAAACAATCCATATTTTTATAAATATGTGGAAGATAATATAACTCAAAAAGCTAATGAGTACAACAACCAGGCATTGAACATATTTACTATGCTTTTAAAAGAATGATGTGTAAACTCTGTTCAGGAGGCTTGAGAAAATGCACTTATTTCAATAAGAACTTGAAAGTTTTATACATCTTCTTGATGTACCTTTTACACATATTGGAAACTGCATGTAAATTAACAATATTGTGTGCAACAGACAGTCAATAATCACATTTACAATCAGTAGAAATATAGAGATGCCCAAGGCATTCGAACTATGATCAGGGAATACACGTTATTTAACATGATACAAATTTGCACGCTAAAAAGATTAAAGTCAACTGATATAAACTCTATGCTGGTATGGCCCTGAGGGAGAAAGTAAAACAGTGGGAAATGTTATTTGAATTCACATTCTTCCAGATTGGTGATAGGAATACCAGAAATATGCATATCAATTTTTCTCAGCATATACTGATATTTTAAAAATTGAAAAATAAATATTAAAACCTATGTTTTAAATATATGCTACATTTAAAAAAACCATTTGTTTTTGTTAAATGATATCTGAGAAAAAGATGTTGCCCTTGATGATCACAGATTTTACGCCTTTCAGAATGTCCTCCTACACACTTTGAATTAACAAAGCAATTAATTTTCTTATAATAAGTAGTACAATGTCCCACCACAAATAACAGAGTGAAAATGCCTTAAAGAATTGGCCTTCTTTGTGTTTCATAATCCTACAATTTTATTCAAACATTCATTTGAAAATGTTAAATACCTTATTCAAATTCAAATTCAAATCTTTATTGTCAGTGTACAACATGTGCAATGAGATTGGTTTAGCTCCCTCAGTGCACCCCCCCAACACAATACAACTCACAGTGAAGACAGAAAATCCCTAATCCAATAACTCATATTAACAAAATACCCAGTCCTATTTCACCAGTGTGACCATGTTACACATTGCGCCGGCCCTGCAGTCCATCATACTACATAGTTATGATGTTATTTCTCATTCAGGAGTCTGACAGCCCACGGATAAAAACTGTTCTTCAGCCTGTTTGTGCAGCTGGCTATACTTCTATATCTCTTTCCCGATGGTAGGAGGGTAAAGAAGTGATGACCAGGGTGAGAGTCATCCCTGAGAATTTTCCTCACTCTTATAAGGCAGCGAGCCTTAGCGATCTCATCTAGTGGTATCAGGGGATAGCCCAAGATGTTTTGTGCTGTGCTCACCACCCTCTGTAATGTTTTTCTATCCATGGCTGTCAGACCAGTATGCCATACCGTGATGCAATAAGTGAGGACGCTTTCTATTATGGACCAGTAAAAGGAGGTCATCAGTTGTTGTTCCACCCTGTTTTTACACAAGACCCTAAGGAAATGGAATCTCTGTTGGGCCTTCCTGACCACCTGGATTGTGTTGTTTTTCCAGGTGAGGTCTTCACTGAGATGGACTCCCAGGAATTTAAGGGAGGAAACTGTCTCTACACAGCCCCCCTCAATGTAAAGTGGGGCAGGTTTCTCTCTCTTCCTCCAGAAGTCCAGCACCATCTCCTTGGTCTTGCTGATGTTCAGCTGCAGGTTGTTTTTTAAGCACCATGTGGAAAGTTTTTGAACCTCCCCCTTGTATGCTGTTTCGTCTCCACCTGTAAGAAGACCCAGTATAGTGGTGTCATCTGTGAACTTAATGATCATGGTAGATGGGTCTGACAGTACACAATCATGTGTGTACAGTGAATAAAGGTAGGGACTGAACACACAGCCCTGTGGAAAGCTAGTGCTAAGCTTCAGGGGAGTGGATATGACAGACTCACTGTTTGTTGCCAGTCCCTCAGAAAGTCTTTGATCCAGTCACAGATGGAAGAGGAAAAATCCAAGTCAGTCAGCTTTTCGATAAAGATGCTCGGCAGAATGGTGTTAAAGGCCGAGCTATAGACTATGAAAAGCATCCTGACATAGTTCCCGGGTTTCTCCAGATGGCTCACTACAGAATGTAAAGCAGTAGCTATGGCGTTATCTGTCGACCTATTCGCCCTGTAGGCAAACTGATATTTATCGAAGGCCAGTAGGAGGTATGTCCTAAGGTGCTGGAGAACCCTAAGAGAAGTAAAATCATAGCTACATAATAGACAAACAGACAGACAGATAGATAAATGTTTAGTAGCATAAATAATTATAAAAATTGTCTGATATGTTAGCAATTATTCTCTTTCCAATTAGAAGTGATTCCTTAGAACAGAGGTCTCCAACCTCGGTCCCTTTAAGACTTGTGGACTTCAACTCCCAGAGTCCCTCAGCCAGCAAAGCTGGCTGAGGAACTCCGGGAGTTGAAGTCCACAAGTCTTAAAGGGACGGAGATTGGAGACCCCTGTCTTAGAAATATGCTCGGCATTGCAAAGTTTTGGGATTTTGTTTATAGGTAATCCTTGATTTATGACCATAATTGGGGGTGAAACATTTGTCACTAAGTGAATTGCAGCTGATTTTATGACCTTATGTCCTGCAATTGTTAAGTGAATCAACCATGCTCCTTAGGTGAATCATGCAGTGACTTTGCTTGTTGGAAGATGCCTGGTGACTTCCAAATAGCAATTGTGTGACCCCAGGATGCTGAAACTCTTCTAAATATATATAGTGGTTGACAAGCGCCCAGACTTTGATGATATGACCTCAGAGATGCGGTGACAATCATAAGTGTGAGGATGAGTAATAAGTCACTTTTTTTCAGCACTGTCATAATTTTGAATGGTTGTTAAAGAAATGGTCATAAATCAAGGATTATCTGTATAGTATTTCTTAACATTTTTAATGTTGAAGCAAAAAAGCCATGTCCGTTCGCAACTACTGTGGAGAAAAATCTAAAGTTTAATTCTTGGGGACCTTTCAGGTAGACTGAAAAAGATGCAGATATTGCCAATAAATAATGATATGACTATTTCCCCGAAACTGACCAATTTGCCTTTGAATTTCAGCAGCAATTACAAGCAAATGTTGGGAAATTGGGAGATTTTCCCGTTAGATTCATTTCTCAGAGCTGCTCAGTGATGCTGTAGAATCTCTTTGTGACTTTCTTTTATTGATTACACAATAAAACTTACTTCATCCCCAGAATGTTTTAAAATGAAATTGACTCTGAACGACTCATAATAGCCCATCTGAAGTTATTCGCTCCTCTACAGCGAAATTCTTATTGTTTTCTATAAAGGAGAATATTTGTAGTTCATGGTGAAATAAGGGGCGTGCATAAGAGCACAAAAGTGCCTACCGTTCCTGTCCTATTGTTCCCTTCATCATATCAAATTGGTATAGTTGATGCATATTTTTATACATATATGTATATTTTCTTCAAAATATGTTGTTTTATCTATGACAATTGTTTGTGTATTCTGTTGTGACAAAAGAAATAAAAAAAAAATCAGTGATCCTCAGTGTCTCTGAGCCTGATTGTATTCTTGCACTATATCTGGCCCTGATGATGTTACCTAGCTGTTACCTAGTTTGGGTAATGAAACATTTGCAAGAAACAATCAAGCTCAATCAACTCCAGAAAGAATATTTTTCTAATTGAATGAAATGTTAATTTCTAGTCTAAAAATTCTTATTAAATCTGTCTCTTTCATAGAGCTTATCTAAGAACCACATATTTTACTTACTGGAAGGAACACCAAGTGCCTTATAATCAGACCCAAAGTTGCAAACTATGCTAAATCTTACTTCTACTGCTGCCATGACTTAATACTTTGAATAAGATCAAAGTGCATCCCAAGATTCATCTTAGTAACATGATTCTATTTCTTCTGATCTGAAAATTGAACATAATGCCATGTACTCAGAGAATGTAGTTTCTAGTACCCATGAGCTTATTACACAATAAGTCTTTGAGGTTGCTAAATGATTTAGATTTTTGTGGTTGTAACAGATAAATGCAGCTGCCCTCTGGAAACAACTCTTTATTTATTCTACAGGAAAATTGAATAAATATATAAATCATATGCTCATCATATGGTGTCTTCATTAGCTATTTATCAGCCAGAATTAGCAACAATATTACTCTCTACAGTGTGCACTGTTTTTGTGAGTTCATCATGAATTTAGCAGGTCCTTTCAGGATTATATAAGTAATTCTCATTCTGTTATTAGTGCTATGTAATTGCCTCTGGAGTTTTGGCTTTGCCTACCTTTAATTAATAATAATCAACTATCACAGTGGCCACCAACATTTTGGGTGTCAGGGACCAGTTCCATGGAGAGCAACTTTTCTGTGGACAAGGTGGGTGTGGATTTTCACACTGCCTATATCCCTCACATGCATGGATGGGGCTTCACTTACTTGTGCAGACTGGTTCTTGACAGTCTGCACAAGTAAGTGACCAGTCTGCAGCCCAGGGATTGGAGACCCCTGCACTACTGCATCAACAGAAAATATATTTTAATCCACAAAACCTTTATAATTGCATCCTAATATTGTGGTTAAATATGGAAGACTTTGAATCATGCTAGGCAAAGATGTGATTGGACTTTGGTTTAGTTTTAGGCTCAACAGATCCTGAAATAGTTCAAGAAGGAGGATATTTTTATTAGCAATAGTACTTGGACTTATATACTGTACTCTCTAGGTAGTTTACAATGTCAACATATTGCCCCCAACAATCTGGGTCCTCATTTTACCGACTTTGGAAGGATGGAAGGCCAATCTTTGAGCTGGTCAGGACTGAACTCCTACTGTGGGTAGAGTTCGTTTACAATACTGCATTCTAACCACTGCACCACCACAGCTGTTACAAGGATTTTGTTAGATCCTCCCATGCTATGTAGCATATTGAGCAGCAAGGGATCTTTTGGTCTTGGGCAACTCCACCATTGCTGGTGCCAAGCCCAGATAAGAAAGGATGAGGGCTGGGCATTGGACTAGAAACCCATCCCTGTAAAAAAATATAACTGCTACAGAAACAGCAAGAAGAATCTCAAGAAAATTTAGTCAAGAAATTGGACAGAACTAAATAAATGCATAACTACTCCACAAACTAAAAAAAATTAAAAATAAAATAAAATTGAAAGACTGCTAGATGGGCTGATAGCTTAACATTACAAAGAGTTAGAAGAACTGTAAGAACCATTGACAAAAATAAAAAAAGATAAAGGCAGTACCAAAACCAGGGGAAAGTCGTATATAATTTTGATTCAAAAAGAAGGGTAGTATTTTAAGAAGACTTGGTCATATAGATCAATTCCTTTACAGAACAATGACTATAAAATTTGAACTATAATATTAGCTGGTCATCTAAGGATGTTTGTTCCAGAAATAAAACATATAGACTGAAACCCAAAAAATTCAGGACTAAAGCAGATTAAATATAGTAGAATATAAGAACAAGAACCAGAAAGCAGCAGAAATCTTTTCAAAAAAGGCTTTGGCAACCTGCAGCACCTTTGGGACAATCATGACCTGAATGACTGAGAATCTCTACAGACTTTTAGCTATACAATTTAGGATGAACACCCTTTGAATGGTGTGGGAATAGGAATTGATTTCCAGAGGAAAAATTGCAGACTACAGGAACCACGAGCACTACTCAGGTGACCCTGAGGACACAGATAAACCTCCAAGTGCTTCAATGACCCTCTAAAAGGATGCAGATGACCAGCTGTCTGCAAGGAATATAAATCCTTCCATTCCCCACCATCCTGTCAGAGAAGATTCTTGGATGAGAAGTGAAACAGCTTCAAAAGAAAAAGCAAGAAGTCCAGCTGCCTCCTGAAAAAGCACCTTTGGGACAACCATGACCTGGATGACTGAGAATCTCTACAAACTACTGTATGCTTTTCTTTCTTTTTCTTAGTCCCCCTAATCTATTCACAATGTAGAATAGCATTAGTGTGTATTGAGTGCTGCAGATTCATTTTTTAAAAAAGTCTTTGCTTATATACTAGCAATCCCAATCATGTTAGCCTTGTCTTTTACAGAAAGAAAAGTAAAATTTTGTGTGTATCCCATGCTTTGTTCAGATTTAAAGTTATTTTATCTATGTTTTACTTTATATTATATTTAAACTTGTCTCCATTACATTCTCACAGATTGAAGTGTTGCAATTTCATCTATCTTGCAATCCAAAAGCTATTCCGAAAATTATGAGGTTGTCTCACATTTCTCTCATACTGCTTCGTTCATTTCTCTTCAAATTTCCTTAGTCTTTGTGCAATAACAATTAAAGCTGAGTATTATTGTCATATTAATTTCTTCTAAATTTTATTGTATTTTGACCTAATGTACACCACCCACGCGCATAATGGATTGGAGCAATTTATAAATACTCTTAAACAACAAACAAAGGGTAAGAGAAGCAGATCATTATCAATAATGAGTCATGGGAAAATCTAATTTTATTTGAAATGGGGAGCCATATTACCACACACATACTGTAACTCAACAGCTGGAAGGTATCTGGCAAGATCACCCTTGGAAGGTATCTGGCAAGATCACCCCATCTTTAAGGAAAACAAAGAACTACTTCAGAAGCTGAGTAAATAGTTGTAATCCTTGGCTTTTTCTCCATTGTTTCAATATAGATTTATATATCCCCCATGGCCTTTGCCTGGCCCATTCTTCTAATGTAGGATAAAATTTTGTTCCTAAACTCCTGTTAAAGTAATATTCAGCTGCCTGTTCAGCAGGTTTTTCAACATGGAATGAGAAGAGGGCCTCCAATCTTTGCTTCCAGTCTAAACAGCAAAAGATCTTGACTTAGCCTTGGATAGGAACATCCAAAAGTTAAGCCAACTGTCTTAACTTTTTATTATTTGCCTATAGCTTATTTTAACATTTTCATAACAAAACAGTGAAGTGCCATTGCTTATCATAAAGGTCATCTTCATCACCCCCATTCAGCAACCATTTAAACATAATGGCACTAATGAATAATAGTTATGTGTGGTCCTCAAAGTTCTAGCTGGGGTAGCACTACTGCAATCATAATATCATGATCTAGGTGCTTGGTAACTGGCCCGAGTTTCCAATCACAGCAGCATCCTGTGATCACATGGCCTCAATTGGTGATCTTCCTGCCAGCTTCCTACAAGCTGATGATCACATATGGTCCTCACTTAACAATGATAACTGGTCACTGCTGGACCTGCTACAGTTAAGCGGCAAAGTCATAGGACTGCATTGTTTAGCGATGGAAATTCCAGCCCCAATGATCATTATTAACTGAGTATCACCTGTTCTGTTTAAACAATGATGTCACTCCAGAACTACATATTTCAAAGATAAAAACTGATTGCACATAAACTTTTTTCGTGTTAGATCATCTGGTTCAATCATTTACTGCTTTCAGGTGAAAGGCAGTCAGCGGGTGTTTTTATTAACTGGTCAATCCAGATTGTGGAGAATGTGCTGGTAGGTGAACAAAACCAGGGAACTGGCATGATGTAGACAGTAAAGAGATGGAGGAGATAAAGGAAATGACCCATCCACACGTGCACACCCAAAATTAGCAGTTCTTTCCTACTTGCAGGCTGCCTAGGTTCTGTACTTCAGTTTAGATTGACAACATTTTCTAAAGTCATTTAAAACTCTTTTAGTTTCTTTTGAACTGTTGAGAAAGAAACATAATACTTGAACAATCTTTTGCTTAAGAATAAAATACACTGGAAGAGAAATAATATTATTCTTATATGCAAAATAAAACAAAACTGTAAACCTTTCTATAACTATATTTTAGAAATTGTGTGGGAGTATCTTTTCACTTATTTGTTCCCTCATCTCATTTATATTTCTTCATCAAAAACAATGGTAGTTCCTTTTCTTTTATAAAACTAAGGCAGTTAAAAACGAACTAAAATTTAAAATTCTTCTCTGCCAAGAATTTATCCCAGATTTCTTTTATAAAATTGACGTCTGGAGCTGGAATAAATAATTTATTCCATGTTGCTGATATAGAATTCATCCTTTAATCAGTGATATGATGAGTATGTGCTTAAAAGAATTCAAAGAAGAAGTTACTGACAACATCTGGGCAACCAATGTTCCATCAAGTTTCAAAGACTCAGAAGCAAATGAATAATAGCAACAACAATTACAATCCTTTCAATGATTACTAATGTTTTTACCAGAAACTTCGACTGTTGCAATAGATCTTGGCCTATTTACAGTGAATTGATTCACAAAGCATTGATTAATTATTATAAACACATCTGCCCACGTATATCCAAAATACCTTGGAAAGCCTTTTGAGAGGACATGCCAAGCCTTTGGGAGAATGAGACACATTGACATTTAAATGTGCACCCTTCCAAATGGCTTGCACAGTCCTAACTATTAGGCTCTAGTCTAACAGTGCTCAGATGTCAGCAGGCCTAGAACCAGGCATTCAGTTGTTTATTCCAATTATGTTCTTTTACAGATGTTTCTATGATGAATCATCTAAGGCAGGGGTCTGCAAACTTGACTCTTTTAAGACTTGTGGACTTCAACTCCCAGAGTTCCTCAGCCAGCTTTGCTAGCTGAGGAACTCTGGGAGTTGAAGTTCACAAGTTTTAAAAGAGCCAAGTTTGCAGACCCCTGATCTAAGGGAACAGAGATACTGGGTTTATTTATTTAGGCATGGCGTTCAGAGCGATGGGCAAGCCATTAAAGATTCTAAATTCACTCTGTAATATATGTCAGAGTTTCTTGCAAAAATCAAATCTAGAAGCACACATAGATAACCGAATCATTAACTTCTTTATATTCATAATAACACATAAAGTAGTTACAATACCAATAGTTGATTCTTCAGCTCAGATCAGCAGACATGTTCACACACAGAGTACAGCAGAGAGACTTAACACACACACACACTGAATAATTTCAGTTTCAATTCTCTGCACAGAGTCAGTTCTGTTTCAGCTCCCATTGGCTGATTTAGCTGCTATGCCTATTCATTGGCTGACCTTGTTGCCATGTCTTCCCAGTCATGAATATTCTAACAACATGGAAGTTTGAAAAAAGTTGATTGGAGAATGAAATACCTAGGAAGCTTCACTTTGTGTAGATTGTATCAAACTAATGGGCTAATGGGGTAACTTTGAACCATTCTCACTTTTTCAGCCAAATCTATCTCATAAGATCATGTTCTGGGAATATAAGTGGAGGAAATTGGGCTTTTTCCACTTCCAGCTCCCAGAGATAAAGTGCAATATAAAAATCTTTAAGAGCATCATTATCCTATTTTTGTGCAAAGTGATCCTTTGTGCAAAGTGCCTCACCTATTAAGATCGAGTATGTGGTGTCCCCAAAATTGTGCTGCCAAAATTTCCCAAATACCCACTGTAATGTATCTTTAAGAGTTTGGAGGGAAAACTGAGCGGGAAAAAGCACGTTGCTGATTGGATAAAGCCTCTGGCTAAACTGTATATAAAGAGAGGGTTTTCCCAGCCCGAGCCGCTGGGTTCACCATATAGTAAAGAGCTGTTGTCACTATCCTGGTCTCCTGCCTCGTTATTGCCCGAATTTAACACTGGCGACGAAGGTGGGATCTCGAGGCTAGGAGCGCCAGGAAAAAAGCTGAAATCACCAGGAAGACGCGAACCCAGCAAACAAGGGGCGGAAAGCAGCGATGTCCAGCTACACACCGCCAGCGCCATTCGACCCAGCTAAGGAAAAATGGGGGTCATACATGGCTCGTTTCGAGTGTTTCCTCGAGGCGAACGAACTCCAAGGAGTCTCAGACAACAGGAAGCGAGCGTATTTCCTGAGCCACTGCGGTCCAGAGGTTTTCGACACCGCAGAATCGTTGGCGGAGCCAACGCCGGTACAATCGGTGCCGTGGCAGACTCTACAGACCGTATTGAAAGCCCATTATGCACCAACGCCGTCCAAGTATGTGCAGCAGTGCAATTCAGGGAGCGTAGGCAGCAAGAGGGCGAGTCCATCAGCGTATACATGGCAGCCCTGAGGAAAGCCACGAACCATTGCGAGTACCGAGACTTGGAAGAGGCATTACTGGAGCAACTCATTCGTGGGGTCAGGGACATCCGTTTGCGACGGCGGCTGCTGTCCAAAAGCAACTTGACGCTGGCAAACGCCTTGGATGAAGCCAGGGCTCATGAGATGTCTACCCAAGCGGCGGAAACCCTACAAAAGCAGGTCGCACCAACGGCTGGTGCGAAATCAACCCCGGTCCACAATGAAGAGGTCCAGGCCGAGTCGGACGGTGAGGAGGAGGAAGGAGTCTTCCACACCGGGAGGCCGGAGAAAGAAGACCGGGGTGATTGCGCGAGTTGTGGAGGGCAACACCAACGACAACAATGCAAATTTAAGGATGCGACTTGTCGGCGGTGCGAAAGGAAGGGGCACATAGCACAGGCCTGTCGAGCACCCCAACCTTCCCGCCAAAAATTCAAACTGACCAATCAGAGCGCGGGAACGGCGAAGCAGCCCGTGATTGGTCAATTCAAAAAAGGCGCGAAGTTGAATCAGACTGCCGTGAGAGTGGGTCACGCAGCAACACGCCTAGAAAAAAAAATCTTTACAAAAACAAAGATTGAGGGGGTGCCATGCCGATTGGAGGTGGACACCGGCTCAGCGATCACGATCATGTCCTGGGACACTCTCGTGAAAGCCTTACCCGCCATCGCAAAGCGCAAGCTGAAACCACAGAACTTAAAGGTACAAGACTACCAAGGGAATCGCATCCCTGTTCGAGGGGTAACGTCCGTCCACGTCGAGTATGGACAATACAAGAAAACTCTGCCCATCACCATAGTCGATGGGACCCTGCCAAGCTTGTTGGGACTGGACTGGTTCCGAGCATTGGGCATGGGAGTGACTGGAATCTTCAGAAACGAAGTCAACCTCAAAGACGCACTCATGAAGGAATTTGGGGACGTTTTCAGAGACTGCCTGGGCAAGTACCCCTATTTCTTTTAACTTAGACCCACAAGTTGCCCTATTCGCTTAAAGGCTAGGAGGGTCCCGTTAGCCCTAAAGCCCAGGATTGACCGAACTGGACAAGCTAGTAAACCAGGGAATTCTAGTGCCAGTTGACCATGCTAAGTGGGAGACCCTATAGTCACCCCAGTCAAACCGGACGGGTCGGTCCGGATTTGCGCTGACTATAAGGCAACGCTAACAAAGCGTTGCAAAGAGTGCTTACCCGCCCGGTGGTACAGCACTTACTGCACTCAATGGGGCAAGGGCAGGTTTTGCCAAGCTAGACTTGGCCCAAGCCTATCAACAGCTGCCTGTAGATAGCAGCACAGCCAAGCGCAGACAATTGTGACTCACAGAGGGCTTTTAAGTGTACCCGGTTACAGTTTGGGGTTAGTGTGGCTCCAGGGTTATTTCAGAACCTAATGGAGCGGCTATTGCAGGGACTACCGGGGTGGTACCATACTTTGACGATGTACTGGTATCCGCTGAGAATCTAGAGGAATTAGGGGTAAGGCTGCGAAAAGTTTTGGGCATTTTCCGGTCTGCGGTCTCAAAGTTAAACTGAACAAATGCCAGATCGGGGTTGAATCTGTGGAATTCCTAGGCTACCGGATAGACAGGAAGGATTCACCCACTGGAAGCAAGGTACAGGCCATCAGGAAGGCCCCGGTTCCAAAGAACAAAACGGAGTTGCAGGCATTCTTAGGTCTGGTCAATTTCTCGCGGTATTTTTAAGAAATAAGGCAGCAGTAGCCGAGCCGCTTCATAAATTACTAGCAAAGACGGCTGCATGGTCTTGGGGAAAGGCAGAAGCTAGGCATTCAAGGTAAAGAATCTCCTATCGAGTGATAGCCTCCTTATCCAATACAATGGCACGCTGCCATTAGTGTTAAGCTGCGATGCATCTCCCTATGGGGTGGGGGCTGTGCTCAGCCACAGGTTGCCAAATGGCACAGAAGCCCCTATTGCATATTACTCCCGAACAATGTCATCAGCTGAAAGGAATTATAGCCAGCTAGATAGGGAAGCCTTGGCTATAGTCTCCGGAGTAAAGAAATTCCATGAATATGTATTTGGTCGTGATTTCGAAATCATCACGGACCATAGACCTTTGCTAGGCCTGTTGGCAGGTGACCACCCAACGCCCGTGGCACTTTCGCCCAGACTGACCAGATGTTTATTTTTATTTATTTATTTTATTTGATTTTTATACCGCCCTTCTCCCGAAGGACTCAGGGCGGTGTACAGGCAGAAGTAAAAAAGACAATACAATGTACAATTTAAAATGTGAATTAAAAAACTTATTATAATTAGCCCGAAACTTTAAAATATATAAAAAACTAAAATCCCATTTAAGATTAATATTAAAAATTTTAAAATTTAAAACCAATAAAATTCAATAAAATTCAGCCAGCGAATGAAAAGATGTGTCTTCAGTTCGGCGGAAGGTCCAAGGTCAGGTATTTGGCGTAAACCCGGGAAGCTCGTTCCAGAGTGTGGAGCCCCACAGAAGGACCTTCCTGGGGCCCGCCAGCCGGCATTGCTTGGCGGACGGCACCCTGAGAAGTCCCTCTCTGTGAGAGCGTACGGGTCGGTGGGAGGCATGAGGTAACAGCAGGCGGTCCCGTAAGTACCCAGGCCCTAAGCCATGGATGGACTATCTTCCTAGCGGCGTATTCTTACAAACTACTACACCGGCCAGGGAAGGAATTAGGGCATGCGGACGCCCTGAGCAGATGCCCGTTACCAGAGACTATCGAAGACCCCACTCCGGGGACACCAGTTCTGCTAATTGACTCTTTGGACTCTGGCCCAGTCACATCCAAAGAGGTGGCTCGGGCTTCGTACAAGGACATTACAATAAGGACTGTAATTGGTTGGGTACAAAGAGGTTGGCCCGCTGCGCCGGGCGAGCGTTTTAAAGAATTTGTGAAAAATCGTGGGGAACTCTCAGCTCAAGGGCGGTGCCTGCTATGGGGGGATCGAGTGGTGATCCCGGAGAAATTGAGGAAAAAGGTATTGGAGCTCCTTCACAAAGGCCACCCAGGGATCGTGAGAATGAAGGGTCTAGCGAGAAGCTATGTGTGGTGGCCCTTAATGGACATGGAAATTGCTGAAAGGGTAGGGAAATGCCAGGCCTGCCAGGAGTCCAGACCGCTACCCCCAACGGCCCCGATTCGGGAATGGGAGAGACCCCAGGGCCCTTGGTCTAGGATCCATATCGATTTTGCCGGCCCCTTCCACGGCCAAACCTTTCTGGTAGTAGTCGATGCCTACTCCAAATGGCTGGAAATCATTCTCATGAGATCCATGACAGCCGAGGCCGTGATTTCAGCCCTACGGCACCTATTTGTAACCCACGGGTTGCCCGACACTTTAGTCTCCGATAACGGCCCGCACCACGGCAACCCAGTTTGAGGGTACTTGGCAGAGGAGGGCATCCGGCATGTCCTCTCGGCGCCTTTCCACCCTGCGATTTAACGGCCTTGCAGAACGTTTCGTTCGAGCGCAAAGGAAGCATTGTCCAGAATCAGGCCAGGCGATTGGCAAACAAAAATCGATACATTCCTAGCAGTCCAACACAGAACCCCCTGTGTAACAACTGGCCGCAGCCCGGCAGAGCTATTAATGGGTCGGAAGCTTAGGTGCCCACTAGACCGTTTAAACCCAAACTACACACCAGACGGTTACAAAGGGGCACACGGTAAAACAAGAGGGATGGCAGTAGGCAACCTAGTGTGGGCACACAACTACAGCGAGGGCCCGACCTGGTTAGCAGGAAAAATCCTAGAGATAACAGGACCAAAATCATATCTAGTAGAGATAGAGGATGGCCGGGTATGGAAGCGCCACATAGACCAAATAAGGAAACGCATAACCGGTAAATCAGAATCAGACGAAACAGGCCCTGACTATCCAATGTTTGAATCCACAGCTGACTCAAACCCGGGGCAAACGCGGGACTTATCTGAGTTCCAGGAGGTCCAGCGACGCCAATCGGTTCCTCCTGAAGACAGCAGGGACGACTCTGCAAATAATCCAGGGCCGGATGGCCTAGAGGAGGAGCTGAGAGGAACAAACAGTCCCTCCGGTCAGCTCGACTCACTCCCAGAAAATGAATTGCGCAGGTCCGAAAGAGTCAGGAGACGCCCAGTCTACTTGCGTGATTACGTAGAAAAATAAGATGTTAATTCTATGTAAATATTGGTAAAGTGTTCTCTGGGAGGGAAGGAGTGTAATGTATCTTTAAGAGTTTGGAGGGAAAACTGAGCGGGAAAAAGCACGTTGCTGATTGGATAAAGCCTCTGGCTAAACTGTATATAAAGAGAGGGTTTTCCCAGCCCGAGCCGCTGGGTTCACCATATAGTAAAGAGCTGTTGTCACTATCCTGGTCTCCTGCCTCGTTATTGCCCGAATTTAACACCTACCCTTTGATGGCACAACATTTCGGACTTCTTTTTTTTTCAAAAGTAAGTTGGAAGACCTGAAAGACCTGTGTGAAGCAATGCACTCCCATTTTCTACCCTTAGAACCCTCATATGCCTCAGTCTGAGCTTGAGTACTGTAGCCAATCATTTTGCTGTTCAAATTTCAGTGGCACAAGTTTCAACTGTTTAGGAGCATGTTGGGGGATTGGAGAAATTTGCTTCCCAGTCATTTCCAACTACTTGGTCACTGTAATGCCAAGAAGCACCCTGTAGTCTTTCTACAGTCAGGAGGATAAAGCAGTGCTTTTGTTTTGAATTCACTCATTTCTCTCTTGGTATATCATTTCACTTTTCACAACAGCTTTAAAAGCATCTTTGAGATCATGGAAACTGATCATAAAATAGATCCTCCTCTCTTAATGGATTAACTGAATTAATTTGGTTATTTTGCATCTTGCTGTACATAAATGGTTATTACACACTTAATAAACTTGGATTGGATATAAAATAATAAGAGAAGCAGAATAAGCAACATAAAAAACTAATTCATATAATCATTAAAATAATTTTATTCATTTCTAGCAAGTCAAAACGATTGCATAAGGAGAAACCCCACGTTTCTCAAAGACTTCTGTGGGAATTTCAGGGTTGTAGACTAGAACGAAAAGTTCAGAAAATTTCTGAAGCACCACTGGTGAACCACTTTTCTATTCTTGCCCCCCAAAAAATTGTACTGTGATATTCACATTGTCATGACAAGTTGAATTTGACTTGAAGGTCTCTTTTCTTTTTAACCTCCAGCATCTTGTACATGTCTTGAAGACCAGTCTTGAATACTTTTCTCATAAACGTATTTTTCAAACGAAGACTGAGTGAAAACAATCAGATGACAAGAGCCGCCGGCTCAGTTTACAGATCATTTTAAGTGAAGATAAGTAAAATCATGGTAGTTAATCATAACAAGATTAAAAACCATGGGTTCATAGTTAAGCTCCCCCTCCAAAAAACAACAACCTGACAGTGAACATATAGGCTTTTATTTATTTTTATATTCTACTGTAATCCTAAAGGACTCAATGTTATGTATTAACTACTACACTGGCCCTTGCTAATTCAATAAACCATTATTAAACAAAGTGCACAATTATGCAACTAACCTCTACCACATTATGTCAGGCCTTTGGGTATTACAACAGCAATGTAAAATATGTCCACAGAAAAACATATTTCGTGCTGAAGTGCAAAACATATCTCATAAATATTAGGGAATTTTTTCAGGCAGCGATTACAGTAAATGTGTTCCATCCCATATGATTTTCCTTTTCATTTCCAGGAACTATATTTAGGATCATAGGTGATAATTATACCCTGTCAAAGTTTAGACAATTAATATCCTTGCAATTACTGTAAGATTCCTTCCCTGTACCAACCACACAAGAAATCCTTCTCTTCCTCCATTTTTTCATTTTCACACTCAGGTCACTACATGCCAATGTTGGGTAGGTTCAGAGGTGAAATGCTCTCGGTTCGGACCAGATTGTGTTGTAGAAAAAATGCTTTTAAAGGTTTCTGACGATCAGGCAACTCAGCTGGGATTGTCAGAACCCTTTAAAAGCATTTTTTTACAACCTCTTCAGCCGAAGAGGTTGTAGAAAAAATGCTTTTAAAAGTAAAAAAAAAGTTGGCCACGCCCACCCAGTCACATTTCTCCCCCCACCAAGCCACGCCCACAGAACTGGTAGTAACAAATTTTACATTTCACCCCTGGGTAGGTTGACATGAGTCCCTCATTTTCAGGGTATCCTTTTATTCCAGAAGACATCAATGATGTCTTTTGTTTTAGTTCACGGGTGTCAAACTCAGGGCATCACATTGCCATCATATGATGTTTCGTGATGTTTTTTTCTCATTGTGGAGCTGGAGTGGGTGTGGCCTATGTGTGACACCATTGGCCCATGGGCCACCAGTTTGATACCCCGTTCTATATGATTCAATCTCTACAAATTTCACAATAATAAATAATTAAACCTGAATGCCATGTATGGATTATTTTTTTCTGATACAAACTCTCCCTCTGGACTGCTCTGTTACTTCTTCAATTAAGTTAAAAGGAGGAAGGGCTTCTCCACTTCTATTACCTTGATGAACGTATCTTTTCTTTTATGTACATTGAGAGCGTATGCACCGAGACAAATTCCTTGTGTGTCCAATCACACTTGGCCAATAAAAAATTCTATTCTATTCTATTCTATTCTATTCTATTCTATTCTATTCTATTCTATTCTATTTTGCCCTGTATCTTTTCTCACTCCCTTTCTGCCTCTCTCTTTTCTTTTTCTTCCTATCTTTCACCTTCTTTCTATCCAGCCAATGTTGCAAAGAAGCAGATTGTTCTTGACAGAAATCTATACTAATGACTTGCAGAAGATGGCCTAACTTCTCTGGTTCCATTCATTTTCTAGCTTTTTCTCACCTGGCTGAAAGTCTGCATTAAACTTTGTAGCTCACCGCTCTATCACCATCCATCTGTTCATTTCAGGTCTCCATTCCCATGTTCACCTCCTACTTCTATCTTCTATCTCACTGAGCTAATTCATCTATATTGAAATGATGAAAACATTTTGTATAAGTTGGCCTCATTTGTTGTATGTAGTGTTTTAATATTTTGATCAGGATGTTTATTGATGGATGAAAATAAATCATCCCGTGTTCTGATTTAAATGTTGCAAACACTTCCTATGTTAGTTTTACTTCTGCTTGTACAACATAAGCAGCTCACACTGTTGAGTCTAAAATGAGTCTCTTCATAGACAAAAATGGCAGAACAAATGTTTTTAAAATACAGTAATCTAGAGACGTACAGTTGAGGTTAGTGTTGCATATGGCACATGAAAACTTTGCATACATCACCAGATCGCTACAAAAGTTGCTGTTAAGTGGTAACATTTAATTATAATTATGATAGTTCATTATAAATAAATTTAGATGCAATGAAGCTTTTATCCTGACTCTAGTGACTGTTTTTGGAGTAAAATTTTTAACTCACCTCTGAGACAATAAGCAGCCTTTGGTTCAGAAAAAAGTTGAGCATTCCTGATCAACTCCTATTATACCAACATGTTGTCTTCAGCCTAGTAATTTCACAATCTTCTGATTAGATTAAATATAAACAGGCATTTCCACTGCATGTCTTCAGGAAGAAACATGAAATCATTGATCAGGACTTAATTTACAGAAAGAATACAAAATCATGAACTGTAGAGAGCTGTTTTAAAGTATCTGTGCCAATGATTATCAACAAATGTTACAATAAATGGCAAAGGCCCTCATTTCACAAGTTTCTTCTTCCTGCTGGAATCAGATAAACCACCAATCTTATTGGTGGATTATCACTGCACTTCCTGTTTTCTCATGACTTCTAAAAGAGGGGAGAGAGAGGGGAAAGCCCCAGAGGATATTCCCAATTCTTTTTATGAATTTGATTAACATGCCTACAAGGGATGAAAAAAAACCCTCACTAGTAAAAAAAAATCTTCAAGATTGGCTGAACATTTCAGCCATTCTACCAGCCTGTGTCTATATTGTCTAAATCAGTGACCAACTGGGATCTAATAAATGACAAAATTGGAAAACTAATCTAAACAAAGTCAGAATTATTGACTGAAGTTATTAAGCACGCTGCCTTAATCACAAACTGATCACACCCTTGGTCTGATTTCTGATGATCGGTTAAACCAAATCACAATATGTTACAAAACATTGCCTACTTATATAAATATTATATTTATTTCTGATTACAAATTAACATGGCTACCTGTCAACAAAGAAAAAACCTGCTCTGTTGTGGTTTTTCCAACTTGTTACCTCAACATCTATCTATGTGCATGTTTTTTTAATCACAAGGATTTGTTAGAATAGACGTAAACTTAACCCACAGTCCAGTAGTGCAGGGGTCTCCAACCTTGGCACCTTTAAGACTTGTGGACTTCAACTCCCAGAATTCCTCATCCAGCAAAGCTGGCTGAGGAACTCTGGGAGTTGAAGTCCACAAGTCTTAAAGCTGTCAAGGTTGGAGACCCCTGCAGTAGTGGGTTTCAGAACCTGTCATTACTGGTTTGCCCAATCCGGGGCAAACTGGTAGCAACCCACCACTGCAACAGTCCCTTTTGTATGCCAAAAAATATACTACAAACGTTTACAATGCAAGACATAATATATGCCTATGTTAACAAAAAAAAAAAAAAAAGCAATTCTGCTGCCATATATGTATCAGAATGTAATCATGAAACAGAGCACAAATTAACATTTCTCCCCCTTTATTACATAAGAATCTTTCCTGTGTTATTATTTGTCATGAACTAATTTGGCCCTGGCACTATAAAACAGAAACCATCTTTTCTGAACAAGCTTGAGAACCTGCAACTTGGCTCTACCATTAAATAACTCCCCATGTAATTTGTTTAAGGGGTTTCCCCCACCATCTTTGTTTGTTAGTCTGCTCCACCCAAGGCACCTGCTGGGTGCTTATGAAACCCACACTTATATGCTGACTTTCACAATTATTTCTATTGATACTGCAAAACAGAAAGCAGTAAAAAAATGAGAGACTGATAGTCCTAAGTTAGTTTTCAGGCCTATATATAAGTTTGGCTTCTGAATTTATGCTTCACAGTAACTCTTTTTCCCCCAGAAGTGTTACGTCCTATTAGACTATTTTGCAATAAATTTGCCTTGAAGTTTAAGTATTACAACTATGACTAGTATAATAATTTCACTTTCTTTGGAGTGGTCCAAGTTGTCATTCAATATTTGTTTTCCCCTCTCAGGAAAATGCCAGGTTGATATATATTTTTAAATGTTTTTGTAGGAGATGACCAGGCTGAGCCTGAGAGAGGGGTTAAACATGTCATCAGTCAACAGATCTAAGTCCAGCCTACCTTGAATTCCTTTCTATTCTTAACCCACTAATTTCCCTTGATTGTTAGTAGTTTAGATCATTGTAGAATAAATCTTTATGCATATTTGAACTGCCTGAATCTCCTGATTTCCCTGGTGCTTGACAGTTTCATTAACAATATATGATTCTTTCAAGTCAAGCTCCAGGTGATCTACACATAGTTTTGTTGACAATAAAATGGAAATGGTTGGCAACTGCCTTCTTGTAAGTTTTTTTTTCTTCATTTCCTGGTATATCCTATAGTACCAATAAAAGAGAATATTTGTAGCGCAGGATTGAAATGAGGGTCCTTGGTACTTTCTGAGCTTGCTTTTTTTCTTGCAAACATTTCATTGCCCAAACTAGGTAACCTCATCAATGCTAGTATGGAGTGCGGTTTGCTATCAGTTTATATTCTGAGGGCTTGCCCTGTCAGTGTTGGTGAGGGTGGTCTTAGAAATTCTTTGGTTGAGCTGTTTACTGTAGGCTCTTTGGCAGTTTCTTGATTGGGGTATTGTTTACTTGATTGTTGGTCTGATGTCAACCTTGGAGCATAACCTTGGAGTTAATCTACGCTGATCTGGTGCTGATTGATCTGGTGGAGAGGTGCTTGGGTCTTTTTGTTCCCTTTGGGGCTGGTTGATTGTCTCTTTTGCATAGTCTCTAGAGGTCGTTAATGTCTATATGTCTATTAATGGTTAATTTGTCAGAGTGCCAGGCTTCTAGAAATTCCCTGGCCTTTTTAGACCAGGCCAAGTCCATCAATAGGCAGAGACATTAACAACCTCTAGAGATTATTCAAGAGAGAATCAACCAGCCCACAAGGGAACAAAAAGACCCAAGCACCTCTCCACCAGACCATAAATCAAGTAAACAATAATCCAATCAATACCACAATGTTGCCAAAGAGTCAACACTAAACAGCTCAACCAAAGAATCTCTAAGACCACACCCACTAAACTGACAGGGCAATCCACCAGAGTATAAACTGACAGAAAACTGTTCTCCTTACTATCACTGATGATGTTACCAATATTTAGTTTGGACAATGAAATGTCTGTCAGAAAACAAGCAAGTTCAGAGAGCACCAAGGACCCCTTGTATCCTATAAATCTAGGACAGCAATGGCTAACCTTTCTAGACCGAGTGCCCAAAGCGCACACCCAAACCCTCAAAATAAAATGCTTGCTTGGTCCCCCTCATGCACATCACCCCATACATGTGTGCACAGCCCCCCACATGTACCCCATACTGCTGTACATGTGCACATGTCCCCTGCATGCATCTCCCTGTGTATGTGCATGCAGCCCCCTGCATGTGTCCCACCCCCCGCACATGTGCAGCAGAGACCTGAAGACCAGCTGGCTGGTGGGAGGCATGCATACATGCATGGCAGAGCTGAACTGGAGCGATGGCTCGCATGCCCACAGAGAGGGTGCTGCATGCCACCTGTGGCATGTGTGCCATAGGTTCACCTTCACAATCCTAGGATGTCCTGATAGACTTCTAGTCAGGTACAAATAGGATGTAACCCTGCTTAACTATATAAGATCAGACATTGCAGACTCAAGACTATATGGGGCCCTAGGTCACATTGACATCAACTCCCATTGGTGCAAAGAATTACAGTTTTAGAATAACCTTAGTTTTCAGAAGGAGGGGAAGTATTGGCATTTCCTAAGCATTGGCATCTTAGGACAGTTCCTATTTGGGTTTTGGCTAAAGCTGGCCTTAGGGTCAATCAAAGTCAGTTTGGTGTTGCCATCTCATTATGTATGAATAAAACATGGTCAGATTTTGGAAATAGTGAAAAATCCCTGTATAGGAAGATATAATGCTTTCTTTAATATTAAAAAATTGCTTGTCTCTAAATATTCAGAAAAAAATGAAAGACTAGAAAATGGGAATTAGCAGCAAAGGCAGCAAGCATATATAAGGAGAAAATTTAAACCTAAATAAACACTTTGTAGATATTTGCAATTAGACTTTAATGACTTATTTCCATAGGCCACTACAAAAAATAGCCAATAATTGCAATAACAATATACAATTTATATATTTCCACCGAAGTTTTCTTTAAGGAATTGTATGGAGGATTGCAATCCATTGTGATTAATAATTCATTCCTAAACAAAATTAAGTTAATAATGGCGCTAATTAAAAATATAAACTAACAAGCTAATTAAAATAATCTGCAGCAGAGGTTCTTGCATACAAGTATCAGCTTAGCTGCTGCAAAAACTAATCCATCTAAAAATGTTACTCATCCTCCCATTTCCTATCGAATAAGTTTATTCTTGGAAATAAATGATCTTCACAAGTGTAATAATAATGAGGATGTCTGCATAACCTGTCAAAACAAGTGTTCCATAATTTGGGTGTGGCCACTGAAAAACTTCTTTCATTTTCTCCATCAACATGGCCTTGGAATACATGCAGAAAAGGATTTTTTTCATTGGACCTGGGACAAAAACAGATTGCTATTTGAAAAATGATGCCTAGAAATCCTTGATTTAATATTTTCAAAGCTTTAAACATGATCAACAGTTTGAACTGTGTTGTGATGATTGTAATATGGCCCTGGCAGAAAAGGAGAAAAAAAGCATAGAATATAAGAAAGAAGAAAGAAGAAGGCAAGGAATAGCATTTTTGACATAGTGAAATAGATAGGAACCGTGCTAATATTTTACACTGATCCAGAATATTTTTAAAAAATTCATTAGGAGGACTTGCTTTGCTAAACGAGACCCATTCTTGCTTCTTTTGAGCAACATCGTATAAATACTTAGTTTGGCTGAAACTTTAAAGACTGTGTACTCTTTGTGTTAATATCCACTGTGAGTTTCTTTAGTAAAATTTGAAGTATCTCATCCCATCAGAGAAAACTATCAAGTTTTATTCCTTTGGACTGAAGAGCTTTGTTTCATTGTGTACAATTGTCCTTGAGAAGGAAATGTATCTTCAGAAATAATCAACGCCCTTCAAATTCTTATCTAAAGGAATCTTACAGGAAACCTTGGATTTCTTACAAAAATTTGGGTAGTCTGTTATTTATCAAGGGCTGTCTGTTATTTTACAAGGACACTAGTCTTTGGCTATTGAGCCCATTGTGTAAATTTCCAACTCACTCTCCCTGCCTACTCTTTTTAACTTAATAGAAAATGAAAACTCTGCTGAATAGAATTACATATAAAGGGAAACATATTAACTAAAATGCTAGCTACAGTTTAGCTTATGATTAGCCATTGAACTTTAAACTTAAAATCAATAGTTGATTATGTCAGGACGACATACAGTCCCGCACCTAGCTGACCAAATAAGTAGAATATAATGAAGATATTGCTCAACTGTAGACTTTACGTTTTTCCACTCATAGGCTAATATGATCAAGTCCATGCTTTTTATACTGAGAAGTTTTCATATTATAAATAATTATTTATTACATTTTATCATTAATCTTTCTGCAGGAACTAGAAAGTTGGGCTATGAAAAAATACCTTGCCTTAAAACATTAGCTTTGTCGGTCTTTTTATTTTTGTCACTGTATTCAGTAAGTTATCCTTGTGTGGCAAATGGTTCTTAGTGTGAAAGATTCAGATGTGTATTTATTTGTACCTTCTCTTTTTTGCCAAAGCACTCTAAGATGAGTTACAACAAACAAAACATAGAACAAGTACACAGTAAAGTACAACCAGGCAAATAAAAACACATTTCATGCAGAGCCTGAAAATACCTTCTGAAATAAAACAGTCTTAATTTTTTGAGAAAAAAAAAATAGAGAAGCAGGGGGCATCTGTGTTCTTTTTCCCAGAAAAGAACACAAGAAACTGATTTGTGTGAGATTATTTTTTTACATATATTTCACCAGTTTGTGAAGTGCAGAGACTTTACATGACAGTGAGAATTAGAGAAGATAGATATGTGCTATCTATGTACAACTACATATACTATCTAGTGTGCAAAATTCAAGGTTCTCAGCTTTCTTGAAGATAGTTGCAATATTAAATAACTATCACTAGTATGTATCACAATTATTGCCAGTTATATAAATTTTGTAACACTGGGGCAACAGCAATGTTTTTTCACTCTTAAGCCAAACAACAGAGTTCATACTATAGCAATATGTTTTTTGAGGTAGAGACTTCTGCAATTTAGTAGGTTATCATTACTGGTAGTCCTAGACTTACAACAGCTCATTTAGTGACCATTCAAAGTTACCATGGCACTGAAAAAAGTGACTTATGACTGTTTTTCACACATAGGAATATTGCAGCATCGCCATGAACATGTGATCTAAATTAAAACGCTTGGCAGCTGACTCATATTTATGATGGGGGCAGTGTCCCAGGGTCATGTGATCACCTTTTGTGACCTTCTGCAAGCAAAGTCAATGGGGAAACCAGATTTATTTTACAACTGTGCTACTAACTTAACAACTGCAGTTATTCACGTAACAACTTTGGCAAGAAAGGTCACAAAATGGGGCAAAATTCACTTAAAAATGTCTCGCTTAGCAACATACATTTTGTTGGACTCAATTGTTGTCATAACGCAAGGATTACCTGTATTGGATAATTAAGATTCCTAAGTGTTACTTAATTATTTCGGCCAGCTTGTATATGCTGTTCTGAAGATTCACAGGAAACGAATTCTTCTAGAAGTTTCACTAAAGAAGCAGCCAAAAAACTGTTTCTGATCAGTAGAAGAGACACAACATTGGCAACATTTTAAAAAAGAACCTTCTTGTGCCTTGTCTAATCTCTGGCGGGAGGGAGAGGGAAATAAACAAACAAAGAATTAAGAGGAATATCAATTAAGAGGAATTGGTTGCAGAGTAAAGATAACGAGTGGCTGGGAAAGGGTATCTGTTTTACTATCGTGGAAAACAAAGAATACAGCTTCAAATAAATCTTAACTGCCCTCATAATTCAGCTTTGTAGAATTACTAAAATATTCCATTGAGATTGATTTACTTGTGGAATTCTGAAATGAAGTATGTAAAAAGGCAGATTAACAAAGGCTGATTTAACATTTAAGAGAGCATTTGAAGTAGCTGTTCCCAGGAAATCTGCCACTAGAGGTACTATATAGCTGCTTGTTGTTGTTGTTGTTGTTGTTGTTAGTTGTGAAGTCATGTCGGACCCATCGCGACTCCATGGACAACGTTCCCCCAGGCCTTCCTGTCCTCTACCATCCCCCAGAGTCCATTTAAGCTCACATCCACATCTATCTATCTATCTATCTATCTATCTATCTATCTATCTATCTATCTATCTATCTGCAGTTAGGAATAAATAAAATACTGCGTGTAAAATTACCCAATCACATGCAAATCTAATATCAGATCAAAATGAACGGTGATATCATTGTGGTGGAGATTTATATATACTTCTGTGCAGATTTAAAGGAGATTTAAAGGGAAAATCAGAAGAAAATACAATACAGGGGGACATGTTCACAGAGTCTTGTCACACAGGAAAAGGCAAACCATTTGTCAAAGATAAACAGCCAAGCCATTATTTGAAAATGAGTGCAGTGGTGCGTGCTATAATTGGAAAAAAAATTAAATGAAAAAAAAACACCCAGGGAAATTATTACAAAAAGAGTAAAATGAGACCAGCGATGTGGTTCATGCTAGATATGAGAGGCAAAACCATATCAATGGTTCAGCTACATCAGGTATATTACAGCATGACTGTGAGCAGCATATCAAAGATGCTAAACTTAAGCTGCCACAACTATGAAAAAATTCACTGGAGTTAGTTCTTCTACAAGTTTCACTAAAGAAAGCAGCAGGAAAATGTACTCATGACTCTAATGTCTTTGAGTAATCAATAGAAAAGGACAATCATTCTCTAAATTGCCATACAGGAAGTCTGCTTATGGTCAGGAACACTTGAATCCAGGTAAGCATGTCTATGATTTTGGACTTAAGAATGATACCAAATCAAAATAAAAAAAGTTCTGTATTTTGGGGACTATAAGATGCACCGGAGTATAAGACGCACCAAGATTTCGAAGAGGAAAAGAAGAAAAAAAATAGGTTTTGCCCTCCCCGGTCCCCAGGAGCACTCTGCAGGCCTCCAAAACCCTCTCTGTACGCATCCCATTTTCATGAAAAACCATCCCGTTTTTTGCAAAAACGGGATGCACAGAGGGTTTGGGAGGCCTGCAGAGTTAAAAATTGGGATCTTAAAAAAGTTTAGTATACTTACATATATAATGCATATATTAACATATAAACATAACTGATAGTTAACTAAGAATTTACACATATAGATGTAGCTTAATTGTCAACCTCACCCTCTGTTACAGGGGTGTCAAACTCGATTTCATTGAGGGCCGCATCAATGTTGTGTTTGACTTTGGTGGGCTGGGAGTGCCTATGGTGGCCCGAGTACTCTGCCAGCAAAAATGGGCTCCCGAGCTCCACTTTCAGCTGTGATGACCTCTGCAACCCTCTGCTAGCAAAAACAGAGCGCCATTTTCACTGGCGAGGCACTGTGGGCTGGTCCTTCACTGTTTCCAGGGCAGCTCTGGGAGCCAGATCTAGGCACCCCGCAGGCCCGATCTGGCCCCCAGGCCTTGAGTTTGACACTCCTGCTCTATTATATACCTGTGGGATTCTTCAATCTCAGTAGACAATGTATGAAGGCAGATTACCTAATGAAGTACAATATTGGGGAACATGGATATTAGAGAAATTCTAAGACCAGTATAATAAGAATGGGCAGAAGACTTTATTTATATCCCACCTTTTTATTATTTTTATAAATAAGTCAAGCTGGTAAACATATCCAACACATTTTCTTCTCCTATTTTCCCCACAACAACCCTTTGAGATGAGTTGGGCTAAGAGGGAATGACTGGCCCAAAGTCATCCAGCCAAGGCAGGACTGAAATTCACAGTCTCCCAGTTTCTATCCTGGTGCCTGGTGATATAATTGCTGAAACTGAGCTTGAAATCATGCTTTTAGAAAAGAAGAAAACAAGAAATGCCATAGACCCTATGCATTATTCACTAGAAATGAAGATGTTGGAATCGCTCCATCTACTTACATTGAAGCAGTAAAAAGACTTTCTACATAACCCATTTTAATTTGGTTTGGTAGATGATGACTTTTTTGACAAAATATGTACAATTATTGTCATTCTTCAGGTGGAGCCTTTATATGTCATTTATTCAATGTGCTGCTCAACCAGGTGGAAGTAGATATTCATTAATGGAATGTGATAAGCATCTACATGTTCCCACAGTGCTGCTACTGGATGTAGAAACCGATTGTCCTTGTATTAAAAAATACCTTACCACTGTATAGCTCCCTGGAACTACAAGCTGTCCCCAGTCTGCTTTTGCTCTGCATCACTCTCTTGCTATTTACAAACTGCAAGCTGGGAGGTAAAGGAGGTAAAGTCAACCTTCTCAATCAAGAAACAGAGTCCAAGAGACATAAATGTGTGTTGTTGTGGAAGCAGAGACATTGAGAATAGGGGAGAAACTCATTTGTGGAGATTTGGAAACAGCTGGATTTAGGAGGGGAAGAGCTGTGTTTAGAGACGTATCGCCAGTCAAAAAAGCTTTCACAGAAGATTGAAATGGTATTTTACACTAGACGTGCAGTTTTTATATGTCTGTACCAAAGCTCATTGTTCTGGAAACACACCCTTAATTCGAGGTTGAGAGTAACAGAGCTGAGTTTTATTTTAAGCACAATGGTGCCGTATTTATCACTTGGAAATGATTTTATTGTGACTAGCAATGAAACCATCCGTTTTTGCAAAACGGGATGCACAGAGGGTTTGGGAGGCCTGCAGAGTTAAAAATTGGGATCTTAAAAAAGTTTAGTATACTTACATATATAATGCATATATTAACATATAAACATAACTGATAGTTAACTAAGAATTTACACATATAGATGTAGCTTAATTGTCAACCTCACCCTCTGTTACAGGGGTGTCAAACTCGATTTCATTGAGGGCCGCATCAATGTTGTGTTTGACTTTGGTGGGCTGGGAGTGCCTATGGTGGCCCGAGTACTCTGCCAGCAAAAATGGGCTCCCGAGCTCCACTTTCAGCTGTGATGACCTCTGCAACCCTCTGCTAGCAAAAACAGAGCGCCATTTTCACTGGCGAGGCACTGTGGGCTGGTCCTTCACTGTTTCCAGGGCAGCTCTGGGAGCCAGATCTAGGCACCCCGCAGGCCCGATCTGGCCCCCAGGCCTTGAGTTTGACACTCCTGCTCTATTATATACCTGTGGGATTCTTCAATCTCAGTAGACAATGTATGAAGGCAGATTACCTAATGAAGTACAATATTGGGGAACATGGATATTAGAGAAATTCTAAGACCAGTATAATAAGAATGGGCAGAAGACTTTATTTATATCCCACCTTTTTATTATTTTTATAAATAAGTCAAGCTGGTAAACATATCCAACACATTTTTCTTCTCCTATTTTCCCCACAACAACCCTTTGAGATGAGTTGGGCTAAGAGGGAATGACTGGCCCAAAGTCATCCAGCCAAGGCAGGACTGAAATTCACAGTCTCCCAGTTTCTATCCTGGTGCCTGGTGATATAATTGCTGAAACTGAGCTTGAAATCATGCTTTTAGAAAAGAAGAAAACAAGAAATGCCATAGACCCTATGCATTATTCACTAGAAATGAAGATGTTGGAATCGCTCCATCTACTTACATTGAAGCAGTAAAAAGACTTTCTACATAACCCATTTTAATTTGGTTTGGTAGATGATGACTTTTTTGACAAAATATGTACAATTATTGTCATTCTTCAGGTGGAGCCTTTATATGTCATTTATTCAATGTGCTGCTCAACCAGGTGGAAGTAGATATTCATTAATGGAATGTGATAAGCATCTACATGTTCCCACAGTGCTGCTACTGGATGTAGAAACCGATTGTCCTTGTATTAAAAAATACCTTACCACTGTATAGCTCCCTGGAACTACAAGCTGTCCCCAGTCTGCTTTTGCTCTGCATCACTCTCTCTTGCTATTTACAAACTGCAAGCTGGGAGGTAAAGGAGGTAAAGTCAACCTTCTCAATCAAGAAACAGAGTCCAAGAGACATAAATGTGTGTTGTTGTGGAAGCAGAGACATTGAGAATAGGGGAGAAACTCATTTGTGGAGATTTGGAAACAGCTGGATTTAGGAGGGGAAGAGCTGTGTTTAGAGACGTATCGCCAGTCAAAAAAGCTTTCACAGAAGATTGAAATGGTATTTTACACTAGACGTGCAGTTTTTATATGTCTGTACCAAAGCTCATTGTTCTGGAAACACACCCTTAATTCGAGGTTGAGAGTAACAGAGCTGAGTTTTATTTTAAGCACAATGGTGCCGTATTTATCACTTGGAAATGATTTTATTGTGACTAGCAATGCGAAACCATCTATTGTATGTGTGCATTTTGGAAGTATTTTCCTTTTGTAAAAAATATAATCCGACATGCACCCTAATAAAAAATCTATGTTGTAGAGGCAATTCTACCCTCATTTTTTTTCCTAATAAAAAGCAACACTGATGACAGATGAGATGTGCCCAAATGGAACAAGCAGCATCCTCATGCAAATGGAATACAGGCCAGGAAATTCCACCAATTAAGAACAAGATTTACCTGCAATTCACAACCCTACAAAGGACCCACATCCTACCTGCAGTATTGCATTTCATTTATAAGGGCTCAGTTTAGCTTTATGGTCATTAAAATACTATAAAGATGACTTAACAACTCTGTACTTCAGGATATATAGAATCATATATTCTGATTCTCTGAATATAGGAAGACATTGTCTTACATAGAAAAAGATGATAACTAGAAACATTTCTAAAACTTCACTTTGACCTATTTAATCAATCATTAATATTTGGATAATTGTTGTTTTCTATTTAATTTTCTGTTCTATTTTGGGGCACTGTTTTTGGCAAAAGGACGAATGTCCCTGCTTTAGAGTACATTTGAAAGCCTTGAACTGGGATAGCATCATATTAATTATACTTTGTATTGTCTTGAATCCCATTAGTAAAATTAGTAAAATTTGGATGGAAAGCAATGAGTGGATAACATCATCAGTGCTGTCCCAACTGGGGAATTTGTCAAATGATAGCATTAATCATTAACAAATGGGTTCTACTGAGTTATAACAGTCTGAAGAGAAACGAAGTACTACTGTCAAATCATGCAGATAGATTATAAAGGTTCAGCTTTTTTTATTTTATAAAAATTGTCCTAAAGCCAACAGTAAACATTTTGTCAGAAATGAAATACTGCATGATGTATTTCTCCTCAGAATCATCAAATCTCCTCATTGTACTTCTTTTTCACATTTATTCATTCATGTTTTAAATCCACATTCATTCTGTAACAGTTCATTTTTGTTCCTATCTTTTTTTATTTTATCAAAGTGAGCAGGTGCAAAGTCTTATACCCAACTATTTCCTCTTCTTTTGACAAACAATCACTCCTAGTAACAGGCCACACACAAGCTAGTACCTTTCTGCCAACATTTGTATATATTAAAATTTAATAAATTAATTAAATCTTTCAATTTTTCCCTTTGTATCAAACTTTCTCCAAAAATTGCTTTATCTTTTTTGTCATTTATGTATACTTTGGAATACTTCACTGTATTCTCCCTGGGTCACACCAATTAGTTACAGATGGATATACAGCATTCCAAGCAATTTTTGTTTTGTTAATAGGGAAAAATTAGTATTCAGAGCTGTATATTCCAGTAATTTCAGAAATTATGTATTTTGTCTTTGTAGAATGGTACCAAAGTATACTGTGATTTGAACATCTTTCCTCCATTTTTATTTTCATTTAAAAAGTCTAATTATTTTTAAGAAACATTACAATAAAGTATTGTATGGTGTTTGCTATACCAAAGTAGCAATTGAAGATAGTTCATAAAATAAATAAGTAATTGATGTGGCTTTAAGTCAAGCGTCTCTATTTTAGTACAAGATTAGTGTCTGCTTCTGCATTTTGAGCTTCCATACTTCCAGCATGCCTGCTGCCTTCTAACCATTTCACTGAATCTATTCATTTAATAGGGACGTAGTGGCTCAGGGGCTAGGACGTTGAGCTTGGTGATCGAAAGGTTGGCAGCTCAGCTGTTCGAATCCCTAGTGCTGCCGTGTAACAGGGTGAGCTCCCATTACTTGTCCCAGCTTCTGTCAACCTAGCAGTTTCGAAAGCACGTAAAAATACAAGTAGAAAAAATAGGGACCACCTTGGTGGGAAGGTAGCAGCGTTCCGTGTGCCTTTGGCATTGAGTTATGCCAGCCACATGACCATAGAGACGTCTTCGGACAGCGCTGGCGCTTCGGTTTTGAAACCGCCCCCTAGAGTCGGCAATGACTAGCACGTATGTGTGAGGGGAACCTTTACCTTTACCTTTATTCATTTAATATTACACGGAGCGCCAAGGACTTCATAGTTGAATTTGAGCCACAAAGATACTCTTCTATTGGAGCTTTATTCTACCATAGTTTAACATGTCTCCAAGGCTAAATATTCTAATACAGATCAGGTCCAACTTATGGGAATATTATAAGTTATCTTCTAAAGTTGCCTTCAGAAGTTATGGATGCTCCATCACTGGAGATTTTTAAGAAGAGTTTGAATAGCCATTTGTGTGAAATGGTATAGGGTTTCCGCCTTGAGCAAGTAGTTGGACTAGAAGACCTCTAAGGTCCCTTCCAACTCTGTTATTCTGTTAATTCTGAAGCTCACAGAAGAAAACTGTTGCTTTAAAACTACAGAATTATAACAATCCACTTGGGTAATTATAAAGCAGTATGCGGTGCCCTCCTAAAAGTAAAGCAATTGGGTTTTTTAAAAAAAGGAGAGGATTAATCTTCTTCTTCCTGCTAATTCTCTTCTGTGTTCCTCTTCTGATCTGCTATTACTAGTTGTCTCTTATCCTGAGAATATAAATGTTCAGTTGGAGGAATAGAAATATACTGCAGAATGTTCCCTGAAAAACGTAACAGATGTACAAGACATTATGCCTCTACCTGTCACTACTTACCAAAATCTCATCAGATTTTTAATGTTTCCTGCTACACAAATATTCATCTGAAACCCCAATGCAGCCTAAACCACACACACACACACACACACAAAAAAAACAAACTATTCTAAAAATATGAGTTCCCAGTATATTTGTAAAACAAATATAGACATTCTACGAGCTCTGGAACTGAAATAATTAAAATTATACACACACACACACACACACACACACACACACACACACACATATCCCTGTTTCTCAAAAAATATCCCCCAAATAATCCCTAGCAAGTTTTATGTATGCACCTAATATAAGCCCTATCCCCAAAATAAGCCCTACTTAGCCTGTACAGTCGGCCGGCCACCCATTTCATCTGGTGACTCAGATGGTGGAACTGCCCTATGCGCCCTTCTCTGGGCCTGCGCAGCCAGGCCATCCTCGACCCAATATCTCGCAGCAGCAACGCCGGCAGCCATGTGCCGCAGGAGCCCACCTGGATGCCAGCCCATTTCTTCTACTTGCTTGTGGCCACAACGGAGAAGAAGTCTGAGCAGTGAGTTAGTGCCACAGCAGTGAGGCAAGACAGGTGTCAGGATATGGATGGCCTGGCTGCTGGGACTCTGTGGAAAACCAGTGCAGGACATGTAGAGCAGCTCAACCCCCCACCTCACCTCATGGCCATGGCATCGGTGCATCAGTCTGCCTCCTGCTCTGTTGTAACTATAAGCAAGCAGAAGAAGTGGGGCCAGCGGGCACATGGGGTCCTGCTGCACAGGGCTGCTGGAGTCGCTACCATGAGGCAAGGCAGGTGTTGGGGCATGGCACATGGGCAGCTCCATCCCACACCTCACAGTGATGGCAATGGCATGCCATGCAGCCTCCTGCCCCGCTGGGAGCAAGCAGAAATAGTGGGCCTCCCATACATGGAAAAAAAAGATACCCCTGGAAAACAAACTCAGTGCTTAGTTTGGGGCCCAAAAGAAAATAAGACCTGGTGTTTAGGGAAACATGAGTATTTTTCTTAAATTTCCTGCTTATCCTTTTGTGGGATTGTGTTGTATCATTAAGTGTTAAATTTGTACCCTATAACTATCATTAAGTGCTGTAAGTGTTATACCTTGATGAAGGTATTTTTTCTTTTATGTACACTGAGAGCGTATGCACTAAGACAAATTCCTTGTGTGTCCAATCACACTTGGCCAATAAAAAATCTATTCTATTCTATTCTATTCTATTCTATTCTATTCTGTTCTGTTCTGTTCTGTTCTGTTCTGTTCTGTTCTGTCCTGTCCTGTCCTGTTCTGTTCTATTCTATTCTATTCTATTCTCCTTTTGTGGGATAAAACTTTGTCTCTGCCTAGAACACTTTCTGGAAAATCTGCAGCAACTCCTCTGCCAGCTTCTGTGGTGTTTGACAGATTAAGCACAACAGGGTTATAAAACATTTCGAAGATCAACATTTCAAATAGAGGTTTCAATTTATCACCATTAGTAACATCTCAAGTACTGGCTTATATAATGCAGAACTTCCTTTACTGTCGTTTTCCCATTTGCTTGGTCTAGAACAATTTTTCAGACACTTATTTGTTCATAGCCTTGATTTAGGAAACATCTGTACTGCAAATGTGTCTTAGACATATAGTTTGGCTGAGAGATATTTCCCTTTTGGATGGACAGGCTGAAACAACTGATGACCTATGCAAATAGTACGAATGATTGATAATCACAGAGTTGCTCACAACAGTATTATCTGTTTCTCCTCACAGTGGTTTTTCTGCTTTAATTTGGTTTATTTTTAGCCATTTAAATGAACCATTTTCACCTTTTTCATTAACTCAACAAACAGGAAAAAACAGTGGGGCCCATGTGGCAGGTGCTCCGAGTGAATAATAAAGACACTGTTTAAACAGAACTGGTGAGAAAGAGGCAGGGAGTGGAAAAGAAGGTTAAAAAAAGAATGGACAATTTATGAGGTCAAGAAAAGAGGCACTTTGAATCAGCAGACATAATGAGAGTTGCTAGGATGGAAATGTACTTAAGAAAAAGTCCACCCCTAAGAATGTTAAATAAAAGTATCTGTGCCTTAGACAAATTCTTTCTTGCCATGGGCACTCATTTTGCAAGAATTGAAGGCGGGGGTGAGGGGTGGGGGGTAATAGCTAGTTGCAATTCAAATGACATTTGAATTTGAAATGATTCAAAAGTTCAGGAGAAAAAAGGGATACTTGACATAATCATAAGATTATTCTTGCTCCTGTGGAATTTCTTTCCCACTAAATTATATTTAAATATTTTTTCATATTGCTCTGGATTGGTTATTTTAAAAAAGGGGAAAAATCCCAAAGGAAACAATCTGGCAAGGTGTGGTGCACCTAATAATATTTCCTCAAAGAAAAAGAATCTTAATGGGTGGGTTTTATTGCCCTATTTTGCTAAATGTCAACTGACTCAGTTACTGGCCATCTTCAGAAAAAGGACAAGTGAGTACAGTAGCACATTTTTCTCTTAAGAATCAGTCTTTTTTGTACGTTTTATAACAGTATAAAACCAAACTTCCTTCGTTTTGTAAAGCTTCAGGATGTAGATAAGTAATCACAGTCTTCCATCTCCAAACGTTTCACGAAGGCAATGAGAAATCCAATAGAATGTATCAAAATTTGAAGCTTTGGTGCAATTTGCAAGCCAACTATTTCAGAATACCCATGATCACGTCAATGGGTGTAGCCTAGTCACTTTTCCTGAGTATTTAATTTAAGGTTTAGATCTTATGATGAAATGCATTTGCATTTATTGCTCAGAGAATTATGTACTGGTAGAAAATCCAATACAAGCCAGGAAATACTACCTCCAAATATGTGTGCATTCTCTCTCTCTCTCTCTCTCTCTCTCTCTCTCTCTCTCTCTCTCTGTGTGCGTGTGTGTGTTTGTGCGCACTTGTGTGCCCACATACCGTGCACCTGAATACCGTGCATGATACACATAAGTTAAGTACTGATATACACATTCAGTTCTTCCTACTACCATATTCTTGAACCTCAAAAAATGGTGGATTAAAATATCCTAAAGTAGCAATGAGTTTCATAGGATAATATATAAATCTTCAAGAATAATTTTAATTTAATGTCATAAAATGCATTTTGCTCTAATGTATGCTGAGTCTGCTTATTACAGGCTGTAAAAGAAAAACAGAATCTAAATAATTAAATACACTTTGGTTTTGTTTTAAATGTCGTGAAATAGTGAATCTCAATCAACTCTCCATGCATCAGGGGCAATATCACTCTGGGGTGCACAATATAGAAAATCACAAATGCAATATGCAATGCATATAAACCAATTCCTTCATTAAAAGTACACAAACATCTTCCCATACATTTTCGTTCTTTAACATAAACATTTATCCATTCCCTGTTTCATCCATGCTGTCAAAATCCTGTTGGTAATTTACTTCAACTGGTTCCTTTTTTTCAGGTTAAATCTGTAAGGACCTGGTTTGGGTGGCAAAATGAGGGATAAAATATACTATAATACCGGCTAACCTTTTTGTTGTTTCTCCCCTGTGTTTACCTTCAGGGCACAGTTAAATTCTTTGTAGGGTGTCTTCTACTTTTGTCAGCCTTAAGCAAATGTTTTTCTTTCTTTGGATACCCCAGCCACCCACTAACACTGAATGGGTGGGAAGTATACTCCAACCTTTCCTAGCTTCTCTTTCTGTCTGGCCTGAGCTCTTGTGGTGACTCAACTACTTCTGAGGACTGTCTGAAGCTTTTAATTAACTTCCAGTAGGAAAGAAAATTGGTTCCTGTAACAAGATCAGAAGGAAGTCGTGGGACTTTTTCTACTAGAAGATTCCTTAGTAGTTCCTTCTATTTTAACTGGAGCCTGTGCTAAGAACAGTGTAGTTGTCTATCCATATACACTTGTAAAGGTTTCCTTTATTTTTCTGAATCACTTTGGGATTCATAGTGTCTTTTAGACTGGCTACTTGTCTCTCGTGTACTTTTAAAGACATAGTCATCTTTTGTCCTACAGAATCTTTAAGAGCTGTTGTACTAGGTCTTTTTGGAAAATTATTGTGACCTCTCCCCTTGGTTAAATGCCCTGCTTTACCATAGCTATAGCCTTTTATATCTCCAGTAGGTATTGCAGGGATGTGGTGGCTCAGTGGCTAAGACACTGAGCTTGTTGATCAAAAGGTCAGCAGTTCAACTGTTCGAATCAGGGGTGAAATGCTCCTGGTTCAGACCGGATCACTCAATCCCGTAGCGATGGTGGCAGGTGGTTCTGAGAAGCAGTAGCAAAAATCCCTGCCCCCCCCCCACATGTCCAGCTGAGCTGCGTGATCATCAGAAGTTTTTTTTAATTATTATTATTTTTATTTGCATTTATATCCCACCCTTCTCCGAAGACTCAGGGCGGTTTACACTATGTTAAGCAATAGTCTTCATCCATTTGTATATTATATACAAAGTCAACTTATTGCCCCAACAATCTGGGTCCTCATTTTATCTACCTTATACCTTTTATACCTTTTAAAAGAAAAAAAGTCTCTGATGATCACACAGCTCAGCTGAGATCGTCTGAACCTTTTAAAAGCATTTTTACAGCCTCTTCAGCTGAAGAGGTTATAAAAAATGCTTTTAAAGGGTTCTGGCAATCAGGCAACTCAGCTGGGATCATCAGAACCCTTTAAAAGCATTTTTTCTACAACCCCTTCGGCCTGTAAAAAATATGCTTTTAAAAGGCTCCTCTGGCGATCCCAACTAAGTTGCCTCATCATCAGAGGCTTTTAAAAGCATTTTTATAGCCTCTTTGGCTGAAGAGGCCGTAGAAAAAATGCTTTTAAAAGTAAAAAAAAAGTTGGTCACACCCACCCAGTCACATTAACCCCCACCAAGCCATCCCCACAGAACTGGTAGTAACTAATTTTACTTTTCACTCCTGGTTCAAATCCCTAGTGCCTCATAATGGGGTGAGCTCCCGTTATTTGTCCTAGCTTCTGCCAACCTAGCAGTTCAAAAGCACGTAAAAAATAGGGACCACCTTTGGTGGGAAGGTAACAGTGTTCCATGCACCTTTGGTTTAGACATGCCGGCCACATGACCATGGAGACATCTTCGGACAGTGCTGGCTCTTCAGCTTTGAAACAGAGATGAGAGTCGGGAATGACTAGCACATATGTGCGAGGGGAACCTTTATCTTTAGGTATCTTATTGGAAATGTGGGAAAGTTTCTTGTCCTTTCTGTTTCCTTAACTTTATCTTCCATATTACCTGTCAGTGTTGGCTTTGCCAGGCCAATTTTTTGCTATTGTGGCCATTTTCCAATTTCTAACTCTTTTCTGATCTTTTTGTGCAGCTAGGCATTCGTCTGCGAGGGTTACAGCTTTCATCCCTGTTTGTAAATGATGCTGGCAGAATCTAACACAAGTTGGTAGAACTTGAGAGAAACTGTCCTAACATTTGATCCAATATGATCCTCCTTATCATGTATATTTGATTTTAATGATTTTCTTCCTATATCTTCTAACTCTCTTGTCTATAACTCTCTTACTCCTTCCTGTGGTTATAGGGATACTGCCTTAAACCTTGGTCTGCAGATATTTTTAATCACTCCATGCCTATACAACACAGCCTCCTTAACATAATTATAATCAGAGATCACTTCTGAAAGAAGCCCTGTATATACGCTCAAGCATGGAATTAGCTGAACCACCTACTGTTCCTTAGGCTATTTGCAAGCAACTGCAACACATTCAAACGCCACAAAAAAAGATGCTGTACACTTCTCCTCTGTAAAAGTTTGGGATCTTTCCTTTGGAAAGATCCCAAAATTCCTACACTGTAGAACAAGTGTAGGAATTTAGCACCCACCCCCCCTCCTAGAAGAATGAAATATTTTAGAAAATATTTAAAAAGGCAGAATATATTTCTCTGGATGAGAAATTGAGAAACATGTTTTAAAGACAAAGCAGCTTCCTGACTCCCCCCACCTTTGTCAATGGGTCAGAGACAGAAACTCATTCTCCCCACCTTCGTCAATGGGCCATCATCATCTGCAACATAATAGGACCCATCTAGCAACAGAAACTCACCACATGACACCTGGGAAGATTACATCAGCCAGCAAGGCTAGCTAAGACCACCACCCCCTGGCAGTCTGACAGCCAATCAGGATACTCTTCCTGTGCCCCAGAAAGTTCAAAGCTCAGAAAAAGCATAAAGCTAGGGAGTTTACAGGATCTCATCCCTTTTTGTTCAGGATCTCAAGCCATGTGATCCTGGCCACCATTAAATCATCTTTCCAAGCAGCCTCCATGTTTCCAGTGTCTTTGTCCCCACTTGGAACTGAACCCAGATGGATATTTCTTCCAACACAAGAAAGGTTCAAGCTTCCCTCAATAGAGCAATCATGTCCTGGAATGCCTTCCTCTTTTCTTCTCTAACTTCTTCTCTAATTTCTTTCTCAAATTGTTCTCTTCATTCAGCTTCTCTCCACAATTATCTTCATCCTCCCATTCTTTTTCTTTCCTCATTCTACTGCTTGATCATGTCTCTAATATGTAGTCAGGCATCAAGGAAAATCTCTTTACTTATTGCTTGGACTTGGGAGTCCATCTTCTTCTCCAAGTTCCTTACATAAACACAAGTCTCTATATATGTGCTTAGGGAGAGAACCTAGGCAACGTCTTGTACTGCTCTAGCCCTTCTAGGACCAAACTCCCTTTTTCTGGGTGCAGGTTCTGCTTTCCTTTCATTCAAAACCCTTGCATGTTTTTCTCAGCCTGCTGCACCACCCTACCACTAATACCAAGCGTGAGAGGGTTCTTTTGAGAAATGATAGAGATCACCAACAACACTATTAGTATCTTCCCTGTGTTGCCATGTATAAAAAAAAAATGAATTCATCTCCTAACCTCTACCTTAACACGTCACTAAGTCTTTGTTAAAGGTAAAGGTTCCCCACGCGCATATGTGCTAGTCGTTCCCGACTCTAGGAGACGGTGCTCATCTCCGTTTCAAAGTCGAAGAGCCAGCGCTGTCCGAAGACGTCTCTGTGGTCATGTGGCCGGCATAACTGAATGCCAAAGGTGCATGGAACGCTGTTACCTTCCCACCAAAGGTGGTCCTTATTTTTCTACTTGCATTTTTTATGTGCTTTTGAACTGCTAGGTTGGCAGAAGCTGGGACAAGTAACGAGAGCTCACCCCGTTACACAACACTAGATATTCAAACCACTGAACTGCCGACCTTTCGATCAACAAGCTCAGATCTTAGACACTGAGCCACCGCATCTACACTGCGATACAGTCTACTTATATGAATATTTCTGTGCCTATATGTTTACCTAATTCTTAAATAGTCTTAGGAAATATTCTGTTCTTTTTTGCTTCCTGAATTTGTAGCAAGTCTTTAGCTATCATTTAGCCAGTTTACGATAGTAGGATGCTGTGGCTGTTAGCTGCAGCTTCTCAGTCTGGACTAGGAGCAAAGGGAAATAAGGGTGATATACCAGCAGCTTGCCATAGGCTCTCAGAATCTTTGCTTCCCTTCTCATTTTTGTTGTTGGTTTGCTGAAGTCTAAACCAGTTTCTCCTTCACCATTAGTCACCTGCTGAACTAATGGCTGCTCTACTCCCTTGGATTAAAAAAATATTCTCTTCTCTCCCACATGATACACCCACTGTCCACTTTCCAGTGCTATTGGCATGTTCTTTTTATAATTGGAAATCAGGTATAGTCCAGTGCTCTTCAGGCTACCTTAAAGTATCAGGGGAACAGACAAAGGGAAGGAAGAATGTATGCTGGCCAATGCAAGCCTTTCATTTTGCAATCACTTTTTCAAATATTAAAATTTGTGTCTCTTCTAAAGTAGTCTAATTTTATTTAGTACAAATGTGTTAAAGCTTAAGTAAAAAATTAAATTTATAAAACTTATGAACTGAATCATGATTTCAAAGAAAAAAAGATTATTGACAGTGTTCATAAAGCAAATTATACATAATATCATTTGTTTGTCCCAGTGCAGTAAGTGAATGTAACAACTGCTGTTTGCATTTTGGTATCAATGCAAAATGGAATTGTGTAGTGCACTGTGTGAATCTAGACACAGTTGTAGTGCAATCCTGTTTATGCTAACTCAGAAGTAGGTCCCATTAATTTCAGTGAAACTTAATTATAGAAAAATATATAACTTTCTATTTGAAAATCCTGTAGATATGTCTGACTTTATACATGACATAATAAGCAATATATTGTCATCCTCCATCTAATTTGACCTTTGGCCCAGCAATCATCATTTGTCCTAAGATCTTGAGAATATCAGTAGGTTTAGTCATACAGCACATAAGAAGACCTGGTACTCCTATTTATGCATTCCATCTCTGAAACTCATTAGCATTCAAATTTATTTATAGCTTATATAAGCTATAAGCTAACTGCCCAGGTTAGCTGACAATAATAACATTAAAATGTCTATTAAAACAAAAAAGAACAAGTGTAGTGATGGAATTTTGGAATGACACCAGGGAGAACCAGATTCCACAAATTCACTGGGTGACTTTGCACCATTCAGTTTCTCTACATCACAGGATGATCCTTGTGAGAAAAACAGGAGGGAGCCATATCTACATTGACTTGAACTGCTGAATGAAATATAAACCTAACAACCAATTAAATAAATAAATGATAACAAAATATTGTAATTAACATTGTAACTTATATATGTGTTCCATTTAGCTGAAAATTAAATTAACATAGCAAGCAGATAATGTAATATACATTGCATTAATATTAATGTAATACATTTGATATTAATGTAATGTAATATCAATTTCAGAATGGGAAACAGGTTCGAAGTAACTATTTAAATTTCTTTGATTCCATTAAATGTCATATCTCAGTTTTAGCTCTATCTTTCCTGGTTTTCATAGTACTTTTGACATCTGTAAAAAAAAATTTGGGGGGAAAAGTGTATGATTATCATCCAAGGGAAATTCTTAATTTTTCTAGAATTCCACTGAATATAAATAAAATTCACACTTGTATTTCCACTGTCTATCAATGGAATGTTATTCATTTTAACACTCAATAGCCTATTTCATTTTATTGGCTGGAAAGGAAACTGTTCATAAATACATCTACCCTCTATTTATACTACTTACACAATGGGCTTGCTATTTTGAGGCATTATTTAGCTCCTTTCACAAATGTTTAGTCATCTCCCATATCAAAGAGGCAAAATGTTAGTTAAAACTAAAAGAGAGAACAAAACTGAACAGCTACAAGCATTATGATAGTTGAAGGCATAATTAATTTAATGCACCATTTGATTACCTAAAATGGATTGTTAGGTAACCATTCATTATTGCTCTCTCAATTTGTGGGAAATCATTCTTGTTAAATTACATACATTTTTTCCCCTAAATTTAGCATGTCTGGTGATATGCTATTAAGGCATTCATTAGGAGTGTAAAAGGGCTTGAAGGGCTTAAGTAAAATTACACATTTCTGCAGAGGTGCAAATAAAATTGTTTAAGTTATCCCAAGAAAACAAAAGTACAGTTGAGTTTCCTTTTCCTATATAAATTCTGTGCATGCTTGGTAGACACAACTTGGTTGACTTTTAAGTTGGGAATGGGAAGAATGTGATGAAAACCAATGCTTGAAAATTCTACAACCCAAAAGCAGCAGGAATGAGAGGATGACAAAGTAAGGGAAAGTTGCAGAACAAGGTTTCTGGAATTCTTTTCCACCTCTTAATAACAGCAACACTCTGGAGCAAGTGACCAGGAGGAAAGAGAACTGAGAATGGAGCAGACACCAGCATTCTAAGCCATTGCCCAATTCTCTCTCCCTCAGGAATGCACTGAGGATTATTATTATTATTTACCTCTGGAAGTACATCCAGTCCATTTTCAAATATACTTTTGTTACTATTGTTAGCTTCTCTTGTCCTACCAAATTTGGTCATGTCTCTTGTTTTCGGGGAGTTATCCTGTAAGCCTTATTTATTATGTAATTTCTTTTCAAAGTGTCATTAAAGTGCAAAGAACAGTTTCACGTTTTTATTTGTGTGCTACAACATCTCATGGTGGTTATAAAACACAGCAATAAAGTCTACACACTTTATACCCAAAGCCCCCTAGAATAATTTAGTTTTAACCAGCTTCTGGAAGTCTATTAACAGTGGAGCTAATCATAACTCCAAGGGAAATCCATTCCAGAGACTAGGCCAACCTTACTGGAACACTAGTAGACAACCTCCCCGGAATAAGGAACATTATTGACAGCCTCTCTTGGGAGAGTTTCAAATGGATCAAATAGGGGCGGTCTTGAAGGTGGCGTCAAGTCACAAAGGGCTTTACGGATTAAATCAACATGTGAATTCCATTTTGAAATTTAGCATAAGGCCTACAAAACAGCAACAAGCTGCTGTTGGTGTTGAGTCTTGATACTTGATGAACTTGATGAACTTACTCAGGTTCAGCAAGCTGCAAAGACAAAAATAAAAAGGCGGAAGGCTTCCTCTTATTAAAATTATATAACATATTCAATAGGAGAAGTAAATTAAAGTAAAGCACTATGTTAGTCAGATATAATGTGTCTATCCTATGTAATAAATTTGATCTGTCTTTCCATAGCCTAGACTTACAAGAATGGGGATTTATATATTTATTTGATTGATGTGGATACTCTGCCTGAGTTGCAGTTGAAAGAAATGGGGGGGAAAGGAATTGAAAACAAAACAAAATACAATAAAAATAATAAAACTTCAGAACATAAAAACCAAGTTGTTAATGGAATAATGCAAATGCCAATAATGGCAAAAGCAACCAAAGGCCAATAACACAAGTTTCATGCATTCATTACATTCTAGATAGGTGCATCTCATGGTCTCAGAGGAAGAGTCATGTCTTCTGCTGGGCAGAAGATAAAAGGATCTTTCCTAATCCTCAGGAAAGAATGATATTCCATGGATGCTTCCCTTTATCAACAGCAGAATCATAATTAAGATGATGCAAGATAGAAGCTATTTCAGATTCAAATGATATAAGCTTGAAATTGGACGGCTCTTATGAAATGGTCACTTCTGTTAACTCAAAATTATCATAATGCAGACTTGAGTTTTATCATGATTTTGGGATTTTAAAAAATAATATTTAGCGTATAAAATATAATGAATGCATGCATGAGCCTGCATAATAAGGTAGAATGATATGCTATAGTTGTGCAACACTTTGGATGCAATATGGAAAGGATTTTTGGAGATGCATGCAAGTATTTGTTGGCAGCTCTTTAAAGCATCTGGGTCTTTTTCTGAAATTTCATGGGTAGCTACTATAGTGCAATCTCAGGATCCCATGCACAGCACAGCACAGCACAGCACAATCCTACAAAGCTTATATTACTGAAAGTGTCATACAAATGTAGCTAGTAAGTACCATACAAAGAGAAGTAATGGCTAACATTGACTTAAATAAGAGAAATGACTATAGAGAAATAACAGACTTGGACATAAAAGAATTATCTCCTAAAAATTTGATGAATGAAACCTGTCAGATGATTTGCTCAATCTTGCCAAAGAGATAAGATGTTTGCATAAGATGTTTGACTCCATAGCCACCTGGAACGTTAAATATTCTAATTCAAGACATGAAAAGCCCGCAACAATTAAAGCAACTTGTCAATATTTAATACTACTTTCTTTTACTTTTTCCAATGCAAGAAATATTTTTTAAATCACATTTTACATGTTTCAACTTTGTCAACTTAATTTCACAATTAAAAAAAAAGTGCCAGCCCATAATTAACCTGCAGTTCTGCAGTATCTGGTTTTTGTGACCATGTAGTTTTGTCATGTAAATAACTAAATACTGTAGGTAACTTGGTCAATCAGCTGCCTCCAATATTAATATCTCCTATAGTCCCAATAGCCAATTGTTGGTATCATGAATTTCCTAATTGCACGTAATATTTATTTGTTAGTATCGGACATTCCCATTCTCTGCATATTTCTGCCTTTGACTTTTTCATCTTGGTTTCGTTCAGATTGTTTGTACACATTGTTTATGCCCCTAGTTTATAGAATTAAAGTGTACTAGATTACTACAACATATTGAGCCACAAATTAAACAAACACTTTAGTTTTTGTGTTCTACAAATCCAACTAAGATGCCTTATTCTTTTGAATTATTTTGCTGTTTTCCCCTTGCTTCAGTTTATATCTGGAACTCCCTGACAGAATTACATTATTCTGCTTTTTATATTTTTCTTCAAATTTCTTTGCAGAGCTCAATTTTTGCATGAAGACTTTGCACGAATGTTTGGTTCCCATTTGCAGTGCAACAATGGGTTAATGAAGCTCTTCAAATCTCTTTAATTCCATGTTCTATTAGCTTTAGTCATCATGGTCAAGAGTGAGGGATATTTATCAAGAACAACTGAAAAGTCAAATATTATTTACTATATAAAGAAATTAAGTGATGTGGATTACTAATTACTGATGAGGATTATGGTGAACTAGACCTCTCTGAAAGAGTGCGGATGGCATTACATTAGAGATCAACAGCTGGAGGATGAATTCTGGCTGCGAGAATGAGGTGGCTGGATGGAGTCACTGAAGCAATAGGCATGAGCTTAAATGGACTCCAGAGGATGGTAGAGGATAGGAAGGCCTGGAAGAACATTGTCCATGGAGTCACGATGGGTTGGACATGACTTCACAACTAACAACAACAACATTCTGGACAAGTGTGTTTCATGAGTAAACTACAGGATCTGATGTTTTTGCAGCTGGTTCAGGAGCTGTAACCATGTACAATTGCTGTAATGTAGCCTATATGGAAATAAGGTTCTGCTGATCCTTATTTCTTAATCATGTTTATTAATATTATTATTATAATCATTCATTAAGGGCCATGATGGTGCAGTGGTTAGAGTGCAATACTGCAGGCTACTTCTACTAACTACTGGCTGCCTGCAATTTGGCAGTTCAAATCTCACCAGGATCAAGGTTGACTCAGCCTTCCATCCTTCTGAGATGGGTAAAATGAGGACCCAAATTGTTAGGGGCAATATGCTGACTCTGTAAACTGCTTAGACAGGTCTGTAAAGCACTGTAAGGCAGTCTAGAAGTCTAAGTGCTATTGCTATTAAGAAACTTCCAATCAAGATATCACTCTGGGTGAGTTTCCTTTAATCCTTAGTGAAAGAACTTTCAAATATAAGTTTAAGGAAAACAACAGGGGAGGATAAACAGAAAAAGAATAATTGGAACATTGATTTTGGAAAGCTAAAAATGGAGCAAGATTTTGAGTTTAAATATAACAATTTTTGAAGAGATTAAAGATCAAGATTATTAAAAGTAAAATGAAGGAATATAAAGTGGGTTTATATGATTTAGGTTAAAAGAGATATATCATTATTTCTGATTACCCTTAATGGACTTTTAGAGAGTAGAGCTGAATGGCTGAAAAAAGAGATTATTGTTGTAGAGAAAGAGAAAGTATTAAGTTGTTAAAATTACTTATACTTGTGAGAAAGAGGGAAGTTACTTCTTTATAAATTCATATATTTTTATTTTTATATGCTATATTCTTATTTTTTCTTTCTTTTCGAATTTTGTATTTTGTCTTTTCTTTTTCTTTCTCCACGTTCTATTTTTTATTTTTTGTAGCCTTTATCTGTATAATTGTAACTAATAAAGATTAATAATTTTATTTATTTAAAATAAATAGGCTTACCACATATGGATTGCTATTGTATGGATAATCACTAAATAGCAGCAAAGAGATCTTTGTTTTCCTTTTTTCCTCCTAATATCTCTTTGCTGGCATTTAATGATTTTTTTTTCCAGCACAGATAAATTAGAGACTTAAGTCAGGAAATTCAAACTCTCAGCTTGTAGTTTGGCAACAGAGCTAGCGAGAGCAGCTTGCCAAATTCAGGTGGGCATTGCAAGTATTCCCTTCTGCGGGTAGGAATGGGTAGCTCTATGAAAGGCCTGGGGGAGTTGTGTATAGCAGTTTGGTTCATTTTATTCATCTTTTTTTACTTATTAGAGACTTTTCTATTTATGTATTGGTGTTATAACCCTTGGACTGTTTCTTATGTGGCACTTGGGGCAATTTGAGTTTGAGACCTTTTGTATCTTAGCATTAGTACTTATACAGACTGGAAATAAGAATTAGTCTTTCAATGATCACCAAAAGCTATGGAAAATATTTTAACTGTAACACCAATATTTAAATAGCAACATATGAAGGAAGAGATTAAATAGAACAAAGGATTTATTTATGAAATTTATCCACTGCCTCAATCCAGATGGATTACTTTATAATCAAGGCTGCATTCCCATGCACACATATGAGAATAAGTCAAGTCATAAGAATAATACAGGTAATCTACCCAACTGATACCAGTTACGTATCATACAGATATATGTATAATATAGGTAATCTGGTATTTATGGTATTAAGAGCAACTTCTCCATGTCTAAAGACAAAGGCATTCTCAGTCTATCTGAAAATTCCATCTGAAAGTGAACTAAACTTTCAGAAGGAAAAAAATAATAAAGAATATATTAACAGCACTGGATTGCCTACTAATGTATGAATTCCACAGTTAAATAGAAAAGCATACCCTGCTGATAGAAGAAAAAATTGTCAAGCTTTGCTTATGGAGAAACTGGTCAAGAATAAGCATTAAAATTACCTGACTTTCTGACAACCTTCCTATAATAAATGTACGATGATACATACTAGTTATAGGATTATTCACACATACATAATTTGCCTAATAAAATATTTGTATAGTAGATGAGGATGAGGACAAGTCACTGCTGCCTGAGCATGCGAATATAGGATACAAATCAATTCAATTCTAATTACTGGTATTGTGCTTTGATTACTCCAGAGAAATTCAGATTATATATGAGAACTTAATCATCTGTATGATTTTACACAGCAAGAAACAATGTGGAGAATACAGGCATCTAGTACAAACTATGATGCAAAAATTATGTAACAACCGTTCTCCTGTCACAATAAATCTCAACCTTTTGTGCTTGCTGTCAGATACAAATATGTCAGTCATAAGCTATATATCATAATACACATTTTATTGCTTGCCCCATCGTGCAGACATTGATGATTGTAGGGCTATATAGACAGAGTTATTTAAATTATATATTGTATTCTCTGTATGGGGCTTATCAGGATAACGTATTTAAAGTTTTATAATTTTTAAACTAACAGAAAATATTCTGCAAATCACATAATGGTTTATCCACAGAATAATTATTCCAAAGGTTCCATATGCTTCTTTTCTTTCTGCAGCATTGACTTGTACATGAGAAAAAGCAACAGAAAATGATAGAAAGAACCACCTGTTACTAAGCGCTGATTTGTTTTATCTCAAGGAGTTACACTTCTTTCAACATTGTTGCAATGATAGTTGGGTGAAATTTTTTTAGAAACTGCACTTCAATTTCCTGGTGTCCCTTAAATGACCACCAATGTTGGTTCTCAGTATGCGTGTGACTTGCTTTCTGTACAAATATAGTTTCTGCCTTGCATTTTTCCTGACCTTAGCCTGACATTCTGTGTCAAAGTGGTTTGATGTACACATGTAGTTCAAGCTTTGCATCCATAATGCCATTATCCTATTACCTTGATTAAGAGCAAAAATTGGAAACTACTATGAAAAAGGTGAGTTCTACATGGATGCCAAGACCAGAATTTATTTTTGCATTGCTTGGTTGGCTAATTATGTACCATTGAGTCATTTTTGAGACCTAGTGACCATGTAAATTACATTTTCTCCTTGATATTCTATTCCAAATGTCTTCTTTCAGGTCTCTCAGCAGGACACTCATTGCCACTTTGATTGAGTACAGTATATCCACCTTGCACTGGTCATCTTCTTTTTCCTTCCACCTTTCCCAGCATTAGAGCCTATTCCAGGGAATAGGTCCTCACATAAAAAGTCTGAACTATGATAATTTGATCCTGATCACTTGCGCCTTGAGTGGAAACTTGTATTGATGTGTTCGATGAACCATTGGTTCATCAGTAGTTTTATACATCTTTCCATAATTAATTAATTAATTAATTAATTAGAAAAAGCTCCTGGATTTTAAAGTCACTGCTAAGTACAGAAATGAAAATGCAGCAGAGTAATCAGAAGAAGCAGTTGCAGCTATCACTCACCTAATTTTTTCAGCTATGAAAGGTAGAAAAAGTGAGCATAAAAAAAGAGATGGCCACTGCTTCCTCCTGCATGTCATTTTGAACTTTCAGCCCCAGTGTACTTGAGGACATGAGAGAGAGAAGAGCCTTGTTGACCTTGTTGATACTGCATCAGCCAGGAGGAAAGCAAATGAAGTACCTACTCCTGACATAAGTGGTAACTGAGTGGTCCAGACAAGGAAACAGACTGGCAAGATGCTGCTCTGATGACAAGGTCAGCAGCCCAAATTGTCCCCATACACTGTCTAACAAAAGGCAGTACATGATCCTCTTACTATATCCACCCTATCAGTCATGTGGCTGGAAGATTAAACCCATTGAGAGAAGAAAACAGTGAGACCAACAAAGCATATTGCCAAAGGCCACCCACAATGCAGAATGAAGACTGTCCACCCTCTCTATCAATATAGCTTTGGGGGAAATAATATTTATGAGATTTAGTTCTAAAACAAAAATTTTACTTAGTTCCAGCCAGCAAGAACCAAGTCTTGTGGCACTCTAAAGGACTCATGCTTATCATCGCAACATTTTCTTAAAACACTGAGAAAACATGTGATCCACTCTGCAGATTAAAATATCAGAGCCTTAATTATTACAGTATCACTCATAACATGAGCCCTTGACCCAATGCAATCCAACAGACTCTGGTCTTGGCTCACTATTTTCTCTCCTGCAAAACCCAGAAGGACAAAGAGAGTTGGGGCTGTTAAAAAGTAGACCAATCAATCAGAACAGAGTTGGAAGGGACCTTTGAGATCTTCTAGTCCAACCCCCTCCTCAAGCAGGAGACCCTATATGATTTCAGACAAGTGGCTGTCCAGTATCTTTTTAAATGCCTCCAGTGATGAAGACCCCCCAACTTCTGAAGGCAGCTGTTAATGGTCCTCACTGTTAGGAAGTTTCTCCTTAATTCCAGGTTGCTTTTCTCCTTGATAAGTTTCCATCCATTGTTTCTTATCTTGTCTTTGGTGCTTTGGAAAATAAGTTGACACCCCACCCCCACCTCTTCTTTGTGTCAGCCCCTCAAATAAGGAGTCTACTAATGACAACTTTATTAGGGCACAATCAGGGAGTCTCTTTGTGACAGCCCCTTAAATACTCAGATAAGGAGTCTACTAATAATTTTATTAGGGCACAGTCAGTGGCTCCCTTCACCCGTCAGTCTCAGCAGTCACAAGGCAGCGATTCTACCCGAGGGGACTAAATCTGATGGCTTTCGCTCGTTTCGAAACAACTGACCGGCGTTTCTCCTGCCCGCAGCCTTTAAAAAGAGGGCAGGAGAATGCAAACGCGGGCGTGGGTGTTACTCGCCACGACGTCTTACGTAGGACCCCACCTACTTCAAGGTAAGAATTAGGACCTATCTCAGTTATATCTGCGCTGCTCGCAGCTCACCCCACCCAGGCGGTGGCAGTAGCAAAGAGCTCCGACCGTCCCACAAGCTGGCACCGCGGGGTGGGCGTTCCGTACTAAAGACGGCGCGCAGACTAAGGCCAAGCTCCAGTTGCGAGAGCGCCGCCGAGCGTGCGGGGCCGAAGTAGTCAAAGCGGAAGCGCGGGTTGTCTTTGCCTCAGTCAAGCCGCGGCGGTTCTTTCGTTCGGAACTTCGCTCGGTCGAGAGCGGCCGGGACGCGGCGCCTCGAGGGAGGAGGGGGGGGTCCCCCGGGCCACGTGTTGCGGCCAGGGACTCAGCGGAGGGGACCCTCGCTCTTTCGCCGGCCGCTCTTCGGACCGCCGCTGGTGGCGGCCGGCCGGGAGACGCTCCGCATGCGCCGCTCGAGGAGGCGAGTGGGTGAAGAGAAGGGCTCCAAATTCAAACGACGGAGGCAGCAGCGAGGTAACCCGGAGGAGTAGCCCGAAGCCGAGCGGTCGAGAAACGGGAGAGAAGAAAGAAGGCGGCGGTTGGGAGGAGAGAGAAGAATAAAAACAGGAGGAAAAGGTGGGAAGCCGAGACCGGGTGAGGATCCCTGGCATTTCCCTACCAACGGAACGGGGCTCTTCTCCTCGCTTTTATTGCTCTCCTGCCGAGGCATCCCTTCCCCTGAGTCGTTTCCTCTCCCTTCCTTTGGAGCCGAGGCTGCCCATTGTGCACCGCCATGGTAGATAGGGGTCCTTTGTTGACGTCGGCGATTATTTTCTACCTGTCCATCGGAGCAGCTATCTTCGAAGTACTGGAGCATCCTCATTTGCAAAATGCGGCCGAGGGTTACAAGCAGAAAAAGTCGGAGCTCCTGAAAGAGTTTCCCTGTTTGGGCCAGGAAGGGCTAGATAAGATCCTGCGGGTGAGTTTGTGTGGTTTTTTTTTAAAAAAAGCTTCTTTCCCGCCATCTCTTTCGACTCGAACAAAATGGGTTGGTTCCTTTCAAACGCCAGTTACACTTTACGCTTAAGCAGATGGCACCTGCAGCAATTAAAATTCGCGCCCGCAACTCATTGCTTGCTCATCCAGTCTCTCTCTCCCTCCCCCTCCCCCTTCTCTCCCCCCCCCTCACACACACACCTTGCAATGTGAAAAAAGAGGGAAATTGTCCTCCGCATTCAGACGCGTTTGCTTTTGTGTGTGTGTGTGTGTGTGTGTGTACCTCTGGGAGTTTTGAACACAGTAAAAACATTGTTCGACTCTGATGGCTTTACTGCAAAGTATGTGCTTCTTCCTGCACTGAATTGCACAAACTTAACAAGGCATGGATAACATCCAGGGTTGTTGAACTCTGCTATAGTGGAAAGTATGGATTTGCTGTGCAAATATTGGTCTCTGAAATTACATTTTTAAAAGCAGGTTACTGCTGAAGTGTCCAGATTCACTTGGCTCGTTCCCTGATATTGTGAAAAAACCAAACTGGTCATATTTTAGCAGTGATTATAAAATGCTTTGCTAAGAATACACTGAATGCCATGTCGGAGCATTTATCTCAACAGCAGGTGCTTTGTTTGCAGTTTCTTCCCGCCCCCAAATGTTGCACAGTAATATTTCTGAAATTAGACATGTGAACAGGTGAAAAAAATTATATTTATGAGACTAATTTGTAAAGAAAGTCTACTCTGTAATCAAAAAGTACTTTTAAGTTTTCTTGCAGTTCTTGGTGACTTTTAAGATTATTGCCAAAAAGGTTAGGGTTATAATGTCAACAGGCAGCTAAATTTTCTCATTGAATGGGTGTGGGCAGCCTAACCCCTTGAACTGTTGGTGCATCTCTGGTTCTCAAAAGATCAAAGGTGAGCTGTAAAATAATTCACTGGAAATTATCCTCCATGTGCTATGGGTGATGCAACTTTTTGTTCCATAAATGTATTTAATTAATTAATTAAAAATTCTGCCTTTGGATTCAGTGAGATAACATCTAGAGTAGGTAGAAAGGCTGAAAAATTCAAGAGAGTATAGACTAAGCACCTGATTGACTGAACTTCCTAAGGATCTGGAAAAAAGGAGGGTGCTGAATGTGTTCTTCCCTTGGTCTTTGTTTTGCCTGCCCCTTCTTATCTATCTGTTAAGCTCCATTAAGTAGGAAAGTTTGTCTGGCACTTGTGTTAAGCTCTGTCTTGCACAGAGGCCAGAGAGTACAATAAAGAATGCAGTATATTTGTTATGACTGAGTGAGTCACAATTTAGGCCAAGTCCTCTTTGCACTTCTAGCCTTTTGCCTTTTGCATAGAAATGTTAGTCTTTAGCATAGAAATGTTAGATGTTCCGCAGTAGCCTTTTAAATAAAGTTTTTCTGGATTACAATCCGATACTTGTCATGTTTAAAGAATACAGATCTTCTTTTTTTAAGATGTTGCATGCTTCAAGTAAAAGACATTTCCATTTCTCCTGGTAAAAGAATGGCTTGTTTTATAGAAAAACAATATTGTGCACCAAATGCCATACTTTCTAGGAGATCATGTGTTTGAGAAAGGCAGACACAAGCAATGCAGTTCCAGTGCAAATCTTCCACCTGTGCTTTTAAATTTTTTGAACTGTGACAAATGAGTACAATCTGAACCAGTTACTGAGTTTGGCCAAGGGTGCATGTTTGGAATATTATATATTTTCCTCTTTCCATTCTTCTCTAAGATGGAGGGGTTTTCTGGAGGTAAGAAGGAAAAAGGCAAATAGTTTTGTTATAATGCATTTGTATGTCACATTTTGCATTTTAGATGTAATATCATTAACCTTGCATAGTGCTTTAAAACAGTGGTCACCAACTGGTGGTCCATGGACCACTGGTGGTCCGTGAGAAAATTTTGGTGATCCACAGAAAAATTATTTGCATTTTTTTTATATTGGGGGTCCTCAAACTATGGCCCCTGGGCTGCATACGTGCAAAGAACGTTTGTGTTACTGCAGAGAGTCTCTGCCTTCTGGGTCTTTTTGTGTGGGTTGGAGGGGGGCAGAAATTCCGACTTGGGGGTCTGCTTCAGCCTCCGAGTTCAGGGCTTTGGGCGAAGGCTAAAGGGAAGTGCCGCTGGTGGCAAGGAGCCATAGGGCCTTGTTCCAGTGGGACTGCATCATGGCCTGGAATAGCTGACAATCTCAGCCCACTGAGCCTCCAGATGCTCATACCTGGCCTTACCTGTACTCCCGCAGGTCTTCCGTCTGCTTGGAAAGCCTACGCTCGTAGTTCTCAGTGTGGTGCTTCTGCTGAGCCTCCTTGGCCAGATCCAATTTGAACTGAGCCAGCTATTTTTTTTTTTGTTTGTTTACATTTATACCCCGCCCTTCTCCGAAGACTCAGGGCGGCTTACAATGTATAGGGCAATAGTCTCATTCTATTTGTATATATTTACAAAGTCAACTTATTGCCCCCCCAACAATCTGGGTCCTCATTTTACCTACCTTATAAAGGATGGAAGGCTGAGTCAACCTTGGGCCGGGCTCGAACCTGCAGTAATTGCAGGCTTTGTGTTCTTAATAACAGGCCTTACCAGGCAGAGCTAAACCGGCCCTAAATTTTGCCAACTCTTTCTCATGGTGGCTGCTTAGCTTCAACAACTACTTTCTGTTGGGGCCTTAAGGAGCCCAGGTAGGGAGGCGAGGAGTGGCTGGGAGGGGAGGGGTGAGTAGAGACTGGCGAGCTGCCCCTTGACTTGAGTGACATTGAGTTGGCTACGCCCACCCAGTCAAATGACCACCTAGCCACAACCACCCAGCTGGTCACTAAGCAGATCATTTTAGTGGTCCATGGGAAAATTATGAATTTAGTGGTCCCTGAGGTCCGAAAGGTTGGGGACCCCTGCTTTATAATCACTGAATTGTGAACTGAGACTGGGAAAAATTAGTCAAAAGTCATTGGATGAACCTATAATGTAAGCCAGGGGTGTCAAATTGACAGGCCGGATGTGTCATGTGCAGGCCACACCCACCCCAGCTCCACAAATGGGAAAAATGTGTCAGCAGTGTGATGCCATGAGTTTGACACCCGTGGTGTAAGCCAAAGAAATCTATATGTCATGATCTGGGAGAACTGAGCTAACTAGCATGATGAAGCTCTGTTTCAGTCCATAAAATGAATTAGATGACTCTGTATCTCCATATTGTGGTTCAAATTATTCTACAACTGGATTACTTGGATTGCTTGTATCTTTACAGTTTATATTGTTTTATTTGTTTCCGAGTATGATTTGATTGGTTATTAGTAAACTTTGACTATCACTAAGTGTTGTATCTTATGATTCATCTTATGATGAATGTATTTCTTTGTGTGTCCAATCACACTTGGCTAATAAAGAATTCTTCTTCTTCTTCTTCTTCTTCTTCTTCTTCTTCTTCTTCTTCTTCTTCTTCTTCTTCTTCTTCTTCTTCTTCTACTACTACTACTACTACTACTACTACTACTACTTCTCCTCCTCCTCCTCCTTCCTTCTTCTTTTCCACCTTCTCCTCCTCCTCCCCTTCCCCTTCTCCTTTTTCTTCTCCTCCTCCTCTCCACTTGTAATTGAAAAAGTCCCTTATTTCAGGTCAGTGAAGTTCTTAAACTTTGATGCATCAAACAGTGCTACTCTGCTTGCTTGTTTTTCATAGACTTGTATTTTCTTGCCTTACACCCATGTGGGAAGATGCTTGGTAGACTTCCAAATTAAAACTCTTATACTGCATATATCTTGCTGAAGTGATTGGGCACATATTCAGAACCATTCACAGAGCTGATGGCTATTTCAAAATTTTCAGAAAAGTTTCTTGCTCTGTTTAAGAGGCAAATCTATACACTTTGAATTGTAGGTATTTACCTGGAAAGCAAGACATTCTTCAGAAACTTCTACTTCTTAGCATTTCCTCTTTCTTCATTAACAGGCTGTACCTAAAATGTACCCAGGAAGTAGGGGAAAGGCTTCCTGAAGTAAAGTTTCAGTACCACTGATCTTATATTGGTTGCTGCACATATTGCATCATTCTAAATGAAGTGAAGAGTCCATGCAACAAAAGGTCTTAATAATCATATTCTTAGTTTATGATTATTAAGACCTTTAAATTTGTCTTGCTTTTTCACACACAGCATGTTTACTCAATTAGTAAATCCTGAAGGGTTGTTGGTTTTAGGTTTTCCTGATACAAATTGATTTGCTTTCCATTTCCATTAATGAAAATTTTGGACACTTTGTATTGGAGTAGCTAGAACTTCTGGTTTTTTTTAAAAAAGTTCTTAAGTGAATCCAGGAATTCTGCTGGTATGACTATCTCCTTTTCTCTTTGCTCAAATTATTGTGCCACACCCATGTTCAAATCCCTAGTAGCTCTCATATGCAACTTGGACACAACTTGTTTCTTGTTTTGCACAATTGCTCTCTGTTCTGCATATACTGTACATGCTATCTACTTTTCTTCACTCCCTCAATTTCTGAGAGGCCTTTATTAGGTTTCCAGTTATATATTTATTCTCTTTTTTAAAAATCTTACTTACCTACCTTCTATTTTATTCTCAGTTTCCTGGAAGCTACAAATAAACTATATTCTTTTTCCCTTTTCCCCTTTAAAATTGTTGTTTTCATAAAGGAACAAGTTCAAATGCTAGAAGATGTTAGTTTCAATGCTGTAGGTGTTCTTCTAAATTCTGAGTTTTTGCTATATATATATCAAAAACTTTACCTTTATATATATATAAAGGTAAAGGTTCCCCTCGTGCATACATGCTAGTCGTTCCAGATTCTAGGGGGCGGTGCTCATCTGTTTCAAAGCCGAAAAGCCAGCGCTATCCAAAGCCGAAAAGCCAGCGCTATCCAAAGACGGTCATTGTTATCTTCCCACCAAAGGTGGTCCCTATTTTTCTACTTGCATTTTTTACGTTCTTTCGAACTGCTAGGTTGGCAGAAGCTGGGACAGGTAACGGGAGCTCACCCCGTTACGTGGCACTAGGGATTCGAACCGCTGAACTACTGACCTTTCAATCGACAAGCTCAGCATCTTACCCACTAAGCCACTGCGTCCCTTCATATATATACATATATATATCCACTCCTAATTAGTCTTTAATCCTATACCCTGAAAATATGAAAGATGATGCTTAAATGTAACAAGTGTATTTCCATGGCTTTCTACTTCACAGCAGGTATTAGTAGAGAATAGAATAGAATTTAGAATAGAATTTTATTGGCCAAGTGTGATTGGACACACAAGGAATTTGTCTTGGTGCATATGCTCTCAGTGTACATAAAAGAAAAGATACATTCATCAAGGTACAACATTTACAACACAATTGATGGTCAATATATCAATACCAATCAATATAAATCATAAGGATTGCCAGCAACAAGTTATAGTCATACAGTCATAAGTGGAAAGAGATTGGTGGTGGGAACTATGAAACGATTAATAGTAGTGCAGATTTAGTAAATAGTCTGACAGTGTTGAGGGAATTATATGTTTAGCAGAGTGATGGCCTTCGGGAAAAAACTGTTCTTGTGTCTAGTTGTTCTGGTGTGCAGTGCTCTATAGCGTCGTTTTGAGGGTAGGAGTTGAAACAGTTTATGTCCAGGATGCGAGGGATCTGCAAATATAGAGCTTAGCGTGTATAGAATTGTAATGTTTTATGAATTGTTTTAAAAGTTGGTGTTCATGTTGGTGTAATGAAGTAACATAGACATAGCTTGTAATGATAAAATGTCCCTATTTTGTTCCTTATTGAGTCATAAACTGTAACCGTTAGTAACTAGTTTTTATTTCCTGTAACAGAGTACATAGGAAACTTTTTTATTTTTTACAACCACAGGTGCATTTTTGTCTTAAAAGATGTCATGAACTTCTGGATGGGATTATTACAAAAGATTTTTTTTCTGTATGTCTGCAGGGATGGGTTTAAAATAGCAGCATAATCTTATGCATGTTTATTTTGGAACATATCTACTGATTTTTGAAGGACTTATTATCTAATAAGTATGCATAGGGTGACAACTTTACTGGGCAAGAGCTTCGGAGGATTAGGTCATGTTTTCTCATTTGTATGAAGCATTATTAGTTAGAAATTGTATTGGGTACAGGAACGAATTTGTGTTTTGTGAATACTGGGCCACAAAACCACAAAATATGAGAATTGTTGGTCCATGACTTTTTCATACAGAACAATAATGCAGAATTGCTTGGCAGAATGAGATAGATGACATATAAATTTAATAAATAAATAAAGTAAAATAAAATAAATAATGTATGAAAGATAGCATCACTGTTAGCTTATTCACTGGGCCAATGTTATTTTTCTAACTTGGGTTTAATTTAACTTATTTGGGCACACTTACATTGGCTGATATTCTGAATGGGTCATGCTACCTGATGTATATTTGGGCTCCCTACAAAAATATTAAAGCTTTGGTCCTTCTTTTTGAATTCCATGGTTATGTATACTTTTTTTCTCTCCTTTCCCTCCTCAGTTTCTTAGCAACATGTTAAACCCAAGTCAATCAAATTGAAGGTGTCATTTTTAAAATTTATTTCTGAAGAGTGAAGAACTTAAGTATAATATCAATCTTGGAATAAAAGCTTCTCCAGAACTTTGTTGGCCTTCTGTCAAAGATAATTATAAATGCAACTTTGCAACCTCTGATACATATTGTCAAAATATAATTATCATTTGTGAAACTAAAGTGACAGATTGTCTTTAGACATATGTTTATGAAAACAATGATGTAAATTCAAAAATAGGTTAGTTGTATCTTACTCTACTGAACAGTATCATTTAGTCATGAATTTTAGCATACAAGTAGTCCTTGACGTAAAACCACTCATTTCATGACTGTTAGAAGTTACAATGGCACTGAAAAAAAAAGACTTATGACAATTTTTCCACACTTAACTGTTGTAGCATCCCTATGGTCATATGAACAAAATCCAGACACTTGGCAACTGGCATGTATTTATGTCAGTTTCAGTGTCCCGGAATTATCACCTTTCATCATCTTCTGACAACCAAAGTCCATGAGAAAGCCGGATTCACTTTACAACCATATTACTAACTTAACCACTGCAGTTATTCGCTTAAAAATTGTGGTAAGAAAGGTCATAAAATGGTGCAAAACTCACTTAAAAACTGCCTTGTTTAGCAATGGAAATTTTGGGTTCAGTTGTGACCATGAGTTGAATATATCATAGAGGGTTTGTATTTTCTTATATCAAAAGAATTAGCCAGAGTCTTTTCACACTTGATAAACTCATGCAATTTCCATTTTGTCAGTAGTCAACTATTAGGAAAATGGAACTTGCTTTCTTTTTTTTATGGTATCTCTGTATGATTGATACCACTAATTAATCAACTGACATACTTAGAATTTACTTTGAATGTGAGCAAGATAAATTTTCTGCACTTCTATAGTAAGTTGAATGTTCGCCCATCTATCTTAGTGTACAGCTTTGTCTAGTTGATAGGAAACTTGCTATATGCCACTAAAGCACTTTAGCCTGCCTCAATTTTTGTCACAGTCTCATTTGCATGTTGCAACACTTCCCAGTACATCTTGCATAAAATAATAGAGTATTGCACTCCTTTTCTGTCAATTTCCTGTCTTGTATTTTTAAAATAAGGATGTGTTTGCCAGTTAGGTTTCTGGTGGTTTTTTTTACATGGATGCACTTAAATTTGGTCAACTTCTTTATTGTGGTCTGACAATTATACAGAAGCAAAAATATATTACTAGTGTTTAGTTAAACATTGCACCAATGCTGGGGGATAAAGAAGCAAGCAGGCAGCCATATAATCCATTCATTTCTTGGAGCCAAGCTGGGAGACTTTCTCTCTTCTAGCAAAAATGAATAGGCTAGGGTTTTTTTCTTAGTTGGATAAATTGGTGACAGGATCTTTATTAGCATTGTAAAGGAAAGGATCCTAGTGACAGTCAGAATAGCATGGGAATGGAAAGACATCTAAAAAAGGAGGGGAGAGAGATTATCATATTGTCATGACTGACCAATTGATAATTTTTAGAGAAAGTTGAGTCTTTTTTAAAGTAGCATTGAAAACTTATTTTGACACACCTCCCTGTCTTTCCTTTAGGAAATTATATTTGTTTATTCTTTTTTTTTAAAGTATGTTCTATAATTATGGTTCCTGTCTTATATAAAAATGTGTTGTCAGTGCCTTGAGAGAAATGTTTGATTCACATGTCAACAGACAGGAGAGTGTAAATCTGATTATATCTCATTTCTTAGGTTTCCTAAGGGAAGATTTGAAAATGTTGCACTTGTTGTTATTGGTAGTGATGATTTTTTTACTAAAATATTATGGGAACTTTTATATGAAGTGTACAACCTACACAATTAATAGAAACATTTCATTTCCCCCACAAACATGCAATTTGTAGCCCTAAAAATATTGATAAACTGCTATATTTCCTGACTCAGATGTCTATTTCCTAGATTTTTATCTGAAGCATTTTTAAAAACCCAATTTCTAAATTTTATAGGCTACCAGTGAACAGCATTAGGTCCAAATTAGAAGAGTTACTGCACTGCCATAGAAAAATGTGAATTTGCTTCTTCAGTTGATCAGTTCATAGCACAACCAATGCATTCTTTTACTTGAGTAGGTTTCAGATATCTTAGGATGGTTATTACTGGCATTTTTCTCAGTGTTCAAATAGTGTGATACTGTCACGGTACAAATATATATTGAAATTCTGAATTCTGTCAAAATGTAATTGCAAAAGATTTGTAAAGAACCAGTTTTCCTTCAGGTTATCCCTTTCTTTAGTACATGTATCATTCATGACTGGAATAGAATCTTCCACCCAGCAATTGAACAGTTTGAGGGTTTTTTCTTTGTTTTTGTTAAACTTGCAATGAAGATAATGAGCTTCAGTCCCATTATCTGCCCACCAGTTGTTGGACGATCACTTCCCCACTTGGGTGCTACAGTGCATGATATCTGGCAGGGCCAGGAAGGAACAACGCTAGCATAGATCTTATCCTCTTTTCTCTGTATGAGTTGGGCAATAAGTAACTGATCTAGAATTGTTACAAGATTATTTCATAAGATAGGTAGTAGTTAGATTTAATGGCATGCATAAAGTCTATTTCAGTCCTATATCTAAAAGAAGTTTGCTTCATCCACAATTCTTATGAAAGCATATTACATGTGGAAAGTGGGTAGGGAGCCAAGATCCCAAGACCATTTGGCATCTTAAGCTTTCTTCTTTCATGTTTGGCATAGATACGTACAGAGAAAAGTCTTGTGAGCTTTAAGTTTAAGTTTAAGCTGGGTAGTGAAATGCAGATTTTTCTCTATGGTGCAGACTGTGCTTAAGAAATTAGTCCTAGCATATGGTGAAAAACTACACACCTTCTGTTATTTATGCTCATTTATGAAATTAACTGTGAATATAACTTCCATTAATTTCTGGATTCCGTAAAGCACATGAGAAATCTTGTGATGGATCAGGCAGTGTACTGATGTCATGAGAATTCTTGTGTATTGCATGAAATCCAGCCACTGAAAGGTCAGGCTATGATGCTCTTGTGTCCCCTTCATTAGTTTTGTAAGTTTCTCCGTAAAATAGCTATGAAAAACACTTGTCAGTACTGCCTTCCCCAACTCCAAATTGGAAGCATGTGCATAGATAAGTTACAGAGGTTTATTTTGTTGACATAATTTAAAGAGAAACATCTACTTTTCCAAAAAGAAATGATTCTTTTAAAGGGTTAGGAAACCCTTCACGCCAGCTCCTGTCAGTCATCTACTAAACTAGATAAATCTAGAGCTGAGCAACTTGTATTATACAGACAGTGAATTGAGGACAGTGGTTTTCACAGCCTTTTTAAGAAAAACATACCATACTATTGATTGCCTCATTTGGATTAGACTTCAGGATGGGGAAGAAGCAGCTGCAGCAGCTACAGTTAATTCTAAATGTGAATACGGTAACATATTTGTAGTTTAAAAAGAAGAGGATGCTGTCTTTGATAAAGCATTTTCTTGCCATACATTTGATTTATTTCTGGATATTGTTAGTTTTTTTAAAAAAAATAACAAAGTCAGGGTCCCAAGTAGATGTGTGATGCATCATGAAAGTATCTAGTATTTCCGTGTTGGAACTGCAGCAGAATAGTTTTCCAAACCAAACTTGAATAACTTCCATTTTCAAATTGGAAAGTTATCAGGAAAACTTCTGACTGAGGACAAACTACCTAAATGATTGGTTATTGCTGCCATCTGCTCTATGAAGTCTTTTGATTATATACATATCAGGTTAAAATGGGGGAATATTGTGTCATAGGGCAGTTTTGCTAAACTGCTAGATTTCTCAATGTTACTTTCCCAATTTTATACAATTAAAATAATGTTAAAGAGTGATATCTTTAATTGAGATGTGAAACTAATATAAAATGTGTGTGACAGTAGTAATCCATGAAACATTTAGGCAGTATTCAAGCTTTCATTTGCAGACATCTTAAGAATTTATATCCAAATCTACTCCAACATGGACAGCTGCTTCTTGGACTGAAGTCTCAACAGCTGCTGTCCCTTTTGTGACCAGCAAACTATTGAGATGATCACATTTCAGGCTTTATGATGCAATAACACTTGCAGCTGCACTTGTTTCAAAAGAAGGGTGTTCCGTTTTCAGTGGTTATTGAACATGCAACTTGGCTAAGAGAAGGAAGTTTGCGATGTTTACTTTTTCTTTATAAATAGATATGGAGACTATTAAAATGGGAGCAAGGTGAAAAAAATAATGAATAGAAATCTTTTGCTTCAAGCAAATGATGACATGTTAAAAAAATGTGAACAACAGCAGGTTTTCCTTTTATGCCATCATACACACAAATATCTCTTAGTATAAATATGGCCTCCTTTCTTGGAAAACTTGTTGGTAAGATCTGATTGTATGTGATTTATCAGTGTAATATACAACTATGTTAATTATATAATGAGCCAACCACAATTTGTGTGAAGTATGATGTTTTGGTGCCAAAAGTACTATATATAGTCATAATCCAGGGTTCAAAGCAGGGCCATTAATTATTTCTTCATTATAAACTGCTTTACAGGTCCATGCTTCCTTTATCAGTTAGATTTATTATATATCCTATTAGCTGAATTCTAATTGGATCCTTGGTGGGAACATCTGTATGGAGAAGCTTTGCTCATAGTTATGATTTGCAGTACTATAGAGCAGGTATGTTTTTCTGTTGTCCTGTCACCCCTATCTCCACACCCTTGAACTTTATTCTGTTCATGGATAAGAACTTGAGATCCAACTTATAATATTTCTATTTATTGCTATTTCTCTCTAACATCTCTAACATCAAAAAATGTGAAAGGTAGTGCACAATTTCAAGAAATTTGCTAAAGACTCTTGGTCTGAAATGAGACTCCACCAAATGGCTGCAATGGATAGAAGCCAAAATGTTTTATCAGGAAAGCTTCTTGCAGGCATTTACCATAACTTGGAGCTCTTACTAGATGGACATTGGGGTTAGAGTATCTGGGCTGAAAAAAAATCAGGGGAGCCTCTCAATAACAAGAATTTAAATTCCTGTACCTCTTTGCTGTTATGTACTGGTCTTCCCAATGTTTGCAGCCCAGGTTGAATAGTCCTTTAGAACAGGAATCTCCAACCTTGGCAACTTTAAGACATTAAGCAAAGCTGGCTGAGGACTTCTGGGAGTTGAAGTCCACAAGTCTTAAAGTTGCCAAGGTTGAACACCCCTGCTTTAGAAGATGTCAGATTTCATGAGCAGTCAAAATTAATTGCATATTAAAGGCTAACCATGAACTCAGAACAGAAATAATTTTCCTTGACCATTTTTCCCTGAGCGCCCAGAAATCTGTTGGAGAAGTATATTTACATAAGCTGAAAGATTCTAATCTAAAATAGGATGTAGTTTTGTTAAAGATACATGGCTAGAGTTTGGTGTAATAGTTACTTTAAATATAAATTTTTAGAACACTATTGCTTTTAATTTATTCATCTATTTTTTGCGGGTAGCAAAGTATAATGAGATTTCTAATTCACAAGAGTTTTATTATGATGCTAGATGTGATGCTGATTTTGATTCTAGGGTAGACACACAAGGCTTAGAATTCAGTGACCTGTCCTGTGCTTATTTCTCTTGGTTGTAATTCTGTGTATGAACTGAGAACAACTGAATGAGGAGTAATCTTTTATCTAAATTAGGTAATTAATTCTAGGTAATAAAAGTTCCGTTATATATAATGCATACTCTAATCTTATGAATATGCAGTTGCCTCCATTTTGAAAGAATATATTCTACATATTATTTTTTGAGGGTCTTTTGTTATTAAGGGATGAAGAATAACTATTTATATTATGAAGAACTTGGAGGTATTCTTTCTTGGCTGTATTCACCCACATATGACACATACACATATTGCATATATTCAGGCCATGAAGTATAAAGTTCATGAAAACAGAATTAGATGTGTTTATCTCTGCCACATATCTCTCTACAAAGTAGATGCTGATTAATGCTGGGAAAAGATTATGTTGAAATTATTTTACTTAGAATAATATATTTTACTGGAGTCCTCAAAAGGCAAATGAGAGCAGTTATTAAAATATGACAGCAAAGGAAGGAAAAAAATATAAAATGGCCTTTGTGCAACAATTCATATATGGATTAAAATTGATTGCATTTGTGCTAATGTGCAATGATGCAATCACAGTTTTACTGTTAATCATGCACACAAGTACATCAGTATGAGAATATTGACAGATAAACCTATTCTTCATGCTGTAATTTCATTTGTGTTAATTAAAATGTTTCTAAATAGAATTTTTAAAGCCCGTAAAATAGAGAAATATGAAGAGCAACTCCATGAAACAGCAACCAGTTTTGTGTAACTTTGCTTTTTATAGTTTGTTCAAACATGTCTCCTTTCTAATTATATGGAAATATGTTTTCTCTAATCTTGCTTTATCTACATAGGCTAGCACTGTGTGTGTGAGAGAGAGAGGGGGGAGGGGGGAGGGAGGGAGAGAGAGAGAGAGAGAGAGAGAGAGAGAGAGAGTTAGTTTATATTTACTGTGGCCCATATAAGTCGTTTCTCAGATTAGCATCACATTTGAAATACATTGCTTTTTTCTTGTGTGTTTAGCTTTCTGGAATTTATAGCCCAATCCTAAACAAATTTATTGTAATCAAGGAACCTTAGTACCAGAGAAATGTGTATAGAATGGTTTGTCTTAAAGATGTAACTAAAACTGCAATGATAAAAAAAGTGGTCTACTGCTTTAAAAAATCAATTGAGCTAACAAATTTTATAGATGCTTAGATGCCTAGAAAAATATAGAAGGTTTATATGTAATGCTGTACAATACAGAAAATAGGAACTATTTCCCATTTGCTTGCCATCAAATTTAATAAATTTAAGAATCCCATTCATGATCCATAACTTATCGCAACCATTAATAGATTCTGCTCCTTTTTACTTACTTTAAAATTAGTTTCTGTTAAGAAGATTCATTATTCAAAGATACTGTTGTCTTCAAGAATGCTTGTAATTCATTAACAAGAGGTAGCTTCTGTAATTTGAGGATAGGGAGAGAAAGCAAGTTCAGTCTTACTGAGAAGCATAAAGCAGAGATAACTATGTTTTCCTTAGCTTCTACTTATTTGTTCTGAGATAATGCAGGTAGGTCAAAAGTTCAGAGATGACACTGATTTGCCTTGGGTGTGATCCAGCAGTCTGAATCCTAGTTTGGTGCAGGATTGTCATGAAAAAGTACTCAGTTTATGATTACTATAAACAGGATTCCAACCATATACTATTTTGTCATATTTTGTTCCTCTGTTAAGGATATTTTTAATATAATTTGCTTAAGAAATCAATTGTGTTTTAATGTCATTTATCAATAATTTTAAGGCTATGCATACATGAAATTGTGCTACAGTTATTGAACAGATACCATTCCACAATAAAGGCGAATTGTTTGCTAAGTTTAATATTGATGCTTAAAACAGCATCTTTCCTATGCTAATGTCCTTTTACATTAATTGCTTTGTCTTCCCCACACTAAACAGTGGTAATAACCCTTAAACTTCATCTTTGGATAGTCTTTACCTTTAAATGCATATTCTAAAGCAGGGGTGACACTCACATCGTCATGGCAGTGTCACGTGACGTATTGGGACTTTCTCCCCCTTCGCTAAACTGGGCATGAGTGTGGCTAGCGCATGACGCATCTGGCCTGCAGGCCGGGAGTTTTACAGCCCTGTTCTAAAGGCATTTATCCTGGTATTTCTAATCCTTTTTACCTCAGTTTATGTTGATTCCCTTTCTTGAAGCTTGAATCATTCTAATATTCACAGCAATGCAAATTTATCCTATATTCCCTGTAGCAAAATGCATTAATTAAAAATTAAATAATGAATGCACGAAAGATGAAGATTGATATAAAGAAGAATAAGAAGCATTCCTCTCCCATATTCTTTGAAATTGTGCCAAAAAATAAAACTCTGTTCATTGCATTGTTCAGTCTTGTAACAAATAGAAAAGCAGGCAACTTTTGCTCCCGTTTTCAAGACTTCAAATTACCAATTTTCCTACATTCTGTGACATTCCAATAGATAAGAAAGAGGCTCTTTCAAGTGCAAGATCAGGTTGCTGCCTTAGTAATTATACAAATTACAAATAATAAATAACGCAGTCTACTTTGTAGCCTTAAAATATTTTAACAGCAGTACTATTATATAAATATTGAAAGAAAGTCAAAACTATAGTCAGATCTATGTATTTCTGTTTAAATGCTTCAGGATTCTACCTATGCTGTTTTCTGCGTTGAAAATGGTACATATCTGTAATTTGTTAATCTTAGGGCAATCCCCACTTGTATTTACTTAGAGATTGCTTTATTGATCTTAACCAGACTGCAGTCCTTATCTTTTTAATGAAAAATTAAATTTTACCTTTCCCCCAATATCATTTTAATGCTATGCACTACTAATAAGAAAAAGATTACATCTAAACATTTATTTTGATTATAGCTTGATTCAAGAAATAATCCAGTGCTGTGCATAAAATTATCTAACTAAGCCAGTACAACTTGGAAATATTCGTGCTTCAGCAGAGATATTGCAATATGATCGTGAACTTTGTTGCCATTCTTTGAAAAGATAGCTACAAAAGGAATCGGTTTTATCTTATTTATTCATCAAATTTACATGGCTGCTCATGTCACAAGAAAGAATTGCGGAATCAGCAGTCGGTTGCTGAAATGAGCAAATGGTATCTATTGGCAACAATCAGTCCTATACACAAAAGACAGTACAGGGAAAACCTGACTAAGGCCTTAGCAAATTTAAACAGTTATCAAAGAATACAAAGTTAATACCGACAATTTCAGCATTTTTTTTTCACTTTTCTTTGTTTGAGTGGAGCAAAAGAAATGGAAGCATGTTATTTAGACAGTTCTTGCAAAGACCTGTAGTGCAAAGGGTAGAAATTCATATTTATGTGATGTAAAGTGTGATGGATCACTCTAATTTTAATTAGTGAATGAGAACGAGCATGCTGATTTTACTTCTCAATCTTATTTCAATTAACGTCTCTGCACTAAGGGTAAATTATAGTGCTCCTTAAAAGTTTGAATTTTCAACATTTCAACATAAAAATTTGATCTAAAACTTGAGCTGTTCTCCACAGAAGTCTTAAAACTAAATAAAGAGTTCACAAATGTAAGCAGTTGTACACATACAGAAGACCTAAATTAATTTTAAAATAATTCCTTACTTCAGAGGTTCATGCTTGACATGAGGAGATGACAATGACAAAGGAGCAAGGGGGTACAAGTGTAGTTCCACTTTCTCCCCAAATCACAATTTCAACAGGCGTGTACTTGCCTTGCCCAAGGCTATATTTATAGATAATCTACCAAAACTGCTTCTATCCCAGAATCAGACTTGCAACTAGATTATAAAAATTATTCAGATAATCGGTCTTCTTTAAGAAAACCTTAGATTTGTGATATGGTGTTATGAAGATCAATATGGTCTTAAGGTGGCAGTGTACTTTTGAATTATATACAAAAATTTTGAACTTTATTTTAGGTAGTCCTCGACTTGAAACCACAACTGATCCACAATTTATGTTGCTAAGTGAGACACTTGTTAAGAGCGTTTTGCCCACTTTATGACCTTTCTTGCCACAATTGTTAAGGGAATCGCTGCAGTTTTTAAGTTAGTAGCCAAGTGTTAAATGAGCCTGGCTTCCCCATTGATTTTGCTTGTCAGAAGGTTGCAAAAGTTAATCACATGACCCTGGGACACTGCAATGGACATAAATATGAACCAGTTGCCAAGTGTCTAAATTTTGATTACATGGTCATGGGGATGCTGCAACTGTCATATTACTGCTTTAAAGGGGCAGGAACATGGATTTTGAGGAAGTATTTGTCACTTATTTTTATTTTATTTATTTTATTAAATTTTTATACCGCCCTTCTCCCGAAGGACTCAGGGCGGTGTACAGCCAAGATAAAACACGAAATATATACAAGTTAAAACATTTAAAACCTAGCAAATTACAAAAAGGCTGATAATTAAAATTTAGTTTTAAAATTTTAGAAATATTAATAAAACCCCAAATTAAAATTTGACACTATTATGCCAGTCCCGCTTGAATAAATAGGTGTGTTTTGAGCTCACGACGGAAGGTCCGAAGATCAGGCACTTGACGTAAGCCAGGGGGAAGTTCGTTCCAGAGCGTCGGTGCCCCCACAGAGAAGGCCCTGCTCCTGGGGGCCGCCAGCCGACACTGTTTGGCAGACGGCACCCTGAGGAGACCCTCTCTGTGAGAGCGTATGGGTCGGTGGGAGGCATAAGGTAACAGCAGGCGGTCTCGTAACTTCTGCTATAACCTCTACTTTTCAGTGAAGATGGGCTCATTTTTATGATGGCCACTGGTGCATGGTTAGCCTTATTTCTCTATTTAACTAGTCCACATCCTTATCAAAAGGAACTAAAAGTCATCTATCAAAATAGATGGGTGAACTGAATTTGTATGCCAGTTAATATATAAGAGATTATGTTATGTTGTTATTTCAAGAAGTGACAAAACTCTGATATATAGAGTTAAGTATATATGTTAAGTTCAACTTAGTCATAACAACAAATTAAGAGTAAACAAACATTTCCAATTTGATTGAGATTATCAGTAACCTTTGGGCTGGTAAAATACATGAAAGGATTCCAGCTCTACATAAGACTTTAAAGAACTGATGAGGAAGTCTTGAAGATTTATGGAACTAAATTTAGTGAGAATTTACTTTGAAGATTTTGGCTGAAACAAGTAATCAAAACAGGAAATGCCTCTTGAATATATTTTAGACAATAATATGCTTAAACATTTTGTGTTGATATTGGATTAGGTGTACTTGTTCTCAGAGGGGAGTATTTGTGAAGTTTTACAACTTTTAATTATGATTTCTTATTTTCTAAATGAAGTATAAAGAAATATGGAGTCCTATCCTGTGTTTTTTCTCTATTGTACTTTTCAGTTTTTCTTTTCAATAAATGCTGGTTTAAGTGAAAGTGAAATACCCCAGTAGGTGACAGTGACTTCTAGCATCTTGCCTACTAGTTTGAGTTTGGTTTTTTGTTTTCTCTTACCCAAAGGTCATAGAATGTTCCAGAAAATTCAAGTGTGAAGTTGAACTTCAAATATAACACTATAAAGTTGAAAGGAACAAGAGGAAAAAATGATCAGCCATACTACATTAGTTTTTTAGAATCATTTGAGAGGTTGGTATGTCAAATGGCTGAGCTATTTACAAGAGTTGCTTCCTCAAGTCCTTGTCTTGCCCCTGATTATGTGCTATTATGTAAATAGCTAGGGTCTCGGAGGCTAAATGAAGGGAAATGAACATTTCCAGTTATGTCTGGAATAGGAAACTGAGATAGGCTGTAATCAAGGATCACATGTTTATGATTTGGATATACTTTGAGGCAGCCATAATGCCTGTGAATGACTGACACCAATTGCACTTAAGGGAGGTGCACTTTAGTAATCTTTACTAGAGTGCCTGATCCTGTAATATTTATATGATATTGGGAGAAATATTTATGATAATGGATATGACAGTCATAGTATTCATGCTATATGGGATGGCTGAATTGTTTCTGCAGTTGAAAAAAAGGACCCCAAATTCTGACATGTCAGAATAGCAAGCAAAACTAATATCTCACATTTTAACAGTTTAATATATATTGAAAAATGGGCAAAATGTTAATTCTCTTCCTTCCCCCACAAAGTCAATGTACAGTATGAAGAAATGGCTTTTGTTGTAGCCATCATCTCTAAAATGATAAAGTGTTTTCCATTTTTCAGTTCCAAGTTAGCTTGACATAGCCCACAATGCCGTGATTTGCCTCACCATGTGTGTACTTCGCTAGCTGTAGAGAACAAAATATCCCCTATTTTAATTGAGTACTAATTTGCTTCATTGGCCTCAGTAGTAGCAAAGTTTTAAAAAAGTACTCAACAATGATGGTTGGGAATCCTAATATGGTACTGTTGGGGTCCACAGATGCCTGCTGTGCTCCCTGCTCCATTTTAAAATATCACTTTAATTAAAATGTAAGTGCCATCTCTTGGGCTCATTGCTCCAATAAAATATAAAAATAGGTGGTCGCAACTTCAGTGGTTTCTTTGGAAGTGGGCCTATCTGACAGGAAAAAAGACTATCTCTTGAGGACCGGAGAGTATATTGGAGAACAAATTCACCCAGTTTGCTGTCCAGAAAACTGATGGTTTGTAGCTGATCACATCTGCTGTGACAGCCCTGTTGCAACTCTTGAGTTGAATTCTGAGAAAACACTGGTAAATAGGGCTGGTGGGATGGGGATGAGGATGGGGAGAGGAAGCTTTGAGTAGTGCTAGATACTAAATATCACAAAATGAAACTGTCCTAAAAGTATTCACTGATAAACATTCAGCCACCCTATATTGAAATCTGGAGTCAGTCACTTATTTTATGCTTTCAGTATAGCTCTTTCTTGGCACTAAAAACACTCATGTTATTGCTGCCAGTGCTGTTGATCCTACTTGTATTAGCATGTAAGCCTCTTTATGCCAAGGGGGCAAACTATTAACATAATCTGGTGAAACCTGTTGGGGCTATAATGTAACAAGTTTCATTGTTGTTGAATATTATTATTGTAATATTCGGCTTTATCACTGTTGATCAGAACTGACTGCACCAATCTAACTCCAGATTATGATGTCCTAGTATGTTTAGAAAAATAGCAGCCTTTCATAACAAAACTTTGATGGAGCTTAGTGCCTCCACAGCTGTCACATAATTTTTCTAAGGGTTAAGGATGTACCACATAACTTTCAAGGAAGTTTACAACCATTGGGGTTGGTCAGAGGTTAGAAGATATTGGAACCTTGTTTTCATGAACCTTGAATCAGTATTTTGGATATAACAGACATTTAAATTTTGTCCATAACATGCTTGTCATCAAGATCCTCATTTAGCATATAAGTGCAAATAATGCTCAAATATTTTATATGGAGTTATACATTAAACTCGTGGTGGTGCAGTGGCTAGAATGCAGTACTGCAGGCTACTTCTGCTGACTGCCAGCTGTTTGGCAGTTCGGGTTTCACTGGCTCAGTGTTGACTCAGCCTTCCATCCTTCTGAGGTGGGTAAAATGAGGACCCAGATTGTTGGGGGCAATATGCTGACTCTGTAAACAGCTTACAAAGGGCCATAAAGACTGTGAAGAGGTATATAAGTCTAAGTGCTATTGCTATTTTAAAAATCATATTTGTCATTTAACAAACAGCCAGCTCCCATTGATGCCCCTTTTTCCATTAGTCTGTTAAATTCAAGATTTACATTATTGTTTTGTTTAAGTCCTAAAAAAAAACCATTCAGAAGACTAAGCAATGTTTCCAGAATTCAGGTTTTAGCTGTCCCTGCCACTTCCCAAACTACTGTCTGTGATTTATTATTTCAGTAATGTATATGATGAGAGTTCACAGACCCAGAATAAGTCTTTTCCATGCAGTGCTTGCTTGTATGAATGCTCAATTGTTGTATGTTCTTTCGTCACAGTGCAGAAGCTTTTCAACTCAACTCCAACTGATACTTTCACATTATGTAATTTTTATTCTATCCTGTAAGATTTTTTTAATTTTAATCTCAGAGTAATAAGGTTATATATGCTATGCCTTGTATATGTATTTTCTGTGTATAGCATAGCTAAAAGGCAAGATTTATTATTGGAAAAGAATCCTGTTTGACTTTATTCTGTAACTAGAATTTATTTACACTTAAAATGTACTTCCTTATAGACATAGGGTGGATAACGACGAATTATAAAGCATGAAATCCAAATTATAAGGGCTCTGTGATTTAATTATGTGAATGGATTACACTGTGGCTTTTAAACACGTTCTGGACAAATATTCATAGATGTATCCTGGAAATCATTGTGATTTTGTTGCTGCTTCCCATTATACACAATTACTTTACAAATCTATAGAACAACTTCAGTTATCTTCTGATCAGAGCAAAAATAGCAAAACATAGTTTCAAATTTCTGAAGATCTAAAAAAGTTTAGATATATTATGTTAAAAAACATGATTTTGCACTAGGGAATTTCCTACAAATAGCTATGGCTTAGAGTTACACAAAGCATGAAATTTGCAAGAAGTCTGTGAGGAAAAGCTTTCAGCCAAGAATGTTAAATCTTTCTATGAATTTTTATAATTTCCATAAATGTAGTCTTTTGATTTTTGTCTTGGTTTTGCAGCTTCCAGATAATAAAAACTGAAGGACCTTTATAAAAAAAATCTAGATAATATAATAACAATTAGATTTTCTATTAAAAGCAACAATAGGATAATGCTTGTTCTGTTTCACACTTCAAATTGTCAGAAATTTTTTTATGGCTAGCCTGTGTACTATGAAATAATTTTTGTTGATTCAATCTCACAGTTAAGAAGAACTATGGCTAAAATATGTGGGAAGTATAATGAGAGCAGTGTCAAGCAAGGCCACAGCTCATCCTAAGTCAAAGCATGCCAGTAGGGACCAGAGGGAGGTGCATCTTTGGCAGAGGAACAGCTATGAGTGTAAACTTGTGAAATGTTGACACAGCAGTGAAAAGAGTTGGCCCTGTAGCCTCCTCAGGATATGAACTGAAATGATGGTCTCTTCCTTTCCATCTGCTGATTTATGCTTTCCACCTCTTACCCTGCAACACAAACACTTAAAGATTGTTTCAGTTATTTCATGGATAAGAAATCGGAGTAAATCATTTGGGTGGAAACTTTGTTAACGGTTAAAAAATGACATAAATCAAATAAAGCCCAGTGAGATTTACTTCTGCTTAATACAGTTTCTCTAACCTAAGGGCTAGCAGTAAAATAGAAACAAAAGCAGAGTTACAGCTATGTGTTTGTCAGAAAATGACCCTTTTCTACATCTGTATATACTCTGCTGGTCCTGGTGTTTTAAAAGCTGGAATGGCCGAAGTGATATTTAAATATCTTGCATAAGAGATAGATAGATAGATAGATAGATAGATAGATAGATAGATAGATAGATAGATAGATAGATAGATAGATAGATAGATAGATAGATAGACAGACAGACAGACAGACAGACAGACAGACTGTTTTGTTGGGTAATTAATTGTAGTTGTTAATGCCTGGAATGCACTACCAGACTCTGTGGTCTCGTCCCCAAATCCCCAAAACTTTAACTTAAAACCGTCTACTGTTGACCTCACCCCATTTCTAAGAAGTCTGTAAGGGGCGTGCATAAGAGCACCAGCGTGCCTACCGTTTCTGTCCTAATGTTCCCTTTAGTTGTATTCATTTTATGTTTTCAATTTATGCTTATATATATTATTTAATATGTATTTGATGAAATAAATAAATAAATAAATAAAATTGTTGTGGGGAAACTAGTGTCAAGTTCCTTTTATTTTCCTCATCTTTTGATTATATTAATATTTTTGTGGCATTGTAACTGTAGAGTCAGAAAAATAGCTCTAGCCATTCACACATGCAAGTAATGTGATGAATTAATATAAATGGGTGGCTACTATTGTCCAAAGCATGGTCACTTTATCAAAACCATTGTTCATATGATTCCAGGTGACATAGATCATGCCATTCTGAATCATTGTTTCAGATATAGTTTAAAAAGTGCACAATGAAAGACAGGGTGGATTTGATTTAAATCAAGTCGGTTTAAATCACTAATAAAAAGGTTTGATTTAATTCAACTCGATTTAAATCATAATTTTTTAAAAAAACAAGTGTTATCTCTATCCTGCAATCGCTCCTCTGACCTGCTGTTGACTTACTGACAGTCCCAATATTGCAGACTATACAGCCTCATGCTACATAACTAAGCTCCATTTAATGTTAAATAAACTAAATTATTAATGTATCTTAAATAGAAAACTATCTTTAGGTAATTTTTTTTACTCCAAAAGCATTTTATTAAAATGAATTTGATAAAAATAAAAAAATCCAATTTAAATTTTAAAAAATTGATTTATTTTTTTTTAAAAAATAGCAATTTTAATCCACCCTGATGAAAGACATCAAAGCCATGACATCATTGTTTTGCATATGAATGTATCTGACTTAAGATATCCTTTCTGAATCAGGAATTGAGGGTGATGGTGATGGTGATGGTGATGGTAGGGGAAGCTGAGACCCTTTCAGGTGACACTAGACTACGCCTCCACCATTCCTGCCGAATGGCCATTCCATCTGCAATGGAGAGCATTAGGTCTCAACAATGTGACCTGGGCTTCACCTGCTATAGCAATAATCTCTTGGCCAAGCTATACATTTTCTTTTGATATTAACTTTATTCTTATCTTCTGCTTACTCTTCACTGTCTTTTTATAAAGCCAACCTTTGTGCTCAATGTTCTGCCTGACCCTGAACTATGAGATAGATTATAATTATCAGATGTTTCTGCACGAATGCCTTGGCATTAACAATATTACCTGTTCACCGTTTTAACAGAGAGTGTATAAGTATAAGAATTGGTATGTTGTTATAGGAATAGCCTGAGCTTCCATACACAGATGGTGTGGCCTGTTTTGCAAGTCACATCTGAATTTTTCAGACCAACCTTTTAAGTTTCAGTTTCCATGAAATCTCTACTTAAAGCAAAAATTGTTTGTTTTTTTAAAGAGACTATATGAGTCTGTTTCATTTATTTTCACTGGAGGAATGAATCCTTTTCCACACATTGTTTGTGTATTTTGTGGCACTGCTGCCCCACCATTTTCTGAAGCCTAAGGAAGTGTACATGGAGGCCTAACCTTATTTTATCACCAGGAGAAAAGTCTTGTGCTGAGATAGATGTTTGGCCAAAGTCATGCAGTAAACTATGTGGCTGAGTAAGACTTAAAAATGAGTCTTCCCGGGCCTAGTCAAATGCTTTAACTACTAAACTATTTTACATTGGTTTTATCTCTGCTGGAATGTATACACACACCTCTCTCAGAGAGTTAGCACCATTAAGTAAATTAAAACCAGGAAGACTGGGTTCAAACTCACTCAGCCATTAGTTGATGCCAGGTCAGTGACATATTTTATCCCACAGAGTTATTATAGTGGGAGTAAAATATAATTGATCCCCATGTGCCTGGAGCACCTGGAGAAATGGTGGCTATATATATAAAAATAAATAGACCAATAAGAAAAGTAGTGCCTGTGCAGAACAGTAGTTGATTTTCTTAAGTAACGTTATTGGATAAATGCTTGGAAAGAATGCTTTAACAATAATACAATCTAATTTGCTTTTGACAGACAGTTTGATCTTTGAGATTTGACCTGATAGCATAAAATTAATTTTAAGAGATGAAGCAAAGAAAAATAACAATTTCATGTGAGCACTCTACTGTGCTTCTATTGTTTTGAATTTTTTTTGTAGCATTGCTGTGCCCTGCAAGGGAGGATAATATTGGTTATTTTTAAACAACAATAATAGCAGTCAGAAATCACAACCACCCTTCAGATTTAGATTATTAGTTTCTGCATGTAATGTATTACTGTAAGTTTTGGCGGGAGTTTTAGGCGGGAAATATCTCGTTCCTGATTGGTTGCAGCCTCAGGCTGAAGTGTATATAAGGAGAGGTTTTTCTCCAGAGTTTTGCTGGGTCACACTATATTAAAGAGCTGTTGTCACTAACCTGGTCTCCTGCCTCGTCAATACCCGAACTTAACATTGGCGACGAAGGTGGGATCTTGAGGCAGAGCACCAGAACAGAGCTGAACTCACTACGAGAATCAAACCCAGCAAGGTGATAGCGAATGCAGCGATGACCGGCTACACGCCACCCACTCCGTTTGACCCTGCCCAGGAAACATGGGGAATATACATGACCCGTTTCGAAAGTTTCCTGGAGGCAAACGAGTTACAGGGAGTCTCCGACAACCGCAAACGGGCTTACTTCATAAGCCACTGTGGGTCCGCAGTCATCGCCGTCGCAGAAGCTCTGGCGGAGCCAACACCGCTACACTCCGTGTCGTGGCAGACCCTTCAGACCCTCCTGAAGAATCACTTCGCACCGGCCCCGTCCAAATACGTTCGACGGTACGAGTTTGGGGAGCGCAGGCAACAAGAAGGCGAGTCTATCAGCGACTACATGGCAGCCCTGAGACAAGCCTCCAAGCATTGCGAGTACCGCGATCTGGACGAAGAGCTGCTGGAACAACTTATACGGGGGGTCAGGGACATCCGTTTGAGGAGACGGTTGCTAGCCAAGAGCAACCTGACATTGGCAAACGCTCTGGACGGCCAGAGCCCATGAGATGTCCAACCATGCAGCAGACACCTTACAAAGCGACTCACGCCGATGGCGGGCGCAAAGCCGAGCACAGTCCACCACGAAGAAACCTATCGTGAGTCAACCAGCGAAGAGGAGGAAGAAGTCCACTACACCGAAAATCGACAAGGAAGACCCGGAGGAATGCGGAAGTTGCGGGCGACATCAGCGCCAAAGATGTAAGTTCAGGGACGCCATTTGCCGGCGGTGTGAAAGGAAGGGCACCTGGCTCAAGTCTGCCGAGCACCCCAACCTTCCGCCGAAAATTCAAATCGGCCAATCAGAGCGGCTCTGAGTCAGAGATGCAAACCCCACATTCCCGCCGAATTTCAAACCAGCCAATCAGAGCGCGAGATCGGCGAGGCGACCCGCGATTGGCCAGGAAAGAAAGAGCGCAAGTCAAACCGAATGACTGTTACCATAGACCACGCAGCTACCCGCATCAAGAAAAGATCTTCACAAACCCGACAATTGAAGGCGTACCGTGCCGACTGGAAGTAGACACAGGATCAGCTATCACAATCATGTCCTGGGACACTTTTGTGAAAGCCTTGCCGCACATCGCATAAGCGCAAGCTACAGAAACAACGGCCCGGGTGCAGGATTACCAGGGCAACCGCATCCCTGTTCGAGGGACAACGACCGTCGAGGTCAAGTACGGACATACGAAAAGACCCTGCCCATCACGTTAGTCGAGGAACCTTGCCAAGCTTGCTGGGGCTAGACTGGTTCCGGGCGTTGGGAATGGGGTGACTGGCGCCCACCGAGCGGATGCAACCTGCAAAACGCCCTAATGGAGGAATTCGCAGACGATTCGAGGACCGTTTAGGCAAGTACAAGGGACCCCTATCTCCTTCAATTTAGACCCCAAATAGCTCCCATTAGGTTAAAGGCAAGGAGGGTTCCTTTGCACTCAAACCTAAAATCGACAAAGAGTTAGATAAATTAGTCAGCCAGGGATACTAGTGCCAGTTGACCATGCCAAATGGGAGACGCCAATCGTCACCCTATAAAACCAGACGGGTCCATAAGAATTTGCGCTGATTACAAGGCTACCTTGAACAAAGCATTGCAAAAGAGCGCCTACCCAGTTCCAGTAGTGCAACACTTATTGCACTCACTAGGCACGGACAAGTTTTCGCCAAATTAGACTTGGCACAAGCTACCAACAGCTACCCGTAGATGCTAGCACAGCTGAAGCCCAGACCATTGTAACGCACCGGGTGCCTTTAAGTGCACCCGGTTACAGTTCGGGGTGAGTGTGGCCCGGGCTATTCCAAAATTTGATGGAGCGACTCCTACAAGGGTTACCGGAGTCGTGCCCTATTCGATGATGTGTTGGTATCAGGGAAGATTTAAGAGAACTGGGGAAGCGATTAAGGAAAGTTTTGGCCATTTTAGGTCGGCAGGATTAAAAGTTAAAGCAAGCAAGTGTCAGATAGGGGTCGAATCTGTTGAATTTTGGGCTATAGAATAGACAAAAAGGGATTCACCCCACTGAGAGCAAAGTCAAGGCGATAAAGAGAGCCCCAGCACCCAAAAACAAGACAGAACTCCAGGCTTTCCTGGGTCTGGTAAACTTTACGCCGTGTTTTTAAAAGACAAGGCAACCGTTGCTGAACCGCTGCATAAATTGCTTGGAAAAACACTGTTTGGTCGTGGGGAAGTCAGAGAATAGGGCATTTGAGGCAGTAAAAGTTTGCTATCAAGCGATAGCCTGTTAATACAATACAACAACAGACTGCCGTTAGTATTGGTTTGTGATGCGTCCCCTATGGAGTAGGAGCTGTACTTAGCCACAGACTCCCAAACGGCACTGAAGCCCTATAGCGTTCTATTCACGAACGATGTCCCGGCTGAGAGAATTACAGCCAGCTAGATAGGAGGCTCTCGCAATAGTGTCAGGGTGAAAAATTTCACGAATCGTTTTGGGAGAGACTTTGACATTATCACTGACCACAGACCGCTATTGGGGTTACTGGCTGGCGACCGCCCAACGCCAGTGGCACTCTCACCAGACTGACCAGATGGACTATTTTTTGGCCGCCTACTCTACAAACTGCAGCATCGACCTGGAAAGAGCTGGGGCATGCGGACGCACTGAGCAGATGCCCATTGCCGGGAAATCGAGGACCCTACTCCGGGCACCCCGTTCTACTAATTGACTCTTGGGACTCTGGGCCAGTCACATCGCAGGAAGTGGCTCGGCCTCCTACCGGGACGTTGTTTTAAGAACTGTAATCAGTTGGGTTCAAGGGATGGCCCGCTGCGCGGGCGACCGTTTTAGAGAATTTGTAAAGAAAAAGGGAATTGTCTGTGCAAGGGGTGCCTGCTCTGGGGGATAGGGTGGTAGTTCCAGAGAAGCTGAGAAAAAGTCCTGGAACTACTGCATGAGGGTCACCCAGGAATTGTAAGGATGAAGGGCTAGCCAGGAGCTATGTCTGGTGGCCCCTAATGGACAGGGAAATCAGTGACAGGGTTGGCCGATGCCAGGTATGTCAGGAATCCAGACCACTACCACCACGGCCCCAGTGTTGGAGTGGAGAAACCCCAAGGCCCTTGGTCCCGCATACACATTGATTTTGCCGCCCTTCCACGGCCAAACATTTCTAATTGTGGTGGATGCATTCTCCAAATGGCTGGAGATCATCCTAATGAAATCCACAACCGCTGGAGCTGTCATCTCAGCACTAAAACACCTTTTCGCCACGCACGGGCTACCGGACACCCTCGTGTCCGATAACGGCCCACAGTTCACCGCAGCATTATTTGAAGGGTACCTGGCTGAAGAGGGCATCCGACATGCCCTCTCAGCGCCGTTCCACCCTGCGTCGAACGGCCTTGCTGAACGCTTTGTTCGAGTGCGAAAGAAGCGCTATCACGGCAGCCCCGGAGATTGGCAGGCACAAATCGACGATTCCTAACCGTCCAACACAGGACCCCTGTGTGGCCACCGCCGCAGCCCAGCCGAGCTATTAATGGGGCGGAAGCTACGGTGCCCGCTAGACCGGCTACACCGAACTACGTGCAGGACGGGTTCAAAACAAAACCAGATAGACTCCGGGAATTAAACATAGGAGACTCAGTGTGGGCACATAATTACAGCGACGGCCCAAACTGGAAGAGGGGATAGTCATAGACAAACGGGCCCCAAATCTTATCTAGTGGAAATAGACGATGGCAGAGTTTGGAGGCGCCACATAGATCAATTAAGAAACAGATTGAGCGATAAGGCAGAATTAGGCGAGACAGCCCTGACTATGATTTAATTAACCCCACAGCTGACTGGAACCGAGAACAAACAGAAAGCATAGAACCAAACAGAGACTTATCTGAGTCAGGCGAGGTCCAGCGACACCCTCCGGTCCCTCTAGAGGACAGCAGGTCCGAGCCGGCGAATAATCCAGGGCCGGATGGCCGGGAGGAGGAGCTCAGAGGAACGAAAAGTCCCTCCGGCAAGCTCGACTCAACTCCAGAAAGTGAACTGCGCAGGTCCGGGAGAGTCAGGAGACGCCCCACGTACCTGCAGGACTACGTAGAGAAGTAATATGCAAATATTGGCAAAGTGCCTTCTGGGAGGGAAGGAGTGTAATGTATTACTGTAAGTTTTGGCGGGAGTTTTAGGCGGGAAATATCTCGTTCCTGATTGGTTGCAGCCTCAGGCTGAAGTGTATATAAGGAGAGGTTTTTCTCCAGAGTTTTGCTGGGTCACACTATATTAAAGAGCTGTTGTCACTAACCTGGTCTCCTGCCTCGTCAATACCCGAACTTAACACTGCATATAAGGATTTTATTATATTTTTCCAAATTTGTTCAGAATTAAATAATTTACCACGTACTCTGCTTTTCTATTCAGTTTCTAAAATCCACAATTATTGAACATTGTCTATTTGTGCTGATAGTATGGCCATGTTTATCATTAGGCCACAAATATATGAAGAATTTGAAAAATACATTTTCTTTCTCTTTTTTTAATATCATATTTTACTGCATTTTGAATGATTTGTATCATTTTTTATAGGTGGTCTCAGAAGCTGCTGGGCAAGGAGTTTCAATCGATGCTAATGACACATTTAATTACTGGAACTGGCCTAATGCTGTCATCTTTGCTGCTACAGTGATTACAACCATTGGCAAGTATCAGTTTGTCCATAATTTATATATTTAACAATATAAGGAAATACTATTTAATGAAATGAAAAACTGAAACATTGGAAGAAGCTGAGGGGGGTTGATTATATGGTGGTGTTTTAGTTTGGTCTTCTAGATCTCAATGTCTTTTTGCCTTTTTAAGACTGACAATTTAGAGGCACAAATATTGGCTTCATGAATAGCTAGTAGAAATAGATTCTCTGTTTACTGATTTTGAATCAATCTGTTAGATAAAGCATAGTGAAAGAAAGCACAGAGGAAATAGAGATTTCTATGACAATATTTTTCTTCCATAGAAATGCCTAATTGGATTTCTAAATCCTTTATCCTGAATATATGGCATTTGTTTTGTGAGAAGATTATTTTTTTCAAAAGCCATGTATTTCAAGATGGTGGCTTTACAATACCGCAGTGAGAAATACTATCCCTGCAGTTCTCAAGGTATTGCTGACTTTGATGGAAAAATCGCAGAATAAATATGATAACGGAACTGTGGGATGACATTTTTTTCAGGTTTGCTTTTGTGCTATCCCTGTAAGATACAGAAAAAACATAAGAGTTACAAAGTTTGTTTGTTCTGATGCAGAACACACATAGTGCTGGAAAACAAACTGACCAGGGAAAGTGGGAAAGGGAATTAGAAACCTTGCTGCTAAATCAAATAAAGCACCATGCTTCATTTGTTACTATTACTAAAATCTATTTGAAATATATGTGATGGTTTCTTTCTTCCAATATTTCCCATAAATAACTCAAGAAGACCAATACAACATTTTTATAGTTTGGCTTTCACAATGTTTACTAGAACAGGGGTCCCCAACCTGTGGGGAACCATGAGGGAATTGCAATTGGGCCGGGAAAAGGGTCGGCGAGCGTGTGAGCTCACGTCACTTGCGCAAATGGAGCCACATGCATGCACACTTGTCGGCTGCCCACACAGAACCATCCCCTCTTCCCCCGTCAGTCTGCAAAGCTGGAAACATTGGGGAATTCTGTAGTAGAAGATGAAGTTAAATCAGCATTCCAGTCATTAACAAATCAAAAACCTATAGGAACTAGTGGACTATCTATTTAAATATGACAAGCAGCTTGAAGAAGAATCAGAAATAGTATTGTTGTTAGTTGCGAAGTTGTGTCCGACCCATCGCGACCCCATGGACAACATTCCTCCAGGTCTTCCTGTCCTCTAGCATCCTCTGGAATCCATTTAAACTCATGCTGACTGCTTCAGTGACTCCATCCAGCCACCTCGTTCTCTGTCATCCCATTCTTCTTTTGCCCCCAATCTTTCCCAGCATTAGGCTCTTCTCCAGTGAGTCCTTCCTTCTCATTAGGTGGCCAAAGTATTTGAGTTTCATCTTCAGGATCTGGCCTTCAGGGTTGATCTAGGACTGACCAGTTTGATCGCCTTGCAGTCCAAGGGACTTGTAGGAGTCTTCTCCAGCACCAGAGAAATATTATACAATATTCTTAATTTTGCATTTTGTAGCAAAGCAATGCTTAGGACTACCCCATATAGATTAGAACCCTGCATGGAAAAAGAGATGCCAAATGTTCAACAAGCTTTAGAAAAGAAACATGAGAGTTCATTGCTGCTGCATATTGGGTAATTGAGAAAGCCAAAGAATACCAAAAACTAAGTCATTATGTGCTGAATAGATTATTAAAAAGCCTTTGAATTGTCAAATCATGTCACATTGTGGAATGCACTTTAAAAAATGAGAATCTCAAAATACCTCATTGTTCTTGAGAGAAACCTTTATGCAGGTCACGAAGCAACAGACTGGCTCCAGGTTGGCAAAGAAATGAGGCAAGACCTTATAATCTCTATAATCTATTATTTACCCAACCTGTATGCTGAATATATATTAAAGGAAGTTGGTTTGGAAGATGAGCATGGCTTTAAAATTGGAGGAAGAAATATCAATATCAATAACTACTATCAGTGATGCTACTTGATAGCTGAAAAAGCAAAATATCTGCAAATTAAACATAAAAAACTAATGACAACATGCTTTAGAACAGACAACTAGCTTTGGAATTAACAATGAAGGTACTGTATTGAAGAGGTGGATCACTTGTGCCTTTTAGGATCAACCATCAGTAATATGCGAAGGTTGTAGAGAGTGCTGGTTGTAGAGAGTGCTGTGGCGCGACAGCTACCCCAATACCTGGATGAAGCCGTCTATCTAGACCCGTTCCAGTCCGGCTTTCGACCCGGATACAGCACGGAGACAGCTTTGGTCGCATTGGTGGATGATCTCTGGCGGGCCAGGGACAGGGGGTACTCCTCTGCCCTGGTCCTATTAGACCTCTCAGCGGCTTTTGATACCATCGACCATGGTATCTTGCTGCGCCGGTTGGGGGGATTGGGAGTGGGAGGCACCATGCATCGGTGGTTCTCCTCCTATCTCTCCGACTGGTCGCAGACGGTGTTGACAGGGGGGCAGAGGTCGGCCGCGAGGTGCCTCACTTGTGGGGTCCCGCAGGGGTCGATTCTCTCGCCCCTGCTGTTCAACATCTACATGAAGCCGTTGGGTGAGATCATCAGTGGCTTCGGGGTGAGATACCAACAGTACGCTGATGACACCCAGCTGTACTTTTCCACCCCGGGCCACCCCAATGAAGTTGTTGAAGTGCTGTCCCGGTGTTTGGAAGCCGTATGGGTCTGGATGGGGAGAAACAGGCTCAAGCTTAATCCCTCCAAGACGGAGTGGCTGTGGATGCCGGCATCCCGATTCAGTCAACTGCAGCCGCGGTTGACTGTTGGAGGCGAGTTACTGGCCCCAAAGGACAGGTTGCGCAACTTAGGTGTCCTCTGAATGATCGGCTGTCGTTTGAAGATCATTTGACGGCCGTCTCCAGGAGGGCCTTCCACCAGGTCCGCCTGGTTCGGCAGTTGCGCCCCTTCCTTGATCGGGATGCCTTGTGCACAGTCACTCATGCGCTCGTTACCTCTCGCTTGGATTATTGTAATGCTCTCTACATGGGGCTCCCCTTGAAGTGCACTCGGAGGCTTCAGTTAGTCCAGAATGCAGCTGCGCGGGTGATAGAGGGAGCTACGTGTAGCTCCCATGTAACACCGCTCCTGCGCAGACTGCACTGGCTACCTGTGGCCTTTCGAGTGCACTTTAAGGTGTTGGTTACGACCTTTAAAGCGCTCCATGGCTTAGGGCCTGGGTACCTACGGGACCGCTGCTGTTACCACATGCCTCCCACCGACCCGTACGCTCTCACAGAGGGACTTCTCAGGGTGCCGTCCGCCAAACAATGTCGGCTGGCGGCCCCCAGGGGAAGGGCCTTCTCTGTGGGGGCTCCCACACTCTGGAACGAGCTTCCCCAGGTTTCGCCAAATACCTGACCTTGGACTTTCGCATGAACTGAAGACACACCTTTTTATCTGCGCGGGGCTGGCTTAAATTGAATTTTAAATGTCAAATTTTATTAATTTTAAATGGGGTTTTTTAGTGTATGGTAAATTTTTAAATTGTCAGGCTAATTTAAATAAGTTTTTTAAATTGCATTTTAATTGTATTTTGTATTGTTTGTTTTATTCTGCCTGTACACCGCCCTGAGTCCTTCGGGAGAAGGGGGGTATAAAAATCAAATAAATAAATAAATAAATAAAAATAAATAAATAAATAAATAATAAAGGAACAAGCAGTCAAGAAATATGTCACCGACTAAGAGTAGCCATGAAGGTCTTGATATAGATACAGACACCCTGATGTGACTATAACTATAAAGTTCAGAATTGCAAAGGCAATTACATTATTTGTGATACTGCATGAAACTGAAAGTTGGATTTCAAAGGAGCAGGATATGTATTCATGCTTTTGAACTTTGGTGTTGGAGAAGATTCCTGAGAATATAATGGGCAGCCAAGAAAAGAAATCAATCCAGAGTTGTCATTTGAGGCACAAATGACTGGGATATATTATGAAAAAGATATGACATATTATGAAAAATATATCCTTAGGATACAGTATGAAGAATACATCCTTAGGATATATTATGAAAAAGACCTAACTCTGTGGAGAAGGTTATGATTCTGGGAAAGAGGGAAGGAAAGTGGGGGAAAAGACAGTCAGCAGTAAAGTGGCTAGACACAGTTGTAGTGGCAAGTGCTCACCATTGGAAGACCTGATAGACCATTTTAGGGACAGATCATCATGGAAAAAATCTCTACGAGGTTGATAAGATTAAGCTCTTTAATTTTTTCAGCATCTAATCATAAAAGTCAAATTACACCTTTTATTATATGTGACTCTCCTCACATGGTTAACTTTTTAATCACAATGTTCTTTTTCAGGTTATGGAAACGTTGCTCCAAAAACTTCAGCTGGGCGACTTTTCTGTATCTTTTATGGCCTTTTTGGTGTTCCACTCTGCTTAACATGGATCAGTGCTTTGGGGAAATTTTTTGGTGGTCGTGCCAAGAGGCTGGGCCAGTTCCTAACGAAGAGAGGAGTAAGCCTGGTATGGAATTCTGTTTAATTTGCTTCAGCACATGAAAATGATTGGAATTGTATTATAAACTATCTCAAGAAAACCCAATTTAAGGAAGGATTCTCTAGCACCTTTAAATCCTAATAGTTAATGTGATTTTTAAAAATTTATGCTGCAGTTCCACATCTCTGCCCCTGGACAAAAATAGTTTTAGAAAATCATAATTTCTGTTAAACTCATAATTCTCCATAATTTTTGGCCCAGAACTGCCACTACCTTTTCTGTATTAACTGTTGTATAGCAAGGAATTAGACAGAGATAATGTAAGAAGGCATGTGGCTTCATAGGATTTCCACTTTTCTCTTTTCTTTTAAATTCCCCAGATTTGAGAATTCTGCTTTCTCAACAAGACAGAGTATTTATGTTCTGCCCATCTTATGCAACCTCTACTTTTTGCTATGTCAGTTATCTGTTTCCTGTTCCTTGGTGCTGTTTATAACTTCCTTGACTAATAGGAAAGCTGACTGTAAACCATAATAAGCTAACAGTTTAGATTTTAGTGCAACATTCATCCAGTCAATATCATAATGCCCTGATGTAAATTGATGTTGCAGCTGCATCTGGCATATTATGTCAGGCTCTGGTCTCCAGACTTCAAAAAGATTATAGCAGTGATGGCAAACCTATGGCACATGTGCCAAGGTGGCACATAGCACTCTCTTTGTGGGCATGTGAGCCATCGCCCCAGCTCTGCTCTGCTGTGCATGCCTCCCACCAGCCAACTGGCCTTCAGGTCTCTGCCGCGCATGCGCGTGGGAGGTGTGCATGTGGGGGGCCACGCTCACATGCGGGGGAGTGGGGCGCATACATGGGGCAGAGCGCATGCACGGGGGCTGTGCACGCATTGCATCTTGGGGGTTCGGGTGCACGTGCTTTGGGCACTTGGTCCAAAAAAGTTAGCCATCACTAGGGTATAGTATAGTTAGAGAAAGAGGAAGGCAACTGAGATGGTCAAGGGGCTATAGCTGTTTGTCTATGAGGCTTTTTCATTTAGAAAGGAAGTGAATGATAGGTGACATAATTCAGGTGCACAAAAATTTGAATGGTGTGAATAAAGGAGACAACAAGAAACTATGTTCCTTTTGCCAAATTGTAAGAACTAGAGGTCACCCAGTGAAATTTAATCGGGACAGATAAAAGGTTTTTTAAAAAAATATAACACTTAATTGAACTTTGGAATTTGGGATGACATGCTGACTACCAGATTGGCTACCTTCAAAAAAAATGCTGGTCCAATTCATAAAAATCACAAGGATCAGAGGCTTTGCATCTGGAGACCATCTGCTGGAAACCGGCAGTCTCTTTGTGCAATTGATTGGCCTTCCTGAGAATACACTGCTGGACTAGATTGACGGGACCAATCCAGCAGCTTATGTTCCAGCCTGAATATTACCTTGTTTTAACAGATCACATTTTATATAGTCTTGGAAAATGCATTTGGTAGGTCATTTTTCAGTGATGAAATGGGTCAAAGAGTCTTTATAGGGAAATTGGAAATTATAAAAATGTTATAAAAAGGACATTTCTCAAGGAATTTCTGCAATTTATTACTATAGTTGGTGGAATAGGGATGTAATAAATGAGAACACTTCACCAAGCAAAATGACTTTGTGCACACAGATAAAACAGGAAGTAAAGTAGAAATTTTCAACCATGTTTCCAACTGCACAAAATAGCTAGAAATAATAGCAACTTCCTATAGCTTATAGTTATTCTGTTGTTACTGCAAGACAGTATATCAAAAATATGATAGGATGGACTTTCTAAATATGAGGAAAAGATCTACTAAATGTAGATTTCACTGTATGATTGATCCTTCTTTCTTCCTTCCATTTATTACAGAGAAAGGCACAAATTACTTGCACAGCTATCTTCATCATTTGGGGCATTCTAGTCCACTTAGTTCTTCCTCCTTTGGTTTTTATGGTGACTGAAAAATGGGATTACATTGAAGGCCTCTACTTCTCATTCATTACCATCACCACAATAGGATTCGGAGACTATGTTGCTGGTCAGTAATAAACTTGTCCTTTGAGTAGCTTCTGACGTAAATATTTTGTGAATTTTCAGCAGTTTGCCTTTAAAAAAATTTAAAACATGTAAATAGAAATGAGCAGTACTATAACTAATTGCAAGTAAAATTAAGTAATGTGTCAGTCTCTGTGCTGTGTAGAGACTCAAGGCAAAAAAAAAAGAGGGATGAAAAAATTGTTTCAGGGAACAACCATGGAACTGTGTGTATTTGCTGTTCTGCTTCTTCTAAGACAGATGATATCTACAATGCTTTCATTGTCTAAACTTATGGGTGACTTGGCAAATAAACAAGCCTAGATTGTAAGATGTTAGTTATTATTTGTATGTGTTTTAGGTTGAAATAATCATAATTCTAACTCCGTATAATCATTTAGCTAATGAACTTTGAATGTTTTTCTTTTCTAATTTATAATCTTAGTACCTGAGCCTCGGTTGACTATTGAGGTCTCAGAAATGGGATAAGCTAGACTTCTAGAGATTTGCCAAAACTTCCAGTAAATGTGCCTGAAGCATAACTTATCTAAGAAAATGTTGAGTTTTAGTAAATATTAACAAATTTCTGGATCAGTGGATCATCTACCCATGTACAGTAGCTGAATTTATATTTCTTGTGCTGTCTTTTTTTTTTTTAGGTGTGAATCCAAATATGGAGTACCACTCCCTCTACAGATACTTTGTGGAGCTGTGGATCTACCTAGGCCTTGCTTGGCTTTCACTGTTTGTCAATTGGAAAGTCAGCATGTTTGTAGAGGTTCACAAAGCAATCAAGAAACGAAGGAAAAAAAGAAAAGAGTCCTTTGAAAATCACTCTCCCACCAAAAAAGTTCTTCAGATGTCTAACACAAAAGATATCAACATATTCAGTTTCCTTTCCAAAAAGGAAGAAAGTTACAATGATCTCATTAAACAGATTGGAAAGAAGGCTTTGAAAACAAGCAGTGATAAAATTCTCAACTCAGAGCAAACCAAGCCAGCCTTACAGCATACCAATAAAGACCTCAAAGTGATGTACACAAGGAACAATATGTTTGACTTCGACAATGTTTCCCTTGGACTGCAAAACTATCACGTGATGAGGCATTTGACTGACAAACGTCTTGGGGACAGCCCAATAGAAGGCAATGTGTTTGTAAATCAGCTGGACCGGATCAGTGAAGAAGAAGGGGAAGCATGGGATTCGCGGGATTATCGACCTTTGATTTTCGAAAATGCCAACATAAAATTTGTAAATGAGGGTGAGGATGAAGAGGAGGACCTTTCAGATGATGAAGAAACTTCAAAGTCTTCAGTGGATGACAATCTTGCACAGGAGCCTGAAAGCCCCCAGAAACTGCTGAAATTTTCATCCTCTGATGAATCTGCTTTTACCAGTAATGAGATGGAGATATCAGTGCCTTATGAACAGCTTATGAATGACTATAACACATCAGATACTGCCAATGGTGCAACGTGAGAAAGGTGGGAGGGAGTTTCTTGAAATCATATGATGCAAAATGTTAACAGATAGCGATCTGAATCAACAAGAAGAAGGAATATCCTATGAGATATTATTCACCACTTCCTTCTGTTAAACAGACTGAAAACAGGTGTTGCCTGGATCTTGTCTGTTGATGAATTTTACTCTCTATGAAATAACTGCCCTAAAACCTTGAAGGTTCTCTAGGGATTTGATGGTTTTTGAATTTAAGAGAGGAAGAAAAGTCTAAACTGATTGGGCCTGTCTTTTCTTTCTTTCTTTCTTTCTTTCTTTCTTTCTTTCTTTCTTTCTTTCTTTCTTTCTTTCTTTCTTTTTCTTCCTTCCTTCCTTCCTTCCTTCCTTTTTTTTCTTTCTCTCTCTTTCCCCTCCCTCCCTCCCTCCCTCCCTCCCTCCTTCCTTCCTTCCTTCCTTCAGATTGCAGTCAGACTGGTTTTGGTTGATTGCAGGCCATGGTTACATTGGATTACTGCATTAACTCTTCATCCCTGAAGAAACTGAATGCAAATCATGCCAAGGTTCAGAGGGCAAAAATATTGATGGATTTTTCACAGTCACATCACAAAACTCTCTTCATTCTCCCTTAAGGGATGCTTGAACTGGAAGAAGAGCAGAGTATTCTGAAGGCCAGAGTTGAGATACATGGGTGTCTTGACTAGTGTTTGTCTAAGTTAATATAGCTCTGTTGAATTATGAGCTGAAGTTCATGAACAAAAATACTAACTTGAAACACAGGGTCAGTCTACTGGAAGTATGGATCTTGTATGGACAAGAAACTAAATATTTCCAAATGCTCCTAGCGTTCATGAAAAGCACATATAACGGATTGAAATACAGTAAAGCAGAATGGTGCAAGAAGATACATAGAGGATAGTTAAAAATGAAGAAAAGCACAGTAACAAACTTCTCTTTTGCATCAGAAGTGCCCTTTCACCATCATCCATACTTTAGAGGAAATACTTGAATGAACTTCATTTATAGGTCTAAGTGAAGTTTAAAGGAACTCTGCTTTTGAATCAGTGTATCTTATTAAATAGGTTGAATAGCTGAAGTTCCATTTGAAGGATTTAATAACTAATTTCTTCTTTGTTTTGTCAGTGGCTCCATTTCTATAAAGTTCTCCACTCCATCCGGTACTTTAGAGTAGGTAATATTGTGTTATGAGATGAAATACCGCTGTAGTATTTCAACTGGCTTTCTAAATAAAAGTGTTAGCTTATTTTTAATGAACTCCCTTAACAAAAGAGAAGGAGTATGAGAAGTATTACAGAAGCAACAAAATGTAATTGTCACATCAAAATTTATCTTTATCTTTTTATACTGCTATAAAACTGCCACAATGATTGGAATTATTTTTAAAGTAGAAAGCTTACCTATGATTTGTAACTTTCTGCTGAAAAAACAATTCTCAGAAGTATTCTAGCAGTGTAAGTACTGGAGCTACTTGGATGATTTACACTCCAGTGTAAATCTTTTATGTTATAGTTCAGTGGCTTCAGTGGCTTGGAAATAGAATGAAAATTATAGCTATTGAAACCTTGAGGAGAGGATTTCAGAATTGGAAAATGGTAATAAGGCCAACCGGAATTTTGCAGTACTAATTGTGAATAATAAGGTACATTCAAGTCCACTCACGTGCTTAATTTTGAATCTTATGTTGTGAGAGTGGATGTATTCTATTATCTTTAGAAACATATCTCTGACTAGATGTACACTCCTGTTCGCAAACTCTTCTTGAAAAGACAGTTTTAACATATTTGCCGGAAAAAAAGTGTTCCTGTTTTGAATTGTACACAGTTTATGCAGAAATGTTTGCAGAAACTTGATTACTAAGGAACCCAAACAGTTGTATTTTCATACAGTTATTTCACTGAAGGTTCCAGTGTTACCATTTGGATCACATAACGATTTTTGATATTGCTGAATTCTAGCTCAAGGGGCTATTTTTGTTGGTCTCTAAAACATGGTAGCTATTTGAGTAGATGGTTCCTTGAAGGACAAGATTGATTTTTTATTGCTATACAGTAAACCATCTTTATCATCAAATAGCTCAAAGATCCAGACATGTTGTCTTAAATTTACATTTCCAATTGAGCGGTTCTTAGTTATGATTACCACTTGTGTCATGTGTAAATGACAAAAATATATCTGGCTTTCTTGAAAGTAACTCTGTAAAGCTGATGTATTCTGGGATATATTTCATAAATGAATGGCTAAAAAGTTTGCCTCTGCACTAAAGAAGCACACAGTAGTGTGTAAAATGAATATTATTAATGTTTTACAGCATTTTAAATACAGTACAGGAATAGAAAGGTGAGAGTGAATGATAAGTGTATGTTGCTGCTTTGGATGTGTCTGCTTTGGATTGTTTTATGTGCTGGATTGCACAGGTAGGCAGATGTGAAATGACAAACTTGAAACAGCTTGCATCTAGAGATAAAGTCCTTTCTAAAGTTCAGGCTTGGTGCTGCTGTTTAGTTTTGATGCACAGGGGATTAATACCTTCCTTTAAAAGTGCCCCATAATTTGAGGGATTTGTCTAGCTGTCAAATAACCATCATGTTTTTAAATTTGAAATCAAGATAAAATTGATAGTTAGACTTTGATTTGCTATTTGAGCTCATTAGTGGAGATTTATTCCAAGTGCTTGGACCATTGACAGGAGCCTTAATTCTTAATAATTCCATTTTGTGCCTTGCTACAGGTGAAATGACAAAATGTACTTACTCACTGTGACTAGCACAAAGGTGTATGAAATGTTTTATTAGCTGCGTAATATGTTCAGTTGCCCTTTATCTGAGTACAGTTTTCCAGCAGGCATTACAAGGTAGAAAATTGGCCCTATTAGAGAATTGATCTTCCTTACCATTCTGATAGGAAATATTGTCTTCCATGCATTAAGGGAAACTAGACTTTTTGTTCTGAGTCTTTATTTATGGCCCTGAACAAATAAATTAAATACGATGGTGGAGGAGACAATTTTGTTCTGATTTTGGGATTTTGATGAATTAAAGAAACATTGATTCAGGGAGGAGGTTCAATAACACTTGAAGGCTCTTTGATTCTCTGGAAAGAATTTGTATAACATGAAATATTCTGGAATGTAAGGTTTGCAGATGACTGCTGCTTTTTTAATGAAGACGGGACTGTACAGTTTTAACAGAGCTAACCAGATTAGTTTTGGGTTCATGTTATGTAGCTGTTTACAGAAGGCATTTAACAAAATGGTTGCTAGCTATCAAAAGCACCAGAGCATGAATAGTACTCATATGTTTCAAAACAAGAGGGAGGGATCTTCCTTGGTATCTTTATAAACTGTGGATTATGAAGCCTTAATAATGCTGCTTTCTCTGTTTTTCCCTATAATCAATATTGTGAGTTGTAAAAAACTAAAATGGTTTCAGAAGATGAGATGAGTGACACCTTCTTCCTATTACTCAGTAGAATTTTTCTATAATCACAATTAATCTGGTAGTATTTCCTGGAGTTGTTTTCAATAGTTATATGACAAAATGATAAAGAATGGAAAATACACTTACTATTGATTTCCAAATATATTTAATACAAAACTGATTCACAGTTTCCATAACAGTTTTATGTAAAGTGCAGTACTACCGATACTTACTCTAAAATGTGCCACTGAAAGAACCGAGTCGAGTACTGTCAAGCAAGAGGGAAACATTTTGAAAAAGGTCCTTTTTCTTTGCAGGTATGATTAACTCCATTGCTGGCAATGGATATATCAAAACATTGCAAAGTCACAGCCTGTTCTTCTTGTTTTGTATCCCTAAACGTGGCCTGGTTTATCACTTCCTTTTATAGGATGCTACCTTTTGCATCTTGTTTTAATTGGAAATAAAAAGCAATACATAAAACTCCTATTGAGATGTAAATTTTGGCTACCACTTTGACCCATTTTTAATTTTTATACCTTCTGTGCTGCACTGAACTCCCAGAGTGAAGGCATCACTGTTTCAAATAGTTCACAAACTCTGAACAGCCTTGAACTCATCTCTGTCACTCCATCACATAAAAGAGAGACAAGGGTTTTGTTTTGTTTTTATCAGTTCTTGTTTGCTAATTTGTCACTGGAATCACTGTATGTAAATATTAGACTTTATAAAATGTAATTTATTTTAACATTTTTTTCCAATAAAAATGAAGCTTTTTTTAAAAAAAACAAACACCTCTGATGTCTTCATTTTTGAAGGGGCTAGATGAGAAATGAACTTATAATGGCTTTCTTCCATTTAGTTAACCTTTTGTCCAGGCTCATTGTTGAAAGTAAGCATTGACAACAAACATTGATAAAATATATGTTTAAAATTTACTTTTACACCACCATGAAATTGGACAAAGCCCATTTTGTCATAAATAGCAGCACTGGTTATTTGAAAGGCATGCACTATATTTGGGATAAATAGTGGAATTTTCACTAGAGTACTGGCTAACATAACCATTATAGCGATAACAATAGCATTTAGACTTATATACTGCTTCATAGTGCTTTACAGCCCTCTCTAAGCGGTTTATGGAGTCAGCATACAATCTGGATCCTCATTTTATTGATCTCGGAAGGATGGAAGGTTGAGTCAACCTTCAGCATCTCAGATTGAACTGGAGTGAGCAATGAGTTAGCCTGCAGTATTGCATTCTAACCACTATGCCACTGGTTCCCAACCTTTGTGGCTTGGCGACCTGGCTGGGCGGGGAGGGAGAGAGGAACTGGGCTGCATGAGCAATGGGTCAGCACAGGCACATGCAGCTCCATTCACACAAGAGAAGAGAAACCTTTGGGACGTGGTCTTGGCTCCTTTAGGCTTCTTCACACCAAAAGCTTTTGCAAAGGGAAGCAGCACAAGATCACTCTCCTGAAGCCTTTTGTCCAGGGGTGAAATGCTCCCGGTTCAGCCTCGATCAGATGATCCGGTAGCTATGGCGGCGGGTGGTTCGGAGAACCGGGATTTTTACTCACCCCCATGCCCAGCTGATTTTTGCCCACCCCCCATGCCCAGCTGAGCCACGTGATCATCAGAGCCTCTCTTTTTTTTAGTTTTAAAAGCATTTTTTAAACAACCTCTTCAGCCAAAGAGGTTGTAAAAAAAAAAAAGCTTTTAAAGGGTTAAAACAAGGCTCTGATGATCCTGGCTGAGATGCCTGATCGTCAGAGGGGTTTTTTTGTTTTTTGTTTTTTGTTTACTTTTAAAAGCATCTTTTAAAAGGTAAAAAAGTTGAAGCCTGCTAGGCAAAAAATGGGTGTAGGAAAAAAATGGGTGGGTGGGTGGGTTTATTAGAGAGAGAGAAGAAAGAAAGAAAAGAAAGAAAGAGAGAGAGAGAGAAGAGGGAGGGAGGGAAAAGGAGAGGAAGAAAGGACTACAAACCTGGCACTAGATGCAGCTTCAAAGGATAATCCAGGGGTGGAAGGGACCTGAAGGTCATCTAGTCCAACCCTGCTCCAGCAGGACATTGTTAGTGAGTTTCTGCCTTTTGATCCCCCAGTCACATAGCCACGCCCACTCAGTCACATGACCCACCCCCACTAAGCCACACCCACAGAACCAATAGGAAAGGAATTTAGATTTCATCTTTTGTCCATTTGCAAAAGCTTTTGGCACAGAGAAGAGAAGGCTTTGGGGACACGATCTCATTCTTCAGAGTCACTGAGGCTGCCTGACTCTCCAAAAGTGGATAGGGTGTTCTGCACAGGCAGCCTCAGTGAGTCAGCAAAGCTGAACAGGGCGTGGTTGTCCCACTCAGGCTCTGCTCTCACCACCCTGCTTTTGGAGCACTGGGAGCAGGCAACTTGGCACCCAGCTTTGGGGGAGAGGGGAACTGGGCCACTCAAGTACTGAGCCAGTGCGCACACACATGCAGCTCCACTCATGCAAGAGAGAAGCCTTTGGGGCATTGCTCATGTGAGTGGAGCTGTGCGTGCACACACCAGCCCACCACACAACCTGGCCCAGATGAAAATAGGCCACGACCCAGTAGTGGAACGCGGCCCACAGGTTTGGGACCCCTACTCTAGGTAACCACTGCTCATACTCATTATCACAGTATATACAGGTAGTCCTCACTTACCAACTACAATTGGAACCAGCAACTTCATCACTAAGCAGCACAGTCACAAACTGAGATCTGACGTGACTTTGACTGACTTATGATACAAATTCTGGTTGTGGTTGTTAGGTGTGATGTCATGTGATACCCCTTGTGAGTTCTTGTCGGCTTCCCAATGCTTGTTGGAAGCTGGCTGTGAAGGTCAGAAATGGTGATCGCATGACCATAAGACACTGTGCCATTGTAAATGCACACTATTTGCCAAATGCCTGAATTGTGAACACATGATCAAAGGGACGCTGTGACAGCCTCAACTTCATAGACCAGTTTTAAGTCGTCTTTTCCGTGCCATCATAACTTCAACTGCTGAATAAGTAAGCAACAACTCCCAATATCTCACTGCAGGAAAAGAGTAATAACTCTTTGACTAACCACAACTTGCAAAGTATGTTATCTATATCTCACCTTTCCTCCATGACCTCAAAGCCAGTATACACAAACCTCTCCATTTTCGCCCCAACAACGCTGTGAGTGTGAGGTATGTTGAACTGAAAAAGTTGATCCAAAGTCAACTTCCATGGCAGTGGGTGTCTCTGATTCTAGTCCAGCATTATAACTATCATACCACACAGGTGTCTTGGATGTTCTGCTCCAAATGTATCTCCTTTCAAAATTAAGTGTCCTTTGTTATAGCCCCCCTCCCCCCCACATGGGAAAGGCTCCTTCCCATGAATTCTAATGACTCTCATCTAATCCATCCCAGTACTTATATTTGTTCTGGCATGGATGTGTCCTGCTACATGAACCCTAACTATATTGGGTGTTCTCATGTACAAAATCTTTGCAGTAGCAGATTTCAGGAAAGAAGAACATACTTAGAGATTTGTAATTCATCAGAGAGAAAAAAGTACACAAATAGTTTCATCAATTCTGAATAAGAGTGCTGGAAAGACAGATTAATTCACAGGTTTTTCTTCACAAATGTCTGTTGCAGAGGTGAGTTTCAGCAGGTTCTGACCAGTTCTGGGGAACCGGTAGCGGAAATTTTGAGTAGTTCGGAGAACCAGTAAATATAGGGGTGAAATGCTCCCAGTTCGGACCAGATTGCCTGATCCGGTAGCGATGGCAGTGGGTGATTCAGAGAACCAGTAGCAAAAATCCCTGTCCACCCCCATGCCCAGCTGAGCCGTGTGATCATCAGTTTTTTTTTAAATTTTAAAAGCATTTTTTCTTCGGCTGAAAAATGCTTTTAAAAGTAAAAAAAAGCCTCTGATTACGCAGATCATCAGAGCCTTTTAAAAGCATTTTTTCTACAACCTCTCTGGCCCAAGAGGTAGAAAAAATGCTTTTAAAAGGCTCCTCTGATGATCCCAGCTGAGTTGCCTGATTGTCAGAGGCTTTTCTTTTCTTTAAAAAAAATGATTTTAAAAGAAAAGAAAAGCCTCTGACGATCAGGCAACTCAGCTGGGATTGTCAGAGGAGCCTTTTAAAAGCATTTTTTCAGCCAAAGAGGTTGTAGAAAATAAATTTTTTAAAGTAAAAAAATAAAAAAGTTGGCCATGCCCACCCAGTAACATTACCCCCCCCCCACCAAGCCATGCCCACAGAACCAGTAGTAACAAATTTTACATTTCACCAGTGGGTAAATGCCACCTCTGACTGTCCCCGCCCCCATGTATTCTCTGTCTTTTGAGTCCCAGCTGCAATGGGGATTTTGCAGTAACCTTCCCCTGGATTGTGGAGGGAATGGAGATTTTACAGTATCCTTCCCCTGGAGTGGGGTGGGAATGGAGATTTTACAGTATCCTTCCCTTGCCATGCCCACCAAGCCATGCCCACCATGCCACACCCACAGAACCAGTAGTAAAAAATTTTGAAACCCACCATTGGTCTGTTGGCTAAAGCAAAGACTGGCCAAATCTGGCTCACTCCCTGTTTTTATAGATCCAAAGAGCTACAAATGGATGGGTGGGAAGCAGGAGATTGACAGGTCTGAGCCTCACCCAAGCTTTCATAATGAAAGATATAGCCAAGGTGCTGTGTGAAGATGGTTGTCAACTCTGAGCAGGTCACAGCAGTCATAAAGTTACAAACTGCAAAACCATAAAATCGCAAAATTAAAACTATTTTGTGCATGAATGTAATTTGCAAGGAGTAAGAATTTGGAAGATGGCTTTTATTTGAGATTCAATTTTCTTAGAAAGAGATCGTTGGCTTGATATTAATTTATTTGCATATGCACATGCAGATTCCAAAGGTGAAGAATTATGGGAAGTGCTGCCAGATACTTTCTGGAAATGTGGATGTGTATCTTTTTCTATCAGGCAATTCTTAGGACATAGCTGGGCTGTCTCCAACCAGACCACATTCTTTTACAGGGCGGGGTTCCCATTAGAAACCTACATCTTGAAATCAGTAGTCTTAAACTCTTTCCATCATAAAGGGTAAATCGGGCCAATCTCAAATCTACAATATGTACCATCAAATGACTATGTTTTTTTTCAGGCAGAGAAGGTAAAAAACTTCACAAATTAAATCTACCATTATTGAAAGCATAGGTGATACATAGAGGACAAGACATTGGGCCAATTCAGATTCTTAAATGGTATAAAGCAGGTGTCCCCAACCTCTGGGCCGTAGCTGTTTCCCAATGGGCCACAGAAACGGCAGGTGAGCATGTACGCACACTTGCAAACCCCCATGTGTGAGCGGTGGGTACATGTGCTGGCCGCTTGTACAAACTATCCCTTCTCCCATCACCATCACCACCACCACCAGTCTGCAAACTCTAAATTCTGGTATAAAGGCTTAAAATTTGGAGAGGGGTTACTACTTCATTGTGTAGTAATTTTATTATGTGCTTTCTGACACTGCAAAGCCCTTGCTGGGTCTTGCTATTTTCCAGTTGTGCAGTACTAAACATTTGCAGGCAAATGCGTAAAAAACTATATTCAGAGAATTCATAGATTGTGTTATCAGTGTATAGTAAACTTGTAAATATGCATGGCCTCAATCTATATCTTAAAAATATTTCAGAGTAACTCTAGATCTTTATTATTATCTGTTGATTGTATCTTCTTAAGAAGTAAAAAACATCTTAGGTTTATGGCTTTTATCTCCTTGTAATCAGTTTCTGGGAGTTTTGAGAGACACTGGTCTCTAATGATTATTAACACTGATTACAGTTTAAAGGAGCTATGTTTGTCTTGTTTTTCAAGATTGGCAACGTGACCTACGTAAATGACAACCAGATTCATATACCAGATAGACTAAAGAAACCTGAATATAGACCTCTACTTGGCCATCAAAATTCCTGAATTATTTTATATCAATCATTGGCTAGAACCACACACAGTATACCCATTACAATAAATACAAGCTATAATAAATAACATTGAATTTTGTTTTGATATCACACAATATATGGAGCCAGTCATGATTTAAAGGCTACTGTGTTGACTGAAACTAACCAGTTGTGGCTTACCCAACAAGCTATTGCTTATTGAAAAGTGTGAATCATATTACTGAGTCTGTGTTTAAGCTGTTTAGGATTACTATGATGAAGGGGGTGGAGAATAGACTCCTTTGAGCGCCATAGATGACATGAGATAAGCATGTAGGAACTGTTGATAAATATTTGAAGAAGTACTGAACTTATGTTTTGTTCTTCTAAATTTAATTTGATCATATACAGTAGAGAATTAAAGGATTGAATTGCAAAACAAACGTGATGGATGAATGGGGAAAACCAAGAAAGTTGTGGTTGGATAAGCCAGGGGTCTGCAAACTTGGCTCTTTTAAGACTTGTGGACTTTGCTTTGCTTTGCTTTGCTTTGCTGGCTGAAGAACTCTAGGAGTTGAAGTCCACAAGTCTTAAAAGAGCCAAGTTTGTAGACCCCTGGGATAAGCTAATGAAATCTTCAAAAAGGGAGAGGTGAAAAGGTCAAAGATCAAAAGAGAATGTACAAAGTATGTACAAAGAATGTACAATGTATGCACATGAAAGAAGCAAGGATGCAAAGATAAAAATTACGAAAAATAGAGCAAACTTTATTTAACTGTTTTCTCTTTTTTCTTATTTCATGCCTTTAATTTCTTTTAATTACTTGCTCCTTTTCTTTCTCCAATCTAGTTTTGGATTATTCCTCCTTTTTGCATTTTACATTGATTGCTATGAAAGAGAATAGTGTGATAGATACATGTCATGTGAAAAATTATACAGATTTTTTTTTTTTGCCTTCCAAAATTCTATTCTGCATAGTCCTTATTAACCCAGATTCTACTCTGATTTATTACTTTTGCTCCATTTTCCATTCTAGGAAATAAATAATTTGACTAAAATGATAAATGTAAGCTCATAAATGAAGCAATTACAGATACATATTACATTTAGATTTGATACTTAGCCAAACTTCCCTTTTAATTCATACGCTCATCATCCTATTAACTTATTCGTAGTCTTATCAACTTATTTCTGATTGAAGGCATTGTAATGCTGTACTATTGTAGTTGGACTGACACTATTCAATTATGGAGGATTGGTTTATTTAACAATGTTTTTTAGAAAATACAACTGGCTAGATTCACACAAACTATTAAATTGTAACCACAGTATAAATCACAAGGAAAGCATGTGGCTTGATAAAGTAATTTTAATAATAATAATAATCATCATCATCATCATAATCATAATCATAATAATATTGACAAAATCACCATCACGGAATTTCAGTTGGTAACTTTACTTGGAACAGATTATATCCTGTGATGATACTTTTAACATCATCTAACAACATCTAACAACAACAACACCAAATTTGCAGATGATACTAAGCTAGCAGGAATAGTTAACACCCTAGAACAGGGGTGTCCAAACTTGGTCCCTTTAAGACTTGTGGACTTCAACTCCCAGAGTTCCTCAGCCAGCTTTGCTGGCTGAGGGACTCTGGGAGTTGAAGTCCACAAGTCTTAAAGGGACCAAGTTTGGACACCCCTGCCCTAGAAGATAGGCTCAAGATCCAGATGGATCTTGAACACTGGGCCCTATCTAACAAAATGAAATTCAATGTAGAGAAAAGTAAAGTCCTACACTTAAGTAAGAAAACCAAAGGCACACATATAGACTGGGGAAACCACACTTAATAGCAGTGACTGTGAGAGGGATCTTGGAGTCTTAGTGGACAATCAGCTAAATATGAGCCAGCAGTGTGCAGTGGCAGCTAAAAAAGAAAACACAATCCTAAATTGCATTAACAGAGGGATACAATCAAGATCAAGTTGGGTACTAATACCATTCTATAAAGCCCTAGTAAGACACACCTAGAGTACTGCATCCAATTTTGGTCACCACACTATAAAAAAGATGCTGAGACTCTAGAAAAAGTGCAGAGGAGAGCAACCAGGATGATTAGAGGACTGGAGAATAAAACATATGAAGAACGGTTACATGAACTGGGCATGGCTAATCTAGTGAAGAGAAGGACCAGGGGAGACATGATAGCAGTCTTCCAATACTTGAGGGGCTGCCACAGAGAGGAGGGGGTCAGGCTGTTTTCCAAAGCACCTGAAGGCCAGACAAGGAATAATGACTGGAAACTGACCAAGGAGAGATTCAACCTAGAAATGAGGAGGAACTTTCTGACAGTGAGTACAATCAACCAATGGAACAACTTGCCTTCGGAGCTTCATCACTTGAGACTTTCAAGAAAAGATTGGACTGCCATTTGTCAGAAATGGTATAGGGTTTCTTGCTTGAGCAGGGGGTTGGACTAGATGACCTATTAGGTCCTTCCAACTCTGTTAATCTGTTAAACATCTGCCTATTCCAGGTTCTTGGGAAGGATTTGATAAGTAGATAAAAATGCCAAATCCAGTTTAGACATCTGGCGGACTCTGCAATGAACCATAATAATATGGTAATGTTAATCTCGTTGTTAACTCCTGGGTCTGTAAAAAAAACAGCTTCAAGTAGATAGGTAGATAAAAATGCCAAATGCAGTCTAAACACCTGACTGACTATACAATCAGCGAAAGCATTAGCTGCAGTTCAGCTAATCTTGTCAGGCAAGTTTAAGAGAATAAAAATCTTGTAAAGGCCACAATAAGAAGGAAAATTATACAATCAAAGAGTTTTTAAACTCTTTTATTACTAAATCTGCACTACTATTAATCTTCTCATCGTTCTCATCACCAATCTCTTTCCACTTATGACTGTATGACTGTAACTTTGTTGCTGGCAATCCTTATGATTTATATTGATATATTGACCATCATTTGTGTTGTAAATGTTGTACCTTGATGAATGTATCTTTTCTTTTATGTATACTGAGAGCATATGCGCCAAGACAAATTCCTTGTGTGTCCAATCACACTTGGCCAATAAAAAAATCTATTCTATTCTATTCTATTCTATTCTATTCTATTCTATTCTATTCTATTCTATTCTATTCTATTCTAAAAGTCCTGGGGGTTGGAGTTAAGTAGGAGTATTTGTGTGAAGAAGGACACAACTTAAAGTCGACTAGACTCTTAGAGAAAAACTGACAAAAATAAAATATTCAGAAGTATTGTTTTTCTTGAGATAAAATTTTTATCCTGAATAGTCATGATAAAGCAACAATACCTTAAACACAGTTATTTAAATAAACTGCATACATAGAGAAGGTACCATTATCATTGGGAGTTGGATGACATATACAGATACACTTAATAAATTATTATTTGAGATTTAGTCTTCAATTCAATTCACAGTCTGGGACTGGTAAAACCTTAGCAGTTCAAGTCCTGACCAAGACCTAAGAGCTGTTAAGGTAACATCTGAGTATATAGGCAGTTCTGAGTAAGATCGGTTTTTTTCAAAATCAGAATATTCAGGTCAGATAAGTTCAAAATTTCCATTTATATAGCCTTTAGGTATTGTTCCAAGGGCTTCTATTACTATTGGTACAACCATTGATTTCTTCCACCACAATCGCTCAATTTCAATTTGCAGATCGCAGTATTTCGTTATTTTTTCCTAGTTGTTTCTTTTCAATTCATGCATCATCTGGTATTGCAATATCAATGAACCAAACATTTTTACTTTTCCACAATAGTGATGTCAGGTGTGTTGTGGGCCTGATGTCTCTCTGTTTGGATTTGAAAGTCCCACAAGATCTTGGCCTATTCATTTTCAAGAACTTTGTCATTTTGGTGTTCTTAGTAATTTTTGCTGCATTCAAACCCAAATTTCTGGCAAAGCTTCCAACATATGATTTTGGCAACTCAATCATGACGTTGTGGATAATCAATTTCTGAGATTTTACTGCAGCCACTAGTAAGGTGATCCACTGTTCATCTTTCTCATTGCCTAATCGGCATTTGCTGTTGTTACTGATAAGTTGAATTTTTGCTTTCATGGAATTGGTCAGTGGGTTTTGTTCTTGGGCAACCAAAATGAAGCCTTCCATTTCTTTCTTCAGCTTCCCTGATTTCAACCATCTCCATGTTAGCTTTGTATCTACCTTTCCTTCAATGTCCTTCAGGACTGTGCATAGGCTTCTTTTTCCAGTTAGAAACTCGATGTTCAGTTGTTTCCTTTTGTTATTCTGCTTTCAATCTTGCTGCATCATCATCATCATTCATCATCATTATTATTGTTGCTGTTGATGATGTGGCAGAAATCTGGATGGCCACTCTTTGCTGTCACACAGCAGTTGTCTGAATTTTTGCAGACCAGATATGGTTATTCACAGGAGAAAAATAATCTAGTTTTTTTCACTGAACTCAAGAGCACTCTGTTACATTTCATTTATTTATGATTATTTACACATAATTATTTGCCCAAAGTATAGGCAAGTTGGATAACTTATTTGCAGTCTATGTTTGGGAAGAATTGCAGCCAGTGTAGATATACAATATTTATATCTACCCTTTCTCCCACTCCAAGATTAAAATAGATCCAGAATAAAATTAACATCTATAATTATGAATCTATAAATCTGAAATTTGACCACACAGTCCTTTCAAAAATTGCCTTTTGTTCTCCTCACTGTCCAATTTTGCTAAGATGGATTCCCATTGATTGCATTTTCACCTTTTGTAAATGCATACAAAGCTAGATTTGTTTAACGTTATAGCACGAGTGAGTCTTCCTAAAGTGTAAATCAAGGACACAGGTGCTCCGCCTAAAACATAAGAGAAATATTACCACAGGTAGTTTGTGATGAATCATCATGGAAGGCAGATTTGAAATTTATTTACAAGATGACACAATGCAGAAGAATCTTTCTATGCCATTGGCACTAAGCCTGTCACTGCCAGCATTCAGTCCGGTAAATAAGTTCCAAACCTTCTGTTTCATGTGATGATTCACAGCATGTTAACATTGTGAATCAGAAAGAACGATAACTCCTTTGGTTTATTCTTCTAGACACATAGGGCTGATCACTTCTGCTCCTACTTCAGTTATATTTCACTGTGTATATAAGTACCAATGAGTGGGGAAATCTTTCTCTTCCATTAATCCATCTCATTAGGGGACGTGGTGGCTCAGTGGTTAAAACGCTGAGCTTGTCGATCGAAAGTTCGGCAGTTCAGCGATTCGAATCCCAAATGTCGCATAACGGGGTGAGCTCCCATTGCTTGTTCCAGTTTCTGCCAACCTAGCAGTTCAAAAGCAGGTAAAAAAATGCAAGTAGAAAAATAGGGACCACCTTTGGTGGGAAGGTAACAGCGTTCCGTGTGCCTTTTGCGTTGAGTCATGCCGGCCACATGACCCCAGAGACGTCTTCGAACAGCGCTAGCTCTTTGGCTTTTAAACGGAGATAAGTACTTCCCCCTAGAGTCAGGAACGACTAGCACATATGTGCGAGGGGAACCTTTACCTTTACCTAATCCATCTCATTACAAGAGACAGCACTAACAATGGTTCCATCCTATGGTGAAAAGCAGCTAGCTACTGCTCTGATTGTCAGCTGTCTCCATAGCAGTTGGTATCAAGAATAGGTCACCAAGCAGACAACTTTGGTCAGAAAAAGGATCACGGAAATAGAACAATAGTCACCCGTGTCCAAAATTACAAAAAAAAAAAAAGGTTTACTTAGAAATATTAAGCAATGTTACAACTCAATGAAGTGCTTGATTGACAAGGTTGACAAAGTGAGGAAGATAAGGTTTTACAAGTGAATTGTGCAGGTATCCTTGACTTACAATCAAAACTGAGCCCAGAATTGCAGAAATGGCTAAAATTTCTGCGTATTTGAAAGACTATTCTCAAGAAAGATACATATTGGAATGGAGAAGTTGGATTGACTATATTCAAAATAAGTATCAGACTAAAAAGTATCAAATAGCTTATGAGTGAATCTAGGAATTGTATTATATTAATGTATTAATTTAAATGGGAAATGGGAGTTAAGGGTGGAAAGGGAGAGGAGAGACTATGGGTTATGGTTTTTGTTGTATTTTAGTTTATGATTGTTAGACTTTATACCCTATATTTTGTTCTGGGAAGTCTGGGGGGGGGAAGGGTGGAGGGAAGGGGAAGGGAGAGGGGTGGAAGGGGGGAATAATTTTTTTTTTAAAAAAATTGTTTTTGTTTTTGTAAAACTTTTTCAATTAAAAAAAAAACTGAGCCCAGAATTTTAATCATAAGTTGTGGTCACAAGTCGAGTCATGTGACTGTCTTTATGAGGATCATTAAGTGAATCACACGTTGTAAGTAGGAATCTAGCTTATCCAATGGGTGTCTTTTTGCTGGAAAATGGCAAAAAAAGATCATGACGCTGCAAACAGTCGTAAATGCTGGGCAGGAGCGGTCACAAATACATAGCAGCTTTAAAAAAAGGTTGACTGCATTTCAAAACCTCTGTTCTGCCTTAGCAATGAAAACAAGATAGGGTTTTGCCTTTATTGAGATCCCAATGGAAGATAGAGGCACTGTAGGGAAATAGTTCCTTTGGTGCTATTTGCAGGCAACCACAGATCTCCTGCTATCAGAAGACAGTACTTTTAAAGCCATGGAAAGGGGCTAATGTACCCAGTGAGGGCAGAAGGCATTTGAGACACATATGCAGTGATCTATCAAAAGCAGAATGGGACAACTTGCCATGGCCAACTTGTGGTGGGACAATTCAACCATTCAATTTAATCATTTAAAATAATTTTAATTTTTGTCATTCACATTGCATTTTGTCCCTTCCTTTGCATCTTTTCTTTAATGATTCTACCCCACCGTTTCTTCAATATTAGTGTAACTCTTGTCCTGTGGCAAGTTGGCTGTGGTGAGTTGTTCTAGACCAGGGGTGTCAAACTCAATTTCATTGAGGGCCACATCAGGGTTGGGTTTGATCTTGGGGGTCTGGGATGGGCATGGCCAGGGTGGGTGTGGCCAGCTCAACATCACTTGAGTCAGGGGTGCCTGAGCTCTGTTTTTGGCTGTGACGGCCTCCTGCAACCCTCTGCCAGGGAAAACAAAGCTTGGGAGGACTGCGAGCCGGTCCTTCACTGTTTCCAAGTTGGCCCTACAGCCAGATCTAAGCATCCCACGTGCCGGATCCAGCCCGTAGGACTTGAGTTTGACACCACTGTTCTAGAACCTATCAGAAGACCTTTGAACCTCACCCCTTGGCTTTGGTGTTGCAGTGCCTAAGATGCAGGAGGTTTAGGCAGCAGTTCCTTGACACCTGATAGCCAGCACCCCTGTGGTAGAGCTGTTTTGACCTTACAATGGAAGTGTGGGCTGTTCTACTACTTTTCCCTTTTTCTCTTCAACTATTCTATATGGGAAAATGGGTCTTCTGAATCCTAGAAATCTCCATCTTTCTTCCTTCTTTCCTCGTGTTCTTGTCATTTGGCAAGGCAAATGGAATAGATGCCTTTTTTGATACTGTGAATTTTCCTGCTGCCAAAATGTGAACATCCCTAACAATCACTGGTGATCAATCAGACAAAGGGGCCTGCCCACAGTAGCTTAGTGTCATGGCAAGCCCGGTTTCTCAACTTACCATATGTTAGAATGATTCACTGCTCCACACAGCTTGTGTCAGCTGAAGCCAAAAGCACCAATTTTTGATGTAAAGCAAAAGATGAGGAGGAGCTGCCTGTGTGGTGAGCTGGGGGATCTTGACACAATATATGTGCATAAATTCAACGAACGGTTAGTGAACATGCAGATGAATCTTAAGTTTCCAGTGTACAGTTAGTGATAGAGGTTGCTTATATTTCTGTTGCTAAGAAGAGGCTTTCATCAGCTTCTTTTTGTTGTAAGCAAAGAAAAAACCGTATTACACAAGCCACTTAGAGGAACCAGATTCTCAGGTTCAGCTGTGCAATCTTTTACTCATGCCATAACTACTGACCTTATTATGGGAAGATAATGTACATGTCTTTCATTTTTAACAATTGAAATATAAAATGGGCCATTATTCATTTAGGAAGCTCACTAGATGTAACATGGGTAGGCATATATTTCCTTTTACTTATCTATTCTGTTCTCTTATAAGAAATGATGGTGATGTAACTTCTGTAGGAACACAGAGGCAGAGTAACTGCATTCTGTGCTGTCCTTCCTCTCACTCAATTATCCAAGCGCTTTCCTTTGTCAGCTTTCACTATCAGAGCAGGACCTACACTGCCCAAATCAGGGAAGAAGACATTAATCAAAGGTGGGTTTCAGCAGGTTCTGACCAGTTCTGGAGAACTGGTAGTGGAAATTTTGAGTAGTTTGGAGAACTGGTAGTAAAAATTCTGACTCGCCCCACTCCCATCTATTCTCTGCCTCCCAAGACCCAGCTGATCGGGAGGAAATGGGGATTTTGCAGTAACCTTCCCCTGGAGTGGGGTGGGAATGGGGATTTTGCAGTATCCTTCCCCTGCCATGCCCACCAAGCCATGCCCACCAAGCCATGCCACACCCACAGAACCGGTAGTAAAAAAAATTGAAACCCACCACTGACATTAATGTATAAGAAAGTGCAAGGGTCCTCTTCCAAATATTGATTTCATGCTACATTTATATCACATCTTTCTGCCAGCTCGATCTTCCCTCCTCTGTTTTATTATTTTATTACTGTTTTTATTAATTATTTTATCCAATTTATATGGCTGCCCATTGTAACAAGATGACCCTGGACAACTAACAATTATTAAAAAGAATAAATCAGCATCAAAACAAATACAGAGCTGGCAGCCAAGATAAACAACAAGCAAATCTTAGTACAATGAGCTCTAGCTGAGATTCTGACCCTCATGTCTGGGAATACAGCCATGTTTCTAAGTCCTGACGAAAGTCCAACATGGTTGGGAGCCAATCTAATCTCCAGGGGCACAATATTGTACAGGGCAGGCACTATGAAAGAAAAGGCTCTTTTTCTGGGTATTGCCAGATAGGATGCTTTAATCAAGGGTTGTCCAACCTTGGCAACTTTAAGATTTGTGGGATTCAACTTCCAGAATCCCCCAGAACTGGAAAATTCTGGGCATTGAAGTCCACAAATCTTAAAGTGACAAAAGTTGGACAACCCTGCTTTAATCAATGAGACCCACAGCATGTCTCTTTTGCTGGAGCTAATGGGATGGTAGGCACCATCCCATTAAGGAGTGGTAGCCTTGCAAATATTCACACACCCCCTTTTATGCAAGGCTTTATAGTAACCACTAACATCTTGAACCAGGAAGCACATTGGCAATCATTACAACTTGCAGAACAGAGATATAACCCACACTGATGGAGAAGCACATGTAACTGAATCAGCTACAGCTCCTGGATGAACTACAAGCTTCTTCTTTTTTTTTTCATAAAAAAGTTTTATTTTTACAATCATATCAAACAGCTCATCCAATGTACAGTTATATACAATTAGTCGGGCTTGCCCAGTCACCACCCCCCTTTTTAACACTCTTCCCTCTTCTACCTTCTTCTACTTTCCAGACCTTCCTCTCCTTCTCTTATCTACATCCTCTCCTCCTTCCACCCTACATCTTCCTTCTCCTCTTCTACCCTCTTCCTTCCTCTTCTCCTCTTTTCTACCTCCTACTCTCTCCTCTTTTCTCCCTCCCCACCGTTCTAAAATGGTAACTGGGCAGACCCGACCCTACATTAATTATATTTATACATCTTCAATAATCCCTGTACATTAACCATCACTCCATCCTCTACCCTCAACCCCCCAATTCCCCTCCCCTTACCCCCACCCCGACTTCCCAGAACAAAATGCAGGGTATCAAAACTAACAATCATAATCCAAAATAATTCCTAAATTATAATCTCTAGTCACTCCACACATAATCACACTCTCAATTCCCCTCTCCTTCAGAAATATATCTAATACAAAATATTTCCTAAATTTACTCATATGCTATTCGATATTTTTTTATCTGATACTTATTTTGAATATAATCAATCCACATTTTCCATTCTAAAATATATTTTTCTTGTGTATAGTCTTTCAAGTAAGCAGAAATTTTTGCCATTTCTGCCAGATTTGATACTTTGAGTGTCCATTCTTCAATTGTAGGTAATTCTTCTTTCTTCCAATATTGAGCAATCAAAAGTCTCGCGGCTGTTATTAAGTTCAAAATCAATTTAGTCTCTATAGTTGTACAATCCATAATTATTCCTAAGAGAAAGAACTGTGGAGTAAACTTAATCTTCTTTTTCAAAATATTCTGCATGATCCACCATACTTTAATCCAAAATGCTTTAACTTTTTTACAAGTCCACCTGGATGAACTACAAGCTTGTGACTACATTGTATTCATCCACCATCAACCTGTAGTCTTGCTAGACATGTGAAATAGAAGAGGCAACATTTTGCCCTTGAAAATAATATTTTTCTTTCACAGAATTTGAGTTAAAAATGAGTTTATATTTCTGATACAATTAATACAATTAAGACTTTACAAATACTGTACGGTATTTCCTGATTGCTTAATTGTAGCCTATTACTATAATTAAGTGTTAAATTTGTACCCTATGACTATCATTAAGTGTTGTAAGTGTTGTACCTTGATGGAGGTATCTTTTCTTTTATGTACACTGAGAGCATATTTATTTATTTATTTATTTATTTTATTTATATACTGCCCTTCTCCCAAAGGACTCAGGGCGGTTTACAGCCAAATAAAAACAAATATCACAAAAATTAAGAAACATTTTAAGAAACTGATTCGATCAGGCCAAAACAGACTAAAAACTATAGTAAAGCCCCCATTACAACTACATTAAGCTAGCCCTGTGCAATGAAACAAAAAAGTCTTTAGCTCATGTCGAAAGGTCCGGAGGTCAGGGAGTTGACGTATCCCCAGAGGCTGCTCATTCCAGAGGGCAGGAGCCCCCACAGAGAAGGCCCTCCCCCTGGGGGTCGCCAGTCGACATTATTTGACTGACGGCACCCTGAGGAAACCCTCCCTATGGGAGCGCACGGGTCAATGGGAGGCTATTGGTAGCAGCAGATGGTCCCATAAATAACCCAGTCCTATGCCATGGAGCGCTTTAAAGGTGGTAACCAACACCTTGAATTGCACCCGGAAGACCACCGGAAGCCAATGCAGCTTGCACAGGAGAGGTGTTACATGGGAGCCTCGAGTTACTCCCTCTATTACCTGCGCAGCCGCATTCTGGACCAGTTGGAGCCTCCGGGTGCTCTTCAAGGGGAGCCCCATGTAGAGAGCGTTACAGTAGTCCAGGCGGGAAGTGACGAGGGCGTGAGTGACCGTGCATAGGGAATCCCGGTCTAGGAAGGGATGCAACTGGCGTATCAGGCGAATCTGATAAAAAGCTCCCCTGGCAATGGCTGTCATATGCTCTTCTGAAAACATGGCTGTTTCATCGAGCAGGACTGGCCTGATAGTATTTTAATTGGGAGTTTTTAATTGGGAGTTTTAGATGGGTTTTATAGAGCCAGCCAAATTTAAATATTTCATTTTATTTTATTTTAATGTTTATAGAAATTGTTTTAATATGGCTGTAAACCGCCCTGAGTCCTTCGGGAGAAGGGCGGTATAGAAATACGAACAAATAATAATAATAATAATAATAATAATAATAATAATAATAATAATAATAATAATAATAATAATAATAAAGACAGCCGTACATCCAGAAGGATGCCTAGATTGCGAACCCTATCCATGGGGGTCAATGACTCGCCCCCAACAGTCAGCGATGGAGTCAGCTGGCTGTACCGGGATGCCGGCATCCACAGCCACTCAGTCTTGGAAGGGTTGAGTCAAAGCCTGTTTTTCCCCATCCAGACCCGCACGGCTACCAGACACCGGGACATCACTTCCATGGCCTCGTTGGGGTGGTTAGGGGTGGAAATGTACAGCTGGGTATCATCAGCGTACAGATGACATCGCACCCCAAAACCACGGATGATCTCACCCAGCGGCTTCATGTAGATGTTGAACAGAAGAGGCAAGAGAACCGACCCCGTGGCACCCCACACATGAGGCGCCTTGCAGCCGATCTTTGCCCTCCTGTCAACACCGTCTGCGACCAGTCAGAAAGATAGGAGGAGAACCACCGAAAAACAGTGCCCCCCACTCCTAACCCCTAAGCCTTCGCAGCAAGATACCATGGTCGATGGTATCAAAAGCCGCTGAGAGATCTAATAGGGCCAGGACAGAGGAACAGCCCCTGTCCCGAGCCCTCCAGAGATCATCTACCAACATGACCAATGCCGTCTCCGTGCTGTACCCAGGCCGGAAGCCGGACTGGAATGGGTCAAGATAGACAATTTCATCCAGGTATTGGGGGAGCTGTCGCGCCACCATACTCTCAACAACCTTCGCCACAAAATATGCACCAAGACAAATTCCTTGTGTGTCCAATCACACTTGGCCAATAAAAAAATCTATTCTATTCTATTCTACAGCTGGTTTCCTGCTACAGCCTCCTCCTACACTCCAAAATACACTCCTCCAAAACACTCCAATCAAATCTAAGAGGAGACATGGCCATTTGAACCAGGGCCAATTAATGTCTTCATCATAAGCAAACAAAAAGAACTGAATAGGACAGGAGTCTCACTAGAATCTTCCTATCTTATGTTTATCCAGGCAGGCACTTTTCAAAAGAATACATTGGAAACCAGCAGATAAACTTCCATCCTTATTTCCTGCTGTGGCAAGCAATCTTCTTGAAAGTTTTGTAAATTACATTTGATAATTATTCATAGCCAGCAGTTTCCTGCCTGTCATGATCTCTTTCCAGTTTCCATGCTGAAATACTATCAGCTAAGTTTCATCCCCTTCCCCAAACTGAGGTATCAGGGCAAATGGAGTTTACCTCCAGAGCAACGCTGCTGATTCCTATGCATTGTGCACTATCATTCCTGACGCAGCAGGTCATTCCTGTCATCGCTTAGCGCTGAAATGGAAAACAGAAAACTAAGCCAGTCACTTGTACAAATAAGGCCTTGGCTCCCAATCAGCAGCAGTTCCACAAAAGAAAAGAAACTGAACTGCCAGGGCGTAGGATCATTTGTGTAACTAAAGGAGGCAGTGACCTTGGGAAGGTAAACAAAGAACAGGACCAAGAAGGTAAGTGAACTCCCAATAAGTGCCAAAGTGAGTTACACTTTTCAAAAAATGCCATCCAAATGAAAAAAAAGTGGCAGTGATTGGCATCCAGAGTTTGTCATGTAAACTGAGAAACAAATAGTGTGTCCCTGTCCTTCACTACTCAGAGCTTAACTATAGATGGTCCTCGATTTGCAACAGTTCATTTCATGTTGGTTCAAAGTTACAATGGTGCTAGGAAAAAAAAGACGTATGACCATTATTTTCACACTAAAGACAGTGGCACCTTCCTGACAGTCACAAGATTTACATTCGGATGCTTAACGAGTGATTCTTATTTATGACAGTTGCAGTGTCCTGGGGTCATGCGATCAACTTTTGCAAACTTCTGACCAGAAAAGTCAATGGGGAAGTTGGATTCACTTAAAAACCATGTTACTAATTTAACAAATGCAGTGATTCACTTAACAAACATGACAAGAAAAGTCATAAAATGGGGCAAAACTCAATTAACACGTATCTCACTTAGTAACATAAATTTGGAGCTCAATTGTACTCGTAAGTCAAGGACTGCCTGTATTCAACTTTAATTTTAATGTATAAACTGTAGTTGATTGACAGATATTATTTTAATGGCATTTATATCCACTGCCTTCTAAAACGGTTTAGAAACAGCCGTTCAAAATATAGGCAGAAAATAACCGCAAAAACGTTGGTAAGATTCAGGACCTTTGTCTGCGAACAACTAATATTAGAGGTTTTTAAAACTTTCAGTCTGTTTTTCCTTAAAATTATATGTAACTACATTGTTAAATAAATACAAAGTTTAGTATGCTTTAGATTTTGGGGGCATGTTAAACTATTCTGGATTACTATAAATTACAATGTTTCTTATGATTTGCTAGATCAAATCATATTATAGATCTATTCTGTCAACTTTATACTAATTATTTATATCTTATCTTTGTGTCCAGAAGGCACTTAAGAAGGCATTACCATCTATTGCAATGCAATAATGTACACTAAGACGGCATTTAATTTTGTTGTACAAGGTGCAATGACAATAAAGTAAACTAAATATCATATTAATCTTCATATGATATTAATCTAAAACAAAAAAGAATAAAAAAATAAAAGACATAGGAGGAAGATCTAGATAAAACCAGCTAGTCTAATGTCAATATCTGGCAAGATTTATTTGCAATGAATAATTGCTTCATTTTTTATTTTTGCAGTTGGGTATTTGCACTATTCTTTCATTAATTATGTAATACTCAGCCAGTTTCATTGATAGCAGCTGGTTCCTGGACTTGTAGGAAGTAGATATGATCTAGTTTCACCCAAAAGCTGGATTTTTGATTTAATTTTCCAATAATTTGGAGTCACAAAAAGAACGGTAGCTTGGATTTAGCTTGAACATTTCAAAGTTTGTCTGAAATCTGTTTAGAGGGAGGTATTGAAAACCTCAGCCAAACAATACCAAGGTGCCTTCAGCATGAATATTAAAGTCTAAGATCTAAGATCTTTTCTCTGATTAAACTAAGTGACATTTATCTGATTCCTACTTTTACTTGCTAGTGGTGCTTCCTCCATAGTGGATTTTCTTTATTGCATCCCAAAGATGTGCTCTTTTTAAAAGGGGCTCAGTTACACATTTGCCCTGCCCTGTCCCCGATCATACATACAAATACTGACCATGTGTTGCCTCTCCCCATCAATATGGGTTTCATATTCATGACAAGAAACAGCTAGGCTGTGACGTATGGCTGAGAGCTCATGCTACCCATCAATTTTCATCAGCTACAATTAACCCTAATGTGACCCTCATCTCAAATTGTCTTACAGATTAAAAGTCCAACAGGCAATGCAGCTGTTTAACATTGTAACTTTAAAAGATAAAAGATATGTTCCACTTTATTTGGAAACAAAGGGCTAATTTTTATTTCAAAATTTTTTGTTCTGCTTGTCTATCTTCCAGGAAAGAACAAACAAAACAAAACTTCAGCTCCTTAATATGATCAATGACCTTGATCATTGTCTAGCCATTCTTTTCCTCTCCAGTGGATCAAAATACCATCATAATTTATGAACATCTGGGAATCAAATCAGGAAGAAAATTTCTCGCTAGAGAATTCTGGCGTTTTGGAAATGGAGCTTAGATACATTTTACTGATTTCAAAACACCTGTGAGTGAGAACATCTGGCCTTATTTATCTATATATCACCCTTAAAGACAATCACAGATTTTTTTCCAGGCAGGAATTCTTGTAATAGTGGCTTTAGTGTTCAGTCCAAAAAAATTCTTGAAGCAAGCGTAGCTGTCAACTTCAATTGGTTTATCATATGTGTGCATACTGAGAGACATAAGCACACATCGCCTTTTCTGCAAGGAGCTTAACCTAGTGGATGTGTCCTTACAATCGCCCTGTGAGGTGAGCTATATTATTTGGATTTGGGGTTCTACCCTAGTAGCTCAATATGAGTTAGGACCTGTCAGTCATTATGGGCCAATGGATAAACCGATTGGTCCAGAGGGTTCCATGTTCACAAATTGATTATAGGGAAATCTCACCAATCAAAATACACTCATTTATTAGATCCTTTCATTTTCATTTTTTTCTCCCCGATCTAATGGGTACTTTCTCACAGGTAGCGCTGGGCTGCAATGTTTATTATCTCAGATTCTAGATGCTGTCAGCTGGAGGCTGACAATGTGCTTTGGAGCACATCAACTTTCAATTAAATTGTAAGAATTATTATTGCTACAATCTTCAGACTACATGAAATTAGCTGTTCATTTTTCATCCTTGATTTCCAAAGTATGGAATGCTGCTGAGGTATATGGGATATCAAGGTTGGGTAATGCCACCAGTGGGGGGACGAACATAGCCCATCTTTTTCCCCAGCTGTGGCTCTTGGCACTCAACTCTCACCTTTGGCTCCTTGTGGCTGCTTATATGCAACAGTGGCCATAACTTTGGCAATGACTTTGGCAAGTCAGCTAAATGAGGGGAAGGTAGTCAATGGAGTTTTAATCCTTGGTATGATAGGGAGTTGTCTATCCCACCATGCAAAGACAGACTCCAGCTAATTGAGGAAATGAGACCCTTGGATGGTACTGTGGTTAAGAAGGCAGTCTCTGCAAGCACAAAAAGACATAGAAGATATCTTGGTCATCCACTGTGCTTAGTCACATCTCCAGTCATCTTGACTATGTCCTACCAGAGGATCCAGATGGACTATGGGAAGAAAAAGTGAGACTGACCTTGTGCAAATCTCACTCACTTAAGTCCAAGTCTTGAGAGTAGTCTAGGCACTATCAGGTGTTGAGGTCTTCCATGACAATGATGGAGAAGAAACTAAATCATGCTGCCAAATGTCAGTGCAGCCAATGATACAATTTAGTATTGCTTTGATGAAAGTAATACTTCTAAAAATAAATAATATGTTTTTTTTTAAGATTTAGCATACTCAAGAGAAACTTCAACCGTCCCCTAAACTTCACTATTTTTCTCAGTTCAAATCCCAATGCCAATTTGCACGGTGTATCTGTTTAATTAGTTACCATCCTATTAATTAGGTATCCTATCTACTGCAGTTTTTTACTCCAAAATAATTTTGGTTGCTCATTCTTATAAATAGATGTCTTCTTTCAGAGTAGCATAAGCTTAACAGGTATATTTTGTCATACCTAGTATAATTCTGATAGATCAAAAACCCGCATTATATACTATAAGAAGAGAGGTTAGAAGGTGAAAGAAAGAAAAACCCAGATGACTGATTTCAACACGAGGCTATATTAACCATAAATCAACATATCAACATCATAACATTTACTGTATTTAAAATAAAATATAAATAAATGCACTAGCCTTACTTTTTAGTTTATTGCCATTTAGAATGACATATTAGAAAAGCTAAATTTTTCTTTATTTGTATATGCCACATTTTGCTTTGTTACATAATACACATATTTTAAAGTTCTGGTCTTAAGTGCCAGTCTGGCTTTATTTTGGCTCTGAAGTTCAACAGTAATGGGGCCTGGTTAATATGAGAAGGGATGGGAGGCACCCAGGGAATTCCAGGACTATAGATTAGATGAGGGATACAAACCACATCCCAGAGGAAGCTAATGTCAAACTACTTCTCGACTGTTGTCAGGTGATTGCACAGAGCAGCCCATGTCATCATCAGATGATGAGGTGATATGACTTGAGGGCATTGTTACTTATTTACAATGAATCAAATAAAAGTAAGTTATAGATACAAACTCAAGGTAAACCGCTCCAAACTCGATTGCAGAAAATATGACTTCAGTTAACAGAGTGGTCAATGCCTGAAATGCACTACCTGACTGTAGTTTCTTCCCCAAACCCCCAAAACTTTAAGCTTAAACTGTCTATTGTTAACCTCACCCCATTCCTAAGAGGTCTGTAAGGGGCGTGCATAAGTGCACGTGCGTGCCTACTGTCCCTGTCCTAATATTCCTTTTTTACTTACTCTTTTCAGGTATCCAAATTATGTTTATACTTTTACCTGTTATCTTATATATGACTGACAAAATTTAAAAAATAAAATAAAAATAAATCTTCTAAAGGTAAAAAGTTATGACAGCAACTTTGTTGCTTGTATCCTTACGATTTATACTGATATTGATTGTTTCCTGATTGCTTATTTGTAGCCTATGACTATCATTAAGTGTGGTACCTTGATAAAGGTATCTTTTCTTTTATGTACACTGAGAGCATATGCACCAAGACAAATTCCTTGTGTGTCCAATCACACTTGGCCAATAAAAAATTCTATTCTATTCTATTCTATTCTATTCTATTCTATTCTATTCTATTCTATTCTATTCTATTCTTAAAAAGTTCCCGCCAGCCCAATTATTAACACCAACAGCAGCAATCCGTTGTCAGTAATAATCCTATTTGCTCTCAATTTTAATAAACAGATTTTGGCCAACGAGGACTGTTTTTACATTTCTGATCAGCATGAAAATTGGTGGGAATTGTTTTATCATAAATCTAAAGATTCCTTTAAATAATTAAAAGAACCTATTAACCTTCTGAGAACTTCACCTTAAGACAGCAATCCAAGGAGCAGCTTTTGCTCTTTCTTCTCTTGATTACTATACAATAATGGTTTGAAGAGCTTTACATAATACATTTTATTTCTGAACCCTAGAGAGAAATCACTAAACATATAAAGGCTTGTGTGTCATTTCCCATAAATGGCTTTTCAAAGCAAGCCTCCAGGGTCAGTAAGTTTCCACTGAAAGATCACAGAGGAATTCCAGAATATAACAGCCTTTTCTTATGCTAATAATTTGAGGCTGGTTCTTGCTGGCGTGTACTTCTCCCTAAGGCACACATTAAATTACACTGCTTCTATAGGGAGCCAGAACATTCATAAAAAGACTTTCTGCATGGAATAACTATTTCACTGAATAAATACTGTAAGGTAACAATAGATAAAATTGCCATCAATCATATATGTATTCCTAAAACAAATTTCAGAAACTTATCCTGAGCACTGCAGGACAAACACTGTGAAAATGACTAAATGGAGGACAGCTTCTACTTTTTCCTCCTTTGAATACGATCAGGAAATAATAAAATGAACTTACATCAGGAACAGAACAGAGTATTGATATACTGCCCATAATGCAGGCTAACCTGTAGCAAACAAGAAGCATTTATCACATACCAGCATAAATTTATGAGATAATTAGCAGAGCTTTACAAGAGCTTTACAAAAGCTACAGTGCACCAACAGAACTGAATCTGCATGTGTCCTCTGATGGTTGGCTTTTTATCAGTTTAACTGATGGATATCTAAAATACTCCAAACAGACTGCTATGGACTTACGATTTCTAAACGTTATATGGGGACAATCAGAAATAGAAATAGTGGTTTATTTACTGAATTTGCTTAAGAATTATGAAGTAAGGAGTTCTGTTTAGTTTTTGCTCAGAAAAGAACTATGAGTCTTAGAAGCTTATGCAAAACATCTAGGAAGATTTTAAAAGAGAATTGCGCCTCCGTTGACTCTTAGCAGAACTGGTACAATCCCTATATTCAACGTGTATAATATATTGACTAAACTATTAAAATCGAAGTATTATTGTTTATAAGCAATGTTCTATAATAAGCATCATTTAATAGCAACAATTAAACATAAAACAGTAGCACAAATCAAAGGATCCACTTTTGCAACGAAGCCCTACACACAATGTCTTCATTTCCTCCAGCATCGAGGTTTCTATCTTAAATCCAGTATTAAAAACCCAATAATGAAATCTTGGAATATTTTCCACACAAATCATATGCTGTATCCTGCATTCTTAAACCTTTCAAGATTAATGAGCTTAATATCATCAATAGCACTGCAATGGGTTCATTTTCCTAACCTACACGTTGCTACTTATTATATACAGCATCATTTCCCTGTAACATTTTGCAGCTGTTCAGAGTACAAGTGAATGGCCACAAATGGAATGCTATAAACCAGAGCAGATATTTTCATCCTCTTGGACATTCTGTCTTCAACCTTGAGATCAAAGTAATACGTCGAACAATGGCAGCATGAGAAACCAATTTAAAGGACACACAGGAACATAAGCAGAGTTATTATTTATTGGCATTCAGAGGAATGTGGCCTCTAAACGTGGAGGTAATATGCACTACCCATCACAATTTGTAATTATAGGTAGAATTATGCTTTATGAATTTGTCCAATTCCCTTCTTTATCTGCTTAAATTAATTATTATACATGTTATGATAAATGCCATACTTTAACTATCTGCAGTGGAAAGACTTTCTTTTATCTTCCCTAAATCTTCCATCATTTAAATTCACAGGGTGAATTTAGATTCTAATATGGAAAGAGCAGGATGGAAACATCTATCTCTCAGTCCTCCTTTTATTGTTTTTTTCCTCTAAACCAGATAGCCAAAAATATGGTAACTTGATTGATAATCTTGGTTCCCATTTCTTCCTTGATATCCTTCTTGATGTGCAAAACCCCCTGATTTATACATGCTATTCAGAAGTAATCAATCCACGGATGTGTATGAAGATGTTATAATATTGACCATATTTATCACCTTTCCAACAATCGTTGAATTAGATTTTTGTGGTGGTCACACACTGTGGAATATTTCTTTCCGGTAATCTACCACTCTCTTTCAAAAGAAGTGCTACTGGTACAAGCTGCACAAAGGTCTGTAAGGGGCATGCATAAGAGCACAAACGTGCCTACCATTCCTGTCCTATTGTTTCCTTCCATTATATCCAATTAATATAGTTATTACATACTTATGCTTATATATATATGCTTATATATTATATAGTTATTTTCATGTTTATGCTTATATATACTGTTGTGAAAATAAAAAAATAAATAAAATGTGCTGCATCTTTAGACCAGTATATATTTAAGACAATTATATATATTAGTAGACCAGAGGAATGCTGTCGATATAATTTACTTGGACTTCAGTAAAGCATTTGATAAAGTAGACCATAACCTACTACTAGATAAAGTAGAAAAATGTGGGTTAGACAGCACCACCACCAGATGGATTCGTAACTGGCTGACCAACCGCACTCAACGTGTAGTCCTCAACGGAACTACATCCACATGGAGGGAAGTATGCAGTGGAGTACCCCAAGGCTCTGTTTTAGGCCCAGTACTCTTCAACATCTTCATCAATGACTTGGACGAGGGGATAGATGGGGAACTCATCAAATTTGCAGATGACACCAAGCTGGCAGGAATAGCCAACACTCCAGAAGATAGGCTCAAGTTACAGAAAGATCGTGACAGACTTGAACATTGGGCGCTATCTAACAAAATGAAATTCAACAGTGAAAAAAGTAAGGTTCTACATTTAGGCCAAAAAAACAAAATGCACCAGTACCGTATATGTGGTACCTTGCTCAATAGTAGTACCTGTGAGAGGGATCTTGGAGTCCTAGTGGATAACCATTTAGATATGAGCCAGCAGTGTGCAGCAGCTGTTAAAAAGCCAACACAGTTCTGGGCTGCATAAACAGAGGATAGAATCAAGATCACGTGAAGTGTTAGTACCACTTTATAATGCCTTGGTAAGGCCACACTTGGAATATTGCATCCAGTTTTGGTCGCCACGATGTAAAAAGATGTTGAGACTCTAGAAAGAGTGCAGAGAAGAGCAACAAAGATGATTAGGGACTGGAGGATAAAACATATGAAGAACGGTTGCAGGAACTGGGCATGTCTAGTTTAACAAAAAGGACTAGGGGAGACATGATAGCTGTGTTCCAATATCTCAGGGGCTGCCACAAAAAAGAGGGAGTCGGGCTGTTCTCCAAAGCACCTGAGGGTAGAACAAGAAGCAATGGGTGGAAACTGATCAAAGAAAGAAGCAACTTAGAACTAAGGAGAAATTTCCTGACAGTTAGAACAATTAATAAGTGGAACGACTTGCCTTCAGAAGTTGTGAATGCTCCAACACTGGAAATTTTTAAGAAAATGTTGGATAACCATCTGACTGAGATGGTGTAGGGTTTCCTGCCTGGGCAGGGGGTTGGACTAGAAGGCCTCCAAGGTCCCTTCCAACTCTGATGTTATGTTATGTTATGTTAAGTATATAAATTGCATTTAAAGATACTGTAGACTTTAAAAGTTGTGTTAAATGCATATATCAGGGAAAGCGATACACACATATGTATAGGATAGCTGCACAAAAATATATGTAAATTGAGCGATAATAATCCTGGTTTCTTTGGTTTTAGGAGGAAAATAATAGTATACAAGTAATATTATTTCCAGATTAAAATATTGACATTATCTAGTTTGTAGAGGTATAAACATATATTAATTTTGTCTGCTTTAAAATCTACTTGTGTTTAGTTTAAACACAAAAGTAGTGGCCTGAGGGACACTTCAACTCCTCTTGTTCAGCAATTTTTCCTCACCAAATGGCTCCTATCTACTTCCCCTTTTCATTGTGAAACAGCTCAGTTCTCTTTTTCCCCCCTTTCTTAATTAGAATAACATTGTTGTTGTTGTTTTTTAAAAAAAACATCTTTCTGGAGATGTGTAATCTGTAGTTGAACCCATAGCCTCACGCTATATGTAAACCCGGTGACCTCTACTGGGTTATTGAGTAATTGCAAGACTTTTTAGACAATTTGACACAATCAAAATGCAACACTAGGAGCAAGAAAGACCTTGTAATTGTCCTGGATCGCTTTTAATTTTGATGTCTAAGATTCAGATACTGCATTAGCTTAAGTTGTAAGCTGGAAAACTGTCTTTTTCTAAGAGCCCAATGAATTTCACCTGGCCTATTGTCTAAGCCTGTGCAAAACATTCAAATGGTGCACTGTATATACGCTGAAATGCTCTCTGAAGCCCTAATGCCTCCGGGTCCTTAGAAGGTTGTGTGCATGTGAACAAATCTAGCAGAAATACATCCATAGTAGCTGGAGACAAGCTTTGAAGCAACTGTACAAGATTTTCAAAAGATGTAGGCTGAGAAAGGGAATCTTGATTGCTTTAACACACTTTATGAAGTGCTCTTCTGAATGCGTTGCAACTACCTATGTATCAGAAGACAATGTGAATTACATATTATTTCATACAAGTATTATTATGATTCTTGACAAATGTATTCTTTTATGTACACTGAGAGCATATGCACCAAGACAAATTCCTTGTATGTCCAATCACACTTGGCCAATAAAGAATTCTATTCTCTTCTATTCTATTATTATAATGTGCTGATGGTCACAGCTGTTTTCTTCATAAAATGCAAATATTATCTTATTGATTACTATTCTTTTAAAAGTTATACCACAGCAGAATAATTTGGATATTGACTCTTCAGGGCAATCTAATTAGATTGTAAGTAATCTTCTTACTATCATCTCTAATTATGATTTTGTGGCAGGTAAAAAATTACAACGATTACTATTATAGTCGTTCAATTTGTATTTTATGGACTGATCCCAAAAAAAGACCCTGTGCTTCCAGGAAAATGTTAGAAAGGAAAAAAAATGCATTTTGTCTAAGATAGCACTTAGTCATGCTAACAACATACAGTACAATATGCATAATCAAAAGCTGATTCATTAATTCCCTCAAAAGGGGACTGGCAACAAAGAAAGTATTGACTCTTCTTCTGAAATAAAAATTAATGAGGATGGACAATAAATGCTAAGGCACATAATTTGGGAACAACACAAGAGTAAAACTTCATGTATGATTCATAATCAATCTAAATGATATTAAGGTCTTTCATATGGGACATGAAGTCAACCTGTCATTGCACTGGCAATCATAGCTCTTTTCCATGTATTGATTATTTGGGCGGTGGGGGATTTACATTATTTTTTAAAAAAAATATGGCGGCTATTCCACTGTTATCACAACATATTTCCCTCAGGGAAGAAAGTTATCCAGAGAAAAGTTTTTTTTTAATGTTTGGGTCAACTATTACTATTTTTTTATTGAAGTAATATCTGTAAGTAATTCAGGATAACCTGAAATTGTAGAATAATAGAGTATCTTTCTTCTCATATTTAATTTTCATTTCTATGAAATCATTTCTTCACTTCTCCAGTTTTAAAGAATTAAATATATTTGTGTTTGCTCCAGTCTCTTGGGCATTTTAATTGCTTGTTTCTGAACATGTTCTAACTGCACAGTATTCTTCATGAGATGCAGCAATATAAAATGTATATACCACTTACTTATAAAAAGTTAGTGCAATATTGATGGATTTGTGTTCATTTTTTTCTATAAGAAGAAATATGAAATTTATCAATATGAAATTTACTGTTATTAGCATTTGCATACTAAGACTATTCACTATTTGAAGATCTTCTTCATTCTTTAACATTTTTCAGTTGTTCAGATTCCATTAATCTATACAGGAAATTATAATTCTTCTCTTCAGTGTATATCACTTATATTTCCTTGTATTGTGCTGAATTTGACCTTCCCATGCTAAGTCCTTCAGTTTGAAAATATGTTTTTGCTGTGCCTTGCTATGGGAATGTACTAAAGGTAGGCAAGCACAGGTAGCAAGTGAACCCACAAAAAGAGATGAAAGTCCCTCAGATATGTCTGAACAAAATAGTATTGTACTGCTGAACACGTTTTAAACACAAGGTTTTTTTAAAAGGCACAACAGTTAAAAAATACAAAAGAAAAGCATAAATAAGTCCCAGTGAACACACAGTATACTGCCAAACTGCTGTCATGGAGTGAAAACTGTATAATTTGTTCCTACTCTGCTAAAATACAGAAGTAGTTGTTGGAATATAATGCATCTTTTCAGATATAGAAGAGATTGTTCTCTTTGTCATGGTATGGAGAAAAATAATTTCCTACATTTTTCTAGAGGAGAATTCTCTCAGAATTACATTTTACCTAATTCTTCTATTCCTCCAGCAGTTTAGAATTTCTTCTTCTTAGACTATCTTGTTCTTAGACTATCTGACAGAGCTCACTTATTTTATTTGATTATAAATAACTGAATATGCCTTTTGGGGGTTCGCACAAGGGCTTGAGCCTGCAGTAATTCATCCTCCCTAGGACCCAGAAACTATTTTAAAAGAAAGTAAGAACTTGCTACTCAGCAATCATTCCACCTTTTGCTTATGAAAACATTATATCTGAATTCAAAGTATAATTATGTGCTCTTTCATTGCAACCTTTTAAAAATGTTGAACTATCCATTTAAAAATGCATCTGACTTCCTTTGTTAAAAAGGGAAGATCTTTCTCTGTAATATGTTGAGTTAGCCTTCATGTATGTATGTATTATATATGTATATATGTATGTATGTATGTATGTATTTATGTATGTATGTATGTATGTATGTATGTATCTATTTATCTATCTATCTATCTATCTATCTATCTATCTATCTATCTATCTCTCTATCTATCATCTGCAGACATTTTTTTTTTAAGAACACAGGACTTGGAAGCTTCAAACTGCCAATGGAAGTAGAAAAAGAGTTTGATGAGAGGATTTGGACAGACTCTAAAAATATCTCCTTGAGGGCATTATACTGTGGGAATAATATGGGTAATTGTTCCAGTCTGTCCCATAACAACAACAACAAAATACATTTCCAGTTGCAAAGATACTTGTGTTTGTATAAGGCTTACTTTGTTACTAGATCATAGTTTGTTTTCATAATTTGTGATCTTTAGTTAATAGTTTTTATTGAATAAATTCAAGAGGAACATCCTATGTTCACAAGAATGGAGCTTGTGTTTCTTTTTGTATGTTTTAACTACATTGGCCTTGAAAAATAACTATATATGTGTAAAATGCATTGGATAATATCATAATTCTTTTGGTACCTATTCTTTCTGTTTGCATATGATTTTTATTTTGAACGCCTTAATGGCTATCATAACTATTTATTATGCTCCACCCAATTGTCAAAGTCCTTCAGTTAGATTGCAAAATCACTTCAAAATGTTACACAGAAGATCTATAAAACAATAAAAACAGAGAAGTAAATTCATCAATAGCACCAGAAGATATTATAAAATTCTCTAAAAACTTTGTCGAATGTTGAGGCCTTTAAAATTAAAGTTTAATTTAAAAAACAGGTCCATGAAATAAGAAATGTCTAAACCTGGAAGGAAAAAAATTAGTGAAGATGCCATGTGAGTCTCTTGGGAAAAGATGTTTCATACGATTTATATTGATACTGTTTCCTGATTGCTTATTTGTACTCTATGATTATCATTAAGTGTTGTATCTTCTGATTCTTGACGAACGTATCTTTTCTTTTATGTACACTAAGACACATTCTTTGTGTGTCCAATCACACTTGGCCAGTAAAAAATTCTATTCTATTCTATTCTAAAAATCTGTCCCTGAAAGTTCAGATTATTTTTAACTCTGAAAAGATTTCCTTAGCAGAAGCTATATTGCTTTTTCTTATATATGTGGATTTTTAAAAATTAATTTACTTAAAATATATTTTAATTTCCCCAAGAGTTTTTTTTTAAATGGTGCTTACATTAACTAATTTCCAATTTTAATATTTAGTAATGTCATGGCCAAATTTTAAGAAAAGTCTTAGAGGGATATTCTGGGTCACGCTCTTCAGTTCAACTGGTGGTTTAATTACTTTTCTGCTTCTGATATATATTTTTTTATTATATGTCTTAATAATGATTGCATCTCTAAACTTTTTCAACTTTCCTTTTACCAATCCACTTGTATTTTAAAAGTTTTTTTTCAAAGTCCAGTGTAACCCCCAGTTATCCTTGAAAAGTTTTAACTTACAGTAAATTAAATTTGATAGCATTGAGTTGGCTGTTTCCTGTTATTCAAAAGCATTTCCATTTAACATACGATAGGTCTCCACTAGTTCAATAAAACCAGAAGCTCAATCAAGCAAAAAACTATAATTTCCTCAAAGAAAGAAGTCGTGTGTGTGTGTGTGTGTGTGTGTGTGTGTGTGTGTGTGTGTGTGTGTATTAGAATTTTACTAGCTTCGGTAGATCTGCAGCCTTTCTGACTTTAATAATAATAATAATAATAATAATAATAATAATAATAATAATAATAATAATAATAATAATTATTATTATTATTATTATTATTATTATTATTATTTAATTTTTAGCATTTTAGTGCACTTTTTAAACCTGGAAAATGAAATTATATACAACGAGATAGTTAAAGTGTTCCTTGTCCTGTTGTTAAATGTGCATGAATGCCTACTCATGCATGTGCTCACTATTTCACTACCAAAGGGATTTGGGATTGAGATACTTTATCAGAAATTCCCATATAAGACAATTCTTTTAAAAATACACATACATAACTGAGCAGGACATATTGGTTCTAAATATTTCAGTATAGTACAAAACTAATCCAAAATAATGCATCTATTATTCATTGTGGTTTCATCCATGCTGAGAGCATCACCCTTCCTTGGGTGCAAACATGCATCCATATATCAGCATGTTTGGAATATTTCCTTCCTACAGATTGGAAAAATAAACTCATCAATTTTCTTGGATTTACTTTTGCTGACAGCAAGTCCTAAGGTATACACTGGGTGGACAACTATGGCAACATTATGACATGTGGACTTCAACTCCCAGAATTCCTGAACCAGCCATGGCATACATTCTCTCTTGCAAACCTAACTGTGAAAAAATCTTTTTTTTTCTGCCTTCCCTTTTAGGTCACATTGTTTTCAAATTGTATATAGACACATGTGTATATAGACACACACAATTATTAGCTGTCATATTAACTTGACAGAGATATTTCATTCTGAAGTAATAAATAATAGTAATAAATAGTGCACTTCTACCGCCATTAGTGCTACTTTTAATCGAATGCATTTTCAGTCACATCTAAGGTGCTAACAAGGAGGTATTGTTGTGATTTCTAATGAAAACCTTGTATAGAAATAAATAATATCCTCTAGCTAAGCAAGGCAATTAGATGCCTATTATTCTGTTATACCTACTGATTTGTTAAACAGTAAAATTATTCTGTACCTCTGAAAGTCTTTTTAAAACAGCCCAATTATAAACCTTTTAACGGAAGGCAACAAATAACTCAATGTATGAGTGATTCAACTTTTCCACATCCTAGGCTGGTAATTTGCAGAGGTTCTACTTTGAGAAGGGCTGATTCATGAGGTAATCAATCAAAAGCATTTTTTTTTCTAGGAAAGCATTTTCAGTTTGGCACGCACTCATTATGGGAATAATAAAACTGTATGTGTGTTCCTATGTGTCATAAAGTGAGACCATCTCTCCCAGAAGATATCGGTCTGCTCCATTAGATTGGATAGTATGGACATATTTCAGGTCCCTTCTCTAAAATATTGTCATCTGCCCGGTTTAGAGAAGGGGGGGAAAGTCCCGATATGTCACGTGATGATGTCATGATGACACAAGTTTGACACCCCTGTTTTAGGTAGTCTGGGAAAAATTGATCATTACACTACCATAAACCATATGTTCAACTTTAGCCATACACAGAAATTTTTTATTGCTTGGATTCTTGAATAGACCTTGTGAAATACTGGCAAGAAAGAAAAACATTTGCTTGAGAGCAATGATTGAAGAGTATATTTTATTTTATTTTTTATTTTATTTATTTTGTCACAACATCATACAAAAAGATTATATAGTATATACACATATAAACATATATAGGAAGAAGAAAAGAAAAACAATAGGACAGGAACGGTAGGCACGTTTGTGCGCTTATGCACGCCCCTTATGGTCCTCTTAGGAATGGGGTGAGGTCAATGAGCCATGATGATGCAAGTTTGACACCCCTGTTCTAGGTAGTCTGGGAAAAATTGATCATTACACTACCATAAACCATATGTTCAACTTTAGCCATACACAGAAATTTTTTATTGCTTGGATTCTTGAATAGACCTTGTGAAATACTGGCAAGAAAGAAAAACATTTGCTTGAGAGCAATGATTGAAGAGTATAGTCTTACATATGAATATTCCACACAAGATTTAGCCCAAAAAATGTGCTAAATGTTTGAAAGGTTTTTTCCATCCCTCCCACCCCCAATTTTTTTTTCAAAAGCTGCAGATGAATAAAGCCCTACACAGCATAGGACCAGGCCATTTATGGGAATGTCTGTCCTGTAACCCTAACCCTGTCCCCCACTGCTTCTGCTCATTTGACCAGACCTAGCAAAGAAGATATGCTCTGAAGCTTACATCAAACAATATCAACTGGTCGGACCCTGGAGTTATGCCTTCTACACAAAGAGAAGGAGGAGAATATTAAAAGAAAATAAGCCATGTGAAATGGAAAGCTTTTATAGATTCTGCATACCAGTTAACTCTCTCTCCCTCCCTCCCTCCCTCCCTCCATCTCTCTCTCTCACACACACACACAAACACACATATGCACAGAGACACAATACCTGCCCAACCTGTTAATGACAATTTCTTTGGAAAGTTACATGGCTCACTCCTTTGATCTCCAACCAAGATGTGATCTTAAGTAAAGACTTGATTGATTGTTTCCCTTATTCTGGACCTTTATGATTCTTTTCCAGCCGAAAGCTGAACTCTACTAGATCAGCAAGATGAGTTTTGTATCTGAAAATCCAATTTCTACCTTCTAGAGTTGTTATTATTATCACTCCAATGTAAATTACAAATTCTAAGATTTGGTGGTCTCCAATCCAAATTATGAGAACCTATCTTCTTGAGATGAACCAAGGCTGGCTATGTCCTGTTATCCTGCAGTATAATATTCTACATTCAACAAAACCTGTGTGGGATAGATCATAAACCACCCAGCTAGGGCATGGCAACCTCTGTTCATATCACCACAATGTTAAAATCAATGACTTTGGGACAATCAGTGTCTTGCAGATGAATATATTTCCCAGAACTGTTTAATTTTAAAAAGTGCCATGTGATCCTAAAACTTTTTTCATTATAAGTGCATTATAAATATACCTAATAATTATTCACCGTTTTTATTTGCAATGAAGCAAGAAAAAGAAGCAAAAATATAAAATATAACATACACAAACCTTTGCTAAGTCATTCTACTAATACAAATATATTTACTTTTGTGCATTTCTGCAGTTTCGTGCATTCCTACATTAGAAAATGCCACTGAATTCTTAGTAAGCATGTTTAGGGTAATAATCTTCATATAGAAAATGAAATTAGGAGTATTTAATGAAGCCAGAAAAAACCTTGACACAATATATTCAATACAGGAAACCATTCAATACAGGATACCTTTTTGCAAAATATGCCATTTTCTTCTTTCCTCCAATTTTCTGTCCCTTACCCCAGCAGCCAATCTTTCAAGTCCAGTGAGCAAGTTTTGCCATTATTCAAACTGTTTATGTGGTTCCTCATTTTTAAGATACTTTTTTTTCTGTAAATTTCAAGGCTCCTAAATTTGTTGCTTTTTCTATTTGATTGCAAAAATAGCACTATTTGATTTGGACTCATGGTGCTTAATTGAGCATTGTAAGTAAACAGAATAAACATGCAGTAAACTTGCAATTAACCAAAGTGGGTTTGAGATGTTTCTAATTTTTTTAGTTAGATCAGGAGTGTCAAACTACTAGATGGCCCGTGGGGTGCTTAGATCTGGCCCACAGGGCCACCCTGGAAACAGCAAAGGACTAGCCCATGGTACATCTGCCAGCGAAAATGGAGCTTGTGAGAGTAGCAGGCGGCCCTCCCAACCTCCGTTTTCACTGGCAGAGAGTTGCAGGAGGCCGTCACAGCTGAAAATGGAGCTCAGGAGCCCGTTTTCTCTGCTAGAGTGCTTGGGCCACCACAGTTACCCCCAACATAAGTAAAGTTGAGCTGGCCATGCCCACTCTGGCCCCAAGGTAAAGCACAACCCTGATGTGGCCCTCAATGAAATCGAGTTTGACACCCCTGAGTTAGATAGTAAGATTCCAAATTCAGATTCAGGCTTGACTGCCTATTGCTAATATTGGAAAAGCCAGGATTCCCTGGGACTGGCCCAAAGCGAACCAATCAATTAGTCATCAAGCTATCAGAGCATGGCACCACTATACTCAAACATGACTGGATCCTTGAAGCCACATGTTCATTCTTAATGGAGAACCCAGTACTGGAAAAGGAACTGAGTCAAGCTGTTTTTCCTCAGAATGGATTCAGCCCTATCCCTAACACTATCTCCAATAAGTTATAATAGATGAAGACATAAAAAAGATGTAACAAGTCACCTGTCCAAATTGTATCATTCTGTAAAAACTGCTTTTGACCAGGAACAACAATTAAAATCCTTCCTTGTTCTTGTCAGCCAGTGATTTATCACTGTCATTGTTACTATTTTTGTCCTCTGGAAGAACATTCTCCCTGAGATTTGGAAGGCCCCAACCCTGATCTTATTTTTAAAAAAAATCCCCTCAAAACCTGGTTTTCTCCCACATTTTGGGCTAACTGGAATGGTAAGAGCCTTATTATCACTGTGATGGCATTATGCCAAGCCTTCTGCATCACTGATTTTTTAATATATTTTCATATTGTACAGCATCCAGAGCCATAATGAATAATAAACACAATAACTGAATTGTATTTATGAGTGTGGATATGTGCACGTGTGTTTTAGTGTAAACTGATCAGAGGACTTGGGCTATCAGACAATTAATTAAAGAACTAAAATAATTAAAACCACATTATCTAAAATAAAGTAACATTAGTCCATTGCACTTGTTGCCCAAACTATACTTAAATTGTAAGGAAATGACTCTAAATAAACATGAAATTAATCAGAAAGAGTTTTCTCTTTGTAATCATCTTGCTAATTAATTCAGTGGGTAGTCTTTCCACATTACTTATTTACAAATAGAGCGGCTGCCAAAATTTTACCAGCTAATATGAATATAAGAATACAGAGGAAACTACATATTAAAAAAGTGGCCAAAAACAGAGAATGAAAAGAAAACATTATTGCAGAATATGTTTTCAAAGTGAGTTGAGCACAAATAATTAGATGAATGAGAGACACTGAAGAAAATATTTTTGCTCATATACTTTTAAGGAAACGATAAACTTGTGAAAGTATAAATATTTGCATTTATATATGGTAAAACTCAGAATAATGTCCATTCTAGCAATAATTGTTTTTTTTAAAGAAAAGAAAAGTTTTTCCACTGTTTTTTTCTTTTCTGGAGATAAGATAATTGTGTAACTAAATAAAAGGATACTGAAACTAAAAGGAGAACATGCCCACCCAATTGTGAATCATCTTCCTGTAAAAGATCTTAAGAGTTTGAAGAGGTTACTTTATATACATTTGTATGAATGTCCCAAGTGGCTGTGCACATACATGCATTGCAGAGATACCTTCAAGTCTGGAAATAAACTTGGCTGCTTTAATGATTCAAAAAAAGGTGCTTTTTTCACATTGCAAAGCAGTTGTTTTTAAAGAATTTGTATAGTCTTATTTTCACAGCCCTATTAAAATAATGTTATGAATCATTTCCCTTTTGTCTCATGCGAATTTAAAAAAATGACAAAACACTGCTCCACTGGACTTCAAAAACATAATGTGAAAAGTAACTAGCTCTAGGAATGAAAAAAAAATCAATAAAATATTCTTTTTATTATTTTTTTTTATTTTGTCACAACAGTATATACAATCATCAACATAAACAATAACCCATCATGAGAGAAAAAGTATATATAAGTAAAAGTATAAGTAAAAGTATGCAAATAATACTATAATGAAGAGAAAACAATAGGACAGGAACGGTAGGCACTTTTGTGCTCTTATGCACGCCCCTTATAATCCTTTTAGGAATGGGGTGAGGTCAATAGTAGACAGTTTTTGGTTGAAGATTTTGGGGTTTTGAGTAGAGACTATAGAGTCAGGTAATGAGTTCCAAGCGTTAACAACTGTTAACAAGTGTTAACAACAATTCTGCTGGATTTCAAACCAACAAGCTTTTATTAACAAGGCACATGTTATAAACATTGTGCTTTTAGAGAACTAATGGTAAATAGCACCTTTCAAAACTATTAGAGAACATTGTAAACATTGACTTTGTTGAGGGGATGTTACTTCATCTACAAGGTAGCCAATGACCTGCTATGTTACTCTCCATATGCCAAAGGGATAAAAGCACTCGAAAAATGCTTTTCCACTATGGAAAATATATATCTCTGGCAGTATAGCTGAAAATAAGCCTTGAGCCTCTTTGACGGTGAGTGGGAAATTAATAGAGATTGATAACCGTTGATTTCTGCTCTCTAGAAATTGTTATCAGGCCTCTAGATATGCTAAGTGTTGTATCATTTAGATAAGATAAGTGTTGTATCGTTAAGTGTTAAATTTGTACCCTATGACCATCATTAAGTGTTGAAAGTGTGGTACCTTGATGAAGGTAACTTTTATGTACACTGAGAGCATATGCACCAAGACAAATTCCTTGTGTGTCCAATCACAGTTAGCCAATAGAAATTCTATTCTATTCTATTCTATTCTATTCTATCTATTCTTTAAACAATAGTTAAGATACCTTATGCAGAGTTTCTCAGCTTGTGTTGGACTTTAGTTCTGATTGCTCTCAGTTCATTATAGTCATTAGTCATATTAACTGTGGTGAAATATATCTGCAGGATATCACCTTGAGGAAGTCTGCGTAATCAGTTATTTCACAAATGAAATCTTACTAATGATTTAATATGCATGAAAAGGATGATGTGGTAGACTTATAGAGATTCAGGTAATATTTTGATACCCACTAAAAAAAGCTAGTGCTATCACAACATACTAATCTATCAGTGCTTAACTCAGAGAAGAATCATTATTTTAAAATGGACAATTGTCGCATTTAATCTATAAGCAGAAAAAACATTTTCCTCAAATGAGAACTTGCGAAGGGGCTGAGATTACCTCATACTTGCTGATAAGGACAAGTGGTGTATATGACTACAGACATTTGGGCAACAAAGCCTGAATCTTTTGACATGGAGGCATGTGAGAAGTTCATTGCCTGGTGAATTTTTATAAAATCTAAGCAGGACTTTCTCTCTTCTTTTTCCTCTTTCTAATTATCTTTTCTCTTTGCCTCATCTCCATCCAGTCTCTCTCTCTCTCTCTCTCTCTCTCTCTCTCTCTCTCTCTCTCTCTCTCTCACACACACACACACATTTGCTTTTCTTTCTCAGGGAGTGACCCCCATCTCCATTGGAAAGAGAGTTGTATTGGATCTTTCATACATTCCTTTTGATAAGAACACAATTAGGATATATGAAAGAAAATGTCTGGTATATGGAGTAATACTTATATAAGTAATTGATTTATTGCAATTATTGTATGCATGTGTGTCTATCATTTATCTCACATTTAATGGATTGGTTTCTAGAAGTGGTTTTAACTTGTGTTGGTAATCCAAGATTGACAAGGTGAGAAACTGAGCATGGCACAAGATTTTCATATGTGTTTATAATTATTTTTTTGTCTACCGGATGAGAGGCATTTAACTTTCAGAATCACTTTCCTGAATATAAAAACTACCAAGAAGGAATATAACAAGGTAACTGGCTGATAGAGATACACATTCATCAATAAAAACTTAGCTATTATTCACAACGCACTTGGCCTGCAAACTTGCTCTGTTCTTGTCAGTTCTAAACATTCATTTATTTGAGACAGTGTTAATGCTTGCAAAGCTTATCTTACATTGCAGAGTCCAATCATACACATGTTTATGCTGAAGTAAAAACAGTCCTATTACCATTCTCAGGCATTGTCCGAATGCCAGATGCTCTCATGTAAATTCCCAGAAAATTGTATTACTTCAATATTCTTGCAATGACGTATATTTCCAACAATGTGCATTTAGACAAAAATAGGACAAAATTCATATAGATTTGTCAACAGCTGGTGGCCATGTTAGTTAACTTGAATACCCATGGTCATAGGTTATCTGAAAGAAAGTGAAAAAAATAAAATAGCCAATGTAAGCATGCATAGTGAGAGGTGAAGACAGATGGAGTCCTGGTCCCTTGGTTTTACTCTGATGAGCCAGGAACAGGTGGAAAGCAATGATAGAAAGACTTTCCTTCCTTCCTTCCCTCCCTCCCTCCCTCCCTCCCTCCCTCTTGATATGAACAATGTTGTGAAGTAATGGGCTCACCCCTTCCCTTCAGTAATGGACTTAAGAAAAATATACCCCTACATTTGCGTATACTAATGTATCTCTAGAGTTATAAAGTTAAAAAAAATAACTTATAAAGAGAATTGGAAACAATGGGGAGATGACAGCAACAATAGATGCTTCTGGGATCTCTGCTTTCAAGATTTTTATGCAGTTTATAACAGTCTCTGCTGCCAATTTATACAAATTCCCCAATAATCAGTGAAACTGTCTAATCCAGGAGTGTCATACTCAAGGGTCATGGGGTGCTTAGAACTAGCCCATGGGGCTGCCTTGGAAACAGTGAAGGACTGGCCGGTGGTGCCCCTGCCAGCGAAAACGGAGCTCCATTTTCAGTGACAGAGGGTTACAGGAAGACATCACAGTCTAAAACAGAGCTTGCAATCCCATTTTTGCTGGCAGAGTGCTCGGGCCAACATAGGCATCTCTGACATGAATGATGTTGAGTTGGCCATGCCCACCCTGGCCCCCCAAGGTCAAATACAACCCTGATGTGGCCCTCAATGAAATCGAGTTTGACAGCCCTGGTCTAATCAGAAAATTATTGCTAAGAAAAACTAGGCCTGTTTATGACAAGGACTCTAGGGACAGGTCTCACCCTTCAGAAATCATCTTTTTTATTGTTGTTCTGCTAATCCTTTGCACCAATTTCATATTCCTGTTTGAGGACACAACTGCAATTAATCTCAAAAACAACAGAATCAACTGATTTGTTGGGGAAAAGAAATTTCCATATTAGTAACTAATAATTACACAAGAATGTCTTATGCTACAGAAGTAGCCTCAGGTGTTCTTCTCCTGGGCAGTGAGGCCCAAAGCAAAAAACAAAAGAAAAAAAGCCTGTACATTATTGGGCAGCTAAGCCTAAAGGCAGGTCTGGAATTCAACCAAAGTCACAGGCAGGAATGTGGATCCAAAGTCTGTCCCAGACTCAAACTACTACCGTGTTTCCCCAAAAATAAGACCCTGTCTTATATATATTTTTTGAACCCTGAAATAAGTGCTTGGTCTTATTGCGATGCTCTCAAAAGTCCGATTGGGCTTATTATCATGGGATGTCTTATTTTGGAGAAACAGGGTAGAAATCTAATAATGCAGAAAGATCTCAGCATATAGAATAGGCACCAAACCCAGAACATAACTTTTATTTCAGCACTAGATTACTGTAAAGGGAAAGATTATATTCAGTGGTGGGATTCAAATAATTTAACAACCGGTTCTCTTCCCTAATGATTTCTTCCAACAACTAGTTCACCCAACCACTCAGAAAGTTAACAACCGGGGGCGTGGCCATGACCGTGGTGGGGTAAGGACCTTTCCTTCACTTCACAGGGCTTAATAATGAAGATTTATGAGGATTAATGCTGTTTGGAATGCACCGTTATGGATGAAAGTTAATAAATCATGAAGTGGAAGTGTTAATAGCCCAGCAGACTGAATTTAAAACTGGTAGGTCATTTGAAACTGCTTGAATTAAGGAGTTTTTACTGCGTGGAATGACCGAACTGGCAGACACGATGAGTTTGGAATAAACTGCTGTCTTTTGCTTTCCTTATTATAATTATCGTGTTCTGTGTTAAATGCTGAGGCTAAGGAATATCAAAGACTGAATTTGCTAATGAGAAGAATTTTAATTGAAGAGATCGATCTTTTGTGCTGGACTGACTAGCTGAAGAAGATTTTATTAGGTGGATAATTTTTTTTTATTATTATTTTTCTTTTGAGAGGAAATTAATAGCTTGTTTATATTATAGAAAACAAAAAAAGGACTTTGTTTTGAAGTTCAAGCTGGTTTTTTTTTTTTCTTCTCTGCCGACGTGGAGAAAAAATGGCGCTGATTAAGCTGTGAGGTAATTGTGTTTCTTTGTGGAGTGAATATGACTCATAAGTTACTGATAAGCTACTAACGAGTGCAAATAAGCCGTTTCGCTTCAATTAAAAGATTGTCGTCCCTTGATCTTCATCAAGACCCTCTGTAAAATTGGTTTGACTGCTGTCCTTTGATCTTCACTAAGACTCTTTGAAAATTGGAATCCCAGTTTGAGAAATTTTTGTTTTGTTTTTTCAAAATGACTCAACAACTTTCAGAAACGCAGCAAATTGCTGCAGCTTTAAATAAAATTGGGGAAAAAATAGCAGGACTATCAGAGCGTATAGATAATTTGACATTTAAACTGACATCTGAAGTGCAAAATTTAAAGCAAGAGATGAATGATAACTTTGCTAAACAAAAAGAGGAAATGATAATGATTAAAGATGAAATGGAGCAGCTGCATGTGCATGAGGCAAAAGTAGATCGGCAAATTGGCAAAATATTTTATAAAATGAGCAGCAAGATAAGAGAATTTGTCTTTTGGAAGAAGAGATGAGGAAATATAATTTTGTTATTAGAGGAATCTCTGAAGAAAGGGAGGATAAATTGAAACAGCGGGTTTTGAAATGGATTAATGATTTGGATACGCAACTTACGTTCACAATAGCAGACCTGGCAAGTGTTTTAGAAATGGATATAGAAGGCAAAATGGTTCTAACAGGAATGTGCTTGTCAGGTTCGCAAATCTTGGTGATAAGTTGGAAGTTATGGCCAAGTTAAGAGAGTTGGGAGATGCTTTGAAGTTTGAAGGGAAGACTATTCAAGTCTTCCCGGATATATCAAGAGAAGAAAGGGCATGGAGATTTTTTTTAAAACCAATTACAAAAGTTTTGAGAGATAATGGAATTAAATACAATTGGAGGCCACCACAACAATTGAAATTTTTTTATAAAGGAAGGATGCGTACAATCACCCCAGATATAGATGCATTATTATATTTACGGGAGCTTGGACTGATTGAGATGGAGGATTTAATGGAGATAAAAGATCAAATGCTTCAGATGGGTGGAACATACGTGGAAACATCAATCTCAGAAGAAGAAAAAGGGGCTATTGGAGGGCAAGACTCTAAAGGGTTAAAGAGGAAAGAAATATCACCTGTGTTGGTTGAACAGAAGAAGAGTCGTGAGGATACAGTAGGAGAAGAAGCAGATAAGAGTCTTGGAAAATATGAAGCTGAATGCGGTCATCGCTATCTTTTTTTGAGTGATGAATTTAAATAGACAGCCCGAAAGAAGTGCCCGGCATTGGCACGTCCCTCTCCCCATTCTCTTTATAGAGGCGAAACCGATGAGGATGTGGGGAAGAAGATTGTTTGTACTTTATTGTTTGTTTTGTTTTGTTTTTTTCTGTTTGCTTATTGTTGTTTATATGGTAGTTTAATGTCGGGTGGTGGGGGCACAGAAAGGAAGATGCGGGATAGGATTAAAAATTTATATTTTAAATGGGAGTTATAAAATAATGTCATGGAATGTGAAGGGTACAGGAATCAGATTAAAGAAGAAGATTGGAGTTTAAGATTAAAAGGATTTACCAGACATTTTATTTTTACAAGAAACCCATCAGAAATCTGAAGATTCAAATAGAATGTATATAAAAGGTATGCAAATATATGAAAAGCATTTGGAACTTCAAAAGCTAGAGGAGTTGCAACACTGATATCAGATAGGGTGTACTTTGAAAACATAAGGTAATTTTGGATGAAGATGGAAGATATGTAATAATTGTTGGAAATCTTAATGAGGAAAAAGTGACACTTGTTAATTTATATTTACCGAATGAAAACAAAGAGAATTTCTTGAAAAATAACAAAATTTTGGAGAATGAAAGTGTAGGAAAGTAATTGTGGCTGGGGATTTTAATTTAATCAGAGATAAAATAGACAGTACTAATCCCACCCGCTGTGGAGGAGCAAATAAAATGGGGATTTTAAATATGTGGATGCTTCAAATGGCGTGGTTGATGTGTGGAGAGAGGTTAAAGGAATTGAGAGAGTATACACTTTTTCTCTAAGATATATAATACATATTCTAGAATTGATTATATTTTTCTTTCTAAAGATTTGTTGAATAATGTGGATAAGGTAGATGTGGGAATTTTAAAGATTCTGATCATGCAGAAGTTATGGTGGACTTAGATTTTAATTTTGAGAAAAAGAAGCTATTGGAGATATGACGAGAAATTGTATAAAATGAAAAGGATAAAAATGGATACTTAAAAATTGGAGGAAAGTTGGAGATTAAATGATAACGGGAGGTTAAATTTGAAATTGTTTGGGATGCGATGAAAGCGGTGTTTAGAGGAGAGTATCAAATTATCAAGTAGGAAATATAAAAATTATAAAATTAAAATGGAAAGAGATAAAAATCAGATTAAAGAATTGGAAAATCAATTTTGCTTACTAAAGAAAAAAATTCTTCAGGAGCTTAATATGTTAAGAAATAAAATGATAGAAGAAGATACAGAGTTAGTAAAAGAAATTTGAGATTTTAAATAGGAATTTTTGAATTTAGTAATAGAAATTCTAAATTATTGGCAAAGATGGCGAAAGATAAAAGAGAGAAGAGAGAAATTGGAGTTTTGATAGATGATAGAGGTATAAGATGTTATAAAAAATTAGAGAAATGTGAAGTGGTTAGAAACTTTTTTCAGAATCTATATTCAAAGAAACCAATTAATCGGGGAAAATTGCAAAGCTATTTAGAAAAGTATGTGGTGAAAATTGATCAAACATATAAGGAATTGATGGAAGAAGATATAACACAAGATGAGATTAATGGAATAATACAAAAATTAAAATTAGGGAAAGCTCCAGGTGAGGATGGATTACCTGTTGAGTTTTATAAAGAATTTAAAGAATTAATAATACCAAGACTGCAAAAATTATTCAATGGAATATTACATGGTGGGAAGTACCTTCGTCATGGAATAGAACGGTGATATCCCTAATTCCTAAACCAGATAAAGATTTAGAAAGGATTGAGTCCTATCGCCCATTTCTTTAATTAATCAGGATGCAAAGATATTTACTGCTATTATAAGTAATAGATTAAATAGATTTATAGATAGATATATAAGTTATAATCAAGTAGGTTTTGTGAAGGGTAGATACATGAGTGATATTGTTAGAAGAGTATTAAATATTATAGATGTAGCTGAATATAATGGTGATAAAATTGGTATAGTATCATTGGATATTTTTAAAGCTTTTGATTCTGTACAATGGGAAACTATTAAAGTAATTGTGGAGGCTTTAGGCTTTGGTAATAAGTTTATACATGTTATTTCAAAATTGTACCAAAAGAGCAGTGCAAGAGTGAAGGTGAATGGAATATTAACTGAAGAGATAAAATTAGAAGCTGGCACGAGACAAGGATGTCCCTGTCCCCAACATTATTTTTATTGGCTATGGAAATATTGACAAAATGATAGAAAAGATGAAGAATTAGAAGGATATAAGGGTATAAGATAAATTTGTATGGATGATACTTTAATTATTTTGAAAATGTAGAGAAAGATCTGAAAAGATATATAAGCATTTGATAGAATTTGAGGAAATGACAGGATTGAAAGTAAATTGGTCAAAGTCAGAATTATTGATGGATAGTAATGGTAATGAGTCTGAGAATATGCAAGAGCAATTTGGGATAAGGATTAAAACACATTGAAATATTTGGGTATAGTGCTTTCACTTAAGGTTAAAGAATTGAAAAACTTAATTATGATGTGGTGATTAACGAAATTGAGAAGAAGATAGATAAATATAAAATTTTAAAGTTGTCTTGGTTTGGTAGAATTGCAATGTGTAAGATGATGTTGCTGCCCAAGTTCAACTTTTATTCGAGATGCTACCACTAAATTTGACAGAGAAAGATATTGAAGGATATCAGAAAAACTGGATAAATTTGTAATGGTGGCAAAAGACCTAGATTAGTGAAGAAAATGTGGTATCAAAATCAAAAGGAAGGTGGATTAGGAATCCCCAAATTATTTAATTATTACTGTGCGTATGGTATCCGGATAGTGGTAAAAATATTAAAGGTGAAGATAACTATTGGAGAGACTTAGAGTTAAGGATATAGAAATTTGGATCAAGGTGGTTTTAGATAAAGCAAATTTAAAATGTGTAAGTAGAAGTTATTGGTTAAAGGATTAAGTAAAATGTGGAATAAATTTGTTAAAATTTTAATTCGGATATAATCTTTTGGGGAGACAATTGGAATTTGGCCAATTAAAAATAATATAAAACGAATGAAGTGATTAAAGAGGAAAATATAGAAATTATTAGAGATTGGATAAAAGTTATGGAAATGAAAGGAGGAATAAAGAAATTATTGAAAAATTAGGGTTAAGTTGGTTTGAAAAATACAGATAGAAAATGGACAAAAAACTAAGGAAAATTATTCGATAAATAGATGTGAAACTGAATTTGAATATTTAGTATCTCGGATTATGAAAGATGAAATTGGGCTAAAGGGACTCGTTAGCAGGGTTTATAAGATTATAAATTCTGATGAAAAATTACAAAGAGTGATGAGGACAAATTGGGAAAAAGATCTTAATATTGAAATACCAGAGTCAGATTGGAATGTGAATTGGAAGAGTAGAATTATGAGAACTTTATCTATAAGGATTAAAGAGCACAATTATAAAGTTGTTTGGAAATGGTATTTGACTCCAGTAAGATTGTCACAAATGGATAAAAAATTAGTAAAAATGTTGGAGATGTGAGATGGAATTGGGGACTTATGAACATATGTGGTATAATTGTGATATGGTTAAAAAGTTTTGGCAACAATTGGAGAAAATGATATTTGAAATGATGGGGAAAGTAATAACATTGAGAGTGGAAACTATATTATTGTTGGTAATTAAGGAAATAGAATTAACAAAATATGAAAAAGAATTGATTAGAATTATGATTATAATAGGTAGAATTATAATAGCTAGATATTGGAAACTAGATGTGATTTTTAGAATAGAAGAGTGGAATTCTGAAATGTGGAAATTAGCTTTAAATGATAAAATGACATGTGATATTAAAATTAGAAGTGGTGTGTATAAAGAAGATATTTTTTGGAAGACTTGGAAACCATTTGTGGACTTTGCGCTTGGAACATTGGACGCTTCAGTACCTGTACCTCGAGAACGTGGATTTTGGCAATCATGAGGATATATCCGAAGACCCAAATCTTCCTTTTATGTATAGCACAAGGGTGTAATAATGTATTTTCTTTTTGTTTGTTTGTTGCAAAAAAAGTAATAAAAAAATTTAAAAAAAAAGAAAGAAAAAAAAAGAAAAGAAAGTTAACAACCGGTTCTCCCGAAGTGGTGCGAACTGGCTGAATCCCACCATTGATTATATTCCAGTTTGCAGTATCCTCTGCAGACTCAACTTTGGGACTCAGCTTTGGGACTCAGCTAATTAGACAGTTTATTTATAAAGAAACAATTACTCTCAAGCAAGCCCATTAAAGAGTCTTCTCTTTGGATAAGCATATCTTCATTGAGCAGCTCCCGGGCTTTGTCTTCATATGCTTCTATACACTCAGGAGCTTGTATAGCTAATCAGTTGTTTGGACTACATCAGAATCTGGGACCAGATGCTCAGGCTTCTGAGAAGAGGCCTTCTATTATTCAGCCTTGGGCAGATTCTATGCTCAGATATTCCTGTATTTGAGCTTCATCCATTGGGGATGAATCTACCAAGGATTTCCCCAAAAGTGCTTTTTCAAAAAGCAACTGGACTTTCTTATTTTTTTTCTTTGAAGACATTTTGCTTTTCATCCAAGAAGCTTCTGATGGTCATTCTGGACAGAGAGGACTGCTGATTTGAAAAAGGGGTCAAAGAGGCCATCTATGTTGAAACTGAACTCTCTCAAAAGTGAGGGAAGGATACAACACTATCCATCTCCTGTTTACAACACAAACTTATTTCAGCAGTTCTAAGAAGGTTCTGCACCCATTTGCAGTATTCAGGTGACCCTGAGGGTACAGATAAACCTCCAAGTGGCTTCAGTGATTCTGAGAGTGCTAACAACCAGATGACTGCAAAGAATTCTCCATCATTCAATCAGAACTGAAGAGGCTTCTTGGATGGGAAGTGAAACTTCAAGGAAAAAAACCAAGAAAGTCCAGTTGCCTTTTGAAAAACAACCTTTGGGGGAACCATGACCTGGCTGAGAATATCCATGGCCATGGATTTGTGTCATAAGGTTAATAGTTAATCAGGAACATCTTGGGTTTAAAAAAGCCAAACTCTCAACTGCAACTAACAATGTGCAATATGATACTTTGGACCACCTCTCCATCTCCACCATAGATGCCCATTTGGCTAACTAAAAGGTTGGCAGTTGTTGACTTCGGCCTCTGCCCTGGTTAGACCTTATAAAACCCTGCTTTTGCTGTTCATTGTAACAATTCAGATCTCTTTACAAAACTATGAAGACAAGTGAAAAAAAAACCCTACATAAAGATAGGTAGGATGACAGCTGGTGAAGCTGTCACCATGTATCTGTATTTATAACTGCACTTCTCGGTTCAAACTTTGTCCCATCAACCACTGTGAATGGTACACAGATACTAGCTGTCCTTACTAAAGCCTATAAACAGCCTCAGTTCAGCATGTTTCTACCGATCCTCATTTTTTTTCTGCCACAGCAAGCATGCATTTAGTATGGAGGAAGCTGGATACGTGTTTGTATAGTTCCATTACAAATTACAACTTTTTCCTACACTCAAGCAATTGGGCATCTCTTTAACATGCACGCATTGTATGTAAAGGCAGAGAGCTTAAGAACAAAATGGTTCACAGTCTATCATCAAGTTTGCCTCCCTTGAGGATTCAATTGCCTGAATATTATTTCCTGACATTGTGGTTACGTTTCTAGTTCTATAAATGTTTTTTTTTTCTCCTCACTTCCTATATTGAAAGAAGGAGAGGCATTTGGGGAAACAGTTCGCTGATTTTCTCTCATCTGCAAGAGAACATCTAGCTAATGGGATTTTCATTCATGGCAAAAAAAAATAATGATCTTTTTCTGAGAGCAGCCTTCCTTCTTTTCCTAAGCCTTCTAAGCAAATTTCCTCCTAATAAGCACTTTCAGCTTTCCTGTGGCATTAAGAAAGTCCAGCTGAATTGAATATCTAAAACAAGTCTCATACAGATCCAGATTACTAGTTTCTAAATTCATACGAAGTACAATATCAGATTGTCCAGCATTCCTATCCTCTGTATGCAAAGAGCACAATCCTATGATATACATCATTTCTCAACCTTGGGAACGTTAAGATGTCTGAACTTCAACTCCCAGAATCCCCCCACCCCCAGACTGGCTAGGGAATAGTGGGAATTGAAGTACACACATCTTAAAATTCCCAAGGTTGAGAAACACTAGACATACAAAGAATACATATTTTTTCCACAACTGCTGCCTTCTCTGAGAATTTTTGAAAGCATGGCCTACTTTTCTACTAATATATCTGGAGAATCTTAGTGTGAAAAGACTATTATTAACAAATCACATGAAGTTGTATTTATACCTGCACTTCTCAATTCAAAGCTTGTCCGATTAGCCACTGTGAAAGACACATAGATATTGTCATGATTAAACAACCTAGATTATCTCTTCGGTGAGGAATGACTTCAACATCTGGGGCTGTCTGTCTTAAAAAGAACTGGATAATGGAGCACCTACCATGAGATGCATGCATGTCAAAGAAAGCAATATGGAGTGTTTTAATCAGCACTCCTTTTATACAAATGCTGATATTGCATGCATGTTGAAAAGGATGGAACTTATATCACAATACTCTCTTCACCATCTTGCCACTTTTGTCTCCCTCTTCCCATTGATGCCACTGGACCTGACAATTGTTAATGCAGGAACTGTCCATTGTTAATATGCTCATGTATAGATTGAAAATACAGTTGGAGAGCTTTTTTCTGACATTTTTCATATTATTAGAATTTTGAGCTTACCCCTTGAAGCTAAATGTGGGAAGATTTGGGAGCAATAAAAGGAAGAACATATTTGCACAATATGGAATTAAGTTCTGAAATATGCTGCCAACAGCCAAAGTAAAACCACTTCAGATAGTTTAAATATACAAATAAATATACAAATATACAAATAAATATCAGTCACATCTAAGCCTCATGACAGTATATTATTTCCAAATTCAAAGGCAGAAATATCTTTCAGTAGCAACCCTCAAGGAGCAAGAGTAGAAGAATATTGACCTTGTATCTCACTTATGAGTTCCCTGGATATATGCGGCATGACAGTGAATGTTGAATTAGATGAATCTTTGGTTTAAACCTTCAGGTTTCTTCTGTACCCGCTATCAAGTCTATTGAGTGCTCATGGCCTGGCTACACTCATTCTTAATTGCATATAGATCACTGCAAGGTTGTTAATATTTATCATATATGTTGTCATCTCTATTAACATTGGTGTTGTTTGGACTGCAGGTGATTCTGGACAGTCATATAACATGCATGTTAAATAAATTGGTTGGTAGATACTTAGCTTTAATGATAGCCTCAATGTTTGGTTCTTGTAAGGTGTTCTTGAAGACCATCTGGAACTGCAGCTAACCCAGGTGGTAAACAACATTCCTTCGAGAATCTGTGTTGAAAGACCTACTCTGGTTGCTAATTGCTTTTTGAGCCCAATACGCTTTATAAGGTGTAAGCTTTACAAGACTTAAGCCCAAGTTACATCTACTGAAGTCTGCCTTGCATTGTTAAATCATCAGAAAGACAATTGTAGCAGGTTCTTCTATGATTATGATTGTGTTGAATCAGTGATTAATTCTGATTTGCCCATGTTTATTGAACAAATCAGCTCATTGAAATAATTTGATAGTGATGAAAACGTACTCCCCCCCCACAAACCTTTTGAAGTTTTCGTATGTTAATGTTCCGTTTTTCTATTTTGAATGTTTTAGGGTGTCTTGTTCCAAATTATGTTTTTAAAGGCATTTCTTCATGGCACCTGAAGGGACTGGTAGATGTGATTACACAGAGTAACATGTAGAATGTTTCTGATAATAAATTTAGAATTATCTTCTTTTGAGGCCATTGCAAATCATCATATGGTTAACAATTTTCTAGCATAATAACCTACAGATGTTACAGAATTATAGAATGTAAGAGTTGGATGGGATCTTCGAGATGATTGGATCCAATCCTCTGCCAAGTGCAGAAATCAGTTACTATAGTATCCTTGACAGATGGCCTTTCAGCCTCTTTGTTGGATTGCAATTCCCATTGAACTCTATAGCAGGGGTCTCCAACCTTGACAACTTTAAGACTTGTGGACTTCAACTCCCAGAGTTCCTCAGCCAGCTTTGCTTAATTTTGCTGGCTGAGGAATTCTGGGAGTTGAAGTCCACAAGTCTTAAAGTTGCCAAGGTTGGAGACCCCTGCTCTATAGGATTCCAGTGAGAGAAAAGGGTCTCCTTTAAATACGACATGAGTGCAGTCTGCAATAAAGTGCATCTACAAACTATAATTAAAAATCCACCTAGTGCTGCTATCAGTGAAATGACAAATTAAATGCATTACTGCTTCCATGTCTACTTAATCCACTGCTGGGGCAAGATTTTTCTGCCTTGTGAAAAAGATGGCCAAACCCTGGAAGAATATGATATCAAAGTAAACCCTAGAAACAGGTTACTTGATTCAGAGGATCATGCTGTCTTTCAAGACATCATTTCTTGTACATCTCACCAGTGATGGAATTCAATTTTTTTTACTACCAGTTCTGTGGGCGTGGATTGGTGGGCATGGCAGGGGAAGGATACTGCAAAATCTCCATTCCCACCCCACTCTGGGGCCAGCCAGAAGTGGTATTTGCCAGTTCTCCAAACTACTCAAAATTTCCGCTACCGGTTCTCCAGAACCTGTCAGAACCTGCTGGATTTCACCCATGCATCTCACTCAGAACTCATATTATCATCTGTGTATATAACAATCCAACTCATAAATAAATATTTCATTTGGCCATTCTGATTATTACAGTTCAGAATGTTCAAAAGCTGTCCTGAGCCATTATTTCCTGTAGACACAAATAAGATTTGCTGTGTGTGAAGCCCAGCACATCCATTTTATTATTTGATACTTCTTCCAATAATTCAGCTATGACCCATGGCAGCCAAATATTCTAGGCCTTAATTTGAGTGAATTGGAGTTCAATTCATGCTCTGCATTTAAACAAGTTTCTAGGTTCCATAATATCTCAAGACTTAAAATGGGCACCTAACATCAAAAATGTTATCAAAAAAATACAACAAAGAATGTTCTTCCTGCACCAATTCAGAAAGCTCAGATTGCCCAGGAAGCTGATGATACAGTTCTACAAAGGAATCATTAAGTCTGTCATTTGCACCTCTATAACTGTCTGGTTTGGCACTGCAACCAAACAAGGCAGACACAGACTTCAACGGATAGTTAGAACTGCAGAAAAAAACAATTGCTACCAGCTGGCCTTCCATTAAAGACCTGTATACTGCACGAGCCAGAAAGAGGGTTGGGAAAATATCTACATATCCCTCACATCTTGGACATAAACTGTTTCATTCTTTTCCCTCAAGATGACGCTTTAGAGTATTACACACCAAAACAACTAGACACAAGGACAGGTTTTTTTCCTCCATGCCATCACTGTACTAAACAACTAATTCCTGCAAAATGGTCATGCTGCCTAGTAGGGCTGTATTACAATTATCCTTCTTATGTTTCCTATTACCTATTACCTTATCTTCTTATGGCTACAACTTACTTGCCTCTAACTTATGATTTATATTGTTTTGTTTAGTATCCTAATATGATTTATGTTGATTGCTTATTTATTGCTCTATGGCTATCACTGAGTATTGTATCTTATGATTTATGATGAATGTATTTTATCATTATAATCATGATTTATCAGTTGTTATTTGTATGTACAGCGAGAGCTTATGCACCGGAGACAAATTCCTTGTGTGTCCAATCACACTTGGCCAATAAAGAATTCTATTTTGATCCCTCTTTATGTGCACGTTACTAAACAAATACATCTTACATCAAGCTGTATATATTAGTTTCCATAATTAAATGTGCCACTGAAAGATGCTATCCCACTTGAATGAACAACTCCTTGGAAGTGTTTTATGTATTACCAAGGTTAAGACAAGGTAGCTGGTTTTGGTGGATCTAATCCGAATTTATGATTTGTGGCTCTCACCCTTTGCCTTGCTTCAATGTCCTGTCTGTTCCTGGGGCAGGCATTTCAAATGAACTTCTAGAGTTTATAAAGCTGAACTTTAGAACAGGACGGGAAGCAAAATATCACCAGAATCTCAGCAACAGTAAACATTGGACTGGCCTGTTTTCCACTGGGGTTAACTGTGCCATAAGGGTGGGATGCCTTCTGTTTGTTCCACAGTGTCTGCTGCTTTGAAGAAGCTGTCAGTGTCTGTAGTGTTTATGGTAAGGCTAAAATATGGACAGTTCAGAAAGCCTTGATGACATAACTCTAAAGGAATGCATGGAAAATTGTTTAAATATTGCATGTACATTTGAACTGCTTAGGCTTAGAGGCAGTTTAACTCCCTTTCTCTCCATGTTTGGGCCAAGATCAATGGATGGCTGGGAAACAAAGACCTTCGCGATGTCTTTATTCTGAGACTGCCCATGTTTGTCATCCAGATGCTAACAGAAAAGAAATCCTGGCACTGCATCAATTTGCATCTTCTCTCCCTAGTTTCTCTTAAGACTCAGCAATTAAAAAATTAATACATATACTGCAAGATTCTCTAATGCACAGCAGTGTAATGAATTAAAATTGATGGTAAATTATTCCAATTCTGTATGTATTGGAGCAGTCAAAGCAATTTGTGCTAACTTCATCTGCAGCTTGAAATCATGAGTTTTTAAAGATAAATACATGTACAAAAGTGAAGGTATAGATCAAATTATGATCTATGAAGGGGCTAGATGTATGTCAGAAAGTATGAATTGCCATTACTCATATTTCCTCTAAGCTGGGATGCCAGATGGCCAAGTCTCTTGCAAGATTATCTGGGATTCCTTTGAGCAATGAGCTGAAATAAATAGGATGGAAATTAAAAAGGGTTATCTATGAAAAATGAAAAGCACAATTATGGAATGGTAAAAATCTGATTTAATAGTAATACAGTACATATGAAAAGAATTTGGTATCTCTGTCAAGCACAAGTTAAACCTGAGCTACTATCTTGAAATCCATTAAGTGGAGTAGGTCATAAGAAATAATAAATTCTATTAGACTATGTCCTAGTTACACTATACTTAGAATATTGGGTCTACTTCTGGACACTGTAGGTAAAAATAGATGAAATAAAGTGAGTTCAGAGGATGATTACATAAGATAAGAAAGCAAGCCCTATGATCTACGTATGTTTACCCTACAGGAAAGTAGAGGAGATAGTAGTCATCAAATATTTGAAGGGCTGTCTCACTAAAGAGGGAATGGACGTACTCAATTACTGGAACCAATGGGTTAAAAAGTAGAAGGCTGTAGATTTGAGATAGATGTCAAGAGGACTCTCCTGTCCTTAAATGCAATCATCAAATGCAACACGCTACTACACTAGATAAGCAGGAGAAATGATAATAATCAGATTCTGACTGCATACAATTTTTTAAAAAATCTCTGGTCAACTTTAAATTTGGAAAAATGCATTTGCATCATGATACCCATAATATAGCACTATGGGGGACATAGTTATCCTTTTCTTAGAAAATAACAAATCTTCCTAGGAACAAATATATGGGATTGAACCTTTCTGAAGAGGTAATATAAATGCAGAGCATGACAAAGGATATTCTCCTTGGCTTAATGACAATAAATAGAAATGCTTAAATTTATGGCTTTTTAGGCCTTGTTTGGTTTAATATGTTTCAAAAACTATCATAGATATCCTATGCACCCATTGAGTAGAATGCCTATATGATATACAGTAACTTTAGTAAAACCTTATCATACTTAAGTACCTAATAAGTACCATTTGTTTCCAACAGGCTTCTGAATCTAATGGTATATAAAGCCTTACATAGTTTGGTTCCCAGATATCTTCCAGACTGCTTCTTTCAAATAGAACAGCTCATCCCAGAAAGGGAAGCTTAAGGTTCCATCATCCCCATCCACAAACCTCAGGAAGTAGAAGTCCTTCCAACTTCAAGAAGACCGCCCGCCCCCCCTGAAAATCTTGACTTTGTCTAGCTCTATGTGGCATGGTGAATAACTTTGCATCTGTTGTGACCTAGGCTTAACTGAGTCATTAAAACACACCAGTAGTCCTAAAAACCTCTTTTATTGCAACAGCTGTAAATTACTTTCATTCACAGCTGAGTCCTAATTAGTTGCAAAAGTCCTTCGGGATAAGTCTTTTGGGATAATCACCAACCTTTATCTCCCTTGACATGCTGCCAAAGACCTACTTGGCAAAGCCACATGGAGTCCAGAATCAAACAGAGATGCTGACTGGGAACAGAATTAACAACGTTGCTTTCCTGCAACGTTGCCTTTGCTCCTCTTTTAAGCCTTATGGGAGGGGCCAATCATCTCCAGGCCTTACTCCTGAGTCATCCCTTTTGTTTTAACTGTTCTTGCCTTCTGGCAGCTCTGTGCACGCGTGCACTAGGAACAGGCTTCTCCTGTTCTTCTGCCTTTCTGATGTCTGACTCTGGAGGCTCCGGAGTCCACACATAACTCCCAGATGACCCTGGCCCCATCTCTGCCTCTGATGCAGAGCCCTCATCCGAGCCTTCCCCAGACTCCAGGACTGGCCCATGTTCCTCCCCAGCCTCCTCACTGTCTGACTCTGCTGCCAGCTCTGCAGGCTGCTGGCAGACCACAACAGCATCATTGCCAATTGGGTACTATCCTCCAAAGGTGAAGTGTGATTCTTGGCCATGAAAGGATTGCCAAGAATTAATTAGATTAATTCTTACAGCACAGGTATCCCTGAATATGAAAAATTTATGTGTGAAGGTATGAAAGGAGATAGTTTAGCTCCCATTTTACAGGCATCCATCGTTGTGGGGGGCGCAAATACTGTAAATGCCATAACTGTCCTCTGCTAGTGACAAATCTTGGAAAAAAATAACATCAAGCTGAAAGAGAAAGCAAATAATTAATCAGCTCTTCCAATGTGTTCTTCCTTGACACTAATTTGCAGCCTGCCAAAAAGGCTTTGGATGAAAACTACTGAAGAGGAAAAAAATCATGGACTGCCACATGATATCTGGTTTGAACCTCAAACATAACAGCCTAGCAATCAGTTTTAAAAGTTCAGGTCCTGACCAGGTAATTGAGTGCCAAGCGTCATTGTCAAAGTTACACAGGCTCTGCATTGCTTTCTGTTTATTTTTCTTGTGAAAGTTCACTTGGTGCAGTGATAACTCTTTGCTCCTTGGCCTTGTCCTGGAAAAGTTTCCATGACTGAGCTGAAAGATAACACCAAAGAGGCAGGCATGTTCTAAACAACTTTCCAAAACCCACTTTTGGAGATGGATGAAAAAGGGGAAATTGCACAGAAGCTTCTCATAAGTCTTCATATAGCTTTAAATGTTTAAAAACCTGGTGAATAGAGAGAAGATGGAGTATGTGTGTGTAAGAGAGACAAATAATTACGATGCAAGATATGCAAGGGCCTCTGATACAAAAAACAGACAGTATGTTCCAACCTTTTTCTAAGGCTAAAACAGTTCCATGATTTTAAAAGCCTGTTCAAAGTCAACCTACCTCCCTTTAACTATAATTTCTCTTCCACTGCAGACTTAGTGAATTAAGAATAGGATCCTGCAAATAGGTGAATAATGCAGCACATGATTTAGTTATCACCTGTTTATCACTTTCAATGAGACAGTCTGTTGTGAAACAATACCTTGGATAAGATGCCTTCCCCTCATCCTGCACAAATCATATCTTTGACAATACGAAGAAAGACACGACAATGATGTGAACTTGTGCACCATTCAGCACGGTGAAGTTTACACAGGAAAATTTCTTGGGGTATTTTGGGGGGAATGTTTTGCTAGATTTTATCTAAATCTACTTTGGTCTTATTATTTAAAACTGCTTAACTGACTCAAATGTTATATTAAGACTAGAAAACATGGGTTCCTCTTTTGCTGGACTGCTTATTTCCTGTGTAAATGGAAGGAAGGAAGGTTCATAAACTTTCAGTACAGATGCCTTTTAAGAATCCTCAAGAACTGTTCTTATCTTACAGTGTAACCTCTAATTCTCAGGGGCATTTGAAAAGACAGCCACTCAGTTGACCACATTGTTGTGCTATATGAGCATTCCCAACTGCTTCGTCTATAACCAAGCTTGCAAGCAAGGCAAGAGAAAAATAATAATAATAAAGGGGGAATGATAAGTCATTCAACTGTCAGCCACCTCTTCTTTAAAAGCGAAGTAGTCCTAATGCAAAACCATGATAATTCAACCATCCTGAAGATTAAAAACCAATCTGGAAAGTTATGAATATTGTAAGATCAAGTATTCTAAAGCCCAATATTTGAAGTTAAACAACAACGATTAATATAATTAACTCTCCACTGTTTGCATACTACAGGTCAATTCCTAGACTATATTGCCTCGGCAGGTAGTTAATCTTGGCTACTCTCAGAAGCTAAGTAAGATTGGTCCTGGATAGCATTTGAATGAAATACTACCAAGGAATTTCAGGGCTCTGTGTGCCACATTGGGAAGAACATCTGGACGAAGATACTTAACAATCATTCAAAGTTATGACTGTGTTGAATGAGGAGACTTATGCCTGGTCCTCATAGTTTTGGCTGTTGCAGTATCCCCACTGTCATGTGATTGTCATTTACAACCCTCACTGCCAGCTTCCAACAAGCCAAGTCAATGGGGAAGATGGAAGGAGGTTGCAAATGGTGATCACATGACATCATGCCTAATGAACCTGCGGGAGTTGCTTAACGACAGCAACTGGAATTATTGTAATTACCATCATAAGTTGGTGCAGTCATATGAAGTTACGCTTTTTGACTCCATCACTAAGCAAGGAAGTGACCAGTTCCAATTACTATTGTTCAACAAGGACTACCTATTATGGCAAGCCTCTTTCCAAGAAAGAGCACGGATGTGGACTTCAGGACTTCAGTTTGATTCGTGTGTGTTTGTATTTTTTATCCATTGCATAATTACATGTGCGTTTCCATTATGTTTTTTTTAATCATGTAGAGTTACTGTTCCATCAGCCCGGCGCTGAGAAGAGAAATGTCAGGAAATGTGGTTGCAGCTGCTACCATCTTGATTATCCCAGAACAGCTCTGAATATAGTGTATCTTATGGGAGCCCAGAACTCCTGGGAGTAAACATAATTTTGGGGGGGAAATTAAGCAACAAACCAATAGGAAAGTATCCAAAATAATGGTGGATAACTTATCTTACTGTGCTGGAATGAGATAGTGAAAATCTAGCACTGATCACTTCAAAATTTCTCAGTGAATAATCTGGTTAACCCTTTGTGGTTATGCTAACTAGCTACTATCTGGGACATTTGAACCTGCCAAAAAAAAAAGCAACTATCCTATTCTTTTTTATCCTTGAAAATTTTCCATGGCTGTCAAAATAATAAAAATGCACAGGACCTTGTTTAGACTAGGCAAGAGAATATCAGCTCTTTAAGCCTGTGGACCCTGCAACCTTAGCTGCTGTTGACACCAAGAAACAACAATAGCCAAATAATTCATATAAGGCAGGGCTTTTGGAGAATATCACAAAATAAAAATAGGAGTAGAATGACTGGTAAAAGAAAGCAAAGATATTACCAACAGTAATAGGCACTACTGAGTGCAATTCCAAAACCACTTGAACATCACTGGCAGTGATAAAATCACCATTGGTGAATTACAAAAGGCAGCTTTACTTGATACAGTTTACATTCTGTGACAACATCTTTAACACCATTGAACAACACACCTATCTCTCCCTGGGAATCGATAGATGGATAAAAATACCAATTCTAGTCTAACTATCTGGCGACCAACCATAATAATAACATTAGCCAGGATAAGCAAAGATTGACTTATACCAATAGCTCATCCATTGCATTGTATTAGTTTTTGGTCCAAGTTTTTTGAAAAATATGAAATCTTCTTGTGGCTTTTCCACAAAATCTGTCAGAGAAACTTCAAAGCAAATGTTAGCTCATTTTATTCATTTACTTTCATATTTATATTTTTATTGACCTAATGGGTCATAAATAATTCTCTACTTCTATGCTTCATATTTTCAAGAACTGTTTAAAGAAAAGCATCCTATGCATTTCTAATCAAAGACCAAACATTACTGTAAAATTGTGCATGCGTTTCCAGATGCACCACTCTCATAAAAAATATCAAAAACACAAACACAAGTTTGCAGTCCTTATTTCATAGTTTTGGCTCTTTATTTGATTATTTATGGTGCAATGGAATAAGTGACCAAGTCAATAGTTTGCATTCTATTTCCTTTTAAACAAAACACAGCTGGCAAATTGACAATGTTTCCATCGCTTGTTTATACAGACAATTTTTTTTTCTTACAAGATTATTTATTTAATAGCTTGGAACATTTCATAAGACATATCACAGTTTATTCAAACTAAAGCCTGGGACACATGTTATTATTTAAATATTGTATCAAATGCATTTAAGAGCTGGTCCCGAGTAATTTTTGCCCTCTCATAATCTCGTTATATGATGATATCATGGGAGCAGAACATTGCCTGAATTCTTTACAAACTAAGAGAAGAACCATTTCAATAGTTAACTATTCCTGAAGTGAGAAGCAACACTATTCCAGTGTGTTCTTCCCCCTCTCTTTCTGATTTTCTCATTCCACATTTCCACATCGTACCATGAAAGGTAGTACGTGTTACTTTGATACACTGAATGTATGGATTTTGAGGGCATATTGCAGCCTTCCCAATCTGGAGAAGACTACAATTACTTGAATTTGGATAGACGCAAATTATCAGATTCAAATTATCTTACTTCAGATACATTATACAAAGACCTAACTCTTTAGAGAAGTCTTTAATGCTGGGAAAGATGTAAAGAGAAGATGATGACAACCAGCAGCAAAGTAGATTAAGTCAGAGAGGCAATGAATGCGCAGATGCTCCTGGAGAATATCTATCCATAATTAATGCCACATAAACAATCAATCAAATCCAACATGCCTAGATTAGATGGGCGTAGGCTGAGGAAGGATTATTTATTGCTTTATGTAATCAAATGATTAAAAGTAATCCTCAATTTATGACCTGGCACTTAATAACTGTTTAAAGTTATGCTGCCCCCCCCTCCGCCCCTAAGGTACTTATGACCTTATTCTGAAGTTCCAATGACTGCCCTCCTCTGCAGTCACGTGACCATATTTCAGTCACTTGGCAACCAACCTGTATTTACAGCCATTTGCAAAATCGCATAATTGCGATTTACAGTTTTGCTGAAAACCAGTATTTACTTCCAGTTTTCAACAAAAGCATCTTGTAGTGAACCATGGGTTCATTTGATGATTCACTTAATAATCATAATGATTTGCTTAATTACCACTTAATAATCATAATGATTTGCTTAATTACCACTTAAAAAAAAAAAGATCATGAAATCGGGTCAGTCATGTGCTTATCTGCTTTATGAACGACTTACAATCATAATAGAAAGGCTCCATTACCGTTGTAAATCAAGGAATACCGTTGTAAATATCAAGGAATATCTTTTTGCAGGGCACTCTAAAGAGTAAAACATAAAAAGTAAAAGTGGCAAAAGCCTGTCCAGAGTGATTATAATCTAAATCTTACCAGATGGGTAACAAGAAGCAAAGTACATTACAGAAAACCAAGGGCAGGTGGGAGGGGAATGCGAGAAAGCACACATTAAAAGGCTGCTGTGGAAATCTTTCTGCCATTGCTATACAGAGTAACAACTAGTAGCATTCAACCCAATCCCTAGATTATTTCTTTCATAGAAAGTTCCATTTTGAACTTTAGATCAATGGTGGGATTCAAATTTTTTTACTACTGGTTCTGTGGGCGGGGTTGGTGGATGTGGCATGGCTTGGTGGGCGGGGCTTGGTAGGCATGGCAGGGAAAGGACGCTGTAAAATTTCCATTCCCCCCACCCCGCTCCACTCCAGGGGAAGGTTATTGCAAAATCCCCATTTCCTCCTGATCATCTGGGACTCAGGAGGCAGAGAATAGATGGGGGCAGGGCCAGCCAGAGGTGGTATTTACCGGTTCTCCAAACTACTCAAAATTTCCACTACTGGTTCTCCAGAACTTGTCAGAACCTGCTGAAACCCACCTCCGGTTTAGATATATTGGAAGCAGAAAATGCATGCTGGTACATACACAAGGTAGGAAAAATCTATGGTGACTAAATGAGTTAAGTTTCATTGAGATCAAAAGTCAGAATAAACAAGAGCAAATTCAATCCATGGTTTTATGCCTGGTAAGCATGCATTTGTTGGTTTAAAAATGTGGGTATGACTGCTGATGAAGAAGGGTATCTAGAGAATTCATTGGCAAGGAATTGTGGCCATTGTAATTCCAACATATCTGAAGGGTGCCAGACTTGAATAGTTTGGTGTAAAGCCAAGGATAACAGAATAATTGCAGGGTAGGAGTGAGTGGAGGTGGAATTTTAGCATTTGCTGAAATATACACAATCTTTGTGTTGTTTGTTTAAGTAAGATCAGTGCATACAAGGCTATTAGTTTCTATTTAAACAAATCATTGAATTCAAACTCTAATTGGTTTTGTTTGAGTATTCCTTGAAAATTGTTCTCTGATACAAAGGCTCTTATACATCTATCCTGGAAGTATATCAATGTAATAATAATAATAATAATAATAATAATAATAATAATAATAATAATAATAATAATAATAATAATAATGATGATGATGATGATGATGATGATGCAAGTATAATTGTTGTAATCCAGTCACATGTTATGTACTCAGCTATGTATCAAACTATCAAGGACTGGACTTGTTCAACTGCCGGCAAAATAGTGGATTGGAAAATTGCTACCCAGCTAAAGTCTTCTAGGTGATAAGTAGATCCATTTTCCAGAGGGAGGATTAAGCTTCTCCAGGACTCAAGTGAATCATAATCGGTGATAAAAGATAAGAAAAACATTCTGCCCAAGTCCAAGTATTAACAACTTTTAGAATCATTTTAACATCAAGGTTAATTCTGATGTCTTATGGATTTGTTTATAGATAAGGAATGTGTTATGGGAAGAAGATATATATTTGTGGAACCTTATAGGGGGTCAAGAGCTATCAAACTTGTTTATATCTTATGTTGAAGATTGGTAGTTATTTCTTTTTTGTATTTTTTCTTTATTTCACTCTTCTTTTTTCTTCTTCTTTTACTTTTTCTATCTTTTCTTCTTTCTTTTCATTTTCCATTCTCTTTCTGAAATTAATTTATATTAGTTTCTATTACTGTAATTAAAATCTTCAATAAAAGAGAGAGAGATAGATGGATGGCTAGATATAGATAGACAGACAGACAGACAGAGGATAAAGTCAAGGTTATATTAGAACCATAATGGTGTAATATGATAACATTTTCTATTGATAAGATTTCTTTTTTGTCTATAAATTTCAACAAACATGCTTACATGTATTCTCCAAATTGTCCAACTACCTTGAGACATCCCCTTCAGATTCCCACACAATTGGACTTCCCGGAAACATCAGCTCTCATACTCTTCATCTGAAGACTTTAACATCTTAATTTGTAGGAGCCAAATGTTTCCAGCTGTTGTCTTCCATTTTTTCCCACAGCATCTTGGCTGAGATCTGTTCATGGTTGCTGTTCTGCAATACCCTGAGATATTAGCATAATCATTGTTTATGCTGGATAGAGAAATATTCTTCAAGCCTTACTTCATTAACTATTTTTTTTCTTTTAAAGAAAAACTTGCTAACCTGTTTATCTTCAAAGAATGGAAACTTTTTCCATGTGAAACAGTTTGGGCAGAATGTTTTTTTTTTAAAAAAGACAGTCTTGATACTTAAAGCAAACCAAATACCAGAAGTCAATCTGAGTTGAAAACTGGGAAATGTCATTCAGACTTCAGTTGCATTGCAGAGCTAAGAAACTGTTTATAAAGAAACAGTTAATCTTTAGATTGTTTGATTTAAAGCTTTTGCTTTCGGCTTTTTAATTTATATTACCTAAATATTTAATTTTCCAGTAATTAAGGAGAGTTATGAGGAGCACTGTGACATAAGAACTTCTCATACAGAAAGACAAATGAATTTGAAACAGCCATAAATGCATAAGAATGAGCACTTGTGATGCAACTGTGCTTTGGTAAGCCTACAGTCCTTTTTTAAAAAGTCTTGATACTTAAAGCAAACCAAATACCAGAAGTCAATCTGAGTTGAAAACTGGGAAATGTCATTCAGACTTCAGTTGCATTGCAGAGCTAAGAAACTGTTTATAAAGAAACAGTTAATCTTTAGATTGTTTGATTTAAAGCTTTTGCTTTCGGCTTTTTAATTTATATTACCTAAATATTTAATTTTCCAGTAATTAAGGAGAGTTATGAGGAGCACTGTGACATAAGAACTTCTCATACAGAAAGACAAATGAATTTGAAACAGCCATAAATGCATAAGAATGAGCACTTGTGATGCAACTGTGCTTTGGTAAGCCTACAGTCCTTTTTTAAAAAAAAAAATATCATTTTTAAAATGATAGAATAGAATAGATAGAATAGAATTTTTTTATTGGCCAAGTGTGATTGGACACACAAGGAATTTGTCTTGGTGCATATGCTCTCAGTGTACATAAAAGAAAAGATATATTCATCAAGGTACAACATTTACAACACAATTGATGGTCAATATATCAATATAAATCATAAGGATTGCCAGCAACAAAGTTACAGTCATACAGTCATAAGTGGAAAGAGATTGGTGATGGGAACAATGAGAAGATTAATAGTAGTGCAGATTTAGTAAATAGTTTGACAGTGTTGAGGGAATTATTTGTTTAGCAGAGTGATGGCCTTCAGGAAAAAACTGTTCTTGTGTCTAGTTGTTCTGGTGTGCAGTGCTCTATAGCGTCATTTTGAGGGTAGGAGTTGAAACAGTTTATGTCCTGGATGTGAGGGATCTGTAAATATTTTCACAGCCCACTTCTTGATTCATGCAGTATACTAATACTAATATATGATATTAGTATTAGTAAATGCTTCAAACTTTTTATCTGGATTGCATTCCTAATATTTAGTGGTTTCCCTTTCAGGGTATGTGTACCAACCTGAGATTTAGCTATTTTTCCAAGGATGCTCTATTTTGGCTTCCTGCACTGAGCAATGATGAGCACTTGATGCCTTTAATGTCCCCTTTGATCTCCACTACCCTCTGATGTAAAGTACCTGATAATAAAAAAAAATGGAAACGATTATCCAGTAAAAACAGCTAAAAAGACCTGGATGAAAAAGTTGTTTTTCTTAGAATGTAGAAATAGTGGGGTCTAATTAGACCTCCTACAAGTGTGACTGTCATAGCAGAAGAATGTCATGGGAATGAGGTAGGGAAAGCCTTATCTGGATCTTAGGAAGGAGACATATCTAAAAAACCCTTCCTAAGAATATGGATGACTGTATTTACTGAAATTGCCAAAATGGAACACTACAGGCACTCCTTGACTTACAACAGTTCATTTAGTGACTGTTTAACTTTACAATGGCAGTGAAAACATTGACTTACAACCATTTTTCACACTTATGACCTTGGTAGAGTCCCCATGATCATGTGATCAAAATTCAGATGCTTGGCAAGTGGTTCATCCTTATGACCATTGCTGTGTCCCAAGGTCATGTGATCACCTTTTGCAACCTTTTGACAAGCAAAATCAATGGGGAAGCCAGATTCATTTAACAACCGTGTTACTAACTTGTCAACTGCAGTGATTCACTTAACAACTATGGCAAGAAAAGTTGTAAGATGAGGCAAATCTCACTTAACAAATGACTCAGTTAGCAACAGAAAATTTGGGCTCAGTTGTGGTCATGAGTCGAGGACTACTTGTATTTTGTTTCTTTTTAGCCTCCTTTGGTTAGCTTTGTAGGTGCTTCTGACATGAAGACAGTACCAAAATGGGACCATATTATACCCCCAAGTATTTTTAATTACCGTATTCTTAAACTTATTGGTTACATTTTATGAACCACCTATTTAATCCTCACTTAGCTATGAAGGAAGCTTAGGCAAATTGTTGTGTCAGTCTAAATTCACAGGACTGTTAATGAGAATATGTTAAGGAAATACAGCACAATCAATGCCTTATTCAATGCACAACAAATTCAGTGACAGCATTCCTGACCGAGGACTATCCAGTATCTATTGAAATACCCCTAGTGAAAGAATGTCCCAACCCAAGCAATGCATTCTGTTCTACAAGCATGCCCCACAATTGGGAAGAGGTTTTTCCTAATGTTCTGCTAAAAACTGTTTTGCTTTTCTTCCAAAAAGAGAGCCCTTCTGATATTTAATGACTATTCCCATGGCTCCCCTTAATATTTTCTTCCCCAGATTAAACATCTAACTCTTTCCAACATTTTTCATATATTTCATTTACCAGTTCTCACATTGTGTTTGGTGCTCCAGCTGCCTTTCTACTTTGTCAATATCCTTCTGAAAAGAGCTGAGGAGAGGAGGGTACAGTATGGGCGAAGATGGCCTAACCTATGCAGAACTTAATGCTCCCGGTTCGGACCGGATCACCCGATCTCATAGCGATGGCAGCAGGTGGTTCGGAGAACCATTAGCAAAAATCCTTTTCCCCCCTTTCCCCCCATGCCCAGCTGAGCTGCGTGATCATCAGAGGTTTTTTTACTTTTAAAAGCATTTTTTCTTCGGCCGAAAAAATGCTTTTAAAAGTAAAAAAATAAAGCCTCTGTTCTTCGGCCGAAGAGGCTGTAAAAAACACTTTTAAAGGGTTCTGGGATCAGGCAACTCACCTGGGATCATCAGAATCCTTTCAAAGCATTTTTTCTACAAGCTTTTCGCCCACCCAGTAACATTACACCCCACACACACCAAGCCACACACACAGAACCAGTAGTAAAAAAATTTACATTTCACCCCTGGTCCCAACTATGTTTCCTCTAGCAGGAAAGTAAAAAGTCAATTTATTTCTTTATTCACTCACCCATATAAACTGTGTAAATAAGAGTGACTGTGGCTGGTGTACAAAAGTTAAAACCAATGATTTAACAATAATACAACTCAATTCAATGAATACATGGAAAGAAGCTGTTCTAGAGGGACCTCTTTGTCACAGAAAAGGGATGACATTTTTTAATGGAAGGGATCTGGAGCATGCCTTCTATGTTAGATCTGGTGGGGCAAGTAGAAATAAGGGGACAACAGGCAGTGATGGGATTCATGTAATTTAACAACCGGTTCTCTGCCCTAATGATTTCTTCCAACAACCAGTTTGCCAAACTGCTCAGAAAGTTAACAACCGCTTCTCCCGAAGTGGAGCGAACTGGCTGAATCCCACCACTGGACATAGGTAATTTCGCAAATACCCTGGCCCTATGCTATGTGGACTTCCTGGGTGACAGTTAGCACATTGACTCATACCCAAAACCTTACAGGGATCCAGCGCAACTTTTGAGGCAATTAAGTTATATGGACATAACAAAAAAACCACCACAGAGCCTGTGTCATTGCATTCTGAATCAATCACAACTTCTGAATGCTTTTCAAGGTCAGCTCCATTGACAGCCAGTAATCCAAATGGGAAGCAGCTAAACAAACATCACCATGAACAAAAATTCCTTGTCCAAGGAAAAACACGATGCATGAATAAACTGGTGCAGTGGTTCTCTTTTCCAGGAATGCAACCTGCACTTTGAGGAGTCGTGAATCTAGTGGCATCTTCAAATTACTCTGATTGGGGACCCAGATTTCAAATTATGGCAGCTGCTTCGGAAACTACTATTGGGTTTTCCTACATGCAGGAATTATATTTTAATAAGTTTTGCAGCATTTTGTATAAGTTTTATCTCTATGTTCTGTGTTAAAAGATAAAAGCTAAAATTCTAATTGGAACAATTCCAACGTACATCATAACTTTAACTTGGGGTGGAACAATTTTTCTAAAATTGAGAGTTGCAATTTACTCTCTTGACCGTCTGGTGGACTGCCCCGATTTGGGGACTTTTGTGAAGGGTCTTTTGAGATAAGGGTAGGAATAGGAACAACAATGTCTGAACTACATTTCTAAAATGCAGTGCCCAAAATGGTCTATTTTGGCAACAATTCCCAGAACCCCCCTCTTCGTATTCTTCCTAATTTCTTAAAAAAAAATGAGCTACCTAAATATCAGCAATATGTCTTGAGGATGCCATGGTTCCATGACTGAATACAACCATTACATTCCTTTCTCCAGAAATTATTCCTTAAATATACTACAGTATCCTTTTACATTAGGCAAATTAATTAATTACCAGATTTAATTAAATGTTAATTAGAAGAAATGCTAAATAAATATATTATTAAATCCTGTCCCTCAAAGTAAACCTAAACAGTGGGAGTTTGGACAGGATATTTGCTATCTTTTAAATTTTGGGTGTGTGTGTGTGTGCTTTCAATCAGATTAGAAGAAGCAAGTTGATACCATTTAACACTGGATGTGACCAATGCATTCGATTAAATTACTTTAAAATAACCTAGCATGAGATATAGGGAAAAGCACCATGAAGAGTTAGCAATAGCTACAGAAACACAATGCAGTGCCAAAGTGCAGAAGAGTCTTATCTCTTTCTTACTTGTCAACAAATACTGTCAAGTGCATTTCAAGAAAATGACACCTTCCCTCTGTCCCACGTCAAATCATTTTGACCCTGCTATTATATTTGATTAGTTAGCGGAAAGGAACGAGAGAAAAATTACACACCCACACATTTTTCCCATTGAATTCAAATTGAGAATATGGATATTTGGAGCATCATTTCTTCTATTTTAATTACAAAAATCACTGGGCAGATTTATGAAGCAGGAGTACCAACTAGCTTGAGTTAGCTGCACCAGTCTGAAATGATAATCTCTAGATTAGAAACAGGGAGAAAAAAAAACTTTTATGAAATAATATTTTTGAAATTAAATTAATTAAAAAAAACGGACATGCCTTTCTTCACAACCATCTTTAAAATGTAAGAACGTGTTTATGTTTTGAAATATACAATCTTTTAATACTTCCTACAAATCATTATGAAAATGCTAGATAGTATTCGATCTAAAACGAAAATCACCATGATATCCGAATGCTGATATTAGAGATGGTATCATAATCATTAAATAGTATTCTTTGATTATGGATTTATAATTATAATTATAGTTTTGTTATAGTTATAGTTTTGATTATAATTTTTACACCAAGTAGGAATGATAAACATCTACCACGAATTACTTAGCAGAACTGTCATATATATTTTGGAAAGGAAACTGTAAGAAAATTATGATTTACATTATTAAAAGCAAAGACTATATCAATGTGAGATAGGAATTTCCTTGTCTGTCAGCAGCAGCAGTTCCTTGTTATGTTTTGAACTCACAAAACAAATTTGGGGCACACGGGGTGGGGGGGAATTATGGGAGAGAGGTAATCCAATTTATCAGCAATATCCATTCTAATGCTCAGTTCATTCAGTTAGATAGAACCCTAAACATGAATTGATTTCCTAAAGCAGGGCTGTCAAACTTGTGTCATCACACTGTCATCACGTGATGTATCAAAACTTTTTTCCCTTCACTAAAATGGGGTTGGGGTGGCCAGTGCATGACACATCTGGTCCATAGGGTGTGAGTTTGACACCCCTGTCCTAAGGGATAGAAATAAAAATAGGTAGATGTTGAAAAACCAAGTTGCTTATCTCATAGGCTCTCTGCTTATTATTTTCTAGCCACACTTTGTCATAGACATAAGATTTTACTATTCCTTTTATATTCACTCACACTTTTCTTTTAGCAAATAGTAACAGGGTTTTTCCAAAAGAAAGCATTATTGTTATTACAGGACCCTTGGATGATCATAATTACAGTTCAGCATAAAAGAAATGATAATCGTAGGTTTCAGGGCATGAACACTCAATTAGATGCTCATATTCCAACATCAAAACAAAATAGTTCTGTTTCTAAATGCTTAAGACATATGTTAACATGTTAGACAACCTAATCTGCAAAGCAAAGAAAGTGAGCGAAGGCACTTTAAACCAAAGGCACTGCACGAGTTATGAATTCTGACTGACTTCCTGATTATTCATGCTGCAGAAGGAAAATACTCTTCTAACATATCAACATCTGGGCTGACCATTTGCCATCAAATATGCAGAATCGGAATTTTTAACACCATTGTCAGTTGGCTTCAGTAGGGACAGATGGACAAGTGGTAAGAATGGAAACGAGGAAGATCTGTGATGTTTCATGTAAACAGGTGATAAGTAAGGCTTTATCCTTTTATGGAACTGAGCATATATCCTCCTGACCCTGTTTCCATCTCTCCAATCATGTGGGTGGCTTGTGTAATTGAGTTGCAGCAATTGCTTTCTTCAGAATACATGATATACACATTTACATAGTTTTTCTTAAAACTATGGTATTAAGACTTTTCACCAGATGCTCTACAACAGGGGTCAGCAACCCAGAGGTCTGGAGCCGCATGTGGTTCTTTCATCCCTCTGCTGCAGCTCCCTATTGCTGGTTGGCACCACAATTTTGAGAGGAGGTTCTGGTTGGGTGGGGGGAAGCATGGTGTGCCAGGAGGAGACTCTATGGCAAGGGGTGGTTTTTCCGGTCGGCTTCACAATTGATAGGGCTTTTGGTTAGGACAGGTACAGGAAAAAGGACACCACACTAGGAGGAGACTCTATGGTGAAAGAACAGGACTTCCGGTTGGCTGCAGAATTGAACAGGGAGCTTCTGGTTAGGACCTTTGTGGCTCTTTGAGGGCTTCAGGTTGCTGACCCCTGCTCTATAATAATCAAATACATTTAAATCTGAGTAGACTCACAGCTCAATGTGAGAATCTATGCTTTACAGGAAAAAAAAACCCTCCACTTCAGTTTCCAGCATTTAACAGGTAGAGACAGTAAATAACTTTTTCTGAAATCCCAGAGAGCAATCGGAAGAGATACGTCTGATTGAGAAGGTAAAATTGCATGATCTTATTTCTACAGCAATGAACAGTGAGGTGGGTAAATTCTGAAGATAGAAGGTGGTGGGTAAACAATTGTCCTAGCACCTTATGCCACAGCAATACAAAAGTTGGCACATCCAAGTCGTCATTATCTGTGATTATGATGTCATTGGTCAACAGTAAGCAGAGGGCCCAGAACCCTTTAATCAAATGGTCAAAATTAGTATAAAACTGAGTTGGGTTCAGCACTAGTTAAAACCCGAGTTGTTCTTAAATGTTATTCAGATGTTTAACTCTCTTCTATTCTTTTTTTAAAAAATATATGGCCTGTGGCAATGCTCTTAAATAGAGCACATCTGGTTCTGATATGTAAAAAAAAAGAAGTATTTTTGGAAGAATACGGAATGAAATAAATATTTCCATATCACTAACATAATAAGTGATCATAATTAAATCTAAGATGGCATCACAATAAATCGTTCAAAATAAATTAAAAGGTTATAAAAATACAAACTGAAAATATTGCCACCTTCTGTCTTTCTTCAAATACTGAAAGAGAAATACCACTGACTCTATGGAGCAAGCTCAATGTGTTTGCACAAATCAAAAAGAAATGAAAATCTAATTTGCTCTATTGCAAATTATGAAAAATAGATTGTTTTCAAGAAAGATTGTTTAATAAGCAAAAAGTTAGATAAGTGACATGAGAAAAAATATAAACCAAAAAGATGAGTCAAAGTAAATATAAAATGTTTTGTTTTGTTTTTAAAAGGAGGGGAGAAATGATTGAAAAGTCCAGTGCAAATGTTAAAGGGATGGGAAGAAAAAAATGAAATTATGTCAGGAATAAATATCCTGTGGGATCTTGTGGACCTCGACAATAGAAGTCATATTGTCCTTGGGGGAATAAAATGTGCTGAGAATGGAAGCCCCTGGACATGAATTAGTCACTCATTTATTATAATTTTTGCATTCTTGGATACTATTTGTTTGGATCATATCATCTCATGCTATTTATTTACTGACATATGAAATCAATGGTTTTCAGAAAGAGAATGGAAGTTTGAGAAGAGGATATTTTTTTTCTTTTTTCTATTTTTTATTTAAAGTTTTTACATAGTTAAAAGATACAGAACTATAGAAAGGAAGAAGGGGGAAGAAAAAGTGCAATAAAAATCATCCATTTTTACAGCAGTTACAGAAAAACTCATTATCCCTCCTCCTTCCTTAACATTGTAATAATCTCCTCTGCCCCTTATTTTTTTTCCAATTGTCAAATCCAGAAATCACCATTTAACATTTTTCCATTTTCAGCAAAAAGGCAATAAAAGACTCGGCACCCAGAACATTCTTCCTCTGGTAGACCATGTAAAGAAAGTAGATCCCACCAGGTAACAATGGTCATATAAAACTATATAGGCAATCACTAGCACCTTGAATAGGGCTAGAAACCTACTGTTATGGTCTTCTATGCATTTGAGTCACATCAGGTAGACTGTCAGCCTGAGGCCATTGACACCGGAGGCAATCCCAGGGGTCAATGAACCTGAGCGGGCGAGGGCTGACTCAGATCAAGGTTCTGGCAGAGTGCCTCAACAATTACCACACTCCTTGAGAGGAAAGGAAACAACAAGCCAAGCCAAGTCAGCAGCAGGGACTATATAAGAGCACCACCAGGCCCTTCCCCCCCTCTGGTGGAAAGTACTCTCTGGCTCCACTGCTCCCTGCCCTGCATTCAGACCTTAGGATTGAATTTGGACTGGCTAATGGGATTTCTGGCACTAGAATCCAAGACTCTTGTGTCTATGTCTTTGCTCTCTCATGCGATCCCGGCAGATCACAAAAGGCACAAGTTACAGATTCAGTGAACTTTCCAAGTCTTAAGTGTTCTCTGGCAAGTAACCCAATTCCTTCCTCTCAGGAAGTTTATGACAAGGCAATACGGATGTTCGACCTTGTAATTGGGATTCCGTTTATATCAGCTGGCACAAGGAACTTACTGACAACCAATGCAATTTCAACAAAATTGGTGTTATTTTGATGACTGATGGGTTGCAATAGCATAGTCAGTAAATAAATAAGTGGGCACTCTGTGCCAGTTGTAGCATCTAAGTAACCTTCAAGGGCAGCCCAAATAAATTTAATTGCAGTAGCCCGAAGAGGACAAGGGCACAAATCTTTTCTTGCTCCAAGAAAGACGGTTATTGGCAGATACTCTGAAGCTGCCGAAAGGATTTGCTGACTGGGGATTTGCTGACTGGGGAATTCTGGGAGAATTCTACAGAGGAATTATTGAGTCTGTCATCTGCACCTCTATAACTGTCTGGTTTGGTTTTGCAACCCAACGAGACAGACACAGACTTCAGAGGATCATTAGAACTGCAGAAAAAACAATTGCTACCAACCTGCCTTCCACTGAGGACCTGTATACTGCACAAATCCAAAAGAGGGCTGTGAAAATATTTATAGACTTACAGATTTATGTCCTGGAATGTTTCAATTCCTACCCTCAAAACGATGCTATAGAGCACTGCACACCAGAACAACTAGACACAAGAACAGTTTTTTCCCGAACGCCATCACTCTGCTAAACAATTCCCTCAACACTGTCAAACTATTTACTAAATCTGCACTACTATTAATCTTCTCATCATTCCCATCACCCATCTCCTTCCACTTATGACTGTAACTTTGTTGCTTGTATCCTTAAGATTTATACTGATATTGTTTCCTGGTTGCTTATTTGTGTTAAATTTGTACCCTATGACTATCATTAAGTGTTGTAAGTGTTGTACCTTAATGAAGGTATCTTTTCTTTTATGTACACTGAGAGCATATGCACCAAGACAAATTCCTTGTGTGTCCAATCACACTTGGCCAATAAAAATTCTATTCTATTCTAGTCCACCAGGCTAGAGGTTGGAGACCCCTGTCATAGTACACAGTACAGCTTGCAGCCATAATCAACACTTCCATCACATCATCTAGAGCTTGAAGTGCAAAACTGGATGTCACCAAAATAATGATGACATTTAATCCCAAAATGATGAAGGCATTCTCCTTAATGTAGATGGTAAACGTGTCAAAAAAACAACAACCTTTGAATCAAACAATTATGGCAAGCCTAATTCTAGTAAAAGCGATTAAAACTTTCCTTATTTTTCACTACATTCTCTTTAACTAGCTGAATACAGTGAGTGCAATATTATAGAAGTTTAGCCACATAGTTGAAGATTCTGGAATTCAATCATAAAGCTTATTCTGTCATGCCAGCTTTTAGAAGAGATAAGAGAGAGGTAGACCTGATTACAATGCTATTATCAAGGAATTCTATCTCAGGCCTGAACATAGTTACAAAGTGTATTGCAAACCTGTTGGCTATATTCTACAAGATTTGTTGGGGAAAATCAGAAGTAGAATTAGCACAGAAGACACATCCTGAATCAGGCGTGACTGGCTTAAAGTGCCTGTTCAATTAAATCATAGAGTTGTAACAGGAGAGTTAGAGATTTATTTAAATAATGAAGGGCAAGGTGCAGAAGTAAGTCAAGTGCAGCAGTGCTTTAAAGAGAACTTTGTAGCTGCCACAACAACCTACCACTGCCACCTGGTGGGCAACCTTAACGAAAAATACCTTTAGTTTTGAATATCCAAGTTCTGAACTTACTAGATAACCAAAAATACCTGAGGGAATTTTTATATTCTTGTATTATGGAAACTTCAAAATATAAATATCTCTAAGGGTAAAGAAAAAGGGCTTAATTCAGCCTCCACTGAGATTCTTCTCATCTCTGCCACACACCTTTCTGAATAGACTTACTATTGGAGAAGCTCTAAGGCACTTGGATTGAAAGTTACATGTCACAATGGAATACAGGCAGTCCTTGATTTACCACAGTTCATTTAGTGACTGTTTGAAGTTACAACATCACTGAAAAAAGTGAGTTATAACCAGTGGTGAAATTCAGTCAGTTCACACGATCCGGTAGCGCTGGCTGCAGGAGGCTCCGCCCACCCGCCCAAACATCATCATGTCCCATTTTTCACCCTCTGTGCATGCATGGAGGAGGCGCGCACGCTCAATTTGCGAACCAGTAGAATACCACCCCTGGTTATATGACCCTTGCAGCATCCCATAGTCACATAATCAAAAGTCAGGCACTTGGTAAATGACTCATATTTATGATGGTTGCAGTGTCCCTGGGTCATGTGATCCCCCTTTGCAGCCTTCTGACAAGCAAAATCTGCAGTGATATTCACTTAACAAATGTGACAAGAAATGGGACAAAACTTTCATAACAAATGTCTCACTTAGCAACAGAAATTTTGGGCTCAATTGTGGTTCTAAGTCTAGGACTATCTGTACAGCATTCCCCCACCCCACCCCCCAATCTCTTGTTGAGGGTGGAGGTTTCTGCCACTAGCGTCCTTTCCTCATTGGTTGTATTTCAACGTTCACAGGACAATGGCATGGCCCAGGAAAAATTAGGCAACCTGTTTGTTTTGCAGAATTATTTCAAGATATTTGAAAAAGTGGGGGAGAGAAACACTAGCTCCCCCTCCCAAATTTAAACTTTTATACATCCAAAAGTTAACTATAACTATGAATAACAAACCACATTCTTGGATCATATAAACTGACAGCTCTTTATAATTATTCTACTATTTTGGTCCTCTCAATTAAATAATATAATGCCTGGAAAACTGCTATTATTGTCCTGTCAATAAACTAGAAATTGGGCAGCAGTGGAATAATGAATTAATGCATCTCCATTGTATTTCATTGTCCTTGGTTTAATTTAATATTAAGCCTCAGTTGCACAGTCAGTTTGTTTTGCTGAAATCAAAATGCAGTATATTTCAAAGTCACCTCCTGTGCAGAAACAGAATCTATTCAGCTTTCAAAAAGTTCATTAGAACTAGCATTTTAAGCTCTTATTTACAAACTTTCTTAAAAGGCTGAAGAATGCATTGAATGTATTAAAATTGATGGGAGAGAAAAAGAGTCTTTAAAATCCCTTCAGAAAACAATATTGCTTGACTAAACATGCCAAACGTTAAGATAGCCTTGAAAAAGAGACTTTATTGTTGAAGTAATATCACTTCCTTCTTAGCTAAACCTACCATCAAACAGTAAAGTCAAATTAAGTCAGATTCACAGTCTATTAATTCAGATTCTGCATATTACTATCTAATAGTTTATGTAGTACACAGAACCAAGATTATACAGGGAAATGGGTAATATATATTTTATGTTCTAACAGCAAAAATATAAGCAGGGGTGAAATGGTCCCAGTTCAGACCGGATCGGCTGATCCGGTAGCAATGGCGGCAGGTGGTTTGGAGAACCGGAAGCAAAAATCGCTGCCCCCTCATGCCCCCCCAATTGCCCAATCACTCACTTGCCCGCATGCCGCTTCTTTTAAAAAGTGCTTTTAAAAGGTAAAAAAAGAGGCTTTGACAATCACAGCTGAGCTGCCTGATCGTCAAGCCTTTTTTTTTACTTTTAAAAACATTTTTCAGCCGAATAGGTTGTAAAAAAAATGCTTTGAAAAGTAAAAAAAAGATTGCGCGCCACAGCTGATCACCCCCCCCCCCAAGTTCTGTTCTACTTACCCCATGCCTTGTTTTGGCATGCATTGCGCGTGCACACACCTTGCATTTGGTGTGTAGTGCACACTGCGCATGCATGCCGGTTCAGATTTCACCACTGAATGTAAATGTATGTTTAATATTGTGCAAAATGCTTAGGAGTCATACTAGCGTTTGCTCCCTTCCTACTGTCTTGCCCAAAACACTGCTAGTGGAACCAGACTCATTTCTTAATAAACACCACTGAATATTACCTGTCTTCTCTCCCACATATATCTATGGCTTTTCAGTTTTCTAACTACTCCATTTCACTCTTCCCCATCTGGCTTTTAATTCTTCAGCTCTCCCTCACCATCCAAAGGCTGAATCAGATGTCCATGCCTTTGAAGACACACCATCCCCCAATATCAATCTCAATGCTGTTGTGGATATGAAATTCATGATGTGACTTCCTCTCCCCCGTGTCGATAATTTCTGCAAACTTTGAGGATAAGGGTCTCAAATTCAAATCATCAAGGGCTGCATAATCTGATCTGATCTGAATAGATCTGATTCAAGGGCTGCATTTCTGAAACCTTTTCAGAGATCAGTGAAAAAAATTGAGTTAAAAATGAAAAACACAATAGTACATCATGAACACAAGCTTATTACATAAAAATAATTACTCTGATAGATTTTTTTTATCATTTCATTTTGGCCACTTAGATGTCAGTATTTTTTCATTTACCAGGACACAATATTTGGTGTCACATCCTGAAATAAGCCTCAATGTTTCCTCCAAATTTTCAAGTTAGACTTGCCATCAGTAGAAATCTTAAAATGATCATAGATGCAAGAAGCTGTTCACACATATAGTTCCACTGAAGATAAAGCTACTATGGATTTGCAAGATGCATTTGTCAATATGAAATGGTCTAAAGGGAAAGGCCATGCACTACAGGAGGTTCCTTCAGCCCCTATGGTGTTAGCTGCAGTTGGGCATAGGTGGCAAGGTGAACAATGGCTGCAGACAGAGGCTGGCAGGGACACCATTTTCCCCTGGGCTCATCTTTGAATTGTCTGGTCATGACACTTGGAGGATCTGCCAGGTGAACAGCAGGCAATAATGCAATGAACTGCTCACCTATCTAGTACGCACCAGAGGCTCTTTTACTCAGCCAAGGGATCATGCAAACCAATGATTGTCTCCTATTGTCTGCTGAGGAGTTGTCTGACTTGGCTAAAGTTCTGTCAATGTGCATAGACAATGTGCAATGTGCAATGTACATAGAGAAATACCATTTGCACCATCCAGCTAGCTGCAGTCATATGCACCCTAATCATCTCCCAGGTCCCCGCACAAATCCTTGGGGGTAGGTCAGATGCTTTGACAGGAATATCTTGAATCATGAGGTGAACCTGGAAGGGTGTTGCAGTGGGAGGGAAGATTTCTACTGCTAACCAGGCAACGATGCACAAAGCAGAAGATGGTGAGCAAGTCTAGGAATCTGCATGGGTCAGGGATTCCCAATGGCAAGTAGGAACCACCACAAAGCCAACAAACAAACCAACAAACCAAAAACTAGTCCCTGTGATAATTGCTCCAGATATAGCATTGGACTTTTGATCTGAATAACAACTATTAAATTACATAGAAAAGAGAAATAAAAGATGTATTCACTGTTGAAGTAATTCTAACCTTGAGTATTTGGAATTCTGGGGATTCAGGCATGCATATTACAGCAAATCTACCATAATTACAGTATTTATTTTACTTTTAACTGCAATGCACTAGCAGACACAACCAAATAAAATGAATTAAAGTACGTCTGATAGATATTTGGCTAGCAGATGGCATTCGTTGTTGTTGATTTTGTTGTTGTTCTTTGATGAATATGGATAAAATGCGTTTTCCTTTATCAATTAATACCCTTATCATTTGATTTTAATTACACTTGTACAAACATTTATTCATTTTGAAATTTCAAACAAACTAACATGTCAACCAGTAGCCTGAATCTGCTGAAAAAGTAATCTATAAAAATTCATCAAAATCAAACAAAGCAGTAAATCTACAATATAGCAACTGATTTTTTTAGCATTTTAAAAGATGCTTGATCAAACATCTTTTGGAATTCATAAGGTATAAAGTCCCCTAATAATTTCCCTTAACTTTTTAAGATAATTTCTATGACTGTAATTAAGCAGACACATTTTTAAAGCACTTATAAATTGGGTGCCATTGGAATAATAAAGTTAGCAAGAATAGCTTAATCCACGTATTCCTCTTTATGCACTAATTCTTGCCTACTTTCATCATGAATCCAGTTAAAAGATCATTTAGCAGAAAATCCATTCAGATGACCACTAATATGGCAATTGTACTGTTTCCCATTACCATATTAACTTTTACGTTTAAGCATAAGTAAGTTTGCTCCAATAAATACATCCATCCGAGCAAACTCAGGAAAACATGACTTAATGGATTATATCCTCAAAGGATGGAGGTCCAAACAACTGGTTTTAAAATAGATCAAACATTTAAAATAAATAAAAATGGTTGTACTTTGCAGAGTGGGGTTTTCACTTGTAACTCAAACTAGGGATTATAGAAGTCATGTCTCTCAATGTATGTCTCTCCAGTAAACCTTACTGAAAGATTATAATGTGTCAGCATCATTGACATGATTACGATCAGCACTGTCAAGTTTTAAAAAACAAGAAAGATACATGTTGATTCTTCCAAGCAGATTTATTTAGTGCAGGATCCTGACAAACTGAAGCAGTGGAAGTCAACCTGGTCCCTACTGCCCACTAGTGGGCGTTCCAGCTTTCATGATGGGTGGTAGGGGTTTTGTCCGATACTGAAGCACTTTCCTTTTTTAAAAATTTAATTGACTTTTTAAAAAAATGTTCATAGCATTATTTAAAAACATTTTCATTAGGTTTTCATAAAATTCCCCATGACAATTTAAATTTCTGAAAATATACTATTTGTATTGCCCGCGCATAAGTTTAGTTCACGTTACGTAAGTGAAACTAAATGGCGCTATAGTGCGACCGCAAACAAAAGAGCCTCATCCCAGAATAGTTCGCGCATCTCCCCCCACACCACTCAGCTGTAACAGACAAGCAGAGCTGGTAGCCGCCCCCCCCAAACCCAATCCACGATGTGCGAGAGGCATGCGCAGATGATGATACACTTTATAAATCACCATTACTGTGGAACCGGTGGGCGGTTAGAAAATTTTACTACTAACAGAGATACAAAAGTGGGCGGTAGGTATAAAAAGGTTGACTACCCCTGAGCTGAAGCATACTACAATAAGCATATACTCAGAACTATTAGGCAGGGGCCATCTTCACCTTCTTTCTCTCACACAAACTATCTGAACTGAGCTGCCTCTTACTCTGGAATGCCCTCCCTCCCACGTGGGACTCCAGATTACATTCCATCACAAAAGAGTAAGAAAATTGTGGTTGGGTCACATGTCATACAAAATGAAGATGTACACTACGTTGCTTACTTGAAGTGTATCATGTTGCATGAACCCAGTCATTATATTTCTAATAGGTTATGATGTTGTATGGTACCTAAGATAAGCCCATTATTTAAGGCACTGTCATCTGTCATAATATTTACTTGTTTGACTAAATCATGTTGTCGTCTTACAATTCTAGGTTAACATAGCAAGTTCCAAGATCTGCTCAGTTCAATCACACTAGCACATTTATCATAATATATATGTATTTGTGAGCAGAAACAAGTGGGGGGTCAAAAGGAACAATTTCCAGTCCTCTCTGCAATAGTTTATTGGTTGTATATTAGATATATATCTAATTAGCTGTATATTAGAGTCCTAGTGGACAATCACTTAAATATGAGCCAGCAGTGTGCAGCAGCTGCCAAAAAAGCCAACACAGTTCTTGGCTGCATAAACAGAGGGATAGAATCAAGATCATGTGAAGTATTAATACCACTTCATAATGCCTTGGTACGGCCACACTTGGAATACTGCATCCAATTTTAGTTGCCATGATGTGAAAAAAATTGCGGAGACTCCAGAAAGAGTGCAGAGAAGAGCAACAAAGATGATTAGGGGACTCAAGAATAAAACATAAAGAATGGTTGCTGGAACTGGATAGAATAGAATAGAATAGAATTTTATTGGCCAAGTGTGATTGGACACACAAGGAATTTGTCTTGGTGCATATGCTCTCAGTGTTACATAAAAGAAAAGATACGTTCATCAAGGTACAACATTTACAACACAATTGATGGTCAATATATCAATATAAATCATAAGGATTGCCAGTAACGTTATAGTCATACAGTCATAAGTGGAAAGAGATTGGTGATGGGAACTATGAAACGATTAATAGTAGTGCAGATTCAGTAAATAGTCTGACAGTGTTGAGGGAATTATTTGTTTAGCAGAGTGATGGCCTTCGGGAAAAAACTGTTCTTGTGTCTAGTTGTTCTGGTGTGCAGTGCTCTATAGCGTCGTTTTGAGGGTAGGAGTTGAAACAGTTTATGTCCAGGATGCGAGGGATCTGCAAATATTTTCACGGCCCTCTTCTTGATTCGTGCAGTATACAGGTCCTCAATGGAAGGCAAGTTGGTAGCAATTATTTTTTCTGCAGTTCTAATTATCCTCTGAAGTCTGTGTTTTTCTTGTTGGGTTGCAGAACCGAACCAGACAGTTATAGAGGTGCAAATGACAGACTCAATAATTCCTCTGTAGAATTGGATCAGCAGCTCCTTGGGCAGTTTGAGCTTACTGAGTTCTTTGTTGTCCTTTTTTAATGATGTTTTTGATGTTAGCTGTCCATTTGAGATCTTGCGATATGATAGAACCCAGAAATTTGAAGGTTTCTACTGTTGATACTGTGTTGTCAAGTATTGTGAGAGGTGGAAGTATGGAAGGGTTTTTCCTAAAGTCTACCACCATTTCTACGGTTTTGAGTGTGTTCAGTTCCAGATTGTTTTGGTTGCACCACAAGGCTAGTCGTTCGACCTCTCGTCTATATGCGGATTCGTCATTGTCTCGAATGAGACCAATCACTGTTGTGTCATCTGCGAACTTCAGTAGCTTAACAAATGGATCATTGGAGATGCAGTCATTGGTATACAGAGAGAAGAGAAGTGGGGAGAGCACACAGCCTTGGGGGCCCTGTGCTAATTGTACAGGTATTTGATGTGATCTTGCTTAGCTTCACCTGCTGCTTCCTGTTTGTTAGGAAGCTTGTGATCCACTTACAAGTCTGTTCCGGTACCTGTAGCTGGTTTAGCTTAGTTAGAAGAATGTCTGGAATGATGGTATTGAATGCTGAACTAAAGTCTACAAAAGGACCCTTGCATAGGTCGTTGGAGACTCAAGATGTTGTAGGATGTAGTGCAGAGCCATATTAACAGCATCATCTGTTGATCTATTTGCTCGGTATGCAAATTGCAAGGGGTCTAAGAGCGGATTCGTGATGGTTTTCAGGTAGGAAAGCACTAGCCTTTCAAAGGTTTTCATGACTACAGATGTTAGAGCAACTGGTCTGTAGTCATTCAGTTCCTTGATGGTGGGCTTCTTGGCACTGGGATGATGGTAGGCGTTTGAAGCAAGAAGGAACATAGCACATCTCTAGTGATTTATTGAAAATATGGGTGAAGATGGGGCCAATTGGTCAGCACAGACTTTTAAGCAAGAAGGAGTTATCTTGTCTGGGCCTGGAGCTTTTCCTGGCTTTTGTCTGTGAAATAGGTCTTACACTTCCTTTTCTGTGATCACTAGGGGTTGTGAACCCAATGAAATGGGGTCAGTTGTAGGAGGCTTGGCTGTTGTTGGTGTGTCTGAGATGGGGTTGTGGAGATAGGTGGCTGTAGTTTCCTTTCAAACCTGCAGTAAAACTCATTCAGGTCATCTGCCAGTTGTTGATTACCTTCAGCCTGGGAAGGAGGTTTGCCATAGCCGGTGATATTTTTAAGAGTTTTCCACATGTTTGCTGGTTCATTTGCTGAAAATTGATTCTTTAGCTTTTCAGAGTAGCTTCTTTTTGCTGCTCTTATCTCCCTTGTTAGTGCATTTCTGGCCTGATTGTACAGCATTTTATCACCTTTTCTGTAGGCTTCCTCTTTGGAATGTCGTAGCTGCTTAAGTTTATGTGTAAACCAAGGTTTGTTATTACTGTGTATTCGCAAGTTCCTTGTAGGTACACATAGGTCTGTCTAGTTAGAACAATTAATCAGTGGAACATCTTGCCTCCAGAAGTTGTAAATGCTCCAACACTGGAAGTTTTTAAGAACAGATTAGATAACCATTTGTCTGAGATGGTGTAGGGTTTCCTGCCTAAGCAGGGGGTTGGACTAGAAGACCTTCAAGGTCCCTTCCAACTCTGTTATTCTAAAATCTGCAGATGATGCAAGATTGGATAGAATGAAGAAAAATTAAAAAGGAACCTGAGAAGTTGGGAAAATTGGCTGAACGTAATAGAATGCAATTTAATATGGGCAATAATATTAGTTGCTTCATTTTTCATCTGCCTATAAAAGGGGCAAAGTACAAAATAACATCAATAAATTCATACAATAGTTCTCTATAATCCAATTCAAGGTTACCTTAGCAGCCAGATTGGCTCAAAACATATAAAACAATTCACTACGCTTTAAGAAGGATTTAGAGAAATTGCACTAGGCCCAGAGAAAACCAACAAGGTGATTAGTGATAGAAACTAAGGCTCACCAGAATACCTTGATGGAACTGGATATTTTAGCCTTTAGAAAACTTGACAGAGCTTTACAAATTTCACATAGATGAAGACATGCCTTTTTTAGTAACATGTGCAGAACAGTAGATAAATGATTACAAGAAGGCATATTCCTATTGATTAAAAAAACTTACAGGAAAAATAATATTTCTACACTAGAATCACTTTTGATGGGCTACAAAGAAGTACAAAGCTACGGAAACATTGATTTGAGATATTTTAATCTGGACTCCTGGATTAAGCAGTGAACTGGGTTTGATGGCCCAACTGCCCCTTCCAACTCTTATCTGAATGCAACTATACAATATCAATGGGCTCTGGTGGCTCAACAGACTAATGCAGTCTGTTGTTAACACAGCTGCTTGCAATTACTGCAAGTTCAAGTCCCACCAGGCCCAAGGTTGACTCAGCCTTCCATCCTTTATAAGGTAGGTAAAATGAGGACCCAGATTGTTGGGGGCAATAAAAGTTGACTTTGTATATAATATACAAATGGATGAGACTATTGCTTAACACAATGTAAGCCGCCCTGAGTCTTCGGAGAAGGGCGGGATATAAATTCAAATTTAAAAAAAAAAGGAATGGTCCAATACTTAATAAGGTGCAATTGCAGAGTGCCAGGTTTTCTTGGAATACTGCAGAAAAACTAGAACAAATCTATTTCGGGGTGTCAAACTTGCGTTATCATATTGTCACGTGATGTATCACTTTTTCCCCCTTCGCTTAAACGGGGGTAGGTGTGGCCAGCACATGACGCATCCGGCCTGCGGGCCATGAGTTTGACACTGAACTATTTGATAGCCTGTTGTATCCTTGCAGCTCTAAAAATGGTGATGCTAAGTGTTTGCTTTCTTAGTCTTGAATTCAGATATAATAATAATAATAATAATAATAATAATAATAATAATAATAATAATAATAATAATAATAATAATAATAATAATAATATCAGAGTTGGAAGGGACCTTGGAGGTCTTCTAGTCCAACCCCCTGCCCAGGCAGGAAATCCTACACCATTTCAGACAAATGGCTATCCAACGTTTTCTTAAAAATTTCCAGTGTTGGAGCATTTACAACTTCTGCAGGCAAGTTGTTCCACTGATTAATTGTTCTAACTGTCAGGAAATTTCTCCTTAGTTCTAGGTTGCTTCTCTCCTTGATTAGTTCCCATCCATTGCTTCTTGTTCTACCCTCAGGTGCTTTGGAGAATAGTTTGACTCCCTCTTCTTTGGGCAACCCCTGAGATATTGGAACACTGCTATCATGTCTCCCCAGTCCTTCTTTTCATTAAACTAGGCATACCGAGTTCCTGCAACCGTTCTTCATATGTTTTAGCCTCCAGTCCCCTAATCATCTTCGTTGCTCTTCTCTGCATTCTTTCTAGAATCTCAACATCCTTTTTACATCGTGGCAACCAAAACTGAATGCAATATTCCAAGTGTGGCCTTACCAAGGCATTATTTTGATAAAGATCTTTTTGATAAATAGTCTATAAAGGTCAAATCATGACATGTTAATATTCATCTAATAAAATTGTCTTTATGAAAAACATATAAATCATTACAGAACTTCTGAATGGAGCAAGAGGAAACATACAAGTTTTTTTTTTAAAAAAAACCGGGAGATTAGGATAAAACTCCAAGTAAATTATAAAAGTTAGAATGATTTTGCAGTAAAATAGGTTTCTTCTAGTGCAATGTTCATAATTCATTTTCAGAATGAATTAGTTCGTTGTGTGTTCAGAGCCAAAGAGGAACATGAAAGGAAATTTTGCTGTGCCAGAATCCAAAGACTGAATGAAAATCCACTTTCCAGAGTTTCCCATGCTTTTGAAAATCAATTCAAATTTTAACATAATAGTTTGCAGATTGCAAATGTGGGACATTTACTCCCCTACAAACATTAATATTCAACATATAATTATGCATTGGCTCAAAATGGTCTCTGCAAAAATTTCCAGACTTTGGACCAATTCAATTTCTAGTTTCAGAATTATGCCTCAGATTTCCAACAAAAGTGAATGAGTAGCCAAATGTTTTGTTATGAAATGCTACTGAAGAGAAACACGTATTTTTGAAAAAGTCTTAACTTTTAAAGTCTGTACAAATTGTCCTAGTCCCTTGGTAGGAATGTGCTCTCCTCAAAATTTTGAAATCGGATATGAAAGGATAAATGTTTTTCCATAATATCTGTTCAGTATGCCAATACAGGCCATCTTCCCATTTGTCCAACTTTTCTAAGAAATCAGAATAACTTTTTCGGTTGCTGTAAAGCACTGTTTCTTAGAACAAAAATAAATCTGATGTGGCAAATGTACCTTAACTTAAAGAAAAGGCAAACTCAGCTTCTTGCTTGCCAAGCATAACTGAGATGCTCACCTTTGCCACCAAAGAGCAATAGTTATTTATAGTAGCCAAGATGAGAAGCCTGAGGCTTTGCTCTCCTCATTTTCTTTCTCTCTCTTGGACATTCTTTCTCTGTCTCCCCATGCCATAAACCTGCAATATGAAGAGGCTGAATATGAAACGCATGTAGCAGAATTGGGCCAGAGGTCTATTAGAATTGAAATACTGTCTTCAGAGCCCATGTTCTACAAAAGCTGATCTCCAGCTTTGCTAATATTAATTGTGGTTACGGGATTTTGTTTTTGTTTTCTTCCAGCCCACAACACTGCATACATCGTCCAGAATAAAATACAGAACTGAAGTATAGTTGGATTTATAAATAAGAAAAGGGCAAGGGTGGGTGGATGCGAGGGGACCCATTTCTGCTTTGTTCCAGAATGCTAGGTGTAATATGTTATCCACATCTCAAGCAGTCCACACACAACTGAAACTTTAAAACAGACTTTAAACCACACATCATATAGTCTAATATTTCAACTCTTCTACTTCTCTGATTTTTGAACTATCATCTGATGAAGCATTTTGGAAAACTCAGATTTTGCACTTTGGTGGTGATATTTAGGTTGTTCTCAATAAAAACATGGAATACTTACACATTTTGGAGTTATTATTTATTACCGTACCATAATATTTCATAGGACTGGGTTGTTTGAAGTAAACTTACCAAATCAATAGAATCATCTGGGGATTTTTTTTTATTTGCTTCATGTTAGCAGAAGTGGGTGCAGGAAAAGGTTTATTATTCCAAATCTGTCAGACCTATGTGACTAATAGGCCTATCAGGAACCTGAAGAAATATACCATGTAACTATCTCATTTTCTTCACTTAAATCTCTACACAAGCAGCATCGTAAACTATGCTTTTTTACACTCCTGAATGATTATTTAATATACTGTTTCATCCAAAAGGATGGAAAACGTTTTTTGAGTTTATGGCACTTTGCACCATTTTGCTTTCTGAAATGAGTCAGAGTACAAATATGTTTTGTGGAATGTCATTGTTTAAACAAATAGTAGTTCAATAATTTTCTTCTTAGTTTTGCCAGATTTAAAAGAATAATATCTGACATTTATTCCTAGCAATAGTAGTAAAAGGCACAGATGTGTAACACTTTCATTACATTATTTTCTCAAAAATGTAACAACTCTTTTATGCTAAAACAATTCCTTTTAAGTGCTGGTATTTCTGATTTCTTGTAGAAAAGAATTGAACGTACAACTTTTTTGTAACCTATAAGTTTTTCTAAAGGGAGATTTCATTACTTCAACTCCTATGAATTCAGAATTGAGAAAGCTAAATGAAGCTGCTATTCATTTATTTCTTTGTATCCTGCCTTTATTATTTTTGCAAATAAGTCAAGGTGGAAACACATCCAACATGTCTTCCTATTTTCCTCACAATTCTGTGAGGTAAGTTGGACTAAGAGAGAATGATTGGCCCAAGTTGTTTTATTAGCACCATTTAAGAATTCAAAATATAGTGGTATACGTGTCACAGAGGAAACAGTTCTTCAATATATTAAATGGATCAGTCTGTTCTGAAGAAAACAAATGAAATTTCCTCACATCATTAATATTATTCCAAAACCATCTTATATCCAAAATAGGGTGGAAGAGCTAACATGTTATCCTCAGAGCTTCAAAGCAGCAGCACTTAAATGGTTTTGTCTTTGACTGGGCTAAAAGCCCACAAAAGCAATACACAAAAGTAAATAAATTGCTTTCTTGAGAAATCGGCTAGCGGAGCATGATGTCAACTGAACCTAACTTAGAGGTTTGTTCAAACTGCTCCAACAGATTAAAAAGCCAGGGAATGAGGCAAACATGAATTTCAAAAATTACTGGTACTTCCATTCTCCCTAGTACTGAAATGAAATGATTAAAAAAGAATGTGATGCCTGTGTCTTAACCAAACATTCAGAAAAAATGGGTCAAAAACATTAATAAAGAGAAAATAAAATATAGAACATGCCTTATAATAAATGAAATAATATTGCTTCTACAAGTAAGTCTTCTATCCATAAACCCGTGGACTTTTTTGAAGGTGACTACAATCACATAGAACAAGAGTGACCCATAGGATATAATATTTGCATTTTGAAAAGGCTTGGACTGGATCAGTGAGGCTCATGGAGAATCAAACTACTAATGGATACTAAAATTAAGGACTATTTTCTATTTTAAATGTTGGCTGCTAGTTCGGGTGAACTGGTAGAGATAAAAACTACCACTTCAGGCGAACCGCTAGTAAAAAAAAAAGAAGCTACCAGTTCATGTAATCTGGTAGTTAAAAAAAGCTACCACTTCCTCTGAACTGGTATTTCCAATGATCAGCTGTGCAGCAAGGTTTAGCTTTGCTAGAAAGCAGGAAATCCTGCTTTCTAGCAAAGCTAAATCATGCGGCGCAGCTGATCCCCCCTCTCGCTTCTACTTACCTTCCCAAGCCTCCTTTTGGTGCGCAGTGGGAATGCGCGGCCAGCAAACTGGTAGCAAACTGGTTCGGATTTCACCACTGGGTTAGGGTTAGGGTCAGGGTTACTGGTCTCCTGTTCAATTTTTTGGGCTTCCCAAATTCATCCAATTGACCACTATGTGACATAGAATGTTGATCTAGATACAGTAAGGCTTTTATTATTTTACCTTCTATAGAGAAAGACAACTTCTAGAATAGAGCATTGTCAGTTTCCAAATTGTCTGCTAATTTCTCAATCAATGGCAAGATAGCAACTTTTATAAAACTCTCCTTTGGAAATTGTTCAGTCATTTGAACAATATACCACATCTAACAAAGAGACAGAGTCCACCTTGCCTTATTTCTACAATTTTATATTTGAGTTTAGTTTAGTTCATGCTAACATTGGCCTTTTGTTCCTGTTAATGTCCTAGCCTATTTTATGTCACCTTCCCCTGTTCCATGTGAATATGGTTGCATTTTGTCAATCCCAAGCTATATGGTATTTTTTTATGCATAGCCCCAGTAGATGCAGAATTGTACACTTTACTTATCTCAAAATCTTCTATCTCTCTTGAATGTCTACCTATTTTGCACATCTGAAGTATATTCATTTACTTTCCAATTAATTCAATTAAGCTTCTATCCAATTATTTTAATGTTACAAAGAAAAGAAAACAGAAATACATAAGAATAACAAATGTATCTTCCAAGGTAGAGACTAAGAACGTAGCATTAAATACTACTTCATTATCAATGGGGTAAATAGTCTAGCCCAGTGATGGTTAACCTTTTTGGTGCAGAATTCCCAAAGCATGCACATGCGCGCATGAATGTACGTGCGCGTGCCAGAACCCCCAAAATGCAATGCAAGCACCCCCCTGCGCATGCAGCCGGTGCATACCGTCAGGCCTGGAAACCATATTAAACTTTAGGTTTCCAGACGCTGCCACATTTTTATCCTGAGGGGAGGAGGGGGGGTTGAGGGGTATGGTAATATTCTTCAAAGGGTCAAGGTCGGATGGTGTTCACGTCTGCAGGAAGAGTGGCAAGAAGTTACTCAAATGAACTGGAAGAACGTGGGACCGTGTGATCATCAGGGGGGTGGGACTATGGGGGTTTGTATAACTGGGGAAACGAATCCGGAACTTCAGTTTTGGGAACTGCACTCATCGTGTGCCAGTCTCCTCATGCTAGTAAAGGACTCTGAGAAAAAGAAAAAATGCCTCTGAGTCTCTTTTACGCAGAAGAGGTATTTCTGGAACCTTGACATTATTCCCAAAACTGAAGTTTAATATGGTTTCCAGGCCTGACAACACATGCATCCCTGTGCATGAGGATCCCCAAGCCTGCACCTCGTCCCCTGTGCCCTGTTTTGGCTTTCAGGTTGGTGCAGAAGGCTTTTCAGGCCCAAAATGGGGCAGCCCCCCCCCCCGTGGGCCTGGAAAGCCTCCTGCACCAACCAGCACCCCCCACGCATGCAAACGCATCCGGCATACGCCCCAGCCTCCATGCATGTACAGCAAAGACCCAAAGACCAACTGGTTGGCGGGAGGCGCATGCACAGTGGAACCGGGCTGGGGCGATGGCTGGTGTGTCTGTAGAGAGGGCTCTGCATGCCACCTATGGCACGTGTGCCATAGGTTACCATCACAGGTCTAGCCTCTTAGAAATCTCTTTCCTGAAGGAAAGGGGAAATGTGGCCGGCCTCAGAAAATTTGGTGCCAAACACTTAAAATCTTAACATTGTTAATGTCCCTTGGGACAATGCCAACAATGCCACGAATGATCAGAACAATCAGAACCGTTGGAAAACAGTTGCTGCCCAATGTGCTCTGCACAGGACTCGATGATGACAATATAAAAGATGGCAAAACTTTGCATTCCAATAATCCATCCTTTATTTTCCTTTTTGTGTGCCTTCAAGCGAGTGTTGATTCCTGGTGACCGCCTGGACAAGTCCTGGCAGGGTTTGTTTGTTTGGTTTTTTTGGCAAGGTTTTTCTAAAGTAGTTTGTCCCTGCTTCCTTCCTAAGGCTGAGAGAAAGTGACTGGCCCACCCAGCTAGCTTTGTCCCTAAGGTAGACTAGAACTCAGGTCTAGTCTGATGCCCTAACCACTACCTCACTACCCTGGATTTCTAACTCACTCTATAATAGGCACACACTTTTGTGCGACGCTGACAACTACTACATAGGAGCTATATCCCCCTAAAGCTTTGTTTTGCTGTTACTATTATTTGCAAGAGAGTTGGAGGGAGGAAAAAAGGACCTCTGCAGACCGCCGTCTTTTTGAAAACTGAACTAGGGTAACCTTAAAGCAGAAAAGCTGGCCGTCCTTGCGCCCCCGGGGAGAGCGCACAAGTAATGCAAGCAAGGCCAGCAGCAGTTTACTCCTGTGTTGTCCCTCTGGGATCAGTCGCAAGATCGCCAAGTTGCTCTTCAAAGGAGAGGCAGAAGCGGCGCAACGCAGCGCCTCCTCCAAGCATTCTGCCTTTCGCTCTCGGGCGGGACGGCAGCGTCCAGCTCGCCAAAAAACAGGCAGCTGGCGGAAGGCCCGTCCCCCTTTCTCCCCTCCGCTGAGCCGCCCAGGGGCGGTCCTCTCCAAGCCGGCCATCCCAGCTGACTCTGCCCGCCTCTTCCGCCGGTGAACCACGGCGAAAGCCGACCGGGCGCTGCAGGCTTTTGGGCAGCGGCAATTGTTCTCCTTGCCTCGGCGGGATGGAGCAGAGGCTGGCCGAGTTCCGGGCGAATCGCCGCGCTTCTAGCTCCCCGACTCGCGTTGCGCCCGCTTCGGGAAACCCTGCCGCCACCGAGACCGGGGACAGGGCCTCAGCCCAGGCTCCGACGGAGGTCGGTGCGGTTCTACGCCCCGAGAACAGTGGTTGCCAAATTCCCCTTTGCTGTTTTTTCCCCCCAGTCCCGCAGACATGGACAACGGAGGCAGGCGCATTTGTCAGCTGCTTCTGTGCCACACATCCCGTCGGAGTTAGTCCTACGATTGCATCTTTTCTGCCTACCTGAAGGGGGCGATGTTGCGTATAGGAAAACTTTTAACGCTAGGCCGGAACCTTGTTCCTCTAGTCTAGGGAATTTTATTTATTTGTCAATCATATATAAGATAACAGGTAAAAGTATAAACATAATTTGGATACGTGAAAAGAGTAAGTAAAAAGGAATATTAGGACAGGGACAGTAGGCACGCAGGTGCACTTATGCACGCCCTCTTACAGTCCTTTTAGGAGTGGGGTGAGGTCAACAGTAGACAGTTTAAAGTTTTGGGGAAGAAACTACAAAGTCAGGTAGTGCATTCCAGGCATTGATCACTCTGTTACTGAAATCGATAATACAGTGCCCTGACTTGTCTATACCCTCCCCCCCCATACCTAAGATCTGCCTTAAAAGTCTCCCGTACCTGGTGCCTGTGTGGACAGATAGTTGATAATGGGCAGGTATACGACTACATATTTTTTGCTGGCCCCTTTTTTCCAGTGCCCCAGTTGTCTTTGATTTTCTGGTGGTCTCTCCATAATTAACCAGGTCTTATTTTTTCAGCATCAATAGAGATCAGCCAGATACTGCCAGCTTTGAAATTGTCTTGCTCTGTGGATTTTTCCAATGCCAGTAAAAAAAAAATGGTGATTGTCCCTGCAAAGGCTCTAGTTGGAAATTGCAACATCAGAGGTCATGAAAACTTGCAATTCTTAATTCTTCAGCATATGCAGATGTACTTGTTTTTCTTGCAAAGGGGCTTCTCATAATTCTGCATTTCATCCAGAGATACAGGAAGAGTTTGATGCTCTTCTTCCCTTATGTATTTTTGTTGGTACAGCTATATTTCATTCATTATATTAGTTATTAAATGTATATCGTTACGGTAAGAAAGAGAGAGACGTTGAGACCATGTGAGAACATCTAGGTTCCATACAGATAGTTCTTATCAGCTGCAGGCTATAATTCTTGCATGTTTTTTAAGGGAAACTGATATAATGCCTACTATGAGGCGTTTTGCCCAGACATCTTAGACGGTCTGATTTTATGTAGCATTTTAGTCTTTTATAGATATTAGGGTCCAAAACAAGCCACTGTATTATACAAAAAATTGTGACGTGTCCAAAATGGTATCTTGCACCATGCTGTCACTCTGCAGGTGATAACTTCTTGGAAAGCAAGTTAGTAAAATTTTAAATCAAAAGTTGTGAAAGGCTTATAGGCACTGATAGTTTACTACTTAATATTGGTGGCTGAAAGAATGTTGCATAGTTAGGGATATAAATTTAGCCTTGTACTTGATTAACACTTGTCTGACAAAAGAGTTCATAGCCACTTAAATAATCCATGGTTATTGAATAGGTATATGAGAATCAGATCTAAGCCTTGTTGTTTTCATTATACTATAATGGTAATACAATATATTTCCTTATAATGAAATGTTACCAATTGATGGTAGTACTATATATTTACTTCTAATGAAATGTTACTAATTAAAATGACTTTTCTTGGTAATCTAGCTTCACTCCAGTACTTCCTATAACACGAGACTGAATTTAATATTTATTCTGCTGTGGAAGAGAAAGAAGTTTTAATCTCAGTTGTAGGGGAAAGTAGTAATTCAATTTAACACTGTGGCCACTATGCAGTTTTAAGAAGTTCTCAGGATTTTTTTTTTATAAGTGCTATTCCAGAGAAATGAACGTGACTATTTTCCAGCAGCATGCGCTCACTTATATGGAATAAATAAATATTGGAAGGAGGGCCTTCTTTTGTTTAATTCCATGCACTGACCTTGTTCCTCCAGCATGTTAAAATTGCGTCAGTGAAGTGATCAGTATATCATGGGAACACCAAAAAGGGGTCAGTTGGCCCAGCCAACTAACTCCTGGGGTTAAAAGTGGAGCCAGTTTTGCATAGGGTAGAATTAAAATCCCACCCACGCAACTATGCTATGAGAACACCAAAACCCAGTCAGTAGCTTATTTTGTTTAATTTTTCAAGAAAAGAAAAATCCAAGCCATCCCTTTACCGAATTCATTGCAAAGGCCTAGCAGCACAGAATACATTTATCAAACGTGAATGATGGTAGCCAACCAAACAACACCTGTTGTGTGGGAGCAGCTAGCAATGGAACAAAATCTTGCTAGTAGTTTTCCAGTGCCAGGACTTGAGGGAATTTTTGGAGCAAAATGAAAGGATTCTGTATGCCACAAATACAGGTTGGAGTGATTTTATTTGGAGAATGCAGTCCTGAAAGTAACCATGGAGGGCTTTATGGGTTGAAACAAGCATTTTAAGTAGTACCCCACAGGCTTTTTGGTAGCCAGTGCAGGCCCTGTAGCATAATATAATGTGCTTCCAATGCTGGGTGCAGGCGAACACAACTAAAGTTCATTGCTAAGTAATACCTATCAATGAGCAAGAAATGATGTTAGGTGTGCTTAAGGCTGGTAACTTGGTTTATATCTAAAAATGTGTAAAGATCTGATTGGCTTGATGGGCAGTAGAAGTCAGTAGTTGTTTGCTGATGATGGCATATGGAAGACTTGCATCTTGGAATATCTAGAAAAACAACTTTACAATATAAAATTGAGTGACCAGTGAAAAAACCAATACACTGAAATGTCTTGATTGTATAGAAACCGAATTAAGGTATATTGGAAAACAATTATTTGAAGGAAGAATGAAAGGATTCAAATCAAGGGCAAAAACTGAGAAAGTTTCAGGTATGTTTTTATTATGCTTTTCAGCAAGGTCATGACGATCCAAATGTATAATCCAGTTATTTTTATTTTATTTCCCAGGAATCCGGTCAAAGATCAGAAAACCACGAGGCCCAAATCATTACATCTCCTCTGCCATGGTGGCTCCATTATGTACTAAAGAATGAACTCTTTCTCAAGTTTCTTCTCTGGTTGGTCCTACTTGGACTGTTTGTGGAACTGGAGTTTGGTTTGCCATATTTTGTCCTGTCTATGTTTTATTGGATCTATGTAGGAACTCGTGGGCCTAGGGAAAGGCAGCCTGGAGAAAAAAGTGCATATTCTGTATTTAATCCTGGCTGTGAAGCTATCCAAGGAACTCTCACAGCAGAACAGTTTGAGAGGGAATTACAGTATCGACCTTTAATTGAGAGATAAATAGGACTCAGATTCATTATTGTATGCCTAACCTGCTCATGAATTACAGAGAATAATTTGTCTCTTCAATTTCTTGTGATATTCTGCAACATTTTTTTTATTTTTAAAAAACATTGAAGATGTGAATTCTGTTTCTAGTGTTAAGAGAAAGGATGGCTATGTAAAGACGTAGTCAGACATCCATTGTTAAACTTTTTGAACACCTGATAGATAAATAAAATGAAGAAAAACTTATCCAAATAGTTGTTTGAAGGTTTCTAATGAGAAGCAGGCTTGGAAATAATGGGATACCTATAGCTGTTTGTGTATTGGAGAACCCAAAAATTGCAAAAATGTTGCCTGCTCCATTTTCTCACAAAGCAGCTTCGGAATATTCAACACACTTTCTTTGACTTTGAAGAAGAGGGTTTAATCCAGACTAGTTCACAAATTATGAAACTACATGACTTCAGTAGGTTTATTTCACATTTATTTTAGTGTTTTACCATCTATAGTATCTTTTGAAATAAGTAAGAAGTAACAAGAATATTTTACACATTGATCTTTGCAAAGGAACTGGTTTCTGATTTAATCTGAATGTTGCCTATATTTGACAACAATGGAGTTTTTCTGCGATAGGGTAGCAGCCCAATATAGAAATTCTTCATTTGTACTTGTCTCATTGATAGGATAGAGACCTTTGTATATCGTGTATAATTTTCAATCAGCCTAGATTATTTTTGAAATTCAGCAAGTTTAACCAAAACCAAGTGTGTAGTTCTGACATTTAATGTTATTCTAATCAGTAGCTATACATGACCAAACTTTTTTTTCTAAGGCTATTGAGATCCCCTGTTCTAAAGGCATTCTTTTCGTAAGTGGTATGAGCATCCTTTTCACACATAAGCAGGCTAAGCCTTAAATATACCAAATAAATGTGGATCAGCTTACAAGTAGTCCTGTACCTATCATTATTTGTTCAGTGATCAAAGTTATGATCCTGCTGAATGAATCTCTGGTCCTCAAAGTTCTGGCCATCCCAGCAACCTCACAATCATGCGACTGTGATCTGACACAACTGGTTGCTCAGTACTCTGGGAATTTGCAAACTTCCCTGCTAGCTTGTCTATTAATCTCTTTGTTTCCTTCACTACCTAACAGCAGACACTTACCTGCTTGCTGGCCTGGGACTTAACATGTTGTTGCTGGCTTCCCCACTGACTGTGAGAAGCTGGCAGGAAATTGCCTCACATAAGGACCATGGGGTTCAGTTAATGGCAGCAACCTGGACTGCAGGGATTGCTGTTGCTAAGCAACGTGGATGCGCGTTATGATTGCATTGCTTAGTGATATAATTTACCATTGTCAAGAACTACCTAGAATTTGGATTTGTTTGTTTGTGCTTTTGAATCTGTCATGATTTCTGGTGACTATATGGATAAGGCCATGCAGTTTTCTTGGCAAGATTTCAGAAGTGGTTTGCCATTTCCTGCTTTCGAGGTTGATAGAAAGCCCAAGTCATCCAGCTGTTTTGGGTTTTTTTAACCTAAGGTAGGATTCGAACTCATGGTGTCCGTTTTTTTAGTCTCAGGCCCTTAACTACTATAACCACTCTTAATTTAGATAAAACTTAATAATAAAATGCAACACCAGTTTTCTTTGTAGATTTGCAAATATAAATCTTGAGCAACAGTTCAAAATCAGGGGCCTTTAAGCTGCTATCGGCTGTGAGGTACAGGACCATACAAGGGCAGTACTAAAAAAAATCTGCATTGGTTATTAGTTGCTTACTAGTAACGAATGTTAAGATTGACCAATAAAATCCTAAACGGCTTAAAGTTTTAAGAGATGCCTTCTGCATTGCCCGCCCCCCAAGAATATGCGGTGTTTGAGGTTGTGTTTGTCTCCTTTTCTCACATTTTTTGACAGTCTGTATAGACTTATAGTTTACATATTGTCTAAACACCTGAGAATAGGGATCAAACACAAACATATACTTTGCCAGGCTTTTAATTGCCCATTTATACTTTTAATTTTTTATGTTTTCAATTTTATTGGTTACCTTCAGTATTCACTGCGGCAGAATGGCAGGGTGACAGTCCAGTCCAGTCCAATCAAATCAAATACTACAGGAGGTGGCAATGTAGCCATTTCGCTATTTGTTCCAAATTTGTTCAGTCACCTCAGCTTACTCATTCATTCATCACTTCTTGTGTCACAAATTATGTTCTTTGTGTAGTGTGTGAAGTGTTTCCTTGTTTCCCAATCTCTCTTCCATTTGCAGTTCTATGAATTGCACTGTAGACCCAAATTGTTTTTTCCTAGTTCCTTGGCCATTTCTTGTATAATTGTATTGCGTTTATATAATTTCCTTATTTTTTCTCATAAGCAGAATAATATCTGTTGGTTAAAACTTTGAAAGAACTTAGTAATTAAGGTAGCTGCATTTTCTATCCTTCTGTTTGCTTGATAAGTGAAAACCTATTTTGCCTCAGTTTACTCAGTCTAAATGTTAAAGTACTTGATTGCTTTAACAAATGATTTTGCATTGATTCCCTTTCCAATCTTCTGATACAGAAGCCATTCTTTCATCCACATTAGAGCATATTTCTTATTTTAATTCTTCAAAAACTCTTGGTAGCATAAATATGATTTCCTAATGCAAATTAGTCAATCGGATCTAGAAATTAATCATTTTCTGAAGTCCATTATGTCTGTATTGAGTTTCCATAGCAACTTTCCATTACATATATATTAAATTTGATAGCACAGTACTTGCTTTTTTTGTTCTGATGAGAACATTTAGTTCATCAACAAAATCAGTCTGAAATAGCAGCTTTCTTTCGATGAACAATAGCTCTTTAGAAAAACTCCATTTTATTTCTGCTTGTTAAGCTCCTTTTTAAATATAAATCCAATGTTAAGAGGAAGAATAATCAGAGCTATAATCTATGGAAAGGTTTACATGACATAACACAACCCTTAGGTTTATATTTTGGGTGGATTTACAGGTTTGATTTAGAATTCATTGATGTTCTCGGTTTTGAACATTTTGAGTTAAATATCCTATTTTTAACAAACCCCTCAAAATATTCTGCCATAATTTACATTATTTAAATTATAGCAATAAAAAAATAAGCAGAAAAAAATATTGTAAAAGAGCAGATATGGTGCTTTTCATTGGTATAATTGACATTTCAGGTCAAATTTCTAGATCAGGGGTCTCCAACCTTGGCAACTTTAAACCTGGAGGACTTCAACTCCCAGAATTCCCAGAATCTGAGAGTTGAAGTCCGCCAGGCTTAAAGTTGCCAAGATTGGAGACCCCTGTTCTAGATAATGTCCCCATATTAATGTTAAATGTAGCCTACAAATAGGCAAAAGTATCTTCAAAAGAAATTATGGTACATTTGATGAAGCAAATGAGATATGTAGCAGTGGTCTATATGTTTGTAAACCAAAAAAATATCTGTATATCAGGGTTTGCTTATGGAAAGCCAGAAAATTAAATATTGAATATGAGTTGCTGCAGTAATTTAAACCATTGGATCAGTGGAGGTATTCACCTGGTTCTATCCGGTTCGGGTGAACCGGTAGGGCGGCTGCGGGAGGCTCTGCCCACCCGCCCAGATGTCATAACATCCCATTTTTGATGCACTGTGCATGCTCCCATTTGCGAACTGGTAGCGAAGCTAAGTGAATACCACCCCTGCATTGGATTGAGACCTGATTAAGTCAAATTTAAATGTAATCTTATGAAACAATTATCCAAATTCAGAGATAGATATGGATGACCCATTTCTAATATTCAGTAGCCAAAATTATAATCTGGCATTAAAATTGCAGGTTTAAAATATTGTTTAATTTTCTTGTTGAATTAATAATGCGTCTAAGTAACTTACACTGGATTATGTGTGTGTCTCTTGAAAGTACAGAAGAGGAATTATATTTTGTTAATAACAAAGCCATAACAAAGCAAGATGTCAGCTAATAAACAGACTAAAATTATATTTAATTTTACAGAGATGGGCCAGCATGAAAAGCACAGGGAGCTTTGTTTAGCAGCATCTATGACAGGGGTCTTCAACCTTGGTCCCTTTAAGACTTGTGGACTTCAAGTCCCAGCTTTGCTGGCTGAGGGACTCTGGGAGTTGAAGTCCACAAGTCTTAAAGGAACCAAGGTTGGAGACCCCTGATCTATGAGAAATGGATACCAACTTCTAATGAGTAAAAAAAAAAGTGGGGGAGACAGAATTAAATAGGGTATGGCAAGAAGCCTAATAGTATTGCTGATTACCTGACTTCTGATATTTTACTATAACATGTAAGGTTAATCCTGCCAACCTCATAGCATAAAACTACTATCCTAATTTTAAATTTTTGGACATTTATTCCAACCATTTACTTAACTCAGTAGCTGGATTCAATGCTTGATGTTTTACACATTATTTCTTCACTTTTTTTTAAAAAAAAAGATTTTTATATTGCTTAGCTGAAAACAGTCATATCAACAGTTTGAAATCTCAAATACAAAGTCCCCACTCCATCCCAAGGAAAAGAGACAGACAGAACATGTATGAATGGGACTAATTTTTCAGAATATTTTATAAGTATTTTTAAAAATTTTAAAGTACATGCAATATTGAACACTTTCTAAACATGAATCAGAGCAGTAATAGTAGAAACAAGGCATTCACTCATTTTTATTAATCCTGAATATATCTTTAGATCCATCTGCAGTACAAGCAAATACTTCGTTCCATATCTCAGAAGCTGCAGTATTTGTATGTATAACTATCAAATACAACTTTACTATTCATATATCTTGAAATAGAGTCACAGTGCGTAAACAGGTTGCTGGTGCCTTTAGTTGTTCAATGCATATAAACGAGCACTCATACAATACAGTACATATTCTGAAACAAAGACATTTCGGATACAGATTAATGCATATATTCCCTTTCTTATACCCATCTACCCTAATCTGGTGAGGAATATTTTAAATAGATTGCTTGCAATCCCAAACATATATCTTATTTCCCAATATTTCTACAGCTTCATAGGAGAAATAAAAGAAAATCTTGCCCCCCCCCGAGCTAAATCAAGTTATTGGAAAAGTTGCTAGCCACATTTAGAGGGTACTAGGCAACCTGTGGACCACTTTTGGTCATCATTTCTAAGACATTTCCTTACTGAAACAGAGAAACAGAATAATACTAGCAGGCAAAAAAGAAGTGGAATGACTTCCAACTTCTTGTTGGCTTTCCCACTGAGTTTCTGGAACACTGGCAGGAAGTGTCAGAAAACCTTCCTTCCTTCTTAACATTCCTATAACTTCCCTATTTATTTTGTTTCTGGGAAGCTTGCAGGAAGAAATTCAGTAGGGAATCCAGCAGGAACTTGCAAGTCCAGGACCAGCAGGCAGGTAAGTGAATGCTGCTGGGTGGGGAAGGGAATGAGGAGGTGCAGTATAAGCCAGGGAGGGCACATGGGTACTGAAGGATTAGGAAGGATGCACAAGAGGTGCTGCACAGGTTGTGAGGGTGCATAGAACTGCAGTGTGGGAATATGTGCAGGAGTGTATGAATATGTGTAGGGGTGTATGAATGTGGCATGGGTCAGGGAGAGAGTACAAGAGGAAGTGTGGGTTGGGGAGGACACTCAGAATACACAAATGGTTTGCACTGCATGAGCACAAAGGAGCTGAGGAGATTGCGTAGATAGGTAAGATCTGAGCAACATGTGAATTTCCCTGCTGGCTTCTCCATTGTCTTGTTGGAAGCCACCAGGGAGCATTGGCAATGAGGATCATGTGACCCTGGCTGATCGTGGCAGTACTGAAGCAGCAGCTGAAGTGGTCACAACGTACACGAATTTCATCCCCACAGGAGTAATGAGTCCCTGGATTCTGTAAATTTACCCATTTGAGTACCTTGGTTCAATAATTGTTGCCTTATGATGCATCATTTTACCCAACTGAAGGCTACAAACAGACAAAGAGTTTTAATAGCAATAATTATCTTCAACAAATGAAAAACAGCGAACACCAAGAGAAGAAAATGCTTGAGCCATATAGAAGAGCTACACATTTTTAATAGCATTTTTCCTTCTAAATGTAAATTACTTGGAAAAGGTCTCTCCAGGTTAGGCGTATATGATTAGACAGATACAGGATTCCTAGACAAGGCTCCCTTTGGAATCTGCTTTGATGCTGACAGGTGTCCATCAGGTTTTCCTTGGGCCCTCTTACATTAACCCAGGCCAGCATGGTTTGTATTATCTATTGGGAGAGCCCAATTTGGGATTTGCAAATGGTGATCAGATCTTAACTGAAATGGTGAGAAAAACAGATGAGTGAATAAACAATCTTCCATGCGAATCTCAATCATGTTTAATTTTCATTCAGAAATATACTTGCTATTCACCAATTCAATGCATGTTTTTTCATTGATCTATAATAGTTTCTTTAGGTTGAAGAAAATATTTGGAGGGGCACTTTGCTTCATGGGCAACTCTGGTGGATGCTTAGAAGATCAGGAGAAGTCAAATCTTTGAGACACATAACTATCTTGATGCTCCATAACAATGGATTAATGGGAGCTTCATGAATTGCAGTGCTGTGAATTGCACAAACAGGCAGTTCTTACTTAATGAGAGTAATTGGAACCAGCAATTCCATCACTAAGTGACACAATAGTAAAGCATAATGTCATGTGTCCATACTGACTTATGGCAATTGTGGCAGTTCCAGTCGCTGTTTTTAAATGAATCCCATGCAATTATTAGGTGCACTGTCATGTGATCATCTTTTGCAACCTTTTGCTGGCTTCCCCACTGATTTTGCTTGTCAGAAGTCAGCAATGGTCGCAAATGGTGATCACTTGAACATGGTGATGCTGTGGTAGCTTTATGATGACCAGTCTTAAGTCTCCTCATTCAGCATAGTTGTAATTTTGAATGGTTAAGCAAGGACTATAAGCACTAAAAGAAACCGTTTTACGACCCTGTAATCCCTTAATTTGGGGTAGAGTTTGGGCGACTGGATGGAGCTGAGTGTTTATTGGCTAGATATCTTTTCTGACATCCGCTGCTCCCTAGGATTGAACTCTCCACCTTCTGAGTGGAAGATGAGAGTCTTCACCACTAGGCCACCATGTCGCTTCCCCTTAATATTCCAAAGGTGCTTTTTCAAGAGGCAACTGGGCTTTCTGGATGACTGAGAATCTCCATAGACATTGCGCTTGTCCATTAAGTATCACTGAAGAATATAAAATGTGAATTTTTAAGTCAGTGTGACATCACAGTAAAGATGTTGAGCTAGTATCAGGAAGATACAGATTCATGTCCACCCTCTGTTTTAGAAGCTCATCAGGAGACATTAAGTCAGTTTTGCCTCAGCACAACCTACCTCACAGGGTTACCGGTACTGAAATTGGAGAAGAAAATAATATGCATATTTCCTTGAACTGCTGGATAAACATTTGGGACACAAAATTAAAAAAATAGTTTTACTCCCCAAATAGTCTTAGAAAACTAATATTCAACTATCCCAATGCATTTTAAAACTCAATTTAAATGTTAAAATTAAAGTGCTTTGGAAGATTCCCCCACTGATAAATATTTCTGAAAATACTGAATTATTTTCCACATCTCTTTTGTAGTTTGCACTAATTAGGATCTTATATATCTAGAATTTTAAAATCTGGTGTTTTAATTAGGTATTATACAATGGGACATTTTTCTTCAGTTCTGCAATCTCCATTTTCCTAATAGTGCTATTTTAGCCGCTAAATCCCATAGCAATTTAACAGACTTTAGTCACAGGAAGAAACAAATGACTAGGTTCACTTACAACACAATTTTACTTATGAGAAGGCATGTATGTAATATGACCAGTTTATCTTGGTGGTAAACCTGGACTACATTATATATCACAGCTGGTGGCTGACTTTAGAAGCATTGTGATATTGTACCCCTTCTCTAAAAACATAGTGACTTATAAGACTGAGTGAAGTCTTTCATCCTACAGTCTCACTTTCAAAATCTGTCAAAAAATTGCACAAATAATACTTTTAAATAGCAATTATATCTACCTATAAAACTCTGACAATGAGTATAATGAATTATACAAAGTATAATTGGAGAAAAATAGGCAAATACAATTTTTAAGGTTCATGAATTATAAACAGTCAGTGGCTAATCAGTTACATATCCACCTATAACTGAAAATTACACTTACATTTCTGTTTACTTGGGAACAAGCCTCAAAAATTCTTATCATTGAACAGAGAACTATAGAGCTGCATTGTAAATTTGAGTCAATCACTGTTGCAGTGTTTGAAGTAGTGACTTTCCAAAGAGCTTGGTAGAATCTATTGTATCTGTTCCTAAAAGTGAGTGCACAGCTCCACATTTCATACTTTGAAGCCAAAGGAACTTTAGATTCCACCTGACTTCAAGTTTTGAAGGTAGATTTTGTGTGGTCACTGTTGCAGTGTTTGAAGTTATCTTGGACACAATGGTTCTAATGACTTCATCTATTTGTAAGTCACACAAATCATGGACAGGGGCTCTAACAGAGGTTTAACATAGCTGTCACATGGGGAAAGTCTTGTATATAGCATTCGTAGAGAAGCATTTTGCAATTAGAAATTACAGTTGTGGGATTGGACTATAGTAACAAAGTATTGAAGGCAATAGTTCTTCCAACAGACATGGGGATACAGGAGTGAGGTGCAGCCAGCGCAATGGTTATACTGAGTTGATGAAAGTGCTTATGAACTTTTTGTATTCTATGATGGGGTTTTAGATGCTTTTTTGTTCTTAAATTGCAGTATTGTTCTTTTTATAGTTTTATATTTGTTTGTCTCATAATATCTCTCTCTCTCTCTCTCTCTCTGTGCGTGTGTGTAAATGTATACCAAAAATATCTTGTTCATACCCTATTACACACTACAGTGGTTGAAATTTGAATAATGATCTATTAAACTTTAAGAAATCCAGGATCAGAATGGCTACAAACATTACTATTGCCATATTCTATTTGCCATATTCTGTTTTAATCCAATAGCATCTATTTTCTGTCTTTTAAAAAAAATTCAAACAACACTGGCACAAAACAAATTCAGGTTTGAACTGTTTTTCAAATTAGCACCAGTACCCATCTTTTTATTCTGATGAATGTTTTAGGAATTATTGACACCTTGAAATGAATTTACTAATAGGAGAATAAGGAATTTATATAGTTTTAATTCATTCCAACTGAGGAGTCCACTTAATTACTAAGATTCTGAAGATTTCTCGGCAGCATGAATGCCAGCTATCTCTCCTATTGGATTGTGAGCTGACCAAAGTGCTGAAATTATAGCTCCAAAATCAACTTACTCAAATCATGTTTCCAGAAGACAGAAAAAAAAGCTATGGTCATATATATCTATAATGTGCTGAAAGTTTATGACCAAGATGTCTGAGCAAAAAGAGGCAGTTTTCACACGTATACCTTCTACGTTTCAGCATAATAAAATATAGCATTTCTGTTTATTCTTACAGGGACAGTAACATAATCCACTTAAAAATACATACAATACAATAAGCTACTAATTACTTTGGTTCATACTAGCATTTATGCAGCTTTCTGAAGCAGTGAAGGACTATGCAAGAGCTAAGGCATAAAAGGCTAGGGTATACTACAGCCAAGCAATTCTTCAGACAAAACAAAAAAAAGCTAACAAGTCTGAAACCGTGCAGCAAAAAGCAACATATTATATCCAATACTTCTGACATTTGAACAAGAGTTGGATTGTTCAGGTCTTTCCAGGTAGCAAGAAAGTAAACATTCTCAATGCCGTTGGAGCTACTTATTGTAAAAAAGCATTTACTAGACTTGCATTTCAAATATTTTTTAAAAGAAGTTACACATTACTGCCTCAGGATTGCAGAGAACATGTTTTAATTAGCATTAATGACAAAAAGTACTGGCCCGTATTTTTTAACTATAGTGGGCATGTTCTTTTGCAAAAGCTTATTACAGCCGAAGTATTGTAGAAGATATTTCTCTACAGAGTGTTGCTATGTAGAGAAACTTTTTGTCCTGAATTGAGCTCAAAATGGCTACTTTTCGCTTAATAAAGCTACCAATAGTAAATGTATACAAAGATTATGCAGACTGTAACTCCTTTTTTTTTAACCATGAGAGTGGTTAGCCTTACCTTTCTCAAACGCTGATCTTTCTTGTCTGCATTAATCGGCTGCATTCTTATAATTTAATCAATGCTTCAAAGTGTCTACCTGTTCTAATAGGTTATTAACCTCATGCTTTGTAACTGCATCAACACAGGTTGTTAGACTTTGGACACCTGAAGGCCTCTGGCTTTAATTGGGGAAAAACTCTTTCTTTGGAGATGACTTCTACCTTCAAATGCACTGATTATATTAGCCATCCGCTTTATTTTAAAAGCTTATTCAGCTGCCTGCAGCAATGAACAGCGGAAGGTCAAGTCTTCTAAAGACTCTAAGAGTCTGGCTGGGTATTCAGTTTTATTTCCTACAGTTCTGGTCAGAGGGGGCATTTCTTCTGCATCTTAGTTGAATGTAGTAACTTGACAAGTAGCAGCGTAGACTGTGGTTCCAACTGTACCTCCACTGCTAATGCTGTTGGCTGGATATTTAAGTGGCTTCATACTGTTGTCTCTCTGGACATAAAAGTGTTCCAATCTCCATCGTTCCCAGCTTTTCTGGAATTCTGTCCGAACCTTCCATTAGGAAACAAAGAGAAAGAGAACGACATATGATCTAGTACTGCTGCAGTTTTGTTATGGAGCTAAAAAGTCATATAATATTTTAGATAATAAAATAAAATAAAATCAAAATATCTTTATTATGATGTTTGACTGACCTTGCAGTAGGAAAACAGAGTTTGGTACAGCAATTCATTGTCAGGAAAAAGAAACAGTAAGATGATAGAACCACCTATCTATTAAATGTTTTGTGCATTTGTACGAATTGAAGATATTTGGCCATCTGACATGAGTGTAAAGTTAGCATCCTTAGCAAGGTTTTAATGTAATCTGAGTATTTCAAGACATCTCAAATAGGTTGTTTATACTAATGGCAGCAGATATATACTAATGGCATGCACGCACACATCATTGGCATCCTTCAGTCTCAAAAGACTAGGGTATCGTGCTCTGGAAAGAGATCCTAAAACAGCATCTAGTGTGACTAGAAAGGCCAATTCGAGAGTGGCAATCCCTTCCACACTGAGGGCAAATAATTTCTGTCCCCTGCCCAGCGCCCAGATTTTGCTGGTTCCGGGACTGCCTCTTTGCCTCAGCCTGCCGAACAAATGTCTCTTCGAATTGGAGAAGGCCATGCTGCGTCTTTAGCCTCCAAGCTGAACGATCGGAGGTCAAGGTTTCCGAGCTGTTAATGTCCATTCCCAGGGCCTTTAGGTCCCTCTTGCAGATATCCTTATATCACAGTTGTATATCTGCAAGAGGGATATCTGCAAGAGGGACCTAAAGGCCCCTCTTACTGTGGTCTCTTGTGTCTTCGCGGCTACGACCTATTGAAGCCGAGTCTGTTGCTAGGGTTTCTGATTGGCTGAGAGGCGAGCAGCCAAACAGGCGGGAGATCAGAGAGTTCCCATTGGTTCCTTCTGCATGACAGCTCACGATTTAAGCAGCTGTCAGACAGCTTGGCTTTTTGCTTTTGTTCGTGTTAGTGTTCCTGGTTACTCAAGCGTTAATAAAGAGATTATGTTTTGCCAAACCTCCGTCTAATGTGTGCCTTGTTCTAAGAATAGAACACTGGCGACGAGGATGGGCGGATTCCATGTCTCTGTTTCTGCCTGTCAGACCGCTGCTGCTGATGCTTAAAAAAGCCATAAAACTGCTTGAGCCGGTCCTTGGTGTTAGCCTCATTTCCTGTTGGCCATGGCCTCGCTCCTGCCGGCGTTCTCTCCATTCACTCTGGCCACAGAAACCTGGGATATTTACCTTGAACGATTTGACTGTTTTCTGCCTGCTAACGACCTCACAGAGCTATTGCCTGCCCGCAAGAAGGGGTATTTCCTCAGTTCTTGCGGCGGTGAGGTGTTTGCAACTGCAAAAGCCCTTGTTGCTCCCCAAAGAGTCACTGACGTACCTTGGGAAACCCTTATTGGAAGACTCAGGGATCATTATGCCCTGGCCCCGTCTTGAGTGGCTCAGTGGCAGGCATTCCGCTGGTGGCTTCAGAGGGACGGGGAGTCTATCACTGACTACGTGGCCTCTTTGAGGATCACCACGTTACAGTGTCAATTTCATGAGCTGGACGATATGTTGCTCGACCAGCTGATTTTCGGTGTTAAGGACCTCCAGCTCCAGAGGCACCTTTTGGCCCGCAAGGACTTGACACTCCAGGCAGCACTGGATGAGGCGCAAGCTGCTGAGACAGTCGAGAAATCAGCAGCTGAAATTCGGCAGTTTCAGGGAGACTCCGGCCCTACGGGAGCACCGTTATCTGTCCATTGTGAGGACTCCGGGCAGGAGACCACCTCAGGGGAGGAAGAGGACATGAGCCAACTGAAAACATCTCGGCCGAGAAGGAAGGTGGCTGCCGCCAAGAATCCACAGGATGTTTGTTTGGGTTGCGGCGGCAACCACAGCAGGACAGACTGATGTTTTAGGATGGCCATTTGCCACCGTTGTGGCAAATGGGGTCACCTGTCCAGGGTTTGTAGGGCTGCCCTCCCTGCTGCTGTTGGAAAATCTGAGCCCACGCAGTATACTCGACCCTCCAAATTGAGACCGGCCCGCTAGGAGAATTGTGTCACTGAGTTCTGTGATGCTGAGCCTTTAGAGATAGCCATCACCCATGCCACCACTACAGTCCCTTTAAATAAGATTTACCTCATGGTGTCTCTCGAAGAAGCACCGTGTAAAATGGAGGTGGATACCGGCTCTTCCAGATCCTTAATTTCTTGGGTCGTGGTGAAGAGATTAATTCCCTCTTTCACGCAGAGCCGCCTCCAGCCTTGTTCCGTAACCCTTAAAGATTATCAAGGGAAGACAATCCCGACCCTGAGGGTGGGCTCTTTCTGGGTGACTTATGGTTCCTTCTTGTGCCAGTTGCCAGTGATAGTCATCAAGAGTGACTTGCCTTGCCTCCTCAGGCTCGACTGGTTTGATGCCCTGAAACTTAATGTTACTGGTGTCCACACTATTGGCTTTGATGTTCCTGCTCCGCTGGCTGAGGAATTCGCCATTTTTGACAAGCATCTGGGTAATTACAAGGGGACCCCAATCTCTTTTAATTTGGATCCCCAAGTGGTGCTCATACGCCTCAAAGCTCGAAGGGTGCTGCTTGCGCTTTGCCCCAAGGTGGACAAAGAGCTAGATAAGCTAATTGCCCACGGCGTATTAGCACCCGTAGATTATTAGCCATGGGAGACCCCCATTGTCATTCCTCTGAAGCCGGATGGTTCTGTCTGGATATGCACTGATTATAAGGACACAACAGTCTCGGTAAGTCCACAGGGACTTACTGAGTAAATTTGCACAGTACTGAAATATAAAAACAATTACCAAATACAATTGTGACAAGTTACATATGGAATTTATGTATGTTGTATACATGCAACTTTTGCATTCTAATTTAAGGATAAGCAATTTGCTATGAGAAGTCCCTATAGCATGAGCCATGAGAAAAAAAATATGCAAATTACAATACAATATATCAGAAGAGTAATTACTGTTGATGAAATAACCATCTACCTCAGCACAATCTATACCACTCGATCATGACACATTGTGACATATCACATTGTTTTTTGCCTTTGCGGAGCCGGGGCGAGCTGCGGGCCGCCTGTTTGACAGGCCTAATCTATACTAACAGCAGTTTTGGCTTCAGAAAGGACAACAGAGGATTGAAACTTGTATGTGCCAAACATGGGTCTACCACAAGTTTCTCCCTCCCCCAAGCAGAACAAATGAATGGTGTGAGGAAGAGCATGCATTTACCCAACATCTTTCAAGCCACTATTAGCAGTTTAATTAAAACAGAGTTGAGTGACATTTTGTATTTCATTACATAAGCTGCTTTTGAACCTAGTTAAAATTTATGGTGACTGAAGTTGAATACCAAGTTTGGCATGTGAAAATAAAACCTCAGTCTAAATAGTATTCATTCTACTGTTCATTTGATTTTAATCAACAAATGAAAAGGACTATTTCAATTCATTCAGATATGATGGAAATGTTGGTACAAATTATTCCTCATTGCTTATAATATTATACATGAGATCCACTATTATTTAATTATGGATAGGCAATACTTTATGACGTGGCACATTATTTGGTTGAAATAGCCAAATAATGTCTCCCCAAAGCTCTTTATGATGACAATTAAGGAACAAAATGCATCAATGTACTTCTATACTGCCGTCACCACATGCTTTCATAATTGAGCATATAGTTTTTCCATTTCTGCTAGGTTGAAGATTAATGTAATTTTTCCAGCCTTCATCCGCGACTGCAATTTAAGAAAGCCTATTGTTGTATAAGAGTTAAAATCTAATTGTATAAAATCTGCTCTGAGCCATTTTGCCAGGTCACCAATCTGGTGAATGAACTCCAAGGGCTAATAGGAAATAAATATGGCATTGGAGAAGAAAACCAATTATAACAAAACTATGAGGCGTATCAGTTTTTAGGGGGAAATTGGCAAAGTAAATAATTATTTTAAAATTTGAAAAATGCCACTTTGGATTATTATTATTTTTAGGTTCAAGAATTTAGGATCATGTCTTTTTACAGGAACTTCCATTTCATCTTGTCTCTTTACATAATGTGGTACATTTGATTTTTATAGAAATAATGTAGTGTGGCTTATTAAATAATGACAGGATATACATATCTATAGACTACTATTATTTTTCCACATCTATAAATCAGAAACAACTTAAAACCTGACAGTTACAATGTTTAATCTAAAGTGTTTGAGTACAATGCTTTCTATTATGGTATATTTATTTGCAAGCCTGCAAAGGATGGAAGTGTACCCTCTAGGAGTAGATCAGTTATCAAAAAAAAACCAGGCCTGCAACTGTGAGGATGGTTGAGCATCCCATATATTTAAACTTACTCCTTGTAAGCAGTAGCATATGTCAACCAGGAAAGCTTGGGTGAAAGAAGAGCTAAAAAGAAAAGAAATAAGATCAAGATATCTCCCTTGAGGCCTTCCTTTTGCTTTTCAGATTGGAAATAGATTTGTCCTCATAATATTGTAGTGTGTGCATGGTAAAAAAATGTTTAAAGAATTTAGTAGAGCTGTAATTAAATACTTTATTGCATGTTTTAAAGTGGAATTACAGTATTTCTTAAAAATTCAGATTTTAATTCTCAGTAGCACATTAATTGAAAATTCAAGGAGTTTCAGATTCGAAATCCTTCTAACCTTGCATCTATAGTTATAGGGAGATTTATTTGACAAAATAGAATGTCTATACTGGTTAAAAGTACTACTTTAGTTGCTAGAGACAACTATTCTCTTGTCAAATTTTTCATCAGAGATAAACATTCAAGTTCAAATTTTGTACAGATTCTGGTATTTTATCAGAACAAGAACCAAGTAATTCAAGTGTAATTACTTGTTAACAAGAATTGGAATTGAAAGCTGAATTGACTGAAGAAAACACTTGAATGACAACAAAATATGATCAAACAACAAGAATCCATCTGCCCAAAGATATTTAGTTTATTTCCATTCATGTTTTCCCTTGAATGGAAATGTATCTTTAACATCTGTTCCACAGCTTTTCAAGATTCACTTTATCATGAACAGTAGATTGGGCAGCAAATGATTTGAAACATACCAAAATTATGATTACTTCATTTGTGGTAATTCACTGTTCACTAAGTTATGCAGACCTATTATTGTGCTCAATGTTCAATGAAATTCACTTGTTTTTAGAAATAGAACCATATTGAATGAAGAAGGCTATCTATTGAATGATGTACTGCTACATGATTTAATAGATGCTTTTTGTGTGATGAGTACAACGATTTTAAAGAGGATATGAAGCTCTGCTACTTGTTCCAGCATTATCTATTTTATAATTTGTAACAATATGACAAATATCTTTTTTCATTTTGTTTTCTGCCCTTCTAGCATTTAAATTAATGGAAAATTCCATATATTTCAAAGTGTTAGATGTGCATATCTTCTGCCATATAGAGGTCTCAATGAAAACCCCAAATTACAATGTGTTACATATACTTTGCGCTTTGGAATTGCCTCTTTAGAAACTATATTTTTATAAAGTAATTCTTGCATAGAATAAATAAATAATAATCAATTTGTAACCATATGCATCAGACTGAATCCTGGGACAAAATGTTAGATCTCCACTGAACAGCAGTTATAAAATATGGTTTGGTTGCTTCTGTGTGAATTTCAATAGCATTTGATACTGAACAGGTTGTAGCCAGCATATCTTCAAATTGAACTTGCATTCTAGTGAGTACATAAACATTTCCAAAGAGTTTTCTTGGCAAAAATACAAAAATGATTTGTCATTGTCTAGTAGGTAATTAGATAGCAATTTCCCATCTAAGTATCAACCAGATCTGATTCTGCCTGGTTATGAGCTAATTTCCATAATGGCAAAAGCCATTATGGAAATTGATATAAGGATTATCATGGAATTCTCTTTTCTGTATAAACAAATTCTCTTTTCTAGATAAATAAAGCCCTCCCAATTTGTTTAAAACTTTCTTAAATCAAAATGCCCCTCATTTTTTGCTTTTTACTAATTGTACCTTAGACACCACCCAGAGCTCCTCAAGAGACATAAGCCTCTGTTTAAAATTTCTTAAATCCAAAAAGGTAAAACTCACTAGATGCCAAATTTAGTTTGCCATTTTAAAGATTCAAATCCTTTTTTTAAAAGTCCCTTTTAAAATAAAGGCTTTAAATGATTTGGAGTCAAAATAGCCAGCATTTATGATTTCATTTTCTTTTAAATGTTTTATTGATAGAAGTAATTAAAAATTAGTATTGTGGAATAAAGCAACTTTTTATGCCTCTTACCTCAGTATTGTTAAAACAGTAGAGAATTGCCACCAAAAGTCCCTGAAAAGCAAAGATAAGAAAATAGCAGTTAGAAAAACCACATATCCTTGAATTAAGCATCACCAGCAAAGCTAATAAGGAAACAGACTATATCTAATATTATTTCCTGCAGCATGAGAAAGCAGTTCCATGGAAGAAGATTTCATTTGGCTGAATAGTGCCTTACTGATTCAAGTCCAGGAAGAAAAGCTCCTACTGAATGTCAGTTTAATTCATTTTATTAGCAACTTGGTTCATTGCCCTTTTGAAATAAAATGATAAAAAGGAAGACAACTGATAATCAGATAGTGGCTGGTTCAATGTAAAAACAGCAGCACTAAAAGGTTAAATCAGACGCACATTCACTGCAAGGAGTTTCCCAGAATTAGGAGCAATGTGTTGAGAACATAGTCTTCCCCAACCAGACAGGCTGGGACTGCAATTCATCAGCCTGATGACCCTCTACAAATACTCTGCAAATAGTGCAAGTCACATCTCTTGGAAAATTATACGGGTAATTTTCAGATTAGCTTGCAGCCAGCACACTTCTATGTAGACCCTGTACCTATTCAGAGCATTCAGTTAGCCAGAAAAAATATAGCTTGACATGTATCATTAGAAACCTCAACACATTTAATTCTTGACTCTTAAACTATATTAAACTAGATGAATTAGATAAAAAGCAAATCAGGGAGAGACAGAGCAAAAAACAAGATTTTATATAGCTGTATAAAAAGCACAGTCTTTCCAAGAGTCATTGGAAATAATTCTGTGAAATATTAACATGGACAGTCCTAAAAGACAGTCTACCCTCAATCCTTTCTGTAATATAACAGCAGCAGAATAAAGGCAGAAAGTAGGACACCACTCTTGGTGATCTCTTCTGTATTCTGTATTCTGTATCACAAAGACAAAACAATCTGGTCCAGGGGGATGATGCATCCAAGTGTGCCATATTATGCAAGTATTTCCAACTGTGATTGCAGGGCACATTTTGATTCATATTTACACATCACATCACTTGAGCTGTCATTTAAAATTGATGGATTCCTTTGTTCAACTCCAACCTGCAACTCTGAACCAGCTTGCATGTCCTGCATCAGTCAGCTGCAAAAATGACTTGGCAATTTTATTTTATTTTTGTTATTTCCTATTATTCAGTTCTGATGGGCACTCAAAACTCTGGACAATTGACAAACCTAATGGCTGGATAAAAGATGCCTGCAATGAAATTAAAGGGGTCCTTTCCTGTTAATCTAATGAAAAAGGAAATTGTGATTTCTCATCTGGTGAGTGTGTACTCCAGATGTCTATGGAGATTCTCAGTCATCTGGGTCATGGTTTGTTTGTTTTTTATTTGAATTTATATCCTGCCCTTCTCCGAAGACTCAGGGTGGCTTACACTGTGTTAAGCAATATCTTCATTCATTTGTATATTATATACAAAGTCAACTTTATTGCCCCCAACAATCTGGGTCCTCATTTTACCTACCTTATAAAGGATGGAAGGCTGAGTCAACCTTGGGCCTGGTGGGACTTGAACTTGCAGTAATTGCAAGCAGCTGTGTTAATAACAGACAGACTTAGTCTGCTGAGCCACCAGAGGCCTTTGATTGTCCCAAAGGTGCTTTTTTCAAGAGGCAACTTTTCTTTGAAGACATTTCGCTTCTCCAAGAAGCTTCTTCAGCTATGACTGGATGGTGGGGAATGGAAGGATTTATACTCTTTGCAGACAGTTCGTCACTTGCATTCTTTTAGAGGTTCATTAAGACCACCAAGAGGTTTATCTATGTCATCAGGGTCACCTGAGTGGTGCAAATTGTGTGGATTCCAATTTCCATATCAATTTCCACACCAATTTGCATTGCTCAGGTGACCCTGATGACACAGATAAACCTCCAGATAACCTTAATGAAACTCTAAAAGAATGGAAATGACCAGCTGTCTTCAAGCACTATAAATCTTTCCATTTCCCACCATCCAGTCAAAGCTGAAGAAGCTTCTTGGATGAAAAGCAAAATGTCTTCAAAGATAAACAAGAAAGTCCAGTTACCTCTTGAAAAAAAACACCTTTGGGAGTAATCTAGATGTACTCTATGGTATAACAAATTCTAACCAAAGTGATGACATTCATCCTCTCAGTTTCTGGAGCACAACAATCCTAGTGCAGACTGGAGCTGACACCACTGGAAATGGACTTTCAAAAAAGAAAAATCCTGAAATCCTGATTATAAAATTTCAAACTGAACAGAGAATGTAGGTCCTACCTGAAAAGAAGAGGAGGAGAGTTCAAAAAAAAGCTTCACAAATCGCAGCATCCCCTTGGCGTGCTCATCAGTAACAAAAGCAAAGATGATCTCATGTGTACCCAGAAGTGGGATCAGAGTCAGTGTAGATTTGGCCAATCTGGGAAGATAAATCAAACAGGTTAACAAACAGAAGCAAAAGGTTCATCTCAAGAGAAAAAAAATCTGCTGGAATAAAACAAATATAACCACTCTTTTTTGGAAAAAATATCCCACAAAACGAATCCCTTTTGTCTTTAGGGTCTCAACTTCTGCTGGGGGAAAATGCAGAGTGGGGAAATTTGCAGGGCTTCAAAACTGAAAGGCAACATGTTGAGTTAGCTCAAGAACCAATAAAGCTAGCACAAAATTATTTATGGCTACTGGGTTCTTCCAAGCTCCAGAGGGAAGCCTTGTTACATTATACATCAACATTTGCAACAGATATTCAGTGATAGCCCCTAATGATTTGCATTACTGAACTATATCTCTCCCCTTGTCTCAAAAAGAGGAATCCCAATATGTACACAGCAGTAGTGGGTTTCAAATCCTGTCGCTACCGCTTCGCTTGTTGGTGCACACACATGCATGCGCAGAAGTGTCCAGGCGGGTGGGCAGAACCTCCCGACGCTGACGCTACCGGTTTGCCCGATCTGGGGGCAACTGGTAGCAACCCACCAGTGGTACACAGGAAAAAAATGTTTTGACCTAGAGGATAGGACTGATTTCCCCAAATTGACCTAGAGGATAGGACTGATTTCCCATAAGCTATTCCAGGTACAAAAATATACTACATTGATAAAATATGAGTGATGTCATAAAATTGTACTTTAAAATATTATGTGTCTAGCTAGAGAATTAAAGGAATGTTTGGTTAAACCTGTACTGGAAATGGGTATTTGCAGATGTATCGTATTTGCTGAAATGGTACTTATTGGACATATATTTATGTATAGTATGCTACTATACAAGCAACATTAAATATTAATATCAAATATAAATATTGATACAAATGTACATTTCTACTCCAGACAATACTAAAACTCCTACTTTAAAATGCCTGAAAAATCAGAACTTTTCCACAATAAATAACTTAAAACCCACATAAAAAAAACAAACCCACAGCTCGACATGGAGGTGATAGGCAAGTCTTCAAAGTAAGTGATTTATTGGGGACACTCTTTAACAAACTGCATATACTTCAAAACACTCCTAAAACAGAGTTGAGTTCCCTCCCCTTTGGAAAAAAAAGAAATTTGACACATGCACTATACTCTCTGCCATTATTCAACGTTCATCTTTTTAAAATTGTTACTGATAAATGGTACCGCAATTTTGTTTCCTCTTATTAGATGTAATCTGCACCTTTCTCAGTTGTCATAAGCATTTTTCGTTATGATCAATTACCATAAGCATTTTGCTTGGAGATGGGGGAATCTTGATAGTATTTTTGCCTAGAAATGATCTTACCTGCATTTTATGTCATTTTTGCGCAACAGATTGGCTTGCAGCTTAGAAATTATAATGCAAATAACCCTGATAAAGATCAGGAAGTTCACCTGAATAAAACAAAAAGGAATTACAAAGCAGATTGTAGAACTGAGCAGCATATCTATGTTATCTCTACAATAATATTCATTTTAAGATTATGTTACCAGATAACTTACTCCAAAATTATGCCCATCATATGAAATATCACGAAGGAATACATCATTATATATTCTAGTTGACACATTTCAAATGAAATTTTAGATACACATGCCATATAAATTGATATTTTAATTGATGCCTTAATTATTACAATGGTTTAATTCTTATGCATTTTATCTATAGCTTATTATTATTATAAAATTAACACAGGGTATTAAGGATTCTTGCCAACAGCTTTTCTGTTTAGCACAGAGTCCAGTATGCATACCAAGAAAAGATTGGCTTGTTAAGAAAGAGGAGTTTAGCCACAAGTAGACTATGAAGTTGATGGACACTCAATTACTTATTTATTGGAACACAGAAAAAGGCTATTTCCAAATTCGTTTTTACAGAAAGACTGGTTAAAAAACTGTCATGCATCATTTATGCATTGAAGGTTAGGGGACAGAAAACAATTAATGGAACTCCTACAAAATTATTTTACTAGTGAAGGGACAGCTACGCTGCCAGCATTTTTATTATCCCTTTCCACTCACAACCTATAATCCGTGTTTCTATTGCAAAAATTTCCAAACACTTACCCCAATAGCAACCATAATAGGTAGCCTGATGATCAGCCAATAGTTCATGTTCAGATTCTTGTTCCAACAGCTGGAATAATAAAAAATGGGACAAGGATCAGCACATAGAGATAATAATCTAATTATCCCACATTTCTGTTCCATACATAGAAAAGCATGCAATTTAATGCCGATGCATAGCACAGCTGAATCTTAAAAACAGTTTCATGTAACATAGATCATCGGTGCAAAAATGGATACTCTCAAGCTCTCTCGGTTAGATATTAACAGTACTTAATAAAAGTTATTTCATTAGAAATCAGAAAACAAATTATAAGGCACAGTAGATAGTCACATTTCCATCCTCAAAATAAAAGGTCACAGACTGATTGCCAATAAATCCAGATATCAAACAGTTAAGGGTTTTGATTGATAATGAAAAAAATGTATGTGTTTTGGTTTGCAGAAAATTTTGTTCTTGTAGCTGACCAGACTACTGTCTGGTTTGTCCAAACTTTCAATGAAAGCCTGTTCAAACAATCTGAGTGTGTGCACACGCACATCCCTGCAAAGCTATATTTTCAACAGCTCCTTCTTTGGGCATTTTCCCTCCTTCAACAATTCCTTCCAATCCACCTTTCAATTCACTTCAAAGTCATAAAGCTTTGAGAAAAGTGTTTATAATCTATTGATTAAATTATCATGAAGAGATTGAACATTATTCAAATATATCCAATTACAATTTATAGTATAGAGGTATAATGTTTTCAATTTTGTGACTGAAGATTAAATTGCTCCCTATAAAAGTGGGTGACTTTTTCCCTCTTACTTCAATTATCCCCAATTATCTTATCCTTTATAAAACCCAGTAATTGGACATAAGTATGTGGGAACTAAAATAGTCCTAAAATGTACATGGATCTCTCATAGCCCCAGCAATGTCTAATACTCTTAAAGATAGGAGCTGGACAGAGATATATTGCTGGAGAAAACACCAAGTCAATCTCAATTGACTTGGTGTTTTCTCCAGCAATATATTGAGATTCTCCATATATGTGGCAAATGCCTACCTGTACAACATTTTACTCATGTACCATTTACACACCATTGAAGATGATAGGTATAGAAGAAGTAGAAACGGACACTGCTTATTTATGCATTATTCACAAGGTACTACTTGTTTAATTCTACAGACATGCATCTGAAGTTAAAAAAAAATCCTGAAAGTAAGATGGAGAAAAATCTTTTACTTTTATTTTTAGGCATACTTTTATTTTTAGAAATAACACCCTCACCCTTAAAACAGAGACACACAATAGCAAAACACTATTATAACTGGATCTGAAGTGATATTTGGCATTGTGAAGCAATTTTTTCACTAAGACAAACCAAAGAAAAAAGTCCATTAGTGAGTGACAAGGAACTGCCTACCAATTTACTCAAAACTGTCATACACCACAAACAGCAAATTATGCTGCAATACAAAGCTGTACTTCTGCATTCAGTACTCCATCTATCACTGGGTTGTTGACTGATAGCTTATTAGCGCTCAGGATGATTTAAACCCTTTTGACTAGTGCTCCTTTCGCGCCTGATATACCTCTTTACATCACCAATCCCACTAGGGGATATTGAGAAGTTGCAGGCACATTTCACATGTATTCCCCCACTTTTTTTGATAATCTGATGTTTCCTAATCTTTGTGGAACATGAGGAAATGGATATAATAAGTTACACAATGTTTGAGTTCACATTTCTGTATGGATTTGGCATAATGTAACAAAAAAGGTCTTAAGCAACATTTGTAAATAAAACTCAGGAAAACTCTGGATTCCCTCCCTCCCTCCCTCCCACCTACCCACAGCCACCAACTCTGTCCACAGTCTGGAGTTTGATCCTGACAGGGCTCAAAGTTGACTCAGCCTTCCATCCTTCTGAGGACCCAGATTGTTGGGGGTAATATGCAAATAATGTTTACATTGGAAACCACTCAGAGAGTGCTATAAAGTGCTATGGGGCAGTATGTAAGCCTAATTGCTATTGTTATCATTCCGATGTGAAAACTTGTAAGTTTTCCAGAATACGTTTTTCACATAGGATCCAAAATTCCCTAAAACGGTAGATTTCCACAGGATATCTCAAAGGTGCTTTTTCAAAAGGCAACTGGTCTTTGTTTTTCCTTGAAGACATTTCACCCTCATCAGAATAGAGCTGGAAAGGATCTTGGAGGTCAACCCACTCAAGCAGGAGATCCTAGACAATTTCAGACAAGTGGCTGTCCAGTCTCTTTTTAAAGACTTCCAGTGATGAAACACCCACAACTTCTGAAGGCAAGCTGTTCCACTGGTTAATTGTTCTCACTATTAGGAAATTTCTCCTTAATTCCAAATTGCTTCTTTCCTTGATTAGTTTCCATCCATTGTTTCTTGTACTTTGGAAAATAAGTTGACCCCAACTTTTTGTGGCAACCCTTCAAATACTGGAATAGGGCTATCATGTCACCCCTAGTCCTTCTTTCCTCTAGGCTAGCCATACTCAAATCTTTAAACCATTCTTCATCATGAAGACATTTCCACAGAAGCCAACTATAACCTAGGATCCTTATAACTTCTCAGATAAGACTATTTAGCATGTCCCTAAATGTCAGGTTGAAAAGATCAGGTCTTCCAGTTTAATTGGGCGTTCACATGTAGACCCGATCTTTTGTACCTGACATTGAGTGACATGCTAACTATTTTTATTGGAGAATACAATCAATGAGTGCAATTAATGAAGTTTTAACAGGTATAAAAAGGTAAAAGGTAAAGGTTCCCGTTGCACATGTGTGCTAGTCGTTCCTGACTCTAGGGGGCGGTGCTCATCTCTGTTTCAAAGCTGAAAAGCCAGCACTGTCTGAAGACATCTCCATGGTCATGTGGCCAGTATGACTAAATGCCAAAGGCGCATGGAACGCTGTTACCTTCCCAACAAAGGTTGTCCCTATTTTTCTACTTGCATTTTTTACGTGCTTTCGAACTGCTAGGTTGGCAGAAGCTGGGACAAGTAATGGGAGCTCACCCCATTATGCAGCACTAGGGATTTGAACTGCTGAACTGCCGACCTTTCGATCAACAAGCTCAGCATCTTAGCCACTGAGCCACCATGTCCCTATTTGATATAGGTATACATACATAAAATTATGTTTAATATTATTAACTGTCTTACATGCCATTCATGGATGGAGAGATAAGACAAGGGTGTAAAGGAAGCAGAGCAAGGGCCAGGAAGGATGTGGCAAAGGTTGGGGTGAGTGTATAGGGGTAGGCAAAGGGTGAAAAAGAAGCACAGTCAGGTTCAGGGATAGTATGAGATAGGTATGGTGAGGCTCAGGGAGGATGTGCAGAGGGGGTTGGGCAGAGTGGGTGGCTGGGTGGCCAGGAGAAACATGCAGTGACTTAGGATCTTCCCTACTGAATTCCCCATTGCCTTTCTGAGGAAACCAGCAGGGAAGTTTACAAGTGGCAGTCATGTGCAACCAGCCGTAAGTGTGAGCTGTTTGCCAAGTGCTCAGATTGCAATTACATGACTGCGGGGGTGCTGGGACAGTCAGAACTCTGAGGACCAATTATAAACATCATTTCTTCAATGTCATCATAATTTTGAACAGTCGCTGAACAAGTGGTCGACTATCTATATACTAAATGCGCATCAAAGGAAGCACTTATCTTTTTCTTTAGTTTGTCAAATGAAACATGTTGAGCACCCAACATATTTCAAGAGATGGACAAAACCACTGTGTCCACTTACCAGAATAATTAGTCAGCAGAACTAGGGTGAAAAAGAGGAAAATGATTTGATTTTTAATTACATCTTTGTTACTTGGACCTTGCCTAGGCAACTAAAATCTTTGAACTTAAAACAAAAATTCACTCATCCAATCCTGCAGGATGTTTTTATTAAAGGTAATTCATACCATTTAAGAAGTGAAAAAATTATTCATGCTTTATGTTTAAAACTATTGATTTTCACTTCCATGCACAAAGAGATTTAATGGTTGCTGGGATCATTGAAGATTGAACATTATTTATTTTTCATTATCCTTCAAAGGCAAATCACAAGCTCATTTTATAACATGGAGTAATTTATTATAAGTATGAAGACTATTAGGATATTTAATAGCCATTCCTACCTTTTAGAGTAAGGGACGAAATGCTGCCTTTTACAGAGAGGAAAGCCACAAGTATATTTTACAATTTTACAAATATGTTTGTAAGATTTAGGTAACCGATCATACTTCATGAGTTCTACTGATTTGATAATGTGTTTAACAGAAGTTGTAAGTCTTTTTTAAAATAACATAAAAGGCAAGCAATTGAACATAATAAACACTTCAAACACATCTTTAGACTGACAAAAATCTGCTATGCTTGTAAGCGTTCTGGGTGCCTAGAAAACTGAAAAATTACTGTAATCTGGTTTTAGAGAAGAAATTCAGAAAATGTTAGAAATACCCCAAAATAATATGACATACACAAAAATCTTGTATTAATAATAGTAATAATAAAAACTATATTTTCTGTACAGCTTACTCAGACAGTTGAAAATGCTGGATTTCACAAAGACTGTTTAAATGAAACTTGTAGGTTCATCATTTATGCACACAGCAACAGATGCAACAAGACTATTTCACATTTGCAACACCCTCAAAATCATCCTTTAGAAGAATCTCTTTTTATCCCTTTCATGTTTGTCTATACTGCCTTTTCAGAAACTACTTCTGTCAAACTTAATTCAAAGACATATTCAACATCACTAATTTAGTAAGAAAGCAAAGAGGCATCAAAACAATTGTAATAACCAATATTCTCACTGTTATACTGACAATTTACAATACCCGAACACAATGGTAGCAATATTAAATACTAAACTGTTCTAGCAGACCAGGGGAAGGGAACACCAGAATGCTCACTCCAGTGGACATAGTTTGAAGGCTTTTGGGTAATCACTTTAAAAGTAAAGGTAAAGGTTCCCCTCGCACATACGTGCTAGTCATTGCCAACTCTAGGGGGCGGTGCTCATTTCCATTTCAAAGCCGAAGAGCCAGCGCTGTCCGAAGATGTCTCCGTGGTCATGTGGCCGGCATGACTCAACGCCAAAGGCGCACGGAACACTGTTACCTTCCCACCAAAGGTGGTCCCTATTTTTTCTACTTGCATTTTTATGTGCTTTCAAAACTGCTAGGTTGGAGACTTCCTGGTTGGCTCCGTTGGCAATGGAGGTGATCTTTCTGGTCACCAACCTCTGGATCGTGTTGGACTGCTAAGACAGCGACAATCAACTGTCCAGCAGTTCGGAAATCCCCCTCTTCGGGAGAAGAAGCGGAGGTGAGCAAAAAGAAGCAGAGGTAGAGCTTCCCTAGAGCTCCTGGAAGATACCAGGGGGCTCGAAGGGTTAAGCCCCCTCAGAACTTCAAAGTGCTCCAGATCTGAGGCTTTTTTCCTGCTCCGGCAGACCTAATTGCCGCGACCAACTGCCGGGACCAATTTTAACTTAAAGAAGATAATACCGGACTGAACAGAAACAGGAGAGCTCTAATTATAAAAGCAAGTAATCAATCAATTCCCTGTTTTTTTGTTTTTTTTTAAGTTTTGGATTTGACTTCAAAGTGAAAATGGCGATCGTTCTTTAATGAGCTACGCAGTTGAAAACGAAAGTGTTACAATTCTCTGTCTGCTGTTTATTGCTGAAGGCCAGCTGGAAATTTTTTTTAAACATTGTAATGAGAAGGGAGAAGAGCTTGAGATATTGAGACTGATTTTAAAATTAAAAAAAAAAAAGACTTAAAAGGTTTATACGTAATATTAGCCAGGACCAATTTTAACTTAAAGAAGATAATACCGGACTGAACAGAAACAGGAGAGCTCTAATTATAAAAGCAAGTAATCAATCAATTCCCTGTTATTTTTTTTTTAAGTTTTGGATTTGACTTCAAAGTGAAAATGGCGATCGTTCTTTAATGAGCTACGCAGTTGAAAACGAAAGTGTTACAATTCTCACTGCCTGTTGTTTATTGCTGAAGGCCAGCTGGAAATTTTTTTTTAAACATTGTAATGAGAAGGGAGAAGAGATACTGAGGCTGAAAAAAAAAGATTTAAAAGGTTTATACGTAATATTAAGTTAAAGAGAAATTTTAAGAGATGGCAGCAAAACAATTAAAGTCAACTGTTACAAAAACCCCAGGAACATTAACACCGGGAGTCTCTCCAGCACATACAGCAGATACAAAATCATTAAATTTGGAAGCACTTCAGGATAACCTGAAAGAATTTATGAAAGAATCTCTTAACGATGCTATCAAGGTCAACAGCATATAAAGAGATTATATAATGTATTGGTTGAAATTGATTCAGAAATGGAGTTGGTTAAAGATTGTATGGTAAAATGGGCACAAAATTTTCAACAACCTATAATGTTAGAAACATGGGAAAAAATTTGGGTGAGGAATGTTAAATTCACGCAAGCACAAAATTTAAGAGAAAATTTTTATAAAATGTTTTATAGATGGCATTTAGATCCTAAAAAACTGTCATGTATGTATCCAAATGTGAAAGCAAAATGTTGGAGATGTGATTGTGAGGATGCTACCTATTATCATATATGGTGGACTTGCAAAAAGTTAAAGCCTTTTGGATTAAAAATATGCTGGATTATGCAGAACATTTTGAAAAGAAGATCAAGTTTGTTCCACAGTTCTTTTTATTAGGAAGAAATTCAGAAAATGTTAGAAATACCCCAAAATAATATGACACACACAAAAATCTTGTATTAATAATAGTAATAATAAAAACTATATTTTCTGTACAGCTTACTCAGACAGTTGAAAATGCTGGATTTCACAAAGACTGTTTAAATGAAACTTGTAGGTTCATCATTTATGCACACAGCAACAGATGCAACAAGACTATTTCACATTTGCAACACCCTCAAAATCATCCTTTAGAAGAATCTCTTTTTATCCCTTTCATGTTTGTCTATACTGCCTTTTCAGAAACTACTTCTGTCAAACTTAATTCAAAGACATATTCAACATCACTAATTTAGTAAGAAAGCAAAGAGGCATCAAAACAATTGTAATAACCAATATTCTCACTGTTATACTGACAATTTACAATACCCGAACACAATGGTAGCAATATTAAATACTAAACTGTTCTAGCAGACCAGGGGAAGGGAACACCAGAATGCTCACTCCAGTGGACATAGTTTGAAGGCTTTTGGGTAATCACTTTAAAAGTAAAGGTAAAGGTTCCCCTCGCACATATGTGCTAGTCATTGCCGACTCTAGGGGGCGGTGCTCATTTCCATTTCAAAGCCGAAGAGCCAGCGCTGTCCGAAGATGTCTCCGTGGTCATGTGGCCGGCATGACTCAACGCCAAAGGCGCACGGAACACTGTTACCTTCCCACCAAAGGTGGTCCCTATTTTTTCTACTTGCATTTTTATGTGCTTTCAAAACTGCTAGGTTGGCAGAAGCTGGGACAAGTAACGGGAGCTCACCCTGTTACACAGCAGCACTAGGGATTCGAACTGCTGAGCTGCCGACCTTTCAATCGACAAGCTCAACATCCTAGCCCCTGAGCCACCGCGTCCCTATAGGCAATCACTTTACCTACACTTAAATGAGTTAAAATTTTACTGATCTTTAAATCTACAAAAGACAGCAGTGTTTAAGTATTTATATTTAACTTATTTATATATACTTTTCTAAACACCCCTAAAAGCTGCAGAAGACATGAAAAAAAAAAGCCTCAGTGAACCGTACAGTGAATACACAACAAAACACTCCTGTAGGAAGATGCTGAGACTCAAGTAATTATTACAGTCATGCAATGTGCTATTACAAAAAAGTTTCTGAAGTTTTGTTCTGAAAATCCCCAACTAATTATGGAAAGAACAGCTATAACTGGATTATGTATACATTGGGTAAGATTCAGGTTAGACATATAGCAAGGGAACTTAAATCTAAAAGATCCACTTGATCATGAAACTCACTGTGACTTTGAGTCAGTCATACTCTCTTAACCCAATCGCTTCACAGGGGTTTTGCTGTAGAAATAAGGTAAACACTCATAACATGTAAACTCCTATAAAAACACATTTTAAAAAAATACAAATAGAATAGAATGACAGAGTTGGAATGGACCTTGGAGATCTTCTAGTACAGCCCCCTTTTCAGGCAGGAAAACCCATATAATTTCAGACAAATGGTTGTTCAATCTCTTCATAAAAACTTCCAGTGCTGTAGCATTCACAATTTCTGGAGGCAAGTTGTTCCACTAATTAATTGTTCTAACTGTCAGGAAATTGCTCCTTAGTTCTAGATAACTTCTTTCCTTGGTTAGTTTCCATCCATTGCTTCTTGTCCTGCCTTCAGGTGCTTTGGAGAATAGCTTATCTCCCTCTTCTTTTTGGCAATCCCTGAGATACTGGAACATTACTTACTGGTATCATATCACCCCCTAGTCCTTTTCATTAAACTAGAAATACCCAATTCCAGCAACCGTTCTTTATATGTTTAGCCTCCCCTAATCATCTTTGTTGCTCTTTTCTGTACTCCTTCTAGAGTCTCAACGTCTTTTTTACATAATGGTGACTAAAACTGGATGCAGTATTTTTTTTATAAAATAAGTTTACAAAATAGAAACCAGACTTTAAGTTTATTGCCATCTATTCCTTCATAACTTTTTATTTTAAACTGTCCAGAATAAATCTTTATATTCATCATTATTTCCTCAAATAAATTTTATATGCAATTTTCCATTTTTGCAGTTTTGCAAATGTAAGTTTGTATGAGTATGTATAATTTATATAAATTTATAAATAATTTTATAAATTATAATCTATATAATTGTAATTATAAATTATATGTATGTATGTATGTATATGTATGTATGTATATATATATGTATATATATATATGTTTTCGTAGGTTATATATATATTATATATTATATATTATAAATTATAAATTATATTATATTATAATATAGATTATATAATATATATATATAATATAATATATAATATAATATATATACATAATTTTACTAATGTATACATTTCTGAGAGCATATTTGTTCATACCATGCTACTGCAATATAGAGAAAAAAATTCACACAGTAAAATAAAAAGTAAACCAATGTCTACTACAGAACTATTTTTAAATGGGTTAAGATTAAACTTTTGACGGATCTAGTAAATTGTAATAATAAGTTAAACTTCTGTATGGATATTGACTAGTCCAGTAGTATCCATAGCATATAGTTGTGCTAATGCATAAATTTAAGAGTTTTGAGACTATACGTTATGAGATTTCTATACTGCTTCCTATGTCCCAAAATATTTCAGTTTTTGCAGATATGACACTGCACATATTGCTTTTATAAACATTCCTGCAAACCCATCAGGCATCAGATGAGAACATGCATATTAGCAGGTCACAACAATACTGCTAAAATCGTTGCATTAATTTTCAGCTACATAAAACCTGAAGCTACATTGCATAGAAATGTTGGCACAAGAAGGAAAAATTCTGATTAGAGAGAACAATTAAAGCATCAAGCACAAAAGGGAAATAAACAATATTCAACCGATACATATCACTTGGCCAGTGTCAAAACACAATATTAGGAATTTGCTCTACACACTGTTCAATAAAATGAATGAATACACTGTGGTGAAAGGTGACCAGAGTAACAATTCAGGTTTCACTTCACCATAATCATTTCCAGTGGGCTCCAACTAAGTGAATAATAAGGTACAGAATCTGTGACGCTCTAGATTCATTAAATGTTCTCCTCATGTGTGAAATAAGTTTGTAGAAACTATTTCTATTGTATCTAGTTCCAGTATATCAAGTTGATATTGCTGAATAAAAACAGGAATGTGATTCTTTTTGGTGCAAGCAGTGCAAGTAGCCATCAAAGCAGGACAATAAGATGCAGTGGAATTGCAAAACAAAGGTGAAGATACTATGTGTATTTATTCTTCACTTAATGAGTGTGCATATTTTTTAACCAATAGTTTATGGGTTAATATCTTAATTTCTCAATCAAAAGCAAATCATTTGGTGTAGAGAATTTACATTGGCAAGGTAAGATATATTTCCTTTATCTTTTCAGGTACACTCTTTATCAACAGGTATTTTCTTGGCACATATGCCAGGGGAGATACCTTTATATTTTCTCAAAACAAAAAAGTGATTAAGGGGGAAATGTATATATTCTCTAAATCAATGCCATGAACCTCTATGTAGAACATGCTTCTAGGACTGGACTATGCCAAAACTAACTTTGGGATACACAACTGTTATCTCTAGGGTCTAAATCAATTGAAGATATATAAAGAGTTTGTTTTATCAGTCTACCTTTAATATTACATTTACTATTACTCTTGTATTTGCAATAAAAACATTAAGTAACCTAACTAACTGGACATTCATTGATGATGATCTGTTTACTTGCTGCTATGGGACAATGCATAAGTTCAGGTTGTGCCTTGTTATCAATTTTATGTTTGATCAAATTTGTCACGGAACAGGTGTATTAAAATCATTTATAACTGGTGAGTAAATGACAGCTAAATAAGTGCAAAATATAATACATATAAAAAAACATACTCATCCTGAACTTCCCCCCAAATTCATTCTAGTCATAATTGATAAAGCAAGGGCACAAAAATATAGTTATTGTGTAGGTATAGCATGCTTGCTTCATCAAATGGATACCCGCAGCTAAAAAAAACTTTGTATATTTTTTATAAATAAGTTTTACTAAGTCAAATGAAAGAAAAAAACAAAATCAGTCCCCTGTTGAGACTAGCACCTATTTCTGCGGGACAATACTTTATAATAATAACAATCTGCTGTTGAAGCTTTTTGCAATCCACAGGAAGCATGGCTTATTACTAAAGATGTGAGTAAACATGCTTTATCAGACTAAAGACGCTACAAAATCAGATTAAAGGTTTACAAGTTCCGTTTCCACGGTGACAATTCACTAGTATGATTGTAGGAATAAATTGATCAGGGGCTATGAGATTTGAGATTTAATCTAGACAAGGCAGAAACAGTGATGGTCAATAAACAAACTGGGGAATAAAAATAAACTTGGAACAAAATGCAGAAGTGAGAATGTTTCAGTGTCCACTTTTGGAATCATTATTACTCCCCATCTATTTCACACCCACTGGCTTTGTATTTATTTCCAAAGTCTGCCATATACTAAACAAACAAATATTTCCAAAGCCAATTCAATGTCGAGATAGCCCTGATAAGTTTAGAATCAGGTAACTGGAAAGATATCCTGCAAAGGGTCTCCATTTGCATTAGACCTGTCACTGGAGATTTATCATCATGGGGAAAGTGAAGCACTGTAGACTATTCTTGAATGGTTGAAGTATGTAAACCATTGTGAGTATATGTGGATTTTGCAGCATACAAATCAAAGCAATACATACAAATAAGTACGAGAGAGTGCAAGTACGAAAAATGAAGCTCAGAACAATCTATCTGAAACTCTGGAGTTTTGGTGGGTAGGAGGACAGAAAGTTACGGTTATACTATTTTTTTCACCAGGGTTTAATGATTTTTAACCAGTATTTAAAAAAAACCAACTACCAGTAAGGATGCTTTTTAAATGGTGGTTTTATTAACCAGATTTGTGTTGTTGTGAAGGTAGTCCTTGATTTATGACCACAATTTGAGCCCATTTCTGTTGCTAAGCGACACGGTTGTTAAGTGAGTTTTGCCCCATTTTATGAACTTGCTTGTCACAGTTGTTAAATGAATCACTGCAGTTGTTAAGTTAGTAACATGGTTGTTAAGTAAATCTGGCTTCCCCATAGTCTTTGCTTGTCAGAAGGTTGTAAAAGGTAATCACATGAACCCAGGACACTGCAGTGAAGCAGTTGCCAAGCATCCAAATTTTGATCACATGACCATGGAGATGCTGCAATGGTCATAAGTCACTTTTTCAGTGCCGCTTTAACTTTGAACAGTTACTCAACAAATGATTGTAAGAAAGGACTACTTGCATGGGGTCTTTATGAGGGCTGAAACGTGTTATATAATTGTTTTACCAAAAAGCATAAATCCATTGGAAACTCACTAATAAGGCATATGTGCAATAGTATTTCTTTGTGGTTGTCTCCTTCAATTAAAGTAGAACAATAAATACTGTGTTGTATCTTGAAACCAGAATCAATGACCAGAAGCTATGGATAGCCCAATCCTCATGGATCATGGATTTCCATTTAAAATCAGCTAAATGTTGTTTTTGTGACAAATTTTATCTCTTTTCTGTGGAAAAAAATAACTAGACAATAGACTAGAGTAGCCTATCACTAGTGTTTGATCTCTGATTAGTGTTGTTTCAACAAAATCACAATTCTTGATCCTCAAAATGTGCATTTTTTTCCATCACAGAGATTAATGTCATCATCAGAAAGTTTTATTAAATAAGCCAGGCATATTGGCTGCCTCTAGAGAGACAAGTTTAAAGACAGGCTGTCCAAGTGTGATAATGAGTCATGACGAAGGGCAGGATACATAAAACAGTGTACTTTTCCAGCCAGATGTATATTTAGGCATGCAGAAGTTGCTGAACAGCAAAAGCTTGTGCTTATTTGTTTGAATAAAATGTAACGAGAAGCTTTTAAACTAATCAAATGACAAGTGGAGCAAATGCACAAGATGTCAATACAGTAGCCATTGCCAAAGCAATTATAACCAAGAAAAATGTACAACTTCACTCCCTTCCACAAAACACAACCTTCACATGAATTAGTTAAGAATCAGAACTGAACCAACCCCTCATCTTCATAAAGGTACTTGACAATTCCCCAGAGGATTACAAACAGCATTGGCACACCTGGGGGAAAAAAGGAAAGAAGAAATGCATAGAGAATGAGTCAATAGAAAAACAATTAGGAAGGCTTGCAATGTTGTGAAGTTTTATTTAGTGCAAAACTTCCTTAGTCAAATGAGATTATAAGCGGAACTTATGCATTTACAGAGTCACTTATAATTATCTGATGACCTTTTAAATGCTCTCTCTTTAAGAAATCATTTGGGTTGAAAATCATAATGTTGGAAACACTTCAGTAACATCTTCAGTTATAGTATAAGACGACATCATGTTAGCAGGTAGAATGAAGCCCAGAAGTGCTAGAGAGAAATGCAAATACAGAAAAATCCAAAGAAATAAAGCATCACATTCCTTTAATTTCTTGGTCACTTCTTGTTGGGATATGAAGTACCAGAGGATACTCAAAATATGTAATTTGTTCTAAAACTAAGGCCATGCAGTTCTTGGCTCTTCCTCAAGGAGATGTTGATCAATCAATCTAGTGAGATGATGTTTCCTCTCCATGTTCCTGCAGTGCTACCATGGACATGGGCAATTGAACAAGTTTGAATTTCCTCCTGCTTCACCTTTCTAACCAATCCGTTCTTATGATAAGAAAATATGGCTAATAATATACAAAGAAAATATGCCTTCCTCCACTGTTATTGACTATGAATATTGAAATGCTGATATTGCTGATGAAAGACTGTTTAATAAAATGCAAAAAGTCAGTAAGCAATTACAGTTTGTTTAATGCATACCTGTGTGACATAGACAAGCATGCTTTTTTTTTTTACTCTCTCCTCATTTCCTTTAAAGTTAATGCCAAAGTGCTTTCTTGCTGGAAATTTGGTATAATTTATATAATTCAAATGGATAAAAGCAGGTGTGAAATCTACTTACCTTCCCTATCAGTTTGGAAGTGCGTCCCATAGGATTTTGGACCCTCTAAACAGGTTACTTCCTGGTTAAAACTAGGAAGTAATGACGCTCAGGCAGGCGGGCGGAGCCTCGTGCTGCTGCCGCTACCGGTTTTCCAAACCACCCACCGCCACCACTACTGGTTCGCTTGAACCACTACGAACCAGTAGTATTTCACCCCGGATAAAAGGTTTAAAATTAAATATAGAATTTAGGTTAGTTTTAAAGTAAATTTGCTTTAAATGTTAATTATATGTGGGTGAAGTTACTGCTATATAATGTAAATATCCAGTATTCCATTGTTTGTTTTTCTTCTTATTCATTGGTTTTATAATGGTTGACTTTGTGTGCTTCTGTAATTTTTATTGACTATCCCTTTCAAATTACTTTTTCTAATTGGAAATTTCTGGTCGCCAGCATTAGTTCACTTTTGCAAATTTAGTAAAGCCAAAATATAACCTATTTTTTAACTATGGTCCTAGCTACAGTTAAAAAGTGCTCCCTCAATTATTAGATGAAAATTACTAATCAGTAGGCTGGATAGTTTAGTACTGTTCAACTAGCCTTGCAGATTGAAACCAAGTATAGGAACTATGAGAAATTATCATTTGGTGACTGCAGATATTAAATCATGTATTTGACATTACATTATTCACAATTTATTAGATAGATATAAATTGGCCCAACTGATCATATAAGCAATAGGCTTGGTTACGTGGTGAATCAGTCCCCATGTACATCTGCAATAATGGATAACATTTCTGGGTATTATTACCCAGAAATATTTTTTCTTATCTTCTCAATGTTACCACCACTTTTGGCTTTAGAATATACTTATGCTCTTTTAATAGTACATGGTTTCTTCAAGCAACAGAGAAAAAAAAAACTACTGATACTCCTTTATTTATTAAATTTATTCTGATTTTTCTACTGTTAATAGAGTAGGCAGGCAAATGACGTGACAACAGAAAATCAATGCAAGCATAAAAATAGATTGTCTTGCTAAATGTGATATAATGCCTAGCTGTGGTTTAGTACTGCATGATATCCTGGGATAGTCTAACTGTCCCTGTGAAATCTTGTAGCAACCTGCACTTAGCTGTTGTGAACTAAGTTTTATGATCAGACTAAAATTCTGATTAAATCCAATTTGTAAAAGGTTTATCAAAGCAGGGAAAAGCAAACAAACAAACAGAAGTGGGGAAACTGCATTCTAAAGAATCATTTCAATCTTGTTCCGATAAATTTCAGTCACTGGCTTTGATACTATTCCTGAATTGAACATACATTGTTGCTATGTTTTATGCCAATAGCAGCTATAGGCAGTCAAAACCTTTGTATTCTTCTAGTTCTTAATGGAATACAGTATTAAATCTGATAAGAACTGTTATTAGAGAGGGTATTGCTAGAATTTAAAGAATGTATAAGATTTTTTTTCAAGAAATAAATCAAGGATTCATGATGGCATTTGTGCTATATCAATTCTTAGATAACTGATAAGGAAGTTAGCCACTGTAAACACTGAGTGGATCAGGAAGAAAAGAGATGCTTTCATGAGTTAGAATGCAATTTAGAAGTTTAACATTTAAAAAGTGGTATTTACACAATTAATATGTCCAATGTGATTACAGAATTGCCATCAGTGGACTTGTTGAGAATGAATATTGCATTAACTGTCTACTGAAACAAATAAATGACAATAAATACAATCCAGCTGTGGTAGTAAAAAAATGTATCAGATTTCTCATCCAAATTCATTTATAAACCCAGGTGCATGTTTAATTCAAAGAAACACTTATTTACTATGAAGGCTATCTTCTTGACTTTGAAACGAATTAAGGCTCTATTTATAATCCCTAACATTTATAAAATGAAATGTGCAAACTGAAAGGGAACAAATTATATTTCTGCAGAACCAACAGACGTGCAAAGCAATAACTGCTGTTACTGTAGAATTGTCGTGGCCAGAATATATCAGAAACATCTCCACTTCTGACTTTTATTTGCTGTTTGAAATCCAATTATTAACCCAAATGCCTGTTGTTGTGAACCCATTGCAGTATTCTGAGTATATAAAAAACAATAAAGTGCTCAGATATAAGTTGCTGTGTTGCTGCTAAATTTCATTGGTTCCATATGTTGAACAGTCTGGATTTGCACTGGACCATTATATACTGTACAGTTACTGCTATCTTTAAGCAATCTTTTCCCAACAGCATATGCTTCTGATAAGTTGAATGTGCCAGTCCCAAATGTCAGCACATTTGGAAGATACTACATTATAGGAAAATATGTTTAGATGAGTTGCAACAAAGGCTATAAGTTCCTGACTAGTGATCCAATGCAGTTTTTTTAACCTCAAGTGATATTTTAATATCCTTTATTTTATGTTAGCTCAGATCAGTAAAATGATTTTTACAGAAATGTAAAATTTGTTACTACTGGTTCTGTGGGCGTGGCTTGGGGGGGGTAATGTGACTGGGTGGGCATGGCCAACTTTTTTTTTTTAACTTTTAAAAGCATTTTTTCTACAACCTCTTCAACCGAAGAAGTGGTAGAAAAAAATGCTTTTAAAAGGCTCCTCTGACGATCCCAGCTGAGTTGCCTGATCGTCAGAGGCTTTTCTTTTCTTTTAAAAGCATTTTTTTTTGCCTTTAAAAGAAAAAAAAGCCTCTGACAATCAAGCAACTCAGCTGGGATCATCAGAGGAGCCTTTTAAAAGGATTTTTTTCTACAACCTCTTCAGCTGAAGAGGTTTTAAAAGCCTCTGATGATCCCAGCTGAACCGCACAATTATCAAAGGCTTTTTCTTTTTACTTTTAAAAGAATTTTTTCGGCCGAAGAAAAAATGCTTTTAAAAGTAAAAAAAACCCCAACCCTCTGATAATCATGCAGCTCAGCTGGGCATGGGGGGGGGAGGGTTTTTTGCTACTGGTTCTCTGAACCACCCACTGCCATTGCTACCGGATCGGGAGATCCGATCCGAACCGGGACATTTTCACCCCTGGCTCAGATGCTTGCTTAACTGAGTTGCTGATTATTTTCAATCTTTTGTGTACCTAGGAAAATATCTATGTACCTGTAAATTATCTTTTTTTGTGCTTGGTTTAAACCTGATGTTACCTGATGTTTTATTAACAAATAAGGTAAAAATACACTACAAATGAAATATAGTGAAAGCAAATAAGTGTTTGTAGAAAGCAATGTGAGGGCCTTGAGGGGAACAGGCAAAGCCGATTATGTAAGCAAAGAGGAATGAGACAATCCTTAAACAAGAAAGCATTTGGAAGAGACTCAGGCAAATGGAGTGGAGTTATCTCTTCACAAATAGTCTGAACTTCTGAGAAAAATATTAAAATTACATAAGGTGTAAAATTACAAAAGGTTTCTTTTAGTTTTATGGACAATTTAGAATTTGCTGATGCAGTGGCAGTTCAAGAGAGTATTCTAATTTTTCTGAAAGACAGATCTTTTTCAAGAACATATCTCTATGAATTCAACTAAGGTTCATAAAGTAGAGACATTACCAAGGAGAGTTTGGTTTTTAAATGAAAACCCAGTTTTTGCAGAGAGTGGTGAAATGAAATGCCATTACAGAAAGAAGCAGTAGTGGAAAAGTATAAAAAGAAATATGTCAGCGATCATGTTGGCGATCCTTTTTTTATCAGCAACTGCACAAAAAAGTGCTGCTGAGTTTTGTCCGAACCAGTCCCTTAGATTTTGAAGCCCTGATGTTCTTCTTCTGCCTGGACTTCGTTTGCCTTCAATCTTTCCTTGGAGGATTAAGTGAAGTATGCCATATTTTTCCAGGTGTCGCATCACATGTCCAAAATATTCTAACTTTCGCTTTTTAATGGTTTTGATGATTTTCTTTGGCTTTCTCAGGTGGCTTATCACCTCCTCATCCTTTTATTAAAATAGCCTTCCAAATCTTATTGCATCTATTTTATAAAAAGCGTATCATTTTATGATGATGCACTCAAGTATCATTTTGGGGAAACTAAGCATTTCTTATAATAATTGACTATTACTAGGTTATGGTCATACTGGTATAGAACCAATATTATATTTATTATTCTATCAATTAAGGACTAAGATACTAAAAAAAGATCAAGTTGGGAACAATTCTGGTTGGTGTATAATTGCTGTAATATAACAGTAACCACATTATCTTTTACTGAATCACTTGTTTCACTATAAAATTGGACATATGAGAGTTACAATACCCGGAAGCAGAGTTACAAAGTTAAATGCTAATATAAGAGCAGAGGACATGTAAGAGTTACTATATCCAGTAGCAGAATTACCAAATTAAATACCAATAAATTAAATTAAATGTCGATTTAGAAACCTGTAATACTTGTCATGCAGAAAAATTAAATGGGAATATAATTATCTAATAAAGAATCTAAAAAGTGATTCAAATATCCAGACATATTTGTTTTGTAGTTCTAAACTACAAAAGATATTTAAGATATGAGCCATAGTGGTCTGGTAGTTAGAATGCACTATTACAGGCTAACCTTTGCCACTGCCAGTTTGATCCTGACCAGCTCAAAGGCTGACTCAGCCTTCCATCCTTCAGAGGTTGGTAAAGTGAGGACCCAGGTTGTTGGGGGCAATAGGCTGACTCTGTAAACCACTTAGGGCTGTAAAGCACTAGGAAGCGGTATATAAGTCTAAGTACTATTGCTATGTAATTAGCAATAGCACTTACCGTATATACTCGAGTATAAGCCGATCCGAATATAAGCCGAGGTACCTAATTTTACCACAAAAACTGGGAAAAACTATTGACTCGAGTATAAGCCGAGGGTGGGAAATGAGGCAGCTACTGGTCAATGTAAAAAATAAAGATAGAGCCAAGTAAAATAACATGAATATTTATTTGAACGAAAAACAATAAAAGTGCAAAAGGGGGTCCCCAAAAAGAATATGGTATCAAAAATACAGTATCTTTAAAAGTAACAGCAACCAAGCTAACGAGAGCTAAAATCCCTCAAAACTGGAGTTCTCCTCCTCATCATCTGTTTGTCCAAACAGAGCTTCAGCTACTTCAGCTTCTGTGATGTTATCCGCATATACGTTGTCGTCATCACTGAGTTCACAGTCGTCATCATCACTGCTGTCACTCTCATACAATGCGCTGTCTTCACTGCCATCCATAGCATTACTAATGCCACATTTCTTGAAGGCACGTTGCACCATGTCCTCTGGAATATCTTCCCATGCATCACGAACCCACTGTGCTATTAGTTCTATGTCTGGCTTTCTCAGATTTCCAACTTTTGTCAGACGAGCTTGACCAGATGTCATCCATTCATGCCACATCCTTCGCACATGGTCCTTGAAAGGTTTATTTAAACTGACATCTAGGGGCTGCAATACAGATGTAAGCCCACCTGGAATAACGGCCAAAGTGACTTGAGATGACTTTGCCAATTTTTTTATGTCATCAGATGTGTGGGCTCTGAACATATCCCAAACTAACAGTGATCTTCTAGTCCAGTCCCCACTCCTCAAGCAAGAGATCCTATACTGTTTCAGACAAAGGATTGTCCAGTCTGTTCTTTAAAAACCCTCCAGGAATGAAGTGTCCAATAAGGTTCAAATTGCAAGTACCGGTAGTCCTCAATTTAAGACTGCAATTGAGCCCAAAACATTGTTTTGTTATTTTTCCCTAACCGTGTATGTATCCCCCTGCCCCCCATTTTACGTCAGGCTGCCATCAAAGCGAAGCACGGCTGAATATTATTATTATTATTATTATTATTATTATTATTATTATTATTATTATTATTATTATCATTATCATTATCATCATCATCATCATTATTATTATTATTATTATTATTATTATTATCATTATCATTATTATCATTATTATCATCATCATCATTATTATTATTATTATTATTATCATTATCATTATTATCATTATCATCATCATTATTATTATTATTATTATTATTATTATTATCATTATCATTATCATTATCATCATCATCATCATTATTATTATTATTATTATTATCATTATCATTATTATCATTATCATCATCATTATTATTATTATTATTATTATTATTATCATTATTATTATTATTATTATTATATGATGATGATGATTTTTTTGCATTGGACAGAGCGAGCTTCAGTTTACCAAACTTTGTATCTTTTAATGAAACGTGTTAGTCTGGAAGGGACTGTTTGAACTCACAAAACACTTGCAACTTTTAGTTCCGTGCTGAGGATTTTTGGAAAGCAGCCCAGCAATATTTATTTATTGCTCGGACTGCTCTTATTTTCACTCCCCCTTTTCTTTTCTTTTCCTTCCTCCTCCTCCTTCTCTGCCTCTCTTTCGTCCCCCACCTCCCGGGATCCTTGCGGGTCGAAGGTTCTGCCCTGCCTTACACCAGCCGCCCACCTATGCCAAGGTCTCCTGGCTCTTTCGCTCTCTGTAAGCAGCGGCTTCTCGGCAGCGTCGCCCCCTCCCTCCATGGATCGGCTCCTTCCCCAGCACTGAAGGCATCCTTAGGAATACACCTCCACCTCCAGGAAAATAAAAGAGGCAGAGAAGGTAAATCGCCCGCCCGTTCGGAAAGGAAGGAGAGGACTCCAATGGAAGAAGGAGAGGAGAATTACCAATAACAAACACAAAGCGCTGGGTTAGAGGTGCCTTGTCATGTACAAGGAGATCAGAGAGGGCAACCACCATGAAACAATAATCAGACTCAAAACGGGCTGCTTATTTGCCATTTGCTCTGGGTAGAACGGGTTTTTAAAAAATTGGTTTGGAGAAGGAAAGCTAATTTGCTGATCTGCGCGAGGGTCGGTTTCTTTTGCCTCCCTTCTTCTTCCTCCTCCTTCTTCCCACCCTAGCTTGCAATGCCCCCATCTCTCCTCCTCCTCCTCCTCCTGCCCCCTCTCGGGGAGAAATTGTTTGTTCTTGCCGTATTTCTCCGCTTTCCAAGAGGCTTTTCTTTTCACCTCTTTCTCCCCACCTCCCCAATTTCCATAGGGAAAAACCCTGGGGAAAACTTGGCAAAAATAAAATAAAATAAAAAGTACTGAGTGCAAATGTTTTTTTTATACTGTAGTTGGAGTTTTCCACGTTTCTTTCACATTCAAGGCAGCATTCTCCCCATCCTCGCTGCTTTTCCAAAACATGCTTTGAAACCTTTGCATTTTATTGGGATGTATTCGTGACAACGCCCCTCCGCCCCTCCGAGGCGAGAGGAGGACGAGTAAGAGGAGGCGAGTGACAAACAAATAAAGAGAGTTCTTCTGCCCTTGGCGTTGTCACCCTCGCCCTCCTCTCCGGCGAAATTGAGTGCGGCGGCAGTGGGGGTGGGTGGGTGGGTGGGGAGGCCGCCGTGAAGTGCCGGCTGGGGAGCCGGGATTGAAGTGCCGGCATGCTTTGCCAGCTCGGCCGGCTCGTTTTGGGCGGCGGCTGGCCTCGGCGTTTTCTTCCGCCGCTTTTGATGGCGGCGGCGGCGGTGGTCGGCGGAGGCGTTGACATTTCGCCTCTCACTCGTCCTCCTCTTGCCCGCGGTGGGGGCGGAGGCGTTGTCACCTCGCCCTCCTCTCCGGCGAAATTGAGTGCGGCGGCAGGGGAGGCCGCCGTGAAGTGCCGGCTGGGGGCCAGGAGCCAATCCGGGCTCCCCAGCCGGCACTTCACGGCGGCCTCCCCACCCCACTGCCGCCGCACTCAATTTCGCCGGAGAGGAGGGCGAGGGTGACAACGCCAAGGCGAGAAGGACTCTATTTGTTTGTCACTCTCGCCCTCCTCTCCGAAAAGCCGAAATTGAGTGCGAAGCGGCAGGGGAGGCCGCCGTGAAGTGCCGGCTGGGGGAGCCCGGGATTGGCTCCCGGCCTCCCCCAGCCGGCACGTCACGGCGGCCTCCCCACCCACCCACCCCACTGCCGCCGCACTCAATTTCGCTGGAGAGGAGGGCGAGGGTGACAACGCCTCCGCCCCTCCGAGGCGAGAGTGACAAACAAATAAAGAGAGTTCTTCTGCCCTTGGCGTTGTCACCTCGCCCTCCTCTCCGGCGAAATTGAGTGCGGCGGCAGGGGAGGCCGCCGTGAAGTGCCGGCTGGGGAGCCCGGGATTGGCTCCGGGCTCCCCAGCCGGCACTTCACGGCGGCCTCCCCACCCCACTGCCGCCGCACTCAATTTCGGCCGGAGAGGAGGGCGAGGGTGACAAACGCCAAGGGGCGAGAAGAACTCTATTTGTTTGTCACCCTCGCCCTCCTCTCCGAAAAGCCGAAATTGAGTGCGAAGCGGCAGGGGAGGCCGCCGTGAAGTGCCGGCTGGGGAGCCCGGGATTGGCTCCGGGCTCCCCAGCCGGCACTTCACGGCGGCCTCCCCACCCACCCACCCCACTGCCGCCGCACTCAATTTCGGCTGGAGAGGAGGGCGAGGGTGACAACGCCTCCGCCCCTCCGCCCCTCCGAGGCGAGAGGAGGACGAGTAAGAGGAGGCGAGTGACAACGCCTCCGCCCCTCCGCCCCTCCGCCGACCACCGCCGCCGCCATCAAAAGCGGCGGAAGAAAACGCCGAGGCCAGCCGCCCAAAACGAGCCGGCCGAGCTGGCAAAGCATGCCGGCAGCATTTGGGCTCGTCCTGCCGGCCCAGCTGTTCCCGAGGGCAAAAAACCCTCTCCCTGGGTCGGCTCTGCAAGGGTAGACTCGAGTATAAGCCGAGGGGGCGTTTTTCAGCACAAAAAACGTGCCGAAAAACTCGGCTTATACTCGAGTATATACGGTATCTGAATCCTGCTTAGTAGGACAATATTAATTCATAATTAAACATGAATGAGACATAATTACCAATTTCTCTCTCTTTCTGTCCTGCTGAATCACTTCTGAGAACATGTACAAGTTATTATACCTAGTAGCACAGCTTAAATTTCCACTGATAGATTCTTGATGAACTAAAAAAAAATATCATTCTTAGGTGGAAGGAGATGAATTACTTGCAACCCCTCTGACCTTTATCCATTAAAATAAAAGTTTTCCTTGACAACTTCAATGTTCAGTTCCTTAAAGGAATCCAAATAAACCTTCATTCAACATATTAACTTAAAGAGAAAATAATCTGATCAGTCACCAAAAGCTTATCAATTATAACGTTTTAGCAGCGGGAGGTATACAAACCAACAAGCAAAAGAAGCAAGCCAGAAATTCAACTCTAGTCTTTATTACAGGTAAGATTGTCTTATGATACAGTGGTACTAACTCTAACTGTTGCTTTAATAATGGAAATTTATGACACATTATAAGAGAAAATCATATTTTGCAACATTCACAGGACAAAAGCACCAATCTCGTACCTATCTAGAGCAAGTCATGAGAAGTTTAATAAAATAAAAGTGTAGTGCACTATAAGATAGGAACATTTCCAAACCCAAAGCAATACTGAATCTTCAGTTTTGGCATTTCTAAAGGCACTCCTGAAGCTCAACTCAGAGGGCATATAGGGCTTATAAATTCCATATCAGGATGGAAATGCATCCTGCTCAGCATTAGTAAGACATGGGAACATGCAAACAGTACTCAAACACTGCTCTCTGGTAATTAGATTTATGCAACCTCAACAGAATTAGAATTAGCAATGTGCACACACAACATGCCTCAAGGATAAAATACAGCACAGTATCTAAATAACCATCAAATATGTGATCTTCTTTTTAATTAGCATTTTACAATTATTATTTAAAAGAAATAACTTATCAAGTACATTACCAAAAACCCATTTATAAGCTGTCTTCTATTTAGTCTATTCAACACTCTACTTCTGAATCACCCCCATTCACTACAAATGAATAGTGCTAGGGCATATATGATTCCCACTGCTATGCTGGCTGAAATAAAACATTTTTTAAAAAAATCAAACCAATCACAGGCTAAAAAGCAACAGTCCAATCACTGTACTTTAAACAGTTGGATTAGTCAAACTGGTGCTATTTGAAAGGATGGTTTTGTTCCAACTTTTGAAACAAATACTGGGATTTGATTTGAACTTGAAATTAATCTTTTAAAAATACACATTTTACTCTACTTTTACTTTAAATTCTCAAAGTGGGATTTTAGGATAAGAATATTTGGAAGTCAAAATGTTTTGCATCCCTGGTTCACATTTTTTGCAGGAAGCATTGATTAAAAAAATGGAAGTATACAGTATATAAAAAACCTAAATTCCCTAGAAGAACTAGAACTAGTAAAGGACACTTACGTTATTCTAGTAAAGTTTTACTATTCTTATCTTAAATAAGTTTCTTAAGAGTTCAGTAGAATAATTTACAAATGATACTTTGAATCATTTTAGACTTTTAGAACCATAGAAGTATGTGAGTACTTTGTTCTCAAACCTTACATCTTTCCATTAGCGTAAGGTAGACCTTGCTTAACAACCAACATATTGCACCAATCCTATCATAAATAAAGAATGGAACAAAATTATCAAAGTGGGATAGATAATTTCTCACTTCTTTTGATTGGGAAAATTGGATGCAAAAATGTTGGAGGAAAGAGCACTGGGATTTTCATTAACTTTTTCTCACACAGATTTGAATGTCTCAAATTGAATTATCACAGTATCCTAATTGTTTGGATTTTGTCATCACAATAGAAAGTTGTGGTTTCTATAGTTGTGGAAAATGCAGTTTTGCCCATATAGGAATGCATTTAGCTGTATTTTTTAGGGTATCAGATGCACCTTTTTCCCCCAAAAAAGAGGGTGAAAATCTGGGTGCGTCTTATACTCCAAATGTAGTGCTGCCCAGCTTCTCAAACGGAGGTTTCAGAGGCTGAAAAAAGCATCAGAAACAGAGCCCCAAATGGAGCTCCAAGGTGCTTAGGAAAGAAGCCCCAAATGGAGCTTCAGAGGCTTTTTTTCTGAAGTTCTGTTTTGGAGGCTTTCAGAGACAGAAAAAAGTTTTTTCTGAAATGGAATTTCAGAGGCAGGAAAAAAAAGCAAAAAAAAAGCAAGGCTCAGACTTCACAACCAAGGAACCTGTTGCTAAAATTCACCTCTGGGAACAGCTGATTGGGGGTATTCCAGGAGGCCAATCTACCTGCCAATCAGCTTTTTTCTTATTTTCCTCCCCAAAAACTAAGGTACGTCTTATACTCCGAAAAATATGGTAAGTCTGACTGCCCTCCTATTAAGAGTGCATAAAAATGACACTAATGTGAGAGATCACAGACTGACCGAGGGAGACTATTTCAGCTGCAGAGTCCCCAACATCCAAAATGCAGAAATGCAGGAATAGACAATGAGATTTTGTTCTGTCCTGTTTTCTGCTTTTCTGAAATGAAAGTATTATGGAAGCTGGTAAAAGAAAAGCTCAGTAGCTTTCCTAATGAAAAGTGTATCTTTAATTAATTAAACAATTATATTTGATTGATATTAATCTCATTAGTTGTTTTTATAGCCTATTGAAACTGCTTTAATATTGAAACTGCTTCAATATTGAAACTCTATACAATCTCCTGCCATAAATTACAATTAATATTCCAGCTTTTGGTACTTCTTATAAGAAATCTGAGTATTTGCCTTACATGCTGTGCTACTTTGTATCATTTGTATCATTTTAGACTTTTAGAACCATAGAAGTGTGTGAGTACTTTGTTCTCAAACCTTACATCCTTCCATTAGCATAAAACCTTTATGGTAGTCCTTGCTTAACAACCAAATTGGGACTAGCAATTCCACTAACTAAGACAGTCATTATCTGCAAATCACATGATGGATTTATAATCTTACACCCGTCATGGTTGTTATATGAATCGCCTGTGGTTGTTAAGCAAAATATGACATGACAACGACTTGCAATTTTATTGCAAGCTTCTCTGCTAACTCTGCTTCTCAGACACGGATTGTGAAGCATACAAATGGTGATCACATGACTATTGGAATATTGCAGTAGTCATAGGTGCAAAGCTTCTTTTTCAGCACAGTCGAAACTTTGAATGGTCAATGGACAGGGAAGTTGTTAAGTGCACATTATCTGTATGACCAAATCATTCCATTCATGTTTCCTTGCATGACCCTGATTTCCAAAGAGTGGCGAATCAGAACAATCATTGAGGAATTTAATATTTATAACTACACTCCTACTACTTCCAAAATAGAAAAATCCAAAGCATTTTCTACTAGGACAAAATTGAGAAAACTTCCGTTTAGTTCCTTCAACTCTGTTGGCTATAGCAATGATATTCTAGCAACAAGTTGTTATGTCATAAGAGGCATGCAAATCACAACTTGAACTACAGTTCCTGTCTGCATCTCTGCTGAGGTGGTGAGCAAACCTACTTTGTAAAATATTGTCTAGGATACAAGATAGGAATAAGAAAAAATAACAGCAAGAGCTTCATAAAATCAGGAAGCTACAATTTTATAAAAACAGTGAATAAAATAAAAGTCTGAGATATTGAACCAAGTACATGCTTCAGCTTAATGATTTCTATTTTATCCCAGGGCAAGAAATATGTACTTTTGTTGAATACAAATTGGCAAAGTGCAATTATATATAGATTTGTGCTTAACCAATAACCTAGCATTCATTTATTTTCCACTAAAAAGTTAAGGACTATAAAAGCTATAGTCTGCTGTAAATGGTATTTAAGATAATTAGATTTTATTAACAATATTTTTATAGCAGAATTGCAAGAACCTCAAGCTATGTATAATAGAATTAGTCAACTGATAAGTTAGAAAGTGTAAATGTATGTGTTGTGTCTTGCCCGCCCTCAGAGCAGCCGGGGCCTTCTTACCTGCTCCCCAACACTGAGGAATGTATGCCTTCCGGCCCAAGTCCTGGCTCCATGCCCCCACAAACTGCAGAAGAAGGAGCATCTCCCTGCCCCAGCCCTGACTCCATGCCCAGGCAAACGGAGCAGCTAGACCCCTCCCCCTCATCCACAGCAGGTGAGCCTGAGGAGGGTTTACTCCCAAGAACAGCTGATTGGAGTGACCCTCGCATCAGAAGATTGGAGAGGCGGAGGCAACAGAGGGAAGGGAGGGGCAGGCCTTAATGAGTGCTGAGTCATGGAGCCACACCCCATGGCCTATATAAAGGAGCTACTTTCTGGCAGTCTCTGAGTCAGGCAAAAGTCAAACTTATCTTGCTGAAGTCACTTACTGGTCTCCTGCCTGCTCTGAGGACTTTGCTAGGACTTTGGGCAGAGCTGCAGAGGCAAGCCTGATTCGGATTTCCCGGACCCAGCCGTCAGCGGAGGAGTGGGACACGACAGTATGAGAGAACATCAATGGTTAATGAAAACTGCTAAACAAACATTGACTTAAATTGTTAAGAAAAATATTGCAGCTTTTTCAATGAATGGATGAATGAATGAATGGAGATGAGCCTGTGTGTGTTTGTGTGTGTGTGTGTGTGCATGGACAGCATGTGCCTGGTGGAGGAAAAATAGCCTTTGTGTGATGCAAGACATACTTCACTGATTTAGAGGTACACATATTCACAATAGACTGACATAACACTATTAGCACAATGGTTTTTAATTTTAAGCCATTTACTGATTCCTATCATTATCTTTCCCTACTTTATTACAGACACATGCTGGGTTAATGTCTTCAGAGTTGTTTTGCAACAGTAATTGCATCTTTTTTTTTTAGTAGTTAGTGGCAATTCTGAACACATCAGTATGGTTGCAAGGAGTTGTAAGTATCTGCCCTAATGTGAACTAATCTGATTTATTAATGCCAAGTCTCATCTGCCATCCTGTTGCCTTGTGAACCAGTAGAGAAAGATCCTTTGGGAACTCTTTGTAGATGAAGTTTTGTTCCCTATGTAGACTTTTATGGTCTTAAATACTGAACTGTAATCTGCATTTGACTGGGTCAGAGTCAATTTCCCTTTTTGAAGGTAACCATAATGTTGGAAAAACATGGACCAACTATTGAGTTCTGATGGATGTAAAATATTATCAGTTGAGAGGTTCCAGAATTGCATAACAAAAGCATAATTGCTATAAGATAATCAATACTTGCTAATCATATCAAAAATAGGCTGGGGCTGTGGAGTCTAAGAAAGTATTATCACTATGTAAAGTTTTAATTTAAGTAAAATAAAAGAATGCATAACTGTTTAATATGAAATACAGCATGATATAAAAATGCGCCACATTAATGCCTCCAAGAGAAAGGCTACTAACATTAGAACAAATTACTCAAGGTCAAAGAAAATGTTGGTGAAATGAAAATCAAGGAGCAATGAAAAATTCCAAAAATGAGAAACCCTTTTTAAAAATATTATTGATATTGTAATACATATTGTCTATTTGTAGAGAATCAGCAATAATTAGGCAAACGGGGCTTCCCAATTATTCATAAATAATTGTAGAACAGTTCCAAAAGTTATTTCTTTCTTGATTTGTAACTTTATGAAAACATGAATAATAGAATAAAAAGCTATTCAAAACTTTTTTAAAAAACACTTTATTTAATGGTTGGTGATTATATATTATATACCCATATGTATAGACTACATTAAAGTGACTACATGAATCACTTATTTTCAACTTCTCTTCATTCCTTTTCCTATTTGAGCTTTAAAATGTTATAATTATTATTTTGTATTCTATGCAACAGAGCTCCTCCACAGTTTTTATTTTTCTGAAGTATTTTCATACTCTTATTAGCTAAGAATCTCTTCAAATACGTTTTGAAAGAATATAATCTATAATTGGTTTTCAAAACAAAGTATGTTTTATTTGAAATGTGTATTTTCATCTTTATTTGAAATGTGTATTTCCCCCTTTATACTGAAAGAAAATGCACATCCCATTTCACATTTATTCTACTAAATATCATAGTAAGTTAATACCTATTTTCAGTTATCAGTTAACATTCAAATGAAGGATAGTTTATCATTAGCAAGTTTTTACCAACACAAAAACAGAAAGTCCTCTGAGTTTTCCTTTCCACTCCTTGTAGGAAATTATTTCAAATGTGCCTTGAATCCAAAATTAAATTATGTGACTGTCTGTTTGGGCTTTAAGATTTATCTTCCATCTCATTGCCTTGATATTTTATATTACTAAACACTCAGTACCAGTAGGAGAGCACTGGGAACAGTGCTTTGTTAAATTTATCTGTACAGTTGCTGTGCATGGATGTGTCTTAGTAGCCTCCAAGATTGTTTTGCAGATAAATAAAATTGTGCACATCTTATTTATTAAATCAAAGCTAGGATTTTGCATTATAAAAGTAAGAGCTTACCAATTCTTTCATAAGCAGAATTACACATAATGTTTCCTTTAACATAAAGAGAATTAAATTTTATACAAAATTTATCCAGGGTGCTATATAGCAGGGGTCTCCAACCTTGGTCCCTTTAAGACTTGTGACTTCAACTCCCAGAGTCCCTCAGCCAGCAAAGCTGGCTGAGGAACTCCGGGAGTTGAAGTCCACAAGTCTTACAGGGACCAAGGTTGGAGACCCCTGCTATATAGTATTAGCAGAAATAAGTTTTTGAAAATATTATCTATTTATAATAGGGTGATTGGCAACCAGTCATAAGTGTGAATAGCACCCAGAATGTGATTACATGCCCGTGGGAATGTGTATGACATTTTACATTGGCTGGAAGTGCTTAGTCGGCTGTAAAGCACTGTTTCAGATACTGTCATAACTATAAATGGTTGTTAAGTAATAAGTCCAAGTCAAGAAGAATTACCCGTAGCAGTTTGCTTTTCAGTTTCCTTTACTGTAAAAAGATCATGCTCCTAATCCTGGAAAAAGAAATCTCTCACAGGCTGAGAACAAAATGAGCATGATTTTCTAAAGGGAAAAAAAAGAAAATAAAAACAGAGAATGGAATGCCAGTAAAGTATTCAAATATCGTTTAGCGGCTTTTGCTCTTTAAGGCCTGGGATTTGCTGCAAAATGGCACACTGGTGGTCTTGGGCAATTTAGATAGTTGGAATCTCACTTTATATATTTCCTTATAGAAATCAGATGTTAGACTGAATTATTACATACGCAAGAGGAAGGGACAAATTCTTTTTTTTTTGTTTAACTAATTGACCCCTTATCCTCATTTATGCCTATAAAGTGGGATTTAAAAACTTATGTCTTAGGATAGTGTCACCTCAATAAAGAAAATAGATGATAACTACAGTACGTTCAGTATCCCAAAGGTCTATTGATCACAGCAGGGTAATTGTGCATGATTCAGAACTCCTTGTATACAAAGTTTATTTTGGGTTCTTTGTTCTAAACAAATTACACAACCCCTTTTGCTTCATTTAATGTTTTGTTTTCAGCTCATAACAGGCATCAGGCAGCCTCTGTTCAGAACATACTGTATATAGTTAGCATCCTGGATGACAACCACTGAACTCAAGTATTGCTAAATATAATCTGCAATCAGAAATATTTCAGGTCAACCTTTTATAATTTTTGTAATGGAGTTGGGTTTCTACTAAACAATAAAAATAAAACAATAAAACCTTCGATTTCAACTTGCTTAGAAATCTATTCAATAACTTTAGTATAGGGCTCATCATTTTGCATGTTTTTGCTTTCTATAAGTTTAAATAATTTACAGTAAGTAGGTTGTTATGAGATCTATGGAACTTTACTAGAACAGCCCAATATAGTTTCTTATGAATACTTCATTGGTTATTGGTTGGGACAGAACATAATATATTCATCGTTCATACATCATGTGTACTCGGGTGACATAAATAATATGCATCTGATCATTTATATGAATTTTACACTGCACTTGTGTAGTGCAGTGTAAAATGTTTATATGAATTTTACACTGCACTTGTGTAGAATGTTCACATAGGAATGTAAATCTGTGGAAGAGAAAAAGCCGCATCAAGCCCATTCAAGATGTATTTAAATATTTTATCCCTACTGGCATTTAACACAATACAGGCTAGAGACTGTATTAAACTAAGAATCTACAGTGATTCTACAATCCAAAACATATTGGGAAGCTTGTCTTGTATATTCTGCACCTGTGCAGAAATATGTCACTGTTTAAAAATGATTTGATTAATGAAATAATGTATATTTACAACGAAACATTATATATTGTCTTAAAAGATTTGCCTTATGATTACATAAGGTAACATGGTAGTAAAACAAAAAAATCCTCTGGGCCATGAAATAGGGAATTATACCTCAGGAAGAAAAAAATAACACATGATTTTATGCTAGTAAACTCTAGGACCAACATCAGGTAGAAGGTAAATGCAAATACACAGCTCATGTAAGAGATAGTTTGGCCCAGTAGTTAAGGCACCAGGCTAGAAAGTGAGACATGGTGAATTCAAGTGCAGTCTTAGCCATGAAAGCCAGCTGGGTGACTCTGGGTCAATCATTCTATCTCAGCCCAACTCACCTCACAGTGTTGTTGTTGAGAGAAAAATATGAGAAGGGAGGTGTATTGGATAAGTTCATTACCTTGAGTTATTTGCAACAATAATAAAGGCATGATATTAAATCAATCAGTGTCCTACAAGTAAGGACATTATTTTGGCTCATTCATTATTATCCACAGATGTTAGTACAGGTAGTCCTCCACTTATGAACATAATTGAGCCCAGAATTTATGTTGCTAAGTGAGAAATTTATTGAGTTTTGCCCCATTTTATGGCTTTTCTTGCCACATTTGTTAAGTGAATCACTGTAGTTGTTAAATTAGTAACATGGTTATTAAGTGAATCTGGTTTCTCCATTGAATTTCCTTGCCAGAAGATCACAAAATATGATCACATGATCCCAGGACACTGCAACTATCATAACTGTGAACCAGTTGTCAAAAATTTGGATGTAAATCACGTGACCACGGGGATGCTGCAATGGTCATAAGTGTGAAAAATGATCATAAATCACTTTTTTCAGTGCCGTTGTTAACTTCGAAAGGTCACTAAATGAACTGTTGTAAGTCAGGGACTACCTATAATGCTGGCATTAAAAGAAAAGCAAATGATCATCATAACTGATGGTGCTAGAGAATTCAGAAAGGCATCTGCATTATTTCTGAGCATGTTCTTATTGAAAGGCTCTTCACAAGTGTAAAAGCAGACAAAGTGTATTAAAAAAATCAATATTTCTTTGTAATAAAAAGCAGTATTTTTTCAGTTCCCATCTCCTAAAATACTAAAACAAGAAATACCATATTTGGAAAAGAGGCATAAAGACTACTTACCCCAGCCAACACAAAGGTAAAGTCGAAAGATTCTCTGCTCTGAAAATACTGAGAGGGCTAATAGAGTATACAGGTACATTCCTTCCACCAGTAGCCAGTAATAGTTTGCAGTCACACAATATTGCATCATCACGAAGATCAAGCGGCAGCTGAGTGACCCCTGAGAGGGCAGAGATTTGAGTAAATACTTTAGGTGCTGCAGACCAGGAAAAATGTAAAGTGCCCATGAAACCACAATGCCCTCAAAAATTTGATAACAAAGCAACCTTTGGAAACTGTCAACAGCAGGCTAAAAAATAATCGAATTCAGTAGCAAATATTCCTTCACTATACAGCCCTTTAGCATGCCTACTTGAACTATCATATTTCTTAGCTGAGTTGAAGCATTATAATGTTTTCATCTATGTCCAAGGGGACATTTCTATTCTATTCATAAGGGAAGAGGCAGCTTCCTTTATGCTCATTCTCCACAAAATATGTCACTCAATATAGAGGCCTCAGTTGATCAACCTGGGTTGTGGCAATAGAAGCTGCCAGAAAATGATGCAGAGATGGCTTGTGAAGGCAAAACTTTGTCTCTGCCAAAGTATATAAACTCCCTTTTTTCAGCACTGCAGAGCTTATGCCTCATTATACTCTGAACAGATTTTGGAAGAGCAGTGCATTCTCCTTCTATCTGTTTCTCTGCATTTATTATTCTCATAATGTAAGCCATTGTTCAAGAATAAAACTTTGAATAAAAATAAGAATTGCCATTTCCTCTGAAAATGTTAGTGACTACATTCCCAATTGCATCTTATATCCTGGTTCCTCTCTCTGACAAAAGTGGGTTTATTTGTATAGAACAGGAATAGGGCTAGACAGTATTATGTAGTATTTCAATGTTTTTATTATGAGGAAAATGATATCTTTTTCAAAGGATATTTCTAATATCCTTGAAAGATATTTTTAGGTTACTGATTAAAAAGCACAGTTTTTGGACATGTTATTAAGATTTACAATTTTAAGGAAGATCTAAACACTTACAGTTGCTTTTGGACTTCTGAAGTGTAAAAAAAGAAAAGAAAATTGAAGTGAAGAAGAAATCTTATCCTCAAGGGATAAGATTCCCCCAAATAGAAAGAGATTTTTATTTTAAGTCCTTTCATCTATACTCATATGTAAATTTAACAAGCTTTCCCCCAAAAGGAAATGCACACCTTAAAATATATTACAATCACCTATTTCTGTTTTGGAAAATACAATAAGTCTTATCATATACCTGGTAGGAAATTACACTCTCCCACTGTTGTTGACGAGGGGCTGTCTTGTACATCCACGTGAGCATGGAGTCCTTAATGAAGATGGACACAGCACGTAGGATAAATGAGGTAAAAAGGTTCAAGTGAATATAGTTCCTGGTACAATGCAGGTGCCTGTAAACATAATTATGATGCTTAATTCACTTGAAAACATGTAGGCTGTAATGACTGTCAAGTGAGGTATAAGGGAGCTCTGTTCAAAACTGAAGTGTGTACATCAGATAGTTACACTGTAGAGTTAAAAATAAATTTGGGGGTTGCTCTCATCTCTGAAATGGAAAGCAAACTACTAATACTAAAAAATATACAAAACTATTATTGAAGTACCATTTCCTATAGTATTCAGAGAAAAAGGTTTAAAAACAAAGACTTAAAACTGAGTTTTAAGTCCCGTAGGTAAAGATTTGAAAACCCATTGTGTAAAACATGCTTAGTTTAACTGTGCACTGCACATTTCTGCAGGAGACTGTGACAGAAGCATCAAAAAAACAAAAAAGGTCATGTAACAAACTTCAAAAACCACTACAAAAGTATTTGCAACCAAATAAAAACAGAATGTAACACTTACCACACTAAACAAGAAGAAAACCTTCTACGCACCAATTCCAGTTGTGCTTTTTATAATTTTGTAAACAATAAACTAAAAGAAACAAGAACCATTCCACCACTAAAAGAATCTAACGGTAAAGAATGTACTGACCAAACAATCAAAGCAAACCTCTTTAACACATTCTTTGGCTCAGTCTTTGTAAACGGTGATGGCTCATATCCAACATTCCTAAATCATATCAAAAATGTTAACAACGACTCAACACATATAGACTCCACAGAAGAAAACAACGACCTAACACACGTGGACTTTACAGAAGATAATGTTGAAAAAGCCCTTCGCAACCTTAAACCATCATTATCTATTGGACCTGATGGACTATGTGCATACTTTTTAAAAAAACTTTCAATTAATATAGCTGAACCCCTAAGCATTATCTTTAATAAAGCCTTCAAAACTAGTTCCCTTCCAAAACTCTGGTCTCTAGCCACAGTCATCCCTATCTTCAAAAAAGGAGATCCATGCCTTGTTGAAAATTACAGACCTATCTCTCTATGTTGTGTCTCATGCAAAGTAATGGAATCCATCATAAACCAATCCATTACATCTCGAAACAAACAACCTTCTCTCTAACAAACAATTTGGTTTCAGAAAAAAAATGTCTTGTAATCTACAACTTCTCCACTGCAAAAGCATATGGACTACAAACCTTGATCAAGGAAAAACAATAGATGCAATCTACATAGACTTCTGCAAAGCTTTTGATTCAGTAGTACATGATAAACTACTCCTCAAACTAAAATCCTACGGCATTTCGGGACCTCTTCACAACTGGATAAATGCCTTCCTGACAAACAGACAACAAGTGGTCAAAATTGGCAACGCTATATCAAATCCTGTTCCTGTCAAAAGTGGCGTTCCCCAAGGTAGTGTTCTTGGACCAACACTCTTCATACTATACATAAATGATCTCTGTGACCTCACCTCATCTCAAGTTATTGTGTTCCCTTTGCTGACGATGTCAAACTATTTAATACCACTAATAATACTTCTACCCTTCAAGAAGACTTCGACTTAATTTCCGATTGGTCTAAAACTTGGCAACTCCAAATCTCAACCAGCAAATGCTCAGTCTTTCATATTGGAAAAAAGAACCCTAACATCAAGTACAAACTTGATGGACATTACCTAACTGATGACCCCCACCCTGTCAAAGATCTTGGAGTTCTCATATCAAATGACCTTAATGCCAAAGCTCACTGCAACTACATAGCGAAAAAAGCCCTAAGAGTTGTAAACCTAATTTTACGCAGCTTCTTTTCTAAAAACTCTACACTACTAACTAGAGCATACAAAACATTTGCCAGACCTATTCTTGAATACAGCTCACCCATCTGGAACCCATACCACATCTCTGACATAAATACAATAGAAAGAGTCCAAAAATATTTTACTAGAAGAGTTCTTCACTCCTCCGAAAACAACAAAATACCTTATACCAACAGACTTGAAATCCTGGGATTAGAAAACTTACAACTCCATCGACTCTGACATGACCTGTGTTTAACACACAAAATCATCTATTGCAATATCCTTCCTATAAAAGACAACTTCAGCTTCAATTGCAATATTACAAGAGCAAAAAACAGATTCAAGCTAAATGTCAACCGCTTCAAACTTGATTGCAGAAAATATGACTTCTGTAACAGAGTTGTTAATGCTTGGAACTCATTACCTGACTCCATAATCTCTACTCAAAATCCCAAAATCTTCAACCAAAAACTGTCTACTATTGACCTCACCCCATTCCTAAGAAGGCTATAAGGGGCGTGCATAAGAGCACAAAAGTGCCTACTGTTCCTGTCCTATTGTTCCCTTCATCATATCAAATTGATATAATTGATGCATATTTTTTATACATATATGTATATTTTCTTCAAATTATGTTGTTTTATCTATGACAATTATTTGTGTATACTGTTGTGACAAAAAGAAATAAAAAAAAAATCCCATCAAGAGAAAGCATGCTATTTACCAGCAATTGTTTGAAAGGCAATTGAAAGAGGACTATTACTCTAAGAAAGACTTGCATGCACACAGTTGGAATAAGTGGAGCGTGATTTCACTTCTGGCATCCCAATAGGCAAAAATGAAAATTCATTATGAGCATCATCAAGTTAAGAGAACATAAATTTCAGCATGTCAAATAGAAAAACTTAATTCAGTGACTAAACCTGTCATCATTGGAGCAGTACTTTACTTTGGAACCCCTTCTCCTTATTTCTACCAATTTATAACAAACCATATTTAAAAGATAAAGTAGCAGAACAATATTCTGTGGAAAAAAAGTTCTTCTGTTCTACCTCTAACAAAACAAATGTTCTGCCAATTTATAAAACAGAATATTCATACCAGTTTAGCTGTGTGCAATTTAAAAGCAATGTTTATTTATTTATAGTGCAGCTTTTTTTCTTTTCTGCATATCCACCCAAGACAAACTGTATTTCGTTTCTTATTATACACTTCTCTTTAATTCCATACTTTGAAAATTTTCCAATTTTCATATGAAGCTTAATTTTATGCTACTCCTAATTATCCATCATCACATTTATTTTTTGAAGCTAAGCATCAAATACCAGATATTTCCATATGCTAGAATTCATTCTTTTTAGCCACGTGGCTTACCTGAACCAAAGGAGAATGCCAGTTGCTATAACAAGGGCTGAGAAAGAAAGAGCATATCCAGTGGTGTAGATAACAGAAAGGAATAACAACCGTCTTCCTGTTGAGTCCTGAAAAGGGTAACACAGAAACAGCTGAAATAAAATTACTGGACTTTTCCTGTTTTGTTCTGTCATAGTTTGTTTCAATAGAGCGGACAGAAACACAAAGCCAGTAATTTTATATGGAAACACAGAAAAAGCTGACCAAACGTATCTGCTATACAATATTCAAACAAGCAATCAGAGCACCGCTGAAAGGGAGACCCTGTACAATTTGAGACAAGTGGCTGTCCAGTCTCTTCTTAAAATGAAGCACCCACAACTTCTGAAGGCAAGCTGTTCCATTGGTTGATTGTTCTCAGTGTTAGGAAGTTTCTCCTTAATTCCAGGTTGTTTCTCTCCTTGATTAGTTTCCATCCATTGTTTCCTGTCTTGCCTTCTGGTGCTTTATAAAGCCTTAGTAAGACCACACCTTAGTAAGACCCTCTTCTTTGTGGGAGCTCCTCGGATACTTGAGATACTCAGATACTTGAGAACTGCTCATGTCACTCCTAAACTTTTTTTTTTCTAGACTAGCCATACTCAGTTTCTGCAACCGTTCTTCATATGGTTTTGTCTCCAGGACTTTAATCATCCTAGTTGCTCTTCTCTGCACTTTTTCCAAAGTCTCAACATCATTTTTTTAATGTGGTGACCAAAACTGGATGCAATATTCCAGGTGTGTCTTACTAAGGCTTTATAAAGTGGTACTAATTCTTCACGTGATTTTGATTTGATGCCTCTGTATATACAAACAAGGATTGTATTAGCTTTTTTGCCTGCTGAAATTTATAGTAGGCTAGAAAGTGAAAAAACTTTGTTATTTCCCCTGGATTATAAGGTGACTCCAGCATCAGTTCCCAAGTATAACATAGGGTAATAAAGCTTCATTTTACAGGTTTAATAATAACAGAGTTGGAAGGGACCTTGGAGGTCTTCTAGTCCAACCCCCTGCCCAGGCAGGAAACCCTACACCATTTCAGACAAATGGTTATCCAACATTTTCTTAAAAATTTCCAGTGTTGGAGCATTCACAACTTCTGCAGGCAAGTTGTTCCACTGATTAATTGTTCTAACTGTCAGGAAATTTCTCCTTAGTTCTAAGTTGCTTCTCTCCTTGATTAGTTTCCACCCATTGCTTCTTGTTCTACTCTCAGGTGCTTTGGAGAATACTTTGGCTCCCTCTTCTTTGTGGCAACCCCTGAGATATTGGAACACTGCTATCATTTGTTAAGATCATTTGTTAAGATCAGTGAGAAAATAATCTGCTTCAGATGGTAAAGATATTTTTATATGTATTTGTAAGAAGCATTTCCTTTTCAATAACCCAGTATCTACTAGATCTTTCATTAAAATTATTTCCATAAAATTCCAGTGCTCTAAATTCTAAATTTCATTTGTTATTTATTTAATCATTCATTTTCATTCATTCATTCATTCATTTGTTCTATAGCCAGTCTTAATCTGTTCTTCTCCAGATTGTCTCTGGTGCACTTCAGCTCTCATAATTCTTGTTCAGCATTATTCTACAGAAGAGAATACTAGATTTTAACTGCTGTTTAAGCAAGGAAATTCTGCAATTTTTGTTCATCAATGAGCTCATGAAGAGTAAGTATGAGCTCATGAAGAATAAGTATGCATTTCTACAGCAAGGAATTTTTTTAGTTACGTTAGCCAAGTATTATTATTAGAAAAATAATCCAAAAGGCATGAAACCAATGCTGTCTCACTTCATTCCAATTACTTTTCAAGTATTGAGTTATTTTTTTTTCAAACAAATGATATAGTTTCCCATTCAACATGCAATTTGGGATAACACTGAATTAAAACAAATGACATACTATAAAATAAAATATTAAAGCCTTAGTTATTTGTAAAAATAATAAAGGCGGGATACAATTAAATAAAAAATGAAATGCAGTAAGACATAGATAAATGTCACCAGATGGAATTCAATTTCCCTTTTTCTTTTTCATTATTTTCCTGGAAGATAAAACCAGAAGAAATTATATAATTTTGTCAAGGTGTTATCTTGCTCCCTCTGTATCACATACTCAAATGGTTTCCTTAAAAGTTTTTCAAGTTCTAACTTCAGTTTCATTGCAATTATCAGTATTACAAGCCCGAAGGACATAACAATCAAGAATATTATATCACATCTCCCTGTTTTCAATCCCACTAAAATTGCGAAACAATCCAAATCATTCTATAAGAACTAATGGAAGATTCCATGCTGTTATTGTTAATAGAAAACTTTATTTTAAGACACTTCCACAGCATCAGAAGCAAAGAATGTACCATTTGGGCAATAGATTCTTCAAACAAATATTTATTTGCTTACTTCATCAGGAACCATACACGCCGAAATGTTCCTCCATGGATTAGTGGAATTCTCCTCCATCAGCCATGTCCCTTCCAGTGTGCAGTAACGGTAAACTTGGCCTGTCCAACAAGATTGCAATGAAAAGGCAGGTGATGGAAAAGCCAAATGGAATCAAATCAACTGCAAATATAATTAAAATCTTATCCAGGGGTTGCCCACAATATTAATGTACCCCTGACTAGACTGTAAATTATTTATGACATGTTTTGGGTGTCCAAGACAAATTAGAACCTGAAAGGTGGAATTGAATTTGTGGGCTTCAAATCTTTGTACGAATCTTGGCAAGCAAAGTTTCTCAACACACTAGAGATTTAACTCTATATAAATTTAAAATCAATCTATTCCCAGAATCAGACCATTTGTAGTGGAAACAATTCCTCTACCATCAGATAAAAAAAGTAGTATTTGATTGGCATGTAAGAAACGATCAAATAATTTGCAGCCTAGAGTTTTCTGTGCTGTCACTTACATTCAGCTAAGTATATGTCATCAGTTTTGCTGCAGTCTTATTAAATAAGGAAATCAATTTATGTTTAATTATAAAGTTGTAATGTTTAATTTCTAAGAGAAGAAATGCCACAGGACATGCCACCCATCCTTGAATTTTAAATCAAATTAGGCTGTTAATTCTCGGTTTGGTCTAGTGGTCTAGGTCTAGGTGTCAAACTTGATTTCATTGAGAGCCACATCAGGGTCATGTTTGACCTGATAGGCTGGGATGTGCACAGCCAGGGAGGGCATGGCCAGCTTGACATCACTTGTGTTGTGGGTGCTTATGGCCCAAGTGCTCTGCCAGAGAAAATGGGCTCCCGACCTCCGTTTTCGGCTGGGACAGCCTCCTGCAATCCTCTGCCAGCAAAAAACGGAGCTCAGGTGGGCCGCAGAGGCACCATGGCAGAGGCACCATGGGCTGGCCCTTCATTATTTCCAGGGTGGCCCAGTGGGCCAAATCTGCTTCCCCGGCCTTGAGTTTGACATCCCTGGTTTATGGATAAAGCAACAGGCTAGAAAATTGGAGACCGTGAGTTCTGTTCCCACCTTAGACCTGAAAGCTGGCTGGGTAATTTAACACAGTCACTTTTTCTCAGTCCAACTCACCTCATAGGGTTGTTGTGAAGAAAATAGAGCAGGAAGAGTGGAAGGTAGATTTTCTGCCATGAGTTATTTATATATAACAAAAATAATAATAAAGACAGGATAAAAAATTTTTTAAAACACCACATGTAGGTACTCATAGGAATATCCCATTATTTTTACTCTACATATTCCAATATTCAGGATTTCTGTGAAAAACATGATTGATCCACCTGATAGCATTTACCTAATATTAGCAAACTTCAGATTATCCTCAAAGCAAACTTCTTTAATCTGATTTTATTTCAGGCTGCCTTTATTTAAGGAATCTTATTTAAGGGTTTAGGGCTAAGTTAGTTCTTATTAGCCTTTTTGAAAAACACAAAAATAGTTTACCAAAATAACATGGTTTTAACGTTCTTTTGGCTTATTATTTTTGCGGCATGTTAATTTACCAATAATATAGGTTTTTACTGAAACGTTGCTTTTTTGTAAATCTCTTTAAAAACAAATAACAGGACTTTTTATCCAAAATGATATAACAAAATAGGTCCTAACTATAGTGTATAACAGTTTTATTACAGATACTCACAACTTGCCCGAATGTTTCATTTCCAAATCAAAAAATACTGAATAATTCCCTAAATTTCATACGGCCATAAAAACATGTTCTTCTTCATAAAAACATTTTTCTCTCACCCTTTTAAAAGTTCAACCTTCTTCTCTAAATTTTCTGTAAGTTACTATTGTAGTTATACCTATCTTTCACTATTGGACAGTTCAGTCCCATCTGGAAAACAAATTCCCTCCATGCTCATAATGTTTTTTTCTAAACCAGGAAATTCTGTCTTCTGGAATATTGACAGGGCATTTTTAATTCATTGTAAAACTTGACTTTGTGTCAAGCAAAAGCAACCAGAAGCACTTTTACAAGGGAGAGGCTTCTCTGGGTAGCAAAAGATGAATTGCATCTATTTTCTCAGCATAGGGTCAAATGTTTTAGGAGGCAGTACTGTGCCATAGCAGCATAAAAGATCTGCCATGTAATTCTGGCCTTAAATCCATTTATCGGGGGGGGGGGTGTTATCAGTGTAGCTTTATGAATATACTTGTGATGGTGACCTATAAACAACTTAATGTCCAATTGCTAAGCTCTTACTTCTTCTTGGGGATCTCATTTTTCTCATGTATCGTCTGGAACCAGAGAAATCGATAAGCATTTAAATCTTATTCAAAAGGGAGCAATATTCCAGAAATTATGCTATAAAACTACACGATTAGGCTTGGACTTTGATTTATTTAGCTTCTAATGGAACATGCTTTCAAACAAAGTTAGTTTCTTAGAAGCAGCTCTCTTTGAGCCTATCTGCTGGAATTCCATGTCAATTACATCTTGTTAATATTACTGTAAATGTTTAAAGATATGGAGCGGTGCCTAGAATTCAAACAGTCCCTATATGCATATAAAAGAACAAGAGGGGAGGACAACAGTTAGATCTGGAGTTAATGTCATCATTTATCTTGTTCTGCAATAAGCTTATAAATCAAATCAAATGTTATAGCTGGCTAAAGGCTTTTGAATACAGGAAAACATGTTATCACATGCCAGGAGGCTCACAAATATTTTATCAGCTAGCTCTTTTAAATGCTTTCCCTGTTAAAATAGCCAACCTGATTGGTATTTTTGTGCAGCTACAGAACAGGAATAGCGGGAGATTAGTCACCCAATTGTCCTTCAGAATAAATTGCCAAATAATTTATTATTTGAAACAAATTACAGCAAGTCATAGACTATCAGAATTTATCCAGACAGGGAAAGACAAACTGTGAGAGAGGAAGCCGAGTAGAGTTTTCCCTCCGTGCACTGTGTGTGCATTTTGAACATTGAAAGCTACCCCAAATTTAATAACTCTTTTTAATTGTTGATAAGGGAAATGTTCTGAAGAGCAAGCAATTTTCTTCTAGAAAGAAGTTGTGAATCTGAAACTTATAAGGGCTGAATTCCTTGCTGTGGTAGATTTGACTTGACAGAACGATTTTGCCTCTAATGATAAAAATAGGTATCATAATGGAGATTTTCTTTTCTAATTTATTATCTGCATAGGCAATGCATTGGCTTCCAAAGGGAAGGGCTGGGCTGTAGGCTGGGCAAACTCCGCTTATAAAATTTCCAGGCTTACTTTCCACTGAAGTAATTGTAAGTTAGGGTGTATATAATGTAATGCTTCTTTTTATTCTCACACTGTTTTCTTTGTAAATATAGCAAATATATGGCAAAATGGTATCAGTCGCTGCAAAGTTTAAAAACAATATTTAAAAGAAACTGGAACATTATGATGTCCTTTTAAAATAATGGTATGTGAAAGAAGCTAAAAAGTAGTTGAGGTTCAACCTCTTAGAATTTCCAGTCAGCGTATTTAAGATATGAGGTTAAAAAAAGCTGGAAATCAGATCTATCTGTAAAACGTAATCATAGTTGTATTTTTTCCAAATATATTTTCGCAGCAGTTACAGACTAATATTGCAAGGTATAAATCCATACTTTAATAACAGAGGACGTTTTACATGTAGATAGTCCATGTTCAGTTTCTGACATTTCCAAATAGGACTGTCAAATCCCTGGAAAATTATTTCTAATTTATAAGTAGTAGTCAGCACTGATTGCCATATGACATTCATTTTAATTGTAATACTCTATGGTAGATTTCTGTTCATTCTATTTCAGATACAGGACATTTACATGAAGATATCTACATAAACTGGAAATTCAGCTCAAAACATTCTAGTTCCAAATCAATGCTGCACCACCCTGATTTAACTACTGTACTATTATACAGTACAGTACAATTTTTTTAAACATAGCTCAAATTTTCTGAGAAATCACCTGAATAACCCCTGACATATAAACATGGCAAACTGGAAAGAAAAAACAGTCTGAGACTATAAAAATATGTAGGCAGATACAGAACACTTTGCACTTCATTATATATATGCTTGGCAAGCTATATTCTACCTGTGAAGAATTCCACGTTGTACTGGCGTATTTGAGATTTAAGATCATAATGATGATGATGATCAACATATTGTAGAAATTCTTTTGGAAAGGGACAGAAAGATGTGGGATTTTATAAATGTTTTAGCTGCAATATTCCCCGCACTTGATGCTTCTCTATGAAATGATCTCTCTACCTTCAGATTGTCAGTTTCAATGAGGTATCTGCATTATTTTCAGAGTAAGACATCTTTATGATTTCAAACAAAGTCCCTATTTTCTACTGCTTTCAAATAACATATAATCTTTGCAGGAATTCTGGCTTAAAAAGAAGACAGTTCAGTAATTCCAGTACCATCATCAACCAAATCTATCTGTATATCAATTTTCCAATTAACCTGCAATATATTAATTTTCTGAATTATATCATACCAATGGGTAAGAAACATAAAACCACCATTTTCAACTGCAGACAAATAGGGGCAACACATTCCTACACATTTCCAGTTATCATTCAAGGCACATCACATCCTACAATAAGTATAGTCAAGTCTTAAGAAACAGTTATATTACTGCTGCTTTCAACAGAGTCTAAATACTAAACTATTTACAAACTAACTTTCTTAGGATTACAGAATTCAGCCAAAGAAACAGAAGTCAAAGTTTAGATGTGATGAGAGAAATAAACAACTTAACATCCATAACTGAAGGGATTTAGTTGAAACCTGTCTGTGAAAATAATCTTTCCCTCAGAAAACTTGGATATAGCAGGAGGACTCTTTTCAGTGAGTAGAGAGATTTTCGAAGGAAGGAAGGAAGGAAGGAAGGAAGGAAGGAAGGAAGGAAGGAAGGAAGGAAGGAAGGAAGGAAGGAAGGAAGGAAGGAAGGAAGAAAATAATTGAAGAAGACATTGCACTATTTTATGTCTGTTTTTTAAGGAGACAAATGCAAGTCATGTTTGTAATGTGTTCTTGCCAGCATATACTGTATTTTCTAAATATGAAAATATGCTTCTAAAATACAAGCAAAATTCACTGGTTTATATATAAAAGGATACATTGATCCAACCAGACTTTAGAAATAACAATTTTCAGAAAATCATTTGGTAACATTTTTATCTCTCCTGTGGAGCTTTAGTTAACATTTTTTCACAAAACAATTCCATGTCACTGTTCTGATATGATCAAAATTATTCGCAAAATTTAGAAATCGCTACACTTATAGCCATGACTGCACTTATGCTACAAATAGTGCTAATCATACCTATGTCTTGTGTCCATGTGAACGATTCTATATTATGCAGCATGCAACTATATATTAATTTCTTACCTCAGTGAATTAACATCTCACATAAAAGAATTTTTTTCTGTTTTATATCCAGAATTTATGAAGCAACGATACCTTTGTAACATCCCAGAATGACTGCAGTAACAAATTTACAGGGGTTGGCTTTGAAAAGTATTCAGAAATGTCAATTGGCTAAGAATGCTTTTACCAAATCATTGACCTTACCACAGCTTCACTGGCTATCTAAACTACTCTGATGTAACTGCTTCTGACCTGAAAAATTCTACATCCCTTGGGACTAGATAGTCTGAAAGATTGCTTTATCCAGTACACAGTACAGCACAGGAGTGTTGACAACTGGAAAAGAGCTCCCCAAATAGTTGTCTTCTACTGTGAAATAAGAATTCAAATAAGCCTTACTCTTTACTTGGCATGATCCTCTACTTGTATTCTACTTGATATCCCCCCTATAAGCACACAGCAAATGTTTGCTAGATACATCTAGAGATTCATTTCATTTCATTTTTTCTTCTATGAGTAGTAGGACTTGGAAGAACATTTGTTTAGACAAAGCCTCTTGATCTGAATAAGTATAGATCAGTTATTATTTATTTATACATCCATCCATCCATCCATTTAACCACCCTTCTCACAACACCTATGAGTGGTGCTGAGTTCTTTTATTCATAATTCAGAATAAAATATAAATTGTGTGTTTATAAAAACATAAATGAAAAATATGTATCACCCAAACTTTATCGAAGTATATGATTCACACAACATGTCTTAGCACAGTTCAGCCCCTCGGTGCATTTTCTTAACGTAAGTATAGTTTGAAGCAGTGCATTGCTGGTCCTTGTCTTAAAGATCCTGCTTGAGCTATATACATCAGAGGACTCTATGGGTATGTTATACTATACCAGGTTTCCTCTATTCTGAAAAGCCATAAACAGTAAGTATGGTTATAGTTCCTATACGTCTTGTTGAGAACTTGCATCTTTGGAAGATTTCAGTTTTACAGGATTTAGTGCCATTAAACAATTAACATACAGGACAGGGGTGAAATGCTCCCAGTTCTGATCGGATCTTGCGATCCAGTAGCGATTGTAGCCTGTGGTTCGGTGATCCGGTAGTGATCACTGAACCACCGGCAACACCCGCTGCCCGGGTGTCATTTTAACCAAGAAGTAGTGTGTTTTTACCTTCTGCGCATGTGCAGGTTTTGCGCATGTGCAGAAGGTCTGTGCGCAAATGTGATGCGTGCACACGAGCGAAGTGAGCATGTGGTGTGTAGACTTCGGAGCCGGTAAGGAAGGTAAGTAGATTTCAGCCCTGATACAGGACCTTAAAGGAGATACAAAAGGTAAAATGAATTATCTTTGCAGCACCAAACTTTTTCTTAGCTTACACAGTTTTACTGGCAGCTGAGTTTAAATTATAAAAATGAACAAAAATGAAATTACATTGTGAATTAAATGAGCCATCTTTTTTATTTAACACAGCTCTTTTCCAAGTTTTAAAAACTCTTTTATGGTTTTAAAAAGAGATGGACCATTAGCAGTCTTCTTGTACTCCTATTATACATAATGGTACCTATCATTATCTTCATTTTATCTGATTCTGACCTCTTATAAATGTTGAGCAATAGTATCACCAAATGTCATTTTGGCATTGCTGTGATTTGCCTTGGGTCCTACTGCAAAGTATAAATGCATAGAAGGAAAAATCTGTGCATATGAAGCTAGGTAAAAGATAAAAGTTCCTTGTGTTTTTCATAGTCAAAATAGGCAATTAACAACAGAAAATACTGAAATTTTGTACTAATGCAATTTGAGGCCTCCAATGTAAAGCATCCTTTCTCCCCATTACTGCAGCTATAATTACTTTCATGGAAGCAAAATATGTTTTGGAGAAACTACTAAGAAAGTATTATTAGATTAAATTAAGAGATTTTAGCTTTTTTTTCATTTGTAATTCTGAACTGAGAAGGAAAGTTATGTTATTACGATTGAAGGAATACAGAACTATCTCTTGCCTCCGGGCAGTAAATATTATATGTCTTTAAAAAATGACAGAAGGTACTGGCTTGCTGGTTTTGCTAAGCTACAGGTCTGTGCAAGCCATTCCAAGAACTGTTTCTAACAGGAGAACAACTGACATTGCACACATTTGTAATGTATTGTATCTTGAACAAATAATTTGATCCACTATATTATTTGGTTACAAAGTTCTCACTATTGCTTGTCTCTGCTATTGTGATACAATGAGAAAACAGAAGAAAACTAAACTATGTAGGTCTGAGATTGAAAGGTTTTATATAGAACCAAGAAAATGCAGATTAAGACATTTGTTGTTGTTGTTGTTGTTGTTAGTCGCGAAGTCATGTCCGACCCATCACAACCCCATGGACAATGTTCCTCCAGGCCTTCCTGTCCTCTACCATTCCCCAGAGTCCATTTAAGCTCACACCAACTGCTTCAGTGACTCCATCCAGCCACCTCATTCTCTATCATCCCTTTCTTCTTTTGTCCTCAATCTTTCCCAGCATTAGGCTCATCTCCAGTGAGTCCTTCCTTCTCATTGGCCCAATTATTTGAGTTTCATCTTCAGTAACTGGTCGTCTAAAGAACAATCAGGGTTGATCTCCTCTAGGACTGACTAGTTTGATCGCCTTGCAGGCCAAGGGACTTGCAGGGTCTTCTCCAGCACCAGAATTCAAAGGCCTCAATTCATTGGTGCTCAGTCTTCCTTATGGTTCAACTCTCACAGCCATATATTGCAACTGGGAAAACCAGAGCCTTCAGTATATGCACTTTTGTTGGCAGGGTGATGTCTCTGCTTTTTAGTATGCTGCCTAGATTTGCCATAGCTTTCCTCCCCAGGAGCAAGCGTTTTTTAATTTCTTGGCTGCAGTCCCCATCTGTGGTGATCTTGGAGCCCAGGAAAATAAAATCTGTCACTATCTCCATTTCTTCCCTATTTATTTGCCAGGAATTGAGAGGGCCAGATGCCATGATCTTAGTTTTCTTAATGTTGAATTTCAAGCCAACTCTCCTCCTTCACCCACATCAAGAGGCTCTTCAGTTCATCTTCACTTTCTGCCATTAGAGTGGATAGTTAACATCAAAAACATCATCAAAAAAGGACAACAAAGACTATTCTTTCTGTGCCAACTCAGAAAGCTCAAACTGCCCAAGGAGCTACTGATCCAGTTCTACAGAGGAATTATTGAGTCTGTCATTTGCACCTCTATAACTGTCTGGTTTGGTTCTGCAACCCAACAAGAAAGACACAGACTTCAGAGAATAATTAGAACTGCAGAAAAAATAATTGCTACCAACCTGCCTTCCATTGAGGACCTGTATACTGCACGAATCAAGAAGAGAGCCGTGAAAATATTTACAGATCCCTCACATCCTGGACATAAACGGTTTCAACTCCTACCATCAAAACGACGCTATAGAGCATTGCACATCAGAACAACTAGACACAAGAACAGTTTTTTCCCGAAGGCCATCACTCTGCTAAACAAATAATTCCCTCAACACTGTCAAACTATTTACTAAATCTACATTACTATTAATCTTCTCATCGTTTTCATCACCAATCTCTTTCCACTGTATGACTGTATGACTGTAACTTTTTGTTGCTATCATTAAGGGTTAAATTGCAACCTATGACCATCATTTGTGTTGTAAATGTTGTACCTTTGATGAAGGTATTTTTTTTCTTTTATGTACACTGAGAGCATGTGCACCAAAACAAATTCTTTGTGTGTCCAATCACACTTGGCCAATAAATAAATTCTATCCGCATATCTGAAGTTGTTAATATTTCTCCTGGAAATCTTAATTCCAGTTTGTGATTCATCTAGCCCAGCCTTTCTCATGATGTGCTCTGCTTATAAGTTAAATAGGCAGGGTGACAGTATACAGTCTTGTCAAACTCCTTTCTCAATTTTGAACCAATCAGTGGCTCCGTAGATTAAGACATATTGCAATACAAATAGGGAAGGAAGGGAAAGGAAGGCCACAAATTTAGTGGAGTTGGGTAGTATGGGCTCAAACAGCTTTTCATAATTAAAAAAACCCGAACATCCCATTTTGGCCATGAAGAAATAGGAAATTCAAGAACAATTGGGAAAAGGCAGCTTGTAAGCCTTAATTTACTTCTAAAGGGCCTGGCAATATTTTAATGATCAACACACCAGAAATCCAAACACTAGTGCTATCCCCAGATAATGAAGCTTTTAATTATTTTCAAAAATATATTAAAGATGCAACTAATTGTGATAATTTATTTACAGTGCAGGAGTATGGTAAATCTTGGTTCTTTTTCTCACACTAAGGCTGTTGGTACTGAGCAGCCAAAATTGCTACCATGAATCCTAAGGATAGTAAATAAATAGACTACTTGAAGGAAGGCCTCTAATTCTTCATGCAGGGTGTTAAGAGATTTCCTAATCCCTTATTTACATTCTTAAATTTTAGAGACATATTTTTAAAATAAAAGTCTACATCTAAATATTCTTAGAAGGCTATTCTTTCCATTTTTATCTCTGAAACAGAATGAATAAAATTAGCCCATTCTGCTTAAAATTCCTAAAAGCTGCCAAGTAATTTGCAACAATCTGAGGCCAATTTTCATTAACAGCTGTTCCAGTCTAGGACTCATCTTTATACATATTACTTGTTAGGAATAATATTTGTATGAAACAATAATATTTTAAAGCAGGGACTATCAATTTCTGGGTTTCCAGAATCTGCTGAGCCACTAATTTTGGCATTCTTCACCACTGACCATGCTGGCTAAGATTGCTGGGCATTGTAGATCAGCAAATTTTAGAATGCCACAAGATATCTAACCCTATCTTTTAGAACTTAGTTCAGCTAAAGACTAGCCCATTGCATCATAACACTTTCCTCATTCTGGAAAATCTGCTAAAATGATAATTCCCTAGATGTCCGGGGATGATAGGGTTTTCTCCCGCGTAAAATTGGAAGTGTCTTGGCGACGTTTCGACGAAGTCTCATTCGTCATCTTCAGGCTTCAGCTTCGTGCTTCTGGGAGCAATGTGTGATTGCAGCTGTTTCTTCCTTTTTGTGGAATTTTGTGGAAAAATACCTTTTTGCAGCTGCAATCACACATTGCTCCCAGAAGCACGAAGCTGAAGCCTGAAGATGACGAATGAGACTTCGTCGAAATGTCGCCAAGACACTTCCAATTTTACGCGGGAGAAAACCCGAATAACCAAAGACCTACATACAAACACCCGCGAAAACCTCAGAAAACAAATATATATATATATATATATATATATATATATATATATATATATATATATATATATATATATATATATATATATATATATATATATATATATATATATATATATACACACACACATACACTTAAGACTGTTCATTGAGTGACTATTTAAAGTTACGATGGGGCTGAAAAAAGTAATTTATGATTTATAACTGTTCCAGAGTCCCTATTGTTACATGTTTGTGATCTAAGCACTTGACAACTGCCTTGAATGTACAATGATTGCAATATCACAAGGTGACACAATCACCATTTGCAACTTCCTAGCACGTTTCTAATAATCAAAGTCAATGGAGACAAAAAAAGGTTGCAAAATCAGACATGATCACATGATGACTCAACTTAATGACTGCATCCTTTGTCAGAGGTTTTGGTCCTAACTGTCATCATAAATCAAGGATTACCTATACTGTGGTTGAACAGCAATAGGCTGTAGAACATTGCCTGATGGGCATTAAGCTTTTAACAAGTTTAGCATCTTAGTAAGAAGAAAGAACATTTTGACCTTTTTCCAGGATTGGTATGCAAGTAACTTACCTGAGCTACCTGATGGTAAATACCAAGGGCAGCTCATATTCACATAGGTGCCAGGAATACCATCAGGCCAGCAGACATAGTTGTCAAAAGTCCTGTTGCAAAACTTGCCTTCTATGAATAGAGAATAATTTAAAAGTCAGCAGAGGAAAACAACAACAACAAAAAATAACATTGTATTATATGTATTACTTTAATTATTTGACTTTAGAAAAGATATTTCCATCCTGCTTTTTTATCATTAAATACAATTTCAAAGTAGCAAATTGAGTTTTAGAAGGAAACATTTAAGATTTAATCTTACAACTAAACCACAAAATTCAACAGCTCAAATCCTCAATTATATTTTTTAAAAGCCTGTCTAGAATTGCAGGTCATGGCAATGGTGAACCTTTTTCCCTTGTTGAACTAAACCTTTCTCAGAGATTTTGTTCTCAACATTTATAGACCTGCTATCAATCATAAATTACTTAATTGTAAAAAGAAAGTATAATTGCAATGAATTGTTGCAATATTCTTTACAGCACAGCTGACAAAAAACTTCAAACTATGCAATGGTGGGATTCAAATAATTTAACAACCAGTTCTCTGCCCTAATGATTTCTTCCAACAACCAGTTCACCAAACTGCTCAGAAAGTTAACAACCGGTTCTCCCGAAGTGGTGCGAACTGGTTGAATCCCACCACTGAAACTATGTATATATTTATATGTTCAGAGAGAATCTTAAGAACGGAACCAAATATTGGCCCTAGGTCAACTATTTTACTGACAGTAAAAATTGCACTATTAGATATAAGTATTCTTAATTAAAATTAGACATTGATGATCATTTAATAAAGAATATCACACTAATAAAAGTCTTTATATCAAGGACTGAAAAGTGGCCAGGGTCCATGTGTGCATATTGTATATACATAACATTTGCAGGAAATTCAGTAAATCACAAATTCTTCTGGTTTCAGCTGACAAACTGAAACCACACGATAATGACTTAAATAGATAAGACTAGGGGTATGGTCAAGAAAGCAAATATTTTCACTGAGACCACCTAGATATCTTCCACTTTGTCTTGCTTATAACACATAATACCTGGTATTGTCTTACTGGTCTATCAAAGTATTCAGAGACTTCATATGTTTGTCCTAGCAGAGACCTTTTGTCATGTTTTTAATTGTAAATGATATGCATTGATACACTGCACAAATTCCCACTCAAAAGACCATCACGCAGCATTATTCAACATGTTAAAACTACAATAAGATTTATTAAACCATGACAGTTACAGTATTAGCTGCTCAAAATGATAAAAGGAAATTAATTCCCCATCTGGCTATTATTATTCCAAGTAGGGATAATTCTCCATGGCTGTTACTGGCAGTGAAATTCTGAGAGGGAGCAATGAAAAAAAAATGGTTCAGAATGAATCTAAAAAATTATCTTTATGAATTGTTTACATTCAGACATACAACCAAATGTTATAGTGATGAAGGCTTTCTTAAAAACAAACTAGGCTGTTGTTTCTAATGCCTTTTATAGCTAAAATAACTTTTATTGGGTTTTTAAAAACCCCAATATTTTGTGATACAGCAAAATATGCTTTTAAAGATGTTCAGTGGTAGTTGTGAGAAGGTGTACAAATTGTTTGAAGTTTGAACCTTATTAGAAGTTTGAACCATATTAAAATTCTGCTTTTGGAGTCTTTGGCAACATTTTTAGACAACATTCTGTAGCTCCCCAAAGTTGATTGATATTTATTTTATTTTATTTTATTTTTATTTATTTATTTATTTATTTGTTTGTTTGTCAAGAACATACAGTATTAGATAATAAGTATAAACGTAGATTGGATACATAAAATAGATACAAATAGAGGGAACATTAGGACAGGGACAGTAGTCACACTGGTGCTCTTATGCACGTCCCTTACAGACCTCTCATGAATGGGGTGAGGTCAACAGTAGGCAGTCTTAGATTAAAATTTGGGGGGTTTTGGGATGAAACCACAGAGTCAGGTAGTGCATTCCAGGCATTGACCACTCTGTTGCTGAAGTCATATCTTCTGCAATCAAGTTTGGAGTGGTTCACTTTAAGTTTGTATCTATTGCATGCTCATGTATTGTTGTGATTGAAGCTGAACTAGTCATTGAAAAGTAGGACATTGTAGCAGATAATTTTATGAGCTACGCTTAGATCATACCAAAGCTGGCATAGTTCTAAGTTTTCTAAGCCTAGAATTTCAAGTTTGGTGGCATAAGGTATTTTGTTGCGAGCAGAGGAGTGGAGGACTCTTCTTGTGAAATATTTCTGGACACGTTCAATTGTATTAATGTCCGATATGTAGTGCGGATTCCAGACAGATGAGCTGTATTCGAGAATTGGTCTAGCAATTGTTTTGTATGCTCTGGTTAGTAGTGTGATATTACCAGAGAAGAAGCTATGTAAGATTAGGTTTACAACTCTTAATGCCTTTTTGGCGATGTTGTTACAGTGGGCTTTGGCACTTAGATCATTAGATACAAGTACTCCAAGGTCCTTGACAGTGAGGGTCGTCTACAAGGTCGTGTCTACTCAGCTTGTATTTTGTGTCCTGGGGTTGTTGTTGTTTTTTTGGCCATATATTAACTTTAAGAAGCCCTACCTGGCACAAGAGGGGGTGTTTCTCGGAGATACTTTAAACACTGAAGCCGATATTCTTCCCAATTCTGCTTTAGGGAGGGAAATGAAGAATATGGTTTCTGAAAAGAAAGAAAATGAGTCCATTAAATCCAATTGTCATTATTTTCCCATAATATTAAAACAACTATTTATCATGTGATTATCTCCTCAAATTCACAACTGGAAATTATGAACTAGTACGGAGACAATTAGTAACTAATGTTCAACAAAATATTAGACTTGGCTAGATTTTGCTATAGTAATCTTTGCTATGCTACAGCTTTCTAACTGTAAAACAGGAAATTGATTCTAACAATCATTCTTAACCTTGCTTATTGATAGCCAGCTCCAAATTAATTATTCATAACTTGTTCCTTCATGCATTGTTTTGTTGGCATCTGACATGATTTATTATAATTACACACTGACTCCAATATGCAGGGGCTTCAATCTTCTTTAATGAACAGACTATCCTTTCAAAATTACAAAAATGCTAGATATGTTCGACAATAACTCACAATACAGATGCTAACTGAAGGATTGTTGTTGAGTGTGATAAGAGCTCTGTATGATAAAATTAAAATATGTGCTGAAAATAAATGTAATGCTTAGCAAATGGTTCAACAATGAGTAGAATAATTATTATACGAGAATGTATGATGTCTTTTCCTTTGTTTATTTATAGACAAAGATATGGAAAGCTCATGGTAATCCTAGCTGTATGTTGGTTGGGGGCATAAATGTGTATGTACTTTAGTACACATATGATACTATGGGTAGAGATAGAACATACCTACCAAAAATGTTTCTAGAGCAGTGAATTTGGATACTGAATTTGGACAAACAAGATATGGAATAATCTCATAAATACTTGGCCCTTATAGAATGTGCTAGTTTGTATCATTATGACAAACATGACCTGTATGTTATTTCAAAATGAGTAGGTTGACACATAGAATGAAGTTTAAAAAGACATGATAAAATGGGAGAAACTATAGCTGTTATTTCCGGGGATAATTTTTATGATGAAATTTCTTGCCTTGAATGTCTAGGCAAAACATTCCTCAGACAATACTTGTTTGATAACCTTTTTTTGATACCATTTTAAACAGTGGCAGAAGAACATTTTTAGATTTGTATGGTGGGGGGGGGAATCCAAGAGTTAAATGGGGGTATAGTTATTATTGGTTCTCTTATTTACAATTATTGGAAGGATTTAAAGTGGACAAAGAGTTCTTGGTTTTGAACATTGTGAGACAGAGTTTGAAGTAGTATCACATACAAACAATGAACATGTAGTTATAGAAATTTAAAATAGAAGAACAAGTGAAATAATATATGATAAAGTAGGCTAAAGTTTTTTGGATATAATGTAAAGACAAAGGGAAAATACATGGTTGAAAGGATTGAAGTTTAGACATTTTTTATAATCTTAAAAAGGATTTTTATAAAATAATGTATCTATATATATCACTAGATAAAACTCTAGAATGTAGAATAGAATAGAATTCTTTATTGGCCAAGTGTGATTGGACACACAAGGAATTTGCTTTGGTGTATATGCTCTTGGTGTACATAAAAGAAAAGATATATTCGTCAAGGTACAACACTTAATGATAGTCATAGGGAAATAGTCAATATAAATCTTAAGGATACCAGCAACAAGGTTACAGTCATACAGTCATAATTGGGAGGAGAAGGGTGATAGGATTGATGAGAAGATTAATAGTAATGCAGACTTAGTAACTAGTTTGACAGTGTTGAGGGAATTATTTGTTTAGCAGTGATGGCATTCAGGAAAAAACTGTTCTTGTGTCTAGTTGTTCTGGTGTGCAGTGCTCTATAGTGTCATTTTGAGAGTAGAAGTTGAAACAGTTTATGTCCAGGATGTGAGGGGTCTATAAATATTTTCACAGCCCTCTTTTTGACTCGTGCAGTATACAGGTCCTCAATAGAAGGCAGGTTGGTAGAAATTGTTTGTTCTGCAATTCTAATTATCCTCTGAAGTCTGTGTCTGTCTTGTTGGGTTGCAGAACCAAACCAGACAGTTATAGAGGTGCAGATGACAGACTCAATAATTCCTCTGTAGAACCGGATCAGCAGCTCCTTGGGCAGTTTGAGGTTTACGAGTTGGTGCACAAAGAACATTCTTTGATGTCCTTTTTTGATGATGTCTTTGATGTTAGCTGTCCATTTTAGATCTTGTGATATGGTAGAACCTAGAAATTTGAAGGTCTCTACTGCTGATGCTGTGTTGTCTAGTATTATAAGAGGTGGAAGTATGGGAGGGTTTCTCCTAAAGTCTACCACCTTTTCTACAGTTTTGAGTGCGTTCAGTTCAAGATTGTTCCGGTTGCACCACAAAGCTAGTTGTTCTACCTCCCATCTGTATATGGATTCATCATTGTATCAAATGAGACGAATCACTGTTGTGTCATCTGCGAACTTCAATATTTATTAATTTATTAATTTATTTATTATTCAAATTTCTATACTGCCCTATCTCCCGAAGGACTCAGGGCAGTTTACAGCCTTATAAAACATAAAATATAAAAATAAATACATGTTAAAACAACATTTAAAAAACTTATTCCATTAGGCCAAATTTAAAACTATGGTTAAAAAATACAAAACCCCATTTAAAATTAAGTTTAAAATTAAACTCTAGGCCAGCCCTGCACAAATAAATAGATGTGTCTTAAGCTCGCGGCGGAAGGTTCGAAGGTCAGGAAGTTGACGCAATCCTGGGGGGAGCTCGTTCCAGAGCATGGGGACCCCCACAGAGAAGGCCCTTCCCCTGGGTGTCGCCAGTCGGCACTGCCTGGCAGACGGCACCCTAAGGAGTCCCTCCCTGTGAGAGCGTACGGGTCAGTGGGAGGTAGTCGGTGGCAGTAGGCGGTCCCGTAAATAACCCGGCCCTATGCCATGGAGCGCTTTGAAGATGGTAACCAAAACCTTGAAGCGCACCCAAAAGGCCACAGGTAGCCAGTGCAGTCTGCGCAGGAGAGGTGTCACATGGGAGCCACGAGGGGCTCCCTCTATTACCCTCGCAGCTGCGTTCTGAACCAACTGAAGCCTCCGGATGCTCTTCAAGGGGAGCCCCATGTAGAGAGCATTGCAGTAATCCAAGCGAGATGTGACGAGCGCATGAGTGATCGTGCATAGGGCACCCCGGTCTAGAAAGGGGTGCAACTGGCGTACCAGGCGAACCTGGTAAAAAGCTCTCCTGGAGACGGCCGTCAAATGATCTTCAAAAGACAGCCGTCCATCCAGGAGGACGCCCAAGTTGCGGACCCCTTCCATCGGGGCCAATAATTCGCCCCCAAATGTCAGCTGCGGCTGCAACTGACTGTACCAGGGTGCCGGCATCCACAGCCACTCCGTCTTGGAGGGATTGAGTTTGAGCCTGTTTCTCCCCATCCAGACCTGTACGGCTTCCAGGCACCGGGACAGCACTTCGATAGCTTCATTGGGGTGGCCCGGGGTGGAAAAGTACAGCTGAGTATCATCAGCGTACAGATGGTATGTCACCCCAAAGCCACTGATGATCTCACCCAGCGGCTTCATATAGATGTTGAACAGAAGGGGCGAGAGAATCGACCCCTGCGGCACCCCACAAGTGAGGTACCTCGGGGACGACCTCTGCCCCCCTGTCAACACCGTCTGCGACCGATTGGAGAGATAGGAGGAGAACCACCGATAAACGGTGCCTCCCACTCCCAATCCCTCCAACTGGTGCAGCAGGATACCATGGTCGATGGTATCAAAAGCCGCTGAGAGGTCTAATAGGACCAGGGCAGAGGAAAAACCCCTATCCCTGGCCCTCCAGAGATCATCAACCAACGCGACCAAAGCCGTCTCCGTGCTATAACCGGGCTGAAAGCCGGACTGGAACGGGTCCAGATAGACAGTTTCATCCAGGTACCGGGGTAATTGACATGCCACCACACTCTCTACAACCTTCGCCGTAAAGCGAAGGTTGGAGACTGGACAATAATTACCTAAAACAGCCGGATCCAGGGAAGGCTTCTTGAGGAGGGGTCTCACCACCGCCTCTTTCAAGGCGGCAGGGACAACCCCCTCCAACAAGGAAGCATTTATAATCCCCCGGAGCCAGTCTCGTGTCACCTCCTGTGTGGCCAGCACCAACCTGGAGGGGCACGGGTCCAGTAAACATGTGGTGGCATTCAACCTCCCCAGTAACCTGTCCATGTCCTCGGGAGCCACAGGATCAAATCCATCCCAAACAGTCTCGACAAGATGGGTCTCTGACATCTCACCTGGATCCACCCAATAGTTTAACAGATGGATCATTTGAGATGCAGTCATTGATATATAGAGAGAAGTGGAGATAGCACACAGCCTTGTGGGGCCCCTGTGCTAATTGTACAGGTATCTGATGTGATTCTGCATAGCTTCACCCTCTTAGGAATGGGGTGAGGTCAACAGTAGACAGTCTTTGATTAAAGCTTTGTAGGAGGCTTGGCTGTTGTTAGTGTGTCTAAGATGGGGATTGTGGAGATAGGTGGCTGTAGTTTCCTTTCAAACCTGCAGTAAAACATGTTCAGATCATCTGCCAGTTATTGATTTCCTTCAGCCTGGGAAGGAGATTTGCTATAACAGGTGATATTTTCAAGAGTTTTCCACATGTTTGCTGGTTCATTTGTTGGGAACTGATTCTTTAGCTTTTCAGAGTAGCTTCTTTTTGCTGCTCTGATCTCCCTTGTTAATACATTTCTGGCCTGATTGTAAAGAATTTTATCATCTTTTCTGTAGGCTTCCTCTTTGGAATGACGTAGCTGCTTAAGTTTAGCTGTGAACCAAGGTTTGTTGTTACTGTCTATTCTCAAGTTCCTGGTGGGTACACATAGGTCTTCACAGAAGCTGACATATGATGTTAGTCTCTGTGAGTTCATCTAAGTCTGGAGAGGTACTTTTGAAAACATTCCAATCAGTGCAGTCAAGGCAGGCCTGTAGCTTTAACTTTGCCTCCTCAGTCCAGGTCTTCACTGATTTAATTGTTGGTTTTGTGGTTTTAAGCAGGTACAAGGTGAATCATGCAATCATCAGTGTGTCCCAAAGCTGCTCGTGGTAAGAACCAATAAGCATCTTTTAGTGTTGTATAGCAATGGTCTAAAGTATTCTTGCCTCTAGTGGGACAATTGACATGCTAAAAGTATTTTGGTAGCTCTTTCCTTAAGTTTGTTTTGTTTAGATTTCCCACAATAATGGATGGCCAGTGAATCGGGGTATTTGGCTTAAGCCTCCATAATCTGGTCACCTAGAGTTCGTAATGCCTTGTTTACACAGGCTTGTGGGGGGACATGAACAGCAATTAGTAGAAATGAACGTAAATTTGTCAGGAAGATCAAAGGCAGAGTAGTTCTATTTCCCCTATTCCTTAGCTTGTTTAAAATTCCCGACCTTTTACCTTGTCTCTGTTTCCTCAGTTTGGTTTTCTTGGTAATCCATAGCTCCGGAGAAATTGCTTCTTCCTGTGTTAGAATCTCCTCCACATTTGTAAAGACCGGGAGGGGGGGATTTGAGATCACAGAAAGCTGCTCCTTAAAGAAACATTGCTTAATTCTTAGCAGATGGTCTTGTAAGAAATCCATACTGAGTTGCAGAGAATAATTAAAAATAAAGAAACCATTAGAGAGCATTTCACTGAAGCAGCCTTTGGTGGTGCTTGGATCTTGGATTAAATAGAAAGGTAAAAAATTCTGGATTCAAAGTAATACACTGATGCAGTGGATTTTAAAGATTAATATATAATTGAGATCAGAGGTTTTCCTTTTGGGGTTGATGGACAAACCATTGGGGAAAAAAGTCATATTTTTGTATATGGTTATCTGTAGGACGATTACTTTATACATAAAGATGGAAAGACTCAGTGCCATCCACAGTGGAGGAGCAGTTGAGTGAAGATGATAAATTTTTCTAAGATTACTAAATTAACTTATTTGATAAAAGATAATTATTGCTGACTTAAAATCCTGCATGGATTTTTTGTGTAAAACAGAAAAAAATGAACCTATGATTTATAGTTTTGATGGACATCAAATTGGACATCAAGAAGACAAGTTGGTAAACATAGAGTAAGGCTTCCAAACTAGAGTAAGGCTACCATTTCATAGCAATTCATAAAGTGAGAAGGCATTAGTTTTGACTTTGTACTGCAGTACAAAGAATACATAACTATTTGATATTATCTGAAAATGGGAACATCATTTTAAAACAAATTAATCTCATTGCAGATTTTTTACTAGCATAACAAATGATAACATTTTGTTACATTTTTCTGTCTTTTCAGCACATATCTTCTAAAAGAAAATTCTATAAAAAATTTGAACTGTAAAATTTTACAATCCTTTAAATAACTAATGACCCATCTAAACTATCTTCCTTGCACTCAGGATAGTTTGGGCAGCATGCTTAAGAAAAAGGTCATAAAACCATCAGCAGAAACCCAATTATGCAGAATATACTACTAAACTGCTGATATATCTCCTGACCAGAGTTATTGGTACAAGTCTATATCCCCAAGCAGAAGATTAATAGCTCTTGTAGTTGTATCCTGATTGCATGAATTTAGGGGAGGAGGGTTGCCGTGATTTTGCAAATCCTTGCTTTATTTCTGGCAAAAAAAGTAGAAGAGAGAAAAACAAGGCATTTCTTGGCATATAGTTTCCACAATTTAATTGAAAAAGTTACATTCACATGTCATACATTACATATAAATATAGAACATGGTGGTTGGGCACTGTCCAAGCTGACAACAGCCAGTGCATAAAGGTAAGGGAAAGGTTTCCCCCCACACATACGTGCTAGTCATTTCCAACTCAAGGGGGCGGTACCCATCTCTGTTTCAAAGCTGAAGAGCCAGCACTGTCCAAAGATGTCTCCATGGTCATGTGGCCGGCATGATTAAACACTAAAGGCACATGGAACACTGTTACCTTCCCACCAAAGGTGGTCCCTATTTTTCTACTCGCATTTTTACATGCTTTTGAACTGCTAGGTTGGCAGAAGCTGGGACAAGTAACGGGAGCTCACCCCATTACACATCACTAGAGATTCAAACCGCTGAACTGCTGACCTTTCGATCGACAAGCTCAGCATCTTAGCCACTGAGCCATCGCACCCTAGCCAGTGCATAGAGCAACTCAAATAATTAGTGCAAGTTTGAAAGATGTGGAGAGACCTGGCCCATAGAATTGTCAAGAGTCGGACACAACTGGATGGCTAACATCATCATCACCTGGTAATTCCCTCTCTCTGTGGGATAACAAAACAGAGGGAAAGTCTGCCAATCTTACAAAATTTTCCTTCTTATGAAATGTGAATGGACACTTTCTTAATAGCATTTTTTAAATGAGATCAACATCTTTTGTTAGCTTGAAGATGGTTATTGTAAGATGATTAATTGACAAGCCCAAAGGACTAGGTTCTGAATATTTTTGAAGTGCACACAAGGTTACTATTTGTATTTTGAATATACTTAATAGTTGCAAGAATGTAGTTATGATTAGCTAAACAATACTGGTTAGCAGTTCTTTAGAACAGAGATTTCTAAATTATTTTCCTCAAAATATCAGATTAATCCATCTGTTTTCAGATCACATATTTAAGCACAGTATTTTGTATGTCACCCTGCCAACAAAAGTGTGTATAATCATAAAAGGGAATCATAGCAAAAAATCAATATACTTAATGCTTCATGTGATAACAGCAGCAAGGTTGGTTTATGCACAATACTGGAAAAAGGAAAAAGAAATCTCCCCGGAAGAAGAAATAATAAGGAAGATTTTGACGTGTGCAGAAATGGACAGGCTGACAGTTGAACTCAAAAACAAGAATGAGAGAGAATACTATAAAATCTGGAATAAAGTGTATTGTTGGTTGGAAAGGAGAAAAGGAGTTGGAACAAAAAAGATTTGGGGTTTGTAGAATTAATACTGGATAGTATTAATAAATGTAAATACTAAACAAATAGTAAATAGATAGTAAATGAAGATAAGGGATATGTATATAAGAACAAAGTAACAATGTATGTTAAATAGTAATTATATTTGTTGTTATGGAAAGAATATGTATGACTATATTAAGACCAGGATGGTCACACACTGTGTCCAATGTTTTTAACGTTTATTAAATAAAAAACTTTTTAGAAAAAAAAGTGCGTATAGTCAAAGCTATGGTTTTTGCAGTTGCAATGTATGGCTGTGAGAGTTGAACCATAAGAAAGACTGAGCGCCAGAGAATTGAGGCCTTTGAACTCTGGTGCTGGAGAAGACCCTAAAAGTCCCTTGGACTGCAAGGCGATCAAACCGGTCAGTCCTAGAGGAGATCAACCCTGACTGCTCTTTAGAAGACCAAATCCTGAAGATGAAACTGAAATACTTTGGCCACCTAATGAGAAAGAAGGACTCACTGAAGAAGAGCCTAATGCTGGGAAAGACTGAGGGCAAAAGAAGAAAGGGACGATAGAGAATGAGGTGGCTGGATGGAGTCACTGAAGCAGTCGGTGTGAGCTTAAATGGACTCTGGGGGATGGTAGAGGACAGGAAGGCCTGGAGGAACATTGTCCATGGGGTTGTGATGGGTCGGACATGACTTCGCGACAACAACAACAACAATAACAACAACAAATGTCTTAATCTGCATTTTCTTGGTTCTATATAAAACCTTTCAATCTCAGACCTACATAGTTTAGTTTTCTTCTGTTTTCTCATTGTATCACAATACCCAGAGACAAGCAATAGCGAGAACTTTGTAGCCAAATAATATAGTGGATCAAATTATTTGTTCAAGATAACAATACATTACAAATGTGTGCAATGTCAGTTGTTCTCCTGTTAGAAACAGTTCTTGGAATGGCTTGCACAGACCTGTAGCTTAGCAAAACCAGCAAGCCAGTACCTTCTGTCATTTTTTAAAGACATATAATATTTACTGCCCGGAGGCAAGAAATAGTTCTGTATTCCTTCAATCGTAATAACGTAACTTTCCTTCTCAGTTCAGAATTACAAATGAAAAAAAGCTAAAATCTCTTAATTTAGAGGACAGGAACACCTGGAGGAATATTGTTCATGGAACCACGATGGGTTGGACACAACTTCGCAACTAACAACAAATTTTGTATGTATAACTGAGCAAAAAAATCACTGTCTGCTGTAGTTGGGCTTCTCCAGTTTTTGGATTTAATCAACTGTCCTACTGTTTGTACTTTTTACATATGCTTACCGCTTGCTTACAATTTATTATTAGCTGCATGAAGATTTACATGAATGAAAGACAGGGTAAATATTTTAATAAATAGCATTCATCTTTGTTTATGAAAACCGTTAACATTTAGATCCTTTTCAATTACTCTAAAATTCAATTCTACACAGGTTCATCCTAATTACATTTATTCTAATACTATACTCTGTAAGGATTTATTCTAGTTTAAATATGTATAAAATTTCATGACTGACTGCAGACTGTCTTCTTTAATTTGGAAGGACTACTTTCAACAGTTTTAGCCCTGCTCAACTCACTGGGAGTTTTTTAGTGCTTCCTTTTATATTCCAGAAACATATTTTTAAATTTTCTACATACACTGTACATTAGAAAGTCACATCACTTACCTCTTTGTATACTAATGTGGCTAATTAAGCACTGAAACCAAGACCACTGCCCTCCACAGAAGTTAGGTTACTGTAAAAAGTGTGAATGTGAACACTGCTTTCTGCTATGCATTTCTGTATTTTTCTGCATGTAATTGAAAAAAGAAGCAACTGAAAAGCTACCCTTGTTCAGCCTTCATATACATGGGGGAAGAAGGAACTGTTTTTGTGTAACAAACAAGCCAATGTTATTATAAACCATTATGATCAATTACAAAGATGCTCTCAGAGAATCATAAAGGCAATTCAACCTATGTACTTGTTACACACCATGCACATTTATTAACTGCCTTTATTTGTATAGTTTTTAATAATAATTACTCTTTATCTTTATAATGCAAAGCTCACTGCTGTGAGTCTAACCCTTGGCAGTATAGTTCCTGCTGAAACCTGAATTGCAACTGTGGATCCAATTTAGGAATTAAAATTGAGAACAAGCAGATTTACCTCCAGTAATATGTGGGAATATTTAGATTTTTTTAAAAAAAATAAAATGTAATAATGTTACATTCATCCTGGCATGGATATAAGTGTTGAAGCATTTTATAGGATGATTCTTTTATGAATAATGATAACCATAGTTTTGCATTATATTTAAGCTACTACTACTAGATGGAATTGGTTTTAAGGGCTTTCAATAGCCAAAGCAAACACCAGCTTCAAAATATGGTAACTGTTCCACAGTGATGCAAGAGAGGTAATTAAAGATAAACAAAATAGGGAATAGAAGTAATGGCTTCTAAAAAAATATGTTACTAGGTATGACATGTAACATATGGGTTTAGACATATGTTCTAAATTTCTGTCATTAAAAATGGCAATACCCTGGGTCCTATAGTTTTCAACACTTTAGTTCAGGGGTCTCCAACCTTGGCAACTTTAAGACTTGTGAACTTCAACTCCCAGAATTCTGCTTTAGTTACTGACTTGGGTGAAAGGGCTGAGGGGATAGTTAAAAAATTTACAGATTATAAAAAAATATCAGGAATGGCTAATGCTCTAAAACTCGAAGAAACGATTCAAAAAAATCTAAATATGTTTGAACAATGGCCAAACTCTACAGGATGAAATTATAAAGAAAGATGAAAAGATGGAACAGACCTGGTTTGGCAACTGTAGATATAAAAAGAATCTGGATATTCTTGTAGATTGCAAGTTGAACATGAGCCAAGAGTGTGATGCAGCTGTTCTTTTGAGGTTTATTAACATGAGTTTGAGTACTCATCACAAAAAGTAATTATCCCATTATATTTCAGCTTGGTCAAACTCAACCTGGAATAGTGTGTCAATACCAAACAGTTATTCAATGTCCTTTTTAAACTGCAATGAGTTTAGAGGAGGGCTACCAAAATGTTGTGCAAGACTGGGAGGCATGACCGCAAAAAGTATAGCGAAAGAAGTCTAATAAAAGAAAATTGAAATAACAGCAGAGAGATTAACAAATAGAGAAAGAAGAGATCTTGTTCTTTCTTGTTCCAGAAGGCAGGACCAGAATCAACTGATTTAACTACAGAAAATAGATTCAAATTAGGTTATTAAGAGAAATTTCTTGATAGTATGAACTGCTATCCAGTAAAATAGATTGCCTCATGAAGTTATATGTTGCCTTTCAATCAAAATCTTCAGAGAGACATCTACTCAAAATGCTTTAGCAGGTATTACACTGAGAAAAGATTAGAGTTGATCAAATTCTGTAATCCCTTCCATTTGATTCTAGATTTCTAGACTTACTTTTTAACTAAAAATAACTAAAATATAAACCAATACTCAAAGAAATAATTTCAATTTTACACTGCAAAGTTTTAGCAAATCTAACTGCAGATCTACTGTGCAGTCCAGCTGAGCTCTTGGTCACTATTTGGAATATTAGTCAATGTTTGGAATATTAGTCAATGTTTGGAATATTAGTCAATGTTTGGAACCAACAATGAGTACAACGACCTAACACATATAGATTTCACAGAAGATAATGTTGAAAAACCTCTTTGCAAACTGAAATCATCCCTATCTATTGGACCTGATGGACTATGTGCATACTTCTTAAAAAAGTTTTCCACTAATACCCATTAGCATAATCTTTGAAAAAGCTTTCATGACCAGTTTCCTTCCTAAACTTTGGTCACGGTCATCCCTGTCTTCAAAAAAGGAGACCCCAGCCTAGCTGAAAATTACAGACCAATCTCTCTATGCTACGTCACCTGTAAAGTAATGGAATCTATCATCAACCAATCCATTACCCTCCCCCTAGAAACAAACAACCTACTCTCTAACAAACAATTTGGTTTTTATCATGTAATTTACAACTTCTTCACTGCAAAAACATATGGACTACTAAAATCCTACGGCATTTCAGGACGCCTCCACAATTGGATAATAGCTTTCCTGTCAAACAGACAACAAGTGGTCAAAATTGGCAGTGCTCTATCAAATCCTGTTCCTATCAATAGCGGCATTCCCTAAGGCAGCGTTCTTGGACCAAGACTCTTCATATTATATATTAATGATTTCTGTGACCATATTATAAGTAATTGTGTTCTCTTTGCTGATGATGTCAAAATATTTAACACCACCAATAATACAGCTACGCTTCAAAAAGACCTTGACTTTGTGTCAGAAAGGTCAAAAACTTGGCAACTTCAAATCTCAAGCAGCAAATGCTCTGTCTTACACATTGGAAAAAAGAATCTAAACACTAAATACAAGCTCGATGGTCATTACCTTACAGATGACCCCCACCCTGTTAAAGGCCTTGGAATTTTCATATTAAATGATCTAAGTGCCAAAGCCCACTGCAACTACATCGCAAAAATGGCTTTAAGAGTTGTAAACCTAATCTTGAATAGCTTTTTCTCCAGAAACACTACTTTACTAACCAGAGCATATAAAAAATTTGCTAGACCAACTCTTGAATACAGCTCATCTGTCTGGAACCCATACCACATTTCAGACATCAATACAATTGAACGTGTCCAGAAATACTTTACAAGAAGAGTTCTCCACTCCTCTGAATACAACAAAATACCTTATGCCACCAGACTTGAAATCCTGGGTTTAGAAAACTTAGAACTCCACCACCTTCGACATGACCTGAATTTAACTCATAGAATCATCCATTACAATGTCCTTCCTGTTGATGACTACTTCAGCTTCAACTGCAACAATACAAGAGCACACAATAGATTTAAACTTAATGTTAACCGCTCCAATCTTGATTGCAGAAAATATGACTTCAGTAACAGAGTTGTTAATGCTTGGAACACACTACCTGACTCTGTGGCCTCCTCCCAAAATCCCAAAAGCTTTAACCAAAAACTGACTACTATTTACCTCACCCCATTCCTAAGAGGTCTGTAAGGGGCGTGCATAAGAGCACAAACGTACCTACCGTTCCTGTCCTATTGCTTCCTTTCATTATATCCAATTAATATAGTTATTACATACTTATATATATGCTTATATATTGTATAATTATTTCATGCAAATGCTTATATATACTGTTGTGACAAAATAAAAAAAAAGAATAGGAAGGTGACTGAGGCTCTGGATAGGATTACACTCATGTGACCTCTCCTCACCCATAGACCTCTCTGTGCCCCCGTGGTATACAGAAGAATTGAGAGGGATGAAACATATGAGGAGACATCTAGAGCGCTGCTGGCGGAAGACAGGATCAACTCGATTGAACATGAGTAAGAGCTGCTACTAAGGTCTACCTCCTGGTGATTCCTGCGGTGAAGTGTAACTACTTCTCCACACTAATTGCATCTGCAGATAATTGCCCAGCGAACCCTCTTTAAGGTGAGCTGCCTCCTCCTGGGGAAGGAGGTGATTGAGGTCTACCTGAAGAGGTGCGCTGAGGAATTTGCGGATTTTCTGCAAGACAAAATTGCTGGATTTCGTTTCCAGTTAGATGCTGGCAGGGTTGCTGGCCCGGTGGAAGCCCCTGAGGCAGGTTCTTGCCTGTTATCTGGGAACAGTTTGATCCTGTTACTCCCGAGGAAGTGGACAGGATCCTAGGGAGCATGCGTGCAAGCACCTGTGTTTTAGATCCATGTCCTTTTTGGCTTGTGAAAGCTTCCCAGGAGGTGACAGGCGGGTGCTTCCCTACAGCAGGCAGCAATGCCCCAGCACTTTAAGGAGGCTGTGGTCCGCCCATTGCTGGACTCCACCTGGTTGGATAATTTCTGACCTGACTCCAATCTTCCCTTTTTGGGGAAGATTGTTGAGAAGGTGGTCATGCGGCAGCTCCAGAGGTTTCTGGATCAAACGGATTATCTCAATCCCTACCAGTCAGAATTCAGGCCTGGATTTGGGACAGAAACAGCACTGGTTGTACTTTGAGATGATCTCTGGCAGAAGCGGGATGCGGTAGTGCATCCATCATTGCTCTACTTGACCTCTCAGTGGCTTTTGATACCATTGACCATGGTATTCTCCTGGGGTGGCTTTGGGGAATGGGAGTGGGAGGTCTTGTGCTATCCTGGTTCACTTCCTTCTTCTGTGGTTGCTCTCAGTCAGTGTTGATAGAAGGAGAGCGATCCGGCTCTCACCCACTGCTTTACAGGGTTCCGCAGGGCTCAGTACTGTCTCTGCTCCTGTTCAACATTTAAACCGCTGGGTGAGATCATCCATCACCAAGGACTGAGATATCACCAACATGCTGATGATACTCAGCTGTATGCTTCGGTCCGTGGTGAGTTAAGTGATGCCATGTCCTCCCTCTCGCAGTGCCTGGAGGCTGTTAGGGACTGGATGGGAAGCAATGGGTTGAAACTAAACCCTTGCAAGAACGAGTGGCTCTGGGTTTGGGGTTCATTGGAACAGGGAGAATTGCCACCTTTGGTCTTGAATGGGGTGGCACAACCCCAAACAGACCTTGTTGTGCGTAATCTAGGGGTTTTCCTGGACTCACGACTCCTGCTCAAACAGCAGATGGCGGTCGTGGCCAGGAGGGCCTTTGCGCAACTGCGGGTTGTGTGCCAGTTATCCACTTTCCTGGATCAACAGTCCCTACTCACAGTCACTCATGCCCTAGTCACTTCCTGTCTTGACTAGTGCTCTACATGGGGCTGCCCTTGAAGAGTATCCAGAAGCTCCAGTTGGTTCAAAATGCAGTGGCCTGCATGGTTTTGTACAGACCCCAGTGTGCACATGTATCACCTCTCCTGCGGGAGCTTCATTGGTTGCCAATTTGCTTCTGGCTGCAATTCAAGATACTGGTTGTTACCTTTAAAGCCCTTCATGGCTTGGGACCAGGTTATCGAAAGGACCGTCTCTTGCCAGTCACATCTCTCTGACTCATCAGAGCGGGGAGGCAGGGAATGTTGCGGGTCCCATCCCTGAGGGAATAAACCTGGTGGGACCAGAAGTGAAATGCTACCGGTTTGGCTGAAATGGTAGCGATGGCAGTGGGTGGTTTGGCGAACCGATAGCGATGGCAGCATAAGGCTCCACCCACCCACTCGACTGTCATTACTTCCTGGTTTTAACTGGTAAGTAACCTGTTTTTTACCCTTTGCACATGCGCAGAATGATTTGCGCATGTGCAGAGAACCCGCGTGTGCACTTCCGAACTGGTAGGGAAGGTAAGTAAATTTCACCCCGGTGGGACCTAGAAGAAGGGCCTTCTTCGTGGTGGCTCCCTCTCTCTGGAACATCATTCCCCCAGACATTATAATGGCCCCCACTCTAATACAGTTCTGGAAGGCGCTGAAGACTTGGTTCTGGCAGGGGGCCTGGGGAACACAGAGTGGGATGGAGCCCATTAAATGGCTTGTGTGATCTGCTGTCGCCAGGGCAGGGGGTGGGGGTGATTTTGCTATATTATACTATATTAATTTATTTGATTCTTTTTGTTAGTTTTTATTGTTTTTTTTATTGAAAAAGTTTTACAAAAATTTTTTCCCCATATATCCTCCACTTCCCCACAACCCTAACCCTTCCCCTCCCTCCTCCCAACTTCCCAGAGCAAATACAGGGTATCGTATCTAACAGTCATAAACTAAAATATGCTAATTAACATAAAATCCCATCCTTCTTCTTAAACCTCAATTCCCCTTTTCCATAAAAAAAAGAAGAAAAAGGAAAATATTAATACTAATACAATTACCTTCTATTCATTTAAAAGCTATTTAATATTTTGTTATTTCAATCTCCATTATATATATCTTTCAAAAATAATCTTTTAAATATGCTGATAATTCTATCTTCTCATCTAAGTCCATTAAGTTTAGAATCCAATCTTCTGTAATAAACAGTATCCCATCTTCCAATGTTGTAATATCAAAAATTATTCCTCAGTATACCTTATAATCCATCATATTTATATATCCATCATACATAATAATAAACATCATCTTTCCTTATATAAATTTAACATTTACCTCATATTCTTCCCCATATTCCCCATACCATAAATTTCTAAACAATTACACCCCATTTATCATACAATCCATAACTTCTTTCTGCTTTTTCTATTCAGAAATATCACTTATAATTTATCCTATCCCATGAAAGGAAGGTCTTTTCATTTGAAAATATTATTTCTTTACTCCTTGCTCTTTACGTTTAATAGTTACAATCATACTTTGATCCTTCCCTACAGCTTTCTGAGTTTCTTCTCCCAAATTTACAGCCCCACTTTTAGGTTGTATTTGCTTTGCTTCCTTTTCCCCTTTTTTAAGCATTCCCACCTCTCCTTTCATCTTAATTTCTAACAATGGCAAACTTCCAACCTTTAATACTTTAGTATAAAAATCTCTTGCTTTAAAAACTGTATTAAGACAATATTTCCCTCTCTTATAGTTTGCTGTTACTCCAGCTGGTACATTCCATCTGTACTGTATCTGGAGATTTCTAAGCTGATTCACCAAAAAAGCATATTCTTTTCTATTTCTTAACAGTTTAGGAGGAATTTTTTTCAATACCAATACCTCTTGTTCCAATATTTGAATTTTATTTCTATAAGAAACTTGTGAAATTTCATTCCTAATCTTCCTAGATGTAAAATAAATTACTACATCTCTTGGCAAATATCTCTGCTTTGTAACCCATAAATTAACACAGTAATTTTTTTCAATTTGGATTTCAAAGTCCACTGGTTCCTGTCCAATCAGCTGTGCAAAAATCTTTTTAAAGTCCTCTCGTTTATTTTCTTTCAAACCTCTTACTCTCAATGCAAATTCCATAATTCTGTATTGCAATAACACCCGGTCTTCTTCTGCTCTCTCTGCCTTGATCTGGAGCACCTCTATTTTATTTTTTAAGTCCAAATTAACTTGATTAATTTCTTCAACTCTATCATCCAACTGCTTTATATTCTCCGCCTTGGTCTGAAGCTCCTCTATTTTGCTTTTTAAGTTCGAATTAACTTGATCCATCTCTTCCACTTTTTCATCCAATTGTTTTGTGTATTCAACCAAAGTCTTAAATGCTGCCACCACTTCTTCTCTTATCTCTTCATCCTCAGCTGCAACAAAGTCTTTAATTTTCAATATTTTCTCCTTAATTTCCTTATTTTTTTTATCCTGAACAGAAATTTGAGCCTTCAAAAATTCCTTCAGCTCCTCTTGTAATTTATGTAGTTAAACTAACGGTGCTCCAACTTCCTTGAAAACAGCAGGCTGTATTTGTACAGAAGCCATTTTACTTTAATTTTATAATTTGAAACAAAGTCAAAGTTTTTTCATAAGCACAGTATTTAAGTTAAATAAGTCAATTGTATAATCCTTCAGCTTTCATTATAGTTTCTTCATATAAATGTAAAATCCAACAAGTTTAAGCAAAGTTATAAACTGTAACAGTGTTAATAAACACCTCTTTAACTTTCACTTTCACACCCATTATACTCAGATGCCATTTCCTTTCTTCTCAAACGGAATCCACAAATGGGGTTGAGGTCTGACATTGCTCTGTCTGGTTAAATCAGAAATCCATTTAAACTCAATGTTGATCGCAGATGTGGTCGCGGCGTTTTGCTCTGCCAAAAAAGACAGAAGTGTCCTGGATCCGGAGCTCTTCAGGTTCCCAAGGGAGGTCTCCCCTTCAAGCCTCCAGGATCGTTCCTGGTGCTGTTGGGGGGGCTCTACCTCCACCCAATCACTCACCTATCCCTCTTCACCCGAGGGAAAGGTTTCCAAGCCGCTAGACAGCTGATTTTCACTGTCTTAGCAGCTCTACGCGATCCAGGGCTGGCGGTCTAAAAAGATCATCCTCAACGACCAGCGGAGCCACAGGAAATTTCTAGTTTTTATTGTTTTAAATGTGGTCTTTTATTCTGTAAGCCACCTTGAGTCGCCATGGGCGAATAGGTTGCAGTATAAATTCAATAAATAAGTAAATAAAATATTTGGCATTAAAACGTCCAGTAAACATCAAAGGAATATTCTATCTTTGTTAGCCTGCAGTGTCATGTTGTGTCACATTAATCACAAACTATCAGTTATCATATTACTATGATAAGCATTTCTAAAGTTTAATGATTTTAGTAATTTTTGCTGAAATAAATACAGGTAGTCCTTGACTTACAACAGTTCATTTAGTGACCTTTCAAATGCTACTGAAAAAGTGACCTATGACCATTTTTTACATTTACAACATTTGCAGCATCCCTATGATCATGTGATCAAAATTCAGATGCTTGGAACTGGTTCATACCGTGTTTCCCTGAAAATAAGACCGTGTCTTTTTTTGTTTTTAATCCTGAAATAAGCGCTTGGCCCTATTGCCATGTGCTCAAAAGGCTGATTGGGCTTATTATCAGCGGATGCCTTATTTTGGGAGAAACAGGGTACTTATGACCATTGCTGTATCTCAAGGTTATGTGATCACCTTTTATGACCTTCTGACAAGCAAAATCAATGGGAAAGCCAGATTCACTTAATAACTGCGTTACCTACTTATCGACTGTAGTTATTCATTTAACAACTGTGGCAAGAAAGGTCATAAAATGGGGCAAAATTCACTTATTAACAGAAATTATAAATTATTGTATATATAATTTATAAATTATATAAAAATTCCTTCTACAGAAATGAAATAAAGGAATATTATTTTAAGCAAAGACTTTAACCTGTCTCTAGTGGTTTTTATATTATGCCTAGCCAGGCTATGGAATATTATTAACAAACCATAATAAAAATAATAATAAGATAGTCCGTCTTGCAAGAATGCCTAATTTATAGGATTCCATTTTAATAGAAGCATCATGTTGCTGTAATTTAGGCAAATAACATTCAGAAGAATCTTTGGCCATAATTTTCAGACAATATATATCAGATTAACTTAAATAATACTATGAAAGAATGAAAGTCAAATCAAAATGTATATTAACATATAATACACATAAAAGGCATTTTACAAGTAAAAACAATGAATACATATGAGCATTTTCATGAAATGTTGTTTTGACATAAATAACATTCCCAAAAAATCTAATGAACGTTCATCTTCAGCCCCCTTAAAATGCATAAGCCTAGTCAAATGCTTCTGACTAAATAAACTCGGAATAATCCCAACTGAAATGTAATTGTAGAATTTAATTGTTTCTTTAACTGCGAAGTATGTTAACACAATCTGTACCAGGAAAGTGCCTTACATCATATGCCAATACACATAGCTATGTCAGATACGATGTTTTTTTCCATCAAAGCTTAAACCCTCTTGCTAAATTACCACATTTCTATCAGAAGGGAGTTATATTACATTTCACACTCCATTTTACAGAAAGCATTCCAGATATTCTATATTTCTTACACAGGAGGACTCTGTGACATAATGATAATCCAGAGAATTTTTCTGTAGTCCTTAACATTGTGGGAGTTCAGTGGAAATCGATAAATATATATTGTGTACATGATGAAAACTGGTGGGTTGGAAATTAGGTTTTGTATATTTTTATTCAATTTTAAGCTCACAATAATTTATTGTACTTTGTCTTTAATAAATTTCCTAACTAAATCAAGACTCCCAGATTGGTTAGTAAAGGCTCTGAATGTGCCTTGACTGGAGGGAAAATATCATAAAGCAGATCTCAAAACGCAAAACCTCCAACCAATCTTATACCTAAGTGTACTTCTGGGAACATTATGGTTTCTCATGGAATTGGACAATGTGTTGAGTACATGTTTCACTAAAATGAGAAAATACATGAAATGCAAAAGACAGTACAAATTGCACATGGAATTGATGATTTAGATACAGAGTACAAATTGTGCAGAAACCAGAGAAATTTTTCATTCTGGCACCACATTTCATTTAATCTCAGAATTATCCATTATCCAACTGAATAAACAACTGAAACAAAAATCAAACGGAAATGCATTGCCAATTTAATAAACCAATTTTACTTTTTGACAGCAATAGAAAATACACTAAATTCATATTTGCCACTTTTCAGATTCAGACCTTAATGCTGAAAATCTTATGGATGCATTTTGAATAAATGAAACACTCAGGAGTGTTTTTAAATGATCAAGAACCAAAGTCAGATTTAATACCCATCCAGATTGAATCTCTTGGAACAATCATGAAATCAATAGTAAAATGACATTTTTAAAAGCAATAGTGAGAAACAGCTCTTTGCCTTTGAATTTAACTTACATCTTACAAATAAGGAATCTACTGCAAAGAAAGGGAAGAATGACAGAACAATGTGATTAGTACTCATGTCCATTGCATGTACATGTATCATGGACACACATTGCTTTACAGGTGGTCATTGTTCAGTGACCACTTACTCAGTGGTTGTTCAAAGCTGTGATTGTGCTGAATGACTGGTATTTATGACCAGTCCTTGAAATTCCAGCTGTCACAACATTCCTGTGATCATGTGATCACGATCTGGGAACTTGGCAACCAACTCACAATAACACCAGTTGCAATGCCCTGTGGATCATGTGACTGCCATCTGCTACCTTCCCTGCCAGCTCCCGCAAGCAAAGTCAATGGGGAAGGTTGCAGAAAAGGCTGCAAGTCACTTTGGTAAGACTCCCCCACCTGGCAGCAATGTTCCTGATATAATGGTCGATAATTCTCACTTAATGAGAGCAATGGGAACTGCCGGGATTGCCATCATTAAGCTCTGCAGTCATGTGACATAACATTTTTTGATTATGTTGTTTAGCAATGGAAATTCCAGTTCCAATTACCATTGTTAAGCAAGGATTATCTTTATTCGGAAAAGTAATTGAAACTACAGACTATTTTGTCATCTCATAGGTTGACAATATTTCATAGTCCTGACTAAAGCAAATACTAAGTTGTTTATGTTACCTCTTGAGTATTCAGATCAATAAAAAAGTTGGGATCCTAAATAAGTAAGAGTCAAAGCATAAACTATTCCAGCACCAGCACCCATCCCTGAAGCAAGAGCAAATATTTTTTTAAAATAAATGAGCACCTGCAAGCAGGACATTTGACCACTTGCCAAGAAAAAGAAATTGGTGAGCAGCACTATCAACCTGCCTCCCTCTGATGGACTGCCCAGAAACTTTAACCGGTGGAAACCAAAGAGAGAGGAAGAGATTCTTGGCTCGCCTTTTTCAAGACCTACTAGCCAAAGTTTAGGGAATAGTGAAATTGTCTATGGACTGCCTCTGGGGCGTATGCTTCTCCCTTGGTAATGCAGCCACCCAACCTGATGTTGGCCACACTGCAGGAGAAGGCATCTCTTAATCTTGCTGAAGAACAACTATTTCAGTCTCTTTTCATAGTAACAGCTATATTGCAAAAGAGCAAGAAGAGCTTCATCCTTCTAGAAAATAATTCTGAAATTTCATCAAAAACAAAGCATTCCTTTAAAGCTTTGCACAGCTTTATCCAATTCAGTTGTTACTTTCTTACTCACCTGTCTTCAGGTGAGATGCAATGACCCTCATTCTCCTATCCCATATAACAGAGAAATTATCACAGCTGCTCTACATTTTACACCAATCAACACAGTGTCTTTGTATTCCTGAGATTGTGATCTAGGTGCTTAGTGTCTAGTAGGCAATTCGGATATCACAGTGAGCTGTGGACACCTGATTATGGCTTTTGGCATTCCATGCCATCATCCCACAAGAAAAGTGGGATGATGGAAAAATGGGGAAGTTGGAATTGCATGAGGTTCTCCCTTAATGACAAATACAGTTCTCAGGTGATACCAGCAATCATGAACAATCATGTTCAGAGAACATTGTGCTTTATGACTGCATTGCTTAGCAATAGAAATTCTGGTCCCAATTGCCTTTGTAATCCAAGGATTATCTTTTATTAGATTTATATTCCACTTTTCATTCATCAGCTCACATTAAACTATAACAAAATGTATTACAATCTAAGAAACTAAAAGCTGTCGGAGATGGACTTTCATTCTTTTTTTTCTTTTTTGGGGGGGGAGGGAGGATGTATGGGTTTCATCTGCCAGGTGATTGTGTTACAATGTTCTAGATAAAAGTTCTAGATAAGAAGATGCATTTAGCAGCTATTATACAACTCTTCTTGTGTTTTTTATTTCCCAGTCAAATCACAAAACACTGCTTTGACGCAGGAAGTCTTTTGAAAGATTAAAAGGTTGTAACTAAAGCGAACAAGGCACAGGACGACACTAACATGAATCACAGCTTCAAATGAAATATATCACCACTTTATGAGCCTGTTTTCATCTACTGAATAGCTAACATGAGCTCAGTTATTTAAAGAATAGGAAAGGAGGACTGGAAAAAGAGAGATGCATATCTGAAGAGCAAATGAAGATAAAGTACTCACTGGCGATGAAGGTATAAGCTGGGGAACAGGCAATTCCCATTTCTTCTCTCTACTGACAATCTAGAAATAAGATAAATAAGTAATATTGAGGGACAAAAGCTCTGTACTACAAATGAAAAAAAAGAATAAGGTAATTATTTTGTTTCTTGTATTTTAAAAAAGATGGAAAGAGAAGTTAAAATTGGAAAATGACTCAGCCTCCAAAGTTACTGCTCGCTGTTTGTAATGGACTGGGGGGCCATTTCTTCTAGGGAAGAAGAAGTACACAATTTAGTGGCAAAATAAGGTGAAAAGGCCATTAAAATAGGCCATCATCAAAGGGATTTTGGATACATTGTTTAACTATGTTACACTTGACATTCACAGTTTCCTGTGTTCTTCCATCAATAGTTTGAAATATTGATTTAAAGGCATGTTCTCACTTTGAAACACAAAATAAATGTAGTGAAATAATAATGAGAATTAGGCATTCAACAGTGAAACAGCTAATCGACTAAGCCGAGTTCACCTTTAAATACAGTTTGTATTGTTGACTCCAACTATCCATAAATTTAAATAAACACTAAAATACTTCAATATTATATATATCAAGAAGAGCATAAAAAATTCCTGACCCTGATCAATTAAACATATATATCTTTTATATCTAACAGCAACATATCTAATTATAACACATTATATCTAATTTAGCAACAAATAATTTCATCTTGTGGGCAAAGGGGCGTGCATAAGAGCACAAAAGTGCCTACCGTTCCTGTCCTATTGTTCCCTTCATTATATCAAATTAATATAGCTGATGCATATTCTTTACTTATATATATATATATATATATATATATATATATATATATATATATATATATATATATATATATATATATATTCTTCATGTTATGTTTTTTTTATTTATGACAATGTTTGTGTACACTGTTGTGACAAAATGAAATAAAAAAAAAGCTTATGGTCCAAGAGCTAGTAAGTAATTAAACAATTACTTACAAAAGACAAAGAAAAGCTGCAATAGGAAAAAACTTGAATGAAAAAGATGAGTGAATCTTTCTGGAAATGAAACTACTACTAAATTATTCCAAACAAAGGGAGAAAATGGAACCCAAACAACCATAATAAATAAGCAAATCAGTAATTTTCCTACAGAATAATATTGGCCTCAACTGCAGAATTTAATCCAGAACTAGTTTTCATGTGCAATTAAAAACACACGTTTGCTGTTGATGGAATCTTCACCCCCTGTAGTGGTGAAAGAACAGAAAAAAGTTGTAGTAAGCCTACAAAGGAAATTCAGTTTTAAAATGTTTAAGGAATACACCAAAGAGATTTAAAAATATAAACATTTAATTCAAGACAGAAAACCCCTAATTCCCTATAACTCAAACATGTGGTTCAAAATATAAAAAGACATTTATTTTATTAATTTATAGATAGCCTACCTTTCCTTCAGGAGCTCATAGTGTGATGCTTATGGTGGCAAAAGGAGGAGGAAGACAATAATGCTACAGCATAATGATGTTACTATGCAACTGACACAATTGCTTCAGATAATTTTGATGCAAGTGCATAGCTATTTTATTTATCTGACAATGTCAAAGCGTGTCATTTTGTGATCAGCATAAGCAGTCTATTATGAATACCTCTCCCTTAAGGCTGCTTATGTGGAGACGATCCTTCTGTTTTTATTCCCATAACTATAACTCGGCCAGGTTCCATCAAAAGCAATTTCAAGAGTTCATGCCCAATAGGCAGAGGCTTATTCTTGTCTGAATGGGCATGGTCAGAATAAGGCTTGAAACAAGACTGGTCCATTACAATAACAATCCATGGGAATCAATTAGTACTTCCGGTAAGAAATCAATGTTTCTCAGCCCATTGTGATGCAAGGACAAGAGAAAGAAACTTTCAATCTTGGTTATACTAAATATTTATTTATTTATTTATTTATTTATTTATTTATTTATTTATTTATTTATTTATTTATTTATTTATTTATTTATTTATTTATTTATTTATTTATTTATTTATTTATTTATTTATTTATTTATTTATTGAGTACCTATTAGATAACATATATAAGTATAAGCATGAATTGAATAAATAAAATGAGTACAATTAAAGGGAACATTAGGACAGGGATGATAGGCATGCTGGTCCTCTTATGCACGCCCTTTACAGACCTCTTAGTATGAGGTCAACAGTAGCCAGTCTAAGGTTAAAATTTTCGGGCTTTTGGGATGAAACCACAGAGTCAGGTAGTGCTTTTTTTTTTTTTACCGTTTATCATGCTGCTTTTTTTGGTCATTAAAGACTTCCATAGAACCATCTCCAATGCTTCTAAAAGACAAGAGACCCGTGTCTCCAAATCTTTGCCTACAAGCCTTCTAATTTAAGCATCTGACTGAGTAACGCATGATACCTTTCCACTGGTTCTCCAAAAGCACTGTGCAAACCACAGCTGGATTATATACTACAGAAAGTCTGTTCCTTAGACAAGGGAAATATGGGAACGAAATAACCATTTCTAATTATTATCCCAAATTTCACAGTAGTGCTGTAATTTTAAATAAACCCAAACTATATACCATTTAGTAAAATATAATTTTTACAAAATTATAAAATTTCACCTCAATTATAATTGATGTAAATTTGATATAATCCTGTACTAAAACAGTTTAATTAATCAACGAAAATTGCATTAATTAATTTTCCAAGTCCTACTCTAGAAAATGTTATGATAATGCTAGTTGACTCTGGACAAATCTTAATTTTCATTAGTTCTTACATTTTTAAAATGTATAGGCAGTAATTATTAATAACTAAAGAACAGTAATTCCATTATTCAAATAAATATATTTTATTTTATGATTTTAAAAAAAAATCCTGGGCAAAATTCTGTTCCTTCAGAGTGATACTGCATTGCCACTGATAGCAGGCTTCACACATCATTTTAAAATCTCTTTTTGCCAGCAGCAATCACTTAGTAATGCATTTCAATGAATGCCACTGTTTTAGTTTAAGCTAAAGCTATTTCTTTATTTTTATACCATTGCAATTATACAACTCTTAGGATAATAATGACTAATAAAGGTAGTCCTCAATGTGCAACATAATTGAGCTCAAAATTTATGTTGCTAAGTGAGAAATTTATTAAGGGAGCTTTGCCCCATTTAATGACTTTTCTCGCCACATTTGCTAAGTGAATCATTGCAGTTCTTAAATAGTAACACAGTTATTAAGTGAATCTAGTTTCCCCATTGACTTAGCTTGCCAGAAGGTCACACAAGGGTATCATAGTACCCAGGGACACTGCAACTGTCATAAATATGAGTCAGTTGTCAAGCATCTGAATGTAAATCATACAATAGTCATAAATGTGAAAAATGTCCGTAAGTTTCAGTGCTGTTGTAACTTCGAACGGTCGCTAAATGAACTGTTGTAAGTTGAGGACTACTTGCATTTCTAAGAAATATAAAAATTACAGTAGTATAAAAATCGTATACTGCTAGAGTGGGACTTGAAGCATGATTTCAGAAGGTGGAAATGCCCAATAAGTGCCAGGAAAATGCCCAATAAGTCATCAAGAAGACGTCACCTTTTATTTGTGACTATCAAACTTCTGAATGCTTAGTGAACTGAAGTACCTTTGTATAGAGCAGTCTTTCAAATCAGATTGCTAGTGGAAAGTGGCTTCTTTCCCCTAGCACTATTTCTCCCATAATAGATGAGGCAAAGGGAACGTTGTCTTACCTGAACGTCCCTTCTTGGAGAGGGGAAAATGGCCGTCAGGACTGGGTAAAATCTCCTTGTTGCTAATTGGACCGAGTCTTTAATTTGTTGTTTATGGTCCCCGCCTACTCCTCTTTCTTTCCAGCTTTTTCGGCGAGAATCCAACTGCAGGTCGTCGTGTTGTACTGAAATGAGAGAGAATTAGCGCCCTCCCGCCCCTGAACCCAGATTTGACAGTCGCCTTGGGTGGGGCTGATGGTCGTTTTCCCCTCTCCAAGAAGGGACGTTCAGGTAAGACAACGTTCCCTTCTCCCAGTTGGGGAAAACGGCCGTCAGGACTGGGACATACCAAAGCCCAATGTCTTACCGGGAGGGTTGATGGCGGCTTGTCATTGTTGTTGCGAAAAAACCGTCTGTAGGACACGTCTGCCAAACGCCACATCAGCCGATGAGTAGGAGTCCACCCGGTAGTGTCGAATGAACGAAGAGGGGGTGGACCACGTCGCCGCTCTGCAGATCTCCTCGATTGATGCCTGGGCTCCCCAAATGGCAGAAGATGCTGCGCTCCTGGTAGAGTGTGCCGTAATCTTGCGCGGCACCGGGAGAGACTGACTCTCATATGCTGTGGCTATTGCCGCCCTGATCCACCTGGCCAGAACCGACTTGGTCACCTTCTGACCCAGAGAAAGTGGTTGGAACGAAACGAAAAGAGCCTCTGTCTTGCGGAAGGTCGATGTTCGATCAATGTAAATTTTCAATGCTCTCCTAACGTCTAGAGTGTGCCACACCTTTTCTAAATGGTGCCTGGGATTTGGGCAGAAATTAGGCAGTACGATTTCTTGTGTTCTATGGAATTGACTGTTAACCTTCGGGAGGAAGGTAGGGTCTAGACGTAGCACCACTCTATCATTGAAGAACGTGCAGAGGTCCTGCTGAATTGATAAAGCCGATAGTTCCGAAATCGTCCGGGCCGAGGTGATGGCTATCAGAAAGGACACCTTCAGTGACAGAACACGGAGAGAGGCATCTCTAAGTGGCTCAAACGGTGTCTTGGTCAGAGCATTGAGAAGCGCGTTTAATCGCCAAGATGGAAAGCGGTGTACAACAGGCGGGTTGACATTGTTAGCACCCCGGAGGAATTGTTGAATGAGAGGCTCTTTTGAAAGGGATATAAGTGAACCACATCTCAGGACAGACGAAATCGCCGCTACTTGTCTCTTGAGTGTATTGGTCGCCAACCCTGAATCGAGACCTCGCTGCAAAAAAGCTAGAATGTCTAAGACAGAAGCTGATGAGGCCACTATACCTTGAGGTGCGCACCACCCTTCAAATGTGCGCCACGTGGCCTCGTAAATTCTTTTGGTAGAGTCTCGGCGAGAGGCTAGCATGGTGGGGATGACCTGATCTGGAACTTTTGCCCTAGCTAAGACGCTCCGCTCAATCTCCACACGGCTAGGCTTAGCCATTGCGGTTCGGGATGTCGAACTGGTCCCTGGTAGAGAGACACCTGGTTGTCCGGAATCCTCCACGGTTCTCGAATTGACAGAGTCATCAGGTCCGCAAACCAGGTCTCCTGGGCCAGAAGGGGGCGACCAATATTAATTCTGACTTCTCCAAGAGGAGCTTCCGTATTACTCTGGGGATCAGCGGAATTGGTGGGAAGGCATATAGGAGGCCCCGAGGCCAGCTGCTGCGTAGGGCGTCTACTGATTCCGCTCCCCGAGAAGGGAACCTCGAAAAGAACCGAGGCACCTGATTGTTGGTCTCGGAGGAGAACAAGTCCACCACCGATAGCCCGAAACGGGATGACAACTCGTGGAAATTCTCTGGGGACAAGGACCATTCCGACTGGTCGATAGTCTGACGGCTGAGGGAGTCTGCCGTGCAATTTTCCGTCCCCGCAATATGTTCCGCTCTTATTGAACTCAGATGGGATTCGGTCCAATGACCTAGAATAAGCGTTTCCGTCATCAACGAGTGAGAGTGAGTGCCTCCCCATCTGTTTATATGTGCCTTCGCTGTCACGTTGTCCGTGAGGATAAGGACATTCCCGTCCCGGATGAAATCCTTGAAGGCCATGAGAGCCAGACGGATGGCACGTAGCTCCAGAAAGTTGATGCCATGGCGGATATCTGCTGGGGACCACTTGCCCTGAGCCAGGTGTTGATTGAGGTGAGCTCCCCATCCCGACAGACTGGCGTCGGTGGTGATGACCACTCTCACTGGTTCCCTGAAGACCGATCCTCTGGCTACCATCTCTGGATTCCACCATGCCAAAGAGTCGATCACCTCCCGTGGAAGAGTCACCCGTCGCCTGGAAGGACAGAGTCAGCTCCTCTGGTGTGGCAAGAGAAACCACTGCAGAGGCCGACTGTGGAGGCGAGACCATGGGATAATATGGTATGATGATACCATTTTCCCTAGGAGCTGGGTAAGTTGGTCTAAAGGGACTGACTGTGAAGACATAGAGATGCTAGCTAACTCATTAAACTAACCTGACGTTCTGCCGACAGGTAGACCATTGACTTCTGTGAATCTATCTGAGCCCCTAAGTGGACGATGGTGGTAGACGGAAAAAGATGACTTTTATCCCAATTAATCGAGAACCCGTGTGATTGTAATACCTCTAAGGTAAGGGAGATATCCCTGTTAGCCCGTTCCTGAGATGTTGACAGAATGAGAATATCATCTAGGTAGGCCTGAAGCCTAACGGGAATCCCCCAAATGTGGGCCATTAGTGCTGCCATTACCTTAGTGAAAACCCTGGGGGCCGAGGACAACCCGAAGGGCAAGGCCCTGTATTGATAGTGAATGCCTTTGAAGCAAAACCGGAGGAATTTACGGTGCTCTCGTCTAATGGGAATATGCAGATAGGCTTCCGTCAAATCAATGGAAGCCATATAATCCCCCGGCCTTATGCACTCTAAGATGGAACATAATGAGTGCATTTTGAAACGGCGGTACACAATGTATTTGTTTAGGGCCTTAAGGTCTAGAATAGCTCTCCAGCCCCCCGACGGTTTGCTCACTACGAAGAGTCTGGAGTAAAAACCCTGTTTTTGTTGATCAAAGGGAACAATTTGAATAGCCCGGATAGCTAGAAGATGGTTGACCGCTGACTCCACGAGGGAGATGCTCAAGCTGCGGTTGGAAACCGGGCAAGGTAAGAAAACCGTCGGAGGGGTGGAGATGAACTCTAAGGCCAGACCTAGACGGATGGTATCTAGGACCCACCGGTCTGAAGTGGAAGAACCCCATTGGGAAGAAAAATAAGCCAGCCGGCCTCCAATGGGAAGACTCCCTACGGGATTATTTGAAACGGTTGAACGGTTTGCCCCGCCCCCCTCTGAATGGCTTGCGGGCGGTGAATTTTGTCCCTGTTCTAACCTGGTCGGCTCGCTGGGAGTTTCCTCTGTAAGGTGGAAATCGCTGTCTTCGAAACCCTGAACCTCCGAATTCCTGGCCCCGAAAGGAAGAAGAAGAAGAGGGAGTCGTGGGACGAAAATAGGGCTGTTGACGTAGTTCCCCTCGCCGCGATAAAGATGGCAACACCTTCTTCTTGTCCTTAGTTTCTACTAGAATCGGGTCCAGAGAAGCCCCAAATAAGTGCAAGCCTGCATAAGGAGAGGATGCCAGACGCCACATATTTCGGGTGTCCGCTCGCCAATGTCGGAGCCAGAGGAGCCGGCGAGATGTAACCGTAGACCCGATAGATTTCGCTGAAAAGCGGGCAGCATTCAGTGTGGAATCGGCCGAAAATTCTAAGGCCGCGATGACCTTGTTAAGGTCCTGATGAGCTCTCACATCTGATGTTGATATGCGGCCCTGAAGCTGCTTGAGCCACATAATAGAAGCTCTATTGAAAAATGAAGACGCTATGGAGGACCTGACGGCCCAGGCCGAGGCTTGATGGGACTTGACGAGGGATTGGTCTGCTCTCTTATCTTCCGGACGAAGAGCCTCATTTTCCGGACCCGTGACATGAGAGGTCGTTGTTAGGGCGACTACCGGAGCATCCACAGTGGGCACCTGTAAGATATTTTCGAGATCCGGAGTGCAATTATAGAACTTTTTGTCTGTGGCATTAGGGTTAGAGCCTGAACCCGGATGAGACCAGTCGCTGGACCACGTCCATGAACATTTTGGGTGCTGGGATGGTCTCTGCCACCACTGTGGGTTCCACAAAGAGGCTAGTTGAGGTGCCAGGTAGGGACTGAGGGTCTGTCAGCGGGGTTTGAACCGCACCTAAGCCCGTAGTTGCTAAAGCCTTAAACAGAAGGGACCGAAACAGATGGGGTTTGAAGAGCCCCACGAATGATGGTTGATCCAGCCCTAGCCCCTCGTCCTCCGACAATGCCTCTCCGGCGTCTTCCTCTTCCAATAATGAGGCCTGACTGTCCCTCTCGGTGGATTGCTCCCTACGAGACCTAAACATGACTGATTCTGAAGTGGAAGTCTCACGTGCTCTTTCACCTTTACGTGGTTTGGGGACAGAACTGGGAGCAGATTCCCTTTGCAGAGATAAGGCCAGTTCCTGGTGTATAGCCTGCTGAATCATCAGCCCAAAGGAATCAGGAAGTTGAAAAACTGGCAGTTGTGGTAATGTGGCCTCTGGTTGTTGCATAGGTGCTCCTGCCCCTGGGTCATACTGCCTGACTGGTTAGGAAATGGGCCTGGAGTATGTTGAAGTTCCATCTCAGAGAGAGTGCGGAACAATGGGGCAACTCCAGCCTGCGCCGAAGGCCAGGGAGATGTCCTGTCTGGAGACCAGGATCCAGACCCTTGGATTGATTGTGCAATGATGCTTGGGCTTGGAGGGGTAGGGAGGTCTACCTTATCCTTCTTCCCTCTCGGTGAAGGGGATCTGTGGGCCCTCCTGGAGGCCTTGGAAAACACCCTCTCCAGAGCCTTATGACGCCTCTCCTCTGCCCTAGCCCCCTTCTTGGCCCGGGTTACTTTCCTACCCCTGGGAGGGGAAACCCGAGGGTCAGAAGATGTGCCCTCCCCAGGATTGTCCTGATTAGTAGCTTCTGGGGGTGAAGCAGGCAATTCTGGCTGGGAGTTACTGGCGTCCGCCATCTTGAAATTTTTTCCCGCCAATTTAGGGCCGCCTTGGCCTACTTACAGTTCGTAGAACCCTGAGGAGGCTGCAGGAGAATCGGCCCACTAAAGTCCAGCTGGAGGGACTAATGATGCAGGAATCCAAGCGGCCAAAAATAAAATGTCTCTCTCTGATTTTTTATTTTTATTTTTATTTTTTAGGCCGCACGCACCAGAGGCCGCCGCTCGATTGCCAGAGAGATAGTGCGAGCCGCTAGCCTGTAGGCTTCAAGCGCGGCTTTTTTAAAACTCCCTGAGGCGTTGGTGGTAGTGGGAGCAAGGCCAGAAGCTCCGTGAGGTGTTGATGGCAGTGGGAGCCAGGCAGGGAGCTCCGTGAGGCGTTGGTGGCAGTGGGAGCGAGACGGCAGCGAGAGAAAGAGTCAGGGAGAGCCGCTAGACAGGAGCGCGTCGGGGACGTGCCCGTGAGCCTCCCGAATTCCTCCTCACCATTCTGAAAATATTGCGGCTCTCCGCGCTTCGGGGACAAGCCCGTGAGCACTTCTCAGCTGTTTGGCTGGCCGGCGAAAAAAGAAAAAGAAAAAATTCGCCGAGGCCACCCTCAGCGGGCTCGGGAGCCAGTCCCTTCTCACTGAAACCTCCAAAAAAAAAAAAAAAGACAAAACAAGGTACAAAAATAGAAACCAAAAAACGAAATTATAAAAACTATAAAAATTACCAAATATTTTCAAACCTGAAAACCTCAAACTCCACTCACGAAGCCTGAGGTAAAATTACATGTCCGGTCCAAAGCAAACTGAGTCGAAAAAGCTGGAAAGAAAGAGGAGTAGGCGGGGACCATAAACAACAAATTAAAGACTCGGTCCAATTAGCAACGAGGAGATTTTACCCAGTCCTGACGGCCGTTTTCCCCGACTGGGAGAAGATACTTTGGCTTCAGGGGTGTAAAGACAGATTGATGTATGTGAATCCCTCTTCAGAATGCAGAACAGGGCAAATGTTAACTAGTTGGATGATGAAAACAACTTCACTCCATTTACAAGAGAAGTCCCAGTGCATGCATCTGTTATCTGAAAATCAGATACTGTACATGCATTAATATACAAAGGTAATTTATGCACTTTTAGCATCCATCCCAATATGGTGCTGGTAAGATTATGTCTGAGTGTCTAAAACTACTTAATTATAGGAGGAATGGCTAATTAGAACTGAACAATAGACTGAATAAATGGGCATTGGGTTCTGAGTAGAGTCACAGCAGGTTCAGATGAAGTTATCCTGGGCCATAGATAGTTAATTAAAGCAAGCAGCTTCCTTTGCCTGGAATAGTAGCTTTTGAGACATAGTCTTAGTCTTCATTTGCAATCACTTGCCATTAGGAAATGCAAGACCCATGAAATTATATACTAGAGATTATGTTTAATAGTTTTGTAATTATTCTTTTACTGCCTTGATCATTACACAAATATCAGCAGCATTCTGTTATCATTTCTATAACTTCTTATACTTTTAGCTTCAAACATATAACTGGGCAGACTAGCTAGAAATTGTATCTTTGACACAAGGACAGCACAGTCTCAAAGAGGGAGAGAAGTTGCAGGCATCTTTCCAGGTAGTTCCCAAGACCAGCCAACTATTTTGGACTGCACCATAGTTTTAACTGAGTATTCTGTACTATTACTTAAATTCTAAAGTACACTATATGCATTACAATGCCATAACTATTGCTAACACCTGGATGAACAAGACATAATTGCTGATGCATGCTGGTTAATTGAGAAAGAATATCAAAAAGAACTCAGTATTCAATTGCCATGATGTCTGTACATATGAAGATCAGAATACTGCAAACCATGGTATTTCCTGTGACATTCTATGGAAGTAAAAGTCGGACTTTGAAGAAGCAGCATAGAAAGAATATGGATGCTTTTAAACTTTGGTGTTGCAGAAGACTCCTGAAAATACCATGGATAACCAAGAAAACAAACAAGTGGGCAATTTACCAAATCAATGCAGAGTTCTAACTTAAGACACAAATTAAAAGGTTCCAATTATCCTATTTCTGTGACATTACGTGAAGACTTAACTCTCTGGAAAAGGCTCTAATGCTAGTTAAGTTGGAAAGAAAGCAAAGCGAATGACCAGCAACAAGGTGCCTGGACTCAGTTACAGTTGTAATGAGTACATCACTGGAAGACCAGGTTAGGTACAGATTGTCATGGAGATCTGCCTATGTGGTTGCTGGCACATTTGTCTATGTAACAAGATGCCACATAATCAATCAATTAATGAGCAAATCATAGAGACCAAGTTGTAAATCACCTTATACCATAATGGTTGAGTCTGTAGTCCTTGACTTACAACTATTTGTTTAGTGACCATTCAAAGTTACCGCAATACTGAAAAACATGACCTATGACTGATCCTTATGCTTATGATCGTTGCAGGATCCCCATGGTCATATGATCAAAATTTGGGTGCTTGGTAACCATGTATTTACAACCGTTGCAGCATCCTGGGGTCACATGATCACCATCTGCAACTTTCCCAGCTGGATTCTGACAAGAAAGTCGATGTTGGAAGCTCTACTTGCTTAATAACTATGTGATTCATTTAACAACTGCAGTTGTTATGGCAAAACAATTATGGCCAAAAAGGTAATAAAATTGGGAACAACTCATTTAACAACCACCTTGCTTAGCAATAAACATTCTGGTCCCAATTTTTGTTATCAGTCAAGGATTACATGTATATCATACTAAACTGAAAACAAGTAACCTTCAGATTTAGTATATATTGAATAGAACAATTATGCTGGATATATAAATCTCTAAACAAAATATTCACTAATGGTATATGAATTAGATAGGAGAGAATTACTGAAAGAATGCTGACAATCTTACCGAATCATTCTTCTCACTCTGCTCCAGCTTTTCAGCTAAGTGATCCAAATGCTGATGTTCAGACACCTAAGTAAGGAAAAATATACAGAGACATACATATTAATAAGGCAAAAGAACCCTAGTATGCTATATTTTCATTTTCATTTGGGTATCTTTCCTTATGATTAGTCAAGCAGGAATTACAAATGTCAACAAAATAGGTAACTTAACACTGAATACCAGTTAGTCTTTTGGTAATTTCTTCATGGTTCATTAACTTTTATTTTTGACATTTTCAGCCACAATTAATGGAACTGTTTATTTTTCATACTTAGTTTCCTCTGATACTCTGAATATGCTGCAGGATTGCAAAAGGATTTTGAATGCAGGAGAATAATGGCATAATTTGCCTCCCGCTTCCATTCCCTTACACTTGGGAGAATAAAATGCACCATAGGAAAAGATAATGAACAAATTCTCAAGCTGTACTATAGTGTCCTAGGCTTTCAGAAGTATTAGATCCAATGCTGCAATGCCAGTTCGGTCAACAAATTTGTTAATGAACATGGTAAAACACCAAACCTTTCAATGCTATTTTTTTATCTTTCAATTAAACTAAGATTTAAAAATTTTCACTAGGCTCAGCTGAAAGAAACTGTGTTATTAGCTATCAACAGTACAAGGACTGATAAGTTATCATCACAGAAAAGTCACAATTTAGAATTTTCATAATTTACCAATTTTAAAAATATTCAGAATAATGTGTAAAATTAAACAGGGGTTTGTTTGTTTTTTGAGATGAAAGGATGGAGAAGGACCAGCTTAAAACATCAGTATACTGTACCTTTCATTTTCCTATTGAAGCTAGTTGAATTATACCCTATGATACTGAAAGAAATTGCTGTCTGCTGAAAACTTATTGTATAATTCTGTGATTATATTTGTTTCTTAGGGTTTTCTAAATCAGGGTCTCCAACCTCGGTCACTTTAAGACTTGGGGACTTCAACTCCCAGAGTTCCTCAGCCAGCAAAGAAGGAACTCTGGGAGTTGTAGTCCACAAGTCTTAAAGTGACCAAGGTTGGAGACCCCAGTTCTAAATGTTTTGCTTTCAATGTGCAATATTAAAGAGTAATATCCTTTCATTGCAGTAACAAAACTAAACACTTCCTGTAACAGTTGGTAAGACTATCACGTTGCTGTATAGCAATTTTTATCCACTCCCCCATGGCGAACTGCTTCAACAATAACATTTTAGACAGTGGTGGGTTTCAAAAATTTTTACTACCGATTCTGTGGGTGTGGCTTGGTGGGCATGGCATGGCATGGCGGGCGTGGCTTGGCGGGTGTGGCAGGGGAAGGATACTGTAAAATCTCCATTCCATCCCCACTCCAGGGGAAGTTACTGCAAAATCCCCATTTCCTCCCAATCAGCTGACCTTTGAGAGGCAGAGAATAGATGAGGGCGGGGCCAGTCAGAATTTTTACTACCGGTTCTCCGAACTAGTGAAAATTTCCGCTACCGGTTCTCCAGAACTGGTCAGAACCTGCTGAAACCCACCTCTGATTTTAGAGTTTTGTAGCATGAATTGCTCATTTCAAGTCCTGTGCATTTCTATGCGATTTCTATGCTTTGATCATTTTAAAATGCTAAATTTGTTCTTCCTTATCCATTTCCTGTACACTTGTTTTTATACTTGGGATTGCTGTTTTGCTGCATGACTTTCTTGTGCTTCAGAATTTAAGCTTCCTTCAGTCATCCAGGTCCTGATGTAGCAAAGCATTTCCAAAAATGACTACTCCACGCCTGACAGATGATATTAAGGTTCTTATTGTAGTGTGTATGGTTTGATTTCCACCAGAAATCACACTCACGTAATCCAAAAATTCAGTCCTTCAAGGTAGATTAGGAAACAATGCAAAGATTTTGAATGCAGGAGAATAATGGCATAATTTGCCTCCCGCTTCCATTCCCTTACACTTGGGAGAATAAAATGCACCATAGGAAAAGATAATGAACAAATTCTCAAGCTGTACTATAGTGTCCTAGGCTTTCAGAAGTATTAGATCCAATGCTGCAATGCCAGTTCGGTCAACAAATTTGTTAATGAACATGGTAAAACACCAATCCTTTCAATGCTATTTTTTAATCTTTCAATTAAACTAAGATTTAAAAATTTTCACTAGGCTCAGCTGAAAGAAACTGTGTTATTAGCTATCAACAGTACAAGGACTGATAAGTTATCATCACAGAAAAGTCACAATTTAGAATTTTCATAATTTACCAATTTTAAAAATATTCAGAATAATGTGTAAAATTAAACAGGGGTTTGTTTTTTAGAGATGAAAGGATGGAGAAGGACCAGCTTAGAACATCAGTATACTGTACCTTTCATTTTCCTATTGAAGCTAGTTGAATTATACCCTATGATACTGAAAGAAATTGCTGTCTGCTGAAAACTTATTGTATAATTCTGTGATTCTTAGGGTTTTCTAAATCAGGGGTCTCCAACCTCGGTCACTTTAAGACTTGGGGACTTCAACTCCCAGAGTTCCTCAGCCAGCAAAGAAGGAACTCTGGGAGTTGTAGTCCACAAGTCTTAAAGTGACCAAGGTTGGAGACCCCAGTTCTAAATGTTTTGCTTTCAATGTGCAATATTAAAGAGTAATATCCTTTCATTGCAGTAACAAAACCAAACACTTCCTGTAACAGTTGGTAAGACTATCACGTTGCTGTATAGCAATTTTTATCCACTCCCCCATGGCGAACTGCTTCAACAATAACATTTTAGACAGTGGTAGGTTTCAAAATTTTTTACTACCGATTCTGTGGGTGTGGCTTGGTGGGCATGGCATGGCAGGGCGGGCGTGGCTTGGCGGGTGTGGCAGGGGAAGGATACTGTAAAATCTCCATTCCCTCCCCACTCCAGGGGAAGTTACTGCAAAATCCCCATTTCCTCCCAATCAGCTGACCTTTGAGAGGCAGAGAATAGATGAGGGTGGGGCCAGTCAGAATTTTTACTACTGGTTCTCCGAACTAGTGAAAATTTCCGCTACTGGTTCTCCAGAACTGGTCAGAACCTGCTGAAACCCACCTCTGATTTTAGAGTTTTGTAGCATGAATTGCTCATTTCAAGTCCTGTGCATTTCTATGGGATTTCTATGCTTTGATCATTTTAAAATGCTAAATTTGTTCTTCCTTATCCATTTCCTGTACACTTGTTTTTATACTTGGGATTGCTGTTTTGCTGCATGACTTTCTTGTGCTTCAGAATTTAAGCTTCCTTCAGTCATCCAGGTCCTGATGTAGCAAAGCATTTCCAAAAATGACCACTCCACGCCTGACAGATGATATTAAGGTTCTTATTGTAGTGTGTATGGTTTGATTTCCACCAGAAATCACACTCACGTAATCCAAAAATTCAGTCCTTCAAGGTAGATTAGGAAACAATGCAAGGATTACAGGAATTGTATTTATTGTTGTAGGATATAATAATAGAAGCTGGAAAACCTGCAATTTCCTTCTGCTACCTCTTATAGCAAATAAAAATAAGCAGAATTAATCTGAGTCCTTTTCCAGGACTGATTTTTTTTATTTTCTTGCACTTAATCCTGCATACCTTCTTCAAAGTTATCTTTGAAAATTATATCTGCAAACATTTTCAGTTTTTTGAGTCAATAATTGTCTATAGAACAATCCTTCAAAATCATCCCATCACTTGAGAATCAATGTTCTTCTTAATAAGTATTCAACAATGTGAAAGGGGTAGAATCCTCTTTCACAAAACTCTTATTATCTTTGAGAAATGCTAGAGAATGAGTGAGATAACTGGAGAACAGAAAATATTGCCATATTGGGGGGGGGAAATTCCAGGGGACCATAGATTACTCAGTAAAATATTAATTCTGGGAAGATTCATAAAAAAGATGAATCTCTAAATTCAATGAAAATAACAACGTGGTCATTACAAAACGAATCAGTAATGTGGACTAGTTAAATACATGACTCATTTTTAGATCAGGTCTTCAAGCAATGTTTCTGAGTAGAACTCAAGTGCTGCTGCTTCCTTTACAGACCTATGTGATTTTAGCTACAATATTTAAAAAATCTCCTTTCCCAGAGAGCTTCTGACCACCCAAGTCCAGAAGACCAAAGAATACCTGCTAAGAATCACCATCCATCACTGGGAAGTTCCAACACTAGGCTGTGTGTGTGTGAGAGAGAGAGAGAGAGAGAGACAGAGACAGAGACAGACAGACACAGACACAGAGAGAGACAGAGAGAGAGAGAGAGAGAGAGTGCAGTGTTGAAATAGGTAGGTCGGTAGGTCGGGAGAGAGAGAGAGAGGGAGGGAGGGAGGGAGAGAGAGATGCCTAAATGCTATTGCTATTGCCATGGTCTTTCAGAACCTGGTAAAATAGGTTGATGCTCAGAGACTGATTGTGAAATCACTGATGCCAATAGAGATATTATGATATTAAAAATATATTATTTTTCTATTACTAATACCTATTCATTATCTTATATACAGAGCCTGTTTGAATTGAGGTGGAAGAGTAACCTCATAAATAAAGTTCCTTAGTGAATTCTGAAAATATTATAGATAGGATATATCTTGATTTTAACAAAGCATTGATAAAGTACCATATGACATTCAGGTAACAATCTAGTTGAGTGTACGTCTGGACAGCATAATAATTAAGCAGTTTGAAAGCAGTGTTCAAAGACTCTGGTCAGTGTTTCCCTATTGGAATAAATAGGGAATCTTAAGTTTCAGTCATACTTTTCAATATTTTATTAGTGATTTGATACAGAAATGGAAGTAATACTTTTCAAAGTTCCTGGTAATACAACCTTGGGTGGTATAACTAATATTCTAGAAGACAGAAGTAAAATTTTAGATGACCTTGATAGGTTAGAAAAATGGACTGAAAATCACAGAATAAAATTTAACAACACACTAATACAAAATTCTTCACTTAGGAATCATAGGTCAAATGCAGATAGAAGACCTCCAAGGTCCCTTCCAACTCTGTTATTATGTTATGTTAAAAATATGGAATAAAACATACCTGGCTTGGCAATATTGTGGTATTCCCAGAAAAGATCTTTAAAAAAAACAGTTGACTATAAACTAAATATGAGTCAGCAGTGCAGCATGACTACAAAACTGCAAACAAAGTTTAAGTAACAACGTATGTAAATTTCCAAATCACAGGAAGCAATAGGTTATTTGATTTAGAGGGCCATGAATTAAGATTTGGATTGCACGGCTATTTGTGGTATGACAACATTAAAGTAAATGTTGATTTTAATAACCATTTTGTTAGACGTGCCGTCCTAAGAGTTTGGAATAAATATAAAACAAGGTTTTCTGTGAAGATGCCTCTCCAAGTGTTCCCCCAGAAGGCATTTTTTAAAGAAAGGAAATAGTGGTGAAGTCACTGGTGGACTTATGGTCAAATAATTTCTTTTAATTTTGGTGACCTCAAACCCAAACAGGAGTTAGAATCAGAAGGAGGTGACTGCCATTGGTTTACATTTTTATAATTGAAAGAAAGATTTAAATTAGATAAAAGGAGTTATGGGTTTGACTTTGTGAAAAATGAATTAGAAATCCTACTGTGTGGTAGTGATGAATATATTATTGCTAAGGTTTAGAAATTGTTATTAAATTTGAATTTGGAAAATGTATATGTAAAGAAAGCACTGCATGACTCAGTGAGCAAGAAACTCTGGATATAATGTAATGCTTGAACAATGGGAGAATATGTGGATGAAATGTCTAAAATTTATACAAAATTATAATTTAAAAGAAAACGTTTATAAAATGATGTATTGTTGGTATTTAACATCAGATAAGTTGTCAAAAATGTATAAAGGTATTTCAAATGAATGTTGGAAATGCAAATGAAAAGAAGCAACCTTTTATCATTTATGGTTGACATGTGATAAAGCAAAGCAATATTGGAGTAGGATTTACATCTCAATACAGAAGATTCTCAAAGTTAGAGAATCTTTTTTAGAGAAAGTAGTTAGAGAAAGTAGTTTTATCTTTTATAAAGATAAAACCAGAAACTTTTCTTCTGGGTTTAATGGAAAAAGACTTGGATCTTTGGCGTTATATATCTTGATGGCAGCAAGATTACTTTACACACAAAAGTGGAAGGACACTGATTTCTACAATGGGTAAATAGTTGCAAAAGTTGATGGCATTAGTAGACATGGCCAAATTGACTACTTTGATCAAAGAAAAAAATTACAATTACTTTTGTTTCTATTTGGAAACCGCTTGTGGACTTTGTACTTGAGATAGAAAAAATAAAACTTTGATTTTGGGTTTTATCTATTAACAGGTTTGTTGTTACAGAAACACCTACATTTCTGTATTTATATTATTATGTAAAAATACATTTTAATTCTTTGTTCCTTGTTAAACTTTGTTTCTTTAGGACACAAAGTTTATTACATTAATTTGGAAAAACCACTTAATCTATACTTTATATAGATTTTAATACATAAATAGCATATTTTATGCATCTACTGCTATTTAAGGGGCTTATCATAGAATTATGGGGTTAAAAGGGACCATTTTGACCATTGTGTCTAACATGTCACTCAGTGCAGAAACACAAATTATTGTCTACTTTCTACTTTTCAGATCTGTGAAGAGGAGCCCACAATCTGTCTGTATAGCTGGTTCCATTAACCTACCTGAATATCTCTTATTCACAGGGAGGTTTCCTAACGTTCATTTTGATTTTGCCCTGAGGTGATTCAAATCCATTATTTTGTATTCTTCTCTTTGAAACAATGGAGAATAGAATTGGCCATGTTCTGTGTGACATGCTTTCAGATATTTGAAGAGTATATCATATCTGTCTTAGTTCTGTTTTCACAAAGCTGAACATTCTCAGTTCCTTCAATGTCTTCATTAGACTTAGTCCTCTCATCTCCAAATCTATTCTAGTTTGTCTTTTGCCAACCATTTATATCAGGAAATATCCTAGTTTGACCTGTACAGATTTGGGTAATATTATTGCTTCCTTTTTTGTTTATTTATTTAATACAAAAATACAAAAGAAAATAAGAGGAAAAAGGAAAGGGAAAATGTGGGACAAGGGGAAAAAAGAACGAAAAGGTATAGATTCCCTTTGGTGTAATAGAATAAGATAATAACATCAAACCTCAACTTTTTTACTTTTACATAATAATATAAATACAGAAACATATATTTTCTTTTATTAATTTTATTAAAGAAACACATTATCTATTTTTCTTCCTGTAGTCACAAAAGAATTCTTGTATTCCACATTCCACATTTCTCTTTTCATTCTTTTTTCTCTTTATCCACTTCCTATGTTTAGGATTAATTTCTCCCCTAATCTAAAATAATTTGAAAATGAGATTCTGGAAATGGGATGGAAACGTTCTTCAAAACGCTAATTCAACAAGCATACATATTTTTGATGTTTCAGCTAAGTCTTTTAGAATCTTCCTTCTGGCTAGTTAACTTGCAAAGTAATGTCATTTATAGCCATTATCAATATGCCATTGGGTAGAAAGAAAGTTCAGCAATAGCTGAGCTGCTGGGAAAACTGGAAGAGTAATTTAACAGATATTAAAAAGAAAAATGTTAGCTTTAAGCCAACAGACCTCTTTCTGTTCAAAACTATCCAGTTCATAGAAAAATGACAACAGAGATACATTCCATCTTCTTGAAAAGATACCTTAATAGGGAGTTCCCAAATTTTCCTGTGCAGTCACCTAAAATGCTAGGTGTATTTGTTTAAGCCCTTCAAGAATAAAAATGAAGAGTACATTGGGACTAGATATGGGCAATTGGAACCTTGTTGGAACACACTTCTACTTTGCCTGAACAAGGCAGCTGCCTGCTTGTCCAAGAAAAACAGAGACAAGTTCTGACAGCAATTCAATTTTGAATCTACATGCCAGGGGGCTTCACACAAATTTGGGAGTTCTGGAAGACTTTCCCCAGACTTTCTTCTCTATTTTGCTTCTCCAATCTGATAGGCAGTTTGTCCAGGTGGAACAAGTCAGGAAACATGCAGTCAGTCCCTCTCATATTTGGTCACAACTTCCAGGAAGTCATGTCCCCCATACCCCCTGAAACTCTCTCAAATAACTTTCTAATGGATTGCTCATGAAAGATTTTATATTTCTGAAAACATTCCACATGAAAAAATAAATTACTGATCTGCTCCATTGTGTTTTGCTCATATAATAAAATCCTTCTAACTTGAACAAAACTGAATCCAATTTCAAATGACAAATCATTTAGTACTCCAATACTAAAGCACTAAACAGAAACACCAATTCTATAAACAAATGCATAATAGAAACATAACACAGAAGTGTAACAAATATCTGACCAACCACTGTTGTTACAAATGATCAATATGTTATACAATAATATAAGCTATCACAATGAAGGAATAAAAGAAATCTCTTCTGTACCAAATATACTATCATTCTATAATATTAGAATGAGTGGGAATTAAAAAAGAAAATAAGACAATGGCTAAAGAAAAAGAGAAATAATAATAAAAGAGGAGCAAAACAGAACAGAAACTTTGGAAATAATGAATCTGAAATTGTTTTTCATGAATATGCTTAAATAACAGGTGATAATGCCCTATACATTGTAAGCCGCCCTGAGTCTTCGGAGAAGGGCGGGGTATAAATGTAAACAAAAACAAAAAAAAAAACAAAAAACAAATACCGTATATACTCGAGTATAAGCCGATCCGAATATAAGCCGAGGCACCTAATTTTACCACAAAAACTGGGAAAAACTATTGACTCGAGTATAAGCCGAGGGTGGGAAATGAGGCAGCTACTGGTCAATGTAAAAAATAAAGATAGAGCCAAGTAAAATAACATGAATATTTATTTGAACGAAAACAATAAAAGTGCAAAAGGGGAAGGAGGATTCCCAGCTTTAGAAAATTTAGAACTACGCCTTTGGTATGACCTGAGCATAGCTCATAAAATTATCTGCTACAATGTACTTCCTATCAATGACTACTTCAGCTTCAACCACAACAATACACGAGAACACAATAGATTCAAACTTAAAAGTGAACCTCTCCAATCTAGATTGCAGAAAATGTGACTTCAGTAACAGAGTTGTTAATGCCTGGAATGTGCTACCTGACTCTGTGGTCTCTTCCCAAAATCCCCAAAGCCTTAACCAAAGACTATCTAGTATTGACCTCACCCCATTCCTAAGAGGTCTGTAAGGGCGTGCATAAGAGCACCAGCGTGCCTACCGTCCCTGTCCTAATGTTCCCTTTAGTTGTATTCCTTTTATGTATTCAATTCATGCTTATATTTATATAATTATTTAATATGTATTTGACAAAATAAATGAATGAATGAATGAATGAATAGAATAGAATAGAATAGAATTTTTATTGGCTAAGTGTGATTGGACACACAAGGAATGAATGAATGAATGAATGAGTGAGTGAGTTACTTCAACAACATTGTCTCACAGAAATTGACAATACAACTGCAAGCATGAAAATGAGTCCTCCTTTAGCTTCCAAGGGACCAGGGTGCCTCTGAAGGTCAGTGCTCTAAGCACTAAGAACCCAGCACAAATCTAAGCCTGTATGCACACCAATAGTGAAAATACCCTGCACAGTGTCTCTTGGCAGAGAAGGTTAATTTTCATAGACGTTGGGGTGGCTCTTTTTTTTTTTTTGGCAGGGCAATAAGGGTCTCTAATATCATTAAACCCAAGTGTGAGGAAAAAGACAGCAGCTAAAATGTTAAGGCCAGTTGTGTGACCTTCTCCAATACAGTTGGCCTGGCTGTTTGCCAAAACTTAAAACACCCTCCCATCCCCCCTCCCTGCTAAAGCTTCTTTCTTAAAACAATTGTGGTCTTTGCCTTTCATTGTGCCAATCGACTTTAGAAGTCTGTGTGTGTGTGTGTGTGTGTGTGTGTGAGAGAGAGAGAGAGAGAGAGAGAGGGAGGGAGGGAGGGAGGGAGGGAGTGCAAAAGGGGGAAGGAGGATTCCCAGCTCTAAACAAAGGGAAATCCCGGAATGCCAGCGCGAAAGGCGGTGCTCACGTTCCTCCTCCCTTGCTCAAAAGCCCCAACATGATATTGGAATTGGATGCCATTATATACCTGCTGAGGGGATAATTTGAATAACTTGAAAGATATAAAAGCTCTAAACATATTTGTTTAAAAATCTAAAATCTATACTTAAAATAAATGAATATAAAGTAATAAAGTTCTTTAAAGTTGTAATTCACTTTGCTGCTGAAAAAGAAAAGAAGCTTAACACCTTAAATGGTATTTATTAACTGAAATATCATCAAATCAAATATATAATGAGGTATATTATAATGACCTTTGTTTTCAGAAAGAAGCATGATGGAAGTTTTTCAATAAAGGGGAAATATAGAAAAACTTAGTGTCATGCTCATATATCATCTTTACAGATGTTGTTAACACTATACTATGGCAGCATATGATGGTACAATGTTTCAATCAATTTCAGGATGAAAAGTCATCAATGAGGAGGAGGAGTATAATTTATTAACCTTGTATGATATCAGTTTCTCAAGGACTCTAGAAGGACCCGAGGAAGAAATCTCTGCCCCTCCCACTTTCCCTTTCCAACCCAGCCTTCCAAGGGGACCTTGAGGAGAAATCTCTGCCCCTCCCCACTTTCCCTTTCCAAGGCAGCCTTCCAAGAGGACCTCTCGAAAAGAGCGAAAGCTTTCTCCTGGCCGTTTTACCACCACCACACACTCCACGCCGGCCATCCTAGGCTGGGTTAGAAACAAGGAGGGGGAAGTTCAAGGACCACATCGATGGCACGAGCTCAGATTGCCGGCTGGGGATGATGGGCGCTGCAGTGCGATCTCGGGAGAGACTAGGGGGGAAGAAAGAATGACTGTTTCCCCACACCCTAGGATTGGGGAAAACATTGACACCCCCCCTTAGTTGCGGGAGAAGGGTTGCGCTTCAAAGCGGTCGCCTCCATCCATCAATCCATCCTTCCTTCCATCCATCCATCCATCCTTTTTTTTCCCCCAGCGAGCGGTGCGTGTGTGTGACATGCAAGCAAGACGTCTCACGGGGCGTGTGTGTGTGTGTTTGTGGTGGGGGTCTCGTCCCAGCCACCCACCCACTCGCCTCCCTTTCCTCTTCGAGCGTGGGCTGTTCCCGTTCGCCCTGGCCTCCGTCCTCCGATCTCCTGCGCTGGGAGGCGGCGGCGAGCCAGCGAGCAACCGGGCACCGCGGACTTTGGCAAGGAGGAAGGTGGGAGGAAGCGGAGCTGCCGGCTGTGGGGGTTGAGGCGTGCAAGAGGAGTGAGCGTGGAAAGGCCTTTTGTGTGTGTGCGTGTGTGTGTGCGCCTGTGTGCCCTAGGGAGGAAGCGGAGCTGCCGGCTGTGGGGGTTGAGGCGTGCAAGAGGAGCGCCTCCTCCTCTTCCTCCACGCCGCTCCTCTTGCACGCCTCAACCCCACCATCCCCACCCTCTCCGCGTGAAGGTCACCTCCTCCTCTTCCAGGCGGCGGCGGCGGCGGCTCGCTCCGCCCGAGCGAGCGCCACAGCCGGCAGCTCCGCTTCCTCCCACCGTCCCAGTCCAGCCGAACGGTGAAAGCGACATGCCGAGCGCCGCCCGCCACCGCTCGCTGGATTGGGACCGCTTGGCTTGGTCCGCGGGCGGGGAGCCGCCAGCCTTCTCGGCCGACGCCACCGCTCGGGAAACCTCCTCCTCAGCCGAGAAGGCTGGCGGCTCCCCGCCGCGCGACCTGTTAAGCGGTCCCAATCCAGCCGAACGGTGAAAGCGGAGCGCGCCGCATGTCGCCACCGCTCGCTGACTGGGACCAGTGGGAGGAAGCGAGCTGCCGGCTGTGGCGCCCGCCGAGCCGGAGCCGAGCCGGAGCCGCCGCCGCCGCCTGGAAGAGGAGGAGGTGACCTTCACGCTGGAGAGGGTGGGGATGGTGGGGTTGAGGCGTGCAAGAGGAGCGAGCGTGGAGGAAGAGGAGGAGGCGCGCCTCTTGCACGCCTCAACCCCCACACAGCCGGCAGCTCCGCTTCCTCCCTAGGGCACACAGGCGCACACACACGCACACACACACAAAAAGGCCTTTCCACGCCACCTCTTGCACGCCTCAACCCCCACAGCCGGCAGCTCCGCTTCCTCCCACCTTCCTCCTTGCCAAAGTCCGCGGTGCCCGGTTGCTCGCTGGCTCGCCGCCGCCTCCCAGCGCAGGAGATCGGAGGACGGAGGCCAGGCGAACGGGAACACTGCACCACCAGGGCTTCCCGCGCCAATGCACAGCCCGCCAAGTTTGCGCCCGTCCGCCCACCAGACACGGGAATGGGGCCGCCTGGGGCGACAAATCCCGCGAGACCTCGGCGGGCCCGCTCCCGTCCCTCCCATGGAGTCCGCTCGTACCCCTCCTGGGGGGGGTCCCCGAAGACGTAGACTCGAGTATAAGCCGAGGGGACGTTTTTCAGCACAAAAAACGTGCTGAAAAACTCGGCTTATACTCGAGTATATACGGTAATTCTGGATGTTCTTAGAATATTCTTTTCCATGCCCATCTTGCACTCTCAGAAGAACAAGTTTTTTCTCTTCTCTCCTTTTAAGTTACAGGACAACTTTTAACAAATCCAGTACAACAAAAGTGGTCGTTAGATTACCTCCTATCATCTCTTTTAAAGTTATGTGTTATTAACAAAAACAATTTATGATTACACTTCAGAGTTGCACATACTGTGCTAAAAGAAAATTATGTACCAAGGTAACACAGTTCCATGCCAAAATGTCTAAATTCTGAAGTGTGCCCATAGATTTATTTCAAATATATAACATCCATGCATGTTGGTGGGAAAAGGCTAAGATAGCCACTAAAATCCTCACTACTGGAAATACTAAATAGTCCCAATTCAAGATCACTATTTTTCACTAACAGTTTGCCTTCCAACTATTGTTAGAACTATCAGGATTAAGAAATTTTAATAAAAGCATACAGCATCCATGTTTCTCAGAATTATAAGCTTTGTGCACAGTTCCAAACACTGCATTTACACCTGCATAAGCATGTATTCACACTCACTTACTGTTTACAAAGTTAATTAATATTCTCTGAAAATTGAAATCAGTCACAAAAGTGTCAGTATTTTAAAACCAAGTTTATGTTTTTTCTATGCAAATTTTCCCCAATTTGCTAAATTCCAAATATAGTAGATTAACTTCCAGTATTCTCAGACAAAATGAACAAAGAATGAATGAATGCTTAGTCTGACATGGGTGATCAAGACATTGAGAGCCAGCATAGTATACTTGTGAAAGTACTGTACTGGAGCAGGAACAGGGACATCTAGATTCTAGTTCATATTCATCTGGATTTATCGCTGTGTTTCACAACCTAAAAGAGGAAGGAGCAGGCAGAATAAAAACTGAATGAATAAATACTGGAAAGCAAGTTGTGAAGTTTAGAGTTAGGTCTTAATGCTCAGATCAAAAGTTTCTATTTCTACTTTCTATTTCACTCAAGATAGCCACCACTTCTCAACCCCGTATTTCATTCATACTCCTTCCATGGACAGAGAATCAATGAAACTAGTCAATCTGTGCATATTATTTGTAAATGCATTTCTGCCCTTACTATCAAGAAAGAACTATTAAGCATGCGCAAGATGGCAGCTTACTGAAACGCCGGATCATCGGCTGGCGGATCCCTGGCTGATGGCGATGGTTAGCTGTCGCCTATGCCGCTGGCTCCCCTCGGCCCGGTGAATAGTACATCTCAGCAATCGCGGGTGGGGTCTTTGGACCTCTTTGAACCCGCGGTTGCTGCACTGGAGGCCGGAGGAACCGGAGACGGGGCGGATGAAGATGGCGGCCCTGCGGAGGTGCGTGGGCGGCTGGCCGACCCTCAGCTGTTCTCAGCTGTTTGGCGGTGAGCGGCATGGGTTTCTAGCGCCGCTACCGCTTCCATCAGGCGACACCCACCCTGGACTAAGTCGCATGGACTCGGCTCCCCCGCTCTTGTTGTCATCTCCCTGTTGGTTACAGGGTGAGCGGTGGGAGACGAACGGCCATGTGGAGGTGTGGGGCGGCGGATGCCAGCCGCGACGCCCGGGTTGTGTGGCTCAGCACTTTGGCCTCGCTTCAAAACGCCTTTTTCCCGGGCGGTGGAGGCTTGGCGGACTGGTGAAGGCGGCCTTGTGGAGATGGGGGGAGGGGGCTGCATGTTTTTCAGCTGAGATGGCGCTTATTCAGCTGCGCCTTGTTTGCACCCCTGGACTACGCCTCCTTGGGCTTCTGGTTTCCAGCTTGTTAGATCATCTCTCCCACTGAGGATGGGGGCAAGTGATGGACATGATGACCATGTTGAGGCGTGGGGCAGGAAGGTGTATTCTTCAGCTGATACTGTGGCTACCCTCTACCCCACCCCGGACCTCCTTCCTGGACTGCTGGAACATCTCTCCGCAGACGGCATACTCCGGTCCAGCGGAACATCTACCTGGTGGATGGGCTGAGACGGTTTACGATCTTTTGTCTGCTAATCCATCAGGATATAATGGACTTTACATCTCTTTAGGACGGACTGCCTGTCTCTTTTTTTCCATCTCTTTTTTCCATCCGTTACCGGACTCCAGAATGACATCCCAGTATAACATCTCGGCTGCCAAATGGGACATAGCCAGCTGATGGTTGATTCTATGCGTTATTCGCCACAAGAACTCTTGCGCCTGCGAGGTGCCCCCGCCTCCCAGGGAAGGCCCCCCACACTATCGAGGGCGGCCTCTATGACGGGTCTTGGGACCCACAGAGGTGGCATGCTAAAAGAAGGGTTTATGGGGTTTTTAGAAAGGAATTTTTAAGGGTGGGAGGGTAAGGGCGGGTAATGGGGGTAACCCGTCGGGTAGGGGGCCAGTTCCTGCACATGCTCGCGGCGGGTTTTCTTTATTAGGTCCAGAGGTTATGGGGGGAGAGTGTGTTCCTATTTGTGAGGGTGGTTCTATTGACACGGTAAGTGGGAGAGGCAGGTATGGCGGAAGCGAGGGGTCATATCAAGTTTCGGGAGCGCGTGCTCGATGTTTGAAAGCGATCACGCGCTCCGACCCCTTGGACTTCACCCGTTCCCCGGATGGTCAGGATCCTCAGAGCTTGGGCCTCCGGCTGATGTTGTGCAATGCCCGGTCCGTGGTGAACAAAGCCCCCCTCGTTTGTGACCTTATACAGGGGGGTTCCGCGGACCTTATGGGCATTACGGAGACCTGGTTGGGCACTGAAGGCGTGCCCTGGTTGAGTTGTGCCCGCGGGTTTCCGTGCATTCCATCAGCCGAGGGCCCAGGGTAGGGGTGGGGGGGTGGCGGTTGTGATTAGAGAGAGTCTAGAGCCGAGGGAGACCACTGTACCTCAGATTGCCGGGTGCGAATCCCTCTTTGTGAGATGGGGTCATAGGTGTCAGATGGGTATGCTGATCACGTACCTGGCTCCTTGCTGCGTGACAGCTGCCCTGCCCGAGCTCCTGGAGGTGCTGGCTGGGGTGGCAGTTGAGACCCCCAGACTTTTAGTCATGGGGGACTTTAACTTGCCATCGTCCGGCTCGTCATCGACGGCAGCTCGGGAGTTCATGGCTTCCATGACGGCCTTGGACATGACCCAAGTAGTTGATGGCCCTACTCACATTGGGGGTGGCACCCTGGACCTGATTTTCTCTCTGGTCAGTGGTTGAGAGATCTGGACTTAAAGGAATTAGTCATTGAACCTTTGTCATGGTCAGATCACTCTTCTTCGCCTGGACTTTCTGACCGCCATTCACCACCGCAGGGAGACGGAGCCGATCGTTGGTTCCGTCCCAGGCGCCTGATGGACCCGGATGGGTTCCGGACCTTATGGGCATTACGGAGACCTGGTTGGGCACTGAAGGCGTGCCCTGGTTGAGTTGTGCCCGCGGGTTTCCGTGCATTCCATCAGCCGAGGCCCAGGGTAGGGGTGGGGGTGGCGGTTGTGATTAGAGAGAGTCTAGAGCCGAGGAGACCACTGTACCTCAGATTGCGGGTGCGAATCCTCTTTGTGAGATGGGGTCATAGGTGTCAGATGGGTATGCTGATCACGTACCTGGCTCCTTGCTGCGTGACAGCTGCCCTGCCCGAGCTCCTGGAGGTGCTGGCTGGGGTGGCAGTTGAGACCCCCAGACTTTTAGTCATGGGGGACTTTAACTTGCCATCGTCCGGCTCGTCATCGACGGCAGCTCGGGAGTTCATGGCTTCCATGACGGCCTTGGACATGACCCAAGTAGTTGATGGCCCTACTCACATTGGGGGTGGCACCCTGGACCTGATTTTTCTCTCTGGTCAGTGGTTGAGAGATCTGGACTTAAAGGAATTAGTCATTGAACCTTTGTCATGGTCAGATCACTCTCTTCTTCGCCTGGACTTTCTGACCGCCATTCACCACCGCAGGGAGACGGAGCCGATACGTTGGTTCCGTCCCAGGCGCCTGATGGACCCGGATGGGTTCCGGACGGAGCTTGGGCCTTTTCCTGGGGGTCTGGCCCCCGGCCCGACTGAGGACCTTGTTGCGGCCTGGGAACAGGCCGCGGCGGGGGCCTTGGACCGTGTCGTGCCTTTGCGGCCTCTGACCCGGCGCAGGTCCCAACCGGCTCCTTGGTTCTCCGAGGAGCTGAGAGGGATGAAGCGCCGGAGAAGACGCCTGGAGAGTCTTTGGAGGTCTAGCCGTTCGGAAGCTGATCGGACACTAGTGAAGTCCTATACTAGGACTTACCTAGTGGCATTGAGGGAAGCGAGGCGTAGCTCCGCCCCCTCCCTCATTGCATCGGCAGATAACCGCCCAGCCGCCCTGTTTCGGGTGACTCGCTCCCTCTTACACCAGGGGGAGCGGGATGACCCGTTGCAGGGACGTGCTGAGGAGTTTAACGGTTATCTATACGATAAAATCGTTCAGCTACGGGATGGTCTGGACCAAGATAGCGGTGATACGGGCGAGATGCGTGAGGGCGGTCTTGGTGACATTGTGTGGGATGAGTTTGACCCTGTGGCTCCCGAGGACATGGACAGGTTGTTGGGTAGGTTGAATGCCACCAGGTGTTTACTGGACCCGTGCCCCTCTTGGCTGGTGCTGGCCACTCGAGAGGTGACACGAGGCTGGCTCAGGCGATTACGACTGCTTCTTTGGTGGAGGTGTCTTCCGGCCGCCTTGAAAGAGGCGGTGGTGAGGCCCTCCTTAAGAAGCCTCCTTGGACCCGGCTGTTTTAGGTAATTATCGTCCGGTCTCCAACCCGCCAGCGAAGGTTGTAGAGAGTATGGTGGCATATCAATTTCCCTTGCACCTGGATGAAACTGTCTATCTAGACCCGTTCCAGTCCGGTTTTCGGCCCGGTTACAGCACGGAGACGGCTTTGGTCGCGTTGGTGGATGATCTCTGGAGGCCAGGGACAGGGGTTGCTCCTCTGCCCTGGTCCTATTAGACCTCTCAGCGGCTTTCGATACCATCGACCATGGTATCCTGCTGCGCCGGTTGGAGGATTGGGAGTGGGAGGCACCGTTATCGGTGGTTCTCCTCCTATCTCTCCGACCGGTCGCAGTCGGTGTTGACAGGGGGCAGAGGTCGGCCCGAGGCGCCTCACTTGTGGGGTGCCGCGGGGTCGATCCTCTCGCCTTCTGTTAACATCTACATGAAGCCGCTGGGTGAGATCATCAGTGGTTTCGGTGTGAAGTACCAGCTGTATGCGGATGACACCCAGCTGTACTTTCTACACGGACCACCCCAACGAAGCTATCGAAGTGCTGTCCCGGTGCCTGGAGGCCGTCGGGTCTGGATGGGGAGAAATAGGCTCAAGCTCAATCCTCCAAGACAGAGTGGCTGTGGATGCGGCATCCCGATACAGTCAGCTAAATCCGCGGCTGACCATCGGTGGCGAGTCATTGGCCCCGATGGAAAGGGTCCGCAACTTAGGCGTCCTCCTGGATGAGCGGCTGTCTCTAGAAGACCATTTGACGGCCGTCTCCAGGAGAGCGTTCTACCAGGTTCGCCTGGTACGCCAGTTGCGCCTTTCTGGACGGGATGCCCTATGCACGGTCACTCACGCACTCGTGACGTCTCGCCTGGATTACTGCAATGCTCTCTACATGGGGCTCCCCTTGAAGGGCATCCGGAGGCTGCAGTTAGTCCAGTATGCGGCTGCGTGGGTGATAGATGGAGCCCCTCGTGGCTCCCGTATAACACCCATCCTGCGCAGGCTGCACTGGCTACCTGTGGCTTTCCGGTGCGCTTCAAGGTTTTGGTGACCACCTTTAAAGCGCTCCATGGCATTGGGCGGGTTACTTACGGGACCGCCTACTGCTACCGAATATCTCTCACCGACCGTGCGCTCTCACAGAGGGTCTCCTCAGGGTGCCGTCGGTAGCGGCAATGTCGTCTGGCGACGCCCAGGGGAAGGGCCTTCTCTGTGGGGGCCCCCACCCTCTGGAATGAACTACCCCCCGGACTTCGTCAGCTCTCGGACCTCCGGACCTTCCGCCGCGGGCTTAAAACGTATTTATTTAATTGTGCAGGGCTGAGCTAGATTTTAAATTATTGGTTTTAAATTGGGTTTTATTTGATATTTTAATTCTAAATTTACGGGCTTTTTAGAATCAGTTTTTTAATTGTTTTATATTGTATTTATATGTCTTTTAAATGCCTGTACACCGCCCTGAGTCCTTCGGGAGATAGGGCGGTATATAAATTTGAATAAATAAATAAATAAATGAGCGACAGGATTTAGAAGCAGCACTTCTGAAGGAAATATAGAGATAGCAGTGGTACTTTCAGGTAATGCCACAAATAGAACCAGATGAAGAGAATTAAAAGGCAACATAAATCCGTCAGAATACTATATGATTTAGATTTATAATAAAATTTTGTCTCAGAAATTATGGAGCAACACACAAGGCAGATGTTTTATCACTGAATCAAATCTAAAGTAAGCAACAATAAAACCTACCAGCAGATAAAAATTTCATCAGAAAAGATCAAGACAGAAAATGTAAGCAATACTGTTTATATTTAACAACAAACTAAAACATTTAGGTTTAATAAAACATTGTGAGAATGAGAAAGATAGAAGTATGTATACTTACTTACTCTGCTTCTCCCTTCAGAAGACCAATAAATCAAGAAAAATGCTTTGTATAATGTTAAACGTGGGTAGAATGTTTAGGCACTGTTTATCTAAATAACAAGATGTTTAAACTACCCAGGACAAATATTTGCTAGTGGCTTATGAATCCAGACATGTTTGGGCACTCTTAACCCTATACTGAAATGAATCCATTTTCCCCTAGGCTTGTTTTCCCATTTACACATAAAATAAACTGAAAAAAGGAATTAGCATAGTTTGTTTACCATAATATTTATCTTGCCACTCTGGCTGCAATCTGATAAAAGAGGAAGGGAGGGAGGGAGGGAGGAAGGAAGGAAGGAAGGAAGGAAGGAAGAAAGGAAGGAAGGAAGGAAGGAGGGGTTCCCTTAAAGAAGAGTGTTCAAATGTGAATGATCCATATTTGAATCTGCAAATGATTAGAGACAGCTCTTTCTGTAGTGATTAGCATTTTAAAATCAAATACATTTTAAAGCATTGACATGTGCTTATTAGAAATGATTGTTATTCACTTATTTTATTTATTTATTTTGTTGAATACATATTGAATAATATACATTATATAAGTATAAGCATGAATTGAATACATAAAATGAATACAATTAAAAGGAACATTAGGACAGGGACGGTAGGCACACTTGTGCTCTTACAGACCTCTTAGGAATGGGGTGAGGTCAACAGTAGACAGTCTTAGGTTAAAGGTTTGGGGATTTTGGGATGAGACCACAGAGTCAGGTAGTGCATTCCAGGCATTAACAACACTGTTACTGAAGTCATATTTTCTGCAATCAAGTTTGGAGCAGTTCACTTTAAGTTTGAATCTGTTGTGTGCTCATGTATTGTTGTGGTTGAAGCTGAAGTAGTCATTGACAGGAAAGACATTGTAGCAGATGATTTTATGAGCTATGCTCAGGTCATACCGAAGGCGGTGTAGTTCTAAATTTTCCAAACCCAGAATTTCAAGTCTGGTTGCATAAGGTATTTTGTTGCGAGCAGAGGAGTGGAGGACTCTTCTTGGGAAATATTTTCTGGACGCACTCAATTGTATTAATGTCCGATATGCAGTTCCAGACAGATGAGCTGTATTCGGGAATTGGTCTAACAAATGTTTTGTATGCTCTGGTTAGTAGTGTAATCTTACCGGAGAAGAGGCTATGCAAGATGGAATGCTATGCAAGATGGACCAGAGGAATGCTGTCAATATAATTTACTTGGACTTCGGTAAAGCATTTGATAAAGTAGACCATAACCTACTACTAGATAAAGTAGAAAAATGTGCGTTAGACAGCACCACCACCAGATGGATTCGTAACTGGCTGACCAACCGCACTCAACATGTAGTCCTCAATGGAACTACATCCACATGGAGGGACGTATGCAGTGGAGTACCCCAAGGCTCTGTTTTAGGCCCAGTATTCTTCAACATCTTCATCAATGACTTGGAAGAGGGGATAGATGGGGAACTCATCAAATTTGCAGATGACACCAAGCTGGCAGGAATAGCCAACACTCCAGAAGATAGGCTCAAGATACAGAAGGATCTTGACAGACTTGAACATTGGGCGCTAACTAACAAAATGAAATTCAACAGTGAAAAAAGTAAGGTTCTACATTTAGGCAAAAAAACCAAAATGCACAGGTACCGTATATGTGGTACCTTGCTCAATAGTAGTACCTGTGAGAGGGATCTTGGAGTCCTAGTGGACAACCATTTAGATATGAGGCAGCAGTGTGCAGCAGCTGCCGAAAAAGCTAACATAGTTCTGGGCTGCATAAACAGAGGGATAGAATCAAGATCACGTGAAGTGTTAATACCACTTTATAATGCCTTGGTGAGGCCACACTTGGAATATTGCATTCAGTTTTGTTCGCCACAATGTAAAAAGGATATTCAGACTCTAGAAAGAGTGCAGAAAAGAGCAACAAAGATGATTAGGGGACTGGAGGCTAAAACATATGAAGAATGGTTGCAGGAACTCGGTATCTCTAGTTTAATGAAAAGAAGGACTAGGGGAGACATGATAGCAGTGTTCCAATATCTCAGGGGTTGCCACAAAGAAGAGGGAGTCAAACTATTCTCCAAAGCACCTGAAGGTAGAACAAGAAGCAATGGGTGAAACTAATCAAGGAGAGAAGCAACTTAGAACTAAGGAGAAATTTCCTGACAGTTAGAACAATCAATAAATGGAAAAACTTGCCTGCAGAGGTTGTGAATGCTCCAACACTGGACATTTTTAAGAAAATGTTGGATACACATTTGTCTAAAATGGTGTAGGGTTTCCTGCCTGGGCAGGGGGTTGGACTAGAAGACCTCCAAGGTCCCTTCCAACTCTATTGTTTGTTATGTTATGTTATGTTATGTTATGTTATGTTATGTTATGTTATGTTATGTTATGTTATGTTATGTTATGTTATGTTATGTTATGTTGTTATGTTAAGATTAGGTTTATAACTCTTAATGCCTTTTTGGTGATATTGTTAAGAGTGGACTTTGGCACTTAGATCATTTGATATGAGTACTCCAAGGTCCTTGACAGGATGAGGGTCATCTACAACGTCATGTCCACTTAGCTTGTATTTTGTGTTCTGATTCTTTTTGCCAATGTGTAAGACCATTTGTTAGTTGAGATTTGGAGTTGCCAATTTTTTGACCATTCTGACACAAAGTCAAGGGTTTTTTGAAGCATAGCAGCATTGTTGGTAGTGTTAAATAGTTTAACATCATCGGCGAAGAGAACAGAGTTACTTATAATATGATCACCAAGGTCATTTATGTATAATATGAAGAGTGTTGGTCCTAAAACGCTGCCTTGGGGGACTCCGCTATTAACAGGTGCAGGATTTGATAGGGCGCTGCTTATTTTGACCACTTGTTGTCTGGTTGACAGGAACGCAGTTATCCAGTTATGGAGGGGTGGTACATATAGTTTGATAACTCTATTGACTTCAAGCAAGAAAATATTATAGTAGTCTTCGGGAGTGATACAGTTAGAGAATAGAATTTGCCAGTCATGAGATGAGAGGTCGGTGTCTATGAGATAATAATTGGCTTTTTTGAAGTTGTAGTTTGGTATCCCATTATTATGGAGATTTTTGTAAGGGCGTATATTGAGACAAAAGTCTATCATGCTGTGGTCATTGTTGGAAAAGAGTTCTTTTATTTGTAATCCATAAATTGAGTTTAAGTTGTTGCAGAAGATGCGGTCAAGGCAGTTGTTGAGTCTAGTTTTGTTAGTTACTAGTTGATCTAGACCTAGATTTGTAACAGCATTGTATAGGGTTGTATGGATGGGTTCAGTTGTACATTCGTTTATTTTTCAATTAATAAGAGGTAGGTTGATGAGAGGGTAAGGGCAAAGGATACCCATATTAGAAGTGTGGTTAACTTGTTCGCATGTGCGATGTCATAGTTGGGGGCTCCATAACATAGTAAGAAGCAAAGCATGAGGTTAAACACGCCATGTTTATGCATGGTGAAATAGTACATTATCCTTCAAAGATGCTGTTAAACATAGCTGATCAACCAATAGAACAGCTTGCCTTCAGAAGTTGTGGGAGTTTCATCACTGAAGCTTTCAAGAAGAGACTGGACTGCCATCTGTCAAAAATGGTGTAGGGCAGGGGTGTCAAATTCAATTTCATTGAGGGCTGCCTCAGGGTTGTGTTTGACCTTGGGGGCCTGGGGGGCGTGGCCAGCTGAACATCACTCATGTCGGGGGCACCTGTGGTGGCCTGAACACTCTGCCAGCGAAAACGGGCTCCCAAGCTCCATTTCTGCTGCGATGGCTTTCTCCAACTCTCTGCTAGTGAAAATGGAGCTCAGGAGGGCTGCATACAGCCCTTCCGAGCCCAGTTTTCACTAACAGAGGCACTGCAGGTCGGTCCTTCGCTGTTTCCAGAGCACCCTGCGGGCCACATCTAAGCACCCCACAGTCCATATCCAGCCCCCGGGCCTTGAGTATGACATCCCTGGTGTAGGGTCTCCTACTTAGGTGCAGGTTTGTGCTAGATGACCTACAGGGTCCCTTCCAACTCTATTATTCTGTTCTGTTCGGATTACTTTGTATTATTGAAGGAGTATTATCAGGTGAACTGAAAGGAAGGTGTGCTTTTGATTAAATCTGAGAAACATCTGCCAACTTTTTTCTCTTCAACAGCTATAGTTTAACATATTATTATGTATTCAAACACCAATGTTTATGACAAAATATTATTCCTGTTTCCTGTTTGCTTCTATTAAAATGCTTAGAGGGGGAGGGCACCTTATCCAGGCTTCAACTATCCAGGCTTCAACTATCAGACAGGTGTTAATAACATAGATTTCCAGTAGATTTCAAGTAATGCCCTTAAGAGCCTGACTCAAATCTTCTAAGATGTACAAAATGGAAATCAACAGCTATTGCACTACTGTTCTAGGTTTTCTACAACTAACTCTGAGATCCCAGAAGAGGAGAATGACTCATCAGATTCTTTTCTTTTGCATTTTCTGGCAGTTCATCCCAGGAAGTTTTGATGTTTGATTTACTTCTCATAGCTAAAGCCCTTGATTACAACATGAGCCACAGAAAATACAGCCACATGCAAATATTCCTGTATTTTTGTGACATCTAACCATTCATTTTCTGTTAATAGACTTAGATGGTAACTGATGTTTTATCAAGTGGGAGCTAATGACAGATAATGGTCTATCAATAGCTAAGAGCCACTCTTCAATATTTATGGAGAGGTACCCATCTCAATGGAAAAGGCAGAAGCATCAAAAAGCAGATTTTGGATTAAGAATCTAGTACACAATAGTTGAACTGGACTATAGCAAGGAAATGAAAAGCTGCAACTTTCAGGCAGAAATAAGAGGCAAAGGCATCAAGTGCATGCTTCCATGTTCAGGAAACTAACCTCAGCCTCTGATGACTATTTAAGTGGGGAGGATATATATTGGATATTATTTTGGAGATTGTAGATATTGGTAGCTTTGGAACTCAGCTGATAATAAGGTAGAATTACAGTATAGAGTAAATCAGGGGTGCACAGGAACAGGCCACACCAACCCCAGCTCTGTGAAGGGGGGGGAATGTTGCAAAACATCACGTGATGGCAATGTGACGCCATGAGCTTGACACTCACAGAGTAAATGAAGCTAAAAAAGGCTAGAAAACAGGAGACTGTGAGTTCTAGTCTCATCCTAGCCAGTCACTGCCTCTTAGTCTCAACTCACCCCTGAGAGTTGTGGGAAAATAGAAGGAAATTGTGTTGTGTTGGATATATCTGCCTTGAGTTATTTGTAAAAATAATAAAGGCAAGATACAAATACTGTAAATAAAATGATAAAATCAATTATTTTTGAGTCCCAAAGCTATCTACAATCTTCCAAATACTATCCAGTGAATAATCTTATTGATTTTAAAGATTACTGTGACATCCATCAGCACTGAATCCTCAGTAAGGAGGGCATTTTCTTCATCACCCTATTACTATGCTATTCTTTGCTTTAGAACGCCAGAGAAACAGATTAAGATTATAGCTCTGGTTGTTTGTTCACTTTTCTCTTTCATTACATCCTGGGTCAAAGTGGCATTCATCAAATATGTTTGGAAGATTGCTGCAGCTGCCAAAATATTTATATCCAAATAGATTTTAGAGAGTGAAGCTTGGTAGAATCCAGTGTCCTTAATGCAGGCCCCACAGAAGGTTAAGTTGAATGTTTGTACCTGGTTTCTGGCACACAGGGCAATGCAATGGCTCAGCAGTTAAAGACACTGGACTGACAGCCCAGGTTCGAGACCCAAGTGTCATGTGACGAGGTGAGCTTCCGTCTTTGCCTAGCTCCTGCCCATTTAGCAGTTAGAAAGCATGCAAATGTGAGTAGATAAATAGGTACTTCCTATCTGGACTCATGGCCTTGAAACAGAGATGAGCACGCCCCCTACAGTCAGCAATGACTAGCAGAGTAAAATCTGCAGGAACTCTTTTCCTGTCTTCCTGGCATTCTATCCACAGTTCACCCACAGGTTCTCTTTAAATCCTGTGGATTCCTTCTGCAACACATGGTGGTTTCTTGGCTTCTCCTTTACTGGAAGTACCTCTACAGATCTGAGAACAGGGTCCAATTGCTGGCCTCAACCTCAGTATTGGCTCTGATCATTAGAGGTGTGTCTGTTCACTATGTTTTCCACCCATTACACTCCAGAGAGGAGGAGGAGGCAGCTGGGGAGGAGGATAGATGGACACACAGACATACACATATACTTTACTTTGCATTTGTTAAACTTTTATTAGGCTTCACATTGTTGTTTTGTTGTCAATTGTTTTTTGTTGTTTGTAATAAAATCCTCCAAAATTTGATGGGGTATATATCTCTTCTAAGAACTGTTGTACCTTTGAGCTACCTTTGGCTTATCTCAAAAACTTAACTTTGAACCAGGATTGGACTTGGATTTTATATATCCATTAAAATATATATTTGATTGCTTACTATCAAAATATAATTGATTAGAGTAATAAACTGTAAGTAAGTCTACTTCCAGATTACTATCTTCTTGGCTTAATTGGCTCATTTCCGCATGCAGCCCAGCCTCCACACTGCCTGTTTTAAGCCTGGATGACCTCCTGCAGCATTTTACCAGCCAAAACAGGGGGCGGGGGAGCGTTTTGGCCAGCAAAGTCTGCAGGAGGCCATCCAGGGGCTGCGTGCGTCCCCATGCTACCAGAAGTACCGCAGGCTGCTGCTTTGCTACTTCCAGGTGGCCTCGCAGGCCCCATCCAGCCTTGACATCTCTCATCTACCTACATGTGTCTACAACACAGTCCTTTCATCGGTTCCAAGAAGGCTCCACATTCATTTGCACTATTCAGGTGACCCTAAAAATACAGATAAACTTCGAGGTAGCCTCAATGACTCTCTAAAAGAATGCAAAAGTCTGCAAGGAGTATAAATCCTTCCATTCCCCACCATCCAGTCAGAGCAGAAGAAGGTTCTTGGATGAGAAGTGAAATGTCTTCAAAGAAAAACCAGAAAGTCCAGCTTGAAAAAGCTCCATAGACACAAAGCAGAAGGAAGATGCTATTGTTTGCAAGATACAGCCTACAATAAACTATGTACTTTAAATCCTTTAATTAAAGAGAACGTAATTTAATGAATCAAAGCAGTCGCAACATCACACATGCTTTCTTTACCAATAAAATGAGCAAAAGGGGGCAAGCTAAAAAATAATGGAATGTACTATTATTTTTCATTGATTTGTACCAAAATTATATGCTTTCACTGGCATTGTCTAGAAGGTAGGTATTCTGTGATTTCTCCTTCAACAAGGACTACCTTAACACACTTGTCATTAACAGGAAAAAGTATGTTTCCAATGAGATAGTCATGCTATACTGGTATATAAATGTATCTTCGGCAAGTGTTTTTTTATTCCTCTTTTCTTTTGCCATCAATCTATTACTTCAGTCAGGAAATAATGTATGTCTTGCTTCACCTGCTAACTGACAGTAACACTCAAATACATATATTAATTTGTAGGTGATGTCAATACTACAAAAGAAGCATAAAATACGGCATAAGTCTCTGGGTATTTCAAATCTCAAAGTTAATCATTAACTGAGCTACTTTTTTAAAACCATGTGAAATTCAGAACAGCACAATGCAATTTTAATATTCTCTGGAGGAACACATTATAATAATACTCTATTTCCAATGTTAAAAGGCATAAAAGCGTTGCAGACAGATGCAATATATTAATACTGATTTGTTCAGAAACCACCGGTTGTCAGTATTATTCAGGTAATAATAAAGAGGAGAGCTGATAGTTACCGCATTCATTTATTTAAACAAAATATGTGGCTAAATAATAACATTTGTACATTGTCCAGCACCCTCAAGCGAGTAAGGCGGTCTAGAAACATGAAATATAAACGAACATTTATGCTTGTCTGATTAAGAAAAAATTCAACAACAAAAAGAAAGGATTAGAACAAGCTCTGTAATTTTTCAAGTTGAACTATCCTAGGCATTTATGCAGTTTTTCCTCAAATGTGTAAAATTTCACTTTTAAATATTGCAATGCAGGTGCCAGGCACATCTGGAGAGAGAAAAGTTTTATTTCCTCCCTTTTCTTGATACATGTGTTTGATCTTAATCAAAAAGCCAAGAGGCTATACCTTTTCTTTGACAGTTGATCCTATTTTATTGACTCAAAGCAGTCCGCAGACACCTCTGTCTTTCATTTGACAGTATGTTGGTTTGTAGAGAAATATATTTTGCATTTTACAATGGAAATAGTACTCCTAGAAGAACCAGGCAATATGAAATTAATGCAGTGGCATGGCTTTATTTAGGATGCAAATATAGACAATATATAGGCCTTTGTTAACAAATCAAAACAATTCAGAATAAGAACCAAGGTAACCAGATATTATCAAATGATGAAAAGACAGTAAATAGGCTAGCAATAGAACTGTAGCAAACCTGAAAGACTACAAACAAACAAATCCCACATTCCTTAAACTCAGGACTTTGTACCAAAAGAACTGATATGATAGTAGTAACACTCTCCACTTCTCTGGGAAAATATTTTGGAATTTAATGAGAATTCAATGTCATTTTTAAATTCTTAAAATGCAACAGACAAAAGAACAATGTAGCCAATAAAAGTAATGGTTTAATTTTACATCATGAATTTGCTCTGGACAATTCTATTTATTTAAAGACCACTATCAATCATCACTGTCAATATTGGCACAGTAGTTTTATACTGAAAATTTCGGAAAATAAAATTAGCAGAACCCATATGTGAGTACTGCAATGCTGTCCATATTTCCATACAGAGGCTTGCATTGGAAAATAGATGCCATTTCACAATAAGATGTTTACATATCACTTAACTAATGTCTTTATGTATCAAAATGCAACTCTTTAAAGATTTAATAGAAGCAATTTCAACTATGAACTTTGCCATAACTTCTGTAGGGCAATAAGTTCATTCTGGAGATGTGCAAAATTTATTTAAACAATGTATATGGTTGCCTATACTATCCTGTGTCTCTGGGCAGCTAAAATAAATTAAAACCATAATATGAAGCCTTAACATGTAAAAAAAGAAGTATGCTAACATTAATGCCACAGCCCTTAAAAAGACTCAAATCCAACAGCCATATAACTTAATTAGGCACTGTGACAGAAGGTACAGTACATCTCCTGGGTCCCACTAGATAATACTGCCTCAAGGAAGGGACCCAGATCATGTCCATAAACAACCTATTATATTCTGGGATAAGCAAAATCTGAGGCAGCCACCTACCCCTATTTATGCAAGGCTTTATAAGAGACAATCAGCATCTTGAATTGCACCTGGAACACAACTAGCTAATGCAAGTACAGAGCAGAAGGTCACAAATTATTGCATTCTGACTAATTGCAGCTTCTGAATACTCTATAAGGGCCGCCCCATGTAGAGCTGCAGTAGTCTAAGACATGACTGACCATATGCAGGACCATCCAATCCTGGAATGGGCACAACTGATACAGAAGATGGATTTGTACAAAGGCCTTCCCAACCATAGCTACCACTTGGTTGAGTAAGAAAACTGAATCCAAGATTGTGTCTATCTGGAGGATGCTACCCTATTCAGAAATAGAGACGGAAAACCTGAAGATCTGTGTGGCTTCAAAACCACAGCCATTCGCTCTTTCCTGGGTTAAGACACAACTTGTTCTTTCCTTTAGACTTTCTTAACTTCCAAACATTGGGATAGAACCTCGGCAGCATCACTTGATCAGCCTATACAGAGATATACCACAGAACATCACTAGCATGGTATTGTTCCTTCATCCCATGCCATTGGATGATTTTATCCAACACTTTCACAAAGGTATTCTAAAGAAATAGGAAAAGTCTTCCCTCCCTGCCCCCAAACACTGACTGGAACCAGCCTATTTGTCACTGAGTATTGATGATGTTGTTTACATTTAGCATTCAAATCAGGGGTGAAATCCAGCAGGTTCTGACAGATTCTGGAGAACCGGTAGTGGAAATTTTGAGTAGTTCGGAGAACCGGCAAATGCCACCTCTGGCTGGCCCCAGAGTGGGATGGGAATGGAGATTTTGCAATATCCTTCCTCCAGGAGTGGGGTGGGAATGGAGATTTTGCAGTATTCTTCCCCTGCCACACCCACCAAGCCACAGCACGCCCACCAAGCCATGCCCATAGAACCGGTAGTAAAAAAATTCGAATTTCACCACTGGTTCAAATGAAAGTAGCTACACAGGAAGAATATTACTACTTCTACTTCTGAGGTTAAAGCCTCTCTCTTGGGTAGTAGCTTTTTTCTTTCTTTAGCTCTGAATCTGCAAATCTTTTATTGGTTTATAAAAACTAACTGGAAAAGATAATGTAAATATAGATTTGAAGAGAGACAGTTCATGGTTCTGCCTGCAAGGCTAGAAGTTTAGATGCAGGCTAACTGGAATTAATATAATTTTTTCTGCAAGGATGACCTCCTGCCTTGAAGGAGATAGTGGTACTAAATGTGGGAGATGAAAAAAATACAGAATTTCTCATTCATCACATTCCTTTCAATTAGAGTATCTTTCCACACCAGCACAAATGATTTTTTCTAACACACACACACAGACAAAAGGATAAGGACTTTGCTACCAGATTTGGAAGCATCAATCTACTAGCATGCCGCAAAAACTGAGAATTTTCTGTATTTCTTTGCTGACCATTAACTATTCAATTGTTTGCAATGCAAGGAGCTTCTTCTGAATCCCACCATTTCCCAGGGCTGGAACATTGTCCTGAGTTTGTTTCCATAAATTATGATTGACCCAGGTTGGGTTAACAGAACTTCTGGAATGTAGTGATTTAGTTTGAGTTCAAAACAAGCATTGTTTCCATTTTGTGTATATCCTTCATTTGTTCTATACAAAAGAGTTCTCCTCCCAAATATTTTTTAAAAATACAAGAACACCCTCCAGAAGGAATGTTTTCTTCAGAATGGTGGAGGAGTCTTCCTGTTGATAATTAATAGTTTCCCAGCTATTTTAGTTGAACTAATCAACAGAATGATACACATTATAAATTATCTACCTTTCTGTGCTGACCTCACCACTCTAAGCTTACCTAACTCCCAATTAAAGTCTGTTCTCCTGGAAATATTGCTAGTTCCAAGAAAATTCAGCAGTCAGTTACAACATATTTGATGCTAACAAATTGATTTCTTCAGATTTAAATAGAATTTTTTGCACACTAAACTGATCACAATTAGTAAAGAATAGCACTGTCCTCAAATCCAATTTTTGTTACATGCATTTTCAGATAACTCTTACATGGAAGACAAACAGATATAAATTTTAAAGCAACAAAAAATTGCATTTACTTTAGTTCTCAGTAAAAGAAATCTATCAGAACTAAACACTTGAAATATTTACGCGGAGAGTCAAATGCTTAAAGACCACCATATGTAACACTGGCAAAGTAATTATCGGGGTGTCAAACTCAGAGCCCGTGGGATGGATATGGCCCATGGGGTGCTTAGATCTGGCCCACAAGGGCGCCCTGGAAACAGCAAAAGACCGGCCCACAGTGCCTCTGCCAGTGAAAATGGAGCTAGTTTTCTCTAGCAGAGAGTTGCAAGAAGCCATCACAACTAGAAACGGAGCTTGGAAGCCCGTTTTCGCCGGCAGAGTGCTCAGGCGATCACAGGTCAGGCCACACCCACCCTGCCCCCCCCAGGCTAAACACAACTCTGATGCGGCCCTCAATGAAATCGAGTTTGACACCCCGATCTAAACAAACTAAAGGTAAAATAACTATTCATTGTCATTAGGCTTAGCTAAGCATTCATTCAACGGGAGGTTGAACAACTAGCCTCATGATGCAACCAAAACAATCTGGAACTGAACACACTCAAAACTGTAGAAATGGTGGTAGACTTTAGGAGAAACCCTTCCATACTTCCACCTCTCACAATACTAGACAACACAGTATCAACAGTAGAAACCTTCAAATTTCTAGGTTCTACCATATCGCAAGATCTAAAATGGACAGGTAACATCAAAAACATCATCAAAAAAGGACAACAAAGAATGTTCTTTCTGCGCCAACTCAGAAAGCTCAAACTGCCCAAGGAGCTGCTGATCCAGTTCTACAGAGGAATTATTGAGTCTGTCATCTGCACCTCTATAACTGTCTGGTTTGGTTCTGCAACCCAACAAGAAAGACATAGACTTCAGAGAATAATTAGAACTGCAGAAAAAACAATTGCTACCAACCTGTCTTCCATTGAGGAATACTGCACAAATCAAAAAGAGGGCTGTGAAAATATTTACAGACCCCTCACATCCTGGACATAAACTGTTTCGACTCCTACCCTCAAAACGACACTACAGAGCACTGCACACCAGAACAACTAGACACAAGAACAGTTTTTCCCAAATTCCATCACTTGCTAAACAAATAATCCCAACACTGTCAAACTATTTACTAAATCTGCACTACTATTAATCTTCTCATCGTTCCCATCACTCATCTCCTTCCACTTATGACTGTGTGACTGTAACTTTGTTGCTTGTATCCTTACAATTAATATTGATATTGTTTCCTGATTGCTTATTTGTACCCTATGACTATCATTAAGTGTTGTATCATTAAGTGTTAAATTTGTACCCTATGACTATCATTAAGTGTTGTAAATGTTTTACCTTAATGAAGGTATCTTTTCTTTTATGTACACTGAGAGCATATTCACCAAGACAAATTCCTTGTGTGTCCAATCACACTTGGCCAATAAAAAATTATATTCTATTCTGTTCTGTTCTGTTCTGTTCTGTTCTGTTCTATTCATACGATTTTCTTGACAAAAATAATGAAATGGCTTACCTTTGCTACTTTCTGGGATATTTGACTTCTGAATCTACCCTGTCATCCTGAGATTTCTGGGTAGTCTGTCATCCAGATACTAACTTTTCTTTTCTTTTTCTTTTTTTGAGATCAGCCAAGACAGGCTAGATGCTGCCACCTGCTGTGGCTGATGTAAATAGAATTAGGTAGGAATAAACAAGAACTTTATGCATGGTCCAATTTAGTTCTGTTTACTACATCTTTCACGTGAATTGATTAAACAGAGTAATTATTGCAGCAGCAGTATATATGTTTAAGACTTCTTCAGATAGATAATTATGTGATCATGCAAAAGAAAATACTTCCTACCCATCCAGAGTTATTTAAAATGGGCAGCCATATACATTTTCTAAATAAACTAAAAGTGAGCATTGTCCTTCATATTAGTACATGAAATAAAATGAAGTTTGGAGTACATGGTTTTATTAAAATATTTTTAAAAGAAAAATTAAAAATAAACTTAATATAGGGGAAATAGATTACCTTTCTTCAAACATTACCTTTAATCTGTCTCAAAGTGAGATTCACTGAATAAAATATGGCTTACTTTTCAGTAAGTACTTATAGAATTGTACTGCAAATATGGCAAATGTATGAGATGGATAGTTAATAAAGAATACATTTTGAGATCTGAAATTTGAAAAGTTAAGGGGATGTGGGGGGGTTGCTTACAGTTAATACATGCAAGAACGGGTTGGCATTAGAGATTTTGTTGGCAATTTCATTGTATATATGATGTACAAAGACAATAAAGGCTATACTACTACTACCGTCTTCAAACAAACTAATTGATATTGGTACTTTTTATGCACTTAAATGATGCAGCCTTTTAAAACTAAGTACCAGGTAAGGATATGTTACCAAAAGATACTGCTAAAATCCAATAGAGAAAAGTTGGTTGGTCAAAAAGTGCTAATCAAGCTAAGATGAAAAGGAAAATGCAAGTTAAGCAGGCTATTTGCTGCAAGGAGGCAAAATTGCTGGGAGGCAGAGGCAGATTTCTTTTTCTTGTTTTCCTCACCAAAAAAGGTAGGTGCGTCTTATACTCTGAAAAGTACAGTATTTTGCTGACATTTAACCTCTTTTGCTCTTTGAAATCATTTATTTTCAATGCTTTCCATGGCTAGCAATCCAGCTTTGTGTTCATGCATTGCCTTTTAATGTTCTGATTTAGTTCACACTGCAGTTTAGAGGTAACACTTTGGAAGAGATAAACTTTGGATCAAGTAACTGAAATGCATGCTACCCTTTTTGGCTCTATTTAAAATTTAGCTTCTCTCACAATCTTCTCTATTATAATTAGTTTCACCATGGTTTTTTTTTATTAGAAAATGACTTGGCTGAGGTTACTATTACTCATACTTTAAAAAAATCTGATAAACATAATTCTTTTCTATATAATGTACATTTTTAAATTATAGAACCATCATTTCTATTTTGATTTGATAAAAGCAATAGTCATATATCAGTCACCAAGCACAAAACAGATGCTTGAGTTACAACTTGGATCTCAATCTCCTTCTCCACAGTACTTACAGTAAACTTTGGTTATTCTGCAAAGTTTTAACTAGGGAAAACTCCTAAAATCACATGATACTTACCCATTGCCTTGGAATTATGCTCTGCATGTAATACACATATATAAAGTCAGTGGGAGTCAGACAGTATAAAAATGTAACAAATAAATAAAAATAATTTTAACTATGTAAAGCCTCACATTTTAAAGCCCTTAGTTCCATATCAATCAAAATGCTAAGAAAGAACTGTATCCCAATTATTCATGAATTTCTATTCTATACCAGTTGACTCCAATTTAAATAATGTTAGAAACAAACTTCAAGTCAAGTTTGACTTAAACTGGAATTACAGTATATGAAGAAAGAATAATTATAAATAACCACACCCCTAGAACAAACCCCTCTAGTAAATTGACCACAAGCAACAGCATAGACAACAGCCCGGGAGAGATGCTGCTGCCAAGTTGTTATTCCTAGTGTTTGTTGTACACCAAGTTGCAAGATTGCCTATTTTGCATATTTGCTTCAATTATCATGATGACGGTATGAAAAGTTGTCAATGCCTGAGAGCTTTTGTTTTTCAGATACTTTGTGGCAGTGACTGACCTGAAGTCATCCAGTTGGCTTCCATGCCCAAAAGAAGACCAGAACCTGGGTTATGTAGTCTGTCATTTGAATCATCTACACCTTAACCACTGGATCTCTATGCTGCTGGTAAGTAATGCTCAGAAATTAAAATGATCTTTGAGCATTGTTTTAAAATCAGCTACTTCTTAAACAAATCAAGTGCCTAATTTTCCCCCATCCTGAAACACATTTAAGTCCCAATAGAAGACAATCTTTGTAACTCAGAGTTGAACTGTGGAGTTCCTCAAAGAACTATCAAGACCATTATTGGCAGGGCAAGCCACCAGAACATAAAATGAGAGCAAACCCCTCTCTTCTAGCACTGATGATTTTATCTAGTTTGGTATTGAAAAGTCTCCAAGAAAACAACAAAGCTCAGAGAGCATCAAGGATTCCACATACATTAAAGTGACTACCCTTAGTTGGTTCCATTCACCAGTACCCTTCTAAAAACACAAAATTGTACAGAAATGACACAGAGGAAAAGAAAACATAGAAGTTCATACGCTTGTGTGATGTTCATTTACTGGCTAATAATGGTTTCAGATAAACCAGAGCAGAAGTAATTCAACTCAAGGCTTTTTAGACAGATTACAGCAATAATGTTGCTCTCTCTCTTCCTCACTGATGGTTATTTCATGAAATAAAAAGCTGAAATAGTAGGGGTAAATCATAGGGAGTTACAGATTGAAGGCAACATCTGGAGACTATCAAATGCTATTAATAATGGATAATGCACATGGAAAATCTTATCTGGAAACACCCAGAATAGCTCCAGAGCACCAAACCGTATGTTTAACTTGAAACCTTATGGAAACAGGAAGGTTGATATTTAGGGAGATAATTCTTGGGACAAAACACTTCAAGCAGCTCTTAGGGAAATGTCAGAACATCAGAGGAGCCATTTAATTTGAAAACAAGAGTCACCCCTCCTCACTATCTCCCAAAAAAGTGAAGTTGGTACTTAGGAAGATCATGTTTCAATCTTTAGTACTTTCTAGAATCTGAAATGGCATTTTAACATGTTTATATTTGCCCAACTTTCTAAAAGCAAACTCAGGGAAGCTGTTCATTTTTAATGTAAAACCTTGTTCAACATTTACACTTAATAGATGATGGTACCCCACCACCTATTTACCATGTGGTCCTCCCAAACCTTTTAAAAAAACAATTGCTACCAACCTGCCTTCCATTGAGGATCTGTATACTGCAGGAGTCAAAAAGAGGGCTGTGAAAATATCTACAGACTCCTCACATCCTGGACATAAATCCTTTGAACTTCTACCCTCAAAAAGACGCTATAGGGCACTGCACACCAGAACAACTAGACACAAGGACAGTTTTTTTCCGAATGGCATCACTCTGTTTAACAACTAATTCCCACAACACTGTCAAATAATTTACTAAGACTGTATTACTATTCTTCTTCTCTTCCTTACTAGTATCTATCTCTTCCCACTTATTACTATAGCAAGGTTGCTTGTATCTTTCAATTTATATTGCTTTTATTTGTTTCCTAGTCTATCACTAAGTGTTGTATCTTTTTATTCTTGATGAATGTCTTTTATTCTCCTTATGCACATTGAGAGCATATACACCGAAGACAAATTCCTTGTGTGTCCAATCACACTTGGCCAATAAAAGAATTCTATTCCATTCTATTCTGTTCTATTCTAAGCTTGGCTACCTACTTTATACTAATGAAGGGGGAGGGGCGGCAGAGGGAAAGAGATCGCCTGAAGACAGCTAGCCGACCCGAGTTTCTTCCCCGAAGATCGTAAAGGCAAGATTGGGAATTATCAGGAGAGGCAATGCCGAAGTTTGCACGGGAGAAGCCACCCGAGGAAGTCTTTCAGCTCCACTACATGGTGCACTCCTCAGGGACGAACCTCGCAAGGGCTGACCTCCGTTTTTCTCTCCAAGCCTCCCTTGCTCCTCACGAAAGCCAACGGGAGACCCGAAACCGCAGGAGGTTGCAACGTCCATGCCTTCCCTAGGCTATACCCCGCCTCGAGCCCCCGGGCTCAGAGGAAGGAGAGTCCCCGCTCTCTCCCAGTCCCCTCCGCCTGCTCACCTTGCTCGAGGGCGATCCCCCCGTGGTTAGGAGCAACGCCAAGGTGAAGCTCTTCCAGGGAGCAGAAAGCGGCCAGGGCATCGTTAGCCCTTGCAAAACTTGGCCGCGCAGGGAGAGCTTCTAATCTCTTAGTTCCTGCGCCGCAGACTTTTTGAGTGAACTTTGCAGCGCGGGCTCGGCGGCATTTGTAAGCTCGGCGGGGGGGGGGGCGCGGGCTGGGGAGCGCGAGGCCAATTCAGTCAGCGCGCGGCTTACCAGCCAATCGCTGCCAGAACAGAGCGCGCGCCCTGAGGGGGTGTCGGTGGGGGTGGGCGGGCGTTATGTTTTTGGATTGGGAGAAAGCGAAGCGCAACTGCAAGAGACCCACCCTCGCTTTCCCTCTCCGGCGCGAAGGTAGACGTCTCGTGCGCGCGCTCGCGCTCGACTGCCCGCTCTCTGCTTCTTCGTTTCATTCATTCCCGCGCGTGGCGACCTACAGTAATAGCACCTTACGTTTCGAAGTGGTGTGGTATTTTCTTTTTTTCTTTTCTTTTCGTGAATCCATCCTTCTAGGTTCGGGGCTGCTGCTCTCAAGTGCTACTTTTGCCAATAACTAATTATATCGTTTGAAAATGAGCTGTGGGGATGTTCTTCCTGCCAACGTTTGGTGCCTAGGATTAATGCAATCGAGGGGCCTTTCTTTTAAGACGATGATCAAATACTTTTACAATTCATTGATCAAATTAGAATATTGGAAATAGAATATTTTTTTGTGTAAATTCTCCCAGAAACACCTTGTTCAGCCCCGCTTATAAAATGCCCAAGATGATAGGTGCCGTTACAGCATATTCCTCTGTTTGTTGAAGTCAAACGTTTGGCCCACTGGAGAAAATGCAAATACAGAAAAGAGTGGAAAAGGAAGTCCTGTCAGCTTCACCACCCTATGCTGTAATTAGAAGTACTGCTTAATATCAGCTTCATCTAGAAGTATCTAAAACCTTCATATGCTGAACTTTATGAATACATTTGTTTTTCCCCAAAACTAGTCACAGACAAGTGACTTGAAAGAGGCGATGGTGAGACCCCTCCTCAAGAAGCCTTCCCTGGATCCAGCTATTTTGGGGAATTACCGTCCAGTCTCCAACATTCGCTTTGTGGCGAAGGTTGTAGAGAGTGTGGTTGCATGGCAGCTTCCCCAGTACGTGGATGAAGCCGTCTATCTAGACCCGTTCCAGTCCGGTTTCCGGCTCGGTCATAGTACAGAGACAGCTTTGGTCGCGTTGGTGGATGACCTCTGGAGGGCCAGGGATAGGGGTTGTTCCTCTGCCCTGGTCCTATTAGATCTCTCAGCGGCTTTCGATACCAACGATCATGGTATCTTGCTGCACCGGTTGGAGGGGTTGGAAGTGGGAGGCACCGTTTGTCGGTGGTTCTCCCCCTATCTCTCCGACCGGTCACAGACGGTGTTGACAGGGGGGCAGAGATCGACCGCGAGGCGCCTCATTTGTGGGGTGCCGCAGGGGTCGATTCTCTCGCCTCTCCTGTTCAACATCTATATGAAGCCGTTGGGTGAGGTCATCAGTGGTTTCTGGGTGAGTTACCACCTGTACGCTGATGATACGCAGCTGTACTTTTCCACCCCGGACCACCCCAATGAAGCTGTCGAAGTGCTGTCCCGGTGTCTGGAAGCCGTACGGGTCTGGATGGGGAGAAACTGACTCAAGCTCAAATCCCTCCAAGACGGAGTGGATGTGGATGCCGGCACCCCGGTACAGCCAGCTGCAGCCGCGGCTGGCTGTCAGGGGCGAGTTATTGGCCCCAATGGAAAGGGTGCGCAACTTGGGCGTCCTCCTGGATGGACGGCTGTCGTTTGATGATCACTTGGCGGCCGTCTCCAGGAGGGCTTTTTACCAAGTACGCTTGGTCCGCCAGTTGCGCCCCTTCCTTGACCGGGATGCCTTATGCACGGTCACTCACGCTCTTGTCACTTCCCATTTGGATTATTGCAATGCTCTCTACATGGGGCTGCCCTTGAAGTGCACCAGGAGGCTGCAGCTAGTCCAGAATGCAGCTGCGCGGGTAATAGTGGGAGCAACTCGTTGCTCCCATGTAACACCAATCCTGCGCGGCTTGCACTGGCTTCCTGTGGTCTTTCGGGTGCACTTTAAGATTTTGGTCACCATCTTCAAAGCGCTCCATGGCTTAGGGCCCGGGTACTTACAGGACCGCCTGCTGTTACCTTATGCCTCCCACCGACCCGTACGCTCTCACAGAGAGGGTCTTCTCAGGGTGCCGTCCGCCAAACAATGTCGGCTGGCGGCCCCCAGGGGCAGGGCCTTCTCTGTGGGAGCGCCTACGCTCTGGAACGAACTTCCTCCTGGACTACGTCAAGTGCCTGATCTTCGGACCTTTCACCGTGAGCTGAAAACGCACTTATTTATTCAAGCGGGACTGGCATAATATTTTTAATATTTTTTAATATTCTAAATTTTAACTGGGGTTTTATTATTTTATGATTTATAATTTTAAATTTTAAATTTTTAAATGTTGGCCATTTTTTCTAATATGCTCGGTTTTAAATTGTTGCTTTAATTGTATATTTTTGTGTTTTTTATCTTTTGGCTGTACACTGCCCTGAGTCCTTCGGGAGAAGGGCGGTATAAAAATTTAATAAATAAATAAATAAATAAAATAAATAAATGGTTACGGCTGAGAGACAAAAAAAAAATCTTAATGTTTTTCCCATAAAGACATTATTCAAAATCATTCATGAGAGAAAGACACTTGCTCAATTTACTTTGGTGAGCTACTGTTCATTATCTCTTTGTAATATAACTAAATTCCATAATTTGTTCATTCCTATCTGCCAGGTTGGGCTGTCAGAATTTTAATGCCAAATATATTGTGCCTTCAATAGTAAAGGCTAATTGTAAAAATGCTTTTTGTCTTTTGTCCAGGTTCTATTACATATTTGGGAATAAATTTTCCTAAGACCTGCATGCCAGTCCCAAGCCTGGATAAATGGGGAGGGCTGAGTTAAGGTCTGGTGACCTACCTTGTAAAAACCTTGCCAAAAACTGTTATGAAAAGGTCTCAGATGAATTGAATATTGTGCTCAAAGGTAGACTGGAAAATACTCAACAAGTTACTGGGGAAGAGCAAGATCCTGCAGTGAGTAGTCAAAACATTAATGATGTGCAAGAATCCCAGATGCTGATGCAGCCATGGGTGAAAGCAAACATCTGGGTTGCACAACGATATATCGGATAGCAACATGGAATAGCTGAGGAATGAGCCAGGGTAAATTGGATAACATCAAATGTATTTATTTATTTATTTATTTATTTATTTTTCGTATTTGTATACCGCCTTATCTCCCTAAGGACTCAGGGCGGTTCACAGCCAGATAAAAATATACATATAAATACAACATAAAACATCCATTAAAAAACTTATTATAAATGGCTGAATAATTAAAAATGACAATATAAATAATGAAATCCCCATTAAAACCAATTCGAATTTAAAATCTAGTCCAGTCCTGCGCAAATAAATAGATGTGTCTTAAGCTCGCGGCGAAATGGAAGATGAACAGTTTGAAAATCAGTCTCCTTAACATTACACTGGATTGACAAGGACTATTTTGAGTTTAAAGAATTCACTATCTATTAGTCAAGATGTGTCACCAGGAAAATGAATTGAGTGGCATTTATCAAAAGCAAGTAATTCATCCAAGCAATGCAAAGCTTCTAGATGGTTAATGATATCATTATAACCATCTAAATCTGTGCTAGAATCACAGCTGTCCAAGTCTGTGCCCTAATAACTAATGCAACATAATTTGAAATAGTGTTTTTTTTGTCAGCATCAAACCCCCCCCCCAAAAAAAAACCACTAGAAACCCTCTGAACCAAGTACAGGTAGTCCTCAACTTACGACCACAACTGAGCCCAACATTTATGTTGCAAGGTGAGAAATTTGTTAAGTGAGTTTTCCTGCCACATTTGTTAAGTGAATCACTGCAGTTGTTAAGTTAGTAACACAATTGTTAAGTGAATCTGATTCCCCTATTGACTTTGCTTGTCTGAAGGTCGCAAAAGGGGATGAGGTGACTTCAGGATATTGCAACTGCCATAAATGTGAGTCAGATGTCAAGCAACTGAATGTAAATCACATGACCATAGGGATGCTGCAATGGTCATAAATGTGAAAATTGAACTTAAGTCACTTTTTTCAGTGCTGTTGTAAGTTGAGGACTACCTGTATCCAATAGAATATAAAATAGTTTATATTCTTGGTGATTTCTGTGCAAAAGCAGAAACGGGCATCACTGGCAACTTTGGACTTGGGAAGAGGAATGATGCAGATAATTGATCCAATTTTGTCATGAAAATCATGTTCATATCATGAATAACTGCGTTATACTGCGCAGGCACCATTTATACATTTGGACCAAAAACTGCACTGTAACCAGGCTGACTACAGGTAGTCCTCAACTTACAACCACAACTGGGACCAAAATTTCCATTGTAAGTTGTTGTAGTCATAAATTTCTATTTACTTCATTGTTGATTGCAATTGGCTATAAAAATTCAGTAATGATTTATTGATCAGTAATTTATTCTTAAGATATTTAATAATGACTAATAATAACCAATTGATGGGATTACAAGATAAAAACATGACAAATGATTGGAAAAGTAAGAAGGAAGGTGATGGGAAAATAACACTATGAATTTCTTCCATTGAGGACCTGTATACTGCACGAATCAAGAAGAGGGCCGTGAAAATATTTGCAGATCCCTCGCATCCTGGACATAAACTGTTTCAACTCCTACCCTCAAAACGACGCTATAGAGCACTGCACACCAGAACAACTAGACACAAGAACAGTTTTTTCCCGAAGGCCATCCCTCTGCTAAACAAATAATTCTATCAACACTGTCAAACTATTTACTGAATCTGCACTACTATTAATCTTCTCATAGTTCCCATCACCAATCTCTTTCCACTTATGACTGTATGACTATAAGTTGTTGCTGGCAATCCTTATGATTTATATTGATATATTGATCATCAATTGTGTTGTAAATGTTGTACCTTGATGAACGTATCTTTTCTTTTATGTACACTGAGAGCATATGCACCAAGACAAATTCCTTGTGTGTCCAATCACACTTGGCCAATAAAAAATTCTATTCTATTCTATTCTATTCTATTCTATTCTATTCTTTTCAATTAGCTGTCACAACTCTCAGACATTTCTCCAGATATCTCTCCAGATGTCAGCTCAGAGGAAGATAAACCAGTCCAGGCACATCTGGAAGGGACTTGGTCAATGGCTCCAAGCAACCGTCTGAGAGAGATCTGGGTCAAGTACAGCTGCACCAGGACACCCCCGAGGCTTTAGGTGGAGAAAGCATGCCACTGCAGCCAGCCAGTGATGAGGAAGAGGAACTGCCTTCTGCACCTGATCCAAGAACACATAGGGCAGAGAAAAGGCAGGAGCAGAGAAGGTCAGCCAGATTACTTGTGAGGAGAAAGACTTGCCCTTTTTGATGGCTACACCAGAAGCTGGCTATTTAGCACAGCAGACAGATGGAAGTGATGCTGGGAACAATGTATTTGTTTCCTAGCTATGTGTTTCCTGGTCATTGTGATTCTTGCTTTGCTTTGGATTGACACCATGCCTTGACTTGGATGTGAACTCTGGATTTTTCTTGGCTCATGAACCTTCTTGTATTGTGGATTTAATTTTGCTGGGTTTATTTTGACTGAGAAATTTTCAAATGCCTCGTGTACTCATTGGCCATTGCTTTGTGGACTAGGATTGGTCTGCTTGTGGCTGGATTCAGTTGGGACTGTTTTGAGTTTTTGGTGAAGGGAGTTGTGGGGGAATATTAATAAACCCACTAAACCAGAGTTACGTGTGTGTGAGAGAGATCAGGACAGCACATTGGCATCTGATGGACTTGAGTGCCACCTTCTTGCTGTGCCTGTTTTCTCCTCAGCATCCCTTCCCCCTTTGGGAGAGCAACCTTTACTCAAAAGAAATTGCTGACCCCTGAAGTATAGAACATAAAATGTTTCAAAAGAAGAAGTTATAGTTATGTCATGCATGGATGAATTGTTATAGATTTGGAAAGTTTGCCCTGAATGAAAAGTGAGGAATGACTATTAAAACATTTGTTGAATTTGCTTGCCACATAAAGTAAATTTATGTGGCAACATTATCTAACTAACATTATCCACGGCATACAAGGAAAACCAGCTGAAGATGTTTTATAGATGGATCTTCCACCGACAAGACTTGCAAAGATGTTCCCAAATAATACCCCAATGTGTTGGAAGTGTAAGAAAGCTCATGGAATATATTACCATCTATGGTGGATGTGCCCGGCAGCAAAAAAGTTTTGGGCAAATATAAAGAAATGGCTAGAAAAAATAATAGACCAACCAATTGAAAGAAAAACGGAAACATTTTTATTAGGAATATTTATGAAAACATACACCAAAGAAATAAAATATCTGATTTTACACATCATAATAGCTGCACGAATAACATATTAACAAAATTGGAAACAGGAAAGGGCACCAACAGATGAAGAAGTGATAGAAAATTTTTTAGAATGTGCCCAGATGTACAAATTAACAAAAGAAATTAAAAAAGAAGAGACCAATTTTTACATAATTTGGGACAAATGGTATGAATGGCTTGAGACTAGAAATAAAGAACAATATATATAGGAGAGAATCTAGGAATGTAAAATTTGTATATAACAAATATATAGAAATGTATAAAAGTAAGGCTATTAGTGTTAGAAAATACAATGTAACCAAAGAAAAAGGGACAATGAAGAAAATAAAACAGTAAAAGATATATGGGGGGAAAGGTATAAAACAGAAAGAAGACCACTAAGAAACATTGGTTTAAAAAAGGATATATTTATATGTCGTATGTTATGTGTTTGTCATATTGTATCATAATAAAATACTAAAAAAAATTTAAAAAATTGTTGAGATAAGCATCAAAAAGGGAGGAACCCGCCAAATCAGAAGGGTAGCAATATATCAGATTTGAATAGTGTATTTGAATCTCCAAAATGAAAATATTTTGACCCTAGCACAGTTTTCATGAAATATGAAAAGGAAGAGAAAAAAATCTAAATATCTTGATCAATGAAATTCTTCCCTGCAGACTTATAGGCATAATTTCATAGTTTATTTATTTATATGAGAAATATTGCAGCTTCTGAAACATAATAGCTTAAGGTACTTTGAAACTTCAGTGAAAAAAACTAAGAATGCTAGCCAAGAATTGTTTTTTCAGCCACTACAATGCCACTTTAGGAAACGGCGAACAAGAATCCAGACAGAGATAGTTTGTAACTCAAGGCAATGCTTGATTGATTTACAGCAGTTGCTGTGGTACTGCCTTCAGAGTGCTAGGACTGCTGATTTTGAGTCTCCATTTGGATCAAAAACAACAGACACAAATGGGAGGTGGAGAGGAAGAGTATTATTAGACATCTGCCAGGGACCACATTAAAGCAAGGAATTCATTGCCAGTGAACTTGATTCTTTTGATACTGCTGCTGTTTCTCCTGCTTGCCATTTCAGCCTGATCTGCAAAGCTGTGAACTGTAAAAGGAAGTCACAGAGTGATCGTTATCCTGCGTGGAAGGAAACCCTAGCTTCTCTAAACATTCCTGCTGAATTGTTATGTTTAATGTGACAGAAGGAAGGGTGTTATTAATTATAGAGAGAGTAATTAACTATGCTAAATTACTTTAATTAAAATCCTACATATTGCTGGCAGGGCTTTCACAAGCCCCATGTGACCCATAGTCTGAACAAGGTTGTGTCATCTCGTTTTGCATAATTTTATGCTCGCTCTCTGGAGAAGTGATTTTTTTTTTTTTAGACCAGGAAGGACAAGCAAATGAATAAATAGTGACAACAGTGGTGAGAAAGGGAAAGAAATCTGAGAATTCCTGTTCAAGGCCCTCCTTCTGCTTCAGTTCCTGAAAAGATACTCACTTAAATGGTTTAAAAAGCTGTTCAGTGGTACCTCGGTACTCAACCACCTTGAAACTTATTGAATTTGGTACATTTTGACAGAAATTTTGTCCCAGTAATTGTCACTTGTTTGGTACTCAACGCACAAGCTAGAACTTGTCGTTGTCAATTGCCTCATGACTGTCTACTCTTACCAGCCCAAAAAAAAAAAAGGGTGATGCATTAGTCACATGATAGTTATTGTCCTGTGCGCTTCCCCTTGCAGTCTTATCTTAGCTTCTATGGTCATTTTGTATATTTTTGCGCTTTTTTTTCCCATCAGTACAGACAAAGTATCATTTTTATTTTATTTAATCTAAGTATTTATTAATTTTTAGGTTTATTTCTTATATAAAACAAAGATATACAATTCTTTATGTTTTTACATATTGCCTTAAAAATGTGCATTATCTTTTGTTTGGCAATACATTAAATTTTTTTACCTTATTCCTCATGGGAAAAATTTGTTTGGCTCATCGTTTTTGATACTCATCGTGCCTCCCGGAACCAATTAATGAAAAATTCTGTATTGTGCAGAAACTCTGCATGAATTGTAAGGTACAGGATTTCTGCTCTGTTTGCCTAACTGCAAGATTGAGACGGAAATAAATACATAAATATTACACTGAAATGTAAAATAGGCCACTGAATCCTCTTTACAAACAGAAAGGACAGTTCAGGTGTGCCTGGTTGAAAAAATAAGAGGAGATTGTGCTACATTTTCTACCACAAATTTACCCTTCAAAGGAACTTTTCTGTCAGTCCTTTGGGATAGACCAGACTAGAAAACCAAAGTTTGGAATGTTAATACAATTTTTATTATAAGGTTATAGCAACAGAACCTTGCAAGTCTGAATGTGCTTCCCCGTCCCTCCCCTTATCTTTGTGAAAATTAGGGACAGTCAAGTCTGACACATTTTCTCAGATTACATTTTTGCCTTGGATCAAAATTATTTTATCTGACTGGGAGTTGGTTGTGAATCTTCCTCCTGTTCCTCAAGGTTATTCCTACTTCTCAGTACATTTTCTTTCTGGTGGTATAAAGTTGTAGATGCCGCTTAATCTGAAGCAGCATTGCATCTAGGAATAACTATACTTCCTGGGATGGTTCCATACCAATGCACTATCCCTTACAGGATTTTTGGTTGAGTGTACATTTATTAATTAACTAGAATTGTATATACAACCTACTAGGTAAAAAAGTATCTTTGTTTCAGCTTGTTGTATAATCTGTCTAATTCATTTATGATTCAACAACTGGATTTTTCCAGATCAATTCTTGAATACAGCTCATCTGTGGAATCTGCACTGCATATCAGATGTTAATACAATTGAACAAGTCCAGAGATATTTCACAAGAAGAATCCTCCACTCCTCTGCTCGCAACAAAATACCTTATGCCACCAGACTCGAAATTTTGGCCTTAGACAACTTAGAACTTCGACGTCTTCAGTCGATCTAAGCATAGTACATAAAATCACCTGCTACAATGTCCTACCAGCCAATGAATATTTCAGCTTCAACCAAAACAATACAAGAACACACAATAGATGCAAACTCATGGTAAACTGATCCAAACTAGACTGCAGAAAATACGACTTAAGTAGCAGAGTTGTCAATGCCTGGAATGCATTACCTGACTCTGTGGTTTCTTCCCCAAATCCCCAAAATTTTAACTTTAGACTGTCTGCAGTCTTACCCCATTCCTAAGAGGTCTGTAAGGGGCATGCATAAGCGCACTAGTGTGCCTATTGTCCCTGTCCTAATGCTTTCTTTTATCTGTATCCTTTTCATGTATCTATAATTAAGTTTATGCTTGTATCTGTCATAAAATACATGCTTGATGAAATAAATAAAAAAAAATAAAAATCAATGCAGTAAACGACATTAAATTATGGGTAAACATTTTGTGCAAATTACAGCCATTGTGTCAAGATCTATTTACTAGACAAGGCCTCCATTTATTATCATAGAGTCTGACAGAAGGGCAAAGGTATATTTTATGTCTCCTGGTCTGAAATTCTTTAGAGCCTTAAGGAGTAATATAAAATGTTTAAAGTGGGTCTCACATCCAACTGGCATTCTTTCAGTGGCTATGCACATCCCATAATAGCTTAACTATTTCATGTATGCCACCTGTAGTTTCTGGACCATATCTAGGGAGACAGCGAGTCCTGTTCAGTAATCAAGATGTGAGGTTACAAATGCATGGGTCAAAATTTGTCCAGAAATGATCATTGCTGCAGCACCAACTAAAGTAGGAAAATGTTCATTTTACAGATGCCACCCATACATCTAATAACCGTGATGGTTTGATAAATCATTAGGCTATATACCTTCAGGTGAAATTCAGTCCAACCAAGTCAAGTGAACTGTTCAAGTCTCTTAATTTACAAGAGAAAAAAAATCAACCATATCATTTCTTTCAGGCAATGTATTACAAATTTCATGTCATGCTCTTCTTAGTTGCTCTTAGATTCCCACAACTCTGAAATATCCTTTCTGGCAAGCTGGGTTACAAATACACCTAATATTTAAGTTTTGGCTGCACCGATTTTTATATAATGACATTCCTTTATTGGTGCAATAGGGAGCATGGTGTCTCACATGGTTAGGATGCTGGGCTGATGATCAGCAGGCTCGCATTCAAGACCCAGTTGCATTTGAAATGAAAAAAAGCTGTTTTAATCATTTATTTCAAGAAGCTTGAATGTTCAGGGGATATAACGTATTGGAATAAAAAGGATGCATGCCAAATGATTCAGCTTTGATTTTTAATATAGGTATGTGTGTGTGTGTATATACAGTATGTGTGTATACATTTTTAGATGGTTAGATACAGTGAATGGTGTTGATATGAATCAGATTTAGTTATACTTCCTTCTATTATACTTTAATTTCTTAAATTGTACCTTAGCTTAATGTTTCATTCTTGGTTTCTATGCAATGTTACTCACTTCAAAAGAGAATGATGATATGGATATGCACCTCTTCATTTTATACTGTTATAGCATTGACTCTTCACCCCTTTTTTAATCTGTTCTTATGATCTTTGAAGCTGCTGGGTATAACTTCAGAACTAAATGTGGCACTTACTTGGCATACAAAACAGAGTCTTTGCTGCTATTTAGTAGTTGTCCAGATTTTTGCCACCCAGAAATGCCAAAATGGATTGGCATTTTGGATCTCCTGGAAGATGGAAATTTCATTACTTTCACAGAAGTAATCCTTAGGAGAAGCAAGGGACCATGTGCACAATCCCCTAAAGAAATTTTTACATTTGTCTTTGTTTAATAAAGAAGGAAGTACCATACATTATCTTCCGCATAACTCTAAAAGCTGCGAAATTCTCACAGGAGAATTTTTTTTTTATTAAGGAGAAATATGTACTACACTTCTGAAAAGTTTTAAACTGTGTATTAGAAAGTTTTGTTTTGTTTTGTTTGTTTTTTAGTCCCTGACAGTAACAGAAAAAATGAGACTTCATTGAGGCTCCTGAAAATAGATGTTTTCCTGTTAATAGGTACAGCTATTAACAAGAATACAGAGGGAGTACATAGAGCAAAAATCCTCTTTCTTGAGCATTTTTAATCAGTAGGAAATAGATGTCCTTGGGGGGTTTTTTTCTTATGAGAATTGGAAGCATAAATAGGGTCCCACCCTGCAATCACTAAAAGCTACAATACTTTGCTGAGGAACAAAGACATATGAGCCATAATGGGACACATTAGTTCAAGCTGTTGAAATAAATCATTTAGAGAATTGAAATCTGTATTCAGAAAAATGAGTAGGAAGATTTATCCTTTCTAGTTGGATGACGTTTACCTGATTCCTATTGGACTGCAGCATTGTAGAGTAACAAAAGGACCTATATCAAAAATATAAATTTAAAAGTCAATATCCATCTTCCTCCATCTGCCCCCATGGTACGTCATATGTAACTAAAAAGGTGAATTCCAAAGACTTTTCTCTTTAACTAATTCTGTTTCCCCAAACTTTAAAGGAAAAAGAAAAACAGGGATAAGCAAGGTATGCATCCCAGATTTCCAAGGATATGGGGTAAAATGCAATTTAAACCCGCTTTTTTTACCATGATCCTTCATGTATGCTGGATGCCCAATTCCCATGATCAGCAATTGATATCACCGTTAGCCATGCTAGGTGGAAATCGAGTAACCTGAATTCCAGAATATTTGCAGGGTACCAGATTGTGGAGTATTGAATTTCTGAATATATCTTTGCCCGTTTAAGTTTAATTTCTTTTTAGAATTATTTTAATTTCTAGGAAGAACTACAGTTTTTAAGAAGAGTTGGAGAAGGATTGAGTGAAGGATTCACTGACCTCAAATTTTCCTTTTCCAATAGAATCCTTTAGGCTGAAGTGAGAAATGTTTCTTAATGAATAATCAGCAAGGGAAATAAGTCCCCACTTGCAAATTTGTGATATGTCAATACTTTTGATTTACTATAGCAATAAACCACCCACACTATGCCTATGATTAATTGAAAGAAAGATGGTTTAAGACAGGTATTGCAAAAACATTGTATCATACCAAATAGTTTGGTAAGAAACTGGAAATAAATTATTATGGTTAAGGCAGTGAAGTATTTCATTACTATCTTGGTAATCATGCCCTATATGTCTGATGCAAATTTTGATTAAATAAAATGAATGTAACCCTATTCAGCCCCTTAAAGCAGATCATTATATTTAGACTCAAAATATTCATAGCTGGAAATAACTGATGGAATAGGTACAAAAGTAGCTTTCTGAGATTTAAACAAGAATGAGTAAAAAATTACCAGCTAATTAATTATGATTGTGAGGTATTTAATGTCAGAGCTGAGTTATCTTTGTGCACAGCTTAATTTGGAGCATTCTGTCAAAATGAATGAAGTATAGATAATCTCCAAGAAAAAGCATTTTGTCATAAATCGTTGAAATTAAAAAAAATCTTAGAAGAAAAAGCTAACAGATAATGAAATGGAAAGTGATTTGCATTCTTTATGTTAACTCTGAACTTGTATCTAGTAGTACTATATTAGAGACAAGAAAAACCTAGCATCAAAAACCCAGACCCAATAAAAGAGGAGGTGGAGTTGCACTGTATGTAAAGGACCACTATATTGCTATAGAATTGGAAAACTAATTCTGCACCAAGTGAAAAGTCAAATAGGTTCTTAACCAACCTAGCTGACAACTTTGTTGTCCAAAAGATAGAGAAGGGAACTAGAGGGACAGCCATACTGGACTTAATACAAACAGAGAAGAAGTGATAGAGGAAGTTGAAACTGCAGGAATCTTGGGTGAGAGTGACCATGTCATACTAGAATTCAACATAACACAAACACAAGCAGTAGAACAAAATGAAACCAGAGTCTTAGATTTTAAAAGAGCTGATTTTAATAAACTCAGAGAGAACTTGGGAAAGATTCCTTGGATGAAAATCCTGAAGTGGAAAACAACTCAAGAATCTTGGGAAACTCTGAAAAATACGATCATAAAGGTCCAGACCAGTGCAATACCGCTGAGAAAGAAAAACAAGAAATCAAAGAAGAAACCAGCATGGCTGCACAAAGATCTCTCTGACAAATTGAAAGACAAAAAGGACAAGTACAAAAAATTGAAAGCGGGACACATAACTAAGGCAGGATATCAGCATACAGCCAGAAACTGCAAAGACAAAGTCAGGAAAACAAAGGCTCAGAATGAACAAAGACTTGCAACAAAAGTCAAAGATAACAAAAATAGTTTCTTCCAACATATAAATAACAAGAAAAAAAATCAAAGAAACAGTCGGTCCACAGAGAGAAAGCAGAGCTGCTTAACTCGTTCTTTGCATTGGTCTTCACACAAAAAGAAACTATAGCCCAACCTACCGGAAACATAACTGTAAAAAACAGACTGGAAATAAAAGTTAAAATAAGCAAAAAAATAGTAAGAGAACACCTGTCTGATTTCGATGAATACAAATCACCAGGACCTGATGGATTACATCCAGTGGTGGGTTGCTCATGGTTTGGACCGGTTCTATGGAACCAGTAGTAAAACCGGGCGGAGGCTCCGCCCACTGACCCAAACGTCATCAAAACTCTTCCGCGTGCATGCGTGGACATGATATGAACCATTGGTAAAGGTAAGTAGAACCCACCCGATTTCATCCCAGGGTTCTAAAGGAGCTGGTAGATATCATCTCAGAACCATTGCACCATATCTTTCAAAAATCCTGGAACACCAGGGAACTACCAGAGGACTGGAAAAGAGCTGATGTGGATCCCATCTTAAAAAAAGGAAAAAAAACAGACCCAGGAAACTACAGACCAATCAGCCTAACATTAATACCCGGGAAGATACTGGAAAAGATAATAAAAAACAGATCTGCCAACACTTAGAAACGAGTAAAGTAATAACTAGCAGTCAGCAGGATTTGTTAAAAACAGATCATGTCAAACCAATCTTATTTCACTCTTCAACATCATGACTAAATTAGTAGACCAGCAAAATACTGTGGACATAATACACTTAAACTTCAGCAAAGCATTTGACAAAGTAGACCACAACCTACTTCTTCATAAGCTAGAAAAAAGTGGGATAGATAGCTTTGCCACCAGATGGATTCGCAACTGGCTGACAAACCGTACTCAATGAGTAGTCCTTAATGGGTCTAAGTCTACATGGAGAGAAATAAGCAGTGGGGTGCCACAAGGTTCCGTCTTAGGCCCAGTACTCTTCAATATTTTCATAAACGACTTAGTTGAGGGAATAGAAGGGGAACTCACCAAATTTGCAGATGATACTAAGCTGGCAGGAATAGCTAACACCCTAGAAGATAGGCTCAAGATCCAGATGGATCTTGACAGACTTGAACACTGGGCCCTATCTAACAAAATGAAATTCAATGTAGAGAAAAGTAAAGTCCTACACTTAAGTAAGAAAAACCAAAAGCGCACATATAAACTGGGGGAAACCAGGCTTAATAGCAGTGACTGTAAGAGGGACCTTGGAGTCTTAGTGGACAACCAGCTAAATATGAGCCAGCAGTGTGCAGCGGCAGCTAAAAAAGCCAATGCAATCCTAAATTGCATTAACAGAGGGATACAATCAAGATTAAGTGAGGTACTAATACCACTCTGTAAAGCCCTAGTAAGACCACACCTAGAGTACTGCATCCAATTTTGATCACCACACTATAAAAAAGATGTTGAGACTCTAAAAAAAGTGCAGAGGAGAGCAACCAGGATGATTAGGGGACTGGAGGCTAAAACATATGAAGAACGGTTGCAGGAACTGGGCATGGCTAGTCTAGTGAAGAGAAGGACCAGGGGAGACATGATAGCAGTCTTCTATCTGTTGAGGGGCTGCCACAGAGAGGAGGAGGTCAAGCTGTTTTCCAAAGCACCTGAAGGCCAGACAAGGCATAATGGATGGAAACTGACCAAGGAGAGATTCAACCTAGAAATAATGAGGAACTTTCTGACAGTGAGAATAATCAACCAATGGAACAGTTTGCCTTTGGAAGTTGTGGGAGCATTTCAGGCTTACCATAACTGTAATTTTGTTTCTTCTTGTTCTTTTACAAGAATCTACTTCAGGTTCCATGGATGCCTATATGCAGCTGTGAGCTGGCCACCCAGTATCTGAGAAAGTTCAGTATCATTGTCCAATGTTAGTACCTTCTACTGGTCATTGTGAAGGTTTTGTCCTCAGAGGTAAGTCTGGAAGTGCTGTTTCCTCTTCTCCCCTGCCCCCCCCCCCCCGTAAAGGCACATGTTAGTCTAAAAATTAAAATATTCTCTGTGGTAAAATTTGTTCCAATAGCAGCCATTATGCTTATAATGGCTGTAGGCTACATCTCATGTAAAGAAATTTCCTTCCCCCAATGGCTTAATTTCTTAGATCTCAATCCAGATCTCAATCCACTTCCTTAAAAATGTTGTAACTGAACTGTTACTTGCAATGTCTGTTTAAAAAATGCCCACACACATTTCCCCAAATATTTTCTGCACACTACTTTCAAAAATGGTATATACTGTTCTATAGCTTCTGACAGGCAGTTGATTCACAAGTTAAAACTTGGATTCTAAGAAAATACTTACATTTTTAAAAAGCCTAGTTCCTACAAAAATACCCAAAACTTGTCCCATGTAATTCAAATGCTATAATTCGTTTAGTTACAAAGTACAATTATCATAAAAAGGAGAAAAAGACCAAAACGACTGATTTTACATTTTGACAATAAGATTTAATATAAATAGGGAACAAAACATAACAATACAAATGTTGCTAGAAAGAGGAAACAATATTTAATTTTAAGGAAAAAATAATTTGTGTGCCCTCATATTTTGAAGCATGTTTCATGTTTCTGTTGTAGTCCAAGGACTAGAATTTATTTAATGTCACACAGAAGAGCTACTCCTCTTAGTATCCAGTGATCAGGAGATACAGTTGTTCTTAGATAGATTGCAGTGATATAGGTCAAATCTGTTCTTCTTGGCTTCTTATAAATGGGACAAACATAGAGTTTAGGATCTCTTGGGCCTGTTGTGTTAATTGCAAATACATGTACAACAGGAAGTAAAGTGAAAAGAATCTTTGCTGTAGATTCAGTAAGCTTATTATTACGTCTATCCCATCCAGCTCCATCCAAGTATAATCCATAGATATAAACCCCTTCCTATATAAAAAGAATGTATAATTATTATGATTAGAAAATCATCAGCTTTTAATATTATAACATAACTTGATTGATTTAACCTGTGCGGTATAAACTATAGTATAATTAACAAAATGAAAAAAAAAATACTAGCAAAATTTGAGAAAGTAAAACAATCTATAATGTTTCCGAATGATAATGAACAATCTAACACATATTTGTGTTTACTGAAAAGAATTGACAGTGATATTAAAAGGAGTTTTCTGTTTTATGTTCTATGTACCTTTCTATCTGGGCATAGTCACAACCTGTATTCCTAAGAATGCAATAAGAAAAATGCCTTGCAGAATCCTACATTTTCTGCAAAGCCCCCCCACCCCCACCCCTCAGATGACAGAAGCAAATCAATCTAGAGAAGATTTTGTTACAGTGATGTCATCCTCCTCTATCTCTCTCCTCCATCTTTTCTACTTTGGTAATGGAAGGTAGGAAGCGATCATGTCAGGGCTCCATATGTGAAAAACACATGTGCTTTCTTTCTTTTATTGGTCATTTCATTCTTGAAAAATATAAAGTGAATAGAAACCAAACATATATTTTCAAAAAAATCAGGTTAGAATTATCAGAACACAGAATTAGTATGGAAATCAATGCAAAAAAGGATGTATCCATGGTATACTTACAGGAGGGGCTGCAGTGATCTCTTCTTTGACCTGTTTCAGCACTTCATTATGGATGGTCACTGTATCCAAAGCCCAGCCTTTATGTGCTCTGGTAACCTCTTGTCTCATAGCTGTTAGAAAGCCTGTAAAACAGGCCAAAGAATAAGACAAGTTTAATACAATCTTTTTCTTGTATACATTTTTATATTGTAGTGTTTCATGGCTAAAATGTTCACATAAAAAAGAACCACAAAAATACTCAGTAAAATTACCTAATACAAAATATGGGTAAATAAAAAAATAAGAAAATACAGTTATATAGGCTGCTGGTCTGGTCTGAATATAGATTAAAACCCTGGATTTTATTTTACATTTGGAGAAACCTAATGCTTTTAAACTGAGAACTGAACTTGGACAAAGAAAGAAATACAGCAATAAACTTTTAGAAGAATTATACAGTGCATCAATTCATCACAACAGTCATCGAACTATTGATGATACTGAATATCTGGTTTGTATTTTCTTGCAATTATTTATCTTTCCCTTGCTTTCCCCCCAAAAAAATCTGTAATTTCTTTTGTGAATTAAACAAAGGTACCAATATTTGAAAATATTTACAGACCCCTCAAATCCTGGACATAAACTGTTTCAACTCCTACCCTCAAAATGACGCTATAGAGCACTGCACACCAGAACAACTAGACACAAGAACAGTTTTTCCCCAAACGCCATCAGTCTGCTAAACAAATAATTCCCTCAACACTGTCAAACTATTTACAAGTCTGCACTATTAATCTTCTCATGGTTCCCATCAACCATCTCCTTCCACTTATGACTGTATGTCTGTAACTTTGTTGCTTGTATCCTTATGATTTATATTGATATTGTTTCCTGATTGCTTACCCTATGACTATCATTAAGTGTTGTACCTTCTGATTCTTGATGAACGTATCTCTTTTTTTATGTACACTGAGAGCATATGCACCAAGACAAATTCCTTGTGTGTCCAATCACATTTGGCCAATAAAAAATTCTACTCTACTCTATAAGGCATAAATAATCCTTTAATCATAACCAGGATAAGAATTTCAAAAGCAATCCTTAAAAAATTGAATTTTTTAATCACTTTATGAAATGCAGAATTTTGTTTATTTGATACAATAAATTGTCATTTAGTTATTTCAAATTGTAATAAAATTCTATATAAAAATTGATATCTGTCCCTGCATAATGACTTTCACCCATATGAAATAAACTTGTATATGTTAACAGTTTTAGAAAGAACTAATTTAATATGTATGACTTAAATGATGCTATATTCACTGGTTTGCTTAAATAATCAGATATAGAGAAATATGACTTTCACAAGAATCTAACAGAAATCCTAAACAGTAATATATAATTTATCACCATGCAATTGAAAAAAGTTTTTATATATATATTGGATTTCTGCCTCTGCTTCTGTATGAATGTGATAGAATAAATCAAATGAAATGGACTAATATGGCTTCACTCTTATAACAGAACATATTGTTGATTTTATTTATAATGAATGATATTTACCCTGTGGATTAAAAAACCCAGTCATCCAAAATACATGTGGTCTTCCTTCAAAGATCCAAATACGGAACTGGGAATTTCTTTCTAAAAGTTCAGTAAACCAGAAACCCAGGGTAGAAGAATCCCATGATACACGCTTCCAGAGCTGAGGAATTCGAGCATCGTACATGTTATCAAGAGCATCTCTTAGGTTCTGGAGAAGTGAAAGTTAAAAAATGTCATGACATATTTGAATAGAAAATGTCCTTATCTCAGAATGAATGATTATATATAATACTGTACTTTTTTACCTCACTCATAATAATAGTTCCTTCTATGGCTAGTTTAAGGTCAAGGAGGCTGTTTCGGACTATTTTGATAACTTTTTGCATGCGGTCAATTTCTTGGCGAAGAAAAATGTTCATTGAATTAAGATGGCCCATTTTAATTAAACGAGCTTTTACCTAAATAAAAATAATTAAAAGAAAACAAGTCAATCAATAAAGCATTTAGGATAGCTTTATGCTAAATAAAGAATATTAGGCAACACTTCGCAACTAACAACAATTCCTATTTACAGTAGTATAGGATCTGCCTGTGTGTTCATGTGCATCAACACTGTAGACAAGCAATTTCCTTTTCTTCCCAGCCAAGTATACTATATAGTTCCCATTTGGTGCTAGAGGTAGAATGTCCCAAATGAGAGTAAAAGCCCATTGATAATAATCTTGATACCTTGATAATGATATTTTGCTCTTTCACGGTATATCAGTTCAAAGTGGAACTTCACCCTTACAATAGGCTGGCTTAAATGAACTATATGTATTTGTTTGGTGGGCTATTGTGAAAAAATGTACAGAAACCATGTGAATATGTGACAATAAAGACAGTTGATTATAAAAAGTAAATCTAAAAGTTCAATCCAGAAATTGATCGTACTTTACTGATAGAGGAGAATATTTGTAGCTAAAGGTTGAAATGAAGTGCTCTGATGATATTACAAGTTTATTTATTTATTTATGTATTTCTTTTTTTATTTATTTAGTCGCAACAGTATATATAAGCATAAGCATGAAAATAACTATATAATATATAAGCATATATATGAGCATAAGTATGTAAGTATATAAGTATACTTATATAAGTATAAGTTTGGGTAATGAAACATCTGTAAAAAAACCCAAAATCCAACCAGGTACAGAGAGTAGCAAGGACCTCCAATCATTTAAAAGAAAAATATCTGTGAGCAGCTCTCAGTGGAATGTGCCTTAAATCACTAGACGTTATGATTATCTAAGCTCAGATATACAATGGAAATGACTATCCAGTTAATGGAAAGCAATACAATTATTGTATTCTTACATTTATTTAAGATTTGTAATCCATTGTTGCAGATAATGCAGTTAATTATTAAATTTTGAGAAATAAGTATAGTAACTAACAACGGTAAATATATACTACATTTAATAAAGCTTTTATGTTTTTTCTTTAAGCAAGTGGAGAAATTACAACTTTCATATTTGTCTCATTCTTATCTGAGTGAATCTTTATAGCATCTTTTCTCATTGCTCTTGTACTCCTCATTGGAATTTTAAATGGCAGCACAGATGTGCCAATGTTTGCAGCATCTTGACTATAAATATGAAAATTATTCATTAATATACCCAGTTGTTTGCAGTTATTACAATCTAAGGATGCACATGACCTTTCAGGTGAAATATGGAATCAAGGGAAACTTTCTCATTGGTAAATGATTAGCTAATAATTTTTCCTTAAGCTAGAATCATTAGATATATATACACAGCTAAATCCATATTTTAACATCATGAAGGGACCCATGTCCTTCTTATGCAGCACCTGAGGATTTCTTCTACCAGCAGGTTTAGAATCCGGGTAAAGCAAAATGAATGCATTTCAGAAAACTATTCTCTACAAAATAAAAGTCCTATTCAGTTCTATTGGAAGCAGAGGGTTATAAAGCAGGACAAAGCATTTCATATTTCATCCATCCATCCCGAAGTAGAATTCTTTTCATTCTAATTTTATTTTCTGATATTATCATGTAATGACATTTTTTTTAGTGGTGGTGGGAGACAGGAACACCTCAGGAAGACAGCCCTTTTTTTTAAATTAAAAATTATTTTCAAAAACACATAGTAAGAAAAGCAGCAGCTTTAAACAGACACTAGTGAATGAGAAACAAAAGAAGCAGGGATACGTTTTGAAATGATTTGCCCTCAAAGCTGCTACTTTTGCCTCTTAATAATAATAATAACAGAGTTGGAAGGGACCTTGGAGGTCTTCTAGTCCAACCCCCTGCCCAGGCAGGAAACCCTACACCATTTCAGACAAATGGTTATCCAACATTTTCTTAAATTTTCCAGTGTTGGAGCATTCACAACTTCTGCAGGCAAGGTGTTCCACTTATCAAATGTTCTAACTGTCAGGAAATTTCTCCTTAGTTCTAGGTTGCTTCTCTCCTTGATTAGTTTCCACCCATTGCTTCTTGTTCTACCCTCAGGTGCTTTGGAGAATAGTTTGACTCCCTCTTCTTTGTGGCAACCCCTGAGATATTGGAACACTGCTATCATGTCTCCCCTAGTCCTTCTTTTCATTAAACTAGGCATACCGAGTTCCTGCAACTGAGTTCTTTTTCATTAACATTTAGTGCAGCGTTAGGAAAGTGATTTTAGCTCTTTTTAACACAAGAATTATTTGAAAAGATATAAAAAACGAGTAGTGGAGAATCACTAGCTATAGACTTTTTAATAAAACAAGCCCCTTAGAATTAAGATAGTAAGAGCTTTGAAAATGCGTATTTAATCTCAGGCTTTCAACCAAGCAATGCCAATAGCATATTTAAAAACAAGATAATGTTCCAATGATAATGTTGCAGAGAAATGAGTCTGAATAATTTCAGATTGACTCTATTCAAAGTGTTTAAACACCCAAAGACCTGGGACCAGAGTGATCATTTCAGCTACTGTTTAAAATATTAGTAGATACTTTTCTTTCAATCAAGCAAAAAGAAAAGGGTTGGCATCTCATTTATACCTGGCTAAGCCAAATCATACTGTACCAAGCTTTTGGATTCATACTGAATACCATTTGCTGGGGTAAGTAGTGTCTATCCTATGAAACTCCCCCAGGAGAATAAGTATATGATCCAAGGTGAGTCAATTACAGTGTTCCTTAAATTACTGCAAGTCATACAGTTCTGCGCCTGGGACTACAAAACAACTCAAGCCATTTTAGCTCCAATTTCATGCTTTATAATTATGGTATTTTCATTTTGTTTGCTGCTCAAAGTTATTTGCTAAGAAGGGTGGACATATAAATTGCATCAATGAATCAATAAATACATAAAAATAAAAAATTAGGATGAAGTTATTTTGACTCATTTTGTCTAAACACATTTCACATTTTGCCAAGACATTTGCCAACAAAATATTGTTCTAATAATTGCGGTATTATTTATACGATCCTTTGGCAAAATTGAAATAGCTACTCCATACAGTCCAACAGAGCTATTTTAATCATATCCAGAACCCATCCCCACTTTTGATACTTTGCCACAAAGAAGATAATTTAAAACCAGGGTGATTTTTATTTTTATTTTTTTGCTTTTGTAAAAGCAATAGTAAAATATATTGAACAATACCATAAAACTCACACCCTCCCACAAATGTTAAGTCTATTCCCTCCAGTAAGAGCATAACACAACCACAGTATGGACTGTGACTAGAAAAAGAATTGCCCAATAGCAGAAGTGTGAAATTGACACACAAAGAAGGGGTTGAGAAGGGTATTTCCTTTCAGTACTCTTAAACAATACAAAGAGTTTACCACTATGAATTAGTATTTTCATGTTTATCTGTACTTTAGAACAATTACCTCATGGGGTACATAATCAGGGGGCAGTTTCTCAAGCATATCTTCAGCTAGTCTATACACAATAGCTTCTCGAGTTTCTCCTACTCCACCTCCACTCTCTTTTGGTTGAATATTGGTTATAGTATTCAAGACATCAGCTGCTGTGTTACTCTGGTATCTGAAAGGAATATTAAATGATATGTAATAAAGTCAGAACTTGTAAAAACTGTAAATTGTCAAATAGGATTGTTATACAGTAAATAACCCACAATAAAAAGCCACAGACAATTCAACGGATTCCTGCTATTTCTGGCATTTGGGAAACAAAGACAACAAATTCATTAAACTGAAGATTATTATTATTATTATTATTTATTAGATTTTTATACCACCCTTCTCCCGAAGGACTCAGGGCGGTGTGCAGCCAAAATAAAAACAATAACAAAATACAATTAAAATAAACAATTTAAAAAACTTATTATAAAATTGGCCGAAATTTAAAACATATTAAAATCTAAAACCCAATTAAAATACATTCAAAAATTTAAAATTTAAAAAATTTAAAAAATTTAAAATTTAAACCAACCCCGCGCGAGTAAATAAATACGTCTTCAGCTCGCGGCGAAAGGTCCGAAGGTCAGGCAATTGGTGCAAGCCAGGGGGAAGTTCGTTCCAGAGAATAGGAGCCCCCACAGAGAAGGCTCTTCCCCCCTTCTCCCGAAGGACTCAGGGCGGTTCACAGCCAGGTAAAATGCACAATACATTATAAATACAATTAAAATACTAGTAAAAACTTATTTAAATTGGCCACAATTAAAATTTAGAGATAAAACCCATTAAAACCCATAACTTAAAAACTAACCCAGTCCAGCGCAGATAAATAAGTAAGTTTTGAGCTCATGCTGAAAGGTTCGGAGGTCCGGAAGTTGACGAAGTCCTGGGGAGTTCGTTCCAGAGGGCGGAGCCCCACAGAGAAGGCCCTTCCTGGGTGTCGCCAGACGACACTGTCGCGACGGCACCCTGAGGAGTCCCTCTCTGTGAGAGCGCACGGGTCGGTGAGAGGTATTCGGTAGCAGCAGGCGGTCCCGTAAGTAACCCGGCCCTATGCCATGGGCGCTTTAAAGACGCTCACCAACACCTTGAAGCGCACCCGAAGGCCACAGGTAGCCAGTGCAGCCTCGCAGGATAGGTGTCACTCGGGAGCCACGAGGGCTCCCTCTATCACCACAAGAGCTGCATTCTGGACCACCTGCAGCCCCCGGATGCCCTTCAAGGGGAGCCCCATGTAGAGAGCATTGCAGTAGTCCAGACGAGACGTCACAAGGGCGTGAGTGACTGTGCACAAGGCATCCCGGATAAATTTTCTTAAATTTAGATACCATGGTCGATGGTATCAAAAGCTGCTGAGAGATCTAATAGGACCAGGGCAGAGGAACAACCCCTGTCTCTGGCCCTCCAGAGATCATCCACCAATGCGACTAAAGCTGTCTCCATACTATATCCGGGCCGGAAGCCGGACTGGAATGGGTCTAGATAGACAGCTTCATCCAGGTATTGGGGTAACTGCCGAGCCACCACACTCTCTACAACCTTCGCAACAAAGCGAAGGTTGGAGACTGGACGATAATTTCCCAAAATAGCTGGGTCCAGGGAAGGCTTCTTGAGGAGGGGTCTCACCACCACCTCTTTCAAGGCGGCAAAAAAGACCCCCTCCTGCAAAGAAGCATTGATAATCCCCCGGAGCCAGCCTCGTGTCACCTCCTGTGTGGCCAGCACCAACCAGGAAGGGCATGGGTCCAATAAACACGTGGTGGCATGCAGTCTTCCCAACAACCTGTCCACGTCCTCGAGAGCCACAGGGTCAAACTCATCCCAAACAATCTCGACAAGACGCGTCTCCATCCTCTCACCTGGATCATCCCAATTTTGGTCCAAACCATGCCGGAGCTGAACAATTTTATCGTATAGATAACCACTAAACTCGGCATGTCCCTGTAAGGGGTTATCCCGCACCTCCTGATGAAGGAGAGAGCGGATCACCCGAAACAGGGCGGCCGGGCAGTTATCTGCCGACGCAATGAGGGTGGAAATTAAGAACGCCTCGCCTCCCTCATTGCCACTAGGTAGGCCTTAGAATAAGACCTAACTAGTGTCTGGTCAGCTTCGGAACGACTGGACCTCCAGGCACTCTCTAGGCGTCTTTGCCGGTGTTTCATCTCCCTCAGCTCCTCGGAAAACCAAGGGGCCGGTTGAGACCTACGATGGGTCAGAGGCCGCAAAGGTGCGACACGGTCCAAAGCCCCAGCTGCGGCCTGCTCCCAGGCCACGACTAGTTCTTCAGCTGTGCCGTGGGCCAGATCCTCAGGGTACGGCCCAAGCTCCATCAGGAACCGCTCAGGGTCCATCAGGCACCTGGGACGGAATCAACGCATTGGCTCCGTCTCCCTGCGGTGATCAAACCATGATTGTCCATGCCATTTGAATGTAACCAGAACATGGCTTTTGTATATTTCTGAGACTTTAAAACATAAAGTTTTAGTTGGCAAGGCCAACTAACATAATATGAAACACAGTTTCAATTATTAGTTTAAAAAACCCCCACAGCTGTGTTCATGAATAATAATAGAATAGAATAGAATTTTTATTGGCCAAGTGTGATTGGACACACAAGGAATTTGTCTTGGTGCATATGCTCTCAGTGTACATAAAAGAAAAGATACGTTATTTTATGATAAGGTTTATAAGATAAGGTCACTTTGTTGACCATTCTCAACAGGTTTCTGTCTTGTAACTTTTCCCTTACCATCTCCTCATCCTCTTTCCTGAAAAGGAGGAACCTGGCAACTTTTAGTTAGGCTAAGTTTCGGGTGTGAGTTTGTGAGGCTCTGAAGTGCTTTGGAGCTTTTGAGAACAATTTGTTATTCTTGACCAGATTGTCTTCAATATCTACAGCTATTAAACATGTGCTCTGTATATAAATTCAGCATTACTTTGAAAATATTTTAAGTTGTAAAGCACAGGGAGATATTACTGCTCCGAATGGGTTTTCAGGGTTTTAAATTCTAAAACAGAAAAAATGAGGTAAAGGAAGGGCCCACAGAGAAAAATCTAAAGCTTTTGTAATTTCCCCAAACAGTTAGATGCTAGTCTCTCAAACTAGGAATGTCATTTAAATTCTTTAGTATATTGTTCTTTAACTATGCATGGTGGATGGAGTCCACAACTCATACAGCAAACTACTTTTTTTTAAAAAAAGTGTTTTCTAGCATTCCAAATGAGGCTGTTGAAAAACTGATGAGGAATTAGCTATAGAGAATGCTTGAAGAATCAGATTATCTTTAAAAAAATGCATTATGCAATCCATCCAAAATTGTTCAGCAAGTGATGGTCTTAAAACCTGATCAAAGAAGGTAACAAATAAATAAAATCTGGTTCCTTTCAGCCATAGTTCCAGACCAATCTAGCAACTCCGAGAGATGAAGCAACACAAGAGATTCCTACCATCTGCTACACAAAGTTGCTCAATTTTGCTTGCAGTTGGATTCTCGTTGGGCAGGTCCCTTAGAAGTGGTTGAGTGCCCTGTAATCTGGGAGGAGTTTAAAACAATTGATTCTGAAGAAGTGGACTGGGCCCTTGTGGCTGGGAGCAAGCTGCACGGGCTCCCAATTTCCTTCTGGGCAAAATTCAAGTTGCTAGTTATTACCTTGAAAGCCTTACATGGCACAGGACCAAGTTACTTCTGGGATTGCCTTTTCCCAAGGACATCTACCTGTCCTATCACATTCGAAAGGATGGGCATGTTCCTAAGGCCTTCCCTTAAAGGCTGCCATCTTATGGGACTTAGGAAAGGTGCTGTTTTCCTGGCAGCCTCTTCCCTATGAATACCATTTCCTCTGAGCTTTCATGGGCCCCCACTCTTTTAACCTAAAAAACACTTAAGAAGTGGATTTTCTCCCAAATGCTAGGATAGGATGAGAACTTGTACAATGCATGGGAAAGTTTAGCTGTAGTTCCAGATCATTTGGTTTTAATGTTTTTATTAAAGATAAATATTGTTTTTTAGTTGTAAGCCACCCAGAGTTTTGTTCAACATGGGCAGTTATATAAAAGTTTTAAATAAATAAATAAAATCATGGGACATTATGATTCCTTATCGCTGACTGTCAATTACAATTCAACCTGAACCAAAATGCTTATGTCCTTATTACCATGCCTTTGGACTGTTGCAATTTATATGGGATTATGCTTGAAGACAGCTTGGAAACTGCAACTGATACAGAAAGTGGTGGCGATGCCACTAACTGGAGAAATATACTGTTGTAGAATTCCACCTATTGTTTAGGTATATGACAATAGGTTTCTGTACCAAGTTCAAAGTGTTGGGTATTATCCATAAAACCTTATAGAGTGTATCAGGGATTGTTTTGTAAGCATGCTTTGATATCCAGTCTGGTCACCTATTGAGAAACTGCCTCCCTTGAGAGAGCTATGGCTTGGGATGAAATGTCAGGCTTTCTTGGTAGAAGTTCCTATACCCTGGCATATGCTACCTTTGGAGTAGCATAGAATATAGAATCATACAGTTGGAAGCAGTGGTGAAATCCAAATTCTTTTACTACCGGTTCTGTGGGTGTGGCTTGGTGGGCATGGCAGGGGAAGGATACTGCAAAATCCCTATTCTCTCCCCACTCCAGGGAAGGATATTGCAAACACTCCCATCCCACTCTGGGGCCGGCCAGAAGTGGCATTTGCCAATTTTCCAAACTACTCAAAATTTTTGCTACCGGTTCTCCAAACTGCTCAACATTTCTGCTACCGGTTCTCCAGAACCTGTCAGAACCTGTTGGATTTCACCCCAGGCTGGAAGGGACTTCAGAGGTTTTCTGCTTCAACCGTCTGCTCAAGGCAGGAGCCTTGAAGGATAGTTGCCAAGTCTTTCCTTTGGTTTAAAACACACCCTCAGGCTATACTACAGTAATGGTGCAACTGGTGTGTCATAGTTTTTTACTTTACACTTTTTATTTATTTATTTATTTATTTATTTATTTATTTATTTATTTTATTTTTGTCACACAGTATATATAAGCATAAGCATGAAATAACTATACAATATATAAGCATATATATAAGTATGAGTATTTAATAACTATATTAATTGGATATAACGAAAGGGAACATTAGGACAGGAATGGTAGGCATGCTTGTGCTCTTATGCACGCCCCTTACAAACCTCTTAGAAATGGGGTGAGGTCAATAGTAGACAGTTTTTGGTTGAAGCTTTGGGGATTTTGGGAAGAGACCACAGACTCAGGTAGTGTATTCCAAGCATTAACAACTCTGTTACTGAAGTCTTATTTTCTGCAATCAAGATTGGAGCGGTTAACATTAAGCTTAAATCTATTGTGTGCTTGTGTATTGTTGCAATTGAAGCTGAAATAGTAGACTTCGACAGGAAGTCTTCTTCCCGGGAGATGCCAGGTATTCATGTTGATTTTAGAAAAGACCAAGGAATTTTTAATAAGAGACACTATTTCTGATGCACCCTGGATAATTGAGAATGACAAATGCCAAAAAGGAGTCAGTATGTGTTTCCTTGATTATAAGAAAACCTTTCATCGTGTTACTCATATCACGCTGCAGAAAGTGCTCAGAAAAAAATGGGAATCCCAGAACATCTCATTGCCCTTATTAAAAACTTATACGCAGATCAGAAAGTCACAGTATGATGGCAAAGTAGTAAGGCAAAGCTCTATGCTCTCTCTATATTTACTCAACCTGTACTGCAAAATATATATTAAGAAAAGCTGGAGTGTAAGAAGATAAACATGATTTTAAAACTGAGGAAAGAAACATCGAGAGCCTGGTATTATTCTGATGACTGAAAATGTGAATGATCTACAAATGTTGGACCACATGGACCACAGTAAAAAAGAGGGACTAAATATACATAAACAAAGTGTTTGAACTTTGATAGTAATGCAACTGAGGCATTTTAATTTATTTTTAATAATCCCTAAATATTAAGAATGAACATTTTGCAAATTATATAATTCATTACAGAATTAAATGAATTATAAGGAGACAAATTTCACAGACTGATTTATATCCTACAATAAGCTATACAATTTTTGAAGCTAAAAATAAGAAATAACGTGGTAAGGGTAAGAAGATGCTCACATATATTTTATTTCTATTTGAAACTGCTTATCAGACGAGGCTGAAATTTTAGTTTTGAACTAGAGCTTCCTGAGAAATTCAAAATTATTACTTTTCTTCCAATTTGTTTAATCAATGTTCTGCTTACAGAAGTGACTTAAGATCACTTAATATAATAAAGTGGGACAAAAGTACTGTTGAATTTTATGCTTGAACATTTGGGAAATGCTCTATGTTTATAGCAATTTAACAGATTAAACTTTTCAATAGCTATACTTTAGAGCAGGGGTCTCCAACCTTGGGAACTTTAAGACTTGTGGACTTCAACTCCCAGAATTCTGGGAGTTGAAGTCCACAGGTCTTAAAGTTCCCAAGGTTGGAGACCCCTGCTTTAGAGCACAATCTTGTGCATTTGACTTTAAAAGTAAGTCTCAGTGATTTCAACAGAGCTCAGCCCAGATATATGCGCATCAGCTTGAATCTTTAATCTTTAGGACGTCAAGGAAAGCTTCCTTAAATTTTGCATTTATTCAGACTCTGAAATTCCCAGGAAAATGTCCTAAATGTTACTAAAATTATCTTTTAAAAAACCTGACTATCAGCTTCTTACATCTACTTACGTTATGTCTGCATTAGGGTGAAGACCAAAGACTTCAGGACTATCCATGGCAGGGAGAGTTGAAATGTAGTCTTGATATTGCTCAAGAGTTTTGCAAACCGGGATTTTATATCCAATATAAAAACAGAAAGTGTTTTCAAACATCTTCTCACTGAACCAGACCTATACAAATTAATGGCAAAAAGTTAACTGATAAGTTATGTGATTCAAGTAGGAAAAAAAAAAAGAAATCGGCTACTCGTTAAAGCCAAACTATAGGTGTACATCAAGACTGTTAACTGACTCATTAATGATTTGGGAATGTCTTTCTTAAAACCAAAACCTATGAGAGAGACATATTCTTCAATCTAGCTACAAGGTCCTAATGTATTGATCTTAAGGGAAATGCCGCATCCAAAATTAATAAGCTTTAATTTTTCTAGCAATTGTGGTTCCAGGTTTTAGGAAACTTTTAGGCAAGGTAATCTAAAGCAGGGGTCTCCAACCTTGGGAACTTTAAGCCTGGCGGACTTCAACAGCCAGAATTCTGGGAGTTGAAGTCCACCAGGCTTAAAGTTCCCAAGGTTGGAGACCCCTGATCTAAAGGATGCACTTTCTTCTTGTTTCCATTGTCCACTCATTGGCCCATACTTCTTTTAAGGAGAAGGGGTAGTAAAGAAAATTTGCCAGTTGTATAGAGAGCAGGTGAACCGGCACTAGCAGCAAAAGGAGCAGTGAAAGAACAGGGCCTGTAGGAAACCAAAGTCAGCATAAGCTTCTGGAACAGTAGGAATTCTGTCAAGTGTCCAGCAAAACCCTGTTTCCAGAAGATGTATTTCTTACAGTGACCGCCTTAATGTATTGGAAAGTATATTTCAAAAAACATTCTTTAGTTTTATTTGATTAAAAACTGTTTCATCTTATTTTCTTACCCTTGCAAAGCAGTTAAGAAGGCGCTTATCATAATCATCAGTGACTCTGCCTCCGTACTGTACTTCTCCAATCATGTATCGGACTGTGCTCCAAGATATCCCCTAGGTAAAAAGTGGGAAATGGAAAATAACAAATATGTATCAAAAAAACTGAGTTTTTAGACGTCGCCTATAGTTGCAAACCTCTCCCTCGCATCAGTTTGCACTCTGTTTATATGAAGGGATTTTGGAGTTTATCAAGGAGTGAGATTTAGATTTTCACCAAATGTTCTTTTCCTCTTGATACATATCACCCAAATTTTCATCAATCCAGATAGCTGAAAATGGTTAACGAAAAATCATTTGCCAATTTGCCTTGGTAATCCATTTATATATTACAGTATTAACTGCATGTATTTTAAATGTACTGTTGGAAATGCTGAATAGCTGTCTAAAATATAAATGGTTTTTCCTTGTTGTTTAAGCAATTGTTTAATGTATGGTCCATCTTGTAATAGGTACAGATATGCATACAAAAGACAGTGGCATACTGGATCATATATTGCTGCTTTGGCTTCAGTTTTCACTATTTGGCAAGGCATATTCTTCTTCTTTTGTGATACAGTCCAGGAAAACTAAAAGCACGTACGGGCTTTATGAAGCCAAAATGTTGTCTGTATAGTGCTGCCAGCAAAAGTAAACAAATGGGCATTGTTTTCACACTGAGCCTTTAAGTTAACTCTAGTTGTGCAGGTAAGTGCATTTGAATCCTAATAACAACAATATTGTGTAGATTACAGTACTATTGGGAGGCTAAAACCACTCTGTACAAGATTACCAGCTCGTTGCAATCTCTTGGCTCTTAGCAGGCAGTGTGGGAGGATAGAATGCCTCTTACACACTCTAGATTAACACATTCTTCTGAGAAAAAACTCTGCTTCAGAAGAAAGATATGTGTGCATTTGAATTTATATGACCATATGCAGCCAAGGAATGTTTCATTTTCTTATGCAATGTGATCAGAATTAATCTCTTTCTTTCATCTGTGTTTCTGCATTCCTTTAATGCCCTCCCCCTCCCCCCCATTGCCCAAAATCTGCATTTTGATCCTGACGGGCATAAATGTATTTCTCTAATTTAGCTGTGCAGTGTAGAAGTAAGTACTGCCCTTTGGCTGGGCAATAGTCCTGCAATTCAAAGCACATTTCTCCTCATAATTAAACACTATATACACTATATTTTAAGAAACATATATGTGTAGTTCAAATTCATTTTGTAAAAATGGAGAAAAATTCTGAAAATAAATGCCTAAGTGATTTTCACACGTAAGAATTTTGCCCACACTGAAGGATTATGGTTCTGCTTATGAAATGTTTAAATTAAGATATTTTTACAATACAAGGTAGCAGAAGAACAGTACTGATAGAGATGCAAGTCTGGCTTTTGACTTGCATTGCATTGGATCTGCTATGAAATTAGTGAAGCCAGTTTCGGTGAGAACAAGATCAGTCTGCCAACTCCTAATTAAACTTGATCCCACACACTCCTCCCTGATCCCAGCTCCTGATACCGCCAGGAGATTCTTTTTTCTGCAAAAGCTTTTCAGCAATTCTTGACACATAAAGCAGTTGTTTGAAACACAGGGAGTTGAGGAGTGAAGGGGTAAAGTTTTCATCTATATTATTTTTATCTGTATTAGTAACAAAGCTGCATCTCCAGCAAGCCTTAGAAACCTGTGAAATTTTTCTCCCATTTGGGATAAATATCTATTTGGCAACATTTCTAAGTACAAATTTACAGATACTTACTTTCTTAATGTCACATTCATCCAAATGATTCTGTATAAATTGAACACTGGCTGTGAAGTCTGCAGAATTGAATTCATAGGGAATATTCCAGCCCAAAGGACCAAATTTTCTCCTTTCCTTATTATAGAAAATATATAACAAATAGTAATTATTGAGATTTATGAATTTATACGTATATTGTTTTTCATTATTAATAATATTTTGTTTAGCAACTTTCAATATCCATATCAGAGAAATATCATTATTAATCTTTCTCAGTATATAGCTTTTATACAGATTTTGATTTTTTTTCATGAGCAACACAATCTTTTTTTAAAATGCAAATTCCATTACTGACATTCTCATTAATAAAGCAAACTATTTAATATAAAGATGGACATTTTCTTCCTGTGAATAGTTTATGCAGCATAATTAATACATGTACCCTGCTTCCCACAAAATAAGACATCCCCTGATAATAAGCCCAATCGGGCTTTTGAGCACATGGCAATAAGGCCAAGTGCTTATTTCAGGGTTCAAAAAAATATAAGACAGGGTCTTATTTTCGGGGAAACATGGTATATACAACTGGAAATAATCCAAAATTCAGTGTACTATGACAAGTGAACATGGTATATTTTCCCAAATTCTATTCATACAATAAGACAAAGGGTTTTAGTCTTTTTAATTTATATTTCTTCTTCAAAAGGCACAAGAGATAATAGTATTAATATTACATTATTATTAAAGTGTTATTCTTGGTTAAAATATAAATAAGGAACAGGGAAATAACAGAACTATCAGTACAGCTAGAAGAAATAAAATATTTAAGCTGTCACCTGTCTTTTGAATCCAAATAGAAGAACATTTGGAATTGAGGGATGAATTTACAATATATGGCCTTCATTTGGCATGAGACATACAAAGCTTGTAGGCCTCAATAAGATACCAGAATGATTTATTGTCGTTCCTAAAGGAAAGATTATTTTAGGCACAAAATGTGCTATTTGTCTGTACTACCTGAACAGTGGAGTGCAAGAAGGCCACTGTGTACAGGAGAGGTTTCCACATAGGCATATTGCTGACATCAAGCAAGTCTTGATTTATCCCAGAAAATGTTCTCTTCAAACCAGCTCGTACACCTTGTGGAGGTTCATTGGTGAATTTTATTGAAGTCTAGCATAACATGAAAAAAAGGGGTTTATTATTTCTGATTCCAAAGGAGGCATGCCACACCGTTTTGAAAAGTAAAGGTCAGGGCACTTCATTTAGAAAATTTCATCAAGTCCACAAATACAACAAAATGTACTAGTTAGAATGTTTACCATAGCAACTGCAAGGGCACAGAAAGAGCAAATGAGGATATGTTCATGATAGGCATCACACAGATGCTGTGATTTACACATCTGCCTCAGATATTGGAGCATAGTTTGTAAAGGTGGCATTTGATGATGGCATCATTGTGTGCGTCTCAAATAACATTTGCTGTTTTTGCAGTTTACTTCAAATGCTACTTTGTGTTTATTAAGCGTTTGAATGAAGGAAATGTGATCAAAAATAAAAGCACACGTACTTCATATATGTTTCAGCATTGTCTTATAAAGCTAGAGCACTTAAATATCGTTAAGGTAATCCACCTCATCTCAGCATGTCAATTTAAAACCTAAAAATAGGCAATCACAAAGCATTTAGAAATTTTCATTTTTTTTCTCTTATTTCTTTCTATTAGTGGGGATTTCCTTTTCCAATGTCTACATTTTCCCACTGTTCAACTGTTTTCTCCCAATCCATATATTTGCAGAGAGTAAGGAAGATAACCTTGACAGAAATAAGCAGGGACCATTATGTAGGCAAAAGAGGCTGAAACTTTTTTAAGTTGAGAACAATGCAATAACGTAACATCTGGAAGTGGCTAAGATAGACACTTCCCTAATTTACAGAAGTATAAGTAAGGGGAGGACAATCAGAGGTTGTCTTGTGAGATTCTTTTATTATATATCCATTCTCAATAAAAGTAATTGTAGCCTTGATTTTCTGCTCTGGTTTACCTAGTGTTGATGAGTGTCAGTCTTGGTACTGTTTTTTAATTACAACAATGACTTCTAGGATATGAGGAGCAATAATAAAGTCTCAGTATATTCAGTGTGTTTTTCCCCTCATTAAACTTTGATCTTGCAATTAGAAAGTCAGGTTTTCCCCTTGCCACTTTTGTTTTCAAACAAGTATATAGACCTGAATCATAGTGTTGGAAGAAAACGTCCATCTGGGTTCAGTTCCAAGTGGGGATAAAGACACTGGAAACATGGAGACTGCTTGGAAAGATGGTTTAATGGTGGACATGTTCACATGGTTTGAGTTCCTCAACAGAAAAGGGACGAGATACTGAGCGTGCCTTGGTTTTATGCTTTCTCTGAACTTCCTGGGGCACAGGAAGAGTATCCTGATTGGTTGTCAGACTCCCAGGGGGTGGGGTTTTTAGCTAGCCTTGCTGGCTGATGTAATCTTCCCAGGTGCCATGTGGTGAGTTTCTGTTGCTAGATGGGTCCTATTGCAGATGATGGTCATTGACAAAGGGTGGGGGGAATGAGTTTCTGCCTCTGGCCCATTGACAAAGGTGGGGGGAAGCAGGAAGCTGTAGGGAGCTGCTTCGTCCTTAAAACATGATTCTCCATTTCTCATCCAGGGAAATATAATATTCTGCCCTTTTTAATATTTTCTAAAATATTTCATTCTTCTAGGAGAGGGGTGGGTGCTAACTTCCTACAATAGACTGAGAGGAAACACTTGATCATGGAAGTTCTCCTTCACCACAAATCTTGTTAGAGAGTTGGATGACAGCCCTTCCCTCAGCATTAATAAGAACATGGGTGGCCACAGGAACAATGAGGAATCATCGTCCCCCCTCTCCCCTTTCCATGAGTAGCAGTTTCTACTAGACACCCAGCTTTGATTCAGATTGGAATTCTTTAATCCATGTTGCCTATGTTCACTTTCATCTCTTTAATTGTCTAATACCTCTTATCATGAATACACAAACGACTCTGTTCCTAGTTCGAAATAGCAATGATCTGCAGTGAGTGAGTAACCCAAGAGCACCAGACACTTCAGAGCTAGAGTGTAAATTGCTTTTGAACATATCACACATCTGCTTGGCAAATAACAGCCCCCATAAAGGAGTAGAAAACAATTTGCTTTTTGAACCAGTCTAAATGCAAACTAGCTCAAATGACTTAAATGTTTAGCTTTTTCAGTTCCAAAGAAGGCAGTATTTTTAGTTGATTTTTTTTGTATCAATAAACACTCTCATTTTCCTTAGATTTAGCTAACCTGCAGCAAAGTGATTGGAAATCTATCATGTGGTTCAGTGGTTATCCAAACTCGGAAGGTCTCATCAGGAATATCAGCAGTCATCAATGTCTCCAAAAGTTCTTCCATAAATTCTAGACCTAGATGACAATTCTGAAGTAACACCCAGCCACCCTGTTCCCAAAACAGTTGATTAAATCATTTGTCTAAGCATATTAATAACACTATATGAAGACTTTTCTAATGGAAACTTATCTTTCATATACCATACTTTGTCCTCCAATATGTGCTTGTTAATACCTATCAAAAACAAGTATGGATTTGCATACAGATGAAAGGAGTAGATCCAATTGTAAATAAAGTAGCACTGCCATCATGTGGTAGTTATAAAAATTACAATAGAACAACTATTGTCAATTGGGGGGAATGGTAATTTTTGGGGAGTAATTACCAATGTAATAAATTCTATTTTCTGAGATCTGGGCATAATTATTGAGCTATTTAGTTGAATGAGAGTTATTCTCAAATCAGTAAGTAAAGGACTGTAGCCTTTTTCAAATACAAAACATTTTTGTTGGAAAAAAATAAAACCCAGCTAAAAAGAACATTGCACGTTACCTGTACCATTGACATCTGAATTAGTTTGCGTGCATGGACTTCTTGTCCCTGACCCATGGAGATAGCTCTGTTTTCTACCAAAAAATAACACAATAAAAAGCTAATAAATGAAAATATTTCTGCTTTTGCAATTGTAAGCCAATTTTGATTAATCCCTTTTTCAATTATGGATTTGATGTATTCGCTACCAAAGAACACCTGATATTTTTTATTTATCTCAGTTGTAGAGTTATTATTTTGTTCCATATTAATACCAAATATTATTTTATTTTTGCTTGTGCTAGTCCCACATTACATGGTAGCTTTCTGTTGCATTATTTATTTAATGAAAAGTATAAAAAAGAATGGAAAATGAAATAAAGTATAATACAGAGCCTGCAGGTATTGAGGTAGTTGCCCAGAGAAATTTGAGTGCTTGACGGTACAGTATTAAGGAACTGGGCTTTATTTAGTGGAAGAAACTATTACAAAAGGTAGGATTCTTAAAAGATTCACTAGAAAGTTACTGCAAAGGCAGATTTAATGTAGTAATTTTCTAACATGCTTGCTATAAAATGTAACATAAACTTATACCCAGTTTAAGTTTTCTAGCCAATGCATCAATTTGGTTCGTTGGGTCAGATCCCATAGACAGGAAGCAAATGAGAGGTGTCCTTCTATCACTTTCTTCCCATGTTTTTTCTAAGTTTAAGATGACAGGTTCCGTATACTTCTCACTCAAGGAATCTCCAATATACTTTCTGGCCTGAGAAAGTGTGCGGTCTGGGCACCAAGACCTACAAAAAAGATATTCCTAAATCAGTGTTATATATCTATTATTTTAATTCATAATTATATTCATAATTTTATATTCATAATTATTGTAATGCTTTAAAAATAACATTTTAGAAAATGTGGATTTTCCAGTGCCAATATGCAGTACTTCCTGAAAAGAACTAAGAACATATAAAAAAAAGTAATGCCAAAATTACTTGTCATTTTTACCTGATAAGCAATAATTTGCGACAGGTATCTAGTGAATCACTATATCCATCAGGAATAGTTTCTTCCTCTGGAGCATCTTTATCAAACCAATTTTTCCATCCCTTCTCATTACGGGATATCTAATGAAGAACCAGAGATAACATTTAAGCTTATTTTTCCTTTAAAGAATGGACAAGAAGTCTCTACTTCATGGAAGTTATTTGGATTCAGGAAAGGTCACTTCACATCACATTTCAAAAAACGATAGCATTTATTATGATTTCTGCATCCACCTTCCTTAAGACATGGGGGGGGGAAAAGTGCAATTTAAATGCAGAACAATATAATGACCTGGCATGAAGGGCCATGTCATAAGTGCTCATAAAAGACAATAGGATTCTCTGCTAATGCTAAAAAAAGTGAAAATAACTAAGGCTATAAACATACCTGATTCATAATTTCTGAAAACTGGGGTAGTTTGCTTAGTTCTACCAGATTGAGCCATGTCATATCTAGAATCCATCGGAATGGTTTGGGAGGACAAGCTTTTAGATCCAATGCAGCACCCCCTGGATGAAAAACATTAATAGTTATTGAAAATGACCCCTATGATTAACAAAGAACTATATCAAGCCTTAACAAGACAGACACAGACTTCAGAGGATAATTAGAACTGCAGAAAAAACAATTGCTACCAACCTGCCTTCCACTGAGGACCTATATACTGCACGAATCAAGAAGAGGGCCGTGAAAATATTTACAGACCCCTCACATCCTGGACATAAACTGTTTCAACTCCTACCCTCAAAACGAAGCTACCTCAAAATGACGCTATAGAGCACTGCACACCAGAACAACTTGACACAAGAACAGTTTTTCCCCGAAGGCCATCACTCTGCTAAACAAATAATTCCCTCAACATTGTCAAGCTATTACTAAATCTGCACTACTATTAATCTTCTCATCGTTCCCATCACCAATCTCCTTCCACTTATGGCTGCATGACTGTAACTTTGTTGCTTGTATCCTTACAATTTATATTAATATTGTTTCCTAATTGCTTATTTGTACCCTATGACTATCATTGTGTTGTACCTTATGATTCTTGATGAATGTATCTTTTCTTTTATGTACACTGAGAGCATATGCACCAAGACAAATTCCTTGTGTGTCCAATCACACTTGGCCAATAAAAAAAATTCTATTCTATTCTATATTTCATATTATTGTAAAATACATACATGTTATGCTTGTTACAATAACAAAAAAAAAATGGCAGTTTTTATCCCAAGACAGAGACAACCCAAAGAACATTCAACAGCGCTAGCCCACTGTGCCTGTTAGGATGGACTTCTGAATAAAAATGTTTAGGACTGCACAGAGCAATGAAATTCTAAGCAAGTGTCCTAGCTAGTTGAACTCATATTGAACTCAGCAGGACTGAGAGCTAAACCAAGAGGTTCATGATCAAGTTGCATAGAACTTTGTTCTCCAATTCACATTGGTCCTAGCATGGGATCTGTGTAATTGTCCTATGTCAATTAGAAAGTGAAAGTAAGATTACTATTTTTATTTTGTTTGTTTGTATCCTGACTTTATTATTTTTTATAAATAACTCAAGGCAGGAAACATAGCTAACACACTTTCCTCCTCCTACTTTTCCCACAAAAGCAATTCTGTGAGGTGGGTTGGGCTGAGAGAGAGTGACTGGCCCAAAGTCATCCAGCTGGCTTTCATGACTTAAGGTGGGACTTGAGCAGTGGTGAAATCCAGCCGGATCTATCCGGCTTGCACGAACCGGTAGCGCCGGCGGCAGGAGGTTCATTCTACTTTGCTATTTCTACTGACATCCCCAATTCACACCTGCATATAATACAGTAGACCGAATCAGGCTCTTATACAATATCCTTCCCCTTTCCTTCAAATTAATTCCTCACAATGGACAGCAAGACTACTCATTAGCTTTTACCAGCAATTACACATCTTAGTATTTCTCCATCTTGAATAATCAGGATTCAAATACTTGTTTGCCTTTTTTCACCATTTATGTATTAATCATCATTCCTTTTTACTGTCAAGAATAACTACCTTTTTTCTTGATAACATCAGTTTTCAGAGCCATTCTTTTTTGTAGTCTAATCATGGTTGCAAAATAAATTCTTGTGTAATCACACATTATTTATTACCTGTACACAGAGGTACACATACTTTCATATCTCCAGCCAACACATCTTTAATGCTACAAGCATTTTGATATATTTATTTATACTGACATGCAGCCAACAAGACATTGCCTATCTTCATTTTATCCATGCTGAATCATTTGCAAGCATTCCATATTCCCACACACTTCATTCTTTAATACTTAAACCTTCAATATATACATGTAAAACAAATTATAATGCACTGATCATGCCTTTTCTCTAGATCAACAAAGTTTCTCATGTTTTTTAGTGATTTGATGAAGAGCAAAACCTTGTTCTGTGCGGTCCCTACCAGGCATAAAGCCATCCTACAGATGTTGCTCATTGTCATCTCTTGTAAGCTGTCAATCAAAATTCTGTCAAATACAGCTAATAAACTAATCCTTCAACCTTTCTTCTTACCTTTCTTTTTGTCTACAAGAACAATTACAGCACTCTTCAGCCTGTGCAAACTTCTCATGCAAGTTAAATAAGGTGCACAGCTATTCCTTAGGCAAACTGTGTCCATATTTAGTATTTCTCTATTTACGCTATCTACAACTGCAGCCCACCATTCTCACAGCATTGCACATTAATATTCATTGCAGCCATGTCAACTCCATTCTTTGATACTGATCATGGTTCCCATAAAAATTTCAAATATTCCTTTCAGCATTCTCTCACTTTATTGGAATTTCATTCCAAGTCATTTAATCACTTTAATTTTTAATTCCATTCACTTTGAGGGAGTCTCTTCACTTAAGCTCTGTTCACCCATTTTCAAAACAATTTTTACATTCATCAAGTCATTTTGCATTTTTTCTGCCTCCTTTAATCTTGCTCTTTTGAGTAAATACTTTTGCAATTCTATTTTTGTTATACACACGTACAATATCTTTCTCTCATACTTATTTTTTGCAGCAACAATTGTCTTGCACAAATTTATATTTATCAATAAGCTTGTCATCATTCTGGTAAGTGTCCTTTTTAATAATTTCCAAACTTCCAAAATCCAAACTCTTCTATGGCAATCTTGAGGACAATTTTTCCCATTCTGTTCCATGCAGCTTCCAAATCATCTTTTCTTTGCACATTTCCACTGATTCTTTTGGGAGAGCATTTCCCCCCAATATATTTTCATGATAGACCTGTATTTTCTCCTTTTTCATTCGTTCTCTTTTTGTTCTAGTTTACATTCTTTTTCCCCCTATGTCCACTTTTTCCTGAAAATCCACTTTTGAAACTAACAAATAGTGGTCCCTCCCATATTCAAAACTTAACATCACCCTTGTTTCCTTCATCAATTCTCCCAATATTTCATAAGAGAGAAAGAAATTTACGTGGTTAATTTATTTATTGTCCATAAGCCATTTGAACGGATGCATTTGAAAAGAATTTGGCTGAAAAACTCAGGAAACAAGAACCATTTGGGCATCCAGAAAGATCTTTATAACTAATAGGGAAGAATAACAGAATACTGTTAAGGCTATTCCTTAGTTTAATTTATACCTGGCATAATTAATGGAGGGGTTAATCTGAATCTCCACATCTGTTCTCTCCCCTGGCCACAAGAATCTTTTCTATCACAGCCCTGTTTCCTCCTGTAACAATATGGCTCTTATTTCCATAATCACAGGGACTTTCCAATATTCCATGATACAAACTGACTCTTCGAAGGAAACACTCAACAAATAATTATCATTCTCATTCATTCTCAGGTCTCCAAATTGCCAAATCACTTCTTGTGGTTGTGCTCTCATGCCTTCTTCCCATCCAGCATTCATGACATCTAATTTTTACCTTATTTCACTTAGATTGATAAGATTGCCCAATCTGTTCCAGAAATCATCCCTACATTCACATGCATCCACAATAACTGAAATAGTATTTCTGGTATTTCTGCTTCAATACTTATTCTGTGAGACAAACGTGTAATTTTCTTGTTTCATAGCATTATAACCGATTACTGCATATGAATGAATGAACGAATGAACGAACGAATGAATGAATGAAACAAACTAAGTTCATTTTGTATCTATGGTGACATATTATATAGTCTGCATTTTTCTTTGATGAACACACATTCTTTTATGAATAACTTTTTTGGCTATGACTACTACAAAGCTCTGAGGATTCAATCCAATGGCTTTAGGTGTTGCGTGCTCTGTTTAATCTTCATATCAGATTGTGATGAGGATTTAACATGCAAAATATATAAAATAAAATTAATATAGAATTCTAGATGATTACCTTTAATGAGTGCCTGGAATTCTTTTGGTTTGACCTGGCCCCTCTGAAGATCAATTTTTAATGTCAAAAGCAAGGTAAAAAGAAATTTGTGATTTTCATACAGGCCTCTAACAGAATATGTGAATGTTTCATATGTCAAGTACTCAATAATATTTGTGATCCTTTTCTGTGGAATAGGAGTCTTGTCAGATCTAAGGTGCCAAAACAAAGCAAGCAAATCGACTACGTTACAACAAATACTGTAGAGAAAGCAGAAAAAAAAACATTATGTGTACAATAACATTGTGTTCTTACCTAGCCATGGATTGATCAAACAGCTTTAAAAACTGGGCTAGGGAAGTCTGATACATCATATTAACCATGCTCATTTCAGTGATCAGAAAATAAAGAATGCTCCCTCGTGTAGCAGCAGGACGATATTCCTCTTGAGCAGTGTTAATTTTTTTCTCAGTTTCTCCTGCAACTTCTAGTTTTTCAGATACCTCTGTAGCTGTTTGTTTAGTGGTTCTCAAAACACCGATTAGTGATTCATCATCCACCAAAGAACCTAAAGAGTATAGCACAATAAATGTTTCAAATAAAGTTTTAGAATATTTTGAATAGATTTTTCCACTTCCAGAGGGAAGGGTACTATGAAAAAGACTAATGGAAAACAGAGGGACTGACAACCCAGAGTCAAAAGCCTTCAGTAAAATGCCCAGAGTCATGCATTTGAGATGGGCAGCTATGTAATTCAAAGTAATAATGAATGAAATGAATAATAAAGTATCTTAAACTCAATACCAAACTGGCTCGACGTACCTTCTATATAGATCATAATAGATTTTAGAGTAATGGATTTTAGAGTCAGGGAAGACAGCGAAGGATAACAAGAATTCTTCAGCCCTAATAAAGTTCCATTACTCAATTTGCCTTAACATCTCAGTATAATTATGACCAAATTAATTCATGATAGTTTAGACAGCCATTACCAGTTAGGTGGGATGCTGAACAATTAACTGTTCTACCACACCATCCCAGATGCTGATTTAAGGCAACTGAATCTATTTAATTGGTATTGTTCTAAGGTTGCTTGTTAACAGCAGGAGAAACTACGCCCATTGTTTTATCTGCAGGGAACCAAAATTTCCTTGCCTCAGAATCTTTTTTTTCTTCAAATATAGTAGAAAATTTCTGAGGGATGGTCTAGAGTCAAATTAATAGTCCAATAAGCTTTAAATTAGAAGTTTATATTTTATTATGATGCACTGGTAAATACGTCTACATTATTTACGTAACAGTAGGTAAAAATAAATACCATACCTTTAGTTGTAGTTAATTTATAAAGGAGATTATCTTCTAGTTCTTTCATTTTCCTCTTATTATAAGTCACATCTTCCATGAGTTTAATTCTTTCGGCTTCTAGTTCCTATATTAAATATCACAACACAGACTTGTTTAGTTTTTCAGTTTTGCATTAAAAAAATGACGAAGATTAGTTTAAATCTGGTTTATTGATTGTCTTCTTAGGAAAATGTTTTTGTACATTTCAGGACATATAGGATTTTGATGATCATTTTGATCATAGGAACATTAGGTACCAGAAACCAGCAGCTAAATGTGCCATGGTATAAATGGTTTTGATAGATCTCAGAAATCTATTTCTATAGAAATCCATGATTGTCTTCTTTTACATTTCTACATTCTTATGAAATTGTTACTGCCTACGACACAATCTACCCAAATTTGCAAGATTCACTTTTTCCATGTTTAACTTTTTAAAGAATTGCTGCAATAATGTTCCCTATTTTAAAAACTAAATAATTATGCATACACTTATAATTAAATCCGCTTATACTTGGAGACCGTCCTCTACATCCTAGTCTGTAAAGGAGAAAACAATTCATTTAGATATTTTGTGTTTTACAAATTGTGCACTGCAGAAGTGGAAAATGGGTGTGTCACTCTTCCTGTACAGTTCTTTCCTCAAGCAACTTTTCCGATGGAATCTGGAAATAGGACTTTAAAAAAACCTCCTTAAGAAAATAGCTTTGAAATAAACTGCAACACAAATATGGAGGGCAAGGGTTACTCTCCCCTTCCTATTACTGTTTTTCTCGTGCAAATGCTTCCATCTACTCTTTTTCTTTCACTGTTGCATTGTGCAGTAGGAAAAAATCACAACAGGATTCACATCGTTGCTTGATAGTGAGATGGGCAGCATATAAATTTAGTAAATAAATAAAATCAAATAAAAGTAAAAATATCATGCAATGCTTTTATTCCTGTTACAGGTATCACATAGAATTTGAAAATATTCAATTTCTGGGATTAAGCCAGCTCTCTAAGCCAGCTCACCAGCAAACAAGATCTTTCTTCCCCTTCCAAATCTTCCTATTATCTTAACGATGGTTAATTTTACTTGCAATATGTTTATTTTGCATAATGGCAAATTAGGCTTTGTCTTAGCTGTTCTACACCTTTCTATAGGAGAGAGTGCTTAAAAATATTCAGTCCTGAGAATGTACTCCTTATGAAGAAAGGTGGCTCCAAAGAACTCTTGACACTTGATGAAATGCCTCCGATTGAGGTGACTGATGTCACTTTGGAGGGAAGGTCTTTGTAATTACCTTAACCTAATAATATAATCAATTTTGGGGAGGAAGAGTAAGGAAAATAATGTCCTTAATCTTTGTGTCTAAATCTTTTCTGTTTCCTATCCTACAATCCTTGCCTATTTTCTTTGTTCGAAAATTCATTGCTAACCATTCATCCATCATCTTAAATTCACCTTGCCTGCTAATGAACTGCAAACTACAATTTTGGAATCAATATTTAAGCTTCAGTGAAACATCAGTGTTTCGTTATGTATAACAACTCATTGTACAGGTTATCTTACCTGTTTCTCCGTGAGAATTACTCTCTTCAATAACTGATTTTCAAGTCCTTTCATTGTAACAGTAAAATCAATTACTGATGTTTTAGCATTAATCTCAGGAGTGAAGGCAGGATTGGGCAATTTTGTGGTAATATAAAGTTTAAAAGTAGTCATGACATCTACTTCTTTATCTCCAACTTTCACCTTAATAAAAATTCAAATCTTGTTTCACTGCATTGTTAATCATACAGTTAATAACTGAAAAATATAGTTCAGGAAGGTATGCAAAATTCACGTAGCTCAAGATATTTTTAACATCACAGTTCTTAATGGACATTTTTCTTAACTGACCTGAGTAAAACAAATGTTTTAAATATTTGCTAATAAAATATAATTTTTGTCCTCATTTTTCCCCATTAAATCACTGTTCAATCATTTGACACTTTCTCCCATCCATCCCAATATTTAACTGAAGAGGAAGTACTGCAACATGGGTGAAAATCAAGGAAATTAACCATGTAAATGTACTAACCAATATACTTGCTTTAGTATTTTTTATATATCTATAAATATAGATTTATAGATATTAATGTATAATTATTTCAGATTTCTTATCATATGGTAGTTCATTTGTTAATCTCTATAGTGTATGGTACAAATTCAAGTAGTATTTTATACCTTTAATATAACATTATAAAAAAAGAAGGGAATGCATTGTGCTTTTTCCACTGATTTATATTAGGGGTAGCAAGTTTGGACAGATCAATGATATGCAATTTCTGAACTCTTTAGTTTAAGGGTGAGAGCATCCACTTCTCTTCCCCATTGCCATAATTTGATGGTAAATTTGCTCACTATTTTCCATAGAAATGTAAAGTATAAGGCAGGGGTGAAATCTAATTTTTTTTTGCTACCGGTTCTGTGGGCGTGGCTTGGTGGGCATGGCTTGGTGGGGTTATGTGACTGGGTGGGCGTAGCTATGTATCCATGTGCCTGGGGGATCAAAAGACAGAAACTCACTAACAATGCCCTACTGGAGCAGAGTTGGACTAGATGACCTCCAGGTCACTTCCAGCCCTGGATTATTCTCTGACGCTGTGTCTAGTGCCAGGTTTGTACTCCTTCCTTCTTCTCCTCCTTCCTTCCTTCCTTCCCTGCCTCCCTCCCTCCTTTCTTTCTCTCTCTCTCTCACACACACACAAAAACGACACCCCCCCACACACACTCCATTTTTTGGCTAGCAGGCTTAAGGGAAGCCTGCTGGGAGCAAAAATGGACCCCCCATTTTTTGGCTATAGGGAAGCCTGCTGGGAGCAAAAATGGACTCCCCCCCTGTTTTTTGGCTAGCATCCAGATGAGCTGCGTGATCATCAGGAGCTTTTTTTAAACTTTTAAAAGCATGTTTTCAGCTGAAGAAAAAATGCTTTTAAAAGTAAAAAAAAAAGTCCCTGATGGTCACATAGCTCAGCTGAGCATGGGGGTAGCAGGGATTTTTGCTACAGGTTCTCCGAACCACCCGCCACCATCTGGTCCGAACTGGGAGATTTCACCCCTGGTATAAGGCCAAAAATGCAATGATTTTCATAAGGAGATAGATTGCTGACATTTGTAATTTTATACCTATCAACTGTCCTAGGAAAATTGGAGGTCATGCGGAATGGTATTATACTGGGGGGGAATGGCAGTAGTAGTGGATAGGACTAGGGGAGACATGATAGCAGTGTTCCAATATCTCAGGGGCTGCCACAGAGAAGTGGGAGTTGGGCTGTTCTCCAAAGCACCTGAGGGTAGAACCAGAAGCAATGGGTGGAAACTGATCAAGGAAAGAAGCAACTTAGAACTAAGGAGAAATTTCCTGACAGTTAGAACAATTAATAAGTGGAACAACTTGCCTGCAGAAGTTTTGAATGCTCCAACATTGGAAATTTTTAAGAAAATGTTGGATAATCATCTGTCTGAGATGATGTAGGGTTTCCTGCCTGGGCAGGGGGTTGGACTAGAAGGCCTCCAAGGTCCCTTCCAATTCTGTTGTTGTTGTTGTTGTTGTTGTTGTTGTTGTTGTTGTTGTTATTATTATTATTATTATTATTATATGCTAAATAGATGGAGCAAAATCAACACCATTTAGATACATAATGGTTGCTTCAGATCATTAAAGGGATAGCTTCACTTGGACAAAGGGATGGCTTTACTAGGACAAAAATCTTGGATCTCATTAAAGCATCTCATCAAACCCACAGTAAACCCTTTTTAACCGTGAAGTGAAGCAAAGCAAAGCAAAGCGAAGTAGCCTCATTGCTCCGCTTTGCTTCCTCCAGTATTGGCCAAACACAGATTTCTGAGCATGGAAAGAAATCTTCCAACTATTGGAAATGTTAGTCCAGAGTAGGATGCTAAGTGCTGCGTACAGGCAAATCATGCCACTTCTCAACCTCAGTGAGGCAAACTGCAGAATAAACCAATACGTCAAGGAGAATCAAGGCTGCCTCACAAAAGCCTAGTAATTTAAAAGAAAAAAATCTCTGAAATGTTGCTACCATTATGTAGTAAAACATTTCTGTCCTTGTAGCAGGTAAGTGGGGCGGGGAGCCTTCCAATGAAGCACCGGAAAGGAGTGGGAGGAAAAATGAGACCTTTTCCCCCTAGAGGTTCACAAACAAATAATCTCTTCTCAAGGAGATTTCTGACCTATCTGTTCTCTGGAGATTGAAGAAACTGGTCATAGAATGAAGGAGAAGGTTCATTGTTTGATTATAGAATTTCTTTAAGTGGTTTGTTCGAGAACATTTGTTATATAATTAAACAAAAAACAGAATATAATGAATAACATAGCTAACCTTGAAAGAAGATCCTGATTTAATGAAGTTCTTTTCTAATATATTATCAAGGGCAGGATCTAATTCTTCCCTGATATCCTCTATTAAAAGTGGCCTTCCCAGAGAGAGGGCATCCTCTAAGTGCGTACGGAAATATTTATGATTCAAAGTTGTCACCTTAGGAATAAAAATAGTTGATTATAAACAAAGGCAATATAGTTGATCAAAGTTCTAATCTTCATTTATTTTTAGAATTTTCCTAAAGTTCTTGTAATCATGTGCCTGCTTAATCTGATGTAAATCTCAGTGAATTTAGGTTACCTTTGTGAGGACTTATATAGGATTTCATAATTCTCTAAATTTCCTTTTATATTTTACTTTATGACAATTCTTGGAGGCAAATTACTATTTTCTATTTTGAATCCCAGAAGAATACCCACTTCTGTCTGAAAAATTTGAATCAGAATTTAAGCAACCTTTTAACGTTTTTATTTTCTAAGGTCAGTGACCTTATCTCAGTGACTTAAGAGAAAACGTTTAGCTCCTCCTCACCCAAGGAACACTGAGTGTGATGGTTGGCTGTTGTGGTCCGTCAGCAGCCTACGGAGCTGGCAACAGAGTCGGACAGCGATGAGGCTGAGGTGAGGCCAGGGCCATTGGGAAGTGAGGTGTGGACTCCAGATCCTCCAGAGACTGATAGTAGTGAGGCAGAGGAACAGGAGGAGCCTGTTCCTCATTCACGCATGAGAAGAGCTGCCAGAAGGCAAGAACAGCTCAAGCAGAGAAAGCAACTCGGGAGTAGGGCCAAGAGATGATTGGCCCCTTCCATAAGGCTTAAAACAGACCAGCACCGGCGTTTCAGCTTTGCCGCAAAACAACATTGTAGCTGCGTCTTCTGCTTCATCTACATCTTTGTTTTTGTGGCTTCTGGATGTTTGCCAGGAAGGGCCTTTGGCAGTTTGCCTAATTGGACTAAGGTTTGTGAGATAACTGAGGAATTTGTGTTGGGAAGCATTTGTTTTACTTTGAGTTGAATGACGCTGGGAATGAAGTAATTCCCAGCTGTTTGAATAAAGTTTGTTTTTCCACGGACTAAGTTTATTACTGCCTACTTGGGCCTGGGTCACAACAGTTGGCTATTGATTTGCTCTGACCCCTGTAATGCAGTAACTCTCTTCTTCATATGTAATCATTACTATAGCTGAGTTTTCTGAGATGGGGGAGTGGAAAGGAAACAAGAATTTGAAGAGAATTTTAAAATTCTGTAATACTTACTTGTAAATCATTGTCCTTTTCTTTCTGCTTAATCCATGTTTTCCCTTGAGTTTGTGGATCTATCAAAAGTGGGTATCTGGTTGCTTTTGTAACAATGATGCCATTTTGAACTGAGAGTTCATCTCCTGGAAGCCCTTGCAGATTCCACTCACTGATCTAGATATATAGAAGACATAAAACGAATAAGAAAACTGAATCAAACAACAAGAACAATAATTTCTGAATGCTGCCCTTCTGGAATCCTGGTTACCCTGGACAATTTACTGCTACCATCATTCATCTGTGAAATGGCAGTTAATACCAGCCCATTGTAGAGATTGCAGTCTCAATACGGAAGTGATATGGAAAAGAGTGGTTTAGGTACTCAGTGCCATATGTGAACCCCTATCTATTTCCCCATCATATATTGACATATTTTTTACTATAAAGTAAAGGTAAACGTTCCCCTAGCACATACGTGCTAGTTGTTCCTAACTCTAGGGGGCATGCTCATCTCAGTTTCAAAGCTGAAGAGCCAGCGCTGTCCAAAGACATCTCCGTGGTCATGTGGTCGGTATGACTAAATGCCAAAGGCGCACAGAACGCTGTTACCTTCCCACCAAACGTGGTCCCTATTTTTTCAAACTGCTAGGTTGGCAGAAGCTGGGACAAGTAACAGGAGCTCACCCCATTACACGGCACTAGGGATTAAAACCACTGAACTGCTGACCTTTCAATTGACAAACTCAGCATCTTAGCTACTGAGCCACCATGTCCCTATTTTTTTTTACTATATTTTCCCCATAAAAATGCCTGGCCTTCCAAAGGGCAAACACCTACAGCATCTCCACAGCTGACTAGAAAATTGTATTAGGTTTTTCAATCACACACGTTTGAATTTCTTTCATTGTAACACTGTCTCCTTTGTAATATTATTTATTTATTTATTTGTCAATCATATATAAGATAACAGGTAAAAGTATAAACATAATTTGGATACATGAAAAGAGTAAGTAAAAAAGGAATATTAGGACAGGGATGGTAGGCACAAGGGTGCACTTATGCACGCCCCTTACAGACCTCTTAGGAATGGGATGAGATCAACAGCAGACAGTCCAAGGGTAAAGTTTTGGGGGTTTGGGGAAGAAACTACAGAGTCAGGTAGTGCATTCCAGGCATTGACCACTCTGTTACTGAAGTCATATTTTCTGCAATCAAGTTTGGAGCGATTTACCTTGAGTTTGTATCTATTATTTGCTCGTGTATTGTTGTGGTTGAAGCTGAAATAGTCATTGACAGGCAGGACTTTGTGGTAGATAATTTTATGTACTATGTTTAGGTCAGATTGAAGTCTGCATAGTTTTAACTTGTCTAAATCCAAAATTTGGAGTCTGGTGGCATAAGGTATTTTATTGCAAGCAGAGGAGTGGAGGACTCTTCTTGTGAAATATAATAGTACTCTGACTCCATTTTCACCCCAGAGGCAACCCAGGAAAACTCAAATACAATTTTTGAGAGTGCAGTGAATATTTTGTTGCTATTGTACTAACATTTTTACCACGCAGGTGCAATTCTTCAACCTATCACTCTAGTTTAGAGCTCGATAATATCCAGGAATATTTTTACCCAAGCAGTTACTCTGCTCAGCCTTTACACTCAGGCAAAGTTGGCTAGGTGACAACATGTACAGAGACAGAATTAGTGAGAAGGAATTTATCAAGCCACTAACATGTGTTAATAGATTTAGCCAACCACATAGTGAAATGGTCAATAGAATTAAAAAACTAAACTGTAAGAAAACTAACAGAACTGAAGACCTACCGTAGGAGGATCTACCAACATTGAAATGATATTCAGATTTTCGGTAAAAGGGATTTTTCGTGATCTCATCTCTGTCTCCCATAAGTCTTTAAGCAAGAGATTCCGGAATATCTGATTAAAAGGGCCACAGTAGGAAAGGAAGCCTGTGCAAAGTAACACATCTCCCACAAGTCTAGGAAAAATCATGGAATCTTTCATTAAGATACATTTTTTTAACCTTTTAAAAAAAGGAATGTGGCAAAGGCATTTTAAAAAGCTCTTTCGAAAAAGGCATTTAAAACAAATCACTTTGATACCTATTTTACTTCTCAGGTTCAAGCTGGAAAGTTTATAGCTTTTTCAAAATGTGCATGATTGACTGCTGAAATGAACACAGCTCCTCCTTGCTTCAGTGAGCTGATTAAATGGAACACAGCACAGTGAAGCAGCATTACCATTTCTGGCATAATCCCGGCAATTAGTAGCCCTGATTTAAACTCTGAGGAGATGTAAAAAATTAGAAGGATGAAGCCAGATTGACAGATCCCAATTTTGGTTTACATATCTAGGTCTCCACCATAAGAAGGGAGCGAGTCACACTCAAAATTTTATTGTTATCCATCCAGCAGTTATCTGAAAGTTATCTATTTCAAATCAGTTATCAGGTCAAATCTCACCAGGCTCAAGGTTGACTCAGCCTTCCATCCTTCCGAGGTGGGTAAAATGAGGACCCAAATTGTTGGGGGCAATATGCCAACTCTGTAAACCGCTTAGAGAGGGCTGTAAAGCACTGTGAAGCGGTATATACGTCTAAGTGCTATTGCTATTGCTGTTTCTTAATCATTTTAAAAGATAAACAGTATAATAAAATAATAAAACGAACAGTTATACTTTATAGATTGAAGACATTTTCCTATGACTGCTTTATGTTATTTTACAATGAATACTATTATCACATTGGTCACATATTATACCTATTTATCTGGGCTCGGAACTCTTTACTTTGTTGAGTCCACCGGATTTTCTCTCCACTCAAGCCATCGATCAGGGCAGAGGCAGCCTGCATCTTTCTCCTGCACATGTCAGCATCATTCAAGAGGTCCTGACATTTGAAAATATATCTTATTACACTTTTCAAGGGTTCATCCCAAGTACTGTGCAGGTTGAGCTTGCAACTTAAAAAATAAATATGTCAACCCCAACATATTTGGCACAGATTCTAGTTGTAAATTTGGGCATGAAGATTAAAAAAAACTGCCACTTTTTTTTACTGGGCATAATTAATTTAGAGAATCATAGCTTAGGAACCTTAATGGATTTTGCAATTTCACTAACCAAGGAATCAAAACACCTGCTTATTCACAGAATTTTATTTAGATTCTCTACACACTGCCTCCTCCCAATGTCTCTTGACTGCCAAAGCAACTAATCGCAAAACATTCACTTACTAAAAAGCAAATTAATATAGGTATCCTTGCTAATTCTTTGAGCTTGCCTGAATGCTATAATTATTGTTTAGTTTCTTTTCCCACACCCCAGGCTAAAAAGGCACACATTCAAATAAAATCCTGATCTACAACCATCTGACATTTTTACTTTCCAAAATGCTTGTTAGAATTACACGAGGCCTAGAAACATTTCTGTAAGTCAAGATAAAACTAGATATTTTCTTTATTTGACAACCTTCTAAAGTCTCTTCCCTCTGCTTTGCAACATGCGAACCTCTGATTGAAAAAAGGGTTTAAATAAGATACGGCAAAGCTCTGAAGGCACCAAGATCAGCAGCCTTAAGATTTCTGCTTAAGGTGCTAACTAGAGTTTCAATGAAATTTCAGTATCATACCAATCTCAGAAGCTTGATGGTATGGATATGGAAATGCAAAAATAGGCAGTGTCAATGTCTACTGCTCGATTCCCTTCCCTGCCTCAGAACTGAGGAAGCAGGGGCAATGACTGGTTAAACAAAGAGCATCCAAAATTGCTGTGCAAGCATTTTCCTAACTTAGAATGAAACGTGCATACAAATAATAGCAAAATATATGGAATGTGTAATTTGGATATTTTATCTTGTTTACCATCTTCTCCTGCATTGCTGCATCAAATTTGGCTTGCACTTTGTCCAGCTCTGCTTGCTTCTCATCTAGCAATGATTGTGCCTTCCCCAATTCTGTATTGGCTATTTTCAAGCGTCCTTCTTGTTTTGCTAAGTTAGTCTAAAAATAAAAAAATATGAAGCAGTATGTTTACTAAAAAATATTTCTATGTTTAAAGTGAGTAGGTCTTGGAAGAAGCAAGGCATATTTGAATTCATGTTGGAGAAGATTAGTATTAGTATTTATTGGATTTATCTATCTGATGCCTGAGAATACCATGGACAGCCAAGAAAAAAAAATTAACCCGATTCCCGCTGAAGACACAAATGACCAGGCTCAAATTATCTTCTTTTCAACACATAAAGATCTAGCCATATAGAAAAGACTTTAATATTGGGAAAGGTGGAAGGAAAGAGAAAAAGATAATAACCAGCAGTAAGGTGGGTGGACTCAGTTACCAGTTACTCAGTAGCCATCACTGGCCTAGAATATCCCTTCGTAATAGTGGCATATACAGATCCAAATCACTTTGTATCCAAGTGCTAGTTTGTCACTACATAGCTTATGGTCTGACCTTTTTATGGAGCTACCTGTTTCTAATTGTCTCTGTGTGCTCAAGAAAATCCAAGAGGAACAGCATGCTTGAGTTCTGCTAATTAAACCATGTCATCTTATAGGATTCAGAAGGCATGCCTTCTCCATCACCGCTTCTGCCATCTGGAATAAAAATCTTTATGGGATGTGCATGGCCCCAACATTGCCATTAGGGCCTGACTCTTTCTGCAGGTCAGGATATTGTATGAATCCATCACTGAGCTTGTTATTTCTCTGTTTAATTAAGGAGGGTTTTATATTGTTTAACTATAGTAAGCCACCCAGGCTATGGCTTGGGTGGCTTACTATAGGGAAGGAGGCAGGGAGAAAGGAAAAAAAGGCACCATTAATAATATCACAGTCAAAGTCACTTGCGTCTTTTTCAAAATGGTGAATTTTAGTTTGCATTTTAACTAATTAGCACTATTTACAACACTGTGAACAACTGAAGAACTTACTTCAATTTGTTCCTATATTTAACTAAATGTATCTATTTTCAGTGATAGTTAAATTATTTGTTACAAATAAACTAAAAGTCGATGAGACACTTGATGTCTCTGTAGTTATTCTGTGCAGACAGAAATGATAATAAGAATCTGTAACAGATTTCTTCTCATTAACTAGAAATCTTGTTATTTTACCTTAAGAGGCAACACATCTCTGTTTATGCTGTAAAATGTTGCCATGGCCAGGGTCCAAGAAAGCAGCCCTGCCACATTACCACAGACTTTTTTGCCATTCTCAAAAGTATAATCCTCCATTTGAAAATAAGGCTGCAATAATTCAACCATCTCTTCATTGATCATATCCTTGGCAAACTGTTGGAGACTCTGGAGAAATGGTCCACTCATTAGCTGTAAAAAACAAAACAAAATGGGGAAAACACAAAGCAGCATTGTCTATAAATTTAATGTTTACCACATTTCCAGTTATAATAGTTTTCTGAGCCCATCTCCTCTCTAAATAAAAAAAAAACTTTCTTTAAACAAGTCTCAAAACATTAACACCATTGTTAGTTCCATTACTGAAATGAAAGAGTAAGAAATGTTAATATGTGGAATGTTTCAAAAGACTTTTTTCTGGCTGATTCAGATATTTATTCTCAGTTTATTTATTTGTGATTTTATTATATGAGGTTTTGAGAAAGAGATTTTATAATTATGAACATGGCTGAAATGATTAAATTAAATTAAATAGCTGAAATTAAAGAACTGACCTAAGGAAACAAGGGAAGCACACAGATGAAGTGTAAAATGTTATTGGACCGAATATATTTGAGAAATGCTAATTATATAATATATGAATAACCCAAATCATATTATTTTGTGGATTACCTTCTTAAAGAGAGCTGGCTTAGCGTAATAGTACCATGCTAGAAACTGGGAGACCACAAGTTCTAGTGCTGCCTTAGACTCAAAGCCAACAGAGTAATTTTGGATCTTTCATTTTCTCTTAGCCCAAGGAAGGAGGAAATGGCAAACCATTTCTGAAAACCCTAGCCAAGAAAACTGCAGAGACTTGTCCAGGCAGTCTCTGGGAACTAGACACAACTCAACACAAGGGGAAAAAAAGTCTTTAAAAAAATAATTCAAATCACACTGGCAGTGTGTGTGTGTGTGTGTACATTAGCATGTACATGCTTGGAGTAAAACTAACTAATTTTTTCTGGTGCTGATGGTATTGTGCAATTATTACTTAAGAAAAGAGAAGGTTATGAAGGACAGAGCACAATACATCTGAATTGAATACAAAAGTAAAAAGCCAGTACAAGAAAGTATGTTGATGTGGTTTGGTCACTTCAGGATAAATAAGGATCAAATCGAAAAACAAATATTGCATATGGAAACGTATGGATCAAATGGACCAAGAGAAAAGGAAAGGAAGGGAAATTCTTCTCATTAAATAATGCTTTTTTGCTGTAGACATTATGCTTAAAAACAAAACATTTGTAAGAATCAGGAACTTTAAATTAGTATATTGTGTTTTTGGCTAAAGAAGGCAAATTGTGAAAACTGAGGACTCCCCCTTCTACAACTGTGCTGTGGCTTTGTTAAACACTGGAGGTTTTCAAGAAAATATTGGACAACCATTTGTCTGAGATAGTATAAGAACTCTTACCTTGGGCAGGGGGTTGGACTAGAAGACCTTCAAGGTCCCTTCCAGCCAGTGGTGGGTTGTTCCTGGTTCAGTCCGGTTCTTGCAAACCGGTAGTAATTGTGGTGGGAGGCTCCGCCCACCCACCCCGACATCATCACTGATGATCTGCGCATGCTCCGCTGCGAACCGGTAGTAAAGTTAAGTGGAATCCATCCCTGCTTCCAGCCCTATAATTTTATAAGATTTCAACTATGGATTAAAAAATATATATTAAAGTGCTTACTTTCAATGATTCACTCCAGGATGGTTTTAAGCAAGGCCTTTCTGGATCCATGGTAACTGGATCAATTTTCTTTTGGAATAGCAATAGACAACAATCCATGATCCTCATAATCAGATGAGGTGGCTTGGCAAGTTTCCGAACTGTTGCAATGTCTGCAGGTTTGATAGTCTAGGAAATTTTTAAAAAAAAACAAAACAATACAGTTAAAAGACAAACAGCCGTAGATGCAAACATTTCGTATTGAGTCATCAGTACCAACATTACAATAACATGGTTAAAGTCAGCCTAAAATGTAAGATCTAGCAAGAGCATTAATTAAGCCTATAATGTGTGCAGGGAAGCAATCAATGACAAACCACAAGCCCACGGGAGGCTTAGATTGACATACAGCTGTTTCTGCACACACAAGGGAGGCTTCAATCGATTAATGGCAACCGCTTTGGCAAAAAGCAAAGAATGAGAGTTCCTATGGTGCAGTAAAATTTTAAACTCAGAGTTTGGCTCCACCTGGTGGCCAGTAGCTAGTAAGTATCTCACAATGGCCAAAGAAGGCATTTTATGGCCATGATTTGCTGTTGTTATTGGCTGTCTGGAAAATGCTCCTTCATTCTGAAAGCCAAGCACCTATCAGTTCTGCTGATGCAATTGTCTCCGCAATTAGAAACCAATTGGTAAACACAATGGGCTTTGGCACTGACAGGTTGTGCTTCCTTAATTAGTGGCAGCCACCGCCTCTGGGTTTGATGTAATATGTGAAGCTCAGCCATACTGAATTGTTTCAATTCAGGTATTTAAACATCGAGTCATCTGGCATGCTAAAATATATGACTAGTATTTGACTAATACTTTATAAAATTGCTAAGAAACTTTACTCTTCTACTCTTCTACAACTCCTATTTCAGCTGCCAAAAGGGACATTGGGAATTTGAAATAGGGAGATTCTAATTTTACCAACCATTAAAACCGCTATAATCAAGATGGTAAATAGGGCCTCTCAAATAAACAAGTACTGTATGTGACAAAAAGATAATACAATTTGGTAACAGCAGGTAATTTCAGCTTACATAGGAACTATTTCGAATTAAGATAACATCCTCTAGTTTCCTCACCATAAATTTACAGAAGAATTACAGAAGCTGCATTTTTTATATTGCACATTTCATTCGCAAGGCTAAACACCACTCACATTCAAAGCGGCTTCAGCTTCTTCTAAGGCAGGTCTGGCTGCCTCCAGCTTTGCCTCCGCTACCACTTTCTCTGAGTCAATTTCATCTACAATCTTCTGGGCTTTGTCTTTTACCCCTTGAACTTCATTCTTCACTTTAGCTGAAGCCTCAGCACTTACAGTCACTTCTGCCAGTACCTAATATAACATTTTTGAAAAGGATGCACCATCATTTACAGAGCAAATTTAGAATGGTAAAGGCCAAAGCTATAGTATGACTGACATTAGAAACTCCCTAGTCTTCCTTGCCTCTTCATTCTCAAGCATACAGTTCCCGAAACAGGAAGAATTTGGCAGGAAACAATGCACTAAATAAGCTGTCATTTTCAGCACAATATCAGTAGGGTAAGTTCCTTCCTATTGAAGAATAGTGTATATGATCATGTGGCAGATAGAAAATAACACCTATTAAGCTTGTAATTCTTGAACACAGTTAATTAATTGATGCATAACCTACCAAAAAACATTTACTTGTCACCTTATTATTAAAAGGAAACCTAGAAAAAAAATTTAAATTAAAAAAAAATCATTCTTCTCTTTTTCTCTCTCAGTGGAAAATGATTTACAGGCAGGCAGGCAGGCAGGCAGGCAGGAAGGAAGAAAGGAAGGAAGGAAGGAAGGAAGAAAATAAAAAACAGTAATTTATTCATCAGTTAGTGATACTGCAAGTATTTTATTTTAAAATGATTTAAAACTACTGAATGGCTTTGGAGAGCCAAGATCCATTTTCAGTACATATTCTAGTTAAGGATAAAAATCTGCTGGAATTAGTGAGTCAGAAGGGAAAATCGAGGTAAGGCAATGTGTTCAGACTCAATGGCAGGAAGCCTCATGAACCAGAAAATGACATTGAAGCTACAAATAAGAAGGCAAAGATATAAATCAAGGAAGCCAATCAAGGTAAAGAAGCAAAGGTTCACCTCATAAAAATCATAGGATGTGGTTGGAAGAGGACTTGCAAAAAATTTGGAGACTTGCATTTTTTTTTTAGGTAGCAAGGTAGGCTCTTAATAGACCCTTTTCCATTCAGGACTGTCCGTCCGTCCTTCCTTTCCTCAGGCACATTAAGAAGAATTTCTTCTTCTGGGTTAAGAAAGATGCAAAGACAGCACAAAGCACTCCCTCCTTATCCATGTTTCCTCATATTATTCTCCACCTTCCCCTTGTACTACAGCAACAAATGCCTTGAATCATATTTTGATACTCTGGAAAAATGTTTTATTTATATCTTGCAATTTTTCCCAATGCACCTCTTTCTCGGCTTTAGTTTTCTTGTCTCCATCCTTACTGACTTCATTTACTAGTTTGTATATCCCTTTTGTTATCAGTCCTTTCTCCCATTCCCTACACATCACTTTCATCCAATCCTGCCTTTTTAATGGGAAATTGTAGAGAGCTGTGCAGTTTTCTGCCTGAGGATGTATGTAAATATTTGCTTGCTAAGCACACAGTCTGAGCACATAGCCGAAAGGAAAGGGCATATAGCAGTGCAAGTCACAAAAGAGTATCTAGAAAGCAGCTCCAGCTTTTCAATATGAAGATGTATGGCTTCAAGGTAAAACAGATTACTTTATCCTGGTTCCTGGGCTTTTCACCTTTGAAAAAAAGATCTCTGTTGAATTAGGGTGAAAAGAATCTAAAAAAATCATCCTCATTCAACACTGGCTAAAATAGAGAAGAATGGGGGGGTTAAATATTGATAGTAACTGGTTCAATTAACTATTTTCTAAAAAAATTTCAATAAAAGCCTTAGCATGACTTTTTGATGAGAACAGGGACCATGCTATCACTGAAAGATAGATTAATCAGTTTCAATGACATTGTGGGTCACCTAAAAACATAGGATAATATAGCCCTTACTGTACTGTCCTTTTGGAAGGCCACTACAACCATTTTAACTGGTAACTGTATGGCTAGACAACTATTTGTTTGTTTTTATGTGTTTTAGATGTTTATGATCTTAACATAATATGTTTTGTACGGTGCTAGATTTTGTGATTTTATTTTCAGTTTAACTGCTCTAAAGTGCCTTGAGTTTATGGACTAGACTAGGATTTAATCAACTGTCATAAACAAACAAACAAACAAAACATAGGGTAATATAGCCCCCAAACAAACAGACTTAACACAGTTGTAGCAGTTAAAATAATCATTATGGGAAAGGATCACGGCAATATGTCATCAGATCAGTTTTGAGCATTTGTCTGAACTCTGAAACTGTACAGTATAAAAAGAAGAATAACAACATGAATACATGGTATTAGGCCTTAATGAACTACTGCAGAATCTATTACAGATTCTAAAATGCATATTTTTGAGCAGTGGGGGAAAAATATGGATTGATTCAGGAGGTGCCAACATATTTGCTTAAAAACACAGGTCAAACAAATAAAAATCCATGAGCAACCTTTGTGTACTTAATGTTCTAATGTGTGCTTGTACTTACTTTGTCTGCTTTGACAGAAGCCAACGCCAATTCCTTTTCTTTTACTGCCAGGTCCTGAGAGAGTTTAGCAACAGATTCACTAGCCTCCATTAGTTTAGCAAGGCCTATAATAATGGTCAAAATCCAGATGAAGTTGGCAATCATTTATGGTTCTCTTTTATATTAAGGCAATATTATGAACATCAAATGGCAACATCTTTCACTAAAAGGTGGGTTAAGTGTCTGACCTCTGGTCTAGGATTTACTAGTAGATTGAGATCTCCAGAGAGCTCAGCTAAACAAATCTTACCAATCTATATCTATTTTGCTATTCCTTTTCAGGTAAGCAACATAGTATAAAGTACAAAAAGTAGTAAGTGTAAAGAAAAAGTAAACTGAAGAAAATAAGTAGGAGATTGAAAAAGCGAAAGTTACTAAAGCTAAACCTATTTAATACCAAGCCTTTGAATAAATTACCCTATATCTTTCTAACTCAGATTTCACAACAAAATGCTTGAGTTCGTGACAATCAGGCAGCACTTCATAGTGTGCCTCTTGTTCAAACTTTTCATCTGTTTTGAGGATCTCCTCAATTCAATTTAACTGTAATTTAATTCCATCTACTTAATCCATTCACTGATTTTTTTAATATCATGTTTTGTAATTCAGTCTTTATTCATTCACTTTCTTTGATTGATTATGTACCATTAAGTCAGTGTTAACACTTAACCCTTAAAACTTTCTCCATGATCTTCCCTACCTGGCCCTTCAGCGCTTTTTATTTTATTTATTTATTTATTTATTTATTATTATTTATTATTTATTAATTCAGCGCTTTTTATTCAATTCTGAGAATTGAAGTCCACCCATAACAATAGCAATAAGAGTTATATATCGCTTCATAGTGCTTTACAGAGTCAGCATATTGCCCCCAACAATTTGGGTCCTCATTTTACCCACCTTGGAAAGATGGAAGGTTAAGTCAACCTTGAGTCTGGTGAGATTTGAACTTCCAAACTGCAGGCAGTCAGCAGGCAGCAGAAGAAGCCTGCAGTACTGCTTTCTAACCACTGTGCCACCGCAGCACTTAAAGTTGACAAGGTTGAGAAACACTGGTGTATCCATCACTGCTGTAATTGAGTGCATCTACCTTTTGAAGACTTGACTTCAACTTTATGGCACATAATGAATCAATCATTACGTACAATTAACTGTTATACTGATTTATCTATTAGATTACATCCTACTTTTCATAACAAGTATTTCCAGGATGGTTACACAAGAATAAGAATAAGAATTAATTCCCCCAAAGCAATAAACAATTATAGGAACAGAACAACTGATCCATTTACAATTTTAAAATTGATTAGTAGAGAAGAGTAAGCTATGGTCTTATGTTTTTGAAAACAAGTCCAGCTGAGGCTCACTTCTGAATATATTGATATATGATGACATAGTAAAAGGATTGAGAAAATAAAATATTTGACTTGTACTTACCTATATTCATACGCTCAGCTTGTTCGTTAATGCTGAACAGTTTTTCAGCATAAACTTCTTTGTAGCCATTGATGAAAGAAAGATAAGATTTGGGAGTGACATGAGCTCTTCGGCGATATCTGTAATTTACAATAGTGATAACTCTTCAGATTCAAATGCCATTTAACTATATAATGATCTTAAGATACAACCTAGGGTATTAGATTATTATATTACATACATGAATCACAGTTTTAAACAGTAATTTATGAAGTAAATTACTGTAAGTTATTACTGTAAATTACTGTAAAATAATCATGTTTCCCCTAAAACCAAAATAATGGTGCTATATATAATTTTCTGTTACATCTCAGTTTATCAATTGTCACTGTGTGACAGGGTTGCTTTTGAACTGTAAGTATATTTTGTTTTGCAAGGGTGGCAACTGACATAGAAAAATAAGGCAATTGAGGCTTCTCTGCTTTTTACTATATATTAGTGATGTTATTTACAGCAGCCACATGATGTGGTGAATTTTCTTTCATTATAATTTTTCAAACAGAAGCTGGATCTATCAGTGATGCTATAATAGATCCTGCCCCGATCAGGAGGTTGGACTAGATGACCTTCAAAGTTCTTCCAAATTTATAACTCATGTTGAGATTAAATTGCAAAATAGTTTTTAGCTATATAAAACTATCTATTTTTTAAAAAGTTATTACAGAATTATAAATGGTTACCAATAAATATACTACCTTTGAAAGTAATTGTCACAGCTTTCTGACACTAGGTCATGAAAGATGCCCATTGTTTCTACCACATGTGCTTTAACTTCAGCAGAACAGACAATATTGAAACCTGACAGAAAATATTGTGACACAGCAACAAGGGCTTCCTTGGGCCACTGAGTAAACCAATCCATAGTACATCCAGATATAAGACCAGGAAACTTCAAAGACCGTGCACGAAATTTTTCACCAACCTAGCAAAAGTAAGAAATAGACAAAAAGTGACATATCAATGAAATATATTTATGGGAAATATAGAAGATGATCATGATTTATTAAACTTATCAGCTGTCTGACTTATATACAGTTTCAAGTGCAATTGTTTCATATAAAAAAAAACTGGGACTATACACGTAGTCTAAGTTCATACACTATGTTAAACCTACCGATTAACCACAATAAACAATGTGTTAATTTATAAGGCACTAAGGCAGGGATGAAATGTAAAATTTGTTACTACCGGTTCTGTGGGTGTGGCTTGGTGGGAGGGGTAATGTGACTGGGTAAGTGTGGCCAACTTTTTTTTTTTTTACTTTTAAAAGCATTTTTTCTACAACCTCTTCAGCTGAAGAGGTTGTAAAAAAATGCTTTTAAAAGCCTGTGATGATCAGGCAACTCAGGGGGGATCGCCAGAGGAAAAAAAGCTTTTAAAGGGTTCTGACAATCCCAGCTGAGCTGCACAATCATCAGAGGCTTTTTTTTTACTTTTAAAAGCATTTTTTCAGCCGAAGAAAAAATGCTTTTAAAAGTAAAAAAAAACAAACTCTGATGATCATGTGGCTAAGCTGAGGCGGTGGGGGCAGGGTTTTTGCTACCGGTTCTCTGAACCACCCGCCGCCATCACTACCGGATCGGGCGATCCTGTCCGAACCGGGAGCATTTCACATTAACTATGTTCGTTTAACATTCCAAGGAAATCACATTATTGCTTGGTGTAAATATAAACCAATCTGCATACGTCTGTAATATCATAAAACCTCATTGGAGAGAGGAGAAAAAAGGCTCCTATATGAAATCTTTCATATTTTAATATAAATATTTTAGAATGTAAGCTGTTTTTTATAATAAATAGTACTTGCTGATTAAATCATTTAAGAGAGGAACAAAATATTAGAAACATGATTCTAACAATGCTTGGAGATTTTTTTTTTAAAATGCAGACTTATTTTGAATATTGCCATACAACATAAATGCCATGCTATGTCTTGTTCTGGAATAAATAGGTCTAGAATATTATTTGTAATCTTAAGAAAGGAAATATTTCTGAATTTTACTTTAAACTTCTCTGTGTACTATTTGGGAGTGGCACTTACTTCCAAATAGCATGTACAGAATTGGGTTGCATATCCCACTAAACTTTTCTGTTTAGGCAAGGGAGATATCTCTGAAATGATGACCTAATAGATCATTGATTGTCTAAACATATATTTAAAGAAACTCACAGGAGAAAAGCAGAGTACCACATGGAGGTTTTTTCTTGACCGTGATATAAAATATTCATAAAGATTATCAAACGTTGGGGGAACTCGTGCCAGCTCTTTTTTCATTACAGATATAAGTCCTTGAGTTATTTCATCCAATTCATCTCGAGGAAATAAATTGGAGATCTTATCAGGAAAAGCAAAAATCGGAGAAAAAAGACATTTATGAATATTATTAAAATACCACAGTTTTTAATTTATAGATTCCAAGACTCTCCTAATTCAGGATACATCAGCTTCAGTTTATAATTCATAGGTAACTGAGATTCACTAATGTATTTATAAAAATATATGATGTCAAGAAATAATGCATAGATATTCATGTACACAATATTCAAAATGTTGCATGTTGTCTTTTGTGCTTGGGATTTTATTCTTTCCAATGCTTACAGCTAGTTCAAAATATTGAACATTCTAGAAATATTAACTTTATTTAGATGATAAATGAATAATAATAAGTTATAACAACTATACTCCAAAAATTGGATACTGGCTAGCTAAAGATTCTAATCCATTTATTTGTCTCAAATTTACTAGGTTTCATTCTCTCATAAAGGTGTATTGCTTCCATATATATTTCTTGTGAGAAAAAAAAGGTCATAGCACTTTATGCTTCAGATTACTGTCAATAAATAAATGAAATTTCAAACGAATACAATAAAATGTGCTTTTGAATAAAGCTGAATAAAGCTGGTAAGCTGGTATCTTACAAGTAAGAATGTAATAATCAGCATAACAGCAACATCTATAGTGATTTGAAATTCTAACCTCTCCGGAAGAAAGCAGATTATTAAGATATTCAAGAAATGCTTCATCTTTTATTTCATTGTCGGTGAAAATAAATGTGATTCCTTTTCCCTCAGCACCAGCAACTCTATATAAGTTCTTTAAGTCATCTGTTAGATTGGTCACATTGTAGGACCTGAGAGGAGAAATCAAACTAATAAGCAAATTTAACCTGCACTACAAATTCTTCAGGTGTAAATTTAGCAAATATTAAGTCAATATAGCAGGTATGAGATATGTGACTTTCATATGCAACTAGAAATGCTCCCTTTAGGACTTGTATCCACAAAGAAATTTTGTTGCATATTTTAATGGGGAGTGTTACTGACATGGAACTCCTGAAACCACTCAAGCAAAAATGAGAAAAAGTATTGTTCCTAAGGTTTGTGCTCTTTATTGCCCTCATATTAATGTCAAAGTGTGGGAAAGAAACAAAATGCATATATAAAGGCATATCTGATTTAATAGATAAAAAGGAAAGCTGTTTGGGATGGCTGCCAGGACTGGACTATAACAACTGAAAGATATAATTTGTTCAAATGGAATGTAAACAAAGAAAAGGATGTGGAATTGGATTATATGTTAAAAATAAGCCAAATTTAAAATTAAACTTGGTTCTAGGACATCTCCAAAGATTCTCCGTCATCCAGGTAGAGTTGAGTCATGGCAACTGGAGCGTTTTTTGGTGGGGCGGGAATGTTTCAGTGCTTATCCAAATAGCTTCTCCATTCTGAGCTATTGAAAACTCCAGGATATTTTTATGCAAAATCTTTTCACCATCTTAGGAGAAATTAAGGTTATCTTTATATAAATTAGACACAATGCCATCATGAATCAGCTGTGAACTAACATTTATATTAGTTATATTAGCATTCTGTTTGAATTAGGATTCACATCTACTGACCGCATTGTCTCATTGATGCCTTATAGTACTTAACCCTGCAGCATAGCCTCAAAATATATGCCAAATTCTAACCTTAAACAGGTTGAGTTATTATCAATCATTAATCGTATCAATGTGATCAATTTAAAATGTAATAACTTTTCTGCATTATAAGAATGCTAGTAAAAAATTATCATATGCAAAGTATCAATGCAGTTAAAAGAATTCAAGAATAAAAGAAAATCTGTATATTTGTTAATTTGAGAGTCATCACAAATGAAATTAATTTTTTGTTTATCACTAGATGGCATATAAATATTTTAGTTTAATATATTGTAACTCTGACATTATAGTTGGTTGCACAGTCAGCCAGATATTAGACTGCATTTGGCATTTTTATCTACCTATGAAGTCCTTCCCAAAGATCTGGGATAGGCATCTGAGAAAGAACTTCCAGTCATACCCACTCTTTTATAAGTATCATGCCAAGTGCTATTTGAAAAGATGTATTATAAGCAGAGGGCAGAACAAGAATTCCTCTACATGCCTAGAAATTATTTTTAAAATATGTGGCTTAATATGACTGAATAGTAGAGCATATAATCATTAATATTGTAACAATGGTCCTGAATACACATAAATACACACAATCTATCTTCATCACAAATCATCATCATCTTTTAATGATCCCATAACCCCTTGCAGTATGGAGTCTGGGCAACTGAATGGACCTATCAGAGTGTTTAATGGCCGGAAGCCCTTCCTGTTGCCAATGCAGAGTTTTGTTCAACAGATATTCTGATTGTGCCGAGAGAGAGAAATATCTGTCTCTACATAGGATCGAACTCACAGCTTCCTGATTATGAGGCAAGAGCTCCTCCTCTAGGCCACTGCCACTCCTGCCTTCATCACAAATAGGAGCCTCTAATTCTGTATGGAAACTCAATCATTTTGGTTAAGTAAATGTTTCTGACCTTGTTAAAGTTATCTGAAAGATTTTGTATCCAGCTATAAAAGAAGCAAGCCTAGAAAGACTCTGTTTTCCAGAACCACCAACTCCTACAAGTAAAGCATTTCCACATGCTGTCCGGATTATTCGGGAGATCTACAATATTAAAAGAAAAAAAGGACATACAATGTATGCTAAACTCATTGCATAAGTTCAAACTCCTGTTCAACATCTATATGAAGCCGCTGGGTGAGATCATCTGTGGTTTTGGGGTGAGGTACCAGCTGTATGCTGATGATACTCAGCTGTACATTTCCACCCCTAACCACCCCAACGAAGCTGTCGAAGTGTTGTCCCGGTGTCTGGAGGCTGTGCAGGTCTGGATGGGGAAGAACAGGCTTAAACTCAACCCCTCCAAGACTGAGTGGCTGTGGATGCCGGCATCCCGGTACAGTCAGCTGCAGCCGCTGTTGACTGTTGGGGGCGAGTCATTGGCCCCAATGGAGAGGGTCCGCAACTTAGGCGTTCTCCTGGATGGATGGTTGTCCTTTGAAGAACATCTGACGACCGTCTCCAGAAGAGCTTTTTATCAGGTTTGCCTGATCCGCCAGTTGCGCTCTTTCTAGACCGGGATTCCTTATGCACGGTCACTCATGCCCTCGTCACTTCTCGCCTGGACTACTGTAACGCTCTCTACATGGGGCTCCCCTTGAAGAGCACCCGGAGGCTCCAGCTGGTCCAGAATGCGGCTGCACGGGTGATAGAGGGAGCTACTCGTGGCTCCCGTATAACACCTCTCCTGCGCAAGCTGCACTGGCTGCCTGTGGTCTTCCGGGTGCAATTCAAGATGTTGGTCACCACCTTTAAAGCGCTCCATGGCTTAGGACCGGGGTATTTACAGGACCGCCTGCTGCCACCGTTTGCCTCCCATCGACCCGTGCGCTCCCATAGGGAGGGCCTCCTCAGGGTGCCGTCAGCCAAACAATGTCGACTGGCGACCCCCAGGGGGAGAGCATTCTCTGTGGGGGCACCTACCCTCTGGAATGAGCTTCCCCCAGGGCTTCGACAGCTCCCTGACCTCCGGACCTTCCGCCACGAGCTGAAGACATACTTATTCTTCCGTGCAGGACTGGCATAAAATTAAAAACTATTAGTAATTTTAATGGGTTTTTTTATGGTTTTAATGTGTATTTTAATTAATGGGCCAAATTGAATAGGTTTTTTAAAATCGGTTTTTAGTTGTATATTGTATGTTTTTTATTGTGTTTTTTACCTGGCTGTAAACCGCCCTGAATCCTTCAGGAGAAGGGCGGTATAGAAATTAAATTATTCATTATTCATTATTCAATGGAAAAGTTGAATCATAGGCTAAGCCTATATTTAAATATTTTATTTTATTTTGTTTTGGTTGGATTTATATTCTTTTCTTCAGGATGTGTAATAGGGAATAAAATTTGAATTTCATTTTAGCTTCAAAACAAATGTGAGGAGAAGGTGTGGCAAGGAGTATGACTGGCTTAAAGTCACCCAGTTAGTTTCCTCAGCCAAGAATGGATTCAAGCCTTAGTCTCTACTCTCCTAGCCACTACATTAGGCTGAAGATTTATTTTTTTAAAAAAGGAATTTTGTCAGTTCTTAACAGATCTTTTGCAGGCAATGAAAATAAAATAAAAAATATTCTTCTTTGGATGGTGTACATCTCTGTGTGCATTTGTATATCTCAAAGGAGCTTCATAGAAGCTTTTTCTGAACTGTGTTGTAAAAAACAATAGTTAAATTTTATTATACAATTCCAATGCATATACAGTATTTACAAAATCCCACACTGAAGTCTCTTCCACAACAGTGGTTCCCAACCATTTGGCGCCAGGGACTCAGTTTTGCGGAAGACAATTTTTCCACGGACTGGGGGGAATGGTTTTTGTTTCACTCACTCACCTGCCATTCACCTCTAGCTGTGTGGCCTAGTTCCTAACAGGCCATAGACAACTAATGGTCCATAGCCCAGGGATTGGGAACTCTGCAGTACAGAATTGCTTTTATGTCCCTTTAAGTTTTATGGGTAATTCTATAGCTTTTCTGCGGGTAAAATATAGACCTAATAATCTTTAATTAATACCATAAACCAAATTAAGTACCAAATTAACCTTTATATCTAACAAATTAACTAATTTCTTAAAATAATATGCAGCCCTTCAAAACAGTATTTCTAGGAGAGCTAATAATTTCCATTACAAGGTCACCTACAAGAAAGAGTTTTCCCAGTAATGGCAAATCAGGTAGTTAGACTGTATCAACATTTCTGTCAGGCTAAAAACATCATTATCACTATCACTTCCATCATACCACCAACACTTTAAAAAACTATTAGTTTTTGAATTCTTAATAATTGGCTTTCATTTATTTACATTATCTACTTTTATGAAAAATGGTAAAAGGTAGCATCGGCATGTTACCTTTTATAAATGTTTAAATGTATAAACATTTTATAAAAGTTTTTATTTTATAAATACTTTTATAAAAGTATAAATGTTTATACTTACTTTTGCCTGTTATCTTATATATGATTGACAAATAAATAAATAAAATAAATAATCCGAATAAATGAATGATCTGAAATGAAGTTTACATTTAGAATTAAAGACACAAACCTTAACAAGATGTGTGATAGCATCTTTGAAAAACACCAGATCAAGCAATCCACCTCGAACATTTTCATTATATTGTCTTTGGTAGAACTGTAATTTATCGGATAAAAATTCAAGAGATGGAACCTAATGGTAAAGAAAATAGGAATGTTAAAACTACCATTTATTTATTTTTTAAAAAATTAACCACCATTGCAATCAACAAATCACTAAAATTGGGGGAAAAAGTCTTTCCCCAAAGAATTTATACCTACACAAACAAACAAAACCAACAAACAAAAGCCTAGATAGGAGGTTACATTAAATAAGCACATCAGATAAGACAGATATAAGCATGGATAAAGGGGCTATTGTGTATGGTGGTGAGATTAATAATCTGTTTCAACAAATTAACATGATTTAAAAATAAAAGATTAAAGAAAGATAAATATAATGCAAAGCAGTAGTGAAATCCAATTTTTTTACTACCGGTTCTGTGGGCGTGGTGGCGTGGCAGGGGGAGGATATTGCAAAATCTCCATTCCCATCCCACTCTGGGGCCAGCCAGAGGTTGTATTTGCAGGTTCTCCAAACTACTCAAAAATTCTGCTACTGGTTCTCCAAACTGCTCAATATTTCTGCTACCAGTTCTCCAGAACCTGTCAGAACCTGCTGGATTTCACCCCTGATGTAAAGGTTAAGGCACTGGGGTGACCTTGAGCCAGTCACTTTCTGTTAGTCTTAGGATGGAGGCAATGGCAAACCATATCTGAAAAACCTTGCCAAGAAACTGCATGGACCTATTCAGGTATTCTCCAACAATTGCACATGATTGAATGGAAGCATACCACCAAAAAGTAAAGTCAAACATGATATAATTTATTCAATTATACAAAATATCACAGGATAATATTTGTTATAATATGTATAATCTTTAATATTATAATTATAGTTATTATAATCTACAATAATTTTAGAAATGTCATCACTTAAATGCAGAGAAATCAGGCAGGTACCCACATTGGTTTTCTAGACACAAACTTTATTAAAATAACTTTCCTTCCCTAATTATTTGGTTGCATTTTGTAAACCCTGATATTTTCTGGGTACAGTACAGTAACCTCCTTATTCATTTTTGCATCTGTCTTATTTCACTGGCTATAATCTTTTTAGCTATAATAGCTGGCCTGTGTCAATTAACCTTGGGTTTGTAGTAGTTCGATTTTCAACCTTCATGTCCTTTCTAATAATTGCTCTTCTCTATGCCAGCTTCCTGAACATAGCTGCCACACAATTTCTATACTGCCATTTCTTGTAGTTTAAATGCATCGTAAGTGTAAATCATAAAAAAGATTATGAAAATTAGGTTACTCTTGAGATCATATTTCTATATGAGCCATGACAGCTGTTTTGCTAATGGCAACTTAAAAATATGCCTAATAAATAATAAAATAATGAAGTTGATATATTTCTGTACTATTTTCCAGCATACTGCTCATCTCAATTTTTCTGTATTTTTCGCTCTATTACTTTCTGAAGTTTCTGTGGTTAAGAATGCTTGTTTTGAGAAAACAAACTGTACATTCTGTCACCAAGGAAACTAGGAAAAAGAAGCTCAGACCCTTTGTTTATTTATAAGAGGATCTTTTGGAGCATTACCATCCATTATATCATGAGTTTCTACAAGCAAAAAAAAACAAAACGTTTCTTTCTTAGCCTAATTTTTTGGAAAAATAGGTGACTGGTGAGAAGGAAATGGTTGCAGGCAACATCTAGCACATTCTAATTATTCTTCAGTATCACTTGTGTTTATTAACACAGGGGAATATACACTAATCACACACCACAAGCAATTCCAGACACATTGATCTACAACCAGCCTATGAGCCCCTCAGAATCCAAATCAACTGCATCAACCAGAAAAAGCACCAACCCTTAAGCAACCCACGCAACCCCCCCACCAGAAGTTCACTTCCCAATGACCTGATATAATTTCCTTATCACAAGACCCATCACAAGACTCACTGATGAGTCACAGCTGACCCATCACAAGACCCTCACTTTACACATCTACACTTGAAGCCATTATAAACTAAAGAACACTGACAACCTCTAAAGTCCACTGAAGATATTATCTAGTCTGGTAACAAAATGTTTGGAAGCCAGCCCACAAGCTTGGAGAATGAACCTGCACGCTCAATTAATCCATGTATGAGAGAGATTTTGTTCATGAGATGAAGATATAACCTGAGCATAGATTAGGACCAGATCTGTCCTAAGGTTGTATATACCTTCAGGTCTAGTTTGATTTTCCCTTCATATTATAAGCAGAAACTTAACCCACATCCAGTGGTAGTCATATTCTCAGTTCATGTTATTAAATATTGCTTGGACCAGTAAAATGTGGGGGGGGTGATATATAAAAATGTATATGTGTCTCTCTAAGTATAAATAGGTCATGAGTTCAAGTTCATAAGCAAGGAAAAAATGTGGCAACAAACCTACCCCCAAACTCTCCATAAGAGATTTTGAGATAAGACTTAAGACTACAACCCAACTTGGGAGGCTGGCATGTTTATTATACATCCAGATAGCAAAAATTAAATTATCCATAGACATGAACAACTTTTTCTACTAGTAAAAAATAAGAAAGATGACTAATTCTTAGACTGGCTAATGAGCATCTTAAATCCATATACTTGGTAGCTAATAACTACTATTAATTGCAAGAATGTTAATCTTAGTTCTGTTCTGTGGATCAATATTTTTTGTATCATTATATACTAATAAGTAAAAAGGTGCTCTTTGGAGAACTTTTTCTATGAGGGTTCTTGGTGCTCTTTAAGCTTGCTTTTCTTGCAAACATTTCATTACCCTAAGTAGCACTGATGATGTTACCTAGTTAGGATAATGAAACGTTTGCAAGAAAACAAGCATGCTCAGAGAGCACCAAGGACTCCTCATTTCAACCTTGAGCTACAAATATTCTCCTTTATTGGAACTTTTTCTATGTTTGGAAGTACCACTACCAAATGCAATATCTTGACCATTATAGAGAGTTATTGCAGAATATTTATTATGTTGAAATGTGATGGGTACACTTCATGCAGTTTTCAACCATAGATTTCAATTTTTTGTAACTCTATTCATTACATTTTACAATTGCCCATCCTAGACTCAAGAAAAGATATAAAAATCAAAATCTATGTAAATACCATTTCATAAATTTTGGGTGCTTCAAACACAAAATCTTCTGGTTCTTCACCCGTTGGCTCAGGCATATCCCGCAAAAAATCTACAAAATATGGTTCAGCTGGAACTTGTGATACTAAGTCTGCATCCACATGTTCTTCAATTACTCTACCAAAATTTCTGTCAAACCATTCTTCATCATCTTCGGTAATAAATCTGCAAGAAAAAACTTAACTTCAGCTGTCCATGTGTTTTCCTGCCAAACTTAAGAAGTAGTATTCTCTAACTCATTATTTTTCATTGCTGGATGCAAGATTCTGGATGTTAAAGTCCAAACATCTTAAAGTTGGCAAGGTTGAAAAATACTGTTCTAACTTGTGATGGATCAAGTGGTGCTGTCTAGTTTGCCTACTTTTCTTCATTTCACTCTATTGTAGAAAAATGTCTCCCTTCCAGATACTGTTCCCCATGGTAGGAACATACTCTCCCATTCAATTACTGGTTACTGCCCTCCATGGCTATTTCATCTTGGGCTACTGGACCAGTGAATCCCTGTTCACAAAAAAATACTAATCACAAAATAGCATGCCAACTACTCTTGTGTGAAAACTGAATTTGATCAAATTTAGAAACACATTACTTCATAGCAGTTCATTTGTTCCTTTAGACTCCTACCCGAAATCCAGTTTAGAGAAACCAAAATGGAGTATTCACTACATCTGAACTTTACATACTTTCTGTTACATGGCAAGAGGCCACCCAGATCTTCCATAGGTCTTGTTTTCCTTTGCTTTCAGCACCACTGGGTGTCAATTTAACCATGACACAGAAGTCTAAGTGGGAGGAGCTCAAATTCCTCTCCTTGCCTATGGTATAAAGACAGCTACCGACTGGCAGCTGGAAAGGGCAGAGGTGGAAGAATATTGAAAAAGGCCTTCTGCTTCCATCACCACCTTTTCCATTTCTGACCTTCCGGAAATATGGGGTTTATTGCTCTCCTCTAGCAGTTCTATGATGATATAAAACATCCTAAACATCCTATCTCAAGTCACCTTACATCAGCCTTCTGAAGTACTAGCCAAGTTGAAACAGAGACAGGAAAAATGGAGGAGAGAAGACAACAGTTGAAAATTCCTTCAACATATGAAGTCCCTCACCATTTTCCCTATGATGGAAAGGAAAAATAATAATTTAAAAGATAAATTAAAAAAAGTATCTCTTAAAATGTCCAGGTCCTTCAATGCAGAGTCAAAATAGATATATTAGACTCTGCCTGCTCATTCAGCCCTTTTCCCCCCTAACACATTGCAAAAGCAACATGTGCAGGGTATACATTCACTTTTGTGCAAGCCCACTTAAGCATTTCTTTGCAGCTTTGTTTTGGGGTTCCAAATTTATCTTTGGAATTTGGATTTCAGAATGAAAACTGAATAGAAGGTGGCTGATTCCTTCTCTTATTACTTGTAATGCTTCAGTAAATAGTCATACCTGTCAGCAATTACACGGGTACATTCATGTTTAAATAGAGCCAGAAGTGTATGAATACTTGTACATTCTTCTGATTTAATTGTTAACATGCCTTGCCAAATTCTGGAAAGATCACGCAGGTTGAAGATATAATGAAATTTGGATGGTGTAGGCAGCATCTTTATCTATAACAAAAATATACATACATGTATGTGTATTTGTGCAAGTTCTCATAATGCAGAAGTGAAAAGCATGTACATAGGTTCCCATGTACAATTGTCTTCCTTATACGCTAGCGCAAGTACAATGCATTCAGTATGTTTTGAATTGTTGGTACACAGGAAATATATATCTTACCTGTGAATTTCCTTTTGAGTAAATTTTCCTTGACTACATACTTGTGTATTTCGATTATGGGTCAGTGGGGCTGGTTTTAAATTTATCCCTGTCTAGGATTATTTATTTATTTTTCAGAGCAATAAGGCTTCTTGCATAAATTAAAGTAAGGTGCAGGCCTTATTCTCATTTTAAAATTTAAAAAACAAAGAGGACAACTCTTGCAAAAAAAAATAACAAAGAACAGAAGATAATGAAGAATTTTACAATACTGCATAAAGCATAATAAGTACTTATATCTTACAGGACCAGATTTTTCTAGCAACTGACAAGATTATTCTGGCACTCTCTACCAATATATGTTTGGATAAGAAAATTGAATTAAATTAGTCACCTACAACATGTAAAAACAGATTTGTTTTCCATAACTTCCAGATAGTGAATTTCTTTCTAGTAAGTACTGATTTTGATACCTTAGTCCATTGCCACAATATTCTACCAGCGGATACCAATTTCATTATCATATCACTTATTTCGGGCTTGAAATTTCTACATGAATGAAAATATCCACAGCCAATTATTCCTGAAAAATAATAGAACAGTTTTAGCTTTAATATTTTCAAATAAGAACAGCGTTAAATCTAAAATTTTACTGCATCAGTGTCATGCAGTCAGTTCAGGTATATGGAGTTGTAATTTTTCTGATTTTCCCTTAGCTGTATAGCATTGTAAACACATAGCTTAATTAAAGGACTTATTAAGCCACAATTACAGAATTGGCAAGATAAAATATGACAATGAGTGATAGCCTGTCTTGTAATAGAAAAAAACACACACTAATTCTTTAAGAATAATTTAAAACTGAAGCCTGTTTGATTTCAAGGCTTATCTCCGAATGGCAAGCAATGCAGAATTAAATTTTGCTATTTATATTTTCTGCAATTTCCTGTAGATATGATCTACTCTACTTTCTTTCCATAAGATTAAACTCAGGTAAGATCTTAATGAGAAAGCCCCTTTTTATATATTCTTTATGAACGCCTTTTTTACCAACTTCCACTGAACTAGATGGTAACTAGGCAAAGGGACTTTTTGATGGTTGGCACTCCGTTTTGGAAATCAGTTTTCATTATGATGCAAGTCTGGCGTTTTTATGAAGTCTGAGGTTTTCAGAATTGTCCAAGACGTTTTATTTAAAACATAGGGAGGGGTCAAGCACATCATCAGACATGAGTCTCTTCATGCCCACAAGAGATCTAAGTCCAGCCCACCTTTAATTCCTTTCTATTCCTTGACTGTTAGTAGTTCAGATTCCTGTGGAGAATTTAGGCTTACAATAAATCTTTATACGAATTTGAACTGCCTAGATCTCTTGATTTCCCTGGTACTGAAACTATACAATTTTATATTTCTTTATGTTTTGTCTCATCTCGTGCTGTTCCCTTTGCCTGCAATGATAGAACTCTTCTCTCTTTGGCTTTGTTAAATTTGGTTGCAATCTTTCCTAACCAGAAGCCTTCCAAATATTTTGGATTTCAACTTACATTATCTTCAGAAGCAGGAGGGCTCCTTCATATAATGTGGAAACCTCCCAGGCAGGACTCTCAAAAACAAATTACCTGGTTTCTCTCTGGCAAGATAGCATTACTGGTCCTAGAATATAAATTACCCAAGGGACTGGGCAAAAACATAGCAAAATATACAAACAATATGAATGCTCAGTCAACTGTGGCTGAAGAATCTATATTATGGTGTCCTTGAAATGAGCTCAGCTATTAGTAGGAAAAATTCAGTCCTAGAGAATGTATCATCCAATTTATCATCCAAGTTTTTGGACTGGGTGAGAATAAAAATGATGTAATTTCCTTTTAGCAAGATCATTCATTTGGGTGCAGACTTATTTCTTTTTAATTCTGATGGAGAACATTCTTTAGATCACCTCATCAGTAATCAATAAAATAGTTCATAAAATAAAATTAATTAAATATTAAAATTATTAACTAGATTAAATATTAATGTCCAACAATATTATTCCAGGTTTTAGTTTCTCTAAAGAAAAGGATTATCCACTGATAAAAATGCATGGGTTCTATTTAAAATTACACAGAAAAATGAGAATACCAAATATTTTATCAATGGAGGCATTAGATGGAAGGGTGCAATTAAATACAGTAAACTGCCTCTTTAAGCGTTGTGGGATGTCATTTCGACCTCCTCCTGGGTGAATCATTGCCGCTATAAGTTGCACGTCAACAATTGTAGTAAAGTCTCCAGGTTTATCCAAACTATACATTCCTTCCATTTCCATCATCTGACGTACTATTTCATTTGTTACCTGCACATTTTTAAAAAAAGCAACAGATCATTCTTTCAAAAGAAAAAAAACCCCACATATTTTTATTTCTACTTGAGATACATGGCAGAATGTGGTTTAAGTGTACTTTTACATTGTATGCAAAGTATCAGTCCACCTAAAATAAATAGGAATAACATGGGCCTATCCTGATTTCAGGATGAAGAAATATCTTAACTTTCAACACAAAAATGGATTAATACAGTATATACAGTAAATGAAAATGATTTCAAAAATGACCATTTTTATTAACAACAAAAACTAAATTAATCTTTTATACTGAGAACATTCTTGTTATCTAATTCAGAACTGTCCACAGCAGGTACAGGGAATCCACTCTCTCACGGGTGTGAAACTTGCTGCATCATGTTGCTGGCATGTGATGTTTCGTGATGTTTTTCCCCTTTGCAGAGCTAGTGTGCGTGTGGCCTATGTGTGACACATCTGGCCCACAGGCCGCCAATTTGACACCCCTTCACTATCTGCTCTGTCAACTCCTTCTGCTTTTTCTGAAGTCCTACTCCTTCTCCTTTATTCAGAATCCATCTCCATTGCTCATACTGTACATGTAGGTTTTTGAAGGCTTGATCTTCTCTGTCCAAACAATAGCTGGCAAGAATCCCAGTGCTTAGAAACCTACATTTATGATGGTCCACAGGCTTTTCTCCTGAGTACTCAGGCACAGACTATTTCGGAATTCTGAGCAAAACTCTTCTTTTCACAGAAAGGGAAAATTATTGCTCTTTGAATCTTGCAGCAAGGATAAAGGCAACCTGGTGGGACCCCAGGAGTAGGGCCTTCTCTGTGGGAGCACCGACACTCTGGAACGAACTCCCCCCTGGCTTACGTCAAGTGCCTGATCTTCGGACCTTTCGTCGTGAGCTAAAAACATATTTATTCATTCAAGCAGGACTGGCATAAATGTTGATTTTAAATTGGGGTTTTAGTAATATTTTAAATTTTTAAATTTTTTAAATTATCGGCCGTTTAGTAATAGTTCATTTTAAATTCTTTTAATTGTATATATTCTGTATTTTATTTTGGCTGTACACCGCCCTGAGTCCTTCGGGAGAAGGGTGGTATAAAAGTTTAATAAAATAAATAAAATAAAAATAAAAATAAATAAAGAAACAATGGTAGATCCAGGGGCTTCATCTCCCCTAATCATGTAGAATGGCATATTTGTCAGGGGCATTCTGGCAGATGAATTGAGTTTGGTTTATAATAATAATATCATCAGAGTTGGAAGGGACCTTGGAGGTCTTCTAGTCCAACCCCCTGCCCAGGCAGTTTCTTACCCATGGACCATCTTGAAAATAGCTCTTGCGGATGATGGAAAATTTCTCCCAATTCTAACTAACAGTGTTAAGGAATGAACTTGGGGGCTTTTAAAATAAAATACGTCCACTCCTTACTGCATATTCAGTAACTATTCAGTTAAGATGCCATATTGCTGACTTCCTGGTTTCTTTACAGATTTAAAACCCAATGGAACATCTGTCTGCATACCTATGAGCTCACAGTTCAGTTGCATATGTAGGAACATCATTAAAATGCAACCTGTGTATTCCTGTCACTCCTGATTCATACAAGGGTGGCACTGCCTAAAAATGTCCTGCAAGCACATCAAGAAAAATAAACAACTTGACTGCTTTAAGAATATATACTTATTTAATAGATAGAAGCTCTTATTCAGCTGTGGTATTTTGTTAATTCTCACTCAGGCAGAATATTACAATCAGCCCAACATTTTCCTAAACTGATTCTTGAAGTACAGTTTCTAAGCAGTGCTAATAATTTTATAACACAAACAGAAAATATTGTTAACATGGGGAAAGTTTTCACAAATAGCTTATTTTTAAAAGTATCATTTTTATTAACAAAACTGTAATGTATTACTGTAAGTTTTGGCGGGAGTTTTAGGCGGGAAATATCTCGCTTCTGATTGGATGCAGCCTCAGGCTGAAGTGTATATAAGGAGAGGTTTTTCTCCAGAGAGTTGCTGGGTCACACTATATTAAAGAGCTGTTGTCACTAACCTGGTCTCCTGCCTCGTCAATACCCAAACATAACATTGGCGACGAGGATGGGATCTTGAGGCAGAGCACCAGAACAGAGCTGAACTCACTACGAGAATCAAACCCAGCAAAGTAATGGCGAATGCAGCGATGACCGGCTACACGCCACCCACTCCGTTTGACCCTGCCCAGGAGACATGGGGAATATATATGACCCGTTTCGAAAGTTTCCTGGAGGCAAACGAGCTACAGGGAGTCTCCGACAACCGCAAACGGGCTTACTTCATAAGCCACTGTGGGTCCGCAGTCATCGCCGTCGCAGAAGCCCTAGCGGAGCCAACACCGCTACACTCCGTATCGTGGCAGACCCTTCAGACCCTCCTGAAGAATCACTACGCACCAGCCCCGTCCAAATACGTTCGACGGTACGAGTTTGGGGAGCGCAGGCAACAAGAAGGCGAGTCTATCAGCGACTACATGGCAGCCCTGAGACAAGCCTCCAAGCATTGCGAGTACCGCGATCTGGACGAAGAGCTGCTGGAACAACTTATACGGGGGGTCAGAGACATCCGTTTGAGGAGACGGTTGCTAGCCAAGAGCAACCTGACATTGGCAAACGCTCTGGACGAAGCCAGAGCCCATGAGATGTCCAACCATGCAGCAGACACCTTACAAAAGCGACTCACGCCGATGGCGGGCGCAAAGCCGAGCACAGTCCACCACGAAGAAACCTATCGTGAGTCAACCAGCGAAGAGGAGGAAGAAGTCCACTACACCGAAAAATCGACAAGGGAAGACCCGGAGGAATGCGGAAGTTGCGGGCGACATCAGCGCCAAAGATGTAAGTTCAGGGCGCCATTTGCGGCGGTGTGAAAGGAAGGGCACCTGGCTCAAGTCTGCCGAGCACCCCAACCTTCCGCCGAAAATTCAAATCGCCAATCAGAGCGGCTCTGAGTCAGAGATGCAAACCCCACATTCCGCCGAAATTTCAAACCAGCCAATCAGAGCGCGAGATCGGCGAGGCGACCCGCGATTGGCCAGGAAAGAAAGAGCGAAGTCAAACCGAATGACTGTTACCATAGACCACGCAGCTACCCGCATCAAGAAAAGATCTTCACAAACCCGACAATTGAAGGCGTACCGTGCCGACTGGAAGTAGACACAGGATCAGCTATCACAATCATGTCCTGGGACACTTTTGTGAAAGCCTTGCCGACATCGCAAAGCGCAAGCTACAGAAACAACGGCTCCGGGTGCAGGATTACCAGGGCAACCGCATCCCTGTTCGAGGGACAACGACCGTCGAGGTCAAGTACGGACATACGAAAAGACCCTGCCCATCACGTTAGTCGAGGGAACCTTGCCAAGCTTGCTGGGGCTAGACTGGTTCAGGCGTTGGGAATGGGGTGACTGGCGTCCACGGGCGGATGCAACCTGCAAAACGCCTAATGGAGGAATTCGCAGATGTATTCGAGGACCGTTTAGGCAAGTACAAGGGACCCCTATCTCCTTCAATTTAGACCCCAAATAGCTCCCATTAGGTTAAAGGCAAGGAGGGTTCCTTTTGCACTCAAACCTAAAATCGACAAAGAGTTAGATAAATTAGTCAGCCAGGGGATACTAGTGCCAGTTGACCATGCCAAATGGGAGACGCCAATCGTCACCCCTATAAAACCAGACGGGTCCATAAGAATTTGCGCTGATTACAAGGCTACCTTGAACAAAGCATTGCAAAAGAGCGCCTACCCAGTTCCAGTAGTGCAACACTTATTGCACTCACTAGGGCACGGACAAGTTTTCGCCAAATTAGACTTGGCACAAGCGTACCAACAGCTACCCGTAGATGCTAGCACAGCTGAAGCCCAGACCATTGTAACGCACCGGGGTGCCTTTAAGTGCACCGGTTACAGTTCGGGGTGAGTGTGGCCCCGGGGCTATTCCAAAATTTGATGGAGCGGCTCCTACAAGGGTTACCGGGAGTCGTACCCTATTTCGATGATGTGTTGGTATCAGGGGAAGATTTAAGAGAACTGGGGAAGCGGTTAAGGAAAGTTTTGGCCATTTTTAGGTCGGCAGGATTAAAAGTCAAAGCAAGCAAGTGTCAGATAGGGGTCGAATCTGTTGAATTTTTGGGCTATAGAATAGACAAAAAAGGGATTCACCCCACGGAGAGCAAAGTCAAGGCGATAAAGAGAGCCCCAGCACCCAAAAACAAGACAGAACTCCAGGCTTTCCTGGGTCTGGTAAACTTTTACGCCGTGTTTTTAAAAGACAAGGCAACCGTTGCTGAACCGCTGCATAAATTGCTAGGAAAAAACACTGCTTGGTCTTGGGGGAAGTCAGAGAATAGGGCATTTGAGGCAGTAAAAAGTTTGCTATCAAGCGATAGCCTGTTAATACAATACAATAACAGACTGCCGTTAGTATTGGTTTGTGATGCGTCCCCCTATGGAGTAGGAGCTGTACTTAGCCACAGACTCCCAAACGGCACTGAAGCCCCTATAGCGTTCTATTCACGAACGATGTCCCCGGCTGAGAGGAATTACAGCCAGCTAGATAGGGAGGCTCTCGCAATAGTGTCAGGGGTGAAAAAATTTCACGAATACGTTTTTGGGAGAGACTTTGAAATTATCACTGACCACAGACCACTATTGGGATTACTGGCTGGCGACCGCCCAACGCCAGTGGCACTATCACCCCGCTGACCAGATGGACTATCTTTTGGCCGCCTACTCTTACAAACTGCAGCATCGACCTGGAAAAGAGCTGGGGCATGCGGACGCATTGAGCAGATGCCCATTGCCCGGGGAAATCGAGGACCCTACTCCGGGCACCCCCGTTCTACTAATTGACTCTTTGGACTCGGGGCCAGTCACATCGCAGGAAGTGGCTCGGGCCTCCTACCGGGACGTTGTTTTAAGGACTGTAATCAGTTGGGTTCAAAGGGGATGGCCCGCTGCGCCGGGCGAACGTTTTAAGGAATTTGTAAAGAAAAAAGGGGAATTGTCCGTACAAGGGGGGTGCCTGCTCTGGGGGGATAGGGTGGTAGTCCCAGAGAAACTGAGGAAAAAAGTTCTGGAACTCCTGCATGAGGGTCACCCAGGAATTGTGAGGATGAAGGGTTTGGCTAGGAGCTATGTCTGGTGGCCCCTAATGGACAGGGAAATCAGTGACAGGGTTGGCCGATGCCAAGTATGTCAGGAATCCAGACCACTACCGCCTCGGCCCCAGTTTTGGAGTGGGAGAAACCCCAAGGCCCTTGGTCCCGCATACACATTGATTTTGCGGCCCTTCCACGGCCAAACATTTCTAATTGTGGTGGATGCATTCTCCAAATGGCTGGAGATCATCCTAATGAAATCCACAACCGCGGAGCTGTCATCTCAGCACTAAAACACCTTTTCGCCACGCACGGGCTACCGGACACCCTCGTGTCCGATAACGCCCACAGTTCACCGCAGCATTATTTGAAGGGTACCTGGCTGAAGAGGGCATCCGACATGCCTCTCAGCGCCGTTCCACCCTCGTCGAACGGCCTTGCTGAACGCTTTGTTCGAGTGCGAAGAAGCGCTATCACGAAGCGGCCCGGCGATTGGCAGGCACAAATCGACGCATTCCTAACCGTCAACACAGGACCCCCTGTGTGGCCACCGGCCGCAGCCCAGCCGAGCTATTAATGGGGCGGAAGCTACGGTGCCCGCTAGACCGGCTACACCCGAACTATGTACAGGACGGGTTCAAAACAAAACCAGAGAGAATCCGAGAGTTAAACATAGGAGACTCGGTATGGGCACATAATTACAGCGACGGCCCTAACTGGAAGAGGGGGATAGTCATAGACAAAACGGGCCCCAAATCTTATCTAGTGGAACTAGACGATGGCAGAGTCTGGGCGCCACATAGATCAATTAAGAAACAGATTGAGCGATAAGGCAGAATTAGGCGAGAGCAGCCCTGACTATGATTTAATTAACCCCACAGCTGACCGGAGCCAAGAACAAACAGAAAGCGTAAGCAAAGAACCAAACAGAGACTTATCTGAGTCAGGCGAGGTCCAGCGACACCCTCCGGTCTCTCTAGAGGACAGCAGGTCCGAGCCGGCGAATAATCCAGGGCGGATGGCGGGAGGAGGAGCTCAGAGGAACGAAAAGTCCCTCCGGCAAGCTCGACTCAACTCCAGAAAGTGAACTGCGCAGGTCCGGGAGAGTCAGAAGACGCCCCACGTACCTGCAGGACTACGTAGAGAAGTAATATGCAAATATTGGCAAAGTGCCTTCTGGGAGGGAAGGAGTGTAATGTATTACTGTAAGTTTTGGCGGGAGTTTTAGGCGGGAAATATCTCGCTTCTGATTGGATGCAGCCTCAGGCTGAAGTGTATATAAGGAGAGGTTTTTCTCCAGAGAGTTGCTGGGTCACACTATATTAAAGAGCTGTTGTCACTAACCTGGTCTCCTGCCTCGTCAATACCCAAACATAACAAAAACATTGCTTACTTGTATAATTAGGAACACTTATTAGAACTGTACCTGATCTCCCCATTCATTTATAATGGGCATGTTAATGTCATCAATGAATATGGTCATTTTTCTGCCCCCTGGAGGTCCATAGGTACTGCCCATCCGCTTGTCCACATAACTTTCTATTGTCCTCTTAATAATTAAACACAAATAAACACAAGTGAATAAAAATGAAGGTCTTTTTAATTATTTGTTATATGTATATGTAATGAATTTTAATTTAAGCCAACCAATTGGAATTATACAAGCATGCTTTAAAATAATTTATAATCATTGCTGGAGTATTAAAAATAAATATCAAAATTGTGCCTTTTCTTTAGCTTATTTCAAATAGTTTATATAGAAACAGATGGTGTAGAAACAGCTCATAAAATCTACAGTTTACCTGAAACATTCCAGGCTCTGTTGCTGAAGAAAAATTTAAACATTTTGATAACTGTTCTTCTGGGTCATATTTTTTTAAATAACCTTTAATCATTACAGTCTTTGCAGTTCCTTGTTCACCAATGAGCAATACTGCCTGTAATAATTTTAGTATCATTATTTTCACATCCTTATTATATATTTTTAAAAAAACAACCCTTCAGTTCTGCCAAAAATAAATTACACACTTAAACACAACATAAAAAGCAATGTGTCTTTGCTGTCTTGTTGAATTATATATAATATTTCTGATTTATATTTGGGGCTCAGTGAACTGGAGCTAAAACCATTTCATCCATAAGAAAAAGAGCTTTAGGATAGTTGTAGAAACACAGATAAAATCTGTCACCCACTGTGCAGCATACACACACACACACACACACACACACTTTGATAGCTAATAAAAACATTTTGGCATGGAATGGTGTGTGGAAAGAGTGATGTGGAAGAGAAGATGAATGAAATGACTGCAAAGTAAGAAAAAGAAATAAAAGAATTAAAAGAAAAGAAGAATATTTTCTATATACAGAAGGATGTTTTTATTCATTGGAGAATTATTTGGAAATATCTCCACAGGCAAAATAGACAACATGTAGACACAAATAGAAAAATCAAATAATTAAACATGCATGACACTGAGCACAAGTGTGTCCATCACACCTCCCACTTCTAAAATTTAATATTAGGAGAGAAATTGTGAAAAAACCAAATAGATTTTCACAAATCATAGTTTGGAAACCTGAATGGCAGGTTCACCCCAACTTCTTAAGGCAAAGCTAAACACACTAGTGTACAGTATGATGGTTTAGCAGAATGTGTGCATTATATTCAGTGGCAAAGTAGCATCCCTTAGTTCATAATTTGCCAAAAAAATATGCACTTACTTTGTGTTGCTTTGCTATTGTATCCATCAAAAATTGTGTTCTGACATTGTCTACATTTGGAACTAGAATAGAAGAATACTCAGGAATACTGTCAGTTGGATAAATATATTCCTGAACCTTTTTATTCCAGTGATTCCAGTCACCTAAAATGGAACATAACAACAATAGAAAAACACTAATTATTTCTCTTCTTTAACCACTATATTTATTAATGAAAATAGCTGTTAAGAAATTAGACATTCTGTGCAGTAGCAGCTCAATAGGCTTGAAGAAATCAAGGTCTCTAATTTTTTTTCTCAGTCAGACCAGTCTTCAGGCAGATTGACCAAATTAAGACCTCAGAATTAGATGAAATCCAGCAAAGACTAGTGGTGAGATAACCTGTAACCAGTAAAGTGTTATTCTGGAAAACATCTATCACGTTTCTGCCATTCAGAACTATCTAGCTATTTCTAAAACAAAATGTTGAAAATTGGTTTGTGTTGTTTTCCTCCACAATGTGTGCCGTGCCAAGGATCATTTGGCTTTTGTCTGTTTGTTGTTAAATGTTATTTTCCTATGTTTTAACTTCATGACCCGTGCGCTCTCATAGAGAGGGACTCCTCAGGGTGCCGTCAGCAAGGCAATGTCGTCTGGCGACGCCCAGGGGAAGGGCCTTCTCTGTGGGGGCTCCCACCCTCTGGAACGAACTACCCTCTGGACTTCGTCAGCTTCCGGACCTTCGGACCTTCTGCCGCAGGCTTAAAACATACTTATTTAATTGCGCAGGACTGAGTTAGATTTTAAATTTATGGTTTTAAATTGGGTTTTATTTCTGTATTTTTAATTATTGGGCTTTTAGAATAAGTTTTTTAATTGTTTTTATATTGTATTTATGTGTTTTTAAGTGCCTGTAAACCGCCCTGAGTCCTTCGGGAGATAGGGCGGTATATAAATAGGATCAAATAAATAAATAAATAAATAAATGATTCTAAGTTGCCTCCTGCCACCCAGTTACTGAGATGGCATACAAGTCAACAAAGTTAATGAAATAACTAAATCAGAACTGACTCATCAGTAACAATTACTAAAATGTGTAATGTACAAATAGAAACCATCCAAATAAATGAGGGTTTCTGATCTATAGATAAGTGCCAAAGTTACATGCTATAGGCAGTGGTGGGTTCCAGCCAGTTTTACCACCGGTTCACATCACACACACGCTTTGCGCGCAATCACCACATGCATGCTCGTGTCACTCGCACATGTGCCAAACTTGCATTTCATGCAAGCGCCTTAAGTAAAACAACTGAAGCAATCCACTCTGGCAATCCACTCTGCTACGCCTTACAGCTGAACTAAAAACAAAGGAATAAAGGTAGGTATAGCGCAGGGGCGGGCGGGAGGGCCCAGCTGACATTAGGAGCGAACTGGTTTGCTCTCATATCAAGATTTCTGCTACCAGCTCTTCTGAACTGTGGAAAACCGGTAGCAACCCACCACTGGTTATAGGCTGAATAAGCTATAAAATATAATGTTCTCTGCTAAACTGTACTAAAAATATCAGGGATATTAAAAAAGTAAGAAGCTTTGCACTATTTTATCACTTACCATAATCACTAACAAAATACTCATACATTGTATGTGTTTCCCCTTTATCAAATGTTGGCAAGTCCAGTTTGCTTTCATGGTTTCTCAGGAAAGCTTCCAACTTCTCCCGGCTATCCAACTCTAGAAGGGATCCTAAACTCCACATTATGCCAAAGACAAATAACTTGTGAAGATGCGCCAGACATACAATGCCACCTTCTTCCTTAGAGGGTATCAAGCCTTCCAAAAGATTAATAGACTGAAAATATTTTAAAAAGAAACAGAGAAGAGAAAGGGAGAGAAGTAAGAATACCTGGAGTACAATCTAAAATGAAAATAACTGCAGATTCACATAATACATTTTGCTACTAACAAGGGTCATAGCAAAGTTGTATTTAATGTACCTCATATTTTCCAATAGCTTTGTCAAGAAAAGGAAATTTCTGTGTTATTTCGATAGCCATATGGCATGATTTTGTTAGATTTATTAAAAATATACCTGCATGATATAGTTACATTCTAGCAATTCCATTTTTGGAGAAAGATTCAGTTTCATATAAGTATATGCTGCATCAAAAACTTTGTCATATAGACCCAATAATACATCTGCTTCTTGTGGAGTACGAGTCTTCAACCATCCCTGTGGGGGGGTTGGGGGTGGGGAAAAGGAGAATGCTAGTCAGCTGTCCCACAATTTAAAATTTTTTTTTTTTTTTAAAAAATCCTCTCCGAAAATATACCTGCAATATTGGCCTCCAGGTTAGGGCAGAAGAACTGATGTACACCATACCCATCCTGGAAACTGTGGCAGGAGAAGCATTTTCAATATTGTGCACTTCGAAGAGCAACTTGCAAGTAGGAGCCATTGGAATCCGATCTCCATTTGCTAAAGTGAGAGTCTTGTTATCATCAAGCACCGAATTCAGATTTTCAATCCAAATTGCATCTACTGGGCCATCTAGAATCAGAAAAATATTCTCCCCTGGAAATAAAGTGAAAGAGTTTACACAAAGTCGAAAACTTCTTGTTCAGTTAATAAGCTCATCATCATCGTCATCCTTTTCATCATTCTGTAATGCAGATCTCAGATTACAATTTGACTATATGCTGCACATTTTAAGCCCTGCTGCTGCAATCAGATTCAAGTCTTTTATCCACCTAAGAAAAGATGGTAGTGCAGGTATTAGCTTTTTTTATTGGTATGTTTTCTCCCTAAAAACTGAAATAAAAAACAATTTGTATTGTAGAAAAGTATATTATTTCATATTATCTTGGTTCAATTTATTATCTTGGGATATAATTCCAAGGGGGGGGGAGGGATATCGGTATAGATGAAAACAAACACTTTTAGTAGGAAAGTGATATTCTGGGATTATGTTGCAAGTTATTTCTTAATTTCAAAATATAAACAGACTCTTCAGTGGATTTATTATACCTTTCTTGGCTTTAAGGGTTTTTCGCCACAAGGTGGAGAAAATTCCATCTGTCCAATCATTTGTTGCTGTATCCAGTTTGCCAAACATCTGAGGGGCTGTAATAGCTTTTGGGTTCATGCGCATTTCTCTGTGAGGATATCCACATTCTGTCATCGCCCTCATCAATATAGTTATAACTGCTGTTTTCCCAGATCCACTTGGTCCAAGCGTCATCAATCCATGGCGGACTTTGGAAGTTTCATATAACTAAAGAAGGAGGGGTGGTAGGAGAGGAATGGAGCTGGATTATTGGCCTTGCTTTCAAAAATATTTTCTCTGGAGAAGGGCTAAGACATGAAGGTGAGAGGGCATATTTTATGAGAGGCCCTGAGCCAGCATTAGGAAAAAAGCTCATTGTCATTAGAAAAGAAAGGCTAAATTCTAAATGGTGGTAAATCGTGGATAGGAACTGCTAATATATGTATGTATGTATGTATGTATGTATGTATGTATGTATGTATGTATGTATGTATGTATGAAATATATTGGGATTACATCTAATCCCAATATACTTAATAGAGAAAAAAATCTCTATTACTACTCTTTTGGCTATTGTCTCCAAATGCCATAGAATACAATACATAAGGGCTCCCTGTAACATCAATTTAAAAGGGGATTTATAAATAAAATATTGCTGTAATATAGAACAGGGGTCTCCAACCTCGGTCCCTTTAAGACTTGTGGACTTCAACTGGACTTCAAAGCAAAGCTGGCTGAGGAACTCTGGGAGTTGAAGTCCACAAGTCTTAAAGGGACCACAGTTGGAGACCTCTGATATAGAACACTGATCTTGAAGGGTGCTATATCACAAGAGGGTCTATGAGTTCATATCAGCTGCCCCCTTCAGACCTTTTCCTGACATACAATTTCCAGAACTTTCAACCAAAATGGCCATTGGCTGATTACTGTGGGAGAGCTATATTCCTAAATTATCTGAAGGCATTAGGTTATTGGAAGTGGAGGAAAAGGAGTGTTATATCTCTTTCTAGTGAAGTTATATTTGGGTAGGGTTCCTGAATATTAATAACTACATACATAATGTAAAATATGTAGTCTTACACTTGGATTATTTGAAAAGAGGCTTTTAAACATATTTATTAAAGCATATGAGAAAAATGATGGTAAAATTCACATTGCGACTTTTTTTAATTAACTGAGTTTTATATTCTACAGTACTGTCTTCTGAAAGCCTAAAATGTGTAATGTTATACCTGTACAAGTTTAAGATTCCAAGGAGGATGATTAATCAGTCCTGCCTCATCAACCTGATTTGCAACTGCTGCTTGAAGGTCAACGTAAGTATTACTATCCAGTACCAGCCCAGGAAAGAGATCGTTGATAAGGCTAAGAAACAAGGGCTCATCTTCATCTACCTGGATAACAAACCAAAAAAAAGGGGGTTTAAATATAAATTGTTGATTTGTCAGGAGGGAGCAGCAACAGAAATATTCAAATATATACTTCTTGTGAGCTTGAGAACATAGAGACCAAGCTAGATACAATTTATGAAGGTCAATAAATTATACGGAAGTACTGAATAAATTCCAACAACCTGATTCTGTTGGGTTCAGTGGGGTTTCAATATTATTACTTTCTGTATAATTTCCTTAATTTATTGTATGCAAATCAAGTAACTATATATATGCACAAGAGAGTACGCAGTCAGACTGAGAACCACATACTTCTAGAGAAGTATACAAGAAGCTATTAAATCATTTTCATAATTACTCTAGCAATGGGAAGTTTAAACAGTTTCCAGAGTATTCATAGCTTTTACAACATTTCATATTTCACTGAGAGAATAGTTTAAATTACATTTTACTGTCTATATTTCTTCTTTTACCAAAATTAGCTGCTGGCTTCCCTGATCAAAATTAAAATTATGGCCCTGTGTAAAGGAAATATATGTTTTCTTGCTCAAAATCAGCCTTCAACTTTTGATCTGAAGATATAAATTATTCTAAACCTTCTTAAGTACAATAATTAACTTTAAAGAGAATGATGCTTTCATTAATTATTCAGTGGAATAACTGATTTATAAATAATGACAAATATTGTCAAAATATAATTTTACAACATCACATTGTTTTCATTTGAAAACACAGTTTAAAACGATACTAAAAAAAAATAACAAAAATATTGCCAGCAGACCAATACCAACACTGCAGTAGATAAATTCTTACAAGTTTAGAGAGGTTCATGTCCCTTAGACCTCTCATAACCGTACTCATTTCACTGTCATCTGGTCTTGCCCTCTTCTGTGATCCAAGAGTTCTCAGCACTGAAAGGATATTTCTTAACCCAAAATCATAATGAACCTAAAAAACAAAATAGATGAATCAATAGGTTGTGCATGTTTTTTTTTTCTTTAGTAACAGCATTCACAGAATTGTGAACATTTGAAAACCTGTAAAACCTACAGGTTGCAGATAAGTAATTCAATACAAGCATATACACATGTATGTATAAAAAGTTTGTCTCAAGTGATTAGATAAGAAGGCATGGTTCCATTAGCCTTGATGAAAGCAGCATTCTTCCCTGTCCAAAAAGCCATTACTGGATCGAATGATCATGACAACTTTTATCCAGTTTCCAACCTTCCCTTTTAGATATAGTACCGAGACACCACTGGACATGCTTGTTGGTGATCTTTGGGGGAACTGAGAAGGGAATGGTACATCCATCGTTGTGCTTCTTCATTTCTTGGCAGCTTTTGATACAGTCAGTTACTATATTTTTCAGGAGTGGAGTGCATCACATTACCATTTTTTCCCTTTCTCTGTAGTTGGTTCAAACACACAGCCCCTCACCTGTGAGGTGCAATAGAGCTCAACACAGTATACTCAACATCTACATGAAACTTCCGGGTGAAGTCAACTGTATGTTCACAGTCCTGTATGGATCAGTATATTGATGATATCCAGTTATATATGGTGACCCTGGCCTGTCCAAGCAGTGCTGTTGATGTGCCTGGAGGCTATGTTTTATACAGCTAAGAACTGTTAATTCACTTCAAAAGCAACCACATATAGGGAGCATTAAGGTGTTCTGAACAAGTATTATTCCCTTGTGTAGTATTTGTGTTAAATTAGATACACCTAAGTTGCTATCAATTTTAAATAGTATGACAAATACATGATATTTCAAATAGTAAACCTTGATCAATTACTTGCATTTGTGGTTTCTGAAGTTATACAATGGCTGCAATTTTGGAAGAGTCACCTGTCAGTATTTTTTTAATGGGAAGTTGGGTTAATGAAATTGATATTTATTATAAATACAACTTCTGAAATATAAGCTTAAATATACTAAATGTCCTGATAAGCCAGTAGAAGTTTGCTTTAAAAAAACAACATGGCATTAGCTTCTTATGGTTTTAAAATAAGGCTAATAAACTAAGGAATGTCTAAACGTATTTTGGATGTTTCAGGGAAAACTTAGTAAAAATTGGTTAAAATTATCCTGTGCTTACGGATGATCAGGATTTGAAATACTAACTCGTTTGGTTTGATTTTGTCCTTTTATTATCACATTTTGGGTTCACATAAACAGAATCATTACTATGATTTTGGATCAATTTTTGTGTATTAGATACGTGTATTAATAGGCATTACCAGAAGCCATATATATTTTGTACAAATTGGGTGAAGTTTGTTTTAAAAAATTGTTTACAAAAGCAAATGAATGAAATTTGATCTATAGTAATTAGATCTGACAGAGAAGGCACATTGCAGGTAGCATTTGTCAGGGACTTATATCTGGTGGATCCCAGGAGGTGGGCCTTTTCTGCCATGGTGTCTACCCTATAGATCATTCTCTCATCTCCATCCCTGTTATCATTCCAGAAGTCCATCAAGACCTGGTTATATCACACACCTGGATTTTTCAAGGAACTGGAGATGTTCTTCAATGGCTACATTGTGGTTGATCTTTTAATGCTCTGTGTTGTTTGTACATTTTAAATTTTATTTTCTTTTAAAAAATTAAAAAGTACAGGTAATCCTCACTATAAAAAACAGTTGCTTGACAACCATTCAAAATTATCATGGCCTTAGTAAGAATGCTTTACAGCTTATAAAGCACTTTCAGTCATCATAAAATGTTGTACTGTCCCTCCACAGTCATATGACCATGATTTGCAATGTTTTTTGCTATTTTCTGGTAGGAAAAAAACTTTTGAATGCGCTTAATGACCACATGGTTAATTTAACAACTATGTGTTCCACTTAACAACTGCAGTGACTCAGTTAATGACCATCATAAAAGTCATAAATTGAATCAGATCGTGTGGTAACCTGCTTAACGAGTGCCCCAAATTATGACCAAAATTCTGAGCCCAATTGTGGTTGTAAATTGAGGACTACCTATATCAGGGTGTCAAACTTAAGGACCAGGGCTGGATACAGCCTGCGGGGTGCTTAGATTTGGCCCGCGGGCCCACCCTGGAAACAGCACAGGACTGGCCTATGATGCCTCTACCAGTGAAAACGGAACTGCTCCATTTTTCCTGGCAGAGCGCTCGGATCACCACAGGTGCCCCCGACACGAGTGATGTCCATGGATGGCCATGCCCACCCTGGCTACTCCCACTCCAGCCCCCCAAGATCAAACACAACCCTGATGCGGCCCTCAATGAAATCGAGTTTGCCACCCCTGACCTATATATATTTATGGTTCCACTGATTGTTGTACACTCTTTTTTATAAGATGGGCAAACATATAAATGCGATTATTAAATAGATAAATAACCTGGGTCTAGGGTATTGCCAGTTATCGTCACCATGATAAAGGAAGACTTATAAGGAAGTTAGCCCACACTCATCTAATCATTCATTCTATAGCTATAGGCCAACCAAAATCAGTTAGGAAAAGCCTTGATAAGGTTTCCAAGTTAGGTTTGCATGTTTATTTTTATTACTTAAAAGATTGTGATTGAACTGCTCTCTGTTAGTTATGACCACCTTTTGCCCATGGCCAACAAGAAGACAAAATATTACCTGTTTAGTAAGCTGTTCTTCACAAAGCTTATACAGAACAAAGAATTTCTGAGCCAAAATGACGTTATCAATAAAGCCGCAGCTTGCAAGTTTCACTCTCATGATGATCTGAAATGGAATCATACAGATTTAAGAAATTAATCAAAAGTAGGGAGGAAAAGAAAATAGCCCAGGCTAAAAGAGTATATGAGGCTTGGGGGATATAAAACTGATGCCTTATAAATTTAAAATGATACTGCATGACAATATGGCACAGTAATAGCAGTACCTGTCTGTCTGGAACCATCATCGCAACAGTTCTAAATTGAATTTTCAAGTTTTCTGGTAATTCTTGCCGCCCAGCATAGCCAGGATTCTATGAATAAAAGGAAACAGAAATAATTCAGAGCAGTTGGACTGATTCTGATTATATCAAACCATAGGTCATATTAGCTATAGTGCTTTTTATTTCAAAGTCAGCATGGGGGCATGTCCTTGCCTTTCATGCAAAAGACTCTGGTCTACCTGAATTCACACTGTAGGAGTGCAGTATATTACTTTATATGGAAGCTAGCCTGAACCTCCTATCTGTTTCCCGATTGTGAGAAAAGAAATAGCCATTTACTCTTGGTCATATCCGGGAGCATGGTGCATGGATTCCTATAGTCCCAAGCTTTATTATAGTCACAAAAATGTTCTTGGAAAATAACAGTCTGAACATGTAGTTCCAGGTACATGTTCTGTTTTTACGTGATTGAAGACAGAAGTGCCCACCACCATGGGGCTGTTATTCCATACGTTTGAAAAGATTATTGCCACATCTCAAGAATTCTCAGAGGTATAGTATATGCAAACATTGATGGGCAATAAATGGAAATCTGTGAGCAGTCTTTACTTTCACATCTCCTTAATGTAAACATTGCTGTCTTTTTGATTATAATTTTGCATAAGCCTTAATATTGTTAGTTCAGATGTAATATCTGATTTTCACATAGACATGGTAGCTTGCTATTTGCCAACAGTCGCTCCCTATATTAAATCAAATTTCTCACTTCTAAATTTAAGTGCACAGAAGTATTTATCAGCACAAATTATTAACATGATTACAACACTGCAGTTTGGAGTGCTTTTCTGATCAGATCAGATTAAAATGTCAGATCCCTGGTAAATTTGATTGCAATTCATCTCTCATTCTGAATGAACAATTAATCAAGTGTTATTTGTAAAAATGTAAACACAACACAATCAAGTAATAGTGGGTGAATGAAAATAATATTCAATAGACCCTGAACAGATATCACCTTGCCAGATGATAAAAAATGTCCTCCCTGAACCAAAGTATTAGATTTCAAAAACTCATCGATAGAGAAAATTCTTAAAAAAGATACCATGTGAACCTTATCTGATTAAATATTTGTATTTTATGGAAGTCCCTAGTTCTGTGGAGAAGGATCTAATGCTGGAAAAAAAGTGGAATGGAAGAGAACAAGGGAATGACCAGCAGCCAGGTGGTACATTTAATTACCGAGACATTGGCAATAGGAACACTGTTGGAAGATCTGAGGGACCAGGTCAGGAGTAGATCAACATGGAGAAAAATCTATCTATGTGGTCACTAAGAACCAACAATGTCTTGATGGCATGTAATCAATCAGTTTTATTTGAGGAATAAAATGTGCAATAGCTGTAGATTTACAAGCTTGTAAATATATTGCTAGGATAGGCAAAATAATTAATGAAATGTGAATTTATTTTCAAGTAAGTTGTATAACAAATGTATGATTGATTTGCACTCATCAATAATTAAAAGGAACCTCTACACTCTCATCACAATAAATTTACCATTGTCAGAAAAATTCCAAACTCAGGGTTTAAGTCCACTATATCTCCATCCGAAAATATAAACTGCTTTTTCCTTTCTTTCCTTGCTGTCAAAATGATGTAAATTTGTTGAGCTGCTACTGACAAGACGGGTAATTCAATTCTGTTAAATTCATCAAAACATCCCCAGGAGCCAGATTGTGCAAGGCCTGAAATAGGAAATGATTTATTTTTAAACAGATTACAACTTCCCTGTAATTAATGTTTTCACATTCTTACCATATTGCGGCAGCATCTCTTTTCCTAGAATCATACCCAGAAAGAAATATGAAGTGTCTGAACCTGGATATTAAAATATCATAAAAAAGCAAATCATCTGGTACTGTCACCCATTAGTAAGGTAAATGTTGGATGCCATTCAATAGCGTTTGAAAGCAATACTACTAAATCAGGCATAATACTGCACAGGCAACTTATCACAAACATAGAAAAACATCTGAAAAAGATGTAAAGGGAAAGATCTATGATAAGATTCTCTATTAGCCCCATTCAGAGCTACAGTGACAAACCTTTCCCTCTTTTAGTTAGGCTGCTGACTTGTGAATAATCTGTTTCTACATTTACAGTACAACTGTCCAGAGCACAGAGCATACTACATCACTATGCAATCACTTCCATGCTAGCTGGAACCTAACGATATAGGATTACAGTTCACATAGAAACAATTTGTGTAGAGCTAGATTGCATCTCTAGTAAAATTAGAAGAGATGAGGGATTATTTATCTCTATGCCTCTGCTGGAGCGTGTTAACACTCAAAGGTAATATTAGATGAGGAATTTTGTTTGCAATCAAGATAGCGTACATATTGAATTTGGATATCTAATCTTGTGTAATGGTATGTGGGAAAGACCTTGGAAGATGGGAAAGACCTTGGAAGATGGGGGAAGAGATGCTGCCTCAGGTATGATAAATTAAGAGATAGTATAGGCTGCATACTGCATAATAGGCAGAGAAATCTCAGAAATAAACCTCCCTAATTTATCAGGCTGTAATAGAGCCACTGGGCAATTTGGAGTATCAGACTTTCAAGCTTCTGCTAATGAAGCTTTACAATAAAAGTACAGTTATTTCATCTGGTCATGATTCCTGTCTGGTCTGTCTTGAAAGGCTAACAACCTGCAATAATATTAATTCAAAATGATCATGGATTTGACTCCTAGATATATAGGTTGCAGACCAGGGATTTCTGATCATGGTACTGTGTCACTTAATCAGTAAATCTTTGTCTCTCATCTAATCTGAAATGCTTTTCCGCAGAGTCTACAGCTAAAATGACTTCTTAAAATGGTTGATACAATAAAATTCTCTTTTATGCATGAAATATCAGTTGTGGCAATGGTGGGTTTCTACCAGTTCACCATGGTTTGGGCGAGCCGGTAGTGGCGGTGGTGGGAGGCTCCGCCCACCTGCCTGGATGTCATCATGGACGCTCCTCGCATGCGCAGAAGGCTTTCCGCATGTGCAAAAACACCCCAAGCACACACGTGCTCCCAATTTCAAACCGGTAGCAAAGGTAAGTGGAACCCACTACTGAATTGTGGGCATTGTACATTTCTGAAGATATTTCAATCATGATAATAACTAAAGTGCTAAAATTCTAATTATAAAAAAATACTGCTTACAACTATAAAGTGCAGGATCATAATCTCCCAATAGATTTTAATTTTCTGTTGCATTCAGCTGTATCTTATGTAATATATATGATTACATTTCTCTAGGTCTTCCATGAAATCTATTTTTGATTCTGTATTTCTAGTTTATTCTGGTATTAACAACCCAATGTTACTTGACAATATTTACTCAAAAATAAATCCAACTTAACTTCAGTTTCATTGCTCTCAGAAAAGAATTCTTCATTAAGCAAAAATTAGAAATGCAGAACCTTCCTTGTATAGAGTAACTTCAAACAAACCCATTCAGCCCGTGATTATGGGTATTACATTACAAATTCTCCAGGGTTTCCAGTAGTTAGAAATGCCAAGGATTGAATCTGAGACTTCCTTTTTTCAAAGCATGTGCTATACCAATTAAGTATACTTCTTTTCTTTTTTCTTTTTCCCTTTCGTCTCCTCTCCTTTAATTATTCTTCATCCTTAAAGGAAGCTCACTTAGTTTTCTTTTCACCCAAGACCAGCTTATGAAACATGAGCTACTGTATGAAGTCTATGCTCATAGGCTTATTAAAACTGCACACATAGGTTTAGCCAATGAAGATTATCATGCTTACGGCTTTGATTGAGATTGAGAAGATAAAGGGAGAGGCTGTGCAGTTTCAGTGCCAGAATCAGGAGATCAAAGACCCTCCATTACAGTAGCTTCACTATCTTTTGTGGTGAATACATAGTAATTCTTATATGTGGGGGGTAGAAGAAAGAAGTGAGAAGACACAAGGCAATATTTAGAATTGTGGGTGGTCTAAAAAACGGAGCAAGTGACAAAATGTGTCTAGTGATGTTGCAGTGCAAATCCTGTGATTTATGAACTTGCTGATAATGTTGGAATGCAAGCACAAGAAGCAGATCATAACAATATTTGTATTGTGATGATGCAATGTAAATGCCATATTTCCATCACTTGAGCTTATAGCACCTATTTAGGAAGCAATGCATTTAATTTGCATTCAAGTATATTTAAAACAACTGAAAACCAGAAAAAGTTACTATATATTTCTCACTAAGATTATCTAGAGTAATATGCTAATTTTGAGCCATTAATAACATTAGGAAAAATGTAGTGACTGCCTTTATGTAAGTGTGCTATAACAACGTTCATTCAAATATAAGAATAATATTCAGAATAGAGTTTAATATAAATATAGAAAGATGTAGAAAACTAGCAAAATGTCATACACATATAGACACCCCAGAATCTATAAAAATACAGGCATGTTTTATCTTTGTAATAACATCTGTGTTCCTATTTCTTTTATACAATCAATTGTTGTGGTCCGCCAGCAGCCTGCGGAGCTGTCAACGGAGTCGGACAGCGATGAGGCTGAGGAAAAACATGGGCCAGTCCTGGAGACTTGGGAAGGCCTGGATGAGGGCTTTGCATCAGAGGCAGAGGTGGGGCCAGGGCCATATGGGAGTGATGTACGGACTCTGAAGCCTCCAGAGGCTGACAGTAGTGAGGCAGAGAAATAGGAGGAGCCTGTTCCTAATGCGCACATAAGAAGAGCTGCCAGAAGGCAAGAGCAGCTAAAGCAAAGAGGATGACTTGGGAGTAGGGCCAAGAGATGATTGGCCCCCTCCCATAAAGCTTAAAAGACCAACAACGGCGTTTGGGCTCTTTGTCAGAAAACAACATCAATAGCTTTGCTTCTTGTCTTGCTGCATTTATTTCTTGTCGGTGTCTTCTGCTTTTGAACTTTTGCCAAGAAAAACCTTTGGCAGTTTGCCTAATTAGACCAAGGTTGGTGATAAGACTGAAGAATTGTGTTATGAAGAATTTGCTTTGATTTAGTTTGGACAATGCTGAGAATGAGTTAATTCTCAGCTGTTCTAATAAAGTCTGTTTTTGAACTGATTGCGTTTACTACTACCTACTTGGGCCTGGGTCACAACATCCATGCTCACATGTATGCTAATATTCAAAGGCGTTATAAGCTATCATGAAAAGAGCTGTGATTCCTGACCTCTTCCTCTGAGCCAAATACATCTCAGAAAGGATATATTGGCAATCAGGGAGAGTTGGTAAAACAATATCTGATTCTTGAGGCTTTCTTTATGATCTGCTTCTTGCTGTATAAACCTCTGTAACGGGCTGCGCAAGAGCTTTCCTGGATATCAAAGAAATATGATGGCTATCTTACTTGAGGTACAGTTCAAAAACTTTCTTAAGGGGCCTTCTTTCAAAAACAAAAGTGGGGGGCCTTGGTGACAGAGTTCTTCTTGAAAAGGAAGGGAAAGAGGAGAAGGAAATAGTTGATTTGTCATTTTCTTTCTGCTTTTAAATGCCTTTAGCCTTAGTTTGTAGTCAATAGGAAAACATTGAATACAGTAATATTGATGGGCTCTCAACTCAGAAGGCAAAGCAGTTTGATGTGCTTGAATGAGCAGGGTTATTTCCTCTGCCTTTCTTCATATCCATCCCAATTATTAATGAGATGGAACAGACTGACTTTTCCCATTCATGAATTCATTTGCAAAATTCCTATTTTTTGAATGAAACATATTCTGTAATCCCAAGCAGATTTACAGTAATTATATCCTGGAGTTTGTGTAGGAATGCAAATGTCATTTGATAGTCTTCTTTATATTCATGAAAGCATCACTATAAATCCTAAAGTTCGGTTCATCTTAGATATTATGATTTAGAATAGCAACGAACTGCTACAGAGTAGCAATTCATTTTATTATACAGCATTTTAGGCTATCGAGTCCAACCCCGTGTCAGTTTAACTGGCTGTCTAGCCTCTGCAAGAACATCTTCAATCTTAAAGGTTCTTGGTTCTACCATCAAACTGCCCTTTCCTATCCCTGCGCTCCATTATTTAGTATCCTAATTTCTAGAACAAGGTTTCAAATTCTTTCTGTTATGCCGAGTCAGGTATTTGCTATCATTCCCCTGCCCTCTCTGCTCTCTTCTTAAGGATAAATATCTCCAGTTCCTTCATTCTATCTTCATAGGGCTTATAATTTCTTAGGAAGATGATGATTTTATCACCTAATCCAGGGGTGTCAAACTTGCGGCCCATGGGCCAGATGCGTCACGTACTGATCCCGCCCCCACCTGGTTTAGCAAAGGGGGAAAAAGTCCCGATATGTCATGTGATGCTGACGTGATGACGTGAGTTTGACACTCTTGACTTAACCCTTCTAATAAGCCAAATCTTACCTTTGAAAATTCGTCCCAATCCTCTGAAATCCATTTGATCCGAACAATTAAATACTACTACATATTTCCCCAGTGCTTTCCCCATGTCCTTGGTTGTTTCTGTTTTACCAGTCCCTGCAGGTCCCGCTGGGGCTCCTCCCATGTTCATTCCCAAAGCTTGAGCTAATGTAATATAACATCTGTAAAGATAAATTTGGCATATATTTGTACACACAAATGATTCTTTAAAAATGTTGAGTTTAACAAATAGAGTGGAAAAGTATAGAATTTAATGCAGTCCCTTCTTTAAATTAATTAGAAGTTGCAGGGAGAAAAGATTGTGCTCCAGTTGGCAACACTAAGACTCCAGCAGACTTAAATATAAATAAATTATTCACACCTGTCAGTTAAAGGGGTAATGACGAGACGATCTGTGCATCCCAGAAATTCATTTTGATAAACAAAATCAACATCAGTAATAGACACCAATGTCTGATCAAGATCTTCCTTGAAGTAGAATCTGCACTGCTTTAACCATTCAAAATCACTCACTGATTTAATATGCATTTTAACCTTCAAAACAGAAAAGGAGCCTGAATTATATAACTGCACAGAAACATTTTTTGCATGATGAATTTCAGAGGTGGAATGATAAAATATTTGTTTAGCTACTGCCCCTGCCAACTTCCTCTCCAATTAATATTATCTCAAATTAACACATTTAATGTTTGGTTTTACTTGCTTTGTTATTTTATTCTCTTTCTCACTTTTACAGTAGGAATGTTGCGGAACATTTGCTTTGCCCATTCTCCAGTCTTTCTTCTGAAGATGAGACCTCAGTTACAGAAGTCCATCATTGAATTGCTTGCCAATTACTACTAGACATTTCTGCAAAATTTCAGCTAAAAATATACAAATTCATTAATTTTGTCTTTAAATATTCAGAACTAGAATTGTGTGTGTGATGCAGATGGTAATGGCCATCACTGGAGGGTACAATTTTCCCACTCAATCTTCAGTGTTCAATCCCATACTGATGCCCTGCAGAGTTTCACAGTTATAGAGCCCTGATAGTGGAGTGGTTAAAATACAGTATTGCAGGCAAACTCGGCCCACAGTCTAGAGTTTGAATCTGACAGCCTTAAGGTTGACTCAGCTTTCCATTCTTCTGAGGTCACTAAAATGAGGACCCAGATTGTTGGGGGTTATATATACATTATATATACATTATAAACCGCCCAGAGATTTCTGTAAATCACTACAGCAATACCAATAGCCCTTAGGCTTATATACCAGTTAAGTGCTATTGCTATACCCAAAAACAGTACCATTGTAACATAATTTGAACAATTTTATATGCACATTAACATCTCAAGCATTAATATTTCCATATTACCAGGTCATCAAAGATATCACGCTGATGCACATGAATGGTGATAAGGGTTTCAAATTTCACTCGGTCAAACTTGGAAAGGTCATGAGTAGTCTGGCTAATAAGAGTATTTAGAATATCCAGAAATTTCTGATTGGTCACTGACATAATTTTCCGATCATCTTTTGCATTTGTTAATGCTTCTTCTGAATCATGGGTCCATAGCATCTGAATTCCCAGCAATCCTACCTATAATTTAAGCAAATAATAAAATGTGTACAGTAACATTTATAGTTCGTTTCAATGAATGATAAATACTTCAACAACCTTCAGTTTTAAATTCTAATTTAGGGTGTGATCGATTTGAACAGCTAAGAAATTGGGTTTCATTATAGACTTTGCCTTTTAGGCAGCTTGAAAAATCAGAACGCTTTCAAAGATATTCAGAATAAAAACTGAACCTTCTTTTGCTTTATTGCCACAGAGATAATGAATAAGGAGCACTCTAAGGAAAGGGGCTTAGGAAGCAAGTTGGAAGTTTAATAAAGAGTTCTGTGAGGAGGTTTCCATCTTTCATCATTGTGGGCAAGGTATGCTGGACAAACTCTAATTGGTTCTTATCTCCTTTGGATGTGAGGATAACCAAAAGAAAGAAGTGTTGAGACAGTTGGTGATTTCATCTTGTCTGAGAACCTCTGAAATTATGGGAAAAGTGAGAACTTCCTATTTCTAAAACTGACCACTTGTATATACGTATAATTAAAGCAGCCACCATGTCACATTGAATGATTAATGCACATAAGTATTTTTGTCTCTTCTTTCATCCTTTTTATCTTTTTTCCCAAAATTGTCACTGTTGCATATTCACTTTATACAAATCTGAAACAAGCCATTGTCTAAATCAATCAATAAAAGAGAGTCCAAATTTGCTCAATTAGCATTAAGCAGTTGTATTCACATGAAAACAAATAGATCTGTACACTATTAATTACTTGCTACATTTATTGTTACAAAAGGCAAAATTACTGTTCACAAAATAATGTAAATTTTTCCAAGCTTTTTATTGATTATTGGCATACAAATTCAGCCTCTTTGCATGCTTGTGTTTGAATACCAACTATTTTTTCAAATTTCTCACCTGTGCTGGAAAATGATATAGGAAATTTAGCAGTTGATAGCCTGGATCACTAATCTGATAAAATGCAGCCCGAATTACACAATGTAATGAAGACTGTTGCATTTTCAATAGGTCCAGCAGCCAAAGCTCTACGGGTCCTTTTGCATTTACTGGGGTGTCCAACTGAAATAATATGTAACACATAACATATATGTAATACTACCTATTATGGCTTAGCATTATGTACATATCAGATCATAACACATTCAACAAATATAGTTATTTTTATGCAACAAAATATAGTATTAAAAAATTCTGACCTGGTATTGAGTATGTATGCCACCACAGAGAAATACAAAGTACATAAAAGAAATTGAAAGCAAGAAGACTACTTTCCTTTAATGGCTATAACTTTCAATCTATTTGATTCTTTTCTGTTCTGATACTCTCCAGATGTCTTGCACTACGATTACCAGAATTCTTAGGGAACATTGTGAAAGATGTAGAGTGTAACACATCTGGAGGTTACCACATTGAGGTGGATTTGCTTATTTCTTTCAAATAGCAGGAACATCACAAGTCAATATAATGTATTGAAAACTACTGCTATAGTTTTAAACATTAGATATGTATGTTGTCTAACAATGTCAGAGAACACTACCTCCTGCTGTTAATTGTGGATTACTAAACAAGGTTATCTCAAAGCTTAGTATTTATTAAAACAGTGTTTCTTAAAGTAAGGGCTCTGCAAAATCAAAGTTATCTGCTATCCTATGTTGAAAAATAATACAATATTAAATTGTGAATTGTGGTATATTGAGCAATGAATGTATTAATTTTAACTTTTAACACAGTAAACACAGATAAATATATCGTTCAAAACTCTTTTGGGGTCCACCATAATTTTTTTAAGTTGAAAGGGTTTTGAAAGACAATGTTTAAGAAACATTCCATTAAAGAACATATTTAACATACAATAGATAACATAATAGAAACTATGAATACTACAGTTTTACTCCATACCATCTGAATGACAGTCATTAAAGGTAGTTAAATCACTTTAAAACATTAAATTCTATATTTTCAATAAAATTTGAATCATGCTTTGAAAAATCTTGAGGTGGAAAGGAGATTACTTATAGCTAAGATAATTTAATAAGATATTTTTTGTTTTATATTGGATTGTGCCAAGCAACATGAGTTTCTTTTTAATTCAGGAGAATTCTGGAGTATAAAATAACTATTTTTAAAATTAAAATTATACTAATTTAACAATGTAAAATATTACAGGAATTTTTTCTCCTTCTCTTGATACAACTGTCATAATGCGATCATAATCCTTTGGGTGAAATTCCACTTCATTTATATTGTCAGATAAACCAGGAAGATGTGGCTAAAAGAAAAATAAGACCAATTACAACAATATAATTATCATTTAAATTAGCCATTCTTATAAATAAGATCACATGTTAGAGGAAAAAAATGTAGACCTGAAGAATCATAATATAAGTAGTTTGTGCTGATAACTATTCTGACATAATTCAATATTTATTGAGGAATTATCATATGATAATTATCCATCCATATATATAAGTACAAATCTATGTAACACTTGTAACCTACCTGAATAGTGTGAGAATCACTAGCCTGTCCAAGTATCTCCAGAAGGGCAGGATCAGAAATAAAAAAGAATCTAGGAAACAGCAATCTTTTTTTTTCCAAATACCTTTAGTAAGAAAAGAAGAATATTTCAGAAAAACAATCGTTCTCCTGTTTTATGAATGTGTTTCATCAGCCAAGACTGTAATTATATGTACATACAAATATTTTGAGCGTTCAGCTGAATTTTTCAACTGTGTGAAGCTGTCACTGAACTCCAAGAGCCAATGTCCTTTTTGTTTTCCCTATTCAAATTTCTTTATTGGTTTTTTTCCTGTAATCCTCATATTACTTTCTTTTTTCAATTTATGTAATACAATTGGAAGTCTGCTTCATTTTGCTTTAGCATCTTCGAACACAACTTGCACCAGAAAATCAACTTAAAAATGAAGTACAAATGAGGAGAACCCTGAGTTTGGTGCTATAAATCTAGTGCTATTTTATTATTTTTGCTCCCCTTAAATATTACCAGTGAATTAAATATGCAAAACTTTTACTGTCAAGAGATAAATGTAACAATACTATTTTATTTTGCAACTACTTTTAATTACTTTTTTAACATTTTAAAAAATGAAAAGAAATATCCAAGGTTAGAGAAATTACATGCATAAGTCTAAATTCATAAATTTACAATTAGCTATGCATGCTATAAACTAATCTAAAATGCTAATATTCTCTCTTTAAATAACAATATTCTTAAAATTCTCTTCCAAAAATGTAATCCAGAATGTTACTAGAATAAGAGGCAGATTAATAAAATAAAAATAAAAATGCATTGTTAAATTATGGTAATAAAGCATTATTTTATCTCAAGCCATCTTTTTTGCAGCATTGAAAAAGTTATTAGTATTTTTTTTTACCCTGTAAGTGACTTCTGGCATACTTCCAATTGTTCATGTAAATGGGGTAAAAGTTGTCCCATAGTTTCATCTCCAACACAACAGCTAACGACATTGGGATTTTCATGTGCTCGCTGCATTATTTTTATCCATGATTTATCAATGTTTTGAAAACGTTTTGCTTCCTAAATAGAATAAATCCATATACACTTGAATGAGACTCAGAAGTCATTCTTAAAACCAGGCTAGATACGTTTAAGCTTAAATATTTGCACAGTTCAGCAGTAGCTGATTTACCTACTGATTTACCTGGGGTAACTGCTTGGCGATATCCCCACCTACAAAAACAGCTTCAAGGTAAACCCAGAGGTTTTGTACAATCAGCCATTCTTCAATTATATCACTAGAGGTGCTGAGTTTGAACACCCAGTTTTGAATATCTTTTTTAAATGGTGCATTGTATCTAAAAAGAGGAGGCAAAGAATAATTTCAGGATTTATGTTTCTCCATTAATAATTGTTTTAGCCTCTGACAGTAAGGGAGAAATATGAACATCAGCACAAAAGAGAACAAGAGAGAAGGGCAGTGCATACCTAATAATAATTCGAACATAAACAAATAATTGGCCCTAAAGCTAACAGTGTTTATGATGAAATCCCATCTATGGAGATTCTCAGTCATCCAGGTCATGGTTGTCCCAAAGGTGGTTGGGACGAAAAGTGAAATGTCTTCAAGAAAAATTGTTCCCTTTCATTATATCAAATTAATATAATTGTTGCATATTTTTGCTTATATATACGTTTATATGATGTGTTGTTGTTTTATGTCAATGTTTGTGTATACTGTTGTGACAAATAAAAAATAATAATAAAAAAAAACCAAAAAACAAAATCCAGTTCCCTTTTGAAAAAGCACCTTTGCGGTGATGAAATCCCATGATAAGCAATCTGTACATTGCTTATAATACAGAATGGGAAGAAGAATGCTTCAGAAAGCACAGCTTCATTCATTTGGTTGAAAATGCCTAGCAGACGTGAACATCTTCTGTCTTCACATACTGTATGTAGGGCTGTTGCCAAAATGGAAGGGAGAACATGGTATTGGAAGCAGACCAAGTCTATTGTATAACAGAGGAAGCAGTGATTGTTTCCTCAGACAGCTATGCAGCAGTAGGCAACTCTGAAATCCAAAGACATTATCACCCTGGCAAGCTGTTGAATGAAGGACAAGCTGTTCTTTACAGTTACTGTGTAGATTTTATGGGTTACAAAGTTGTTCATTTCCCACAGGCCACATGGGCTGAATGCCATGGCCCTTTTTTTCCCAGCATTGTAAAATAATGTGAGTAAAAGCTATAGCAATCTTTCCTTTGTGTTAGGCACGCATTTGAGAGAGACTGCAAATTTCATCTCTGCTATAAGGAGCAATCAGATGATTAAAAATTAATAGAAGCAAAAAATCAAAACCTATGCCATCATAGTCAAAACCAAGGAACAATAGTTAGAAAACTTGGTGATCGGTTTTCATTGTTTAATGGCGATAAAAGACTTTCTGAAACAATCCTTTGGTTATGGCAGGGATCTTTCCACAAAATGCTTCTGTTAATACAATTCAACTAAAGAACTCTGAAGTGCACAAATACAAAACCATTTTAGTATAAAACTATTAGTATGATGCATAATCAGTAGTGGGTTACCCCGGTTTGGACCGGTTCTATAGAAACAATAGTAAAACCGGTTGGGAGGCTCTGTCCACTGACCAAAACATCACAAAACTCTTCTGAGCATGTGCAGAAGCACATGAGCACAATGCGAACCGGTAGTAAGGGACCCACCCCTTGCATAATGTCAAATAACTTCTGCTCTATAATAGTCTTAGCTAGAATGGGAGAAATAAATGAACCCTGGGGGTTACCAAGCCTTTAATAGACAGAAATGCTGTTATCCAAGGAATACAGTTTCATATTCCATCTTCTGTTCCTTTTCATCTAACTAAAGTACTGAAGTTTGCAGATGATACATCAGCCATTAGTCTCATTTGAGATGGTGATGGATCTGCATACAGATGGGAGGTTACTGTGTTCCACTAACAACTCCAAATGAAAAGCTGTCAACATCTCTTTCCTTAGAAAACTGCTAAGAATCTATCCTTAGCATTAGTGTTTGGCCATGACTCCAAGTGAACCTAACCTAACCCTAGATTTATTTTCATTTGAATGGGATTTTCCCATGTATTTTACTGTAATCAACAAATAACTCTGAATGAAAAGCTGTCAATGTCACATTTCTTAGAAAACTAATAATAATCTATTCCTAGAATTAGTTTTTGGCCATGACTTCAAGTAGACCTAACCTAACCCTAACCCTAGATTCATTTTCATTGGAATTGGGATTTTCCCATATATTTTACTGTTGTCCACAAACAACTCAGAATGAAAAGATGTCAATGCTTAATAAGCCTCTAAGAATCTATCCATAGCATTAGTTTTTGGCCATGTTTCCAAGTAAACCTAACACAAACCCTAACCCTATTCCTTGATTCATTTTCTTTGGCAATGGGATTTTCCCATATATTTTATTGTCCACAATGAACTCCAACTAAAAAGCTATTGATGTCTCCTTCCTTATAAAACTGCTATAAATCTATTCATAGAATTAGTTTTTCGGCATGACTCCAAGTAGACTTAACCCTAACCGTCAATTTATTTTCATTGGCAATGTGGTTTTCCGATGTATTTTATTGATGTACACAAACAACTCCAAATGAAAATATGTCAATGTTGGTTTCTTTAATAAATCTTTAGGAATTTATCCATAGCATTAATTTTGGCCATGTCTCCAAATAAACCTAACCCTGATTTTAACCTTAGATCCATGATGGCGAACCTATGGCACATGTACTATAGGTGGCACGCATAGCCATATCAGTGGGTACACAAGCTCAGCTCATTTTCGGGCCTTCTGGGCCCACCAGAGTAGGGAAACAGGCTGTTTCCTGCCTCTGGGGGGCCTGGGGGTGGTGGGGAAGGCACATTTTTCTCTCTTACCTGGCTTTAGAGCCTCTCTATGAGTCTGAGTAGGGCAAAAACAGCCTCCCCCCCCAGAGGCCCTCTGGAGGCCAGAAATGTCCCGGAGTCCCTGGAGGTTGGGGACTCCAGGCCAGAGTCCCTAGAGGCTGGGGACAGCAAAAAACATCACTTCCTGTCCAATTGGAAGTTGTGCATGTGTGCATGTGCAGGGGCGGGGCACATAGAATTATGGGTGTGGGCATGAATGCAACCCCCCTCCCACCCACTCCTCCTGGCACACAATGGCAAAAAGGTTAGCCATCATGATGCCTTAGATGCAGAGATAATATGATAATATTATCTATAATTTTTCTTATTATATAAAAATAATATTATTTTCCATTCCATTCTAATCACCTCCTCCATATTTTCACCAGCTTGCTAACTTGATCGCATGCTGTCTTTTATACCTCTCACCAGAGAAACTGGGAAAAGTTGCAGAGTTGCCTTGCCCAGCTCAACTAAATCACAGAGTTATAGAGTGGTATATTTGCAATATAGCTCTGATATCGACACTAATTAAAAAGTACAAATTTGCCTGAATGCAAGGGCTGTTTTGCTAGATGTTATCCTTTACACCGAAGGGGTTACAAAACCTCATGCAGCAATGCACTCTGACAGTGTCTTTGCTAGGTTGGAGAGGCACGTGCCTTTGGTAACTTTGCAGTAATTGCTGTCAGCTTTGACGGCACCTGAGCATCTGTTTGCAAAGATGCAAGATTAAATCCAGCCTCCCTTTCCTCATTTTCTAAACAAATAATCAGTATGGCTAATGTCGACTGTGCCAGCCTTCCTATCTTGGAAATAAGAGGCAGTTCCTCAATAAATGAAAACGTATTGGTAGAAATAATTAAATTTTTCATGATTACCTGTTACTCAGCAGAGAACCCAGGACCATTAAGCTGTCCTCCATCATTGTGATAATTTCAGAAGATTCTGTTCCCTTGAGAAGGAGTTCTCCTCTTCCTTTGAATGCTGAAAAGCTCAAGACCTGATATGCCCAGCTATCCACTACTTGCGCCAGTTTAGCTTCAATATCCTTCTCTTTAATAGCAGATATACAGATGTCCTGTCCCGAAAAGAAATACCCTTAAACTATGCAAAACATGAGTGGTGTGTATCTTTAAAGCAAGTTATAAACGCATGGCAAAAAAACTAAACCTTCTTTCATGGAAAAATGTCATTCTGGGACAGAAGAAGCACCATCTTTAACTGGAGGAAAATACGAATTAATTAAAGGGGTATCCCTAGGAAAATAATCACTTGCTTATATAGGCCAACGAAAATACCAAGAAGCACTTGGGAACGAGGGAGAAGCTAACATTCCATATTCCCTCCATTTCTCTGCTTGACACCTGGTGACCCCAGGTCAATGAAAACAAGAAAAGCCAATAAAAAGAAGGATGCTGAAGCCATAAATTGAGTTTGTACACCTCAGACAACCTGATCTCTAGAAAGTGAAGGTCAATTGTAAAAAAAACAAAACTGCACAGACATTCCTGAGGTAGAGAGGATCATTTTACCTATATCAGTTATTTTGAGAATGAGATGGGTAGTACCTAAATTTGACAAATAAATAATAAACTATCTCAGGAATGTATAAGATCCTTGACATATGGGTAGTTTACAGTTGAGGAGTAAAAGTGGTGATATCTTCATGTTAAACCAAGTATGCGTCTTATGTTACTGTTTTAGACTGCTTTAAAAAGTAATATATTTCTATTTTAGTAAAAAGAAAAATATTTTATTAAACTTTACAATACCTGTAGAATAATTTAAGAAAACATAATGTGCATTAACATTTCAAGTCTAATCTCAAGGCGAAATTCGTGATATACCTCAGAAACTTTTAACTATGTCTGGTGAAATATTAATTGACTGCTTAATAAAATAATAGAACTTTTGAATATCAAGCAATCATTCAAATGTTGTGTTTTTAATGACAAATATGACAATTTCTAAATGTATCTATTTAAAGAATATTTACATGCTGTCTATTAGGTCCCATAAAGTGGTTTACAGTAGGAATAATGTTAATTATGATATACCTCTTATACTTTGAGCAATCAGACTTGGTTGATGGGACTTGATGTCATGTTGTCTGTTATGTATTTTCTAACAAACGATTTTGTTTTTATTTTTTGTGCCTTTGAATCATTGTTGACCCCCGGCAACTACCTGGCCTAGTTTGTGTAGTTTTCTTGGCAAGATTTCATTACTGAGTGTCACTGCCTGCTTCCTAAGGCTGAAAGAGAAAGAGAGAGACTGGCTCAAAGTCAGCCAGTTGGTTTTGTGCCTAAGGCAGGACTAGAATTCACCTCTCCTGGGTTCTAGTCTGGTGCCTTAGCTACTACCACAAATCTGTTGTCCTATCAAGTATTAGGGGATTTGAAACATTTTATCATTTATCAAACTTAAGTACCACTCATCTCACTAAGTAATTTCGGCTTATCAATAGCCTTTGAGTTGAAAATATCATTATAAACAAATGTAACAATGTTTAAAAAAGTAGAAATGATGAGCATATAACATGGAAATCTGAACAAAACATGCATGTATAAAAACTTGACATGTTGATATAGTTAAGCTCTTAGGACAACTTAAAGTATTAGCACTACACCTTAAAATATGGGCTTCATTGAGGCAGGAGATGAGTTTCAAGAAAACCTTCTGCTCAACATTTTTGCCTTCATCTTTTCCTTTTTTTGTACTAACAATAGTGACAGTTTTACTTCCTGTTGTTATTGAAGTCTTTTTTGCATTAAGCTCAGTCATTTGGATATTATAATAATGTAAGATACAATATCAACAGTTCCAGTAACTCACAGCAGAAGTACAAAAAAGCAAGACCATTCTATCAGTACATGAAAATATTATGCTTAAAGAAAATGTCATTGTACGAGTTCACATGCTTTTGTCAGGCCAAATGAATCACTGGGTTCAAATATTAAAATATACAAGGTATAAGGACACTTATAAATGTTTAAATGGAAAAAACTCTCCATTATAACTTATTTCCTATTAGGATAATGCACAATTACATTATGTATTATTATCCTCCTCCTCCTATACACACACACACAGACATCTTTGTGTTTAGTGTGTGTGTGTGTGTCTGTCTGTCTCTCTCTCTCTCTTTGTATTTATTTGTTTATGTATTTATAAATTTTGTTTGCTGCCCATCTTATATCCAATAACTCTGGGCAGCTTACAATATAAAAACGCTGAAAAATATTAAAATCACCCATTGTAAAAAAAAAACAGCAGATAAAAGCACTAACAGTATGTTTCCTGATATGAAATATAAAATGCAGCACTAGGGAAGGCTACCTCAATATCATCCTTATGCTTGAGAAGTGGTGCTTCCATGATATTCCGAAGGCAAAAGGAATCAGATTCCACATCAAATGGGTGCCCAGTTGTTTCAGAAATCCGGTTCCAATGTCTTAGTTTCATAGCCTTGTTGGTCATCATTTCCAGCAATGGACAAGACTCACTGAAATCATCTATTCGTTTTTTAAGATCTAAATATGCTTGCCAGTCTTTAAGCCCTTTAGGTAGCTTACGGCATCTTTCATTGGGGAAAAAAAAAGAATGAAGACAAAAGTGGGGCAACTATCTGAACAAAAATAAAATCCTGTATGAAATAATCTAAAAGCACTCCTTAAGAATTACAGCTTTGTGCATTGTCTCTTAAAGGAGGGCAGATTTAGCCTACAGAAATGTATATACAGCAACAACAGCTGAACTATCTCAGTGACTGCATGCTACTCTTCTCTTTCGAATAGGCAATTTCCCTCAATTTGAACCATATGTTGCTTTATTTAGAGAACCTCAGAAGGGATTCCATGAGTGGTTTCAATGTTAGCCTTTGACACGAATAAATCTATTGTGGGATAGGATATAGAAATTAGTGTTAAAGAAGTTTAGTACAGATGTTTATATAGGAAGCAATCTCACCTGTTTTGAAACTCCAAAAGTTCAGCATTGATTTTTTCAATATCAACATCTCCCCAAAGAATTTCATAATAGCCACTTATATTGTTCATCACGGTATCATACAAACCATATAATTTCTGAAGCAAACTCAACTCTTTCCTGTAGGAGAAAAAGGGACAAGATTAATTATAGTAAAACTATTATGGTAGCATTCTTTCTGCTTATACCACAATGTGATTAGAAAAGTATAGGCAATTCTGAAATTGTAATCTTAGGAAGTGTGGCATAAAATTCTAAATAATCAATCATAACTGATTCAAATTCAGGATTTTGTAGATGTGCTTTACTAAATTTCTGGAGACATTTCATAGCATAGGAAGATTTTGACAGGGGTTAGGGTCCATTGTGTATAAGCATATAAAGAACTCCAACTGGATTGTTCTACATTTTCTTGGCCAAGTCTGACATCTATCTGTCCATAACCAAGAAAACTGTATGAAAACTAACCAGAATGGGATGAAACTTTTGGATAAGAAGGCAATAAAAGAAAGACACTGCTTGAAATTTGGTTGGATGCAACTAATGACTGTAAAAAAAAAATATTGGAGAAGAAGTTGGATAAGGGATCAGAATTTTGCCCACTGATCTTCTCTTATATTCCCCTTCATGCACATTAATCATGTAACCTAGTTCAGTGTTTCTCAATTTCAATAACCTTAAGATGTGTGGCCTGAGGAATTGAAGTCCATACATTTTAAATTTGCTAAGGTTGAAAAATACTGACCTAGGGAAGCATCACTGCTAAGAGGTTACAAAGAATTATAAAAACTATGCTTTGTGTGCTTTTCCTACTTAGTTATCGATGTATCCCTTAACACTTATTTTCTCTTATCACAAATATTTTTTTTATTCTGCTGCCATATTTACTCTTACCACACAGTTGGTTCCTTAATCCTCCTTACTGATTTTTTTTCATTCACTTTATGATTCTTTTTTGTTTTGCCACAGTTTGGGACAAGCACAGTTTTGAAAACTATATTGGGGCCCCAGTATAAACTACACTGTAGTAGCTACAATTTTGTGCAAATGTCTTTTTTCCATTCTTGTCTTTTAGTAAAACCTTAACTATTCTGGCAGTTTTCCAGAGTTACCTGATTTTATGCAAAACTTCATAGTCTGTGACAGGCAATCCAAATAGCTGCTCACCAGATGAATATGTAATAAACTTCCTCCAGAGCTCATCAAAGTTGGCCTAACAAATAAATAAATAAATAAATAAATATAGGAATTAAGAGTTTAGCTCATTCACAAATATATTTTTTTCTTTTGGTGGGGGGCTAATATTTTGATATGATTTGAAATGTCAGTGGTGTACAGAACCAAATGAAAAATAGATGGGGCTACTCACACACTCTTATACACATCTACATAGAACACAAATTTATACAAAATTTGCCTTATGCAAATCTATATCCAACCAAATAAGGTGTAAGCTCAATTCCTGTTGACTACAAGGACACAGCCATGACATTTACTTGGCAGTGTTCCTTAAGTGATGTATTACTGCCTTCTCTAAGCAGGTTTTTATGTTCCAAACTAGTCTAGGGCCCTGGAATTCCCTAGTGATTTTCCACCCAACTTCTAACCAGACCTGACACGCCACGGTGGAATCTCCAGTTACTGTGTGTGTGTGTGTGTGTGTGTGTGTGTGTGTGTGTGTGAAGAGGCTGGTGAGTTTAGACTCTCTGCACAGTAGGAAGTGTCACAAACCTCTCTCAAACACAAAGAAACAAAAGTCCTTATCTGGCTATTCCCCCTTCAATCCCTGAAGTCCTTATCTGGCTATTCCCAAGACAATGCAGTGAGTCTGGTGAGATTCTTGTAAATAGGTTAGCAACAATAACGAAGGAACTCTGATCAGTTTACAATGCCATTCTGGTTCCTTGTGCCTGTCCTTGGGAACAGCCAGATAAAGACTTCAGGGATTGAAGGGGGACAGGAGTGTCAGGTCTGCATCACTTCCTGACCTATAGGAAGCTCATCAGCCTTTTCACTCCTTCCCCCCATTCTAGCTGGACATTCCATGACACCTCTTTACTTTATGAGAATAGACAGCATTGACTAGACCTGCCACCATATGCATATTCACATCCATTGTATAAACCTATTTATCACCAGCAATCATTCTCACATGTAGCACACCCTCAATATACCAATTCAGCCAGACTCCAACTACCTCCAGTTCTTTCCATCTTCCACTGAGCAGCTACAAGAATGGAGCTACAAGCTTCCCATGTAACATGTGGGATTGCATTAATCTCATCAGATATTCCACGGTGCATTTAAGACTGAAAAGATGTATAAACAGAATCTGGATAGCCATCTGTAAGGAATACTTGTGTAAGGATTGGACTAGGTCAGGGGTTTGCAAACCTGGCTCTTTTAAGACTTGTGGACTTCAATTCTCAGAGTTGAAGTCCACAAATCTTAAAAGAGTCAAGTTTGATCTTTACAATCCATTGTAAGACTTTAATTGTATAATTCTGCAAACTAGCCTATATGAGTTGTTGTATTTGGTGAATGGGAATAAGAAGGATGAAACTTTGTATATATGCCTGAATACATGTATACATAAAAAGATAAAACAGCATACTCTATACAGAGATGAAATTATACCTCAAACCTCCTTGCTAATAGGATATCTATTACTTCATAACGTTAAATAGCTATGCAAGATTCAGGCTAGCCCAATGGCTCTCCAAACAACATGTAAAAGATGAGCTGCAAAATTACTATAATAGAAAATAAAGTATCAAGAAATATGACTGAATAGACAGTGAAATAAATGGGAAACAAAATATGTTTAACAATAAATCTACTCGTGTATTAACCGTTAGATTTGCTGCAATATTTTTATTAAATGGAGATATACCTATTTGGTTTGTAACTGCTCAAATGGAACAAATCAGACACAAAAAATCAACTAACCTTATTGTAACTTCAGGATACACAATATACAAAATGTTCTCAAGGTTTTCAATTCAGCTGCACAAAATTTTATCTTTTATTTAAAAAGTGCATTAATAATGATTATAGCTTCCAAGATAAAACAGTGTTTTCAAAAGCGACATTCAGTAGAATATAAATTGAAATAATTTCCTTTTGAGAGAACTAATAGGCATCTTGCTACTCAATTTAATAAAATTTTACCTGAAATATCTGTAATCTATTGCTAGCTTCTTGAGGTGGTGTATTTGGAACCATTGGTCCTTCCTAAAATACACAAAATGTATCAAAACTAATTATCTGATAAGATTTAATCCTATGTTCTGTTTTCACATTCTCTCAACAAGAGACATCATACAATCACTAGGGTGTGGAAATTTAATATTATAGGCCATTATGCTTTATATTATTTGTGTAATTGTTACAACTGTATAGCACTTTGGATTTAATTCTTCAAAGCAATTATGTGATCTGTTGGACAGTATATCATGTTCTAAAGCAGGGGTCTCCAACCTTGGCAACTTTAAGACTTGTGGACTTCAACTCCCAGAATACCTTAGCCAGCAAAGCCGGGGGGTGGGGGAGGGAGGGGGGTGTTTTGTTTTTGTTTTTTGTTTTTTTGGGAGGGAGGGGGAAAAAAGGGGGAAAAATATTTTTGTTTTTTTATAAAACTCTTTCAATAAAAAAAAAAAAAAAAAAAAAGCTGTACAAGGTATAATTATTTTCCTTACATATTTATTCCATGTTTGTGAAACAACAATATCAAAAGCTTTTCTTTTTTTATAGGATTACTTCATTCATGTCAATTTTTAATCCAGCCAACACTGACACAACAGGTTTTGCAAGACAGTGATTCAAGGATAAATATTGATAAGCTAGCTTTATTTATCGCAAAAGCTAGAAATGCTGGCTATGAATAAATCTAACAATTGCCAAGACTGACATCCAATCCATAGTTATAGTGGAAGCAAAAGCAAGTTTGAGGTATCTTCCTTCCACCCATGCTACCTACTAAGACCTAAGATCTTCCCACTCTGGACTGGGAAGAACAGATGCCTCTTGTCCTTTGTTATGGTAACGAATTTTCTGGTTTCAGCTCCCTCTATTTGACCTTAACAGCTTTGTTCCTCAAAATTCCTATTAAGCCCAGAAATATTTAACATTTACATTTTTAATGAATCTTTTTATATTGCTGCTTGTTATTTCAGTTAGGCCACAGTAAGTTATTCGAATTATTAATAATTCAATAAATTATTATTGGATTAAGTTTTCTTCAATCTATAGGGTTGAGTCTTAGTCTTAAAGTAATTAGATTTCAAACATTAATAATTTAGTATTTTAAATCTCTAGAAGTAAATATTTTTTGGTTAAAACAACCAGCTGTAGTTTCTTCACAACCCCCATATAAATCAAGTTACCGTTTCATATGCTACTTCATAATTTGACACATCTTCACGGAAAACCTCAACTGCCTCCAGAAGCTGACCCTTAAACTTGGGCTGGACTTGAATTAGTTCATCCTGAACACTAGCCTGAAATAGAAATAAATATCTGTAATAAGAATGCAAAATAGTTATTATTATAGTTTTATATATGTTTAGAGACTCAGTAGATTGCTATTAATTTTATTTAAATGTACAATTATGAGAACAGAAATGATCCAGTATATACCTATTGGCAAGATTGGAGGAAAATAAGGGATTTGGGATGCAAAAAAAACAAACAAACCCTGAGGCTATGAAGTTAAGGTATAGATTTGGGCAAATCTATGATGGCTATTATATACATTCCTGAAGGAATAAAAATTTGTAGGTAGTCTTGAAATTTTGTAGAGATCCATACACCAGGACAATTGCTATTATAGAACAATTTCATTAACTTTGTATATTGTGAATTTATATTCATAAACTATTGTTATATAATAGGCTATTTTAATATACTTACTGCTTTGCTTTGAAGCTTATTAAAAGAGTACCGTAACGTATCAACACCTTCTGATTCTTCCTTTGTTACTTCAACTTCAAATCTATACAGAATTGTGTAGGCTTCCTAAAACAAAATCAGTATCACACAATTCACACTTTTGAGCACTCTTGGTTTTTTTTTTTTTAAAAAAAACTTGTTTCAATGATATTTTTGCTTTTAAGGAACTTACTTCAATGGGTCCCATTATCATATCCATTTCTATTTCTTTATCACGTATATTGGCCAGAGCTTCCATAGCAAAACGGACATCATCCAAATCTCGAATTGGTCGAGATAATTTTTTCAGATACTCCGTTATAAAACTTATCATGTCTTGCATTTTTTTCTTGTATTCTTCATTTAAATAGCGACAGAGCAACATTTTCCATGCTTTTGCTTCAATCGAAAGAGCTAATTTCATCGGCCCTGTTGAAAAATTGTCGTACTGCATATGCCAAGCTATTGATGTATGAAAGCCTCGTTCTTAAATGATTTGTACGAACTGCTCTAAAATAGAACTGTACTGTCAGAAAATTTACAACATATCATCTGGACCTGAAATAGTTGTGCTAGTTTTGCATGCATAACTATTCTGTTTCTATTGTTTGAACATCAAATCCCTGAAATATTTTTGCCCCCAAAAACTAAATGTTAAGAAATGTTAGTTGAAAATCTTAAGTTTTCAAATTCAAAGGATTTTAAAACATACGCTCAGGTCTCTGTGCTCAATTGTTACATTTTCAGTAGTGGTTTGTCAAACTTGAAAGCTAAGTCCATAGGCTCCTCCCTCCAATTGTTTGGATTAGCTGATATATCTTCTGTACAATCATATGTTAGTTTTCATGATGCACAAAGATTTAGAGAGAGATTGGGAATTATACATACAAAACTGATCCCCTTTCTAAGATGACTGGAATTAAGATAGTTTCTATATAGCATTTTAAAGCCCATTATTCTTTAAAAATTGTTCATTATTGATTTATGGCCATGGCTGGAGTCATGCCATATTTTAATCTTATTCTTCACGATATTTATCATATTTACTGCTATTTTTGATAATTTTATTGATTTCATTTTTTAAAAAAAGATTTGTCAGAAAAACTATAGCTGGTCAGATTAAAAGTGTAATTTTTATATTTCAGTCAATTTCTATTAACTTTGCTGTGTTGAATTTTTCATTAATTATTTATTGTCTTTACATTTTTTAAAAAGTATAAATTGGACAGATTTATATTGATACAGCTATTCACATAAAATTAACAAATGTATATTATTTAGAGATATATAGTATTGCACCTTGTTTTGCTAATTTTATCTATGCAAATATTTCTGTCTTCTAATTTCCGAATATTGCAGTCTCCATTTCATACCTGTATTGAGTTCTATGGGGCCAACAGAAACTGTTGGTTTTAAATCTTCTATTTCCTGTTCAAAGGTAGCATAATGAAGAATTTCTGATCGGATCTCAGTCAGAGATGGATTATTGGCCAAAAATTGCTGTGAGGAATTGCAATCATTAATATTGTTTATTTAACTAGAATCAACTTACGTACTGTATCATTTCAATTCTGGTCCTTTCTACGAGGTCACATGCTTTGAATTGCTATAGGTAAGCCATAAAAATAGATTTGCTTGTGGCTGTGGATGTATTCCTATCCTCTTCTCCATTGTTTCCCTTGTGACAATGTCTCCCACCAACTATTCCCAGAATATCCATTCAACTTCTTTTGAAGGCCACACTTTGCAGCTGGTCTATTCAGTGGTAAGATCCTCCCGGTTTAGCAACCAATTCGGTGATTGCATGATTTGCGTGCATGCGCTTGCTTCGCCTGTGCCCGTATCTGATGCACGCTGCATGCGCGTGTACAGTTTAAGAAATCTTCACTCCCTGGTTTCTTTGGAGGAGTAACACAGTTGATTCGCGTGGTAATCTGCTCTACCGCACGAATCAGCTGAGAAGATAAAGGTTGGAAAATAGTGTGGGCAGGCGGGTGGGCCCATCTGAACATCGGGGTGAACTGGTTCACTCCCAGCTGATTATCGGAGCTACCGGTTCATCCAAACCGCTCTGTACTATAATACAGTGCAACCTTACATCAGTTGGCAAAGCTGGTTCTTTGACTTTATTAGGGATTCTGAATGTTAGAAAGAGATAACTGCTATATACAAAAACACCTTAAGAGGGTTGATACCTGCCCCCATCTCAGAATCCTTATGAGACTAGAGGAAACAGTATTATTGTTACTCAATAACTGATTATCTTTCCCATTAGTTGCATCAAAAATGTTCTACCCTTCCCTTCTTCCCTAGTGCATCGGATGTCAAATAAATGACAAATCTGGCTTTTAAAAAGATGGAAAAACAACACTGGGAGAGGTACATCCTTAATGAATGACTGAATGAATTATGTCAATTTGTTGAGAACTGATTCTAAGTAGGCCTCAAACATTTGTAATTCCTTTAGTATAACACACCATTACCGTGGGACCACATGAGCCGTGGTTATGCAGTGGTTAGAAGGCAGTACTGCAGACTACTTCTGCTGACTTCTGGCTGCCTGCAATTTGGCAGTTCGAAGTTCACCAGGCTCAAGGTTGACTCAGCCTTCCATCCTTCTGAGGTGGGTAAAATAAGGACCCAGATTGTTGGGGGCAATACTCTGACTCTGTAAACCGCTTAGAGTGGGCTGTAAGGCACTGTGAAGCTGTATATAAATCTAAGTGCTGTTGGTATTATTGGATAGCAAGCTTACTGCTAAGGCTGAAAATGCTGGTTTGCAACTGCTTTGCATTTTCCTTAAACTGAACTATGTTATTCATCTTTTACAGAACTTTCAAATCATAGCAAAGATTCCAAGGTGGATGTTACCTGAACTTTAGCATCCCTATCTTCTGTCCACAGGGCTTTATACTTTTGAAAGTCTTGCAATGCTTCACTTGCAGCTTTCCTTACAGAGTTTACTGCTGAGGACAGAAGCACAACTAATTTGGATATATCCTTATGTTCTGCCACACCAGGATAAAAATTTCTCAACTTTCTAGCAGGAAATTGCTCCTCCAGTGTTTCTGAAAGAAATATAAGGTACCACATAAATATTTCACATTACTTTACCTAGATGATATAGATATATAGGTATACATTTAAAAAATCAGCAACTATGTTAATTATGTATATCTTCTTCAAGAAAATTTATATTTTCTTGACTGCAATAGAATTTATTTATTTGTAGTATGGTACATTCACATCACATTTTGATAAAAAACAAAACAAAACCACAAGAATAAAAATATAAAACATAAACATATATTTGTTTTATACAATTTTAGCTTCATTGGTCACAGTCAGGAAATCAGCAAAATACTGCAGTAGAAGAATCTCCTTAATTGGCTTGATGAGATTCATCTATTCATTCCTATATCCTCTCTGCTAACTAAAATTTACTCCAAAACGGTAAAAGAAGTTTCCATAGTTGAACATGTCTAGTGCAATGTTTTGATATTTTTAAATGGGAAGAATTAAAATGGTTGGTGAGTGCTAGTGAAGGAAATGAATAATAAGTTACTCTTTTATAAAAGTGTAAAATGTATTAAAAAGCTATGATGTTCTTACTGTTGCAAACTGTAACAGTTTGCAACAGTAAACTGTTCGTTTACTGTACAGAACATCATAGAACTGTAAGACCACAAATTGTAATCAGTAGAGACAATGTGTAATGACTTGCTAAAAGCTCCCTTGGAGACAGGAACCTACGCTTTGGGCAAGACCACTATCAGTAAGAAAGGAACATCCGCTCAAGGTGAAAATTAAAAGTAAACATGACAAGATAGTTGGTTAGGTGGGAAATGTCAAGATGACCCTTTAAAGTGTAAAACAACTTGGAGACTGACTTAAGAGAATAAAAGGGAGTTGGGAGGGCTTTTTAGGCGAGGCGTGCATTGTGTAGGAGTATAAAACGTATAGCTTGAAAACTGCTTTTTGTGTTCTTTGAACTCAATCCATTTGGGAAGGGTCTATGGGAAAGGCCATGCTTGCAACTGCTTTTTATTTTTCTTCATTTTATCTCCAATAAACCTTTGATTTTGTGAACCAGACTTGTTCATGAATTGTGAGGATTAAAATATTTGGGTCTTATATCTCATACTAGGAAGCAGAACCTATCACGGTTCCTTTATTTTTAAACAATATTTAGTGAATATTAAGCTGCTTCTCTGGGTAGGATATTTAAACTGAAAGACAGGGATAGTGATACACACACAAGCACACACTGTCCTTAATGTTTAAAATGAAAATACCAGTCAAAAAGGGGTTTTCATTATTTAAAATGATTATTCTTACAGTGCTATATTTGTATAAAACCATAAGGCATATGTTAATACAGTAATATTATGATATTAGAATACTATAATGTTTTTCATTCAAATAAAATATTAATCAGAAAAGTGTTTCAGTACTAATGAAACATTCTTAAAAATGCACATAAAGAAAAGCATTTTCTTTATTAAATAGGAGATGGAGATTCCTTCCCCTCCATGTTCAGGACAAGGTACATCCAATGTACAGCTAATTCTGAAACTTCAAGAACAATGATATCCACACCTGTATTTTATTTATTTATTATTATATTTATTTGCTATCTGTCTAACAGTTGTAGGAAACTCTAAGCAGCTTATCCAGTCTCTTTTTAAAGGCAATAAGTTAATGGTCCTCAACAAACTCATTTAGTTAAATAAAACTCATTTCTATTATGCTTTCATGATTTATCATAATAGAGATAAAATGCAGTTTGACCAGAGGTAGTATTCAGCCGGTTCAGACCAGTTTGGGCGAACAGGTAGCGCTGACGATCAGTTGGCCCTGCCCACCTGCCCCTACTCTATCCTGTCCTTTATTTCCTGCTTTGTAGCTCATTTCAATTGTGCAGCACAGCTGATTCACCCTCCTCACTGTTTTATTTACCGTTGCTGACTTGGAAGGTGAGCAGCTGAACTTCTAAATGCTCCATTTTCAGTGCAAGCACAACTGCCTTAGACATATGCGTGCACGAAGCGCTCATGCGTGCACAAAGTACGTACTCACTAAACTGGTTGTTAAACGGACAGCATTCCACCACTGAGTTCGACTCTATATGGTGGTGCAGTGGTTAGAATGCAGTACTGCAGGCTACTTCTGCTGACTGCTGACTATCTGCAATTTGGCAGTTCAAATCATACCAGGCTCAAGGTTGACTCAGACTTCCATCCTTCCGAGGTGGGTAAAATGAGGATCCAAATTGTTGGGGTCAATATGCAGACTCTTTAAATCACTTAGGGCTGTAAAGCATTTTAAAGCGGTATATAAGTCTAAGTGCTATTGCTATATACCTATTTAAGAAAGCAAACTCCATCCAGTATATAGGGATTTACATCTCAATAAGAATGTTTAAAATTCCACTGTGACTCTCTTCTGGGTAGTTAAAATAAGGCTAAAATTTTAGAAACAATATTTTTAAAGGAGGAAAAAAGAGAATCAGTGATCTTACTTTCTTCTTTTTTTTGTTTCCCTAATATGCTAGGTGATGCAGGAACATTGCTTTCCCCCTGGTTATTGGATTTTAACAAGTGATGCTGTCCCCAGTGAGCCACACCACGGCTTACATCCAAGGTCAACTGAATCATACGGTTGAGGGCTTGCTGGATATCATCCAAACTGGGCACCATCACCTGAAAATAAAGGGGGAAAAGCTATTTTTCAAGTAACACATATGGTGGATTGGTTATCAGCATCAGTCACCAGCTCACTGGTGCAAAATTATGTGTTTCAATGCAGTATGTATAAATTACGAAATATTACCTCTGTACATTCAAATGAAGTGGCAGGTTTTCTTCTATCAAATGGAACATAAAAGCTGCAATTTTTCCAGATTTCAGAGAAAGAACCAAAATCTTAAGTGTGCTAGGATCAATCACACTACTAATATGCAGGGTTTGAGCTAGTGAGCAGATTTTTGCAGATGAGAGCTGATGGCGCAGTTTCTCTCTACATCTGCCCTTCCTCTTGCAGAAATAAAGACAGCGCTGGACTGAAACGGAACTTCTATTATAGCTTCCTTCTTGTGATCCAGAATTTCCAACATTATTAAATGATGCAATAATATGAAACACTTCACTTACTCTAATAGACAGTCTTTAATTTTATTCTAATCTTACGCTAATATACATGTCATACAATTTTAATTCTAGAAATTAGGAAACCGAATGTCATCCATTTCTTTGTAGGTTCGTTGTGCCTGGAGCTTTTGCTACATTTGTATTTCAATGAACTGACTTTGACAAGAGCTGAAAACAAATCCTGAAGCACCTTAAAGCAAATTTGTACAATATGAGCTTTCATGGACATAATCTTCTTCCACAGCATGCATGAAATTGATATTTTTAATTGATATTTGTGTATTTAGCACTACGTTCTATTTATATACATTTTATTCTTTTAATTCATTTTTGTTATCAGATCAGCCTTCCCAGCTTCTTATCTCTTCCTAAATATTTCACATCCATCTGCATATTGTTTATTGCATCATCCAAGCTTTTATTAACCATGTTGAGTAGCACTGCATGTGTTGACATGGTCAGAGGAAATTCACAGATTATGGATTACTCTGTGATTGCAAAAATCACATATAACAAAACCACTCACCACATGAGGAATAGCTAAATGCACTTCAGCTTTCAGAAAAGTAACAACATCTTCAGGTTTGACTGTTGTCTGAGTTAAATAAGGCAGCCGTCCAAAGTTGCTAGAGCTGAACAAGAAATGAAGATTAAATCATTTATTATATTAAACACAAGAATTCAGGGAGAAAGGGCTATCATGGGCTCCTCAGAGGAATCCGTTCCGTTAGATCATAATGGCACTCACAATTCCCATGGCTAAGGCCATTGATTAAAACTTATTTTATGTTTAATAACTAACTAACAACAATTCGTTTAATAACAAATAATATTTCTATATCCCTATGTCCAGCACAGGAAGCAAACAGGAAGCAGCAGGTGAAGCTAAGCAGGATCACATCAGATACCTGTACAATTAGCACAGGGGGCCCCTAAGGCTGTGTGCTCTCCCCACTTCTCTTCTCTCTGTATACCAATGACTGCATCTCCAACGATCCATCTGTTAAACTACTGAAGTTCGCAGATGACACAACAGTGATTGGTCTCATTCGAGACAATGACGAATCCACATATAGACATGAGGTTGAACAACTAGCCTTGTGGTGCAACCGAAACAATCTGGAACTGAACAGACTCAAAACTGTAGAAATGGTGGTAGACTTTAGGAGAAACCCTTCCATACTTCCACCTCTCACAATACTTGACAACACAGTATCAACAGTAGAAACCTTCAAATTTCTAGGTTCTATCATATTGCAAGATCTAAAATGGACAGTTAACATCAAAAACATCATGAAAAAAGGACAACAAAGACTGTTCTTTCTGTGCCAACTCAGAAAGCTCAAACTGCCCAAGGAGCTGCTGATCCAGTTCTACAGAGGAATTATTGAGTCTGTCATTTGCACCTCTATAACTGTCTGGTTTGGTTCTGCAACCCAACAAGAAAGACACAGACTTCAGAGGATAATTAGAACTGCAGAAAAAAATAATTGCTACCAAACTGCCTTCCATTGAGGACCTGTATACTGTACAAATCAAGAAGAGGGCCGTGAAAATATTTACAGATCCCTCACATCCTGGATATAAACTGTTTCAACTCCTTCCATCAAAACGACACTATAGAGCACTGCACACCAGAACAACTAGACACAAGAACAGTTTTTTCCCAAAGGCCATCACTCTGCTAAACAAATAATTCCCTCAACACTGTCAAACTATTTACTAATCTACACTACTATTAATCTTCTCATCGTTTCCATCACCAATCTCTTTCCACTTATGACTGTATCACTGTAACTTTTTGTTGCTATCATTAAGGGTTAAAATGTACCCTATGACCATCATTTGTGTTGTAAATGTTGTACCTTGATGAAGGTATTTTTTCTTTTATGTACACTGAGAGCATATGCACCAAGACAAATTCTTGTGTGTCCAATCACCTTGGCCAATAAATTCTATTCTATTCTATTCTATTCTATTCTATTCTATTCTATTCTATTCTATTCTATTCTATTCTATTCTATTCTATTCTATTCTATTCTAATGGTTAAAAGGCAAACGATCAAGGAATGGCAGGTGAAGTTAGGAATTTAGGGATTTGTTTATTTCTTGCTATTGAAAAATTTATTTGTTGTTAAGAAAGCATTCAGCTGGAATTTTCTCATTTGTTCCTTTCTGTTGTCTGCTTGACAAAACTGCCAAGGATATCAGGGCAGGTGGGAAAAAACTAATTTTCACTTATATCACTTACCTTGAAACAAATACTCTTCTTTTAAGAGCATCTAAGGATAATCGTGTAGTTTTCTGCAGGCTATCCAGCAACTGATGGCTAAAATATGCAATTACCTCTTTGCATTCCTGCAATTAAAAGCAGTAGTTTAGATTCATATCAACTACATAGCTGTTCAAAAACCATTCAGCAATTTACTTCCTCTGGCATAGCCTGTGAAGGTTAATGATACTGAATTTCCTGCTGAAAACAACATTCCTATTTTCAGCTAAATGGGCCACAAGAAAATCTCATGTAAGGCAAATGAGATCTGATTCAGAGCTCACCAAACTGACAAAGGCTGGTTTTAATAATGGAATGAAAGCACAGCTAGGTACTAAGTATGGATCTAAGTGATTACTTAGAAGGTATTGGCAGGAAGGAGCAGACATATACTTTAATAATAATAATAATAATAAATAATAATAATAATAATAATAATAATAATAATAATAATAATAATAATAATAATAATAATAATAATAATAAAGGAGCCAGGTACGTGATCAACAAGCCCACCTGCATCCTACGACCCCACTTCACGTAAAGGGATTCACAGCCAGCTAGCTGAGGTACAGTGGTCTCCCTCGGCTCTAGACTCTCCTAATAACAACCGCCACCCCCCCACCCCTACCTTGGGCCCTCGGCTGATGAAATGCTCGGAAACCTGGTGGGCACATATCTATAAGGAGAACCCCCCCTTCAGTGCCCAACCAGGTCTCCGAAATGCCCATAAGATCCGCGCCCCCAACACCCGCCTTTGCCCTCCCTCCCCTTAAAAACCTTTTATCTAAAAACCCCCAAAGATTCTTTCTTGACGCATGCCATCTCTCTGAGTCCCAAAACCCGTCATTGAGATAGGCCCCCGATAATGTAGAGGGCCATTTCTACAAGGCAGAGGAACCTCGCAGGTGATGGAGTTCTAATGGAGAATATCTCATATCTTAGATCAAGCAGATCAAGCTGATTTGGCACATGAATGAGTTCATCCCGAACCAATATCGATGGTATAGCAGTCATATTTGTAGCCGGTGACATAAGGCCCACATATGATGAAGACAAGATGGTCGCTCCGTCATGGAAACTCCCCCTTCAGGCAGATGAAAAGGTTGCCGCTGCCAACATTCTCTCCCCCTCAAAACACCTCACTCCCAGCAAAGAAGGGGGTGTGGGGGGAGGGGTCCAGGATAAAGGCTAGTCCTGGCGTAGGATTTTAGTTTTAAATTGGGGTTTTACTGTTTTAATGATATTTTAATTTGGGCCAATTTAATAAGTTTTTTAAATTTGATTTTTATCTTGTATTTATTCTTGTTCTATTTTACCTGGCTGTAAACCACCCTGAGTCCCTCGGGAGAAGAGCGGTATAAAAATCCAATTAAATAAATAAATATATAAAAATATATAAATAAATAAAAAGGCCGTAATAGCTCAGGCTGGCAAAGCCTGTTATTAGAACACAGTAGCCTGCAATTACTGCAGGTTCAAGCCCGGCCCGAGGTTGACTCAGCCTTCCATCCTTTATAAGGTAGGTAAAATGAGGACCCAGATTGTTGGGGGGGCAATAAGTTGACTTTGTAAATATACAAATAGAATGAGACTATTACCTTATACATTGTAAGCCGCCCTGAGTCTTCGGAGAAGGGCGGGATATAAATGTAAATAAAAAAATAATAATAATAAATAAATAAATAAAATAGTCCCATCCTGGTTAGCCAGGATAAGGTTGGTCCTGGGCAGCAATCAAAAGCCGTCCAAAAGCCCTCGCCAGGTCTTACGGCAGTCCTGGTATGGCAGCCCCGAACCGCCTATGGCCCCCATCCCAGCTCCAGAGCCTAAAATTAGAGTCCGGAGTCCGGGGGGGGGGGAGAAGGGAAACATCCATGGCTGAGTGCCATAAAGTCCAGAATTAAGTCCCACCAAGTGAAAATTGGATGAAAAGTTTCTAGCAAAAGTGAAAGAGGAGATGGTTTCAGCACCTCTCCTCTTTGCCACTTTTCTATTTTAAATCATACTGTACCAACAAGATAATGCTGCATTAAATTTGTCTATAATTTTGTTCAATTAAAGCAATTTCGCAGAATGAAATATCATCTTGGAAAATTAGAAGGACATCCAGCATTTATCCTAATAAATAGTGCAATTGTTTTTAAATTCTTTCCATTATTTCAGTAGTTCAATAGGTAATGAAATACCTTTTTAAACTCATCCTCTTTTTCACTGTCCTCAGCTTCTTCACTACTAATCATAATTGAAGACCCTGAAGAGACTCTCTCTTCTTCTCCACCTCCAAATGCTACATGTTTTCCTTCTATTGCAAATAAAAGAGAAATGAATTCATTCAATCAACACCCATGTTCATATGGTAAATATTGTGGGAAATTTTGCCTCCATTTACACATTCAATCTAAGGTTTCCACAGAATCCTAAACAGGTAAAGCTCTATACATATTGCTCCGATTGGTAGTCAGTTAAGTGACAATTCAGATTTATTGGTGATATTATTTGAGTCTTTGACATGAGCGCTGATGTAAATGTTAAGCAAAACATAAAACTGAGGCAGCAATATGAGAGGAATAATTGATTCTATGCCTAAGAAAGGAAAACCCAAATGAATTTATTCCTCCACTTGATGACTTAGACACATAGCTTATAAATATAATAACTAGTATTATATTATTATAGTTTTTTTAAAAAAACTTTTTACGCAACTTTGTATCCAATAATATAACATAAAAACCAGCTTTTGGATGATAGTCTATTCCTCTTAATTGGGACCAGCACAGCCTGTAGACCAGGGGTGTCAAATTCAAGGCCTGCGGGCTGGATCTGGCCTACAGGGTGCTTAGATTTGGCCTGGAAAGAACAAGAGGACTGGCTCCAGTCCCTCTGCCAATGAAAATGGAGCTCATGAGGGTGGCTTCCTGAGCTCCGTTTTCACTGGCAGAGGGTTGCAGGAGTCTGTTGCAGTCAAAAATGGAGCTGGGAGAGCTCTCGGGCCACCACAGATGCCTCCGACACAAGTGACATTGAGCTGGCCATGCCCACCTTGGCCATGCCCACTCTGCTCCCCCGCCCCCGGAGGTCAAACACAACCCTGATGCAGCCCTCAATGAAATCAAGTTTGACACCCCTGGTCTACAATTCACCTTGTCAGACTGGGGTTAAGATGAATACCTGGTGTCTTTGATACATTGATGATAACCTGATTCAAAATTATTGAATGTCCTCACCTGTTAACCTCAGGCAAATATTAAACAAGAGATGGGAGCATTGACCATGATCCACCCTGAATTTCAGAGTGTTCTAGCTCAATTTCTCCCATCCACTGCCTGCCAACACTAGTCAGAGAACACCAGAATATTATTCATCCCATCTTAATTGCCATAAGTAGTCCAGAAAGATATCATGATTTTCCATAACTATGTGCCACTTGTGCTCTTTTTACTTGAGCTCTATTTTCAGACTTACAAGGTTGATGTCAGCCTTGCGAGGTAGTCCAGTTAAGAAACTTAACTAGAACTACTAGCTCTACTTTATTATAAGGTTACATTTACAGAATCTTATAGATTCTGAAAGTACACCTTTCCCTCCTTTGGAACATATGATCAATCCTTGAGGTTCTGGCCATCACTGCATACTGGATGTCCAATTCACATTTACAACATTGCAGGGAGTGGTGGTCACATGATTGCCATTTGTGACTTTGTCTGCAAGTTCCCCACAAGAAAAACCAATGGGGAAGCCAGCCAGAAAAGTTGCAAGTCAGAAAAGTTGCGAAGGTTGTAGAGAGTGCTGTGGTGCAGCAGCTACCCTAATACCTGGATGAAGCTGTCTATCTAGACCCATTCCAGTCCGGCTTCCGACCCGGATACAGCACAGAGACAGCTTTGGTCGCGTTGGTGGATGATCTCTGGAGGGCCAGGGACAGGGGTTATTCCTCTGCCCTGGTCCTATTAGACCTCTCAGCGGCTTTTGATACAATCGACCATGGTATCTTGCTGCGCCGGTTGGGGGGATTGGGAGTGGGAGGCACCATGTATCGATGGTTCTCCTCCTATCTCTCCGACCGGTCGCAGACGGTGTTGACAGAGGGGCAGAGGTCGGCCGCGAGGTGCCTCACTTGTGGGGTGCCCCAGGGGTCGATCCTCTCGCCCCTTCTGTTCAACATGTATATGAAGCCGTTGGGTGAGATCATCAGTGGCTTTGGGGTGAGATACCAGCTGTACGCTGATGATACTCAGCTGTATTTTTCCACCCCGGGCCACCCCAATGAAGCTGTTGAAGTGCTGTCCCGGTGTTTGGAGGCCGTACGGGTCTGGATGGGGAGAAAAGGCTCAAGCTTAATCCTTCCAAGACGGAGTGGCTGTGGATGCCGACGCCCAGATTGGAGGCGAGTTATTGGCCCCAAAGGATAGAGTGCGCAACTTAGGTGTCCTCCTGGATGATCGGCTGTCGTTTGAAGATCATTTGACGGCCGTCTCCAGGAGGGCCTTCCACCAGGTTCGCCTGGTTCGGCAGTTGCGCCCCTTCCTTGATCGGGATGCCTTGTGCACAGTCACTCATGCACTCATTACCTCTCGCTTGGATTATTGTAATGCTCTCTACATGGGGCTCCCCTTGAGGTGCACCCGGAGGCTTCAGTTAGTCCAGAATGCAGCTGCGCGGGTCTCCCCGGCTTACCCGCGCTTGCACCTCACACTGCACCCTCTATCTCCTGGTGCTCCTGTGCTTATGCAGCGCTGCGCCCTCCATTCCATGGGCTTTCTGCACTCACACAGCACCACTCTCTCCCACCCCTGTGCTCACACAGTGCTGCAGCAGTCCCCTTTCAAAGCCTCCCTCCCACATTCCTGCAGCATCCCAGGATTTCTTATCTGAGTATACTGCCAGATAAACAATTAAGCTTCTATTAAATACAAGCTAGAATTAATATATTTCCAGGCAGCAAAACCTCTTGTTTTAATGATGTATAATAAAAAGTGTATTCCTTGTTATGCTTCCAAAATTAGAATTACAGGGAAATACTATCAATTATTAAAATCACTATAAATAAATAGAAAAAGTCTTAATGATGATAGTTAAATTCTTAAAGTAAACCATAAATAAATAAATACCTGGTGAGTGAAATTTTTTGGGTATCGGCTTTTTAACATGTTTAACTTCATAAATGTGCTCAAATATTGATATGAGTTCTTGTACAGCATCTTCTATATGTCTACTTTTATTGTTTAATATTTCAGCCCATTCCTTTGTGTGTACCTATTTAAATACAATCACAGCATTTTATTTATTTTACTAGACTTTTATGTAGTTTTATCATTGACTGGACAACTTAAAGTCTTTATGCACATAAACAAGATTAAAACAACCAAGCTCCAAGTCGTCCTTCTCAGCAACATTAACGTAGATAACCTATGTTGGGGAAGAAAAACAACTGATATAATCAGTATTCATATGCAGGAAAAATCTCCCTCAAAGCCAGATATGATTGACTTTCTGAATTCCAAATGTGATAAGCATTCGGTGAGATGCTATTCCAGAATAAATTGCCATTGTAGATGACATTCATGGGCCTAGAGGGTAGCCATTCTTCCTCATCTAACTGGGCAGGTAGAAACTATTGGGATAAGTCAGTCTGTGAGATATCTTGACCTTGTTCTCTGAAGGGCTCTATAGGTGACATTCAGTGAACATGGAAGCCAAGTGCAGCTCTTGAAATAGATAAGTTACATGAGCGAACAAAGGAAAGCCCATAATTATTTGAGCTGCTGTATTCAGAACCAGCTAGTGGCTTTCAAGAGCAACTCAATGTAGAGTATATAACTTAGTTACATCCAATCCCAAATGGGAGATAACTAAGGCACAACCAGTCTTCTACTATGGGAGTGAAATACGAACATTAAATAATGATGACATTATTAATTATTTATTACATGTACTTATACTAAGTCATGCATTACTTCTACAGATATAGTCAGATACTGAAACTCTTCAACTTACCTAGATCACTTTTGTGGATGAAGCATCAATGATTTTATATTTACTAGTACAATTATTTTCTGCTATTTGGAATATAAGGTTTTCAAAACATGAATAGCAGTTATGTACTTGAAATAAATAATAATAATTAGAACTGTGTGGTAAATTCAGAGGAACTGCTAGTAACAAGTTGAAGCAGGTTCTTTAAGACTGAATGCATAATCACAGTAGGTGAAATGAATATCCTACAAAGTACATTTCTGCACTTATTCAGCATTTTAAAGCCTTGGTCTTTCATCAACAGAGATGACTGAAGTTTACATACATCTAGAAAATATAAATTTCAAGCAAATCAATATACCTAAAAGACAAACATGCTGGTATATAGATGCTTGCCATCTTGTGGAGAAGTATGAAAAATAGAAATCTTTAGAATTCTAAAGAAATATTTAAAAATTCTCATAGCTAAATGTCTAAAATTGTTCTTTATGGAGCCAACATTATGAATATGTGCACATATGCTCACCAACAGAAGTGTGGCTAAAAACCTTAGTTACCTCATTGCGTGCCAGTAAGTCCTCCACTTTTGTTGCACTTTCAGGTAGTATCAGCAGCAGAGTATTTGATATGTCCTTCAGTGTTAAGTCAATCTGCATTTCACACAAGTCATTAATCTGTATTAAAGAAAAGATTGTTAATCGATTCCTTGTTAGGCTTATACAAATACTTCGCTTGAAATTTTTAAAAAACATAAATTTGGGGTCGTGAAGCCCCACTAGAAAAGCATATACTATGATTAATCAATTAGATTAAGTTAAAATAAGGTTAAAATTAAAAAGCTGTGATTCAAATCCATACAACATAAAAGATTAGTCTATGCTCCAATCCTTCAATAAGACTGTAACTTAATTGTATTAAATAACAATACAGTAAATTAAGTGTACAGTTCTTTCGGTCTTATGACACTTTGCAAATCTGAATTTAAATTAAGCTATAGAGCCAACATTCAGCAACAGAATGCATGCTTTGCATTCTTGGGGCCCCAAATCCAATCCTTGATACCACTAAACATACCTTTTTCAAAAGTTGATTAAACATTTTCATAACTTCATCAACGTCTTGAAAGAAGCTATTTAATGTCAGAGAAGACCAAGTTAAAACAGTAAGCCCTTGCCTCAGTACAGATTCCACCTAGTAAAAGGAGAAGGGGAAAAATAATTATTAAGACTATAGTAAATTTTTAGCATCTCTGCACTAAACACCCTCACTGATAGATCCAGATGAATTTCAGAGGGAGCTGGTGATATGCCTGTCGGTTTGTCACAGTCCAACTGAGGCCTTGGATACCATCTAGAACAGGAGGGTTACCAAGGCCTTCATTGAACCTATGCAACCTCTCCCTTCTCATGAATCCCAACTTTCACCATGGACGAAGGAACTGAAGGAGATGAAATGAAACAAAAGACATCTAGAGCAGTGCTTATGCACAACAAGGGATGAACTTAACATACACAGGTTAGAACTGCTATTAAGGCCTACTTTGTGGTGGTAAAGGTGGCAAAGTGATAATAGTTCTTCACCCTTATTGTGTCTACAGATAGCCATCCTGCGGTCCATACTCAAGACTATATTTTTGGGTAGAGGGGATGTTGAGAGCCCCTTGTAGGGCTATGTGGAAGACAGTGCTCAACTCCTGTTGGATAAATCACTCAAATTCATTTTCAGCTGGATGTTGGCCTTGTTGTAAGATCCATGGAAATCTTGCCCTATTTTCTGGAAACAGTTTGAACAAGTTGCACCTGAGAAAGTGGACAGGAACGTTGGGACTCTAAGCTCAGCCACCTGCTCTTTATATCCATGGCCGTCTGCCTCATTAAAGTTGCTGGGAAGAAGGTATCATCTGGGTGGGTTCTGATAGTGGTGAATTCCTCCTTGGATGAGGGATTCAGTCCTCTGCCTCTTAAGGAGTTGCTAGTATATCCTCTCTTCAAGAAACCATTGCTGGACCCCAATATAATGAACAATTTAATCCAATATCTAACCTCTCTTTTGGGGTGGGGAGATAATAGAGAAGGTGATTGTGTACAGGTTTGGAGGACCCTAGATGAAGCAGATTATCTAGATTCCTTTCCCTTAGTAGTGAGGCCTGAATATGGGATAGTGATAGCGTTGGTCATGCTTTCAGATGATCTCTCGGATAAGGGTTGTGCATCCATTCTTGCTCTCCTTGACCTTTCAGTGGCTTTAGATACCATTGACCATGGTTTCTGCCCTGTTTCAAACTTCAAACACATACAAACAACCCCACACACTAAAAGTAAAACTAGAGGTGCTTGCAAATAGAGAGTATCTTGGATGTTGATATTTCAACTGTACAGAATTTAAATACACTTCTTCCAACTTTTTTAATTTTTTTTCTAATCAGCAACTACTTGTCTATTGAAGTACTTGAGTATAAAATTTGATGTTGGAATCTTCTTTGGAGCTCAGTGATCTTTTGGAAGATTTTCTGTGTTTTTCCATTTCTCTTCAATGGTTTTACAGATGTTATTATAATATTTCTTCAGCCACTTCTTACAACTCTCTGAAATCTTTTGTCGAGTTGCTTCCCGACACTTCTATTTACATAGTTTATATAGCAAAAGGTATTGATTTCTGGTTTTCATAAATACATTTTGTCCAAAATGAACATTGTAAAATTTAAAACAATTTTCACACAAATATAAAGTACAAAAATAAAGCAATATATTGAAACTTTAACTTTTTTACCAATAATGGCATAGTAAAAGAGATAGGGCAGAATCCTAGAAAATACACTGCAACTGTCAAGACATAATGTAATCAAGAGATGAATATCTGTATACATACTAAGCAATTTGTTACCCATTGGGTCATCATTTCAGAGATATTTCCTCAAGTAAACTTCCAACTTAGTGCAGCTTCCCCATTTAGTTTCCTTGTGGGAAACTCCCTCCCTTCTCTGCTTCCTTCCCTTTTCCCTCTCTTCCTCCCTTCCCCTTGTTTCCTTTCCTCTCTTTCAGTCACACTGTCATTATCCTCCTTCTTCCCTTTTCCTCCCTCTCTTCCCTTGTCTTCCATATCCTTTCGAGAAGGAAGGTGAGTGGCTGCTGCTGGGTTGGGGAAGGAGAGAGGGATTGTGAGACTGACTGGGAAATTGTCACAGAATGTTGATAATGAAGATCACGTGATTGCAGCAGCAGCAGTGCACCAGTACACCAGCAACCAGTAGCACTGAAGTAGCCACAATTTTTCCAAATTTTATTTCCTTGAGGGTCAAGGATGCTGGATTTTGGACATATTCTATAAGTTAGGCTATTTGAGGTATCTTAGTTCAAAAATTGCCTCACTTCTCATGGTTAAAAATCATGGCAATGAGAGTTTTAGTAGTATATACAGTAGATAGATATCCTAATATACCTTCTTCATTTTAGGTCCCATCAAGTTGACAAACACTGTTGGAACTTCTTGGCACAAATTTTCATAGCAGTGTAGAATGTTCTGTGAATTAAAATAAATGTTCAGGATTTAACTTAATATTAATAGAAATTAAAATATATAATGAATTTCCGAAAGCCTAGGCAGATTTCTGTGTAAAAACATCCACATTTTTTAAAAAATAAAATGTATAATCTTCGGGAGCAAGCTTCAGCTATATATAGTCAATTCATGAACAACTAGTCAAGATACAATGCTTATAATTTTCAACATCATATTGCACTGCTCTGAATAGCATTAAAGTAATTCATGAACATATCCAATGATGAGAAAGTTAAAGCAACAATATTGAAAACCTGAAAAACTACTCTATTTACTAGTTTAATGACCTCTTCCCCAGGAGCAATCCTGACATATCTGCCTCTTTTTACTGTATTTTAAAAAGCTTCAAGCTTTCTAATTGTCATGCTTTGAACTCTGTATTCATGTATGAATATTATTGCTGAGCTATTCTGACATTTTTTATAGATGGACATTTCTCAATTAAATGTCAGTTGAATAAGATGGCTCCTCCTTCCTGGCGATACATGTCTAACCCAGCAAAATGTAATTTGCAATTGAAGTATTACCTTGGCCCCTTTTTGGTTTTTGTCTTTATTTTCTTCTCTTGTATTAATATATGCTCAACACATATCATAAAGTCTCCTTAATGTATATTTTAAATCAAGTTAAGTATTTGTTTGAAAAATCAACATACTACTTCTTTACCTACCTCCAAGCATAATTTGTTTCCTTTTACTTCTCCTTCAATTTTGACTATCCTCTTTGCCTGCTCTGGTACCTCTAGGCCCATTTTTATCATACATTTTGTTTCTCGAACAATCTCTAAAATCTTGGGATCAAAATTTACCAATAGCTTTCCAGTTTCAGGGTGACGTACCAATAGTGTAACCTGCAATGCTAAAGTCAAATATTGTAATTAGAGATATTTCCCCAAACTAATGAGACAGCATAATGGTATTATTCAACAGAGTTTGCAACAGATTAAATGGCTTACCATACTCTAACTGTGAAATCTCTTTCATCCATGCTGTGTGATAAAGTACCTCAAACTCAACCAATACATAGGAAATTTTATTATATAATCGGACAACTGCTTTTCCTTCCACACTTGCCAAGATGTCTGAGTTTTTCTGTTAAAATAATGATAACGAAAGAGCTACATATTTAAAATGTAGGTGAATTAAATACTTCTGCTTTTACTAAAGAGTACATTCCGAATACCTATCTCTCAAATTTACCTGTAATCTTGCAATGTTTGCATTTGAAAAACCCTTTCAATATTTTATATATGCCAGTAGTTCACACCATTTCTTCTACGCATAGCCTCGTAAGTTAAATTCAAATAAATACCTAACAGTGAGAAACATAAGCATTTTTAATGGGTAAAAGTGCTTCCTGCAGGAATATTTAAGGGAATCCAATGAAATTTAAGTTGCGTGGGTGTTCCAATTTGCACTAAAACAAAATAATAATTATATTTGTCCCAGGTCTTTTGAGACCTAAGACCCAATGCAAATATTAAGCTGGTTAATAAGAGACAGATCACGAGCCTGGATTGCTTTTATTAGTTTAAAGAGAGCATGTGGTCTCCAGAATGAGTATAGCACACATTAATTTGTCTAGGAAAAAGAGGTTGCACTTCCCATTGTGAGATATGCAAAACAGGGATAGAATAACCATCTTTTGGGACTGCTTTAATTTGAATTCATTTATTGCCTTGCAGGTTGGGACTCAGTGGCCTATGAGGCACCTTTGAAATGTGTAATTCCATGTGGAATCTATAATATATAAAAGAAAGTATGGGCAAAGGATCATCTTCAGCATGATCATAAAATAAGGAGGGAAAGTTTAAGCTTTTTCTTCTTAGCCAGAATCACAATGAAGTGAAATTCATTCCAAACTAATATTAAGAGGAAAAGACAATTCCTTGGGTGTCACTCAGAGCCAATTTTGTAAGACTAATAACTGCATTGAGGGATGGCAGCTTTCCAGCACAATTAAAGATAACAAGAGTGGACACCGCAATTATTCCTCCCTCTCTTGCTTTGAAACATGTTTTCACAAAACTGTAGAAAATAGGGAGCTTGTTGGATCAGGGAGGTAAAATTTTAGAACAAGTTGGCTTAGTGGAGCTTCTTTATTGCATCTACCGAAGAAGACATGGCTACCTAGCAAGCCGAAAGTCTGAAAAAAAGTCTAAGGGGTGAAGATATTCTGCAATATTCTGTTGCATAATCCGTGCAATTTATTACCACCAGTATGAGAAGAAAAATCATCCAAATCTATGTGAGAACAGCTGTTCTTCTTATCTGAAATGCTGATTTCCACATGCAATCAATTTTTAATGAGAAATAATTTGGACAAAAACAACTACCACCATTAATCATACAGTGTTTCTAAGTGTCTAGCACTGTCCTAAACATCAAATCTGCTGGGCTTGGTTGTCTGAAGAGATGCCTGACAAAAGTGAATCTCTGCAGACATAAGGAAAACAAAACTGCATGCATAAATCATTTTATTGGCATTTTCAAGAAGCTACAATTTAAAGACCGTGGTTAATATAGTTCTCTGGAAACTGAGTGGAAACTACCAGTAGATAGCAGGGATATTGCTTTCAAAGCAATTAAACATTGCCCTCTACAGGCTATTCTAAATCATTTTACCTACATTCATAGCCAGCAGCACTAATATGGAAAGACTGTGAAGAAGATAGAAGAAACAAGATAATAACAAGCAGTATTCTCACTGGACTATAAAATATATTTTGAAAATCGTGTGTCAGCCTTGTTGTTTACCAATAGGTGGGTGATGACAAACTTACATAAAAATAGTTGATTGGCTCACTTATACGCCTGAAGAGTTGTCTCACCCACAGTATCTTTCCTGCTACCGGTGGCATGTTTCGAGCCAGGGGAGGATTATCCTTTTGTGCCTGATAAAGCTATGAGATAACAAAGTCAAGTGTCAAATGAGAATGCCATTTAGACTTGAGTTGCAAGTCACTCCAGAAGCATCTGCATAGGAATGAATGTAATATACAAGACCAAACATCTACAGTTTGATGTGCTACAGATATTTGCAAGAACATTTGCAAGAATTTCCAACTGCAATGGAGAGTAGCAGGTTGGAAGAGGTTGGATTAGACCATTTTAGCTATTCCAAACTAATCAGGTATAATTTTCAGTAAGGGAATAAAAAGGAGAGGAAGGCAAGCTTGCAAGTGAAACATTATATATTAGAGCTAATTTACTTGCTAATAACTATGAGAATGGAAAGTCACCTCAACTCTCTCTTTCTGCATTATGAATAGCTTTGAAAGTATATAACATTTGTTCTCTTTTCCAGCTGTTTTTTTTATTAATAATCTTTTTAACACTAATCAGCCCAGTTGGCATTTCCAAAGTAGGCAATATGAAATTAACATCTATAATATACACAATGAAGTACATTATAGACATTTCAGGGCTTCTCTGCCTGTTCTATTGCATTCACAATTTTAGATCTCATTACTAGAAGTGAAATCTGTGAAAGCAAATTAGAGTATTATTATCCTTTTAATTATTTTGTCTTTGAATAAATGCACAAATAGCTAACACATCTACAGGCGATCCTTGTTTAATGAACACTCATTTAGTGACTGTTCAAACTTACAATAGTGCTGAATGAGTGGTAGTTATAGCCGGTCTCCAATTGCTTACAATCAATACATTTCTGAGGTCACGTGATTGCCACTTGCATTTTTTTTGCCAGCTTCCAACAAACAAAGGCAACAGGGAAATCCATAGGTGATCAAAAATGGCAACATGTGGCATCCTTGTTTAATGACCCATGGTGATTCACTTAACAATGCCAAATAGAAATGTCAGAATTAAGTGATGCAGTCATTTGACGTACTTTATAACTGAGTTGCTTAGCAATAGAAATGCCATTCTCAATTGCCATTGTTAAGTGAGGACTACCGTATAGTGCCTTTTTAAAAGATATGTGCAATGTAGTTTGCAATTTTAAAAGCAAGTCTACCATTTGATTGTGCAGACAGTTCATATTTAATAAAGTGTTTGTCTTTATTGTTTATTTATATTAATATTGAATTACTTCTTCTCTTCCATGAGATGTGCCTTGTATAAAACATTATCAATGTATATATAACATAACATAACATCGGAAGGGACCTTGGAGGCCTTCTAGTCCAACCCCCTGCCCAGGCAGGAAACCCTATACCATCTCAGTCAGATGGTTATCCAACATTTTCTTAAAAATTTCCAGTGTTGGAGCATTCACAACTTCTGAAGGCAAGTCGTTCCACTTATTAATTGTTCTAACTGTCAGGAAATTTCTCCTTAGTTCTAAGTTGCTTCTTTCTTTGACCAGTTTCCACCCATTGCTTCTTGTTCTACCCTCAGGTGCTTTGGTGAACAACTCCACATGACTTATTAAAATTTGTCTGTATGAAGTTAAAGTAAGTTCCACAAAATTATCACTTAAAACTGATTCTTCCAACAAGTAAACTTGTTCAAATGAACAGATTCTATTCAATATAAACACATACTAAATACCTTCTTAGTTGATTCAAGTTCGGCAACATAGTGCTGAAGAATACGCCCGATTGTATATGCAATTTCATTCTGAAGACATGGCATGTTCAATTTCTGAAACCTACGGAGTTCATATTCAAATACATAAAGGTATAGAATAGCAGAATAAATACTGTTAATATAATCAAACTGAAATAAAGGTTTTTATTTTCAAATGATGCAAAGTAGGCTATAAGAACAGTAAAAGCTATGCTTCCAGAAGATCAACTGAATTAATTTGTCGTAGTAAAATCCACAAAGGTCCTATCACATTATATTGATAAAGACAATTATTACAACATCCACTTTTATAATAATTTCATAAGGGGCCTTTAATAAAGATTGTTCTTTTCAAAGGAAGCTTGATGAACGTATCTTTTCTTTTATGTACACTGAGAGCATATGCACCAAGACAAATTCCTTGTGTGTCCAATCACACTTGGCCAATAAAATTCTATTCAGTTTGTTAGCTATGCATTTCATAATTATGGAGGACTATCAGATAGGACAACCAGATAACCTTTAAAGACAAAGACTTAGAATTTTGTGTACTGGTAATTATTTCAATTTTTGCAGCTAACATCTGGTAGATTTTATTATGTGTTCTTTAAAAAATATGTACATAGTAGTTGTGGCAGAAGTTCAAAAAGCATCAGAGGTTCAGGAAAACAGAAAGAAGAAATGAAAAAAAGAAGCCGAAGAACATTAAAGACCAAAGAATACAAACTTAAGTTTTGTTATTGGATTAGGTTTTTTTCTACTACATATAATTTGCTAAATAATTATCTAACTCGCTCTAGCTGAAGGGATATAGTCTATTGTGCTACCCACCTACAAAAAAAATGGGAAACAAGATAATGTGGGACTGCCTTTGCTAGATCAACTGTGAAAAGAGACAGCACCTGCCTTTAATCTTTCAAATGAACATAAAATTAACTCTTTACCCAAGTGAAATGCTAATTTAAAATATTCGCTGTACCTCTGAAGCAGCTGGAGAGCATGCTGTGAAGATAAGATTTTTACGAAACAAGCACCCATAAATGTCTGTATTTGGACCTAACAGAAAACCAAACCAAACCGAATATTAGTAGTGCAGAAATCAACATTCCTTCCTAGAGAGGAAGACAGCCACAGAATAAGAATATATTTTTCACTTAAAGTCATTATTTGAGGAAAGAACAACTTGAAGTAAATAAAGGTGGCAAGAATTTCCATTTCTAGGCCATACCACCTTTCCTTAAGAAATTTGATCAGATTCTACCTGCCTAGAAACTTCTGTCCAGTCACTCATCTTCCTTTTAGGGAAGGTGGTGGAAAAAGTGATTGTTGCAGCTCCAGAAGTTCCTGGATGAAACAGACTATCTAGAGCACTTTCAGTCAGGTTTCGGGCCAGTTATGGAACAGAAACAGCACTGGCCGCACCTGTCAATCTCTGTCAAGAGCAGGATGGAGGTATTGCATCCATTCTCGCCCTCCTTGACCTCTCAGTGGCTTTTGAGAGCATCCCACCATGGTATCCTTTTGGGTCAACTGGAGGATTTGGACTGGCTGACACAGTCTTGCACTGGTTCGGTTTTTTTTCTCCAAAGCCATGTCTCAGTTGGTGTTGATAGACCATGAGAGGTCCAGCCTATGGCTGCTCCTCTATGGGATACTGCAGGACTTTGTACTCTCTGTTCCTTTTTAACATCTATGCTGGGTGAAAACCTCTGTCACCATCGCCTGAGCTATCATCAATATGCCAATGATACTCAACTCTATATCTCTATCCTAGATGATCCAAGGGATGCCATGATTGCCCTTTGTGGCGCCTGGAAGCTGTAAGAGTCTGTATGTGGGACAGTTGAACCTTGGCTATGGATGTGTACTACCTCAGGTTTCAGAGGTTTATCATCTTTAATAGGTAGGGTTGCACTACCCCAGACTGACTGATATGCAACTTGGAGTCTTCTAGACTCACAATTCCTGATCAAAGAGCAAGTGGCATTCGTGACTAGAAAATCCTTTGTACAACTTTATGTTGTACACCAGTTGCACCATTTTTTGGATCATAAGGCTCAGTCATTCATGCTCTGGTCATCTCTCATTTGGATTACAGCAATCTGCTCTTCATGGGGTTATCCTAGAAGAGTTTATGAAAGCTACAATTGGTTTAGAATGCAATGATATAAACAGTTTTGGAGGCACATGTAACTTCACTGTTACACAAGTTGCACTGGTTACTGATCAGCTTCCGGAGCCAGTTTTAATGAATTGCTTATTACTATTAAGGCCATTTATGGCATGGGTCTTCGATATCTGAGGAACCATCTTGCTAATTGTGAGCTTCCCAGTTATGGGTATGAAATGGACAGCCATATACATATGGAGGTGCTTGCTGGGGTGGCAGTTGAGACCCCCAGACTTTTAGTCATGGGGGACTTTAACTTGCCATCTTCCGGCTCGTCATCGACAGCAGCTCGGGAGTTCATGGCTTCCATGACGGCCTTGGACCTGACCCAAGTAGTTGATGGCCCTACTCACATTGGGGGAGGCACTCTGGATTTGATTTTTGTCTCTGGTCAGTGGTTGAGAGATCTGGACTTGAAGGAAATAGTCATTGAACCTTTGTCATGGTCAGATCACTCTCTCCTTCGCCTGGACTTTCTGACCGCCATTCAACACCGCAGGGAGACGGAGCTGATACGTTGGTTCCGTCCCAGGCGCCTGATGGACCCAGAGAGGTTCCGGACGGAGCTTGGGCCATTTCCTGAGAGTCTGGCTCACGGCACGGCTGAGGAACTTGTTGCGGCCTGGGAACGGGCCGCGGCGGGGGCCTTAGACCGTGTCGTGCCTTTGCGGCCTCTGACCTGGCGCAGGTCCCAACCGGCTCCTTGGTTCTCCGAGGAGCTGAGAGGGATGAAGCGCCGGAGAAGACGCCTAGAGAGTTCCTGGAGGTCTAGCCGTTCGGAGGCTGATCGGACACTAGTGAAGTCCTATAATAGGGCTTACCTAGTGGCATTGAGGGAAGCGAGGCGTAGCTACGCCTCCTCCCTCATTGCATCGGCAGATAACCGCCCAGCCGCCCTGTTTCGGGTGACTCGTTCCCTCCTTCACCAGGGGGAGCGGGATGACCCGTTGCAGGGACGTGCTGAGGAGTTTAACGGTTATCTATACGATAAAATCGTTCAGCTTCGGGACGGTCTGGACCAAAATTGCGGCGACTCAGGTGAGGCGTCTGAGGGTGGTCTTGGTGACATTTTATGGGATGAGTTTGACCCTGTGGCTCCCGAGGACATGGACAGGTTGTTGGGTAGGTTGAATGCCACCACGTGTTTACTGGACCCGTGCCCCTCCTGGTTGGTGCTGGCCACTCAGGAGGTGACACGAGGCTGGCTCCAGGCAATTACGAGCGCTTCTTTGGTGGAGGGAGTCTTCCCGGCCGCCTTGAAAGAGGTGGTGGTGAGACCCCTCCTCAAGAAGCCTTCCCTGGACCCGGCTGTTTTAGGTAATTATCGTCCGGTCTCCAACCTTCACTTCGCGGCGAAGGTTGTAGAGAGTATGGTGGCATATCAGTTTCCCTCACACCTGGAGGAAACTGTCTATCTAGACCCGTTCCAGTCCGGTTTCCGGCCCGGTTACAGCACTGAGACGGCTTTGGTCGCGTTGGTGGATGATCTCTGGAGGGCCAGGGATAGGGGTTGTTCCTCTGCCCTGGTCCTATTAGACCTCTCAGCGGCTTTCGATACCATCGACCATGGTATCCTGCTGCGCCGGTTGGGGGGATTGGGAGTGGGAGGCACCGTTTATCGGTGGTTCTCCTCCTATCTCTCCGATCGGTCGCAGACGGTGTTGACAGGGGGGCAGAGGTCGGCTCCGAGGCGCCTCACTTGTGGGGTGCCGCAGGGGTCGATCCTCTCGCCCCTCCTGTTCAACATCTATATGAAGCCGCTGGGTGAGCTCATCAGTGGCTTCGGTGTGAGGTACCAGCTGTACGCTGATGACACCCAGCTGTACTTTTCCACACCGGGCCACCCCAACGAAGCTATTGAAGTGCTGTCCCGGTGTTTGGAGGCCGTACGGGTCTGGATGGGGAGAAACAGGCTCAAGCTCAATCCCTCCAAGACAGAGTGGCTGTGGATGCCGGCATCCCGGTACAGTCAGCTGAGTCCACGGCTGACTGTCGGGGGCGAGTCACTGGCCCCAATGGAGAGGGTGCGCAACTTGGGCGTCCTCCTGGATGAACGGCTGTCTTTTGAAGATCATTTGACGGCCGTCTCCAGGAGAGCTTTTTACCAGGTTCGCCTGGTGCGCCAGTTGCGCCCCTTTCTAGACCGGGATGCCCTATGCACGGTCACTCACGCCCTCGTGAGGTCTCGCCTGGATTACTGCAATGCTCTCTACATGGGGCTCCCCTTGAAGGGCATCCGGAGACTGCAGTTAGTTCAGAATGCGGCTGCGCGGGTTATAGAGGGAGCCCCTCGTGGCTCCCGTATGACACCTATCCTGCGCAGACTGCACTGGCTACCTGTGGCCTTCCGGGTGCGCTTCAAGGTTTTAGTAACCACCTTTAAAGCGCTCCATGGCATAGGGCCGGGTTACTTACGGGACCGTCTACTGCTACCGAATACCTCTCACCGGCCCATGCGCTCTCACAGAGAGGGACTCCTCAGGGTGCCGTCAGCTAGGCAGTGTCGTCTGGCGACGCCCCGGGGAAGAGCCTTCTCTGTGGGGGCCCCCACCCTCTGGAACGAACTCCCCCCAGGACTCCGTCAACTTCCAGACCTCCGGACCTTCCGTCGCGAGCTTAAAACACACCTATTCATTTGCGCAGGACTGGACTAGTTTTTTAAATTTTATAGGGGTTTTAAATTGGTTTTAATATTTATACTATTTTTAATAATTTGGCTTTTAGAATAAGTTTTTTAATGGTTTTCTTAATTTGTATATATATGTTTTTTACTTGCCTGTGAACTGCCCTGAGTCCTTCGGGAGATAGGGCGGTATACAAATACGAATAATAAATAAATAAATAAATAAATAAATAAATAAATAAATAAATAAATAAATAAAGTAAAATAAAATAAATTAATTCACTTAGCAAAATACTTTAAGCCTTATAGAAAAGCCACACAAACAGCTTGTCAAATCTGGGAGTTCAAGTACAGATCATCAGGCTAACCAAGGAAACCACAACTTCATAGCCTGTCCTAATCTGAATTAATAAAGATTTTCATATTCGAGTTGAATTGAGATCCTTATGTGACCTACCTCTAAATTTTCAATTTTTGTCATGAAATCTGCAAAGTCTACATCAAATTCTGTTTTCCGTGGGTCAAGGATATCATATTTCTTCTTTTGAACACTTTGGTAGATATTTTTGAATTTAATTGCCATAATATCAATTCCTTCAATTGTAGACATATTTAGTGCAGAAAAGGTCTGAACAATCGTTATCATCTCTGTTATCTAAAATCAGAAAGGTTGTTTTTTTCAAGTATTAACTATGGTTTCTTTTAATATTATATTTTACTTAAATGAAAAGTCTTGCACAAAACCATCAAATATCAGACAAAAAGTTCACCCATTACTGTAAATATTGTACACCTATAAATTTTAAAATATTTTTTTCTAGGAAAAAAATTCTCAACTTTATTTTTCAATTACAGCAATTACAGCAATTACAAAGTATAGAGCTGAACTGATTTAAGGAATCTATGATTGACAACTATTGTCATATTTTATCTTAAGCCATCTTTTCAAAGTTATCCTTTATATCAACCTGAAATGTTACATCCTAAACCATAATGAGAATTAGGAACAAATTAGGCAAAAGCCTGAGATTTTTTCTAAAGAGTACTTACTTTTTCTAGCCTTTTACAGAAAGCTTCAAATTTGCCAAAAATGTACATCTCAGATACTTCAAATGTCTTCTCCCCTGAAGTTTCCAAAATTTGTTTTCTTGTTTTATGAAAACTTTTCTGATATTCTTTAAACAAAAAAATACAGTCCTAAAATGATAAAAATCAACAACATTATGTAGCAATTACTATCAGAATGTGATTAGTAAGATTAGTTAGAGGCATAAGCCTTATGATTAGAGTGGATATAAGTTCAATAAATCTAATGTATACATATAATTTACTGCAGGAAAAAAAGCCACCATTTATGGATCTTTTACAAAGAACTTTTCCAATTAGAATTTGATTTTAGGCTTGTAACTTCATAATTAATATTTTATTTGGTTTAATGCTGTCAACTGAAATATGAAGAAATCTAAATCTGTTTTAGATCATAGGAGCAAGCAGAAGCTTTTGAAGATATTTTTTTCTTAGCCTACATAATAAGGTTCCTATACTGATTGCTAATAATTTCTTGCTAATTAAGGGAAAATATTGACAAGATGCTCACTATTTTCTAATAATTCAAAATTGATTTCTTTTAATTTCCAAGCATAAAGACTATGTGCAATGCTGGAGTAAATCTCTAGAGGCCTAATTAAGCAGAAAACTCCACACTGGTATTGTTTTTAATAAACAATCAGGTAAATTATGGCTTTGTATGAATTTTGCTAATAACACTAATGAGGGTTCACGATAATAAGTTAGCTAACATGAAAAGCAAAATCTTGTTTTATAGCGGTTATACACCATGCTAATCCCATTATAGGGATTCAGTAGGGAGCAGAAACAATACCACAGAAAATATATACAGCATTACAAACATACCTTAATTTTCTGAATTACTATTGGAGTATCCTGTTCCCATACACGGCTAAACCCTCCATCAGTAATATATGCTTTACATGCTGTGACCATCTGATTTGTAACCTATTGTATTTTTTAAAAAGGAAAAAAACATACATAGTTTTTTACATCAAAGTTCAGTATTTTCCACGTTTTCAGAACCTTGTATATAGCTAGTTATTTAGATGTGCTCTCCCATTAACAGTAAAAAAATAAATGCCCAAAGTTTTACAGCAACTGCTCATCTAATGATAAACCAAAGGAATCTAAATGTCAGTACTTGGGGCGGGGGGGAGGGCATTCAAAATTTAAATGAAACTATTCCTACAAGTGTTTTGGTATTGTATACTTTTTCTGCCTTTTTTTCCTTTTCTTTCAAGATACTACAATGAAAACAAGCTTGCACCAGACTACAGTTTCAGACTGTTCCTAAACCATTGTGTTATGCCTGAGATTATCACAAAAACTGGATAATTTACAGTTTATTTATTGATGGCACAATAAACAAAGATGAATGTTCTGCAGCGTGACACCATCTCTTCCTTGCATTTAGTTGTTCCACAATTAAATATACTCTGTGTGCACACATATGAAACTAGGGGTGTCCAACAGTTTGGGGCTACAGATTATATTTTTAGTTTTGAGAAACATGTGGGTGCTGAAGGCCAAATATGGCTGTTAGGCTTGTGCCTTAGCATGCATATTTTCCTATGAGAAGACCGAGACAAGAAGATCATTTTATTCAGTTTATTAGAATATGCTGATAAAAAGGATTCCTCTCATTCAAAAGGGAACCCAGATCCATAGCTTACATTGCATTTTATAGCTAACACCTCGAAGAAAATACAAGAGAAAAGTTGACTGGATAAGATATAAGTAATCTCCCCTTTGCATAGGAAATCAGTTACATGTAGTCAAACATATTACATGTATGTCCATTTAAATGAGCTCTGACATCAGAAAGGAATGAAATTTAAGATGTTAATGAGAGAAAAGGTTTTTTTAGTATTTATGACAAACCAGTCACCAAAACAGCATGAACAAACTTTCTCTTATCAGGAGATATTTGCCAGCCATTCCTTCTATCTTTTTTCAGTTTAGGAATGTTAGAAGCTATCGATCAATCCATATAGCAATAGGATAAAAAGTTTTCCTACATTCAGTCTGTAATGGTTTTATAAAGCCTTATCATCCTTTTAAAAATATATTTTTTAAAAAAGAAAATATATATATTACAGTGCAAAGTAACTATGTTAGTTAACAAGCTATAAAATCCATGTCATCTGCCCCTCAATGCTCTTGAGAAATGGCTACTTTGTATGTGGCATTGCTTGCTCATACACACAATGTCTATAATGGGGGAACACAGCCCACTATCGATCTCCTAGAATGCCACCTAGCACTCCTTTAATTCCCAGGAAACTCTCCCCAGTTTACCTCCCTGCCCTCCCATTTCCTTTGTGCTCTCTTCCAAAGAGAGGACTGGATAGCACTGGCTTATTTTAATTTTCCAAGAAAGCTTATTTTGCCCGTTGTGGCTGTGAAGCTGGAGACGTGTTTTCAAACATGACACCTTTTTAAAATTAAACGTTTTAAAATATAATTTTAAATTAAAATGTGAAAAAACAAACAGAGAGGGAATCTGGTTGAAGCCAAGGAAAATAATGTCTGCTAATACTTGGGAAACCTCAGGTGCCCTGTTGAGATTTCATATGGCCCTTTAGCCATTTAGAGTGAATATGTATATCTGTTCTTGCAATACATATTGTTGTTTAATTATACACTTACCAGCAGATGTAAAACATTGAAATATACGGGGTACATCAGAAAACTATAATCAACACTGAGGCTTGCACAACATACTTATGTTCAGAACGCTCTCCAGTCCACTGATTAAAAGCACTTACCTTGATAAAGAGAGATGTCATTTTTTCAGAGGTATTGTAATATCTGGAAACACTATGAATCATTCTAATAGCATTAATCAGATTCTGTATTCCGTGAGCCATGGAAACCTAAGAAAAATATTTTGTAGAATTAAGATTGAAAAATGGCATACTTTAAACTACCAGATGGGACTGACAATGGATGCAAGAGGGAGATGGCCGTTTTCAAAACAAGTCTAAATTCCTAATGCCTAAAATGAGAATAATTTGTTTGTTGCAGTTAAAAGGCAAATTTCTGGATGCAGTTCCTCCCCCATTTTCTTTGCACCCAACAAACAGTTTTTTAAAAAGTAATTCTTCATATTGGAATCACTCTACTACTCCAAGAATGATTAAGGCAATTTACAATAGACCCATAAAAATAATAAAGCATAACATTAACAAGTAACTTATAAATTATTTTCTATCAAGTATCCTCTGTTGCATTTCATATGAATGCATTCCAGGTTCTCCTTTCAGTCTGGGTTATACTTTGGATTATTGTCTGTTTCTTCCTTATTTTAGATTCTTATCTACAGCTCAGTCTTGACAATTAATTTAAATCTACATCATTAGCAGAAAGATGTAAGACATCAATTAATAATAATTGTCCCTAAAGGTCAGATATTTTATGACAATAAAAATGTAACTACATAATATACACAAAACTGTATGCAGATGTCTTCAAAAGTTACTCACTAAATCATAATTGTAGAGTGGCTGACAAACTTTTTCAAGTGTATATAGATATCTAACATTATCCTTGGATTCATTTGCTGTATCTGTTATTCTGGCATCCACTTCTCGCCACAGCTATAGTAAAAACAAAATGTTGAACTTTTAAAACACTGAAATAAAATGTGCAGAATTCATGTACTAGAAATGTAGTTACATTCTAGCTATACCTGGAATAAATAAATAAATACATACATGAATAAATAAATATACGTAAAAGCCTACAGATTCAAATTCTTGATAACTATATATTATTAATAAATTATTTAAAGAAAATGGTTTCATTTTACCACCAGTGATTGTACTTACTGTGAGATTAGGGATTACACTGTATATGCAACAAAACTATATTGTTTACTTATTAAATAAATTTATAAACAATAGCTTCCCATCTACCAGAATGAAAACTTTTAAAACAACAAACAAGGTTGAGGCCCCATAAAACTCCCATCATCCATTAACCACCCATGTCAGTTCTATCCACATACTGACATTAGTACCTTGGGGAAAGGTTTTAGTATTTTTCCGGAAGGCCATCAGGGTCAGGACCATGTCTATCAGGGGTGAGGCATTAGATAGGTGCCATGACAAAGCAGTCATGCTGATTTGCAAGTTGTTCTGAGTGCTGAGGCAGCACAACAATATATTAGGACATTGCCATGCTACATTAATGCACCTATGTAGACTGAAGGGGAATATTTTCATACTGGGGAAGCGGTATTACAATGCACTCATGCAATGCTATGCAGCTGATTCAAGATTGTGGAAATAAAATTAAAAAATGGAAGGGCAACAAATGTTGTCTGCTGAGAGCAGTGGCAACCCATTCAGTGGTGGGATTCTACTGGTTCTACCCAGTTCGGATGAACTGGTAGCAGCGGTGGCAGGAGGCTCCGCCCACCCACCTGAACATCATCACGAACTCTCTGCGAATGTGCAGAGGTGGCACACATGCTCATATTTGCGAACCAGTAGTGAAGGTAAGTGAATATAATACTACTGAACCCATTGGCTGTCTCCAAATCTCTAGGCTCTAAAAGCTGTTTTAATTCAGTCATCAAAAGTTGGACTTGGGATTTCCAAAAATGTTAATACTCATATCTGCGTAAAGTTGCCATAACTTAGACCCAATTTTCTGAATGTTAAATTAGAATAAATCAATTATGCCATATAATGGCATTAGTATCAAACAGTCAACCAAATTATATTGCTGTCAAATGCAGTTCTGGCACTTAGAGCAATAGCTGCATTACATCTAAGCACTAGCGCACACACAGAGACCACAAGGCAATGTGTTTAAGCCCAACTTTTGAAGAATAGAGGCTTTGTGCTAAATGCTATGTCCATTTAACTCTATCCACTCCACATTTCCAAGCAGACATGTTAGATAAGTAGATTTATTGTGGAGAATTAGAAGCTATCCAACCAGTCTTGCACTCTATGTATCTGAGGGCCCAGCTTTTAATTGTGGATCTCTTTCTCCCAAAGTTTCTTTACTTGGCCTTGAAAGTACTGCCGTCTGTCCTTTATTTAAAAAACAACTTTGATGTGAGAATCATATTCCCATCTCACCTGCTTGACCCTTACATCTATATCAGGGCTGTCAATCTCCCGGCTCATGGGCTGGATGCGTCACGTGCTGGCCATGCTCGGTTTAGCGAAGGGGAGAAAAGTCCTGATATGTCACGTGACCCCGCTGCTATGACATGAGTTTGACACCCCTGATCTAAATCATAATTTATGTATCATACCATTGGATTGATGTAATCATTTTAACTGATTAAATTAAAACAAATACTTCTTCTGAAATGCATGCTTATGAGAGTGTCACAATTCTAATACATGTTAGCAATTAGTAGAGCTACACCAGGCAGATGTACCAGTTTAATTCTGAATCAATTAAACTAAATGGAAAAAGTGTAATACTCCAAACATGTGATAACTTGTTTATGAAATTACAAAGGTGCAGAGTCAAGCTTAACTCTTAATGATTGCATGTAATTTTCCTGGCAGAAATATGAATGTATTTTTTAATTGGTTTTTTTATTTTTTTACTTCCCAAGTTAGTCTAGTGTGATTTTATAGTAGCCTCCCATCCAAGTTCAAAGCAGGCTTAACCTGTTTAACTTGTTGGGCTCATCCAGGGCTGCTTAGGTATTGCCTCTTAGCACAGATTTTCATAGAGATTATATTATTTTAAAAAGGGAATGGGGATATATTGACATACGCTGTATAAACTCATTACAACCTCATTGTTTGTTTTTAAAAACACAACTAAGAATTACCTTTATAATTTTGGAACGTGAAACGTTGAGAACATTTATGACAGATTTGCAAGGTTGTCCTTTAATCTGCTCAATAATAAAATTAAATTTGGCAGACATACGCTTCCAGTGCTCTAATTCGGTAAGTGGACCTGAGTCATCAGCTTCCTTTCTCATCTGTTCACTCTCAATCAAAACCTGCCAATGTTAAATTTGTACAAGATAAGTATCACATCTGTGTTGCTATGTCACATTCAAGACTGTCACATGACATTTTGTTCCAATGGTGTCTGTAGGCCCTGCCTACTTTCCTCAGAAAAACGAAGGCTGGCATACAGTACCATGTTCCAAGATGCATTCCAAGATGCAAGATGACAAAGGGTGAGGCTTGCATTCTTTTGCTGTTTGCATCACTCTGATCCCTGTGCCTCCAGCACAGAAACCACTGCCTTCATCTTGCAACTTAAGCTGCAGAGCACAAAAATGTTTTGGAAATCTTACAAGTGCTTCTGTTCGTTACTAATCACCACCACCACCTTCTTCTTCTTCTTCATCATCATCATCATCATCATCATGACCTTTACCTTCATCAAAGCTAATAGTTTGCTACTCTTTTAAGATGCCCAAAATCCCTATCTTAGGCTGTCATCTTCAATTAATACTTAACTATCAGCTGAAATAATATTTGACTTGCTGAAATATAGTTGCTTATCATTCAGGCTATTGGCCTTTACAACAGTTCCAAGAGCAAATGAAGCACCAACCTGTTTTGATCTGAAACAATAACTTCTTATCTTGATCATATATTGAGATCATATATTGAGATCATATATTGAGATCATATATTGAGATCTAATATTGATCTCACCCCATTCCTCTTAGGTGTGCATAAGGGCACAAACGTGCCTACCGTTCCTGTCCTATTGTTTTTCTTTTCTTCTTCTTGTATATATATACATATATATGCTTATTCCTCCTATTCTTTACTCATATATATGTTTATACACTATATAATCTTTTCTGTATAATACTTACATATATTGTTGTGACAAAATAAATAAATAAAATAAATAAAATCAAAAGGAAGCCACCTTCCTAAACCTTCAGGGTAAAATCACAAGACAAGCAAATGCCTGGTTAATCTAGAAAAGATTTTGCTTTAAAAAGCATGTTTAAAATGTTAACATAAACCAGTTTTCGCCAGCTTGGAACTGTCAAGGTGTGTCTGTATTTTATAATGTGATTGGTAACTACAGTGTTCTGTGCTGAAAAGATGCCACATAAATGCCTTCTCTCTGGCTCTTTTTTTAAAGCTATGCTTCTCATACATACTCCTCTGCTTGTCTAGGGTACCAGAAGATGCTTACTTGCTCAATTTGCTTGTACCATATCATAAGTGCATCCTCCAATTGATGTATAATATCAGGATTGGCAGTGGCTGCTGTCACTTCCTCAAAAGACTGGAATTTTGAGAAGTCAATGTTATCTATTTTTTTCAGTTGAACAGTTCCCTGGATGCTCACTCTAGCACCTATGTATAATGAGAAAGAACATTTTCAGATTCTACCATTTGTTTCCTGGGCTGTTTCATTACAACAGTTTGTATTCTAGAGGAAAGCATGTAAGATGTCCTTTTTTTCAAGTCTTTGCACATTCTCAGGTGGTGCTACACCTGGCAAATATTATGAATGAAAAGATGGAGAAAAAGAAGAGTCCTACCTCAAAGATACATACATACATACATACATACATACATATATATATATATATATATATATATATAGGTCTTTGGTTGTTCGGTTTTCTCCGTGTAAAATTGGAAGTGTCTTGGCGACGTTTCGAAGTCTCATTCGTCATCTTCAGGCTTCAGCTTCGTGCTTCTGGGAGCAATGTGTGATCGCAGCTGTTTCTTCCTTTTAACTGCTAGTGGGGGTTTGAACTGATTGGGTGGGAGCTTGGCTGTGCTCTGATTGGCTGGGGGTGTGTCCTGTGTTGGTGGGGGCTTGGTTGTGCTCAGTCTAATCTGTGCTGCAGGAGGATTTGAGCTGGTGAGCTGCACTGCTGCTGTTTGGCTTCGTGTTCGTGGTCGTGCTACATCTTCGTAGTGGGTGTCAGTCTGCTGCATGTATGGATTGGAGGGGTTTGAAGTGGCTAATGTTGCAGCTGCGGTCTGGCTTCTGGTCCTTGGTCGTGCTTCCTGATCAGTGTGGGTTTGGGTGTGCTTTCTGGGTGGATGTGTGGTGGTGACATCCTGTGTGGACCTCGTGAGTGTGGGTCTGGTGTCATTCCTCGTGTTAGGGACACGTTTGTCAATAAGGGCAGGTTTCCAAATGGCTGGTAGGCGGAGGTATCATCTCGTTTGTTCATGCTGTGTGGGCGTTTTCTATCTCGATGGCTTCTCTGATTATTCTGTTGTTAAAGTGTTCAGTTTTGGCGATAGTTCTGGTCTTTTAAAGTCAATATCGTGTCCTGTGACTTTAAAGTGTTGGACCAGGGAAGAAGTTGGTTCCTCTTTTGAATGAGTTCTTGTGTTCTTCAATCGTGCACTTATTCTTCTGTTGGTTTGTCCAATGTATGTGGTGGGGCAGGCGGTGCATGGGATTTCATATACTCCTTGATTTTCTAACTCAATTTTGTCTTTGGGGTTTCTTAGGATGGTGGATATTTTTTGGTTTGTGCAGAATGCTGTCTTGATGTTATGTTTGTGGAGGATCTTGCTGATTCTGTCTGTGGTGCCTTTTATATATGGGAGGAGGGCTGTGCCATTTTCTTGCTCTCTGTCTTGGGTTTTAGTGGGGGGTTCTTTTTGGATTAGTTTGGTAATCTTATTTCTCTGGAATCCATTGGATGTTAGTACGTTTGTGAGAGTGTGTAGTTCGGTTTTTGGTGTTGTTCGTCAGCTAAGCATTTTGTTCTAGAGATGTCAGATCCCTCTTCACCCAAGTGCCAATCAAAGAAGCCTTGACAGCTATCCAAAACAAATATAACCCCCCCAAGCACATACTAGATCTGACCAACCACTGCCTATCCAACACATACTTCATCTATAACGGACAAAAATACAAACAAATAGAAGGCGCACCCATGGGATCACCCCTCTCACCTGTCATTGCCAACCTCTACATGGAACACTTTGAAACCCAAGCACTAGAAAAATCTGATCACAAACCCAAACTCTGGCTCAGATCGTGAGCGACACCTCCATAATCTGGCCCCACGGGAAATAAAAACTTGAAAACTTCCTCACACACCTCAATAGCCTACACCCCAAAATACAGTTCACCATGGAAACAGAAGTTAACAACCAACTTCCTTCCTAGATGTCTTAGTCTACAAGAAACCCAATGGCTCCCTAGGACACACCATCTACCAGAAGAAAACACACACAAACCGCTATCTGCATGCACTCACACCACCACCCAGCACAGATCAACTCCGTAGCCAAGACACTCATCTCTAGAACAAAATGCTTAGCTGACGAACAACACCTAAAACCGAACTACACACTCTCACAAACGTACTAACATCCAATGGATTCCAGAGAAATAAGATTACCAAACTAATCCAAAAGAACCCCCACTAAAACCCAAGACAGAGAGCAAGAAAATGGCACAGCCCTCCTCCCATATATAAAAGGCACCACAGACAGAATCAGCAAGATCCTCCACAAACATAACATCAAGACAGCATTCTGCACAAACCAAAAATATCCACCATCCTAAGAAACCCCAAAGACAAAATTGAGTTAGAAAATCAAGGAGTATATGAAATCCCATGCACCGCCTGCCCCACCACATACATTGGACAAACCAACAGAAGAATAAGTGCACGATTGAAGAACACAAGAACTCATTCAAAAAAGAGGAACCAACTTCTTCCCTGGTCCAACACTTTAAAGTCACAGGACACGATATTGACTTTAAAAAGACCAGAACTATCGCCAAAACTGAACACTTTAACAACAGAATAATCAGAGAAGCCATCGAGATAGAAAAACGCCCACACAGCATGAACAAACGAGATGATACCTCCCGCCTACCAGCCATTTGGAAACCTGCCCTTATTGACAAACGTGTCCCTAACACGAGGAATGACACCAGACCCACACTCACGAGGTCCACACAGGATGTCACCACCACACATCCACCCAGAAGCACACCCAAACCCACACTGATCAGGAAGCACGACCAAGGACCAGAAGCCAGACCGCAGCTGCAACATTAGCCATTTCAAACCCCTCCAATCCATACATGCAGCAGACTGACACCCACTATGAAGATGTAGCACGACCACGAACACGAAGCCAAACAGCAGCAGTGCAGCTCACCAGCTCAAATCCCCTGCAGCACAGATTAGACTGAGCACAACCAAGCCCCCACCAACACAGGACACACCCCAGCCAATCAGAGCACAGCCAAGCTCCCACCCAATCAGTTCAAACCCCCACTAGCAGTTAAAAGGAAGAAACAGCTGCGATCACACATTGCTCCCAGAAGCACGAAGCTGAAGCCTGAAGATGACGAATGAGACTTCGTCGAAACGTCGCCAAGACACTTCCAATTTTACACGGGAGAAAACCCGAACAACCAAAGACCTATATACAAACACCCGTGAAAACCTCAGAAAACAATATATATATATATATATATATATATATATATATATATATATATATATCTGTGTGTGTGTGTGTGTGTGTGTATGTATGTATATGTATATATATATATCACAGCTTGCCAGAATCTAGGAAGTTAATTTGGGTGCTTAAAAGTCTGGTTTCACAGGATTGTAAGTGGAAGATGCCAGAAGCAGAAGAAATGGGATCCTCAGAGTAGCCTGAGAGGTAGTGTTACGGATCACAGAAGAGATAAAGTGATTTCTTGAGAGGTGTTGTGGAGTCAGTAAGAAAACCAGAATTGGAGATCTCCAAGGGAGTGGGGGAGGTTGTCTCAAAAGCAAAAATGAAGCTCAGGAGTTAAGAAAATATAAAAAGTTATGGAGCTGGGTATGCAACTCTCAGACACAGCTACAACACACACACACACAAATGCTCAGGGTGAAAGGAAAGGAACAGAAAGGGCTTAACCTGATGCATGGCCAGGAAAAAGAGAAAAAGGAAATGGTGAGTCTAGTAAGAGACAGCCTCAAGAAGTAAAGGGATCAAATTTTTAAATTAATGGGAGAAGAAAGACCGAAAAAGCAAAAGGGAGAAACGTAAAGAGCGCTGGTTCAATACACATATATAACTTAACATATTAAGTACTTATTTTATTATTATATAAGTACAACAGCTTTGCTTAAAATCTAAGAAAACAAACAATCATACTGTTGTCAGGGAAAATCCAGAGGAAGAGCTCACTGGGGAAGTTTTAACAGCAATGCATTTGTCTTATTAAACGAATTGTCATAGGAATGTGATATACAGAGACAAATGATTTCTGTAGAATTGAAAATGAAAGTACATATAATGCAAATCTGAATTGCTTTAGATTACCTCTCTGCAATCCATTGGATGTTAGTACGTTTGTGAGAGTGTGTAGTTCGGTTTTGGTGTTGTTCGTCAGCTAAGCATTTTGTTCTAGAGATGTCAGATCCCTCTTCACCCAAGTGCCAATCAAAGAAGCCTTGACAGCTATCCAAAACAAATATAACCCCCCCAAGCACATACTAGATCTGACCAACCACTGCCTATCCAACACATACTTCATCTATAACGGACAAAATACAAACAAATAGAAGGCGCACCCATGGGATCACCCTCTCACCTGTCATTGCCAACCTCTACATGGAACACTTTGAAACCCAAGCACTAGAAAATCTGATCACAAACCCAAACTCTGGCTCAGATCGTGAGCGACACCTTCATAATCTGGCCACACGGGAAAGAAAAACTTGAAAACTTCCTCACACACCTCAATAGCCTACACCCCAAAATACAGTTCACCATGGAAACAGAAGTTAACAACCAACTTCCCTTCCTAGATGTCTTAGTCTACAAGAAACCCAATGGCTCCCTAGGACACACCATCTACCAGAAGAAAACACACACCAACCGCTATCTGCATGCACTCACACCACCACCCAGCACAGATCAACTCCGTAGCCAAGACACTCATCTCTAGAACAAAATGCTTAGCTGACGAACAACACCTAAAACCGAACTACACACTCTCACAAACGTACTAACATCCAATGGATTCCAGAGAAATAAGATTACCAAACTAATCCAAAAGAACCCCCCACTAAAACCCAAGACAGAGAGCAAGAAAATGGCACAGCCCTCCTCCCATATATAAAAGGCACCACAGACAGAATCAGCAAGATCCTCCACAAACATAACATCAAGACAGCATTCTGCACAAACCAAAAAATATCCACCATCCTAAGAAACCCCAAAGACAAAATTGAGTTAGAAAATGAAAGTACATATAATGCAAATCTGAATTGCTTTAGATTACCTCTCTGCAATCTTTAGGAATGGCCTTGGAATAAGATCCGCCTCTTGGTTAAATGCACAAATTCAAGTACAGTATTTGATTGTGGAAATTATTATCCTCACTTGTAATTTTCCCCTGAACTAAAATGCTCTGACAACACACTGCTTTCCTTTGGTCATATGACACTGGGTCACTCCAGTTTCTTATTTCAATCAGTCTTATGATGACTTTTCATATACTATAAAACTATCAGCTTTTCATATTTGAAGCAAGAGAGCTATGATGTGTAAACTTTATAGTATTATTTTCTTCCCAACTCTACTTGGGGGAATACATTTAATATGATCAGACAAGGTTTTAATAATTTTTACTAGATTCCCAGAAAGATGCCTGTATTTTAAGAAGAACAGAAAAAAGTATGTCATTGATTAGCCAGCTCTTCTTTTCTGTCCACATCAGCAGTTCTTTTGGCTAGCCAGGATAGGAATAAGAATCAGGATATAATATGTCCCAACCAGATATTAGATAGTACATCAAGTTATCAATTATTTTAAAAAGTAAAATGGAAGGGTCAGCTTATTTGTCTGTTTGTTTGATCTATTTGTTCTTACCATCCAAAAATGCCAAATATCTGTTCAAGGTTTCGATGAAACTTTGTTTCTCAAGTTCTCCTTGCTTGGTCTGATTTAAAGCACCCCAATTGCTTGTGGCAAGAATGGCAGGCAGAAAAACTGTTGCCAAGATATTTTTGATGGCAAGCAAAAGACCTTCACTTCCATCCATTGATGAATAGTATATGTCCTAAACAGGGAAGATTAAAATACTATGATTATTAGATGTGGAAAGAATCAAAAAGCTATTATGCAATAATAGTTGACATTTCAGAATAAATATAACTCTCTCATTAAAAAAAGTTTTATGTTGCAATGAGAAGAATTTTTTCTCCTTGCATTTCATACTGCCTAGATTATGAAGAATCTTACAGTTGCTCTGTTCATATACTCTACTAACAATAAAGCAAACAAATCACATTATGGCTTTTTGTAAACCCAGACACTATAACATTACATCTACCCACTGGCATCTACAGGATGGGTTGGGGTTCAAACGAGGAAGTGTGTATTGCAATGTCACAATGCATTCCATGTGGCTTGAATGTTTTCATCTGATACTAGAGCCAAGTACAAAAAAGTAGTGCTTATGTGATTCAAATCAAATAACTATGCACTCACCCAAAATTAAGATCTTTTATAATTTATGGGCCTTATTTCTATTATTGCCCTTAAATTTGATGATTTTGCTTTTTGAGGAGAGGTAATAATGAGAAAGAAAATAAAAATACCTCATGCATTGTCTTAATATTCACAGGCACGTCATTTCTAGCACGTACAAAAAATAAGCACTGTCCTTTGAATTTGTCGTGAGATTTATCTACGTACAATTTCATCATTTTCATTCCTTTCAGAATACCTGGAATTGCTCTCCCACACTCTGAAAATGAAAAAAAAGAGACAAAATCATTTTATCTTTTTAAAATTGATTTTATTATAATTTCCTCAATTGTTGTGAGATGCCCAGAGTTGTTGAGAGTTAGGCGGTTGAATAAATTGTTGTTGTTATTGCTGCCATTGTTAAGCTAAGTTTAGCTGATGTGGAATTACTTTGGCACTTCCTTTGACTAGGGTATCAAACTTCTCCTAGCTATCTTTTCATCAAGTCACTGCTATGTAATAAATACACGGGTTTGTGCAAAAGAAGTACAGAGGTACAGCAGCAGTGCATGCACCCTTGGAGGAACTAAAGAATAAGGTTGGGAACAGCTTTTCTTAGGCAAAAATCTCAGCTAAAAGTTGACACCAATTTGTCAATCAATCAAAACGTACAGGTCCTTGGCTAGTCCATGTTAATTTATATTTACCCTCAATCTATCATTTAAATTTGTCCTATGCTGACCTACGTGTGCTACAAAACAATTGATTGTTCCTACTTGATATTACTGAGCAATAACAACAGATACATTTTCTAAAATATAGAATATAAAACTTTGAAAAAATTATTCATGGAAAACACTTATACTAATGCTATTCCCTCATATAATTCAGGTTATATTTAAATTCCTCCTTGGCACCTCTGAAATTAATACTGAACAAGTTTCCAAGCCACCATTTAGAAAATACAACATTATTATTAGCATTAGATCCAGAGGTGGTATTCAGCAGGTTCTGAGCAGTTCTGGAAAACTGATAGCAGAAATTTTGAGTAGCTCGGAGAACTGGTAAATACCACCTCTGACTGGCCCCATCCCATCTATTCTCTGCCTCCCGAGTCCCAGTTGATCAGGAGGAAATGGGGATTTTGCAGTAACCTTCCCCTGGAGTGGAGAAGGAATGGAGACCTTATCCTTCCTCTGGAGTGGGGTGGGAATGGAGATTTTACAGTATCCTTCCCCTGCCATGCCCACCAAGCTACACCCACCAAGCCACGCCACACCCACCAAGCCACGCCCACAGAAGTGGTAGTAAAAAAATTGAATCCCACCACTGATTAAATCGTCCCATGCTATGTAGCATATCGGCAGCACAAAATACAGCAGTGATAAAATACAATTTGTAGAAATTATTTATTATTCTACATGATTGGCTTTTTTTGGTAATGTGTGTTATTAATACTTCAAACCCAAACAATTTACTTTTCTCTGAACTTGTAGATAAAATCATTTTTAACATTTACCTATGCCAGGAGCTTCACCCTCTTGATAGATAAACTTCAGTGTTCTGTTTCCTCCCTTGGCAAAAAAACTATCAAATGCTTGTAACTGTTAAAAAGGAAATATATGGTATAAATTCACCAGATTATTGATTTCTTTAAAAATTCCCTAAGGGAGTACTAATTGCCAAATATTAAAGGAAAACAATGCCTTTAAGGTGTTTTCAGTTGTCATTATGTTATTATGAGTAAGATTCCCTTCTAGCTTGATTAGGAAGAAAACATAGGGATGGACCTACCTGGCAAAGACCAGCAATTCCTAAATTCCCAAGAACAGTTATGTTAATAAATCCTATATGCCTTTTATTTCCTCAAATTAAATTAAAGAGTCATTATTTGGACAGGAAAAATCATAAGAACGTAAACCTTGGAATACTGACTTTAAAAAAAAAACAACCTGTGATGGATATTATAAAAATGCACATGGTGATCAAAGAAGAGTGCATAATTTATTTAATGTATATTTAATCAATTTATTATATTTATAGTCCTATAATAGGCTGGCCATATCAGAATAAGCTTGGATTCCTGAATTTATTTATTCTTATGTAGAAGGCATTTCAGAAAGTATTTGTATTCTTTATATTGTGACTTTTTGGTCTGATTATCTTCATCCTATACTGTATGAATTTATGTGTGAATAAATTTATGTGTATACAAGAGGGTTCATATAATCAGACCAAAAGTCATAATACAGAGTACAAATACAGTACACCATGGTTATAAAAGCATGCACATTAGAAAAAAAATCAATATGTAAGTTGTTCATATGTAAGTTATTCTGATGTTTATCTGGATTTACACATTGAATTTAATCATAATGCCTTACATTTTGGTGACTCTGGTGCTGAAATTCTCAGCATAGATTGTATTATAATGATATTAGTTATCAATGTATTAGTATTAGAGGGTAAAAAAACAGAATGAACAAAGTTTTAAAAATGTTCTTTGTAAAACAAATGTAAAGTAAACTCACTGTTGGACCATCCAGGATTAATTCTTCTACTGTTCCAATGTCTAATCCAAGTTTGTCAGATAGAATTTCAAAGATATATTTATATGCAGAATTAACCTTCATTTTTCTGCCTTCTCTTGCTTCTTTGTACCGTGCCTAGTTGGGAAAATTGAGGAAAAATATGCAATAATCATATGTTTATTATTTATTGTTTCTGTGGTACTCATATTTTATTTCAAGATATTTAATGGTATGAAACTAAATAACGAGCAATGTTCAACCAATTTATCCCTATCTTGGTTTTTCTTGCCTTTCTTTATCGTTTCTCTTCTATTATTTTCTAAAAAGTTCCTTGAGATAGGGATTCTTAAATACTTACACAATAACATAAACATAGAAATACATAGATATTACTTCAGGCTCTTAGACATGCAAATGTATATATGCAAAATGATTATCTGAAACGAAAAAAAATCAACTCTCTATATTATACACAGTTTTTGTTAATGTTTCATATTGTTGCAATTACAACTGATCCTGATATGTTTTTGAATTTATTCAGCTAATACACCAGTTTTAAAAGAAAGAAAATAGGTTAAAGGAAGGAAGGAAGGAAGAAGGAAAGAAGGAAAGAAGGAAAGAAGGAAGCATGCCACCTCATTCTTGAATTATTAGTTAATTCATAATGGGACTAATAAAAAATGACGAGGCAGTGAGTCCCTTATTTATTTTTGCATTTAGTCAGTCAAAATATTTTGCATACTTCAGACATTCAAAATAATTCTTTTTAGGACTAAACCCAAAATGAACATGTTTGCTTTAAAAACAACAACAAATCAGTGGTGAACAAAATTTTAAAAAGAGAGGACAAAAGAATGCATAACAAAAAATGAATTACAATAAAAAGTTATTTATTTTCAAAGGTACAGCACTGTAAATCATAATGTGATCTTTCAATTTATGAGCAATAAAAATATTTCATCAGTTCTTCTGAGAAAAAAATCTTGGCCTTTAAAGAAACAATATATCAATCAATCAATGGCTTTGTTCCAAGAAGTGGTGCAGAGACATTGGTGCAGGGGTGAAATTCAGCAGGTTCTGACAGGTTCTGGAGAACCGGTAGTGGAAATTTCGAGTATTTGGAGAACCGGCAAATACCAACTCTGGCTGGCCCCAGAGTGGGGTGGGAATGGAGATTTTGTAATATCCTTCCCCCTGGAGTGGGGAGGGAACGGGGATTTTGCAGTATCCTTCCCTTGCCACGCCCACCAAGCTATGCCCACAGAACCGGTAGTAAAACAAATTGAATTTCACCACTGCATTGGTGCCCCAGAACATGGTTTTTTCATCAAAATAACAAAAGCAGTGTTGTGCTGTAGGCCCTGCCCCTGAGCCTTCTGGAAGTGTGGTGTGATGCCGTGACATCACACACACCCAGAAAAGGGGTGGAGTTTGCATTGCAATGGTAGAACATGCTTCCTCATCCTGTTATTTCCCAATGCTCTCTCTCCCCTCCACCCCCCTGCCATGGAGGGGTGGGGGGAGGGAGAGTTTCCGTCAATAAAATCCCCAACTATTTTTTAATTGATATTTGCTTTCCAGTACTTTGGAAAATGTAAATAGAACATCTGCATTGGAACATCTTCCCTGCTCAGTCCTTGCCATGAATTATTGATTTGACAAAATACAATGCCCACCTAAACTCATTCGTGAAGTGCAACTCTCAATATTATTCTTCTTGCAAATATCTAATGTACTACTATATAATAATCCTTGTGGATCCAGGAATATATGCTTTGCCCTTCTTAATTATATTCTAAATATTTTGGCCAGTTCCAAGTTCGATGTTAATTAAATCAAATGATCTGAATCAGGGGTGGGTTCTACTTACTTTTACTATTGGTTCGCAAATGGGATCGCGCATGTGCTGAGCTTCTGCGCATGCACAAAAGTTTCTGCACACGCACAGATTGCCTATGATGATATCCGGGTCAGTGGGCGGAGCCTCCCGCCGGTTTTAATACTGGTTCTATAGAACCAGTCCAAATCGGGGGCAACCTACCATTGATCTGAACAACATATTATCATAACTGTGCAATTAAGGTTATTAGGGTTATTGTCATGACAACAATTTATGAGATTTGTACTTTTGCCCACATGACTGCCTCAAATTATACAGTAATTTGTAATGCAGAAAAATATTAACTGAGAACAAAGAGCTTTAAATAGTTGGATCAAGAGGCAGGAATCAAGCCTAATTTTGGAGAGTTTAAAAGTTATTACTGTATGCATCATGATTTCAGACCTGTTTTTCTTTCAGAGTTTCCTGCAGTGATTGAACTCCGCTGGTACTTCGGCGAAATTTAGACATTCTACGAGTTGCAGGTTCTCCACCTGTACGAACAGTGGGTTTCAAATGAGAACGGTCGGATAAATCTGCATCTTTCAGTTTTGAGACAGGCTCATCCTCAGGTGGTCCAGGACCAGGTTCTATAATCTCTGGTGGAGCAGGGATATCTGAAGGAGGCTGGTTTTCCGCTCGAGCAGCAGGCTCATCCTGAGCAGGGTCGTTCTCCATTTTTATTCCTGTGGTTTATAAATAAGACTTTTTATAATTGTTGCAAAGCAATAGTTTAGAATAGAAGATATCAAATGTTTTAAAGTGTGTATCCCTTCCAAAAGAATTACATCTTATATCTAAACCAGTGGTGAAATCCTCTGTGGATTGCCTCCAGTTTGCTGCCTGCGCATGCGTGGTGTGTGCCATAAGCACGCTGCATGTGCCCATGCACAGCACATGCAAAAAGCATGTGTCAAATCCGCACTTTGCACGGAAAAAGAAGACTTAACTAGGTAAGTAGAACAGCCGGGGGGGCGGGACGACAGCTGTGCCGTGCGATTTAGCTTCACTAGAAAGCAGGATTTCCTGCTTTCTAGCGAATATAAACCACACAGCACAGCTGATCATCAGAAATATCAGAATCAATTGCTTTATTTTTTACTACTGGTTTGCCGGAACTGGTGGTTTTTATCACTACCAGTTCACCTGAACCGGGGCGAACTGGTAGCATTTTACCCCTGCTCTAAACCTAAAAGCATCTACCATAGTGTCCTGAAATGAACAGTTCAGACCTACTGCTTGACCATCTTGTCCTTTCCTCAGTAGCCTTCTGAGGAAAGTGGGTGAGGGAGAGAAATGAAGGATTGATAGAGAAGGAAAGGAGTCAGCCTACCATCCTTCTGAGGTCAGTAAAATGAGGATTCAGATTGTTGGGGGTAATACACTAACTGTAAACTGCTATAATCCATTATGAAGCAATATATGAGTCTAAGTGCTAGTACGCAGCTCTGAAAAATTTCCCTTTAGAATAATGCTTCTCTCCAGAATAAAGAGTTTCTGGTGGAATGGCAGACAAAACTGAAAGGACTGTTTTATTCTGTTTTAAGGTCTCTCACATCAGGAAAATATTCCGTCATCTGACAGAATACACTTTCTTGGCACCTGATGCAGTGCAGTGGCGCCATTTTGCAAAAAAGCCCCATAAAAATGAACCTTTAAGCAGTCTTGAGAATAAACTACTTTTCAGATATTCCACAACATAGCTAGGGAAAAATGCCTGGTTCACATTGCTTTTTCTGCAGAACAGCACCTATTGCTTCCCAAAAATACTTCTTGAAAGCTCAGGCCATGTGGGTAATGTAACCAAAAGGTATAATAAAATAACAGTATCTGGAATAATTGATTTCAGTAGATGCTGGTATATCAGAGTATCAATTCCATAGTTCAGCCATGAACTACAAATACTCCTTTCTATTAGAGCAGTGGTTCCCAACCTTTTTTTGGCCATGCCTCACCTAAGCATCTCTAAAATCCTGATGCCCCCACCCCCGTGACATATAATTCTTACTATTAAAAAAGTGAACTCCTACTCACGTGGAGGAAGCATAAAAGGCCATTAACTTGGTTTAAACAAAGTTCCATTAAAAATCAAATTGCCCCTGTGGGGTGTGGGCCCCAAGTTGGAACCACTGTATTAGAGTATCAAGTATGCCCAAATAAGTACAGTATTCTGTTGAACACCTCTCTTTTTAGGTTCTTGGTTTTTCTGTTTTTCTTTTAAAAAATAAACAGTCCCTTTATAGGTAAAAACAAGGACATTCAATTGGACTGGAAGCCGACTGGCAATCAGTACAACTACTATAAAATTGGTGTTCTTCTGCTAAACCTGTTCCTTCTGTTCAGCATGGGTGACTCTGCATTTTGTGACAAGTCATATGTCAAGGGCTAACTGTGCATGGTTTTATGTTATATAGAACAAAAGGCAATGAATAACACAGAATATGTATGTGCTGGAAGCTTATTAGCAAAGATAGGGAGATATGTAGACTTACCATGAATGATGATGTAAATTAGTTTTAGCTTTTTTTCCCCCTCTGATCTCATGCCTTTAATTTTTTTTTTTTTCTATTACTTGTTTTTTGCTCTTGGCAAAATGTGACTTACCCCAATATGGAGCACGATAATGGGTATGTAGCAAAGAATTTTTATTTAATCCTGATTTATTCTATATTTGACCATCTGAGTTATTTCAAAATGAGAATACTGAAAAGAAATAATTATTTGTTTTAAATAAAATCTATTTAAAATCTATTTAAAATAGTTCTTTTCCTCTTGTAATGTTTAAGATGAGATGATTCTTCATATACCGGCAGATAGGAAATTAATCACTGGAATCTTTAGAGTTGCATAAAAACATTAATTTATATAATTATTACTGCTATCTTTAAAGAGCAACACAACAGGCTCTTTGTAGAATAAGAGGGCAATGAGCTTGTGTCTAAATGAACCAACTTTCCTTATCTTTTTCTCAAACCAAACTCAAACCAAAATTCTTTCTTCACTGATCTTGTTAAAAAGATGCAAGAAAATAGACAGACCGCTAGGAAGTTCACTTCATCCACTGAAAGTTAAGCAGTTTCCCTCCTGAGCTCAAAAGAAAATGAAGTCTAATAAAGGTGGGCGGAAGAATTCAGAGAAAGCACATTTGCAGCAAAGGTTCCAAAGGCTTCAAGCATTCAGCTGGGACTATAAGTGGAAGGACATGGAACCTTTAAGCTGTGCAAGGGTCATACTGGCAGTTGAGTGCAGAATCTATCAATCTAATAAAGGGGTGGAATCAAAATGCAGCATTACTGCCCAGCAATAGGAATATCTCACAAGTATTGTGCCGTTGCTGAAAAAGATGGTTCCTTGAGCGCAGTCTGTTCCAACTTGCAACTATTCACAATATGACCAAAGGAAAAAAACCACTTGGAATCAGCGTATTTTTCCTGCTAACCACTGTATTTTTGTACTCACTCTTGGGGCAACTATTGCTCTGTATGGAGACTTTATTTCAGCTTTGCTTCTAACTTATTTTTAAAATATTATAGAATCTTGAGCATTTTATTTAATTCCTGTTCTCAGAAATATTAATTTTATATTGGATAGTAAGTCTCACATTTCAATTCTCCTTTAAATTTAAAACACTGCCATCATTACGTTGAATTTCTTTGATATTGGAAGAACAGTAAACTCATTTTTCATACTTAAAACCTAGTGAATGCAATAGCCAGCTTGTCCTTTGCACAATTTGATGCTATAGCGTTTGAGTCTGAAAGATGTCTGCCAGTCACGTCGTGGGTTTCATTTTTGCCTAGATGCTTCACAGAGAAATAATTCTAATTTATTAGAGAAAATTGTGAAAGATCAGCCTGAGAATCCCTGCCTCTTGTCTGATCATGAATAAATGATCACCTGGATTATATTGGTTTTGTGAGGAAGCAAATCAATAAGAGAACAAATTCATCATATAAATATAATATATAATAACTTCTTCAAAATAGTTTGTTGATTAATGTGTCATTCTAACCTCAAAACTGGTTTAACTAAATCATGTTTAATCATGGGCATGCATTCTAAATAAACACAACCGGAGAGAGTGCTGTGGTAAATTAAACATTCTCATTTATAAACTATAGTTTATTACCTTACTGTGCTGTATTAACTCAGCCAGTGTCTTGGCATATCCTTCTAGTCCTTTTAAATCTAGACCCTCTTGATCAAGCCTGCTGTTTTGATTAGTGTGTCCTGGTAAAGGATGACAACATGATTACAAACGCTTCTGAATTACTGTATTACGTTATTATGCAAACATTCACTTTAAGACTAGGGTATGTTTCTTCAGAACCTTCTGGAAAGTTTATCTCATTAAGAAGTTAAAAATTTGCAGTAAACTTGACTCAGACTATTAATCCATTTTACTCAATGCAATTGTTGCCGATTATTATTGGCTTTTGAAGTTTTGAGTTATATTTTTTCCTCTCATAATCCTACAGAGAATTCTAATAGAGCTTTGAGATATACATATGACGACTTGCAATGCCTTAAAGGCAAAAATGTGCTTCACTGAGGTCAGGAGTTGCAAGCATTATACCTCTCTGAATTCCTTAAACCAGACACTCCCCCCCCCCAGATTGCACTACAGATCCAGTTGCTTTAAGGAGTTGCAAACATGCACTCTCCAAAAAGCAACTTTGATCAGAAGCCCTGTATAGGCTGCTCTTTATAGTGACAGTGGTCAGTGACTATTTCCTTCCTGTGGGCATTTCTTTTTACACCCTGATTTTTTTTCTGGGAAGTTGGAATGATTCAGAAGAAAAGTACACAAGAAGGATCAGGCAAGAGAGGTTTAAACTGAGTGACTGGAAGAATTGGAGTCATTTAGCTTGGACAAAAGAAGGAACAAGACAGTATTTTGAAAAGCCCTGAAGAAAAAGCTTAAACCCTGCTCTCTGTTGTTCCAGTCTGCCAGACTAATCCAAGAAAGTTACCCCAGGGGAGTGCTGTGGTAAACCAAAGAGTGTAATTTATAAATGATTGTTTATGATTTACTATGCTGCAAATTACTTCTGCAAATCTTGCCAAGAGCACTGCAGGGTCGGGTCCAGACAGTTGCCAAGTCAATACTAACTTGAAGGCATGAATGAACGAATTGATGCATTAACTGAGCCAACTCATATTTGATTGAATAAGCATTTGGGCAATGTACACAGGGACAATACTAAGTTGGAGAGCATTGCTTTAATAACAGTTTCTTCAATTGCAGCCTTCTGCTCAACTGTTTATTACCAGATGCCTTATTTGCTATAATAAACAGAGTTTAAAAACCAAAGCTTCACAGCTACCATTGCATTTCAGATAATTGGATTTTGTGAGAATACCAAAAAAGTTAAGATTTTCCATTAAGTCTCCTGTAGCTTTGAAATTTTTTTTACTCCATTCTTTGCTTTCGAAGAGCATGAATGTGGTTCAAATTTCATCATGTGGACCAAATTGATTGAGCTTTATTGGATGTACGGTATTAATAGAGTTTTAAAAAGTTTTGCTAGAATTAACATAATTTTGTTTTTAAAAAAATATTTCTTTTCTTTCAGTTCTCTGGAGTCGACTACTGTATAAGTCACACAGTTGCTCTTGCACCTCTTTCAACTACTGTTCTAATTTTCCGGGCCGTAGGTCATCGCTCCCCGGCAAAAGCGAACTCGCAGTAACCCTTAGCTTCCTCATCAGTTATAGGGGATGAATCATCTCTTCTTTAAAAGGAACTGGGGATGCAAAGGTGTAATTAAACACGCTTCTGCTGCAAAGAATACTGGGAATTGTAGGAACAACGGATTTGCGCGATTTGCATGCCTTGCCTCTATTGGCTGGAGAGTCTCCTCGCTATTTCCCCCCCCCCTCCGCATCTCGTCGCTTCTAAAATACGCGACAGGGAGGAGACGGCCTGGGCGTAATTCTCTGGCTCTTCGGGTCCTAGGTTGCAGCATGTCGGAGCAAGGCGAGGTGAGCGGTCTGACCGATGAGGAAGCCTATAGCGCCTGTGCCGACCCCGATCCCAGCACGAAGGTAAAGGGAAAGAAGTGACTTGCAAAGAGGAGGAGGAAACCGTTGAACAACTAGCGAAAGCTTGCTGGAAAGTGGGAAGAAGGGGGCCACTCTTGATTTTAGTGCGACCGACTTTGGCTCCGCCGAAAGAACGGGTAGAGCTCGTGGAAGCCCTTAGCCAAGCAAAAAATGACCTCAAGTCTTGGCTGCCGGAGGATCAAATCCTTCCCGGAATGCTGTTGCCTTATATGTCAGCCTTTTCCAGCCTGAGGGGGTCCTCGGTGGTCTCTGAGCTTGCTTGTTTTCTTGCACGTTTCATTATCCAAACTAGGTAACATCATCAGAGCTAGTCCTGACGTTAGCACTGATGATGTTAGTTTGGGTAATGAAACGTCTTGCAAGCTCAGGAAGCAGCAAAGACCCCTCCTTTCAACCCTGAGCTACAAATATTCTTTATTTTCCAGCCTGATCCGTGTGCTTGGCCAGCACTTCCCGTCATCTGAAACCTTGCACAGTGAGAGTTTTGGTTCATATCTGGACAGCCCCAAGATGAGGAAAGCAGTTCTGCACATTTACTTTATACTTGGTTAGCTAGCCTACTATCCAGGATATAGATATGTGGAGCAGGAGTGGGTTTCAAAACTTTTTACTACCGGTTCTGTGGGTGTGGCTTGGTGGGCGTGGCATGGCTTGGTGGGCATGGCAGGGAAAGAATACTGTAAAATCTCCATTCCTATCCCACTCCAGGGAAAGGTTACTGTAAAATCCTCATTTCCTCCCGATCAGCTGGGACTTCAGAGGCAGAGAATAGATGGGAGTGGGGCCAGTCAGAATTTTTACTACCGGTTCTCTGAACTACTCAAAATTTCTGCTACCGGTTCTCCAGAACTGATCAGAACCTGCTGAAACCCACCTCTGATCTGGAGCCAATAAAGGAGAATATTTGTAGCTCAGGATTGAAATGAGGGGTCCTCATTTTGTTTCATTATCCAAACAGTGCTAGGTCTAATGTTATTTAGTTGGGTAATGAAACATCTGCAAGAAAACAACCAAGCTCAGAGGGCACCAAGAATCCGTCATATCTGTTTAGGATTGCAAGATTGCACATTGCAACCTGAATTGATTACAGGTAATCCTTGAATTTACAACAGTTTATTTAGTGACCTTTCAAAGTTGCAATGGCACTGCAAAAACAGCCATGTTTTTCAGAATTACGACCTTTGCAGCGTTCCCATGATCATGTGATCAAAATTCAGATGTTGCGCAGTTGGTTCAGATTTATGATTGGTGCTGTGTCCCAAGATTATGTCATCACCTTTTATGACCTTCTGACAAGCAAAGTCAATGGGGAAATCAGATTCTCTTAACAACCGAGTTACTAACTAATCAACTGCAGTGATTCATTTAACAACTGTGACAAGAAAAGTCATAATAATAGTGCAAAACTCACTTAAATGTCTCAGTTAACAAATTTTGGGCTCAATTGTGATTGTAAGTTGAGGACTATCTATTCTAGATGCCTTCTCAAGTGTGTAGATACCTTCTCAAAGTATCTCCCTTGAGGTACTTTATAGTCTTCTCTCTTAATAACACAGTTGTGTTGGTATTTCTACCAAATTTAAGAAGATTTAACACAGGGTAGTGGATTGTAATCTTATTTACACATATCTCTGGAAATTAGTTTCATTTAACATACTATAATATGCTTTTGAAAAGATAAAATAGAAGTATGTTGCAAGAATTATTTAAATCAAGCCTCTCTTACTAATGGCTCCAGTGAAAGTTAGAAACATTCTTATCAGTAAGAACAGGTGTAAACTGAACCAGTTATCAAGTAAGGTGATTTACAATATTTAAGGGGCCCTGGACAGTAAACTTTTACCATATTTTAATTTAATGGCACAGGACCGGGTTATCTGTGGTACCTTGCTCAATAGTAGTACCTGTGAGAGGGATCTTGGAGTCCTAGTGGATAACCATTTAGATATGAGCCAGCAGTGTGCAGCAGCTGCTAAAAAAGCCAACACAGTTCTGGGCTGCATAAACAGAGGGATAGAATCAAGATCACGTGAAGTGTTAGTGCCACTTTATAATGCCTTGGTAAGGCCACACTTGGAATATTGCATCCAGTTTACGTCGCCACGATGTAAAAAAGATGTTGAGACTCTAGAAAGAGTGCAGAGAAGAGCAACAAAGATGATTAGGGGACTGGAGGCTAAAACATATGAAAAACAGTTGCAGGAACTGGGTATATCTAGTTTAATAAAAAGAAGGACTAGGGGAGACATGATAGCAGTGTTCCAATATCTCAGGGGTTGCCACAAAGAAGAGGGAGTCGGGCTGTTCTCCAAAGCACCTGAGGGTAGAACAAGAAGCTATGGGTGGAAACTGATCAAAGAAAGAAGCAACTTAGAACTAAGGAGAAATTTCCTGACAGTTAGAACAATTAATAAGTGGAACGACTTGCCTGCAGAAGTTGTGAATGCTCCAACACTGGAAATTTTTAAGAAAATGTTGGATAACCATCTGACTGAGATGGTGTAGGGTTTCCTGCCTGGGCAGGGGGTTGGACTAGAAGGCCTCCAAGGTCCCTTCCAATTCTGTTGTTATATTATATTATATACTATATTATATCTTCGGGACCGCCTACTGCCACTTATAGCCTCCCATCGACCTGTGCGCTCCCATAGGGAGGGCCTCCTCAGGGTGCCGTCAGTCAAACAATGTCGACTGGCGACCCCCAGAGGGAGGGCCTTTTCTGTGGGGGCTCCAGCCCTATGGAACGAGCTGCCTCCGGGGCTGCATCAACTCCCCGACCTCCGGTCTTTTAAACGCGAGCTCAAGACTTTCTTCTTCCACCGTGCAGGGCTAGCTTGAGGGAATTTTAAGAGGGGTTTTAAAATTGTTTATTTTATTGTTAATTTTAAATTTGGCCAGTTTATAATTAGTTTTTAATATGTTTTTAAGCTTATTTATGTATTAGTTATTTTTATTTGGCTGAGTCCTTCGGGAGAAGGGCGGTATAAAAATCTAATTAATTAATTAAATAAATAAATAAATAAATTTAGATTCTTAGGCTGAGCAAAAATTTTGAACTTGGGGAAACTTTTGAGCTCCCTTTCAGAACAATGGTTCTTTGATTATTATTCAGTACCCTAGGCATCAAAATAATAACATTCATGAGAATCCTGCTAAAACCATGCTAATACTGACCAGGTAGTATTGTGCTGTTAATCTGATATCAAAACAAATATTTTAGTCTTGGCCATTTTTTTTTTGTCCTTAGGGAAACTATATTCTGTTTTATTGAGTCTTCTGATTTACCAAAGTTGTGTTTTTTTGTAGGACTTTCTTATGCAGCAGACAATGCTAAGAGTAAAAGATCCTAAAAAATCACTGGATTTTTATACTAGAATTCTTGGGATGACGTAAGTAAAAACAATTTACTTATCTTTATTAGCATTTTAACTATTTAAAAACAAGAGTCTTGGATCTAGTCCTCCACTAATGAAAGATTTTAAGCTGCTTTAAAATGCTCCTGTGATTTGGAAGGCCTTTGAAAAAACTTGGCACAAAAGAGATGAACTACTAAAAGAAAGAACCAAAAACTTTTTCCTTTTTCTTTGATGAGAACCTCAACTCAGTAAAAGGAGTCTTTTGTTTTGTTTGTGGATGTAATTTTTTTTTTATAATTTGAGTGAGAAACATGCCTAACTCTGCCTTTTCTCCAAGGTTTGAAACATAGTGTTGCTCCTCCCCATCTCACCCTGCCAGTGTATTGGAGTATAGTTAGGTGTGAGGCAACATTTTTGAGTGGAAATCCCCAGTATGCTACAACATACAAGGTTTTATTTGCTGCATGTGATGAAAGGAATGTGGGCCCTACAAACTTGATTTTCTACAAACTACATACATATAACTACAAACATCTCTGAAATAACAAGAAACCAAATGCTTTTGGCTAGCATACTGGTTATATGTAGTCTGAATTAAATCTAATTGACATATTAAGTAAGGATTTGGGAGATGTATTGTAAAGCGAATTCATATCTCTGCTCAGAAGCAATTTTGTTCAGTAATAGGTTACTGAACAGCAAACTATAGGTTAATTTATGTTGTTCATTACAAATGTTCCTCCAAACATTTTCTGAATGAAAATTGGGATTTTATATCAGCAAAAATGTTGTATATTCTTCAACATTGCCATAATAAGTGTTCTTCTGGATTTAATCTATGTAAGAATACTATTTTAACTTTTTGTACATTTTTGTTGTCATTGTAAACCTCAGGTTTATTTTTAATTGATTTTTTTCAATTAAAAAAAATTTACTAACAGCAGTCTTAAAGCTGATCATCAAGGGGTTTGGTACTGTGTTATAATGAGGAAATTGGAACAAAAAGTCAGCTTTATTTTGTAAAAGATTGGATTGCCTTCAATTTAAAGCCATAGAGGTCTCTCTGAAAGCTTGCACCAAATGAATTTATTGATCTCTGATATGTGATAAATTTTGCTTTCTTGGTATATTTTTTTACTTCAAGAAGTCAGTACATTTACAGTTATTTAAAAGAAATGATAGAAAAAATTACATGTTTAGGATGAAATAACTGGTATGTTTTTTTCCCTCAGTTTACTTCAAAAATATGACTTTCCTTCTATGAAGTTCTCCCTCTACTTTCTGGCTTATGAAGATAAAAATGATATTCCAAAAGATAATAATGAGAGGATAGCATGGACCTTTTCTAGGAAGGCCACAGTAGAACTGACACAGTGAGTGTATTCTCTCAAATGTAGTGACTGTTGCTTGTTGGTTTTTCCCCAGTCCCCAAGTTTTCATCTACTAGATAATCTTCAAACCTGGAGATTCTGAGAAATGAATAAGGAGTGATCTTTTTGCAAACTATGGATCACCTAGAAGAGAGAACACACTTAAAATATTTTTTTAAAGAAAGGCCTGGTTCCTGCAGAGGGTATGAAAATATTCTTGAAGAAGGAAATCACCATCCATAATTTAACTCAGGCAGAAAGGAGGAGATGGGGGGAAAAGTTAAGAATGCTTTACCTTGATCTCTTTAGTATATAAGAAGGAAGGAGAGACTCTCATTCAGGTTTGCAAATTCTGATAGTATACACTATTCTGATAGTATACACAATGGAGTAGCATTCCAATAATTCATATGGTGTCTTGTTTTATAATTTGCCTACTCAAAGGACAGTACCATATAAAGGAATACATATCCTGTTTTTAATGTGTGCTTGATCAACTTATTGTCAGATATGGATTTTTTTTCAGTGTGTGTAATCAGTTTTAAATTGGAACAGGTGTCTGACTTATCTGCACTCAAATAAAATAGAAATAGAAAGTCAAAGAATGAAAATAGTTCCCAATTCTACTCAGAGTGGAAAGAAATTCCAAGGATAACTGATTGCTTAACAGCTACAAATCACACGACTGTCAAATTACATTAAAATAAATACTGGTAGTCCTTGACTTATATCTGGTTGCTTAACGATCATTAGAAGTCCCCCAAAACTAATTACTGTCTGTTTTCAAGTTTTTATGACCATGATCCACTCATGCCACGGTCAACATAATTGCATTTTGGGTGCTTGGAACCAGCTCACCTTTGCAGTTACATGACTGGATTTCCAATGTTTTTTCAGTTCCCAATGTTTATTTCCAGCTTCTGACAAAACATGCCCATTGGGGAAAATAGATTTGCTTAATGATCATGGTGGCTGGGGATGGCTGCTGCCCAGTGAGAGAGTGTACAAGCAGCTATTGTGCTGTCAGTTTGGGGCAGCAGAGTGCAGAAAAGCCAAAAGGATATAGATGGTTAGGGGAAATTGAAACCTCCCTACAATTGTAAATGCAAGTGGGCTGCCAGTCCCTTGAATTTTGATCATGTGACTCCAGAGGCACTATAACAGTTGTTATTTTAAGGCTCGGTATAGGTACCCAGTGCCATCGTAACTCAAATGGTCACTAAATGAATGATTGCTAAGCAAGTTCTACCTATAGTTTTACAAGATTGGGTACCAGACTCACTGTGCAATAAAGAAGCAGATTTACTTCCAATCTTATATCAAAGCACCTTGTTCTTTATAAGTTTAGTTTGTTTTGGTTGCAGTTCATTTTTGATGTGGATTCTTTTAGTATATAGTAGCTTTAATTTATCTAAAGCAATAATCCCAATATAAATGGTTGTAATTTGCTAATGGTTTAAATTATATACTTACTGTTCTCTATACTTACTGTATTTTTTTGGACTATAAGATCCTCTGGACTATAAGACACACATTACCTTTAGAGGAGGAAAACAAGAAAAAAAATATCTGCCTCTGCCTCTGTTTGCCTCTATGGCCCGTTTGACACGGCCCACTCACCATGAATGGGCAGCGGCGATAGGTGGCGGTAATCTGCCGCCTAGAACAACTGATTGGTGTCACACCAACCCCCCCCCATCGCAATATTTGCTCTATACATTTCCACCCACCATTTTTTTTGGGGGGGGAGTGTGTTTTATAGTCCGAAAAATACCGTAGTATAGGCTTTTCTTTAGTTACTTTATGCATAAATATTTTTTCAAAAAGTTTAGCTAGCTTCTAATTAGTGCTGGAACTGTTTAATCAATATATATTTGTCCTCCACTTGTTCCATTTGTCCCTTTTCTTTCATTCAGCAACTGGGGCACTGAAAATGATGAGAATCAGGCTTACCACAATGGCAATTCAGATCCCAGGGGATTTGGTATGTTTTGAAAAGAAAAAAAGTCAAAATGTATTAAATGTGTGTTTTTTATTTCCAGGAAAGTTTATTAAACTTCAAAAAGAGGGGGGGGAATCCAGCTTCATATTTATTTTAAATCTTTTCATGGATTAAAAAAATTCTCCAAGAAATAAAACAACGGCATTGGCTCTAGGATGAGCTGTCCCCAATTTAATGCATCTGGTTGTATTCAGTTTCCACAATCTAATGACAGCATAAATTTCCTTCTCGGTTGGGCTTCAATTGTCAGAGAAACCATATTTACAATTACTATGTAATTCTACTGGAAGAACTTCAGACAAAAACAACATACCTGATTATCATATTCATTACATCTGGATTGTATTTATTGTCATTATTTGCATACCACCACTTTTGTAGGTAATTTACAAAACAAAATTACGAAACAGCAAAATCATAAAACTGCATATCAGAGTGAAAAAAATATCATTGAAAGCATGTTACTAAATAAATAATAGACATACCACAATGCTGAAGGCTTGTCAAAACAGCTATGTTTTAATGGCTTTCCAGAAGGCAACTAATGTAAAGAAGAACTGGGTTTTGTACAGCAGGTGAGAGTAAAGATCAAGAATAAACCTTTTATAAGATCAAGTCAGCAGTGCAGAGTCTGCAGTTTAGGTGTTGCACAGCTCTACTTTTACCAGGCAGCATGTCGGTTTCAGCATTCTGCATATCCTGAGGTGTCTTCAAGGGCAGACAAAAGAGCAGTGTCCTACAATTTATTTCAACAATAGTTTGAAACAACTTTTTGAGTTGACCAGATGGGTGACTATATAAATTGAAATAACTGAATAAAACCTAAACCAGAAGAAAGGAGACAGGTATAGATTTGGGTAAAGTAGCACTTTTATTAAGAAGATGGTGTTACATGATGATAGAATTGGCTCTTCTGGATCTAATTCTGACCACTTGGGAGATTGATGGAATGAATGAGTCAGGCACCTTGAGGCCAAGTGACTATGTTCTGAAATTTACAAAAACAAAGGAAGGGAAAAATTGTGAAAAGTTAGCCATATGCACTCCGCTTCAAGAATTGAATGTACTAAGGAGAAAGATAGGCAGCTTGCTATAGTTTGAAATCTTAAAAACACATCAATGTGGGACAGCCTTAAAAACAAGATAGTGCAAGCACAGATCCAAGCAATTCCCAGGGGAAAAAAATGAATAAGCTTTAAGTGTGTTGCATGGTTTAGTAACAGGGTGATAAGGGGTTTGGAAACCAAATCTTAGAAAGCTTAAGCTTTCTGACTATATTTTGCTTACAAAAGGGAAGACTACGGAAAGGCATGAGTCTTCAAATATGTACAGAAAAAGCCTGCTGTGTACAAGCATAGAGAGAACTTTTTGAAGTTAAGGACAGGAGAAAGTGTAATGACTTGCTATTTTTAAAATGAGTAAGATTGAATATTTGTTTACAACATTAGTGGATGCAACTCAGACATTTGCTAGACATTTGGTCCTGGTCTGTGACCTGTTAGGAACCAGACTGCAGAGCTGGAGGTGAGTGAAGGGCGAACGAGCTAAGCTTCATATGTATTCGCCGCTGCTTCTCAGTGCTAGCATCACCACCTCAGCTCCACCTCAGATCATCAAGCATTAGATTCACATACTGCGAACCCTACTCTAAATTGCACATGCAAGGGATCTAGGTTGCGTGCTGCTCCCACTCCCCTGGTCCATGGAAAAGTTGTCTTCCATTAAACTGTTCTCCGGTGCGGAAAAAGTTGGGGACTGCTGTTTTAGCATATTGCAGAAGCTAGGGATTGGACTAGATATAAGATCCACAGTAATACTCTGGTTCATTCAGTAAAGTTGTATCTTCTTGATAATCTCTAAATTTATTGACTATAATTCCCATAATCCCCTCGAGTTTCAGAACTGGATGGAAATGATAAAAGTTGTACCAATGCATCTGGATTGCTTCAGATTGGGGGTGTTCCCTTTTAAATGTAATTTTGAATACAATTAATAGATTTCTTCTGTATGTATTAAGGAATAATGGTTGTATTTTTTCAAAAAATGGATGATTTATGTCAATGCTTTATGAACAAAGGCATTATTTACATATTGCCAAATGTAGCACTGTTTTTGATTATTCTGCTGTTCTTTAGGTCACATTGGAATTGCTGTTCCTGATGTAAATAAAGCTTGTAAAAGATTTGAAGAACTGGGGGTAAAATTTGTGAAAAAACCAGATGATGGTGAGTGTGCTGTGAGCCTTTTTCTTTGTATTGAGATTAATTGGTGACTACATTAATCATGTCAAATTATATATTCACATATGTAGGGTAGCATGACATGTATGTCCAACCTATTTGTCTATCGCCAGCTTGCTTTTTGCAAATAAATGATAAAAATATTATCATTAGAAAATAAATTCTTGGCGAAGATATAGTATTAATCTGGAAAAATTGTAAGGTAGGATCCAATCTGGGTCTGTCGGACTCGTGCTGGAGCGCATCTTCAGGGAACTTCTGGTGACTGACTCAAATTGATCCTACAACGTTATCCTGGGACACATACTTTGTAAAGGCTTAAAATGAGAACTACACTGGAATTTATTAAAACTATATATTCCTCTTTTATAGGTAAAATGAAAGGCCTGGCTTTTATTCAGGATCCTGATGGCTACTGGATTGAAATCCTGAACCCTAATCATATGGTGACTTTAATCTAGATTAGAAATAACAAGAATGCACCATTAATTACAAGAAACTATTGTAACTTCTTTAAGGGAAAACAACTGAAGTAATCAGGAAAAAAAAGAGTAGTTGATCATGTATTCTGTTTCTCCTCTCCCTACTTAATGTATGAATTTGGTTGTGACCGTGAACACTTAGTGTAATACAGCAGAAGAATCATTCAGATTGGAGGTTAGGGAGTGAGCAGCAGTGTACTAATGGTCTCAAATACCCTTCTCTTTTCCTTCTGTGTGCAAGAAGAGACGGGAAGCTCAATTTTGGCTGTTGTATGCAATTTCCCACTCAATCTGAAGACAGAATATTCTAATATTTTTCTTTTGAGGCATGTAAACCTGTTTACCGTAGGTCATTCTCAAAACCAGGGTTGTTAAGATCTTTATCAAGGTTTGAGTTTCCAAATCTTCCATAGAAAAGCAGAGCTTTCAGCTTTTTGTTTTTTAGAAATTTACTTCTGCTTCTACTAAGCAGGGATCTCTTGGGGTAGAACAAACCTTCATAACTGATTTTTTAAACTGGTGAACCACAGTTAGTATAAATCATGTTTAAGTGAAATAGGGCCAACTTTAAAAAAAATAGTTATTTTGCCATAGTGCCTGAATGCAGTCAAATGTTCTGTCATTTTTCTTTTGGAAAAATGTTCACCGCAGAACCCTTTTTATGGTTGGTGAATTCTGTAGTGCAAGACAGATTGATTCTTGTTCCTAGTTCCTGTTCAGTAAATAATGGTTGCTGTATTTGGATCACTTTGAAGTGCTGACAAAAGATCAAAATGGCAATTTAAGACTGTTTTTTCTGGAAGATGGAAAATATTAAATACTTGCATACTAAATTATGAAGTTGTATTCTTTTTTAATTCTCTGTTGCTGAAGCTGACTCTTCAACTTTGTGGAATCTTGTTTATGCTTCTTTATATTTGGCACTAGGAAAAATAATTTCAGTTGGTTGTTTGCAAAATGAAAACTAGGACGTTATCATAGAAAACAATATTGGTTTTGGAGACTATATTGAGAGCCAGTTTAGTATATAGATATTCCTCTCTTACCAAACCCTTGTTTAGCAATTGTTTGAAGTTACAAAGGTGCTTAAAAAAATAATTTTACAGCCAAGTTACTACCATTTAATATCTTCACAGGATTCCTTAGTCAAGTGATTATCATTACACTCAGGACTTGTGCTTGCCCTGTTTTTTTCTCCCTCCCCCCACTGCAGAGCAGAGAGATAGAAGAGAAAGGTATTGCAAGAGAGTAAACTGTTTACTCTTCTACACATTGAAACTAGTGCAATCATACAAGCAGGTTGGGTCTGAAAGCTGCAGGCACATTACACAGAACTTACAGTACTCTTGTAAAAAAATTTCCTCCAATCTTTCTGCTCTGCGAGGACGGGGAAAACAAACAATTTCTATAGGCAATCCTCCTTTGTCTGATTCTTTCCCATTGCCGATGCACAAACACATTGCTTTTGATGTGCAGAAGTACATAGTACTCTATTGAAATTCCTTCCTCGTCACTCTCTGTTGTGAATATGGAATCAGGAAGAGAAGAGCTGGCCTACAGAAATAACTTGGTCTACCTCCACAAGTGAAGCAATTGGAAAGGAAGAGATTTCAAGAGAGTATTGTAAGATGTTTGCCTAGCATGTCAGCAGTTCGCAGCTGTGAGCTGTCAGCACAGTGATATTGCTTTTTATCTATCAAGCCTTCCAAAAGGTGAGAATGATTACGAGGCAGACAGAAAACAGAAGGTATGAAATTTAGTAGTCTTGTCTCTGTAGCTGGAAAACACAATTGTGATTACATGATTTCCCATTTATCATCTGCTTTGCTCAATAGTGGAGTTGCTGGTTCCAGTTAGGGTCATTAACTGAGGACTACTATTAGTGGGTTTACCGGTATTTATTTGATTTCTATAGCTGCCCATCTCAATAAGTGACTTTGGGGAGCATATATCATAAAATATAAAAACAACTAAATCACTATGAAATAAATATATGTTAAAGCCTCAGGCTACAAACTGGGAGCGTGAGTTCTAAAAGCCTGCTCAATTACCCTGGGCCAGTCCCTTTCTCTAGTTATAGGAAGGAGAAGCAGGCAATGATAAATATTTTCATTTCTGGAAGCTTGCCAAGAAAACTGAAGGTCTTTCTAGGCAGTTATCAGCATTGATTTTTGTATTTCTTCAATAATCACAAAATACAAAGATCTGCAGATAGAAATAGAATGACTGGCAAAAAAAGCAAAGATAGTACCAATAGCAATAGGTGCCTTGGTTGCAATCCCAAAACACCCATTGAACTCTATTGGCATTGACAAAATCATCATCAGTCATTTGCAAAAAGCACCTTTACATGGAATACCTTGCATCCTGCAACAGTACCTTTAATACCATCAAACATCTACATATCTCAGATCCTTGGGAAGGGCTTGATAAGTAAATAAAATTGCCAAATCCAATCTAATCTGATTGACTGTGAGAATCTGGCAGACTGCAACCAACTATAATTGGAAACTATAGAAGAAAAAAGAGGTTAGTAATGGTATCTCTTGTATATAGAATAGAAGAATAGAATAGAATTTTTTATTGGCCAAGTGTGATTGGACACAAGGAATTTGTCTTGGTGCATATGCTCTCAGTGTACATAAAAGAAAAGAGATGCAAGCACAATTTTCTTCCTATAAACTGGTTGCTGAATTCTGAACCCTACATCAATGAAGGAACAAAAGCTCCGTTTTCACTGCATTATGGCATAAAAGTTGGACCATAAGAAAGGCCGAGCACCAAAGAATTGAGGCCTTTGAACTATGTTGCTGGAGAAGACTCCTACCAGTCTTTTGGGACTGCAAGGTCATCAAATTGGTCAGTCCTAGAGATCAACCCTGACTGCTCTTTAGAAGGCCGGATCCTGAAGGTAAAATTCAAATACTTTGGCCACCTAATGAGAAGGAAGGACTCACTGGAGAAGAACCTAATGCTGGGAAAGATTGAGGGCAAAAGAAGAAGAGGACGACAGGTGGCTGGATGGAGTCACTGAAGCAGTAGGCTTGAGCTTAAATGGACTCCAGAGGATGGTAGAGGATAGGAAGGCCCGGAGGAACGTAGTCCATGGGGTCATGATGGGTTGAACACAACTTCGCAATTAACAACAAAAGGGCAAAAAAGGGCAACATGCTTGTACTGCCTAACATTCATTTTCAAGGATTATTTTTTTAAAGTCACCATTCCAATTTGCTTAATGCATAGGATATTAGAAGGAGGAAAGTTTAGTTTTGGTTTATCCGGTCTACCTTTTCCTGGGCAGGGAAATTGAAAACTATAGATGGAAGTAAGGATCTAGAAGGTTGATGATCAGAATTCTTTCTCTCTAACTCTGTACTAATCTGGACCTTTTAGACTGTGCCTATGTATCCCAAGGCCAATGTAATCCTCAATACTCTGTATCAATGATCTCCAACCCTGGCAACTTTAAGCCTGGCGGACTTCAACTCCCAAAATTCCCCAGCCAGCAAAAGCTGGCTGGGGAATTCTGGGAGTTTAAGTCCGCCAGGCTTAAAGTTGCCAGGGTTGGAGACCCCTGCTCTGTATGTTGTGAAAGAAACTCCTTTGAGGGTTGTCTCCAAAAAAACGAAAGCGCAACTGATCTTTGTTAGCAGCAGTGGGCTACTTCCGAAAACAAATTCCGAATCGATAGCATAAGCTACAGCTTAGTGTTGTTGTTTTTAAAAACCCACCGAAATATTGAAATGAAACTCGGTTTCTTTTTCTTAATTTTCGTCGCAGTTTAAACAGGGAGATTCTGTTTTGACCGCCCACGCTGGCGCCCGTCCGCCTGGCTTGAATTCCAGCTTTGCAATTCTTTCTCCATTGATTTTTAAGGAGCAAATATTTACAAGAGGAGATAGGTTAAACACAGTGTGGCTTCCCCCCCACCCCTCATTTCTCTCTGTGGAAATTACAGTACAGCGCCAAAAAGGAACAACCGCCCTCCCCTCTGCAAAATGTTGCATCTTGTCAGGTCGAGAGCCTCGCTTTCGTTACCGTCGCGATGACGTCAGCGCGCCGAGCGCCGGCGTTGCCAAGGTGACGTCAGTGCTCGCGGCGACGCCAGAACGCCACGGCCGGCGGAGGAGGAGGAGTAGGAGGCGGGAGGGGGGGTATCCTGCTCCAGCGCTCCACGGCCGGTAAGTCTGGCGGCGAAAGGACGGGGGGGGGAGGGGAAGTTTCCTCGGTGTTCCCCCCCCCCACGCGTTCTCTTGTAAGGCCGCGCGCAGGCGGCAAGCAGCCATGGCCGTTAACATCGGTTCGCCGTTCCCTGCCGGCCAACCCCGCGGCCCTGAGCATTTCTTAGCCGCTCGGCGAGGTTATTTCATGGCAGGCAAAGGGCATCCGATGGGTATCGCGAAGGAGTCGTCGCGAGCTTTTTTCTTTTTCTTTTTTCTTTCCCTTCTCCCCGCCCCGAGAATGTGCAGCACGGTTTCGCGTCCGGTTTTCCTGGTGGGGTTGCAAAGCGGCGATGGGGCTTCTTTGCTCATCCCAATGAAAGCGTAGGTCTGGAAATTGGAGTCTTGGTAGAAGGGGGCGTTGTGTGCAATTGACGCCCTTTACGAACCTGGGCCTTTTAAGCCTATGCTTTGGAATGTAAACTCCCGTTTTTAAAGTTATTGCTTGCTGGGTTTGCGTGCAACTCTTGGTAAAATAAAATAAAAGCTATACCGCAACACAAGGCCGTTCGTGTGCCAGGACGGTGTGTTTAATTAAATTTACCAGAACATAGTTAACAATTCCCTCCCCAAAACAACCTTAGGAAAACTATTCAAAATAAAGTAGTTAGTTTAGTGATGTTGAAATTGCATTGCTCTTGTCCCCAAAATTTCTGATTAGTCTTATGAAAGGTAATGATTAGATTCTTAGACTGCAACTCTCATCCATCTCATTTAATTCAGTTGGGTTTCTAAATAAGTACATAACGCTATAGAAATCCACTCTTAATGCTGTTTGTCTTGTAAATGGTACATGTAAAACTAGTCTTTATCTCTTATTTTCTTTTTTTAAAAAAAATAATGCTAAAGTTTGTGCCAATTGTACCCATAGCAGATTGATGTAATGATTGAATTCAGATCCGCCTTTAAATACTCACCAAACTATGATGCTGCCTGGCATAAGCATGTGGTACAAAATGATGGAAAAGTGACAGCATGTACCTCACACTGTCATAATGCAAACTCAAGCCTTTCAAATTTGTTACTTAATGTTTGATTTGCATTAAATTTGCATTGTGACATTACAAAACATGTTTCAGTCCTTTGCTCTCCGTAAATGAGGATAACTCATAGTCAACCAAACAGTCAAAAGTATGAGGTATTTAAAAGGGAAGCTCTTTTGATAGACCCTTTGGAACAGATTCCTCTACTTTCTGCTTTTCAATCAACTTAATCTATCTCATAGGGTTATGAGAAAAGATTACAGGGGAACCGCATATAATATCTTGACTTCCCACATAAGAGTAGAAAATTTACTAAAGCAGTTTTTTCCCCATACAAATTATCTCATCTATTATCTATGGTCAGAGATTCTAGTTTTGGAATGTAAATGTGTCTGATATATACATTGCTGTTTACTGTAACACTCAGTAAGGCATGGAGATATAGCCCATACAAATTACATTTTCTTTTTTTAAGACCATGCTGTGCTTATCAATTTGTGCTAAGCTTGTGTAATTTGTGTAATTTGTTCTTTTCTGAATAATTCTTGTGGTTCCCTGCTATAGATAGTAAAAGGAAACATTCATGAAATAAGTAAAATAAAAATAAAGAAAACATGTTACCCAGGGTATTCTGGAGTTAACATCACATATGATTGTATGTTGAAAAACACTGTTTAAGACAGTTGCCAACAGGTACTGTGTAATGGTCTTACATGATCCAGAGCATCTTTTTCCCTTTGGATCTCACTTCCCCCAAATATTTTCTGTTATATTTGCATATGTCATTTTTGTAAGAAATAAAGGTTGGGATTAAAGTTATTTTTATTCTCATCATAATCCTGTGTGATTGGTTAGGCTGAAAATAATAATAATAAGGATATGGTAATCCAGTGCCAGCCACATAACCATGGAGACGTCTTCGGACAGCGCTGGCTCTTTGGCTTTGAAACGGAGATGAGCACCGCCCCCTAGAGTCGGCAACGACTAGCACGTATGTGCGAGTGGAACCTTTACCTTTACCTTTAATCCAATGAGAGATGGAGGACTTGGATTTGCTGACCCATCTGAGGTAGCCAAAATGTCTTGGATCAGTCCTTTCTGTCTGTATATCTGTTTTTCCCCCTCACAATATGCTTGAGACAATGAGTGGTCTCTTTAAATCTCTTTCAAGAATTGATTATTATACAGAGGCCCAAATACAAAATGTGTTTTGCACTAACTACAAGATGAAGTAAATATTTTTATAATTTTACTTTCTGTATGTATCTATTATCTCTATATCTGTTTCTTCTGGAGAGCTTAAACTAGAAGGCAGCATTCCTTGAAGCCATCCTATTTTAGCCTTAAAGTAAATCTCTGTGTGCGAATTTCAGAGACAGTTGGTTTCAGCTTTATGATTGAGGAAGATTTTGAATTCAAGGCTCTGATCTAGAATTAATTATATTGTTCACTCTTTCAGTTCAGAACTATTGTGTCACTGTGGTTTTTGGTTTGCTTAATAATGTTTGCCTTATTTAAGAAGGATGCCTTGAGAACTGGGTAGATGAATATTTGTAAAATTATGGTTTTAATATGTTATTATTTATTTACCAAATTTACAGCCAATTGCCTAAATTTTTTTGGAGCTCTGCAAGATAAACTGCATAAAAAAATATATACTACAAAAGTACACAAATAAAAGATCCACATACAAGTGAAAACATAGAATAACATTAAATTTAAAAAAATTGCAACTGAACTAAGATGAAACGAAGGCCCCATTGTGCTTTTGAAGAGCTCTGAGCAGTTTCTGAAAGGCAATCAGGCTAAGAGCCAGTTGGAAATTCATTGGGAGGCTTCTCCAAAGGACTGGCACAGCTATTAAAAAGTAATGCCACTAACAGTTTCTTCATAGTAGATTTAATTGGTTGGACCAATTCTGATGGGAGAATGCAGACATCAGGCACCAAGTCATGCAGGTTAATATCAGCACTTAAAGTTGTACCTGGAGATCTATTAGTAATCAGTGTAAGACCCTTAGCATTTATATAATATGCTTCCACAGGTAACAACAGTCAGTATATCAGACAGTATAATTTGAATTAACTGCAGATTCTGTGAGATCTTCAAAGTCACCCCCATGTACACACATTGCAGTAATCTAAGGGAAGTCACTGTAGCAAAGTCCTCCTGCCCAGGTAAGGTCCACAATGGTGCACCAGCCAAAGTTGGAAAGTGGCTTTTATCTGCTTTTCTAGTAGAACCCAGGAAAGGATCTTACAGGACAGCTTGGCAATTAGTACAGCAATAGGCTATCTAGCTTTCCATATGGCCCAAGAACTCACAGCTTGCCCACTGAAGGAGCAGCGCCTGCACTGATCTTTAAGTGTCCCAATAAATCAGTGCCATTACCCCCTCCGATGTCACTGGCCCCAAGGCTTGATTCGGGAACTTAGACCCAGCTGAGAGACTTCATTCTCACTTTCACTCAGCCAAATCTCAATAATAACATCAGGCCTGTCTGTGCACATACCAACAAACCATGAATTCATATGTTTTTACACTAGACAGATCAGGCATTTAATAGCAGCACCCTAAGTAAGATTCACCAATCATCTGGGAGAACAGACTATCTGGTTTCCTTTGCTATATCTCCTATGGCTATGACTCTTGCATATGAAGTAATGGGATCACAGGAAATCTTTGTCGGCTTCTACTGAACACTTTGTAGCTTTCCCGGTTTTATACAGTAAGAGTTTCAGCTCCTAAAAAAAAAAAGTTGTGGTACACAGGCCATTTTCCTGGGAAATCTCTGACTGGCTCAGATAGAGAAAAGTTAATTGTTGATTTTAAGAAAAAAAAAATATTTTCCATCTCCACTGTACGAAAATGGCAGCCTATGACTTTCATTGAAGAAGCCTTGGTTTTGGAGTGGAGTGGTTCACATTGATATTAATAAAAGCAGTTTGCTTTTATTTATTTATTATTTGATTTACTATGAGTCTGAATGGATTCAGTGGTATACAGATCTAAAGGTGAAAAATGAAATTATTTAGATTAATTTTTAAAAAAACAGCAAAATAGAAATAAGTTGAAGTACCAGGGATCTGCTCTTAAGGAAGTCTTCTGGAACTGCATAGATTTAACCAAAGGAAGAATAGAATGAACTTTCTCATATAAGTTGTCTTGTATGTGTAGAGCAAGCTGTTTGAAAACTCAATCACACTATAGACTATGCTGAAATCTAGAAGTACTTTTATTTAAGATATACATAGTTTAATAAATAGGACATTGTATCTTAAATCCATAATATCAAATACTGTACTTTAAATTCAATCTGAAAGCCATCTAGAGACAAATAGAACCAATTTACTATTGGAATCCCATATCTCAATATTTTATAATTTATTCTAATCTAGTTTCAGAAAATTCTTAAAAGAAGCATATTACAATAAATTGAATTGTCATGGATGGCATAAAAATATATTAATAGAATAGAATTATTTTACTCATTCCTTTTCCTTTGTGGCTTCTGTTTTCCCTTCTGCTCCAAAGAGTAGTCCAATATCCAGAGCAGGTTTTGAGGACATTGAAGGGGCTGCAGAAGGAAGAATTGGTAAACTAGTTGACTTCCTTGCTGTCTGTGACATTTAATATTGTTCCATATACCGTGTTACCCCAAAAATAGGACATGTCCTGAAAATAAGGCCAAGCCTGATTTTTGGGGTGGGTGTAAATATACACCCTCCCCTAAAAATAAGCCCTAGTGATGGGGTGGGTGTGGCCAGCATAGGAGGCAGCCCTTTCCTTCCCCGGTCATCTCAGGGCTTCTTGGTTCCTTAATACAATCAGCTGAACCACTCAGGCCACCATTCACAGCTGATTTGCGGGTGCTGCTCCAGCCAGTGCCTACAGGAAGCGTGGCTGCATTTGCCATCGATTGTGGCCACTTCTGCAACAGGAGGCCAAGCGATGCGTCCCTTGTGCCTAGCGCCGGCCTTCTGAAGAGTACTGTAGCAGCAGCTATCCACAATCTTTTTATCCTTATTTCGTCCCAACCGTACTGGGCCACGTGTTTCAGGATGAAATAAGAGTTAAAAAATTGTGGATAGCTGCTGCTACACTTCGGAAGGCCAGCGTAAGGTGCGAGTCTCCTGCTGCAGAAGTGGTTGTGCCCGAGGAGCACTTTTGGAGAGAAGGCAAAGGGGAAGTGATTGCTTGCAAACTCGCGCCCTGCTCCCGCCTCTCTGCTGAGTGACTCCCGGCAGCCCCAGATGCCCAAATCCCGCATCTGCCCGGCTCTATAGTGCCCGGCTCTTTATCGAGGGCAGTGTCAGGTGGGGTGGAGGAGAAGCGAGACACATGGAGCAAGACAGGGCTCACTTCTCTTGCCATCTCTTTTCCCCCTCTTGCCAGGCATGGCAGGGATTCCTGCCCCTGCCCAAATTGGATGCAATTTGGGGATGGCAGGTGGGGAGGGGTGGGGCCAGGTAGACACGAGATGTGTCTTACCTGCCTTGCAGCTCTGTTGCGTGTCTCACCATTGTCTGCAGGGAAACACGTAGGGTAAAAAAAATCTCGCAAGTTCAATCAAACTTCTTGAATTTGCGAGAAGTTTGGTTTTATCCTACCACGTGTTTGCTGGCAGACAAAGGCGAGACACGCAACAGAGCTGCAAGGCAGGTAAGACGTGCGTCTTGCGTCTTCCTGGCTCCTGGGCGGGGGGGAGAAGAGACAGCAAGAGGAACGAGGCCCATCTCACTCCACACGTCCTTCACATGCCACCCTCCTCGATAAAAAGCTGGGTGCTGTGGAAAAGGGAGCCAGGCGTGCGCAAGCTTTAGGCATCTGGGGCTTCCGGGGGTCACCGGTAGTGGGGCGGGAGTTTGCAGGCGAGGGGAATGGATGGATGGATGGATGGATGGGAGGCGGGTGAGTACCTAGAACACTGAGGAGATTCCCACCTTTGGTTGCTCCAGTGAACAGCTGATGAGCGGCTGTGTTGTGTTGCCACAGCAGTGCAACATAGCAGCAGCCATGAGGAGGCCACACTCGCCGCCTCCTGCACTCCCAAAATAATAAGACCTCCCGATAATAAGGCCAAGCCCTTATTTTGGGGTTCAAAAAATATAAGACAGGGTCTTACTTTCAGGAAAACACGATATTTAACAAAATAACACAATAACAGAGTTGGAAGGGACCTTAGAGGTCTTCTAGTCCAACCCTCTGCTCAAGCAGGAGACCCTGTATTTTACCATTTCAGATAAGTGGTTGTCCATTGTCTTCTTAAAAACCTCCAACATTTCATTCTACTATGGCTTAAACAACCTTCATGTTTCTTATGAACATATCGTTCTGTATAAATGTGGACAAAGATTAAAGAACAAGGAGCTATTTTTAAGTGGCTAAAACTCTTAGCTTTATTATCTATCATTTGTATTTTAGTTTGAAGTAATGTAAGTTAAGGTCTTATATCAAGTTAAGATCTTTTATTAAATGTAAGTAAAGATTTAAGAGTTGTATAAATACTTGCTCTGTGTACAACAAAAGAACCATAAGATCATATCAATATAATTGTGTATGCCTAAAATAATGAAATGGATATTCTATAGTTTTATTCTTGGGTAGATAAAAAGCACTTAATGAAAATACAAATTGTTTATAAATGCGCACAAAGCCTTATTTTTTTCCCAAAGTAGGAGTTTGGGGGTAAAAAGTAACTTCAAGCTACATACTGTATGATAACAAGAATGGAAAAAAGGGGCAAAAGTGTATGTTTTGCAAATGTCATGTAATGTACATAGTCCTTGAGTTATGCTATTCATTTAACAACAGATCAAGGTTATGACAGTGCTGAAAAAAAGTGATTTACGATCTTTCCTAGAAGTCATGACCATCATACCAGACCATGGTCATGTGATTGTGATTTAGGAACTTGGCAGCTGGTTTGCATTTACAGCAGTTGCAATATCCTGCAGACACATGAACATGATTTGCTACTTTCCCAGCTGGTTTCCAACAAGCAAAATCAGTAGAGAAAGACAGATGCACTTAATGGCCATGTTTTTGATGACTATGATTAAAAAAAAAAGGTTGTAAAATTGGGTTTGATTACCTGGTGAATCACTTAAGATCACATTGTTTAATGACCAGAATTCCTGTCCCAATTGTTATCGTAAATCAAGGACCACCTGCATTCCTTTCAAAGGTTTGTTAGAATATAAATAGTTGAGATTTCACTTTTTGTGAATGCTCTAATCTTTTAGATTGGATTCAGCTAGAGCTTTACAGGAAGTGAATAGTTAATTTTGCCTTGATTAAACTTATTTCTTAGGAAAATCTTCTCATATTAATAATTAAAAATCACTCTTATCTTCTTTTCTGATAATTAATTAGACTCTGGAGAGAAGAGTTCATAAATATTCATATTCTAGCTAATTATGCATGAAAGGTTATGTTACAGCTTTCACTATTTGATTTGAGCACTCCTATATAGGGCCTAACTGATCTGCTGTGGTTACAGAAGCAGTTTTAACTTGTAGAGTGTATACAATTGAGCAAGCACTATAACATAATTAATTGGTTTATTTTAATTTTTAGAAGGGCCTCTTTATATGGTTTATATATCAACATAACAGTTGTAGCAATGATTTGATGAAAATATTGCTGCATTTTGTTTATGTCTGTTATGTATGAAATTACATTGAAAAGATGATTGAAATATTTGTTTTCCCAGGCCTTAGGATAGGGCTATTAAGTTTAGGTTTTTTTACTGCTACTAAGTTAATGGGTTTTGGCCTTTTCTATATAAGTTGCTTCTTTCTTAATTGTAAGTCTTTCTGAGTTGCTAAGAAATAGGGCAGCCTCAAAATTAAATTAATTAGTTAAATAATACCCTGCTTTTTTTCTAGGTGGTCCTTTCTACATGCATATATTTTTTCGATTTCTTTTCCCACAAGAATATTGTGAAATAGGTTGAGTTGTAAGAAAATGACTGGTCTAAGATCACCCAGTTAGCTTCCTTGGCAAGTTCGTGAACTTAATTCTGGTCCTAGTACAGTACCTTTACATTTATGTTACGCTCAATTTAACATTTATAATGGTTTTCTTCAATATTTTTATGCTGTATTTTTTAGGTGTAGCATAAACATTTCTTGTACAACATGAGCAACAGTCATCCACTCCGACCTTACACAGCAGTAGGTGAAATAGACCACGTTCACATTCTATCCGATCATGTTGGTGTTCTGATGAATGGGGAGGAATACAGTGACGTTACCTTTATAGTGGAAAAGAAACGTTTTCCTGCACACCGAGTGATTTTGGCTGCGAGGTGTCAGTATTTCAGGTGAAGTATAGTGTCCTATCCGATATACTTTGAATTTCTGGGTAAGCAAGATAAAATAAAAAGCCATTAAGAAATAACCTGATACTATCTGTCCAACAATGCCTTTTTTTTTATGTAAAAAAAATAAAAGTACATTTCTCTGCTATATTTGACTTTTGTTACATAAATATCTCAAACTAATAGGCTACATTTAATGAGGATTGAAATTCAGAATTCTTTCCAGCACAAATGGCTTTAACAAAACAGGAGTTAATGCTGGGAAGCAGATTATGAAATTTCTCATGTTACCTATTTATCCCCAACACTTTGAAATGCAAAAATCCCATAGAATTAGTTTCTGGTTGAGATCTGGTATTAAAAACTGAAGAGGAAGGCAGTTCCTTTTCCCTTTAATTCTGTTATTTTTTTCTTCATATTTAGAGTATTTTTTTAAGTATATAGTTTATTATGGATCAATTTATTTTTTCTTGCAGCATGTATAACTTTATATAATACCTATTATGTTGTCTAGTATGTAATATTGTTTGAAGAAAATACAATAGTAATGATTTCAGAATTTGTAAAAATGACTCCCCAAATTAATCTCCAAATCTAGAGCAAATGGATGTCTGTGATGGGTAATTTTATACATTTCCAAGGAATTTAATTTTTTCTTCAACCTCTCAGACTACTCCATATTTTATTTGGGGAGCTCCTACAAACCTTTGAATAACTATTCTTCAAAGGCTACAGGCTTTCAAGGGAAGGATGGAACACAGAGGATAAATACTGAGAAGTTCCTTTCACTAGCATAGTGTTCAGTATTGCCTTGTTTTTACTGCAAAACCTGCTGCATATAGTCTCTGCATGTTAAAGCAATATATAGCTCTGTCCAGGGATCAACTGCAAGTAATTTTTAACGGCTTGATACAAGCTGTCAATAGCCTCAAATCCAAACAAAATATTACAATATTTGTCTTAAGAACTAAGTGTGATCATTTTACAGTGATAAAAATATCATTCTTTTTGTTTTAGAGCCTGCATGATTTTATCAAATGCAAATTTTCCTCATTTTCCTTCTTTCTTTGCATTTGAACAGAGCGTTATTATATGGTGGAATGCGTGAATCTCAGCCTGAAGCAGAAATCCCTCTTCATGATACCACCGCAGAAGCCTTTACAATGTTATTGAAATATATTTATACAGGTCGTGCCACATTAAGAGATGAGAAAGAAGAAGTCCTGTTAGATTTTTTGAGTTTAGCACATAAATATGGGTTTCCAGAACTGGAGGATTCCACCTCTGAATACCTTTGCACCATTCTTAACATTCAAAATGTTTGCATGACCTATGACGTTGCTAATCTCTACTCACTACCTAAATTGACATGTATGTGCTTCATATTTATGGACAGAAATGCTCAAGAGGTACTCTCCAGTGAAGGCTTTCTGTCTCTTTCTAAGGTATGTAAATTATTTCGGGGTTTTTTAAAAGTTACTTTTTTATATATGTTTGGAAACATGGTTGAAATAGAATTTAAAACTATTATCCAAATGTTTATCTTTCAGTGGACCGGATGGTATTCAACAATGATTTTGCTTTCACTTTCCTGCATAAGCCCTTTCAATAATCAATCATTCCTGGAATGTATTTTACCTGGATAATCATTGTTCCATTTTTCAATTACAATTATTCCTCAGTTCTTAATTTTTCCTTCTCTGAAATGTGTTGAAACTAGGAAGATGCTTCTTGAAAAGGCTCTGTGTTCAGGAGGTTAATGTTTCTGTGCTTGCATGCAATTCTGTAATAGTTAACTAAAAGTATCAATATGTAATTAGAATCTGCCCCAATCTAGGAGGATTCTGGGTAGAGTAAAACAAAAACAATAATAGAAACAAAGCCAAAAAGAACCCACATTATAATAAAAAGCATCTTCACAAAACAAAAATAAGTTTCAGTAATGGACCAGGGGAACAGTTTTGCTCCAAGTTAATTTTATTTATTAATTTTATTAATAGGATTGTATTGAACTACATGATTTATATCATAGAAATGAATAATCTCATCTAGCTTCAGATACCTGAATGGTCAATAAGGAACTGCTGCTAATATTGCTTTTATGTAGGAAGGGCAATGTTTTTATGCGAATATGTGGGATGTAGGTATTATAAGCAAATGTTTATTGCCAACAGAATTTATTAGCTCACAATGAAGAGTTTGTACTGTAAAATTCAAATAGTATAATTTTACTTGGAGCTGACTGAGCAATCTTATATGACTGCCATTTCTTTTTACTTTTTAGCCAGCACTTCTCAGTATTGTACTGAGGGATTCATTTGCAGCACCTGAGAAGGACATTTTTCAAGCATTGATGAACTGGTGTAAACACAATCCTAAGGAAAGTCATGCTGAAATCATGAAGGCAGTGCGCTTGCCATTGATGAGCTTGACAGAGCTTTTAAATGTCGTAAGACCTTCAGGATTGCTATCTCCTGATGCTATTTTGGATGCCATTAAAGTTCGATCCGAAAGTCGGGACATGGACCTCAACTATAGGGGCATGTTAAGTAAGTATTTTGATACTTGCAAAGGAAGGTTTTATACATTCCTTTTTATTACTTTTAATTTAATTTCTTTTTAATTAAAAATATTTTAATTAAAAATGTTAGCCAGCTATTGCAGCTAAACAACTGTTAACCGGCAGAAATATGTAGCCTCTGATAACTGATTGTATATCCTAGTTATATTGCCTGATTCTAATTCATCTAATCCTCAGTAAACCAGTGAAATAGCAAAACCTTTTTTCTTGTTTTTTGGTATTTAAAGGTTGAGTCAATGAAAAACTATTCTTCTAATTAATGCTATTCTAAAATGAGTTGGGAATGCTACTGCATGGGGAATGTGTCACAGGAATTAGGGGAATGTTTTGTGAGCTAGTTTTGTTTTCTTGTTATGATTAACTTGAGGAAGTTGTCTTAAAGTCACAAGGAAATGGGTAGCGAGGAAATATTTGTTATTTGACTGATCTTCTATTTATGGAATTTTGAGATGTAGCCATCATTTTTCTGCAAAAATTCAAACAATGAATTCATGTTGAATATTTCTTCATTCTAAATTTCATTAAATTAAATAGCTGTAAATTTTTATGATTGGGTTTTTTTCTGTTCCCATATTCCATGTTCCTTTATTAGAATAGTATTTTTATAAAGAGGCTGTTTCTATTCACAAGGTAATTTCTAATTATCAATCAAATTTGATTGATTTCTCAGGAATATGCATTTTATGCATTTTATAATTATTCAAAATATTAGAGGTTTTTAACATGATTAAAAATTATTATTATTATTAAATGTATTTGCACCTATCTTACAATGGGGCTACTCTACAACAATAAAAAACAAGGAAATAAAAAGGAAATTTAAACGAAGTGAAAATAAAATAATAGAACAATAAAACAAACAATGAAAAAGTAAAAGATAATACATCAGTATGACTAGTAAAAAGATGAACAAGTGAGGAGCAGAGACCAAGCATTAGCACTTTGACTTATATATTGTTTCACATTCCTTTACAGCCCTCTCTAAGCAATTTACAGAGTCAGCATATTCCCCCCCACCCCACCCCAACAGTCTCACTCCTCATTTTACCGACCTTGGAAGGATGGAAGGCTGAGTCAATCTTGAGCTGCTCAGAATTGAACTCCTGGAGTGAACAGTGAGTTAGCCTGTAATTCTGCATTCTAACCACTGTGCCACAATGGCAAGGGAGAGAAGGTGGCATCTGCTGTCAATCTAGCAGCCACCTCCACAGTTGAATTCCCCCACTGGGTCCTCCAGACCAACTTGCAGAGCCAAGTCTTAATCAGTGGGCTTTGTTGTCGTGACTATCTTATTGTTTTCTTGATTAGTATTTATTGAACTTTTTTCATTGTTCTGACAAAAGTCACAGGGAAGAGATAGAATATCTTACGAATCAATTGGAAATGTGCTAGAAAGAAAAAAATAAACTACTTTTCATTTCTGTTCTTTCCAGTACCAGGTGAGAACATTGCTACTATGAAATATGGAGCCCAAGTGGTTAAAGGGGAATTGAAATCTGCCTTATTAGATGGAGACACACAGAACTATGATCTAGACCATGGATTTTCTCGACATCCTATTGATGATGACTGCCGTTCTGGTATTGAAATTAAATTGGGTCAGCCATCAATAATCAATCACATACGAATACTATTATGGGATCGAGATAGCAGGTAGGTACTAAGTCCTTTTATTTTTCATTCTTGGCCTTTTAAAAAAATGATATGAGCTTGAGAACATGATCATTTTATTGTCTTCAGATTCTGAGAACTTCAGCTGACACTAAGAAATTCAATTGAAGAAAATTTATCTGAATGGGAGTGATCTCAAGTACATAAAATCATTAAAATGAAATAACATTGCAGAATAATGAAATATAAAGACATGGTAAAATTAAGTGGGAATATTCATTTATTTTAAAAAATGAAATTAATATTTAGTTACACAGGTTCTAGAAGTTGATTGAAACTTTCTACTTTTAAGAGTGTTTTAATTATGTTGGTCTTTGACCATAATAAAGATTGGATTTGAGAGTCCTTTAAATGCCTAATTTCACTGTTGCTTTTATAAAAATACTGTTTTAAATATTTTATTACTACTTTAATAATTCCCTATTTTATTTTATGAACACCAATTTGATGTAGTAGTTAAGGCACCATGTTGAAAACAGGGAGACTGTAAGTTCTAGTTCCGCTTTAGGCACAAAGCCAGTTGGATGAGCTTTTCTATCTCAGCCCTAGGAAGAGGCAGTGGTAAACCACTTCTGAAAAATATTGTGAAAAAACTTTCAGGGACTAGTCAGGATAGTCACCACATGTTAATACTGCCTTAAAAGGGTACCAAAGTGGGGTGGGGGGTGGTTATATACTTGTAGTTTTGTGTGTCTTCTGAACTCTTTATAGAAGACAGATAGTACATAAATGTTTTAAGTAGATACGGATGTTGATAAAATACAGTAATGTATTTGATAAAGTGAGTAAGAGAAAACATTGTAGTAGAAGATAAACGTCAAGTAAAAATTACGGAAAAATGGGTTATAACACATCTACATATTCAAGCTGTTTATTGATGTCTATGAGCTACTAAACATTTTCAGGTTCCTATTGATTTTTTATGTACAACTTCTCTGGTTAAGTTTAAATTTTAAAAACTAAAACACAGAGAATATTTTCTGTTATATCTTAAGTGTGTTAAATATTTGCATTTACCTGAGAGTGAGGTGGATTTGTTGTGTACTTAACTATCTTGCCTCATAAAATTGATGGGTTAATCAAATTGTTCATCCCCTGCATTCTCAGAACTATATTCATTTTGGATTTATGTAAGGAATTACAGAGACAGAAGGAAGCAAGATTAGCTCATTTGGCCTAAATATAGATTTTTTTTTTGTCTAACATTGAATGTAACATAGTGATCCCCAGAGTGTATAAAACATTGTGTGAAATTTTTAGATAGATAACAGCAATATTTTTCAATTTATTTGTTCTTCAAGGTCGTACTCCTATTATATTGAGGTATCCATGGATGAACTAGACTGGATTCGTGTAATTGATCACTCAAAATATCTATGTCGATCTTGGCAGAAACTGTATTTTCCTGCCCGTGTCTGCAGGTTAGTGTGATGTTATTGTTTTGATTACATAGTATTTTAATATTGAAATAAATTGTTTTAATAGATTAGAATTAAAGTAAATGGTTAGTTCAGTACCTATTAGCACAAACCAAACTAACATTTGAGTAGATATATTGAAATAACTTTAACTAAGTGGTTCAAGCTGCTGATATCCTGAAATGTTAATAAAGGTAGCTTTTAGAAACATCTTATAAAATATGGTAACTAGTTGTTGCATTTGATATCTTATAAATTAAATATTATAATAAAATAAAAAATCACCATTATCTAGTACAGTAGTTTAAAGGCAAAAAATTTTCTCTTCAGTTTTCTTCTTAATTTTCAGTCTTTGAAGAGATAGCTAGATAGATAGATAGGTAGATAGATAGATTGATTGATTGATTGATTTCATTGCACAGTCTCTTTTCTTCAGTGTTACAATCCAGTCCGAATTAGTTACAGTGAAATCTTAGTTGTATGGAACAGAACAATCTTCCATATTGATTAACAAGATTGTGTAATGACATCATTATGAAAATACCACCAGTTGTGCACGGATATTGTACAGTCACTGTAGATAATATACCACTGCAGATAATAACATTCTATGATTAGATAATAATATACACATCCACCCCTTTTAAACACATTCCAGTTAGTCCATTAAAATGCTGTTTCACTGCATATTGGTTTACATTTTGATACTTAGGGAACGGAAGGAGAAAGTAATGGAGAAAAATCCTGAGATGTTATGAATGGGGTTAGTGAATACTCAACATAGGAACGACATGAAGATGATTTATGTGTCAGATATACAGTATTTTTTAGAGTATAAGACACGCCGTTTCCACCCAAAAAGAGGGTGAAAATCTGGATGTGTCTTATACTCTGAATGTAGCCCCGCCTAGCCTCTCAAATGAGATTTCAGAGGCTGAAAAAAGCCTCTGAAAGTGAAAGGGAGTTTCAGAAAAAAAAACTTTTGAAAGGGAGCTTCAGAAAAAAAGCCTCTGAAACAGAGCTTCAGAAAAAAAGCCTCCAAAACAGCTTCAGAAAAAAAGCCTCTGAAACAGAGGTTTCAGAGGCTGGAAAAAAAAAGCAAGGCGCAGAGCTCACAACCAACGAACCTGTTACTAAAGTTCAGCTCTGGAAACAGCTGATTGTGAGTATTCCAGGAGGCCGATCCACCCGCCAATCAGAAAATTTTTCTTATTTTCCTCCCAAAAAACTAAGGTGCATCTTATTCTCTGGTGCATCTTATAGTCCGAAAAATACGGTAAATGTGGGACCTGTGGTGGGAAGAAAGGAGTTGAACTCTCTTTCTTGATCTGAACTTGGAATATGATTCTTCATATTTCTTGTGGCATTTGATATTTAAAATATGGAGAAAGGATAGGAAACAATGAATGGGTCTAACTGAACATAAGATGATAATAAAAAAAAAAACAATCCTTGGACATGAATAGTCGTGTGTATTTCTGGTGATATCCAGATAGCAATAGCACTTATATACTGCTTCATAGTGCTTTTACAGCCCTCTCTAAGTGGTTTACAGAGTCAGCATATTGTCCCCTGGGTCCTCATTTTACCGACCTTGGAAGGATGGAAGGCTGAGTCAACATTGAGCCAGTGAGATTTGAACTGCCAAACTGAAGCTAGCAGTCAGCTGAAGTAGCCTGCAGTGCTGCACTCTAACCATTGTGCCATCTTGACTCTTGTTTAGAATGTTGGGAATAGTGGAGGATGGCAAGAATACGTAGTTTCACAGTCCCGCTTTCAAGTGTAGTTTGGGAAGTTGGAAGAGAATAGGCTACAACTTTATCACAAAGGAGATGGGGGATTATTTCATGGGGAAATGTCCTTCCGCAAATCCACATTTAGATATACTTTTTATTTCATTCCATCCATAGCTGCTGCTTTGGAATAGATGAAATTACCCAAGGCAATAATAAAATTACAATCTAAGAAAAAAATTATTTGACGGAACAACAAGACAGGCTACGTTGCCAACTTCAAAAGGTGCTACAAAGCATCAAATAAAAGATGAATGCATTAATTATTTCTGTAAACAGAAGGGAAAGCTATTAAACTCAAACTCTACGCGAGCCCTTTACAAGTTGTAATTTACAACTTTTGCACTGTAAAAATATCTGGACTACATGTCTTGATCAAGGTAAAGCTGTAGATGCAATTTACATAGATTTTGTAAGGCTTTGATACAGTAGTACACGATAAACTGCTGTTGAAATTAAATTCTTACGGCATTTCTGGACCTTTGCACAAATGGATCGCTGCTTTCTTGTCTAATAGACTGCAAAAAGTCAAAATAGGGAACTCGCTGTCTAATCCTGCATCAGTTAACAGTGGTGTTCCGTAAGGCAGCATTTTAGGTCCCATGCTTTTCTTGCTCTATATCAACAATTTATGTGATCAACTTAAAAGCAATTGTGTCCTTTTTGCCGATGACATAAAATTATTTAATACTACAGATAATTCTGTTGTTTTGCAAAGTGATCTTGACTATGTGTCTGAATGGTCATCCATTTGGCAATTTCAAATTTCAATTAATAAATGCTCTATCTTACATATTGGTAAACGTAATCAAAATGTGAAGTATAAACTAGGTGGTATTGATCTAGCAGATGACTCTCACTTTGTTAAAGGTTAGAGTTAGGTGTACTTATCTCTAATGATCTATGCTCCAAAGTTCACTGTAACAGCATTGCTAAAAAAGCAGTAAGAGTTGTAAACTTAATTCTACAAAGTTACTTTTCTGGAAACACTGTATTGCTAACTAGCGCTTAAAAAACTTACGCTAGACCAATCTTAGAGTACTGTTCAACTGTTTGGAATCCCTACCATATATCTGACATTAGTACAATCGAGTGAGTTCAGAAGTATTTTACAAGAAAAGTTTTGCACTCTTCTGTACATAATATAATTCCCTATGCTACTAGGCTCATAATTCTTGGTTTGGATAACTTGGAACCGTGCTGCTTGCAGTCAGACTTAGGTATTGCATACAAAATTGTACGTAGTAATGTTTTACCTGTAAATGTTTTTTTCTGTTTTAATTGCAATAATACACGCATGGACAACTGCTTTAAACTCAATGTAAATCGTTCTAAACCTGACTGTAAAAAGCACGATTTTTGTAATAGAGTTGTCAAAGTCTGGAATGCTCTACCTGATTCAGTTGTCTCAGCTAGAAATTTTCACAGTTTTCCTGCTTGAGAAGTCGTGACTCCAGTGCATGGGGTATCACTCTGTCTTCTGGCTCTATGGACAGGGTTCAAACTTAAGAGACGCCCCCTTTGTAGACCTCCCACTTTCAACTCTGTCCTGAGCTCGTGAGGACATTTTCTGGGTTTACTCCTGTGTGTTTGGATTTAGCAGGAGTTGAAGTTTGGAAATTTGTGCTTTCTCTTTGAAATGGCATCAACTGAGTAAGTAAATGAGCTATCTTTGAGGGTTTTTTTTTATTAATAGGAGTTTTCTTGGAGCCTCTATGAAAAGGTAGAAGCTGAGTGGAATGAGCAAACCTTATTTAAGTGTTTGATGACTTTAATTACAAGGCTGAGAATCGTTAAAGTGTGTGTGTGTGTGTGTGTGGAGAGCAGCGGGGGAAACTACAAACAGTAACACTGCTATTATTTGGAGCTGCAAGGAAAGTTTATTTTGTTTGTCTCCATTTTAACTTGTTTGTACCGGGAGCACATGGTGTGAGTACCGGGAGATTTAAATCAAGCTGCTGATTCCACATGGTTACTCCTTTGGGGGAGAATCAGAGCAGCGAGGGAAGTTTGAGAACACATTGCCTCCAATTTATTTATTTTTTGTTTGTGCTGCTATTTTAAGCTCCGGATTTCAGGTGCCTTGCTGGAATACCCACCATATGTGGGGAAGGCACAGGAAGGAACAAGCTCTTGAGCACCATGTTGGAAGCCACATGGGGCTAGCCAGGGCGGTGGCCATTTTGGGAGCTGGCTGACCTTATATGTATAGAGAAGATGATGAAAATAAATACATGAATGAGATATATATATATATATATATATATATATATATATATATATATATATATATATGGAAAATAAACAGGAATAATATGATGATGATGATGATAATAATAATAATAATAATAATAATAATAATAATAATAATAATAATAATAAAATATAAATAAATAAAAATAAAAATAAAAATAAAAATAAAAATAAAAATAAAAATAAAAATAAAAATTGAACTGAAGAAAGAGAAAAGAGGCTGTCATGGGGTTTCGGTGATCGGCCCTCCAGTACAGCATAGGCCTTTGGAGTAAAGAAGTGACGAGGCCTGATTTAGCCTGAGGCAGCTATTTCCAGGCTGCATGGCTTTGGAGTTTTGAGCAGGCGTTCTGACCTGCAGAGGGAAAGGACCAACAGTTTAGGGAATTAACCCTTGTAATGCTGCTGAGTTCTTAAGATGGTAACTGGTTATTGAGGCTTGTACATTGACATGTATATGTAACATAACATAACATAACATAACATCAGAGTTGGAAGGGACCTTGGAGGCCTTCTAGTCCAACCCCCTGCCCAGGCAGGAAACCCTATACCATCTCAGTCAGATGGTTATCCAACATTTTCTTAAAAATTTCCAGTGTTGGAGCATTCACAACTTCTGAAGGCAAGTCGTTCCACTTATTAATTGTTCTAACTGTCAGGAAATTTCTCCTTAGTTCTAAGTTGCTTCTTTCTTTGACCAGTTTCCACCCATTGCTTCTTGTTCTACCCTCAGGTGCTTTGGTGAACAGCCTGACTCCCTCTTCTTTGTGGCAGCCCCTAAGATATTGGAACACAGCTATCATGTCACCCCTAGTCCTTCTTTTTGTTAAACTAGACATACCCAGTTCCTGCAACCGTTCTTCATATGTTTTATCCTCCAATCCCCTAATCATCTTTGTTGCTCTTCTCTGCACTCTTTCTAGAGTCTCAACATCTTTTTTACATCGTGGCGACCAAAACTGGATGTAATATTCCAAGTGTGGCCTTACCAAGGCATTATAAGAGGCACTAACACTTCACGTGATTTTGATTCTATCCCTCTGTTTATGCAGCCCAGAACTGTGTTGGCTTTTTTAACAGCTGCTGCACACTGCTGGCTCATATCTAAATGGTTATCCACTAGGACTCCAAGATCCCTCTCACAGGTACTACTATTGAGCAAGGTACCACATATACGGTACTGGTGCATTTTGTTTTTTTGGCCTAAATGTAGAACCTTACTTTTTTCACTGTTGAATTTCATTTTGTTAGATAGCGCCCAATGTTCAAGTCTGTCAAGATCTTTCTGTAACTTGAGCCTATCTTCTGGAGTGTTGGCTATTCCTGCCAGCTTGGTGTCATCTGCAAATTTGATGAGTTCCCCATCTATTACATAAAAATATTATTTTTTTAATTTCACGGAATTATAAAAGGTGCTTACTTATATGTAATTTTATTTCTATATGTGTTCTAGAAATATGGCGTCGGATGCCTCACTTAGTGACCAGATGGAGGTCACTGATGCTTCTCAACCACTAAGTCCACATTTATTAGGGATCAGGTACAGCCTATGGAGAAAGATCCAATGGTGGAACCGGATCCTTCTTCCAGTTTTCTGGCCAGGGGCCTGTCGCCCCAGCCATCAGGGAGCGGCTCCAATACAGGGAGGCCCAGTTCTACACCTATCAACTTGGTAGCATCACAAGGGGATAGGCAGACCATAGACCAGGTGACACGAATGCCTGAGTTAGTGCGAAATGGATCGCAGAGGCGGTTCACGGGAACTTGAGGCAGGCAAAAGTCGTAACAGGCAATCTGTTCTTGGGGCGGAAGCCCAGTCACAGGATAGGGATCAGGTAGAAACAGAACCAGCAGACGGACACATGGGGTCGCGTTCTGACAGCTCTGATTCGCCTTCAGAGGCGGAGAGTTCCCCATCCATGGAGGATGAACAATGGGACCAGGAATTGTCTGAGGAGGAAGGTTTTTTACCGGAGCAGCCCATGTTTAAAGGGCTGTTCAGGCCTCATCTTTTTAAGGCCTTGTTGAGTAAAGCTAAGGTGGTTACTAAACAGGGACTCATAGGGGAACAAGGCGCCTGTCCAGAGCAGGACCCTGCAGACATGCTTTTTTCTGAACCAACGGTGGAGACGGAGACAGTTCCTGCTCCTAAATTATTTCTAGATATGATTAAGAAACAGTGGGAAGCCCTGGCCGCATTACCGAACATGTCCTCCCTTGAGAGACGGTTTTTTAACACGGCTTCTGACCTGATGGAACTCCTGAGAGTGCCTGAGGTGGATGACCCGGTTTTGGCCCTGGCTTCCTCTTCGGCCACCTTGGTTGAACCTGAGGAAGTTTTGAAGCCAGAGGATCGGAAGTTGGAGCAGGCCCTCACGAAGACGCATCAGGCGGCAGCCTGGGGTATAAGGGCGGCCACAGCAGCATCCTTCTTCAGCAGGGCCGTCCTCCTGTGGCTTAAACAAATGCAGGAGAAAGTGCCGGTGACCGATCTGAGGACTCATCAGGATTTCAACAAGATAGTGGCAGCTGTGGAATACACAGCGGATGCCACTATGTCCTCCGCGAAATATGTGGCAAAGTCGATTGCATCCTCGGTCACAGCACGGAGGTTTCTTTGGTTAAAAAATTGGCAGGCAGACACAAAGCGCAGATGGCGATTGGCCTCTGTGCCATTTAAAGGTGCAAAGTTGTTTGGTGAGGCTTTGGAGCCCGTGTTGACGGAAACTAAGGGGAAGAAGAAGGTGTTGACTGCCTTGTCAAGGAGAGGGGATACAAGGTTTTCCCCCTCCTTTCGGAAGTCTTATTTTCGTCCCTATTGGGGGTCGGCCTTTGGCAGATATCAGAGAGGTTTCCAAACACAGGGAGGTCAGTGGGGCCACTATCATCACTCAGAAGAGGGGTCCTCTGACAAAGGCAGGTCCTGCGGTCAGTCACGGCGTCCTTTTCGGGGGAGGGGCAACCGCTCCTTCCGCAGACACCGCTGACAGCAGGCATCAGGCTCCCATTGGTGGCCGTCTAGGGCTGTTCGCCAACCAGTGGGAGAAAACCACCTCCGATCTATGGATAAGGGAGACCATTTCATCAGGTCTCTCACTAGAATTTCTTGCACCCCCTCCGACGGTCTTATTTCGATGTCCCAGGTCTCGAGATCTGACAAAAAGAGAGATCATGGACACTGCGGGTCAGCACTTGCTGAACATTGGAGCGGTGGAGCCCGTTCCGGTTCACGAACAATGGAGCGGTTATTACTCAATGTTGTTCGTCATCCAGAAGGCCTCGGGGGGGGCTGCGACCAATTCTCAACCTGAAAGGATTGAACAGGTATGTGAAGTATCGGAGGTTCAAGATGCACTCCCTGCGGTCAATCCTTACGAATGTCCGGAAGGGGGACTTCTTGACCTCCATAGACCTTACGGAGGCATACCTTCATGTTCCGATAAATCGGAAGCACAGGAGGTTCCTGAGGTTCTTTTACGACGGCAAGCATTTACAGTACCGAGCGCTTCCATTCGGCCTTGCCTCGGCCCCCAGGGTTTTACGAAGATCCTGGCGGCGTTAGGAGCGCTTCTCAGGGCTCGTCCAATACGGATTCAGGCCTACCTGGACGATATTTTGGAGCAGTCAGTCTCTCACAGACAGGCAATAGAAGATTTGAGGGAGACGATACTTTGTCTGCAGACTCATGGTTTCTCCATAAACATGGAAAGAGTCACGTCATTCCACGAACCGGCTGTTACATTTAGGGGCAGTAATAGATACGCTGAAGGGTCAAGTTTTCCTGTCCCCAGACAGACTTCAGAGCATCAAGGACCTGGTAGTGCAGATTCGCTCACAGAGGAGAGTTCCACTGGCATTACTCTCATCTCTGCTGGGCAAGATGATTTCCTGCATAGAGGTGGTCCCATGGGCAAGGTTTCATGCAAGGCCTCTACAATGGTTCATGTTACCGCTTCAGAGGTCAGGCAGGGACACGTCGCAGTTCAAGGTCAGGGTCCCGGGAGACGTTCTAATGTCTCTACGCTGGTGGAAGTCCAGGAACATGGAAAGGGCTGCCATTTTTTGGAACAGGACCGCATCACGGTGACAACGGACGCCAGTCTGATAGGCTGGGGGGCTCATTGTCAGGACCAGGTGATCCAGGGCTCTTGGTCAAGGGGAGACAAAGAGGAGCATAAATTGGCTGGAGCTGAGAGGCCAGGTTAGCGCTCAGACATTTCAGGCACTGTTTGAGGGATCGACATGTGCTTCTCCTGACAGACAACATCACAGTGAAGGCCCACATCAACAGGCAGGAGGCACTCGATCCAGGGGCTCATGGCGGAGGCGGATCGCTTTGTCGCTGGGCGGCGCAATGTGATTTCCATCAGGGCGGAACACATTGCCGGGATAGACAATGTCAGAGCAGATTGGTTGAGCAGGGCACCTCTGGATCCTGCAGAATGGAGACTGGATCCGGAGTTATTCAAGGAGATTGTGAGGCGATTCGGACAGCCGGTCATCGATCTCTTCGCATCTCCAGCGAACCATCAACTTCCTCGGTATTTCTCCAGGTCCCCAGCGCCAGGGGCGGAAGGGGTAAACACCCTCCGTCTTCCTTGGCCCAGGGGTCTACTATATGCCTTCCCGCCGATGGCTATCCTTCCTCAGGTAATTGGTCGGATTCTGCAGACCAGGGCACAGATCATTCTGGTGGCACCATACTGGCCCAGAAGGCCGTGGTTCGCGGATCTGGTACGTCTGTCGGTCGCCGCACCATGGAGGATTCCACCCGACAGGGTTTCTCTCAGTCAGGGACCGGTTCATCACCCGGGTCCCCAGTGGTTGCACTTCACCGCGTGGCTGTTCAGCAGAGACTGCTAGAAAGACGGAAATTTCCCTCAGATGTGATAACAACAATGCAGGCGGCTAGACGACCGTCTACTACACGAATTTATGATTCCACTTGGAGAACCTTTGTGATTTGGTGCACTGGTAGGAGCATTCAGCCAACCAAGGTAAAGGTTCCACAGTTGCAGTTTTTGCAGGCTGGGTTGAAGAAAGGGCTGGCACCAGGGATGTTACGCAGGCAAGTGGCAGCGATAGCGTCAGTGTTAGGTTCTGCGGGTAGGCGGTCGGTGACAAAGGACCCAGAGGTAAAGAGGTTTTTGAGGGGGGCGACCAACCTGAGACCGGCAGTGGTTCACCGTTATCCCACCTGGGACCTTCAGAAGGTTTTGCAGGCACTTTGCAAGGCTCCCTTTGAACCGATTAGGACAGTTCACATCAGTTTTTTGACTTACAAGACGCTGTTTTTGGTAGCCATCACATCGGCCCGCAGGATTTCGGAACTGGCCGCACTCTCGGTGCGAGAAGACTTGTGTGTGTTCCACTCCGATAGAGTGGTTTTGCGTTTGGACCCAACCTTTGTGCCGAAGGTCAACTCCTGGTTCCACCGGGCCCAGGAGTTGGTTCTTCCGGATTTTTGTCCTAATCCATCACACGCGAAGGAACGTGTGTGGCACACTCTGGATGTAAGACGGGCTCTGAGGGTTTACATCAAAAGAACTAGGGCTTTCCGACGGACAGAGGCACTTTTTGTGTCATTCCAACCATCCACCATGGGACAGAAGCTTTCCGCTTCGGCGGTGGGCAGGTTACTCAGAGCCACCATAGCCAGAGCCTACGAGGCTCAGGCTTTACCAAGGCCTAAGGCTATTACAGCACATTCAACGAGGAGTGCGGCCACATCGGCCGCATGGGCCACACAAGCGTCGGTGGAGGAGATTTGCAGGGCAGCGACCTGGTCGACTCCGTCACCTTTTATACGTCATTATCGGATTGACGCATATGCATCGGCTGAGGCGGCCTTTGGTCGGAGAGTACTACAACGTGTGGTAGAGACGCCTGAAGGAGATGACCAGACGGCTTCCCACCCATGAGGACTGACAGCTTGGGTAAGTCCCATGCACTGGAGTCACGACTTCTCAAGCAGGAAAATGGGTGTTGGTCTTACCTGATACACCCCTTTTCTGATGAGAAGGAGTGACTCCAGCCCCACCCTAATGAAAGGGTCTGGTCAGGGAGGTGTCCGTGGGGTGTTGTTACAGGTACATTATTCGGAACCCTCGTCGAACATCGTTGAAAGTGGGAGGTCTACAAAGGGGGCGTCTCTTAAGTTTGAACCCTGTCCATAGAGCCAGAAGACAGAGTGATACCCCATGCACTGGAGTCACTCCTTCTCATCAGAAAAGGGGTGTATCAGGTAAGACCAACACCCATTTTAGTCACAAATTGACTTCCGTGGACCTCACTTCATACTTAAGAGGTTCGTGGGAGGTGGGGGGGGCGTGCATAAATGACTAACGTGCCTGTCATTGTATTTTTATATTATTCCTGTTTTTGTTTTTGTTTGACAAATTATAATAAATAAATAAAATGAATATCTGCAATAGAAACTGTGCAAAAAGATAGTAGGATAGTTTAGAAGGAATAAAGGAGAATGGACAGATAGAATAGAAAAGAAATTGTAAGATATTTATGTTCATTTATATCTGTTTTCTATTTTAAATACAGCAAAACTATATTTGATATTGGGAAGGTATTGTTTTTGTAGCATTGGAAATACTGATTGTTAAACAACATTAAAGAACTATCTGTAATCAAATGAACTATAAACTCATACATAATATTTAGCTAGAAAATTATAACACTATTAAGAGGCTAATGATGTAGGTCAGTAAAATATTCATTGAAACAGATAAAAATAGATTTATTTGTTGCATATCAGTCTGCTTATTCTGCTGGATGGAATGCACTTGTTTGCCTGGAGTTCATGATGCTAGGTGAGAAGTTAATGCAAGGTTGCATTAAATTCTCACTAAATATGACATCTTAATTTGTATATAAATATGAGTCATATATACTAAGAGACACTTAGGTAAAAGTAATCACAGTACAGTATTCCTGAGGGTATCATAATTAGTTCAGTTTCATAGTGTCTTGGAAACAACAACAAAGTATTGCTTGTCCTTGATTTCATTGACGTTTCTTTGCTTTAGGCATTTGCTTAGTGTTCTTAGTACTTTTTTCATTTCCTAACTTCTTTTTTTAAAATTTTTATTTTATTTTAGAGACAAATAAACATACAGTAGATAATCAATCATTCAATATATCATCTGAGTACATCTTTTGTGTCTTCTTCTCGTTCCTCCAATGTTAATCATTTCATAATATTGTTTCATTTATTGTAACATTTGTCCCACATTTCTTGCTTTACTGTTAATACATTTATCAATCTTCTCTCTCCTCTTTCTTCTTCCCTTGTTTCATTACAACATTACCCTATGTGTATTTCTTCTCTAACCAATGGTAAAATTCTCCCCATACCTTAAAGTATTCAGATTCCTCTCTTTCTTTAATTGTCAAAGTCAATTTATTCATTTCTACACAATCCAATATTTTTTTAATTACTTCTCCCTCTGTAGGGATTTTATCTGCTTTCCATCTTTGCGCAAATACTATCCTTGCTGCAGCTATTACATGTATACTCAAATATATATTTTCTTCGCTAAATTTCTCTGGCAGGATACCCAATAGGAACAGTTCAGGTTTTAAATCTGTATGTCGTATCATTTCTTCTAAACATGTTTTAATTTTAATCCAATAGTTTTTTGCTTCTGGACATGTCTGCCACATACGATAATACGGTTCTGGTGTCTGATGGCATTTCCAACATTTAGCTCATTTATCTTTAAATATTTTTGCCAAATTTCAGGTGTCATGTGCCATCTGTAAAACATTTTATATTGATTCTCCTTATATGCTGTGGACATTGTTAATTTGTAATTCCTTTCCCATAACTGCTGCCATTTATCTAACTCAATTGAATATCCCAAAATTTTTGCCGAAGCTATCTTTGTTTCTTTTATCTGCTCCTCTTCTAATTCAATATTAAGTAAGTAATTATATATATTTTAATTATTTTATCATCTGTTCCTATGAGTATCGTATCCAGTTCTGTCATTTCTAAATAAAAACCATATAATTTAACATCTTTTTTCATGTCTTGTTCATATTTGCATATGAGTATACCAGTCCAACTCAATTCCTTCTATTTCTTGTTTCCCCTTCAATTCCCCCTTATATGTTAGTATATCTTTATATCTAAGAATATTTCTAATATTGAAAATATTTGGATGTATTAATGCTTCCATTGTTGATAACCATGTTGGTATTTTCAAATAATATATTTCTCTAACCTTCTCCCACACCAATAATAATGCATTTCTTACATAATGTCTTTGAAAATAAGTATGCATCTTGCTTCTGCCATACCATAAAAAGGCATGCCATCCCAATTATAAATCATGTCCTTCATGATTTACAAAATTAATAATCTTGTATTTCTTAATCCAATCCATTCTCTAATCCAAGTCAAACCGCTGCCTGGTAATATAGTTCCCAATTCGGCAGTCCAAATCCTCCATGTAATCTCGCATCTTGTAACATTTTTATGTTGATTCTCGCTTTCTTCCCTTGCCATATAAATTTCCTTATTATTTTATTAAGGTGTTCAAAATATGTCTTTTCCACTTTTATCAGTATTGTCTGAAATAGGAACAATAGTCTCGGTAATATGTTCATGTTTCTTTTCTTAACTTCTTGGCTCAGTTTCCAATAATAAAATATCATTGGGATGCTAAAGAAATTCTACAAGATATTGTTTCACATAGTAAACAAATCGATAATTTATTACTTTTTAAATGAACTCTAGAATATTTACAATAAACACAAACTGATTTAATCTGCTCAATAAATCATTTGCTGCATTATTTGCAATGTATTTTAACGGTGTAAAGTTGATTTTTAATAGCATTTGGAGAAATCCAAATTAGTTTTCTAAGTTATTAATTCTGTTGTTATACTCTATATGGAATTTATTTTAGCAGAGGCTTGCAATAGGCCAACCTATTTGCTTATACATGTGTTATGTGTGTTTGTCATTTGCTAATAGTCATTGTATTGAGGTTTTTTTCCCAACTGCCAGAGCACAGGACAAACTTATAGAATGGACTACTATACTGTGCTCTAGTATTCTTTGATAAAAATGAAATTCAATCTCTAGATATTCTGCTTGTGCAAATGAAAATATGATATTTAATAAATGATATCTTACTTATGTGGAAGAACCAGAATTTAATACTGAATTTAACCTTACTTTCCCCTCTACATGCATATAAAAGGGAGATTAAACAAAAACAATAATTCAAACTATTATAATAGTCCCAGTAAATCTTTGCAGTTTTAAAGGTAATTTATTGGAAGAAAAATTTTCTTACGCAGCTCTTAGCAAACATTTGCGGAGCAACAGCAGGAACTATTTTTCTTTTTTTTTTTATTCAAAAAGTTTTTATTAGTCAAAAAAAAGGTTTATACAAATACATATCAGGTATGGTAAATTTTCATTTTTCTTATCTAAAATAAGAATTTTACTCAAATTTTTTAACACATACAACAGCCATATGGCAAGCAGGTAACACGAAGTAGCTAAGTTTACAAATTTTAAATACGTAATAAAGAAGGGTCAAGAATAAACAGAATATCGTACTAAAGAGAATAAGGAAAACCAACACAATCCCAAATATCTTTATCACTTCCTAGTTTTGGATCTCAGAACTCTGGGTTCAGCCTGACCCAACTCCAGGGCCGCAACAGCGGCAGCCGCTTCCGCCCCATGATCTATAACCTCCCCTTCTTCAATTCCTGGGTCATCTGATTCCAGGAGGGCTTTGTGTTCCTCCACATAGGCCGTAGCCTCCGCAATTGTACTAATTTTTTTCGTAATGCCCTCCCGGAAAATCATCAATCCCTCTGGCATCAGCCATCTGAAGCCCACTCCCTTCTGGTACAATTTGCTTGACAAAAAATAATATTTCTTTCTTTTTTCACGTACCTGTCTGGGAATCTGCCTCAGAATGGCTATCTCCCTGCCCCTGTAAATCAGTGCCCCACTCCTATGTTTTCTAAGAATTTCATCTCTCGTCTCTCTTCTCACAAATTTGACATGAACCTCTCTGGGAACTGCATGCGTGCGTGCATATTGCCGATTAACTCTATAAACTCGATCCACATCCCAATTCATGAAATCAACACCTCTCCCAAGAAATTCTCCCAACAATTTAGTCACAACATCTCTCAAGTCTTCTTGGTCCACTTCTTCCAAATTTTGAAACCTAAGGAAATAAGACATTTTATCCATCTGTAGTCCAAGCACAGCATTGCCTGTCGTCTCCTCTCTTTTCTGCACTGCCGCATCTCACCCTCAAACCTTCCACTTTCTGCTTGTTTTCTGCTGAAACTTGTTGAGTATCCTTTAAATCCTTTTGGATAGTCACAATTTCTGCTCTTATTTCATCCAATTTCTTGTCCATATTAGATAACTTTTCCAAAATTCTCTCCATCTCTCCAGCAGTTGGTCTCTGACCTTTTGCCATTAAGGGGAAAAAAAAATACAAAATCCTCAGGCAGGCACAGTATCCTTGTAATTTCCTCCGGATCCACCAGGGGGCACTCACAGGAGCAACGAGTCCAGAGTACAGTTAATCAACCAGGAAGCCGAAGGGAAGTGATGTCATCAAAATTCTCATAGTGAAGGCGGAAGCTGGACGCCACCACTGTTCCCCAGAAGGAGGGGGGGCCTCAAACCTTCCCTCCTAAATTTCTCCATCACCTCTTCTCTCCAGAGCTCCACAAAACCGGTAATCTTCTTATTTTAAGTTCTCCTCTCTCCAGAATAACTCGTGCTCCTTCCAACCGCAGGGGAGAAAACCCCCGCACTCGGAGCACTCCACCACGCCACCGATATTCCTTCCTTCTCCTCCTCAATTCTTCTCCGTTCCCTGTTCACCACCAGGCTGCTGCAGTTATAAATCCAATGCCCCGGTGTCACCGGGCACAGCGGCCCAGGCGACGACCAAAATAATGGCCGCGGCCTGTGGCCTCCAAACCCCGCCAAGCCTAGGGCGCGCCAGCATCGGTCCCCACAGTCCTGTATGTCGGCTGGGAGGCCCCTGGCGAGCCGTCCGTGCGGCAGGTGTCCTTTTCGGAACACCTGGCCCCTGAGGGCCTCGGCGGCGGCCGGATTCGGGCGCTGGAGGCAGGAGACGCCTTCCAGACGTCCGTTGCCGCTGGACACCGGAAGTCGTCTCCAGCAGGAACTATTTTTCTTGGGTTTTTAGTTTATGGATTTCTTTCAGCATGAATCATAAGAGTATATTATGGGCAACTGTTTGGTTTATAGAAATTACTTATGCAGAAGAAACTGTGGGCAAGTATAGCATTCTTAAGGATTCACTAAAACATTCTCATTGGTGTTGTTTTAAATGGAATGATAGATAATTAATTGGACCATTTTTTATTTAAAATAGCAAGGTTCTATTTTTCTAAAAAAAAGTTCTCCATTTTACAGGATGACTCTGATGATTGTATTCACGATTCAAAATGCTTGGAAGTTTAAGGTTGTTTCTTAAATTGTGATGCATGAAGTCAGCAGTGTAGTTGGTAAACAGTGGTTTAGAGCTTAATGTGATGTATGAACCCTGTCATAATTTTGGCTTCATGTACTTTCTTCTAAATATTATTATGATTAAATGCTATAGTCTTTTTAAAAACGTTCTTGTATTTTCTGTTTATCTTATAGCAAAAAAACCAGCAGAATTTTACCTGTCATTCATAAAACAGTAAATCAATCTCATAGCCAAATAGAACAATAATTTTCTTGTCAGAATTGGGAGGGAGAGAAAAACTGTTGCAAATCTAAATGTAAAGTAGCTGTTATAATAGTATCAATGGTCATACTAATTTTTTTTCCTGTATAAAATGAGATAAATTGCTGGGATAGAAAGGGAGATTAATTTAAATGCTAGACAGATCTCAGTGTGCTAAAATTCTGGTGTTAATTATTTATATCATGGGTGTCAAACTTGCCATGTCACATTGCAGTCATGTGATTTTTCACGACATTTTCCCCATTCTTGGAGCTGGGGTGGGCGTGGCTTGTGCATGACACATCCAGCCTGCTGGCTGCCAGTTTGGCACCCCTGATGTATATCCTTCTCGATAATCTTTTAAAATTAGTTGTTAGGTTTATTAAGTGTTAAATTAGTGATCAATATCCACATTCAATGTGATAATACAGGAATATAAGCAAATTTGGACAAACTTCCTTCTCTAATCTACTTTATTAGGTTTGATTATCGATTTATTAGTTGTACTTCTTAAATTGTAAATCAGTGAGGTTTTCTTTCTGAATTATGTCTTTCTATGAAGTTTCATCTGTCCTACACAATGACAAGAAATTCAATTCAGCAGATAACAAATTGGCATATAGCCACATGGTGTCACTAAAATATTATTCAATCATCTAATGTTTTCTTTGCTTTTGGGGGATATGCCTAATAAATTTATGAGACTCTTTATTATTGTTGTTGTTGTTATTATTATCCGACCTTCTCTCTCTCTCTCTCCCTCTCTCTCTCTGTCTGTCTCCCCCCCACACCTTTAAATATATCTAATAGTCCTTCCCATTTCACCACAATAACAGCCCTATTAGGTGGTTTGGGCTATGTCAGCCCTCCCAGATGAACCAGACAGGAAATTCGGCTATATGAACTAATTATCAGAATAACAGAGTTGGAAGGGACGTTGGAGGTCTTCTAATCCAACCCTCTACTTAGACAGGAAATCCGATACCATTTTAAACAAATGATGTTGGTGGTATCCTTTATGGTGGCATCCTTTATTATAAGGCTACATTAACAGAATCTTGAAAGTCTGAAAGTAGAAACTTCCTGCTGCCACTTTTAATTTTCCAATTAATTAGGGCAGATCTTTCCTAAGTCTTTTCCTCTGGTTGTTAATTGGGGGCTCCTCCCTTTTTTGTTTGATTGTTTCCTAGGCAGCATCTCTTCTCCTTGTCCCCAAAGTCATCCACACATTTTGTTGCATCTATTCACTACAGATCACTCAAGCTTTTGGTTAACAACATGGCCAAACAGTACACATACATTCACTTCCCCGTCAATCATCAGAAGCATTCCTTATACATTTATTCATAAATGCATTAAAGAACCATGGGGAAATCAGATATCTTTGCTTTCGTCCTGCTCCTTATTGAACTACTTGCTAAGCATTCAATTTATATCTCTCTTATGCTTTATTTCTACCATATACTGCTGTTTTGACATTCAGAGACAAAACTTTAACTCCATATTTGTGCAAACATTTCATAATTCAAACCTTTTCACTTTATCCTATGCTTTGTCTTTTTTAGTAAATGTGCAGCATTTGTGCAAACTTTCATATTCAAACCAGGGGTGAAATGCTCCCGGTTCGGACCGGCTTACGCGATCCGGTAGCAATGGCGGCTGCTGGTTCGGAGGACCAGTAGCAAAAACCCCTGGCCCCGCCACCCCTGCCTCTGCTGAGCCCCACCATCAGCAGAAGGTTGTTTTTTTTACTTTTAAAAGCTGGTTTTTCTTCAGCTGAAACATGCCTTTAAAAGTAAAAAAAAGCCTTTGAGGATCCCGCCCCTCAGCTGAGATCGGCAGAGCCTTTAAACTTAAAAAAAAAAAATTAAAGTCTCCTCTGGTGATCTCACCTGAGTTCCTCATCAGCAGAACCTTGCTTGTACTCTTACTTGTAGAAAACATGTTTTCTACAAGTAAGAGGAGAGATTCTAAGGCACTTACCTGATTACTGATGAACACATGGCTTTTTTTCCAGCCGGAAAGCCCCAGTTTCACTTTCAGCCAGACAGAATCAATTGCTTATCTAATCTATTTCCTCATGATCAACTAATGCTGGCTGGCTTTGCTGGCTGAGGAACTCTGGGAATTGAAGTCCACAATAAAATAAAATAATAAAATAAAATATTTGTGCAGCTTTCTGAGATTTGGTGTGTTTCTGTAGTGTTTCACTCTACACAAACACACAAAATCTCAAGACAGCTGTATGTGGCATTTTGTGTGTGTGTGTGAGAGAGAGAGAGTTGTGTTTTGTGTGTGTAAAGTGTGAAAGTTGGTTTTTGAGCTTTTTGTGGCTGTGTGAAGTGCAGCTGCTTTTACATTGTGTGTGAGTCAGTTGTGTTGTGTTGTGTGTGTGGAAGTTGGTTTTTGGTACATCTTATTGTTTTTTATACTTTGTTTATTATTTTTATTATTTATTGTTATTGACCACGCCCACCCAGTCATCTGACCACCAAGCCACGCCCACCAATTAAGCCACGCCCACAGAACTGGTAGGGAAAATTTTTAGATTTCACCCCTGATTCAAACATTCCTCAGTGATTACTTCTCCTCCTCTTCTTCTTCATCATCACATCATTTGTCGCTGCATCATTTTTTCAATGTTTTTAGAGAAATTCATTAGTTTAAGTTCCATTTTTCCATGCATCATTCCTTTATAGACTCTCAGATATTATTTCCAGCATTCTCTTTGTCCATTTTCTTTCTATATTATTTCCTCAATTTTATGTTGAATTCCATTCTTCCCTTTACTCACTTCCCAAGTATTTTTTATTTCCATTAATGTTTTTCTACATTTTCTTTGCTTAATCTTAACCATTATTGTTCCTTTTGATCACATTTTTGCCAACTGTCCTTTTTCACTCTACAATATGTTTCATTCATGAGTCCTTCGGGAGAAGGGCGGTATATAAATTAAAATATTATTATTATTATTATCATTATCATCATTATTATTATTATTATTCTCTTTTTTCCAGCAGTCATTCTTTTTAATGTATTTTCATCTCATCCCCAGTCTGTCTTGCTTCATCATACTACTAAGCATCCTTTTAGACGGGTTCTTGGTGGTGTCAGAGAGCTACAAATATTACCTTTTTTGGCATCTATTTTGAATCACCCATTTAAAATACTCCAAATACGTGGCAACTCACAAAAGGAAAGTTTTGTTTGTTAAAGTTTACTCTTTAACAAACAGTTTCCATAGCCTTTTTCCTTGTAGCCACTTTCACATTCATTAACAGATTAGTTTTTTCCTAATATTTTTTCCATATAGGATTTACATTTTTTTTGTTCTGCAGCCATCAACTTTTATTTTTTGCTGTTGTTTTCTTTCATTTCACTTTTCTGACAGGATCCACATTTGACACTACCCAATAGCGATTGGTTCCACATTAAAAGCTTCCTATCATACATCAAAATCTCCCTGCTACAGGTTGCTGACCATGGAGCTTGCAGAACGCTTCTGAAAGAAAGCAGTCTCACTCTGATAGATTGTATCAGGAGAAAACAGCTAGATAAGAAGACCAGCTGGGAAGGAAAAGAAAGGGGAGCTCAGATTCTTGGTTTTAAAAATCTAAGCCCCTGCCAAGGTACATTATGTGTAAGAGTTTAGAAGGAAAACTCTATATTGTGCATGTAGAGGAAATGGAGTAAAAAATTTGTTCCTCTTCACCATTACAGTGATTGCAATACCCTAGTGGAATGCAGGTTTTTGTACTTGTTCTTATGGTATCATGTAACAGCTCTTCTGCCAAAGCTATAGTTGCTAACACTACGATTTCACAGGTTTGTACCTTTCATATTTCTGAAAGTCCAAATGTGCTATAAGTTTCAAGGACAAAGAGGAACAATGCCAAAAGGGACAAAAGCACTATTTCCAAGTTCTCTAATGCAGGAATAGCACGGGGGTGGGGAGAGGAGTGTTTAATGTTTACGATTTGAGCCAATGAAATCTGATTTTTGAGAGGACTGGGAAATCAATAAGATACCATTTTACCCCAAGTTTTTTATTTTATTTTACAATATATCCATATTAATGCGTAAGCAGTGTGGCATCTGGGTATCATACATTTTAGTACAAATAAAAATAGTGCTATTAATCATATTTGTTACATTCCTCAAGCTTATGTAGTTCTAGTGTTAATACACCTATTTGTATTAAATTTCATTATTTAATTATTCAATGTTTCAATATGTTATTCCAATGCCAATCACAATATTGTTTAAACATACATAATAATACCATTATTCAATTTCTAAACGGCCACTATTATATTTAAGAACAAACCCTTTCTAGCCTAAAGTCACTCCTCCAAAAGAATTCAGTGTTCAGAATTTTTATATTCCATCGTTAATCAGTCTGTTTTTTTAGATAATCCCAAAAGCTTTCCAGAACTTCCTTAAATCCCCTTTATGCATTCAATCTTGTATCATAGCATTCAGGGGTCTCTTTAATAAAAAAATCTTCCTTATACTCATATTTAAATCTCCAGTAGTCACATCGTAGGTGCATAAAATATATCCTTGTCAGTATTTTCCAGGATTTAAGAATATGTTATGCTTTCCTTTCGTCAGCAGATGGCACTCCCAGTTTAGATTTCAATGTTAACCAGTTTAATAAGTCAAAATATAGAAACAAAGTAAAAAGTAAATAGTTCCAGTATTTTTAAAATGCCTTTCCAGAACAACACCTATTCAGTATAAATGTCCAATTTTCTATATTTTTAACTGTTTTATTATTTTTTTGCTTTTCTCCCCTTAATTCTTTTCTTTCAATTCTGAAGTTTTTCTCAAAGTGCTTAGTTGCTGCTTTAGCGAACAGTTGTGAGCCTCTCTTTTCCTGGATTATTTCCTTTGGGATTAGGTTTTAATAAGAAAGAATCCTCTCACCCAGTTCCAGACAGTGTTCAATAACTCCACTCCAGCACCAGTCTTAGGTGTTCCTTGGCTGACCCAGCTTCATGGCAGCCATCTTTACTCTGCCTCTTCTACTCGTGGATGAGGGGGGTAAAAAACCAGCAGGAGAGTTGCAACTCTCCACAGTATCACAGGGCACCCCTCTTTACTTTGCAACCCCTACAGGGCGTCTTTGGCTCCTTTCGGAGTCCACCAATGGTGAGAACTTGGCATGGGAGCGCAGGGATCCGCTTCTCGTGTCCGGTATTGCTGCAACATCAACCGGAAGTTCCAAAATCAATAAGATATCTGAAACTGTTACTCTTTGCTATTTCTCCACACACCCCTCCACCACTAGGAAAATGCATACAAGAGTATACAGTTCTGTCTCCTGAGATTCAATTGTTTGAAAAAGCATCTTGAGATCTATAAGGTAATTAAAAGGTCCTTAAAGTAGAAAGCAAAAAATTATGGACTGATATGTCCAATAAACCTGCCATAGAGACTGCAGAAGCCACCCAGGTATAATCTAATGGTATAGATTAATTTTCGCTGATAGTGCTCGATTTACAAGCATAATTGAGCCTGTTATTGAATTGTAAGTTATTAAGCAGATCATTACACAATCAATCTGATTTTATGACTTTTTTTAACAGCAGTCATTAAGTGAATCACCATGGCCATTAAGCAAACATTACAGTCATTAAGCGAATCCCTTCTCTACAGTGGCGTTTTTTTGCCAAAAGCAAAAAAAAAGTAATTGTGATCATATGACCATGGGATGTTGCAAACAGCTGTTAAATGTGGGCTGGTTACCAAGTGCTCAAAATGCAATCACATGACCACAAAGGAGTGCAAAAAATGTCTTCTAGGGGTCCATCCTAACTTCAAATGGTCACTAAATGAGGAATTTAGTTGAGGAATTCTTATATTGTGAAAAATTGGGATCTGAAATTAAAACAATAGCATTTCATCAGCATGTTAACTCATACTGATGTTGCATTGTGTTATAAAGTCCTCCAGCTGATTTGCAACAATGTTTTCCGACAAGGAAAAATAAGTTTTGAATCAACTGTTCAATATAACATTTGAGGTCTAATTATAAAGCTGCTTGAAGAATTAATTCACACATTGCAAATATTAATAATTCTGCAGTATGTCACAGGTTTGCAAATTTGTTATGCATTACACAAGGTTATAGAGCTGATTGTTGCGTGAGGTTTTTTTCCCATTTTCAAAGCCCTATGTTCCCAACATTACGTTTGCTGCCAGAGTTAGCCATACTAATCTGTCTAAATTGTTAATGGTCTAGTTTCGTTTTGGATTTGTTTATAACTTTTGAGTTTATTTTGGTATGTTTATCAGTGAATGCCATCTGTTGAATTAGTCTAATGCCATTACAAAAAAAATAAATCCATGTATGCCCATATTTCTAAACAGATGACTATAGTTTGTTGATAAATTTTGAAACAAACTGTATTCTGCTTAAATTCACACTTGAAGTGCAATACAGATAATGATACAATTTCTTGGTGATCATGCATATTCATACCTTTATTATAGAATAAAAGGAAAATTGATGCATATTTGTTACTTTCAGAAGCCAAAATTTTTCAAGCCAGCTGTCAACTAGTATTATGTTTGCTTTAATTCTTGGCGTGATTGAATAGTTATTAATTGTATATTGCCAGGAATAAATCTGGCCTTTTATGTTTCAGCTTGATTCTCATGTGGTATTTTAATGCAAATTCCTGTAAACATATTTTTTTTAATTATACATCCCAAATAGTTTGTGATACATACACTGAACATTGCATTTCTTTAGGGAAATAAATCTGGCATGCGACAGGAGAAATTTTACAGACATATTACAAATGCTTTTTTATTATCTGTATTTTTTACCTTTTCTTATGGAATCCAAAGTGGCATATATGAGGACCTTTTATTTTATCTGATCAACAACTGCAGGGTTGACTACGGATGGTAACTGGACTTCCATAGATCTAGTGAATGTGTGAGGGGGGACAGTCCACAATTTCTGTCCAATCTTAACTACTATAATAGCTTACCAAATAAAGAGTATCCTAAATTGTATAAATATTTAAATGAATTAGTGTCAGTATGGAAATTATTATGAACTATACATATATTACTTTGTTTCTAGATTGGCATAACATTTATATTTACACTTCTGTCAAAATTGTTGTAGCTTACAACAAAATAATATAGAGTAAAAACAGTCACCATAAGTAAAACAGAAACATCATGTTTTGGAATGCGCAAATAATTATTATATATAAATAATCCTTTATTTATACAATAAAGGAGGTGTAAAGATTTTTTGCTGGAAAATCTCTTCATTCATTTATTTATTTATTTAAATTTTTATACCGCCCTTCTCCCGAAGGACTCGGGGCGGTGTACAGCCAAAGATAAAAACAGCAAGTATACAAAGTTAAAATATCAATTTAAAATACTTATTCAATAGTGGCCGAATTAAAACCGTCAGATTAACCTAACCTAAAATACCCCATATAAAATTACAAAGTATTAAAAATTAAAATTTAAAATTTAAAAAATCAGTCCAGTCCCGCTTGAATAAATAAGTGAGTTTTTAATTCCCGGTGAAAGGTCCGAAGGTCAGATATTTGGCGCAAACCGGGGGGGAAGGTCGTTCCAGAGAGTAGGTGCTCCAACAGAGAAGGCCCTTCCCCTGGGGGCCGCCAGCCGGCATTGCTTGGCGGACGGCACCCTGAGGAGACCCTCTCTGTGAGAGCGTACGGGTCGATGGGAGGCATAAGGTAACAGCAGGCGGTCCCGTAAGTACCCGGGCCCTAAGCCATGGAGCGCTTTAAAGGTGGTAACCAAAACCTTGAAGCGCACCCGAAAGACCACAGGTAGCCAGTGCAGACTGCGCAGGAGCGGTGTTACTCGGGAGCAACGAGGAGCTCCCTCGATCACCCGCGCAGCTGCATTCTGGACTAACTGGAGTCTCCGAGTGCACTTCAGGGGTAGCCCCATGTAGAGAGCATTGCAATAATCCAGGCGGGAAGTGACGAGAGCATGAGTGACCGTGCATAAGGCATCCCGGTCCAGAAAGGGACGCAACTGGCGGACCAGGAGAACCTGGTAAAAGGCTCTCCTGGAGACGGCCGCCAAATGATCTTTAAACGACAGCCGTCCATCCAGGAGAACGCCCAAGTTGCGTACCCTCTCTGTTGGGGCCAGCGACTCACCCCCAACAGACAGCTGCGGTTGCAGCTGACTGTACCGGGGTGCCGGCATCCACAGCCACTCCGTCTTGGATGGATTGAGTCTGAGTCTGTTTCTCCCCATCCAGACCCGTACGGCCTCCAGGCAACAAGACAGCAGTTCAACAGCTTCGTTGGGGTGGCCCGGGGTGGAAAAGTACAGCTGAGTGTCATCAGCGTACAGCTGATAACTCACCCCGAAGCCACTGATGACCTCGCACAACGGCTTCATGTAGATGTTGAACAGGAGAGGCGAGAGAATCGACCCCTGAGGCACCCCACAAGTAAGGCGTCTCGCGGTCGATCTCTGCCCCCCTGTCAACACCGTCTGCGACTGGTCAGAGAGATAGGAGGAGAACCACCGATAAACGGTGCCTCCCACTCCCAAACTCTCCAACCGGTGCAGCAGGATACCATGGTCAATGGTATCAAAAGCCGATGAAAGATCCAACAGGACCAGGGCAGAGGAACAACCCCTATCCCTGGCCCTCCAGAGGTCGTCCACCAACGCGACCAAAGCTGTCTCCGTGCTGTACCCGGACCGGAAGCCGGACTGGAACGGGTCTAGATAGACAGCTTCATCCAGGTACTTTGGAAGCTGCCATGCCACCACACTCTCTACAACCTTCGCCACAAAGCGAAGGTTGGAGACTGGACGGTAGTTACCCAAAATAGCTGGGTCCAGGGAAGGCTTCTTGAGGAGGGGTCTCACCACCGCCTCTTTCAAGGCAGCGGGGAAAACCCCTTCCAACAAAGAAGCATTTATAATTCCCTGGAGCCAGCCTCGTGTCACCTCCTGAGTGGCCAGCACCAGCCAGGAAGGACATGGGTCCAGTAAACATGTAGTGGCATGTAACCTCCCCAGCAGCCTGTCCACGTCCTCGGGAGCCACAGAATCAAACTCATCCCAAAAACATCAACAAGACGTGTCTCAGTCATCCCATCCGGATCATCACAATCTTGGTCCAAACTATCCCGAAGCTGAGTGATTTTATCGTATAGATAACTACTAAACTCCTCAGCACGTCCCTGCAAGGGGTCATCCCGTCCCCCCTGGTGTAAAAGGTAATGGGTCACCCGAAACAGGGCAGCCGGGCGGTTATCTGCCGGCGCAATGAGGGTGGAAACATAGGAACGTTTCGCAACCCTCATTGCCACTAGGTAGGCTTTCGAAAAAGACCTAACTAGTGTCCGATCAGCCTCGGAACGGCTGGACCTCCATCTTCATCTTCATCTTTAAAAGTTAGCTGGCTATGGTAGTGTAGTGAGACAGACATTTAAAGTTTGCAAAGATATTTTGTTGTGCAACTTTTGGGGATGACATTTTTTTCCCTTTAGTTCAAGGCAAAAAGTTGCAGAAACATTAATATTTCCTTGTTGCTTTCTTTCTCTACTCTTCAGCATGGAGTCAAGATAAGTTGTTTTAAAAGGGAGAGAGATTGGTCAGCAGAGGGGGAGTTTAGCTTTAACACCTAATTGGATGGAGGGCAGAAGATCAACAAGTCTCCCAGCTTTTTAAAAAAAAAGAAATGTGGCTTTCTGGGGGAGGGAGGCAGGAGGTTAAGAAAGGGGAAGGTTTTGGGAAGCTTGTCTTGAAGCTGCCTTTTATGCAGAGGCCAACTTCTCAAAGCCAGGCAAGAGCAGGGAGCTTTGCAGCCCCCCAATGGCCAGCTGATTAGCAGTCAGCTGATAGGCACAGAAAGCTCTGAAAGCAGCTGCCATTTTTACAAGGAATTGTTGGAACCCTGAAAATTGAGGCTGCTTCCAGAAGGCATGGGAAGCAGGAGAACCCTAACCCATTGAGACAGGATGGGGGCAGAAGAGAGGCGGGGGTGGGGGTAGGTGGGCGCTGCAGCATCCCCATGGTCAATCATAACAGCAAATGACAGTGGTGGTTGTACAGCTGTTGTAACTTTGACACAGGGCTGTATATAGATTTTGGGTGTTAGTCATAACTTTGAACCATTGTTAAATGTCCTGTCATTACTCAAGAATTACCTGTAATCTGTCATGAATGCTTTCATTTGGTTTTCTGTGTTAAGCAACGAATTGGCCTCAATATCCTTATTCAATTCTGTAATTCTATGAACATATTTTTTAAAAACTGGTTTTCCCCCCACTTTTTGAGGAAAACGTTTTCTTTATTAAATATTAGACAAATTTTGGATGGTTAATTTGTCATCTATCTATATATTAGTAAAATTCTCTTGCTTGTCTAATGTTCAGTTGGGCAAAATAGTGCACCACAAGGCAACAATTTTTAAATCAATCTTATCTCAAGTGGGCTAACTTAAAGAATGTGTCCAAAATATGAGATTGAAATTTGGTAAAGTTGTGGCTGCTTCAATCAGCTGCAGTCATGTGATCATTTTCAACACTTTCTGCCAGTTCCCACAAGGAAATTCAATAAGGAAATTTGAAGTTGTTTCCACTTCTACAGGTTTTTTGCCCACCATAGTTTGTCTGTTAAAATAACGAAATATCTCTGAAACAAGAACACATTGGGAGATGGATTGACTTCTATACTCTAAAAGTATGCCTTTTCTCTATTGCCAACTCCGTTTGACAAAAGTTCTCAGATGCAGAAGTTCAGGATAATTAATGAGGTAGAATTTTACAATGAGACCAAAAAAATCATGATGCCTTGAAATAAAGAAACAAAGAGTTCTAACACATTTTCACCAAACTGGGGGAATAAGTATTAAAATGACAAAGGCTGTTCAGCATGATCTTATAAAATGTTTAATTGCACCATGGCTTGCTAATTTCACATTGTAAACAATTAAGTTCCACAATACCCTCTTTGGAATAACAGCCTTAATACCATTTGTTCTTAGAGTTTAATTAACAAAGAACATAGCCTTGGGAAACGGCCATAGTTTCCCAAATAGGTACTGCACATGCAAAATATGCAGGAAAGGCTCAGTCATAGATATTTCTGAGTAGTGCTGGGAATGATTCTTGTCTTTGACTCATTGCAACGCAGCATAGGTCATGGAACAGTTGTCTAACTAAAAAATAAAGGTTTCTTTATGCTTAACATTGTATGGAGAATTTTTCTAGCTTGTCTGTATTCCAAATTGTTCGTGTTTACATCTTCTAATACAATGTTTATAGCACTTCATGTATATTTTAAGTAGTTCATATTTCATGTTTCAGTTCCTGTATTATTGCAATGACTGATCAGAGGTTGCATATATTTATATTCAGCCACAGTTGCTGAAAAAGGCCTCCCCTGCCCCATGAACAAAAATGTACTGCTCATTAAATCATTTTTTTTATAGTATATTGGAGGAATTGCTATTGATTTAATAGATTTAATAGTTCATATACAAGTCTGTGGCATAGAAGTAATGTTCTGCAGTTGAATAGCTGCAGATTAATCCTTTAGACAGTTTCTAGAAGTATTTGCAAAACTGGAAAATTACTTTTATTGTCTTTTATTTGGGCTACATATATTTTCAAAATATTTCTGTTTATAGTGTATTTGGAATAAAATTAAGATGAACATATTTAAAATAAATATGGAAATAATATAACCTACCTAATGATTTTAACTAAATTCCACCTACCAATCTATATTATTTATTTTGTAATATAGAAAAATGTGGGTTAGACAGCACCACCACCAGATGGATTCGTAACTGGCTGACCAACCGCACTCAACGTGTAGTCCTCAACGGAACTACATCCACATAGAGGAAATTCAATAAGGAAATTTGAAGTTGTTTCCACTTCTACAGGTTTTTTGCCCACCATAGTTTGTCTGTTAAAATAACGAAATATCTCTGAAACAAGAACACATTGGGAGATGGATTGACTTCTATACTCTAAAAGTATGCCTTTTCTCTATTGCCAACTCCGTTTGACAAAAGTTCTCAGATGCAGAAGTTCAGGATAATTAATGAGGTAGAATTTTACAATGAGACCAAAAAAATCATGATGCCTTGAAATAAAGAAACAAAGAGTTCTAACACATTTTCACCAAACTGGGGGAATAAGTATTAAAATGACAAAGGCTGTTCAGCATGATCTTATAAAATGTTTAATTGCACCATGGCTTGCTAATTTCACATTGTAAACAATTAAGTTCCACAATACCCTCTTTGGAATAACAGCCTTAATACCATTTGTTCTTAGAGTTTAATTAACAAAGAACATAGCCTTGGGAAACGGCCATAGTTTCCCAAATAGATACTGCACATGCAAAATATGCAGGAAAGGCTCAGTCATAGATATTTCTGAGTAGTGCTGGGAATGATTCTTGTCTTTGACTCATTGCAACGCAGCATAGGTCATGGAACAGTTGTCTAACTAAAAAATAAAGGTTTCTTTATGCTTAACATTGTATGGAGAATTTTTCTAGCTTGTCTGTATTCCAAATTGTTCGTGTTTACATCTTCTAATACAATGTTTATAGCACTTCATGTATATTTTAAGTAGTTCATATTTCATGTTTCAGTTCCTGTATTATTGCAATGACTGATCAGAGGTTGCATATATTTATATTCAGCCACAGTTGCTGAAAAAGGCCTCCCCTGCCCCATGAACAAAAATGTACTGCTCATTAAATCATTTTTTTTATAGTATATTGGAGGAATTGCTATTGATTTAATAGATTTAATAGTTCATATACAAGTCTGTGGCATAGAAGTAATGTTCTGCAGTTGAATAGCTGCAGATTAATCCTTTAGACAGTTTCTAGAAGTATTTGCAAAACTGGAAAATTACTTTTATTGTCTTTTATTTGGGCTACATATATTTTCAAAATATTTCTGTTTATAGTGTATTTGGAATAAAATTAAGATGAACATATTTAAAATAAATATGGAAATAATATAACCTACCTAATGATTTTAACTAAATTCCACCTACCAATCTATATTATTTATTTTTGTAATATATAAAAATGGCTGCAGTGCTAAGGAATATATAGAAACCCACAGAACAAATGGTCATGCTATGTTATTGTATGCGAAGCTTTGCTTTAATGAGATAAAATTCACTAGAGAGGGAACTAATTGCATTTAATTCTTGGCTTTTTTTTTTGGATTCTCGTATTTTAAAGATAGGTGTCTGAGTTGTTGTTTTTTTATATGTGTGCACACATAAAAACACAGTTTCTGGATTGCTAGCATGATAATGATCCAAGATGATGCCACCGAAGGCTGCCTCGGTGAAATGCTCTTTAATGGTTTCTTTATTTTTAATTATTCTCTGCGACTCACTACAGATTTCTTACTCACGAGACCATCTGCTAAAAATTAAGCAATGTTTCTTTAAGGAGTAGCTTTCTATGATCTCCCTCCTCCCCCCATATTTACAAATGCGGAGGAGATTCTATCACAGAAAGAAGCAATTTTCCCGGAGCCATGAATTATAAAAAAAATCAAACGGCGGAAGTGGAGAAAGAGAGGTAAACGGGCTGGAATTCTAATCAAGCTAAGAAATAAGAGAAATAAAAGCCTTCAATTTTCTTAACCAATGTATGTTCACTTGCTAATAAGATGGATGAAATACTCCTCTTAAACAGATACAATTCTGATTTTTACAATTCAGCAGTCCTATGCTTCTTTGAAGCCTGGTTAAATTGAAGATAGCAGGCTGCATATCCCAGGGTTTCAGATTGAACGATCAGACAGAATTACAGAAACATCTGGTAAAAAGAAGGGAAGAGGCTTATGCTTATATATCAACAACAGTTGGTCTCAGGATTTAACTATAACATACAAATTCTGAGACAAAAAACTTAGAGACATTAATTATCAACTGCAAACCATACTATTCATCTCGTGAATTTTCCTCATTTCTTCTAATTACTGTTTATGTCCCACCACAAGCCTGTGTAAACAAGGAATTAGGAACTCTAGCTGACCAAACTGACCTACTACTAGATAAAGTAGAAAAATGTGGGTTAGACAGCACCACCACCAGATGGATTCGTAACTGGCTGACCAACCGCACTCAACGTGTAGTCCTCAACGGAACTACATCCACATAGAGGGAAGTATGCAGTGGAGTACCCCAAGGCTCTGTTTTAGGCCCAGTACTCTTCAACATCTTCATCAATGACTTGGACGAGGGGATAGATGGGGAACTCATCAGATTTGCAGATGACACCAAGCTGGCAGGAATAGCCAACACTCCAGAAGATAGGCTCAAGTTACAGAAAGATCTTGACAGACTTGAACATTGGGCGCTATCTAACAAAATGAAATTCAACAGTGAAAAAAGTAAGGTTCTACATTTAGGCCAAAAAAACAAAATGCACCAGTACCGTATATGTGGTACCTTGCTCAATAGTAGTACCTGTGAGAGGGATCTTGGAGTCCTAGTGGATAACCATTTAGATATGAGCCAGCAGTGTGCAGCAGCTGTTAAAAAAGCCAACACAGTTCTGGGCTGCATAAACAGAGGGATAGAATCAAGATCACGTGAAGTGTTAGTACCACTTTATAATGCCTTGGTAAGGCCACACTTGGAATATTGCATCCAGTTTTGGTCGCCACGATGTAAAAAAGATGTTGAGACTCTAGAAAGAGTGCAGAGAAGAGCAACAAAGATGATTGGGGACTGGAGGATAAAACATATGAAGAACGGTTGCAGGAACTGGGTATGTCTAGTTTAACAAAAAGAAGGACTAGGGGAGACATGATAGCTGTGTTCCAATATCTCAGGGGCTGCCACAAAGAAGAGGGAGTCGGGCTGTTCTCCAAAGCACCTGAGGGTAGAACAAGAAGCAATGGGTGGAAACTGATCAAAGAAAGAAGCAACTTAGAACTAAGGAGAAATTTCCTGACAGTTAGAACAATTAATAAGTGGAACGACTTGCCTTCAGAAGTTGTGAATGCTCCAACACTGGAAATTTTTAAGAAAATGTTGGATAACCATCTGACTGAGATGGTGTAGGGTTTCCTGCCTGGGCAGGGGGTTGGACTAGAAGGCCTCCAAGGTCCCTTCCAACTCTGATGTTATGTTATGTTATGTTAAATTATGGAGGCTGAAGCCAAATACCCCGATTCACTGGCCATTATTTTGGGAGATCTAAACAACACAAACTTAAGGAAGGAGCTACCAAAATACTTTCAACATGTCAATTGTCCCACTAGAGGCAAGAATACTTTAGACCGTTGCTACACAACACTAAAAGATGCTTATCGGTCTTTACCACGAGCATCTGTAGTGTTAGTAGTGTCTGTAGGACACTCTGATCATTGCATGAGTCACCTTGTACCATTGCACCTTGTAAGGCAAAGACTTAAAACCACAAAACCAACAATTAAGTCAATGAAGACCTGGACTGAGGAGGCAAAATTAAAGCTACAGTCTTGCTTTGACTGCACTGATTGGAATATTTTTGAAGATACCTCTGCAGATCTGGATGAACTCACAGATACTGTAACATCATATGTCAGCTTCTGTGAAGACCTATGTCTACCGACAAGGAACTCGCAAATATACAGTAACAACAAATCTTGGTTCACAGCTAAATTTAAGCAGTTATGTTGTTCCAAAGAGGAAGTCTACAGAAAAGGTGATAAAATTCTGTACAATCAGGCCAGAAATGTATTAACAAGGGAGATCAGAGCAGCAAAAAGAGGTTACTCTGAAAAGCTAAAGTATCAGTTCTCAACAAATGAACCAGCAAACATGTGGAAAACTCTTAAAAATATTAGCGGCTACGGCAAACCTCCTTCCCAGGCTGAAGGAAATCAACAACTGGCAGATGACCTGAACGTGTTTTACTGCAGGTTTGAAAGGAAACTACAGCCACCTATCTCCACAACCCCCATCTCAGACACACCAACAACAGTCAACCCTCCTACAACTGACCCCATCTCAGACACACCAACAACAGCCAAAACTCCTACAACTGATCCCATCCCATTGGGCTCACAACCCCTAGTGATCACAGAAAAGGAAGTGCAAGACCTAATTCACAGACAAAATGACCCCTATGATTAACAAAGAACTATATCAAGCCTTAACAAGACAGACATAGACTTCAGAGGATAATTAGAACTGCAGAAAAAAACAATTGCTACCAACCTGCCTTCCATTGAGGAGCTGCATACTGCACAAATCCAAAAGAGGGCTGTTAAAATATTTACAGATCTCTCACATCCTGGACATAAACTGTTTCAACTCCTACCCTCAAAACGAAAATGCTATAGAATGCTATAGAGCACTGCACACAAGAACAGTTTTTCCCCGAACACCATCACTCTGTTAAACAAATAATTCCCTCAACACTGTCAAACTATTTACTAAATCTGCACTACTATTAATCTTCTCATCGTTCCCATCACCCATCTCCTTCCACTTATGACTATAACTTTTTTGCTGATATCCTTATGATTTATACTGATATTGTTTCCTGAGTGCTTATTTGTAGCCTATGACTATCATTAAGTGTTGTATCATTAAGTGTTAAATTTTTACCCTATGACTAACATTAAGTGTTCTAAGTGTTGTACCTTGATGAAGGTATCTTTTCTCTTATATACACTCATAGCATATGCACCAAGACTTCTTGTGTGTCCAATCACACTTGGCCAATAAAATTCTATTCTACGTGTTTCAAAAACAAAGATAAATGTGTAGCGTGAATGCATCAAAATAATTTAGTATAAGTTACATTTAATTCTTGAACTTGATACAGAGGAAAACAACATGCTTGGGTTCTGAATAGCTTATTTAATTTAGTTGAATAATATCCCCATAATTTATAAATGATAATGACCTTTACCTCTTCCAGGCTTTTTGCAGAATGAAAGAATCATAAGTTGGAAGAGACCATAGAATTGATCCAGTTGAACCTCCCTGTTCCCTGTTAGTGCTCTAGTGGATCCTATATGGTGAATGCCATCCAGCCTCTCTATGAGAATCTCTAGTGAAGATTCACCGTGTTATGTGGAAGCTTGTTCTAGTAGTTAGTACAGTAGTTCATGTGGTCAGGAAGTTCCTCCTGATCTGTAAATTTATTACAGCTATTTCAAGAAGAAAAAAAAGATTTTGCATAGTAAACGGCCTGCATTACTGGATTAGAATAAACTGGGGTTAGTACTTTTGACATAATCAATCCAGATACCTCCTTTCCTGAATCAGGAGTCCCTGCGCTCAGTTATTCAAGCCATAGTCATCTCATGTTTGGACTATTACAAAATGTGTGCTGTATATAGGGTTATCCTTGAACATTTAGAAGCTGCAGCTGGTGCAGAGTGGTGATGTGGGCAGTTTTTTGGGCCCATGTTCTGTGAACTGCACTGGCTGTAGTTTTGCTTCCACGTGCAATTCAAGATGTTGGGAATTAACTTTAAAGCCCTTCATGGCATGGGTCCAGGCTATTTGTGGGATCATCTCAGGGCCGGTTTAGCTCACGCTGGTAAAGCCTGTTATTAAGAACACAGTAGCCTGCAATTACTGCAGGTTCGAGCCCGGCCCAAGGTTGACTCAGCCTTCCATCCTTTATAAGGTAGGTAAAATGAGGACCCAGATTGTTGGGGGGGCAATAAGTTGACTTTGTAAAAATATACAAATAGAATGAGACTATTGCCTTATACACTGTAAGCCGCCCTGAGTCTTCGGAGAAGGGCGGGGTATAAATGTAAACAAAAACAACAACAAAAAAAATCTCACCTCAGTGGGATTGGCCCACCCCACCTGTGCTGTCAGAGGAGGCAAGCTGCAAGCCAGGGTATTCTAACAGGTGGTGTCTAGAAGAGCTTTCTCTGCTATTGCTCCTGCCCTTTGGAACATTCCCCCCACCCCCCGGACTAATAAGAGATCCCGCTCATCCTACTCCCTCCTTCCCCATCTTTTGGTTAGTGTTGTATATTTATCTTTTTTATTATTTAGCTCCTATTGTGTATAAGGTTTGTAAAATTTTATTTTTTTGATGTTGCAAACATCCCAGAGTTACCTTATGGTACTGTAAAATGGGTGGTCAGTAAATTTAATAAAAATAAATAATTTACATAATTAAATAGAGTGATATGCTAGATTTCCAAGAACTTGTGCAAAGGAGGGTTTCCAACATTATATCAATAGTGGCAATACATTTATTTCTTTTATGATATTATCATAGTGTATCTTATTATTAGAATTCTGCTAAGATGGTTGGATGCACTAAATACAGCTTATTGTAACCAGACTAGTTGTCAAAATAGAACAAGCAAAGCAGTTGTGTTTACTTCATTATATTTGTTTGTAAACTGATAAAACTCAAGGATTGTACAAGACAATAACATAGGAGTAGTTCATATTTCCCCCCACAGAGCCATTTTATGATTGTACCATATTGTATAACTATAAATAAGGTAAGAATTTATAATGATAATTTTTTAATGAAAGTGCCAAACAAACGAATCAGTTCTAAAATGTTATTTTCTAATACAATTCTAGAGTTATGGTTCGGGTTAACTGTATTTGTGTTGTTGCTAACTACAATATAATCATGTGACAGTGAAAAAGTTAAATGTTTTGCTTAAGGGATAGAAACATTCTAATAATAAAAAGGAAGAGTGAAAAATTAAATGGAATCTTTTTAGAAGATTTCCTTTTTGTTCCTTGTTTTACTCCTGTGGGATTTTCTTCATAAACACAGAATAACAAACAACGAATACTTCTTTAAAAATCCAGATGAAATTGGTACTATGAATTTTCACGGTGTAAAAACATTAATTTAGGAAAGGAAGGTTTTCTTGGCATGGATAAATTCAATTAATTCCAGCTGACAAGTTACAGGGTCCTCTGACATTCTTCTCCCTAATTCCTGCCCTTTTTCAATATGTGGAAACTTATGATTTGTTACTGGTTTGCCTTTGGCTCTGGAGATCTCATTAAATGCTTAGGAAAATGTTGATATCTCTCACTTCGACACCTTTCTATTTTACCTCAACTTCTGCATCATCTTATGGAAAAGAGCATAGGAAGTGTGAAGATAAAAAACTATTGCATGATCAAAAATGGTTGTGGCATAATGTCTGAAATTATTTTAACTTTTTCTGGTACATTTTAAATTGCCACCAGTGAAAATAATAACGTTCTTAATTCTTATGATTAAGAGTGCCCTTCTTAAGGTGGGCATGAAGAGGAGATAGATTTGACAATTTACAATAAGACTTCATTTGATCAGATTGGCTTTCTAAAGATATTTTAGATAGAAGATTTGAAAGAGTTGAATTGGCATTTTAGTGTAATTAATTACCCTACTGACTTTTATTCAGGATTAATAATAGTTAATATATAACGTGTTGATAGTTTATATACATTAATACAATTAGCAAAAATATTGAGTTTTCTCCTGGTTAAGTAATGCTCTTTAATATTTCTTTTTACAATTCAAAAGCACAGAAAAATATACGGTAGCAAATAACTCGGAATTGTGATTTTATCTAGCAAAATAGGATTTTAACTTCTGTTTGTACCACTGAGTTTATAATGATAAAATGTTTTATTACTATTAGGGAAGTTCTTATAATTATGCTGAAAATAAAAATAGTATATGCCAAAAATATGATATATACTGAATGTCATGTTGTAGGGCGCCTACCATCAGCTTAAATAAAGGTATAGCACTTATGGCCCCTTAAATATTGCTAGAGTCCATGTTTTAACTAATGTGTATTAACAATAACTGCAAATGTGTGTGCACAGAGGGGGAAAAAAACAAAGGCATAGTTATTTGGAATTAGGAAATTAGACTGAAGATTGATATTGCAGATATTTGCAGAATTGTGCTGATGATGAATAATTAAACCTTATGATATTCAACAAGGAATAAGTCACAATAGTGAAAAATATACGTACAATAGTTCAGAGTTGACAACAGGTATTCGATTATGAGAATAATTGAAATTAGATTTTTTTGTCGTTATATGATCGTAAAGCAAGATGTTACATGAATGCATTGTTCAGCAACGGCAATGCTGGCAGTTCCTGTTGCCATCCTTAATTGAATCTCATTGATTGCAAGGCAGGGACCTAATCTGAACCATTCCCATGCATTGTTTAGCAACAGCAATGGAGGTGTTCCCAGCTTGCCCTTCCCCCTTAGTCCCAAGCTTTGGTTAGATAAGGTACTGCCTTTTGTGAACTCCCCCCACCTTCCTCTCCTTGCCCCTAATCTCTGCCCTTTTGGCCACTCTGAACAACTACTTAGTAGCACTCCTCACAAAAGCACCATTAGAAAGCAGCATGCAATTTGATGATGCTCACAAATGATTTGCAAAAGGTTGGGCACAGCCTTCTAGCAAGCTTTTAGAAGGCCTCAGAAGCATCACGAGTGGCATCTTGAGAAGGCAGTGAATTATTTGGAGAAGTGTGCAGCCTGGCCACATCCAGCAGCTGTTTTGCATAGGGTGAGCACGGGCATGCCTCATCTGGAGCAGATAGAAGAAAATGGTGAAGGCCAGCCGAGGATGGCAGGGCCCGTGATAGGAGTGGCAGCAACTTTATGCTGTGTGGTGCCAGCAGTCCATGGTTGAGTTGTCATTCTGCAGTGGCATTGGGCTGAAATAGATGAGTGTCTGGCTGAGATTGCAGAAGGCCCTGGGCCTTCTTCAGCTCTAGCATTGATGGCAGCACTTCTAGGGCCAAGAAGTGTCACCATGCAGGGCAGTCAAAAGGGCAAAGATAGAGAAGAGATCGGCAGATGGAGGAAGCTGAAAAACCTTTGCAGTCATAAGAAGGTGCCAAACGGTCAATTGCCCAAATTTTGATCCATCTGATTGTGGTAGCAGTGCAATGACGGTAAGTTTGGAGACCATTTGTTCAGTCCTGTAAATTCAGTCATGGAATGAATGGTTGTTAAAGTTGTTTTTTGTTGGATTCTTTGTGTTCTTGAACATGTTTCCTTGTGGGCCTGTTCTTGTAATGAAACATCTGAAAGAAAAAGCAAACAAACTTAGAGAATATACAAAAATATCCAACAGGATTAAGTCAGGTACGGTTGATTCAAGAATTCTGACCTGTATTTATTAGAGCCGCATGCTAAATTGAATCCTTCATGCCAGTTATAGTTCTCATATAGTTATCCTTACTGCAAATACAGGAACTACATGATGATTTATTTTTTATTCTTATTTACATGGTATGTCTTTCGTAAAGGAAGTGATTCTGGGAAGCATTCAATAATTAAAAATAATATAAAAAATGAGGCAGGTTTCCAATACTGGAAAACCCCCACCACCACCAGCATATCTCATAGTGTAATGAAAATCTTTGAAATCATTTGTGAGCATCACCAACTTTGAGTACTTTCACTCAAATGGGCTACTATTATGAAAGTTACGTGTTAGTTTTAGTCTAAATATAACAGGGCTGTCAAACTCCCAGCCCCCAGGCCGGATGCATCACATGCTGGCCACGCCCATGCCTGGTTTAGCAAAGAGGGAAAAGGTCCCAGTACGTCACATGACATTGCCGTGACAACGAAGTTTGATACCAGTGAAATAATAGTAACTGAAGCAGAACAAACTCAGCTGACTGCTGGCTATTTCACTAATTGGGACCAGCCACACACAAAAAAATTCCTATGGTTTCTTGTTTACCAAAATATCAAAAATATTAATATTCACTAGGTTCTCTAAAATTTGGTTTAGCAGAGATTAGTGTTTACCCAAATTCCTATCGGTGTGCATGTAATCATAAAGGATGCTGACAGCAAAAAAGGGAAGAATAATTCATACCTAACTGAGAAAATTTGTACCAGAGAAGAAAAGAAATTCCTATTCATAGAGTTGGTTCTTAATTTGCAAGCTGAACGTTGGAAGGAATAAGGAAACTTTTCCACTGATTTATACAACTTGGAACTATAGGCTTATAAATAACTAAGCTTATAAATAACTTTATTTGATTTAATGGATTAATGGAAAAATAAGTATAGTTTCACACACATATATTAATGCATAAATATAGGATTAGGATTTATACATATACAGAAACTAACATTGTAAAACTGGTTTTGCCATTAACAAACATTGAATGCAGTGGTGTTCACTGAATTCCATTAGTTGAGGGTTTACTCTATGTCTGGAGGTAGCAAGAATTTCAAAACAAAAGGCTTGTTATTGTAGTTTTCACATTTTACCACTGGAGGGTGCTGTCTCTCTTCAACCTTTTTTTATTTTAAGGCTCAAATTCTTTCTTCTCTGTTCCCATTAAGGAGATAAAAGATTCGTATTATATAATGTGAGACCAGTTTGCATATAACACAATTCTTAAATCTGGATACTATTTTGAATAGCACTATAATGACCTTACAGAATATTAATTGAATATTTAATATTCAACAGAAAATAATTTATGGAAGATATAAAAACTACATGAAAATAATTTACAATAACATAATTATGGCTAATTCAGTTAAAATAGTAAACTTTTTTTCTCATTATGGTTTCATAATTAAGGTTCTTGGGTGCATAAACTATGAAAGCATTTCATGCCATGAAGATTTTGTTAATTACACTTTTGTCTTATGCTCCTAATTATATAGTATTTTAAATTATTTTGGTAAGTTTATTGTTTCCATTACAATACAATTCCATTAGAGTTGTAATTTACCTTTCTTTTGGGGTTATTTATGGAAGCCAAAGCTTATTTGATGGCAGATAAATTATTATTGTCCAGTAAATATTAAAAACCTGATTGAGTCAGTAATAGAAATTGCTGAATCCTATAGGATCTACATACAATTTTGTCTTATGTAAAAGATTCATACAGTAAAATTGCACATAATCATTCAATTCCGAATGAGTTTCTTGGAGATCACTTCTGAATGGAAATTTATGTACCTGTTGGTAGTTAATAACAGTTGCCAATTAATAATGGAAAGATATAAGTATTTAGATATTAAAATTGCTCATTCTTCCCTTTTGACACATGATGCCTACTGAAAGGAGTAATTGCTACTGATGAATTCTGAGCTAGAAGATACAGAAATGTGCTTCGATAGAGAATTGATAATTTGCAACCTTGCTCAAATAAATGTTATTCATTCTTCTCCTTTACTCCTTTACTTTATAAGGCAAAAATGTTATAGGTCTCTTTTTTAATATTCCTTAAAAGGTATTCCTGTTTTAGGTGCCTAACATTCATACAGTATTTCTGCAGTTTTCTTGTTTTTGATTATTTCCTTTGCAGGGGAGGGCGGAGCAGTAGAAGTTAATGAAAATTTACCATCTTTCTGCTGACTCTTGGGGCTGACCTCCTTTAAGTTGTAGAAATCTGTCTATGTCCAGTCTAAGATTTATTGTTAAACTTTTGCGTCATTGTTTATCAAAATCAGAGATTGTCAGCCTTACCAGGTAGCCCAGACAGGAAATATGACCAATAAAGTAATTCTGTTTATTGTACTGTAAAACTAATAGAATCTTAGAAATCTGAAAGTAACTGCTAGTGTCATCTTTACAGCCTAAAAACTTAGGGAGGGTCCCTTCAGGCCTCTTGCTCCAACCGTATGCCCTTGCAGGGTACACTGTCTCTTATCTAACCATTCTCTAAGCCAGTGGCCCCCAATCTTTTGGATTCCAGGGACTGGTTCCATAGAAAGCTTTTTCTGTGGACCGGAGGGGGCGTGGTTTCGCATGCTGTCTGCATCCCGCAGATGGGGCTTTGCTTGTTTGCATGGCCTGGTTTCTGGCATGCCGTGGCCCAGTGCCGGTCCATGGACTGGGGGTTGGGGATTCCTACCTTAAGCAGCAACCTGTCTTCCAAAGTCATTACCACATACCATTACAGACATGTATAGAAGAAACCAAGGGCTCAGTGGCTAAGATGCTGAGCTTGTGAATCGAAAGGTCGGCAGTTCAGTGGTTCAAATCCCTGGTGTCGCGTAACAGCTTGTCCCAGCTTCTGCCAACCTAGCAGTTTGAAAGCACGTAAAAAATGCAAGTAGAAAAATAGGGACCACCTTTGGTGGGAAGGTAACAGCGTTCCGTGTGCCTTCAGCACTTAGTCATGCCGGCCACATGACCACGGAGACGTCTTTGGACAGCGCTGGCTCTTTGGCTTTGAAACAGAGATGAGCACTGTCCCCTAGAGTTGGGAACGACTAGCACATATGTGCGAGGGGAACCTTTACCTTTACAGAAGAAATCAGCCTTTTCAATTTCTGCTAGACCCTTCTGACATAACACATTACTCTTTTAATCACATTTCGTGATTATTTTTCTTTGGTTTGGGATCCTCAGCTGTTTATCCAAATATCTATACATTCTCATTATTGTGCTCTATTTTCATTTTTATTGATTATCTTCCATATTTAGTAGGAGTGTGATAAAGTCCCAAAACATTGAAGTCTTTAGTGAAATGATAGCAATAACCATAGAATTAAATTCATATCAAAATTAGACTTATATATATTCAATGAAATAAAAAACTTACAAAGCAAAAAAACTTACTATTTCATTTGCTTTTAGCATCGAAGTCATTGTTGCCCAATAACTGAAATATATAGAGATTCTTTCAGTTGAAAAAGAGTTTGCAAACTGAATATCCTTCAGGATTCTTAGAAAATGTACCTGATATAAGATTGTTTAATACAGTGATGTGTAATGCAACATTTAAAAAGCCAAGTAAATTATATTTGGTCTATATAGAAAGTATAGTACGACAAAGGAGAAAAGTCACAGCAATCAGTAACCCGGAATATATATATATATATATATATTTATTTATTTATTCATATTTGTATACCGCCCTATCTCCCGAAGGACTCAGGGCGGTTCACAGGCAAATAAAACATTTATGTACAAATTAAAATAACCATTAAAAAACTTATTCTAATGCCAAATTATTAAAAATATAAATATTAATATTAAAAACCAATTAAAACCCCTATAAATTTAAAATCTAGTCCAGTTCTGCACAGATGAATAAATGTGTCTTGAGCTCGCGACGGAAGGTTCGGAGGTCCGGAAGTTGACGGAGTCCTGGGGGGAGTTCATTCCAGAGGGTGGGAGCCCCCACAGAGAAGGCCCTTTCCCTGGGCGTCGCCAGACGACACTGCCTAGCTGACGGCACCCTGAGGAGTCCCTCTCTGTGAGAGCGCATGGGTCGGTGAGAGGTATTCGGTAGCAGTAGGCGGTCCCGTAGATAACCCGGCCCTATGCCATGGAGCGCTTTGAAGGTGGTTACTAAAACCTTGAAGCGCACCCGGAAGGCCACAGGTAGCCAGTGCAGTCTGCGCAGGATTGGTGTCATACGGGAGCCACGAGGGGCTCCCTCTATAACCCGCGCAGCCGCATTCTGAACTAACTGCAGCCTCGGATGCCCTTCAAGGGAGCCCCATGTAGAGAGCATTGCAGTAATCCAGGCGAGGCGTCACGAGGCGTGGTGACCGTGCATAGGGCATCCCGGTCTAGAAAGGCGCAACTGGCGCACCAGGCGAACCTGGTAAAAGCTCTCCTGGAGGCGGCCGTCAAATGATCTTCAAAGACAGCCGTTCATCCAGGAGGGCGCCCAAGTTGCGCACCCTTCCATCGGGGCCAATGACTCGCCCCAACAGTCAGCCGAGGACTCAGCTGACTGTACCGGGATGCCGGCATCCACAGCCACTCTGTCTTGGAGGATTGAGCTTGAGCCTGTTTCTCCCCATCCAGACCCGTCGGCCTCCAAACACCGGGACAGCACTTCGATAGCTTCGTTGGGGTGGCCGGTGTGAAAAGTACAGCTGGGTGTCATCAGCGTACAGCTGGTACCTCACACGAAGCCACTGATGATCTCACCCAGCGGCTTCATATAGATGTTGAACAGAAGGCGAGAGGATCGACCCCTGCGGCACCCCACAAGTGAGGCGCCTCGGAGCAGACCTCTGCCCCCCCGTCAACACCGTCTGCGGCCGGTCGGAGAGATAGGGGGGGGACCACCGATAAACGGTGCCTCCCACTCCCAATCCCCCCAACCGGCGCAGTAGGATACCATGGTCGATGGTATCGAAAGCCGCTGAGAGGTCTAATAGGACCAGGGCAGAGGAACAACCCCTATCCCTGGCCCTCCAGAGATCATCCACCAACGCGACCAAAGCCGTCTCAGTGCTGTAACCGGGCCGGAAGCCGGACTGGAACAGGTCTAGATAGACAGTTTCATCCAGGTGTAAGGGAAACTGATATGCCACCATACTCTCTACAACCTTCGCCGTGAAGCGAAGGTTGGAGACCGGACGATAATTACCTAAAACAGCCGGGTCGAGGGAAGGCTTCTTGAGGAGGGGTCTCACCACCGCCTCTTTCAAGGCGGCCGGGAAGACTCCTCCACCAAGGAAGCGCTCGTAATTGCCTGGAGCCAGCCTCGTGTCACCTCCTGAGTGGCCAGCACCAACCAGGAGGGGCACGGGTCCAGTAAACACGTGGTGGCATTCAACCTACCCAACAGCCTGTCCATGTCCTCGGGAGCCACAGGGTCAAACTCATCCCATAAAATGTCACCAAGACCACCTCAGCCGTCTCACCCAGTCACGCAATTTTGGTCCAGACCATCCCGAAGCTGAACGATTTTATCGTATAGATAACCGTTAAACTCCTCAGCACATCCCTGCAACGGGTCATCCCGCTCCCCCTGGTGTAGGAGGGAGCGAGTCACCCGAAACAGGGCGGCTGGGCGGTTATCTGCCGATGCAATGAGGGAGGAGGCGTAGCTACGCCTCGCTTCCCTCAATGCCACTAGGTAAGCCCTATTATAGGACTTCACTAGTGTCCGATCAGCTTCCGAACGGCTAGACCTCCAGGAACTCTCTAGGCATCTTCTCCGGCGCTTCATCCCTCTCAGCTCCTCGGAGAACCAAGGAGCCTGTTGGGACCTGCGCGGGTCAGAGGCCGCAAAGGCACGACACCGTCTAAGGCCCCCGCCGCGCCCCGTTCCCAGGCCGCAACAAGTTCCTCAGCCGAGCCGCGAGCCAGACCCTCAGGAAATGGCCCAAGCTCCATCCGGAACCTCTCCGGGTCCATCAGGCGCCTGGGACGGAACCAACGTATCGGCTCCGTCTCCCTGAGGTGGTGAATGGCGGACAGAAAGTCCAGGCGAAGAAGAGAGTGATCTGACCATGACAAAGGTTCAATGACTATTTCCTTCAAGTCCAGATCTCTCAACCACTGACCAGAGACAAAAATCAAGTCCAGAGTGCCACCCCCAATGTGAGTAGGGCCATCCACTACTTGGGTCAGGTCCAAGGCCGTCATGGAAGCCGTGAACTCCCGAGCTGCTGTCGATGACGAGCCGGAAGATGGCAAGTTAAAGTCCCCCATGACTAAAAGTCTGGGGGTCTCAACTGCCACCCCAGCCAGCACCTCCAGGAGCTCCGGCAGGGCAGCTGTCACGCAGCAAGGAGCCAGGTACGTGACCAGCAAGTCCATCTGACACCTATGACCCCATCTCACAAAGAGGGATTCGCACCCGGCAATCTGAGGTACAGTGGTCTCCCTCGGCTCTAGGCTCTCTCTAATCACAACCGCCACCCCCCCACCCCTACCCTGAGCCCTCGGCTGATGGAATGCACGGAAACCCGGCGGGCACATCTCAACAAGGGGCACGCCCCCTTCCGTGCCCAGCCAGGTTTCCGTAACGCCTATAAGGTCCGCGGCGCCCCCCTGCATATAGTCCATATGCAATTTATTGAACCAGTCCCATTGTCGTCACCTATGTCACCCATAAAAAAATTTCAAAATCAGTTTTATGGTTATTATTGTAATGACAGAAGACAATCTTGAGGAAAACTTACCATATTATGGATAGATGGAAATATATGGAAAGCAAGAGAGATGATTATAGAAAGTGCAAATATATAAAGTAATTGCTTCTATATTAGGGATGGAATAATAGATGCACCTGGATATATGTCTAGTTGATCCTGCTATTTTCTGTTTCTTGCCACAGTGTTCCTTCAAGAGTTTCTTCTTAAATTATGTAGGTGCTTAATTCTGAATGTGAAGATGTTTTGAAAGTGAAGCTATACCTATTAAAAGCTTTTTCTGATTTGAAGACTGAATTTTTAACAAGCTTGTTTGCATTGTTAATAAAACTATGACCTTTACAAAAAGCTTTGAGTTCTATTAGACATGCCTTCCTATCTAAGGCCTGCATTTTAAAGTCTTTGTATATATTTACAAGATTTTTTTCTCTCTGATTGGACACAATGTGCATGGGCTTGGTTCCTACTTAAATTTAAGTGTTCTTAAAAATACCCTCCTATTGTGCTTCTTAAGTGCATCCTCAGAAAAAAGAAAGTTTAAAAATATTGTTTGTGTATGTGCACTTGATTCTAGACTTTGTCATTCTTGATATCTAATACTACCTGCCCAACTAGAAAGAATTTATGGGTTATATTTTCAAAAAACGAAGTATTTTTTTTTAAATACTTTGACGGAGGACTTCAATAAATTTACATCTGTTGGAAGACAAACTTTGCCAAACAGTCATCTCAAGAAATTCTGAAATTTGGATTATTTTGTTTTCAGAAAATATGGTAAGCTAAAACAGGGCCAGCTATTCTTGCTTGCTATTAATCAAAAAGCTTGACATTTGAGAAAGAAGAAATAACACAACATTGGGGGAAATGATTACAAAAGTTCTTAATTTTAAGAGAATTAATTTTAAGGGAAATGCATTACTTAGTAAAAGTGAAATGTAGAAAAACTACATTTAATTCCTTTACACAAGATTATAGAATCATTTGTAGAGGGAGAAGATATGTAGGACCTTACTGTATTAGAAACTGCTTTAGGCCTAGCAACAGACCAGCTGTCAAACAGGAAAATAAACAGGCACAAATAAAATATCTACAAAACTATTTAAAATTGCAGTACAAGAGATGGTTAAAGCACCTTAAACTATATGTAGAGAAATACAGCGAAAAAAATGGTTTAGAGATGGGAAAAACGCACCTGTACAAAGAAGTTGCAAGAGAACTTGCAAATTATGGAAGAATTGCATCAATTCTTCATCAGATGTTTTGCCTAAAACATAAATAAAAATTAATCTATGTAGAGACATGTCAGGTTCTTGAAAAAGACAAAATTAAATAGTTAATATTGATAGATAATGGAGAAAAGAAATACAACAAGGAGTTTCTGCTTCATTGATTACAAAAGGCTTTGACTGTGTTGATCATGTCAGAATATGGAATAAAGGCTGATGGAAGTGTCAGAACACTGATTATTTTCCTATGAAATTCTTGTAATAAAAAAGCTATTCTAACAATTAAATTTGAAGAAATAGAATCATTAAAAATATGGAAGGCAATGAAACAAGCATGTTTACTATCCCTATGTCTAGTTAGTGTATATATATAGTGAATATATCGTAAGAAAAGCATGATTGGAAATTATGGCATCTGGTGTTAATAATTGGAGACTGAAACTTAGTTCAAGATATGCAAATGCTAACACTTTGTTACCTGAAAAAAAACAAGACTGAGAGGATCTCATTAAGAAAGTAAAACAAACAAAAGTGAAATCAGGGTTGATGTTAAATATTAAGAGACAAAAATAATATCATCTTTCATGCTTAGTGAAGTTATATTTGATGGCAGATAAGTGAAAGTCATAGCTAATTTTGTTTTGTTAACCTGAGGAATAAAGATGGACAGTGTGCTTGAAAAATAAATAGGAGATTAATCTTGAGGAAAGCAAGGGCAAATTTAAACAAGATCATAAAGAAAAGGGTCATTTTTTATTTCTGAAATATTTGCACACATACACTATATTTTTCTAGTTATGTATGGCCATGAAATGATATTGGTAAGAGTGAGAAAAAGATGATAGATATCTTTAAAGTATAGATTTGGAATCAGTTAAGAGCACTATGCAGTGCAAAAAGCAAATGTACCAGATAAAGGTTGATTATTCCCTTAAAACACTTATCAGCAAATAAAAAGTTACTTTGATGTGAGAAGATGAACTAGAAAAAGTACTATGTTTGGCAGATTGAGGGAATAAGAGGAAAAAGTTGTATAAGGTGGATGGCAGAATCAAAGATGGATGACCATGGAAGAGCCATAAGACATGCTTCAGTTTGTCAATATTCTTACTAAAATATCATGCTCAGAACTGGACAAATATTTTAAGTGTGATCTGACCAACACTGAATATAAAAGAAGGATACCATCCCAGGAGATTAGATAAGATCTGTTGCTGAGGTGGTTTTTACAACTAGAGGCTTGTTATTTTAACCTTGCATGGGTTTTAATCTTTGTGTGCTACCCAAAATCACTAGTATGAGATGGGTGGCGATATAACTCAGACAGATATATATATAGAGAGAGAGATGGATGGATAGGATTGATAATCATATTTTAAGATGGGTGATGATAGCTCATATGTGGGCTTTTGCAGAAAAAGAAGTGAAATACAGCCTTTTGAATCATGCTTATATATTATTCAAACCAAAGCAAAATAAACTCTGATACATGCATATTCCAAAACTAGTGCTAGTGCAATACTTCCTTGAGAATATTTTTTTGGTTATTTTAATAGCACTAATATTAAATTCTGCTCTGTGTATAAGAGTAAGAAATAAATGCTTGATGCTATAAAATGTTTCCTAAATTACTGTCTCATCTAAAACTGCCCTTCAGAAATGATCTGTAGCTTTAATCAGAATCCTATTAAATGTTTCCCAGAAAATCAGATTAGGCTGTTCTTTCTTAAATTGGAAGTTGTAGGTTTCACATATCAGGATGCTGGTTTACATGGAAATTAAAGCTATATTTGATGTAAACATAATTCCTCTTTTATACTAAATAACATAAATATGCTGTTATTATCTGTAGCATAAATCGTCACCCATATTAAATAGTGATAATGGAGAAACATAGTCCAGTATGGATGGTGGAGTACCAAGTTGGAGAGACTGGCTTATTTGTGTTCCAATTTGGTTATTAATATTCCAAAAGAAAAAAAGATGGCAAGATGTAGCAGTCTGTAATTGGCCAAGGTGGGGGAGATTCTTCACTTGTTAAGAATCTTCTGTGTGAAGAAAGGAAGAATGAGATTCAAAAGAAAAAAAGAGTATCTGAAAAAGAGAATGAATAATACTTTCTATTTTAGGTTTCTGGCCCATTTTGTCCTACTGCATATTTCAGGTTCATCAATCATTGATATATTGCTCCAGTAAATTACCTCAAAGGGAATTTGATGCTACTCTTAAAAAGATTGTATTGATTCTGGTTTCATAGCAGCACCACATGATATTAAACAGGTATCTCTTTTTTATGTGATAGAGTTAACTCTGAGAACCACTTAAATCTCCATTATCATGGAGTTCACAGAAATATATGCTAGAATACCACATGAGAATTCAAGTACTGAGAATTCAATACATTCCAGTCATTATTTTAGAAGCTAAGCATTCATGATGCCAAAAATCTTTGCTTTCTTTAAAGATAAAAATGGCTAAACTAGAATGAGATTCATGAGAAATCCCAAAAGAGCTGCTTCCTTTGGGAATCACTGTCTGAACCATACAGTTTGTATTTCAGGAATGCATTAGTGTTCCCTTATTCACTTTACTTGAGCTTTAAAAAGTCTGAACTGGGTGAAAGCAGTTTGAAGATTAGATTACAACATACACACTTTCGTACTTTTCTCTTTGTTCCCTTATTGATTACTGGTGGACATTGATTATGCCAATACACAAACATAAATAATTATCTGATCATATAAAAACAAGATTTCTTATTCTATTTAATTGAGGAAATGGACATAAGGCATCTATGGATTTATAATCTCTAAAATGAAGAAGGAAGAAGTAGATGAATTAAAAACATTGATGTGTAGCAATCTAAACATAGACCTACAGGGAAAAAATATAAGTGATGAATTACTCATTTATAAATACATTTTCATATAGGTTTTGTGGAGGAAATAACAAATCCAAAGCATCACTAATATATTTTCATTACTTTGACTTCATTTCCAGACATTGGAAAGATCTTATATGAATCAAAATATAATAAAAACTATTAGCAATGTTACTCAGGCCTTTTCCAAATTACAGAATAATACAAAGTGAATTGATTCAGAGATTCTGTAAATATTTTTAAATTACCAGGAAGAGAGGCAATTGTATAAGTAAATATAGGTGAACCTTTTCTGATTCGTTTTGGATCAACATGTTACACTTCAAGTTGGGCAAACATTACACAATCTACTTTAATACACAATGTGAAACCAGATCTAAAAGGATTTTTTTAAACAAAATATAATACCAAGTATGGGATGCAGAACTTCTGTCAGTTCAACTAGGTATGATGCAAGTTTTGTGCATCATGCCAAGGGCAATGTTTGTAAGAATAGGGGTATGTGTGTGTGTGTACTTTTTTGTTTATTTCATTTTTAAATGTTAATTTATATTTACATGTATTAACTTTATTATAATTTTTCACTTTGTTTTAATTTTTTAATATTGTGTAGATTTTTTTAATAACAAAATCCTCCCGCTCCAAATAAGTTTCACATCTGTTTTTTCCATTGGTAATACCGTTAAGACTGCAACTCTTTAAGTTCCCAAAGAACGGAATAATCAGCTTGATTTGGAGAGATTCCATATTTTAAGAAGTGAAAATAACCTAAGCCTCTGTAAGACATTTTGTTCTGTTTCCCTCCCCCAATACTCCCAACAAAGAGTCAGTCAAAGGCCTCCTTTTCTAATTTATTTACATAGATAAATGTTCTGGCCACGTCTACCCACGGGCCTGCCAAGTCTCTGGAGATAACTAGGAAATTATAGATAAGGCCAGAATTACTCACGAATATATTCTTCCCTCCATTGATACAGTTTGCCTGCGCAAATTCACTGCTTTGTCCAAGACAAAAAGCCAGGAAGTTCCGCCTCCTTATATAGCCTCTGCAGATGTCACTGCATGACTCATCATTCTTTGGCTTTGTCCCAACGCTTCCTCTGCTGCGCGCGCTGGTCATGTCTGCGCAGTCTTGCATCACTCCAAAACTGTTCTTGGGGCGTTGCCAAATCAGAAGAAGGCCCGGGAGAATCAGGCCTTGCCGGCCCCTCCTCCTCCCTTTGGGTGGGTGCCAGGGAGGGAGAGGGCCCAGGAGAAGCAGGCCTTGCCAGTTCTTCTCCCTCACTTTCTGAATCATTCGAGTCCAGGAGTCCGAGTCCAGGAACCTGGGTCACAACACATTTGCTGTGCTTTTTAACCTTCCCACTCTTGAATGCAAAAATGTACAAAATTTCCAAACAAACAAAACAAAACACAAGGTCTGAAAACATTAGGCTATTTGTAATCTCATTCAACTCTTTTTTGGGCTAGATATATAGGTAGTTCTCAACTTACAACAGTTCATTTAGCGACCGTTCCAAGTTACAACATCACTGAAAAAAGTGACTTATGACCATTTTTCACACTTATGATCGTTGCAACATCCCCATAATCGTGATCAAAATTCTGACACTTGGCAACTGTCTCATTTATGACCTTTGCAGTAACTTGAGATCATTTGATCACCTTTGATCACCTTCTGACAAGCAATGTCAATGGGAAAGCCAGATTCACTTAGCAATTATGCTAATAACTTAACAACTGCAGTGATTCACTTAACAATTGTGGCAAAAAAAAGTCATAAACTGGGCAAAACTCATTTAACAAATATCTCACTTAACAACATAAATTTTGGGTTCAATTGTCATAAATTGAGGACTACCTGTAATCCCTCTTGTACAAACCATAATGAAAATGTCCATACATCATACTCGCCTAAAAACAAATTTAATATCATTTGTATTCTATCTCATTAACTATAAATACTGATTTAGCACATGAATAACTTCATGACTATTTAAGGTGGAACTACTATATTTACTCCAAAGCAAGAAGTAGCTATATAGATCTACGTGAAAGCAAAAGCTAAATTTTAAATTTGATTTCCTAATAACTATTGTATTAAATATGAATAATATTGAAAAAATAATTTGACACGACCTATGGAATGGTACAAAAAAATCTGAAGAGTGTTCTTTTGCATCCCACAGAATTTTAGAATTCTGTGGCCAATGATTCTTGATTAATAGTGTTTGAATCCTGTATTCTGCTGTTGCTGATAAAAGCAAATGACAACCTTTCTGTCGTGGTTTTTCCTCAGTGACTTAATTATTTTTTAAAAAGTAAGCAGCCGAAAATTTGAGATTTCACTTTATACCCAGGAGGTAAGACCCAAAATGGGATTGTTTGAGCTTGTAAGGTTTTGTCTGTTCATAAAGCCAATAATTCATTGTAATTCATTGGTTCGTTAAAGTTAAATGTAGTCAAGTCTGTGACCTGTGAGAATATAAAGTGTACTTTAGCCAACACTGCAGTTAAATGCACGAGTTCCTAGGTTAAGTCAGTATATATACATATATTTTTAATTCCACCACTGTAAATTATTCTTGAATTCTATTTGAAATGCTTATATATATAGAAACAGGAATAAGCAGTTCTCAATTTACATCTCTACATGTACATTTATATCTATGTATTTTTAGCTATTTGAATATAAGCTCGGTATAGCTTATTGTAATGCCAGTACATTGATTTAATGTAATATTTGGAGGGGAGAAATAATGGTTAAATCTGAATGTTGGTTAAATCTGAAGATTACCCTCCCCCACTTTACTTTCCCTCCTCAGAGGTCAGCTAGGGAGACCAAGGGTTTTCTTGAGAAAACCTCACAAGGGATTTCATTCTTAATGTCACCCTTGGAAATTGCAAAGAATTGTTTTTTCTCTAGTTGCTCAGTCAGCAAGAAACCATTGGGTCAAGTCTGTTATTTCACAGTGCTGCCTGGATGTATGTTTTTGTTATATTTGTATCCAAACTTGAGCTTGGTTAAAGCAAGAGTATTGCATCTGTCAAATTGTAGCTTGTATTAACATGTGTCTTTCAAAAGAGAGCCAGCATACCTTAATAATTAAAGTATTGGAATATATAAGAGTCAGTCATTCAGGGCCACTTTCATTCAAGAAAAGCTCACTCGGTGTCTTGAGTCTTATAAAAGAAAAAAGGGAGGAGAGTGCTATTTATACAACTTTGAGTGCCTGAAGGGAGGGTGGGATATAACTAACAAAGAAAACAAATTTAGAGATAACTATTGAAGAAGAGATTATGAATTGAGGGTTTGATTAAATCACAGTTTGCTCACCTGGGTCATCATAGCAAATTGCAATTTCCTCAAGGAAATGAAATTAGAATGTATAAAAGTAGAGGGTATGCACACATTGGGAAGAACAGGGTACTAAATACAGGGAAGCTAAAAGCCAATTTATGAAAGAGCTGATATAATTGTAATATTTATTTGCTACTTGTTTCAAGGGAGCAATATCTGTTTATTTTGATAATTATTTCTAGACTGTCTAGTTCAACAAAAGGGCTCAAGGCAGTTAACACAAAACATAAGAATTAACACAAACTTGAACCTAATCCAGCTAATGAAATAAATGGTTGTCCAAATTTCTCTTGAAAACCTCCAGCAATGAAGCACCCACAACTCCAGGAAACAAGCTGTTCCACTGCTTAATAATTCAGTCAAGAAATTCCTCGTTTCCAGGTTGGATCTCTCTTTGATGGGCTTCGGCCCATTGCTTCTAGTCCTACCCTCAGGTTGCTATGGAGAATAAATCAATGCTCTCTGCCCTGTGGCAGCCTTTCATATATTGGAAGATTACTATTTGACTCCCCTCAATATTCTCTCCATTTAACTAGGCAATTCCTTTAGCCATCATCATTGTTGCTGTTCCCTGCAATCTTTCTAGGGTCTCAGCTTCCTTTTTGTATTGTGGGAAGCAGAACTGCAGGACTGGATTAGCTTTATTGGCCACTGCAGCACACTTAACACTTATGTATGATTTGTTTGGCATGACTTGTTCTTAACAAACCCATGCTGGCTTCTAATAAACACCCAATTCATTTCTGGGTACTCACAAACACAATGCTTTTCCAGGATTGTGCAGGTATTGATGTGAAACTGTTTGGTCTGTAGTTTTCTGGATTCACTTTTCCCCCTGGAATAGGTCTACATTTCAACCAAAATTCATTCTTAATTTTAACAGAGCCAAATTATCTGGCACTGTCTCCATTTCTCCATCTAAAACTTCTGTTTTACTCAGTGGTGAAATCTGAACTGGTTTACCACCGGTTTGGTAGCTGCGCATGTGCTCTTTGCGCTGCGTAGTGCGCACCATGTGCCAAATGAGAGGTGCGTGCACGCACAGTACACGCCAAAAGGAGACATGGGAAGGAAGGTAAGTAGAACAGCACATAGGGGGGTGATCAGCTGTGGCGCATGATCATCTGAGTCTTTTTTAAAACTTTTTTAAAGCATTTTTTACTACCTATTCTGACGATCACAGCTGAGGCGTGTGATCATCAGAGCCTTTTTTTAACCTTTTACAAATATTTTTTACAACCTATTTGGGCGAATAGGTTGTAAAAAATGTTTTTAAAAGTAAAAAAAAGACTAACAAATCACGTGGCTCAGCTGTGATCGTCAGAGCCTTTTTTTAACCTTCTAAAAGCATTTTTTACAACCTATTCCTACCATTCAGGCAGGAAAAGCGAGCGAGCCAGAAAGAAGCAGGTGATTGTGTGGGCATGGGGGGCAGGGATTTTTGCTATGGTTCTCCGAACCACCCGCCACCATCGCTACCAGATCAGCTGATCCGGTCTGAATCAGGAGCATTTCACCCCTGATTTTACTCCTTTTTATTTCCATTTTACCATTATTAGAATAGAATAACAGAGTTGGAAGGGACCTTTGAGGTCTTCTAGACCAACCCCCTGTCCAGACAGGAAACCCTATACTACTTCAGACAAATGGCTATTCAACATCTTCTTAAAAATTTCCAGTGTTCGAGCATTCACAACTTCTGCAGGCAAGTTGTTCCACTTATTAATTGTTCTACCCTCAGGTGCTTTGGAGAATAGTTTGACTCCCTCTTCTTTGTGGCAACCCCTGAGATATTGGATATTAAATTGTTTTATATCTCTAGATTTGTTTACAAAGTTTTCCATCTTCTCAAGTGGTTTTTTTTTATTTTATTTTAAAGCTGTAAATTTAGTTTCAAGTGAGTCAACTACTTTTATTGCCAAGTGGATCAAACCTTTTCTGAAGTTTATCTAATAGAATTGCTTTCTTTGCAAACTGTTGTAACAACTTCTTTCCTCTCTTCCAATAATGCAGCTTTGCAAGTTGTCATTGTGTTGCAGTCCAAAAGTGAAAGTCTCAAACGGGAAAAGGAAAAACAAAACTCCCCTCTTCTTTTCTTCTATTTTGTTGTGCCTTTAATACCGTAATTCTTGGCACGTGAAACATTTAGAACTTCATAGTTACAGTTAGTGGTCTAGTCTAGTCATGTTGCCCATATATTTTGCTTTATAAATTCCAACAATTGCCTATGGTCTTTAAAGAAAGCAAAAAAAACATTCCCACAGAATGTCTGAGTCAATTATCTAATTCAATTACAGTTTCTCCGATGTAGTTTAATAGAAAAAGTAATCTTTTAAAAATAACAATTTCCTTTATCTGTTTTAAGCTTTCTTTGGTAATCCCTTATTAAACCTTTTGCCAAATATTTTTTATATTTTAAATCTTGTCTTCTTTTAATTTTGTAATCCTGAAAGAAATGAGATTCACTAAGAAAAATTCTTATCTGCTGTTAAAAAAAAATGGAAATTACATTAAAAAGGTAATTGGGAATCACCCAAACTTCTTGTAAGTTGAGTGGTCATTAAAGTCAAACAAACAAACAAACAAACAAGCAAGCAAGCCAGCCAGTCAGCCTAAAAATTCGAAATTAATAATGTCATATAATACTGTAGTTATATCTACCCTCTCCTTGCCAATATGTCATCTTTTATCTATCTCAGATTACTACATTTAATGAAATTAAAATATGGTACAGACCCGCAAAGAGCTTAGAAATACCACAATGCGCAGTTCTAAAATCATAGACATAAATGGGATTTCAAATTAAAATAATTTAAATTATTAAATTTTTAAAATTTTAAAATATTAAAATTAATATACAATATTTAAAAACATTAGCATTTCCAAAATTGCTGCATTATTTGTCAATACATATGCATATTTTCTGGTAGGGTTACGATTTTCTAGATAGGAAAAAATTAGATAACCACTAGATATCTGCAAAGAGATAGAAATATCTCTTAACTTGCTGTCCAATTGTCATCCGGATTTCTGTAACTTAGATTGTGTCTTATTTCCTGAAGATAAAACTTTTATTATTTTATACTTGACATTTGTGTAGCATAAAGAATCATCAGGGCATCAAGAAAATTCCTTTATTATATTATATATAAATATCTGAAGGCATGTTCTCCCTTATTTTCTTTTTGTATCTGATAAAGCGTTTGAGAGATTGCCAAAGCACATTTCTTAATGCTAAGGTCTATTAAAAAAACAAGTTGAGGAGAAAAACAATAAAGGATGAGCAACTTTATAGTGCCATTTTTGCCCTTAATTTTAAATATAATCTTTATATTATACTTTCTATAACCTTGCCTTCTAGAAATCATGTTCACAATTCGTATAAACCTTAAAATCTTAAATAATTACAATAAAGAGTTATTTTCTGCTATAATATGAAATATTTTTTAAATTTAAATTTTAAAATATTAAAATTAATATACAATATTTAAAAACATTAGCATTTCCAAAATTGCTACATTATTTGTCAATACATATGCATATTTTCTGGTAGGGTTACGATTTTCTAGATAGGAAAAGATTAGATAACCACTAGATATCTGCAAAGAGATAGAAATATCTCTTAACTTGCTGTCCAATTGTCATCCGGATTTCTGTAACTTAGATTGTGTCTTATTTCCTGAAGATAAAACTTTTATTATTTTATACTTGACATTTGTGTAGCATAAAGAATCATTAGGGCATCAAGAAAATTCCTTTATTATATTATATATAAATATCTGAAGGCATGTTCTCCCTTATTTTCTTTTTGTATCTGATAAAGCGTTTGAGAGATTGCCAAAGCACATTTCTTAATGCTAAGGTCTATTAAAAAAACAAGTTGAGGAGAAAAACAATAAAGGATGAGCAACTTTATAGTGCCATTTTTGTCCTTAATATTAAATATAACCTTTATATTATACTTTCTATAACCTTGCCTTCTAGAAATCATGTTCACAATTCGTATAAACCTTAAAATCTTAAATAATTACAATAAAGAGTTATTTTCTGCTATAATATGAAATATTTTTTAAATTTAAATTTAAATTTATTTTTATTTTTTCAATCTATTTCAATTATTACCACATTGTGGCTGATTTCTCATTTCAAGAAATTGTCACCTGTTTCTTCATCAATCAGTTCCTGTAATATAAGGTGAAACAAAATTACAAGAAGCTAGTCCATCTGCTTAACTTATTTTGTGTTTTAGCTAACCAATTACTTTATAGAAAGATCAGTGCTGACTTACTAGAATCAAATGCCACCTTGGCATTTTCAATTCAATTCAATTCAGAGAAGTGTTTTAGTTATTTGTTTATTTAAAGGGACTTAATTCAAAATTAATGTGAACTGACAGAATATGTGAGAAAATTGGTCCCCAGTGTGTAAAGGATGAGCATGAAGTATACCATATGTAATACTATATTCTGAATTTGTTTAAATTACACAGGTCAAGTGTGTAACACAGAAGGCTCAAGCTCCACATGCAGTTTTTACATTCAGAGTTGACAACTTGCAGCCTGCATATGACAACTAATTATCAGCAGCTTCCTGCTGATAAACAATAATTTCTTCGTTTTCAATTAACAACAGGAATGTAGTCTTCACTTAGACTTTGAAAAGCTTGAGATCTTAATATTGGAAGATCCACTCAGGCTTAAATCCCGTTTTTCTTGTAAATGACGCAAAGGCATGCCAAACCTTGCCCAATAATAGTGAGGTTTTCTGTCCTCCACTGCAGACCTCGTCCCTCAAAATAATATTTTTAAAAGATTCAGAAACATCTCTCCTCCAGACATATATATTTTATGCCATAGCATCTTGTTAGGTTCTAAATAGATACTCTTCTTTTTTTAAAAAAATGGTTTTAGTTAATTATTTAACAAACACATTTTGGGTTTTTCTAGAATTTCTATATCTCTCAACAATTACATACTTTCCAAAAGATTGTTTCAAATTATATAAATTGTGAAATGCAGTATTATATTATTGCTGATTTTTAAGTTATGTGTGAGTAATTAACAGATTAATGCCAGATTTAGTAACAAATCCTGATTGTGCTGTTGAAGGATTATGAACATTAGCAAGGAATAATATAGTATTTAATTATGGAAGTTATGTTTTGTTTTAGTTTAATTCTTAAAAGGAAAATTTGAAAGAACATTCAGAATGATTATTCCTGACCTAGTGTACCTCTTAGTGTTTATAATTAGCAAATTCATATTAGTAATTTTCTATTTATTTTGAACATTCCCCCCTCATCTGACACATTTAGATTGTAAATTTTATTTAATAGTTTCCTCTGCGTTTAGACTTCAATTAAATCCCAAGGTATGCTATCAAGAGGCAGCTTTTTCTATTGGACATTTTAAAGCACCTGTCTAAGAGGGGATTCCTACCCTCAGAAATTGCTGGAACTTTCTTTTTCTATAAATTAACATTAACCCTTCCCAAAGAATGAACTTATACTTTAGCTGAGATCCAATTCAATCCAATTCAAATACAGTAAATGATGTAATTGCTTCTCATGAATTGAACATCATACTACTGCATATGAAATTCACAGCTACCTTTAATTCTCTTGTCTCCCACAGTGCATTACTCATTTTTTTAATTTTTGATTTACTGATGTTTTTCTTGGGCACAAGTGCTCTTATAAGCCAGATGTCACCCTATATAGCTCATCTGACTTGTCTCATTAACAATTTTTCTCGGCAGTAATCTGTTTCAACATTTTACTACAATATTTTCTTCAGTTCTTTCTCTTTATTTTTTCAAATTCTTGAAACCTGTTTTTGTAGGATTGAAGAGCTGGAATATAACACAGAGCAAGATCAACAATATCTCAGTGGGGGTGGGTAATTTTCTTCCTCTTTTTTGTACCAGTTCTGGGTTAATTTGATGAAAGAGAATTGTTGTCAGCAATGTTAAATTCAATATTAAATCATGATTTTTATGATATTCAGAAGATGGGAGATAATCACTTATCTTTTAAAATAAATGGTGTAATAGATGAAAGAAAATATAGTGAAAAATTTACATTATTTTGTGTAAAAAGTTTACATTTCAAATTTTACCTGCTGAGAAAAATGACCAGGATGATTATAGATGATTATATACTGACAACATTGCTAGATGTTTCCAGTCTCTAAAAATTGCAAAATATGTGTTTGTGTTAGAGAGAGAGAGAGAGAGAGAGAGAGAGAGGGAGAGAGGGAGAGAGAGAGACAGACAAAGAGATGAAAAGATGTTTTGATAAGTGTGTGTATAATTCCACCTCTTTTTTATTTCTCTTGCTTTCTTTATATTTATCTAAGAGTAAAAAAAACCTAAAATTTTATGTTGTAATATTGTAACTATGAATGTACGTACATCCATCTTAACTATTAATAGGATTTAATTTAACTAAGTCTATTGCATGTAATGCTATTGGTTCTGGTGATTTGTCTACTGCTGAATACCCTTAAATATTGTATGCCATTTGTTGGCAATATAATGTTTTTGTAAGTCAACAGTAATTAGCTGTTAGTTGCAGACTACATTGAAGATTTCAGGAATATTATGTATGTTAGTGAGCTTTTGCTGAAAATAGGATAAATGATACAGTAGTAAATGTACATTTGGCTAGTCAAGATGAGTTGCCGAGTATAGGAAATGGATTTTTTTTTATCCTGACCAGATTCTGAAAATCAGCACCTTGAAAAAGATTGATTTTGTAGTATGTTACCTTGTACATTTTAAGGTTAAAGCTTACTTGACTTCCTTAGAATAGAGTTTTGTATTATAGTCAATGGCTCTTAGCTTTAGCTTATTCGGTGGATAATATGTCCTACCTCTTGAGTATACTGTTCCAAGTAATGCATTTTAGCTCTTCCTTTCTCTATCTTAGAAGCAATTTATATCCCCTGCCCCCCTCCAGGTCAACTTAAGTTGGTTCTTGACATTAAAGGAAAGCAATTTACAGGGGGGGAAATCATAGTGTATCTTCTTCCTAGCTTACTTTCTTCTAAAGAAAAAAAAATGTTTAAAAGCAAGAGGCTAATCTGTTTCTTTTTTCTGTAGAAAGAGAACATTTAAGAGCAACAGTCATCTCAATTGTTTCCATTTTCTATAGACACATAATGTATAACCCAACAATTTATTTTCCATTTAAATGTAATGAATTTATGTTTCATTACTGTGTGAAATGCCCAGTGAGGAGAAAGGCAGGATATAAATAGTGAAAATAAATAAATAGTAAAACAAAACTATCAGTATAAGACCAATATTGCAACAAAATGATTGGGCTTTATTGCGATATAACAACCTGTTAACAAGACTATCTGGTTTTCTTATGTTGTGAAGGAAAACTGTCTTCTATGATTAGGAAATGATTTCCTGGGGGAGACGACCTCATTCCCCACATAATTTCTATGTTGGGGCTGTAAATAGTAGTGTTTTCATGCCATATCTCATTTTTTATCTATTAGCAAATTTTAGTCAGCAAAAGTTCATTAAGAACTACCTCTGTGTATGTGTAACCAAGTAAATCAATTTCATAATTCTTTTCATTGACTTTACTCAGCAACTTATCATTTTCTCTAAAAATACAAATATATCTCTTCTTTCCATATCTTATCTCATGTATACAAATTTTTAAAGCATCATTCAGTTAATCAGGAAAGGTTCCATTAAGAACTATCAGAAACAACAGCATATTGAAATTTAATCTGATCAGATAATATTCTACAAATCAATTTTTTATCATCTTCTCTTTATTTCTTCAGAAACTCCTTTGTAAGTTCAACACTTTCCTTCAATTTTAATGCTAGTTTATTGCTTTCTCTAAAAATAAAAAACATTTATTTATTTATTTATTATGCATGCATGCTCCTCATCTGCCTTACCTGGTGACTCTGGCCAGCTTCCCATATCTTACCTATAAACAAATCTTTAAAGCCTCATCAATTCAAACCTGGTCAAGAAAAGCCTATTAAAAGCTGCTAGGAAAAAAAGTATTCTAGTTTTTTATTGGCATCCCCCCCCCCCAAAAAAAAAGATGTAAATTTGTTTTTCAATTGAATTGTGCAGCATATGTGTTTTATTAAAGATGGAAAAAAATTCTGAAGTGATTTATCGTGGTATGATATTTTTACATGTCAAAAACCTGCATTTTAACAGGGATGTGTAGACTTTCTATATCCATTGTATATTTTAACCTTGGTCAAATAAACAACTTTATACCTGTTGTTTTTACTTTTAAAAGTCTTTATGTTTATTTATTTTAAGTAGTATCTTAGAAACTTGATTTTTTTATTATTTTCTCAGAAACTTCTTCATAGGTACAACACATCCCTTTTGTAAATCAAAATAACAAAGTTGTCCAAGACACTCTTCTTAGTTAAAATACACATGTCTAGATAATTCCTCTGATTTATTATTTGTGTGTCCATTTTAATTATTAAAATATGAACTGATTTCATCTGTAAATCTTGTATAATGTCTTTGTTAATATCATTCTTATATCCTGTCAACTTTAAATTCACATTCAAAACAAATTGATTTTCAGTTGTATCCTCTTTTATCTTCCCATGTGAACCATTTTTATATTAATGGACAATCTGAAATGAAAGTTCTGTGTATGTTGTTGTCAAATATCCTTGACTTTTTTCCAGAGTTAAAATACTTTTATCTATTCTGTATTAATGGACTTTCTTCATCAATTATAATCTTTAGTTCTTTCTAGATTCTAAAATCTAAAATGCTTTTAAAAGTTAAAAAAAAGGTTCTTACGATCCGGCAGCTCAGCTGTGATTGGCAGAGCTTATTTTTTACCTTTTAAAAGCATTTTTTTAAAAAGAAGGGGCAACCGGGCAATTGTGTGGGGGGGAGCAGGGATTTTTGCTACTGGTTCTCTGGACCACGCGCCGCCATCACTATCGGATCAGCCAATCCGGTCCAAACCAGGAGCATTTCACCCCTGCTTCAAGGTCTTCTCTTACCTTGTTTTTTCTTTAATCCACAACATTTTCCCAGAGAAAGATTCCTCAAACTTAAATTCAAAATCTTCATATATTTTAATAAGATTTTAAACAAACCATAGATAGTATTATAATTATTTAAAAATATTATTTCAAGTCAATCTAGCTTGATAGTTTATTTAAAAAATTTCCAAAATGAATGTTCTAATCTCACTGCTAATTTCACTGCTTATTTTGAAATAAAAAAGCTTTTCTTTAAGTTTTTAAACCTACACAAAACATCTTTTGCTGAGGCTTGAAGGAAAATCACCATTATAATAAAACTTGTTATTCTGAAGATTATTAGTATTTGAAAAGCAATCTACAAGCCATTTTCAGTGAAATCCTTAAAGAAATCATTAAAGGCTATGAATTGTGGCTTGGACAATGCTGACTCTCCCTGTGGCCAGAGTTTTAAATTTTTCTGGAGACCACTGGTTTATGTTCCAGGAGTGGGAAACCCGAGAGCCCCTCTTTCTCTGTGGTTATCAATTCTGCTTGCACAGAGTCATCTTCAGTTCACAATGCTTTCGTGGAATTAGAATTGAACTTGTTAATCTATTTCCATGAAATATAATTTAGGATTGCCAAATTGTGTGATGACAGTGATTGGGGCATAAACCATGAATTATGGTTCAATGTGTATGAACTGTGATGATTTAACAAGTGTGAAAATATATTTTCTTCCTTTGAAAGAAAAAAAGGATTGTTGAATATTTAGAAGAATATTCTTTTCTCTAAACAGTTTCAGCAGTGCTTTGTTATTTTGAATAAGTTTGGTTCTTAAATTTAATGCAGTAATACTACAGCAATGAGATATTAATATGGTTCTGAATATTTAAATGTAATGTGGTGTATTATGACAAAATTACAAAATATTACACTGAGGAAGTGTTAGTTTCAACTGCATTCATCAATAACGTATTGAATGTAATTGTATTAAACTTTATTCTCTTCAGGAAATTACTGACTATAAGAACCTATTGTGTGAGTAACATTATGTGAAAGGATTATGCCCAGTGATGGCTGTTTGTCAGCATGACATATACCAGTGATGGCAAATTATGGCACATGTGCCGGAAGTGGCAAACAGAGCCATCTCTCCGGGCACGGCAGCCATCGCCTGTTGCTCTTCCGGGTTCCTCACACAAGCGAACCGGCCACCTGGTCTTCATGTGCACATGCACGCCAGAAACCAGAAGACCAGGTAACCAGCGCACATGTGCACGCCAGAAACTGGAAACTCAGTTTGTTTTGGCTGCACATGGTATCCTCAGGAGTCTTCTCCAGCATCAAAAGTGTCAATACTGTTTCTATCCTGCTTCTTTAAAGTTAATTTAAAACATAGTGTCACCGGGAATACCTTGACTTTCATAATTCTGATCTTTCTAGGTGTAGACATATGATATCTGATCTTTTTCCAAGGCCTTCTCGCAGATCTACTAAGTGCTAGCTTGTGGTTTATTACTTGACTACTTGTTCATTTACTGTTGGTTGATCCTAAAAGACAGTAGTGATCTACCACTTCAATATGTTCATTGTCAATTTTAAGGCTGGTGGTTGTTCTGTCTCTTTTCATTAGACACAATCAAAATTCTTAATATAAGCACCAAAGCACTCACTGATTTCCTTTTGGTATTCTTTGGATTTATCAATCATTTAGCAAACATCAGAAATAAAATCTGATTTAAAAAATCTAAAGATCTGGCATCTCTTTTTTCATGTAGGGCTCTGATCTTTGCTGGATGATTCTAAGCATTTTTATTAGCTTGTAAAATTAGGGATATTGTACAATAGTTTGTATACTCTGTTAAGTTTCCATTTTGGCATTACAGGGTATTAGGATACAGGGTATTAGGATATTTAAAAAGTATAAAGTTAAAGTTTTACAGCCATGCTTTTTATGATTTTAAAATACTGATCAAATATTAAGTACTTGGCATTTCTGTACAAAAGCATTACTATAAATAATGGTATTTCAGAAATGTATGATTGTTACATTTTTATCCCATTTTTCATTCAGAGGTTCAGTGTGGTAGACATATCACTCCTTCTCCCATTTCTCCAACAAGAGCTTCTAAAGATAGGTTGGGTTGAGGGAGTATCTTCCCAAAGTCACTCGGGAAACGTCCATGGCTAAGAGTCTGGATCTGTCTCTCTGGTTCAAGTTCCAGTACAGTGTTCATCTTACTAAAGAACTAAAAGATGCCAACTTTTGTATCAATCTTGCGCAGAAAAAATACAATCTGCTGTTGTTTCAGTTAATAGATTACTGATTTTGCCCATGTTACAAGTTCTTTAATCTACATGATTTAGATTATCTGGAAGAAATTATAGATGTCATAGTTCAGAGACATTGAAAATTCTATTTCTGCTTTTCTGTAATAGACAGTAATAGGTAAAACTAAGGTTATAATACTTCTTAGGTAACTCAATGAAAATAAGTCTTGTTAAAATAAATGCTGGATTTATCTCTAAATGTCTGAAGAATGGGAATATAAGTATTTAGTGGTATATTTCCTTGAAGTAAAGGCATATTGGTACAGTAATCCTTGCTTAATAACTCCAATTGGGGCTGGAATTTCTCTCACTAAGCTAGGAAACATCATGCTTTGCTTAGTGACTGCAGTTCCAGTAGTCCCAGTTGTGATTGTTAGGAGAGCATTGTGTCAGGCAAGCACCTCACATTTCTCCTGCCCTGCCATGCTCACCTCCACTTAACTTATCCATCTTCCCCCATCTCTGTCTTTTTGGCCGTCCTTCACTCTGCCACCACTCCCCCCCCCCACCTTCAGTTTACTTTCACTGTCATCTTTCACCAGCAGAGGCAGCTGCTGACCCATCCATCATTCTTTTGTCTTTCCTCCTAATTCTGTTTTTAGATCTTTGTTGCTTTAACTCCAGATTGCCATCATTTTTCCTATACATATATAACCTTTCTAAAAAAACTGCTTCCATGAATATATAAACCATTTTAATTTTCAATTGATTGCTTCAACAGTAACACACAGGCTTGTAGCTGAGCATTATGAATGATTTGATAGTGAAAGAGGAATAAAGCATGACATGAAAGGTTCAGGAATTACTCAGGAAAATAGCCCAAGGTAATTTTTTTAAGCCCCTATTACATATAAAGGTCAGCAGCTTCAATGTTCAGTTTGTGAGCTCCTAACATTTACAAGGCAGAGATGTCCACTGCAATACAAAAAAGACTGTGTCTTTACTGAGAAGGACATTTAATTTAAATGGGTGTTTTTCTAATTAATATTTTTAATAATGATTCTGTTCTTTCGCATATCATCCTTTCATGTATGTGTTGATTCAGCTGTGTGAACTGTAAGAAATGTGCCCTTCATCTGGCAATAAATAGCAGTTTAGATGGTGCTGAATGACACCATTTCCTTTTTTATGAAGAGACAATGAAGAATTGCCTTTTAATATCCTTGAGAGTTGGTCTGAACATGATGTAAATTGAAGAGCATTTCTCTTGCCTAAACAACTTTGTAAAGACAGTAATTACTAGATTGTGAATGTTGTTTGATTCTAATTGTTTTAGGCATGTCAGCTCTGTATTGCTGGTAATAGCAATTGTAAAATACCTCTGTAGAAAAGAAGATTGAAAAGAAATTTGGCCCTTTTATATCTTTGGGCCTATTGATCTGTGGTATATTTAAACAAAAGCAAAATGAATAGCAACATAAAACGAATGTTTGCCTTAATGGAGTGTACAGACATTTTTTTTCCTCATTTACTTTTACATTCTATTTCATAATGCAAAATGTATGTACAATAAAAATTCCTGCATATTCTTATATATCCTCCCAATCACTGTACTTCAATTACTATTTGTTATCAAATCTATGATGTTTAGAATGTTGATATTCAGCTCCATTGTGCCTACTTTTAGAGTTAATGCAGCAGAGCTAACATAGAGGAAATTCAATTCTGAAATTCCTGTGACTACTCATGGGAAAATTATATTTTTCTTTTCCCATGCCACCCCATTAATTTATTCCCCAAGAAAATTAGAGTTTTTCCAAACAGACAACTAATCATATGGCAAAACTTTTCTTGGTCCCTGTTGTTTTAGTAGAGATTTGCAGAAAACAGAAAAGTATTTTGCTTTCAGCTTGGGACTGAACTGCTCCACTGGGGAAACCTGTCAAAATAGCCTGAACATCATGCACCCTAAAGAATATAAGTGTTCCACCATTGGGAAAATAATAGGAACTTAAAAACAAGCTGTAGTAGTGTTTTATTTATTTCACTAGGGCCACAAAAGGAATCTATTCTGAGGGCTTTTTTAAGTATATAACTTTTTTGTAGGATGGGGGTGGATTGTGAAATGGTAAGAAATTTTAATGGAAAAAAAAAGCTTTTAATTCTTAGTCCGAAAAATGTACTGGAGTAGGAACAAGTTGCTGGACTGGTGGTTGCTGGTGCTGGGTCTGAGATGGGAAGATCTTGCCCTTCTCTTCTCACTGATTTTATGGCCTTGACCACTAATTGGTACTGTCTTCCTGTTTGGGCACAGCTGTTTGTTATTTCACTGCCACCATCTGTCTTCTGGATGATGTAGGGGTCCTCCCCTTTAAAACTGGCATGTAAGGCAGATGGGAAATCTTACAATCCAAATGCCTGACTAGCCCAAACCTGGGAACTACCACCACCATCATCATCATCTGAATTCTCTTACATCATCTCATATCCCTTATAGGTTTGGGGTTGTTGCCTATTAGTAATGGGCTATACCCCTTAGGTTGATATAAGGTTGATTTTTCTGAAAATAACTTTGATTAAAAGTAAGATAAGATCTAAGCAGTCTGAAGCAAAAACAATCTCTGTTGGGAAAAATGATTCTATAGCATTGCTAAAATAATATAGAATATCAGCCACATAATGTTTTACTGGCTTGTTCATTTTTCAAAATCTTAGATAAAAAAAGTTACTTTAAGTTACTTAAAAAAACCAATTCATTTTTTAAAGATTTAAAAAAACCCTCATTCTTAGAATTGTGGTCTATACTGCATAACATTGGGATCTTAGTAGATAATTATTATAATCACTCTTATTACTTTATTATAGTAAGAGTCCATTTGGAATGTTTATGAAAATCTGAATATATCTGCAAAGTCATTACTAATCCTCTGAAAATCTCCATCGCTTAATATTGTTTTTTATTATCACTCTAGATTTGTATAGTTGAACTTATTTTTTGGCTATATAGACTCAACACTGATTGAATTTGTCATTCAAATATGGTTAGTTTGTTCATAACTAAAATATTCCAAGCATGGAATTTATTTGGTTCATTAGAAGATTATGTTCCTATTGTCAGATATTGACTTTTGAAATTATTTTGTAGTATTGGCTGAATGAGAAGCTGGATTTAGTGTACTGTATGTCTGATTGAAAATTCAATTTATAAATGCAAGCATAACTGGTTAACATAGTAGACTTAATTATTTTTATAGAGAATAAATTTTTCCCAAAGTACTTTTTTCTTTAAGTATAGTTACATCTTTAAGATCTTTCACTATTATAAAATATGCCAATCATTTGATTGATTGTTTGAGAGAGAGAGAGATCTTTACTATTTTTTCCAGGTGATTCTAGCTCTTTGAAACACTTTTTGATTTGCAAAGATCTGTTTGGCAGCCCTATTTATCCTTCAAATAAACAGCAAATGTGTTAATTAATTTAGAGTTGCAGTTAAGTACAAATAGTTATTTTGACTCCATGTCTGCAGGATATGAGATGGCAATGCTGAGACAAAAGTGTTGATTAAATAGAGCATATTAAACATAGTGAGGGAATATTTCTGCTGAGCTTTAGGTTAGTACTTTGTGCAACCAGCCTACTTTTGTATTTTGTCTGGTTTTGGAGTACAAGTCATTTTTATGAGATTAGATTTTATATATCTTATTGAAAGCTGCAAGAGGAAATTCTTGCCACTTTGTTTTCTTCAAAAATGTAAATCTTTTTAAACAATCTTAAATAAATTGGAAATGGGAAAACTGAATACATTATTGTTCCTTTTTTTTTCTTTAAGCTTTTGGGGATTGTTACCTCTAATATTCAAATATATCTATACAGCATGTAGGAGAAAGTAATCCAAGCAATCTCTTGATCCTCAGCAAATACTTGAGTTGGTAACCTAATGACTGGACCTAACAAAGAAGTTAAGCTGTTGCCCTTTTCCCAACCTAACAATCTCTTGGACGATTAAAATTAAATCCTCAGATAATCCAGAAGGTAGCAGTGCAAGTAGGTTTGCTAACCTTTAAGGGAGCATTAAAGATCTGGTTCTTCCAACAGGTACTGGCCTGAGAAGATGTGTGAAACTGCAGTTTGAGATGGAACTGATTAATTTGGGGGGGGTGTTCATTAGGGTAGCTGTTTTCTTTTTTTTATTGTACTATTATTATCTGTTTTTAACTTAAGTCTTCCAGAATATTGGTAAGTCAGCTGCCTTAAAAATTGAAAATATAAATAAGTGAATTCAGTATAACAAGTTGATTTATTATTGGGGTATAATACAATAATAATTTTAATAAAATATATATGTATACTATCAGAATTTGAGCTAGAAGAAACATATTAAGAAATTAAGAATATAATATGAATATAACAATAGTGTAGGATTAATGTATGTAAAGAAACTATGGAAGGAGGCAAAAGAGAAAACTGAATTTGGTTTTTTGTTTTGTTTTTTTGTCTCTTGAAATGTCACCAAGAAAAGGTATCTTAGTGGCTTTTAAAAAAACTATCATGATACCCAAAGTCAGTGAAAGTCTTGGGCAAAAGAAGGATGGGTGGTAAATGAAAAAAGACTTCCAGTGTCAAACAAGAAAGGAAAGATTGTATGAACAAGAAGCTTCTAGAAGTACTTGATCCAGAAAAATACAGTGACACAAAAACAGAAAGGGAGATAAAGAAGTATGTTTCTACATATGTTTGATTTGTATTGTGAATATTTTTTAAGAATGGCAGTATAAAATATTTTTTAAAAAATTAAGATACAGAAATGATTCATTTGGAAGAATTCATTGTGGAAATAAAAATAGTGAAAATTTTAATTGACATTAAATAATATAAAGTCAGGTAATAGTACCCAAGATTATTAATGAACTTTAAGTGATGTGAAGATATGAAGATGCAAAATATATTTCTGACCACATACAAATGAAAAAAGTACTAGAAACACAGAGAATAGTTTGAGGAAGTAAGTCTGTGACTATCGGGATCATAATAATGCAGAGATTTCTATGCCAGTAGAGATCAAAATGGTTAAGGGAATGTTTTTTCTGTTGGTAATTTCCAGTTCTGAAAGCTGGATATTAAGAAAGAGTGGACAGAATAGGTGCTGTTGAGTTAATGGATTTGGAAATGGTTAATAATAGTATAGGCAACAAAACATAGGAACAAATAAATCTTGGATAAAATGATGACTGGCTACTGACTTGAGATTAAGAGCTAGAGGTAACAATTTACAGAGTATGGGCATGTGATAGAAATCAATAACTTGATTTTTTTGAGGGGGGCTTCGCAAATAGATGAGGAAAGGTAATAAGATGAACAGATAAGGATCAAGGCAGTTCTACTAAAAATATTTTTTAAAGTAGTGTTAATAACTGCTGGGGTAGGTTCATTTGGTGAATATTGGATGTAGTTTAAAAAAATTAGGAAGTATTTAGCATTTTAATTGTTGGTATTATATTTATCTGGAGTTAAATAATATCTGTGTTTATCCTTTTTACAACAGATGTATATTTAGTCTTACTGAAATTTCAATTTTCATCGAAGATAGGCAATCTGTTCAGTATCTGCCATCTCCAGCCATGTTTAAGGTTTAATTATCTTCCATCTGTTTAAGTTGTTTGGGTGGTCCTTGGAGATAATAAACTATATGCACACAGTTTTTCTCTACGGAATATCCCCCAAAGATGGATGTAAATTGTTTGTCTACAGTGCCTTTTTTGGTTTGGAATATCAAAATGCATTTGAACATGGTATCTAAAAATCTCAATTTTCCATTCAGATACACTATTTTAGATGTAATATGCATCACCAGGGATAGAAAGTTGAAAACCAATTAGTTTTCTCACATTATTTCCTTTAACCATATGTTTGCCATTATAGCATTTTATCATTTTTTGTCTGACAATTTTTTACAGATATTAACCTTTACTTTTTTCCCCTTCACAGTCCCTTCTCTCTAAGGGAAAAGGAAATTTTTGTCTTTGCCTAAATTTTTCAATTCAGATCTAAATATAATTAGATATTAGATAATTAGATAGAAAAAAAAAGTCAGTTCTGCCTGGTTCTGCGCATGCGCAAGATGGCGCAGCGTTGAAGATCCGGCTCCGGCGTTTGTGGGGCCCTCCGAGGATGGCTTTATCCAAACCGCCGGTCTAGCCGCCTGCTGCCCCGACCTGGACTGTCATCAGAGCGGCAGCCGTGGAGAGAGGCTTTTGGTCTCTTTTGAGCCCACGGCTGCTGAGAACGGGGTCGGGTAAGCAGTCGGCGGTTACGGCGCCATGTTTTTCGGGCCTGAGGCGGGACGTTGATTCGGCGTTTCTCGGCCGTTTTCCGGCCGATTTTTAATTTTCAGCTGGCTCCTGCGGTTGGCGCCGGTCTTGGCTGGCTTGGCCTGGCTTTTAATAGCTGGTCTGCCTCCCGTTTTCCACATCTGACCTCTATATTTTCATCTGACTGTTACATCTTATCGGCTTGGTGGCGCTGTGCCGTTCGGGTTCGGACCTTTGTTCCGACCTGGACGATGGCGACAGCGACTGAGAAGTTCCATCTGTTTCCGCCCAAGTCGTCTGTGCCTTTTCCCTGCCGCCAGATTGTGACCATGGCGTCTCTCCTATCCTCCAGCCTCTCGGGGGGGCTCAACCTGTGGGGGGGGGTGGGCCCCTCCGGAGGAGAGGTTGGGCGTCCGGCCTCTGCACCGGGTGAGGATGCACTAGGGGGTGCTGGATTTGAAGGGACCCCTGGATTGTGTGTTCTATCCTGGATTGGAGGTGGTGGTGGTTGGAGGATAGCGGGAAGGCGATGGAGGTGCGATGGATTTGCCTGCCTGGAGACCCTCGTTGGACGGTTAACATCTGCTACGCCTTTTCTGGCCTTATTGGTATCCTTGGCCGGTCGCTGGCCCTTTAGGCCTATTGGAAGATGCAGGAGACTTAACAGCAGCCGATATTGCCTATGACTGGAGTAACCCCCTCTCCACCTTTTCTATCCCAGGATGTTTGGTCTCAGACCTTCGACAGACTACCATCTGGACTGTTTGTGGTTTTACTCTGGGTCTGCCCTTATTGGGATTACCAGCATGCTGGTTTAGTATTATCATCATTTATCATCATTTTAGGCCTATTTCAATCTCTATTTGGATAACATCTTTAATCTTTGCCATCTTTTTTATCCCTCGGAGTTTGGACCCCTTTCGCCGATCTTATCTTCTATTACGACGCGCTATTCTTCTGATGAACTCTTGCAGCTGCGAGGTGCCCCCGCCTCGCAGAAATGGCCCTCCACATTATCGAGGGCCGGCCTCTATGACGGGTTTTGGGACCCACAGAGGTGGCATGCGAAAAAAAAGAACCTGTGGGGTTTTGTAGATAGGTTTTTTAATAAGGGTTTTTTAAAGGGGGGGTAGTGTCAGGTAGGGGGAAGAACCTGTCGGGGTTTTTTAAGGAGGGTGCTAAAGGGGTTTTTAAGGGGAGGAAATTGATAGGTTTGGGTTGGGGGTGGGTGGGAGGATTTAAGGGCGGGTGTTGGGGAAACCCGCCGGGTGGGAGTCCAGTTCCTGCGCATGCTCGTGGCGGGGTTGGTGGGTCCGAGGTCATGGGGGTTGGTGCTCCATTGGTTGAGGGTGGTGACATTTCCACGGTTAGGGGAGGGGCAGATATGGCGGAAGTGGGGCTCACATCGTGTTAGGGGCGCGCCGATGTCTGCAGGCGATCGCGCGCCCGAGCCCTCAAACTTCTCCCGTTCCCGGATGGTCAGGACCCTCAGGGCCCTGGCCTTCGGCTGATGTTGTGCAACGCACGGTCCGTGGCCAATAAGGCCCCCTAATTCACGATCTTATTCAGGGGTGCCGCGGACCTTATGGGCGCATGGAGACCTGGCTGGGCCCAGAAGGGGCGTGCCCTTGTTCAAATGTGCCCGCCGGGTTTCGAGCATTCCATCAGCCGAGGGCCAGGGTAGGGGTGGTGGGGTGGCGGTTGTGATTAGAGAGAGTCTAGAGCCGAGGAGACCACTGTGCCTCAGATTGCCGGGTGTGAATCCTTTTGTGAGATGGGGTCATAGATGTCAGATGGGCTTGCTGGTCGTGTACCTGGCTCCTTGCTGCGTGACAGCTGCCCTGCCTGAGCTCCTGGAGGTGCTTGCTGGGGTGGCAGTTGAGACCCCCAGACTTCTAGTCATGGGGGGCTTTAACTGCCATCTTCCGGCTCGTCATCGACAGCTGCTCGGGAGTTCACGGCTTCCATGACGGCCTTGGACCTGACTCAAGTAGTTGATGGCCCTACTCACATTGGGGGTGGCACTCTGGATCTGATTTTTATCTCTGGTCAGTGGCTGAGAGATCTGGATTTGAAGGAAATAGTTATTGAACCTCTGTCATGGTCAGATCACTCTCTTCTTCGCCTGGACTTTCTGACCGCCACTCAACACCGCAGGGAGACGGAGCCAGTACGCTGGTTCCGTCCCAGGCGCCTGATGGACCCTGAGAGGTTCCGGACGGAGCTTGGGCCATTTCCTGAGGGTCTGGCTCACGACACGGCTGAGGAACTGGTTGCGGCCTGGGAACGGGCCGCGGCGGGGGCCTTAGATCGTGTCGTGCCTTTGCGGCCTCTGACCCGGCGCAGGTCCCAAACGGCTCCTTGGTTCTCCGAGGAGCTGAGGGGGATGAAGCGCCGGAGAAGACGCCTGGAGAGTTCTTGGAGGTCCAGCCGCTCCGAGGCTGATCGGACACTAGTGAAGTCCTATACTAGGACTTACCTAGTGGCACTGAGGGAAGCGAGGCGTTGCTACGCCTCCTCCCTCATTGCGCCGGCAGATAACCGCCCAGCCGCCCTGTTTGGGTGACTCGTTCCCTCCTTCATCAGGGGAGCGGGATGACCCGTTGCAGGACGTGCTGAGGAGTTTAACGGTTATCTATACGATAAAATCGTTCAGCCGGGACGGTTTGGACCAAAATTGCAGTGGCCCAGGGAGGCGTCCGAGGGTGGTCTTGGTGATATTTTATGGGATGAGTTTGACCCTGTGGCTCCGAGGACATGGACAGGTTGTTGGGTAGGTTGAATGCCACCACATGTTTACTGGACCCGTGCCCTCCTGGCTGGTGCTGGCCACCCAGGAGGTGACACGAGGCTGGCTCCAGGCAATTACGAGCGCTTCCTTGGTGGAGGAGTCTTCCGGCCGCCTTGAAAGAGGCGGTGGTGAGACCCTCCTCAAGAAGCCTGCCTTGGACCCAGCTGTTTTAGGTAATTATCGTCGTCTCCAACCCGCTCGCGAAGGTTGTAGAGAGTATGGTGGCATATCAGTTTCCTTACACCTGGATGAAACTGTCTATCTAGACCCGTTCCAGTCCGGTTTCCGGCCCGGTTACAGCACGGAGACGGCTTTGGTCGCGTTGGTGGATGATCTCTGGAGGGCCAGGGATAGGGGTGTTCCTCTGCCCTGGTCCTATTAGACCTCTCAGCGGCTTTTGATACCATCGACCATGGTATCCTGCTGCGCCGGTTGGAGGATTGGGAGTGGGAGGCACCGTTTATCGGTGGTTCTCCTCCTATCTCCGATCGGTCGAGACGGTGTTGACGGGGGCAGAGGTCGGCCCGAGGCGCCTCACTTGTGGGTGCCGCAGGGTCGATTCTCTCGCCTTTGTTCAACATCTATATGAAGCCGCTGGGTGAGATCATCAGTGGCTTCGTGTGAGGTACCAGCTGTACGCTGATGACACCCAGCTGTACTTTTCCACACCGGCCACCCCAATGAAGCTATTGAGGTGCTGTCCCGGTGCCTGGAAGCCGTACGGGTCTGGATGGGGAGAAACAGGCCCAAGCTCAACCCCCCCAAGACAGAGTGGCTGTGGATGCCGGCATCCCGGTACAGTCAGCTGCAACCGCGGCTGACTGTTGGGGGCGAGTCATTGGCCCCGACGGAGAGGGTGCGTAACTTGGGCGTCCTCCTGGATGAACGGCTGTCCTTTGAAGATCATTTGGCGGCCGTCTCCAGGAGAGCTTTTTACCAGGTTCGCCTGGTACGCCAGTTGCGCCCCTTTCTGGACCGGGGTGCCCTATGCACGGTCACTCACGCCTCGTGACGTCTCGCCTGGATTACTGCAATGCTCTCTACATGGGGCTCCCTTGAAGGGCATCCGGAGACTGCAGTTAGTCCAGAATGCGGCTGCGGGTGATAGAAGGAGCCCTCGTGGCTCCCGGGTGACACCTATCCTGCGCAGACTGCACTGGCTACCTGTGGCCTTCGGGTGCGCTTCAAGGTGTTGGTGACCACCTTTAAAGCGCTCCATGGCATAGGGCCGGGCTATTTACGGGACCGCCTTCTGCTACCGAATACCTCTCACCGACCCGTGCGCTCTCACAGAGAGGGACTCCTCAGGGTGCCGTCAGCTAGGCAGTGCCGTCTGGCGACGCCCAGGGGAAGGGCCTTCTCTGTGGGGGCTCCCGCCCTCTGGAACGAGCTCCCCCCAGGACTTCGCCAACTCTCGGACCTTAGAACCTTCCGTCGTGAGCTTAAAACACACTTATTTAGGTGCGCAGGACTGGACTAGGTTTTTTAGATTTTTAAATTTTTGAAATTTTAAATTTTATATTGATTTTAATTGGTTTTGGTAATCAGGCTGGTTAGAATAAGTTTTTTATTAGTGTTTTAATCTGTATTTATATGTTCTTTTTATATGCCTGTTAACCGCCCTGAGTCCCTCGGGAGATAGGGCGGTATACAAATGTGATCAATAAATAAATAAATAAATAAAATATCATTTAATAGGACTTAACTAAACAATTGTAGATGGTAATCAGTAAGTGAAATCTTATTGATTTTATTTATAGTCATCATCTAGCCAACAAACAGTTGCTTTTATCTCTATGAATCTGAGTTCTATTTCAGTTTGGTTTACATGTCATATATAATTCCTCACCATTCAGTCAGAGCTGAAGAAGCTTTTTGGATGAGAAGCGAAACGTCTTCAGAAAAAAAACCAGAAAGTCCAGTTGCCTCTTGGAAAATAGCACCTTTGGGGCAACCATGACCTGGATGACTGAGAATCTCCATAGACATGACTAACTATTTATAGTTGAGTAAAGAACAGTCATATGTGTGAAAGCATGCATTTTTGCCCAATTGGGACTGTATATCCAATTGTCATTATTTGTGCTTGAGCATGATAGGCATACTTTATAGCTCACTACCAATTTTTTAAAATATAGTTTGATTCCAATACTTTGGATGATATTGACCAAGTTTTAATTTTCTCTGAATATAGAAACTATGGAGCTTCAAAATGTTGGTTCACTTTCTCTTTTACAAAGCTTCCTTCTGAAGAGTTTTTAAGGTCTGGAAAATTCACAGGAGCGAAAAGAAAAGAACTTTGCAATTAATAACTATACAACTATACTATGTAATTTTTGTAGTTTCTGGAGAAAAAAGGAATAATTTTAAGAGAGAAAAATATTCATTTTAAAAAACAGGATAGTTAATGAAGTACTTATAGTTTGGTACTGAACAGAATCCACAGAGGAAAAAAGATAAAGGAATGGAAGAAAATCACAGTATTCTTTAAATAAAGGAAGAATCCCACTGAAGCACAACTCTTGAAAAAAAAATTGTGGTAAGCCTCTATTAGAAAAAAAAATCCCAAATATTCATAGAAATCCAAGCATTAAAAATATTAATGAAAATCTAGTTTAAAGAACATCTTTTCAAAAATCTATTCTTAATCGAAGCTTTTCAACATTAGTAGTATGGCAAATAGCCCTGAAGTTAAATTATATCATCTTCAAAGAATACGCAGCAAAATCTAATTGTATTCTTAAAATGTAATTTCTTTTATGTAGATAACTGTTGATTTAATAATGTGCATTTTTCACTTTGGATGATAGGAAATTATATTCTAATAATTTTGTGATTTTTTTTAATTCCACTGCGATATTGTATATTACTTTGCTTGGGATTTTTCTGAACATTTATTAATAACTCTAATTTCATTAATAACTGGACTCATTCTCCCATTAAGAACAAGAGGAGCATATTGATTCAAGGTTAATGCTTGTAGAAAGTTAAGTCCTGAGGGCAAAAGAGACTTCCTGTCTTGATTTGTGCAATGTGTTCCACATAGGGCACCTCTTGAAGAACATTTGAAAACTTCAAGGTGCAGAATGCAGCAGAAAATGTAAATTGCATAAGTTATTCATTCCCCAAGCCCCCTAGTCTGCAGAAACCTGCTTCTGAGTTGCATTAGTAATTTAGGTTATGACGTTTCCTTTCTGCTTTTTTTTCAATGCTTCTGATTGTTTTCATTTTATATTCATTCTGTTTGCCACTCAAACACTTGTTGAAATGGATGGCCATTTAAACTGAATACATACACACACACACACACACACACACACACACACACACACACACAAATGAATGGGACATTATTTTTAAGAATTCCATCTGGGTTTGCAGTGGTATCCAGGAGTTAAGTTCACAATATCTTTAGCTAACAAAATCCAAAGGCTTAGCAACAAATAATAGGGTTTTACACACATTTCAGGACTTTTATAGGATCTCACATATAGCTAAAAATTTGCTAAATATTTGTGATCCTTCATGACAACTATGGCAGAGAGAACTGCAGTTGAAAATTTAAAAAACAGCTTCTTGTAAAACTTTTAAACATACACAAAATACTGTACGTCTGTGTATATAGGAGGGGGGAGAAAAAGAGGGAGCATATTTATAGTATGGAATGAGAGTAGGGGCAGTTAAAAAGAGAAAGGTTTTTTCTTTAGGTGAGGAGGATTGATTTATTGTCTTTGTCTTTGATTTATGGAACCTTTCATTATGATGAAAAAGTGGTGAATAATAACATTTCTTTGTGTCTACAATGAAAAATGGAAGCATGCATCATTTTGTAGTTTGATATGAGTGTGTATAATGGGCATATTAAAGGGGTTGGGTTAAATTGCCTTTTCTCTGCTTGTTTTTTGGTTTATAAAATTCAACCTGGTTTTTTTAAAAGGTAACAAGAACAAAAATAAATGAAGGTTTTATCTTAAAAAAACTTTCTCTGCATCTTGCCGATTTATATTTCTCTTACGAGTAAGACTTTAAGGTTTTTAGATACTATATGGAACATTATAAAGTAGAACATACATATATACTTATCACACTGTACTTGTTGGAATAAGCAAAACTATGCAGACAAAGAAATTAAAGATGAAAGATGAAGATAATTGCATAAAGAAACAGAATTAATGCCAGCAAAATGTATTGTATTTTCCTTTTTCCTTACAAACCATCCTTGTTTTCATTGGGTCCATAAACTGCTTCATATGTTGCCTTTTCTTCTTCAAACTTCTCATCTCTGTCCATCCCACCACAAATTTCTTAACCTTGTTCTTCTCCATTCACTCTCTCTCCCAGCCTATATTTTTCTGGTAGTTTTATCCTTATTTCTTCTCTAGATCGTGGTTTCAACATTTTTCATGCCACAGGATACATTTCATGGGTGGGACATTTGAATTGTTAAACTGGAACTCCCATGACATCACAAGTTGCTGGGACTTGGGAGGGGAAATAGAGTCAATCCACCCTGGTGATATCATAGAGATGGGGTTCTGGCTGTGGATCATTTCCTGTCATTTGCTTTGGCTTGCTGATTTGGCACAGTCGTAGCCTTTTCATGGCACACAAACGTTCTATGGCATAATGGTTGGTAACTGCTCTAGATGGTTAAAGCATCATTATAGCTTTTTTTAATGAAATTCTGCTCTTCAATCCTTCTGTACAGATTTAAACACCAATAAAGAGTATTATCAACAATCGAATATTGCATATCATACAGAGTTAGTTTCTTTTCCTCATACTGAGTGGTGATGATATCTGAATTATAGTTTTACCTCATTCCTGGGATAAGCAGCACTCCTTTATCTTTTGATTTGCTTGCCTCGTTGGTAACGTGTTTTTTTTAAAAAAAATCTAAATTATTGACCTGCACTGCCTTACGTTTGATTCCTTACAGGCCTGAAATCAAGAAATCAGAGAAAATAAGTCTCCCCCATCTGACTGATAATAGACAATATAATAGTTTTGGCCAATCTAGCCTGCATTTAGAAGAAAAAGAAAATCAAACCAACCTTTTCACTTTTTAAAAGGTCATTCTGCAATATACAAAGTTGTAGAATGTTCATTTTATGCAGATAAAATATCAAATATAAAATCAGAATTTTGATATTGTAGAACAATAGGCTGAGCTGAAAAGCCTAGCATTTTATTCATAAAAAGCAATTACTCAGCTTGAAAACTCCAATAACAATTTGCAAGAGATATGACAAACGTTTAAAAGTAGGTACACAAAAATCTTCAGAATGAAGTGACATGGCTCTGTTTTTTTTTAAGAAATTAGTTATAAATATTCTTTATACCACTGAGCAAGAACACTGTACAGTAGTATTATTCATGGAAGGTTGTATGTATGTATGCGTATACATATATAATGTGAGGAACCTGTAGCTAAAATACAAACTAACAACTGCTTGTCTATTTGCAACTTTACCTCTTCAAGAAGTAAGACATTACTAAATGTAGGCATAAAAAGAAAAGCTTATAGATAGATAATTGGTATTCTTTGCCCAAATACTGTAGAGGACTATAATAATGCCTCCTCTGCTCAGTATTATAAAACTGATTTTGAAATCTGGTAAATATCCTGCTGACTGGACATTCTCTCATTTGATTTCCTTGTTAAATTTTGACACAGAAATATAGACAGTAACATTGGCTCATATATTAAAAACTATTATTCTAGCTCTAAACCTAGATTTTAAGTTTTAGTTATCTATATTACGACTATCATTTCATAATGGGATGTTTTCTGATTTTTAGCTTTTGTAAATCACATGTTTTTAGTTTACTTTCTCTTTGGAAGACAAGTGCTCAGGTCAAAAAACCATTCTGGAGACAATTAAAATGTTATATGATCCAGTAGATATAATGAGTTGGAATTTGCCATATGAAAAGAATCATTAGCTAAGAGGAATCTTAACTGTTAAGACTAATACATGAAAATATTTTTGGCATGTTTACTGTTACCCCAGAAAACTTTTAAAATTGAGTGAATGGCAATGTTTTTAATGTTCTAAATATAAATCAGTGAACCAATATGACATTACACAGATCAGGAGATACAATGATGTGAATATATTTTTAAATATACATGAAACTTGGAAATTATCAATATATAAATAATTGATGGATTTATTAAATAATGGGGGTAACAAAATATAATAGTCCTTAATTATCATAATACTGGGTTTGCAGTCTTGAATTATCTATAAAGATTTGCTGTAGTTTTATGAATTGGCTCTCGATGTAGTATAAGATTGAACACTGTTATTTTATATGGTCATAATGGTCAAGGATTTATGATATGTTCAGAAATTAGAAGGAATGATTTCCTATATATAATATATGCTTTTATTGTTTTCTTTTTTTCTTCTGTCTTCATGTTTTATCAATTTTCTCTCTCCCTTTTTTCTTTATTAAAACATTAAAGAAAAGATTGCTTCTCTAATATTATGTAATTGTTTTCTTTCTTTAATATTGTAAGTTTTGACTCATTTTTATTAAGGTTTTCCCTGAAATGTTTGTTGTGTTGCTGTTGCTGCCACAGTACTAAAAAAATGGTTTTTGTCAAGTGCTGATATCATCCTCCTTACTAGATGGGATGGGGGTGTGGGTTGGAAAGGAGGAGATATTTCTCAAATGGCTGGAATATTTATTTATGCACTTACTACAAGCCTGTTTTTTTCATTCTCTTGGTACTTCAGTCTCTCAGTACAGAAATAAACTAAACTGATCCTTGCAGCATTAGTAAAGATCAGTGCTATGTTGCATATTTCATTCTGTTGATTTTTGTTTTGTTTTGTTCTTACTTACAGGTATATCAGAATAGTTGGAACACACAACACAGTAAACAAAGTTTTCCATATTGTGGCTTTTGAATGCATGTTCACCAACAAAACCTTCACTCTTGACAGAGGACTAATAGGTAAGTGATATGAATGGGAATTATATTACCAATGATGCACTTTATCATTTGTTTAAAAAATATATCCAAATCAAATTAACCTTTATTATTCCTTGTAACTCACCCTCCTTATGGTGGTCTTTGACCTTTATTATAGTCAAAGGCGAGCATAAGAAGGGTGAAGTATAAGGAATTTAAAAACATATAAAATATATGCAAATAAATGCAAAAATGAAATTACTTAAGCTAAAAAAAATATTTAAAAAAACCTTTTAAAAATCTAACAGAACAGATAAAAGCAATGAATAGACATAAAATATGACAAATTAAATCTCATCTAGTACAAATAATACAATAAACCTAATACAAAGCATTATAATAATGGTCTAGATCAGCGGACTCAGGGGTGAAATGCTCCCAGTTCGGACCGGATCACGCGATCCGGTAGCGAAGGTGGCGGGTGGTTTGGAAAACCGGTAGCAAAAATCCCTCCCACCCCCACCCCAGCTGAGCTACGTGATCATCAGAGGTTTTTTTTTTTTACTTTTAAAAGCATTTTTTCTTTGGCTGAAGAGGTTGTAAAAAAATGTTTTAAAAAGGTTCTGGTGATCAGGCAACTCAGCTGGGATCATCAGAACCCTTTAAAAGCATTTTTTACAACCTCTTCGGCTGAAGAAGTTGTAGAAAAAATGTTTTTAAAAGGTTCTGGCGATCAGGCAACTCAGCTGGGATCGCCAAAAAAAAGCTTTTTTCCCTCTGGCGATCCCAACTGAGTTGCCTGATCATCATAGGCTTTTAAAAGCATTTTTTAACAACCTCTTGGGCCGAAGAGGTTGTAGAAAAAATGTTTTTAAAAATAAAAATAAAAAAGTTAGCCATGCCCACCCAGTCACATTAACCCACACCACCACCAAGCATGCCCACAGAACTGGTGGTAACAAATTTTACATTTCATCCCTGAGCAGACCCCAATCTTTTAGGCACCAGGGACCAGAATTTTTTCCCCCATGGACTGGGAGGCATGGTTTCACATGCTACCTAGATCCTGCACATGGGCAGATGAAGCTTTGCTAGCTTGCTCGGCCAAGTTCCTTTTGGTCTGTGGCCCAGGGATTGGGAATCCCTGGTCTACATGGTTTTAAAACTGCTTTGTCATCTTCTGACATATTTTGAGTGCTGCTATAGAGAATTGGCAACGTATATTGTAGCAGAATTAATAAAGTAGCAGGGAAGAGTAGAATTTTCCTGTGAGCCTTGAGTATTTGTGAAATAATGATGAAATGAGGTTAAAAGTATAGAGTCTGTGTGACAGTCTCTCATATAAATGCCAAATATTAGCTGCAAATCTCACAATAAAAATTAATAATTTAATTAATATTATCCTTAATGGTATCACATTAGGTAGCAAATCTTGCGTGAATTCAAAGAGCTGTTCATAGAGATCAATTGTTAACCAGTAACTGGTTTGCAATTGCAATGAATATTTGGCATAAAACTGAAAAAGAGAGACTTTATCAATGCTAGAAACCTGGAAGAATGTGCAACACTGGCAAAACTAATCGTATTTTCATTATCAATCAGAAATTTACTTTTGTACTAATGTTTTTCCTTTTATTGTACTGGAGGATGTTTTTTTCTTCTAAAGAAACTTGGATGTTGTCTGCTATAATGCCTGTGAGTATTTAAACATTGTCAATGAAGATTCTCAGTCATCCAGCTAGGGTTGTCTGGAAATTGAGTCATGGCAACTGGACTTAATGGTTCAAAATGTTTTGCTGCTTATCCAAATCACTTCTTCAGGCTGAACAAATTGGTTTGGAGGATTCCATATATGTCCTCCAAGGTGGTTTCATTTCTGACCTAATCTGAATAGGCTTGTTAGGTGAGTAGGCAGAGAGTTGTTGAAATGTAAATGTTCCAAATCCTAAATCCTTTCCTGTAAGTGGGTTGTTAAGTGTGGCCTTCCTGGTGAACTTGTGAAATGGTCTTAATCTTCCTGAAGACTGATAAAAGAACAGCATGAACAAGGGGGGACCATGGCCTCTACCTCTATTGAGGGAAGGATTTTCCAGTTTGGCATAAATAGATTCCTTCACTCCTCTTTCAAACGGTCCATTTTCCCTGTTCTAAATTTAGGAATTGGAACATTTACATCCCAACAACTCTCTGCCTACTTACCTAAGAAGACTATTCAGATTAGGTGAGAAATGAAACCACTCTGAAAGAGTAGTAGGAATATATATGGAGTCCCCCTGCTAGATTGCTCTGAAGAAGCTACTTGGATAAGCAGCAACATGTTTTGAAATAACAAGAATATATTAAAACGTTGTATATAAGTATGTTATTGGCCTATAGCAGTGGTAGTCAACCTGGTCCTACTGCCCACTAGTGGGCATTCCAGCTTTCATGGTGGAGGTTTTGTCTGATACTGAAGCACTTTCCTTTTTTTTTAATTGAATTGACTTTTTAAAAAATTTTCATAGCATTATTTAAAAACATTTTCATTAGGTTTTCATAAAATTCCTCGTGACAATTTAAATTTCTGAAAATATACTATTTGTATCATCCGTGCATAAGTTTAGTTCACGTTACGTAAGTGAAACTAAATGGCGCTATAGTGCAATTGCAAACAAAAGAGCCTCATCCCAGAATAGCTCGTGCATCTCCCCCCACACCACCCAGCTGTAACAGACAAGCAGCGCCCCCCCAAACCTACTTTATAAATCACCATTACTGTGGAACCAGTGGGCGGTTAGAAAATTTTACTACTAACGGAGATACAAAAGTGGGCAATAGGTATAAAAAGGTACCCCTGGCCTATAGTTTCCTAGTGTTGTCCCTTTGCTAGCTTTTTTAAAAATCAGATATATTTTGTCAATTATTAACCAATTGCTGGTGCCTGCTTTATGCAATACTTCATTAAGCTTTTAGCTATCATTGGATGTACAGTAGTGGCCAAAATTGTGGAAACCTTTTGGGAAAAATGTATTTTTGAGGTTTGATGGCTAATAACACCACTTTTTTGGGGGAGTTTCAAAATAATCATATTCCACTGGTGGAATGGCCTGGGAATAGCTCAGACCTTAACCCAACTGAAAATCTATGGAGCCGACTAAAGAAACTTGTTAGACAGAAGTGACCCAACAATAAAACGCAGTTAATAGAAGCAATCATTCAATCTTGGTTTCACATTATAACAGCTGCAGAACTAAAAGACTTGGTTCAATCCATGGGAAGACAACTGTAAGGCCGTAATTCATGCTAAAGATTACCCTACCACAATTTTTTTTACTGAGAATTATTACGGACTGTACAGTAATTGAGACTAAGCTGATTCTAATTTTTTTTATATATAAAAAAGTTTTATTTTTACATTCATATCCAACAACTCATCTAATGTACAGTCATATACAATTAGTCGGGCTTGCCCAGTCACCACCCCTCCTTTTAACTATCTTCCCTCTTCTACCTTCTACTTTCCAGACCTTCCTCCCCTTCTCTTATCTACATCCTCTCCTCCCTCCGCCCTACACCTTCCTTCTCCCTCTTCTACCCCTCTTCCTTCCTCTTCTCCCTCTTCTCCCCCTCTTCTCCTCTTTCCTACCTCCTACTCTCTCCTCCTTTCTCCCTCCCCACCATTCTAAAATGGTAGCTGGGCAGACCCGACCCTACATTAATTATATTTATATATCTTCAATAATCCCTGTACATTAACCATCACTCCATCCTCTACCCTCATCCCCCCCAGTTCCCCTTCCCCTTACCCCCCCCCAAGCTGATTCTAAATTTAATAACATTAAAGACATTACACAAGAAAAATATCTAACTGAATGGAAAAAATGGATTGAATATACGCAAAATAGATATCAGATTAAGAGATATCAGATTGCCTTTGAATGATTAGGATGTATTTATCTCTGATTTGTATGGAGGAAATTAGGATTTGAGAAGAAGGGGAGGACTATAATTTGTGTTAAGGAAAATTTAGCGTATGTTTGTTGAACTATACCTTGTGTTTGCTCTGGGAAGTCGGTGGGGGGAGGAAGGAGTGTGGTTTTGGAGGGAGGGGATGGAGGGGGGGAAAGGGGGGTAAATTTTTTTAAAAAACTTTTTCAATAAAAAAAAAAGATTACCCAACTAAGTATTAACTGAGGTGATAATTTTTGTATATCTCGTTTTTTTCTATGTGTTTTACTGTTCTTCTTTATACTGTAACTGCTATTCTAATAGAAAATCCTTCATAAAAGTTATTGCATTGCATTCTTAATTAAATTATCTTTCCATTGATACATAACCTTATGATACGACTCCAAAAAAAAGTGGTGTTATTAGCTAGGTTTAGAAAATACACTTTTCCCAAAAGGTTTCCACAATTTTGGCCACTACTGTAACTAGTTAGAGTTTTGAGCCTAAAGCCATGCAATCAATCATTTCCAAGAGATACCCAGTTTTTAATCCCTTTGACTTGATTTTAACCCTTTCTGCTATTATTATTACGTCTTTGCTACATTATTTGCTATTTGATTTTTGCTACATTCATCTTCATGCAGCATTTTTGTTATAGTCATATTGAGTTTCCCATCAATATTTACAAACTGAATTGTTTCCTTTTTGTTTGGTTTTCCATTTTCAACATTTCTATTGCCATTTGTATAGAATTTATATAGAATATAGAATTGCCACTGGTCTATTTATTGTTGTTGTTGGTATTCTACTATCTGGGTTTATTACGATTTGATTGTGGTTGTAGCATTTTATGTACCATCCAAAGTGACTGCTGTGAGATGGACAGCTATGTAAATTGCTTAAAAGAACAAATGAATAAGATTATTTGCTCAGAGAAGATCTAAAGTTCAAAAAATGTACAGGTTTATTTTTTTGTATACAAAGATAATAAAAGTTATAGAAAAACATTATTTTATCCAGAAAAGAAAATTACTTTCTTAATATATTTATGTTTTGTATTCTGAATATCTATGACATGCTGAAGAATAACAACATTTACCAGATACATAGGCATGAAGAAGTGCTAGGAAAATATCTGAACTGACTAGCTAGGTACCTAGGGGTTTCTGATGAAAACAGAATACAAAACAAAAGGTGGGGAGGAAAAAGGAATACGTTACATCTCTCCATTTCAGAAAACAACAAATTGAACAAATAAAAAAAACAAAGGAATCTGGGCATGGAAATTGGATTTAGATTCCAGACTATAGCAGAGATAAAGTTTTTGATTAAAAAACAACAGCAACCCTCAACAGCAGTTATATTGTACAACAGTATAACTGTAATAATACAGTTTCTTGTATAAGACCAATGGTAAGAAAGACAAAGAAATAATACTAAGCAGTGCTTCATCTTAGATCCAAAACTAAATTTTTGAGGGAAGCTATGCATCCCCCCCAAAACAACAACAACGACAACAACACAGTTGCAGACACGGGCTACGTTCACATCTTGACTGGTGAAATAGCTTTGGACAATTTTACCCAAAGCACTGCACAAACCTGCAAGGAAGGAGAAAAGTTGCATGCTTATAATATATGAAGCAATGTATAGACAACTATAAATGTATATAGTAGGAGCAAGGATGTTTTACAATAAAAAAGCTATGGAGCGGAATACTGTAGTGAATGATGTTGGTGTAAACAAATCCTCATCTTAAAAAACATATATACATATTTTATTTGGCTAATAATTTTTTACTATTTCTGTACTCTATATAGCAATGTTTACTTTCAAAATGCTGGAAATCTCTGGTGCGGTCGTTTCCTGTAGTCATAGCACAATAAAACATGTGTGGCCTACAGATAGTGGTTAGAAACTTCCCCACAAATTGGCAAATAATTTCATTCTATTTTGTTTAAACTCTACACTCAGTTTGCTTTAGGAAAAAAATAGGAACTTGTTAACTTTAAATAATTGAATAACTCTTTATCACGTAAAATATTTGATACAGTGTTAAAAATACCGTTTATCATTTGTTAGATATTGTTTAGTTAGTTTAGAAGGCAAACTTTAGTTTATATGATTACAAGCACAACTGAAAAAAATCTATCTTTTCAGGTGCCCAAATTATAACCTCTTCTTTATGCTAGTTCCATAATACTTTGAGAGACGGAAGAATGAATAATGGTTGCTGACCAAACAGTGGATATAAAAAATGGAATGTCCTTGGACATCCTCTAGAGAAAGTTTTCTAGCACTTATGAATCACTAAGGCTTCATTTGCGTAACTTTTTGTGCCTGGGAGAAATGGTTTAAAATGTTGGGAAAAGGAGAAAATGAATAAATGCTGGTTTCTCTCTTGTTCAGTTGTGGTTATTATAGAAATAATTTAAATGTCCAACGAAAGGAAAAAGTCAAATCAATTTCTTAGTAGCATTACCTTGGTGGTATAAAACTTGGCTTTATCTTTCACTTAGTGAGACATTCTTTGAGCAATTTAATATCTTCTCTATATGAAACTGTTGCCATTCAGTTCTGTTTTCTCCTTTTAAAGGTCTCTCCAGTCCGTGATTGCATTTTTTTTTCTTACATAAGAGATTGGTGCAGTGAGTTTGTTACTGACACATTCTGTTGCATCCAGATACAGTAATCTTTTCCAAATTCTGGATTACACAGTCTTCTTCCATGTTTGCTGTCAAAGAGCTGATAATACTTAAATAGCATCTCCTACAACTTTTTTTTTTTTTTGCATTTATATCCCGCCCTTCTCCGAAGACTCAGGGCGGCTTACACTATGTCAAGCAATAATGGTGGATGTTTTTAATGGTGGATGTTTCATCTGTGTCTGATACTTTCACATTTGATTTATTTGCTGATTTATTACCTCTTGTACTTCTACTTTTCAGTGTTTCTCTACATGTATAATCCTATTTGTAAAGGGATTATATGTAGTCTTTCCTTCTGTCTTGAACTTCATTTGCCACTGTTTTCTTCCATAATTATTCTTGAATATCCCTGCCTTAGCTGTAAGTTTTCCCATGATTCTTCTAATCCAGGGGTTCCCAACCTTTTCTATACCCTGCACCCCTAGAACGCTTCTGATATATTCGCATCCATTACAAAAGTAAATAATTATATGCATATAATTATGCATATACACTATAATTTTGAAACTTCTAAACCCAAGTTTTCGGGAGGCCTGTAATATTGTCTCGCATGCCTGGTTGGAAACCCCTGCTCTAATCTAAGTCCAAGATGTGACTTCAGCAATCCAAATTAGACTTTGCCTGACTCAAAGAATGCCAGAAAGCAGATCCTTTATATAGGCCATGGGGTGTGGTTCCATGACTCAGCACTTATCCAGGCCTTCCCTTCCCTTCCTTTTGCTGACGTTGCCTCTCCATTCTCCAGAAGCATGGATCTCTCCACCCTCCAGCTGCCGGCAATTCCAGCTCGTGACTGGCTTCCTGCTCCTCATGTTCACATGCTGTGGGGGAGGGGTTTATTTGCTCAGTTTGTCTGGGCATGGTGCCAGGACTGGGCTGGAGGCATGCCAGGCCGTTCGTCTTCATTATCCGTCTCTGGCTGAGATAACAGGAGATGAGAGGGGCCCGGCTGCGGAGAGGGGGGCGGGCGAGGCACAACATGACCATAGGGATGCTGCAAAGGTCATAACTGTGAAAAACAGTCATAAGTCGCTTTTTTCAGTTCATTGTAACTTTGAATGGTCAATAAATGAACTGTTGTAACTGAAAGACTACTTGTACTTTACTACTACACCTACTCTTTTTAAACTTTAATCCATGTATTTAATCCTAAGAGCCTAAAATCTCTTCATGCACTTGAAAATAGTAAGTGGATTGCACTTCTCCTTTTGTTTTGTATTATGCAATCTGTTTGATTCCAATCATACTGATTTCATGTGTAGAATCTGCATTGATGTTGCATGACATATGTATTATTGGCTATGAAACCATCTTAGTAAAATTCAGTTAACCTATCCTATATTGTTGCATTTACCAAATCATTTTTTCCTATGCTTCTAAAATCCTCCACTTTACTTAACAACTAAATTGAGCTCAGAAGAGGGAAGCTTTAGCAGCAGTCTGAATTGGTGTGCCATATCAGCTTTCTTTTCCATTATCTTGTATTAGATAGTCAATCCCATGTTAGCTCATGTTAGAATGCTGTATCAATTTAATAATGATGTCTTCTCCATTGTAACGATTTCATTATCTCGGTGATTAGTGGTCTTCTTCTGTCAGTTCTTAAGAGTGATTATCTCTACTTTTTTCCATTTATTCTTCTATCCAATTACAACCACTAGTATTGAATTGCCTCTGACTTAGCAGTTATCAATATTTCTTCAATTTCCGATTTCTGCAAATTCCATATAAAAGAATGTGCTAAAGGTTAATACAGTAATTATTTTTAGTCTTTAATTATATAACAAAAGAATGTCAATTGTTTTGTCATATACAGAAATAAACCTAAAATAGAAATTGTGGGTTAACAGCTTAGACTTTTATCATCATAAAATTGTCAGACATTGTGGGGAAACCCTGTGCTTTTCTGTTCACATGTAAAGCATAGAAGATTCAGAATGTGCGCAGAACAAGAGATAGTATTCGATAGCTCATGGAATTTATGGTTCAGCCATTATCTAAAATGTGTGCTTTGATTAGTATTTTCTTACTGTAATGGAAATAAATATAAGAAATTTTAGTCGAAGAAAATCCAATTAATGCAAAAAATATTTCAGTAAATAATATTTTGACTTTTTAAAAAACGATTGTCAAATTAGAAAAGAACAAAAGATATATGTGTGATTTTTTTCCCTTTTGCTAATTTCTCATTAGGTATTACTGAAGATATATATGTATATTTATATGTGTGTGTGTATATAATATATATACATATTTATTTATATTTTAGTTATAATATATTTACACATACACACACCCATACATACATACATACATATAATGTGTGTGTGTGTGTGTATATTGTTGTTGTTAGTTGCGAAGTCATGTCCGACCCATCGCGACCGCATGGACAACATTCCCCCAGGCCTTCTTATCCTCTACCATCTTCTGGAGTCCATTTAAGCCAGTGCTTCTCAAATAGTGGGGCGCGCCCCCCAGGGGGGGCGCGAGGCTCCGTAAAGGGGGGCGCGTTTGACCTCAGCAAACACTGTCATAACAAGCTAAGCCCCGTGTTTATGTCTATTTACAGTCGCGCGGGGGGGTGCGAAAAATGTTTTCTTCTTCCTAGGGGGGCATGACAGAAAATAATTGAGAAGCACTGATTTAAGCTCATGTCTACTGCTTCAGTGACTCCATTCAGCCACCTCATTCTCTGTCGTCCCGTTCTTCTTTTGCCCTCAATCTTTTCCAGCATTAGGCTCTTCTCCAGCGAGTACTTCCTTCTCATTAGGTGGCCAAAGTATTTCAATTTCATTTTCAGGATCTGGCCTTCTAAAGAGCAGTTAGGGTTGATCTCCTCTAGGACTAACTTGTTTGATTGCCTTGCAAGGGACTCACAGAAGTCTTCTCCAGCACCAGAGTTCAAAGGTCTCAATTCTTTGGCGCTTAGCCTTTCTTAGCCTTTCTTAGCCTTTCTTTCACAGCCATACATTGCAATTGGGAAAACCATAGCCTTGACTATACGCACTTTTGTTGGCAGGTGATGCCTCTGCTTTTTAGTACGCTGTCTAGATTTGCCATAGCTTTCTTCCCCAGGAGCAAGCATCTTTTAATTTCTTGGCTGCAGTCCCCATCTGCGGTGATCTTGGAGCCCAGGAAAATAAAATCTGTCACTACCTCCATTTCTTCCCCATTTATTTGTCAGGAATTGAGAGAGCCGGATGCCATGATTAGTTTTCTTAATGTTGAGTTTCAAGCCAACTTTTACACTCTCCTCCTTCACCTGCATCAAGAGGCTTTTTAGTTCCTCTTCACTTTCTGCCATTAGAGTGGTATCATCTGCATATCTGAGGTTGTTGATATTTCTCCCGGCAATCTTAATTCCAACTTTTGATTCATCCAGCCCCGCCTTTCTTATGATGTGCTCAGCATATAAGTTAAATAGGCAGGGCGATAGTATACAGCCTTACAGAACTCCTTTCCCAATTTTGAACCAATCAGTGGTTCCGTGTCCAGTTCTTACTGTTGCTTCTTGACCCTCATACAGGTTTCTCAAGAGACAAATAAGAGTCTGGTACTCCCATCTCTTTAAGAACTTGCCACAATTTGTTGTGATCCACAAAATCAAAGGCTTTAGCATAGTCAACGAAGCAGAAGTAGATGTTTTTCTGGAACTCCCTAGCTTTCTCCATGATCCAGCATATGTTGGCAATTTGATCTCTAGTTTCTCTACCTGTTCGAAATCCTGCCTGTACTTGTGGTAGTTCTCGATCCACATACTGCTGGAGCCTAGCTTGTAGGATTTTAAGCATAACCTTACTAGCATGTGAAATGAGTGCAGCGGTGCGATAGTTTGAACATTCTTTGACATTGCCTTTCTTTGGAATTGGAATGTAACTGACCTTTTCCAGTCCTGTGGCCACTGCTGAGTTTTCCAAATTTGCTGACAAATTGAGTGTAGTATTTTACTGCATCGTCTTTTAAGATTTTGAATAGCTCAGCTGGAATATTGTCACCTCCACTAGCTTTGTTGTTGCTCAGATTTCCTAAGGCCCATTTGACTTCACATTCTAGGATGTCTGGCTCAAGGTCAGTGACCACTCTATCGTGGTTATCAGGGATGTTAAGCTCATTCTTGTATAGTTCTTCTGTGTAATTTTGCTACTACTTCTTAATCTCTTCTGCGCCTCTCTCTATATATATTTCTATACACACACACACACACACACACACACACACACAATTTTAAGGTCCTGTCTTGGAAATAACATTATTTTTAAATATTACTGTGTTGGATACGTGTTGCCTGATACGGGCCAGAAAGAATAACATGAAATTTATCTACCTATTTTTATTATTTTAAATTTTTATTTATTTATGTATTCAATTTCTATAACCGCCCAACTCAACAAAGTGACTCTGGGCAACTTACAATTATAAAATTATGAAACAATTTTAAAAACATTAAAACAAACATTTTGTTTCCTTACGTTAATATGGATTGTTTCCCATTCTAGTGGTACATTCAATTTGTGAAGAAATATGTTCTGCCAAAACAATATATAATAAGATATAATTCATATCTTTCCATCTTATAACCTGTTATATATAATATTTAGTTGAAGGACAAAAAAAACCCCTCAGAAGCAAGACAGTATTGTTTCTGGTAGTGCATTTTTATAAACAAAGTGACACAGATTGAAACAGAAATACCATAGGGAAAAGCCAAGGGAACCAAAAAACCTGAAATGCTTCACGGAATGACATCCCTTCCAGATGGTGTTTTTCATACATTTATCAGATGGATATGAAAGACAATAATGAACATTCAAAATGGGGAGTGGCAATCCTCTCTTGGGAACTGAAACAGCAAGATACCTTCTGTGTGCTGAAATTATTTGATTAATCTCTAATATCCTATTGTATAAGCAAGTTTTTCCTTGCCATGTATTAAGAAACATTGTGGACATAAATGGTCGAAAATATCATTTTTAATAAATATAGTTTGTTTTCATATAGACAAAAGACTAATTAAACAACAAAAGCAAGTTTTAGGAACACCTTAGAATCAAAACACCCCTCATCAAGTTTGATTGATTAAATTCATTTATCAGTGAAATCTTCTTAATGTAAAAGTTGTTTGGAGTAGTAGTTAAGATGCCAGTCTAGAGCCCAGGAGACAGGTGCTAGGCCATCTTAGGCATCCCCCAATCACTCTTCGCCAACTGACCTCACAGGGTTGTTGTTGTGAGCAAAATAGGAGAAAATATTGGTACGTTCCTCACTTGGTCTTATATATGCAAATATATAAGACAAAGTGAATAAAAATAAAAATAAAAACTTAAGGTATATAATATCAATTGAAAATGTGAGAAAAATGAGTTAATGGATGATTAGTTATGCTGCATCTTCTGATCTTGAATTGTGTTACTAAAAACTGCACAAATAGGACATATACGTTTTTATCTGTACAATGCATGTTTAGAGTCAATAGAAATGTAATGATACTTTAGATGCTTGGAAAGTAACAGAAGAAGGACTGCTTAACACTCTTACATTGTGGCTATGTCTATTACCTGTCTGGTGTGATCGTTATTTGTCTCTTTATTTCTCTCCTTGATAGCCTATTTAGCCTCATCTACTTCTTCGAAACAATTTTTGATTATGGATTTTAAATGCATAATTCAAATTTGCTAATCACAGTGATTGTTACAATATGTCTAAATGTTTGTTTGCTGAATGTTTTGTTGTATAACTAGTTTGAAGTTAAAAGATTTCTGGCCTTCACTGATACAATTCACTCATTGCTCATTCATTTTTAATCTTGCCTCTGAAATGTATCCATGTTTTCCTGTGTGTTAGCAACGTTTTTATTCTTCCCCAGATAGAGAAACTGATGGAACTGAGTTGCCTGTGCCTTCCTTTGATTTTTTTTTTTTTTGTATTTTAATTTTCAGTTCCCACTGAGAATGTTGCAACAGTTGCAGATTGCGCCAGCGTGATTGAGGGCGTGAGCCGTAGCCGCAATGCTTTGTTGAATGGAGACACAAAGAATTATGACTGGGATTCCGGGTATACATGCCATCAGCTAGGCAGTGGTGCTATTGTTGTACAGCTGGCGCAGCCTTACATGATTGGATCAATTCAGTAAGAAAATTTCCTTTTTCATGTAAAAATAGTTCAGTAATGAGAATGCATGCCTCCTGATAGCTGCTGTGAAAAGTTCATATTTTCATTCACTGATAATGTTCTTAACATACAAAATCAAAGTTGGAAAGCAAACCAGTCTTTATATGCATATAGACACATTTGATATGAAAATAGTGACATAACTTGAGGGCAGTCAATTTATTTTGTGCTGAGAATAGCATCAGAATCAGAATGCCTCCAATTTCTGTTATTTTATATTGCTGTGTGATTTTTACATCTGCATAGCCTTGAGCTGATGAAATATTTATTTATCTCCTCAAATTTATCTATGAGTCAGTGTGAACAAAATGAAAAGTTAATGTGTTAAATGAGAAAAAAACTGTAGAATAAACTTCCTGGATATCTATGAAGCTCAGTATATAATTTCTGACCAACTGCTACCTCCCTTCTAATTGTATTTTTTTCTTTTTTAGTTTTGGTATGGGGGCAGGTTGGAGGAGGATAACACTATTTGTGGAATAAGACCAAAGCCAGATATGTGCATTGCTTAGAAGTCTTTGAGAAGGAAAAGGGAAAGTTTCTTAAAGATGTATGATAAAGATTTGGAGACTACTGCAAAATATTCAATTCTAAAAAAGAATTTAGGATTTATCTCTATGTCTAAATTATTATAATCCTTAAAAAAAACAAAACGGATTTACCGTTTTAGTATTCTTTAGTACCGCAATAGTATTCTTGCGATAGAGAGGCATAAAGAAAAAAAATCCTTATGATAAAATACAATGCAAGGAATTATACTTTCTTTGATTTTGGTTCTTATAGTTTGATATTAGAATGGTGAAGATACGAGAGGCACTTACATAAATGAAGGACAAAATAATTTTTGACACTGAAATGCTTGACACTGAAAATATATTCATAAAGATAGCATCCTTCAGATGATTTGCCACACTTTTTTTTTGTAACAGTGGTCATTGTGCTGACCACATTGACCTTCAGTGATCCCAGATTTGCTGTGTCTCTCAGCTCCTGGAAATGGTGCCAGATCTGTTTTTCTTACTGCACTAGATAGACCTTTTCAAGTGCCAGTAATGTCATTTATGCATTAATGATAAATAATGTATTTGCTGAAAACAAAATACTGCATTCTAACAAAACAGTCTTAACCTAGTTGTGAAACATGATAGTGGAAATATTGTGGATTGGGGCTGTTTTATAGCCTCAACAACTGGATGATTCATAATCACTGAGAAAACAATGGATTCTTGATTGTACCAACAAATCTATAAACTGAGATCTTTTCCAAGGAGTGGAATATACTATCAAGGTCTGAACTGATCTCAGGAATTTGGATCATCTACAAACAGAAATGTGGATCATTTACAGCATCAGATTGGATGGAGACAGTTCTTTTCTTAATTTAATTTACATTTCTAGTTCACAGAGCAAGTAGGGGGATATTGTATTTCATGTAAGGCAGAATGTTAGTTATTTTATAGCCCTGTGCTGATCTCTATTGATGCCTGAAGTCCTTCTGCTGCTCTGAATACCCAGCTTTTGGGGCTAAAAGGCTCCTCTTGTTGTAGGATCCCTTCTAAAACAATTCATCTATTAAAGAACATTTTTGAAAACCACAATTTATCTAATCATGTCTCTAATAGGAATATACAATTTATAACTCATTTTTGCAAACTGTATTTTACCTTTAAGATGTAACAATTCATCTGTTCCCTGCCCCTTGTATGCAGTTACGTGAAGAACAAATGCTACTTTAAAATAATACCTTTTGTGTGTAAACTGACAAGACAGTTGGCCAGATCTTTTAATTAAAACTTAAATTGCTTTTGATAATATAGTCATACTGTTATTCAGATGCCACCATTTCAGGTCACCTACAGGAACCATCTAAACCAGCTGCCAAATGTTTCACAGTTGTCCACAGTTCAGAAGCCTCCTATTTTTTCCAAGAATTGTTAGTATTTTCTGAAACAGCTGGATCATGACAGACTTCTACATTTGTTGTGCTTTCTATTACTAGAAAACTCCTCTTTCCTGCTGCTGTTGGAGGCCACATATGGCTTTCTATCAGAGTTCTTCCCTTCAAAAAACTGCCTACAAATCTGGAAGCCAACTTTATTGAACCAGTCTCCATAACTACACAAATCAGCCCTGTAGCCTTTTATCTATAGCTTCCTGCCACACTGAAAGCAAATTCCATTTTCTACTACCCCTTCCTAATTATACCTCCTTATGCAATTCTGTTCCACCATTTCTCTCCAACTTGAAGAAGAGGAACAGTTTGAAGTGGAATATATTTTGGATTGTCAATACAGAAAAGGCAAATTGGAATATCTGATTCATCAGAAAGGGTACCCAGATACAGAATATTCATGGGAAGTAGCAGATGATGTACGTTCCTCTTATCTATTTTGGCAGTTCCATTTTTAGTGCCCTCAGAAGCCTAAATCACCTGGTGGACTGAACACTCAGAATTCATCACCTGCCAACATTTCTGTCATCGAGTGGGAAAAGGACATTGAAGGAGGAGACATTTGAACAACTACCAGTGACAGTGAGATGGACACTCCTAGAATGGAAGAGAAAATCATGACAAAGAAATACAACAGAAGAGATATCCCTCCATTTCTCTGACTTTACCTCTTTAGACAGAGAGAGAGGCAGAATGCCCCGAAAGGAAAGAGAGTTCATTAGCTTCAGCCAAAGAAGAAGAAACTAAAAGAGCAATATGCTCTCCATTCATCCATGATCAGATAGAGGAAGGGGAAGAAGCATCTGATGAAAGGAAAGGGGAGGGGAGGAGACAACCTCTGGTGGCATAAAGTATGAAGTTAATAAAGCATGGACTAGTGATCTTCCAGCTAGACAAAATTTTTCTGTAAAGACTAAGAAGCTCATCTCCTAATCTCAAGGCTTAATTTCACACACTGGTGAAACACTGGTGTTGAAATTAAATTCACAGAATTTCACACAAATAAATCTTGAATTCAAATTCTGGAGGAAAAATATATAAAGCTTGATTTCTGCACATATATGGTTTGTGTCCTGTCTGCAATAAAACAACTTACCTAGCATTGTCATGCTTGTGAACCACTGCTACGGTATAAGCAATGTCTTGATTGCAAAATAAAACATTTGGACAGTCAAGATTTATTGCTAGGCCTGGTGTGAAGTCTGGCACACTTTACTAAAGCACAATTAGCACATACAATTTCAGAAAGAATTTCAGTGGGAGATTAAAATGTTGCATTTTTATCTTTGATACAAAGAACCCTAGGGATTTTTATCATTATTCACAAAGGCAAAAGAAAAGGCAGTTTTCAAAGTATATAATTTATCTTAAAGCAAAATTATTGAAAAGATTTATGTGCTTAAGTATTCAAGAAACATTATTGAAGGGTATTTTCTCAGCATCTCAACTTGCCTCTTCAGAATAATTAGGCAACATTCAACAGAAATAAAAAATTTTGTTCCGGAAACAGACAAACCTGCAGGACTAGTGGTCCAAAAGCAAACTATTAAAAGCAGGACCTCTGACATGTGTAACACTTTTAAATGCAATCAGAAGGTAAATTGAGTCTAGCAGAATATTAGAAAGGGATAGAATTGCCAAATTTCACTGATGAAAAATATCAATAATACAAACAGTCATGCACAAATACACTCTCGGTCAATCACATATATATTTTAGGATGGGATAGAAATATTATGCTCAATAAGCCATAGTATAGAACTGGGATTATTAACCAAGGAAAATTAATTTTATGACTACTCTCATTTTTAAGGTATAGCTCTTGTGCTTGACTTTTTTTAACATGTTTTCCCTTAAAGGAATAGGCTCAGAGAGGCTTTCTAAAATGTGAGTGGATGTTATCCCATTTTTATTAGTCATTGTTATTTATTTTAATTAATAAAATGTGAACAAAGTTGCTGTTACAATTGCAAATGTTTAATAGTCTAGATATTGATGAAAGTGAGCTGTGCTGATAACAAAAACCAGTTCATTGTATCATAGGGAAAATTTCCGAATATATGTGGAAATACATCCTTCTGCCTCGCTTTTATTTTCTTTTGACCTTAGCCTATCAATCACATTATAACTTTGCTTTTTCAAGCTCTTTATAGATTGCTTTCCTTTGAAGTTTTTAAAAAATTAGCCACTGGATACAACAGTATATATTGGAGAATACACAGTTATCTTGGAGATATATACCTGTAGTGATAGATTGAAAGGGCAAATAATGTATGTTAAATTATTGTGAGCTATCAAAGATGGTGGAATTATGTAGTGTTTTTGCTTCTTAATGAAATAACATTTTTTAAATATAAAGAGTCAGATGAATAGTCATGTTAGTCTATTTTGCAAGAAAGAAAAAATAAAAGCTATACAAAGAGAATCTGAAGATCTAAATTATTTAGCATGGCAAAAGCTGTTGTACCTTTTTCATTTATTAGCTCTACGTTCCATCTTTCCATCAAAAAAAACGGTTGATGCTCAACATAATAAGTAGATAGTATTATGCACATTAATCTTAATGAAGGAATAACATCATTCAGAAATTTGTAGAAAAATAGTTTAATATACCACAACATTCCTTTGAAAGATGCAGGTGTTCATTTAATTTTTGCGCTTGTGAAAAGTTAATATATTTATTCAGCCTCTATTTAACATTTAATTGAATTGTTACTGAGTTTAGGTTTTGCATTGTATTTTATTCATTTTATCTATTTATGTTTTACAAATTACTCATTGTTAACCATGTATGGCATCTTTTATTGCTCTCTGAGCTTAACCCATGCATGTACACACCTGCTAACTGAGGAAAACATCTCTTCTCCTTTTTCTTCACAAAAATTTAGGCTATAATAAATCAGTAATTTTTAACCTGTTACAAGACACTTTATACTCATCATGACATTTAGGAATAAATTGCATTTTTTACCTGACTGAATATTTATAGTCTTACCCAATTGGCATACTTCCAAGAAACTAAAATAGCTTAAAGCACTGCATACATTATCTATCATTTTGTTAACACTGGATAAATATTCTGTCATGATCAACCATTCTGCTCTTTACATAAATGTTCCATATATGCATAATCTTCTTGTTCTGAGACTGTCCCCTGCTAAGTTGGTTTTTAGTTAAGGTATTAAGCAGCAAAATTGTATTATCTACTGATGTTCAATTCAAAATAATTGATTTTTTGTATAATTCCTGTTACACTGACAATTTGAATCAAGAAAACTGCAGAGTCCCCAGTTATAAAAAATGATTTCACTGGAAAATCTAATTAGATTATTTCCCTTTTTACATGTTTTTGTTTCAATACTTGTAATTCTTCAAAAGATTTATCCCATAATTAAAACTTCTGCATTGATTTACAACTATGTTTATAAGCTCAACACACATTCAAGATTCTGTCCTTAAATTGACAGATTTTTTAATAAGCAAGTTAGCTACAGTTTTGCTTAGAGCAACCAAAAGACATTTGTGCTAAACAAAAAGCCAGCGAGTGAGAAAGCAGAACTTAAGATAGCTGGATGTTTATTCTAACCAAATGTGGAATACTGCTTTGGGGAATTTTAATGGAATCAGCTCTGAATTTTTAATTTGCAGAAACTCGGCATTAATGAGAACTAAAAGTCTCTTTTTTCCGAGTTCTTTTATTTTGGCTCTTAAAATTATTTATTAATAACACCCCAGGTTTCTATAGAGGGTTCTACAGTAGGTTTTGGAACTCTAGTTTGCCCATTATATCAACCTAATCAATATTAAAAGATTTACAGTTCTGAAGAACGAAGCTTTTTCTTATTTTTATATCACATTTAATATTTTTATAAACTAAGCCCAGTTCTAAATCAGTAGTTATTTTCTTTCAAATGAATTAGTTTCTTTCCTTAAAAAAAAATAATGCACCAACTTTTATAACAATCCTTCAGCATTAAAACAAAGCATTTAAATAGCTATTATTGATGAATGAAATGATTTTGTAGAAGCAATACTTTTTTCAGCAGTTGAAAACAAACACGGAGACTCTAATGGGTAGGAGGAGATAAAATATAAATAGTCCAAGAAGATTGTTATAACTGCCAGTGCAAACAACATCTTTTTTCATAGGTTTTAATTAATATTTGCTTATTAAAGTGTCAATTTATTCAAGCAATCGTTGTACTAAAAACTTAAAAAATAGGAAATTCCAGAAGTTGAGGGAAAGATGTTCTAGCACATCTATGAGTAAACTATGAAAGCTCTATGGTTAATAATGCTGATAAAATTCATCTATTGCTATTTATTATTTCCAAGATCTAGAGAAGCATATATATATTCCAGTAGTCACAAAACCCATGTGTCACAATTGATATGTTAGCCACGCTTTCTTTCCTAGAAGAAAATTATCAACTTATTTACCTTTGGGGACTGGGAACATAACAGTATTTGGAATTCTGAGAAGATCTCAGGGCCATCTTCATAAAAACGTTGTCAAGAAACAAGCCGGCTTCCATTTAAAGCACCTCTTACTAATCCACATATATACAAAACAAATTGATAAATTCAGCGCACAGTAGTTGAAAGATTTTTTTCAGAATTACTGTGAGCTAGGAAATCTGAAGTGGGATAATTTTAGAAACCCAAATTATCCAAAAAAATATCCCTATTACAGGTAGTCCTCGGCTTACAGCAGTTCATTTAGTGACCATTCAAAGTTACAACGGCACTGAAAAAAGTGACTTATGATCATTTTCCACATTAATGACAGTTGCAGCATCCCCATGGTCACATGCTTTACATTTGGATACTTGACAACTGGTTCAAATTTGTGACAGTTGCAGTGACCCGGAGTCATGTGATCACCTTTTGCAACCTTCTGACAAGCAAAATCAATGGGGAAGCCAGATTCACTTAACAACCATATTTCCAATTAAACAACTGCAATGATTCACTTAACAGTTGTGGCAAGAAAAGTTGTAAAATGGGGGAAAACTCACTTAATAAATGTCTCACTTAACAACATAACTGTTGGGCTCAGTTGTGGTTGTAAGCTGAGGACTACTTGTATTTGAAAGGCTTACCTGTGTATTTAAAATTTGCTCTTGAAAATTTAAAGCTAAATAATACATGTTATTTATGACAAATATTCTGCAATTAATTTAAAAACTCAGTTACTAATACAAAATTCCATATAGAGGTGACGTTTGAGTTCTTTATCTGCCCTTCAGGTTACTCCTCTGGGATTGCGATGATAGGAGCTACAGCTATTACATTGAAGTTTCTACAAATCAGCAGCAGTGGACCATGGTGGCTGACCGAACAAAAATTTCTTGCAAGTGAGTTTCATTTAAATATCTAAATGTCTGGATCAGAAAACATATACAGTAAATAATAAATAAAATAGAAGCTTTTGTATTGTATTGTACTTAGGCCAAGATCAAAATTAAGAATTAAAATCTTGTGAAAGAGGTTTCATTGTTATTCTATAAGCATTCATCCTTTGAATCACAATAAAGAAGGACATTTCTGGTGAATCCAGTTTAAAAAGTAAAAATTTAAACAAGGACTGTTTAGTTCTATGGGGTTTTTTTAATGTTCTTTACTGTGTGATTAAATTATGGTATTTTCCTTCCTTGCTGCTTCCTATTTGCTTAATCCAGCATTGATGAGCTAATCCTTTGTTTATGGAATTAGATTATAGTATAAAGAGTACCTGCAAAGTCCCAGCAGGAAAAATAAGACAGCACCATTTTCAGCAAACCACTTTGATCAGTGAGAGTGCCAAAGAAAATAATGAGAAACAAAAGAGAAGAAAATGAAATTCAGTATACATGTCAGGAAATGCATTTGATAGTCTAGTCAAATGTGAAAACTTGTTTTCAGGTCTGCATATGCTGCCTTTGGTTGGTTTAATTGTATTTTAATGTAGTATTTTTTCTGTAAATTAATTATTTAGAACTCAGGGCCTGAAGTGACAGGTTATTTTTAAGGCCTCTACCTTTCTTACTAATTCTCAAAATGCTGGTGATGGAAATGTTGGCGGATTTATTATCTTCAGAGAGGAAGCTTGCAGTCTTCTTTAAATGGAAGCCAATTAATGCATATTGGCCTTGTAATTGTCATTTTAAATGCTGCATACAGGTTAAAAAAAAGTCCCTTCTGGAAAAATTCTGTTTTCTCAACACAGCGTGACAGTAATGACATGGATTCATGTTCTCTTCTCTCTGAAAGGGCAAATATTTCTGATGTTTGGTTTCTTGGCTCTAATAAGAGAAATATGTGCTGCTAAAAAATTATAGAGAAAGATACTAAACCTATTTCATACAGGAAGACTAAAGTAAATAAATAAATCTGAACAATAACAAACATAAAAATAATCCGAATCAGTAAAATCATTCTAAATCTGCCAACTCCAAAGGCCATAATGTCTGAAAATATCAGGGTTGAAATTATGTTGACCTTCTTAGGACAGAAAGTGATCTTACACATGAGCAATGCACTGAAGTTGATAAATCAAACGTTTAAATTTTCTTTGCCCATTCTCAAACATACTCATGGTTGTCTGTAAACTTTCTGACTGTTCCTAATCTTTTTTTAAAAATTGCATTTTTTTTCCCTTCCATTCAGTTGTGTCCAGTTCTGAAAGACTGCTGGATCATCTACAAACCTTTCTTGGCAAGGTTTTTTTAGAAGTGATCTGCCATTGCCTTTTTCTAGGGTTCAGTTGGCTTTGTGCCTAAAATGACTCACAGTCTCAGTTTGTGGCCTGATGGCTTAATCACGACACCAAACTGACTCTTATTGTAATTATATTATCTACATTAGATCAATCAAAATTATTCACCTGATCCTTTTAATGCCTGCTTGTTTACTTCTTTAGAACTGGAGTGACAACTTTTTTTGTGTGACAGGACTGCCTTTAAAAAAACAGTTTTTGGCTGCTGAGAGAGAAAATAGTGGGTTGATAACATTATCAGAGAGGATCTCTTTTCTTAGGCTTTGTTTAAAAATATAGGAAATGTTAATAAATTCATCTAATCTGTGAGAGATTTAATGCAACAAATTGTTTTGTTTTTCTCCAAATTTGAATGCAAATTTGATCCAGTTTTTTCAGTGGCACTATTGTAAGTCTGACTGGGGAGAAAAGGACTGTGGACTGACTGACTACTGACTTTGCCCAAGCCTTTCTATACATTTATAGTCTATATTAAAGTATTCGGTTTTTTAGTTTTGCAGACACTAAAATCTACCTCTATTACATGATCCTAGTTTCAAAACATTGTCATTGAGGTCTATCCAAGTGTGTGAGAAAATAGTTTCCTTTTAAAACAGGCTAACATAGACTTAAGGATATTACTTGCTGTGTGTAACAGATGATTAGCAGCACACTGATGAAACCAAACACCATACTGATGGATTACCTCCCCTAGTGGTTTCATGTAGCAGTTAAAAAGGAGAGGCAGAAGACTTGAGCCCTGAGGCACCCCCACGTTGCAGGGGTCTAGGACTCAACTTTTCCTCTCCTACCAACACCGACTGGAACTTGCCATGGAGTACAAATGATAGCCACCATAATATAGTGCCTCCTATTCCCAACCTCCAAAGACAATCCAGAAGGATACCATAGTCAAAGGCCGCTGAGAAATCCAGAGAGTCCTTCTCTGTTCAGAGTCCTCCAAAGGACATTGATAATACAACCAATATCATTTCAGTTCTGTGCCCTAGCATGACTGTGAAGGTCCAGATAATCCACTTCATCCAGGGCCCTTTAAAACTGTGAGCCAACCATCCTCTCAGCAAATCTTAAAGGGAAGGTTGGGAACTGGACAAATACTATCCAATTTGTGGATATTTCATTCTATGATCATGTTCCAGATCTGTGCCTAAAACTGAATATTCTGTGCATGGAATGTTAGAGCAGAAAAAGATTTGCGTGCCCCTAATAATAAAAGTATATCTACCAAATAGCAAACAGAATTGCCTTTTACTAGGAAGTCTGTAACTCTTCTGACTGTTGATTTTACAGAAATTATTATTGTTAGTACTTATTTTAGCTTTTTGCTATAAACAACTCAGAGCATTTTGGCTATTGGTTGGTTTACAGTTTTAATATAAATAAATAATTCTCTTTAGCAGAGTTCCCCAATCTTTCCAGACTGGCAGGGGAGCGGGGAGAGAGGAGATGGTTCTGAAGGAGCAGCCAGCAAGCATGCAAGCACAGCTGTATTTGTGCAAGCAGCATGCATGCTCTCCCACAGCTCAGACAAATGGAGTACATATGCACATGCTCGCACAAGTGGGGATGCATATGCGCAGGCTTGCCTGCAGTTTCCACAACCCGGTTACAAACATTTCACAGCGGCCCAGAGGTTGGGGACCCCTGCTCTATAGAACACCTTTTAAAAATTCACATTACTTTTGTAGATAAATATATTCTTCCTCTAGCTTTAAATATCAGCATGCTGTAATGTATATTTATTTATTAGAATTTGTCAAACAAAAAGGAGAACAAGAATAAAAGAAAAAAAATACAATGACAGGGACAATAGGCACGTTAATGAACTTATGCATGCCTCCTCTACAGACCTCTTAAGTATGAAGTGAGGTCCACGGAAGTCAATTTGCGACTGAAACTGTGAAAATTTGTAGCTGAGACAACTGGATCAGGTAGAGCATTCCAGACTTTGACAACTCTATTATAGAAATCATATTTTTTACAGTCAAGTTTAGAATAATTTACATTGAGTTTAAAGTGGTTGTTCATGCACATATTATTACGATTAAAACAGAAAAAGTCATTTACAGATAAAGCATTACTATGTACAATTTTGTATGCAATACCAAGGTTTGAGTGCGAGGAACACAGTTTTAAGTTATCCAAACAGAGAATTTTGAGCCTAGTAGCATAGGGAATTCTATTGTGTACAGAAGAGTGCAAAACGTTTCTCATAAAATACTTCTGAACCTGCTTGATTGTACTGATGTCAGATATACGATGGGGATTCCAAACAGATGAACTAAGATTGGTCTAGCATGAGTTTTATAAGTTCTAATTAGCAATACAATGTTTCCAGAAAAAAAGATTCACAAAATTAAATTTACAACTCTTAATGCTTTTTTAGCAACGTTGTTACAATGAACTTTGGAGCATAGGTCTTCAGAAATAAGTACACCTAGGTCCTTGACAAAGTGAGGGTCATCTGCTAGATCAATACCACCTAGCTTATACTTGACATTCTGATTATGTTTACCAATATGTAGGATTTATTAATTGAAATTTGAAATTGCCAAATAGATGACCATTCAGTGTGTGTACAGGTTTTTTGTTTCTAATTGGAAAAACAAAATGAGGGGAAAAATATATAGCAATGAAAAGAAAATAAACCAGGGACAAAAATAATGGTGAGAAAAGAAAAAATAATATAAAATATTTGTACAAATAAATTATTATGTTAGTAAAAACACAAAGGTTAATAAAGTTATAAGTCCGTTGGATAAAGGTGACCTTCATTGTAGTGTTTCCCAGAGTTCTTTGTTATTGTATTCATTTTTTAGCCAGAGCAATTATTTATAATTTTAAATAACCCTGATCTACTGGAAGATATGGTTTTCCAATATTTTATATATAAAATAGGCAGCTAACAATAGAAAGTGAATCAGTTTATTAAGATGTACCCATTTATATATCTTAGGAAAAACAGTCAATATACCAACAGCAAGACCCTTTAGGAAATATTGTAGGGTTACCAATTTCCATTTCCTCAAAATAAAATTATTTGGCTTTTCATAAAATATGATATTGTATAAGATAGAATGGGAAGTTAAATAATATCCCAGAAGAAGGTGCTGGCAAAACTGTTCAGTAGCCATCAAACAAAATTCTAAGGACTGAAGCCATGAAGCCACTAGAGACAATCTGAGGGAACTTTTACTTTTTATAAAGCTATTTCAGCAAAATCTAGACACATTATAATTGTTTCATATGATCAAAGTCAGGTGTATTATCCAGACTTTGTTTTGTTTTATGAATTATGTAAGTCATAAGAAAAAATGAAGTTTTTTGTTTTGCCTGATGTTTTGTATGTGCATGTGTATGTATGTGTTTTCTGAGGTTTTCACGGGTGTTTGTATATAGGTCTTTGGTTGTTCGGGTTTTCTCCCGTGTAAAATTGGAAGTGTCTTGGCGACGTTTCGACGAAGTCTCATTCGTCATCTTCAGGCTTCAGCTTCGTGCTTCTGGGAGCAATTGACTTTAAAAAGACCAGAACTATCGCCAAAACTGAACACTTTAACAACAGAATAATCAGAGAAGCCATTGAGATAGAAAAACGCCCACACAGCATGAACAAACGAGATGACTTTAAAAAGACCAGAACTATCGCCAAAACTGAACACTTTAACAACAGAATAATCAGAGAAGCCATTGAGATAGAAAAACGCCCACACAGCATGAACAAACGAGATGATACCTCCCGCCTACCAGCCATTTGGAAACCTGCCCTTATTGACAAACGTGTCCCTAACACGAGGAATGACACCAGACCCACACTCACGAGGTCCACACAGGATGTCACCACCACACATCCACCCAGAAAGCACACCCAAACCCACACTGATCAGGAAGCACGACCAAGGACCAGAAGCCAGACCGCAGCTGCAACATTAGCCACTTCAAACCCCTCCAATCCATACATGCAGCAGACTGACACCCACTACGAAGATGTAGCACGACCACGAACACGAAGCCAAACAGCAGCAGTGCAGCTCACCAGCTCAAATCCCCCTGCAGCACAGATTAGACTGAGCACAACCAAGCCCCCACCAACACAGGACACACCCCAGCCAATCAGAGCACAGAAAACCCCATCCAATCAGAGCACAGCCAAGCTCCCACCCAATCAGTTCAAACCCCACTAGCAGTTAAAAGGAAGAAACAGCTGCGATCACACATTGCTCCCAGAAGCACGGTTGAAGCCTGAAGATGACGAATGAGACTTCAAACGTCGCCAAGACACTTCCAATTTTACACGGAGAAAACCCGAACAACCAAAGACCTATATACAAACACCCGTGAAAACCTCAGAAAACAAATATTGCACCTCTACGGGGAGGAAATCCACCATCTGACCAGGACCTATGAAAAACTAGAAGTCCAAAGAGCTTCCATTTTATGTGACCTCGCATTCCTACGAAACTGCCGCGATGAAAATTTAATCCCCAAATGCTTCCAATTGAAATTCCACTCCAACTCTGCAGCCACCAAACGCATCCTAAAAAGAACAGAATTGGCCTTAATCAGAAATGAACTTCACACAAAAAGATTCCTCCTAGATCAAATCAACAAAGATCTCCTCACACTTCACCTCAAACTCAGCAACAAGATGCACCCTGCACTTTGGGACAAATCCAAACAACTTGCTGCCTGGAGAGCCAAACACAGACCACCCTCAAGACAGACACGCACACCAACAAACTCAAGACTACAAGAACGCCAGAAACAAACCCTCCACCCTCACAGCAACACATGAAACAAACAGTGCATAACATCTCAGATAGGATCCTCACCAAAGCTGAAACCGATGTCCTTTCCAAAGGATTCAACTTTGCAGTCACTCCCAAATACATCCCCACTGAGACCATTATATGCGGAGTTGAAACCAGCCTGACCAAAATCAACCCCGATGACGCTAACAAAATCAGACTCGAAATCACCAACATCCTCTGCAGCAGCAAGCCACCCAAAAGCAACTTACCCAAAGAGGAACAGACAGCACTACTTAACCTGAAAAAAGATACCAGCATAATAATCCTACCAGCAGACAAGGGCAACGCCACGGTGGTTATGAACACATCTGACTACCAAACCAAATTAACCAACCTACTCCAAGACCCTGCATACAAGCCCCTAAAACAGACCCCACCACCTACCTAGAAAACCACTAGATCCAAAATAAAAGCCTCCCCATCAGCGAAGAAATCCAACAAAGAATCATTCCCAGAGAGAAATCATCCAGATGCCCTAAGCTCTACGGCCTCCCAAGATACACAAAGAAGGAACCCCACTCAGACCCATAGTCAGCTCCATAGGCTCACCTCTACAAAACCTAGCCAAATTTCTCGCCAAACAACTACAGCCCTATGCAGAATCCATCGCCTCACATGTAAAAACTCATTCCAGTTCATAGAGATCATAAAGAAACAAAACTTACAGCCCAGCGACCTACTCGTGAGCTTTGATGTCATATCCTCTTCACCCAAGTGCCAATCAAAGAAGCCTTGACAGCTATCCAAAACAAATATAACCCCCCCAAGCACATACTAGATCTGACCAACCACTGCCTATCCAACACATACTTCATCTATAACGGACAAAAATACAAACAAATAGAAGGCGCACCCATGGGATCACCCTCTCACCTGTCATTGCCAACCTCTACATGGAACACTTTGAAACCCAAGCACTAGAAAAATCTGATCACAAACCCAAACTCTGGCTCAGATACGTAGACGACACCTTCATAATCTGGCCACACGGGAAAGAAAAACTTGAAAACTTCCTCACACACCTCAATAGCCTACACCCCAAAATACAGTTCACCATGGAAACAGAAGGTAACAACCAACTTCCCTTCCTAGATGTCTTAGTCTACAAGAAACCCAATGGCTCCCTAGGACACACCATCTACCAGAAGAAAACACACACAAACCGCTATCTGCATGCACTCTCACACCACCACCCAGCACAGATCAACTCCGTAGCCAAGACACTCATCTCTAGAACAAAATGCTTAGCTGATGAACAACACCTAAAACTGAATATTCTGTGCATGGAATGTTAGAGCAGAAAAAGATTTGCGTGCCCCTAATAATAAAAGTATATCTACCAAATAGCAAACAGAATTGCCTTTTACTAGGAAGTCTGTTACTCTTCTGACTGTTGATTTTACAGAAATTATTATTGTTAGTACTTATTTTAGCTTTTTGCTATAAACAACTCAGAGCATTTTGGCTATTGGTTGGTTTACAGTTTTAATATAAATAAATAATTCTCTTTAGCAGAGTTCCCCAATCTTTCCAGACTGGCAGGGGAGCGGGGAGAGAGGAGATGGTTCTGAAGGAGCAGCCAGCAAGCATGCAAGCCCAGCTGTATTTGTGCAAGCAGCATGCATGCTCTCCCACAGCTCAGACAAATGGAGTACATATGCACATGCTCGCGCAAGTGGGGATGCGTATGCGCAGGCTTGCCTGCAGTTTCCACAACCCGGTTACAAACATTTCACAGCGGCCCAGAGGTTGGGGACCCCTGCTCTATAGAACACCTTTTAAAAATTCACATTACTTTTGTAGATAAATATATTCTTCCTCTAGCTTTAAATATCAGCATGCTGTAATGTATATTTATTTATTAGAATTTGTCAAACAAAAAGGAGAACAAGAATAAAAGAAAAAAAATACAATGACAGGGACAATAGGCACGTTAATGAACTTATGCATGCCTCCTCTACAGACCTCTTAAGTATGAAGTGAGGTCCACGGAAGTCAATTTGCGACTGAAACTGTGAAAATTTGTAGCTGAGACAACTGGATCAGGTAGAGCATTCCAGACTTTGACAACTCTATTATAGAAATCATATTTTTTACAGTCAAGTTTAGAATAATTTACATTGAGTTTAAAGTGGTTGTTCATGCACATATTATTACGATTAAAACAGAAAAAGTCATTTACAGATAAAGCATTACTATGTACAATTTTGTATGCAATACCAAGGTTTGAGTGCGAGGAACACAGTTTTAAGTTATCCAAACAGAATTTTGAGCCTAGTAGCATAGGGAATTCTATTGTGTACAGAAGAGTGCAAAACGTTTCTCATAAAATACTTCTGAACCTGCTTGATTGTACTGATGTCAGATATACGATGGGGATTCCAAACAGATGAACTAAGATTGGTCTAGCATGAGTTTTATAAGTTCTAATTAGCAATACAATGTTTCCAGAAAAAAAGCTTCACAAAATTAAATTTACAACTCTTAATGCTTTTTTAGCAACGCTGTTACAATGAACTTTGGAGCATAGGTCTTCAGAAATAAGTACACCTAGGTCCTTGACAAAGTGAGGGCCATCTGCTAGATCAATACCACCTAGCTTATACTTGACATTCTGATTATGTTTACCAATATGTAGGATTTATTAATTGAAATTTGAAATTGCCAAATAGATGACCATTCAGTGTGTGTACAGGTTTTTTGTTTTTAATTGGAAAAACAAAATGAGGGGAAAAATATATAGCAATGAAAAGAAAATAAACCAGGGACAAAAATAATGGTGAGAAAAGAAAAAATAATATAAAATATTTGTACAAATAAATTATTATGTTAGTAAAAACACAAAGGTTAATAAAGTTATAAGTCCGTTGGATAAAGGTGACCTTCATTGTAGTGTTTCCCAGAGTTCTTTGTTATTGTATTCATTTTTTAGCCAGAGCAATTATTTATAATTTTAAATAACCCTGATCTACTGGAAGATATGGTTTTCCAATATTTTATATATAAAATAGGCAGCTAACAATAGAAAGTGAATCAGTTTATTAAGATGTACCCATTTATATATCTTAGGAAAAACAGTCAATATACCAACAGCAAGACCCTTTAGGAAATATTGTAGGGTTACCAATTTCCATTTCCTCAAAATAAAATTATTTGGCTTTTCATAAAATATGATATTGTATAAGATAGAATGGGAAGTTAAATAATATCCCAGAAGAAGGTGCTGGCAAAACTGTTCAGTAGCCATCAAACCAAATTCTAAGGACTGAAGCCATGAAGCCACTAGAGACAATCTGAGGGAACTTTTACTTTTTATAAAGCTATTTCAGCAAAATCTAGACACATTATAATTGTTTCATATGATCAAAGTCAGTGTATTATCCAGACTTTGTTTTGTTTTATGAATTATGTAAGTCATAAGAAAAAATGAAGTTTTTTGTTTTGCCTGATGTTTTGTATGTGCATGTGTATGTATATATATATGCATATATGTTATGTATGTGTATGTATATACGTGTGTGTGTTTAATTAAAAAAAGAGAACATTATTAAATATTTCCTATTCTATTTAGTAAAAATTAATATTATTGTGGGAAATTATATGCACAGGATAAATGTATGCATTTTAGGAAAAAGAAAATTCAGAAGAATATGCATGATTAGAATGTGAAACAAGAAATAGTTACAGAGATAGTACAGTTATGTATATAAACCACAAGATGGGGTCACTGTAACATCCAGAGCTTACAGAATTTAAAATTTAATTCCCTTTCATTTTTAGTGAAATCTGCTAGAAAAGAAAGCCAAAAATCGTATTCATTACATGAAATTATCGCAAAAAATAATAATAAAAAAAGCCCCACCTTTGGCAAAGTTAGCAGCACTTTAATTATATGATTTTAGCCTCACCTGAACTCCTACTAGCCAAGTTAATTAAAGATTTTCAACTATATAGTAATCAAGTCCAAATATTATATGTTTAATAAGGACCAGAGATTCCAGGGGAAGTTTCTTCTATATTTGGATGAAAAATAGAAGATAGCAATCTGAAAGTCTAGATACAAATCTAATTTCCGAGAAATACTCATCTATGAAAAGAAAATGAGGAAAATGTTAAAACAAAATTTAAATAGTGAATTCTGAGCCCTTCAAATAGAAAGTAAGCAAAATACTAAAATCAGAGTGCCATATAGAAGGGGGAAATTCAAAAATTATGTTTGTGGAGGGAAGCCTAACTCTATTCAGACATGCTCAGAAGACTAAGCATTCTGTCCCAAAAGACTTAAGTCCGAGGAAACGTGTCGACAGGATTAAAACTGAAAAAAATAACAAATTTAAAGTAAGAAAATATTTCTTCTCTTGAATAGTCAGCCTAAAGTCTCCAGGGCCCAAAGTAGAAAACATTTTTAAATCCTAAGAGAAGAAAAGATAAAAGGGAAAAAAAGATGAATTCCTATAATTGGATTCAATTGTTGGATTTTTCTGGTGATCTATTTGATCTATCACTGTATACATTTGTTTGTATTTCAAACAAACTGTCACCAAAGGCTAAATGGGATAACAAACCCTGTAATTTTCATTGTATTAGTAATTGTAGTTGTGTGCCATACACTTTCATCTTTGGCCTTCCATCTAAAGCACCTGCAAGATCCACCGCTACCCTGTGGTCAAAACTATTGAAGCCCTGCTGTTTTTGTACATGTGTGTGATGTCATGGTACATGTTCAAAAGCGAAAGAGCTTGCATTGGTTTTGTGCAAAGCTTCTTTCATCATTTGCACTTCCCTTTCCCTCCCACATTCCCCTAAGTGTGTAGAGTAGCCCCTGACACCTCCAAAAAGGTGTTGCTGAGTTTAGGACACTGCAGTTCCAGTTTGCAAGAAGAAAAAGTGACTACACACCTAAACCTTTGTACCTTGATTTTGAAGTCAGTTTATTCTCTGACATTTCTCCCTATGTATCGTTCCGTTCTTTAAGTTCAAGGAGAGGACAGCTTAGTCAGTTAGATAGTCCCTGATGGGAAGCTTGGAGACAGCTGTTTAAAAGCTGCATATCCATTCTTTACCATAAACCAGACAAGGAAATCAATCCCATGTAGGTCAGCACTATTTTTATTGTAAAGCTTTAGTAACAGAATCTTGCAAATCTGAATGTGCTTCCCACCTCCCTCCCTTTATCTTTGAATGAAATAAGGAGGAGTTTCTGTGAGACATTTATTGAAGGCCATTTCCTCTGCCCTCTACAGTTTTTTACAATATTGAAATTTCAAAGCATATAGATATTTAAATACAGGTAGTCCTTAACTTATGACTGTTTGCTCAGAGGCCACTCAAAGTTAAAATGATACTGAATTAAAGGACTTAAAACTGGTCCCCATAGTTGTGACCAGTGCAATGGTCTGTACTTATAAGATCAAAATTCAGGCATTTGCCAGCCCACCTGCACTCACAACCATAGAGGTGCTGCAATTCCCCACAGCCACCTCTCTCCCCATCTATGTCTTTTTGGCCCTCTGTAGTCCATGGCCCCTGCTGCTCTAATTGGCCTTTCTTACTTCTGCTGCTGACCAGACATACCAGCCAGACTTTCTTCCCAAGTTCATGCATGCATTTTTCTATGAGAGCTGGAGAAGATGAGAGCTGGAGAAGCCGTACGGGTCTGGATGGGGGGAAACAGGCTCAAGCTCAAGCCCTCCAAGACAGAGTGGCTGTGGATGCCGGCATCCCAGTACAGTCAGCTGCAGCCGCGGCTGACTGTTGGTGGTGAGTCATTGGCCCCGATGGAGAGGGTGCGCAACTTGGGCGTTCTCCTGGATGAACGGCTGTCCTTTGAAGATCATTTGGCGGCCGTCTCCAGGGGAGCTTTTTACCAGGTCCGCCTGGTTCGCCAGTTGCGCCCCTTTCTAGACCGGGATGCCCTATGCACGGTCACTCACGCTCTCGTGACGTCTCGTCTGGATTACTGCAATGCTCTCTACATGGGGCTCCCCTTGAGGTGCACCCGGAGGCTCCAGTTAGTTCAGAATGCGGCTGCGCGGGTGATAGAGGGAGCCCCTCGTGGCTCCCATGTGACACCTCTCCTGCGCAGACTGCACTGGCTACCTGTGGTCTTCCGGGTGCGCTTCAAGGTTTTGGTGACTATCTTCAAAGCACTCCATGGAATAGGGCCGGGATACTTACGGGACCGTCTGCTGCTACCGAATACCTCTCACCGACCCGTGCGCTCTCACAGAGAGGGACTCCTCAGGGTGCCGTCGGCCAGACAGTGCCGGCTGGCAACACCCAGGGGAAGGGCCTTCTCTGTGGGGGCTCCCACCCTCTGGAACGAGCTTCCCCCAGGACTTCGCCAACTTCCCGACCTCCGAACCTTTCACCGCGAGCTTAAGACACATCTATTTATTTGCGCAGGACTGGACTAGATTTTAAATTCAAATTGGTTTTAATGGGGATTTTATTATTTTTATTATCATTTTAATTATTCGGCCAATTATAATAAGTTTTTTAATGGATGTTTTATTTGTATTTATATGTATGTTTTTATCTGGTTGTGAACCGCCCTGAGTCCCTAGGGAGATAGGGCGGTATAAAAATATGAATGAATGAATGAATGAATGAATGAATGAATGAATGAATGAATGAATAAATTAATTAATTAATTAATTAATTAATAAATTAATAAATTAATAAATTAATAAATTAATAAATTAATTTGGACAGTCTTGCAAAGGGCCAGGGTAGGCAGACCTTGTAAGCAGTGTAGCGAGTAGATGACAAAGATGGCAGAGACCTTGGAGTGCAGAGTGGTGAGGGCAAGTGTGACTGGGCTGGGGAAACTTTGGTTTCCTAAGACATTGCAACTTTGTTTGGCATTGCTGGGGGGTGGGGGTTATGACAAGTCACCATGTCTAACTCAGCATAACCAAGTTGCTGAGGCCAATTTACTTCAGAATAACTAGCCATGGCCAATTGCTGTGGGACAACTCGCCACAGGACAAGGACAAGACTTATACAGGACAAGACTTACACTAATATCAAAGAAATGGTGAAATAGAAATCCAAATCTTGATACATTGACTACACATCTATGGAAGTTACACCATTTTTAGCCCTTTGTCTTCATACAGCCACAGTGAGCTGTTTTGTATATATAGTGTGCTCTTTCCTTTCCATCCAAATAATTGAGAGAAGGGCTTAGAACTTTAAACTCTTCCTTAGTAACAATTTGTCATGCCATATGGTGTAACCTTATGGTTAATTTCAAAGAAATATCAAATTCTGGCTTTGGAAAGTAATTTTAGTTAGTGCAAGAAATTTTCAGAAGGATTTAATTGACCCATTTTTGTCAGCCACATAGAGTAGAAGAAGGAACCCACAAATTTAAAATTAATGATCATTTTTGCTGTGAAATGCCACTTGAGAAAACTAAGCCCTTCACACCCTTGCCAGACCAAATAAATATATAACACAGTTAAAACAATCCATCCAGCTACATTTACTTGGAAAAGGTAGTGTACAAAGTTTTATCTTCCATTTGTTCTTTTAATATTTATAAATGTTAAGCAATGTAAATTATGGGATTTCTGAAGCTGAATAGCCATAGTGAAGTCCAAAATGTTAAAATGTTTTTCTAAGTGGTGTAATACATCTTTTTAGTAACTGGATTCAGCATTTTCCTTAATTCATATTGCCAGCATTAAAAAGCTGTCACTGTTAAGGTTGCATGAGTCTTAAGGTTATACAACTTCCTAGTCTAGCAATAAATTATTGCTGTGCATAACTTAAAATATAAATTAGTGCTTATAGATCAATGGAAATTCATGTAATACGCTTAGCCATTAGAACACTGTATATTCAATTTTTAATTCTGTAAACTGTGGAACATATGGAATTTTTCATGATGCAATGAAAGGAGATGTAGTTTATTATAATACATTAATACATTTGTTGCAGGACATAATTTTTCTCTAAGTTGCTAGTAAAACAAAAAACTTCACTGTTTATATATTATTACACTACTTTTGTCTCATTTGCCATGTATTGTTTATGAATTTAGACATTCATATTTCAAGATTTCAAAGAATGCTTTCAGGTTTTTTCATTATTTCATAGCTTTTATTTTAAGTAAGACCCATTCTGTCATCCATATACAAGGTACTTTGAATCCTGGCAATATGTCATAACCTAGAAATAGAAAAGGCAGCATTTTGCTTTAGAATTCTAAACAAAATTCATGAGCAATTACTATATTTGGCTTATTCCAGAACTGAGAAAAGTAGTACATGGTGGTTTTTGGAATGATTCACCCTTGCAGTGTTCTGTGGAATTATCACAGAAGCTGACCGAGTCCAAAAATTTAGAAAAGGACAACATCTTAAGAATCAAAATTGATTTTTTTTAAAAAAAATTCACAGAATATAGTAGTTCTACCAATTGCCGAGCTTGGGTATTAAAAAGCCAAGTCATCAATTACCTATCCCCTTTAGGCAGAAAGGCAGAATATAATTAAAATGATGATGACGATGAGGGAGATGACAACAACAGTTACAGTATTCCTCAATACACCTCAATTTAGAACCACAATTGGGACTAGACTAGAGCTTCAGTCACTAAGCAGTGTGGTTGTAATGTGAGATGTCAGAGGACCACATCAGATGAGTTTAAATTATAAGGAAATGAATTTCAGTTGAATACCAGTAAGATAATCTGAATGGCAAAAATTATTCAACAATGGAACAAGCCTTGGAAGGTGATGGACTCTTCTTCATTGGAAGTATTTAAACAGAGACTGGATCTATCAGAAATGCTACATTAATGGTTTTCTGCACTGAGCAGGATATTGGACTAGATGATCGGCAAAGTTCCTTCAATTCTTACATTTTTATATGATAAGAGTAACTCAGAAGTATCTTAAGGCAAATATAATTTTCCCTAATTATTTTTTCAAGCACCATGAGAATATTAACACATGATTTTCAGAATTAGAGTATGTCTGTGTTGAGTGATAATTTAATAGTTAATGACAGTTATTTTATCACTATAGAAATTGCACAGTATTATCTGTTAAATGAAAAACTGGGCAAAACACACCCAGATATATCAATATAGTACCTTTTGACTATGCTGTCTCGTTCTAAGAAAAATATTTTAGAGAGTATGTCCTAATTGTTCTTAGAGCATTAAAAAAGAGAAAACTACATATAATGCATATCAATTACATGTAACTCTCTTCAAAACACAAAACAATTTGTTTCCAGTGAGGATTGATATTGAATTAGTATCCATGAAGGAATGGTGACAGTATTGCAGCACAGATTGGTGGCCAGGTGATGAATTCTGGCTAGAAAAATAAAAGATTATGAGATAGTCCATTTGCACTCTTGACAGCTGCTCCTAATGATTATGTTGCAGAAACTGAAGTTTTTATGATTGACTTGTGAGTCAAGCAGTTGGAGTTATTTTCAACCAAGCTCACAGCTGTAGTGTAGACTATATTGACATAAGGTTCACCAGGCCTCATTTCTTAATCACTTTCATGATTAAATAGCAATAGCATTTAGACTTATATACTGCTTCACAATGCTTTGCAGCCCTCTCTAAGTGGTTTACAGACTCAAGCATATTGCCCCTAAAAATCTGGGTCCTCATTTTACCGACCTTGGAAAGATAGAAGGCTGAATCAACCTTGAACCTGGTGAGATTCGATCTGCCAAATTGCAGTCAGCCGGGAGTCAGCAGAAGTAGCCTTCAGTATTGCATTGTAGCCACTGTGCCACCACAGCTCTTAAAGCTCAGAATATTGTTTCTGAAAAGTTACAAACACACTAGGGCCAGTTTAAGAGGCCAATAAGATTTTGGAATTAATTATAAGAATCCTTCCTATGGGAAAATGCTGTTGTTTTGAATTCTTAAAAAAAAAGAAAAAGGTTAGGATGAAAGTTGTCCAAACATGTTTTTTTTTTTTAAAAAAAAACAGTCTTTCGTTCCAGATGGAATGAAACTACATTTAAAGTTTCATTTAAAACTACAGCTTTTCTAAGTTTAAGCAATAAAACAATTGACAGCTTCCTAAAATCAGTTGATTTTTTTTTTCATTCTTATGCAATGGTTTATATCCTAACTACCACGTGTTTATTGGACCCGTGCCCCTCCTGGTTGGTACTGGCCACTCAGGAGGTGACACGAGGCTGGCTCCAGGCGATTACGAGCGTGTTCTGTTTCCCTTCCCCCAATACTCCCAGCAAAGAGTCCGTCAGAGGCCTTCCTTTTTTTTCCCTTTTATTTACATAGATACATGTCCTGGCCATGTCTACCCACGGGCCTGCCAAGTTTCTGGAGATAACGAGGAAATTATAGATAAGGCCAGAATTACTCACGAATATATTCTTCCCTCTATGAAATAGTTAGCTCGCGCCAAATTCATTGCTTTGTCCAAGACAAAAAACCAGGAAGTCCCGCCTCCTATTTATAGTCTCTGCAGATGTCACTGCATGACAATTATGACTTGGCTTTGTCCCAACTCTTCCGCTGCTGCGCACGTCGATCAAGTCTTCGTAATCTTGCGTCACTCCAAAACTGCTCTTGGGGCGTTGCCAAATCAGAAGAAGGCCCGGGAGAATCAGGCCGTGCCGGCCCCTCCTCCTCCCTTTGAGTGGGTGCCAGGGAGGGAGAGGGCTCAAGAGAAACAGGGCTTGCCAGGTCTTCTCCCTCATTTTCTGAATCATCCGAGTCCAGGAGTCTGGGTCCAGGAACCTGGGTCACAACAGAGCGCTTCTTTGTTGGAGGGGGTCTTTCCGGCCGCCTTGAAAGAGGCGGTGGTGAGGCCCCTCCTCAAGAAGCCTTCCCTGGACCCGGCTGTTTTAGGTAATTATCGTCCGGTCTCAACCCGCCGCGCGAAGGTTTTAGAGTATGGTGGCATATCAGTTTCCCCTACACCTGGATGAAACTGTCTATCTAGACCCGTTCCAGTCCGGTTTCCGGCCCGGTTACAGCACTGAGACGGCTTTGGTCGCGTTGGTGGATGATCTCTGGAGGGCCAGGGATAGGGGTTGTTCCTCTGCCCTGGTCCTATTAGACCTCTCAGCGGCTTTTGATACCATCGACCATGGTATCCTGCTGCGCCGGTTGGAGGGATAGGGAGTGGGAGGCACCGTTTATCGGTGGTTCTCCTATCTCTCCGATCGGTCGCAGACGGTGTTGACAGGGGGGCAGAGGTCGGCCCCGAGGCGCCTCACTTGTGGGGTGCCGCAGGGGTCGATTCTCTCGCCCCTTCTGTTCAACATCTATATGAAGCCGTTGGGTGAGATCATCAGTGGCTTCGGTGTGAGGTACCAGCTGTACGCTGATGACACCCAGCTGTACTTTTCCACACCGGGCCACCCCAACGAAGCTATCGAAGTGCTGTCCCGGTGTTTGGAGGCCGTACGGGTCTGGATGGGGAGAAACAGGCTCAAGCTCAATCCCTCCAAGACAGAGTGGCTGTGGATGCCAGCATCCCGGTACAGTCAGCTGAGTCCATGGCAACTTGGGCGTCCTCCTGGATGAACGGCTGTCTTTTGAAGATCATTTGACGGCCGTCTTCAGGAGAGCTTTTTACCAGGTTCGCCTGGTTTGCCAGTTGCGCCCCTTTCTAGACCGGGATGCCCTATGCACGGTCACTCACGCCCTCGTGACGTCTTGTCTGGATTACTGCAATGCTCTCTACATGGGGCTCCCCTTGAGGGGCATCCGGAGGCTTCAGTTAGTTCAGAATGCGGCTGCGCAGATGATAGAGGGAGCCCCTCGTGGCTCCCATGTGACACCTCTCCTGCGCAGACTGCACTGGCTTCCTGTGGCCTTCCGGGTGCGCTTCAAGGTCTTGGTAACTACCTTTAAAGCGCTCCATGGCATAGGGCCGGGCTATTTACGGGACCGCCTGCTGCGACCGAATACCTCTCACCGACCCGTGTGCTCTCACAGAGAGGGACTCCTCAGCGTGCCATCAGCTAGGCAGTGCCATCTGGCGACACCCAGGGGAAGGGCCTTCTGTGTGGGGGCTCCCACCCTCTGGAACGAACTCCCCCCAGGACTTCGTCAACTTCCGGACCTCCGAACCTTCCGTCGCGAGCTTAAAACACATCTATTCATCTGCGCAGGACTGGATTAGATTTTAAATTTTATATTGGTTTTAATGGGTTTTATTATTTATATTGTTTTTTAAAAAATTGGGCCATGTAGAATAAGCTTTTTAACTGTTATTTTATTTTGTATTTATATGTACCTTTTTTATTTGCCTGTGAACCGCCCTGAGTCCCTAGGGAGATAGGGCGGTATACAAATATGATAAATAAATAAATTAAATAAAATAAATAAATAAATAAACTAGAATATTGATTGCTATTGAATATTGAAAATCATAGTTCATACCAACTGCTGATGTAAGTCTTGCGAATCTTTTAACATCACCTATCTGACATAATGCAGTTCAAATTGTACAATATTAAATTATTGATTCATTCTAGAGAAGCTTTTAGCAGTATAAATTAAATACATGAATCATAGAAATCAAAAAATAAAGGAATTATTTTAGGTCTTCAATTTTTCCCCTGTGGGGTTACTATGAGATTATTCTATAAAGTATATTTCCTCAAGTTATATTATCAGTCCAGCTTCATAGGTCTCTAATGATATGGCTTTCATTGCTTTCCATGAAGAATTAAATCATAATTTAAAAGGTAGTCACAGCCGCCGCCCCTCTCCTTCCCTCCCTCCCTCCCTCTCTCTCTCTGTCTCTCTTGTACACACACACAAAAATACACATGTACACACACGCACACACACACAGAGAGATTATTTCAGGGCAATTCTCTCTCAAACATACACATACATTGAAAGATTTTCTTTTCCAGCTCTAACAGCTCCTGTTCTCTTTTGTATTTTACATTCTAGAAATGAATTTGCATACTTTCATCCTAGTACCATTGATACCTCAATAAATGGTAACTAAATTAATACTATTTTATTCACAATGATTACAATTTAGTAATTGTTTTGAATGATCTTCTAGGTAAAGGAGACAAGTTATCTGAAAGTACAACAATCTTTCCCAAAGAGGTTGTAGAAAAAATGCTTTTAAAAGTATAAAAAAAAAAGTTGGCCACGCCCACCCAGTCACATTACCCCACCACCACCAAGCCACGCCCACAGAACCAGTAGTAACAAATTTTACATTTCACTCTTGGATTTCATTTTTTTTTATTGAAAAAGTTTTACAAAAACAAAAAAAATTTTTATTAACAATTATTCTCCCTTCCCCTTCCCTCCCCCCCCCCCCGAGACTTCCCAGAACAAAATACAGGGTATAAAGTCTAACAATCATAAACTAAAATACAACAAAATCCATAACCCATAGTTTCTCCTCTCCCTTTGCACCCTTAACTCCCCTTTCCCATTTAAACTAATACTTTAATATAATACAATTTCTAGATTCACTCATTAGCTATTTGATACTTTTTAGTCTGATACTTATTTTGAATATAGTCAATCCAACTTCTCCATTCCAATATATATCTTTCTTGAGAATAGTCTTTCAAATACGCAGAAATTTTAGCTATTTCTGCTAAGTTCGATACTTTAAGTGTCCATTCTTCAATTGTAGGTAAATCTTCTTTCTTCCAATATTGTGCAACCAAGAGTCTTGCAGCTGTTATTAAGTTTAAAATCAATTTAGTCTCTATTACCGTACATTCTGTAGTCATGCCCAATAAAAACAACTGTGGAGTAAATTTTATCTTCTTTTTCGGATTTCATATTTTTTAACTGAACATACTATAAATTAATATTTACTTTTAGTTATTGAGTTATAGTTATATAAGGCGCTATGAGCAGTAAGGAAAAGTGCATATAAAAATAACCTCTTCCAGGTTATACCGATAAGAATAGAAAAAAGCTTTTTTTGATTTTTTAAATAGATTGACTTCTAAATTTATATGGCAAGGGATAAAGCCTAGAATTAGATTAAAAACCCTACAAGATACTAGGGATAGAGAAGGAATACCCCTACAAGACTGGGAGATTTATTACTAAGCAGCATGCCTGACATGGTTAAAGGAATGGATAGAGTTGGGAAACAAAAGAATGTTAACAATTGAAGGCCATGATCTACAGATAGGATGGCATGCATTCTTGTGGGGTGAAAAGTATAAAACTCATGGGTATTTTAGAAGACATATAATTAGGAACTCATTAATTTGGAATAAAATCAAAAAGCAACATTATACGAATATACTGTTTTGGGTTTCGCCCAATGAAACATTAACGCATCCAAATTTAATAGACATTAACACATCCAAATTTAATAGACTGGACTAAAATAATTAGATACAGGAATATATTAAATGAATTGGGAAAATTAAAAACAAAACAAGAATTGGAACAGGATTTGAATAGGGAAGTCGAATGGTGGATTTACTTACAAACCAGATCAAAATACATAGAAGATACAAGAAGATGCAATACTCTGTACATGAACTCTTGCGCCTGCGAGGTGCCCCCGCCTCGCAGGAGTGGCCCGCCTCATTACCAAGGGCCGGCCTCAATGACGTGTCTTGGGACCCACAGAGGTGGCATGTGCCTCTGGGGATTTTTAGATAGGGAATTTTTAAGGGGAGGGAGGGTAAGGGCGGGTGTTGTGGGTAACCCGTCAGGGGCAGTTCCTGCGTGGGCTCGCGGCGTTCATCTAATAGGTTCGAAGGTTATGGGGGAGGAGTGCGTTCCTACTTGTGATGGTGGTTCCATCTGCACGGTAAGTGGGAGGGGCAGATATGGCGGAAGTGAGGGGTCATATCGAACTTTGGGGGCGCGTGCTTGGTGTCTGAAGGCGATCACGCGCCCCGACCCCTTAGACTTCTCCCGTTCCCCTGGTGGCCAAGTCCCTCAGAGCTTGGGCCTCCAGTTGGTATGTTGTGCAACACACGGTCCGTGGTTAACAAGGCCCCCCTAATTTGTGATCTTACACAGGGGGGATCCGCGGACTCTATGGGCGTTACGGAAACCTGGTTGGGCACAGAGGGGGGGTGCCCCTTGTTGAAATGTGCCCACCAGGTTTCCAAGCATTCCATCAACCGAGGGCCCAAGGTAGGGGTGGGGGGGTTGCGGTTGTTATTAAGGAGAGTCTAGAGCCGAGGGAGACCACTGTACCTCAGATTGCCGGCTGTGAATCCCTCTTTGTGAGGTGGGGTCATAGGGGTCAGATGGGCTTGTTGGTCATGTACCTGGCTCCTTGCTGCGTGACAACAGCCCTGCCCGAACTGCTGGAGGTGCTTGCTGGGGTGGCGGTTGAGACCCCCAGACTTATAGTTATGGGGGACTTTAACTTGCCATCGACCGGCATGTCATCGACAGCAGCTCGGGAGTTCATGACCTCCATGACGGCCTTGGACTGACACAAGTAGTTGATGGCCCTACTCACATTGGGGGAAGCACACTGGATTTGATTTTTATCTCTGGACAGTGGTTGAAGGATCTGGACTTGAGAGATCTAGTCATTGAACCTTTGTCATGGTCAAATCACTCTCTCCTTCGTCTGGACTTTCGGACCGCCACTCAACACCGCAGGGAGATGGGACCAATACGTTGGTTGCATCCCTGGCGCCTGATGGACCCAGAGAGGTTCCGGACAGAGCTTGGGCCATTTCCTGAGGGTCTGGCTCACGACACGGCTGAAGAACTAGTCGCGGCCTGGGAACTGGCCATGGCTGGGGCTCTAGACCGTGTCGTGCCTTTGCGGCCTCTGACCCAGCGTAGGTCTCAACCGGCTCCTTGGTTCTCCGAGGAGCTGAGGGAGATGAAACGCCGGAGAAGATGCCTAGAGAGTTCCTGGAGGTCCAGCCGTTCAGAGGCTGATCGGACACTAGTTAGGTCATATAGTAGGACCTACCTAGTGGCATTGAGGGAAGCGAGACATTGTTACGTCTCCTCCCTCATTGCGTCGGCAGATAACCTCCCGGCTGCCCTGTTTCAGGTGACCCACTCTCTTCTTCAACAGGGAGAGCGGGATGACCCATTACAGGGACGTGCCGAGGAGTTTAGTGGTTATCTATACGATAAAATCGTTCAGCTTCGGGATGGCTTGGATCAAAATTGGGTGAATCCAGGTAAGAGGTCGGAGAGCCGTCTTGTTGAGACTGTTTGGGATGAATTTGACCCTGTGGCTCCTGAGGACATGGACAGGTTATTGGGGAGGTTGAATGCCACCACATGTTTACTGGACCCGTGCCCCTCCTGGCTGGTACTGGCCATGCAGGAGGTGACATGAGGCTGGCTCCGGGGGATTACTAACGCTTCGTTGTCGGAGGGGGTCTTTCCGGCCGCCTTGAAAGAGGCGGTGGTGAGACCCCTCCTCAAAAAGCCTTCCCTGGACCCAGCTGTTTTAGGTAATTATCGTCCGGTCTCCAACCTTTGCTTTGTGGCGAAGGTTGTAGAGAGTGTGGTGGCACGTCAATTACCCCAATACCTGGATGAAACTGTCTATCTAGACCCGTTCCAGTCCGGCTTTCGGCCTGGATACAGTATGGAGACAGCTTTGGTCGCGTTGGTGGATGATCTCTGGAGGGCCAGGGATAGGGCTTATTCCTCTGCCCTGGTCCTATTAGACCTCTCAGCGGCTTTTGATACCATCGACCATGGTATCCTGCTGCACCGGTTGGAGAGTTTGGGAGTGGGAGGCATTGTTTATCGGTGGTTCTCCTCCTATCTCTCTGACCGGTCGCAGACGGTGTTGACAGGGGGGCAGAGATCGACCCCGAGGTGCCTCACTTGTGGGGTGCTGCAGGGGTCGATTCTCTCGCCCCTCCTGTTCAACATCTATATGAAGCCATTGGGTGAGATCATCACTGGTTTTGGGGTGAGGTACCAACTGTACGTTGATACGCAGCTGTACTTTTCCACCCCAGGCCACCCCAATGAAGCTATCGATGTACTGTCCCAGTGTCTGGAAGCCGTACGGGTCTGGATGGGGAGAAACAGGCTCAAGCTCAATCCCTCCAAGACGGAGTGGCTGTGGATGCCGGCACCCCGGTACAGTCAGCTGCAATTATGGCTGACTGTTGGGGGCGAGTCACTGGCCCCGATGGAAAGGGTGCGCAACTTGGGTGTTCTCCTGGATAGACTGTTGTCTTTCGAAGACCATCTGACGACCGTATCCAGGAGAGCTTTTTATCAGGTTTCCCTGATTCGCCACTTGCGCCCCTTCCTTGACCGGGATGCCTTATGCACAGTCACTCATGCTCTTGTTACCTCTCGCTTGGATTACTGCAATGCTCTCTACATGGGGCTCCCCTTGAAGAGCACCCGGAGACTCCAGTTGGTTCAGAATGCAGCTGCGCGGGTGATAGAGGGAGCCTCTCGTGGCTTCCATGTGACACCACTCCTGCACAGGCTGCACTGGCTACCTGTGGTCTTCCGGGTGCACTTCAAGGTGTTGATTACTACCTTTAAAGCGCTCCATGGCTTAGGGCCGGGTTACTTACGGGACTGTCTACTGCCACCGACTGCCTCTCACCGACCCGTGCGCTCTCACAGAGAGGGACTCCTCAGAGTGCCGTCCGCCAAACAATGTCGGCTGGCGGCCCCCAGAAGTAGGGCTTTCTCTGTGGGGGCTCCCACCCTTTGGAACAAGCTTCCCCCAGGACTTCATCAACTTCCGGACCTTCGAACCTTCCGCCACGAGCTGAAGACATTTGTTTATCCGCGCAGGTCTGGCATAGGGTTTTAGATATCATTTGGTTTTAATTATAGTGGATTTTATTCTTTTAGTGATATTTTAACTCGGGCCAAATTGAATCAGTTTTTTAAGTCGTATTTTATTCTGTATTTATTCTGCTTGCTATTTTTATTGGGCTGTAAACCGCCCTGAGTCCTTCGGGAGAAGGGCGGTATAAAAATTTGATTAATAAATAAATAAATAAATAAAAATACAAAGACCAATCAGATACAGTGGAGCAAAATGAACTGGATAAAATAATATACGTGAAGGACCAAAAATTAATTAGTAAAATATATAATTTTTTGTTATGGTATAAAATGGAAGGATACTATGAAGGATACTATGATTAAATGGGCAAGAAACTTCAGCCATACAGTAGAATTAGAGAAGTGGGAAAAGATGTGGAGAACAAATATAAAATTGACAATATTGATGTCAAGGTTCCAGAAAAACCTCTTCTGCATAAAAAAAAGTCAGAAGCCATTGTCTTTCAGAGTTCTTTACTAGCATGAGGAAACTGGCACACGATGAGTGAAATTCCAAAACTGAACTTCCGGATTCTTTTCCCAGTTATACAAACCCCAAGAGTCCCACCCCCCTAACCCCTTTGCTGGTCACATGGTCCCACGTTCTCCCAGTTCATTCGAATATCTTCTCGCCACTCCTCCTGCAGATGTGAACACCATCCGACCTTGACCGCTTGAAGAATGTTACCATACCCCTCAACCCCCCTTCTTCCCCTCAGGGGAAAAATGTGGCAGCGTCTGGAACCCTAAAGTCTAGTATGGTTTCCAGGCCTGACAATTGACAGCATACAAGGAAAACCAGATGAAAATGTTTCATAGATGGCATCTTCCGCCAGCTAGAATAGCAAAGATGTTCCCTAATAACTCACCGAATTGTTGGAAATCTAAGAGTAACTATGGAACATACTATCATCTCTGGTGAATTTGTGCAGTGGCAAAGCACTTCTGGGCCAAAATCAAAAAGTGTGTCGTGTCCCACTCCTCCGCTGACGGCTGGGTCAGGGAAATCCGAATCAGGCTTGCCTCTGCAGCTCTGCCCAAAGTCCTAGCAAAGTCCTCAGAGCAGGCAGGAGACCAGAAAGTGACTTCAGCAAGATAAGTTCGACTTTGCCTGACTCAGAGACTGCCAGAAAGCAGATCCTTTATATAGGCCATGGGGTGTGGCTCCATGACTCAGCACTCATTAAGGCCTGCCCCTCCCTTCCTTCTGTTGCCTCCGCCTATCCAGTCTTCTGATGCGAGGGTCACTCCAATCAGCAGCTGTTGGAAATAAACCTTCCTCAGGCTCACATGCTGTGGAGGAGGGGGAGGGGTCTAGCTGCTCCGTTTGCCTGGGCATGGAGCCAGGGCTGGGGCCGGGGGGTGCTCCCTCCTCTGCAGCCTGCTTGGGCATGGAGCCAGGGCTGGGACCGGGAGGTGCCCCCTCCTCTTCAGCTTGTCTGGGCATGGAGCCAGGACTGGGGCCGGGAGGCATACATTCCTCCGTGTTCAAGAGCAGATAAGACGGCCCCGGCTGCTGTGAGAGCGGGCAAGACACAACAAAGTGGTTAGAGGAAATAACACAGAAACCAATAAAGGGAGAGTCCGAACAATTTTTACTAGGGATCCCCATAGAAAATTATACAAAGGATATACAATGTTTAATATTACACATATTAACAGCAGTACGTATAGCCTATGAACAAAATTGGAAGAAGGAAAACCTACCAACAGAAGAAGATTTAATTAAAACATTTTTAGAATGTGCAGAGATGGACAAACTAACAAAAGAACTCAAGGAGAAAGAGGATACAGAATATTATAAAGTGTGGTATAGATGTTATGAATGGTTGGAAAATAGGAAAGATAAGAAAAATGATTAACATGGTAAAATGTAGATGAAATAAAGGATAGATAATAAAAGTAGCTTAAGATAAAGTTAAAACATGTGTAAATTGTAAGAAAGGACCGCTTTGATTGAGCTGATAAGAAATAGTGATATGTATATAAATGTTGTATGGTTGTGTTTTGTTTTAATGTGTTTAAAATAAAAAACTTTAAAAAAATAACCTAACTAGGTGAGACATAAAGACTTTCATGGACCTATGCCATGAAGTTCTTTAAAGATGATAATCAACACCTTGAATTGGACCAAAAAGGAAACTGGCAACCAGTGTAGCTCGTGGAACAGATGGTACATGTCCACTCTAGGGGCCCCAAGAACTGCCTGGATGGCTGCCTTCTGTACTAGCTGAAGCTTCTGGATACTCTTCAAGGTTAGTCCCAAGTAGAATGTGTTGTAATAGTCCAACAATGAGATGACCAGGGCTTGAGTGACTAAGCACTGTCAAAATCCTGGAACCTGGAGCTCCATGCACCCAAGCCACTCAGTCTTACCAGGTTTCAAACAAAATCTGTCATTCCCCCATCCAGACTCTCACTGCCTCCAAGCACCACAAGACAGTAGCATATTAAAATATTGGCAGTTGTGGGGGCTACAGGGCTGAGGGAATTCCTGATATCTATGTCTTGATGCAAGGGTGGCTCAGGGGCTAGGACGTTGAGCTTGTCGATTGAAAGGTCAGCAGCTCAGCGGTTCGAATCCCTAGTGCTGCCTTGTAATGGGGTGAGCTCCCATTACTTGTCCCAGCTTCTGCCAACCTAGCAGTTTTGAAAGCACGTAAAAATGCAAGTAGAAAAAATAGGGACCACCTTTGGTGGGAAGGTAACAGCATTCCGTGCGCCTTTGGCGTTGAGTCATGCCGGCCACATGACCACGGAGACGTCTTCGGACAGTGCTGGCTCTTCAGCTTTGAAACGGAGATGAGCACTGCTCCCTAGAGTCGGCAACGACTAGCACGTATGTGCGAGGGGACCTTTACCTTTACCTTATGTCTTGACCCTTTTCAGCTATCAGAAATCTTCAGTGGATAGAGAAAGTAGTTGGATTTTGCTCTACTTTTTACACATTTTCTTCTGTTTCATATTTTTTTATTTCTGTTTTTTCAAGCATGATAAGAACTTTATAGAAAAATACTAGGAGCTCAATCCAGATTTCATTAATTCTTTTTGATAGATTTTCTGTTGCAATAAATATGCATTGTCCATTCTGATTTATTTCTGTTGTAAATCACTGAGCATAAAATGTTGCCAGATTTACACAAAAATCCCCTCAGTGATTATTGTAGTTCTGTAATTTTAGAAGTATAAAATGATAGCCTCACATTCATACATGGTAGGTATATATTTTATGAGTGGAGTCTGAATATTATGATAACACCTTAATCAGAGTGAGTATTGGAAAAAAACTGCAAAATTTGACTGAGTAAATAGGGCCTTGGGTGATAGCCCAGCATGGGCTCATGGTTTTCCTTGCCATCTAAGGATGAAGAAACCAGAGTTATCTTTATGAGCCCAAAGCAGAGTTGGCAGCATCTGCCATTCCCTATGTTACTGAATTCCGGTTCCCATCAGCCCTTCCCAGCAAAAGCACATGGAGAACAATATATTGCCCACTCTTTGGCCAAATGGCTGATTGTCTTTATTTAACAATTTTTATTTCTCTCTCCCTCTCTCTCTCCCTCCCTCCCTCCCTCCCTCCCTCTCTCTCTCTCTCTCTCTCGGGTTTCATTTTAAGTAAATCAATTTCTTAAAGTGTTTGACTGGTTGAAACATAGACAACACCTTAAATATAAATGTATTAAAATTAATTATATTGGAGAAGTTACATAATTCATTATTTGCAGTGTTTTGCTAAAGATTGTTTCTTTGGCCCAGATGGAAGAAATAATGTATTTTGGAATACCATAATATTTGACATATTATATTTTTTCAGCTATTTTGGAGCTAAATATTTTTTTCTTTTAAAAAGTGGAAACTTTGGTCCAAGATAGCTATGTAAATTATGCTATTGTCTTCACAACACTTTATGATCTTTTGACAGCTTATTTATTTATTTTGACCTTTGAATTAGGATATGAAATTACAGTGATTATTTCCAATTTCACTGAATAATCTACTGTATATGTGGATTCAATGTGCATTATTATATTACAGTTTGCCATTTCAGAGATGAAATGGTTAAATAATTATCCATTACAATTATTGCAGATAAGTTTAAATTATATATTTCATGATCTTAAAGGCTTTCCCCTGTGGTGATGCACATTACCTCATGTATTTCAAAGGCAAGCTATTTATCCCCTTCCCTCCATGTATTTCTAAATGGTTGTGTGAGTGATTTGTCAACTTAAATATATAGAAGGTTAATTTGACCCAATTACCAAACATAAAAAAGCCTAGAATATTTAACTTGCTGGTCAAATATGTTCATTATGCCTACTAAGTATCTATCCTAGAATTATCTGAAGTCTTAAATATGGCAAAGAGTAACAGTTCTTCTTTCATTAAATGGTGCATGATAAACTAATATAATAACAAAAATATTATAAGAACTTTGCTGGTGTAAATCTGGCAGAACACAAAATGCTTAGGTTTCACCAATAGTTTAGCATTTTGGAGTTTCATATTCCATAGTTCAATTAGCTTCTAATTAAAAATCAAAATGGCACTTTTAAAAAGAAAATTCAGGACTAACAATTGTAATCTTACTAAGTTTTCAATTCTCCACATTTTGAATTCCATTAATTTATCTCAGCAACATGGAGACAGAGTGTTTATTTTTTTATTGGAACAATATTGTTTTCTGTTTGGGTATTTTGCCAGAAGATCACATTTTGTTCCCACTCATCCTTCGGTGATGGCGGCGGCGGCCGGGCCTTCAGTAGCGGCGGCGGCGGCCGGCTCGGCGTTTCTTTGGGAGGAGCTTGGAGCTCTCTCCCCCCCCCAGCGGTATTGTCATCAGCGGCGACAATGGCGGTAGCGGCGGCCTGGCCTGGCCTGACCGGTCTGGCGACGGCCTGGCCCGACGGTGGGCCGCTGGCCCCGGTGAACTGGCCTGGGGGTTGGAGCCGGTGGTATGGCCCAGCGGGCCCAGCGGGCGAGTGGCCTATCCCAGCGGCCTATTCCAGTGGCCTGGCGGCCGGGCCGGCTGGGCGGCTTAGCTTGGAGATCGCAGGTGGGCCCGATGGACACCTTGCTGGTGTCATCTTGAGTCTTTCCTCGGGCCTAGTGGACGCTCCCTCTTTATCATCTTTACCACCTAGAGGACGTCTATGGACCGCCTGTGGGGGGGGCCTTTTTAAGACCTTTAAGATCCTGCTCCCCCCCCCCGGACTTTGGGAGAGAGATGGCTTAGCGGCTGAGCGGCCTGGCCTAGTGGATGCCCCTGGCCTAGCAGTGTAACAGCTTCCCCTTCCTCCTTTAACCACCCCTCGGGACTGTATAATGAGGGGTTGGTGAAACGGACTGAATCATGGCGGTGTTATCCATCTACCGCCCAAGAACTATTCCTCAACTGTGCTCACCCGGAATTGCCGGAATTATCAATTATCATCTTGATTGGTCCAGGATGGGCTTGTTTGCCGGACTCTTATTATGCGGACATTCACAGCGGCTGACCTTCTTGCCCTGCGAGATTCCCCTCTCTCGCGGGTTTGGCCCCCTACACTATCGAGGGCCCATCTTGAGGACGGGTTTTGGAACCCCGAGAGGTGGCATGCCAAAAATAGGAGACTTAGGGGATTTTTAATTAACTGTTTAACCATTTTTTAAGGGGAGTTTTAATGGGAATTTTAAGGGTGGGGGTGGATGGGTGGGGGGGGGGAACCCGTCAGGGAGGGGGCTAGGTCCACCATGTGTTCGCGGCGGTAACTTAATAGGTCCTAGGGTTGTGGAAAGGGGTGTCGTTTCAGTTTGTCAGGGTCGAGCTATTACTACGGTAAGTGGGAGAGGCAGATATGATGGAAGGGGGGGGCCACATCAGGTTTTGGGGGCTCGCTCTCGCTGTTTACAAGCGATTGCGTGCTCCGGCCCCCCAGGAATTTCCCGTGACCCAAGTGGCCAGAGTAATCGGGACCTGGGCCTTCAGCTGATGTTATGTAATGCCAGGTCTGCAGTTAATAAAGCCCCCCTGATTTCAGATCTTATTCAGGAAGGGACCGCGGACGTTATGGGCATTACGGAGACCTGGTGGGCACCGAAGGGGGGGTCCCCCTAGTGGAGATGTGCCCACCAGGTTTCCGAGCATTCCATCAGCCGAGGGCCCAGGGTAGGGGTGGCGGTTATCATTAAGGAGAGTCTCGAGCCGAGGGAAACCACTGTGCCTCAGATAGCTGGGTGTGAATCCCTCTAGGTGAAGTGGGGTCGTAGGACTCAGGTGGGCTTGTTGGTCACGTACCTGGCTCCTTGCTGCGTGACAACAGCCCTGCCTGAGCTGTTGGAGTTGCTGGCCGGGTTGGCAGTTGAAACCCCTAGACTGTTGGTCATGGGGGATTTCAATTTGCCATCAGCCGGCGTAGCATCTTCGGCAGCTCAGGAGTTCATGGCTTCCATGACGGCCATGGACCTGATTCAATTAATTGACGGCCCTACCCACGTCGGGGGAGGCACCCTAGACTTGATTTTTATCTCTGGCCAGTGGTCTAATGATCTGGTTTTAAATGATTTAGTTGTTGAACCTTTGTCATGGTCAGATCATTTTCTCCTTCGTCTAGACTTTCTGACCGCTACCCACCACCGCAGGGAGACGGAACCAATGCGCTGGTTCCGTCCCAGGCGCCTGATGGACCCGGAGAGGTTCCTGACGGAGCTTGGGCCATTTCCCGAGCACCTGGCCCACGACTCGACTGAAGAACTAGTTGCGGCTTGGGAACGGGCCGCGGCTGGAGCTTTGGACCGTGTCGTGCCTTTGCAGCCTCTGACCCGGCGTCGGTCTCAACCAGCTCTTTGGTTCTCCGAGGAGCTGAGGGAGATGAAGCGCCGGAGAAGATGCCTAGAGAGTGCCTGGAGATCCAGCCACTCTGAGGCTGACCGGACACTAGTTAGGTCCTATACTAGGACCTACCTAGTGGCAATGAGGGTTGCAAAGCGTTCCTATGTTTCCTCCCTCATTGCGTCGGCAGATAACCGCCCGGCCGCCCTGTTTCGGGTTACCTGCTCTCTCCTTCAACAGGAGGGGCGGGAGGACCCCCTACAAGGGCGTGCCGAGGAGTTTAACGGTTATCTATACGACAAAATCGTTCAGCTTCGGGACGGATTGGATCAAAATTGGGTAGATCCAGGCGAGGGTTCCGAGACCCGTCTTGTTGAGGTGGTTTGGGATGACTTTGATCCTGTGACTCCCGAGGACATGGACAGGTTGCTGGGTAGGCTGAACGCCACCACATGTTTACTGGATCCGTGCCCCTCCTGGTTAGTACTGGCTACTCAGGAGGTGACACGAGGCTGGCTCCAGGGGATTACAAATGCTTCCTTGCGGGAGGGGGTCTTTCCCGCGGCCTTAAAAGAGGCGGTGGTGAGACCCCTCCTCAAGAAGCCTTTCCTGGACCCAGCTGTTTTAGGGAATTACCGGCCAGTCTCCAATCTTCGCTTCACGGCGAAGGTTGTAGAGAGTGTGGTGGCATGTCAGCTGCCCCAGTACCTGGATGAAGCTGTCTATCTAGACCCGTTCCAGTCCGGCTTCCGGCCCGGATACAGTATGGAGACAGCTTTGGTCGCACTGGTGGATGATCTCTGGAGGGCCAGGGATAGGGGTTACTCCTCTGCCCTGGTCCTATTAGACCTCTCAGTGGCTTTTGATACCATCGACCATGGTATCCTGCTGCGCCGGTTGGAGGGGTTGGGAGTGGGAGGCACCGTTTATCGGTGATTCTCCTCCTACCTCTCTGACCGGACGCAGACGGTGTTGACAGGGGGGCAGAGATCGACTCCAAGGTCCCTCATGTTTGGGGTGCCGCAGGGGTCGATTCTCTCACCCCTCCTGTTCAACATCTACATGAAGCCGCTGGGTGAGATCATCAGTGGCTTCGGGGTGAGATATCAACTGTACACTGATGATACTCAGCTGTACTTTTCCACCCCGGGCCACCCCAGTGAAGCTGTCAAAGTGCTGTCCCGGTGTTTGGAAGCCGTACGGGTCTGGATGGGGAGGAACAGGCTCAAACTTAATCCTTCCAAGACGGAGTGGCTGTGGATGCCGGCACCTCGGTACAGTCTGTCTGTACTGTCTGTTGGGGGTGAGTCATTGGCCCCGATGGAGAAGGTACGCAACTTGGGCGTGCTCCTGGATGGTCGGTTGTCCTTTGAAGACCATTTGGCAACCGTCTCCAGGAGAGCTTTTTATCAGGTTCGCCTGATCCGCCAGTTGCGTCCCTTCCTGGACCGGGATGCCTTATGCACAGTCACTCATGCTCTCGTTACCTCTCGCCTGGACTACTGCAATGCTCTCTACATGGGGCTCCCCTTGAAGAGCACCTGGAGACTTCAGCTAGTTCAGAACACGGCTGCGCGGGTTATTGAGGGAGCGGTTCGGAGCTCCCACATAACACCTATCCTGCGCAGACTGCACTGGCTACCTGTTGTTTTCCGGGTGCGCTTCAAGGTATTGGTTACCACCTTTAAAGCGCTCCATGGCTTAGGACCGGGCTATCTACGGGACCGTCTACTGCCGGCCTCTATCTCCCATCGTCCGGTACGTTCCCACAGAGAGGGACTCCTCAGGGTGCCGTCAGCCAAACAGTGTCGACTGGCGGCCCCCAGGGCGAGGGCCTTCTCTGTGGGGGCTCCGACCCTGTGGAACGAACTTCCCCTCGGACTTCGACAATTATCTGACCTTAGGACCTTTCGCCGTGAACTTAAAACTTATTTATTTCGTATGGCTGGACTAGCCTGATTTTTATCTCTAAATTTCAATTGAATTTATGGGTTTTTAAAGTTTTATAATTTTATGCAGGAGTATGTTATTTTAACATTTGGGCAAATTTAAATTAGTTTTTTAAGGGATGTTTTTAACTATTGTGTGTATCTGTATTTTATCTGCCTGTTCACCGCCCTGAGTCCTTCGGGAGAAGGGCGGTATACAAATTAAAATATTCATTCATTCATTCATTCATTCATTCATTCATCTTCTACCACCTCCATTCAACACATCTCAGCCCTACCAAACCTGCTCTACTAATTAAAGGACTCTCAAGGGCAGACTTGTATCTATGCAGTATAAAAGACAAAAGACAACATCAGGTTGTGCAAACAAAAAACCAGTTGTGGAATATTGAATGGAAGCTATAATTAGGGGAGAATCACTGTGACCAAAAGTAGTACAGAGGCCTTCTGCTCATCTTTCACCCACTCTTAACTTTTAGCGACATTGTATGAAGCAGGCTTAGTTCTCTGTGTGAATTTCTTTGATGCCTTAATGTTACTTTATACTTGACAGAACTATAACAAAGATCAATATTCTAAATAAATCATAAGGAATGAGTTTGCTTTCCAAACATTTGGAGTCACCTATTCTTACTTACCTTGGCTAGTAAGAAGAAAAGAGGGAAACAGAAATCTCTTCTTTACTCATCTTTTCTAGGCAGCATGCTAACTCTTGAATATGTTTTTGTAGTTTTTGCAAATTTTAAAAACATTGCTGTGTTAAATACTATTAGCCTGAACATACGTTTCCATCATTCACCCATCTCTTACCCTCCAAGGTTTATCAAGAGGTATTTTTTTCAGCAGTGTTTACTTAAAGAATTTTTACCTAAAGATTAAATGTAAGATCTTATGCATGAAAAACACGTGTTCCACATTGGGCGACACATCTTCTCTCTAGAAGTCATTGCTACATCATTAAGAACCAAGAAGTTGAAGTAGATTGATACAGGATTTGTACAGTAGAATTTTCATTCCTGTTTTCCTGTTTATGATTTATTTCATTAATGTGAAGACAATATCAGTATAAAAAGGCAATTTCAATAGCAACCTTTTAAGTTGTAATTATTATTACAGATTAATGACTGATTGTTTTATCCCTTTAACCTTGGTTTATCTGAAAAAAACTTCAGGGAAAATTAAACAGAAATGTGAATAATTCATTGCATTTATATTCTGACATTTTCTCCAGGAACTCAAAATCTCCCAAATATGAATTCTATAAGAAATTTGAGCAAGAATAAGCTGGCTCATAGTCATCCAATGAGTCCTATTTTTCTGTGAGGATTTGAGCCTTCTTTTTTCTAATCCAGGACCAATACTTTAATCACTTTAGTAGCTGATCAGTTGAATATTTAAATGCAAAAAACATTTAAAGTTTTAAGGAACAAAAAAACTTTTATAGAGAACTTTTATCCTTGATAATTGTATTCTTTTCTGCCTCCCAAATAAAACAGCAGAAAGCATGAATTGACTGGATGCACAGAGCCACGGAATTTCTTAGTGACAGCTGTTGCTGTTTGAAAGATGAAAGTACTTGGCCCAAGAGTCTGTTTATGTGTTTGAGCAGAGAAAGCAATATTCATTTCAAGGAGCTCTGAGACAGACAGATTCTGAGAAAGAGAACGCAAGGGATAATTATCTAAATTATGTTCAGGCTATTATTGAAGACGAATATAGTTAAAATGTAATTAAATATGACGGGCTCACAGGATGCAAGCATGACTTTGGAATGCTAATCAACAATTATAGCTCTCCTTGGGGGACTCAAGCAGAACAAGAGAGTTGGGAGGGATGGCTGAGGTGAAATATGGAGTATTAAATAACATACCCTAGGGCTGCAACAAGGCTAATTTCTTTTAAAAGATGAAGCTGTGGCATTGGGGGACTTGTGTTGGTTGTGCATCATGCAGTCTTGGCTTTCAGGTTGAGGACCCTCATATCAGCATAGGCTCTGGATTGCTGGTCTTTTCGGGAAAGTGTAAGCCTCAAATGAAAGTATTGATTTCTCTAATTTTGATTTTTATAAGTATATGTTTTGGAGGTTCACAAATCCCAGCAGATGTATATTTTTGATCTTTTGGATAACATCTTCATTTCTATTTTCTCTCTATCATTTGTGATAGAAAAAATAGTCTATTCGTCCATTGCTGTTTTACTAAACCTACTATACTAGTTGTTTACTTGTTAATGGCTATTCCTGGAAAAAAGTAGCACAGAGAATTTTTGACACAAAGGGATATTGAGTTTTATAGTGCATAAAAACTACATAATGGTCTCTGTCCATTTGTAAATAAACTCAGTTCAATCTTATAGTTCAGTTTATAAATGAAAAGGTTTCGTGGACACAGTAGCCTGTATTTAATACATCTTCTCATTCTATGTTTCTAGCACGTAGATATTAATATCTTATATACACCTAAATTCACTTTTGCTTTTTATTTTTACAGACACGGAAAGACACTAATTCACAACACCAGGAATTAAAAATCTCTCATTTATTTTTAGTCGTTCAGTGTTCCCTTAAATATTTTTACATGCCAACCTGAAAGACAGAATTGTATCTCTTCAGGTTTATTTTAAATACTTTCTTTTAAATAGTCCGTGGATGAATACATTTTACTTCTTACTGCACAAACATTTCTAATTTTGCTAATTTGTATGTCAGTATTTCCCCTAGAAAAGTACGTTTAGAATGACATATTGGAAATAAAATAACTTGCTTAGATTTAACTGATTGACTCAAAGATAAACTATTAAAATTATAATCCCTCACTGTTGAATTTGCAATTATCTAGATTATATCAATTTGATAACCTGTAGTTAAGAGCTAATCTTCAGGAGTTGTTTGACTGAAAATTGTCTTTTATCCTAAATTAATTATGCCCCACACAGCTTTCTTAGTTAGAACGTATATGGGTCCTACTACCTACCAGAGATAGAAAAGGCTCAGTTAGAATTTGGATAAGCTTCTGAGCACCTGAGTGCTTTTTATGAGAAGTACGTCTTTGCACTTTGGCATTTTAGAAGCTGCAATTCTTGTGGTATCCAATTAGATGGGCATAATGCCAATGTCTGTATATGCAGTTTTCTTGTGCAAATTGATTCTGTTCTACTGTATTCTAGTATTAGGTAAATAATATACTAGGAGTTCCAGTATCTGCTAAGAGATTTTATCTTCTTTTTAATCTTTAAAATATTATAGGTTTGTGAAAGGACATAATTCTGTTCTTGTCTACAAATGTCTACATAAGTTCTCCCCCCCCCCCTTTTTTTTTTTTTGTAATCAGGACAGTTTTCAACTATAGAGAAGTAGTTTTGTAGTAGGTGGCGTATCAAAAAGCTGTTTTTTAAAAAATTGGGCTCTTGCTGTAGCTGATTTTTCCCAAGAAAAAATAAAACACCAAATTTTTTTTAAAAATGATTATGCAAGCCAGTTTGGTAACACATCTGGACATCAGGCTAGAAACAGAGAGATTATGAGTTCTAGTCCCATTTTAGCCAGGTGACTGACCTTGGGTTAGTCATTTTCTCACCTCTAGGATGCAAGCAATGGCAAACCATTTCTGAAAAGCTTCCCAGGAAAACTGCAAGTAGTAGTCAGGAATCAATACTGATTTAAGGGCCCTAGAAAAAATGTGGCATATTCAGGAAATTGAAATTAATTTAGTCATATATTAGAGTAGATGTATAGAAATCAGGGTGACATAAGTAATTTACATGTTTGCTCTGTGTACAACAGCATCAATGTGCCCAAGCCTTTTCTATCCCGCTAGATGCTTTTCTAGCAAATCTGCTAAAGTTTTGCTGTAATAAACCAACACTATCAAAGTTATGTTAGAACTAATATAGATGGCATTAGAAAGGTACAACTGTTGCTGGACTGAATTCCTATGATTTTGCATAGAGGAGAGTAATTTTTGTGTCTGTGCTTATTAAGATATTAAATTTCTCCCTGGTGATGTTGATGTCCTGAATTTATAAAAGTGGAATTATTTTCTGCTTCACTATAGTTCTGAAGCCCAGTGGAATTAAAAGAATAAGTATGTGAAAATGTCATAAAAAGTTTGCCTAGATCAGATCAACTGTTTCTTACAACTTTTTTGCTATACTGTACAATATCCCAGCTCAAATCTTGGCTATATATGTAAGCAACAGCATTGCAGTTCTTTCAGTGTTTTCCTTTCCTTTCCTTTTGCTTTTTAGTAGTATAAAAGCATCTTTTGAATGCAATGCTATCCAAATGATAACCTACTTCAAAAGTTCATGAAATTGCTTTAGCTGTCTTACTATCATTTCTTTAATTATATTAAGCTCTATTATGCATAAAGTTTGTAATTTTATCTTCAAATTGATTTCAGGAGAAAAGATAATCTGATTATATATTAATCCAATGTAATGATCTCTACTGTTTATAAGGAAATATTCAAATCTTCTTTCTCTTTCCTTCTTGAGAGAAGAAAGGTGCCAAAAATTATACTTGGGTAAAGACATGGTCATGAGCCTTTTCCAGCACCATAAAAGAAAATAACATTGTCTTAGACTGCAACAATTTAAAAATCATTATGTTAGGTCCTTGAGGTACTGCAAGTTCCACATTGCCGATTCCTTCAGTATGAGTAATTATATCGTTTTTGTTAATAAAATTCACATATTATGCTAAACAATAAACACAGTTGGTTTCGATTTAATGTGATGCACAAACCCAGTTGTAGTTTGGTGTGGAGAACACACAGAATTGTAATTTAAGCTAAGAAAAAACATAGTTATTTTCTAAACAGCAAAAGAGGAGGAATCTAGAAAGTTCTAGCTTTGAGGCCCACAGGAATAACATAACCCCACCCTTTTGCCATAATTATCATTTCTGTTTGAAGCCTTAGGTTTTCAAAAGCCAGATGCTTTTTTAGTACTATATAACATAGATCCTGCTTATTATTGATCCATATTTATCTCCAGAATAACTAGGCTGAGTTGAAGAAATCTGATTTCTTCCATTTATAGCAGTTACAAGAAAAGGCACTTTTACTTGGGATAAGAAAATTTGTTCTTCTTACCGCTTCTGAGCAGTTATTAGAACCATAGAAATTCTTGCTCTTCTTTCATTCAGTTTAAATTGTTCTATGGTTCAGTTTAGAACCATAGAAATTCTTGCTCTTCTTTTATTTTTGTTTAAAAATGAAACTAGCACCAACAGAACGTGGCAACTGCCAGCATTTCAGTTGCTTCCACTTGTGAAACCTGACATTAGATGAAGACCAAAGCCGTATGCTTGAAGTGATTTTGTTTTGCTTAAATGTTTCAGTATTTATTTTACATTGTTCTCATATTTTATTTTCTAAAAATACAGTACATTAATATACACTTACCTGAGTACAGATGCATTTTGAATTTTGTGTTCTATATTCCTGACTTGAGATGATCTTCTTTTCTGCTTTTATTTATTATATAGCTGCTTGTCTCCCCCAGAAAGGTAATGCTAGCATTGAACAGATAAAAATAAGTGTGCATACTAATGCAAGAATATGTTGGGTCACTATAGAAAAAATATTTACGTTTTATTTTTTAAAAAAACCCAAGTGTGCAGTTGTTTTAATTTTCTATATCCCTTTTCTTTCTTGTGCAGATCCTGGCAACTTGTAAGTTTTGATAGACAACCAGCATCTTTTATCAGAATTGTTGGCACTCACAACACAGCTAATGAGGTAATGTAATAGATCAAATTCTGTGGCATGCTGAATATTGAGTTATAATTACTCAGTTATCCTTACCTGATTATCCTTACTCAAGATTATACAAATATTAACTTCTTTCTGTTTAAAGAATCTAGTGAATAAGAAAAATACTTCTTTTAATAAAAAGATACAGAATGTATTGGGGATTGAAAATGTTTCCTGCAAGTGTAGGGATATATATAAAATCATTGAATGTATATACATATACATAACACTAAAGTTGATGGAAAAAAACTTAAAAATTCAGAGAGCTTTAGTAGTATATATATTGTATCCTAAACCAGGGGTCCTCAATCGCCAGACTGTGGCCTGTTTGAAACCTGGCCACAGGAGAGATGGGCAAGCGCGCGTGCATGAAGCTCAATTCATGTGAGCAAAGGACGCTCACATGTGAAGCTCCATTTGAATGAATGGAGGTTTACGCACAAGCACCCTCCATTCAAGTGCCCTCTGCTTGCATGAATGGAGCTTCGCACGTAAGTGTAAGGACCCTCCGCTCAAACATGAAACTCCGTTCACACAAGTAGAGGGCGCGTATACATGCGCTTACTACTTACATGCCCCCTTCCCATATTGGGCCAGGCTGCTAAGCTGGGAAGTTTGGGCACTGCTGTCATAAACCATCATAGGCTGGCTTTTGGGGAGTAGGCAAGTATATATTTGATACAAAATGTATATAAAAATATATGTCTGTACAAAAGATAAATCACAAGGTAAATATTTGATAAGAAAATATATAAAAGAAGATTCAAAGGATACTCATCTATGTGAAATGGATAACTCGATTCCTTCTTACTTGCTGATGTTTCAGATAAATCTTTTAAGCAATTATTTTACAAGCCTTTTTTTAGCAGTGAATTGATTGTGTGGATGCCCTGTTATGCTAAATTAACTTTATAATCTTGCACATGAATTGTTTGTTTTAATCTAAAACAGAATTGTGCTTTACTAAAAAGAAAGGTATTCTTTGCCCAGTAGAAAGTTAAAAATGAATATAAACAGTTAAGATCCCAAAGAGATATATGCCCTGAGGAATGTTTGACAATATATTTTGAAAGCAACAGTTCAACCTTGAGCTACAAATATTCTTCCCTATCTTTGGTTTCAAGCTACATATTTATTCTCAGAAGACACTTAACTATAGATAAAGACACAGATACAGATGTTTCTCCAGATGAAATCCTAGGCTATTTGGGGAGAAGTGTCCTGTAGGACATTCCCTGTCTTTTATTCAGTTTTTATTATGTTTGGTAGTAGAAGATGCTTTGATCTTAGAAGTGCTTATTCATTGTGCTCCTGAAATCTGTATGCTTTTGTATATTTTATTTTTCAATATTTTATTATTTTTTAAGCTAATTGGAGCATTCTATTTCTAAGATTGCATCTTTTTGACTAAAATAAGGGCACATAGATTTTCAGTTGTTACTCTCTAGGCAAGATGTGAATTATACTGAAAAATAATTAAGGAATGCCATATTTTTGCTATCATGTTTTCATTTATATAACTGCAGACACCAAGAAATCTATAGACCCCAGTATGATTCAGGTAAAAAAGCGAAACTGAAATAAAATTATATGCTCAAGTGTCTGAAGAGTAAGAATATATATAGGATTGATATGCATATCATTTTAATATTTCAGGAATTTAAATTTTAATAGATACAGTATACCAATTTTGTGCTGTTCTTATTTGGAAAATATCACTCATGTATAAAGATGGTCACTGAATCCCTTGAAAAACTTTGATCAGATAATTCTAAAATCACAAATCTATTGTATAAGACCAGTTGGAAGCCAGTTTCTTTGGTCCGTCATTTGATCTTTGTATTCTCTGTGCAATTGGACTTGTCATACATAAGCTTTTTGGTATATCCCAAAGGTGCTTTTTCAAGAGGCAACTTGGACTTTCCTGTTTTCTTTGAAAATGTTTCATTTCTCATCCAAGAAGCTTCTTCAGTTCTGACTGGATGGTGGGGAATGGAAGGATTTATACTCCTTCCAGACAGCTGGTCATTGACAGCTGGAGGTGGCCTCAACAACTCTCTAAAAGAATGCAAATGACCAGCTGTCTGCAAGAAGAATAAATCGTTCCATTCTCCACCATTCAGTTAGAGCTAAAGAAGCTCCTTGGGTGAGAAGCGAAACATCTCTTCAAGAAAAGAAAAACAAGAAAGTCCAGTTGCCTCTTGAAAAAGCACCTTTGGGTCAATTATGACTTGGATGACTGAGAATCTCCATAGACTTCTTGGTATATATGAATTGACTTTATAGTTTCAGTAAAGTAATGCTAGTTGTTCGCTATTAACAAATTTCTGTTCCTTCATATTTTTCTTGCCTATTTAATACTAGTCTGCTTACCACCTGGTGTGTTGCTTTTAATAAGAAGCTTCAAAGACTAACAAAAATTGTGATTATTAAATGAGATTCTTTGATGTTGCCTTCTTCTTGCTTCTCCCCCCCCCCCCAATGTTTCTGGAGTATTAGTTCATATTCCTGTAACATTTTCAGTTTTATACAAGGCAACTGTAAGGTTTTGTTAGGCTGTTAATGATTTGATTTCTTGATCACTTTCTCAGCCTGATTTTGATTTCTTCAGTATCTCCTTTGGGATACGCATGTCAACTTTTGCTGCAAACTCAGTGGCAGTAGTAGAAGTTGACTGGTGGTATAATGTTGTATACAATCCAATTCTATTTTCTAACTTAGTCTTTAAATACTTAAATACCTTATGGGAAAGTGTGCCTTTGAGTCAGTTTTTGGCTCCTGGCAATTACCTGGACAAGTCCCTGCAGTTTCTTGCCAAGGCTTGTCAGATATGGTTTGGCATTGCCTGTTTTCTGGAGCTGGAGAGAGAGGCAACGATGCAGCTGGCTTTGTGTCTAAGACAGAACTAGAACTCAATTCATGGTCTTGGTTTTTAACCTGATTACTCAATCATTACACTAAACTTGCTTTAAATACATGTAGTTGTAACATAATTATTATTTCTTAATTGCTTGGGAAATGCAGATACTTTCCAGCTGTTCTTTATCTTTCTCATGTAGTCTGTTGTCACGCTTGATAATAGTATCTCATGTTTTATTTTTCATCTTGGATTCTTGTTTGGAACAATGTAGACTAAAAATGAAGATGCTCTCAAGCTCATTTTGACTATTGATGACGTCTGGACAAAGTAATGGGGTTTTCTTGGCAAAAATAAAAGGAGGTTTGCAACTGCTTTCTCATAAGGTGCTTTTCAGTTTCTCATCGTAGCCTACAGGTCTGGAATTCCTTGGCTGTTTTCCGACCTTCTTAGCTTCTGAGCCTAAATGAAGTTGGGCAGATACTGTTGCCTATTGCATATCTTTGTTTAGTTAACAGAATTGTTCCTCTGTTAATTTCTTGTGCGGGGGGTGGGGGACATACACATTGTACAATCTCCATCATATACCAAGAAGATGTTCACATATTTGAAAAGGCCTGTTGGATTTCAGTCTTATTTATTTTGTATCTTTCATTACTTTGATCTTACAATGTTTGTTCCAATTTTCTACAGCTTTTCCCTTGTAAAAGATTATTGTCTCATTAATATTCCTCAAATTCACTTAGTGCTGCAATCATCCTTATGTTCTTTTCATACTTAGGCTTCTTTCCTGGTTATTCCTATAAGATTTCTTATAAAAATTTAGAACATTGCTGACTTAGAACTCAGGAGACATGTTTTTTATATTAGTGCCAGATTTATTTTCCTATATATGTTGTTTGGCCCAATGAAGATTCTTATATAAGATTTACTTTAAAGCTGATATTCACTGTTTATTTTATGATTAGTATCTGCTGAGTCTTGTAATTGTTGAGAACTGTATCACAGATGTACATGATCTGTGACCTTTTCAGTCTTTAAAATTTCAGGTCCCATAATTCATAAGTGATTTTCAACTCCAGAGTTTTTGGATGAAATAGATATCCCCTTCATTCTAGCATTAGGCTGAGTTATGGGACTGAAACAGTTTTATTATCTTGGGTGATAGACCTTGACTGATGAACTAGATTAAGAATGTGCCCCCATTGTCTGAGGTTTGGAATATGTTGCTGTCAACTAAATATCTTTCCTTGCTGTCGCTTAAGGATACCATTGAAATTGGCACTAGACTGAATATATAAGCAAAATAAAAGATTTAAAAATGTTTCTCCTTGACATAAGAGGGTAGCAGTGCTCCTGATCAAGAAGAGCCTCCAAGCTCTTGCCTCTCCATTGGCAACAACTCTCCAGCTTTGACATTGCATTCTTGTGCTCTTCCTCCTTGCTCTGATTCTGACCTTGGGTTGACATTTGGACCAGTTGATGCACTTCTCTGGCACCTGAACCTGAGTTGTGACAACTCTTGTAGCCTTCCCTCCGTTTCTCTCCAGTTTGCAGATTGTTAGAAGCTCAAGTTACCAAACAGGTTACAAACTCTGTGAACTTTCAACCATGCCTTCCTTTCTCCTTTACTTGCTCATACACATGTATGCACCACGTCCTTATTCCTGCCTTTGCTCGCTCATGCCCATCAGTATCCTCATTCCTGGGCCTCCCAGTACTTGCACACACACATGTACCACCAGTGTCTTCCTGTGGCCTCCCTGCACCCACACATATGCACACACCCACCAGTGCCCACTTTCCTCTTTTGCTCAGTCATATCCTCCAAAACCCTCCTTCCTGTGCCTCAATATCCTCCCTTCTTGCCTCCATGCACTTAGTCATTTATACACACCCACTGGTACCATCCTTTCCTGGGGCTCCCTATGCTAACCACATATATGCACTCATCAGTGCCTTCCTTCTTGGGCCTTCTTAGAGCCTACTGGTGGCACAGTCATTAGAATGTAGTACTGCAGGCTAATTCTGCCGTTTGCCAGCAGTTCAATCCTAACTGGCTCAAGGTTGACTCAGCCTTCCATCCTTACGAGGTCGGTAAAATGAGAACCCAGATTGTTGGGGCAATATGTTGGCTATGTAAACCACTTAGAGAGGGCTGTAAAGCACTATGAAGTGTTATATAATTATATTAGTGCTAGTGCTACTCCTGTGCTTGCATGCCCAATATACCTTCCTTCTCTGGCCTTCTGAAGCTTGCAGTGTTTGCACTGCAGCACAACAGCTCTCAGCCCCAATTTGCATGCAGCCTGTTTTTTCCCCACTCCCTGTGGCTGCTTGTCAGGATATCCCTCCACACTTCCCACTTCTCATCCCATGAGGTTTGGGGTTATTACAACAACTAGAACTGCCTGGATTGCTGCAGACACATCACAACATGCTTTAGGACTACATTGCTCATTGATGGCAGTCATGGTCCCAATTGCTATCTGCAACTGAAGGACTACCTGTCTGTTACTTAAAGTTGCAGGAGTAAATTAGATGGCTTTTAAATTGGTTAGAGAAATAAATAGCAATGAATATGACCTTTCAAGCCATAAATACTTCAGGGGTAAAATTCCTGGAAGACGTCAGATAATAAACCTAATTCAGCATTAATATGGGTGTTATTTTCCAGTAAGCTCGCTGATATCAAGTATACAGCTTATGGGTTGATATTCCTCTGAGAGAGAAAATTGCTTCTTGGGGATGCTGGTTTTCAGTGTATCGGTCTGAAATAGATATCTTCAACTGATTATTTTATGTGGTTAGTGTTGTCTTTCTGTTTATTAGGATATATTTTGTTGCAATAATTTTATTACATTTAGTTAGTTATATGAGAAGTTATTATTACCTGCCCAGAGCAGGATCATTTGGAAAGAAATTGCTAATATATTAAATATTAAAATTGTGCTGAAGTAGCTTTTAGACCTTCAGATTTAACTATTGATTGTGCTGCTTTTCCTATGAAACGCACTCTGAGATAATTGATCAATTTACTGAAATTCAATTTTCAGTTTGTGATAGTTAGAAAAACGGCAGCAGCTGTTGTTTAAAAAAATGAAAATTGTGTTTCACAAAGTGTCTTCAAAGCAACAGATCCACACATTTGGAAATGAAAAATCACTCAGATAATTGAAAGAAGAGCTGTAATGTAAATACAGATAGAACTCTGGAAGTACATGGCAAAGTAAAAGCTAAACAAAATAATAAATAAATAAATGGAAAATCTCTTGAGGACTTTGACAGTAGGAATTTTTTCCTTTCTCTTTTTCTTTGCTTTTCTTCTATATATTATTTTATCAGTAAAAATATGTCAGCATTTAAGTAATCAGTAACAATATGCATCCCTTCCCCAGTTAAAATTTAGTTATAAGAGCATCTTATAATCAAGCTAGTCCAGCCATACGGAATAAATAGGTTTTAAGTTCGCGGCGAAAGGTCCTAAGGTCAGGTAGTTGTCGAAGTCCGAGGGGAAGTTTGTTCCACAGGGTCGGAGCCCCACAGAAGGCCCTCCTGGGGGCCGCCAGTCGACACTGTTTGGCTGACGGCACCCTGAGGAGTCCCTCTCTGTGGGAACGCACCGGACGATGGGAGATAGAGGCTGGCAGTAGACGGTCCCGTAGATAGCCCGGTCCTAAGCCATGGAGCGCTTTAAAGGTGGTAACCAATACCTTGAAGCGCACCCGGAAAACAACAGGTAGCCAGTGCAGTCTGCGCAGGATAGGTGTTACGTGGGAGCTCCGAACCGCTCCCTCAATAACCCGCGCAGCCGCGTTCTGAACTAGCTGAAGTCTCCGGGTGCTCTTCAAGGGGAGCCCCATGTAGAGAGCATTGCAGTAGTCCAGGCGAGAGGTAACGAGAGCATGAGTGACTGTGCATAAGGCATCCCGGTCCAGGAATCAGGCGAACCTGATAGAAAGCTCTCCTGGAGACGGTCGCCACATGATCTTCGAAGGACAACCGACCATCCAGGAGCACACCCAAGTTGCGTACCTTCTCCATCGGGGCCAATGACTCACCCCCGACAGACAGCCGCATCTGCAGCTGACTGTACCGAGGTGCCGGCATCCACAGCCACTCCGTCTTGGAGGGATTAAGTTTGAGCCTGTTCCTCCCCATCCAGACCCGTACGGCTTCCAAACACCGGGACAGCACTTCGACAGCTTCACTGGGGTGGCCCGGGGTGGAAAAGTACAGCTGAGTGTCATCAGCGTACAGTTGGTATCTCACCCCAAAGCCACTGATGATCTCACCCAGCGGCTTCATATAGATGTTGAACAGGAGGGGTGAGAGAATCGACCCCTGCAGCACCCCACACATGAGGCACCTTGGAGTCGATCTCTGCCCCCCTGTCAACACCGTCTGCGTCCAGTCAGAGAGGTATCAAATATAAACAAGCCCGTCAGATATATGATGCACACACATTCTTGAGAAATGGAACCGCCCATTGCTATTGGACTTTAAAGAAGTATTTTCAATTACTGAGCCTGCACATCTTTTTGAACAACCAAATATATCTAAAGGTGTACTAGTTTCATATGTATAGTCAGGCTTCTGGATTGTGATGTAGAGCATAAAGAGACTGTCTGACGCAGGGCTAGTTATTACTTGAATGTGTCTAGTCAATGTTCAGTGACACTTTAGCCGGTTTAGCTCACGCTGGTAAAAGCCTGTTATTAAGAACACAGTAGCCTGCAATTACTGCAGGTTCGAGCCCGGCCCAAGGTTGACTCAGCCTTCCATCCTTTATAAGGTAGGTAAAATGAGGACCCAGATTGTTGGGGGGGCAATAAGTTGACTTTGTAAAAATATACAAATAGAATGAGACTATTGCCTTATACACTGTAAGCCGCCCTGAGTCTTCGGAGAAGGGCGGGGTATAAATGTAAACAAAAAAAAAAAAAAACTTTAAAAAGCTACTTGGATTTTTGGCTGCAGCAAAGATGAAAAACAAAGAGAAAGTATTCTAATGCTTGAAAAGGTGATGTTACATCAGTTATTTGTTTTAGCCCTCTTCCAGAGAGATAGTAGTCAGCTAAAATCATTAAAAAAGTCCTATTACTATTAAAAGAGGGCTGGAGATAATATTTCTACAATCCACAGATTGAAATAAAGTGACAGGTCAGGGTATTTACCGTTTCATTTAACTGCTTAGATAATATTTATTCATTTCCAGTGTTATTCTGTGAAATTAATTGGCGTTAACTATCAGATCAAACAGGAATGTTAAAAAAACATTTTACAGAAGAAGATTACAAAGTAGTGTCATTGGAATGATTCCTTCTGGTGCTTTACAAGAGATTTACTTGTATTTTAAAACATAAGCAGAAAGATGTTAAGATATAGGATATTATTAGCTAATCTGTTTCTGTAGTGATTTAAAAGGGGAAAAAAACTTTTCTAAAAAATTCAGCATCTTCCTCATCAATCTAAAGCAAAAGTCCAAACAGACTTGTTATAACTGTTAATCATAAAAGTGTATTACATATTCCAACACCACCCCCTTAGGTGGCAATTTTATTTAACTAGTAGCATTTTAACCCCTTTTTATAATTCATATTCAAGAGGTATTAACTAAATTTCAAGTTTGGTTAATACCACTGGTGACACTAAAGTTCTTCAAGCCTTTATAATCTCACTCCAGTGGCACATATTATCCAGTTGTCTTTTCAAAAAATGTATAGAACAAATAGCAATCAAAACTATATTTTTAAGTCTTTGACAAATGATCTCTTACAAGATATATCTGTTGCCAATGAAGAGCCTGAGAGATAATTTTTAAAGCTTTTGTTCAGTGACATGATCAGGGAATTACTGGAATTCCCATTTTTCAGTGAGCTAAAGGCAATAGATGTGCTTCACATACCTATTTAAAATCTTAAAAGTCTTACAGATGAGATCAAGCTGAAACAGTGAATCTAAAGCCCAAACCAACTACTGAATTAACAGAGCTCAGATGTGCAAAACACCACCTATTTTATTTCAAAGTAGGCACAAAGGTAAAAAGGGGCAGGTTTATATCATGCTGTGTCAAATAATTAAAGTTGGTTAAATGTCTTTCCATACAGTGTTCTAGGTTGAAGGGATGGTGTTTGCTGTTGTTGTTGTTTTTTGCATATATTTGATGTTGCTTATTAAAACATATTTGCACTTGATTCGAATAAATCAAATTTTGTTTTTCTTTTCATTCAAAATTCTACTACTTTTGACCAGAGCCGATACTGGTCTCAGTGGCACAGTGTAGAAATTGCTACTTTACAGATGTGGATAAAGATTATTATACCATGGAATTCCAACTAAGATGGCGCCGACGAAGGCTGCCTCGGTGAAATGCTCTCTAATTGTTTCTTTATTTCTAATTGTTCTCTGTGACTCACTACGGATTTCCTACTCACGAGACCATTTGCTAAAAATTAAGGAACATTTCTTTAAGGAGCAGCTTTCTTTAATCTCACCCCCGCCTGTCTTTACAAACACGGAGGAGATTCTAACACAGGAGGAGGCAATTCCCACGGAGCCATGGATTACTAAAACCAAACGACGGAAACGAAGGAAACGAGGTAAACGATCTGGGATCTTAATCAAGCTAAGAACTCGCACTAAAACTCCTCTGCCTTCAATTTTCCTAACAAATATACGCTCACTTGCAAATAAGATGGATGAAATACTCCTCTTAAACAAATACTATTCTGATTTTCGCAATTCAGCAGTCCTATGCTTCTCTGAAACCTGGTTAAATGAATCAATTGAAAATAGCAGCCTGAACATTCCAGGATTTCAAATTGAACGATCAGACAGGATTCCAGAAACATCTGGTAAAAAGAAAGGAGGAGGCTTATGCCTATATATTAATTCAACCTGGTGTCAAGATTTTAACATAATTTACAAATTCTGTGACAACAATTTAGAGACTCTAATTATCAACTGCAAACCTTACGAGCTTCCTCTGGGGCTTCGTCAACTCCCCGATCTCAAGTCCTTCCGCCGCGAGCTGAAGACGCTGCTGTTTCGAAGAGCAGGACTAGCTTGAACGTAGTTTTAAACTTGGGATTTTAAAAAAAAAGGGTTTAAATGAGGTTTTAAATTTGTATTTAAAAGTTAGAGCATCAATTGAATTTAACTGTCTATTCTTTTAGCTTTTTATGTATTATATGTTTTTCTGTTGTTTTTGACTGTGAACCACCCTGAGTCCTTCGGGAGATGGGCGGTATACAAATATAATAAATAAATAAATAAATAAATAAATTCGCCTCATGAATTTTCCTCATTTCTTCTAATTGCTGTTTATGTCCCACCACAAGCCTGTGTAAACGAGGCATTACGAACTCTAGCTAACCAAATCATGGCGGCTGAAGCCAAACACCCTGATTCACTGGCCATTGTTTTGGGAGATCTAAACAAGGCAAACTTAAGGAAAGAACTACCAAAATACTTTCAGCATGTCAATTGTCCCACCAGAGGCAAGAATACTCTAGACCACTGCTACACAACACTAAAAGATGCCTATCGGTCTTTACCACGTGCAGCTGTAGGACACTCTGATCATTGCATGATTCACCTTGTACCTGCTTACAGGCAAAGACTTAAAGCCATAAAACCAATAATTAAATCAGTGAAAACCTGGACGGAGGAATCAGAATTAAAGCTACAGGCATGTTTTGACTGCACTGATTGGAATATTTTAAAGATACCTCTGCAGACCTGGATGAACTCACAGATACTGTAACATCATATGTCAGCTTCTGTGAAGACCTATGTGTACCTACAAGGAACTTGCGAATACACAGTAATAACAAACCTTGGTTTACACCTAAACTTAAGCAGCTACGACATTCCAAAGAGGAAGCCTACAGAAAAGGTGATAAAATGCTGTACAATCAGGCCAGAAATGCACTAACAAGGGAGATAAGAGCAGCAAAAAGAAGCTACTCTGAAAAGCTAAAGAATCAATTTTCAGCAAATGAACCAGCAAACATGTGGAAAACTCTTAAAAATATCACCGGCTATGGCAAACCTCCTTCCCAGGCTGAAGGTAATCAACAACTGGCAGATGACCTGAATGAGTTTTACTGCAGGTTTGAAAGGAAACTACAGCCACCTATCTCCACAACCCCATCTCAGACACACCAACAACAGCCAAGCCTCCTACAACTGACCCCATTTCATTGGGTTCACAACCCCTAGTGATCACAGAAAAGGAAGTGCAGGACCTATTTCACAGACAAAAGCCAGGAAAAGCTCCAGGCCCAGACAAGATAACTCCTTCTTGCTTAAAAGTCTGTGCTGACCAATTGGCCCCCATCTTCACCCATATTTTCAATAAATCACTAGAGATGTGCTATGTTCCTTCTTGCTTCAAACGCTCTACCATCATCCCAGTGCCAAGAAGCCCACCATCAAGGAACTGAATGACTACAGACCAGTTGCTCTAACATCTGTAGTCATGAAAACCTTTGGAAGGCTAGTGCTTTCCTACCTGAAAACCATCACGAATCCACTCTTAGACCCTTGCAATTTGCATACCGAGCAAATAGATCAACAGATGATGCTGTTAATATGGCTCTGCACTACATCCTACAACATCTTGAGTCTCCAAAGACCTATGCAAGGGTCCTTTTGTAGACTTTAGTTCAGCATTCAATACCATCATTCCAGACATTCTTCTAACTAAGCTAAACCAGCTACAGGTACCGGAACAGACTTGTAAGTGGATCACAAGCTTCCTAACAAACAGGAAGCAGCAGGTGAAGCTAAGCAAGATCACATCAAATACCTGTACAATTAGCACAGGGTTCCCCCAAGGCTGTGTGCTCTCCCCACTTCTCTTCTCTCTGTATACCAATGACTGCATCTCCAATGATCCATTTGTTAAGCTACTGAAGTTCGCAGATGACACAACAGTGATTGGTCTCATTCGAGACAATGACGAATCCGCATATAGACGAGAGGTCGAACGACTAGCCTTGTGCTGCAACCAAAACAATCTGGAACTGAACACACTCAAAACCGTAGAAATGGTGGTAGACTTTAGGAAAAACCCTTCCATACTTCCACCTCTCACAATACTTGACAACACAGTATCAACAGTAGAAACCTTCAAATTTCTGGGTTCTATCATATCGCAAGATCTCAAATGGACAGCTAACATCAAAACATCATTAAAAAGGACAAGAAAGAATGTTCTTTCTGCGCCAACTCAGTAAGCTCAAACTGCCCAAGGAGCTGCTGATCCAATTCTACAGAGGAATTATTGAGTCTGTCATTTGCACCTCTATAACTGTCTGGTTCGGTTCTGCAACCCAACAAGAAACACACAGACTTCAGAGGATAATTAGAACTGCAGAAAAATAATTGCTACCAACTTGCCTTCCATTGAGGACCTGTATACTGCACGAATCAAGAAGAGGGCCGTGAAAATATTTGCAGATCCCTCGCATCCTGGACATAAACTGTTTCAACTCCTACCCTCAAAGCAGCTATAGAGCACTGCACACCAGAACAACTAGACACAAGAACAGTTTTTTCCCGAAGGCCATCACTCTGCTAAACAAATAATTCCCTCAACACTGTCAGACTATTTACTGAATCTGCACTACTATTAATCGTTTCATAGTTCCCATCACCAATCTCTTTCCACTTATGACTGTATGACTATAACTTGTTGCTGGCAATCCTTATGATTTATATTGATATATTGATCATCAATTGTGTTGTAAATGTTGTACCTTGATGAACGTATCTTTTCTTTTATGTACACTGAGAGCATATGCACCAAGACAAATTCCTTGTGTGTCCAATCACACTTGGCCAATAAAATTCTATTCTATTCTATTCTACAGGTGTCTGTCTGCCATAGGCTGGTGGTGATTGTTGTTGTTGTTAGTTGCGAAGTCGTGTCCGACCCATCACGACCCCATGGACAACGTTCCTCCAGGCCTTCCTGTCCTCTACCATCCTCTGGAGTCCATTTAAGCTCATGTCTACTGCTTCAGTGACTCCATCGAGCCACCTCGTTCTCTGTCATCCCTTTCTTCTTTTGCCCTCAATCTTTCCCAGCATTAGGCTCTTCTCCAGTGAGTCCTTCTTTCTCATTAGGTGGCCAAAGTATTTCAGTTTCATCTTCAGGATCTGGCCTTCTAAAGAGCAGTCAGGGTTGATCTCCTCTAGGACTGACTTGTTTGATTGTATCAACTGTAAATTAAACCTTTAAAAGAGTTCACTTTAAAATAATATACTTATGCATATAGTACGTTTTACTCTTTTGAACAATTCTTGTTTCAGAGAACATTTTCCACATTTAAAGACAGCAGTAATAACGATACTTTACCTAGAATATTAGGGATCACTGAATTATTCTCTGCTTCATAAATCTGCTTGAATTCAACAATTGACACTGTTACTGTATATGGTTGGAGTCTTCCTTAATAAGGAACAAACAATTTTGCAATTTTGGATTCTTTTAGTATAGCATCTTACATTTAGACCTGTCATATATTTAGTCAATTAGTTTACTTTATTGTCATTCCACCTTGTACAACGAAATTAAATGCCATCTTCAGTGTACATTATAACTATAAAAATAAAACACAAACTCGCATCCTTCACATTCTATACAATTGAATTGAAAACTCCTGATATTGCATTAATATTGCATTATACAGTAGAATTCAATATGGTAACTGCCCTGAGATAGAAGCTGTTTTTTAGCCTATGTGTCCTTGTTTTTATTATCCTGTACCATCTGCTAGATGGTAATAGTTCAAAAAAAGGGTGCCCAGGATGATATGGATCTTTAAGAATGTTTTAAGAATATAAGTCTTTATTAGATAAAGAGTTGATATCATGTTGAGCTTTCCCAGAGTTGATGCTAGCTTTATAAATAGGCTATAAAACCACAGCTATGAAATATAAGAATTATGTTTTTGCAGCCCAATATTTATTCCTACTTAGAAATTCACTTTGGAGTATGAATTAAAGTGCAATTTAAGTTTTCCGCAATTATCTAATTTTTCTGTCAAAATTAAACAAATAATTGAGACAGCAAAAAATACAGCAAATTAAAACAATATTTTAAAACTTACAAAATCTATAATTTTATTAGGGCAATGAAAATTAAAGACAATGCAAACAGAAAAGTATTGTAAATAGACACATCTGAAAAAAATCTGATGGAAAAAAAATAAGTACCAGTTGTTTATGCTCAAGTGAGTAATTATGAAATTCAGTCAACTTTGTATGTTTTTTTAGTATCAGTATAGCAAAGGAAATAGCCATGATGAAACATCAGAAATTGTGATCAGATTATAATCATGTGAATACAAAAACGCTGCACCGCCAGAACTTGGAGGACAAGTTGTAACTACCACTTGTTCAGCAAAATTGTTTGAACAGTCACTAAATGCATGATCATTAAACGAGGACCACCTTTAATCACTTAGGCTTTTGTAAATTATAGTCAGCTTCATCACATTTAGGGAACATAGCCCTGAGATATTGATCGGAAGATTACTTTTTCCCCAAGTGCTCCATGGCATGGGACTGGGATATTTACGGGACCGCCTACTGCCATCGATAACCTCCCATCGACCTGTGCGCTCCCACAGAGAGGGCCTCCTCAGGGTGCCGTCGGCCAGACAATGTCAGCTGGCGACCCCCAGGGGGAGAGCGTTCTCTGTGGGAGCTCCGGCCCTGTGGAATGAACTTCTCTGGCCCTGTGGAATGAACTTCCCGTTGGGCTACGACTTCTCCCTGATCTTCAGACCTTTAAGCGCGAGCTCAAAACCTTCTTTTTTCATCAAGCAGGGCTGGCCTGATACAATTTTAAATTGAATGTTTTAATGGGATTTTAAGGGGATTAATTTTATTTATGACTTTTATTCAAAAATTTTTATTTTTTCAGCGTAATTGAATTAGATTTTTAATGATTATTGTATTTTAAACTGTCGATATTTATGTTTTATTTCTGCTGTACACCGCCCTGAATCTTCGGAGAAGGGCGGTATAAAAATATAAATACATACATACATACATACATACAAACATACATACATACATACATACATAAATAAATAAAGGTGAAAAAGTTCTCACATAAATTGAAAAGAAGATGCTGCTGAAAACAAATTAATGACTGCAGACATTGTTGCTGGAAAATGTGGATGTTTTTGAAGATTGGACTTAAAAGAGAGTGTTTAACATTTTTTGTAAAGCCCAAACAGAACTTACGCTTCACTTCATAACTTTTGCTTGCTTCATAACCATCCAGTTTTGTTCCCTTCCTTTGTTACTTCTCTCTGATTCTATCACTATCTTGGGGTTTGTTTGTTTTTTCTGTTTCCAGAAATAGGAAGAAGAACGGCTTTGTGCTTGTAGCTTTATGTATATCAGTGTGTGGTTATGATTGGAATATGTGATGGGAAATTAGTTTTATAAAGGAAGTGGTTTATTGTATGGCAATTGATTTTAATCAATTATTATTCTTTCCATGTATTATTATTTCTTTTATCTTATGCTTTTGGACACTGGTTTCTTACAGTTATATGTAGACACATGCAAATAGGCTGTATGTACATTTTTATTGTGAGGGAGAAAAAGATCAGGATTATTTCTAGATAGAAATGCCCCCTTATGTTAACAAGTTGAGAAACCTGGTGTTGCACATGTTTTTTATTTGTTTGGTCTACTTTTCCTTTTTCTAATGGATCATCTTAAATTCAGGATGATCCTTCTTGATCTGTGAGGGGGAACCTATGGCACGTGTGCCCATGCCACCTGGCACATGCGGCATCACCTATTCCTCTTCTGGGTTTCTGGCGTGCATGCGCATGTGACAATCAGCTGGCCTTTGTGTGTGTGGCAGTGCTGGGAACCGGAACAGCTGGTCTTCCGTTTTCCAGCATGAGCATGTGCACTAGCCAGCTGATCGGCGTGTATGCATGCGCAGCAGTAACCAGAAGACTTGCTGGAAACCAGAAGTACCTTATCTGGCACGTGTGTGCCCTCTGGGCAGCTCCTCTTCCTGGTCACGGCCCTGACAAGCATGCAGAGTGCTTCCTTTTCAGCACTCAGTTCAGGAAAGAACGTTTGCAGGAGTGCCTTATATAGCACTTTGTCCTAAAAAGTTCCAGTATAACCTGGGGAAAGTTATGTTTTATTTAGAGAGCTAGATACATGCTCATATAGCTCTTTGAAACGTTTTTTCTCATCAAATTGAAAGCGTTGCATAACCATGTATTAAATTGCATATTGTTGTTGAGGGAAGGAAGCGAATGTGGCCCTTAGTCCATGGAGAGGGAATTAAATAAATTATTTGGTCTGTCTATATGTTCCATATTTATGCTAGATGCAAATCATTTAGATCTACCTACACTTGTGCTTTTATTGTAGTAATTTAAGTTTCTCTGTTGTTCTTTCAGGTATTTCATTGTGTACATTTTGAATGCCCATCCCAAAACACTCTACAGAAGGAAGAGACTAATGAAGAAGATGCTGGCCCAGGTGGACAGCACGTGGCAACCGCCTCACCTCAAGCTTCAAGCACCAGTTCTGTGCATTCTCTCCCAGGATCTGTTTCATATCCATAATTGCAGGAGCAATTTTATGAGAATGGAGAAGAACGTTTGAAATCTCAGTGCCACAAAAACATTTTTCACTTTTAACCTGCAAGCACCTCTTCACTTTCTGAATGAACTTTTCAAGGGGATCATAGCATCAAGCAGCTAGAGGTGCTTCGATTTATAAGGCTGCCTGGAGACAAAACTGGGCCACCATATTGCACTTTCCATTGATTAAAATCAGAAGTATGGGGGGAGAAAACAGTCTTTCTCATCAAGTTTCCTATTTGTACCCTACCTCTTTAAACCAAACCAAATCAGATAGAGCAGAAAGAAACAAAACCATGTCATTTTGTTATATAAATAGGTTGTGTGTACCATATCAAAAAATATTATTACATGTGCTTGTAAAAGGTGTATTAAAAATGAATCTTTTTTGAGATGTTTATTAAAAAAAACTATGGAAACCATTTTTTATTTAACTTATTCTTAATCCATATCCTTTGTAAATTATAAACCATTTTCACACTGTGTATATATTTATACAGCTCAATTTCTTTCCTCGTTTTTTTCCATCATATTCTGAAAAAACATTTCCTTCTTTATCATGGCATATGTGGTAACTCCACTTGACAGATACATCTATCTGATAGTTGGGCATCTAATAATCTTACGCCATTACTCTGTTTGACAGAGAAAAACCTTTAAAGAGATTGTGCATAAAACAATTCAATCCAGGGGTACAATATTGGAATTTTTAACTATTTGACATGATATATAAAATTGTCACTTTTTATCCCTGATTACCTTGTACCTAAGAAGAGAGCTGTATTGATCCTGTTAAAAAATATTAAAGTGCTTTAATTCAAGCAGCAGGGATCGATAGGTATTTCCAAACATTTCTTTTCTTGAAAAACTTTTTTTTTTTTACAAATATTGCAGCTAAACTTCATGTGTGGGAATATATTGATGGCAATTTATATTTGGGCTACGGGGTCTTGGCTGTAAAAAGCTGTCATAGCTAGATGGCAATAATGAGTTGTTATCTGCATTTGTTTTCTGCCATTTAATGGTCATTCCACATTTTGCGCTCTAAATCTGCTAGATCTAATAAATATTTTACTGAAATATTTGTTTTAAAAAAGCACAATAATATTCCAATATGATTTTAAAAGAAATCCTTCTTAGACTCTTGATAGAATTATCATATGCATAGATTGAGTTTTATGGTTGGATTTTATTTGCATCTGAGTAATTTAATTCAAGCAGTAGCTATCCTTTGTACATTAATCAGATTGTTGGTTTGATTATTCTAAAAATGTTCACATCTAGCATATTTTTTCTGTCTCTTTTCTCACTGGGGGGGGGTTAAAAAAACTATACATTTGCACATGAACATCAATGCCATTAATTCATCCTGTTAGGAAATGAAATGCATTTGTAATGAAGTTTGTGATTCTAGAGAATATTATTGTTAATTATTTTTTAATTTGTGTGAAATAATTTGGTGCAAATTGTTTTGAATATGGTGATCTATAAATAACTTTGCAATAGTTAAATGTAAGTACTTGCATTCTGCTAAAAGCTGTTTATAATAAAACTGAGAAGAATTAGATCACAATTACGATTGCAGATCAATAAACTAAAAAGAAGTTTTTCATCTGCTATTACATAAACCAATCTGGCAAAAGAACTACAGTATGAAATACAATACCAACATATGTGTTTAGTTAATGAATGGATAGCCAAGCAACAATTTACATCCATACATCCTGGAGAATGAAACCTTTTGGTCTATCTGCAAATAGGCAATTGTGTATCTGTCCAAAAACAAAAAGAAGGATTAATGGAGTTCTTGGTGCTCTCTAAACTTGGTTGTTTGCTTGCAACCATTTCCTTACCCAATTAGATAACATCATCAATTTGAATCCTTTAATGCAGGGGTTCCCAACCCCCAGTTTATGGATCTGCACCAGGCTGCAGCATGCAAGAAACCAGGCCATGCGATCAAGCGAAGCCCTATCCATGGCAGCACATGAAACCACACACCACTCCGGTCCATGGAAACACCTCTCCACGGACCAGTTTCTGGTGCCTAAAAAGTTGGGGGCCACTGCTTTAAATTCATCTACTTGAGTAAATTAAATGTCTGTAATCAAAACAACCACATTTAGAGAGCACCAAATACTCCACAATTCAACCTTGAACTACAAATAACATCTTCTATTGGAAGGAGTAATGCTTATCCTGTTAATGCATGTAGATAAATATCATATATTGTTAAAATTAGGCAATATCTGTGAGACTCAAGTTATGCTAATCTTTCAAGGAACCCTAGTAGTACTAAAACTAGGAGGGACTGTTGATTTTAATGGTCGCCTAGAAATGTCTTAAGTGTAGTGAATAGGTTTGAAACAGATAGTTAACAGCAATCAAACTGATTCCAAACAAGGGGGTTTCCAATCTATTTAAAGTCCTAAAACTGCAAATTTTCCTTTCATTTTCCTCTTTAATAGAATTTTTATCTAGGGCCTTCCTATGAAGACACTATGAGACATAGCGATTAAAAAAGTACTGCTTTCTCAAGCTACGCAAGTTTCTTATGTATGATTTAGAGATAGAGGTAGAGCTTAAGGATAGGCTGCAAGATAGTCTTAATCACTTTACAAAGCTGAAATGTATTTATTTGATTTATAACCTGTATTTTTTCTCCACACCGACACTCATGGCTAGAACTACCTTATCTGATCAGCAGCATCATTCTCCAATTTGAGTTTGTCTTCATTCAGCCCATGGCTTCCTTGAAACTCAATCCTGTGAAACTTTTAGAAAGTCTTTTGTTGGTTATTCATCTTATGATATCGCCCATGAAAAGGCAATATCACATTTTCAGAAAAGTGAGAAAAGAAAAAAAAGCTGCTCACGCTGGGTCTTTAATCTTTCTGCTGCAGTTCAGAAACAGGATGTCAGAAACAAACCTCAAAAGTTATATTGATTCTTATTATTATGGATGCTTTTAACTGACTCCTATATCCTCTAATTATTTTCTATAGCCTCATAACATAAGCATTCTCTTTATGAAATGATGTAATAAGTATATCATCCTCAGCAGTGACTGCACACAATTCTTGCTAAAATATATGCAGCTTGCAATTACACCAATCTACGCTTTTAAGAATGGATACATTTACCCTATCAATATGCCTTTTCAGTCGTGATATAAGTTATTTCATCTTTGAGCAGTGGCTTTTGCCCACCTGTGCCCACGCATATACAGCATCCTCAGAGTGAGGGGAAAATGCATTTATTGCCTATTTTCATTTAACACTAGGAAACCTCTTAAAGTCTATATCCATAATGGAATGCTTTCTTCCATATTCAAATTGCTTTTTTGAATACTTCCCACAATTTTATTTTTTTAAACAGTTTGGTGATTGAGCAAGAGAGCCTTTCACAGATGAAGACCTCTTAACTGTTTATAAGAACTCATATTTATGCAAACTCCTGTGAAATATAATTAGAATAATTAATGAATTATGAAAGTGCCACAGTTCCTTTTTCTAGAAATTCAGTTTCAAATAGTACCTTCATCCCCATGGTATTTTTATAAGAGATTGAAGAGCCATATTTTCTTTAAAGAAAATATCATGTAAATAATCTAGATAATATTTTGTACTGTATTTAAATTTCTAGAAATATGTGGTGCAACAAAAGTGGCCTTTAAAAGTTGCCAAGAAAATTCATTTCTTTAGCTGAGCAGAAATTACTCAGTTCTCTTGTTTAGTCATACTTAAATTATTCAACAAAGCACAGGGAAAAAAGCATTTGTTTTAATAGTAAAAAACTAAATGCATGCCTGCTTTATTCTGAACAATTGTGATTTTTTCCCCCTCATGGCTGTAGACATTTAGCAGCATCTGCTTATTTCTTTTTCCCAAGCTTCCAACTCTTAAACAGCAAACACATATACAGAGCCCACAGTGGATTAAGCTCGGAAAACAAGTATGCTGAAGCCATTTTGTGTTTTATATTTTAAAAGATAATAATATGGAGTGAGTGGATCAGTAACAACTTCAAGAATCAATTCCCTGGGGAAAGACAACCCAGCCAAGCGCAAATTAACAAATGAAAATAAAATATCAGCAACAGTATAAAAGAACCAGGAAAAACAACCCCAAGTTAGACAATCAAAATTAAATCTGCCAACATGATAAAAATGTACAGGTAGTCCTCAGGTTATGACTGCAATTGGAACCCATATTCCCATCGCTAAATGATGTGATCATAGAGCAAGATGTCACATGACCAGATCAATTAACAATGGCAGGCTCGCCAGTCCCCATTGTTACAATAATCCCAGGATTGTCTGGATGTTAAGCAGGAAGAGGAAGGAGTTCCAAACAAGTGTGGGGAGGCTGCAACAGTGGTGGGTTTCAAAAATTTTTACTACCAGTTCTGTGGGCATGGCTTGGTGGGCGTGGCGTGGCTTGGTGGGCATGGCAGGAGAAGGATACTGTAAATCTCCATTCCCTCCCCACTTCAGGGGAAAGGATACTGTAAAATCTCCATTCCCAACCCACTCCAGGGGAAGAATACTGTAAAATCTCCATTCCCACCCCAGGGGAAGGATACTGTAAAATCTCCATTCATACCCCAGGGGAAGGATACTGTAAAATCTCCATTCCCACCCAACTCCAGGGGAAGGTTTCTGCAAAATCCCCATTTCCTCCCAATCAGCTGGGGTTCGGGAGGCAGAGAATAGATGGGGGTGGGGCCAGTCAGAATTTTTACTACCAGTTCTCTGAACTGCTCAAAATTTCCACTACCGGTTCTCCAGAACTGATCAAAACCTGCTGAAACCAACCTCTGGGCTGCAGGCAGGTTGGCAGGAGGCACAGGTGAGTTGGGAATGACTCCAGGTGGGCGCTATGACGTATGGTGGGTCAACGGAGACCCTGAGTGTGATGGAGCACAGGTGATTGGGAGGGGTGTTTCAGGTACACAGACTAGCAGAAATGCATGTTGCTGTGGAGTACAAGATTCCTGGGGCACCTCAGGAATAAATGCAGCGGTGACTTCCGGGTGGCTCCACCTCTTCGCTGAGCCCTAATTAAAGGGGCTCCGCACTGAACATCGTAAAAGCCAGGAAAAGCCGGCTTTAATCTTTTTCCCTGGATGAAAGGGGCAAGATAAGAGCGCAGGAATGTTGGTAGACCTCCCCAGAGGCTTTGTTTTAATTAAGCAGAGCCTCGAAGGGTCGATGGGTCCCATAAATATTCCTGCCATCTCCGACTTCAGTGCGTGTCTGCAAAAGCAGGAAAAGAAGAAGGTGTCCATCTCTGCTAATTGTCTTATCTTTATGGATTTCTTTAAGCAGACGGAATGAGTGCAAGCGGACGATTATTGGATTGCAAGTATTTTTGATTTCCTGACTTCTACTTTTTAAAAAAGAGAATTTTTTTTTCTCTTTGTTCTAATTGACTCTTAAAGATGGCGCCTGAACGGGAGTGAAAATGACGAATGGAATTTTAAACAGTCTGTGCAACTAAGAAGATAAGAAATGTTATGTGTGGATTTTAATGAAGTGAACTGAGCTCTCCTATACTTAAAGGGGAAAAGAGAAGTTTCTAGACTTATATTTTGTGAATTTTAAAACTGAAATGGCTACTAAACCACCTAAGATTGGGGGCAGAAGGGGTTCTGAACCAGCTTTAGAAGATCTGATTAAAGAGCAAGGGAAAGTGTCTGAAGAAAGGTTTAAGGAGATTATGGATAATAATGAGAAAATAAGAGAAGAAATAAAAGAGAATAATAAAAAAATAAGAGAAGATATCTTGATGGCTTTTCAAGGTTTGGCAAAAAGACTGGAGGTGGTGGAGGAGGAGGTGCAAGAAATTGTTCAGTCAAATCAACAAATAGAAAATAGAATGGGGAATGCAAATCAAATTGGATAAAATGAAGATCAAGTGGTGGTGATGCAGTATAGAATGATGGAAGGAGCTCTGAGAATTAGAGGTTTGAATGAGGACAAAGGGGAAGATTTAAAAAATTTTTTATCAGAAGCTCTGGCTGAATTTATTGAACTTGATCCACAAGAGGTTGCTTATCAAATTGACAAAATTTATAGAGTTAATTCTTGGATTGCTAGGCAAAAGAAACTTCCTAGAGATATTGTGGTTTATTTTTGAAAAGAACAGTGAGGAATCAAATTTTGCAAGTTGCTTTTCAGAAAAACTTGAAAATAGGGGAACAGGAGTTGAAGGTTTTGAAGAGATCCTCCCAAGATGTTAAGGGATAGAAAGGACTTTACATTTTTACACAAGAACTTAAGAAATACCAGATTCAATTTAGATGGGAGGTTCCAGTTGGCTTGACAGTGTATTATCAGGAAGAAGATATCGATTGACACAGTGCTTAAGGCCAAAGATTTTCTTTCTACAGTGCTGAAATTTGAAATAGAAATAATAGAAAAAGAATTCAAGAGACTCAAATGGTGTGGAAGCTGAGGTGATTCCAGTGATGTTACCATCAGAGGAACAACCACAAGAACAAAGACTGACGAGGGAGCCCTTAGCGTAAAGAAAAGGAGCAACAAACTCAAAGTAAAGTTCAGGATTCTGCTACAGAAGCGGTGGAGGAGCACGGCCGAAGATACGGGAGGACGATCTTCAGTTGATTGCCCAAAGGCTTCAGCAGCCCAGTAATGGCAAATAAAATCTTGACTTGGAATGTCAATGGTTTGAACTCAGCTCAGAAGAGAAGAAAATATTTCATTATTTGAAACAATTTAAAAATGATGTTATTTGCTTACAAGAAACGATATTAAATTATCAGATCAAAAGTACCTAATAAACTCAAAGTTAGGTAAACATTTTGTTGCTTCAGCTTTGGAGAAAAACATGGCATAGTGGTTTATTTGAGAAAAGATATACCAGCCAAGTTAATAGAGGCAGATATTTATGGAAGATATATTGCTATTGAACTTACAATAGAAACAAAAGGACTCTCTTGCTTGGTATATATGCACCCAATCAGCAACAAGAAAAATTTTATAGAATGTTATATGATAAGTTGATCTATGGGATTATAAATCGTGTATTATATTGGGAGATTGGAATGGAGTAATAGATACACGAAAGGACAAGAGAATTTCTTCCAAGAAGATACCTGCACATGCAAAGCTGCCTAAATCCTTTTTTGATATGATAGAAGATTTTGAGTTAAGAGATGTATGGAGACTGCGGAATTTGGAGGAAAGAGACTATACTTTTTCTCTGATAGGCATCAATCCTTCTCACGTATTGATTTTATTTTAATTTCTAATGATTTGCTTTTTAGGGTGAAGAAAACTAAGATATTTCCAAGATGTTTGTCTGATCATAGTCCTGTTTGGATGGAATTGCAATATGGAAAAGAGGGTAGAAGAACTTGGAGATTAAATGAAAATTTGTTTAGATATCAGGATAATGTAAATCAATGTAAAAAGCAGATGAAAGAATTTTTTGATTATAATTTGAATAATGAAACATCGATAGAAATGGTTTGGGACTGCAGTAAAGCTTTTATGAGAGGTGTATTAATATATCTTAATAATAGACAGAGAAATAAGCAACAAAGACAGCGTAGGTATTTAGAAGAGGAAATTTATAAGAAACAACAATTATTAATACATAACCCACATGATCAAAAACTTAAAGATGCAATAAAGTTACTACAGAATCAATTTAATATGATAATGGCTGATCAGGTGGCAACAAATATACAATATGCCAAACATAATACTTTTTGTAATGCAAATAGACCTGGTAGGTGGTTAGCATACACTTTAAGGAAAAGACAAAAACAACGTACTATAGAAAAAATAGAATACAAAGGTAAAGAGAGATATCAACAGGATAAAATTAAAAAAGCTTTTTTAGAATATTATACAAATTTATATCTTAAAGATAATATATCGAATAGGGATATTGATAAGTATTTGAAGGAATATAAGGTTAAAAATTTAACTTTAGAACAAACGGATGAATTGAATCGGCCTATAACCTCGGAAGAAATTATTTTGGTAATTAAACAATTAAAAATGGGGAAAACTCCTGGTACGGATGGGCTTACAGTTAGTTATTATAGGAATTTACAGGATGAGATGTTAGGTCCACTTAAGGAATTATTTAATCAGATACAACTAGGAGGGGGAATTCCCCCCTCATGGAGAACCTCTTTTATTTCATTGATACCAAAAGAGGAACAGGATTGTTCTAAACCTGGGAATTATAGGCCAATCTCACTTTTAAATAATGATTATAAGATTTTTGTTAAAATAATAGCTAATAGATTAATGTTGATTCTGCAGCGAAGAATTCATAATGATCAATCTGGATTTATAAAAGGGAGACAGATGAGGAATAATGTTAGGCAGATTGTTAATTTACTGGAGTACTTAGAAAAGAAAAATTTTATTCCAGCAGCATTTATTTTTCTCGATGCAGAGAAAGCTTTTGATCGATTGCATTGGGATTTTTTATTTAAATTAATAGAAAAGATGCAATTTGGAGATGGTTTTTTAAGAATAATTAGGGCAATTTATGGAGAGCAAACAGCACAGATTATAATCAATGGTAGCTTAACAGAACCTTTTAAGATTGCGAAAGGAACAAGACAGGGATGTCCTTTATCACCATTATTGTTTATTTTAACTCTAGAACCATTATTGGATAAAATACGAGAAGTAAAGGAGATAGAGGAATTAGAGTTAGACAGTATGAATATAAGTTAAGAGCTTTTGCAGATGATTTGGTGATTACTTTAACAAACCCTATAAATTCTAGTAAATCTTTGTTGGAAATAATTGATCAATATGGGAATGTCTCAGGGTTTAAGGTAAATCAGAAAAGACAAAAGTGATAATAAAAATATGGCCAGACAACAGAAAGAAAAACTAGAGGAAGTAACAGGATTTGAAATTGTAAAGAAGGTTAAGTATTTAGGGTTTATATTACGTCATCAAATGTGAAATTGTATAAGAATAACTATGAGGTTTTATGGCAAAAGTTCAGAAGGAGTTGATTGTTTGGAAAAATTGCAATTATCTTTGCTGGGGAGAATTGCTGCTATTAAAATGAATGTTTTACCTAGATTTTTATTCCTCTTTCAGATGATACCAATAATTAAGAAAGATAAGAATCTTGAGGAATGGCAGAAGGAATTAACAAATTTATATGGGAAGGTAAAAAGCTAGGGTTAAAATGAAAATAATTCAAGATTCTCGGAAAGGGAGGTTTAAAATGCCTAATTTTAAATTATATTATGAAGCAGCTGCTCTCTCTGCAATAAGTGATTGGTTTAATTTAACAGAGGACAGAATTTTGAATATAGAAGGTTATGATTTGTTATATGGATGGCATGCATATTTAATTTATGACAAAAAGTGGATAAGGCCTTTAAAAATCATGTGCTAAGAAATGCCCTTCTGCGTGTTTGGAAAAATACTCTTATAAACTAAATTATAAGGTTCCTATATGGGCATGTCCTAGACATACAGTAGAAAATATAAACATAGAACAGAATCAGGAAATGATTACATATAAAGATCTTTTGTATACTGAAAGAGGTAATTTGCAGTTAAAATCTCTGCAAGTATTAAGAGAGGAAGGGAAAAATTATACTTGGTTTCAATATGAGCAACTACATGCTAGATGGAAGGGAGATCAGAAAATTGGTATAGAGCAGAACGAGGGAAATTTGGTAAAGCAAATTAGAAATCAGTCTCAGGAGCATATAAAGAGATTGTATAATGTGTTACTTGAAATAGATTCTGAAAGGGACTTGGTAAAGGACTGTATGATAAAGTGGGCACAAAATTTTCAGGAGCCAATATTATTGGAAACGTGGGAAAAAATTTGGGTTAGAAATGTTAAATTCATGCAGGCACAGAATCTGAGGGAAAATTTTTATAAAATGTTTTATAGATGGCATCTAGATCCTAAAAAATTATCGTGTATGTATCCAGAAATGCAAGCAAAATGTTGGAGATGTAATTGTGATGACGCTACATATTTTCACATTTGGTGGACTTGTAAGGACATAAAGGCCTTTTGGATAAAAATTTGGTGGATTTTACAAAATGTTCTGAAAAAGAAGATAAAGTTCCTGCCGCAATTTTTCTTGTTGGGAATTATTACGGATTGTACAGTAATTGAGACTAAATTGATTTTAAATCTAATAACTGCAGCAAGATTACTAATAGGACAATATTGGAAGAAAAAAGAAGTACCAACAATAGAAGAATGGATATTGAAAGTTGCCAATTTGGCTGAGATGGCTAAAATCTCAGCCTTTTGAAAGACAATACGCAAGAAAGATACTTAAAGGAATGGAAAAATGGATTGACTATATTCAACGAGATATCAGACTAAGAGTTATCAGACTGTTTTGAATGATTATGATGTATTATTTTGATTGCTTTTGGGGAAGTTAGGAATTGATGATTGTAGGGGTATAATTAAGTTGGGACGAAAACTTTTAGCATATGTTTGTTTTACTTTTAACTATACCTTGTGCTCGTTCCGGGAAGTCGGGGGAGGGGGTTGAAGGGAGGGGAGGAGGAGGACTAACTAAACAACAGACATAAAATGTACAATAAATCCAGAAATCATTAAAACATCTAAGGGATGGAGATAACAAATATGAAAGGCTTGGGGAAATGGATGATTAACATAACATCTGCTCTAACATCTGTAGTCATGAAAACCTTTGAAAGGCTAGTGCTTTCCTACCTGAAAACCATCACGAATCCGCTTTTAGACCCCTTGCAATTTGCATACCGAGCAAATAGATCAACAGATGATGCTGTTAATATGGCTCTGCACTACATCCTACAACATCTTGAGTCTCCAAAGACCTATGCAAGGGTCCTTTTTGTAGACTTTAGTTCAGCATTCAATACCATCATTCCAGACATTCTTCTAACTAAGCTAAACCAGCTACAGGTACCGGAACAGACTTGTAAGTGGATCACAAGCTTCCTAACAAACAGGAAGCAGCAGGTGAAGCTAAGCAAGATCACATCAAATACCTGTACAATTAGCACAGGGCCCCCAAGGCTGTGTGCTCTCCACTTCTCTTCTCTCTGTATACCAATGACTGCATCTCCAATGATCCATTTGTTAAGCTACTGAAGTTCAGATGACACAACAGTGATTGGTCTCATTCGAGACAATGACGAATCCGCATATAGGCGAGAGGTCGAACGACTAGCCTTGTGGTGCAACCAAAACAATCTGGAACTGAACACACTCAAAACCGTAGAAATGGTGGTAGATTTTGGAAAAACCCTTCCATACTTCCACCTCTCACAAAACTTGGCAACACAGTATCAACAGTAGAAACCTCCAAAATTCTGGGTTCTTTCATATCGCAAGATCTCAAATGGACAGCTAACATCAAAACATCATTAAAAAGGACAACAAAGAATGTTCTTTCTGCGCCAACTCAGTAAGCTCAAACTGCCCAAGGAGCTGCTGATCCAGTTCTACAGAGGAATTATTGAGTCTGTCATTTGCACCTCTATAACTGTCTGGTTCGGTTCTGCAACCCAACAAGAAAAACACAGACTTCAGAGGATAATTAGAACTGCAGAAAAAATAATTGCTACCAACTTGCCTTCCATTGAGGACCTGTATACTGCACGAATCAAGAAGAGGGCCGTGAAAATATTTGCAGATCCCTCGCATCCTGGACATAAACTGTTTCAACTCCTACCCTCAAAACGACGCTATAGAGCACTGCACACCAGAACAACTAGACACAAGAACAGTTTTTTCCCGAAGGCCATCACTCTGCTAAACAAATAATTCCCTCAACACTGTCAGACTATTTACTGAATCTGCACTACTATTAATCGTTTCATAGTTCCCATCACCAATCTCTTTCCACTTATGACTGTATGACTATAACTTGTTGCTGGCAATCCTTATGATTTATATTGATATATTGATCATCAATTGTGTTGTAAATGTTGTACCTTGATGAACGTATCTTTTCTTTTATGTACACTGAGAGCATATGCACCAAGACAAATTCCTTGTGTGTCCAATCACACTTGGCCAATAAAAATTCTATTCTATTCTATTCTATGTACTGTGGGAAGACTTCCAAATAGGATTCACCTGGAAGAAGACATTTCTCTTAATTACGCTTGATTGAGAAACAAAGAAAGGTTATCTTGGAAATTGGCCCTAGGGCCAGGATGGCCACCCTGTGGTTCCAATGCTGCATGTGGCCTCTAATTGCTTTGAAATACTCTCCCACTCCCAATGTTTGGAAAGAATGGACATGTTTAATTTGACAGAAAACAAACGAAATAAATTAACTGTACACAACTTTTATAGTACATCAAATTTCATTCTTATCCAGGTTCAGGACCCATGTGCCATTTTGGTCATTGATTTGGAGTGCCAATTACTTCATCACAATAGGTCAAGAAAGAGACTTGAGAATAAGTAAAAGTCCTCTGAGACTCCAAATCTCTCTCATTATGGGAGAACCACTCTGTCTCAGGCTAAGGGAGTGTCAATAAAGGATGCCTCTTTCTTGTCCAGACTGAGCTTCAGTTTGTTCATCCTCATCCAGTCCATCAGTCTAGCACATACAATACATAGCCTCGTCTGCCTTCCAGAGAAAGTTGCCTGCAAAGTACATTCCTGAAAATGATCCTGAAAATGACCTATGTATAGCAGATTAATGGTGTTGTTTTTTTAAGGCAGAACATGAATGGAAGAAAATAAGAATTGTTGAACACTACACCTTATGGAATTCTGAGAGCTGAAATTCATACATCTTAAAATTGGTGTGATTGATACATAGTGCTGTAGATTGGGGAGAATTAACAGGAATGGAACATCCTATGTGTTTCTTAATGGAAGGTAATTTTAATACAATGAGCAAGATTGCTCTGATGCCAGAACCTAATACTTTGACTTTCAGATATGATTCTACAATTGGAATACACAAAATGCAGCTTGCAAATTAGAAGAAGACAATGTTAGAAATTGCAGTTACTTTTTATCTCTCTCTCAAATGATTCTGATGAATGAACAGTGGATTCAGGTAGTAAAAAAAAGCAAATAAGGACATGGAAAGGTTTTTTTATTTATTAAAATATCTTATTCAACTTGGAAACAAGATCTATATCATGCAGTTTATGTTTACTGGATTTTTCTTCAGCTCTTTCAATTCAGTATTTGGTTATTTTAAAATAAAGTATCCAAGGTTTTCTGAGGATTGCTTCTGACAAAGATCTGTTTCTAGGCTGAAATATGTAGCCTTCATATCAAACATTGATGTCTACCAGTTTTAGTTCCAAGGCCTTTTATTTTCTGCTTGGAGGCTGTTATTCCTTTCTCTTTGTCTAAGAGTGAAGCACTATTTGGTTTCCTTTTCAGCATGTCATAATAAAATAACTAGGTAGCACTGAAAGTACATACCTCAATTTGAGGAAAAATAAGTTCCCAAATCTGTCTGATATGTTTCTGATTTATACCTCTTGACTACCTTATGAAGTGAATATAGAGAGATAAATGGCATTGTCTGCTATTTTGTGTTTGGCACTTGCACATATCCATTTTGATATCTAAATTCCCAATTCACTTTTGTCAGTAAAAACCTTGAAATGCAGGAAGATGTGCCACTGAAGAAGGTCATGAGGACTGGGAACGTTTATCAAAATATCCTGACGTTTCCCAGCCAAGCCCAGCCCCCTTCAACTATTGTACAAACAAATATATGACTTGAGATTCAGAAACAGAACTCATTCCCCTCCAAAAACACACTTTTTTTCTGAACCAGATCAGAAATCATGTCACTTTTTAATTCTTTATTAGGTTCAGACCTTCAGAAGTCCTTTAGAAGCTCATACTGTAGTGCCCTATACACTCGTATGGCATGTCAAAATTTTCAACTTTCAATTTCCAAACATTAGGGGTGTTCAAAAGTTGTGACATGCCTTGGGGATTGTAAAGATATTTTGGTTACTTTAATATAAATTAGATGTGCTTGGCAAGTAACTATTTAACATTTTGTTTGCTTCGTATACATTACATCCTTTTCATTTTTGTATCCATCACATCTTTGCCTTCAGTAACCATCTAACATTGGTCAGGCTGACTGATTAATTCAAAGTCATCCATTAAGTTTCCATGGCAGAAAACAGACTTGAATCTGGTTGATCCAGCACATTAACTGAAATGCTGCGCTGCAGTGAATCTCAAATGGACAGCATTTTGTCTAAAAAACTATACAGTGAAATGCAGTTTTTGGGAAATATTCAACTACCTTTACAGTTCTGAAAATTAGAAATTCTGTGCATATAAAACACATTTGATGCAACAGTAGTTGATATAATCTTCAACAAAGAATGTTTCCATTTTCAGGAAATTTGAGAATTGACCAATTTCTTGCTAAATTTTCATGTGATAAAATTGCTAATGACTCTCCTAGACCCCCATTAACCTATAGGGAAATCTGACCTCATGAATTGTTACGATATCATTATTAGTTTATCAGCATAGTTATCCTATGTAAGATGGGAGGCTAATAAATTTGACGGATGATAGATAGATGATAGATTTGTACCCTATGACTATCATTAAGTGTTGTATCTTATGATTCTTGGTGAATGTATCTTTTCTTTTATGTACACTGAGAGCATGTGCACCAAGACAAATTCCTTGTGTGTCTAATCACACTTGGCCAATAAAGAATTCTATTCTATTCTATTCTATTCTATTCTATTCTATTCTATTCTATTCTATTCTATTCTATTCATAGATAGATAGATAGATAGATAGATAGATAGATAGATAGATAGATAGATAGATAGATAGATAGATAGATAGATAGATAGATAGACAGACAGACAGACAGACAGACAGACAGACAGACAGACAGACAGACAGACAATACTGGACCCAAAATTGATGGATGACTTCACCAAGCAGTTTCATCTAAATGTTGAAAATGCGAGAGGGTATCACGCATCTGTTATGTTAAGGCGATTGCTGAGCTGGTCATTTTTCAGACTTCTGTGCAAACTTGGGAGAGAATAGAATAGAATAGAATAGAATAGAATAGAATAGAATAGAATAGAATTTTTATTGGCCAAGTGTGTTTGGACACACAAGGAATTTGTCTTGGTGCACATGCTCTCAGTGTATATAAAAGAAAAGATACCTTCATCAAGGTATTATTTATTTATTATTTATTATTTATTTGATTTTTATACCGCCCTTCTCCCGAAGGACTCAGGGCGGTGTACAGGCAACAATAAAATACAAAACACCACAATATACAATTTAAAATACGAATTAAAAAACTTATTATAATTAGCCTAGAACCTTAAAATTTATAAAACCAAACCCCATTTAAAATTAATAGAAAATTTAAAATCGATAAAATTTATGTAATTTAAAATTTAAAATTTAAAATATAAAATTTAAAATTTAGGCCAGCCCCGCGCGAATAAAAAGGTATGTCTTCAGTTCGCGGCGGAAAGTCCGAAGGTCAGGTATTTGACGTAAGCTTGGGGGAAGCTCGTTCCAAAGTGTGGGAGCCACAAGTGTGGGAGGTACAACATTTACAACACAAATGATGGTTTGTGTTTGTGAACATTTACAAAGCAAATGATGGTTGATGAGAGAAAGGTTGTTGCTGCCTTAAGAGACATATTTTAAGAGACATGTCTGCTTGAATGAGTCCATTCCTTAAGCAGCACCTTTATTTTTCTGACTCTTACTCTATTAAATAGCAGCCTAGTGCTGTGAGGGTACAAGGCCTGAAGGATTTCTGAATTGCTTTCAAAACAGAGCAGACCTACTTTCTCTTGTTGTGGTTGTTTTGTTTTGTTTTTAAATGAATGGTGTCTTGTATTTTTTGTTGCTGGAATTGTGAATTGCAGTTTTTCTATAGCTTCTTTAGATCACGCCTTATCTCAAGAAATAATTTTAAATAAGCTTATCACAGGACATTTTTCAGATCTGTGGGTTTAATAAAGGCATCTGAGGTGTTGTGGGAGTTTAGCTTTCCTTATTTTTAAAATGTTACAATAACAAAAGTTTTTTTTTTTTTTTTAAAAGAGTCAGTACACTATTTATTAACACAAGGTATGTTAACTGACAGCTGCAACATTTTTGCCGCCTTGTGGGAAAAAGAATATTGCCTTGTTTCCACTGGATGACTACAAATCTCATCAGATGGCAGTTCGCTTTCACATCACTCATACTAATTACTCTCATTTTTATTTCTTTAAGCTACGTGAATGGTGGCAGGCTAACTGAAAAAAAGTACGCTAGCATTAATTTGTATTCTCCCACTATAGCATCCTCAAACAGCTTCTTTTTGTATTTTGTAGATGTTTTAGAGTGTATTCTTTACAGAGATCGGATCAATGAAGGTATTAGCTCAGGGATCAGATAAAATAATACAGCCAGGGACAAAAGCTATGTAGTTGGGGAAAACAAATATGGGTAAAGAAGCTTAAGAAAGTGGTTGTTCCCACAGAGAGATACCTATGGCTGTAAGCATTTATTCTCTTATTCTCTGTGATGGTACTATAATATTAAGAATATAAAATGAAATTTTTAAAAAACCCAGAGTTGCCAGATTCATCTTATTAATCTCAAGACACAGACCAGTTCCCTGAGGTGCAAATTAGTGAGAGAATACAAATTCATATTAGCATACTTTTTTTTTAGCTACCCTGAAATCTGTGGAAATGCTTTCTTACTAACTCTTATTACTATTATGCTGAAAGAAGTTAAAGCGAGGTGGCATCTCAGAGAGCTGATTTGTGGCTTGAGATTAGTAAACCAAATCTGGCAAATATGGTTTTTAAAAATTTGTTTTATATTCTTAATATTATGGTACAGTTACAGAGACGAAGAGGAAAAAGGCTTACAGCCATAGGTGCCACTCTGCTTTTTAGCACTTGGGTTTCAAAGTAGTTTGAATAATCATGACTAGGACCTTCCTTGATTTATAGCAGTGGTCCACAGAGTGTTTTAGGAAATGGAGATGCCACAAATGGAAAGCTAGGCCTATAGAACAAGTCATTCTGAAATCTCAAAGATCTATAGTAGTGAGGTAAATGCAGATGACAATGCATATATTAACCTATAATTCTGGTGAGGCAAGAGCAGAAAGAAAGCCAGTGCATTGACATAAACTAAGCCAATTTCTTCTCATAAAAATACATTGCCTTCCCACCTCAAACCCCATGCAAATCCAGACCAGTGTCATAGATTCCAAGCAGGTTTGGCTTGTGTGAAAATGTGCCTCTTAAGAGTGGTGATACTATTCTTATTTTAGGGGCAAAATTAACAGTACATGCTGAGGAAATTGTCCTGAACAGATAACCATAGTTTTCTATGAAAAGATCAATCAATTTACATGCTTTTTTTTCAATAAAAACTATGTTTTCTGTACATTCCTGTTCAGATTGCCTTTCTCAGTTATTGTAATGAGAACATGAGACAGAAGTAAGCGATAGTAGACAGTCTTCAGAATTCCAAATTTAGACCTATAGGACACTCCTCTCTATATAGATAATCTATTTATTTATTTTTATTTATTTATTTATTTTGTCAAAACAATATATATAAGCATCACATAAAAAGATTATCTAGTATATAAACATATATATGAGGTAATATAAGGAAGTATAAGCATATATATATATATATATATATATATAAGAAGAAAAAAGAAAAGAAAGAAACAAGCAAACAATAGGACAGGAACGGTAGGCACGTTTGTGCTCTTATGCACGCCCCTTATAGTCCTCTTAGGAATGGGGTGAGGTCAATAGTAGAACGTTTTTGGTTAAAGCTTTTGGGATTATGGGAAGAGACCACAGAGTCAGGTAATGTATTCCAAGCACTGATAACTCTGTTACATGTTATATGTTTTCTGTACATTCCTGTTCAGATTGCCTTTCTCAGTTATTGTAATGAGAACACGAGAAAGAAGAAAGTGATAGTAGACAGTCTTCAGAATTCCAAATTTAGACCTATAGGACACTCCTCTCTATATAGATACTCTATACATGAAGAGTAGTATGACATGATTTATAGGAGGACAAGGATAGGTGACTTGGTACCCTTCAGATGCTTTGGATTTCAATTCCAGTCTCAATGTTTAAGCAATGGCAAAAAGTTCATGGAAGTTGTAGTCTAAAACATCTGTAGGTCATCAGCTTGCCTGTTCCAAGCCTCTAAGAAAAATAACTTTAAAGACCTGTGCACTGTTAAAGGTTGCCATGAGATCTATTAAACTGTTAAATAAGAAATCAGAGCATTAGCTCATGAAGTTCATGAACTTCTTCTGTCTACACTCAGAGTATGCAAAATAAAAAAAAATGAGCACAAACTCTTAATACAGGAAAGCAAACACAATTTAATAATTGAGTCCGGTGGAATGACTTCCCACGACTGGCATGTAGCCACTGAAGGATATAATTTGTTCCAAAGACAGAGAAGCAGAAGTAAAGGTGAAGGCTTTTGCTCTGTATCGTAGAAGTATCTGCTGTAATCCTGCTCAGAAATCCTGCTGAATGAACTTGGCAGTAAAAAGCATCAGCGTTAAAATATACCTATTTTTGCCTATTATTGTCTACCCAACCAAGGAGAATGTGCTTTTTAGACAAAATTAGATTTTTCAAAAGGCTTGAAGTAGTAATGATCAGGTGAAAGACTAGCTTTGCCAAGCATAAACTTTCTTGGAATTTTCTATCATGTTAACAAGTTTCTCTTTCAGACAGTGAAGAAAAATGCAAGAAGACCTGCTTTCCTTGCCTGGATATTAGCCACTAGGGAAGAAGGAGTCAATGACGTGGAAGCATTAGGAGAAACTGACTGTGTAACTCTTGACTTCTAGATTTTAAGGAAAAATAAAACTAAATATAGACAAATGAGTCTCTGGGGTTTCAAAAAAGCAGATTGTAATAAACTCTGTACAGTTATACTGTAAGTAGGATTTCTTGGCAGAGAAAGTTAATGGGAAAAGGAGGACAAAATTGTTTGGAACTCCTAAAAACAAGATGGGAAAACTTAATTGCAAACAATCCTAATGGAAGAGGAAAACTGATGGCAGCAGAAAAAGTCAAGGTGGCTGTACAAAAAAAAACAAAAAACATTACTGACAATCTGAAAACAGAAAAGGGCACAAATAGGAGGCTGAAAGAGGAATAAGGAAGAGGGCACAAAGAAAGCTTAGAGGTATAATCAGAAAGGCTGAAAACCAGAATGACCTGATAACAAGGGATATTGAGAAAAAGGAAAAGAGTCGCAAAAATGTTCATAGTCAAAGTAATAAAAGAATCAGAAAACCAGCTACTAATACAATTGCAAAATGTTAACAAAAAGTCCACTCCTGTTTTCACCCAATCTATGCAAATACAGGTGTTTCACCAGGCATTTGTGAAAAACAGGACAAAGGGGCAAGATTTAAGTTTGAGATTGATAGAAACATATATTTACTTTGAACTGATTTACAATTCTAGTTCCAAATGAATTACATTCTAGAAAATTGAAGGAAATTGCTCATGGTCTATCTGAACTTGGTGTGTAATCTCTGAGAAATTCTGAAGAATGCATGAAATACAGAAGAGGACAAAGGGGAAAAGGAGCAGCGATGTAAGTGCAAACCAGACAGTCTGACATCAATATTTGGAAAGTTTCTAGAGGGGAACAAAAAGCAATCATCAATAGACACCTTGAAAACAGTGTGATCCATATCGGAAATAACCATGGATTTGTCAAGAACAACTTGACAGACTAACCTTGTGTTGTTTTTTGAGTAGAATGATGCTGGACTTGTAAAATATATTTTGTTTTCAGCAAGCCACTTAGAAAGTAATCCATAGCATATAATTGTCAAATGAGTTAAGCGTGGATGGATGGCCCAAGGTTAAAAGAAGGAACGTATCTGGTTCAAAAATGACGAAGACCTCATCAAGAGCTCTTTCTCAAATGGAAGGGATGCTCATCCTGCAGAACCATAAGGTTAAGTTGTGAGTTTTGTGAATTTCAATTTTTCCTCCTTAACCTCAATGAGCAAGTATATTTATAAAATTTGCAGATAACACAAAATTGAGTAGAATAATTAAGGCCCAACAAAACTGAAATAAAAGTTAAAATGCTCTTAAGATTAGGAAACGGAGTGAAAAACAATAGATACAAAATGCTTCACTTAGAAAACAAAAATCAGATACCCAGATACCTGAGGATCCTAGGGTCTGGTAATAATACATTTGAAAAAAGTAGGAATAAAGATTGATTAGAAACTATGATGTGACTGAATTCAAACTGAAGCCTCAGAATTAAATCACAGAAAACAATAATTCCACTTGGTTTTGGGTGGTTACCTTCCACGACAAAAATTATGCCCAATTTTGAGCACCCACTTTAGGAAGAATTCAGACTAGCTGAAACACTTTCAGAGGTGAGCATCAAGAATTGAACTGTAATTGAATCTAGGCCGAAGGAACTGGGAATGTTTTAGGAAGAGGGAATATGAGATACCAAAAAATTATTAGAGAAGACGATTCTTGACCCTCTTTTTGTTTTGTTTTGTTTTGTTGTTGTTGTTTACATTTATACCCCGCCCTTCTCCGAAGACTCAGGGCGGCTTACAATGTATAAGGCAATAGTCTCATTCTATTTGTATATTTTTTTTACAAAGTCAACTTATTGCCCCCCAACAATCTGGGTCCTCATTTTACCTACCTTATAAAGGATGGAAGGCTGAGTCAACCTTGGGCCGGGCTCGAACCTGCAGTAATTGCAGGCTTTGTGTTCTTAATAACAGGCTTTACCAGCCTGCGCTATTCACCGGACCCTCTGTATTCTTTGCCCTATTCTCTATCCTTCCAAGGGGGCAGGACATGGAAAAATGTATTTAAGTTATAGGAAAGGAGATTCTAGTTTTCTAATAGCAAGAGAAATTTGACCATGGAACCAATTATTAAGAGAGTTAGATAAGCCAGCCTTTCCCTGGACTGCCATCTGTCATGCATGCTTTAATTTGAATTCCTACTTGGAAAAATTTGAACTTAATGGACCACTTTGATGTCTGTGATTTTACCTGGCATGGTGATATTTGTAGTTTAGAAGTCCACACCTGACTATTTTACCTGCCCCAAGCTTACCTATAACTTACCTGTCTGTCATATCATCAGTTTATGGAACTGAATAATTTATAATAATTAAGATACTATTGTAAAAATGACACTAATGAAAATGTACCCGCAGCCCTAGCATAATGTTTCCTAACTCTCAGAACTTCCTCTTTATCAATCTGTCTTCACTCCTAACTGCTTCTCATTTTCTGTTTCTACATCTACTGCACACATTTTGCTCTCCTTTGCTCCACCTGCTCCTACCTCGGCTTTTGATCACACTTTCTATGAGCTTCTTTTGAAAGATGATAACATTATGGAAATTGAACACTCCAGCTGTCTGTACTATAGCTGACTGTTATGTAGCTCTCCTATGCCATTCCTAATTAAAGAGAAAATGTCTACCAGAAGTTCCCAAACCTAAAGTTTATGAATTCTGAATCTTTGCCCATAGTGCCATCAATTAAACTCTTGCCAACTTTTGATTGCACGCTCCTGGGTTGCGCTTTTGATTTCTCATCACTCAAATCAACAGAAGAAAGTTTACCTGGACATTATGCAGATCTGTACCTAGAAATACATTTTTTTCTACTGCTATAGTCTCTAAAGGTAAAGGTAAAGGTTCCCCTCGCACATACGTGCTAGTCGTTCCTGACTCTAGGGGGCGGTGCTCATCTCCGTTTCAAAGCCGAAGAGCCAGCGCTGTCCGAAGACGTCTCCATGGTCATGTGGCCGGCATGACTCAACGCCAAAGGCGCATGGAACGCTGTTACCTTCCCACCAAAGGTGGTCCCTATTTTTTCTACTTGCATTTTTACGTGCTTTCGAAACTGCTAGGTTGGCAGAAGCTGGGACTAGTAACGGGAGTTACTAGTCTCTAGTGTGTGTCCAAAGAAACATGGGAAGGAATAGGGCAGAGCACTGGAATACTGGACAGACAGGATTGATTGATTGATTGATTGTGTACAATCAAGTCAGTGTCGGCTCTTAGTGACTACATAGGTAGATTTTCTCCATAACAATCTATTTCTAATTTGGTCTTTCAGGTTTTCTAAAGGTGCGCTCACCACTGCTGAAACTCTGTGTATCCACCTTGCTGCTGGTCATCATCTTCTCTTTCCTTCCACTTTTCCCAGCATTAGAACCTTCTGCAAAAAGCTAGATCTTTGCATAATAAAAGCCTGATAATTTGTGCCTCAAGGGAGAACTCTGGGTCGATTTGTTCAATTATCCCATTGTTTGTTTTCTTGACTGTCCCCAGTATTTTCTGGAGTCTTCTCCAACACTGAATTTCAAAAGCATCAATAGTTTTCCTCTCCTGATTCTTCAAGCCCAGTCAAAAGAAAAATGAAATGGAATAGAGCAGAGTGTCTGAAATCCCTGACAGGAATACTTTATATACTAACACTTATGCATAGGAGTTATTTTTGATCAGTCTTTCCTCCCTTATTTTCCCTTATTTTCATTTTCTTTGTACTTCTATTTTATATTTTGATAAACTAACAAAATATTAGGCATGGAGAAAGAAAACCATATTATCGTGGCCTGTTATTTTAAATCATGACCAATAAAGAAGTGTTGCTTAAAGTGAATTTTTGAACTGTAGAAAGGTATTTATTCAGATTCAAATATCACTCAACAAGATTAGCAAATCAAAGGAGATTCATTACTAGAAATAAAATCTGGAAGAAATTCTGAAAATGGAAGACAGAATTTTGTAAGTCTGAATTCTTGACAACTAAGAAGGGAGGGAGGGAGGGAAGTCCTATCTGATATACTTTCTCAGCTTACAGTTCTGTCCTAAACTCATATTTTTCTTTTATGACTGTTGTCTTAGCTTTTTTCCTGTTCCTCAAGGTTATTTCTTCTACAGGTTGAGAAACCTTACTTACGGGACTGTCTGCTGCCACCGAATGCCTCTCACCGACCCGTGCGCTCTCACAGAGAGGGACTCCTCAGGGTGCTGTCGGCCAGGCAGTGCCGACTGGCGACACCCAGGGGAAGGGCCTTCTCTGTGGGGGCTCCCACCCTCTGGAAGGAACTTCCCCCAGGACTCCGCCAACTTCCTGACCTTCGAACCTTTCGCTGTGAGCTTAAGACACATCTATTTATCTGCACAGGACTGGACTAGAATTTTAAATTTTGAATTTGGTTTTAATGGGGTTTTATTATTTGTATTGCTATTTTTAAATATTCGGCCTTATGTAATAAGTTTTTTAATTGATGTTTTATTTTGTATTTATATGTATGTTTTATCTGGCTGTAAACCACCCTGAGTCCCTAGGGAGATAGGGCGGTATAAAAATGCGAAAAATAAATAAATAAATAAATAAATAAACACGGTTCTATGGAATCTTAACTTGCGCTATTACTATCAGATTTGGAGTACTACTAGTTGGCAGCAAAGAATTAGAGTTTATTTCACTTTGGCACCATCTAACAAAAATCTGGATCTTTGTAGCCCAAATCCAGTAGCCCAACTGTCACAAAGATTTCTGTTATGCCTTCCAATCCCTGCAGTTTGATAAATATATGGCGGGGGGTGGGTGAGGAAAGGTGAATAGCAGACCAGGAGATCATTAAATAAAGATCTTACGTGAGTAAATACGCACTTAAAAAGTGACTCCATAATTAAAAACACTGTTAGCTAGTCGGGATGAATTCTCACATGGGATATGCTGCAACATCTTGATCTGATTCAAGTCAGAAGAGGCGTTTGTGCCTAACTAGTTAGCAGAGAACCATTTTGAGAGTCTCTTAAGGCATCTTTGGTGGGTTTTCGCCCTGTTTGTCATTCAAGGATACAAAACTAAGCATCAGAATAGGACTGCAAACATGCATGGAGTGCAAATATATTAATTTATGAACTCAACCTTGATTAGTTTCTTATTACATGTAAACACTTCAATATAAACATTGCAATCTGAATTTCCTCTTCTTTTCCCCCCACTTCAGTATAATAAATGAAAGTCTCAAAAACTACACTTGATAGAAATAAAAATAACCATGAAAGAGTCTGGCAGCATCTTAAAATCTCTCTAATTTATAACAGCAATAATTTTCATGTCTGCTTTTGTGACTCTGTTTTTCAGCAAGATGAAACTAGTGAACTAAAAGAGATTATACTATTGCCCTGTAACTGCCCCCAGGTCCACAGCTTCTAGGTTATTTCTGAGCTGAGGTCTCCAGCTTCCTTGTTTTCTTCCTTATTGAGCAAGAAAGGTCAATGGTCAAAGTCTTCAAATCAAGTCCTATTCTTAAGTGATGCTTCTCCCAGATAGGAATTAGACAATCAAAGAAGCTAAAAAGAAAGCAGGTCTAAGCAGCACTGGAATAAGACATTAGTTATGTGTTCCATAATAAGAGCTATTTTATTGCTGGGATGTAAATCTGAAGGACAAATGAAGCAGTGGATGTTTGAATCTTTTACAAACTGGCTCTTTCTCACTGGGTTAAAGTCCTTAAGGGATAGAAAGGTTAGCTAGCATAATTTGCACCACTGTCATCACTAATGGCTGTTATATCTCAGTAACAAGGCTAGGAAGGGGTATTGTCATTAAAGTTTTAATATGGGACAAGTGCCCTTAACTTGTCCCATATTAAAACTTTAATGACAGCACCCCATCCTAGCCTTGTTATTGAGATATAACAGCCATTAGTGATGACAGTGGTGCAAATTATGCTCTTACCTTTGATAGAGATACCCACGGTTTCCCAACAAGCATCAGTAGCCAGCAATTGTGTCAGCCTGCCCCAGATCAGTGTTTGAGAAAATAAAGACCCAACTCCATCATGTTGAAGAAATTGGTAATTTATATCAGACAAGTCTGTATGCAGTAAAAGCAAAGCTGGAACTGGAAGTAAATCAAAACCACAGAGTCATATTCTCTCCTGAACCTTCCCCCTACTAGAGGTCAATACAGTAATAGTCCAATGCCTTCTTCCTCCTCAGCCACGTGTAGTTTCACTTCTGATAGTCTCCCTCTGTCAATCTTCTGGATGGAATGTGGAGTCAGCAGCTGCCGTTACATTCACGAGCCTAAACAATTCAAACATCTATTTTAAAAAGGCTCTCCCACACATGCAATGTCAGCCGACGCTGGAAACAGTGAAAACCTCCCCCCCTCCTCCATAAAGCATGTAAGATATTCAGTAGAGCAAACTTTTAACAAGGTAGTAAAACAGTCAGATAATCTAGTAGGAGAAATACACTAAATTAGAGTGGAGGCTGACAAATTGCTTCCCTCAACATGGGTCTGGGTCTGGATCTAGGGCTGGGGTTGGGGCAAGAGAGGAGGCAGCTTTTGCCAGATAGCTGGACAGGAGGGTTGAGACATTGTCAAAACCTGTGCTAGTTTCCCCAAGTATATTGCATGAATGTGTTAAACAGGATATCAGTGTTGTTCCTTTTGAACGTAGGCTTGTGCTATTATGAAATTATGCTATTCAGGAAGAGCATTACAGCTTGTCCTAAAAGTGCTTTTCCAAAGGCAAACTGGACTTTGTTTTTCCTTGAAGACATTTAGCTTCTCATCCAGTCAGAATGGAAGAAACTTCTTGGATGAGAAGTGAAACATCTTCAAGGAAAAACAAAGTCCAGTTGCCTTTGGAAAAAGCAGCTTTGGGACAACCATGACCTGGATGACTGAGAGTCTCCATAGATGGCGTTACGGCTGATTAAAAAGATACTTGGACTCTCTTTGAATGCACCTTCAGAAAACACACTAACTAACCCCAACTCATTCGTGCAGGGAGGAAGGGAGGAAGAAAGGGCGAACGAGTCCTCTCCTTCTCCTCAATGCTGCTTTCAAGCTGCCTTACCCACTCCAACACCAGTCTGGAACAACGTTTTCCTTTCTTTCTTCTATCTCTGTGCAAGAATTACCTATCACCTGGATTCTTTCAAATTGCAGCCATCCTAAAGAGAACAGCATTCAAACCTTTAACTGTGAAGAGGGGAAGGTTAGCAGCAAGAAGGTGAAAACATTCCTTTTAGAGCTTTGCAACTTCCTGCAGGAGGAACCCTTGCTCTTAGCTGTCCCCACCTGATACATTCTCTTCTCTCTCCATTTCTCTCTTACGCACACACCGAATGTCTTAAAATCATTTGTTGCATTTGAAACAAAAGAGGTATACATCTCTTCACTTCGCTAAGTGCTAAGGAATATTATATGTTTCCAAGGAGATATGCACAACGGCTATTCGTTTATTTTAAGCCCAGTGTATTTACTCCTGCTGTTCTTGCCTGCTCAATGATCTTCGTTTGCCATTCCTGAATCAGAAATATATCAGAAGGACAGCTGGAAGTTTGATATAGGAAGACTTGAGGCTGAGCCATCATGAGACGAAACAGGGGAACCTGGGGCCATAAGAGGGTCTTCTGAGTCTGCTTCTTCCTACCTCCTGTTGCCTCTGCAGAAGCCATGTGCCTTAGACATGATTTAGACTTAGAATAAATTTACTGTCACTTTGAATGTACACAAATCGGCATACGTTAAAATGAAATTTCATTGCATACAGGTCTCAAAGTGTCACCACCTCCAATATACATTACATAAACATAAATAAATAAATAAATAAATAAATAAATAAATAAATAAATAAATAAATAAATAAATAAATAAATAAATATGCACAAACCCACATATATTATATGACACAGAGAAACAGCGCAGTCTAGTTTGGATGTATACATGTACATGGCGAGAAAAATGAATCTTGTGAGTTTACCAGATGGATGGCATAGGGAACCAAGCTGTTACAGAATCTGGTAGTCCTGCTAGAAATACTTTAAAACCTCCTCCCAGAGGAGGTTTTGAAGCAACAGAAACAGACCGTAAAGTGGGTGTTTGTGGGTCTCTAACAATGCTTTGAGCTCTAAGCACGTAGCGCTTATAAGCAGTATCCTGAATAATAGGAAGCGAGCTTTCTATAATCTTCTATAACTATAAATATAAAGGAAAACAACATATTACATTAAAAACCAACCAAAACAGTAAAACGACAACCAGAACTAGGTTATACTATTAAGCAGGGGTGAAATCCAGCAGGTTCTGACAGGTTCTGGAGAACTGGTAGTGGAAAACTTGAGCAGTTTGGAGAACTGAGAAATACCACCTTTGGCTGGTGCCAGAGTGAGGTGAAAAAGGAGATTTTGCAATATCCTTCCTCCTGGAGAGGGGTGGGAATGGGAAATTTGCAGTATCCTTCCCCTGCCACGCCCACCAAGCCACATCACATCTACTAAGCCACACCCACAGAACCGGTAGTAAAAAAAATTGGATTTCACCACTGCTATTAAGTCACCCATTTGGAACTCTGCTTATCCTGATCCAAAGGACTGGGGAAAAGTCTTGGCTGCTTTTTTAAAGCCTGCAGGATAAAAATGCTATAGGTTGCTAGAAAGGAAATGTCCAAAGGCTCCTGTCCAGTGGTGGGTTTCAAATTTTTTTACTACCGGTTTGGTGGGTGTGTCTTGGTGGGCGTGGCAGGGGAAGAATACTGTAAAATCTCCATTCCCTCCCCACTCCAGGGGAAGATTACTGCAAAATCCCCATTTCCTCCCGATCAGCTGGGACTTGGGAGGCAGAGGATAGATGGGGCGGGGCCAGTTAGAGGTGGCATTTACCGGTTCTCCGAACTCCTCAAAATTTCCACTACTGGTTCTCCAGAATTGGTCAGAACCTGCTGAATATCACCTCTGCTCCTGTCCCAAGTATTCTATGACTCCTGCTTAGAATAGTTAAGGGGAAATACTCAGAACTTTAAAAGTTTACTTTCCACTAGAGAACAAAATTCACTTGAATGAAGGGCATTTTTTTTCCTTTCCAACCCAATGGAATATTGGAAAGAAATTATGGAAAGCAGCTCAGCGGTTGTCTGTCTACCCATTTCTCATCAGGATAACTTTCAGGAAGAAAAGAGAGCAGAATGGAGCCAGTTTTATATAGGCATTGAAATAGCAAAAGAAATATCATATGTAAAAATGAGCCAAAGAGAACCAAGGTCTACAAACAAACAAAGAAAAAATCTGGACATCTCACTTCATCCCACCTCTTTACCTATGCAATGGCTCAGAATGTTGCTGACTGGTCCATTCTTAAGCCCTTCTTCTCTGCTGGTCATTTGTATGACTGCCCAATTCAGTCAACAAACCCATGGCTGCCTAGAGCAGAGCTGCTAGTAAGAGGACAAGAAGAGTTCCATTAGCCTGCTTTCCTACCTTGTTAAGCCTCCAAGAGCCTGAGGACTTGCATTTTTTTTAATTTTAATTGGCCACTGGACAACAACACAAACATAGTGAAATAACCCTTTCCATTATATTCTAATTGAGTTGTTTTGCTTCCTTGATTCATCTTATCATTTGAAATATTTAATAATATTTGAAAACTAAGATCATGGCTCCTGGCCCTCTCAATTCCTGGCAAATAGATAGGGAAGAAATGGAGGTAGTGACAGGTTTTATTTTCCCGGGCTCCAAGATCACCGCAGATGGGGACTGCAGCCAATAAATTAAAAGACGCTTGCTCCTGGGGAGAAAAGCTATGGCAAAGTTAGACAGCATACTAGAAACCAGAGACATCACCCTGCCAACAAAAGTGTGTATAGTCAAGGCTATGGTTTTTCCAGTTGCAATGTATGGCTGTGAAAGTTGGATGTAAGGAAGGCTGAGCATCAAAGAATTAAGACCTTTGAACTATGGTGGTGGAGAAGACTCCTGTGAGTCCTTTAGACTGCAAGGCAATCAAACCAGTCAGTTCTAGAGGAGATCAACCTTGACTGCTCTTTAGAAGGCCAGATCCTAAAGATGAAACATAAATACTTTGGCTACCTAATGAGAAGGAAGAACTCACTGGAGAAGAGCCTAATGCTGGGAAAGATTGAGAGCAAAAGAAGACCGGGATGACAGAGAACGAGGTGGCTGGATGGAGTCACTGAGGCAGTAGGCATGGAGGACAGGAAGGCATGGAGGAACATTGTCCATGGGGTCACGATGGGTCGGACACAACTTCACAACTAACAACAACAATAATATTTGAACAGGGCGTCTTTCATGTGTGGGGACCAGGACAATGGCTCCCTTTCTAAAAAAAGTCTGGAAGAGGATTATAGAAGCCATTGCAGAGACTCATCTCTCCTTGTGTATTTTTTTCACTTATGTATTCATGTATAGCAGAAACAACCCTTTATAAAACTCTTAAAGCTCTTCTTATTTAACAGTTGCTGGGTTTCCTTGAGTGTGTTGTTTCCTGTCTTGCTCTGTGTTTGACTCTGTGTAGTTGTTTTAATTCTTAGCTAGGTATACTATTTATAACCATTCTTGTTTGATTATATTATGATATTTATGAGTTGATCTATCATGGATTTTCTTGATTTTCATTCTCTAGGGTTTTCTTGCAATGGAACAAAACCATGACTTAACAGAAAGGCAAGATATTAATAAAATAGAGGAAAAAGAAAATTGACTTGCTTTTTGTGGACACATTGGCCATAGGCTTATCTTGTCAGAGGAAGTACGTAATGCAAATATAAATATAATATAATATAACAACAGAGTTGGAAGGGACCTTGGAGGCCTTCTAGTCCAACCCCCTGCCCAGGTAGGAAACCCTATACCATCTCAGTCAGATGGTTAACCAACATTTTCTTAAAAATTTCCAGTGTTGGAGCATTCACAACTTCTGAAGGCAAGTCATTCCACTTATTAATTGTTCTAACTGTCAGGAAATTTCTCCTTAGTTCTAAGTTGCTTCTTTCCTTGATCAGTTTCCACCCATTGCTTCTTGTTCTACCCTCAGGTGCTTTGGAGAACAGCCCGACTCCCACTTCTCTGTGGCAGCCCCTGAGATATTGGAACACTGCTATCATGTCTCCCCTAGTCCTTCTTTTCATTAAACTAGACATACCCAGTTCTTGCAACCGTTCTTCATATGTTTTAGCCTCCAGTCCCCTAATCATCTTTGTTGCTCTTCTCTGCACTCTTTCTAGAGTCTCAGCATCTTGTTTACATTGTGGCAACCAAAACTGGATGCAATGTTCCAAGTATGGCCTTACCAAGGCATTATAAAGTGACACTAACACTTCACGTGATCTTGATTCTATCCCTCTGTTTATGCAGCCCAGAACTGTGTTGGCTTTTTTAGCAGCTGCTGTACACTGCTGGCTCATATCTAAATGGTTATCCACTAGGACTCCAAGATCCCTCTCACAGGTACTACTATTGAGCAAGGTACCACATATCCAGTAGCTGTGCATTTTTATTTTTTTTTGCCTAAATGTAGAACCTTACTTTTTCCACTGTTGAATTTCATTTTGTTAGATAGCGCCCAGTGTTCAAGTCTGTCAAGATCTTTCTGTAAATGCTTGAATATTGTCAAAGCAAAAATCACAGTAACAGTCATTTGCACATTCTGCCTGGATCTGCCTTGGATAGAAAGTAACTGTGATTGTGAGAACATGGTCTTTTCAAAATGGATGATTTTTTTCTTCCTTGGTAACCTATTGCTGAATTGGATTGAAACAGATAAGATATGTAGCTCTATTTTTGCAATAAAATGATTGGGTGGGTGGATTGGAAGAATGATGATTTCCAAAAGGATTTTTGTCCTGAAAAGAACTCAATTCCTCTGTCTAGCCTCCTCAGGGCAATCAAAGTAAAGTTTTGTTCAAATCAAACTGACCTCATAAATACATCCATATCTTCTTGGCAACAGTATGGAAGTGGCTTGCTATGGCTCTTGCCCTCAATGGGTTTTTTTTTAACTTCAAATCTAGCCTCAGAACTAGTATTATTTGAAAGTCATCCACTGAAGTACTAACCAAGCCTGATCCTGTTTATCTTCCAAGACGGGGTTATTACTTTCTGCTAAGATCTTATGGCACTAGGATGATACAGATTATACAGTCTCTCAACCACCTCCAAGTCAACATTATATGGTTTGCATTTCAGGATATCACAGTGTCCTCATTCTGAATGTGTCATTTTTCCAGCAAAAGGACAAACAAATGTATAGTACATTTGTTGATTTCTGTTGACCTGGAAAGAAGAAGGGTAGGAAGACAGAGACCCCTCTGCTATGGGATTCATTTATGGCATGCTCTCTCCAAGGAGACCTGAGCATCCTGAGTCCTCTCCAGATACTCTCTTTCCAGAGTTCATTCCTCAGGTAGTTTAGGCTTTCAATTCTAAAATTTATAGAGCAGCTTAAATGTCCCATTTTGATACCATGATGCATTGGCTTTCTGTTTTCTGCTCTGATATTTTATTGATCAATTTTGCAGAGTCTTTCTGCTTTTCATGTAATATTAACAGATTAGTGGTAAGCAAATGGATGCTAGAATCTGTTTCCTTCTCCATTAGACTGAGAGCTATGGACTGCGGATCAAGAAAAGCCTTCTTGTATTGATTTCCTCTAGCAGAAACATTCAAATTATGAAAATGGAAGTACCAAAGAGGTCATCTAATCCAATGCCTCATCTCAGTCACAGGCTCCACTAGAACATGTCAGACAGATGTCCATCCAGTCTGTCTTTGAAGAACTCTAGCAAATAATTAATTACTTCATATAGCAGCCTCTTCAACTGGCTGGCAGTTTATAGTCAGGAAGCAACTGTAACTGCTGTTTTGAACTACTTCCTTCTAGTATCAACCCACTGGTTCTGATCCTGACCCCCTGGAAAAATAGAAAATGACTCCACCCCCATTTCTGGTGTCAACACATCAGATATTTGAACACCCCTATTCTTTAGGTTAGAGCCAGTATCATTTGACTCTTCCTCATAGGGCTTGGCCATTCCATAATGAACTTTGGCAGTGTACCCTCAACAGTGCTGTGCTTCTAGATCCTTGTGCCAATAAGCCATTTTTCCTCGTTTGGTTTCTAAATCTCTGCCCCTTCTAGAAGCTACCCACATGCTGAATGATATTACAAGTGTGTAGAAATAAATAACCAATGTTGGGAGAAAGCACCTTTGTTGTCTACTGAAGACATTAACATTCTTTTAATGTCTTCAGTAGACATTATATCTTGATATGTAGGGCACCTATAGTTGTGAAACAATATGGGGCATTGCTATATTTCCATCTCATATTGCAAAAGGCCAACATTTTTTGCGGCATGCACCACATCTGCCTTTAGCTGGCCAATGAAATAGCATCAAGCATGGCTTACTGAAACCTCATCTCTTTCCTAGCCTCACTGTGCTTGGCTTCCCCTCCCCCCCCGAAAGACCTCCCTCCCAAGAAAGAAAAGGAAGTTGACTCTACAAGGATGAAAAGCATAAAGTACCAATGAGATAAGGATTGGCACAATTTCCGACCAATGGGAAACTGACTTGCTCCAAGTCCTCATATTTTGGACAGTCAAAATGGTGAAAATTTTGTTCAGTTGTTTTGTGGAACACTAGTATAGATACCAGGAGCTCAGTCCTGCTGAGGGAACCATGCCAAAGCCCCTGTGACATGCCTAGAGAGAAAATGAGAGCCAATTTGGCCTAGTGGTTAAGGCACCAGCTGGGTGATTTTCGACCAGTCACTTTCTCTCAGCCCAATTCAGTTTACATAATTGCTATGGGGAAAATAGGAGGAGGAAAGAGTATTAGGTATGTTCTCTGCCTTGATTTATTTATAAAAATAATAAAGGTGGGTACTTTTTTTTTTAAAAAAAGGATAAACTTCAATACTATAGGCCAGGGGTCTGCAAACTTGGCTCTTTTAAGACTTGTGAACTTCAATTTCTAGAGTTCCTCAGCCAGCTTTGCTGGCTTAGGAACTCTGTGAGTTGAAGTCCACAAGTCTTAAAAGAGCCAAGTTTGCAGATCCCTGCTATAGGCTAATAAGAGTTCTCACTGAAATGGCGTCTCACCCTTCCTCCCCTGCCCCCACTGTCATTCTTCATAGCCAAACGGCTCTCACTCCAAGAAAGACTTTTCAGGGGAAAGAGAAATCACTTCGAGGCAAAGGAGGAGAAATTTTATTTTTGTAGCTTCCTTACATTCACATTACATTATATAATATAATATGCAGAACATGCCAGGCCATGGACAGTTCCTGAATTGGTGCCTACATAAGCAGAGGGCTAGGCTTAATGTGTGTGCGTGTGTGCGTGTGTCACACATAGATGCACACACATACATATACTCACGTATATTGATGGATGGAAAAGAAAGATGCTTGCCCTGGGCAAGGTTGAAGCTGTCAGCTGGCAGTTTGATAAGTCCATCTAGTTTAATGAGGCATTAAGGTATCATTGCATCACTGGGACAAATTAACATAATTGATGTCAGCATTGGAGTTTGAAGAATGGCTTGTTATCAAGCCATTTAATAATCCAAACATATTAGTTTTCTGCCTTAGTAATTGCTGGGCTGGAGGTGCAGGGTACCCCCTTTTTTTAAAAAAAACATTTTCTTTTCCAGGCTTCTAGAAGAACACTCCAAAGCCATCCTGTTGCAAATTGCATGGTGGGTAACTTTTGGGAAAACAAAGATGTATTGTCAGTTAAGGAAAGGGACCTGAGACATTCCTGCTTCCTTCCCTCAAGGACGCTGTGTACCGTGTATCCTTGCAGGTGCCTTCTCTCTTCTCATTTTCAGGATCTCGCAGGACAGACCCTCCATCATTCCTCTCCCAGTGACAGCACTACAAGCTAATAGATCTCAGTAATAGCAACTGCAAACTGACAGCCATCTATCCATGTTAAAATAAACTGGCCAAGCAATTCTTTAGAAAGTTTTCTATTTTGAATCTATGTATGGAAAGATTTATGGCTTCTGGAATGACACTGACGCTGATGGTCATGTTGATTGTAAACTGAAACAGTGTCAGGATTTTGTTGTTGCTGCTGATTTGTTTTGGGGGGAGCCTCCTAGTGAGTAAAATATTAATTGTCAAACTTTCCAATATAACAGCAACAACAACAATAATAATAATGCTGGCAGCAACCCGTATCAACCATCAGTGCCAGTTAATAATATTTGTGATACATCTTTAAATGTTCAGTTGACTGAGTTTCATATTTGATGAATCAAAGTATTATTATTATACACAGAATGACAGTATACACAGCAAACAAACTAACTCTGCTGGATTTCGTAAGACTAATCACTAGTTGAACACTTATTATTATTATTTTATTTACACAAAATGACAGTATACACAGCAAACGAGATAATTATGATGGATTTCGTATCACAGATCACTAGTCGAACACTTCTTCTTCTTCTTCTTCTTCTTCTTCTTCTTCTTCTTCTTCTTCTTCTTCTTCTTCTTATTATTATTATTATTATTATTATTATTATTATTATTATTATTATTATTATTATTATTGAAACGACACGGCTATGGATGAAACATGTAACAGTGATACCCATTGTCATTGGGGCACTTGGTACCATGTCCAAGTATTTTATAAGATACATCAACATATTGCAGCTTCCTGCAATAACACCAGCAGAACTGCAAAAAACTGTGCTACTTGGAACATCATACATTTTAAGATACTTGGTTGATACCTAGGATGCTAGTAGCAACCCCTATAAACCATTAACACCAGTCAATGGTATTTGTGATGCCTTTTTGAATGTTCAGTTGACTGAGTTTCATATGTAATGAATAATGATGATGATGATGATGATGATGATGATGATGATGATGATGATGTGTAATGTAGCTTTTGGAAACATAGTTGAGGATTATTAGACCTGCCAACCTTTAAATCCGGTGGAAGCAGGATTTTGAAATTCTGTACCATTCTATTAGACCTATATAAGTAAGTTGGAACTTCTATGAGGTGAGCTACATGACCATAAAACTAAAGAGTGGTTTAAAGTGGGTCTTATTATCTCAAGTTTTTCATAACTGCAGAGGAGAAATGAGGAGGATCTCACATAAAGGTTTTCATGTATCTGGAGTTCTGGCCTTGACTTTTGTTAGTTCATGCAGGAGAAAATGGTGGGCATGTTTTGCACTTGCTTAAAGTATGTTTTTGAAAAGTTATGGCTACGTTGTGTAATGGATTTGCTCCTCTTTGTCTTCATTTGGTTTCAACAATTCTTGCTTGGGTCATGAGCCTCCAAGTGGTTTTGAGCAGGTTGATGATGACAGGTAGATCTATCGCAAAGACATGCTTCATGTGATCATCATAATGAGCTTCAAGAAGTCTGTGAGAAGCATTTTTTGTCCAATGTTGTGACTGACAATGCTATTGCAATAATTCTGCACAGAGTGGAGAAGCCAGTATAAGCCTCCTGTATGAGCAGAGTGAAAATGTCTGTCACCAGCCAAGACATGGCTCCAAAAAAGGCCACCTATCACAAGGAAGTCACATGGAACCCTATGACTGGGTTGACCCACTAAGGTGAAGGAGAAGCAAACACATTGTTCAAATGATCTCAATGGGAGGAATAAAAAAAATGACCAAAGAAAGAAGACAATAACTATGGGTTCTAGAACCTACTCCCTAACCTCAGTTCCCATAGATACAAAGTCTTACCATTTTTGTTTTCAGCTCAGCAGCACCACATTCAAAACTGGATTTTAGAAATCTAAATTTTGTACTTGATGTTGGTTAATAAGGAAAAATCCTAAATAATGGTTGGTGTTTGTTTTGTTTTACATTTAAATCAAATAGGTTGACATTTGAAGGTATGAGTAGCTTTTTTCCAGAGGGACAAAATGTTGCCCAGTACCAGATTTGGGACTTAAAAGTACTTGAATTTGAATCTACCCTTAGTTTTCATTTCTCTTTTTTCTCTTGAGCATTGGAATTTCAGCATGAGTCCCTTTGTAACGGGGCCTCATTGTCTACTTTATCAAACCTAATTTGAATTTTGTTTCCAAAGTGAAGAAATTTAGCACTTTTCTCTGATAAAATTCATGCTGCTTCTTTTCTCTGATTTTTGTAATAGTTTTGAATTTAGTCTTCTAGGGAATTAGCCATCCCATTCAATGTTGTGTGGTCTACAGATCAGATACTTTGCCCTCTACAGCTTCATCCCAGTCAGTAATAAAAATGTTGAAGAGTAGTAAACTCACTAAATCTCATTGCATACCATCCAGTCTAACTTAACTTTCATGCCTTGTACTTAAGTAGACTTCCAATAACTGTGCCGACTAGATTATAACCATTATATGGTTACTATGATCTCACCTGTCTTATATCTGCCATTGATTGTGGGCTGACAGATCTCTATTTTGTTGTTGTTGTTGTTAAATTCATTCCTGATAAGTCAGGATGCCTCTATTCTGCAAGCAAGTCTCATTCTCTGGTTTCTTAAAAAAGCCGTTTCCTTCAGGTTCACCCCTCCAATTCCTTCTGTTCTGTTTCACAGACAGATAACTTGAGTGCAGCAGTGATGATGAGGCATCCCTTTATGCGATAGATTTTTGTTTTTATCATAAAAGCTCTAAAAACAGAGCATTTTACCTCACTTAATCATTTTGACAGATGACAATACTAAGTACCATTTCCAGACAGATGACACTCGACAGCTGACAATACTAATCCTGCAGACGCTTCTTGCAGAAGATACTTATTGTAAAAATTGACATCCATTGCACTAGGATACTCATAACCCACTTAGCAGCACCAGGGTGTGCAGCATCCTTGATCCAAGGTTTCTGCTTTTTTGAAAGTCGGGCTTTGGTGAACCAGGCAGCTTTTTCCCTGAAAATGCTGCCAGAAATTGTGATGTATAGGGAAGGCACAGATGTTTGCTTAATGGTTGTTTCCCCCAGGGACTTCTGCTAAAAGTTACTAGATGAAGAGGGACATGTGTGCATATATGTGTGACTTGAATGTTAGCGGTGCCTTTTCTTAGTGCAAGATTACCACAGAACAAGCAAAGGTCACCATAAACTATCCACAAGGGTCCTAAAGTAAACAACACAGAAGTTTTGCTTCCCTTTCCAATTCAAAATTACATTTCTTTCTAAAAGCACATTGAGATCGGAAAGGAGCATCCACTTTAAAGCAATGCCATTGCAATCTTTCATAGCCAAATAGCTAATTTGTTCCTTTAGTGTCAATAGGGCCCTAAAAACAACTACATTGAATGAACTCAGAACCATCAGTCTTTAAAAAAAAAACAGACCTTTTTTCTGCAGAACTAGCAAATTTCTGTCACATCAGTTGTGGAATTTTTGTCTTTTAATCATATATTTTTGCTTTCTCTGCTTAGGGGAATGAGAAGGCACAAGATTAAAAGCCCAAATCAATGATGAAACTCACTGGGTGTGTTCTTGATCAGTCATGAACCTCCTCACAAGGTTATTTTAAGAATAAAATGGAAGGAGAATAAGAAGGTATGTCTCCCTCAGCAGGAGTGTAAAAAGTATGATCCATAGATACCTTGCAGTCTGGTTCAGCATTCCCTAAGATGCCACCACATCGTCCAACTTCTTCTGCTGGAACACATAGGAATTTCATAGGAAATTCCTGGAAGGTTGGCATTCAGACAAATCAGCCTTCAATAGACACATAGAGACAAACTACATTCACACACCATTTAAAAGAGACAATAAAGCTAAGAAGACAAAGCAACCAGAACTCCTCTCTCCAGAAGTCAACATCCAGATAAGCAGTGTTTATTAATACAAGCAAGCAGAAAACAAAAATCTATACAAGGAACTACCAACGGAAAAACCATACCTTCACCAAAACAGGTGAGGCAAGATACTATATTTATAGAGAGAGCAAACCATACTCTTTTCACAATGAAGATGTTAGCAGTTAAGTGATGAAACATCTGCAAGCAAACAGCCAAGCTCAGCAATTACCAGGAACTCCACACCTACAAGAGCACAGTGGTTAGAATGCAGTACTGCAGGCTTCTGCTGCTGACTGTGGGCTACCAGCAGTTTAGCAGTTCAAATCTTACTGGCTCAAGATTGACCCAACCTTCCATCCTTCCAAGTTCAGTAAAATGATGACCCAGATTGTTGGGGTCAATATGCTGACTCTGTAAACTGCTTAGAGAGGGCTGTAAAGCACTGTTAAGCAGTATATAAGTCTAAGTGCTTTTGCTATTGCTACTCACTCGTCTACCTAAATGCTTTTCTACCAGCTGCATTCATAATCATTTTTCCTGCTTACCTTTCTTCTTTTTCAGTGTTTTCCTACTTATTTATTCCTCTACTCAGAATCTATCAGTTTGGGCTTGATGGCACAGTGGTTAGAATGCAGTATTGCAGGCCACTTCTATTGACTATCGGCTGCCTACAATTTGACAGTACAAATCCCACCAGGCTCAAGGTTGACTCAGTATTCCATCCTTCCAAGGTGGGTAAAATGAGGACCCAGATTGTTGGGGGCAATATGCTGACTCTGTAAATCCGCTCAGAGAGGGGATTTAAGCACTGTAAAGCGGTATATAAGTCTAAATGTTATTGCTATTGGGCATCTTCTCTAAAAGGACAGGAAAACAAGGTGGCAGGTCTTTTTCTATAAGCAGAGGGAACTATAGCACTAAAAAAATTACAGCACTTCATTAATAATGAGAACTAGATTATTGTGCATAAGAGCCCAAGCATGCCTACAATTCCTGTCCTATTGTTTCCTTCCATTATATCCAATTAATATAGTTATTACATACTTATGCTTATATATATGCTTATATATTATATAGTTATTTCATGCTTATGCTTATATATACTGTGTGACAAAATAAAAATAAATAAATAAATAGATCACTAATGAAAACAGGATATCTAGTGCCCTCCACTGACGAAGCAAAATTTGCTGGTTTCTAAACATTCTCTAAAATGTCAGACATGATGTAAAAATAATGTAAATGTTAAAACATTCAGAGAATAGGCCCTACTCATTTTGGATGCTGTCTATGTCCATTTTTTGAGCATAGCTCTTAAACAAGCTTGACAACTGATGTAAAATCTGAAATGGCTCGTGAGTGGACCAAAGTTGCACATAACCTAGAGACCAAAATGTAACATTTATATAATTAAAACCCTTCCCAGAAATAGTAAAATTCCTGTTTTACTATAACTCACAATATTGAATGCCAACAGGATTGGAACAAAACAGCACCATGGAGAAACTAAAAAGAGGACTCTGCAGGATCAACTAAGACCCAAGGTATGTGAAATGCAAAAAAAAGGAATCAGCCCACATGGTCAGTAGTGGTGGAAATGAATTGGCCTGTTGACACCACTCTATACCAGGCACCAGGAAACTTAGTCTCTTCCAAATAATTTAGATTACAATTCCCACAAACCCTTTACTTTTTTGGGGGATGGACAAACCATAGACTCATAAGAGTTGGAAGAAACTTAGAGATCTTCTAACTCCAGGGGTATCCAACCCTGGCAATTTTAAGATTTGTAGACTTCAATGCCTAGAATTCCCCAGTCAGCCATAAGTCTTAAAATTGCCAAGCTTGGATAATAATAATAATAATAATAATAATAATAATAATAATAATAATAATAATAATAATAATAATAATAATAATAATAATAATAATAATAATATTTTAATTTGTATACCGCCCTTCTCCCGAAGGACTCAGGGCGGTGAACAGGCAGATAAAATACAGACATACACAATAATTAAAACAACCCTTAAAAAACTGATTTAAATTAGCCCAAAAATTAAAATAATAAACACCCCCATAAAATTACAAAAATTTAAAAACCCATCACATTCAATTAAAATTACAGATAAAAATCAAGCTAGTCCAGCCATCCGAAATAAATAGGTTTTAAGTTCGCGGCGAAAGGTCCTAAGGTCAGGTAGTTGTCGAAGCCCGAGGGGAAGTTCGTTCCACAGGGTCGGAGCCCCCACAGAGAAGGCCCTCCCCCTGGGGGCCGCCAGTCGACACTGTTTGGCTGACGGCACCCTGAGGAGTCCCTCTCTGTGGGAACGCACCGGACGATGGGAGATAGAGGCCGGCAGTAGACGGTCCCGTAGATAGCCCGGTCCTAAGCCATGGAGCGCTTTAAAGGTGGTAACCAATACCTTGAAGCGCACCCGGAAAACGACAGGTAGCCAGTGCAGTCTGCGCAGGATAGGTGTTACGTGGGAGCTCCGAACCGCTCCCTCAATAACCCGCGCAGCCGCGTTCTGGACTAGCTGAAGTCTCCGGGTGCTCTTCAAGGGGAGCCCCATGTAGAGAGCATTGCAATAGTCCAGGCGAGAGGTAACGAGAGCATGAGTGACCGTGCATAAGGCATCCCGGTCCAGGAAGGGACGCAACTGGCGGATCAGGCGAACCTGATAGAAAGCTCTCCTGGAGACGGTCGCCAAATGATCTTCAAAGGACAACCGATCATCCAGGAGCACGCCCAAGTTGCGTACCTTCTCCATCGGGGCCAATGACTCACCCCCGATAGACAGCCGCATCTGCAGCTGACTGTACCGAGGTGCCGGCATCCACAGCCACTCCGTCTTGGAGGGATTAAGTTTGAGCCTGTTCCTCCCCATCCAGACCCGTACGGCTTCCACACACCAGGACAGCACTTCGACAGCTTCACTGGGGTGGCCCGGGGTGGAAAAGTACAGCTGAGTGTCATCAGCGTACAGTTGGTATCTCACCCCGAAGCCACTGATGATTTCACCCAGTGGCTTCATATAGATGTTGAACAGGAGGGGTGAGAGAATCGACCCCTGTGGCACCCCACACTTGAGGCACCTTGGAGTCGATCTCTGCCCCCCTGTCAACACCGTCTGCAACCGGTCAGAGAGGTAGGAGGAGAACCACCGATAAACGGTGCCTCCCACTCCCAACCCCTCCAACCGGTGCAGCAGGATACCATGGTCGATGGTATCAAAAGCTGCTGAGAGGTCTAATAGGACCAGGGCAGAGGGGTAACCCTTATCCCTGGCCCTCCAGAGATCATCCACCAGTGCGACCAAAGCTGTCTCCGTACTGTATCCGGAAGCCGGACTGGAACGGGTCTAGATAGACAGCTTCATCCAGGTACTGGGGTAGCTGACATGCCACCGCACTCTCTACAACCTTCGCCGTGAAGCGAAGATTGGAGACTGGCCGGTAATTCCCTAAAACAGCTGGGTCCAGGGAAGGCTTCTTGAGGAGGGGTCTCACCACCACCTCTTTCAAGGCTGCGGGGAAAACCCCCTCCAACAAAGAAGCATTTGTAATTCCCTGGAGCCAGCCTCGTGTCACCTCCTGAGTAGCCAGTACTAACCAGGAGGGGCACAGATCCAGTAAACATGTGGTGGCATTCAGCCTACCCAGCAACCTGTCCATGTCCTCGGGAGTCACAGGATCAAAATCATCCCAAACCACCTCAACAAGACGGGTCTCGGAACCCTCGCCTGCATCTACCCAATTTTGATCCAATCCGTCCCGAAGCTGAACGATTTTATCGTATAGATAACCGTTAAACTCCTCGGCACGCCCTTGTAGGGGGTCCTCCCGCCCCTCCTGTTGAAGGAGAGAGCGGGTCACCCGAAACAGGGCGGCCGGGCGGTTATCTGCCGACGCAATGAGGGAGGAAACGTAGAAACGTTTTGCATCCCTCAGTGCCACTAGGTAGGTCCTGCTGTAGGACCTAACTAGTGTCCGGTCAGCCTCAGAACGGCTGGATCTCCAGACACTCTCTAGGCATCTTCTCCGGCGTTTCATCTCCCTCAGCTCCTCGGAGAACCAAGGAGCTGGTTGAGACCGACGCCGGGTCAGAGGCCGCAAAGGCACGACACGGTCCAAAGCTCCAGCCGCGGCCTGTTCCCAGGCCGCAACTAGTTCTTCAGTCGTGTCGTGGGCCAGGTGCTCGGGAAACGGCCCAAGCTCCGTCAGGAACCTCTCCGGGTCCATCAGGCGCCTGGGACGGAACCAACGCATTGGTTCTGTCTCCCTGCGATGGTGGGTAGCGGTCAGAAAGTCTAGACGAAGGAGAAAATGATCTGACCATGACAAAGGTTCGACAACTAAATCATTTAAAACCAGATCATTCAACCACTGGCCAGAGATAAAAATCAAGTCTAGGGTGCCACCCCCGATGTGGGTAGGGCCGTCAATTAATTGAATCAGGTCCATGGCCGTCATGGAAGCCATGAACTCCTGAGCCGCCGAGGATGCCACGCCGGTTGATGGCAAATTGAAATCCCCCATGACCAACAGTCTAGGGGTTTCAATTGCCAACCCGGCCAGCAACTCCAACAGCTCAGGCAGGGCTGTTGTCACGCAGCAAGGAGCCAGGTACGTGATCAACAAGCCCACCTGAGTCCTACGACCCCACTTCACGTAGAGGGATTCACACCCAGCTATCTGAGGCACAGTGGTTTCCCTCGGTTCAAGACTCTCCTTAATAATAACCGCCACCCCGCCACCCCTACCCTGGGCCCTCGGCTGATGGAATGCTCGGAAACCTGGCGGGCACATCTCCACTAGGGGAACCCCCCCTTCGGTGCCCAACCAGGTCTCCGTAATGCCCATAACGTCCGCGGTCCCCTCCTGAATAAGATCTGAGATCAGGGGGGCTTTATTAACCATGGACCTGGCATTACATAACATCAGCCGAAGGCTCAAGTCCCGAGTACTTTGGCCACTTGGGTCACGGGAAAATCCTGGGGGGCCGGAGCACGCAATCTCTCGTAAACAGCGAGAGCGAACCCCCGCAACCTGATGTGCCCCCCCTTCCGTCATATCTGCCTCTCCCACTTATCGTATTAATAGCTCGACCCTGACAAACTGGAACGACACCCTCCCCCGCTACCTTCGGACCTGTTGAATTAACGCCACGAACACACACTGGACTTGGCTCCCTCCCCGACGGGCTTCCCCCCCCACCCATCCCCCCCGACCCAAACCCGTCAATTCCCACCCTCCCCATTAAAACTCCCCTTAAAAAATCGGTTAAAACAACTAGTTAAAAATCCCCTAAGCCTCTTATTTTTGGCATGCCACCTCTCGGGGTTCCAAAACCCGTCCTCAAGGTGGGCCCTCGATAATGTAGAAGGCCAAACCTGCGAGAGAGGGGAATCTCGCAGGGCAAGAAGGTCAGCCGCTAAATATGTCCGCATGATAGAAACCCGGTTAGCAGCCCCATCCTGGCCGGTCAAGATGTCATCACCGGCTTACCGGCTGAGAACAGTCAATAAAGTCAGTCTTAGGCGGTAGATGGTCCAAAACCGCCTAAATCAATTACTACACCAGCATCTCCTGGACAATCCAGGGTAGTCCAGGGTGATGTACAAAAGGGAGCAGGTACAGGGGGAAGAAAAAAGTCCTCCAGTATCGTGGGCTCCATGGGCTTCGCCTAAGCTCTACGTGGGACGACAGCAGCGGCGATGTCAATGGCCAAGTCCTCATGATCATAAATTCCACGGCCCAGCCAGCTCGAAGAAAAGGGAGGAGGGGTCACCCCCATCAGCACCGTCCGGCATCCCCATCGGGTTCCTTAACACCGATAATGACCTCGGGGCCTCGGGGCCGTCGCAGCACTCAAGCAGCGGACAAGTCCAACTGCCCCAGCTGCTGCCGGCTTCTGGGCGTCACCAACAACGGCCAGAAACGATGTTACTGCCGATGGCGCCGACCTCCAGGCTAGGCTGCCCATGGGGAAAACACCCCAGTCCAGGACCTTTCTTGCCTCTTTCGGTTGGGGGGGGAAACGCCCCATCACTCAAGCAGGGGGGGGTCTAAGGTCTCACCAGATCCCCCCAGCTCAAGCTAGTCCAAAAGGGCTTTGTTAGTCTGGAAGGGCTCAACCGCCGCCAGGCCCTACCAGCGCCGGCCATGCCGCCAACGCCGGCGCTGCCCATATCCCTGCTCCAGTCCAGTTCCCTGCTCAGTGCATTTCTGAAGTTGCCCATCCAGCCTGATCTTTAGAAATAGATGATGTATCCTCCCCTTGGAAGAAACCTTGGTTCGTTCTAAACAGAAGCCCCCTAAACAAGGTTGTACTACACTGAAAAAATTGCTCATATGTAATTGAGAAAAGTTTACATGTTACACTTTACTGAGTCTACTGTGCTGGTTTACTGAATTACTGCCCAAAAATGCCAAGAATTTTAGAATCTTATCCCCTTTCTATGTGCTACTCTGTCTGGTCCTCAAGGGATTGCTTTCTGGTGTAAACATGTGCTCAACAGCCCCCTCTAAATTGATCTTCCCACCATCACACTCTAGCACATGTGTGCTTCTTCCACAGGTCACAGAATAAACATTGTTTCAGCCTGCCTGATGTTTGCCATATGGTGATGTCTTTTGAGATAAATTTTCTCTCTTGATTCCACTGATATATTCAACATCACTATCCCCATATGGTATTTTGTAGCTGCTGCTTTTGTGTATTCCAGTGGGAGTTTGTTTTTTTCCTTTCAAAGGTTCATTGCAGAGACAATCCTAGGTAGAATAACACCGTGCGCCTGGTTCATCTAATTATATTCCCTTGTTAGAGATGCATCAGGGGTTTTGTGTTAAATTGCTGAAGGTTTTAAAAGCTGAGCATCTTAGCAGCAAAAGGTACAGAAGCGCGAGAGAACAGAAGGCTCCAACATTGAAGAGATGCATTTGGATCTGATTGAAAACAGGTTTATTTATTCGCCCATTAATTACCATTACTTCTGTCCAAGTTCTCTCTGATTAGAGATATCATCCCCCCCCAATAAAACACCCTTGGGAACCATCTGCTATTTATCTATCTACTTATTTATTTTTGCCACAAAACACTCAGGAAGAGTTGCTACCTGTAACGTGCTTACAAAAATGTCTTCTATAAAGAGCAGACCTGATGAAGAGAAGAGAGTTGTCTTTTACCAGTAGGAAAATAATGGATCTGGGGCCAATGCTTACCCCTTCCTGCACTGCTAACTTTATGTACACTGAGAGCATATGCACCAAGACAAATTCCTTGTGTGTCCAATCACACTTGGCCAATTAAAAAAAAAAACTGCTTGTAACTGCTCCAGGGATTCACTTTTTGGAATGCTGGGTTTGCACATTTCCTTGATTTTTGTCAACCTCAGGGCCTTGCAGTTTGCAGGGCCTGCAGCGATACCACTGAATACAGGAGTTGGCTCTCCAAATCTTTTTAGTGGCATGTGGAAGTTGAAATGGTTACAGTGAAAAATAGACACTTTACATCTCATAAAGGGGTTAGCTCATATATTTTGCATCTCTTTGCCTTTAAAATGTTTTGGTTTTTTTTGGTTTATTTACAAAGTTTTCAGTGTTCTCTTGGCAACCAAAATAAGGCTGAAGGTCATATGTGGCTGTTAGCTGGCCTCCATTCACCTAATCTTCAATCCATTCTCTTGGGACATTATGGACAATGTTCAGAGAACTGCTCCTAAACCCAGATAAACTAGCCATAGTTTTCTCAGACAGGATGGTCCTTACCAGAATACCATTTCTCCAAGGTACCCATCTGCAGGAAGCAGCCCCATTTCTCTTGCAGCCATAATATTTTTTGTATTAGAAAGGATACTTTAAATTTCATTATACCAATAAAAGCAACACTATCCATCATGGTTTCCAGTTGAGGGCAAACCCAATGCAGCTTCTGGGAGAAAGACAAGGATCTAATGTTGGCATCTGAAGTTTCCCCTCAAGGTCAGAGCAGCAGTAACTGTCCTGAGGAGATTAAAGCACGTCATGATCTAATTATCCTGTGAAGAAATGCAAGATGTTCTATAATTAAATAAAATACTGTGGTCAAGCATGGAAAGGTTATTGTAATTTTATATTTCCTGGCAGCTGAATTCTTGGTATTTACTTAGTTTGGTCCTTCAGGGAAGGAATGAAGTAGCAGCAGCCTGCTGAAGGTGTATGACCTCTTGCTATTAATTCTGATAGTAGAGAGAGAGGTTGTGTCCACAAGCTTGGTTAAAGCTGATGCAGCAGAAGAGAATAATAGCTATAAAGATTGCAACTCAGGCTGGCCAACAACTGTAAGACAAAGGTGCCCAAGGAAATATTCATCATCTAAAGAACTTCACGATCTGAGTGGCATGTTGAATTATTGCAATGGTTTGTCCTTGGTAGCGATTTTGCTGGAGCTAAGTAAAGCTGCAATGGAAAATGTTGGCTTGCTCACCCTTCTGGTGGAATGGCTTATTGTGACATCATTTTCAGCTGAAATATTAGGCCCAAATAATAAACAGGGAAGACTCTCTCCTGTTTGTCCATAATTTATGAGTTGTGTATATTGCACTTCTTTGAAAAGATCGCTCAAGGCTATTAGGTAACATAATGAGAAAGGTTAATTTGGCACAGTCGGACCAAAAGAAAGACCTTTACATCAGATAGTATGACATTTAATAAAGCAATCAATGAAACATTAGCAAGATTGTGTTCTTCATACATTTTACAACTGATTCCAGGTAATTTTTATAGCTTGCAATAAACCAAGAAGCTCATACAAAAATCAGGAAAAAAATGGCCGGGCAATAAAATGCTATGCAAAGGAATAATAAAAAGCTGATTACCTATAAATCAGTTTGCTTCTGTTTCAGTGACACCAAACACAGAGCATGGAATTGAGATTAAATGTACAGAAAGCATTCATCTGAAATTTAGGAATTATCGTAAGAAAAGAAGATAACCTTGGTGCTAATGCTGTCAATAAGGGATGGGTTTGTTTTAATGTTTTTAACATTTCTTATATGTAGCTTTTATTAAGTGGCCCTGTTGCCAAGATTAAGAAAGGGTGATCAAGGTTATATTCTCTCTAGAGGGTGTCCAAACTTGGCAACTTTAAGACTTGTGGACTTTGTCCACAAGTTGCCAAGTTTGGACATCCCTGCTCTAGCCACATGTTATTTATGTTCCGCAATAAGCCAACTCAACCCTCCTCTCCCTTGACAATGGTTGAACCCAAGAACTTTTCTCATTCCTCATGGGTCACCAATCTCCTAGGTGCCCTTCCCACAAGAAATCTTGCTTGTCTCCCGGATTTCTGTCCAAAGCAACAACAAAATAATGGTGTGTGGATAGACTGCACTAGGCTAGGAGGGTAAACAGGATCTTTTCTCTGTTCTCTCAACAGCCTGAATTTTTAAGTACTTATGGAGAGGTGTTTTTTTTACTGGCTTTTATCCTCTTTTCTCTGTATCCATTGAACAGTATGGATATGAATGGGAAAGTCTCCCCATTAAACACACTTTATAGCAACTATACCCGTAATGGCGAACCTATGGCACGCGTGCCACAGGGGGCATGCAGCGCCCTCTCTGATGGCACACGAGCTGTCATCTCAGTTCAATTCCGCTGCACATGCAGGCGTGCCTCCCATCAGCCAGCTGATCTTCAGGTCTCTGCCATGCATATGTGGGGGGCAGGATGTGTGTGTGTGGGGTACACATGCATGGAGGGCGGGGTGCATGTGGAGTGGGGGGCGCATGCGCACTGCATTTTGGGGGTTTGCACATACGCTTTGGGCACTTGGTCCAGAAAAGGTTAGCCATCACTGAACGATACCAGACTACAAGTTTTTTGCTAGATAAATGTATCTCATTACAAACCCTTGGCTGCTGCTCTTGATTTTCATTATCTAGTAAATTGTCTAAGCTTTCTTTGCTTGCATTAAAAATCATGTCTCTTTCCTTAGCCAGTCCTCCATGTCTCATAGCTTCTAGCTAACCCTTCATCCTTACGATGCCTGGGTGACCTCGTGGAGGAGGTCCAATACCTTGCCCCTTAACTTAACAGGAATTATTACACGATCACCCCATAACAGGCACCCCTTGAGCCGAGAGCTCATCACGCTTTTAACAAATTCTTGAACCGTCGCCCGGCGCAGCGGCCACCCTCTCTGTACCCAACCGAGTACAGTCCTTAACACAATGTCCCGGTATGATGCCCGAGCCACTTCCTTTGATGTGACTGGGCCAGAGTCCAACGAGTCAATAAGGAGGATGGGTGTCCCGGAGTGGGGTCTTCGGTCGCCCCTGGCAGTGGGCATCGGCTCAACGCGCCTGCATGCCCCACTTCTTTCCCGGTCGATGCTGCAGCTTGTATGAGTAAGCGGCTAAAATATAGTCCATCGAGTCAAACGTGGCGAAAGTGCCACAGGCGTTGGCGGTCGCCAGCCAGTAATCCCAGTAACGGTCTGTGGTCAGTCACGATTTCAAAATTCCGCCCAAAGACATACTCATGGAATTTTTGACCCCTGATACAATGGCTAATGCTTCTTTGTCTAATTGGCTGTAGTTCCTCTCTGGGGAGGACATCGTTCTAGAGTAGAACGCTATAGGGGCTTCTGTGCCGCTTTGGAAGTCTATGGCTGAGTACAGCCCCACCCCATAAGGGGACGATCGCAAACCAGCACTAGGGGTAGTGAGTCGTGATATTGGATGAGCAGGCTATCACTTGAGAGCAGGTTCTTTACTGCTTCAAAAGCCCTATTTTCTGACTTTCCCAAGACCAAACAGTATTTTTCCTAAGAGCCTATGCAGCGGTTCCAACGGTTGCTTTGTTCTTTAAAAGACCGCGTAAAATTAACCAATCCCAGGAATGCCTGCAGCTCTGCTTTGTTTTTGGGCGCTGGAGCCTTCCTAATTGCCTTAACTTTGCTCTCAGTAGGGTGAATTCCTTTCTTGTCTATCCGTAGCCCAAGAAATCGACCGATTCGACCCCTATCTGACATTTATTTGTCTTGACTTTTAATCCGCTGTCCGGAAAATGCTCAAGACCTTTCTTAACTCCCCAATTCCTCCATGTTTTCCCTGAAATTAGGACATCATCAAGTAGGGAACTACCCTGGGAGCCCTTGCAGTAGTCGTTCCATCAGGTTTTGGAACAGCCCTGGTGCCACACTAACCCCAAATTGCAATCGGTGCACTTGAATGCCCCTGTGCGTCACAATCGCTTGGGCTTCGCCAGCGGGCGCCTACTGGCAGTTGTTGGTAGGCTTGGGCCAAGTCTAACTTTGCAAAGACTTGCCCTTGCCCCAAGGAGTGCAATAAATGTTGCACCACGGAACCGGTGCACGCTTTTCTGTAAGGCTTTGTTAAGCGCCGCCTTGTAGTCAGCGCAAATTCTAATTGACCCGTCCGATTTGATGGGGTGACGATTACTGCCTCCCACTTTGCGTGATCGACTGGCACCAAAACCCCTGATTTATGAGCTTGTCCAGCTCCTTATCAATTTTTGGTTTTAGGGCAAAAGGGACTCTCCTCGCCTTAAGCCTAATGGGGCTACCTGGGGTCTAAGTTGAAGGAAATAGGGGTCCCTTGTACTTGCCCAGGCAGTCCTTGAAGACATCTTCGAACTCGTTAAAGAGAATGTCTTTCAAATTGCAGTCACTTCTGTAGATGCCAGTCACTCCCATGCCCAGGGCACGAAACCAGTCTAGTCCCAACAGACTGGGCAGAGTTCCTTCGACGATCGTGATGGGCAGGGTCTTTGTGAGGGCCGTACTCGACTCGGACGGAGGTGGTCCCTCGAACAGGGATGCGATTCCCTGGTAGTCGTGCACTCGTAGCCGCTGTGCTTGCAGATGGCGCCGCGACGGACGGCAGCGACTTCGCCAGGGTGTCCCAGGACATGATGGTGATCGCTGATCCCGTGTCCACTTCAAGCCTGCACCGTACTCCCTCGATCTTGGGCTTTGTGAAAATCTTCTTCCACTTTGGTTGAGGCGCGCCTATAATGACAGTCGTTTGGTTAGACTTCGCGCTTTCTTGTTTGAACCAATCGCGGGCCGCCTTCCGGTTCCGCTTTGATTGGCCGATTTGAATTTTCGGCGGAAGGTTGGGCCGCCTGCAAACCTGAGCTATGTCCTTTCTTCCCACACCGCCGCATGTTGCGTCTTTAAACCTGCAGCGTTGGCGCTGATGCTGCCTCCGCAGCTTCCGCACTCGCCACGGTCCTCAGTGTCGCGTTTCTCGGTCCGGCAGACCCTTCCTCATCCTCGCCTCACCTTCGGATTCGGACTGAATCTCCTCCTGGTGTACTGGCGCTGGCTTTGGCGCCGCCTTGGATTGAAGAGGCTTTGCAGAGTCTCTGCTGCTTTAGTAGACATTTCGTGTGCTCTGGCCTCGCCCAGAGCGGTGGCTAGTGTCAGGTTGCTCCTGGCTAGCAGTCGCCGCCGAGGCGGATGTCCTGACCCTCGGATGAGTTGCTCGAGTAGCACCGCCTAAGTCTCGGTATCCGCAGTCCTTGGACGCCTTCTTAAAGCGCCATGTAGTCACCGGCGGACTCGCCTCCATCTGTCTACGTTCTCCGAATTCAAACCGCTGCACGATTTGGACGGCGCCGGTGCGAAATGGTTCTTCAGCAAAGTCTGCAGAGTCGGCCACGATACCGATTGTATCGGCGTTGGCTCTGCCAGGGCTTCCGCAATCTCGATTACCTCCGGCCCGCAATGGCTTAGGAAGTAAGCCCGCTTCGTTATCAGGGATCCTGTAGTTCGTTGGCTTCTAGAAAGCTTTCGAAACGGGTCATATATGTTCCCCATTTCTCCTTGCCCGGGTTGTACGGTGCGGGTGGCGTGTTTGCCATTTCCGCGTTTCTGCCCTGAGTTTGCTGGGTTCGGGACTAGCGTGCTTCAGCTCGGTTCTGGTTCTCCTTAGCCTCGAGATCCCACCTTCGTCGCCAATGTTAAGTTCGGGAAGTAACGAGGCTGGAGACCAGGGTAGTGACAACAGCTCTTTAATATAGGGTGAACCCAGCAACAGGCTGGGGCAAAAACCTCTCCTTTTATACAGTTCTGCTGGAGGCTTCGTCCAATCAGCAACGTGCTGATTTCCCGCTCAAATATTTAAAGGCACAACTGTTAATACATAACAGAAAATGTTGGCTTGCTCACCCTTCTGGTGGAATGGCTTATTGTGACATCATTTTCAGCTGAAATATTAGGCCCAAATAATAAACAGGGAAGACTCTCTCCTGTTTGTCCATAATTTATGAGTTGTGTATATTGCACTTCTTTGAAAAGATCGCTCAAGGCTATTAGGTAACATAATGAGAAAGGTTAATTTGGCACAGTCGGACCAAAAGAAAGACCTTTACATCAGATAGTATGACATTTAATAAAGCAATCAATGAAACATTAGCAAGATTGTGTTCTTCATACATTTTACAACTGATTCCAGGTAATTTTTATAGCTTGCAATAAACCAAGAAGCTCATACAAAAATCAGGAAAAAAATGGCCGGGCAATAAAATGCTATGCAAAGGAATAATAAAAAGCTGATTACCTATAAATCAGTTTGCTTCTGTTTCAGTGACTCCAAACACAGAGCATGGAATTGAGATTAAATGTACAGAAAGCATTCATCTGAAATTTAGGGAATTATCGTAAGAAAAGAAGATAACCTTGGTGCTAATGCTGTCAATAAGGGATGGGTTTGTTTTTAATGTTTTTAACATTTCTTATATGTAGCTTTTATTAAGTGGCCCTGTTGCCAAGATTAAGAAAGGGTGATCAAGGTTATATTCTCTCTCTAGCCCAGGGGTGTCCAAACTTGGCAACTTTAAGACTTGTGGACTTTGTCCACAAGTTGCCAAGTTTGGACATCCCTGCTCTAGCCACATGTTATTTATGTTCCGCAATAAGCCAACTCAACCCTCCTCTCCCTTGACAATGGTTGAACCCAAGAACTTTTCTCATTCCTCATGGGTCACCAATCTCCTAGGTGCCCTTCCCACAAGAAATCTTGCTTGTCTCCCAGATTTCTCTCCAAAGCAACAACAAAATAATGGTGTGTGGATAGATTGCACTAGGCTAGGAGGGTAAACAGGATCTTTTCTCTGTTCTCTCAACAGCCTGAATTTTTAAGTACTTATGGAGAGGTTTTTTTTTTACTGGCTTTTATCCTCTTTTCTCTGTATCCATTGAACAGTATGGATATGAATGGGAAAGTCTCCCCATTAAACACACTTTATAGCAACTATACCCGTAATGGCGATCCTATGGCACGCGTGCCACAGGGGGCACGCAGCGCCCTCTCTGATGGCACACGAGCTGTCATCTCAGTTCAATTCCGCTGCACATGCAGGCGTGCCTCCCATCAGCCAGCTGATCTTCAGGTCTCTGCCATGCATATGTGGGGGGCAGGATGTGTGTGTGTGGGGTACACATGCATGGAGGGCGGGGTGCATGTGGAGTGGGGGGCGCATGCGCACTGCATTTTGGGGGTTTGCACATACGCTTTGGGCACTTGGTCCGGAAAAGGTTAGCCATCACTTACCAGATACCAGACTACAAGTTTTTTGCTAGATAAATGTATCTCATTACAAACCCTTGGCTGCTGCTCTTGATTTTCATTATCTAGTAAATTGTCTAAGCTTTCTTTGCTTGCATTAAAAATCATGTCTCTTTCCTTAGCCAGTCCTCCATGTCTCATAGCTTGTGGGTGAGAACCTGTGAACTCATCTTGCCTGGAATAAAGGTGTCAGGCCTGGAAGCCATATTACCTTTGTGCCTTCAGGGTCCAGGCCTGCCACAATCCTACCGTGGGAAGTTGGGAGGGGGGATTGCAAGAGTGAAGTAGATTTAGCAGGGATGAAATGCTCCCGGTTCGGACTGGATCGCCTGATCAGGTAGTGATGGCGGCAGGTGGTTCGGAGAACCGGTAGCAAAAATCCCTGCCCACCCCCTACCCCAGCTGAGCCATGCGATCATCAGAGGTTTTTTTTTTTTTTACTTTTAAAAGCATTTTTTCTTTGGCCGAAAAAAATGCTTTTAAAAGTTAAAAAAAAAAGCCTCAGCTGGGATTGTCAGAACCCTTTAAAAGCTTTTTTTTCCTTTGGCGATCCCAGATGAATTGCCTGGTCATCACAGGCTTTTAAAAGCATGTTTTTTTACAAGCTCTTCAGCCGAAGAGGTTGTAAAAAAATGCTGTAAAGATTCTGGTGATCAGGCAACTCAGCTGGGATCATCAGAGAAACCTTTTAAAAGCATTTTTTCTACAACCTCTTTGGCCGAAGAGGTTGTAGAAAAAATGCTTTTAAAAGTAAAAAATAAAAAAAGTTGGCCATGCTCACCCAGTCACATTACCACCCCCCCCAAGCCACTCCCACAGAACTGGTAGTAACAAATTTTACACTTCACTCCTGAGATTTAACCATAACAAACTTCTCTATAGAAGTTCAAGGCCATGGTGTCCGGCAGCTATGCAAAGAAAAAATTCGAGAATGTCTTCTGTTCAAGAAAGAACTGATTGGAGCTGTGATGGACATGTGGAAGATGTGAGCAAGATCTTGAACTTTCTTTTGGGTGAGTAAAACCTGGAAGCTTTCAGATTCAGGTTTTCCCAGATGTGCCAATATGACATCTCTAATAAAAGTTAGCTCCGAGAAACTTCAAGCCTTGGAGTTTGATTTCGTTGGGAGTGTTATTTGGAACCCTGACAAAAGGTTTCATAGGTTTTATAACACTCCACTGCATCAATATTTTAACATCAGCAAAATACATATTACTAATTATATCCATTCACAACCAGAAGAAAAAGAAATCTCAGATAATTCCAAAACATGCAGGATGCTGCTCCCGCTCATCAAAGAAAAAAAAATGAGAGAGAAAAAATACTATTGGGGAAAGGAGAAAATAGACGTTAATTTATTTGTTTGGAAAGAATGTATGGATGGCAAGCTTGAGTGAGTAACTATAGGTGGCTAATAGCAGCCCAAGAGCCAATACAAAAATAGAGCAGAAAAAAGGCCATTAACATTAACAGTAATAGCATACAAGAGTCACATACAATGTGACAAGTGACTCACAGTCCCCTAGATCAGGGGTCTCCAACCTTGGCAACTTTAAGACTTATGGACTTCAACCTTGGCAACTTTAAGATTTGTGGACTTCAGCTCCCAAAAGTCCTCAGTGTGCTTTGCTGGATGAGGGATTCTGGGAGTTGAAGTCCACAAGTCTTAAAGTTGCCAAGGTTGGAGACCCCTGCCCTAGATACCATCAAGGCAGAGAAGGCATGTTTCCTGGGTTCCACAAGATGGTGCTGTTTCACAGAAGGGACTTGGAGCTGGTCCGTTTTGTTGGATCTGGTGGGACAGGTAGAAATGATGGAAACTGTGAGGTTCCTTTATAGTATATTTAGATATAGCCCTGATTTTTCCACAAGGCTAATGCTAAGTTCAAGAAATTGACTCCAGGAGAAGCTCCAAGTCTTTATTGAATCCTTTTCTCATTCCTGTCCAACACAGATTACCCAAGTCTGCTGCCAAGTTTCCAATCAGACATTTCTTTCACCTCCGTGGATCCAATAAGAGTCAAAGACAAACTTATGGCTATGAACAAATACATTCATTGAGTAATTCAGAACTAAAGGTATTAAACAGCAACAGCAACCTTTAGACTGATTCACGTAGGTTCATAAACAAAAAGAATTTACCAACCCTAGATAGGCACCCAGGTTCATAATACTCGTGTCATTTCCTATCATGGCTGTATCCTTTTTGATTAGTTTATGGTACCTTTGGGTTCCATATATAACCATATGACATACTCAGTTCTATGGAATTCTTTGCGCTGTCTGAGCTTGATGTTTTCTGAGTTTGGTGATTTTCTTCCAGACATTTCATTATCAAACTAGATAATGTCATTAGGCTGTGGGTTTGCTCTTATTTTTATATACTAGTCAGTGGCTTGCCTTATCTATGTTGGTGGAAGTGTTCTTGGTGGCTCCTTATGAATCACTGAATGATGAATGCAGTTTTAGACCCGATCCAATGCATTGCAGAAAATATAACAGGCTATAGAAATTTGTTTGGGAACATGCTCACTCCATGCAGTTTTCCTCTTTTTTCTTTAGTGGATTAAAATTCTAATTCAGGAAGATAGGCATATTCCCTAGTGCATTATTACCCTATATGCTTATGAGTAGACCTGAAAAATCATGCTACACCTGGGTACTGATCTATAAAACAGGATGGGGTATGTAAACTATATGCTTATTTTATTTCTTAAATCACCAGTCCGTGCCCTTTGCCCTCTTACTCTTAGGAAAGTAAAACATGTGAATTCGCTGGTGCTCCCTGTTTTTTTTAATAGGCATTTCATTACCAAACTGGGTAACGTCACCAGTGCAACATGTAAAACATGTAAGAAGCCTCAAGACAGAATAGTGTGATCTAAAATTATGAAATATGCCTGTGTATTTTTAAGCCCCAAATTTGTATTCTAAGCCCTATATTTTTGAAATTAAGCAGTAGTCTTGCTGTCTTGCAGCATCTGGTTATGGAGGCAGGAAAATAGAGGATTATGGACAAAAGACATTCATTGCTCTGGCCATACAAAATAGATTTCTTGTTTAGCCAGTTAATTCATCTAACAAAACACAAAGGGGATAATTAAGTCCACTGTCCTCAGCGAAGCTATTTCCAGCAAATGGATGCATTTACATGTATCTATAGGAGTAATGCAGCAATATCTAATAACAAACAGTTGCTTTGTGGGAAATAATTTCAAAGGAGAAATATATCAACTAGGAGAAGGAAATTGATATAAATGTGAAGATAATTCATAGCTGAATCGTCACCACCATCCTGTCTGCTTCAAAATGCTTGTATCATTAAAAAAAAAACGTTGCAGAGACTATTATGAGCAAGAGCAAAATTGTCTGGCCAGCCTTCCAGTGAAGATTTTGATCACTGAGAAGTGAAAATAATGAATTTTTACATTGAAATTCACACTGAACTGAACTGCAACTGGAAGTAGCAGTTAGGTATGAGATATGACAGCTTTCCCTGAGACCATAGCTGACCTTTAGATGAACAGAAATCTGCAGTTATATTAGTGAATGCTTTATGAAATGCAATATAAAAAGAATAACATGCCTATTTTTGCCATTCATTTTATATACTCTGAAAATTTATCCAACAAGATTGGTTTAGTCCAAACCAGTTAAAAATAAAGTCTCCTTCAGACCAAGCCCGGCTTTATGGATAAATCACATAGTTTTCTTGGTGACAATATTAAAGTGGCTTGTTATTGCTTCTTCTGTTTTTCAACTTCCCAATCTAACATGATATTTTTCTGGGTGGTATAGTACAAACCAAGGTCAAATTCTGCTAGTTTTTCCAAATCAACGAAGATTACTTAGATATATAAGCCTAGGAATCCATTAGAATTAAAAAGGTAAATATAGTCAAAATATTCCAAAGATGCTTTTTTCAAGAGGCAACTGGACTTTCTGGTTTTTCTTTGAAGACATTTTGCTTCTCATCCAAGAAGCTTCTTCAGCAACAAAACAACCACTTCGTAAATGCATGGCCCAAAATAGGAGAACAAACCCATCAGGATTAGATTCAGCAGTCCACCTGCATTTAAAAGACAAAGGCCACTCTTTTGAAGACAGTAAAATCCACATTTGGACCGAGAGGACTGCTGGTTTGAAAGAGGGGTCAAAAAAACCATCTTTGTCAAAATTGAACATCTTTGTTGAATTGAAAAATTCAAAAGAGGGGGAGGGATACGACATCATCTATCTCCAGTCTAGAACACAATCCTTTCAACAGTCCCAAGAAGGCTCAACACCAGGGGTGGGTTCCACTTCCTTTACTACCAGTTCGCAATGGGAGAGCGCGCACACACTTGCTTTTGTGTATGCGCAGATCATCCACGATGATGTCCGGGCGAGTCGGCGGAGCCTTCCACTGCCATTACTATCGGTTTGCAAGCACTGGACTGAACTGGGAGCAACCACCACTGCTCTACACCCATTAGCACCACTCAGGTGACCCTGACAACACAGATGCCCAGGTGGCCTCAATGACTCTCTAAAAGAATGCTAATGACCAACTGCCTGCAAGGAGTATAAATCCTTCCATTCCCCACCATCCAGTCAGAACTAAAGAAGCTTCTTGGATGAGAAGCGAAATGTCTTCAAAGAAAAACCAGAAAGTCCAGTTGCCTCTTGAAAAAAGCACCTTTGGGACAACCATGACCTGGATGACTGAGAATCCCCATAGACGTTTATAGTCAAAATATTTAACTGGAGCAGCTATGACTCCCTTTATTTCTGGTTCAAATAAACTACTGTATTAATGAAACAATAGCCTAAACAATATTACTTACAAATAAAATCAAGGTATTAGGTAACCTTAATCTGCTACTTTCTTCAAAATCATCTTCCTAAAGCTGTACTGAAAGGAAACACAAGAATCCTGTAACTACTCAATAATACAGAAAGTTGGTTAAGTGGATGAAAATAGAATCAACAACTAGGAAGATTACATATGGAACATAGTGGCTGGAAAAGAAGAAAGAATTTGGAAAAATAGAGATAGAATGACCATTCTTGTTTTCTGAATGTGTTTTAGATTTCCAGGACATTTTTTTTTTAAAAAATGCTCTGAAAGAGAGAATGGAATTAACTGAAAAATACATGTTAATGTTAATATCACTGATATCGGCACAACATCCTTCCACACTCAAAAAAGAAAGGTGTTTTTTTTTTTAAAAAAAAGGTGGAGGGAAACCTAAATCTGGATTAATTAAACATGTTCAATGGATGCAGAAGGTTGACAGGCTGGGGGAGGAGGGTTGCAAAGGAATGGAAAATGCTGTAGCTTGATGCTCTTCTGCAAGGATACTGTGGGTGATCAGTGATGCCGATACCAAATACATTTTAAAACATCTTTCATGGTCAGCATCTCACAAATCATCATTATTCTGTAAAATTCTGACAATATGAGATGTCATTCTCACAAGATTTCAGGCAGAAACATCATCACCTCTTGATAGGCAACCTAATGAGATTTGGGACATTGGTTTTTTTTTAAATAAAGTTATTTAATTTTGTAGTCATGCAAATAAATATGTGCCTATATGCTAACCAATGTCATGCTGCTGATCTGTTGATATTGTGGTCTTGATGGACAGCATAATGCAAATGGAAAAGGAAAGGTGAGGGGGAAGCACTTGAATAAAATAACTGGAATGCTAAATAGGAGTATTCCCCAGATAATATTTTACTGAAGGCCTGATTCAAAGGAATTGTACTGGGCTACTTAAATCTAGTGCAACTCAGATATCATTTTACCCATGAGCACGAATTCTTTTCTGTATTCCATAATGCTAACTTGGAAATTTTCTTCCAGTAGAACCATAGAAGAGTTGGAAGGGATCTTGGCAACAGCTGGTCCAATTTCACATTCACTGCAGAATCTGCCAAGTATCTCTGACAAATGACTGTCCAATCTCTGTTTCAAGACCTTTATCAAGGTTTCCATTTTATAGACTGCTCATCTTATTTTTCTTAAACAGCAAAGAGACGGTACCTGACAAAGCTGAGGAGCAAGTAGGATAAATTACATCTATGATCCTTTATCAGTGAGAGAGGATGAGAGACGAAACCCAAGATCTAAAGCAGTGTTCTTCACACTGGCTAGGGAATTTTGGTAGTTGAAGTCCACACATCTTCAAGTTGCCGAAGTTGAGAACTGTATAAAGGCTTAGAAATGCAGGAATTTTGAAAGTACCAAGGATCAGGAATAGTAACTTTGATCATGCTAATCCTCTCGATAAAAAGCAGGTTGTATAAATGTAATAATCATCTTGTCTAGAAGGTTCTGTCTACAAACAATCCATGGCTTATAAAATATCAAATGGATATCCATAAATATTTTACCTCAGTTTATACCAGCCTTCTCCAAGTTAAGTGTCTTGCAGAAATCTGTTTAATTGCTTGTTTATTATTTATTCCATTTAGACACTATCCAACTCCAGAGAGACTCCAGGCAGCTGACGATAAATCATAGAGGTAAAAAAGTACAAGATGAATAGAATTGCAAAGGAAAAAAAAGAACAAAGTAAGGGGTGTTGACATCCAATGCATAGAAACCTCTGATCATCATACCAATAACTGAGAGAGGTGTGCAGTTTAGACATTTAAAATATAATAAATAAAATAATTAAAAGTCCAAATCTTACAAATCATACATTCAAAAAGGTACTAAAGTTGGAGAACTTTGGCATATACTAAAGCAGGGGTCCCCAACCCCTGGTCCATAGACTGGTACCAGGCTGCGGCGCAACAGAAACTGGGCCATGCAAACGAACTAAGATCTGCGGGATGCATGCAGCACACATTCCAGTCCATGGAAAAACCTCTCTCCACAGAACCAGTCCATGGTGCCCAAAAGGTTGGAGGCTGCTGTACTAAAAACATCTCCCCGGTCAGACTGTAATTCTTCTTGAAGGCCATCATCAAGAAGAAAGTAGGTTGTTATTCAGATCGGATTAAAATCCAAATCAGAGATGGAGGCAAACCTTCCTAACTCTTGCCACCTATCCATGCACAGGTGAGGCTCCTTCCACTACACGTGTACCTGTTTTGCTGCTCTATCTATGGAGATAGAAGGAGAAACAATTTCTCCTCCTTTCTTTTGCTTCTGTTTATCTGTGATGCCAGATTCACAGGTAATCTCATTTTCACAAGACAACTAACATGGCTCAATAATTCTCTTTCTCACACACATCTCTCTCTCTCTCTCTCTCTCTCTCTCTCTCTCTCTCTCTCTCTCTCTCTCTGTGTGTGTGTGTGTGTGTGTGTGTGTGTGTGTGTGTGTGTGTGAATGATAGAATTGGGGGAGAAATGAAGGAGAGAGAAAAAGTAACTTCCTTCCTCAACTGTTGCTGCTGCTCCCAGAACCATAGTAAAGGTATGTGCAGTCCTGGAAGTAAGGGAGATAAAATGGATTAGTGGACTGAACTAGATCTCATGAAAGGAGGATGGAGGAGAGCTATAATTGGGTAATCACAGTTATGGGCTTGGGAGTACATATAAAAGCTGCTTCTTGAGCTCAGGAAGAAGTTCTGTTCCAATGGGAGATAAAGTTATATTAAACGTTAGCATCTTCTCCTGTAGTCTATGGGGATAACTAAATGTATGCATTTGCTTCAGGCTTCAAAGGGTAAGAGTTGGAGATGCTAGACTGCTCATTGGTGACATGGCCCATAACTTTGCAGTACAGTTGCTCCTCTATCAGACTGTGATGCCTGATAGAGGAGTGACTCTTTACAGAAAGCAAAGCTATGGATCATGTCACCAGTGAGCAATCTAGCATCTCCTCAGAGTGCTCTTTCCTCAGACACCACAGTGCTTGAAATGTGGGGGCCTTTCTTGGCCCCTCATTTTGCAACACAGTGGCCACCATGTCCTGTTCTGCTTCTAACTAACCTCCCTGCACATTCAGCCCATAAGTGGACTGGTATTGGAAAGTACTGAATCTAGTGGCAAAGTAGCTCAGCGTTCACCGCCATAAATCCTGGAATTCTATGCTAAAGTTACATTATACCCTCTGCAGCATTACACCGTAAATCAGAGAGGCTTCAAAGAAGTTGCAGCATCAGCCACTTGCCTGTAGGCTTGATATTTATGGGTGGCAGATATGATCAATGTGCTACTGCCACTGCTCCAGTGAATGACAAGATACCATCCAAGGGTTTGCATTATTTTTGCTTTGGGCACTCACTTGTGACTCCATCAGTGAACCCGGGTCAAAGAGGCTCCAGATAGGCTGGTGTGGGAAAGCATTTGCTTTCACTGGAGCTCCTGGATCATTTCATTACTTTCTTGTTTAATCTTCAAGAAAACCTCTTATCTGATTTCCTATCAAAGCCTTTGTATATATACCAGGCTGGAGATGAATTGCTTAAAATGCCAAGCAAGATCAGAGAGCTACCATGAAGGCAGAACTGTAAAAGCTGTGATCAAATCAATATCCATTTTAGCAAGGGAGGGGAAAAAAAAGAAAAAGAAAAAAAAATATTTAAAACTCAGACATACCGAAAAATGGCAGCTTTCTGCAAAGAGGTCACGCTATTCAGCAGAGTTGCAAAAAAATAAGTTTTATTTCTGTGGGCTCTTTGCCCTTATTTAGCCCCTGAAATCTTTGTAACACTGAAGTTGATGCTTACTATTTCTGAGGGGAATGGCCCAATCTACCAAGAAAAGAGTGAGCAAAATTTGTGCCCCTGTGGCTATTAACTAGAAACCAGAGGCTGCACACAGGCACGTGAATGCATATTCCACAGATGGGTTCTATTCCCATTTCAGTTCACATGCCCACCACACATGTCTTCTAGTCTGAACCAGTGGTGGGATTCAGCCAGTTCGCACCACTTCAGGAGAACCGGTTGTTAACTTTCTGAGCAGTTTGGCAAACTGGTTGTTGGAAGAAATCATTAGGGCAGAGAACTGGTTGTTAAACTACTTGAATCCCACCACTGGTCTGAACGCTGAGATTGGTGGAATTGGTCCAATTGTGAAGGAAGGGATGCCATGAGGCTTCCTCTCTGTAATGCTGTTCAGACTCCTGGGTTGCTCCTGTCCTTGGAGAGTAGCAACACAGAGGTCTTGAAAAAAGAGGTAGAGAGAAATCCTTCCTTGTTCTCTCCAGAAACCCAGAGCACAAGAAGTTCTTCAACAACTGTTGAAGGTCAACGTGGTGTTATTATGAAGTCACTGCTGCTTTAATTGACCAATCAACCCTTTACTGATATTCATTTTGTTTCTAGAATAGAATATTTTATTGGTCAAGTATGATTGGACACACAAGGAATTTGTCTCCAGTGCATAAGCTCACAGTGTACATACAAACATCAAAGTGATACCCTGTTTCCCTGAAAATAAGACCCAACCGGAAAATAAGTCCTAGCATGATTTTTCAGGATGTTCATAATATTAATCCTACCCCTCAAAATAAATTCTAGTTAAGATTGTCAGAGAGATGGTGCTTTTAGTACCATATTTCTCCAAAGATAAGACCTAACGAGAAAATAAGCCCTAATGCATTTTTTGGATCAAAAATTAATATAAGATCCAGTCTTATTTTTGGGGAAACACGGTATAATCATAAACTACCAATAAGAGAAGGTAATAGAAAATATGAGAAGGATAATAGCAATAAAGCCATATTACATGGGTAAATCAGTGGCAAAATCCAATTTTTTTTACTACAGGTTCTGTGGGCATGGCTTGGTGAGCGTGGTGTGGCTTGGTGGGTGTGGCTTGGTGAGCGTGGCAGGAGAAGGATACTGCAAAATCTCCATTCCCACCCCAATCCAGAAAAATCCCCATTCCCACCCCACTCCTGGGGGAAAGATATTGCAAAATCTCCATTCCCACTCCACTCTGCGACCAGCCAGAGGTGGAATTTGCCAGTTCTCTGAACTACTCAAAATTTCTGCTACTGGTTCTCCAAAACCTGTCAGAACCTGCTGGATTTCACCCCTGGGGTAAATATTCTTAGACATAAGACAGTACTGTGGGAATTAGGTGTTCAGAAAAGTGAAGCCACGAAAGAAAAAATCTCTCTTTGTGTCAAGTTGTTTCAGCATGCAATGCCCTATAGCACATCCTGAGGGGAGGAGTTAAAACAGTTTATTACAGGATGTGAGGGGTCTGTAGATATTTTCTCAGCCCTCTTTCTGACCCATGCAGCATAATGGTCTTCTATGGAAGCTATGGTTGCAATTGTTTTTTTCAGCAGTCGTAGCTATCTGTTGGGAGTCTGTACCTGTCCTGTTTGGCTGCTGTACCAAACCAGACACCAGATCCTTAGGGTTTGGTAGCTTGGCAAAATAGCTGTCCTGTCATGGAGAACAGATCTCTCCCAGTCATATTGCTAATTACAGAAGCACTGAAGTAAAAGATCTGCAAGATCCAGTTGTCCTACCTGTTGCCAGAGCATGCCTAATCAGTGTTCAAGTCTGTCTCATCATCAAATAGTTGGTATAATGAGGAAATTTTGCTAGAATTTTTCTTGTAATCCGATTTCATTTAGTGGGGTGGTGGTGGTGTCTTTCCTCTTCAAAGTAATTGAGTTCAAATACACCCTTCCATTTCCATGTAATATTTTTCCAGATATCTGAATATAACATTTGATTTTTTTAAAAAGAATGAATGAGCTGGAAGGGACCTCAGAGGTCTTCTAGTCCAGCCCCCTGCTCAAGCAGGAGGACCTATACCGTTTCAGATAAGTGGCTGTCTAGACTCTTCTTAAAACATCCGGTGATGGAGCAGCACCCATGATTTCTGAAGACAAACTGTTGCACTGGTTAATTGTCCTCACTGTTAGGAAGTTTCTCCTTAATTCCAGGTTGTTTCTCTCCTTGATTAGTTTCCAACTATTGTTTGATTATGTGCCATGAAGTCAATGTTGACTTTTAGTGATCACATTGATAATTTTTTTCTGGGGCAAAATTTTGAAAATTTGAAGATGATCATTCATCTCTTAATTAAATCTTGTTTCATCTAATGCATTCTCCAACCAGATTTTCTTCAAGGGACTAGATCTTCTTTTATTAGAAAGTCTTCCATTTCTACTTATAAGCGAATATGTAAACTGATCCTTCTGATTTCTAGTTTCAAATAAATTAGACCAGTTCTCATTCCATTTCATTCTCGAATGAAAGCAGCAATGAACTTACTTTAGAAATTATTTCACAAATGAAATTTTAGAGAAATTTTCCCTGGAGGAATACAAGTAGTCCTTGACTTCCAACCATAATTGAGCCCAAAATTTCTGCTACTAAGAAAAAGAATTATTAAATGAATTTTGTCCCATTTTATGACCTTTCTTGCCACAGTTTTAAGTGAATCACTGTAGTTGTTATGTTAGTAACACAGTTGTTAAAAGAATCTGGCTTCCCCACTAGCTTGTCAGAAGATCATAAAACATGATCACATGACCCCCAAGACACTGCGAAGGTCATAAATACAAATCACTTACCAAGCATCTGAATTTTGATTATGTGACCATGGGGGATGCTGTGTCGTAAGTGTGAAAAACAGTCACTTTTTTTAGTGCTATTGTATCTTCAAATGGTCACTAAATGAACTGTTTTAAGTCAAGGACTACTTATAGAATATTATTGTGCTTGTTTAATGATGAGGTGATCAAAGATTAGTGTCTTGTCACTCAACATTGTTCCTCATTGGAGAGCTATTTATATACATATTTTTCTACAAAGGTGACAGCAAGGAGGAATCCCGAATTTATATTTTTTCAAAAAAAAATAAACAAATCAGAAAACAACTTCTTCCAATTGCTCTGCCTACAGTTTTGAGGGAAAATTGTGAATTAAGTTTTGTGCCCTCCAATACAAATACTCACATGTAACTAATGGAGCTGGGATGACCATCCAGATGTTGATGAATGGTGGTTTGTACATCTTTGTCCATAAAAACACTTTTCATTGTTATCCTGCTCCTTTGAGGAGTTTATATTTCATTTTCTCACAAAGTGGCCTCATGTGGTTTACTTCTGAGCTATATGTCTTCCCTTAAGTAGGGAAAAATAAGGTGAGCGCTGAGCTTTGGACAGACAAAGTGATACATTGAGAACTGAAGCAATGTTGCCTTCTGTAATCTTCTCATACCTTTTCCTGGCATACTCACACTTCTAATCTGCAGACAGTTTTGAGAAATTTCATTAAATTTAGTGCTTATATATATTAAAGAGCATTTCACAAAGGCAGCCTTCAGCAGCGCCATCTTGGAAGAGATCGTTCCCATCACCCACCTCCTTCCACTTATTACTGTAACTTTGTTACTTGTACCCTTATGATTTATGCTGTAATTGATTGTTTCCTGATTGCTTAATTGTAGTCTATAACTATCATTAAGTGTATCGTTAAGTGTTAAATTTGTACCCTATGACTATCATTAAGTGTTGTAAGTGTTGTACCTTGATGAAGGTATCTTTTCTTTTATGTACACTGAGAGCATATGCACCAAAACAATTCCTTGTGTGTCCAATCACACTTGGCCAATAAAAATTCTATTCTATTCTATTCTTATTTATATTATAGCGGAGTCTCGTTCCTCCTATCCATCCAGGTTTTTTAGGGGTAAACCATCAGGAAATCCAAAGCTGATACCCAAATCACAGCTGATCTTTTATTAAAGGTCCCCTTCATTAAGGGTTTTGACTAGTTACTATTCCATCTGTTTATCTATCTGTCAGTAGGTTCCTTTTAAATATAACTGATTTAGAGCTGCCAATATGAGTGAAGTTTCTCAAGGTTATCTGAGCTAATTAAAATGCCGCATTTGACCATGGCAAAGAATTTAAAATCAGGGTACAAACAAATGTTGTAATATGGGGTAATCTTGCTTAAGTGCCTGTCTCTTACCCTTCATTTCTCTCACTCTTCACAACTGTCAAACAACATTCTGTGATCAGTCACAGCCCTCCTACTTTCCCACACATGAGACGGTGGCAGCGTGGAAGCTTCCGGCCTAACATGGCTTCCAAAGCTGACCCCTATACTGTCAGCTCTCATCCAACTGTTTTGCTCATAGTTTTTGTTTCTGTTATTTACTAATTAATCTTTACTTCTGAAAGATAGATTATGGAAAGAACCAATACTTTTCATAGCCTGCAGATATCTGTTGGCTGTTTTCAGAACGTAAAGATCCAGACCTTAAATTTTATGTATTTATATGTTTATTTCTATAGCCGCCCACCTCAAGACAAGTGACTCTGAGTGATCAACAGTAATAAAATAATTAAAACAATTACAATATAGTACAAAAATACATTTATGTCAGTCAAGAAAAGTTAACATCATAGATGTCAATATAGCCAGGGAAACAGGGCCCTTCACAAACTTGGGGCCACAGGCTCAGACACATAACTAGATATTCATGGCTTTAAGAAAGGCCAGCAGGGTTGGGTGTTCCTAATCTCTAGTCAGAGAATGTTCCAGAGGGCAGAATAAGGCACATCTCCTAGTCTCTGCCAGCTGATATTCTTTGGTTGGCAGGACCCATAACATGCCCAATCTGCCAAACCAAATTGGAGAGGTAGAAACATCTGGGAGAAGACAGTAGCTCAGTGATCCTAAGTCATGGAGGCTGCAATTAAAAATGCAACCAGCACCTTTTTAAAATTATTTAGAAAGAAATAGATTCTAGAGCTGCATTTCCATCTCAAATGAGGAGCAAACAAGATGGGGAAACTGCACTATAAATAGTCATTGCTTAGGGTCTGCAATTGTGATTGGTAACTCAGTTACAGCACATACTAAATAGAAAATCACATGATCATCATGGGCTAACGACTTTACTTTCCATTTTGTCATTAAGCAAATCACCAGTTCATTAAGCAAAACATTGTGTAACTGTGAATTATGGTTTTGTTTCTGCCTTCTTTATTAATTCTGGGTTGTTGTCTTTTTGCAAGCTGGTTGCAAAACACACAAATGGTGATCACACAATCAGGGAATACTGAGACAGTAGTAAATGTGAGAATTCATTGCAAAACTTCACATGGTCACTAAATGAGGCAATCAGTAAGCAAGAACTAATTGTACTTCAACTTGTGTCTGCTACATAGCTGCTGTCCTCTCATCATCCGGAAGAAAGCAGCATCAACTACCATTAAGAACAAACATAGGAATGGAAACCAATAGGCATGAATTTGGGTTTCACTGCCCAGCATCCTTCATCCAGCACAGTCATTGCTGAAAATGTGGGGAGTTGAAGTCTACATGGTTGCAGAGTGGACTATATTATGCCTTCTGTTGACTTGGTAGCTTTGAGCAATGTCAGGGCTGCAAGTTTCAGAATTCAAAAAACGGCAGATTATAGAAAATTGTATTCAGAACGCTCTTTTAACATAATTGGCACTAACTTTGCCATTAATGATTATTAACCAATGTCTGTGAATCAACAAAAATTAATTTGATGCCTGGGCAGATTGGCTACATCTGCTATCAAAATTGAATGACAAAAAGGTGGAATCCCTTCCTTCATATATGATCTATTAGTGGGAATTACTAGACACATAAAACCATAAAAATTAAAGAAAGCTGCTCATGCAGCAGTATCTACAGCATACAGTAGTAACTCCAACAGTTATTTCATTGGGGCTGAAGGAGTATTCCTTCTTTTTTTCATTCGTTCCTCTTTACTGTTCCCGGAAATCCTAATGACTGCCTATCAAATTTGTTTTCTATTTTCATTTTAATACCCTGTTAGTAAGAGTTGAAATTGCTACACTAAGGGATGATCAAAAAAACCATGACTAGAATAGAATAGAATAGAATAGAATTTTTATTGGCCAAGTGTGATTGGACACACAAGGAATTTGTCTTGGTGCATATGCTCTCAGTGTACATAAAAGAAAAGATACGTTCATCAAGGTACAACATTTACAACACAATTGATGGTCAATATATCAATATAAATCATAAGGATTGCCAGCAACAAGTTATAGTCATACAGTCATAAGTGGAAAGAGATTGGTGATGGGAACTATGAGACGATTAATAGTAGTGCAGATTCAGTAAATAGTTTGACAGTGTTGATGGAATTATTTGTTTAGCAGAGTGATGGCCTTCGGGAAAAAACTGTTCTTGTGTCTAGTTGTTCTGGTGTGCAGTGCTCTATAGCATCGTTTTGAGGGTAGGAGTTGAAACAGTTTATGTCCAGGATGCGAGGGGTCTGTAAATATTTTCACGGCCCTCTTCTTGATTCGTGCAGTATACAGGTCCTCAATGGAAGGCAGGTTGGTAGCAATTATTTTTTCTGCAGTTCTAATTATCCTCTGAAGTCTGTGTTTTTCTTGTTGGGTTGCAGAACCGAACCAGACAGTTATAGAGGTGCAAATGACAGACTCAATAATTCCTCTGTAGAACTGAATCAGCAGCTCCTTGGGCAGTTTGAGCTTACTGAGTTGGCGCAGAAAGAACATTCTTTGCTGTCGTTTTTTAATGATGTTTTTGATGTTAGCTGTCCATTTTAGATCTTGCGATATGATAGAACCTAGAAATTTGACTAACCTTCAGGTGAAGAGTTGACTGGCTCAGCTGGGAATTAATCTTTCTTCCACTCTTCCTCCAAGAAAGTAAGCATATCTTGCATGGGAAAGGGACCAGGACAGTCACTGTGACTCTAACTAAGGTCCTCTTAATCATGAGACATGGAAAGGCTGCTACTCAGACAAATACTCAAAGGTCAATTCTCCAGGTGGTAAGCTACCATGGTGCACCAGAAGTTCTTAGCAACCCAGTAGGTCATGATTTCTTGTCAAAGGGCATGGAAAATTTAATTCCATGATCTGTCTGATCAGAAACCCAAGAAACCAAGCAGCTGGTCAGTTTTATTCCTCAGCAACTGGCAGACAGATATACAAAGCTTCCCCGTGGGCTACCAAACCAATTTTTGATAGACATATTGATAGGCAGCATTCTGGATGCAGGGTTGAAGCTAGATGCGGGGTGTCCAACCTTGGCAACTTTAAGACTTCTGGACTTCAACTCCCAGAATACTCCAGCCAGCATGGGAAATTCTGAGAGTTGAAATCTACAAGTCTTGAAGTTGCCATGGTTGGATACCCCCTGATCAGGGGTAGGCTTCAAAAATTTCAGCAAGGGATTCTCTGCCTGGTTGCTGGGTGGGCATGGCCATGGTAGGCGTGGTTTAGTCGGCTTCCTGCACCATGGGGGGGGCACATTTTTACCCTCCCCGGGCTCCGGAGGCTTTTCTCAAGCTTCCGGGAGGGCGAAAACTGCCTCCCCAGGCTTTGGAGGCCCTCTGGAGGTTTCTGAAGGCTCCTTTCCGGCCTTCCTGAACTTCTGGTTGGCCTGTTTTTCACCTTCCCCGAGCCTCCATGTGCACCCTGCATTTATCTGCATCCAAAACAGGCTGCGTGGGGACTCCTGGGAGGGGTGGGCGGGGCGGGGCCAGCCAGGAGTAGGATTTGGGGTTCTCTGAACTGCACAGAATCTTAGCTAGAGGTTCTCCTGAACCCCTGCGAACCCCCAGCAGCCCACCCCTGCCCCTGATCTTCACGCTTCAGAGCGCAAAAGAGCACAAAGAAAGTACTTGCTTGTAACTTCTTAAACAGATCATCTTTGTCTGGGGACCTCTGCACCTACCTCACAAGCCTGGAAAAAGACATTCTAGAAGATATAGTCAGTTGTTTAAGCTTCTATGCACCTCGTAACACCTTTTCCCCCACCGTTTTACTGGGAGCGATGTTTGGAATAATATGTGGCTTGATTGCTATCACTTTAAAGATTGTTTGTAAAAGCAATTGCCTCCCTCTAGCCTATTTCTAAATAATAAATAAATGCATAATTGGACATTGAGTTTTGAATGTCAGTTCAAATCACAGCAATGGGAAAAGCAGGAAGTAAAAATAATTAGGAAACAGGGTCTCATATAGCAAGGATGGGCAACCTTCTTCTCTTCAGGGAGTGCTTTGAATTCTATTTTAATTTTTTTTAAGGCAGTCTGTAAATGCAAAATGGATGGAGTGCAAGTGAGTAAAGCAGGTATTTTTCAGTTTCCTGAATTTTTAGAGAGTGTTTTAAAAGTTATTTTCAAGCTATTTTAGGTGACACTCTATAGTTACTGGGTTTCCTGCTTCAAAAGGGCAAGAAATTATGCTGCTGGTTTTGAGAAATGTGATTAAAAGTGAGTATTTTTAATACTCACTCAAATACTCAAAAGGGGGGGTCAGGGACTACATGAAGCCCATTTCTCTTGTACAGAACTTTCTAGAATCAACCCATCTCTCCTAAATCTTTTGCCTCAAGAGGTCTTTCTAGAAGACTGGTAGAAGTGAGTCCAGCATTTTGAGGACCATTGGCAGAAAAATCCCTCTCATTCAAGGGTAAAATTCAGCAGGTTTTGGAGAACCAGTAGTGGAAATTTTGAGTAGTTCGGAGAACCAGCAAATACCACCTCTGGCTGGCCCCAGAGTGGGGTGGGAATGGAGATTTTGCAATATCTTTCCCTCTGGAGTGGGATAGGAATGGAGATTTTGCAGTATCCTTCCCCTGCCATGCCCACCAAGCCGCGCCCACAGAACCAGTAGTAAAAAAAATTCAATTCCGCCACTGCTCTCATTTATTGATTGGTAATATTAATATGATCCAATGACACAAATTCTTTGATGAGTTTATCAGACAAATAATATAAATTATAATAATCTGTAAGACATAATATAATATAAAGATAAGATTTTGTATGAAAAATAGGGTGCAAATAGAGAGAGAGCCATTTACCTAGTAGTTATCCGCCTCTCTACTTCTGACAGAGGCACCTAGGGGAGAACCTCTGAAAAGGTTCTTAAAGCTTGAGTATGTATGAGAGAATACAGTACCTTGAGTTATTCCTTCCAGTAATTGATAGGAGATGCAGCTCATCACAAATTCTTCCTATCTGACTCATTGAAATGATTGGGCCCATGTAAAATACATTGTTTTCTGAGTTAAACTAAGCTCTTACCTTCAGATCGTGTTCACTCAATATTAGACAGAAGAATAAGCCCACATTTGTAGGGCCCATGAATCCCAACCTGTCCATAAGCCACCTTCAATAATCAAAAAATCTGCATGATGAATATATAGAAAAATGCATTAAGGGCTGTCAGTGTGAGAAATTTGCTTCTTCTAGAGAATGCATAGAGAATGAAGGTTACAAGTAATGGAGATGGTAAAGTCTCATTGGCCAAACTTGGCTAAATCCTATCACCCACTGAAGATGGGTCAGGTGGTTATAATCCTATTTTCCCTCCTCTAATTTAAAGAAAGTAGGTATAGCATTTTGGAAATTTCTGATTTGAGCATGGAATTGTTAGCTGAGATAGCTCGCTCCAGTGTTGTTGCATGGAAAGATTGCTCTGACACAATCTGGTTTTTAAGAATCTTGATTAAGAGATTCAGTCTTATGGTTGAGCAGCTGTGATGGAGTGTTGTACCACCCTAGGAGTTCAATAGCTACATATGTCATGTAGAAAAATTAGGATACTCAAATATTTAGAGGCAGAAAAAGTGACTTTCATCTGCTACTATCATATATTTTCCTTCCTAGGAGGAAATCTCAGACTACAAGGAGAGCAGCAGTCCAGATAGTTCCCTTTTACTGCTAACATAAACATCATCAGATAAACTCATTCAGTAAAGCAAGGAACAGGCTATTAAAATTAATAAGCAATGATCTCCTGGAAGCAGCTGTGTTGCCATATTGCCCATTTCCAGGCAAGAGAGAGTAGCATTTTCATTCCAGCAATGCTTTTAAAGTTTTTATCTTGAAGTTTTTCAATGGTAGATAACCGGTGCCTATTTTTGCCACTGAGATTCCATTTGAAAATAATTGATTCATTTCTCCAACTCACTTAAGTCTTTAACAGAGGAAAGGAAAGTACAGAAATGTCACCCGAAGATAATGATAACTTAATGAACTTAAGTTTTAAAGTAGGAGTGGATGGACAACCACCGTGCCTCCTGTTCTGCTTTTTCACCTATTGCTGTCCACGTTTCCTTTGCATTTGACTGACTTCATCTTTTCCTACATCTACCATGGGCAGAAGTGGGGTTAAAAGTACGGTGGATGCAGTCTTGGTCCACTGAAATGTATCATTTATAGCTGCAGACCTATATGTAGAACATAAAATGCTTATTTTAAAAAGGTCCTTTTGATGTTAGAAGATCTTGAAGCCTTAAATCTGTTTTTCCTTAAGTGCAAAATAGTGGGAGATCTTTAAGAGTCATATTTCAAAAATAGTGATTGGACAGGCCAAAATTTTTAACTTAGACACCACTTACTCTGTTCAGGTGTCAATCTCACAGGGTGATCCTGATTCAAACCTAAACCAAAAATCCTAAAGGGAAAAAAACAGGTTTAAAGCCAGAATCAGCTTCAGAAAAAGAGTTAAATTATCGTCTTCTACTTGCTTTTGAAAATGAAAAATTGACAAGGATCTTACGTGTTTAAAACTATATGAATATTATATATATGTGGAATGCAATTGTCTTAACAGCAGAGGGAACCAGGCATCAAGCATATATGGTGGGTGTGAGGCAGGTAGAGAGAAATATAATGCCATTAGAATTGAATTGAAAGGAACAATATGGGGAAACAGTGTATGCTAAATTTGACACAGCGTATAGCATCATTTGCTTGAAAAATCCCTTCAATGGCTTGTCCAGGAGCGTCTTTATATATACTGGGGGGAAATACTTATATATGTTATTTCTTAGGGTGTTCATCTCCACCCCTTTATTAAAAAAATGAATGAGGAATTTTTTCAAAGATTAATACCAGGAATATTTGTCTGAGGATGCAGAGAGGAGGAAATTGGCGTCATATATGTTTTAGAACAGTGTTTTTCAACCTTGCAACTTTAAGATGCATGGACTAACTCCCAGAATTCTCCAGCTTCCTCTTCCCTTCCAGGGGAATTCTGGAAGTTGAGGTCCACGCATCTTATTTATTTTTTATTTATTTTATTTATTTATTTATTTTGTCACAACGGTATATATAAGCATAAGCATGAAAATAACTATATAATAAATAAGCATATATATGAGCATAAGTATGTAATAACTATATTAATTGGATATAATGAAAAGAAACAATAGGACAGGAACGGTAGGCACGTTTGTGCTCTTATGCACGCCCCTTATAGACCTCTTAGGAATGGGGTGAGGTCAACAGTAGAGAGTTTTTGGTTAAAGCTTTGGGGATTTTGAGAAGAGACCACAGAGTCAGGTAAAGTATTCCAAGTATTAATAACTCTGTTACAGAAGTCATATTTTCTGCAATCAAGATTGAAGCAGTTAACATTGAGTTTAAATCTATTGTTTGTTCTTGTATTGTTATGATTGAATCTTAAATCATAAATCTTAAAATCTTATTTTTTTAAATCTTATTTTTAAATTATTTTTTTAAATCTTATTATTTTAAAATTTAAAATAAATCCTAAAATCTTAAAGTTGCAAGGTTGAAAAACACTGTTTTAGAGAATAGAGAGAAAAGACCACAATAAACCTGTGTTTCCTTATACTATTGCTAAAATTGGTAACCTTTTTCCCCCCTGAATAAGTATCTGCTAAACTCTTGTTATTGGCTATACGACTTTAAGATACACACAAGTACAAGTTTGGGATCTTGTACAAGGCAGCAAGGAAATCAGAGGCAGCACTTCAGCTGTTCCCACTGGGGACATAATACATTAGTTCGCTACCTTTCTGGGGGTTTTAGCTTTTCCCGAATTTGGATGGTGCTGCAGTGTGCTAATCAGAAGTATGTGTAACCAAGCGAGATTTCACAAGGCTATTAAAACATATTTTGGCATACGTGTGTGTATGCCAAAATACAATACAATCTGAAAAGAACCCGTGTCTGCATTCTGAAGGTGCAATGCAAATTTCATCACTAACCTCTTCTTTGCATCATTTCTATGAGCAGGTATTGTAGCTCTACTTTTCCACTATTGCTACAACTCAGATACATGGACTACCAATACTATATTTTTCACACTGCCAAACAGAAAAAATATAGGCAATTCTTTACTTACAGCCATAATTAGAACACGAACTTCTATTGCTAAGTGAAGCAGTTGTTAAATGAGCAGCATCCAATTTTGGCTGGGATCATTAAGTGAATCACCCAATTGTTAAGTAGATCTGGCTCCCTCTCCCCAATCTGGCTTGTCAGAAGCCAGTTAGCAAAGCCAAAAATGGAGATCATGTGACCCTGGGTCACTGCAACCATCATAAATACATGTCAGTTGCCAAGTGCCTGATTTTTGATCTTGTGACCATGGGGATACTGAGATGGTCATTAATATGAGGACTGCTTATAATTCACTTTTTTTAAAAGTAGTATTGTAACTTCAAATGGCCACTAAACAAAAGGTAAATCAAAGACTATCTGCAACAAGAAAACTCAGATGCAGTCAACATTACCAATGTGCCTTCCCTTCCCTTCCTATCCTTCCAGAGCAAATTTTTTTATTTTCCATAATAATTCCCACAATTTGACCAGTGTACAATACAATCACTTATCCAACAATCGATCCTATACTCAAATTATACTCAGTCAGGGCTGCTCGACCGCCACTCCCTCCCTTAATCCTTTCTACCCTTCTCATCCTTCTTCGACTTTCCCCACCATCCTTCTCCTCGCTTTCCTACTTCCCCACCTCTTCCCCACTTCTCACTACCATCCTTTCTAACCCTCTATCTTCTCCTTCTTCTTCTCCTATCCTTTCTTCTCCCTCCCTTCTATCCTACCTACCTACCTGCTACCTACTTTCTTCCTTCTTTACTCCTCTTTCCTTACCCTTTCCCGTCGGGAGTGGTTACCGAGCAGTCGTGACTCTACACCATTCCAACTTGTTTAATTCTACCATTATTCCTGTACAATGGCAATCAATCAATTTATAATCTTCCCCTTCCCCCCCCCCCCGCCATTTCCCCCCTCCCCTCCCCCCGAGACTTCCCAGAACAGAATACAGGGTATTGTAACTAACAAACATAATCTAAAATATAACATAAAACATATTCCATTTCACACCATCACACTATCAATTCCCTTCTTTCTTAAACTAATACATAATAATTCCTAACTTCACTCAAAAACTAATTGATATTTTTTAATCTGATACTTATTTTGAATATAATCAATCCACTTTCTCCATTCCAAAATATATTTTTCTTGTGTACAGTCTTTCAAGTAGGCAGAAATTTTTGCCATTTCTGCTAAATTTGATACTTTACTAATCCATTCTCCAATTGTAGGTAAGTCTTCTTTCTTCCAATATTGTGCAATCAATAGTCTTGCAGCAGTTATTAAATTCAAAATCAGTTTTGTCTCTATAACAGTGCAATCTGGAATTATTCCTAATAAAAAGAACTTTGGAACAAACTTGATCTTCTTTTTCAAAATGTTCTGCATAATCCATCATATTTTAATCCAAAAGGCTTTAACTTTTTTGCAAGTCCACCATATATAATAATAGGTAGCATCCTCACAATCAAATCTCCAACATTTTGCTTTCACATTTGGATACATACATGAAAGTTTTTTAGGATCTAAATGCCATCTATAAAACATTTTATAAAAATTTTCTCTTAAATTTTGTGCTTGCGTAAATTTAACATTCCTCACCCAATTTTTTCCCCATGTTTCTAACATTATAGGTTGTTGAAAATTTTGTGCCCATTTTACCATACAATCTTTAACCAACTCCATTTCTGAATCAATTTCAACCAATACATTATATAATCTCTTTATATGCTGTTGACCTTGATCTTTTATTTGTTTTACCAAATTATCATCACTTTGCCTTATACCAATTTTCTGATCTATTTTCCATCTAGATTGCAATTGTCCATACTGGAACCATGTATAATTTCTCCTTCATCCTCAATTTCTCCTAGATTTTAACTGTAATTCCCTTTTTCCATAGTCAAAAGCTCTTTGTAAGTGATAACCTCCATTTTTTGTAATATATTTATATTCTCTATCATATGTCTGGGGATGGTCCATATTGGTATCTTTCCATCTAACTTATATTGATATTTTTTCCAAACCCTCAACAAAGCACTTCTGACCATATTATTCTTAAATGTCTTATCAATTTTCTTGTCATATATTACATATGCATGCCATCCATATAACAAACCATAACCTTCTATATTCAAAATCCTTTCCTCTGTTAAATTAATCCAATCAGAAATTAAAGCTAAAACAACTGCATCATAGTACAATTTCAAGTTAGGCATTTTTAAACCCCCTCTTTCCCTAACGTCTTGCATTATTTTTAACTTTATTCTCGGTTTTTTACCCTTCCATACAAAATTATTAATCCCTTTTTGCCATTCTTGTAAATTTGCATCTTTCTTCAATATTGGAATCATTTGAAACAAAAATAAAAATCTAGGCAAAACATTCATTTTTATAGCTGCCACTCTTCCCAACAATGATAATTGTAACTACTTCCAATTCTCCATTTCTTTAATTACTTTTCCCCACAATACCTCATAATTATTTTTATATAATTTTACATTCGATGCTGTAATATATACTCCTAGGTATTTAACCTTTTTAACTACTTCATATCCAGTTATTCTATCCATTAACATTCCAAGATAAAAGTCTAATTGCCATTATCAGCAATCGGAAACTTTTGAAGCACCAGCCGCAAATCATATCTTTCTTTGGGCCTTGCTCCTCCCACTGTTTCCGTCTTGGTAATAGCAGATTGAGCCTGTTCAGCCTTTTCTTCTTGTTCCTTGCGTTTAACAGCTGCTTTTGTCATCCTTGGCTCTTTTGGAATCTCTGATCCCATCTTAGACACATCCAATGCTTGTAAAAGGTCTTCTTCCATTACTATCACTTCTTTTTCTTTAATTTCGCCTTCCTTTCTCCTACTATCCGGAGATGGTGGACTTCCAGCTTTGAGCACATAAGCATAAAACTCTCGTGCTTTATTGACTGTATTAAGAAGATGTGCTTTCCCTTCATAGTAAACTATTATACCAGTTGGGATGTCCCATCTATACTCAATCTGACTTTTTTAAGTTCGTTCACCAAAAAAGCAAACTCCTTCCTACCTCTCAACATTTTGGGGGGAATTTCCTTTAGTATTAAAATATCTTGACCAGCCGCTTGAATCTTGTCTCCTTTAAAAGAAGCTTGTAAAATCTCATTTCTCACTGTTCTAGTAGTAAAATAAATAACAATGTCTCTCGGAAGATTTCTTTGTCTTGCTATCCAGGAATTCACACGATAAATTTTATCAATATGAAAAGCCACATCTGCTGGCCGAACTGCCAAAATCTCTGCAAAGGCCTCAGAAAAAAATTGCTTCAAATTCTCTTGTTTATGTTCTTTCAGACCACGTATTCGTAAAGCAAGTTCCATAGCTCTATATTGTACCAAAACAATTTCATCATCAACTTTATCCAGTTTACTTTGAACTACCTCAATCTTATTTTCCAATTTTAAATTAGCTTTCTTTATTTCTTCTACTTCCTGCTCCAGTAAAATCACATTTGATGCCAGACCATGTACTGCTGACACCAAACCTTCTTTGACTTCTTTATTTCCAATTTGAATTTCTAACATCTGTTTTTTCATCTCTGACATTTCTTCTGTAATTAATTTAAACTTATCTTCTATCTGAGAAGTTTGAAAATTCATAGCATCATTAAGAGATTCTTTCATAAAATCTTTCAGATTATCCTGAAGTGCTTCCAAATTTAGTGATTTTGTATCTACTGTATGTGCTGGAGAGACTCCCGGTGTTGATGTTCCTGGGGTTTTTGTAACAGTTGTCTTTAATTGTTTTGCTGCCATCTCTTAAAATTTCTCTTTAACTTAATGTTACGTATAAATCTTCTAAGTCTTTTTTTTAAAAAAAACAGTCTCGATATCTCTTCTCCCTTCTCATTACAATGTTTTAAAAAATCTCCAGCTGGCCTTCAGCAATAAACAGCAAATAGTGAGAATTATAACACTTTCGTTTTCAGCTGCGTAGCTCATTAAAGAACAACCGCCATTTTCGCTTTAAAGTCAACTCCAAAACTTAAAAAAAAAAAATAACAGGGAATTGATTAATTACTTGCTTTTATAGTCAGAGCTGTCCTGTTTCTGTTCAGTCTGGTATTTTCTTCTTTAAGTTAAAATTGGTCCCGGCAGTTGGTCCAATTAGGTCTGCCGAAGCAGGAAAAAAAGCCTCAGATCTGGAGCGCTTTGAAGTTCTGAGGGGGCTTAACCCTTCGAGCCCCCTGGTGTCTTCCAGGAGTTCTAGGGAAGCTCTACCTCTGCTTCTTTCGCTCACCTCCTCTTCTTCGCCTGAAGAGGGGGAATTTCGAACCGCTGGACAGCTGATTGTCACTGTCTTAGCGGTCCAACACGATCCAGAGGTTGGTGATCAAACAGATCATCTCCATTGCCAATGGAGCCAACCAGGAAGTCCCCCCTTCCCTTCCTATTCTTTAGAACCATTTAAATGTGGGGAACTTGAAACCTGTATCCTACAGCTGTATCCAGGGTTTTTGTTCAAGAAACCTCCCTGGAGGACATATATGGGGCCTCCTAACCAATTTGCTCAGACTGAAGAAGCTACTTGAATAAGCACTGAGGCATTTCGTACCAATAAGAAAAGAAATTCAGTTACCATGACACAACTTCCAGACAATTCCACCTGGATGACTGAGAATCTTCATCAGAAAGTGTCTGGGATGTCTTGGAATTGGGTCTCAGCAAACAGCCGAAAATGCAGGGAATATATATATATATATTTACAATTCTGTGCTGATTTCTGGGACCAAGATCTGGCTAGCCAAACTGAGCTGCTTCAGGAATAACTTGAAGGAGGCAGAAAAACTACCTTCTGATCTAGAGTTTCAGACAAGATTGATGTCCTGGAAATCATGACCCCCAGTGTAGATATTCTGAACCAATGTTCTGGGTTCTTCATCAAGACATATTTAAGCCAAACATGGATTATCTCTCTCTGATCACAGATGTCCTCACATAATGCCTAAACACATCTTGCCATTTCTCTTCCATGGACACAGACCATAATGTGGCTGTCTGTGTGTGTCTCCTCAGCCCAAGCACTCACCTGGTGGTTCCAATCCCCGAATGCCTGGTCTGTGGCTCTCCAGGAGGCATGAAGGGTCTTGCTGAGCAGTGGTGGGTTTCAACATTTTTTTTACTACCAGTTCTGTGGGTGTGGCTTAGTGGGTATGGCAGGGAACGGTTACTGTAAAATCTCCATTTCCTCCCAATCAGCTGGGACTTGGGAGGCAGAGAATAGATGGGGGTGGGGCCAGTCAGAATTTTTACTACCGGTTCTCTGAACTACTCAAAGTTTCCACGACCGGTTCTCCAGAACTGGTCAGAACCTGCTGAAACCCACCTCTGTTGCTGAGGCAAAGCGTGGCCATTCCATACACCCCAGCATTTACAGGGTGCCACAATTGTATCAGATGTCTGACAGAATGCAAGTGGTCCACAGCCTTCAAAGATAAAACATACCATGAAGGAAACTGAGGTAGGAGTGGACCCTAGAAGCAGGGCTAAATAGGGGAGCAATACACAACTTCCAGACAATTCCACCTGGATGACTGAGAATCTTCATCAGAAAGTGTCTGGGATGTCTTGGAATTGGGTCTCAGCAAACAGCCAAAAATGCAGGGAATATATATATATATATTTACAATTCTGTGCTGATTTCTGGGACCAAGATCTGGCTAGCCAAACTGAGCTGCTTCAGGAATAACTTGAAGGAGGCAGAAAAACTACCTTCTGATCTTGAGTTCCAGACAAGATTGATGTCCTGGAAATCATGACCCCCAGTGTAGATATCCTGAACCAATGTTCTGGGTTCTTCATCAAGACATATTTAAGCCAAACATGGATTATCTCTCTCTGATCACAGATGTCCTCACATAATGCCTAAACACATTTTGCCATTTCTCTTCCATGGACACAGACCATAATGTGGGTGTCTGTGGGTGTCTCCTCAGCCCAAGCACTCACCTGGTGGTTCCAATCCCTGAATGCCTGGTCTCTGGCTCTCCAAAAGGCCAGTCATGTCATTTGGGTGGCATGAAGGGTCTTGCTGAGCAGTGGTGGGTTTCAACATTTTTTTTACTACCGGTTCTGTGGGTGTGGCTTGGTGGGTATGGCAGGGGAAGGTTACTGTAAAATCTCCATTTCCTCCCAATCAGCTGGGACTTGGGAGGCAGAGAATAGATGGGGGTGGGGCCAGTCAGAATTTTTACTACCGGTTCTCTGAACTACTCAATGTTTCCGCAGCCGGTTCTCCAGAACTGGTCACAACGTGCTGAAACCCACCTCTGTTGCTGAGGCAAAGCGTGGCCATTCCATACACCGCAGCATTTACAGGGTGCCACAATTGTATCAGATGTCTGACAGAATGCAAGTGGTCCACAGCCTTCAAAGATAAAACATACCACGAAGGAAACTGAGGCAGGAGTGGACCCTAGAAACAGGGCTAAATAGGGGAGCAATACACATCTTCATCTGCAAGTTATTGCAAGAATTGCTGAGATAAGGTGCTTGAAATGATCTTCCTTAACCAAAAGGAAATGCTAATTTTTGCTTACTATTTTTAATAATTAATCTGATGCAAAAACAAACAAAAAATTAGAGGCCCTTTGAAGAATCCCTGGGAAGTGAAATGTGCTGAACTGACTGCTTTGCCAGAATTGTAAAGAGACCCTGATGCTTTTTCTCTCTCTAAAGCTCCTCCTTGCCCCCTCCCCTCTGGGAAGCTGCTTGAACTGTTTTTCAATCCATCTCTCTTGAGATAATGTAGCCTAAATATATTTTTGTACACCTCATGTACTGATAGCAGCATTAATGCATTTTAGCAGCCACCATTTCTAGTTACCAAGTCACTTTGGCTCTAAATGATCCAGATATCTGCCAGGATTGAAAACCCATTTTGCTATTTCAGCTGTGACTCCAAGATAAGGCAGGTGGTAAACAGATCTCACTGGACAGGTTTGTTTGAAAAATACACGTACTTCATTTTGGGGAAAGATTCAGGGGAGCTCAATTTGCCCTTTATTCACCTCCCTGCTTCTTTTCCTGGTTAGCAGGATAGTCTTTATGTTCCTCTTTCCAGACCTGATGCTTTGGGACTGCGCAAACCAACTGCAGATGTCCTTGTAGACGGGTGAGGTCTCAGGTCACCAAAAAAAGTGGGGGTAGGAGCTTAAGGCTGTTGAGATGCTGCTTGACAAACTACTTACAACTCCGGACTGATTCCTGAGCTGAGTTCATGTACCTTTTTCTGCAGACAGATCACACGTTCCATGATGGTGTTAGCTTTTTCACAAATCATTTTTGTAAGTTTCAATAGCAATAGCAAATTTATATACTGCTTTACAGTGCTTTACAGCCCTCTCTAAGCAGTTTACAGAGTCAGCATATTGTCCCCAACAATCTGGCTCCTCATTTTATCCACCTTGGAAGGATGGAAGGCTGAGTCAACCTTGAGCCTGGTGGGATTTGAACTGCCAAATTGCAGGAAGCTGGCAGTCAGCAGAAGTAGAATAGAATAGAATTTTTTATTGGCCAAGTGTGATTGGACACACAAGGAATTTGTCTTGGTGCATATGCTCTCGGTATACATAAAAGATACCTTCCTCAAGGTGCAACACTTACAACACTTAATGATAGTCATAGGGTACAAATAAACAATCAGGAAACAATCAATATCAATATAAATCATAAGGATACAAGCAACAAAGTTACAGTAATAAGTGGAAGGAAATGGGTGATGGGAACGATGAGAAGATTAATAGTAGTGCAGATTTAGTAAATAGTTTGACAGTATTGAAGAAATTATTTGTTTAGCAGAGTAACGGCGTTCAGGAAAAAACTGTTCTTGTGTCTAGTTGTTCTGGTGTGCCGTGCTCTATAGCGTCGTTTTGAGGATAGGAGTTGAAACAGTTTATGTCCAGGATGTGAGGGGTGTGTAAATATTTTCACTGTCCTCTTTTTGACTAGTGCAATATACAGGTCCTCAATGGAAGGCAGGTTGGTAGCAATTGTTTAGCCTGCAGTACTGCACTCTAACCACTGCACCATTGAGGCTCTATAGCACCCAATAAAGCCTGTGACCAAGCACTGGGATGGGGTGGGGATTCAGAAATTCAAGCTGCTGGGAATTGCAGATTCTATAGACGAGTCAATTCACCTGCAGAAGATTGGCACATTAAAGACTTGAGTTACAGCAGCAGAACCAGGCACAAATTAGCCAACAGGATAATTATTGTCTAGGAGCTCCAATTCTGCTTTCTATCATTTTATCTCAACAACCTAATGGTGTGCCATAAAAGTGGCAGGAACTAAAAAAAGGTATCCATGAAGGAGTGCTTTTATCTCCAAAAGGCCACTGAGTCTCTATTAATAACATTCAGTCATTCAAGTCACTGTCCTATAGCAGTTATCATAATTTTGCTCAAGAGTCATAAGTGGAGATGGAGAAATAACTGCCCGTTGCATCCATACCTCTACTCACCCTTCCATTAGTTCCCTGGTTTGTTACATCCACCTTGAGATTAACAAAACAGGATGGTTGGTTATGGCATGTAAAAAGACGATCATCCCTAAGTGTAGAAAATGGCTGTTGCAGAAGCTTTCATTGCTTGGTCACCATCATCCTGTAGGTATCTTCCTAGGATGATTATGCTGCAGTGTTAACAGGAAAACCAATTGCCTGGATTGGTTCAAAAGCAAGTCCCACTGAATTCCCCCTGAGTTAAGTGAGCGTTGCAACCCTGGTTCAGGAACAGAAGGCCGCTATTTGTCAAAATGCTATTGGCTGGCACCTCAACCAAGCCTGTATAACTGCACCAATTGGAAACGACTCAAGAGAAGGTAAATACTTATTTTTCATCATGACGAATGGTCTTGGAGGGAGAGGAAAGTAGGGAGGGAAGATGTTACCTATTCCAAGACTCTAAATACATTATTTAAGCATGCAACCTGTTTATGTTCTCTCCAAATGAAAAATTAATGCACCAGAGGCTCTTTTGTGTTTTCACAGGAAAATAAATATATTTGGAAACTTTTCCCTCTTGAAGAAGAAAGAAAAGGCCTTTCTGTTGCCAATGTCAGAAATTCAACTATCAATCGTCTTCCTGTGCGAAAAGGGGACAACTCTATTAATGAGTAGCCAGGTATTAACATAACAGAGCAGCCCCATTAATCTCCTGAGCACTGTAAGGTGCTGACACAAATAAGCTGAAGCAAAGCTTTGTTGTTTTACTTTTTAATGGGAAAATGAAACAGCAGTTGTAGTTCACCCTTTATTATCAATTGGAGCATGCCAAAGACTCTCACTAATGCTGAATGTTTGAGCCCAAAGGCCTAAAATTAAAACCTACAAGTGTTTTCAAGCAGACACACCCATCACAGATTGAACCTTGAACTCTAATTTAGTAATGAGGAAAACAGTCTGATTTTATTCAGGGCTGAATCTGAACAAGATTGGCAATGCTGGTAATGGATGCCTCTTGTTGGATATTATAGACCCGTGACGGCGAACCTATGACACACGTGCCACAGGTGGCACGCGGAACCATATCTGTGGGCACACGAGTGTTGCCCTAGCTCAACTCCAGCATGCATGCATGCACCGGCCAGCTGATTTTCGGGCCTTCTGGGCCCATTGGAAGTCAGGAAACAGGCCTTTTCTGGCCTCTGGAGGGCTCCGGGGAGGGGAATGCCATTTTTGCCCACCTCTGGAGCCTGGGGAGGGCGAAAAATGGGCCTACCGGGCCCATTGGTAACACTTTTTGCCATCGTGTGCCAAAAGCGGGGGGAGCACAGGAGGGGTGTATCACGTGCACATGGGTGGGGGGGCAGGGTATGGGGGGGCCCATTAAATTATGGGTGTGGACATGCATGTGCGCAACCTCCCCTGCGCTCCCCCCCGCATTTGGCACGCAATGGCAAAAATGTTAGCCATCACTGTTATAGACATGGCAGAATGAGTGCTGGGCCCTGAATTTTTCAACATTGTTGGTAGTGACTGGATAAACTTTCTCATTGAGCAAGATGATTAACAGCCTAGAAAATAAAATAAAATTCAAAACCTTCTTTGTAATATTGGCTGAAAAAAATTATATGACCACTATAAGAACAGATTGCTAGAGTAGATGGACCAGGCACCAGATCCAGCAGGGCACTACTTACATTTTTAGGCACCGGCCTAAGGTGCCAACATTTAGGGAGTGCCAATGCTGCCCCTCCTTCTAAATAATTTTATTTTATTTTTTTTTTTTTTTATCCAAAAAGTTTTTATTGGTCAAAAAAGGTTTATACAAATACATATCAGGTATGGTAAATTTTCATTTTTCTTATACAAGATAAGAATTTTACTCAAAATTTTAAACACATACAACAGCCATATGGCAAGCAGGTGATACGAAGTAGCTAAGTTTATCAATCTTACATACGCAATAAAGAAGGGTCAAGAATAATCAGAATATCATACAAAGGAGAATAAGGAAAACCAACACAATACCAAATATCATTGTCACTTCCTAGTTTTGGATCTCAGAACTCTGGGTTCAGCCTGACCCAACTCCAGGGCGCAACAGCGGCAGCCGCCTCCTCCCATGGTCTATAACCTCCCCTTCTTCAACTCCTGGGTCATCTAATTCCAGGAGGGCTTTGTGTTCCTCCACGTAGGCCGCAGCCTCCGCAATTGTACTAATTTTTTTCGTAATGCCCTCCCGGAAAATCATCAATCCCTCTGGCATCAGCCATCTGAAGCCTACTCCCTTCTGGTACAATTTGCTTGACAAAAAGTAATATTTCTTTCTCATTTCACGTACCTGTCTGGGAATCTGCCTCAGAATGGCTATCTCCTGCCCCTATAAGTCAGTGCCCCACTCCTATGTTTTCTAAGAATTTCATCTCGTCTCTCTTCTCACAAATTTGACATGAACCTCTCTAGGAACTGCATGCGTGCGTGCATATTTTGAATTAACTCTATAAGCTCGATCCACATCCCAATTCATAAAGTCAACACCTCTCCCAAGAAATTCTCCCAACAGTTTAGTCACAACATCTCTCAAGTCTTCTTGGTCCACTTCTTCCAGATTTTGAAACCTAAGGAAATAAGACATTTTATCCATCTGTAGTCCAAGCACAGCATTGCCTGTCGTCTCCTCTCTTTTCTGCACTGCCCGCATCTCTCCCTCCAGACCTTCCACTTTCTGCTTGTTTTCTGCTGAGACTTGTTGAGTGTCCTTTAAATCCTTTTGGATAGTCACAATTTCTGCTCTTATTTCATCCAGTTTCTTGTCCATATTAGATAACTTTTCCAAAATTCTCTCCATTTCTCCAGCAGTTGGTCTCTGACCTTTTGCCATTTAAAAAAATTTTTTAAAATCCTCAGGCAAGCACAGTATCCTTGTAATTTCCTCCGGATCCACCAGGGGGCACTCACAGGAGCAACGAGTCCAGAGTACAGTTAGTCAACCAGGAAGCCGAAGGGAAGTGATGTCATCAAGATTCTCATAGTGAAGGCGGAAGCTGGGCGCCACCATTGTTCCCCAGAGGGAGGGGGGGCCTCAAACCCTCCCTCCTAAATTTCTCCATCACCTCTTCTCTCCAGAGCTCCACAAAACCGGTAATCTTGTTATTTTAAGTTCTCCTCTCTCCAAAGTGATTCGTGCTCCTTCCAGTCGCAGGGGAGAGAAACCCCCCCGCACTCGGAGCACTCCACTCACATTTGCCGATATCTCCTTCCTTCTCCCTTCCTCAATTCTTCTCCGTTCCTGTTCGCCACCAGGCTGCTGCAATTATAAATCCAAAGCCCGGTGTCACCGGGCACAGCGGCCCAGGCGGCGACCAAAATAATGGCGCGGCCTGGGCCTCGAACCCCTCCGAGCCTAGGACGCGCCAGCATCGGGTCCCCCAGTCCTGTATGTCGGCTGGGAGACCCCTGGCGAGCCGTCCGTGCGGCAGGTGTCCTTTTCGGAACACCTGGCCCCTAAGGGCCTCGGAGGCGGCCGGATTCGGACACTGGAGGCAGGAGAGGCACCTCCAGATGTCCGTTGCCGCCGGATACCGGAAGTCGTCCCCTTCTAAATAATTTTAGAAGTCAAAGTCTTTGCATCAGCAGAATATGACCCTGTCAGTCAACGAAGGTCTAGGGCAGTGGTGAAATGTAAAATTTGTTACTACCAGTTCTGTGGGCGTGGCTTGGTGTGTGTGTGTGTGGGGGGGGTAATGTGACTGGGTGGGTATGGCCAACTTTTTTTTTTTACTTTTAAAAGTATTTTTTCTACAATCTCTTCGGCTGAAGAGGTTGTAGAAAAAATGCTTTTAAAAGGCTCCTCTGACAATCCCAGCTGAGTTGCCTGATCATCAGAGGCTTTTCTTTTCTTTTAACAACATTTTTTTTGGCCAAAGAAGAAACGCTTTTAAAAGTTAAAAAAAACCAACAACTCTGATGATCACGTGGCTCAGCTGTGCATGGGAAGGGGAGGGATTTTTGCTACTGATTCTCCAAATCACCCGCCGCCATCGCTACCGGATCAAGCGATCCGGTCCAAACCGGGAGCATTTCACCCCTGGTCTAAGGGTGTCATATGCTCTTGAACCAGCACTTTCAATTGTTGTTGTTTTTAACCATTTACTTGTGTCTGACTCTTGGTGAGTTTATAGACAAGTACTCTCCATGTTACCCTGTCATGCATAGCTTCTTTCAATTGTTGGATGTTCAACTTTGTATCAGATATGATGTTATCAAGCCAGTGTGTTCTTTGCTTGCCCCTTCTTCTTTCTCCACCTGCCAACAGGAGGGATGAATTTTCAACTTTCCAGTTCTTCAGATTCAACCCTGGACTAATTTGGACTTCTCTCCTAACTGCTATAATAGAAGCCAAACTGAATTCTGTGACTGTGATGTCTCTCCCCAAAACACTTACAATAAATACTATCTTCACAACCTCAAATTAGGGTAAGAAATTTGGAAAGGGTGAATTACACAGTGAGTTTCTTGGCAGAGGAGGGAGCTTGAATTCAATGTTAGTCCACTACTGTCACCATTACGGGCAGTTTTGGCCCTCCAACAATATTTGGGGTCAGTGTGAAAATAGAGGGGCAAGAGGAAAGCTATTCACTTTATTGGTTGCAGAATGGTTTCTCATTCTGAAAAGGAATGCACGGTTCAATTATTTAAACGAAATAAATGGATTTTTCTTCACATGATGCATAAGAGAATAGAATAGAATGGAACGGAACGGAACAGAACAGAACAGAACAGAACAGAACAGAACAGAACAGAACAGAATAGAATTCTTTATTGGCCAAGTGTGATTGGACACACAAGAAATTTGTCTTGGTGCATACGTTCTCGGAGTACATAAAAGAAAAGATACATTTGTCAAGAATCATAAGGTACAACACTTAATGATAGTCATAGGGAAACAGTCAATATAAATCTTAAGGATACCAGCAACAAGGTTACAGTCATACAGTCATAAGTGGGAGGAGATGGGTGATAGGAACAATGAGAAGACTAATAGTAATGCAGACTTAGTAACTAGTTTGACAGTGTTGAGGGAATTATTTGTTTAGCAGAGTGATGGCGTTTGGGAAAAAACTGTTCTTGTGTCTAGTTGTTCTGTTGTGCAGTGCTCTATAGCATTGTTTTGAGAGTAGGAGTTGAAACAGTTTATGTCCAGGATGTGAGGGATCTGTAAATATTTGCACAGCCCTCTTTTTGATTCTTGCAGTATACAGGTCCTCAATGGAAGGCAGGTTGATAGCAATTGTTTTTTCTGCAGTTCTAATTATCCTCTGAAGTCTGTGTCTGTCTTGTCTTGTTGGGTTGCAGAACCAAACCAGACAGTTATAGTGGTGCAGATGACAGACTCAATAATTCCTCTGTAGAACTGTAGAGAACTGTGGAGGAAAAGATAGAACATAAAGGAGAGGAGGGTCCCAATTATTAGACCGGCTGTGACAACTGTATTTGTGAGTCTGTGATGATAGCCACAAGAGTCTCCTCTCTTCTGTCTCCGAGGCCCTCTGCTTCCACCTAATTTCTTATTTATTGCATTTAGAAACTTATTTGGCTGACACTGCACTTGCTGCTTTGGTACACCTCGTCCTCTGTCATGCGTCTCATACATTTTAAAGACAATTTTATTAAAAAAAAAAGTAAATAAAAAAAGCAGGCGAATTAAATAACACCCTGTCCAGGCTTGGACTCAGAAAAGGAGATTTAGGAGACTGCAAACTGTACTTTGAAGGAAGGTGACTGGGAAATGTTTGTTTCCTTTCTTTGCTAGAATTTATTATGGATCCTCAGATATAAGTGTTGATTTGGGACAAGGCAAAGGAGGCGTCCTTTCAATTAGTGAGCTGTCTAGTTTTTATGAACTCTGAACCTTTGGCTTGGACTAAAGAGAGAGTGATGAGCAACCTTACCATGGTACACTTAATATGCTTAACAGTTATTAGTCTTCTCTGCAACCCTTAAAGATTATTTGATTTTCTCTGTCACCCTAAGGGTTATGTTATTCAGTTTCTAAATGAAATCCTACCAAAGAGATGGAATTTGGTCTTTAAAAAGCACAGGCAGGGCTACCCTTAAAACAAATCTTCCTGTGCACAAGGGATAGATTTCAAAGCAGCTTTCCCTAGCCTGCCATCCTTCAGAAGTGTTGGGACGATGTCTCCCAACATTCCCAGCCAGCATAAAATTGTCATCTTAATGCTTTCAGGGATGTCACATGGGAAAGGTCAGCTCTAACACTAGTCAGCATCTTCCTTAAGTATTAAACCTAGGTCTGCTTCGAAAAATAAAACTGATGTGAGAGCGTTCTTCAATATTTATTACTTTTTTATTGCAAGTTTATATACATTTATATCCCAATTCCCACTCCAAATTTTGGGACAACATAGTTAATTTCTCACCCCATTTACTATTTATTTCTCACAAACGTTTAACTAAGTAAGGTTTAGATGGGAAAAAGTAAAAATGTAAAATTTCTGGGATGTGCTCATGACATGTTAAAGTAGAGCTGTTGTAAGACCAACCTAATTATGCTTTTGTGAGACAGAGAGAAGGAGAAAGAATTATTCCTCTCTTCCTCACCCTAAACAAAATGATCATGGCAGGGATGTGAATCTTTGCTAAGAAACAGAACACAGTTGATGATGGATTGAAGATAGAAGAAAATTAGAATGGGGAGGAAACAAACAACAACAAAAACTGCTTTAGATTTAAACTGTTTCTAGCTCAAGTATTTATGACTTACTTATTCAATTTGTATATTGTCTTCTGTTAAAGGTAAGATAGAAAATAGCTTAGAACAGGGGTCTCCAATCTTAGCAACTTTAAGCCTGGAGGACTTCAACTCCCAGAATTCCCCAGCCAGCAAAGCTTAAAGTTGCCAAGGTTGGAGACCCCTGGCTTAGAACATAAAACAACACTTTGCAAAACCATAAAAATAAATACAAGTAGTCCTCAACTTACAACAGTTCATTTAATGACTGTTCAAAGTTACAATGGCATTGAAAACAGTGACTTATGACCATTATTCACACTTACGATCGTTGCAGCATCCCTATGGTCACACGATCAAAATTCAAATGCTTGGCGACTGACTTGTATTTACGACAGTTGTAGAGGCCCCAAATCATGTGATCACCTTTTGTGACCTGAGAAGCAAACTCTATGGGGAAGCCAGATTCACTTAACAACCATGTCACTAACTTAACAACTGCAGTGATTCACTTAACAACTGTAACAAGAAAGATCATAAAATGGGGCAAAATTCAGTTAACAAATGTCTCACTTAGCGACATACATTTTGGGTTTCATTTTGGTTGTAAGTGGAGGGCTACCGGTAAAACCAACACCATAAACCATGAATTTAAAAATATAAATAGTTGGCAAAAGAGATTTTTTTTTAATCTAAATGTGACCACCTAGGATTTGTAGCCATAATCTAAAGCAGTGGCTCCCAAGATTTCTGACTTGGCAGACCAGCCGGGGAGTGGAGGGAATGGTTCATACCAGGGATGAAATCCAGCAGGTTCTGACAGGTTCTGGAGAACCGGTAGCGGAAATTTTGAGTAGTTCGGAGAACCAGAAAATACCATCTCTGGCTGGCCCCAGAGTGGGATGGGAATGGAGATTTTGCAGTATCCTTCCCCTGCCACGCCCACCAAACCATGCCCACCAGTGGTGGGATTCAAATAATTTAACAACCGGTTCTCTGCCTTAATGATTTCTTCCAACAACCAGTTCACCAAAGTCCTCAGAAAGTTAACAACCGGTTCTCCCGAAGTGGTGCGAACTGGCTGAATCCCACCACTGATACCCACCAAGCTATTCCCACAGAACCGGTAGTAAAAAAAATTGGATTTCACCACTGGTTCATACAAGTGAAGCTGCATCCCGCACCTGCACGACTCATTTCCAAACAGGCCACAGTTGGTAGTGGGCCACGGGCCGGAGGTTGAAGGCCCCTGGTCTAAGGGTCACAGAGGAGAAGGGCACTTTGCTGGCCCCAATAGATGAATGCCTGAATATAAAGCACCTCCTAGTTTCAGTGTTCAGGCAGCTTTAGAATGGGAGACGAGGTGACTGAATGGTCATTGCTTTATTCTGCACAGAAAGCAGGCAAAAATAACAAGCAAGAAAAGTTGTATTTGCAGAACTGGAATGGCACTTTGCAATCCTCTCTTTTGGGCCACAGGTGCCTTCCTGCATGAGGTTTAATCGTGCAATATCCAAAATGTGTGGACTCTGAGAACATATCCACAGAAAATGGGGAACATTTGAAAAAATGAAACTGTACTTCATAAACAACAACTGTTAGAAGGAAGAAGAAATAAATGGCAAGCATCTGTCATCACAGTGATACGTAAGAAAATAATTTTTCATTGATGACAGGTCAGGAAGAGGAAGAGGAGGTGAAAATGGTGGTAATTGGAGCGCTTGACTGGAATGAAAGTCCCAGGAGAACAGGAAGTAAGAAACTAAACAAAACAATGATTGAAGAAGGAGAAGATAACAATTTTCAAATAGAGAGCTGTCATAATGAAGATAGAATATACTGTGTGGTTGGACAAAGCACAAGAAAGAATTGATTTAGGTTGTTGATATTGCTAGAAAATGCTGAAAGAGCTATCTAGGACACTTGAAAAATTATTATCTACAGACTGTAAAGGAAAAGCTCACACCTATATCTGGAGGGTGAAGTTAAAGACAAACCTGGAGGAGGACTTTGTGAAAAATGCCTAGGAATGAGACATCAAATGGAATAATCCTGGGCATTCATAGGCATTTTTCACAAAGTCCTCCTCCAGGTTTGTCTTTGACTTGTATGTGTCTTGTATGTATAAAGTCAATGGAAATAAGACCCTCACGTATCTTTTGTGCCATGTCCTTTTGTGAAAGTACGAATGGGCACACATGAAATATGGGTACATGACACTCAAAACAAAGCAGAATGCTTTTTTCCCTGGTAGATGTTAGTTTATGCTGCATGTAGAAATATATCAGAATGAAGATTCTTTAAAACACAAACAAAAGGATGGTTCTGTAAGAACTACTATATATGAAATAAGGCAAGGCAAATGAAAAAAATATTAGGAGGGAAGACAAAAGTCCCATTCTAAAACTGGTCAAGTTAGAGAACCAGTAGCGAAAATTTTGAGTGGTTCAGAGAACCAGCAAATACCACCTGTGGCTGGCCCCAGAGTGGGGTGGGAATGGAGAGTTTGCAGTATCCTCCCCCTCAGGAGTGGGGTGAGAATGGGGATTTTGCAGTATCCTCCCCCTGGAGTGGGGTGGGAATGGGGATTTTGCAGTATCCTCCCCTGGAGTGGAGTGGGAATGGGGATTTTGCAGTATCCTCCCCTGGAGTGGAGTGGGAATGGAGATTTTGCAGTATCCTTCCCCTGCCCACCAAGCCACACCACACCACACCCACCAACCCATGCCTACAGAACCGGTAGTAAAAAAAAATTGAATTTGGGTCAAGTTTTGTAAGATGCTTAAAAAGTGAGAACTTAGTTCTTCGGAATCATCATCTAAGATCATGTATTATTCACACACTGGGTTTCCCAGCTGAAATTCAACTCTACCATGGTTGACAGTTGCCTAATTATCCATGAATGTGTGAATATCTGAAACCTTTAATTATGAAAGTGAACTGAATTGCATTCCTGCATTTATTTCTATGTGTCTAGAGAAAAAAAGTAGTAGTACAATGAAAGGGTTATGAAGGTCTCTGTGGGACATGTCTAAAGTAGTGTGTATGTTGAATGCTGGTATAGTCCAGAGAGATCATGTCTGGTGGATTAGCAAATTTTTCTCCACTGGTCATATGTTGTTTCTGGTTTTGGCACTACTATTTAAGAAAAAAACTATCCGGTGAATTGGAATTGATCCAAAAAGAAGAATTAGGTATAATTAACGGATGAGAAACCAAGAACCAACCAATGCAACTAAGGGAAAGGAACATGTTTTGCCTTGAGAACCGAAGGAGGAGGGTATATATAATGTGACTTTTCCAAGTGCTTGAAGAGAAATTACAGATCTGCTCTTTATCATCCTAGGGTGCAGGTTATGGAACAATGGTCTAAAGTTATAGGAAAGAACATTTCAGCTGAATGTTAGGAAAAACACTGTAAGAGCAAAAGCTTTTTGACAGTGTGGTACTAATTACTTAGTAAAGTCAAGGCCATACAACCCTGGATGTGACAGGGAGGTTTCACTTTGGATCTCTGCCTTGAGCAGAGGTTTGGATCAATGAGCTAAAATGTCCCTTTTTAACATTATGAATCTATTCAAGTCAAAGCCAAGTCAACCCCCTAAAACCTGTCACATTATTTTGTCACCTGAGGCAGAAAGTGCCATAGTTCCTTGACAGTAGAAACATAACTCTAATAAATTATATAGTCTACAATCTGTTGTTTCCTGATATTCAAAATTTGTGATGGCTGCTTTAATGTGAAGCTGTCAGTCTCCATGATAAAAACTATCACCAATAGGCATATATGATGAATATACGTTTGATACCTTGAAAAGAAAGGAAAAGGTGAGAAGGAGAAGGGGTCACCTTTCCTGAAATATTTACCTCAGCACCATCTATCTTCCATGGCTCCTACCCACCCCATATACTGTATTTTTCGGAGTATAAAATTTGAGTGCATCTTATACTCTGAATGTAGCTTTTTTGAAGCTTTTTTTCAGTCCTAACGAGGCGCTAGTGTGTGAAGTGATCTCATGCTAACCCTTTTTTCAGTGAAGCCATCTTTCTGCTTTGCCTGCTCCCTCCGACTCTCAGCTGCGAAGCTTTTTTTCAGCCCTAAGGAGGCGCTAGCGAGTGAAGCAATCTCCATGGTTTGCCTATTTTTCTCATTGCTTCTCTCTCCAAAGATCAGTTGGGCTTTGGAAGCTGTTTTTTATCTCCAAGCAGGGGATAAAAGCCAGCAAACTAATGTGCTGAAACTGACCAGACTAAGGACACTGGCCAGATGAATACCTGGTAGGCAGATTTTTTTTCCTATTTTCCTCCCCAAAAACTAAGCTGCGTCTTATACTCCGGTGCGTCGTCTTATGCTCTGAAAAATACGGTAACTTGGCAGCATTGATTTATTCTGGGTCCTTTTGATTAAACAGAGATATCTGATGCGGTTTATAAAATGGGACTTTTCTCTGGAATACATTTATCCTGGCTTCATTTAAACAAGATTTTAAAATTTAGCTCTTTCTAAGACTAGAGGACTAGAGTGGGTGGTGGATGGTTTATTGGCTTTTATTGGTTTTTCTAGACATGCTTTCTTTTTTTGCTTCCTGTGATACTATTTCTTATGGTATATATTAATAAATGTAATAAATCAATCAATGTAAAAGGAGTGAGATCATTTCAAAATCTGTGAGGACTGAATATTGCAAAGAAAATGACTGCGTGGTACAAGTGAAAAGATCCTAACTGACCATCTAATTGGTCTGCTCTGAATCTCAGTTTGTCCTTACTAGATCAGATGGATTTTTGCCCCTTCAGCAGAGAACTAGAGTAGGTCTTGTTTTATCCAAGCACTAAAGTGTAAATGAGTTGAAGATTAAGCTTCAGGAGTTTCTGAACTCTGGTGGAATTGCTTGATGGATGCTTTGGCAGTATCACTGCTGCTAAGACCCCCCTCCATCCAAGTGAGAGATCTGGCTGGCTGGAGGTTGATGAAGAAGATGCTTTGTGGAGAAGGTGCTCAGTATGCTGCAGGCTGCCTCTTGGCATTTCTCATTTCATTCTGAGTAATCAACTGGGCTGCTTCTGAAAGGTTGTTTACGACCTGTAATTTGTATAATTTGATTTGACAGTAATTCCATTGTCATTACATTTATTTACATGACACTCTTTTGCCCTGTGATTTGCTCAGTCTTTATCTCGGTGGTTATCTCTATTATTTATGTATTTGCTTCGTTGTTATTGCTTTTCATAACCATCAATTGCTTTTTCATTCAAAGAAAATACAACAGAAGGACGTATGTAAGATTAAGTCTTTCATTTCTGTATCCCTTTAGGGCAGTGACTGAAGTGCATAGGGGAAGTTTTATTGACCAGCCTAGTCAAGTCAACTGGTTATCGTACAGTCAACTATTCCTGAATTGAATCACACCAAATTCTTGGTGGAGGTTTACTAGATTCATCATGGCTCTTCTCCATTTCGCTTTCTTCTGGAATTCATAGAGAAAGAATAAGACAAGTGGTTTTCCCTTTGTTATATGTTATTTGTTAGGCCCAGTACTCTTCAACATCTTCATCAATGACTTGGACAATGGGATAGAGGGGGAAGTCATCAAATTTGCCATCAAGCTGGCAGGAATAGCCAACACTCCAGAAGATAGGCTTAAAATACAGAAGGATCTTGACAGACTTGAACGTTGGGCGCTATCTAACAAAATGAAATTCAGTGGTAAAAAAAGTAAGGTTCTACATTTAGACAAGAAAAACAAAATGCTGAGGTTCAGTATATGTGATACCTTGCTTAATAGTAGTAACTGTGACAAGGATCTTGGGGTCCTAGTGGATAACCATTTAAATATGAGCCCGGAGTGTGCAACAGCTGCCAAAAAGCCAACACAGTTCTAGGCTGCATAAACAAAGGGATAGAATCAAGATCACGTGAAGTATTAATACCACTTTATAATGCCTTGGTAAGGCCACACTTGGAATATTGCATTCAGTTTTGGTCACCACAATGTAAAAAGGATGTGGAGACTGTAGAAAGAGTGCAGAGAAGAGCAACAAAGATCATTAGGAGACTGGAGGGTAAAACATATGAAGAACGGTTTCAGGAACTGGATATGTGTAGTTTAATGAAAAGAAGGACTAGAGGAGACATGATAGCAGTGTTCCAATATCTCAGAAGCTGCCATAAACAAGATTGAGTGAAGCTATTCACCAAAGCACCTGAGGGTAGGACAAGAAGCAATGGGTGGAAACTAATCAAGGAGAGAAGCAACTTAGAATTAAGGAGAAATTTCCTGACAGAACAATTAATCAGTGGAACAACTTGCCTCGAGAAGTTGTAAATGATCCAACACTGTAAGTTTTTAAGAAGATGTTGGATAACCATTTGTCTGAAGTGGTGTAGGGTTTCCTGCCTGGGCAGAGGGTTGGACTAGAAGACCTCCAAGGTCCCTTCCAACTCTGTTATTATATTATATATTATATCTCTCACTTTCTAAAATTGCTTGATTAATGATTATATTCCGTTATTGTTTCAATGGGGGAAGATAAAATATTTAAAGCCTGATCTTTTGTCTATTTTCTTTTGTTTCATCATTGTGTAAGATATTCAATATATAGAAATTGTTTTGATCCAAAATGCATTCTATAGGTCCTCATTCTTAGCAATACAATTTGCAGTTTTGTTGGGAGAAAATCTGAAAAAACTTTAGCCTGTAGTCATCAGGTCCAGAATTCGTATAGCTGAAATGGAAACCTGTGTGGGGTAGTGACAAATAACAGTAACAACAATGTTCATATTCAGATCCTAATAAAACAATATATATTTAAAACAATTATAAATTTATTATTTTTATTCCTGAAATATTGTATTAAAACAGCATCTTTTGTCAACAATAGTAAAGTAGATAAATAAAGTATATTTATCTACTTTATAATTTATCTACTACAATAAAGTAGACTTTAGGAGAAACCCTTCCATACTTCCACTTCTCACAATACTAACCAACACAGTATCAACAGTAGAAACCTTCACATTTCTAGGTTCTATCATATCGCAAGATCTAAAATGGACAGTTAACATCAAAAACATCATCAAAAAAGGACAACAAAGACTGTTCTTTTGCGCCAACTCAGAAAGCTCAAACTGCCCAGGGAGCTACTAATCCAGTTCTACAGAGGAATTATTGAGTCTGTCATTTGAACCTCTATAACTGTCTGGTTTGGTTCTGCAACCCAACAAGAAAGACACAGACTTCAGAGGATAATTAGAACTGCAGAGAAAATAATTGCTACCAACCTGCCTTCCATTGAAGTCCTGTATACTACATGAATCAAGAAGAGGGCCGTGAAAATATTTACAGATCCCTCACATCCTGGACATAAACTGTTTCAACTCCTACCATTAAAATGACGCTATAGAGCATTGCACATCAGAACAACTAGACACAAGAAGAGTTTTTCCCCGAAGACCATCACTTTGCTAAACAAATAATTCCCTCAACACTGTCAAACTATTTACTAAATCTACACTACAATTAATCTTCTCATCATTTTCATCACCAGTCTCTTTCCACTTATGACTGTATGACTGTAACTTTTTGTTGCTATCATTAAGGGTTAAATCGCAACCTATGACCATCATTTGTGTTGTAAATGTTGTACCTTTGATGAAGGTTTTTTTCTTTTTTCTTTTATGTACACTGAGAGCATATGCACCAAAACAAATTCCTTGTGTATCCAATCACACTTGGCCAATAAATTATATTCTATTCAATTCAATGAACACTATATAATCATTTCAAGTGGCATTTTGATGTCTATTTCATTAAAAATTAAGCATTGATACCTACTATCCTACTGGCAACTAATTGCTCCTGAAAATCCAGTGTAACTTTGTCACTAACACTAGTGACCAAAACTTTTTGATACGGGACTCCTATCTTTTTTTTTTTTTTTAAAGAGAGATTACAGGTCACAGCAAAACAACTAAAGCAAGAATTTTGGAGGGGAAAAAAAACCCATGCCAAGAAAGAGCAGCTGCTAGATTAGTAAGATTAGTAAAATACAGGAAATTATCCTATTCAATGTAATTGTTTTAAGTTTAATAAAAATCAAATTAAAGGTACCTAGGTTAGTTTTTGTCAGATAACTATTTTTCTTCTTTTTATAATTTTATTACACTTTCATAATATAAAATACAAATGAAAATAAAGGTAGTAGGGAAATAGGGAAGAGAAAAAGGGGGGAAAGAGAACTATGGGATAAGGGGGGAGGGGAGAGAAAAAAAAGCATTAACTTCCAACATTTTTCAGCACCGTAGAATAAAAATAGTAAGGTTCAGCCTCAACCTTTTACTTTTACATACTTAGTATATTAGTCATTTCTATAACAACAATTTACTTTGTCGTAAACTAAAACAATTTTTTTTCTGAATGCAGCATCTGAGAATGTGCTCCTAATGGGGCCCTTGACCTGGAAAATAATTTCTTACCGAATTCTTACTAAAGAGAAGAAAAAAGGCTCCAGATAATCCATCAAAACATAACTGACAATGGAAGTGTAAATAACAGCATCCAAAGGGTGAAAGACCAGAAACTAGAAGCATATGAACAAAACATAAGCAGTCATGCCGTATTTAATGAATCCCATAAATTCAGCGGCAAAAATTCCGGTTGTCAAGCAACTACATTATTCAGAATCAAAAGATCACGGAACTGAAGTGCCAAAAGAGACCACTCAGTGTGAGTGTTCTTAACCTTTTTGTACCTTGGACCCCTTTGAGAGTTTGGTGAAACTTAAGACTCCTTCTCAAAAAAAATCGGATTTAAATTTAATAACCCAAAGTACATATAGATCACCATAGAAAGGATATATTTATTTATTTATTTATTTAATCAAATTTTTATACCGCCCTATCTCCCGAAGGACTCAGGGCGGTTTACAGCCCGATAAAAATCCACATTTAATACAAGATAAAAACACTAAATAAAAAAACTTATTTAAATAGGCCAAAATTTAAAATTACAATTAAAAAGATACAAACCCCATTAAAATTAAATTTGAAATTAAAATTCTAGTCCAGTCCTGCACAAATAAATAGATGTGTTTTAAGCTCGCGGCAGAAGGTTCGAAGGTCAGGAAGTTGGCGGAGTCCTGGGGGAAGTTCATTCCAGAGGGTGGGAGCCCCCACAGAGAAGGCCCTTCCCCTGGGTGTCGCCAGTCGGCACTGCCTGGCGGACGGCACCCTAAGGAGTCCCTCCCTGTGAGAGCGCACGGGTCGGTGGGAGGCAATCGGTGGCAGTAGACGGTCCCGTAAGTAGCCCGGCCCTAAGCCATGGAGCACTTTGAAGATGGTTACGAAAACCTTGAAGTGCACCCGGAAGGCCACAGGCAGCCAGTGCAGTCTGCGCAGGAGTGGTGTCACATGGGAGCCATGAGGGGCTCCCTCTATCACCCGTGCAGCTGCATTCTGGACTAACTGGAGCCTCCGGGTGCTCCTCAAGGGAAGCCCCATGTAGAGAGCATTGCAGTAATCCAGGCGAGATGTCACGAGAGCATGAGTGACCGTGGATAGGGCATCCCGGTCCAGGAAGGGGCGCCACTGGCGAACCAGGCGAACCTGGTAAAAGGCTCTCCTGGAGACGGCCGTCAAATGGTCTTCAAAAGACAGCCGTTCATCCAGGAGAACACCCAAGTTGCGCACCGTTTCCATTGGGGCCAATGACTCGCCCCCAACAGTCAGCCGCAATTGCAGCTGACTGTACCGGGGTGCCGGCATCCACAGCCGCTCTGTATTGGAGGGATTGAGCTTGAGCCTTTTTCTCCCCATCCAGACCCATACGGCCTCCAGGCACCGGGGACAGCACTTCGACAGCTTCGTTGGGGTGGCCCGGTGTGGAAAAGTACAGCTGAGTATCATCAGCCTACAGTTGGTAACTCACACCGAATTATGCTCAAACACAATATTAAACAAAGAAGAAATATATAGTGAAAATATTTACAGACCCCTCGCATCCTGGACATAAACTGTTTCAACTCCTACCCTCAAAACGACGCTATAGAGCACTGCACACCAGAACAACTAGACACAAGAACAGTTTTTTCCCGAAGGCCATCACTCTGCTAAACAAATAATTCCCTCAACACTGTCAAACTATTTACTGAATCTGCACTACTATTAATCTTCTCATCGTTCCCATTACCCATCTCCTTCCACTTATGACTGTAACTTTGTTGCTTATATCCTTACGATTTATATGGATATTGTTTCCTGATTACTTATTTGTACCCTATGACTATCCTTAAGTGTTGTACCTTCTTATTCTTGATGAACGTATCTTTTCTTTTATGTACACTGAGAGCATATGCACCAAGACAAATTCCTCGTGTGTCCAATCACACTTGGCCAATAAAAAAATCTATTCTATTCTATTCTATTCTATTCTATTCTATTCTATTCTATTCTATTCTATTCTATTCTATATAATACAGGTAGTCCTCGACTACCTGTATTACTTAATGATCATTTGAAGTTATGATAGTTCCCCAAAAAGTAGAGCACAGTCCCAATGTTATGTCTGCTGCAGCATCCAAGTTCTCCCCCAACACACAATTGACCACGGAGACTCTGCAACATGCCCTCCACTACCCTCCCCACGACTCTGATTCCTCACTGGCACTGGCCTGCTTTGCCATCCCACCAGGGTCTACATGCTCCTCCCCACTCTCTACCACTAATTGCTGTACTACAACAGCGAATGCTGGGGGAGCTAAAGCAAGTGTCTAGTGAGAAAAGGAAAACCGAGAATGTCATCGGTTTTACTTTTTATTCAAAAAGAGACCACCTGTTATAGGATTGTGCCATGTGGCCCACTAATAGAGTGGCCTAGCCTCCTTCCCCACCCCAACCTCCTGAGCTTTGGAGATCTTCAAAAAGTAAGTGTGCAATTGTGATCAGGGCTGAAGTGGGGAGATCTAAGTGGTTGTGCGGGCACCAAGGAACATACAGAAATCTAGACAGTGGGACCAGGAGTGAAATGCTCCCAGTTTGGACCGGATCGCCTGATCCGGTAGCGATGGCAGCGGGTGGTTCGGAGAATGGGTAGCAAAAATCCCTGCCTCCCATGCCTAGCTGAGCCGCGCGATCATCAGAGATTTTTTTTTAACTTTTAAAAGCATTTTTTCTTCGGCCAAAAAATGCTTTTAAAAGTTAAAAAAAAAGCCTCTGATGATCTCACAGCCCAGCTGGGATCATCAGAGCCCTTTAAAAGCATTTTTTCTACAACCTCTTTGGCCAAAGAGGTTGTAAAAAAATGTTTTTAAAAGCCTCTGATGATCAGGCAACTCAGCTGGGATTGCCAGAGCCTTTTGAAAGCATTTTGAATGCTTTTAAAAGTAAAAAAAAATTGGCCACACCCACCCACTCACATTACCCCCACCACCACCAAGCCACGCCCACAGAAACGGTAGTAACAAATTTTACATTTCACCACTGAGTGGGACTGTCTTCCTTGGGCTGAAAGGGGTTGGTTAACCAAAGATCGCATAGCTGGCTTCATGCGTAAAGTGGGACTAGAACTCATGGTCTACAAAAGGAATTTTATTTGATAATTTAAGTGCTTAAAACAGAGGTACAAAACTTTGTCCTCTTTAATGCCACAATTCCTAAGTCTAGGGAAGTATCTGTCATTTAAAGAATGGAACAAAGCCAAATCTCAAAATTGGTAGGTCTGTATCTTCTTTGCAATAGATTAGGAGAGATTATTATCAATGGGTTAATCTCCAGGCTGACCCATACCAATTATAAGATGTCAATCCTCTTCTAAGTGTTTCTTTTTCTTCCAAGTGGTGCTTAATGCAGTTTCATCATGATACCATCTAAAGATAATGAAAAGTTGTTCTTCAAGTCCCAATGACTTCATGAATACATCCTGATGATTTCATAGAAACATTGATCTCATTTTTTCTTGGCAACAATATGAAAGTGCTTTACATCAGGGGTCTCCAACCTTGGCAACTTTAAGACTTGTGGACTTCAACTCCCAGAGTTCCTCAGCCAGCTTTGCTGACTGAGGAACTCTTGGAGTTGAAGTCCACAAGTCTTAAAGTTGCCAAGGTTGGAGACCCCTGCTTTACATTATTTTACAACTTTCTAGTCCAGCCTATAACTGTGGATCTCCTGGGTGGTTGCCCATACAAGTAGTAACCATGTCTGGCCTCATTTAATATTTTAGGATAAGCCAAGATTTGATAGATACTCCAATCTTGCTTGGCTAAAAACTTTCATTGAAAAAAGAAGGGGGAAAAAAGAACAATAGCAAGCCAAACTATGCAGAAATACCAAACCATGCAAAATGGGAAATTTTAAAGGGTATTATGACACAATCCATCTTAAAGAGCTACAATCTATGTCAGTTTTGGCAACAGTTTCCCCCCCAGCACATAATCCCTTGGCTGAGAAACAGAGATGAACACTGCCCCCTAGAGTCAGAAATGACTGGACAGGGGAAACCATTACCTTTAATGATAAATCAGTTTTAAAGAGCTATGTTTTCTGAGGAATGTTGACCTCAAAACTCTTGGGAGTTTCCTCCCTCCCTAGGGCAATCACATGGCCAAATATTCCCCTCAAATGTTTTGTTATAGGTAAAGGTAAAGATTCTCCTCTCACATATGTGCTAGTCGTTCCCGACTCTAGGGGGCGGTGCTCATCTCCGTTTCAAAGCCGAAGAGCCAGCACTGTCCGAAGACATCTCCATGGTCATGACTAAGGCCAAAGGTGCATGGAACGCTGTTACCTTTCCACCAAAGATGGTCCCTATTTTTCTACTTGCCTTTTTTACATGCTTTTGAACTGCTAGGTTGGCAGAAGCTGGGACAAGTAACGGGAGCTCACCCTGATCACTGGGGATTTGAACCGCTGAACTGCTGACCGCTGAACTGCTTTCGATCGACAAGCTCAGCATCTTAGCCGCTGACCCACTGCATCCTTCATTTTGTTATAATGCCCCCCCCCTAATATTTTTAATCTTCAATGAGATGGTACTAAAGTCATGTAACAAAGCTTAACCCAGCTTGAAAACATGGCAGGCACAGGTAGTTTTGAATACGTTTTCACTGGAAGGAAAGGAGGATCCCTCTTCAGTGCTTACAAATATTCAAAAAGAAAACAGCAACAACAGCAACCCAATGATCAGCTTGGCTGCGCTGTCTATAGGCAGAAAAATGGGCACCTGTGCATACAAAGTCACCAAACCTGCCCATCCCTGCTTTATCATTCATGTTTTGATTGTAACATGCTGGAATGAGAGAAGTTGAATCCACATCAGAATGTGCAGTGCAATCTAGATGATTACACTATTAAGTTCCTCTTAGCATTTAGAAACGCTATAAAAATGGAAGGACTAGTTTAAAAGCGGAAAAAAATAAATATTCCCCACAGAGCCCAAACGTGTGTGCCATGTCTCCCTGTGTTATTTGATGTCTGCTCAAAATGGATGGCATAAACTGCGGTAGCTGCAAGGGCAAACATGATTAGTTAATCAATAATAACAGCAGAGAAGCTCACAGTAACCAAATATACAAAGCAATTTTGTATTTCATAATAGCCACACAGCCATATACAAGTGATGAGCACTACAGAAATTGCGATGATGAATGTACTTGTATGAAAGTGTTCTTTGCCACTTTCTAGAACGGCAGTGCAGAGGACAAAGTAGCTAAATCATCTGTAGATGGAGCAACTGAGCCAGGATGATGAACAATGTAGCCCACGGCCTTCACAAAAAGAAGACACAGGAGTCAGAATTAACGGAGTTCAGTTATAAAAGCTGATTGAATCCCAATTAACAGGGAAGCTTTTGCACCAAACAGCTGTAATTCAGAAAAGCTTCAAAGTATACCCAGTGCCACGATGGAAACTTCAGATAAGAGTACTCAAAGAGAGCCTTTAAGCTCAGTTTGGTGTCCTCCGGAGGTTTTAGAGACTGCAACTTCTGGAATTCCCAGTGGTCAAAACAGAGTGAAGGAGGACTGTAATTGCAAGAAAACTGGAAGTCACCAGGATGAGAAATGCCAGCTTTAAAGGCTCCCTTCAACGGAAGTGATTGGAGAAAGCCAGTCACAAAGTGATTCCATAAGAATCAATGCACAGCTTTGCATACTAAAGTTTATTATGTTCTCTGAGACCTCTGTCTCCAACCTTGGCAACTTTAAGCCTGGCGGACTTCAACTCCCAGAATTCCCCCAGCCACCTTTGCTGGCTGGGGGGTCTGGGAGCTGAAGTCCGCCAGGCTTAAAGTTGCCAAGGTTGGAGACCCCTGCTCTGAGATGACTCTCCCAGTGTATAATATATTTGTGTAGGAACAACTGCAGTTAACATGGAAAAAGAAGTGGAAAGCATCAGCCATTCATCTAAAAACAACTGAAGGCTCCAAAAACTATCCAGTGGATATTTTCTGATATTTATTTATTTATTTATTTATTTATTTATTTATTTATTTATTTATTTATTTATTTATTTATTTATTTATTTATTTATTTATTTATTTATTTATTTATTTATTTATTTATTTATTTATTTATTGAGTGTATGGCATTCATTTGTATACCAGGGACTCTACAATGTTATAATGTCCTGGCAGCTGACAGCCGTTAGCTCACTTGTTGCATATTTTAACAAATGAATATACCTGTAATTCTAATAATTGTGCCTCTACTCTAGTGAATTTGACTTACAATGAATGAACTATTGGGACATTTCACCCAATATTGTTCATTCAGACTGGCAGTGACCCTGCAAGCGGGTAAGCTAACATTTATTACCAAAGATTCGTTTAACTGGAAATGCCAAATATTGAACTTTGAAAAAGGTATGCAGAAGGAATGTGCTCTACCAATTGACTCTGATTACCCAGGATTGGTCAAGTGCAGGCTAAATCTTCTTTTATTTTTCATCTTGTTGATCTGAGCCTGATCTGCTTCCCATGGCAGGATAAACACACAATAATCTAAACAAATATAAACTAAGGCAAACAATGGGAACCTAATTTCGTGAAATAGATTGAGAGGATATAGAGGGTAGCATTGATACACATCTGATTAAAACTGGCCATTAATTCCAACTCTCTTTCCCCCAATCCTTCTTTCTGTATACTAAAAAATTCATTTAGAGAAACACAGTGAAGAAGAAGATAGAACTGTATATAATGGAAAGACCTGAATAAAAAGTTTGGCATAAACAATGTTCTTAGATGTTTCATTCCTTTATAAACATTCTGGTCTCTGAACTGTGTATTTTCTGAATAAATCTGTTTATTACTATTACTATTATTATTTGTTGAATGAAAAAAATGGCATATTGCATTAAATAAAAAATAGAACTGCAAACAGGCCCAGTTTGATCTCTGTGGCATCTCTAGCATAGTAACAAGAGTAATTCCAGCAATTAGATGTTAATTGATGTCTGAGTGGATCTATTCCTAGAAACAGCATGACTGTGGAAGGCATAACTAACATCATTAAACATCATCATGGCCCCTCCGGGCTTAGCAGGAGCTGAGCTGGAGAGAAGGTGAGTTACTCACAGAGATGCTGTATCCAGGATAAAGCAATCAGGAGGAAGATGGCGTGAGAAACTTGTCCCAGAGACAACGGAGTTCTTTCCTATGAGCAGTTAGACCACATTGGGCTGTTAAAAATGTTCTGCTAAAAATACAGAGACAGTCTTTCTCTTCCCAGCCTAAGCTTCTCTAATTATGCATGTCCTTAATCAGTTTCATAAACCTTTTGGCTATGATTTAATTATTCTTGCTATGTGCCTGGTTTAGTTATTGTGTTCTGTAAGAATAAGCGGGAGGGGAAGAAGGAAGACCATATACCATGCCATAGAGCTAAGCCTTTTCTGAAATATCAGGTGAGTTTACTGCACTGAAAAAGACCTCAGGAGATGCTACCCATGATACCTTTGTGCCAAGCTATCTAGCTTTATTTACAGAAATAACTGTTACCATAAAAGCCATTTCTGGCTGTTTGGTAAGAAGGACATTTTTCACTGAAAGGGCAAAACAAAATCCAAAATATGAAGAGGACAAACATCAAGAGAAGCAAGACCATTATTCCAGTTAGCAGTAGATTTTGGATTTCTTTCTCCCTCCACCCTTCCCCAAAATGGAATCAAAGCAAGGCCTTGGGCTAATGCAGATGTGATGAGACCTGGTTTATTACAAGCTCAATTTTGTTCGGGGCTTAACTCACCTCCTTTTCCTTTAGCCAGCTGGGGATTGAAAGCTCTGCTTCTGTTTTGATTACTTACAATAGATTGTTCTGCCTAAACTTGACTTACAATAATTAATCTTAGCTATGGATCAACAACCTAATGTTTGATTCTTTTTTTCTAGGCAAACTATTGTTATCATAACTGGGATTGTTTTAATAATAAAAATGCAGGATAGCATTTTTATTTCATTACCTTGTCGCATTCCACTGAAATGACAAGCTAAAGGCCAACTTAAATAGAAGAGAGCACATTTCTCTCTTCATTGATGTAAAGAAAGAGAGGAGAAAGGGAGAATTATGAGAAACTCACAACCAATTGTGGTTTATCATAACATCCAAACCAGTTCACCAAGAAACCTCATGTTCTGCAGAAATACAAAATGTCCTTTGAAAAATTTCCAAAAGGGGCCAGCTTGCCCTCTAACCCAATCTGGTGAGGACTAATCTCTGACAAGCTGTTTTGGATCCGATGATGAAAGAGATAGACACAACTCTTTCAGTAACAACAGCTCTTTATTAGTAGACCAGTACAATCCAACAGAGTGCTAGTCTGGCAGTGTCCTCTTTTATAGGGGGCTGCTAGACAGCTTAACCAATGAGATTCAAGTACCTTAGTGAAAACTATAGCACACTCATTATATGGTACATAACAAGCTGAGCTTTAAGAAGATTGAAAAAAGAAGGCAAAAGAGAAGGTAATGATGTGTTTAGCCATTAACAGTTTACAGCAGGGGTGTCCAAACTTGGTCCCTTTAAGACTTGTGGACTTCAACTCCCAGAGTCCCTCAGCCAGCAAAGCTGGCTGAGGAACTCTGGGAGTTGCAGTCCACAAGTCTTAAAGGGACCAAGTTTGGACACCCCTGGTTTACAGCATCTCAACCAAAGGCAAGACGAGGCACAGAAGAGACCTAAATAGGTGCTGCTCTTAGATAAATACATCTTAAAGAAAAACACATATTGAACCACAAAATTATAGTGGATTAAAAGCAATTGATAGAAATACAGAGGTACCTCAGTAGTCATCGTCAATTGGTTCAAGGAGGCTCAATGAGTACAAACAAATTTTCCCCATAAGGAATAATATAGTGAGCCACAAGGCAGCTAACACTGACCAGCTCTAGCTAGTGCACTGAGTACCAAACAAACAATGAGGAACAGGAGAAAATGTTCACAGCAAAATGCATTGAGAACCAAATTTAATGTGTTTCAAAACAGTTGACTACCAAGGTACCACTGTATATGCACTAAAAAAAGGGTCAAGGGAGACGAAAAATAACGTGCATAAATAGTCTTTATTCAAAGGAGACTGTATAAGAAAGGAATATTTCTTAGGATTAGGTATCTCTGAAATATCAGGAGAAGACCATTCCCCAGCAGATCTTTGATCTTAGGCTTCTCCAAACCTAGAGTGGGAAAGAGAACATAAGGAGATGCTGTTTCTAATATCATAAGACTTTTTTTAAAAAGGGGTATACACTGAAAGCTAGGATAAAGCCTTCCTCCCTCCCTCCCTCCCCCTTCCTTCCTTCCTTCCTTCCTTCCTTCCTCCCTCTCCTTCTTCCTCCCTTCCTCCTTCCTCCCTTCCTCCCTCCCTCTCCTTCTTCCTTCCTCCCTTCCTCCCTCCCTCCCTCCCCTCCTTCCTTCCTTCCTTCCTTCCTTCCTTCCTTCCTTCCTTCCTCCCTCCCTCCCTCCCTCCCTCCTTCCCTCCCTCTCTCTTATTGTTGTAGTGACTCTGGGTGTTGTTTTTCATAAAAGAGCAAAGAGTAAGGCAGATGAAATATCAAGTAGCCGATACAGTATTTGAAACTCAAGCACTACTTTCATCTGCTGTATAGTTTTTCTCAATGAGAAAAGAACAAGAAGAAGAAAGAATACCTCAAAAGGCATATAGCTTCAGATCAAAGTACAACTGGATGGCATGACCTGTTAGGACATGATAAATCCATGGACAAGATGTACCCTTTCCAGATGTACACAACATTGTTACAAGTGTCATTTTTATAACATTTAAATGCCACTTCTTCTCTCCAAGGAATTTAAGGTGTTCACTCCTCTTATCCATAGTACTCCATCAATCTGTGGGGAGGGGGAGTTTGCTATAGCTGTCCTTTCTGAAGATGAATTGGTTTTATTCTTCTGAAAATGCCTCCAGTTTTATAACATTACAATGTATAATTTGTTATAAAATTTAATTTGTTATTGTTGCTTTATGCATTGGGGTATTGTACACCACTCAGAATTCATTGATTGTAGTGGGCTATAAATGATGGAAATAATAATAATAATAATAATAATAATAATAATAATAATAATAATAATAATAATAATAATAATAATAATAATAATAATAATAATAATAATAATAGGCATAAACCAGTGCAGGTGGTTCCAGTGGTACTCAGCACACTGGGAGCTGTGCCTAAAGACCTGGGCAAGCACTTAAAAGCAATTGGCGCTGACAAGATCACCATTGGTCAGCTGCAGAAGGCCACCTTACTGGGATCTGCTTGCATAATTCGTCGATACATCACGCAGTCCTAAATGCTTGGGAAGTGTTTGACTAGTGATCTGTGATACGAAATCCAGCATAGTTATCTCGTTTGCTGTGTATACTGTCATTTTGTGTAAATAATAATAATAATAAAAAATAATGAACTGGTTTGACGTAGTATGAATTTTTGGTCTAAGGTCATCCACCGAGGTTCAACCCAGTGACAGGACATGAATTCTGATTTTCTTAAACAGTATTAACTCATTATGTTGGCTTGATTATTAAGTCTTTTCAATACACAAGGGCCATTATTAAAAAGGAATATGACTTTGTTGTGCACATTTCATTGGGTTTATAAGCTAGTCCTGCACATTGATAGTCTCAGTGTATGTAGTCTCATATATGTATTCATATCTGTATGTAGGGGAGCCACATTCATAATATAAAATACTGTGGAACAAATTTTACTTAGTCAAGTAGAAAGACTTTTAAAAAGTCAACAGTGTTTTAAATTGTTGAGCCAAAGGACTATTTGTTGACACTGAATATTATCTATCTCTAAACCAAAATCTCCTTGGACTGTGAAAGACTTTCTATGCGATGTTACTAAATTTTCTAAACTGTGATTCCTGCCAAACTCCTCTTTTCTTAGTGAGAAATAATTCTGCAACTGGCTTTTTCAATTACATATTTTCAGATATTCTACTGTTCACAGTTGGAGAAAGTGTGATGTTGTTGATGTTGCTCTAAAAGTTTAACTTTGTCTTGTATATTTTATTAATGCTGCATTATTTTGTGAACTTTCTTTATATCACCCTGCCTTAAAACAACATTTAATATTGTAAAACTATATAACAAGCATTATATATCTAACTTGTATATCTAACTTAAGCATTACTGCATGTCCTTCTACTGTATACTATTAGCTATGGGGTTGCCCTTGGAGGAGGAAGCCCTGGGTTCTAATTCACTCTCAGCCAAAAAAGCTCAATGGCAACTTAGGGCTAGCCATACTCTCTTAGTCAGCCTGTCTCACAGAGCTCTTGTTGAGATGGAAAATAGGAGAAGGGAGGACTGACTAGATCAGGGGTCACCAACCTTTCAGACCTCAGGGACCACTAAATTCATAATTTTAAATCTCCTGGACCACTAATATGATCTGCCTAATGACCGGCTTGGTAGGCGTGGCTAGGTGGTCATGTGACTGGGTGGGCATGGCCAACTCGGTGTCACTTACATCAAGGGGTGCGTCACCAGCCTCTACTCACCCCTCCCCTCCCAGCCACTCCTTGCCTCCCCATCTGGGCTCCTTAGGGCCCCAACAGGAAACAGTTGTTGGAGCTAAGTAGCCACCATGAGAAAGAGTTGGCAAAACAGCTCAGTTCAAATTGGATCTGATTGAGAAAGAGGCTCAGCAGAAGCACCTCACTGAGGACTAGAAGCATAGGCTTTCCAAGCAGAGGGAAGACCTGCAGGAGGGCAAGGCCAGGTACTGGCGCCTGGAGGCTCAGCAGGCTGAGATGGTCAGCCAGTTCCAGGCCATGATGCTGTCCCACTGGAACAAGGACCTCCAGCTCTTCGCCACCAGCAGCACTTCCCTCCAGCCTTCACCCAAAGCCCCACACCAGGAGGCCCCAACCCACACAAAAAGACCCTGAAGGGGGAGGCTCTCTGAAGCAACACAAGCGTTCATAGTTTGAGGACCCCTGATTTAGTGCAATATAAAAAATGCAAATAATTTTTCTATGGACGACCAAAATTTTCTCACAGACCACCCGTGGTCCACGGACCACCAGTTGGTGACCGCTGGACTAGATCACCTTGAGTTCTTGAATGAAAAGGCAGGATATAAATCTAAAACACATGAATAAACATATGCGTATATGGATATGATATAGTGAACATGGACAAGGGTAAATGCAAGAGACCATGGACCATCAAAAAAAGGAAGGTAACTGCTACTTCATGTTACTATAGAAGAAACAAACAGTTGTTGACCCAGCAACTCCTTGGTATATCTTAATTAGTTTTTGAGACAGAACCCCCTCCCCCAAAATGGACAAATCAGTGCCTGTGAATATGAGGGGTAGGTAGAGGGACCAGAAGTGTCACGGTGCTACTGGCTGGAAAATAGCGAGCTCCAATGAGTTTCGTGAAAATCCAGCTACACAAACCGCTGTTGGGGGGGTCTTCAAACCAGAACCATCTTGGAGGGATGGGGAAGAAAGAGAGGCACCTTAGAAGACCAAGAGGAACAGGCAAGTTACTCAAGAGGTCGGAGGCAGCTCTTTGATCCGGCGATGGGGGCGGCAGCCATTGAAACGACCGCTACAAGCTGGAGCAACCAAAGATTTGTGCAGGAGTGGTGATTGAATGGAGTATTGTTTCCAGGTGAGTGATTGCCCAACTCACAGGTAAAAATTTGAGGGGAAGGTAGATGGGTCTAACTTATAGTTTTTTATTTCTTTGCTTAGAATAGATACAAAAGAATGAGTAAAAGCCCAATTATTTCACTAATTCATTAATTCACTGATTAATTCACTAAACAGTGAATAACTTGTTTTTCTTTTCATATTTTGTTGTTTTTGCTAGAAAGGAAAGGAAGTGTTAGAAACCTGGAATTTTCCATATTTTCTTCTGGAAGAGAATGGTATTTTATCATCTTTCTTTGGTAAATGCTTTATTTAAAAAAAAGCAGCACCATAGTTAGTAACTTAGTGTTTGAGAAGCTGTCCACTGTGTTTTAGAAATAAGGCTTCATTGTCTAAGATGCTCATGAAAACTTCAGCCTTACATTCCAAAACCTTTGTGCACTTAAACATGGGACTTCCTTCCTGCTGCTGGAGGCAACCATCCAGTAGATCCTCAGCAAAGAGTTCAAGGATAGGATCACTTAATATGGACCCAGGAGAGAAATATCAGTTAGGTTATCAGGAAGTGATGCTCAAGTTGGTGTACAAGCAATGCAAAACTGTCTATATAAATTGGGCAACAGTTTGGTTCAAACTGAAAGGGGAGAAGAATCCTGGGTCAGCAAATCAACGTTGAAATAGTTTATGGAGAACAAAGTCATCAAGAACTGATATGGAGCTAAACAAATTCTGACTTGGGACTCTGTAGTACAGACCCTGTTCATGATGATTTCGATCTTATGAGGACATCAGCATTAGGTGCCAAACTGATAGATAGCAAAGCAAAATTGTACAATAAACATTGGCCTCATTACTCTCTCCAAAAGAGTACAGTCTTTCTTTAAAAGCTAGTCTTGCCCTAAGCCAATTACTGTTTGTTAAAAGGGCTTCCTCTTTAGCAAGTACGTTTAAAGTTAAATAAATATTGAAAAAGGACTGAGTTATTATTACCAGTACTTTCCTAAGCAGTAAGGGATTCTAGAACATACCTTTCAGATCTCTTGACTGTCATATTCTTAATCCAGTTCACAGATCTGTCCAGGGCAGTTAGACATCACTGTTTCTGAACATAAATCTAGAGCAAAGGTTTTCAACTATTTCTTCACCACGAACCCCCTTATTATGGCCACAGAGCATGGTCACAGTCCCCCCAAGACTAAATTTAAGATTTAAGTCATAATATCTCCCCAGCTATTCATGGACTACAAATTGAGAATCACTGATCTGGAACATTCCTTAAATGCATATAACGTTTGTTAGAACTTGGAAGGGCACTGTGAGATCCTTAAATGATAAATAAGTGACTTCCTAAGAAACATATGAGGATTGATAGATTCATATTTATTGTATGAAATTATTTTACTTACTCTATAGTAGATGCAACAAACCTCAAACAGAACCCACTTGCAGTTCATTTTTCTCTGCATTTACAGAAATTCAGATTTCACTAATCAGTGAATAAAACACAGGGACAAACATTCATTCACCACAGAGCTCAAAGGTCAGTTGACGAAAATTCAGAAAGGAATGAAACATAAGACAGAATGAATGCAAGAACGGATGTGAATCACTTCTTTCATTGCACATGCAACTGGAAGGACCACTTAATTCTAGGAAGATTACATATGAGTCAGGCAAAATTATGTTTAATTATGATTATGAATATAAAACAAGGGGGAACTCCCATGGTTGCATCTGTCTTCTCCAAAGTTTTGGATGTGACTTTGGGGTCTCTGTAAAAATTAATTTCTAAGGTGGCAGATGGAAAAATTGTAAAATCCCATTAGAATTTAACAACAGTAATTTAAACCTAAATTAAATCACTTTTTGTACTGTTCCCACATCACATTACCCTATTTTCTGTCACTTTTGAATACAAGTCTTAGCATGTTGACTGTGGCTCCTGTCTTCCCCCAACAAATTTGGAACCCCTGATAAGATTGTACGATTAGTTCACAGACTGATAAAGGAGGTATATAAAAATATCTAGGTAAGTCACTTAGAATTGTTTTGATTGCAGTGACATAGAAATAGGTTTAATAAATAGATAAGTAACCAGCTGTGAGATTTGTGCTATCAATCAAAAGACCTGCCACTGTGCTGAGTCTCAATAGGAAGAAGCTAAAAAAAAAAACCCTTTCCATCAAGATGCACTTGGGGAATGTATTCATTTTTGGATGGAAATAGTTTCATTCGGTGGTATATGGAGGGAAATCCAAAAAGTCAAGGTATCAGCCATAATCGTGCAATTGAAGCTCCATCCTTTTTACATGAGTCATATTATGTATATAAAAAAAAGCACAATGCTTTGATCATGTGGTTAAGGCCACAATTTTGATTTTCTGGATTCCCCATGCTGCAGCCCTCCCTGGTTCACTTGCTTGAATTTTTGTAACCCCATCCTTTTTCCCCCTCAACAAATCTTGCTAGAGAGATTGTAAGATTATCTTGCTGGAAAAAGGATTATGTTCAGTTAAACAGATGCTGTTTAACCTGACAGAGACAATGAGATAGATAAACAGGGCAGCGAAAGAAACAAGTTCCAGACTGTGTATATATTTGCAGGACTTTTTGTCTAAACTGCAGGTAAACAATATTTCAACAGCAGGTGTACTACTGCAGCAGCTTCAGCACTGACACAGATGCAGAATGCATTAATCTACCAGTCATGAGTTTGTACATCTCTTTAGTTAGAACTGAAAGTTACTCTAGTCTACATAAATCCACCTACTTTTATTGAATTATTTAAAGCAGGGGTCTCCAACCTTGGCAACTTTAAGCCTGAAGTCCTCCAGGCTTAAAGTTGCCAAGGTTGGAGACCCCTGATTTAAAGTATTATTTTAATAATTCCACCAATTGTATCTTGTTTTTATTACCTGGGGTGCCTTTGTGCCTTTGATTTTGCAAACATTTCCATTCTTAACCTTTTTGATATTCCCATTCCAGGCTGACAGAAGGAACCTATCCTCAGATTCTACAAAAATAGGTCAAATGAAATGTTGGATAAAACATTCCCAAAATATACTGTGGTTCTAAAAATATGATAACACCATTTTTAGAATATTTAAAATTGGACTGAGTTATGCCACCAACTCTTATTATGTCACATCCTGGACATAAACTGTTTCAACTCCTACCCTCAAAATGACGCTATAAAGCATTGCACATCAGAAAAATTAGACACAAGAACAGTTTCTTCCTGAACACCATCACTCTGCTAAACAAATAATTCCCTCAACACTGTCAAACTATTTACTAAATCTGTACTACTATTAATCTTCTCACTGTTCCCATCACCCATCTTCTTCCAGTTATGACTGCATGACTGTAACTTCGTTGCTTGTATCCTTACGATTTATGTTGATATTGTTTCCTGATTGCTTATTTGTACCCTATGACTATCATTAAGTTTTGTACCTTCTGATTCTTGATGAACGTATCTTTTCTTTTATGTACACTGAGAGCATATGCACCAAGACAAATTCCTTGTGTGTCCAATCACACTTGGCCAATAAAAAATTCTATTCTATTCTATTCTATTCTATTCTATTCTATTCTATTCTATTCTATTCTATTCTATTCTATTCTATTCTATTCTATTCTATTAAGCCTGAGATAGATTCAGCTAACAACTTCCCAGTGGCTAAGTATTTCAAGTTGTAAAAAATGGCAACTTGACAAAAATGCACTAATACTTTCAAACTAACATGCCATTAACAAGGGGAAGAAAAGGGAGTTTGATTGCAATTAACAAAAATCTATTAGGTTAGTTCAAAATGCATTACTTTTACTTTTGCATGCTAGCTTCAGCACCAGAGATTGATTAGGCTGGCACAATTTGAAAGTGTGCAGACTATTGATCTCCATGAAAATATATTGGTGAAGACAGAAGTGGAACTGATTAGACAACAACAGTCTCCTCATTGTGTATTTGGAAAAAAATGCTAAGCCAAGGAGAGACTTCCGGTGAATAAATGACAAATTGACATCCTGAAGACAGTGGGAGACATTACAGCCAAGACTGGCTGTTGGACTGCCAAATTTCTCTAGAGAAAGGAGAAACCTTGAGATTGCCCATACAAATGCTGAACAACTGGGGTTTTTTTTACTTGAAAACAGCTGGGAATTGCAGAATTCCATTGAACGTATACCCATCAATATAGGCTTTTGTGGACTCAAGGTTTAATCAAACCTCACTTCTTGATCACAATTTTTTTCCTATTGCTTTTTAAAGATTTTCTTCAATCCTTTAAAAAAAGATTTAACTATGAGTTTAAGGCTTTGCAATATATATATTAAAAATATGCAGTAAAAGGGTGATTGCAAGGCTGATTTTTAAAGTTTTAAACTGATAAGATTTTTAAGGTTGACAGATAAGGAAACAAATATATCAATGGATCTGTTAGGAGAGATCAATGAATATTAAATTAATTTAATGAATATTAATAGTAATTAAATTAAGTTTGAAAGAGGGGTAGTAGGCCACGAATATTAAAATTGAACAGCTCCCTCTCAACAGAATGGGAGAGTAATATCTCCTGTCTACAACACAGTCCTTTTGTTATTGTTCGCCAGCAGCCCACGGAGCTAGCAGCGGAGTCAGACAGTGAGGAGGCTGGGGAGGACAATGGGCCAGTCCTGGAGTCAGGGGAAGGCCCGGACGAGGGCTCTGCGTCAGAGGCAGAGATGGGGCCAAGGCCATCTGGGAGTGATGCACGGACTCTGGAGCCTCCAGAGGTGGACAGCAGAGAGGCAGAGGAATAGAAGGAGCCTGTTCCTAGTGCATGCATGCAAAGAGCTGCCAGAAGACAAGAGCAGCTGAAGAAAAAAGGACAACTCAGGAGTAAGGCCAGAAGATGATCGGCCACTCCCATAAGGCTTGAAAGAGCAGCAACGAGCCATTGGGTTCTTTGTAAAAAAGGCAACATTGATTTCCATGCTTCTTGTCAGTGTCTCTTGAACTTTATGGGTTTTTTGCCAAGAAAAGCCTTTGCCAAAGCAGATAAAGGTTTGTGATAAGGCCAAAGGACTTTTTCTGAAGGACTTGCTTTGGAATTAATTTGGACTAAATATTGTTATAATAAAATAGGTTTGTTTAAGACTTAGTGTGTCTTTTATGCCTAAGTGAATCTAGGTCACAATACCTTTCAGCAGTACCAAGAAGGTTCCACACCCTTTGAACTCTGATCCAAATGACTCTGAGGGCACAGATAAACCCCAAGGATTTATCAAGAACTCTCAGAAAGCTAACAACTGATTTTCAGAGTGGTAACAACCAGATGACTATTAAGGAATATAAATCCTTCCATTCCTCACCATTCAGTCAGAACTGAAGAGGTTTCTTGGATGAGAAGTGAAACATCTTCAAGGGGAAAACAAAGAAAGTTCAGTTGCCTTTTGAAAAGCAGCACCTTTGAGACAACCAGGACCTGGATGACTGACAATCTTCATAAGCATTAAGTATCAGAAAATACTTTTAAAGTTGTCTTTTATGATAGAAAAATTTGATGTCATTGAAGAGGAACAAGCTACACTGAATAAAACTGAAATCAGTTTGAATATGGATTTTAAAATGACCGCTTACCAAAGAAATGAAAAAAAAAAGATGAAATAATAGAGATACATAAAGGTGAAATGTTGGATTTACAAATGAAATTGTTTAATGATTTAACAAGTAAAAAAGATACACAAATACTAAAGTGATGCGGATAATATCTTTACACTGGATTTACCAAAGGAATTGTCAATGATTTTGTGAAAAGAGACAAGGTGAGCACGAACAGTGGTGGGTATAAACATTTAACACTGGAATGGTAAATGCGGTAATTCAGAGATAGTAAGTCAGAGGTGTCAATGATTTGGAATAAGAGACAAGGAGAATACCAGTAGTAATAAAATGTTGGGACATTGTTTGAGATGACAAAAAAAAAAAATTGGGAGAAAGAGAAAAGAATATAAAATTGAGTTTTTTGATCAAGACTAAAATAAATGGGTGGTTATCTTGGACAGTGTTTAATGGATTTTTATTGACTGGGACTGGATGATGATATCTCCAGGCCTGACCCTTTGTTTATTTGAAGATAAGTGGGGTATTTGTTTAAATAGAAAAAGAGATTCAAACTGGGTTTATTAGATACAATTTATAACACTTATGTTGCTATTTCTGATATCCTTTAATGGACTTTTGCTATTAAAATGGAGTGATGAGGCATTAAAGATTAGTTTATAGAGAAGAGGGTGAGCTATGGGATGAAAAGATTATTGGTTTTATGATGGTAAACTGTTAATATTGATTATAGAATAGATGCTGGGGATGAAGGGGAGCGGTCTTTTTCTTCTTTTTCTGCACTGAATTTTCTTTTTTAAATTATTTTTATATATTTTATATTGCATAGATCCGTGATGGTGAACCTATGGCACGCATGCCACAGGTGGCATGCAAAGCCATATCGGTGGGCATGTGAGCTCAGCTCCAGGGCACATGCGCGGGCTGGCCAGCTGATTTTCAGGCCTTCTGGGGCCACCGAAAGTCACCAAGTGGGCCATTTCCAGCTTCTGGATGGCCTCCGGGAGGGTGGGGAAGGCCCTTTTCACCCTTCCCAGACTCCTAGAAAGGCTCTGGAGCCTGGGGAGAGTGAAAAACGGGCCTAGTGGGCCTACTGGGCCATCATGTGCCAAAAGCAGGAGGAGCACCGGGGGGTGGTGGTCATGCACGTATGCCCGGGGGGGCAGGGCCAGTGGTGGGATTCAGCCAGTTCACACCACTTCGGTAGAACTGGTTGTTAACTTTCTGAGCAGTTTGGTAAACTGGTTGTTGGAAGAAATCATTAGGGCAGAGAACTGGTTGTTAAATTACTTGAATCCCACCACTGGGCGGGGTGCATAGAACTATGGGGTACACGCACGCGCAAACCCCCCCCCCCATGCTCCCCTTGCTTTTGGTATGCGATGGCAAAAAGGTTAGCCATCACTGGCATAGATTGTATTAGTTTTATCTGCATAACATAATTTTAATAAAAATAATATAAAAAGAAAAATTGTGAAGCAATATGTTCATTCCAGAAGTGTTAAGGGAAACATGTTTGCAGATATCCATAACCCATAAAAACAGATTCAGAACTGAAGAGGTTTGCAAGCAGCTGCAAGCAGCTGAAAATGCTGCAAACACTCACAGATTTTACAAACTTTGCTACCCAGGCAGCTATTCTTAGCTTCATCATAAAGAAAAGGAGCAAAGGAATAACCAGCTCCACCACCTTTTCCTTTCTTATGCAAGGCAGCCCAATTTGCATTGTGAGCGAAGGGCGCCAAAACCCAGGTCTTAAAGCCATCTACTCAACTGTCCATCATCTGAGACCCAGATACAGCTCCTTGCTCCTGGGGACCTTGTGTTATCCAGGTTTCTTTATTACTATCATTTGTAGACATCAAGAACGAGAGATTGCAAAAATAGTTATTTATGGGAAAAGAACCAAGCCTTGCTTAAATTAGTAATTGGTTTCATTTTGGATAGCAGGGAGAAATATTTTTTCATCCATGCAATTTCTTCCAGTCACCATTTTAATCTTCACCAAATTAGCAGTTGTGGTGCAATAGCAGCCATTGGCTTCCCTGGTGTTTGTCGTCTTTTCCCTTTAGGATGAAGAGGTCATAAAATACTAGTCTTACGGAATGTCTTCTCTAGGGCTTTCTTGTTTAAAAAATAATGATTCAACATTATTAGGAAATCCCACTGTATCAATTTGCAAAATCCACTGGTTAAATGGTGCAGCTATGAAATAGCTGATGGAATCTACGTTGTGCTGGGCAATCTGATTCCCCCCAGATCTTTCAGGGTAAAATTCCCACGCCATGTCCTGCCTAATATCTTCCTACCAGCATATGCCTCACTTCAGTTTTTTCCCTTCAATTTCCCCATCTTTAATAAACAATCTTCCAAAGTATATTCTTGCTCTTTTTCACTATTTATATATAATTTGTAACCACACATTCCATTTTACCTATTATCTACTAACTACCACGGTCTTTGATACATTTCATATAATCTAACATCTGCTACAAATCATTCAGCTTCACAGGCATTTCTCTTATTGTTTTAAACATTGAACTTCAACTTTATGGTTCTACAAAATATTGCATAATCCGAGCTTGTTTATATTATCTTCTGCTGTCTCTAAAAACACACACACTGATTGAACTTTCTTCCTCACATTCTCACATTTTAATGACTTGCTGCAGAGCAAAAATCCAGTTTGCCCACTTTCCTATCTAGCACAGAGCCCCATTGTATTTTTTTCTCATTGTCACCTCTCATTCCCTTTCTGTCAGTATTCTGACAAATACCTTTCCAAACACACTTGACAAATAAATCCTCCTGTAGATTTTATATTTGCTTTGGTTGCTACTTTTGAACAATTCTTACAAGCACTCGCAGTGACAAAATGGATTCCTCGGAAGGAAGAAGATGCTCCTTAACTACATTTCTGGGAGCAAAACTAACTCTCTGCACAATAAGGGACAGACCATCCCCACACTGCCATTTATTTATATATTTATATATTTATTTACTTACTTACTTACTTACTTATTTTACTTATTTAGTCAAATACCTATTAAATAATATATATAAGTATAAGCATGAATTGAATGCATAAAATGAATACAACTAAAGGGAACATTAGGACAGGAATGGTAGGCATGCTGGTGCTCTTATGCACTCCCCTTACAGACCTCTTAGGAATGGGGTGAGGTCAACAGTAGACAGTAGACAGTCCAGGGGCCGTGATAGCTCAGGCTGTAAGAAGCCTGTTATTAGAACACAGCAGCATGCAATTACTGCAGGTTCAAGCCCGGCCCGAGGTTGACTCAGCCTTCCATCCTTTATAAGATAGGTAAAATGAGGACCCAGATTGTTGGGGGGGGCAATAAGTTGACTTTGTAAATATACAAATAGAATGAGACTATTGCCTTATACACTGTAAGCCGCCCTGAGTCTTCGGAGAAGGGCGGGATATAAATGTAAATAAAAAAAACCAAAAAAAAAAACCAGTCTTAGGTTAAAGTTTTGGGGATTTTGGGATGAGACCACAGTCTGGTAGTGCGTTCCAGGCATTAACAACTCTGTTACTGAAGTCATATTTTCTGCAATCGAGTTGCAGCGGTTCACTTTAATTTAATCAAGAATGCAGCTACCACGGAAATGTGCAACTATAGTTATTGCCATTTTTGGTGAGCAAGGATGGTATTAAATAAGACACATTGAAAAGAACTACTTATACATACTAGTTACATTTGAATGTCTCAACATGCTCCAATCAGACATACCCATTCAACCATCAAGCAAATCTTCATACAAAAAGAGAAAAAGCTTTTCATTCCGCCTTATGAAAGGCAATTTTAAAACCAAAGGACGTGGAAGAAAAATATTGGAAGGTTCATAGAGCTAATTTATGAGCCTTTATGGGCCTGTCCTTGATTTATTTGTACTTATCACTGCACAAAAGCAGCTATTTTAAAATGATGGAACCAGAGATCCCAGACAACAAATATTACTGAAAAGTGCTATTACTTTCTATGTTGCTTCTGGAGACAAAGGGCAATTTAGGGCCTCTTCTATATAAAGACGATTCTAAAGGGCAAGACAAGGTTAAGAAAACGCAAGAGAGGAACCTCAGAGCAGCATGCTGTTGAAGTCTCTACAAACCCAGAAGTCTCTAGAATAGAATAGAATAGAATAGAATAGAATAGAATAGAATAGAATAGAATAGAATAGAATAGAATTCTTTATTGGCCAAGTGTGACTGGACACACAAGGAATTTGTCTTGGTGCATACGCTTGGTGCATATATAAAAGAAAAGATACATTTGTCAAGAATCATAAGGTACAACACTTAATGATAGTTCATAGGGAATAGCTCTACAAATGTACAAGTGGTTCTCAATGCCTTAATGATGCAATTCATTGGTTTGTTTTTCAACTTTCAAAACAGAGTGGTTTAAAATTGTGACATTTGGTAGAGGCGAATTGTTTTTCCAGAGGGGTAGGAAACATTCTTCAGCCAATTCCTCTTACACAGCAAAATTGCACAGGTCATTTGCTAATGGAAGTGGGAAGAATCTCATACAGGAGAACTCTGGGGAATAAGATGACCTGCTGGTTTCACCAAGAATATAATTTATTTTGACCAAACACAAGAAAACCCATTTGTGGATTTACTTTCCTCTCCAGCACAAGCATCACAAATTCAGTAATAATAAGTTTCTTCAATTGATTGCTGGGGTAAAGATAAAAGTCAGCTGAAGCCTTCCCAAGCCCTGACATTAGGTGGAAATTTTACCCACTCTAGGGGAAAAATTTAGTTTGAGGTTACTAAAAGCTGAACCAGATGCTCCTTACTACATTTCTGGGAGCAAAACTAACTCTCTGCACAATAAGGGACAGACCATCCCCACACTGCCATTTATTTATATATTTATTTACTTACTTACTTACTTACTTACTTTACTTATTTAGTCAAATACCTATTAAATAATATATATAAGTATAAGCATGAATTGAATGCATAAAATGAATACAACTAAAGGGAACATTAGGACAGGAATGGTAGGCATGCTGGTGCTCTTATGCACTCCCCTTACAGACCTCTTAGGAATGGGGTGAGGTCAACTGTAGACAGTAGACAGTCCAGGGGCCGTGATAGCTCAGGCTGTAAGAAACCTGTTATTAGAACACAGCAGCCTGCAATTACTGCAGGTTCAAGCCCGGCCCGAGGTTGACTCAGCCTTCCATCCTTTATAAGATAGGTAAAATGAGGACCCAGATTGTTGGGGGGGCAATAAGTTGACTTTGTAAATATACAAATAGAATGAGACTATTGCCTTATACACTGTAAGCTGCCCTGAGTCTTCGGAGAAGGGCGGGATATAAATGTAAATAAAAAAAACCAAAAAAAAACAACCAGTCTTAGGTTAAAGTTTTGGGGATTTTGGGATGAGACCACAGAGTCTGGTAGTGCGTTCCAGGCATTAACAACTCTGTTACTGAAGTCATATTTTCTGCAATCGAGTTGCAGCGGTTCACTTTAATTTAATCAAGAATGCAGCTACCATGGAAATGTACAACTATAGTTATTGCCATTTTTGGTGAGCAAGGATGGTATTAAATAAGACACATTGAAAAGAACTACTTATACATACTAGTTACATTTGAATGTCTCAACATGGTCCAATCAGACATACCCATTCAACCATCAAGCAAATCTTCATACAAAAAGAGAAAAAGCTTTTCATTCCGCCTTATGAAAGACAATTTTAAAACCAAAGGACGTGGAAGAAAAATATTGGAAGGTTCATAGAGCTAATTTATGAGCCTTTATGGGCCTGTCCTTGATTTATTTGTACTTATCACTGCACAAAAGCAGCTATTTTAAAATGATGGAACCAGAGATCCCAGACAACAAATATTACTGAAAAGTGCTATTACTTTCTACGTTGCTTCTGGAGACAAAGGGCAATTTAGGGTCTCTTCTATATAAAGACGATTCTAAAGGGCAAGACAAGGTTAAGAAAACGCAAGAGAGGAACCTCAGAGCAGCATGCTGTTGAAGTCTCTACAAACCCAGAAGTCTCTAGAATAGAATAGAATAGAATAGAATAGAATAGAATAGAATAGAATAGAATAGAATAGAATAGAATAGAATTCTTTATTGGCCAAGTGTGACTGGACACACAAGGAATTTGTCTTGGTGCATACGCTTGGTGCATATATAAAAGAAAAGATACATTTGTCAAGAATCATAAGGTACAACACTTAATGATAGTTCATAGGGAATAGCTCTACAAATGTACAAGTGGTTCTCAATGCCTTAATGATGCAATTCATTGGTTTGTTTTTCAACTTTCAAAACAGAGTGGTTTAAAATTGTGACATTTGGTAGAGGCGAATTGTTTTTCCAGAGGGGTAGGAAACATTCTTCAGCCAATTCCTCTTACACAGCAAAATTGCACAGGTCATTTGCTAATGGAAGTGGGAAGAATCTCATACAGGAGAACTCTGGGGAATAAGATGACCTGCTGGTTTCACCAAGAATATAATTTATTTTGACCAAACACAAGAAAACCCATTTGTGGATTTACTTTCCTCTCCAGCACAAGCATCACAAATTCAGTAATAATAAGTTTCTTCAATTGATTGCTGGGGTAAAGATAAAAGTCAGCTGAAGCCTTCCCAAGCCCTGACATTAGGTGGAAATTTTACCCACTCTAGGGGAAAAATTTAGTTTGAGGTTACTAAAAGCTGAACCAGAAACTCCCTTTTATTTAACACAAAAGCAGTGAACTTGCTAAGAAAAGTAGCTGAAGAAGATAGTATATTGAAAATAATGGCATTGTCCCAGATTCTCTAGTGGACAATTGGAAGTTACTCTGCAGATACTATAATAAGTTGTTTTCAATTTTGCCTTAAAGGAAAGTTACAGAAACATATTTTGAATTATTTGCATCTCACTCAGCGATGAAGCTGTAAGTCAGGAATTTTGGATTTAAAGATAAAAGTTCAAGTAGAAACCTTCTAGTGGGTCATCCAGTTATAGAAGTAAAGATTAACCTGTTGTCTAACAAGATTGGTCTACAAGTTTTGGGAAATTATCGACCTCTGAGATGAAATGTGTTAATTTTACATATTTTGATTAGATGAATTAGAAAATAGGTGTTAAAGGTGCTGGTTGGCTAAAGTTTTCAAGATATTTCACAATAAAGATTTATACACTGGCGAGTATATTTGCCTGCAAGGGAGGGAGGTGTCTAATGGTCATTATGCCTCGTAACTTCTGGACAAAGTACAGTAGAATAATGAAAATGGTACCTCGTGGAGGTGTATAAATTTATCTTCCCTTTGAGAACAGCAAGGCAGATGACTATGAAAAACATGTGGAAAATTTGCTTAGGTCCCATAAAGCACTTGGTGCAAACACGTCACTGAAATTTCACTTCTTACACTCGCATTTAGACTATTTCCTTTGGAACTGTGGGGCAGTGAGTGATGAGCACAGGATATCGTAGGCATGGAACAAAAAAGATATCAAAGGAAATAGAGTCTGTCCATGCTTGCCGATTGTTGGAATCTCCCCAGAGATGATCCTACTGCAGTTCATAAGAGAAAAGCCAAAAAAAGCATTTTATGTACCAAATAAAGATGGAACCTTGTTGTTTAATCTGATGTTAAGAGCTGACGTTAAAAGCATGAAAAATAAATGAACAGAAAGTTATGTTATTGGTATCAATAAAATGATACATTTATAATGATTGGTGTGGCATGATTCCCATTGCTATATCACATTTTGTGGAAAACTTACGTAGCATAATCACACATCCCCCTCGTTCGTCATTTTGAATTATTTTGATGCAGTTTTGACCTGAAGCTATATCTTGGAAACTGGAGCCAATTAATACTCAGGACTTAATTTTCCTTTATTAGTGACCCAATTCTGGTAAAATTAAGTTACTTTCATTTCCGAGGCTTTCTCCTTGTAGATCAGTGCAATAGATAACCGTTGTGCTAGAAGACTCCTATCATGTCCTCTCTCCCAAGTTTCTGAAAGCTATGCATTTTTTAACCATTCTTTGTAGGAGTTGGTTTCAATCTTCTCATTTCATCCTCATAATAAACTGGTGGTGGGATTCAGCCAGTTCGCAGCACTTTGGGAGAACCGGTTGTTAACTTTCTGAGCAGTTTGGCGAACTGGTTGTTGGGAGAAATTATTAGGGCAGAGAACCGGTTGTTAAATTACTTGAATCCCACCACTGCTGGACCCAATCCAACCCATGCTGGACTGTGGGACAGTGAATATAGTATGATTCAAGACTTGCTGCTTCCTTGAGAAAGAAGCTATAGCTTCAGCTGTGGTGGTTTGCTACTCCATCTGCATCATGATTCTTCTGGCCAGCGGCATAGAGTGCCAGAAGTATATATATTAGCAGTAAGCATAAGCTTCTGCGTGACTCTAAAAATAAAGGGTTGCCAGCAGTGAACTCTCTGGACCATCTCCCAAAGACCTCTACCTTCTTAAAAGATGCCTTTTTTGTATCTCCTTGTCTTCCTTTTGCAACTCATCATAACATTCGAGGGAACAGTGGGTAGAGCAAATAGGCAGAGTAGTTGGGACTAGACTTTTCTGCACTTTCTAAATTGGGGGATCATGGCAGTTGTTATGTGTGTAAAGTCTGCATTTCGCCTTACACTATTCCTTTAAGTATTTCCTATCTGAAAATGGCAGGAAACTACAGTATACTGCTCATTTTTAGCAATTATGTTTGGCGTGGGCTCTAAAGACAAAACCTCCCTCCCCTCCAAATCCGGGCTAAGATGCCTCATTTTTGAACTCTTGAGATTGTCCACTTCTATTGGCTGCCTATTATCTTGTGTTCAAGGTCCCATGAGAAGTATTTCAAAGCTCACCCAGCATTCCTTTTTCTTTGGAGCATCCCCAACAGGATTTACACAGAGACGTCTATGTTAAGTTCTTCATTGTTACTTATTATTAGAAGTTGGCAGTAACGGCCAATAAATGATACCGTGAGGTTTCTTCAATTCTTTTTTAATATGATTTTTCCTCATGATTGGCTCTCCATTATTGCCAATATAAGGTATATTTATAACAATGGCTCTCAAAAGAGCTGCAAAGATATCAAACCATAAAATTAATGCTTCTCATTTAAAAAAAAAAAAATTGAAGTGACTCATTCAGCCCAAACCTATAAGCATGTTTGTCCAGGTTAATGGCTGCAATAAAGTTATCTATTTATAAGCATGTTCATTCTGAAATCAATACGCTTAGGACTGCAGCCTAAGGCATCATTTTCAAAATTACAAATGCAGTGATGAACCAATTAGAAGTGAGGGATTGCTGAATTAAAGGTTGTTAATGAGATTTTTTTAAAAAAAAGAGTCTGGTCTGTTAAAAAGAAAAACCTCGAGCACAAACTATACCTTAGTTTAAAAAGACTTTCATTTGTTTTCCATGTACAGAATGGTCTCATTAAATCTGTTGACATTTGTGTCTCCACTTGCAGAGTGGAGATGGTTATAAGAGTCTGTCTCTTGCAGAGACTCATGAGTCAAGCCCCAGTGGAAGGCTCTTCTGTGCAAACTGCAGTGTTAAGAAGAATGATATGCTCCCCTTTTGCATTGGAGGATCATTGAAATATACTTTACATGACCTTCTTGGATGCACATGTTGGCTCTAAATCAACTGATACATGTGAACATATTACCTCTTATATGTAGGATTCTGTGCTCCTGAAAATTAGTACTTGGAAGGCACTTGTTCGCTTCTTAGTAGCATGAAGTGGCCATTCCTGGACTAGAAAGCTAAATGAGGCAGGCTCTCCAGCATTTTACCATATTTTGTTGGAAGTTAGAAATAATTGTTCACGAGGACTTCTGGTGAGGAATTCGGAACTGACAGCCCATGAACAATTGAAGACATTATGGCTAAAAATTGTAACCAGATGCTGGATCCAGATTGCCGAAATCTCTCTGGAGAAAGGGGAGATCTTGAGATTGCCCATATGTACTCTGGACAATTATTTTTTGTAAGTAGATGGTAGAAATGGTATTTTTGTGTTTGCTTGCAAACATCTGGAGTTGTGGGTTACCATGGAGCTCATAGCTGTTAATATAGCCTTTTTATAGATTCAAGGTTCTACCAAACCTGACTTCTTAAATCATAATTTCCTTTTTTTCTCCTACTGCTTTTTAAAAATTGAAAACATTTAGAAGAACTACAATAGGTCATATTTACTAGGAAATTTTTTCTTCAATCCTTAAGGAAGAAGTTTTAATTACAAATGTAAAGTTTTACAAACATTTTTATTTTGCAATATACAGAAAAACATACAGATTTACAGGCTGATTTTACAAAATTTTAAAGAGTTAAAGAGTCCAGATGGGCTTGAATTAGAACATCAACTATCAAAATCCTTCCCATGTAAAACTTTCTATACTTATATTTGGAACTGATTAGACAACTTTGAAGATTAGTCACTACAGCACATCACAAGAAAATAAACATATCAATAAATTTGTAATGAGAAATTTATGACTATTAGGTCCAGAAAATAATCTTAAAGTTATATGTTATGATAGAAAAAGTTGATTCATAAAAGGAACAATTTCTATTGAATAAAACTGAAATTAATTTGAAGGTGGATTTAAAGAAGACAGCCTGTATAAGAAAAAGATGAAATAATGGATATAAAACCCCCACAAAATATTGGATTTACAAATGAACCCAGTTATTGATATAGCAATTGAAAAAGACACACAAATACTGATATTTATGGATAGTGTGATGTGGATACCTTTTTACTTTGGATTTACAACAGGAAATTGTTGAAGTTGTCAATGAACCATGATGTGGATAACATTTTATACTAGAACTACAAAAGGGGCTTGTAAGGGATGCCAACAATTTTGGGATAAGAGGTAAGAAGAGTATGAGTTGTAATCATATGTTGGAACATTGATTGAGGTGACTAAAGATTCTTGGGAGAAAGAGGAAGAACATAAAATTGTTAATTTGATCAAGGTTAAAATAAATGGCTTGCCATCTTGGATAATGTTTTAATGGATTTTTCTTTACTAGGACTGGATGACAATATTTTAAAGGCTTTGTTTATTTGAAGAGAGAAGATAGGGGGGTTTGTTTAAATAGTAAATAATCAAACTGGATTTATTAGCTACATTTGTAATATTTATAAAGAAGGAAATAAAATATTTTAAAAGATGGTGATAATCTCAGTGTTGATTAAACTTGCTAGGGATGAAATGGGATATGTCTTATTTCTCTGCATTTTTAATTTTTTATATATTGTATCTGTTTATTAAAGATAAATTGTGTTAGCTTTATCTTCATGACGCAAGTTTTAATACTTTTTAAAATTAAAATTATGTTAAAAAAAGAAATATTTCTTCTGCCATGAAATTTAGTAATGCAGGGGAAACTCTTACAGAATTTAGGCTTGAGATACAAATAATAGCTGACATAGCAAGATTGTTCCCTGACTGCAGATTGTCCACTCATCCATTTTTCTAGCATGGTCATCTGTGCATTTCCTACTGCCTGATTTGGCAGAAACCAGGAGAATCCACTTGTGCTGACTAGGTAGCCCTCATTAGATTGATCTTCTGCTTTGACAGTTGGCTGTAGAAAATATTTCCTGAGGCAATTAATTCTTCAAATGGGGAAAAACTGTGCAATCACTTTAGATTCTCCCTCCTTCCCTCCCTCCACACAAGCCCATCCAAGAAGAGGAAGAAAAAACATCTATGGTCGAATGATAATACTGTAAAATAATCATCTTTAACATGGTCCCCACTAGAGACAGAGACCATAGATAAAAAGCAAGGAAAGCCAGATGGGGGCATTGTGATTCCAAGCAAGCCTGTCTCATTCTGTGGGATATTGGGTGATGTTGTGCAAGTGTGCAAACATAATGCAATTTGTGTTTGTTTTTTCTCCCAAACAGCATGATAGTTCTGCTTCCCTCAGGTCTTTGATTTACAAGAAAACAAACATCTCTTTGCTTAACAAAGGCACAGAAAGAATTCCCCTTTGAAACAGTTTAATTTTACAGGCCCTGGAGCAATGTCAAGTCGGAGCCAGGAGCAAAGAACGGGGAAAAATGCAAAGCAAAGCAAAACACACAAATGAGCTTTTCGGTCTGTTTGAACATGGTTACAAAGGGGAGAGTTCTAATTAACTGAAACTTACCTCATTTGTATTTCACTTAAATATCTCCGCTGTGGATTTTCCCATATCTGTATGTTTCATGATGTACAATCAATTTGTAGGTGACGCTCATAGAATTCACATTTTCCAAATTCAGGAATCATATTTACATTCCTCCATGCTACCTTTAATTTTTTAAAATAACTTTGTCCTATACCAAACATTACACTTACATATTATGTAAGTTAGATAAAGCCATTTAAAAAAAAAATCACAATTGCCAATATATAACATAAACAAGAGCGCCATCATAAAAATTAAGCTGCAAAACAATACAACAATAATATAATAATCACCAGTTTCAATAAATAGTTTCAGAATTTAAGGATTAGCTAACAAGGCACAGATGCAAAGAACACCCATCGAATTATTTCAAATTTAAAGATAAATTACTTGAAGTTGTATACCTATCTCCATATTCCTGCTTTTCCCCTGACATTTGGATGCAATTAGAAAAGACAATCATAGAGATCAATATAATACAATCTAAAGGCACTGTGATTCTATAGGGAGACTTTAATGGTAGGGTAGGACTCTTTGCCTAATTATGGCCACTAGGGCCTCACACCTGAGGACTATTACCTGAGGACTGTGGCTCCTGAGACACCAAAAGGAATATGGTGAATTCTAAACTGATCCCTTTGACTTATACATGCAGTCTTCATATCCTTGGAGGCAAAGACAGCTGATTCATATATCTCTTTACTTTCCATTCTAGGAATGCTACTGGTAGTAGTGTCCTGGATTACATACGTGTCTCAACAGACAAAACTGACTTAATCTCAGACCTTCATGTGAAGGAAAATAATGACTATCAATTGACTGGAACTAACTTTTACCGCAGTTCTGATTTAAGGCCACCTAATAGGTCATACGAGAGAGGCTACACTTGCTAACCTAAAGTGAGGCAAGCGAAGAAGCCAAATGCTCTAAGCTGAACACTAAGGCAATTGCTAGCTTTATGAACTCTAAGCGGAACCAGCCCTGACTCAAAACATAAACAGAGCTTTTACCAGGTATGCCAATTTGTATTACATACGAAATGACTTTTTCACAGAAGATTTGTTAGCTTAGGAACCAACAGTCCATGAGATCTACTTGGCCTGATCTTGATTGCTCTTACTCAAGAAAGACCCTAAAAGCAGCTATGCATCAGTTCAAAGAAAAACCCTACATCAAACAACTATACCAAGATGCTAAAAGCTTAGATGCAACTACAAGAAAGTAATAGCCTCCAAGAAGTCTCAGTATACAGCTATAGTTTGGCCTGAGGTAGAAAAGTCAGCAAAAGGGTCCAAATCAATCATATCTTGCAAAGTCATATCTGGTATGCTGAAAGAGGATAAGTTACTACTTGATAACCCCATCTGAGCTATAGTCTGGGAAGACTTTTACACTAATTTACTTCCAATGCCAAGCAGGATCAACTAGAAAAGACAATAATCTCGAGTTTCTGACCTCTAATAACCTTCTCCTTGGCTACCAATTATCAATGACACAAATTTAACTTATTATTCAGTCATTGAAACTCGATAAAGTACCTGGTGAAACTTCCTACCCCTCCCCCACAGGACTTTCAGGGTTCACATTGAGTGGTAGGCTCCATTGATGACAATTGACATTGTTTCATGTTGACAAAGTACTCTATAAATGTTCTATCAATTGATGGTTACACACAATCCTCCGAGGACATCCTTGTGTTCCATTGTATGTGCAACCACCACTTATAATTTATCCATGAACTATTTGGTAGTCTTTTTGGATCCCTGAACTAGAAATTTCATCATAGTTTCTGCTGACAGATCTGTCAAACCTGCTGACAGATTGTATATTGGGGACCATATGGAAATAATATATGGATGTCCACCATTACATACTAATAAGGATCCATAGGTATATAGGTAGTCCTCAACAACCACAATTGAGCTCAAACTTTATGTTGCTAAGCAAGACATTTGTTAAGTGAATTTTGCACAATTTTACGACCTTTCGTAAAGTGTGATAAGTGAAAATATGTCAAGTGAATCACTGCAGCTGTAAAGTTAGTAACATAGTTGTTAGGTAAATCTGGCTTCCCCATTGACTTTGCTTGTCAGAAGCCGCAAAAGTTGATTACATGACTCTGCCTTGGGGCTGACACCCAGGACAATGCAACCCTCCTAAGTATGAAACATCTGGGCCTCTGTGGCTCAGACTGCTAATGCAGTCTGTTATTAACAGCAGCTGCTTGCAATTACTGCAGGTTCTAGTCCCACCAGGCCCAAGGCTGACTCAGCCTTCCATCCTTTATAAGGTAGGTAAAATGAGGACCCAGATTGTTGGGGGCAATAAGTTGACTTTGTATATAAATATACAAATAGGATGAAGACTATTGCTAACATAGTGTAAGCCGCCCTGAGTCTTCGGAGAAGGGTGGGATATAAATGCAAATTAAAAAAAAAACAGTTGTTAAGCCTCAAAATTTTGATTATATGTGTGAAAAATGGTCATGTCACTTTTTTCAGAGCTGTTGTAACTCTGAACAGTCACTAAATGAAAAGTTGTAAGTTGAGGACTACCTGTACATACATATGCCCCCTGGACTGCTAACGTGGAGCATGGGTCAAGAAAGGATGTCCCACTCTGCCCTAAATAGTTACATTGGTCCATCAAATTCTCAGCAAGTTTTCCAGATATTCAGTTCCAGTCCTGTTTAGGAAGCAGGTAACTAATAATGCTACTGACACCTTTTAGATGGCTCATTAGTTAGCCTGACAAAAGGGGAAGAATGTCTTTGCTGTTCCATGTTTCAGGTTTGCAACCAAGCACATCTTTAACAGATTGTCACCGTTCATCAAGGAAACTGGCATATGTAGCCTTGGATTAGCAAACCTGTTTGTTATAGTTCTAGGCATTCACAAATGATTTATTCACAAATAGAACTGTGGTATGAACTCTGGTTTTTACCGCCATCATTGCTATCTGTGCTGAATTCATATTTTTTGAAATAAGTTATTTGATTATTTTTTCTTCCATTATAGACTCATCCTTCCATCCTTCCGAGATCGGTAATATGAGGACCTACTGCACGAGTGAAAAAGAGAGCTGTTAAAATATTTACAGACCCCTCACATCCTGGACATAAACTGTTTCAACTCTTACCCTCAACATGATGCTATAGAGCACTGCACACAGAACAACTAGACACAAGAAGAGTTTTTTCCTTGAACGCCATCACTCTGCTAAACAAATAATTCCCTCAACACTGTCAAACTGTTCACTAAGTCTGCACTATTATTAATCTTCTCATTGTTCCCATCACCCATCTCCTTCCACTTATGACTGTATGACTGTAATTTTGTTGCTTGTATCCTTACAATTTATATTGATATTGATTTTTTCCTGATTGCTTATTTGTACCCTCTGACTATCATTAAGTGTTGTATTTTATGATTCTTGATGAATGCATCTTTTCTGTTATGTACACTGGGAGCATATGCACCAAGACAAATTTCTTGTGTGTCCAATCACACTTGGCCAATAAAAAATTCTATTCTATTCTGTTTTCGATTATAATTTTGAAATGACATTATATTTTTCATATAATGTTAAGTGTAGAAAATGGAGAAATTTGGCCAATTAAAAAAAAAATCTATTCTATTCTATCTTGTTGGTGGCAATATGCTGATTGTGTAAGCTTAAGAGAGGGATGTTAAACCACTATGAAGTGGTATACAAGTCTTAAGTGCTATTGCTTTTGCTATTGCTATTTTCAAGGGAATCTTCTGTCCAGATACAAATGAGACGAAGAACTGCTTAGGATCATAACAATGACTCCATCACATATTCTCCTTCTTATGGAAATAAGTTTGTCACTACTGTTAGCGAACAATAGTTGTTTTTCCCATTGTGCCTTACAAAATCTTGCTGCTTTGGACAACCATATCATAGATGTCCTTCAAGTGCTACATGACTCCTGTTGGCCACGTAAATGTCTGGCTTTGAACTGGGCTGTCATTGATCCCAATAGTAGAGATAACAGTACTATGCATCAATAGCTCATATAAATCTTTTGGCTGAGAAATTATTCTAACAAATCACAAGCACAGCTGGCATGAATAGTGGGGAAGAATGTGAACTTCGTGGTCAAACACCTACAGATCAGGCTTATTTTATGAGTGATATGCAAACAGGAATGTGATGGGGAGAATAAGTCCTGACTAATACCTGGCCCTTTCAGGTATTATTCAACAGTGCCCTTCCCTGCAGTTTCTCACAGTGCTACTCATAAATTAATCCCATTCTGTATCAAAGGCTTTCCGCTTTCTAGTCATGCCTCCATTAATACTTCCTCTGAAAAATAGCAAGGGGATTACTAATGAGCAGTCTCCTAATTGCCCTTTGATTAGGCCCTTCTGCAGCGGTCTTTGCCAGGTCATTCCAATGAGAGAAAGTGGCTTTGTATCCTAATTTTTACTTTTTTTCATTTTACATAGAGAAATTATATATGAGAATGAGAAAATGAGAAGCAATTGAGAATAAATTTCATGAGCGACTGAAGGGCTTCTCAGCACCCAGCTATAAGGTTGTCTATTCCAGTTGTGTTGGGGTAATCAGTCAATATAGCCTTAACTATATGGTTCTGTTCCTGCTGCAGAACTCCAAATTGCTGAAACTTTCTAGATAATTGTTGTGTTCTTACAAATAAGCCCTTTTGCCTTCAGTAAGAGCTTGTGTAGCAAGTTATTAGAATGCAACCTCTAGTATGGGTTACAGCGAAATATGCCAAAGTGAGCCCTTAAACTAGGATTTTTATGTTTAAATCATGATAAATTCTTTTGTGGGGTTGCTCATAATGATAAGCTTTCTTTAAAACCGATTAAGGTGGAAACTTGTAATTACAAGGACAGGTTCACTCGCTAAACTGGGGGGTGGGGTGGGCGTGGTCAGCACATGACGCATCCGGCTTGCCGGCCACAAGTTTGACACACCTGATATACAGAGAATCAGATTAAAGAAACAAAAATTTTCATAGAAAATTATTTGTAATAAAATAGCCCCAACACTAAGGATTGTTAAATTTTAAAGAAGGGAAAGAGTGCAGCAAGATTTTTATTTTAGTAAGTATCAGCTAGCTCATACCTTTCAAACTCTTCCTGATAAATCCTGTTTCTAACTATAGATATCCCAACATCTTTATTTTCCTAATTCAATATACACCACATTTTATATGTAAGGCAGTATTTCCCATCTGGATGTTAAGAATTCTGGGAGTTGCCATATCTTAAAGTGCCACTGCAAGTTGGGTAAAGCTGACATGCAGATTAAAGCCTGCTCCAATTATGCCCATGTTTATTTAGCTCCATGTAGTATTTCTTCCATAGCAATCAACTCATTATTTCATATAATTCTGACTTCTACTAATTCACTAATTTAACCAGAATTCCACTGGTTAAAAAAAAATACCAAATTTCTTGTCCAAATTTTGTTTTGAAATCAGTATTAAGACATCAAAATTTTGGCTCCCATGCAATATTCCACAGACAAAAGCAGTATGCAAATTTAACCATTCAGAAAACAATTAAGCCCATTAAATATAAAAGGAAACAGCTGCTTTTAATTCAGCTAATGCTTAAATAACATCCTTGTTTGATTCATGTTTCAGTCACTCTGGTGTCCTTAGTTCAAGAAGTCATCTTGTTGACAGTCATTACTTTTCAAAACTCAAGCCAGGTTAGTTGTGCTTTGCAACTAACAAATGTTTGAGCAACATCTTTCACTTGACTATCAGACTGTAGTAAAAAGTCTGTGGAGATTCTCAGTCATCCCGGTCATGGTCATCCCAAAGGTGCTTTTTCAAGAGGCAACTGGACTTTCTGAATTTTTTTGAAGATATTTCACTTCTCATCCAAGAAGCTTCTTCAGCTCTGAATGAATGGTGGGGAATGGAAGGATTCCACTCAGAGCTGAAGAAGCTTATTGGATGAGAAGCGAAACATCTTCAAAGAAAAACCAGAAAGTCCAATTGCTCTTGAAAAAACACCTTTGGGACTGTAGTGAAGAGCTTTTCAAAAAAAATAACATCAGTTGCATTAGTGAAAGTATTTCAACATATCCATATCCTGAAGTAGTAACCACTTAAAAGGGTCAATTCAAAAGTAAAAAAGCATGTAATAACACAACATTTAACTATGTAGACATATGAGAATAACTTGAATCTTGTTTAAAGGCATTATGTTCAAATCCAGCATGTCAGACATTTATGCAACGATCTGTCTGACATGTTACCAGTGCATTTAAACAAACAGATATTGCACCCACATCCAAATGAAATTGTATATTTAGGAAATAGAACACGTACATGGACATATGGCTGATTAAATTGAGCTTCATTACAGGTACACTGACATCAGGGCAAAGGTTATAAAAACACAGTTTAATTGCTTATTATCTTTGGTTCATTAGATAGAATGCTCTGTCAGAATGTGAAAAGGATAATGGTGAATCCCAGGATGAGATTTGAAATAAGGCAGGCCATATTTTACAACCATTCAGTAGCCAACCTAGATATACTGATGAAGTATATTAAATCCCTGGTACCTTAATAGGAGATTCAGACAATATGTAGGATGGCATATACCAACATTTTATAATTTACAATCATTGATTTGTCTATTAACTTCATGTCCATTATCTCTTGAAACAATAAAAAACACAAGGTCTACAGTGGGTTAGAATACTTTGCTAACAACTGGTCCTTTTGAAAGTCAATACCTGTTTAAAGGTAATTTGCCCTCTTCACTCTAAATTTCAATAACACAGAAATAGGAGCAGCTTGCAAGATGCATTTCAAAGTCAAATCACAAAGTAGTCAAACCACAAAATACAATAATGGTTCCAACATAAGCAAGGACAATCAAGGGGCCTAATTCTTCAGACAGAGGCCTAAATAATACAAATATTTCCCCCTTCACTCTTCTTTTATTACATAATTAAAATATGTAAATTAGGCAGGTTGATTTTCATTTATAAAATAGTTTTTATGCTTTTAGGAATAAAAGCTCAGATAGATGAAAAAGCAATAAAAAGGCACTGATAATTGTTACAAGATCCAGTCTGGGTCAGTCACTCATGAGGATGGGTTCCAGCATGAGTCCAAAGCTTGCACGACTAAATATCTGGTCCTGTGTCCCACCCAAATTGGATCCTGCAACATTATTTTGGGACACTTATATTTGCCTTCACTGATAGTTGCATTTGAGCAATCTTAACCAAATTCAATCCTCCCAGGTTTATTAGATTTAGGGGAATAAAATACCTAGAAACTTAGATACAAGATCAGAAAACAGGAGACTTTTTGCGGGGAGACAAATATTGGGAAACCTTGATGTACAGTCTGTATTTAATTTTAAACTGTTTTTAAAGATAGAAGTCATTGTACTTATTTGTAAAGTATCATGTTTATGTTAGCTTGGTTTGCTTATGTAAATTATGTTTGACATAAAGTGTTTCAATTAAACATACTTTTAAATGAGATTTATTTTTACTGCAAACAGACTAAGGAACATACCAATAAAGGAGAATATTTGTAGCTCAGGGTTGAAATTAGGGATCCTTGGTGGTCTTGCAGACATTATCCAAACTAGATAATATCATAAGTGCTAATCCTGATGATGTTAGCACTGATGGGTAATGGAAAGTTGCAAGAAAACCACCAAGCTCAGGGACCACCAAGTGAATTCCCCTAGGGAATGTACCATCATCATATTTCTGACAATTTTTTAAAAAGTAGACATGCAAAAAAAATAATAAAACTGAAGAGGGATAACACTAAAAATAGTAAGTGATAAATTCAAATTTTTGTTGTGCCTGGCATCAAAGATAGAGAAAATACTAATTTGGGGGCGGGGTGTCAATAAAAGAGATATACCCTTTGTTACACATGGAACATTTACTAATAGTGCCAGTAGATCTGAATTGGAAATACTATCACCAGAAGCACTTTCTATTCCTTCTGATCCTTTTTCATCATAGTATATTATTTTAATGAATTTGTAAAAACTGAGGATCTATCTGCATTGAGACAAGCTTTCCAAACCTTTCATGTTTATTTCTTGATTTGGAATGTTTCCAAATATTGAAAAATTTCTTTCATGTCTTAATCAATTTCATGTATAATTTAAAATGGAAATATTAGGAAATAGTTCATAATTCCCTCAGCCCACAGTTAGTCTAGAAAAACCAAGCAGTCTTGAGTAAAAAAAAAAAACAACCCACCCCAGAAAAATATAATCTACTTCTGTACACACTTCTTGTGTTCTTTTAAATCTTCAGTGTAGCAAAACCTGTACAGCATGCAGTTGAGAAAAATTAAACAGAAATTTATATGTTTATGTGTTTGTGTTTCTTAATGTATTTTTCTTTTAATATGTTGTCTTTTGGGGTTTTTTTTATTTATTCCTGTAAAAAAAATAGTTTTGTATTTTATTTTGGAAAAAAAATTTAAAGACTATTATATATTATTTTATTAAAACAATTTAAATTTTTAATACAATGCTGATTTCTAGTACTAGCTTTTTGTTTTGTATCTCTACGATTTCTATGTCACTTGAAAAATGTTTTTCCCTTGATAATTTAACCAGTTTTTAAAAAGTGGTTATTTTCTGCTGCTTCTTTACTGGGACTTGAATTGCAACAGCTGTCAAAACAGTCTTGAAATGTACCTAAGAATACAAAAAGAATATGGTAAGAGTTCATTTCATTTTGATAGAACTCGACACATGGTTGAATGATCCTCCAGTTTTGTGGTAAACCTTTGGTGACAATTGTGATATGTTCATAATATGAAATTCCATCTAATTCTGCAGAAAAGAAGTCTCCAAGGAGCATGCAATGTCTTAGCAGAACAGTTCAACATTATATTTAAGTGAGGTCTATAAACATAGAACTGCATGAATTAAAATATTATCAAAGCTAAATGTAATGTTAATGAGTAATGAGGGGAATTCATAGAGCATTCTCATAATATCTAATATTTGTTGCTAGACCACAAATATTAAAAAGTGCAGTAAGTTCTTTTTATAAGTTCACACTATATGTAAGAAGTAGATCAAAGTGCACATATATATCCCACTCGTTTAATTTTTTTTGTACCAGATAGTTCAAAATTGAACAATAAATCAAAGGAATTAAGTTTAGCATCTGCTGGATTTTAATATCCAATGTAAAATATTTAATTTCTTCCCTTAGTTATATTTGCTGTAGTTTTTAAAAGCTTGGATTTTTGTTTGCCGAGTTTTGTTATGCAATTCTTTCAGATATATATACTGAAAACTAAACTAATTCATGAATAAAATGAAAAATTAGACAAGGATCTTAAAGTGAATTAAGGAACATCTACTATAGAAGACACAAATATTTATGGCAGAACAATGATACCAGTTCATAGACTGATCTTTGTTCCTGGGTATAAACATTTTGAGAAATCTTTTGATACTCTTGAGATTCTTTTTCACAAAGGTATAAAATGTCAAAGTTAAATATATTGTTCTTATGGAAAGGAAAAACAGTTTTAGCTTTTTTTCTGACTTAGATTTCTCAGCCAGAAATAGCCACTTAAATCTAGCATTTAGGATATGCCTTAATTTGAAGGCTACAGACCAGTAATGAAATATTTGTTATTCTTTTAAACTTCACAGTCAATTTTTTTTAAAAAAAACCTAAGACATATAGCAGCCACTGAACTGAGGAACATACCTGTTGCAAAACTCAAGAGAAGAATTCAACTTTTAATCTGATCTGTTTAATGGTTTTGTTTCTTTTAAGCAGGAGGAAAAAGAATTACAATCATTTTTAATATTTCACAATGTTAAACTAAAACTGAGCTCTAAGCTACATGTGTAAGTAAATCTAGAACACAAAAAAGGTTAAATAAGATTTCTTTAAGATTACAAGAACTGAAGCTTTCTTTACGTTTAACAAACCTCACAGAACAGATATTGCAAAGGAACAACCCCCCACACTTTTTAAAGTGAACATTGTCCATAATCCACATGAACTTGAGTAGTGTTTGCTCAAGAGATACCTTGAAATCAACTGTGCACGTGTATCAGGGCTAAAGAAAGATTAACAGGAGAAAAACAGCATCTTGTATATCAATCAGAATGTCCATCAAATGCTATGCTAGGATTTTAGAAGGGAAGAAAGTGCATAGCGTGGCAGCAGCTGAAGTCCATGTTTGTTTGAAACTCTTCATGGCAAACACAAAGAAAATTGTCTGGTTTCTCCCACATAGCGATGACAGGAGAATACTTCCTTAGGAAACAGAATATGCAGCTGGAAATTCCACTGCTGATTTCAAAGCCTTGAGTACAACACAGAATGGCTTTTCCATATTGAACTTTAGAATGGTGGATTGAATTCATCACCAATCTGCAATATAGGCAAAGGCTTCCTTCACTGGCCATACTGGCTACCAGATTAAATACAAATCAACCTGTAAACTAGTCACTGATCTTCAGAACATACAGAGCAGTCAGTGACTTATTTAAGCTGCTCTACCCTACAACCTTTTTTAAAGAGTGATATGAGGGAATTCACTCTTTTTGGTGGCTTAAGTATATTCTATTTGTGAAAATGAGAGACAAAACAGATCCCCGTCTTCCAGCAACCCTTCCCTATTCCCTACTAGATCTAATTCCAAATTGCTAACTGAGCACTAACCAGTTTGTGGGGTAAACATTCCACGTTAGGCCACTATATATATATATTTATATATAATATATAATTTATATATATATATAAATATGTATATATATTTTCTTACAGACACAATTGCCTGTAGCTAGAGGAAACCACTGCACATTAAAACAAAGAAACAAAAAAAAATTGTGCAGTTCAGTTCAATGAAATTGACATACCCAGTATAGAACAGTAGCTCTAAAAGACCAGATCTGGAGAGTCCCCATTCTATGCAAGGCATTTTACAGTCACTTGCTTCGCAACTGATGATGAGCAGAGACTTTCACTGAGTACCAAGCTGCATAGTCACAAGGCTGGGACAGCCCATTTGATTATCTCCTTAATACACTGGAAGTGAGGTGTACAAACTCAGTTCAATAAAGGGTGATTTTCCTGGTTGTTCCCCCAATACTGTTAACTGAATTCCATTTGCTACAAAATGTCCTTTACCCCTCAATACACGTCTAGCTACAGAAAGTCAGTCTGTAGAATCCAGGCATGGCCACCGTGCTGTGAATTAGCCTTATTTGTTCAATTATCAGATACCTGCACTTAGCAAAAGGCAAACAAGAGCCAATCAAATTTTGGCTGATGGGAAACAACAAACTATGGTTGGCATATGGAATTGGATCACACCACTTAAGAAATGTTGTTGATGCTGTGTAGAAAATGCACGCTGTTTACTGCTTGTTCCAAAATAGCACTAACTTTAAAGTAAGATATTTCCTCCTCCACCTTAGTGAAGGAATAAATTCCCTGTAATCTGATATTTTCATCTAATATAAAAGTTGTCATAAGAATCTGTCCCCTCTTTTTGGCTTCCTAGAAAGCTGTTCCTACCCTAAGAGATTTCCTGATGTTGGTGGCGCTGCATGACCTTAGAAGACATGCGTGGAAATAGCAAAAGGAAGGGTTTAGGTCTTCTAGGTTTAGCAACCACCCTGCTTGTTTCAAGCCGAGTTTCACCTCTTCAAGGTTAGCTAATAGTAAGGACAGGAAAGCCAGGCTAATAAGGGTAGTTTCTTCCAGTGTGGTATGCACATAAGCAGTCTTTTACATCAGTTTCTACTCAGCTGCTGGACACTTCCCAACATAAGGCTTTTTGTTTGTTTGTAAGAACTTGACTCCTGCAATAATAGAAGCCTTTATATTTTTGTTACAATCCACTAGCCATGCTCAAAAATATGTCTTCATTTTTTTAATACAGTGGCTAGTAGGCACCTTAACAACCAGCCAGTAATCAGTGTTGATCACCATTTAACTCCTAAACTACAGTACCAGGATGGTTGGCTAAAGAAAGGAAATTGATTGGCTGTAGTCTGAAACTTGCCCAGTACAAGTGTCTGGCTGACTTTGTCCTAAATAAGGCTAACATTAGTGAACTAAGAGAACAGCATTTGGTTGAAGAGTCTTGCCACTCAGGAGCAGCCCTCGCCAATGCGCTGGCATGATCGCCCAACTTTCCGGTCCAGTTTCACCATTTTCATAATGGCTTCTTCACGCCCGCGTCCCATGTGGTCAAATGTGCAATCGTGCTGTTCAGGCAGGCGATGCAACATACAGAACACATAACCTATAAGGACGGAAAGTAAAAGAAAAAGAAAAAAGAGTGAATAGACAATAATGTTAGGAATGTACTAACAGCTTCTAAGAGAGATTCATTACTACAAAAATTTGTATATGGCTCATTGCATACTTTTGCCATCTAGTCACTAAATAACCAAATGCTACAAGGAATAAATTAATCAACTGAAACCTTCAGGTTACCCTCAGTTAGAGAGAGCGACTCATTAAATCTTTTTAATTAAATTATCCATTAAATCTTTCCATTAGGTCATTATTTTTTGATATTGTGCCTTCCATTTAAAATATAATCTCAGCATAGAAACTCATGCTTGAAGTGAAATCCTCTAAAGGAATTTCCCCAAAGATAAAGGAGAGTATGTTTTAATTTTGAAAATCACAACTGAAGGAGTTAATTTGGAAACTGATACCTGTGAAATATGTAATAAATAACCTCATCAGCAGCATCTGAAGGGGATTTATAGCAATAGAGCCAAAGTATATTTTCTCAAATCAGAACACCTGATGCAGCTTCATGCAAACATTGACAGCTGTTAGCTGTTATATTTGTGTGAAACAACTAACCATCTATAATCAGTGGCTCAAGCCATGTGCCAGATTTTTTTTTTTAAAAAAACGTGTTTCTTTACAGATAATTTATTTGGAGCCACTTCAAAACTAACTTCAATAATGCCACTATTTTTCTTATACAAAATTCTGCTTCCGCTTTTTCACTTTCACCTTTTCCATGAACTTTTGCACTTCACTGTTAATTTGAAATTCTAATTGACAAAGGTGAATGATTTACCTAAAAATATCTAGAAACCTTCAGAGATAAAGGCAGTGCAAATTTATGTACTACTGAACTACGCAGTGCCAGACAGTACGTGTCAACTTGGGGTTTTTTGAATATAAATGCATTTGCACATCAGTATAATTCTTGAAATACTTGTGCAGATTTTTCTAGCTGTGATGATTTCTTGGTCCAAGGAGATGCAGTACTTCTGTATCTATTTTAAATTGCACTGCTTTTTTAAAAAATTTAAACTTACTATAAAAATATTTAAAATAAATAATAAAAACCATTCTGGAACAAATGGACACACTTTTTGTAAAAACTATTTTCTTTCCAAATACTTTTGTATTCAGAAATGAGTATTGATATGATCTAAATGCCATCTATAAAACATTTTATAAAAATTTTCCCTCAGATTCTGTGCTTGCGTGAATTTAACATTTCTAACCCAAATTTTTTCCCAAGTTTCCAATAATATTGGCTCCTGAAAATTTTGTGCCCACTTTATCATACAGTCCTTTACCAAGTCCCTTTCAGAATCTATTTCAAGTAACACATTATACAATCTCTTTATATGCTCCTGAGACTGATTTCTAATTTGCTTTACCAAATTTCCCTCGTTCTGCTCTATACCAATTTTCTGATCTTCCTTCCATCTAGCACGTAGTTGCTCATATTGAAACCAAGTATAATTTTTCCCTTCCTCTTTTAATTCGTGCAGAGATTTTAATTGCAAATTACCTCTTTCAGTATACAAAAGATCTTTATATGTAATCATTTCCTGATTCTGTTCTATATTTATATTCTCTATTGTATGTCTAGGACTTATTATCGTGTATGTATCCAGATATGCAAGCAAAATGTTGGAGATGTAATTGTGATGACGCTACATATTTTCACATTTGGTGGACTTGTAAGGATATAAAGGCCTTTTGGATAAAAATTTGGTGGATCTTACAAAATGTTTTGAAAAAGAAGATAAAGTTCCTGCCGCAATTTTTTTTGTTGGGAATTATTATGGATTGTACAGTAATTGAGACTAAATTGATTTTAAATCTAATAACAGCAGCAAGATTACTAATAGGACAATACTGGAAGAAAAAAGAAGTACCTACAATAGAAGAATGGATATTGAAGGTTGCCAATTTGGCTGAGATGGCGAAGATATCAGCCTTTTTGAAAGACAATACGCAAGAAAGATACTTAAAGGAATGGAAAAAATGGATTGACTATATTCAACGTAGATATCAGACTAAGAGTTATCAGACTGTTTTTGAATGATTATGATGTATTATTTTTGATTGTTTTTGGGGGAAGTTAGGAATTGATGATTGTAGGGGTATAATTAAGTTGGGATGAAATTTTTTTAGCATATGTTTGTTTTATTTTTAACTATACCTTGTGTTCGTTCCGGGAAGTCGGGGGGGGGGGGGTTGTGAAGGGAGGGGGAGAGGAGGGGGGGAAAGGGGAAAAAAATTTTTGTAAAACTTTTTGAATAAAAAAAAAAAGAAATGAGTATTGATATAACATATATGTCTAGCAAATATGTTTTACAGAAAATATGTAACCTCTATAAACTTGTATAACAAATAAAACAAAATTTAAAGATAAGACAACCGGTATATAATAAAGGTCTACAAAATTCAAAAAGCACAAGGGCTTAAAACCCTAAAATGTTGAAAACAGTCCAGAATGTGAATAATTTGAAAGAATAATAATAATTTGAGAGAAATCAAATGATTTTTTAAAAAACCCAACCTTGTCTAACACAGATATATTAAGGCAAATGACAGCAATCTTGAATAACAATAAATTCTTGAAAAAATGTCAATGTTTCACAGAATTTTGCTTTTGAGATAATTTACTGCTTTATTTCTTTTTTTAAAACACTAATATTAACAATATTTGAAAGCCTAGTTATATCAATTTTTATACTGAAATTCTAAATCCAGATCTTTCTCACCACTGAAGATACAGGTACTCCTTGACTTATGACCACAACTGAGCCCAAAATTTCTGTTGCTAAGCAAGACAGTTAAGTGAATTTTGCCCCATTTTACAACCTTTCTTGCTACAATTCTTGAATGAATCTCTGCAGTTGTTAAGTTAGTAACATTATTTGTAAGTTATATTTGAAGTTATATTTGTAAAACAAATATAACTTCCCCATTGTGTTTGCTTCCAAAAACTGATCCCATGACCCTGGGATACTGCAATCATCTTAAATGTGACTCCATTGCCAAGCATCTGAATTTTGATTATGTGACCATAGGGATGCTGCAACAGTTGTAAGTGTGAACAATGGTTATGAACCACTTTTTTCAGTGCTGTTATAACTTCAAATGGTCACTAAATAAGCCAAGGACTATTATTTATTTGATTTGATTTGAGTGCTGCCTAATTCCGACTCTAGGGAGCACAACATATTCTGAGTAAAAGAATTAAAAAAGAATTCATATTTAAAGTATGCAATTTTATTTAGCTCTCAACCATTCTAGAAGTTCCTTGTTAAATGGACTCTTAATGAGGAAAAATAATTTGTTAGAACATGTCTATACTAAAAGAGGTTACAGATAGTCATTTTCTAAAAAGTGATATCTAATTACTGGTTTTCAGCAGAAAGAAACAAGATCATAAGTGTTTACTGATTCTCTGCTCAAGGCAGAAATGTAAAATAAAAATATTTTTAATGAGTAGTTAACATTTCATTTGAGAATGCTTTGGGCACAACACAACTACTACAGGTAGCATTCTTTTTTTTTCAGTTAAGTCTCAGGCAAAACAATTATATCTGAGCTGAGAGTGACTAACAACCTTTTCTCTGTCTGTATAACATAGCAGTCCAATGTAAAAGGTAATCAAAGAATCTGAATTTGTTTTGTTTTTAAATGGTGCCTTGTTATGAAATCTTATGTTAAAGTTAATATGCTCCTATGTAAGAAGCACATTTCTGACATTTTGGTTGCCAAGGCTAAAAAAACCCAGTGCAGCTCTAGCTGTGTTTAATTTTAAAACTATTGGTCTGTTATTAGTACTGTAATCTTATGACTAGAAATACTGACAAATTGTAAGTTTATGCAACACGGTAACAAGCACATGCCCCAAGGAAATGGTAAAAAGTCAGAGGAATTAAGAAATATTTCAGAGGGGGAGCCCGACTTTTATAAAATGCACCAGTCCGATGTTCTATTGTATGTAGATTTTTTTGCACATGCACAGGGCTCCTCCTGTTAGTTTTCCTAAAAACTGCTGTAGCAAGATCTTCCTCTTTGGAATTAGGCAAAGGACTGGGGATTTGAAAATATAGGGGAAATCTGTTTTACTGGCAGATGCTGTCCATCAGCAAGTGGGCATTTCTATTTCCACCTAAATGAATTAATTTATATAATATTTTAACATTAGAAAACGTAACTCACATTTGTGATCTAGAAAAGTTTAAGGATATATCCTACACATAGCAAAAAATAGTGTATACCATGGGTGTCAAATTTGTCGCGTCATGTTGCCATCACGTGACGTTTCACGATGTTTTTCCCATTCACAGATCTGGGGTGGGTGTGGCCTGTGCGCAACATATCTGGCCCGTGGGCCGCCATTTTGATACGTCTGGTGTACACAATGAGAACCATACTTAGACAAACAAATTCAAGAAGTATCTAGGAAGTAAGCTAAAGTGTCTAATAGAATCAGTCAGATATATATGGTTAGACAGGTGCTATGAATTGTACTTGACTGCACAGACAAATGTGCATTTTAGTAATTTCCTTGGAACAACTTCAACTCTGTAATTCCATCCACCCAACTTATTCACTGACTTCCTCTTATTCTGTTTTCCTCAACCTTGTCAAGCATAGGGATTTTTTCTAGTCCATTATCTGCTTGTTTTATATGCCCAAAGGGTGAAATTTTCTGTTTGTCATTTGCTTAAGCCTTTACTTTGTTGATTTTTCTTGCATTGCAGCCCATGATACTCTTGGACAGTGTTCCAAATATGTAATTTAAAAGCATCTCTTTCTTTTATCCAATTGTTAACTTTTCATAGCCATGTAACTGGGAAGACTATTGTCTTCACCATTCTGCTCTTTATTGCTATTAAATGCCCTTGTTTTTCATAATCTCATCTATGAGAGTCACTGCTTTCCTACCTAGGATTAATCTTTACTTCTGAGGCATACTGTTCTCCTTTGAGCTGAACAAAAGAAAACTACATGTAACCTTTAATACTTCTCTATGAATTAAATATTCATTAAGCATACAATTTGACATTACCTTCAACTTCTTAACATTTAAGATGAACACAGATTTTTTTTAACTCCCCACATCTCATATTCTTATTTCCATAGTCTTCTTATTTTTGGCTAATAAAGTGTGTTATTTGCATATGTCAAATTGTTAGTATTTCAACCATCAATTCTGATTCCAGCTCTGATCTCTTCCAACTTGAATTCCACTAATATATGCAATATAACATTTAAATACTATAAAGCATCTATGTCTTACTCGAATCTATATTCTAAAACATTCTGTTTCTTCAAATTTAATTTTTAACAGTAGCTTTTTGTTCACTACTTTATAAGAATTCTTCAAAAATAAATCAGGTGTCCTGGTACTCATATTAGTCTTAATATATTCCATAGTCTGGCATAATCTACCCAGTCAAAGACCTTGTTGTAAACAGTGCAACAAACACGAACCTCCTTTTTGTATTGTCCCATTTGCTCCATTAACCCTTCTCATGTTACTGATCTGATTGTAAATCTTTTCTGAATACTGACTCTGCATTTGGCAGTTTTCTCTCTTTAGGTATAGTATTATTGTTTTTTTGGTAAAATCAAGGTGGCAATCCGCAAGGAGGGCAGCTAATTATAACTGGAGTGTAGTTCACAAAACTGTTCCATTATAACAACAGGTTTTGGGTTATATCCCAAAAGCATAGCAACTGATGCCAATCCAAAAATTCCAAAAACAAAACCATCTTATTAGTCAAGTTCAACAAAGCTCCCAAAGGAGCTTTTATATTTGCTGATAATTTATCTCCTTTAGCCAATTCCCTTTTGCACCAATGGTAATTAATGCTTTCTCCTGTTTGAAAAGAACTTAGGTTATTAAAAATAATATTCAATTTTAATAACTTTTCACATGTCCTGATTGATTCTACTTTGCTCTGTTGTCAACATCCCAAATTTGTTTAGTAAACAAATTAATGCCTTTTTTCTTCTTCTAATCTCTAATACAAGACATTTGAGAAAACCCAAAGAAATGAGGACAAAGCTTAATTTGAAGTACTTTAATTAAGACTTACTGCTGGTTCTAATGTGAAACTTTCTACAAAGATATTATTTCCGATGCATCCAACAGGGAAATACCCTATGGAAAACACTATTTGGGAACTAAAAGCAACATGCTTCCTTCATGAAAAATATTGGAAGGTTTCATTATAGGCAATACTTATTGCATACTTGATATCCAGAGGAGGTCTTCAGATATAAATCATTCGTATGAATAACATGTTTTGATTCATTTTTTGAAATACACCTTATGATAAATGATCTGACTTAAGTTTTTATTAAACTATATGCATCTTATTCTTGAAAAGAAATGCTGGAGAAGCACTGAAATTATCATTTTTCACATTAAAAACTGTTAGATTGAAGTAGATTTTGATGAATTTCCATTCTTTCTTTGGTATTCATATTTATTAATCACATGAATATACTTTTCTTCAGAGGTAACACAACAGGTATTCAAACAGTTTGGTAATTTTGTCCCACTTTTTTAAAAAACTGAAAAGCATTCTTATTTTTAGCTTTGTATCTACTATAAAATATACATTTATAATGTTTCTTTGAATCTGCTTCCTTTTGCTTTAGGTCTGAAATGTCTTTTGGTTGTAGGTAATAGCTTCAAAAGATATTTCTTATATGTTGAATATATAATGAGGAATGCTATACTGGAAGGAGACAAGTTTTGTTTTGAAATTGTAGGAAATAACATCAATAACGTGTGCTATATTGATGGCACTACTTTAACAGCAGAAAATGTAAATTATCTGTAAATTCTAGTAATGAAAATCAAAAGGGCACAGTGAAAAAATAGGAGTTAGAATATATAACGAAGACCCAACCAATGATAACGAGTATAGCAACTAGCCTTTGAATTGACAATGACGATACTGTGAAGGTATGAATAGCTTTTGGCTATTTTGACTTGTCAACCGTAATGGAAAAGCAACTAAGAAATTTGCCACAGATTTGCACTTGAGTAGACATGAAGTAAAAAATATTCAAATACCAATAAAAATCAGGGTGGTACTGGCAATGTTTTTCCCATAACACTCCATGAAAGTGAAAGTTGAGAATATAAAGAAGCAGTACAGAAAGAGTATTGACATTATAAAACTTTGGTATTGGAGAAGACTCCTGAGAATACCATGCATAGCTATCTATGAAAACAAACCAATGGATCACCAAAGAAATCAACTCAGAGTTCTTATTTGAGAAAGAAATTGCCAAGCTCAAATTATCATACTTTGGATATGAAGATTATAAAATTCTGGAGAAATCGGTAATGTTGGGAAATATGGAAGGAAAGAGCAGAAGCAGCATTATGGACACAGTTACAATGGCAATGAGTGTACTATGAGAAGACCTGAAGGATCAGTTTGGAATAGATCATCGTATAGAAAATCTAAGTGGTCACTAATAGTTCAAACTGACATGAAGACACATACCTCAGTCATAATTAATATATTTGACTATGACAGTGGATAAATAAAGCTTGTTTAGAATTAGGACAATGTTTTCCATACTAGACTAAGAAGTGATTATATCTCAGCAAGAATTACTCAAATGTTTTTTTTTCAGTGTCCCTGCAGCAATTTCTCCCAAGTAGCCAAAAATATGTGTTCAATTAGTAAAGGTTTATATGGAAAAATCTTCTCTTTCACTCACGTGTGAATTTTATCAGAAGCTTAATATCAAAATTGTCATTAAGTTTTTAGTCTTAGTTTTGGATTTCTGACTCTAACATCTATGGATACAAAGTATTTACCTGAATTAAAATTTATAATTGTATAAGTCACTCCATGGAGCATTTATCTTCACAAACATACCCCATCCCAAAATTGGAATTTAATTAAAAACTAAAGTGTAACCAAAAAATTAATTAAAACAAACAAGCATTACTAGCACATCCTGACAATATATCGGTATCTTCTGTTTTTTGCTTTAGTGCAATAAAAATGCAAGACAGATAAGACAAGAATAAATAACATATTTCCAGGCAGAGCTATTTTGTATATTATATAAAACTTCAGAGGCATTTTTATAGTTCCACACATTTTAACCTTATAAGCGGTCATTGTTTTTATATGTTCCTGTCCTTAAAGCTTAGTTTGTTCCAATTGAAGTAATATTTTTACAAAATATTTGCTGCCAATGCCTGAATAAGATAATCAATATTTTGGCAAATAAACACTCATATTGTAACTCCACCAATTACATCTTAACCTCTTCTATTAGCCTTTTCCTCTCCCTACTCCAGAAGAAATACTAAATCTAAATATTATCTTTCTTCTAATGGAGAATTGAAACACATGAGAGAGAGAGAGAGAGAGAGAGAGAGAGAGAGAGAGAGAGAGAGAGAGAGAGAGAGAGAGGGAGAAAGTTGACATCAATACTTCGATTTATAATATAGGTGAACATAAAACAGAAGTACTAACATTAAGAGTAGTAGCAGAGAACCTGTTGCACTCTACTTCCAAAAAGCCTGAGAAATTGCTAGAATTTCTGGAACCTGGGTACCAGAATCAATTTATGACACACGTCAAAGGAGACATGCCACAATGCTTTGGGTAACACTCCAGTGTTTACTAACATCCAAAGCATGCCCTGTTCTAATGCAATTTTGGGAGGCCTGAAGTATGTTCTTCTGCAGTCTCTGAACCCACTAGAAGATGCACAAAAATCATGTGAGAATACAATGTGCTTTTCTGTGGTTTTTGGAGGCTGTAGGTGCTATAGAAGAGCATGCTCTGAAGCTACTTCAAGAATGGAGGCCTCATGCAACCTGGAACATCCTCAGGTAGACAGACCATAGAGGACTGTCAACAGAAAGACAACACGCTTGTGGGCCTTGGAGAATGATGCAAAGCAGCCTTTTTGAGTGAAAGTGGTGGTGCTAGGGCTGAAGTTTAGACACATGCCTCTACTTCAGGCAAGCTGCAGGCTGCCACCATGTGTCACTGTTTAAAGGGACACAGAGAATTGCTTTTCTTTTCCTTGGCTGTGTGTGTGTGTGTGTGTGTGTGTGTGCGTGTGCGCGTGCGACATGACAGCAAGTCAAATTAGGCACATTCCTAATTTTTGACATGTCAAGCCCAAAAGGTACACCTTCACTGCCTAGAAAATGGCACAAATGAACAGGATATTCTGAGGCAGATTTGTAGGCTTGTGCATATTTATAAAAGAACAACTAACCTACTCCTAACTGATGGATTTAAATTCTTTTATATAAAAAAATGAAGGAAGGAAGGAAGGAAGGAAAAGAAAGAAACCCAAGATATGGTTTTATCATGAAATTATAATCATATAAGAAAAAATTCCTCTGATGAATAGTTAAAGTATTGATAAGCTTAAGCGTGATATTGTTTTAGAGACATATTTTCCTTGAATGTACAGGAGATAGTAGTGGGCTATTCTGAGGTAATTCAGAAACACATTTAAAAAACAAGCAGTTCAATGAAGCTATGGAAGAGTTAAGAAATTAGCAATATTTAAAATATGAAAACTCATATTCAGACTTTTTCTCATGTAAATTATACATATTCATACATCATTAATTAGACATTTAATTAGGAAACAGGTTAGTTGCCTGATAAACTGGCTTTCAATGGCTATTTTTGGATATATTTTAATTTTGTAGGATTTATCTTTAATTAGAATGCACTGCATTTTGCATGCAACAAATAAAAATACTTAATCTAGTACCACAGTAGCTGAATCATTTCCTAGGTGTAGTTTTAAATTTCAAAAGCCTGTTTTAAGGGCATTACTACATTCCCATATAGAATTATTTTGGTTTTGGTCTTTGGAAGTCTTAATCCCATCTCTTAGGTAGTGTTAAATTAAGCAATTTAATGTTCTAAAGGAGAACAAGTATCCCGTTTTGATACTTACTGTTGATAAGTATTGTTTAATGTTTTGTATTTCATAAACAACATATGTAGATTGTCAAATAAAGTTCTAGGCTATAATAACTATGTTGACAACAATGGAACCAATTACCATAACAAATAAATGTGCATTCTTAATTCAGTCTACTTATATGGAAATTAGGTTACTTTAGCAACAATTGTCTACAGATACAGGTAGTCCTCGTCTTACAACAGTTCATTTAGTGATCTTCAATAGCAACAGTATTTAGACTTTATAGCCCTCTCTAAGCGGTTTACAGAGTTAGCATATTGCCACCAACAATCTGGGTCCTCATTTTACCCACCTCGGAAGGATGGATGGTTCAGTCATCCTTGAGCCTGGTGAGATTCGAACTGCCAAACTGCAGTCAGTGGGCAGTCAGCAGAAGTAGCCTCCAGTACTTCATTCTAACCACTGCGCCATCACGGCACTGAAAAAAGTGACTTATTATCATTTTTCACACTTACGACCATTACAGCATCCCCATGGTCATGTGATCAAAATTCAGATACTTGGCAACTGAGTCATATTTATGACAATTGCAGTGTCCCTGGGTCATGTGATCACCTTTTGTGGCCTTCTTACAAGCAAAAGTCAATGGGGAAGCCAGATTCAATTAACAATCATGTTACTAATTTAACAATTGCAGTGATTTATTTAACAACTGTGGCACAAAAGATTGTAAAATCTTTTAAAGTTAACTTAACAAATATTTTACTTAGCAACATAAATTTTGGGCTCAATTCTGGTTGTAAGTCAAAGACTACTATATAGAAACTACCAAAGTATGGGAACAGTTTAATGCATAAAAATAAGTTCACATATATAATTTTATTGGAGTTGGTATAACATAAAGTTGGAAAACAGCTGCAACTCAAATAGCATTCATATACAACATTTATATAATTTTGGAGAATCACTTAAAAGAAATTTACATCACAAATAAAATAATTTAATACTCATTTCAGTTTTTCTTTAAATACTATAAAAAAGGGTACCATTACTGAAATAAAATGTAGATTATGTCACTCTGCCACACAGAAGTGAGTGTTTCCCGTCTGACAGGAGGCAGAGCTGTAACTGCCTTAAGGCTTTCTTGGGTGTCTGACGTGGATTTTAAGAGCTCTATGCACACAGTTCAATATCAAGACTTTATTATTAGAGATGCCTTTGGCAGAGCTGCTGATTATAAGGAAAAAGCTTTCACAATTTACTTAGCTGGATGTCCCCTAACGTTTATTTGTTCTTTAGGAAGGACAGAAGAGTCTTGATCTTGGGGATCAACATGTCTGTTAATCGTTAGATTAATAAGAACAGAGGGATCCTTGTAATAAGATGCTGCAAATGTAGTCTTTCAGAAGATATAAAAGTTCATATTCAGTATTTCTACAGTTACATGAATTATGAATTATCATCCAGGCTCTTTGGAATGGCCCTGAATGATAGGCACTCTCTCTTGAAAACAATCAGTTAATTTTTTTCTCAATTAATATTCTTCCTTCCTATTCTTGCTTGGTTTATTCCATTTGGTTTATTCCATTTTTGGCCACAGCACCAATGTATTTTCTGTGGTTATAGGCTGTGAAACACATATAGTGTTGGGTTGAAAACAGTGTTTATGATCTCAAGTCACAGAATAAATTTAGATTTGGGGGACGTTCCAGTTCGAAAACAGTTAGTATATCTTTTTTTTTGGGGGGGGGGAGGGATGAATCACAAGCAGTTAGGAATATTAATTATTAATTATAACCTAGCAGTCCCATTAAAATTACACCTAATTGTCAAAGACACCTAAATAATTTTCAGCAGCATATCTGCATCTCACTCATTTATTTAAAATGAAATATTTTGTTTTTCTCAGAAAATATTCATAGGCTATTATTCAGGAATAAGTCATTGTTAATTGGTTAGGAAAACTCAAATTATTGAATTTTTCACAAGTAAATTATTTCTGGAAAAGGCTCTTTGGGTCTTCTTACCATTAAAGTGTAAGAACACGTCAAACAGATTTTACAAATACTCGTATTTGTTAACATAAATTTGCTTAATAATATCCTTATATTATTTTTTTTTACGATTCAGTGAAGCTAACATTATACTAAATTATCTTTTGGGTAGCCATTAAATCCAATGTAATATGAAACTACATAGAAGTTTGTCCCATAAAATACTGTAAGTTACTGTTGTTAACATACGTGTGGTATAACTGGCATCTAGAAAAATCATAGACAGGAAAGATTCTTGATTTAAAGTTTAGCCATATAAAATGAAAAGTTGCTTCCACATTTTCTTCCTCAGCCTGAAATGTGCAGAGGCAATTAACAATTCCCCTTGCTTTTTCCAGTTTGCTGTGTGAGAAAATGCAGAACTCGTCTTACAAATTGGTCTTTTGAAAATCAAAGGGAAACTGAATTTGTCTGTGTGAGCACTAGATGAGATTGTAATTTAATGGAATTTTTAGGAAAGGTTTGGGGGCCTGCTTCTTTGACAGCTGCAGGATAGAAGATTCAGGGTGGCCCTATGACTTTCCTTCTGAGGTTCTTCCTTTCCTTTAATTGGCACCTCATTAGAAATTAATGGAAACGACATACTCTGTTCTTTCTGCTCTAGGCACAGCACAGTACAAAAAGAACCATCACAATTCATAACACATTCAATTTATACAGCAATGGCTCTTAAGAATTATTTATGAGATGTGAATTTCTTGTCAGCAGTTAATAACCCATACTGAATAGTAGAAAAATGTCAGTATACACAAGGAATTCTTTCTTGAAGAAAGACACTCTGAATTTGTATTTCAAGGATCTTTGTGCTGACTCTTTAGTAAAATATTTGGAGTACCCTTTTTCCAAGTCCTAAAATCCTCTTAAATGCTCATAATGTAAGAGAATAAAATCTTGCTGATATTCAGATATCTTAAATACTTCATAACAATGAAAACTGTTTTGAAGGAGAAACAATAATCCTGCACCATTATTACTACTGCTGAATTTAAAACAGCAGCAATAATTTAACTAAAATTTCATGCTTCAGATATTCTCAGCGAAGAACAGTATATGAATAATTCTGAACCATCCTTGGCTAGTGGCAGAAGAGGATGATTTAAACTCTGATTCTTTCCTGCCCTGCTCCCTGTCCTACAAATTACTGCTTGGTGACAAAGGGGAAATTTGGATTAATTTCAGTGTTAGAAGAATTCAGTAAAGGCTAGGTAAGACATGGCCCCAAATGCTTCATGTCTGAGACCCTTTTGGATCATGGGATTTTTTTTTAATATTCAATATAATTATATACTAGAAAAAGATAAATATTAAGAGTTTTCATAGAATAACACTGGTACGTGGAAAAAGCGGTCCTAAAATTATAGAGAATATATTGATTGCTTTTAGCATTTACTGAAACTCATTTCTGTAATTCGATGAGTTGTTTCAGATTCTAATCTTTAGAACATAAAAATGCAATTGCTTACCTTCAAATATTTGAAGATGAATAAAAATGATCTCTTAATGATGCATAGGCTACATACTTATTTGGATTGCAATTATGTTACAAAACCAATAACATCCTCCAGATTTTACCTCACATATGGTTGATGTTTGGGACAAGTCTTGCACAAATTATAAAAAAAGTGCAAGTAAATTCAAAGCACAGCAATTCCCATTATCAGTTATAGTACCTATAAAGTCAGTGTCAATATCCAGTTTGTTTACAATTCACTAAGTTTGGAGCATAGTGATAGAAATCTACATTATCATATAATAGTCTGGGTATGCCCCGTAAATTCAGATTACCTTTGATACATGAGAAACATAATATGATGAATGGATGACTGAAGTACACAGTGGACTCTAAAATCTGCAGTTATTTATTTATTAATAAAAAATATACAGCTGCCTATCTCATGAAAAGTGACTCTGGGCAGCATACAATTATCAATAAAAATAACTAACAGGCATCTAAAAATATAAAAATCCTAGTTAAAAATGGAGATTAAGTGAGAAAGAGAGAGAGAACATCTACCTCAATAGCGGAGCCATGCCAAAAAAAAAAGTCTCTGTTTTCCTGGGACCTCCAAGCCTGGTAGCATAATCAAGTCTTGAGGGACTTTTAGAATATCAAAATAGATGGAACTGACCTATTTTTCTGGGGGGTGGGGGGGTGGGAGACTTAGTGCCTGGGACCCCTCAAATATAGGTCCCAGAGAGGGAGAGAGGGAGAGGAAGAGAGAGAGAAAAAGAAAGAAAGAGAGAGATTGGACTCCAGAATTCCCAAGCAGCAGATACTACTATTTTAAAAGTGGAGCCAGTAAATATTTATTACTTTAATGTATAAGCTCCACCAATTATAAAGTGATTGTCTATCAAGGAGTTAAGAAAAAAATGCAAAGTTAAAAAAATGCAGATAAACCTCATTTTGCATTTTTTCTTATTACAACATTATGCTATTAGGAAAGCTTTAGCTTGCTAGTTTAGCATGTTATGCTACTTGGAGAATAATAGCTAGCTATTTGTTACTACTCCTGAATGAAATTTGTAATACAAAAACTGAAATAAAACCTAAAAGAAAAGGAGTACATGTGCACAAATGCTAACTATTGTTTTTACTGTAAAAATTGCAAACAATATGAAAACAGAACCAAGATACTTTGATTATGAAATAACTGAGCTATTTTAAGATTTTCAGTTAAGACATCAGGTTAGAAACTAGGGGACCATGAGTTCTAGTCCCCATCTTAGACACAAAGCCAGCTGGGTGAGCTTGAGCCAGTTGCTGGCTTAAGAAGGTAAAAGGTAAAGGCAAGCCTCTTCCAAAAACCTTGCCAAGAAAATTGCAGCGATTTTTCCAGGCAATCACCAGGAAACAAAAACTGACTCAAAGGTACAAAATAAATAAATAAAATTACCTATTTCAGGTGAATGTGACAACCATTACTGGAGTCAAAATATGTTTTTATAAATTGGGAAAACAATTACTAATATCTTTAGAAAGAAAAAAAACCAGAGTGATAAAACATGTATTTTAGAATAGTATAAGCGTTTCTAGAGTTACTGGATATTTTTTGACATTTGGAAAGTCTACTTTCCAGTTGACAGAGCATAGTTTAGAATTAATTAGAAACAAAATTCCAGTCTCCACTTATACCAAGATTTGCACTATTCACATGGATAAACTCAAGTTATCTCTCATAGCTACTATAAAAGAACTTGTGTTCTGCAAGAGATAAAGAAAATGTATTCTAAAGCAGGTGAGTAGCATTTCAAACAGAAAAGACAGCAATGCTTTGCTGTTTGATTAATAAATTTGATTTATTTTAACTATATGGCTGGACTTACAAAATTGACATCACATTTGTATTAATAATATAATAATATAATATAATAAATATATTTAATATAATTTAATATAATAAACATATTTTCTAATTTGTTAATCTTTATATTAAACATCTTCTTAAAATTATTAACTCTATGTACCAATTATGAATGGGTACATTTTGCCTCCAAATCCTTATGTAGCAGTATGTAGATTTTTAAATATTTATAGTATTAAAATTAGTCATTTTTCAGCAGACCTGACATGACTAGCATTTTCTAGTATTATCTATAAATGCAACAACAGGCTTAGACAGAAATGGCAATCAGCCCCTTAAGGAATTCATCTTTTAAAAGAATGAATACATTAAATACAATAAAGTGGTAGGGGGTTGATACATTTCTTCATATGTATTCAAGAGACAGATGCCAGCTTTATTATCAAACATTAAGCACAACAGAAATATATTCAACCGCTATTACCATAGCCCCATCGAAGCATGATATTGCACAGCTGAGGACCTCCCCCTTACAAAAAAGATCAGATGTGAAAATATTTAGATACTATGATCTTTAATAATTAAATTGGAGGAATGGGCTTTACAATTTAAAAAAAATATCTAGCAAAGGGCTCCTTCAAGGTTGACTCAGCCTTCCATCCTTCCGAGGTGGGTAAAATGAGGGCCCAAATTGTTGGGGGCAATATGCTGACTCTGATGCTTAGAGAGGGCTGTAAAGCCCTGTGAAACAGTATATAAATCTAAGTGTTATTGCTATTTATAGAGGACTACATGGAAAAAGGTAGAGATCATAAATACTACTCTGAAAAAGGGATGCCTCCTTTTTGTAGAAGAAACTTGGATCAGCAATATCCCTATTGGAAGAATGGGGCAGATTACAATTCTTTCCAAATGATTGTCCCCTGAAATTCTCTTTTCATACAATATTACACACACACACAGACAAACACACCATCTTCTACAACATTATACCATTTGAGAAAAATCTTTCACCCAACATAGTATGGTAGTAGTCTCTGGAGACAGCCCCAGAGAAAAGCAGTCAGAGAATACTACTGGCTCTTCTCCAGCACCAAGGCAGCTTTGCTGTGCAATTGGATTCAACCAAGCAAACAAGCATTATTTTTTAACCTAATTGGGTTGTTTCAAAAGCTAAGTGGACTGTTAATTAAGCTATCAGACTTGGAATATTTTCAAGCACAACTATATTCACCTTTCTTTTATTAAGACAAATTTTATGTCTAAAATCCCTTAGTGTCAGCAAGTGCCCTTAATCAAACTCTGACAAATGCACTAATATAACAATAAATATCTCAGATAGTCATGTTTAAGCATTTTTACTGTCTTAGTTTGTATTTTACCGAGGAAATCCAAGAACAACATTTTAAACAGAGACCTGTAAGTAGTAAATCTTAGACAGATATGTAGTCAGTAGCTTATTTTTCCCTTTCAAGTATATAGATACATGTGACACTTTCTCAACCATGGTATAGTTACCAAACCAAGTCTGAATCTTGAACATACAAAGTAGCACTACTAATAGATATTATGTTTCATGAATAAATAATGGTGTTTGGTTTTAGTTTTAGAATAGAATAGTTTTATCGGCCAAGTGTGATTGGACACACAAGGAATTTGCCTTGGTGCATATGCTCTCAGTGTACATAAAAGAAAAGACACCTTTTATGATAGAATATAACAACTTATAGATGGAAGATGAATAAATGTTGAAAAAACTAAATATGGAATTCAAATTGCAATAAAAGAAGTTAATATAACTTTCCAATGGTATGAATTACTCCTAGTTTCTTTTCATGATAATTCACTGTACTTGATCATTCCCATTTCAGTGAAGAAGCATGATGCCATGGAATACCTCACAAATATCCTGTGATTTATGTCCTTCATCGAACCAAGTACTTACAAGAAATCTTTAGATGGCGGTTCAGGTAGATGCAGTGGAACTTTTATATGTATTATGACTCTCTGGATTGGACATAAGTTTTTAAAAACTACTGTACAAAAAGCTTATGGAAGAGATTTTAGCTCAGGGAAATAATACATGCTTTGTATTAACAAAATTCCAAATTTAATATCTAGAATGGCTGAAAATGTCAGTCTGGAACCCCTGGAAGATGTTGTTAGAACAATAATGATCTAGAATAGAAAGATTTGGAAAAAAAGGTAGCTTCATATGACTGCTATATCTAATGACAAAAGAGGATACACAGAACTGTCACTCAAAATAAGGCACTTCAATAGTTTGCTACATATAAATAGCTAACCCCATAAGTAAAATAAATCTATAATCTTTCCCTTTACATACAAAAGATTATTACAGTAACAAGGTTGACCTTGTTAGATGAGCCTTGGTGGCATAATGGTTAGAATGCAGTACTACAGGCTACTTCTGCTGACTGTAAGCTGCCAGCAGTTTGGCAGTTTAAATCTCACCAGCTCAAAGTTGACTCAGCCTTCCGTCCTTCCGAAGTGGGTAAAATGAGGACCCAGATTGTTGGGGGCAATATACTGGCTCTGTAAACTGCTTAGAGAGGGCTGTAAAGCACTATGAAGTCGTATATAAGTAAAGGTACTATTGCTATTTAATCTACTAAAGTTATTGCACAGGTTTTGCTATTATTTCTTTACCACTACAATGTACCATATTTTTCGGAGTATAAGAAGCAACTTTTCCCCCCAAAAAAGAGGGTAAAAATCTGGGTGTGTCTTATACTCCGAATGTAGCCCTGCCCAGCTTCTCAAATGTAGTTGAAAAAAGCATCAGAAATGAAGCTTCAGAAAAAAGTCCCCAAACAGAGCTTCAGAGGCTTTTTTTCTGAAGCTGTTTCAGAAGTTTCAGAGGCAGGGAAAAAAAGCAAAAAAAAAAAAAAAAAAAGTAAGGCAGAGAGCTCACAATCAAGGAACCTGTTGCTAAAATTCACTTCTAGGAGCAGCTGATTGGGTGTTTTCTGGGAGACCGAGCCACCTGCCAATCAGCTTTTTTCTTTTCCTCCCCAAAAACTAAGGTACGCCTTATACTCCGGTGCGTCTTATACTCTGAAAAATACGGTAGCTCATATTATTCCTCACTTGGTGAGACATTAAAAGAAATCTTAATTCAAATCTGTCTATCGGTCCTTACCACAGCGACATGATCCCAGCTCTTGCTGTACCAGTTCCAATTTTGTTTGGCACTGGAAACACCTGCGTCTGCTCTTCTGTTTGGAACGGCTGATTTCTTCAGGTCTATCGTGACCGTCCTCCAGTAACCGTGGCCGCTTCTCAGGAGAAGGCTCGCTCTCCACCTGTGACTCTATTAGTTTTGGGAAACATTTGGAATGCAGCATTAGTGGGAGTTCTACTTCAGCCACAGTTGTCATTAATTATGTACAACTTAAAAAATGCAAATAGTATGCTCCTTTCTATTTGGGTTTGCATACACTTTTTGAAAAATAAAAACAGAAGAAAACTTTGTGTCTCCTAAGTTCAGAAATCAAATGCAAAACAAATTAGCCACTGACTTGATTATGATACATAGAAAAATGCATTAATCTAACTACAGCCTTTATTTATAGATTCTCACATACAATCTCATTTCCACTGTCCCCATTCAAACCAATGTTGCATTTGATGAAAAACAATTTAACACAAACTCAGCCTTTTCCTGTCTAAGCAGGAGAACAGTTTTTTAGGGTACAGTGCATTAGCTGTAGCTCCAATAACCAAAAACAGACGAAAGCACCATACTGCACTTCCTTCTTTCTTTGAGGATAACAATCTAAATGTAAATGATTATACAAAGGCATGAAAAGCCAAACACAACATCTGTATGCTATTATTTATCTAAAAGACACAAAGGATCTCCTTAAAACTTGTCATCAATTACTATGTGTTTTAAAAACCATATTTGTAAATCTTTCTTTTATGGAATAAGAAAATAAACAGGGAAACACATTTCTTTGCAAAACTTTGATTGAAAGATGGTTAGTCTGTAGATAATCAGAATACAAGAAAGCATTTTCAAACTTACTACTCTCTCTCTCTCACACACACATCTTGCCATTTTTACTATAGTGAAATACGTGAGCATATTTTTTTTTTTAAAGACGTAGGTCTTCCTTTTGTCTATATTCAGGAGAGGTGGATTGACACAATCTTACAATGATATTCTATAAGCTAAATTAAATGGATCTCTAGTTTCGCCAGTTTTGCCACTGGAAATAAATCTACTCTAAATTAACTCTGAATTACTGGGTGCACCTTCATTCTGATTTCAAGAGAAAAGAACAGATATTACTATGACAGATACCTCAACTCTGCCAGCTTTCAGTTTCTCATTCAACAATACTATGAGGCAAAGCTTTTTAGAGAAAATCAACAGTGATATCAAGAAAAATACTGGGTGAAATAAAATTAGTTAGAAACACCCCAAATCAATATGTACTAGAACTACATGAAAATTTGTTAATACACAATTATTAGGGGAAAAGGTGAATAAAATGATGGTTTTAATACTTGCTCCAGCTTATGGTCTTATTAATAGATAAAGAAATTCTGATTAAGCAGGCTACATCTAAAACAGTGTCCTGTATTATAGAAGTTAAAGAAACTTCAGATCACATTGTAAGTAGGTAGGTACTGATTTACCATGTTTCCCCAAAAATAAGACCCTGTCTTATATTTTTTTGAACCCTGAAATAAGCACTTGGCCTTATTGCCATGTGCTCAAAAGCTGATTGGGCTTATTATCAGGGGATGTCTTATTTTGGGGGAAACAGGGTATAAAGTTATAAAAGGTTCAGAAACTTTCTCTCAATACTATAATTTTTATGGGACCAGCATAATATAATGTATCACATATTAAAAGGTTTTATTTTTCTATGTTGTTAGCAACACATTACTGAGTGAACTATCAGTAACATTATTCTTCTAATTCCAACCAAGAACCTAATTACATGTTTTTTCATGTTGTAATAGATTCCACTTCAGCAGTCTTTTTGTTTTAAAAGAAATCCATCCATCCAATTTCTTGCATAAAGATTAGAAGACAGTAACTAGGTTCCATTCATGGTTCACAACTTTATGCTTAAACATACATACATAGCGAAAGCATTATTTCATTTTACTGATGGCTGTTTCAAGTCAGAACTGCAACATTTAATCATAGAAATTTCCTATAATATGGCCCTAACAATGTAGTTCACTTTTTTTTTTTTAAACAGAACAAAAGACCTCCAGTTTGGGGGAAGTTGAGGATGACAAGAAACATTTCCTTTCTTCTGGTTTCATTAAAAAAAATAGAGAGCTTTTATAATTAGACAAAACAAAAATACACAAATACACATATGTACCCTGTTTTTCCCAAAATAAGACATAAGATATGATAATAAGTCCAATCGGGCTTTTGAGCGCATGGCAATAAGGACAAGCACTTATTTCAGGGTTCAAAAAAAATAGAAGACAGGGTCTTATTTTTGGAGAAACACAGTACATTTTTATGATATAACCGATGTAAGAAAAAATGCCTCCATTGTTATCCAAGGCCTTGGTACATTTCTATCTGGAAAGTATCAGATATAAAATGTTTCTAAAATGTTTCGAAAACTCATCTGAAACCCCAGAGGGGAAAGAGGAGATCAGTTATTGGTGGAGAAATTTTGGGTTTTGGGGAAGGACTGGGCAGAAGACCCTCAGATAAATTGCTCTCCCAATGGAGAAGCAGTAGGCGGTCAGCTGAGCAAGATAAGGTCAAGCCATGCTGAGCATACTACAGTAAATTTTAGCCTATTCCTTTCTTTTTACTCCCTTTTTGGTATAGTTATCCCCATGTGTAATTTGAAGGTAAAGAGCAGAGTATAAAATTTAAAAATAAATGAATAAAAAAGAAGATGCCTAGTAAGGTATGGAAATAGAAACACTGTGACGCTACTTGTAATCTCAATATAGATATAGAAAAAAAGGATTTATATAAATTATGGATGCAGGCTCTTCTACTTATGGATGGTTGAAAAGGAGGAAAAATAGTAAGAATTGTTCTTCTCAGGAAAACTAGTAGAATACAAACAAGAGAATATGTAAATAAAGAGGACAAAAACAAAACAACCCAACCCCTTATTGAGGAAGGAATAAACACTTAGTTTTTCATTCCCAGGAAAATCTTGCAGTTAGTTTAATCCTGGACATGACAGCATTTGACGCATATCACAAGATATTTTTTATTATAAAAGACATATAGCCTGAGAGATTGACATTTCTGAATACAATTGACTATGCAAACATCACTAAGGGCATTAACTAATGAACTTTCAAACATCATTGCTGCCACAGTGCTTTAGCTCTTTTTAAAAAAGGAATTTTAGTTGTCAAAAATAAAACAATCATTAATTTTAGGAATCCAAGTATAGACTGCAGAAGAAAGATGTTGATGGTAATTAAAGAAGCTAGAATTCAGAAGCAAAAAGTAGCTACAGTTTGATCTACTGGCAGCCCTAGAATAATAGGACAGTCAAAAAAGCACAAAGGTACTCCTTGTTTTGCAATCACAATTGGGTCCTGCATCTCAAATACTAAGCAATATGGTTGCTAAATGGAAAAAAAAATCACATGACCATGAATGTCTTACAATTTGATTTCAGCTTTGTTTTTCACCCTTTTCTCCCACCCTTTGGAATGTTCATCCCAGTGCTGTGATAAATAGCAAGAGGAGAATTAAGTTTGTGTTAGAATAGAATAGAATAGAATAGAATAGAATAGAATAGAATAGAATAGAATAGAATAACTTTATTGTCACTTTGAATGTACACTTATCGGCATACATTAAAATGAAATATCGCAAAGCTGGCTAAAGAACTCTGGGAGTTGAAGTCCACAAATCTTAAAAGAGCCAAGTTTGCAGACCCCTGCACTAAATAATCATGACAGAATAAATACAAAATTATGCATATACCCACATATATGATACAGAGAAACAACAGTCTAATTCAGATGTGTACATGTACATGGCGAAAAAAATGAATCTAGTGAGTTTACCAGAAGGATGGCATAGGGAACAAAGGTGTTACAGAATTTGGTAGTCCTGCTAGAAATACTTCAAAACCTCCTCCCAGAGGTGAGCAAAAGAAACAGACAGTAAAGTGGGTGTGTGGGGTCTCTAATAATGCTTTGAACTCTAAGCACATAGTGCTGATAAGCGAGGTTCCTATAATCTTCTTGGCTGTCCTTACCATTCTCTGTATGGACTTTCTATCTCAGGCACAGCTGCCACCAAACCAAACAGTGATGCAATTTGTTAAAATGCTCTCAGCTGTGCCTCTGTAAAAAGTGGCCAGGACTGAAGAAGAAACATGTGATCTCATTCGATCCAGGAAACGCAAATGCTGGTTTGCACACTTCACTAAGGATGACGTGTGCAGAGACCAATTCAGATTGTTAATTATCTGCACCCCCAGATACTTAATACTGTTGGCCACCACTATAGCTGCATCCTTGATACACAGTGGAGTATAACTATACCAGCTCTTTCTAACATCTACAATGATCTCCTTTGTTTTATCAAAATTTATATATTTGTCAGCATTTTCTATATCAAAATTTTGATTCATTCCATTTTGTTTTTGGAGAACTATCCAGCTGGTGGCAAATGGAGAGTTCTGATACCCCTTCTTTTTCTAGCATTCTCCTGGGGTATATATACATTTTAAATAGCTGTTTTATAAGTGCCAGAAATTACAAATATACCATGACAGATTTATAGAAGTTATGATCTAGTTATCTGCTATGCAGAGGTAGTATTCAGCTGGTTCACGTGAACCGTTGGTGGAAATTTGGCCAAGGTCACCGAACTGGTAGCAATGGTCAGTTAGCCTTGCCCCCAAACCTGTCCCCCAGTTGCTGCTCGCTCGCCCTGCCTGCCATGTTTGTCGCCTTGCAAGTCCAAAGGGATGCGCATGCATGAAGAACATGGGGGCGACGGCAGCAGCTTTTTCCATGACCTCCGGTACTTTTCAGCAGTCTGCAGCTAGCTGCTACCGCTTTGAGAGCCCCTTTGTGGCTGTGGCTGCTGGCTGGGGGCTGCTGAAAACAGCTTGCCTGCTGGACTCTAGACCAGCCACCGCGAAGGTAAGCAGAACAAAGAGGCGGTGGTGGGGGAGGAAGTGGGGCTAGGGCCAGGGCCACTGAAGGAGAGGAAACAGGCGACTGACGAAGGGAGGGCGGGGGTAGATAGGTGGAAATTCCAATTTTTTTTCTACCTTTTCCTATGGGCGTGGCTAGGGGTGTGTTTGTGTGTGGGTCAAGTGACTGGGTGGGTGGTGAGTGACATCAAGTTGGCAACTCCCACTCAGTCACATGCCCCCCACCTAGCCATGCCCACTGAACCGGTAACAAATTTTTTTGAAACCCACCACTGCTGCTATGGCTATGTAGCAACTGAAATTTTTGCATGAGCGATTATATTAGTATTCCTGGTATTCCCAGTTTCCACTATTTCCTGTTCTCTTTTACACTTCCATCTTCATTATCAACGTAGCTGGTTCTTTTCCTATGAAGAACTAGAAACCTGCATTTTAAATAAACTAGATTATTGTTAATGATATTTTGAACTACTTCTGCAATGAGAAAGGCTACGCCAGTAAAGTAATTTTACAAGGAAAAGCTTGCATAGATATTTTAAGCTAGTTCCTAGCTAAGTATTTTGTACTTTGTATAGTTGTATTTTTGTAATATTTTACAATAAAGAATGTGATGTTTGTTACAGATTATGAACATGCCACATAATGCTATTGACTTAAAACACCTCAGTAAAAGAGCTTAATAACAGCTGAACAATGATATACTAACCATGATAGGCCTAGAAATTGGGTATACAAAACAAGACTATGCTAAATAAAAAATCAAAAGAAAAAATGGAGTAAAGGCATTTAATTTAGTACAACTGGAAAGCAAAGGATGTGACCTTTAAAGCTTCAGTATTTGTTGCAGCATGTTTACTGAGATATTATGATGAAACCAGCAATGTGGCTGAATTTCAATTTCATGCTCGGAGATGCTAATATTAGCCTAATCCTGGGCGAAATTTAATTATATGCCAGTGCTATCTATCTGTCTATCTATCACCATAAATGCTATTATGCACTTCAGTCTTCTGATTCTGAGGCTTACAGTACAACATGCATCATATAACATTAATTAGCAAATTATCAAAATTAACAAACAGATCAAAATCTAAATGTAGTGGACATAAAATTATGGCAATTGGTATAAAAACACATAGTTTGGATTTATAGCCCACATAATTTCCCATAAAATTAACAAGTGCTGGAGTTTCGCACACAATGCCCACATATGCCCTCTGAATTTTCCCTGGTACCAACAATCATGTCCAATTACCTAACCCTTACACATTTTTTCATTTAGATAATGGATGGTTTGCTAAAAAGGAAACGGCAAGCCTCCAGAAGCCCTGCATTTTCTTTTTCTAGAAAGGAATAAATTGTGTTTAAAGGACAATCCTAAACAGCAAAAGCAAAGGAAAAAGAGGGATCCCATCTATACCTACCAATCTTCAAAATGTGAAGATGGGCAACAATTCCTTTTCCTTGATACACTCATACTGTTTCACTATAACATCCCAAAATAATTCATGTTTGCTAGCACAAAGGTAATGCTGTTTTTAGTTTTCCTCTATATCCAAACCTCCTAGCAGACATTCAGTTACACTGCAATCTTCACCCTGGGAGTGAAACTAATTGTGAATCACAGAGCTGTGACATCTAGCATATTTTCATACTTTGATTCCCCCCCTCTCATTTTTCTACCTGCAATTAACATCTTGGAAAACATAAATATTTGTTCATTATATTGTGACAGTTTGTCTAGTCCTAGTGTACTACTGCCCAACACTCTGGATTCTGTAGCTTTTCTCCCTTTTTAATTTTTTTATTTATAGAACAATTTAATTCCATATTAATCATTCTGAACATTCAAAAATACAAATATTGTTCATTCTATGTTATCTATGTAGTTTTGTTTGGATGGTCATGTTTCTTCTAAATTATGTACTTTTTAAAATATTGTAAGCCTCCCAGACTCTTTTTGGAATTGGGCAGCCATTAAATCCCCTAATTAACTTCCTAAAATGTGCTCCATTTCTAAACTCAAAATTACATACAATCCTCACTTTAAAAAAGACCTGTCCAATATTGCTGATTCTGTATGTATAATGCTTCCATAATCCTTAGCTAAAGTCCTGGGTGATACCTGTGTACAGAGTATTATCCAATTAACTCCACCTGTCAGCAGAGTGTCTACAATTAGCAGAAAGGGTATGTGAGAGGTGACTGCACACATTCTCAATATCTGTTAGGATGAACTGAAATAACCTTTTAAGCAGTCATTAGAGAAAGGAAGGAGGGGTGAGGAGAAAGGCAATTGGGAAAAAACTCTATCATGTAGGTCCAGATTTGCGCACATAACATATTTTTTCTATAAAGAGAATACAACTCCTGTGATCTAATCCAACCTTTAAGCCACCTTTCCATCTTTTGATAAAATTTGCTCCCCCTCACATTATATGAAAATAAGAAAGAGAAGCACAACTAATATTGGAAACAGCCAGCAAGATGGGACAGTAAAATTTCATTAACATCCATCATGCTACCTTGATCCATTATCATGTCCTAGCATCAAATAGTCTTTGCTATGTCAGTGTAAGTCCCAAACACTTTATCCTGTTTATAATTGCTGATGAGCAGTAATAGAGTTTCTATGCCTCAGCTCCTGTACGTTCCACTTCAATGCCTACCTATTAGGTAATAACTTTTATTTACAGCGTTGCTTCATGTGCCATTCCATTAGTACAAATGAGAACTGAGCAGAGGAAGAAAAAAAATGTGTCATTAATGGGTACTGTCACTGACAGGACTGATGATGTACATTACATTATTGTACTAGTACTCTATGTCTAATAGTGAAGGCACAGGGATAGCTGGATTTGTAACATAGTGTCCTCTACCAGTCAAATACTAAAACGTTACTTAAACAGCACCTTAAAGGTCAACTAAACAGGACTCACTTGGTGGTTGTTGTTTTTCTTTCTTTTTGAAATTAACGTGTTTTTTAAATAAAAGAAAGAGTTTTACTATTGTAGAGCAATAGACTATCTAAATAATATTATTAACAGAACTTTTTCCCTTGCTGGTTTTGTATAAAAAAATAGGAACAGGAAAAGTTTAAGCATATAGTTAATTTCAATAAAGTAACCAATGAATTTGATATTTCTTTTATATTTATTTTCCACAACTTCAAAGCACATCACCGCCAGAAGTGTTAAAAGGTTCTATAATTGCTTCTGCCCTCAATCTAGATAAATACCACAGGTAGTCCTCAATTTACAACAGTTGATTTGGTGACCATTCAAAATTACAATAGCACTGAAAAAAGTGACTTATGACCATTTTTCATACTTATGACTGCTGCAGCCATCCATGGTCACATGATTTACATTTGGATGCTTGATAACTGGTTTTGTTTAAGATGGTTGCAGTGTCCTGGGGTCATGAGATCATCTTTTACAACCTTCTGACAAGCAAAGTCAGATGGGGAAGCCAGATTCACTTAACAACTGCCTTACTAATTTAATAACTGCAGTGATTCACTTAACAACTGTTGGCAAGAAAAGTTGTCAAATCGGCCAAAACTAACTTAACTAATTTCTCACTTAGCAACATAAATTCTGGGTTCAATCGTGGTCGTAAGTTGAAGACTACTTGTACTTAATAAAGGATAATTATTATGGAATTATAACTTCTTCACTTTTTGTAGGTAGTCCTTGCTTAACAATCATAACTGAGTTAACTGGAAACTGGAATTTCCATTGCTAAGTGAAATGGTCATTAGGTGAAATATCACATGACCAAACTGCTTAGTAACAGTGGGTCTCTTAGTCCTGGTTGTGGTTGTAAGGTGAAGGTGAAGGCCATCCTGTAGGTAAGGACTTCACGCTTTTCCTGCCCTGTGCTTTGTCCCACTGCCTCCTTCCCAGCTGGGCCTGTCAAGCTCCTTTCAGAAAATGAGGCTCTGCCACCTGCCATACTTGCCTCTGTATAAACTCCCACATGCAGTCCACTACTTTCTGTGTCTGCCTCCCCCAGCTGACCACATGTTACTTATCATTGTTTTCTGACACATCTTGATGGCTGATGTCAGTTACCATTATTGGTACTTAGTTTGGAAGAGTGTTTATTTATTCATTTACATCCTGCCTTTATTATTTTTACAAATAACTCAAGCCAGCAAACATATCCAATGGATCTTCCTTTTTCTATTTTTCCAACAACCCTGTGAGGTGAGAGAGGTTAAAGGGTATGACTGGGTCAGGATCATGCAGTTGGCTTTCATGATTAAGGTGGATCTTGACCTCATGGTCTCCAACTTTCTAGTCTGTGCCTTGATCACTAGACCAAACTGGCTCTATATATCTTCTTTGTATATTGCCACAATCCTTATGGATTTTAGGCAATTCAATCTCATGAATCCCAAATGAAGTAAAAATATGACATATTGATTTTATTTTGGTACAGTGATTGTACCACCTTCTCCTCTGACCCCAAATAAACAGAAGCAGTTTAAGTTCCAGCACTAAAAACTAGAAAGGCCCAGGGAATCTGTACTGCGTTTCAATGTTAACACATTTCCTTGAAATGCCTTAGAATACTAAAGATCCTTATGCATTTGAAAAATATACTAAATTTACTATTTTGAAATTAATACAGAAATCTTGACATTAATACAGATGTTTCATAAATCCGTATTTAGAGATTTTTCATTTTTACCACTTACAAAATGATGCAGTTTAAAATGGGTGTTTAAATTTTTTTTAAAATAAGCATTTAGGGATTCTTCCCTCATAGTGCTGTCATGAATTATATGGAGTGCCTTAGAGTAGCTGCTGTATCATGTCTTAGCATAATTATGAATCAAGGTAGGCTATTAAGCTATTATTATATTGCTATACTACCTTTTAATATATAATTCAGAATAGTGAACATACCTAATACTTCTATCCTCTTATTTTCATTACTATAGCCCTGTGAGGTGCATTGGGCTGAGAGAATGACTGACCCAAATCACACTTCCCAACTCCAATCAACTTCAGATTTTGTTGAAGGTTGAGGACAATTTGAATTCTATAATATATTTTTATTGTGTTCACGTTTTACATAAACAATTGCTGGGAATGTAATTCTGTGTGATTGCTAACTGAAGGTTACCTGTTGGGTTCAGCATTTTTTAAAAAGAAGATATATATCACAACAGCTGTAATCATATATCCCTTGGATTTTTATAAAACTAAGCTGGGATGATCTTTGTTAATACTTGAATGGGAAATTGCAAAGCTTTAAGAATGAAAAATCAAAAAAACATCCCAAAAGAATGCAAACCACTTCTGTATTGTGAAGAAAACAACATGAATATGCCTAAGTAAGTGACAAGGGGTTGAATACAACTCAAACTTCACTTTTACCTTCAATTTACAGGCTTGCCAAATCAGGTCATGTGTTATGAAGGAATTAATCCTTCACTCCATATTATTTATTTTGCCACATTGGAGGACACTACAAATTATTGCTTTCCACCTCACCTTGTAAAGAATGGTTTGTCTGGTGAATACAGCAGTCAATGATGCATCTCCTAATGAGTAATATGAGAAATAACTTCTGGAACATTTTATCCAGCAAGCAGTTTACACCACTGGAGAAGATGAATATCAGACAAATAAGCAAAAGGCACTTGTATCCTTTTGATTATGGAAGTTGCAATGCAATTTACAGCATTAGTGCTTTAATAAAGCCCATATTTTATCTTTTTTCCTTCAGAGGGAAAATTTGATTGGTACTTCTGTAGGAATACTTGAAGGATTAGTTTCTGTTGACTTTGCCCTCCCCCACCACTTTCACTTTCACTGGTAAATTATTAAAGACATAACATAAAATGAGATGTGATGGCTTGCAATAGAAGAAATAAGGATTTTATGAATGAGATTTTTCTCCAGGTCAGTTGACCTGGACATTATTCTTTCATAACATATATTCTTTTAAAAATAAAATTTACCTGAATCACAAGATCTTTTGGTTGCTGTGGTTAAGGAAACATGAGCTGTATCTGTGCATGGCCCACCTAGAAATAGAAATCAATAAATCAATTCCAGTATTATTAGCATTTCAATAGTGATAATCCAGAAAAAGACTATTTCTTGGATAATTAATATTGGTTAATGAATCACAACATAAATATTGTGGGAATGGATAAAGGAAAGGATAACAGTGATAAGGCTATTTCTGTTTCTCCACTAGCCATTCCTTTCTGTTTCATCTTTATTTTGACTAAGATCCACATATGATAACTTCATGACTCCCATATGATTTTGAACATCTCCTCTCCTTTTTATTTAGTAAATAAAATTCATAGTTAATCAAAGCCTAGATTACCAGGGTTCATCTACTGGGGTAAGGAAATCTTTTAGATATCAGACATCATTCATACACTTTCATGTAACACTGTGGATGCCAATAAAACAAATGAAAATCCAAACATTGACATTTTAGAACACCAATGATTAAATACTTTACAAATTTTATTAGGCTTCTTATAAACCGAAATTTTAGCCATTTAGCTTAAAAAAAAAAGACTGTCGTCAATACCACCGTTTTCCTTTATTAATATGGCTTTGGAGATCAATGGATGGTATATCCAGGCAGAAACCACTTTGGTGATGTTGAAGCAGATACTTTAAGATCTGATAAGGCTGACATTCTCCAAGCCCCACTGCTTCAGCAGCCTCATCTATGGAACCCCAGACATTCCTTTTTTGTCATTACTTATATGTATGTATGTATGTATGTATATATGTATATATATATATTTATGTATGTATGTATGTATGGGTATGTGTGTGTATATACAAACATCCTTTAAATTGTATGGTTTTTGGGAAGTTGTTATTTGACATTCTACACTGCTGCGAGTTGTGTGCTGAAAGGGCAGCTCTCTGTGTGTGCAGGAGGGAGAGAAAGGGAGGGGAGAGGGAGGGATTAACCTGTGTGTGTGTGTGTGTGTGTGTGTGTGTGTGTATACACACATATATATGCATACATACATATATATACATATATATATACTGGTTATATACCTATATAATATAATATACCTATATGTATACCTATACCCATGAAAACCTACAAAAACAAATATGTATATGTATATGTATATGTATATGTATATGTATAAGTATAAGTATAAGTATATGTAAATATATATGAGGAAGAAAAGAAATTAAGAAAAAGAATTACAGGTAGCCCTCAACTTATTAACATTTGTTCAGAAATTGTTCAAAATTATGATGAAAACATACAAATTGTGCCCAAAGTTATAGCTGTTGCAGTGCCCCCTGCTAACGTGTGAATAGCAGGAGAAAACCAGCAAATATCAACTGAGTGTAGCAGAGCAGAGCTGTGGAGGCAACTGTAGCTATGGACAAAGGTACAGGCATGGCTGGCTGCAATGTAGGATTTGAAAAGGCATTTCTGAATGACAGGTGAGGGAAGTTGCAGTCTCCTGCACTCATAAGTGCTGCTGGGCCAGTTGTGGTTTTGCGAAGCACTACAGTACCCCTCAACTCATGCACAGTCTGCACCAGGTCTCCCAGAGCCTTCCCAATTCCCTTTATGGCAGCCCCCGCCTCCTTACCTGGGATTCCCTCCTTAATAACTCACGATTCTTAACTAAGAAAAAGCTGGGAATGTCAAGTTGCAGCCACTAAGCGATGGAGTCATGTGATGCCTTGCTTTACGACCGCATCTTTTAGCAATGGAAATTCTGGACTCATGTGGTCTTAGTTCCACAGTGTATAAGGCTTAATCAACACATATCACAACATGAGTAAGCCTCTGATAGCGCTTACCCACATGTTAAAAAAAAACACTTGAGAAGCTGGAAATAATTCAAAATTATAGGCAATCTTATACTAAACAAATAAGCTGGAAGTTATAAATTCCATTTTGATATAAACACAAATATGTAATCTATTTTCATGACTCTTACTGTGGTGAAACTATGGTTCAGAATCAGGCTGGGTATATAGTTGAAAACTATACAATGTATAAACCAATCATCTGTATGCTGATATAGTTACAGAATTCAGATTCAGATATTGGGAGAATGGCATTTCTGAAAGGCTGCTGTAAAACCTAATTTTATAGTAAGAAGTAAATCATCAAGGCATCACTGAAAAATTGAGACTTTGGTTGGCTGAAAAGCATTAACCTATCAACCTACTGTTGCCAACATAACTAAAGTTTTTTGTAAAAGATTTATTGTACTCTCATATTCTGCCTTAATTAACATGACATTTGCATAACACAATTAATTTTCAACTCTAGGCACAATGGATTAATTAGGAACACATCATCCTTTATTAGCTACTTTGTCAATTTCATCTCATCATAATCTCATAATTCTGGAATAGCTTGAGCAATTTCAACCAAACTTGGTACACAGATGACTTACCCTCTGGAGACAAACACTGTGGGGGTAAGACACCCCTAACACCTCTCCAGGTGTGTGTGTGTGTGTGTGTGTGTGTGTGTGTGTGTGTGTGTGTTCCAGCATATCTCTGGAACACCTTGAGCAATTTCAACCAAATTTGGTACACAGATGACTTACTCTCTGGAAAAAAAATACCCCAAGGGGGGCTGTGTGCACATGCGCAGGAGGCGGGGGGAATTAGAATGAAAAAATACCCGGGAAGTGCCGAGTCATCAGCTAGTGAAAAATAAAACATATAATAAATACAAGTGTTACTATAATATCCCTCAAACATGCAATTAATCATTTTATGCTCCTTACTAATATACGTAAAAGCTATTTCTGAAAAGCTTTAGATTCCGATGATTCAGAGCAGAATCCCTAGCATTATTTCTGTACCAACATCAACTCAAATTCAGAACATTCTGATGTGTGATTCTGTACCGGAAAACTCTGTATTCAAGAAAAAATTTGAAATAAGAAGTGATAGGTGACAAACATGAAGATTTCCTATTGTGGTAAGAGCCTCTAGATATTCTACACAAATATAGTTCTTAGTAATATAAATCACTACTTACCAACAAGTTCAAGCAGCTTTTTAATAAATATATGGATTAGAACATGAACAATAGCACTCTGAAACTGTATATTGACTATTCTATATATAAAATATAAGGTTCCTCCTTCATGGCCATGTTAATGTGCATTTATCCTCTTAACGAGCTGGTAGAAAATTATGCAGATATAAATCACACAGCCTCCAAAGGAAATCATTCTTTTTGTATTAAATTTACATCATGCCTCTCACTCAGGAACTTGAGGCTGTGTGTTAAAGAAGTTTACTGTTCCTTAGCAATAAGGCAAGCAAGAGATATACTGCTTGTGGACAATTTCAGGATAAGGACTGGTAGATTCTTTGCCTGTATTTTTCCTCCCATCAAGTGAGATGTCTGATACATTCTTTCAATCCTTATGAGGTAGACCCCATCTCTTGATAGAAGCCCATCATGTAGCTAGAATCTACACTATAGACCAACTGGTCACCAACTGGTGGTCCATGAGAAAATTTTGGTGGTCCGTAGAAAAATTATTTGCATTTTTTATATTGCACTAAATCAGGGGTCCTCAAACTACAGCCCCTGGGCTGCATAAGTGCAATGAACATTTGTGTTGCTGCAGATAGCCTCCCCTTTCAGGGTCTTTTTGTATGGGTCAGAGGGGGGAAGAAATTCTGACCTGGGGTCTGCTTCAGTCTCCTGGTGTGGGGCTTTGGGCGAAGGCTGGAGGGAAGCGCCACTAGTGGCGAAGATCCAGAGGACCTTGTTCCAGTTGGACTGCATCATGGCCTGGAACTGGCTGACCATCTCATCCCGCTGAGTGTCCAGGTGCTGGTACCTGGCCTTGCACTCCTGCAGGTCTTCCCTCTGCTTGGAAAGCCTATGCTTGTAGTCCTCAGTGAGGTGCTTCTGCTGAGCCTCCTTCTTGGTCAGATCCAATTTGAACTGAGCCAGCTGTTTTGCCAACTCTTTCTCATGGTGGCTGCTTAGCTCCAACAACTGCTTCCTGTTGGGGCCTTAAGGAGCCTGGGCGGACAGGGGAGGAGGGGAGGGCAGGGGCGAGTAGAGGCCGGCGAGGCACCCCTTGATGTGAGTGAAATTGAGTTGGCCCATCCCCACCCAATCACATGAACACCTAACCACGCCCACCCAGCCAATTATTAGGCATATTAGTGGTCCACGGGATTTAAAATTATGAATTTAGTGGTCGCTGAGGTCCAAAAGGTTAGTGCCCCCTGTTATAGACCATGGTCTAGAAATGCATTGGCAAGAGTGTAACAAGCCATTGCTTTCCATAATGGAAGAGTGAGATAGAGTTAGAAAACTAGGGGCCTCAGTCTGAAACAAAAATGTTAAGTTGCATTAAGTGAAGATTTCTCATTCTACTGGAAGATGTTTTTCCACTTTGTGGGTGTGATTTTCTAGATGACAACTCAATGGGCAGGAGATAAAACTTTCTTCTATTTTGTTCTATGCATGTATTGAATCCCACACAGGACAGGTAAACCCATAAGCAACTAGCAGATTTATAAAAGTGCAATTCTCTCTTCCATTAGTTATTTTCTTTTGCTCCAACTATGAAGGAGGAAGAGAACTCTATAACCAGCATTCTACTAATATTCCTGTTAATAAAGATTATTTATGGCTACTAAGTTTTAGCCTAATTTAGACTAATACACAGACAGACATGTGAAAATGAAACAGATCAATAAGTTAAGATTCGTCCTCCTTTTGTGCAGCAAAACAAAAGCAATTTCATTTCAAGGTTAACTACATTATAAAAGTATTGCCAAATGATTCATATCTTTACAATAAATATATTGGTACCTCAGTGCTGGGTAACATTCAGTTAAAGGTTCAATTATTTTAAAGGGCTTATAGATGGCAGCTGGCTTTCTTCAGCTAGGGAATTGCTTTTGTAAACAAGTATACACAGGAAATTTACAAAGTCAGACATCAACGGTACCAGATCTACAGTTTTATTAATTTATTTAACACATTTATATGGCCATCCAACACACATATGGTGACTCTGAGTGGCTTACAAATGGTTCTTCTTAAGTACTGGCAGAAAAACCAGAGTTGAGATAAAGGAAGAACACTGATGCAAACCAGATGGTGGCTGAATACTTGTTTATGAATACTTACTTCCTAGATATCCTTAGGAACCTAATTTTGAGGCTCTAACAGTATATACCTAAAGAAATGGCAGCTAAAATATGCAAAACACAGCATTTCAAAATTACTTTCAAAATATGGCACTAAAAAGACATAATGCTTTTAACTCAAAATGTCAAAAGATTATACAAAAATTTAATAGCCAATTTTTAAAAATACCACTGTGGGAAGTGGTAGCAAATAATGGATGCATTTTAGAAGATGCTGTCAGCAAGATAAGCAAAAATCCTAGACTTTCCTTTGGGAAACCTGCCTAAACTCTGAATCTATCCATGAATGTGTGCAATTGGAAGACGCCCAATTTATCTACATAATCTTTGAAAAAGATCATAGATTAGAACCATAAACATAACAAACAACCAAAGAAAAACTAAATTTGTCAAGGAAATATATATTTATAGGCTATTTAGGGTCCTCCTATTCAAATGATGCTAATTACATAATTCTTTTTAAGTGTTGCATCCTACAAGATTTGTGTAGCAAAGTTATTTGCTTCATATTACTTTATTATTTTTATTTCTCAATCTTTCCATCTATTCTCTTAAGTTTCTGCATCCCTCTCATCTTTTGATCTTTTTTCTCTATCCAACACAGGAAAAACATATACAGTGAAACTGCTCCTCCTCCTCTTTTGTGGGGTCAGTTTCTTTTGATTATATTTTTCTAGTTGTATATTCCAATCATGAGTTCCATCCCATCAAGTTTATCATACCATACCAGTATTATATCTGCCTTCATGTACTAGAACTTCAGGTTCTCCCTATTTGTTCCCCATAGTTTGAGCATTAGCATTAGATATCTGAGCCCTTTATGACTGACTTTGTGTTTGCTTGCTATGTCTGTTTTATACCAGAGTGCACCTTCCTTCTCACCACTTCCATTTTCAAATTAACTGTCTTGGAATTTATCCTTTGGGTTTGGTCCTAGAAATTGGCCTCTTTCCGCACCAGATTTAGTTTAGAGGCTTTTGGATGACCCAAGCAGGATGTCTTCCAAATACATTCTTTCAAGTCTTTATGAGTTGGACCCCATCTCTTGACAGGAGCTCATCATGTAGGTAGCATAGAGTCTTCATTATAGACCATGGACCCCATCTCTTGACAGAAGCCCATCATGTAGGTAGCATCGAGTCTTCATTATAGATCATGGTCTAGAAATCGAAAGTTTTCTTGGTGACACCATCCCTTCAGCCAGAAGTTTTCCTCCGAAATCCTCCATTCACTCACTGGAATTTGATCATCTATTGGAAGCATGGATGAAAATACCGCATGTGCTCCTAAATCTTTTGCCTTCCTACCTAGTCCTTCATGGTCTCTTGATACCTTTACAGGTTCTTTTTTGTTGTTTCATTGCAATGACACACATATCTTGCTAGGTCCAACTGCTTCTTAAGTACAGATTTTTCTCTTAAGAATATTTGGATACTTAAGGAGAGTAAAAAAAATAAATAAATCTAAATTTATTCCTATTAAATAGGACTACAATATTGTATACTGCAATATAAGCAAAATGTTACAACTGTTCTCTGTTTATCTTGCAGAACAATTAACCTTAATTTATTACTTTGTCAAGTTTGTTCGGAAGGATAAAGCTTAATAAAATGTTGTCTTTTTAAACTAAGGACACTTAATAAAACTCTGGTAGAAATGAAGTTAATGATCACATGCCCCTATTCTTACTGAAATGCAGGCACTCTATTCAGTATAGTATGAAGAAGTGTACTGTGCTGAAAAATATTAATATTTTAAGAAACATATTGCAATGAAAGAACATTTGCATTATAGAATTTTCTGCAAAACAAAATAAACAGCGAAAAAGCTCTTAAATCAATATTTAAAATACATTTACAGTTTGGACATTCTTCATTATGGGAAAGAAACTTTCACATTGAGACTATCAATTAGAAAAGCTCCATCTGCTTTATAATTAGCTCTGATAAATGATACTAATCTGAACTACAGAAGAAAACTTCTGTTTGGGAAGGCAAGAAAGGAAAAGAGGAATAGTTGAAACTGTATGTAAATCTAACCTTGGTTTTATTTACAGTCATTCCAGCAGAAAGCCATCAAGAATTTTGGATAGATATTTTCAAACATGTTGTTGTCTTGTGCTGCCTCCTATCTATTGTTTGTACTATGCAAAAGTTTCAGAGTTAAAATAATTTTTCTCATTGTGTTTCTTTACAATGTAATTGACATAACTGTAACAATTTGGTCTAACAAAGCAAAAGGCTAGGATGTGGACAATCATTTACTCTGGAGTATCTGCAGAGAAATATACAGGCAGAGCTATTTTACTCAAAATATTTCTATGCATGTGGTAGGCAAAAGAAATAATGAGTTATGAAAAGAAAAAGTCAGTAGGTTAAATTATTTTTACCAATACATGGTCGCCCTGGGTTGCTACTTTAATGAAGCTGAATCAAATCAGGTAATGTTTGGGGTCCTGTACGGTTTTGTGCAGAAAAGAAACCATCACCATAACGCTTACGGATTTTGGGGTTTGACCAGTTGGAGTAGCTAGCTGTGAAGGGTGATATAGATGACTTGGGAGGACGATAAAAAGTGTCTATAGTATGTACAATTAAGTTGGAACATGAAATGTCAAGGGTAAGGACTGATGTATGAAGAGCAAGGAAGAAGAGAAAACTAAGAAGAAAAAAGAAATGTGAGGCTGATTGATAAAGGGAAAAAGAAAAGAACTTGTAGACCAATTCCCTAAAAGAATGGAGAGAGAGTAAAAATCAGATGACTCCTAGACCTTACATTTAAGGGGGATCTGCCATAACCAAGTGGATATGTGTTGTGGTCCGTCAGCAGCCTACGGAGCTGGCAATGGAGTCGGACAGCGATGAGGCTGAGGTGAGGCCAGGACCATCGGGAAGTGACGTGCAGACTCCAGAGCCTCCAGAGACTGATAGTAGTGAACCTAATGCATACGAGAAGAGCTGCCAGAAGGCAAGAGCAGCTCAAGCAGAGGGACAACTCAGGAGTAGGGCCAAGAGATGATTGGCCCCTCCCATAAGGCTTAAAACAGTCCAGCACTGGCATTTGAGCTTTGCCGGAAAACAATGTTGTAGCTGAGTCTTCTGCTTTGTCTTCTGCTTCATATACATCTTTTTTTTTTTTGTGGCTTCTGGACGTTTGCCAGGAAGAGCCTTTGGCAGTTTGCCTAATTTATTAAGGTTTGTGAGATAATTGAGGAATTTGTGTTGGGAAGCATTTGTTTTACCTTGAGTTGAACGATGTTGGGAATGAAGTAATTCCCAGCTGTTCGATAAAGTTTGTTTTTCCACGGACTATGTTTATTACTACCTACTTGGGCCTGGGTCACAACAATATGACAAGTGGTGGAGTTAGAGATAGAACAGTTGTTGATGGCTTGTGGGTTGTTTGAGCATTTTCTCTGTAACAATTGGAATCACTGGTGGGCCTCTAGTATTGTTTCCATCGCATTGGTGGCCATTAATAATGATAAAATTGAAATCTGGATTATTGTAACATGCCAGTACAAGAGATTGCATCTGAAGACTATTCAGAAATCACCGCAGGTGCAAACTGCATTGGCTTGCTGCTGAGGGGTGAGCTGTTCAACAAGATAACGCCTATATTGCAGATACCATATTGATTATTAACATATCCCTGGGGAGAATTCCAAGCACTAGTTATTGCTTATTCAGCTCTTCCTGGCTCACATTCTAGGCATCTGAGGTATCATTTGCTCCACATAGATTATTCTGTATATTCATCCCAGAATGTTTGCTACAGATTTCTAGAGTCTTGAGAAATAACAAGACTCTGAGGCCTGGATTCGTATTTTATATTAAATATAAATATAGAAGATCCAGTGGAAGTGGATCAATCTACCGGAATGAAGGAGCAAAAATGACCTTCAAAAAGCTTGTTTTGCAAGAATTTATTCCCACTGTATACATGGTGCACGGTACCATTTATATTTTTGAAAAAAAAATCTGCAGAAATGTTACAATGAAAACTTCTGTTTCTAAAGCATAATCTTAACAGTTAAATTATAGATTCACAGATTAAAATGGGAAGTATTTTGAAATGGATATATACAAGCAACCAAATGCGTTTCTATAATTATATCTAAATAGAAAAGAAACATTGATTCCTTTTTCCTCAGCTAGAACTTTACAATCATTCTCAAGCTCTTCTCTACCCCTAAACTTTAAAGGGCTAAAATCCTTAAGTTCCAGAACAGCCTAGTGTAATCTCCCCTCAGACTGTATACTTACATTCCTCTTTGCTCAAAGAAGTTACATTCAGTTCTGTCGAAAGTTGCTGGTTGGAGTTAACAGTCTGTGTCAATAGAGAGGTATTACTGTTGTCACTATTTGTTTCTCCAGAGAACAAATCCGATTGGCTGTTACTTGTGCTGGGAGTGGACTCATCATCTGGTTGCTTCTTTTGAAAATCTAACATGACACAAGATTAAATAAGTGTTACAAGGCCAAAAAATACATTACTCAATATATTAAAATGTTATATTTTACACAGAAATTGCAGATACTTGTAAATGAGTCAAATCTAGTTATAACTCTTTCTTTCTCTGCAAGACGGTATTGTGACGTGATTCAATGGGCACTACTCCATCAGCTTATATATTTAACAAATATTTAAAAAATAGGAATAACAGTGTAGTAAATCATTAAATGGGACTAGTGATGCTGTTTTTTTTGAAAATTCTAAAGTGGCAATGAAAATTGTTCTACTTTAGTTAACTGTTTTGAAAGAAGCTGAATTGTTCTAGTAGGCAGCAAACATTATTTGCATTCTGACCTGACTTTATTTATCACCAATTAGTGTCATTTCAAATTACGGATTCTTTCATATTGTATTCCTTGCAACTTTAGATCATGGGTTTAGGAAATATTTAAAATGTATTTTTTTTGCTTAACTTTTTTTTAAAAATTTACATTTATATCCCGCTCTTCTCCGAACACTCAGGGCGGCTTACATTGTGTAAGGCAATAGTCTCATTCTATTTGTATATTTATATACAAAGTCAACTTATTGCCCCCCCCCCAACAATCTGGGTCCTCATTTTACCTACCTTATAAAGGATGGAAGGCTGAGTCAACCTTGGGCCTGGTGGGACTAGAACCTGCAGTAATTGCAAGCAGCTGTGTTTAATAACAGGCTTCTTACAGCCTGAGCCACACCGCGGCCCTGTTTTTAAAACAAATAATTAAATCCATGATTTTTATGATCTTGCATGCCTTTACTTTATTATGAATATGTTACATTTAGAGGTGTGTTTTGGATTAATTCTTTCAGAATCTATCCAGAGATGTGCCAATTTGGAAATATCTATTCAATATCAACACTATTTTCTGACTAAACATCCCTGTTTGGAACTTTGGCCAACAATTAATTTAAGTAGTTTTGAATGCCCTTATATTTTCAAATATTTTTCTAAAAAGGAAAAAGTTTTATGCAAAGTTATGCAAATTGATATGTTCAGTGATTCTATAATTCTAAGGTGTGTGTGTGTGTGTGTGTGTGTGTGTTTCTATATCTATATATCTTTTTCAGCAAAATCCGTATTAGAATTTGATAGACTCCTAGGAGCTCTGATCAACAACAGGCATCATAGCCTGGAGCTAAATAGGAATCAAAGGAAAGGATAGCCACTCCCTAGAATCTCCCAGGGCAGGGGTGTCAAACTCAAGGCCTGGAAACAGCAAAAGACCAGCCTGCGGTGCCTCTGCCAGTGAAAATGGAGCTTGGGAGACTGTTTTTACTGGCAGAGTGCTTGGGCCACCACAGGTGCCCCCAACACGAGTGACGTCAAGCTGGCCATGCCCTCTCTGGCCACACCCACCCCAGCCAAAAGTCAAACACAACCCTGATCTGGCTCTCAATGAAATCGAGTTTGACACCCCTGTCCCAGAGTACTCTATTGGGATGACAGTAGTAAAGATTTAGTCTGTCAAGATTCTATCTATTGGGTGTAAGCAAATAAAGAACTGAACTTTGGTAGGATTATTCTACTGCATGTCATTCTTGGGTTGGGCCTGACACATGGTCTTCAAAAAGTAGAATGCAACAAAATATTAAAACAATGTATTTATATATCAACAAAAAAAAAAACCAAGGAAAGAATTAAGGCAATGTTCATTACTAGCTTGTCCACTATAATCACTATAAACTGACACCAGTGTCAGTTTATATTTAGTTTATTTTAGTTTAAAAAGAAATTAGCTCAACTGAAATTGTTTCAGGGTTATCTTTTCTGCAATAAAATCTGAAGACCATATCAAAGGAGAAATAACAAAATTACAAACCTTTTTTTTTTGCTGATACCATCAGACGTGCCATTCTTCTTTTAAAGTGAAAAAATCATGCATTTTAAAGCTGAATGACTGAATGACTACAGACCAGTTGCTTTAACATCTGTAGTCATGAAAACCTTTGAAAGGCTAGTGCTTTCCTACCTGAAAACCATCACGGATCCGCTGTTAGACCCCTTGCAATTTGCATACCGAGCAAATAGATCAACAGATGATGCTGTTAATATGGCTCTGCACTACATCCTACAACATCTTGAGTCTCCAAAGACCTATGCAAGGGTCCTTTTTGTAGACTTTAGTTCAGCATTCAATACCATCATTCCAGACATTCTTCTAACTAAGCTAAACCAGCTACAGGTACCGGAACAGACTTGTAAGTGGATCACAAGCTTCCTAACAAACAGGAAGCAGCAGGTGAAGCTAAGCAAGATCACATCAAATACCTGTACAATTAGCACAGGGCTCCCCCAAGGCTGTGCGCTCTCCCCACTTCTCTTCTCTCTGTATACCAATGACTGCATCTCCAATGATCCATCTGTTAAGCTACTGAAGTTCGCAGATGACACAACAGTGATTGGTCTCATTCGAGACAATGACGAATCCGCATATAGACGAGAGGTCGAACGACTAGCCTTGTGGTGCAACCAAAACAATCTGGAACTGAACACACTCAAAACCGTAGAAATGGTGGTAGACTTTAGGAAAAACCCTTCCATACTTCCACCTCTCACAATACTTGACAACACAGTATCAACAGTAGAAACCTTCAAATTTCTGGGTTCTATCATATCGCAAGATCTCAAATGGACAGCTAACATCAAAAACATCATTAAAAAAGGACAACAAAGAATGTTCTTTCTGCGCCAACTCAGTAAGCTCAAACTGCCCAAGGAGCTGCTGATCCAATTCTACAGAGGAATTATTGAGTCTGTCATTTGCACCTCTATAACTGTCTGGTTCGGTTCTGCAACCCAACAAGAAAAGCACAGACTTCAGAGGATAATTAGAACTGAAGAAAAAATAATTGCTACCAACCTGCCTACCATTGAGGACCTGTATACTGCACGAATCAAGAAGAGGGCCGTGAAAATATTTGCAGATCACTCCCATCCTGGACATAAACTGTTTCAACTCCTACCCTCAAAACGACACTATAGAGCACTGCACACCAGAACAACTAGACACAAGAACAGTTTTTTCCCGAAGGCCATCACTCTGCTAAACAAATAATTCCCTCAACACTTTCAGACTATTTGCTGAATCTGCACTACTATTAATCGTTTCATAGTTCCCATCACCAATCTCTTTCCACTTATGACTGTATGACTGTAACTTGTTGCTGGCAATCCTTATGATTTATATTGATATATTGATCATCAATTGTGTTGTAAATGTTGTACCTTGATGAACGTATCTTTTCTTTTATGTACACTGAGAGCATATGCACCAAGACAAATTCCTTGTGTGTCCAATCACACTTGGCCAATAAAAAAAAATATCTATTCTATTCTATTCTATTCTGAAGACCTTATCAAAGGAGAAATAACAAAATTACAAACCTTTTTTTTTGCTGATACCATCAGACGTGCCATTCTTTTTTAAAGTGAAAAAATCATGCATTTTAAAGCTTACTTCCATTTGTAAACCTCTTATGTGTTTTTTCTTTCACACACAAACTTTTACATTACTTTATTAGAGAACTACATTGAAAAAAATGAAAAAAGGGGGGGAGGGAATTGTGTGGCAATTTGGCTTGTACATTTGAAAAATATATCTTAGATCAGCTTATATTAAATGCAACCAAGCCATAAATATGTGGCCAGATTCATCTGTTGTTTCTAGCACCAGCAGCAGAGCTGTACTGAGTTTGCAAGCGGAACCTTCCCTCTCTGTAATCCACCTGCTTCACATTTGCAAAAATGTGAATAAATGACAACAGTGACTTGCCTATTTTCATTTTCTTTTACTTCTCCTTAGCAATTTTAATCAGTACAGAACCACTTAATTGCATTTATTTAATATTTAAACAAATCCCCAAATTAGAAAATAACCATAGGGAAAACCACAAGATTTCAAGGTTAAAAGAATCTTTAGTGCAATATCACACAGAGAAATCTCAGAAGTAGGCTTATGAACTGATTGATACAGAATTTAATTATACTTCATTCAGAGAGCATGTGGAATTGAGTATTATTTTAATAAAAAAAATCCACAATCAATTAGTATCTCTTGTAATGCTAGCAACTTTATAGCCCTCACTTATATGCCCTTAAAGATGTCTGCAGAGAACTCTAGAATTTAGGAACATGGGTCTATTATTTTTAATTAATTTCTCTATACCACCACCTGAGTTTCAATTAGAGCTTAAGTGTAGCTAATTTTCATAATCTAAATTCAAAACACTTTCAAAAGTGAGGGGAGAATTCTAGTTAGAACAATGTAAAATATACTTGGAAATAAGTCTTCTAGAATATAACAAATGAAAGAAGACAGGTTAACAATTACAGACTTCAAATTCATGAAAAGTATCAGAGCAGCAGCATATTTTCAAAAGCTACTCAGTGGTGACATTTAAAAATAAATAAATAAATAATAATATTGATGATTTTTAGTTTGTCTAAAAACCTAAAAGTAATTTAAATTCCATATCAACTGATTAAGAGATTTAGTTTCCTAGCACATATTTGCTTACTCCTATATATCTGGAGGTGTGATTTTTTGGAAAAAATTAATGTTGTGACAGGAAGAGGGAACATCTTAACAGCTTAACAAAAGAAAATGAATTCATTATGTGTAATATAAAGAACAGGCCTTGCACACATTCACAGAAAAATAAAATATCAAATTAATGAGCTAACACTTCTAAGAATTTTCTATAAACCACAAACAATGTTATTACCTTCCAATAGGGAGGGATTTAGCATGTCTGTTTAATTCCCCTTTGCTTTTTAACTTTTATATAAACTTCTGAAAAAGTTTATCTGTGCTATTATATGCAGGTGACACTGTTTCTTTCAGAGGGCAGAACTCTTTCTCAGTTTCCTTCCTATATCGATCCTATTAAACAAAAGCCCCAAGGTAAATAAGTGAAATATCATGCAAGGAGGCAATTTAAATTATTTAAATATTTAGTGTTAGCAATTTCATGCCTCAGGAAATTTTTTACAGTTCTACCAATAGTCACATGTTGAGATGGGTGGGTACAGAAATCATATAAATAACAAAAAATTGAAAGGAGGCAATTTTAGGCCTTTTCTTCTCAACCTATGTTAAACCAGGGCATTGGTGTAGTCTTCTATACAGAACTTAGTTAGGGTCATATTCCAGTTATTCTCCCCTTGAAATAATACTATCCTTATTCCTGAAGGCAATGCTTTCAAGCCCAACTTTAACCATAGTACTGCTTTCACGCTGCAGGTTGGTTTACTTAGTGTGGAGACTCATATTTAGCTAGCACTCTTTAATCTACTGAACTTTAATTTCTGGCCAACAGGTCTGGCTCCTCAAATAATCTTTGATAATTCCATTCAGCCTAAAAGATGATCTATTAGAAACAACATTGACCAATGGCCTCTCTCAAAGGTCTATGATCTATGATCAAACTAGGGTACTTCTTAAATAGCAATTTAAGAAAATTGGATTGCAAAATAAGTGAAAGCTGGTTCTTGATAATGTTGAGTGTGTATCTAATTAAATGCCATACAATCTTGGAATTACCTGGTAACTGCAAAGCCTTTTCAGAAGATCAATTTAATGTTAGTTGAGCATCTTGTAGTACAGGAGCTTTTATAGGAAGCTACACAGTAGCTTTAATAAACTTTGTAGACTATTTACATGCATTCTTTCTTTCTGTAAACAATAGCCTGCTATTGCAATCTATCAAAATTTTGCACACGTACATGCATAGTGTAGCAATAAATAATCAATGGATGCTAGCAAAACTAGTAGTCCTTTTCTGATTGTTGTGTAATCTCCAATTGTTCTGTGCTATTATAGTTGGAATTACTGTAAAGACAGGTTAGTTCTTGCAAGTTATTTCAAATACTGGTCTTCGGTCATAATAAATACTTTATTCATATGACACTCCTGTAATGCTGATGAAACATTATGTTCAGGCATATTTGTCAAGCATGCCTTATGTCAATCTGCCTCTGTCAGACAAGACAACCTGATCACGGCTACAGAATTAGAAAGGTAAATTGACCATTTATATTCAATTTATTAAACTTAAATTTACGCCCAATTTATTGAACTTAAAACAAATTATATCAATTTACTTAAATTTAAAACATTTTCAAGAGGATGAAATTCTAGATTTATGTGTTAGAATTTAAATATTTTAAATGTTTATCTAATTTACTATTTTAGCAGCAGCTGCTCCTGCCTCTTTATAGAATTACAAACATTAAATATGTCATTTTTGCCATACACTATCTTTTTTTTATTGAAAAAGTTTTACAAAAATTTTTACCACTTAATTCTCCCACATCCCCCCACCCTCCTCACTCTCCCTTTCCCCCTCCTTTCCACCCTTCCCCCCACCCACCCCCAGGATTTCCCAGAGCAGAATACAGGTTATTGCATCTATCAGTCATAAGCTAAATTACACCAATAAACCATAATCCATATTTTCTTTCTTAAGACCATTAGAATTAGTCCAATCAGCAGTGCTGCATCTTCCAATATATCAATAATGAAAGTCCAACTACCAACATTAAATTTAAAGTCAATTTAGGACTTATTATTCTTCAAAATAATGTCTTATGTAATCCACCAAATTTATAATTCTGTCATGCTTATTAACAAATAATATCATTTTTCAATCCTTAATACTCCATCTCTTATTCTATTTCTATCATTACCTTATTTAACCTCAAATCAAATTTTATCCTAAGTAATTTACAATACTACAATCACACAAATATTTAAATTATAAATTCAAAAAATACCATTTAACTTTAATCCAGATTCTTCCCCATACTTCCATCACTTTATATTAAAAATACCATTTACATTTAATCCTAATTATTCCCCCTATTTCCATCCCTATAAATTACCAGATATTTTATAACCATTTTTCCATTCCCTAATGAAATATTTCTTTCTATGTTTGTCAGGACTCTCCCAAATCAAATAATACAATTATTAACAATTCAACCATATATAAACCAATAATCTTACATTATAAATTCAAACAAATACAAATGAATTGTTTACAAATTCCCAATAACTATTCTTAAAAAAACCATATATAAATTAACCTTTCTTCTTATATTATATTCAATTTCAATTATAATTTATCCTTTCCCATAAGAAAAAACTCTTTTGGCATAGCGCCGTTTTTTATTTCCTCTCTGTACCTTTTTAGTAGTTACCCAACCCATTTGTTCCTCTACTTCGCCTATTTTTCCTACTATTTCTTCTTCAGCAATTACAGGCCCCTCTTTACCTTGTATTTGTTTTACTTCCTTCTCCCACCCTTTTGCCTTCTCACCTATTCTCTTGGCTTTTAACAACAAAGGATTTCCAGCCTCTAGTACATTAGTGTAAAAGTCTCTTGCTTTGAGAACTGTACTAAGACAAAACTTTCTTCCTTTATAATTCACTGTTAATCCAGCTGGAACATCCCATCTATACTATATCTGATGTTTCCTAAATTCTTCCACCAAAAAGGCAAACTCCTTTCTATTTCTTAAAATTTTAGAAGGAATTTCTTTCATCACTAATACATCTTGTCCTAATATTTGAATTTTATTTTTATAAAATGCTTGTAAAATTCCATTCCTAATCTTCTTATTCGTGAAATAAATCACAACATCTCTTGGTAGCTGCCTTTGTCTAGCAATCCACGAGTTAACTCGATAAATATTTTTCGATATGAACTTCAAAATCTACTGGATACTCTCCATTTATGCCTGTAAAAACCTGTACAAAAAGTTCTCCTGCTTATTTTCCTTCAATCCTCTAACTCTCAAAGCATACTCCATCAATTTATATTGCAATATAACAATTTCCTCGTCCGCCCTATCCATTTTACTCTGAACTTCCTCTATTTTATTTTTCAGATTCAAGTTAAGTTGATTATTCTGGGTTTCCTCTATTTTCATTTCTGAGTTCAAATTAGCTTGATCAATTTCTTCTATTCTTTCATCCAACTGAATCATATTTTCTCCAATACATCGCAATGCTGCCAGCACACTTTCACTCATATTATTCCAAGGTTCCACCTTATTTTTAAGTTCCAAGATTGCTTTTTCCGTTCTCTCTATTTTGTTTCCCAGATTCAAGTTAGTTTGATTATTCTGAACCTCTTCTATCTTCTTTTCCAAATTCAAATTAACTTGATCAATTTCTTCCATTCTTTCCTCCAAACAGATCATAGTTTTTGAAAAACATTGAGCTACGACCCCCACTCTTTCAGTCATATCTTTATTCTGAACTTCCAATGTGTTTTTAAGTTGCAATATTTCTTTTTCAATTTTACTAAATTTTTGATCTATTAAACATTTTAGATATTCTTTCATTTCTTCTTTTAACTTATGTATTTGAACTGGCAAAACTTCAACATCCTTAAAAGCACTTAACTTAGTTTGCTTAAAAGCCATTTTTGTTAAACTTTAAACTCTTCAAAAGGAGGAGAAAATCTTCAAATCTTCTCTTAAACACGGTAATTAAATTAATCAAATCACTTAAAATCATTCCTTTGGCTTAGCCTCTTCATGTAACTCCGGCGCTGACAGCTTTAACGAGCACTTCCTCTAACTTTCATTTTCACGTCTTGTTACACTGGAGACGCCATTTCCTTCCTTCTTCTTAGATCATTCCAAACACACAAAAAAAATTTATATAAAATAACTGGGGACTTAAAGATTGATGCAGCTGCAACTGCTGGTACTCCTGATTTTGCTCTGTCTGCTTATTAATCCATTCCAAGTTTAAAATTGGTAGCAGTTGTGGACGCAGTGTTTTGCTCTGCTTTCTGCAGAGGCGTCCTGGATCCGGAGCTTCCCCGAGCTTGGGAGGGAGCCCTCGCCCTCAAGCCTCCAGTATCATTCCTGGGGCTTTCCGTGGGGAGCTCTACCTCAGCTCGGTTGCTCACCTCTCCCTCTTCGCCCGGGGGAGAGGTTTCCGAGCCGCCAGACAGCTGATTTACGCTGTCTGAGTGGCTCTACAGATCACAGGACTGGTGGTCTAAAAAAGACTGCCATCAATGATGCGGCACCACAGGAAGTCCCCCATACCACAATCTTATAAGAAAAAATTATTTGGATGACAAAAATTAACTTTCATTCTCTGAACATTAATATAACTCATAACTTAATAATAAATTGGACCCTTAAATAAATTAGGACTCGTTTAACAACCCACAATCCTTGCTTAAAACGATAAATCGGAATGCCAGGTTTATTATTACCAAATGTTATGGTAACACATGATGTTGTACTTTATGACCACATAGCTTAATGACAGAAATTCCAGGCCCAATTATCATCTTTAACCAAAGACTACCTGTTGCTCCTACCTTGTATTCATCCTTTGGACAACCATTTGTCTGAAAAGGTATAGGGTTTCCTGCCTGAGCAGGGGATTGAAGTAGAGGACCCAACTCTATAACTCTACCCTACCCTACCCTACCCTACCCTGAGAAACACTAGCAATATGGGTAGCAAGTTACATACATTTAAGTATATTTTCAATAAATATTATAGGCTAATACAAAGAGAAGAAAAATATATTGGTCATTAGACAACATTGGTATATGGGTAGTACATCTTACAGGTTGTACAATTGAGACCAGGAACTTAGTTGTTGAGCAAACTGTTTGCTAAGTGAAAACATGTGACTGCAACTGTAGTTGCTCACTCTGGTGCTGGAATAATTATTAAGATCATTCCCAGATTGGTAAAATGAGGACCCAGATTGTTGGGGACAGTATGTTGAGGGCTGTAAAGCACCATGAAGTGGTATATAAGTCTAAGTGCTATTGCTATATTTGTGCTTACGTTCATTAGAGAATGAATGGGGATTACAAGAGTATAAACAGACACAGAATGGGGAGAACATATTGAAAGGAATGCACTAGCACTGTTTGCCTAGCATGCTCATGATTGTCAGCCACCTACTTAAGAGGAAGCAAATGCCTTTGGTGTGAAACTGATTGAGGTCTTGTCAATTTCAGGCAGCCTAATCAACTAATTAATGTTGAAACTCAGTTGAACTTGTTGACTTGCAGTTGATACTTATCAGGGACTCACTGGGTGGGGGGGGGAGCAGCTCAGGAGGGAAAGGTTGCTTAGGTGACTTTTCCACTCTCCAAAGAGGCAGTGGAAAACATGGTCAGACACACAGGGCGATGTGTATTAACTGAACATCATGGCAAACACATCACAGAGAGGTACTGCGAAGGTTGTAAATGCAGACACTAATTGCAAAGTTACTTTTTAATCACTATTATAACTTTAATTGGTTGCTGTACAAGGCATTCACTAAATGAGGACTACCTGTAAAATGTTCCAAGGGTACTTTTTCAAGAGGCAACTGGACTTTCTGGTTTTTCTTTTAAGACGTTTTGTTTCTCATCCAAGAAGGTTCTTCAGCTGACTGGATGAGGGGAATGGAAGGATTTATAGTCCTTGGAGACAGCTGGTCATTTACATTCTTTTAAGAGTCGTTGGGACCTAGGATTATCTGTGTCATCAGGGTTACCTGAGTAGTGCAAATGGGTGTGGATCCTTCTTGATCATCTGTCTGCAAGGAGTATAAATCCTTCTGTTCCCCATCATCCAGTCAGAGTTGAAGAAGCTTCTTGGATAAGAAGTGAATTGTCTTCAAAGAAAAATAAGAAAGTCCAGTTGCCCCTTGAAAAAGCACTTTGGAACAACCATGACCTGAATGACTGAGAATCTCCATAGACCTGTAAAATGCTGTGTAGCAGTACATTTTAGATAGTATACATGAAATTTATTTTACAAGCTTAAAAATCTACTGATTATTAATAAATGGTCCTTACTGTATAATGAATATTGTATGTAGTACAAATTCTTTAAAATATTGATATAATAAAAAAGTGAAAAAAACGTGTAAAAAAATGGAGCACTTTTTAAAATGATCATATATATATATATATCAGAAATGAACTAACCTCCCTTTGGGTGATTTATGTTGCTTATTGGAACATCTGTGCTATAAATGGGATAAATATATATTCCTAAGCACAGCAGTATTATTTTTTGTGAAATGCTTTCAAAAGATAGATGGTATTCATCTAAAGCATTCAATCAAAGTAGGTGTTTCTTAGATGTTTTGGTTTTCAACTTGCTTCCATCTCCACAAGTCTATCAGATAGTAAAGAAATTGTGGCAGCTATTGTATCCTACAATCAATTTTTTTAAAAAAAATTATATATATTAAGTCAGAATTATATTTATCTTGTTTTATGAAAACCAGATACTTTCATTATGATATATTTAGACTTTGAAATAAATAAGCTGACTCTTGTTTGATCATGCTATTTTGGGGGCAAAGTCATGAGCAAACGACATATAAATTTGTAATGTTTACATATTCTTTTGCTCTGTTACAGTGCTGAGCTTCCAGAGTTCTTTAAAAATATCCAAACTTATAAGTCTAAGCTCTTTGGGAACACTAGTGAATTTTATGTTTGCTGTTCTGCATTGTTCAGATTTTGTGCTATTTACATTTCGCTTGCGATATCAGTGTCTATATGGAGATGGTTCTTGTCCTGTGTTTTGGTTATACAGCAGTTTTGGTTTGGTTTTTGCTGAGGTAGTAGCTAAATGCTTAGCTTCAAGCATAGATATATTAATTTAAAATTATTATTTATTAAAAAAACTTTAAAAATAAAGTATTTTTAGTGTATTCTGCCAAAAGAAAATTTGAAATGTTTAGAGTGTTCCTGCCATAAGAAACACTGGTAATTGGATCTGAATCACTATAAAGTCCTTCAAAATGTCAAAAATTGATGACTATCATATATATCATCGGTAGATATAGAAAAATCAGCCCCAAATATTATTTTAAAAAGTTATTATTAAGCCTAAATTATTTGGAGTGTTATTTCATATAAATACGGTCAACTCAGGTGGCTTGAATGGTATAAGTAGGGTTGTTTATAGGAGCTCATTTTTCTGTTTTCTGCACCTCCTTATTAATCAGTTCCTTCATGCCATTTTTTGAAATAAAAAATGTATCCTAGATGCAATTTTAACAAGTTCCCATTTCAAAATCAAATTTAATCCCAACAAAGGATTAACATAGTTACTGAATGCACTATCATAACTCAAGTAATATGTAGTTTTATATGCCTGTACAGATATTATTTATTATGTGGGAAAAGTAATTTCCTTCTAAATGTTTATTTTCAATACTTTTTACCTTTGCGAAGTAAAAATTTGGAAAAAGAAATTATATTGTTACCTGTTAATTGTACTGTGACTCTACAAAAAAAATCTGATTTAACTGATCTTAGCGTTTTTATTTATTTTTTCAGACTTCTGAACAAGATTTTGATTTCTTTTTATGGATGTGACTTTTTATCACATCTAAAAGTCTTTCTGCAATTAGAGCAGGGTAACGAAGCAGTTCTGTACAACTACTGACAACCATTTAATGGAAAGGGGGGAAAATGGTGGACATGTTCTGGCAGCACATTTAATGGATATACAAACACCCCTAGTCATCAGCCCAAAGCAATACTGGCAGAAAATTAACTTTGTGCTGCAAAGCTCATTTAGCAGCAAGAAACACAGTGATATGGGCAATATAAAACACTGTAATGGTGAGAAGAGGAGAAATAGGATGCACCTTTTATATTCTTTTTGAGGAGGCAGTGTTCATTAATTTTACAGGTTTTTCTATTTAGAATGTTGCTTCATTGCACAAACAAGCAGCTGCCTATGATTTGCAAAGCAAGCATTTTTGCAGAGCTCTGTAAACTCTGTGGACAAAACATGTCAAAGATTTCAATTCATAGCAAAGTTTTCATGTTAACAATAGATCTTATTCTTTTTTTTTTCAAATACAATTATAAGAAACTGAAAACCAAATTTAGTTGTGACCAATAGCTAGATTCCAAACTTTGGCAATATAGATTTGTACCAGGTAGTCCTCAACTTAAAATTCATTTAGTGACCATTCGAAGTTACAACTGCACTGAAAACAGTGACTTATCACCGTTTTTCACACTTGCAGCATCCCCATGGGGATTTGATCAAAATTCAGTCAACAAGACAGCCGACTCTTATTTATGACAGTTGCAGTGTTCTAGCGTCATGTGATCTATCACCTTTTGCAACTTTCTGACACACAAAGTCATTCGGGAAGCAAGATTCACTTAACAACCGTGTTACCAAATTAACAACCAGAGTGATTCACTTAATAACTGTGGCAAAAAAGGTCATAAAATGGAGCAAAATTCACTTAAAAACTGCTCACAGAAATTTTGGGCTCAATTGTGGTTGTAAATTGAGGATTACCTGTAGGAAAATTATAAGCTAAATATGGTAAATAATCAGTTTAGTGACTAAACTATTTAAGCATGGCACATATCCAACTAGACTTCCTACCTCAGAGGTTAGACAAAACTGATTCTTCCCCTTCAGACATAAGTGAAAAAGAAGACAAAGACAAAAGGCTGTCTTTTTCCTCTGCTTGAATTTTTTCCACAGAGGGCTAATAGAAAAATATTTACATTTCTGTGAGCTCAAAAAGATTAGGATCTGCTAAGATGTCTTAAAAATCAGAAAAACTGATTTAGTGGAGAAAAACAGATACATTTTTCAGACGTTATTTTAAAAAATATGAGCTGAGCAAATCATGGCTCAGTGGACACAGTAATAACAAGCTTGAAATACCAGATGAAGTAGCTGTAAAAAAAAGGTATCTGACTAAATGAATGTCAAACAAGAAATGCAGCTTAATTCTTCACTTGTTCTGCTTCCCTAATCACAGAATCTCTGATTCATAAAACCATGTTTTTCCTTCCAATTTGTGGAAGTACAAACACTTCTTGAAATATATAAAAGTACATTATAAACCTTGGTTTTTTTTTTAATTTGGAGTCAGTTTTGTAAGTCAAAACCATAAAGAAATGAAAAGTCAGTTTGGTACAGTGATTAAGACATAGACTGGAAATTTGAACATCACGAGTACTATTGCTACCTTAGGCACTAAACCAGCTGTGTAACTTTGGCCAGTCATTTCCTTTTGGCCCTAGGAAAAAAGCAATGGCAAACCACTTCTGAAAAACCTTATCAAGAAAATTGCAGGGGCTTGTCCAGGAAGTTTCGGAGAAGCTGTTATGATTGGCTAGAAGGAAAAAAAACCCAATAACTATAACCCATATCAGGTGTCTGGTTTTTTGCTGATGTTCTTCTTTGGGTGCTTGTTATCATATTTAAATCAAGAGTCATTTCAGGTTCCCAGATAAATGAAGCTCTTTCGTCTCCCTGCTGTGGCTCCCTGTCTGCTAAACCCACCACTGGCTGGCCCCACCCCTCAGCCTCCCCTCCCAGTCACTCCTCGCCTGGCCTGAGAAGATAAGAGCGACAGCAGGGGATGGAAACTCTCTCCATGTTCCCGAGCAGGAGCGAAGCAACCCTGTACTTGCCATATCTCGCAGGCACTTCTTCGGGTCCTTTTTGGTACTTTGCACACCTTGGTCACCCTGGGAAATGCGCGACTTGCTCTCTTCCCTGGCCCATCCCAGTTTCAGCCAATGCTCTGCATTGTAATGGGCTCCAGGAGGAGGGGACACTGTCTCCCCCATTGTGAAGTGAGAGCAGCGGCCAGGCTATAGAGGTGGCAACATAGGTGGCGTTGGCTGCAGCCAGGCTGAGCTAGTGTGTCAGGGCGGAGAGCAAGTCGTGTGTCTCCCTGAGCGACTAAGGTGTGTGCAGCACCCACAAGTGCCAGAAGAAGTGCCTGCAAGATATGGCAAGTACAGGGGTACTTCGCTCCCACTCTGGAATATGGAGCAAGTCTTCATCGTCCTTACCTTCTCAGGCCAGGTGAGGAGTGACTGGGAGGGGATGGAAAAGCCAGCCAGTGGTGGATTCAGCCAACAGGGAGCCACAGCAGAGGGACAAAAGAACTTCATTTATCTGGGAACCTGAAATGACTCTTGATTTAAATATGATAACAAGCACCCAAAGAATATCAGCAAAAAACAAAAACCAACCCTCACCTGTTTTTGGAAATGGTTCAAGAGGGAACACACACACACGAGACAAAGAGCGAGCGAGCGAGATGAAAGAGAGAGACAGAGAAAGAGAAAGAGGGAGACAGAGGGAGAGAGAGAAAGATACCTATTTCCCACAGAAAACACCAGGAGCCACAAAATCTGGGTAAGCGTGGTTGGTGGGGGGGGGGGGTGGTGTCATGTGACTGGGTGGGAGTGAGTGATGTCGAGTTGGCCACGTCCACCCAGGTTTTGTGGCTCCCGGTGATTTCTTTTCGGTGGAAAATGAGTCCAAATGGCTCTTTGAGTGTTTAAGGTTGCAGACCCCTAACCCATACCAACAATAGCTCTTTCGGTATCCTCTATAATGCTTAAAAATGGAAATGAGTTCTTAAACAATACTTGGTATGCACAAATCATGGATGCTATCCAAATGCATGCCTGTACTGCTCAGACAAGCTGAAAGACATCTTTTTAAAGCACAGCTTTAAAGCTTTGCTCAGAGTGGGCTTTGTGACAAGGCTCCAATTCTGGGTCTGCAGACCTCATGGCATGTGTACCCCAAATTCGATCCCTCTGTCAAACCTTGCCTGGATAAGCTGACAGCAAAGTCAGGGTTTTCTACTGCTGCTGTTATAAAGAGCAAATACTGATACAAAATAAACATAGGAAAATAAATAAATGTAGTGATCTCAACACGAAGACCAGTATTTTAGGAACCATGAGAAACTAACCAGTTTTAACTACTATGACCTCTATGGTGCTTCAATCTAACCAATATTAGAAGCTTGTAATAAAGCCCAAATAATTCAATACATGAGAAAACCCAAACAATACCTTTCTTCATCATATTTGCAACATAACCCAAATTTAGGTAGTCCTTGAACTACAACAGTTCATTTAGTGATCGTTCAAAGTTATGTCACTGAAAAAAGTGACTTACAACTGTTTTTCATACTTATGACCATTGTACCAGCCCCATGGTCACATGATCAAAATTCAGATAGCTGGCAACTGATTCATATTTATGGTGGTTGCAATGTTCAGGGGTCATGTGATTACCTTTTACAACCTTCTGACAAGCAAATTTCCTCAGCCAGCCATGTTGAGAACCTCATGGTAGGCCTGGCCCTGAGGCTTCCTTAAGCTATGGCCACTTTAAGACTTGTGGACTTCAAGGTTCTGCGCATGCACAAGATGGCGCAGCGTTGAAGATTCGGTCCCGGCGTTTTGGAAGGCCCTCCAAGGATGGTAATGTGTAAGCCGCCCACCTAACCGTCTGCTGTCCCCGGCCCGGATTGTCATCTGGTAGGCAGCCGTGGGAGAGGTTTTCGGACATTTTCGAGCCCACGGCTGCTGAGAACGGGGCCGGGTAAGCAGACGGCGGAACTCCAGCGGCCATGTTTTTGAGGGCCTGGGAGTGGGGCGATGAGTTGCGTTTTTTCGGCCAACTCTTCAGCCGGCCCTTGCAGTTGGCGCTGGGATTTGACATCTCCTGGCTGGTTTGCCTCCGATTTTATCACATCTTTTTTTTTTTTTTTTTAACGTCTTAACGTCTGGCTGTGCTGTGCTGTGCCATCCAGATCTAGGCTCTCTACCTTGACCTGGATGATAGCGATAGAGGCGTTTCATCTGCTTCCGGCCAAGTCGTTTATGGCTTTTCTCTGCTGCCAGATTGTGATCATGGCGCACTTCATATCCTCCTGCCTCTCGGAGAGGTTCAACCTGCTGGACAGGCTTGGCCTCTCGGAAGGAGAGGTTTGGAGAGACCTGGCCTCTGAACCGGGTGAGGATGTACTAGGGGGTGTTGGAGTTGAAGGGGCCCCTGGACTGTGCCTTCTGACTTGGTTTGGAGGTGATGGTTGGAGGACAGCGGGAAGGCGATGGAGGTACTATGGTTTCATCTGCTTGTAGTCCCCCTTTGACGGTTTATCATCTGCTACGTCTCTTCTGGCCATTTTGGGATTCTTGGCCGTTGTTGGTCCTTTGGGCCTTTTAGAAGAGGCAGTAGTTTCGATGGGGGACGGAGGCCGACATTGTTTACGACTGGAACACCCCCCCCCATTTCTTATTCCAGGATGCTTGTTTCAGACTTCCGACAGACTATCATCTGGACTGTTCTGTGTTTTCTACTCTTTGTCTGCCCTTATTGGGACTACCAGCATTCTGGACTATTACTTTGCGTCATCATTTTAGGCCTGCCTTTTATTCAAGATTATCATCATTTGGAACTATCATTAATCATCATCATCTTTGCCACTCAGAGATGGACCATCCTTTTCGCCGATCTTATCTTCTACCGCTATGCACTATTCTTCTCATGAACTCTTGCAACTGCGAGGTGCCCCCGCCTCACAGGAATGGCCCTCCACACTACCGAGGGCCGGCCTCTATGACGGGTTTTGGGACCCACAGAGGTGGCATACGAAAAAAAGAACCTGTGGGGTTTTTTAAATAGGGAATTTTTAAGGGGCGGGAGGGTGAGGTCGGGTAATGGGGGTGCCCCGCGGGGGGGGGGGGTTTAAAGAGGGGGAGGGGATTGACGGGTATGGGAGGAAGCCCGTTAGGGAAGGTATGTCCAGTCCCAGTGCATGCTCACGGCACGATTTCATCGGTTCTGAAGACAGGGGGGGAGGGGGATGTTCAAAGCGTAGTGCGTTATTCCATCTGTACGGTAAGTGGGAGAGGCAGATATGGCAGAGGCAAGGGGTCGTATCATTCTTGGGGAGCACGTGCTCGATGTCTTAAAGCGATCACGTGCTCCGGCCCCTCAGTCCTTACCCGTTCCCCGGATCCTCAGAGCTTGGGTCTTCGGCTGATGCTATGCAATGCCCGTTCCGTGGTTAACAAGGCTCCCTTGATTTGTGATCTTATCCAGAGGGAGTCCGCGGACTTTACGGGCATTACGGAGACCTGGTTGGGCACAGAGGGGGTGTTCCCCTGGTTGAACTGTGCCCGCCGGGTTTCCGTGCATTTCATCGGCTGAGGGCTCAAGGTAGGGGGTGGGTGGCGGTTGTGATTAAAGAAAGCCTAGAGCCGAGGGAGTCCACTGTGCCTCAGATAGCTGGTTGTGAATCCCTCCTTGTGAAGTGGGGCCATAGGAATCAGATGGGTCTGTTGATCACGTACCTGGCTCCTTGCTGCGTGACTACAGCCCTACCTGAGCTGCTGGAGGTGCTTGCCGGGGTGGCAGTTGAGACTCCCAGACTTTTGGTCATGGGGGATTTCAACTTGCCATCGGCCGGCTTGTCGTCAATGGTAGCTCAGGAGTTCCAGGCTTCCATGACGGCCATGGACCTGATTCAAGTAATTGATGGCCCTACACACATGGGGGGAGGCACACTAGATCTGATTTTTATCTCTGGACAGTGGATTAATGATCTGGAATTAGGAGATTTAGTGACGGAACCGGTGTCATGGTCAGATCATTTTCTCCTTCGCCTGGACTTTCGGACTGCCGCTCACCACCGCAGGGAGACGGAGCCAATACGTTGGTTCCGTCCCAGGTGCCTGATGGACCCTGAGAGGTTCCGGATGGAGCTTGGGCCGTTCCCTGAGGATCTTGCCCACGGCACGACTGAAGAACTAGTTGCGGCCTGGGAGCGGGCCGCAGCTGGGGCTTTGGAATGTGTCGTGCCTTTGCGGCCTCTGCGTGCCTTTGCGGCGTAGATCTCAATTGGCTCCTTGGTTTTCTGAGGAGCTGAGAGAGATGAAACGCCGGAGAAGACGCCTAGGGAGTACCTAGCGGTCTAGCTGTTCCGAGGCTGATCGGACACTAGTGAGATCTTTTACTAAGACCTACCTAGTGGCAATGAGGGAGGCGAAGCGTTCTTACGTTTCCACCCTCATTGCATCTGTTCCGGTGACTCATTCCTCCTTCATCAGGAGGACGGGATGACCCCTACAGGGATGTGCTGAGGAGTTTAACGGTTATCTATACGATAAAATCGTTCAGCCGGATAGTTTAGACCAGTGCTTCTCAATGGGTGCGAGGCTCCATAAAGGGGGGCGCGTTTGACCTCGTTTTTTTTAATAATGATACTATTTACAGTCGCGCGGGGGGTGCGAAAAATGTTTTCTTCTTCCTAGGGGGGCATGACAGAAAATAATTGAGAAGCACTGGTTTAGACCAAAATTGCAACGATCCAGGTGGGCTGGCAGAGGCACGTCTTGTTGAGGTTGGTTGGGATGAGTTTGAGACTGTGGCTCTCGAGGACGTGGACAGGTTACTGGGGAGGCTGCATGCGACCACATGTTTACTGGACCCGTGTCCTTCCTGGCTGGTGCTGGCTACTCAGGAAGTGACACGAGGCTGGCTCCGGGGAATTATAAATGCTTCATTGTTGGAAGGGGTTTTCCCCGCTGCCTTGAAAGAGGCGGTGGTGAGATCCCTCCTCAAGAAGCCTTCCCTGGACCCAGCTATTTTGGGAAATTATCGTCCAGTCTCCAACCTTCGCTTTGTGGCGAAGGTTGTAGAGAGTGTGGTTGCATGCCAGCTTCCCCGGTACCTGGATGAAGCTGTCTATCTAGACCCATTCCAGTCCGGCTTCCGGACCGGTCACAGTACGGAGACAGCTTTGGTCGCGTTGGTGGATGACCTCTGGAGGGCCAGGGATAGGGGTTGTTCCTCTGCCCTGGTCCTATTAGATCTCTCAGTGGCCTTTGATACCATCGACCATGGTATCTTGCTGCACTGGTTGGAGAGGTTGGGAGTGGGAGGCACCGTTTATCGGTGGTTCTCCTCCTATCTCTCCGACTGGTCGCAGACGGTGTTGACAGGGGGGCAGAGGTCGACTGCGAGGCGCCTTACTTGTGGGGTGCCTCAGGGGTCGATTCTCTCCCCCCTCCTGTTCAACATCAACATGAAGCCGCTGGGTGAGGTCATCAGTGGTTTCGGGGTGAGTTATCATCTGTACGCTGATGATACGCATCTGTACTTTTCCACCCCGGACCACCCCAACGAAGCTGTCGAAGTGCTGTCCCGGTGTCTGGAAGCCGTACAGGTCTGGATGGGGAGAAACAGACTCAAGCTCAATCCCTCCAAGACGGAGTGGCTGTGGATGCCGGCACCCCGGTACAGTCAGCTGCAGCCGCAGCTGGCTGTGGGGGGCGAGTTATTGGCCCCAACGGAGAGGGTGCGCAATTTGGGTGTCCTCTTGGATGGGCGGCTGTCATTTGACGATCATTTGGCAGCCGTCTCCAAGAAGGCCTTCCACCAAGTACGCTTGGTGCGCCAGTTGCGCCCCTTCCTTGACCGGGATGCCTTATGCACGGTCACTCATGCCCTTGTCACTTCCCGCCTGGACTATTGCAATGCTCTCACCAGGGGGAGCGGGATGACCCGTTGCGGGGACGTGCTGAGGAGTTTAACGGTTATCTATACGATAAAATCGTTCAGCTTAGGGACGGTCTGGACCAAAATTGTGGCGATTCAGACGGGGTATCTGAGGACGGTCTTGGTGATGTTGTTTGGGATGAGTTTGACCCTGTGACTCCCGAGGACATGGACAGGTTGCTGGGTAGATTGAATGCCACCACGTGTTTACTGGACCCGTGCCCCTCCTGGCTGGTGCTGGCCACTCAGGAGGTGACACGAGGCTGGCTCCAGGGGATTACGAGTGCTTCCTTGTTGGAGGGAGTCTTTCCGGCCGCCTTGAAAGAGGCGGTGGTGAGGCCCCTCCTCAAGAAGCCTTCCTGACCCGCTGTTTTAGGTAATTATCGTCCGGTCTCAACCCGCCCGCTAAGGTTGTAGAGAGTATGGTGGCATATCAGTTTCCCTGCACCTGGAGGAAACTGTCTATCTGGACCTGCTCCAGTCCGGCTTCCGACCGGTTACAGCACTGAGACGGCTTTGGTCGCGTTGGTGGATGATCTCTGGAGGGCCAGGGATAGGGGTTATTCCTCTGCCCTGGTCCTATTAGACCTCTCAGCGGCTTTTGATACCATCGACCATGGTATCCTGCTGCGCCGGTTGGAGGGATTGGGAGTGGAGGCACCGCTTATCGGTGGTTCTCCTCCTATCTCTCCGACCGTCGCAGACGGTGTTGACAGGGGGCAGAGGTCACCCGGCGCCTCACTTGTGGGGTGCCTCAGGGGTCGATTCTCTCGCCTTCTGTTCAACATCTATATGAAGCCGCTGGGTGAGATCATCAGTGGCTTCGTGTGAGGTACCAGCTGTACGCTGATGACACCCAGCTGTACTTTTCCACACCGGCCACCCCAATGAAGCTATCAAGTGCTGTCCCGGTGTTTGGAAGCCGACGGGTCTGGATGGGGAGAAACAGGCTCAAGCTCAATCCTCCAAGACGGAGTGGCTGTGGATGCCGGCATCCCGCACAGTCAGCTGAGTCCGCTGCTGACTGTCGGAGCGAGTCATTGGCCCCGGCGGAGAGGGTGCGCAATTTGGGCATTCTCCTGGATGCACAGCTGTCTTTGAAGACCATTTGACGGCCGCTCCAGGAGAGCTTTCCACCAGGTTCGCCTGGTGCGCCAGTTGCGCCTTTCTAGACCGGGATGCCTTGTGCACAGTCACCACGCCTTGTGACGCCTCGCCTGACTACTGCAATGCTCTCACATGGGGCTCCCTTGAAGGGCATCCGGAGGCTGCAGTTAGTCCAGAATGCAGCTGCGCTGGTGATTGAGGGAGCCCTCGTGGCTCCCGAGTGACACCTATCCTGCGAGGCTGCACTGGCTACCTGTGGCCTTCCGGTGCGCTTCAAGGTGTTGGTGAACGCCTTTAAAGCGCCCATGGCATAGGGCCGGGTTACTTACGGGACCGCCTGCTGCTACCGAATACCTCTCACCGACCCGCGCCTCACAGAGAGGGACTCTCAGGGTGCCGCCGGCGCGACAGTGTCGCCTGGCGACACCCAGGGAAGGGCCTTCTCTGTGGGGCTCGCCTCTGGAACGAACTCCCCAGGACTTCGTCAACTTCCGGACCTCCAACCTTTCGCCATGAGCTTAAAACTTACTTATTTATCTGCGCTGGACTGGGTTAGTTTTTAAGTTATGGGTTTTAATGGGTTTTATCTCCAAATTTTAATTGTGGCCAATTTAATAAGTTTTTAATTGTATTTTAATTGTATTTGACTCATTCCCTCCTTCATCAGGAGGGACGGGATGACCCCCTACAGGGATGTGCTGAGGAGTTTAACGGTTATCTATACGATAAAATCGTTCAGCTTCGGGATAGTTTAGACCAGTGCTTCTCAAATAGTGGGGCGCGCCCCCCAGGGTGGGTGCAAGGCTCCGTAAAGGGGGGCATGTTTGACCTCGTTTTTTTTAATAATGATACTATTTGCAGTCGCGCGGGGGGCGCGAAAAATGTTTTCTTCTTCCTAGGGGGGCATGACAGAAAATAATTGAGAAGCACTGGTTTAGACCAAAATTGCGATGATCCAGGTGGGATGGCAGAGGCACGTCTTGTTGAGGTTGTTTGGGATGAGTTTGAGACTGTGGCTCTCGAGGACGTGGACAGGTTACTGGGGAGGCTGCATGCGACCACATGTTTACTGGACCCGTGTCCTTCCTGGCTGGTGCTGGCTACTCAGGAAGTGACACGAGGCTGGCTCCGGGGAATTATAAATGCTTCATTGTTGGAAGGGGTTTTCCCCGCTGCCTTGAAAGAGGCGGTGGTGAGACCCCTCCTCAAGAAGCCTTCCCTGGACCCAGCTATTTTGGGAAATTATCGTCCAGTCTCCAACCTTCGCTTTGTGGCGAAGGTTGTAGAGTGTGTGGTTGCATGCCAGCTTCCCCGGTACCTGGATGAAGCCGTCTATCTAGACCCGTTCCAGTCCAGCTTCCGGTCCGGTCACAGTACGGAGACAGCTTTGGTCGCGTTGGTGGATGACCTCTGGAGGGCCAGGGATAGGGGTTGTTCCTCTGCCCTGGTCCTATTAGATCTCTCAGCGGCTTTTGATACCATCGACCATGGTATCTTGCTGCACTGGTTGGAGAGGTTGGGAGTGGGAGGCACCGTTTATCGGTGGTTCTCCTCTTATCTCTCCAACCGGTCGCAGACGGTGTTGACAGGGGGGCAGAGGTCGACTGCGAGGCACCTTACTTGTGGGGTGCCTCAGGGGTCGATTCTCTCCCCCCTCCTGTTCAACATCAACATGAAGCCGCTGGGTGAGGTCATCAGTGGTTTCGGGGTGAGTTATCATCTGTACGCTGATGATACGCATCTGTACTTTTCCACCCCGGACCACCCCAACGAAGCTGTCGAAGTGCTGTCCCGGTGTCTGGAAGCCATACGGGTCTGGATGGGGAGAAACAGACTCAAGCTCAATCCCTCCAAGACGGAGTGGCTGTGGATGCCGGCACCCCGGTACAGTCAGCTGCAGCCGCAGCTGGCTGTGGGGGGCGAGTTATTGGCCCCAACGGAGAGGGTGCACAATTTGGGTGTCCTCTTGGATGGGCGGCTGTCATTTGATGATCATTTGGCAGCCGTCTCCAAGAGGGCCTTCCACCAAGTACGCTTGGTGCGCCAGTTGCGCCCCTTCCTTGACCGGGATGCCTTATGCACGGTCACTCATGCCCTTGTCACTTCCCGCCTGGACTATTGCAATGCTCTCTACATGGGGCTGCCCTTGAAGTGCACCCGGAGGCTGCAGCTAGTCCAGAAGGCAGCTGCGCGGGTAATAGCGGGAGCAACTCGTTGCTCCCATGTAACACCAATCCTGCGCAGTTTGCACTGGCTTCCTGTGGTCTTTCGGGTGCGCTTCAAGATTTTGGTTACCACCTTTAAAGCGCTCCATGGCTTAGGACCCGGGTACTTACGGGACCGCCTGCTGTTACCTTTTGCCTCCCACCGACCCGTATGCTCACACAGAGAGGGCCTTCTCAGGGTGCCGTCCGCCAAGCAATGTCGGTTGGCGGCCCCCAGGGGAAGGGCCTTCTCTGTTGGAGCTCCTACGCTTTGGAATGAACTTCCCCCTGGTTTACGTCAAGTGCCTGATCTTCGGACTTTTCGCCGTGAGCTGAAAACGCACCTATTTATTCAAGCGGGACTGGATTAAAATTTTATTGGGGTTATTTATATTTTAAGATTTTAAATTGTTTTAAATTTTCGGCCACAATATAATATGTTTTCTTTTAATTTCTTTTAATCTGTATATAGTGTATTTTTACTTGGCTGTACACCGCCCTGAGTCCTTCGGGAGAAGGGCGGTATAAAAATCGAAATAAATAAATAAATAAATAAATAAAAATCAATGAGGAAAACAGTCTCATTAACTGTGTGATTAATTTAACAACTGCGGTGATTCACTTAACAACTGTGGAAATAAAAGTCGTAAAATGGGGCAAAGCTCACTTAATAAATGTTTCACTTAGCAATAGATATATTGGACTTAATTGTGGTCGTAAGTTGAGGACTATCTGTAATACCTTTTTTCATCACACTTTCTTTCTACTTCTGCACTAAAAAAAAAGAAAAGAAAATCATACGATTCACTTAACTTCATTCAGGTCCCAGGGGCTCTACCAAACCAAACAAAATAAAACCCCACAAAAACCAAACAGGTTTTGACAAGCTACCGATTATCATAAAGGATGGAGCTTGCTTATTGAGGCAGTCCCAATTCAGAATATTTGAATTTATTCATTTATTAGCTTTATCTGCCACTCATTGCGAGTCAGTGTGATTTTGAGCCGCCTCCTGCCTATTTTTCCAATAGGTGAATGTTGTCAGAATGCATGAAGACTAGCCAGGAAGGGATCTGGGGCATAGATTTTTTTAAGCCTTGATTGAGGCAGAAAGGGGTGTCTGCTGTCCTGGCTGTTGATACTTGTGTCTCAGTGACCCATCTGCCACCCTATTAGTATCCTGAAGGGCTGCTGGTCCAAGATGCCATGCAAGAGCAGTTAAGACATTTGTCCCACTGCCCAAAAAGAGATTTATACACAACCACATGTGCTGCTGCCGGTGCTGGCCAGAAACATTGCCAGAAAAGTCAGTAGGCATCGCTCCGCCTCAATCAAGGCTTAACAGCCCCCACTCACATACCTCCGCCTTTTCACTAGTGTTGCCTCTGCTGCATGCACCGAAGGATTCCTTCATTTTTCCTACAGTACTATTGTCAGTATTTCAAAGAAAAGCTTTTATTAGAGGGAATAAGGAAAGATACCAAAAAAAAAAAAAAAAGAGGCTGTGGGGTTGATAAAGGTATTTTTGCATTTGGAAAATGAACAGCTTTGTTTGCAATAATGCCCAGCTTGAACATTTATCCATTGGTCACTCCCACATGGAAAAAAAAAGCAGCAGGGTTAGGGAGAGTTCTTGCATGCCTCTCCTCAATTGGTTGGCATTGCGTACCATTCCTTCTGATTGGTTGGCACATTTTATGTGCCTGCCTCAGTTAAGGCACACATCTCCCCATGAATTTTGTTGGCTGGGTCAAGAGAGTGCAGAAAGCCTGCAGGTAGATTCTGGGATTTCCTTCACCCCTCATATAAAACCCAAGGGGCCATTTTCCAGGAGCACTTGCAACACAACTATCCTCCCATTTCTGCTGCCACTCCAAAGAGTGCCTCCCTCAGAACATTCACTTTCACCAGGGGAATCACCACTTGCTCTTTCCCATCCTCACTGCATGCACCCCAAGGCTATAACCTCATCCAGCACCTGCATCCCAGTCACCATCAGGAGGAAGAAAACACAAGGTCAGGTGTGGGCAGTTGAGGGCAGTGGCAGAGGATAGCAGGGTATGTGGTGGAGTATAAGTAACTAAAGAGGCAGAGATTGAGGAGAAGACAGATAATTATAAAGAGTTGACATCCTGCTGGGCTGGGTGGGTGGGGGAGAAGCTTCCAAGAGCAGCTGCAGCTTTGCACTGCACTACAACCGTCCCAATCTCACTCATTCCCTGTGCTGGACCTCCCTACTGCTGATGCATCCCCCATGCTCCATCTTGCTCAATGACCACTTCATGCAACAACTGAGATTCTGGTCCCATTTGTGATCATAAATCAAGGACTATTTGTAAATTCCTTCCTGTTCCCTGAAAATCCTCATTAGCCACAAAAACTGACATAAACCATGTAGATTACAGCTGTTATTACTTAAGATTTTTACAGTAAAAATCATTAGAAAGGCACATTAAAAACAGCACAGATCCCCACCCAGACACATTTTTTCTAGCCCATAGATTTACACCAGTTTATTTCTATTTTTATTTTTTTGTGGAGAAGACGTTCAATTGTCTTGAGAGAGTTTTATCTTTCTGTGCCAAGTTAAAAAAAAGGGCCATCTCTTGTCTAATCATTTGTTTGGTTTCTATGTTGCGTACTGTAGAGAGATAGAATGCCACCTTACCATTAAATAGGTACTGCTGAGGTACCATTTAGTGGAGGTAGAAGGTACTAGAAGGTGTCAGGGAGAACATCAAAATTGGAAAAAATGGAATCGTATGGTCTTGCAACTTTCTATGTATCCTTAGGTCAGCTTAGTGTTCTCCTTCTGTCTCTGCTGAATGCTAATATAAAAACAAGATTCAGCTGTCAATCCAATCTGTTTCAATATGTGAAAAGGAAAGGGGCATCTTACCCTTTAGCTTCAGATAACATAGTATTTTGAATCAGAAGAAAGATTTTAAAGTTTTCTACAAATCATAGGATAAGACTTTTTTTTCTACAAACAAGGCACAAAGGGGAAAACTCTATATTTCAGACTATATAAATTAAATTTCTACTAGAAAGATTCTAAATTGAGCAAAGGGGCAAGCTGATAGAAACTGTGGAAAAGGCAACAGCTTTTTCTGTCTCTGACACATCACAATACATGGATAAAGCTAATATGCTTTTCACAAGTATCTCCTACATTATTTGATGCTGTCACCTTCTCTTTTCTATTCCCACAAACCTCCATTCCATTCATTCACTGTCACTTTAAATAGAGCCAATCAACTATTACTCTACTAGCTGCAATAAAAAGAGATTTTCTAGCTGTCAGACAAGAAAGTTAATCTTCTAAAAATGACAGAATGCACATGGTACATTCAAGTATTCTCCACTGCTCCTTCCAAGTTTGATGTTTATCCTATTCAGAACACATTGCCATTGGATACCTTACTAGAAATAGCACTTCCAGAAAGCTAGTCAAGCAACACATTTACTCTTAGAACAAACCTGGGTGTTTTATGACCCCAGGGCTACATTTGGCTGTTTGGGTGTCTGTCTGGCCTCCATGAGGTCAATTGAAAATCAGGAATCAAATGCAAATAAATGTACACCATGAATGCAATACAACTGCATTGCTTTTATTTTGAAGGCAACTTTTTTTTTCCAATTTACGTAGATGTGTACATGCATGCCTGTGCACTTTCACAACTCTATTGTTTCGGCCCTCCACAACAGTCTTAATTTCTCATGTGGCCCCTTGGGAAAATTAATTGCTCACCCTTTTTTTTTATTTGCATTTATATCCTGCCCTTCTCCGAAGACTCAGGGCAGCTTACATTATGTCAAGCAATAGTCTTCATCCATTTGTATATATATACAAAGTCAACTTATTGCCCCCAACAATCTGGGTCCTCATTTTACCTACCTTATAAAGGATGGAAGGCTGAGTCAACCTTGGGCCTGGTGGGACTTGATCCTGCAGTAATTGCAAGCAGAGGCCCCTGTCTTAGAATACTAAATATGTGTGTCTGTCTGTGTCTGAGCCCATTCACTCATATATAAATAATACATGGTTAACTATATAAATCCATACAAATGAAAAACACTTTAATAATTTGTACATTTTGATTATTCTAACAGATGATTATGTCTTCAACATAATCTTTGCTGCAATTTTTTTTTTTACATATAGGTTTTTTTCAACTTATGACCACAATGGAGGCTTGCTCATTATGATTCTAAGTCACGGCACTCTGTAAAGATCATCACGAGACTAATCTGATTTTATAACATTTTTGTGGCAGTTAAGTAAGCGAGTCACCATGGTCCCTGTGAATCTATGGTCACTAAGCAAATGCTGCGATCAGTAATTGAACCCATTGTTTGCTGTGGGGGCTTTTGGGTGAAAACTGGAAGTAAATAATGGGTTTTGGTAATAAAAAAGAAAAGAAAATCATGGTCATGTATGTAGGATGCCACAAATGGCCATAAATGCAGGCTGGTTACTAACCACCTGTGCGGTCATGTGACCAGAGAGGGCATGGTCACCAGTAGTTTGGAAAGGCCGTAAATCCTTTTTGGGAGAGGGTTCTGCCATAACTTGAGGATTACCTATAGTAAAGTGCCATTACACATAAATTATAGGAGCATAACAACTCCTCATATTGCTTTTATAGAATCTCAAAGACAGATGATAGATAAAATGAAGTGCTAAAACATTTGGTTTAATATTCAGTAAATCATTACTGCAATGACTTACAACAGAAATTCCAGTTCCAATCGTAGATATAAGTCAAGGAGTACTTATAACTCCTTATAGTTAGTATTGTATCCTGAAATTAGAATGTAAGTATTCCCTCTGTGTTCATCTTGTTATGGAATGGCTTACAGAATTTATGTAAAAGTCAGGTAAAAGACAAATTGCTACTATTGCCACAGGATATGCTCATCTTTACTTCATCACCTATTTTCAATGAATTTCAGATGACTTTTTTCCTCTCTGGCAAGCAAGATATGAAATCTTGAGGGTCTTAACTCATTTCAGCCATTGATATGGCACAAGGAAGATACAGACAAAGCACTAAACAGCCATCATTTAAGTAAGGTGAAAATTCAAGAACACATATTAAACCAACTCTTTATTATGGCCAAGTTAGATTTTTGACCACTGAAATAATTATGAAACATGTTAAATGATGAGAGAATTCAAGCATGTGAAAACCTACAAGCACATATGAGTTTATATTTTATTTCAATTTTTTAACCTTAAAGATAGTCAAATGTAGCTAGAGATCTCATCTACAGAAACACTGATATATTACAAGTGACAGAATCTAGCAACAGGATGAACATTTAAATTGTTTCAAGCAATCAATTTTAAACACCAAATGTGGTTTTCATTTTTAATTTTTCCTTCATTAAAAAAAAATCATATTGGCCTAGCAAGCATTGTCACTTGTGGATTTAAAACTTGTTTCTTTTTTCTGGGAAAAGGTAATAGGCAGAGACACCAAATATTTATTCCATACATACTTCAGTGCTTTTCAAGAATAAACAAATTTAAAGACTTAGACTAGGAAACAAAACAGTTTTGAAGCCTAATTACATAAGTTAAAAGGAAAAGAATACATTTCAGTAATACAAATAGTAGTAGTGATGGTGTAAAAATATAGATTACATTTACTATATATAAATATGGAAAGGAAGCATAAGAAAAGGAAAGTTATACACTATTTAACTGCATAAGTGCAAAAGCAGTACTTTTACTTCTTCCTGTATAAAGTAACATTTTGTATCCATACAATTTTTAGCACAGGTTTGCAATATAGCTTTCATGTTTTTTCAACCACACAGAACTGGGGATGCAGCTATTTAAAAGGGATAAGGTTATCACAATTCTTCAGATTTTCAAAAACCTTTTCAGAAGTTGACATGTGGTAGGGATAAATGGCAGCTCAATATGCAGTAATGCAAGAAAGACCCTAATTGTCCAATATAAATTGCCCTTGACTTACAAAAGGACTGAAATTTCCATTGCTAAGAAATGTGCTTATAAAGCACAACTGCATGTGCTTAGCTACAGCAAACCCTCCAGACTTGGTTACCATCATTAACCAAATCCCATGCTCATTTGGTAAGGCAACTTCCATAGTGAGGGCTGGGGGGGGGGAATGTGTAATGGTGCACAAGAGGTATGGTGAGGGTGTAAGGGGTGACTGAGAGGTATGACAAAGAACAGGGAGGGTAAGCAGGGAGGGTGGGCTGGGGAAGATCCATGGGGTTGTGGGAGGGAAGAAGGGTGTGCTTTGTGTACCAACTTCTAAGATCTCTAATCAGTTCCCGTCACAAATGTACTTTTCCAATTAGTTTAAATGCAACTTTATGATTGCCCACCTGAGGCTTTGACAAGTATTGGCTCATTCAAATTTATGGGAGTGAGCCTAGATCAATAGACTGACACAATTCCCCATGGAAGATGTAACTAACATTAAGTCTGTCTAGTATGGGCCCTACCCTAATATCTATTGTTAAGGGTAATCTGGGCTCACAACCAATGTTAAGGGTAATCTGGGTTCGCAACCAAGGTTGTGGACTGTTGAGCAGAGTACCCTATGCATGAAAACGACCGAGACTGGTTGTAGACAATAACAGTCACTACACAGACAAACTGGGGTTTGATATTCCTTTACTTTTAGGGAAAAGGCAAAGACATAGTCCAAAAACAATCCAGGTCATACACATATAAAGTCAGTCAGGGATGTTACAAATACCAAGTCTTCTTACCAAATGTAGACTTGCACAACAAACAAGGTCTTCTTTCAGTTCGGCAAAACACAGTTCAATTCACAACAGTCAGTATCTTGAGGAATCAGTAACTAGCCATGATCAAACAACGATCATAAAGCTCAAATATACAGTTGCAGCATATCATCAGGTAACAATGCTGTAGCATCCCTATAGATTCCCCACAAGCCATAATTTAGTTTTCCTTGTATACATTGGCTACAGAGCTCAGCCAATCAGGAAGCTTGCATGATGCAGCACAGACTTAAAGCAATATAATACCTTTCTACAAACATACATAGTTAGTTTATATATTGCCTGGCCAACTAGTTAGGCAAATAACAATTTCCTGACATCTATTGTCGATAGATGTTTATAGTCCAGTCCAGACAAATTCTGGACTGAGTTCAAGCAGTTAATTTTTGACTCTCACATACAGAAACATAATACACCACTGCTACAACAGCTTAAGAATGCATCTTTCATAATCCCGAAATGTATACTATACATGTGTGCCCTCACACAAGAGAGCATTGACACTGGCATGACCTTTAATGGTAGTGATGAAGGCATTCAATAATCTATCCAAATCATTTATGTATATATTCAGGTACTAAAATTGAGATGGTTGCACATGTACTTTTGAAATGCCCTATCATCCTTGAGGACTCAGTTAATCTACCCTCAAATCACAGACCAGTTCCAATATACAATTTTATACTTCTTATTAAATGGCCATGATCATGAAATCTTTAGGAAGGTAGCCAGATTTTGTGCCTAAGTAATAATGGTCAGAAACCATTTGTTTGAATATAATGTCAGACATGCTTAACTTTTATAGGGATATGCTTTGTTTATTAATGCTGCTTTCTACTTTTTGCCCTATGATTTCAAATTTTCAAATAAATAAATAAAAGCACTTGGGTTCCTAATCTATCTTAATTGAGAGGAGTGAAGATGGGGAGGAAAAAAATGCATGCTGTCTTGAGTTCTCAGGGAACGTCAGTTTATAGACTTGTGTATAAATTCTTGACTTTTTATATGACAAGTAGTTTCTACAACAATGTAGAAGTAAAGAAAGGGATAAAGTAAGAAAATGCATTTACATTACAATCTTTTAAAACGTATTTTCCTTCCAGCAAGCTCCTGCTTACACTACAATTAATTTTAATATTCAAGCATGGAAGATTCTCCCCCACCCCACTTTGTTGTTTTAATCTGGGGACAAAAACAATTCCAGTAATAGAACGTCAACATTAATTTGAGAGGCGATGAAAAATGCCTTAATAACACTGGAGCAGAATTAATATTGTATCATAGATCATGAAGCCATAAAACTTTTGACAAATTCATTTTTGTGTCACTGTATATCCTTGCTAATAGGGCAGGGTACATCTGAGGGTCTGTTAAATACCTTTTCTGTTCAGTTCAATATCACCTTAAACAGGACAAAGAAAAAATAGCCACCATCATTTAAGTTTACATCCAGCCTCAAAACCAGAAAATAAAAAGGGTTAATAGTTTCCAACACATTATTTGCTTTAGATAAACAGATACTACCTGAAGAGCAGTAGATAATTTATTAGGAAAAATAGTCAGTTTCAGTCCATTTTGCCAATAAATCAGTGATATGTTACTACTAACTCTGAATTCTTAACTCTTAGCTCCTATGCTTCTTTAAAGAAGCATAAACCTTGTCATAGCAAACTAAATGCCTATGGAGATTCTCAGTCATCCAGGTCATGGTTGTCCCAAAAGTGCTTTTCCAAAAAGCAACTGTTTTTCCTTGACGATGCTTCGCTGTGAATTTTCCTTACAAAACTATAATTTGGAAATGAATAAACAGTCCTACTAGTTATCCAAGTTCTTTTTACTTCCCGCAAGACAATCTGGAGGAAAATAGTGTTAAATTCTCTTGGAAATTTCATACTTGCTACACACAAGCAGATGGGCTAATCTAGTATCAGTGAAATCAAAAGAAGAATGAATATAATTATCTCTCCCAATTAATTGATAGGCTGTACCAGCTTTATCCTCCAAAATCCTCCTATGCTGCCTTATTGTCTTGCATGTGTGCTCCTGGAAAGGATGACTTGAGTACTCTGGGAGTGTATGCCAAAATTATGTATTTCCAGCAGGATCACCCAAGGCACTGTCATTCCAATTAAAGCAAGTAGGTGCTATATTGGGCAATGGCAATATAGAAATATGCTAAAGGCAGATGACTGCTTTAGTGACAATGGCAAAGGCATCAATTCATACTGCAGGACAAGATAATGGCAAACCATTCCTATTTTTTTTATCAAGAAAACCGTATGGATAGAAAATATAGAATGTTTGATGATACAGGGCCAGATGATGGTATCTTCAAGTTGGACGACACTCAAAATGTCACTAAGGAACAACTGAGGATCTTCTGGGGTACTAATGGTGGTTATGGTGTTTAGATTAAAGCTTTTGGGACATCTATTTGCCCATGTTGTCATAAAACAAAAGAAACAGGAACTCAAAACATAAGAACCATGAACACAGGAAAGATGAAATGAAACAACACAAACTGACACAACATAGCTATCAATGAATTGAAATAGAATAATATTGTACTATAGGTGACGCTCACTTAAAAATGGTAACTGGTACTAGTATACATCACTGAGCCACATGGTCATAAATGTCACATCATGTGCCCACATTGCTTAGCAACAGAAATTCTGGCACTTCTGCTTGTTATCATTAAGCAAATCATTGCAGGGTGTTAAGCACAGACATTGTGTAGCCACCATTTGCTGCTGGCTCCCCCATTGACTTTGCATGTAGAAAGTCAGAAAAAGAAGGTGACAAATGATGATCAGATGACTGCAAGGATGCTGCAACCATCATAAGTATGAGGATTGGTCATAAATGCCACTTGTTCAGAGCTGTCATGAGTTTAAATGGTTGGTGAATGAATGGTTGTTAGGTGAGGCTTGACTCTTCTGGATCATCCATAAAGAATTATATCATTCTAATACAAGAGATTATTACACTACTGATCTTCAATATTACTCTAAATCTGTTCTGAAGTAAACATGATTGGAAAAACAGAAGCTGAGCAAAATATAATGTGCTGGGCCCATACACTATCATGAGTATCATATCGAGGGCTTGAATCCAGATTGAAATGGATCTAATGTCTTTCTCTCAAAATGTCTGAATTTGCAATTAGCATACAGTACAGCTGTTACAGTTGTTATGGAGAGTTTGCACTTCTTTTCAAAGCATCCAGCATGATTCATTTCTGGCAAGATATATTATTTTTAAACGTGCCCGTTCAGTGTTCTTCAGTGAGCTATAAATAGCTAAGCAGACATGAGTTAAGAACACAATTAGTTGGCTGCTTCAAGAACTTTGTCAATGACATAAAATAGTATGAACTGAAATTGATTCCATATCACTGAGCCAGATACAACTAGGTGCTGCATTGGCAGTTGTTTCACAATGAGAATAATGTTTATTCTGAAAGCGCTTTATAACCTTACCATAATGCAGTCTATGGGTCTCTAGTGTGTCTCAATCACATCTACAATAACTCATTCACAACTTGAAATAGCTTTATTTGCAGACTGGAAAAACCCTGCCAATCCAGGTAATCTTGAAAAGTTAACAATGGTCAGGCCTAATTAAAACTTGAAATAAGACCATCAAAATATTTAGAGCTGCAGACTTCACTGAGAAACTAACAAAATATCCTGGGGAAGAAGGCACTGAGAAGACTGTTGCCCAAAAAAGAACCTATATGGGCATGTCAAGCCTGAATCTTCACTTCAGGGAGACTATTTTATTTGAGAAAGGCACTGTAGTAATTAAATAAAACTACTTGGTGACTATTAATGCCACAAAATAGAAATAAGCAGTTCTTTCTTATGTTCAAAGTCACTATATTTATAGCTTTTGCATTCAAGTTTCATTCCTGCTGTTTCGTCCCCAGTAGAATCAAGTATGGAAGCTAATTTTGTCCCAGAGAGCTGAGTGATGAACAACATTCTAAGTATCTAAATGCATTTCTGAGTACTAGATCAATTCTTTGATCTCAAATACCTCAGGCAAACCGCACTTCAGGTTCTCATTCCATTCCTCACCCTTCTTTCTTCTGTTTAGTGCAGACAAAAAAAAATGCATGTAAGCAAAAGTGGAACCAAAACTTCAAAAAAATTCTCCCCAACACACGAGAGGAAGGAGAGATATAAACAGCTTGCCTAAACTTAAGTTGCATTAAACAATGCAATTCTATAATAAATAAAACATGCTCTAACTAAAACTCTTATATACTATTTATTTACAAAAACTACGTTACCCATCTTCAGCAATGAAGTCTGGGCAGCACACAATACAAAGTCATAAAATCTAAGTACAAATACAAACACAAACGTAATAAATGGAAAATATAAAAGCCAAAACACCTCACGCATCTTCAATCACAGACTCACCTGTATCAGGCTCCTCTGATAACCTAGTTCAAGTGTGTATCACAACAGAGAAGCCATGCCTCCTGGGTTTCACAAGATGGCACTGTTTCACTGTGGGTACCAAGTGAATAATAACACTTCTGAATCTGATGGGATGGACAGAAACAACTGAGGTGGATGGTCTCACAAGTAACCTAGCCCTGTGCAGAATAGCTTTGAATAATGTTTTACTATTAAAATAAACTTCTATTATAAAAAAGTAACAACAAAGTTTGGAGTGCATTCAGAAGCCTACCAGCACATAGCAAAAGTGTTATATGGCTGAACTTTGGTTCATCCAATAATTCACATGCTGGACCAGTTGAGATTTCTGCATGTTTTTCAAGGGCAGCTTCATTCAGAGTGCCCTCTAATGATCCAGATGGGAAGTCCCTAAGGCAGGGGTGTCAAAATTGCATAGTCACAGCATCATCATTACATGATGTATCATGACCTTTTTCCCCTTTGCTAAACGAGGCATGGGTGCGGCCAGTGTGTGACCCATCCAGCCCATGGGCCGCAAGTTTGACAGCCCTGCCCTAAGGCATAAGTGAGCAGAGCCTTCAGATCCAGACTGTTTTCCTCCACCAAATTTCTGCCTTTTGCAAGTCTAACTTTTATAAATAATTCCTTATGTTAGCTAGGCTACTAGGCTACTAAGCTAGACTATTAGGTTTTGCTCTATTTGTACTACATTTTTGAAAAATATTTGCGGTTTCTTATTAAATAATATTGTAGCTTTAAAAGTATAAGAGCAGAAGCATATTAGTGTACATGGAGACAAAAAAATCAGGAGAGGGAGAATGAAGTGAACTGCAGCTCATGAAAATCTATGTTTTTAAATAAAATTTGTTAGTTTGAAAAGTGCTACCAAACTCCTGATTTGGCTTTAAACAAGAGTTTCACAACCACCACACTCCCAGCAATAGAAAGATAATACAAATTGATTTTTAGCCCCACAGAAGTAAACCACAAGCCTTTTATTTATAAAACCATACAATGTTCCTTAATAGCAATTTTTCTATTCAGGCTAAACTACCTATCAGTTTCCTCCTTAAAGAAAGATTCATAGTTCCTAAAGAATTTTATGTAACTACAATGCTGAATCAAGATTTGAGGAAGTTTTATAGGTCTTAGAAAACACTTACCATTTTCAGAGTAGAAGATGCACTTTTCCCCCCATAAGAGGGTGAAAATTTGAGTGCGTCTTATACACTGAATGTAGCTGCTGCCCCCCCCCCCAGCCAAAAATGGGGTGTGCAGAGGCAGCAATAGGCTATGGCAATCCCTACAGCTTGAAACAGCTGATCTTCGGGAGGCCGATCCAACCAACGATCAGCTGCTTGTGCTAATCAGGCTATGCTGAAGCTGAAATTGAAACAGGCTGTTTGCTGCAAGGAGGCAAATTGCTGGGAGGCAGAGACAGATTTTTTTCTTGTTTTCCTCCCCAAAAAGATAGGTGCATCTTATAGTCCGGAGCATCTTATACTCTGAAAAATACAGTAAATTTAAACAAAATTGATAACAATTAGCAGCAGTTTGCCAATAAGAGAACAAATGTTAACCTGTGAATAGCTGGTATATACCAAATACAGTTTCTTCTGCTATCCATAACTTTCTCTAAACCATTTCTCTTCCTCAGATAGAAATCATACAAGACACCAGCATTACACAACTACTTCAATTGCTACCACTAAGAGAATACCAATGTGAAGTTTTGCATCATACAATTTTAATCACACACACAGAAAATCCCTATTCCAGAATCATTGCATAGTTCATAGAACATAACCTTAAATAAGATCACTTAACATTTACCATAGAATATTATGAGCTATTTATTTTGTTCTGTCAATTCTTCAGATTTAATATAGAAGAACAAAGGACAAATATATTGTTTTACTATTTTTATTAGTTACAGTGATAAGTGGAATGTTAACTGAATTGGATCCATTTTTCGTTCTGTTTTATATTACTGTAAAACAGCAGTTTAATAGACTGGGGAGAAAGGGTGCCCATTAAAACCAAATTTAAGTAACTTATATAATTTATAGCATTTATATAACTACATGATGTTTTTGTATCTTTTGAAATTAATTTGTCACTTGCATAATTATGGAATTACCATATGTCCATTGTCCTGGCAGACTTTAATTCTAATTAACTAACCTTTGCTTCTGCACAATGTATTAAATAATCCTTTGAACACAATGAATGCAATGCATATCTTGCCTATTATTTTTAGATAAACCATGAAATATCCATGAAATTTTAATTATTAAGAAAGTATTAGTAAGAATCTGCACAATTGTTAGGAATACCATGGCAGGTGTTTAGAATTTCCTATTTTAAAAGCTATCAAAATATAGTATTATCTTTCAAGCAAGACATATCTAAAAAAAAGGACCAAGGCTGAAGACCTCCAAGCATTATTGAAAAGGAAAAATAAAGGATTCTTATTGTTAATTTTGTTCACTGGAAACAAGTTTGTTCTGTAGTAAGCAGAGTTCACATGGGAATAAATGCTTTCTACTTTACTTTGTTTTTTCTTGAGTAATTTTTTAATACTTTTCCTGTTTCAGCGGTCCCGTTTCAGGATCTCACTTAAATGCCAGAAGCCAACTGGAACCATTTGGGCTCTGGATGTAGAATGGCCCCTGGTGTAGGGAGATCCTGTCTGGAGGAATTTTTGAGGGACATTCAATGGAGAGACTCACGAGATCCACGAACCAGGTCCGCCGTGGCCAGTAAGGAGCTACGAGGAGAACGTCTGCCCTCTCTTCCAGGATCTTTCAGATGCCCATCGGTATCAGAGGGGTCAGAAGGAATGCATACAGAAGTCCTGGGGCCAATGTTAGAGGAGGGCGTTGGTCCCCTCAAATCCTGTTGTCTGGAATCTGGTATAAAACCGGGGAAGTTGTGTATTTGTTGGACTGGCAAAGAGGTCTACCAGGGGTTGACCAAATCTGGAAGTCAGAAGAAGAAATAGGTCTGGATGCAGTTGCCATTCTGATTGATCTATGATTTCCCTGCTTAGTCAGTCTGCTTGAGTGTTGGATGTCCCGGAGATGTGTTCTGCCTATAGGGAGAGCAGGTGCCTCTCAGCCTACAGACCTATCTATCTTGCCTTGCTCATCAGAACCCTGAAGCGAGTGCCTCCCTGACGGTTCATATGCGCTTTGGTAGTGGTGTGGTGACCTTCCAGGTGCCTTTGAAAGTGTCGGAGAGGCAGGTGTGCCGCTCTCAATTTCAGCCAATTGATGTTGTTTAGAAGATCCTTTGGCAACCAATGACCCTGAGTCACTTGATCTAGAGGTGCGCTCCCCACCCGAAAAGACTTGCATCCGTGATGAATGTCGATACTTGCACCTAGGTGCACTACATTGGTGGATGGAATCAAGTGGCTCTTCTCCACGTTCACGGAAAACCTGTTGTCCTGGAGAGTCTGTATTGTAAGCTGGAGATCTCGCTGTGCTTGTTGAGGAGAGGATGACAGAACCAATATGTCATCCAGATAAGCCAGTATTCTAATAGGTTTCGCCCATAAATAAGCTGCCACCACATCCATTAATTTTGTAAATGTCCTGGGGGCGGAGGAAAGCCTGAAGGGCAGAGCCCTGTATTGGAAGTGGGCCCCCGCACAGCAGAACCTTAGGAACCTCCTGTGAGATGCTCTGATGGGAACATGGAAGTAAACTTCTTGAAGATCTTTTGATGATAAGTGATCTCCCTGTCTGATGCAATCCAGAATGGTGTGCAGATTGCATTTTGCAGTGTCTGTACTTTATGTTTACATTCAGCTTCTTCAGAGGATGGCTCTGCTTCCTCCCGAATTTTTCTGCACCAAGAAGAGAACTGAATAGAAGCCAGAACCCTGATGCAGAGTAGGGACTAGTTCTATAGCCTGGATGGCTAACAGATGCTGAATTTTGGCTTCCATCTGAGCTCTCTTGGTGTAGTCTTTTGATACGGAATATTGAACGAACCAATGTGGAGGTTCGGAGTTGAATTCTAGGGTGAGTCCCAGTGTAACTGTTTGCAGAGCCCAGGTGTCGGTGGTCATGTTTTTCCATTGGTTGACAAATTTGGTAAGCTGACCTCCTATGGGGCTAAAATCTGCACAGTCACTTTGAGTGTCAGTATGGCTGGAATCCGGTCCCCCGAAAGGGACGCTTGGATTGGTTTTGCCTGCTACAGTCACGAAAGGCCTGCCTGTCCTGTGGCCTATCAGTGGGCTGATGAAAAGTCCGTTGATAGGCCGAGCCTGAGAACCCGGTGTCCTGCGAACGAAAGGACTGCCTGCAATATGGAAATGCTGGCTTGCATTCCGGTCTCTTGTAGACATGAGGAAGGACCTTCCTTTTGTTCTTTCCTTCCACTAATACCAGGTCCAGGGCCTCCCCAAAGAGGGAACCACCTTTGAATGGAAAGAATACCAACCGCCACTTAGTTTTCATGTCAGCTTGCCAATGCCGTAATCATAATAGTCGGTGAGAAGTAATGTTGGATGCAATTTGTTGGAAGCAAATTTTGCCAAATTGAGGGTTGCATCTGTGGAAAACTCAGCCACTGCGATGAGCTTATTTATGTCTTGATGCAAACGAGTATCTTCCGGAGAAGCGCGGACCTGCATTTGAGGCAGCCAAATCAGGGACGTCCTTATGAAAAAGGATGCCGCTGTGGCAGATCTAATGGTCCATGCGGCAGCCTGATGGGTCATAAATCACTATGGTGTGAAGGAGGAGGAGAGTGAAACTCCTGTAGGTATCCATTATCTAGGTGTCCCTTGTGATGTGAAACCCACTGATCAGTTTCTGCCTGCCTTCACAATATCTCTTTGAGTGAGGGCTGCGTCGATGCCTCTGGAAATGGACTGTGCGATTAAGTGACACATTTCCTGTGATATAGAGGGTAGATGCTCTTCCTCCTGGTGGAGCCCCGCCACGGTAAGGAGTAAAGGTGGCAGATGGGTGGGGACGTTCACGGTGATGGGGAGGATCGCTGGGCCTGTCCTGAATTTCCTGTTCCTCCACAGAGACGTTGGGTAAGCAGTCTGTTGGATTTGGCTGATGGACCTAAGCCACAGTCTTTGTTTGAGAGGAAAAGATCACTCCTGTGTTGGATGCTACACTGGTGGGATCAGTGCAGGCCTCAACAGTTTTTAGTGCCTTTGCGAAGTGCTTCTCTAGGGCACGTTGCCTTCTCATAGCACCCTTATCTGCAGCAGATGAGGAGGATGCAGAAGCAGAGAACTTGGACCTGGTAGTAAGGCCCATTGTCTGAGGTCTCCCTTTTTTAGGGGCTGGAGCCTCTGTATATTGGGAAGAAGTGGAGGTGTGGGATTTTGTGATTTAAAGGCTCAGTAATGGAGAATCACTGTGAGGCTTAATTAGCAAAAAACTCCAGTTATTTTCCAGAAGTTTTGATGATCTCCGGTGTAAGGGAGGCTTGAGAAATACAGCAGCGGCCAAGCCAACACCACGGCTTGTCAGCGGCCACAAACTGCGGGAGGGGGAAATCCAAAATGGTGCGAAGCTGGCACAATGGCTTCTTGGGCGTCAATGACTCCGCAGTGGCCTCAGGGAATGAATCGCGCTTCCGACACAACAGAGCAACCGTCCAACTCCCCACTAGTGTGAAGCCGCCACCCAAACTTACAGTCCAACAGTCTCCCGGTACTGCGGCAAAGATCGGAGCTCCATATGGCGTGCCACTAGCTGGAGCTGAAGAAAAAAAACCACCGCTGCTCAGAGTGGCTTAGCTGAGAAGCGCCCAGCTGGGCACGAAGAAATAAACAGCTTTGCAGCTTTAGAAAGCTTTGCGATTCTTTTTGGTGAAGATTCAGATAGAAAAGCGCTGATTAAAGAGTTCAAGCAATGGAGTTAAATCAGAAAGGTCTCTCTAGGCCGACTGAGTTAACATACTGAAGCTCAGTAGGAAGGAGGAGTGGTTAAACAAATTTCAACTCAGTCTCTGACCAATCAGATGAAGTTAACACCCATTGCTTTGGACTCTCTAGGCAGTGCACAGGAGCAATAAATAATCTTACTACATTTTCAGTAACCCCAAATATTTATGAATTTATGCTACATGTCCAAATATAAATATTAGAATATTAATCTAATATTAATTTAGTTACCTTTCAGGAGGAATTAATTACATATTTCAAAGACATCCTCTCATTGGTTGGTTTCTCTTTTGGAAAGAAAGAGATAAATTGTTCCATTTATTCCCCAAAGATCTTAATTCAACTCAGTAGTGCCATGTTTTATTTAAAACATACTCTCTCTGAGTAACCACTTGTTCTAATTGGCAAGGCAAGGCAAGGTCCCAGAAGCACATAGCTCGTTAGGTTCAGTTTGGATTACAAAAACACGAAACAAACTGCATCGAAATGTACAAATTAACAGCACAGGAGTGCATTATACGGACATAGATTGTAATATAGAACTAACTCAATAGGGAAGGTCTGGAACAAACCACTAGTGTCTTTATAAACTGTAAAAGGTTTCAAAATGAGCAATATAGAAAATAGAGGATAGTAAAGGTTTTTCATAATTCAAAAAAATAACTTATTTAAAGAAAATAAATCCTTTCTATATACTCCTGTATATGCCATGCAGAAGGTAAGAGTTACTAAAAAGTTTAAGAAACTCAAAAACACCAGTCATCATCTTTTTCTATATTCACACTGAAGGTCTGGATAAATCTTTTCAGAATTAAGTGATATCCTAAACACTTTTATCTGTCTGAGAACCCACACACAAGGGACTAAATTAGAGCTTATGTTTCAGCAAACCATGCAGAGAGCAAGGTTAATGAGGTAAAAATTAGATGAATACAATATTAATAAGACAGAAAGCCACAACAGAGACAGAATCCATTTGCCAAGGAGGAGGGGAAATCACTCTATCACATGCACCTCTCTATAAAAAGTTTTCTTTACGCTCTTCCTCTATTTGACCATTGGGGATAAATAATGTTTGTCAACCATCACAAAATCAATGTGCAATGCACTCAGACATTAAATTTATATTTCTGCTATTTAACAGAAGAAGGTAACATGCCTACAAAATAAAGATTCCCTAGAACAGCAATATCAAAATATTAATGCAAGAATGTTTCCCTAATTTTGTAAATGATAATATATTCATGGAACTGATAAGGTTCCCAGTTGAGACCCATGTATCTGAAGGAATATTTCATTCAGCTATCACTGATAACAGCATTAGCTCTTCCCTTCATCTTACTAGAGATGAAATAGATAAAATTAGAAAGCTACAGTCCCTATAAAAATATACATCCACTGCTGGACAAATATCTTTTTCCTCATATTTAAAATATCTTACACATTACTACATTTTTATCTGATTGCATTTTATACAAATTTATGGTTTTAATTATTTGAAATTTTATAAAATTCCCGGGTATCAAATGTGATGAAAAGCACGGTATTTTAAATAAACACTCCTCCTCAGCTATGTAAAACAATTAGCAGTACTTGCATCTACCTTTTCAATGTACCAGTACCTAAAAATTAATCATGTTGAAATTAACCAGGATGCAATGAACCAAATATTCAGGATGTTTTTAGAGAAGACACCGTGAGGATACCATAAACATGGATTTCATAGCTATGCATACATAGTCATGAGCTGCATTTATTACCATTTAAAACAACAATCCGGCAATATTTTTAAAAAGCATGCTAAATCAGTTCAATATAAAACGGACAAGAACACAAAGTCCTGCCAGATTCTTATTGCTAGGCAGAAAATGACTTCAGCAACAATCCTGTACCAGACACTCAACAGGCCATAACTATAATAGTAAGTTTGAATGCTGTTAAAATATACCACAAAGCATAGGCTTAATGGAAAAGCACAAATTGAGGTGCCAACTTCTATCAAGCTTTAAGGCAGGAAAAATTGTACGGCAGCCCTTCTAATCAGAAGAGGATGTTCTTGAGCAGACAGCTGAAAACACAACTATTCCTTTCACAAAATGAGAGTAATGCTCTATTTTTGTTCCCCCGAAAATTTCTAGCTGCTAATCAGCCTATTAAAATGTATCATATAATGGAAGCACTGGAATATTCTAGTACATTGAAATTATCAGCATTACATCTAGAAGCAATTAATTTAAAGAGAGCATTAAAAGAAAAAGATTTTTTAAAAACTGAACGAGACAGCTGCTAAAATAGTCAACCTTACAAGATTACAAAGAGTAATATTTTAATATCAACAACCTCCCCAGAATATTGCCATGTTACGTTAGAGTCTGCTCACAAAGCATATATTAGCACAATAGGTCTAGACTGCTATAATAATAACATGGACCATTGAATTTAAAATCACTCAAAGGAAGAGGGGAAAGAATGTATGCAAAATTTTGCTACTATAGTACAAAACAATACATTTAGCCACTTAAGAGATAATCTGATAGGTAGTTCTCATTTAACAACCATTTGAGGTTATGATATCTTCCAAAAAAATATTACTTACAAGCCGTCCTCAAAGTTACAATTACCGCACACACAAACACACACAGTCACATGATCGCATTGCGGGAACTTGGCAAACAGCTCGCATTTATGACTAGTTGCAGAGGACTTTAGTCCTATGAATGTAATTTGCAACTCTTCTGTTATGATTTATTTTAATAATCTCGTAAAAACAATAATAAAATTGTGTCCAGTCATATAGTGACCCATTTAACAACTGAAATGACTTACAACCAAAATTTTGGGCACAATTGTGATTATTAAGGACTATCTACAAAGTCATGCAGTTACATATGTTATTTGTTCATTGAATATTAATCTGAAGAGTAACGATTACACACTAAAGCAATTTTTATGGTGTTCTATAAAAATTCTATATAGATAGTCCTTTTCTTATAGATTCAATTAAACCCAGAATTAAGGTTGTAAGACATGGTAGTCATCAATTGGGTTACCATATAACTGCATCCAATTTTAAGAAATTTTGTGGTGGTCATTAAGCAAACAGTACCATTGTTAAAAGAATCCAGCTTACTCAATGTGGTTACTTTGCCAGAAACCACAAGTAAATGACAGAAATTTACTTGTCTTGCAGTACCGTGACATTACTGCAAGTCACTGCAAATGCCACTGCAAATGCCTATAAATATGAGCCAGTTGCCAAGCATTCAAAATGCAATCATTGGGTCATAAAATAGCTCTGGGGAAGTCCATTGCAGCTTTGATTGTCACTAAGCGACCACATGTAGCTACACTGAGAATAAAGCAAAGTTCATTTTGAGCAAAAAAAATATTTTACAGGAAATTTTCCTGTTGTGTCTGACAGTCTCAAGTTGCCTGACACAGTACAATCAATATCTTCAAAAGGGAGAGTTTATTTCTATCACGTAGGCACAATAAACATTTCTTTGGCAAGTGAGTGAAACTTTGAGAGCTTTTAAAAACAAAGTGGAGGGAGTTCCTGAAGGGAACAGGAAGCAGAACATGTGTTATAGAGCTAAGGACAGTAATGGTTTAGGAACAATCTCCTTCAGTTTTTGAATACCTTTCCAAAAACTTTCAAAGGAGAATTTCAAGCAAATTAAAAGAGAATAAATAGTATTTTCTTGAAGTATTTAGTTTTGTAATATAACATCCATCTGGCTAGAAACTGCAATAGGATTCTTTAATTTCTTTCTGTTATTCTGACTTGTTAAGTATCCTTATTTTTCTAAACAACTATAGGGAGTTGTGTGCTTAATGGCACATTTAACTCAAATATACTTCAGACTGAGCATGACATTAATTTTGTTTTAGAAATCTTTTATAGTTTATTATTAAATTAAAGCAGTTCCCATTTCCCAAAGGAGACTGCACTATTTATAGCATGTCAATGCCATCATGTAGCTTATATAGAACACAGCATGTACTTCTGTAAATGTCTTACAAATTTAAAATATGTCTTATTTTACAAATTACCTTGTTTTTTCCAAAAAAGGTTTTGTTTTGTTTATCTCTTATACTGACCTATCTTCTAACACAGGTTGTTAGAAGATATCTTCTAACAAAAGTTGTAATCAGGCACCTGCATACTAGATAGACAGGAGATTATATTATTTTATTTTATTATTTTAGGTTATTTTCATACTTACAACAAAATGGTTGTAAGCAGAGGACTACCGGTATGCAATGCTAAGTCACCAGTGGCAGCTAAGTGAAGGAATAAAGGAAAATAGGGGGAGCATGAGAAGAATATGCCAAGCTGGGATACTGACAATAGTTGGGAAATGAAAAAAAGATATATAATTTTATCAAAAGACTGTATTTTAGGGAAATGATTTCCATTTGCAGGTATTGCTCCCTCCCCTAATATACAGAGTTACTTCCTATTGTTTCAAGATATTTTGACAGAAAATGAAGAAAATTTCTGAGCCATGTTCCTTTCTCTGCTGTTATGTAATGCATTCAGTGCAGAAATCATATTGCTACCTAGTTATGCGAAGAAAAGTAATGCATTGATTTAACATTCCCAATAGCTAATTTGGAGCAGCTTAGATTTTGCTTATTTCAGTGTGAAGGGATTTTAAAATCTATCCTTTATTTGGATTAAGGCCTCTGATCTCCACTATTTTCAGAAGATTAATTGTCCCTACAAAGCAGCATTTGATTCTTTGGTCACATTTACTAAATTTTAAGCATATTGATGTTTTTTCTTATCCAAAATTATCATTAAAATATGTTCTTATAACATTTTGACATTTTTATTCTTGTAACTACAAGGCACATGCAACCATAATAAATCTTTGTAAAGTTTTAGTTGAAAGGAATACAATTATATCAATATCTGAACAATATTTTTATATATTCTGAAAATCTAAAATGTTGTATCGTTATTACATTTAGTTCCTTGTTTCTAGACATGTGCAGAATTTGGATTCAAAGAAACAACAGTACCGGAAGAGACCCATACTGGATTCAAAACACCTTTGCATGCTTTGGATCCAAATATTCCATACCTCTATATCTTTCTATGTGAGCAAAGGCAATTACTTTACACAAACAATATGGGTAAAGTTAATTAATTTTGTCAATTACTAACCTTTTTCGTTGTGTGGATTTCTTTTTTCTAGAGAGAAAAAGAAAATAAAGTCAAGATAACAAATACTTAGATGTTCTTCATATATTAATAAACACTGAAGCATATTAAGATTAAATATGGAATTGTTTGTTTTAAGTACATCTGATAAAAGATCATAGTTTACCAATTTCTACCATTCTAGAGTTCTCTCTCTCTCCCTCTCTCTCTCCTTCCCTCTCCCTCTCCCTTTCTCTAATAATCTGATGATAGGTGAGAACAGTTTGCATCCAGGTAACTTCCACCATCTTTAGCAAAATGTATATTTCTTTGGCATTTAACACTCAACCTGGCAAGATTAAAAAAACACATTTTAGAAAAGTAGTTTTTAAGAGCTACTGATAGAAGACACATTTTAACAGCAATGTACCCCAATTAATCTGGTAATAAATATATGTATTTACTTAATAAGCAGAAAACTAAGCAATCAATACACTGTATAGGTAATCTTCAACATACAACCACATTTGGGACAACAATTTCAATTGCTAAGCAAGGTGGTTATTAAGTGAGTCATGCTTGATTTTATGACCTTTTTTGCCACAAGTATTAAGCAAATCACATGGTTGTTTTTAGAGAATCCAGCTTCTCCAATTGACTTTGTGAGATGCCGGCTGGAAGTCGCAAATGGCAATCACATACCGCAACCCTCCTACACACATGCTGATTGCCAAGCACCTGAATTTTGATCACATGACCATGGAGATGCTGGGGTCATAAGTGTGAGGACTGGTCACAAGTCACTTTTTCAGTGCCACTGAAACTCTGAATGATCACTAAACAAACAAGTTGTCAGTTGAGGGCTATCTGTAGTATCTGTACAAAGTCCTTAACAAGAACCTCAAAGTTTGGGAAGGTTGATTTTGTCTAATACTTAGAATCTAAATCTATCAACAGATAATTTCAATTTCACATCATAGCCAGAAACTTGATCTATTAGCTCACTGCTCCATCCTTCAAAAGTATTTAGAAACAACTTCATGTAAGTTTTTGAATGATGGTTGACTTTATTTTCAGAATTTAATAGTTATATAATAGTTCGTTAAAATAAACATTTAATTAAGTTTAATTAAGCATGGCAAATACTATTTACGTTATGTAAGCTTCCTGTGATTTGCTTTTTATTTTAGCACATATGCATATATAAAAAGTATTTATTTTCTCTCTTTTTTTGCTTCCATTCAATTGTGTCCCATTCTTGGAGACTGCCTGGGTAAGTCCTTAAAGTTTTCGTGGCAAGGTTTTTCAGAAGTGTTTTGCCTTTGCCTCCTTACTAGGGCTGAGACAAAGTGACTGGCCCAAGGTCACCTAGCTGGCTTTGTGCCGAAGGCGGGACTAGAACTCAGAGTCTTCTAATTTCTAGCCTGAATCTATACCACTATACCAAACTTGCTCTATTTGCCTCCTATTATTATATTAAAAATAATCCTTAGAATCTGCCACATATTTTTTTTCTTCTAAAAATGGTAGCATAATCTACAGTCCCAGATTAGCATATGGCCTCATTGCTGAATTGCAGTTTAACATGACAGAAGGGAAAGATTATTAAACACATATGATAATAATATTAGCAGTACTTAAATTAGAACTTACTTAAATGTAAACAAAGTAAATGTAAATGAAGTAAATTTATGCTTAGCTAACACAATTTACTTAATCCTGATCCTATCCACAAATGAAATGGCCACCCATCCAAAAATAACAAAAATTTACATAGTCTTACTTTAAATATGTAGTAAGATTGTAAAAAACATGATGGACAATCAAATCCATATAATATAATATCACAGCATCTTTTAAAACGGTTTTCATTAATTGTAGGCTTATAATGCTGAAGGTCAGAAATTCGAACTAAAAATTTCTGCTATGTCCAGGTAGTGGATTTAGAAAAATCTAGAACTACTGCAGACTGCACACCTGAAATGTTTACATAGTCCGTTTTTGTTCACCATATATAAGGTAGTAAAATAGTGACTACTTAATGAGATCACAAAAACAGAAGGTCAAAAACACCTTATGTATTCAAGAATTTAAAACAAAATTGTAGGAGGCAAAAGATGAAATTATTTGTCACCATCATTCTATAGTCTATTCTTGAAATTATGGGACAAAAAGCAGCCCCAACATAAACGTTAGCGTTAATGAATATAATTAAAGTCTGCCTTACTGAGTTTAAACTTCTAAAATAATAAAATGAACACTAAACTAGGTCTGCCAGAAGTTGACAAGTATAAGAACATTCCACTTTCTATCATCTTCAGTGAATGAAGGCTTGATTGGTCCCTGTGCAGAAGTGGCTTTTTTTATACACATTGGGGACTGTTTCAAGAAACCTGAGCAAACAAATGAAGCACCAGGTGAGGAGAAGCTGGTTTCATGCAACAGATAAGAAACAGATAATCACCTGTAAACTCCAAAGGAATTGTTTCCAACTGACTATTTTAAGGGAGATTAAAAAAAATCCTCAAAGCCAATTTTACACTGCACTTACCAGCAAAGCATTTGGAACACAGATTCATTGTCTTGCTGGACCTGGTGCAAGGGGAAAAAAGAGGAGATCTTAAAAATTCTTCATAGTTATTAATACAGAAGTTTAAAGAATAGAATAAGCTGAGAAGATAAAAGACAGCAGAGCAAAAACTTTGATCAGCTATCTGGGTCAATGATTCAAAAACTAGCGTAGTAAGCCTAGAAAAACATTGGGCCAGCCACTTTTAAAGCACTGCTTTCCTGCACAGTTTCTTCAAATGTACAAACAGGCTTTTGCTGTTAATTAATATTCAATAAATTTATAAATAATTGTTGGGCAGGGGCTTCACTCTACACTTCGTATTTTTCCCCACTAGGAAACTAAATGAAATGACCATGAATAACACAAACTTTTGTCCCTTTTTTAATGAATAAAGGAAAAGAGCTGCTAAAATCAGAATAAATTACTTGCTCAGAAAAGAACAAAATACCCAATACATTTTTATAAATTTCCTTTCAGTAGCAAGATTACAGGGCTGATTTAACTTACTTAAATGTTATAGCTCTCCAGATCTAGCATGTCTATGCCTAGGACCCGGTACCTTATAATAATCTATCTACAGTATGAACTCAAGTGGGTTGAAAAAAAGTTTGATAGTTCTGTAGAATTCTATTAATCAATTACCCAAAAACAATTTCATAGTGTATCTGCTTTTCCATTTATTCCAACGTGTCACAACAGTCCTATTACAAAGTATCAAATGCATAGAAAAGGGATATATTCACACTGGCTGCTTCATACAGTATTCACATTTTCAATATGTAATTATTTGAGTACATGATTCTACCTTTCTTCTTTTTTAGATTTTTCTTTCTAAATGAAAGGTTTCTCTCATCATTGTAGCTAAAATTAATTTAAAGCTAGAAACCATATAATAAGATTGTATGATTAAATCTCAGAAGTTCATCTTTTTTACTATTCCTTCTAGTATGGTAAAACAGCTATTGTGTCCTGAACAATCATTTTCTCTTATGACCAACAAAAGCATATTATAAAAACAGGTAACTTTCTTAAATACAAATCTGATTTTCTCTGTAGCATGACTATCTATTTTTCCTTTCCTGGATGGCTAAATGTCTGTTAAAATAAAATTAATTTATACCATATTAGATTGACTTTATATAGCAGAAAATGAGGGCAAAATGCTTTCCGCATATTGAAGCACTAGAAAAAAAGCATAGATATTCTTGTAAAAGGGAAATTAACACTAGGCCTTTGTACCAGGATGTTTGAATTTGTCTGTGTGCCATTAAGTAGTACATGTACACAAACAAAGCACATTTTATTAATAATTTTTGAATCAGAATAGCAGACTAAATCTGAGTCTGGTGTACTTATTAGTGCCTTTTGCACAGATGCTACTGCTGAAATAGCTCACTATACTGTATTGGCGTTTCCTTGACCAGCAAACAAAGAAAAGGCAAAGTTCAATTAGCTCACACTAAAAAAGATTCTTTTAGATATAGAAGCAGGACAATTTCAAGTTTTAATAGTTATTTTTTCAAATCAAGGAAGAAAAAAAAAAAAGAAAACCACAGCAGAAAAACCAAATTACCATAAAACTACTGAGTGCTCCCCTAAATTTCTCTTATGATGAAGCAAAGTTTAAACTCTTCCTAAGGTGCAAATGCAAATGGTCAATATTATATGAAAGGGGAAACTATATTACTATATGAAAAAAGAGAAAAACAACTTAAAACAAACAGAGCAATAAATAAAATCTAATTTAAAATGTATTTTGGATTTATAATTTAAAAAATATGTAAATTGATATAATCTAATATTGTATTATGGAAAGAACTAAATAAAACTTCTCCCTCAGAACTTTTATATATATTTAGAACTTTATTGTACAGAATAATAGGCTGTTATGACGATTTACACATCTCTGACATCAATACAATTGAACGTGTCCAGAAATATTTTACAAGAAGAGTTCTCCATTCCTCTGAAAACAACAAAATACCTTATCCCACCAGACTTGAAATCCTAGGCTTAGAAAACTTGGAACTCCGTCGCCTTCGACAAGACCTAAGTTTAACTCACAGAATCATCTATTGTAATGTCCTTCCTGTCAAAGACTACTTCAGCTTTAATTGCAATAATACAAGGGCAACCAATAGATTTAAACTTAATGTTAACCGCTTTAATCTAGATTGCAGAAAATATGACTTCTGTAACAGAATCATTCATGCTTGGAATACTTTACCTGACTCTGTGGTCTCTTCCCATAATCCTAAAAGCTTTAACCAAAAACTTTCAACTATGGACCTCACCCCATTCCTAAGAGGACCATAAGGGGCGTGCATAAGCGCACAAACGTGCCTACCATTCCTGTCCTATTGTTTTTCTTTTCTTCTTCCTATATATATATATGCTTATACCTCCTAACATTTACTCATATATATATTTATATACTATATAATCTTTTTGTATGATGTTATGACAAAATAAATAAATAAATAAATAAATAAATAAATAAATAAATAAATAAATAAATCTATCTATCTATCTATCTATCTATCTATCTATCTATCTATCTATCTATCTATCTATATCTATATCTATATATATATATATATATATATATATATATATATATATATATATATATATATATATGTTCTGAGGGACAAGTTTTATTTAGTTCTTTCCATAATAAAAAAAGTCTGAAAGTTTAGGCTGCTACTTCATTGCCTATCTGAGATGAATGTATTTGCAGCCCTGAAATCTAACTAGTGTGTTACAATGATACTGACCTTTGAAGTAGATTGGTTTCATGAACAAGGAATTTCAAGTGCCACTTAGAATGCTATCAGGTTCAAGCATTTTTTGCACCTGGAATTTTTTTTCTACCCTGTTTCCCCGAAAATAAGACATCCCCTGATAAGAAGCCCAATTGGGCTTTTCCACGTATGCACCAAAATAAGCTTCCCCCCAAAAATAAGCCCTCCCTGAAAACACAGAGCTGGAAATCAGGTAAGATGGCAAGAGGAGCCCCATCTTGCGCCACAGGTAATAAGATGTCCCTGAAAATAAGGCCAAGCACTTATTTTGGGGTTCAAAAAAATATAAGACAGGATCTAATTTTCGGGGAAACATGGTATATTGTGTATCAATATGGCTTATGGGCATTAGCTAGGAAACATGTTGCTCTTTATAAATGCTTTAAAAATAGACTAGTCTATTTAAAAGATATGGTTTAGCTAAAGATCAAGAGCAAATCTATTGACTATTTTGATCCATTTGTTGATTTCTACTGACTGTTGTCATTAATCTCACACAAGGCACAAATGATCAGGCTCAAATTATCCTACTTCAGACACATCATACAAAGACCTGGCTCTTTGGAGAAGTCTCTAATCCTGGAAAAGGTAGAAGGAAAGAAAAGAAAATGATCAGCAGCAAGGCGGATTACACAGCAATGGGTATACCATTGGAAGACCTACAGGACTAGGCTAGGGATAGATTATCACGGAGAAAATCTATCAGTCTAGTTTCTGACTTGATGGTACATAACCAGTTAATCAATTTTCATTAAAGGGTTATATTCTATATTCAGTTCTTGATTTGCAAAACTTTTAGATATATTAATAAACAAATGTGATATATATATATATATATATATATGTATGTATGTCTGTCTGTCTGTCTGTCTGTCTGTCTGTCTGTCTGTCTGTCTGTCTGTCTGTCTGTCTGTCTCTCTGTCTGTCTGTCTGTCTATCTGTCTTTGGTTATTCGGGTTTTCTCCCGGGTAAAATTGGAAGTGTCTTGGCGACGTTTCGACGAAGTCTCGTTCGTCATCTTCATGCTTCAGCTTCGTGCTTCTGGGAGCAATGCAAGTGTCGCCAAGACACTTCCAATTTTACGCGGGAGAAAACCCGAATAACCAAAGACATACATACAAACACCCGCGAAAACCTCAGAAAACACACACACATATATATATATATATAATTTTTACATATTACAATTATGGCTGCTAAACAATTCAAATAAACAAACGAATTGAGATTGTAGTTGCTCTGTCACAATATAAAACATGCACAGAAGTAATTCTACTGTGTTTCCCCAAAAATGTTGTGTCTTGCCCGCTCCCCCTGCTGCAGCCGGGCCCCTCTTATCTCCTGCCGGACGCTGATAGTTTGGAAGAATGTCCTGGCATGCCTCCAGGCCCCAGCCCTGGCACCATGCCCGGACAGGCCGAGCAAGATGAAGGGCTTGACGTGCCTTCAGCCCCCAGTCCTGGCACCATGCTCAGGCAAACAGAGCAACTAAACCCCTCCCCCACAGCATGTGAGCCTGAAGAATGTGAAGCCAGTCATGAGCTCAGATTACCAACAGCTGGAGGCTGGAGAGATCCTCGCTTCCGGAGAATTGAGAGGCGACGTCAGCAAAAGGAAGGGAGGGGCAGGCCTGGATAAGTGCTGAGTCATGGAGCCACACCCCATGGCCTATATAAAGGATCTGCTTTCTGGCATTCTCTGAGTCAGGCAAAGTCTAACTTGGATTGCTGAAGTCACTTCCTGGTCTCCTGCCTGCCTTGAGAACTCTGATAGGACTTTGGCAGAGCTGCAGAGGCACGCTTGATACGGACTTCCCCGACCCGGCCATCAGCGGAGGAGTGGGACACGACAAAAAATAAGATCCTGTCTTATATTTTTTTGAACCCTGAAATAAGTGCTTGGCCTTATTGCCATGCGCTCAAAAGCCTGATTGGGCTTATTATCAGCGGATGTCTTATTTTGGGGAAAACAGGATAGTTTAACTAATTAGGCATTGCAAAAGAAGCACAGATGAATTTTAGTCCTGCAACCATAATAAATTCTGAAAGATTCAGAAGGAAAGTAAGTGAAGAAGACAGCATTGTTTAAATATGGTCAAATGTATGCTAGCAATGGAATTAGTAACGTCGTATACTAATGCTCTATGTGATTCATACAATACTAGACAACACAGTATCAACAGGAGAGACCTTAAAATTTCTAGATTCTACCATATCGCAAGATCTAAAATGCACAGCTAACATCAAAAACATCATCAAAAAAGCACAACAAAAAATGTTCTTTCAGCGCCAACTCAGAAAGCTCAAACTGCCCAAGGAGCTGCTGTGTTCTGTCCCCCTTTGCCTCCGTCTGAGTGATGGCTTAATTAGCCGGCACTATCGGCAAAATAGTGAGTGTCTGCCAAGTGTCTCTGTTATCTCCCTCGACGCCAATGAGTCACCCAGAAACGAACAGTACTTCAGCTCTCAGTTAGCAGTTAATTTGCCTGCTACGAAGAGGCACAGCAGCTCTTGCTGCCTTTATATCCTGTGGGGTGTGGCTCCATGACTCAGCACTTCCTAGGCCTGCCCCACCCCTGCTTCTGTTGTTCCCTCCTCTCCTGCCTACGAAACCTAGGGTCCAGCCAGGCCTGATTGCCATCAGCTGGGTCTGAAGGCGTGGCCTGGGGGGGGAAAGTGTCAGGGGACAGAGGCCTCGTTATCTCTTCCACCTGGCCTGCCTCTCGCTTCTGCAGCTGAGCCAGGGAAGCCGGTGCTCCCGAGGTAAGTCCTGATGTCCCTTCCCCCTCACTTTCCAAGCAGGGGGTCCGGCTCGGGGGTGGGGGCGCAGACACAACATGCTGATACAGTTCTACCTACAGAGGAATTATTGAGTCTGTCATCTGCACCTCTATAACTGTCTGGTTTGGTTCTGCAACCCAACAAGACAGACACAGACTTCAGAGGATAATTAGAACTGCAGAAAAAACAATTGCTATCAACCTGCCTTCCATTAAGGACCTGTATACTGCAAGAATCAAAAAGAGGGCTGTGAAAATATTTACAGATCCCTCACATCCTGGACATAAACTGTTTCAACTTCTACCCTCAAAACAACACTATAAAGCACTGCATACCAGAACAATTAGACACAAGAACAGTTTCTTCCCGAACGCCATCACTCTGCTAAACAAATAATTCCTCAACACTGTCAAACTATTTACTAAGTCTGCACTACTATTAATCTTCTCATCGTTCCCATCACCCATTTCCTTCCACTTATGACTGTAACTTTGTTTCTTGTATCCTTACGATTTATATAGATATTGTTTCCTGATTGCTTATTTGTACCCTATTACTATCATTAAGTGTTGTATTTTATGATTCTTGATGAAGGTATCTTTTCTTTTATGTACACTGAGAGCATATGCACTAAGAGAAATTCCTTGTGTGTCCAATCACACTTGGCCAATAAAAATTCTATTCTGCTCTGCTCTGCTCTGCTCTGCTCTATTCTATTTTAAAGCTGTGCAATGACTCAAAAAGGAAAAGGTGATTTGGAGCATACATGAATGCCCACACTGCATCTATCATCACTTCCACCAAGCAAACACATTTTTCCCCTGGGATCAGGCAGCTGCAGCTATGTGAGCCTAGGAAAAGGCTCAGCTTCTTTGCTTCTTCAAATCAAGAAGTCTGCAGTCTTAGTAACATGAATATTGTATATGAACAACTTGCATAAACATTTTTATTCTTCTATTCCCATTTATAATTTAACCATTACAAAGTATGACAGAGCTTGAACGAATTGTTTTGGAATTGGTTTAACTTCTTCTTGAGTTCCAGTCAATACTAATAGGAACAGAGAATTCAAAATCCTGGCTGAGCCACAAGTCTCAATAATCTCCCCAATGCGATTTAACATCTATATGGAAATTGTGGTGGGAAGATATCCACAGATTCAGGATAAAGGTAAAGCTTCTCCTCGCACATATGTGCTAGTTGTTCCTGACTCTAGGGGGCGGTGCTCATCTCCGTTTTAAAGCCAAAGAGCCAGCGCTGTCCGAAGTCGTCTCCATGTTCATGTGGCTGGCATGACTAAATGCCAAAGGTGCACGGAATGCTGTTACCTTCCCACCAAAGGGGGTCCCTATTTTTCTATTTTGCATTTTTTACATGCTTTCAAACTACTAGGTTGGCAGAAGCTGAAACAAGTAACGGGAGCTCACCGTTATATGGCACTAGGGATTCGAACCGAACTGCCAATCTTTCGATCAAATAAGCTCAGCGTCTTAGCCACTGAGCCACCACGTCCCTTTTAGATTCAGGGTACAGTATCATTAATATGCTAATTACATCCAATTACACTTTTCCATGTGCTTGGGCAGGAGATGACTAGCAACTGAAGGTTATGAAGATCCAGAAATTTACCTTGACTAAAGTTAAATTCCAGCCAAGATCAAATATCTGTTCATGCAGAAGACTTCAGCTTCTTCATCCCTATTCCACTACTGAAATGAGCTGTCCTTCCTTGAAGGACCAGATCTTCAGTTTAGTTTTAAGGTTAGTAGTACTGTTTATGAGTTTGTCTTGTATCTTGTTATAATCTTCCCTCTATGAACCTCTATTTTGTTGTTGTGGGTTGCTATTGTGAATTAAGTGAGAGATAATATGACATGAGAACCCTGAGATCCTAGAGGAAAGTTGGGATATATATAAAATAAACAGAATGTCTATGTCAGCATCCTTTCTATTACTTTGATAAATTTGTTTTGATGATCATTTCAATAATGACTGTAATTGTCATAGGATTTGCCCACTGGACCAAAAATGAAGTTATTAAACCAAAGTATTTTTAATGAATCTCCCAAAGAAGTGGCAAATTCAAAGTTCTTTTATATATCAGTATTGGAAATAATGTTTAATTTGGTAAAATGTATTTTTAATAATTATAGAGCTACGTAATTTAAATATCATTTGTTTATAAGATGTCGGGGAGTTTGTGCTGTATGAACAGAAGCAAATACTTTTTGAAGAGAGACGTCATGATCTAACCATAGCAACATCTGCTTTTTCAGAAGCACTCTGGTTGCAACTAAAACTGAACAAGATCCAAAACTTTAAAAGTATTATGTAAATCAACTGTAATGTGCTGCATGTCTAATATTTTCAGTATTTTTATCTTTATGTTTCAAATGCTTCTATTACATTTAAAATTGTTTATTTCCCCTATTATTGGTCTAATATTCCTGGCAATACAATGATTATCAAACAAATATTTTAAAGACTGTCCTTGAAAAATACAGACTACTGTAGAATTTGGTATAAAATAGGATAGACCAAATTTTTATACTAAATGATTAATGAGCTGACAAACTGATTTAACACAACTGCTTTCACTGTTAAAATTAAAAATAATTAAACAAATGAAGTGTGATGAAGAACATAAGGTACCTCATTTGGATTTAGAAAAACATTTAGTATCCTTTTAAGAGTGAATTCAAGGAGAGAAATGGAACAATTGCTTTTCTTGGAAATGTACTAGCTAAGTTAAAAATCAAGTAGGTGCTCAATAATGCAGCTGTTGTTTCTAGAGACTGTAATATGTCAAGAATCAAAATCTAATTTTATAAAGTTTTTAGTTGGCTAAAAAGTTCAGAATGGGAAAAAAACGATAAAATGTACTTTTCACAATTTTATCACTAATCCTTTTCTATAACAGGGAGTTCTCAATTTGAACAACTGTTTTTAATTATGACGGTTTCTGAAATTTTTACAGTCTGCAGAACCTTTCTGGCCATGTAAGATGTTCTGCTACCCCAATTCATAGTCACATGACCATATTTCAGGCTCTTGGCAACTAGCTCACATTTACAAGTGGTTGCAGCATCCTGCCTTCACATGACCATGATCTGTTATGCTTTTTACTTGTTTCCAAAGAAACCTGCCATTCGGGAGAATGAGTTTACACATACAACCACAATTCACTTAAAAGCTGCATGATTCAGACTTAAAATCACACGATTCACTTAAGAACCACCATAAAAATGGTTGCAAAATTGGGGCATAGATGTTTCCAAAGCAAGGCTGTACTTCCCCTTCTTCCTCTCATTTCTATGGACAAAATCTTCATGTTATCCTTGTCAAAGATTTTACATACTGATCATAACAACAGCATTTTTATAATAATAGTAATCTAAATTAGGATAGAAACTCAGTACCATGATGTGTAATATTGATAGTCCAAATAATTTCTGTTAAAACCAATTTCTGTTACTAAAACAGCTTTTGTCAAAGGAACAGGAGCTGCAATTCTCCTTTGTCACTGCAAGACCACATGCTCTAAAAATAAACTCTGGAGGATTGTGGACTAGTTATTGTCTCCTGAAAGTCAGGCATTAGCAGGGAGTGCCATTTATCACCTTCAACTTCTTTTAAAGAAGACAAACTTGGATTCAATTGTCTGGATTCATGTCCCAGACTCAACTGTGGCTGTCTTAAAAAATAGTTTGAAAGTTTCAAGCTTAACCAACAGACAGCTTTTTTAAGAAATAAAATTTAGTTTACACTGTTTATATTAAATTTATTGACTGACTTTCGAAGGTCAAGGTGTTAGTTTATGATTCCTTGGAAGCTAAGTCATTATTATCTTAAGTTCTGTCTCTATATGTATGCCCATGTTTTAAGATTAACTGTAAAGCTTTCTCTAGCACATGTTGAGCTCATGCTGAAATAGGGGATTCCTCTTGGTAGCATCACTATAACTTTCCCTGTCTAGAGCTCATCCCAGTATAGTTTGGCAAGAATTTACAATTGCAAACTGAACTGTGCTTTCTAAAACAATTTGCTGCTTTCTTGGGGGGGGGGGAGTTGGAGGAGATAGTTATACTTTTAGATTGTTTGGTTTATAAACAATATTTTCAATATTCTAATATCCTTTGATTGGTTCTGGATAACTAGAACAGAACAGAACAGAATAAAGTTGGAAGGGACTTGGAGGTCTTCTATAGTCCAACCCTCTGTTCAAGCAGGAATCCCCATACCATTTCAGACAAATAGTTTATTTTTTATTTTTTATTTACATTTATATCCCGCCCTTCTCCGAAGACTCAGGGCGGCTTACAGTGTATAAGGCAATAGTCTCATTCTATTTGTATATTTTTACAAAGTCAACTTATTGCCCCCCCAACAATCTGGGTCCTCATTTTACCTTTGTCCAATCTCTTCTTAAAAACCGCCAGTGTTGGAGCACCCACAACTTCTGGAGGCTTCTAGAGCTTTTGGACCTCAGGGACCATCAAGTCCATAATTTTAAATCCTGGGGACCACTAATATGAATCCAGCGCACCGCTTGCTGAAGCGCCTGGACTCCCAGTGATGGATAGGGTCCTTCAAGCACTGTCCCTTCTCGCTTTCTCCCCCCTCCCCTCTCTCTCCCACTCTTTCTCATTCTCTTATTCTCTCTCCCACTTTTTCTTTCTTTCTTTCTCTCTCTCTCTCCTTTCTCTCCCCTTTCTCTCTCTCTTTCTCCCCTCTCCCCCCACTTTTTCTCCCTCCCCCCAATTTCTCTCCCCCACTCTTTCTCTCATTCTCTTTCCCCTTTCTCGCCCACTCTCTCTCATTCTCTTTGTCTCTCCCCATTCCTCTCCCCTTTCTCTCCCCTTTCTCTCTCATTCTCTTTCTCTCCCCTTTCTCACTCTTCCCCACTTTCTCTCTTTCTTTCTCTCCCACCTTTCTCTCCCCCACTCTTTCTCTCATTCTTTCTTTCTCCCCTTTCTCTCCCCTTTCTCTCTCTCCCCCCCACTCTCTTTCTCTCCCCCCCACTCTTTCTCTCTCTCTCTGATTCCGATTCTCTGCACGTCCCTTTCAAAGCAAGGCGGCTTCGAGCAAGAGCTGCGAAGACAGCAGCCCCCCGGGCGACATCCCCGGGGAGGCGGGCAAGCTGGGCGGTGGAGCACCCTTTGAGTTTTCCCTCTGGCTGAGTAAGCAGCCCAGAGACTCCGGGAAGAGGAGGAGGCCAGCAGAAGCAGGAGGGGGGTGGAGTGCTCTGGTGAAACAAGGCATGCCACGAAGGACTGCTGCCTGCTGCACCGAACTCGTGAAATTGAGGTGGGGGGTCGATACTTAATACAAGAAATCCCCCTTCAGCCCCACCCCCGCACTTCTTCCAAGAAGGCAGTGCTCTCATTCTCACTCCCCTCTCTCTCTTTCTCCCTCTCCCCACTTTCTCCCTCCCCCAATTTCTCTCCCCACTCTTTCTCTCATTCTCTTCCCTTTCGCCCACTCTCTCTCATTCTCTTTCTCTCTCCCCTTTCTCTCTCCCCTTTCTCTCTCCCCTTTCTCTCTCATTCTCTTTCTCTCCCCTTTCTCACTCTTCCCCACTTTCTCTCTTTCTTTCTCTCCCACCTTTCTCTCCCCACTCTTTCTCTCATTCTTTCTTTCTCCCCTTTCTCTCCCCTTTCTCTCTCTCCCCACTCTCTTTCTCTCCCCCCCACTCTTTCTCTCTCTCTCTGATTCCGATTCTCTGCACGTCCCTTTCAAAGCAAGGCGGCTTCGAGCAAGAGCTGCGAAGACAGCAGCCCCCCGGGCGACATCCCCGGGGAGGCGGGCAAGCTGGGCGGTGGAGCACCCTTTGGGTTTTCCCTCTGGCTGAGTAAGCAGCCCAGAGACTCCGGGAAGAGGAGGAGGCCAGCAGAAGCAGGAGGGGGGTGGAGTGCTCTGGTGAAACAAGGCATGCCACGAAGGACTGCTGCCTGCTGCACCGAACTCGTGAAATTGAGGTGGGGGGTCGATACTTAATACAAGAAATCCCCCTTCAGCCCCATCCCCGCACTTCTTCCAAGAAGGCAGTGCTCTCATTCTCTCTCCCCCCTCTTTCACTCTCTCTCTCCCCACTTTCTCCCTCCCCCAATTTCTCTCCCCACTCTTTCTCTCATTCTCTTCCCTTTCGCCCACTCTCTCTCATTCTCTTTCTCTCTCCCCTTTCTCTCTCCCCTTTCTCTCTCCCCTTTCTCTCTCATTCTCTTTCTCTCCCCTTTCTCACTCTTCCCCACTTTCTCTCTTTCTTTCTCTCCCACCTTTCTCTCCCCACTCTTTCTCTCATTCTTTCTTTCTCCCCTTTCTCTCCCCTTTCTCTCTCTCCCCACTCTCTTTCTCTCCCCACTCTTTCTCTCTCTCTGATTCCGATTCTCTGCACGTCCCTTTCAGAGCCAAGCGGCTTCGAACAAGAGCTGCAAAGAGAGCAGCCCCCCGGGGAGGCGGGCAAGCCGGGCGGTGAAGCGCTCTTTGAGTTTTCCCTCTGGCTGAGTAAGCAGCCCAGAGACTCCGGGAAGAGGAGGAGGCCAGCAGAAGCAGGAGGGGGGTGGAGTGCTCTGGTGAAACAAGGCATGCCACGAAGGACTGCTGCCTGCTGCACCGAACTCGTGAAATTGAGGTGGGGGGTCGATACTTAATACAAGAAATCCCCCTTCAGCCCCATCCCCGCACTTCTTCCAAGAAGGCAGTGCTCTCATTCTCTCTCCCCCCTCTTTCTCTCTCTCTCTCTCCCCCCCTCTTTCTCTTTCTCTCATCTCTCTCCCCCTTTCTTTCTCTCTCTCTCTCCCCCACTTTTTCTCTCTCTCATCTCATGGGCCAGCCAGTGTCTTGGAGCTGAGAGGAAGTCAAGTGTCTCTCCAAGAGACTGAGATGCAGGAGCACCAACAAGGGCTGGAAGAAACAGCTGTGAGATCCAGCTCCCACTCTGGAATATGGAGCGAATCTCCATTCCCCCCTTACCTTGCCAGGTGAGGAGTGACTGGGAAGGGAGGCCGAGTGACTGGGAAGGGAGGGCGAGCCACTGGTGGGTTCAGCCAACAGGAAGCTACAGCAGGGGGAAGAAACAGCCTGGGGTTCCCGCCACCTGTTGCTTTGGCCCGCCTGCGCTGCCACCACCCCCTGTACCATTATCTCATTCCAGCCGGGGAAGACTGTGCTGCAAAGTTACAAATTGCCTGAACCTCCCTTAACAGCGGAGATTTACAGCCCTACCATGAGCTGCCTCGCCAGTCCCATCTTCCAGTCCAGCCACAGGACTGGCCACTGCTTATCTGGGAGCAGCTCCTCCATCCGGGTGCGCCGCAGACTACCAACATTTTCTCACAGACCACCAGTAATCCACGGACCACCAGTTGGTGACCACTGTTCTAGAGGCAAGCCAATCTACTGATTGATTGTTCTGTCAGAAAATTTCTCCTGTGCATCTATGTACTTTGGGTGTAAACTATATACACAAATTAGTTTAGATCAATGTTTCCCAAATCTCAGTAATTTCAAGATGTATAGATTTCAATTCCCTGAATTTTCCAGTATGCTGGCTAAAAAAACAGATTATGAATGACTTTGGTAGTGGAACTTATTTGCTAATATATTGGGTTTGGGATGAGCATAATTCCAAATGAAAGAACCATAGATTTGTGATTTGAAAGTCAGATCCATTTTACCAAATAATACCTTGGTTCAAGTGCAATTCACTTAATTAGTATTAAATACATAGAAAATTACCTATAGCGATTCTGAACACGTACTAAACAAAAAGGGGAGAGAGTTAAGAAAATATTTTCTAATGTTGAAGCAATGTGATTTTTTAAAAAACTTCAACACTAATACTAATATTTTTATTTCTCAGATTTATATCTTACTTTTCTCAGAGAAACTCAAAGAAGCTCTAATCAAGGAATGATATGAAGTCTATTACATAAACTTCTAACATGAAAAAAAAACATTTCTCTGGATCTATATATTCTCTAAAGCATAGTAAATAATAAAATAGCTTATAAATCTAGGAAATAGCTGGAATACATGCAAATTTATGCTATAGAGTTTGTTATTCTTTATGGAGGCACAAACGTATTTGTTGTAGCTTGAGGATATTCTAATATGATTACCTTGTAGGAAAATATGTGCATCTATATTCCATAGTTGATTTTGCCTTGCCTTCTTTACTGTAACTACAGAATAGGGTTTCAAAAAAGATGCTGTAATTTATTGAATCATGATTCTAGTGAAGTATGGTTAGATGTTTTATAAGTCAATGGGCTTCTAAAAGGATACATGCCAAACAAAATGTGGATATAAAAATAACCTGTAATTTTAACAGAAATAGCATTTTTATTGCACTGGATTATAAAAAATTAAACTCTAAGGAAACAATAGTCTTTGCATTAAGATAAAGTTATTCATTTTTTTCTCTTAAGCCTATATTCTGGAGCAGGCGTCACCAACTTTTCGGACCTTAAGATACAGAAGGATTTTGACAGACTTGAACATTGGGCACTATCTGACAAAATGAAATTCAATGGTGAAAAAGTAAGGTTCTACATTTAGGCAAGAAAAACAAAATGCAAAGGTACAGTATAAGTGGCACCTTGCTCAATAGTGGTGACTGTGAGAATGATCTTGGAGTCCTAGTGGACAATCACTTAAATATTAGCCAGGAATGTGTTGCAGCTGCCAAAAAAGCCAACACAGTTCTAGGTTCCATAAACAGAGGGATAGAATCTACATCACATGAAATGTTAATACCACTTTATAATGCCTTGGTAAGGCCACACTTGGAATACTTCATCCAGTTTTGGTTGCCACAATGTAAAAAAGATGTTGAGACTCTTGAGTGCAGAGAAGAGCAACAAATATAATTAAAGGACTGGAGGCTAAAGCATATAAAGAACAGCTGCTGGAATTGGGTAAGTCTAGTTCAATGAAAAGAAGGACTAGGGGTGACATGATAGCAATGTTCCAATATCTCAGGGGCTGCCACAAATAAGAGGGAGTATTCTGCCTTTAGGTGCTATTCTCCAAAGCACCTGAAGGCAGGACAAGAAACAATGGGGGAAATTAATCAAGGAGAGAAGCAACCTAGACCTAAGGAGAAATTTCCTGACAGTTAGAACAATTAATCAGTGGAACAACTTGCCTCCAGAAATTGTAAATGCTCCAACACTGGAAGTTTTTAAGAAGAGATTAGATAACCATTTGTCTGCAGTGGTGTAGGGTTTCCTGCAGGGGATTGAACTAGAAGACCTCCAAGGTCCCTTCCAACTGTTATTCTATTCTATTCTTAATTCAGAAGTCAGAAGTGAGGAAATAACTTTGCATCATTTGAGACAGTTTCATTTGTTTCTATTTAAAACTGCATCTCTTGCAATCGATTTAGAAACATTCAACTCCAATTTTTATAGTAAAATATATTTGAAAAAAAAATTACATCTCAGGTTGAAAAAGCACTTCACTGTGCATTGCTATATATAAGTTTTTAATACAAATTTGAATTGAAAGATCTTCCGGAAATTTTAAATAAGTAAATTATTATAATTTTAATTAACACATTTGTCCCAGTATTTACAGCGTGCATAAGTATTTGAGCACATTATTTAATATAAAGGCTGTTAAAGCATAGTTTTCAGCTAAAAAGAATGTCAGGGAAATTCACAATTCTCTCAATATAACCACCCATACATGTGTGCAGTTCCTATATTTTCTAATTAAAATCCCCAGTTGGTGTAATTTGGGAATACGCTACTTTTATCTGAGCATTAATTCAGCCTTTATATTCTTCTTCATATCTATGGGCATACTCCATGTTAATCAGTTACCAATTTCATGGAAACAAAATTAAATAATATTTGGAATTAAAAGTAGAATTCAAACAAGGAAAAATCTTAGTCACCAGCACCCATTTTATAAAATATATTTGTCTTTAAGAATCTATAATTAAAGTCTGCATTATATCAATATGGGCTCATAAAGGAAAATCAGAATGTACTATTACAAATAAATAAAGATGCCAAAATTATATTTTGAAGAGATCTAATGAGGACCAAAATAGTATGCTTAATCAATACTGAACTAATTAGACTTGTCTATTTGTTGAAAAAGTTTTTGAAAGAACAGAAGCTAGTATTAACAATTTTTCTATATTAATTGTGGCCTTAATATTGAAAAAACCTAACACAAGCTTATTTCATTTTTTTTATATGAAGTACCTTTAATCAAATTTAAGAGTCCATATCACTTTATTTTCTAAGGAGTTTCACGAGTAAAATTACCCAACTCTGTATAAAAATGGAATCTTAAACAGGAGCAGGTTAATAAATCAGCAAATTGTAGTTAAGGCCAGCAAAATGACTTTTCTGTATCATTATAGTAACAGAAACAGTTGCCTATGTCAGCACTTCCAAACATTTAATGATGTTTTAGCTGAGCTGAAAACAAGATGAACATAATAGAAAACTTTAGTTCTTGTCGGAGACTATAAGCTTAAATCAACAACTAGAGAAAAAAAGTTTTTACCTGGTCTAATTCTATCCAGTTTTGCTTTTAGATTATAGTATTTTAGATTTCAAGAATTCAGTCATAATATATTTATGTCTATAATATTTTGTGATAGAAAACAGAATGAAATTACTGCAAAATTATAATATATTAGTTGTTAGCCATGTTTGATGTTTCATTACTTCACTTGAACCAAAGTTGAATTGCCAAGGTATCTATTATAAAGCTATACAAAATAAACAAACTCAAAAAAGCAAGCAAAGAACAGATCTTTCAATATAAAGTTTCATTTTGCTGCACTGCATACTTTATATGTATAAAACTATAAAAAATAGAGTAATCTGTAACATCAAAAGTTATAAGCAGCCTTCATATTATACCAGTAGTTTGTTTGCAGTGCAACAGTGCAGTTCAGTATATACACATGCACATTCCTAGTGCCAGCTGCTGCTTCTCCTGTTCCCATAGAAACAATTAAACAAGTTGTGAAGATCACACTGCTGATCACAAGCTGTCAAAGCTTAAATAATTATAAAAACTGGCAAAAGTAAAGAATAGCTTAACTGCAACAGTGCCATGAAATTTACTATTAATTGGGCACTTAAATTTAAAAAGGAATCATAATCATAACTGCATGTTATGTCAAAATGTTTTTAAAACAGAAAAATAAGTTTTTTTCATACAATCCTAGACAATTTTCAAACAGAATTAAATGGACATAAATAGTTGCAATAGTAAAGCAAAATCCTAAACTTTCCTGGTTATTTGTGCAATGTAGTACATTTGGATTTAACAACAGTACCTGAAAAACTATTTTGAGACTCTTAATATTTAATCATGGGGGATAAAAGAGTGTTTAGAACTTGTTAAATCTACTTCACAAGGTGGAAGGTTAAAATTAGAAGCCACCATATTTGAAATTTCTCTTTAAACCTTTACCAAGATTTTACTTGCAGTTACATTTATGTCTGAACAACTGCATTTGGTCTTTCAAAAACAATTCTGAAGTCAGTATAGTATGCTATAATTTCAGAGCATATACACCTAAAATTATTCTTCATGTGTAATTAATACTGTAGAACCCATTGGTTCCACCTCTATAGCAATTCCATTCAAACAAATACCTTGCTGAACAAAAGTAAAAAAAAATGTAATTGGAAACTAGAACTGACATATAAAGTATTGAAGTAAAGCATCTTTAATTCACTTACTATTTCATTTAATAGTTTGATAAAACAAATGTTATTTGTTAGGGAACAACTTACATCAATAACTTGGTAATTATTTGGAGTCACACTTTCTGGATTCTTTATTTTACTCAGCTTATTAGGAAAATAGTTTCCTTATAACTGGGCCTGCTCTTCTCTTTGTTTTGTAAAACTACCTTACAAGTCATTAAAGCAAGGTGTGAAGTATTGGCTATCTAACATTCCTTTCTGTGATCTCACCTAAATTACACATTGATTTTTTTTAAAAAAAGATACCTCTGCACAGATAAATAATTAGTGAGATTACATTCTGGCAAAGTAATGCCAACTACTGTATAACTTTGGCAAGTTACTAGTATACGGTACAGCAGTAATTACAGAAGTGATAAGAACTCAAAGCTTACCATCTGTTTTACATAGATAATTTTCAGCTGCCTCTTCTGATTCGTTATACGTGTGTTTCCCCACCTCCATCTGATATTTTAACAAACTATTTCTTCTATTATTATGAAACTTACTCAATGCCACAATATATACTGCATCAATGAGCAATACAAAATATGCATTGAAAGAGTTTAAGTTATAAAAGTTAAACTTAGGATACAAATAAAACAAAAACAAAAAGTAATACCAGAACATAAACAGAATCAGACCTGCAATTTCCCACTACTTTTAGATAACCCATTCTGCTGCACTAATATCTAATCTTATTTTCAAAGCATAAAGCAAAGTCCTAACAAAGTAAGTAGAAACTAATTGTGTCATCAGTTCTGCACTTCAATTCCATTCTGTACAGAAAGATCAGAAGTGAAGGGGTTCATTTAAGTGATTTCCCACAAATTCTTAAGTCTTTTTGTTTGCCTGGTATATCTCTCATTTCATGTAGGAAGACATGAGGAACAATGGTTCTTTTTCCTCTTGCATAGCAAAATTGATGTCAACAACGTGGGAAGCTTCTTTCTTTCAAATCCTCTCCTCTTCAGATTGGGTAAGAAGCCAAAGCCAGACACTGAACCAAATCCAATTACTCATCTCTATTTAAACTTATGGGTAACAAGCCATCACCCACCTATGACCCTAAAACAGATTCCCGCAAACACTCTTCAAACCCTCACTACCTCAATTTCCAGACTGCAAGGAATGCTATCACATTGAAGAACCAATTGCTCCAGCTGCATGCATATTGGTGATGCAGTATAGTGCTAGTTGTTTTCTGCAACTCTGTCAATTGGCAGTGCTGCCTGAAAACACTGTAAAGCTGTTATCACTGTAGAACTTATTTATAGAAGGCTATATGGGGATATTATGATATTGGGAAAGAGGGCATAACTATGACTGGAGAGGAAGCTCAAGATGTGCAAGTATAAATATGCATATAATTTTCAAACTCACAAGCTGGAACTGCATGGGACACATTTGGCCAAAAGGTACAATGATTGTCATGTTTATTATTAACTGGTAGTGCAGGTGTTTGTTGATATGGATATATTCTAGTTGATAAATTTTACACACATTCAAGATTTTTTTTTAAAAAAAGCAGCACTGAACACATGGACCAACACATCTCCACATTAGCCAGTGTTTTAATTCAAATTTCTATTGAATTATTTCAAGTTGACTCTATTTATATTTTAATGTATATCTGTATATTTTATTTAAATTATTATTACAGACCCAATGTATTCTGTGACCTACTCTAAAGCTACTTTAGAATTAATTTGTCAAGAATAACAAAATATTTAATCTTAAATATAGAATACCATCCAGAGTAAATCAATTTAATTAAAATATTTACATACTGAGTTTTCTTTTCATCTCTAAAGCAATTACTCAATCAAAAACAGAACAAAATATACTGTCATAAACCTGAAAAGAAAAACAGCAACAATGAATATTACAGCTAGCAAGATATGTTTCAAATGAATACATTTTATTTGTCTAATACATACATGTATACACATATACACATACCTATACATTTACATACACACGGCTTTTGTTTCTTAAATGCCATTTCTTGACACCTTGTCAAAAACTGACAGGATCTCAGAGAAAATTCTCAATATATGGAAATATTTAACTGAAAGAAACTTTAAAAAAATCTGACTAATCAAGTTTCAATGCTTGGGGAACTCCAGAAAATGCACATCAAATAATGATGTATAAATTCATAACTTACTGCATACCAAGTAGTCCTCAACTTATGACTGTAATGGAGCCCAAAATGTGGGTTGCTAAGTGAGATAGTTGTTAAGTGAGTTTTATGTTAAGTTAAGTTATGTTAAGTTTCATTTTATGACCTTTATTACCACAGTTAAGTGTAAATTAAGTTAAGCTACAGTGTTAAGTTAGTAATACAGATGTTAAGTGAATTTGGTTTCCCCATAGAATTTTCTTGTTAAAAAGGTAAAGGTAAAGGTCTCCCTCGCACATATGTGCTAGTCGTTCCCAACTCGGGAGGGTGGGGGGGGTTGCTCATCTCCGTTTCAAAGCCAAAGTGCCAGTGCTGTCCAAAGACGTCTCTGTGGTCATGTGACCGGCATGTCTAAATGCCATAGGTGCACGGAACGTTGTTATCTTCCCACCAAAGTGGTCCCTATTTTTCTACTTGCATTTTTTACAAGCTTTCAAACTGTTAGGTTGGCAGAAGCTGGGACAAGTAATGGGAGCTCACCCCGTTATGTGGCACTAGGGATTTGAACCGCTGAACTGCCAACCTTTCGATCGACAAGCTCAGCATCTTAGCTACTGAGCCACCACATCCTTTTTTTATTTTCTTGTTAAAAGGTAGCAAAAGATGATCATATGACTCCTGGGACATTGTAACTGTCATGAATATGAGCTAGTTGCCAAGTGTCCGAATTTTGCTCATGAATATGCATGAGATGCTACAACAGTGTGAAAAACGGTCATAATTCACTTTTTTCAATGATATGTAACTTTAAATGGTCACTAAACATATGGGTGTCGAGGTCTACCTGCAATTATGTTAAAATAAAAGTGCCTAATACGGGGAAAAGTGAAAAGAAGCCCATCAGCAGCAAGTTGGATATATTCTATTATAGTGGTGATGAGTGCATCATTGGAAGACCACGTTAGGGATAAAGTTTCATGGAGGTCTGTCTATGTGGTCATGGGGAGTTGAAGACAGCTTGGTGGCAAATAATAAATTAATCAGCCTTTTCATTACAAACATGAATTTCTGGTTATAAATGAAGAAACAGAAATAACACCCAGGAAATCAAGTAACCATTTTTGAAATCCAAGATTTAAGGAAATGATTTTATCTGGTATGAAAAGAGAATGTTAGCTATTCTGAAAACCATGCATAGTAGAGAAATGATTTGAAACATAAAAAGCACTACACTAATCTTTCTGGGTTGTATTACAGCAGGGCTGTCAAACTCATGGCCCATGGGCCAGATGTGTCACGCGCTGGCCACGCCCACACCCGGTATAGTGAAGGGAAAAAAGTTGCGATACAACACGTGATGCTGTGATGATGTGGGTTTGACACCCCTGTATTACAGGATGGAAATATAGGATAGGATTTGCACAGAACACATTAGAGTCCCAAGACTGATTGAAACTGAAAGAATAAGTAAGTCATTTGAAACTTTGTGTGCTGTGCACAGATCCTTACACGGTTTTCTTTCTTCACTAAAATACCACTGGAATGGAATGAAAATAACTCACTAACAAGTTTATCTTCTAACCAAAAGAAACCATTTATCAGGAAGATTTCAAACACATTTAGGTTTTGCTCAATAAGGGTTTAATAATGTTGAATGACTCTTCCATTAAAAAATAAACTTGTCCTCAGAGTTCAACCTCTAAATGGACCCATGGACACAACATGCAATTTTCCTGCTAACAGTATGGAAGTGACTTCAATTACTTTCTTCAACTTTGCAGCTATAATCTACAGCCCTGCTATTCCCCTAAGGCTCCCATCCCAGTGCTAAATAGACCTGACCTTATTAATTCATTCCCAAATATCAAAGTGAAATTAATGGAAGATTTTAGATACCAACTTTATATCAAAATTCTTGCCATAGGTTAATAGATGTTTCAAGACTTTAAAGACATAAATATTTAAAAATTTAAGAATCATTAAATGTTTGCTTAAAATAATATTCCAAGTATCCTTTAATTCTACATAAAATCAACAAAAATTCTTTTATTATTCTATAATTTGCACGTTGTTTTCTTCCGAAGAGCAAATGCCATGACCACCAAACAATAAGATTCATGAATCTTTGCAGCACTCGAAAGCTGTAAAAAATTGCTTTTTTCAAAGCCAGTTGCAGATTTCAAATTTCAAACCTGAAATTCGGCAGTAATAGGTAGTCCTTGATTTACAACAGCTCATTTAATGGCCTGTCTAGCACAATACCAATGAAGAAGAAAAATAACAGCTCTCAAAAGAAACCAGCATGGCTACATAAAGAACTCTCTGACAAATTAAATGACAAAAAAGACAAGTATAAAAAGTGGAAAGAGGGGCACATAACTAAGGCAGAATATCAGCAAATAGCCGGAGCCTGCAAAGATGAAGTGAGGAAAGCTAAGGCTCACAACGAACAAAGGCTTGAGACAAAAGTAAAAAATAACCAAAAAAAGCTTCTTCCAGTATGTTAAAAACAAGAAAAAAGTCAAGGAAACAATTGGTCCATTGCTGGGAGAAAGTGGCAAGAAGGTGACAAGCAACAGGGAGAAAGCAGAACTACTTAACTCATTTTTTGCACCTGTCTTTACACAAAGGAAAAAAACAAGTCGACCCTCTCAAAAACAGAACCACACAAAAAAAAAAAATTAGGAACAGATTAGAAACACAAGTTAAAACAGGGAAGAAAATGGTAAGTGAGCACCTGTCTACCTTAGACAAGCTCACCAGGACCAGATGGATTATACCCCAAGGTTCTGAAGGAACTGGAAGATGTGATCTCAGAACCACTGAACTATATCTTTCAAAGATCCTGGAGCACCAGGGAACTGCCAGAGGACTGGAAAAGAGCTGGTGTAGTTCCCATCTTCAAAAAAAAAAAGGGGGGGGGAATAGATCCAGGAAACTACAGACCTATCAGCCTGACCTCAATACCAGGGAAGATTCTGGGGGGGGGGGGGAATCAAGCAACAAATTAGTAAACACCTAGAAGCAAACAAAGTAATAACCAAAAGCCAATATGGAAGTGGTTCGGCGAATCGGCAAATACCACCTCTGGCTGGCTCCAGAGTGGGGTGGGAATAGAGATTTTGCAATATCCTTCCCCCAGGAGTAGGAAGGGAATAGGGATTTTGTAGTATCCTTCCCCTGGAGTGAGGTGGGAATGGAGATTTTGCAATACCCTTCCCCTTGAGTGGGGTGGAAATGGAGATTTTGCAGTATTCTTCCCTTGCCACACCCAGCAAGCCACATCACGCCCACTAAGCCACATCCACAGAACCAGTAAAAAAAATTGAAGTCCACTATTGGTATAGTCCTCAATGGAACTGCATCTACATGGAGGGAGGTATGCAGTAGGGTACCCCAGGGTTCTGTTTTAGGCTCAGTACTCTTCAACATATTCATCAATTATTTGGAAGAGGTGATACTCATCAAATTTGCAGATGACACCAAGCTAGCAGGAATAGCCAACATTCTGGAAGATAGGCTTAAGATACAGAAGGATTTTGACAGATTTGAACATTGGGCGCTATCTAACAAAATGAAATTCAATGGTGAAAAAAGTAAGGTTCCACATTTAGACAAGAAAAACAAAATGTACAGGTACAGTATATGTGATACCTTGCTCAATAGTGGTGACTCTGAGAGGAAGAGCGAGCCAGCAGTGTGCTGCAGCTGCCAAAAAAGCTGCCAAAAAAGCCAACATAGTTCTAGGCTGCATAAACAAGAGGGACCTTATTGACATTACGTGAAATGTCAATACCACTTTATAACGCCTTGGTAAGGCCACACTTGGAACACTGCATCCAATTTTGGTCACCACGATGTAAAAAAGATGTTGAGACTCTAGAAAGAGTGCAGAGAAGAACAACGAAGATGATTAGGAGACTCAAGGATAAAACATATATACTCAAGGTTGCTGGAACTGGATATGTCTAGTCTTATGAAAAGAAGGACTAGGGGTGACATGATAGCAGTGTTCCGATATCTCAGGGGTTGCCACAAAGAAGAGGGAGTCAAACTGAGGATTTCCTACATTTGTTGAAGGCCTGTTAAGGTTTGTTGGGATTATGACCCTTATGAACTAACCAACAATAATAAAAAAACAACCAAATTAAACACAGAACATAGTATGTATAAAAGAAAAAGGAACAAAGAGAGAGAGGGAGGGAGAAGGAAAAGAAAAAGAGGAAAAGATTATAGAGTATATAGTAAGTTAAGAGAACCTAGATAGATAAAGCTCAGTGTCACCTCAATGGAGGAATTGTTTGTTTGATCATAGCTCTGACACAGAACCGCTCTGATCTGCAATCTCCTGGTCCACCAGCAAGAAACTAAGATAATCAAATCTCTGATCTGCCCAGGTATTATATTAACCATATTAAATTCAAACCCATGTTACAATTTGGCTTCTTAGTTTATTACCGTATATACTCGAATATAAGCCGATCCGAGTATAAGCCGAGGTCCCCAATTTTACCCCAAAAAACTGGGGTAAACTGGGGACTCGAGTATAAGCCGAGGGTGGGAAATGAGGCAGCTACCGGTCGGGGAAACCCTCCCCCCCCCAGCCGAGAAGGCTGGCGGCTCCCCCGCCCCGCCCTCTCACTGCACCGGCAGGGCTTCCCCGCGCTAATGCAAAAGCCCGCCAAGCCCGGTATAATGTGAAAAAAAGAAGAAGAAAAAAAACTCGAGTATAAGCCGTATATACTCGAGTATAAGCCGAGGGGACGTTTTTCAGCACAAAAAACGTGCTGAAAAACTCGGCTTATACTCGAGTATATACGGTACTTCATTTTTAGAAGAGACCTTAGTCTTATAAGCATTAATTCCAGGTTTACATGTAAAGGAAAAAGTTCCTTAGATAAATAGACTTAGTCAACCAGATACTGTTCCAAGAGTTAAGAAATCAATAATCGTTTTCATCATTCATGTGGGAAAAGAGCAAATGAGCAAAGTGCAAACACTAACAGCTTGTGCTGACAACTCTACTTTTAAATCAGCTACTCTTTTTACAGTATTAGCAGTATTATAAGTTAGTCTTGTTAAGAGTAGAGTGAATTCATATACAAAGAAGTTAAAAGGGAATTTCTTAGAACTGATAATACTGAAACAAATTGGGCTAATTTCTTAAATAACCTAATGCTATCAGTCCCAAAGTATAGAAATTCATGGTCCTCTAAATGTGACTAAACTGTAAATCAAGCAGGGAATTAGTGTTGAGTTGTTGTGCAAGTACAAGATACTTGGGGATGAACCCACTAAGGCCATGATGGTGAAACCCTATGGCACGGGTGCCGGAAGTGGCACGAGGAGCCATCTGTCCAGGCACGTGAGCCATTGCCCATTGCTCTTCCATCGTGCCAGGCAGCTGGTCTTCATATGCATTGGAGTGCCGGAAACAAGAAGAGCAGCCATCCAGTGCGCATGTGCATGCCTGGAAGATGATCTTCCGGTTTCCATAGCATGCATGTGCACTGGCCAGCTGGTCTAGGCATGCACATGCACACCAGAAACCACAAGACTAATGGCCAGTGCGCATGCATGCGCCGGAAAACAAAAGATCATCTTCCTGGCGCGCGCATGTGCACTGGGTAGCTGCTCTTCCGGTTTCTGGCACACATGTGCGCCCCCATTTCAGCACCTGAAAAGGTTTGCCAACATTGCCCTGAGACCTGTGAGTCCTTATCTGTTTGTCCCTAAGAGGAGGCAAGAAGGGAGATTCTTGTATTATAGGCAGAATATCCTTATTTTGGGGGAAACTATTCCACAAGAATAGGGTAGCTACTGAGAAAGATCACTTTTAGATTTCTTGATACTAGCATTTATTTGCCCAGATATACCTCAGGAAACTGAACAGGCAGATTACACATGGTTTAAGCAATGTTGCACATAATCTGGTCCTAAGCCATAAGGATAAAATATGAAGAGAAAACCAGTACCGTGAATCGCATTGAGAAGCCAACTGGTACTGAGAGCAGCTTCTATAGTAGAAGTGTTGAGGAAACAAAAAAGAAACTAACATCCTTACTGACTGGGTTGTTGCATTCTGAATCAGATAAAGTATCTTTTACTACTATTGGTTGAAGGTGCTGGAACATATAGTTCAGCAAGACCAGAAAGGCTTGTATATTGTTCAACTTGGCCTGCAAAAATACTATCCAACTTAATGAAACAAAATGCAGGTCATTCCCAGAGCTTTTACAGCATTAAGAATAGATTAATGAATTCTATCCATAGTTTTCCAGTAGTTTATTATCAGATATGTGAATATAACATTTATTAACACTTTTTCCAGCTTTTATTATGATTTAGAATTTTGTTAACTGAAGTTAATATTATCACCATAAATGATATTAATATTGCCCTTAGAACGTCCAAGAACCACTGTAATTTTCAAAAGGCACATTTGATTTATGGATATGCACTTGTTCTGGCCCTTATTGTGAAACAGCTGAGACGTAATCTGAATATGGAGAGTATTAACATCTTCCTTTGACATAGTCAGATCACTTTCACGTCAGATTACATGGAATCATGTAATCATGGAAACCCTAGATATCTGCAAAAAAAGTAAACTTGTCAATTTTGTATTGTTTCTTGTCTAGTTGATCTATAGAACACAAAAATAACCAGAAGATTGGGGTGAGATTGCTCCAGCCAGCCTTTTGTCCACTTCCATGTGACTTCTTGGATTACCAAAGAGCTAAGAGAAATGAAGTGTCTGGAAAGATATTCAGTGCAATGAACACAGCAAAGGCTCCCATTTAGGCTTAGCAAAGTTTTCCCTTGATCTGTCCATGCTTGATAATTTTTGGCCAGTCTACAATCTGTCCTTTATGGGGAATGCAGCAAATCAAGTACAATTTTCAGTGAGGATTCAGGTCTTCAGTGAAGCTAATACAGTATTGGTCTCTCTAATAATTAACATTAGGACCTGGATATGGGGACTGCACCCCTCCTGGTCCATTGGTATCCTTCAGGTCTGACTGCAAGAAGTGTGATTCACCTTATGAGTGGAGGGCTTCAAGCCAAAGGTGCCAAAGGCAACCTGAATCAGTGTTTGGAGGCTGAGGATATGGTTGGGGTGAAATTAATTCAAATTAAGTGCTACCAAATGAAGCTACTGATTGTCAATGAACAGCAGGGCAAGTCAGAAATTATTCTCAGTCAGAACATGCTTCCCATACAGAAAGTAGCTCATGACTTGAAAATTACCCTGGAGTTTTGATTCCAACTAAAGTAGTAGGTAGAAACTTCGCTGGAAGAGCTTCACCCATCTTTCTCTAGTATATAATGAGTTGTAACTACCGTGTGTGTCTGTGTGTGTGTGTGTGTGTGTGTGTGTATACTATATGCACACTATAGCAAGAATATACCAATTCTTAAGTCTGAAAAGATTAACTTTGGGAAGTACTTATAGCAAATATAACTGAGATTTCAGTTGCATTATCAAATCTTTGATAGCTAAATACACAAATTTTAATGAAAATAATAAATTATGAAAAGAAATTAAGACTTGTATTACTTTCCCAGCTCCCCAAAGATTTATAAACATAAATGCCAAAAACTTGTGGGCCAGTTGTGATAGCTTTGTTAAATGTACATATATCTCATTCAACATTTATGGTTTATAGATGTATATAAATATACATAAATAAATGTGTGTGTGTGTATATATATATATGTATAATTCATTTATATAAGCATATATCACACAGAAGCACACACACACACACACACACTATATTTATAATCATATATTTAATACTTCCACATAAGGAAAAAATATCCACTGCTAACAATCAAATTGATGAAAAGAACATTGGACAAACATAATTGTGTATAAATGCAAATACACAAAGAATGACTTATGACAGCAAAGAGTTTAACAGGTCTTTAGTTTTTTTAGTTGAATACGCGCCAGTTGTCTTGAATGTCTTTTAATATTCTGTTTGCATAATTTCTTTTTCAGCAGCATTTTTCCTGTATGGAGATTAGAAAATAGATCTTAACCTGGAAAAGTTGCCAATCTTCAAATATTGGCAATTATGTTACGTATCACAGGAAAAGCATTATTTATGTATCTGGATCTAAGGAATATACCCTGCAGTAAGTGGTGCCAGGGGAGTTTGTCTTCTATCTCAAGTCCTCTGAACACACAAATATAAACAAGTCAGCTAGCTTACTTCAAGACTGAGAAAATCACAGTGGTTAGAAATGCCTAACCCCATTTAGGAATTCCTCCTACTCTTTTCCTGTAAAGTCTCTCATCCCCAAGAATGTCTTGATTGGTACTACTGATAAACAAAACTCACTTTTGGTTATTTTTAACAATTACTTTGAAACAGTGATGAAATCCATTTTTTTTTACTACCGGTTCTGTGGGCGTGGCTTGGTGGGCATGGCAAGGGAAGGATACTGCAAAATCTCCATTCCCAACCCACTCCAGGGGAAGGATACTGCAAAATCCCCATTCCCTTCCCACTCCTGGGGGAAAGCTATTGCAAAATCTCCATTCTCACGCCACTCGGTGGCCAGCCAGAGGTGGTATTTGCCAGCTCTCCGTTCCGAACTGCTCAAAATTTCTGCTACTGGTTCTCCAGAACCTGTCAGAACCTGCTGGATTTCACCCCTGCTTCAAAATTGTATTTCTTAAAGGTTTTCTCAGTTTTTGACCTGAACTATATATTCCTCAGTATCATCTTCTATTGAAATAGAAGATAATATTCAATGTACAGCCACAAAGAAAACTGGGAAATTCATTGTTAAGGGATGCAGTTGTTGAGTTAGGCATCCAATTTTACCTTTTTTGTCATGGTTGGTAAGTGAGACAAGTGAGATCACCTGATCACAATTTGAGATTTTTTCCCGTCAGCTTCCCATTGACTTTGTTGTCAGAAACCAGCTGGGAAGGTTGCAAACGGCAATCATGTGATCCAAGGATGCATCAACAGTCATAAATGTGCTCAGATCATGTGATTGTGGGAATCCTACAAAGATCATAAATGTGAGGATTGGTCGTCACTGTTTCCAGCCCTGTTGTAACTTTGAACAGTCACTAAACAAATTATCATAAGGCGAGGACTATCTGCATGGTATATTCCAACAGAAGTACATTCTCTTTCATTTGATTCCTTGATTTAAAATGAAATTTAAACAACTAAAAACCAAAACACATACTAATAATTTGACCAGAAGTCTTGGAATGCATTACTATAAATATATAACTGTGAAAACATTAAGCATACTGTTATGAGTTTTTATATGCATTCCCAGGTTAGTGGACTCCAAACCTCCAAGAAAAGCCCACACAATCCTACTTGGCCTCCAAGCAACACACTCACAAAGGCTTGTACTCACTGTTTACTATACCACTCTTCTCCTAGTCTACTACAACTCCTGCTCCTTCACTTACTACTACTCCTTGTGAGTCCTAGCACAGGAGAACAGTAACAATAAATTTGCCTTAAGCCGTTTCAGACTGTTTTAGTTTCAGGTTAGTTTTTTTAGTGCTAAGTTTCCATCACACATCAACACCCCCACCCCACCCCCAGCTGCCCCTCTACTCATCTTTTACAGCCACAGGTTGCTGGCTGGCTAGGGAGAGCTCTACCCAGGTGCTAGCTGTTTTCCTCTCACACACACACTTAGGCTGATTTCCGAATAAATGCTTATTCTATTACAAAGGCAATAGAAAATCCCAGAATCATTCAGTTAATATGTCATCAAAATTGATATTTGAAAATGGAAGAAGTGCAAATATAAAGTTAACTAAAACAACGAATAAGGATCGGTAATAAAGGATGGCTTCAAGGAAAAGTCGTGAATTGAAGATTCAGTTGTATACTAAAACTATTTTAAAGTTTATCAAGAATTGTTATAATTAAAACCATTAGACAACACAACTGTTTATGAAAGAAAGCCAAATTAATAATTCCCTCAACACTATAATCAGAAAACATATTCAGAACACTATCAAATATGATTTCTACAGCATAACCTGATAAAAGTTTTATAAATTTCAAATTAGTGAACGGCTGTTCTCTTACAATTCCTTACTGCCAGCAAAAAGATTTTAATCATTAATTCCAAACCCAAGAATATAAATGCTCAACAATGCTAGTAATAACCTAATCCAGGAACATAAAAATTCAATCAATACAATGCAATCAAACTTTACATATATACCAAATCCAAAAACACTTTTAAGTTTCAATGCTGATTATGAAAACACCTACTTTAAAAGATAGCTTATCATTTCAATTTCCTATGATAATACATGGTAACCATAACATCTCAGTCAGAATGCACAATATCCCTTGTTTTATATTTGGATTGGAGTTACTAATGCTGAAATGAACGTAAAATTTAGAAAATTCACTATTTCAGATAGCCTAGATAAAAATGAAAAAAAAAATTAACATAGTAACAGGGATGCAAATATGAAGGATATTGCTGAAAGAAAACCAGTGTTAAGTCTATTAACACTGTTTCTATTTAAACTGAAACAATAACTACTTGTACAGTTAACAGTACTAGTTGGCTTCTCTAATACTAACTCGTAAGTATTATTAACTAAATGACTGGAATAAATTTTCTGAGTAGTTAGCATTTCTTGAAGAGACAACTTTAAAAATTCCCTGTATTTATGTAACTCAAATAATTACTCAGTGTATTATCATGTTCAGAAACTGCTGGTAAAAGTACCTAAGCAAACTAGCACATTTTATCTAGCATCTCTTCAAACTGTGATCCTAGTTTGTTGCTTTTCTTAAAAAAGAACCAACCTAAGGTTTTAGTTCTAATTCTGTTGTATGATGAGAAAAATAATCTAAGAAACCCAATACAAACAGAGCATTAAACAAGCCAGTTTCAGCTAACAATTCTGGCTTATGACGTACAAACCAGTTCTGGCTTATAAGGTACAAACCAGAGTATTCAATGCCTGCCTAATTTCACATAAAATTAAGTGCATAACTTTTTACTATTTGAACACTAGTTCAACAATAATTCATATTGCTATGACAACCATATTGGTTAGCTATCCAAGATTCATGGGCAACTCCTAAAGAGAGCTATTAAAAGTTTTGTCAAGTATTTATATTGTTTTGTTCAGTTTTTTAAAAAGGGTTTAAAATAGAAATCTGGATCTTCATCATAGTGCGTGTGTATATATTAGCATTCCCTCTTTATTATACATAGTCCAAAAAAAAAAGGTCTTCTTAAATGGGAAGGTCCTTTAATCAAGAAGGGAACAACTTTTTTTTTAATGCCAGTGTCATCATTCTTGTGCTTACTGCATTCAGCTGAGAAATTCAGAATTGAACCAACCATTAAACTTTTTTTTTTTTTGAGTTTTGGGAGGTAAAGAGAAAACCAAATAGCAGCAAGAGAGTTCAAAACTATATCCCCCTTCTCGAGAAAGTCCTGTCCATTTCTACTGAAGGGTAGTGAAGGAGGTTAGAAGAAGATGTCACACACCTGGGGAAGGAAGACAAAGTTGACATATTGCAATAGCCGAGAATAAACCACATGCCAATCATAAGGGAAGAAAAGCAAAAAAAAAAACCGATTCGGTTATTAAGTGCCACAACAACACCGAAGGATAGGAGAAGATCAGAAGACAATGGTGGCTTTTTTTTCCTCCCCCCCCCCACCCTCCCCTCTTCTCCCTACGCCCTTTCCTCACCACTTTGAAGCAAGACTGGCTGGGGCCTTTGAGCCCCACTTCCTCCCCCCACACCAAAGCTCTTCTACATGCAACTCCCACACAAGGCGCAGGTCTGGGAAAGAGCCCCCCCTTCCCCCACCCCCATGTCAGAAGAAGAGTATTGGGTCTCGGAAGGCCAAGGAAGAACCAAGCCGGGCCAAAAACTATGGCCGTCATTCCTGCCCAAGCACGCATTTATCCGAGTCCGGAGAAAGGCCAAGCCTAGTAAGCGCCCCCACGCCCAGCTCCGAACAGGCCCTTTTGCAAGCTCCCTTTCCTTTCCCACCCCTCCTCCTTTCCTCGTTTTACTTACCCCCAGAACCCGCAGGGGCAACGGGGCGGCAAGCTGGGGGCTTTGCTGCGCTCGCTGCCGGCGTCTCCCATGGCGGCGGCGGCGGCGGCGGCACCGGTGCTCAGGGTCAGGGCAGGGGAAGGGGCAGCTCAAGGCAAGAGGATCCAGGCCAGGACTCGAAGCCGGGATTCCAGGCCGGTCAGCTGGGAGTCGGACGCTACCACTACGGAGAGGGCTAGGTGGGTGGGTGAAGAAGAGGCGGCGGCGGCAGTAAACGACGGCGGCGGAAAAAAAGGCAGCCGCGCCCTTTGGTGCTTGAGGTGACACTGAGCTGCGGGCGGAGGCTACCGGAGGGTTGTGACGGACCCACCACATCCCATCCCAGCGGTTAGCGCGCGCCCCCTGACCCAACAATGCCCTCAGCTCCTCCCCCTCAGGCGAGTAAGGGTGGTCTTGTCCGCCCGCAAGGCTCGGCTTCAAGTGGAGCGTACCAACGCTCAGAAAATAAAGGGGAGGGATCGAAGACGGCGCGGAAGGCTAGCGCGGAAGCAGAGCTTTTCTTTTAAAAAAAAAGCAGGATGGCTGGTGGGGGACCGGGGGTGGGTTTAAAACGGACAGCATGCCGCGGCGAATAAACCCGAGATTTGTAGTTTGGGAAACGATCGGATAACACCCCCTACCCCGCGCTATTACTTGTCGATGGGATGGCCTGAAGCGATTGGGTCAAGGGTGAGAGAGAGGAGTCCGCGCATGCGTGAGATTAGAAACCCGGAAATAAGAGTGCGGTAAAGAGCCGCTCTCGAGAGGTTCCTCTCCCCCTGCTACATGGAATTCCCTGACTAAGCGGCGGCAAACCCCGGGAGTTCCTGTTGAGGTTGCTTTACCGGCGGCTTGCTCTTCTCAGTCGTCATCATCTCTCCCCCCACTCCCTCCCTCCTTCCACGCTTTACTACCAGTTTTTCCACCGATTCCTTAAAAAAACACCAGGTTGTGGTTGGAAGAATCGGGCTGAAATCGTGCGGAGTCAATCCTTTGACTCCTAATAACCGTCGGGATGGATTGGATCGATTCCTTGGTTCTTATGCATAAAATTGCGCTGCTTTTCCAAGTATGGGAAATACGGAAATCTCTGCTCCGTACTTTTGATTGCAGCATTACAAGCAAAAATAAAGTTGAGGGTGGGGGGAGGGAGATAGATGGCTCCCCCCCCCCCCCTATGTTAAATTTCCTACAATTCTGCTTAACGCCTAATGGTGGAAAGTTTGTCTTCGTGGTATTGAAGGTTGCAATACTGAACCTCAGAAGAGAGAGTGGGAAGGGAATGTATATCCTGAATAATATAAAGAAGCAAAGTGATCCGTGACATCTTAAATACTAACCCACAAGTTTTTGTAGACCGGATCAGCCAAATAAATTACATTTACAAGTACATCTACTGGGTTGGGGAGAGAAAAGATATACTGTTTTTTAAAAAATAGGGTGTGGTTTAGTCTGAGGAAAGTAAGACTTGATTTGCAAACTTCTATAGATTTTGTGAGATTTCAAAAAGTATTTCGCCTAGTCCTTTACATAGAATGTTTCTTTGAAGTACTTTAACAGTAGATATTAGTATTTTTAAAATATTTAATTCTTTTCAATTGTAAGACTTTTCATGGGTTAGAATTGACTTTGTAAAATTCAAAAACTAGGGAGTTGTCTATGTTCTGATATTGTTGGTTTAAAAAAAGGGACCAGTTGCTATCAATGCCTGTTAGATATTATGGCTGTTTTATGCCCTCTGAAATCCCAGCAGCTTATTTCAAATGCCACATGATAAGCTGCTTCCTGAATATTTTTGGTTAGTACAGAGTGGAGATAGATCCTTAGCCTGATTCTGCAGGACTCTTCTCATGTAGGAATATCTTCAGCTGACATGTGTACATGCGTGGTAAGGAAACAAAGAATAAAAGAGGGGTAAATAACTGCATAATGCAAAAATTGTACAGCCTGAAACAATTAAGTTGAAGAAAACTAAATCAGAACAGTGTTTGTGATAAGCCTGCTGTCCACTACAGCTGCTGCCTGGCTCTTCATGTATCCATGCAGATACCCAAACAAAACAATTGGTGTTTTGCTTTGCTGATAAGGAACTAGCAAGAGAAGATTGCAAAGCCAGAGATATACTATTAACAGGAGAAGCAGGAAGAGACATTTAATTGGCATTAATTTCCAAATGTCATATTAATTTCAAGGGATTCTGGAGCAAAAGAGAGCAATGGATGAGTTAGCTGACAGCTAAAGGAATTATAATAGCTAAAATGAATTTGATTACTCTTATAGCTGTTAAAGATATTGGATTGCGTTGGATTGTAACCCTAAAAATGGACTGAGTAGTTGACGTTAATTAGGATTTATGAGATGCTGGATCAGATGGGAAAATGACTCCTGGAGAAGACACACCAAAGTATTTTAAGAGGGGACATACATTGGGAAGCAATGCTGAAGTAAAATGGTGTCATGGGTATATGGCTATATGACCATAGGACTCTACTAAAGTTGAAGAAGGAGAAATAAGATCAAAGATTTATTTACCAGGTTATAACTGGTCAAGTGCTTACAGATAGTCCTTGACTTAAGACACAATTGGGATCAGAATTTCTGTTGCTAAGCAAGGTGGTTAAATGAATCCTGCCCAATTATACAACCATTTTTGCCATGGTTAAGTAGATCACTAGTTGTTAAGTGAACCATGTGGCCATTAAGTGAATCCCATTGACTGCTTGTCAGAAGTTGGCCAAGAGAGTTGCAAATGGTGATCACATGGCCCTGCTGCAACTGTTGTAAATAAATGGCTGTTGCCGAATGCCCATATTTTGATCATGTAACTAAGGGGGGGATGCTTAATGATTATAAGGACTGGTTGTAGGTCACTTTTCAGTGCCATTGTAACGTCGAATAGTCACTAAATGAATTGTAAGTTGAGAATTACTACTATTATTCAGTCAAGGAGTTGATGTAAAATACCATCTAATTTCATCTGTTTTCCTGAAGTGGAGAGGAATAATTGCAGATTGGATCGCATCTAAGCTAGGAACAACATAGGTTCACATTTAATGTTAAGATTGCTTATTTAGGATGCTTTGAGAACCAGTGCAAATCTAGAGGGAAAAAATGAATAAAGGAAACAAGGCTATTCTAAACTTATCTACATAAAGAGATTTACTTAAAAAGAATGCAAAACTATTAATAAAATCAGTTGGCACGATTTTTCTCCCATTTCAATTTTATAGTTGACTAGATACCCTATCATGTAAACATGAATAAGTTCTTTCATGCTCATAACTTTACCAGAACCTTGAAGCCAAACAATTTTTCCCCACATTTACTAGCACTGATTATGGTACCTAATCAGGTAATGAAACATCTGGAAGCAAACAACCAAGCTTTGAGAGCACCAAAGACTATACAGGACGGAAGACTTTCCAGCTCCTTTGCAAGGCTTGTCTGGTGACATGACAAGCAAGGATGGGGAGAGTGAATCTGTTTCTTTGAATGCGGAAAGAGCCGCTCAGTTTGATAAAGGGAAAGAAGTATGGAGATAATCTTGAAGAAGGAATGAAAGGCCAGTTAAGTAAACTTCACCTCAGCCCTGTGAAGTTGGAGGGGGAGGGCAAAAAAGAAATTTATTTCTTTTAAATTGTAACAGCAATCTGAAATTCTTCAATCTTCTAAATTCTTTCTTAGCTTTAGCTTCTCTTCTCTTGGCAATTTCTACCATCTATGCTGGTATCCACCTTGTTTTCTTCTATATCTTAGTCTTTTACAATATCTTCTCATTGATCAACTTTGATTTCATTCCACAGTTCCCCATCATTGGAGTTCCCCATCCACAGTTCCCCATCATTTGGAATCAGTACTTCAAAGTGATTCCTGATATTCTCCTTGAAAATGGAACCATATGCTCAAGATAGAATCATAGGGTTGCAAGGGAATTTGGAAACCTTCTCATCAAACCCCTGCTTAGGACAGGAGACCTTGTACCATCTCGGTCAAATGGTTGTCCGGTCTCTTTGAAAATTTCCAGTGATGGAACACCCACAACTCCAGGAGGCAAGTTATTCCACTGATTAATTGTTCTCACCATCAGAAAACTTCTAGCTGGATTCTCTCTTGAGAAGTTTCCACCCTTTACTTTTTGTTCTGCCCTCTGGAGTTTTAGAGAATTAAGTCAATCCTCTCTTCTCTATGACAGCCCTTCAAGTACTGGAAGACAGTTAACATTTCCCACTAATCCTTTTCTTTGATAGGTTAGAGACATTTACCTCCTTTAACCTTTCTTCGTACCATTTAGCCTTCAGATCCTTTATTATTTTTGTTGCTCTTCTCTGTACACTCTCTAGGGTAGTAGTATATTTTTGTATCATGGTAACCAAAACTAGACTTAGTATTCCAAGTGTGGGCTCACTAGCACAGTATAAGGTGGCAATATCACTTTTCATGATCTTGATGTTATCCTGTTGATACAGCTCAGGTGTGCATTGGCTTTTCCGGCAACTGCAGCACATAGCTGGTTAATACTTAAATGGTGGTCCACCAGGGCATCTAGATCTCTCTCATGTACTACTGTTAAGCCAAATACCACCTATTTTGTACCTATGTATTTTGTACCTATGTATTATGTTTTTCCTATCTAAGTGCAGATCTTACTTTTCTTACCACTGGACTGCATCTTATTGGATAGGTCCCAATGCTCAAGTCTATCAACATCCTTCTGACTCTTAAGTCTATCTTTAAAGTGCTGGCAATTCCTCCCCCCCTCCTCCCAGCTTGGTGTCATCTGCAAATTTGATGAGTTGTCCTAGTCCCTTGTCTAGATCATTTATGAAGAAGTTGAAGAGTACTGCATTCACATCATATTGTGGAATTGTTTGGTTTTGTAATTCTGCTTTAGCTTGACTTGGAACTTGCATGTGAGCAGATCATAATCAGTTGCACAACCAATCCTTGATCTTGTGGTTTGTTGTTATAATGGAATTCTTCCTCTCCTACTACCAATAGTATAGTCAATTTAATTTCTGTGTCCTCCATCTTGTGATTTCTTTGTGCTCCCTTAGTTTGATTGTTTGACAGTTGGAAGTGCAGAAATCATGGATTGGCAAAAATGGAGAGGTTATTCCCCCTAGTTCATTCCTGTTTCCTAGGCCATATAGTCCAACTGTTCTTTTTCCTTTTTCGATCTCCCACAGTTTATAAAGATGAGGGTGTCTTAAGCATTGGAAAGATCAGCTTCTGGGAGAGTCATCCATTATGATATTGCAGAGCAAATAGAAAATACAAGGTAATGGGGAAGGGAGAACTAAAATGGAAGGTGGGTTCTTTGAGGGAGATATGTTACTGGAGGCTTTGTGGGATGAGTGGGCCAGACAATTGGCCATATTAGACCTGTAGTTTGGTGGTTCCATGTTCCCACTTCGGTTTCCAGTTAGGGAACATGTGTTAGGGCTATCATAAATGGACTCCAGACATCCAGACAACTCCTACATCATAGCAAAGGGATCCATAAAACACTTACAGTTAACTCTCTGTTGGATCTACTGTTCCTTCGTAGTTCAGATAGACTAGCCTACGTTGATTCTAAATGGTTCAAACATGACTTCATTTTGCTAGATTTTCCAAATTTGGCCACATACAAGAATTAATCTAAAAGGGCTGGTTTAATGTTGATTCTTAGCAGGACCAGCCTTGCAAGCATGCACTGTTAAGAATATTTGTCTGCAAGTATCAACTATATTTATTCAATGTACTTCAATTGGAACCATTCTTTTTAAGAATCCAATTTGATTAGCACCACTTCAGTTCCTGCTGTGACTCAGCAGTTTGTGATTTCAGTTTTTAAAGCCAAGGAGATCCTGAGTTAACAAAAACAGTGGCAGAATATAGAAGCATTCTGTTTTCCAATGTAGGCCCTGCTATGAATGCTTTCTCCTGCCACTAAGCATTTGAATCATATTCTGGAATAAGTTGTGGTACTTTCTAAAGGTCAGCGGGACTCACTGATAAATATGTTGTTTCTGACTTGGGTGCAGGGAATCAAGTTCTTCTCATTTTCTCTGCAACGTTGCAGAAAAATAGTGTTATTTTCCCAGTCAGCAACTTGCTTGACAAGAGAAAAGTGCCTGCTGATAGATAGAAACAAATTCTGTTTGCTCACTGCTCCCCAAAGCAAGAATCTCATTCTCCAAACTAGGAGAGGGTAACATTGCCCTTCTACTTCTCAAACTCCTTGGTAGAATTAGGCTTACTATTTTAGTTTCTTGATCTTGTTTTTTAACAGCGGTCAGAAAGGCAAACAAGCAATACATGCAAGTCCTCAGCTTACGACCACAATTCAGCCCCAAATTCATTTTGTTAAGTGAGAAATTTGTTAAGTGCGTTTTGCCCCATTTTACAACTTTTCTTGCCACATTTGTTAAGTGAATCACTGCAGCTCTTAAAGTGGTAACATGGTTGTTAAGTAAATCTGGTTTCCCCATGGACTTTCCTTGTCAGAAGGTCGCAAAAGGGAATTACATCTTACATTTATGAATGTAAATCATGTGACCATGGGGATGCTACTACGGTCATACAGTAAGTGTGAAAAATAGTCATAAGTCACTTTTTTCAGTGCCATTATAATTTCGAATGGTCACTAAACGAATTGTTGTGTCAGGCCTGGAAGCCATCTTTTGCATTGGGTCTTCAGGCCTGCCAGATTTTCTACTGTGGGAAACTGGGAGGGGATTGCATGGCGCATGGATGGTATATAATCATAACAACATTCTTTTCTCAGAGTGTCAAGGACATTGTGCCCTGCACCTGGAGGGCTGGAACTGGGAGGCATCTCCGGTTGGGACGGTGCTGTGATTGGACCATGTGATAGACATGTGGGTGCTGGGGAAGGGACTTGGACTTTCTGTTGGGTAGGGAAAACCTGGAAGCCTTCAGATTCGGGTTTTAACAGATGTGCCAATGTGACATCTCTAATAAAATGGAACTTTGATGAACTTCAAGCCTCGGAGTCTTCTTTCGTTGGGGGGTGTAACTTGGAACCCTGACAGCAAGTCAATTCAGCTGCTCATCTTGCTTTCCAGCTAAAGAACTTTATGAACCAATTGCCAAGCACACAAATTTTGATCATGTGACCATGGGGATGCTACAATAGTCATAAGTGTGAAAAACGGTCATAAGTCACTTTTTTCAATGTTGTGACTTTTAACGGACATTAAGTGAACTATTGTAAGTTCAGGACTACCTTACTGAAACATTGGTTGTGGCAATATTGACAAATACGCCTCTTATCACATAGGAAAGGAATTACTCTAATGGATAAAATAGCATTTACTACGACAACATTAATGTGTCTTTTTTTCACTTTAAATACAATTCCCACAGTTGCAAGATAAATGTTCATGTTCAAACAGCCTATTCTAGACCTAGCCAAGTGGACGCAGATGCATAGGCCTGATCTGGGCCTCAGGGTAGTTTGGAACACAGTAGGTTTACTTTTGCTTGAAGAACTCATTAGCTGTGCTTATGTTCTGATTTTGTGAGAAGAATGTTCTTCCTGTCTAGCAGAGTGGAGCAAAGCAGAACATATCTAGCCTATACAGGGTTCCTCTAGAAAATTGGGGGAAGTAGATTCCCAGGGTAGAGTGAGATTTTAAAAAGGGCCTGGTCAAGTTGTAATAGGTAGGCTCCAATCTCTCTCAGTTAAAGATTCCTGAGGAGCATGCCATTTTTCTATGCCAACATTGGAGCTTTGGTCTTGCAAGGAACAACTCTGGTGGATTAGAATATCTCGAGTCAAGAATCCAGCTACAAAATGTGCCAGCTTACCTCTGCATATTCCTATATTTGACCATGGGTTGCTTCCTATAAGGCACACATGCCAAACACACAGACATGGGCCAAATCCGGCCTGCAATAGGCACAGAGTTGTCCCTCGGGGCCATTCCAGAGACGGCAAGGGACTGGCTCTTGCCAGGCTGGCCCATCTCGGCCACTCCCACCCAGTCAGCCGCGACGGCCGGGCCATGCCCCAAGGGCAAACAAAATTCTGATACGGCCTGTAATAGGATTGAGTTTGACACCCCTGCTATACCTTGTACCTTGATGAACGTATCTTTTCTTTTATGTACACTGAGAGCATATGCACCAAGACAAATTCCTTGTGTGTCCAATCACACTTGGCCAATAAAAATTCTATTCTATTCTATTCTATAAGGCAAGGCCCATGTCTGGGATAGTTTGATGTAGTGATGTGAGCTGCATGCCATGTGGATTGCAAGGACAATGCTCATCTGCTTTATGGCACCTGTACATAAGCAGAGAGATCTGGATGCTGGTTGGCTGACTGGGTCTGTGGGTGAGGAACGTGTGTGTGTGTGAATGCCTAGAATAACTCACAAGGCTGAAGATTTCAGGGTGGTTTTTCACTGCATTGCCTCTTTTTTCTGTCCCCCCCCCCCACTTTCTTGAGGCTGGATGATCTTATACTATACTATCAACTGGATCCTGATCCCTATCCCTTCTGATAGGGATGAATTACTTTTAATAACATCAATAATAGAATGATAAATAAATAAATAAATTCTCAGTTACTAGACTGAGAATTGAGTCAAATCCCACTACAAAATTGTATGTTTTATTTATTTATTTTATTTTGTCAAGCATGTATTTTATGACAGATACAGGTGTAAACATAATTATAAATACATGAAAAGGATACAAATAAAAGAAAATGTTAGGACAGGGATGGTAGGCATGCTGGTGCGCTTATGCACGCCCCTTACAGACCTCTTAGGTATGGGGTGAGGTCTACAGTAGACAGTCTAAGGATAAAGTTTTGGGGATTTGGGGAAGAAACCATGGAGTCAGGTAATGCATTCTACGCATTGACGACTGTTACTGAAGTCGTATTTTCTGCAGTCTAGTTTGGATCAGTTTACCATGAGTTTGTATCTATTGTGTGCTCTTGTATTGTTTTGGTTGAAGCTGAAGTATTCATTGGCTGATAGGCTATTGTAGAATTTGTACATTGTAGCATTGTATGTGGATTGTATCTGGGTACTATTGACAACTTTTTATGTATGGATAATTCAGACCTGTATGTTAAAATGCTTTTTATTTAGTTTGTCACCAGTGTCATTCTGCATGAATCATGTGTAATAACACTTGTCTGGACTCCTTTAATTGCTCAGATGCCAGCTACATTCAAAGAAACAGAAAAATCTATGAATGCTTTGCATTATAAATGCCACCCCCACTTTTTTTTCATGAAATAGCTGTTGTATTTCTCTTTCCAATAATTCAAACATGCACTGTTTGTTAATCAATTTGGTGCAATGTTTGCTTTTGAGGTTTTAAAAGTAGTGATTTTCTTACTGAAACATCTTTATGGGAAAGTATAGAATGCTAACAGACTGGAGAGAGAGAGAGAGAGAGAGAGAAATGTAATTATTTCAATCAGATGAAGCGTCTCTCTGAACCATAAGAATGGCTTTTCTCATTTTAAGATAGTTTATCCCTCAAGATGAGACGAAGATATATATCATTTACAGTCCTCTCTACCAGCCCCTCTTTCTGGTATTTTTTAATGAATATGTCAGTTGGCAATCATATCAGTACCAAAATAAGTTGATTTTGTACACCCACAACTTATGTGCAGTAGATTTTATTTATTGGAAAATGCTCTGGCACATCTCTCTGACTTTGCCAGCATACAATACAATGACCTTACTGATTTTCTGATCTCTGAATCAGGCTAGGCCCTCATTTGCAGGGATTCAAATTTGGCTCCAAAGTTACCTAATGTTTTAAATATAAATTTATTAAATTGTTTAAAGAGAACATGAAAACTAATGTAAACTAATACAGAATAAAGAAAACAAAGAAAACAAGGAGGAAAGCAAAAAAAATGAAAAAGTACAGAAAGAAACACCAGAGGACAGGATACGAAACAATGGATGGAAACTAATTAAAGAGAGTCGCAACCTGGAATTAAGGAGAAACTTCCTAACAGAGAGGACAATTAACCAGTGGAACATCTTGCTGTCAAAAGTTATGGGTGCTTCATCACTGGAGGTTTTTAAGAAGAGACTGGACAGTCACTTGTCTGAAATGGACTGGTATAGGGTCTTCTGCTTGAGCAGGGCGTTGAACTGGAAGACCTCTGAGGTAACTTCCAGCTCTATTCTGATTGAAATGATGAAAAGAAATAGAAAGCTTCCAATTTCAGCAAAAATAATTATGATTACAAAGATTCTTCAACCCCACGATTACCAAAAAAGCTCATTTTTTTTCTAATAACCAAAACTACAAGTCATGTGCATTTTTTCTGGTTCATACAAAAAATCTGTATAATTTCCAGTCAGCCATAAATGTAGGTATTGTTTTTTTTCTCTAATCAAGGAAGTCAATTTAGTCATCTCAACCAGCTCCATCATCTTCATCAACTGTTCCCTTATTGTGGGTAATGTTGAACTTTTCACTTTTGAGTATATAGATAATTATGTGGTTCTGATAACATTGTCTTTTTCTCTTGGGATTCTGCAGACATTATTTTCATCCTTCTAAGTGTACAGGAAACAGTGTATTATAAAACAGACTAAGCAGGGGAGAAATGATGTGAAATGTTTATTTAATGATCTACAGACTGAATTTAAGTTTGTTAAGCAGATGGACAAAACCCATTTTTTGTTTTATGTTTAGTTAAGATCACATTATTACTATCAAAATGCTGTAATAAGGTAGTATATATGCCACAGCTGGGTACTATATTTTTTTAAAAATTGTGAAACAATAATTGCTTGCTTATTTTTTTTTAATCCCAGACACTCTAGGAGATCTCCTTAGTGCAGCTGAAGCATTATAGTACCAGATGGAGTCTAATTTGAATGTCTCTGTCTCCTTCTACTTTCATCTAAAGAAATTCCAACTATGTGTCCTCTCCATAATTTTTCTGCTGCCCCCTTTGCTTCTTCTTAACAAGAAGAAGAGATGTCTGAGATGTCATCTCTAAGACATCTATGTGAAGAACTTACAATATATTTTATAAACTTTGTGTTAACCCTTAAATTGAATTAATTTGGATTTTGAAAATGTGCGTGCAACATGCCGTACTTTGATTTATTTTGAAGTACTTCTAAGGTCCCCTCTCCCAATTTCATTATTTTAATGGATGGGATCTAGTACAGCACAAATACAAAAATGCTCACACAGAAGGGGTCCCCTGTCCCTTGGACTGCAACCATAATAAACTCTATCTAACCTCTGGTCCCTGCCTTGAAACATGGGGATTTTTAAAGAATTCTGAGATGTGAAATGTGGTTTATCTTATTAAAGAACAATGCAAAGAAATTTGCAGAAGTACGGGTTCCTCTTTGCCTAAATTCTTTTTTCCTACAGAATGCCTCTATCCAATATGCGAAACATTTTAAGAATATCTTGATACTTACAAAAGTTTTTTTAAGTCACACAGAGTTACAATTAAAAGGGAGTGGGGGGTTTTCCTTTTGTAAGAGCAGCCTTGCTACCCAATATCATATACTAAGCAAAAAAAAAAAATATATAGTTCTTAGAAAACATGACTTTTCCAAACATTTAGGATCATCTATTAGACTGCTGTAACTTTCTGTGTAATATGCAGTGGGTATATTATTTAAATCCAGATTAATTATCGAACCAGCAAGAATTCACAATAGAAATAAATTGATTGGTAACTGACTTTTCTTCAGAAATGATGGACCACTTTTCATTCCAGCACAAATGGGGAAGGATAGAAACAGATTTTCTAGCTTCACTTACATCAAAAGTAATTAAACTTGAATCAGAGTCTTAAATCACATGCTGAAGTCACTATAGAGTTGAAGGGTTATTTTCTACTGGCCTGGTTTGATGGCAGGCAATCCCAATTTTGCATTCTATGCCAAGCATATTATGCTTTCCATTAAGTGACAATAGACAGAGCTGTAGTTTTTGAAAGCAACTTTAGGCCATCAATCAGTTTTAGCTTTGCAGAAATTGGATATGCCTCAGACCAAATAACGTTAGGAGATGCTTTAGCTAATTACATCTCTCTTTTTAAAAAACTATTAAACAGATTATGTTTATTTTGCAGTTCCTGAAAGAACAGACCCTGGAAATTTAATAAATTTAAAATTTAATAAATGTGAGAGCTTTAGTATGTACTTCTTCAGTTATGGTTTCCATATTAGGAAGTTGGCCAGCCAATTGAAATGGAAGTTTAAGCCAAACAAAAGATCTCTACTGTGTCTCAGCCACTTATTATATTTGAATGGAAAAAACCTGTATAAATTGTCACTATGCATGTTCATTGTATTGTGTTTTCATTGTATTGAAGTGTAACATATCTTACGATCTGTTTACTCAATAGATAAAGTACTTTGCTTTGTTGTGAATTTTAAAATGCTTTTAGAAGAAAAGCAGGCACCAAAATTTAAAAGCATACATTGTGTGTCAAGCGCATATATTTAAGTACGCTACTGTTAACTCTGAACTAATAAACCAACACACATATTAAGGTTGGAGAGAGTTTAGGCTTAACAGACTGATCTGCTTTTTGCTAAAACCTCAAGATTCACCAGCAGAGCCAGATACAAATCATCTTAGTAGGGGAAGGGTGCTTTCTGAGGGCACTCGGGATTAAGGACTTTGATTACCTGTCTGAACCCATGCATTTGTTTTTACATCAAAACTAGTATGATCCTTCTGCACACGTAAGTACAAACCTTTGGGATTTTTCACAAGCTTTCTTCATTCTAACAATCTAATTATGGGGAGTCAGGGTGTGTGCTTTTATTAAACAACTGGGATTTAGAAACTTGCTATCTACCACAAATCATTCTGCAATTGATAAACAGATCTGTTTCTACCTGCTGTCTGCTTGTCATAAATCACTTCAGATTAGGAAGATTCAGATATCCCTGATACAGTTTAAGCATCTAAGCCTTCAGAAACAAGTTAATTTGATTCGGATCACGCTAGCAGAAGTAAAACCTGACAATGATCTGGAACATTATATGATAACACATGGTTTTGCTGTAGCATGGAAACTGCTGTGCCTTTTTTTAAAAAAAATCAGTGAAATGGAAAATCCCTTGCAATGTTGGATACCTTATTTAAGTAATTTACGTAGCCACTCATCTCAACAAGTGATTCTAAGTGGCAAATAAAAGATTTTTTTTTAAAAAAAATGCAGCATAAGTACAAAAATTTAAATGCATACCTGCTGGGGTGGGGGAATCATAATTACCAATGCTAATGTAATCAGAAGAGGTATCCTTTCATATGCTTGGGACCCCAGGCCTGAATCAGGTCTTTAGGGACTCATGAAAGACCATCAAGGTTGGGATTATCCTAATCTCTGAAAGCAGAATGTTTCGTAGGACTATGGCAGAAAAAGTATATCTTCTGGGCCAGGGGTGTCCAAACTTGGCAGCTTTAAGACTTGTGGACTTCAACTCCCAGAATTCCTCAGCCAGCAAAGCTGGGAGTTGAAGTCCACAAGTCTTAAAGTTGCCAAGTTTAGACACCTCTGTTCTGGGCCCTACCAAACAACATTCCTTAACCAGTGGGACCTAACGATTACCCATCCTACCAGACTGGATTGGGCAAGTAGAAACCATCAGGGCCAGACAGTCCCTCAAGTAACCCAGTCCTGAGCCTTAAAGGGCTTTAAAGCTGACAACCTTGAAATTCACCAGGAAGCACACTGGCAACCAATACAGCTCATAAAGTAATGGTGTTACATAAACTGAGTAACTAGTACCATTGACTACTTGTGCTGCTACAGCTGAAGCTTCTACGTCCTCTTCAAAGGCAATCTCACACAGAGTACGTTGCAATCGTCCAGATGGGAAGCATGAGTGACGGTAAGCAGAGCCTCCCAGTCCAGGAATGGGCACAACTGGCAAACAACCCAAATGTGTGGACGAGGCTTTCTAGCCACGGCTGACATACTTTTAGATTGTGTCTCAGGTCTGTCTTGGGCAGTGCCACCCCATCCAGAACCAAAGATAGAAATCTTCTGGAGACCTGAAGATCCAAATGACCAAATCCACTCACTCTTCCTTGGGTTGAGTCAAACCCTGTTGCACCCTATCCAGGCCCCCGCAGCTTCCAAGCACTGTGGCATCACTGACGTGGCCTGGAATAGAGATATACAGCTGATCCATTAGCATACGGTGATCCATCATCTTAAATTTTTGGATTATCACCCAGCAGGCTTTTGTAATGTTAAACAGGAAGAGCAAGAGAACCAACCTTTGCAGCAGCCTACAAAAGAGGAGCACTGGGCTGGCTCTTTTCCTTGTTATCAACCTTGACTGAAATTGGTCCTAGAGGAAGGAAGAGAACCAGTGCAACACTGTACCATTGATCGTACTGCAAACCAAAGGGAAATGAAAAAGAGCCATCTTAGTTCCATACCCCGGCTTGAGTTCCAGCTGAAATAATCCAAGGGTGAAATGCTCCCGGTTCAAACCGGATCAGCTGATCCGGTAGCGATGGCAGCAGGTGGTTTGGAGAACTGGTAGCAAAAATCCCTGGCCCCCCTCGCCTATGCCCACCCAATCGCCTGGTCACCCGCTTGCCCGCTTGCCACTTCTTTTTAAAAAAATGCTTTTAAAATGTTAAAAAAGGCTCTGACAATCACAGCTGAGCTGCATGATCATCAAAGCCTTTTTTTTTACTTTTACTTTTAAAAGCATTTTTTACACCCTATTCAGCCGAATAGGTTGTAAAAAAATGCTTTTAAAAGTAAAAAAAAAAGATTGTGTGCACAGCTGATCCCCTCTGCACGCTGTTCTACTTACTCCATGCCTCCTTTTGGTGTGCACTGAATGTGCACACCTCACATTTGGTTTATGGTGCACACTGCGCATGCACGCACAGCCAGAGAATCAGTAGTAAACCGGTTCAGATTTCACCACTGAAATAATCTTTTTTATTCTGCTGCAGGATAATCATTTTCTCCACAGCTTTCCTTAAACACTGTAAAGACTATTTGGGTTGAGTGATGGCCCCTTGAGAAGGAGGTGCACCATCGGTCTCATAAGAGGTTGCAGGATCACTCCCTCCCTCGAGGAGGAATTAACCATTGCCCAAATTCGGTCACACATCCCCTCCTGGGCAGCTTTGACCAGCCAGAGGGGCATGGATCTAATACAGAGGTGGCCAAACTAACAGCTGCAAGAACCTATCCATTTCTTCAGCCTCAACAGAATTGACCATTTCCCTGATAACCATGGAAGACCAAGCTCCTATAACTTCTCCTCACCCTGCATTATTATTCCCATCCACCATCTTATTTCTTTAATGTCAGATCACCGAGTGTCTCACTTTCCCTCTCTTGTCTGCTGCTCGTATGTATAGAAAATGGTAGCCTGGAATAACCAAAGGCAACTCCCTTTGGGGCTGTCATCCCAAATTATCAACAGTATTGTTTTCTGTGGCTCTGAAAAGTTCTGTGTCCTTTTGATAGATATAAAGCGATTCAGAAAATGCAAATTCTTGCCTGATAGTTATCATATCTTGCTCTTTTCTCTCCTCTCCTCGCCTCCCTCCCCTCTACCTTTTTTCTTGGGTCTCATTTTCATCAATTAATAGTTTTGGATGTTATCTGATGTTTAATAAATAAACATCAAGCTCTATTTTTTCTAACTGAAATGTGTGGCGCATGAGCTTGCTCTGATCTATACACTCCTATACAGTGGTGGGATGCAAGTAATTTAACAACCGGTTCTCTGCCCTAATGATTTCTTCCAACAACCAGTTTGCCAAACTGCTCAGAAAGTTAACAACCGGTTCTCCCGAAGTGGTGCGAACTGGCTGAATCCCACCACTGCTCCTATATAACTAAAGGGAAATTGACAGTAGATCTACAAATTAAATGAAGTTCAAATGCATTTAGCAGCATTTCAGCTGTGAATTACCTAAAATTTCTCCAAATATGAAACATATACTATTTACAAAATATTTCAGCGGGAAATAGGAGAAGTGGAATATTTGGCGAGGTGGTGAGCCTAGAAAAATCTACTAATTTACTATGGGTTACTCCTCTTTAGAACATATCTGATCATTTCTTGCATTACATTGAAATATGTCTTAGGATGCCTCTTATGGCTAAATTAAATCATGTCCAGAGACTATAAATATAAATCTCAAATTGTTTGTCTCTTGGATTTGTTCCATTTTTTTCTTTAAAATTACTACACTGGCATCAGTTGAAAATCATGCCATTTTTAGGATGCCTTTGTATGAAATTAGATTAAGACTGAAATGTTTTAAAGTGATAGCTCTTAAGCAAGCAGACCTAGAATTATGTTATTAGGAGCTCAAGAACAAAATATGGATTATGTTTCGATTGGAAGAGCAGTTTCCTTTTCTCACAATCTGGTATCAATAATATTTTGTGAAAGTTTGTCATTACACTGTCAAAGAGAGGTTCATAAGCCTCTCATAGAACCTTTATTTTATTGAAGTATCTAATTATTCGAAGCTGTTGTAAGAATTGCTAGCTGGTTACTTCTTTGGGTGTTTTTTTTTAAACTGCACTTGCTATTATGTTTTTAACAGCAAAAAACAAATTCTGACATACAAAATTCCGTGCCAGAAACAGCATCATCTGTTAATGTTCGTGTGGCATGTTGCTATTATAAAAGGCACTGAAAATAAGTTATACAGGGGTGTCAAACTCAATTTCACTGAGGCCCGCATCAGGGTTGTGTTTGACCTTGGGGGGGGGCAAGTGGGAATGGCCAGGGTGGGCATTGACAGTTTGATGTCCTGTAGCCCTCTGCCATCGAAAATGGAGCCCGGGAGGACTCACGTGTGGCCCTCCCAGGTTTCATTTTTGATGGCAGAGGGCTGCAGGAGGCTGTTGCAGCCGAAAATGGGTCCCGGGAGAGCCATGTGTGTCCCTCGCGAGCTCCATTTTCGCTGGCAGAGGCACTGCAGGCCAGTCCTTCACTGTTTCCAGGGTGGCCCCACAGGCCAGATCTAAGCACCCCATGGGCTGGATGCCACCCATGGTCCTTGAGTTTGACACCCCTTAGTTATATATTTAGCAGTCAAAATCCTCAGTGCTGTTTACTAGTCTTTTTTTATTTTTTTATTTTTTATAAATAGTTTTTTAATTTTATTTCTTATAAACATATTGTAAATGTACATTCATAATTCATAATTCATAATTCATAATTAGTCATTCATAAAAAAAAGAAACAATATTTTTTAATTAATTATATTCGGGGTTGCTCTTCCACCCTTTCTTCTCCCTTATTTTACAACAAGCCTTCTCCTTCTTCTCTCTTTCCCTTCCCTGCCTTCTTCTATCGTTTTCTACTTTCTTCTCTCCTCCTCTCCTTCCTCTTCTCTATTTCTCCTTCCTTTCCCCCTTCTCCCTTCTTCCCCCCTTTCTAACCTTTTCTCCTACTCTTTTTCCATTCCCTTTCTTCCTCTCATTTTCTCTTTCTTCAGTTCCTCTCTCCCCTCCTCCCCTCCTATCTTTCCCTCTATTCCTCTCTGCATTCTCTCTCCTTTGTTGTCCAATATTTCCCCTATTGGTATCCGAGCAGCCCCAATTTTCTATTAATATATGCTTTCTTTTCAATTTCTTTTCTATTTTACCAATTACACATATATCATCATGATTGTATATTTATGTAGCAACATTTTTCCTTCTCCCCCTTCCCCCTTTTCCATTTACACAAGTGTCATCTGAATTTCTATTTCTTTTTGTCTTCTCTCTCATTTACCTTTACATTGTCTAATTTATTAATCTCTCATCTTTTATCCATATTTCTTTTCTAACCATACATAAAATCATCCCCATGTCTTGAAATATGCTGATTCCTCTTTATCTTTTATTCTTAATGTTAATCTGTTCATTTTTGCACAATCTAAAATCTTTTTTATTATTTCACCTTCTGACGGGATTTTTTCTACCTTCCAATTTTGTGCAAATACTAGTTCTTGCTGCTTACTAGTCATTTTTAAATGGAGCTCTGAAGTTAGACACTCAGCCCAAATATATAAATTCTGATTCTAGATAATCAAATTTTCATCCTCTCTCTTTTGCCTTTGACAAATTCTCCTTTTAAAATTAAAAAACGCAAGCTTCTAATATCTTTTTTTTTTTTAAGTGAAGTTTTGTCCTTTACAGTTTTGACTTACGGCTTATGAAAAAAAGTTCCTTCTATTAGTCAAAGTTTTCTAGGATTCATATCGGGAAGATATGATGTCATTTTGATGAACTACTATTAAAATATTTCAACACTTATCTTTTGGGGATTGTCAAATGTGTCAGACAAGAAAATAAAACAGTGGGGCAAGAAAACACCTTCCTGATCGGTTTCAACAGCTTTGGGACTGGATCTCCCAAAAATTTTCCCAGTCTGCCTATTAGGGATTGATTTCAACAAATCTAAAAGACATCAAATTGTGGAAGACTGATCATATTCAAGAAGCTGATCGGCTATTGCCTGTTAGATTGTTTTGTTTTGTTACTGTAGGAAGTTAGCACCCACCCCTTTCCTAGGAAATATTAAAAAGGCAGAATATTATATTTTCCCTAAAGGAGAAACATGTTTCTAAAGACAAACTCAGAGCCTCAGCTCCCTGCCCGCCCCCCAGCAGATATTTTGGTGCCAACCTATCTATAAGACAAAGGCTGGGCCAGTTTATCTACAACACAAAAGACATGGCCCTCAGGATATGATAGGATTAGCCCTCATTCAAGATCCAAAGCAGGACAAAGCCATTAAGCCATAATAGGAATTGCCCAAAGCCCCTTCATTACATCATCACCCAGCATAGTTCAACCAAGCTTGGCTCAGAAAACCTACAAGGTTAGGTGGTCAGCCAATAGCTTGCCACAGGAACAGAAAGCTCAAATTCAAAGCCCAAGAGAGGGCATAAACCTCTCTCTCTCACCCATGTGCTCTTTTTTTGCCCAGGATCTCAAACCATGTGGTCTTGTCCACCATTAAACCATCTTTCCAAGCAGCCTCCATGTTTCCAGTGTCTTTCTTCCCACTTGGAACTGAATCCAGATTCAAACATTACTTCTCCAGGAACTCAAGGCAATGTTCTCTCCTCCATTTTTTTTGCCTTAACTCTGTTGATTATGTTAATCTAGAGAACGCATCTAGCCCAAATTTCTGAGTGCATTATCGTGTCTAAGGATATTAATTAAATTTGTCATAATTCAATTCTTTAATGTCTGTGCCATATTGGGTCTCCCATTAAACACATTTTCAGTGAAATACGATTATATTGGGATTGTGGAGAAAGATGGGAAAGAGGAAGAAATTAAACTTTAGGTGAGTCCTTCAGCAAAGTGTCCTTAATATTGTGCTTTTATTTACTTACTGTTTAATAAATACATTTATATGGCTGCACAACTTACACATAGTGACTTCTAGGGGCTTATTTTCCTGTGCAATGCTCTAGTCTTGGCAATAAGATATATTTATATCAGTCTCTTTTTTCCCTCTTTTCTTCCCCCCTCCAATTGATCTACTAACGTTTCATTTTTCCTCAGTTGTTTTATTTATCCAGTTTAAGCTGTTCAAAAGATTATTACAAGGCTGTTAACACAATCAAGAGTAGTTAAATAACAACAACAACAACAACAACAACAACAACAATAATAATAATAATAATTCACTGCAGTTAAGAGACTCTTAGTGGGTTACAGTACAATCAAACAATAAGCACATGTGGTACAATTGCAATTGCTTAATAATAAACAATAAGCTGTCCTCCAAAAAATTAGACAAGAGGAAAAAAGTATATGTAGCCAATAAAAAAGCAATAAAAATAAATGTTGACATCTATAAATCAAAGGCCTTCTGAAACAATTCTACTTTTAATAGATTTCTAAAGCCCACGATGTAGTAGCAGATGTTATGGTAGAGTTACATAACAGCAGCACTACCCCAGAAGAAAAGGATCTATCTATCTATCTATCCATCCATCCATCCATCCATCCATCCATCCATCCATCCATCCATCCTTCCTTCCATCCATCCATCCATCCATCCATCCATCCATCCATCCATCTCTCTCTCTCTCTCTCTCTCTCTCTCTCTCTCTCTCTCTCTCTCTCTCTCTCTCTATCTAATCTATTTTGCCACTCATGAGTCAGGTGACACAATTACCTGAAAGTGTAAGCCATTAATAATCAGTTTCAGTCATCAAGAAGAAAACCAACCTGGAATTAAGCAGAAATTTCCTGACAGAACAATTAAACTAGTGGAATGGCTTGTCTCCAGAAGTTGTGGGTGCTTCATCACTAGGGGTTTTCAAGAGGAGATTGAACAGCCATTTATCGGGGATGATATAGGATCTCCTGTTTGAGCAGAGGGAGGGACTAGGACACTTCCTAGGTCCCTTCCAACTCTTTTATTCTATGTTCTAAATGGAGCTTTTCCATTTCTAACGTATAGAACTGCTGCCATAATTAAATTGATTTATAGGATATCTAATTGTATAAAATTCCATTAAAGTGAGAGATATTAAAATAACTGAAGCAACAAGCATTAGTTGTCAAAAATAGAAATAGAATCTGAGCAAACAAACTTAACATTACATGAAAAGTTGAGAAGAATATAATTTTCTCCATGCTTCTACAAACCACCAAAAATGTCTTATGCACAATTTTGCAACAATAAAAAGTAACTAATTCATTTACATGCTTTATTTTTTTTTAATTCAAAAAGTTTTACAGAAAATTTCCCCCCCTTTCCCCCCCTCCCTTCACAACCCCTCCCCGACTTTCTGGAACGAGCACAAGGTATAGTTAAAAATAAAACAAACATATGCTAAAAAATTTCCATCCCAACTTAATTATACCCCTACAATCATCAATTCCTAACTTCCCCCGAAAACAATCAAAAATAATACATCATAATCATTCAAAAACAGTCTGATAACTCTTAGTCTGATATCTACGTTGAATATAGTCAATTCATTTTTTCTATTCCTTTAAGTATCTTTCTTGCGTATTGTCTTTCAAAAAGGCTGATATCTTCGCCATCTCAGCCAAATTGGCAACCTTCTATATCCATTCTTCTATTGTAGGTACTTCTTTTTTCTTCCAGTATTGTCCTATTAGTAATCTTGCTGCTGTTATTAGATTTAAAATCAATTTAGTCTCAATTACTGTACAATCCGTAATAATTCCCAACAGAAAAAAATGCGGCAGGAACTTTATCTTCTTTTTCAAAACATTTTGTAAAATCCACCAAATTTTTATCCAAAAGGCCTTTATATCCTTACAAGTCCACCAAATGTGAAAATATGTAGCGTCATCACAATTACATCTCCAACATTTTGCTTGCATATCTGGATACATGTACGATAATTTTTTAGGATCTAAATGCCATCTATAAAACATTTTATAAAAATTTCCCCTTTCCCCCTCCCCCTTCACAACCCCTCCCCGACTTTCTGGAACGAGCACAAGGTATAGTTAAATAAAACAAACATATGCTAAAAATTTCATCCCAACTTAATTATACCCCTACAATCATCAATTCCTAACTTCCCCAAAACAATCAAAATAATACATCATAATCATTCAAAACAGTCTGATAACTCTTAGTCTGATATCTCGTTGAATATAGTCAATCCATTTTTCCATTCCTTTAAGTATCTTTCTTGCGTATTGTCTTTCAAAAGGCTGATATCTTCGCCATCTCAGCCAAATTGGCAACTTTCAATATCCATTCTTCTATTGTAGGTACTTCTTTTTCTTCCAGTATTGTCCTATTAGTAATCTTGCTGCTGTTATTAGATTTAAAATCAATTTAGTCTCAATTACTGTACAATCCGTAATAATTCCCAACAAAAAAAAATGCTGCAGGAACTTTCTCTTCTTTTTCAAAACATTTTGTAAAATCCACCAAATTTTTATCCAAAAGGCCTTTATATCCTTACAAGTCCACCAAATGTGAAAATATGTAGCGTCATCACAATTACATCTCCAACATTTTGCTTGCATATCTGGATACATGTACGATAATTTTTTAGGATCTAAATGCCATCTATAAAACATTTTATAAAAATTTCCCCTTTCCCCCTCCCCCTTCACAACCCCTCCCCGACTTTCTGGAACGAGCACAAGGTATAGTTAAAATAAAACAAACATATGCTAAAAATTTCATCCCAACTTAATTATACCCCTACAATCATCAATTCCTAACTTCCCCAAAACAATCAAAATAATACATCATAATCATTCAAAACAGTCTGATAACTCTTAGTCTGATATCTACGTTGAATATAGTCAATTCATTTTTTCTATTCCTTTAAGTATCTTTCTTGCGTATTGTCTTTCAAAAAGGCTGATATCTTCGCCATCTCAGCCAAATTGGCAACCTTCTATATCCATTCTTCTATTGTAGGTACTTCTTTTTTCTTCCAGTATTGTCCTATTAGTAATCTTGCTGCTGTTATTAGATTTAAAATCAATTTAGTCTCAATTACTGTACAATCCGTAATAATTCCCAACAGAAAAAAATGCGGCAGGAACTTTATCTTCTTTTTCAAAACATTTTGTAAAATCCACCAAATTTTTATCCAAAAGGCCTTTATATCCTTACAAGTCCACCAAATGTGAAAATATGTAGCGTCATCACAATTACATCTCCAACATTTTGCTTGCATATCTGGATACATACATGATAATTTCTTAGGATCTAAATGCCATCTATAAAACATTTTATAAAAAATTTCCCTCAGATTCTGTGCCTGCATGAATTTAACATTTCTAACCCAAATTTTTCCCCAAGTTTCCAATAATATTGGCTCCTGAAAATTTTGTGTCCACTTTATCATACAGTCCTTTACCAAATCCCTTTCAGAATCTATTTCAAGTAACACATTATACAATCTCTTTATATGCTCCTGAGACTGATTTCTAATTTGCTTCACCAAATTTCCCTCGTTCTGCTCTATACCAATTTTCTGATCTTCCTTCCATCTAGCACGTAATTGCTCGTATTGAAACCAAGTATAATTTTTCCCTTCTTCTTTTAGTACGTGCAGAGATTTTAATTGCAAATTACCTCTTTCAGTATACAAAAGATCTTTATATGTAATCATTTCCTGATTATGTTCTAAATTTATATTCTCTATTGTATGTCTAGGACTTGCCCATATAGGATATTTACATGCTTTAAGTGCACATTTAAATTCCTATAATTTAATAAGGAATATAATTCATCTTGGTAAAATGAGAAATATTGACCCAGGTAATCATACTAAGCAACTGCTATCTTATAGGAAAGTTGTCCTTAGACACTTAGTTGTACTAGGTGAAAAGATCTTGCTCTCGTTGTTACCCACTTTATTTCAAGAGGTCCATTTGGCTTGAGGAATTCATATATAAGTGGGCAATTATTCAAACAAACTTTAAATCCTTAAACAACTGTGTTTGCATGAGATACAGAACCACAAATTATCCAAACACATTTTAACTTAACCTGTTCTGGAAAATCAACCTGAGTGGTTAATTTATTGTTCATTGTGTCATGAGAGTCCAGAAAATTGCACTAATTGACGAAATTAACAATGGATGTGTTGCGTGCATATAGCCACTGTTGGCATAAGAGGAAGGCTTACATCTTTGTTGTTGTTAGTTGCAAAGTCATGTCCAACCCATCGCAACCCTATGGACAACGTTCCTCCAGGCCTTCCTGTTCTCTACCATCTCCCTGAGTCAATTTAAGCTGGCGCCAACTGCTTCAGTGACTCCATCCAGCCACTTCATTCTGTCATCCCTTTCTTCTTTTGCCCTCAATCTTTCCCAGCATTAAGCGTCCTTCCTTCTCATTAGGTGGCCAAAGTATTTGAGTTCTCATATCTTTAGCTGAGTCTGAAAATAATTGGAGCTAATATGGTTTATTCAGAACCAGCAAACTGTAGTTTCACTTGAAAATAATTCAAGTTAGCTGGCAGTATTGTTGATACATTTTATCACTGTCACTGTTTGCGAACAATTTTCATAGGTGGTTCAGATTAAAATAAATTGCGTCATCCAACCTAAATGATACCAACATTTCAGTTAAGAATATTACCCCAATATTTTAGAAAAGAAATAATTCCTTCAGGATACTGCATCACATGGAGGTACAATATTGTGATTTCTCCCTAGTGTATTAGTTTTTCATTTCTGCTTTGCCTTGTTTTTAACTTTAAAAATCAGCTAGAAGCATTAATAATAATGTAAAAAGTATTAAACAAATACCAATTTATATGATTGTGAAACGTCCCAGTCCCTTAAAAACAGTAATTAATCATGAGAAGCAAACAAGAGTAAAGATGAAAAGCCATGGATCAAGAGCTATTTCAGGAAGAGAAAGCAGAAAAACAAAATGGTTGAAATACGCTACAGCTATGAACTGCTGAATATTTCAAGTGTTAAAGACATGGGAAAGAACTGAACTGCAACTTGGTTAAGATCAACATACAGCTGTGAAGCTAATGAAGTGACTCTGAATGGGGCCTTATGTGATAAGATTGTGAAAAATCTGAAGACAGTGCAATCTTTCAAACTAGTTATTCACACAAATGGGATCTAGATTAATTGTAGCAATTTCAAAGGAACCTCTTGTCAGCTTTGAACATCTAAAAAAAAATGACCCCAAACGAAATGCTCATTGGAAGAGGAAAAATAAGGTATAAGCAAGTATACTCCACTGGCAATATAATAACATTATTACAAAACAATTAACAATTATATTATGTTTCAAATTTAGTAATTTAAGTTCTATCGTGTTGAATTTAGAGGTAAATGCTCACAAGCTTGACCTGTCTCTGGTAACAACTAACTTTTCAAAGGCAATTCCAGCAATCTCATTAATCTCACCCAATCTACTTTATCCATTAACTCTTTCTATTTCTTTTTCTACTACCAAGGAAAAGTATACTCTATCACAACTTGTATCACATACCCAAAGTATGAGAATTCGGACTTCTGGCCCCTCAATTTGCAACATTACAACTCTGCTGCATGAGCTGCATTGCATTCCAGTTTTTGTATATATGCAATTCAAGATGCTGGTTATCACCCAACCAGATTATCTGCAGGACCAACTCTCTCTAAAAGTATCTGTTCATTCCAACAAAATCAGACAGCATGGGCATGCTGCAAATCCCTTCCCTTAAATGTTGCTATTTAGTGGAATCTATGAAGCATGCTTGTTTCATAGGAACTCTGCCCCTTACCTTTGACCCCACCCACTTGGTATTCTGATAGGTTGTAGGTCCTTAGTCCTCTGGATGGTCATAAATCCATAAGGATGGTTTTCCCCAAACACTGGGATAGGATGTGATTTGAGTCTGAAGGTGATGGCATTGACTGCATTGGAAGAGAATGGATGGGGTACCAAGGTTTTGCTTTTGGCTTATTGTTTTGGGTTTTTGGTATTCAAGTTATGAGTTGCCCCGAGTTCTGTTTTTTAAAATTTGATAAATAAATGGATGGATATGAAATTATGTTTGCTGATCACTATGTCAACAGAACAACAACAGATGAATGATTTGTTCTTCTTTCTATCCACCGTCTCCACCTCCATAATTTGAAAGTGTCTCTTTCTCACTGTCAAACTTCACAGCTATACATGGCCACTGGAATGTACCACCATTTCTTTCATTGAAATAACAATAGCACTGAGGCTTATTATATACTGCTTCACAGCGCTTTACAGAACTCTCTAGCAGTTTACATAGTCAGCATATTGCCCCCAACGATCTGCATCCTCATTTTACCGACCTTGGAAAGATGGAAGTCATCCTTGAGCTGGTCAGGATCAAAGGAATTGAACTCCTGGCAGTGAGAGCAGGGTTAGCCTGCAATACTCCATTCTAACCACTGTGCCACCATGTCTCTTGGTGTTCCTATTCTTCATGATTTCATATAAACTTCCTCCCTAATCCCCTCTTTATACTTTATGCTGTCCATATTTATTTATTCCTGAGCATAGAAAACAAAACTATTCAGCATCTTTGCTTCTCGCCATGAACTGTGTTTAGCAAGCATATATCTTGACATTAACTTTCTTAATATTTAATTAATTTTTAACTCTGATCTGAATTTGATTTCCAGTTTATTAACAGTGTCATCTGCATACCTTACAATATTATTAGCATTTGACATTCAATATTGACACCACCTGTTATCAGTTCCAATCCTTCCATTCTTCACTAATTAACTGGATAAGGAATCCTTGCTCTCTTCTCTTTTCTATTTTGAACTATTCTGCATCTTCAACTTTTTTAAAAGCCTTAATATAATCTACTCTCTGTCATGAGCTGTATTGTCAATCTTTATTATAGCCAATGAACCAAAGATAAACCTCCTTCTGCACTCACTTACTTGTGGAGTCGTGGGGTTGTGGATATCGACGGATATCTAGATATTCAAAATAAGTCCTATGTCTCATCCTTTTTCCAACTGTAAATCATACAGTCCTCCCCTCCTGCAGCTTTAAGCAGTTCTTTTTTTATTAAAAGTTTTAACAACAATAATAAGAACTACAGGAAAATAAACTACAAAAAACAAAAACAAAAAAGAAAGAAAGAAATAACAGAGAAGGCTAAAAGTGCAATAAGAAAAGAAAACAGAAAAAAGATCAAGATATAAAGAAAGATATAAAGACATAAATAAGTAGCTTCCGATATTCTTTACAGCTGTTATAAGTACAATTGTATTTTAATCTCTCTCTTTAAATTTACACCATAACTCTCTTCTTTCTATAATCTATCCTGCCTAATCATCAAAACCATAAATCACAGCTTTATACAACTAAATTGATATTTCATGTACTTGGTGCTTTTCTATCTGACAGTTGGTCTATTGCCTGTCATAACTTACGTTCTTACATGGAGTTAGTTTATTTTCTGTGTTGCTCTGATTCTGTAATCTCATTTATAAAAGGTTACAGTATAGTCTTCCCACTTCCTTAAACTATCTTTACCCCTTACACGATCTGCTGTGATTATTTTTGTCTATTCCTCTCTATGCTCTGGTGATTTGTTTGACCAAATTATTTTCATTTGCATTTTCTTATTGTATTCCTCTGGGGGTTTTTTTGGCAGTCCTGACTGAAATGGTTCCTTGTTCTGTCCTGCTTGATATCAGAAATCAGTGTTCCGTGGTTGTCCAATCTTCTTAAAAGTAAGGTTTTCATCCTTCACATTTCCTGCTGAGGTGTTTAAACATACCATCTAACTGCAATTGCTTAAAATAATTTGCACCTTTTCCTAGGGTTGCATTACTGCCCTTCGCATAAACCGAAATACCATTTTGAAAATGAACTTCAGTCATTACCCAGTCCTAACATTTATTGGGTAGCTGCTAATTTTAATAGATATAATCCTGTTAGACACTGGATTGTTGCTAAGCACATAATGACGTCCTTTTTGAATGTAATTGCCACTCCATTACCTTATATAGACTTATGCCCTGAATCATCCAATAATTTGATTTGAAGTGGCCCATTCCACTTCAGTCACATTGACATTCTTAAAACATCCAATTTGGTAGACTTTATATTTGCTTTGATAATTTCACATTTTCATTGATTCATGCTTCTTTCATCCAGAGGCCTCTGCACCATCCAATGCTTTGATCAAAACCAAGGGAACGTCATGCTGTTACAACACATAAGGGTTATGGTGGCACTTAAAGTACAAAGATATCAGAGTCTGGGCATGGTTTTTGAGTTTCTTCTTGAAAGTGGATAGATTTCTCTCAACCTGCAAAGCCTCCTGTTCCTCAGTCCCATTGTAGTTACTCATTATGCTGCATGTAGGTATGTTTCTGTTCCTGAGAGAATGAGAAAAAAAATAAAAATAAAAATGCAAAGAGTGTACACCAAACTATATCCCCAGCAGAGTCACACAAAGTATGAGGTAATCTCAGCTGTCCATGTTAAGCAAACAGGCACCCATACCGGGCAGCAGCAATAGAGGAAGATGCCGAAGGAAGAGTTTCACTTTAGCAAAGGGATCATTTCATACTGTGCAGCAGAAGGTATTGGTAAACAATTTCTATATTTTACTGAGAAAGCCACATGGATAGAAGAGATAAAGCAATTGACAATATAGTGGTGGGTAATGGGCCTCTTAAGTCAGATAGCACTCAACATGCTACTGAAGAATTGCTGAGGATCTTCCAGAGTACTAATGGCATTTATGACATAGCTAGGTTAAAGCCTTCAGGATATCTAGTTGACGATGCTTCCATGCAGGGAAAGAAAAGCTGAAGCTGCAAGAAACAGAATTACAGTGAGAACATAGAATGCAAGGAGCATAAACATGGAAAGCTCAACACAGTGAAAGATGAAATGAATTGACTACACACTGACATCTTATAAATCAGTGAGTAGATAAAAACTAGAATTTGACAATTTTAGTAAAAAGGTCACACTACAATAGCCCCATTAGGTAGAAATCAACTGCATTAGAGTTACTTCCAATTGCTATCTCATTGTTCTAGACTTTAAAACATTTCATCCCCTTTTGGCTAGGTAATGGTTCCTGAATATTTCTACCTAGGTCACCTTCCTCTCTACCTGCTATTTATATTATTCAGGACATGAAAATCAAAAAATGAATGTGTTATGTATTTGAATTATTGGAGGGAAATTTGGGCGGGAAAAAGCATGTTCCTGATTGGCTGGTGCTGCAGCCCAAATACTATATAAGGAGGACTGTTCTGCTATTTCCTTTGCTGGGTTCTCACAATAAACTTAAGAGCTGTTGTCACCAATGACTGCCTACTGCCTCCTCATTGCCCGAACTTAACAGAATGCTATTTTCAAAGTCAAAAAGGATGTAGCAAGAACAATACTTGGCTACAATATAATCAATGACTGAATGATATTGATTTGACATTGTGGACAACTCTTTAATATGACAATTATCTGAGTTTATGCTCCAACCACTAGTGCAGAAAATGAGGTTTTATGGTCACGTTCTCTCTGAAATTGATGTAATATCTAAATAAGATGAGCTGCTTCCAGAAATTGGAATGCCAACATTGGAAATATTAAAAAAGTTGGACTGAATGACCTAGAAAACTGAAATTAAGCCGGGGAACAACTTATCAATTTTTGAGAAACCAATGATTTTTTCACTGCTAACATGGTTTTTGGAGTCTTAGTGGCACAATGGTTAAAGACTTTTAGCTATACAATTTGGATGAACACCCTTTGAATGGTGTGAGAGTAGGAATGGATTTCCAGAGGAAAAATTGCAGACTACAGGAGCCGAGAACACTACTCAGGTGACCTTGAAGACACAGATAAACCTCCAAGTGCTTCAACAACCTTCTAAAAGAATGCAAATTACCAGCTGTCTGCAAAGAATATAAATCCTTCCATTCCCCACTATCCTGCCAGAGCTGAAGAAGCTTCTCGGATGAGAAGCAAAACGTCTTCAAAGAAAAAACAAGAAAGACCAGTTGCCTCCTGAAAAAGCACCTTTGGGACAACCATGACCTGGAGGACTGAGAATCTCTACAGACTTGCAGTCATCGTCGTTATCACCAATTCAATCATGTCTGACCCTCTATGGATCACCAATTTCCATGGCTCTTTGTCTCACATCCCCTTGCCAGGGTCATCCCAATGTCATCTTTTACAGTGTCTAGCCAGCAGGTGCAAACGTTTTATTTGCCTGCAATACTGCAAAACTGGCAAACTCTGTCCACAGCCTGGAGTTCAATCCTGATAGAGCTCAAGGTGGACTCAGCCTTCCATCCTTCCGAGGTCTGTAAAATGAGACCCCAGATTGTTAGGGGCAATATGCAAATAATCCTGACATTGTAAACCACCCAGAGAGTGCTGTAAATTACTATAGGGCAGTATATAAGTCTAAATGCTATTGTTATTTGAAGGCATATGAATGTTTTACAATTTGTGTGGGTTTTTCTATGCTGTTAAATGAATGCACAAAAATAACTAATTTGTAAAGTTCACAAGTCTGCCTTATTCAATTCCAGACTATATACCCTTCATTAATCAGAATCACAGTGGCTGATTTAAAGTTATTTAAAAAGTAAGATGTGAGAAAATGCTACTGTACATTTAAACTGTTGCAGACAGAGAAGAGACAACAGACATTGGGTGCTTTATTGTTAAGACAGTCAACAAACTGACCAGGCACATCAGACTTTTAATCATATTCTCTCTTATATGATATATATCAATAGTGGGTTCCACTTACCTTCGCTACTGGTTTGGAATTGGGAGCGCACGCGCATGCACGCTTGCTTCACTTGTGCGCGGCACTTCTGTGCATGCGCAGAGGATCTGTGATGATGTCCGGGCAGGTGGGCGGAGCCTCCTGCTACTGCCACTACCGCCTGAACCGGGGCAAACTGGTAGAAACCGGTAGAAACTGATATATATGGTAGTTCTATTTAAAATACAGCATTTTAATATATGGGGTTTTGAGAGGGAAACAAAGGATTGTTGGAAGCAGCAGAAGAGGTGTTCAATGTGGGAATGGGATATTAATCAGTCACTAGAGAAATCCACATGGACTTCACATATATGGCACTGATGGTTTACTTACATCTTCATACTAAGTGCCAATCTTAAGGTGTTGGAAGGAAAATCTATCTGGTTCAGTTCCAAGCTGGGAGAAAGATGCTGGAAACAATATGGAGGCTGATTGGAAAGAAGGTTTATTGATGAAGAGAACCACACACAAAGACATTGTGCAGTTCTGGGTCAGCTGAACAAATGGCTGAATACGTGGATGGATCTTTATAGTTTCTGTAACTTGATGTTTGAAATTTATACAATATGGGCTTTGTGTTTCTAAAAGGCTGATGGCTAATGGCTTTTGTCCTGTGTTGGATCTTGGGTGAGGGGCTGCTTGTTCTAATTCTGTTGCTCTGCTTTTGTTTGCTATCAAACTTTGTCACAGTGAGTTTTGAAATATCCTGTCTTGAATGGATTTCTGCCTGTGGTATTTACTTTGTTTATGAATGGAGCCATCTAAATAGTTGGCTTCCTCTTTCAATAAGCTCTGTATCTCCTCAAATGCTGGCATCTGCTGTGGGCTATTAAGAAAGACTGGGAGTTGCTTTCTGCCTCTAAAAACACGTTTCTCCATTTCTCCTTTAGGGAAATATAATATTATACATTTTTAAAATATTTCATTCTTTGGGGGGGGGGCGTTTCCCAGAAAGGTATTCAAGCATCTCACCCATGTACAGAAGATAGCAGCAGAGAATAAGAACAAAACAACTTTAGGAAAATTAATGAAGGAGAATGTCTAGCTAGTAGCAAGCAAGGATTGGGTATACTCTGTGGCTTTGACAGGACACTTGTTGTGGTCCCCTGGCCCTTTCTATGTTACCCACTGGATTTCCCGATCTATCTGTTACTTCACTTTAAAATTACTTAATTAAAAACATGAAAAGATGATGTGCCACAAAACTCTAATTACCAGTGCTGTTTTATTCCTAATAATCTAAGTGCTAAATGGGCCCCATTAGTATTCAGAAAATATAATAATAGATTGGTAGATGTAGCCATCTTGTTTGATTGGAAAAGGCAAATATTATCAAGGATAGTACAAAATGTCCTGCAGGAAGGGTGGCTAGAGGACAATGGTGGGCATATTTCTGGTAAATTGGTAGTTTAACTTTATTTTTCTGATATTATTTATTGATTGCCTTTATTATTTGTATAAATAACTTAAGGCAGCGAACACAGATAATATTCCTTCCTCCACCTCTTTTCCTCACAACATTTGAAGTGAGTTGAAGTGAGAAAGAGTAACTGGCTCAAAGTCATCCAGCCAACTTTCATGAGTGATAATTCAAACTTTTTATTTTCCGGTAAATTGGTAGTTTTACGTGCTTATTGTCTTCATGGCATCCGTTACAGGAATGCCAAGTCCCCAGCAGCCATTTGTGAGAATGTCTTCAACATGTGTGTGCTCAAAATCCCAAATGTGCTTCGAAAGGTTGAGTAGCTCTAGGCAGCAGAATGCCAAATGTTTGGAAAAACAGAATCCAGACAATAGGAACGTTCTACTGCTGCTTGGGTTAAATTACTATGCACAAGGCCAGGGCCTGAGAGTTGAAAGGGTTCTCAAAAAATTAATTTAAACCAAAAATGCATACTACACATTTTGAAGCAGAAATCTTGCTCAGCTCTATTCCTCCTCCTCCAGGCATTCTGGAGATATAAAGATGCCAGCATAAACAGAGCTTAGTTCTGCAAAATATCCAAATTCTTTTTTTTTAAAAAAAAATATTGGATATTGAGACAGAAAAGTTGCTATTGGCATTGGCTGGTAAATGTTGGGAGGAAGGACTCCGAGTACTGAATATGCTCTTCCTAGGGCCAGGGGAAAGACAGCATAGCAAGAGGGGGACCTTGCAGAGGAAAGCAAGCATCTGAAGATGAATATAGAGCCATGGCTTCTTCTACTTTGTGTAATCTGGAAAAGAACATAGACAACTAGATGGAGTCTTAAAGGAAGGCTCTGTGCTTATATTACAGGTCCTCGTTGATTCAAATACACTGCTCAAAAAAATAAAGGGAATACAAAAATACTGTAAGACATCCTAGATCTGAAGGAATGAAATATTCTTATTAAATACAGTACATTGTGTTGTTTAGGTGTTCCCTTTATTTTTTTGAGCAGTATATATTTTGTACTTTCCCCCTTCTTGGGAATGGCTGAGCTCATATACCAGTTTGAAATGCACTGATACTTTGATGTTCAAAGAGTGGTGCTGCACAACACTTGTGCTGAACCAGTAAGTAAACAAAATCATAGCTTTGCTGTGCTCCAGTCATGTATTGCTTCAAAATTTGAAATGTTAACTTCGTTTTGGTTGACTTCTGATTTCTTTATGGCTTACAATGGCAGTTTCTGGGAGCTAAAGTCCACTTAAAGTTGCCAAGGTTGAGAAACACTGATGTAATCCATCCCAGGATGTAATAGGTTTACCTGATATCCTTAACTGGAACTGGATTACGTGATCTACTGTAGGTACATATAATACATTATCACTGTTAATCAGTTCTCTCTTACTAGTCTTGGAAGAAATATCCACCTGGTTCAGTTTCAAGTGGGGAGAAAAACCCTGGAAACATGGAGGCTGATTGGAAAGATGGTTTACTGATGAACAGGACCACTTGGGTTTGAGGTCCTGGTACAGCTGAACACATGGAGTGGAGAATGAGAGTTATTTATACCCTCTCTTGGGCCTTGCCCTTGAGCTTCCTGTTCCTGTGGCAAGAACATGTATTCTATTGGTTGCTATAGTCAGGCTGCCATGTGGCCATGTGGGGTCAGTTTGTCTGAATCAAGTTTGAAGCCTGCTGGGTGATGCAATGAAGAAGCTTGTGTTCTGAAAGGGTGTTGGGCCATTCCTATTGTGTCTTAATGCTTTTGTGGTTTGGATTTTGAGGAAGGGCTGATCCTGCCATTCTACCTTTGTTCAAAATATCCTGTCTTGAATGGATTACCAAATCTGCATTTCTAAAAGCTGGCCTCAGTTTAGTATCTGCTTCCTTGGGGGCAGGGTACTGTGGCTCTGAGTTTCTGTCTTTAGAAACATGTCTGTCCTTTAGGGAAAATATAATATTCTGCCTTTTTAATATTTCCTAAAATATTTCATTCTTCTAAGAGGGGTGGTGCTAACTTTCTACACTAGGTATTTCATCCAAGAGATTCTTCCATAGAAGGAAGCATAAAACAGAAACAATACATAAAGTATAATTAAACCCTTGTTTTGATTTGACCAAGTTAATTGAATTGAGATCTCCAACAAAAAGTATATATTATCCTTCAGGTTGGGTCAAACATGCTGTCTAGTTTTCACTGCTGGGTCATTTTTTCATCTTGTAAGAGATGGATACATTTAATGAAGAATGCTGTCAGAAGAGCTACTTTTCTCTGTGCAGATAGTGAACATTGCATCATACTAAATTATTTTAATTTCTAGGAGTTTTTTAAAACCATGGTCTGACATATGTTGTCCAACCATTTGACTTGCCTGGGCCATATGGAGCGAAGAGAATTGTCTCAGGCCACATATAAATATATATATGATAGTTAATGAATGTATATAACAAACTTTCTATATTTTTAATTATTTTTTCAGGGCCCACAATACAGGGCCACATGCAGTTTGGTTGGGCAAGCCTGTCGGTTGGACAAGCCTGGTGTAGCAAATGAGAATATAGAGAATGTGATTATTTCCCCCTTGTCAAAACTCCACACCTCTTGTTCTCAGTGCTAAGGGCTTTTTGTTTCAAAACAAGCAAAATTGCAGCTGGGATGTATGTGTTTTGAATCAACCGTTGAAAGGAAAATTATGCAAACTCACATTTGTGAATAATATTTACAAACTTAATTTAATTGCTTCCTGTGAAGAGATTCAGCCTTTCCATTGTATCCAATTTTTTAGAATCTTTGCCAGTGAAAAATCCTCATGATGTCTGACTTAGCTGATACTGTGCCAGCGGTTAACTTATCTGAAAACTGTTACTATTATTTTTATTATTTTATTTAATTTGTGGTGTCTGCACAAATTCACTTGGCTTTTTATAGCATCCATATGCATAAAATGAGTAGATAAGTACTCTACCAATAGAAGTACTTTCCATAATAATGAAGAGCTTGACATAACTCTATTCTTGGCAGTGCTTATTTTCTTTCATCAACTAATAATTTTGGCACATTCATTTGTCCTTCCTTCCAAGTGGAGGTCTTTTGTGTACTAAAATGCTGACATTATTTATAAGGAACTCTGCATCTGAGTGTGCTTACAATCAGTCCTACAGGACAATTTCAGTCCACATTAGTTCAATTTATTCCATCTAAATGACTCTAAAGTGTAAATAAAATTGAATCAAAGCTACTGTATTTGACTCATGTTACAACTGCAACAGGATACTGTTATACAAGATGTTGATTACAAAATGGAGGAATAGTACTAAGGAAGCTGTTGCAAATTTATTTATTTTTATTCATTTATTTTGTCACAACAATATATATAAGTATCATACGAAAAAGATTATATAAATATATAAACATATATATGAGTAAATATTAGGAGGTATAAGCATATATATATATATATATAAGAAGAAGAAAAAGAAAAAAAAATAGGACAGGAATGGTAGGCACGTTTGTGCTCTTATGCACGCCCCTTATGGTCCTCTTAGGAATGAGGTGAGGTCAATATTAGAAAGTTTTTGGTTAAAGCTTTTGGGATTATGAGAAGAGACCACAGAGTCAGGTAAAGTGTTCCAAGCGCTGATGATTCTGTTACAGAAATCATATTTTCTGCAATCTAGATTAAAGCGGTTAACATTAAGTTTAAATCTATTGGTTGCTCTTGTATTGTTGTAATCGAAGCTGAAGTAGTTTTTAACAGGAAGGACATTACAATAGATGATTCTATGAGTTAAACTTAGATCTTGTCGAAGGCGACGGAGTTCCAAGTTTTCTAAGCCTAGGATTTCAAGTCTGGTGGGATAAGGTATTTTGTTGTTTTCAGAGGAATGAAGAACTCCTCTTGTAAAATATTTCTGGACATGTTCAATTGTATTGATGTCAGAAATGTGGTGAGGGTTCCAGACAGGTGAGCTGTATTCTAGAATTGGTCTAGCAAATGTTTTATATGCTCTGGTTAGTAGTGTAGTGTTTTTGGAAAAGAAGCTACGCAAGATTAGGTTTACAACTCTTAGAGTCTTTTTTGCTATGTAGTTGCAATGGGCTTTGGCACTTAGATCATTTGATATGAAAACTCCAAGGTCTTTAACAGGGTGGGGGTCATCTGTAAGGTAATGTCCATCAAGTATGTACTTAGTGTTTGGGTTCTTTTTTCCAATATGTAAGACTGAGCATTTGCTGGTTGAGATTTGGAGTTGTCTCAAAGTTTGTAGGAATATAAAAAATAGATAGACCACAAAAAGTTCCTACCTCAAAGAAGCCATTTTGAGGGTTTCAAATAGAAATTTGGCTATTTCAGGAGCCACTTTATGAATGTCCTGAAATCAACAGGTGGACTGTTCTATGGCTTTAGCTTGAGCCACCTTTTCTCAAACGTTTCTCAGCCAAAGTTGGTACCAGAGTTTGGGATTACCCAAGTTTCTATGCAGTTAGTTTAGTTCGGATGGTGCAATGAGCCCTCAAAAGAGCTCTGATGGTACAAAAGAGCCCTGGTGGCGCAGTGGTTAAAAGTGCAATATTGCAGAAAAACTCTATCCACAGCCTGGAGTTCGACCCTGACGGGCTCAAGATTAACTCAGCTTCCATTCTTCTGAGGTTGGTAAAATGAAGACTCAGATTGTTGGGAGCAATATGCAAATAATGCTCTACATTGTTAAACTGCTCAGAGACTGATGTAATGTGCTAGGGGGTGGTATATAAGCCTAAAATGCTAAAAAGTTATGCTAATGTGAGAAAAGAGGGTTGAAAGGAAATATGGCTTGACAGACCATGCCTGCTTGAGATTATAGAATTGCCTGCCTGTCTCTCTTTTTAAAAAAGATTGCTGGGGCAAGAGAGTTCATGATCAGTGTTCCATGAGCATTCTGCTGTGGGTTTTTTGTAGGCAATTGTGATAAAGAGATGGGAGTATAAATATATGTACTACTTTGCTTCATAGGTAAGTGTTGGGATGTACAGATGTAAACATTCCTAATACAACATTGGTTTGAACTTGATGGCCATGTACATTCTACAGAGCTATATTCTCATCTGTTCATATATCATTAATATTATTCACGCAATTAAGAAACGCCGGGAGCCTTTTTATTTTTGCAGCTAGCAACACCCTGGCGTACAAGGAAAAAGATAAGAAAATACAACACAACTGCTGTTTTTGGACTTGCACTTGTGGCAGGCAAGCTGCCAAAAAGCAAGTAATAAACCCGGGGCCTACAGAAAATTTGCCAAAGAGAAGATTTTTTTTGTTTTTTGTTTTAATCAAAACATGAAGTAAACGTTTTAGGGGAGATATTTGAAAAAGACCTCTGTTCTATTTTTTCTGTTGCAGGAAAGAGGAGATGCTAAGTAATGGATGGAAACTAATCAAGGAGAGAAACAACCTAGAACTAAGGAGAAATTTCTTGGTGGTGAGAACAATAAACCAGTGGAATGGGTTGCTTTTGGAAGCTTCATCACTAGAGGCTTTTTAAAAGAGACTGGACAGCCATTTTTAGAATAGAATAGAATAGAATAGAATAGAATAGAATAGAATAGAATAGAATTTTTATTGGCCAAGTGTGATTGGACACACAAGGAATTTGTCTTGGTGCATATGCTCTCACTGTACATAAAAGAAAAGATATCTTCATCAAGGTACAACACTTACAACATTTAATGATAGTCATAGGGTACAGATTTAACACTTAATGATACAACACTTAATGATAGTCATAGGCTAAAAATAAGCAATCAGGAAACAATATCATACATTTGTATGAAATGGTATAGAGTCTCCTGATTGACAGGGGATTGGACTAGAAGACCTCGAAGGTTCTTTCCAATTCTGTTATTCCACCCACCCCCAACTCCTATTATGCTGCTTTTTTTGGAACAATGGGACGTTGCTCTGTGCAAAGAATTCAGGAAGTGTCAGCAAAGAGTATACACTCCCTGCAGGGTCACCCAAGGTATGAAAATCATCCCAGCTGCCCAACTAAAGCAAACAAGTACCTATGTTAAGCAACAGCAGCACAGGAATATGTTGATGGTCATTTTAGTGACAATGGCAAAAGGATGATTTCATGGTGCATGGAAAAAGACAATTCCTGTATTTTACCAGGGAAGTCACATGGATGAAAAAAGATGAAGTGAATGACAATATACTATCAGATAAAGGGCCGCTCGGGTCGGACAGCACTCAAAGAAAAAGCTGAAGATTTTTTTTGAAGATTAATGGTGTTTATGATGTGGCTAGATTAAAGCCCTTGGGAGGTCTCGTTGTTGATGTGTCCATGCAGGAAAAGAAAATACGAAGCTGAAAAGACAGAATGACTGTGAGAACATGGATTGGAACATGAACATAGGAAATCTCAACACAGTGAAAGATGAAATGAATCGACTGCACAATGGCATCTTAGGCATCAGTGAATGGAATGTTTTTTCCCCCCAAGCTCAGAATGCTTGAATTGGCCAAAGCAAGCTCAGAATATTTTGTACTCTATGAAGCATTATCTCTTAGCTAAGAATAGTGCAGATCCAAGAAACTGCAGACAAAGGTGTCTTTCAGATAGCTGTGTTAAAATGCTATCTGCCAGTCCTTGAGCCAACAGAAAAATATGACAGCATAAATGGAGCTGTCCCTCTTGTTGATCTGTAATCTGTAACAGTAACAGAGCTAGCAAAGAACATTCTTCTTAGACACCAATTGTGAGCCTTAAAAAAAAAACGGGAGGAGGGGGACGGGACAGTTGGTTTCATTTCCCTTCCATCTCCCAGTGAAAAACAACCACTAATGACATTCTGTAATTTATTTATTTAGTGTATGGGGATGTTACATTATCCAGGAGACTACAATGCTAATACAGAATAGTAGTTTGGCTGCCTAAGACTGCTAACCCTGTTTGGATCATGCTTGAATGCTTTCCAAGATGCTCCATGGAGGTATATGGGGGTGTAGGGTGTGAGTTAGCTCTGCACAAAACAAAAACAAAACAAAAACAAAAACCACCAAACAGCATCCTGCAGTGTTAGCTGGGCACTCTCCCTCTACCAAAGCTGCCTTGCAACTGGGCATCATAACTGTAAGATCCAGGGCTGGTACGATTCTGGCTGCTTGCATGAAGCACTGACTCGTCTTCCCACAGAAGTGGTACCTATTTATCTATTCGCAAATAACATGCTTTCGAACTGCTAAGTGAGCAGAAGCTGAGGCAAGTGATGGGAGCTCACCCCGCCATGCAGTGTTTGGTGTCAGCTTTGGAAGCCATACTAGGCTGAAGGCTTCCACACGCTGCCACATTCTCCTCTGTGGGAAAGGAGGGGAGGAGGGTGGTAGTAGAAGGGATGATTAGACATAACAATATTTTTCCTGCCGGTCAAGGTCAGGCTGGCTTCGCATCTGGAGAAGGAGTGGCTGGAGTGATGCTTTGACATGGGACAGTTGAGGATTGGAGCATGTGACCTGCAGAGGGGTCATGAGGGTGGAGATCTTGGAGTTTGTATTACTGAGGGAGGAACCAGAATCCCCAGTTTCGGTTTTCATCCAACTGTGCCAGTTTACCTATGCTAGTAAAAGAACTTTGAAAGATGTTGGCTTTGGAGTCTTTTCTGCAGGAGGGGTTTTCTGGAACACTGACACTTGGTCTTAAACTGCTGGAGCAAAGATCATCTCCAGAATTATTAAGCCACTGAGTCACTGCACTGTTAACATTCTCTAAGATAAGATGTGATGGAATGGGATGGGACAGGATGGAGTTGATACAGTAGATGTAGTATAAGTGAGGGCTTAACCTGGCAGCTGTAGCTACCTATTAAGTGGAACAATGAATACAGGTGCAGATTGGAAACATGGGGTTAAAGGGGAGTGAGTTCTTCCAATGGTCAGCACTTCCATCAATTAGGCTATTTGTGAGTTGAAGTCTGATAAATACTAAAGTTAACCTTAAAAAGCAGTTCTGGAAATCATTTGAAAGAATGATAAAACCGCATTTATAAAGAGTCAACATAAGACTTGACAAGTGCAACAAAAAGCTCTAGACAGGAAATACTGTATACAGGTGGATGTCTCTATGAAAGCCAGATGGATATTTTTCCTTGCAATCCAGCCCAAAATGACCATGAACAGAATTTCCCAGTATTTAGAGGAAAGGGGGCATGTCTACAGAAGCCAAAACTGATAAAAAATTGCTGATCCCAGTCCCTACCATATCAACAACCAGATTTTTAGTGAAGTTGTAGCCCAATCCAAAACTATGTCAGGAGTGAGAAAATACGACTTTAAAACTTCAAAATAGTTTAAAGTAGGGATGAAATGCTCCTGGTTCGGACCAGATTGCCCGATCTGGTAGTGATGGTGGCAGGTGGTTCAGAGAACTGGTAGCAAAAATCCCTGCCCCCCCCCCATGCCCAGCTGAGCCGCGCGATCATCAGAGGGTTTTTTTTTACTTTTAAAAGCATTTTTCTTCGTCCGAAGAGGTTGTAAAAAATGCTTTTAAAAGGCTCTGACAATTCCAATTGAGTTGCCTGATCATCAGAGACTTTTTTTCTTTTAAAGGCAAAAAAAATGCTTTTAAAAGAAAACAAAAGCAACAAAAGAAAACAATCAGGCAACCCAGCTGGGATCGTCAGAGCCTTTTAAAAGCATATTTTACAACCTCTTCAGCCGAAGAGGTTGTAGAAAAAAATGCTTTTAAAAGTAAAAAAAAAAGTTGGCCACGCCTACCCAGTTACATTACTCCCCCAAGGCACACCTACAAAACCGGTAGTAACAAATTTTACATTTCACCACCGCAACCGCTACTGCAACCCTGGGCTGGGGAAGAGATAAAGTGAAGGTTATGAATACATGACCCAAAAAACCTAAAAACAAAAAAAACTTTAAAAGCGCATGTGACAATGATTTTAGAGACATAACCAAAGCCACTTTTACCTAAGGATAAAAATAGTCAATATAAAAATAAAAATAAAAAATAAAAATAAAAAAATAAAAATATTCAATTCAAGTAGATAAGAGGTAGGAGCAGTGGTGAAATCCAATTTTTTTTACTACCGGTTCTGTGAGCGTGACTTGGCGGGCATGGCAGGGGAAGGATATTGCAAAATCTCCATTCCCACCCCACTCCAGGGGAAGGATACTGCAAAATTTCTATTCCCTCCCCACTCCTGGGGGAAGGATATTGCAAAAACTCCATTCCCACCCCACTCTGGACCAGCCAGAGGTGGCATTTGCCGGTTCTCTGAACTGCTCAAAATTTCCGCTACTGTTTCTCCAGAACCTGCCAGAACCTGCTGGATTTCACCCCTGGGTAGGGGAGACCACAGAAATGTGAGTCAAATGGTAGTGCAACTCATTCCACCAAAACAAGAAATAATGGATGGAAGTTAATCAAGGAGAGAACCAACCTAGAATTAATGAGAAATTTTGTGACAGTTAGCACAATTAATCAGCTTGCATCCAGAAGTTGTGGATGCTCTATGTTTTTAAGGACAGATCTGACAACCATATTTTGAAATGGTTCAGGCTCTCCTGCTTGAGCAGGGTGTTGGAGAAGATCTCCACATTCCTTTCTACCTCTTTTATTTGGTCAGATGTATTGCAATACAAAAACCTTTCAGTGTCTAAATAGCCACACTGGTTTAGGTTTAGTGTGGTTTTGCCATTCCCTTGCTGGTTTGTGGACACAAATAGATTTTGGGTTGGTCAGCAGTTTTGGTGATATATATTTGCACATAGTTAGAGTGTGACACCAGAAATGTCCAGAGGGGATGGCTTAGGCCTGGATGATGACCTTAATTCAGCCTTTAACCCAATTTCCTTGATTTTCTTGTGCTAGGAACCTAGCTGTTCATCTGGATATCATGTCTATTGTCAGAAATGTTAGCCTTTGAATAGTCACCCCATGGTTCTGTCCATATTCATGTTGCAAAGACACAGAATTCTGAAATGTGTATTGTTTCCTGTTGTCTGTAAGCAGCATCTGGATTTTCATTCCTTGAAACGTCTGGCTTGTGCAGCAATTTGTCAAGGTCTGAAGTGAGAAAGGTTAGATCTGACCCCAAGGATTCTTGGTTATTGTCCTCCATGTCTGGAATCCATGTAGCAACAGCAGGAGTACCAACAGATGGTCTCTTGAAGTGGATGCAATTATCTTGAAGGATTGTAAAACCAGGTCTATTAATGGTTTAGCTATTTTCTGTGTTATCACTAATAATTTCCTCAGGTCATCCAATCTTTTTTATTATGTCAATTTGTTCCAGGTCTGACAAGGCACTGAGAAAGTTAATCAGGTTTCTCTCTAAAGTTTCTTTAGTGATCTGTCTTGCAATGGGAGTCATGGATTAATAGCTTGAACTTTTTCTTCTTAAGGATGATAATTTTAGAAAAGACATATTTGGGCTTACCTAGAGCTGTGTTGCTATTTTTATATGTTAAAAGGGTGCTTCTTTTTGGCTAGAATGAAGTAATAGTAAACTGACTTCTTCTGTATGAAAAATGTGCATTGGAAAAACTTGCAATCCGTCCTGGATGGAAACTTTCTGTAAATCAATCAGCCGTCTTTCACAGTGTAATAGCTGGCTTAGGGACAGAATGGCTATGTTTTTAAATTCCCATTTTCTTTATAATTTGTTATTTTGGATATAGTGTAAGTATCTAATGTAAACCATACAAAAATGACTTTTTAAAGATTCTTTAGTGATTATATGGTTACTTCCACTATCACTTCAAAATCAAAGAATTTACCTTTATTTTTATACAAAAAATAAAATTAGGGAAAGCTCCAGGTGAGGATGGATTACCTGCTGAGTTTTATAAAGAATTTAAAGAATTAATAATACCAAGATTGCAGAAATTATTTAATGGAATATTACATGGTGGAGAAGTTCCTTCGTCATGGAATAGAACGGTGATATCCCTAATTCCTAAACCAGATAAAGATTTAGAAAGGATTGAGTCCTACCAGCCCATTTCTTTAATTAATCAGGATGCAAAGATATTTACTGCTATTATAAGTAATAGATTAAGTAGATTTATAGATAGATATATAAGTTACAACCAAGTAGGTTTTGTGAAGGGCAGATATATGAGTGATATTGTTAGAAGAGTATTAAATATTATAGATGTAGCTGAACATAATGGTGATAAAATTGGTATAGTATCATTGGATATTTTTAAAGCTTTTGATTCTGTACAATGGGAAGCTATTAAAGTAATTGTGGAGGCTTTAGGCTTTGGTAACAAGTTTATACATGTTATTTCAAAATTGTATCAAAAAAGTAGTGCAAGAGTGAAGGTGAATGGAATATTAACTGAAGAGATAAAATTAGAAGCAGGTACGAGACAAAGATGTCCCTTGTCCCCAACATTATTTTTATTGGCTATGGAAATCTTGACAAAAATGATAGAAAAAGATGAAGAATTAGAAGGATATAAGGGATATAAGATAAATTTGTATGCGGATGATACTTTAATTATTTTGAAAAATATAGAGAAAGACCTGAAAAAGATATATAAGCATTTGAAAGAATTTGAGGAAATGACAGGTCTGAAAGTAAATTGGTCAAAATCAGAATTATTGATGGATAGTAATGGTAATGAGCGCGAGAATATGCAAGAGCAATTTGGGATAAGGATTAAAAATACATTGAAATATTTGGGTATAATGCTTTCACTCAAGGTTAAAGAACTGAAAAAACTTAATTATGATGTGGTGATGAATGAAATTGAGAAGAAGATAGATAAATATAAAATGTTAAAGTTGTCTTGGTTTGGTAGAATTGCAATGTGTAAGATGATGTTGCTGCCCAAGTTTAATTTTTTATTCGAGATGCTACCGTTAAATTTGACAGAGAAAGATATTGAAGGATCTCAGAAAAAATTGGACAAATTGTGCAATGGTGGGAAAAGACCTAGATTAGTGAAGAAAATGTGGTATCAAAATCAAAAGGAAGGTGGATTGGGAATCCCCAAATTATTTAATTATTACTGTGCATATGGTATCCGGATAGTGGTAAAAATACTTAAAGGTGAAGATAATCATTGGAGAGATTTAGAGTTAAGGGATATAGAGAAATTTGGATCAAGGTGGTTTTTAGATAAAGTAAACTCAAAATGTGTAATTAGAAGTTATTGGTTAAAGGGATTAAGTAAATTGTGGAATAAATTTGTTAAAATTTTAATTTCGAATATAATCTTTTTGGGGAAGACAATTGGAAATTGGCCGATTAAAAATAATATAAGACGTAATGAAGTGATTAAAGATGAAAATATAGAAACTATTATAGATTGGTTAAAAGTTTTAGAAAATGAAAGGAGGAACAAAGAAATTATTGAAAAATTAGGGTTAAGCTGGTTTGAAAAAATACAGATAGAAAAATGGACAAAAAAATTAAGGGAAAACTATTCGATAAATAGATGTGAAACTGAATTTGAATATTTAGTATCTCGGATTATGAAAGATGAAATTGGGCTAAAGGGACTCGTTAGCAGGGTTTATAAGATTATAAACTCTGATGAAAAACTACAAAGAGTGATGAGGACAAATTGGGAAAAAGATCTTAATATTGAAATACCAGAGTCAGATTGGAATGTGAATTGGAAGAGTAGAATTATGAGAACTTTATCTATAAGGATTAAAGAGCATAATTACAAAGTTGTTTGGAAATGGTATTTGACTCCAGTAAGATTGTCACAAATGGATAAAAAAATTAGTAAAAAATGTTGGAGATGTGATATGGAATTGGGGACTTATGAACATATGTGGTATAAATGTGATAAGGTTAAAAAGTTTTGGCAACAATTGAGAAAATGATATTTGAAATGATGGGGAAAGTAATAATATTGAGAGTGGAAACTATATTATTGTTGGTAATTAAGGAAATAGAATTAACAAAATATGAAAAAGAATTGATTAGAATTATGATTATAATAGGTAGAATTATAATAGCTAGATATTGGAAACTAGATGTGATTTTTAGAATAGAAGAGTGGAATTCTGAAATGTGGAAATTAGCTTTAAATGATAAAATGACATGTGATATTAAAATTAGAAGTGGTGTGTATAAAGAAGATATTTTCTGGAAGATTTGGAAACCATTCGTGGACTATGCGCTTGGAAAATTGGACGCCTCGGTACCTGTACCTCGAGAACGTGGATTTTGGCAATCATGAGGACATATCCGAAGACCCAAATCTTCCTTTTTTATGTATAGCACAAGGGTGGAATAATGTATTTTTTTTTCTGTTTGTAATGTTAGAAAAAAGTAATAATAAAAAAAAGAATTTACAATGACAATCAAGGTTACACAACAGGTGTGCAGTAGCATGGAGTCTCAGGCACCCTGTAAGAGTAGACACAAGTAGCAGTAGGTCCTTATTTTACCAACCTCGGAAGGATAGAAGGCTGAGAATCGAACTGCTGGAAGCCAGCAGTCAGCAGAAGTAGCCTGCAATACTGCATTCTAACCACTGAGTCACCATGGCTCTTAGATTTTATTCTATGTATATTTCTGTATAATTGAAAACATAACACAGGATATATACTGTGTAAACGTAGAGACATAGAGACATGTGTAAACGCCCTCGTGACATAGTATAACTTCTCTGAGAGCTTAAGGCAAACTGGACAGTCCATTTGGATTCCTATAAGGCAGGGGTCTCCAGCCTTAGTAACTTTAAGGGTTGTGGACTTCAACTCCCAGAGTCCCTCAGCCAGCTTTGGCTCTGGGAGTTGAAGTCTACAAACCTTAAAGTTACTAAGGCTGGAGACCCCTGCTATAAGGAACTTATAATATAACCTCTATATAGATAATATTGCCTTATTTTTTGTGTTGTTAGTTGCGAAGTCATGTCCAACCCATTGCAACCCCATGGACAATGTTCCTCCAGGCCTTTCTGTCCTTGTTGTGTCTTGCCCGCCCTCAGAGCAGCCGGGGCCTTCTTACCTGCTCCCGAACACTGAGGAATGTATGCCTCCCGGCCCAAGTCCTGGCTCCATGCCCACACAAACTGCAGAAGAAGGAGCATCTCCCTGCCCCAGCCCTGACTCTATGCCCAGGCAAACGGAGCAGCTAGACCCCTCCCCCTCCTCCACAGCAGGTGAGCCTGAGGAGGGTTTACTCCCAACAACAGCTGATTGGAGTGACCCTCGCATCAGAAGATTGGAGAGGCGGAGGCAACAGAAGGAAGGGAGGGGCAGGCCTTAATGAGTGCTGAGTCATGGAGCCACACCCCATGGCCTATATAAAGGATCTACTTTCTGGCAGTCTCTGAGTCAGGCAAAAGTCAAACTTATCTTGCTGAAGTCACTTACTGGTCTCCTGCCTGCTCTGAGGACTTTGCTAGGACTTTGGGCAGAGCTGCAGAGGCAAGCCTGATTCGGATTTCCCTGACCCAGCCGTCAGCGGAGGAGTGGGACACGACAGTCCTCTACCATCCTCTGGAGTCCATTTAAGCTCATGCCAACTGCTTCAGTGATTCCATCTAGCCAACTCATTCTCTGTCGTCCCCTTCTTTTGCCCTCAATCATCCCCAGCATTAGGCTCTTCTCCAGTGAGTCCTTCCTTCTCATTAGGTGGCCAAAGTTTTTGAGTTTCATCTTCAGGATCCGGTCTTCTAAAGAGCAGTCAGGGTTGATCTCCCCTAGGACCTTATTTATGGTAACCTATTTATTTTTTGCCTATATACCAAGATACATTAATGGCTCTACTAGAGTTGTAGGGATTCACCTTCGGTGACCTAACCCACAACTCCAAACCAGTATTCTGACAGCAAATATAGTAAGAATGCTATTAACTTTCTTTTCCTTACCATGTTCCTGCTGAGGCTTGCTACATTGTCATATTCCTAGTCTTGCCAACTTCGAGAGATACGGTTATTTCTATTGATTTTAACTGAGTGGTCACAAAAATTATTTCAAATTGTTTTTGGCTCTGAAATGTGTAACCGCTGAGTGCAAGATGTCTCTCAGTTGGTGGCATCTAGCAGAATTTTGTTGAAAATGACATACATCTTCCACCAGACTCCATGTGGGCTGCTAAGAGTTCAGCTGAAATGAGAGGAATGTCATACAAGTAGAAAATAAAACACTCCAGGAAATAATTAAGTATCTTCTGTCCTATGAATCTGATGAGACCCTTTAAGCTTTTCTTCTATTTCTTCCCCATTCTGCCTATAGAATATTTGCAATGAGTTGCTGTGACATATGAATCCCAAATGAAACAAGATGTTCTCATAAAATCTAACCTTCCCCTGTATATGTGATAGGACCAGACTGCTAATATCCCTGCCTGTATCGTGCTGCTTTCATAGGTACAAAATGGTCACATTTATCTCAGGTTGTAAATCTACAGAAATGGACAAAATTACACAATGAATTGTTTATTGGTTTCAGGGTTTAACTTTCTGTCCCTTCACACTGGCAAGCAGAGATTTAATTCCCGTTCTATTATTCTCAATAGGAGCTCTCCAGCTAAACATCTTTTAGAGATATATATTTTCTTTCTCCCATTGCCACAGCAACAATTGACCTGAAGCGGAGCAGCAAAAATGCTTTATTCCAGCATATGGTGGATGACAAAAGTAACGTATGAATGCAGGCAAAGGGATTCTTATTTAAGGACTCACTTCTGCCTGGCAATTTTCATCTGTGAATGTTCTCTAGACCTACATTCATTTAAGAGACAAATACAGATTGGAGAACTCCTTATTTCCTTAGTAGCACTTAACTGAATATATATTGAATAATAGACAAAAATTCAATCAAACAGCCAAGGTCTTCTTATAACCTTGATTTTCTGTTGCACTTCAGATATTTCAAAGTATTTCATTTGATGCAACTAACTGACAATAATATTCTTAGTTATACAAAGAAACTACCAAATTTATTAGAAGCTGGATGGGTAACTTTGTCTGTCCATCTGTCTGTCAGTGTGCCTGCCTCCCTGCCTGCCTCTGTCTTCTATACATCCCTCCATCCTTCCATCCCTCCATCCCTCCATCCATCTCTCTCTCTCTCTCTCTCTCTCTCTCATCTACCTCTATCAAAAAAATACTAGATCAAAAGATACAAAAGCAGCTAATCTTTGAGTTGCATATCTGTAACAAACACTTAACTCATCTGATCAAACTTTTCTCAACTATTTAAATCTTCATTTTAAATTATGTATCTCATTTCCAAAGTAGCATCTCTATGTTGATATTAACATATGCAAATCTCTCTTTTTTCACTTTGTTTACAGTATTTTCTGGTGATTTAGCACCTGGCCAAAATAAACTTCCCTCATTTAGTAAGCTTTTGGTATAGCCACATAAACCACAGATGGGAATATGCAACCTTGCAGATGTTAATATTGTCCTTCTGGGACGGAAGGGTTGGAAATTGTAGACCAGCAACATCTTGTTCTCCTCATTTTGCCATCAGTTGTATCTATAAAGATATATAGTTGAAGTAACTCTGTGATCTTCCAACTCATCCCCTAATGTCTGTCAGCCCTGGAGGCCATCTTTTCTTTTGGATCTTCAAGGCTGCCAGACTTAGTGCTGTGGGAAAGGGAGAGGGGTGTTGCATGGAGTTGGTAGAATTATTTAGTAGCCATAGCAACATTCTTTTGTCTGAGAGTCAAGGACGTTCAACACCTGGAGTGGTGTGATTGGGAGGCATCTCCAGTTGGAACGGTGAATTGACTGGACCATGTGATGGACATGTGGGTGCAGGGAAAGGGACTTTGACTTCCTTCTGGGTGGGGAAAACCTGGCAGCTTTCAGATTCGGGTTCTCCCAGATGTGTCAATATGACATCTCTAATAAAATGGATCTTTGAGGAATTGCTTGCCTTGGAGTCTTACTTGGTTGGCGGTGTTACTTGGAACCCTGATATTGTCCACATTTGAAAGAATTTACACTTATTTATTTATTTATTTATTTATTTATTTATTTATTATTCATATTTGTATACCGCCCTATCTCCCGAAGGACTCAGGGCGGTTCACAGGCACATAAAACATTTATATACAAGTTAAGATAATCATTAAAAAACTTATTCTAATGCCAGATTATTAAAAACATAAATATAAATATTAAAACCAATTTAAAACCCCTATAAATTTAAAATCTAAGCCAGTCCTGCACAGATGAATAGATGTGTCTTGAGCTCGCGACGGAAGGTTCGGAGGTCCGGAAGTTGACGGAGTCCTGGGGGGAGTTCGTTCCAGAGGGTGGGAGCCCCCACAGAGAAGGCCCTTCCCCTGGGCGTCGCCAGACGACACTGCCTAGCTGACGGCACCCTGAGGAGTCCCTCTCTGTGAGAGCGCACGGGTCGGTGAGAGGTATTCGGTAGCAGTAGGCGGTCCCGTAAATAACCCGGCCCTATGCCATGGAGCGCTTTGAAGGTGGTTACCAGAACCTTGAAGCGCACCCGGAAGGCCACAGGTAGCCAGTGCAGTCTGCGCAGGATTGGTGTCATACGGGAGCCACGAGGGGCTCCCTCTATAACCCGCGCAGCCGCATTCTGAACTAACTGCAGCCTCCGGATGCCCTTCAAGGGGAGCCCCATGTAGAGAGCATTGCAGTAATCCAGGCGAGACGTCACGAGGGCGTGAGTGACCGTGCATAGGGCATCCCGGTCTAGAAAGGGGCGCAACTGGCGCACCAGGCGGACCTGGTAAAAAGCTCTCCTGGAGACGGCCGTCAAATGATCTTCAAAAGACAGCCGTTCATCCAGGAGGACGCCCAAGTTGCGCACCCCTTCCATCGGGGCCAATGACTCGCCCCCAACAGTCAGCCGAGGACTTATAAGTGCAATCAGGGCCTGAAGGCTGATGCTTACAGTCTGAGGGATAAGCAAAAGTGATTAAGGAAGCCGCATGTTCTGACAGAAAATCTACATCCTTGAACTTTCTGCTTCCATGTGGGTGAGGAGAAATAAGACTTGGGACTTTTCCAATCAGGAAATAGCTGAGCAAAGATAGAGAGGATCAAATAGGAGTCCCTTGTCTGCTTTAGCTATTTCCAGTACAGCTAGTTCATAGGATAAAAGTGCAAAGAACTGATGGCTCTGCAGATGTGGTTTAAACAATATCTCCAATCCAAATGTATTCTGACCATGTATTTTTATATCTTCCTTCTGCCTCCTTCTTTCCTTGTTGTTTTTAGTCCTCTACTCAGTTTAACTTTGACACAGGCAGAGGGTTTTTTTTTTTTTTTTTTTTACATTGCCTGATATAGCTCGAAGTAATGCCATGAGTATTAAGGTTGTGCCCAAATAATGAGTTATAATAATAACGAGTGCCCAAATAATGAGAGTAAGAGATGGAAATTTCACTGAAAGAAACAAACCAAACCAGCAAATGGTGAGACATGATAAAAATGTCATGGAGCCTATTTAAAGCAAAGAGATACAAAGTACTCAAACTGCAACCCTAATAAGGAAATGTTAATTAATAACTTGGATTTGACTTGTTATACCCTTAACTTCAGATCCCAAGAGTTGCATGTAAGTTTTCTACTCATTCTAGTCTTCATGTTTGTTTTTGGAGAAATCTCAGTTACAGCAAGCAAGATTTCTTTATTATTATCTCTTTTATTCATTAAACATGAAACTCTGTCAACTGAACATTTAAAAACGTGTTGCAAATATCATTGACTGATGCTAATGGTTGATATAGGTTGCTGCCGCATCCTAGGTATCAACCAAGTATCTTCTTAAAATATATGATGTTCTGAGTAGCGCAATTTTTTGCAGTTCCGCTGGTGTTATTGCAGAAAGCTGCAATTTCTTGATGTGTTTTGTAAAATTCTTGGACATGTATCAAGTGCCCTAATGACAGTGGGTATCACTGTTACATGTTTCATCCACACTGTAGTTTCAATAGCAAGGTCGTGATATTTTGTGATTTTTTTCAGTTCTTTTTCTTCCACTCTGGTGTCTCCTGGTACAGTGATATCAATAAACTGTACGCTTCGGCCCTCAACAACCGTGATATCTGGCATGTTATGTTCCAAATAATGATCTGTTTGTATTTGAAATTATTATTTTATTTACACAAAATGACAATATACACAGCAAACGAGATAACTATGATGGATTTTGTATCACAGATCACTAGTCAAACACTTCCCAAGCGTTTAAGACTGCGTGATGTATCGGTGAATTTTGCGAGCAGATCCCAGTGAGGTGGCCTTCTGAAGCTGACTAATGGTGATCTTGTCAGTGCCAATTGCTTTTAAGTGCTTGCCTAGGTCTTTAGGCACAGCTCCCAGTGTGCCAAGTACCATTGGAACCACCTGCACTGGTTTATGCCAGAGTCTCTGCAATTCGATTCTCAAATCTTGATATCTGGTGACTTTTTCAAGTTGTTTCTTGTTGATTCTGCTGTCACCAGGTATAGCAATGTCAACTATCCACACTTTTTTCTTTATTATTATTTATTATTTATTCTTCTTATTCTTCTTCTTATTATTTTGGATATACATCAATATCATTATATGAACAGTGAGGCATCTGGGTATAATTCATTTAAATACAAATAATAATAGTAATATTAATAATATTTGTTACATTAATCATATTTGTATAATTGTGGTTTTTATTATACATATTTGTACTAGAGTGTGTTCATTTATTGTTTAGTTGTTCAGTGCTCTTGTGTGTGGTTCTAATAACAATCACAATATTATTTAAACGTACATGGTGATACCATCTTTCAACATCTAATCTTTACATCTAGCTATTACTTTTAGTATATTATATAAAAATATGTATAATAATATTCCCCCTTGATCTTGTTTCTACCTCTATTCTGGCTCTCAATAAAGCCAATCTTATATTAAACAGCATTCCCTTTCTAAATATCATATCTTGCCCTCTTTAGTATTTCAATTCTTATTTGTTTTTTGACTTGCCTCCCAAACTCCTCCCTTGGGTCTTTGTATCTGTCTACATCTTTCCTATTTAATTCAAATATTTCTTCCATCTCTACTATCTTTTGTTGCCGTATCTCGGGCGGATCTGCCCAAGAGCCTATCTTCTCTTCAAAAATATCTTTCTTTTCATCCAATCTTATTTTTGATCTCTTAATATATATTGCCCCTTATTTGATTCATAAGTCTTTATTTTCTTCTCTTCTTGTTTTATTTGTTGATTTATCTGTTCTGTCTTTTCCTCTGGTATTTCTGTTATCTCCTCTATTTCCTGTGTTTTATGTTCTTTATTAATTGTTCTTTGGTTCTTTAATTAATTAATTGTTAATTGGTTCTTTTTCAACATATCATAAGTACTTTAGAGCATCAAAGTACTTGGAAATGGAAATCAACACCATTTCTTTTTGAAATCCACTCATCTCCCCCTGATGCAACATCTTGTCTTATTTTGATAGGTTCAAATATTGTTCAATAACCTGTCAGTAATCTGTCACCACCCCAAACGCTCAATTGTCTATGACCTCAGAAAGCCAGCTTAGAAACTGTTTGCTCAATCCTAGTGCTGTCCCTCTCGGGAATGCAATAGTTATTGTGTACCACAATTAGACAATTAGTTCCATTTTGGTAATCCAGGAAGATTTTCAAATGTCTCCTTAAGTCCATTCTGTAAGTTCAGTCATAGATCCTGGCTTTTAAAAGTTGCTGTCTTTAGATGTCTTCCATAATCTCACAGTTAAACCTTCAATAACCATGAAGTAGACAGATATAGAACAGTAGATAGCACAGCAGTCCTCCAGGTGTTATTTATTTCTACTTCCCCCCTCCCTTTGTCTTATCAGTACTTCCCAAGGTTGTAGGAGTTTAGTATATATTCCATTCAGCAGTAGATGGCACCTTCAGCTTAAATTTCAACATTGCACAAAATCTGAAAAATATTTATTTCAGGTTTTTTTGCAAATAGTTTACATTCAGACAAATAATTCCAGCATTTTAAAATGCCTTACCAAAATATTGCCAATAAAGTTTAAAAATCCAATCCTTCTATATTTTAAAGATTTTGCGCTCTCCCTTTAGTTCCTTTTCTTTCAGGTCTATAATTTTTCTCTCTGTAATTATTCACCATTTTGACAAACATTTCAAAGAGTCTCTTTTTCAGGGTTTATTTTCTTTGGGGTTAGGTTCTATGTAAAAAAAGAATCACCTCACTCAGTTCTGATCACTGTTCATCTACACTGCTCCAGCACATTCTTTGTTTCTTCAGCTGCCCCAGCTTCACGGCAGCCATAATGGCTGCCTCTCCTCTTCATCGTTGGAGGGGAGGGAATTTCTGGGTCCAGCTGAACAGCTGCCACTCTCTTTGATCTACAGGGCGTCCCTCCTTTCTTCGTCATCCCTAAAGGGTGACTTTAGTCCCTTGGAGGGGTCTCCAACAAGGAGGATTTGGTGCGAGTTTGCAGAGCCCTGCTCCTCATGTCTGATCTCGCTGCAACATCAAACCGGAAGTCAGCAAGCAAGATTTCTGAAGATGGGTAAACATTCCCCTTTATAACTGGTGTCTACCCTAGCTTTTGATGGCTAGTGGAAGGGGACTAAGAAGACTCCCTTTCAAGAAGCAGTGAACCTAATTCACTAAAAATATATGTCCCTCTTTATTATTGTCCAACTTTCATCTAAATTTAACTATACAAAATATAGTATATCTGGGCCTAAATTTCAACATATTTCAGAAACTAGGCTCTATGAGTTCCACAAGACTCATTCCTTTTCTAGTCTACCAAAGATGGTAGTCTTGTACTGCCATTTTAAGCACATCTATTTCTGGGGGGGGGGGGAAAGTATATGAAGAAAATCACAGCTGGGATCACACAGGCAAGCATAGGCATCCGCGTATATCAAAATAATGAAATATGCAATGTCAAGTGAAATCACTACTTTGCATTTGTATCATGTTGCATGCAGGTTTTGCCACTTGCCGTTTTACTGCCCATCCTCATGGAGGCTCCCACATGCATAGAAAGGGCAGGGTCCAAAATCGTATTCAAGGAAAGCTAGTTCATCTTGTAGACAAGAATCTCAACCTTCTGCTTCCAAAGTTAAAAGCCTGCAGTGATATCAGGACAAAATGTGACAAACATAATGAATGCCTGAGGGGAAAAGCTTGATTTCACTGACCAGGGTCTCCTAAACTCTGCCTTCTTAATATTATGCTGTTTCAAGTATTGTAAGTCACACTGGGCCTTTAGCCATAATTCTCTCCTTGCCCCACACATTCACTTGGGGCTGCTGCCTTTTCTTCCCAACTCTCATAAAAGATGATAGTTTTGACACTTAACCTATGAGCAAGATACAGCAGCAGTTGAGGTGAAGCCCTTGAGTTTCAATGACATAAAATATACAGATATGCAAAAAGAAGAAGAAGTTGGATGAACAGGAATGGAGCTGTCAGTGGGTCTCTGAATAAATTAGCAATTAAATCATGAATTAAGAGTGTGAAAAGGGTCAGACAGAGAACAAGCAAATAGGAATGCTTCTGGGTTAGAATTCAAGAGTGAGATGGGCTTGTCTCCTCTATTTTTCTCTTTGAGTTATGTGGTGGCAGTGAAGATGAAAGAAAATCTGCCATTTAAATTTTCCATGATGTTCTATTATTCTGAAAGAGTGTGGTTAATTAAAAATTGGGGTTTTTTTGGGGGGGGGGGTTTCTGGTAGTACATTACTTGTCTTCAAAATCAGCCAAATTGCTTGAATGTGTATTGGAATAGTGTGCTTTGATTCTTCTCTTTGAGGAATCATAGTCATAGTCATCTGCTCATAGAACCTCTTTTTAATCTATCCATGGGTAAAAGAGGAGTACAAATGACATGTGATGATTAGAGTAGAAATCTATGTCTACAGTATAAAGCGTATCATTTATAACAGGGGTCTCCAACCTTTGTCCCTTTAAGACTTGTGGACTTAGTCTTATGTCTTATGACATAGTCATAAGACTGGCCTGATTTTTAAATTTTAAATTTAAATTTTAAACTTTTAATGGTAATTTTATTGGGTATTTTTATGGTCAATCGACGGTTTTAATTTGGCCTTTTATTGAATAAGTTTTTTAATTGTTATTTTAATATGTATATTAATTGTTTTAAATGAAGGCTGTACACCGCCCTGAGTCCTTCGGGAGAAGGGCGGTATAGAAGTTTGATAAATAAATAAATAAATAAATAAATAAATAAATAAATAAATAAATAAATAAATAAGGAATGACTATGACGTATATGCACGGGAGTCATCACAGTGATGGCTAACCTTTTCTGGATCGAGTGCCCAAAACGCACGCCTGTGTGCACGAATGCACATGTGTATGCCTGAACCCCCAAAATGCAATGTGTGTGCCGCCCCTGTGCATGCACCCCATCTCCCATGCATGTACGTTTGACCCTCTGCCTGAGGTCCATCCCCTGCGCATGTGCACCTCCCCCACATGCACCTCCCCTGTGCATGCACAGCAGAGACCCGAAGACCAGCTGGTCGGTGAGAGGCGCGCACGCATGCACAGCGGAGCTGAACTGGGGCGATGGCTCACGTGCCATCACAGAAGGCGCTGCGTGCCACCTCTGGCACATGTGCCATAGGTTCGCCATCACGGCTATACAGGCTAATCTTCCTCATCTTCCCTAAGGCTGACTGGCTGGCTGAGAATCCTACAAGTTGAATTTCCAAACATCCAAAAAGTAACAAGTTGAAAAAAGCTGGCATGGATTTTTTAATGAGAGCCACCACTGCCCATTTGTGCTTTGATTCCTCTCTTTGAAAGACACATTCTCCGGTATTTGTTTTCTTCAGATTCTTTCAGAGGACATCCATCTTCATGTCTTCAGTCAGGTCAGGCTGTGAATAAATGCAGTGTGACATATTGATCAATTTTAAAAAGCTCAACGTTTATTTTAGGTTGCTGAATGTTTTTTGACAAGCTTCTACATTTTTCTTTTCTTTTCTTTTTAATCTTGTTTAATTTTGATCATTTTTGTACAAGGCTTGACTTCCCAAAAATTCAATAGCTGTTGAAAACATTTGGTTGTCTAGCAATGGCTTTCTATGCAGGGAAGCAGGATTTGACCACAAGGGATATGAAAGTATGTACCTTCTGAAGGTTTGGTGTGTGTGTGTGTGTGTGTGACAGAGAGAGAGAGAGAGAGAGAGAGAGAGAGAGAGAGAGAGAGAGAGAGAGAAACTCTTTGAGTTAGTGTTGTCTCCTGCCTATTGCATGGACAAGCGCCTGCAGTTGTCTTTGCAAGCATTGTCAGAAGTGATTTGCCATTGCCTCTTTACTAGGGTTGAGAGAGAGTGACTGATCCAAGGTTACCTAGCTGGCTTCATACCTAAGGCAAAGCTAAGCCTCATGAGTCCCTGGTTTATAGACTTGGGCCTTAGCCACTATACCAAACTGGCTCAATCCTCCTTGAACCCCAAATAAAGTGTTCCCTTCTTCCTCTTAAAATCAACAGTTTAAAAAGTTTTGTTGTACAGTTCACAGGATGAGTCACTGCTAAAGGCTGATCAGCCCAAATCAAGATGCAGAACATCAGACCTGTTTTAGTTATTTGCCCCTTTTAACAGGGTGATGAATGAAAAGGGACAATGTGAAGGTGGCATCTAAAATTGGTTGTTTTGTCCCTCCTATCCAGAGCCATTTTTCATGTACAGTCCAACCACTTTTCAGGTACCATATCTTTGGTCGAAGGTTTTGCAATCAGTGGCTTCCAGATGGAATCTTGGCTTCCATGATTAGGAACACCTTGCACTATCAGGTCTCGCAGTAACAGGTGGCATGAGACAAAAAGGCTGTTTTCCAAAGCGGAAATGAGGAAAACAGTGCTGCAGTGTCTCTGTGGTTCCAAATGAAAGACTGAAAAGTTTCTTCCTTTGTACCAGAGTGCTTGGCACTGTCCCCAGACCCATTTTATATTGTGTTCTCTGAAGAAGCTTTGTTTTATTAAAACAATATGACAAAGGAACCAGCAAGGGAGGGAGAGGACTGTGCTGTTCAGAAGAACTTTGCTTTTCATTCTTGACCTTCTTCATATTGATCAAACGTCCCTTGCTTATGGAATTAATAATCATAATCACAGAAAGCAGAAATGAAACCAGCATCTCCTAATTTCAGGAAATGGCAAACTGTTCAGCTTGCTAATTATAAACCATGCTGGATCTTTTTACCAAGAATTCAAGAGCTCCCTGTGCCATCAGCCTGTCCCAAAAAGCTCCTATTTGAAACATTACATTCTTCCATTGAAATGCTTTATTTTGAAGAGGACATGTGAACTCTGAAAGGATCATGTTTGCCAACATCAAAATATATCCCGACACCTAGAACAGACTCAAAAATTCAGAATTTGGGGGTGGGTGAGTTCCATCTTTTCAGTTTTTACAAAAATGACAATCATGCTTTTCACATATTTTTCAGGAAACATTTTAACTGAAAAGGATTGCTAAAAAAGGGAGCATAGAACACAACCATTTCTAGTAGTCTCACGTACAAGTTTTCACTGGAAATGTCAATTCATCAACATGAATATTATTGTTGGATAATATCGCTGTTCTCCCTGAAGGGGTCATTAGAGGCAAAGGAAAAAAATCCTTTGTTAATTGCATGACTGTATGTAATGTTTATTTAGGGATAATGCAATCATGCTCTATTGTGAGTTGGGTGCTCACATTGCAACAGACTGGGAGTGGACAATTAATTTTCCCAAAGGCCACATGAGAAACTGGCTGGTTGTGCGGAGTTGAACCAATGTAGCCTGATTTGAGATCATCAAACTCTGACATCTTAACTCCTCAGGCTGCTGCAGGCAAGGGGTGAGCACTTTGCAGGTCCAGAAAAGCACTTTCTCTCCTGGCCCTCCTATTGCACCAGCTGACTGAAGGAGCACGAGTGACTTTGCATAGTCAGATCTGACTTGACTTTTTTTCCGGCCCACTGCAATGCCCTTATTTATATTTGATTTCTAATTTCATGTGAGCCAGACAGAGGATGTGGTGAAGGGGCTGTAAAATGCCCAAGCCTGCAATAAGCCATACATTATGCTTACAAATAATTGTGATTGGGTCACACTCCATATGAGACTATTCTTAAAATGTGACCAAGAGTTGAAACTGTTGCAAAATGTTTGTTAAAATAATGTATGATGCCTATATTGAAAGCTCAACATGGGTTGTTGATAGATTTTTCAGACAGAATTTACCATGTTTCCCCGAAAATAAGACCCATCTGGAAAATAAGCCCTAGCATGATTATTCAGGATGCTTGTAATATAAGCCCTACCCCAAAAAGACACAGCAGTTAAGATCATTAGCCAGACAGACACATTTAGTGCCGTATTTTCCCAAAATTAAGACATCACCTGAAAATAAATCCTAATGCATTTTTTCAAGCAAAAATTAATATAAAACCTGGTCTTATTTTTGGGGAAACTCACTAAGGTCTGAAGGACTTCATGATTGGATGCTGCCTCTTCTGTTACAAATCTGCCTGGCCATTAAGATCTGCAGGACAAGCACTTCTGAACTCCCCAGAGAGATGAGTTTGTTTATCTGATACATAGGCAATTTTTTCCTATATGAATTGCAGACTATGGAATGCATTCCTTCAGGAGCATCATTTGGCTATCAATTCTCTCAGCCTTTAGAAGAGCTGCTAAGGAGCGTTTTAATTGTAACTGGTTGTTATCATTTATTTATTTATTGTATTCTGCCGTTTACTGATTTTGAATAGCCTTTTCAAACTGAATAGGTGAAGGCAAACCTTCCAGCAAGGTGAACCTTCCACCAGTGAATCTATAGAGAAAAAGTTCAATGTTTCATTTATACAAAAAGTGCAAGAGGGAGTGCACAGGAGGGGGGTATTGCTTACAATGAAATGAAGTGTAGTAGTACTTGAACCAACTCAAGACAGAAAACATTATTTGTGAGAGCCAGAAGGAAAAGTATTTGCTTCCCTGATGAGCAGGGGATGAATTCAGGATCACATCTTTAGAAAATTGTTAGCAGCTCAATGTACAGTATATTGGTCATGCAAATTAGCCCGTGTAATGTGTGAAATATAGAAATTATAAATTATTCTCCTTTCTTAAGTTTTCTTTCTGTTTTATTCCCTGGAGAAACTGTATCTAATAGTTCCTCATATGATCTTAAGTAAATTGCTTCTGTAATGCATTACATTGCTCTCATTTCTTGGAGAAATGTATATTTGGGAAATAAAAAAAAGGAAAATATATTAGAACAAAATGAAATATCAGAAAATCTATTTAATTCTTTTAAAACAGGTGGGGAAAGCATCCAGGATATGGCTTCTGAAATTTTTTTACCATCAGTGACCATTTTCTATTTTCTTCTGTAAGATCTATGTATGTTTTTATTGTCTCCATAGGTGGCATCTACATGCATTTATGCCTGCATTTTCTCCTGGGTTTTCAACAGGGTATGTATGTCATGTGTAGGTCTTCTCTACATGGTTGGATCTACAAATATGCACTTTATCCAGAGATTAAGCAAGATGCATGAAAATATGCTTTTTGAGTGCAAGTCTCTAAGAAGGCACATTCAACAAAAGAAACTCTTAGCTCTTTAGATTAACCAAAAGTATAGCTTTATTGAAAAATCTATCTAGGCACGGCAGAAGCAAAGTCAGTTCTGGGATTTTCCTGTGAAAACCCACATAGGTAACTTCCCTTTTTCCCTCTGGGCCACCCACAGTTCATGGGGGTTCACCAATTGAGTTCAATTCTTTTGCTTTGGGAAAAGCTGTCTGTTTTGGTCAAAACATTCTTCAACACTTGGCCTTGGTAGATAATGTCTCTTGGGCAACAGATGGTTCATTTGCATTCCATAGCCTCCCCCACCCTAAGCCCCCACCCTCCTCCCATCACTGTTTGGCAAACTTAGAGCAAAAGCAGGTGCAGGCAACTATGGAGTCACATCAGGTTTTACAGGTATGCCCATTTATGTTGCCTTGGTGTATGCCTGTTTCTACTCTCCCTTCATGTTGTGGTCATGTACGTTATTTTTATAAGTGTGTATTCAGAAGCACAGGACAAGTTGTATAGCTCTGTTCTCCACTTAGGAATGAGAAGAAAAGTGAGACTTGGTAATAGCAGCATTCTAAGCCACTGCCCAGCTTCCTGACCTGTAAGTATCGGAGAGTTATTTTTGTTAAGTTTGGGCAATGAAGAGGCAGGAGACAATGCAAGTGACAACAGCTCTTTAGTTTATTGTGAAACCCAGCAAGAGACAACAGGCAAACACCTCTCTTTATATAGTATTTGGCTGAGGCACCAGCCAATCAGCAACGTTTATTTTCCCACCCAAATTTCCCTCCAAAATTTCAAATACATTACAATTTTCTTGAACCTTTTTCCTCTGTAACTCCAAGCTAGCTTCAGCTCATTTTCAGGTTCAGTCTTCCCTGTATTGCTTTTTCCCCAATCTCCCATATTTGGTTCCATTCTGATCAATTTTGGGAGGGTTAACTTGCTGATTGACAGATGGACGAAGTCCCTATCCTTTTTACAGAATTTAGGTTAGAAAGGATACAAAGGGAGAGCATATTTATCCATCCTTGGCTGATCTTGAATATGCTAGGCTTGATCAGTCATAGTACCTGGATGAATATCACCAGGAAGTTTTGGGGCTGGAGACTTTGGGGGAAAAAAAAACATCCTGGAAGAAGATAAAGGTAAATCATTTCTCTAATGTGGCCGAAAGACCACATGGATATGCCCATGAAGTCACCAGAAATAAAGCTCTTTAAAAAAAAAAAGACTTTACCTACTTTCATTCCTTCCTTGCAACAGAATGAAGACTGGAGAGAAAACCCACCATTTGGTGCTCTGTGTCATACAGTAATATGTCTTGGGCAGCACTGTTGAATAATTTAGCAGGACTTATTCTCTAGGAAGTATATTTAGCACTCTTTCCAGCCAAAACATAATCCTAACCATACTGTTAATTATTGCTTATTTTGGCTCTCTCTTCTTGACTGAGTAATTATTTCTGGTTCAATTGGAATAGATTTGTAAATGACATGTTACCTCTATGAGAGTTATGTTTTCTCTACCTTACTTTATGTGCAGGCTAGGGACATAGTCATTAAGCAAAGAATCCTGAAAACGAAGAAACAAGAAAAAACTAAGCCACACACAATCAACTCTTCTATGCTAAACTATCCTGCTTTGGTTTAATATTCATAAGGTAATAGGGTCTGGGAAAAGGGATGTGCTATAAAGATGTTAATGTGATGTTGAATTATATTGTATATCAAAATTTTGGACTTATTGAACATTGGATACAGCAAAAAAGGTGGAACAATAGTGCCACTGCTGACTTAAAAGTTGGGTTGATGACTTACAATGTTTTTGTTTGTTTGTTTATGAAATTATTCTTTATTGATGCAATCTAGGAGTTTTCAAACTTTATGGTCCATGATAAATGTATTTCTGTACCCCTCCTCATAAACAGAAACGCCTGATAATTTCATTGGGTTTTATGCTAGGCAAAAAATAAATATACTTGAATATTTGAAATTTCTCAGCATAAGAAGAATGTTGGATTTATTGAACATATGGTACGAGAAACATTATTTTGTTACAGTTGAAGGATGGCATCAACCTGACTTATAGTCAGAGGTGGGATTCACTTACCTTCCCTACCGGTTTGCAAATGTGAGTGCACATACCATCTCTGCTCATGCGCATGGCCTTCTGTGCATGTGCAATAGTTGCACATTATGCAACTATTGGTGGATGAGCAGAGCCTCCTGCACTCATCGCTACCGATTTGCACGATCTGGAGAGAACTGGCTCAATCCCACCACATTTTACAGTGTTGGGGCTAACAATGAGCCCACTCCATTTGTTGTTTTTAGTTATGAAGTCATGTCCGACCCATCACGACCTCATGGACAACTTTCCTCCAGGCCTTCCTGTCCTCTACCTTCCCCCGGAGACCATTTAAGCTCATGCCTACTGCTTCAATGACTCCATCCAGCCACCTCGTTCTCTGCTGTCCCCTTCTTCTTTTGCCCTCAATCATTTTCCCACTCCAAATATATGCATAAACTCTCTTTTGATACAATGCAGGGGTCTCAAACATTGCAATGCCTCAAGTACTTGCTGCAGGCTCGCACAAGCAAAGGGAGGAGCAAAACATGAAGTGAGTGTTGACACCCCCCCTGCCTTGCCTGTCCGAATTTCTAACAAGTTTTTAAAAATTCTGATCCTATTTAAGTTAGGGACAACTTAATGTGTATCCTGTTTAGGAGACTCTAGGCAAAATGGAGAGATAGACCTATATTACTTCTTGTGGCCAAGATTGCATGCTGTAATAAAAATCCCAGCTGGTTTTTTTGGAGGGAGAGGGGAAATCTGTGATAATAAGTTCTTATCTATTTTTCTTTTCATTTTCTCTCTCTGTAAGGGATAAAGGAATGGGGTTGAAACTGTCCTCTGAACTTGAGAAAAGCAATGCTGAAAACTTTGACTAGAGCACTTCTTGCATCTGGCACATGAATTCCCTTAGCTGGAAACCTGGGTTGGGAAAAGATACTTTATTGAATATTCGATAGATTCTACTGCCCAGGAATTGGAAGAGATGTCAGTAGATACTGTGAGGCATGTAGGGAGTGCCAATTAGTCCAAAGGAGCCCCAGGATAAAACTCCTTGGCTAACAAACAGAGATGAGCATCAACCCTTAGAGTCAGACACAACTGGACTGGCGAAATTTATGTCTCTATAACAGTGGTTCTCAACCTTTATAGTGCTGCGACCCCTTTAATACAATTCCCCACGATGTGGCGACCCCAACCGTAAAATTATTTTCGTTTTGAATTTATTGCGCCTGAAGTCAGACATAGCGATCTGAACTGCTTGCGATTGCCTTGAGGACGGAGGCATTAAAGCGGAGACTCCTCCCCTATTAAGTTTATCGCGCCTGAAGCCAGATTAGGCTAGCGATTGGGAGTGATTGCAGCTGGCTTGAGAGGGAGACATCAGAGCAAAGATTTCTCTCTTTTTTAATTCATCACGCCTGAAGTCGAATTTGGCTAGTGATTTGAAGAGCCTGCAGCTGGCCTGTGGAATCAACCATTAGAGCGCGATTCTTCGACTCGCAAGTATACTTCCCATATTTCCGATGGTCTTAGGCGACCCCTGGCAAATCGTCATTCGACCCCCAACGGGGTCCCGACCCACAGGTTGAGAACCGCTGCTCTATAAGATAACTTCTCAGACATTAACTTTCCCAATGTTGCATCCCCATAACTATGAGTCACTGAAATCAAAGAACATGCAGTATGTGTCATTTGCAATTGGCATTTAGTTAATGCAAAGTTGACCAGGAAGTAATTCGGAAGCATTTCTTTTTTCTGCATTTTCTTGGCAGCTCCTCTCTCAATTTTCTTTCTTGAAAGCTGGCAAAAGAGGCTTCTTGCTGTGTCTGAAATACTGTGACACGAAGAAAGATGATTCTATCCTGCAGGAGCCTGATATACCATTCCAGAAGAGCCACCACTGCATCCAAATGACTCATTCCACCAGACAGTGGGCCACCACTGCTGAAGAGGTAACAATTGGAGATCTTCCAGGTCTGAAACATCAGTAAATTAGCAGACAGCCAGATTTCTTCTGACCCAGACAAATGCTGGCACCTTGTAAGTGGCTGCTTTCCAAGAAAAGTTGTTTTCTTTTTTGCATTTCTAGTAACCTAGGAGATGCAAATCTTGTATCTTGCTTGCAAACACTGCCATTATTTTTACATATGACATTTGGTAATGTAGCAATGGTGCAGCAACCGCCTCCCCCTTCAATTCCCAGAGATAAATAGCTCCTGCCATTTCTCTTTTGTATCCACTGCTGAGCTATTTGAAAAGAGCAGGAGATAAGTAGCCTTATGACCACTGCAGATTAACAGACTCAGAGGCGCCAAATGCAGGTTGTTGCTGCTAGCTGTTGAATTAACGTTTAGACAGACTTTTCAATGCAAAGATTACTGCAAATAATAGCCCATACATAGTGAACCTAAGGGCCATGGAAGCTTAGACAAAATATCCAGGTGCTTTTATCCAGGAGCACTTTGCCCCTACATCAGTGCTTAGTGCCAGCCTAGCTAGATGCCCTTTCAGATTGCAAGCTTCTTCAGCATTCGAGTAGTTTTTACAAAAATCCAGATAAGCATTTTTTCAGTAGAGCGACTGGGAGAAAGGCTTTTTCCTGGCCCTGCCTCTGTATTTTTAACAGCAAAAGAACATTCTGCTCTCTGAGTCCGAAGTGGAATCCTGGGATATGGAGATGAAAGAGAACCTTCATGTGAACCTCTTTAGAAGGCAACTGCTAAATTATCATGCTCCACCATTGGAGATACGAAAATTCTAAGCACTACATCTCATATCACTTATTCTGAGACATTTCTGGAAAAGGCTGCCTGAGACATTTGGGAGGACTAGTGCATCATGCTTATACACACTTTTCTTCACTGTTCAATGATGAGTAGAGTATTGAAAACAGGTCCTTGGCAGGAAACAGGTTATGGAAGGAAATTCTGAGGTAAAAATCCTACCTTGTCTTGAGACATAAAACTCTACTTCTTTATTCATAATCAGATAAGAACAGGGGTGGGCTGCTGGGGGTTCGCAGGGGTTGAGGAGAATCTCTAGCTAAAATTTTGTGCAGTTTGGAAAACCCACAAATCCCACTCCTGGCTGGCCCCGCTCACCCCACCCAACCCCACCCAGGAGTGGCCTGTTTTGGATGAGGTAAGTGCAGGCCACATGTGGAGGCTTGGGGAGGGTGAAAAATGGACCTACCAGAAGTTTTGGAAAGCTGTAAATAGGCCTGGAGCCCCTCCAGAGGGCCTCTGGAGCCTGGGGTGGTCGTTTTCGCCCTCCCAGAGGCTCGAGGAAAGCCTCCAGAATCCGGGGAGGGCAAAAATCCCGCCCCCCCCCACTGTGGTGCAGGAGGCAGACTAGGTCATGCCCACTAGGGCCACGCCCACCCAGCAACTGAGCAGAGAATTCCTTGCTAAAATTTTTGAAGCCCACCCCTGGATAAGAAGAGTGATGCTTGTCCAGTGGGCAAGAAATCATGAAGTGTCAGGCTTACCAGGCAGACCATACAAAAAACATGACCAGATAAACTAATTTTATTTCATTGTAAGGTTACATTAACAGAACCTTGCAAGTTCAAAGTATAGCTCTCCTCCATCTCCTTTACACCCTGAGGAATGAGGGAGGGTCTCTTCTGAGTCTCTTGTTTCATCCACTATCGCACTACAGACTATCTGTATTTCTTCTCTGACCATTCCCTAGGCAGCATCTCTGAGCCCAGTCTCCCAAGGTCATTCTCACATACTATTATATGAAGGGTCTGTAGTCTAGTGTTCAGAGGTTCAGCCCATTTCATTGCAACTTTGGTGACTAATGGCAATACATAAAAACTGTATTAATTTTTTTAAAATAGCACAAAATACAGCTGCTGCTGATGTTATCCATTCAGTTGTGTCTGACTCTTGGCAATTCTCTGGGCCAGGTCTCTCCACATCTTCTGATCTGCTTTTTTGAGTTTTTCTAAACTGCTGTCCACTTTGATGATGTCCAGCTCCCATGCTCTTTGGCAGCCTGGTTTCCTTCTACCGCTAATTCTTCCAAACATAATTACTTTCTCTTATGAATTTCCCTGCATGACATGACCAAAATAATACACTTAAGAATAATAATCAAACTATGTCAAGATGCCTCGATATGTTGTTTGCAGAAGATCCTGTAGGTCAGGTAGATATCTAATGAAAAACTGGAATATTTCTCACTCAATGTAAATCATAATAAATGGACAAAAAGCCCAATTTATGGATGACAGCTTCCTATGTTTCTGCTTGCTAAGACAGCTCTCTTACTGGTCTGATGTGACTGAATCTCCCCACATATTTATTGGATAGACAAATGAGGCAAGGCAATGGGAGGGATCTTGGTGAGTTAGAATTTCTCAAGTAACTGCTGAGTTTCTTTTCTCAAGGCAACGGAAGAGCAAAGGTCTTTCAAAAAAATAAATGCACATTTGATTCTTATCATTTTGTACAATGGAATGAATAGCCACGGCACTGGAGAGAATGTGACCCAAGTCAGAGAAATGTGATCATACACTTAACTAGCATCCTTGAGATAGATGCAGCAATAACACACCCTGTCATCACTTTGGAAAGAAATCTGGCCATATCATTCTGCACAGATTATGAAAAAAGAGTGAGCATGCAAAACCAACAACTGCCATTTTATCTATTGGAATAGAAGAGCGGCACTTCACTTATCCCAGTGAGGTGATATGCATTCTCTGCCACTTTCTAATTATGGCCTGATATAACTCCCCCCCCCCAATGAATCTCAATCCCATAAAAATTTGAACAACTATTCCCATCTGAAAGATAGAGAAATAGAGACATCTAGAGGGAAAATCACTTTGCCAGAATTTATTTATTTATTTATTTATTCAAATTTATATACCGCCCTATCTCCCGAAGGACTCAGGGCGGTGTACAGGCATTTAAAAGACATATAAATACAATATAAAACAATTAAAAAACTGATTCTAAAAAGCCCGTAAATTTAGAATTAAAATATCAAATAAAACCCAATTTAAAACCAATAATTTAAAATCTAGCTCAGCCCTGCACAATTAAATAAATACGTTTTAAGCCCGCGGCGGAAGGTCCGGAGGTCCGAGAGCTGACGAAGTCCGGGGGGTAGTTCATTCCAGAGGGTGGGGGCCCCCACAGAGAAGGCCCTTCCCCTGGGTGTCGCCAGACGACATTGCCGCGCCGACGGCACCCTGAGGAGACCCTCTCTGTGAGAGCGCACGGGTCGGTGAGAGATATTCGGTAGCAGTAGGCGGTCCCGTAAGTAGCCCGGCCCAATGCCATGGAGCGCTTTAAAGGTGGTCACCAAAACCTTGAAGCGCACCCGGAAAGCCACAGGTAGCCAGTGCAGCCTGCACAGGATGGGTGTTGTACGGGAGCCACGAGGGGCTCCATCTATCACCCGCGCAGCCGCATTCTGGACTAACTGCAGCCTCCGGATGCCCTTCAAGGGGAGCCCCATGTAGAGAGCATTGCAGTAATCCAGACGAGACGTCACGAGTGCGTGAGTGACCGTGCATAGGGCATCCCGGTCCAGAAAGGGGCGCAACTGGCGTACCAGGCGAACCTGGTAGAATGCTCTCCTGGAGACGGCCGTCAAATGGTCTTCTAGAGACAGCCGTTCATCCAGGAGGACGCCTAAGTTGCGGACCCTTTCCATCGGGGCCAATGACTCGCCACCGATGGTCAGCCGCGGATTTAGCTGACTGTATCGGGATGCCGGCATCCACAGCCACTCTGTCTTGGAGGGATTGAGCTTGAGCCTATTTCTCCCCATCCAGACCCGTACGGCCTCCAGGCACCGGGACAGCACTTCGATAGCTTCGTTGGGGTGGTCCGGTGTAGAAAAGTACAGCTGGGTATCATCCGCATACAGCTGGTACTTCACACCGAAACCACTGATGATCTCACCCAGCGGCTTCATGTAGATGTTAAACAGAAGGGGCGAGAGGACCGACCCCTGCGGCACCCCACAAGTGAGGCGCCTCGGGGCCGACCTCTGCCCCCCCGTCAACACCGACTGCGACCGGTCGGAGAGATAGGAGGAGAACCACCGATAAACGGTGCCTCCCACTCCCAATCCCTCCAACCGGCGCAGCAGGATACCATGGTCGATGGTATCGAAAGCCGCTGAGAGGTCTAATAGGACCAGGGCAGAGGAGCAACCCCTGTCCCTGGCCCTCCAGAGATCATCCACCAACGCGACCAAAGCCGCCTCCGTGCTGTAACCGGGCGAAAACCGGACTGGAACGGGTCTAGATAGACAGTTTCATCCAGGTGCAAGGGAAATTGATATGCCACCATATTTCTACAACCTTCGCGAGCGGGTTGGAGACCGACGATAATTACCTAAAACAGCCGGGTCAAGGGCGGCTTCTTAAGGAGGGCCTCACCACCGCCTCTTTCAAGGCGGCCGGAAGACACCTCCACCAAAGAAGCAGTCGTAATCGCCTGGAGCCAGCCTCGTGTCACCTCTCGGTGGCCAGCACCAGCCAAGAGGGGCACGGGTCCAGTAAACACGTGGTGGCATTCAACCTACCCAACAACCTGTCCATGTCCTCGGAGCCACAGGGTCAAACTCATCCCACACAATGTCACCAAGACCGCCTCACGCATCTCGCCCGTATCACTGCAATCTTGGTCCAGACCATCCCGGTTGAACGATTTTATCGTATAGATAACCGTTAAACTCCTCAGCACGTCCCTGCAACGGGTCATCCGCTCCCCTGGTGTAAGAGGAGCGAGTCACCCAAACAGGGCGGCTGGGCGGTTATCTGCCGATGCAATGAGGGAGGAGGCGTAGCTACGCCTCGCTTCCTCAATGCCACTAGGTAAGTCCTAGTATAGGACTTCACTAGTGTCCGTCAGCTTCGAACGGCTAGACCTCCAGAGACTCTCCAGGCGTCTTCTCCGCGCTTCATCCTCTCAGCTCCTCGGAGAACCAAGGAGCCGGTTGGGACCCGCGCCGGGTCAGAGGCCGCAAAGGCACGACACAGTCCAAGGCCCCGCGCCTGTTCCCAGGCCGCAACAAGTTCCTCAGTCGAGCCGTGAGCCAGACCTCAGGAAATGGCCCAAGCTCCGTCTGGAACCCATCCGGGTCCATCAGGCGCCTGGGACGGAACCAACGTGTCGGCTCCGTCTCCCTGCGGTGGTGAATGGCGGTCAGAAAGTCCAGGCGAAGAAGAGAGTGATCTGACCATGACAAAGGTTCAATGACTAATTCCTTTAAGTCCAGATCTCTCAACCACTGACCAGAGAGAAAAATCAGGTCCAGGGTGCCACCCCCAATGTGAGTAGGGCCATCAACTACTTGGGTCATGTCCAAGGCCGTCATGGAAGCCATGAACTCCCGAGCTGCCGTCGATGACGAGCCGGACGATGGCAAGTTAAAGTCCCCCATGACTAAAAGTCTGGGGGTCTCAACTGCCACCCCAGCCAGCACCTCCAGGAGCTCGGGCAGGGCAGCTGTCACGCAGCAAGGAGCCAGGTACGTGATCAGCATACCCATCTGACACCTATGACCCCATCTCACAAAGAGGGATTCGCACCCGGCAATCTGAGGTACAGTGGTCTCCCTCGGCTCTAGACTCTCTCTAATCACAACCGCCACCCCCCCACCCCTACCCTGGGTCCTCGGCTGATGGAATGCACGGAAACCCGGCAAAGGGCTCTTCCATGGTTAAAACGCATCTGGTCTCAGCTTAATATGTCCATATAAGTTTTCTCCACAGCAATACAAAAGTAATTTGCAATTACCTTGTTCAGGAATTTTACAGAGGGGTGGGGGAGAGCGAGAGAGAGAGAGAGAACAATCTTCTGGAATCCATGAAGTCACCAAGAGTCAAAAGAAATCTTAACTTTCACACACTTAAGAAGTATACTAATTGTAGTCTTTCTTTGTTATCTTTAGAATGAAACAATCATTTTGAGATGCCGAAGTGACCATCTAATAAAAATATGTACATGAGGATTATTGTTTTATTCTATTGCTGCTTTGTAAAGACGGCCAGTTCAGAGAAAGGCTTTATGTCTCATTTGAACAAAGCCATACAAATATGCCACTGATCTTTTGCTGTTGGCTATGACTTTTAAAATGCTATACACTCGAGGGCTAAGAGAGTTGAATGAATGCCTCCTCCAGTATGTTACTACTTTTACATTCAGATTACTTAGCATTGAGTTGGAGCATGAGAGTGTGTTTGGGGACTGAAATCCTTTATCGAAGAGGATATTTTTGCTGCTTAATACAGGTAATCCTCGACTTATAATAGTTTGCTTAGTGACTGTTCAGTTACAAAGGTACTGAAAAAACTGACTTATGACCATTTTTCACACTTAACATCCGTTGCAGCATCCCTGTGGTCATGTGATTTACTTTCGGATGCTTGTCAACCGATATTTGTGGCAGTTGCAGTGTTCTGGGGTCATGTGATCACCTTTTGCAACCTTCTGACCAATAAAGTCAATGGGGAGATTCATTTAACAACCATATTACTAGCTTAACAACTGCAGTGATTCACTTAGAATAGAATATAATTTTTTTTTTATTGGCCAAGTGTGATTGGACACACAAGGAATTTGTCTTGGTGCATATGCTCTCAGTGTACATAAAAGAAAAGATACGTTCATCAAGGTACAACATTTACAACACAAATGATGGTCAATATATCAATATAAATCATAAGGATTGCCAGCAACAAAGTTACAGTCATACAGTCATAAGTGGAAAGAGATTGGTGATGGGAACTATGAGAAGATTAATAGTAGTGCAGATTTAGTAAATAGTTTGACAGTGTTGAGGAAATTATTTGTTTAGCAGAGTGATGGCCTTCAGGAAAAAACTGTTCTTGTGTCTAGTTGTTCTGGTGTGCAGTGCTCTATAGCGTCGTTTTGAGGGTAGGAGTTGAACAGTTTATGTCCTGGATGTGAGGGATCTGTAAATATTTTCACGGCCCTCTTCTTGATTCGTGCAGTATACAGGTCCTCAATGGAAGGCAGGTTGGTAGCAATTATTTTTTCTGCAGTTCTAATTATCCTCTGAAGTCTGTGTCTTTCTTGTTGGGTTGCAGAACCAAACCAGACAGTTATAGAGGTGCAAATGACAGACTCAATAATTCCTCTGTAGAACTGAATCAGCAGCTCCTTGGGTAGTTTGAGCTTACTGAGTTGGCGCAGAAAGAACATTCTTTGTTGTCCTTTTTTGATGATGTTTTTGACGTTAGCTGTCCATTTTAGATCTTGCGATATGATAGAACCTAGAAATTTAAAGGTTTCTACTGTTTTTTTTTTTTTTTGTATAAAAAGTTTTTATTGGTCAAAAAAAAATTTATGCAAATACATATCAGGTATGGTAAATTTTCATTTTTCTTATACATGATAAGAATTTTACTCAAAATTTTAAACACATACAACAGCCATATGGCAAGCAGGTGATACGAAGTAGCTAAGTTTCAATCTTACATACACAATAAGGAAGGGTCAAGAATAATCAGAATATCATACGAAAGAGAATAAGGAAAACCAAGACAATACCAAATATCTTTGTCACTTCCTAGTTTTGGATCTCAGAACTCTGGGTTCAGCCTGACCCAACTCCAGGGCCACAACAGCGGCAGCCGCCTCGCCCATGGTCTATAACCTCCCTTCTTCAATTCCTGGGTCATCTAAATCCAGGAGGGCTTTGTGTTCCTCCACGTAGGCCGCAGCCTCCATAATTGTACTAATTTTTTCGTAATGCCCTCCCGGAAAATCATCAATCCCTCTGGCATCAGCCATCTGAAGCCCACTCCTTCTGGTACAATTTGCTTGATAAAAGTAATATTTCTTTCTCATTTCACGTACCTGTCTGGGAATCTGCCTCAGAATGGCTATCTCCTGCCCCTATAAGTCAGTGCCCCACTCCTATGTTTTCTAAGAATTTCATCTCTCGTCTCTCTTTTCACAAATTTGACATGAACCTCTCTAGGAACTGCATGCGTGCGTGCATATTGTGAATTAACTCTATAAACTCGATCCACATCCCAATTCATAAAATCAACACCTCTCCCAAGAAATTCTCCCAACAGTTTAGTCACAACATCTCTCAAGTCTTCTTGGTCCACTTCTTCCAAATTTTGAAACCTAAGGAAATAAGACATTTTATCCATCTGTAGTCCAAGCACAGCATTGCTTGTCGTCTCCCTCTTTTCTGCACTGCCGCATCTCACCCTCAGACCTTCCACTTTCTGCTTATTTTCTGCTGAGACTTGTTGAGTATCCTTTAAGTCCTTTTGGATAGTCACAATTTCTGCTCTTATTTCATCCAGTTTCTTGTCCATATTAGATAACTTTTCCAGAATTCTCTCCATTTCTCCAGCAGTTGGTCTCTGACCTTTTGCCATTTAAAAAAAAAATTTTTCAAAGTCCTCAGGCAAGCACAGTATCCTTATAATTTCCTCCGGATCCACCAGGGGGCACTCACAGGAGCAACGAGTCCAGAGTACAGTTAGTCAACCAGGAAGCCGAAGGGAAGTGATGTCATCAAGATTCTCATAGTGAAGGCGGAAGCTGGACGCCACCATTGTTCCCCAGAGGAGGGGGCCTCAAACCTCCCTCCTAAATTTCTCCATCACCTCTTCTCTCCAGAGCTCCACAAAACCGGTAATCTTGTTATTTTAAGTTCTCCTCTCTCCAAAGTGATTCGTACTCCTTCCAGTCGCAGGGGAGAAAAAACCCCCCCGCACTCCGGAGTACTCCACTCACGTTTGCCGATATCCCCTTCCCTTCTTCATTCCTCAATTCTTCTCCGTTCCCTGTTCACCACCAGGCTGCTGCAATTATAAATCCAAAGCCCCGGTGTCACCGGGCACAGCGGCCCAGGCGACGACCAAAGTAATGGCCGCGGCCTGTGGCCTCCGAACCCCGCCGAGCCTAGGACGCGCCAGCATCGGTCCCCCCAGTCCTGTATGTCGGCTGGGGGGCCCCTGGCGAGCCGTCCGTGCGGCAGGTGTCCTTCGAACACCTGGCCCCTAAGCCTCGGCGGCCGGATTCGGACACTGGAGGCAGGAGAAGCCTTCCAGACGTCCGTTGCCACCGGACACCGGAAGTCGTCTCCAAGGTTTCTACTGTTGATACTGTGTTGTCTAGTATTGTGAGAGGTGGAAGTATGGAAGGGTTTCTCCTAAAGTCTACCACCATTTCTACGGTTTTGAGAGTGTTCAGTTCCAGATTGTTTTGGTTGCACCAGAAGGCTAGTTGTTCGACCTCTCGTCTATATGCAGATTCGTCATTGTCTCGAATGAGACCAATCACTGCAGTGTCATCTGCGAACTTCAGTAGCTTAACAGATGGATCGTTGGAGATGCGGTCATTGGTATACAGAGAGAAGAGAAGTGGGGAGAGCACACAGCCTTGGGGGGTACAGGTATTTGATGTGAACTTGCTTAGCTTCACCTGCTGCTTCCTTTTTGTTAGGAAGCTTGTGATCCACTTACAAGTCTGTTCCGGTACCTGTAGCTGGTTTAGCTTAGTTAGAAGAGTGTCTGGAATGATGGTATTGAATGCTGAGCTAAAAAGAGGACCCTTGCATAGGTCTTTGGAGACTCAAGATGTTGTAGGATGTAGTGCAGAGCCATATTAACAGCATCATCTGTTGATCTATTTGCTCGGTATGCAAATTGCAAGGCGTCTAACAGCGGATCCGTGATGGTTTTCAAGTAGGAAAGCACTAGCCTTTCAAAGGTTTTCATGACTAGATGTTAAAGCAACTGGTCTGTAGTCATTCAGTTTCTTGATGGTGGGCTTCTTCGGCACTGGGATGATGGTAGAGCGTTTGAAGCAAGAAGGAACATAACAAATTCACTTAACAAATGTGTCAAGAAAAGTCGTAAAAAGGAGCAAAACTCACTTAACAATTTTCTCACTTAGCAACATACATTTTGGGCTCAATTGCAGTCGTAAGTTGAGGACTACCTGTGTGGACTTTCTGCTGTAGGGTTAAGATCTGCCTGTGGCAGACTTCCGGGGGAAAATGAAGGACTACATAGAGCTCTCTGTGTTGCAGAGCCCACAATTGCAATTAAGAACAGGGAGCTGACAAGTAGACTGGCTCCTTCAACCCTCTCTGAGAAAGACAGGACGTGAGATTGCCCATGTTGCACTCCATACGATCACTCCTTACAAGGAGACTGCAAGACACCATTCTTCAGATGGTGGGAAAACAGGGAAATGAGAGAATTTACTACCTTTAAAGCAGTGGTGAAATCCAAATTTTTTTACTACTGGTTCTGTGGCCGTGGCTTGGTGGGCGTGGCAGGGGAAGGATACTGCAAAATCCCCATTCCCTCCCCACTCCTGGGGGAAGGATACTGCAAAATCTCCATTCCCACCCCACTCTGAGACCAGTTAGAGGTGGGATTTTCCAGTTCTCCAAACTACTCAAAATTTCTGCTATCGGTTCTCCGAACTGCTCAAAATTTTCAGTATCAGTTCTCTAGAACCTGTCAGAACCTGCTGGATTTCACCCCTGCTTTTTTGTTGTTAGTTGCGAAGTCGTGTCTGACTCATCGCGACCCCATGGACAACATTCCTCCAGGCCTTCCTGTCCTCTACCATCCTCTGGAGTCCATTTAAACTCATGCCTACTGCTTCAGTGACTCCATACAGCCATCTTGTTCTCTGTCGTCCCCTTCTTCTTTTGCCCTCAATCTTTCCCAGCATTAGGCTGTTCTCCAGGGAGTCCTTCCTTCTCATTAGGTGGCCAAAGTATTTCAGTTTCATCTTCAGGATCTGGCCTTCTAAAGAGCAGTCAGGGTTGATTTCCTCTAGGACTGTCTTGTTTGTTCGCCTTGCAATCCAAGAGACTTGCAGGAGTCTTCTCCAGCACCAGAGTTCAAAGGCCTTGATTCTTTGGTGCTCAGTCTTTCTTATGGTGCAACCTTCACAGCCATACATTGCAACTGGGAAAACCATAGCCTGGACTATATGCACTTTTGTTGGCAGGGTGATGTCTCTGCTTTTTAGTACGCTGTCTAGATTTGCCTTAGCTTTCCTCCCCAGGAGCAAGTGTCTTTTAATTTCTTGGCTGCAGTCCCCATCTGCGGTGATCTTGGAGCCCAGAAAAATAAAATCTGTCACTACCTCCATTTCTTCTCCATCTATCTGCCAGGAATTGCGAGGGCCGGATGCCATGATTTTAGTTTTCTTAATGTTGAGTTTCAAGCCAACTTTTGCACTCTCCTCCTTCACCCGCATCAAGAGGCTCTTTAGTTCCTCTTTGCTTTCTGCCATTAGAGTGATATCCTCTGCATATCTGAGGTTGTTGATATTTCTTCTGGCAATCTTAATTCCAATTTTTGATTCATCTAGCCCCGCCTTTCTCATTATGTGCTCTCCATATAAGTTAAATAGGCAGGGTGATAGTAAACAGCCTTGCCGTACTCCTTTCTCAATTTTGAACCAATCAGTGGTTCCGTGTCCAGTTCTCACTGTTGCTTCTTGACCCTCATACAGGTTTCTCAAGAGACAAATAAGATGGTCTGGTACTCCCATCTCTTTAAGAACTTGCCACAATTCATTGTGATCCACACAATCAAAGGCATTAGCATAGTCAATGAAGCAGAAGTAGATGTTTTTCTGGAACTCCCTAGCCTTCTCCATGATCCAGCGTATATTGGCAATTTGATCTCTAGTTCCTCTGCCTGTATGAAATCCTGCCTGTACTTCTGGTAGTTCTCGATCCACATACTGCTGGAACCTAGCTTGTAGGATTTTAAGCATAACTTTACTAGCATGTGAAATGAGTGCAATGGTGCGATAGTTTGAACAGTCTTTGGCATTGCTTTTCTTTGGAATTGGAATGTAAACTGATCTTTTCCAATCCTGTGGCCATTGTTGAGTTTTCCAAATGGACATTAAATTTACATTTCCTCACTAACCCCCTTCAGAAATCAACTTTAGAAATCCTATCAACTCCTTTAAAGAAGTTAGATATCTTCAAAATAACAAGAGTAGAAACACCAATGCCTTCAATCCCTAATATAAGAAAATGAAACTGTATCTTTAAAAGCTTTAACAATTCAAAATAAACAGCAAAAAGCAAGACAATGTGTAGTTAAAACTTTTAATAAAAGTATTATTTTAAAAAATCTGCCTGTGGCCATTCAAAACAGATCTAGATCACATGTCCTTGCCTTAGGTGGCTTGTGCTTGTTTTATTTATAATATCGTCCTCTACAGTATATTGCTGCTGTTTTTTTTTAAATTACTAGATTCAGCTATAGAGTTGGTATTTTGTCTGGGGGGGGGGGTTGCAGGGTGTAATTATTTTGTTTTCATTGCCTTCTGAACCACAATGAACTGCACAAAGCAATGTGTTACAGCATTTTAAATAATAAGCAGCTAAATAATTTACTCTTTGTGGAATTTTTGGTAAGCCTCAGTCAGTATTTAAAACCAGAATGTGGAAACTTGCAGCTTTCCAGATTTTATTTCAGCCCCAGTCAGAAGAGCTACTGGGCAAGGATATTGAAACTCTGAGAAGATATGGAGGGGGTCAAAAAGATCAAGATGGCAGCTGCAGCAGTGTGACTGAAGTCCCACAACTTTCATGGAGGTGATCACACATGTCTAAAAGGGCCTTGATCACTCTGTCAATGAAAGTCACCCTGCCTTTTTTTTTTTAAACTCCACTGAGGATGCCACTGGTTGAGAGTTGCTTCTCAGCAATCTCTGGAGGGCTACAGCTCCAGACGTATTTATTCCAGTGTTTTATTTTTATAACAGGGATCAGCGACTAAAGACAACTGCTAAATCTTTTCTCTTACAATTTATTAATGAAATGTACTTAAATAAGTTGGCATAGTGCCAGATTTCAATATGTGCGTCACCTTAAGACATCAGAAGAAAAACCTACATAGTGCTTTTTTTTTTTTTTTAAAGAGATCTCAAATGGGATAATAATAAAGATTGAAGTTCTATGTCCATTTACCAATGAAAGATTGGGGTGAAACTACTGCATGCGATTTTTTTTAAAATTTAAAATTCCCAAAAGATTGAAGTAATGAATGCTTGGAGCGAATGGATGATAAAAAAATTAAATTTGTTAAATAGTACAAGTCCCTTTGTTTTGTATGTATGGTGTGAGTGTGTGTGAAAGATTTAAATTATGGAGGAGATGTGAGCTATGATGGGTCACAAAAATATTTGGGCTACAAGATTAGAGATGAAGAGCAAGGGGAACTTCAGGCAACTGAGAAATCTTAGGCCTGAGTACATGTAAAACCGGTGAAAAGTGAAGAATCAAATGGCAGGACATCAGTGGTGGGATTCAAATTTTTTTTACTACTGGTTCTGTGGGTGTGGCTTGGTGGACATGGCAGGGGAAGAATACTATAAAATCTCCATTCCCACCCCACTCCAGGGGAAGGATACTGGAAAATCCCCATTTCCTCCTGATCAGCTGGGACTTGGGAGGCAGAGAATAGATGGGGGCAGGGCCAGTCAGAGGTGGTATTTACCAGTTCTCCAAACTACTCAAAATTTCCGCTACCAGTTCTTCAGAACTGGTCAGAACCTGCTGAATACCACCTCTGAAGGACATCCTCTAGTTTCTGAATGAGTGGTATTGGCACAGACATCAGACCTTCTCATTGCCATCAGCTCTGTTATATGTCTTCTTCTGAAACCCCAACCACATGCTTTTCTTACTACTCAGCCAATTGCCCCAATACAACTGAATGTTTTGGATATTTTGAAGAATTGAATAAAATAATGTTGAAATTCATTTGGCAGGGTAAAAAAGCGAGGATTCTATTGACAGTTTTGAGGAAGCATATGGGCTAATGGCACCGTTGCCTATAAGGTCACGGAAAGCTTCTCGGAAATCACCCAATGTCCTTGAGAGGACCCAAATGTCCTTGGAAGACCTCCAAGGGAGGAGGATGACTATTTCTGTATATCTTTACCTTATCTAGAGTGTGCTAGCTTGTCTGGGTAGAGTGTGCCAGTCCTTCTGGATGGTAAAATAGACAATATAGCAAACGTATAAATATGAGTGTCAAAGTGTGTTCAGAGTTCCCTGTTGCTTTGAGGGTCCCGTCTTTATTCGGCTGAATAAATATGTAAAACTTATCGAGGCAAATACCTGGACTCTGTCTTCATTTATACTGAGCCACAACTGAAACTGGCAAAGCAAACTTTCTCGTCAAATTATTGTCAGTGAAAATTAAGCAGCACTTTGTGGGCCAAGTCTCACTTTGCATTTTGAATATGACTTCAGTAGATTGTCTGCTCCTGACAATTGTGAAAAAGGGAAAAATGCCTTATGAAATCTTCCAATCAACCCAAAAGCAAGGGACTTTTTCTTCCCTTTTTTAAATGCCAAGAACTCAGATCCAGCACTGGAAATTGCCAGATGGAAGATCTGCTCCTCACCTGCAGTAGCATAAGCAAGAAGTCTCCCCTACCGTAGTTGCTGATAAATTGTGTTTATATAATTTGACAGAGAAAGATTAAGGCTCAGTTACCAGCACCATAACATGTAGCCAGCTCTTGAAACAACACTTTTGTAGAACAAAAGCAATACAGTCCAGGTAATTTTTAGCTCTAGATCTACTCTTGTTGTTATGTTTCTCCCTCCAAATTAGATGGCAATACAAAAGCATCACTGATGTTTTTGGGAGCCTTCTTGCTTCTGCTGCCAAGTTGGCATACTAAGAAAATTTATTAGTCAAGCAAGCCTTTCAGTCAATTATTCCAAATGAGTGCATATCATTTTCTATTAATGGATCACCTCCTTCCATCTATATGATCTCAAGAAGGCAATTAACACTGTGTTATAGAAAGCTCAGCACGGACATTCTCAAAGCTTTTTTTCTGCCAGCATAAACAATCCAAGTAACCTGGTGAACTAGCTCACTAATATGAATTTAACCATAGATATGAATGAAGCACTCTCTAAATTTGGTCAGATGATCAGGCTGAAAATCAGAAAGGTCACAGTTGAAAAAAATAAAACACTTGACAGACTACTGCTGGCTACTTAACTTGCCTTCATTTGCTAAGTTATCACTTTATTGTGCTTGTTATACTGATTACATTTTAATTTTCTGATTGAAGAACATACCATATTTTTCAGAGTATAAGATGCTCCGGAGTATAAGATGCACATTAGTTTTTGAGGAGGAAAACAAGAATAAAAAAATTCTGCCTCTGCCTACCAGCGTCCATCTGTATTCATCTGGCTAGCGTCCTTGCAGCAAACAGCAAACAGCCTGATCAGCTTCAGAACGTTATCACAGCCAGATTCAGCACGAGCATCTGATTGGCGGTTGGATCGGCCTCCCGGAATACTGTCAATCAGCTGTTCCAGGCTGCGGGGATCACCACAGCCCATCACCTCCCTTGCGTGTCACATTTTTGGCCTCCGTGCATCACGTTTTTGGCCTCCGCACGCTCCATTTCAGACCTTTTTCAGGCTGCCTGGATCGCCACAGCACATCGCCGCTGATTGCAGCCTCTGTGCATCATGTTTTTGGCCTCTGCATTCCCTGTTTTTTACCTTCATGCGTCACATTTTTGGCCAGTTCCAGGTGGCAGGGATTGTCACCATCACCGCCGATCCCTGCCACCTAGAAGCATCTGAAAATGCGACTCACGGAGGCCAAAAACAGGGCATGTGAAAGCCAAAAACGCGACACACGTAGGCCAAAAATGTGACATGCAGAGGCACCGATCAGTGGTGATGTGCTGTGGCGATTCCTGCAGCTGGAACAGGTCTAAAATGGAGTGTGTGGAGGCTGAAAATGTGACACATGGAGGCTGAAAATGGCCAAAAGGTGAGGGCTGGTGGGTGGGGCTTTGGCAACATTCCATGCATAAGATGCACCACAATTTTCACCCACTTTTAGGGGGAGGGAAATGCGTCTTATATTCTGAAAAGTGAGGTAAGTCTCTCAGAGTCTTGCTTAGATTGAAGTGACATATAAGTTGTGGTAAATAAATTGCACAAAAAGGCATACTTCTCTTCTGAATCATTTTCTACTCCAACACACAATGACAATCTTACACTACCACATTGATTCATAAAGGGAGAACCACAGCAGCTGGCACTTCACCCATGTCTGCTCTTTTTGCAGGGGCATTAACTTTTCATGGTGAGGAAGAAAAAAAAACCCCAGCCACTATTGGGGCAATAGCAAAGTCAGCCAAAGAGGGAGGGTCTAAAATTATTGCTTCAGGCAGGAAGGCGGAGCAAAGAGTGATGAGGATGGCAGAAAAGATTCTTGGCAATTCACTCCCTACTATCCAGGACATGGCACATAAGCTTTGCTTACTTGAGCAGGGGCTGCAGGATTGTCCGGGATGCTACACAACCTCTTCGTGACCTGTTTTTCTTGTTACCTTCTGGGAAGAGACTTCCTAGCATCCGAAGCAGAACATCCAGATTCAGCCACAGTTTTGTTCCGTATAGTATCAACCTTGTGAACTCTCAAGCTTCCTCTTTCCACTACGTATTCAAGATGGACAGTGATTAATATTTATATGTTATGGTGTAGGTATATGCATATGTATGTATATAGCATATCTATATGTGTGCTATGTACATGTACACTTTTGAGAGCAGGCAAAAGAATTTCATTTTTAATGTGTGTCAGAGTGCCCACAGGGAAAAAAAATGACAATTAAGGTGATCTTTATCTAAGAAGCAAGATGAAATATTAATGTCAAAAGTAGACCTTCCTCTTCACTGCAAATCACCTTAAAGCAGAAGTCTCCAACCTTGGCAACTTTAAGACTGGTGGCCTTCAACTCCCAGAATTCCTCAGCCAGATTTGCTGCTTGAAGTCCACAAGTCTTAAAGTTGCCAAGGTTGGAGACCCCTGCCTTAAAGCAATGCTACAGGTAATCCTCAACTTATGACCATAACTGAGCCCAAAATTTATCTTTCTAAATGAGACATTTGTTAATGCCCCCATTTTATGACTTTTCCCCGTTTTATGACTTTTCTTGCCATAGTTGTTAAGTGAATCACTACAATTGTTAAGTTAATTAGACGATTGTTAAGTGAATGGTTTCCCCGTTGACTTAGCTTGTTAGAAGGTTGTAAAAGATGATAATGTGACTCCAGGACAACGCAATTGTCATAAATATGAGTCAGTAGCCAAGAGTCTAAATTTTGATCACAAGACCATGGGGATGCTGCAACTGTCATAAGTGTGGAAAATGGTCATAAGTCACTTTTTTTAGTGCCATTGTAACTTTGAATAGTCACTAAATGGGCTGTTGTAAGTCAAGGACTATCTGTATTCATTCCAGTTGTTTTCTACATTCAGATAGTAATTATCTGGGACTATTTATTTATCCATTATATTTATATAGCTACCCATTTCACATATGTGACTCTGGGCAATGTGCAATAAAAATCATATGAGCAGTTATATATATATAAAAAGCAATATAACACAACAATTAAACCATTTCAGAGAATTTCTAGAAGTTAGTTTATACCTGTCTATTCATGACTTCTTGACCAAAGCCACTAACGAAGTCTTGTGAATGGGCGGTCACCTATCTAGAATCACCTTGTGTGAGGTGCTCTGATGTTACGATATCAATGGAACGCATACACTGAGCAGCCACTTGTCAAATGGAAATGGATCGAGTATAAAGACTCCACATGGTGACATGCATAATTTGCATGAGCCAGTCTGTTCCCCAATGCCTCAGGAAAGAATGAAGTAGCTGTAGATCAGAATAGGGAGATGGTGTACAGTTAAAGGTTATTTGTCCTCAGGGCTAGATTAATCACTGTGTGGTGCAAAGAAGGTTCCTCACAAGAGTTATTAATACAGCAAAATGCAAGACAGCATTTGCCTGTAACATTATTATTAGTAGTAGTTGTATTATTTCGGTTATGCCTCAAAGAAGAATTATTTGATACGGCACTGCTAAAACACAAAACAGCATAAATCTCAGCTCTCCTAAAAACCTAATCTACTGAGAATTTGCTGACTTTCAAGCCTACAAATGAAAATAAAGTTAACATTTCTCTTTCTATAAAGGGATTATAACCCTGCATGTATTTGTTTAGCAACCATAGCGTGTCCTTCAAGTCGGCCATTGCTGAGTTATACAATACAATACAAAAGCAGTTTTGATGTACTCCCAGAGTTAAAAGATCTTATAATGAACTATTTATCACACAGACCAAGAGAATGCCTCTTGGCATGACTCTAGTCTCAATATGCTATTATATGATTATTTGTGTAATGCATCCATATGAATGGCATAGTGGTGTTCTTACTCCTGAAGACCTTAGATCTCTCTGTGCATGGTTTTCAGCAATCCAAGTAACAGGCATGACAGCAGCAGACATGTAAAAAGTTATTGTCTGCCAACAGCTAAAGAATAATGCCAGAAAATCAAATAACAGTTTCACAAGTTCTTAATTTCACACTGCTTTTTAACAACTTCGTTGCTAAATATACTGTTGTTGTTGTTGTTATGTTGTTGTTGTTATGTTGTTGTTGCTACTTGCTATTCTTTTATGATAAGGGACTGGAGGGATTTTTAGCTAAATCCTTGTGAAATTCACAAAACATAGGACACTGAATCCAAATGAATAAAGATGAACAAGATACAGCTTGCTTCAAGAACATAAAATGAAACTTTAAAAACATATCCTGCATGTTGGATTATGTTGAAAATTCTACAAATAAAAGTCTCTGAATAAACTTCAAAAGAATCTTAGTGATATGGGGGGGAAAAAGGAGGACAAGATTATTTTTGGGCCTCATCTATACGATAGCAAAAACTGGAGACAAGCTATGCCTTCTATACATGTGAAGAATCCTGCACCTTTGCAAGATTCTTGCACCTTTGCACTTAAAGTGGCATTCATTGTGGCATTCATCGTGAAATAATTGGAGACGAAGTTGGAAGGAATACTATCTTTACCATCTTGGGATCAGCCTCAGGAGCCTTACGTGTCTGCTTTCCTGTGAGATCTATTTGACTAGCAGCTACAAGAAACAAGACTGTTTTGAATGGTGCTGCTTTCTAGAATTTTTCTTTTCCCAAATGAATTTCCCCTTAACGAAAAAATTTCTTCAGATGCTGTTCTAATTATTAGCGGTATATATGATTATATCAGTTTTACTAGATTAAATTCTGTTTCTAATTAGTGTCTTTGCTGTGCTTTGTTATTATTTATTGTTCATTTTACTGTTATGACTTCTTTGGTTTTAATACCTTGTGCATTTATAATTTGAAAGCAGTTTTATTCATAAAAGACAACTTAACATGTGTGTGTGTGAGAAAGATAAGAATGAAATGTATGTACAACATACACAAACACAGAAGGGGAGGGAGGGGGGAGGGAGAGAGAGAGGGCGAGAGGGAGGAAGGGAGGGAGGGGGGGAGAGAGAGGGAGGGAGAGAGAGAGAGAGAGAGAGAGAGAGAGAGAGAGAGAGAGAGAGAGAGGGGGGGGGGTGTCCCTGGGTGATGAACAGGGGCCTCTGTGGCTCAGGCTGCTAATGCAGTCTGTTATTAACAGCAGCTGCTTGCAATTACTGCAGGTTCAAGTCCCACCAGGCCCAAGGTTGACTCAGCCTTCCATCCTTTATAAGGTAGGTAAAACGAGGACCCAGATTGTTGGGGGCAATAAGTTGACTTTGTATATAAATATACAAATAGGATGAAGACTATTGCTAACATAGTGTAAGCCGCCCTGAGTCTTCGGAGAAGGGCGGGATATAAATGTAAAAAAAAAAAATGAACTGGAGTTCTACAGATCTTAGTGTATTCTGAATCAAGTATAGCTTGTGCCATGAATCAAACATTTGTCACTTTCTTATTCATATACTTTCTTATCTTATACTGAGAGCAAAAAAAAGGGGCTTCTGCAGAGACTGCTAGTCTGACCCATTCAAGCTGCTTTGACACTAAAGCTGAACCTTCTTCAGACAGCATTCCTAGGCTAAGCTCTAAATGAGATAGGTGTGAATAGATGAGGGGGATATGCTTGAGAAAGATGCAAATTTCAGTATGAAGCAACCTTTAATGCACCATCCGGATTAATTATTCAGATCATGAAGTGGCTGCCCTTTGGTTTTTCACTCTTTGAATTTATATCAACATGAATTTAATAATGCATATTTAAATAAAATCCCCTTTTAATATTTATTTTGGGTCTAAATGTATTCAGAAATGCATGTTTTGTTCATAAATATTTTGAAAAATGCATGAAAATTGTTTTAAAGTTTTAGATTAATGTACAAATGAGATTGATCTGATTTTCAAATGAACTTGTGCAAAAGAAACAAAAATCCATCCATTCCTAATTAACATTTTATGCCTAGTATCTTGGTTTTTAAGGTAAGGCAAATGGCAACCAAGGTTGAGGGAAGATTGTTGCAGAAATAGACAAAGGCAAACATAGATCATCTTAACACCATGGATCCCATCCCAGGTGGAGGGATGATCTTCAGGTCAGGTCCGTTTGCTTCCATTGCAATCCATTTTGCAGAGAAGCAAGGAATTGCACTCTAGTTCAATTTTTTTTAATTGAAAACATAATAATAATAATAATAATAATAATAATAATAATAATAATAATAATAATAATAATAATAATAATTTAATTTGTATACCACCCTTCTCCCGAAGGACTCAGGGCGGTTTACAGCCAGAATAAAAATACAACAATACATACAATATTAAAACAAACATTAAAAAACTTATTAAATTTGGCCTAATATTAAAATACAAGTAACACTAAAAGTTAATATAAAATTAAAACCCCATAAAATCAGCTAAGAATTGAAATTAAAATTCAAAATTCAAGCCAGTCCAGCAAGACGAAACAAATAAGTCTTAAGTTCGCGGCGAAAGGTCCGAAGGTCAGGTATTTGTCGAAGTCCAGGGGGAAGCTTGTTCCACAGGGTGGGAGCCCCCACAGAGAAGGCTCTTCCCCTGGGGGCCGCCAGTCGACATTGCTTGGCTGACGGCACCCTAAGGAGTCCCTCTCTGTGAGAACGCACAGGTTGCTGGGAGATACAAGATGGCAGTAGGCGGTCCCGTAAATATCCCGGTCCTAAGCCATGGAGCGCTTTAAAGGTGGTAACCAATACCTTGAAGTGCACCCGGAAGACAGCAGGTAGCCAGTGCAGTCTGCGCAGGATAGGTGTTACATGGGAGCTCCGAACCGCTCCCTCTATCACCTGCGCAGCTGTATTCTGGACTAACTGGAGCCTCCAAGTGCTCTTCAAGGGGAGTCCCATGTAGAGAGCATTGCAGTAATTCAAGCGAGAAGTAACAAGAGCATGAGTGACTGTGCATAGGGCATCCCGGTCCAGGAAGGGGCGCAACTGGCGAATCAGGCAAACCTGATAAAAAGCTCTCCTGGAGACAGTCGTCAGGTGATCTTCAAACGACAACCGCCCATCCAGGAGAACGCCCAAGTTGCGCACCCTTTCCATCGGGGCCAATGATTCGTCCCCAACAGTCAGCCGTGGCTGCAGCTGACTGTACCGGGGTGCCGGCATCCACAGCCACTCCGTCTTGGAGGGATTGAGCTTGAGCCTGTTCCTCCCCATCCAGACCCATACGGCTTCCAGACACCGGGACAGTACTTCGATAGCTTCGTTGGGGTGGCCTGGGGTGGAAAAGTACAGCTGCGTATCATCAGCGTACAGTTGGTATCTCACCCCAAAACCACTGATGATCTCACCCAGCGGCTTCATATAGATGTTGAACAGGAGAGGCGAGAGAATCGACCCCTGTGGCACCCCACACATGAGGCACCTCGGGGTCGATCTCTGCCCCCCTGTCAACACCGTCTGAGTCCGGTCAGAGAGGTAGGAGGAGAACCACCGATAAACGGTGCCTCCCACTCCCAACCCCTCCAACCGGCGCAGCAGGATACCATGGTCGATGGTATCGAAAGCCGCTGAGAAGTCTAATAGGACCAGGGCAGAGGAGTAACCCTTATCCCTGGCCCTCCAGAGATCATCCACCAACGCGACCAAAGCCGTCTCCGTACTGTATCCGGGCCGGAAGCTGGACTGGAACGGGTCTAGATAGACGGTTTCATCCAGGTACTGGGGTAGGTGACATGCCACTGCATTCTCTACAACCTTCGCCGTTAAATGAAGGTTGGAGACTGGACGATAATTTCCTAAAACAGCTGGGTCCAGGGAAGGCTTCTTGAGGAGAGGTCTCACCACCGCCTCTTTCAAGGCCGCGGGAAAGACCCCCTCCCGCAAAGAAGCATTTGTAATCCCCTGGAGCCAGCCTCGTGTCACCTCCTGCGTGGCCAGCACCAACCAGAAGGGGCACGGGTCCAGTAAACATGTGGTGGCATTCAACCTTTCCAGCAACCTGTCCATGTCCTTGGGAGTCACAGGGTCAAAACCATCCCAAACAGTCTCAACAAGATGGGTCTCGAAACTCTCGCCTGGATCTACCCAATTTTGATCCAATCCATCCCGAAGCTGAACGATTTTATCATATAGATAACCGTTAAACTCCTCGGCACACCCTTGTAATGGGTCCTCCCGCCCCTCCTGTTGAAGGAGAGAGCAGGTAACCCGAAACAGGGTGGCCGGGCGGTTATCTGCCAATGCAATGAGGGAGAAAACGTAGGAATGCTTCGCATCCCTCAATGCCACTAGGTAGGTCCTACTATAGGACCTAACTAGTGTCCGGTCAGCCTCAGAACGGCTGGATCTCCAGACACTCTCTAGGCGTCTTCTCCGGCGTTTCATCTCCCTCAGCTCCTCGGAGAACCAAGGAGCTGGTTGAGACCTGCGCCGGGTCAGAGGCCGCAAAGGCACGACACAGTCCAAAGTTCCAGCCGCGGCCTGTTCCCAGGCCACGACTAGTTCTTCAATCGTGCCGTGGGCCAGGTTCTCAGGAAACAGCCCAAGCTCCGTCAGGAACCTCTCTGGGTCCGTCAGGCGCCTGGGACGGAACCAACGCATTGGTTCCATCTCCCTGCGGTGGTGAGTAGCGGTTCGAAAGTCCAGACAAAGAAGAGAATGATCTGACCATGACAAAGTTTCGATAACTAAATCTTTTGAAATCAGATCATTCGCCCACTGGCCAGAGACAAAAATCAGATCTAGAGTGCCTCCCCCGATGTGAGTAGGGCCGTCCACTAATTGAGTCAGGTCCATGGCCGTCATGGAAGCCATGAACTCCCGAGCCATCGAGGATGCCGCGCCATTTGATGGCAGGTTGAAATCCCCCATGACCAACAGTCTAGGGGTTTCAACTGCCAACCCAGCCAGCAGCTCCAACAGCTCGGGCAGGGCTGTTGTCATGCAGCAAGGAGCCAGGTACGTGATCAACAAGCCCACCTGAGTCCTACGACCCCACTTAACATAGAGGGATTCACAACCAGCTATCTGAGGCAGAGTGGTCTCCCTCGGTTCCAGGCTTTCCTTGATAATGACCGCCACCCCCCCATCCCTACCTTGGGCCCTTGGCTGATGGAATGCTCGGAAACCAGGTGGGCACATCTCCACTAGGGGGACCCCCCCCTTCCGTGCCCAACCAGGTCTCCGTAATGCCCATAACGTCCGTGGTCCCCTCCTGAATTAGATCTGAAATCAGGGGGGCTTTGTTAACCACGGACCTTGCATTGCATAACATCAGCCGGAGGCCCAAGTCCTGAGTACTCTGGCCACTCGGGGAACGGGAAAAGTTAAGACTCAGTCATTATGCCCTGATAATATCATTATGTCCTGATAAGAAAGACAAAGTTGGTCTTGGCATTCTTGTTTAGAATCCAGGCAGTCTACAATGTTAATGATGTGAGATCACATATAGTTTCTGCTCAGGACCATTTATATATCCACATCCTAAATGCTCTCCCCCCCAGAAAAATAGTAGTCTCGATCAGTTTTTCAGATACTCGAAAAACTGATCAGATCAGATACTCGATCAGTTTCTTTCTTCCATAAGACGTTTTCCTATTCTTCATAGATATCATAAATCTAAAATGCCCTACATTTCAGTTGGCATTGTTTTTTATTGATTGTGGTCCTTTTACATTGGTTCCAGATCTTATTACTTTTACTTTTGCTGTTTTCTTCTCTCCAATAAACTCATGATCATTGTCAGCTGCTACTTAGGCAAGCTTCTACAAAGTCCCGTCTTTTGTATGTTGAAATAATGCCATGGGCGCATCATAATGTGATTGTCCTGTGGGAGGATGTCCCTTTTCACAAACTATCACATTTGGATGTGGCCATTCACAAGAAGCCATTTACCCAAAATTGCAGGGTTGCTACTCCTTCATTTTATCCCTCCCCCTTTGAGGGGGGGGGGGCTGATGAGTAGATACATATTCAAAACCATTGGATTGCAACCATCCATCATTTTTAATTTGTAAGAATGAATCTGAGCACCATGTCTGGACTCTTATGCTATTTTGTTTTGAGGAAAACCACTTTCCATCTCTTTATATAAAATAACAATAACCTAAAACAGGAGGAACAGGAAGCACAAAGATGAATCTCTAGGGCAGGGATCGCCAACCTTTCAGACCTCAGGGACCACTAAATTCATAATTTTAAATCCAGCGGATCACTAATGTGAATTTTTTAAAAAGATAAATAGCATTTAGTGCAATATAAAAGTACAAGTAATTTTTCTGCGGACCACCAAAATTTTCTCGCGGACCACCAGTGGTCCGCAGACCACTGGTTGGTGACCGCTGCTCTAGGGACAGATTGGTGCAATGGCCCTCGTTTCCTGTCTTTTCCTTCTCTTGGTAGTTATCCACAATCGCGTGCTGCTTCTGAGAAATTGAAAGGATTCATTAAGAGGTTTGCAATTTTGTTAGACTTCAGTGGACGTTCATTAAAGAGGATTAACGTGGACCCTACTTATCTGTTTTCTTTGCAAAGTGCAATATTTTCCTCCTTAGCTAAACATGAGAGTTACTTGCTGCAGCATAAACACACCTAGCAATGACAGTTTTTTTCCCCCCCTTCACATTTCGTGTTAAGCATAATAATGAGGTAGTGCTCAGTCACAACAAAGCACACTGATAAAAGAATAAGGACGATTAGTATGGAACCCTGGTGTCCTCCATGGGAAACTGTTCTATTTGACTGAGCCTGGGGCATCCCCTAAAGATGAGCTTCTGTTTGATTTGGATCTGCACAGAGAGTTTGTCTTTGCAGTAACAGCTGACTTAACAGGCATTGTGGAGAAAAAAAAACACATAGTTATTGAACTGGGAAAAGGCCTCTTCAAATGTGCTCTGCTTTTGCTACATAAATATCTCTTATAAAAGGCTGCAAAATGGGATTTGATGCAAAGAGATCTGTCAGAGATAATAATAAACTATTAGCCTGAACTCGCAACAGATCTCTTGGTGGAATTAAGACTCAATCACCATCCATTTAAGAGGGTAAATTTCAAGATGCACTTTTTGAATGACAGGGTGGATGACTCTCCTGAGTTGATTCCGGATAAGGAAGATTGCATTTCATTTTACATTTTTTAATATTTTGCGAATGGAGGTAGATTTTTTTTTATTGTTATTCTTTTTCATGGTTTGCAGATCAGCAGAACTAAGGATGGTGCAACAGCTTTCACTTATTGCCAAGAACTCTTAAGATTTTCATCATGTCCATGTCCAAGATCCCTTTTTTATTACACTTTTAAGCATTAATAGTGAAACTGTTGTGAGAATTCTATACAACATCCAAACTTTATGGTAGTACTTTAAAATTCCCATCCCAAATCCTCTTGAAAATTGGTGGGAGGGGACCTTTCCCCTTCTACAAGTGAACCTTTCCCCTTCTACAAGTGAAAGCCTTTCCCCTTCTACAAGTGAAAGCCTTTCCCCTTCTACAAGTGAAAGCAATAACTTGTATCTTAGTAGGATTCTTCTTTGTCATCACAAGAAGATTCTTGATTATGATGATGATATTCATTATTAGGAGGGCACAATGGCTCAGTGGTTAAAGACACTGAACTTGTCAGCTGGAAAGCTGGCAACCCAGGTTTGAGACCGAAGTGCTGCACAACAGAATGAGCTACTGTTACTTGCCTCAGCTCCTGCCTACCTCGTAGTTCGAAAGAATGCAAATGTGAGTAGATAAATAGGTAGCACTTTGGTGAGAAGGTAACACCGCTCCATGTGCCATGGCATATAGTCATGCTGGCCACATGAACATGGAAGTGTCTTTAGACAACACTGGCTCCCTTAGCTAACAAATAGAGATGAGCATCACCCTTTAAAGACAGACACAACTGGACAGGGGAAACCTTTACCTTTATTCATTATTAAGAACATATGAAAAATCCTGTGGATGAAACTATAGGCTCATCTAGGTCAGTATTCTTTATTGCAGATTGTAGAAATGAATGCATTCAGGAAGCTGATAAACCTGCACATGAAGTCAATATCCCTCTCCTACCATCACTTTTTATTTACTGTCACTTCCCAGAAACCAATATAACCAATGCTTATAGTTCAGTAGATAAAATGTAACCATCAAAACTAGTCGCCAGATGCTTCATTAGACTATCCAGCCACATGTGTATATTACACTGAAAATACTAGGTTACAAGGTAGATTTTATTTATATTTAGGCTACAGCAGGTGGCAGCACCTAGCTAACTTTGCCCAATCTTGAAAAGTTAAGCAGTGTTGGCCCTACATAGATCCTGGATGGGAGACCAGCAAGAAATTGTCGAAGTGCAATTAGACAAAGCAGCTGGGGGGGAAAATTAAATTAAAAAGAAGGCAATGGCAAAACATTTGCATAATGTTGCCAAGAAAATCACAGGAGCCATGGTGGTGCAGTGGTTAGAGTGAAGTACTGCAGGCTATTTTTGTTGCCTGCCGGCTGCCTGTAATTTGATAGTTCAAATCTCACCAGGCTCAAGGTTGACTAAGCCTTCCATCTTTCCAAGGTGGGTAAAATGAAGACCTAGATTGTTGGGGGCAATATATTAACTCTGTAAACTGCTTAGAGCGGGCTGTAAAGCACTGTAAAGAGGGATATAAGTCTAAGTGCTAGTGTTATTGCTATGTCCATGAAGGTGCCAGAAATCAAGATTGAACTGAATGAGACTTTATGTTAATATAGGGGATGATAATCATGAAGATGATCTATTTATGAAGACCACAAGATTGTCTTGGCTTCATATTTGGCACTTGGATAATGAATATTATAGCAAAATATCTGTCAAGCCAATCTTGTCATAAGTACAGTCTAAAGTTAGAACGTCTAAAACAAGCTTACCAATCAGAAAAGTCGAGAGAGAAGTCAACCTCAAAGGTTAGATATTTTTTTAAGCTGAATGGTTTGATGGACTAGAGCTAGAAACAGCCCAATTCTGAAATCTATATTTTTACATCTTTCTGTCATATTTTTTATACAGCCAACTTATTTAGGTATTATGGAAGAGTATTCTGGATTACAGAAACCAGGGGCCACCTCAGGGTTTCCCAACCTGGGAAATTTTAAGATATGTGATTTCAACCTCCAAGAATGGTCACATTGGTTGGGAAATTGTTCACACATCAAAAGGTTACCCACCTTGAGAAACACTGGGCAGGCTGAACCAGAGAGAACATCACTTTGGCTCAACAAATAACCTTTTCTAGCAATCATTTAAAAATAATATTTATTGTTGGTGAAATACAAAAAGAAAATATACATTGAATGTTAGTAATACAATGAAAAAACTAAATATATAATAATGGTTTCATGAATTAAACATAGCAGCAACCCCCAAAAAATGAACTGAACAAAACCACTTAAGTATAAATATTTATATAATATTTATCATTAAATCAGAGCCATATCACAAGGTAATTATTTTTAGAGTAAAGAGTCTTTTCAAAATTAGATAACAAAATCATATTTTGAATTCATTCCTTAAAATCACCACACTAACTTTCTTTCCAAAGATACAAAACTATCATTCTTTTATGTATTCTAAGCTCACGAAAGCCAAAGTTTTAGGTATATACTTCAACATCACATTGAGATCCTTACAGGTAATGTCTTGTTGTTCAGATTATTCTTACATACATACCCAAAACAAGACCAATATTAATTTTTGCTTCAAAAGATGCATTAGGACTTATTTTCAGGTGATATCTTATTTTCAGGGAAGTACGATACTAAATGTGTCCATTTAGCTGACGATCTTAACTGGGGCTTATTTTGGGGGTAGGGCTTATATTACGAGCATCTTGAAAAATCATGCTAGGGCTTATTTTCTAGTTGGGTCTTATTGTCAACTCACAAAGCATCCCTGGCTTGCACTCAAGTTGCCATAGGCAAGGGAATGGGAAAACGAACTCTACAGCTGTGGCAAGGCAGCATGTCAGTCAAAACAAAAGCACATTCCAGTCATATCTCTGTCAAGGCTGCCTCCGCAGTTATCCACAGTAGCTGGCGGGGAGTGATCTCTACAACCCGTGAAATTGCTTCGTTGGAGAATTGACTAATGACACATGGAGGGAGGGGGGAAATAGGGTCAGAGCTGGAACATAAATTATGTGGGGTCAGAGTTGGCTGCACTTGGAATGTGCCGACATGAAGCGCTTAATAAATAACTGGATTTCTTTTGAAGCTTGGCTCAAGGCTCATGATTTAATTAGGCCATCGGTTGGAACCCTGATGCTTATTTTCCGGGAAACACGGTATTAGTATGAAACCAAAAGAAAAGTATAATACAGACCTGGACATTTTATGACCTCGAGGCCACATTTGGTCCCTTGGCTGTTTCTGTCTGACCCATGTGAGGTCAATTGGAAATTAAAATCAAACGTAAAAAAGTGTGCCACAAGAGGCATGAGAAAAAGCTGAGTCATGTTCAGCTCCGCACAGTTGCTGTGTGCTTCTTCAGTCAGTTGGAAGCTGCAGGAGTGCAAGAAGAGAAAGTGCTTTTCTATGCCTGTGCAGCATTCACCCCTCACCTGGAGTAGCCTGAGGAGGATCTGGGATCAGCCACCTACTTAGACTTCCTCAGTCTAAGCATGACAAGTGGGTGGAGCACAGCCAGGAGCTATTGGTTCATTTATTTATTTATTTATTTATTTATTTATTTATTTATTTATTTATTTATTTATTTATTTAATCATATTTGTATACCGCCCTATCTCCCAAGGGACTCAGGGCGGTTTACAGCCAAGTAAAAATATACATAAATACAAGTTAAAAACCCAATTTAAAAAACTTATTAAATACGACCGAATATTAAAACCCCAATAAAATAGTAGAAACCCCATTAAAACCAAATTTAAAATTTAAAATTCTAGTCCAGTCCTGTGCAGATAAAAAGATGTGTCTTAAGCTCGTGGCGAAAGGTTCGAAGGTCAGGAAGTTGGCAAAGTCCTGGGGGAAGTTCGTTCCAGAGGGTGGGAGCCCCCACAGAAAAGGCCCTTCCCCTGGGCGTCGCCAGCCGGCACTGCCTGGCTGACGGCACCCTGAGGAGTCCCTCCATAACAGGCCCAGTTCCTCATATGACCCCTTGGGAAAATTATCCATCTCTACTATAATAGGACAATATCAAATCATGCAAATTAAAGAACCTTCCACCTTCTAACTTGTCAACATAAAAATTCACTGTCCATTCCTTTTTACATATTTTTGAAGGTTCATGATGGATGCTCAACTTAATGAACTATATGAAAAATTCTCACTTCAATGAAGTATATCCTGTCAGTTTGAGGAAGATTGAAATATGACTGATGGATAAAAATATCAACTGTCACATTAACCACAGAAGGTCAAAGACTCCCCAGGAAACCCCTACTCAAATGTCTTTCTAAAACTGTAATAGTATTCCATGACAAGACTGGTCGGTATCCAGTATTTTTAGGTGATAAAATAGAAGACAAAAAGGAGAGTTCATGAATGCGTTGAAATCTCCTGTTACATAGTTTGCTACCCTTTGCTTGTTGTTTCTCTCACTTTTACATTGGGAAATCTTTCTGGAATCAAGGACCTACAGAACAAGTTTTGCTAACCATCTGATCACTAATCCAAATTCAATTCAACCCCTCCACTTAAATTAGTTGGGAAAAATATGTTGATCAGTGACATGTACCTCATATAAACTGTGCTAGAATTAAGAAATAGGCTAAATAAGTACTACTGAATCCAAAATATGATTTAATAAACCTATGCAATGGTACTACTGCAAACCATTGTCTTCTGTGGTGATTGTACCACTGTGGACAAAGAACATGACAGCAGAATGAATAAGTTTTGAATCTTTTTCCCTTTCCAAGATCAGCATTTCAATAACATGTTTCTCTTGGGTCCTAATACTGAATGAGTTTTCTTTAAGGCAGGGAGACATACATTCTTATCTGCAGCAGCAACAAATTACCTCTCCTTGAGACTCATGGCAAAAAATGGGACAAAGTTTGTCAACATTTATGTCTGGGGAACCTGTATTTCCATTTAGGCCATTCAGCTGTTAAAGATCTCTAATGGGCAAAAATTTGTCAGGAGGTTAGGCTTCAGAATTTTACCTATCCAGCAGAATCTCCAAAGTTGCCACATGGTTCAAGCTTCCAATACCATCATTGTTCTTTATAACATGGCCTGAGTCTTTAGGCTGAACAATAATATTTGTAAGTTATTTTCAATAGCTACAGAGGGCCTACAGACTGTTGTCTGCTTTTCTTACTAGAAACCCTGACCATGTCTTTTTTTGTAACCAAGTGAAGCATCCCAAAATGATGAGAAACCAAAGAAGTGTATGTAGTAATTATGGTCAGAGGATACTTTGATGATTGGCATTATTAACTTTGGCAACTTTAAGACCTGTCAACTTCAAAATGTTGGCTGGGGAATTCTGGGAGTTGAAGTCAAAGGTTGGACATTTCTGCTGCAGAGTTTCAGGCCTTCAAGGGTATTACCTACCCTTGTCTTAAAAGTTTTGTGAATTAACTGGAGTTAAAGGAAGGATTTATCATAATAAACAGAAATTGGAAGGCTGTCTACACAGAGGAGTATGGCAAGATGCACAAAGACTAGACAAGATATCAATACTCCTTTAATGAATGGGATTACTTTGCATAATAACTGTTCCAGCTTGTAGCAAATGATGAATCTTAGTAACATTCAAAATGCCACCAACATATTTAAAACAATAATTAACAATAATTAACTATCTTAACAAGCTGGCATCTCACAGGATGAAATGTCAGCTCCCACATACAGACTCATTGATGAGCTCAGTGGTTCTTTTATTTCTTTACCATTTACCGTCATTTGCTCTTCTTTGGGAAAATAGATCCTCAAAGCTCAAGGCCAGAGGGAGAGATTCTGGAAACTGGTGGCTGGGGATGCATATCTTCTGTAGCCACAATAATCCTTGCTTCCCCACCAGTCATGCACTCTCTAAATCAGAGGTCTCCAACCTTGGCAACTTTAAGCCTGGAGGACTTCAACTCCCAGAATCCCCCAGCCAGCAAAGCTGGCTGGGCAATTCTGGGAGTTGAAGTCCTCCAGGCTTAAAGTTGTCAAGGTTGGAGACCCCTGCTCTAAATGGCTTTGCTGCCCTTCTTTGTTCTTGACATACCCTCCCCAAAGCAGGATTCCATTTGCCAGTCACAATGCTGCTGTGATTTAGACAGATGACTGGAGCCAACGATCAAAACTTGTGTAGGATTGAGCAGCTGCCCAGTAAAACAGGACACGTATTATGGTGCAGTTCTTGTCCACTCCACAGGTCATGCAATGCATTTGCAACTGATCTTTATGCAGGTAGAGGCTACAGGTCGAACAGGAGAAAGCTCCTGCAACAGGAGGAAGACAGAAGCTGCCCTGGAAGAGATGGCAGTGGCATAGGAAGCCAGGTCATCGCCACTTCTCCACTTGCAGGGAGTTGATCTAAGGAGCAGAGTATGGTAGATAAAGAGTATCAATCATCTGTCCATCCATCATCTATCTATCTATCTATCTATCTATCTATCTATCTATCTATCTATCTATCTATCCATCCATCCATCCATCCATCCATCCATCCATCCATCCATCCATCCATCCATCCATCCATCCATCCATCCATCTATCTATCTATCTATCTATCTATCTATCTATCTATCTATCTATCTATCTATCTATCTATCTATCATCCCCTCTCTCTTTCTCACTCTCTCCTTTTAAACTCTGTTTCATAGATTTTCTGATGTGTTCAATAACAACTCCTTATCCTCCCCTAAGCAGCACGAGCAATGACTATTCAGCTGAGGATGATGGGGGCTGTATTCCATACATCAAGAGGACACCAGGTTGAAGAAGGCAGCTTTACATCATTACTCCCTATTTATCCTCCTGATCCAGTTTTCCAATTCTTTGGCCTTTTCTGACTGCCTCAGAAATGGCTTTGTTTAAGTTCTCTGTGCAGGAAAAAAAAGGATGAGCTTTTGTGACAGTACAGGGAAAGCAGGGATAATCCAAACAGCCATTTCACTGGTACATCACATCACAGAAGGCCTTTAATTAGCAACTTGAAGGGAAGAAAATTGATTCTGCCTGTATTTGTTATAGACACACACGAGTGATGTTAAGCAGATAGAGACCATTTATTCATTAAAATGGAAAGTGTCTTCTCTAACCTTCCAGATGTCCCTGGGCAGAGCTTGTACTTCTCCTTTGGATAGTTAGAAGGTAGGGACAAAAAGATGTGGATACAGACGATTAGCTGGAAAGAAGCACAATCTTTTCAAGTCATTAATCGATAGAGTACCCTACAGTTCTAACACTGATTTGTGGGAAAGTAAACTGGGAAGATCAACTGCTGCTCAGCATGATGTTGTATTCTTTTAAGGGCCAATGTTCCAGATTCTCCCAACATACCAAGGGCGAAATGCTCCCGGTTTGGACCAGATTGGCTGATCCAGTAGCGATAGTGGCGGGTGGTTCGAAGAACCAGTAGCAAAAATCCGTGCCCCCTCCCCCGCCCATGGCCACCCAATCGCCCGCTTGCCCATTTGCTGCTTCTTTTAAAAAATGCTTTCAAAAGGTAAAAAAAGGCTCTGACAATCACAGCTGAGCTGTGCAATCGTCAGAGCCTTTTTTTAACTTTTAAAAGCATTTTTTTAACAATCTATTCGGCCAAATAGGTTGTTAAAAAAATGCTTTTAAAAATAAAATAAAAAAGATTGCGTGCCACAGCTGATCACTCCCCCCACACGCTGTTCTACTTTCCTCATGTCTCCTTTTGGCGTGCACTGTGCACGTGCATGCACGCGCACCTCACATTTGGTGCGCATGCGCAGCCAGCGAACCGGTAGTAAACCGGTTCAGATTTCACCACTGCAACACACTCTTTGGCTGTTTTTATTTGATTGTGGAGGCAGGGAAATAAAGTTTGAAGCCTCCAACTTTGAGATGACTTAGGGACCAATTATCTTTCCATTCTGTTCAATATCAGCTGTACATGAAGCCACTGTGAAAGGTCATCCATTAGTTTGGTGTCAGGCATTATGAATTTGATGATGATAGTTGTACACCTCTATCCAAAACAACAAGTGATGCAGTCAAAGTTTGACCCAGTGTCTAGAAACTGGCTGAGGCTAAATAGAAAGGAACAGGATCATACTCAACCTCAGAAAAACTGAGAGGCTGTAGAGTGCTTAGTCTACTCAGTTCTTAGGACCTTCTACCTTTTTCCTAAATTGGGTTTCACTGCTTCATTCTAGACTCTCAGATCCTGCTGAAGAAGCGTGTTGCAGTTCTGGTCAGGAAAACCTTTGCAAACATTCAACTTATATGTCAGGATAAATTGTATAACCTATACAATGAATAAAGGATCTCTCCTTATATTTTGGTAGCCTTTTGGTTGGTCTATGGCATCTTATTCTATCCAGGACTGCTTTTGAAGACCAGACAAAAGCTACAGCAGACCCAGAATGTACAGCACAAGCAGTGATGAACAAATCTTGTTATTACTTATAAATACCCTTTGTCACATAGGGCCTATTTGAGGGATTGTCCATCTCCTGATATATCAGTCTATTAACAAAGAGTTGGCTTTATTTAAGAGCCAATCAATTAAGCAATGCCATTTGTTGGAATAGCACCTGCCCTTTGGAATAGTGCATGCATGCACAGACAGAGATTCATACCATCCCCACCCTGCCCACCTTCAAACAATCTTTTAAAAATTGGATTTCTTCCCACCAGGTCTTTCCTTCCTTCCTTCCTTCCTTCCTTCCTTCCTTCCTTCCTTCCTTCCTTCCTTCCTTCCTTCCTTCCTTCCTTCCTTTCTCTCTCTCTCTCTCTCTCTCTTAACTATGTATTAGATAATATATATAATTGTATAAGCATGAATTGAATACATAAAATAAATACAATTAAAGGGAACATTAGGACAGGAATGGTGGGCACGCTGGTGCTCTTATGCACACCCTTTTCAGACCTCTTAGGAATAGGGTGAGGTCAACAGTAGCCAGTCTAAGGTTAAAATTTTGGGGATTTTGGGATGAAACCACAGAGTCAGGTAGTGTATTCCAGGCATTGACCACTCTGTTGCTGAAGTCATATTTTCTGCAATTGAGTTTGGTGTGATTTACCTTAAGTTTGTATCTATTGTGTGCTCGTGTATTGTTGTGGTTGAAGCTGAAGTAGTCATTGACAGGTAGGACATTGTAGCACATGATTTTATGAGCTATGCTTAGGTTATACCGAAGGCGGCGTAGATCTAAATTTTCTAAGCCCAAAATTTCAAGTCTGGTGGCATAAGGTATTTTGTTGTGAGCGGAGGACTCTTCTTGTGAAATATTTCTGGACACGTTCAGTTGTATTATTTGGATGAGCCCTTTGAATTGGAGGTATCTGGTAGGATATTATGGTAGTTTTTAGATCATGTTTGCTTTTACCTAATATTCTTTTTTTTTAAATTTGTGAAGCCACCTGGATGTTTGGCTTCTGGAGTTTGGTAGCCTAAAATATGCGAAAAATAAATAAACATTGGTGTTTCTTCTAATTTTACCCCCCCCCAAGCAGAGTAGTAAGGTTAGTTGGATGAACAAGCAAAGCTTGCCTGGAGTCTCTTAATGAGGTCTGCAATTTTGAGCAGTGACTTAAATCTGGGTCTTCTATTTTATATCCAATATTTCATCCTAATACAACAATGGCTGCCTGTTCACCTATTTACAATATTTTGATCTTGTTATAAAATCCCAACTGAGGCTGAATCAATGAGAATTTTAAAAACTGCAGACTTAGATTGAGATCCTTGTGTTTTGGAGCAGACTCTGTTTTTTTGTAAATACATAAATCATCTAATCATGATGATACAAGTAAAAATGATTTCTCCCAAAAGATTCATCACATCTGAAATATTTTTCTTTGTTTCTAGTGCAGTATATTTAAATATCATGTGAAACATTATTTAAAAAGCCCTAGAAGGTCTATCAACTTCCTATCAACCCACTTAATTGACATTTACATAAATATATTGGATTTTGCTATTCATTTCAGAGAAAGAGAAAGAAATAAAGAAAGAGATGAAGGCATACAACAGCTGATCTTTTTCAGGATTTACCTTCACTATAATACAATGACAAGGATCAAGCAGTATGATAACCTAAGATGTTTTAAACCATGGTTCCTTGTGAAATCCATAGTGAGCAGATTCACACATAATAGCCAAAGTGATGCATCAAAACTCGGAATTAAGTCAGTAGCAAACAAATCTTATGACAACTTTTGCAGCAGGACTTACAATAGGAAAATAAGAAAAATATTCAGATCCAGTTTGTTTTTGTTTTTTCATGGTTGTTTTGTTAACATTCATTGTAGCAGTAGAATGAAATTCCTCTATTGGTTTGGACTACGGTACGACTAATTCCAGTGTGAAGGGGGAAAAAAATGCTGTTGCCCATTCTCACATCTTTATTTTAAATGCTTTCAGTGACCAGTATTCATAATGATGCTTTGTAAATAAAAGTCTACAAATCATTATTATATTATTGTTCTGACTATAATGTTTCAAGTTATCATTTTGCTAATATGGTTATGCAGTTTATGAACATTTCACTTTTTCAAGAAACAAAGCTGTTATATAGGTCTCCTGAGTGAGCAGGGGTTGGACTAGATGACCTCCAAGGTCCCTTCCAACTCTGTTACTTTTACTTAATGCTTGGGAATCTACTTTTTCGAAAGAAAGGTAAGTTCCTGATCTGGCTTGGAGTTAAATCTCATGCAGGTGCTAGGGACCAAAGCATCTTTCCAGAGTTAGCTGAAGGTTAAGAGGTCTGTAAGAATAAGGAAGAAAAAAAGCAAGGCATAACTAACTAAAATAGGCAACAGATTGAAAATTGGCACTTGAAAGAAAAAAGGGAAGTATTCTGCCAATTATGGCTTTTATTTTTTTCTGTAAGCATTCTGAGTGGCACCTCTAGAAAGTATTCCTTTCAAGAAACAATGAAGAGGATGGACCTCATACACAAATTTAAACAAACTTGCCAATTCTTTGATTGGTGCCTCTAAAAATAATAACAATGCAAATTTTATACTAAGGCAGTGTTGAGCTACAATGAATAAAGAGTCGGATAACAGAACCGGTTAGCCTTACTGACAATCATCCAACTAAATTCTCATAGTGCTTTGTTTTACAGTACTACGGATACCTGCAACTCCTTACTGCTGCCAAAGACGGATAAAGCAGGCTTTGTGATACTTTTTGCTTTGTATTAAATCAGTGTCAGAGATGGTAAGTTCTGAATTGTTGAGGTTCCAATAGCTCCTACTCAGGAAGAATTGGAGGAACTTATAACCCAGATAAAGCTTTTGAAAATGTGGAAACTTCCTCTCCCTGATCCAAAATATCCTTACCTATTGTCATTTTCATTTTCCAGCTCACTAGGCCAATCTTCTTAATTGAGTCCTCTTCCAGATAAGGGCAGAATTCTGTTACTCAAGTGGGATGAACTCCTTGTGATCAGATGTCATGACTGGAGGTTTGGACTTGTGATACATTCCAAGCTTTCCTCATTTTTTAAAAATAATAAAATAAGGTAGAACTGTTTCAATTTCTGACAGTGAACTAATGTGTCTCCGGAGAACCAGTGGATGAGAGTTTGGCAACATAGAACCTTTCTAAAAAGCAGTCTGGATCAGTAGTGGGTTTCAATTTCGGTTACCTGTTTGCTTGTGGGTGCTCGTGCGCACGCACACAGCTTCAGCGCATGCACAGAGACATCTGGGCAGGTGGGCAGAGCCTCCTGCCACCGCTACCAGTTCATCCGATATGGGACGAACCGGTAGCAACCCACCACTGGTCTGGATTAAGAAATTGCATGATCCCTAGCTGGATGGGGAAAGAGGGAAGAAGTTCAAAATAGCCATACCCTAGAACTCCTCAGGTTATGTCTAGTAAATTAGAACATTATAGCTTTAGTTTGGCAAGATTCTGTCCTTTGGTATAAGCAAATAAAGATATGGCCTCAACTGGATTTTTCTCTCTTGTCTTTGGGCTTGGGCCTGACACTTGACATTGATAAAACATTTTGCTGGTTTGTTCTGAAGGGGAAGTTTTTGATCCACCCAGCTGATAGGTCACCATAATGACCAGTTGGCTTAATAAAGAAGTTCAAATACAGATCTCATTAGCTTACATTTTTAAGGAAACTGAAATGCAGGTGTACGTTCAGGTAATAGTCTCAGATACTGGGTTACCAGCTGGCAATGAAGTTCTGATTTGGTTGCAGTTCTTTAGGTATGTAAATTTGTTGATTTTCATATTATGTAGAAATGTTGTGAAATATAAAGCAAAATATTGGTGTATTATTTTTGTAATCTATTGCACCAAAGAAAGTCAAAGATCTACTTTCTCCCCCCTCTCTTTTGCACTTTTCTCTTTCCTTTCCTTATTTTTCTAGTGTTTGTTTCTTCTATATTTTTATCTTATAATGAAATTGAATAAAAATTAAAAAAAGAAGTACTATTAGATGCAATACCAATTCAACATTAAAACATGAATCATCAAGAGAAAACTAAAAAGAGAAAACTAACATCCTTGAGTTAATAATTCACTAATATTCAATAAAATTTTATAATTACTAAAATCTGGGGACTTTTCAAAGAACACTGGAAAGACAGCCATAACTTATCGTCTAAAACACAGCCATTCCATATGTTTGGAGCAAATATGTGTCATAAATCAAAAGTAATTCTTACGTTGCTCGCTAAACTGCAAGAATATTTTTGCTAATTTTTAGCAATATGCCTCTTTTTTCTCAGTATTTTTTTTTAAAAAGCTCTTACTAAAAGCCCTTTAGGGTTGTTTTTTTTTTTTTTTTGCATCCTACTTGCTTACAGCTTAGCACACTTGTGGTTTACTAATCAATTCATCTCTAGCTGTTGCCTGAACTTGAATGATGGGTGCAAGTCTTTTTCTTGTCTGATATGTCTAAAATGCTGAGGTAACATTTGGGAAAAAGTACCAACTTCTCTAATATTTGATTGATTGTATAAGTCTATCTCTTCACATTTGTTTTGATCTTCTTTCTTGCTTTGCCTGGGTCCATGGACAATTCGGCACATTTTAATACTTTTATCCCAGAATAAAAGAGCTATAGAAGGAACGAGCAGGGAATCTCTGTCATTTACATTCCTCAATTCCTTTTTAAACTATACAGATTACATTCATATACCATGTTTTCCCTAAAATAAAACCCAGTCTTATTTTTGGGGCCCCCAAAAGATGCATTATTTTTGCGAAAACATGGGCAATATGGACAAGCTAAGAGACAGATTGACACCCAATTTAATGGAGGCAGGTGATTCTGACCCATGATGGTACCAGTAGCAGGCAGAGGCGGGGGCAGGGAGGGCAGGTGATCCTGACATGCTGCATAGCCTTCTGCCCTGTTGCGGCCTTGGGCAAGCTGAGAGATAGTAGGATGGATTGAAATTCGGTGACCCATTGTCTCTCGGTTTGCCTGTGGCTGTGACAGTGCAGAAGGCCGCACGGTGTGTTGGGATGCCCTTCCCCCGTGCCTCTGCCTGCTGCCAGTGCAGCCATGCATCAGAATCACCCGCTTCCCCATGCCTCTGTCTACTACCAGTGCCGCCATGCATTGGAATCATCAGGCCTCCCACCATGTCTCTGCTTGGAGGGCCCGGCTGGTGTTCACAGTGCTGGGGCTCACCTGCACTGTGTGGGCTGTGGTTGCTGCCGTACACCATCTGCCCCCATGCATCCGCCTCCTCCTATGCTGGCCACCCCCCCCCGAGCTGATGATGATCTTCAGTGTGGCTTATTTTTAGAATAAGGCTTATATTAGGAGCACCCTAAAAATCAGGCTAGGGCTTATTTTCTGGTTGGGTCTTATTTTCAGGGTAACATGATATTAAACTGAACTGACAATATGATTTAGTTTTGGCTTAGCAAAATGTTGAACAAACCCATCTACTATGGTTTATAGGGATTTGTGAGAAGAGGGGGACAGAGTGGGAAAGCAACAAAGCATGTATCCTAACATTACAGAACAAACTTTGCTCCTTAATATTTGAATACAATCCAAATACAGAAGGCCAGAGTTTACCTTGTGACATCATGGCACATGATTAATCATTTTAGTGTCATTTGTCAGAAACAAATGCCTATATAAACTAGGGCAACCAACTTTTGCCCCATGTGAGAGATTGTGGGAAAGCTGGGAGCAAGTCAAGTGATATATTTGACCCAGGTGAGAAGACATCTGGGAAAAAGCATTTCAAAGAGATTCCGTTTCAATTAATTCAACTACAAAAGAATCTGGGAAATTCCCATTATAGTTTCAAAAGATTATTTTTACTCCCATATTAGTTTTAAAGGTATTTTATTGAAATCTGCATCATTTTTACTTCCTTCGTATTGCCAGCTACATGGGCTTGATATTTGCCATAATGTATTCAACCACTACATAGCAAGACAGAGATATGGAACAGAACAGAATAACAGAGTTGGAAGGGACTATGGAGCAGGGGTGAAATCTAAAAATTTTCCCTACTGGTTCTGTGGGCGTGGCTTAATTGGTGGGCATGGCTTGGTGGTCAGATGACTGGGTGGGCGTGGCCAATAACAATAAATAATAAAAATAATAAACAAAGTATACAAAACAATAAGAGGTACCAAAAACCAACTTTCACACTTTACACATACACAGCACAACACAACTGACTCACACACAATGTAAAAGCAGCTGCACTTCACCCAAAATGGCCCTGTAACAAGCAGAAACCTCACACAGCCACAAAAAGCTCAAAAATCAACTTTCACACTTCACACACACACAACACAACACAACACAACAGACTCTCTCTCACACACAATGCCACATACAGCTTTGTGAGATTTTGTGTGTTTGTGTAGTTAGAGTGAAACACTACAGAAACACACCAAATCTCAGAAAGCTGCACAAATATTTTATTTTATTATTTTATTTTATTTATATTTTTTAGATCAGGGGTCTCCAACCTTAGTAACTTTAAGGTTTGTGAACTTCAACTCCCAGAGTTCCTCAGCCAGCACAAGCCTTAAAGTTACTACGGTTGGAGACCCCTGTTTTAGATAAAAACAGCTAAATTTAAAACTTCCTTAACTTTAAATTGCTGTCTAAAAAAATCCAACTCCTTAAAAAACCCCAATTAACTGTTTTTTAAAGCCTCCCCCCATTTACTTACGAATTGGAGGCAGGCAGATTGAGTTGCTCACCAAGGAAATGGATTGCAGGCAGGTGGATTCAGTTGCTGACTGATGCAACGGATTGCAAGGCTTAGTGAGCCCGAAAGGAGCAGTAATTATGTAAGTGGGGAGAGGGCTGCTGTAAGAGGTTGTTAAAAAAGTGATTTTAAAAGCCTGTGATGATGAGAAAACTCAGCTGGGATCACCACAGCAGCCTTTTAAAACCTTTTGTTTTTACAACCTCTTCGGCGGAAGAGGTTGTTAAAAATTTTTTTTTTAAGGGTTCAGATGATTCCAGCTGAGCATCAAAGGCTTTTTTTTACTTTTAAAAGCCTTTTTTCGGCTGAAGAAAATATGATTTTATAAGTAAAAAAACCAAAACACCTCTGATGATGGCACGGCTCAGGAGGGGTAGGGGGTGGGGCCAGGGATTTTTGCTATCGGTTCTTCGAACCACCAGCTGTCATCACTACCGGATTGGGCGAACCGGTCCAAACTGGGAGCACTTCACCCCTGCTATGGAGGTCTTTTACTCCAACCCCATGCACAAACAGGAGACCCTATGTCAGCCCAGACAAGTGCCTGTCCAGTTTCTTCTTAAAAGCCTCTAATGATGGAGCACCCACTGGTTAATTGTTCTCACTGTTAGGAAATATCTCCTTAGTTCAATGTTACTTTTCTCCTTGATTAGTTTTCATCCATTGTTTCTTGTCTTGCCTTCTGCTTTTTTGGAAAATAGGTTGACCCACTCTACTTTGTAGCAGCACAAAAACACCAACAAATTTATCCAAACTGTGATATAATATCTTAACAAGCCATGTTTAGACCACCATAATATATGACTTTGCTTTACATCTTAATGAAAAGAAAACTTTTTCCATTTTGAAAATACAGTTCTACTGCTTTAGAACTTTATTTTAACTCAGGTAAATTACGTATACATCCATCCTTTCAGGGAAGGTTAAAAAAAGAAATATCCATCATGTATCTACATGACTTCAAACACTGTTTTGGAACAGATACATGTGTTGGTCTTGGTTGCTTAGCCCTGGTTCCCACAACACTACAGCACTCCACAACTCTTGGGGAAAGCTGAGTAAATATGTTGCCATCATCTATTTTACTCCAGAGAAATAATCTCTGCCACTGACTTACCAGGGAAGAGGCAAATATCTTGTTCTGCTGCTTGATTTGAAGAAAAAGTCAGGCTAAAAGCTAGCTCTTTTTCCCATGATTAACACCACTGATTCATACAAATTCAAAATCTTTATTTACATAGCAAAGTCAGAGGCCTTGAATAAAATTGAAAAGAGAGAAGAAACACATTATTGTTTTCTGAAGAGTTTGATCTCGGTCTCTGTCAGCTCAGGGACTGTTTCCTCTGTTCCCAGATCTTACACACATAGCAGAACACGTTTTATACATGATCTCAACCCATAAAATAAAACACATTCTCTACTGTGTAGTCAGCTTCACTGATCCTAGCTTATTAGCCCAATTCACTATATTCCAACCTGGGTATTGCAGTCTTATTTTGTTCTAACCAGCCTATCCTATACCCATCTCCTATAACCTTTTCAGTGTCTGAACCTAGTGACAAACAGAGGTGGTATTCAGCAGGTTCTGACCTGTTCTGGAGAACCAGTAGCGGGAATTTTGAGTAGTTCAGAGAACTGGTAAATACCACCTCTGACTGGCTCTGCCCCCCATCTATTCTCTGCCTCCCGAGTCCCAGCTGATTGGGAGGAATTGAGGATTTTGCAGTAACTTTCACCTGGAGTGGGGAGGGAATGGCGATTTTACAGTATCCTTTCCCTGCCATGCCCACCAAACCACGCCCACCAGACCATGCCATGGCCACCAAACCGCAGCCCCAGAACCCGTAGTAAACATTTTTTGAATCCCACCACTGGTGACAAACATAACAAGCTATTATCAGCATGTCTCAGCCTCATTCTCCTATGTAGTTATGAACCTGGTTAACAAAAGAGCTTAAGAAAGCAACCAAATTCAGATAACACCTAGCTAGAATTTAACTACTTATCAGCTGGCATTCTGGTTTGGGGAAACTATGACTTGACCAAGTACTTTTATGTCAGTAAAAAGCATAGAGTTATATCTTCCTGTGTGCCTACTACTGTGGCATGAGCCATTTCACAACACTGATCTGTGGAAAGGCTGCATATGCAACACGTGAACTGAAAGATTGATTATAAACACAGCTCAGGCACAACCAATTAGCCAGGTGAGAAAACATCTGAAAGCAGTCCATTTCAACAGAAGGAAAGGAGAAAGAAACTCTTGATCTTGGGGCATCCATGTGTATAGAACCAGATTCTTGACTTTTGTAGAAGTTACTGTTTATTGTAAGGTAGTCTGTATCTGTAATGAAATATCTACCCCAGCAGCATCTTGAACTTCCTGAGAAAATGCTGGTTTCATAGAGAAAAAGCTATTGAAACGTCTCAGGGCAATCTTTGATATGGGGGATCAAAGCCAGTTTTCATTCCACATTCTCTCTCTGGACTCTCTCTTGAGCAATGAGTGGCTGTTTCACAACATTCCCCAATCCTTGCCTCTGTTGCTATTTGGTTACATCAAATATTATGCTTTTAGCACATCGTCTTCATAAATGTTCCTTATCCGCACTCCTTGGGTCTTGTTTGGCGCAAGGAGAAATAAGTTTTAAGAGAGTTTGAGAATTTAATGACATTCATCACCAGAGGGTGGGTGGGTAGGGGTGAGGAGATTCCTCTGGAACAGACTGGAAACAATCTATGACATCAATAGTGTGATGAATCAGTTCTGGTGCACACATCCAATTTTTTTACTCTATCCTTGCTTCAGGCCAAAGTGGTTGTGAAGGGTTTTGGAAAACACAGTTAGTTTGTCAGACACAAAAGCATACCGTGGGCCATGCAATTCCTTTCCAAATATATCCAGTTCTTTGAGAAAATGATCATCTATCTCTAGTCTTATTCAGGCAGACTTTTTTTTTCTATTTGCCATTTCTGTTTATCAATTCTCTGGGGAATTCTTTTGAAACCAATTGCCATTTACTTGTTAGGCACACTGTGTTACTTATATGCTGTAAAGGGTCAACATTTGGTGTAAATATAATTCACTCTTGCTTAATATATTTTATTTTCTCCCAGGCTTTTGAATTTATTGCTTACCAAAAATACATTTTATTTTCATTGGGATTAGGTTTATGCAAAGCTTGGCATGGATTCAGTACTTAAGGTATTACCTGGAAACACAGTTTGGCAACCTAACACAGCCTTCTCCAGTTTGGGACTCTTGAGATCCAAACTTAGTTACAGGTTAGAAATGAGGATGGATGAATTACTTAGTGGGAAATCTGTGCTTCATCTGTACCTTAAGGCAAACTAAGTTCCTGATGTCTTCTACTGCGATATTTGCTTTGGTTAAGTTAGAATTAAATAGATTTATCTGACAGTCCTATACATATTTCTTTTCAATGAGTTCAGAAACTCACTGAATTCAACAGGATTTACTCCCAAACAAAATCCTTTATTTAGGATTATACCATTTGTTTAATTAACTTTGATAACAACACTCTGACTTCAATAACCTATTAATCTGCTTTTGCTAGCAATATTCAAGCTAGCCTTGTCACTCCTGCAACTATTCCATTTTCATAATAGTTTTCAAAGCAGTTACCACATTATAACCAGCATAAACTGTTAAGCAGCAACTTCCAAAATGTAACCTATGACCTAGAAAGTAAAATCACATGGACCCAATGTTGCTTGCCATCTTTAAAATGATTCCAATAAAGGAGTTGGAAGAATACTCTGTAAACAACATGGGTTATATACAATATTTAAAATCTGTAATAAATAAAATAGGAACAAGGCTGTTCTTGACATGTTATAAAGATAACTCTAAAAGGATGGAGGTTGAGCCCACCCCATGTGTATTTGGTACTAGATTATAATGGCACCTAGGATGGAATGTGGTTTGTTTTGTTGTTGTTTTTTAAAGTGGATGTTTTGTTTTTATCTTCTATTTATAGGGTTCTGTGCTGACTAGAGGGATATTTAGTTTAGTTTGGGAACATATCTCCTTAAGAGATTGATCTCTGGGAAATGTAGTCTTTATGTCATGTGGTCACTGGGATATGTACTCCATGTCATGTGACCACATTTGTGTGTCTGATTGGCCACTGAGGCTCTCTGCATGGGTGTAGAACAAAGCCCCGGCCATTACGAATTGCTACAGAGGAGAGAAGCATGCTTTCTGAACAGGGGGACAGATCTACCCTCCTTTTACACTAGGAAATGGGACAGATTATGAACACCTCAGATGAATCTCACTTTGATTGTAAGTCATTGTTTTGAGGATGCCTGAAAATAAACTTGATCTGTATGAAAACCTGTTTGGTAGAGTTAACTGGCCTCTTCACAAAGTCCGGAGACAGAACAGGCTCTGATTGTTGATAGTCCCCCACAGGTATATTGTTTAAGATGCAAAGCCATACACATTTTTTAAAGATAAAACAGATTTGAATTAGTAAAAAGGTCAGCATTTTGATGGGAAGTATTAGCTGCCCAAATTAAGAATGGGAGACAGCTGATATCCTTTTCGTAGTATATGCAAATAGGATCTAGACCTTTTTGTAAACCAGCAATTTCACAGCAGAGTCAACAATATGGTGCCACACTGAGTTGAGTTGTAAAGTTTATCAACATACATACAATCAGATACAATATCAGGCTTCACCCAGACAATACTTGAGCTTTGGCTCATAGCCATAGATTCAAGGACACAGCTTTTATTTTGGATTGTAGAAAACACTTTAATAAAATGAAAACCAGTGACTATAAACTCTAGGATTCCAGCTTCATGTGCAGAGCAGTCTCAGATTAAAATCTTGTACCTCTTTCTTTCTTTTGCCATACCAGATTATTTCTCATTTAAAGAAATGGTCTGTACTTATGCATTTGTCTTGTGATGGGCTAATCCAGTCTCAGACTTGTTTCTTCTGATCTTAACACTCTGATATTCTCACAGCATTCAAAGCTGGGACCTTCAATTTAAGAAAAAGATGCTCTACATGTTCAGAAGAAGAAAAGGAAACTGAGACATAAAGAGCAAGTCACTTACAAAAAGTTTGAAGGAGTGGAATATGTTTAGTTTTATGCACAGATGTTGAAAAATCTGAAATTATTGATATTGAAAGTTATTAACTTGGCTGAGATGGCTAAAATCTCAGCGTTTTTAAAAGACAATACGCAGGAAAGATATTTAATTGAATGGAAAAAATGGATTGATTATCTACAAAACAGATATCAGATTAAGAAATATCAGATTGCCTTTGAATAATTAGAAAGTTATTTTATGTAATGGGGAGGGGGTTGGGAGACGAAAAGCTTTGGATGTGGTTATTTGGATTGGACTTTACCTTGTGATTGACCCGGGAAGCCGGGGGTGGGGGAGGGAGGGGGGTGTTTTGTTTTTTTTTTTTGGGAGGGAGGGGGAAAAAAGGGGGAAAATGTTTTTGTTTTTTTTAAAACTCTTTCAATAAAAAAAAAAAAAAAAAAAAAGAAAAATCTGAAATGCTTTCCCCCAGAACGAGCATTGTCAGGGATTAAACCCATCCAAGAAGGTCATTTGTTCAGGAGCTGTTTTTAATACCCCACTTTAATGAGATGAGAGAGAAGAGATTTGAAGGCATTACTTTTCCATCACAGGCCTATGTTATGAAATAACTTCCGTCTAGAACTTCAGAGGCCTACAACTAAGACAGGAAACCATTTTGTTTTCAGCTGCCTCAGACTACAGAACTCAAGCCAGTACACTAAAATTGCAAAAGAAAATAAAAGGATTTTGACATAACCTTAGGCAATATTTCCTATTGGTACAAAATGTTTAATAATAGAACAGAAAGTGATAGAACTTTATATACAGGCCATACCTATACATGGTATAGTAATGGCCTAGTAGTGGATTTGCTATACTAACAGCCAGTTAAGAACATGGGGTGGGATCCCTTCCAACTCGGTGATTTTTGTTCTTTAGATTTTCTTCTTATTTAGAGTAAGTGACGATAAAATGATCATAATAGCCCAAAGCACATATCATTAGTTCCCTCCCCCCAATTTACAGGGAAAAAAAATCATTATAATTCTCTTAATACTGTTCTTCAGTCCCGAAAGTGTCACAGAAAAGCAGGGCTTTAATAGTAATATTATAATTCCTATAATATTAGGAGATTATTTGGCCAAAAATATTTGGCCAAAAAAGCCAACACATTTCTAGGCTGCATAATCAAGAATCAAGATCACATGAAGTGTTTAATACCACTTTATAATGCCTTGGTAAGGCCGCACTTAGAATACTGCATTTAGTTTTGATTGCCACGATGTAAAAAAGATGTTGAGACTCTAGAAAGAGTGCAGAGAAGAGCAACAAAGATGATTAGGGGACTGGAGGCTAAAACATATGAAGAACGGTTGCAGGAACTGGGTATGTCTAGTTTAATAAAAAGAAGGACTAGGGGGGACATGATAGCTGTGTTCCAATATCTCAGGGGTTGCCACAAAGAAGAGGGAGTCAAACTATTCTCCAAAGCACCTGAAAGTAGGACAAGAAGCAATGGGTGGAAACTAATCAAGGAAAGAAGCAACTTAGAACTAAGTTAGAACCAACTTGCGTGCAGGAGTTGTGAATGCTCCAACACTGGAAATTTTTAAGAAAATGTTGGATAACCATCTGTCAGAAATGGTGTAGGGTTTCCTGCCTTGGCAGGTGGTTGGACTAGAAGACCTCCAAAGTCTCTTCCAACTCTGTTGTTGTTATTTTCAGATAAAAGGTAAGTTCACTGCCAACAGGAATGTGGCAGTGTAAGAGGTTTAGAAGGATCCTTTTTAGTTTCTTGGGCAGTAGAGGGGATGTGGAGAAGAAACATACTTTCAGCCTTGCAAGATCAATATCATCCTTGCAAGGCAGACCAGATAGGAAAATAGTCAGATTATACTTTACTGTACAGTTACTTACATTAATAGAATCTTGCAAGTCTGAAAGAAACCCTTTACAGCCCAAAGAACTACCCCAAGTTAAATTGCCTTTAATCTTACCATTCCTTTGGCTGCCTTTCTTTCTTTGCTTTGTTTCCTAAGATCATCTCCACATACCACCATATACCTGTCTTATCATCATATACCTGTCTTATCTCCTGGCAGATAAAGACTCGCAGCCTGTCCTCTTTTCCACCCTGTATCCGATGGGCAAATTCTTTTTTTTTTTTGTTCAAAAAGTTTTTATTAGTCAAAAAAGGTTTATACAAATACATATCAGGTATGGTAAATTTTCATTTTTCTTATCTAAAATAAGAATTTTACTCAAATTTTTTAACACATACAACAGCCATAAGGCAAGCAGGTGACACGAAGTAGCAAAGTTTGCAAATTTTAAATACGTAATAAAGAAGAGTCAAGAATAAACAGAATATCGTACAAAAGAGAATAAGGAAAACCAACACAATCCCAAATATCTTTATCACTTCCTAGTTTTGGATCTCAGAACTCTGGGTTCAGCCTGACCCAACTCCAGGGCCGCAACAGCGGCAGCCGCTTCAGCCCCATGATCTATAACCTCCCCTTCTTCAATTCCTGGGTCATCTGATTCCAGGAAGGCTTTGTGTTCCTCCACATAGGCCGTAGCCTCCGCAATTGTACTGATTTTTTCGTAATGCCCTCCCGGAAAATCATCAATCCTCTGGCATCAGCCATCTGAAGCCCACTCCTTCTGGTACAATTTGCTTGACAAAAATAATATTTCTTTCTTTTTCACGTACCTGTCTGGGAATCTGCCTCAGAATGGCTATCTCCTGCCCCTGTAAATCAGTGCCCCACTCCTATGTTTTCTAAGAATTTCATCTCGTCTCTCTTCTCACAAATTTGACATGAACCTCTCTGGGAACTGCATGCGTGCGTGCATATTGCGAATTAACTCTATAAACTCGATCCACATCCCAATTCATGAAATCAACACTTCTCCCAAGAAATTCTCCCAACAATTTAGTCACAACATCTCTCAAGTCTTCTTGGTCCACTTCTTCCAAATTTTGAAACCTAAGGAAATAAGACATTTTATCCATCTGTGGTCAAGCACAGCATTGCCTGTCGTCTCCTCTCTTTTCTGCACTGCCCGCATTTCACCCTCAGACCTTCCACTTTCTGCTTGTTTTCTGCTGAGACTTGTTGAGTATCCTTTAAATCCTTTTGGATAGTCACAATTTCTTCTCTTATTTCCATTTGGCCTCTTTGCAAATCATCCAGTTTCTTGTCCATATTGGATAACTTTTCCAGAATTCTCTCCATCTCTCCAGCAGTTGGTCTCTGACCTTTGCCATTTGAAAAAAAAGAATCAAAATCCTCAGGCAAGCACAGTATCCTTGTAATTTCCTCCGGATCCACCAGGGGCACTCACAGGAGCAACGAGTCCAGAGTACAGTTAGTCAACCAGGAAGCCGAAGGAAGTGATGTCATCAAAATTCTCATAGTGAAGGCGGAAGCTGGACGCCACCACTGTTCCCCAGAAGGAGGGGCCTCAAACCTTCCCTCCTAAATTTCTCCATCACCTCTTCTCTCCAGAGCTCCACAAAACCGGTAATCTTCTTATTTTAAGTTCTCCTCTCTCCAAAATAACTCGTGCTCCTTCCAACCGCAGGGGAGAGAAAACCCCCCCGCACTCCCGAGCACTCCACTCACGTTTACCGATATTCCCTTCCCTTCTCCTCCTCAATTCTTCTCCGTGCCCTGTTCACCACCAGGCTGCTGCAGTTATAAATCCAATGCCCCGGTGTCACCGGGCACAGCGGCCCAGGCGACGACCAATATAATGGCCGCGGCCTGTGGCCTCCGAACCCCGCCAAGCCTAGGACGCGCCAGCATCGGTCCCCACAGTCCTGTATGTCGGCTGGGAGACCCCTGGCGAGCCGTCCGTACGGCAGGTGTCCTTTTCGGAACACCTGGCCCCTGAGGGCCTCGGCGGCGGCCGGATTCGGGCGCTGGAGGCAGGAGAAACCTTCCAGACGTCCGTTGCCACTGGATACCGGAAGTCGTCTCCCGATGGGCAAATTCTAACTGGAATAGATGGTCCTGAAGAAACCCAGTCTCCTCCAAGCAGTATAGATCATGAGATGTAATAACCAACACTGAACCCCAAAACACATTGGCAGCCAAAGCACCTCCCTCCCTATTACATAATTGTAATGGTCCTCACCCATGATCAGGTGGCCCACAGCAGTTCTCATTAATCACAACTTTCAGTGACAACCAGACTAGAGCAAATCTATGATGGCTTGCTTTCTCCAAACTGCACTGTTAGGGAATGAGATGTGTTAACAGTAGAAAAAAATATATATAGCGCTTTGGCATCTTCATGTCAATTGTGTTTTCTAGCAGTTGGGTAGTATGCATTTTAAAGATAATTGAAGTCACTGAAGCTTATCAATGCCAGTTGTTCCCCTTTCCCACCTGGTTGGAAAAGCTTTAAAGGCCATTCAGCTGTCATTGAAGACTGTGAATGCCAGTTGTTCTCTATTCATCTGGAAGCAAAAGCTTTCAGCATCCACCAAGCCCATCTCCACTGTGCCATGAGCAGAAGTATTCTTTGTTGGGCTAGCAGTTGTCTTCAGCTTTGGCTTCTTTCTATTTATCGCTTTGCGTTAAAACAATCAGATCTGGGTAAATTTGCAGGGACAGACTAAGAAAAAGACAGCATACACAAGGAAGTGAATTTATACACATTAAGATCCACGCTACCTGTATTTGAAATACAGCCTAGTAGACATGGTTGAGTTTGTCTTATTACTTCATCTATTGGTCATAATCCAGATAGCGTTAACTGATGTGTGAGAATTAAGCATTTTGTTAAACCTCTCTCACCAAAATCAATGGAGTTAAAACAGGGGTGAAATCCAGCAGGTTCTGACAGGTTCTGGAAAATCATTAGCAGAAATTTTGAGCTGTTCGGAGAACCAGTAGTGGAAATTTTGAGTAGTTCGGAGAACCAGCAAATACCATCTCTGGCTGGCCCCAGAGTGGGATGGGAATGGAGATTTTGCAATATCCTTCCCCCAGGAGTGGGGAGGGAATGGGGATTTTGCAGTATCCTTCCCCTGCCACGCCCACCAAGTCAGGCCCACCAAGCCACACCACGCCCACCAAACCACGCCCACAGAACCGGTAGTAAAAATATTTGGATTTCACCACTGAGTTAAAAGCACTTGCCTTTGATAGGTCACATCTACCCAGATGATAACTTGGGAGAGTCACTTTGATGGATTAGGCCATTGATTCCTTCTACTTTAGCCCTTTGCTTTCAAGAGACAGTTTGCCAAAACTGAAAATTAAACTCAGCTACAATATAACCGGATGGTAGGATAGCAGGAATCTTATTCTGACTATCTCAACTAATCAACAAATCCTCTGAAGCGTGATATTTGACTTCATATGATGGATTTTTTTTTCTAAAAACGAAATGGTTCTTGAGATTGGCAAAACTGCAGTTATCAGAGGAACTAAACTCGTTTGTATGGTAAGTTTTGATTTAATAGCTTTTTGTGCTGCAATAAATGATTACTGAAGGCTTAAGCCTGTATACAGCTACAGGGTTGTGACCTCAGAACGTGAGACTATCCTGTAACTGTTCTCTGTCAGATATCTAATTGTGGCAGAAGCATGAATAAATGTAACAAAATCCAATGAAGCAGATAAATATTGAGATCCACGAATAACAAATTAGGTGTTTGCTTTATATCAAAAGGCAAGTCAATATAAAAGCAGAAACTTGTATTAGATTAAGCGATATCAAACCTTTTAGGTGCCTGTTATTTCATGGCATAAAAGAGGAGCTAATCTGTTGTTTCCAGTGATGTGTTAAAGAATCCTGCCACTTAACAAATTTCATGCCCTTCAGATGCTATGCGCTCTTGCTTATTGCATGATGAAAGCACCCCAACAGTAGCATGCTATAAAATAAAAACAAAACAAAAAAACAAAAAAACGAATTTCCACAGCATCTGCTGCAAGCAAGTTTTGTAGGGTAATGGTGGTAGGGTTTAATCTCTATATTTCTGCACAAAGGAAACTCACTTAACAGTGAGGTCACTCTGTGTTCATGGATGTTCTTATTCTCATGAGACAGGCTGCCTGCCATGTGTCTTTTTCTCCCCCTCTTCAATTTCATCAATCTGAGTTATAAACAAGGCCTTGAATCCAGCTTTGATGGCTTCTATACCCATCATATAACAATATGTTCACTTAACACACTGCACAAAATGTGCCAGGATAGAGCCATTGAATATTGGATTCTTTTTTATTTTGCTTCATTGGAGCATTAAAATTCTTGGATGCAAAAGAGTAGAGTAGAATAGAGTAGAGTAGACTAGAGTAGAGTAGAGTAGAGTAGATAGAGTAGAATCGAATTGAATTGAATCGAATCAAATCGAATCGAATCGAATAGAACTATTGGCCAGGTGTGATTGGACATACAAGGATTTGTCTTTAGTGCATAAGATCTCAGTATACATACAAACAACAAAGTAATATAATCATAAGATACCAATAGGAGAAGGTAGTAGAAAAGATGAGAAGAATAATAGTAATACAGCCATATTACATGGGTAAATACCCATAGATATAAGACAGTACTATGGTAACTAGTTGTGGAACAAATAAATTTATTTGCAGATCGAAAGGACAGTGGTGTGGTAGAGTTCATGATAAAAAGTAGGTAGTATAATTTAAGCCAAGACTAGAGTTTTAGCTTCTCCCAGATTTTAGGAGTTCAGCTTCCATCAATATCTGCCACCAATGAGAAAGGGCATTTATTTAAAAGGCTCCAATTTCTCACCTTCTGTTCTAATTGTTAGCTTATTTCTCTTTAATGCACTCTGCCCTCCTGTATTCCTGTCAGGATAAAAAGTATTTCACATTAAAAGATACATTGATTTTATTTGCAAAAGTTTAATGCTGCCTTAGTCCAAGAATTAAAGTGGTAAATCACAAGTGAAAACGACAGCAAGACAATACCAAATAATAAATATGTTCAACTAGCTTTCCTCAATCTGGCATTCTCCAAATACGATGGAAGTATAGAAAAAAAAATCTAACACAATATGGACAGATCTGACTTAAAATTTTAGCTATGGTAACTCCAATTTACCTGTTTGGGATGTACTGACTTTTCACTGAGGCTGTAAAATCTAACCATTGAACAATAGCCCTTCCTTCGTTGTTGCAAAATAGTTCAAATAGTTTTCTCAGAGTATGGTTGAAAAAATTATGCTGGGGGAAAAACTGGAACAGTCTATTTCTGTATAAATGTTTTTTTGCCCTGTATAATTTTTATCTGAGGACATAATTTAGGACTCAGAGCGTGCCACCCCTCTTGAAAAAGAATTCCATACATTTGCTCCTTTCTTTAAAGATATTCCCATGAGTATAGAGATCAAAAGTAGATGTGATGTTAAAAATGCATATTTATATTTAATATGCACATTTTTTAAAGGCTGCAGATAGCTAAGGGGAATTTTCTTCCAATGCAAATAACAGCTTCAAACGTGTAATCGCTTCATGACTTTAGTAGTGTGGTATTCCTCCTGGCCTATTGTGACTTGATCATTATTAGTAGCATCCACCTAAGGGCTCAAATTTGCAGCTTCTAAAATTACGCATATTTAACGGAAAGAAGCCATTAACATCACATCTTTTTCTCTCTCTCTCCAAAAACAAAGGGTTAAACAGTTCCAGAATTTGACTCAATTTTACCCAAGGTTCCTTTTTTCATCTTGTTTTTGCAAGAAGTTTTGGTTAACCAGATAGCTGCACTATTTGGTTGAGGACCTACCACCAGGTCTTAGAACTGCCCTACAAATCTTTGAGACAAAAAGAAGGGCAGAAAAAGATTGTTGTTGTTGTTGTTTAGGAATTCATCAGATACTTTTCTGACTTTTTTCAGGGTTTTTTTCTTTTTCATCAAGAGATACTTCAGATGTTTAAACTTCCATTAGAAGGTTAGGATGAAGCTATCTATAGTTATTGATTAAGTTTGTTGCTCCATTTTAAGAGGAGTTAAATTATTTTAATATGTATTTTATTGTTGTCATTTTAATGTTTGAATTATTTATTGCTGTTATACATTGTTGTAAACTGCTAGAAATCCTTGGAAATTACAGAGGGATACAAATGTGATAAATAAGTGAATCAATAAATAAATGCATACAGATAGGCATACTTCTGACTCATTTCCAGAATAATGTAGTTGCATGTTTTCTATTCATCAGAATTCAAGTCAAAATAAAGTCTTTTTCATAACTGTGAGACAGATTGCATTTCTATGTAAATTATAGCAACTATTTCAAAGTTTGCATCTAATAAATTAACTTCTATATTTATGCAAAATTGTGCCCTCTTTTGTCCTCTTCCTTGTTAATACATAAGTGATCGTTCTAGCTAGGATTTGAAAATGTAAAGTAGAAAGAATTAAGCAAAATAATTGGATGGAGCTGGCAGACCTACTTTCCATCTTTTAAAATTGAGGATATGAAATTCTTCATTTCAAGCAGTTAGTCCACATTCTCTGTTGCTCATAGATCATAACAGCTTTCACCGGGTTTTCTAGCAATGGGCTGATATTCCATTCAATAATACTTGAAGTATTTGATCATATCAGGCTAAATTTGCTTGAGAGGGCTGCATAACTGGGAGGAGTAGAAGGGAAAAGGGATATTTAATAGAAAAGATCATTGCCTTTTACAAAATGAATGGGTGAATTATAAATCGTTTCTTTATCAGATCTTCACTGCTTACATTCTCAAGCAGCCCTCTCATTTGTATCACTGTTGAGGGATGTCCTCTGAGAGTTATTAAAGCTGCTACTTTAAAATGCCAGGAACAGTTGGCATTTGGACTGAACAGTTTCCAGTTTTATAAGTCCAAATCAATTTGTATAAAAAGCATGAAAATAGGTGCAAAAAGAATTAAGCATCGCCAATCTGTTACAAGAACATCTGTGGATAAAAAGACCAGTAAAAGAAATCTAGCCTGGCAAGGGCTATCAAAAATCCTCAAAGTTGGATGAATCCCGTAAATATTGGTTAAAAATTAAAGAGTGGCTACAGGAAATCACGAGTGAACAATTGGATCTAGAACCGGAACTCTTCTTATTGGGGATTTTCAAAAAAAATATGTGAAGGGTATAAAATATTTAATACTACAAATATTAACTGCTGCTAGGATGGCCTTCGCTCAATGTTGGAAACAGCCATGTATACTTACAGAGAAACTTGTTATACAAAAGGTCATGAACTGTGCAGAAATGGACAAACTAACACTGAGTTTAAAAGATAAAGAGACATCGGTATTTTATAATATATGGGAACAGTGGTATAAATGGATAGAAAGGAGATAGATAAGGATATTTAGTTAGGTATAAACAATAGATAAAACAAGAACACAAATACATAAAATTTAATGCTTGTAATCATGGCACGGATTATTGTTATAAGAAAAACACCACAAATAGCTGTTAAGTAATATAACCTTTTATTTATTTACTTATTTATTTATTATTTTATTTAATCAAATTTTTATACCGCCCTTCTCCTGAAGGACTCAGGGCGGTTTACAGCCAAATAAAAACAGAGCAAACATAATAAATACAGAATAAAATACTTTCCTTTTTCCCCCTATGTTTTTAATATAAAAAAAGTTTAATAAAATATATTTTTTAAAAAAATCCTCAAAGTTGGAATCAGTTGTGAAAAGGTGAGGCAAATTTACAAAGAAAATGGAGGGTAGGGAGTCAACCATAATTCAGGATGGCTCATTTGGTTTGGTTTGAAGGCCTGGGGCCAGAGTACCAGGCACCAAATTCCCCTTTTTTTCTGAATATCATTGGGGTAAATTGGGTAAATCATGTCTTCACTTGCTATCTATCAGCCTCCAGTCTCATGTAAGGATTCTTCTTCAATATTCAGTATCCTAGACATTTGGGGGGAAGAATAAATATTGTTAAACTGAATATAAAAAAATAAATATTTAGCTACTATTTTATATTAACATCATTTTACAAGAGCATCTTTGGGGAAGAATTAAAAAAGTCATGATGATATACATGTGATATGACTGAAAGGACATCAGGGTAGGGCAGGGATTCAATCACATAGTCATGGCTGTCATATTGTCTGTTTTGATTCCACCCTTAGAAACCCTTGCTAGTTAAAATTCTTGAAACAGATTGATAGAGTGCTAAGGGGGAGCCTTTCTGTATAATAGAGCAGGGGTCTCCAACCTTGGTCCCTTTAAGACTTGTGGACTTCAACTCCCAGAGTTCCTCAGCCAGCTTTGCTGGCTGAGGGACTCTGGGAGTTGAAGTCCACAAGTCTTAAAGGGACCAAGGTTGGAGACCCCTGTAATAGAGAGACCCACATGAATTTATTTAAATTAGTACTAGCTTATGAAAGAAGAACAAATTTTCTAAAATTTCAGATCTACGATTAGGTTGCTAACCTCTATCAGCTGCCACCTTACTAGTGTACATGTTTGCTTTGCTACCATACATTGACAGTCTGCCATGAATGGATAGGAGGGTGGGAATGTTTGGAGGAAAGCAAAAGTAACTGCTGCATCTTCCCCAAGTGCTGTTTCTTTTTTTAAAAAAAGTTTTTTTTATGATTGATACAATTAAAAACATTGGACAGGGTTTGACATTTCCGGTTTAGACATTTCCGTCACATTTTACTTTACAACTAATACAATTCCTTTATGTTATACAAATATATACCTTGATTCACAACTCAAACACAAAAATTATTTTGTCTATAGAACCTACATCAATAACAATTTCATTCCTATCTCTTTCAAGAAACTAACATATAGATTTCTAAACTTTCAACCCATCAGTAATCCTTTATCCTGGCAATCTTCCTCCTCTCCAACCAATAGTGTAATTTATTCCAGATTTCATAATATTGTGTTTCGCTCTTATCTTTGAGTTCCAACGTCAGCTTGTCCATTTCAGCACAAGTTAATATCTTAGCTAATGCTTCTTCATCTGAGGGTATTTCTTTATTTTTCCAGTTTTGTGCAAAGGCCAGTCCTGCTGCCATTAGAATATGTAATATTAAGTATATTGTTTCCTTATTGTATTTATCTATGGTAATACCTACTAAGAAAAGTTCTGGCTTTAATTCTATATTTTGCTTTAGCATTTCCTCTAGCCATTATTTTATCCGGTGCCAAAATTCTTTGGTTTTTGGGCATTCCCACCAGATATGATAAAAGGTCCCTTGTACGGCCTCACATTTCCAACACATCGGTGAATAATTTTTGCTCATTTTGGCTAGTCTTATAGGTGGGAGATGCCACCTATAGAATATCTTGTATAGATTTTCTTTATATGTAGTAGCTAAAGTAAGTTTTCTGTTCCTTTCCCATAGATCCTGCCAATTGTTTAAGTCAATGCTATAGCCAAAATTATTACTCCATCTTAACATGGTTTCTTTCACTTGTTCTTCATACATATCCTGTTCCAGTAGATATTCATATATTATTCTAATCACTTTTTCTCTGAACCTAATAAAATTTGGTCAAATTCCATTGATTCTGTGTTTATGCCCCATTCTTTTTTGTCTTTAGTAAATTTTGATTGAACTTGGAGATATGCCCACCATTCAAGTTCTATTCCTTCCTCAAACAAATTTTTCCTGGATTTCAATTCTCCTCTTTCATGTAATATATCTTTGTATGTGACTACTCTTCCTAATTTAATAAAATTTGGATGCGTGAACATTTCCAAAGTCAATAGCCAATTCGGGATTTCCATATAGTTACGTTGCTTAGTTTTAAACCAGATATCTAGTAGTGCTCATCTGATAAAATTTATTTATTTATTTATTTATTTATTTATTTATTTATTTATTTATTTATTTATTTATTTATTTATTTATTTTGTCACAACAATATACATAAGCATCACACACACAAAATTATATAGTATATAAACATATATATAAAGAAATATAAGGAGGTATAAGTATATATATATATATATATATATATATATATATATATATATATATATATATATATATATATATATATATATATATAGTCTTTTTGCTTCTCCGTGTAAAATTGGAAATGTCTTGGCAACGTTTCGATGAAGTCTCATTGTATTGCTCCCAGAAGCACGAAGCTGTAGCCTGTTGATGACGAATGAGACTTCGTCGAAACGTTGGCAAGACATTTCCAATTTTACACGGGAGAAAACCCGAACAACCAAAGACCTACATACAAACACCCGTGAAAACCTCAGAAAACATATATATATATATTTGTTTTCTGAGGTTAAAAGGAAGAAACAGCTGCGATCACACATTGCTCCCAGAAGCACGAAGCTGAAGCCTGAAGATGACGAATGAGACACTTCCAATTTTACACGGGAGAAAACCCAACAACCAAAGACCTATATATATATATATATATATATATATATATATATATATATATATATATATATATATATATATATATATATATATATATGAAGAAGAAAAAGAAAAACAATAGGACAGGAACGGTAGGCACGTTTGTGCTCTTATGCACGCCCCTTATGGTCCTCTTAAAGCTTTTGGGATTATGGGAAGAGACCACAGAGTCAGGTAAAGTGTTCCAAGCACTGATGATTCTGTTACAGAAGTCATATTTTCTGCAATCTAGATTAAAGCGGTTAACATTAAGGTTAAAATGCTTCTGGAAGTACTGGTGAGTCTTATAATTATCTTCCCAGAGGATACCATGCCACCCTATCTGCATGTTGTGGCCTTCCATCGGTAATAGCCTCCTATTTTTTAGAAGTATCCAATCTCTCACCCATACAAGTGTTGCTGCTTGATAGTATTTTTTCCAATCTGGAAGGCCAAATCCCCCTCTTTCCTTAGCGTCATTTAGAAGTTTTAATTTAATTCTCAGATATCTAGTAGTGCTCATCTGATAAAATTTATTTATTTATTTATTTTGTCACAACAATATACATAAGCATCACACACACAAAATTATATAGTATATAAACATATATATATATCTTTGTATGTGACTACTCTTCCTAATTTAATAAAATTTGGTCAAATTCCATTGATTCTGTGTTTATGCCCCATTCTTTTTTGTCTTTAGTAAATTTTGATTGAACTTGGAGATATGCCCACCATTCAAGTTCTATTCCTTCCTCAAACAAATTTTTCCTGGATTTCAATTCTCCTCTTTCATGTAATATATCTTCGTATGTGACTCCTCTTCCTAATTTAATAAAATTTGGATGCGTGAACATTTCCAAAGTCAATAGCCAATTCGGGATTTCCATATAGTTACGTTGTTTAGTTTTAAACCAGATGTCTAGTAGTGCTCATCTGATAAAATTTATTTATTTATTTATTTATTTATTTATTTATTTATTTATTTATTTATTTATTTATTTATTTATTTATTTTGTCACAACAATATACATAAGCATCACACACACAAAATTATATAGTATATAAACATATATATATATATATATATATATATATATATATATATATATATATATATATATATATATATATATATATATATATATATATATATATATATATATATAGTCTTTTTGCTTCTCCGTGTAAAATTGGAAATGTCTTGGCAACGTTTTGACGAAGTCTCATTGAATTGCTCCCAGAAGCACGAAGCTGAAGCCTGAAGATGACGAATGAGACTTCGTCGAAACGTTGCCAAGACATTTCCAATTTTACACGGGAGAAAACCCGAACAACCAAAGACCTACATACAAACACACATGAAAACCTCAGAAAACAAATATATATGTATTAAAAGGAAGAAACAGCTGCGATCACACATTGCTCCCAGAAGCACAGACACTTCCAATTTTACACGGGAGAAAACCCGAACAACCAAAGACCTATATATATATATATATATATATATATATAAATATATATATATATATATATATATATATATATATATATATATATATGAAGAAGAAAAAGAAAAACAATAGGACAGGAACGGTAGGCACGTTTGTGCTCTTATGCACGCCCCTTATGGTCCTCTTAAAGCTTTTGGGATTATGGGAAGAGACCACAGAGTCAGGTAAAGTGTTCCAAGCACTGATGATTCTGTTACAGAAGTCATATTTTCTGCAATCTAGATTAAAGCGGTTAACATTAAGGTTAAAATGCTTCTGGAAGTACTGGTGAGTCTTATAATTATCTTCCCAGAGGATACCATGCCACCCTATCTGCATGTTGTGGCCTTCCATCGGTAATAGCCTCCTATTTTTTAGAAGTATCCAATCTCTCACCCATACAAGTGTTGCTGCTTGATAGTATTTTTTCCAATCTGGAAGGCCAAATCCCCCTCTTTCCTTAGCGTCCTTTAGAAGTTTTAATTTAATTCTCAGTTTTCTACTTTGCCAAATGAATTTTGATATAATTTTATTTAAATTTCCGAAAAATTCCTTTCCTAATCTGTTCAGTGTACATTGAAATAAAAAAAGTATTTTAGGTAATATATTTATCTTTATTGTTGCAATTCTCCCCATAAAGGAGAGTTGCAAAATTTTCCACCTATTTAGGTCCACTTTGATTTAGTCAATTAATTTGTCATAGTTAACCTTCAGGTGCTGTTTCAAGGTCACCCAGCTGGGAGAAGACGGCAGCTATATACCAATTTACTCTTGAAATGACCATTCTGGAAACATCTTGCTTGAACGTGATTGGTCATGGATGGAGGGTCCGCAATGGGAGGCAGTTATGGGAGAGAAAAGTTGAACTCAGGGATTTTGGTACACAATTCTCAGTTCTGGCTATGCACTACTGCAATACGCTTGACTTCTAATAAAACTATACTCTTCTCAACAAATGGAGTCAAGAATCCTTTCTATTTAGAGGTTTAAGTGCTGACAGATCTGACAACCTCCATATTTTTATGAAATTTAAATTATTTTTTTAAAAAATCCTTTATAAATGGATCTAGAAAGCTATTTGTCCTTTCACTTCTCAAAAGTGTGGCTTGAACTTTGCTTCCAAATCAGTTGTTTTTCCTGTATTACAGGCAGAAACCCCAGTTTGAGAATTTCAGATAAATACTTTGTTCTATTTTGTTCAGTAAAAAATAGTATTAATACCCCAGCTTAATTTTAGTAAGCTTAGTTTCTTTTTACTGAAAGGAAAATGAAAATAGATGTTGGTAATTTGGAAAATAAAAGAGGGAGGGAGAATGAGAGCTCAGAATAGCCTTTTTGAAAGCTCAATAGAGTAGTTTTAAAGAATATTAAATATGTATCTTTTGACCTTAAGATGCAGTTAATTCAATAAATTATTCTTTTTTAGTGTACTAGACACAGTAAAAGATGATATTCAGCTCTTAGTAAGAGCTGAATATCCAATTTGCTGGAAATATAAAATAATTAAAGGGATAGTAATACGTACGCCTGCTGCAGGATTTTCCGTTTTGTGTTAATATTCAGGAATTTGTTAACATGGCACTCTTACAGAAAAAATGGGTTCAAAATGTTAATTTAGAGAACTATATGCCAAAAATGTGGAATGTAATGACCTGGATTTATTGTGCATTGACTATAGCTAAAGAAATATTTTACTTAAGTGGAAAAACTCTGTAAGACCCTATGTGAAATCTGAGATGGATAAAAAATAATAATCCACTTTGTGCATATGAACTTGTTTCCGATTGGTATAGAGGAAAATCTCACCAATATTTTTCTAGGTGCTGTTTTTTTTTTAAAAAGGCTTATTTTTCCTTCTCTGACTTTCTTATGATGCATATACTTTACTTCTTTTTCCTAGTTTATTTAATCCTTGTTACACTTCCACTTTCTTTCTTGTCTTTCTGTATAATATAAGCAATATAATTGAACAAATCAATCCAGAGTTTTCATTCGAGACACAAATGGTCAGGCTCAATTATTCTTCTTCAGACACATTATGCAAAAACCCACTCTCTGGAAAAAGCTCTAATGCTAGGAAAGATAGCAGAAAAAAGAGGAAGAGGATGAATAGCAATAAAGTGGATGAATTCAGTTATGGTAGGAATAGGTGCACCATTGGAAGGGCAGTTCATTATGATGAAAGTCTACCTATGTGGTCACTAAGAATCAAGAATAACTTGATGGTACATAAGACAATCAACCAATAATATAAGCAATAGATATTATTTAAAAATCCTAGTTTTATTATCAGCTTCAGAGAGATGGTAGCAGTCTCAGAACCAGAGAACATTTTCTTCTAGCCTTTTTTCAAGAAGGCTGAATCTTTCAGTAGGAGATCAGTTAGAATTTCTAAGTGATGATCTAAGCTCAAGAGAACTTATTCTAGAGTATGTGTATATATTTCACTGTATATGTGATATTAATTTTTTTTCAATTACCAATAGAAAATACATACATGGTCAGCTTGAAAGCTGACAGCCCATTTCGGACCTGAGCACAGTATGATGGGGTGAGTTCCTTTTCCTGTCCCAGCTCCTGCCCACCTAGCAGTTCAAAAGCATTCAAATGCAAGTAGATAAATAGATACCACTTTGGTGGGAAGGTAACAGTGTTTCGTGGGCCTAGGCCAGTAGTGGGTTTCAAATCCCATCGCTACTGGTTCACTTGTGGGTGTGCACGGGCTTGTGCGTGTGCATGATGCTTCTGCACATGTACTAAAGCTTCTGCACCTGCACAGAGATGTCCAGACAGGTGGCCGGAGCCTCCCGCCACTGCTACCAGTTTGCCTGATCCAGGGCGAACCGGTAGCAACCCACCATTGGCCTAGGCGTATAGTCATGATGGCCATGCGACCACAAAATGTCTTCAGACAATGCTGGCTCCCTTGCCTAAGAAATGGAGATGGGCACAGGAACCTTTAGCTTTACCTTATTTAAAATAAAATGTTATATTGTAAGCCTTTGATTGATAGGTTGAGAGATAAATGTAACTATAGAGAAAAAGGTAAGTCTATAATTATATGTATAACTGTTGTAAAAATTGGAAGCCACTTTTTCTCTTTTTCTCTTTTTCTTTCTTTTCTTTCACTGAGTCCTGGTGGTGCACTGTTTAGAATGAAGTATTGCAGGCGAACTTTGTCCACAGCCTGGAGTTTGATCCTGATGGGCTCAAGGTAAACTCAGCCTTCCATCCTCCTGAGATTGGTAAAAGGTGGACCCAGATTATTGGGGACAATATGCTGACATTGTAAACTGCCCAGAGAATAGTGTAAAGCACTATGGAATAATTTATAAAAGTCTCAGTGCTTCTTGCTATTAATTGCTTTTCTTCTACCGTGTTTCCCTGAAAATAAGACCTTGTCTTATATTTTATTGAACCCTGAAATAAGCACTTGGCCTTATTGCCATGCACTCAAAAGCCCAATTGGCTTTTGAGTGCAATTGGGCTTATTATCAGGGGATGTCTTATTTTGGGGGAAACAGGGTACCTTTTTTCTTTTTGCACTGTAGCTTTCTCTTTTATTTCTTCCTTCCCCCCCCTTCTTACTTATTTTAGTTTCTGTTTATTTTTATTAATTTTTACTCGTCTTTTAAAAACTTTCAATAAACTTATGTTTTTTTTTTAAAAAAAAAGATTGAATGATTATGTGCAATAAATCATCTTCAATTCCTGGTGACCACATAGATCGATTTTGTAAGCCTTCGCCTGTGTTTAAGAAAAGTTCATTTCTTTTTCTTATTCTTGGTCTAGAACTAAATGATGACTGAATAAGTAAAGACCTTGGTATAGCACTGCACAATAAGATGTGATTTTAATTTCAGCACAAACTAATGATTTCCACAGCCTATAACATTCCTACAACATATTTTATCTGGATGAGCACAAAGCTTAGCACCATCTGCTAATTCTTTTATCTTTCAGATACAGGCCTGGAAACAAAAACAACAACGTAATCAAATCTTTGAATTGGCTGGATCTGAAAACAGTAAAATTTGCACCAGGCTTTTGGTATTTATTTACACCTTCAGGTAAGCTTCTTTCCCTACGCTGTTTATACACATTCCAAATTTGCCAGATAATTGTTCAAAATCAAAAGCCCAAAAGTCCACGGGCCTGAACTGAGCTAAACTAAACGGACTCTTTCCATGAACACCTCACAAGTGCCACAACAGAGAAGTCAGCCCAACTCAACATCTCTCTGGATACCCAGACATAATGTTTTGACAAATCTGGCTGATACTGGAAGCATGAGAGGTATTTTTTTTTTAAATTTACATTTATATCCCGCCCTTCTCCGAAGACTCAGGGCGGCTTACAGTGTGTAAGGCAATAGTCTCATTCTATTTGTATATTTACAAAGTCAACTTATTGCCCCCCCAACAATCTGGGTCCTCATTTTACCTACCTTATAAAGGATGGAAGGCTGAGTCAACCTTGGCCTGGTGGGATTCGAGCCTGCAGTAATTGCAGGCTGCTGTGTTTTAATAGCAGGCTATCTTACAGCCTGAGCCACCACGGCCCCTTAGGTATCACTAAGAAGAAATAGTGATAATTCTGAATGGAGCTTAGGTACTTAGGTAACCCCATTGGGTCTGAGGAGGACGATGACACAGAGCTAGGGTTGACAGAGGAACAACCAGAGGAGCAGGAGAAAGCAATCCCAGGCCCCTTGGGCCTGGGAAGGGTCACCAGTGAAGGAGAGAGGGTGCAGGATTACCAATCAAAGGGGGAGGAGAGGGCAGGCAGCAGAGCAGAGGAGCTCCAGAACTCCAGCGATGAGCAATTATCTCCCCCCCCCCACATCCCTGAGCACGAGAATGGAGATGAGGTGGGATCAGCACAATGACTCAGGAGGTAGGCGCCCTGCCCCTCTTCACAAGGCTCACCTGGGGAATGAGATTTAAAGGGATGGCTATTGGGAGAGGCACTTGTCGGGAACAAGCATTGTCTTTTTCCAGTCTCACATGCTGTTACCGACATCTGGATACTTTGTTTGCCTTGCCCTGTTTGCGTTGCTTGTCTTGCTTGCCTGGCCTGGCTATGTGTGAGCTCACAGCGACCCAGTTCTGCACTGGGTTGTGCTGCAGTCCCAGTGAACTCTTTCGTGACAAGGACTCCTTGGAACCAAATTCCCTGAACTGCTCTCAGAACTGTGCTGCTCCTCTGGACTAATGGCAGCCAGGACCTATTGGAGGTACATGTTTAGAGCTCTGTTCCTGGACTTGTAGTGAATGGTGGGACTTTTGGGGGAAAGTTGGAGCAATAAACGAGGGTTAAGCTTTTGTTCCGGCTGTGTTGCTTCCCTATCCAGCCCCGGATCATCACAGTAGGTATCTTGAATTAGGCCTTTCATTTCCTTATAAAAAAAAAAAAAGAACCTGCATTTATATCCACCATGATGGAATTAACGGTTGCTGGATGGAGGATGCTGAAATGTCTCCTATCTCAAATACCTACTGTGGATACTTACCCAAGCGAAGCCTGTTTAGCTTCAGCAAGGGGCTGCTTCATGTGCAAACTGAATAAAGCTGTTCATCAGCTTATATTTAAAACAGCTTTACTGCCTTCACTGCAGCTCATTCACTTGCTTCCCACCTCTGAACCCATTTTGCAGAATGGATACATAATGAGACAGACTTAGTGTTCATTCTCCTGACTTGGAACAATGCTCATCCGCTTGAAAAAGTCAGGAGACCAAGTGGTGAAAACAAAAAGAGAAGCAGGAGTGGGTTCAGAGGACTCTGGAGGTTGGAGGGAAAACCAATGTCATACTAAGGAGGGGAGGCTGGCTGGGGAATTCTGGGAGTTGAAAGTCTATACAGGTTGATAAACAGCTGAAGGACTGTCCAATGCAAATCTAGTTTAATGATTAAGAACTACATTTAGGGAGAGCCCGGTAACTGTCTATCACCCATGGATTATTTGGGCAGAAGACTGAGAGGGAGCCTGGGGCATCTGTTTGCAGCATTGTTTGTTACAGTGAACAATGTAGCACATATATTGCAGTTGTTGGTAACTCTCCATATAAACATATCATTATTACTAATTCAATTTGCAGGGGAATCTATCTCATCTAAGCAACTCTGGGCAGCTCACAGCCGATCAAAACAATCCAATAAAAACTATACAAACATATAAACACTACCCGTAATCCATTTAAAACAAAAAGTAAGGGGCAGAATCAATTTTTTTCATCAGCTCAACACAGTCTTTGTAAAAGCCCCTCACCATTGGCAGACCCCAGGCATAGTGGCAGAGCTGTATCTTCAGGCCCTTCCTAAAGGCCAGGGGAGGAAAGCATCAGGGCCAATCAGGAAAATAGTGTTCCATAGATGGGTACCATGGCAGTAAAGACTCTATTCCTGGGTCCACCAATTGTACTCTTTCATACAGGATCAGTGACATGCCTCTCCTGTCAGTTCTGATGGGACAGGCGGAGGTAATTGTGTACCAAAAGTCAGGCTCCATAGGCCCATCACAATAATATTTTATTAATTGTTTCTATTTCAGAGTAAACATTACCAGATTTAGGAATATTAAAAGATGATGAGTCAAACAAGTGTTTAGAAGAAAATGGCAAACATTTAATCTAATTTATATAATAAATTGTCTATGAGGCCTGACTGTTGGTACATTCTGTATATTACTGTATACAAACCTGTGCCTTCAAACAGAAGACAGTTCCCTGTCAGTACTATAAAGGAGAACATACACCACTCTTTGATCAGGTTTACTATGTGAATAAATAAGAAACATCTTCAGCAATTAAGGAAAGCAGCACACAGACATGAAATAGTTTGCCGTTAAGCACCTGTGCTGATTTTCCATATTATCAGGTAACATAAAAGAAGCAGAAAGTGTGCATGCCTTCCCTAGAGTCTCACTTCAATTCTATGCACGTGAAAAGCAAATACATACTCCCAATACATTGAATTGTGACTGTAGCAATTTAGCAGAGTCGCCCATAGCATCTTTTCCGAGTACAGCTGGATATCAGAGGTGTACAGATAAAATATTCTTTATGAGAGATGGTGATGGTGGGAAGCAGGCATTTATCCAGGAAACTCTGAGATACAATGGTGCTTTAGGCTTTGTGGATATATTTATGGAATTTAAAGGTCAAGTAATAGTTTTCATTCCTCTATTTGCTGCAGATGATTTTATTGAACATTTTCATTATTCCTTTTGATATTTCCACACACTTTCTTTTGGGGGGTGTGAGGGAGGGGTGAAGACGATTTCTATCTGTGCCTTGAGTTATAGGATGTAGAAAATGTGCAGTGAATATGTGATTACTGTAATAAGCCTTTTACCTAACATATATTTGGTCCTCAGTATTGAAGAGTTTTTCACACAAAAAGTGACCTGAATTTGTAAGGAAGCCTGAAATTAAAAAAAAACAAGGTCAAAGAAAGTTCTCTAGATTCTGGTGCTTGTCTTTTTTATCACGCACTTGAAAGCATTGCTAATTATGCTCATAAAGTTGACAAATTTCACGGTATCAGCCTCTGGTCATTTTGTATCGTTGTTGAAATTAAAAAGGGGGGAAATATCAGTAGTAATTGACAGGTGTTTGTGATTAGAGATGCCTAAGTGACAATTAGGACTATGTCTGAAAGAAAACTAACAGTAAGACAAATGAAAATACAAATTATGTTTATGGATGTTTTCATTTTTTTCTCCTAGCCGATGCAAATTAGGAACTGATGACTCTGATATTATGCAGAATGTATATACACTAAAACTGGATTGATTCAGAGCTTTAGCAGCAACTAGATGTTCTGGAGAAGCAGCTTTTAGACAGAGATGGCCTTCCTTGATCCTACAAGGACGTTTCTTACCTGTAGTTCATAGTCAAAGATGTTCTGTTCCTCAACAGGACATTACCTCATAGCTTGTAGCCAGTGCTCATTGGGGTTGGGAGGCAGTAAGATTAATAGGGCATCATCCTACACCTGAGGGAGAAGGTTAGGTTCTTGCATAATAACACCAAAGCTCCCTCTTCCATTTCAGTTTCCAAAAGTAACTTGCTACTTATTGTTCTCTTCATCTAGATCTTCTTTTAATGAGGAATCAACCTCTGTATGAAGAAAGAGACAAAAGTATAAAATTCAGTAAGCTCAGGCTTAAAATCTTCAATTTTTTATTTCTCCTTTTTAGCCTCATTGCCTCATCGTTGGTTGAAGTCATGTCCTGGATCATGACATTGACTGGGACCTTGTTCCAAGCAGGACACCATGTAAGACAAGGGTGTCAAACTTGATTTCATTGAAGGCCTCATCAGGGTTATGTTTGACCTTGGGGGGCCGGGGTGGGCATAGCCAGATTGATGTCACTCATGTCTGGGGCGCCTATGATGGTCCCATTTTCACTGGGAGAGCGCAGCCTCCCGAGCTCTGTTTTCACTGGCAGAGGGTTGCAGCAGGTCGTGGCAGCCGAAAATGGAGCTCGGAAGCCCATGTTCTCTGGAAGAAGCACCATGGGCCGCTCCTTCACTGTTTCTAGGGCGGCCCCACGGGCCAGATCTAAATATCCCATGGGCTAGATCCAGCCCCCAGGCCTTGAGTTTGACACCCCTGATGTAAGAGTAGAGATGTATAATATATACAGGAATGAGTGACTGTTCCCTCTTTTCCTGACTTTTAAATGCAAATCAAAACTGCCTGCTTTGATTTGAGATTCCACTCTGCTTTAGAGGAAATGCTGTCGATCTGAAATTGGAAAAGTACATAATGTAATACGTGTGATGTATACTTCAGAACCAACCACACACCAAATGTGTGCTAAAAATGGTAAATTTTATTAAAATGTACACAGTAGTTTACAAGAATGCCTGTTTCAGTAAAATTACAGTACATATATTTGTACGCTTCTGTGGTGGTGAATAGCATAGGCTCTGGATAGGCTTTCTCCCATACTCTCCTTTCAGCTTTTTAAGAAAGAGTTTCTGAGAAATGAGACAGCCTGGCACAAAGGGCCTCTCTTGTTGCTCTGGGGATTTTCTGATTTCTCTTCAGGGAGAGTATGTCAATCCTATCTTGTCTGAACTGATTTTCCATTTGATCTCCTAGTTCTGCATTAACCCAGGGTACTCTATTATATACACTCTTCCGGCGACAAATTACTGTCTTGAAGGGGAGGACCAAATCCTGATACTAGCGGTTGGCAGACTAAAGCAGCTGCCAGAACCTAGGCGGGATGGATACTTATTGTGCTATCTCCGAAATAAGAAGTGAGGTTCTACTGGAAATCTCGAAACAGGACAAAAGCAGAATAGCACACACTTTCACTCATGCTCCCAATATTTGACATAGTGCTTCTGATCCTGAAGGTAGTAAGTAGTTATCCTGACAGTCTCTAGTAGTCTTATCCTTTACAAGATTGTCTAATAATGTTTTCAAGCTATCAAAATGGGTGTCCAGCCCATGTTGCTGGATTGCACAGTTACCGGTCCTTTTTTTTAAAGAAGCATATGGTGACAGCAGCTCCGAGACCTTCCCCAATCCTCAGAGTCTCAGCAAAGCCATTGTGGCTAATGATGTAATTGGCAGCATTTTGCACAGCCCGATGCTCCCTCTAAGCTTTGAATATCCTTTCAGATTAATGGCATTTCCCGCTTTTGATGATTAAGCTAGTGTGCTTCAGATGTGGTCAACTTTCAGCTTTCATCATTCCCCAGCCAGAATGTCCATTTACTTGGGAAGATCAGAGATCAACGTATTTGTGAAATGCCAGATTCAGGAAGATAACTATAAAGGTGTAATAACAGTTCTGTGCTCTTTGAATATGGGCAAGGAGGTTTCAGTAACTGCCTGAATAGTAAAAGTTCATTAATGGACACACAGCTCAAACATGAAATTATGAGCAGGTACTAATTTATTAAGCTTATTTGCTCTCTTTTTTAAATGATCACAGTCAAAAGGCATATCCCTTCATTTCCAAGGGGTTTTTTTTGCCCTGATTTTCTCTTTTAAATAGAATAGAATAGCATTTTTTTATTGGCCAAATGTGATTGGATATACAAGGAATTTGTCTTGGTGCATATGCTCTCAGGGTACATAAAAGAAAAAATATATTCGTTAACAATTCTAACATACAACACTTAATGATAAATACATGTTATTAATTTATTCATAAGGTTTATGTGGCCGCCCATCTTAAGCCACTCTGGGAGGCTCAAAACAACAATAAAACCAATAAATAAAACAACAATAAAACAGTAAAAACACTATAAAACAATAAAACAAAAAAACCCTATGCTTTAATTGCCCCTTAGGATTCAGTAGGCTCAGTTGTCCTCCTTCCATACTATTTACTTACACAATGGTATTCCAGTACTTAAGAAAAAAAAAACAGGTCTCAATGGCCTTCTGAAAAGTTAGAAGGGTGGAGGCTTGTCAAATTGTCAATGGGAGAGTATTACACAAGCTAGACACCGTCAGGGAAAAGGCACCCCTCCGAGGTCCAACGAGACTAGATGGCAAGATTTCAGGGAGGGACTGGAACATGCCCACCCTATCTGAGCTAGTGGGATGGACAAATATTCTTAGGAGAGGAAATTCCCTAAGTAACCAGGTCCTGTGCCATATAGGGCTTGAAAGCTGATAACCAATAGCTTAAATTGCACCCAGAAGAAAAGAGGGAGACCAAACAAGGCATAACATAACATGGGGAAACTTATGGGCACCCAATGCCCTGTGTGGTGCTATATGCTAGACCAGTTGTAACTTCTGAGTGTTCTTGAAGGGCACTCCCATATCAAGCACTTTGCAATAAACCAACTGGGAGGTGATTAAGGCATGAGTGATTGTGAGTAAGGCCTCCAGATACAGGAAAGGGAACAGTTGGTGTTCAAGATGGATCTGGGCAAAGCCCCCTTAGTTACAGTTATTGTCTTCTCATCAAGCAGAAGCCATGAGTCCAGGAGAACCCCCAAATTTTGCACCAGCTTGGTCAGCGTCCAGAGTCAAATATAACAAGTCACCAGACTTGCAGCGGGAGGGGGGGGGGAGAGGCAAAAATCCAGAACCATTCTGTCTTGCTAGGGTTGAGCCAAAGCTGGTTCATCCCCATCCAGACCTTTGCAGCCTCCAGGCTCTTGGGTAGTACTACAATAGCACCTGTCCTGCCAGGGGTAGGGATGTATAGCTAGGTATCATCAGAGTACTGATGATACCATATCCATGCTATCAGATGACCACACTCAGCAGTTTCTTGTAGATGTTTAAAAAGAGAGGGAATAAACCTGACTCACAGTGAAAAATGTGACTAAAATTAAAGCAGATCAAACTAATGTTAATAGGTAGACCAATCTGCCTTAGAATTTACAATAAAGATGTCAAAGGGGTAGATAACGTCTGCCTTTAGTGCCATCAAGAGTAAAAGAAGAAGCAGACAAACAATGTACACAGACTAGCACATGGTAGAGCAGCCACGAAGGCCTTATAAAATATATTCAGATGTGGTGATATCTCCGTACCTACAAAAATCTTGGTGACACTATATGGAAGTGAAAGTTGTGAGCTTTTTTTTCTCCACTTATTGAGTCCTTCCAAAGAACCTGGGATAGGCAGAGGCTGATGTTTGATGGTGTTAAAGCTATCATTACAGGATGTAAGCTGATCCAAGTAAAGCTGCCTTTTCCAATTGACCGATGTGATTTTGTCAATGCCCGTATTGTTCAAGTGGCGCTCCAATTATTATTATCAAATTTATTTGCCATTCATCTCACAGTTTAAGGTGACTCTGAGCGGTTGTTGGACTTTGAAGAAATAGTATAGGAAGAATATTGATGCTTTGAACTTTAGTGTTGAAAAAGACTGCTGCAAATTCTGTGGACAGCCAGCCAGCCAAACAAACCAATGGATCATTGAACAAATGATCCTGCAGGAAAAGGGCTGTATGGACAACCGTGGGATCTGGCAGGGTGAGAGCTGTGAACCATAAACACAAAGCTTTTACAGTGTCCCAGTATAACAGATATAGTGCCCTTGCTGACCTAAATAGGAACACTAAAGTGACAGATCAAGGTAGTTGTGATACTGATAACTCAAACAATCAAGGGATTATGGTTCAAGATGAAGAACTTACTTTGGAAAAGTGTGAACCTACTTTGGAAAAGTGTGTATCAAGTATTACAGATCGGTCACACAAGAAGAGCACGGTATCCAAAAAGAGAAGCCACCTTCTGATTGGTGATTCAATTGTAAGGGATGTAAATTTAGGAAAGGATATGGAGGTTTTGAAAGACGTCAGGTGTCTACCTGGTGCTACTGCCAGCAGAGACAAGAGGCGTATTCTTAAGATAGTCAAGAATGCCAGTAAGGATTCTGATGTTGATGCTATTATACATCTTGGCACAAATGATCTGTCCCAAAAGGATGTGCTTTCTGTGCAGAATGATTTCCAGAGCTTAGGGTATGAACTTAATAGCATAGGTTGTAGGCTTAACTTTTCAGAGGTTTTACCAGTACATAAGGAACAAAAAGGCAAAGGCCAGCGTGTAGTGGAGTTTAATGTGTGGCTAAAGGAGTGGTGTAAAAGGAAGGCTTTGGTTTTATTAGTCATGATGTCTGCAACTGGTCCAATTATTATTATCAAATTTATTTGCCATTCATCTCACAGTTTAAGGTGACTCTGAGCGGTTGTTGGACTTTGAAGAAATAGTATAGGAAGAATATTGATGCTTTGAACTTTAGTGTTGAAAAAGACTGCTGCAAATTCTGTGGACAGCCAGCCAGCCAAACAAACCAATGGATCATTGAACAAATGATCCTGCAGGAAAAGGGCTGTATGGACAACCGTGGGATCTGGCAGGGTGAGAGCTGTGAACCATAAACACAAAGCTTTTACAGTGTCCCAGTATAACAGATATAGTGCCCTTGCTGACCTAAATAGGAACACTAAAGTGACAGATCAAGGTAGTTGTGATACTGATAACTCAAACAATCAAGGGATTATGGTTCAAGATGGAGAACTTACTTTGGAAAAGTGTGAACCTACTTTGGAAAAGTGTGTATCAAGTATTACAGATCGGTCACACAAGAAGAGCACGGTATCCAAAAAGAGAAGCCACCTTCTGATTGGAGATTCAATTGTAAGGGATGTAAATTTAGGAAAGGATATGGAGGTTTTGAAAGACGTCAGGTGTCTACCTGGTGCTACTGCCAGCAGAGACAAGAGGCGATTCTTAAGATAGTCAAGAATGCCAGTAAGGATTCTGATGTTGATGCTATTATACATCTTGGCACAAATGATCTGTCCCAAAAGGATGTGCTTTCTGTGCAGAATGATTTCCAGAGCTTAGGGTATGAACTTAATAGCATAGGTTGTAGGCTTAACTTTTCAGAGGTTTTACCAGTACATAAGGAACAAAAGGTAAAGGCCAGCGTGTAGTGGAGTTTAATGTGTGGCTAAAGGAGTGGTGTAAAAGGAAGGCTTTGGTTTTATTAGTCATGATGTCTGCAACTGGTCCAATGAAAAATTGTACAAAAGAGATGGATTGCATCCATCAAAGAAAGGGACTGAGTTACTTAGCAATACATTCACAGATTTTCTGGATAAACATTTAAAATGAACAGTGGGGACAGAGAATTAACTGATATAGAAAATTTCTGTCCCCAGCAATCGAAAACTAAAAGGGTTATCAGTGCATGTAACATAGATGTCTGTATGGGTAAGACTATCAACCATGCTATCAAGCAAAACCAAGCATTTAACAGTGAGTGCCATACCATGTGCACTAAACCAACAGGTGGCAAGAAAGTAGGGGCAGTCAACACAGGTTATGTAGACAGTAAACACAAGATCAATCCAAATGGACTCAAATGTCTATACACCAATGCACAGAGTATGAGGAATAAACAGGGTGAATTAGAAATCCAAGTAAATGAGGGTAGATATGATATTGTTGCCATTACGGAAACTTGGTGGGATGAAACTGACAAATGGAACATACAGCTAGAGGGATATAAATTATTTAAAAGAAATAGACCAAATAAAAGAGGAGGTGGAGTTGCACTATATATAAGAAATAACTACATCTCTACAGAAATAGAGCACAACAATGATGAAAATCATCTTGAATGTATTTGGGTCAATATAAAAGGGTGAAAACGATATTGCCATAGGTCTATACTATAGGCCACCCAACCAAACAGAGGAAGTAGATGAACTTTTTGCTAGTCAGCTAACTAAGGTATGTAGGAAGCACATCACAGTAGTAATGGGGGATTTTAACTACCCTGACATCAACTGGGAAACAAACTCTGCACCAAGTGGAAGATCCAACAGGTTCCTAACAAACCTAGCAGACAACTTTGTTTCCCAAAAATAGAGAAGGCGACAAGGATCAGCCATATTGGACTTAATTCTCACTAACAGAGATGAAATGATAGAAGGTGTTGAAGCTACAGGAACCTTGGGGGCAAGTGACCACGCAATATTGGAATTCGACATTAAGCAAATACAAGTAGTAGAACAAAGTCAAACTAGAGTCTTGGACTTTAAGAGAGCTAATTTCAATAAACTTAGAGAGAGCTTGAGAAGGATTCAATGGATGAGAATCCTCAGGGGGAAAACAACTCAAGAAGCTTGGGAAATATTGAAAAGTGAGATTATAAAAGCACAGTCTAACACAGTCTAACTCAAGAAGCTTGGGAAATATTGAAAAGTGAGATTATAAAAGCACAGTCTAACACAATACCAATGAAGAAGAAAAATAGTAGATCTCAAAAGAAACCAGCATGGATGCATAAAGAACTATCTGACAAATTGAAAGACAAAAAGGACAAATATAAAAAGTGGAAAGAGGGGCAAATAACTAAGGCAGAATATCAGCAAATAGCCCGAGCCTGTAAAGATGAAGTGAGGAAAGCTAAGGCTCACAATGAACAAAGGCTAGCGACAAAAGTAAAAAATAACAAAAAAAGCTTCTTCCAACATGTTAAAAACAAGAAAAAAGTCAAGGAAACAATTGGCCCATTGCTGGGAGAAAGTGGCAAGAAGATGACAAGCAACAGGGAGAAAGCAGATCTACTTAACTCATATTTTGAATCTGTCTTTACACAAAACGAAAAACAATCCAACCTATCAAAAACACCACAACAAAGAACAGATTAGAACGACAAGTTAAAATAGGGAAGAAAATGGTAAGTGAACACCTGTCTACCCTAGACGAGTTCAAATCACCAGGACCGGATGGATTACACCCCAAGGTTCTGAAGGAACTGGCAGACGTGATCTCAGAACCACTGAACTATATCTTTCAAAGATCCTGGAGCACAGGGAGCTGCCAGAGGACTGGAAAAGAGCTGATGTAGTTCCCATCTTCAAAAAGGAAAAACAGATCCAGGAAACTACAGACCTATCAGTCTGACCTCAATACCGGGAAGATTCTGGAAAAGATAATCAAGCAACGAATCACCGAACACCTAGAAGTAAACAAAGTAATAACCAAAAGCCAACATGGGTTTGTCATAAACAGATCATGCCAGACTAATCTTATCGCATTCTTTGACAAAATGACAAAATTAGTAGACCAGAGGAATGCTGTTGATATAATTTACTTGGACTTCAGTAAAGCATTTGATAAAGTAGACCATAACCTACTACTAGATAAAGTAGAAAAATGTGGGTTAGACAGCACCACCACCAGATGGATTCGTAATTGGCTGACCAACCGCACTCAACGTGTAGTCCTCAACGGAACTACATCCACATGGAGGGAAGTATGCAGTGGAGTACCCCAAGGCTCTGTTTTAGGCCCAGTACTCTTCAACATCTTCATCAATGACTTGGACGAGGGGATAGATGGGGAACTCATCAAATTTGCAGATGACACCAAGCTGGCAGGAATAGCCAACACTCCAGAAGATAGGCTCAAGTTACAGAAAGATCTTGACAGACTTGAACATTGGGCGCTATCTAACAAAATGAAATTCAACAGTGAAAAAAGTAAGGTTCTACATTTAGGCCAAAAAAACAAAATGCACCAGTACCGTATATGTGGTACCTTGCTCAATAGTAGTACCTGTGAGAGGGATCTTGGAGTCCTAGTGGATAACCATTTAGATATGAGCCAGCAGTGTGCAGCAGCTGTTAAAAAAGCCAACACAGTTCTGGGCTGCATAAACAGAGGATAGAATCAAGATCACGTGAAGTGTTAGTCCCACTTTATAATGCCTTGTTAAGGCCACAATTGGAATATTGCATCCAGTTTTGGCCGCCACGATGTAAAAAGATGTTGAGACTCTAGAAAGAGTGCAGAGAAGAGCAACAAAGATGATTAGGGACTGGAGGATAAAACATATGAAGAACGGTTGCAGGAACTGGGTATGTCTAGTTTAACAAAAAGAAGGACTAGGGGAGACATGATAGCTGTGTTCCAATATCTTAGGGGCTGCCACAAAGAAGAGGGAGTCAGGCTGTTCACCAAAGCACCTGAGGGTAGAACAAGAAGCAATGGGTGGAAACTGGTCAAAGAAAGAAGCAACTTAGAACTAAGGAGAAATTTCCTGACAGTTAGAACAATTAATAAGTGGAACGACTTGCCTTCAGAAGTTGTGAATGCTCCAACACTGGAAATTTTTAAGAAAATGTTAGATAACCATCTGACTGAGATGGTATAGGGTTTCCTGCCTGGGCAGGGGGTTGGACTAGAAGGCCTCCAAGGTCCCTTCCAACTCTGATGTTATAATATTATAATAATAAATCAAGTCAGTTTTTTTAACTTAAGTCACAAATCATCAGGCTCAAATTATCCACTTCAGACACATTATGTGAAGATCTAGCACTCTCTCTCTCTCTCTCTCTTTTGCTGAGCAAAGTAGAAGGAAAGAAAAAGAAGACAATGATCAGCAGCAATATGGATGCACTCAGTTTCAGTAGTGATAAATGGCCCCTTGGAAAATCTGAAAGACCAGGTCAGGGACAGGTTGTCATGGAGCAAATGTATTTAAGTGTCACTAAGAATGGACAATGACTTGATGGAATATAATTAATCAGAAAGCAGTGCTTTCTGAGGACAATTGATTGAGTTGACTGGCAATCAAAAATCTTTTTAAAAGGTTGCTGGAAATGACAGTAGTCCTGCAAAAAGTGGTATGATGAAAAGCCGCATGGCGCCAACGGGTGGGTACTCAACTGAGGACATAACAAGATCCCTGGGCGCAGTCCATGTGCATCATCACAAAGGACAAATGGCAACCTGTCTATGGAAAAATGTCCTTGCCCATCCTTAGCTGTCACTGTCTCATAATTAAACCTGCTGAGACTCAAGATCTCCTCTAAAAAGAGGCCAAACTAATTTACAATTCAGATCCCTTTTCAAAAGGAAAAGTTAGCTCACCTGTTGGCATGCTTTTTCTTGCCAGTTTTTTTTATGGATTTCAAAGTACAGGTGTATGTATCTCTGTGTCTTTGTGTTCCAATTAAGGCATAACTATTTTAAAACTGAGCCAAAGATGCACTGTGATGGCCTGTAGTAGAGTAAAGAGCAGAGGAACTGCATTTGGCCATCATTCCCAAGTCTTCCCCACCCCCCTTATAAACAGGAACTGAAAAACTAGAAGCAGTGCCAATATTCTGATTGTTGTTTTATGTAGATTCCAGCCAAGCGAGCAACAAAAACCCCATAGAGATCTGCCTCTTCTCCAGTATATTGATATAAAGCAAGAGATATCTGTATTATCTCTGTATTGGCTTCCCTGGAAAAGCCTGATTAGCACTAGGGAATAGATAAATTGCACATAGAAAACAGTTCTCTTAACCAACCCAATGTAAAGGAGAAAAACAATTAAATTAAAATTAAAAAAGGAGACCCTTCTAAAACCTTTTGCGATTGTGTCAGTATGACGTAGAAAGAATCCTCTAAGTAAATATATTTCAGAATTTTAAAATCAGCAGCATCTCATTAACTTAAACATCTGTCACCCTAATTATAAATGAATTATGCATGAAAGTCACCAATTATGCATTTTAGGTGGGGGGAAGCGAACATTGCTACTTTTTGCTGGTTTATTGCCACTTACATGAATTCAACTTTCTATGCGAAATATGAAATGATATGGTTGTCCAATGTTGATGGACCCCAACTATTTTTCTTAATGATTTTTATCAAATATTTTTAACAGTAACAAAAGCTAATACAAAATGGAATTACAGAGAAATAGAGGAAAAAGAAAGATAAAGAAAAAATAAGTGAAGAAAAGAAAAATAACCTGCTCAAAAAAATAAAGGGAACACAAAAATAAGACATCCTAGATCTGAATGAATGAAATATTCTTATTAAATACTTTGTTCATTACATAGTTGAATGTGCTGAAAACACAATCACACAAAAATTATCAATGGAAATCAAATTGAGCAACCCATGGAGGTCTGGATTTGGAGTTACACTCAAAATTAAAGTGGAAAACAACACTATAGGCTGATCCAACTTTGATGTAATGTCCTTAAAATAAGTCAAAATGAGGCTCAGTAGTGTGTGTGGCCTCCACGTGCCTGTATGACTCCCTACAATGCCTGGGCATGCTCCTGATGAGGTGGCGGATGGTCTCCTGAGGGATATCCTCCCACACCTGGACTAAAGCATCCCCCAACTCCTGGACAGTCTGTGGTGCAACGTGGCATTGGTGGATGGAGCGAGACATGATGTCCCATATGTGCTCAATTGGATTCAGGTCTGGGGAACGAGCGGGCCAGTCCATAGCATCAATGTCTTCATCTTGCAGGAACTGCTGACACACTCCAGCCACATGAGATCCAGCATTGTCTTACATTAGGAAGAACCCAGGGCCAACCGCACCAGCATATGGTCTCACAAGGGGTCTGAGGATCTCATCCCGGTACCTAATGGCAATCAGGCTACCTCTGGCGAGCACATAGAGAGCTGTGCGGCTCCCTAAAGAAATGCCACCCCACACCATTACTGGCCCACTGCCAAACTGGTCATTCTGGAGGATGTTGTAGGCAGCAGAATGTTCTCCATGGTGTCTCCAGACCCTGTCACGTCTGTCACATGTGCTCAGTGTGAACCTGCTTTCATCTGTGAAGAGCACAGGGCGCCAGTGGCGAAGTTGCCAATCTTGGTGTTCTCTGGCAAATGCCAAAAGTCCTGCATGGTATTGGGCCCTCATACCACCCTCATGGAGTTTGTTTCTAACCGTTTGAGCAGCCACATGCACATTTGTGGCCCACTGGAGGTCATTTTGCAGGGCTCTGGCAGTGCTCCTCCTGTCCCTCCTTGCACAAAAGTGGAGGTAGCGGTCTTGCTGCTGGGTTGTTGCCCTCCTACGGCCTCCTCCATGTCTCCTGATGTGCTGGCCTGTCTCCTGGTAGCACCTCCATGCTCTGGACACTACGCTGACAGACACAGCAAGCCTTCTTGCCACAGCTCGCATCTATGTGCCATCCTGGATGAGCTGCACTACCTGAGCCACTTGTGTGGGATGTAGACTTCGTCTCATGCTACCACTAGAGTGACAGCACTGCCAGCATTCAAAAGTGACCAAACCATCAGCCAAAAAGCATAGGAACTAAGAAGTGGTCTGTGGTCACCTCCTGGAGAACCACTCCTTTATTGGGGATGTCTTGCTAACTGCCTATGCTTTCCACCTATTGTCTATTCCATGTGCACAACAGCATGTAGAATTGATTGTCAATCAGTGTTGCTACTTAAGTGGACAGTTTGATTTCACAGAAGTGTGATTGACTTGGAGTTACATTGTGTTGTTTAAGTGTTCCTTTTATTTTTTTGAGCAGTGTATATTTCAAGAAGTGATTTTTGATTCTTTTTATAGCAAGTACAAGCATTCAAGCAGATTTGCTAGAAACTCACCTATTTGAAATGGGATAAGAATGATAAGTATATTTATAAACCTTTATAGACTTTTTGTTGTCAGCACTGTCACTGATTTTTGGATTTGCAGATTTAAGTGGGTTGGGGTATGGGAAGAAGTGAGGGTCCCCAACCAGTGGTGGGATTCAAATTTTTTTACTACTGGTTCTGTGGGCGTGGCTTGGTGGGCGTGGCTCGGTGGGTATGGAGGGGAAGGATACTGTAAAATCTCCATTCCCTTCCTACTCCAGAGGAAGGTTACTGCAAAATCCCCATTTCCTCCCAATCAGCTGGGATTCGGGAGGCAGAGAATAGATGGGGGCAGGGCCAGTCAGAGGTGGTTTTTACTGGTTCTCCAAACTACTCAAAATTTTCGCTACTGGTTCTCCAGAAATGGTCAGAACCTGTTGAAAACCACCTCTGGTGCTCAGCCTTTATTGGGGTCTTTGATGGATTCCTCTGCTACTGAATTATACTTTTTAAGTGCAGTATTCTATTTTTTTGTTAGGAAAAGAGCCTTGTAATTTTGTCTATATTGCCACATAAAGAAAAGGGGAAAAAAAGCCACTACATTGCTAAATAAATTCAACAGCTACTCTCTCCTTTGCATGGATTGGGAAATTAAGTGTCTCACATATGTGGTCAGAACCTGCTGAATATCACCTCTGTCCCCAACTCCTATCACCCTGAACATTAATAATGTTGCTCAGGGCTCTCCGAGAGTGCAAAGGGGTCTCATTATCAAGGTTCTTCTAAATAAAAGCAGATTGGGGAGACATCTAGATTTTGGGGAAACCCTGTTCCAGAGGATAAACATTGCTACAGAAAAGGTGCAGTTCTGGGGTCCTGATAGTTGAGATAGCTTAATTGAATGAATTTACCTTGTCCCTGCAAGGTAGCCCAGACAATAAGCACAATCAGGAGCACTAGCACTATTTTATTGTAAGGCAATAGAATACTGTAAGTCTGAAAGTATTTCTCTCCTCCTTTATTTCTACTCTCCAGAAAACTAGAGAGGAAACATTTCCCAAACTATTCCTCCTTTGGTGGGCTGAGACATCTTTTACATGCCTGTTGTTCCATCTACGGGCCTCCTTCCTATCTCTCAAGGCCATTCTACATCCCATTACAGAATTCCCCAACCCTGCAGGATTGAATTGGCTTGCAGATACTGTGGGAGACAGGTAGTCTCTCAAGTAACCAGGCCCTATGCAATGAACAGCTTTATAGGTGAAAACAAGAATGCCGAATGACACCCAGAAAGCAAACTGGCAACCACAACAGTTTGTGAACCAGAAATGTTAGATGGGCACACTAAGGAATGTTCATTATTCTACCTGTGTCATTTTCTTCTTCTTCAGCTGTCTGATGTACTTGCAACATTCCAGACCTCCTATTTTCCTTGGTAAGTGGAGTCTGTCAACATCTCTGCATGGATGAAGACCATGATTTGGTTTACGCCAAATACCGGACCTTCGGACATTTCGTCGCGAACTCAAGACTCACCTTTTTATCCGCGCGGGGCTGGCTTAAATTGGGATTTTAATCTTAAATTTAGTAATTTTAAACGGGGTTTTTAGTATGGTAAATTTTAATCATTGGGCTAATTTAAATAAGTTTTTTAAATTGTATTTTAAATTTGTATATTGTATTGCCGGTTTTTTATTATGCCTGTACACCGCCCTGAGTCCTTCGGGAGAAGGGCGGTATAAAAATCAAATAAAATAAATAAAATAAATAAATAAATGATTGGTTGCCATTATTTTTCTGGTCTTCCTATCTAGGGCTTTTACTTCTGCTTGAGTCCAGTCCACTATTACAGTAGTGTACCTAATGACAGGAATTGCCCAGTTATTAATTGCCTTGTTGGTATTTCCTTTACCGAATTTGGACTTAAAGATCTTCTTCAGTTCTGACCTTTATCATGAGAGTGAAGAAGATCTTAAATGCTGTTACTGTATATTCCACAGCTTGAAAAGTTAAAAAATTCCAGCTCTAAAGACATATTGCAGCACATCTGTGACCTCAACATGCTAGAGATATCCTCATGTCTTTCCCTCAACAAAAGTCAAAAACAAAGCCCTGCTGTAATATGTATAGAAATGTTAGCTTGTCCCTTTCCTATTTAAATTGAACCTTTCTGTTATTAAAATTATATCATGTTAATTGTGGAATTTGACTGTCCCTGTGAACTCTGTCAACTAAGACTAATTGCACACTCACAGCTTTGGTGGAACTAAATGTTAGATCCAAATCAAGTGAATGACATACATTTTTCAAGAGATGAAATCATGAGGTCTGAGTGTACTACTGATTGTTTAAAGATTTCTCCCTCGTTTACTTTGTTCCTTAGCTGGTATTGAGTGGTATAATATATTAACTGAGTTCTTGGTTGGGTTAATTCTTTCAGAGTTTGCTAAATAGATTATTTTCTGTCTCATACTTTGGAATAATCAATTGACTTCTAGTGCACTAGCGAAAAGCATTGTTAGCAGGGACGTACGCTTATATTGTTATTTCACTCAGAGTAGAAGCTAAAATAAAGTATTTGGAATGATTTTGTTTTCATAAGATTCAAAGCATCCTTATGCACCCCAATGCCACTTCAGAATAAACCCCTGGATTTACTGTTATTGTTACCATTATTTTTACTCTCAGTAATTGCTTTTTAAAAAAGATTTTCTAATCCTGAATTGGAAAAAAGATGAACACATTTCATTTTGGAGGATTACATTGAATCCTAAATGCTGACGGTAGAAATATTTTAAAAATGACTGTTGTCTTTATAATACATGAAACAAGAATTTGGCTGCTTTTTGTCCTTAGTAAATTTCTGCTTCTGATTTGTCTCTGGAGAAGGGATGCTGCTCTTTGCTGAGGAGAATGAATCAAGAGGAATCTGTGAGACTTTGCCTTTTAGATAAAGAAATATTCAGATTGTCTCACCAATAGCAATATACAGTGTGCAAAAGAATGCTAGGCTTTCCACTATATTTGTTCATTTCATTTGACTTTTTTTTTTTACTCACGAATTCTGATACTGGGTTGATTTGTCTATTTTTCTATTTCTCTTTGTTAAAAATATTTCCCCCTTTCTTCAAGGAGATCACCTTCCTTCCACCATTTTTTCCCCAACCGCAACTGTTATGTGATTGGATTGGATTGGATTGGATTGGATTGGATTGGATTGGATTGGATTGAGAAATGACTGGTCCAAAGTCAACCAGGGAGCTTTTCTGCCTGGAAAGAGACTTGAACCTTGATTCTCTTCAATCCTAGTCCAACCCCACTACATCACACTGGCTGAGTATAGTGTAGGTTTGGAGGAGAAATGTAGCGTCTATGGAACTGTGAAATATGTTTACTGTTGTTTAGTACTTAGTACACTTTTCTTATATACCTCAGCTTTCCCAAATGACAGTTTCCAAGGAAACCAGCCCAGCTTGTGACAAACTTAATTAAGTCCACCCCTCCCTTACCTGAGAAAACTACTGTCTATCCACAATAGAAAAAGCTTTCACATTTCTGTGGGATGATGAAAAGCTTCAGAAGTCTGGGAATGCTAACTGGTTTGGCTACTAGAGGGTAAGAGAACTAGGAAAGTGTAGGGTTTGGGTTTTTTTTGCGTGGTGATGGTAATACTCTCTGATTTATAGATACACTTGAAGAGCATGAATGTATATAAAAACAGCAGTAACCCAGAAGTGCTGCCCCATGTTTGATATTCTTGGGTTGTATTTTTAACCAACGTCTATCTCCCTCCCTATGTTGCTCTCTTCCTGATAGTGGAGATCCTTGTTTCCACATACTCCCAGAAAGTCATAGGAGGAAATGAGGAGAAAACTGAGTCCAAATCAGTGGTGGGTTGCCCCCGGTTTGGACCAGTTCTATAGAACCGGCAGTAAAACCGGTGGGAGGCTCCACCCACTGACCCAAACTTCATCAAAAGTGATCTGTGCATACGCAGAAGCTTCTGCGCTTGTGCAGAAGAGCACACGCGCGCGCGGGCACGATGCAAACCGGTAGTAAAGGTAAGTAGAACCCACCCCTGGTCCAAATGCCAACTCATTCATTGATATGGGTGGTGTAATGGTATGTGGGAATGGCCTTAGGAGACAGGAAGAAGAGCTGCAGACTAAACAACTGTCATGCAAATCGTATCTCAACCTACAGGAGGAGAGGTGGGAAAAACATTTCAGAAAGAGACCCTTTCTAATTTTCTGGAGAGTGGAAGCAAAGGAAGGGAGAAATACTTTCATACTTGCAAGTTTCTGTTAACATATCCCTATAAAAAAAGTGAGAGCTAGTAGCCACAGTTGTGCTTCTTGTCTGGACTACCGTAAAATGCTGACCGATTCTTTTTCTTGGTGGTAATCTGTTTAATTCTAAGAAACAGACCACATGCATGGCATAAAGATGGGGTGGCTTGGCTGTATGAGCCCCATTAAAAAAAATGCAAATGGGGCCTTTTATGAGCATATCTCACAATACTAGACAACACAGTATCAACCAGTAGAAACCTCTAAATTTCTAGGTTCTATCGCAAGATCTAAAATGGACAGCTAACATCAAAAACATCATCAAAAAAGGACAACAAAGAATGTTCTTTCTGCGCCAACTCAGTAAGCTCAAACTGCCCAAGGAGCTGCTGATTCAGTTCTACAGAGGAATTATTGAGTCTGTCATTTGCACCTCTATAACTGTCTGGTTCGGTTCTGCAACCCAACAAGAAAGACACAGACTTCAGAGGATAATTAGAACTGCAGAAAAAACAATTGCTACCAACCTGCCTTCCATTGGGGACCTGTATACTGCACGAATCAAGAAGAGGGCCGTGAAAATATTTACAGATCCCTCACATCCAGGACATAAACTGTTTCAACTCCTACCCTCAAAACGACGCTATAGAGCACTGCACAACAGAGCAACTAGACACAAGAACAGTTTTTTCCCGAAGGCCATCACTCGGCTAAACAAATAATTCCTTCAACACTGTCAAACTATTTATTAAATCTGCACTACTATTAATCTTCTCATCGTTCCCATCACCAATCTCCTTCCACTTATGACTGTATGATTGTAACTTTGTTGCTGGCAATCCTTATGATTTATATTGATATACTGACCATCAATTGTGTTGTAAATGTTGTACCTTGATGAACGTATCTTTTCTTTTATGTACACTGAGAGCATATGCACCAAGACAAATTCCTTGTGTGTCCAATCACACTTGGCCAATAAAAAATTCTATTCTAAAAATTCTATTCTATTTTGATGGTCAGAAGGCCCAACTAACATTTCGAAGGAGGCAAGACCCCAGCAGGCAGGACAATAGTTACAAAGCGAGCAGGTTTATATTGAATAAATTGGTGGAATCTGCATTGTCTGATTTTTTTTTACCCTAGGATATTTTGGAGGAAGAAGGAATTTTTAGAATAAAATGTTTTATTTTACTTTCATAGAGATGCTGAGAATTCAGGGGACCATGCAATCCCATGGCAATGTCACTAAATTAGACAGAGCTGGCTTTATTTCTACATGTTTGCTACTTGTTAGGATTGCTTTGTTGACTGCTACTTGGTATAAGAATGTCAGGCTCCTAAGAATTCTCTTGGATTTTTTTGATCTTGCTGGTTCTAAGAAACCAATTCTATTTTACTTGAAGCTATGCCTGGAGTTGTCATTTTTGTAGAGGGATTAATGAAGTTGCATTGTATGTTTGAAAGCAAGTTGGTGCCTATTTGTGCTATATGGAAGCAGTCACAGTCCTTACATTTTATTTTGTAGATGACTGCTGCTTTGTCTCCTTGGTGCACATATGTATTACATCAAATTAATGAATTGTGCATACTCGGCAAAATTGGTATCTTTTATTTTCTGCTTGACAGCAAATTTCCCCAAAGTTATCCTAAGGAAATGAAGAATTATGGATTTTTCCTGATTTCTCAGCTTCTGTTACCTATGATCTCCAGTTCACTGAAGCTTTAGTGTTTGTAAATATTGCTGCCCCCACCCCCCAGAGAAGATATTGCCCCTAGAATATTATCTATGAAAAATCCTTGCGTCTAAGCCTTATTTGTAGCTCCATTAACCTAAAGAACTGGTGTGAATGCTCCATTTGCCTTTGAAATAAAGAATGAGCCGTAGCATTCAGGACTCAAATCCCTATCATTTCACGTTGCTTTCCTCATTATGAGAGGAACAGAAAGGTCTCCAGTCATTATTTCTGCCTCTGTCATTACCAAAGGTATAGAAAGCCATGTTTTCACTCCATTAGCTTTCATAAATAAAAAGAATGATTGCTTAAGTCTAGAATAATTATTTCAACCAGCTTTCCTCAGCACTCCAGCACAAAGCAGACTGAATTCTAAACCCAGGCTGACAAATTAATTTCTATTATTTATATTTTGTAGAAAAGCCCACCTTGCTCAAGACTCAGTGATACAAATGGCGTTATTGGTGGGTTGATGTGCTTCTCAGGTCACACATGACAAAACAATACGAAGCTTATCAATTCCTTATGAAACTGTCACCAGGGAAGGTTTGTAAAACAGGTATCAAGAATGCCTGGCTGTCTTATGAATTTCCAGATTTGGGGTAGCTGGTAGCTAGTATTTTTTGCCTCAGAATCAGTTTAGATACCAATATGGTTACTGATATTCTTAATGGCTGGCTTCAAAGTGCCTGTTTCATTATACTGACCTTAGGTCACCTGGAGGCGTAGAATCAAAACATCATCAGATTCCCAGCCTGCCTATAGTAGAATTGGGGTACAAGCAGAGAAAGAAGGATACAAGGGCAATTAAAATGCCAAATCGTGAATATCAAGAGCCTTGAATATTTGTTAATCCAAGCAGCTCAATTGTGAGCTTTTTAATCAAAAGGCAGTCCCATCAGATTCAGTTTACTTACTATCAAGTAAAAGTGAATGAAACTGTTGCCTGAACTGAATAAATAAAGTTAATATGAGGAACTATTAATGCAATGGTTTTAGAAAGTTACCGGCTTCTCAAATCAATCCAAGTTATCAAATTCATCTGCTCGCTGAGAAATTGAACAAGTTTAATTTTTACTGTGGGGCTGCACTGCAGTCTTCATTCAGCTCCTGTAATGAAAATGTCTAGAAGCTTGTTGCTTTTTTCTAAAATTAAGGCTTAAAGCGAAAGAGTTTGGACTATCTACTGTATATTGGGTCAGATTTCTCTCACTATAGCTGTGAGCTGGTCTCACAAAGTATTATAAAAACAGCTGAAATGTTAATGCTTTTCTCCCCTAATGCCATATTCTCTTTGTTTTCATCTATCAGTGCTTGATTAGCTCTAATAGGACCTTGCCAGTTCTTGAAAAATAAACCTTTGATTTCTAGGTCCATTTACTAGTTCCAAGTTGCTAAAGGGAAATATTGAACAATTCAGAAGTGGGCCTTAGATCAAAAGGCAGAATCTGTCAATTTAGGGATAGAGTCTGAGCTAGATTTTACAAGACTCTTCCCAATATAGCAATACATCCATGTAAAGTCCTTTAGCTAGCAAAGAACCGTATAACACAATGGCACAGAATGCAAAGTAACAGCACAAACATTACAAGTACAGCAGGGGGCTTTATATATCAGTGTGCATGCAATAATGCAAATATAGTATGTGACGTTTCTAAGGAAGCAAGCATTTAGAAGGCACTCTAGAAATTGTTTACCTATTTTATAAATGGAAAGAAGAGCAAAAGAGTGGATATGTTACCAGAAAAGTATTCTGTAGTGTCTGCATAAGAATAGAAGTTGTCCATTTTACAGAAACTAAAGTTTCACAAAGAATAAAAATGAACTGTGTATCCATCTTTATAATTCAACACTTGGGGACTTCCAAGAAGAACCATTTTGCCTGTCAATCTCTCCAAACTCTTTTGAACCTTGGCGGTGCTGTGTTTACCCAAATACCCATCTATCTTTAAAAGCAGAAATCAGAAACTAATCAGTGCTCCCTCCAGCGGACAAATAAGAAAGCACACACAGAGACACAAATCATTCAGTACCATACCATGAAGTAGAATTAATATGGGTCCTGAGATAGCAAGATAGTAAACTCTTTACAGAAACAAAAGAAAATTAAAATCCAAACTTCTTCTATATAATTAATTTGTTATATTCAAAACTTCTGAAACTAAAACAGCGTATCAACATTTTTTTAAACTGGCTATTTCTGCAGCACCTCTAACCCAGGGGTGAAATCTAAAAATTTTCCCTACTGGTTCTGTGGGCGTGGCTTAATTGGTGGGCGTAGCTTGGTGGTCAGGTGACTGGGTTGGCATGGCCAATAATAATAAAAATAATAAACAAAGTACACAAAAAAAATAAGAGGTACCAAAAATCAACTTTTACACTTTACACACACAAAACACAACACAACACAACACAACTGACTCACACACAATGTAAAAGCAGCTGCACTTCACCCAAAATGGCCCCTGCAACAAGCAGGAACCTCACAGAGGCACAAAAAGCTCAAAACCACCTTTCACACTTTACACACACACACACACAACCCAGCACAGCACAGCACAACACAACACAACACAACTGACTCACACACAATGTAAAAGCAGCTGCACTTCACCCAAAATGGCTCCTGCAACAAGCAGGAGCCTCATACAGCCACAAAAAGTATAGTGACCAGACGTCCCGCTTTTGGCGGGACAGTCCCGCTTTTTAATAATTTGTCCCGCATCCCACGGCAATTCCAAAAAGTCCCGATTTTTTTTTGTTTCACTCCCATTCTGAAAATGGGAGGCGGCAACGCAAGAGGAGGAGGTGAGGAAAGGGGAGTGGCGGAGAAGGGGGCACGAGAGGGAGGAGAGACGCCGCTTGACTTCACCCGAGAGGAAGACAAGAGCGGAGAGGAAAGCCGAGGAGAGCCGAGCCTGCCTGGAAGAGCCGAGAGGAGAGCCGAGCCTGCCTGGAAGAGCGGAGAAGCAGCAGCCGCTCCTCCTCCTTCAGGCAGGTGGCAAGACTTAGCACTCATGTGCAGCCCCCCCCTCGCCCCCGTCAATGGTGTCTGGTCACTTTAACAAAAAGCTCAAAAACCAACTTTCACACTTTTTCCACAAAATGCCACATACAGCTTTGTGAGATTTTGTGTGTTTGTGTAGTTAGAATGAAACACTACAGAAACACACCAAATCTCAGAAAGTTGCACAAATATTTTATTTTATTATTTTATTTTATTTATATTTTAGATAAAAGCAGCTAAATTTAAAACTTCCTTAACTTTAAATTGCTATGTCTAAAAAAAATAAAATTTCAAAAAACCCCCAAACCCAATTAACTATTTTTTTAAATCTTCCCCCCAAAAAACCCCAGTTACTTACCAAATTAAAGGCACAAGGCAGGCAGGCAGGCAGATTCAGTTGCTCACCGATGAGATTGATTGCAGGCAGGCAGATTCAGTTGCTACCTGATGCAATTGATTGCAGGGATTGCAGTAGCCGAAACAAGGCAGGAAAAGCAAATGAGCCCGAAAGAAGCAGCAAGCTGCCAAGCAGGCAATGGGGACTTGGTGGGGGGGGGGGCAAGGATTTTTGCTACTGGTTCTCCAAACCACCCGCCGCCATCACTACAGGATTGGCCATTTCACCCCTGCTCTAACCATGGTTGTTGTTAAAGCTCCGTTGATCCTCAAAGGCCAAATTGGGAGAGATATCCCATCAGTGAAAACATACCCATATCACTGATCTTTTCCAGATTTTAATAATTTTCCAAAGACAAAGCAAAATACACACACACACGCACACACACACACACGCACACACACACACACACACACACAAAAAACTAATAGTGTAAGAGCCAACTGCACTTTAAGAGGGATGCCATTTCAAACAAAGTTGGGACCCACAACACATTGCAAATCTGAAGTTTGCTTCTAACTGGCTCATGATATTGAATGGAGGTGACCAATGAACATGAGTACCGCATATAGGGGATTTCTGGCATATGCAATGCAGTCTTCGGTTGTTATAGTAGCCAACCAGAAAAAACACACCATGTCTTCTACTCCTTGAGTCCCTTTATTCCTCATGTAAGAGGTTAATTTGTAGGGATGTGACTTGCAATTTGAACAGGGTTGGTTTTACTCACCAAACAAGTTTCAATGTTTCAAGCTTACAGTGGCTAAAAAGGAAGCAAATTGATTCAAGCCACAAGTATTCTTAGTAGTCTCTTTGGCTCCAGGGAATTAGAAGTCGAAGAGATTATTATTGCACGATCCCTAGGAAATGGTTAGTATTATCTTGTATGAAGATCAAAGAGAGTAAGAATGTTTTCAACAATGCCAGGAGGTATCATAATGTGACAGAGGGAAAAAACATAATTCATCATTGTTATCTAAGATTTTCTACTTTTTGTTCAAGAGTTTTGAATAACTCATTCCTAAAACTGCAGGACTGACGCCTTTGTAATGGTGCATTGTAATTAATAAATACTAATGGAGGCTTCATAGCACTATTAGGGTCTTTTAAAATTTACTGTGGGAAACCTTTCAATACCATTAAATACACCTTTGTCACACAATGAAGTGTTCTTCATAATAGGCTCATTAACATTCATGGTGTAATTCAAACCCATCCATTAACAGCTGGCAAGTACAATTCTGAGCTGTCTTCTTTCTGCCTCCACTCCTCCCAAATACTTAGGAAGCTATTTTTTTTTTCTGGCTAAGGGCACATTGCCCAGTTCAGCCTGTGTAGAAATTAGATAATTTTTAATGATCCCCCTTAAAAATCCATCTTTGGATACCCTTAGTGGCATTTGATTTCTTTTGAAGGCTAAGTGAAATCTCTGAGGAGTTTGAAGATAGTAGCTTAAAATGTAATCTAACAGGACTCCTGTGAAGGAATCTGTGACAGAATAGAAGCAACAACCAAGTTTCTTAGAACTGCCATGAAATGAGTACTTTTGGTGAGTAACTGTTCCTTAATTCTGGAACACGTATGATGGAATTAGGGGTGAAATCCATCAGGTTCTAACAGGTTCTGGAGAACCGGTAGTGGAAATTTTGAGTAGTTCAAAGAACCAGCAAATACCATCTCTGGCTTGCCCAGAATGGGATGGCACTGGAGATTTTGCAATATCCTTCCCTTGCCATGCCCACCAAGCTACGCCCACAGAACCGGTAGGGAAAAATTATGAATTTCATCCCTCGATGGAACCATGTGGTCTGCTTGATGTTCAGATCAGAAAACAACCCTATATCAACTGAAAGACTTCACAGCATTAAAGGGCAAAGGATTTTACCACAGGCATCCAGTACAAGTCACAACGATGTCTCATGTGTCACAATATTATCGGGCAAAAAATGTGAATTAGGTAATCTGCATCAATCACATGTCAAATCAGTCATGTATGCAAATTATGCAATGTGCATGTGCATATGAGGTTACTTGCTGCCTTGTTCCTCCAACCCCAGCACCAATAAATACCTTGCAGCAGGACTTCTTCCTTCTCCTCACAGATACTGGTTATCAGCCAAATTAACTGTATGAATTCATTAATGAATTTTATTATGGCTCTTGGGCACTCAACAAAATACAGTAAATCCCATAACTGGAATATCATACTTAAAATAAATTAGCTTAATATAATCAGTGTATATCAACAGTGACTGGGCTCTCATCTTAGTAGCGATATAAGGGAAATTTGCAACTGTTTTTGTTCTATAGCCTCACATCTGCAAGACAATAACATTCATAAATGAACTATTTATTCCTGGAAACCTCCAAAGTAATGGATTTATCAGTTCTTCACTTTTATTCTAGTAGAGGACATAGCATAGGAGAACCATGTGTCATGGTTTCCAAGACACCAGAATCACAAGGACAGAGACTACTAAAGGACTGATGTCTTGAAAATCTTCTTCTCTAGGATGAACATTTAGGTAAAGTAATTCAGATTGGGAAATAGCAATAGCACTTAGACTTATATACCACTTTGCAGCCCTCTCTAAATGGTTTACAGAGTCAGCTTATTGCCCCCAACAATCTGGCTCCTCAGTTTACTGACCTTGGAAGGATGGAAGGCTGAGTCAACCTTGAGCCTGGTGAGATTCGAACTGCCAAACTGCAGGCAGACAGGAGTCAGCTGAAGTAGCCTGCAGTACTGCATTCTAGTCACTGCACCAAAGACCTATTCCCATAATTTGAATAAATAAGCAAGGCTTTTGTGGCTGTGATGTTTTCATTTTGTGTAAGGGTTGAACTATATGTTGGCTTCAAGCATACATCTGTATCTGAGAATCATCTAGAAGAAGGAATGTAGATTTTTCATATATGTAAGGTGTAAGAACTTTGGAGCAAATCCAGTCTGGAAGGGAGGTAATCTCTGGCAAAATATAATTTTGGGATAATCCTTCTGCCTTTGTGGTCATTGGACCAATGATAGACAACTAACATACTACATGCAACTACATTTCATGAAATAGCCAGTAATCAAAGTGTTACATAATTTCATATGTAATAATCACATGCATTAATAACCATGATTGCAGATTCATTAGCCCGGCAAACCAAAACAGAATGCAAATGGCATATTTTATCATTTAAGGAAATGAGGAGTTATCATAATATATCTATAAATATTATTTATAATTACTCAAATGAAGTGCAGAAATCATTTGCTCATTTCTAACAAAAACCTTTTATTACAGCAATTAATTAATCATCTAATATATAACAAATAGGCCTACTTGAATAACTGTTTCTTGCTTTCATTTTTGCAGTTACGTTATCAAAAGAGATTTGCCTAGCAAATTGACTTTCTGCTGGCAAGCCTTTATTTCCTGGAAAATAATAGGTAATCCTTTACTTGTTTACTGATGCAAACAGTATGTTTTCCTATAAGCAAACTTTGTGCTGAGAAATGTGTCACAAAATTCAGAGAAGAATGCAATCTGTGCTAATATTTGTCTGCGAAGTGCAAACTCAGTTCTCCATTCCTGGCTCAAATGTAAACTTGTATTTGTTATAAAACATTTTTCAAAGAACCTGACGCATTTGGAAGCTATATTTAATCAAAATAGCATTTACTTTATTTTAGACTTGTAAAAAAAGAAGAATGGGACTAACAGTGGGAAGTTAGCTTTAGTGATAGAACCAACAAGACATACAGTATATGGAAAGGTACAGGTAAAGTCTCTTTATATTTAAGCATAATTTTTGGTGATTTATGAGCATGCCCATGTAGTCTCTTAGCAACAATACAGAAGTCATGTGCCATTGCCGTCTTCCAGAATGTTTTTCAATTTCCCAGATAAGCCTAGAGCTCTGATATTCCTTAAAGGAATCCAATCCCAGCACTAACATGACCCAACTCTATTTAGCTTCCTGGTTCAGAGTCAGATGTTGTCACCTATTTCCTCCTTCAGGTATAACCTGAATTGGTGGTAGAAATATCAGAAAATAAATATTTAAGATTGAAGGAAAAGAAAAGTAAGAATCTGCCATAGACATTACCATGTTTCATCCCAAAGTAGATGTTTGTAGGTAAATAAGTGGGAGATCAGTGCTTGGATCAGGGGTGAAATCTAAAAAAACATTCCCTACTGGTTCTGTGGACGTGGCTTAATTGGTGGGTGTGGCTTGGTGGTCAGATAACCCCTGCAATAAGAAGGAACTTCACAAAGCCACAAAAAGCTCAAAAACCAACTTTCACACTTTACACACACACAACACAACTGGCTCACACACACACACACACACACACACACACACACACACACACACACACAAATGCCAAATACAGCTTTATGAGATTTTGTGTGTTTGTGTAGTCAGCATATTGGCCCCAACAATCTGGGTCCTCATTTTAATGACCTTGGAACGATGGAAGACTGAGTCAGCCTTGAGCCTTGTGAGATTCGAACTGCCAAACTGCAGGCAGACAGGAGTCAGCTGAAGTAGCCTGCAGTACTGCATTCTAGTCACTGCACCAAAGACCTATTCCCATAATTTGAATAAATAAGCAAGGCTTTTGTGGCTGTGATGTTTTCATTTTGTGTAAGGGTTGAACTATATGTTGGCTTCAAGCATACATCTGTATCTGAGAATCATCTAGAAGAAGGAATGTAGATTTTTCATATATGTAAGGTGTAAGAACTTTGGAGCAAATCCAGTCTGGAAGGGAGGTAATCTCTGGCAAAATATAATTTTGGGATAATCCTTCTGCCTTTGTGGTCATTGGACCAATGATAGACAACTAACATACTACATGCAACTACATTTCATGAAATAGCCAGTAATCAAAGTGTTACATAATTTCATATGTAATAATCACATGCATTAATAACCATGATTGCAGATTCATTAGCCCGGCAAACCAAAACAGAATGCAAATGGCATATTTTATCATTTAAGGAAATGAGGAGTTATCATAATATATCTATAAATATTATTTATAATTACTCAAATGAAGTGCAGAAATCATTTGCTCATTTCTAACAAAAACCTTTTATTACAGCAATTAATTAATCATCTAATATATAACAAATAGGCCTACTTGAATAACTGTTTCTTGCTTTCATTTTTGCAGTTACGTTATCAAAAGAGATTTGCCTAGCAAATTGACTTTCTGCTGGCAAGCCTTTATTTCCTGGAAAATAATAGGTAATCCTTTACTTGTTTACTGATGCAAACAGTATGTTTTCCTATAAGCAAACTTTGTGCTGAGAAATGTGTCACAAAATTCAGAGAAGAATGCAATCTGTGCTAATATTTGTCTGCGAAGTGCAAACTCAGTTCTCCATTCCTGGCTCAAATGTAAACTTGTATTTGTTATAAAACATTTTTCAAAGAATCTGACGCATTTGGAAGCTATATTTAATCAAAATAGCATTTACTTTATTTTAGACTTGTAAAAAAAGAAGAATGGGACTAACAGTGGGAAGTTAGCTTTAGTGATAGAACCAACAAGACATACAGTATATGGAAAGGTACAGGTAAAGTCTCTTTATATTTAAGCATAATTTTTGGTGATTTATGAGCATGCCCATGTAGTCTCTTAGCAACAATACAGAAGTCATGTGCCATTGCCGTCTTCCAGAATGTTTTTCAATTTCCCAGATAAGCCTAGAGCTCTGATATTCCTTAAAGGAATCCAATCCCAGCACTAACATGACCCAACTCTATTTAGCTTCCTGGTTCAGAGTCAGATGTTGTCACCTATTTCCTCCTTCAGGTATAACCTGAATTGGTGGTAGAAATATCAGAAAATAAATATTTAAGATTGAAGGAAAAGAAAAGTAAGAATCTGCCATAGACATTACTATGTTTCATCCCAAAGTAGATGTTTGTAGGTAAATAAGTGGGAGATCAGTGCTTGGATCAGGGGTGAAATCTAAAAAAACATTCCCTACTGGTTCTGTGGACGTGGCTTAATTGGTGGGTGTGGCTTGGTGGTCAGATAACCCCTGCAATAAGAAGGAACTTCACAAAGCCACAAAAAGCTCAAAAACCAACTTTCACACTTTACACACACACAACACAACTGACTCACACACACACACACACAAATGCCACATACAGCTTTATGAGATTTTGTGTGTTTGTGTAGTCAGAGTGAAATACTACAGAAACACACCAAATCTCAGAAAGCTGCACAAATATTTTATTTTATTATTTTATTTTATTTATATTTTTAGATAAAAGCAGCTACCTTTAAAATTTCCTTAATTTTAAATTGCTTAAAAAAAATAAAACTCCTAAAAAAACCCAATTATCTATTTTTTTAAAGCTCCACCCCAAAAAACCCCAGTTATTTACCCAATTGAAGGGACAAGGCAGGCAGATTGAGTTGCTCACCCATGAGATGGATTGCAGGCAGGCAGATTGAGTTGCCAGCTGATGCAATTGATTACAGCAGCTGAAGAAAGGCAGGAAAAGCGAGCGAGCTCAAAAGAAGCAGCAAGCTGCCAAGTAGGCAAGTGGGGACCAGGTGATTGGGTGGGCATGGGTGGGGGGGAGGAGCAGGGATTTTTGCTACCAGTTCTCTGAACTACCTGCCCCCATTGCTACCGGATCGCCTGATCTGCTCTTTCACCCCTGGCTTGGATTAGGATTATTACTATTTCATCCAGTTTTGAATGACCAGAGTGACTTCAATTGGAAGATGTCTAGACTGTTTTGAATAATTCTGTTATACAAATTCTGTTAAGAAGTGAGGATATATGCAGAGCCGTTTTTAATCACTTGTACCACAATCTTTAATTGAAATGACATTTAGTACTACAGCACAGATTGAAATGGCATACAAGACTCGGTAAATAAATAAAACATTCAAACCCTAAATTGCACCCACCTTGCATTCTTTTAATTTAGTTGTAATATCTTAGGCTTATTAAGAATTTTAGTACTTGGTTTATGATGATATGAGATGCTATGCTTAAAACCTGAATTACAGTGTGATACTGGGATAGCAATACTAATAGCACTTAGACTTACATACTGCTTCAAAGTGCTTTACAGCACTCTTTAAGCAGTTTACAGAGTCAGCATATTGCCCCCAATAGTCTGGGTCTTCATTTTACTGACCTGATCAAACTCCTGGCAGGGAGTAGAGTCAGCCAGCAATACTGCATTTTAATCACTGTGCCACCAATTGTTCTAACTGTCAGGAAATTTCTCCTTAGTTCTAGGTTCCTTCTTGTCCAGCCTCCAAGTGCTTTGGAGAATATGTTGACTCCCTTTTCTTTGTGACAGCCCCTTACATATCAGAATACTGCATTCATGTTGTCCTTAAGCATAATTGCTATCCTACCATGTTTCCCTGAAAATAAGACCCTGTCTTATATTTTTTGGAACCCTGAAATAAGTGCTTGGCCTTATTACCATGCATTCAAAAGCCCGATGGGGCTTATTATCAGGGGATGTCTTATTTTGGGGAAAACAGGGTAATTAAGAAACAATATAACTATATCATTGTTTAACGAATTGCCAATGAAACCAGACCAGGGGTGAAATGCTACCGGTTCGGCCCGGTTCACATGAACTGGTAGTAAAAAATGCTATAAAATATATAAAAAATGTTCTGATGATCATCTGAGCGTTGCGTGATCATTGGAACTTTTTTAAAAAACTGTTTTAGCATTTTTTTACTACAAGTTCTTCAGAAAAAAAAAAGTTCTGATGATCACACATTGCTCAGCTGATCATTGGAACATTTTTTTTTACTTTTTAGGCATTTTTTTACTACTGGTTCGGCCAAACAGGTAATAAAAATGCTTTTAAAAAGTAAAAAAAGAGGCTCCAATGATCACAACTGTGCCATGCAATCGTCGGAGCCTTTTTTTAAAAAAAAAAATTAAAGCATTTTTTTTTACTACCTATTTGCCTGAGCCAGTGGTAAACAAAATCCTTTTAAAAGTTAAAAAAAAGGCTCTGATGATCATGCAGCATAGCTGTGATCATCGGAGCCTTTTTTTACCTTTTAAAAGCATTTTTTTACTACTGTCTAGGGCGAATAGGTAGTAAAAGAATGCTTTAAACAAGTTTTTTTAAAAAGGCTCTGACGATCACAACTGTGCCATGCGATTGTCGGAGTCTTTTTTTTTTACTTTTTAAAGCATTTTTTATTACCTATAAAAACGGTAATAAAAAATGCTTTAAAAAAGTTTTTTAAAAAGTTCCTACGATCGCGTGCCACAGCTGATCACTCCCCCCGTGCTGTTCTACTTACCTTCCCAAGCCTCCTTTTGGCGTGGACTGCATATGCATGCACACAGCTCGTCTTTGCACGTGCAGCACGCGTTTGGGGTGTGGGGCACGTGCACAGCCAACGAACCATTACTAAACCGGTTCAGATTTCACCATGAACCAGATCTTGGTTGTGAGAACATGGATATGGCAGAGACCCCAAGGGAAACCTATCTTTTTAAAATGTCTCTATTTGGGCTGCAATGCTAAGTTATTTAAATTATTCAACCACATCAAAAGTCCCCAACTATTTTGAATTGAATGCCATATTTGGAGTTTTTAGGCACATTTGGAATTTTAAAATTCTTGCAGTATGGTGATCCTGATTATATATTACTACCTGAAATTTGACATATCATTTTGCATAGGTGTTGTTCCTCGTCCTCCCTCCTCTCCTCAGCCAGGCCCCTCCCATCTCCTTCCAGGCCTGCTATCAGACTCCGAGTCTGATAATGAAGATGAATGGCCTGTCATGCCTCCAGCCCCCCGGCCCTGGCCCCATGCCCGGACAGGATGTCAGGAATGAACAAACAAACCTCACTCATACGGCGTGTGTTCCTTTGGGTCAGCCATCAGAGGAAGTAAGCCACGGATTGGAATTACTTGGGCCTACGCCTTCTGACCCCTCCCTTTCTCAAACAGCAGAAAACAATTCAAAGTGGGAGGATCCTCGCTTCCGGAGATCTGAGAGGCGACTTCAGCAGAAGGAAGGGAGAGGCAGGCCTGGATAAATGCTGAGTCATAGAGCCACACCCCATAGCCTATATAAAGGACCTACTTTTGAGGTCCAAGCAAAGTCTCATCTAGTTTGCTGAAGTCACAACTTGGATTCCTGCCTGCCCTGAGAAATTTGAAAGGAATTTGGCAAAGCTGCAGAGGCTTCATGGCCACGCTTGATACGGACTTCCTAGACCCGGTCGTCGGAGGGGGAGTGGGACACGACATCAGGCATGTAGCTGTTGAGGTGTGAATGATTTTTTTAAACAGTTTATCAGAGCCCGATTCTTATTGTTTTAAAAATTAAAATTGCAATTGCATTAAATTGCTGTTATTGTTTTTTATTTTTTCTCTCCAAACTGTTAGAAACATTTTGAAATACCATTTAAGCCATGAGCTTTGTTTAAAAACTTCACAAATACAGTACATAAACTTATTCTTAATGAAGTTTTGTGGCAGAAAGTTGGACATTGTATTGCTGAATGTATTTGAAATTGCTGGGTGATGCCAATTTAAATGTAGCATTATCAGAAATGACAGACTGAAAATCTCTGAGTTTTTTTGTTAGTTTGCTATTCTTGTGAATTTGACTCTTTAATTTTAGACAGTTGAGCATCCACAGTTGGTTTCAGTAAAAGCTCCTTGTCCTTTGCTCATCATCTCTTCAAAGAGATCTCTTGACTACTCGAAAACAAATGAAAGGTCTAAAATTAGAGCTATCAATAGTCACTTGCAAAAGTGTGCCTACTCAAAGAAGCAACTGCATTGGATTACATCAGTGCTTCCCAAATAGTGGGGCGGGCCCCCCAGGGGGGGCGCGAGGCTCCGTAAAGGGGGGCGGGTTTGACCTCGGCAAACACTGTCATAACAAGCTAAGCCCCGTGTTTACAGTCATGCGGGGGGCGCAAAAAATGTTTTCTTCTTCCTAGGGGGGCATGACAGAAAATAATTGAGAAGCACTGGATTACATAGATGTGTATGTACCTATCGTGCAATGCATATATACTGTACATGCAAGTTTCATTTTGCTTTGTTATATTTTTTAAATGTTGCAATGTATAGCTATTTTCCTTCTAGATGTTCACTGCAACATTAATGAGTTTATTTTAGGCAAACTATCTTGCAAAGCTGGTTAGCTAAGATATTATTCAGATGGCCACTGACTAGGAGGAGGAGATAGAGAACAAAGCTACCAGGGATATACCAGAGAAAATGACACGGATCACAGATTTTCATATGAAAATTTAGTAATAAATTATTATTTAATAAAATTAATAATTATAAATTCAATAGAATACAATGTATCTTACAAAGATTGGAAAATTGGACATAGGTAATCTGTGTCTAGTAGGGACGCGGTTGCTTAGTGGGTAAGATATGAGATTGTCGATTGAAAGGTTGGCAGTTCAGCAGTTCGCATCCCTAGTGCCGTGTAATGCGGTGAGCTCCCGTTACTTGTCCCAGCTTCTGCCAACCTAGCAATTCGAAAGTATGTAAAAAATGCAAGTAGAAAAATAGGGACCACCTTTGGTGGGAAGGTAACAGCGTTCCGTGTGCCTTTGGCACTGAGTCATGCCGGTCACATGACCACGGAGACGTCTTCGGACAGCGCTGGCTCTTCAGCTTTGAAATGGAGATGAGCACCGCCCCCTAGAGTCGGGAACGACTAGCACATATGTGCGAGGGGAACCTTTACTTTTACCTTATCTTGCAAAGCTGATTAGCTAAGATATTATTCAGATGGCCACTGACTAGGAGGAGGAAATAGAGAACAAAGCTACTAGGGATATACCAGAGAAAATGACACAGATCACAGATTTTCATATGAAAATTTAGTAATAAATTATTATTTAATAATAATAATTATTATAAGTTCAATAGAATACAATGTATCTCACAAAGATGGAAAAATTGGACATAGGTAATCTTTGCTCAGGCTGCTGCTTCAAATGTTACTTCAAAGTCCCTATTTTTTTTCTTCTTCTTCTAATGCCTTCATCTTTAAATCAGAGTTGGACTGGCCAGCCCTTCAAACATTGAGAACCTTCAAATAAGAATTGGCTTTGATAGCCCTTCAAATGGAAAACTAGGAAATCTCATAATTAAGTCACAGTACATTTTGAGCCGGCTTAACTTCCACATTTGATTACTACAAAAGAAGCGATGTGGTTAAACCAGAGTAGTTAAGGATTCTAACTAGGAAGAACAGTTATCCTGGCATTCCTGTATTTCCTTTTATGCTTTTACTAGTGAAACCAGTAATGGATAAAAGTCCAGGCCAGATGGCAAGTGAACAAATCTTTCACTGTTCCAGAGAGCAGAAAGCTATGGCCATCGCAATCTGCAAAGGTCCTTCATAGTTTATTCATTCATTTATTGTTAAGTTTCTAGGCTTTTCAACTCCAATAACCCTGGGCAGTTTCACAGTATTTCCAATATTTCTTCTCTACTGCGACATAAATTTTAGGCTATTTTGATTTTATTCTTGCTCTGGCTTATCTCAGAGTAGTCATCTCCTGTTTGGAGATAGATCATTTAATTTTTTTATGTTGAAGACTGTGTTAAGGCTTAGCCTTAGCACTTCTTCTTCCTGCTTGGTTCCTATTTGTTTCCTAGCTGTATAAGAGACCTTCTGCTGCAGTTTCAGGGTTTTGATCCCCAAAATGAGTGATCATTTCTGACCTTCAGGCTCACTTGTGATGGACATATAGGTTGCAATTGTCCTTTTTTTTAAAAAAAAAAAAATCTGCTGATTTGCATCTGCCTTTGCTCATGCCTACTTTTTCTTTGTTTCTTGGTTATAACCCATTTATAACCATCTTGAATCTGCAGTGACTGTTTTAAAAAAATCATTGTTTGTCTTTGCTGTCATCCTTTGTCTAATTTCAGCACTGTAGATCTGTGTAATTTTACCATACTATCATGAACTTGGTTTCATATTCAGCAGCAGATCTATGGCAGGGGTCTCCAAACTTGGCCACTTTAAGACTTGTGGACTTCAACTCCCAGAGTTCCTCAGCCAGCAAAGCTGGCTCAGGAATTCTGGGAGTTGAAGTCCACAAGTCTTAAAGTGGCCAAGGTTGGAGACCCCTGATTTATGACACTGGTTTATAAAATGTGTTTGGTCCATTCCTCATACCCTTCTTTGGTTTTGTTGGCATGTTATGGCAACATTCAAGCCCAAGATTGTTCCTTTGTGTTCAAATAAGGGTTGCCTGGCAACTATGACCTTTGATACTCAGCCTGGTAAAACAATCACAAATGATTTCTCTGTCATTTCATTTGTCACTCCCTTTTCTCTCCATTTGGCTCTTCTATAGCAGCCCAAAAGCAGATGGCAATATTTGCCTTCAAGTAAACTTGTGACTGAATAACTTTTTATATAGGTCAGCCTTTCTTAATGTATTGTCAATCATATCAACCACTGTATATGCCATCTGGGGATGGTGAGAACTGTGATTCAACACATCTGGAAACCATTAGATTAGAAAAAGCTAGAATAATTCTTTTGAGTTACACACCTGCTTTGCAAAGCTAACTATTGCATTTACCATTGCTGTCTCTCTATGGATTCCCTCTGAGGGAACCTCAAAACAACACACCTCAAAACAACAGTTCCTGGAATGGCCTGAACGAGAAGTCACATATTGTAAGGATAGCATGCAAACCTGCTACATGCAAACATGCCAATTACACTGTTGACATAGAAGGCTGCTTCATGAATTGGGTACTTTAGCCAAGCTAAGTTGGAATGTATCAGGCTTTCAAAATTTCTTATTCAATGATTTCTTCTTACATAAATTAGTAAAAATATGGATAAGGTACAAATGTGGATTATTTGGGGGGGGAGGGCTGTGACAGAAACAAGAAGCTCTAACTATTGCCACTGATTGCTTATTTACTGTCCCACTTCAGTCTTTCTGCAACGGGTCTCTGGTGAACATAATGTATTGACCCAGAGGATGTTACCCAATTATTAGGCAACATTTGTGAAGATACTAATGAATATTTTCTGGGTAAGGCTGTTCTCATGAGATTTTCTGTCCTAGTTCTAGACTAAAAAAATTCAGTGAAATGATTTAGTTTTGGGATTCTGACTCTCACAACAAACCCTTCTGATTAACAGTATGAATGAGAAAGGAAAGTTTGTACTTTAACAGTGCAGAATGATGCCACTCGAAATATCTAAAATGTTCATTTATGTTAAGTTTTAAACATTTTTGAAGCATGGTGAATCTTAATAAGAATCTCAGGCAGTATGAGATATCCCAAACATCAAAAACTGTTATATAAAGTGAAGAATAATGTGAAGGATTCAGGATAGATCTATCCTGTAAAATAAAAAATGAGCCAAATTAACCAAGTTTTTAATATATCAGTTTCATTAAATGTTCTACTGTGATGTGTTAAAATGGGAACAATAGAATAGAGTAGCCAGGCAAGAAAAACATTTCCATTTTCAAATGTTACTTTGTTTTACTTGATTAGTAGTCTCTTGAGGGCTTGGAATATTAGGCAAATATTTTAAGCTTTTTTTCTATTTTTTGCAAAATAGATCACTGTAGATTGATATAACTGACTTTAAACAATCTGTGGTAGTATATAAGTCTGAACCCAATTCTGAAAATCACATATGCCAAATAACCGAACTTTAACATCACTTTAAGAGCCAATTTCATTTGACAAAAACTCCAAAGAAGCACCTGTACGAAGCAATGCAGCCTCCTTATTTCTAGTGAAAAAACTACAGTACGTTGCCTTTATTTCACCTGCTCAGCTGCTTTACTTGGGGCAATTCAGGATTCTGCAACATTTTGCTTCCCCTAAAAGTCTCTTCCAAGTGTTGCAAATGCCAGATAAGACATGTCAGGGAAAATTGTGTTGTTTCTTTGCTCCAACAAGGCAAATTTTGCTGTCTTCATTGCACAAAGTGCTTCTCTGAGGCAGATCAAAGCTGCCAAATATAGTCTCCTGTTAGAACAAGAGCCAACTTCTGTTTTGTTCTTGATAGGAATTCTGTTCCTGCTTTATAATTACTTCCCCTTTCCATTTATTCCCCCCCCCAAAAAAAAACTGCTACAACAAATTGTGATATTTTCCAAACACTGTGAAAGTTGCATTGGTGAAAATCAAAGGAAATTTTCCTGGATTGTCAGGGTATTAGGAACCATGGTGGCACAGTGCTTAAAATGCAGTAATACAGGCAAATTCAGCTCACTGCCAGGAGTTCGATCCTCACCAGTTCAAGGTCAACTCAGGCTTCCATTCTTCCCCAGTCGGTAAAATGCAGACTCAGATTGTTGGGGGCAATATGTTGACTTTGTAAACTGATTAGAGAGGGCAGTAAAGCAATATGAAGTGGTATATAAGCCTAAGTGATATTGCTCTTGGGGGGAGGTGAGAATTACAACTACCAAAGATTCTTTTTATGAAGACTTCCCCCCCCCCCCAAATCTACTCTTTATGTAAATTTTTAACCATAGGATAATGTGTAGTGGACTCTACCCATCACTGCATGATGGACTCCATTTTGGCAGATCTCAATATTTGTCTGGCACTGAAACCAGTGGCAAATTTCTCTTACTGCTTTAACCAAACAATGTATGATCTTCATTTTGTTTTCGGTTGGTTCTGTTGTGCACAATTAAGAAGACGCTACTGTGTTTCCCTGAAAATAAGACCCTGTCTTATATTTTTTGAACCCAAAAATAAGGGCTTGGCCTTATAATGGGGGGATCTTATAATTTTGGGGGTGCAGGAAGCAGCAAGCGTGGCCACCTCATGGCCGCTTGTCAGCTGTTTACTGGGGCAACCAAAGTTGGGAATCTCCCCAGTGTTCTTGGTACTCACCCACCTCCCATTCATCCATCCATCCATCCATCCATCCCCCTTGCCTGCAAACTCCCCTCTGCTCCTGCCTCTCTGCCAGGTGACCCCCGGCAGCCCCAGACACCCAAAACCTGTGCCCTCCCAGCTCCCTTTTCCACAGCACCCAGCTCCTTTTTGAGGGGGGTGGTATGTGGGGCAGTGGAAAAGCAAGACACACATCTTACCTGCCTTGCAGCTCTGTCACGTGCCTTGCCTTTGTGTGCAGGCAAACACATTGTAGGGTAAAACCAAACTTCTCACGAGTTCAAGAAGTTTGATTTTTTTTTACCCTACAATGTGTTTGCCTGCAGACAACAGCGAGACACGTGACAGAGCTACAAGGCAGGTAAGATGCGCGTCTTGTATCTCCCTGGCACCACCCCTCCCACCTACCACCCCCTAAATTGCATCCAATTTGGCAGGAACAGAAAGCTCTGCCATGCCCAGCATGAGGGGGAAAAGAGACAGCAAGAGGAGTGAGCCCTGTTTCACTCCATGCATCTCGCTTCTCCTCCACCCCACCTGCCACTGCCCTCGATAAAGAACCAGGTACTGTGGAAAAAGGAACCGGGCAGGCACGGGCTTTGGATGTCTGGGGCTGCTGGAAGTTGCCCGGCGGAGAGGCGGGAGCAGGGTGGGAGTTTGCAAGTGATCACTTCCCCTTTGCTTTCTCTCCCAAAAGCGCTCCTCAGGCGCACCAACTTCTGTAGCAGGAGACTCGCAGCTTGCGCCAGCCTTCCAAAGGGTAGCAGCAGCTATCCACAATTTTTTAACCCTTATTTCATCCCGACCCATGGGGCCCAGTATGGTCGGGACGAAATAAGAGTAAAAATTGTGGATAGCTGCTGCTACAATACCCTTCGGAAGGCCGGCGCTAGGCACATGGGGCACATTGCTTGGCCTCCTGTTGCAGAAGTGGCCACAATCGATGGAAAAAGCGGCTGCACTTGCTGGAAGTGCCGGCCAGAGCAGCACCCGCGAATCAGCTGTAATGACCACCTGAGTGGCTCAGCTGATCCAATTAAGGGGCCGAGAAGCCCTGAGGTAACTGGGGAAGGGAAGGGCTGCCTTCTGTGCTGGCCATGCCCACCCTGTCACTAGGGCTTATTTTTGGGGGAGGTGTATATTTACGCCCACCCCAAAAATCAGGCTTGGCCTTATTTTTGGGACATGTCCTATTTTCGGGGAAACATGGTACTGTGAAGGGCAGCTGCACTAAGCAAGGTGTGTTTAATTAATGTTTAGAGGGAATCTTTTCATATTACATGCTTTTTAACATTTAATTTAATTTAACATTGCCTTAACATCGTATGATTACATCCAATAAATGGTTTATGTTGAAAATGATAACAAAAGTTAAAAATCCATCTCTCGGGAATGTTGGTTTTTGGATTGTATATACCTGTGATGGTGAACCTGTGGCACATGTGCCACAGGTGCCACGCAGCACCCTCTCTGTGGGCATGTGAGCTGTCACCCCAATTCAGCTCTGCATTGCATGCATACACACCTCCTGCCAGCCAGCTGGTCTGCCATACATGCCCGGGGGCAAGGGGCATGCGTAGGGGCCACACACACATTACATTTTGGGGGTTTGGGTGCACACTTTGGGCACTTGGTCCGGAAAAGGTTAGCCATCACTGGTATATACTATTCTATTTTATTGTGTTTACAGTCTCTTTGATTCCCATCATACAACTCTCCATAAGCAGTTCCCTCTGTTCAAACTGAGCTTTTCACTACCCAGTTGGTACTGTACTGTGAAGGAAAATATATTGGTTTTTCAGCTGTACTAGCCTAGGGCTTTTTATAAATTGAGCAGCTACTAGGGAAAGGAACAAGGTAGGGGAAGAAAGAGGAAAAGATCCTTCTCTCTAATGTTTCAGTTTCCGAGATTCATGGTGCTTGTCAACAGCTATTTCCAGGTTTCAGACCTTCCTAATCCTTCTGCTTCCAACATTCTCTGTTGTCTATTATTGTGGTGTAAAAATGATCTGTTTTGATATAGAATTGAGTGGGCACTTTGTATTATCAGCTCTGAAGTTTGCCTTGGTCCTTTATTTCAAATAATAAAAGCGTATTTCACAGCAAGATGGTTTCTTAAAAGGTTTCAACGGACAATTTGTGTAAAGAGGGGATGGCAATCTGGCTATTTTTATCAAAGGCAGAAAGCTGGTTTTCTCGAATTCTACAAAGCTAATGGGATGACGCATCTGAAACAGCTTCGTGATGGAAAGCTTGGAGAATAGGGATCCAGCCTTTGGTGCCCGCAGTGCTATTGACATGGCTATCCAAATATAGAAATTGCTCTCTTCAGCACGAATCTGGACCCAAATTCATGCTGCATTTCATTTAGTCTGTGAGCATTCCCTATAGAAAGGCTCTCGGAAAAGGAATTCCCCTTTCTAATAAGTCAATACTGAGGTTCATGCGGCTATGTACCTTTTGAGACAGAAACTGGATGAATTTGCAGATGAAGAGAAGCAAACTGTTGTTGGGAAATAATTGCTGTAAAGTTATTTTCTCATGAAACAATTTGGTAGATTAGTGTTCCCCAACTTGATGTCTTCTGTAGTTGTTTAAGCAACATCCACTCTGGACAACTTCCATGTTGTATGTTCGCTTAGAATTAAGGGATCTTCAGTCAATTGGTACCAATTTGGGGATGGCTGTAAGAGGTGAATATGTGTATGAATGCAATAACGTAAATTTTCCACTGAACATTCTAGTAATTATAGGGAAGGGATAGAATAATTGCCATTTTTAGTGGCTGAGGGATTCCTTACATAAATATGAATGTACCTGAGAGGAGGAATCTGATGTGAGAAAAATATTAGTGAAGCAGTTGTTTTTATAACTATAACAGGAGAATATTAAAAGGAAATGCATTATAGATACAGGTGAAGCCTTGTACCTATTTAGATATATCCAGGCTAGAGGATAGTATTCACATTTGTGTTGTATGAGTGTGTGTGTGTGCCTGAGAAAAAAGGCAGAAAGCAGTGATCTCAAATTAGCAATCTGTTGGTTCAAAAAGCAAACAGAATAGTAAACAAAAATAGGACTCAAAATAAGTCCTTCACTTTTTATGGACGTCTCTTTGTCCCCTTGTAATTAGTTGATCATGAGGTGCTGAAGAGTCACTGTCATTAAATTTGGACCTGTGATGCCAATGGACCCCCATCCAACAACATGAAATTCAATGTGGAGAAAAGCAAGATTTTAGACCTAGGCAGGAAAAACCAAAGATACAAGTACAGATTAGGTGAAACCTTGCTCAAAAACAGTAACTGTGACAGGGGCCTTGGAGTCCTAATGGGCCATCACTTAAACATGAGCCAGCAGTGTGCAGCAGCCACCAAAAAAGCAAATACAATCCTTAGTTGTATAAACAGAGGCATATAATCAAAATCACATGACATATTAGTACCACTTTATAAATCCTTAATAAGACCACACCTGGAATACTCCATCCAGTTTTGGTCACCATATTACAAAAAAAAGATGTTGAGACTTTGGAAAAAGCGCAAAGAGCAACTAAGATGATTAAGGGCCTGGAGACAAAAACATACGAAGAACGGTTGTAGGAATTGGGTGTGGCCAGTCTAGAGAAAAGAAAGACTAGGGGTGACTTGATAACAGTTTTCCAGTATTTGAGGGGCTGCCATAAAGAAGAGGGGCTCAACTTATTTTCCAAAGAACCAGAAGGCAAGACAAGAAACAATGGATGGAAACTAATCAAGGAGAGAAGCAACTTGGAATTAAGAAGAAACTTCCTAACAGTGAGGACAATTAACCAGTGGAACAGTTTGCCATCAGAAGTAGTGTGTTTCATCACTGAAGGTTTTTAAGAAGAGATTGAACAACCACCAATCTGAAATGGTATAGGGCAGTGATGCCTTTTTGCCATCGTGTGCCAAAAGCAGGGAAAGTGTGGGAGGTTGTGTATGTGCGTGCCCACACTGATAATTCAACATGCCATGCCCCCTCCCCCATGCAGGAGCCTGGGGAAGGCAAAAACGGCCTTCCCCAACCCCCCTGGAGGCCCTCCAGAGGCCGGAAACAACCCGTTTGCTGACTTCCAGTCCCACTGGAAGTCGGCAAATGGCCATTTCCAGCCTCCAGAGGACCTCCAGGGGGTTGGGGAAAACCATTTTCACCCTCCCCAGTCTCCTAGAAAGGCTCTGGAGCCCGGGGAGAGTGAAAAATGGGCCTTCCCAACCGTCCCGGAAGCCCTCCGGAGGCTGGAAACAACCTGTTTCCCGACTTCCAGTGGGCCCAGAAGGCCCAAAAATTAGCTGGCCGGTGTGTACATGCATGCCGGAGCTGAACTAGGGCAACGCTCACGTGCCCATTGATATGGCTCCGCATGCCACCTATGGCACGCGTACCATAGGTTCACTATCACGGGTATAGGGTCTCCTGTTTCAGCAGGGGTTTGAACTAGAACAATGGTCACCAACTGGTGGTCCGTGGATAGTCCGCAAGAAATTTGTGGTGGTCCACAGAAAGATTATTTGCATTTTTTATATTGCACTAAATACTATTTATCTTTTTAAAAAATTCATATTAGTGGTCCGTGGGATTTAAAATTATGAATTTGGTGGTCCCTGAGGTCCAAAAGGTTGGTGACCCCTGAACTAGAAGACCTCCAAGGTCCCTTCCAGCTCTATTCTGATTGAAAGCAGTGAAAAGAGATGCAAAACAAAACTTAGTATGTGATTTGAACAATTCTAGAGATTAAAGGAAAACTATTGTCCCTATGTACCCATATGGAAATATGCTCATGTGAAGTTTTGGTCAGACTTACTTGAATATAAAGCAGGGGTGAAATTCAGCAGGTTCTGACAGGTTCTGGAGAACCGGCAGCGGAAATTTTGAGTAGTTCAGAGAACCGGCAAATGCCACCTCTGGCTGGCCCCAGAGTGGGGTGGGAATGGAGATTTTGCAGTATCCTTCCTACCCCCCTGCCAAACCCACCAAGCCACGCCCACAGAACCGGTAGTAAAAAAATTGGATTTCACCACTGATATAAAGGCTTTTTTAGCTACGGGGCATATTTAATTTTTCTTATTCATTGCAACCTGCCCTCTTAAGATTCACATGTGGCATAAACAACGAATTACGGAGAAGTTCAAAAGTGCATCTAAGCCTTGCAAATATTCTTGCAATCCTCTCCTTCTCAGAAGCATTTGATTATTGTTTGTTCGGAATAAGCACTGACAATATAATTTTAAGAGCAGGAGTGGATTAATCCCGGCTGACATTTCAGGGGGAAAAAATACCCAGTTCACCTAAGATTGATTTAGATCACATATGTAATCCTCTATTTGATCCTAGACCTGGTTCACAATCTCAATTTAGCCATCAGGCTGTCTATGTCTCCCACTGACTGGCATGGGAAATCAATACATCAATATTGTATGTTTGGGGGAGGTTAAAGTGTATATTATAGACCAATAGGGACTTAACAGTTTTGCACTGGGTATATTTATTAATGTCTTTTTTTTTTTAAAGGAAAGACATTTCTGATAACTGGGTTAAGTTTCCAGATATTATTGATGTTTCTGAAGGAATCCTGTGTACCGGGATCTGTATCAGTAGGTCTTATGCAAGAGCAGCTTTTCCACTTTCAGTCTGCAGAATGAAAGCACTTATCCCCCATTTATCCCCCCTTGTGAGCCACTATTAGAAAAATGACAAACAGCATGCAGGTACTCTCAGCTAAGATGCCTGAAACAATTCAGAAAGAGAGATGCGATGGCTTTTGTAGAAAGGGAATCTTCAGAGTAAAGGGAGTGATTCAGATTCCCTTCCAACAGCCCATTTCCCTTTGTTTGCTTGCTCATTTTGGGTGATTTATATGAAAATGGCCTACTGCATATTGGTGTCTTAGGCACGAAATGTGGGGAGGGGGGTGGAAACCCACCAGAAAGTTACACACCGCAGTTCTGGTGTTTGTGTGCTTTGTTCAAGCAGTAACTATGTCAGAAAGTTTTACAAGACTTTGAATTCAAATTATAACACCGCTGGAGCTCAACAGAACACACCATGACAAATAGATGGAACAAGAATGAATGAATCACAGGGTCATTAAAATGCCAAGATAACCTTGGTCCCTTCCAGCTCTATTCTGATTGAAAGCAGTGAAAAGAGATGCAAAACAAAACTTAGTATGTGATTTGAACAATTCTAGAGATTAAAGGAAAACTATTGTCCCTATGTACCCATATGGAAATATGCTCATGTGAAGTTTTGGTCAGACTTACTTGAATATAAAGCAGGGGTGAAATTCAGCAGGTTCTGACAGGTTCTGGAGAACCGGCAGCGGAAATTTTGAGTAGTTCAGAGAACCGGCAAATGCCACCTCTGGCTGGCCCCAGAGTGGGGTGGGAATGGAGATTTTGCAGTATCCTTCCTACCCCCCTGCCAAACCCACCAAGCCACGCCCACAGAACCGGTAGTAAAAAAATTGGATTTCACCACTGATATAAAGGCTTTTTTAGCTACGGGGCATATTTAATTTTTCTTATTCATTGCAACCTGCCCTCTTAAGATTCACATGTGGCATAAACAACGAATTACGGAGAAGTTCAAAAGTGCATCTAAGCCTTGCAAATATTCTTGCAATCCTCTCCTTCTCAGAAGCATTTGATTATTGTTTGTTCGGAATAAGCACTGACAATATAATTTTAAGAGCAGGAGTGGATTAATCCCGGCTGACATTTCAGGGGGAAAAAATACCCAGTTCACCTAAGATTGATTTAGATCACATATGTAATCCTCTATTTGATCCTAGACCTGGTTCACAATCTCAATTTAGCCATCAGGCTGTCTATGTCTCCACTGACTGGCATGGGAAATCAATACATCAATATTGTATGTTTGGGGGAGGTTAAAGTGTATATTATAGACCAATAGGGACTTAACAGTTTTGCACTGGGTATATTTATTAATGTCTTTTTTTTTTTAAAGGAAAGACATTTCTGATAACTGGGTTAAGTTTCCAGATATTATTGATGTTTCTGAAGGAATCCTGTGTACCGGGATCTGTATCAGTAGGTCTTATGCAAGAGCAGCTTTTCCACTTTCAGTCTGCAGAATGAAAGCACTTATCCCCCATTTATCCCCCCTTGTGAGCCACTATTAGAAAAATGACAAACAGCATGCAGGTACTCTCAGCTAAGATGCCTGAAACAATTCAGAAAGAGAGATGCGATGGCTTTTGTAGAAAGGGAATCTTCAGAGTAAAGGGAGTGATTCAGATTCCCTTCCAACAGCCCATTTCCCTTTGTTTGCTTGCTCATTTTGGGTGATTTATATGAAAATGGCCTACTGCATATTGGTGTCTTAGGCACGAAATGTGGGGAGGGGGGTGGAAACCCACCAGAAAGTTACACACCGCAGTTCTGGTGTTTGTGTGCTTTGTTCAAGCAGTAACTATGTCAGAAAGTTTTACAAGACTTTGAATTCAAATTATAACACCGCTGGAGCTCAACAGAACACACCATGACAAATAGATGGAACAAGAATGAATGAATCACAGGGTCATTAAAATGCCAAGATAACCTTGGTCTATTCATACAGCTGTCCTTTATGGACATGACAGATATGGGCATGGAACACAAATATCTGAAGTAACATTTAAAAAAATTCAACTGCACAGATTCATAGAAAACAAGGAGACGTTTGGGTACGTTAAATAGTGGGTTTCATTTTCATCCTTCTCTTGGTTGTCGCCGAACAAGTTTCAGGTTACTGAGTTTCATTGCTACTGGCATTCATCATCATCAAAGTATATAATAGTACCAGGAAGGCGAGACTTTTTATTGGCAGCACTTTTTATATACTTTTATCCAGCAGTTCAAAATGAAGCTGAGTGGGAAGCTTCAAGCAGCACTTCCTGATGGGTCTCAAACAGTAACAGACTATCCCCTATTTGTTAAGGAAGGAGGGACATGTCTCATCCCATGCCTGACTAGGTCAGTAAGTGCTTCTTCCTACAGTTAAAACTCGGCAGAGTACAATTGTACAAGTCTGTACAATTAAAAGCCTGTACAGTTTTCAAAAGAAAAACAAGAAAGTCCAGTTGCCTCCTTAAAAAAAGCACCTTTGGGTCTTCCTACAGTTCTTAAACGGTATGAAAGCTTTCTCTTTGCATGTAGCTTCATTCTGACATTGTTTGTGTCAGTACAAGCTTGATCACTTTTAAAGTGTCACGTCAGCCTGAAAGATCACATGGAACACATGAGGATCCTAGCAGGGCATTATAAATTGGGGTATAATTCAATGCCTTCAAAATGATGGAGGCGGCTGATTTATGGATTCAGATCTTAATCAGAACCACCCATATAGAGAGATCCAACTTCATTAGTACAAGAGAAAGAGAGTGGACGAAAGAGCTAGTAAAGTCTTTGCTATCCAGTCTTTGGGAAATCTTCCATCCAGCCTAGGTGCAAGGGTTAGAAGTTAATCCAAATATAATGCGCACGTGAACCCGCTCGATGGACCACAGCCAGCAGAGGGCAGTGCTGCATAGACACATAAGCCAGTTGACATACTAGGTAAGGCCACCCTTCTGTACTTAGGCACCGTGGAGACCTAGAAGCTCCCTCTGCGATCAGCCAGCTCAAAAGAATTACGAGCAGGATAACTTGCTGCTGCCAGTATAAATTTGATATTTAAGGTTAATGTACTGTATACGGATTTTCCATATCAAATTTTTTCCTAATAAGATTTGTGTTCCCTCTAGGCTTGCAACTAGCTACAGGCTCCTTCAACTATATACATAATGCAACATGTTCCCAGCATTTTCTTTAATGTGCTGCGCTCACGAAGGGCAGAGTGTAAGTGCATGTCTTTTATCTGCTGTTTACAAATCTAAAAGGCATTGTATGGGAACATTCTCAGGTCAATATTTGCCCATATCACATTTTTTGAAAATATGTCATCCTCTGAGTTAATGTTCCAATTCAGGAGGTTTAACCTGTGAGGTTAAACAGGATGCAGAAAATCCCCAAGCAGATCAAATTACAAACATCACTGTACCTGTTTCTCGCCCACCGGCAGAAAATAGGAGGAGAAAGAAAACTGGGAACATTTCCATGCTTCTACTTATATTGTTGTGATATGTCCTTATTCTCTTCACAACACATGAAATTTATGTAAGAATACAATGAAGCCAAAAAAAGATGTCAAATGGCTCAAATTACTTAGGGCTAAACTGGTTTGGGCAGTTTTAGAAAAGAGATCTGCTTGAATAATCAATTCACAGCCAATACAATGGAGCCCATCCAAACTACAAATCTATGTAACTGAAAAGGACATCATATGTTGGTAGGTGCAACACTACCAACATATGATGTCCTGTGAAACCTTCATTAACCATTATAAGCACTTACTAAGTGCTTCTTTGAGGGAAAGGATATTTCAGGAGTAATTCTCCTGCTCCCCCATTTGGGCTCTCTTGATAATTTTCCATCATCACTCGAACTTCTCAAGTGAAAAGAAATAAAAAAAATTCTTCTTGTTGCAAAAAGCCTTTTTGACATCTCAACTCCCCATTCCCCAATTTAGGCTAAATAATTTCCAGGTCCAAATTAATCATAGGAATCTGTTGGATGAAGTGAGTTACTACCACTTGATCAAGCTTTTCTCCAATTGGATTACAATGCCATTAGCCTTCTATTCTCTCTGAATAGCCCATACACAGCCATCCGGCATAAAGCAAAATGACAAAAACATGACAAAAATGCGTCCTATCACAATGCAAACCGCAGCCTTTCACATTTGCACATAAATGTTGGATGTAAGTACATAACTCACATGGCATGCACTCTGACACTAACATACAGAATTTCATCACTTGCCCACCTTGCATTCTCCTTCCCCATAGAGCAGTGGTGAAATCCAAATTTTTTTACTACCAGTTCTGTGGCCGTGGCTTGGTGGGCATGGTGTGGCTTGGTGGGTGTGGCAGGGGAAGGATACTGCAAAATCTCCATTCCCACCCCACTCCAGGGGAAGGATACTGCAAAATCCCCATTCCCATCCCACTCCAAGGGAAGAATATTGCAAAACCTCTATTCCCACCCCACTTTGGGGCAAGCCAGCGGTGGTATTTGCCAGTTCTCCGAACTACTCAAAATTTCCACTACCGGTTCTTCAGAACCTGTCACAACCTGCTGGATTTCACCCCTGCCATAGATGCTCATATGAATCCATTAAATAGAGCAACAGTCAAATATACAGTTGCCTGTACTGTCCTTGTCACATGGCCATGTATTTGCTTGCCCATGACTACAACTGATTAGCACCTATGTAGAAAATCTTTGTGATGATCTTCAATTTTATGTATGTATGCTGGACTGTCCTGCTTATTTCCTTCCTTTTTATTAAAAAAAAAAGTTTTTTATTTTGAACACATTAAAACACGCATACAGCATTTATATACATATCAATGTTTCTTATAGCTATTCAAATACTATTTATACATATTTTAATTCTACCTTATTCTACTTTTATATTATCTATCTTCCTTTATTTCATCTACATTTCATCTACATTCATCTACATTTTCTTTATTTCATCTACATACAGATTTTACCCTGTTGTTCAATTTTCATTATCTTTCCTATTTTCCAACCATTCATACCATCTACACCAGACCTTATACTATTCTGTATCCTCTTTTTCTTTGATTTCTTTTGTGAGTTTATCCATCTCTGCACATTCTAGGATTTTCTTAATTAAATTTTCTTCTGTTCGTGGATTCTCCTTCTTCTAATTTTGCGCATAAGCTATATGTGCTGCTGTTAATATGTGTAGTATTTTGCTTATTTTCTTTTAATGTCCTTCATATGCAGATACTATGTATTGTTATTTACTTCACAGGAACTCTTAGCAAAAGTACATATTGGTCTTTAGGTACTTCTCAGTGATGCCATCAAGGCAGAATTTGGGAGCAGATACCCAGGATTCAATTCAACTAAATGAGTAGGGAAGCCCCATCCAAATGAAATAGAGCTGATGGACTACCCTTGAAAGGAAATTGTTACATACATTGCTATTTTAACAATGCCTTTTCTTCCGCCTTGCTCAATCAGAGCCTTAAAAGCTGTGTAAAAGGACTCAACTCCAATTGCTTCCTTTTGTTTTTTGGGGCACCTGTCTGCTCAAATGTTCATTTTCCATGTACTACCTGTAACAGCTTATTCTTCTTTGCATTGTACTCAGCTTTCCAAGAAAATGATCAGCACAGAAGAGAAACATTGTATTCCCATATAATCATTTCAGGTATACATCCTGCAAACTCATTTGCTAGACTAGTAACTAAGTGTGTTATAAATTATCTTTTTTGCTTCTACCATATGGTGGTGTGGCATTCTTAGGGGTACAAAATATTAATTAAAAATACCTGCCATAATACTGTGCTATATTAAACTTATACCACTATAAATTGCAAGGATAAAACTGTCAAGTGGTGACTCAAATTTAACCCATAGTGGCCATGCTGCCATGAGGAGGAAAGAGATCTTAACAAATGGCATACAGTATGAGTTTCCTGCAATGAATACAAAACTTTCTACATTGTATTCCTGTTTGTTTTCTTTTTTCCAAACCCAGCACACTCTGAATATTAAAATGGCAAAGCCAACCATAAACAAATTAGCACAGAAAAATAAAAACTGACTGTTGGTTAGAATTTGTTTTAGCTCCTGAAGGGATAGATTAGGTTTTCCTCCCCAACCCACCAAAGTCCCTTGTCTGTGTCTTTCCCCAGGCGGTGCAGCATGTAGCAAAGTTACAAAATAGCACATCTTTAAAGAGCCAAGAACCATCAAGTTATTCAATTAAAAATGAGATTGAATAATCTCTACTGATTTTGAGAATGTTTTGAAAAAGAGTTAAAATATCTATTTGAGTTTTTGTCCCTAGTTTTGTTTTAGGATCTAAAAGCGTCTTGCTGTTTCACAATTTAGCTTCTGAACACATGACATCACAGGTGTCAATCTCGTGTCATCATGGCATCATCACATGATGTATCAGGACTTTCCTCCCCCACTTTGCTAAACCAGGTGGGGCCAGCATGTGACACATCTGGTCTGCAAGTTTGACACCCCTGCATTACATGAATGTTTGTGGAGCTTTTTCCTGCCTTTACTCATGTCCTAGCACAGGGGTCTCCAACCTTGGTCCCTTTAAGACTTATGGACTTCAACTCCCAGAGTTCCTCAGCCAGCTTTGCTTTGCTTTGCTTCAATTAGCTTTGCTGGGGGACTCTGGGAGTTGAAGTCCACAAGTCTTAAAGGGACCAAGGCTGGACACCCCTATCCTAGCAGACATTTCAAGTATTTTGGTAGAAGGCTAACTGTGCCTCTTACAGTCTTCTCCCAACTTGGTGCTGTATAGATACTATAGATAGATGCGTGGCTATCAGCAATAACTCCCAGCAATCCTTTTGGAAGGGAGCAAATTAGGGAAGGTTATGTGGCAGAAAGAGATGCTCTCATGCAGGGTTCTCCAACCTTGGTCCCATTAAGACTTGTGGACTTCAACTCCCAGAGTTCCTCAGCCAGCTTTGCTTTGCTTTGCTTCAATTAGCTTTGCTGGGGGACTCTGGGAGTTGAAGTCCACAAGTCTTAAAGGGACCAAGGTTGGAGACCCCTGCTCTGATGGACGCAGGTCTTGCAAATTAAATCTCAAGGTTAGGGAATTTGGTCTGTTTGCCAACTTAGTAGATACTAAGAAACATCTGGGCTAATTAAGATATCTGCCTCTCAGTGAAAGTATAAACGGGGCAGATCTGTTAGGCAACAACAGACATTACTGATGTTGTGTTGATGCCGTGTAGATCACAGCTATGTGAACCAAGGAGCAATTGGAGATAGGATTCTAGGAGCGAGCAGGAATCTTCAACTCAAGACCCAACAGGAACATGCAGGACTTAAAAAAAAACCTGCAGAGGAGATTGGCTGTTTTTTTAAAAATAAAATAAAATACACAGATGGAAACATTTGGAAAGGACAGACTGGGTGTTAGCCAAAAAAAAAAAAAAAAGCTTGGCTAAAGTGCTGGTCTTCTAAGAACTCAGGAAAGGAAATTTCTCCTTTCCTCATCCTCTCTAGGCAAAAACCAAGCCCAGAAATGAAAGTACTTAAAGTAATTGCTGACAGAGTGAGCATAGCAAAGTAGAGATAAGGGACACGGTGAATCAGGGATGAAGTGAGAGAGACAATTAAGAAATTGTAGAAAGCTCTGTGTACATGTTTTGCATTTCTATAATAGAAATTGGCACACGTTATTTATTTAAAAAGCCCTGTAACAATGTATGCATCATTGTCTTTTAAAGAAAAATTGTATGTGTTTTATGTGTGTTTAAAGCTTGCCATCTTCAGACATTATTTCAAACTTTATCTTTGAATAGCATTACAATGAGCAAAAGTAGAATAGAATAGAATAGAATAGAATAGAATAGAATAGAATAGAATAGAATAGAATTCTTTTATTGGCCAACTGTGATTGGACACACAAGGAATTTTTCTTTGGTGCATATGCTCTCAGTGTACATAAAAAGACAAGATACAGTTTATTTATTTATTTTATTTATTTATTTGTCAAACAGTATATATAAGTATAAGCATGAAATAACCATACAAATTAGATACAATTAAAGGGAACATTAGGACAGGAATGGTAGGCATGCTGGTGCTCTTGTGCACACCCCTTACAGACCACTTAGGAATGGGGTGAAGTCAATAGTAGATAGCTTTTGGTTAGCTTTGGGGATTTTGGAAAGAGACCACAGAGTCAGGTAGTGCATTCCAGGCATTAACAACTCTGTTACTGAAGTCATATTTTCTGCAAATATGGAGCGGTTAACATTAAGTTTAAATCTATTGTGTGCTCGTGTATTGTTGCGATTGAAGCTGAAGTAGTCTTCGACAGGAAGGACATTGTAGCAGATTATTTTATGAGTTATACTCAGGTCATGCCGAAGGCGGTGGAGTTCTAAATTTTCTAAACCCAGGATTTCAAGTCTGGTGGCATAAGGTATTTTGTTGTGATCAGAGGAGTAGAGAACTCTTGTAAAATATTTCTGGACACGTTCAATTGTATTAATGTCTGAAATGAGGTGTGGATTCCAGACAGGTGAGCTGTATTCGAGAATTGGTCTAGCAAATGTTTTATATGCTCTGGTTAGTAGTGTAATCTTTCTGGAGAAGAAGCTATGCAAGATTAAGTTTACAACCCTTAAAGCCTTTTTGGAGATGTAGTTGCAGTGGGCTTTGGCACTTAGATCGTTTATAAGGTACAACACTTAATGATAGTCATAGGGTACAAATAAGCAATCAAATCATACTAGGATTCATTAAATTGTAAGGATCAATATAAAATGTAAGGATACAAGCAACAAAGTTAAACTCATGCAGTCATAAGTGGGAGGTTTATGTGCTGACTTTACCTTTTATGTCCATGGAACTGTAGAGATCCTTATCTGAGCTTTCTCCAGAGAGATACTACTGGAACGGCACAAGAAAAATTCCCAAAGATTTTTATTCATTGGGTTTTGCTACCTTCCTACTGATTGTGTTATGATGGTAAACTGTAAGTAATAAAATATATGACAGCATGATATGAATTTATGGATTAATTTCCAAGTATTTATATCCCTCTTTTAAATTGAATATTTTCACATATTATAATTTTCACATGCATACTCAAACTCAAATGTATAACATGGTAAGTCAAATATAGGAATAGAAGGAAATTTTCCAAGTGTACTGTATAGCATGAATTATCTATACCATGGTAAAAAAAGAATTATGAGTTTTATTATAATAATAACAGAGTTGGAAGGGACCTTGGAGTTTTCTAGTCCAACCCCCTGCCCAGGCAGGAAACCCTACACCATTTCAGACAAATGGTTATCCAACATTTTCTTAAAAATTTCCAGTGTTGGAGCATTTACAACTTCAGCAGGCAAATTGTTCCACTGATTAATTGTTCTAACTGTCAGGAAATTTCTCCTTAGTTCTAAGTTGCATCTCTCCTTGATTAGTTTCCACCCATTGCTTCTCAGGTGCTTTGGAGAATAGTTTGACTTCCTCTTCTTTGTGGCAACCCCTGAGATATTGGAACATTGCTATCAAGTCTCCCCTAGTCCTTCTTTTCATTAAACTAGGCATACCGAGTTCTTGCAACCATTCTTCATATGTTTTAGCCTCCAGTCCCCTAATCATCTTTGTTGCTCTTCTCTGCACTCTTTCTAGAGTCTCAACATCTTTTTTACATCATGGCAACCAAAACTGAATGCAATATTCCAAGTGTGGCCTTACCAAGGCGTTATAAAGTGGTATTAACACTTCACGTGATCTTGATTCTATCCTTCTGTTTATGCAGCCCAGAACTGTGTTGGCTTTTTTGGCAGCTGCTGCACAGTGCTGGCTCATATCTAAATGGTTGTCCACTAGGACTCCAAGATCCCTCTCACAGTTGCATTGGTTATTATTGCATTATTGCATTGGTTGAGAAGAATGCAAACCACCTCCATTCTTGGTTGATGAAAGATGTTGAAAACTGGGCCTAGGCTATCCTCTGGTCTCCAGTTTTGGAGTTGTAAATTCAAAGCAGTGCAAATGCTCTTCAGGGGTGTCAAACTGGTGGTCTGTGGGCCAGATGCATCTTGGGCAGGCCATGCCCACCCCAGCTCTGCCAAGGAGAAAAACATTGAGATATGTCACGTGATGGCAATGTGATGCAGCAAGTTTGACACCTATTCTCTACAACATTATGCTCTCCAGAAGAAAGCAATAAAAAAAAACCCAAGATGATATATGCAAAGTTCAGATTCTGGTTTCTATCATGAAGATGGGAAGATAGATTGAGGCCTACTCATCATTAGAATATCCTGGTCCCAAGACAGTTTGGTTGCAAAAGTGTAAATAAAATTGAATACTTTCAAATGTGCCTTTTCCTTAAACTGTAATCTCTTCCATAGGCACACCATATTTCCTTGCTCAGAAACAATTATGAGCTCATCTGCAGTTGTCCTTGCCAGTGCCCTTCTCAAAATGTAGACAGTGGGCAAGCACTAATCATGTACCCTCCCAACATATACCCTGTTTTCCCTAAAATAAGACATCCCCTGATAATAAGCCCAACTGAGCTTTTGAGGCAATAAGGCCAAGCGTTTATTTCAGGGTTCCAAAAAAAATAATAATAAGACAGGGTCTTATTTTTGGGGAAACATGGTAATTCTCTGGTGGAATTTTTTGTTTCATCAACTGATGATACTATTGATGATCCAGATATAAGACACAATCACTTTAAGCATCCTGTTCCTTCTAGCAGAAGGGAAACAGCTGTTTGAATTACCAAGCTGCTAGTAAAAATGAAGCAAATAGACAAAAGGCTGGAACACCACTGAGCAAATCCAGGGGCTCATTTTTAAAGGATCTTCTTGTGTACTTTGTGTCACCTCCATCAAGAGTTAAAATAAGCAGCTATTTCTTGTGAACAGCTTTCATCATTCTCTGCAGGCAACATTGATTTGATTTGCCTAGACATGGAGACTTTGCTTTGGAGACAGGTTACAGGGAAAGAACCTTAGTAATTGCTTATCCACACATACAGGCTCTTTCCAGGTCATAGATCTTGAATGTATTGATGGCTTTGAGAGCTAATGAGTTTGCTTCTCCTGACTAGTTAAGGTTGGGATTAATTAATAGTAGAGATCTATGCCTTTTTTAATGTGGTATAATGCAGAGTGTAAGAAGGATCAAGTTGGTGGAGATAGATAAGATCTGACCCCAAAGCAAGAAGAAGAAAAACATATCTTAAATACAGAACAAGCAGAAAGCAGAGGGAAGTGGCTCAGAAATTTCCCTAATTCACATGGGTATTAGGAGAGGAGGTAGAGCACAATCAGACTTGCAATGAAGAAAGCAGTAACCTTGTAGCTTTGAATACCTTTGGATGAAACTCATTACGTAGAACTTTAACTGGGATCTTATCTGGAGTATGGTACTGAGACTATTGGGTTACCTCGGTGGATGATCAATGTTGGAAACTAGATGCAACCTTTCTTGTTCTCCTGGACTAATGTTTTTTGATGCAATTGATTATGGTATCTTTTTGAGCCATTGTCTGAGTTGAACATTGAGTCAATGTTGTGCAATAGTTCTGGTCTTTTCTATTGAGTCATGTGTAGGAAACTTAGTTAGAGGACTACTGTTTAACCCCGGGGTCTCCAACCTTGGCAACTTTAAGACTTGTGGACAGCAAAGCTGGCTGAGGAACTCTGGGAGTTGAAGTCCACAAGTCTTAAAGTTGCCAAGGCTGGAGACTCCTGGTTTAACCTGTGGGTAATTTACCTATGGTATCCCATGGATTCTATTTTGTTCCTTATGCTGATTATTATTTAACCACTGCTGGGTAAAATAATTCAGAGGTTTAGAGTGAAATAATATTAATATGCTGATGACTTTTAACTCCTCTGCTCTCTACCAACTAACTTCAAGGAAGTAATTAGTACTACTGAAATTTGCCTAATTTTAATAATTTGTTGGATGAGGACTAAAACATTGAAATTAATTCCAGATAAAATAGAGGTAAAGTTGGTAAGAAGCAATGTATGCTTGGGAATTGAAGTGAAGCTTATTTTAGATAGTTTTGCAGTCCCTAGGAAGAGCAGCCCCATAGTTTGATCATTCTTTTTCATCTCCCAGTTGTTGTTAGCTTCATAAGTGGCAGTTGTGGAAAAAAAACATGTTTGCATAATTATTGGTAGGGGGCCAACTATAAATCTGCCTAACTTTTGCAATCAGGTTGGCAAAAGAAATTCACATCGTGTAAACAGTGATGGAAATGATCTTGACAGACATAGGCAGGAACTAAAGAACCTTGCATTTAGACAAAGAAGACTCAAACATTTGTTGTGTTCTAGGAAGCACAATAACATTTGAAAGTGATTTAGGCAAACAGTTCCCTAATTCACTTGGGTAGAAGAAGAGGAGAGTTAAACACGAACTTTCAAATTCCTGTTATTATAGCCAATTGCAGTGCAGTATATTTGTAGTAAAGGTCTAGATTTTTTGTAGACTTGATTTTCTGGTCTAGCTGGTGGGGATGACAATCATAACTATAATCCGTCTTGATAATTATAATGTACTTTTCATGAAAGCCACCTCTGAAAAGTATCTGGAAGTTGCAGTTGCAATTTTGCTAATCAGTGTGAGGTGCAGGGATCACTGGATGTCTTTCTTGGAGAATCTGTCCTGGTAACCTGTTACATGATTTAAGATGTTGTACTGTCCTTTAAAGATTAGTTTGTAAATAATTAAAGGCCTGATGATCTGAAGAACCTCCTTTCCTCCTATGAATGTTCTAGTTATTCAGCAGGAGAGGACTTTGTGATGATATTCCCACTGCCAGAAACTTAACTATCTGGTATACTGGATAGTTCTTTCTCCTGTGGGGCTCCCAGAATATATAATGCTCTCCAAAGTAATAAGCATTTAATTTCTACTATCCCAGTATTTAGGAAACGGAAAAATGGCATCTCTTTTTCAATTGCTTTAAATGTTAACTGTTTAATATTTAAGAACATTTCTTTCATCTTGATATACTGTAGATTGTATATTCTCTTTAACTGTTGTAAGCCACCTTGAAGAACCAGATTGGTTTAGACTTCTAGGCTAGAAACTAGGAATCTTTAAGGTCTAGTCCTGCCTTAAACACAAAGCCAGGTGGTTGACCTTGGGCCAGTCGCTTTTTCTCAGGAAGCAAGTAATGATAAACCATTTTTATATCTTGCTAGAAAAACTGCAGGGGCTATTCCAGGCAGTCATTAAAAGTGAACATTGACTCAAAGGGAAGAAGAAAGAGGAGGAGGAGGAGGAGGAGGAGGAGGAGGAATCTTGAGCGCTTACACAGGGAGAAAGGTGATATGTAAATATAATAGCTGATGAAATAAAATAAAACTGAAGTATAGGTCTTTGGAATATTTAACCTGGAATGAAGAGTCCTCCCAAATATCCAGGATAAATACTACTCACCCACTATGGTATTTAGTCTCCCCAGAAATGTTAAGTATAAACCTTTATCACTAAAATATTGGTCACCTATAGTTAGGGCCTTTGGCCTTAGGTCTTAGGTCAACAAGGCAAAACATGAAAGGAAATTATGATTCTGAGCCTGGAAATATGGATTCGAAAAGGTTCAAACGAAATGTATGTAGAAGCCAAACAAAACCTGGACTGATCTCAGCATTGTGAGACAGCAAGTCTGCCTGTGTGAACTCTCAAGAAAAGGACACTGGATGGCCAAGCTCAAGGGCAAGTACAAACTTTAGATCAAAGGCTACAGAGGAATCAATAGCTCTAAAACTGCATTTAGAGTAAGGGAATCAATAGTCTGACTCCGGTGAAACTTGGGAAACTTCTTGGTTATTTGATTGGATTAAAACATATTTGCTTTGGCACTGTAAAACCAACAGCGCTGTAGAAGAACTTTGAAAAGAGGTACATTAAACAAACATAAACTACAGGCAAAATACCCAGGTAATAGAGTTGGAGCCCTCCATGATTATGGCATATTTCCCCCCAAACTCCTGCACTGGCTAATTTATAGATAATGTTCTGACTTAGTGGATTAGGATGGAAGCTAATGAGGCATTAATTTGTACCCTCACTTCTCTCCATTTAAAGAGCAACTTTGTTTAATTTCATCTGTGTAAAATGTGTATAATCCATTGGATTTTGACCCTTTGGCAGCCAGGAGGGTCTTCCTAACGGCATTCAAATTTCACTCTCTAATTACTTTTCCAGAACAGCAGCTGTTCCTTTATCTAAGCTGTCAGGGTGATGCTAAGAAAAAAGCTACACGCACAGAGAACCAGCATGTTCACATTCTTCTACCAAGCCAGGCATCAAAACAACTTTTTGACTTTCAATTAATGTTTTTTTTAAATAGTAGAAAGAAAAATACAGCAACATTAAAACCATCATAAAACAATTGTCAAAGAACTTGTCAGATCTCCCCAGGGACATTTAGATTAGTACTAGCTAGTTACAGCATTAGCTCCATGCATATAAACATCTCACTCAATATTTTTTTTTCTTGGCTAAAACTATTTTGCTTCTTCTAGTAATCTCAAATGCAAAAACATTTTTTTTCTTCTTCTGCATATTAATTACATAAATTATATAGAACCCACGGAGGTGGAAAACGCTAATTTGTATATCTTAAATACCCAAATGCAAACCACATATCTAGTCTCATAGTTTCCTGTTGCAAAAAGAAATGAAAGTTCTTTTTAACTGAGTGATTATTTAAAATATACTTATTCAATTTCATTATTGCACATTACCTGCAATTTACAACTACATCCATGCAGTTTTTTGAATTGTAAATAAACATTTTTTCCCCAAAATTGCATTAGTTTTTAATAGTTAATACTAGTTTAGGAATTTTAAAATTTGCTATTTCTTCAGGGCCAAGTAAAGTTGGATTTAAATTGCATGTGTATATCAGTCTGGCAAACAAATGTAGGCTAGTCCACTCTATTGGGTTCCCTATAGCTATCTATGGTTGTGAAAGCTGGACATTAAAAAAGCAAGACAGGAAGAAAATTGACTCATTTGAGCTCTGGTACTGGAAAAGGCTCCTGCGTATTCCTTGGACAGCAAAGGTGACTGACAAGCAAATACTGGAGTGCATAACACCTGACTTGTCACTGGAAGGCAAAATCACAAAACTGTCTCACTTGTTTTGGCCATGTCATGCAGGGGAATTCATTGGAGAAAGCAATTATGCTTAGAAGAATGAGAGGTAAAAGGAAACCAGGCCATCAAAGAACATGATGGCTGGACACCACCAAAGCTGACACTAACCAGAGCATAGAAAAAGAAGTAGTGCAAGGTTGGAAGATGTAGAGAGAGCTGGCCCATAGAATCACCAAAAGTCAAACATGACTGGATGGATAATATCTTCACCATCATCCTTGCCATTGCTGGTCCAAACTGTTTTGATAAACCTTCACATATTTTGAAAAAAAAAATTAGCAATAAGTCTAGCTTATTGCTAATATTAATGCCTTTTTGGAGGATCCCTGAACTCCAGAATAATGATTTGCCAGCAATCTTAAACACTGGATTATCTCATAGTCCCACCCTTAATTAGGAGCTCATATAATGTTCAACTCTTCTGTTCACCATATTCCTAATATGTTTTGCATCTTATAATTTTGGGGAAAAACAACAACTGAATCATGACTAAAACTTAAGCTGTGACTCTGCCATGGTATTGAAGAAACAAGATAATAGCTTTTTAGTCAAACCCATTATAAATTTTGAAATAAAGTCCTTAAATTCCAGGAAGCAATAGAGATCAACAAATAGGTTCAGTGAGATCATAGAAAACTGGGGGAATTAACCCCCCTCCATCTTTATAGGATCATAACTTTAATTAGGAAAACTTAGGGGTGTGCCCATCCGATGAAAAAACTTTCTCAATATTTTATCCATCTGTCGACTTTATAGGTATTAACATCAGAATGTCTTGAATAACACACATCAAGCTTAGCATAACATTCATTTTAACAACATTTATTTTTCCCCATAAGCTGGCAAAGCTTTCTACATTATAGTCTTTTCCAATTGGCCAGACGGGCAGCAAAGGACATGATTTTGTTATTGCAGTCTATCCCTTTCGGCAATTACATTCTGTGTTGCCTAGCCTTGGCAGTGAATACCATAACCGTTACTTTGCCATTGCTTTGCCTCTGTGTTTTTTGCTTATTGCCAAGCTAGGCGTGCAAATTAGATCACCCTGCACCCAGAATGGCCGTGAATAGGATGACAGCCTTATAACTTTAAATCAAAAAGGAATAAACAGACTGACTTTGGCAACTGAGATGAGTCAGTTGACTCCTGTGCCTTCCTGGAGTCCTTTTGATTTGGATTTGATGTTTAGTTTGCTGGATCAATTGATCCAGTTTGAAATGTTTCCACAAGGCCTTTAACTCCATCACTGATCCAGTTATGGGAATTTAGAGTACTCTAGGAATTGAGAATCTGGGGATAACAAGAGTGGCATCTGAGTTTCTGAGATCAGGAAAATGCTATAAGAGATATGACTCTCAATTCATTTGTGCAGAATGCTTCCTGCGTGTCTATGTGTATATAACTGCAACATCTTTTTTTTAAAAAAATATTTTTTTAAAAAAACAACAAAAGTCCAGGGATTACAGAAAATGAAAAAAAATGTATAGATTGTTAACAATTCTTGGCCTATGTTTGTATTGCATAATTACAAGCATGCAGAGAATAAGTAACTGTTTCGATTGGTGGGGTTGGGGGTTAGAAAATGACGAGATTGACTCTAGAATTAAGCTGAAATTTAGCATGTACAGAAGATTGTCAAGTGAAAAAAAAAAGAGGAACAAAGGAGACTATTATTATCTTTTACTATTATCTCTTAATTCCCACATTTCTCTTTTGCGCTACTTTTCTCTCAGCCATCTCTCTTTTAATAATTACAATAATCAACATTTATTTATTTATTTATTTATTATTTAAATTTGTATACCGCCCTTCTCCCGAAGGACTCAGGGCGGTTCACAGCCAAGTAAAATGCACAATACATACAATTAAAATACTAATAAAAAACTTATTTAAATTGGCCATAATTAAAATTTGGAAGTAAAACCCATTTAAAAACCCATAACTTAAAAAACTAACCCAGTCCAGCGCAGATAAATAAATAAGTTTTGAGCTCGCGGCGAAAGGTTCGGAGGTCCGGAAGTTGACGAAGTCCTGGGGGGAGCTCGTTCCAGAGGGCGGGGGCCCCCACAGAGAAGGCCCGTCCCCTGGGTGTCGCCAGACGACATTGTCGCGCCGACGGCACCCTGAGGAGTCCCTCTCTGTGAGAGCGCACGGGTCGGTGAGAGGTATTTGGTAGCAGCAGGCGGTCCCGTAAGTAACCCGGCCCTATGCCTAACATACTAACGATAACAGAAATCATCTATTGTAAGATAACTAAACAAATGGTGTCCTATCTCTTCAGCACTGGGCTCATTTATTGCAGATATAACCAATGTTCTAATGGCAAAGCCAATATATTTTTAAATTAAAAAGTGCACGTGATGACATCTAAAATGTGCAGCTGTGTAGCATTTGTTATCTGGCATCCTGGATAAGGGGCGGAAAGAAGAGAGAGAGAGAGAGAGAGAGAGAGCAAGAGAGATGTGTGAGAGCTTTAAATATGATCCAAACCTCAGGCTAAATCAATATCTGGCAGGTTTTATTTGCTACATTAACAAAGCTACTAGCGTAGGGGATTTAAATAAAAATTTTGAACAGGCATATCCACCTTAATCCTGGCAGGTGACATGAGCTAAGGATTAAAGTAATACCTGCTCTTGTTCGTAAGAGTGACCTTCATAATCCAGGAAATTAGAACACATTAAGATCTTCTGTGTTGTGTTGATTCTATGACTGGTTCCACATCATGCTAAGCCTTAATGTAGGTATGCTTTTATGGCATACTTATATTGTCTTCTTTTGCTTTTATGGCCTAGCTCATTGTTTAAGACCAGTTATTGGAGTTTGTAAACCACTATTCCACCATTCCTTCATTTTACAGCAGTTATAACCCACCCCAGTCCCATAGAAGTCTGGAGGGTATACTAGATTTTTTTTTAAAAAATGTAATAATGAAATAAAGTTAACTAGAAAAGAAAATCCATGATAAAATCCAAGACAGGCTTCCATAATCAATCAACTAGCGCCAGAAGCATATTGGAATAAAAATCTGTTAACTTGTTTATAGAATTGCAGCAAGGCTGGGACTGCATATATTTCTTTGAAAAGAGGGTTCAATAAGGTGGGCTTGATAGTTCTATTTGCGCGAATTTAGTAATTTGTATTTCTTTTTTAAAAAATAAAATAAAATAAACCATACTCTAATCAAAATGTAGCTTATCCCAGATCTGTGAACTGAATTTCTGATACGTTAGAGCTTATAAATCAGCTGATTAAAGATTTATGTTGCATTTGTTTTCAATATTCCTTAAATTTTGGGCCACTACCTACTATGTTGTGCTTTTGATTTTGGTATGTTTCTTTACATGCTTTTTTTAAAAAAAATGATATGTTATTTTTTTGGGGGGGAAATCAGAAATAATTTAATTAATTAGTTAGAATGGAAGTAATAATGGAAGACTAGATCTGCCTGTCCATACTTGTAGTTGGATCATTAGGTTTTTGACAGATAAGAAGCAACAGGGGAAGCTAGGGGACAATTACATCTAATACCTAGCAATCAGCACAGGCGCCCACGGGGCTGCCTGTGCCTTCTCCATTGCTCCTCTCTATACCAATGATTGCATCCCTTTATTAAAGTACTGAAGTTTGCAGATGATAGAACAGCCATTGGTCTTTTTTGAGACCGTGTTGAGTTTTCATATAGACAGGAGGTTGAACAACTAGCTCTATGGGACAGCTGGAACAATCTGGAGCTGAACATGCTTAAAACCATAGAGATGAGAGTGAATAAGGGGTGAAATCCAGCAGGTTCTGACAGGTTCTGGAGAACCGGTAGCAGAAATTTTGAGCAGTTCGGAGAACCAGTAGCGGAAATTTTGAGTAGTTTGGAGAACCAGCAAATACCACCTCTGGCTGGCCCCAGAGTGGGGTGGAATGGAGATTTTGCAATATCCTTCCCCTGCCACATCCACCAAGCCACACAGTGTCCACCAAGCCACGCCCATAGAATCGGTAGTAAAAAAATTTGGATTTCACCACTGGAGTGAATTTTAGGAGGATCGCTTCTATTCTACCACCTTACTATATTTGACAGCACAGAATCAGCAATAGAATCCTTCAAGTTTTGGGGTTCTATAATCTAACATTAGAACCATCATTTAAAAAGGACAACAAAGAATTTTTTTTTATTCAAAACGTTTTACAAAAAAAAAATCCCCCTTTCCCCCAACCCCTCCCTTCACTAATCCCTCCCCCCTCCCCCCTGACTTCCCGGATGAAGCACAAGGTATATTTAAAAATAAAACAAACATATGCTAAGAAGATTTTCCCCCAAAACTATTATACCAATTTTCCCTCTCTAGCTCTGACTTCCTCCTAACACAACCAAAATCCTTCAAGAAAAAAAAAATAACAAAATTAACAATTAAGAATAACAAAATATGTAAATCAATAAAACAAATTAATCCTAAAGTATTTAAAACCAACTAAAACATAAAAATCCAACCCAATTCAAAGAATATCTCCCTTATAGCTTCTATAACCATATAATTTTTCCCCCAGGTCTTTCTTACATAAACTCTTTCAAAAATATTCTATTCAAAATACAATACAACACATTATAAAATTTCAATACCAAGAATTACAGTAGCTATTCAAATTTAGTCCATCCTCGTCAAAATCCAGTATAAATCCAAATACCTAGTCTTTTATAATAGATATAAAGCATATAATCAACCCATTTCTTCCAGATCTTCCTCACATACTGTCTTTCAGGGACAGTAATATTTTTGTCTGTTAATAATTCAAAGGATTATACTTTTGTCTCTTGCCATTTTTTTTGATGCATTAATCTCTGTCTTTCCTTCATTTCTCCTTTTGAAAAGTCAGTCACAATATTGCCTAATAGATCCTTATGTTCAAAAATCCACAAATTATTACCATATATTCCATCAATCCAAAGAGAGAATTCTTGAAAAGCATTAAGCCTGTAAATTTTTTCAGTTCGGGAGACAGCCTCCTGTAGCACAAATTCTGACATTTCATCCAAACTATTTAAAGGAAACTTCTTTACATCAACTTGTTTATACATGATCATATCTTCATATTTATCCATTTTTATTTGTATCTCCTCCATTGCATTTAAGTCCTGTTTCAGTTCGTATTTTTGAATAATTAAATACATTCTTTCTGTGTAATCCTGTATAAAGTCATGAATCCATTCTTCTGAAAGAACCTTCATGGCAAAGTTCTTGCTGAAAATCCCCTTATGAAATACTTAAACAACGTAACATAATCCAACAATCCAGAATCCAACACAATAAGATGAAGTCTCCATTCAGTTTTGATTTCGCAGCAAGGCTGGTTTATTTGCAGTTAGTCTAAAACACCATTTTAAAAGAAGGAAAAAAATAATAATTTTTCTCTCTTTAAAAAAGGAGGAAGTCAGGAAATCAACAATACTTGCAAACCAATAATTGTTCACTCATGCTTCTTCCGCCTGCTTATAGAAATCCACAAAAAGAAATCAATTGTTAGCAGAACTTGGACACCTTCCTCTTTTCCTGCTGTTGCAGGAATATCTAATATCTGGATAATGGAGATAAGGAGGAATTCAAAGGGATTCGACCTTTCAGGACTTTGCGTAAGAAAAACAAAGCCCCTAGGGGAATCTACCTCTCCCCCCCCCCCTGCTCTTTCCCCTGCTCTCTCAACCAGAGAGGGAAAATTGTCGGGAACAGCAGTTCTTAGCTATTTACATCGGCTTTTACAATATCCAGTGCGGAGTGCCATAAATTAGCACCCAGCGAGAAAGGTGGCGCCAAGCGGAAGCCTCGACAACAAAGAATCTTCTTCCTGCGTCAACTCAGGAAGTTCTGACTGCCCCAGAATCCATTTTACAAAGGAATTATTGAGTCTGTCATTTTTATTTCTATAAATGTCTGGTTTGGTACAGGAACCAAATAAGGACAGGTACAGATGGCAACGAATGGTTAGGACTGCAGAAAGAACAATTGCAACCTCTTGCAAAGAAGAGCTGTATTTTGTGCGGGTCAGAAGGAGGGATGAGAAAATATCTACATATCCCTCATATCCTAGACATAAACTGTTTAAACTCCTTCCCTCAGGATGCTGCTATAGGGCATTGCATGCCAAAACAATTAAACCCAGATACAGTGTCTTCTCTTGTGCCCTCACTCTGCTGAATGCCTAATTCTCACAGCTCTGTCTAATATCTATGTATATATTGTATGGCTGTAGCATTCTTATTATTTTCTTTACTACCTTCTCTTATTGATGTGATGATGGTGATAATTATTCTGTTGCTTTGCATGTGCACTGAGAGCTTCTGCACCAGAGATAAATTGCTTGTGTGTCTAATCATACTTGGCCAAGTATTCTATTCTATTCTGTTCTGTTCTGTTCTGTTCTATTCTATCTATTCTATTCTATATTCTAAAAAGTTAAACTGGTGAGATATTTCCAATTTTAGAGAAGATCTGATTATGGATCTCCTATCCCTGACCCCATAGATTAGAACCAGGGGTGGGATTCAAAAATTTTAGCAACTGGTTCTCTGCCCGGTTGCTGGGTGGGCATGGCCATGGTGGGCATGGCCTACTCAGCCTCCTGCACCAGGGGGGAGATTTTTACCCTCTCCAGGCTCCAGAGGGGTTTTTACGAACCTACGGGAGGGCGAAAACAGCTTCCCTGGGCTCCAAAGGCCCTCCAGAGGCTGGAAACAGGCCATTTCTGGACTTCCGATACTTCCAGTAGGCCCATTTTTTACCCTCCCCAGACTCCGGAGGCTTTCCTCGAGTCTTCGGGAGGGCAAAAATGGCCTCCCCCAAACTCTGGAGGCCCTCCAGAGGCTGGAAAAGTGCTCATTTCCAGACTTCTGGAACTTCCGGGAGGCCTGTTTTTCACCCTCCCAGAGCCTCCACATGGGGCCTGCACTTATCTGGCATCCAAAATAGGCCGTGTGGAGACTCCAGGGAGGGGAGAGGTGTGAGGGGCGAAGCCAGCCAGTCCTTGCAATTACCTGTTCAGCGACCCAGATATAAAATTAGTATCTGATTCACCAGAACCAGTCCAAACCAGCTGAATCCCACTCCTGATTAGGACCTTCCATTATTAGCATGTGTCCAACATCTGGCCTTCATTGTTGGGAAAGTTTAAAGGGACTTAAAATACCTGTGGTCTTCAGCCATGCTTTTCACACTGGAGGAAATGCAAATCAATTTTAGAGCTACACCAAAATAAATACTTCCCACTGAGCACAATTGAAAAAAAAAATCCCACCTTTTTTTGTTTTTTTGTTTTCAGTGGTGTGGAAGATAGTGAATCAAAACACTTCTCTCAATTCCATTCTTCTCATAGGAATCCAACAGGGTGATCATTTCTCATTGGAGCCAGCACTGAATGTTGGAAAAAGCTACTTCTTACAAATGAAAACGATGCTATATAAGACTATTATGTGGCAAAACAAGGAAAAAGAAGGCAGGAACTGTTTACTTGTTCTCAGACAATAAACTTTTGAAATCCTTCCAGTTATGGAATCTAATAAGGCAATAAGTAACCATTTTCTTGCTTTGGGGTGTGGTATTCAATGACACTTTCCTTCCCTTAGTTGAAGCGCAGAGTACCCCAACTGGCTATATTATTTTGGCACTTGAGGCAGAACATCCCACCATTATGTCTTCTTTATTTTATTTATTTATTCATTAGATTTGTGTGGCCCATCTTGTCTGGAGGCATCTTTGCCGGTAGTAAACATTCTACGATAATACATTAAATAATTTGCTGTCTCATGTATCACATATTACTCTATCTGAGTTATTAGATTCTGCCTAATAGTAGAGCTGACAAGAAGCAACTCTGCCTAAATCAAAAATAGCCTTTAAACCAGCCAGTGCTTCATGCAAAAGATCAGCACTTTTATAGTTCTTTCCAGAACTATAAACTTTACAGGTACTGTGTGACCGCATTATGTTGCCATTTTTATTCTTCCCTATCCAATAAAGTTTTTCAGGATAAAATTATATAAAGGAATACATGAGGATGAAGTTTTCAAATGAGTCAGAATAATATTCATTATTCAGTGCCACTCTATGAATGATACAGTTGCTGAAAATAGATTTTAAATTTATTAGTTTTAAATGGGTTTTATTATTTATATTGTTTTAACAATTCGGCCTTTTTAGAATAAGTTTTTTAATTCTTATTTTAATCTGCATTTATATGTTTTTATTTGCCTGTGAACTGCCCTGAGTCCTTCGGGAGATAGGGCGGTATACAAATGTGATCAATAAATAAAATAAAAATAAATAAAAGATATTGCTGATTGTTCCATTCTAAGTCTCATCCCTTCTCCATCATGGTGATATGACCCCAAGCATGAGGTATGGTCTCCATTCTGTTTTTTCTGGTGTGCTTATACATAGAAAACAGTTACAATACAAGAGGAGAATTGAAACATACAGGGATGTACAGTATATATTGTTTAATTATATAGACAATAAAAACCCAGACAATGTTTATAGCTGCTGCTGTTAAAGAGGTGGCAAAGAATTCTGGCAGCCATCCTCTTCATGCTTTCTATACCTTGTTTTAAGAGTTTTCAACTGACCAATTCAACAAAAGAACTTTGAAATAATATTCAACATAACATTAACAAAATGATTTGTTCCCCACCCTCCACCAGCTGAAGAAGCAAGAACCCGCTTTCTTTGTGGGTTATATACAGAGGAACCTTGCAGGTTTTTCTGACCACATCTGGTGGGGGAAAAGCAGTGGTGTTTCTGGAAAAGATTGTTAGCTCATAATACAATCTGTTAAGAACCCCTTCATGTGCCTCTGATATATACAATCACGCATGGAAAAATTTAGCAGTTAGAATCAAAATATATCCATTATATGTATTATAAAATCACATACAAATGCACCTATCATAGTTTTTGCATTTAAGTGTTCAGTATAATCATATCGCTGTGCACGGACAGCAATGAATTCTTCCATGATGCACAGTCACTCACGCCCTTGCCACTTCCCGCCTGGATTAATGCAACGCTCTCTACATGGGGCTCCCCTTGAAGAGTACCCGGAGGCTTCAACTGGTCCATAATGCGGCCGCGTGGGTGATTGAGGGAGTGGCTCAAAGCTCCCATATAACACCTATCCTGCGCAGGCTGCTCTGGCTTCCGGTTGCCTTCCGTGTGCAATTCAAGGTGCTGGTTATCACCTTTAAAGCGCTCCATGGCTTAGGACCGGATTACTTATGGGACCGCCTGCTGCTACCGGTGGCCTCCCATCAACCAGTGCGCTCCCACAGAGAGGGTCTCCTCAGGGTGCCGTTGGCCAGACAATGTCGACTGGCGACACCCAGGGAGAGGGCCTTCTCTGCGGGGGCTCCAGCCCTCTGGAATGAGCTACCCTCAGGGATACGCCAACTCCCTGACCTCCGGGCCTTCCAGCGTGAGTTGAAGACTTTTTTATTTCATTGTGCAGGACTGGCCTAATAGTTTTTTAATGGGTTTTTTTAGAATTTTCAGCCTATTTAAATTAATCTTTTAAATTTGTTTTTAATGTTTATATTTGTTGTTCTTAGTTGGCTGTAAACCGCCCTGAATCCTTCTGGAGAAGGGCGGTATAGAAATTGAAATAATAAATAAATAAATAAATAAATAAATAAATACATAAATAAATAAATAAATAAAATGATGAACACTAAGGAAAGCTTTGCAAGCCAAGGGAGAAAGATTAAGGCCATATTCTACTAATACTAATAAGATTCCTTATGATCCTGATCAGGTTGGATACTGGATATTTTTCTAATTTCTTTAAAGATGATCATCATGGAAAGCTAGATTCCCAAAAGCATTGTAACAAACTGCTGTTGTGCACCGTTGAAGGTCCTAAAACATTTGTATGCATGTTCAAATGCTATGAAGGAATTTGAAGGGCAGACCAAGATTATACTTATCCTAGTTCTGATTGTAATATTCTTTCTTGACCTGCTAGCTTGCTATCCTATTTTCAAAACAAACTAGTCCTATGATCCTCCAAAATCTACAAGCAGATCAGAAAAGCAGCAGGCATTTACTACTCTGAGCCCAGTCTCCACGTAATTAAAAGAGCTGGCTAACTTATAAAGAAAGTAATGCTTCTGTGTTCCTATTTCTGTGAATTGAAGAACCTACCCCACAATAGCAACTCCTATGTATATCAAACACATTATTTTTAACTCTCTTGCACATATATGCTTATACAGTCACCCCCTTTCCTTCTTCACTCCAGACTAATAGGTAACCAAGAGCAAGGAGCCGCCACTCATTCAACTGGTCCATTACCAAGTCCTAATACCAGATTTAGAATCCCTCATTATATTGTCCATCAACCCAAGAGGTATTACTAAGGATAGACTCCTAATTAACAGAATCTCCTTCTCCCTTCTCTTTCTCTTAAACTTCCAGAAACAAAAATTCTCCCCAGTGCTTTTGTCATTTCTTGAATGCTTTCTACAAATAGCTGCTTTACATGTCGGCTGAAAATTTGCTGTTGCAGCTACTGTTCAGCGCATGGAGATATTTTAAGAGAATGAAAATTATGAGTCCAGCAACACTTGAAGAATGGACCACTTATTTAGTTCTGCTGGAGGTGATGGTGACGATGACAGCTCCATTTTCATAAGGAAATAGAAGGGAAGGTGAAAAGCAATTACAATGCTGTAACAATGGGCCCTTTTAGAAGGCTCAAGCCCACACCAGCTGCTCATGCTGTTCCTGAATGTAGAAATTTTATTAGACATCTAAGATGCCAAAGAGTTCCCAAGTGGGGTAGGTAAATGGAGACCCTTCGTTGCTCAAACACAAATCCCAGCATCTTCCTCAATTAATTATTCTAACTAAGGTGACTTGAGATTGTAGTTCAGTTATGGGTGGAGGGTGTCATAGGTCCTTTATACAATCTTAGAAAGAAAACCCCCATGTATTTCTATTTTGGGGGTTAGTGCAAAATAACCTCAAGGGGCTCTACAATGCTTTGTTGTTCCCTTGAAGGGACATTTTTGAACTGGTTGAAAGATTTCATGAGTCTCTCTCAAGTCAAGGTATGGAAAGCATGCAGAATAGGGGTTCTGGAATTCCTTGCATGCAACTTGCAAGCATTGGTCAGTGTAGGCAACTGTATTTTCTTCTATGTAGCATCTTGTTTGTGTGCAATGAGAAGCATAAAGCAAGCTACTGTATATAGGCTTTGCTCTGGATCCCATGCCCAAGAGGGAGAAAGGGGGAGCTTAGCATGAAACCATCACCAACTTTCTGAGCTGTTGCTGCTGTTGAACTGTTCTTCCCATCGGGTTGAATTGGGAATATTTTTCTTCATACCCTGCCAGATCTATCCCATTTTTGAACCCGATCTTTCTTTTTGACAGCTTCTCTCAACTCACAAAATTTGTTCCCATTCTATTCGGTTCTTGCACAGTTATCCTGTTGACAGACAGGTAGATTGACAGAGTCCTGAACTCCTTTGTATAATTTATTTTCAGCATTCTCTTGGCAAAAATAAAAAGAGTATTCTTTAGAAGTTCCGTATGCTTTCTTGTAACATCCAAAATGTGGATGAAATATATACAAAATGAATTTCTATTTTTGTGTGGGGCTGTTAGTACAAAATAACCCCAAGGGACTCTACAATAAGCCAAAACTGACCCCCACCCCATCCTGTTTTCTCTTGCTGGAAAATCGCAGTCTAGCAGAGATGGCACAATTCCTTCTGTGCTTTAATGAGCACTGCTTTTAATAGAAGTGCTCATAGGAGGGGCAATTCAGGGCATTCTGTACAGCCACCTTTAATAAATTGATGCCTTCTGTTATCACTCTGCAGAATCAACTCTTTTTCCAGCTTTGAAAAGGCTCTCCAACCCCTCCCCAATTCAAACAGAGGCTTTTCTTCTTTCTCTCTCTCTCTCTCTCTCTTTTTGGCAGCTGCTGGTGACTGGCAGCTCTGACAATTGTTCCCAATATTTTGATTGCAGAATTGCCCTGTTATTCCAGCAAGTCTGAAATTAGATACAGGTGCAAATTAACTGGCTAAGTCACAAGTGCATTAAAGTTGGTAATTTTTCTGTCAAGAGGCATGTTGAAAGGTTGCCGTGAATTGCAGAAGCTGTCTGGAGCCAACCGACTGACACAGGTGCACCTAAAGAGAGGAGCATATTCTTGGAAATGATGTGAGGAAAGCACTCATATTCCCATTACCTTTCTGATAATAAAATATTGGACATGGGAGAGAATTTAGATGCCTCTAACCAGCAGAAGCTAGGAAACCCTGCAGAGTTAAGAGACTTGGATGAGATCATACCGAACTATTAACCATGATCCTCAACTTGTGATGAAGGAGCAAATATGAAGAATGTGGATCAGATAATATTTGTGCACAATTTGCGCAGATTCTTTATTGGAAGACAAAAGAAAAGGCCATGGGTGAAGCAAGAGCATTTGAGAATTTCAGAAAATGTATAGAAGGTTTCATGGTCAGTTCTTTTATCTTTCAAGAATTGGCCAATGATGACTGATTACTGCTTTGGTAAAAGAAGTCCGTAACAAATGTTATGTATCAGGAAGTGTTAGGAAAAGCCAACCATAGTTATTCTAGAATTATGACAGAGAAATATAACCCTTTTCCTTGATACTGATCAAAGTAATGTGGTTCCCCACCCCACACCCAGGAATATCTGCAGTGTGGGTCAAAAAAATGAAGATGACAGTCATGGCCATACTTCAAAGCTCTGCCATGGCACACAACACACATAAAAACATGGTAGGCTTTTCATTGTATAGTTGTGGGCATTATTGTATAGTTGTGGGCATTATCTTTTTTCCAACTCCCCTATAAATGCCCTTGCCCATAGCCATGCAGCTTTCATTCCAGAATCAGTTCAGAATTCTCAAAGCAACAGATCATGGCCTGAAGGTTTAGGTCTCAGAAGTCAGTAAAGAGTTCATTGACTTGCTTATTCCCCCCCCCCCCCCACAAAGAGTTATACTGTTCAGAAATAACAGAAGTTTCAAAAGTAGAGTGGTCTGGAACACGGGTGTCAAACTCATGGCGTCACATTGCAGTCACGTGATGTAGCATGACATTTTTTTCCCTTCGTGGAGCTGGCTTGGACTGACTTGCCCGTGTGGCCCATGAGCTGCCAGTTTGACACCCCTGGTCTAGAATATCCCAATTGGTCACATTAAGCAAAGGGCACTATTTCTTGTTCACAAATTAAAAGGCTAGATAAATATATAGAGATAATTGTAGGAAAGGAGAATCTAGTCCAGTGATGGCTAACCTTTTTGCTATCGCATGCCAGGATGGGGGGGAGGGGAAAGGTTCATGCGTGCGTGTGCCCACACCCATAATTTTATGCGCCCCGCCTATGTGCACCCCCCCCGCTTCTGGCACTACCCCCCCAGTAGGCCCGTTTTTCTTTCTCACCTGGCTCCAGATCCTCTCTAAGCATCTGGGGAGGATGAAATCAGCCTTTCCCACCCCTTCAGAGGCCCTCCGGAGGCACGAAACGGCCCATTTCCCAACTTCCACTTGGACAGGAAGTGATGTTTTTTGCTGTCCCCAGCCTCCAGAGCCTATCTAGGAGTCTCTGGAGGCTGGGGAACAGCAAAAAAAGTCACATCCTGTCCAACCAGAAGTTGGGAAATGGGCCATTTTGGGCCTCCAGAGGGCTGGGGAAGACTGTTTTCCCCTCCCTAGATGCATAGAGAGGATCTGGAGCCAAGTGAGAAAGAAAAACGGGCCTTCCCCGCCCCCCAGGCCCTCCAGAGGAGGGAAACAGCCTGTTTCCCTACTTCTGGTGGGCCCAGAAGGCCTGAAAATCAGCTGGCTGGCATGCGCATGCGTGCCAGAGCTGAGTTGGCGTGCCCACTGATATGGCTATGCATGCCACCTCTGGCATACGTGCCATAGGTTTGCCATCACAGATCTAGTCAATTTAGACTAGGGAATTAAATGAGTTCTCCATCCTTAATGACTGATGTTACCCATGCTGTTAGTGCTTCTTCCAAATGTTCCTACATGGAAACATTTGAAAGTTGGCCATTCCTGAATATGTATCCTTTTCAGGGGAACTCTCAAAGAAATATGCCTATCACCATTAAAAAAACAAACAAACAAACCACCCAGTGTTACGAAAACACCTTTTTACTGTCCACATCTTTTAACTTGTTATACAGATTAAATAAAATCTTCAAATTATTTTATTTGTATGGAGCTCCTCTTATCTTTTTATGATGAGTGGGGTGAGGTTTTTTTCTTGGCTATAGCAATCTTCATTCTTTAAATTTTTACTAGAGGTTGTTTTTACATATACTGTACAAATACAATTTTATCAAGCTATTCCCTTTTAAGGGAAGCAATGATGAACAAAGTACGGAGAAACAGTAAGCAGAATAAATTAGAGGTATGAAAAGCAAATATAGATAAATCTAATTCACACCAACACCATTCACTACACCTCTCCATATCATTTTACTCTTTCTCCAGCTCTCACTTCTGTATAACAAAGTCGGCAGAAACATACACTTATATGCAGTAATTTTCACTTCTTTCAGCAAACATTCTCTGCAGCAGATCACATCATGAACACAATATTTCTATCATCATTTGCACATTTTATAATGGTTATATCCATGTTTCCCATTTTAATAAGCATTTTTTAAAATTATTACTTTAATTACGATTTTCCCCCTATAACATTAGTGCATATTCAACAGAACTGTGACATTATTGTATATTTCGGATCTACCTTCCATATAATTTCTATATACATTATATGCATCTAATCAACAATAGCCTTCTATATATTTTATTTTCTATTTCTATTGTTTGTCTATGTGTACCAATTTTCCCAGATTGCGTAGTATTCTGAATCTTCTTTTTCTTGTAATTCTATGATAAGCCTATCCATTACTGCACAATCATATACTTTTTGGATAATCAGACTCTCTGGTGGTATGCTACTGTGTTTCCAATATTGCGCAAACGCAATCCTCGCCGCTGTTAGTATGTGCAAAATCAAATATCTTGTTTTTTTATCAAGTTTTGTTTTAAGCATTCCCAAGAGAAAGGTTTCTGGTTTCAGCTCTATTTGGCATTTTGTTATATCCTGTAGCCATCCCTGTATTTTGACCCAGTACTTTTTTGCTTCGGGGCACATCCACCAGACATGAAATAATAATAAGCATTCTATGAAAGTGCATAAATTAATCGGCTTGTTCTTGTTTTCCTCTTTTATGTATAACTCTGCAGTTGATCACTCAATTTACTCTTAAGATTTGGATTTTGTGACATGTTATTTTATATTTAAGTACATTAATGTATATTGGAAGCTTGGATAGCTCATATGTTGAATAACTGAACAAGTTCAATTGGGTGACCTTAATTAGTAAAATTTTCAATGAAACTTACTTCCTAAGCTTATTTTGAAGATCGCATGAAGGTCGGAGGAATCCTGTGCTCCTTGAAAATGTTACAAATATTAGAAATAAATAGACACAACCTGAATGTGGATCAGATCACAGCTCTCTGAGAAGCATTTCTTCCCGATATAGATATTTTTCTGAAACCAAAACTGTAAGTATAAAGCCTGCCAGATCAATGCTTTCAGCCACCATACTATTTCCTAAATCTACTGATACATAGTTCTTACAAGCAGCCAAATTATTCCAATGTGATAGGTATAAATAAATTCAGATCACATTTGGAAACTCAAAAGCAGGCCTTCTCTGTTAAACTGGATAGCTATGGATGTGAACCTTCTACCCCAATTTAGCTGCTACTCCTGCTTTGAGAAATGGAGTCAATGCCATTTTTTCTGGGTATGTCTTTTCAGTTTACATTAGCAGGTGATTTTAGCAGTTTTATCCGATTTCATGAAATCATAGGAGGTCAGTTTTGGAAAAGATCTTGGAGAATGTTAATCCAACACTCTATCCAGTGAAAAAAATCCAGCCCCTCCTAGCATTCCCTCTAGGAATAAAGAAAGATGAATATGGGAATATGAAAATAAATCATATGAATAAATATTGTTAGTTGGTCTTGTTCAGAAGTGCTGAAAATCTTGGCAGCCATCCCATTTCATCCCCCCTTCATATATCTCTGTGCTTACATATGGAAAAAAATGTACCTAATGCCATAAGTACACCTGCTCTACTTAAACAACTGCTAGACATACAGAATATAAGTAACTGGGGCACACCTGCTGTATCTCACCTGGCCTTGATGCATCTGGCTTGTATTAGTTTATCCTATGCTGTCTGCACAAGAAATTTGCAGGTAAGATCAGCTCTTCCTTTGACGAGTTTTAAAATTTCTGACAAACACTCACAAATCGCATCTAAGGATGCCCACCTATAGTTGCCTGCACAGTTGGGTGCTTCTGAATATTGGATTCCAATTTTACTTTGTATAGTTATCATTAGAATGAGCTTTACAAAAGATCAAATAGGTTTCTGGTAATAACAAAAAAATGTTCATTCAACTTCAGGTCTCCGTAATAGCCTTAGCTTTAACTTCCTGAAAGCACAACACACTAATGACCCATTGTTGAATGTTGCTTGGTATAGGGTAGTTTTCATCAATTAAAAAAAAAAGTGGGTTAAATTTTTGTAAATAAAATATAGGAATAAAATGAATGCAGCACGATTCCAGCAGTGTGCCATAAGCTAGGAGCAACTTGATACTTAACATTTTATCTCAAATATAATTAGACACAAATTAGATTCTTTCCCATATATTTGGGAAATAATCCAAACTGGTATTTTGCCCCGAGACACTGGGATCCCATCAGCTTCGTGGAAATGCTCGGGGAAATCTTTGATAGCATTTCTTCTAGAACCGAGGTGCAAGTAGTTTCCCATTTGTGAATTTTCTCACCACATTCTATTTTTTTTTTAATTCTTCTTATTTCTCCTTTTCCTCCTGAAGGCCAGGCAGCATCATATTTTGCCATTATCCTCTTGTCAAGGAATGGCTTTATTTTTCAAATGCACAAAAACTAAATACTGCAAGCTAATAGCAAAGGTAGGAAGGAGAGCACCAATTCTGGGATTTCCATTGACCAAGATAGCCAGGGAAGAAGCCCTGGCTATCTTGTTCTCAGAGAGGAGAACACTCATTGGATAATCCAAAGACAACTCAAGAGAATTTGAAGAAGGAAATCATAAACTGTGTGCAAATACCCTTAGTCTTATTCATTTAGGGATGTTTTCTTACAAGTAATTTCTATTTCAGATTGTATCTTTAAAATTACTAGATGTAAAAATGGGACAGTAGAAAGGCTAGGGGAATAGGGGTGTAATTATATGTCAACCTTGAAAAATGCAGCTTGGTATAACACTGAGCTCATTAACAGTGTGAGGAAAATGTTTAACTTTTTTCATTAGGAAAATATATAGGGACCCCATGGTAAAATTCTCAAGTAGCACTAAAATATGATTATTTTCTCCATTGCTATCCCTCTTCTGCTATATAACCAGGGGTGTCTATGGGGTAAGAGTGTGTCAGAAAAAAGTCAAGAAGGCAACCTTGATCATGTGATCAAAACTCCTGCCTAGATGTGCCCTTTTACAGCAGAGATGTGAGTTTAAATTCAAACTGAGACTATGACACGAGGTACAGCTGTTAATCCTTTACATCCCATGATTTTTCCCACTGAAATTTCCCCTAGAAAGGTATTTGTTTCCAAAGATGCAATGTGTTAATATTGTAACTTTGGTAGCATATTGTAGCTGGGAAAGAGATAGTGAATTTTTTTCCCTGGAAAAAAATGTATGAGGAAAAAATTGGTAATGGAAGATGGCAGTGTCAGAGCTAACTGTTGTTGTTTTTCTTTAACTTGACTGCTTCTAAAGTAATTCTGTCTCCTATTTTTCCCTTCCCTATCCCCTACTTTAGCTTGCATCCTTGCAACCATTGTAGATATGTATAACAGGCTTCTCACACATGTGCTTCATTCATTTGATGAAGTGATCTGTAATCAGTGAAAGCATATGGAATAATAAATTAGTTAATCTTTCTTATTTATGCCTAACACTCCCAATGTATCTACTTATTATAGCTATTTTAAACAGGGAAAATCAAGAAAAGATTTTACCTGGGAAAATGAAGGAGGAAAAAAAACATCCACACATCATTAAGGAAGGCGCTGATAATTATTAAAATAGTCCCTTGCTTTCACAAATATATAATTATTTGAAAAGAATTAACTGGAATATATGTATTTATATTCAAAATATAGGTTTGGTTTCTCTGCTGAATCAACAATGTGTAACATTAGCATTTTAACTTAACCAAGGCTTACCACTGAATACTTAATTAATGCTTTGAGGCTAGAATGCCACTCATGGCTGGACATCCCATTTAGAATCTCCTTAAAATTTGTCACCAATTAAAAATAAAAACCGTGGGGGAATAGAAATCTCCATATCTCCCTTGTTAACTGTGATCTGATCTTGCACTTATTATTGATAGAGAATGAATGTTAAACTAGGTTAGTTTTGAGGTGGAGAATTAAAGTGAGCATTGTGAGATACGTCAATGGATTGAGATGGATGTTTACAGAAACTGAATGCATAAATATAAAGAAAGATGGCATTTTCTTGCTGTAAACCACTCCTGGATGTTTTTTTGGGGGGGTGTTGCTGTTGTTGTTGTTGTTGTTCATGTCCTGATTTGCTTTTCCTGTGGCATTAATGTCAGCTCCTCATGGTAGACTAGACTAGGAAACCAATGTCATGTAGGTCAGTACATAGCTTTTATTAAAGCTATAATAAATCTTGAAACACTGAATGAGTTTCCCCCCCTCCTCTTTTTCTTCATGAGAATTGGTGGTGGTGGTGGTGTTTTTAAGACATTTACTCACACTACATTTTTGCTCCAGACTTAGAGCTCTTTTTTCTGACAATTGCCTTGGTAGCAGCTCTTCCTCCTGGTCCTCAAGGCCATCCCTTCTGCCTCTATTATAAGTGAGAACCCTGCTGGATTTGATCAGAGATATACGTTCCATTCCCACAGTGATCAGTTGTTACTATGATCTAAATTATTACAAAGAATAAGCCAATCAGAAAGCAGAGTGGGTGTGAATACAGAAAGCTGGATAGTCTGAAAGAACTAGCAGTGAGTGATATTCAGAGTCAACTTAAAATTTCCTTGCACAAACTTTTAAAACTGCATGGAGTAAAGAGCCCAAATGCAGGTATTCCCCCGTATCCTTCCCTCATTCATCCTTTTTCTCTCTGTTTGGGATCTCACCACATTGCATGCCAATATCTTTTGGCTCTCTCTCTCTCTTCCTCCTTCCCTCGCTCCCTCCCTCCTTCTCCCTCTCCCTCTCCCTCTCCCTCACCCTCACCTCACTCCCACCCTCTCTCTCCATGTGTGTGTGTCTTCATGTCAGTTTTACTCGCAACTGCCTGGGCAAGTCCCTGAAGTTTTCTTTGCAAAAGTGTTTTGGAAGTGATTTGCCATGTCTCCTTATGGCTAAAGAAGTGGCTCAAGGTCACCAAACTGGAGTTATGCCTAGGGCAGGACTAGAACTCAGAGTCTCCCAGTTTCTAGAGTGGTTCTCTTGAACCACTGCCTCAAACTGGCTTTCATTGACATGCTGGGATTCATCTGAACATCAGCAGAACTGCCATTTCAGACTCAGATAAATCATCTGATGCCAGATTATTTATTGATTCGTCTTAAGGGGGATGTAGGAGAGAAAGGACATGGGTTATGCCTTCAAGTAACAAAACAACTTTTTGCAATTGACTACAAATATCTATAAAAACAAGAATAAAAAAATCCACCTCAGCTCTTCTTCCTTGGCAATATTACGATTTGTGATCTCATCTTTGCAGAAAAAAGGTTAGAAAAAGATCTTCTTAGCTCTTATGAGTAAAGATTCATTTAATTGAATATAATCTTGAACTGAATGATACAGAGATTTCTTTGCATCCAAGCTCCGAGGATTTCTTCCTCATTCAGGGGAAAGGTTAATATCCTGAACATAAGTATAAATTGAGCAAAATAACCTGAGGGCCAGAGAAGAAGCAATGGATGAAAACTAATCAAGGAGAGAAGCAATCTAGAACTAAGGAAATAATTCCTGACAGAACAATTAAGCAGTGAAATGACTTGCCTCCAGAACTTGTGGGTGCTCCAGTACTGGAGGTTTTTAAGAAAAGACTGGAAGCCATTTATCTGAAAGGGTATAGGCTAGATAAATGCAAAGTCCCTTCTAATTCTGTTATTCTATTAATAATAAGTAACAGATTTCAGAGTCATCTCACAATTTTGCAAGTATTAAAAGATATTGTAATCTTTCAGTACATCTTTCCAAAAAGAGATATGTTAAAGTGTTGGCAGTGATAGTGCCCAATTATTTTTGTTACACTGAATAAGAGGAAAAAATGGTTGTAAAATCATCCAGTCACATGGTTGTCAAGTCACTTTCCCCCCCTACTACAATGTTCCAGATTTTGATAAACTGGTTAGTTATGGATGGTTTCTCTACTGATTTCCCTGTCCGACAATCACAATTTTGCTGCCATTAATAGAAAATGAATTAAGTCCTTGTGAAGAATTGCCGCATCAGTAAAGATGAATAGAAGTTTAAGAAGGTCAAAATGTTATGTATGATCTTAGCAATTTCAGCAAAAAAATTGGAGTGGAATGATACATTTCCAAATCTTAGCTTTTATTTCCCACTGATGTTTATAATAACTGATCGGCTTTTTTTAAAAAAAATCAAAAAAAATCTTAAGAAAAAGTATTAAGAAAATGGGTGGCAGTGTTGCGCTTCAAATGAAATTTCCAATTAACTTTTAACTATATTATATTAGAAAGACTTAAATTATTATTGGCTCCAGGGCCAAGAATAATTAAAATCAGCAACTTATAACAGGTCTGGCAACTTCTCAAGGGGGAAAAGATATAGAAAAGGAAATGATAAATCTGCTAGGGTGTTTCCCTATTTTTAACTTGAGATATGGACATCAGAAACATAACTCTTCAGAGGCACTTTTAGCTTTCCTAGCACAGATATATAAAATGATTTCAAAACAATGAAATCATCTGTATGTGTATAACTATACATACATTTACCCAAAGAGAAAGGCAGACGGCTAAAATATTAAAATATAGGTTTGGTCTCTCAGTTGAATCAATATTCTATGATGTTAAAGCAATTTTCTCAAGCTTGGTTACTGTACAATGTGTAGATTTAAATTCCCATGCTGGCTGGGGAATTCTGGGAGTCAAAGAGTCAAATTCTGGGAGTCAAATTCTGGGGGCCTCTGTGGCTCAGACTGCTAATGCAGTCTGTTATTAACAGCAGCTGCTTGCAATTACTGCAGATTCTAGTCCCACCAGGCCCAAAGTTGACTCAGCCTTCCATCCTTTATAAGGTAGGTAAAATGAGGACCCAGATTGTCGGGGGCAATAAATTGACTTTGTATATAAATATACAAATAGGATGAAGACTATTGCTAACATAGTGTAAGCCGCCCTGAGTCTTCGGAGAAGGGCGGGATATAAATGCAAATAAAAAAAAAAAGTCCACATATTCAAGTTGCCCAAATTGAGAAACGCTGAACTAGAGGAACAGAAGAAATTTGTCCTTGTGCTCTGGAAAGCAGGAATTCCTAGCTTTGTTCAATGTGTATTTGTTGGTTGTGCCCTGCCATGTTGAATATCACAAATCCTGGCATTTTGTTTCATATTTTCATTTTTTAAAAGGGAGAATAGGATAACAGAGTAGAGGCTGACATATTTTCAACATGTAATTTAAATATCAATATAGAATTATGATCCATCTGTTTCCAGGTTTCTGCACAAATGTAAAAGAAGAAATCTTGCAACATTGCACTTGTTCCAGGCCTCATAATCTCCCTGGGCAGCTAATCAAGAAAATCTTACATTTGTCAACACTTGTTCATTATACTGACCAGAATAATTTTCTTGAAAACATAGGATTCAAAAAGGACATGCTAGCATTCACAATTTACTAGTACTATTCATTTTACACTGAGTTCTTACTCCAAAAACTATGTTATCATCTCCTTTATCTGTCAATAAATATGCCAGAGTTTTTGTTATAATTCAGAATTACCAAAAAAAAAGGAATTAAAGCTGAAATTAATAGCATAGTGAATACCAAATAACTGTACCCGTTTGGATTTTTTTTTTCATATTGTATGCATCTTAGATTGATTGTTATGAAATTGAAACTCATTTTTTCAATTGGGCAACCATGGAATTTGTTTAGATAAAAATCTCAAAGTAAACAGAGAAATACCGCATTACTGAACATACTTTCATGAGAATAAGCTTCTTGAAATTCATTGGGAGTTTATTCTGAGAAGACATGTAGTGAATTGGTCACACTGAAAATCAAATCAATGTGAGCAAGGATTGGAACAGAAGGCTGCCAAGAACTCTTCCAATTCTATGATTCTATGACTCTCTTTAAACATTCCTCTCTTATGATTTCTTGAGGCCTAGAGCAGTGGTGGGATTCAGCCAGTTCACACTACTTCAGTTGTTAACTGTCTGAGCAGTTTGGCAAACTGGTTGTTGGAAGAAATCATTAGGGCAGAGAAGTTGAGAGAACCGGTTGTTAAATTACTTGAGTCCCACCACTGGCCTAGAGCAGGGTTCTGCAAACTTGACTTTTTTAAGACTTGTGGACTTCAACACCCAGCAAAGCTGGCTGAGGAACTCTGGGAGTTGAAGTCCACAACTGCAGACCCCTGGCCTAGAGCATAGTGGGCTGCAAGATAAACACAGGAACAGTAGTCCTGTTAGCAAAGACTTGAGGGAAGGATAAAACTGAAGAAGATAAGGTCATTGCATACTGAAAGATAAAGTATTAGGTTATGCTGAATTTGCACAAGTTTCAAATCAAATGCAGATGATGCTAATAGCAGCATATATATTTTTCAGATGTGACTCTCACATGATGAAAAGTAGCTTAGCATCAGCTGCATTTTCAAGATCTCTTACATCCACAATAAGTTGACCCTGTATTAACTTAGTGCTCCCAATCAGTCCACCGTATGTGATTTTCCTGTCTTCCATTTGTTTGGGATATCATTTGAGTGATTGGACTCCTCAACTCAGGTGGAGGTAAGTGCCACTTTCCACTGTGGGAAAATAATCAGAGGCCATGAAATATCTGTCATGTGCCTTTCTTACATACACACTTCCATTATATTCCTCGTACGTTTTTATGGTATAGCTTTATTTTACAAAAAAGAAGGGAAAGGAGAAAATTTGGAGAGAGGGAGCGAGAGGGGGAAATTGGAAACAAAAAAGAAAGAAGAAACAACAAAAGCATTATGTTACACATAGGAATTCCTTGTTACTAATTTTTAAACGTATCATTGAACCTTGACTGCACGGAGTAATATTGATTTATCTTTCCATTTTATCAATAGATTGAGAGCCAGTTCCTAACCAGATTCACAGTCTTGGTGAACCAAGATTGTGAATCTGGGATTGCATTGTCTTTCTACGTTAAATAGATACTCCTTTTTTTGCTGCCCCCCCCTTCCATCTGCTGTTTCAAGGCTTGCTCAATCCATAATCTTTCCTATAGGGGAAAGTTTCAAATGTGGAAGATATAGTTGAAAAAATGTCTTCAGTGTATTGATCTTCGTAAGGTCATGGACTGCCTCTGGATTGAAATGTGTGACATTATTAAAGATGCAGCAAACAAAAATATTGAGAAATATAAAACACAAAAGAAGGTAAAATGGCTTGTCTGCTGATATGCCGAAAATAGTCCAAGGTAGGTAGAAAGTAAAAAAGCAATAAAGGAAGAAGAAAATTTGTCAAACTAAATGCTGAGTTCCAAAGAAGACTGAGAAAACAAGCAGTTAATATGCAAAGAAATTGAAGATAAAAAGTAAGTGGAAAGAAAGGAGATTTTTAAAAGATCTTTTTTGCAACTATGGGCCTAGCAAAAACAAAAGAAAAGCAAAAGTTTTCTGGGGGTGGGTGGGAGGGAGAGAGGATAAAATAGACCTGGCACAAATAAACAGAGAAAGTATAGAAAAAAGAAACCCAAAATAATGAAATGTACAAACCTTTCACTGAATTAAAACCAGGCATTCTGGAAGGTAAATTATACAGTAATGATGGGTTTTCCATTTCTGGAGGTCTTTAAGAAAACATTGGACAGCTCCCTTTCATGGATAGTTTCACTGGTTTCCCTGCACTTTACAGAGAATTGAACTAGATGATTCTTGACTCCCTCCCAACTCACAATCCTGTAATTCTATGACATAACACTGAGTCCAGGGGTGAAATCCAGCAGGTTCTGACAGGTTCTGGAGAACCGGTAACGGAAACTTTGAATTGTTCAGAGAACCGGAAAATACCACCTCTGGCTGGTCCCAGAGTGGGATGGGAAAAGAGATTTTGCAGTATACTTCCCCTACCACGCCCACCAAGTGATGCCCACAGAACTGATAGTAAAAAAAATTGGATTTCACCTCTGACCCAGACTATTTAAACCTTGCAAAGATGGTGCAGTCAAAGTGTTATTGACAGTTGGTAAGCACATATGGAAAACACAGCTATAGTGAAGGGACAGCTGTAGTCAGTTTATACTCCAGTATCAAAAAAGTGTAGGGCTAAAAATGTTCAGATTAGTGAATACTTGCACTTTTTATGTACTAGTAAAATAATGCTTAAAGTGGAATCTATGCTTTCAACGGAATGAGAAGTGCCAGAAGAATAAATTGGATTCAGAAAAAGGATCTGAGATCACATCACTAATGTGGAAAACGGATAAGTGAATAGATAGTGGAAAAGGCAATGGAGTACAGAAAAATCTTTCTGTTTCTGCTTTGTTGCTTCTTCTTTTGACTGTGTAAATCACAACCCTGCATGGATTGCCCTTGAAAACATAGGTGCACTGGACCACCATATCACCTATTGAAGAATATGTATGATAGCCAGGACAAAAAATGAAGCAGCTAAATATTTCAAAAAATGGCAAAGGGGTGCATGTAAAGGTACACACCCATCTACAGAATATATTATGAGAAATGCTGGAGTAGGGGAAATAGAAATTGGAATTAAAACTGCTGGGAGAAATATCAACAACTTCAGATATGCTAATGCTATCACTTTGATGGCTGGAAGCAAATAAGATTTTCAGAATTTCTTGTTGAAAGGGAAACAAGAAACTGCTCTCTGCTGCTCAGTATAAAAACCACCAACACCACAACTAACATTATATCAACGAGCAATGCAAACCCAAGGCAACTAGCTGGAAAAGAAGTTGTAGCAATACTGTTGTGGACTTTATCGTCCAAGGATCATAAATTCATAGGGATGGTAAATGAAGCCATGAAATAAAGAGATATCAGAAAGGCCCAACACAGAAAACGACATGCCTTTGAATTGTGATGCTGGAGAAAATTGTCGAGAATATCTTACTGTGAAAACAAATCATTCAGTACACGACACAGTAAAACCAGACTTGCTCACTGGATAATAATGAAGCTAAAGTGTCAATAGTTTGGACACATCATGTGGGTGCAGGAATTTTGGAGAAGACTTTGATGCTTGGAAAAATCCAAACCAATAGAAAAATGGGCAGCAGAACAAAGCTGGCTTTGATATCATTGATAACATAAACATGAGTTTACAAGAACTAAAAAAAAACCCAGTAATTGTTAGTCTTGGATAAATTAGGCCAGTGGAATTACACAACTAAATAACAATACTATATCAACAGTTACAAATATTAAACCAAAATGGATCAATACTGAGATAATATGAATTATTATTGTCTCATTTATGTTATATTCCTTACATAATGAGTCTGATAGTCAATGCTTTCTAAATCTTTTCTGGGATGGCTAGTAAATACAAGAATATGTTGTTGAATTAATGCTGTTTTAAGATCAAAAGTAGCATCCTTAATTTTTTTAAAGACATTTTTTTTTTTAAATATTTTTTTATTATTTTTTTTTGCAACAAACAAACAAAAAGAAAATACATTATTACACCCTTGTGCTATACATAAAAGGAAGATTTGGGTCTTCGGATATATCCTCATGATTGCCAAAATCCACGTTCTCGAGGTACAGGTACTGAAGCGTCCAATGTTCCAAGCGCAAAGTCCACAAATGGTTTCCAAGTCTTCCAGAAAATATCTTCTTTATACACACCACTTCTAATTTTAATATCACATGTCATTTTATCATTTAAAGCTAATTTCCACATTTCAGAATTCCACTCTTCTATTCTAAAAATCACATCTAGTTTCCAATATCTAGCTATTATAATTCTACCTATTATAATCATAATTCTAATCAATTCATTTTCATATTTTGTTAATTCTATTTCCTTAATTACCAACAATAATATAGTTTCCACTCTCAATGTTATTACTTTCCCCATCATTTCAAATATCATTTTCTCCAATTGTTGCCAAAACTTTTTAACCTTATCACAATTATACCACATATGTTCATAAGTCCCCAATTCCATCTCACATCTCCAACATTTTTTACTAATTTTTTTATCCATTTGTGACAATCTTACTGGAGTCAAATACCATTTCCAAACAACTTTATAATTGTGCTCTTTAATCCTTATAGATAAAGTTCTCATAATTCTACTCTTCCAATTCACATTCCAATCTGACTCTGGTATTTCAATATTAAGATCTTTTTCCCAATTTGTCCTCATCACTCTTTGTAATTTTTCATCAGAATTTATAATCTTATAAACCCTACTAACGAGTCCCTTTAGCCCAATTTCATCTTTCATAATCCGAGATACTAAATATTCAAATTCAGTTTCACATCTATTTATCGAATAATTTTCCTTTAGTTTTTTTGTCCATTTTTCTATCTGTATTTTTTCAAACCAACTTAACCCTAATTTTTCAATAATTTCTTTATTCCTCCTTTCATTTCCCATAACTTTTATCCAATCTTTAATAATTTCTATATTTTCCTCTTTAATCACTTCATTACGTTTTATATTATTTTTAATCGGCCAAATTCCAGTTGTCTCCCCCAAAAAGATTATATCCGGAATTAAAATTTTAACAAATTTGTTCCACATTTTACTTAATTCCTTTAACCAATAACTTCTACTTACACATTTTAAATTTGCTTTATCTAAAAACCACCTTGATCCAAATTTCTCTATATCCCTTAACTCTAAATCTCTCCAATAATTATCTTCACCTTTAAGTATTTTTACCACTATCCGGATACCATACGCACAGTAATAATTAAATAATTTGGGGATTCCTAATCCGCCTTCCTTTTGATTTTGATACCACATTTTCTTCACTAATCTGGGTCTTTTGCCACCATTGCAAAATTTATCCAGTTTTTTCTGATATCCTTCAATATCTTTCTCTGTCAGATTTAGTGGTAGCATCTCGAATAAAAAGTTGAACTTGGGCAGCAACATCATCTTACACATTGCAATTCTACCAAACCAAGACAACTTTAAAATTTTATATTTATCTATCTTCTTCTCAATTTCGTTAATCACCACATCATAATTAAGTTTTTTCAATTCTTTAACCTTAAGTGAAAGCACTATACCCAAATATTTCAATGTGTTTATAATCCTTATCCCAAATTGCTCTTGCATATTCTCAGACTCATTACCATTACTATCCATCAATAATTCTGACTTTGACCAATTTACTTTCAATCCTGTCATTTCCTCAAATTCTACCAAATGCTTATATATCTTTTCAAATCTTTCTCTACATTTTCAAAATAATTAAAGTATCATCCATACAAATTTATCTTATACCCTTATATCCTTCTAATTCTTCATCTTTTTCTATCATTTTTGTCAATATTTCCATAGCCAATAAAAATAATGTTGGGGACAGGGGACATCCTTGTCTCGTACCAGCTTCTAATTTTATCTCTTCAGTTAATATTCCATTCACCTTCACTCTTGCACTGCTCTTTTGGTACAATTTTGAAATAACATGTATAAACTTATTACCAAAGCCTAAAGCCTCCACAATTACTTTAATTGTTTCCCATTGTACAGAATCAAAAGCTTTAACCGTGACCGTGGTGGGGTAAGGACCTTTCCTTCACTTCACAGGGCTTAATAATGAAGATTTATGAGGATTAATGCTGTTTGGAATGCACCGTTATGGATGAAAGTTAATAAATCATGAAGTGGAAGTGTTAATAGCCCAGCAGACTGAATTTAAAACTGGTAGGTCATCTGAAACTGCTTGAATTAAGGAGTTTTTACTGCGTGGGATGACCGAACTGGCAGATACAATGAGTTTGGAATAAACTGCTGTCTTTTGCTTTCCTTATTATAATTATCGTGTTCTGTGTTAAATGCTGAGGCTAAGGAATATCAAAGACTGAATTTGCTAATGAGAAGAATTTTAATTGAAGAGATCGATCTTTTGTGCTGGACTGACTGGCTGACTGGCTGAAGAAGCTTTTATTAGGTGGATAATTGTTTTAATTATTTTTCTTTTGAGAGGAAATTAATAGCTTGTTTATATTACAGAAAACAAAAAGGACTTTGTTTTGAAGTTCAAGCTGGTTTGTTTTTTTTTTCTCTGCCGACGTGGAGAAAAAATGGCGCTGATTAAGCTGTGAGGTAATTGTGTTTCTTTGTGGAGTGAATATGACTCATAAGTTACTGATAAGCTACTAACGAGTGCAAATAAGCCGTTTCGCTTCAATTAAAGATTGTCGTCCTTGATCTTCATCAAGACCCTCTGTAAAATTGGTTTGACTGCTGTCCTTTGATCTTCACTAAGACTCTTTGAAAAATTGGAATCCCAGTTTGAGAAATTTTTTGGTTTTTTTTTTTTCAAAATGACTCAACAACTTTCAGAAACGCAGCAAATTGCTGCAGCTTTAAATAAAATTGGGGAAAAAATAGCAGCACTATCAGAGCGTATAGATAATTTGACATTTAAACTGACATCCGAAGTGCAAAATTTAAAGCAAGATATGAATGATAACTTTGCTAAACAAAAAGAGGAAATGACAATGATTAAAGATGAAATGGAGCAGCTGCATGTGCATGAGGCAAAAGTAGATCGGCAAATTGGCAAAATATTTTATAAAAATGAGCAGCAAGATAAGAGAATTTGTCTGTTGGAAGAAGAGATGAGGAAATATAATTTTGTTATTAGAGGAATCTCGGAAGAAAGGGAAGATAAATTGAAACAGCGGGTTTTGAAATGGATTAATGATTTGGATACGCAACTTACGTTCACAATAGCAGACCTGGCAAGTGTTTTAGAATTGGATATAGAAGGCAAAATGGTTCTAACAGGAATGTGCTTGTCAGGTTCGCAAATCTTGGTGATAAGTTGGAAGTTATGGCCAAGTTAAGAGAGTTGGGAGATGCTTTGAGTTTGAAGGAAGACTATTCAAGTCTTCCCGGATATATCAAGAGAAGAAAGGGCATGGAGATTTTTTAAAACCAATTACAAAAGTTTTGAGAGATAATGGAATTAAATACAATTGGAGGCCACCACAACAATTGAAATTTTTTTATAAAGGAAGGATGCGTACAATCACCCCAGATATAGATGCATTATTATATTTACGGGAGCTTGGACTGATTGAGATGGAGGATTTAATGGAGATAAAAGATCAAATGCTTCAGATGGGTGGAACATACGTGGAAACATCAATCTCAGAAGAAGAAAAAGGGGCTATTGGAGGGCAAGACTCTAAAGGGTTAAAGAGGAAAGAAATATCACCTGTGTTGGTTGAACAGAAGAAGAGTCGTGAGGATACAGTAGGAGAAGAAGCAGATAAGAGTCTTGGAAAATATGAAGCTGAATGCGGGTCATCGCTATCTTTTTTTTTGAGTGATGAATTTAAATAGACAGCCCGAAAGAAGTGCCCCGGGCATTGGCACGTCCCCTCTCCCCCATTCTCTTTATAGAGGCGAAACCGATGAGGATGTGGGGGAAGAAGATTGTTTGTATTTTATTGTTTGTTTTGTTTTTTGTTTTTTTTCTGTTTTCTTATTGTTGTTTATATGGTAGTTTAATGTCGGGTGGTGGGGGGCACAGAAAGGAAGATGCGGGGATAGGATTAAAAAATTTATATTTTAAATGGGAGTTATAAAATAATGTCATGGAATGTGAAGGGTACAGGAATCAGATTAAAGAAGAAGATTGGAGCTTAAGATTAAAAGGATTTACCAGACATTTTATTTTTACAAGAAACCCATCAGAAATCTGAAGATTCAAATAGAATGTATATAAAAGGTATGCAAATATATGAAAAGCATTTGGAACTTCAAAAGCTAGAGGAGTTGCAACACTGATATCAGATAGGGTGTACTTTGAAAACATAAGGTAATTTTGGATGAAGATGGAAGATATGTAATAATTGTTGGAAATCTTAATGAGGAAAAAGTGACACTTGTTAATTTATATTTACCGAATGAAAACAAAGAGAATTTCTTGAAAAATAACAAAATTTTGGAGAATGAAAGTGTAGGAAAGTAATTGTGGCTGGGGATTTTAATTTAATCAGAGATAAAATAGACAGTACTAATCCCACCCGCTGTGGAGGAGCAAATAAAATGGGGATTTTAAATATGTGGATGCTTCGAAACGGCGTGGTTGATGTGTGGAGAGAGGTTAAAGGAATTGAGAGAGTATACACTTTTTTTTCTAAGATATATAATACATATTCTAGAATTGATTATATTTTTCTTTCTAAAGATTTGTTGAATAATGTGGATAAGGTAGATGTGGGAATTTTAAAGATTCTGATCATGCAGAAGTTATGGTGGACTTAGATTTTAATTTTGAGAAAAAGAAGCTATTGGAGATATGACGAGAAATTGTATAAAATGAAAAGGATAAAAAATGGATACTTAAAAAATTGGAGGAAAGTTGGAGATTAAATGATAACGGGGAGGTTAAATTTGAAATTGTTTGGGATGCGATGAAAGCGGTGTTTAGAGGGGAGAGTATCAAATTATCAAGTAGGAAATATAAAAATTATAAAATTAAAATGGAAAGAGATAAAATCAGATTAAAGAATTGGAAAATCAATTTTGCTTACTAAAGAAAAAAAATTCTTCAGGAGCTTAATATGTTAAGAAATAAAATGATAGAAGAAGATACAGAGTTAGTAAAAGAAATTTGAGATTTTAAATAGGAATTTTTGAATTTAGTAATAGAAATTCTAAATTATTGGCAAAGATGGCGAAAGATAAAAGAGAGAAGAGAGAAATTGGAGTTTTGATAGATGATAGAGGTATAAGATGTTATAAAATTAGAGAAATGTGAAGTGGTTAGAAACTTTTTCAGAATCTATATTCAAAGAAACCAATTAATCGGGAAAATTGCAAAGCTATTTAGAAAAGTATGTGGTGAAAATTGATCAAACATATAAGGAATTGATGGAAGAAGATATAACACAAGATGAGATTAATGGAATAATACAAAAATTAAAATTAGGGAAAGCTCCAGGTGAGGATGGATTACCTGTTGAGTTTTATAAAGAATTTTAAAGAATTAATAATACCAAGACTGCAAAAATTATTCAATGGAATATTACATGGTGGGGAAGTACCTTCGTCATGGAATAGAACGGTGATATCCCTAATTCCTAAACCAGATAAAGATTTAGAAAGGATTGAGTCCTATCGGCCCATTTCTTTAATTAATCAGGATGCAAAGATATTTACTGCTATTATAAGTAATAGATTAAATAGATTTATAGATAGATATATAAGTTATAATCAAGTAGGCTTTGTGAAGGGTAGATACATGAGTGATATTGTTAGAAGAGTATTAAATATTATAGATGTAGCTGAATATAATGGTGATAAAATTGGTATAGTACCTTTTAAAGACATTTAAGCAATTGATTTGTTAATATTAAATTGTAGAAGAAGAGGCAGAGCCTGGGGCTGGAGTCAAGAGAGGAATCAGCCTGGAGTAATTATGTTCCCACAAGGGATCTAAGTTCAGTCCCACTTAAATTTTGTTAAGTCTTATCTAGCAGCAATTTAGTTGACTAGATTCTTGTGTATAAGCATGAAAAATAAATCAACAGGAACGTAATGTGTGCTGCTTATTCTTCCTGCCTCACATGAATTCCTTATTCCAAATTTCTTAGAAGTTCTTTAAAATAAACAATATTCTTTTAATTATTTGTATTTCTAAAAAAAAAACAACCTTGTAGATTTAGTATAATCCAAATCATATACCAGTGCAAATTGTAATTCAGGAAATAGCAATAGCACTTAGACTTATATACTGCTTTACAGTGCTTTACAGCCATCTCTAAGTGATTTACAGAGTCAGCATATTTCCCTCAACAATCTCAGTCCTCATTTTACTGACCTCAGAAGGATGGAAGGCTGAGTCAACCTTGAGCAGTTCAGAATTGAACTTCTGGAGTGAGCAGCGAGTTAGCCTGACTAACTATTGCACCACCACAGCTCATTGCAAATGTTGCTAATGCATCTAAATCATATCTGAAATTAAGAGATGTTCAAAATGAATGACAACAAATAAGGCATTTGATAAAGTAGACTACAACCTACTACTTGGTAAGATAGAAAAGTGTGGGTTAGACAGTATCACCAGCAGATGGATTTGTAATTGACTGACCAACCCCACTCAGAGTGTAATCCTCAATGGAACTGCATCTACATGGAGGGAAGTATGCAGTGGGGTGTCACAAGGTTCTACCTTAGGCCCAGTACTCTTCAACATCTTCATCAATGATTTAGATGAAGAGATAGATGGGGAAGTAATCAAATTTGCAGATGACACCAAGCTGGCAGGAATAGCCAACACTTTAGAAGATAGGCTTAAGACACAGAAGGTTCTTAACCAAGCTCAACATTAGGCCATATCTAACAAAATGAAATTCAGTGGTGAAAAAAGTAAGATTCTATATTTAGGTAAGAAAAATCAAATACACAGATGTAGTATAGGTATTTATTTATTTATTTATCAAACTTCTATACCGTCCTTCTCCCGAAGGACTCAGGGCGGTGTACAGCCTTCATTTAAAACAGTTAATATACATATTAAAATAACAATTAAAAAGCTTATTCAATAAAAGGCCAAATTAAAACCGTCAATTGACCATCTAAAATACCCAATAAAATTACCATTTAAAGTTTAAAATTTAAATTTAGAATTTAAAAAATCAGGCCAGTCCCGCTTGTATAAATAAATAAGTTTTCAGTTCCCGGTGGAAGGTCCGAAGGTCAGGCAATTGGCGTAAACCAGGGGGAAGTTCGTTCCAGAGAGTAGGTGCTCCCACAGAGAAGGACCTTCCCCTGGGGGCCGCCAGCCGACACTGCTTGGCGGACGGCACCCTGAGAAGACCCTCTCTGTGAGAGCGTACGGGTCGGTGGGAGGCATGTGGAAACAGCAGGCGGTCCCATACCAGGTAGTACCTGGTTCAATAATATTAATTGTGAGTGGGATCTTGAGCTCCTAGTGGACAATCAATTAAATATGAGCTAACAGTGTGCTGCAGCTGCCAAAAAAGCCAACACAATCCTAGGCTGCATTAACAGATGGATAGATTCAACATTGCATGAAGTATTAATACCACTTTATAATGCCTTGGTAAGACCACATTTGGAATACTGCAACTAGTTTTGGTCTCCACAATGTAAAAAAGATGACTCTAGAAAGAGTGCAGAGAAGACCAACAAAGATGATTAGGGGACTGGAGGCTAAAACACATAAATAATGGTTGCTGGAATTGGGTCTGTCTAGTTTAATGAAGGGATGCAGTGACTCGGTGGCTTAGACACTGAGCTTCTCAATCGAAAGGTCAGCAGTTCAGTGGTTCAAATCCCTAGTGTTGCATAACAGGGTGAGCTCCCATTACTTGTCACAGCTTCTGCCAACCTAGCAGTTCAAAAGCATGTAAAAAATGCAAGTAGAAAAATAGGGACAATCTTTGGTGGGAGGGTAACAGCATTCCGTGCACCTTTGGCATTTAATCATGCCAGTCACATGACCATGGAGATGTCTTCGGACAGTGCTGGCTCTTCGGCTTTGAAACAGAGATGTTTCCCCCTAGAGTCGGGAACGACTAGCACATATATTTTTCTATTTTAAATATTCGGCCTTATTTAATAAGGTTTTTTAATTGTTGTTTTATCCTGTATTTATATGTATGTTTTATTCTGGCTGTAAACCGCCCTGAGTCCCTAGGGAGATAGGGCGGTATAAAAATGCGAAAAATAAATAAATAAATAAATATATGTGAGGGGAACCTTTACCTTTACCTTAGTTTAATGAAGAGAAGGACATGTTCTCGTCTCTTCCCGCCTGGACTAATGCAATGCTCTCTACATGGGGCTCCCCTTGAAGAGCACCCGGAGGCTTCAGTTGGTCCAGAATGCGGCTGCACGGGTAATAGAGGGAGCAACTCGAGGCTCCCATATAACACCTCTCCTGCGCAAACTGCACTGGCTTCCTGTGGTTTTCTGGGTGCAATTCAAGGTGTTGGTTACCACCTTTAAAGCACTCCATGGCATAGGACCGGGTTATTTACGGGACCGTTTTCTGCCACGGATAGCCTCCCATCGACCTGTGCGCTCCCATAGGGAGAGCCTCCTCAGGGTACCGTCAGTCAAACAATGTCGACTGGCGGCCCCCAAGGGGAAGGCCTTCTCTATGGGAGCACCTGCCCTCTGGAATGAGTTGCCTCCAGGGACACGACAACTCCCTCCTGCCCTTCCGTCGCAAGTTGAAGATGTTTTTGTTTTACCGCGCAGGGCTGGCCTAAAGGAATAGTAATTTTAATAGGGGTTTTATAGTTTTATTATTGTTTTAAGTACTATTGTTTTTAAGTTTTATTTTGGCCTATTGAATTAGATTTTTAACAGTTTTTTTTAATTTTGTGCTATGCGTATAATTGTGTTTTTATATGGCTGTAAACCGCCCTGAGTCCTTCGAGAGAAGGGCGGTATAGAAATTAATTAATTAATTAATTAATTAAATAAATAAATAAATAAATGTGACATGACAGCAGTGTTCCAGTATCTAAGGGTTTGCCACAATGAAGAGGGAGTCAACCTATTCTCCAAAGACCTGAAGGCAGGACAAGAAGCAATGGACGGAAACTAATCAAGGAGAGAAACCAGCTAGAACCAAGGAGAAATTTCCTGACAGTTAGAACAATTAATCTGTGAAACAACTTGCCTCCAGAAGTTGTGAATGCTCCGACACTGGAAGTTTTTTTTAAAAAAATTGGATAACCATTTATCTGAAATGGTGTAGGCTTCCTGCCTGAGCAGGAGGGTACACTAGAAGACCTCCAAGGTTCCTTCCAACTCTGTTATTTTGTTATTCTTCTGAATATACCACTCTTTTGCAATTTTAGGCAATTCAAATGCATCTTGCAATCATTCAGATGGTTTAAAAGTTTGATTATCAATAATGTTGGTCTAAAATACCCCCTCTTTATCCATGAGAGATGTAGATATAGATGTAAATATAGAGCCAGCCTTATATAGTGGTTAAGGCATCAGGCTAGAAACTGGGAGATTGTAAGGTCTAGTCCTGTCTCAGCAGGATCTTGGGCCATTCATTGTCTCTCAGCCCTAAGAATGAAGCAATGGCAAACCACTTCCAAAATCTTGCCAAGAAAACTGTGGGACATGTCTAGTCAGGCACAAAAAATCAAGGCTGACTTGAAGATACCAAAACTAAAGATAGAGATGATAGAAATACAAATATAAATACGGATGCACATAAACAGATACATGCACTTATAATACTATTTCATAAAACATACCCAAGAATAGATATTGATTTGTATTCCTTATTTTCCAATTTGAGTCCCTGGAAAATAAAATACACGAGTAATTCTGGGATTCTGGGTGAGAGTGCCATGGAGGTGTCCAAGATAAACTGAAGACAGATAAAGGAAAAAGGCCAGTAAAGTTTTATTCTCAACTTTTTTACCGACTGAAATCATGCAAATATTGAGGGGCTTCTAGTGTGTAACCCTGGACAATTTGCCCACTCTTAAAGCTACCATAGGAAAGAAGTCTTATATAAAAAAATATTAATTTCTTCCTTTGTTAATTTGATGCAATATTGTACAATCCAGAATATAACTTTTTTTTTAACTGAAAAAGTTTTAAGAAACAAAAACATTTTCCCCCTTTTCTCCCCCTCCCCCCTCCCTTCCCCCCCCCCCCCGGCTTCCCGGGTCAATCACAAGGTATTGTTATACATAAACCAAACATAGAGTAAAATTTTCCCTTCTAATCCAATTAACCTCATCTAAATCTTTTCATCTCCCAACCCCCCCTCCATTACATAAAATAATACTTCCTAATTATTCAAAGGCAATCTGATATTTCTTAATCTGATATCTGTTTTGTAAATAATCAATCTATTTTTTCCATTCAATTAAATATCTTTCCTGTGTATTGTCTTTCAAAAAAGCTGAGATTTTAGCCATCTCAGCCAAATTAGTGACTTTCAATATCCATTCTTCTATTGTAGGTACCTCTTCTTTCTTCCAGTATTGTCCAATCAACAGTCTTGCTGCTGTTATTAAATTCAGAATCAATTTAGTCTCAATCCCTGTACAATCCGTTATAATTCCCAAAAGGAAAAATTGCGGCAGGAACTTTATCTTCTTCTTCAGTACATTTTGAATAATCCACCAAATTCTTATCCAAAAGGCCTTAATTTTCTTGCAAGTCCACCAAATATGAAAATATGTAGCGTCATCACAGTCACACCTCCAACATTTCGCTTGGATATCAGGATACATACATGATAATTTTTTGGGATCTAAGTGCCATCTATAAAACATCTTATAAAAATTTTCCCTTAAATTCTGTGCTTGTGTAAATTTAACATTTCTAACCCAGATTTTCTCCCATGTTTCCAGCATTATTGGTTCCTGAATATTCTGTGCCCATTTTATCATACAGTCCTTTACCAAATCCTTTTCCAGAATATAACTTTTTAAAAATGGGTTTATTGTCAGAAACAGTATAGCATATAGTTTATCCAGGGCATTCATCATAGTAGAGATAGATTAGATTAGATTAAAACCTGCAGCCATAATTATGTGATTCAAGCCAAAATAAATAGATTCTCTAAGGCTCTGTATTTATACCAAAGAATGTTGGAAGTCAATCTTTTCTTCTTTATTTTTGATTTTCTCTCTCTCTTTTTTTTTTGCACTTTCATCTTACTTCCTGTCTGACTTTTCCCTTTTTTCAATTCTTTTTATTGCTGCCTAACTTTTACTTTCTTAAAAAAAATTCAAAGAACTTATTTGTTGTTCCACAAGGGTTGATCCTCTGCTAATGCGGATGACACCCAGCTGTACTTTTCTACACCGGACCACCCCAACGAAGCTATTGAAGTGCTGTCCCGGTGTCTGGAGGCCGTACGGGTCTGGATGGGGAGAAACAGGCTCAAGCTCAATCCCGCCAAGACAGAGTGGCTGTGGATGCCGGCATCCCGGTACAGTCAGCTAAATCCGCGGCTGACCATCGGTGGCGAGTCAGTGGCCCCGATGGAGAGGGTTCGCAACTTAAGCATCCTCCTGGATGAACGGCTGTCTCTAGAAGATCATTTGACGGCCGTCTCCAGGAGAGCGTTCTACCAGGTTCGCCTGGTAGATCATTTGACGGCCGTCTCCAGGAGAGCGTTCTACCAGGTTCGCCTGGTACGCCAGTTGCGCCCCTTTCTGGACCGGGATGCCCTATGCATGGTCACCCACGCACTCGTGACGTCTCGCCTGGATTACTGCAATGCTCTCTACATGGGGCTCCCCTTGAAGGGCATCCGGAGGCTGCAGTTAGTCCAGAATGCGGCTGCGCGGGTGATAGATGGAGCCCCTCGTGGCTCCCGTATAACACCCATCCTGCGCAGACTGCACTGGCTGCCTGTGGCCTTCCGGGTGCGCTTCAAGGTTTTGGTGACCACCTTTAAAGCGCTCCATGGCATAGGGCCGGGTTATCTACGGGACCGCCTGCTGCTACCGAATACCTCTCACCGACCCGTGCGCCTCACAGAGAGGGACTCCTCAGGTGCCGTCAGCGAGGCAATGTCGCCTGGCGACGCCCAGGAAGGTTCTCTGTGGGGCTCCCACCCTCTGGAATGAACTGCCCCAGGACTTCGCCAGCTGACCTTCGGACCTTCGGACCTTCCGCCGCGAGCTTAAAACATATCTATTTAACTGCGCAGGACTGAGTTAGATTTTAGTTTGTGGTTTTTATCTTGGGTTTTAATTTTAATTTTTATATTTTTAATTAAGGCTTTTGAATAATTTTTTTAATTGTTTTTAGAATTGTATTTATTGTATTTTTTGTTTTTTAAATGCCTGTAAACCGCCCTGAGTCCTTTGGGAGATAGGGCGGTATATAAATATAAACAATAAATAAATAAATAAAATAAATAATCAAAGTTATCTCTAAAAGATTTTGAATTGCTTCTTGTGTATACCTGAATAAATCTTCCTCTTCTGAAATAATATAACTTCAGGTTAAGTTGCCCAATTGCATAACAACTCTTTCCTTTTGGAAGGAACCTCTAAGGCCTATTATGTTGCACAAAACTACCAGAAATGTCATATTGTATGACATGTGCAAACTCCAACATTTCTATACTCAAGTCAAGGAAAAAGAATAAGAGGGAGGAAATTCTGACTGACCTAAATTTTAAGAATATAAGAAACCTGAATTTAAAAAAGTTTTAAAAAGAAAAAAGGCCAACCAAAGATTTCTAAAGATTTTTTTTTTGTTAATTAGTTATATTGTTTGCAAAAAATCATTAGTATAAAATCTCCTTCTGGGCTATTTGCGGAAGAAGATTAAAAAAATAAACCCTCATCTTCTTTACTTTCCTTTAAATCAGGGATCTCCAACCTTGCCAAATTTAAGACTTGTGGACTTCAACACCCAGAATTCCTCAGCCGGGCTGAAGAATTCTGGGAGTTGAAGTCCACAAGTCCTAAAGTTGCCAAGGTTGGAGACCTCTGCTTTAAATGGTTCCCACTTGTTGGAACAAATATAAAATGTTTTGAACTGTCGATCTGAAGAATCTCATAATAATGGGATTAGACTTTCTAGATCAGGGATGTCCAAACTTGGCCCCTTGAAGAGTGGTGGACTTCAGTTCCCAGAATTCCCCAGCCAGCAACTTGCTCATATTTATAGCTCATGCTGGCTGGGGAATTCTGGGAGTTGAAGTCCACCCCACTTCAAGGGGCCAAGTTTGGACACCCCTGTTCTAGATGAATGGATGTGGAAAAGACCCAAACAAGCAACTCCAAATTCAACTTTATGCTCCATCTGTAATGATAAAAATAACATCCATAAACTTGTCCATTAAAGACTGATCTTACTCACTAGTGTAAGGAATGCCTAGCAAATGATAAGTAACTTCTGCAATGAAGAACTTTTAGGTGGTTTTTTTGTCTTTCTTTTTATAAAAGGTTTTTTTTATTTTTTAAACAAACAGACATACAATGCATCATTAATCATTTAGTGTATCATCTGAGTACATGTTTTGTGTCCTCTACATCCTCCTCCCTCATTCTCTTACTATATTTCTATCATATCTTTATATTTTCATTTAATTTGTTACAACATTCTTTCCAAGTTTCTTACATTTATGTTAATTCATTTTATGCCTCCTTTCTCCCCATTTTTCTTACTACATTTCTATCTTACTTTTACATTTTTCTTCAATTCGTTACAACATTTTCCCCAAAAATTTTAATTATATTAACTTTCATACATATATTTTCTCTAACCATTGATAAAATTGTCCCCCATCTTTTCTTTTCTTTTTGACAGGACTGACATCTCTGTCCTAAAATACTCTGGTTCTGAACAACAATACAATTACTTGTTGTACAGCTATTTGGCTTATATAAGCACATTCCTGGGTAATATCCATAAGACTTTTCTCATGTTTATAACTGTTTTTACTGTCATCCAGAAAAATAAATATAATATTCAGGAGTCTCACAAGTAACATGTTTGGAAACCATAATAAAAACTTCATATTTAATTAGAAGGAAGATCTACCCATTATTTTACTCCTTTCTCCTCTGCCTCCAACAATACTGCCCTTATACAGATCTGTCTGTATATCATCTATCTATCGATCGATCAATCGATCGATCTATCTATCTATCTATCTATCTATCTATCTATCTATCTATCTATCTATCTATCTAACTATCTATCTATCGATCTATCAATCATCTCAATCTATCTATATCTACTTATCCATCCATCCACTCCCTTCCTTGTACTGCAGTGCCAACAGTTTTCCTTTTCCTTTTTTTCTTTCTTTCTTTGTGAAGTTTTAAATCATTGTTAAGCAAGGCCAGGTTATGGCACTTTGAATATAATCTTACTTCAGCTAAGAAATCCAAATAGAATTGCGTTGAAACAACTGAGTTTCCTTCTGATACAAGATCTTGCTGAATTAAAGGCACATCCCAAACATTCAGATATCTTTGCTGACAATAACGTGCATATGGCTACAGTGATGTCACTCTGTAGGAGGTTAAAGTTTCTCCCCTTCCCTTCCAGCAACCCTGATTAAGATGATTATTTCTCTGCTGCTACTAACAATCATTTCAGCTGCATCAGGATCATTGGGGAAGTGTCCTCATCAATTCCCTCCCTCTAGTTATCTGTATACAGATGACGAGTTTACTGTTTTTATGCTCTTAATGGCTCTGGGAAAACCATTCCCCCCCCCTCAGAGCATTGAAGGGGGGAGGTTTAACTTGCTCCTAGAAATCTGGATGTCACCCATATTTGGCTCCTTCTGGTGAGCTAATTTTTGAGCACTTAGGCATCAGGATAGATTAGATGCGGGTCTCCAGGTTGCAAGAGCCTCATCAGCTGCAGACTATCTACTGTGCATCACAAGTGCTAATTGTAATGTATCTTTAAAAGTTTTGGCGGGAATTAGCACGTTGCTGATTGGTTGAGGCCACCGGCCGAACTGTATATAAAGAGAGGTTTGCCCCAGTACTGGTTGCTGGGTTCACTGTATATTAAAGAGCTGTTGTCACTACCCTGGTCTCCTGCCTCGTGATTGCCCAAACATAACACTGGCGACGAAGGTGGGATCCCGAGGCTAAAAGCACCAGGAAAGAGCTGAACGCACTACGAGGACCGAACCCAGCAAAATTCAGGGCGGAACGCAGCGATGGCCGGCTACACACCGCCCGCGCCGTTTGACCCATCCAAGGAGAAATGGGGGACATACATGACCCGTTTCGAGAGTTTCCTCGAGGCGAACGAACTGCAAGGAGTTCCAGACAACAGAAAAAGGGCGTATTTCCTGAGCCACTGCGGTCCCGAGGTCATCGACATCGCAGAAGCCCTGGCAGAGCCAACGCCGGTACAATCGGTATCGTGGCAAACTCTGCAGAACCTATTGAAGAACCATTTCGCGCCAACACCGTCCAAATATGTGCAGCGTTTTGAATTTGGAGAGCGCAGACAGCAAGAGGGCGAGTCCATCAGCGATTACATGGCCGCCCTGAGGAAAGCCTCCAAATATTGTGGGTACCGAGATTTGGATGAGGAACTGTTGGAGCAACTCATCCGTGGGGTCAGAGACATTCGTTTGCGGAGGCGGCTGCTATCCAAAAGCAACCTAACGCTGGCAAACGCTCTGGACGAAGCCAGAGCTCATGAGATGTCCACCCAAGCGGCGGAAACCCTACAAAAGCCACTCACACCAACGGCGAGCGCGAAATCAACTCCGGTCCACAACGAAGAAGTCCAGACCGAATCAGACGGCGAGGATGAGGAAGGAGTTTTTCACACCGGGAGACCGAGGAAAGAAGACCGGGATGAATGCGGAAGTTGCGGAGGGCAACACCAGCGTCAACAATGCAAGTTCAAGGACGCTACATGTCGGCGGTGCGAGAAGAAGGGGCACCTGGCTCAAGTCTGTCGAGCACCCCAACCTTCCCGCCGAAAATTCAAACCAACCAATCAGAGCGTGGGATCGGCAAGGCGACCCGTGATTGGTCAAAACAAAAAGGGCGCAAAGTCAAATCGAACGACCGTGATAGTGGGTCGTGCAGCGACCCGCGTAGAGAAGAAAATCTTCAGAAAACCGAAAATCGAAGGAGTGCCGTGCCGACTGGAGGTGGACACAGGGTCAGCGATCACAATCATGTCCTGGGACACTTTTGCGAAAGCTTTGCCGAACATCGCCAAGCGCAAACTGCGAACACAGCGGCTAAAAGTTCAAGACTACCAAGGGAATCGCATCCCTGTTCGAGGGACAACATCCGTCCGCGTCGAGTACGGACCACACAAGAAAACCCTGCCCATCACGATAGTCGAGGGGACCCTGCCAAGCTTGTTGGGACTAGACTGGTTTCGAGCATTGGGCATGGGAGTGACTGGCATCTACAGAAACGACTTTAACCTAAAGGACGCCCTCATGGAAGAATTCGAAGATGTTTTCAAAGACTGCCTGGGCAAGTACAAGGGGACCCCTATTTCTTTCAACTTAGATCCTCAGGTAGCCCCCATACGGTTAAAAGCGAGGAGGGTTCCTTTCGCCCTTAAGCCCAAGATTGACCGGGAAATAGACAAACTAGTCAGTCAAGGGATACTAGTACCAGTCGACCATGCGAAATGGGAGACGCCAATCGTCACCCCAGTAAAACCAGATGGGTCAGTTCGAATTTGCGCTGACTACAAGGCGACCTTAAACAAAGCCTTGCAAAAAAGCGCTTACCTGGTTCCAGTGGTGCAACACTTGCTGCACTCGCTGGGGCAAGGGCACATTTTTGCCAAATTAGATTTGGCCCAAGCCTATCAACAGCTGCCCGTAGATGCCAACACAGCCGAAGCCCAGACAATTGTGACTCACAGAGGTGCTTTCAAGTGTACCCGGTTACAGTTTGGGGTGAGTGTGGCACCTGGTCTATTTCAAAATTTAATGGAGCGACTTCTGCAAGGGCTCCCGGGGGTGGTCCCCTATTTTGATGATGTATTGGTATCAGCCGAAAATTTAGACGAATTGGGGGAGCGGTTGAGAAAAGTTTTGGGCATTTTCCGGTCAGCCGGTCTAAAAGTTAAAGTGAACAAATGCCAAATAGGGGTAGAATCCGTAGAGTTCTTGGGCTACAGAATAGACAAGGAAGGAATTCACCCCACTGAGAGCAAGGTCAAGGCAATAAGAAAGGCTCCAGCGCCCAAAAACAAAACAGAGCTGCAGGCATTCCTGGGTCTAGTGAACTTTTACGCGGTCTTTTTGAAAAATAAGGCAACCGTTGCCGAGCCGCTACATAAGTTACTGGGAAAGAATACTGTTTGGTCTTGGGGAAAGACGGAAGCTAGGGCTTTCGAGGCAGTAAAAAACCTACTCTCGAGCGATAGTTTACTGATCCAGTATCATAGCACAATGCCATTGGTATTAGTTTGCGATGCTTCCCCCTACGGGTGGGTGCTGTGCTCAGCCACTGGCTTCCAAATGGCACAGAAGCCCCAATAGCCTTCTACTCCAGAACAATGTCCTCGGCAGAGAGGAACTATAGTCAGTTGGATAGGGAAGCCCTAGCTATAGTTTCAGGAGTAAAAAAGTTTCACGAATACGTCTTTGGTAGAGACTTTGAAATTGTTACAGACCACAGACCACTGTTAGGGTTACTGGCTGGCGACCGCCCAACGCCTGTGGCACTCTCGCCCCGATTGACCCGATGGACTATCTTTTTAGCCGCCTACTCCTATAAACTGCGACATCGGCCAGGAAAGGAGTTGGGGCATGCGGACGCATTAAGCAGATGCCCACTGCCAGGGGCGATCGAGGACCCCACTCCGGGGACGCCCATACTGTTAATTGACTCTCTGGACTCTGGCCCAGTCACGTCTAAGGAGGTGGCTCGGGCGTCATACCGGGACATTACTTTGAGAACTGTAATTGGTTGGGTCCAAAGAGGGTGGCCCGCTGCGCCGGGCGAGCGTTTCAAAGAATTTGTCAAGAAAAGCGGGGAATTATCGGTGCAAGGGGGGTGCCTGCTCTGGGGGGATAGGGTGGTAGTTCCAGAGAAATTGCGGGAAAAAGTTCTGGAACTTCTGCACGAAGGTCACCCTGGGATCGTGAGAATGAAGGGTTTAGCTAGAAGCTATGTGTGGTGGCCCCTAATGGACAAAGAGATTAGCGACAAAGTTGGCAAATGCCAGGTGCCAGGAGTCCAGACCACTACCACCAACGGCCCCAGTCCGGGAGTGGGAGAAACCCCAAGGCCCTTGGTCCCAGATACACATAGACTTTTGCTGGCCCTTTCCATGGCCAAACGTTCCTAATAGTGGTGGATGCATTCTCCAAATGGCTGGAGATCATCCTAATGAAATCCACAACCGCTGAAGCTGTCATTTCAGCACTAAGGCACCTTTTGTAACCACGGGCTGCCGGACACTCTCGTGTCAGACAATGGGCCACAGTTCACCGCGACACTTTTTGAGGGGTACTTAGCAGAAGAGGGCATCCGACATGCCCTCTCAGCGCCTTTCCACCCTGCGACGAACGGCCTTGCTGAACGTTTCATCTGGAGCGCGAAAGAGGCATTGTCAAGAAGCGGCCCGGGTGATTGGCAATCACAAATTGACGCATTCCTAACGGTACAACACAGAACCCCTTGTGTAGCTACTGGCCGCAGCCCAGCGGAGCTACTGATGGGGCGAAAACTAAGATGCCCATTAGACCGTTTAAACCCGAATTACACGCCAGACGGGTACAAAACAACACCAGGCAAAACAAGAGAACTGGCCATAGGAAGCCATGTGTGGGCACACAATTACTGTGACGGTCCAAACTGGCTAAAGGGAACAATCATAGACACTACGGGCCCCAAGTCGTACCTCGTGGAGATGGAGGACGGCCGGGTATGGAGACGCCACATAGATCAGCTAAGGGGTAGAATTAACACTAGACCAGAGATAGATGAGTCAGGCCCTGACTACTCATTGATTGAACCCGCAGCTGACGCAAGCCGAGAAAAAACGGGGGACTTATCTGGCTCAGACGAGGTCCAGCGACACCATCCGGTCGTTCCTGAAGACAGCGGGCACGACTCGGCAAGTAATCCAAGGCCGGATGGCCTGGAGGAGGAGCTGAGAGAAACAGGCAGTCCCTCCCGTCAGCTCGACTCACTCCCAGATAATGAACTGCGCAGGTCCGGGAGAGTTAGGAAACGCCCAGCGTACCTGCGCGACTACGTAGAGAAATAATATGCTGATTGTATGCAAATTTGAGTAAAGTGTTTTCTGGGAGGGAAGGAGTGTAATGTATCTTTAAGAGTTTTGGCGGGAATTAGCACGTTGCTGATTGGTTGAGGCCACCGGCCGAACTGTATATAAAGAGAGGTTTGCCCCAGTACTGGTTGCTGGGTTCACTGTATATTAAAGAGCTGTTGTCACTACCCTGGTCTCCTGCCTCGTGATTGCCCAAACATAACACTAATGATTCCCCAGTCTTTTCTTTTTTTGCATGTTCATATATTCATATACTTGTTCTCACTTCCAAATGCAATTTGCGTTTCCTGACCTAAACTCTGTTTGTACTTTTGGTTAGCATAACTTCATTAGCCAATAAACTGACTTCCCATATGCTTTAAATGCACCAGAAACTCCCATCTGTTCTGTGATTTCCTGCAACTGACCCACCTGGTTTCCTTCTCTTGTGCAGAGAGATGGGAGGAACAATCAGTGTGACCAAACAAGCTGATTTGTTACATCTTCATTTCTTCCCCAATCTATTTTTACCTGGCTTATTGATTTCTTGATAGCTCTGCCCTGCAGGCTATTCTTTAAACCTGTCATAACCGCCCCTGTTTAGTGAGTTAAGAAACAGATCCCTTTGCCTTTTTCATTCTACATCTTAAATCACAATTTAAAATTAGGTTACCAAATTTAGGGATATCACAAATACAGATGCTTGTATGACTCAAGCCACCATCCATGCTGACATCTTGTTTTGTTTTGTTTTAAACTGCACATTTACATTAAAAAGTAAGATAAAAAACGATGCTATAGAGCACTGCACACCAGAACAACTAGACACAAGAACAGTTTTTTTCCCTACACGCCATTACTCTGCTAAACAAATAATTCCCTCAACACTGTCAAACTATGTACTAAGTCTGCAACTATTAATCTTCGCATCATTCCCATCAGCCATCTCCTTCCACTTATAACTGTACGACTGAAACTTTGTTGCTTGTATCCGTACAATTTATATTGACATTGTTTCCTGATTGCTTATTTGTACCCTTTGACTATCATTAAGTGTTGTACCTTATGATTCTTGATGAACGTATCTTTTCTTTTATGTACCCTGAGAGCATATGCACCAAGACAAATTCCTTGTGTGTCCAATCACACTTGGCCAATAAAAAATCCTATTCTATTTTATAAAACCAATCACAGATCAGCCTTATAACTTCAAATGCTAGCTTGAAATTTGGCATTCTCTAACATTAAACACCTAAATTACAATTAGCAAAAAATTGGTTTCTATTTATGTAGGTATGAATCATAAGTTTTCTTCTCACAAGTTAGCATAGCAAAACTGGAATTATTTTCTTATCAGTAGCTGCTTAAGATCTCATTATAAACTTAGAAATGTTAACATTGCTTATCTTATAATAATCTGGCTCCTTTAGCATTAGTGTGATGTATATAATATATAACATAATCAATACTGGAACTTGATTATTCTTATGCTGTATGTCTTCCTGAAAAAGATTTTCAAAATGTTTTAGATAGAATAAACTGATCTCAGAAGCTATCTTGCTCCTGCATTTGGTGCCTTTCCATTTTGTTTTGCTCTGTCTTTATGTTAAAAAGCATTTAAGGCTTTTTCATGAATATTATTCACAGGATGTAGTTGAGAAATCTATCTGGTATGCAGCTCACACAGATCCTTTTTCTTTTTTTTAAAACAGATTTATTTGGAGGCTTTGAAACAACATTACGGCTTTTACGATATCTGTATCAGTATCTCCATACCACTTCGCTGGTGGCCCTTGGGAAATAATATTGAAACCGTAAATCTTCCAGCAACAATTCTGAGCAATTAAGGCGTTTAAAGCAGCTTCTTCCTGCCAACCTTAAGAAACTAAGATTTTGGAAATGTCTTCTTGTGGATGGCATGACAGCATGCAGATGGTACAACATGAGACTTCAAAATTTCAGCTTTGTAAATTTTAAAGTAAAAGGGTACACCTACACTTGTGCAGTTTATATTATTTATTACATGTTTGTGTATTATAAATTTACATGTCCTTTTCCTTCATACACAGCATTCAAGGGAGAAAAACACAAAATAAAATGTATATAATCATAACTGAGTCATTAAAGAAAATCAGTTCAAAGCCATTAATAAAACAGTACAACTTGTTAATAGTTTAAGAAAGTTGATTAACTGAATGAACGATTGTATATGTGCAATCAAATTGCAACCACATTAGAGGTGGGTTTCAGCAGGTTCTGACCAGTTCTGGAGAACCAGTAGTGGAAAGTTTGTGTAGTTTGGAGAACCAGTAAATACCACCTCTGATTGGCCCCGCCCCCATCTATTCTCTGCCTGCCAAGTCCCAGCTGATCAGGAGGAAATGGGGCTTTTGCAGTGTCCTTTCCCTGGAGTGGGGTGGGAATGGAGATTTTACAGTATCCTTGCCATGCCACGCCCACCAAACCATGCCATGCCCACCAAGGCACACCCACAGAACTGTTAGTAAAATTTTTTGAAACCCACCACTGAACCACATAGATTTTTCTCCATGATGATCTGTCCCTATCCTGGTCTTTCAGGTCTTCTAACAGTGTGTCCATCACAAAACCAGTTGGCTTATAAATAAAATGATCCTCAACATTATCTTTATTTTTTATCAACATCTTTATTTTTGCCAATTGCTTGAACAGTAATGAAAAAAATGGAGTCAGATTTATATAAAAAATATTCCTTTGGTTTACATACCTACTTCTGAAATATATCTCTACTCAAGCTTTTTTTTAATAATATTTTATTTTACAAATATATAGAAAAATTTGCAGACTTTTGAGGGTTGTTGACGATACAAGGTGGCCAAATTACCACGTCTTCTGATATTTAATTGTAAAAATGCCTCAAAGCTTGAGTTCGTTTGTAAAAAGGCTTCTGTTTCTCTAGATAATTTCCTAAAATTATCATATGACTTACTATATGCCTTGAAAGAGTTTCATTCAGCTTTCCAATTCTGCAAATAAGCAAAGTTTTAAAAAATGAATTTTAGTTGATTAGAACATGAAGATATTAGCAAACAAAGCTCTCCTACATATTTTTACTCAAAAGCATATAGTGAGTATTCCTGTTTTGGGGTCTACTCCTGCTATGTTTAGGACTTGTCTAAATTTTTTGTTTTTAATTTATCACAAGGTGGTGTCTTAAGAGAAAGTGGAGAAGCTGGGTTTTCCTAAAATCATGGGATTCTAACTTCCACCATGATTAATCATGGGAGTTACAGTCCAGAACACATCCTTTCTTTCCGGGGTGAAATCCAGCAGGTTCTGGAAAACCTGTAGTGGAAATTTTGAGCAGTTCGGAGAACCAGCAAATGCCACCTCTGGCTGGACCCAGAGTGGGGTGGGAATGGAGATTTTGCAGTATCCTTCCCCTGCCATGCCCACCAAACCACACCCACCAAGCCACACCACGCCCACCAAGCACTCTCACAGAACCGGTAGTAAAAAAAAATTTGGATTTCACCGCTGCTTCCTTTCCTTTACAAGTGATAAGTTTGGTTCAAATAAGAAACCTTTAGGCATTTTAAACAAAAAAAGAAAATTGCCCACAATCAAGGCAAACTGTTTTCATGTTGTTCTATATCTGAATTAGGTGTCAGTGAAATAAATCTAAAAACCCAGTAAATTACTATATTGGATCTCCCCAGGATGGAAGGATTCAGAGAGAGAAGGAAGCAGTTTGGTGAGAGTCTTCTGGTCTTTTCTCAATTCCATCTGCAACACAGCAAGAATCTCTTCTTTTAGATTCTTGGTAAGTGTAGCTCTGTTCCATGACCCATAGTATTGTACAAAGGCGTTCTAGTGATTATTAGTTTATATCCAACTGAGAAAGTTAAAATTTTCAAGAAAATAGTCTGCTTGAAATCTTTTGCAATAACTTATCACTGCTATCAAAAATTCTTGGAATGAAGGCCGGACAGAAGTAAGGCTAATGAAGAACAGATTTTGCAGCCTTTATCTGCAACAATAATCCATAAGAGGAGACAGCTGATTCCAATCTACTAGCTCCGGTCATAGACAAATTGTCTCAGTTACTTCATCTCTATAAGAGGATCTTTATAAACTACCCACTCATAACTGAATTCAACAATGTTTAATTATGAATAGAGAGGAACTTTGAAGAGCACATCCCTTAAGAAAAATAAAAAGTTGGGATGATACAGTCATTACGTTGTTGGATTTTATTTGGGAGACCTATTTTCAATTCTGCAATTATCAAAGTGCTCATTGGATGACTTTTGGTCAATGTAACCTTCTTCACAGAATTAGTATAAATCCCCAAATGCACCTTAACCCAGTGGTGAAATCCAATTTTTTAAACTACCGGTTCTGTGGGCGTGTCTTGTGGCCTGGTGTAGCTTGATGGGCGTGTCTTGGTGGGCATTGCAGGGAAAGGATACTTCAAAATCCTCATTTCCTCCCCACTCTGGGACCAGCCAGAGGTGGTATTTGCCAGTTCTCTGAATTATTCAAAATTTCCACTACCGGTTCTCCAGAACCTGTCAGAACCTGCTGGATTTCACCCCTGCCTTAACCTCTCCAAGGGCACAACATCCATCCATCCATCCATCCATCCATCCTTCTTTCTTTCTTTCTTTCTTTCTTTTTAAAAAAATATTTTTATTAAATATTTTACACTTTTAAAACCAAAGACGTAACAGAAAAAGATTTTTCATTAAAATGGTGCCTTCAACTACAGAATAATGGATGATACTGTATATTCCATTATCCCAGCGATAATCAGAGTAATTAGCCTTATAGTGAGATAGGCAGCAAACAAATTTAATAAATTAATTAATAATAAACTTACCACTGTTTGTGCTGGATGATTTGATAGAGTTAGAATCCTGAAATAAACTTCATCTGGAATGAGAAGGCAGGAAGACTTAAGAATTTATCCATGCCAGCTCAACTAAAGGACAGATTTAAAGATATGCAAAATAATAGGAGGTAGCAATGGAAGGAATATAACGTTGGGTTATTTTATCAAGGTTAAAATAGATGTTATATCTGGTAATCCTTAATGGACTTTTGCTGATTAGGATTGAATCAAGGGTGCTATTCAGCAGGTTCTGACAGGTTCTGGAGAACTGGTAGTGGAAATTTCGAGTAAATACCAAATACCACCTCTGGCTAGCTCCAGAGTGGGGTGGGAATGGAGATTTTGCAGCATCCTTCCCCCAGGAGTGGGGTGGGAATGGAGATCTTGCAATATCCTTCCCCTGCCTCACCCACCAAGCCATGCCCACCAAGCTACACCATGCTCACCAAGCCACACCCACAAAACTGGTAGTAAAAAAATTTGAATTCCACCACTGGATTTAATAATGAAACCACAATGATTATTTTATAGATAAACGTGATATATGGAAAGAAGAAATCATTTGCTATATTTTAAGAGAAGGTTACTTAAGAGAAGTTAATTGTTTATACTTGATGTGACAAAGTGGGAAGTTATTTTTTAGTATATTTCTTTTTCTTTATTATTTTTCTTTTCTTTCTATTTTCTATTTTTTAGTTGGGATATATGCATGCATATATGTAAATAATTTACTTGAATATTCAGAGAATTGCGTTTATTAAAAAAACTCACCAAAGAAAATATAGAATTTAGCTCTCCTTAAAAATGTCCCCTATTCCTTAAACTACCTGATTTGGAAAATGAAAGTGACTTGTTGAAATGCTCACATGCATTATAAATCAATATTTCTCTCCAAAGTTCTACCTTTTGAATATAAACTAGAATTCTTGTTGATTGCTGTCAATAATAGGATTTGATCACTTGATTAAACATCTGTATAACAATTTTTTCTCCACTGACACAATTACATCAGCGGCAAATGTTGTGTTTTGTTGTTATTAATCCTAACCCTAACAGTAGTATATTATTTAGGCCAAAAAAAAAAAAAAGACTTCATTCAGAGAATAAAGAAACATTGATTATTTTTCTCTTTTCTAGTTGAAGTTGTTTGGGAATTTGTATCATCTGAAGTATTTCTGTATTATTGATCAAAGGTGATGTGATAACCAAATTCTAAGGTGGTTTTCCTTCTTTGCTTTATGGCTTGAAGTCAGTAACAGAGTTGGAAGGAACCTTGGAGGTCATTTAGTCCAACCCCTTGCTCATGCAGGAGACCTGTACTAGGGATTCGAACTGTCGAACTGCCAACCTTTCTGATCGACAAGCTCAGTGTCCTACAGCATTTGAATGCATCTATCAGGCAGAAAGAACTTTGGTGTGCAGGGCACATCATGAGTATCCATAACTTTCAGGTGTTATTTAAGAAACATGCAAATTCAATGCATCAAAGACTTTGACTTCCTTTCCCCCTCCAGCGAGATTACAACTTTCCAGATTCAGATCATACCATCTCAGCACTCAAGCTTTTTTTTCTTTAAAAAGCAACTTCAGTATCAGTGGATTTTCTTGGCAGGGGGTGAGTAATTTTTGTAGTTAAGGCAGCAAGACTACGGCTACTCTTTGGATTCCCATGGCAACTGCTTTGCTAACACAGCTCAAAATTATATGATTGCTATGTTGACAGATTCTGACTGACTGTTGATACTGCCTGTCAGGAAAGAAAGACTATTCCAACAGGTTAATCTGTATATTTCCAGGAAAAAGACAGGATATACCAATTAAGCATATGTGTTTGCTTCAGCTTACATTTTAGGAGCTGTACAAAGTTCACATTAATACACTTTTATATTCAGTGGCCCAGTAGATTCTACCACTTTGTATTTATTTTTGTGTTAAGCTGTCTGCTAAAACTGTTGCTTGATCTTAGGTTTTTCTCATCTTGAGCGGATGAGATGTGACTTTATGCATATTGGATACCTCTTAATCACCACAAAGGGACTTATTAGTTGAACCAGCTGAAATGCCTTATGTCCCAATCACAGTAGATTGATTTAAAATTAGTAACTTAAATCACCAAGTGAAGCTACGATTTAAATCATCAATTTAAATCAACTTTTCCATTTGGTCCGGAATTATTTTTCAAAGGCAAGAACGTACTCTCCAGTTAATACAGCCATGATGAATACATGTTCATTCTCAATTAAACCAAGCGTGCACAAAAATGCAATACTTTTTTAGCCTACCTTGGAGAGTAATGTTAAACTGACATGCATATATTTGCCCAATTATACAGCTTAATGATGCTGCACTTGTATATTTTAGATTATGTTAAAAATGTATTTTAATCCCACGTTCTAGAATCTCTAGTAAGCAAGGGCCAATGGAAAATAACCTATTGATATATTTCTTTAAAAGCTCCCCAAGGCTTGTAATAGGTAGAAGATAAGACTGAAGGACATGGCTGTGCAAAATAAAATATTTATCCCTTTAAGATGCCTTATGTCCTTCCTTCATTTCAGAGCAGATACTCTATCACATAAAATATAGTACCTATGAATCACAAGCCATACGTAGCCCTCAAATTTCATTTTTGCCACTTCTGAAATCCCTTGTAAATTGACCACTGATATTTGGCAATCAGTTGCAGAGAGAGAGAGAGAGAGAGAGAGAGAGAGAGAGAGAGAGAGAGAGAGGGGTGAGATTCATTTTCCTGATTTTCAACTACAAGTGATTCTCTTCTTGCTGATCTCCCCCATGTTAAATATTGAGAAGGCTTGGGAACATGATGGGCATCAATTAGAAGGGAGAAACCCAGATAACCACTTGCCAATAAGACCAAGGCTAATTGAGGTGGCCTTGCTACCTCAATAATGTCTACCCAATTGGCAATGGCCCTGTATTAGCTAGGAGTGGTCCAGTGTTTTGTTGAGAATCCGAGCCTGAGGCATTCTCCATCCAAATGATGTGCTTGATATATGAACCAGCTAAGGCTCCTCCATAAAAAAAAAGATAACAAAAGCCTAAGAAGAATGGAAATTTATAAGACTCAGAAGTGGGCTTCAGGTTGGAATGGGCAGGGGCCTTTGCTTTCTCTTATGAATGATGGTGAATAGAAATGTCCCAGGATAATATTGGATAATATCCAATCGGTCAGTCATTGGGACTAGGGATTTTGTCTTTTAAGCTTTCAGACTCATGCTGGAGCCCATCTTCAGGGAATGTCTCTCTAACTTCTAACTTCTCTTTGCTTTCCCTTGCTATGGAAACACCTGGCTCATCAATCATGAACACAAAAAGCTGATCCAACATTCAGAAACCTGATAATAGCCACATTCTGGTCACCATGGGATGTCTGGCCCCTTTGTTCCTTGAGGGAGAAAAACTGATTATTGTTCCATTTTTATTTCTCCCCCTTTGCGTAAATGTTACAGTGCTTTGCTGTCCACTGTTTCCACAATCTGTTTGGCATTGACTGTAATTTGCTATGAATTAGCCTGTCACAAGGGAGCGCTTAATGGCTGGGCTGTAGGTTCACAGATTATCTTAAGCGACTGATATTTAGTTCAGAAACTTCAAAAAGATTTAGTAAATGTCATGGAAAAAGTGTATTATAGATCTCAGGGCTTTTATCCAGGCTGTGTCAACACAGCATGACTGTCCTGGCACTGGATGGGAGCCAGCCAGAAGGAGTGTTGGGTCTTCTAAAAAGAGAATTTAAAGGGCAAAGAAAAAGTACTAAGTGCCAGCAAACAACGCACCAGCCTCTCTTCAGTCCTCACAGCCTGCTTTCTGCAAAAACCAGGTATTTCTATCTTCTAGTACCTTATTTGCATGCAGATGTGTTGTGGCATAGCATTTTTTTTGCTATGCAACTCATCAGGCGGAACCCTTTGTTTAATCTTACATTAGAGTGCATATACAATAAAATAGTAAGAAATAGTAGTGTGTGCCTCCAAAATAAGACACACCAGAATATCACTTTGGTTGGTTGTGGACAGGTGTTTGATTAGAGCAGTTCCAAGATTACTATCTTGAAAGATCTATAATCTGTTTCTGTCCTTCTCCCAAAGGCGCAACGTTGAAACAATACTATCCAAACAATTTAGCAGGCAGTTAGAAATTATGTGTGATGCTGTCCATCATATGATGGTGCTGATCAATTTAGGAAAGAGTCAGGTTCTGGAGCGTTCTATAGGCTCCAGGTCTATGTCCAAACCCAGGGTAATAGAAAGGCTTGTACCTATGTACCTAAAGGCTGAAAATAGTTTATTTAGTAGGTTGGAATCTCAGCACATGAATTGAAAATCCTACTAGGATTGTAGCAATTTATAAATCCATCAAGGTTTACAAGTTTAATACATAAGCACAATTTCATTTTATTTGCTTTTAGTCAGGTTATTCTGAACTTCTATTCTTCCCTCTTTGAATTGGATATGTGGGAGGTGGAGAAAGCAGTTGATACTATTGTTTTTGCTGTGTATGTGTTAACTATACACTCCTATGCCCATGCATTATTCCGCTAACTTTTACATCTGTGTTCCGCACTTTGGGGCAATAGAATTAATTTGAAAATAGAAACAATTCTGATTTTCTCCCATGTGAAAATTTTCTCCTTAATTATCTTCCTAAAAGCTTAACCTACTCATATTCTGCTTATGAAATTTAATTTCCAATCTCCTGACTATCCTTACTCCCCTTGTCTGTTCCAGCTCTTCAGAATCTTAAAATGTGATGCCAGAACTGAATACACTATTCAAAGTATGGTCTAACCGATGAAGAATAGATTCTTAGTCATTTGGAAACTATTTCCAGATGACTACCAATGAGCTCCCCAAAAAGTCAGGAAAAAAAATCAAGGTTAAATATAGGGCAACCCTATATTCCCTAACCTAATAGAAGGAACTCCTACCCCCCAAATAGCAAATCATTTCTGTATTGTTTGAAAGAAAGCTGTATTGCCATGGCTGAATAATTTAGAAAGGTTTTTGATCACCATGTCAAAAGGTTTTATTTCTTTAGTTAATTGGGAAGAACACCAAATTTTTACAAAATGGGGAGACTATCCCCTAAAGCTTTACAAATGGAAGTATGGAATGTCAAAGACATTTGTAGAAAGAGAGAGTATATTCAACAACTGACTTCACTGGAAAGCAAAATGTGAGAGACAATAAAAGCTCTCAGATAGAAAAGCACCAGGTGTAGATGAAATACCCATTGAATTGTTTAAAGCCTCAAGAGAATATGCAGAATAACAATGGTAGGCCTGAAAGAGATGTCGGCTGGAATTAAAATAGGAGGATAAAATGCTATCAGTTTTAGGTATGCCAATGACACAACTTTGTCAACCAAACTTAAAAAGGATATAGAAGAGCACATTATGTTCATGTTGAATATTAAGAAGACAAAAGTAATCAACCAGCATGGTTAGTGAACTTAGCTTCGTCAACCTGGTTAGGAGCAAGCCAATGTTAACTAATTCCCATACACCATCTTTCACCTCTAATGGGGAAGAATTTCTTAAGAATACTTTTTTTTTTTTTGGTAATTAAAGGCTTTCATCATTACAGATACTTTATGCCTGGTTTGAAAGTTTTACCATTTTAAGAAAACGTCATTCCTATCATCTCAATAGCTGCGTAATCAATATATACAGCAATTATATTACTTGTACTCCTTCCATTTAAAAAAAAAATTCCAAACATCTTTTCAACAACATCACAACTTCATTGTGCTGGATTTCTATGCAGATATGAATATTGTAAATGGAACTCATCTTTTCACTTCTTTTCCTCTTGAACTAACTGTATCCTTCAATTGCTGCATTTCATTCAGGAGATTAATCCAACCTGGTCTCAGTTAATATCTTATTTGACTTGCTGTAATAAGAACTCAAGCTCATCTTCTTTATTTCCCACATTTTGAACAATATAAACAATGAAGGCCATTAATTTTATGCCTCACAGTTTTTCTTGATTTAAAAGAAATCAGCTTGGCATATAGAAAAAAGGCTGTGAGAGCTGAAAAAAGCTCCAAAATCTGAGGTACCAATATTAATTTAAAAACAACACCTCTCCCCACCTCCTGTTGGTACTTAGATATGTGGCCGATGGACAACTACAGGAAGTCATTTCAGAAAGGTGGTGGCTGGTTTAGATTTCTCAAATGCTGACCGAAGTCAATTCATTAAGATGCTTTAGGAATCCTCTGCTTGACTAAAATGGCATTTAATGTTTGAAAACTCATGCCATAATTAGTTTGATAGCCTTAAAATACTTATGGACTTCCTGTTGTTTTTAACTTAAAAAAGCAATTTAAACTTAAATCGAAACAAACAGTCTTGTAGACAAGACTTCAGACTTGATCTCAGCAGGATGTCCAGGGACTATTCATATTGTTCCCAAAATGAAAAAAAAAAGATTAATTTGTATTTCTCACATATCAGAAAGAAACACAATGTCTTGCAGAATCGCAAAATACAATGCAATGGAAACTCACGAAAGATTCTCCAAAGGCCAGTTTAAACAGTATTGAGTTTTGCAAGGTGTTAGGTTTGGGCTTTGGTAACGGTGGGTGGGGACCATGATTGGTAGGTCAGCCTTCTGATCTGAGTTTAGTACAACACAGTACAGGTAGTTGTCGTGTCCCACTCCTCCGCTGACGGCCGGGTCAGGGAAATCCGAATCAGGTGTGCCTCTGCAGCTCTGCCAAAGTCCTAGCAAAGTCCTCAGGGCAGGCAGGAGGCCAGAAAGTGACTTCAGCAAGATATGTTTAGACTTTGCCTGACTCAGAGAATGCCAGAAAGCAGATCCTTTATATAGGCCATGGGGTGTGGCTCCATGACTCAGCACTTATCCAGGCCTGCCCCTCCCTTCCTTCTGTTGCCTCCGCCTATCAAGTCTTCTGACGCAAGGGTCACTCCAATCGGCAGCTGTTGGTAATTGACCTTCCTCAGGCTCACATGCTGTGGAGGAGGGGGAGGGGTCTAGTTGCTCCGTTTGCCTGGGCATGGAGCCAGAGCTGGGGGCTGGAGATACTTGCTCTTCTTCAGCCTGTCTGGGCATGGAGCCAGGGATGGGGCCGGGAGATGCCCCCTCCTCAGCCTGTCTGGGCATGGAGCCAGGGATGGGGCCGGGAGGCATGCTAGGACATTCTTCAGCGTTCGGAAGCAGATAAGCAGACCCCGGCTGCGGTGAGAGCGGGCAAGACACAACAACTGGTAAGACAATAATATACCATGGTCCACTTACAACAGTTCATTTAGTGACCGTTCAAAGGTGAAACATCAATGAAAAAAGTGACATGACCATTTTTCACACTTATGACCATTGCAGTATCCCCACGATCATGTGATCAAAATTCAGACACTTGTCAACTGACTCATATTTATGACCTTTGCACTGTCTTGAGATCATGTGATCACCTTTTACGAAAGCAATGGCAATGGGAAAGCCAGATTCACTTAACAACCATACTACTAACTTAACAGCTGCTGTGATTTGCTTCACAATTGTAGCAAGAAAAGTTGTAAAATGGGGCAAAACTCACTTAACAAATGTCTCATTTAACAACATAAATTTTGCGCTCAGTTGTGGTCATAAGTCAAGGACTACCTGTACATTTAATACTGTAGGGGAAGTCTACCTACAGTTCCCATCTGTGAGGGAAAGTGTTTTGTATTTGAATCAGAAAGTTGCCATTTTGCTTCTCAGAGCAGCCATTTTGTGAACAACCTCTTTATACTAGAAGGAATTAATATGGTGGAGGAAACTGGTGTTTGCTGTCCGTGGTATATTATTGTCTTACCAGTAGCCATGGTTGTTACACCATAATAACCATGGAATAGTATGGTCTTACTAGTATTACTAGATCTTACCAATAGATCCCAAACTTGTTTTTCTCTGCAGCATAGAAGAAATAAATTAGTGCAGAGCTATTTTGATAGTAAATATATGTCTTGAATTTTCTGACTGACACCTCTGGAAAATGAAGACAGGATGTAGTGTTTAAAATTGGAAAGGAATGATTTAAGTATGGTAAATGGAGGAAGCATGATAATGAAGGAATGCTTGTTGCCTTGCTAAATTTTAATTGCTGTGGGTATAAATATCTACTTTCCATATGCTGGTGACTAAAAGGTAGGGTATCCAGAGAGAAAATCGGGGCATATCTTCCAGTTTATGAATTCAAAATAATTATTTTGGTTTGTTAAATTGGAATCAGGAGTTTTATCTCTAGATCTAATGTTTACCCATTGATTGTACCAGTTGTGACCTACGAAAATGTTAGTGAAGTAGTACCTAAAAAGCCATTGACTGACCACATCTGAAAGACTGCATTTATTATATCACAAACATGGCATTAGAATAATGGAAGCTGTCTCTCTAAGGCAGTGATGGTTAGCCTATGACATACATGCCACAGGTGACATGCCATGTCATTTTTAATGGTATTCCTGTGCACCCTGTTTTTACTCAGTTTTCTGAGGCTGCAGAGGTTGTACAAGAATGTAGCATGTTCTCATGTGACCTCCAGATCAGAAGTGGTATTCAGCAGGTTCTGACCAGTTCTGGAGAACCGGTAGTGGAAATTTTGAGTAGTTTGGAGAACCGATAAATGCCACCTCTCACTGGCCCTGTCCCCATCTATTCTCTACCTCCCGAGTCCCAGTTGATCGGGAGGAAATGGGGATTTTGCAGTATCGTTACCCTGGAGTGGGGTGGGAATGGAGATTTTACAATATCCTTCCCCACCACGTCCACCAAGCCACACCCACAGAACCCCTAGTTAAAAAAATTGAATCCCACCATTGCTCCAAACCTTCTAAAATTCACTTGAATTTTTTTGAACCTCCAAAAAGCATGAGAGAATGGAGCATGCTTTCCTGCTGCTTTTAGAAACTGCAAGGTCATGCAAGAACATTTCCCCAAATTTCCAGAGCAAAGGCCTCATGAGATCTAGAGGTGCCTCAAATAGGCATTTTTTTCCAGAAACTGAGGTAGAATGTTCATTGGACAAAGTATTGTAGCATTTGAAGCAATAATGAATACCTTGGAAGTGTGGGCCAGGACACTTGCTCCCTTTGCTCTCCTTCCAAGCTTTTAACAAACCATTGTCCTTTTAAATGTTTAATTGAAAGTGAGATCTACCATAGCTAATTGTTAATTGACTGGCACTACTCTAAATGCTTTTAATAATGAAACATGTTTAATAATAAATCTGTTTTTCATTATTATTATTATTATTTTACATGTGTCTGAGATTGTTATATTGTTCGGTTCTGAATTTGTTTTACTCACCTTTCATTTCTCTAATTATTTAACATTTCTTTATGTAATACATAACACCTTATAGGACTGGACTGTATTTTTTAAATGAATATGTAAAGAATTGTTTCTTCTCTCTCTCTCTCCCTCCCTCCCTCCTTGAGAGAGAAAAGCCAGCAGCTTCAACTGCTCTAAGGTACGTTGGGTCTGCACTTTTTCTGCAAAAAAAAAAAAAAAGGCTTTTATTTTCCATTGATGTTAAATCAGGCAAAAAATAAAAATCCCATTGTGCTGTTTTGATAAAGTTGTGCGAAAGCAATCAAAGTTTCAATATCACAAAAATTGAACATAAGATTCTTTCTGGTACTACTGGCTAGGTCATATAAATGAAAAAAGCTGCTTCTACTTAAGTCACATAAACACTGCTCATGCTATTATACCTTGAAGTGATCCACAGGAGCAATGTCAGCGTTACAACAAACTCCTCATAGTAATTCAGAACTCCAAGACAAAGTCCATCGAAGTAAAATTTTATTAGAGAAGTCATATTGGCACACCAGGGGAAAACCCGAATCTGAAATCCCGCATTTCCCCCCACCCACCCACATTAAAACTCTCACCCTGCCCTGTCCAGTGACATTCACATCACATGGCCCAATCATTCCCCTGTCTCCGCTGCCAGCAAACTTTGGCCACTCCCTTCCAGGTGCCAGCAGCCCGACCTTAATCTGATGTCAAAGAATGTTGTTATGATTACTCCCTTCGCTACTTTCCCATTCACATTGTGGCAGCCCTGTAAAATCTGGAGCCAGGGCTGACAAACATAATCTCAGATTGGTGGGTTTTAATTGGTTTTTACATATTCATGGACATGAAAAAGATGTTTAGTTCTTAATATTGTGTTTTCCTTTGCTAATTTGTGGCGGTATTGTCAATATCTAACTAGGGTAAGGCTGCTTTTAATATTTTGGAGGAAAACCTTGGTTTGAACTTCTGTTCTTTAAAGCTTACCTAAAGAGTTTAGTGAGTTCACTTTAAGGATCTCAGTTGCTAGTCAATACCTGATCTATCTCCTCTTTGACATTGTTAGTCAGATGAGGGCTTAATGCATAGAAACTTGACTCTTCCTCTCTTCAGCATCAGCTTTTTAGTGCTTGTTAGAGTCCTCCATCCAAACATTGGAAAAGCATTGGCTTACTCTGCCTTTTTCTTCCTCATCCAATGTACTTAATGACCTTCAGGCAATACAGCAATCATTTTAGAGCTCCCATTCCCTCCAGCTCAGTTTCCCCACTCTCAGCAACAAAACACATGCAATAAAAATATTTATTACATTCCATGGGGATATCATTTTTAGAGAGAGCTAGACTTTGATATCTCCCCAAAGGCTGACTGGATTACACATTGATTAGTCGTCCAGCTTGTGGCCGTCTTGCTTCTTGCAAGGAGAAACCTAAACCTGAAGTTTTAGAGGGGGGCTATCAAGTATTGCAAAGCCGAAGCGGCATCAAATCACCACAGGCATTAATCATAAGGTTGAGGAAGAGGAGGAGGAGGCAGCAAAATGTTCTGAAATATCAGGGTTTAGACTTAATTATAGTGAATTTACACAAGGAAAATACCTCCAAACATTATTCATATCTCAATTAGACAAGGTTAGGTATTCTCTTTGTTCCTTCTTCTGAGAAGCCTACAATTGCAATTTTTATCAGTGGCAAGGAAAAGAAAGGAAATGATCAGCAAACTAAAAAAGCTATTTTTTTCCCCTAGAAGCTGTCATGGTAATTTATTGTTCTGGGAGCTAAAACTATGCACAAGTCAACTATGATTTGGGAAACAGTCCAGGCTGATGGAGTTTGTGAAGATGTTCACTAAATTGGAGAGGGAAGAAGATAATGAGCAAGGTATCATGGGCATCTTCCTTTTTTTTTTCCATCCAAGGACAGATTTTGGAATGCTCACCAAATTGCCAAGGATCTTGGCATCTTATATGCTCATTTCTTACTTCTGACACAAAGAAGTGCCTGCATGGCTAAGTTGGATAGTCAAGCAAAGAAAATAATGCCCTTGTGTCCACCTTTCTACTTTTTAATTGAAAATTATACTTAGTTATCTAATAATTACAATCTAACAATTAGATACTGTTATGGTCTCCCTATTTCCAAGCAGTAGGAAGTTCCAGAGCCAAGTTACCCGAGCATGACATTCCATAGAGAGCAGCTCTTGATCATGAAAAGATTTTTCTTGATGCATGGAGGGATTACTTGACAATTTCCGTCTCAATCCATGCAATTTTCTTTTAGTAGCTAACCGGGGCAGGAGTGTCAAACTCATGGTGCATGGGTGAGATGCGTCACACGCTGGCCACGCCCACCTCCGGTTTAGCAAAGGGGGAAAAAAGTCATGATATGTCACATGATGATGTGATGACATGAGTTTGACACCCCTGAACTAGGGGTTCCACTGTTTCTTCAGCTTTTTTGTAGTGGCAACCTTTGTTGTCTGTTGCTGTCTTCTCAATTCTGACTTTGTAAGGGTTTGTTCTTAAAGCTTGGCCTTGTGCAGTGAGGCTTACCCCTTCTGTCTAATTCTTCAACTTTCCTCTTAGTCATTACCAGTTGTTGTGTTTATCTGTTTTGCCTGCTAGTTGCTTGTGTGTGTTTGTGTATGAGAGAGTGAGTACATGTGTATGTACTCGCCATATAATACTTTGCCTCATCATATCTCTTTTCTGTTCTTCATTTGGTCTTCCTTGTAAGCCGCTTTAGTCTCTTTCAGTACTCTATTCAGTAATCCTTCATGCTGAACTAGTTTCAGTACATCTTCTTCACTGTCCTTCAGCTATTCTTCAAAATGTTGCCACTTTGTCATCCCATTGTTTTCATGTATCATATCATATTCCAGTGATTGTTACTCTCAAAGCCCCTAGTGAAGTGTAAGCCAAGAATAAATATTCTCAACTATCCCACAATTTTTCTGGCCAATATTTGAGATATTTTTTAATAGAGTTTCATGAACCTTCAAGCAAATATGGCTGGGAAATTTCTGTCCTTTGGGTGCCATTAGATCACACCCATTATCTTCCATCATTGGTCATGCTAACTTGGTCAGATGGGAGTTTGAAAGCTGTAATATATGGAAGTCACGTTGCCAAAAATGTCACATATATCTATCTATGTGGTTGCTAGGAGTCAAAAATGACTTGATGGCACATAATCAATCAATCCTCAATCCCATATTGCCCTTCCTTTGTGTGAAAGATTTCACCTTCCTTTTTCACACTCCTTGTAAATCTCAGTTTTGTTTGCATTCCAGACAAAGAAAGGAAAATGTCAAAGATTTTTTGTTTACATCTCTTTTTGTGGGTACATAATAAAAATGAAGAAAAATCTTCCCTCTTTCCATTTACTAGAGGACAAGTAGTATTCTTACCTTTCTAAGAGGTCCGGAAGTATAAAACAACAAAGAACCTGCAGCACAAATGAATTTTAAACCATTATTATTAACCAATTTTAAACCAATACCATTAAATTAGCAATGAAAATAAGCAGCAGAGTACTTAAAGAATTAATATCAAGTGATTAAATGAGAATGGAAGTAGGCCACTTCTTTGGAGACATATTAGAAAATTGTATCAATTCCACTTTTACCAGAAAATGCATCCATACCACGGAAGATATTTCTGCAGATAAAGTTACTTCCACAATTTATTATCTAGCTTTTATTGCTTAATAGTCTACTCCTGGGCATGCTTCCTCTGAAGTAAGCCCTAATTGAAGGATATCTCAATGAGTATCTTTAGGATTTCAGACCTAGTTTTACATGCCAAGGCAGGACATGGTGCAAAGAGGTGGTATTCAGCAGGTTCTGACCAGTTCTGGGTAGTTCGGAGAACCGGTAAATACCACCTCCTGCCCCCATCTATTCTCTGCCTCCCAAGTCCCAGCTATCAGGAGGAAATGGGGATTTTGCAGTAACTTTCCCCTGGAATGGGGAGGGAATGGAGATTTTACAGTATCCTTCCCCTGTCACGCCTACAAAGCCATGCCCACCAAGCCACACCACACCCATAGAACCGGTAGTAAAAATGTTTGAATCCCACCACTGATGGTGCAGATGGAAAAACTGGAGGATAGAAACAAGAGAACTGGTCAGGACCATGTGAAATTCTGCATGCAAAGAATGGAAATATTTGAAAGGATAACTGAACTTTCAGAGCAAGGCTGAAAGGCACACCAGAGTAATTATGGATGACTGTCACATGCAAACATCTGATTATATTAATTTGTATTGATTTCTTTTACAGTCAGTTACATTTGTATTTTTGTTACTAGTTCTCTCAAGATCTCTTATTGGAGCTATTCATATTTCATTTGGGTTTTCACCCATCCTGAACAATGCAATTTGCAACTTGTATTTATTTATTTGTTTATTGCTACTACAATTTTAACTTAACTTTTTGCTTTCTTCCCTTTGTTTACCATTCTAATATCTTATATTTGTTCTGACAGAAGAGTTGGAGGAACCTTTTCATTTGCTTCATGGACAAAATTTTCATTTTGAGAGGAAACATTCTTTTCTTTTCTAGTTTCTGACACTACTGTTCAACTATGAGAAAGTCTCAAACTGTGGTGTCTGTTTCATATGAATTTTTGTCTTTGTTCTGTGCTCTTGAGGGCAATTTTGTCCTGGGTACTTTTCATCAAAAGAGGAACTTAAAACAAAGAAGCAAAAATTTAAAAGGTTGTGAATGGTGAAACTATTCTGTCCCCTTCCTCAATGGTATCTATGTCAACTCGCAAAGCATCCATGGCCTGCTCTCAAGTTGCCATAGGCCAGGAAGGATTGGAAACTGGCAAAATGGCATATCAGCAAAAGGCAGGTGCACATTCCACACTTATCTCTCTCAAGGCTGTATCCCAGGGTTACCTACAGCACGGGTGGATTCTAAATTTTTTTACTACCGTTTCTCTGGGCGTGGCTTATTTTGTGGGTGTGGCTTGATGGTCATGTGATAGTGGGTGTGGCTTGATGGTCATATGACTGGGTAGGCATGGCTAACTCAATGTCTCTCATGTCAAGGGGTACCTCCCCTGGCCCCTCCCCTCCCAGCCATTCCTTGTCACACCCAGCCTCAACGTATCTATAGTTCTGCAAAAATGTTGTTCACCTTTTTTCAACTTTATTATCTACATACTATAGATCAAGGGTCTCCAAACTTGGCCACTTTAAAACTTATGGACTTCAATTCCCAGAATTCCTCAGCCAGCTTTGCTGTCTTAAAGTGGCCAAGGTTAGAGACCTCTGCTATAGATGCACTTTCATGGACCACTGAAAGGAGGAAATGGCTCACATGCTTTGCCCAAGTGATAGGCAACAGGCTTTTAAGAGGCTGCTAGAAATAAGGGGGGGGGGCAAAATATTTTCCAAAGCACCAGAAGACAAAACAAGAAGCAATGGATGGAAGCTCAACAAAGAGAGAAGCAACCTAAAACTAAGGACAAACGTCCTGACAGTGTGAACCTATATAGATTTCAGTCATAATTTCACATATAAAATAGCCATTCATGTAATACAACCTGCATATTGTTCAAAACAATCATTAGCATTATGGCTGATGTTTACAGAAAGCCTAAAATCCCCATTCCCACCCCATTCCAGGGGAAGGTTACTTCAAAATCCCCATTTCCTGCCCACCCCACTAATCTGTTCTGGGAAGGAATCAAACTCCCCACTCTTCATTTCCCAAATAAAATATCCCAGATAATTAAGGAATAATCAAGCTGCTAGCAAGGAACCTGCCTGGAATTCCACATTCCTGCCAGCTGCATAAAGGAAACTTTGTAAGCAGAAAACAGTGTGCTTAGAGATCATAGAAAGTGGAAGCTGGAAGTTCGGCTCCATTTATAAGCAGGAAGAAAACTCATTCAAGACAGGACACTTCACAATGGAAATTGCCCAAACCTTTTTAGAAACATATAGGCCATGTTGCACAAATCCCAAAACTTCAAAAACATTGAACCATATAAGAATTCCTCTTCTTATCCAATTTGTTGTTCAGCTGACCCAGGAAGGAGCTTCTAGCCGCTCTGTCAATTTAAAACAACAGCATTTCCCCCACCCCTTCTTCTTTGACAAGTGATCTCCTGGCTGAGAAGTGAGCTGATCAGTTGGGAGGCTTCTTGGCTTCTCAATTTAAAGGGACGGTGTCTTGTTGTTGTTTTTTCTCTTCTTTGACAAGTGAATCTTGATTTTTTCCTTCTAGCCGATCAGCTGGGAGTCGGGAGGCAGCAATAGATTGGAGACGGAGCCAGGCAGAATTTTTACTACCGGTTCTCAGAACTACTCAAAATGTTTACTACCGGTTCTTGTGAACTGGGGAGAACCGGTAGCAACCCACTACTGCTACAGCAGCCGGAGGGGGAGTGACTTCTACAACCCGCGAAATTGCTCCATTGGCAAATGTGATTGGACACACCCTGGGGGCAGGGGGAAAACAAGGTCATAATCGGGGCATAAATTACTATGTCAATAGGGTCAATAGAGAAATGATTGGCTGTTTTACTCTATTTTAACAGGTACAGGAAGGTACCTTTTTTTCTTCTTTTAAGAGGGTGAAATTGCTGAGTATTTCCCAAGTTTCCTCTTCTAGCACAACGGATAGGACAAACTGAAAATGTGGTTTGAGGGGTTTTTCTCTCTCTCTTTGTAGGCCTTAGAAACTGTGTCCACAGTAGCGAAAATACTTACCGTATTTTCTTAGTCTAGGCTGAGTAGGAAAAAACAAGGGACTTTACCTACTGGAGTCAATCTTAAGTACATTGGCCAGAGTTGAAAAAGGAGTTGATATTTCAAAATTATTTCTTAAACCAGCTTTATTCTGGCTGAGTATATGCATAGGTGAGAAACAATTGAAAGCTTCCCTGTGGGAAAAAAAAACTCTGTTTGCTTCTTCCATTTGTCTCTCGCACCCTGAACACTATCCAGGTTTTTTTGTGAGTTACAGGTAGTCCTCGACTTACAACCACAATTGAGCTCAAAATTTCTGTTAAGTGAGTCATTTGCTAAGTAAGGTTGTTTTACAACCTTTCTTGCCTTGGTTGTTAAGTGAATCCCCGCAGCTGATAAATTAATAACCTGGTTGTTAAGGGAATCTGGCTTCCCTATTGACTTTGCTTCTCAGAAGGTTGCAAAAGGTGATCACATGACATTGGGACACAGCAATGGTCATAAATATGAGTCAGTTGCCAAGCATCAGAATTTTGATCAGGTGACCATGGGGATGCTGCGAAGGTTGTAACTGTGAAAAATGGTCATAAGTCACATTTTTCATGGCCATTGTAACTTTGAACAGTCACTAAGTGAACTGTTGTAAGTCAAGGACTACCTGTACTTCCTCTGATTAGCTTCATAACCAGTTGTTGTAAGATGTTGTAACGTCTTGTTTGAATGTGACCTGAATGTTGGTTGATGCATCAGTATGAGAGTAATTGAAATCCTGATGAACACAAACACTTACACCTGCTCCCCCATTAAGTTTCCCATTATAGTTTTCCTCCTGATACTTTCTTCATTTAAGGGAAATCTTTCACTGAAATCTCTCACAGTTCCCATTATTGAGGGAAAAGGTAGATTTTTTCATTTCTATCAACTCTATAGAACTATTTGGTCTTAGGAGGTTTTTTTAACTCCATCTATATTGTCTTCAATGTTTTCACCTCCAATGCACACTATTTCTACTTTCCATTTATCTCATAACCAGTGAAGACCGATCTTTCCCCCCATTTCTCTTTTATCAGATCAGCACAACACCTGTGTTTTAAAATCTATATTCAAGGTGTCAAAATAGCGTTTAAGGTCCTAAGTTCTCCAAAATTCTTAATGGAACATGACAACAGACAGCATAAAAGAAGAGATGGGATGGAAGTGAAGTAGATGATGTTCAAGTCCTAATTGCATTTTTAAGATGAAATGTGGGAGTTAGATATCATTCTAAGTAAGCCTAATTGAGTCACAATGGAAGGCAATTCCTTGCCATTGAGCCATGCAAGATGAGTTAAAACAAGATGCCTGGAGAGCACAGGTTGTCTGCTGTGACTTTATAAGATGCCGAGGAGTTTTGACCTAGCATGATCTGACAGGCTTGGGTGACTAAATAAACAATGATTTAGCTGCCATTTTTTACAAAAATAAAATCCTGTTGTTTTTGCAGTCTGTTTTGATTTGATAACTTAGATTTCTTGATCAATGGAACAATATTCTTGAGCGTTTGTGTAAGTTGTGTTGTACTTTTTAAAAAAACAACAACTAATTTGAATAGTTTTCATTTTAATACTAAATATTCCAATTCCATCTTAGTTTCAAGCTTCTAATCTAACTGATAAAAATACCAATATGCATAATTTGTATTTCTACCTGCATTACTTTCATATACTGGCTACCACAATAACTCTAAGCGGCAAACATACCTAATACTTTTCCCTCCTTCTATTTTCTTCTTAGCAAGGAATAGGTTGGGCTGAGAGAGAAGGACTGGCCTAAAGCCAACCAGCTGTCTTTAATGCCTACGGAAGGACAAGAACTCACAGTCTTTTGGTTTCTAGTCTCATGCCTTAACCATTAGACTAAACTGGATCTTACATATATCCTGTCTTTCTTCCCATTTATATTCTGCCCTTTTCCCAAAAACTCAAGGTGGCTTACATGGTATCTTCCTTGAGGTAGCTGTGAGGTAGATTATGACTGAAAGTGCTTAGCCCAAGATCACCCAATACACTTCCATGGCTAATTGCATATTTCCATTGCATTGTTCTCCAAATGTCATTTCAGTGTGCACTTTTCCTACAATTCTATAAGCATAAAATTGATCCTCTCAATGGATAAGTTGTTTATACTGAAAACTGAAAAACAAACAGGCAGAAGCCTAAGACTGCTCAATCTGTTCTATTTTGCATTGCTGGCTGTTCCTGAAAATAAATATTTCCCTCCTTCCAGTCTCAAAATTATCCAAATTGAATCAACATTTGGTCCAACACCATTAATACTTAAATCTTAACAGTTACAGCTGAGTGAACCAAAAAATTGCTTGACATACTGTATTTGCCTGCACTGTCTATCAAATTGATTATCTCATGCAGGAAGGATACCACTAAATTATCAGTAATCCACTGGATCTCTATGCCACTTCTGACAAATTGAAAGGGAATTGCTAAATCCGCTGCTTTATATGTCTGTTTGCATTCTTATTTCACAAGAATACCTGAATTCAATTATTTAAAAGAGTTCTGTGGCTTTGAATTATCTGTTTGCTGCTTTGTAGTCCATTTGGGACAATAGCCATTTTAATTCTTTCCCTTCTGCAGGCAAACACTTATTTTGTCTACAGTCCCACTTATTCATCTGTTTTTAAAAAAAAATGTGCTATCCTTTCATCAAGCTAGATTATTGAGGATAGTTTATTACAAAAATCGGAAGAGAATGAAGTAACAACATTAACTGTTTTAATAAGAGCAGATGAAAATGTCCAAGACATCTAAAAGATGTGACAAAAAAGCTCAATTGCTATGGCTTTCAAGGCAGGGTAGCTTGGATTTTACTTTATGCCAATATCCTAGCTCTTGTGTAATATGTAGTGCAAATTGATATTGTCTTACTCTTTGTCTAATATATCTAATGTATATTATTCTGGGAATAGCAGAACACTTATTCAGTGGTGGTTTATTCAATGAACCATGTTTAAGTATTGAGAATGAATGGATATCCATATTAAATATATCTCCTGCCTTTGTGTGTGTCTGTGTACATATATTCTACTGCTCCCAAAATAAGATACATTAGATACCAGTTATATTAGGCCAATGGTTCTCAACCTTTATAGTGCTGTGACCCCTTTAATACAATTCCCCACGATTGTGGCGACCCCTTTAATACAATTCCCCACAATGTGGCGACCCCAACCGTAAAATTATTTTCATTTTGAATTTATCGCGCCTGAAGCCGTATTGGCTAGCGATCTGAACTGCTTGCGATTGCCTTGAGGACGGAGGCATTAAAGTGGAGACTCCTCCCCTATTAAGTTTATCGCGCCTGAAGCCAGATTAGGCTAGCGATTGGGAGTGATTGCAGCTGGCTTGAGAGAGAGACATCAGAGCAAAGATTTCTCTCTTTTTTAATTCATCGCGCCTGAAGCCGAATTCGGCTAGCGATTCGAAGAGCCTGCAGCTGGCTTGTGGAGTCAACCATTGGAGCGTGATTCTTCGACTCGCAAGTATACTTCCCATATTTCCGATGGTTTTAGGCGTCCCCTGGCAAATCGTCATTCGACCCCCAATGGGGTCCCGACCCACAGGTTGAGAACCGCTATGTTAGGCAAAGATAGAGCAATTTCAATGGCTTGCACAGAAGCAAAGCAGCAAGGAAGTGTCCCTGTGACAATAGTGAATTCTATATCTCCACCCTTGACAGGACAGGAAAGCCATCATTCTTAGTATCATTCTCCTTTGGAAAACAAGCTCCCAAAATCTTTGCATGGTCTCTAGGCCTGGAGTAAAAAACCAAGTCAGTAGGTGTGGCATGCATGGGCCTAGAAAGAAAGAAGTCACAGGTATAAGAGCAGGAAACAAGGGAAGAAAATTGGAATCATAGAATCACAGAGCTTGAAGGGACCTTGGAGATCTTCTAGTCCAACTCCCTACCCAAGGCAGTAGACTTTATTGCATTCCAGATAAATGGCTGTCCAATCTTTTCTTGAAGACCTCCAGTGATAGAGCACTCACACTTCTGTTCCATTGGTTACTTGTTCTTATTGTCAAGAAATTTCTTCTTAGTTCCAGATTGGACCATTCATTAATAAGCTTCTTGTCCTGCCCTCAGGTGCTTTAGACAATAAGTTGACCTCCTCCTCCCTGTGACTGCCCATCAAATACCCGAAGATAGCTGTTGTGACTCCGACCCCCTCATGGAGGAGGATGACTCAGGGAGTGAGGGAGAGGAGCCAACAAGGCCTCCCTCTCCAGGTCCCTCCTTCCTGGCAATGCCTCAAGTACCAGTGGAAGGCCAGGAAGAAGGCGTTTCAGAGCCCCCACAGATAGAGGACGAGGAGGATCAATCCTGGATTGACCCTAGACAGCGTCAGAAACAGAGGTATGCACAGCAGAGGAAGAGGTGTGGCAGGCCCAGAGAGTGCTGAGTGACTGAGCCACACCCCACAGGGGATAAAAGCGGGTAACGTTGCCATCGGGCCCTTGTGACGGACAAAAGCTACTAAGTATGAACTGCATCGTGTGAGCTTCAGATTGTTTTTGGGTTTAAGGCTTGGATTTTTATGAGTAACTCTTGACCATTCTTTGGACTCCTGGTTGCTCTGGCAACAGACTGTAAACACGCTGACTCTTGATAAGAAACTTGGCTGGCACTTGAAGAGCAGCTGCCAGAACTTTCCTCTGCCAAAGGAAACCAGGCTAACTTATAAATAAATTGCTGGCAGACATCCTTTACCACTTGTGTTTTCTTAGGTGAAGTGAGGGGGGACAGAACAATAGCTATCATGTCATCACTAATCCTTTCGGTTAGGCTAAACATACCTAGTTCCCTTCACTATAAGGGTTAGCCTCTATTTATTTATTTTATTTATTTATTTATTTGATTTTTATACCGCCCTTCTCCCGAAGGACTCAGGGCGGTGTACAGGCAAAAATAAAACAAATAATACAATATACAATTTAAAAAGCAGATTAAAAAACTTATTTTAAAATTAGCCTGATAGGTTAAAATATACTAGACTAAAAAACCCCATTTAAAATTAATTAATAAAAATTTAAAATTTAAAATTAATAATCTTCTTGTCCTGCCCTCAGGTGCTTTAGACAATAAGTTGACCTCCTCCTCCCTGTGACTGCCCATCAAATACCCGAAGATAGCTGTTGTGACTCCGGCCCCCTCATGGAGGAGGATGACTTGGGGAGTGAGGGATAGGAGCCGACAAGGCCTCCCTCTCCAGGTCCCTCCTTCCTGGCAATGCCTCAAGTGCCAGCGGAAGGCCAGGAAGAAGGCGTTTCAGAGCCCCCACAGAGAAGGCCCTTCCTGGGGCCGCCAGCCAACATTGATTGGCGGATGTCACCCTGAGAAGTCCCTCTCTGTGAGAGCGTACGGGTCGGTGGGAGGCATGTGGTAACAGCAGGCGGTCCCGTAAGTATGCAGGCCCTAAGCCATGGAGCGCTTTAAAGGTCATAACCAACACTTTAAAGTGCACTCGAAAGGCCACAGGTAGTCAGTGCAGTCTGTGCAGGAGCGGTGTTACATGGGAGCTATGCGTAGCTCCCTCTATCACCCGCGCAGCTGCATTCTGGACTAGCTGAAGCCTCCGAGTGCACTTCAAGGGAAGCCCCATGTAGAGAGCATTACAATAATCCAAGCGAGAGGTAACGAGCGCATGAGTGACTGTGCACAAGGCATCCCGATCAAGGAAGGCGCAACTGCGAACCAGGCGACCCTGGTGGAAGGCCCTCCTGGAGACGGCCGTCAAATGATCTTCAAACGACAGCCGATCATCCAGGAGGACACCTAAGTTGCGCACCCTATCCTTTGGGGCCGGTAACTCGCCTCCAACAGTCAGCCGCGGCTGCAGCTGACTGAATCGGGATGCCGGCATCCACAGCCACTCCGTCTTGGAGGGATTAAGCTTGAGCCTGTTTCTCCCCATCCAGACCCGTACGGCTTCCAAACACCGGGACAGCACTTCAACAACTTCATTGGGGGGGCCCGGGGGGGAAAAGTACAGCTGGGTGTCATCAGCGTACAGCTGGTATCTCACCCCGAAACCACTGATGATCTCACCCAGCGGCTTCATGTAGATGTTGAACAGAAGGGCGAGAGAATCGACCCCTGTGGCACCCCACAAGTGAGGCACCTCGCGGTCGACCTCTGCCCCCCTGTCAACACCGTCTGCGGCCGGTCGGGGGGATAGGGGGGGAAACACCGGTACACGGTGCCCCCCACTCCCAATCCCCAACCGGGCGCAGCAAGATACCATGGTCGATGGTATCAAAAGTCGCTGAGAGATCTAATAGGACCAAGGCAGAGGAATAACCCCTGTCCCTGGCCCTCCAGAGATCATCCACCAATGCGACCAAAGCTGTCTCCGTGCTGTATCCGGGTCGGAAGCCAGACTGGAACAGGTCTAGATAGACATCTTCATCCAGGTATTGGGGTAGCTGTCGCGCCACAGCACTCTCTACAACCTTCGCAACAAAGCGAAGGTTGGAGACTGGACGATAATTACCCAAAATAGCTGGGTCCAGGGAGGGCTTCTTGAGGAGGGGTCTCACCATTGCCTCTTTCAAGGTGGCAGGGAAAACTCCTTCCAACAAAGAAGCGTTGATAATCCTCTGGAGCCAGCCTCGTGTCACCTCCTGAGTGGCCAGTACCAGCCAGGAAGGGCACAGGTCCAGTAAACATGTCGTGGCGTGAAGCCTCCCCAACAACCTGTCCACGTCCTCGGGAGCCACAGGGTCAAACTCATCCCAAACAGACTCGACAAGATGTGCCTCCTCTCCCTCGCTTGGATCATCCCAATTTCGGTCCAGACCGTCCGGAACCTGAGCGTTTTTATCGTATAGATAACCACTAAACTCCTCGGCTCGTCCCTGCAAAGGGTCATCCCGCACCTCCTGGTGAAGGAGGGAGCGGGTCACCCGAAACAGGGCGGCCAGGCGGTTATCTGCCGCCGCAATGAGGGTGGGGGCGGAGGGCCGCCTCGCCTCCCTCATTGCCACTAGGTAGGTCCTAGAATAGGACCTAACTAGTGTCCGATCAGCTTCGGAACGACTGGACCTCCAGGTGCTCTCTAGGCGTCTTCTCCGGCGTTTCATCTCCCTCAGCCCCTCGGAGAACCAAGGGGCCGGACGGGATCTGCGCGGGTCAGAGGCCGCAAAGGCGCAACATGGTCCAAGGCCCCAGCCGTGGCCTGTTCCCAGGCCACGACTAGTTCCTCAGTCGTGCCGTGGGCCAGATCCTCAGGGAATGGCCCAAGCTCCATCAGGAACCTCTCGGGGTCCATCAGGTGCCTGGGACGGAACCAACGTATAGGTTCCGTCTCCCTGCGATGGTGAGTGGCAGTTCGGAAGTCTAGGCGAAGGAGAAAATGATCGGACCATGACATTGGTTCTGTTACTAAATCATCTAATTCCAGATCATTTAACCACTGTCCAGAGATATAAATCAGATCCAGCGTGCCTTCCCCCATGTGCGTAGGGCCATCATTTATTTGAATCAGGTCCAAGGCCGTCATGGAAGCCTGGAACTCCCGAGCTGCCGGCAATAACAAGCCAGCTGATGGCAAGTTGAAATCCCCCATGACTATAAGTCTGGGGGTCTCAACTGCCACAGCGGCAAGTACCTCCAACAGCTCAGGCAGGGCTGTGGTAACGCAGCAAGGCGGCAGGGAAAACCCCTTCCAACAAAGAAGCGTTGATAATCCTCTGGAGCCAGCCTCGTGTCACCTCCTGAGTGGCCAGTACCAGCCAGGAAGGGCACGGGTCCAGTAAACATGTCGTGGCATGAAGCCTCCCCAACAACCTGTCCACGTCCTCCGGGGGCACAGGGTCAAACTCATCCCAAACAGACTCAACAAGGCGTGCCTCCTCTCCCTCGCTTGGATCATCCCAATTTCAGTCCAGACCGTCCGGAGCTGAGCGATTTTATCGTATAGATAACCACTAAACTCCTCGGCTCGTCCCTGCAAAGGGTCATCCCGCACCTCCTGGTGAAGGAGGGAGCGGGTCACCCGAAACAGGGCGGCCGGGCGGTTATCTGCCGACGCAATGAGGGTGGAGGCGTGGCGCCTCGCCTCCCTCATTGCCACTAGGTAGGTCCTAGAATAGGACCTAACTAGTGTCCGATCAGCTTCGGAACGACTGGACCTCCAGGTGCTCTCTAGGCGTCTTCTCCGGCGTTTCATCTCCCTCAGCCCCTCGGAGAACCAAGGGGCCGGACGAGATCTGCGCGGGTCAGAGGCGCAAAGGCGCGACACGGTCCAAGGCCCCAGCCGCGGCCTGTTCCCAGGCCACGACTAGTTCCTCAGTCGTGCCGTGGGCCAGATCCTCAGGAATGGCCCAAGCTCCGTCAGGAACCTCTCAGGGTCCATCAGGCGCCTGGGACGGAACCAACGCATAGGTTCCGTCTCCCTGCGATGGTGAGTGGCGGTTCGGAAGTCTAGGCGAAGGAGAAAATGATCGGACCATGACATTGGTTCTGTTACTAAATCATCTAATTCCAGATCATTTCACCACTGTCCAGAGATATAAATCAGATCCAGCGTGCCTCCCCATGTGCGTAGGGCCATCATTTATTTGAATCAAGGCCAAGGCCGTCATGGAAGCCTGGAACTCCCGAGCTGCCGTCGATAACAAGCCAGCTGATGGCAGGTTGAAATCCCCCATGACTATAAGTCTGGGGGTCTCAACTGCCACAGCGGCAAGTACCTCCAACAGCTCAGGCAGGGCTGTGGTCACGCAGCAAGGAGCCAGGTACGCGATCAACAAGCCCAACTGATTCCTATGGCCCCACCGCACATAGAGGGATTCACAGCCGGCAATCTGAGGAACAGTGGCCTCCCTCGGCTCTAGATCTTCCTTAATGACAACCGCCACCCCCCCACCCCTACCTTGGGCCCTCGGCTGATGAAATGCTCGGAAACCTGGAGGGCACATCTCAACAAGGGGAACCCCCCCTCTGGGCCCAACCAGGTCTCCGTAATGCCCATGAGGTCCGCGGACTCCCCCTGAATAAGATCGCAGATCAGGGGAGCCTTATTAGCCACGGACCGGGCATTACATAACATCAGCCGAAGATCCAAGCTCTGAGGATCATGGCCGCCCGAGGAACGGGTAGGGACTGGGGGGCCGGAGCACGTGATCGCTTTAAGACATCGAACACGTGCTCCCAACTCTCGATACGGCCCCCCCTGCCATATCTGCCTCTCCCACTTACCGTACAAATCGAACCACCCTCTAGTCCTGGAACAACGCCCTCCCCCCCTACCTTCAGACCAGATGGAGTAGTGCCGCGAACTGACACGGGGGCTGGATCCCTCTAGATACCTTATCCTCTTTGTTGCTCTTCTCTGCATTCTTTCTAGGGTTTCCATCTCTTTTTTGTATCATGCCAACCAGAACTGGACACAGTGTTCCATGTGTGCCAACCAGAACTGGACACAGTGTTCCATGTGTGCCCTCACTAGTGCCGTATAGAGTAGTACTGTCACTGCTCATGATCTTGATGCTATTCCTGATGGTTAGCTTTTTTTGGCAGCTGTAGTACATTGCTGGCCCTTACTTAAGTGACGTTCATTAGGACACCAAGATCCCTCCCATAGTTACTACTGTTGAGCCAGATAGCACCTATTCTATAGCCATCCATTTGATTTAAGTGCAGGACCTTGCTTTTCTCACTGCTGAGCTGTAGTGTAGTTGTTAAGATCCTTCTGAATAATGAGTCTATATTTCAAGGTGTTGGCAATTTTTTTCAGTTAGTTGACATCTGCAGATTTGATGAGTTCCCCTTCTATCCCTCATCTAGATAATTTATGAAGATGTTGAAGAGCACTGGGCCCAAGACTGAAACTTGAGGTACCTCACTGCATGCTTCCCTCTTTGTAGACTAGAAGATTGCATGTAGAGTATGATTGGTCAGTCAACTACAAATCCATCTGAGGATAATACTGTCTATCCTACATTGTTCTATCTTACCAAGAAGTAGGCTGTGGATTACTTTGTGAAATGCCTTACTAAAGTCCAAATAAACTATATCCACAGCATTTCCCAGATCCACTAATTTAGTCACTTTATCAAAGAAGGCAATAAGGCTTGTCTGGCATGATCTGTTTTTAACAAGCCCATTCTGGTTTCTAGTGATTGCTTTGCTCACAAGTATGCTGTTTGATTAAGTTTTCTAGGATTTTCCCAGGTATTGATGCCAAACTGATTCATTTTTAGTCCCCCCCCCCTTTTTTTGAAGATTGGAATTACATCATCTCTTTTCCAGTCTTCTGGCAGTTATCCCCCCTGCTCCAGGAACTCTAATATTTTGTTCAGTGGTTCCAAGATTTTCAGTACCCTATACTGCGAACCATCTAGTACTGGCAATCTGAACTCATCTAATGTGAATAGATTTTTTAAAATAACACATTTCTTACCTATTTTGATCTATGTTTCTGTCATGTCTTCCATTGAGCTGCTTTTGATGGGTTGGCTGTTGTCGTGTCCCACTCCTCCGCTGATGGCCGGGTCGGGGAAGTCCGTATCAGGCGTGCCTCTGCAGCTCTGCCAAAGTCCTAGCAAAGTTCTCAAGGCAGGCAGGAGACCAGGAAGTGACTTCAGCAATCCAAGGTAGACTTTGCCTGACTCAGAGAATGCCAGAAAGCAGATCTTTTATATAGGCCATGGGGTGTGGCTCCATGACTCAGCACTTATCCAGGCCTGCCCCTCCCTTCCTTTTGCTGACGTCGCCTATCAATTCTCCGGAAGTGAGGATCTCTCCAGGCTCCAGCTGTTGGCAATTCACATTCCTCAGGCTCACATGCTGTGGGGGAGGGGGAGGGGTCTAGCTGCTCCGTTTGCCTGGGCATGGAGCCAGGGCTGGGGGCTGGAGGCACATCAAGCCCTTTGTCTTGCTCGGCCTGTCTGGGCATGGTGCCAGGGCTGGGGCCTGGAGGCATGCCAGGACATTCCTCAGCGTTCGGCAGGAGATAAGAGGGACCCGGCTGCGGGGAAAGCGAGCGAGACACAACAGCTGTTTTGTTTTTTTCCTTTTGCATAAAGACAGATGCAAAAAAAGAATTAAACAGCTCTGCTTTCTTCTTCCTGTCTGTCACCTTCTTGCGATCTTCTCCCATTAGTGGACCAATTATTTCCTTGCTTTTTTTCTTGTTCCTTGCATATTAAAAGAAACTATCTACAGTATGTTGTTGGTGGTCTTGCCTGGTTGGTGGTTTTGTTTTTCTTTCTGTGTTGTATTTTGTTTTGGCCTTAACTCTGAAGTTTTTCAGAGTTTTCCATGTGTCCTGAAGTATTTTTCTTTCTAGGATTTCCATCCACAGAATCCATCCTAATTGGTCTCTTATTTTGTTAAACTCAGCTCTCTTAAATTCTAAAACACTGGTCTGGCTTAACTCTGTTGCCTGTGCCTGCATTATTGCATATTCTAGTACGACATAGTAACTCTCCCCAAAATTCCTACAATTTCCATTCCCTCAGTCATTTAATCTCTATTAGTTAGGATTAAGTCCGATATAGCTGGAAGGATATAAATTGTTCATAAGAAACACAACTAACAGAACCAGCTTAAAAAACTCCACCTTTTAGATGACAAAGTTGTCAGCTAGAAACATTAGAAATTTGATCAATCTCCCACTTGCTGCAGAGTTTGTTTCTCAATTTAGGTTAGGATAGTTAATTTCCCCTTTACTACAGTGGTGTGTTTCCTGCACACCTTGGCTAACTGATTAGTTCTTCTATTTCCTCTGCTTGGTTGGGTGGCCTGTAGTAAACACCTATGGCAATGTCATTTATTTTTCCTCTTTTATTCACCCAAATACTTTCAAGAAGGCTTTCATCCCAAGTATTGTGCATTTCTGTTGAGGTGTACATACAGTGCAATTCATCCCTCCCCCCTTTTTAAATTGGTTCTGTTTCTTTTGAACAATTTGTATCCTTCTAATAGTATGTTCCAGTCATGGGTTTCATCTCACCAAGTTTTAGTAATGGCAACAATACCGTACCGGCCTTTAAGTACAAGGTCTTCAAGTTCTCCCCGTTTGTTATCCAGACTCTGAGCATTAGTGTATAGGCATCTAAGCTCATTATGGCTAACCTTGCATTTGCTTCCTAGGTCTCCTATTCTATACCTGAGTTCCTCTTCCTTCTCATCACTCCCTTTCTCATTGTCCGATTGGTTGTCATGTGCATCCGGAGGTGGTTTCCACAATACTTTATGTTTTTAACTTTCTAGTCTAATCTAAAGCCCTGACATTTTATGGTGGTCTCTAATACACAACTAAGCCTGGCTCTACTTTGCTCAAAAAAGCTAGCTGTTGCCACCTGTTGAGATGCAGCATTAGATTACAGATAATCTGTATTTTTTTTATTGAAAAAGTTTTACAACAAACAAGTTTTTAAAAAAATTTCCCCCTTTCCCCCTCCCCCTCCCCTTCCCCTTCAGCCCTCACCCCCCAGAGATTTCCCAGAGAAAAATACAGGGTATAACATCTAACAAACATAGGCTAAAATGCTACAAAAACCATACCCCATAATCTCTTCTCCCCCATTGATCCCTTAAACTAATACCTTTTAAACTATCCCCTTTTAAACTTACACCCAAATACAATACAATCCCTACTATCACTCATATGCTATTTGATACTGGATCTATTTGATACCCTCTGGAACGAACTTCCCCCAGGACTTCGCAAACTTCCTGACCTTCGAACCTTTCGCCGCGATCTTAAGACACATCTATTTATCTGCACAGGACTGGACTAGAATTTTAAATTTTAAATTTGGTTTTAATGGGGTTTTATTATTTTATTGTGGTTTTAATATTCGGCCGTATTTAATAAGTTTTTTAAATTGGGGTTTTAACTTGTACTTATATGTATGTTTTACTTGGCTGTAAACCGCCCTGAGTCCCCTGGGAGATAGGGCGGTATAAAAATATGATTAAATAAATAAATAAATAAATAAATACTTTTTGGTCTGATACTTATTTTGAATATAATCAATCCATTTTCTCCATTCCACTATGTATCATTCTTGTGAGTAGTCTTTCAAATACGCAGAAATTTTTTCTATTTCTGCTAAGTTTGAAACTTTAAGTGTCTATTCTTCAATTGTAGGCAGTTCTTCTTTCTTCCAATACTGCGCCACCAAAAGTCTCACTGCTGATAAATATCAATATCAATTTAGTCTCTATTACTGTACAATCCGTGATTATGCCTAGTAAAAACAGTTGTGGCATAAACTTTATCTTCTTTTTCAAAATGTTCCGCATAATCCACCATATTTTAATCCAAAACGATTTAATTTTTCACAAGTCCACCATATATGATAATAAGTAGCATCTTCACAATCACATCTCCAACATTTGGGTTGCATATTTGGATACATACATGCCAACTTCTTAGGATCTAAATGCCATCTATAAAACATTTTTAAAAATTTTTTTGTTAAATTTTGTGCTTGAGTAAATTTAACATTCCTAACCCAGATTTTCTCCCACGTTTCCAACATTATAGGATGTTGAATATTTTGTGCCCATTTTATCATACAATCTTTAACTAATTCTGTTTCTGAATCTATTTCTATCAAAGCATTGTATAACCTTTTAATATGCATTTGATTTTGATCTCTAATTTGTTTTACCAAATTTTCCTCAATTAGCGCAATACCACTTTTCTGGTCCACACTCCATATAGATTGCAATTGTCCATACTGAAACCATGTGTAATTTTTCCCTTCTTGTTTCAATATATTCAAAGATTTCAGTTGTAATTTACCCTTTTCCACAAAAAGAAGGTCTTTGTATGCAGTCCCTTTTAGTTTTTGTCAGATAATCTGTATTATGAACACCTATGCAGTAGAATCTTCAATAGATCCCAACATGAAGCTATTTGAGCCCTATCTCACACCACCCCATCCACCATGTTCCTGGGTCTGGATCCATTACATTTTAATCTGGATCCATTACATTTTAATCCAGTACAGATTAAAAATAAGGATGGAAAGACAGGAGAAATAATTCTTTTATTTTATTGTCCCACAAATTGGCTTGGACCCTTGGCCATTCTCTATGTTGAATAATGTGTTGGAATGAGATTGGGAGAGGCAGATTTAAGTCTACTCTAAGAATGAAAGCTGATTGAGTGATTTGGAACCAGTCACCATCTCTCATTCTAAATACCTCATATACAGTTGTAGTTTGTGGGGGAAAGGGGGGAATGGGTGCTTCTTGTGTTCCTTGGAGGAAAGATCAGATAAAGATCAAATGAATAAAGTTGGAAAATGCATTGCAGTAATTCAGAATATGAAAATCCATAAAAAAATTCTGATAAAGAGAAAATTATTTTTTAAAGAAGAACTATCTTATAGCAGTAGTATTTATGAATTTCATTCATATTCCAGGATAACAAATTTCACAGTCAAGAAATTGGTTAAAATTTTGGGTAATCCAGGGACTGAACTGTTCAGTGTAAAATAGGCTTCTGTATATCTCTATTATCATAAGCCTTTTTCTGATGAAGTGCTGAAGCATACACTGAATGCATAAATATACTGAAGGTGCTCCTGCTAGCCAGAACACTAATATTGCTAAGCCTGATATTGTCATGATCTTTGCAGGATCAAATGTTGACTTTTAATCAAAGTCCTTACATATGCAGACGTATCCTCCTTGAAAAGTGACATTGCATGGGTCATGTTGTCATTATGGAAATTATATAAATCATCATTTGCATGATGTGATGATGTGTGTGATATCATAACTTGCTACAGATTCCTGTAGACCAGGGGTGTCAAACTCAAGGCCCGTGGGCCGGATCTGGCCCATGGGTGCTTAGATCTGGCCCATGGGGCTGTCCTGGAAACAACGAAGGACCGGCCCGCGGTGCCTCTGCCAGTGAAAACAGAGCTCAGCAGGGTAATTTGCAGCCCTCCTGCACTCTGTTTTCATTGGCAGAGGGTTACAGGAGGCCATCACAGCTGGAAACAGAGCTTGGGAGCCCATTTTCACTGGCAGAGCACTTGGGCTACCACAGGCACCCCCGACACAATGATGTCAAGCTAGCCACGTCCCCTGGCCATGCCCATCCCACTTGCCCCCAAGGTCAAACACAACCCTGATGAAATTGAATTAGACACCCCTGCTGTAGTCGTTTCCTGAATACTGGCAAATATTTTGCCTAACTGGCAAAACTGCTCACATCTTCATTCAGTGTTTGAACACTAAATTTGAAGGGGGACAGTTCTTTGATTTATTCTAGAACAGGGGTGTCCAACCTTGGCAACTTTAAGACTTGTGGACTTCAACTTTGCATGATGAATTCTGGGGACTGAAATCCACAAATCTTAAAGTTGCCAGTGTTAGACACCCCTATTCTAGAACATGAAGCTAATATTTAATTTTTAAATAATTTAAAAGCCTAGATATGGAAGAATAACACGTGAGAGAATGTCTTTAATGCTATATATAAGTGATGGTTTGTTCCTTTTGAAATAGTTGATGTAAGGGACTGAAGAATATCTATACTTATTTTTACATTAAATATTGTTTGCAAAATATCCTTTTGCTTTGTCATGACTGAGGAGGAAGCTTCCTGTACATATTCTCAGTTGCAGTTTTATGGGAAAGATTTTGCTGTCACAGGATTTCAACAACCTCCCTCCTTCGTTTTTCACCATCAAAAGAGCTGCTCCCTCATTTATCATTTTCCCAATTTACACCCTTCATTTTTGCTTGCTTTTCATCCTTGCTCCCAACAACCCTTTTACTTGCTTATCTTTGAGGTTTAAATGCTTGTTATTCTTCCACCATCAATTGACATCATAAATTTCCCCCACTTAATTAATAAAATCTTAGCCTAAACTATTTCAGCCACAAAGGTGAGTTGTAAGTTTCATCAGTTTTTCTTAATTCTCCACATTATTCCTGTGCATTCCTTCTGTTCACTTTCAACAGTCTAGAATTCTCCAGGAAAAGAAGCATTTATGCTCGATATATTACTTACAGAATATAGTGCCTGTGATAGGAAAAAGGTGGGTAAAGAGGATATAGCTTAGTACATTTCCTTCAGAACGGTCTCATTTGTGATTTGATGTTTGGCACATCTACCTTAGAAACTATGTACAAATTATGGGGAAAATATTCACCTGAGTCCTAAGATTGCTACTGAGGAAATAAGCAGACAATATTAGACTTAGATAGTCATATACAATCACTGATGGAGTGGTTAAGGATTTGGATTGGATTGGGAGAGCACTAGGTCATTTAACATGACTTTGGGCCATGGAATTGATGCTATGAAGACAAATGTAGTTTCCTGTCAAAATTGTCTAGAGAAAATATGGAATAGAAATATGGCTAAATACCTGCATATCTATATCAGTTTATCTTTTAGTGTAAAAATAAGAATTGATACAATGCTGTGACCAATTCTTTGATTTATTCTAGAACATGAAGCTAATATTTAATTTTTAAATAATTAAAAAGCCTAGATATGGAAGAATAACACGTGAGAGAATGTCTTTAATGCTATATATAAGTGATGGTTTGTTCCTTTTGAAATAGTTGATGTAAGGGACTGAAGAATATCTATACTTATTTTTACATTAAATATTGTTTGCAAAATATCCTTTTGCTTTGTCATGACTGAGGAGGAAGCTTCCTGTACATATTCTCAGTTGCAGTTTTATGGGAAAGATTTTGCTGTCACAGGATTTCAACAACCTCCCTCCTTCGTTTTTCACCATCAAAAGAGCTGCTCCCTCATTTATCATTTTCCCAATTTACACCCTTCATTTTTGCTTGCTTTTCATCCTTGCTCCCAACAACCCTTTTACTTGCTTATCTTTGAGGTTTAAATGCTTGTTATTCTTCCACCATCAATTGACATCATAAATTTCCCCCACTTAATTAATAAAATCTTAGCCTAAACTATTTCAGCCACAAAGGTGAGTTGTAAGTTTCATCAGTTTTTCTTAATTCTCCACATTATTCCTGTGCATTCCTTCTGTTCACTTTCAACAGTCTAGAATTCTCCAGGAAAAGAAGCATTTATGCTCGATATATTACTTACAGAATATAGTGCCTGTGATAGGAAAAAGGTGGGTAAAGAGGATATAGCTTAGTACATTTCCTTCAGAACGGTCTCATTTGTGATTTGATGTTTGGCACATCTACCTTAGAAACTATGTACAAATTATGGGGAAAATATTCACCTGAGTCCTAAGATTGCTACTGAGGAAATAAGCAGACAATATTAGACTTAGATAGTCATATACAATCACTGATGGAGTGGTTAAGGATTTGGATTGGATTGGGAGAGCACTAGGTCATTTAACATGACTTTGGGCCATGGAATTGATGCTATGAAGACAAATGTAGTTTCCTGTCAAAATTGTCTAGAGAAAATATGGAATAGAAATATGGCTAAATACCTGCATATCTATATCAGTTTATCTTTTAGTGTAAAAATAAGAATTGATACAATGCTGTGACCAATTCTTTGATTTTGAACTAAATAAGAAAGATCTGAATTCAGATCCCTTAGTCAGCAATTCTTTAAGTAAATGCACATGGAACAATGGCTATTTTCCAATCAGACCCATCTCACAAGATTCTAATGTGAAGATTAACAATGCCATAAACTCTACAAACAGGTTCCTGGCCAAGGAATAGGATGAAAAGGAGGGTGGGCAAACAACTGAAAACAAATATATTTTATGTTTAATACAGAGATGTGGCCACACTTAAGGAAACTAATAGCCAACATAACTCTGCCTGCCGTAAGTATAAGTTTTTCTTCTACAGGATTTATATAAATAAATAAATATTGTCAGACAGAAATAAGGAGAAAATTCCTGACAGTTAGAACAATTAATCAGTGGAACAACTTGCCTCTAGAAGTTGTGGGTGCTTCAACACTGGAGGTTTTCAAGAAAAGATTGGACAATCATTTGTCTGAAATGGCATAAGATTTCCTGCTTGAGCAGGAGGTTAAACTAGAAGACCTCCAAGATCCCTTCTGCTATTCTGTTATTCAAATGCACAGCCATTTTAAAAAGAGACGCTCAACTTCAACATAGAAAGTTCTACATTCTTATACTGTATTCCTCTTACGTTTGCTCCCCAGAGTTGAAATTGTGAGACAGATGGCTATATAAATAAATATAATAAATAATTTTGTATCATTTCTTAATAAATCTATTGCAGTTATGGAGGCAACACATTAAAAAGTGTACAAATCCAGGTATAAGAGGGGAACACAAGGCAGACCCAAAAGAAGATGAAGAAACAACATCAAAGCATCAATTAATATTGGTTGAGGCCACTACAAGAACAAGAACTAGGACTTTGTATCTCCCTGGACTCCCAAAAGAGTATAAGAGGATGTAAAAAAGATTGTTATGCAGTGAGTGCTTAGAAAAATAATATGAGCAGTTCTGTCTTAGTGGCTCATTAATAGAATATATTAGTAGCCATTAATAGCCAATGATGGGAGAATTTCCTCATTGGGTGAGCTGGTAAAAGTACATTAACACCCACCCAGAAAGAAGAAGTGGCAATTAACTGGTGGGATAACAATATGAAATGTCAAAGGCAGAGAAAGCAAGCGCGCTTGTTCATTGGTATATTAATAGGTCTAATTTTCTGTCATTAAACACTGCACCTCTGTCAGTTCAACTAGATAGATCTTATGTGTGCTTAATACAATTCATTATATTGCTGCTGTTTTGAGTTTATCAAGCTTCCATGTATGATGAGATATAGGCCAGCTTCAGAAAGTCTCTGGTGGGATTTGGGTTGCATTTTGTTCTTGAGAAAGAAGGTGCTTTGTGAGAAAGGTTTTACGATTATGGAACGTGATCTTTTTTTTTTATTTCATTTTGTCACAACAGTATACACAAACATTGTCATAAGTAAAAAAAACATATCATGAAGAATATATATATATATGTAAAGAATATGCATCAGCTATATTAATTTGATATAATAAAGGGAACAATAGGACAGGAACGGTAGGCACTTTTGTGCTCTTATGCACGCCCCTTATAGTCCTCTTAGGAATGGGGTGAGGCAATAGTAGACAGTTTTTCGTTGAAGATTTTGGGATTTTGAGTAGAGACTGCATCTTTTGAGCTGCATCTAAATTTTATTATTTATTTATTTATTTATTTGATTTTTATACCGCCCTTCTCCCGAAGGACTCAGGGCGGTGTACAGGCAAAAATAAAACAGATAGTACAATATACAATTTAAAATGCAATTAAAAAACTTTTTTTAAAATTGGCCTGAAAAGTATACAATGAACTAAAAACCCCATTTAAAATTAGTTAATAAAATTTAAAATTTAATAAAATTCAATTTAAGCCAGCCCCGCGCGAATAAAAAGATGTGTCTTCAGTTCACGACGGAATGTCCGAAGGTCAGGTATTTGGCGAAACCCGGGGAAGTTCGTTCCAGAGTGGGAGCCCCACAGAGAAGGACCTTCCTGGGGCCGCCAGCCGACATTGCTTGGCGGACGGCACCCTGAGAAGTCCCTCTGTGAGAGCGTACGGGTCGGTGGGAGGCATGTGGTAACAGCAGGCGGTCCCGTAAGTACCCAGGCCCTAAGCCATGGAGCGCTTTAAAGGTAGTAACCAAAACCTTAAAGTGCACTCGAAAGGCCACAGGTAGCCAGTGCAGTCTGCGCAGGAGCGGTGTTATATGGGAGCTACGTGGAGCTCCCTCTATCACCCGCGCAGCTGCATTCTGGACTAACTGAAGCCTCCGAGTGCACTTCAAGGGGAGCCCCATGTAGAGAGCATTACAATAATCCAAGCGAGAGGTAACGAGCGCATGAGTGACCGTGCACAAGGCATCCCGATCAAGGAAGTGGCGCAACTGCCGAACCAGGCGAACCTGGTGGAAGGCCCCCCCGGAGATGGCCGTCAAATGATCTTCAAACGACAGCCGTTCATCCAGGAGGACACCTAAGTTGCTCACCCTATCCTTTGGGGCCAATAACTCGCCTCCAACAGTCAGCCGCGGCTGCAGCTGACTGAATCGGGGTGGACTGAATCGGGGTGCCGGCAACAACAATTTGTGAAATTCCTATAAGGGTGAAGACACAAAGGAATATTTTGATAGGTCTCAAAAGATCAGATCAAGGTAAAGAGCAATGTAAACTACTGGTAGTTAGCAAATGATGTTACAAAATCCTGGGTGGGGAGGTGAGGTGAGGTGAGGAAATGAGATTTAGGTCAGCTGATACTAATGAACTTTACTCTGCCTTGATGCTAACAGAGGGGCGAAGTAGAGAACATATAGGGAGTTTTGAGTTGTCACAATTTTCCTGGCCTCAGCAAGCAACCACTAAGAGTAGAAAAGCTAAACATGGTTATTGGCAGAATGGGAAATTTTAGATCTATGCATCAGACTGGAAAGTACCACCCACCCACCCCCCAAAAAAAATCTGAAGAAAAGGCAAACACTTTTAAATACTGTTCTTTCTAAGCAAGGCTGAAAGGAGAAATATCACAAACACATAACAATTTATGCAATCCCATTAGAAAAAGGAGGGTACACAAATGCATCATCACAAAGGAAGGGCTAGATGGGGGGGAGGCACATATTTACTGTATTGATTTAGACATCTCTGTAGCATTTACATCAAAATATAATTGTCCCAAATCTGAGCCAGTAATTTAGTGCCTTCTGCTTACTTATAGCCTGCTATTGATGGGCCCCTTCAAGGCCACTCCTGCTGTCCAGCTGGAAGACTGTTATCTTCAAGACATGATCAGGGGTCTGCAAACTTGGCTTTTTAAAGACTTGTGGACTTCAACTCTCAGCTGGCTGAGGAACTCTGGGAGTTGAAGTCCACAAGTCTTAAAAGAGCCAAGTTTGCAGACCCCTGGTCTAGACATTTTTTCAAAAAGAGGATGTCTTAAAAAATGACTTTTTCACCTCTTTAAAGTGGGATATACCATTATCTTCTCAGCAAAACACAAGGAATGATATGGCTCATTTAACCTTAATCTCTGAGGTTTTGGAAATATAAGAATTCTCATGATATTTTGCAACACATTCAGGTCAAAATAGCACCTGCGGGACAGTACAACCAAAGAGGAACATGAAATTGGCATATCCAATCATTTCCTTTTTAGGCAAGCATATTTGTGTATATACAAAAAAAGGAGAACATGAGGCAGACACAAAAGAAGATGGATAAACAACATCAAAGACACACTACAACAGCATCAATTAACAATGGTTAAGGCCACCACAAAAGCAAGAACTAGAACTTTGTATCACCCTGGACATCCGAAACAGTAAAAGAGGAAGTAAAAAAGATCATTATGCAGTGCTTAGAAAAATAATACGTTAAAAAAATTACTATGGGTTTTACTCTGTTAAAAATGAATTGGAAATCCTATTGGATGTATTATTGCTACAAAATGTTATTGAGTTTGAATCTGGAAAGTGAATATATAAAGCATTGTATTCAGTGGGCAAGGAACTTTGGATATAATGTAAACCTTGAACAATGGGAGAATATGTGGATGAAAGGTGTAAGTTTACATTAAATTCTAATTTAAAAGAAAAAAATATAAGATGATGTAGCACTGGTATTATACATCAAATAAACTATAAGAATGTATAAAGGTATTTCAAGTGAATGTTGGAAATACAAATGTAAAGAAAGGACTTTTTATCATTTATGGTGGACATATGATAAAGCAAAGAAATATTGGCGTAGGATTCTTATCCTAATACAGAAGGTTCTCAAAGTGAATATAAAGATAAAACAAGAAATTTTACCAATGGGTTTAGTGGAAAAAGATTTGGGGGAAAAAATTGGAATATTGACATTATATATGTTGAAGGCAGCAAGATTACTTTATGGACAAAAATGGAAGGATACTTTAATCTACTCAATGGATGAATAGTTGCAAAAACTGGTGGAATTAGCAGATATGTATAAATTGAGACTTTAATAAAAGAAAAAAAAACACAAGTACTTTTTTTCTACTTGGAAACTGCTTCTGGACTTTGGGCTTGAGGTGGGGAAAAATGAAACTTTGATTTTTAGTTTTACTTATTAGATAGATCTGTTGTTATAGAAATGACTAGTTTATACTATTATGTAAAAGTAAAAAGCTGAGGTTCAATGTTATTTCTTATTCTATTGCATCAAAGGGAGTTGGAAATCAGTGCCTTTTCTTTCTTTTTTCCTTCTTCTCTACACTTTTCTCTTCCCTATTTCCTCCCTTACTTTTCCTATTATTTGCTTTTGTATTTTTGCATTTCATATTATAAACTAATAAAAAGGCAAAGAGGAAAAAGAATTAGTGAAGCAATGAAATTAAAGGCATGAGATAAGTGGGGGGAAAACAGAGCCAAAAGTTAAGTTTACACCAACACCACTCCATGCCTTTTAACAGTAGAGAACCTCTTTTGCTTCCACCAGGTCCAATCACAACTTCATATATTGCCTTTTGTTCTTGAAATTTCCCCATTTCTCTTTTTGGGGATCTCATCAGCTCCAGTCAACCACAAATGTTTCTGTCATTCCTTTCCTCTTGATTGATTCACTCTTCCTTCAGACTTGCCTCTATTATGATGGAATGAAGTGATAAAGACTGGATTATTTTGAAAGACTTGAGATTGTTGAGTGTTGCCTGTAGATAATCAGTGTTCGGTAATTGAACTTCATGATATATTTATTTATTACATTTCTACATCTACATCTCACCTATTTGATTCTGGGTGGTTTACACACATAGACACAGACATATATCCAGTGGTGGGATTCAAATAATTTAACAACTGGTTCTCTGCCCTAATGATTTCTTCCAACAACCAATTCATCAAACTGCTCAGAAAGTTAACAACTGGTTCTCCCGAAGTGGTGCGAACTGGCTGAATCCCACCACTGCATATATCTGTTTCCAAATAATTTGAATATATACAGTGTATGTTATGTATGTATGTGTGTGTGCATCTGTGCAGCAGGTGAAGCTAAGCAAGACCACATCAAATACCTGTACAATTAGCACAGGGGCCCCCCCAAGGCTGTGTGCTCTCCCCACTTCTCTTCTCTCTGTATACCAATGACTGCATCTCCAATGATCCATCTGTTAAGCTACTGAAGTTCGCAGATGACACAACAGTGATTGGTCTCATTCGAGACAATGACAAATCTGCATATAGACAAGAGGTCGAACGACTAGCCTTGTGGTGCAACCAAAACAATCTGGAACTGAACACACTCAAAACTGTAGAAATGGTGGTAGACTTTAGGAGAAACCCTTCCATACTTTCACCTCTCACAATACTAGACAACACAGTATCAACAGTAGAAACCTTCAAATTTCTAGGTTCTATCATATTGCAAGATCTAAAATGGACAGCTAACATCAAAAACATCATTAAAAAAGGACAACAAAGAATGTTCTTTCTGCGCCAACTCAGTAAGCTCAAACTGCCCAAGGAGCTGCTGATTCAGTTCTACAGAGGAATTATTGAGTCTGTCATTTGCACCTCTATAACTGTCTGGTTCGGTTCTGCAACCCAACAAGAAAAACACAGACTTCAGAGGATAATTAGAACTGCAGAAAAAATAATTGTTACCAACCTGCCTTCCACTGAGGACCTGTATACTGCATGAATCAAGAAGAGGGCTGTGAAAATATTTACAGACCCCTCGCATCCTGGACATAAACTGTTTCAACTCCTACCCTCAAAACGATGCTATAGAGCACTGCACACCAGAACAATTAGACACAAGAACAGTTTTTTCCCGAAGGCCATCACTCTGCTAAACAAATAATTCCATCAACACTGTCAAACTATTTACTGAATCTGCACTACTATTAATCTTCTCATAGTTCCCATCACCAATCTCTTTCCACTTATGACTGTATGACTATAACTTGTTGCTGGCAATCCTTATGATTTATATTGATATATTGACCATCAATTGTGTTGTAAATGTTATACCTTGATGAACGTATCTTTTCTTTTATGTACACTGAGAGCATATGCACCAAGACAAATTCCTTGTGTGTCCAATCACACTTGACCAATAAAATTCTATTCTATTCTATTCTATTCTATTCTATTCTATTCTATTCTATTCTATTCTATTCTATTCTATTCTATTCTATTCTATTCTATTCTATTCTATTCTATGTCTGTCTGTCTGTCTGTCTGTCTGTCTGTCTGTCTGTCTGTCTGTCTGTCTATCTATCTATCTATCTATCTATCTACTATCATCTATCAATCTATTTATCCATCCATCCATCCATCCATCCATCCATCCAACCAACATCTCTCTACATACGTATTCATGTTCATACTATATTCAAATTATTTGGAAACTGTTATTTTTTTTTTATTCAAAAAGTTTTACAGAAAATTTTTCCCCCTTTCCCCCACCTCCCTCCCCTCCCTTCACAACCCCCCCCCGACTTCCCGGAACGAGCACAAGGTATAGTTAAAAATAAAACAAACATATGCTAAAAAATTTTTGTCCCAACTTAATTATACCCCTACAATCATCAATTCCTAACTTCCCCCGAAAACAATAAAAAATAATACATCATAATCATTCAAAAACAGTCTGATAACTCTTAGTCTGATATCTACTTTGAATATAGTCAATCCATTTTTTCCATTCCTTTAAGTATCTTTCTTGCGTATTGTCTTTCAAAAAGGCTGATATCTTCGCCATCTCAGCCAAATTGGCAACTTTCAATATCCATTCTTCTATTGTAGGTACTTCTTTTTTCTTCCAGTATTGTCCTATTAGTAATCTTGCTGCTGTTATTAAATTTAAAATCAATTTAGTCTCAATTACTGTACAGTCCGTAACAATTCCCAACAAAAAAATTGCGGCAGGAACTTTATCTTCTTTTTCAAAACATTTTGTAAAATCCACCAAATTTTTATCCAAAAGGCCTTTATATCCTTACAAGTCCACCAAATATGAAAATATGTAGCATCATCACAATTACATCTCCAACATTTTGCTTGCATATCTGGATACATACACGATAATTTCTTAGGATCTAAGTGCCATCTATAAAACATTTTATAAAAATTTTTCCCCTTTCCCCACCTCCCTCCCCTCCCTTCACAACCCCTCCCCGACTTCCCGGAACGAGCACAAGGTATAGTTAAAATAAAACAAACATATGCTAAAAAATTTTGTCCCAACTTAATTATACCCCTACAATCATCAATTCCTAACTTCCCCCGAAAACAATCAAAAATAATACGTCATAATCATTCAAAGGCAGTCTGATAACTCTTAGTCTGATATCTACTTTGAATATAGTCAATCCATTTTTTCCATTCCTTTAAGTATCTTTCTTGCGTATTGTCTTTCAAAAAGGCTGATATTTTCGGCATCTCAGCCAAATTGGCAACTTTCAATATCCATTCTTCTATTGTAGGTACTTCTTTTTTCTTCCAGTACTGTCCTATTAGTAATCTTGCTGCTGTTATTAGATTTAAAATCAATTTAGTCTCAATTACTGTACAATCCATAATAATTCCCAACAAAAAAAATTGCGGCAGGAACTTTATCTTCTTTTTCAAAACATTTTGTAAAATCCACCAAATTTTTATCCAAAAGGCCTTTATATCCTTACAAGTCCACCAAATATGAAAATATGTAGCATCATCACAATTACATCTCCAACATTTTTCTTGCATATCTGGATACATACACGATAATTTCTTAGGATCTAAATGACATCTATAAAAATTTTATAAAAAATTTCCCTCAAATTCTGTTCCTGCATGAATTTAACATTTCTAACCCAAATTTTTCCCAAGTTTCCAATAATATTGGCTCCTGTAAATTTTGTGCCCACTTTATCATACAGTCCTTTACCAAGTCCCTTTCAGAATCTATTTCAAGTAACACATTATACAATCTCTTTATATGCTCCTGAGACTGATTTCTAATTTGCTTTACCAAATTTCCCTCGTTCTGCTCTATACCAATTTTCTGATCTTCCTTCCATCTAGCACGTAGTTGCTCATATTGAAACCAAGTATAATTTTTCCTTCTTCTATTAGTACGTGCAGAGATTTTAATTGCAAATTACCTCTTTCAGTATACAAAAGATCTTTATATGTAATCATTTCCTGATTCTGTTCTATATTTATATTCTCTATTGTATGTCTAGGACTTGCCCATATAGGAACCTTATAATTTAGTTTGTAAAAGTATTTTTTCCAAACACGCAGAAGAGCAATTCTTAACACATGATTTTTAAAGGCCTTATCCACTTTTTTGTCATAAATTAAATATGCATGCCATCCATATAGCAAGTCATAACCTTCTATATTCAAAATTCTTTCCTCCGTTAAATTAAACCAATCACTTATTGCAGAGAGAGCAGCTGCTTCATAGTATAATTTAAAATTGGGCATTTTTAAACCTCCCCTTTCCCGGGAATCTTGAATTATTTTCATTTTAACCCTAGCTTTTTTACCTTCCCATATAAATTTATTAATTCCCTTCTGCCATTCCTCAAGATTCTTATCTTTCTTAATTATTGGTATCATCTGAAAGAGGAATAAAAATCTAGGTAAAACATTCATTTTAATAGCAGCTATTCTTCCCAGCAAGGATAATTGCAATTTTTTCCAAACAATCAACTCCTTCTGAACTTTTTGCCATAAAACTTCATAGTTATTCTTATACAATTTCAGATTTGAAGATGTAATATAGACTCCTAAGTATTTAACCTTCTTTACAATTTCAAATCCTGTTATTTCCTCTAGTTTTTCTTTCTGTTGTCTGGCCATATTTTTTATTATCACTTTTGTCTTTTTCTGATTTACCTTAAACCCTGAAACCTTCCCATATTGATCAATTATTTCCAACAAAGATTTACTAGAGTTTATAGGGTTTGTTAAGGTAATCACCAGGTCATCTGCAAAAGCTCTCAGCTTATATTCATGTTGTCTAACTCTAATTCCCTCTATCTCCTTTACTTCTCGTATTTTATCCAATAATGGTTCTAGAGTTAAAATAAACAATAATGGTGATAAAGGACATCCCTGTCTTGTTCCTTTCGCAATCTTAAAAGGTTCTGTTAAGCTACCATTAATTATAATCTGTGCTGTTTGCTCTCCATAAATTGCCCTAATTATTCTTGTAAAACCATCTCCAAATTGCATCTTTTCTATTAATTTAAATAAAAAATCCCAATGCAATCGATCAAAAGCTTTCTCTGCATCAAGAAAAATAAATGCTGCTGGAATAAAAATTTTCTTTTCTAAATACTCCAGTAAATTGACAATCTGCCTAACATTATTCCTCATCTGTCTCCCTTTTATAAATCCAGATTGATCATTATGAATTCTTCGCTGCAAAATCAACATTAATCTATTAGCTATTATTTTAACAAAAATCTTATAATCATTATTTAAAAGCGAGATTGGCCTATAGTTCCCAGGTTTGGAACAATCCTGTTCCTCTTTTGGTATCAATGAAATAAAAGAGGTTCTCCATGAGGGGGGAATTCCCCCTCCTAATTGTATCTGATTAAATAATTCCTTAAGTGGACCTAACATCTCATCCTGTAAATTCCTATAATAACTAACTGTAAGCCCATCCGTACCAGGAGTTTTCCCATTTTTAATTGTTTAATTACCAAAATAATTTCTTCAGAAGTTATAGGCCGATTCAGTTCATCCGTTTGTTCTAAAGTTAAATTTTTAACCTTATATTCCTTCAAATAATTATCAATATCCCTGTTCAATATATTATCTTTAAGATATAAATTTGTATAATATTCTAAAAAAGCTTTTTTAATTTTATCCTGTTGGTATCTCTCTTTACCTTTATATTCTATTTTTTCTATAGTACGTTGTTTTTGTCTTTTCCTTAAGGTATATGCTAACCACCTACCAGGTCTATTTGCATTACAAAAAGTATTATGTTTAGCATATTGTATATTTGTTGCCACCTGATCAGCTATTATCATATTAAATTGATTCTGTAATAACTTTATTGCATCTTTAAGTTTTTGATCATGCGGGTTATGTATTAATAATTGTTGTTTCTTATAAATTTCCTCTTCTAGATACCTACGCTGTCTTTGTTGCTTATTTCTCTGTCTATTATTAATATATATTAATACACCTCTCATAAAAGCTTTACTGGCGTCCCAAACCATTTCTATCGATGTTTCGTTATTCAAATTATAATCAAAAAATTCTTTCATCTGCTTTTTACATTGATTTACATTATCCTGATATCTAAACAAATTTTCATTTAATCTCCAAGTTCTTCTACCTTCTTTTCCATATTGCAATTCCATCCAAACAGGACTATGATCAGACAAACATCTTGGAAATACCTTAGTTTTCTTCACCTTAAAAGCAAATCATTAGAAATTAAAATAAAATCAGTACGTGAGAAGGATTGATGCCTATCAGAGAAAAAAGTATAGTCTCTTTCCTCCAAATTCCGCAGTCTCCATACATCTCTCAACTCAAAATCTTCTATCATGTCAAAAAAGGATTTAGGCAGCTTTGCATGTGCAGGTATCTTCTTAGAAAAAGTTCTCTTGTCCTTTCGTGTATCTATTACTCCATTCCAATCTCCCAATATAATACACGATTTATAATCCCATAGAATCAACTTATCATACAACATTCTATAAAAATTTTCTTGTTGCTGATTGGGTGCATATATACCAAACAAAAGGGTCTTTTTTGTTTCTATTGTAAGTTCAATAGCAATATATCTTCCGTGAATATCTGCCTCTATTAACTTGGCTGGTATATCTTTTCTCAAATAAACCACTATGCCATGTTTTTTGTCCAAAGCAGAGGCAATAAAATGTTTACCTAACTTTGAGTTTATTAAGTACTTTTGATCTGATAGTTTAATATGCGTTTCTTGTAAGCAAATTACATCATTTCTAAATTGTTTCAAATAATGAAATATTTTTCTTCTCTTCTGAGCTGAATTCAAACCATTGACATTCCAAGTCAAGATTTTATTTGCCATTACTGGCCTGCTGAAGCTTTTGAGCGATCAGCTGAAGATCGTCCTCCCGTATCTTCGGCCGTGCTCCTCCCACCGCTTCTGTAGCAGAATCCTGAATTTTACTTTGAGTTTGTTGCTCCTTTTCTTTACGCTTAAGAGCTCCCCTCGTCAGTCTTTGTTCTTGTGGTTGTTCCTCAGATGGTAACATCACTGGAATCACCTCAGCTTCCACACCCATTTGAGTCTCTTGAATTCTTTTCTCTATTATTTCTACTTCAAGTTTCAGCACGGTGGAAAGAAAATCTTTGGCCTTAAGCACTGTATCAATACGATATCTCCTTCCTTGATAATACACTGTCAAACCAACTGGAACCTCCCATCTAAATTGAATCTGGTATTTCTTAAGTTCTTGTGTAAAAAATGTAAAGTCCTTTCTATCCCTTAACATCTTGGGAGGAATCTCTTTCAAAACCTTCAGCTCCTGTTCTCCTATTTTCAAGTTTTTCTGAAATGCAACTTGCAAAATTTGATTTCTCACTGTTCTTTTCAAAAAATAAACCACAATGTCTCTAGGAAGTTTCTTCTGCCTAGCAATCCAGGAATTAACTCTATAAATTTTGTCAATTTGATAAGCAACCTCTTGTGGATCAAGTTCAATAAATTCAGCCAGAGCTTCTGATAAAAAATTTTTTAAATCTTCCCCTTTCTCCTCATTCAAGCCCCTAATTCTCAGAGCTCCTTCCATCATTCTATACTGCATCACCACCACTTGATCTTCATTTTGTCCAATTTAATTTGCATTCCCCCCATTCTATTTTCTATTTGCTGATTTGACTGAGCAATTTCTTGCACCTCCTCCTCCACCACCTCCAGTCGTTTTGCCAAACCTTGGAAAGCCATCAAAATATCTTCTCTTATTTTTTTATTATTCTCTTTTATTTCTTCTCTTATTTTCTCATTATTATCCATTATCTCCTTAAACTTTTCTTCAAAAACTTTCCCTTGTTCTTTAATCAAATCTTCTAAAGCTGGTTCAGAACCCCTTCTACCTCCAGTCTTGGGTGGTTTAGTAGCCATTTCAGTTTTTAAGATTCACCAAATATAAGTCTAGAAACTTCTCTTTTCCCCTTTAAATATAGGAGAGCTCACTTCACTTCATTAGAATCCACAGATAAGATTTCTTAGCTTCTTAGTTACACAGGCTTTTTAGAATTCCATTCTTCACTTTCACTCCCTTTCAGGCGCCATCTTAAAGAGTCAGTTGAAACAAAGAAAAAAAGTTTCTCTTTTTAAAAGGGTAGAAGTCAGGAAATCAAAAATACTTGCGATCCAATAGTTGTTCACTCGTGCTCATTCCGCCTGCTTATAGAAATCCATAAAGATAAGACAATTAGCAGAGATGGACACTTTCTTCTTTTCCTGCTTTTGCAGGCGCGCACTGAAGGACGGAGCTTGGCAGGATGATTTATGGGACTCGACCCAGGGCTCTGCTTAATAAAAAACAAAGCCCCTGGGGAGGTCTACCACACCCCCGCAGCTCTTATCTTTTCCCTTTCATCCAGGGAAAAAGATTAAAGCCGGCGTTTTCCTGGCTTTTACAAAGTTCAGTACGGAGCTCCTTAATTAGGAACTCATCGAAGAAGGTGGCGCCACCGGAAGCCTGAAACTGTTATTGATTTAAGCTGATTATACTATTTAGATATGTTCATAGTTTTTGTAAGTGTACCATGGAGATTTTAATATTGCTATACATATCTTATTGCTTAGTTGTATCATAGATAAATGTTGTTAATATAGTGCTACTGTTACTAATATACTTGATTCATAACCTGAAATCAGAAAGGTTCAAGGTGATTTGCATTAAAAACTTAGCAAAGCAAATAATACAAATGCAGATGACTCAAAAATTAAATGATACTTTGGGAAACCACACACACATAAAACCAACCATCCCTCATCATCTATCATTCAGTGGGATTACAAAACATCATGTTATTCTGAGGACATTTTTATACATCAACATGACTCTGGATAGAGATTGTGATATTCTATAATTATAATAATGTTCAGATGTGGTCTTTCTTTATGACCAGACCACCTCAATGTTCTTCTTTCATGCTGGGCTCTCATTTTTGTATTCAGGTCACTTTTATTCAATACCCATTCACTCCTGATCCAACTAATTCTTCTTTTAGCCCATACAATTTTAAGCACTTCATTTTCACTGCTCAGTGTTGAACCATGTCCTCAAGGTTTCACTTATTTTCATGCATGCTTAAGTTCCCTCATTATGTTCAGCAACCAACCTTCACCTACATATTCATGCAAAATATACTATTATTAAAACCTATTCACTTTGTCCTACCACAACCTTTAAATCAACAATAATATAATAATGGTTTTTCTCACATTTATACATTTCTCAGTGACCTACAATAAAGTGAGATCATGATTTGAACACCTCATGCTTGGCAAAGAGCCAGACTCCTCAAATTTTGCTCATTTCTCCAGTCTTACTCTAAGTACACCTCTTCCTCATCATACTATTCTCACATCACCCATGATTTTCTTTTCATCATTTCCCTTTTTGGAGTCTAAAATTCACTGCATTCATTTCAGTTCCACTCTTCAACATATTATTATTATTCCCTTACAAATCTCTAAAATGCTCCTTCCGGCATTCCTGCATTTCAGTTCAATTCCCAATCACTTCATCACATTCATTCTTAATTGTGTTCACTCTGCTGGAGGTTTAGCCCTCTATACTTACTTCCTGAATAATTTGTTATTTCTTTCACAATCACTTTTCTTTTCTTTTGCCTCCTTGAAACTTAACTGAGCTTGCTCTTTTCTTTTTTCTTTTTTTACAATCTTGCAAGGATCTTTTTGTCTAAATTATTCAATATATTTCTCTTATCCTCAGTTTTGGAAGCAATTATTCTCTTATATGCATTTGTCTCATCCACAGCCACTTTCACTTCATTATTCCATTAAGCATCCTTTTCCATATTTCCTGTTAGCATAATTTCACATACTTCTGTGGCACTTGGGAACATTGATTTTTGTCACCTTTATATCCTGTTTTATTATGTCCCATTACCCATTCATTCTTTTGGGTGTTTCAACTGTCTTCTAATGCTTTTTCAAATAGAATTAATACTTTCTCTTTCTTCAGGGATTCAGCTTTTACTCCAGTTTCTTCCTTTTCTTCTATGTTCATTTTTCCATAAGATTCACTTGCAATCCTATATTCAAAACCTCTCATTGCTCTTTTCTTCTTCACCAGTTTTCAGTCTTTGATCATAAACTGTCAAATCAAGTCATAGGCTTTTTGTGCATGTGTATGTATTAATAGACTTATGCTTAGCTCATGTATTTGAAACAAGCAGCCCTTTTTCTAAAGCCATACTTAATCTAAGCATTCATTTTTCATTCATCCTTAGCTCTTTGAAAGGCCTGGTGACTACTTCTGTACTTGTCCCTCTCATTTCCCCACATCCATTCATACTACCAGGCAGAATATTTTCTCTCTTGAATTGTGCTCATTCAGAATCTGGCACAAGTTTTCCCAGTCTGACCCTTTCATTTTCACCATTTATAACTGTAGAACGCAACATCAACAACCTCAGATTCCTGCATTCATATACACATCATTAATAATCTAGAAGAGATCAAACTAATTTATGCTAACATAATTTATAGCATATTCATTCCTAATGAAATCTACACGTTCACTTCCTTCCATGTATTTATTCATCATCACTCCACAAAATATTGTAAGCTTCCCAGAGTTACCCTGTGACTCTGATAAATCTATTGATAAATCTATTGGCTGCTTCCTTTGGAGCTATTGTATTTCCCCCCCCCCATTCTCTTGCATTTAATAGACACAAAGCAATATATATTTAGAGGACATGGTTTCTAAATTCCCCTCTGTCCTAGCTCTTCTCCTCTGAGCGTGCTCTGGTTTGTCAATGTTTATTTTAAAATGTGGGTATAGAACAAGTTGAACTCCTCCAGCTGTACCCAACAGAGATCTGAACCCCATGTATCTGTTAATGTGGTCTAAGATTGCATTTGTTCACAGGGCTTGTTACTATCATTTCTCATTTGTTTCTCCCTCTATTTTCGTTTGTCTCTCATGTCTCCCTATGCAACATGCAGATGATTCCACCGAGAAGGAGATGTACCTTCAATCACATTTTGCTATACTACAAGGATCAAGATAAATTGAAACTCAAGCAAAGGATGGAAAAAAAGAAACAAATTGTGCATTTTGAAACATGGAGAGGCGGACAAAATGCTCTGTAAACCTTAGCGAGGAATACTTAGGGATGAGCAAAACCAAGGGAACAAAACTTCAGAAATTCATCACTTGAAAAATGCATATTCAAAATTTGTTGTAGCCATAGAGATACAGCACCCAAATTGGCTGCTACCCAGAACATTTAATCTAACAGAACTTGTGGTTCTGTGTTTGGGGTGTAATTCTTCCAGGTTCATGGACATCAGCCCTCAGTCTAGACGGCAGCCCTCTTGTCTCCAGGAAAGTATTGACTTAGGGTCTTTGACCTCTAGGGGACTTGTCATCTTCTATCAAAGAAAGGGTTTGTTTAATCCAGGATCTTGTGTCTGAAAAAGACTGGTTTTGTCATTTCAAGGAAAGGAGAGAAGAGAGAGAGAGAGACGGAAAGAGAGAGAGAGGGAGAGGGATGACACAGAATCCCATTCATAGATGCTTGAAGGAAAAGTGACTTGATAACTTTATACATCCTCCTTCACAGTTACCATTCTGATTCTTTTGCATATGACTGAACAAAGGCAAACCACCCTACAGACTGGACTTTAAAAATGCAGCAGGGATTAATCTGAACCCTTTTGAGTCATGAAGACATGCCTGATATTTCTCCCATCCCACTATGTCCCAGTAAAGTAGGCCATGCAAAGGAGCTAGAACATCTTTCTCCTTTCACTGCGGATTAGCCCATCAGCCAGATGCAAAGCTCTAGACTGCTATCATTTGCCTAGATGTGATTCTGGAACACCTGCCTCATGGTTGTTGAGGAAAGGATGCTAGCAATTTGATATCTTTCCTTTTCAGTGTGTTAAAGGGATGTTCAGGATAGCTTTGGTGTCTATCTACCTCCTGACTCTTTAATGTGTCTCCCCTTGTTCCCATTCCAATCCCTGCAACAATATCCAATCAGAGCAAAGTACCTGAATGTAAAATTACTGGCACATTAGCTTTTCATCATCACAGCTGGTGATAGGTTTTTAACAGAAGAAAGGTGACCTGGTGGCTTTGTAGCTACTTTCTTATAATACTTCCTTATAACACTCAGATACTTTAGCAAATGGACAGACAAATGTGTCAAGCTTCTAATAACAGCCTGGGTTAGGGACAGTTAATCCCAAGAATAAATTTCTCAGAGCTCCAGTTAGTAAAATGTATTAAGGAGTTTAAAAGAACAACCCATGGAGTTCAGCATGTAGCATACTTTCAAATAAATATATTGGCAAATAGAACAGGAAGGTTAGGGCTTTTTTCAAGCTCTTTTTGATATACACAGGAGATAGGATGATACGGTGGGGTAGATTACACATACTGACTGGGGCTACTAGACTTTTTATCAGTCTCAGAATCAGCTCTCACCAAAAAAAGTGCAATGTGTTTTCGAAAGGGAAGAAGAGTGTAAATTAATTTTATTCCCTTTTGCATGAAATGAAGGATGAGGACATTGTTATTGCTCCAAGACTTGTAGTAGGCTGGAGCAAAAAGTGTTTGGATAACTGTTTTGCATTATCAGTTGGAAGGAGAGCACTGATTGGCTCATGTTTTCCCTGCATTTGGAAGCCTGCAGCAGTAATGACTAGGTCACCCCTTTCAAAGTGTGCAACTGCTGCCAAAAAAGCCAACACAGTTCTGGGCTGCATAAACAGAGGGATAGAATCAAGATCACGTGAAGTGTTAATACCACTTTATAATGCCTTGGTAAGGCCACACTTGGAATATTGTATTCAGTTTTGGTTGCCACGACGTAAAAAAAGATGTTGAGGCTCTAGAAAGAGTGCAGAGAAGAGCAACAAGAAGATTAGGGGACTGGAGCCTAAAACGGTTGCAGGAACTGGGTATGTCTAGTTTAATGAAAAGAAGGATTAGGGGAGACATGATAGCAGTGTTCCAATATCTCAGGGGTTGCCACAAAGAAGAGGGAGTCAAACTATTCTCAAAAGCACCTGAGGGTAGAATAAGAAGTAATGGGTGGAAACTGGTCAAGGAAAGATGCAACTGAGAACTAAGGAGAAATTTCCTGACAGTTAGAAGAATTAATCAGTGGAACTTGCCTGCAGAAGTTGTGAATGCTCCAACACTAGAATTGTTTAAGAAGATGCTAGATAACCATTTGTCTGAAGTGGTGTAGGGTTTCCTGCCTGGGCAGGGGGTTGGACTAGAAGACCTCCAAGGTCCCTTCCAACTCTGTTATTATTATTAAATCATTCTGGAAGATTTGCAGATCCAAACCCAAGAGTTGCCCTAAACCATTGTTTCTCAAACTTGATAACTTTAAGACGCGTGGTCTACAATTCCCAGAATTTTAGAAGTTGAAGTCTTCACATCTTAAGGTTGCAAAGTTTGAGAAACATCACACTAAACTTTATTTTTTTGATATGATACAAGAGAAAAATGGGACGTACAGGTAGTCCTTGACATAGGCCCATTCAAAATTACAGTGGAGCTTCCTGGGGATATTTATGGACAGTTCAAAATTCTGACAGTTTCCCACCAAGTCACATGACCACACTTTGAGTACTCAGCAGCTGGTCTACATTTATGGCCACTTGCAATGTCACACAGCCATGTGACTGCATTTTACAATGGTTTTGTTGAAAACCATTATTTACCTCCGGTTTTCAGCAAAAGCAGATAGTAACAAACCATTGGCTTGCTTAATGACCATAGCATTTGCTTAACGCAGGGGTCTGCAAACTTGGCTCTTTTAAGACTTGTGGACTTCAAATCCCAGAGTTCCTCAGCTAGCTGCTGGCTGAGGAACTCTGGGAGTTGAAGTCCACAAGTCTTAAAAGAGCCAAGTTTGCAGACTCCTGGCTTAACGAATGCCACAAAAAGGTTGTGAAGGTGGGTCAGTCACATGGTTGACCAAATTTATCTTGCCCCTAATTACTTTGCAGTCCTAGACCACTGACTTTTGAATGGTAGCCATTCCAAGACCAAATGCAGTCCTCAGCATACAAATCATTGCACACCTCTTCTCTAACATTGTTGTGAAATGAAAGCATTAGGCTGAGTTCCTGCAAAGAGAAATAAGCTATGAATAAATACACACAACTTAACAAATTGGCTAAGTTGTGCAAACATTGCTTAATCACATTTTTCCCCATCTACCTGGCCAGCCTTTCTCTTCAGAGAGAACCAGACAGACGCATAAGATTATAAAGGAATTCTCTGATGGGCAATGAAAGAACAATCCATTTTAATTTTTTTTATTTTTAAATGTGCTTTAGAGTTTTTATCAGGAAAGCCTTACGTCCATTAGAAAACAAATTAAGTAATTCTACAGGCAGCGTAAGTGCAATTTCTATGCCAGAATGAATACTGACTCTGATGCTTAAGGTTCCTTCCCTCATCATCTTACACTAGAGGATGACAGCTACTTTTAGTTCCTTGAGGGTGGAGGTTGGGGGGGGGGCGGATTAATCAGCACCAGTGCTTTATGGAGGTCCTGAAGTAGAAGTTACAAATCAGGCTGGCTGGGAAGGAGCTTGTGAAATGACAAATGAAGTCCTTGATTCAGGAGATAGAATTGGGGCATCTGCATGTAATGTCCCTTTATGAGCCCTGGGGTGCAACAAGGGATATCCATCCTCAGGCTGGGCTAAATAGGGAATCCAAGTGTATTGAGATGAGCACAAACAATTTTGAAATCCAAACCAGAGGCAGAAAGCTGTGAAAGCAGGGATACATTTCCTGACCAGAAGGCAAGGCTGTTTTGATGTAATTAATGGGGATGTTTTAATTGGATCTGTGCAAAGATTTGATTCAGTGATTTCCCAATTGAAATAAGGTTCCAAATTGAATTGTCGTATCAAACTGTCTGCCTCCAAATCCATTAGGTGTGATTTGAATCAATTGGATGATTTGATAGCATTTGGGAAGACATGGGTAACAATGTAGGAGCTCTTCCTTCCATGTGGGCTGGTTAGATGGTGTGATGAGGTCTCTGATAGTACATATCCAGTTGGCCAGTGAGTTTCATCACTTCTTTCAAATCAGTGCCCATCAGGCTCTTTGGCAGGAGGATGTGCCTTGACTTTTTTTTTTGTTTCTGCTTTGTGTTTCTTCTTTGTTTTCTGTTCAAATTCATTTCCTTGGGTAACAGCATTTTCAGAGCAGGACCGAGAAAAAGGAACTATCTATGTACTCTTTTTTGATTTGTCATGTTCGACACTTTGTTCTTCTATGTGATTCTCTCTACTTTTCTCCAAATGTATATATTATTAATCCTTTTGTCTGTCTGATCTAGTGCCCTGTTGGTCTCAGGATGTCTGTGTAAGCTGCCTCAAATCTTTTTCTTTCCTTTTTCTTCCCTTTTAAGTGTTTCCTCTATCCCAGGGGTCTCCAACCTTGGTCCCTTTAAGACTTGTGGACTTCAACTCCCAGAGTCCCTCAGCCAGCAAAGCTCTCCTTCCCAAATTCCTCTGTTCTCTGCTACTGTTTCTGCTTTGACTTTTTTTGCAAGAGAATCTGAGAATGAGATTAGATGGTTGTGTCTAGGCTATGACTGATTTCTTGATGTTATCATGTGTCCTGTTTAGTAGGCATGAAACTTTGGACAGTATATTAAGTTTAATAAACTTCAATAAACTTAAGAGCTGTGGTGGCGCAGTGGTTAGAATGCAGTACTGCAAGCTACTTCTGCTGATCACCGGCTGCCAACAGTTTGGCAGTTTGGGTCTTCACCGGCTCAAGGTTGACTCATCCTTCAATCCTTTTGAGGTCGATAAAAATGAGGAGCCAGATTATTGGGGGCAAGATGCTGACTCTGTAGAACCACTTGCAGAGGGCTGTAAACAATGTGAATTGGTATATAAGTCTACGTGCTATTGGTATTATTATAAAATTAATTGTGACAATGATTACAGGGCAGGAGGAACAAATGGAACACATGGAGGAACACAAGGAGGAACATGGAGGAACACATGGAGGAACAAAACTAGTGCAGGCAGATGCATGCCACCCAAGCTGAGTTGCTGTATTGTATTCCTTCTTGTGAAAAAGGTATTGGGGTGGCAGATGTGGAGGAGATAAGGAAGAGGAACCAGCCTAGCAATTTGTCCAGTCTCCTGCAAGGAGCTTTCTCTACAGAAGGACAATTGGATTTATGGGTAAAGAATCCCTTTGTCAAAACTCAGTCATCCTATGATCTCTTCCCCTTTGAGATCTCCTTCATCAGTGGGCAATAGCATCGTTCATTTTCCTTTGTGTGTGGCTTACAATGGAATCGAAGGTATGGAGAAGGAGATAGGAACCTCGAAGCATTAAACTACTCTGAGCAAGCTGAAAAGGGGCGTGCATAAGAGCACAAAAGTGCCTACCGTTCCTGTCCTATTGTTTCCTTTCATTATATCAATTTAATATAGTTTTTGCATACTTTTGCTCATATATATGCTTATATGATATGTAGTTATTTTATGTTGATACTTGTGTATATTGTTGTGACAAAATAAAAAAAAATGATCCAGTTTCTGGGGAATCTGTAATCACTGCATGCATAGGATCAGCCAAGTCAAACTTGTGGGACATTTGGCTATCAGATAATTGCTTTCACATTTAAGGAGACAGCCATAGGCAGGAAGCAATGTGAGAAAGGTGGAGAAAATGCCTTCCATTGAAATATACTTTTCATCTGTTTAAGTCAGCATTATCTTCTACACTGATTGACAAAAGCTCTGCAGGGATTCAGAAAGGATTCTTTCTACTTCTATCTGGAGATAAGAGGGCTTAAGCAAAGATCCTTCTGTGAATACAAGAGCATTCTTTCTAGCATGGGGGCATAATGATGTAATATTTGATTTAGAGCATAATTTGATTTATTTGATAATATCCAATTTATTTGATGATTTACACTAAACACACACACACCAAGAGCTTCCATCTCTCATTCCTGAGCAAACTAGTAAAATGAGGCAAATTGCTTTCCAAACTGAAGAGCTGTTTCAGGCAAAGCTAGAAGTTCTCCATGACACAAGAAGTAACTCAGAAGATGCAAGAGATATTGATATTATACAACCATCCCTTCAGTCTGGTGAAACATAAATTGTTATGTATTAACAGTTGTACCTTTAAATATTTGAGCGGGAAATCAGCACGTTGCTGATTGGACGAAGCCTCCAGCAGAACTGTATAAAAGGAGAGGTTTTTCCCCCAGCCTGTTGCTGGGTTCACCCTATATTAAAGAGCTGTTGTCACTACCCTGGTCTCCAGCCTCGTTACTTCCAGAACATAACATTGGCGACGAGGATGGGATCTCGAGGCTGAGGAGAACCAGAACCGAGCTGAAGCACGATAGACCCGAACCCAGCAAATCCAGGGCAGAAAAGGCGAGATGGCCAGTTACACTCCACCCGCACCGTTCGACCCGGCTAAGGAGAAATGGGGGACGTATATGACCCGTTTCGAAAGTTTCCTAGAAGCCAACGAACTGCACGGAGTTCCAGACAACCGAAAAAGGGCTTATTTCTTAAGCCACTGCGGTCCGGAGGTCATTGACATCGCGGAAGCCCTGGCAGAGCCAACACCGTTGCAGTCGGTGTCGTGGCCAACCTTACAGACTTTGCTAAGGAACCATTTCGCCCCAACACCGTCTAAATATGTGCGGCGGTTTGAATTCGGGGAGCGAAGACAGATGGAGGGCGAGTCTATCGGTGATTACATGGCCGCCCTGAGAAGAGCGTCCAAGGACTGCGGATACCGTGATCTAGACGAGGTGCTCCTCGAGCAACTCATCCGAGGGGTCAAAGACATCCGTTTACGGCGACGGCTGCTAGCAAAGAGCAACCTAACGCTGGCCAACGCTCTGGACGAAGCCAGAGCACATGAAATGTCATCCCAAGTGGCAGAGACGTTACAGAAGCCGGTTCCACAAAAGACGAGCGCGAAGGCAACTACGTTGCACCAGGAGGAGGTTCAGACCGAATCCGACGGTGAAGACGAGGAAGGGGTCTGCCGCACCGACAAACGCGACAAAGGGGACCGAGACGAATGCGGAAGCTGCGGGGGTCAACACCAGCGCCAACGCTGCAAATTTAAAGATGCGACATGTCGGCGGTGTGGGAAGAAAGGGCACCTAGCTCAAGTTTGTCGAGCGGCCCAACCTTCCCGCCGAAAATTCAAATCGGCCAATCAGAGCGCGGAATCGGCAAGGCGACCCGCGATTGGCTCAAACAAAAAAGGCGCGGATTCCAACCAGACAACGGTGATCATAGGCCGCGCCTCGACCAAAGTGGAGAAGAAGATCTTCACCAGGCCTAAAATAGAGGGAGTGCGGTGCCGGCTTGAAGTAGACACGGGATCAGCGATCACCATCATGTCCTGGGACACTTTGGCGAAGTCGCTGCCGTCCGTCGCGAAGCGCCACCTGCAAGCACAACGACTACGAGTCCACGACTACCAGGGGAATCGCATCCCTGTTCGAGGGACCACCTCCGTCAGAGTCGAGTACGGCCCTCACAAGAAGACCCTGCCCATCACGATCGTCGAAGGAACTCTGCCCAGCCTGTTGGGACTAGACTGGTTTCGTGCCCTGGGCATGGGAGTGACTGGCATCTACAGAAGTGACTGCAATTTGAAAGACATTCTCTTTAACGAGTTCAAGATGTCTTCAAGGACTGCCTGGGCAAGTACAAGGGGACCCCTATTTCCTTCAACTTAGACCCCAGGTAGCCCCCATTAGGCTTAAGGCGAGGAGAGTCCTTTGCCCTAAAACCAAAAATCGATAAGGAGCTGGACAAGCTCATAAATCAGGGGATTTTGGTGCCAGTCGATCACACAAAGTGGGAGACGCCAATCGTCACCCCCATCAAACCGGACGGGTCAATTAGAATTTGCGCTGACTACAAGGCGACGCTTAACAAAGCCTTACAGAAAAGCGCATACCCGGTTCCCGTAGTGCAACACTTATTGCACTCTTTGGGGCAAGGGCAAGTCTTTGCAAAGTTAGACTTGGCCCAAGCCTACCAACAACTGCCAGTAGACGCCCGCACAGCGGAAGCCCAAACGATTGTGACGCACAGGGGGGCCTTCAAGTGCACCCGATTGCAATTTGGGGTTAGTGTGGCACCAGGGCTGTTCCAAAACCTGATGGAACGACTACGGCAAGGGCTCCCAGGGGTAGTTCCTACTGATGATGTCCTAATTTCAGGGAAAACATGGAGGAATTGGGGAGCGTTAAGAAAGGTCTTGAGCATTTTCCGGACAGCCGGGTTAAAAGTCAAGACAAATAAATGCCAGATAGGGTCGAATCGGTCGATTTCTTGGGCTACCGGATAGACAAGAAAGGAATTCACCCTACTGAGAGCAAGGTTAAGGCAATTAGGAAGGCTCCAGCGCCCAAAAACAAAGCAGAGCTGCAGGCATTCCTGGATTGGTTAATTTTACGCGGTCTTTTAAAGAACAAAGCAACTGCTATGGAACCGCTGCATAGGCTCTTAGGAAAAATACTGTTTGGTCTTGGGGAAAGTCAGAAAATAGGGCTTTTGAAGCAGTAAAGAACCTGCTCTCAAGTGATAGCCTGCTCATCCAATATCACGACTCACTACCCCTAGTGCTGGTTTGCGATGCATCCCCTTATGGGGTGGGGCTGTACTCAGCCATAGACTTCAAACGGCACAGAAGCCCCTATAGCGTTCTACTCTAGAACGATGTCCTCCCAGAGAGGAACTACAGCCAATTAGACAAAGAAGCACTAGCCATTGTATCAGGGGTCAAAAATTCCATGAGTATGTCTTTGGGCGGAATTTTGAAATCGTGACTGACCACAGACCGCTACTAGGATTACTGGCTGGCGATCGCCCAACGCCTGTGGCACTTTCGCCACGCTTGACCCGATGGACTATATTTTAGCCGCTTATTCGCACAAGCTGCAGCATCGACCGGAAAGAAGTGGGGCATGCAGGCGCGTTGAGCCGATGCCCACTGCCAGGGGCGATCAAGACCCCACTCCGGGACACCCATCCTCCTTATTGACTCGTTGGACTCTGGCCCAGTCACATCAAGGAAGTGGCTCGGCATCATACCGACATTGTGTTAAGGACTGTACTCGGTTGGGTACAGAGAGGTGGCCGCTACCGGGCTTAACGGTTCAAAGAATTTGTTAAAAACGAGATGAGCTCTCGGCTCAAGGGGTGCCTGTTATGGGGTGATCGTGTAATAATTCCTGTTAAGTTAAGGGAAAGGTATTGGACCTCCACGAGGGTCACCCAGGCATCGTAAGGATGAAGGGGTTAGCTAGAAGCTATGTATGGTGGCCACTCATGGACGCAGAGATTGCTGAGAGGGTAGGGAAATGCCAAGCTTGCCAAGAGTCCAGACCGCTACCCCAACAGCCCCAGTCAGAGAATGGGAAAACCCCAAGGGCCTTGGTCAAGAATCCACATTGACTTTGCTGGCCCTTTCACGGCCAAACGTTCCTAGTGGTGGTGGACGATTTTCCAAATGGTTGGAAATCATACTCATGAAGTCCACCACGGCCAAGCAGTAATCGCAACCCTGCGCCACCTATTCGCAACTCACGGGTTGCCGGACACTCTGGTGTCCGACAATGGGCCCCAATTCACGGCAGCCCAGTTTGAAGAATACCTGGCAGAGGAAGGCATCCGACATGCCCTCTCTGCGCCTTTCCACCCTGCGTCGAATGGCCTTGCAGAGCGTTCCGTCCGGAGCGCTAAGGAGGCATTGTCCAGGCTCCAGCCAGGTGACTGGCAAACAAAAATAGACTTTTTCCTAGCCGTCCAGCACAGAACCCCAAGCACAGCCACTGGAAAAAGCCCAGCCGAATTGCTAATGGGACGGAAACTCCGGTGCCCACTTGACCGCTTGAACCCCCATTACACACCCGAGGGTTACAAGGGGGAACTAGAAAAGACAAGGGAAATGAGCATAGGCGACCGGGTGTGGGCCCGAAACTATGGGGACGGCCCGAGTTGGGTCGCAGGACAAGTAACAAAGATAACAGGCCCAAAATCGTACGTGGTAGAGCTACCAGACAACCGAGTGTGGCGGCGCCACATAGATCAGTTAAGGAAACGAATAACTGACCAAACCAAACCAATAGAGACAGGTAATGACCAATACCACTTTGAATCCACAGCTGACAATGACCCGGGGGAGGCGCAAGACTTAGCTGAGGTCCCAGAGTTCCAGCGACGCCATCAGGTCCCCGAGGGAAGCAGCAGGGAAAATTCAAAAATTAATCCAAGGCCGGATGGCCAAGAAAAAGAGTCGGCCAATAATCCGGAGCCCGATGGCCCAGAGAAAGAGCTGGGAGGAGAAAACAGCCCCTCCGACCAGCACAAAACACCACCCAGAACTGAACCGCGCAGGTCAGAAAGAACTAGGAGACGCCCAGGTTATTTGCGTGACTACGTCGAAAAATAACATGTAAATAAATATGTAAATAGAGACAAAGTGTTTTCTGGGAGGGGAGGAGTGTTATGTATTAACAGTTGTACCTTTAAATATTTGAGCGGGAAATCAGCACGTTGCTGATTGGACGAAGCCTCCAGCAGAACTGTATAAAAGGAGAGGTTTTTCCCCCAGCCGGTTGCTGGGTTCACTCTATATTAAAGAGCTGTTGTCACTACCCTGGTCTCCAGCCTCGTTACTTCCAGAACATAACATAAATGGTTTTGTCGTCTAATGGAGCCAATTGCTCCAGAATACCATATGCGTTCACATATACTGTACTTAGCTATACAAGATATAAATTGCTAGTTTACTGCTCCTTCTTTTCTTTTCTTTTCTTCTCTTCTCTTCTCTTCTCTTCTCTTCTCTTCTCTTCTCTTCTTTTATTTTATTATTCTCTGGTAATATTGAACTGCAAAACTAGGGCATACAAGACTTTTGCCAGACCAATTCTTGAAAACAGCTCATCTGTCTAGAACCCGCACTGCATATCGGACATTAATACAATCGAACAAGTTCAGAGATATTTCACAAGAAGAGTCCTCCACTCCTCTGCTCACAACAAAAATACCTTATGCCACCAGACTCGAAATTTTGGGTTTAGACAACTTAGAACTTGCCATCTTCGGTCTGACCTAAACATAGTACATAAAATCATCTGCTACAATGTCCTACCAGCCAATGAATATTTCAGCTTCAACCAAAGCAATACAAGAGCATACAATAGATATAAACCAGGGGTGAAATGCTCCTGGTTCGGACCAGATCGCCTAATCCAGTAGCAATGGCGGTGGGTGGTTCGGAGAACCGGTAGCAAAAATCCCTGCCCCCCCGCAGCTGAACCGCGTGATCATCAGAGGCTTTTTTTTAACTTTTAAAAGCATTTTTTTCGGCCGAAGCAAAAATGCTTTTAAAAGTAAAAAAAAAGCCTCTGATGATCGCGCGGTTCAGCTGGGATTGTCAGAACTCTTTAAAAGCATTTTTTCCTCTGGCAATCCCAACTGAGTTGCCTGATCATCACAGGCTTTTAAAAGCATTTTTTTACAACTTCTTCAGCCAAAGAGGTTGTAGAGAAAATGCTTTTAAAAGTAAAAAAGAAAAAAGTTGGCCATGCCCACCCAGTCACATCACACCGCCCCGCCCCCCACCAAGCCATGCCCACAGAACCAGTAGTAACAAATTTTACATTTCACCCCTGATACAAACTCATGGTAAACCGATCCAAACTAGACTGCAGAAAATACAACTTTAGTAACAGAGTTGTCAACGCCTGGAGTGCACTACCTGACTTTGTGGTTTCTTTTCCAGATCCCCAAAACTTTAACCTTAGACTGTCTACTGTAGACCTCACCCCATTCCTAAGAGGTTTTTAAGGCGCATGCATAAGCACACCAGTGTGCCTACCATCCCTGTCCTAATGTTTTCTTTTATTCATATCCTTTTCATGTATTTATAATTATGTATACATCTGTATCTGTCATAAAATACATGCTTGACAAATAAATAAATACAAATACAAATATGAATATAAATGAACGCTGACGTTATGCTTGACCCAGACATGAATTCAATATATTTTTAATATATTCTTGTTAGGTTAAAACTTTTTTTAAAAAAAATTGCACACACCCCACCATTGGGCTAAGTCAGCATTCTGAGTGACAAGGCAGAAGGCTAACATGAACGATCTCTTTACAAATGTGTGTGTTTGTGTGGCCTTTATGATTAGAGTACAGGCCTATTAATGGATATTATTTGCAAATAAGCTGTTAAAGTTTTATTTCATAATTACATAACAGAATCATGTCTCTCTAAAAGTGAAGCGGGCAGGCTAACATTGCCCCAGGTTTCATTTATTTTCTCAGTTGTCAACCTCTTTAATCTGACAACAAAGTTTAACTTCTTTCTTTTGTATGAAAATGGAATATTATATTTTCTGTGCTGTTCTGCTAAGACAATTTATAAATTCAACTCAGCTCTCAGCTTTCTGAATGTGCGTTCAAGGCTAATTAGCCCAGTATACTTTATTTGCTTTGGGAAGTTTTTAATCCATCAGCTGTGAATAAATGAATTATCTATAGACCAACTGTCATCTATAAGTGCTGGCCCAAACATTTATTTCTTTTAAGTTTAGAGGGATAGGTTATAGATCAGTGATGGTGAACATTTTCAGCACCAAGTACCCAAACTGGACCATGCATGCAAATGCGCACATGCGCACAGGAAACCCAAAGACCAGCTGGCCGGTGCGCATCCACGCACCAGCCACCTGGTCCTCAGGTTATCGGCACTCTGGTGCATGCAAAGACCAGCTGGCTGGTGCACATGCCCGCACAGGAAACCAGAAGAGCAACTGGCAATGGTGCACATGCCCACAGAGAGGGCTCTGCATGCCACCTCTGGCACATATGCCATAGGTTCGCCATCACAGTTATAGATATTTCTTTATTTGTGTCAGCTTGATTCTTTGTGGCCTGCTTCAGTCAGTCAATTTCATCTACACTTATCTCTGCCTGGCTCCGCTACTCAATTTTTATATATTCCCAGTAATAAGGCAAGCTTACTGGTCTTTTGACTACAAGAGTCCAGTATATGTGTGCATATATTAAGAGCCCACTTGGTCTAATGGTTAAGGCATCAGGCTAGGAAACAGGAGAGATGGTGAGTTCTAATCCCACCTTACCTATTAAAACCAACTGGGTGACTTTGGGCCAATCACTCTCTCTCAGCCCAACTCACCTGACAAGGTTGTTGTTGCTGTGGGGAAAAGAGGAGGAGGAAGAAGAAGAAGTATTAAATATGTTCTTTACTTTAAGTTATTTATTGGGGGGAAAAAATAAGGTGGGATATAAATTAAATAAATCATGTCTTCTCTACCACTGCCTGCCCAAGCCTTCTAGCTTTTATTTATTCTTCACTTTGTTTAGTCTTTTAACTCTTGTTCATAATGCCAGCTTGCCTTTTCTGCCACCACATCTTGCCAGTTCCTTCACCTGGCACCTTTTTGTGATACCAATTGGCACTTGTGCCGGGTCCTGATTTTTGCCAGTTCTGTTGCCTATCATTTTGCCTTCCTGACCACATGCTTTCCAGTTCCACCGGATACTGTCTTTCAACTGATTGATTGGCACTTTCGATCTTGTGTCAGCTCCATGGCCTGCCTACCCACCTGCTCTGGCTGGCACACTCTCTCAACTCCGAATGAATGACACTTTCCATCTCTGCATTGGATTGAATGGAATCCATTGGAAACCTTGCCAGCAAGCATCTCTAAGATACAGATATTCAAAATAAGGTTAATGAGGCATCCTTCAAATTACTAGCACGTAATATAATCAATCAGCCATAACCTGAAATGTTTATATCAAACTAAGATTTCTCACTACCTTTTGGGGTCATTTAGGACAAAAAGCAAGTTTGGTAGCTAAGAAAACAAGTGGCCTTAGAAACGAAGAATGGAGTAATGGGTATACAAACCTAACTATAGGCTTTTCCTCTTACATTGCTGAAAAATTGTGGAACAGGTTATGAATGAGAGTTGCCAACAAATGAATATTACTTTCTTCTTTTCATGATAGTTAGTAAAAAGGGCCTTAATGGGTTTTGTCTTTTCAGTTTTCATTGTTGACCAAAATGCCATTTCTTTTCGTAGTTTGGACTTAATCCCAAAGTCATATTAAAAAATGAAATTAGTTGTGTTTTGTGGCCAACACAACTGGCAGTGTAATTAAACTTTCCATGGTGTATATGTCTTAAATCAAACTTTGCTGGCAAACTGCAGTCCTAGCACACTTGCCATTGGGCATCCAGGAACTGAGATAGATTCCCAGAAGAGTCAGAGTTTCCCAACAATATCAATCTGTCTAGTATCCACAAAACTGTAGCTTTCACAGAGTATACTATTACTGTACTATACAACAGTAAGTTAATGGTCAATGTCAATTAACCTTCAATTATCAATCCACACTAACCTACAACCAGGCACAAAGACAGTTTCATGGGGGGAGGGGGGAAGGGGCTGCTTATCACTAAACAACTAATCTCCACAACACTGCCTTATGCCTTGGGATGTCAAACCACCTAATAGGGCTGTATTACTATTGCAATTATTCTTCTCATCTTTCCTATTTCCTATTACCGTAGCTTCTTATGACTATAACTTTGTTATTTGTATGTCATGATTTCATTGCTTTTATTTAGTATCCCCTTTATGATTTATGTTGATTAATTATTTAGTATCCTATGACTATCATTGAGTGTTGTGCTTTATGATTCATGATATTGTATTTTATGATCATGATTTATTGTTTGTATGTACACTGAGAGCTTATATACCGGAGACAAATTCCTTGTGTGTCCAATCACACTTGGCTAATAAAAAGGAAAAAAAATCTATACGTTGTGAGTTTCTGTGTTTGCTAGCCACCCAGAATCATTTGTAAGAGATGGACAGCTATAGTATATAAATCAAATAAATAAAACTTAAGGCAACAACAACTTGCTACTTGTCCAAGCCAAAGCTGATACCCCAATATCTGAAGCTATTAGCCAATCTATCTGGCAAAACCTAAGGTTTATAGGGTTTAAAAATAAGTCACACTACAAGAGGAACTCGAAGGAAATTCTTCAGTGTTGAGCCAAGCTTGGCAACCTGGAAAAGCATGGAAAAAATGTATAAAGGTGAGGAGTGTTATATTATATTGAATTAAGAAAGTTTATAAGTTGTTTTGAGCTATACAGTTCTAAGGCCCTCTAGGATCATTTACTCAACATCTCAATTTTTGCAGTCCAGATATGTGGGTCTAATTCCAAATATCTCTGGAATGGGGGAGGGAGGGAGGGAGAAAGAAAGACACAGAGAGAGATATATATCAAAATTTAACATAGTAAACCCTGAAGGTATCCGGCTGTAACGTGGCTGAATTAATGTCCACTAAAAGGTCTACTATCCCTGCTATTTTCATCACGTATTGAAAAAGCAGCTGCGGGTATTTTAACATTTCCCATCATAGCCTATGATTGATTTTGAGTTTTTTTCCAGCAAAAACATAAACCTTCAGGTAACACATTTTGTCTCTCTCAATCTTGAAGTGCAAAACTGAATTGCATCGTGATACCTCTGAATTTCAAACCTCCTATCTAAATCAGATGAGGAGTGATTTGCATTGGCTTAGTTTTAACGTGGTTGAAGTAGGCTATAATCAAGCAATTAGCAGCTATGACCCTAATGTTTAATAATACTTAAGAAGGCACAAAAGATACCTGAGTTGACTTGTATATGATATCACACATGCACTTTTATATTCTTTTTTAAAATCCTTTTGAATCCGCAATCAAGAACCTATCATCATCTTCACCTGTCTCCTTTGCTTGCATATATTACGTACCAAGCCCAATTCAGTAACAGTTGAATGCTGATGATATGTTAACTCACAAAAGCAATTATGCTAATTTCTGCTGGCATGTTTTCAGTATGGAGAAAGGAATGCTTTTTCCAAACCCCCAAATGTTTATCCATTTTATCTGGGGTACGATGTTACTGAATATGGAAACATGGATCACCTAATTTGAAACAGGTTTTGAAAAGTTTGAGAAGGTAACAATATTGCTAATGAAAGTAAATTCAGGTGATGCTTCTGTGCACTTACTTCCTTCTTCTTCCAAATATGGACATTGCCATTGCCAGGATACACCTTTCTGTGAACCCTGCATTTATTACCATGGTTCCAAGTTCAACCTGGTTTGAAGTCCCATATGGAAGGTGTTCCCTAATAAAACTCATTTGTGACTCTTAGCAAGAGGTGAAGCAATGATAGACAATTGTGGCCCATCTTATGGAAGAGCCTTTACCTTAAGATCAGTCCTGATGGTCTTCCATAAATTCATAAAAATTGGGTTGTTCCAGAAAGCATTTGGGAATGAGTGGATTCAACCCATACTTTTTTACTACAGAAATATAGTCTTTGTTGGGCTTAAACTTTTTTTTTTTTACTTTGTGAATAATCAGGTGCCCATATAAATTCTGATACTAAATAGATAAGCAGAAAGAGAAAATTAATATCAGTAACAGAGTTATTAATGCCTGGAATGCACTACCTGACTCTGTGGTCTCTTCCCAAAATCCCCAAAGCTTTAACCAAAGACTATCTACTATTGACCTCACCCCATTCCTAAGAGGTCTGTAAGGGGTGTGCATAAGTACACTAGCATGCCTACCGTTCCTATCCTAATGCTCCCTTTAATGTGTCATGGGACTGTAGCCACTGCAGAAGAGATTCTGAAGATGGTAATGACACCAGGCAGGGCAAAGTTAAATAGATTGTTAGGAAGAATGAAAGACTACTTACATTGTAAGAGGCAAGAGGAAAGTTTGCTATCTTCTGCACCACACAGCTTAGGAGGCAGCAGAACATCCTTAGAAGCAACAGCAGGAAGATACTGGAATAACTAGTGAAGAAACTCAGACGCTGGTCAGCCTTGCAGAATATTTTTATACCACCATCCTCACTTTGAAAGAGGCCAACTTTCCATAGACTTTCCATCAAATTATGTATTTAATGAATTATAGGGCCACCCAACTCAAACAGTTTGACTCTGAGAAGTGCACAACAACAAAAAATGAATCAAAAGAACCATATAAACATTAACATCGTACCCACCATATAATAAGAGTATGACAAACCAAATCAAAACGAAAACAAACACAAATAAACAGACTCTTCCTACAAAATGACATTGTTTACTTTTATCCAATTCACTTGACCTATATTCACAAGCCACAGAGAAGATTTGCACAAATGCAGCATCACAGAAATATTTTTGTGGCTTCCTAACTACTTTGACAAAGTTTCTTGGTTCGATCTTCTCAGGACTCCAATCCAGGTCCCTATAATAGGAGTTTCACCAACCAGATTACCTTTCAGTGATCCCCTGTCAGCAACGATAATTTCTGTTACTTCCCTCTCCCCTATTGTCCCTGAGAACTTATTCTGACCATTTGTTTTCCTTAAAGTGGTTTTTTTTGTCTCTAAATGAAATCTGGTTATCTGCTCCTGCATGTTTTTCTCACTCTCTGAACTGCAGCACTTTGAATTTGATTTAATCGCCAGACCAGAACTCAAATGATTGTTGGACTCAGATATTTAAACAATCCTCTTTGTTAATGATAGCCATTTCCATGGTTCTTAAACATAATAAAATACAATAATTCAATAAAGTGTTTTAGGGACCTATCTACGTTGGCTGAAAACATAATAGTAATAATTATCTAGATTTGTATGCAAGGTTGTGTGCATAATCCACTGATAATACCTCGTAAAGTGACTGAGATTGATAATTTTACAGAATTTATGAAAAAATAACCTTACAGTCACATAAATACTTACCCTAAAAAGCCAGAAAGAAAGAAAAGGAATATGTTGTTGTTGTTAGTTGTGAAGTCGTGTCCGATCCATCGTGACCCCTTGGACAACGTTCCTCCAGGCCTTCCTATCCTCTACCATCCTCTGGAGTCCATTTAAGGTCACGTCTACTGCTTCAGTGACTCCATCCAGCCACCTCATTCTCTGTCGTCCCTTTCTTTTTTTGCCCTCAATCTTTCCCAGCATTAGGCTGGAATATAGATGCATGTAAGAAGCCAGTTTTACATTATTACATAATAGTATTATCACTGAGCTAGGTAGCCTGATATTATTGATTGGTCATCACTGACTCATAAAAGATCACAGTCAAAATTGTTTCTTGATATCCAAGAAAGTGGGAGGATTGAAAGTTAGATTTTGTACGCACTCAGTGAAATCTCTACCCTATATTTCCAGTGGAAACATGGAAGTCTGTTTTTTTAGCAAATGCCAGAATGATTCAGCTGCACAGAGTTCCATACTGGAGAATTCTTCATAATGTGACAATCAGTTTTAGTACTGCTACTAAAGCATAGATGAATCCTCTCTTAACTACAGACTGTTTGCCAATGTTACCAGCAGTGCCCATCATAATGATAGTGCACAGAGGCACATTTACATGTTTGCATCCCAACACCTGACAGTAATATATGCATTTGTGTGATGATATTCCATTTGTTGTCATTTGCTTTTTCTTGGCCTCCTGCAGATGCCCATGGTAATTTCCCTGCCCCATTCTTTAAAATGTCATCTATTTGGAAGAGCTTTTGAATGTACACTGTACATGGCAGAAGATATTGACTAATATGTGGGATCAAAAATGTGGAGGAGGGCAGTCCTTTTAGGCCTATCCTATCTGAATGGTAAAAATCCAGACAACCAGAAAATGGCAGCAAATAATAATATATATATTTTTGCTGTCATCTTTGTGGTCTTCCAAACTATTGCAGTCCCCATGTATTATATGCCTAGATAATTTAAAATCTCATTAGTTGATTCTTTCTAAAGGTTCTACAGTAGAAATTAATTATGATAGGTTGCCACCAGTCAGGCTGAACCAACACTACCTTTCTATTTAGCTGTGAGTTCTTAATTCCACTGCCAAGGATTTTTCCCTTCAGCCTGGCTCTAAGAAAGATAGAAAGGACGGCACTTTATATCTTCCTGCCCAAGGCTCAAAAATACAAAATTTAATAAAGTTTATGCCAGTTGTGAAACAGAAGAGACAGCTATGCAACTGTGCAATCGGGCATACAGGAAATATTTTAATGACATTTTTCTTTTTTAAGACAATAAATAAAACCAAGTATGGGAAGAAAAAAAACGCTGCAAAAAATGCATGTTGAAGTCACTTCCTCCTTCCCTGTCTTAAAGGACCCATCAGCCATGAAGGGTGCTACTATCGCTACTGTCAAAATGGAAAATGTTGAACTTTTGATGGTGGAGATTAGTGGGTGAGGATATTGTTTCTTGCTTTGTCCAGTTAAACCAAGTGCTTCATTTCTGGTGTACTGGGGGAAATCCCAACTCAGAATTATTTCTTTATTCATTTTATTTATCCCTCTCACTTCTGGTCAGACCAGACCACAGCAGCAACAGTACTGCTTGTTATAGATCAATACCATAAGCAAAATCTTAACCATCCTAAAATGCTCTAAAACAGGGGTCCCCAAACTAGGCAGCTTTAAGACTTGTGGACTTCAACTCCCAGAATTCTCTAGCCAGCATGCTGGCTGGAGAATTCTGGGAGTTGAAGTCCACAAGTCTTAAAGCTGCCAAGTTTTGAAGACCTCTGCTCTAAAACATGTGACAAAGAATAAAGAAAAGCGAAGAAATGTAATTCAAGTCATAAAATGGTAAGATGGCAATATTAGCCCAAATTGTTACTGGGAAAAGCTTGATTATAAAAATAAAATGTTAATGACTTCTTTAAAATGCCCCAAAGAAGAACCAGATCAGGCATCAAATGGGAGGAAATTCCATAAAGTTCTCTTCCACCACCAAGAGAACTTTTCTCTGAGTCATTTCTGAACCATTCCCATTTTGGACCAGCACTTGCATTAAATTCTTAAACAACAACTGGAACTCCTGGCTCACAAAATACAGGGGAAGCAATTTCTTCAAACAATAAGTCCCAGACCATTTAGAAAGGAATATATCAAGATAAGCACCTTGACTTTAATCCAGAAAATTATGAAAGCCAGTGCAGCATTGCCAAAGCTGGCAATATATATCTGTCGGGTAAGAGCTAAGAGAAATCTGGCACTGACATTCTGGAGCTGATGTGGTTTCCAGGTTTCCTTCAGAGACATCCCCACATTAGAACCAATTACAATAATCTGTTCAAGGTTTGGGGGACGTGGTGGCTCAGGGGCTAAAGACGCTGAGCTTGTCGATTGAAAGGTCGGCAGTTCAGCAGTTCGAATCCCTAGTGTTGCTGTGTAACGGGGTGAACTCTCGTTACTTGTCCCAGCTTCTGCCAACCTAGTAGTTCGAAAGCATGTAAAAAATGCAAGTAGAAAAAATAGGGACCACCTTTGGTGGGAAAGTAACAGCGTTCTCTGCGCCTTTGGTATTGAATCATGCCGGCCACATGACCACGGAGACGTCTTCGGACAGTGCTGGCTTCTTTGGCTTTGAAACAGAGATGAGCACTGCCCCCTAGAGTCAGGAACGACTAGCACGTATGTGTGAGGGGAACCTTTACCTTTACCTATTCAATTAGCATATAGACAAAGGTGGCCAGGTTGAACTTTTGTACTTTTGCTTTTTCATTTTATTTCCTTTCTGTTCTACCGGAAGGATATGATATTTTTCTAAATAATCTTGGAGGTTGTCCGCTATTTTGTTAGCAAGTAATTTAAACATTGTAGGCAAACATGTTACTAGCCTACAGTTTCCTGATGTTGTTCCTTTCATTGAGTCTTTTTTGAATTAAATAAGTTATGTTGTTTATTAACAAGTTGCTGATGTTAAATTACCAATAGTATGCAATGTTTCATTAAGCTGTTTAGCTATAATTGGATGTAAACTAGTCAGATATTTGAGCCAAAACCATGCAATTGATCATTTCCAGGAGATGTCCAGTTTTTAATTGTTTTGCCTCAGTTTTTAACCATTTCTTTTAAGCATTCTGCTATTATTTGTTCTTCCATTTGATTTTTACTAATTTCATCTTCAGATTCTTTTAGCCATCCAGCATTTTTATTATAGTCTTTTTAAAAATTTCCAATTGCTTTTTCCAAACTGGATTGTTTCCTTTTGGTTTGGTTTTTCATTTGCAGAATTTCTATTGCCTTTTATATTTTGGTGGAACAGCTTCTTGTCTGATTAAAATAGCTGATTTTAAATTGGGTGATTCATGCCTTATTTAAGTCAATTTTCCCAGCTATTGCTGTTATTTGTTGCTCTATGATTTCCAAAGCTTCTTCACTTGTTCTGGTGCTAAACCAATTTTTTTTTTTAATTTGGCTTATCTTGATCCTTACAGTCTTCAATGTTTGCTCTTTTGTGTTTTTAAATTACTTGCATCTGATCTTAATTTCTTTACCTTGGCTTCCAGTCTGATCATCCACTTTGAGACTGAATATGATTTTGCATTTGGTTTTCTAATTTTGATATTCAGTTCTTCTGTGATCACCACTGCTGCACTATAGCTGATTGATCAAGCTGATTAGTCTTTTTGATAGATATTATTTTAACCCTTGCAGCATCTTAATCATATCTCTCATTACAGGTGTCAGATCTTTTTTGGGATATTACTTTTAGTGCTAGCAATCTTTGCCTTACTACTGGTAATTCAACATACACATAATTTTGTGTAATTTTGGTGATTACATCTCCCTGCCAAGGTATCAATTTATAGGTTGTTTCAGTACTGGTTTATATTGGTTCTGTTATTATTTCCTTTAAGTTATCATTTATGTACTTCACATTAGTTGTTTCTTTGAAATTTCCAACTGTTAGCTTTTAGAAGACTTTCTTCTACTATTCTACTTTTGTTTTTGGGTTTTCCATTTTCACAATTTTTCTAAATTTCTTCCAGGTCTGCCTCCCTGAATATTTTATTTTGGTGATAAGTCTCCTTGATTTGCTAATTGTCCAGTGATATTTGAATCTGGACAAATTCCTTTTCACAGTTCAAACATTCACTTTATGTACTCCTGCTTTGTTAGTTCTGATTTTTTTTTTAATCTGCATTTATATCCCGCCCTTCTCCTAAGACTCAGGGCGACTTACACTATGTTAGCAACAGTCTTCATCCTATTTGTATATTTATATACAAAGGCAACTTATTGCCCCCAACAATCTGGGTCCTCATTTTACCTACCTTATAAAGGATGGAAGGCTGAGTCAACCTTGGGCCTGGTGGGACTAGAACCTGCAGTAATTGCAGGCAGCTGTGTTAATAACAGACTGTCTTACCAGTCTGAGCCACAGAGGCCCATTTATTATGCCATAATGGCACAATTTTCAAACATAATATATTTTTGTCCTTGTCTATGGTTGTTGTTCTTCCAATAATACACAGCTACGCCCTAGTTGCCCATTTGTTGAAAAGGAACTCTAACATGATCTGGGTGACCATCAATTCAGTATTGAATTCTTTTTCTGTTTTTTTAGCATAGTAAATGGGTTGACAGATTCATATATTTTATCTTTTCTGCTAAGACCTGTCAGTGACTGTTCTGATAGTATACACTACTGCCAACATAGCTCTTAATGCCATCAGAGCACCACACGAAGGTATCCATGGAGGGGAATAATTAGTATTATTGTGGCTGATTGCATAGTCAGCCAGATTTTAGAGTGGATTTGGCATTTTGTCTACCTATTGTCCTTCCCTAGGACCTGGAATAAGCAGATGTTGTTTGATGATGTTAAAGGTACCATCACAGGATGTAAAATAAGCTGTCTCAAGTAAAGCTGCCTTTTGCAATTGACTGATGGTGATTTTATCAATGCCAATAGTGTTCAAATGCTGCTTCAGATGTTTTGGGATTGGATTCCAGACACCTATTATTATTATTAGTACTATCTTTGTTTTCTTTTGCTACAGACATTCTACTTCTATGGTTTTTGCAAGTCTTTGTAATTTGCTCCCCCCCATTATTATTATCCTCCCTTCAAACAAATATTTTTTACACAACGGCATAGCTGCTAAAAATTTGAGTGTACCTTTATTGCTTAATTATACATTCATTAGGAATGAATTCTCTGATTAGCTTCCCATCACCAATCTCTTTCCACTTATGACTGTATGACTGTAACTTTGTTGCTGGCTATCCTTATGATTTATATTGATATATTGACCATCAATTGTGTTGTAAATGATGTACCTTGATGAATGTACTGTATCTTTTCTTTTATGTACACTGAGAGCATATGCACCAAGACAAATTCCTTGTGTGTCCAATCACACTTGGCCAATAAAAAATTCTATTCTATTCTATTCTATTCAAGTTAGGCCCATGATATCAGAGATAGAATATGTTGCCTCACTAGGCAAGAGAACAGTCAGTCTTCTCCAGGAAGTTGACTTTCATTTATTTTTCACATCTTATAAAACTATGAAGTGATACAATGGTGGGATTCAAATTTTTTTACTACTGGTTCTGTGGGTGTGGCTTGGTGGGCATGGCATTGCTTCGTGGGTATGGCTTGGGCATGGCAGGGGAAGGATATTGTAAAATCTCCATTCCCTCCACACTCCCCACTACTGCAAAATCCCCATTTCGTCCTGATCAGCTGGGACTTGGGAGGCAGAAAATTGATGCGGGCAGGGCCAGTCAGAGGTGGTATTTACCGGTTCTCCGAACTACTCAAAATTTCCACTACCGGTTCTCGAGATCTGGTCAGAACCTACTGAATACCACCTCTGAAGTGATAGGAAGTCAAGTAAATAGCAAATGAGTTGGTGGGCATATCTAACATTCAAACACTATATAACATTCAAGGGATATATTAACCTAAATAAATAAAACAAACCCAGTATCTTTGTAAAGCATGTTAAGAATTAATTAATTTAGCTAGACTGGATGTATTGATTTTATTTGAAATGCTGAGTATTGATTCCTATCATCCCTTGGTTTTTTTCCCCTCTATTTCTCTATCACTTGTTTTTTCTCTGTTTCTCTTTTCTAAATATATCTAAATATTTGACTGCACTGCTTTTTTTGAAACTCATTAAATCTTCCTCATATGTAAATTTGCATGATTCTACAGCCCTTTGCATTTCATCTCACAATGGTAATTTATTGATAGCTTTACACAGGAAGATACAAAACACTTGCCAGTCTGTTCTTTCAGGGGTTGGACCTGAAGGGAAAATACCTTAATCGAAAGATGACAATTCCCTAGCTCAGGGGTCTGCAAACTTGGCTCTTTTAAGACTTGTGGACTTCAACTCCCAAAGCTGGCTGAGGTACTCTGGCAGTTGAAGTCCACAAGTCTTAAAAGAGCCAAGTTTGCAGACCCCTGAGCTAGCTGAACTGATAAGGGGTTTAGGAGGTAAATCCTGACTAATGACGATCTTTCCTATTTTACTAGGGAACGGTTAGAAGAGATTTCTTACAGAGTTGTTAGTGAAGTTGTCGATTACATTAGTTACACTACTCTGAAACAGCGGTCACAATATTAAGACATAATGTGGTATATATTGTGCCTTTGAATTTTTCTTCATATATTTTGAGTTTAGACAACTTAGAACTTCGCCGTCTTCAGTCTGACCTAAGCATAGTACATAAAATCATCTGCTATAATGTCCTACCAGCCAATGAATACTTCAGCTTCAACCAAAACAATACAAGAGCACACAATAGATACATGGTAAACCGATCCAAACTAGACTGCAGAAAATATGAATTCAGTAACAGAATTGTCAATGCCTGGAATGCACTCCCTGACTCTGTGGTTTCTTCCCCAAATCCCCAAAACTTTAACCTTAGACTGTCTAGTGTAGACCTCACCCCATTCCTAAGAGGTCTGTAAGGGGTGTGCATAAGAGCACCAGTGTGCCTACCGTCCCTTGTTTTCTTTTATTCGTATTTCATGTATTTATAATTGTTTACACTTGTATCTTTTTTTTTATTATTTAATTTTGTCATAACAGTATACATAAACATTGTCATAAGTAAAAAACATACCATGAAAATAAATAAATATATATATATATAGGTAAAGAATATGCATTAGCTATATTAATTAGATATAATAAAGGGAACAATAGGACAGGAACGGTAGGCACTTTTGTGCTCTTATGCACGCCCCTTATTTATTTATTTATTTATTCATATTAATATATTCATATTTCATACCATCAAAACGACGCTATAGAGCACTGCACACCAGAACAACTAGACACAAGAACAGTTTTTTCCCGAAGGCCATCACTCTGCTAAACAAATAATTCCCTCAATACTGTCAGACTATTTACTGAATCTGCACTACTATTAATCGTTTCATAGTTCCCATCACCAATCTCTTTCCACTTATGACTGTATGACTATAACTTGTTGCTGGCAATCCTTATGATTTATATTGATATATTGATCATCAATTGTATTGTAAATGTTGTACCTTGATGAACGTATCTTTTCTTTTATGTACACTGAGAGCATATGCACCAAGACAAATTCCTTGTGTGTCCAATCACACTTGGCCAATAAAATTCTATTCTATTCTATTCTATATTTTTCTACCGCCCTTCTCCGAAGACTCAGGGCGGTGTACAGCCAATAAAATGACAAGAATCCCCCAAAATTTAAAATACACTATCAAATTTAAAAAACTGATTCAATCGCTGTAACATTAAAATATTAGCTAAAATTTATCAAAACTAAAACCTAGGTAAAACCCTATAAAAAAACCCACTAAAATCCCCATACTAAAATCAATCAGGCCAGCCCCGCTTGGTGAAAAAAGAAAGTCTTGAGCTCGCGCTTAAAGGTCCGGAGATCAGGGAGGAGATGGAGTCCCACCGGCAGCTCATTCCATAAAGCCGGGGCCCCCACAGAGAACGCCCTTCCCCTTGGGGCCACCAGCCGACATTGACTAGCCAGCGGCACCCTAAGAAGACCCTCCCTGTGGGCATGCACTGGACGTATCGGACAATGGGAGGTAACTGTCGGCAGCAGGCAGTCCCGTAAATATCCTGGTCCAATGCCATGGAGCGCTTTAAAGGTGATAACCAACACCTTGAAGCGCACCCGGAAGACCACCGGCAACCAATGCAGCCTATGCAGGAGAGGTGTTACATGGGAGCTACAAGGAGCTCCCTCAATCCCCCGTACGGCCGCATTCTGCACCAATTGGAGCCTCCGGGTGCTCCTCAAGGGGAGCCCCATGTAGGCAGCATTGCAGTAATCCAGACGGGAAGTGACGAGGGCATGAGTGACTGTGCATAACGTGTCCCGGTCCAGGAAATGGTGCAATTGGCAAATCAGGCGAACCTGATGAAAAGCTCCCCTGGGGACGGTTGTCAAATGGTCTTCTAAAGACAGCCGTGCATCCAGGAGAATGCCTAAATTGCGCACCGATTTCCTGGGGGCTAACGATTCGCCCCCCCACAGTCAGCAATGGAGTAAGCTGATTGTGCTCGGACGCCGGCATCCACAGCCACTCCGTCTTGGATGGGTTGAGTTGGAGCCTGTTCGTCCCCATCCAGACCCGAACGGCCTCAAGACACTGAGTCATCACATCGACGGCTTCGTTGGGGTGGTTCGGGGTGGAGATGTACAATTGAGTGTCGTCAGCATACAGCTGACAGCTCACCCCGAAACCACGGATGATCTCTCCCAGCGGCTTCATATAGATGTTGAACAAGAGGGGCGAGAGAATCGACCCCTGTGGCACCCCACAAGTGAGTTGCCTAGGAGTCGATCTCTGCCCCCCTGTCAACACCGTCTGCAAGCGGTCGGAGAGGTAGTAGGAGAACCACCGTATAACGGTGCCTCCCACCCCCAAGCCCTCCAACCGCCGCAGCAAGATACCATGGTCGATGATATTGAACGCCGCTGATAGATCTAACAGGACAAGAACAGAGGAACAACCTCTGTCCCGTGCCCTCCAGAGATCATCAACCAACGCGACCAAAGCCGTCTCTGTGCTGTACCCAGGCCTGAAGCCGGACTGGCACGGGTCTACATTTATTTATTTATTTATTTATTTATTTAATCATATTTATATACCGCCCTATCTCCCGAGGGACTCAGGGCAGTTTACAGGCACTAAAAACAGATAAATACAATATAAATACAATATAAAAACAATTAAAAAACTTATTCTAAAGCCCATTAATTAAAAAGTATAAAAATAAAACCCAATTTAAAACCCATAAACAGTTTCCTCCAGGTACTGGGGGAGTTGCCAAGCCACCACACTCTCTACAAGCTACAAGCTACACACACTCTCTCTCTTTCTTCGCCAGAAAGCTGGACGATAATTAGCTAAAATAGCTGGGTCCAGGGAAGGCTTCTTAAGGAGGGGCCTCACCACTGCCTCTTTCAAGGCGGCTGGGAAGACTCCCTCCCTCAGAGAAGCACTGATAATTCCCTGGAGCCAGCCTCATGTAACCTCCTGGGTAGCCAGTACTAACCAGGAGGGACACGGGTCCAATAAACATGTGGTGGCATTCAACCTCCCCAGTATCCTATCCATGTCATCGGGAGTCACAGGATCAAACTCAGCCCAAACAATGTTCTCAAGATGTGCCCGCGTCATCCCGTCCGGATCTACCCAATCTGTGTCCAACCCATCCCGGATCTGAGTGATTTTATCGTGCAGATAACTTCCAAATTCCTCAGCCCGACCTTGCAAGGGGTCCTCCCGAGCCCCCTGAAACAGAAGGGAGAGGGTCGCTCTAAACAAGGCGGCTGGCCGGTTATCTGCCGATGCTATAAGGGCGGCCAAGTATACTTGCTTTGCCGTCCTTATTGCCACTAGATAGGTCTGAATGTGTGACCGTACTAGTCCTCTTAGGAATGGGGTGAGGTCAATAGTAGACAGTTTTTGGCTGAAGATTTTGGGATTTTGAGTAGAGACTATGGAGTCAGGTGATGAGTTCCAAACATTAACAGCTCTGTTGCAGAAGTCATATTTTCTGCAATCAAGTTTGAAGCGGTTGACATTAAGCTTGAATCTATTTTTTGCTCTTGTAATATTGCGATTGAAGCTGAAGTAGTCTGTCCTAAAATGCATGCTTGATGAAATAAATAAATTAATGAATTAAAATAAATAAATAACAGAATTGGAAGAGACCTTGGAGGCCTTCTAGTCCAGGCAGGAGATCCTGTACCATTTCAGACAAATAGTGGATCTAACATGCCAAAATTGTGTTGCAAAGCATGGGAAAGCTGAAGACAAAACACCTGAAAGCAAGAAGAGAAGCGATTGCATTGCCAAAAAATTAGGAAGAGGAAAAAGATATGGGGAAGAGACTGAGCACAGAAAGCTGCATGGACTCAGTTACAGTGGCAATGCATGCAGCATTGGGAGACTTGGAAGAATAGGTTAGGGCAGTGATTCCCAAAGTGTGAGCCGCGGCTCCCCAGGGAGCCGTGCTATCGTCATGGGGGCACCGCGGAATATCTGCGCCCGCTGGGTCTGGCGCTAATGCGCCATTTCTGGGGCGTCTGGTGCGCATGCGCAGTTGCAGGTCGGATTTCCGGGGGAGCCGCGGGCGAAAAAGATTGGGAACCTCTGGGTTAGGGGTATCATGGAGAAAATCTATCTACATATTTGCTAGGATATGTGTGCCATCAAGTGTGCCATCGTGTGTGCCATCAAGTGTGCAAAAATAACTTGATTGCACGTAATCAGTCACTCAAAAAGACATGGTCCTTTGATATAATAAGATTATGTTATTATTTTCATAGGTTTCTTATTCTTTTGGTTAAGTGTTAAGCTGTTTCAAAATCTATCCCCCGGCCCCTCCCTACAAAAGTACCCACTGCAGTGGTATCATTGTTGTTTTTGTTTGTTTGTTTTCTGCCAAAGATTTTCTTTAAAAACTAACTAAAGCAGCAGTTTGACTTCAGCGGCTTTCTTGATTTTCATCTCCCACTTAACTGCCTTTGTACTTTACCTATTACAATGCCTTGTCTGAGGCATTAAGGAAGTCTATAGGAGATGCAAAGAGCGTTTGAAGGCAGCCAGGAAAAATAAATACATTCATTTGGGAGCTGTTGTGAGAGCCACACAAGGAAGGACAAATGGGGGTTAAGTTAATAGGTTTGTGCTTCTGCCCTTTCTTTCCTGTAAAAGCTACATCCCTTGTATCAACAAAGGCATGACAAATGGAAAGGAGGTCAGTCCCCTTGGTCTGATTGAATTCAAGCATAGCTCCTGAAGCATTCATGTACAAAAGGTTCAGCCCAGCTTCAATATTATTATTTCATTAATGTGCAATGGGTTTCAATGGGAATGAGTTGATCACTCAGTTTCTTCTTGGTCCAGTCCAACGCCATGCACATTCCCAGGGGGAAAACCAGTGGTGAAATGTAAAAATGGTTAATATTCGTTCTATGGGCTTGGGGGTGGGGGGTTAATGTGACTGGGTGGGCGTGGCCAACTTCTTTTTTAACTTTTAAAAGCATTTTTTCTACAACCTCTTCGGCCGAAGAGGTTGTAAAAAAATGCTTTAAAAAGGCTCTGATGATCCCAGCTGAGCTGCCTGATCATCAGAGGCTTCTTTTTTTTACTTTTAAAAGCATTTTTTGGGCTGAAGAAAAAATGCTTTTAAAAGTAAAAAAAACCCAAAACTCTGATGATTGCACAGCTCAGCTGGGCATGGGGCGGGGGAGCAGGGATTTTTGCTACCGGTTCTCCGAACTACCCGCCGCCATCGCTTCAGGATCGGGTGATCCAGTCCAAACCAGAAGCATTTCACCCCTGGGGAAAAACCCCTCATTTCAGTTATATTGGCATTCAGATAGGTTCATGCTGAACCACATTCTTAACAGTGTTTCATTTTGAGTGAGATTTAAAAAGCTCAGTTAGCTGATGGGACTTAGCTGGCATCAACTGATCTCAAAAAGATAAACAGGCCCAGATCTGGTTTGTTTGAGGACAGGACATAAAACAATTCTGGGCTGCATGGAAATGGGGTGTGGAGTACAAAAAAACAGGCAAAAGTATTTTATACTGCCGCCAAGAAGACTGTAGGAACTTATCTATGACAGGGGTCCCCAACTCCCGGGCTGTGGGCCACTACCAGGCCTTGAGCCATTTGGAACTGAGCCATAGACGTGGCGGGTGAGTGTGAATGTGCGCACACACATCCCCACTCGGACGAGCAGTGGGCAAGCGCATGTGTGCACATTCCATTTGCATGAGTGGCAGGTGCGCTTGCCCTTTGTCATGCAAATGGAGCTGTGAGCATCCATGTGCCTGCTTGCCCACAACTCACACCAAACCCTCCCTTCTCCCACCCCTGCTGGTCTGCAAAGCCGGAAAGGTTGGGAGACTCTGGTCTAGAGTTGAGCTCAACTCAAAGGAGCTTGACTGGAAATGAGCTTAGTTCTTGGTGCTGTCTGAGCTTGGTTGTTTTTTTGCAGACGTTTCATTATCCAAACTAGGTAATATCGTCAATGCTAGTGAGGAGCACTGTTTAATGTCAGTTTATATTCTAGTCAGTGTTGGTGGGGGGCGGTCTTAGAGATTCTTTAAATGGGCTGTTTGCTGTTGGCTTCCTTGGCAGTTTCTTGTTTGGGATATTGTTACTTGATTGTTGGTTTGATGTTAACCTTGAAGTTAATCTAAGTTGATCTGGGTGCTGAATGCTGGTGGAGAGTGCTTGGGTCTTTTTCCTCCTCTTTGGGCTGGGTGATTGTCTCTTTTGCATAGTCTATATATCTTGTTAATATCTATGTGTCTGTTGAGGCTGATTTGTCAGGGTGCCAGGCAACAGTCAAGTAAACAATACCCCAATCAAGAAACTGTCAAAGAAGCTATCAGCAAACAGCCTGATCAAAGAATATCTAAGATCACCCTCACCAACACTGAAAGGCAAGCCACTAGAATATTACTAGCACTGATGAGGTAACCTAGTTTGGGTAATGAAACGTCTGCAAGAAAACAACCAAGCTCAGAGAGCACCAAGGACCCTCCATGTCAAGGCTGAGCTACAAATATTCTCCTCTATTAATGAATTTAGTTGCTGCTGCTGCTACTGTTAAATGGAGAGGTAATGCTGGGGTCCCATCTCATAAAGCATTTCATATTACATGAAAAGAGGCAGTAAAATGAGTTCCTTTGATATTTTTCTCACCCCTTTATGTGGGGCTATTCAGAAGGGGACATATGGGTAAAATAGACTTGCTATAGACAAATGGGAAAGACAGACTTCCAGATGACCTTCCCTCCCGCTAGATACTTATCATCTAATATCGTGCATTCTACTGCAAATAGAATAATATCCATTACTATCGCAATTGGATGCCAAATAGAGATGCATTTTAATGCAGATGGTATTGAGGGCCCAAGTAATGGCACCAGGTTTCTTTTTGTCTGGCCTCAGGCAAAAGAATCCTGGTGAGCATATCAAGGAACCCCCCAAAAAAGTGGGAAGGATTGAATTTTCACAAATCCTCTTTCACAAATTTTCACAATTTCCTTCTCCGGTAATATTGTACTGCAAACTAGGTCATACAAAACCTTTGCTAAACCAATTCTTGCATACAGCTCATCTGCCTGGAACCCATGCTGTATATTGGACATTAATACAATTGAATGAGTCCAAAGGTATTTCACGAGAAGAGTCCTCCACGCCTCTGCTCACAACAGAATACCTTATGCCACCAGGCTTGAAATTTTGGGTTTAAACAACTTAGAACTACACCGCCTTTGGTCTCACCTTAGCATAGTACATACAATTATCTGCTACAACATTCTACCAGTCAATGACTACTTCAGCTTCAACTGTAATAATACACGAACACACAATAGATACAAACTTAAGGTAAACCGCTCCAAACTTGATTGCAGAAAATATGACTTCAGCAACAGAATGGTCAATGCCTGGAATGCACTACCTGACTCTGTGATTACATCCCCAAACCCCCATAATTTTAACCTTAGAATGTCTACTCTTGACCTCACCCCTTTCCTAAGAGGTCTGTAAGGGGCATGGATAAGTGCACCTATATGCCTACTGTCCTTGTCTTACTGTCCCCATTTATTAATATCCATTTCCTGTATTCATAATCATGTTTATACTGTTTTGACCTAGGCCCAAGTAGTTATTACCAGACACAATCAGTCCTAAACAAAAATATTTTATTAGAACAGCTGAAAATTATTTCATTCTGAGCTTACTCAAAATTAATTCCAAAACAGAGTCCTTCAGAAAAAGTCCTTCGGCCTTATCACACACCTTTGTCTTCTTTGGCACCCTGCCAAAGGCTTGGCAAGAACGAAGTTCAGACACAGGAGATGGCAACAAGAAACTATTGTAGCAGCAACGTTGCTTTCCTACAAAGAACCCAAGAGTTGTTGCTACTCTTTTAAGCCTTATGGGAGGGGCCAATCATCTCCTGGTCTTACTCCCACATCTTCCTTTTTGCTTTAGCTGCTCTTGACTTCTGGCAGTTCTTCGCATGTGTGCACTAGCAACAGGTTCCTCCTGTTCCTCTGCCCTCTCCTGTCCACCTCTGGAGGCTCTGGAGTCCGTGCATCGCTCCCAGATTGCCCTGCCCTATCTCTGCTCTGATGCAGAGCCCTCATCTGGGCCTTCCCCTGACTCCAGGACTGACCCATTGTCCTCCCCAGCCTCCTCACTGTCCTCAGGCTGCTGATGGACCACAATATATACTTATATCTGTTATCTTATACATGTTTGACAAATAAAATAAAATAAAAATAAAATCTGTAGACACTGAACCCAGGCTTCCTCAAGCTGCCCACCCATAAAGGCTATGAAAAAAGAGCTGTTTCTTCCCTTCTATAGACATATAAACATCCTCCATCACTGTATTTACCTGCTTTTTCAGGGACAGTGAGCATGACCCTTGTAAGAGATTGCAAGCAGCCAGACAGCTTGGAAGTATCGGTTGTCTGTTCCCTTGCTGGAGTAGACAAATTACAGTGAACGGAATGTTGTTTATATTTATTTTCCTACTGCTTATTATTCAATTTCTCAAAAAGGAATAGAAACTTATTCTAAAGGGAAAAGAAAAAGTTGATAAAGTTCTCAGAAATGAAGCATGGTATGCTTCCTGTGCATATCTCATCTTTCTTTGTATTACCCTCCCTCCATCAGTCTGTAGTCACTTTGAATTTCCAGCTTTTTTCAATAATAGTGCTATTTTCACCATTAAGAAAGTGTGATGTTTCCAAGAAATCATTTTTCCCTGTGGAAATTCATAGACCTTGGCTACCCAACTTCTCTGCCCAGATTTGCTGGAGAATATCAAAAGGCCAGGTGTGTCCACCTTTACAAGAAGACCTTCATATGAAGCAGCAGTGGAAAGTGGTATGCCATTTTTCCTGAGGCCACAGCCTTCAGCCTGCATGTTTGGCTTCCATTCTGATTGGTGATTGAGGGCTTCGCAACAAGACATATCATCTATGGATGCGCCTTCTCAGAATTCACCCATATTAGGAGACATGCATTAAAAAGGTGGACCAAGTTTGCTAAGTTTATCAGCGACTTAACAGATCTTGTTTAGTTCTTACTTTGCAATATTTAAATGCAGCCACCACAATTCAGCGTTTTTGACTGAATTTCAATTGGGCAATTCTGAGGGTCCAAGAGTTGTAACTATGTAATTTCATCATTATGGATTGCCAACCCCTGCCTAAACCATGCTTTGCTACTGCCCTGAGGAGGGCAGGAGATTACTTCCTCTAGTGCTGAAGTCAATTAAATCCATTGTGAATTTCTCCACATATGGGAAATGAGTACAAGTTGCCAAAATGGAATTTGTCATGGCACAAATGGATATATCATTCAGAGTGACCTATCAGTCATTTTGAAGCATTCCTAGATGCAAAAAACAAAAAAACAAAAACCAATGTCTGTTAAAGTAGTAAATGTAGACAGAGAAACAAATAGAACAACAAATAGCAGTGTTTATCCACTGGAATCTTTCTCTGTGTGTTTGTGTGTAAAAGAGAGATCTTTAAGAGAAGATAGCAGGTTTTAATTACCTATGTATTGTGTTAGATTTATTGTTGGTAGGGTTACTATTGGAGATTTTCACAGAACATTCTAATATTTGAGTGCACAGTGTCATAGAGACATTGGCTGATTTAAACTAAAATGTTCAGCTCTACTTGAATGGAGAATGATCTCCATCTGAAAACTCTGTCCCACTGCCCTGTCCATTTGGCTATTTTTCTCTGCTGCACTTCAATCCTTTTGACAGTTTGACATCTAATCACAGTCCCAAGAATCCATTTTGCTTACCAGGTGTCATTTGCCAACCTGTCCATTGCTGCTGTAGGGAGAGATGTCAATGGACAAGAGGTCAGCTTACTTGAATCTTAACCCCTCTCCCCAAAGTTTTCTAGCCAAAGAATTTCTCCAGTTCATCTTCCCAGTCCTGCCAATCTTATTTTTACCTACTGGATGCTTAGACGAAGGAGTGGAAGTCTGAAATCAAGAGGATATAACAGTCGCACCTTCCTTATACATTGCTTGTTTCCATGGTTTCTTCTTGGTCAATAACTCTAAATCTGTAGAAGCTTGAGAATCAGGGACAGGAAAGGATTGTTCCTGTATACTGTAAGGTCAACAGCTTCATTCTGTGCATGGGTTTCAATACACATTTTAGCTTCAAGATACTGTATATATTGAACTATCCATCACCACCTCCTGGAGTGGTGGAGGTCATGACAAAAAATAATAGCTCTATCTCTTTAGTCTGAGAGATCAAATAAGGAAGGTGTACACCATTCAATAGGTCAAGGACAAACCTTGGTTTTAAAAGGGTTGTATAACTAGTTTGAGGCCCAGGTCCTCTTTATCTTTGAGCCTTGCATTGGGTGGACTACATTTCCCAAAAATTGAGCCAGGACAAAACCTTGATTTAATTTAATTCAAACAAAACATAAATTCAACTAAACTCAGTTAATATGATTATTGTCCGTATACTATTAATTTCTCTTTTATGTCAATTCATAGTTATAATTTGCCACTAACTTTAGGAAGCCCTCTGAGGGTGTGTGTGTGTGTGTGTGTGTGTGTGTATATAGGTCTTTGGTTATTCGGGTTTTCTCCCGCGTAAAATTGGAAGTGTCTTGGTGACGTTTCGACGAAGTCTCATTCGTCATCTTCAGGCTTCAGCTTCGTGCTTCGTGCTTCTGGGAGCAATGTGTGATTGCAGCTGTTTCTTCCTTTTTAACTGCTAGTGGGGGTTTGAACTGATTGGGTGGGAGCTTGGCTGTGCTCTGATTGGATGGGGTTTTTTTGTGCTCTGATTGGCTGGGGGTGTGTCCTGTTTGGGTGGGGGCTTGGTTGTGCTCAGATTAATGTGAGTTGCAGGGGGATTTGAGCTGGTGAGTTGCATTGCTGTTGTTTGGCTTCGTGTTTGTGGTCGTGCTACATCTTCATAGTGGGTGTCTGTCTGCTGTATGTATGGATTGGAGGGGTTTGAAATGGCTAATGTTGCAGCTGCGGTCTGGCTTCTGGTCCTTGGTCGTGCTTCCTGATCAGTGTGGGTTTGGGTCTGCTTTCTGGGTGGATGTGTGGTGGTGACATCCTGTGTGGACCCCGTGTGTGTGGGTCTGGTGTCATTCCTCGTGTTAGGGACGACTATGATTATTCTGATTATTCTGTTGTTAAAGTGTTCAGTTTTGGCGATAGTTCTGGTCTTTTTAAAGTCAATATCGTGTCCTGTGGCTTTAAGGTGTTGGACCAGAGAAGAAGTTGGTTCCTCTTTTTTGACTGAGTTCTTGTGTTCTTCAATGCGTGCACTTATTCTTCTGTTGGTTTGTCCAATGTATGTGGTGGTCTAACAGAATAATAACAGCTGCAATCACACATTGCTCCCAGAAGCACGAAGCTGAAGCCTGAAGATGATGAATGAGACTTCGTCGAAACGTCGCCAAGACACTTCCAATTTTACGCGGGAGAAAACCCGAATAACCAAAGACCTACATACAAACACCCGTGAAAACCTCAGAAAACACACACACACACACACACACACATACATACATATATATACATACATACATACATACATACATACATACATACATACATACACACAATGCAGGTTTTGGTGTGTTTGAGTCTTTTCCCATGTAAGATTGGAAGTATTTAGGCAATGTTTCGATAAGATCTCACTCATCATCTTTAGGCTTTGGCTTTGTGCTTATGTGAGCAAAGTGTGGATTTTAACTACTGTTTCTCTATAAATACTGGTGGGGGCCGTGTTTTTTGAATTGCAGGCTTAGCTGTTGCAAGCTGATTGGTTGGCTGTATTGCTAATTGGTTAATGGGGTTAATGTTTGTGTGGGAAGTAGCATTTTGGGCCCTGGTCTGGTTCTGAGTTTGAGGTCCTATTATGTGTTGATGTTTGTGTGGGATATATATATATATATATATATATATATATATATATATATATATATATATATATATATATATTTATATATATATATATATATATATACACACACACACACACACACACACACACACACAGAGAGAGAGAGAGAGACACAGACACACACATATATATATCTTGAAGAATCCAAAAATTGCTTCTGCACAGAAATGACACCACCCCCAATTCTGGGACCACATTTTTCTGTGGCTCAAAGATGCATCGATCTGTAACATATACATTGAATTGTTATCATTCCTCTATTAAGACAATACCATCCTTGGGAAGACTATTTCTACTTCACTAGAGGAAACATATGATGGAGATACAATTTCCTGCTTCTAAATTGCATCCAATTTAAAATAAATAAAGCTACCTTATGACCAAGTCATAATCTTAACTGGAAATTAGATACAGTATATTATGATATTGATCTTTTGAAGCAACTTCATAGTGTCTAGGTGCTAACATTTCTGGCTGGGAAGGTAGAAGATAGGAATATTGGGAAAAGTTTTAGAAGCTGGTATGTATTTTCTTTCGATCATTCTCTTAGTACTCTGGTATGACGAAAAAGCAGCTTTTTTGTCATAACTAGGAGTGTCTTTATTCCCTCTGTTGTTTTTTTGTTAGCTTCCCAGCCACTTTCTAGTTACTCAGTAGGAGACTTTAGAAGACCTTAAAATCTTTTTGCAACTGGACTGTTTTTCATTCCTTTTAATAGGAAAGTGCTTATAAGTCCTAGGGAAGGAAGGAAGGAAAGCCCAAGAGGGACCAGGGCAAAAAAGTCTTAATTGTCAGTTCGCTGTTTCCTGCAATGAAATATTTATTGGAGGTCAGGAAGCTCCTGTCATCCACTCAGTGTAGATTGTAGAACTTGGTATTAATTAGTTTGCAGCACAGTAGTCAAACCTTGGGCCAGGTTTGACAGCAAGTAAATGATCTACACATACATACTTATTTTCCCTTCCTTGAAGCTAATTTCTGGGAAATACATTTGACATTCTAATCACATTGCCATTTGGGGAATTAAGCACAAATGGTATCAAAAAGGTTTGATACCATTGTGGAACAGCTTTTGTCATTAGCTGTATGACATAAAGCTTTTGGATATTATAAGGAGATGGATTAGAAAGCATAGCACATCTTGTTGTACTGTTCATAGAAGTATCTACAGGACAGGCTGATTGGTTTAGCCAAAACACTTTAAAACAAATTACCAATATATTGTCAAAATGAAATATTAAAGCTTCTTCAGATATTCAATAGGAAACTAACCAGGATCCATATTCAGGATCTTATCTCTTCTATGCAGGTAGTCCTCAACTTACAACAATTACTTTAGTGACCGTCTGAAATTATAATGGTACCGAAAGAAGTGACTAAGTTAGAACTATTTTTCATGCTTACAACCATTGCAACAACTTCATGGCCACTTGATCAAAATTCTGACTCTTGGCAACTGACTCATATTTATGACAGTTACAGGGCCCTGGTGTCATGCGATCACCTTTTGCAACCTTCTGACAAGCAACAGGAAAGGCAAATTCATTTAACAATTGTGTTACTAATTTAACAACTGCAGTGATTCACTTAATGACTGCAGCAAGAATGGTTATAAAATGGGGCAAACTCGGTTAACCAATGTCTCATTTCTCTACAGAAATGTTGGGCTCAATTGTGGTCATAAATTGAGGACTACCTGTATTTGATTTTCTTATACCAATAAGAAAAGTTGAAGGAAGAGCTGTAATTTTATTTGGCTGGATATGGTTACCATCCTCATGGAATCAGCAATCTTCACAGTGGATGTTCTTCATTCCACAAAGTGAAAATCTAATCCATTTTTTCAGATGCACATTTTTTCCTTCTCTAAGAAGTTGACCCACAGCAGGTATTCACTCTCTTGGTACTCTCCATATTTGCTAGACCCATTTTCATAAATCCCGATCTTCAGAATTCATGGGAGTTGAGGTCCAAGAGACCTGGAAGCCATCAAATTGGGGTAGATGCTTGAGTGAATAGCATGTTTGTGAGCTTTCATAATGAAAACGGCTATGTTATGGGTAATCTGCTGATGAGACTGACTTCAAACAAGCCCCGAGTATATTTCAATTGAGCAAGAACTCAAAATATTCTAGTGTAAATGCATTTTCATAATATAAGGATTTCTGAGACTGACTTTTCCGAGATCCATGGATATGTTTACTAAAGATATTGAACAAATGCATGGATCATCCAGTTTAATTGTGTTCTGAAATCCCAGTGGATGAATATTTTTGACTCAAATTAAAATAATGTCAAATGCAGCATTTTCATCCAAGAGCCACTTAACAGCCCTGATGGTATTTATCAAATATGTTTTATTTGCACACACAAAAGACCAATTTGCTATGCATTCTATTCTCTACAAAGCTGATTAATTAATAGAATTCTAAAATGATCCATTTTAAACATATCTAGAGGATGATTTATTGCTTATTTTTCTTTTTTTCCTAAGAGCCAAAATTTGCTTCACAGTATTTTTCTAAGATTTATTTCAATAAATGGCTTAATAACAGATACTCCCACGTGTTTTCTTCTTTATCCACAATTACATTTACACCTTCAGAGTTCTTGAAAAGTTTTGTAGGTTATTGTTTTCTTCTGTGTACAATAGCACTAAAAGAGAGGCATCTTGATATTTATGCTGCCCTATCAAACCAATTGCCCCATTTAACACATTCATTTAATGGGGGAATGTATAAGTCATTCCAAGAAAATATAAACCATTGTGATTGTTAGGGGATTATAAGAACTCAGAGGTGCCATGTGATTTGTGGTATGGCATAAGATGATCCTGGGCTAGATAAATGTACAGAATAAATGGGTTTAACATGCAGCAGAGTCCTGAATGTTTGTAACAAGTATGGACAAATTATTTGGTCTGATTCAGGGGTGGGCTTCAAAAATTTTAGCAAGGGGTTCTCTGCCTGGTTGCTGGGTGGACATGGCCCTAGTGGGCATGGGCATGGCCTAGTCAGCTTCCTGCACCATGGTGGGTGGGGGGGGGCGGTTTGCACTCCCCAGGCTCCGGAGGCTTTCCTTGAGTCTCCAGGAGGGTGAAAACAGCCTCCCCAGGCTCCGGAGGCCCTTCCAATAGGCCCATTTTTCACCCTCCCCAAGCCTCTTCGCGTGCCCTGCACTTCATCAAAAATGGGCCATGTTGGGACTCCTGGGAGGGCAGGGGGAGGGGTGGGTGGGGCCAGCCAGGAATGTGATTTGGGGATTCTCCAAACCCCAAAAATCTTAGCTAGAGGTTCTCCCGAACCCCTGCAAACCCCCAGCAGCCCACCCCTAGTCTGATGGCAGCATGTTTTTTAAAATTATAATTTCAAAATGAAGTGGATATCTCTGGTGATATACTGATGTCATTAGGGAGGAACCTAGCCTCTTTTGAAAGAATAGGAAGATTTCCAGAAAATATCCCTAGCAGAGTGAATCACATCATAGACTTGGTCATCTCAGAGGTAATCAAGTCCAACTCGTTTGGTGCATATTCTATTAAAACATTTGAAATAGTTTTACAGCATCTATTTGAAGATGTCTGGTGGATAAATCACTTTCACAGCCAACCCATGCCACTGGTTGACAGGTCTTCCTATCAGGAAGTTCCTTCTAAGAGCTAAACCTGAATCTATATATTTTCAACCAATTTAGATTAGGTGCTAAATCTAATCCTCTGGAACAGAAGAGTACAAGTTCAGCCCCTCCTGTATTTGACAATCCTATAGGTATCTGAAGACTGTTTTTGTATCTCCCATAGTTTGAGCAGGGTCCTATCATTCTTCATAGGATTTGGTGTCCAGTTCTCTTATTTTTTTGGTAATTGTATTCCAAGTGGTGCAGGATAGAGTGGGACAAATATTTCCCTTTATCTATGTACATTTGTTAACACCCCTCAAGGAAATGCTTGCAGTTTTGGGAGCAACCATTTCATTGTTGGCTCATGCTCAACTTGTGAAGTACTAGGATACACAGATTTCTTTCACCTGTAATACTGTTGAGTTAGGTCCCCCATCCATACTTGTGTTTTGCATTTTCTCTCCCCAGGTGCAAGATTATTCCCCCTATTAAATTTGATTTTGTTCACCTTGGTTAATTGTCCTAGACTGGAGAATTAAATCCACTTCCTAGTTATGTGTAATCTGCAAACCAGATAATCATTTCTTCAATCCCTTCATTTAAGGTCATTAATTATAATGTTGGCTAGCAAGAACTCAGGATAGGCTGGTTGGGTCTTCCCTAGACTGTACTCTCTAATATGACCCAGAACCATTTCATATGCACTCTAGGTGAGGTAATGCAGCTAGTTATGAGTTGATCTAATGCATATATGCTCTACCAATTTACCAATTTTATTAAGGAGGATATCACAAAATCTTCAGTCTGACCTAAGCGTAGTACACAAAATTATCTGCTACAACGTCCTACCTGTCAATGACTACTTCAGCTTCAACTGTAATAATATATGAGCACACAATAGATACAAACTTAAGGTAAACCATTCCAAACTTGATTGCAGAAAATACAGCTTCAGCAACAGAGTGGTCAATGCCTGGAATGCACTACCTGACTCTGTGGTTTCTTCCCCAAACCCCCAAAACTTTAACCTTAGACAGTCTACTGTTTTTATTTATTTATTTACATTTATATCCCGCCCTTCTCCGAAGACTCAGGGCAACTTACACTATGTTAGCAATAGTCTTCATTCTATTTGTATATTTATATACAAAGTCAACTTATTGCCCCCAACAATCTGGGTCCTCATTTTACCTACCTTATAAAGGATGGAAGGCTGAGTCAACCTTGGGCCTGGTGGGACTAGAACCTGCAGTAATTGCAGGCTGCTGCTGTTAATAACAGACTGCATTAGCAGCCTGAGCCACAAAGGCCCGTTTACCCTACCCCATTCCTAAGGGGTCTGTAAGGGGTGTGCATAAGCGCACCAATGTGCCTACCGTCCCTGTCCTACTGTCCCCATTTATTTGTATCCTTAGCCTGTATTCCTAATCATGTTTATACTTATATCTGTTATTTTATACATGTTTGACAAACAAACAAACAAACAAACAAACAAACAAATAAATAAATAAATAAAGTAAAATATAGTCCATTCTAAATTTTGCTATAGATAGTGTATATACTTTATCTAAATTTTGCTATAGATAGTGTATATACTTTCAAATACTGTTGAAACTCCTTCACTTTTGCTGCCAAATTTCAGTAAGTCAATTTGTGGATATGTAAGTTTTAACTTTAGGCTCCATCCCTGAATCTACAGACTCTTAATTGTCCATAGCTTTCCCACAGGCATTAGTTCTAAGGGTTAGGAGGATCATTTAAAGTGCAAAGAATCTTAAAGAGAAAATACAATCCAGAGATAAATAACACACTTGACAATCTTGGGGACAATCTGTAAATTGAGTCTATTTGAAAATCACAAGCATATACCTCCTGCTACATTTAGCTTCTTCCTTCCATGAAGAAATAAAAGTCTCTATCTTTTCGTGCCACTTGTTTTAATGAATCACCAGTAAACATTTGTGGGCTCCACCCACAAGAAAATATAAAACAGTAAAAGGATAATAAATAATAATATTCATTCAACAGGAAACTGTTTCCTTTTAGTGCTACACTATAGCTCTCATAATGAGCGTCAGGAAAGCAACAGGCTTTTTCACGGTTTTAACCAATGGAGCCACAGTGTCACATCATGCTCAGGCTTGCTTGCAGATGTTCAATTTGTTTTACAACGCTCAGGGCAGGGTAATAAAACACCCAGAAGCAAATCAAAGCCATATTTCTGCTTTGCTTCCATATTATGAGCTCTGTTTCATGCAAAGTATTTACAGTTGCTCTGGAATCTATAAGGATGCATATGGTGACAACTGTAACTGCCTAATTCTAGTTCCCTTTCATAAGGTAATTTTTGTGTCTTTAGGCCGTTTTGCTCCATTTCTCTCTCCACAGCCATCAGCTGGAGAATAGAATAGAATTTTTGATAAAATTAACCAGACCTACCCTAGAGAAGCTGAAACCATATTTGAATTGTTCAGAATGTTATCCAAGAAAGACTATGTTGCTATAGTGGGAATCGAAGCCAACTGAAATTGTTGCAAAACTGAGTTTATTTGTACAGAAGATGCATAATTCATTAAATTTTATTTTGGAAATAAATGGTTGCCATTAGTCCCAAAAGATCAGTTTAGACGTTGTGTACTAAAGATAGAACTTACATCAACATGATTGTGTTTTCTATCTGCTTTTTAAAAAACTGGATAACACTGTATCAGAGATTCTGTCTTTACTTGTTAGAAATAAATCTTAACAACATCAAATAGTATTCTGAAATAATCAGAGTGCCAAAAGGGGATGCTTTTTATATTCTACTTTAATATGCCCTGAAAGTTAATTTTATTTTTAAACAAGCAGCTATATCTTTCCTTGCTGTAGTATCTAAAAAATAATGAAGGACGTTGACCTGGGCTTTTATAATATATTTGCCAGTTTCTCTGACTTTGTCAGATTCAATCACTTTCCCATTTCCTGGAAGAGATGAGTTGCCCAGAATTTAGCCTTCCTCCTTTCTTTCTCAGGTTATTTCAGTCCTCCAATCTTCTCAATGCATTTATTTCTTTTCACATTTTTGCGAGATACCCAAATAAGGTGTGGAAGGAGGGCAGACAAATCAGAGTGCTCTGAATTGGGACCACCCCATCCTTCTGCAGAGCACTGATTGGTGGAGGTTTTCCATGGTGGCAAAAAAGCAGAGAAGAAAATCGATTACCTTGCTGGTAACAACTGGCAGACTCATAAATCAGGACTACACGATTTAGCAGTGACTCGGGACATCCACCATGGAGGATGAATAGGGATAGGCAGTGGAAATTTTATGCAGAAATTGATTCTGTTAATTCAAGGATGGCTAGATAATATTTTAACTCAGGAATGGGGAATGCCTGTTAAATGGTTATCTTCAGTTAATTTAGGGGACAAGTTGATTGTGGGCATTTAAAGGTTATTTAGTGGTTTACAAAGAGATATTTTAGGATATGATACTGCTTCTTTCTATAGAGGTAAAAGGACCAAACTTTTTCTCTACAAATATTTTAGAATATCTCTAAATACTCTACAAAAAGTGTATTTAGAATATCACCAAACACTCTTTTTATCTGTCTGTTTAAGATACATTAGACATTCCTTGTTCTTTTCCGTCTTTATTTTTGACTAGCTGCCAATTGCCTCTCTTTTCTATTATTCCTTCCTTAAAAATTATTTCTGGGTCATTTCTTTATGTGGAAGAGGCTATAACGTATGTGTGTGAAGGGAAGGAAGGTGCCCATAAAAGGGCAGATGGCAGTCAAAACCCCATTGTTTGTACAGGGCCAAAGCCATATTCCACCTGTCTCTATAAAGTCAAGTGTTGTTTCCATTTTTTCTCTACAATTTTGAATCAGCAGAATAAATTTCATTTCAAATGTAAGTCTCTAAAAAGCTCTCACAAAGTGAAATAAATTTGTCAATAAATTAATTTTATATAAACAATGATTTATTAATTAAGTATACTGTATGTCAATGACACAGAAGTGGATTCTTTTAAAGAAGGCTTTTTCACTGTTATGCCTCCATTGCACATTTTCATGCTATGGTTTTTAAGTGTAAAAAGTAAGAAAAAGGAGATTGAAATCGGAAACATAAATACACTGCACAAATATTAACCTGACTTCATAGGTTTTAGTTAATTTGATTTAGCAGTTAAGGCACCAGGCTCAAAACCAGGAGCTGTGAGTTCTAGTGGTAGTGTAGTGGTTAGAATGCGGTATTGCAGGCTAATTTACTCCTCACTCCAAGAGTTCGATTATGAATGACTCAAGGTTGACTCAGCCTTCCATCCTTCTGGGGTCGGTAAAATGAGGACCCAGATTGTTGGGGACATGCTGGTTCTGTAAAACCACTTAGAGAGGGCTGTAAAGCAATGTGAAGCAGTATATAAGTCTAAATGCTATTGCTATTGCTAGTCCCACCTTAGGCATGAAAGCTGGCTGGATGACTTTTGGCCGTTCACTTTCTCTCAGCTTAATCCACCTCACAGGTTTGCTGTTGTGGGGAAAATAGGAGGAAGGAGTATTAGTATGTTTACCATCTTGAGTTATTTAAGAAAATAATAGACAGATTTAAAAAGTCATATAAATAAAATGTCAGTTCTCTGTTCTTGAGATAGCTTATCTTTACACTCAAACAGACTTGTTTTCTTTTCTCACATCACTCAGAAAAAAGATTTTTATTTTTTTCCTAACAAGCTTCACCTCTTAAAGGCTAGTGAAAGAATAAATCCTTAACTTACATCTGCAGTCTAAAGATGACTACCCTCCGCCTAATTTTAAATTCCACATCCTGGTATCATACGTAGCTTCCATTGCAAATTGGGCAAGCAAAGCTTCAATGCAACCTTTCGTTTTAAAACCTAGGGATTCATCACAGCTTGCTCAGGGCAAACAATAATAAATGTGAAAAGGAATAAACGTGAGAAGACAAAAAGA